>NC_138957.1:27002500-31935000 GCF_965226115.1 Aulonocara stuartgranti
TGATCACCTTCATACATGGAAAGTCTCCCACACACTTATCCTTCTCACTTAACATATCCATCACATAACCATGGATACAGCTTGCTGCACAAGACGCGCGCAGTTGAAATTTGGTTCCTATATTGTGTGAACATATTTGTTTACATATGTTTTTGAACAACAGAGTTTCTGTATACATTATGTGCATATCAGCTGCGAGTTGGCAAACAGGTGTGCATATGAATGTCAGCCAATTTCAGGTCGATCGCACACAAAACGAGATCCAACGTTCTGCTCACACACGCTGTTGTGCTGCGTGCTCGTGTGTATTCTGTTTCGCTTGCCTGTCACACTCGGCTAAAACACAATTCCTCCATCAAACTGAGAGTGAGGATAGCAGGTAAGAGAGTAATATTGATTTGTAATGCTCCTGAAGGTTATACACACAGCAGTCTTTCAGACACATACATCTCTCCCCATTTGCGATGGCAATATGTAATGTCATTCTTCACTACTTCCAATTTTTCATGCATAAAAATGCATGTCTTTACTGCGAGTACGCTGTGTATAACAACCACAGGCTCAACCACAGTATGGGATGGAAGAAAAAAAAACAACTGCTGCCAACATGTGTTTGTTTTTGCTATGGACTCAAAAACAAAGAAATCGTCTAAGAGTAAAATGGGGAAAAAATAAACTATTGCAAACACTTCGCAACATAATTCACTGTGACACACGAGTACATTTTAAATTTCCTAAACATCTAATCAGATATGCAACTGGAAACTAATCACATGCACTGGTGGAAACATTAGGGATGATATGGAGAGTAGATGAGAGTTTGTGTTTTCTTGCATGCCACTCATCTTTGTGCGTGTCTGTATGATTATATGCATATGTGAGTGTGTGTGTATACCGAGTACGTCCTGTTATGAAAATTACCAAGCGTAATCTCCAGCCAGCAATCTGTTGTGGCACACCAGAGTCATTTGATTTCTTTGAATCAGCTATTCAAATCTGAGATGTGAACTTGAATGAGTCGCGCCTTCTAATGACATTCCATTTTCATTTGCCTCATCAGCCATTTTCATTAATACTGTGACCCAGATATAGACAAATGGGCCTGATAAATTTGATTCCCAAGAGTATAGACGGATGAGCAGTGCTGCATATCTTTAAGTACAGTGGAGGAGAGGAAAATGAGGGGTGGCGTGGGGGGGTTGCTGTAGAGCTTTTCGTTCAATCTAATATCTGGTAGAATTGTTAAAGGAGGATGTCAAGGGTAATCAGATAGGCCCTCGAGCCTGGAAGACACACCTATTAGAGTCACTTAGAGTGAACTCGTATAAGTAGGTGCGCATATCTGTGTGAGTCAGTGTTTTTTACGAGTGCCTATAAGAAAGTGGTGTGCATCTTATGCAGCAATTTATGTTCCTAATATGTGTGAAAGAAAGTGTGCTGTTGCATGCATAAACACAAAGCGGAAAGAAGATTAGATGCATATTCCAGTTACAAACATTAGCCTCAAGACAAAGACTCTACTTGGTGGAAACAAGTGTAAGCCTCCAGCAAACGTGCGTATACAGAGTTGTCTAGTTTAGATTTTTATAATTTTCTATATGGTTTTCATATAGCAACCAAAATATGAGAAATTCCTTCAGTGTAGTCCATCACAAAAGGCACCAGTCAAATCAAACTAGTCTCAACAATTCGATAAGATAGTGTTTTGAGATTAACTGTCTTATGCTATCTGTCTTGGATATTTTCTTCTCTATTCTTTGTGTAGATTTCTCTCACATGGATTTATATGCTCAGCGAAAGCCTCAGTGATTCACCTGCCTGCCTCTCATTTGACATGTTACCTGTATGCATTAACAAAGGTTAAGTCTCAGTGGTCTTAATATCCAGGTAAAACATAAAAAAAACATTGATTTGTGTGTACGAATACAAGGCAATTCAGTCTGTCCAGTATAAATGAATTAGATGAACACTCAGGGTGAAGTACTAAACAAAAATCTAAAATATTCCAAGTAGCAGTTTAAATGATATAACTAATTCAGAGTTCCAAGAGCAGCAAATTGTTTCTGTCTGATACCGGTTTCAGTAAAGTCAAGACTGCAGTGTTCAGCGGACCATCTAAGACAAACCTAATCCCTTGTCATCACTCATTCTCTGCATCATTTAAGATCAAGCGTCTCCGATCCAAACTTATTAAATGGCTAAACAGGTGCAGCGATGGATGGAGATAATGGTGGGGGGTCACTTGGACGATACGGGTGATTAAGTGTTTTCACCGGTAGGGGAGTCATGGCCAAAGCATACGACGGTTAGAATGTTTTTATACGTGTATGTGTGTGTGCGTACGAGAACAAGACCCCATGTGATGAGGAACAGTTGGTCTATCAAGGAGACGGATGAGGTGGGCTGATCCCCCTGCCCTTCCCAACCCCCGCTGGGTTTAATGGCCGAGCTCCATTTCAGGGATCAAAACACGCATACATAAACATGGATGAAATGATGATGATTTTCTGAAAAGAGAATCAATTTAAAAAGATTTTTGCCAAGAATTTATGGATCCCAGCATTCTCCAAATTACTGTTGTTCTTGCTGCAAAGAACACAGCGATCACACCAGCTTATAGTTAACAAGGTCTTCCTGTGACAATTACACCTCAGAAACTGCCTCCAGTAATAAAAACTGAGCTGAAAAATTCGGGAGGGAGGTTCTTGCAAATCAGCCATTGATTATGCACTGGATCCAAGTTAAAGAAAAACAGAAGAGAAAACGCTGTTAAATTGCAGCATGCTTGTATAGTATTTTCAGAAATGTAATTTTTACTAGAATTTCTCTTTTAGTCATGCTCCTATATAATTTATAATAATAAAAAACACAGATAAATTGCCAGGTTCCAAAACACAACTCAGATGCATAAAAAGGTAAATATAAGTACATCAACATGCACACAAAACACTTGTTTAATGCGTTAATTATTCTTCAAATTACACTACAAAAAAAAGCAAAACACTCATCCAAAAACATACATCAACATGATTGCTCATACATACACAAATGCAATGTGACAATTAACGCAGCTTAGTGCGCCCGCTGCTTGAATTAAAATTGACGCCTTGCAACGCAATCACAGGGCACAATTAAGCTGTGAAGGTAAAGCGGCCTTGACCTTGCTGTGTAATTAACAAACTCTTCTTTCATTAATCCCCTACTACTCATTCTTTTCCACCCCCTCTAAATCTTCCCCCCTATGTCCCCCATTTCACACAATGTCTTCCTCCTTCTGAGCAGCCGTTTAATTAAGACATGCAACATGGCGTCATGAAGAGTCAGGGGACAGAAGGCATGCAATTAAGGGGACGGAGAAAAGAAGGCATGAAAGGAGGGGAAACAAGTCAACAAAAAGATAGAGAATTTGGGACAAAAAACAAGATGTAAGGAACTATACTTCGAAGAATGACTGCGCTTAGAAGAGCATTTGCTGTACTCAGAACACAATTTTCTTTAGAATACTCTGCAAAGCAATGCCTTTGCCAGAAATTATGGTCCAGCCACTGAAGCATGCGGAGACAGACTGAACGAGACAGTGAGTCATCGAGTAAAGTGACTCAAGGAGCATTACACTGCCTGCGTGCGTTTCTGTGAATGCAGCAGTGCACGTCTGTTTAAGTGTGTGTATCCTAGAATACGATGGTCTCGGGCGAGTGCATTGGACACAGCAAGCTATTCATAGTGCAGAAGGATGCTAAAAATCTGTGGATAAAAGAAGCCTTAATGCCTTAAACAAAATGTTGAAGCTAGCCAGGGAGCAACGGAAAAAAAATCATGGGGCACAAGCAGACATGGCAGACGTTTCGAGACCCACTTTACTGCGCTATTTACTGCTTCACTTACTGCTGTCAACAGCCATTGCCTGATACAGGCAGAGAGTTGTGGTGAGTCAAAGCTTTAAATAGGTAGGAAAATTAGACAAACAGGTGGCTGAGGTGGTGGAGACTCGCTGCGCAGTCTTGTATTTAAAATAGTAGAAAAAGTCAAAGAGAAACAAGCAAGACTGTACAAATTAAAACATCAGTTCATTAAGAACACGCTGCACATCAAAGGTCTCTCCTCTCTTTTCTGGACCATGAAAGATAAACTGTATATGCGCAAAACCTCAGGGTGATGCATAATAAGTATAGATAAACACTTTCAGTCATTGTCTTTTAATTAAGGCCTACAAATCCTGAATCAATCCAGTTTATACATTTCAGAAACTACAAGAGTCATTACTGACAGTGCAGATGAAGCTGTGCTCCTATTGGTAAAACATGAAACCAACTTGCTAAAGTATATTGAACAGTCAAAATTGCATTGCTGGTAAATCAGACTTGACAGTCAGGCTCTAGGAGTTGGCCAAATCTGCAGACCAGACTACTACAGTGCTTGTCATAACATGGGTAGAAGAGGGAGACATTCACACCAGTATCTATCAGCACCAGTTACAATCAAGCACTGGCACTAGGAGTTTACCTTTAAAACTGCCCAGTTTTATGCCTTTTCCTTCTTCCACTTCCACACTACTGCTGTTAGCATACTGGTGAAGTGGTCCTCTGCTACCTCTGCCTCACATCATTATTAAAAATTGTCTCTGTTACGCTGCTCATCATGATGGCGTTAACACTACATAAATGTATCCTGGGGATCAAATAACACACTGGGAATAAATCTCTCCTGACGTGCAAAGCCTGCACATCTGATTATTCCACTAAACAGTGGAAATCAGTATTTCAGTACATACCAGTGAAGTTTAGCGCTATTAGTTCAAGTTGATTGAGTGTCAAACAGTAGTTTAATCCTCTTCTATTGTGCATACAACAAGGAAACCTATAAATAATCTGCTATTATAATAAACTGCTTTCAGTATATAGTGTGTCAAAAAAAAAATGGCCTTGTGAATTTTTTAATTAAAGAAAAAGCTTACCTCTCAAGGCCCTTGTAAGAAGATGGTTAGAGCTACAAGAAGTTTCAAAATAAAGTACAAGTTATCTCAACAAAAAGACAAAAGGAAGACTCCCAAAATATTTAGCACGCAGCAATGTGGCAAACTCATTTTTAACGATACAGTTCATAATTCTGGATTGCTACTGAAATAGTCCACATCTCTCTTTAAATGCAATGTTAAAGAAAAGCAAATTGTCAGTTCAGCAGCAGCTACTGGGCACAACTGGGGCTAAGAGAATAAAATACCAAGATGTGTAAGCCTACATCTTTATGATACACCTGTATCCCCACATGCTGCAGCACCACTGATGCATTAAACAGACGCTATGATAAAATCTTACTCTTATTTGACTGGATAACATTTGGTGAAAAACAGATATAATCAAACACTTGATTGACCCAGACATACTGGAGTGTTAATGGAGCAAATTTTCAGTTATAGCATAACCCAAGTTTTTTCCAAGCAAACTTCAAGCAAAGCAAACACATTGAAAGTGTTGGTCGGCGTTGGAGCCAACAAACTGTAAAACGTGTCCTTCAAGAGAGTTAGAAGCAAATAAAAAAAGCTTTTTAATAGAGAGATTGCACACAGAAGCTGTTTTGTAAATACACTTAGAGAAAGTATGACGAAAAAAAATGCAGTTTGTGCAAAACAAGAATAAACTTTTCTGCACAGTGCATAAAGATGACAGAGGTCATGGAGGGAGATGGAAAGACAAAGTAGCAGCATTATTTAGCTGCTGCGTGGGAGTGTTATGTGTGCAAGAGTATCGATTTGTCTTTCCCCTGAAGCGTTGTAGCATCATTTCTCCGTTTGCATTTGTTTTGCCTTTTATTTCACTCCCTCGATCCCTGCTTTCCTGTTGGCTGACACCCTCCACACTTGGAGCTCTCTATTGCTGGAAGGCAAGCCCAAATGGACTGCGAGTGTAGGGGTGTATGTGTGTGCGCCTGCATTTCTGTGTGGAAACATGGAAGTTCAATAAAAACCTTGCTCTGTATTTTTAACTAAGCCTTGCTGTGTGTGCATACAGTTTTGGTTTCTCCATACAACCAAAACTGTATGCAGTATTGATCCAACACCACACTTCCCCATTTATTTACTTCAGGATATTTTTGTACTAAGTGCAAAAGAACTAGATCATAATGCAATACACTGAGTATTTTTTGAGCGTTTCTACTAACTAAATGAAAATCATGCATTTCTCAAGAATTCAGGTCGGAGAAATAAACTTTTAAGTTTTCCTCAAGTTGTACAGTTGATCAGTTATCCAGTTTGTTATGTGACATTTCCTATTCTAGGAAACATTTTCAAAGCTCACAACATAAGCTTTCTTTTTTAAAAAAAATTAATAAATAAAACCTTACATTCTAGTTTCTCATCGCTGTCTGTGGCATCTAATCCCAATACACTGAAAACATCTGGGTCACTAATATAACTTTCCTGAATCTTTCAGAATGTGTTCAATTTGAGCCTTCAACACTAAAAAATGCACATGCATATAGTTTAGTGTTTGTGTGGCCCCAGCTCTAATAAATTCAGACACATAGCACAGATCTCTGCCAAGGGCAATATGCTAATCAAGTGTTTATAAAACTGTAACACCAATATTAGAAGCACAAAGGAGAGGCCAACACTTGGATATAATTATGAAACCGCTGCCTGGCACATCCCCTGTGCCACCTTTAGGGAGTTTTCCTACTAATATGACACTGCAAACAACAAATTAGTTGTTTAAGAGGAAAGTGATACAGCTTCTCAGCACTTGGGGGTACACTGATGCCTTTCCTTCTGTTTTTAAAATGTACTGGGTGTATAAACCAAGCTGTGTTTTTTAGATTGTTTTTTGCAGGTCATTTATAAATTAAAAAAATAAAACAAAGCACACTACATTCAATTTATATTTCAGTTTTAACCTGCTGTTAAACTGAGGTTTCATTATATGCTTTTGCACCCTGGTAGAGCTGGGCTGGCTAGACCACATGCTCCTCCAAGTTTAATGAAAATCAGCCTGGTAGCTTTTGCATAACCCTGCTCACAGACAGACAAAATAATAACAACAAAAACCTCTTTGGTACACTCTGTAATCTGCCAGACTAGCTGTAAGGCACCCTTCTAGACCATCAGCATCTTGCTACAAATGCTTACTGTCTCGTTTCTTGGGTTGAAAGCCTGAACAATAGGTCCTGAAGTCCTGGTTATGCAGAGTGGAGATTTCAGCCTGACACCCTATATCCCTTTCTCCACCGTAGTCACTCATACACAGTCATTCTGTCTCTGCCAATTGCTTCCTTCTACCCCAACTCACTTGCTCACTGCTGCTGCCTGCCCTCTGCTGCGTTGTCCTTGTTACACTTCTGCATTTGGCACATGAGCCAGCTGCACACAGGGCTGACTTGGGTACACAACAACTTATGCAGAGGCTACAGACACACAAAGTGTCAGGGCTCTGTGTGCGGGCAGGCGGAGGTGAGGATCCAAACGCAGGACTCGGAGACTGAATGCAACTCAAAACCCACAGCTTTATTGCTGGCAGAAAACAAAACAGAAACCAAACCGGGAAAAACACAAACTGGAACACACAGGCAAAATCACAACACTGACACAAAGAAACACAGGGCTTAAATACACTGAGGGAGTCATCGAGGAATTAGAGACAGAAGGGGAAACGAGCTGGGAGGAATGAGACAGAGGAAGCGGAACTAGAAAAACTGACATGAGACATAGCCCTTCAAAATAAAACAGGAAACAAGAGACAATTCACAAGACACAGACTTGACACTGGACTAAAAGGGACACCTAAGAACAAGAAATCACATGAGAACTCGAGCACTAGAAATACAGAGAAAGACGCTTAAACACTAGTAGTGATAACAATGATGAAAACCAAATATCAGATCAGAACACAAGTCACTTACAGCAAAGAAATTATAGAACACTAATAATAAACAAAACACTGGGTCATCGACCCAGGACCGTGACACAAAGGGCAAGTGGTTTTTCAGGATGTAGCTGCTTCATTTCCACATTTCTTTTTCTGGTTCATGTGTGGTATGAATATTTGGCCAGAGACACAGCTTAAATGGGAAAAACAAAACAAAACCACCAATCATAGTTAGAAGAGAGACCAAAAGAGAAAACTATTTTAAACTAGGAAACAGGCAACATGGCGAGACCCAGTGAGTAATTCATTAGGAGGTAAGACAATGATTATTTTCTGGTTGGGTAGATTGTTGCTGGTAGTAGTTGGCCAGTTGTAAAGTTGCTTGTCAAAATGCCTTCCCATCTGGATTTGAGGCTCTGCATCCTTCCATCTCATCTGCTCTTCTCCTTGGCCTCTATTGATCTGCACTGCCCCTTTTTGCTGACCTCCTCTGATCACCCTCCTCTTTTCCAACCGTCTTGCACTTTCACCTCTGTTCACCCATCTCCCGCTCACTCGAACACTTGTAAGCTTTTTCTTTTCTTTTCCTCCCACCGCTCTCTCTATTAAAACCTCTTACTATCTGCACGCCCTGAGGAAAGAGAGGAAAGAGCAGAGAGTGAGTGGGATCACTCCAACTTTGTGAGAAGCGGCCACGATCCAAGTGTAAAACGAAAACATTCGTCCACAGACACACACAAAGTTGGGACCTAATGCACACACAAACACACGATCATCCAGAAACCCAGAAGCAGAAACACCCACCACTATTTCCATCTCCAACTTAATAATCTGCTAACTTTCTCCAAATATGCTTCCAGCTTTCTTGTTGGCAACAGGAAATTAACAGAGCTAGCAGTATGCTTAATGTAATTTCCCTTTTCCAGTGTGCAGCCGGTGTCTTTCTATAGTTTAGAATAAAGTATGCATGGCGCGATTTTGGTGTCATAAGAAATATCTAGGCTATTCTTTCTCCCACAATTTCCAGTCATATGTTCATAGTTTCACAAATGTTGGAAATTATAATCAATGTTGAACCTTTAAGGATTGTACACAGAGTTCAGTGAGCAGTTGCCATGGTTATAATGGGATAAGATTGCGGTGTTACACCCTAAGCAGCAATAAATTAATAAATAAAGCTGTAAGCTGATGGGACCATCATAAAAAGAGCTGTGCTTACGGGTTCTGAAAGGGCTTTTAAAACCCCCGAGCACAATGATTAGCAGCATCACTTAACCCTTTGCACAGTAAACTGTTTTCCTTTGGTTTCCACGCTACTCCACATCTATATGTGCCAGTTTATCAGTGCCTCAAGGATATGTGATTAACATGCCTTGACACTAACATCACCTCTAGTGAAAGATCTCTGTATAGATACTAAAACATTCCCCGAAGTACAGATGATTTCCCAGATCCCATTGCATATGAGATTCTATGTGCTGTACACCAACAAGACAGAAATTTCAGCCTTTATATGGCAAAATAAAATGTTTAGCTATTTACTTTTTAGACTTTGTTGTGAATTGTACTAGCTATGCCATTTCTATTATTGTAGGGTGTTAACCTTACAACACAAAGCAACTCAAGGTGATTGTTATTGTGATTTGGCCCAATATAAATATTGAATTGAGCTGAACTAAATTAAATATTGTCCTTAATAATACCAATGTACATTTTTCTGTGATCTAAAAGTGTTAAATCACATAAGAAGTAGATAAATCTGAGTGCAACAGACTGTGGGAACAGGAAGGCTAGGTAAGAAAAGTGAGCGGTTAAGCCGAGGAGGGAGTCTAAAATAAAAAGGAATTCCCTTTCTCGCTTTGTCAACTGCTTTGATTTGTTGCTCCTCACACTCACAGATACCAATTCAGTTCAGAGATGGAGACAAAAAGCATCCTTCAAGGAGGATGCAAAGTTAAACGTGAAGATTCCCTGTCAAGTGTAAGACAGCATTTATGTCACCATGCCTTTCGCTGTGCACTAATAGTACATGACAGATCCACACAGATGCAAAAATGCACAGTGGGTTATGCAGTATTCAGATGGGTTGTAAACAGAAACATTTTTGCAGACATCCTGTTGCGTATCAGATGACATAGAGAAACCTACCACAGTGATGTGAGAGTGCAAGAAAAAACATGTGCTAGCCTCCAGGAAGAGTTTGTGTGTGTCAAAAATGAGACGCACACATGCTCTGTTTCTCTCAGTTCTCTCTTCTTTTTTATTTTCTTTCCTCTCTATGACTTCTTTACATACTATTTAACTTTCACTAAAGTAAAATTGTAACACTTGAGAACTCCATGTGAATGAAAAAGTACACTTTTATGTCACAAAGAAATGGCATTTCTTGGTAAAGACTTTTAGGACCTCAGCTGTTGCCCATTTATGAAACCACACAAATGCAAACCAAATAATGCTGTCAACTTTAATCTGTGACAGTAAGTGGCTAAGTCATATTCAAAATGATAGTGAAGCCACAACCCTGTGTGGTGTGATTAAGATGAAGAGTGGTTGTTGGTTTTTTTGGTTGAATACAATTCTGCTTTCTAAACCTGCACATGTGAAAAACACATTTTCACACGACCCTATTCAGTCCAGTGAAAACCCAAGTACACCCTTAGTTCACCCTGAGGTCAGACCCTGCAACGCTCAGAGAAAATTTTTTAAAACGGAAGCACTACATCTAAGACGCTACAGGCCTCAGTTAGTATGTTAAATGTTCACGAACAGTTTATTGAACAATTATGGCTTGTTTAGAACACTCTCCAGGAGAAAGCCTCATGTCCCTGAAAAGACCATGGAAGCATGGTTTAGGTTTGCAAAATTGCATCTGAACAAACCACAGGACTTCAGGAACAATATGTTTTGGAAAGAGAAGACGAAAGTGGAGATGTCTAACTGAAATGCACAGCGTCATGTTTGGCTAAAACCAAACATAGAATATCAGCGCACTCGATAGAGGGCCAAAGATTTGGGTTTGTTTTTCAGTCATAGGACGTAGCAGTCACTGAGTTCACCATCAACTCCTTTGTATTCCAAGGTATTCTGGAGCCAAATAAAAGGCCATATGTCTGACATCTAAACACTGACGGCGTTTCACACACAAATCAGTGGTTTATCAATCTTTTCCAACCTGACCATGTTGAGTATATGATAGCAGGTTAACATGACATGATCATTAAATTATTTCAGCACTTCAGTTATTAGGCAATAGTAGTTTGACTCTCACTAACATGCAACAATTCTATTAGCATTCATCATACACAAAAATCAAATAAACTGAAAAAGTAGTAATGGCAAGGTAGAATACTTTTAAAGTCCCAATTTTTCCTTGTGAATTATTTCCCACTATGACTAACCCTGACTGAAATATTTATACTGCCTTTTGCTTTTAAAAATCTCTACAATCCAACAATTCCATTCCAAATTCAGGGATTTAAGTATCGTTGTTACTCCGCTGAGAAAGAGAAACTCAGTACATCCTCACATGCAAACATCCATGCACACACATGCAAATACATACACACTCACTATCACTGTTCTCATCATCCAGACACATGCTCTGACAGTACCAGCTGGGCAGATTAGATGGCATGACAGTTTATAAGAGAGGAAGTGAAACGAACAAGGCAGGAAACAGCGCTAAATATCACGTACACAGCCAGGTCCACTTCTGTTCAGTGCACATCCCCGCACATACTAAACTCGTCAAAAGATAATAAATGTCAAGTGTGTACCACCAACACAGACACATGAGTTGAACTTCAGAGTTTCCTGCAATATGAGTATGAAGAGGGACTGTACAATAGAGTGCTACATAATAACCAAGAATCGTATTTTGGAGACTATATCCAGTTATTTTTCTCAGTAAGTAGTTCTGGAACATAATATTACATTTTTCAAAGTAAAATTACTCAGTTTATATATTCATTTAAAGAAAAATGGTTAAAATGTGCACGTTGTGTGACAGTTACTTTGAAAATAGTCACTTCAATTCTCCAAACTCTGCAGCACTCCTTAGGTCAGTGGAACATTTCAGTATCTTTTAGCTTATTGTTGTGATTTTCTAGCAGGAAATGTTCTTATGTTGTTCGATTCCCACTTATTTTAGGCAATAGCAGACAGGCATTTAAGGCAAAAAGCTCTTATATATCCATGTTATGCATACTCAGCTACAAAGTTAGTGAATAGCTCGAGAACATAGCAGGGAATTATCAGCTAAAAAGCAGAAGATTCCCTCAGGAGTTGGTGAAAACTAAACTAGATGGAACAGAGAAGAAATATTGGACTGCTAAGGGTGGACAAAAACAGAAATACAAACTCATGCTTTCTTGGTTTGTGTTTTCTCAATAAACTGAAAAATATTTGTTACCACGCTCAATATAACAACTTATGGAAGTGATATCAGTGTCATTATTGTATGTGCAATAAAAAAATAAGGCAATACAATACTATTACCACTGAGCAGCAGAAATGACTAGGTAAAGTAAGAAGACGGCTAAAAAAAGTGTTTCAACTCATGACGGGAAATGAGGATGACCCTGCATTCTCAAAGAGGGAATCAGGGTCAGTCTATTGAGGGGTGTCAGCGTATAGGGAACATAGTAGGGCAGCCAAGTAGCTGGAGGAGTCAGAACAGAGATCGAAGGCTAGTGCCCAGGTTTGAACTACTGGCAGCTGGCAGAGGCACAGACAAATGTGAGTGACGCAGGAGAAATGTTTTCCTCAAGCTTCAGGATATTTCACAGTTGTGAACATAAACAGAACCAGCGACAACCACAAGTAATTGGCATGAGTAGCGTTGCTAGTGGAACATGTTACAGCAAATTACTTTAGACAATGCAACTGACGTGAGCCAATTACAGTCAGCATATTCTGCTTATAGTCCAGCCCTTCGAAAATGTCCACAGAGGAGACTATATCCATAAAATGCAAATAATCACCTATGATACACACTAAAACAACTTTTAACAGTTAATATTGTTTGTTGATCTCATTGCTCTTTAACTGGATTAATAATTTCCACAACTGCTGTCACCATGTGTTGTTAACTGAAGTTGCTAATTAAATACAGTAGCCTTGCCAGACCTGTGCTATGCATGCAACTCAGTGTACCAAAATGTTCCTCCCTGCTTGGTTGGTTTGCATTTAGGCATGTGCTCGTGAGTGTGTATCCGACTGTGTCTGTGATGAGCCCTTATTAGTATTTCCTCAAGACACTTGTTTTGTTACTATGATATCCACCACTGAGAGTAGATATAATTGGACTAGAATGGGATCTGATGACTTTAAATGAGCCCCATACTTGCAGTTACTGAGTTAAATGGCAACAAAGCCTGCTGGGTAGTCCTCAAAGAAAGGCATCCCTCTCTGTGATTGGATACAACACGCATAGCTCCCTCCGTCTGAATTAGTCTGCTTGTTTTTCAGCTGACACAGAGTCAAGTCCTTCTTAATGCCTATTGCTCACACGCACAGATAACAAAAGCATACACACATAAATCCATGAGTGCATACACAATGCCAAATGCACACACACAAAAAATAACAATAGAAAAAATAGAAATACAACATAGTATTCAATCACTGCCATAGCCACATAATGCATGACCTTTGCTGTGCTGGAAAGACACACACACATACTCACACAGCTATACAGGCACACATTGCAAGCACACACACAGTGAGACAAAAGAGCAAAACATGCTGAGAGATAACACACAGTGGTCAATAAATGACAAAAACCATTCATTCCCCCATCCATCCTTCCCCTTATTTAAACCTGTCTCACACTGAGTGAATGTGATTGGCTGCTGGTGGGGGAAAAAAAGCAGAGAAGAGTGCTGCTGAGCCAGACAGAGCTCGCCAATTAGATTGATCTTCAAATGACTGAGTAAACAAAGGTTACCAAGACAACAGTTGGCAGGGGATTTGACAGCAACTAATTTATTCTGTCGTTTTGACTTTGGCTCCAGCGCATAATGCCCTAGAGGTATGAGGGCAGCCCACGGTGGAGAACGCACACACGCATTACACAAACACATGCGCACACAGGATGACTGGTGAATCAATAACGGATTGACATGCAAACCATTCTCATCAATGCACATTTGTGCACATAAAGTGAGAAGCACAGATATAAACTGTTGCAAAAACCAAGAATTTATTTGTCTGCATGGGGCAAAAATAAACTGCATTTTTCACCCTGTTTTGATGTTCCAAAAAAACCAAACCTACCCTGTTAAACTTCCAACCGTCTGCATTTAAATGATCAGTGCAGAATGCTTCAGTGCAGTGTGGTAATGCCTCTAAAGTGTGTGTGAAGTATCTGTGCATCTATTGATTCAGTATGCACACGCAGAAGCAGCAGAAGCAGCAGCGGCGGCAGGAGGAGACTTGTCGATATACAATCTGTAGAATTCACACCTAATTGTGTTTGATCGCAGGTCGCTGCAGATCAATAACAGTTGCACACACCAGTTTATACACACATACATTGCAAACCGAACACACACACACACACACACACACACACACACACACACACACACACACACACACACACACAGTATATATTGCATTTATTTATATAACATTTACTACCTTTTTTTTTAATCAAGCTGTCAGACATCCAGACATCAATTTGCTCTCTTGACAAACCAATGGATTCTTATTTCACTCACATGACACAAGTGTCACAAAAATGGTTCTGCTTTATCGCCAGCTACTAATTAGTGTACTGTATTTTTGGTTTATAATAAAGCATTTAGTAAGATTTTATAAGATTCACCACCAAATATATAACAGGAATCTGCATTAAAACTACAGTGGGGCAAAAAAGTATTTAGTCAGCCACCGATTGTGCAAGTTCCCCCACTTAAAATGATGACAGAGGTCAGTAATTTGCACCAGAGGTACACTTCAACTGTGAGAGACAGAATGTGAAAAAAAAAAAATCCATGAATTCACATGGTAGGATTTGTAAAGAATTTATTTGTAAATCAGGGTGGAAAATAAGTATTTGGTCACCTCAAACAAGGAAAATCTCTGGCTCTCACAGACCTGTAACGTCTTCTGTAAGAAGCTTTTCTGTCCCCCACTCGTTACCTGTATGAATGGCACCTGTTTGAACTCATCATCTGTATAAAAGACAACTGTCCACAGCCTCAAACAGTCAGACTCCAAACTCCGCCATGGCCAAGACCAAAGAGCTTTCGAAGGACACCAGGAAAAGTATTGTAGACCTGCACCAGACTGGGAAGAGTGAATCTACAATAGGCAAGCAGCTTGGTGTGAAAAAATCAACTGTGGGAGCAATCATCAGAAAATGGAAGACATACAAGACCACTGATAATCTCCCTCGATCTGGGGCTCCACGCAAGATCTCATCCCGTGGGGTCAAAATGATCATGAGAACGGTGAGCAAAGATCCCAGAACCACACGGGGGGACCTGGTGAATGACCTGCAGAGAGCTGGGACCAAAGTAACAAAGGTCACCATCAGTAACACACTACAACGGCAGGGAATCAAATCCCGCAGTGCCAGACATGTTCCGCTGCTGAAGCCAGTGCATGTCCAGGCCCGTCTGAAGTTTGCCAGAGAGCACATGGATGATACAGCAGAGGATTGGGAGAATGTCATGTGGTCAGATGAAACCAAAGTAGAACTTTTTGGTATAAACTCAACTCGTCGTGTTTGGAGGAAGAAGAATACTGAGTTGCATCCCAAGAACACCATACCTACTGTGAAGCATGGGGGTGGAAACATCATGCTATGGGGCTGTTTCTCTGCCAAGGGGACAGGACGACTGATCCGTGTTAAGGACAGAATGAATGGGGCCATGTATCGTGAGATTTTGAGCCAAAACCTCCTTCCATCAGTGAGAACTTTGAAGATGAAACGAGGCTGGGTCTTCCAACATGACAATGATCCAAAACACACCGCCCGGGCAACAAAGGAGTGGCTCCGTAAGAAGCATTTGAAAGTCCTGGAGTGGCCTAGCCAGTCTCCAGACCTCAACCCCATAGAAAATCTGTGGCGGGAGTTGAAAGTCCGTGTTGCTCGGCGGCAGCCCCAAAACATCACTGCTCTCGAGAAGATCTGCATGGAGGAATGGGCCAAAATACCAGCTACTGTGTGTGCAAACCTGGTAAAGACCTATAGTAAACGTTTGACCTCTGTTATTGCCAACAAAGGTTATGTTACAAAGTATTGAGTTGTATTTTTCTTATTGACCAAATACTTATTTTCCACCCTGATTTACGAATAAATTCTTTACAAATCCTACCATGTGGATTCATGGATTTTTTTTTCACATTCTGTCTCTCACAGTTGAAGTGTACCTATGGTGCAAATTACTGACCTCTGTCATCATTTTAGGTGGGGGAACTTGCACAATCGGTGGCTGACTAAATACTTTTTTGCCCCACTGTACCTTCTTTAAACTGCTTACATTGTTTTCTGGCAGTTATTGTAGTGCCTAATTTATTATTTATTTGAAATGGCAATGGAAAGCTCATTGCAGAGGAAATAACCTAAACAATGAAACTAGATCAGTAACAAAACTGTTGTTGTCATATTAATATTTTTCCAAGGTAAAAGATGTGGCAAAAACTTTGACTAAGGTTAGTCATGTGTAGGTACTTACAGTTAGATCCATAAATATTTAGACAGAGACAACTTTTTTTCTAATTTTGGTTTGGTACATTCCCACAATGAATTTTAAATGAAACAAAGCAATTGCATAAAAATGTGAGGAACTAAAACATTTTTTAAAACAATCCCTTCATTTCCGGGTCTCAAAAGTAACTGGACAAGTTAAATAACTGAAAATATAATCTTCGTGTCTAATACTTGGTTGAAAAGTCCCAGGCCTTTACTACAGTAGCTTTCAGTTGCTGTTTGTTTGTCGCCTTTCTTTCCTAAGTTTAGTCTTCATCAAGTGAAATGCATGCTCAGTCGGGTTAAGATCAGGCGACTGACTTGGCCATTCAAGAATATTCCACTTCTTTTCTTTAATAAACTCCTGGGTTTCTTTGGTTGTATGATTTGGGTCATTGTCCAGCTGTATTATGAAACAATTAAGTTGACTGCATTTAGCTGGATTTGAGCAGACAGTATGTCTCTCAAAACCTCAGATTTAATTCTGCTGCTTCTATCCTGTGTCACATCATCAATAAACACTAGTGTTCCAGTGCCACTGGCAGCCATGCACCCCCAAGACATCAAGATGCCTCTACCATGTTTTACAGATGATGTGGTATGCTTTGAGCTGAGCTGTTCCACGCCTTCTCCATACTTTTTTCTTACCATCTTTCTGGTAGTGGTTGATCTTGGTTTCATCTGTCCAAAGAATGTTTTTCCAGAACTGTGCTGGCTTTTTTAGATGGTCTTTTAGCAAAGCAATTTAGCCTTTCTATTCTTGAGGCTTATGAGTGTCTGGCACCTTGCAGTGAACCCTCTGTATCTACCACACACAGTCTTCTCTTTATGGTAGACTTTGATATTGAAAAGCCAACCTCCTGGAGACTGTTGTTCACTTAGTTGGCTGTTGTGTAGGGGTTTCTCATCACCGTGGAAATAATTCTGCGATCATCCACCACTGTTGTCTTCTGTAAATGTCCAGCTCTTTTTGCGTTTCCGAATTCACAGTGCTTCCTTTCTTTTTCAGGATGTACCAAACTGTAAATTTTGCCACTCCTAATATTGTGACAATTTCTCTGATGACTTAAGGATGGCTTTTTTCACCTGCATGGAGAGCTCCTTTGACCGCATGTTTTCTGTTCAAAACAAGATCCAAAATGCAAGCGCCACACTTCAAATCAACTCCAGGCATTTTTTCTGCTCAATCATTAATGACATAATGAAGGAATTGTCCACACCTGCCCATGAAATAGTCTTTTAGTCAATTGTCCAATTACTTTTGGTCCCATTGAAAACAGGGTGGCACATGTTAAGAAGCTCGTATACTCATCATCCAATTTTGATGTGGATACTCCCAAATGAAAGCTGAGAGTCTACACCTTATTTCCATGTCCAATATATACTATAATTGGAATATGTTTCAGTAAACAGGTAAAAAGTGTCCAAATATATATGGACCTAACTGTATCTACTTGATTACTTTGCCTTGACTCTGCTCAGAACAGCTGGTTAATGTGTTTGTATTGTTCCAGACGGGAATGTTGCCAAAAGGAAAGTTGCAGAGTGGCTCTTTGTGAACAAGCTGTGTGACATGAATACTGTCTGTAATGCCAAAATGCCATATGGATCGTTCGACAAAGCTAATATCAGCCGATAATATCAGCTGGTCTCTAATTTTTGCTTTAAAATTATCTATCTGACTAGGTTTCCTGGGATGCTTGAGCTTATCCAAGCTAACATTAGGAAATAGGCAGTATACAGTCTGGAGTGATCCCCAGTGCCTCTCGGCTCTAAGAGAAAGAGAGCCAACCAACTGTTTATGCTCACACACAGGCATCCCTACATCCAATTTAGAATCACTTACTTAACCTAACATGCATGTCTTTGGACTTTAGGAAACAAAAGCATTTGGGGCAATCTCATACAGGTCCCAGAACCTTCTAGCTGTGACGTGACAGTGCTAACCGCTAAAACACAATGCCACCCTGTGCTATTCACTTAAACAAATTCATTCATGAGAACATATGATAAAGATTTCTTTATTTAAATGTCCCCATGTAGATCTTTTTATTGGACTGCACAGATGGCATGTATAGAATATGATGTGCACATGAAACAAGCAATCATGTTTCACAGTGTCAATGCATGCTGACATTTCATGAGACTGAATGTCAGTTAGCACCCAGCAGCAGGGTCAGAGAAGGACGGGGTGAATGAACACTGAGGAGAACTGAGGGGTGGTGGGAGCAGGCATGTAAAGTGGCAAATGAGAGAGAACACGAGTAAAGCAGAAGGAATAAACATGCTTCATGAATAATTCAATCCAGGCCATAGCCCTAGAGACACTGACTTTAACACAAGCGTGCACGAATACACACTCTGGGCCGGTCACTTGTAATGGAGGGATTACTGTGCTCATATGACAAGTCAGATCTGATCCAGAGGAAGTGCCTCAGGCAGACCGCCGAGACAGAATGAGGGAAAAGAAGGTAAAGGGATGGAGAGAAGGAATGGGGGGAAAACCGTGTTAGCAGAGCAAGTAGTTTGCATTTCTCATCATCAGCACCAGCCACTACTGGCTTTTATTTATTTATTTCAGTTTGAAGGTGTTAATTTGCAGCTTTTCCGCCCTCTAAATTTCACTCTGATGTCAAGTGGTTTTCTTTTTAACATTAGAAAGAAAGATGCGAAAGAAGAGAAGCACTGTGTGATTTTTTGATGGTGTGCAACATGCTTTTGTCTGAACTTAAGGGTATTACTTGTAAGAGGCTGAACATCAGTCGTAGAGGATGTGAGTGCTCTACTGAAGTTGTGTTGTCCATCACTAACTGCCAGAAAATGTGGTATTATGGTAATACGAAGGGCTCAAATGCAAAAACAATCTTTCATCTTCTTTCAGCCCACATGACAGCAAGTGACCCTGGTTCGGTCAGATGCTCTCAGATCTGCTCGGACAGATATTTCATAGTCTGACAGCTACTTAAAAGTCTTATGTGACTTCCAAGGCATTACTCCTTTACTGTTCCTCCTGCTTATGCCCTTCATCTCAGAGTGTTAGGCGAACATTCATGTTTTTTCTCTTTCATCTGTCTGTTTTCTCGTAGCTAGTGGAAAATAAAGAGTTTATTTCAAGTTCTGTTTCGGCACAAACAGGTGCATATGTATGAAGAAAGTATAAAAAGGGAAAGATCATACAATTAAAGGGTTGATTCAGACAGGAGCAGCAGGGAGCTTGCCTCTTTGTGGTAAAGTCTAACAGACAGAACTCCTAGAGAAACATTTGTACGCAGATAGAAAGCATATGTTATTACTCCAAAACAAGTGGATTCTATGCCACCCACATGTATACACACACACACACACACACACACAGACACACACAAGCCCATTCAACTATCTTAGTGAGGACCTTCATTGATATAATGGTTTCCCCAGCCCCTTACCCTAACCATAACCATTAAAAATGAATGCCTAACCCTAACCTAATTGTAACCCTGACACTTAAACCACATTTTGAGCCTCAAAAAGGCCTTCAAACTTGTGAGGACCGGTGTGTGTGTCCTCACAGGTGACTGTTGGTTCTCACAAGTATAGTAGAATGCAAATTTTGGTCCTCGCAAAGATAGCTAGACAGGAACACACACACACGTGTGTATTTATATCCTTGTGGGGACATCTCATTGACATAATGCTTTCCCTAGCCACTTACCTTAACCCTAACCATCAAAAATGAATGCCTAACCCTGACCCTTACCCTAAACCTAACCATAACCTATTTGTAACCCTGACACTAAAACCACATTTTGAGTCTCAAAAATGCCTTCAAACTCGTGAGGACCAGGATATTGGTCCCCACAAGGGCTGTCGGTCCACACAAGTATAGTAAACTTCCAATTTTTTGTCCCCACAAAGATGTTAATACCCATCCACACACACACACACATATACAGTGTTTTTCTGTTGATGCATTTGTGACAAACAATACTGTAGAAATTGTAGAATTGGTAAGACTGATTCATGCAAGTATGTGATAAGTGGTGTGTCTTTATCAGTTCTCAGAATATGGGAGCGCCATAACAAAGATTAGGGCTTAAAAGAAAAGGATCAAGCCAAAACAAATCAAAATATGAGCACAATAAAATAAAGGACTTATATTTGGAGAGGTGAGGGATGAAGAGAGAAGGTGAGAAGATGACATGCAGAAGAAGAGAATTTTATACGGGAGGAGAAAGCTACAAAGAAAGATGAGTGTGTCCTTGACTAATGCTACTGTTATCTTCATGCTTTATCAGTGCTGTGCTGATCTGTGCTGCAGAGAGCAGACAGACAGAGGCCATACGACATGGCTCACATCCCAGGGACATTTAGCATGGTCTATAAACCTTGAGCTCACACTCACACATACACACAGCCAAGCTCATTCATGTACAGAGCCAACGCTAATGGCACCGCTGTCATTATGAAAGCCTGATGCAATCGCCAACGCGCTCCTTGATTACTGATAAAATGCTAAGTTAGTCATGGGTGTAAAATAAATTACAAAGAAGATGGGAATTCTTTTATTGTCTCATAGTTAAGAATGAAAGATCAGGGGGAAAATAATGATATCATTTTTTAATCAATTGAGTGAAAATCAGCGAGTTATAAGACTAGAATAAAGCCCTCGAGCCACAACTTGAGTCCAGTGATAAGCTCTGATGGTTGTTTCATTACTCAAATTGAGTGGAATAGGAATTCCAGCTCGACCACTGTCTAACAAATGTAAACCCCCGGCTTATTTTTCCCACAGAGAGATCCCTTGAGGAGGACTTAATGATGTTTTTTTTTTCCTGGGAAGATTTCACTGACACTGAGGTGAAGAGATTGTGACAGGCACCATGCACAGCTCTGAGGAGGCTTCAGCTGAGATAAAGACCGCATGACAACCCTGCGAACACTCAGTGACTGGCATGGGAATACATGCGTGAAACTGAGATGTGTGTCTTTTTCAAAGCATGAGTGAGTGCTTGGGTATGGCTGCGTAATTGGAATATCTAGGCTGTATGCGGATGATGTGAGGTGATTCCCCATGCTTGGGTGGATGCTAATCTGTAGAATGTGGAGTACATATAGCACAAATCAGAATATGCTCATGTGTGTGACGACAACGCAGACTCTTTATTGCTTCTTAAATTTGTATGCTGGATGTATGTTCAATACGGTCTTCGCATATTTTAAATACTATTGACGTATGATAATGAGGGGAATGAATGCCAGACAGTCAGACAGACAGATGGGGAGGCAGATAGATAGAAAAGTGTTAACATCACAAAGGCAGATATTCAACTAACACTGCTGCACCGACGTGGAAGGAAAACAAAAACAGCAAAATGAGAACAGCGGGTTTTAGCGCAGGAGGCTTATTTAGATGGAGGACAAGAAAGGGAGTATATGAGGTGTGGTTCCATTCTTTAAATTCAGATAAATTATCTCCACTAGTCAATCACCTGGCATTGGAAAAAAGCCCCAACTACTGGTTGATAGAGCAGTAATCCAGTACTCTAAGACCAGGCAGACCAATGAGTACCACCTGGACTGACCACAGGAAAGCTTATGACTCAATGCCTCACACATGGATACTGGACTGCTTGTGACTCTACATGCCTAATAGTGGGGTAACAACATTCATCAAGAATTCAGTGGAACTATGGAAGATAATACTGGATAAGTGTGGTGAATGGATGTAAAAAGCGGAAGAGTAATCTAGACGGAAGGGGTGGAATTGGCAAAAGTCAGGATGGTGGACATAAAGGACAACTACAAGCTCCTGGTTATGGGTCATAGGTCAATGGAAACTCAGTGAAGATGTATGAAGGTCAGCCACAGTCAAATACCTCCAACAAGTAAGACAGGTGCTGAAAAGCCAGCTGAATGGTGGTAATAAGAGCCAAGGCATCAATATACACATTACTTGGCAACAGATAAACATCTGGAATCATAAGATGGCCAAAGGAGGACCTCGATGCCATTGATGTAAAAAAAAAAAAAAATCCTCATAATACATGGAAGCTTCCACCCTAAGTCCATTACCCTAAAGCTCACCCCAACCCCTACTGCCTGCAACCATCCATCCATCCATCCATCCATGTGCATGCACGCACGCACGTACACAAGCACGCACATGAATTACATAGTTCCTCTATTCTATTCTGTTGGAGGCAGAGGGAAAACAATTAGTGCAGCCCAAACCCCAGATCAGAGTAAAACAGAGAAAAGGAAACACAAAGAACAGCCTTTCAGTGTGTATGAGTGTGTGTTATTTCATTTATATATAAGAACATTTGGCAATTTTTCCTTCAATAGTTGATTTCTGTAAAAATGATCTTGCTAGTAATAGCCACCAGAACATAGCTCTATCTAAAAGTTTACCTGACATTGCCAGCTCAAAATGACAATGGCTCTGAAATGACCACATATAATGGACACTAAATAGTTTGGCTCGATCATCACTAAAAGCTGAGGAGGCACTCAACGTTAATTTTCTGATCCGTAGAGGAAGAATGAAATGTAATTCTGATTATTATCTGGGTGTATTTAATGAGACCCATGATGCGAATGAAAAAGACCAAGAAAAGAAAATTGTGATTTATTTTTTTCATACAGGGTATTGTGCATATACAGAATTCCCCATCCAATTGTTCTTTTATTTTTTTTTGTCTTTTCTACTTTGGAATTCTTTGCATTACACTCCTTGCTGAAAACCCCTGGGACTACCTAGGCAACTGAATATGAGTCAGCTATAGATCTGAATAAAAGAAACAGAGTTTGGCATGATTTTGAGCACAAAAAAATGTTGAGAAGAAAGCCATATTTATTGTACATACCATGATTCTCACACACAAATACACACACACACGCACACACACACACACATATATATATATATATATATATATATATATATATATATATATATTGCAGTGAAAGGGATAGATGGAGCCTGGGGAGATGGCAATCATGTGAAGTTGGAAGCAGAGGAGTGAAGTGTGAAGTAATGAGGAAAGAATGAGGGCTGCAGCTGTGTTGTGTCCAGCGGAACACACATAAGCACTCAGAGACACCGGGCGCACATACACAAACTGAAGCCAGTCAGCCATGGGGACTCCAGAATGACAAATGACAAAATGACAAATGTGTCTTTAGGGAGCAGTGCAGCAGGAATTGAGTTCTGCGGGGTTAGATGAAAACACAACCCCCAAAACACACACACACACACACACACACACACACACACACACACACACACACACACACACACACACACACACAAGGAAAGTTGACGGAGTGTGTGAAGACACAGAAAGAGTGATGTAAGAGCCAAGTGATCGATTACGGATACTGCATAAATATCCTGTTATCTATCTGTACCGTGTGTGCCTGCGTTTATGCTTGATCTATATTTGTCATTGTTGCATTATGTCAGTGTGATAAAGAGCTGACAGGACGTTCACTTTATATGCATAGAATTGTCATCTCCGTGAGACTGACCACGCCAAATAAATCACTTAACATCTCTCTTTTTATCTCTGCCTCACATTGTTTTGGTCGCTTTACTGAGGGTGTTAACAGTGTTTGGTTTATTTGATTTAAATCTATGATAAGGAAGGTGATCTAGACTATGCCATAGTCCAAAGAAATGTAACTCATTGCTGCAGTGACAAAGACCTACCTTGCTCATTATGCGAGTGCAATAACTAGTACTCTGCAAGTGTTGATGTATGCCGTTTTTCTAATTTCCATAGCTGTGACAATTTATGCACAGACACAGAGGTGGCTCTGAATTTTTCTGTTTCCTGTGTTTTCTGAAAAACAAAACAAAACTAATGTTCAAGAGTTATCAGCTCTAAACCCCAAATGAACACCTCAGTTTAGCTTATCGCAGCAAAGCGATGGACACACACAAGTGCGCACGTATAAATGCAAACAATGACATCGGCGGGGATTTAATGCAGTACTATAGATTACACTTAAGGGTTCCTGTGAGTCAATGACACATGAATGGAAAAACAGACAGTGCCACACAGAGCAACAGAAAGACAGAAAGACGGGAAGAGAGATAAAGAGGGGAAGGAGAGACGAGAGATAAGAGGTTTGCCACTGGGGGTTATTGCCTTTCTCACACTGGGTATTGACTCACCCTATTAGGGGGTGGGCTTCTCTGGTTGCTGTGTAGAATACATACTCACACACACCCGCACACTAATCCTTCCTAACTTTCGTGTTTGTACGGTTGTTGTAGTTTACATTGAGGAACTGATGAAACAGAAACACAGTCATATGGAGCAGCAGCTGAAATATCCTGGGCCTTTGGACTAATTGGCATCTTCCTCCTGTGAGTTGTAGGGAGGGTCTCCGACTAACATACACACATAACAGCTGAAGGACACGGGGGCATGGGAGAAGACAAGACAAGCAGGGAGAAAAGTGGAGAGGAAGCAAAGGTATCGATCAAAAGGGGGAGCGGCATAAATGAAGGAGAGGAAGACAGAGTGTTTCAGGCATTAGAGGAATGGAGGAGCGATAGGGTAGCTGAAGAAAACAAGTCAAGGGGAATACGGAGAGGAATGAACCGTAATCCCCCCATGCAGAGTTTAATGGTTGGGCCCAGTGGTTTAGGACGCTAGTAGGAGGTCCCAAGGATGGATTGATCCAATCCCACAGACAGGGGTACAAAACTTTTTGTCTTTGAAAAAGAACAGTTGAAGGGTGAAGAAAAGTGGTGAGGACAAAGGCAAAAGTAGAGGCGAGGGTGAGCTCAAAAAAGAAAAAAAGAGGGAAAGAAAGCTGAAAGGAGATTCAAGGGGTTGAGAAGCTAGCGTGGTAGGAGTAATAGGAATTATCTCTGTAATGCTGTTTGACCATGCAGAAGGTCTGGGCAATGGATGGTGGAAAACATGCTGAGCACTTCACCCAGAGTGCCAGTCAAACTTTAATTAGAACTAAAGAACACATTAATGCATGAATACTTTCTAGGTAGAAATATCTGACTTATCAAAAATAAATAAATAAAAGTAAATGAAGAGCTACATATCAGACTCTACAGGCCTCAGTTAGCATGTTACATGTTAAAATTCATGAAAGTGCAATTAGAAAAAGACTGAACAAGTATAGCTTGTTTGGTTTGTAAAGTTGCATCCAAACAACCGATTTTAAGAGAGCTGTGCATAAGCAAACGCCTACAACTCTAAATGAACTAATACCACCATTCTCTAACCAAGTAGAACTTAATGCAGTTAATGTCATTCTGGGACATTGTCCTTTGGACGAACAATACAAAGTGCAGATGGTTAGCATTTATGCACACCTCGATATATCTCTTCTCAAGAATAAGAATCAGATAAGCCTGAACTGACTAAAATGACTTTTATCTGAAATAACAAGAATATACAAGATGCCCAGATGTCCTAGTACAAACATATGTTTGTGGATCAGCATGAAAAATTCCTCAAAACACCATGTGCACATGTGATCTTTGCATATCAGATGATCTGTGCATTCAAATTTTACTCTTAGTAATCACAAACAATGCCACAAATGATTTTAAACATTTAAATGCCTACACAAAAACTTGATTTCATTTGACGCTGAGGAAACAAATGTCTATGGCGTATGATCTTAAGTGATTTTGGGACAGATATTTTTATTTTTGTCAAGGGCATTTCAGTAACTGCTTTAACTTGAAGTAATAAGGTGCATTATTGCTGATGTATAGAGACAGATGATGGTCCCACAGAACACTGCATGTCATTTCACATCACCACATATAAAAAAAACTGCTTAAAAAAAACCCCAAAAATGTACAATTATGTGGTAGTCTCTCCTAGTGGATTTTCGAAACCCCTTAATCTTTCATTTGCAGACCTTTTCCTTTATGTCCACAGCCTTTTCAAAGACCGATAACATTTTCCCACATCCTATCCATCTCCCATCATTCACTTTTACCACCATCCCTTCATCCCTTTCCTCCCCCTCCTGGTGTAAATCACATCAGTGAGCGGAGCAGAGCAGCAAAATCCCTTCTTTCTGAGGGAGGAGATTAGGAGTGAGCACAGACAACTGGATTTAAATAAAGATCACCTTCCCTACAGTGCGCATCCTAAAACTGAGCAGGGATGGATTCGCTGTGGGCATTTAGTATGTGTGGGTGTGCGTGTAGGGACAGTCGAGACAGAGGTAAGCAGAGAATGACAGAACCATTTTTTTTTAAAGCCTATATATGCACAAGTATGTCTTTCTCTATGTTTGTGTGTCTGTGCAAATTTATGTGAATACACTGTAAGCCCCCAGCTTCAGGATCACACAGGCATTTCTGTTGTACATGATTATCACCTGGCTTGTTTTATAGAAATGTTTTAGAGAAACATTAAGCACTCAGAGCTTTTGTACAAACATGATGTGTAGATAAAGCCTTCTCATATAATTCTGACAACACATGCTTTATGCTGTGCAGGTTACCAAGCAGTTTATTATTATTTTTAAATATAAAACTGAAGAAAAGGACTGAAAAAGCATGTTAGCTGAGGAATCTTGTAACATAATCAATATATGTGTTACAAAACCATAACCTATTCATTTGTGTAATGATATTCAGAATTTCCATTTTTGTTTTTTTTCCCTTTAGAACAAGAAAAGTTTAATTGGAGTTCTGCTGGATGGTATTTAGATGACTAATTTTGATATATGGTGTAATACGACTCCAAGACATAAAAAATTAACACAGAACATGCTCGCTCTCAAAGGAATAGTGATCAACAGCAAGGAGAAAAAGTTTTTAACTTAAAAAGAAAAAAAAAACAAGAGCCTGCTGGACTTTAAAAATGTCACCTTAGGGTTTGGAAAAAAATTTTTTTGAAATCCCACAAGGAACCCAACGGCTATTGTCTGCTGACATAGCCTCTGGGGACATGGGCCAATATTTTGAGTGCTCCAGCACAGACAGCAGATATATCCGGTGAAAATGTCTTTTTCTGTGTGCCTGCTGCTGTTCATGAATGCATCGAATTTCAGCAAATGTGTTTCCTATTTTCCCATTAATGTGGATTATTTACCT
Source organism: Aulonocara stuartgranti (assembly GCF_965226115.1). Classification (NCBI taxonomy): domain Eukaryota; kingdom Metazoa; phylum Chordata; class Actinopteri; order Cichliformes; family Cichlidae; genus Aulonocara; species Aulonocara stuartgranti. The sequence goes on from NC_138957.1 coordinate 27,030,132, forward strand.
GCAAATACCAAGCACACTTAAACGTGATGGCGTGGCACTACTTGCACTACAAATGGAAGCCAGAAAGCCCCCCATACTTAAAATCTGGTCCCTTGTACAAATTCTTGCGCGTTGCACATATTTAGACTCTGCATATTCATATATCAATCAACACAGGGCAAATTAAATGATAGTAACACACAGAAATAAACCATACCAGAATCTGTGCATACATTTTGGACTAAGAAAACAGCAGGTAAAAATCAAACTACCAGCTTGGTTAAACACTACAGCACGGTAACACGATCCTCTGGAAATACAATAAATATACACGACTACAAACCTGATACAAATACCAAACACACAACAAGTTCACACGAACAAAGAAAACCAATGCAAGCAAACTTTGCACTCAGGGAAAGAACAAAGGAACAAACCACAGCTAAAATCAGAGCACTTAACATACATTATTAATAGCGTACACTAGGTTTTACTGAATTACAGGCAAGGACTCAAAATAAGTCAGAGGCCTGTTTCTGTAAGATTGAATTCAAACAGACAAGAGCCCCGGTGTGTTTTCAGCATACTTCTAAGGGAAACAGTAATACCTCCTCAGCATGGATGACAATGTATTCGATTATTCAAAGTTTATCCTCAATTTATATATAATCTTCTCGCAGTGTAATCAGAGGCAGTTTATGCATTAATTTAGAGTGTTAAGGCATGCTTTTCTCAATGCCACCCCATTTATTTTACTCAGTTTACATTCCCTTAATGAGCAAAAGAGGCAATTTTTCATCTCACAGTTTACTCTGTGGTCTTAGGCAGAAATTTGATCTGTTCTAAAAGAATGCAGTCAGCACACTCAAATTGCATAAAAGAAAAATTTCTCAAATCCACCAATTTGTGACTTACAAGCTCCTGTGCTTGGGGTTTTAAAAATTCTTATATCTAATTCTGTTTCCTGTCCTCGAGCAAAGCCTGCCTTTCAGCAGGGGCAATGGCATGACACCACTTGTGCCGGCTAAAGTGATGCATGTTAAAATTTGATGAGGCCTTTTTTGGGGATCTGAAATGGACCTAAAATGTTAAGGTCCTGGCCTCAATCAAAATGAGTCAGGTAAGAGGTGGACAGCAGCTTACTGGGGCTAAAATATTTGTACTGACATAAACAGCAGCAGAGCAGGAGACTGAAGAAGAAGAGAGGATAAAAAAAAAAGCGAATCTATAGAGGGGAGAAAGGCAAAGAAGGCAGTGATTATTAACCACTGCCCTCTTTGCCTTTGTCACACTTAGTTTGTTCTCTTGAACGGCAGGCAGCCAGAAAACAAAAGGGTTTTTTTCTGGCGTCACAACTCAGGAAAGGGTAAAATGGTTCATGTGCCATGCAACTGAAAGAGGGTGTAAAGTATTTGAAGTAGCAAAGACAGAAAAAAAGAAAGAAGAAGAAGGGGACAGATATGAGGAGAAGTGTTGTTCTGCTTGCCGGCCAGGTCCTACTCTGGCCCATGATTCATTGCAAATGAAATGTCACCCTGGCAGGCAGTAATGCAGACCGGCCCACTCCCCTGCAGCCTAATTGAATTTTACAGCCATATAAACAACAGTCAGCCAGCAGAGAGAGAGGGAGAGAGAAAGAGACAAAGAGAGTGAGAACGAGGGGTGTAAGTTATTGATGCTGGTGTTTATAGGTGGGAGCTTCTGATGTGCCATCAGAGAGTGTGTAAGGGCCTCAAGGGAACTATAGCACAAAGCACACAGATGGAGGGAACGCCAAAGCAGGATTGCCACTAACATGACTCCCTGAACTCACACAGATGCACATATAATCATGACACTAAATGTGCTTTGAGATGCATATTTGCTAAATACTCCAAGATGCTTTGACCAGAAGTGCACAAGTGACTGGATTTCAATAAAAAACACCTGGTGTAAAGTTTAGGAAAAAACAGTTATGACATAACATATGACATACAAAACTTAATGTAAAGAGCTGAGAAGTCCGCAAATTCTGTTTTTCAGTATCTTATAATGCTGTCCCTATTTTTCAAGGATTTCATTTTCAGTTAGCAACAATAACATATATAAATACTTCATAATTTCTTTGGAAATAAAAAAGTGCTTGCAGAATACTCGAGTGTGTTCTCCCCTGTTGGATAAGTAAGATGTGCTGGCAGAGCTTTTTTCTGCAGATGACAGCCACTGAGGACAGTATAGAAACAATCAGCAGTGTCCCCTCAGGCTGCCCCGAGGTCCAGGTCAATTTGTCCTATGCTAACAGAGGACATCACCTCCATGACAGCCAGGCCGTTTGGCAGACAGACAAAAAGGTATCTGCTGCACCTGCACAGAGTGTTTCCTGCAGCAGGAGAGAATTTCTTTAACATCAACAAATCAAAAGATCAGATCGAGTGGATGAAACCATTTTTCTTTAACACAAGACATTATAAAAAGATAAAATTATGTTTTATTAATTAATTATGTTTTATTACTCCTGTAATTGTCTACTTTATTTGACCAAGATCAACTTTTCACTTTGTCCACGTGTAAAAAAAAGTACAATTCTATGAGCAGAACGTTTTATGAGATGATGATTACGCAAATGAAAATAGCAAATTTAACTGGCAACTTGTCACTTTCTTCATTTTTATAACACTTTTCTAACAGTAGATCAACAAAGCACACTGAAAAATGTACTCCAGCATCAGCTTCATCCCTGTACAGATGGACAGCTCGAGGGTTAAGAAAATATAAAGGGGAGGCAGTAGGAACTCTTACTTCATTTATTACCACTTTTGCAGGTCTTCCTGACAAGTGCAGTTACCACATGCAGAGAGCCACCCTTATGGAGAAAACTGTAAAGCTAGGCAGGTATGCTCTGTGGAAAATCACGAAGAAATATTGCCTTTAGCAACTGACAGCTAGAACAGGATTTGACTTTGGACTCCAACACCTTACTGTATGACTTGCAAACAACAGAACTTTTGGCAATGTAGGTTTTCATTCCTCGCGGTTTTGCTCACTAAAATTGAAGAAAATTGAAGCTTTATTTGAAACAAATTAATTTATAAATATTTAGCATGTTGTATATTATCATTCAATATTTTTATAATATTTACATGTATTCAGTTTTGCTTTATTAATTTTGATATCACATTAATTAAGATATTTGGTTTTATCATATTGTATTGTATTTTTTTCTGATATACACAATTCTACTCATTTAAGCTATTGTTTTGTTGTTATTTTATATTTTTTTCATGTATTTCTCTTAATAGTGGTAACCAAAGAATCTTCCAAATCAGGGCATATTTTAATTTTTTTTAGTAAATTTAGTAAAGAAAAAGTGTTTTATTTGTATAACTGCATCCAAAATTAATAAAAAAAAAAACATTTTTTTTTTCAGAAACTGCATTACTTTTCCCAGAAACGTAATAGTACACATACAAACTACTTTGTATGTGTACAATTTGTAGTCTTACTTATGTATTTGAAATGAATTGATATAGTAATAACAATCTTTCAGTCCACGATAGTCAAGATTTTGTTATTTAAATTTAGCAGAATTTAAATGCAAATAATGGTTAATTTAAATGTAAAGAATGTAAAAATGATTTAAATTTGAATCATGTTTGGGATTTCTCCTTACCTTCCACAGAGTGTAGCAGGAAGATACTGTATAAAGCAGGCAGGAAAGCTGGTGTGGAGATGGGCAACAACTGTAAGCAGGTTAAAACAGCATAAATGAAACTCCTTATATAACGCGGCTGGTTGGATGTGTAGAACAGCATGGGCTTGGACATAAGCTGAAATTGGCTGGCATTGAGAACCACCAATCTGCTGGTGCTGTGGTCGAGCTTGACTTTGTGGCCGAGGTTGACTTTGTGTCTTGCTTGAACACTTTGTTTCCATTTTATTTACCATTTCTGCAAGATTTTCTTAATCTTTCAAATATACCATTTTTAAGCTCAAAATTGTGGAGCCCAACAGATTGATACTGTAATTGCAAAGTCAAGGCCCACGACTGAGTCCATTTTTGTTTAATGTTACCCACTCCCACAACTCTCCTCAATTTTTAGCTATTATATATATCCTATCAAATAACAGAAACAAGTTTCAAAGGGTTCTTGGATCATCAGCTAAAACAACAATATCTAAGGCTCTAAATCTACTGTACTTCTGATATGCTTGTGAATTCAAAATTCCAGTATTCCCATTCTGTCTCCAATGTGTCAACATGTCCTGCAAACTGTTTTTTCTTTGATTTAACAGCTACCAAATGTGTGTGTCAGTCTTCCTGCCTGCTTATTCATATAAACACTTAACAGCTAGTCTGCTTGTTTTTGCTGTCCATCCCTCCTCTGGCCATCTGTCTTTCTGTCTAATAGTTTACTGTCTACCTCTATCTGGCTTACAACTGCTGCCTCATAAACTGGGATGAGATTTATCCTCGTGCCAAATGAGAATAACGACACAGAATAGATGAAGCTGGCTGGGTGAGACGAAACCAGAGAGACGAATAAAAAAACGATAAGAAGCGAGGCTGCTTTTGCACACAAGTGGATGTGTATGCAAGCATGTGCATGCATTAGGATGGTAAAGACTGAATGTGCTACAAAGTGTATTGTTGAGACAATAAATATCTGTCACATTAATGTATCTTTATAACAAGCTGACTCGTTGTGTTATCCAATGTTTAACTGATGCATCTTTCACGCATTTTGGACACTAACGAATGTCAGTTGGTGACGGAGGATTCGGGACCTTTTTTTCCCCCAATTTGATAAAGAGAAATTGCACTTGTAGGTGTGTGTTTGTGCAACATGTTCCCAGCTCAGCAGGACTCCAGTACTCCCTGCTGACTATGACCTTCCCATCAAGCAGGCAGTCCTGTTTTTCTCCTTCCCCGTCCCCTTCGCCCCTCCAAAATCCCTCCATTCTGCTGCCTCCCTTTCTCTTCAGTCATACATCCTTACTCCTTCCCTCTATCCTTGCCTCTGTCATCCCTTGATCCACCCATCCCGCTCTCTCCGTCAGACTGGATGATTCTTTGAGTCCTTGATCCAGAGCACGGAAAGGGGCTTCATAAATACACCATCCATCACCGCCGGCAGGGCCAGTTAAAACCACATGACATACAAACCGTTGACTTTAGGTGTGTGTGTGTGTGTGTGTGTGTGTGTGTGTGTGTGTGCGCCTTGTGGTTTCTCAGTGCCAAAATAGCATATACAGATGACATATAAAGCACAGCCAAAAAAACTAAAGGTAAAGTGTATGCTCAGTCAACTGTGATGTGTACACACATCTTATGGATAAGCTTCCATGTGTAACGGCCAAGAGCATTGAAATTCTGCAGAAAACATTAAAGACACAGAAAAACAATCCACTGCATCAAACAAGTTTAAATAGCCCTAACCCTGAAAAAAAAACACACACAAAAAGAAGGCAACGCCAGATACACAAAACGCTGCAATGTACAATTTCTGCGTACGTGTGTATATTCTGCATGAGATGGTCAACCAAAGATGTATTTCACAAGATGCAAGTCTGTATTTGTCTTTGTGTGTCTGTGTGCTGCATGGCAAAAACAACAACAACAACAAAAAAACACTAAACATGAACACACATGTTTGAACTTATGTTTTCCCCGGGTCTGATTTTTCAATCTGTGTAAACATGGCGATGGTTCGTTGCACCACGCAGTCTCTCACTGTTGCGCACTCCGCCCTCTCAGTGTGTTGTGTGTGATGGATGATAGGGAGGGAAAATAACTAATTCAACAGTAGATTTACATTGTTCTGGATGGTGGTAGCACAACACAAAGAGTCACGGAGAGAAAGCAGGGGGAGGAAAAAAAGTCAAATGCACCCTGAAAACAGGTGAAAACTCCACTGCTGTTTGTAAATATTGTTTAAATGTACTCTTGTCACACACAGCTTTCTATATGAAGCCTGGATTTACGGTTTTCCAGGACAGCACATCTTAGCCAAAGTGTAAGTGAGGTAAGCGGACAGTCATTACCTCATTAAGGGGTGGTCATTTAATCTCCCTGAAGGGAAATATTAAGTGTGTTTCAGGTTTAAAAACGGCAATAAAATTCTACATTAAGAGGCAGGCGAGGAAGTGGAGACATATTCTGCAAGACTCTCAGCCATATAGGAGTTCAAGACCTATACTTAACGACTTCACTTTTGTTCAGCTTTAGCTTTCATTGTTAAGAGCTACCTGAATCTACTATCATTTTTGCACACTGTTTGGTTAGGTTTGGACATGAAAAGTACTTAGCTGGGGTGAGCAAAAGATCACTAGTGGGTTGAAAAACTTCACTTACAAAAGTATGCTATATTCCCAAATGTATTTGCTTGTCTGCTTTCATACAACTCGAAGAGTGTGTTTATGGGATTTCTTTTCAACTATTCTTCCAGAAGCACATTTGTGAGGTCTGACACTGATGTTGGACAGGAAGTCCTGACTCACACTCTCCGCTCCAATTCCTCCCAAAGGTTTCTACCAGGCTGAGGTCATGACTCTGTACAGGTCAGTCAAGTTCTTTAACACCAAACTCACTCATCCATGTATTTATGGACCTTGCTTTGTGCACTAGTGCACAGTCATGTTGAAAAAGGAATGGGCCATCCCTAAACTGTTCCCACAGAGTTGGGAGGATGAAATTGCCCAAAAGTTCTTGGTATGCTTCCTTTCACTGGAACTAAAGAACTCAGCCGAAATCCTGAAAAACAACCGCACATCATTATCTTAGTTCCACCAAACTTCGCACAGGGCAGTCAAACTGTTACCTGGCGACCAACAAACCCAGACTCGTCCATCAGATTTTCAAACAGAGAAGCACTCCAGAGAGCACGTTTCTACTGCTCTAGAGTCCAGTGGTGGCGTGCTTTACACCACAGCATCTGACACTTTACATTGCACTTGGTGATGTAAGGCTTGGTTGCAGCTGTTTGGCCATGTAAACCCAGGAAGCACTGTTCTTGAGCTAATCTGAATGCCACATTTGGAGGTCTGCAGAAAGTTGAGGACCTCTTTGTGTATTAGCACTTGCTGATCCAGCTGAGTTGATGTTGTTCCCAATCACTTTGACTTTGTTATAATACCACTAACAGTTGCCTGTGGAACCTCCTGTTATAAAGCCCTATTGTCTATATTACTGCAATTTTTACAACCAGAGGTTTAAGTGTCTCCTACATAATTGGGTTACTTTCTGTTGATCACTGATTACAGTGGATGATTACTTTCTACTCAGCCTGCTGAGAGATGGAGGAGGGCCCCTGCTGGCCATATCTATGGGACTGATTACAAGTGATAATGCCCATTATATATGCTGGTTAATGTTGGAATTTTCTTTCTGTTTACAGACAATGTTAAGATTCCTATCAGCCCAATCAGATCATCTTCAGCTAGATGAAATGACCACCGAATAAAGTGATAACTGCAGAGGAATGTAGGAACTTACATTTTCCTGAGAAAGATTAAATTATGATAAAAGACTTTGTTTGATTCACCTTCTTATTTGATGGAAAGGGAGATAAAAAGGAAAAAAAAAGGTTGAGAAAAGTAACACGCAAGAACAGGGATGACTGAACAAATGGCATGAGATAAAGCTAAAGAAACAGCAGAGAGCGAGATGGAGTTTTGTTTGCTTCAATGATTTAGAGACACTCCTGAAAAGACTCGATTTAATCTATTTAGACTGTGTGACCAGTTTTCCTCTTTGTTCCTCGTGGGTTCTAGGACATCATAGAAATTTAAACCTCATCAAGCCAAAAGTTTTACATTTTCAGAGTGTCATCTATCAGCTTCTGTTTATATCTGTGGGCAGCTGTGATTTACAGTTTATAGGGGAACATATTTGAGCTTCAGTACAGAATCAACCAGGGCTTGTTTATGGTGGTTATCATCAAACATAAATTTCAAGTTGCAAATAGCTTTAGGCTAAAAATGAAATGCGATTAAGCACCATTTCCCTTTTGTCGATTTGTATCCTCTTGATATGAAGAGTTCAGTTTGTTATTATTTGATTATCTTTGGAAAACTACAGGTATAAACTTATCCAAAGTCATTTTTTTCTAACTCATTTACAGAGCCCAAGCTTGATATTAGGAGCCAGTGGAGCTGTAGTAACCCTGTGTCTTTCTCTCTCTCTTTCTCCCTCAGTGGCCCCTCTCTCTCTGGAACCTCCACCCACCTAACGCCCTCAATCTCTCAATGTGCCAATTGGACCAGAGGCCCTGCAGGAGACCTCAATACCACTACACAGTGGAAATGTCACCCATAACACTCTACTCAGGATGCCAATCACTTCACACTGTTCCCCACTGTGAGCATTTGTGTGCGTGTGTCGGGGAGAGAAAGCGAATGATCAAGGGGCATGTCCATGTGTGCAAAGAGAGCATGAAACAATTATTGCCAGTGTGACAAAATCCCTCATAACTCTACCAGAATATAAAATTAGATTTCGCCAAAGTGTACGTCTAGATTTATGGCTTTTGCTCAGTGATGTGTGAGCATCTGAGTGTAATGAGCCTGTCCATCTGAGAGGATTATGGGTTGTCTGGTTAATATAAGGACTACAGGTGTTTGTGGAACTGCACATGATTACACATCAAAACAATGAGAGTGTGCGTGCATGAGTGTGCCGAGTGATAAACAGGCCTTAGTTAGGCGTGAAGGCAGAAACAGATGGAGTGGGTTACGGACAAATAACACACATGAGCCTGTGAGGGAGTGGGAGTAAGCCCATGTCTGAGCATGCATATGTAGTGTTGTTTGTTTCTGGGAGTGTTTGGGATGATCCGTGCATTCAGTATATGGATATGCAAATGCACGTGCCCAAGAAATCTTAATGTACACATACATGGATATGTGTGGGCGTGTGCATTTACGTGTGTTATATTTAGAGCGCAGTGGCGCAGGTGTCTCTGGAAAAGCCGTCCATTTCAGTGGAATGTGGGTTGAGTCGTGCGAATGCGTATCAGTTTGCACAAGAGAGGGTGCATGATAGGGAGGGTGATGACGAATGACAGGAAAACAAGGAAGGCAGGGGGATGGAGAGCTAAGCTGGCAAAGGCTGGCATGCCAGGCGCACTGTGGAGCCAGGGGGGGCGGGCACTCTGTCCTCATGGCAGGCCCCTCTGTCGAGCTGTGAATACAGAGACAACAGCCGGCATACACAGACATAGATACGCAGGGTAGATTCAAACAGGGATGGCTGCACAGCTCATCACATACAAACTCACAATGTAAACGTTTGCCTTGAAACATAATGAAGCAGTGCAGGTTATTGAAGATTTACTTTTATTTTAAAAAAATGCAGTGAACTGAATTTTAAAGATAATTGTACATCGAGGTTTTTAGTCATACTTTAAGTTAAAGGCAACTCACTTTTCAGTCTTACAGATGTTTTGCCATTTGTTTTAATGACTAACAAAAATAAATTTTCTTTTTCAGTGCTGATGACATATTACAGTCACGTTATTAGCATTTTCTCTATGTGGGTTTTCTCTTGGTGCGCCTGTTTCCGCCCACAGACATGCATTAACTCTATGGGCATGGATGTGGGTGTGAATGGCTGTCTATCTCCGTGTGTTAGCATTGATGGACTCGATGGGCTCCATTACAGAAATACACCCCTGTGCTGAACAAGCCCTGCCTCACATCTTGTGTCATGGCATATGTCAGCACTGACAGGCTCCAGCCCAAAACCATTAAATAAATGAATAAATAAAACAAATAAAAATACAAATCAACTTGTAACTGATAACCATTTAATCACCGCATACCACTGTACAGAACACGCAGATCTACTAGAGTGAGTGACAAACTGTCTTTAACACTAATTGTGTAAATCCAGTTACCTTTGACTTAACAATTCTCAACACACTTTGACTATTTTATTTCTCATTTCACTCCTCCTGACTTCAATGAGACCTGTAGTACTAAAAATAATAGCAGCTTCCTCTTAAGACTTTGTTTCCAATAAGCACACGTGTGTGTGTGTGTGTGTGTGTGTGTGTGTGTGTGTGTGTGTGTGTGTGTGTGTGTGTGCGCACTCCTGCGTTCGCCATCTTTCAAGTGTTTTGACAGAATAAGTACATTTCACTGAGGTTAAGTGGGGGCAGACAGATCTATACACTGATCCCACATCAATTTGGAACAGATGGAAAGTTATTAGTAGAGCTTGAATAGGGATGGAACGAGGAGACTGTGGGACAGCAGGGCATTTCTGAACACTGCCTTTCCATTAACATTATAATTTTTTTCATATTTTACTATGAGGAGGTGGGGTGTGCAGCCAGGTAGCATACATGTATGGATCTGTGCACATTTCTTGCAAAATAACGATTTTTTCCCCCCGATTTTTTTCTATGGAGCCCAAGAAAAAGAACTCTTAGACGCAAACACAAGCGTCGTAAATCATCTAGCACATCCAAAATTCTTCTGCTGGGTCACTTCAGGACACCAGGAATTACACAGCCTTACATAATGAGACTTAGCATTAATCTTTAATCTAAGATGCAGCTTGTCGTCAGCAAGCCTTTCATGTGCCAGAGTGGTTCAACTGGGATAGCATAGCACGAGCCTAAGGGCCAGCATCTGTGGAAGAAAATCGCTAGCTTGAGCCTGCCTCTGTTGTTTTTATATTTAAGTTTTCCTGTTTAGTCTGACAGAATATAATTGAGCTTTAATGTGTATTCTTGCTTTCATTAGCACCAGAAATTATCACAGCGGAGAAATGTCCTTGCCATTTTTCAAAACTAGGCATAGTTTTCGATTCAGGAAGTGCAAGACGGCTCCCATAAAAGGAGCCTTTAATCAGTGAATTTAGAGATACTTGGTTTTACTGGGTGGTGATTTGTTAAAACATGCAAAACATAGCTGAGTGAATATAACATGCTTCTCAAACCATAAGTCAACTTAATATGTTCCCCGTGGAGAGAAAAATGGTGCTACGCTTATCGGCTGTGCTGTTAATCTTCCCCCATTGTTTCACTTTGATTTATATTCTATTTGCTGCTGAGTAACGCGGTTTCTCCACAGTGATATTTAAAATTCTTACTAAGTCAGGTTTACATTTTAAATGTGTACCATATGATTTAATTATAATCACCAAAAATGAGTGTAACTAATCTCAAGTCTTATGGCGAGCAATATTTTATGCAACTGAATATTGTATCACACCTCAGCGATACTGTAGTGGCTAGAAAATAATTACTGAAAGAGGAGGAACGGTATAACAAAGCAAAGAGGAAACTGGTATTCCAGGGAATAAAGCTGCCAGTTTCTTTTGTTCTAATGTCTTTTTATTTCTTATGAACACCAAAGTTTTCATGTACTTAATAAGCAGGAGCTGCTCTTACAGGATAGTTCCATGTTTTACTGAATATTTGATTCGGCTCAGTGGTCATGGGTGAGTCAGAGAGAAATGAGGCTGTCATGTCGGGTGAGTTAGCAACCTGATTAAGCTGGATGCCAACCTTTTCTAACTTTGATGCATTCATGTTGGCTGTATTTAATTCATGAGACTGGTGCGGAAGAAAAGGGGGGGAAAGAGAGAAAAGGATGACGGTAACACATTGCAATTTCACTCTGCCTAGTTCTCACCTTTTCACGCTTTGTTTTTTCTTTCTCTTCAACTTACCATTATCTCCCTCTGACCTCCACTTTTTTTCTTTACTTACAGGTCAAGTTGGGTTTTTTTTTACTTGTTTTTTTAGCCTTTAACCTCTAAAACTCATCACCTTTACTCCCACTGTCTTCTCCCTTTCAAGTCTACATCATCTCCCTCACTTCTCATTGTCATTTTTCTTAGCGTCATCTCTCTGCACCAGCATTGTGTGCGTCTCTGAAATAATCCTCAGCTTTTACAACTCATATTTTATGCATTCCGCTTTTACGCAGAGTGACTAACAAACAGTGAAACGACGAGGAATTTGTGACAGCTCTTTTTTTCCCTTTTTTTTTTTTTGCAATGCTATGCATTCCCTTTCCAATTTTTCTTCCTCCTCCTCAACCCCCCCAAAATACATTTTCACCTCCATCTATAATGCCCCCCCAACTTAATTCCTTCCTTCCTCATTCTCCCTAGGTGAAGTAAGGCAGGGGAAAAATGAATAGCGAGTGCTTGGCCTCCCTCCAGCACACATTTTCAATATCCAAGGGACATTTTAATGGTACTTTTGTAAACAAGCACACACATAGATGTCTGTATGTCTATGTGGGAATGCTCTCTATTAGTGTGTGAATGTTTGACGGGTGTGTATTTGTGCTCTTTGCCCACTTGTTGTATGGGTGTCCAGCAAAATAAATACATCAGATGGTTGGCTCAAAAGAACACATTTGTCTTTCTCCCTGGAGAATGTGAATTATTTAAAATGAAAGCTGGGGAAGAGAAATGACTAACAGTAGCAGGTGACGTGGCTGGAAAGGAGAAAGATGGAGAAGGATAGCGAGGGGAGACCAGATGGGCAGGGGTTGCACCTAGCCAAAAAGAGATAGTATAAAGATAGCAAAATGTAAGATAAAAGGAGAATGAATGATGAGTCAAAAACATGAATATGGAAAGTGGGAAAGATGCTCTATCATAAAGGTTAGGATGTGGTTACAAATCACTGGCGAAGGACTGGAAAGCTACGCAAATAGAAGTAAAAGAAATAGAATACAATAAGACTTCTGTCTGAGACAAAAAGAAATAGGGAAGGCTGATAAGGACATGACAAGAAGTGACAACAGACAGAGCGGAAGATGACTGCAACAGAGGGAGCGACTTTGGAAACATATGATTGGCTACTAGTGCCAAATTTGAGCACGCAAACACACACACACACTTTCTCGCTCACCGCCCTGTACAAACGCATTGGATAATTCTCCAAGCTTCACCAGCAGATTTCAGCCTGTTAACCTGCCTCGCCCTGCTTCACCCCGTCTTACCCTGCCACATGGTCACCCCGGGGGGGGCATGAAACAAGAGCTGGAGACAGGAAAAGCAGAATGTTGATGGGAAATATTGAAAAGAGACAAGATAAAAAAACAGAAAGTCAAAGAGGGAGAAAAAAAAGGAAAGAGGTAGAGGAGGAGAGAGAACGCAAACAGTTTCTTTAGAGGAAGTCGTGAAGTGTTGCTCTGATCAGTGAGATAGAAATTAAGTATACAGTCCTTTGGCAGCACAGGGAGCGCGTTGGGGGGTAAATAGGAGAAGGAAATAAAGGTGCATGAGGGGGGAAAGGGGAGGAGGAGGATGGCGTGTAGTAAATTACGGAGGGAAGGAGAGCAATAGGAAGGAATAGCAGGGTGGTGAATGTGATGGAGCTGGATTGTGAAGCATCAAACAAAGATAATAAGAGAATCCGCTGAAGGCATGAGGCAAACTCAGTAATTATATAGAAAGAGCAGCCTGCCTTAATTAGAACAGGATGGAGCTCATGAGTGTGAGAGAGACACACGCAAAAAAAACCCCACACATAATTACACATGTACATCAAACACACCATTTCTGAGGTAATATATTACGTAATTTTTTTGCTCCCTGGTCTGTTCCTGTTGACGGCTATTCATAATGAGACCGAAGAACATATGTGTGCTCCTCACAACGCGTGTCTGACTTGTGAATGCACACAGGGTCAAGATGTACACATCCAAGTCGTCCTACCGCTCTGGTTTTTAAACTCGCTCTCCTTTTTTGGCCTTTTATGTATTTCATGAGGAAGCTAAGTGGACATAAGCTCTAAGTTCTTCGTATTTACACTCATCTTCACAAGCAGCAGCAGTCTTGCGGTCCTCTGAGCAACAGCGGATTAGTTGCATGACCTAAATCTTAAACACCAGGATCTCCTCTTTTCATCCTAGAGATACTTGGTAGTAACTCAGTTGTAAGAGACGACTTCAACACCACACACATTTTTGTCTTTTTTAGGTTTTCTATAATTACACATTCATTCAGTTTTGATGCAGAAAGCCGTCGAACTGGAGAGATGAAAGCCAGACGAGAGCCACCGCATGGCTGGACACATAACAAATTTGCTCTTTTGCTGAGTTTTTTTGTTGTTGTTAAATTAAGTTAAATGTCCTTTAATACCTACACTTCCTAGGTAAAAACTTTATAAAAAGAATTATGACAGCAGTTGCCATAATCCGAAGTAATCCAGCATTCCTTAAATCTTCTGTGACCCTTACAGAGGATGCGGTAATAATCCTCTTCCCTACTGCACTGCACTATCTGTTTACACCATTATCAGTAGCTTCTCACTGGCTCTTCGATATTATTGACCGGGACTGAGACACTTAGTGCATTTTCACTCACTCAGTTAAACAATTACGCTCAGGAGTAAATAAGACATAGAACCTGTGAACACTGTATGCAAACGTACACGGGAATCAGTTGAAGATCACAGCTTTGTTGTGTTTGTTGCGATTTACTGCTTTGCATTCTTTTTTTGTTGTACTTCACAGCAGCTACTCATTCATATTCTTGAAGGACATGTGCATGAGGATGATTGCGACACATATATAAACTCAAATGTCCTTGCGCACAAAACATTTCTGTAATCTCACTATCCATTTTTATGAGGTGCACATGGAGACCTGATGTCTTTCTCCGACACACAAAATGAAATTAAAAAAAAAAAAAAAAAGTGTGTGTCTGCTGTGAGATGTGTCCTTAGTATAAGTGTGTATGAGCAGTCCCAGCGCAATTCCTCAGTTTAGTGGAGCATTACAGCTGATCAATAGCTCTGGTGCAGTGGGAGATGTCTGGGCTTTGGCTGCATATTCATACCATTACAGCTGAAGTGAGGAAAGAGGCACTACAGGGAACGTGTGTGTGTGTGTGTGTCAGCAGACCACTCTCATGGATAATGACATTCTCTATCACCTAGTGGACCACACAGTTACTTGCTAAACTGCACCCAGTCAAGGTTGAGCACCGATAGAAGCAGTCTAAAACGTCTCTCTCTCTGAGTCTCTGTGGACTCGCTGGCTTTTCTGTGCCATCACTGAGACTCACTGTCCTTGTCTACTTGCTCTTTTGGCAAGATGCCTGACATGTTCTATTCTCCCTTTACTCCTTCTTTTCCTTTAAAATGTTACTTTTTTTTTGTTGGTTTCCTGTCAGTGCTTTCTCTCTTCATCCATCTGCGCGGTGCTTCCCCGTACCACATTGTTATTCTCCTCCGAGTTTCTCTGTTGGTTTGTACATCAGTCAGATTCTTCTGTCCGCGGCGAAGATTTTATTGTCGAAAAAGCATTGTCAGTAATTACAAAAAGCAGGACAAGCAACACATACTTTATTTGCACACGGCCCAACTGCCAATATCATTAAACAATTCTCAGCTCCAACTGTCAAACTGTTACTGCAGAACCAGAAAATGTGCAACGCAGCCAAAGTTCTGCACGACTTATCACCAACTTTACTATTAATACTATTTATACTGGATTTTTTTCCTTAACTATTGGTTCCTCTCAACAGCTAGGTGTTTTGCAGAACTATTGTTGGCAGAAACTTCATAAAGTTAATATTGTTACGGCCCATCATTTACAATGACAGACAAGATATGTGATGAATTACCATATCGGTTGTTAGATCCCACTAAATGAAAGCATTCCAAAAGCGGCATATGGTACAATCATACCAAAAAATGTTAAGGTTAAGAAAATATTATGTCCCTGCTATGACTTAGATGAGAAAACAGCAGTCTTCACTGGAAGATCATGCGATGTACAAGTCCAC
The DNA here is from genome assembly GCF_965226115.1 of Aulonocara stuartgranti. NCBI lineage: Eukaryota > Metazoa > Chordata > Actinopteri > Cichliformes > Cichlidae > Aulonocara > Aulonocara stuartgranti. Next base: position 27,045,850 of record NC_138957.1, read on the forward strand.
AGGTAATGCACAAGGTCATCGACATCCCGAGGTGTCTGAGGGAGAACACTTACTGCAAACGACCCCGAACGTGATGGGTTTCATGGCAACGGCAACAAAAATTGTTGCTCACCTGACTTCTTCCCCAAAATGAAAGTATAGTTAAAGGCATGCTGCTTTGACACAGCAAAGAAGACGTGCAGAGGGAAGTGGTCAGAATGAGACTTCAAGGAAATGACCTGAAAACAGCAGGAGTGCTGAGAGCTGTGCAGAGCTTCAGACAGAGACAACCTTGAAGTGGACAGCAGGCAAACTGAATCCAAGTAAGGTTTTGACTTTTTATGGATAGACTCACTGAGCCTTTTAGCTATGTTGCCGTTTCTTATATATTTTAGTTAGTAGCACAATGAGCTTCACTTTGGAATACAAACATGCTGATGTAAATTACTATTGTTAATCAAATACACAGAATCAATACATTTTTAATAAAAAACCACTGCAGGGATCAATATGAGATCACCGCACCAAGTTCAACAGTCTAAATTACTGTCCCATGACTGCACGTTACAGTCTAGTCAAGTGACTCCAACACCCACATCACATTGCACAATAATTCAAGATGGGGTGTGAAAACTAACAGCGAGAGTCAGGCGTTCAAACTGCTGCTATTATATGAGCAATTGTGACAAAAGATCGCAATACTGTCCGTTTCAGTTTACGTCAGAAAGCAACACATCAAACCACCTGCTAGCTTACTAATGGCAGCACTTCGTGTAGGTGTGTCTGTGTGTTAATCGGGACATTTATGCCTCATGAAAGAAAGATGTGTTGTCAAGCTTGGGACACGGCCTTCTGAAGAAACAGTACACAAAGTCATTGTGTTCACATTCACACACACCAGGCTCTTCACACTTCTCATACTCACGGTACACACACCATGCCTCACATGCCAATATGTGTGACAACGTTTGGACATAAACACGAAATATTTTAACATCTCTGACAAGTCAAGATCCTCGCAATCGATGGCACTGTCAGTATAGAACAAAAGGAGGCACAGTTTGAAAATGAATGAGAAAGGTGTCTTTGTACTTCTATTGTCTGCCCTCTAAAAACATGACCACTGCGGAGCGTTCTTCTTGTCTAAACACTCGTTAACATTGATTTCTCCTTTCTGTCCTTGCTCACCTGCACTTATTCCCTTTCCCTCGTTCACTCTTACAGTATCTGCTGTATCTCTGTGTGTGTCTCAATACAGATGTCAATTTCAGAGTCTTTTTAACTGAATTCCTGCTCCTTTTTGAACATGGACGTTATTTGGAGGTGTGGTTGCTCGTTTTCCTTTTGTTTGCTTTGTTCATTTGTCTCTTTTAATTCTATTTTTTTTTTATACTTTTTCAACATGTTCAAAATAAAGATTCAATCAATCAATCAATATATCTTCAACAGAACTATACAGCTTTATAATATTTGTAGCTGCTAGCAATATCTGCCTGAACCTCCAATTGGAATTTGGATTGGCTCTAATGCAAGTGGCACTGCCATTTAACACATGAAAAAAATGCCAATTTCACTTAGTTTGCATACAAATCATCAGTTTTGATTGCAATGCAATTATTTGCTGTATTTTGTATGTGCTATTCAATACACTGACACCGGTTTCTAGCAAAAATTCAAACCAAGTTGTGTTTAAAAGAAAACAAACAAAAAAATCACACACAGTTTTTGTTTTTTTCCTGTTGTGTTCCTGCTCGCTGTTAGTCCAGAGCATTCTATCAAAGAGCTAAAACACATGAAAACATTGCTAATTCTTTCTTTTCTTTATTCAGTATTCTGGATTTGTTGCTTTAGTTCATTTCCGACACAACTCCTTTCTCGTTGCTTGTATTTGCTGCATTCTTATTTGTGTATCCACACATCCCACTATCTGATTTTCCATTCCCTACCTTCACAGCTGCTGTGTCCCTCCTCGTAGCCGGCGCTGCAGCTGCACTTCCCAATAGGCACCAGCCATTCACCTTCGGCACTACAATGCATCCTGGGAGGGCTGTCTGTGTCAACTTCAGAGTTGTTAACACAGGTGCCGCGCACCTCTACAAGCGTGGCAAACGCTGCCTCGGCCACTGTATCGGGGAACACTGCCAGGTTCTGGACGGTTGCGAGACAGCGTTTGTAGTAAACCCGCACAGCCACCAGTGCCACGCAGGCACCGACATCCTGGAATGCCAGGTGGAACCCTTTACGATTGAGGTGGCCGATCTCGCGCACCTCTGTGTTCAGCTTCATCTTCCTCTCACCAAGATCACCCTGCGTGAAGCTCTCATCAGCAGCAATGGTATCTATCTTGGTATACCGGTCCTCTCGCGTCACACCTCCAAGGTCCCTGTCTGACTCGACATACAGGAGGTTGAAGGTCTCCTTGCAGGTGCCTGCTACACCAGGGATGCTGTTGCAGTCACGCAGAGTGAACTGGAGCTCCACAAAAATGCGCTGTCCACCTCGACGTGCCACCCAGCCCGTCTGCAGCCAGTTGTTCTGCTGCGTGGGCTCCATCACATTGCACACCTGGTATGTCCGAATGGGCTTATACTTCTCATCTACGCCGCTTATTTCCTCCCACTGTAGGGATAAAGATTTGGGCAGAGGGGAAAAAAGACACAAAATCCTTAAATGTGAGGTATAGAAAAAAGAAAATCAAGAAAAGGAATATGGGAATGGAAAGAGACATACTGCATTTTACAAACCATGAATAAGCAGCAAGGAGCTTAGTAATAACATGAAGGACTGACAAGAAGAAAAAAAAAACAGCAAGAAACAGATGATAAAAATGTTAAATGACAGCAGAAAGAATAGATATGCAAACAGGAGTGAGTAAGTTCAGGTTAACAGTGTAATGACATAATCTGATGAGTGAGTGTTTGAAATAAAAATCATTGGTTCTCAGATTGTCTAATAGTGTCACATAATGAACAGGCTCAGTCATTGTGAGTCTTAAGTGGTGTTTCTGCAACTGTGGGTCAGACCTTAGTCACTTTCTTTCGATCTCAGACTGCTTGGCACTTAAACTAATGGCATTTGTGTTCAATGTTTGTATAAACCAGGGGTCGGCAACCCTAGGCACGCGTGCCACAGTTGGCATGCGAAGGGTTAACTGATGGCACGACCATAGCTGGACTGGCCGGTCCGAGTGTCAGGTGAACTGAACTTCAGGTAAGAAGTTATGACCTGCAGTCTATCTGGGTCAGATATGAACCAAGTTTAGGTGGAGTTTATTTTTGTTGTGCTGACTTTTTACAGTCAGTTACAATAACTCGTACTGCGTGCTAGCTAGCATGACGGAGTTTCTATACAGCTGGGTGGTTGCTACTTCAATCATGAAACTGATCAATGATCAGCTGATCGCCTTTTTTCTCTTTTGTTTATCGCCCACTTTGCGCCAGAAAGAGGAAACCGTCGAATGTCGCGCTAAACAACAGCAGCACGTTTAAGCTTGATCAGCTGTTGTTAGAATGTATTTAATATTACTTTCTAGTAGCTGATGTTTGCTGGAGCCACAGCTGTAAAGCTGCTGGTCATGATGTCGGTTTGGTTATCTTGTGAGAGGGAAACCAGGAAGATGAAACCAGGAGATGTCTTTACTGAATCATCAGAGCTGAACAGGTGATGGAGAAACAGGTTTGCCTTTTAGGTGACATGAATGAGTTGAAGGGAAGTTATGAACTGTTCCTGAGAAACAAATAACACCAGGATCTGTTTCTAAGTAGCTGACAGCTGGTAACTGTGCAGGGGTGGGTCTAGCAAAGTTTTGCCAGGGGGCCAGGTAGGACATTAACAGGGAAAGGGGGGCACAAAGAAATACTTTCTTATTCTCATTTAAAATGTCTAGCTTTTAATAAATAATTCTCTGAAGCTTATGATGTATGTATGATGTATGATAAAAATCATACATATAACATCGAAGCAGCTGGAATCCATAGCTGTGTGTGTTCATGGAGCTTGCATTTTCACCTGCTGGACATCACTACCTGACAAGTTTAACTGTCTTCAAAACATTGCAGAGGCCTTATTGACAGTATTTGGCTCTACATATCTGTGTGAGTAGATTTTCTCTCACATGAGTCTCCTCAGGTAGCCGTCTGAATGCTGGACACTCGGAGACCTGTATCTCTGAGTGGGAGACCAGAGATCACATTAACATGTTTGTCTCTGTATTAACAGACATGCCATATTGGCCCAGTTTATTTTTCTTATCATTGTTGTGAGGAGACCATAAATAGCTTTTGTATTTTCTGTTGTACAGTTCATTTGCTGTCATGGATAAAAAGTGTCCTTTTTTTTGGTTTCAAAATAGCTGATAACTATTCGCTGATTGCTGCCAACATCTGCGAACAAATATAATTCTATAAAGTGGTTCTATATAGTGTGTAACCGTTAATATAGAGCGTTATTAAATTTATCGCTAATGCAATCATATGGCACACTGACCTCTGAGGAAATTCTAAATGGCACTCGTCATCAGAAAGGTTGCCTACCCCTGGTATAAACGCTTCATCCCACAGTCTTGTGATTTATTCACAAGAAACGAATTTAGAAAAAAAGACACAGCAGGCTTAATTAAAGGGCTTTGTTAGTTGGCCTTCAGCCTACAGATAGTTTTTATTTATTTATTTATTTTTTGCAGCTTTGGTGTAGCCTAAAATATTGATACTATATCGGTACTGACAGAGATTCTCTGTTCTAAAGAACTCTCTGCACCTTGCTGAATAGATTAAGAGTGTTTTTTGTCTAAATATTGGTCCAAATAATTGATAATTACTGGCCTGTTTGCTAACAAAAGATTATTATTAGTAGTTGTTGCTTTAGAAGAAGTGGTAGTAGTAAAAAGAAATCTGATGTATGTGCACACCCTATTTCAGCCATTGGGACGGAGTCACAAGTATTCTCTTCAAGGTGAGGAACCACTGAATAATATAGCATTTTATTTATCTTTTAAATGTATTTTATTTTTGAGGAATTAAAAGTTTAAACTCCTCTGAGCACTCTAAGAATGCTTTTTATAGTTTCCTAATATTTGCCGTAGGGCAGAGTTTGTTTTTCTGATTTACTTTCAGTCTGGAAGAGCGAGAAAAATGTAATCAAATATATAATTTATCCATCAGATGAATGATTATGACTCCATGTCACTATTTGAATTACCGAGGCGCTCTTGACAGAATTGAAAGTGAACTGAGCAGCAAATATGAACTGCTCTCCCTCTCTCATAAATACACAAACGTGCACAAAGCAAAAGAGTAGAAATGGATTATCTCCAATGGTAATGTGATCAGCCCCTCTCCTGTCAAGGTGACTATATCAAAGTGGGTGCAGTGTGTTCTCTATCACTTCTACTGGGACATGTAGGTGAATCACACAGTCACATTAATCTTATGCATAGTGGAGCACGTAGTGCAGCAGTCATCTCAAACACAAGTGCTTCAGCAACCTCTATCCTAAACAATGCACATTTAAAAGCAGTGATGTTATTCATATAATAGACTTATCAAGTGTGTGTGTGCATGGAAAGGCCAACTTGCAGGTGACACGTGGGTGACAAACTGCTCTGGCAAAAGTGCTCCTGCATTTATCTTGCAGTCATAACTTAGTGCAAAGGGTTTTACGGACGAAATCGATCGTCACAAAAGGCCATTTATCTGTGGCAGCACATCTGTGTAGCTGCTTTGGACACTGCTATATTATAGTAGCCTGGATTAGTCCCAATGATTAATGATAATGATGAGCTCAGCACTGGGGACAAATTGAAGAAAAGGTGTGGAAAAGTAAAGTAACAAGCTGTGTGGAGGCTGGCAAGTAAACACATGCGTCTACAAATGAAAAAAATGACATGCAGGTAATGAAAAATGCAACTATACTTACTCCATTAGGGGGATAGGATGTCCAGCCGAGCTCTGCTTGAGTCTCTTTAGAATTCAGCAGCACCACTGCAGGAAATTACAAAAAAGGGGGGAAGACAGACATGAGTTAATAGACATGTGGCATTAGAGTGTATTTGCCTTTATTTTTTAAATACATTTCCCAACAGTGTACCTCACCTGCATGATAACAAAACTCAATTAACACTAACTCAAGCAAATAATAGTATTAAATTAGTCATTTACAGTACATTTGCACAATGGTTCAGTTTTATTTGGCCTCTGAAAGTGCTTGGAGTAAATATGAATAACACAAAGTGCAAAATGACACGTCAGGTTTGGAATAATGAAAGAAAGGCATTAACACTGAGAAAGGTTTGACAAAATCTGTTGAGAGTGAACCTGTCCTTTGATAAATGCATTAACACCATCTGTTGAGGATTTAAGCTGGACAAAGCGCTTTCCTTTAGCCCCTGGCTTCACACACAACACACAGAAAACCACAAACAAAACAAAACAGAACCATAGAACTTTTACAAAGAGTCGGGAGAAAAAGAGCACCCTTATTTAGCTTTCAAGAGTGGAAAACAGGAAATGCAGTTTCTTTTCAGCACAGAGAGACAAAATGTAAGCTTTGAAGCTGGTTTCAGCACCACGGACAGCTACATAAGAAGCAGACTGCAGTGAGTGAAAGCCGGCGTAAATCTCCCTGTTTAAAATCAGCCAAATAACGGATACAGCAAAGTTTCTTTAAAGAAATATCTAGGAGTTAAGCTACATTGTGTTGCCTAAGGTACACCACTGAAGGACAATAACTACAACACCATTCAAAAGTCTTGAACCACTCGCATAAGTGGAAACGCAGTATATGAGGCAAAAACAGACCTCATTAGAGTTGCGCAGAGTGCAATTCTAATGATGTTTGAATGTTAATATTTGGTATGAGATCACCTTTTAACTTTTTAGCACAGCCTGAACTCTCTTATGCAAACTTTCTTGGAATTTCTTCAAGTAGTCTTCGGCAATAGATCCTGAGGTTTCTTGAAGGACATTTAAACCTCTTCTATTTTGTGTTTGCTAGCTTTTGTTCAATTCTTAGTAAAAAGTATCCCACACTCCTTCAATAATGCTGAGATCTGGGCTGTAGGGAGGCCAATCCACAGATAGTGCTCCACTGTGTGTGTTTTTTATTCAGGTAAGAATGGCTTCTCGATAGCCACCAGTTGATCCATGTAACGTTTGTACAGCAAACAGTATATGGATCAACTGAAGGGCCAGAGGCACCCCTCAGGTCCTGCGCTGGGTCCTTGCTGGATTTTATTTTCCAGTTTCCTTTCAGATAATGTCAGATGTTATTCATCTGCCATAGTTAATTTTTTTGTCCTGTTACTTCTTCATTTGTCATGTACTTGAATCCGAAATATTATTTAGATCTCTTTATGTTGATATAATATATAATTAAATCATTCAATAGCAACAAAGGTAGATACTGGTACAACGAATTTCAAGATTAAGTATTAGATCAAAATATTCATCAAGAAAGCAAAACCAAAGTAACTCTCATTTTATTAAAAGATCTTAATACCCGTTCTACCAAATTTGAAAAAGGAACCAGAGTTCATTAGCGAGGACGTATCTGAGCAGTCGCACTGAGAACAGTTGTCGTTTTACATTCTGTTCTATGTGGCAGGCGTGCACGAGAGCCATCATCAGCACATTTATCTTAATCTATAATCTAATATCAACATCTGTAGTGACATATGGTGAGCTGCATTAACGCCTGATTTTTAAGGGATTTTGCTGATATTAAAATTAACCATGCTTTAAGCTTGTCTGCTTAAACAGACCCCCACCCCCACTCCACTGGCACACACACACACACACACACACACACACACACACACACTGAGAACCAGGCTCTCTTACAGTGTTCTCAACACGTACATCTTTGAGGGAATCTGAGGTGTGACAACCAGACAAAGCCATTTTTTTCCTCCAGACTTCAAGGAACACACTGTGCAAAGATTGCTTTTTATTATCCTTGAAAGTGCTACTTTCATTCTTGTTACTTGGCTTTAACTTTTATGTTCTGCTTCAACTTTCAACCACTTCAGGAGATTGTAAGGGCTATCAAAAATAACCTGAGCGACACAGACTGCAGTTAGAGACAGACTCCTTGAGAAGTAACAATTTCACCTTATACCGAGCAATTCTTGGTGTAAAGATCTTTGATCACATACGCAGCTGCTACATGACAAATATCTGGCTTCGTGGAAATTAATAACAAGGCACAAGGACATCCTGATGAGCAAAAAACAAAAACCAGAAGCCTACACAGTCTGACTCAGCTGTATAAGAAGTGGTGACTAAAACATGTTGCTGACTCACGCTCTGACAAGAAGAATATGCACTCTGGCTCAAATGTGTGCAGATGTATCACTATTTACTGTAAATACATTTTCTTTATTAGGGCCCGAGCACTGAGAGTGCGAAGGCCCTATTGTATCTGCTCCGTTTCTTCTTATTATTATTCAGGCAAAACAAGGGCCTTTTTCAGGGCCTAAACATGCTCAAAAACCCTTGAAATTTTGTACACATGCCAGGTCTGGTGAAAAATTTTGTATTTTAATGGTTTTACATATGAGCACTGGGAAATGGCTCTAGAGGGCCACCTATGCCTTGTTAAATGCAGCCCTACAACCACATCGTTTGAGCTACATGTATGAAATCTGGCACACATGTGTACCATGCCAAGACGAACAAAAAAGTCTGGGGGAGCATTGACGCAAACCCAACAGGAAGTCTGCCATTTAGAAGTGAACGTGACATTTTGACTCTAATTTTGCCATTTCCATGCCTCGAACTTTTTCGAACTCCTCCTTGGGATTTAGTCATATAAGCTTCATATTTGGTCAGTGTCAACTACACAACTGGGCCATGTTAAATTGCGGAGCTTTTGAGTTTTCGTTATACGGTGAGGCCGTGGCGCCACGGCGAATTTCGATGACTCGCCATGAAAATCTTATTGCCTCTCATTCTGTCATACATTATCCGATCTGGACCAAAGAGCACACATATGATAAGGCTCCGCCCCTGAACATATTTCAACTGCCATTTTTGACATCAGGGACAGCGCCACCTAGTGCCAACAGGAAATGTCATGTTTTACACTTTGGGGTACAGTATTGTGATGGGTGACATCTGCAGCCTCAAATTTCTCCAGGAAAGCCAGGAAATGTCATGTCTTTCACTTTGTTGTATTGATTTTCAGAGGTTCATCGTGGCCACCTCGAAAGCGGTGAATATCACCATCAGTCCTTCATGATGCTTCAGTGTGAAAATTGTGACTTTAAACTGAACGGCGCACCCTGGTGGCAACGCGGTTCACCATGAACAATGAAGTGCCTTTTGAGGGGCTTGGAAAGTTTAAAAAGGCGCACACCTCCAATTTGATGAGGGCTATCTTGTTATGTGATCATTTTCCTTGAATAGCGCAAAATGGCTCCACAGCGCCCCCTACAAAATTTCAAATCATCAGCCCCTGCTCTGTGTTTTATGTACGAGTCTGAAACCTGGTAAGTTTATGGAAGATATTGAGATGTACAAAAAAAGTCTCTTGGAGCAATATCCCAAATCCTACAGAAAGTCAGCCATTTTAAAATTAATGTGTAATTTTGGCGACATTTTCCCCACTCATCAGGCACCGTACTTTGACGAACTCCTCCAAGGGGTTTCATCAGATTGACCCGATCTCCAGTGCGTGTAATCTAAAGACCTTTGTGATGTTAAATTGCGAAGCTTTTTACGTTCAGGGAAACGGGGTGGTCATGGCGTTTCAATCACTCGCCAAAAAGCAGTAATCTGCTGTCACTCAAAAAGACAATGTCCAATCTCTCCCAAAGGTCGCAGGCATGATTAGACTCGAGCTTGGAAAGGTTTGTTATGCTATTTGTCAGTAATGGTTAGAGCGCCACCTAGTGGGAGGACTATAATCATGATTGAATGAGATGAAATGTTAGCTGGTGGTTAAATGCATGAATTCCATCAATGTGACATCTGATCGGACGTGCTGGTTTTAGGTGTTGGGCGTGGCTCGACGTGCCGGGCTGCGAGGGCCCTCATAACGCTGCTTTCAGCTTTAATATTATTATTGTTATTACTATTTTTTCAAGACCATAACTGTATAGGGATTTAATAGACTTCTATGCAATGCTATTGCAGTTTGTATAGCCAAAATCTTCAGAGGACAATGCAGTTTTCATTCTTCTTATTTTGGGATTTGCTTGAAAAGGAGACACTAGAGCACTGGATAGGGATCAGGGAAGCCTTGCTGGAAAATTAAAGATCCTTTACAAAACACTTAATTTCATTGTTTTTGGGTTAACACCAAAGGGTGCCCAAAGCATGCTTCTGTGGTTCGCTGATAACACAGAAGCATTTGGAAAAGATTAGAGAGGGAGAGGGCAAAGGTGCTGGAGAGACACAGAGGAAGGCTGAGGCAGAAGCCAAAAGAGAGATGATGAGAGAAAATAATCAGCAGAGGAGGGCAAAGAGAAGAAAGAAAGAGCCAACAAGTGAGAAAGAACGAAAAAATAACAGTTGGAGAAAGGGCTGGAAAAGGAAAAGGAAGAAGTGAGAAATGAGCACATGAAGTGTACATAAATGAATACGCTGGATAATGCACAAGGGATCGCTATGTCTTCCTGAGCAGTCAGACATTCAGTCAAAGAGAGACTTGCAGGACAAAGTTGGCCCTGTAATCACACATTGAATACATAAGTCTGGTAATCACAGTGTAGTTAGACAGACTAATGGGCCTTTAAGGGCAGTAGGAAGAGAGAGCGAGAGAAAAGATATCCAGAGAGGATGACAAAAAGTCCGGCAAAGAAAAGCTAATCTGGTGAAGAAAGGGTCATCAAAAGAGGGAAAGGGGAAGGGAGGGAAAGGCAGAGAAAGAACATATGACACAGAAATAAAAGCTCTCGTACGCTGTGACACATGGCCTCAACTTAATAGCCACGACACATTAGTTTTACTAAATAATTTCAAAAGGCTGTTTTGTGAGTAATTACCTTTCAGTGTTTCTTTTTTGTATGATTTTGGTCTCAGGCCTATTTAGGACCCACAAAATGAGGCTGACTTTCATCACCAGCAGATAAAACATGATCCCTGAAGAGTAACAGAGGCTCCTCTGCTTTGATCACACAATGCTGACAGTGTTAATATAGAATACTTCATATGAGAAAAGGACACAATTATGTTGCTAATGTTTTGATGAAAAATTAAAAAACAACAACAAAAAAAGTCATCGTTCTTTATTTTTCTTCTTTTGAGAAATATGTTATAATTAAGATGATATCAGTCACAATTAGCATGGGAAGGCTCAGAAAATTCGACATTGCTTAAGCAAATTCTATCTTTACAACAGTCTTTAAAGTAACAGCTATCACTTTAGCAGCTTCTCTGTCAACCAGTTTGGATAAGATCCATGCAAAGGGATGGCTGAGTGAAATTAGTGGTGGGATTTCAGTGAAAAACGATTTATTTTAAACCAAATTTGATTTTTATGAAACACAAAATGGTAGCATTGGAAGCACATGTCATCATTCTCATTCTCTCTGTATATATTTTCTTTCTATGATCACAGTGTGATCGCTCTCACTTTTGCACTCTCTTTCTTTTTTTATTTATGTATTTTACCTGAAAAGTTTCATTGAAATTGAAACTAAAATGTAAATGTCTCTTTTATCATCCCTCCCCTGGTCTCATCCACACTTTGATCTTTCTCTGATTTCTGCGGTGTACTAATTATCAGCCTTGCTAAAGAGGATGCGACGAGGAAGAGATAGCCGTAGGAGAGAGGTAGACTGCAGCACTCACTTCAAGTATTCACAAGAAAGGGAGGGAATGTGTTGGTGCACCAACAGCAATCTAGAAGAGGTAAACACTAAAATCTGGCCTTTGTCAAGTGTGCAGCCAGCACTTACACAGCTATTTTTTTTTCTTTTTCCTTTTAGTGGTAGACAACAACATGAAGACAGCTCTGTCACAGGGGCCAATTTCAAGGGCTTGCAAGGTTAAGGGTTCCCATTCTTTGATTGAACTAAGTGTGTGCAGCTATTAAACTGTGAGTAAAAGGCGCACTTCCAGGTACTTAGTCTGAAAAAGGAAAAGGGTAGAAGAAGAAGAAACAGACATGAATCGCAATGATCCACAGCCCTACATGTAATAAATTTGCGTTTTGCTCAAATATTCTATAACAGGCTAAATAGTATTTCACTCTGGTGAAACAGAGCTCTTACTAGCCAGCATACAACTGGGAAGACCTGGGGGATCTGGAGGTTCAACCTGCCTATAGAGAAAGCGCTGAGACTGGAATAAGCACAGGCTGCCAATGCTCCATGTGTCAACTGATGTCCAAATATTACCTTTCCTATGTAACATATTCCCATGTAACCCATAAAAACTAACATTTAATCAGGAACACCTTCTTGTAATCTTTCACATAAGGGTAACCAGCTTAGTACCATTTTCCTGTGGGAGAAAGAACAATGACTCACAAGTCAGCATAAGCAGGCAGGTGGAGTGGCAGATGGCATAATCGCACGACCCTTAACCTAAAGCCTGTCCCTATCCTGGATAGGATAGAGAGAGGCTTATTTTCACTTTCATTTTGCTTTTTAACGTTCCCTTTTGGGGTTATGCACTAAACGTACACGGTTAGGTTTAAGAAAAAAAAGTGCTTGGCTGAAAAGCAAGTCTTTCACAACATTAAATACCTTTTAAACTTTTTCTTTTGAGATGTCGTGGATACCACATACACATCCTTGTTACATATCCCAATTTTTCGCCATGGTGTCTTGGTGTCTGTTTCAGAGGGACTCCTGTTGAACTGTATGGGACTATTCAGTGTGTTGAAAGATGCCAACAAAAGGGACAAACACTGCTATAAGATATAATGCCAACGGGTCCTGACAATGTGTGAATATCTAATGACTTGCAAGAGAGATCTGGTTGATATGACAGGTTGAAATCAAGACAAAGAAAGACCTTAAAGGGGTTATGTTGTACTTTTTTTTCCTGCCATATATAGATGATCATGTTACAGTTTCAAAGAGTCAAAGCAATCCCTAGTAGCTGAAAGTTCAAGATTCAGACTGCTCTAAATGTTCAGTTTGAATTGAATAAGCGGAAGAGGATGGATAGACTGATGGATTTAAATGAGAGCACATGAGCAAGAGAGCAAAGCAACCTGCTGTTCAAATCTTCTGTTTATAAGCAGCAGCCAATGAGAAGAAAAGTAGTTTTGAGTGAGGGGAAACACCGTTAAAATGTCTTTTTTAAGACTGGAAGGAGCAAAGAGTCTCCTCAACAGGATTTACAGTGTCGCTCAAGGACAAAAGAACATGGCTGGAACATGGGAGTGTTTAAAAAGAATATATATGTATATATACGCACACACTTCAATGAAAACAATACAGTAATACTGGAGAAGGACAGATAAAAAAATGGATAAATATAAGGTACCACATAAAAAACACAAACAGTCACATAAAAGATAAACGCAGTGTATAAACAGACAAATACACCGCCTTCAGTGACAAATGGTGTCAGGGAACGTTCACAAGCACGCACATGCAAGCACACAGCCAGGAGGCAGGATCATAATAGCACTTCCAACAGCAGGGCATATGAACTTCAGATGGGGCTTTCCTCTTAACAGAAGCATTAAATTTTCAGCTTCAGTAATGTGACATACTGCAAAGAGCTTGGGCTGCTCCCTCTCCAAAGTCCACCACGCAATTGCATATATCATTTATGATAATGAGGTGAACGGTTATACGCTATCATTACATAGTGCATATTTCTCATGCACAGTGTGGTAAAAGTACCTTTCTAAAAACACAAGCTACAAAATAACCTAAGCGTAACCGATATTCATTTTCATCACAGTTTTTTTTTTATTGTTAGTCTTTAATCAAAGAGAATTTTAAATATTCAAACAATCAGCAGACTTTTACACAAGTCACACGCCAAGCCGTTTCTCAAAAATGATTATTTATCCTACATTTACATATTGTTAAACTATTACAATATCCCGTTTAATAAAATGATTAAACAGATGCTCAGCTAACCAAAAGCTTTTTACCAAAAAGCCCGGATAATTTGTATAAAAGGCCTCCGTCACATAATCATGCTGGTTTTGCATCTCTTTGTTGTATCAGTGCCTCTAATTAAAGCATAACAGCTGTGGCAGCGGGTCACGATTAGGTGCATATTGTGACATGAAAAGATGCAATAACTCAAAATTGTGGAAATTTGTATCACAATTTTAATTTTGGTTTACGGTCTGTCACTGAAGCCAAAAATTAAAAAAAAAAAAAAAAAAAAAAAAAAAAAATCAGGAAAGGAAACAGATGTTTCATTTTTGAAACAGGCGTGGGTACTGTGATCACTGCAGTCTGAATACCACATAACTACACTAACCCTTCTGGTTAAGGAGCCTCTTATCAACTTTAAAAATTATGAGTATGAGCCTCTGTGTGAACAGTCAAAGGATCAAAGCAGTAATGAGGAAAATTATGGGGACGTGTGGAAAAAGGTCGATGTCCTGCTATCTGGAGAATTTATAAACATCCTGCAAAATGGTTTAAGTACATGACATTGGTATTGTTAGATAAATCAGCTGTTTTTCATTTTCAGTTAATGATGTGTACTTTTTGTTACACTTTATTTCCAGTTGGTTCAGTGAGAGAAGAAACTGTATTTGAGCACATGATCTGCAGTTTGGTGAAAATTTTATATTTTAGTTTAATATTTTCTTTTGGCACAAAAATAATATTTAGGATTTTTTTGTTTGCATATCCTGTCAGTTAATGAAAGAAATTTTAAATCCATCTAATATCTTTGAAGAATTATGATTTATGCATGTATGATCTTCTGGTGCTAACCAGGTGGGCTGTAACAAAGGTAGTACGGTGATTTTGTTAACAGGGGGTTTGGCTGATAGGTGTTAAAGTGTTAATCCTCTTATAGTTTTAAATGCAGATTGAGTATTAACTTCAGAAATCCACTTTGAATTAAATGATTAACAAGTGTGTAAGTGTGAGAACATATCTAGTACAGTCAAAATGCCTGTGTTTTCTTACAAATTATAAAAGAAATTGTTTTGGGCAATCGCACAAAAGGACGAGAACAGATATATTCACAACACAAGCAGTTTAGAGCCCAGAATGACATAATGAAATATATTTTACAAAACATCACAAAAGACTGTATATAAGCTCCATGTCTCTCCATGCCCACCTTACCTTATCTTCTCCTATAATTATTAGTTTTTCCTTTCTATTTCCCCTTCTTCCTACCTCTTTTGCAGTGCCAGTCTTGAATCTGAATGACCACCTGTTAAGACAAATAGCTTGAGGAGGAATAAAGCGAGTGTGTGCTTATGCATGTTTGTGTGTGCTTTAGGGAATGAAAGAAAAGAGTCATTGAGTGAGTTAGGGAGACAGCAAAAGCAGAGCGTGTTTTGGAGGGAAAAAAGGAGTAAAGGATAAAAATTGCAGAGAGTAAGGACTGATTGTAAAAAGAAAAAATATATAGTCTGGCACCAAGGCAGGAAAACGAGACCCTATTACAGTAATTACACTGCCACACTTTAAAAGGGGCCCTGCAGTACAGGTTGTTTGTTCAAGCAGCTTATTAGAAGCAGTGATTTTATTTTAAAACTAAGCAAGTTCGAGTGGCTGTGTACATGAATGTATGTGAAGGTTACACAATTATGAGATGAGAGATGAGATAGCCTTTGTCAGTTGCAGGTCTTTCGCCCACAACCGAGATGACAGACCTTGCTGACCGTACGTACAATACACAAACATCACATTGGGGAGACAGGTCAGGCTAGGTAGCGAGGAAAAAAAAACATCGAAATGTGTAACACAAAAGGATAATACAGGAATGCACAGATATCAACACACCATAGCACAATAAACACAGACAAGCAACATGGGAAAGTGTTCAGTGTGTACATCTGATCTGGGACCGCTGCAATCTTCGACTGCGCCTCCAGCTGACCCGATGTCCACATCAGAGGAGAGGTAAGCGTTGGAGGTGGCGTTGGATCCGGGGTAGGGAGCGTGATGCGTCAGTGAGTGCTTATCAGTATCAGTATATGTATGTGTGTGCGTGTCCATAGTTCAGCTGAGACACTGTCCTTCGCCCTGCCAGGCTAAGTAAACCGTCTTCCAGCCAACCCAGGTGGCCTTGCATGGAATGGGAAGGAACAGACTCAACACAGTCGTTATCAGGGAGTTGTTGTTCGGCTCCAGCCTTGAACCCACAGCTGGCGCCGAAGGGGTCGCCGGATTATGATGGTTATTTTTCTTTTGCAACAACTCATGAGAATTTCAAGCTGTTCTTTAACACTCCGACACTGGTCTCTCAATCTCCCGTTGGATAGCCACGAGTTTCTCCATGATGGTATTAACCTTCAGTTCCGTGGTCTTGTCATTCTTTTGCTCAAAGAGCAGATTCTGAGACCTCACGACCGCAGTTAGCTGTTCCAAGATGTGATCCAACTTCCACTCAGAGGTGTTGTTCTAAGTGGACTTTTCCTTGATGTAATCCAATGTATGCTCAGAGGTCTTATTCTGAGTATTCACTGCAGCCGTAAGCGCCTCCAAGCTCTTAACCATGCTGCACTCAGTGATCCCATTCTGAGAAGTCTCGCCTCATCCCATCGGTTCAATCCCAGCGGGCAGCCTTGGGGGGGGGGTCTGAACAGCCGGTTCCGCTTTCTTAATTCTCCGATAAGCCAGGGCCAGGCCAGCTCCTATCACATATTGCGACAAACCTGAACTTCTCCCACTGGTATCCTATATAAACTGAGCATCCTAATATCTAATTATGAATTACAACCATTACAACCATCAAGGCAAAGTGAGCTGATAAAAAAAATCTTGAGTTGATTCCAAAGGTTCAACTTGTATTTGGTCACTATTCTCTGGAGGTCAAAAAGAGATGTCAATGCAACTGAAGATGGCCATTCATTAGGCTAAAAAATGAAAATAAGGACGCCAAAAGGGCAAAAAAAGAAATGATATTCATTAATGGCCGAGTCCGTCACCTGATTTCAACCCAACACATCATGCTTTTCAGTTATTGGAGACAAAACAGGAGTAAAGCAGAGCGACCCCTAAACAAGCAGCAACTGAAGATGCCTGCCATGAATGCCTGGGAGGTCAAGGAAGGAAACAGTATTTGGTGATGTCCATGGGTTCCACTCAAGTATTAAAAAATATCCACACATTTAAAATTTTACTTTATAAATTTTAGTTTATCCAATTACCTTTGAGCCTCTATACAATTGGGAGGGCTATTTATGGATATTACTTTAATTAAGATCTTGTGGTGTTGGAGAAAAACAAAATTACAATAAATCTTTTTTTTTTTTTTTGACCAAATGATTTTGACCTTTGACCAGGAGACTTTGACCCCAGTCTCCTGGTCAAAGGTCATGTTTATTTGTGCCCCACCATCCTTTGTGCAACATAATGTACATGTATTTATATCTCTTTATGTCTACAGGTCTCTTCAGACTGTAGTAATAAATAATCAATATCAACTGTCTGAGAGCTATGTCTGCTCCTGCTTTTTTGGTTGAAAAAACATGAAAAGTTACAAAGCTCTAAGAAACAATAGTCAAGCACAAGGGGGAGAAATAAGAGAAATGAGAACCATAAAAAGACCCGTACTAAAGGAGGAAACATGCTGATAGATCAAAAGTGAGTGACAAAGCAAAAGACATACAAAGGGGAAAATAGAACAGAGGCCAAAGAAATTTATTTTGTTTTGTAGGGTTGTAATTAGTTGTCTTGATTGATAGTGAGGGCGGTGAGAGTGCTGTCAGGTCGCATTGTTACAACAAAGCGGCTTCCAGCTACAGGGCTGAGAACAACTGGCAACAAAGTTGAAAGGCAAACTCATGCAAAGCGGATCGTGCGGCATACAGTGCATGAACAGGACGCGAGTCCAATGGATATACTGACTGTCTACTGGTATCATGTCAGATAGATGAAGCACAATGCCAGAAAGATGGAATAATATAGAATTGGTATTATGTGTCCTTCATTTTCTTTTGGAGTGGCTTTGATTCCACCATTTACACTATTCTCAGCACAGGCTATAGCACATGTGGCCAAGTAGACAATTGTGTGATTTCCAGTTGTTAATTAGCTTATAAAATACATTGTAGGGAAGTTAAACAGTAGTAAAAATTAACCCCATAATTATTTTCCATAAAAATGCTGTTTCTACAGTTCAGTTTTAATTATACATACATATACATATATATATATATATATATATATATATATATATATATATATATATATATATATATATATATATATATATATATATATTCAAAATATACATTTAAAACAGCAATCACCTCAAAGCATTTAGTGTTCTAAGATAAAGAACCTATATTGATATATGATATTAGAGAGAAAACACAAGCACTTGGCAACAGTGGGAAGGAAAAACTCCCTTTTAACTGGAAAAGCGCTCTGACAGAACCAGAGTGATGTACTGTGACTCACTGAGCTTTGAGAGGAAAGAGAATAAAAGAGTGTATAGAGAGTCAGAGACAAAAACTATGGAAGAGAAAAGATGAAAGTTAATGACATACAGTAGTGGCATTTAAACACTTAAAGAGCAGAGAAGAATATGGTTCATTATCACCTGAACCAGCCCTTACTATAAGCTTAATCAAACTACAAGGTTTTAAGCCTAATTTTAAAGGTTTAGGGGAAACCCAAACTGAGAGCTGGTTCCACAGGAGAGAACCCGGATAGCGGACGTTTTCCACTCTACTTTTGGAAACTCTAGGAATCACAAGTAAGTCCACATTCAGAGAGCAAAGTGCTCTAATATCATACTATAATTATTTTAAGATATTAGATCTCTAAAAGTCTGTAATGACTTTCCAACATCCCACACCAGTGTCCCATTTAGTAATAAAAAAACAAATAAATAAATATTTGAAAATTACTGAATGATATATTATTGGCAGACGTGCCTTTACAGTAAAAGCCACAACTTAATGCATCCAGCTATTTGTATATTTGTACGTGACATAAAAAGTCAAAGTATCTTCTTTTCTTTTTTGACTGCTGCATAGTCTCACCATGTTTTTATCAGGGATGAGCCTTTTAAAAAGAACAAGTGGACCATGCAAGAAGAACTATTTAAAGGATGGACAAAGTGGTTAGTGAAGGGAGAAATATAGAGACCACTTCAGGAATAGTCACAGCACTAAAAGGAAAACACTGCCAAAAAAAGCAGAAATATTTCACAACAAATATCGACTGGGTAACCAGCACGCTTGTAGAAATTTACAAACTGAAGGGAGAAGATGAAAAAAAAAAAAGACAAAATAAGAAAAATAATGTTTCCAACATCACAGAGTGACTCAGGAGCTGTGGGTTTATATCCCATCAGATGAGCAGCATAGCACAGCAGAGGTTTGCCATAACCCAAGTCAACTAAGTTAACAGTTTGTTCGTATCATTAGCATTTGGAGCACTAAATAATTTCCGCTTGAACATCATCAGTAATTGTTCTGCAAGCTGTAAGACTGAGTTCTATAATACACTGATACTGCACTGTAAAGATGACACATGAAACCAACAGACACAATAAAGTGTATACATCTACCAATTCTGGTGGAAAAAAAATGTAGCTACTTATTATTAATAAACTTGAAGTAAAAAATAAAAAATAAAAAAAGGCTTGATGTTTTTATTAAAACACAATTAGGTGACAAAAACATATTTAAGAACTGGCCTTTTTGACCTAAACTAATATATAACATCAGTAATATCCATTATTTTCCATGACACTAAAGTAACCACATTTTTCCATTTTATGGTATGCGGTTTATTATTTAAGAATTATAGCAGCATAGAGCACATGTGCACATAGCAACGGTAAGGCGATCATTCATTCGCTAAATGTGCATAAGTGTGGAACTCAGTGAGCCAGCATTAAATGTACTTGCATAACATAAGAGTTCCCAGAAAACATGGCTACACATGGTGACAAGTTAATTATAAAACAGAAGCTGCAGTGGCCTTTATGAGTAGACGCATGGATGGCTACATTTGTACTTGTGAAAAAACAAACAAACAAAAAAACTAGAATGTCACTGACAGATTGAATACAGAGAAGCAAACTTCACTATTTTTCTCTGTGACACTCATATTCACAGACATATAATTATGTGCCCATGTTGCAGTGACAAACTAAAGCATCATAATTTTTCGAGTGCAAAAGTCTGCTTCAAATGTCACCAAAACACAGAGTTATAATATCTGTGCACATAAACATGTTTGTTGTTTGTGTGTGTGCGTGCGTCTTTTTACATGCACATTCACAGAGGTACTAACGTAGGAGTGTGCACCTGGTTTGTGTGCCTTGCATGATTGGATTGTAAAAAATGAATGCCTAAATTTTCCAGATCCATTTCCTACCCCGTGCCTTTTTTTTCTTTTTTTAATGCTGAAATGTCTTACTTGCCAATCGTTCAGGGCACTTTTAAATAATAAAAGCCTGTATCTTTGCAGTGTGCCGCTACATCTTCCATCTTCTCCTTTAGCCTCTCGTCAGTCCAGCCAGCAGACTGCATTATTTAACTAGACACTCATTCAGGGCTTTAACACAGCTTGCCAGGGCCTTATACTTTAATGTCTGTGCAACAAAGAGTGGGGAAAAAAAAAAAACGGAACTGACTGAAATAAAACAGACGTGATTGTGACAATTGGAAGGAAGTTTTTGGCTGGCAAGTACTCTTGTAAAGTTCATGCTTTACAACTTGACAACCCATTTCCCTCCATCTTTTACTGCTGTCCACTTTATTTGTCTTTCTGCTCTCCATTTCGATTAATTTTTCCTTTATTTTTCCATTCTTTCTTTCCTCATGTCTTTCCATTTACCTCCTCTGATTCCTTCATTCCTCCCTCTCGCTTATTCATAAGAGAGATGAGGGGAGGGAAGAGCTGTTACATAAGTGAAGCGGAGCTCCAAGGTTTTGTGCTGACTTTGTTTTCCCTCTGGTTCAATTTGAGAACCACTTTAGATTAAATTAGGTCGTCTTCTTCTAAATTCACCTCTCCTCAACTCTTTCATTTCCCCCCTCTGTGCTTCACTGGAAGCTCTTTCTCTCTGTTTTTTTTTTTTTTTTACTTGATGACACCTGAAAAAGTGAGAAGCATGTGCAGCAGAACTGTCAACGATCTTATACAGCCAAAACCACAAAGAAAACCATTATGTGCACCTTAAATAATTTAATGCACAGTACCATCAACATAACATTTTTTTCTTTTTTACTGTACCCATGAAACTGTCCACAGAACTAAAAATGAACGTAAACACACTTTTCCAGAGCGATAACACTGTTGGTTTTCCCTCTCCTTCTTCCCATAGTGCACTGCAAAACAAACAGAGTGCTTTGCAAAGGTAAACATACCATACTGTCACTTAAAAGCAGCCACACAAAAATCACTAGAGAAAACTTCCACAGATATTTTATAGAGACACAAATTCCAGTTATGCATGGGTGGCAAGCAGGTTTCAGCTCACACTCAGTAAAGACATTTAATTTATGTATTTTACCAACAAGCAAGCTTTAACTTCAAAGATCACAGACTTGGCCAAAACAGCCTGCAATTTGCACGATTGAGTAATCCTTTGCAGAGTGAAACGTTATAGGACTGCTTCTTATAGCCTTATACTGATATCTACAGTATTTACTTTTTATCATTTTTCCCAGGGCAACAAGTAACAACATCTATATTTTTATAAAAACTGTAAATTGATTTCCCTACATTAACCTACACATGAAGGTTGGGGTTAGGTTATTAGGTCATGACTTGCTTCATATGTTAGACTACGGTAGCTCTGATGTCACACTCCCAGTGTGACCGGCAGCACTCATGTATCAAATGAATA
Organism: Aulonocara stuartgranti; assembly: GCF_965226115.1. NCBI lineage: Eukaryota > Metazoa > Chordata > Actinopteri > Cichliformes > Cichlidae > Aulonocara > Aulonocara stuartgranti. Next base: position 27,067,749 of record NC_138957.1, read on the forward strand.
TAAACCAGTAACTCGGCTTTGTTTTATTCAAAATGGACTAAATGTTATTATTTCTTCTTCTTGTTGTGCCCTACTTAGTATTATGACTGAAACACAGGCACATATTTGGATGTATATGGACCAAAGACACACAAACTGTCAACCTTACTCAACCCTCTCTCTATAAGCAGTAATGCATAAAGGACATTTGCTTCTGTGTGCTTCATATCAACTCAATTAAAAAAAATCATATCTTTCTTAAGGCCATGACAGGAGTATATTGTTTTGACAGGGCAGTAGGTAAACTGGGTTAATTCATGTGCATTAGTGGTCTGGTGAGAAGGTACGAGGGGACTGATCCATATACCGCCATTAACCTTAACTTTACGCTTGCTGGTTGAGCCTATTTTTAGATTGTGAGCTCCCCTGATGCAATTCATTAAAAAAGAAAAAAAAAAATTTTGAACAAGCCAGCCATTCTACTACAACAAACTGCAGTCTTTAGTAACAACCAGGAGCATATTGAAACATTTAAAAGCTTACTCACTCAATTTCTGCTCAGTTCCAATACAAACAGTCCCCAATCTGCTGTTGATTATCATGTAACATTCAAATTTTCTCACCAGAAAAAATCAAAACAAACTATACTGCAGGGTAAACACGAGTGTAATTGATAACATCACTCATAGTCCTTCTCTGTTTAGGCATCATGCACGATGGCTCACTGGAAAAGTTGTATTAAACCTGCTGTGGTATGTCAATTGGTCATGTGGTTTGGATGTACTAATCCCTTAAGCTTGATAATACTGCTAAATTATCCTCTTACAACATTAGTAATATAGTGATATAATCATCCAGTTGTTATGTGTGTTCGTAGGTCATCCCGTCTCCATCAAGGGCCCTTTGTCCTTATTCTGTTCTAACCACTGCTATATAATTCAGCAGTCCACTAAAAAAGTCAGTGCTCTGGCAGCTTCAGGGATCCTGCAGCTTGATTCTTTCTTACTGCCTTGTCCTGTCTTGTCTTTTCTTTTCCCCAAAAGCCACCTCATGTGTCTTGTAGCTGCCCTCCGGCATACACTTCTTACCAAACCTCTACTCTTTGATTCTTGCTCTGTGTCTTCTTGTTCTGTCCCCTTCTCTTCCTCCTCTTTACCTTGAGTGACATCACAGCCTCACTTTGCACACCGGCAATTCATCCGTACTCTGTGTTCCTATCATCTGAGTTGTGTCAGTGCCACATCTATGGGCCCACACAGCCAATGCTGGCTCCCTGCGGGCCAAGCACCCATTATCCTCGGGATCGATCTCTGCTGCATCGATGAGCGATTGCAGCCACGACACTGAAGAGATAAGGGGAAAGAAGGGTAGACAGACAGACAAATGAATGGGAAAAGCAGGAGGAGAAGGAGGCACAGGAGATGAAATGAGGTGAGTGATAGATTAAGCAAGGTGAACGGAGAGCAGAGAAGTAAGAAAATACAAGAGAGTAGCATGGAGGGAGAAGATGATGGAAGGAGAGAAGGTAGCCATTGCGGGACTATTCGTGTGACCAGTGTGACCTTAGGGATCGATGGGGCCGGACAGCCAATCAGTCGATATGCTCCATAACTAGCACTGCTAGGCAGGGGCATAGAGAAGAGCGAGTGATAAAAAACGCTGGTCATAGCAGTCAATAGACCAGAAAAACAGACCAGTGTTCAACTCTGACACGAGTCTGTCAAAATACTATTGAACAGTGATTAAGGACAGCAGGGATGGGACATGATTAAATCAGATGTGAGATGGAATATTACAAAAAAGAAAAGATTTTAACTAATTTCGTGCATTCACTGCATGACTGCCTTCATAAGGAACACAGCAGGAAATCTGCAGAAGTAGAAATTCCAAGGAACTAAACAGTAGGCAGGGCTAGAACTACAGGGTTTTAGAGACAATGTTAGATTGGTAGACTAGAAACCATCTGCAGAAGTCACCAAAAAAAGGATGAATGAATAACTAATTGTAACATATAGATTAAATAAGGTATTTTTAAAATGTAATTTGAAGGGCATGTTGGTCCTTTTTGCTGAATACTGGTTTAGACTGTGGAGGTAAAAGGTTAAAAAAAAGAAAAGGAAAACCAATTTGAATAATAAGTGGAATTCTTCAATCAGTGCTTGTATGTGAGGTGAGTTCTCTTCATGCAAATTCCACCACAAGTAGTTTTTATCTTTTAAAGAGCTTCCCAAGTTTGTGTATGAGCACAGGGACAACGAGCTCATTTGTAATGACCCTGTAATGATCTTGTTGTGCAGCTGGTGATGTTACAGTCATATCAGATGGGAGCTCATCAGAAGAATCGAGCCGGCTGCTCCACGAGAGATGTGCTGCACTCACTATAATATAAAGAAGCCAAAAACAACAACAAAAGAAATCTGGGGACATAAAAAGGTGGTGGTCCATTTTTGATAAGCACACAAGTAAACACATGCATACACAAACCAAAAGAGGACTCCCTGGGAAGCCAAGGCGATAAATAAATAATGCACAGTGGAGCAGCAGCAGAAAGCTGTGAGCGGTTAGAATGCCAGATTATGCCAAACCACAGCAGCAGCAGCAGTAGGTCAGTAATTAATGAAATCAAAGAGCTGCTCTAATGAGAGACAAAGAGCACTTCCCTTACTGATGACTCCCCCCTTGGGTAAACAAGAACCCAACAGGACAGAATGCAAAACCAGGAAAGTGCACACTATGTGTCTGTGCAAACACACACACGCAAAGTTGATTTTCACAAACAATAGGTGTAAACACGCCAGGGCAGAAATGAACAGTTTAAATCACAAGCGCACACGCAAATTAAAAAAAATCGTTCCAGTCCGGCGAGAGGGCACAGCCAGCTTATGTTCCTCATTTGTACCACTGTTTGTTAAGCGCCACAACCCTGCCTTTCTCCTCCTCTTCATCCTCCCACCAGCCATTATCCCATTTCATTTCTCCACAGCATATTGTTTATTTACTTATCGCCGGGCAGATAATAGAACATAATTAATCGGCTAATTCCTCATTTTTGTACGAACCAATTCTAATGTTTATGCAAATGGACAGCAAAGCAAGACTGGCTCTACAGCCTGAGCTGACAAGCTGACTACTGGATTTAATCATCAGGGCTAATTACTTGTTTTCCTCTAACTGCTAACCACAGGGCCACTGTTACTACACTTCCCTGGGTGCTAATGCCTGCGGCAGCTGCTGATTCAACTGGAAGGACCAAGTGGTGAGAATGCACCACGGGAAACAAGGATGTCTTTTTCTCAGCTTGCCATTTTAAATTATCAGTTTGTTGTCTGTCATAGTAGGATACAGTTGTGGGTACACGGTAAGACACTTGGTTAGTTGATTATTGGACTGAAGACTGAATGGAAGCTTTTTCAGTTTTGGAAATTGGTGCCGTTTTAGTCCCAAAAACCTGATGAAATTTGGTTAAACAATCCAGGGAACTCTTGCATATGACAACAAAAATAAATAACATGAGCTGAATATTTAGTAAAAAGGTTCTTTTCTTTTTTTTAACCCTTAGATGCACACGTGGGGTCAAAAATGACCCCATGGGTTGTTTTTCTTCAAAATCTTTAAAATAAAAAGTTGTAATATATTCATATTCCAGGTATTCCTCATAAAATATGTTTGTAACATGAGGCCATTTGCATTTTTATTAATTTTTTCATTAATTAAAAAAAAAAAAAATGCTGTTTTTGAATCACTACCCCACTCTTCCACAAGTGGGGTCAAAAATGACCCAAGCAGTTCCTATCGAATCTTCTATGAAACTTTCATTCTTAGCAACTCTGACTGTCCCACTTACACATCTGACGGATCAAGAATTAATTTTTACACAGTAACATACATGATTTATAGTCAGGGCTGCACATAAGTGGTTCGCTGTCAAAATAAAAGTATTCCCGGAAATTAATAGAATACGCACTTCTTCTGCGGTGGAGGAACGCCAAAGTAATTGCTTACGGAGCTTGCTTCTTCGACATCTTTAGAGTTCTGAACAAATGTCTGTCCTCCTCCAGAACATCTAATGTACGCAAACGAGCGCTCCAACTTCTTATCTGGTGCACGTCTTTTATTTTGACAGCAAATGCGCACCTGAGGACCATTTTTGTACAGCCCTATTTATAGTTTCCTGTGCATTTCAAACATTGTCCTTTATGATTTTTTTTTTTAAATACCTAAAGTAACATGGCTGCTATGAGGCCAGCTAGGATCCCTGTGGACCTTGCCCTATAAATGATCCCGGACGGATGGGATGAAGAGCCCATCGGAGGCACTGACTCAGAATCTGACATCTCAGATATAGAGGACCCAGACTACTGTCCCCCCCGCTGGACAAGGCCAGTCAGATACAGAGGAGTCCTCTGATGAGTCCTCTGAAGAGGAAATGAATATTTAGTCTAACAGAATGAGCCCCTCTTACTGCTCTAGCCACAATATTCTGAATTAGTCGGCCAGGGCTTGCACCTGGGTTTAGTACTGTCTCCCCAATAGATGCATGGAAGATGTTCATGTCTGATAATTTAACAAAAGAGGTGCTGTCATACACAAACATGGAGGCACAAAGAGTAGTCACAGACAGGGGAAAAGAGTGGAAAAATATAATCAAACATAAGCTCCTGGCCTTCATTTGATTGACCATTCTCGCAGGAAGTGAGAAGAACTGGGATGTACCAGTCAGTGTGTTTTTTGGGAGTCCTCTATAACCCATTGTACAAGGCCACTATGTCAATTCAAAGATTTAAAGATATTTGCCGTTTCTTGCACTTTGATGACAAGAGGACCAGAGCCTACCGACTGAAAACAAACCACATGGCAGCTTTCTGCTACATATGGGGCCTGTTGCTGGTCAACTGCAGGCAGAAATTCATCCTTAGTGATTGTGTTACAGTGGATGAATAACTTGTGCCTTTCAGAAGGAAGACCCAGCTTCTGCAGTATATGCAGAGCAAGCATACAAAAGTGATACAAAAACTGCAATTTCTTAAAATTAATGAAAAAACTAATAAAAATGCAAAGGGCCTCATGTCACAAACATGTTTTATGAGGAATACCTCAAATATGAAAATATAACAACTCTTTGTTTTAAAGATTTTGAAGAATAACAACCGAGTTTATAGCAAAATGCATTGTTTCTATTTGGGGTCATTTTTGACCCCACTCTTGGAAGAGTGTAGGTATTGGTAGGTTGTGCATCCAAGGGTTAAATTGGTGGCCTTTTAAATTTCTGACCACAGAAAAAACTGCTAAAGTTTGTCTGCAGTCCCTGTAATATTAGACCAATAGTCCCCAACCATTTTTTGCGCCACGGACCGGTTTATGTCCAACAATATTTTCATGGACTGGTCTTTAAGGTGTCGTGGATAAATACAACAAAATAAAACGAGCACCGCTACCCAAAAAAAAAAAAAAAGAGATTTATTAATAACACACAGGGAAACTGAGTTAACAATAAAAACCAATAAAAACCTTGAAAACCATAAATTTGACACCCAAGCCTCCAGTCTCACGGCCCGGTACCAAACAACTCACGGTGTTATGACATGCATAGGTTCTTTCTCTTCAGCACCCTCTGCTGGTCATAATGGGAATACTCACCAGCTTTTATTTTGGTGGGGTTTTTCTGTGTTCCTGTGGGTAGAGGAAACAGGAAGCTGGTCGCTTGTTAGCCTGCAGAATATGTTGTTGCTCTTTAAAACGTTTCTGCCTTGGAGAGTTATTGCTTGTGAGTATTAATGTACCACATGTTTACAAGTTTATTTGGTGCATTTTTATTACATAGATTTGTTTAGAAACCAGTTATTTCATCTGCTATGTTTATCTTTGAGGAAGCTAAACTCGCTAAGTTGTATTGTGATCAATACTGAGTCGCTGTTGATTACACATACTATATAACAGTATAGTTCATATCCTAGAAGTGTGTGTAAAAAGGAAAAGACATCTTGTGACATTTACTTTGTGTTTGTTTTTAGTTTTACGGGAAGAAAAGGATGTCAATCATTGAACTACTGACGAAGTAAAAAGCCTTAAACTTACTTCCGCCTCCAATGTTCATTGAAACCGTTAGCTGTCTGTCAAGTTGGGCAAAGGGACGCACAATAAGGACAGAACACACAGACTGGTACCGGTCCGCAGCCTGGGGGTTGGGGACCGCTGTATTTACATTTCTGCTATGGAATAACAAGAAAAAAAATCTCCAATATGATGTATATGTGCAGTGAGTGAACTCTAATTTATACTTTTTTGGGGGGGGGTTTGTTTGTTTTTTTAAAAGAAAACTATCTGATGAAAGAGCCACAGAAGATATGAAATCATAAGGCATAATTAAGCATGATAAGCTCGAGAAGAGTTTAGCTTCTTTGTATAATTTTGATGGAAGTGTATAAAGTCATTCACACAGCTACGTGTTTACCTATATCAGTCCATTATCTCATTCAGAAGATGTACCATGACCACACACACACACACACACAGACTAGTTTTGAGTGCGTATCGCTTCCCATGTTGGTTTACACATGCATGGATACGTGAGGTAAACGAGCCAAAACCACGTCCTCAGGACAGACGTGGTTAGCAAGAGAAGCGATGTGTTGAGTGATAAAATCTGCAGATGGGGCCCCGGGCAATTATAGTTCATCAACATGACAACTCAGCTCCCACTCATCATGCCACATTAATACACACACACACATACACACATGGAATATTTACTCAGAAACAACATTTCCATAACCAGTCCTGACTAATAGGTCTGAGAGGTTGGCCTTTTAAAAATACACAAGTAGGTCTAATTTTTAAAAAAAGTGGCACGTACACAGAATCTCGGTTCTGTTATCTGTAATGTTCTCAAATTATAGAAGACATAGTTACATGTAATTTAAGTAAGGGTAACTGGTACCAGGTAGATTTTTGCACTTTAACAAATAAATACAAAAAAACATCATTGAAACTCAATGACTTCCATACATTTAACATAAACTTTTATCCTTTCCATAACCAGGTCGGGTTTATACATAAACAACACTAAATATTTACCACAGAACTGTCATATGACTAAATGGTCTCGTATTAGAAACAATAACTTAAAAATAATCATGTCATTCTTGCAAATGAATGTTTTGCAATTAAATTTAAGTGACTTGTGGATTTAAAAAAAAGCTTGTTAATTAACATAAAAACCACTTAAACCTTCAGTTATTAGAAGATGAAGACAGACATTTGGCATTTTTGTCACATTAAATTCTAAAACAGGCTAAGAAAGTCCACTTCTTGTTTTTCTGCATTAAAGTATCACAGCAGCACACAGACAAACACTTTGCTGCTTTTCTAAATCAGGTGTCAGGGCCTGCAGCTGGTGTTGTGCCCTGTGCAGGTTAAAAGGGAAAGGTCATCTCTTTTGACCGCTAAATGTACCTTCAACACCTTGTATCGAACAGTCACAGCATCAGGCACAGAGCTCAAAGGTCACAGTCCCAGGAGCTTTAGCCCATTGAGTGAGGGGTTGCATCGGCACGGTGAAACTGCGCACGAGCCAATCAAGACACACTCAGCAGCATAGAGTAATTTAATCAAATGTATGTACACCTCATTTTACACACCAGAAAACCTCCAGGCTTTTTGTACCCCCAAATGAAATTCAGGGATGATGGATTGAGTGAGGGATTTGTTCACGCCTTTTAGCACTTACACCGATGGCTATAAACAATTTTGATATGGGAAGAAAACCTAACCAACCATCACATGACCACGGATTGGAGTTTGTAAGAAAATTAAAGGAGTGAAGAGTGATGACTGGATCCATAATGCAGTTAAGTTTAAACTATTTAAATTAGGGATTTTGAAACCAGGCTTTACTTGTTACTGTCTATCTTTTATGCTTTCCAATTTCAGTGTAAAGATGGAGGTAATGTATGTGACTACTTATATGTGCTATTCGTTTCTGCTAAACGACTATATAATAACCTTTGAGAATCACAGTCTGGCATCATTTACTTCACACACAATTTACTATAAACTGTTACCAATATATCTTACAGTCACCACTGGGTTAACTTCCTCACTCTGGACTCCAGGGAGCAGTTGGTTCCATGAAGTAGGTCCTTCATCTGCCACAGATCGCTTATGGTCATGTTATAGATGGCTAGAGCGGAAAGAACGGATGGAGGGAAGACGGGAGATATCAAAAGGGGGGACAGAGGGGTGGGTCAGGAGGAAAGCGCGATGGGGTGACAGAGGATTGAGACGATGAGGGCAGAGCAGGGTCACGATTCCATGACTGCTGGAGCCCTTCGGATCTGAGAAGCATGGCACACGGCATCACTAATGAAATCCGTGCCTTCACTCGTCTGGCAGCGAAAACCGGGAGGGGCTGGATGAGTCAAAGGAGCTGGAGAGAGAGCGTGATTAAAGTGGAAAGAACACAAGGAAAAACAGGTGTGTGGGGTGGAAATAAGAAAAAGTAATAAAGAGCTGAGGTAGAATGATAAAAGAAAAAAATTAGGAGAGAAAGAATGAATGACGGAGGAAAGAAGATGAGGAAGAAATAGAGGAAGCCTCATCTCCATACACTGTGATAGCAGGCAGATTTGAATTTAGGGCCCGTCGTTCATGGAGCCCCTATAAATAGGGACGAGGAGCAAACACCGAGCAATTTTGTCGCAATTCCAAACACAATGCCTGATTGAGGGCAAATTAAAATGCAAATGCAATACTTCCATTTTTTCCAGATTTCGCCCACGAGATAAGCGAAGGGCCGCTGTTCCTTTCATAAAGTGTAGAGGTGTGTGCGAGTTTGTGTGTCAGTGTGCGTTTATTCACAAACGTGTGTATGTGTTTGTTTGTCAAGTTTGAAATGAGAGGAGACAGGAGGGAGACTGGAGGTGAGGTTGTATAAACAGATTAGATTCAGTATTGTCCTCTCCGAGCTGCATTTCAATCGTCACCGTCTTTTCCTTTCCTTCTGCCCTTGTCCACCAGCAGTTTCAATAGACCTTTAACAAGCTTCACTCGAATTAACAACGTAAAAGAACACAGTCCCATTAGTTTAATAAATCATAAAATAATTAAAAAAACTTGGAACTGTTTATTTGACAAAATGAAAAAAGTCCACTGCTCCTTATACCTAAATATTTGGATTACAGTGAGGATATTAGAGGATTATGAGGCATTTTACAAGCTGGCATAAAACAGCTTTTATGAGCAAAGTGTTTAATGCTTGACAGAGCCTGGTTCACCCCCTTAATTGTTGCAAAGCCATCACTTCACCATATGTATTCGAATCTTTCCAAGTCACGGGGTACAAACATATTCGACTGCTGTGGTCACATGGTCTCACTGAGCAGAAGGTTCGTAGTACAAGCCAAGTGGAGGGCAAATGTTGATGGTAAAGTGCCGCCCAGTAACCAACGGTTACACTGTAGCTCGAGGTTGAGCCGTGTACTGTTTACCAGACAGATACAGTAGGGTGTTTTAACCATGCAGAAAGAGGGAAGAAAAAAAATGAGATCAGACCCAATGACAATTTAAAACAGAAAGTGACAGGCAGGCAGGGAGAAAGAAAGAAGAAAGGAAAGGATACAGACTAAACCAAACAGCTTTTGCTTTAAGCTACTCTTTAACTAACTGAGCTGAATTTTTCATCAGCCTCTATTCTCAGGGGGTGGCCGACTAAAAGCAAGCTTTCGCTGCGTCCTCTCACTGCGTACGTGTCCCTGAGTGTGTATGTTTGTAGGACAAGAACGACTGTCAACGCAGTAAGTCACATAAGTCTGTCACATGCGGACTGTGAATGAGGACATGTGATTTTTTTTTAAACATAGCTTTGCAAACTTCGAGAAAAATGGAATAGAAAAGTGTCAGTTTACAAGGACATGCTAATATATTCACTATTAACTTTGTGCTGTTGGGCACTTTCTAAGCTCTTAGTTATTTTTCCATCCCCAAGGAGGCCTGGTGAGAAATGAAAGGAATGACAGACCAAGGAAAAAAAAGAATTTTAAAAAGGGATTGCAGACAACAAAGAAGAGAGCTGACATCTACGAGAAAGATCAGCGCCGCACTCTAGATAGCGGAATGACTGGAAACGTTGTTTATTCTAATATTACTGCAGGATTGTGTTTAATTATTTTTATATTACTTGTCAATAGCCAGTGCTTACACTTAAACTTACACAGATGAGCTCAGATGAATAAATGTCAATGAAGCACTGATCAGACTGAGTGAGAAGTGAGTTCTCAGCTTGGGAGAAAAAAATACTTCCTAACATCCTGAGACACCTTGTACGTGTAATGTGGCCATTTTTGTCCGCAACTGATCCCGAGACTGATGATCGAAGAAAAGTCCTCTTAGTCATCTTGGCTCGATAAAGGACAGTTTGTTAATTAACCCAAGTCTTGTGTGATGCAGTGTGAGTCAGACGTCTGAGCGATGCCACCACTCTGCTTCATCATCAACATCCCCAAAAGTTGGAAAAAGAAAAAAAGAATTCACACGCTTCAACTGCATGATATTAGAGGAGACCTTTTGTGCTCATTTCAAACTCCATATTTTTTTCATAAAAGTGGGCTCCACTAGAGTGGCTTTGCATGATTCATAGTTCAGTAATCCTTATTTATCTTATTGGGCCTTTGTGCAGCCTGTCACTTTATGAACTGGTGGAAAATGCCCATTTTAACTCTCTCTCCTCTGACTTTAAGCCAACTTTCTTTCCAACTTTCTTCTGAGTGGCTGCCTCTCGCAAGCAGAAGGTTTAAACAGCAGGTGGGTGGGGGTTGCTGTTGTTCACAGCCAGACATTAAGGATATCAACTCTCGCTGGCATCATACATAACCAAGAGTAGGGGGGAAAAAAGAACACTGTCTGAAATGATTTTAAACAGCTTTTTGGCTCACAGGGTTCACTGTTAGTATTCACACGAACCACCGTAAGAATATATTACAAGAATCAAGAAAAGTATATTTGATTCATTTGATTAAATACACTAAAAAAAAAACATAAATGGAGGCCAAATGTTGCCAAATTAATGATAATAATATTGATTATAATAACTTTTGGCTTCCTGGTGAGTTATCAAATGCTAGTACTGATAGTCTGTGTACAGCACACAGCACAGAAAACAATTACATTTCAGAAAGCGATAACCAATTTTCATACGCATATAAATCTGTACAGTCCGGGCCGATGAACAGGCTACTATTGAATGCTTTAGTGGCATTTAGTGATTTATTTGCAGGCTCCTTCAAATAACCTCCATTACTTTGCCCCCATCCAAAACATAGACACACTCAAGACTTCAGAGGCAGGCAGGTAATTTGCCATTAACTCTAGCCACTCAATCCCTGAAACACTGCCAACTTCAATTGTGTTAGTGAGTTAGATAGACTAAGACAATGTGAAAGAATGCGAGAAAGAAGGAGGGAGAGAGATGGGGGGGGGGGGGGGGGGGGGGGGTCAATTCAGTAAGCAAGACAAAGTGAGTGAGAAAAAAAGGAGGGAGGAAGGCACTTCCTTTCACTTCCTTTGCCAAAACATCCTTAGGTGCCCTGGAGACAAAATCTTAGTCACCTCAGCTCAGCACCAGTATGACCATCTGACCACTGTAGCATCACTTAATAACAGCCACATATCTGTACTATATGTACATAATCAGGCAGTGTTTTGTGCAAACATTAATTGATCCACATTTAATCCAGTCTGAATAGAGGAGAGGAGGAAAAAGCCACAGTCTAAAACCCACAGTCAACAGAGTTTGCAGAGCAACGTGCTATTGTGTTGTCTTGTGTTTTGTTCAAATGCAAATTCTACTGCAAAAAATTAATCTTACAGGCAGAACAGGAAGTGTTCAGCCTGAAGAATAAGAAGCCCAACCACACATAAACAAGCAAAATGGGAGAAATTGCCTGCATCACTTTTGCACACAGAATAATGCTAAGTAACCCTGTTAAAATTATTTAAATATACCCAATACATGAGCTTCCAGTGCTTACGTCCAGACACGGACCTACTACACAACAGCCACGCACAGCAAATGCATTAAATGTGAGGGCAAACCAATTATTGAAAATAAACCATTTCCTTGCCAAGGTACACTTACAGACGGATATGGCACCACACACCCTGTCCTCAAGAAATCTTGAATAACCATAGCGAGCTCTTTAGCTAAGCAGGAGGGTATATACTGAATAAACATGTAGCACTTTAAGTGCCTAATTAAAAGAGAAAAGAAAGCTTAAAAATATTATTAAATAACTCATATTCCTATCACATGTAATATTGATACTACCAGTCTAAAATGTGACCAAGCATGTGTGACTTTGTCAGGTTGCTGTCGAGGTGGCAATCTCCAAACCAGATGTTGGACACCATAGGTGAAGGGAACCCTCAAGCTGAAGATAGAGCTCTATCAATCTTTGTTAGCCTGTAGGACCCTGGAGACAGCTGACAGGTTCAATGAGGCCATGGAGCAAGCCTTTTGGGTTGAGATCAGAGTGATTTTCACAAACCGTCAGATGACTCAGGAGGGGGAAGCAGCTTCCTACCCAGTCTTAAGAGCTTCAAAAAAAGAAGGCAACTGGACCGCTTTACTTAAAGAAGTCCAGTTGCCTTTTTTAAAGCTCTTACGACTATCGTGGCCTGAATGACTGAGAACCTACACAGACAGCTTTCTACCCACACTGTGTAGGGTGGGGATGGAGTGGTGCTGACCTCGCATGGGGATAAGCCATATCGAATGAGTGTTTGCCCTTCCCCTTGTTCCTCAAGGGTCTGGATGTTGTGGGGCTCTCCCGGTTGGCTCACCTCTGCAACAACACGTGAAACATGGGGACAGTGCCCCTGGGGTGGTGGCAATAATAATATTAACAAACCTTTTTAGAAAAAAGTCAAATAGACTCAAATATAATTCTGTCTGTTTGCTGTCAAAGATTCCTTCCTGCATCTAAACGTACAATATTTATTGTGGTTGGCCAAACAGAAAAACTGTTCTGTTCACAGTTTAATGTGTCTGTGCAGATAACACCAGACTCACTGCTTTCTGCACTGTAAGTGCAGAGTTTCTCGTTTCACTCAATAAGTGGATCCTTGCTACACTCATTTAAGACGTGCTTTACGAGCAAACCAACCAAAGGCAATAACTTTACTCTTAACAATTATATGAACATTTGTCTGCTGTTATCAGATCACTGGCAATGCTACATAAATGATTAGGAGAGTTACATTGGAAGGTATGTTTATGAGACAGATTGCAATAACTGGGCACCCAAAACAGTTAGTCACGCATGCAAAGGTTTGCTCGCTGTAGCATCTCACACCTGATAAAGGAAAGCCCCAGTAAGAAAGTGTGCTTTAGGGTGCAACAATTTAGATTAGCCTTTGAATCCACCTGAAGCACGCAGCTTATACTTGCAACAGTTGCTGAGGTTTATCCCCCCTGTGCCACACAGAAACAAACACACACACACACACACACACACACCTTCCTTCTCCCCTTTGCTTGTGCAGTTTTCTCTCAGCGGCTTTGGCTGCTACAACTTGATTTGCACATTTTCCTCTATGATATAGCATCTGCAGTCTTACTCTACTAGTTCTTATCCTGGCATCCATCTGTGATGTGAAAAAAGCAGGATTCACCTACTTTACTGAGTCTGTATATTGCTTAGCCTTCTTTTACTATGCCAGTGAGAATATTTGATGCTTCAGGCATGATCATACACTTTATAAGTTCTGAGTGACAAAATTAGAGTACATGAGATCTCACTGCGTCAACATAGTACAGAGAAATAATTCTGCCTGGTGCTCACATTGTTTTGTTGAAGAGAAATGGCTGGCTGGTCTTTGAAATAACCGATTAATAAAATGCCAGCCTCTTTGATTGGCTGGCTGTCTGACAGATAGACAAAGTGCTATTTGCCTCTGACTAACTTGATTATCAGCTGATTTATTTATTTATTTTTTTTGGTTGACTGCTGGATGCCTCACTAAATGCAATCCTGGCTAGCAGTATTAGCGGTTGCTTGCTTTCCAGTTTACCTGACTAAATGACTGGTTGTTCAGCCAGCTGGTTAACTGACTAACTGATTGGTTGTTTGGCGTGCTGATTGGCTGGCAGACGAATTGACTTGTAAACAGGAAGGCAACATTTAAAACAGAGGAAGCTGAGAAACAACAGGAGCACACTCCATCCAACCATCCTGCACTGATGACACTCTGATTGCAATCAAACCCAGACAAACAAAAATATTCACGTGAGTGCACACAATGCTACATGTTCAGAAATATACTTAAAGTCAGTATATTAACATGAATGAAGGCATGCACAAAAAGCCTAAGGAAAAAAAAGTGGCATCCTTGGGTGGCATGGTGGTGATTTTTGGATTTTGTATGTGTAAGCCTTCTGCCACAATAAAAAAAATATAGTTATACATAGTTATCTGTCTCTCTATATTGGGCCTATGATGGACTGACACCAGAAGGAACAGCTCCACTCCAGGTGTGTTAATGAATTGGATAAACAATTAAGATATGGATGGAATGGACAGAATCGATATAGTTAATGTGCACCGAGAAAAGGAGCTATGGTGATTATTTATCCTAATGAATTAATACTGGATCTGTCCAGATCAGCTCTGTGCCAAATTTCAGGCCAGGTCATTACCCCCATTATCTTCCTTATCAGCTCTGCAATTAAATTTTACTCAGTCCCTTTTCTTCTTTTCTGCCACTTTTGCCCTTTCTCCAAATTTTCTCAGCATCTCCAGTTCATTTCCTCTTCCCCTTCCTTAGTCACCCCTACAGTAAACTGAGCAGAATAAGTTTCATCCACCCCCCACCCCACCACTTAGCCTATTACTGTCTTTTTCATTCTCCTGTGCACTTTTGATAAACTGAGCTGATCTGGTCCCATGCTGGTATGTTAACCTTCCTTGCCACACACCACATTACATCCTCTGCCACCTACAAAGCTCACTCACGCCCAACCTCAACTGCTGATAAACTGAGAAGAGCAAGTCCCATGCTGGCATGTTAACCTGCCTTGCTCACTCACCTCATTACATCCTTCGCCATCTACACTTCACATACTCGCAATCATTCGCCCTCAACCTGGTCAGTAACACCTTTCATTAGAGATATTCTTCGCCACAGGGGGCTATCACTTCAAAGACGCCCTGCTTTCCTCTTCTGTGTCTGTGCTGAGGGGGTTCCAATGACAGGGTGCATGGGAGGGAGAAACAGGGTGAAAGGGGTATCATAAAAGTGACTGAGCCGGAGCGGCACGATTTATGTATTTATTCATCACCAAGGAAGCTGCGTATTAAAAGGTCAGGCAATTTTCCAGGTCAGCGCCCAAACCCACACGGTGAGGAAGCAAAGGGATAAAAAGGACAGGAGGAGAGGAGAGACAAGAGAGATAAAGAGAGTCAGAGCGGCTGAGATGGCAAGCCGGTAAAGGTGATATTGGCAGTTGGACATACATCAGTGCGTTCACACTTGAGGATGTTTTTGTGTGTTTATAAGCCAACTTTACCTGAGCACTCTGCATAGAGTGTTTGTTTGTGTGTGCAAGAAAGAGAGTGCATGTATGGCATGTGTATAGATTCACTTCTCTCTGCACACCGGCTGTGGTTAATGAGTTTGAAAGGTCAAACGCCTCTCAGAAAGATTAATGGGGTTTTCTATGCACAGGGTAATGGTTTACGAGGTCCAGCCGGACACATTTCCAACATGACGGCCATTACCACCACAGAACAGAAGAGGAAGGAGGTATCACAGGTAAAGACAAGGACGACATGAAACTGCTGGGCGATCACCGGGTAGAAAATAGCGTGCGTTAGTCATTCTAATCTATATCCTCGGCCATCAAAATGGCAACCATTCCTGTGCATGTGCACACAGCTTGGTAATTTAGATGACATGCATCACTTATTGCAATAGGCAGCAGCACTCATTACAATACTTTTTTTCTTTTCAATTTACAGTTTCAACAGGAATAGTGTTTTTCTTGAATAAGTTTTAAAATATCCTAATTGCTACATATTCTTATCCCAGTCATTTATGAAAACCTCCATCACTTGCTGTGTTTTTGAGCTACTCTATTTAGTCACAATTACCTTTAGATAAAGGTTCGGTGACAGCACAGGTATTTTACAAGACTCAGTAATCGGGTAAGAAGCTGTTGGTTGTAACATTTTAAAATGTCTCTATCCATCTCTGATGTAATCAAATTTACTTTATTTTGAATAGCTAACAATTTTTATTATTCGTTAATCTTGATGTTAAACACTATTCTGTATACATTTCTGGTATTTTAGCATTTTATATGAAGCCTAGATTCTTATTCGTTGTGCAGGAAGGCGTCACATCAGGTGATTTTTCTTTTCTAGCATCACCTGACCTCAAAAATACAAGCAGAGTCAAAGAATTATCTTCAGTAACAAGTCTTTACCCCTGACCTTCACATCACTGAGCCTCACAGATAAACTCACAGATAAACTCAGCAACCCTTTTAAAGCACCTTAAAAACCTACACGAGTGTAGGAG
The DNA here is from genome assembly GCF_965226115.1 of Aulonocara stuartgranti. Classification (NCBI taxonomy): domain Eukaryota; kingdom Metazoa; phylum Chordata; class Actinopteri; order Cichliformes; family Cichlidae; genus Aulonocara; species Aulonocara stuartgranti. The sequence goes on from NC_138957.1 coordinate 27,084,300, forward strand.
AAATTGTGATGTTTTGAAAACATCTTTTTGAAACAGCTTTTTTTCCTTGCTTCCTACACTTGTGTGAGTGCAATCTATTTCATCTTCTACATGTTTGAGAAGGGGTGGGCAACTCCAGGCCTCGAGGGCCGGTGTCCCTGCAGGTTTTAGATGTGTCCTTGAACCAACACAGCTGATTTAAATGGCTAAATTAGCTCCTGAAGTTCTCCAGAGGCCTGGTAACAAACTAATCATGTGATTCAGGCGTGTTGACCCAAGGTGAGATCTAAAACCTGCAGGACACTGGCCCTCGAGGCCTGGAATTGCCCACCCCTGTGTTTGACTATGCATAATCATTGTCGATGAGTTACTGTAGTTTATATCTATATGAAATCAAATATTCCTTGATTATAATAAAGGAAATTTAGGCTGTATTTTACAGGAGTACATAGCATCCACTCATTTATTTCAACACATTTTACTAATCAAAACACAGCCTTGTGCATAGGCCTTGTTAAAAAAGTCTGAAGTGCTACAGTTTGACTCAGCTTAGAACTGCCTGTAACTGCCAAAGCTGCTATATCCCTGCAGTTTTGCACCAATATTACATAGCAGGACATATTGGAAGCAAGCACCACTGTAGAGGGGACAGAAAATCAGAGAAATTTAAGAAGAACAAGCATAATCCAGCATTTAATCATGTAAAAACTACTGAGTGCAGAATGATGTACAAATAAGTCAAAGTGTTTTTGTCCCCTGTCTTATGTGTACAGTCTCATCAGGTCAAACATGGAAAGCATTAAAAGGGAGCTTTCACAGGTCAGTCAGCCTCGACCAGAGGTAGCAACGCACACACTCACACAGCAGAGGAATGACAGAGAGACGGCTGGGTTCACTAGAGGTTTCAAGCATGACATGCGTATGCATGTTTACTGCTGAGAACATTTGTGAACAGCCTGAACAGAGTACAAGCCTCAGTAGGTGTGATTTCTCATGTGTCCCTAAAACATGCACAGCGTGTTGCTATTTAGGTCACATCACTCTTACGTAACATGCGGTGGACGAGTGGATAACATTGCCTCAGCTGCTGCCAGCCTGAAGGTTCCAAAGTATGTTGAAAGGACCTTCAACCCAAAAACAGAATTCTCAGTATTTTTTAATATATTAATATGAAATATTAAACTTGAAATTTTGAGCCCAACTCAGAGAACATCAGCTGTTGAAGCAGGTTTCCCAAAACATCACACTTACAACCAACTTTGATCTTAAGTGGATCGGACCAGTGGAACTCCTCTTTCTGTCGGCGCAAAGAAGTTATATATTTTAATATAGGAAAAGAAGTGCAATTTCAACAGTATATCTCAGCTTTTCTATATGATAAATAAACTGTGTTCCAGAAAATAAAAGAGGTAGAGGTAGAAGGAGTTTAGTTACTCATTTCCCAGACTGTCCTGTAATTATAAAAGAGAAAGATTTTGTTAATTCACAGAAAATGACCTTCCCCCCCACTGTGGATACACTTAAAAACAACCAAATATAATATATAGTAGATAGAAAAAATCCCTGTTTATTCACCATCATTTAATTATTTACCGGTTACTTAACTACTTTGTACGGTGGCCCTGAGAGGCCAAATGGATTGCAACTTAAGAAAACACCAGCAATAAGAAAAATGCTGCAAAAGCACACAAAACACAACGGAAATAGAAAAACGAAAACAGAAATAGGAAAAACAAAAACGGAAATAGTAAAAAAAAAAAAAACAGATTTCCGAACGCACAAGGGAAGTGTTTCTGGGGAGACAATAACCCGACGCACCAGTTGCAGGAACCAAAACATGTTAGGTAAGTGTGTTTTAATCTCATGATTCATATAATACTGATGACGGATTATTAGACTAATAGTCAGGCTAACACACTCACCTCTCATCTTTTGTTTCCTCGCAAAACCTCCACTTCTAATAAGTGTCTCCCAGCGCAATTCATATTTGGGTTCCTACAACTGGTCCGTCGGGTTATTGTCTCCCCAGAAACAATTCCCTTGTGCTTTTGGAAATCAGTTTTTTCCTATTTTGGGTTTTCCTATTTCTGTTTTCGTTTTTCCTATTTCTGTTGTGTTTTGCGTGCTTTTGCAGCGTTTTTCTTATTGCTGGTGTTTTCTTAAGTTGCAGTCCGTTTGCTGGGTCAATTCTGGTACACAGACCATAGGTTTGACACCCCTTAACCTTAAAGGCTTTGTGGAAACTGAATCAGTATTATCTCAGGTAGGCCAAAATTGACCAGACGAATCTTCAGCAAGTTTGCTATCACAAAGCAAAACAAGGTCCAAATTTTAGATTTGTAGCACTAACAGCAGGGTGTACAGTGGGTTGTATGCCCACAACAAATGGTAGAGGTAAGTAAAATTACACAGCATTGATCTTGTCATTTTACTTTTTTTATATGTGGTTGGTGCATGCCTCTGTCTGCATCTATGTGCTTTATACACATTCCAGGAGCTTTATCGCCTCCACGGCAGTGTGATGTGAATGCTGTAAGGCCACAAGCCTCAATTGAGGTTGATGGTCTCTAAGACAACACTTTAAAGGGAGGGCAACACATTTAACCTCAAGTTACAGCTCCTTTCCTAACATTTTCTACCAAAGCATGGTCTCTGATTTAAAAGGAATTGGTGCGACAGAGCATGCATTATCAAAAAGTCACATCTGCAAGTGGGTAACCACAAAAGGTCATTTTTCGCCCAGGGCTGGGTGATATCAAGTTTTAAAAGTATTGCATATAGCACTGCATAAAGCGTGTCTTCAGTAAAACACCTCCAGTGTTTGCAACTTACTTCTCACTGCACTCTTTGACTCATGCACATCTGCCCCTATTATCCCCCTGCATCTTAAGCTTGTTCTCAAAATTCTCCTGAAGCAAGAAGGCATAAAGAGAGCTGGTTCAACAGTGAATAACTCAAAGTTGAAAGCTCTGTTTTAACATTAAATATACACGTGCGTAAAGAGACACTAAGAAACACAGTGACTGCACAATCGAGGCAGCAGTACACAAACAACTCCTTCAACATGTGAAAAAGGAAACTGAAAAATATTATTTACCCAGATGGGTTTTCAAGGGCATGAATTTTGGACTGTCAATACATTTGGCCTGCAGCTCCTAGAAGTCTAGAGATGGAATGAGCAAACTCTTACGAGCTTGAAATACTTGCTTGAAATCCAGCTTGTTTTTCATACCAAAGCCTAAATGAGTGGGTGAGTTTGTTTTCACCACTGGTAAAAAAAAAAAAAAAAAAAAGGAAATGAAATGAAATGGAATGAAATGCTGGGAGTGTGAGGGTGGCAGACTGACTGAGCTCCACCAAGTTGTCAGTTCAATTCCCAACATGCCCACCCACATCAAGTCTCTCGTTAATGTTGTTACTGTTTACTCTCAATGCAAAACACCCTGAGCAGGAAAGTCTGCCAAGAGCACAGTTACAGCTTCTCACAAATACACATCAGTGGCATTTATCAACTTTAGACATCTTAGGACAGAAACGCCTGCCAACAAGTGCTCCTCTAATCCATTAGTATCCCAACAAGAGTGGCAAAAATGAATAATGTGTTCAGAGTATCCATTCTATCAGGTAGTCTTAACTCTGAAAATCTGTGGGTGGAGACGTTTTTAATTTATTTTTTCTTTTACATTTACACTTTTTGCATATAACCTTTGAAAAACCTTTAGAAAACAGGCCCTTGAGATGTTTACATAAGGCTCTGGCATGAAAGCACATGTGAATTCACTGAAGTATGTCTCGTTTTTTCTTCATTTTGGGCTTCAAGATTTTTACTTTGCACTCTTCACATCTTCAGCATTAGAGGATTTCTTTTACTCTGCATACTCATATTTACACACTCTCTATGATGCAATAATATCAGAGAGTTTTAGAAAATTTATGATACTACCACAGTGTCCGTTTTGGTTGAGTGTAACCCACTTTTTCCTCCATGTGTCTAGAATTTACAGATGTTCCCTAAAAAAATGCACATGCTTAAACACAGAGGTTATACATACTGTGATTCCTGTTAAGATAACTATTTCTGTATTTTAATGTTCTTAAATTTTAATGAGTTCAGGTTTTGAAAATATAACCACAGCATTTATAATATTTTTTATTTAATAAAAATGCTAAAGTCCCAATCTTACAAATTTCCTGTTGTGACAAACTGTTTAGGATGCCATCCTCTTCCACTAAGCACTGTTTGGCCAGGTTTGTCATTTAACTCCAATATTTAGTGCGCCTGCGTCAGCCAGCATGCAGCCTGTTTCAGTTGCCCCTGCTTTTTGTCTCCTTAATTTAACTTTTTCTTACTTTTTTCTTTGTTCTTTACGTAGTATTTTAGAGTGTTTGTTTGTTTTAATAGCTTTCTTTTGATTACATAATTTCCTTAGGGAGCAATAAAGCATTCTGATTCGGATTAAGACAAAATGCAACATCACAAGATGCTGTCACCTTAAAGAAAGAATGAATAAATATTCAGCTACTGTAGATTCCTAAGCAAACAGTTCACTTTTTCCCCCTGCTCTTTTGCAGAGAATCATCTGCAGCATGTCAACCCCTTTTTACCCACAGCTGGAAATTTCCAGGCAGGGAAGAAGGTAAACCTGTTTCATTTACTGAGAAGAACTACAGTTTAAGTGTTAATAAATACATGAACTGGCTAAGAAAATGACTCTCAGCTCGATGTTTTACAAGATCTAAATGTATATGACACACCGAGTGACAGTCAGATTAGGGTTGAATGGTCAGCTGAAGACCTGAACATTGTAGGGAATTCATATTGTTCACACTTAGTTGGAATATTTCTAGGATGTTTTCTGTCCCCTGTAAAAAAATAAATAAATTTAAAAAAAAAAAAAAAGTGGTATTATGGTGGCATAATATCAAGTTGAAACAAAATAGTCTCTGCTGTCCATGGACAGATAGCACTAACATTCATACTCAGTTTCTGATTTGATAGTTGTTTGCAATGTAGATCAGTTCAAGATCTAGCTCTAAAAATCAGAGGGGATGGAAGTGGGGGTATATTTTTAACCCCATTAAGCGTAAAAATAATTTAGCAGAGACAGAAACATGAACACCCACTTTAGCACATTGTATACTGGTGTACTGCTAATACACGCAAAGCAAAAGAAGTAATCAAATGCTACCATTGACAGCTGTTAAACAATTAACTCACCTGGTATTTGTTGCTTGCATTGACACATCCACAAGAACCAGAACAGACATTAAAAAACAACAAGTAGAATTTCAAAGCAGTTTCCTACGGGTTGAATGTTTACTTGCGACTGTGGTTAGCTGCCAACAGTTTACTGATGTGACTGTAAGTCTCACGAGCAGAAGTGCTACAGTTTAGAAAAAAATGTTTTGAATTATCTTTTTCACTATTGACAACAGATGTAAAAGAGACATGGAAAATGTTTGAATTTCACACTGCAGTTACACATACCTGGGTTTCTTGACAAATTAAAAACATTATTTTTGACGGTATGCCCACCGATCTAAGTACAAAAATGCAAGACCATAATGTAACATATAACTGAAACATCACTTAGTCCGTTAGTTGAGGAATGCTCCATTATCACTGTCAACAGAACGGTTTGAATGATATGCTTCCATTTGTGAGTGATGGGTTTCTTTTATTTAATGCAGTAAATTGAAAATCGTTGGGTTTTCAACAGTTTACCAAAAGATTGAAACGTATAAAGAGATCATCTTGGACTTTAGGAAATTGTAATAGACCTTTTTAAACATTTTAGAATGTTTAAAATCACATATTCAAATTAAGGAAATGACTTGTAGGATTAATATGCTTAAAATAATCATCACTTGCAGCTAGTAACTAACTAATTAACTGTATGAATGTAGCACTGTGTTCAAAATATAAATTATGGTTCTTTCTTAATATAAATGACTATTAAATATGGTGAAAAACTGCAAATAATGCAGAGTTATTATAGAATGGGAAACAGAATAATTGTAATTTTCACTTATTTACTATGTGAAAAGCATAAAAATAACTGCTACAATGGCGCTGAGCTCAAACTAATCTACCCACAGAAATAGGTACAAATAAAATGATGTAACCATTAACAGGAGCAAAACGTCCGATTTCTCAAGCTGTACACAAATGTAAACGTTAAATATCCTTGCACTGTAGATAAAAGTTTTATGATTCATTTCATACGGTTCAGTTTTATTAGATTTGTATAGCGCCAAATCATACCAACAGTCACCTCGAACACTTTATACTGTAGGGTAAAGACCCTACAATAACAGAGAGAAAACCCCAACAATCACATGACCCCCTATGAGCAAATTACTCAGGACTATAAGGCACTATATAAATGACAGGCAAACAACAGTTTAAGAATTGATTCATAATGTTTTTTAGTCTCTCACTGAGGTCTATTTAATTTCCTGTCTTTGCTGAAATACTTTTGCTGCAGCAACGATTCAATTAACCCACACGCAAATTAATAACATTTCATCTCATTTTAATAGAATTTACAATGTCAACAACAAGTTGGTCAAGCTACATTGCACTTTGATTACGCTCTTTCCAAAACTGCACAGTCTAAGGATGCTTTTCAGTTCTCTTGTAATAACAATCACAGCCAAAGTATGAAAGCCAAAATGGAAAAAAAAACAACCCAGACATTTCTCTCACGTAACATGGCTGCAAGCCAATGCGAATACGTATGTGAACACACATACAGGCTGTGGTATTCATATGCATAGATAACAGCTGAAGGAGAGGTTTCAGCATAGATTAATCAGTTAAATGAGCAATAAATGTGTAGTCCATCTGCACTTCCTTCATCTATCATAGACAGCTGCACAAAGCCCCTTCGTAACTGTCCAATATGGCTGAAACACCTGCTAAAAAACCCCATTGTTCCCTCCTACCTCTAAACACACACAAAGATTGCTCTTTTTCTCTTCCATACACACACTCCCACCCTCTAGTGATAGCTCATTCTTGCGGACCCAGCAGAATAGCCCAGATCCTATAGTAGTCTCTTTACACTACACTGGACCAAAAAAAAAAAAAAAGTAGGTGACCCCTACCGGTATCCAATACACATACATTACACATCCGCTCTCTTACACATGTAATTTATCAGCCTTTCAATTCCCGTGGAGTGGGGGGTAAATACGAATCTGGCTGAGCTGCTGAATTGACTTCTTATATTAACTCTTAGTCTGTTTGATCACATGAAACTTACAAGTGTTGTACAACAATGAGTGGTGGCAGCTTACAAGGCCCTCATCTCTAGCTCTCTTCCAACCGCCTTTATTCCCCTCCAATTTTCTTTCTGTCACTCCCTCCTACCTGTGTCCTTAGTCTTGAACTCAAGACACCGCCTCTCCCCTTTCTCTGCTTGTAACACGTAATTTTTGGGGTGAGGCTCCACCATCTCCCTCTCCCTCTTTTAATTTCATCACACCTGTGCCTCTACCCTCCCTTCTGCCTCAGCCCTCGTCTCGTCTTTCCAGAAAATGACAGTGTCCCCGAGGCCTTGACAAGAGAGCGCTGCACTGCTACGCCTGCCATCTTCACAAATCACTCTGACCTTTCATACTCACAGAGGTCAGAGTCATCTGATCTAACATGCACAGGTCTAAAGCAGTCCTTGCCAGCCAACGAGATGGTCTAGTGCATCGGTCCAGGGCCGTGGCAGCAGAGCAGAAATAACCTTGCAGTAATCACAGGCAATTAGCTCCAACTGATGCCTGGGAGGGTGGATAGCTACCCCTTTGCCAGTCTGGCAATAGCTGATGATCCCAATATTAGTAAATCAGATTGCTTCTAAGCACTAATTATAAGATTTAGTGATGATATGACATAGGAGTACAGTTTAATAAATATATAGATGAATTAAACTGCTTCCAAGTCAACAGAAGTATCTGTATCTAGATAAAGCTGTTTTTTGGCATTATAAAACGTTATCTATGTAATTGGCAGGCAATGTACACACATTAATCCAAGATTTGCCTGTCCTACTTAAACCAGTGCTTCAGTGTTTTAGCACAACACTTAAAATCAAAGATCTGTGGCCAACATCGGTGCAACAGTGACTGTGATAACACTGGATCTTACACATTCCATAATAATTAATAAATAATTTCAGCATTTCTAAGATTAACTGTCAACATTTTATTTTCAGTATTTCTGTTAAATTGGCTATTTTATTAAGGTTAAAGAATGAGGTGCATATGTTACGGTTTATCTGTTGCTTATCTGTCTAAAATGCTCACAATAATTGCTCTGGGGAAAATAAAAAGCCTCACATTATTTGTGGTAAAGTCAAACTCCAGACCAAACACAATGTAGATTTTTAAAGCGGTGCTGCTGCGGACGAAATAAATGAAAATATGCAGGTTGAAGCAAATTCTTCCTGGGCAATGCAAATAGAGGTGAAGATGTCACTATGCAAGATGAAAAATGCTTTAGCCTGAGCGTTTTTCTCATACCAAAACTTACTGACTTTACTTATGCATGGGCATACAGACACAAACTGGGGTAAATAAAAACATGAAAGAACCACAATTCCGGTTAAGGTCTGGGATCACTGGCTGAGCTGTCCACAAACGCACCTTCTACACAGTCAAAGGGTCAACAGGTACACTGGCACAGAATTCAAGATGTAGTCTTATCTCTGTTTTAATGCTATACCTTTCTAGCATGTAAAAACCCCACTGTTAAAAAAAGTCTAAAGTCTCTGAAGAAATCCATTAGAAATAGTTCAGTTCAGTCTCAGTTCTAAGGATCAGTCACTGCATTATAATGAAACAGGCACTTTGGGTATGTATGGATATTGTGGATCTATCATTAAACATGTTCGATCATAAAAATACTAAAATTGTATCACTAATATTTCAGTTTTACAATGCATTACGGTAAATAATGGTACCTGTAAATATGAAATTAGATATGGCATGCTGGTTTGGGAAGAGTGCCAGTATAATAAGGCTCTAGGTAAACAATAGACTGCTGCATGTCTGCCAAGAGCATAGTGCAGGCAGTTCACAACAGTCATTCTGATGCAGCGAGCAAGTGAACAAAGCTACGGTCCCACAAACAGGATAAACTCACAGGTTACGCTGCAGTTTCTGAGACTCTTCCACCTCACGTTTTCAATCACTCCACTCTTCTCTCACTCTGCCTCTATTGTTCTGTATGAGGGTTGTTCCCTCTCTCAGCTTAGGACAGGATGGATGGATGCAGAGGGAGAAAGGGAGGGAGTGATGGAGGAGAGAGAAAGTAAATGAGATCCCAATGAGATGCCAAGGTGCGTTAGCGGTGAGGTGTGGGGAATGAGAAAAGAGACCTGAAGGGAGGAGGAGTGGCTAGATTGACTGTGTGTAATGCGCTAGAGTACGATGGTGGACACCCGGCTCTGCCTGTCGGAACCCCCTGGTCATATTAGTGTTTGCTAAGTCAGCTAAAGAGGTTGAGCACATGCGCAAGCAGGAAGAAGATGGAGGAAAAAAAGAGGAGCAAAAGAGAGGAGAAATAAGAGGGTCATGTGTGAGAGGACGGGGGGAAACAAAGAAAAACAGGAAGAAAGAAAATAGAGGGAGCGCTAAAGGAAGGAACAACAACATAAGAATGTAGCTGCACATTAAAGAGGCAGGAAAATGCTGCTGGCACACGAGGGGAAATGAAATAAGAGCACAGAAATACTAAATGATATATAGAACTGGGAATAACAGCTACTGAAGGATTAGAATAGGCACAAGGGCAGACCAAAAAAGGGAATCATCAGGAATGCTAATCAAAGAGTGTGTGTATATAGATATATGTATATATATAATGCAATGCATTAGTAGATACAAAATTTCAAATGCCTAAACGCACAAATGCAATTCTCTGTTGAAAAGGCCGTTGTGTGCCTGAGCTTCTTGGTTAGAACTAACAGAATGCATGTAGACAGGTGGGTAAATTGCCTCATTTAATGTGGATATAATGGGGGAAAAAAGTGGAGGGAAAAAAATCTCCCCTGTGTTTTCCCCCCATCTCTCAAATCCTTAGGAACAGCGAGAAGAATTGCTGCCAATACAAGTCTTCAGGAGCACATTGCTTTCACAGCAATTAATCGCTGTCACAACATCAATTAAACAAAAGCTAGCATCCAAATCCGGCTACCCAGCATTCCAGAGAACCAAATCAATCTGGCAATGCTCTAGAGGAAATGTGTGTATGGGTAAATGAAGAGTACAAATGTGGGCATGTGACTTTTCATATGTGAATGAGTCTCTGCATGCGTGCCCACAAAAAGGGGCCTTTAGTACCAAAAAAATGCCACACCATGTACATGCGAACAAGTGTATGTTTCATTAGAAAGCCTGCATGCAGGTGCAACGTGTGCATGCCAAGTGAGTGTGTGCATTTGACCGTGGGCTGCATGTGCGCCAGTTCTGCTCTAATGTGTGTATATGTATAATGTATAATGCATAATGTGTGTCAATGATGTATGGGTGTAAAGTGTGTCAAGTGTGCCAAAAGTAGACTACTTTTCTCAGAGTCAATATTGGTTACTATACACTACAGCTGCATGTTTGTTTGTGGCTTTACAGTGACTTTACACCTGAACCAGCAGCCAGAAATGCATGTCCATTCAGCAGCTTGGGTTAGGCTGAATGATTAAAATCTCAATTTGTCTACAATATCTTGGATAACTTGCTGGTGGTGAAAGTATTTACCTGTGGCAATCAGCCAGGGTGCTGGTAAATCACTGGACCACAGCAGTACCTTCCCAGCTCTCTCACACACCTCAGTGCAGATGCAAACGGGCAATTAAACAAGCCAGCAATCCACATCCCAATCCCACATCAGCATTAAATCTATATATAATCCCCCACTGAATCACACATTGTTCTCCTGCATAACCACTGTTTCATAACTTCATTTAATGCCGCTGAAGAGCCAAAGAGAGGAATTAATGCCGCCGCCTCGCTATTTAAAAATTGATGAAGAAAAATAGAAGGTAAAGTGAGCTGAATGGGGAGATTCATACAGTCAGATAAGCACTGAGTCAACATCTTATAATGCATCCCGTGGTCCGCGTCACAGCTTCAGTGACTGAGTATGAAAAGACAAAGAAACCAGTTGCACAAAGATGCCGCGACGAAAGCCTTCCGTACAAGTCATATCTTTGTGGCAACAGCCCGAGGATTTCTTTTTCATAACGAGGACGGCTGTCTGAACCAAACTCACTTCCTGAATAAATCATAAAGTAAATGTTAAAGCAAGCACTGGCTCTATGTGGGATCACACATCTGTCACAGCGCATAGTCTACACTTTGTGCCTTTACAGCAAAACCTTTAAACTTGTGCACATCACTATTTTTTTTGTCAAGTTTACCATCTAAACTCTGTAGCACTGCTGTTAAAGAGTAATCCGTTGTTTTTGTTTGCTTGTTTTGTGACAAACTAATAAACTAAAGTGACGTGTTTGTCTGTGTTAAACTGAAAGATTAAAAAATCTGATCTATTATCCGGACGCTTGAGAGCCGTCGCTTTGAATTCAGCACAAATGCGTTTTCTGTCACACTACAGCTTTTTCAAACGCATCTATCGCTCCATTATCTGGTAATCACCGCCTCTCCATCTATCTCTCTAATGTTTTTCTTTTGTTTTTAATTAAAAGTCCGCCAACATTAATTTCCTCTTATGCACCTGCTTCTCATCACAGGATAAGTGCAAATGTCAAACTATCTTTACGGCGGACATCTGTCTCCTGATTAAGGCTGCCGTAGCCAGTTTGGGAACAACCGATCCGTTAATTTTTTTCACATACCTTCTTCTGCATTGTAGTCTTTCACTTCGTTCAGCAATAATATCCAAAGCACCGAAATCAGCGTTTTACGGAGATCCATGTTTCTCTGGCCAGTTCCGCGGGGCTCTTGTCATCTCTCTCCAGCCTGCGCGCAACGCACCGCAGCAGAGACGCACTCAGTGTTTGAATCGAGCGAATGCCGTCTGGGCAAGTAGTGCGGGATCCGGAGAGCCACGCGGCCTATTTGATATCTCGGGGGAGGGTTCTGAAGGGGAGATTGACATCGAGCGAGCGCAATGAAGTGGGACGCGGAGTAGTGGGTACTGCAGGGTCGACCTATCAAGGAACTGCAACCTGGAATCTTCACGCCAGGTGTTTTCACTATCTAGAGCGAACAGACCCGAATCCGCAGTAGAGCTCCGTTTTCGCTTATGTCGATGTCCTCACAGAAAGTGACGTGAGTAACTTTGCTGAGTAAAGACCAGGGATATTTGGTAGTTATATCATGACGTGTGTTAGAGTTTAATGGGGATTATTTGCTTCTGTTTTCAAAGTATTTGTTCAGTGAGCAGCAATTCTGAGAGTAATGTGCAGGATTGAGGGGACGTCCTGAGTGGGAGGGTAAGGAGTCCTCGCTTAGCTGGTGTTTCATTTGGATAGTGCAGGATTTTTTTAAATAATATATATGTAAATGTAGCAAAGCAAGATTATATATACAACATATACCATATATAATTTAAATCAAGCTAATTTAAATCAACATTGTAAAGGTTCGCGCTTTACTTTTGGTGGCTTTAAAAATACAGAAGTATTGAGCCAGCTTAGGCAAAAAACAACAACTTTAAAGTTACACAGTGGGTTTTAATCTAATTAACAAAAACAGTTTAAGATATTACAGTCTTTTCCTTTCAATTAACACACTGACTTGAGATCATTTCTGTAATGAAAATCACTATCCTCCCCATGAGGGCTACATTGATTTGGTGCTACTTAAAGTGAGGAGACATGCTCATACCATTCTGCAGCAAGCAAGTAATATTTAGCCTTTTACAAGGTTTGTTTGTGCCTCAGTTTGAGTCCTTAAGACAGCAAGATGAATTAAAACAATGAAAATACTGTTTCAAGGGTTTGCATCATTGTAACCCAAAGACTATTACTTAACAGTCTCTTGTGTCTTCCCTCACTGTCATAGCCACATGCTGAAAGACAGTGTACACACACACACACACACACACACACACACACACACACACACACACACACACACACACACACACACACACTACTTTGAATTGATCATTCTCACAGTTTAGCTTGGAAAGCAATACAGTTTATTGCAGATTGTCAAGCGAGATACTGTTTTTGTAAAGCGAGAACTAGTGATGTGAACACAGGTTGAAACTCCAATCAATAAAATCTTTTCTGAACGCTCAGAAGCGAGGCCTGCAGGAGATTCAAAGGAGCATCTTCCCTTTATACGACTATTTTTAAAGAAACGAAAAAGAAATCATCACATGTGCTTCATTCAAAATATGAGAACAGATTGATCTCGATGGCATGAAAAATGTCTCTACACAAACAGTTCATATGATTGTTTCCATATAGATTCAGTTATTTTGATCTTGTTCATTTACATGTCTAACTGTTCTAGGTAGAATCACTCATTTTGTCACTTACTTAAACTGAAATTATAGCTGCATAAAACCTGATTTCAGAGTTCAAAATTGAAGCCAGAAGCTGAAAATAAATAATAATAATAATAATAATACATTTTATTTAAATAGCGCCTTTCAAAGCACCCAAGGACACTGTACAACAGATAAAAACTGGAAATATACACAATGATAAAAATAGAAGATAAAAGTTAAAACATACAGTAAGTAAATAAGTAAGTAAGTGGGGAAAAAAAGTAAACAGCCTATAGAAATGCCTCAGTGATATCCACCACTTTGCAGCTCTTCAGTGTATACTACCAACCTTGGCTATTTAGCTACTTTTCAAACTTTAATGACATGGTAATTAAAAGGGTAGTCAGCACACCTAATTTTCCCCTTAAGCAAGTCCTGCAACTGCCAGACATAAAGCAGCTCTCTAATAAATGTAAGTACTTTTAATAGCGTGCACACACATAAGCTCCCCTTTCGTGCAATTGTATGCAAGCACACTCTAACACAGTACAGTGTACATTCTTCCTCCTATATGCTTCATAATACGCGGTAAGAATCATCATCGCAGTTTTCACCCAGCCCCCTCGCTATTTCTGCTCTCTCTACTCGACCACAAGCTCGCGCACACACATACGTATAAACACACACTCACACACAGATTATGGCCCATCAGCCTGACTGATCCTCCCCAGCAGGGGGGCTGGTAGCCTCAGCTCTGGGAGCTGATGAACATGATCATCTGTCCTCCTCTGTGGTCATTACTCACCAAGGACAGAGGCCAACAGCCCCACTCACTCATTCTGTGTCTCTCAGAGTCCATTATGTACATGCACACAATCGTCTATTTTTTGCTCTCAGTTTCACATCACATATCTACCACTTAAATGTCTGGCAAATTTCAAAGCTTAAATTCAAAATGTGGGATCACATTTGCTGTGGTTTTACCACAAAGCCCACGTGTCCTTGTTCAACTCACCTTATCACGCTTCTGTGCTGGCAACAGCCAGTGATGGGGGTATTATGTTTTTGGCTACTCTGGCCAGCAGATTTTCATGAAAAAAAAGGGTATTGAAGGAATTTTGAATTTGACACACATAATCACAGGGCTTCATGGGTGAGCTGGTTGTATTTGGGTGGTCAAAATCCAAAGTTCAGGCCTCTGAGGGCTCAGGAGGTATGCAGCAGTGATAATAAAACTTGACAAAAATGTCCGATTGGATAAATCGATGATGATATTAATATCTGAAAAGTCAAAGGTAAATTTCGTTGTGAGACTGGTGACAATGAAAACTGTGGAGAGTGTGTGAAGAATCCACTGCCTAATATCTTTGCAATTACATTCAAATTTTAAACCTGCCATGGTTAAAACTTTCTGTTGTATGAAAATCAACTGTACCTCCTGGTCATTCACTTAGATGGCAAGCATACAACTGCAAGGGAGTTATACTTTTTTAAAGTAAGGAATATTGTGTAGTTTAGTACACACTAGGGAGTGTTTTTGGGGAGCAGGATGGTAACAATAGAACAATAAAATAAACTATATTTCCCACAATTCATGGAAGGATGAAAGAACATGTCACTAGATGGAATTATGTGCGACACTGGGGATATGATTTGATGAAGCTAAGGGCTGCAGCTTTGAAGTTGTTGGGTTTTTTCCACCAGATTTAAAAAAAAAAATCGATTCCTTTGTTCAAAGCATTAAAGGAAAAACTAAAACAAAAATAGCCAAAACTAATTGTTTACATTTGGTTAAACCATTAACAAAATGTAAACAATTAACATCTATGATGTAATGCAGTGATCTCTACTACTTTTAGCATGCTAACCAGCTTGCCTTGACTTGATCCCTTGTAATATTGCTTTGAACTTCATGATAGTCAATTAATGTAGCCTCTACTCTGCCCTCTGTCCAACAAAAGAGATAGAAGATCCAGCATTGCTGAGAGAAGATATTATTCTGCTATAATTCAGACTTTCAGTCATTTACAGACTGTAAATGACTGAAACAGTAAATGCAATGTTGGCTAAAGTTCCTGGTAAGCAACACTGTAGGATTAAAAAGATTGCTCAGTGTCGTTTGCCGCATTTAGCTTCTTTGCACTCCACTTATGACAAATGCAGAAACCAGACAACATTGAGGACTTGAGCCATGTTTCCCTCAGCAAGCCATGATTGTGTAGCTTCTCAAGCAAATCATTATGCTGATTGGTTGTAGAGCGATTTCTACACTGTAGTGGTGACTGTGTATGATATCAGGAAACAAAGCACAATATGCAGATATCCATGTGTCATAGAAATTAAAGAAGGCAATAAGTTATCAATCTAAGATACTCATTATAGTGGAATTACACTGTACCTTATTCTTACTTCAGAACACTGGAGTTTTGTGTGGTCTGTTGAAATTAACGTGTATTACATATACATATATACATATATATGTATATATAGAACATATAAATGTCAAAGAAGAAAAGTCCTACTCTTTTATTCATTCTTTTGTAAAAGTGCAAAACGTTTTTTTTCACCCCTTTCTCCTTCTGTCATGACATGCCCACACAATGGAGGTCAATCTACAGCAACACTTCCCGGTGGCGATGTGTTTGCATTATTGATCGGAATACAATTAGGCTACCACAACAAGTAAAAGTAAATACCTTTGTGTATACAGAGGAGGCAGTGAAGCAGTTAATTGATATAAATTCTGCACGAGCTCCATGTACACATATATGTACATGCAGCTTCATTACCTTGCAACAATTTCATGCCCAGGCTCTTTGCCGGTCCCTCCCTCTTCGCTTCATCTCACATATTTTTCAAAGATGGATGAAGAGGAGCAAAGTCACCTGACCTTTTCTGTTCCCGGCCTCTTTTCCCCATCATCTCTGCAGAGCCAGCGGTAGCAGAGATAATTAGGGAAGAGGTTACTGAATACAACTGTGACTGTTTAATCAGACATTTTCCACATTATGATTTGAAACTTACCAAACATCCAACTAAATAAACACAAGGTAGCTCAATTTCTTCTTTCTCCTCCTTTCAGAGTAACCAAGCAACATAATTGTACACCACAGACATTTTCTAGTAAGGAGCCCTCTGGACCAGGACTAAACCATGCTGCCTGTGATGCAGACTAGAAAATTCCCAGTTCCAACCAGGAATCTTTATTGTCATTCCAGCTTCGACCCCTCTGTCTATTTCTTTGTGTATCTGTGATCATAAAGGAAGAAAATATCCAGCAAATACTGTTTTCTTCACTATCCAACAGCTCTTCTTGCTTCTGAGTCACTGGCTTATGTCAAAAACTTCGTTTTGGAAGCTATCTCAGTTTTAGAAGTGCATGCATATAGTTATTTTAGTGATCATGATGAGGAGCACAATGACACCCCCCCCCCCTCCCCACCCCCCCAAAAAAAAAAAAAAATCACTTCACAGACCAGTGCATTGGAGCTTTTAATAGTGGGATGTGCCACACGAGCTGTGTGACCACATGCATGCACAATCAGCTCAATTCTGGAGGTTTATTACCTTGCAACAGTGTCATTCTTATATGCTCTTTGATCCCCTGCCTCTATGCTCACCCTTGCAGACACATTACAGAGGTGGGGAAAAATAGAAGCAACAACATCAAAGTCACATGTCTGATGTGAAAGTCAACACAGGAGCAAAACGGAGAGGGAATTATATTTCAGATTTGCAATGTCAGATTTGGCTTATACTGTACCTCACTCAGATTAGCACAGTGACGCTGGTCATGCCCACACCAGTGGTCTATCTGAATCAGCCAGCGTGTGTCAGCTGACCCTCCTCCATAATCCTTCTCTTGGAAACTGATTGGAAGCTGCAAGGCTCCCTGGTTAACTATCATTTTAGATTAAATAATTCAAATCTCATAAAAGCTTAAATATTATTTAACCAACTTTCCAAAAAGGGAGAGAGAATAGCATGACAGGGAGAGAAATATAAAGTACACTCAGGTGGGTGAGAAAAGGAGAAAAAGAGATGGAGTGGAAAAATACACTGCATGCAAAGTGGGATCAGTAAGCAGCACTGTAAAGCTCAGGTTCACAACTGTTAACAGGAATTTGTAGGCAACACAGAAAATATCCAGGACGGGCTGGGAATTGGTGTGGAACTTGAATTTCTGGCAGTTAAGAAGCAGTTGAAAGTGAAACTGTTCTTTTTATTGGGAGCCAGTAAAGGTGTCATTGTTTTATGAGTGTTACTCGGATGTTACAAGACATACTGATCTCATAAAATCTACAGTATATCATCAATAAAAGGAGATGTAGTTTGGAGGAGTTATAAGTCACAATTAGGGTGGTGAGTGGTTTTATTTGTGATACTCCAGTGGTCCCTCCTCCCGCACCTTCTACTATGTTACTGTAATTTCAGAGATTTAAAACGATCTTAGGAACATGGTGGCTAGAGAAAATGTAGGAGAGGAAATGGAGTAATAGAAGGAGACAGTGAAGGGAGCAGGTGTTTTGATACCAGTAGGTTCCACGTCCCAGACATATTGTGCCATAGCTGTGTTTGTCCCCCAGGGTGGACTCCTGCAGATTCTGCCACTGAAAGGGTGTTAATGTGTCGCTGAAAGAGATACGCACATATACGTTACACAATCATGCGAGAAAAAGTTAACACACATTAACAGACCCACACATATATCCCAACAGCCACACTCACAGCAGAGGTGGCAGAAGTAGATATAGATTGTTTTAAACAGACACGGGGGAGCAAGCGTCACTCTTTGCTTTATGTGCACGGAATCATCATTCCCTTTACGAGATGATTAACTCCCAGGCGCTAATCACATCAACATTTCATAATGAAATTAGATTACAGATACGCTCTAACAATATCTCTGGATGCATTGTTTTTATCGCCTTCATTAGTATTTCTATAATAGCCTGTTTGTGATTTGCTAGTGGATTTATTACAATAATACTTTTCTTTTATTAATGCAAATGAGATAATAACTTCGGTTTGTGGTCTGGCTATAAATCAGACGTGTTCACATGTGCTGTGGAAGTGAGAGAGGGGAAATAAAAGGTCACAGTTCATAAACTGGACTCATTGCAACATTAAGAGTTTACACTAGCTTTGAATTTTTATGTCAACCTTACTGCAGAAATATGTCACACAGGTGTCTTCACAGCATGTCCAGGGGTAAAATAGCCCATGAGAGGATGGCTGTCATTGGCTGTTAAGTCCTCGTGTTGCTGTTAGTTCCAGGTACAGCAGTCTTCTGTGTTATTTAAGTTTTTGGAAATTACTGATGTTATATCAGGACATAATGTGGTCTCTGTGGAGAGAGAAGTATCCAGACTTTTTTAATTAAAAGTACCAGTGCTGTGCTTAGCAATGCAATATTACATTGCTGGGAAAAGCTAAACATTTCTTTCTCACAAGCAAAATCATCGGTCTGCAAGGAAGACCCGTACACATGGATGAAAACATATTTGATGTTAGATGTCTGAATAGTAAGCATTTCATTTACCCTCATTGGTCTTTGCAAAATTCATTTGAAGATTATATTTCTTAACTTACCTGGAGCCCTTTTCATGTATCTGTTTTGGTCTTATAAAATTATACTCTCTGGCTGTTTGCTCAAATGAAAACTTTTAAATTAGACAACCCAAGGGTCTCAATAGCACTGCTGTGAGGTTTGGTTGTGTGTTTTGCGCACACAAAAATTGCGTCTCTGACCTGACATTTTTGTCTTAGATCATCAGGCAACTGGAATTACAAGGAAGCACAGTGAAGTTATCTTAATAGTCACAAACAACATCCTACCATTCTGCTTCCAATTATCTGAAATTGGCAGCACAAGAAAATTTAAAAAGCCAATAGATATTTTTAGTCATTACTTTATCTTGGAAAATATTCAGAGTTTTGGCAGGAAACATAGGCATTAGAAGCAAATCCTGTTCTTGTGTCCGTGACAAACTTTTTCATCTTATCTTCCTTTCATTCCTCATTTTACATTCATCCAGTGAACAGAGAGACTAAGAAAGAATAAAAGGTTGCAGATTGACGCCTAGAAAGAAAAGGCATGGAGAAAAATGTAAATAAAATCGGATAGAAAAAGAGGACACAGGAAAGGCCGGGCCAAGCCAACTGTCAAGTAGCCATGTGGCAGTTTGCAGATAAGGCCCGTGACTAAGTAATCAGGAATATACAGTGCGATCTACTGCTCACCGACACATTCCCGGATATGACATCTGCCCGGCAGCCTCATTTCTCAACCACAGCAGGCCGATTCTGAGGCGACTCACTCGGCAGGAACTGAATCCGATAGCGTTTTTCCGAAGGACTGTTATTCCAGCCGCCACAGCTACTGTGCCAGTATTTTTAAATATCAACACAGATAGCACAAACCTATCATGACTTCAGATAAAGTTCAATTATAGAGTTTACACAAACTGCCTTAGTTCATATGGAGCTGCGCGTGTGTCTGTTCCTCTTTAGCAGGATGATCCTTTTATATTTAAATCGGTGTGTGAGTGTGTGTGTGGTAGTTCGGGGTTGCAGGGTGGTTTATCAGACACTGAATACACTCTGTGCAGGTGATGGGAGATTAGGGAACGCCACTGTTTCCAATTTTTAGAGCTGACTTCAGACAGCCAGGAAATGGAACAACTGTGACATCTTTTGCTTTTTCTTCACCTTTTTTGTTCCTTTAACATTCCCCCGCCCTTCTCTTTCTACTTCCCTCCATCTTTCTTCCTGACTTATATTTATTTTCTACATATCAGTTCCTCTATTTTTTTTTTTTGACTGTTGCCCTGTTAAAATAAAGCACACATATGGCAACATTCAAACCTATGGTATCAAACCTTTTTTCTCAGTAATCAGAGAGATCCCAGTAACTATTGGTCAGATTCTTTAGGTGATGTGAGAGGTTTTTTTCTGATGATGGATAAAATTTGAAAGAGTGGAGGATATGAAAAATCAATTGAGTTGAGTGAGGGAAGTAGAAAGAAGAGATAATGAGGAAGCAGTGGACTGACTTTGAAAAATGTGTTGCTTTGCCAACAGAAGCTCGATGTCTCAGGAGACACCAATAGGAATTCATCATAAGAGACAAATTATATGGCAGTACTATCCCTCTTTAACTTATATATATACGTCTCTGTGTGTGTGTGTTTGCACTCACAAGTTATAACAAAAGAGTGTGTTGCATGTGTTTACTTGGTGATTTTAGAAGTTTGTGTGACTGAAAACCCTTCAATACATGGTTATCGCTGGGACTGCTCAATGACAGTAATATTTAACCTTCACATCATGATACAATGCAACAAAAGACAGATAAGTGTTTGCCCATGAAGATTCATATTTTATTGTCACCTATATAGATATTAAACCGACTCACACTATTCCCTTGTTAATGTCAAACGTAAAATTGAATCATATTTTGAACTTGTAACCACAATTGCAAAAAAGTACAGACACCGAGTAAAATGGAAGTATGCAAAAATGTTTATATGCTATGTAAAATATAAGAAAAACTGAATTTAATGATTTGCAAATCATTATACTCCAATTTTTAAGGTCCAAGATTATAACAAATACTGTTCATCTGGTGGAGGGTATGTAATACTGAAGATCTTAAAACACTCAAGGATGCCAAGAGCAACATTGTGTCCAGAGGCATTAGAAGATGTACTAACACAACAAGTTTCTGGAAAGTAAGAAGACCACTTTGTGCAATTTTCAGGGCAAAATGTGTACCTTTCCCTGCTAGATAGAGGATTTCAATTTACTCAAAAAGGCATCCTTTGTCCTTTTTTTTCTGTCATAGGGAGGCAAGTTTAACACCCAGGCTCTTTTAATAAATGAGGAGCTATTCTCTCAAAATCCTTGGAGAATGTGGTTTGGTATTGTCCTCCTTAACTAAGAAAGGCTTTCCCTGAAAAAAAAAAAGAGACGCAATCTAGATATCGCCATATGTTTGTTGAAAACCTGCATATATTATTCAGCATTACTGGAATCTTCATAGATGTGCAAGTAATTCCTGTCAACTGTGTTAAGTGTGGGTGTCCAGAAAAACCAGTGACATTTCTGGATCTTAACCAAGATACTGTTTATTTATATATTCATTTTAGTATCACATTACTGTTTCTCTAAATTTGCTCTTGCACTTCATAATAAGTACATGTTGAAGATTAAAAAAAATCGGTTTCAATGTCTTTGTGCTATTTCCAGTTAAAAGGTGAGTTTTAATCACATCATTGCGTTCTTTTTACACAGTTTTTAATTTGAATTTTATATAACAACTTTTTATGAAATGAGTCTGTAATATCAGGTCAACAACAGCAGCTTCAAAAATCATTAAGAAACCATAATATTACTTGCTGGATGAACCCCACTGTAGCATATATTAAGGTACAGCAATTCATTGTGTGACACATTTTGTAATTAAGCAGCTACCTAATACAGGGTTCAGGATGTATAAATTAGATTACAGCTCCACAAATCAAGGGTATTTTAATAATATCATCACTGTTGCAATTAAGGCGTACAACTTTCTGCTCCAAAAAGCCCCTCCCCCACACACTCTTCATAATGACCACAAATTAATTCACATGTAAAGGCTTCAACATGTACAGCGGCACAAATGCCTTGTTTATTAGACAGTCATTTTAGTATCCCGAAGAAAAGTAAATGATTAAGTGAATGGTTAAGCAAATACATTGTTTTTTTTGATGTAGCATATCAGCAATATAATCAATATGTTGAATGTGATGACACTAATAGCAACAGCTATGACAGTTAATACTTAATTGTGTGTATATGTGAATAATGGCTTTTAGGTAACAATATAATTTACAGAAAGGTTCAAAGAGCCACATACATTTTGTGATTTGATGGCTGGTTGCTTGAGGGGAGCAAACGACCTCCTTGGGGGTCCAGCAGTGGCTGAATACTTGGTAATAAAGAGAAAGAAATGGACAGGAGAAGAGAAAGAGACAGCCACATAGCTAAAATCTTGAAGAGAGATGAAGCACATGAGGGTGTACGACCAGGGTCAAACTGTTTTCATCACCCCTGTTTATTCCCCGGTGCAAGATGATGAAGACTTTAAATTGCACTAAGATTGAATCTTTAAAGAAATGTATATAAATATACTGGTTGGAGGCTGGCAATAATGCTTGTTGAAGAGGTCTACTTAAAGCACAGACCAATCTCATATCAATACACTGCCATAGATTGGGTTGCAGTAAGCACTGAGGTATTCTTTGCTATTATCTGGAAGCGTAACAGATAGCAGTTCTTCTTTCTCCATTTCTGTTCTCAAAGAAAAAGAATCACAGGAGGTAGATTACAGCTGATAGCCGATAGCCTTTTGGAAAAACAGAAACATCTGAATATAGACTCTATCCTGCTAAAGAAAAAAAAGAAAAACAATTTCTGTCTGACTGTCTGCATCATTCGAGCTACATCAAACTTAACTACTGTATTGATGACAACCTAAGCAAAGTTTGGGGCCGTTTGGATGAGTGAACATCTAATTTTGTTCCTAGGCAGAGAAATTTCTGACCTCACAGATGAGGAAGGAGCATAGGTCAACTGGCTTAAGCCTCGCAAGCCCAAAACCCTATCATCAACCATCTGTTAACCACTGGTGTCGAGGGGAAAATTTATATTGTCCAACCTCGTGTGAGTGCTTGATTGATTGAATGTGAAAGTGATCTCAAAGAGCTAATCGGTGCTGCACCAATAACCTTGCGACTAACTGCTAGCAGGTTGCTGTGGTCACTGGTAGTTTGCATGGATGATTCACTTCAGTTCCATTTATATATCACCAAATTATAACAACTGTCACCTCAAGGGGCGTTATATTGTATATTGAAGAGTTAAGACTCCACAGTATGAGACATCTTGTTTATAAAAACCTGCTGCCTACTTGCCTATGTAGAGAAACAAGAAAGATGATGGTGTAGTGTGACCTTGCTAATAACACATTGTGACACTAAGCACTGCACTAGTATGATTATACTAAGTGTTAGAAGAGTTTTGATGTTTTCGTATATGTGAGTTATAAAGGAACTGAGACTATTTAATTAACAAGTTATTGTTTTGCTTGTCGCCTTGAAGGTACAGTAGGGGTGTAAGTACCACTCTGTAGTTTTTATAGATTGAAAACTAAATTTAAATCATAAAAAAAGAAAGTGCAGTCCACAAGGACATAAGAAACCACACCAGTTACACCACTGAGGCCAATAATAACACATCCAGCCATCTCCATAGTGGTTTTATACTTCACTTCATCATTGACTCAGTGCATCAACAAATATTATTACTATTTGCTGTGAGGTTTTTTTTTAAACCCCTTTATTAATATTTGTGTTACAAACTGCCATCTAATTAAGGAGATAGATCAAAATTACCTTGGGTAAGGTTGAGAATTTGTGGCTGTACTCCATGCACATACTTGAATCAAAATTGTATTATTAAAGAGATGCCGTGATATGAAATTTTAACATTTCTAATTAAGGAGCTATATCACAGTAACCTTGGGTAAGGTTGAAGATTTCTGTTTGTGTTAGTGGAACAAGTAAGTACACGCTTTAATCAAAAATTAAACCATAATATGAAATTTAGTATTTTTAGCTCAGAATAAGGCTTCAAACTCAAGAAAAACATGGTGCATATGGCATTCTGATTGGAAGAACCTGTAATATGAAAATTAAAAGCGAAAAATGTCTTTAAAACCCATCAAAGCTAACATACAGGGAGTGCAGAATTATTAGGCAAGTTGTATTTTTGAGGAATAATTTCATTATTGAACAACAACCATGTTCTCAATGAACCCAAAAAACTCATTAATATCAAAGCTGAATGTTTTTGGAAGTAGTTTTTAGTTTGTTTTTAGTTTTAGCTATTTTAGGGGGATAACTGGGCAGCACGGTGGCACGGTGGTTAGCACTGTTGCCGCACAGCAAGAAGGTCCTGAGTTCAATTCCAACATCAGACCGGGGTCTTTCTGTGTGGAGTTTGCATGTTCTCCCCGTGTTTGCGTGGGTTCCCTCCAGGTACTCCGGCTTCCTCCCACCGTCCAAAGACATGCACTTAGTGGGGATAGGTTAATTGGATAACCCAAATTGTCACTAGGTGTGAATGTGCGAATGAAAGTGAATGCGAATGGTTGTCTGTCCCTGTATGTTGGCCCTGCGACAGACTGGCGACCTGTCCAGGGTGTACCCCGCCTCTCACCCTATGACAGCTGGGATAGGCTCCAGCGCCCCCCGCGACCCTGAAAAAGGATAAGCGGAAACGAATGGATGGATGGATGAATAGGGGGATAACTGTGTGTGCAGGTGACTATTACTGTGCATAATTATTAGGCAACTTAACAAAAAACAAATATATACCCATTACAATTATTTATTTTTACCAGTGACACCAATATAACATCTCCACATTCACAAATATACATTTCTGACATTCAAAAACAAAACAGAAACAAATCAGCGACCAATATAGCCACCTTTCTTTGCAAGGACACTCAAAAGCCTGCCATCCATGGATTCTGTCAGTGTTTTGATCTGTTCACCATCAACATTGCGTGCAGCAGCAACCACAGCCTCCCAGACACTGTTCAGAGAGGTGTACTGTTTTCCCTCCTTGTAAATCTCACATTTGATGATGGACCACAGGTTCTCAATGGGGTTCAGATCAGGTGAACAAGGAGGCCATGTCATTAGTTTTTCTTCTTTTATACCCTTTCTTGCCAGCCACGCTGTGGAGTACTTGGACGCGTGTGATGGAGCATTGTCCTGCATGAAAATCGTGTTTTTCTTGAAGGATGCAGACTTCTTCCTGTACCACTGCTTGAAGAAGGTGTCTTCCAGAAACTGGCAGTAGGACTGGGAGTTGAGCTTGACTCCATCCTCAACCCGAAAAGGCCCCACAAGCTCATCTTTGATGATACCAGCCCAAACCAGTACTCCACCTCCACCTTGCTGGCGTCTGAGTCGGACTGGAGCTCTCTGCCCTTTACCAATCCAGCCACGGGCCCATCCATCTGGCCCATCAAGACTCACTCTCATTTCATCAGTCCATAAAACCTTAGAAAAATCAGTCTTGGGATATTTCTTGGCCCAGTCTTGACGTTTCAGCTTGTGTGTCTTATTCAGTGGTGGTCGTCTTTCAGCCTTTCTTACCTTGGCCATGTCTCTGAGTATTGCACACCTTGTGCTTTTGGGCACTCCAGTGATGTTGCAGCTCTGAAATATGGCCAAACTGGTGGCAAGTGGCATCTTGGCAGCTGCACACTTGACTTTTCTCAGTTCATGGGCAGTTATTTTGCGCCTTGGTTTTTCCACACGCTTCTTGCGACCCTGTTGACTATTTTGAATGAAACGCTTGATTGTTCGATGATCACGCTTCAGAAGCTTTGCAATTTTGAGACTGCTGCATCCCTCTGCAAGATATCTCACTATTTTTGACTTTTCTGAGCCTGTCAAGTCCTTCTTTTGACCCATTTTGCCAAAGGAAAGGACGTTGCCTAATAATTATGCACACCTGAAATAGGGTGTTGATGTCATTAGACCACACCCCTTCTCATTACAGAGATGCACATCACCTAATATGCTTAATTGGTAGTAGGCTTTCGAGCCTATACAGCTTGGAGTAAGACAACATGCATGAAGAGGATGATGTGGACAAAATACTCATTTGCCTAATAATTCTGCACTCCCTGTAGCTTATGTGCTGCATGGCAGCTACAGCTTCTTGAACATTCAAAATTTCAAAAACCGCTTGTACAGATCTGACAAGGATTTCACCTTTGCCACTTAACCAAATGTCCACTTGCACAGTTTGTTTGGACTTTCTAAAAGACAGTTGTTGAGTCACAGTGGATAACTGTGTTGACATTATCCGACAACATCCAAACAGACATAGACACATACAGCACTTAATACGTTGCTTTATTTACAAGAGCAAGATGAGCAGGAATGTCAACAGCTTTCAACTTCCTTCCCAAACATCCAGCATGCACGCTGATGCCGCTCAATTTTGAAGGGACAACAGTGCTATTTGCATAATTGATTGCACCTCCAACCTACAGAACAGGGTACAAACAGAGGAGAAAAGCAAACAGACTGATGATGACATTTGTTCTGGTGAGAGGATAGTGAGCTGTCTGAGAGATTAGTAAGCTGTGATGTAAGGTGAGTGGGGCAAAGGATGAAGAGCTAATCATATGCAAATTCAAAGCAGAATATTCATGCACTCCAATTGGGGTCTCTCTTTGGGATTTCTCCAGGCATGTGAATGAAAAATTGTTCCTCAAACTTTGGCTGAACTTTCCTTACCCTCCCTTGTCATTAAATATGTAAGGCCGTGTTGCAGGAAGCCAAATTTGGGTTGTGTAGACATGGAATAATCAGCATTTTTTTTCTGAAGTTTATGAGGCGTCACAGATTGGCACACGGTGTTTGTTGATATCTGTTTGTGCAGCATGTTCATACCTGGATGTTTTTCTTCTTATGAAATTCCAAGATCCTGTTTGTGTCTTATGTGTGCACATCATTTCTGGCATGTGCATATGCCTTGAGGTTACATTTGGTTTTCAAAGTGCTTTAATAGCATTTTTAGAAGCTGTGTAAAACTCACCTCTCCACCTGTACATTTAGAAATATTCGTTAAAAAGAATGCAGTTGGCATGCAGATCGTCTTCGCTCTAAAAGGATGAGCAAAAGGCCAAATGAGGCCACCTGAAAGAGACCTGGATTTGATTAAGGACCACATATCAAAGTGGCCCAAATCAGAATTCACAATTCCTTAAAAAAATCTGACAAATCAGATTTGGTCCACTTTTGCTCAGTCTGAACCTAAGAGTGTTGTCCCATCTGTCTAAAATATATCAAGAACATATTTCAGCGACTTTCAACATCTTTTTAGAAAGCACTGAATTTACAGCACTGGAAAATTGTTACATTAGATTGTGTATAAAAGAATATTGAGACATTTTGTTTTCCCGTTTTACCCCGAAAATGCTGACATCACATAATTCAAACTGCACCAAGTGATGCCCCTTATTCAAACAAAATGATCACATAGCAAACCTTTGTGGAAATATTTGCTGACTCAGTGTTGACGCTTTATTTACATCCATCTCTATAATTATGCCCCTGAGCAGACAGTCATAGCCTCTGTAATTCATTCATCTAAACACTGACAAATATGCACACACACCGGATAGATGCATAAACGTCCAAATTATGAGCAAACCCGTACTCACTCACATTCACATATAGACTCATAAATACATATGTGCTGTCTGACAAACGCACATAAAAAAACCCCAATGTTTTGGCATCCTCCCGTTACCAAACCTTTTACTCATCTCCCACAGGCACAGGCATAAACACGTCTTCTTCTGAATCCTATCACACAGTTAGTAAAATTGGTAGTTGGTCTTTTGTGGGTTTTCTTTTGGTTTATTTAATGTGTGTATGTGTTTCTCATTATCACTTATTTAACCAGAAGTTCCTTCAGCCTGGAGTTTAGGCCCTCTTCAAGATGAGCAAACTATATTACACCAGCTGTGCATCTGATCAAAGTAAGAACGTCTGCTACCTTGCCTGTTGGAGCATGAATAAAAAGGCAACTCTTCACAAAGAAATAGTTTTCTCATTTTCTGACAGTCAGCTTCGTCTGCTTTCACCTTACCTACCTACCTACCTACCTACCGCTGCTACTGCTGGTCTACACGATAATTAAAACAGAACACCACAGAGTGGCTTTTGTTTTCACCTTGTGAGTCCGTGTACACGTGTGCCAAATTGAACTTAAAGCATTTTTTTGCGGAGCTGTCTGACTGTTTCAAGGAGCATGCTATTTCTCACTCTGTGTTATCGTGAGCATGTGGTGAATACCTGCAATTATGTCCCAAAGACATTGCACTTATAGAAAGACACACACACACACATCTGTACTTGACTGGCTTCATTTGTGTTGCATTACTAGAGCCACTCAAATGATCACTATTGTATCCTTAGACTAAAAGGACACTGATTATGAAACAGAAAAGCAAAAGAAAAAAAAACAGTGCATCTTCTTGATTAATGCCTCAGCTATAAAGAATTATTACATGTTATAACCACACTCTAATTTAATTCAAGAATAAAGTCATTTTATACAATTTCTTTAAAGAAATGTGTATCAAAATGCTGAAGTATCAATGGTATTTATTCTCTTATTTCAACTATAGAGCTTCAGAGGTGTAGAGAAGCATATTCCCTACCCCATGCATTTAGTCTTTATGCTAAGCTGGACTTAGCTTAAAGCAGCATTAATGGTATTTTTAGTCAGCAGATGAGCACTGAAGCTGCAAACGACATGTTATCATTTAATTGCTGAGGAGAATTTTCTAGCAATGACACATGGAGCCACAATAGCAGCCAGCATTCAGTTGTGAATCCTGCTAAAGAAGAAAAGCAGTAGATTTCTCATCTATAGCACAAGACTGTTTTTATTGCCCGGTAAGGCGAAAGCACTTTCTTATTTATGAAAAGTTTGGGGTTTTATTAAGAAACTGTTGTTTTAGTAATGCTCAACTCATTTGGCCACTGGCAATTCTTGGAGGCAGAAAGACTGGGAGTCACAAAGAATGGTAAATTCAATGTTCTCCCTTGACCATAGTCATTAAAAGAGAATCAAAGAAAACATCTTGAATCCACAGAAGAATTGTTTTTTAAGATGCTTGGAATGAAATGTCTAAGATTTCAAGATGGCGGCGCACGTAGTTGCAGCAGCTCAGTGTTCTACCGATCGATGCTATGTTTGGATAATTTTGTACGCCTTATGTTTGTTTTTGTGTTCTACCAGCCAAGCGAATAACATCTATAGCCGACATGATCTCCTCAAGATTGGAGTAAGCTACCGCGAGAGCGTGACTAGCAAATTTGTCCGCTTACACAAGATACCGGTGGAAATAGCGAGGAGTCCGGGATCCCCATGGATTGTTATCCCTTCGGGGTGGAGGCGCAGGCGGCGTCGAGAGAGAAGGAGACGGCGAGGCTGCAGGGCAGGCACGCTAGCCAGGCTACGGAGGCAGCCACTCAAACCACCGCTCCCCAGCCTATTCATCACAAATGCCAGATCCCTCGCGAACAAGTTGGACGAATTGAGATTGCAAATAGCAGCGAATAACTTCATCAAAGACTCATGCATCCTTCTTATCACTGAATCCTGGCTACATCAATCCATTCCAGACTCTGCTATTGAGCTAGCAGGCTATACCACACAGCGACATGACCGAACAGTGGACTCCGGTAAGCGCAAAGGAAGGGGGCTCTGTATGTATGTGAACAACAGCTGGTGTACCAACACAGTGATAATAGACCGTCACTGTTCACTGGACATTGAATATCTGACTGTTAAATGCAGGCCCATCTACCTACCTAGGGAGTTCACCGTTGTCATAATAACAGCTGTTTACATACCACCAGATGCTAATGCTAACTCTGCGATCGCACTCCTGCATACAAACATCAATAATAAACAGAGCACTTACCCTGACGCTGTACATATCGTAGCAGGGGACTTCAATCACGCAGACTTAAAAAGAGCAATCCCCAAATTCCACCAGCACGTCAAGTGTGCCACTAGGGGTGACAAGATTCTGGACAAAGTTTATTCCAACATCAAAATGGGCTACAGGGCCAGACTTTTGCCACATCTGGGTCAGTCTGACCACTTGTCACTGTTTCTAATCCCTGCATATGCCCCCCTCAAGAAAACTGCTCTTACCATCACAAAGAATATTACCATATGGCCAGAGGGTGCCTCTCAGCAGCTGCAGGACTGTTTTGACAGGACTAACTGGGATATCTTTGAACATCAGGACTTGGAAATGTTCACAGACGGTGTCCTCTGCTATATAAAACACTGCATAGACACTGTTACAGCAGTCAAACGGATCCGGGCTTATCCCAACCAAAAGCCCTGGATGACCCGGGAGGTCAGGCAGCTGCTGAAGGAGAGGAACATTGCGTTCAGGTCTGGCAACAGGGATTACTACACCACAGCCCGATCCAACCTGAAGAGAGGCATCAGAGAGGCAAAGGGGGACTATAGGAGGAGGATCGAGGACCATTTGAAGAGTAATACCAGCCGGCAGGTGTGGCAAGGCATCCAGCACCTAACCAACTATAAGATCAATCTCGGAGCTGCGGACGGTGACCTGGAGCTGGCAGAGGAGCTGAATATCTTCTTTGCCCGCTTTGAGACCAGGGTACCGGAGGTATTGGAGCCACAGCAGCAACACGCCACCCATAGCAGCACCACCCTCACCCTGGAAGAGCACGAGGTGAGGCGCATGCTGCAGGCTGTTAACCCGAGGAAGGCGGCGGGTCCTGATGGTGTGCCAGGTCGAATATTGAGGGATTGTGCAGGACAGCTGGCTGGGATCTTCACCAGGATTTTCAACAAATCCCTCGCACAGGCGACTGTCCCACTCTGCCTGACGTCCTCCACCATAGTCCCCTTGCCTAAGAAGCCCCACATCACCGGCCTGAATGACTACAGACCGGTGGCACTCACCCCAGTGGTAATGAAATGCTTTGAGAAGCTGGTCCGCAGACACATCACAGCAGCCCTGCCCCGCAGCCTGGATCCACACCAGTTTGCCTACAGAGCAAACCGATCCACGGAAGACGCTGTAGCCACAGCACTCCATGCTGCATTAACTCACCTGGAAGAGCATGGTAGCTATGTGCGGATGCTCTTCGTGGATTACTGCTCAGCTTTTAACACCATCCTTCCACACAAACTGGTGGCCAAGCTACAAGACCTGGGGCTTCCATACAGCACCTGCATGTGGATCAATAGCTTCCTCTCGGGCCGTAGACAGAGAGTCAGAGTTGGCCATCACACATCCTCAGCCCTGAGTCTCAGCACTGGCTCACCCCAGGGCTGTGTGCTCAGTCCACTGCTCTACTCTCTCTACACACACGACTGCACTCCTCGCCACCACAGCAACATCTTTGTGAAATTTGCAGATGACACCACAGTGGTGGGGCTCATTTCCAAGGGAGACGAGTCTACGTACAGAGACGAGGTGGAGCAGCTGACGTCATGGTGTAAGGCCAATAACCTCCTCCTCAACACTTCAAAAACCAAAGAACTCATAATAGACTTCAGAAGGAAAAAGGCAGAGATCCAACCACTATTCATAAATGGGGACTGTGTAGAAAGGGTGGCAAGCTTCCGCTTCCTGGGAGTCAATATAGAGGAGAACCTTTCCTGGAGTGTGAACACCTCCGAGCTGCTGAAAAAGGCCCAACAGAGACTGTACTTCCTGAGAATTCTCAGGAGGAATAACATCACACAGAGACTGCTGGTGTCCTTCTACAGAGCCACCATTGAGAGTGTTCTAACTTACTGCATATGCATCTGGTACACTAGCTGCACAGGGGCTCAGAGGAAAGCACTCCAAGGGATCATTAACACCGCCCAAAAGATCACTGGCTGCCCTCTCCCCACACTGGAAGTTCTACACAACGCCCACTGTTTTAAAAAGGCCCAAAACATCATAAAAGACACCTCACATCCTGGCCACTCCCTGTTCGAACTGTTGCCCTCAGGCAGACGGTACAGGGCAATCAGAGCAAGGACTAATAGACTCAAACACAGCTGTTATCCAACTGCAATAACACATCTGAATACTACAAAAAAAATGTCCATCACGCCACTCTTGTGTTAATCTATGCACGGTCTGAAGCATGTGTGTGGGAATGTATGTGAATGTTTTACTGTTATATCTTATTAGTATTTTAAGTATTCTATCTATTTTATTTATTGAATTTTATTGTTTTATTTATATTTTGATATTGCTAGGGATGATGCAATGATCGGGGACCATTCTTAATTTCGTTGTTCTCATGACAATGACAATAAAGTTTCTGATTCTGATTCTGATTCTGATGACATGCTGTACCTGCCAAGTACAGATGTACCTGTAAAGAAAATTTTTAAAAGAGAAACATGGTCACAGACATTTATTAAGTTACATTTTTTTAAACTTACAATGTATGACATTAGCTTGAAACACTCATGACTGTCCTTTTATGTAGCTTCAGTGCTCAAATTTTTTGCAACATACTGGACTGACTTTTTTCAGAATTAATGCAAATTACATTGTTAAATAAAGAACAAGTCCTCTTTCAGGTAAGTCAGTATACTGAAGCAATACATATATCTTCAAATACAGCCTTTCCCTGCCACAATCTACTGTCACGTATTCACATATCAAAATAAAACTGGTTTAATGCTTTGATCAGATGCTGTTTCGTCACACACCAAGATGCAAGTAAGGGTACCTTCACACAGAAGAATAGCCTTTGCAGGTGGAAAAAATAGAATAAAAATATGATCTTTATTATCAAAAAACAAATAAACAGGAATTTTTCATCACCCGTCACATTTACCATAACTAAACCAGAACAACTAAACCACCAGCCCACCAAGCCTCAAACTCCCAGTAGACTGGCTAGTGTCACCGACTGCACACACCTGCAAACACACGAATGCATTCATTCTGTCTCACTTGCAGCCAAGCTCTCTATCATATTACTCTTCCTCCCAGAGGCCAGAGCATGAATCTTCATTCAGAGCGATACGAGCAAAGACGGAGAACGTGATCGAAGGTACACAATGACTGCAGTGAGTCAGTGTTTGTAATGTGATTTGTCACTCCCTCTGTTCTCTCTCTGATGTGATTACGAGACGGGCTTTGGCCGGCCGTGTCAGATGAGATGGTGGTCTCTGATAGGAGAAGCAAAGCAGAAACCAGGAAGTGCTTGGCCTGCCTGCAATCTGTCACTGGACCAAGGAAGACTGGATCCGAAAAGATGACCACTGCAAAGACATCAAGGTATATTTTGGGGGGGGGGGGGGGGTGTACCTCAGTGAGTGTGTGTCTGAATGAATTAAATATAGATGACAGCATTTTTTGTACCCCTATCTCTCTCTCTTTCTTCTTCAGCCATACCTATCACTTGATGTTATCTCTTTTGCCTTGTGGTGTTTTCTTTTTAATTTGAACTTTTATTGTATTTTTATATTTGCCCTTCTAAACTTAAACTGGAAATTTTACAAAGCACTTTCATCATGTTTTTTTGTTTGGCTTTAAAACTGTGGAAAATGTGTTGTCTTTCTCAGGCAGAGGCCACTTTGGTCAGTGGTGATGGGGATGGATGTAAATTTTTCATATATAAAATCTGAATATGTCAGCCATGCTGAGGTAGACGCACACATCCAATTACAGCTAATCTACTAGTGGTGACTTGCTGACATTGAGTGCTGAACTATATTTTGCCAGAAATTGTTATTCTCTGGAAAATTGGATCAATTTTGCAAATGATATTCATTCCTTCTCGGTTCTGTATACCACAAACTATTGTTATATAACAATATTTTTGAATTTTCAATAAAGATGCTCAGTGTGGTCTGTTTTCTTAACAATACTATGCTCTCGCCGTCTTTTGAAATTGGCCCTCGGGAAGCTTGGCATTTTATTTCTTTGTCTTTTTCGGGCCATTTTCTGCCTGCACCAGATCGTGACCAGTGTAATATTTGAGACAAACCATTGTCTCCATTTTCTTCAGCTGACAATTAGCACACATAAATTAGCAACACAATGCTTGCCAGTGGGACACAATACTCAGAAAGACCTGCATGTACCAGAGAGAGACTGGGTCTAAAGAGCTCCCTCTCACTCCCTCTCTTTGGCCTCTCACAAAAACATATCTTCCCCCATTTATCCCATTTTCTCTGTCAATCCCATCTTTTTTATTTCAGTCTCTTCTCTGGCCATTTCCACCACACAATCTTTCCACCTCTCTTTTGCCCTTTCATTTTCTCTGTAAATCCTCCTTATTTTCAATCCCCCTTTTTTGTCATCTCTCACATGCTCAGTGCTCCCTCCCCCACTTCATCTCTCTCTCCGACTGGTGGCTTAGAGGGTAGTTGGCAGCTGTGACCAGGGTAGATTGGATGGACGAGTAGAGGACTGGTTATGGCTGGCATGGCTCTTCCACTTGGCAAAGGGAGCCACGGGTAAATTGGAAAGGTAACCTGCACCCAGTGCCAGTGCTCAAGGTTAGCCTGGCTCCACATGGGTGTATCCAATTGACCCCCATCTGTTCAGCAGGGGTAAGCTATCCCAGTCTCAAGTATACCTGCCTATAGAGTATAGAGACTGTCACACATACACTGCATGTGTGGCACGTGTATACGCTAAGCCTGATTCTTCTACAACAAACACAACCATCAAACACAGTCACTGTCAAGTCCTGTCATCCAATGGACATTAGCTGGTTAACCCTTTAAGACCTACCATAGAACCAAGTTCGCCAGAGCTTATATTATATTTTTACATGCTGTGGAGCCATTTTTGGGAGCATTTCAAGTTGCTATACATCAATACAACCATTATAGCCCAAACTTTAATAATATGTCTGCATTAGGTGCATAGTAATTACATAAATTGCAAAAAAGTGCAATAAACTACAAAAAAATTGAAAATCGTTTTTGTTTTTTTAACATATATTTCTAGTTAGAGAAATTTAAGAGGCTTATCCCTCAAAACTGTAAATACAAAAAAGTTACACAAACTAGTTTCCCACCACAGGAAATTTATTTTGAGTGTCTTCATAGTTTTATTTTTGAAATACACCAATTTTTATATACTGCAGGAAAAACGAAAATAAATATTATAGTGCAAATTTGCAAAATAACAGCATATGCATCAAAATAAACTATTTCCAGCAGTGCAGTCTTAAGCATCCCAGAAACGACACAGAAAGTCATAAAGTCAAACATAACTTTTTAAAACACATAACAAGTAAAACACAAGCTCATAAGGCCCCGATCGTAAAAAACTACATTTCCGCAAAATTACGTCACTTCCGGTTTCGGGCAGGTCATGCGGTCATGTGATAGTTCGCGCTGATGGACGTAGGAAGTGTTACAAACAGCTGATGGATCGGCGAAGCGTGTTTCTGGAATATCATGTTTTTGTTGCTGCAAGTGATTTTTATGCAGTTTTTGCAAAGCTATATGTGGAAGGAAACTGTGACCTAGGACAAGCTGATGGCATAAGATGTAAGTACAACTCCTCCAATTTCATATGCAAAAAAAATTATTGCGCTAGCTTACTTGGTTGCAGAGCTACCGGGATTTAAAAATAGTTACGCAAAACAGAGCGTGCCCGCTCCGATCGGCTGTAAAGGGTTAACTTGGGTTCATAAGGCTGTTTATTGTTATGCATTTAAAACAAAGTGAGTTTAACTGCTTAATTATGTTTTACTTAAAGTATTCATCACCTTAAGATTATTTATTTATTTACTTTGTGTACATCAAAACATAACAGGACAGTTTTTTGACAGCATTAAATCAACCGATCAACTGATACAAAGACATGATCTCAGACCATCTTGTTCTCTCATTGCATCACACACACAAACCTTCAGCTTCATCTCAACTGAATCCCTCTACTGCTTGTTTCATTTTTCTTTTGTTTACAGCGACGTGCCATCACAAGACAGTCTGCACAATATCACATACATTAGCACGTTCGAACTGTTTGGTTAAATGACATGGAAGTACTTCATCCACACAATCACCCTGCACAGCTGGTTCCAGATAAGGCGTGTCGTCATTTGCAGAAATGTAATTGCAGTGCACTCGCCCACAGGGGAAGTAAGTGGTGCAGTAGAGGTAGGTGGAAGTGGATGAATAAATAATGAATCTACTTCAACGCTATCTTTAATCCTCGCAACCCCCCCCCCCCAACCCCACCCCACATGAGCTGACCTCAGGAGGTAAAGGCACGCATACTGGTCCAAGCTAAATATATACTCTATGCTTTGCTCTAACTGCCTCGTTCACGTTGAAGCACTGAAACTCTGTTTTCTTTCTCTCACACAGGCCCTCAGGATTCCACAAGAAAATGAACATGCAGGGCCATACCAGCAGAATACATACATACACTTACTTAGATATACACGTATGTGCACACACTCCTTTGGAGAACAAAGCTCTGGAATCACAGCGTCTTTGCCAAGAGAACACGAGGCTAATATTCCAGACAGTATCTGCTGTTCTCTGTGGTGGAGAGATAACGCCTTGGCCAAACATTAGAATCAACAAGCCAGAGAGGTCATAGCCTCACCTAGGATAACAACTGCAGAAAAATGTTTATCTCTCGCTATCAGCATGTCAGCCACTCTCACCTCCCTCCCCTTCCCATCTCCCACCTTGCCCTCAGCCACCTTCTTCCCAGGCTTGCACCCTCGCCTGCATGACCTCCATGAATGTGCACCGAAAAATTATTCTGTCAGAAAATGCTGGAGAAAGACTAAGGAAGGGGTAAAAAAAAAAAAAAAAATCCAATAAAATAGAAGAACAGAGGGAGGAATCCCATTTTCCACCTGCCATTCCCAGCGCTGGCAGCATAATAGCAGGCATCCCGGTGTTGGGATAAGCTGTGATAACAAATAGCTCAATCTGCTCTGTGTCTTCAT
This sequence comes from Aulonocara stuartgranti, assembly GCF_965226115.1. Taxonomy (NCBI): domain Eukaryota; kingdom Metazoa; phylum Chordata; class Actinopteri; order Cichliformes; family Cichlidae; genus Aulonocara; species Aulonocara stuartgranti. The sequence continues at coordinate 27,121,317 of NC_138957.1, forward strand.
CTGCTGTTCTATCTCGCTCACACAAACAAACCCGCAGAATTATGATTAATGGTTAGGACTGAGGCCTGTCTCAGGTATGAAAGATGATCCAGCGTAGATCTTCACACAAAACACCGTGGTGAGGTCATGTGCCGCTTGATTTCTAAGAAATTACGAACACAAAAGGACAAGTAGAGTACACTGGTAGAGTATATTTGGATGACAGCGGGATGGTTAAATTCACAAATCGCAAAATCACCTTTATTAGTATAAGTGAAAATGACCCAGAATGTCTTTTTAAATTGTTCTATATTAAATATAGGAAAAAACGGAAACGAACCAACACTTTTTTTTACCCTCAGCCAGATATAGATCTGAATCCTGGTGTGAAGCAGGCTGTTCAACAGACTATCAGTGGAGTAAACGGTAATAAAATTCTTCTAACAAGGCTCTTTTATTGCCTTCCTACTGTTTTCATCTCATTTCAGACTATTGCCTCATACTCCTTAATGGCTTCAGATTCAAATTCCCCTTAATGAGGAGAGGAAGAGACTGAAAGCAGAGAAAAACCAGTGTCTGATATGAGCTGCCAGTGATACTGGCACTTGGTTAAAAGGTCAAGCCTTTCTAGGACACACTGGATCAGGCACACAGAAGGAATCGCCATCAAGAAAAGACTGAGGGCAATTTTTTGAGTTCAAGGGACTAATGGCAAGTTTTGGGGGGGTTTCTTGTTTTGTTTTGTGTGTGTGTGTTGGGGGGGGGGGGGGGGGGTGCTTTTAAATTGACATTTTAGTTAAAACTCTCAGTTTATAAAATCTTTTAATCTATCAACACGCATCCATGTCACAAAAACATTATCTGTGAGAGAAAATGTCAGTAACAAAGTTAATTAGAGCCAAAAGGCTAATTTTTCTGTTTTACTTGTTCTGTATTGACAGAGATGTGCTGCAGGGACACTGATGGACATGGGCACCGAGCATTTGTCATCCATCAAGTAGTGAGGACAGCCTGCTGTCATCACTTCATGAGGCCCATTAATTTCATTATTTCGCTCACTGTCTGTCTCTCTCTGTTTTTCATCTCAGCTTGGATGTGGTGTCTCACAGTGACCTAAATATCTTCTGTCCTGTGTTGAAGACTGGAGAGAGAGAAAGGTTACAGGAGGATTGTGGACAAGCACATAAAGTCACAGATGCATACACACATATACATGCACGTTCAAAACAAAAGCACACACTTGCAGAACACAAGCATCTTTGTCAGCATTCGCACTCTGATCAGATGTACACATATACACACCGGCACAACTGCAAACACAAACACATCTTGGTGAAGTGCGGGGACATTTGAGGGTGGAAGTAATCTCCCATGAATATTCCATCCCAGCAGCAGCAAGCCATTTTAATTATCAGCCCCTCCCAGCCCCTCCGTGAGGTCTAGCCCAGGTAAATTAGGCTCAGCAAACACCCTGTCTTCAACCCCACCAAATTCAATATGATGTCAAATAGAGCACAGCAGTCACCGAGCACACACAAAGCATGCACTCTGTTGTGTGTGTGCACAGCACTGCTGGAGGGTCTAGAAACCGGTCACATGCATTTTTGTATATCTGAGTGAGAATGCAAGACAAAGAAATATGACAGGAACAGACTGTTGCTTGGTGTGTGATACAAAAGTACCAAAATCTTCACAAAAGCAATCAGTTTGGTTGAAAAACCATCAATAGTACCGTTCAGTTAAAATAATACAATTCTGATTTAGCTTTGTCTGTAAGAGAAAACACATAATTCTTTCTGATTTTAACTTTCAGTTATACATGATCTCTTTCTTTCATTCTCTTTATTTAACCAGGTAAATGTCTCACTTTTTTCAGCTTTCCAGACATTTCCATAAGTGTATTACAGGTAGCTTCATTATCTCAAAGACTGGATTGATTTCTTTTTTCTTCAAAGTCTACCAAGAACAGGGACCCAGAGTAATCATCACCACTTTGGAATGAAAAGAGAACAGATAATAAAATGATATCATGTAAATGACTCTATAAGGCAATTCCTTGTAAATCAGACAGATCGACGTCATGCTACACAGAAGAGTTTCTTTGGCTCATTCATTTACTTTACTGTTTTCTATCTTTACATCATGGCATATTTTGTCCCCCCAAAAAACAAACTTTAAATCAAATAGAAACAGTGCTTGGTTCGAAGTCGCTTCAAAACAAACTGAGTCGTGACAGATATGGTCTATATAGAAGTCAACAACATGTCAACAATACGTCACCTCCCCAGAATAGAATCAGAAAATTTTTAGCATCATTATACAGCATCCATTTATACAGGTATCAGGTATCAGGCTAGTGGGACAAATGGTACAGTAGTTGCAAATTATTAGTATTTTGGAAATGATGTGTGTGCATGAGTGTGTTAAAATGTGGAAAAGGCATGTGGTGGCCTGTTGCTACTACAGTAGGAGAGGATTGCTCATTTTTAGATTCATTTTATGGTGCATACACAATACAAAAAAAACATGGAAATTGTGAAGAGTGACAAGAACTTACAGAAGAAAATTGCTCAGAAATCTCCTAAAATGTAAATCCTCCATGGTAACAACTTCAGAATTCAAAACAATTATGATTAAAAACTTCAAAAGCAAGCCTGTTCATCCTTACTCTGATCCCCCAGCTGCGTAACTCCATTTGGAATCCAATCAGGTGAGACTAAGGTGCTCAAGTAAAGATATCTATCATCTCTTATCTGCTTGATGTTTAATCTACCCTTTCCCCACTCTCTGCTTTGGCCCATAGAACAAAATTGAGTGGAAACAGGCCTTAGCACAAACACAATCTTCAATCTTTTCTCTCCCTCTATACTTCCAACTATCTCCGGAGTGATCATAGAGACCCCTGAGTTGTTCTACTGCATTTAATGATCTCCCCAAATTGTTTTTTTTTCCAGCTCTGCAACTCTTCTAATCACAAATACATTCTCTGCCCAATCTGGAGAAACCTGCCTGCTTGGCAGACGATTACAATAATCAGGATTCATAAGACAGGTTCTTAACTAGCCAATCTGAAAAAAAAAAACACATGGGCTGGCGGTTTTCAGTTGACAGTATGCTTGGTGAAAGATTTGCCATTATATCTTTAAAGCAATGAAATTTAAACGTCACCCAGTAAATGAGGCCGCAATTCCAAATGTCATTTATCTTAAAATACACTTTGCTAAAAATAATCAGGTCTAATATGACAGTGCTGTAATAAATAATAACAAGGGAGTGTTTGTCTAAACTGTTTCAGACAAGAAGGTTAATTTAGCATATGGTTATTCTGATAACACTGTCCACCATTTTTAGTCCATATAAAGATTACACTAAAGATTAGAAATACCCCTCATTATACTCAATACTGTTGAATTAATACATAAACGACATCTTCCAAATTAACGATATAGTAGCTTCAGCAGTATCTCAATATTTTACAACCCATTTCAAACCAACAAAGAGATGTCTACACTGAAGAAGTGACACTGGTAAACAATGAGGTTTAAAGAAAAAAAATATATAACAAAAAACAGTAAAAAAAAAAAAGACTCAAAAAAGGTCAAACATACCATACTCAGGGTGCTAGGGTTGGGGAAAAAGAGATGGGAGTAATGCTTGGTTGGGCTTTTATTAGATGCCATTGGTCATATATTCTAGAGATGGGCAGATTGATTCAAAAATCAATAGTATTGTTACCAATACTAATTTTTGACAGCCTATAACCCATTTAAACAACACATGCTGGCCTGAAGTGCTTTAAAGATAAAACTGAGGAACAAAATACGTGTATAACTGTTTACCACAACTAGAGACTATATAGAAAAGATGTACATTACCACTGTGTCATCATATGACATAATGAAGCCGTTTGCAATTGCAGCTAAGATTTTAGCTGCGCCTGCCGTGGTTGGCAGTTCTACATTCATGAACTGTTCTGGTGCAATGCACAGACATGCATATTTACTCATCATTGCTAAGCAACAAACCATTAAAACATTAGACTTTCATTCACTAAAACTGAAGTACAAACTTTTTTGAGGGGTTGTATTGGACAGATGGCCTTATTATTTGTTATTTGATATTTCCATTAAAACATATCAGTAGAAGCCAAACTCATTTTTTGTATCAGGCTGTAAAAATGCCTTTTAATGCTGTTTAGTTTGGCAATTTAACATGGATGTTCACAGGAAAGGAGTTGCTTTTGGAAAAAGATTCAAGTGGCCACTAGAGTAGCATACAGTTTACTCTAGTGGCCACAGCTTTTGGCACTTCTGCTGATTTTATTTTTTCTGTCCCAGACATGATTGTCCAGATAACTATATCTGGACAAATTTCTATTGTACACAGTTTGATTTTCTAAACAAAATTCTATTCAGATAAGTAATAATGTACATCGTTTGACTATATGACAAATAGCTTGTATTAGAAACACTTGGCTTCAGCTGTGGATAGTGATTCTCATGAATCAGTCCTCCCATTTGAAAGCCGTGTAATAAGTCTACTGTCTTTAATGTGATTGGTTGTGCTGGATTTATACTGAATTCGAGCCATGTTGTGTGTGTTCTTTGTTCAGTGCAGGCACAGTTAAAAATATTGCCTTCTGAGAGTAATCCAGATGATAACTTCTCTATTTTATTTATTTATTTTGCTCTAATTGTGTTAAAGCTCAAAGCTGAAAGAATGCTTTAAATCATTTTCGAGCATTTATGGCTCTCCCCTTAGTGCTTATTGTGTCAAGTCAGATATGCTAGTTCTTGCTACTCTTTAACCTTTGAGAAAGGCTTCTACTGTCTCAAAGTAAGATTTATTATTTTATAGCTGTAAAAAATAATCTGAATGTGCAAATTGTAATTGACAGTGTGATACATGCTCAAGAGTTATCCCCATGTTTAAACAACTACTAAGTTATAATAGTAGAGTAAAAAACATTTTTAATGTAGACTTTCAATCCTGTATTATGTGTATTGTTCAACTTCTACTTGATTTGCTATGTGCACATCAAATATATTCAAATATACACAAAAACACCAAACTAAAACCCTGAACATGAGAACTAGGAACGAAACACTGAAAAACTAGATCTAAAACACCAGGAAACTAGAAACGAGGGACTAAACCTAAAACCAGGAACATGTGGAGACTTACACACATGAGGAGGTAAGATCCAACAAAAGGCAAAGGAAAACACAGGGCTTAAATATACAAGGGAGTAATGAGGGAATGGGAAACAGGAGGGGAACACAGCTGGGACTAATAAGACATACTAGATACACTTGACATAGGACATGGGACCGTCAAAATAAAACAGGAAATGGCACAAACATTGAACCAGAAAAATCACAGTGGCGCTAAAGAATAACTAAGGAACACGAAATACAAAAGCCAGAACATAGAATAAACAAAACCTAAACACGGAGTGATCCAACTCCGGATCATGCCAGTTCGATTTATCCCTAAAAGTGAAATGAGGGAAGGAGGGTTTAGTGAATGTGAGAAAATGTTCCTCTACTCTTTCTGTCAATGGTACTTGCTTTGTATGCTTCCTACTTGGCTACTACTGTGACTGCAGTAGACTTTATTTCACACAAATTAAGAATATTAAAGTTGCCAAGCAAACAGTAGCTGCCTCTGGTCACGTTTGAGTTCATATGATCTCAGTGTTTGTTTGCATGTGCCAGTACCTAAAGCACAAACACACAAATGGCCCATGTGTCTTTTGCGTGTGTCCTGAATATTATAGCAACATATGTTTTAAAATGATGACTCTTCAAAACACCCGCTTTACATCATTATGTGTCACAACACTTAATTCTGAGACAGAGGCAGCTCCACTTCCCACTATATAAGTGTCAGTTATGTTGTAGATGACAAGAGCTGCATGTTATATGTATGCAAAGATTGTTGCATTGCTCGTTACCACAGGTGGGACATGACGAAATACAAACACTTGATTACTACTTATGTAGAATTTTCAGGTATCTGTACATCAGGTGTCTGTAAGTACTTTTGAGCATTTATTTTACTGGCAACGTTTTACTTTTACGTCCAACAAATGTGAAGGATGGCATACATTTTGGACTTTTAACTGTATTTTCATGTGTCTTACAGCAAGCTATTCATACTGTACCAAAGTATTGAAGTAACAGAAAAACAATTAAACACAGAAAAGTTCCTTTTCACACTACTATAGATTTTTTTTGACAAAGTGCTTGCAGTTAAATAAATAAATAAAACACATTTTCTGTTAATTAACAGAAACTTTCTGCTTTATAATTAGAAGTTATTAAAGTTTTTACACATTCATTTCTCTTAGTTTAAGCCCAAAGAGGTGACAGTTGAAATTGCACTTCTTTTTCCTATACAGCGACATCTCAGAGATTAAATGTGCCGTTAAACTACTTTACAGGCCTTTCACTGGTCCAACCCACTTAAAGTGGCACGTATGTGGCTCATGATGTAAAATGAGTTTGACATCCATGCTATAAACAGTATACTGTCTGTTTAGCGGATGGAACTCAGCCAAGATTAAATGAAGCTCATAGGTGGTGTGTTTCCTGGTCAAAATAGCAAGGGAAATCCATATTTGGGGGACTACTTAATCCCCTTGATTCGCAGAAATAAAAGACAAGTTTGAGATTCATGTTTTGGAATTTACTTAGGCTTTATTATTTATTTATTTATTTTTAGCTATTTGGGTTAGGATTGGGGATTAGCTCCAAAAATACTTTGTTTTTCATTATTATAATACAATATAGTATAGTTAATATAGTATTCACAATAAATTACAAACAATTTTAAAGTAAAGTGTGTTGCTACCTTACTGACACATTTATCACTGAAGATTTTGCCAGAGGTTTACAGAATCAGTGTTTGTTACTGATTACAGTGGATGATAACAGGCTAATGGGCATACTGAATGGTATAGGTGGCACCTCCTGGAGATATATATTTAACTGATAACAGCTACTTAATGGGCTGATAATACCCAGTATTCTTTGTACTGAACATGCCGAGACTGCAACGTTATGTAAAAGGAAAGAGGCCCTGAGGGGGTCGGCCCCCACCTTCATTCTGTTGTCTCAGACTTTCATCCATTTTTCTACTGGATGCTTTTTTATTTTAGTAGAAAACAACAACTTCTCATCTGTGACAAATTTAATTAAAGGCTTGAAGTTATGCTAAGTATCAAACCTTAGAGGTTTTTATTTATTTATTTGTTTTAACTTTTATTATTGTCGTGGTGCTGGATGATTCTGTGTGTGTCGTCTAGAGAAAAGTTGCTGGTTGCAAAGGCGAATCAAAAGTCAAGGGAGGAAGCCAGAAGTGAGATTGGAGCTTGAAGACAAGACTTTTGGATAATCCGAGATAATCCCCTGGGTAGAATCTCGGTCAAAAAAAGCAACACATGGTGTCAGACACAAAGAGTGTGAAGGCAGGCAGGAGGGCAACTTCACAGCCACAGTTCAGACTGGGACTGCTGAAATCAGCTGTCAGCTTTACAAGTCTGCCACAAGTCATGTAAGTTCTCAAACACTTAGCAAAGCCAAAAGAGACAATTCAAAAGCTCCAAAGTTCCTGAGCTAATTTATGCTTCAAAGTTTAGGCAAAGAGAAAATCAAAACTTTCCTTCTGGAAAGTAATTTTGAGTTAGAATAAAGTCACTGTGGCTAACTTTCAAATAAATCTAAGTCATGCCCATCTGTGATGAGGGGAGATGATCAGACTTCAATGGTAATTGACTTAATTGATTACAGGGATTGCTACCGGTGAGCGAGGTGTGAGAGACAGAACATCTGCGGCGGTGTCCCATGGTTTTTAATCAAGAGAAATAGAGGACATCCTCTCATCTCTTAAAAAGCGGACCACAAGAGACAGCTAAAGGACAGCAGTTTTAGATCTAGGAGAGAAGATAAAAACATTAGATTTTAAAAAGAATAAGTATCCTTTGCAGGAGATAAAGACTACACTCTCTGTTTTCTTTAAAAAAAAAACTCATGTGTGGGTGTTGAGTTTGTGCACAAAGGCCTCATTACTTGTTTCCCATCAGGATCACAGCTCCCTTCCACCCACCTATGTTCTACAGTCATTAGCACAAAAAACATTAAACTAACACTAAAACTGATTTGCACCAAACATGCATACATACAACGCTGCTTCTCACCTTTGTCGCCACTAGATTCTCTCACGCCCTGCCTCACAAAGCATCCGTCTCAATGGTAATCCCGCAGACTCTTTAAAATCATTCTGCACGCCGATACTCTGCCTGAGATTAAGATGGACCTTGTCTCATTAGTGCCTCATTAACACATCAGATAGCTGGCTTAATAGAGCATCAGAGAGGAGGTGCAGAGAAAACATTAAAAAATGGGGGTGAAAAAAGGAAGGAAAGTAGGAAGAGATAAAGAAAGGGAAAAGAAAGGGATTTGAATGCATCAAAATTACTATATGGTCAGAGACTTTAGTGGGAGTTTGTTGCTCGTCAGAATCTCCAGCTTCGAACTGCATCTGGGAGGGCCTTGCTTTTAGAAATCTGAACATCATTAGAGAGTCAGAAGGGAAGGTGGGGATGTTTTTCTTGGAAATGAAATATTTATTATTAGAACTAGTCTCAAAGGACCGTTTTTTTTTTTTTTGGTTGTTTTTTTTTTTTTACAGGCAGTGGGTCAAGCAGAGAACCAACAAGAGATTCAAGTAAAGCATACTGAGGACATGAACAGAGAAAAATTGTCACATCTATTACTCTGCAGCCAATCAGTAAGAGCCCACACTTTCATCTGTGGTCCTGCAGGAAACATGTTTACATGAAATGAAACACAGGCCGCGAGTGGATTAGCTACGAGATATCATTGAGGAGTAGTCACACCTTTGAATTTAATTAGCTGTTAGTGTGATTTACAAGTAACATATTTTGTCTTGGACAAAAAAAGGTTTACAGAAAAAGTTAAAATTACTTTGAAGACCACATTTACATGTGCATTCTATTTGGTCATATTTGCAAAGTCTATACTTAAAGAAAAGTAATTCAGCTACAACAGTGCTGGCCAAAACACAGTGTGATCTTAAAGCGAGCAAATATCCTCATGCGTGTTTTATCAATGAAACTCCCCAATGTAGTTCTACTGACTGTCTCAACATACTCAGCTGACTACCCCCCACTGTAGCCCTGCAGGCTTGCTCTCTCCCAATTCAAACAAATCTTTCTCTCGTGCAATTAGCAGCAGAGGCCTAATTCCTGTGTCCTCGGCTCCCGCTGCCAACCCATTTACCCTGTAGGCCACTGCTGCAGCCAGCTCCAATATAAGTCAGCAGGCCGCAGCCTGCTGGCTTAACATAGAATAAATCCCCCACATATCAATGTGGTTTAAGCTGAGCAGGCTGATATATCTGCTCGCGCGATAGGGGGTCAGGCTAGACTGGCAGGATGCCAGCTGGGACAGTCAAAACTACTGATGTAGAACTTGTGACACAAATGACACATACATGTACATGTAATGTACATGTATGTGTCATTTGTAATGTAATGTAATGTAATGTTCTTACTTGTAGGTGCTATGTAAATTAATGTAGTGCCAGGTGTATGACCACCTCCTTCAGTTTAGAGTGCTCTTATAGAAAGAGAAAAAGGCGCTCTTGCAATTTGCATTAAATATTTTTAGCAGGGTGGACCACAGAAAGTAATTAATGGTTCAAGGCCATCAAAAGAGAGTTTTATATATTTATATATTTATATAGAGAGGTTTCACAGGGGCTGTTTAAACAAATAACAAACTGCAAAACTGACAAACTGATACCTTTGAACTACCCAGATGAGTAACCCATATCGGTTCCTTGTCACCATAACACCAGCCCATGGATTTTCTGATCAACCTTGCTGTTAAGAGTCCTGGTGCAATCATGTTTAATTGTTGTGCTATGGGAAGAGACTAACATCTGGCAATATTTTTTAGTATGTAGTAACAATAGTAAATGGCATCAAAGGGTGAGCCTTAAAACACCTGGGTTAAAATTAAAATGTTCACATTTTTATTAATAGGGTGAATGTTTTTGTTATGACTTGTTATTCAAAGAAAGGAGAGGTTGGGGCAAGCGAATCAGACGTGCTTAACCAATGTGCAGGGCAGAGACTTTCAGCATAGGAAAAACAAGCAGTGTTAAATCAAGAAACTGTCCATTTGTCTTTTTTCTATTATGTAATAAGATGAGTAAGAAAATGATCAAGGAAATGTAAAAAATAATTTACAATGAACTCTGATGTCGGGTATTAGATCTATGAGTCTGTATGTAGGCTGCAAACTCCTAGAGAGTGCACTGTATTCTGAATGTGTGTTTTAATAATAAAGCATGTAGACACATAAGTAAAAATAAAAAATGGTTTAAGAGCTTTCACTTTCCACATATCGATCTATAATGAAAATCATGTAGATTGTGCTGTGATTTCATATTTATTTAGCAGTTTTATTTTTGAGAGTATAATTCACATTCATTGCCTAGAAAAAACCACTTGTCCTCTATCTTCTGAAATCAAAGAATCATTATGTAAAAAATTACTAACAATTTTAAGCTAGAAAGTACATTGCATATGCACAGTGTGAAAAGGGTATGACAAGGTGTAATCATGATATAATTAAGTGTATTTATAAATCAAAAGTACAGCACCATGACAGGGATTTTTACAGTTTTTGACACATTCATGGGTCTACTTGGAAGTTGCACTTCTAAAAATATTTTAATATTTTTAGAAGTGCTATTCTTTTGTTTAATATAGAATATTTTTTATCTACATTTAGTCAGTCTCATCACTTCATGAATAGTTCAAGTAAATCTTCTGGTGCTTCCATGTCATGTCTGCACTAGCTATTAAAAATATATGCCACACCATGTACCTGACTGCCAATGTTGTACTTATAGATAACTATGAAAAACTGTGTTTCTTATTAAACAGAAGCAGCTACTCAAGTTAGCAGACACCCACAGCTCTCTCCTTTCCTGTTAGATAAACAACTGAAGTTAACGTTTGTTCTATAGGACAGGGCAGTAAAGTAAATTATGGCGAATAATCACATGATGCCAGCAGCTGTACAATAACTGCCAAACTGCCTTGATTTCTGCTGCACCTGTTATTGAATAATGACAGAACAACACGCAGGTTTCACACCGGCAGCAATTCATCATCACACATCTACAGCCAGCTCGCAGATGAGGAAGAGTGGACAGAGAAAGAGAAAGAAAGAATGAGATAAAGGTGAAAAGAGAAATGCAGAAGCATGAATAATGGAAAGAGTGTGGTGTGTGTATCCCTGGAGCTTGCAGAATTACTCTCACTTTGCAGCATTTAATCAATGACTCTCCGTCTATATTTTAATCCCCCTCTGCATTTTTCCTGCTTTACTCCCACTATGGCATTTCATAGTGGGGTCATTTGTGTAGCAATTTGCTGTACACGGTTATATAAAAACGTAACACCCGATATGCAGCCGAAGAGGAAGAGCAACATCTCGAATTTTGACCTTGACAGATGAGTTTCTGCTCTTTTAGAGCATTAAACCTAACTTTCCTCCCCTTATCTTCCCTGTAATTTATCAAATGCAAAATACACTGGGTGCCTGGATTATTTACTATGTGGCTCTTTTTTTCCCCCCTAAACTGATTTTTTATTTATGGAATTTTGGCTTTCTCATGAAAGTGTGATGCAGGTCCAGTGTTACTTATTTTCATGCTTAGCTTTTTCATTTTAAAATATGTTGAAATAATGCATATTTATGAGTATGCTGACAAGGTTGCACAAGTTGTCAGGAGCGTTAAGAAAAGTTTTAGACAATGGCAAATGCGCTGCATCGCTGACTGATTTAATAATGTTAGAATTGGAAGAGAAAACATGGTTTGACAGCTTTTATTTTTCCTAGAACTATTTCATATTTTGTTCGTAAAATATTTTTAGAAAATTAAGGCAAACATAAATTCTTGCATTTTATGCTGTCAGTCAGCCAAAGTCTGTTAACAGCTATTGTGTTGTTTTTTTCAGTTGTTCTTGTTAATTTAAATGACAAACATTTGAAGTTACTCCTTTTTTACAGGCAAGTGCAACAAAATCTAGAATGCTTGCTATCGCACAACTCCGACTCAAAATCTAGTGTGCCACAACATGGTGTAAATGATAAGAACTTCAGGCACTTGTAATCCCTGCTCTACTCCATCATGACCTTTTTGGTACATACTACAGCAGTATTCCCAAACCATCACAAAAAACCGCGTATAACAAATACTGGTACATCCCTCCCTGACTGGGACAAGGCCATGAAGAGTTCAGGGAAGCGTCAGCTCCTGCAGCTGCTACTGTGTTTGCTCTACAAGAGAGAGATCTTTTGCTTTGGCAGAGACTAAATTAACAAGGCCTCCTGTAATTAAGCTAGTTTATTGGCCCTAGGGGAGTCTTTTCTTCTTGTACAATTCCCATTCAGCCTTGTTTATATCCCTTTCTTCTTTCTCCAATTCCCTAAACCACAGAATGTGCAATTTTCATCATACGTACACACATTTGTGCATTCCCTAATACAAAGATCCCACACATCTACATAAACACCACTGACAAGAAATGTTACTTAATTGTCCAAAACATTTGCAATAGCACATCGGTACAAATGCACACAAATTTGTTTGCTCAAAATCCAAGACAAACCTGCGCAGATGATGAAAAACACACGAACACAGCAGTCATCAAATACTCTGTCCACAGAGTCTTTTGTAGCACACACACCATACACTGATTACACATTACACACATATACGTATGCACTGGAGAGAAGAAAACATTGGCTAATGATGTGCATCGGATCACCTCAAAGATTTGGGCTCAAGTCTGAATCGCACATCTGTCATCCCACACGTCTCCGTTTTTCTTCCGCTTTCAATTATATATTTATCTTTGTAGTGGCTGAGTGATGTGTTGAGCCCCGATCTGCCACTGATCCTCCGCCCAGATTCGACAGAAATAGAATGCTCTCCTTATCCCATATCAACCCCTCCACCCCCCACCCTTTATCCCCCCTGAGGCTTATGCAAATAGCTTTCCTGTGATTTCACTTCCTTTCCTTGGTCAGGTATTGTGGTTTTCCTCCCAGAATTCTCTTGGCAACAGTATAACAGGTTTAAAACAGGTAAACAACTAAAAATGAGTGGGATAGAAAACATAGAGGTGAAAGCTGAAAAGAGAGCGGCGCTCACAGAGAAGGACGCACATCAAGGGAGGTGTCGGTCTTTAATCAAACCTTAGCTGGAGGTTGATTTGATGTTTGCAGTATTACTTTAAATGATTTCTTTTTCTTATGTGAGTGGGTCCTCTCGGGGTGGGGAGGCTCTTTGCATGGATCCATTTTTTTTTTAATCCAACAAAGATCAAAATGAAAATCATAAGTAAAGAGCAACATAAGTTTTCAAACCATGTTCATTTATTTACCTGCAGGCAAACTCACCAGGTTTATTGATTATTATTTTTTAATAAAAATAGTATGTTTATAGTTCATTGATATAGTTCCCCAAACAGAAATAGTTGGATTAAAGCTGCTGCTGTCCTTTGGCTATTTTCAAAGTACATGGTTCATTACCTTTATAGCTGTATGTCTCCAGTGGTCTCTAGACAAGTTTTATTTTCTGTTTCTCTGTTTTCTTTTTCTTTTTTTTCTTTTAAGGGGTTTAATTTGGAACCGTCATGTGCTATATTCATGCCATACTCACTGGACAGGCCCACTCCTCTATGAGCTGTGCTGAAAACTGGATCTGAATTGGCGTGGAGACTGAGTTACATTACTCTGACACTGAGATGACAGCTGAAAGCATCAGAAAATCATGGAAGCAGTGGCAGAAAAAATTGATTGGTTGAAGAGAAATGTGTGAATATGCAGCCAGTTGCTTGAGCTTGAGGCAGGGAAAGAAACTGATTTCAAACTCACTTTTTGATACTCTTCGTGGTTTGCATTTTCCTGTGCGAGACATTTCATGTTCATTCACACTGAGTAATTATCTCTGTACTGCAGCTGCTATTTGTAGCGAGTCCACCCAGTCATAGATTTTCATCTCGCTTGTTTTGGCCTCTGTATTATTACTGTTGTCACTGCAATGCAAACTGAACATCCAGCTGTGAAGACTTTTTCTAAAGTATTTTGGAATGTCTGAAAAAGTCATGCTTGGTAAAGACTGATCTCAAATGAAGATACTGTTTACATCTGCAGGGGCGTCAAGGCCAACCTAACTTTTTAAATCTTCCATTAGGGAGATCATACAAGATCTATCTTATCTGTACATAAGATTTAACCAGAAAGGGCACATTTTAAGTCCAAAAATCACCTTTGTCCTTGATAAAAAGCATCTCTTGCTATTAATACATTTGTATTGTATCATTCTACACCTGGGTGTCCCAAAAGAATATTTATGCAGGTATGAAAACTTGGCCTCACTATATTTCCATTACAGCTGCTTCTGCTTTACATTAAAGGAGTTGACTAATATTTTTACAACAGATATCACTTCCTGGTATAGTCTAACTTTTCACAATTCTTGTAGGAGCACAGACAGTGAATTTGTTAATGAATTAATCTGTTAGGAACCACAGCAGAAGTGTTAATTGGTCCTGGATTGTAAAACAGACAGGTAATACAGAAACTGTGTTCAGACTACATTTTTGTCTACTCCTGCTCACACATGTTCACTTATTTTTAGCAACTCACAAAAATGCTTTAATAAATGCAAGTTTACACACAGACACTGAAATACTGCAAGCACACATATAGGCTCATACCCTCCAAGCAAACGGGACATACAAGACAGCTCAACACTGTCCGATTTGTCAAAACAATGTGATTACAGGGACACAAAGTGAGAAAGAGATAGAGATTGGACTTCACTTACAGACTAAAGAAGAAAAATGGGAAAACAGAGAGGGACAGTGAAGTTTAAAGCACAAAAGAAAAACAAAAAGCAGGGTTGTACTGCAGACTACATGACTCAGTCCAAGGATTAGGCTTACTGCAAATCTGACAGGTTGCCTTAAAAACACTGGTCTAAAGCAAACGATGAAATAAAATAATGCGTTGAGAGCAGGGGCCCTGGGAACAGTACAACTGCCTGACAGAGATAAGGATGACAGCTATAGTCATGTCAGCCATGTAATGCCATACCTGTAGGAGTCTAAATGTGCTAAAGGCATGTGGAAGAAAACACAAATGCACTTGTTAAAAAGATTGCATATTTTTTTTGTCTGTGTGCTTGAGTTTTGGTGGGGGATTTTACAGGGAGGCCAACTGCAGGGCCCAACAGCAAAGATGCTGAGGACAAAACGTGAGCTCCTCATAACTCACGTGTCACAGTGACTCCACAGACTGCTACGATAAACACACCCACTGGCCTGGATTATTGAACCACTAAATAACTGAAACAAATTCATGCTGAATTAAATGTAATTCAGTTTTCACAGTGGAGTCACGCTCCAAAATCATTACCAAATTTAACATAATCTGCATCCACCCGAGTTAAATAGTTAACACTTTGGCTTGTCTAGTAAATTTGATTTGTTTCAATTTATGACACAATATATTCAAAATCATCTCATGTATATTTGCTTTATATTGTTTTGTTACTGCTTCATGTGCTTTGAATTAATAATTTTTTCTCTCTCTTTTGAGTGACCTGTCTGTTGCTCCACGCATTCATAGTTTAATAAAGAGGAGGCTGAGGGTTGAACTGTTTGAAATACTGAAGCCAAAGAAATAGACTGAACCATTGGAGGTGACAGCAGGAGGGGAATTGGCTTCCTTTGTACTGAGTTTAATTATGGTAGCTGCAGGTTTCGCCCTTTGCTTTTATAATTGGTTGCTCCATTAGAATATAGGTTTGCTCTGACTTACTTATGGCTCTGTCACACTAGAGTTAAAACAGGAGCGGAACCTCCTGGTGGTTGGATGATGATTGCATTGTGTGTGTGTTTTTTTGTTAGTTGTTGTTGTGTGTGTGTCTGTTTCGGGGGGCATTCAACAACTGATTGCAAGTATTAAGGTAGGTAACGACAACCTCTGGCAGAGTTTTCAATCACCCAGTGGTAGGCGACCTGTCTCCAAACAGTTGTGATCCAACTTGAACTGACTTCAATCACCCTCAGATTTGATTGATGAATGTTTGAAAATAATTGCTATCTATTTTATAGATAGACTGATAACTCCACAGACTGAGTACAACCTTCCTGTGACTTGTCTCTTTCCAGAGAGGGACTTCACTCAAATTGTGTCAACTGGTTGTATTTAAATTATATTCCTATGTAAAAGAAAGGTTCCTGAGTGCCTCATTCATTTTGCAGTTAAATCACCATCCTGCAGAAACTACCTCACGATAGGTCTATGAGTTTCTGGCTGGACTCTGGATGTAAGTAGTTAATGTGCTTTTTTTTCAATTTCTGTGCAAGTAGAGAGCAACAATTGCATATAATTGTCAAGTTGACCACATTCAACCACAGACTGATAGCACACTGACAGCAGACTGACTCTGTGTTACTTGGGTCATTTTAAAGAAAATGCCAAACTGCAAATGATTGCAGACCTGGACCCCATCTTTGAAGCAACCATTTCAAAAGCAACAAGAGTGAGAGTATATTGCACATGGCTGCAATGATTTTGCAATAATTTTTACCAGACCATGCATTATTATTAGTTTTCTGCTTTATTTCCCCCACATTTCATATATAACTTGAGTCCTTTTGATGTAAACTGCAAAAAAGTAGGACAAATTAATGGGTAACTTCAAAAATGTAAAATTCTTTTCATTTGTGTTTTTAAAATAAATAAATCCACTAATAAGAATAATATATATATATATATATATATATATATATATATATATATATATATATATATATATATATATATATATATATGTGTGTGTGTGTGTGTGTGTGTGTGTGTGTGTGTGTAATATTATGTAAGTCTTCAGCACTCTTGCACTCTCACTTCTATTTGAAACAACCCCTTTCTACTGTAACTTTAATACAATGGTTATTAATATATGGTTTATAAGGCATCTGAGCAGATCCTCTCAAATGAGAAGCAGCAGCAAGATGTAACCCTCTCATCAGCCGGGTGAGTCTAAAAAATGTTAAAACCACCCAAAGAAGAAGTGAAATCTTTCTGCATTGCAATGTTCTTCTGGGAAACCCAAGAATTCACACAGATGTTACTTTAATACATACCAGCCACTGTAACATTGTTGCAGACCAACAAAGTCCACAAAGGTTCTTCTGCAAAGTCCAAAAGACTCAAAATCAATAGCAGTGGCCTGTGCCAGAAAAAGGGCATCTACAGTGGTGTGAAAAAGTATTTGCCCATTCCTGATTTTCTATTTTATTGTATGTTTGTGGGACAAACTTAAATACTAGACAAACATAACACAAGTAAACAGTGTAAGGTGTTTATTATTAAGGGGCAAAAAAATCCAAACCTATGTTCCTTTTCTGAAATGCTGTGTTAGTCTTACTCCAGATGTAACAGGACTCAAACCTTCCAAAAAGTTCATCTTTGAGACATGTGAAGCTTGCAGTTCATTCATTTTCATTTGGGTTATTTTGCGACCTCCTGGATGAGTCATCAATGCACTCTTGGAGTAATTTTGGTAGACGAGTCATTCCTGGGAAGGTTCACCACTGTTCCAGGTTTTTTTTTCCATTTGTGAACAATGGCTCTCCCAGTGGTTCACTTGAGTCTCAAAGCCTTAGAAATGGCTTTGTAACTTATTCCAGACTGATAGATGTCAGTGACTTTGTTTCTTAGGCATGTTGCTTTTTAAGATCTTTTAGCCTGCTTCACTTTGTCAAACAGATTCTGTTTAAGTAAGTTCTTGATTCAACAGGTCTGCCAGTAATCAGGCCTGAGTGTGTTTAGTAAAAATTAACTCAGTTTTCCACAAAAAGTGGTTAATCACAGTTGATTCATGATTTAACAACACTTTTTCACACCACTATACGTTGATGCCTCTGAGTTATCATGGAGGCACAGGGAGGTCCAACATAATATCAACCAGTTAGTTTCAATGCTGAGGCTGTAATTGTCTGTGTTTATGTATACTCAATATTCAGTGCATGTGTGTCTATCTATCTTGCCTTGTTTGTAAACACAGTTTTGTTTTAATCATCTCATTTGACTTAATCCCCACTGTGTTGCTTAGGGCAAGGTAAAAATAAGGATGGTTAGAGTTGAGGTTATGAAATACATTTTCCAGCACAGAAAAAAATGATTCAAACAGCAAATAAAAATGAGATGACTTATTTTTGCCGACGGAGGGATGAGTTTAGAGAGCATACATGTAGATAAGGGTTTTCTCTCATCTGACTTGGCAGTTTTTCCTCTGACTTTTTCCTTTCTCCACTCCTGTGACTTTTTGGTGAACCCTGTCTGCTTCTTCTCCTCGTGTGAGAGTGGAGGAGGGTTCAGTATTTCAGGAAAAAGATAGAAAAAAAAAACTTTAATACTCCACTGGGGTCTTCTTTTTATTCATTTCTCATCCCCTGACTCTCGGAAGCAAAGCTTACTTTCCCTCCTCAGCGGACAGGTTCCTCTCCCTTCCCTTCCCTGATGTATGATCCTTTCCTCTCCTATCACCCCTTCTTTACTCATTTCACCTCTTATCTCATTTTCCTTACCTACTTTTTCCTCCATCTGCTCATTTCCTCTCATTTTCACTTACTTCCTCCTTTCATCACTTAGCTTCTCCCTCAGAAAATACGCAAAAAATGAGATGATGTAAAAATATTCTGTGCTTTTGCAAGAGCATGATTCAACCCAGTGATTCCTATATTTTATTATTTTGTCTAGACATCCACAGCTTAGGGATGTGAGATTTGGAAAGAGCACGAAAGAGCTATCCTAGAATGTTGACTTTTACAGATACACTATACCTCTCACCCGTCAGTGAAAGTGTGTACTATCACTTGATGACCCTTTGTTCAATTTAATGACCTTTGTAATATCTCTCCAGGTTAATATCTGCTCCAGGTTAATGTCTCTATTCTTTTAGCTTTGCTGTCAAAAGAGAAAAACTGGTGGGGGAGAAAAGAATTGTTTAAAGTCACCTCATTGTAAAGATTTTCACTGACGTGTGCAGGCAGATCTCCCTTGAGGCTGAAAAGTTTTCCCTCTGATGCTTTTGTGTTTTGAAGTTTTGACAGAATTGCTGCTGATTAGCACCACCTCAATATCAATTTGCTCCACTTATTGTTAGACAATCTAAGAAATGTTATTGGATCTTTCAGTGCCTCAGAGACTATGGTAATGACTGAGAGGCCAAGACAAACTAATAAATGAAGAAGTGTCAGTGGAGTGGGATACAAATGATGAAAGTGCTTTATTGTTCTCCGGGCGTAAGGCTCTCGTCTTGTGTCGCTGTACAGCCGTGGCTGAGATGGTTTCACTGGAAAATTAGGTGTTTCTAATTCCAGCTAAGCTCTTAAGCTGCTCATTTCTGATGCTTTTGTTAGCTTGGTTTTTTCTCTCATATCCTCTCGCTTCTTCATTGTTTCCCTGTTTCTAACCTTGCAGTTTGTCTTTTTTTGCTTCTGTCTTTCTCATTCGCTCTGTTTCTCTCCTCTGTTCTTTTCATCCTTCCTTTCTACCTGTAGTCAATATACTTTGCTCACAATGTTTTGTGCCCACTGAGGATTGCGTTGGTGCAGCTGGTGGTTGAGTTCGTGGACAAGAGCACGGTGAGACACTAGGGATGGGTACCGGTAACCGGTGCCATTGTGGAACCGGTTCTGACATAAGCGGTAGTAACCAGACCGAAAAGCAGCGCATATTTCAGTGCTTTATTTCTGTGCTTTTTTCCCCTGAGATGTCATACACTTTGAAATCTAGCCAATCACTTTACCTTTCCAAGGATAGTAGTCGGGCCCAGGTACGTACATTTTTTTTTTTTAGAGCAGAGCTAAAATGCCAAAGGCAACGCGCTCGGGAGTGTGGCTGTACTTCACAGCAAAAGATATAAACTCAGCAGCCTGCAACAAATGCTAAAAGGTAATAATGTGCAAAGGAGGTAACACCTCAAATCTAATGAAACACCTGGCGACGCATAGCGTTTTTGTAAAAGCAGAGAAATGCACCGCATTTGATAACTTGCATCAAGACCTCACACCGAGCACATCCACTGCGGGTGTGGTGCCTGTTCTCGGAGTTAGCAACATCCAAGAACCCGAAGAGGAGAGTCCGGCCCGTAGCCCTGTCAGTGTAGCAGAAATGATAACTGATGATGATGATGGCAGCAGCAGCCGTTCTTCTCTGGGTGAGTATCTTAATGTTGTTCGTGTGTAATTTACATTGAGTAGGCTAACCACGTTATTATTAAATTAATGCATGTAAGGTGAACTAGCTAACCCCGTCGTAGTTACATGCGGCTGTCTTCTTGTTTGATGGCAGATACTTCCTTCACCCTGGCCAAAAAGGCTAAAATGACCAAAGAAAAAGTGGACGAAATTTATAGGGCAGTGACAAAATTTATAGTCAAAGATCTCCATCCATTTTCAACAGAGTCACCATCATTCAGGTGAAAAATGTTGTATTACTCTGACATAAAAAAATAGTATCTTATAGACTGTATAATACTGTAAAAGTTAATATGTTCATAGCTGCTTAGCTTTGTCTTTTCTAAATGTGGAATTAGAAAAGACTTACAAAATTGGTGTAAATATGGTGTTAGGTGTTTATAGGTAAACTATATTTGAATAAAGGGTGAGCTATGTTTTTATTTTTTATCTGGAAGAAAAAAATCAAATTAAAATTCAAATGTATTTTCTGTTTATTCAGGGAGATGCTTTGTATGATTTATTTATTTTATGTGAAAAAAAGAATTAAATTTCAAGTCAAAAACACTTTTTTTTTTATAAATTTCGCTTTTTTTTTTTTTTTTTTTTAATTCAGGGAGATGTCCTCTGCCCTTAATCCGAGGTATCAGCCCCCATCCAAGGATGATCTATCCAACGCACATATAACTGCTTGGTATTGCGTGGAGAAAAGCAAGCTCATCCAGAATTTGGCACAGGTTAACAAGGTCACTATCACCTGTGATGGATGGACCAGTATTGCTCAGGACCATTTCCTCACAGTGACTGTTCACTACATCTACAAAGGCAAAATGAAGCAGAATGTGCTCAGCACTGAAGCAGTTTATGAGTCACAAACAGGTCCAGTTGTCGCTAAAGACATATCAAACGTTGTGGAGCAATTTCACTTGGGAGGGAAAATAATTGCTGCCACTGTAGACAATGCCAGCAACATGGATGTTGCTTTGAAAAATTTGGACTTTTTAAAAGTGGGATGCTTTGCTCATACCCCCAACCTGGCCGCACAAAAGGTGTATGACATTCCTGCAGTTTCCAGCTGGTGTGCCAAAATCCGTTCAGCAAAACTGTGCTCAGAGAAAAGCAGCAAATCCTGAGTAAGTAGCACATGCAGTTACATATCAAGAAGTATTGTTATTCATATTACCTTTTTTATAGTAATTTAAAAAATGTTTGTGTCTATCTGTGCTTTAGTTTTGCCAGAGCACAATGTCATTCTTGACGTTAAGACGCGCTGGAATTCTCTCTTCCTGATGGTGGAGAGATTTATGGAGCAGCTTGATGCAATCCAGGCAGCTGCTCTGGATCAACGGCTGAGGAAGCCTATGGAGAAGGACAAGTGAGTGAATGACATGAGCATCACTTGCAAGAGCTAAATTTTGTCAGTTACCTTTAACATTGTGAATATTTTTCAACAGGCTAGAAAGGTTCACGCACACTGATTTAATCAAGGCAGAGGAGTTTATTAAGTGCATGCAAGTCCTGTACACGTCAACCATGTGTGTGTCAAGTGACAAGTCACCCACATGCCAAAATCATCAAATCATCCCCATCCTGGCCAAGCTGGAGGCACATTTCAGACGATGTGATGAAGACAGTGTTTTCACCTCTTCAATAAAAGAGAAAGTCTGGGGTAGTCTGCAGAAAAGATATCAGGTATTTGCAGACAATATCAATGCGCATGAAAAATAAGGTTACCTTTTTCAGTATCAGCTCCTATGTTATATCTTGTTTTACTTAAAGGATGAAAACCTTCAGAAATTTCTGAAGGAGGCCACAATGATGGGCCCACGTTTTAAAGGCAGGCTAGGTGGTGAGGCATCTACTGACATCTGGGACAGGTTGGAGAAGACAGCAGTTGCAAATGCCACAGCAGCAGTTGTGCAGGTATTTTCACTGTGTGTGTACAATCTTGTCCTTTTGCATCATGATGTAGTTTCTATGTTGAAGGAATGCTCTTTTACTATCTGTGTGTCCATAGCCTCCCACTGAGGACCCCAAAGCACACAGCGAGGTGGATGATGCTGACATGGACAAGCCAGAAAAATGTGTAATTTCAGATTTTTTCTAGCACAACCACTACCACTACATTCTAAAAGTGATCTTTATTTATTTTGCAAACCTCACTCTTCTTCTTTTTTTTGTTTTTCAGCTAAGAAAGGTCCAGAAGTCACCCTTAGAAAAGCTATTTGAGGATGAGGACAGAGAACTTCAACAGGCTGCTTCTCAAGCGGGTAGAGTCCCCTCAATCACAGAGCCGGTACAGAAGGAGCTTGAAATATACAAAAGACTGCCAGGAATTACCTCTGGACAAGACCCTGTGGCCTGGTGGTGGAGCAAGAGGGATACACTCCCCAATTTATCTGCCCTATCAGAAAAATACTTGTGTGTCCCAGGCTCATCAACGCCTTCTGAAAGAGTTTTCTCTTGTGCTGGGCATGCCATCAGCCAAGAGCGATGCTGTATAGCTCCAGAAAAGGCTAATATGATTATCTTTTTGCAAAAAAACTGCTAAACATGACAAGTTTCATGACAAAGTTTGTGTTTTCAATTGTTTAAGCACTTGTTCCAACCAAAGAAATTATGTTTTATTGACAGAAAGGGTTAACTTTTGCCTAGAAAATAAATTACTGGGAAAAATAAAAACACGAGGTATTTGGACAAAGTTTGTGTTCTTTATTCTATAAGCACCGGTTCAAGCACCGTTTAAGCACCGGCACTGTTTCAAGAGTACCATTTTGGCACCGGTATCGGATAAAACCTAAACGATACCCATCCCTAGACTCCAGGGGTTAACTTTGCTCCACGGGATCATCTTAAGCACCTATACGCTCTGATCTGTATCAGACATTAGTATGTCACATTGTTTCCTAGCAACCACCTAGCAATGGACTTTTTTTTTTTTGCATTTATGTATGTATAACACCTTTAAAAAAGATTTTTCCATTGTTTTAATTTCAGAAGAACATTAATT
Organism: Aulonocara stuartgranti; assembly: GCF_965226115.1. Classification (NCBI taxonomy): domain Eukaryota; kingdom Metazoa; phylum Chordata; class Actinopteri; order Cichliformes; family Cichlidae; genus Aulonocara; species Aulonocara stuartgranti. The sequence goes on from NC_138957.1 coordinate 27,144,671, forward strand.
TCTATTTAATAACAAGCTGAATAATACCTGATATATTATGATGCCATAATGCTGCCTAGCAACCACCTAACAACTTGTTAAAATTAACCATTTAAAGCATATAAACAATATCGACCAACCCACTTTTTCCATTTCTCAATGCGATTAAGTGTATAAATTTGCAGAATACTGTAGCATGGACATGGACTAGTAATGACAATAAATACAGAAGTAAAAAACTGAAACTATTAATTGTATTGAGTCATTATTTAATTAGCTATTTAGCTATGCCTGTATTTAACTACAGTTTAATTAGCCAAAGAACTACCAAAAGAAAAAGATCATAAAATATGTCACAGATATTAAATTTGTGCCATCACAGTTTAGTGGGTAAAGAATGTGTGACAGAATCAGACCACAGAAAAAGGATGGAAAAGATTACCTAATTAAAAGTAAAGAGGGAAAAAATCAGCTAATGAAAAAATAGAAATTATCAGTACAGGTTTATGAAGGCAAGCAAACTGCTTATTTTCCTCAGAATGAATTCTGATGGCTCAGACTGAACACACACATAGTCCCACTGCTTGTTAAAAAGTCATGCACTGAAATGCAGAAACGGCTGTAACTTTAAAGTTTTTTTGTGCATTAGGCTTATTTTTGTCAAGCATCATATTAATGTAATCAAAGCAAGAGGAGAAAATTATAGAATTTTTGCTGGAACTAGTGATCTCCTAACTACCACTGTGCCTTCCTAATCGCTGGGTTATGGCTACAGTTACTTCCTGAATACTATTATTTCACCCTAAGAGACTACAAATGACCCTTCAGTAACAGAAAAAAATACAGAAACATTTAACAGACCTTTGTTGAGTGGGACAGGGTGAAAAAAGGGACCAGTTTAACATCAGTAAGAAAAAAATCCCTTTAATGTTACAGCGTTTAATTTCTTCTCAAACAGCAACAAAGCATCAGTAGAGTAAAAAGTCAAGCAAAGAGTAAGAGAGATGAGAATTTTAATAAAAATCAGTCAGAATATAAAGCAGAGAAAGGTGTTTTATCACAACGTGTCCCAGGAGTCCCTCTTTCTCTGTCACTTTTTAGTGTGGTGCACTGGGACCTTTTGGCTGAGCACAGGAGTGTTACAGAGCTCCATAGGGAATGCATTTCTTGGTCGCAAATGCGTACACACACAAAAAAGAGCTAACATATAGCATCCAGAGTAGGCGGAAATGTATTCAAAGCTCTGTACATGTCATTGCACGGCTTTCAGAGAAGCAGCGTGGACAGAGAGCCTCAAAGCTCTCCCCCTGAGGATCTGAATAGATAGATGGACGGAAGGACAGTGAGGGAGATGAAAGTGGGATAAAGATGAACAGACGGGGGGACAGAAGTATCACACTTTAGCAGCTGGTGATGTAAGGTGCATAGGAATGTGAGTGCTGAAAGCAAGCAAGAAGGAGAAGATGGAGAGAAATGAACACTCTGAGAGAGACATGCAGCACCATCCAGTTACTTTGTTTCCATATGGTTGATTTTAATCATGCTTTTAATCATATTATGCTTAAAAAATAGAAAACCATCCAACTTTAAAGGATTACTTAAATACAACAATTTAGGGAAACAACAGTGCACAGAACAACAATGGATTTCAAAGCAGTATGTGAAATATCTTTGAGGTGATGGTATGGAGACATTTCAAAGTCATTTGAAGGATATCTAAAGAGCAATGCACAGAACTCACTTCTTTGTGAATTTGCCTTTTCATGTCACTTCGACTGTCTCATTGACTTGATTTGGCCCATGTGTGAGCTTAACCTCATTGTGCATAGAAACTAGCACGTGAGAGTAGTGTGCAGTACGGTCTTAGATTAAAATGAGACAAAGTGAATCAAGTGTGCTTACCATATCTATCCATTATCTGCAGCTTATCCAGGTATGAGGTTGCAGGTACAGCAGCGCGAATTATGTTTCTGTGGGAAATCTATGTCCTAACTTAAGCTGTAACCACAAGCCAATTTTAACCCTATGCCATAACCTTCTATGTAACCTAATGTGCACCTCCAGAGAAATGTAACTGCGCATTAGGTTGACGCATACCACCACTTGAATTGGATGGAAAATTGTGGTGTAGGGATAAAAAGGAATTTCCGGTCACAACGCGACATCAGTTAGGATGTAGAGTCAAAATCAAGCTGAAGCAGAGACACTCAGACCTCTCTCCAGCCTCCAGGTCTTCAGAAGGAACACCAAGGCATTTCCGAGCAAACTATAGGTCACAGTACCTGGTACCAGGTACTTTTTTAGTACCTGCTCAGCCGGGGTTCCAAGCAATCTGAGCAGGTACTAAAATGTGACGTCATCAGACTTCATGCTTCCTAGTGGCTGACCAGTAGAGTCACTCGATAAGTAATAAGAGCATCTCGTTCATGAAAATAAAAACCACCATTTTTGAAACCCAGCAATGGTGAAAATAGCTATAAAAAAACAAGGTATATTCTTCCCTCGATGTCCACCTTTGTTGTAGCGTTTGTGTTAATTACGTCGCAGGATGCTCTGATAGCGACCACGTACATCAGGAGGTACTAAATTGTAATGGAAAACCAGTCCATCCGAGCTGAGTTGTGGCGAGCTGTGGTAAGTATGTCCAAGTAGGTACCAAATGAAACGGGGCTATAGAGAACCCATGTCACTGTTCAGAGTGTTTTCTTTCCAAGCTCCTTAGACTATTCAGAGCTCTTGGTTATAGGTGAGGGTAGGAACATGGATCCGTCAATCTCCCACTCTCTTCACCCATCATTCTCATTCCCACTGCTTTGGGAAGTGGTAAAATGCTCTACTTAAGTATGTTTATGTGAAGTAAGACATCATAAGAGTGTTTGAAAAATAAGGCTTAAGAATTTAAGAATCCTAATCCCATACCAGTGTGTTGTAATGTTCTGCCCATGATTTATACTATTTACCACTATAAATACAAAATAAAAGTTGACCTCCTTCTACTAGCTTCTCAGAAATAACTTCTATGCAACTCTAGCTACACAATGTTAAAGATAAAAAAGAATTACTAAAGCCGCTAATGTCTTCTGGCTGAGGAAGAGGAGCAAAAGATTAGCTGAACTCAACACAAATGGATGCGAACTCTGAACGAACCCAGACAGTACTGGGGCTGCTTTTCAAAAACCAACTCTTGGGACCCAGATTTCAAAAAGACTTCTTCTCACCCTTCAAACTAGTTTGCATATTTTGTTTATTATGTCTCACTCGTTTCCTTTCTATCTCATCCAAACACCTGTAATGAGGATTCACTGAAGTGTGAGCAGCCAGGAACACATACAAAACAGCAGACAGGACATGACTGCATGACCTCTTTGTGAACTTCAAATTGACAGACACTGAGACACAGACAGAAAGAGGCGTGAAGCAGACAGGCAAGCTGACACAATGAAGTGGGATTAGACTGCTGTTTCTGACATTCACTGCAGGGTTCAAAAAGAATTTTAAAAACTTTTCCCCCCTCAGCTGAGAGCTATTTTATTGTTTTCCTTTCTTCTTTTCTAGCCTGTCAAAACACCTATATATATATATAAAAAAGATATATTCAGTGTTCAGTAAGCACACATATGAAATACACACCTAACTCACTGCACAACACAAACAATTTTTCTGACCTCTAACCACATCTGACAAGCAACAGCTGGTTTGAGGCAAACAGCTTTTCTCCACAAAGACACACATCATGGCAGCAGGAGACCACAGGCTAACTGGAATAAATGAAGGGGAGGGTAAATTACAGTTGTTTGTTAGCTACAATTAAAGCTGTCAATACCTGTTACTGAAACAGCACTGCTCTTCCTGAAATGGAGACACCCAAACATTTTGATGATATCACACTCCATAGGCCACGCATTCACATTCTCATACGACCATACATGGCAACAAGAGTTACAAATATTACCAGAATATGATCAAAAATGATGAAAGAAAGCAAATTACTTCTTGTAGCTGTGTGAATTTGGCTGTACAGTAGTGAATGAATAGGATTTCCTTCAAGACCATGCACTGCTATGCCATGTTGGGTGTGCATTGTCTGTCTGCATTACAAGTTTTTTTAATCATTGCATTAATTATTCAGATGACTTTTATTAGAATATGTCCTACTATGTTTACTGGCTGAACTCAGCTACCCTTAAAACTTTTGCTTAAAAAAATAGAAATGTATTTATCTAATGATTAATTTGATATTTATTCAAGGATAAACTTGAAAAGTATCAATTTTGCCAACAGTAGCACATTTACATGTTAAAATGGGGACTGGTCCTGCAAAAATATCTGAATGAGAGCGCTGCTGTGTCAGCTTTAAATAATAATAACACTCTTACACTGTCATGGAGTTACAGGCTTCGGCTGTGTCCTTTTATTCTCATTCCATTTGGGACAACACACCATTCAAGCTAATGAAAAAAAAACCTTCCTGTTAGTAGACACAGTCAGTGTTGCCAACTTAGCGACTTTGTCGCTATATTTAGCGAGTTTTCAGACCCCTTAGCGACTTTTTTTTCTAAAAAGCGACTAGCGACAAATCTGGCTACTTTTTCTGGTGTTATTGGAGACTTATTTATGACGACTTTTTGACGTGAAAGGGCGTGTTGCTCTTACTCTCAACAAGCAGCGGTGCTGCCTTGGGCACCTCACCCGTGCTAAAGCGCTCACGGGCGGAGGATAGTCCTCCCCCAGCTGCAATCAGGGCAGGAGACGTTCACACCTGTGCATCCAAACTGCAAATGAATCGCGCATGAGCGAAGCCGCTGCTCCCGCACTGACTGTAACGCAGTCAGTCCGTCTTTTACTCTTATGCTGTTTTGTGGATCACAAGGTTTAAAACTACTTATAAACACACACTCTCACACACAAAGTAACCCCACCAGAGTGCCAATTTTGGGTCACTGTTGCCGGTCCAGGCCTGGATAAAGGAGCAGGGTTGGAATTGTGACATTAAAAAACAATAATTGCTAAAATAAATTTAATTTTTAGTTCTAAATAAATTCTAAATGCATTTAGGACGTTTTTTACTCACTTTATGTCTCTTCCACGATGTTATTTCTCTCTCCAACAACGTAGGTTACAATTATATTAACATGACCAATTATGCAAATTGGGTGATGACGTCATTTAGCTCTTACTTCTAGCGACTTTTAGGACAGCCAATAGCGATTTTCCTTACTGAGGAGTTGGCAACACTGGACACAGTGCCCTTCAAAATAAGGGTCACACCACAATGGCAATCAGGAACATTTTAAGCACCACTTGCTTTATTCAGATTTACCTTTGCTGCTGATTTTGCTGGGAACTGATAAGCACACACATACGCCTTCATACACAAAGCCACACACATGGTCACACCCACTGCTAAGTGCAGGGTACTGCTATCAGCAGTAGACTGAATGCCAAGTCACCTAGCTAACCGTGCAGAACTAACAGTCTTCCCTGATGTTCAAGCACTCACAACAAAAGGGCATTAAAAACATAATGCACACATGCTGGTTTTAAGATTTAATGTAAAGTCACACAAATGCATACACACACATCCATATAAAGAACATGTACATGTTTCACTACTGAGCTACACAGAGAGAAAGCTCAAGAGATTAAAATACATTACAAACTCCCATAAATAAGGCCAGAGTGTGTGCACGTGTTCATGTAAATGTGTGCGCACACACGTGGATTGTGAGGAATTATAACAGCCCGGCAGGCTTCAGGGCAAAGGACAAAACCTTAGTGAAGTGAGGCCAAGCCCGCCTGCGTGAGTGTTAGTGGATATGAGAACATAGGGCAGCAGCAGGGCTGTCTAAGGGAGGAGAAGTGTGAATCAGGGCGTGCCTGACTCCAGGATGAATTTGCTCAAAATAAAATTTCGTTCCAACTTGAATACTCAGGAATAATTCCCTGGAATGTCACAGTGCATTTTTATTTTAATTGATGAGCAGACTATTTATAATTCTGTTTTCAGAAATGGCTGTAACACTATTATTGTAAAAATGCACAGTCTGCAAAAGATACACAGGGTTGTGATGGTAGGGTTAATTTTTGTTGTTAAAAAAGTAAAATTCAAATGAAGTGCCATACATTCTGGCATTATGATTTTTCTGTTAAAGCTTTTCTCTTAAGGTGTTACAAACAAGCAAAAATTCTATAAAAATTAAATGATTTAAATTAAACATACAATGTAGGCTGAAGGAAGTGTGTAGCTGAGGAAAAGTGCTGGGGCAGAGAAGGACGCGCCTTTGCGGCATCTTAATCACGGCTCACTAGCTTAAAATCTGTGTAGGGTCCTGTGACTGTGGTTGCTGTTGTGTATGTTTAGCTGCAGCCGTGTCTGTAAAAAAGCATGGCTGCAGCTGAATAAAATATGCTGGAAAGCATGAAAATGCGGTCGGGTCTGCCATGGATCTATTACATCTAGTAATAAACAAACTGTATGAATTCTTAGTGACATAAGAGCTTTAGTTAGCAAGACTGAAAAAAAATCTAATAAACTAAACTGATAAAGTCTACTGTCAAAAGATGCTTAATGTGTAAGGTAAACATCTGATCAGTTATAGAGTTTAAGAGATGCTTGTAGGATAACTTTTATTCATAGAAAGATTAAAAATAAAAATATAATTGAAATTCCAGCTTAGCCTACTTCCAAATTAAATATCGGGGTTTGTTTTTTAGGATCATAGTTCAAAATTTCTTGGAGCCTATAGAAAAAAATAATCACGGAATAAAAAATAAAGCTTTCAATAAACTATATTTACTGATAATCATCAGCAAAAAAAGAAAAAAAAACTCTTGTAAAGGCTCTTGTAAAAAAAAAAAAAAAAAGCTACATTCTCTTAGCAAAGCACATAACAAGGTCATCTTCCAGGATGCTATTTTCCAGAGTGTTGATTAGTCAGTAGGCAGTGATTCTGTAGCTGTAGATGTCTCATCTCAAACACAACCTGCTTCAGAGTATGGCAGGTTTGCAGCACAAGTTACTATGGCAGTGCAACCTGCTAAGAAGGGAACCGCCTTTGCAATACTGAAAACCTAGAGTTAAACCTGGAGTTACCTTGATAAGCCACAAATTCTGCTTCGTAGTATGGACTCTGGACTCTATTAAGGGGGTAATATGAAAAGCTGTAGGAGGCTTGTACTCACGGTCGTGACAAATGTTGTCTTGCCAAAATCTTTGCAAAGGGGATTGTGAGTAAACTGCTGACATACGGAACAGCCCTGTTGGACTATAATCTACAACAGCTAACAATTCTGTGAGGTTGCACAAAAAGCTTACAGTCATAAAGTCAACATGCCAGAATCAGTAGATAAAATATCTGCTATGTTCTTCTTAGTTTAACGTGCAAAAATTTGCACTAAACATTTGTGCAAAAGCGTTGGAAAAAAGGTTTAGACAGTTTAGACAAAAATGACTGATGACTTTTGGTGATGCTGTATAAGTCAAGTGACCACCAAAGTCATTAAGATTACAGACACAAGAATGCTTGCTGAATGTACCCCCGAATAGTGTTTACCGTATCAACAACTCACTGTAGAAGAGGTATGCAGTTTCATTCTGTCATTGCATTTGATTCTATAGTCTTTAGCATGAAGTCAACCAATTGTTCTTGCATTTCTAAATATAGAACTCTCAAAATGAGACGAATCAATGCTGGGTTTTACCGTCATCGTGGACAGTGTTGCCAACTTAGTGACTTTGTCGCTATATTTAGCGACTTTTTTTTCTAAAAAGCCACTAGCGACAAATCTGGTGACTTTTGCTGGTGTTATTAGGAAGACTTATGACCACTTTTTGACGTGAAAGCACGTATCGCTCTTACTCTCAATAAACAGTGGGTGCTGCCATGGGCACCGGGCCCATGCCAAAGTGTTCACAGGCAACGGATTGTTGTAACGCAGAAGTCGCCCCCAGCTGCTGTCAGAGCAGGAGATGTTGACCCCCTACGCCTCCAAAACTGCACTGAGCGAAGCTGCTGCTCCTTCCCTGAGTGTAATGCAGTCAGTTCTTCTTTTACGCTTGCCGGTACTTTTTGTAGGATCGCAAGGTTTAAAACTACTTAAAAATTCACACACACAGAAAAAGTTTGGATCACTTTTGCCGGTACCAAGCCCAGATAAAGGAGGAGAGTTGGAATTATGACATAAAAAAAAACAATAATAGCTAAAAGAAATGTAATTTGTAGTTCTAAATATATTCTAAATGCATTTATTGTGCTTTTTTGTTTACTTTATGTCTCTTCAACAATGTTATTTCTCTCTCCTGTAGGTAGGTTACAATTACATAAGCATGACAAATTATGCAAATTAGGTGATGACATCATTTAGCGGCTTCTAGTGACTTATAGGACAGCCAATAGCGATTTTCCTTACTGAGGAGTTGGCAACACTGATCATGGATTGTCTATTTGGTGTGAAAAAGCTACTTTAATTTTGCTTTTACGTCTGATCTTTAAGGTCTACACTAATAAAATATATAAAAAGAAATAAAAGTAACATGGAACATGGTGTTAGAATCTGTCAGTAAGAACAAAATTGATAAATGATTTAATCCTGCCTGGAGAGAAATGTTGCTTGGTATATCATTGAAGTGCAGTCAGTGAGGTTACTTCAAAGTAAACTGGAGTTCAAGGAAAGTGCATTACCCTCTAAAATTGGAATTGTAGTCCAAATAACCTAAATATCTGGCAATATTTCTTATAGATTACATTGCACAATATTGACCTGTTACTTTTAGCTACGTCAGCACCTTTAACTGCAAGATTTGCAGTGATTGCCTTCTTGTAACAGGATAGAGTCTGGAAAATTTTCATTTTCTTTAATTACCTTGCTTTATTTAAGTCTGTTGCTTTTATTTCTACTGGGTCGTTAATGCAATAACATTGATGAAAAAGGGTTTGAAATGTGTAATTCCTTATCCAGTAGCTCAATTTCACTCGTGTGATAAACTGTACCAGAGTGAAATGCAGTGCAACCTTACAGACTACATCTAAAATGTAACCATGAAATGAATCAAGGCCAAGAATCATAAATTGGTTTTCTGAGATGTATTTCTGTAGAAAGCATTGGTATGATGAAATTTTATCATAAGGCCTTTGCTTCCTGAATGTTAGAGTCATTCCTAATGAGTCATATATTGAGTGTCCTAATTTGTGGCAGCAATGGTTAATCCAAATGCAACATAATATCAAGAAGAGGTTTTATCCAAAGCACCTTCCCTTACAATGAGTATAAATATTTTGAGCATGAGTGAGCCTAATGGGAATTAAAAAGGACCATTAAGAATATGAGTCAGTGTTTCTTTTCTTTTCTTCTTTTTTTTTTTAAGTGGACTCGTTTGATCTATGACAGCAGAAAAAATAAACATTAAACTACTAAATAACCCTTTATGGAAGTACGTATGGTCATTAATTAAAATTAAATAGCTGAAAGTATTTATTTTATGAAGCTCTACATCAGGGGTGGGCAATTCCAGGCCCAGAGGTCCCTGCAGGTTTTAGATGTGTCCTTGAACCAACACAGCTGATTTAAATGGCTAAATTAGCTTCTCAACATGTCCTGAAGTTCTCCAGAGGCCTGGTAACGAACTAATCATGTGATTCAGGTGTGTTGACCCAAGGTGAGATCTAAAACCTGCAGGACACTGGCCCTCGGGGCCTGGAATTGCCCACCCCTGCTCTACATTAAAGAGAACAGGTGAAGTTCTACCCATAAAACCTCGAAAACATTTTGAAAATATGCCTTATGTGATTAAACAAATGTGGTTATTATATGATTAATTTTAGCCTAACTAATACGAGGTACAATCATTAAGTTTTGTGATTTGGCTCACAAATATAAAGTTATTTGCCTTTTATTCATTTTTAACAGATCTTTTTAGTGGATCTCTGATTCCCACATTCTGTTACAACAGCTTCAATTTCATTTCAAGAAGAAACAAAGACCTCGAATCCAAATCTGACGAGTAGTGTAGGTGGTATGTGACGATGTGTTGGTGCAGCCTGAAGATGTATGTACATGTTAGTGGCACAAGGCATGTACCACAGTAGGGGTAACTTCCTCTAAATATTCTACTTCTTTTGGCAGAAATAACCTCAGTATATAAAAGTAGAACTTGTGAAGTGGTGTTACCTCATGGGACACATTCACAGTGCAAAGCAGTGTGGATGCTGAAAAGTAGAAGCATTTCTCTGGTTGAGCTCCTGATCAGTTTGAACAATACTGATGTTGATTATATTGTATATTCAACATAACAATCCCTGACTAGCTGCACTTAAAGTGAGGTGCACAACGACCCAAAAAGAACCAAATCAAAAATTTTTTTTATTATATTTTGTTGTATTTATTTTTTATTTAATGAGTGGAATTGCTGAAATCCTCCTGAACAAGTGCCAAAGGTATAATTGCAAGCGGAGCTTTTAACAGGGACTGTAAGCTACCAAAAACTGTTGATCTCTTGAATGGCAACAGATCCGAACACCACCACGAGAAATAAAAACATGAACTGATTTTAAAAATTGTAATCCAATCTAAATTAAAATTAAAAAGGCAAGTCTAGGATCACTGAAAGTGGACTTAAATCCTCCCTAACTGTCTTCCTCAGAAGGTTGGGAGTTGTCTCGATTATTGTTTATGTCTTAATTAGTATTGAGATGTTGTGTCTTAAAAAGCTAAGCAGAGACATGGTCTGCAAATTAGCTGTGTCTAGATGTCCTATGTACATTGCATTGGATTGAATTGTTTTTTTAAATGTCTCACCCCTGATATTTAAAGTACATGGAGAATACGTAAAGACAGAAACATTTGCATTCAGTTACAGCCAATTTTAAATGGTAAATGGCCTGTATTTATATAGCGCTTTACTAGTCCCTAAGGACCCCAAAGCGCTTTACACATTCAGTCATCCATCCATTCACACACACATTCACACACTGGTGATGGCAAGCTACATTGTAGCCACAGCCACCCTGGGGCGCACTGACAGAGGCGAGGCTGCCAGACACTGGCGCCACCGGGCCCTCTGACCACCACTAGTAGGCAACGGGTGAAGTGTCTTGCCCAAGGACACAACAACCAAGACTGTCTAAGCTGGGGGTCGAACCAGCAACCTTCCGATTACAAGGCGAACTCCCAACTCTTGAGCCACGATCGCCCCAACTTTTAACTTTTAACCCAACTTTGTTTTTGGGTGGTGTGAAGAGGACTCAAAGGAACATGAAAACTCCACAAAGAGAGACCCTGTGTGGCAGATTTGATCCCAGGACCTTTGGCTAAAAGGCAAGTGCTAACTCTATTACACTGTGTACCATTGTTTTAAAACATACAGTAGTGATTTTCAACCCAGTCCTTCAGTCCACCCTCTTTTCCATCACATATTTTGTCTGATCCGTCTAATTCTTTTCTTTTTTCAGTCTTTATCTGTCAGTCTTCAGCTTTGTCAGTGGCAGTATCCAGGCTACATATCATACTCTTCTTGTCATCGCTTATCATATTTGAACCATCTGTCACCAGTTCATTATCTGAGTGTCATGTTCAACAGCCACTTCTCCATTTCTGATTGTTAGCTGCACGATACACTGAGTGCTTTATTAGATATAGGGAGTCCAAAGATATAAGAGAAATAGAAATGTGTCTTCTTTGGGGTTGATGCTAACATCAACATAGGAAGAAGGCTGTTTATATCAAAATAATGATTCATTACACTAAAATAGATATGCATCTGAATTGTGATTGTGCAGCCTCCCCCTCATTACTTTGAAGGCTGTGTGAGTAACAACACAGGTCAGTATGTAATTTGTTCTGCTCGGTGCCATTACATCACGAAAAAGGTCTCCTGTGTTTTGTTTCGTAATCCTCTGGTCCAATAAAGCATCACTGTTACCGAGTTTATCCCAGCCTGGATTCAAATTATATCAGCATTCATATCAGCATAAACGCTCAGCCTTGTTATTTTCATTGGCCTTTTGAGTGCAGGTGCAGATGTAAAGAGACCATAGTAGTTATGATCGGGATTTTTTTTTTTTTTTTGGAACATCAGATGTGGGATTCAAATCACCATATAACCATCCCTTTAGGTCAACACTGAGGTCAACTGTAGATTGCTTGTAGGCAGCAAGCCAAACACTACTGATGAGGCAGGTGGTTGAAAATAGCACTATATTTGTGTGTGTGTGAGAGAGAGAGATAGAGAGAGAGAGAGAGAACGAGTGGAAATGGACTATCATTTATATAACTGCTTTTTTCAAGTCTTAGTGACCACTTGATGCACTGCACACTACCAGTCACATTCAACCATTCAGACGCACTCACACCTTCTATGCACATTAACCACTTCATCGACAGCACATCCGCATCTATCACCAGTGTAGAATCACTAATTAACCTACATGTAAAAGGGACTGTGGGAGGAAATCAGACCACTCGGCGAAAAACCAGTGCACACACAGAGCATGCACACTTCAATAAGGACCCAGGCTTGAACCCAGAATCTTTGTGCTGTAAGGGAGCAGCGCTAACCAATGCACTACAGTGCAGTCACCACAAAGTGGCAATTAAAAAAATATATAAATACATGAGACCAAAAACACCGTAAAAACAAATCAGCTCAACAAGTAATTTTGAGACACGTTTGGTCGTGCAACAATAAAAAAATAGTATTTGTCTTGAGTCATTCATATAACCAGTGATGGGCATAACACATTTTAAAGTAATGCATTACTATAATTACATTTTTTGGTAATGCAGTAATGTACGGAATTCAGTATATGTTCAGTTATCTGCGTGATGGGCAGATAGAAAGAGAAACGCTGCCTTTGGTTTCCAGCACTCGTGCTACAATAAGCTGATTTCAGTTTGTGTGCAGGGAGGGGGAAATGATGGGGTGATCTACAACTTTTTATTCCATTAAAGGACATTAAAGGACAAGCATACAATGGTAAAGTAAAAACTGCATCCAGAGCACAAACAGCTGCTTTATACTACAAACACAACATGGGCTTTTTGGAAGCATCTACACAGACAACATGCTAAGAACAAAGCTAGCAATGAAATCAGAGTGAAATTTAATATTGTTTTTTATTGTTAACTGGTAATTATGTCACAGTGCATTTCAGGCTAAGTAGGGGAGAAATGCCATAGTAATATTATAAATATTAGCATATTTCTTTCTCAGGGGAGTAATTAAGTAATGTAATGCACTGCTTTAATAAAGTAAGAAGTAATTTGGCATAGAATAGATTCTTTATTGTCTTCATCCGTCTTTGTACAGCCAAACCCCTTTTGACAACAGGAATAAATAAATACAAAACATATTAAAATGACATAGGAACTACAAAATTGGCTATTCCTAAGTTCTTTAAGTTTTTGCAAGCTACCAGCTTCCATCAGAGCTTTCACAGCAATGATCAATTTAAGTTTTCAAAAATCCAGATATCCTGCTCCTAGGAAACAATTCCTAGATACTTCCTGCCAAATACATATCAACATGCCAAAAAATGTGGGAGAGTGAATAGCCAAGCACACGGCCCACAGATGCTTACACACACACACACACACACACACACACACACACACATGCACATTTGCATCTTATTATATATGTGAATCTTTCCTTGCTAAATATGGCTAACAAATGTATTTCCCTGACTTAAATATGTTTAATATATGGCTAAAACTCTCTAAACATCAAAAAATCTGAGCATGTTCTTGTCATGTAAGCTGGAGCAAACACAACAGTTTGCTTTGTCATAGTCAAAAACAAGATGCAGTTGTAGTTTCAGCACCTCGGAGTGAAATCTGATTAAAGAAGCATGCAAATTTTCAAGAGAGGACAACAGGAAACTGCAAAACTGCCAGCACAAATAGTTCTTGCTAACAGAAGTGATCTTGTAGTCAGTGTGGGCTGTAGTTGCACACCTCTAACCAGCATGGCAACATTTGGGACAAAATAATGTTTTGTTTGTAATCTGAACAATACAGCAATTAGGAGGCTAAAAGAATTTCAGACTAGCCAAGGGGCACACATTGTGGAAACACAGACAGCAATGCTGTCGGTTTAAAGCTGTCAGCCACAATACAACACCCATAGACACACTGCTTGGAAACACAAAATAAATCCATACAGAAATTAAAGAAAATTAAACACAATCAACTTGTTCCTCACAATCACACACTTCAATTTACACAACCATACAAGCTGCCGTTGGACCCCATGCCAGGTGCAGCTGTGCTTTCATAGAGGAACAGCAGGACTCGAGCGGGAGTATTTCAGGCTGTGGCGGCCAGATTGAATTAAAGCCGGATTAATCCCTGTAGAATTTGTGTCATTCTTCCAAGCAACACTAAATCCAAATCAAATTATACAACCCGCCCCCCGCTGCCACCAGCACCACCACCATCATCCACGGTACCATAGCACCACGCCTCAAGTGTGTGCGCATAGAGATATCAGTGTCTTATTATTCTTGTTTTTATCCCTCATTCTCAACCACATTATCACCCCCCACTCTCCTGTCAACCTTTTGTTCCTCTCCAGCTGTGACTGATGTGTGGAAAGTTAATTGATAGTGACAGCCTCTAAATCCAGCTGAGGAATCGTTACATGAAAGAGGAATTTGGGATGGCCATTGGGTTCAGTCAACTCAATTTGCCTTGTGCTGGCCAAACATCACTTATTACCATTATTTACAGAGTCATGCACACACACGCACATCAAATCCAACAGTAGAACTAAACATACAGGCATCTAGATCTTAGCCATCTGGCACCACTTCAACTGACATCAAGTTTGGGTGAGAATAATTGCCCTCATAAACAGATACCAAGTTCATCCAGCTGTAGCTTATTTTGGCATGGGTGGTTGCTACTGGCGGATTGGCATTTTGTTAAGAGTTTCAACTAGAGACCTATGTCTGTTTCTAAAGTCATGTCCCTGTGTCTGTCTTGTTTCTCCGAGCCCTGTCTTTGTAGTGTCCTTGTGTCAACTCACTGTTATCTCCTCAGTCATGTCTCTGTGTTTGTTTTCTCCTTCCCTGCATCAAGTTTGTCCTGAGTCTGGGTCTCTGTCTCTGTGTTTGTTTGCTTCCTGTCATGGTCCTGGGTCGTGCGACCCAGTGTTTTGAGTTTTAGTCTATTTTGATGTTTATTGTTTGTTTAGGTTCGTTAAGTTATTCTAGCTCATTTGTTATTATATTACCCTTGTGTTAAGTCTCCCTTGCCCTTCATGTGTTTATGTCTGTGTGTCTTATGTTGTCAAGTTCATGTTGTCGTTTCTGTCACCTTCCCCTGTACTCGGTCTCCCTGGTTCGTGCGCCTACCCGTTATGTGTCATGTCTGTGTGGCTCTTGTTGTCTAGTTCGTTTCATGTCTATGTCTCCGTGTTTCCTGTTTTATTTTGAAAGAGTCTGTTCTTTGTTCACTGCATTTAGATTACTCTTTCCTGTGCATCATTATGTATATCCAAGTCAGCTGTTTCCTCATGTGTCTTCACTTCCCCTGATCGCCTCATGTGTGTATTTACGTCCTCTGTTTTCTGAATGTCATTGTTAGGTCGTCTGTTATCCCCATCATTGTCTTAGTCATTGTCATTGTTAGTCTTAGTCATAGAACTTCATAGTGTTTGTTTCTTAGTGTTTTTTAGTTTGCTTAGGGTTCCATGTTTAACTCCTGCTATCATCCAAATAAAGGATCGCTTTCTGTTTAAACCTGCAACTCCTCATCCACATCTGCTTTTGGGTCCTGTTTCAAAAAACACACCGGCGCACCCCGCCGTGACAGTTTCCTGTCTTATTTTGATAGTCTCTTGTCCTGTGTGCGTTGTGTTCAGTTTTGCTTCCCCTGTCTTGTTAGTCACCTGTGTTCCCTGGTGTGTTCCATCCTACCCATTTAAGCTCTTTGCCTTCCTTTGTTCTTTGTTATGATATCCTTCTAGTTGTGTGTTCTGTCTGTTTAGCAGTTTTATACCTAGTATTCCCAAGTATCTGTATAGTTTATGGGGTTTTTTTATTCAGTGTCCTGTAAGTCCAGTAATAAAGCTGCTTTTGAGTTCAGTTCTACATCTGAGTCCTGTGTATTGCGTCCGCAACTCTGCCTGCCCTCAGTGCATCATGACAAGAACAGTGAAAAAGTATGACAGTAGAGTTGCACTGTACAACAGCAACAGGATTTGGATTAAAAAAAAGAAACTGTAAATTTTAATTTAAGCTTTGTTAAATGTGATATAAAAATATGGCAATATCATATCAAAAATACATTTCATGTATGGGTGAATACATTTCTTTTCTAATGCTGTAGTCACATTAGGGAACAGTGATTGAAGATGACTAATATTATTGTGACCATTTCCAGTGAATTTGTGATCTTGTCTTTGAAACAGCTATGTTTGCTATGATGAGTAGTGAGAGCAGGGAGCAGGTGGAAGAAAATATGGAGACGTGGGGATATGCCCTGGAGAGAAGAGGAATGAAAGTCAAGAATACATGTGTGAATGAGACAGAGACAGTTGGAAAGGAGAAGACAGAGAGTAGAAGTAGCGACAGTGAAGGTAGGTGAGTTCAACCAGCCAAAGCAACGAGTGGTCTACAAGGTAGGTGAAGAGGAGAGTGCCAGCAAGATGGAGTGGGTGGGAAGAAGTTTCAGGGGCGATTTGTGACAGATGGATAAGCATGAAAGAAAATAGTGAGACCTGCTATAATTTATGGTTTGGAGATAATGGCACTGGCAAAAACACAGGAATTCAAGCTGAAGGTGGCAAAGGTGAAGATGTTTTCATTTTTGGTGACCAAGATTGACCAGAGTGGAAATGAGTAGAGGAGTCAGACAGCTCAGGTTGAGTGGTTTGGCATTAAAGAGTCAATACTCACATGGGTTAGACACATGTAGAGGAAGAATAGTGGATCTAATGGATGCTGAAGATGGAGTTTCCAGGCAGGATGAAAAGAGGAAGACCTGATAAGAGGTTCATGGATGTAGTGGAGGACATGCAGAGGGTTGGTGTGACAGAGGAAGATAGGGTGAGATGGAGGCAGATGATCTGGTGTGCTCCTTAAGCAAGCAGCCAAAACAAACAAACAAAACAATTAGCTTGAAATCGTTGCTTTCAAAAAAATAACTGACTGCAAATGGTTACAAGTTTCCATCTCAAAAGTGACTGTTGGTGATAAAAAAAACATAAAATCAGTCTGTTATCAGTTTACAGCTGTGGTTGGGAAGGCAGTTAATTTGTTTGTTATAATATAGTGGTTAGCTATGACAAATTGTCCCCCAAAAAAGACAACAATTATTTGCAAACCTTCTGTAATCTGTCTGAGAGTGACTGCAGTCATTTTGAGCCAGACTGCAGTTGTTTGGAGACAGGTTGCCTCCCATGAGGTGATCTGTGTAATCACCTAGTGATCGAAAATCGTTTCCCAACACCCTCAACATGGGGGCAACCAGTTGGTGACCGCAACTACTTAGAATCAGTCAAATAAAACAAAAAAATCCGTACCAACACATGGCTACAACCAATTTTTCTTAGTCGCACAAAAAAATGTCTTCCTATTTTGATTCTAATCTAAAAGAACCATTAAAGGTCTGTACTCGAGCTGTTTTAGCTTGCCTCAGTTTAAGCCTTCTGATTGGCTTCTCCTCATAAACACAACGTATAAACAACAGCTGGGCAGCAAGATTTATGAGCTTCATATTAACATATTAGCGATATCTAGATTTACTCACACCAGACAGAGCCAAGAGTACAAAAAAATGGTGGGAAAGCTAATGTTTTGAAAACCATGTAACAGAAGAAGCTAAATTGACTTTTTGATGTGGAAATAAACCCCATCTATTATGGAAATATAATTTGGTATGTCAGATGATAGTGGACGTAATCGAGCTTAGCAGGAGACCAGGTCAATGGGTCCATCAGCTTGTCCTGGTAGCAAGTCGGGATGGGTTTTGAGCTTAAGTCACGATAACGCATTGCACTACTCTAATCTGGGAAATGTTAATCTTCAATCCCTTAACCACTCTGTAAATCTCATGGTGAGAATTCAAGAAGCACTTTTTATCTCAATCACACACACTTTACTTTTCAGTGATTCTGTGCTTAATTTGTGGGAAACGAGGACTAAATGTGGGGAGTCCCAGCTGAGGCGGTGTCATACAGTTGAGCGTGTCTACATGTATGTGTGTGTGTCTGTGTAGACAGTCATGTCTGTCCGCCAGTTTCTCCTCTATCTCGGTTTGATGGATGTACACGAGCTGTAGAAGAGGACTGAAGATGAGTGAGGGAGGAGTTGAGAAATGTACGAACAACAGCAGCCAGTTGCATCAGGCTGGGAGATGAGTTTATTTGCTGGCAGGGCTGACATGCTCAGCAAGGGAGATCTTATACTCTCTCTGTGTTTTGAAAACATGTGAGAAGAGTTTGAGATCTCATGGAAAAGTAAAAAGTACTTTATCATCTGATCTGTCCAAGGCAATCTGTCCAAGGCAATCTGTCGCCGTTGTTTTTCACTGCTCTTAAAGTGTCTGAACATTTTGTTACCCACAGAAATGTGTCGTTAAAAAGCACAAAAAAATGTACCAATCCCGTTTCCTTTCAAATCAAGAAGAATCAAGTTTTTTTTTTTTAAAGTGTCTTGAATTATGCGCAGACTGTATCTACGTAAAGGAGAATTCAAAAATATAGGTAATAACTGAGCTTCTGTGCAATATGTTGCAGCGTTCAGGTGCATAGATTACACAATACAAAAGCAACACAAGAACCAGTGTTGTGTTGTGATAAAGGAAATACATTATAAGTTACTGCTTGACCTCAAGGATAAACACAATCTGTTGTAAGAAACACTGAATGGAAACACATTTTGCTTGTTGGAAAAGAAACTCCACAGGGAAACTTTTTCATTTAAGAACTCTTGACTTTCTTTGTATTAAAAGAAAACTGTATTTTTGTGGAAAAACAACACCTGCTACTTAAAATAAAGTATCAAAAAAGACCTGCTTTTAGGAACAGCAACCAGAGTCACAGGTCTTGTCAGTACTAATAATAAAATTATAAAAATGGTGGCAAAGTGTCAGAAAGGAGGCTTGTGATGAGAATATTTGAAAAAAAGAAGACAAAAACATGATGTAGAAAGAGACGGACAGAAAGAGCAAAATGAAGAGTCCACTTCCCAGACTCCAGTGCCGTGTCTTTTCTATTAAACAAGTCTTTTGTTGTGTGTAGGAGATAAAGATAGGAGAATAGACAAAAAGCAAAAAAGACTTAAGAGAAGGAAAGTGTGATTTAGGAAACTCAAGGGTTTTCCGAGACTGAAGGATAAAAATCTGACTGAAAGGCAAAGCAGAGTGAGCTAGAGAAAACTGAGGAGAAACATGTTATGATAGTACAAGCAGTTCTCCTCTTTCGTTCTCTCTTTCTCTCTTCTCTACAGCCTCTCCCTGTGAAAAGCTCCTCATTTCTCATGGCAAGTAGGAAAGAAAGGTGTGAAAGATGTAAGAAGAGAAACAAAAGAACAGATAGACAGGAAACAGTGTAGCTGTAGGGAAAAAGATGAAGAGGAAGACAAAAGATCAAAAAGGGTAGAAGAACCAGGTGAAAGGAGGATGAGGAAGAGAGGGGAAGAGTGGGGAGAGAGGTTTTGACAATACAACCCATCACCTTACCACCTCGCTGGCTATCATCCCATCCTATCTCACCCTGTCATGGAACAAGCCAAGCAGAATGAAAAATGAGAGAAATACTGGGTAAAAAAGGATGAAGCATGCAGGCTAAAGGAGGAGGAGGCAGCGAGGTGAGATTGACCATACTGTAGTATGTATCGCCCTCCTCCATCTCTTTTTTCCCCACACAGGTGAATCCTGGGGGGGATAGGAGTCTATGAAAGAATACATCACCCTCTTGAATCAACCTGTTTGTTACTAAAGCCTTATTCTGTCTGCCATTTCTTTCTTTTTTTGTAATAAATTGATCACACGAAAATAGATATTGTGTCACACCTTGATTTAGAGACCGTTCAGCGCAGTAATAGTGTACGTCATGAGAGATGAGCGATTGGTGCTATTTTATGCAATAAAATAGTCTGTCGTTTCCCATACGCAAGTAAACAGTTTACTACATAACAGGTTACTACAAGTATATCACACCACAAACGTAAGTTTTTCTTACTGAAGATGATTGGAAATCTAAACATCCATCAGTAATCCACAGGGGGGAAAAAAATCTCCACAGCCTCCTTCACTTACACTTGGGCTTCACATTTCCTCACTTCTAATATGAAATATTAAACTAATTTTTATTTCTTAAATCCAGCTTCACAGACATTGTTACATCCAGTTTTTGAGAGCAGTGCTCCGTGATGTAAGTTAGCCTTTATAGTATAGTGTTTTATAGTGTTTAGCAAATAAAGACACGGTATATTGTTGTGCAAAAGCCTTGAGCCACTAGTCAATAGTTCTCCAGGTTTTCTAAAGGTCTTTTAAAGTTTTTCTTTGGACAATGGCTGTTTCACTCAATTCTAGTCCATTCCTCAAACCTAACCATTTTCCGAGAAAAGTTTTTTGGGGAGTTCTTTTGTTTCCTTTCTGTTATGCGACCTAAACCTAAACCAAACACTTACCTTACCTATAATTCATTCAAACATAAAAAAAAGTTAACGAAAACTCAAGGTATGAACCAGTGTTGTCTACATAACAGCCAAACTTAGCAAAGACCCAGGTTCAGATTTTTTTAGGGACTTCTGTTGCTCTTGTTTGTTCCACCATGAAATGTAATCTGGAAAACATCTGACTGGCAACAGCTTCAGGGTTCTGCATTACAATGATCGTACAGCCAGTGCAGTAGAAGCCTGAATACCTGGACAGACAAACACATTGGAACACCATCAGTCATGGATTGGCCTCCAGAAGGCAGTGAACATCCAAAGAAGAGCTTTTAATCACTATAAGAAGCCAGGAAAGTTATTCCTGAAAGCCTCTTAACAAAAATTACAAGAAAACTTGCCTAATACAGTTCAAGCTGTGCTGAAAAGTACAGGTGGCCATACCAAAATACTGACTTTCAGTCTTGTTAGTATTGTACAAGCTCTGCTTTTGTCTTATTTCCATATATGTTTGCACGTTTCAATACATTGCTGCATCTATTTCACATTTTCCTAGCAAAATATAGGGAAATGAAGTGTGGTGCAAGAATTTTAGTTGTTGAGAATCTAATGGATCACACAAAATGTACCTGAATTCATCTGCAACATGGCAATTACATTAAGAGAATGAAAAGAACTATGGTTAGCAACAAAAACAACAAAAAATCTTGCAACAAATGTTATAGCATCCACAGAGCATCGCAGGGACGGCTAGGGTCATGTGAAGACCAGGAGTAATGAATTCCATCTAAATCCACTGTAGATGTGCAGCAACTTCGCCTTCAGACTTCCTTCTACCACAAACAACTTACAAAGTATTCGGTAAAACTGTGTACAAGTGAATCCAGAAGAATCTGTTTAAAGAATCTACTTAAAAGCCAAAGAAGGTCACAGCAAATTAGCTTTAGGAGTATAAAATTGATTGAAATAAAAAAAGCTTCATTATTTTAGTTTTAATGCCTAAAACATTTGCAGTTTTCGGCATACAATTTTGTATTTGTCGAGAGAGGTCAGGTTTGTATCATGGTAAGTGGTTACACAGACATTACAAGTTTTCAAAAAAAAGCTTTTAAATCCTAAAAATCAAGGTCACTTACATCAAGTACCCAAGCAAGAAACACTCATAGCTACTCAATATGTCGACATGACTTACAGCCCACACATATCAGCTCCCACATAGAAAACACAGACAAGACAGGGAGAATTATTTAAAAAAAAAAAAAAAAGATAAGATAATAAGAAAAAAATGAGACAACGAATTAGTGTGTGATTCATGTGGCTACTTTATAATTAGCTGACAAAGCTGACAAGAACCCCAGCAAGTGACTGAAGCATTAGATTAAACAATGTTCTGTATTTAACAGCCACGACTGCATGCTCTAGTGCTTCAGTAGTGCAATCAGAAACCTCTCTCTCACACCCACACCCACATACATATACGCTACACACTCGTGTCAAGGATAGGCTTGCACACACCCGCCCTAACCTTCCATGGCTGCCACAGCGCTATACCACCACTGGCTCTTGACAACAGTCTAATTGGTAATTATACACATGGCCCCCTCCCGGGAGCTTGCAATCCTAATGAAACTGCTTCAGTGTCTGGTGCACAGACAGGTCTTTAGCAGACATCCAAACGGACACACACAAAAGGAGTTCAGCCATACACCTATGCATGCGCAAATACACGCACACGGCAGAGAATTGTGAAGGAACTGGGGTGTGTCTTTGAGGTCAAGAGGAAAGTCAGAGGTTAAGGATGAATGAAAATCAAACTGGAAGTACAGGGTAATTAACTTGACCCCGTTCATAAAGAGTGTATGAGTGAGACATTGTTGGTGACTACTAGAAAATGATTCATGCATGAATTCTGTATGAATGGCTCTGAATGGTGCTGTAATTACATGTTTTGTGGCTACAGTAAAACTTACTTCTCTGTGTTTTCTATTGAAGGCTCATAATTTATTCTAAAAATAACGAAAGCGAATGAGCTCCTACGATAATTTTGTTCTGTTGTTAAGGCAACAATCAAGACACACAATGTTTCTACAGGATATTAACGTTACAAATGTTCTCCCAAATGTATGCTGACTGCTGAGTCATAATCACATTTAATACATAATACAAGATAAGGCACCCCGCTTCACTAATGCCTCGCATTATAGCCATTTGTACAGCATGCAAGAAGGTTGGCAGCCATTTTTAGATTCAATATGATGGCTAAAAAAGGCCCTGCTGATTGCTGTCATGTTACAATCAGCTCATTTGCATGTCATCACATCTGATGAGGTAGATTATTTATTTGGCAAAGAATTCTGTGGCTTACAATATCAGGACGAGAGCCAGCAAAGGGGGGAGGGTTTGGCAGAAAAACAGCTGTGGGAAAAAAATACCTAAGGATCTAACAGAAAGTAGAAAAGTATACTTTAACTTTTGAAAGACAAGAGGACATTCATCATCCTGTGATTCAGAGGAAAGCCCAGAGAAGATTGAGGAGGCCACTTTGAGAGAGAGGGAGAAACAGCATTACTGATCAAAATAAATGTAATGAATATGACAAAATAGATGAGTGTAATTTACGTCAAACAAGGTGCTATGTAAAACAAAGTAATACTTTGAATGGTATTTCCACATACACATGTTCCAATAATTTTCCTTTACTTCAAATGTGAAGAATAGTTACGTTTTGTTAGCTTTTAATGTGTCTGTAGGAATGTGTTCACTGTATATGGATATTTCTACAGAGACTGACTATCATTAAAAAATAAAGGGTTTTGAAAGGCCTTAAGATGCATTAAAGGGAAGATTATAAATCAGCTAGCTCCTAATTTGTAAGCTCTTCAGTTCTACTGGTGTATGTATTAATTAAAAGACAAATATCTACTTTATATAGTCTATAGTTTCTTTTCAATGTGCATTTCAGAAAGAAACTTTTACAAGTATCACACCATAAATGATCCTCTGGCATGAAACCAGTGGACAGTATTATTTGTCAGCATCGTGACCATTCACTGCTAGGAATTTGTTAATTTTTATTCACAAAAATGTACTGTTATGGCTTTAAAAAGAAATGAGCTTTAATATTGAATGTTTAAAGAAAGGTCTTTTATGACCAATTAATCCACCCAGACCAACTCTTTCTATAGACCTTTGGCTCATACTGTTTTTAATATACTGATTAAACTCCCATAGCCACTAGAGCTTTGTCACCTGAAGTCTTCATTTGACTTTAATTCAATAAACAGATTCTGTCATATTTGCCTGGGAAAATTTTCGGCATCCTGTCGGTTACATTGCACATAGACCTTTAACGTTTTTTTTGGGTTTTTTTGCCTGTCCCGTTTGGCTCTTTTGCCATCAGAATTGTTGTCTAAAGGCAAAGAAAGATGCCCAACGGATTTACTTTACCAAATTGACCATCCCAGCCTTGCCATAATGGTCCATTTGATTCACCTTTTATTGTTTATTTTATTTTCACTTACTGAATACGGGACAGACTTCACTGGGGGAAAGAAGGGGAGAAAGAAAGAGGGAAAGAGAAACAGCTGAGAAGAGGGACGGGGGAGAAGGGCAAAAGACAAAAACCAACAGAATGAGCAGAAAAAAAAAAGAAAAAAAATACATGTATCGATCACCTGGATCACCTGCTGAGAAAGAAAAAAGAAAACAAGCAGAAGAAAACAAGAGTAATAGAATAAACAACATCACAATGATATATGGGAATATGACAGTAAATACTAAATATTAAACATTATTGTGCAGCACATAAGATCAACAGAACACAGTGTGCTTTGAGGTAGGAGCCAAAAAGGGTGTAGTTTGTGGGTGTGATCACCCGTGTGTACACCTGTGAGCATGGACGCGCTTGTTTTTTGTTTTTTTAAAAGGTTCCTTCATGTAATGATCTGCTAGAGGGTGTGGGGGGGCCACAGCCCTGTCCTCCAGGGCATGAAGCAGGTATGGAGGAGATCAAAACTCCAGACATCCAGAGGCCCCCAGAACACAAGAGACCAAGGAAGACCAACAGAGGGGCAGCCGCGCCACTGTCCCGGAAAGAGCTGAGGAGAGTCCCAGATGAGGGCTCACTCAGCAGCCGCGGAGCAGAAGCCAGGGGGGGTTGCAGTGACGCGCCCGTGAGCTCTGCCGGCAGCCAGCCGTGCCTGAGTGACCGAGCCCCAGGCCGAGAGGCCGGGGGCACCCCACCTCCGAAGTGGCCCGAGCGAGCCCCAGGCTCCAGGCCCCGATACGCGGCCGCCAAGGAGTGAGCCGGTGTGTACCTGGACGCCCATCCCCGGACACAAAGAACCACCAACGCACCGATGTCTGAGGGAGTCCGCCACTGGCAGGGGAAGTGGTGGTAGGGGGAAACAGGCCTTCAAACCTTGGAGGGCCTGAGATGTCCCCAGAGAGGTGGCGCCTGACACCCAACCTGACATATAGACACAGAAATACAGGCACACACAGATACAAACATCCATTCCCACCCTCATGCTCTCATATGCACTTACTCCACACTCAACCAACGTGGAGACAGACATAAAGAGACGCTGTACACACGATCACACTCCCCAAGCGTACTCTACAAACCGGGTCTAGGTACCCTTGCCCCTGGAGGGGGGAACTGCACCCAGACCCAGGTGGTGTTACCCTTTTCCCTGCGGTGGGGGGAGGCAGACCGCCCCGACTCCGCAGCAGCAGGGAGGCCCCACACTCCAGACCTCAGTCGGACGGCCAACTCCTCCTCCTAGCCCCCCCGCTCCAGCAGGCCGCAGAGAACGGGGGTGAGAGAAGACTCCAAACCTCCCTCCACCCGCTCATTATCCCACAACTTAGACATTCACATTACTCACACTCTCATTACACATACATATAGGATCTTGGGGGTGGGCACGATACACGGAATCCAAAGTACCATCAGGGTGTACACCTCACCCCTGGCGTCGTTGCCCACCTCTCAATTTTAAATACACGTAGGCATTGAGGGCTAGCAGGAGGGACTATGCACTTACCTGCTGCTCTCTGGCAGGTAGCTCCATGCCCTCCTGGGTTTTAAATGCACCTTAGAACACACATGCATCGACCTTTAACTTTTTTAATGAAGTATTTTTCCTGCAATAATTCTTCAATAATCTTAGTTTTTCAATTTACAGAACTGTGCAAAAGTATTGGGCCACCACTTATTACCTTAACATTCAAGGAGCCAGATGTTCTTGTATTTTTAAAGTGGTCTTGAGCAATATTTCTCGAGTGGATTGTGGCAGCTTTTAAACTTATTTTCAGTAAACTCCTTTACCTAACCATTTATACCTCTGCCAAGAAAGGGTTTTTTTGTGTGTGGTAGCATTAGCTTGTGTGTGTATGCCATTCTTTCTCTCTGTAAATACAACAGCTCAAAAAGTTTGCAATTAATTCTGACAAAACTTATAGGGGTGTAGAGGTCACCAAGGTCACCAAGGACTTTAAGGTCCACTCAGTGATTCAATGATCGGAAATTGATAAAAAGGTTACTTATTTGCTCATTTAAATGTCATATAAAGTCATATAAAGTCAAGTACGATGTCACATTTGGCTTCTGGTCTCACTTTTACTTTCAAGGGGAAAGAATCCACGACACAATGTCACCTGATTCAAAGCGGCTTCATTTTTCACCATGACAACAATCCTAAAACACACTAGAAATGCAGTAAAAACCCACAATAAGACACTATCAGTCATAGCTTGGTCTGCACAGCTCAGACTTTAATATTATTAAAGCAGTGTGGGATCATCATGACAGAGAACAGAACAAAATGCAACCAACATCCAAAGAAGAGTTTTGAATGTCCTTCAAGAAAACTGGAGAACACTTCCTGAAGACTACTCAAAGGAAAATTACTTAAATATCGACTTTAAAGTTTACTGCAACTGCACAAACTCTGTGTTGACGTCTACAAGGAATTTACATGTATGTTTGCACGGTTAAAGTAAATCGCAAATTGGCAGTGACACATTACTGTATATTTTTCTAGTACTGCCACTAGCCCACTTACTATTTTAACACACGAAAATGTACTTTTATTGACTGTAGCTGAGGGTTTCTAGAGCTCTCCTGTATGACTGGGCAATGAGTCATTAATAGAAAACAATTAAAACAAGGTAGGTTACGATATCACGTGGTGATAACAATCTTTGTCACACCATCCCCCACCTTGTTCCTGTGTATACAGGCTGAATATATTATGAGATTTAAGTGGAAAGAATTTAATTATTTATGCAGTAACTTACAGTAATTCTGCTGGTCACCTCTTTTAGTTGTAGATAAGGCTTGAAAGTAGAATGGCATGCTGTAATATAGCAGGAAAAAGCATGTATTTTGCATCGTCTAAAAACAATATGGATTTCATGAATAATATAGAAGCCTATAGGCAGAGTGCAAATGAATGACAAAGGCATGTATGTATGGAGGAGGTCAAACTAAAAGGATTCACATGAATCTGGCTCTGTTTCACCGTCAGCACATCCATATGCCATCTCTGACTTTAGCAGCTTCTTTCCCACAAGTAGGTGAGGTATTAATTAAAAAGAAGAACTGGGACAGTACGATGAAAACAAAGCAGAGAACGACTGTTAAGATCAGACAGATAGTGTAATTGTGGCAATTCATATGACCCTTCTTACTGACACACAAACTTCATGACAGCTCACAGATGTCTGCATGTCTTGAAGAGTCACACTGAATACAAACACACACACAAAAACAGATGAATCACTGTGTCATTCGTTACCCCTCAGGGTGCCATCCTCTGCACCACGGAAATGTGGCAGATTCCCTCTTTAATAAATGTAGAGACTTCTCCCATTAATATATTTATATCTGCTTGTGCACCTTGTTGAAAGCACATCCAGGGAGATTTCAAGCTATATAAGCTTATTTCTTATCTACTAAGACAACTGAGCATGCCAACCACCTCCCCCTCCTCCCCCAATCTCCCTTTTCTTCCCCCTCTTCCCCTGTGTTCATTTCCTTCCTTCAATTTTTTTCCGTTTCTTCACACTGCAGAATGGGATTTGAGTATTTGGGGTTCACACAGCGGGCAACGAGGCTTGAGGACTAAAAGTTTCTGTTCTATTTCAATCGTTCAGTTTGGGGAAAGTTTGTGCGAACCCACTCACAGCCTGGAGTCATACAATATGATAAGAAGGCTGGCTCATATCTGATAACCAGTTGCATAAACTGAAAGAGGAGGACAGCCTACACTGGCTCATGCAACAGAACTAAAGGAAGCTATGTACCAAAGCTTATGCTGTAGCCTTGTGTTCATATATACCACTTCATTTTTGCCTACTGTCCACATTGAGACATAAATAAATGCACCCACACACGTTCCTCCTCTCTATAGTTCTTTCTTTGACACGCTGAAAGTTCCCAAAGTATCACAAAGTCACAAGGCACCTCAAGACATTTTACTGGGATGGCCAACGAGCCTTAACCATTTTTTTTTCGAGCGTGAAGAATATAATTAATAAAAAAACTTCAAGTTTGTAAAATCTGGATTTAAAAATTAATACAGACATAATCTATAATTTTATTTTAACATGCAATCTCACACCGGTGCTACACTGAACCCATAATTGGGTACCAACGGGCACCAGTCACTTTAAACCACTTCAAGGTTACTTTAAATCTCAAGTTAGACTGTTATTGATCCCTTTTTAGCTAAATATGCACTTAAGCACTTTTTAGCTTAAGTGCATATTTACCTTTGCCTTAGTCTTAAAGTATATATTTATTGCTGTTTTTTTTGCACCGAATGGAACTGGAGCCTTGCGTCTCATCTCTCTATATACTGTACTGCATATAGCAGAGATGACAATGAAGTTTACTTTGACTTCGACTAATATATGCCACAGAAATTGTTACTAGCTAAACCTAAAGTGTCTGCATATAGTAGTGTAAGCAAAATAAAGTAGTGAGTTTTCTTTTGTTTTGTTTCTAGTTTTTGAGTCTGCACACCCTTGGAAAATTTTATTTTATGTATTATAGGTACAACACCATCTACCAGACTACTTTCAGCTAACTAATTAGCAGGTGTTAATAGCAAAACAAATGCAGATTCTATATTCCCTATGTGCCTGTAATTCAGCAAATAGATACATAAAATTGAACTTTTCAGCCATTCGAGCGGGTTTCATAGTGAAAGTCTTCTTGTGTTTATTAGTCATATTTTGTAAATATTTGTGGCTTCTTGGGTACTGCTTTTTAGGTATAATTTGGATGAATTTCTCATTTCAAGAATTGTTTATTCAAATAATTTCAGTACTTGTAATTTCAACACTTTAATTTCTTGATTTGTCTTTCTTTGTACACAAACCCTTTTTGTGGTAGAGTTTGTTTAAAAGATGCACATAGCCACAGTTTGTTTGTGAAATGCTTTTTTAAAGTATAAAGCTAAGCATGCTGGCCATTGCCATCTTCATCTCTCAAAACCAGATGTCTCAAGGTAGATCTGATTCAAGGATAATTTATGATCCTGCAGTTTTGTCAGTATGGGTTTCTATTTGGACAGTGTATGTACTCTTGTGTTGTCCTCCAAATACCCACCTGCACATTGCTGGATGCGGATAAAATATGCATTGGTTGAATAATTGCTGGGCCAGAATAACTAAAGAAGCAACAGTGGAATTCAGGAATGCGAAGTAAGAAAGAAAATATCAAAGATTAAAAATATAGCATGAAAAATACAGATAGTGGCTGCAGTGGACACTTCACTTCCACTTCAGCAATTTGTATGTTATAACCTTTGTCCATGGCTGGCTGACAGACCATCAACAGCACATGCAAAACTAGTGCACAGACAGGTTGGTTGTACCGCATGTTTCTGACACCACCTCTGTCTGACAGTAAACACTCTGCAGACTGATGAGCAGACTGCCTTCTTGCTACCCCTCCTCAAACATCAAATAAGCACAGGAAATTAGAGGGCACGGCATCCTTATATGGAAACATCTGGTCGATATTAAGTCAGCCACACCACAGAGCATAATATGCTTCATCACCTATATTCTAAACTGAAAAAACACTTAAATTGTTCTTTTCAAACTACTGTTGTAGCCTCTGTTGAGGCATAGGCAAAAGAAAAAAACTCAAAAAGAAAAAGAAAATTAAATAGTGTAACCGTACAGCTCCATACACTTTTTACTTTTCCATTAGTTTAAGCTGTAATTTACGTTCACTACTGATCATCACTTTTACAACCTTCTAATAATAGTATTTCACTGGCTAAAACTCAGGTATTATGCTAATGTTAGCACTATTCTGCTAATCTTAGCATTTAGCTAAAAGCACTGGTGGGCCTTGAGTGATGCAAAAAGCACTCTGGCAGGCATACTGGGATCGTGAGCATTTATTTACCAGCTTTTTTTCTGCCCCTTATGATTTAAATCATCACAGGCCCCTGAACTAAAAGCATATTAAGGCTAGATTTCTTTGCCAGCCAGCAATGACCAAGCGGTATTTTATATACTATGCATGTCAGTATGTACTGACTAGATTACTGTTACAAGGATTCTCCCTGCTTTGAATGTTTCAAAAATTATCGCGGACTAATGCCTGTTATGGAGTTGGGTTTGGGAAAGGTGATCCTGATGTAGGCCCAGTTTGCGTGTTTGTATGTTTGTGCGTGTTGTAGCCAACGGTGACATTTACTCAGCAAATTCCTCGGAGACGAGTGTGTGTCTGTTTCTGCGCTTTCCTGTCATGGGAATTATTCCAGCTGTGGTTTTGTTATGATCAAAGGAAGAAAGAAGAGACATCTTTGGTGCTTGAGGGTGAAATAAAGAAGCAGAGAGAGAGAGAGAGAGTTAGCGAGAGAAGAGAGAGAGAGGAAAATAGGTCAAAAAAGTAAGAGGATAAGAGTGAGAGAGTCAAGCCGCATCACTGTTTCATTTCACTTACTGACTGCCAATTACATTGAATTATTTTATTTTTCTAATTAGTATTCTAATGTTACTTAACACCAACTTACAATTTAAATTGATTTCATGTAATAGTTCTGCTTCGCTACACTTCACAGATACTGTGTACTCCCCGACGCATTTATTTACTGAAGTACTACAAATGTAACAAGGGTCCCATGATAAAGCTGTAACACTTGTAACAATGTAGATTAATTATTATATTAATTATAGGCATTTTACCTAAAAATGACATGTGATGTGATGTGATGCATTCTTCTTTTTTTTTTCTTGTTTAAAATCTGTTACACCTACTATGTAACTTTGCTTAAGCCCACCATATGATTAACTTTTCCTCTTAGTTGCTGTTTTTGTCAGCCACACTTGGGCTGGATATGTTTACCTCTGACATATTGTGATCAAAAACCATCAGGATTGAGTGTTGTGTATTAAAGCAGAGGCACTGTGGAAGATGCTGCTTTGTAAAGTTTAAGTTGCGATTAAATCTTCTGCAGGAATGCAACTCTTGTGTAACAATGTAAGAGAAGAGAAGGGGGGGGGGGGGGGGGGTTCAGGCAGCTTTTGTCATTCATTTTTCTAAGACAGAATATTGACAGCGCTTGGGGTGAAAGAGAGTGCATCTCAGCTGAGGGATGGGCTCTAAAAGTTTTCAGAGTGGAAAAGTAGCGTATCATATAAACACAAACCCCACAGATTACAAGAATGAAACTTTTCATTCACACATGCTCATTTATTTAACAGCACTGATACCTTCATTTTATTTTGGGACTAGTGTTGTTTTCTTATTACCACTTTTGCTGTTTTGAACCCAGTACAGAATCGAGCTCTCCAAAGTACTGAGTAGCAGTCAGACAGTTAAAGCTTGCCACAAAGAAAAGTTAGATATTCACTCAGAGAGAGCATATATATATATATATATATATATATATATATATATATACATATATATATATATATATATATATATATATATATATATATTAGGGGTGCAACGATACACAAAATTTACAGTTCGGTTCGATACTTTGGTGTCACGGTTCGATATTTTTTCGATACAAAAAAGGTTCATGCCTCTTTAATTTGTCATTTATTAACATTATAAATATATATTTTAACTCAAAAGTACAGTTTTTAAATTTAATATTGCTGAAACAACAAAGTAATAAAAAAAATAAATCTATCTGTTCGAGAAATCACTCATCTTTGGAAAAGTTTATTACAGAGAAATGTCTCTTTCCAAAATAAAAGCTATACTATACGCTTCTTCTGGGCTATATTCTCAGCAGCATATTAAACAAATCAGGTCCCCATAAGGAGAATCATGTGCTAACAGCTGTCTAAATGACTCGGGTAAAGTTTGTAGCATGCGTGCTTGTTGTTTTTGTCTGCTTCCACTTGTCTTTGCACTAGGATGATGTCGGAGTAAATGTGCAGTCATATTCGTTGTGTTCCCACTAGTGCTGTCAGCGTTAATCTCGTTGAAAAGACGTCAACGCCACAACACGGCAAATCTCCGTTAACGAGCTACCGCGGATCGCCCCGTGCGTGGGGCTGGACGGCGTCTACACGTTAACTGCGCTAACGCACTAGTTCCCACCAATGTAATTGAGCATTGTGTGGCACATCCAACATACTGTTTTACTTTTGTCCATGATGCGCTTACCTTCAGGGTCATACGTCACATGAAAACCATAATAGTTCCAAACGCCAGATCTGAATGAGGGTGGGAGAGGTTCAATTTGCCATGTTGCAAGGAGAGCTTAACTTCTGTCTGGCTAGCTTGCCCTGCGCTCAGTGAATCTGCGTTCGATTACTCCGCCTAGGCTGCACTGTCGAGTGCAGATCCACTGAGCGCTCAACACAGACAGCATCGTCAGAAGGAAAGATGATAATATAAATTAAAAAATTTTGTATTGTTCGATACATATGCGTACCGAACCGAAAGCACTGTATCGAACGGTTCAATATCGATACGAGTATCGTCGTTGCACCCCTAATATATATATATATATATATATATATATATATATATATATATATATATATATATATATCCATCCATTCGCTTCCGCTTATCCTTTTCAGGGTCGCGGGGGGCACGGGAGCCTATCCCAGCTGTCATAGGGCGAGAGGCAGGGTACACCCTAGACAGGTCGCCAGTCTGTCACAGGGCTAACACACAGAGACAGACAACCATTCGCGCTCACATTCACTCCCGCATTCACACCTATGGGCAATCTGGATTAATCAATTAACCTATCCCCACAATTTCTCTCTCTCTCTCTCTCTCTCTCTCTCTATATATATATATATATATATATATATATATATATATATATATATATATATATATATATATATATATATAATTTTTTTTATTATTATTATTATTTTTTTGAGATTCTTTCAATTTTATTCAAGGTCACAGTGTATTCATGTAAGATGCTTAATGGCAGCCAGGCAGGTGGTGTCTGCAACAGAGGAATGTAATGACACTTTAAGGTTTCACCACAGGGAGGTTTTCTCGCTGCCTCCTGCCTGCAGCACGCTGACATGTCAACTGCATTGCCCTCTCTAACACCAGTATGATGTGTGTGCATGTAAGAGTGTGCACACATATGAGGATAAGTGTGTAAGCGTGTGTGTGAGTCTGCTCCCTAACTCCTCTCTCCCACAGTGTGAGTAGGAAGTGAAAGGTAGAATTTATTCTGAATATCGATCGTCTGGCATCTCTGTGGGTGTTCTGTACTGCAACGCTCAGTTAGAGAGCAGAGATTGACGCCTTGTCAGCCTGTTGTCGCAGAGAGGAGAGAAGGGCTACATAAATCTTTGGTAGAAGAGTCACAGGGGGCAATGGAAGAAATATAAACATATTATATTGACTAATTTGTTTTCTTATTTGTTCATAGATTGGCAAAACAAATGAGGCATCTTGGGGGCGTGAGAGATGAACTATAGTATTTTCTACTTGTGAAGTGAGCAACGCTATAAAAACCTTTGAGAACTAATGACTTCCCTGCATTTCATTAGTTTAGACTTTGCAATACCATGAGCTTTGGTTTCTGTATATATTCTATATTTTAGTTTACTACAGAGTCTAAAATTGTATTATGAGCAGCAACATGCAATAAGTGGTGTTGATCTTGTTGATGCTGCAGGGTACTCCGAATGGAGCAATTTTGTAGAACAAAGTTCCCTTAACCCAGATTCCCTGAGTAGGGAATACTGTTTATTTACGATGCAGACAGAAATATACATTTAGTTTTCCACCGAGCCTTCATGGATGAAATAATGGGAGATTTTTTCTCTCTCTCATAGACAGATCATTAGCTGTAATTCATGAAATGTGAGCACCTGGGACATTCCATTCAATTCCATTTTAATTCAGGTTTATTTATATTTACACATAGGACAACCAGCATCTGCATCACTATTAGCCTGAACCTTTGATACAAGTCGGGATGGATCCATTCTTTCATATAGTTTAGATCAAATTCTAACACTATGTCGCATCAGACCAGGTAATGTTTTTTTACAGTTTTCTGTTGTCCAGTTTAGGTGAGCAAATGAGCAAATTGTACCCTCAATTCCCTGATCTTAGCTAACAGAAATGACATCTGCTGCTGCTGTAGCCTATCTGCTTCAAGGATGGATGTATAATGGTTTCAGTGATACTCTTCCGCACACCGTGATTGAGTAGCTGTTTGAGGGACTCCTGCTTTTCTGTCCTGCAGTACACTAGATATTTGCTCATCATGACCATGTCTGCATGCCTAATTGTACTGAGATGAATTTTGGCATGTATTGTTAACTGATTAAATATTTGTGCTAACATTACATCACAGGTGCACCTGTCCAGTATCAGCTGAACAGGTATGCCCGATAAAGTGTCCACTCAGTGTATATATATTCATCTTATTTTATAGACAACATCTTTTGAATCCACAGTCTCCTCACACTTTCTTATGTCACTTTGCTGGAATGTACAGAGACTTATATGCAGTTAAACTAGTGGAAAATTATCTTTCTTTCCCTCTTTTCCCCGACCTTTCAACTACCACCACCACCCAGTTCGGCATTGGTTTGTTTGAGGTTTGTTTACTTCATGTTACCAGTTCCTTCTGAACAGATATTTACTGAACAATACTATTCAGTTCATTCAGTTTCTCAGTAGAAGCTTCATAAAATTCAAAGCACTTCCCTCACAGTTTGATAACACACCTCAGAGCCTGAGCTTTCTCTACATACATATTTCATGAAACTGTCTCTTACAGTAGTTTGTGACTGTGTGCATTGTGCAGTGTTATGATTGTGGTTTTCAGTAAAATAACAGGTATTTATTCAGTTACATAGTAATTAAAATAAAGGATATTCTGTCAGCAAAAGAAGAAAAAAATGAATAATTAACTTAAAAATAACTCACAGTTAACATTCAGGGTGATGTAAACATCATCTAATTTTCAGCTAAATTACACAGCAAGTGCATTTTTTCATCCACCTCCTCATTAGCAAAGGGTATAGTGGGTGTGATACATGATACAGTAACTGAATACCAACTAATTTCAAGCTCCCTTTAAATTCCTACAGAAACATGGCCTGTAGCAGTTTGGTGTCTCCTCTCAACTGGTATTACAATAAACATGACTGTCATTAAAATAGAACAAAAACACAATGATGTTAGAATCCACAAGTCATCGGTATTAATTATTAAACGAGGACACAGAACTCATGGATCGGACCAGTCGGATCTTCAAATTCACCCTTAGTTTTGATCAGGAAAGTTCTCACAAACACCGTTGTGGCAGTTTACATTGCAAAATGTGATAACTGCATACAGAGGGGCAGAAAAGAATGCCTCCTGTGGTATATCAACTGGAAGCATGAAAGAGCATATAATAAGAAGATAGAGACTCTCCCCTGCTAGCAAAGTGGAAATTGGTCATACGGTCGTAAAATGATGACACAAATAGCAGGATAGAACAACTGGGTTACTGAAATATAGTACTGGCGTGCAACTGTCATGGAATTTATGATGTTTCAAATTAGCAGAGCTGCCTTTTTTTTTTACCTTAAATGTAAGCATGTAAAATGAAGTGCAGCAGTTCAGCAGATCTGCAGTGAAATGGAGCAGAGGGAAAAATTCACAAAGTTGATGTGGTGTTGAGTAATGTGTTTTTGGCTGCTTTGAAATACATCTAAATGCAAATCTATTCTTGTGGTAATCGTTTTGCATTCAGGCTTGTAAAACATGAAACCTCATACACATAAAACGTCTCCCACAAATGTGATATAATGCAAGTGTGATACAGCTTTTCCTATTATGTTTTACATACTGTATACAAAGACGCTAGCAGACCAAGGTAGGTCTCAAAAGCAACCTTTTACTGCTCAATTGTTCAGAGTGAGTGGCCTACAAAATAAGAGCTCCTTTCAAACACTGGAAAATTATTGAGCCCATGTTGTGCTTATATTGCCAGCAATCATTTTTTCTTTTTAATTAATTTTGACAGTGAAAGAGGTTGACGAACTCGTATCTGGCTGCTCACGCCTGTTGCCCTATCGAACCTGTTGTTTCACGTGGTTTTTCTATGAAAGACTACAACTGTTTTGCTGAGGACAGTGTTTGTAATCGATTAAACAGACAGCAGGGTCCATCAAATAAAAGTTAGCCTGTAAAAAAAAAAATTTTTCTACAATTTTTTCCTTAAAGTATCATGAGGATAAAATTCATCTATGAGTAAGAAGTATTTCTGTAAGTTTAAAATGTAGCTACAAAAATATTGGATATCAGTTGTGAAGGCTGCTCATATCAGGAATGAAATAAAGTTGGGTTTTTTTTATATTATTATTCTTGAGCAAGTAAAGCAATAAAACATGTCCTCAACATCCTCTTTTCCAACATTACCATGCAAATGACAACCACAGAACTCAAACTTTTAGAAAATGGATTGACACACATATTTTTTTAGTATTCCGCAATTGCCAAAACCATTTATACTGTACGTTCATCAAAAGTACTTTATAATTTGCATCTCATTCGCTGACACACTCACACACTAATTGCTGCAAGCTGCTCTGCAAGGTGCTACCCTGATCACTGAGAGCAATTCAGGGGCCCAGTGTCCTGCTCAAGCACTCTCTGATATGTGGACAGGAGGCGGTGCAGATACAGCTGCCAATCCTGTGAGCCTGTCCCAATGGGTAGTGATTAGGAGGCCTGTATTGAATCCTGCAGTGCTAATGTACTGTAGTACTCTGTGTTTATTGTCTGTCACAGTATTTTGCTAAATCTACTCCTTTACACTGGTGCATTTCACTTCAGAAGCCATGCTAATGTCTCATGAGCTGAAGTAAAAAGATACATAAAAATAGAATAATGTACACATAGCAAAAACTGGCACACAGGTGGGAGAGGTTGTCATTCTCATCTTCTTTTTCTCTTTTTTTTTTTACTTTCTTCTGTTACCCTCAGCCCCCGGTGTATTAATCTGTGATTCTAAAGATGTGAATTTATGGGGTCCGTTATAAATTATTCATGAATGAGCTGAGACGACAGACTGAAAAAAGACACACACAGTAGCAGCAGCAGCAGGGGTCCCACGATGGCTGATCACTTGACTGAATACCATTAGGAAGGTTTTATATGATGACCAACACCATTAAAGTGGACCCCACCTTCTATACTCACTTACTTCCTCCGCCTTCATCAAGTGCTTCACTGTCATCTAGCAAAACCTCCTGCCGGTGTGTATTTAAATAATCCAGAGGATTTTCTTATCAACACTGGTAATGAAAAGTCTTCTGCGACACATGCGGCTCTGCTGCAGTTTTGTATTACATTGCATTTTTATGTTTTTATAAATGCAGTAACTGCAGGACTGGATCTTGTGATGGTAGCCCCTTTCTGTCCTTTAGGAGAGCCTCTGAAAATAGCATTCCAACCAGCTTCTAGAACTAGTTTATGCCAAGCTCAATAAGGCTACAGAGGCAATCAGGATATCATATAACTCCATCCAAGATAATACACTGTCGCCAACAGCAGTCAAAAGCACTAGAACTGGAGGCCACCACAACGGTCACAATCCTGGTAGTGGCACAACCTCGCTCGTATGGCCACCTTGTGCAGCAGCTTAAGAAAATAATTCATTAAACAAATGTAATAGCTTAAATACAAAGCTAGGAGTTGTTCAAATTGGTAATATTAGTGGTGTAGGATGCATGAGTATGAGGACAAGTGTGTAGCACAGTGGCAGGAGGGTAGATGAGCAAGAGAAAGAATAAAGTACCAGCCATTGCTTTATATCCTGGGAAGCCCAGGGCCCAGGTATTCCCAATTGGCATGCCCTGTGCCCCGCCCACCAAGGACCTGGAACACTTGGAAAGGAAAAGAGTGAGAGTATAGGGCAGGGGTCATCACAGTAAGGAAACATCAGACACCGCCATGCTCCAACTTAAGATCTATTATCTGAATAACTAAAATGTAAAGGTTTGGTAATTTTACTAGTTGCCTGTGCTGAAAATGCTGTTCTGTACAACTTTTAAACTGATACAGTTCAATAGGACTGTCATTGTTAATGCTATTTATAAATGTGATTCACTGTAAAGAAGATCTATGAAAGGTTGCGCTGACATACTGAGATGCACACTTTCAGTGGATAGATATTAACCTGTGCGCTTCATAAAGTGAAAATCCTTTCTGCTACAACACCCACTGCAATGCTCTGATGTTCTGACAGATTTTTGCTAGTTTTGCCAGTGTGCTAACCATAAACCTCTGCGTAATGCTCCTCCCTATTTACAAAATGATACACACTTTCCTTGCTAATGGAGTGTCAACCAGACAGTTTTTGCTGTAGATAATATTGGAAAAATTCATGGCTGTTCCCCTTTAATTGAAAAGGAACTGTCAGC
This sequence comes from Aulonocara stuartgranti, assembly GCF_965226115.1. NCBI lineage: Eukaryota > Metazoa > Chordata > Actinopteri > Cichliformes > Cichlidae > Aulonocara > Aulonocara stuartgranti. The sequence continues at coordinate 27,183,169 of NC_138957.1, forward strand.
ATGTAAATATTTGTTTATTTTGCCATCCATAGCCAGGTGTTTATTTAATTCAGAAAAGTGGTATTCCGTTTAGTCAAAAGATTGCAAAGACTGCAAGTATTTTCTCAAAATTGATAAGAACAAGCTGCACAAAATGGATAGTGTCCATCAGAAAGCTTAATAAAATAAATTAAAAAGGCTAGAAAAAATGATACAAGTATTACGACAACCACAGAATACAAGGAAGGAAAAGCTGGCTTAAAAATGTATTTATATTCCTTAGAAGGCCACCGTGTTGTTTTCTCTGTGCAAAACAAGACTAATATGTGGTTCAGACATGGCCAGCCCTTACAATAAATATTTGATTTTTGTTGTGCAGGTAGCAATGAAATGTTGTTGAAAATATGAGGCAATGTTGGAGGAAAACCCTAAAAAATGCGTGTGAAAGAATTTTCTCTGCTTGCCATATTTATTAAATAAATTTAGTTTTCACCCTCTGGCGTCTTAATGTGTCTTTTCCTCATGCTGAATAAGCCCTGTGTTTTGAGACGAGATAAGGTGAGAATATCATCTGCATAAATCTGAAGTTACTCTCCTGTGAGCGTGGCGGGGAAATTACAGCAGCAAAAAAGAATTAAATAATTCAGATCCACCATTGAATTACTTCAGCTGTAGGTCAAGTGAAACGATAATAAGCTCTATAGAAGACATCAGGCAATGTAACTGAACAGCCTTCAGTCCTCACTATAACTACAAGTCACAATGGCTATATGAGGTTCAGTGTGTGTGTAAAACGTTGTGCCTGTAGGCATGTTTGATGCCCTTGTGCTGCACATAAGACTGCACATGCATAAAACCCCAAAGAAGGGTAATTCAAGTGTGTTTAAATCTAAAGCCCCTTACCCAACTTTGAAAACACAACTGATTGTGGATTTCAGTATTTTTTTAAAAGACCCAGAACGAAGAAACCCCCACACATGTACACATCAATCATTTTAATTTGAGGCAGCTCTCACTTTATTAATTATTCGTAGAAGCCTGAAGGGAGAATACTTTCATTGTTTCCATGTCATCTGATGTATGGCGATCAGCACAAATGGGTGTATTTGAAATACACTACATATTTTCGCAATTTTGTGTAAGTGATCTAATAACTTCATATTCCTCCCTGGGGTTATAAAGCTGGGAAATCTGTATTTTACCTCAATCAATATTTAGCAATAGGAATAGATTTCATGTTCAATGTAAAACTCATTGCACTCTTAAATGGATCCAAAAAAAGAGAAGGAAAAAAAAAAACAGCCTGCAGTGATAATAAGTCAGAATTTATAAGGCTGTACGTTTCTGGTGAAAATTAATAGGACGAGTTAAACATATCAGGAAAAAGGGTGATTTAAAAATCCCCCTGTACAATTTAAACGTTTTGTCTTTAAATCAAGGTCGTTACTGCCATGCCCTTTCAAGTTCACTATAATGAGCTAAAATCCAGGAACCAATCCACAATCCTACTCACATTCTATTTCAGAGAGAATCCACCACCCCCTGTTGTCACAGAGGCTGTCCTGAAGTTGGGCCCCTGCAGGGTGCTCTGCAGGAAACTGCATCCTGACCGGTTTGTCTGTCACTGATTGTTCCAAACCCTGTTTTTGGCAAACATTTAAATGAAATAGGTTCTGCTGTTTACGTGACTGATGGACTGATTGATGGTGCACAGTATTGTTCAACAATCATATCTGTGATAGGAAAAGAGAGGAGGAAAAGAAAGAGACCGACAGGGAGGTGATTGAGATTGGCACATTTTTAGTTCTTGTAAAGGACAAAACTACAGAAAACACGTTAATGACACTTAACGAAGGTTGACAACAACCCAGAAACCTAATGTCTGGATTACTGTGGTTGGGTTATTATTACCACAAGCTCAAATGATAATAAAAATACATCATCAGAATATTATAGATAGCTAGATGTTAAATAATTAATAAATCGTTGGTGCCAGTCTACCATTATGACACAAGAATACACGCTCAAACCTAATTAAATCTAATTAAATCAACCTTATTTGCAAAGACAGTTACAATGGGTGCAGATATTGCAAGGAAATTAAATTATTTATTGAAAGTGAGCTGCAGCACACGCATATACGGGCCAATGTGCTTGGAGAGCATAGCAATGAGACTGCATACTATACACAGTCAAAGAGCATTTATGCAGTCCTGTGAAAATCTAAGTACTCAACCGCTTGTAGAACCACCTTTATCAGCAATAAGTAATCGTTTTCTGTATGATTTTATCAATCTCTCACATCATCATGGAGGAATTTTGCTCCATTCTTTTATACGGTGTTGTTTTGATTCATTCAAGTTTGACATTTGTCTTGTGGTATGTTCAGATGCAACTGTGAAAACCTCAGTCGTGCTGCCTTGTGGTGTATGCTCTTAAAGAGGAGAGGCTTTCACCTGGCAACCCTTCCACACAAGCTACAGTTGTTCAGTCTTTTTTAAACTGTGCTGTCATAAACGCCAACATTCAGTGATAGTGTACTATCTGAGGGCTGTAGAGTCTGTGATGTAACTGTTGGGTTTTTTGCAATTTCTCTGCACATTGCACAAGCTGACCTTTGGGGGAATTTGTACCTGGGAAGATTACAGCATTGTGTTTACACACACCAGACCAGCAAAGTGCCAAAAGTTCTGCTTTGATGGAGGTGGTCACACTTGCTTATGATTAATTAATCGAGTGTATTTGATTAATTAAAGCAGCACGTAGCTGCTTTATAGCCTCTTGATTCCCATGGAGGCATTAAGGGTGTATTTAGTTTTACATAGCCCTACATAGAGTCCTGTGAAAACCTTTTTTTGTTTCCACATGATTGTGTTTGTTACAAAAAGGTGTTGTTTTATACTACACTCAAACGGTGTATGCTTCAATTCAATTTTATTTATACAGCGCCAAATCACAACATCAGTCACCTCAAGGCACTTTGTATTGTAAGGTAGACCCTACAAAAATACACACAGAGAGAAACCCAACAATCATATGACCCCCTAAGAGCAAGCACTTTGGTAACAGTGGGAAGGAAAAACTCCCTTTTAACAGGAAGAAACCGGAGGTGCGGCCATCTGCTGCGACCTGGGCGGCAGGAGAGAAGGGAGACAGGATAAAGGAAGAGAGCCAAAGATGCTGGCAGTTCACACGCTATGATTTCATGTAAAAAGAACTTTAGGTAAGCTTTACTTGTTCACCAGCTGCTTCTCATGGTGCATTTTAGTGGGGCAGAAACTCTAAATATATAAATGTACTGTATATAGTTCCCTAGATCCACTAGGGAACAAAAAAGAGAACAAAACAAAGAGAAAGGACCATCACATACACCATAGTTTTATTCTGCTAGCAATCCCACATAGGCAACTTCTAACAGAAACCACAATTTGCATTACTCATCAGAATTTAGCGATGACATCATTTCCTGATTATTAATAAGTCTTTGAAATCTCAGTTTATTGCTCACTAGAGTAAACTTTTGAATATCCATTATAGAGGGAGTCTCAAAAGACTAAACAGAGTGGGATGTCTGAGTTGTATATGGGGTATTAATTTGAATCTTTAATGGAGGTTGCTTATTTCTTGCGGGCATGAAAGGTCATGTTACAAAACAGATTTCTTTTACAAATGAAAAACACTTGAATATGCAAAAACTAGAGATCTTAAGGTACTGACAGGAATCTTTTTCAGCTGCTTTCCCTTCTTTTTTAACCTCCCACTGTTTTATGGCAGTTTGTCATACTGGCAAAAATAGTTGGAAGTATCTCTAGAATATTTAAACCCTGGGGGCTGTGCTGTATTTTAATGTAGATGACAAATGACAACCGCCGTCTTAAAAATAAGTCCCCAGATTCATTAATAGTTTTATTATCAGCATGCCCAAATTTCTTGGTCTCCTATGACTCATATTATTGATATACTAAACCAATTTTTTTGTGGTTTATGTAAGAAAAAACTGTGGGCATGCCAACAACCTTTTAATGCGATGACAGCAACGTTATGAAATGGCAGTGCTTTATCATCACACTGGTACTGCTGTTTTAGTTAAGGTCAGGAGTGAATATGAAAAAAAAAAGCCCCAAATGATTTAATGCTGTCTTCACAGAACTGTGATATGATTTAAATAGTAATTGTCTGACCACATACCTCTCCCGAGGCTGTTCCTATAGATAAGAATATATTCTTAGTCAACTTGCTTTGTTATGTAAAGGTCAAAAATACTTGGTGTCTCTTTGAAGCACAGCTTTCTCCCAAAGAGTTTAACATGGCTGTGGGGGTATTTTATATCTTTATCATTTTGATCCTAATTCTGACAGTAACACCAGCAGGCAAATATATATGAAAGCAGCAATATATCAGTCTTCCACTGATAGTGCGGTCAGGTTGGAGTTCAGGTTATACAATCAGAATCCACTACCCTTTTATCACTCATTCCCCGTCGAATCCTTTAAGGTTCACCTCTCTACAGTTTCAAGTAATTAAAGTTATAAAACTAATTGGCAGTTAACTTTTGTTGGGTGTTAAGGCTGAAGCCCTACTGTTTTTATTACCAGTTTAATTACTCGCCACAAAGCTAGTCCTGTTAACAAACCAAAAACAAGATTAATTGCTATTTTATACAAAACACTAACTACACATCTATTTCCATCCTATCACAGGGAGAGAAGCGGAGTACACCCTTGAGAGTACAAGTCCCCAATCCATCACCGTGTTAAATGTATGATGATAATTTAAAACTGGTTTATGTACATTACTCTCTATAAATAATTTGCTGCAATCTCTAGAGGCTTCCAAATAGACGTGGAGAAGCAGAAAGTACTGACATGTTAAACTAAGTTTTTTTCTGAGATTGACATAAAATGTTCGGCTTGCTCATTTCTCAAAAAATAAAAGAGTCCCCGCTTAGTTGTTCACATTCACTCGTATGCGTGGGGATATGTTTCCTTTTCCCTGCCTAACAGCATTTTCCTGAAAATAAAAACCACATTATAGAGAAAAGTCAAGAGTTTTATTGTAGCTGTTGCAGATATACAATTAACTGGCTACAACTGATGCCTACCATTGGACAGGTTTATCATTTTACAGTGAAAGTCACAGTAAGGACTGGGTAGAATGAAAACCCTGTTGATGTTGCAGGTGTGCTTTGCATATTGTCCTTTGCTAATAGAGAGCAAGGTTATTGTTATAGTAAAACAAGTCCATGTACTTTGCCAAGGTGGAATCAGCCGTCAAACCACAGCCACAGTGCTCCCTGCATAAGATGCTCTAAGTTTTTAGTAGACGCTTTCTGTGTGACACAATCCCCTCACAGCAAAACAACACAGCAAAGCTCTTTGAAATTGGATTAAATTGCTAAAAATAATACAGAGTAAAGCCTACCGTTTCCTGTATTCCTCATCCCTACCTTTATTTCCTGACCCCAGATAATGCTGCATTTTGGAGGGCAAGGGTGAGGTACAAAAAGGCTTTCTTTTGTCTAAGTTAAGCGAAAAAGCTGTGCAAGATATGCCTTGTTTGACTTTTTGCCTCTAGCAAGAAGCAAAAAAATGTGAAGTTCAAATGTGTGACTCTTGGTTGTTAAGCTTTTAATGTAATGTCTGACTTTAGCCAGGATTCTCTCTCTGTCCTCATTTTGGTGAGTTCTCCACTTTCCAATAATTGCCTAAATGTCATGCGGCGGCTGTGTGAAGGCAAGAGAGGACCCAAATGCACGGCTCTAGACACATGGGGATGAACTCAAAGGCCGGTCTTTATTAACAGGAACATAAGAAGTCATACAAAACTATACTGGGAGCAACTAAAAGCTGAGGCGCTGGGAAGACACGGAAAATGCACACAACCTAGAGGGACGACGCAACACAGAACACAGGGACACTCTGACATAAATACACAGAAGGTAACGAGGGAAGTGGGAACACACGGGGAACACAGCTGAAGACAATTACTCATGGCCAAGCAGGGAGGACACGAAACTGACGATACTGACACCAAGATGTGGACCTTAAACACAACACAGTACACAGAGATGAGCACAGAGAGAGAGAGGCAGAGAAGAAGGATGAATATGGGGGGATGAGGAGAACACAGAACACAAAGGATGGGAACACGGTACCAGAACAAACACCACAATAAAAACATGGACACAGGGGGAATCCAAATACCAAACCAAACAATCCAATGGACATAAGAAACAAAATACAAAACTACAGAAAAACTAAGAACACTGGGTCAAAATGACCCAGGACCATGACACTAAAATGCTTAAAATACTTTGGCCATCCTGCTTCCTATAGTAATTGTATTTGTTTATCTTTGCAAAGCAAGGTTTTGACATGCTGTGATAGGAATATTGCCTGACAGTGCAGATGAGCTCAACATCCATAGTTTAGAACCCAGTCAAGTGTAAATGCCAAAGGATGTTGTCAGCGCTTGATAGCACCAATGGCACCTATAACTCTGGCACCCAAAGGAGCTTGAAAGCATCCTGAAATGAAACAGAAAACTATCTCAGCTAACAACTGTCATCCATATTTCAGCTTGGAGTTTAATGACTATATTAAAAGCCCTATTAATCTCTGGTAATGATACTGCATGGTTATTACCTTGGTGCACTCTGCGTGGAGGGCGGTTTCGTGTTAGAGGAGATAGATCAAACAAATCATTTTTATTGTCAGCTGCCACATTTTAGTGAGGCATTTGTTAACATTTGGAAATGACAGTTAATTAATGGAGACAGTGCTGCAGAGTAATGGCAACCACTTGACCAGATATGGACCTCTAACTTTATGCTTTGAGTATTTTCCAAGTTTTCTGGATGGATTTAGATGTGTAGTTCTAACTGCGACATTTATTCTCCATCACTGTCCAGTGATTTCTCTGATTTATCTTCTTGTCCAGATCAAACTTTCATTCTTTTTTCCTTTCATCTTTCTTCTTTCTTTCTTCCATATAGTTCCAAATAATTGAATTAATAAGTGAAGAGTTAGATCTAACTTTCTTTTATAAGTAAGATATGCTGAAGTATCCTCAAGTTACATTAGGGGCATCAAATATTGGGATTTATACTCACCTGCCTCTTTTTTAGATACACCTGTTCTGCTGTTCATTAATGCAATTATCTAAATACCTCATCACGTGGCAGTAACAAAATAAGATACGTCACACTCAGCATGCAAATGGGGATAAAGGTGATTTAAGTGACTGAACAGGGCATGGCTTTTTGGTATGACCTTTGGATAACCTGGACGGGTAATGATGAAGAGAAGGAACAAAGGATGGTAAAGTGTCCAGCTATCATGTGTTTTGTATTTAGCTGGAAATCCAGCTTCTGTTCCAATGTAACTGCAAACTACATAATATAGCCCTACTTACTGCTCATTTACAATCTCGATCGTGTTCTCATCTCCCCCTAACACCCTGCTTCCCTGTCTCGTTTCATTGCACACGTGAAAGTGGCATGTCTTTGTGGTTGTGGGTTAAAAATCCAAAATTCTCTCATTTTTGTTTATCCAGAGACTTTTGAAGGCACATCCACTAATTTTTTTCTTATTACTTCTTCTCCTCAGCCCTTTCTCTGTCCTCAACCACGGTCCAGCTCTGCTTCTCCTGAAAGTTCAACCCCGTGGCAGGATGCATTATTGGACAAAATCACTTTTTTGCCCCTATGGGCACAGATGTCTGTGTTTGCCTCTGTAATTATGTGAGTAGCTGCAAGAGGGTGTTTTGCATGCCTACTAGGCAGTCTCTAGGAGTAATTTTGCTAGAGAAGGGGAGGACCCAGGTGTAGGAAAGATATTGGAAAAAGCTCTTATTGAGCCAGTTCAAATTAGACACAGTTTAGCGGACTGCATTTTGTCATGGCCGATATGCCGCCACCACTTTTGGAGGCCTCTAATTTCTTTTGGATCAAAGATAACACAGTTCCTTGACATTCCGTATAATGAAAAAACAAGATGTTATTTTCATATCAGTAAAAACTATTTTTAATCATTCCAGGACACGTAGATTTTTTTACACCACAAAGTTAACTGCTCAATCTGATTCCAAAGTTCCATTTTGCAATATTCTGTGAAAAGAAGCTCGACGCAGCATGAATGAGGCAGCCTAAGGAACGTGGTGTTTGCATGTGCATGAATGTTCGGTACCAAAAAGCCGCTTGGTAAATTCCAACTTGTAAGTACTGGGGCCTCTGAAATTCCCATCTCATTCGGAGCACTCTGCTGCAACCTATTTCCATGGAAATTAAAGCGTAATGCCAGACATTATAGCTTTTCCATTTTAGACACACACATAGACACACATACGCAAAAGAAATACTGGAGCATGTGGAAGTTTACAGAGCAGAACACGGGGAATAAAAAACAGAGATAGATCTCAGATTCATAAATATGGAGGGGAGATAAGAGGATCAGAGAATCAGAGCCTTTCTGGCTCACTGATCAGAACCCTCGCCGTGTTGTGCAATTGCACAATGATGGACTTAATTCAGCTGAAACACAGCGGGATGGGTAAAGTAAATGTAAATTCGATCAGGTATGATTAGGGATGTGGGTATTCTGTAAATGTGCTGTGATTAAATAAACTGGTAGATAAGCCTGTGACATGAATTTATATTGCAATTACATGTTTTTTAAAAAACGTGACATGGGCAGGAAAGCCAACTCCCACTAGAGTCTGAAGGTTGCTTTGAGGGGTTGAAATGTAAAAAAAAAAAAAAAAGTAGGATAATTACAATTTGTGCATCAAAGTCTACTTAAAAGCATTACTGTTTTGTCGATTAATTTAACAATCACGGTTTCCAGCAGTGCCATTATTAAGATGCATCTCCGTTTCTCTGTGTCTGACAAGAGTGCACGAGTCTCTGTGTGTTCACTGCTCCCGCTTGCTCCCTTTTCTTCCTCTGCTTTATGGCTTTATTTAAGTCTTGGCAGATCATCTACATTCTCTTGGAAACACATAACATTAGATGCCTCTGCTCTATAAAACAGCCTGCACATCCCATTCATAAACGCAAAACTAAGAGCACATCTGTGCCTACTCGAGGATGAGACACAAACAAAAAACATATGTAGTTAAAGCATATAATCCTAAGAAAAAACAAACAACATAAGGTAAGATGTGCTTTAATTCAGAACGGTGCTCATTTAAATCAAGTTTTCAAAAGCTGTCTAAAAGGAAAATTGGTGCTTTCCCAGCTGGTGCCGTGTGAATATTGAAATGTTTTAAAAAGGGTAAAACAAGATTACATAGATAAACCAGCATGCTGTAGTGATGTTGCAGAATTGCCTGATTAATTTGTGGCAGTTTATTATAAATATCTGGAAATTTCTGGTGGAGTGGTGGCACACTGAGATGTGGCAGCAATGCGACAATTTGCATAAGTAAAAAACAAACAGGCACTCCATCATTTCTCCTAATTCTCAATGAATTTTTACCTCAGCCATGTGGCTAACTTGTGCTTCACTGATATATTTTTTTAAAATAAAATTGGTTTGTGATTCAGAAGCAGGTGGATTCACATAAATTGTGCACTCTATGTGCAAGTGCATAAAAAGTAATTTTTAGGAAAAGTGTAAATTCAGACGTCTTTGTGCGTCAAATTGTTCATCACATGTCATTCTGATGACAGCATAAGAGGAACGTCACACAACACAGTCTTTTGTAAGATTATTTAGTTAATCAGTTAGTTAACTGCTAGGTTAGGTAACACCTGCTAGGTAATGAGAAGAAGGTTCAACCCAGAGATCCACGAGTTTAGGTGTCCTTGAGGAAGAAACTGAGCTGTAAATTCCTCTTACCAGTAGTAAAATATGATTTCCACTCACATGCAGCCTTTTTAGCAATAATGTTGGCCTTTATTGGCTCTAAAGATGTTGTTTAGATTTAAACTAAAGTTCTAGAAAATTCACTAAAGAAATTGGTGTTTCTATCCAACACCACATTGCAAAAGGAGAGCACAGCGAAATGATGTAATTGCGAACACTAGTTGAAAATCAAGTGCAGGGAACACAACTGATATTCATGTTTCTTTCATGTTTTCTTTTAAGACAAAAAGGCTCCTCACAGGTCGATGACACACGCCATTTTTTTTTTCCCTCCGTCTGCTGTCATTTCTAAGCCCAGTCCATACACAAAGAGGCTCATTCGTCACCCATCACTTTCCAGCTGACTGCTTGTCGCTTGTGGACACTTTAGTCTGCAGTTGCATAGGTGCTCTTTTATTTTTCACACCATGTCACAAGTTGAGAGTATACTTTGCACCCACTGGTTGTAGTTTCTCACTTCAAAGTTGAGTCTTACATGACCGCAAGAGCTCACATACCATGATCTGTGGTCACCACATCACAGCTTCTCTTTTTTAGAGGGGAAGAAGCAAAAGTGTGTTTGAATTCACTTTGCTGCATTTTTTTCAATAAATGAGATGCATTTCCACCTTTACTTCCAGTGTTTCCAATCTAATGTTCCAAAGCACATGCTGAAAATATGCACAAAAAATAGGCTGGTGGAAGAGTAAAAATAGGCACAGTTCTGTATAATAACACAGTGATAGACACACTGCGTTTATATATATATATATATATATATATATATATATATATATATACATATTCCTTATGAACACCATGATCAGTCTGCTTCACTGCAATTACTCTCTACATGTGCACACATACATAAGCACAGTGCAGTTAGCCCAGGGGAGACAGCAGTGCGGTTTAACTAAGCACAATGATTGCCCTACCCGCACAGCATCAGCCCAGGATCTTCTCTCATTATTGGCTTTAGATGAAATCAGGATCGATTGATCGCTCAACCTGAGCCATTGTTACTGCTCAGCTCTCTGTGTTTGTTTATGTGTGTAAGTAATTGCATTGAGTGCAGTGTAAATAGGGAATAGCACCTTCCCTGTGTCTTGATAAGGTACATGGGTTTTGAAGGAACAAGTGTTTTCAGTCTGTTTGTGTGAGCTTTTATAGTTCTGAAGAGGGAGAAGTCACATACTTACCGTGCCCATGTATGCATGTTTAGTGTTATGTTTATGTGTGTATCTGGGAATGAAGCCCACTCCCCTCTGAGCTTGTTTCCCTGAGCGAGAGCTTCCTAGAGGTCTGCACAGGAGGTATGAATCACACACGCACACACATGCATATGCAGACACACACAGACTAATCTGACACACTTCCTCAGGGCGTATAATAAAAAGAATTTTTAAACACAGAGCCGTGTGAATGACCCTCATACATATTTCATCCCACAGAACTCACCCTGCTATCATAAAGCAGATTAATTGGGCATTTACTCAGGCATCAATCGATCTGGAAAATATGTCAGTATTACATTCCCTCTTCCTGCCCACACTCGCTCTTCTTCTATTGCTCTTATGTTTTTATCATCTTGTTTGCTCTCTCCAGGATTTAGAGAAGTAATGGCCTAGAGTGGCCATTACAAATGAGTCACTCCTGGGTGATCGTCAGGAGAACGGCTGCATGTGTGCACGGGTTTGCATGTGTAGTGAATATCTCCTGACAAATTCGGTCCAACACATTGAACCAATACACCAGTTGAGTAGCTATTTCCCTGCTACTCGCTATTAACCTGCAATTCCCTCAGCGGGGAAGTTTCACTCAGCGATTCAAGCCACAGCCAGTCATAGCTGGGAGCTACTTGAAATATCAGACCCGCTTCATGTCTTAAGTACAAATAAGCTTTACAATTACCAATGGAATAAACTTTAACTGAAGAAATACCTTGAAAGGCATTTCTGTCTCATTTTTACTTTTAAATCCTTACATACCTGATCGGTTTACTTTGGCAGAATAATTTATGGTAAATAAAGTCCTCTTCAAACAGCCCAGAAACTCTCAAGAGAAAAAAATTAGGAATGATAAAGCTTTTGATCTTTGTCGTTTTTGATTTCTTGTCAAAGAAAAAAAACCTATGAAAATCTATACTAATATACTAAGTAACATCCTGGCTGTTTAGTAAATGCTGGATAAATATGTTTTTTTTTCTCTGTGCCACAGTCCTTCAGTCTTGTTCAAGGCCTATTAAAAGAGATCAGTTAGCCACACAGTGGCACTGGGAACCATGTTCTTTACAACATGGTCACACCGGTTTGCTTTTGATCAATCTCATAGGTCTGCTACCATAAACACATAAATACAAGCACACCAGTGCTGTGAATCACCCAGAAACGTGAAAGAGATTTCTTGGCTGTTGGTCTTTTTATTTGATTTGAGAACAAAAAAAACCTCGAACCCATAATATACTTTACATTCGTTATCTTGGCAACACAAATGTGTGATTAGTCAGTCACATGACAGCAAATAATGCATTGTAGAACCATGCAGACATGGTTAAGACAACCTGCTGAAGCTCAAACCGAAGGGAGGTGATTTAAGAGACTTTGAATGACTTTCAGATGACAGGCAGGCTGGTCAGAGTATTTTAGAAACTCTACTGGGAATTTTCCTCACTATCACCTCTAGGATTTACAAAGAAGGAAAAGAGAAAATATTCAGTGAGCAACAGTTCTCTTGGTGAAAATATTACTCATTGCAACCAAAACTACAGAAGGACATCTCTGAACACACAATATGTTGATCTAATCTGTTTTAACCACGATAGATCCATTCTGATGGCTACCTCCAGCAGGATAACACACTATTTTAAAAAGCTCAAAACATCTCAAACTAGCCCCCACAGTCATTAGATCTCAGTCCCATTGAGCACCTTTAGGATGAAGTGAAATAGATTTACATTACAGAAGTGCATCTAACAAATCAGCAGCAACTGTGTGACGCTATCATGGCAGTATGGACTGAAATCTCAGAGAAACATTTCCAGCACACTGTTGGCTATGTGACATGAGGCTTTAAGTTCTGAAATCAAAGGGGTAAAACCTCGTACTTAAACTTACTTATTAGTGTTTACACACCACCGTTGTAATATTACCTCATTACCTTTGCGTCTTTTTGAACACAACAAGCAGCTGTTTTCAGGCAAAATAAAGTTTTAAAAAGAAAAAAAACCCCTACTATTTAGTACCTGCCCTGAGCAAAAAACACCAGACAAAGTTAGTAGCGTCTGCGTAAACATGAATTTTCTAAAAGTGAGTAAATATTGGATTTACATTCACTAGGGGGCAAAAACTCCAGCTGAATAATAACTGTGCTCATAACTGTTAAACATGTGCTTGGCTGTTCTCGAATGGGCAAAATGTATTATGCTGGCAACATACTAGGAACTTAAAAAGCTGTTATTTTATTTGTTGTTTGTATTTTATTTTAACTTGTATAACTAGTGACCCCAGTCCTGTCAGTAACAAAAATACATTATTTTCATTGGACAGCTTTTGTGTGGACTGTTAAAATGAAAACACTTCCCAGTGAGCCCACAGCATCACCCTTATCCTGGAGTGTCTTTTATCGAGAACAGAATGTAAGTACTGCTTAAAGTTCTTGGTCTGAGTCTGTAGACTCGCAAAACTGCTGAGTGCTCAGGAGCTGAGAAAGGTTTTTGTTGGAGGCCAAAACATTCACCTCACATACTAGTGCTGTGTGTGTGTTAAGCGATGATACTTTACATCTATGTATCACATGGCCCGTGTTCGATGTTGCACAAGCTCTCGTGTGCAGCTCTGTTTTAGATGCATGTGAATGGTTTCAGCATCAAGCATACGACTCTGTACGTGCATCTGTCTGCTGTCTCAGCTGAAGAAGGAGCAGGATCAGGCTTGAATGTATCTCTCAAACGTCTCTCACTCATCTAGGCTACTGAATCTGCTTTTTCTTAAGCATGACGCTTTAGTCACAGCAGACAAACTGCGAGAGGAAAATTTGCTATGTTGATAAATTCTCCTTGACAAAATAGACCTAAAAAACAAATGAAAGGAAAGAAAAACAGCTTAATAGAAATACTTGTGCAAGTTGTGCATTCATTTTAGCATTTCAAACAAATATAATATATATACCTTTAATTACATTTCACACCATTGCTCAGGCTCACTATAAATTACAACTGCACTGAGCTTTGCTTTTACTTTGGTTGTAAATTAAAGTACAGCAAACAACCTCCAATGTGCTCAGGCTAGCAGTAAGATACAAAAAGTGACACTTCATTCAACCCCAGAATAATCAATGCTCTAAAAACTCCTCATGCAAAACAAAGGTCCTATATCAATCGTGCATTGATAATAGAGACACTGTCCTTGGCATTATACAGCAGACAGCACTACAAATATGATGTCAATAGTAGATCTAATCTCCTTCAAGCACCTTGTTTTTAAGACTTCTTTATAATGCTGTAAAATGGCAGGGCATCAAACCTTTTTAAATAGTTCATTCTAATTTCAAATGTGTGTGACTTTCTGGTTGCAACGTGCTTAACACTTACCTTGATTTTGTGTCACCACGACTTACACCAGCTATTTTGCTAAAAGTGCATCAACCCTGACTCTGTTCCCAGCGCTGCACCTTCTTCATGCACATCTTTTAACACCCGTCTCAAGCAAAACACATCGTTAACGGTAGTATTCACACCGAAAAAATAAGCTCTCCTGATCTCCTCCTCATCTACCATGACTCCTTTTCTTGCTTGAACATTTTATTCCACCAAGCGGCCATGTACGCTGTCTTTGTTTACGCCTTGATCTTTTGTAATCTCCTCCAGTTAATTTATTGGCTTGAAAGGTAATCACTAAAACTGTCAAAACATGTTGACACAGACTCTTAATAAGAAGTGAAAGGGAAAAAATTATACAGGGAACCTTTTCACCCTCCTCTTTTTGTGTGTGAGGTTTGCCTGTCTTGGCATTTTACTTGTTGCTATAGTTGACTCCTCAAATAATTCTAATAGTTTTAGGGTTGTAATTAATCTGTCCAGCAGGTATTTAAAGTGTTGGAAAGGGTCTGAACAACTGATGGTCTTGAATTATTGGCATTATTGGCCAGAGCACTGGCTCTCAGATGTCAAAAGGTCTGCCAATACATCTCCCTTGACTTGCTGTTCATTTTATTGCACCTGTAAGTTACAACTTCATGCTTCTTACAAGAAGTTTGGTGACCTCAGCAAATTTCCAGCCCAGTTCCACTCAATATTAACCAGAAAATGAGTCTAATTTATTAAATGATTGCAACCACCTGTGTTGGCATGTTCTTTATTTATCCACTGCTGTCAGTTAAGATAAGTCTGGCGGGTTTCAAAGCAGCAGCAGGCAAGCCCTGAGAGGGGTCCTCCTGCTTAAATGAACTTAGACAGGCGATGATAAACACTGTGTACATGAGCCTCTAAAGGCAGGAGGAGAGATGATAAGATAAAAAGTAGCATTTGGAGAACACAGAGAAGGGAAGGAAGTGAGAAAAAGTGTGTGATGTGTGCGGTAGAAGTCGTGTTAGAGAGACAGAGAGGGTGCTGGAGAGCAGAGGATAAAGAATGTCTTAGCAATGAGTGGGACAGCCAATACTCTTTTCTTCTCCCATTCATCAGCACTCATGTTTTCCACATCTTTCTCCTTCCTTCTCCTCCATTTCAACTCATGTCAGCAGCTTTTCTATTCAATCTGTTGATGTAGCTGTCACATGCATATATATAGCCAGCAACTTTCACTCAACATTTCTACTATATGTTGTATACCATGATGCAATGCATGGATTATGCAGATAGCCCCATGGTTTCATAAAGAAGGATTTTATGGGGCCTAAGTAAATGTCACTCAGTTTAATGGTGCACATGTTTGGTGTAAATATGCTTCTTGTGATAAGATTGCATTTCAAAATAGATTATCTTGTTTAGTAAAGACACATTATTGTCTCTTTAAATGCATGTGGAATAATCTGAGCAAATCCACTTGTAATGAGAAGAGTTAACTTGAGAAAAGTGCTATGAAACGGAGGCACGGAGGAGAAAAGAGAAGAAAAGAGGGAGCAGAGTGAAAAGAAAATGAGAGCAGTGGCTGAAGGGTGTTTGGAGGGTAGAATAGGTAGAGCTGGAGGAAGGAGGAGACAGAAGAGGGGGGAGGAGAGGTAAGTGTAGAATAAGATGTGATATTGTTAATGCTACAGTAAATTAATATTCGTGTGAGGTCATCCATCAGGAGGAGAGCAGGCGAGCCGTGAGAAACATGATAATGGAACCTGTCACCGCGAGGGAGAGGGGAGAGAAGGAGGAAGGGAGGGAAGAGGAAAAGATGTATAGGTGGTAAGAAATGAAGAAAGCAGAGACATGTAGAGAGCTGGAGGGGAGGGCAGAGAGAAACTGGGGGGGAGAAAAGTTTAAAAAAAAAGGGAGAGAGACAAAGAGGTGTAAGAAGAACAAAAGAAAGATGTAGTGAGCAATTGAGAGAGAAGTTACAAATGTAAGACAGAGGTAGAAAACGGATTGCAAAGAAATTAGGGGAAAAGGTGTGAATATTTGAGGTATAGCGAGACGAAGGACAAGGCAAAGAAGGAGGCGGTAAGTAGCAGAGGGTGCCTGAGGTGGACTGAAGGAGAGAATTACAGAGACAGAAGGGTGAAGGAACGAGTGTGTGCACGCCTGTGTGTGTATGTGATGAGGGAGTAGCCATGCAGAATTAATCTACAAATTACAATGAATAATTAAGGCCCGGGAATCCCATGGGAATAAGATGGAATAGTGAGGAAAATAGGAGGAGGGAGAAGGCGAGGTAAAGGAGGAGGAAAAGAGGGAGGGAAAGTGGGAGGCAAGGAGAACCCTGATGGGAAAGCCACCACAGGCAACTTTTGACACAGAACCCTCAGGGAAAACAAAGTCAGCCAAAAGAAAGAAAGAAACAGAGGTTGGAGGTGTTTTTGTCTCAACACAGTCGACGCTGGGAAGATGTGAAGAGAGTGAAAGAGACCAAAAGACGGACTGAACCCATTGAGTATAATAAAGGACGAAAAAAGTCAAAAAGTGAGGTCAGAAGGTGGTAGAGCATGTGCCGTTAGTCATAATGAGAAAGAAAATACGAGGACACGGGGAGGAAAGACTGTGACACAAAACAAGAAGCAGAGGAGCTGGCGGGGAGTTTTATTTCCTCAGCACACATGCCGCAGGCGACACTGTGAATCTGTCCTCCAGCTGTGACAGAGAGGTGGGCTCATGCAGACACAAAGAACTTAGAAAAGACACCCTCACTTCACATGTGCCGCCTGGGTTAAAGTTATATTGGTTTGTGTGCAGCACATTTATTGTTTGCTTAAAGGAAGGGTTGATCCTGCCTGTCTGAAGACAACAGCTGCACGATAACATCCCTCTGTGGGGGCATGAAGCAACTAAATATTAGCTTCAGTTGCATGAAGGAGTGTCGTTTTACATAGAATAGCTTTTTGTGACACTAAATAAGCAGATTTGTAACCAAATGTAAGGAGTAAAAAATGTGACTCATATAATGATATAGCAAAAGTTCCTTTTCAGTAGGTGGAACCCAACTGAGTAGAAACAAGGTAAGCAAAATGCAAACATGTCATGGACCCTGGGTCTTGGACTTGAAAGTTAACTCTTTTGTTTCCTTGTTTCTTTGCAATAGTGATCAGCATTTGGTTTACTGTTAACAGTTGTTGTTTTATATACTTATCAGTTCTCTCATGGTTTGCATAGGTTCTTTATGGTTTATTTTCTAGGTTTGCTAGTTGCGTCTTTAAGGTCCTTTTTGTGTCCCATTCCGTTCACTTATGTCTTATTTCCTGTTTTAATTTGGTAGCTGTTGTTCTCTCTGTTTTGTTGTTAAGCCATGTTCCCCCATCTCATGATGTTGTCTTCAGCTCTGTTGCCCCCCGTTTCCACTTCCTTCATCACCTCTTGTATTGTGTCAGTATTCCTTCGTCACGTTGTCCATGTTTCCCTGAATGTGTTTAATAAATGTTTTAGATTTTTATTTATTTCTTGGTGCTAACAGCAACAAACAGTCTCCAGCATCCTGCATTTTGGGTTGACAATGTAGTGTTTACACAGCAGAAAACATCCAACTTGTCTATTAATCACATAGTCAAATTAAAAGCTTCTTTTAGTTTCTCATCTCTGGTAGGTACAATTGTTGGCTTCTTAATTTATGATACCTTTGAGTTTGAATTTAATTTCTCTGTAGCAATAAAACAATATATAGCACCTGTCAGTGTAGATATATAGGAAAAAACATCATGCTAGGCCACCTTTATTTGATTGAGCACTGTTAACACAAAACACAAACTATCCCCATGGTCATTAATTTGGGCACATTTTTGTTTGTGCACCAAAATAAAACTACATATCCAGAGCATGGACTACAAGCCAGTCTTGATCCTTGGTTAGGAGGATATTCACAGCGTCCTTGTATCAATAACTCACAGGTGAAACATTGTTAAAACACAAGCAGTGGGGGGCGGGGGGGGGGTTGTTTGTTTTTTTCTCTCCAACTGCATGGTAAGTAAGATAAACAGCAAACAACAACCTAATTTTTATCAAATTCAGCCTTCTGCCAATTGGGCAAACTACATTTTAATGATGTGCAGTTTGTTCCACTTTGAGCTAAACAGAAAATATCACTATTTAACTTGTTTGGCTCAAAAAGTGAAAAAGCAGCTTTCCACCTAAGTTATAAATAACTTACAGACACACTGCTGGCAATAGGCTAGGCTGTGATTACTGGTCCATCTTGTCTTCCCTCTGGCATGCACCGTCTCACATTCTTATAACAATGCAGATACTCACATACACCAAAGCCCTTGTAGATGCAGGTCATCTAATGCCTTAATAATTAAAGTTACTAAACTATAAAGTAACCCATCACTTTATTTTCTGCTATTTTCTTGCTTTGTCTGCAGTTGCATTGTCCTTGGTGATGAAGTAGCGCAACTGCCTATAATACTCTTAAAATCGCATAATATTTCATAGTGTTTGTGCTATTCAAAATCTGTCACAAACAAGAACACCTCAATAACATGACTACATATATATTTTTCGCTATATGTGTTTGGTTTAGCTTGGTGTGGAGGAATTAACCTGCAGTGACTGCTCTGTGGTCAGCTGCTACAGTTTTACTAATTCAAGGTCATGTAAGTTAAAATGGCCCTGCTTACGTATTGTAAGAAACATGTGACAACCCTCTGTGAATGAGCTCAGTCTGCTGTATAAAGAGGTGAATTCACCATATATGTTAATACCTTGTTATATAAAGAGAACTGAAGTAGGGAGAAGAGGAAGATAAATGTGTAAAATGGAAAATGTCAGTTAAAAAGGTCATATTATGTTTAAGGCAAACTGCAGTGGGGATGGCAGTTTGGGTCATGTTTGGATGATTTATTATATTTTCAACACAGGAAAATATAAAGTACAAGTGTGCAAAAATTCCAAAAAAAAAAGTGCAACACCAGACAGAACAGAAGGATACAGACGCAAGACAGTGCAGGCACAACAGTGCAATAGAAAAGTGCAACAATGACAGTAGGTTGTGCAAAAAGTAACTTGATGTATGAAGGTGTGCGTGTGTGTGTGTGTGTGTGTGTGTGTGTGTGTGTGTGTGTGTGTGACATTGTGCAGATAAGTGCTTGAGGTATTGATGTGTATGAAGGTATGTGTGTGTCAGCCCAGTCACTGAGTGTTCAGGAGTCTGACGGCTTGGGGGAAGAAACTGTTTCGCAGTCTGGCAGTGAGGGCCAGAAAGCTCTGGTACCTCTTGCCAGAAGGCAGCAGGGTGAAGAGTGTGTGTGAGAGGTGCGTGGGGGTCCTCCACAATGCTGGTGGTTTTGTGGATGCAGTAGGTGCGATAAGTGTCTGTGATGGAGGGAAGAGAGGCTCCAATGATCTTCTCAGCTTTTCTCACTATCCGCTGTAGGGTCTTGTGCAGTTACCAGTTACCATACAGGATTGTTGACTCTACACCAATCTGTTAGTTGTTGCACCTCCTCTCTGAGTCTCTGACCTCCTCTCAACTTGATGATATGGTTTGAACTTTGCATTGCTTCACAGTCGTAAGTCAGCAGAGTGAACAGCAGTGGGCTGAGCGCCCAGCCCTGAGGGGCTCCAGTGCTCATTGAGGCTGATTGACTGAGGCCTCTCCGTCAGAAAGTCCAGGCTCCAGTTACAGAGAGAGGTGTTCGGGCCCAGCAGGCTCAGTTTTCCAATCAGGTGCTGAGGAATGATGGTGTTGAATGCTGAAATGAAATCTATGAACAGCATTCGTACATAAGTGTCCTTAGTATGTACTTCTTGTATGTACTAGTAGCCAGATGTAGGGTTGTTGCAATGATGTTATCCGTTGACCGGTTGGGGCGAGTGGGTCCAGTGTTGGTGGCAGCAAGGTCTCTCACGATGAGCCTCTCAAAGCGCTTTGTCATGATGGGTGTGAGTGCAACAGGATGGTAGTCATTGTGGCAGAACACTGAAGACTTCTTTGGCACAGGAATGATGATAGTGGCCTTGAGGCACTTTGGAACGAAAGCAGTGTTCAGGGAGAGGTTGAAGATGTCAGTAAGAACATCTGCCAGCACATTCTCTGAGCACTCTCCCCGGGACGTTCTCTGGACCAGGAGCCTTCTGTGGGTCAGCTCTGCAAAGAGTTTTTCTCACATCAGCCGAGGCCAGACACGGACCCTGGTTGTTGTGACGACAGGTGGTCACCATCACGTCATTCTGAGCCTCAAACTGTGTATAGAAGTTGTTTAGCGCATTTAGTAGGGAGGTGTCACTATCACAGGCATGTGTCGTTTTCCTGTAGTTGGTGATGGCCCGGATGCCCTGCCACATGCGTTGTGTTTCGCCCCTTTCTTGGAATTGGCTGTGGATTCTTCGGCCAATATACAGTCAGTAAAAAGACACCATGCCCTCTTTTAGTTCTAAGGTTCGACATATTAGAACATAATTAGCATTATTTATTTATCAAAATGTGTGACAAACTCAGTACACCTCATTCAGTAGCTTGTGGAACCTCCTTTAGCAGCAATAATTTGAAGTAATTGATTTTATAAGATTTTATGTCTCTCTGTGGAGGAGTTTTGACCCACTCTTGTTTACAACATTGCTTAGGTTCACTGAAGTTTTTGGCTATTTGTTTATATAAAATTCTCTTAAGCTCCTTTTCCTTTTACCTACTTGGCTCGACTCACCACGGATCGACCCGGCTCAGATCAGCTGGTTTTCCATTACAACCCAGTAGTACCTTGTTTGCATGCTCATCGTCATAGAAACGCATCTGTGCATCCTGTAATGTAATTATTATGTGACATGAACTCTAAAACAAAGGTGGACATCGAAGTGAACATGTACCTGCTGCTCAGTCTGTAGTTTTTCATCAGACTCGGGGAACACAGCGTTGTTTTTTTGTAGCCATTTTCTTTGTTGCAGAGTTTCAAAAATGGCTGTTTTGATTTTTGTGAACAAGACGCTCTCATGACTCATCAAGTGATGCTACTGACCAGCCGATCGGTGGCACGCAATCTGACAACATCACATTTTAGTACCTGTTTGGATCCCTTGGAACAAGTACTAAAAAAGTACCTGGTATCAGGTACTATGACCTAATGGGAAACCCTGGAAACTGTGGCAAACTGAACTAATGAAAAGGGGCTTTAAGGTCTTGCCATGGCATTTCAGTCAAACTGAGGTCTGGACCAAGTCATTGCAGAACATTGATTCTTTTTGTTTTCAGCCATTCTGATGTACATTTGTTGTGCTTAAAATCATTATCATGTTGTGTGACCCAGGGTCAGCCAAGCCTCAGCTGTCATATAGCTGCCGGGCTCACATTTGACTCTAGAATACTTTTATACACAGAAGAGTTCACTGTGCACTGAGACAGACTGGCGACCTGTCCAGGGTGTACACCGCATCTCTCCCTATGATAGCTAGGATAGGCTCCAGCCCCTTTTTCTTATGACTGTGGAATAAACAAAAAACAAAGAGACAAATATAAAATATAGTTGTATAAATGCAGTGTAATTCGTATTTGCATCACCTTTATTTTTGTCTTTGAGTATATTTTACTTTTTTTCAGCAACAACATTGCGATCACTTGATGCACACTTTCATCTCATCCTCACAGGCACTATAGCACGATAAAAGAAACAAGGCATCATCACTTCATCTTCTTTACTTTGAAGGCACATCTCTCCCAGTGCTCGTCTCTACACTTTCTTGGGATTAGAATAGAGGTTTCCTCAGAAACACATTCACTGATGTTTGTTTTCAGTTCATTAGGTGTTTCAATGAAATATTTTGCATTTGATTTGAAATTCAGCAGTATAAGACAGCATACTAATGTGACATGTATTTTGCTTTGGGCTTCAGAAAGCCTTCATCTTTATTCATCTACTCAACTGTAATCACACTGAACCTCTTTATTGTATTAGTGACAATTGTACATGTGTAACTAACCATAAGCACATTTATTTAACATACTATGCATAACATGTACATGTTAAGATCAAATTGTCTGGTTATTACAGAAGATGGAACATGCTTTAAATAACAAATAAGCATCTTTATTACATTGTTTAAATCATTTACTGGCAGATTATTTCTCTTCACCTATAGTGTTTTGTCTGTTAGCTACATAATCTGAATTGCTGCCCAAAACAAAGCATCCCTCAAACTACACCTACCTTTTTTATCTGAAATATATATCTGTAAAATTTTCATGAATTTTGATGCAATATGCTCCAATAAAAATAGCACTTATTAAGGAGATGAAAAACTTGTGGATATTAATGTGAGAATATGAAAATAATAGGCTAAACAAATATATTGATGTTAAGCTAAAGCATTTTGACCTGCACTGGAATGTGCATAACTCAGAAAGGTGTATGCACACAGCTACTAAGATCTCTAAAAGCTAAATAAAAGCCTACCAAATAGCCTTCATACTGCATAAACTGTAAAACTACAGTACTGTATCAGTATTCCACTCACGAGTCCTGAAGCTGTAATCATAAATGGAGTGCAAGCTTTGTTTGCTCTGTTTTATTATGCAAAAATTCTTTAATATGCAATGTTTCTTACCCAGTTCAAATCTCAGTCACATGTTCTGTTCTACTCTTAGCCCTCTGCCCTTGCTTCCCACTCACTTATTTCTTTCCGCACTTAGAGTCAATCATATTCTTCTCTATTTTGTCTATTTTAAGTACTTTTATAATCAATATTAGAGAAAAAATAATAGGTTCAAATGTGCTACACAAGAGAAAACAAGAACGAGAAAGAAAAAGAAGTACAGAATACAACTAGGAGAGGATGAAAAAGTATAAGTAAAAAGAAGGAAGTCCTGTGTATGCATGGGTGCCCTTGTCGATATTGCTGCACAAGGAAGACTTTCAGCACATCGGACATCAATACTTACAGTTGCAGGACAAAGTAAAAATGCGTTGAAATATATATTAACACTCTGAGTTTTAACAATGCAAACCCCTGTATGCTACAGGTGCACGCAGGCAGAAACATGCAGGGGGGGGGGGGGGGGGGAGCAAATTTCAAATGTGCCAACAAGAAGAAGACACGTTATGTGCCAGGCTCACTAACAGGTCTGTGTGCAGGGTCTGTGTCAGCCCTTCCTAGAGACTTGTAAAGATAACAATAGGCCAATTACTACCTAATTACAACAGATAACTGGTTCAATAAATTCTTCTGGTCCAATTTCACTTTAATTGTCTCAATAAGATTCAATTAGATCTAGCTAGTATAAAGAGGACAGTTAGAATTGAGACTCTGGCACCACAGGGTATATTATCAAGTCTCAACATCCCACACGTAGTTTCAGCGCAAGCATGAATGACTATAAGAACACAGGTAAATTGATAATCATACACAGTGTACCTACATGCAGTCACTTAATATAATAAGCGAGACCCTTAGACGCAGGTGAACTAATAAGCTAATAAAGACGCTATAATGTTTGCCCATTAGTTCTTGTGTGAAGTACTGAGAGAAAAAAGTCACACTGTAAATTTCACTTAAACACAATATTGCAGAAACCAAGTGTGTACTTATTTTTTAGAAGTTTTTTTTCTTTCCTTCAATTTTCACATTGTGATGGGACACTCCAGTTGACCATTCAGTCATGTCAACAAATAACAGGTTCCCAACACAAACTCCACGAATAGACACAGTAAAAAACAAAACAAAACATTGGTATTGAGTTAACATTTTGTAAGCAAGAACATTAACACGTAAGAAAATTAATCCAGGTAGCTGCCAAGTTATATCACACCTTAGCCCAGCTGGGTGGTTTGGGGGATCAGAGCTGACCCTGAGCTTTTCCTAAAACTGTTTAAGGATGTTATAATTAGGATAAGGCTGGCTAATTCATCCAAACCCCTGGGAGCAATATGGGAAAAGTGTGGCTAAAGTCAATTGAATATTGTGAACTAACATTACAAATGCCAGATTTGTGAGCATAGATAAGTTACAGCTAGCTGACGAATGCTATTACTTCTATTACAACCAGCTAATGTGATTCATGATTCTTAGTTATATGTAATACCAAATGGTATTCATTTTAGCAAAGTATAACCAACATCTCCATTATACAGTAACAGCAAACACTGAGGCTATTGAAAAGATGGATGTTTGGAGGAATAAAAGTTTCAGACCTAATCATTTTCACTGTATTTTTTTGTTGTTGTTTGTTTTTTTGGGGGGTTTTGCTACAGTGACATGGGTAAATTGCACAAAGTGTACAGCATAATGAAGAAGAAGGACTACCCCGAAATTACTCAGCTTCCCCTCAAATCAACAGATGGTTGAAACTTGGACATTGGATGTTCCAACAGGTCAGATATCAAAACTGGGTTTAAAATTGAAAAGCTGGCTACAAGTAAGCTGCTGGAATGGCTTTACCAAAGCCCCAGACTTAGCACTCCATGCTATTAGAAATTTGTGGTATGCTTAAAAAGTGGACTGGTGCCAGATAGTTAACTAATTTAGACAAACTCTACCAATTGGGCTAAGATGAACGGTCAAATATCCAGAATTATGCCAGAAGATAGCTGGTTGCCAACATAAGTATCAGGTATCACACGTAACCAGTGTGGGGTTGTTACTCAAGAAATAACAAGTAATGTATTACATATTACTTATTATATTTCTTAAAAGCAACGGTATTTGTTATTTATTTACTCAGCGGAGAAATTCATTTCTTAAACTACTATGGTAAAAAAAAAAAAAAATTGGCCTGTATTTGTATAGCGCTTTTTACTCAGTCCCTGTGGACCCCAAAGCGCTTTACACTACATTCAGTCATTCACCCATTCACACACACATTCACACACTGGCAATGGCAAGCTACATTGTAGCCACATAAAAATAATCGCACTGACAGAGGCGAGGCTGCCGGACACTGGCACCACCGGGCCCTCTGACCACCACCAGTAGGCAAACATGGGGTTAGTATCTTGCCCAACGATATTTGGCATGCAGCCAGGAGGCAGCCTGGGATCGAATCACCAACCTTGTGATTAGTGGCTGACCTGCTCTTCCACCTGAGCTACAGCCACCCAGCCATACTAGTTAAATTGTCTTGACCCATAGTCAATCTTCCAGGTAAGTAAATCCCAAAAAGTTGGTTCTGGACGTAGCATTTTCAGGGGAAGAAACATTTCTCCCAATGAAATGAGACTGAAGAAGTCACTTAGATGAGTGACGAAACGTTTCTCCCACTGAAAATGCTACATCCAAGTATAGTAACAATATAAACCTATAGGCTAAAGTCCTTATCCTAATGAGCACACACAAAACACATTTCTTTAAGCTTTAACATATCCCTTTTTTGTTGTTGTTGTTGTTGTTGCAACTTTAAACACAAGGTCACAACACAAAAACAGCACAAAGAAACTGTAAAGTGATCGCCACACTGATTCTACTTTAGAAAAAATAACATATAGAAATGGAGGCTGCAAACCGGACTGCTCATCCGTTTGTTACCTGTTAAAGTTCAGGGTCTGGCTGCCTGGGCTGGGTTCGCATTCAGTCAGCTTTAACATCACTCTGATTCCCTGGCTAGCTCTGTGTTAGCATGCTCTCTGTGCAGATCCTTCCAAAGAGCCAAAGTTGTGTTTGCAGTATTATGTGGTTGTTTCTGTCTTGGATGTAGTTTCCACTTTACCATTGCACTCTTGTCATTTTCTTGTCATTTTTGTGCTTTAAAAATAAATTTGCTTTAACAACTTCAAAAGTGGCCAATAAATCATTTTCTAACCCTCCCGTCTTCCCATCAGACATTTGGCAAACAAAAAACCATCTTTACCACACTCCTCCAGGGTGCTCTTAATCCCCTGATTAATGGGAGGGTCCATAAGCCAATAAACCAATCACTTTCCAAAAACTTTTCCAATAAAATGAATTACAAATTTATATATAATAAAACTAGGTCAGCATATTCTTACAACTTTAAAGAAAAAACAAAATGAATACAAATTTCGTTTTATAAACATTCAACAAAAATGGCCACAACACCACCACTCCTCAAAGTGATAGAGCTGTACCACTCCACCATTTTCCTCCTTCCATCAAGGAAGATAAAAAAAAAAACACAGCATTATTATCTGTTTGTTTTTTCTTTCTATCTGCCCAATCTGCAGACAATTGAACAACCTTTGTAACACAAGTATCAACCTAATTGTAACTTTAATTTAATTACTGAATTTAGAACAGTAATGCATTACATTACCATATTACTGTAAAATGTACTGTGATTACAGTAACTTTGTAACGTGTTACATCCAACACTCCATTTATCCAAATATTAATGGGGCTTGTGTATTTAATTGAACCTGTCTGTATAATCTGACCCACTGAAGATCAGAGAAAATCCCAAATAAGCTCAAACTTGTGCACCCAGTCCCTCTCTCGTAAAGTCATTAAAGATGCTGTACAATCATTCCACCCTGTAAAAAGAATGGTTCACAAAAATCACTGAAAGCCCTGAATTACTCTGACATGACTGTATCTAAACTCCTGACAAAAATATACGTGTTTATACACTTGTTTCTGAGTTGTAGTACTCATCTATATCTCATCAGTGATGTTGCACAAATTAAGCAAGACAGTGATAAATAAACTTTATGCTGAGCTCCTTTACATATTCTATTGCAGAAATGTTATAATGTCTCTGTTTGCACCATGCATGCTTGAAAAGGCATGTAATAATTTTCAACTTACAATATTCATTTTTTATTTGTTTTAACTCTCCTACTTGTTTACATGCAGTGATATTTACCCTGCTTGCACTATAATGATGTGTTACTGGACTAGCTCTGAATTTTTGAATTCTGTGTTCTCAACTTTCTTCCCTTGTTCCCTCTCTTTCTCCTCACCCTCTTTCATCTCTCTCCTTCATGCCTGCTGCCTCAGAGAAAAGTGCTTTTCCGACTTTCTCCTGACATGACAACAGACGGTACCTTGGCTTGGCTTGCCGATGGTAATAAACGGGATGGCTAATTAAAAGGCTCTCTGATAGCTCTCCTCTGCCTTTTTAATTTCCCCTTCTCAGTAACTACTGCCGTTTATACCTCTTGCTCCCCCAGAGCTCCATCCCTTTCTCACTAACTGCTTGTCTATTTTTTTTCAGTGCACTGGCCACCTTTGCAGCACTCTCTCATCAGCACATGGAAATAAAATGCTTTTTCCACGTGCTACAGAAAACAGGATACACCACATGCAGACACAAACACGACAACAGCATTCAAGCAGGCAAACAAAAAAAAAGACAAACAAGCTGCTATGAGATTTTTACTTCAAAGGCAATGACTGACAGTGAAGTTATTGACAGAAAAAGTCAGAGACAAAGACAAATCACAACAGCCATTTAGCTGAGCGACAGAGGATGTGGTTAAAGACCGAACCATTAATAAAATGCCTCGTTTGACGACTGCGGTTTTGTTTATTTTGGCTGACATTCACTTCGCTAGCTCATCTAATGCTCCAACATGTTCAGGAGATTAGGGCACATTCAGAGCTGTGCATGTGTGGCCATGTGATATGTAAGACAGACTGTGGTAAGATGAAAGAGGGGGAAAATGGAGACAAAATTACTAGAAAGTGGAACGGAAGCTTTTGAGTGGTGAAGTTTCAGATTGAGTGTAAAATGGGCCTGTAAGGCAGAGAAAGGAAGAGGAAAGTGAAACAGATGATTACAGAATTATGAAAGACCCCTTTGGTTCCCACTGAACTTTATTTCACCTTTTTTTCTAGCTACCCTCCCGTCAAATCCACTCATTCTCTCACACCATGTCCTTTCATCTCTCTGCTTTGGCTTTCTTTATCAGATCCTCTCTCAGTTTGACTTTTTGTTAACCCCTTATGTAGGCTTACAGGCTGGCTCCATCCCTTTCACCTCCTCTCTTCACCTCAGGCACATGAAACCTCCTCCCCCTTCTTGAGTTTCCCATTGCTCTTTTATGTACTTTGCCCTTTCTTTACTCTATTTTCCCTTCTCCCGCTCTCGCTGAGGCCACTCAATAGCAGCTGAGAAAGGAGATGCCTCACAGCTGACTCTTTGACACAGATCAGAGTTGATATCCTGCAACGGTGCTTTCTTCAGTTAACATTTTTTGTTTCTATATCTGACAATGATTGCAATCTACATTCAATTAGATGAATACCAAACCAAATTTCAATTGCTACTCCACTATGCTCAGTATCGTGTATTCAAAATGATGGCTGGATTGCTTGATTTTGACCAATCGTAGTCTCCAAGAGGCACCGATTGCATGTTTTGTAGTGCTCTTGAACAGGAAAGTGATGTATTTTCCTGGTTTGGAATTGCCTAATAAACCTTTGCTTCACATTGACAAATTAGCACAATAATAATCAATATAAAAGTCCTTGAACAGACAGTATCAATAGATACAACCAATCTCCAAAAATTCATTTAGTTTCAAGTAGGCTTTTAATCTCATTTGTAACAAGTGGAGTTGCTGCTTCCAAATTCATCTCTACTTTGTACTTGCAAGGAAAAGCAGTTGCTGATTAGACACAAGTATCTCAAGTGTTGAGCAAGATTTGCTTTACACTTTAACCCCTTAAAATGTTATATCTTCTGGAATGGCAGTAGCTCATTTTGGGAAATATGCTGATGCACTGACTTACTTAATAATGCTGTGATGTCCACATGCCAAGTATAAAGCTGGAGTTCGCAGAAAAAATTGCTTAGGCTTAACTGAAATTGAGGAGAAACATTATCTTGGTGACATGGTGGTGCAGTGGTTAGTGCAGCTTCACAGTAAGAAGGTCCTGGGTTTGAATCCTTTTGGTGTGGATTTACATTTACCCACATCTCCTCCCACAGTCTAAAGACATGCAGTTAACAGGGATAGGTTATCTATACTACTGTATTAAGTGGTTGTCTGTCTCTGTGTTAACCGTGCGATAGACTGGCTTGTCCAGGGTTTACACTGCCTCTTGTCCTATGGCAAGTGGGATAGGCTCCAGCCCCAAAATTGGATAAGCAGATGAAAATGAATGGATGGATAGCACGTAGCTTGACCCTATAGAAATGTTAGAAAAGTCAACTAACAAGTATCTTCATAGCGCCATAGATACTACCACCAGCCTAGCCGAGTATTGTTGTTCGTCATGCGTGTGCCCTGACAGATGCTTCCAGCAGGATAATATGCCATAATACTTGATATGAGTGCATGTCGCAAACCTCAAATCATCACACTTTGTTTTCTTGAACATTAAAAAAAGAAAAAAGATATAGTGTGTTAAAATGTATTCTTTTTTCTTTCTGCTGGCATTAGCTCTTTATAAGAAAACATGACCTTGGTCCATGAATGAGATAGTATCTATTAAGGATCAATCTGAACATTCTTTCATTACTAGCCAGACAGATATATTAGATTTTTCTTTTGCAACAAAATATGGATCACCAATTTTATTTCAATATGTTCTCACCTATTTAGTTATAGTGCCCCCAACATAAAGGCAAAACCTGCTGGAAGATTTTCAGCCTTTACTTTATTTATTTTCTACTGGTGCTATATTACATCTAGGAAATGAATCAAATCAAAGTTTTAGAAATATGAACAACATTCTTCATTGCTTACGGACCCAAGAAGGAAAAGTGTGATAATCATAGTTCTTATTCTTCATCAGGCCTTATCGGGCCAAGGTCTCACTGATGCAGTATAATACATGGAAATGATAAGCAACATGGGAGTAGGATGTGCTTTTTCAACAAAACATCTCCCAAAATTGTGTTTTTAGTCATTTTTAGATTTGTTGTTAAGGGGTAAAAACATAAGCAGTGCATCTAAGAGGAATGACTTAAAACAGGTAGTAAGAGTCAGTCAACCTGGTGTGCACAGAACTGCAGCAGCACAGCATTCAGCCAACTCAGCTTTTCCCTGACAAAGTGACTCAGCAATTTCAATGAGCTTTTGGCTGTGGAGTGTCTGTTGCGACTGGCACTACTTAAATGAAATGATGGATAAAGAGTTTTTCCACCTCATGAATATTCCCTTAAAGGGCAATAACTCAAGCAATTTGAACACATTGTTAATTCTGAAAAACTCCATCATCACATGGACAGACAGAGGGCAAGTCTGCAACGACCACTACGATCAATGGTGTTGTATGAGAAGCAGAGAAACACCTAAAGGGTGATTTACAAATTCTATGAATTGTAATTTCTCCTAAAACATGAACTAAATTATGTATATAGAAACATGTACATGCTCATACCATCCTCTGTTATATACGTCACATTTTGGAATAGCAGGGTCTCCCTCCAAGTGCAATAGCATTTGGGAAAAGGAATATTCTGTTGCACTTGAAGTGTTGGAAAGATGACTTCTAAAATCCAACAGGGTTCAAATTATTAGTTAACCCGTTTTCAATTTTTTTCAAGGTAATTTACAACAAAGCAGAGTCCTTTACAGGTGCAGATTTGCCATGGAGCCTTTCGATGTTGAGGGCATTTTCACAACTGTTAACCTCTATTGTTAAATTTTCAGCACTGAAAGGTATTCCCATCTAACAACAAAGCCTCAAGTTTAAGCATGAGCGTCTAGTTGCAGGTATGGCAGATTCAGGTTACCTGGAACAATGCACTGTGATTTGAGTGACAGAAGAGAAAGTTCTTGCAGTTTCCCCTGATGGCTTTGCAGTTGTCACACTAAAATTTCTACCAATGGTTTTCCTGGCCTGCACTACCCAGAAATATGGGTATAATGGCATTGCTACATAGCAAAAACATAAAAACTATGGCATAACGGTTTGAATCTAAATAAAAGGCTCTTTGTTGGCTTTCATTGTTGTTGTTGCTTTATCAAAAAATACATTTGAACCCTTAATTTACAATATAATAGAGCAAAATAAAACATCAAACGGGTCACGAAATTTTTCAGCACTTCGTGACAATATTTTTTAAACATTCAACAAGCACAAAATTGTTGTAACACAAAAGCCAAACATTGGCCACCGACAATGGTAATTTTGCCAATACGCCCATTCCAGTCAACACGGCTAAAAGTGGTCAGTATTCAGCCACAATGTGTAATTGTACCCCAATTCAAAGTAAACCAACATCAATCTACAATCCAAATAGCAATGTGATTAGGGTCACAGGAAGTGTCATCATTTTCAAACTGGCAGCATAAGCACACACTGAAACACCAAACACCAAACAAAAAGAAAACCACCAGAGGAAAAGCTTATGCATTACAGTTCATTTCCCCTTGCCACCCAAACAAACAGCAGGATGATTTATAGTCTCTGGCAAAGTGTCTCACTGTTAAGTT
Source organism: Aulonocara stuartgranti (assembly GCF_965226115.1). NCBI lineage: Eukaryota > Metazoa > Chordata > Actinopteri > Cichliformes > Cichlidae > Aulonocara > Aulonocara stuartgranti. Next base: position 27,214,890 of record NC_138957.1, read on the forward strand.
TCATATTTATGATAATGGTTTAACCACTGTGCTCTATGTTTCATACTGTGTCTGCAGCACTAAAGAGATATGTCTAAACATGAAATCACCCAGAAGCCATAACTGTGCAGCCACACGTCCACTGACTTACAGACTGTGCAAAAATCTTGAGCCACACGGCATTTCTTTACATTTTGTCAGGAAAATAGGAAACAGGCGTGGCAGTTTGTTGAAACATTCAAACGTACATGAAAATACAACATATAAGGTAAAAACAGAGTTTGTTCATCTTCAACTTTATTACATCACTGGAAAGCACCTTGTTGGTGCAAAAATTTTGTGTCCGTCCTGTCAGACTTTGTTAAATCTGGCATTTGTCATAGATTAAACTAAAGGAATGGGAACCGTGGATGTGTTTTTGTGAAATGCTACTAGTAGCAAAGTGCCTAAAGGCTTTAAAATAAGATGAAATTATTCAAAGGTCAGCGTTAAGTGACTTGACAAAAATAAAACGTAAAAAACTAAAAGACCTTCTGAAAGTCTGAAAAACTATGGCTCAAGACCAAAAAACAGTACAGAAAAGTCTCACTCCTTGGAAGCAAAATAGACTGTAAAGTACTGTGTATACATAATCTATCTATTATCATCTCCATATGTACACGAATATAGAAGAAAATATTACTTTAATCAAGGATCAGGAGAAAGACACAGTACAAGTACTGAAGGAGAGACAGTCAGTCTGTGCTGTGATTTTTTCTGTTATTTAACAGGGACAAACAAAGGCCCATTTAAACCATCTCAGAGCACAATTTGTTCTCTCTCTCTTTCATTCAACCTTCCTCCGTTTTACTTCATTATCTGTGATTTGCAAAATCGGGCTATTTTATACCTATAAATTAGCTAAAGGGGACTAGCGTATGGAACAATGGGGGTGCATTCATCATGAGTAATGAAGTCGTGAAGATGAAAAATGCTCTTTAAACAAGATCCTGTGTCATTATTTGATTAGAGTACATTCACATAAGAGAGAATCTCACCACTGTTTATCCAGATAGTCCATGGTTAGTGACTTTAGTAGAAAACATTTTAACATCGTATGTTCAGTCTGAAATAAAAAGAAATTGTCATGGTCCTGGGCCATGTGGGCCCAGTATTCTTAGTTCTTTGTATTTTTGCATTTCGTTCCTTATTTTAGGCCATGTTTTCTGAGTTGCCCTCTTGTGTTGTTCCCTTAGTGTTTTCCATTCGTGGCTTTTGCCCCCTGTGTGCCCCTCTGTGTATCTGTGAGCCCTCGTCTCTCCTTATGTTTTATTCCATGTTTCCCCAGCCCACTATGCCCGTGCTCTCTCTCTCTCCTCCTGTTTGCACCTCTGTGTACTTCCTGTTTTACTTTGACAGTCTCCCGTCAGTGTTGTTTACTCCTGCCATGTCTTGTTATGTTTATCTGTGTCAGCTGTGTTCCCATGTGTGGCCACTTCCCCTGATCATCCCTCTTGTGTATTTAGTCTCTGTGTTTCATGTAGTCTGTGTCGCGTCGTCTGTGTTATCTCCCCTACCCCTTGTCATAGTTCCCCAGCCTCAACTAGTCCTAGTTTGTACCTTGTTTAGCCATAGTTTTCCCAGTCTATGTTCAGGTTTTCCCTCAGTTCCTTTGCTGCCTTGTTCCTTATGTTTTCGGCCCTAAATAAAGGCTCGCCTTCTGTTAAGTCCGGTTTTGTGTCCTCACCTCTGTTTGCTCTTGGGTCCTCCACTCACTCCACACGGTCTGCCCCGGCGGTCCGTGACAGAAATAACCTCAAAAGATGAGAAGACTCAGGATTGAAATCTGAAAACTTTGTCTGTGTGTGTGTTCTATGCGCTAAAAGAGAGGAAATATAGGCATAGTTCATCCAACCTGACAGTTCCCTCCCTCTCATTACTGCAAAGATGGTCTGGAAAGTAAAGGTAATCTGGGGGACGGGCTTTTTTTTATTACATTAAAGTGTGGATTCGATTAATTAATTAAACAGCCTTTCTTTCAAAAAATGTAATGCAACTATGCAAATGAGCCATGAGTGGTAATAAACCTGAATTTTCCTTAAAGCTTTTTAATGGTCTGCATACATACTGCAGGGATAATTATATTGCGCTTGTACAAAAACACATCAAATCCAAAACATACACTGCCTGTGAAAAACATGCACTCAGACATACTTTATCTTTTCTATTCACACATGCACTCAAACACAAATATTCATAGGAATCTCTGTCTCATAAGTGGCAACAGCAAGTGCACTTACGGTCTCTTTTGGCCCTGAACACAACCATGGACACACGCATCCCACCAGCAGTAATGAGATGCTTGGTCTCCCGTGTATGTGTTCAGCTGGTGAAACTCAGCAGTGGCCATACAGGGTTCAGTGGAAGACTCCAGACTAGTATAAACAGCCTGCAGAGAAACAGCAATACGCACAAATTTACACTCTCACGTTGAGAAAAACCCCATATACCTCCCATACTGGTCCTCCTCAAACACATACACACAGAGATGTACACATCATCTGTCTCCCTCTCTCTCATTATATAGCGCACAGGGGGGAAAGGGTGAGAAAAGTAAGGAGGGAGAGATACAGGAGGAAGAAGCAGAGGTAAACTCTCAGCTCTATCGCCATATCCATCAGGAAATGTCAGGATCCTCATATAGGAGGACTGTCGGGGTGCATGTAGTTTGTGACAGGAATAATGGAAGTATACAATATGTAAGAAGGTATGAAAAAGGTAAAACAGAGGTTAAGAAGCAGAGGGAGTAGGTGAAGCAAGGAGATAATGAGCTCGTGGGTGCTCATAGATAGGTCAAGGTTGCTGCAAAATAAATGTGTAGACAAAAAATAGTATGGAAAAAAGGTTGTCATTAGAGGCGCTCAGTCATAATTTAAAAAAAAAAACGTTTTCTGACAGGTCAAAGTCATTAAAAACTGTTGCATGTTGACTTTAAAAGTGCAAAAATCATCCTTTTAATTGGCAGTTTTCAAAGGATAATGTGTGCTTCAAAAGAAAAAATTCTGTTAGAAGCTCTGAAACGCTTTGGTGACTAAAGAGGGAAAAAAAAGTGAATGAACAAGCAGAATAAAAGTGACAAATTACATGTTTGCACCAAGAGTGGTCGGAGTTTTAATGCGACATAACAACACAAAATTGATTATTAAGGCTATTTCCCAACATGTTTGGGAAATAGCCATCACAAAGACCCTTGACAGGAAAAAAGAATAGTCATTGTATTAAAATATATAAATAAATTTTGATATGTAACTCTTAATTTTTGTACTATAGTCAGGATATTAGAAAACAATACAAACTATTAGATACTGTGTCTGAAAATACTGAATAACAGCCAAAAAGTGTGATAAAAAACAGGAAATGAAGAAGAAGTTTGTCTAAAGTGAGGGAATCCATTGTGCTCTAAGGAGGGATTGTCATTTTGCCTCCTTATATAAAAGTCATGTCAAGTTTATTTGTATAGCACATATAAACATAACAGTTGTTGACCAAAATGCTGAACAGGGATCAAATCAAATAACAAAGACATTTTTAAAACAGAAAAGGTAAAGTAGGCAAATTAAAACACAAATAAAAACACTGTGAACTCAGTCTTTGAACTGTAAAAGCTCAAGATTAAAAATAGGTTTTCAAACAGGTTCTGAAAGTGTCTAATGTTTCAAAGGGTCAGTGTAAATCAATACAAAGTTGTTCTGAGTGTCTACATTCAACCAATCATTTCAGAGTGAGGATGGCAATGTCCCCATCAGTGGGCCACAACAGGGAACTTAATGCCTAAATAACTATAAAATACGGGATTTTAGGCCTGTATGTTACATAGTGCCTTCAACGACAATCATCAAAACAGCACATTAAGAAATATCATTTAGAAGAACTTCTTTAGCCCTCCAGTAGAGTTTGAGAAACGTCCAGAGAATCAGTGCCAAGATACATGGAAGCTCTGCTATTTGCTTGGGATGCCACTATAATTTGTTAAGATACTTTGAGTTGGTTTTTACTTATTCTTCTTATTCTTGCACGGAACAGCAATTCAGCTTAGAAGTCTGTGCAATACTAGCAACTAACAATTTTATAAACTTTATACACTCTGTAGTAATTTGATCATTTGTCAAATCAATGTTTGCTTAAGCTTTAAACCAGTTTTCCTTCCACTTCTGTGTTTTGCAGTTATTTGTAAGTGTTGTTTTTAACCTTTTTTTTAATCATTCACAGGTGAATTATCTCCTTGCACTTTTAGTAATAACTAAAAAATGAGGAAGATTCAGTGTTTTGTGATAATTCTCTTTGGGTTTGCCACAACAAGCTAATGATTTCACATCAGACACTGTAATTTAATGTTTTGTTTCATAAATTGCTATTGCAATATTAAAGTTATCGTTAACATTTAACCTTCACAACTTAAACATTACTATTTTATCAATTTAAATATATTTTCAATAAAATCATTAATCCATTTTTTTTAACTGCTTAACCAATTTAGGGTCATTCACTGGCTGAAGTCCAAGTTGGCAAAGAGGATAAACCTGGATCTCACAGGGCTAACAGAGATAAACTGTTATCCACGCTCACAGCTACAGCAATTTAGAATCATCAGTTAACCTAATATACATGTCCATGGACTGAAAGGAAGCCAGAGCACCAAGAGGAAAACCAACATGAAAAGTGCTGGCTGCTACATCCCTGTGCCGCTGAAACAATACTATCGACATATTTATTTCGTTTTTCCTTTCTTATTTTTAATTTTTACATTTGATAGATAGCCAGCTAGCTAGAAAGTTAACAATCCATAGTTTTCAGTCATGTTACCAACTCACTAGTGACTGCAATTAGTGGACAGTTGGTTGTTTTTTCACCTGCCTCACTCCAAGACTACTTGAATCATCTATCAATGGAGAAAAAAGGATATTAAGAAAAACCAAGAATTTTGGGGGACTTCTGATCTGCTCCAGCAACTTTATTTAAATCTCTGAAAGCAGCAAAGTCTCTCCCAGAGCTCCAGTTCAGAGATCTACGTATATGTAGACAATCCCTTACCTTACGCTGCTGACAGAATGAAAGCTTTTAAACTACAGGCAGCTACATGTATTTTCGATAGCTAGCTTAAACACAAAAATCCTACGTTACATTTAGGGCCAGAAAAGTTTCCCTAGTATTAATTTGTCGTATTAATGCTACTTCATAACAGTGAAGTAAACCAAGTATTTTTCCAATGTCAGTAAATCCTTCCTACAGTTTAAATGAGCCGCCAGTGACAGCCCGGGCTGCTGTGGAAAAGCAGGGACTGGTGTGATTTGGCCTGTAAGGCAGGATTAGGAGAGGTGTGTTCACTTGTTGATGCCATATTCTGCACTTTAAGCAGCTGTAAATAAATATTGATTAGCGTATCCGATAGCAACTATGCAGCATTCTGGCTATGTTAAACCGGAAAACGTTAAAAGGATGCCTGGAGGGCAAAGAACCACGGTAATCTTTTTTTTCCGCCAGTTGGGCATATTCCAGTAGCTCTGACTTTACGTGAAAACTATGCATAGGCAGACTCACAAAAGCTGGTAATTCTACAGCTGTATGGTGTTGGTGTAGGATTTGAAGGGAATGAAAGTTATACTAAACGATCCATCGTTAAGTGATCACTAAAACAATGTTGAAACTTGAAAAATAGAAACAAGCTCTTTGTCTCAGTGTTTTGTTTTGTCTTTTCTATGCTAGAAAACTTCCAACTGGCTTACATTTTTGTTGTTTTTTTCCCGATCTTTATTATTCTCGTTTCTTCACAGGTTTTTAACATTTTTTCTGTTGCCTGATTGCCTTTTCTCCCAGCCCTTCCCACCTTCTCTCTCATCCACCCACTTTTCACCTTTTTCTGCTGCAGAAGTAACTAATGTGACCTTTAAAGTGTTACCAGCTTCGTGCGTGGCCGTCAATCATCATCAGCTTCCATTAAAATGACTCTATTAGGTAGCGTCACACAGCCACCACCTCACCCCACCATCCACATAAGCCACTCACCACTCACCGGTTAAATATGAATGTGGTTCACTACTCCTTAAAAGTGGACAGAGTGTTGGAAAATAATGACAATAAAAAACCAAAACAAAATTGTGAGAAACAGAGCGTGAGGGGAAAGATTCTGGCAGTATGGCTTGTTCATTCGCTCTCAATCATTCACTCCTTCCATCTCCTCTATAATTCCTCATCAATTGCGTTTACCTCAAGGTACCTGTGTTTTGGTCCTGAAGGACCCGACATAGTTAGCATCCCAACCAGCCAGAACAAGCACAAGCCAGACACAATCATTTCTTTTGTATCTATCCCTCAACACCTTAACCAGCTTCCCTTTATGGCTGTCTCTCATTATTGCTGTTTAGTCCTACAGGAGGAGGATGACTATCTCTTCCCCTCTCAGCCTCTTCACCTCGCTATTTACTTGCTTCGAGACCTCCCTATCTCTCGCTCTCACCTGTTGTTTCTTCCTCGAGTATCCCTCCTTCCTTCTCTTGTGGCTCCTGTTCCCTTCACGTCTGACTTTGTTTACTGTGATGCAGTCTTCATTCTTCCCAATCATTTTGCTTCTCTCTATTCTTCTTATCATATGTCTTATATTATTTTTACCCATTTAACCTTCTTTGTTTATGACTTTTCAATGTCATTTTCCCTCAATCCCTTTTATTAAATCCATTTTTTAATTCAATTTTCAGTTGATTTTTTTTTGTTGTTGTTGGGTTTTTTTTTAACTGTTTGGAAACTGCTCTACTCCAAGCCAAAGCACATTCATACCCACTCACTTACAAACAACACTTAAGGTATGCAAATTTAAGTAAAGAAACTCACAGTTTACCTAACACTCATCACACAATTAAACACAAGAGCTGGAGTAACAGCTGCTATGAGAGTTTGTGCATGTGTATCTGCCAGTTAATTGTGTCCTAGAATAAAAAAACATAAATTAAAGAACAACTATACCTGCTTCTCCTCAAATTAAATGCAAAAAAGGACCAACCACCAAGAAACCAAATATATTAAACAAAATTACTTAATACAAAATCTGCTCACAGTTACATATTCTCACTCATTACCCATTTGTAGCTCTCCTGCTGTCCATTTAAAGTGTCGAGACATTATGAAGAAGTACTTTGCAAATGAAACTTTCAAACAATAAGTTAAAGCCACACAAGGTAAATCGAATATTTAGATTTTTGTCTCTTACTGGAACTGAAGAGTTATTTTTAAATATTTATGTCTGCCATATAGCACACATGCATAAACATAATGTCAGAAAATAGTTGTAAACCCAAGGTTCATTTACTCCCTTTTCCCAAAGCATTCATCAAATCCTTTATAGCCTTTTCAGCATGGACGGAGGTCTAAAAGAATTTGTTTTTTCACATTGTGCCACTTTTGTCTTTATCTTGTGACGGTACCTATTTAAGCAGTGTTTCTATAGAGCTTACCAAGTTCAATTCAAAGACTGAATACCTTTTTAATACCATACAGGGAAAAAAAGCAGTGAAAGATCTTTGCAGAGGTCTTGATATTTCAGACCTAAGAATGCAGTGTTTTCATGGTTTGAAGATAACTAGTCAAAAGTGCTCGTACAAATTGAAGAATAAAAAAAATCTATGTCTTTATATGTTTTTAAAATGGCTGAATTATTACAAAAAATGACCAGATTAGTGTAGTGTAAACATAATCCCAGTGAACCAGAAGCTCAGGCATCAGACAATGTTTGTTTCGTTGATGCTTTTCTCCAAAGATCTTTATTCCTGATGATGTCAAGGACCATGTGAAGAGTTATCCCTAACATGGACAGCTCATCTGTTGGCTTTGAGCAGAGAAGCCCCACCCACCTGCTGTTCACACATTCTGTTTGTGAGGGGCAGCCAATTAGAAAGTGTGCTTAATTGGAGGGAAGCTAAAATGGCTTGTTTCAGACCCAGTTTTATTCTAAAGTGTAAATAAGAATATAAAATGAAAATGAGCAATATAATTCCGCTCTAAGTTTAAATTTTACTAAAAAAAATAATAAACTGATCTGAAAATCATAACAGGCCTACAATAAGTCTATTTAAAAGTTTATATACATTACCGTTCAAGTCTTCACTTCTTTATGTCTTTAATTCTCTTAGACCAGGAAGTCTTCGGAAATAGCTCTCCAAGCTTCTTGGTGGACATTCAAAGCTCTTCTTTGGATGTTGGACACCTTTTGTTTCGTTCTCTATCAAGATGATCTCACATTGTTTCAGTAATGTTGAGATTGTCTCTCTGGGGAGGCCAATCTATGACTGATAGTTTTCTATTGTGTTTTCCAGCCAGGTGTGCTTAAAAACTAAGCCATTGCCATGAAGGTGCTTTCCGAACAGTACTGCATGTTGGATCAAAATCTGACACTACTTTTCTGTGTTTATATTTCCATTTATTTTGGAAAGATCCCGAAATCAGTGTGTACTTTCGCAACTGGCTGACAGAATCAAAGTACAAAGCTACAATTTAAAACTGGTTCTCTGCTAAACTATTTGTTGTGTAGACACAGCATTGGTTCATCTTTTGAGTTTTTATGCTTAAATGATTTATGGGTCAATATGGACCATTCAGGTATAAAGGTTGGATCATTTTGGGTGCAGTTTAACTTACGTTTTATGTGTTTTAGCTATGTCTAAATTAAGGCAAGCGTGGTTTCTCTCCATATCTCAGTGCACTCTGCTGCCTGTTGTATTTAACTGAGAAATTAAAACCTGAGAATGGGTAATATCTGCCAGCATGGCAGGGAGCAGCTGTGTAATGTTTCTCTTCTTGGCACGCAAGGTCAGTTAGTGTTGTGAAATGGGCCAGTCATCGCAGAGAGTTAAACAGGATGACAGTTACACACAGGCAATGAGACAGACACCCATTTGTGTGTTTGTGGCAGAGGAAATCAACCCACATGTGCATAATTTTTTTAGTGTGTCTAGTCTGTCATCCCACTAAAACGAATAAAAGTTGTATAAGCAGAGAAAGTGACCTGCAGGCAGGTGAGGCAGGTAAACAGGCAGACAGGAAATGAAAGCGTGAGTGACAGGCCATAAATGGAAATAAAGGAGGAACTATAGCCCTGTCAAATGGATGTCTCCATCAAAACTCCCGGCTGCCTCTCAACTTCACTTTGGACTTTCCTCTCAAGATCAACTCCACTTTCATTTCAGAAAAGATTCTCTGTGGAACTGAATGAAGAGTGCTTCAAAGACGAGATGAATCCACCATTAACCCTGCTGTGTCTCCCTTCTCCCGTCTTTGAGACTGTCAATAGGATCAGCTGACTCGGTGTCCTTGAAGTTTAACTTGAAATTCTCACATATCCACCAACTCTCCTGCACAATATTCTAATTTAGCAGCTTCAGTGGATGCTGATTTATGCGTGTATCCATTTTGTTGAAGGGCTCCTCAGCATCTCCCTCATCTATTTGTCATCAACTGTTTTTATGAGATATTTGACTATAGATTCGTTTTAACCATGGCAGCAGATTGGCATTTAGGATTGCAGTGTGGTTTGGCTCACATACCATTTTGTCAGGACTGAATATCGCAATGACTTTTTGATGGATTGCAATAAATGGAAATTTTGTTCCAACATTTATGGTCCACACGACTTCCCCTGACTACATCTCCTGAACAATTCTCCAGGGAATTGATTTGATCAGGTGATGGTTTTACTAGACAAGATGCAACACTCCTTGAGAGTTTCTACAAAGATACAAATCAGGCACAAAAAGCATTTTGTTTGTTTATGGCTAAAGAGTGTTGTGAAAATCTGGAATAAATTGAGGTGCACACAACCAGGCTGTCTTTATGAGTTTTATTTACCTTTGCAAAGGGGTCAAACAACAGTGCAGACACCACGACAGCGGCGTGCTTGTTTTCTGACAAAGATGAATTACAAGCATGGAATCATTCATAGAGACAAGTTATCTATCTGCCATGGTCACAGAATGCTGTTAGAACACTGTGTAATAAAAAGATAACTTGGACATCAACATGTGGTGTATCTAAAAGATTGCACAGAAACAGAATAAGGCAATATGGAGCCTTGTATTCTGTAAGGTCAGTTGGGAACAGAGAAGTAGCAGAATCTCAAAACGTTCCATTACAGCAAGTGCCAACAATTCCCACCAGCTTCAGCTGAGCTTTGTTTTAAATACTCATTTCAAATAGGTAGCAAAGGAACATTGCACTTAATAGGCTATAAGTTAAATCTGCCGCTGTGGTGATGGTGAGGCTGTGCATAGTTTCATACTGTGTACTAATTCAAAACAGGTGGAGCAACATTGATGAAAATGATGAAAAATCTTTGGATTTTTTTTTTTTTCATTGCTCATCATTATCATTTACTCAAGAGTAGTCACAGCACAATCTTATCCTATTTCACAACATATATTCAGTATCAATGTTGATATTTTAGCACTACCTGATAAAACTGTCTAATTTCATGATTTTTAATGAGTTGTAGTTGTTTTGCCTTTTCTTCCCTTTCTAACCATGACAGAGTAGCTCTTATTGTTCTTTGGCCTTTTTAGTGTATGTGTGCCATTAGGGCATAATGTTAACAAGAACTACTTAAAACACATCACAACAGTGTAACATGAAGCCATAAAACAAAAGTGTACAGTTTGAAGGTGAGTGTGACCCAAAACATGAGTACTGTGTCCTGGGAATAAATGAATCTGTGGTCATTTCCCCCTTTGCAGTTCTAGCCAGTCATCTCAGCATTTTTACTGTATGTATTACTCCCTACATTTTCTATGCTGTATGAACATGTATCTTTTGTGATGGATTCAAGCATCACAACTAGTCACAACTTTGCTTACAAAAATACAGTTTGGTACTTAAGTCTCATATTTTGGGATGTTCTTGTAGACCTTAACTGGAGCTTTGCATATACAGGTGACTTCAATGGTTCTTGTTTAGACATCAAATAGTATAATGAACAAAAGCTAATGAACACAAACCCAATATGGCATCAGACCCTCATTTAACCTCATTTTCCCTCCAGATTTTGGCAGCAATTGATATTGCATGGGGGTAAGCCACCTTTTCCACCCCTAATAGACAAACACCACCTGCCAATGAGCAGAATGAGGGGTTCATAAAGAAACTGGGGTTAATTAGATATGCGTGTATGCGTGCGCATGCTCGAAGGCAGAGCTGGACCCAAAGCAAAGCGATGACACCGGCCAGCCGAACAGATGGCATTTCGTGCGTTTGTGTGTGTGTGTCATGTCCTCAGGTGGCTGAAAGAAGTGATGTGAGGTGAGCTGATGATGATGTGTTGTTCTCATTACGCAGCTCGATGCTAATCTCCAAACCATTTCCCTCTGTCCTTTTCTTTTTCATTGCAAATTAGGACATAAAAAAGCTTGAGTAATTTCATTCAGCCTGCTGCATTAGGTCATTGTATTTACTTCTTTCACTGAATTTAAAATGTCCTTTATTTTTGTCCTGTTCCTTTTCATCTCTTAACTAAAGCTTCTATCTGACATGTTTGCATGATTAGACCTGTAAGTTAAAAGTTGTCTCTAGACTAAGCAAGTCTTGTATACATCTTTATTCAAGGGTAAATGAGAATTCAGTAGATGCAAAGGGTTTCTTTTTTGATTGTGGTTCACGTTGTCGAATTATGACCTTTCATATGTATTTTCACAAAACACCATCGGATGTTTGCACACTCAAAAAAAGGATCAGGTTTTAAAGATGCCACAAAATGTCCTTCTAATAAAGCAAGATATTGGGTTGTGGGGCAGTAGGAGCATCACAAGAGCATATTTAATCAGATTTCTGGTGACCTCATTGCTTAAATTCACAGACTGCAATTGCAGCATGAAGTCACCATCAAAGGCTTTTTTTTCTGCCTCCTTGAATCGTTAAAGAGACACTTGCACACGCTTCACAGCTGCAGCATGGTACCTTGAAGTGTTGATTCACGATCTTCATGTTTGTTTTCTCTTAGTTTTATTTTCTTTTTAACTGTTTATAATAATTTCCTTTCTGCTCCCACGCCACCACCAAAAGTGTCTTACTTTAGCTCTCTGTTCACTGCTGTGGTGTTATTCACTTCACTTGAAGGAGGCACTTCCCAGTGAGTCACTGTGATGTCTCTTTCTTGTGGTTTTCTATTGATGTAGTTTGACTTTGTGTCAGTCAAAATAACCACAAACCTGCAGTCCTTCCATTTATTTCAAATTTTAATGTCTGTGTTCCTTTCCATCTTTTCCTGAGACCTTTTCAGCTCCTAAACGAGTCCTTTCTCCCTTCTCTTCCTGTCCTTCTAGCTCCTTCTTTCCTTGTCATTTTCTCATCATGCAACAAAACTTTCTCCATTCCAACAGCTGTTCGTCCTGATGGACTGTCAGATCCTGAGGGGGAATGGATTCGTGCTTAGGATGGTACATTGCGTCCTTACAGCATCTCTCACTGTGCTGACACACACCACTACACAAATACCTCAGCTTGTTCCTGAATAGGCTGAACCTGAGTTAATGGGATGAGTTCTAACTAATTTTGCTGTGTCAGGAAAGACTGGCAGATAGGACCAGGAGAGAGAAAGGGAGGGGGAAATTAAGCAATGAGGGCAGAAAAAAACTAAGGAAACGATTGAGGCTTAAGGACAAAAGTGGAGAGCAAAAAGCAAAAGCAGGAGAGGTTTTAGGGAAAAAAGGGACAAACAAATGTAGAAGCAATCAGAAACCTGATTCAAAAGAGGAGAGAGAGAGACAAGCAAATAAAAGTAAGCCAATGACAGAGCTGAACAGAGTCCTGATAGAAAGGAGGCTCTGGAGGAAAGTCAAACGTAACCAGCATTACCTCTTATATTTTCTGACCTTGCAATGTGCTTTGTTTTAGATTACATTGCACATGAGGTTCCCAAAATTCCAAATTCCATGAATAAACATTGAACTAACAGGCAGGTCTGTGGCAAAATATGTATCTTTTAGGGCTGGCTATTTTTAAAACATTTAGGAAAAAGATTGTAACAAATTATTCAAATAAATCCCAGACTCACTGCTTCATTCATGTGACAAGATAAAATTGTTCTAAGAAAAAAGTAAAATACATAAATAAATAAAAAATCTAAGCTGTAACCAGTAATGCTGTTGGATCCAACATGTTTCTTAACATGTCTTCAAAAGATTTAATATTATGATTCCCCATAATATGTTTTTTTTTTCTTTTTTTTAACATTTCAAATCCGTGAATTTTACAAAACTGACAAAACTCAGCTTAACAAAGTAGTAACAGTACTTGCAACAGGTCCCCTCCACAGTAGCTCAGTACTACATTGCTTAGATTCTATGCCTTAGCTTCCTTCCAGGTGTGTTGACCACCGACAAGGGCAAGGTACCTCACTCCACCCAGCATTAAAAACAAAAAAAAAACCCTTAAGCCATTTTTAACATTTATGAAAGTTTGATATCATCATAGTGTTACTATCACACTCACACACGCACAGACAACAATGCCGTAATTAAGATTCTTGGGTTGTCTCAACATGAATCATGAACTATTTAACTATTCATACCCAAAATGGGCCAAAGGCTTACTGCCTGTGGGTCCCACATGACAGGAGCAGTAATATGTTTTAATGAGTCTGGGTCCCTGGATGGGACTCTACATTTGTCATTCAAGCCTTGCACTGTAAAAAAGTTTGACAGTCACTGCATTAAATTTATAAAAATCAATTTTAAGCAATCAAATATTCCAGCATGTGGTAGGTATAAGTCATAAAGTGTTGTACACAGTCCCATATATGCAGCAGAGATAAAAAAGTGAAACAGGCAAACAAACTATAAAGACTTACATCAGAGTTCTCTGTAGGGTACTGATTGTATTTACAGCATGCTCAATTTGTAGCGTTACATCTCAGCTGGTATATGTGCTTACCTGGTGTGTTTACAGAAAACATCCCCGAGACTGCAGGACAAATTTACTTTAGCTATAGCTGCATGAATAAACTTTTATGATTTGTATTCATTTGTATGCATTTTATTTGAGAATGAGTGGGAAAATATTGACATCATACTGCAAGGCTATCTTTTAATTGCATGATAGTGGCACTTACATAAGATAAAACAGCATCCAATTAAATAAGCTTTTAATGAGAAACATAACAATTCACCATCCTTGCCTACTAATGTTGTCTTTACACAGACATGAAAGACTGTCAGTGAAAAAAATGCTTACAATTGTAATTAAGCAGTTTTGTTGTCTCGCTGTCTTTGCAGCAAATAAATATTAAAAGGGCAACAACACAATGTTTGTACCCTGAGGTTGGGGTACAAACATCTGTCTGTCACGGTCTGCGGAGGCAGACCGTGCGGAAAGGTGTGTGGTGGACCCAGGTGCGAACACAAACGAGGATGCAGGAGTGGATTCCAACAAAACGAGCCTTTTATTATGGCTGATGAAAAGAACAAAAACAGAATGAGGGCAGCATACGTGTAGTACTCAACAGAAAACCTAAACTGGACAAAACTAAGGAAAGACTATGGCTGGAGGTACAGAACACAGGAGGTGGTAACACAGACGACGCGAGACAGACTGTATGAAACACAGAGACTAAATACACATGAGGGATGATCAGGGGAAGTGGCCACACATGGGAACACAGCTGACACACATGAACTTAACGACAGGACAGAAGGAGTGAAACTGAATACACTGACCGTGAATACAGACTTTCAAAGTAAAACAGGAAACATGGAGATCAGACAAGACACATGAACCGGGGAGACGTAGTACAGGGGAGATGACATAACCGACAGCATGGACTTGACAATATAAGACACGCAGACATAAACACACGAAGGGCAAGGGAGACTTAATACACGGGTAATATGTACAAATGGCTGGACTGCCTTAGTGACCCTAAACAAAGAATAAACATCAAAATAGGCTAAAACACAAAACACTGGGTCGCACGACCCAGGACCATGACACTGTCGCCTCTTGTCACTGACAGATGGACACTTTTTTTGGTGAGTGTAATTTAGGGGGAAGGTTAGAGGCATATATACCTTATGTTTGGCATCTAGGGAATATTGTTAACAGGGATTCAGTGCTCAACACTTCCTATAGTAACATCAGACAATAAATACAAAATCCATACATCCATCCAGGCATAATCCATCTGTTTTCTGTACAATTATTATATTATATGAAAGCAGATCATGGACTGATCACTGGTTACTCACTATCCCATGAGTAAAACACATTTCTCTTACTGTTTTACACCTTAAACAGTCAGCCAAGGCAATCTGTTCATCTATTGCATGAAAAGACAAGTAAAACTGCTTAAAATATGGCACTTAACATTTCAGGTTAACAAATAAATTAGTGAAATCACTGATCAACAATCCAAAATAAACATTTAAGAACAGAGGCTGAACCCTTGCCACACAAACCGGTGCAATGATGGCAAAAGGGAAAAAAGTTTGTTTAAGACTGAGATACAGACTGACAAATTCATCCTAAACTTTTGATGAAGTTACATAAGTGCTGTTGGATTTGGCAACTCATCAACTGTTGCTTCATTTCCCAGCTTTTTCACTCATTGTTAGAGGATTTTTTATAATACTGAATGGTATTTTTCAAACACATTGGAAGAAAAAGCGGAAGAAAAAGCAAAAGAAAAAAAAAGCAGGGGTTTTCAGGTAGATAATGAAGGTGACATCTTCATAATGATGGCTGAACTTCAGAGCTCGCCAACAAAGTCAGCTGCAGGGCAGCACGTCTTAGGCAATGGATTCAAGATCTCAACAGACATCTTTAGACAGTCTAAAGAATCTGTTCTGACTGATGAAAGGCACCGCTCAGATTAAAAACTAAAACTGAGAGTTGGAGGAGAAATATCAAAACTTTAACCTGGTGTCCCTAACGGGCTGGATTATATAGAGACTTGTATGCCTATATACAATTTCATATGCCTAAGAGATAAAGTCCTTCTGTCTGATCATGTCTCTGACTTACCTGTGTGATTTTCCTTTAAGCTCTGAGGCAAACCAGTGTTGCAGGCTCCCAAGCCTTGTGATAAAAAGGGACTGTGACACCTAACAGAGCTTAACGGCTGCTTGTGTGGCACCTCTTTTTATGTCCCTGACTCTGGCTTTATCAAATATTGATTGCAGTGAAAGCCCTTACTGAGAGCACAGGGCCCACAAACAAAAAGTCAGTATTTCAAGGGCTTTGCTTTTAAGAGATACCTTACTCAAAAAAAACAACAACAACATTTCAGTCTCTGGTATTCCCGTGCCACCTATTAAAACCCAAACTGCTCACCAATAAATATGAAAAACATGAGCTAAACTTTCCAGGTTACATCATAACCCATAGCTCTAGTTCTTATCTCAGTTCCAATGTTTTTTGATGCAGTAAGAATAATGAACTATTGCATGTTTTCATTCTGCTTCTGTTTACATGAAATGATGGCTGTAAATAATAAAGAAAAGCAACAGAAAAAATATGAGTTTAAGATCTTAGCGGTTATCAGTTTTGATGAAGGTCAATCTGAACTAACTTTATCAGCCTGATGGATTAGCATGCAGACCTTTGAAATCTTGCAGTATAGAATGAAATGCAAAACACAATTAATGTATTTTTTGCAGATACTAAGTGTTGGACCTCATCAAAGATCAACAAAATGATGCCTGAAAGTACAAAATTTCCATGGCAAATGTTTTACTAGTTGATCATTTACACACAAACACACACACACAAAACCCCCCCAAAAAACAACAGGATTCTGTTGCAGAATCTCTAAGGTCATTAGGACTTTTTTTCTGTGGGGTGAAGTGACCCCCACACTAATCCACAGATTTATTGCAATGTATCAAATATGTACCACACATTAGGTAAAGGTGCACCGGTGATGTGTGGCTGTATCTTTTAAACGAGTCCTTTCTTTAAGCAAGTTGATTCATCCAGTTAATTTGCTTGACACACCACCATTCCTTGACATTCGGGTATGTAGGCTGATTCTTTGCAACCTTCTCAATTTTCTGACTTTATGTATTTATGGTAACACACTGGTTCTGCCAGAGGCTTTTTCCTGTTTTTCTTTCCCACTGTCGCCCATTTCTTGCCCATACAGGGTCGTCCGCTTGTTGGGGTTTCTCTATATTAATGTCCGGTCTCTACATTAAAATATAAGCGTCTTGAGGAGACTGCTGTTGTTATTTGGTAGTATACAATTAAAATAAACTAAATATTGACATTATTTTTTTTTGCATATTTATGTGTCTTTGGAAATGCACCTTAACACAGAAAAAATACCAATATTATTACTTATTTTTGAAGGTTTTGCAGACCATATTGAAAAGAAGACAAGTGATTTTTCTGTATACATTGACTGGGAGGTGCTCTACATCATATATATTTGTGTGAAAGAAAGAAGTTGGTCCAGTTAAGGTCTTGCAAAGGTGACCTCTCTTTCCCAGTCTTGTTTCTTGAAGGTGATTAGCCTTTTCCCATTGCTCCCATGCATCCATACATCATATGGATTGGATCTGTGGGACAGAGAGAGAAAGAAACTAAGTATGCACACACGCTTGTGAGGAGAGAAAGGCAAGTGTGGGGAGTGTGGTATGGCAGGGCACTGACTTCTATCTCCAGGGTCGTTGGCTGGTAATTAGTTTTGCTCTAATGGCTGCCTGGTGAGGTCAGGGGATTCCTGTAATCCCTCCTCTATCTGTTCACCTCCTGCTTGCCTCTTACTACTAATCTTTCTAACCTATCTCTCCCTGTCTGCCACCCCTCCCTTCAAACAACATCTCTCCTTCAAGAAATCACATGGCCCAACTCATTTTCTCCTCATTTTTCTTCTACACAGCAAGCCTCTTTTTGTTTACTCCTTTACCTCACTTAACAAATGCACCACGTTGGTTGTGCTTTTATTTCATCTCTTTTCTTTGCCACATTAATCCCTCGTTTCTTCTACAATATACAAATGCAAAATACCTCCCACTCACATTTCACACCATTCCAACTCTATCTCTTTGTTGAGTTCACTCTGATTCCCTCTCACTTGGCCCATCCTAGTCTACAGTTCGTAGCTGAGAACCTGCAGAGTTGTACTGTGGGTTTATTATTATTCGACTGGGATTTTTTAATTCACACATTCTCTCTACTGACGGCTCCAGCAGCGAAACAGTATCAGGAAGAACAGGCCATCTGCGCCCGTCACAAGCTACTATCCTCACTCCCTTTTCCACTTAAAGCTAACAGATGGAACTGTAGTTATGCACTAAGGCAACTCACTCAAAGTGCAATTATGTCTTATTATACGGGACATACGTGCAGTCAAATATGTTTGCATGTAAAATGTATTGATGTGGACTGCAGAGAAAGAAAAGACAATATTTTGGTATTAGCCATTGCAGTATTAGCCTAGACATCACTCATCCCCAGAGTCTTGGGTTCAATTGCAGGTTTGATTTTGTCATCATAGTATGTAGATCACAGCCTGAAGGGAAGACCGCTACTACAATTAATGGGTTAAAAGTAAACTGCAAATTTCTTCGCATGATTTTGAGATAAAATTTTGAATTTTCTTATTGGGAGAAAATATCATCCCTAGAAAATGTTACTTTAATATCACAAATAAAAAGTCAACTTTCAATTTTTAAAAGAAGCTCCAAGTTGCAAAATCGACCTACCAGTACCTCCGAAACTTACCGCTTAGCATCATATTTTTTAATCAGTACATAAACAATTATTACATCAGTGAAAATTGCAGAGCTCATGAGCCAATTGTTTTTTGATTTCCTGATGAATGTCTGTGAAAATGCAAAATCTGAAGACATAATCTCAGATTTAATCCTTAGGAATACCATATTTGGACATGATGATGTGTTTCAGGTTTCTAATCTTGCACTCCAATTCTTAACTCTGATGCCTTAAAGAAGTCAAGAGCATTTGCCAAAATTTCTTGATATATCTTATCTTATAAAGTATACTTAAAAAAACCCACAAAACTTTGAAATCCTAAAACAAATGATAGGTTTTCACAGTTTTATAGGGAGTAAAAGCATGTGTATAAAATATTTCCTGTCTTTATAGCAGTGGAGCTATTTCAGTCTGTCTGTCTGTCTGAAAGGGCTCCTGCCTGTCCAATAAGTGGTGCAAAGGGTGGTCAGGATTATCTATAATGGATGACAGTTTGCTCAGCAAACTCCTCTCTACCATAATTACCAGTTTGCAGCCAATCACACATTAGTTTATTCAATCTTTTGGTGTCACCAGTGTTTTTGCTTCTCCCCCACCAGTCCACAACAAAGTACACTGAACTCGCCACAGCAGACTGATAGAAAATCCCCAACATTTTGTCGAACTATTTGAAGGATCTCAGCTTCCTGAGCAAATAGAATCTGTTCATCCTCTTCTTGTTTACAACCTCTGTGTCCAGTATGTCTTGTATTTCAGACTGTTGTCCGTGTGGACACCCAGGTACTTGTACTCCTGCACTATATCAACATCCTGTCACAGGTTAGACACAGGCTGTGTAGCTGTCCTTTTCCTTCTGAAGTCGGTCACCATCTCTCTGGTCTTTTTCACATTTAGAAGCAAAAGATTTTTTCCAGACCACTCCACAAAATCATCCACCAGCAGTCTGTACTCCTCCTCCTGCCCATCACTTTAACATCCAGCTGCTGCAAAATCATCAGAGTATTTCTGTAGGTGTCATGACTGGAGTTGTACTGAAAATGTGAAGTGTACAAGGTGAATGGAGACAGATGAATGGAGGCAGAGGGCTATCATTGCTATAATAATAACGACAGTCCCCTGTCATTATCATCATTACTATAATTATGTTTAATTGTTGTTATTATATGGTATGGTATTATATATGGTATTTTTAATTACAAAATGAAAATTACATTTTTATTTAGTCCAGTGGGTACAGTATGTGTGTCTTTCATATACATATATTTTAAGTGTGTCTTGAAAGCAAGGGCAAAAAACAACAAACAAAATAAATATCATGATCATAGTATCAGAAAAGTGTTTGATACCACGTATTCAATGAACTGTAAGCTAGTCTGCCATCTCAATGTGATGCACTATGTCCACAACAAATCTAGCAACATGCTGAGACTTGCTGCAAATTTAATTAAGTTCCATTTTTGGTAACACTTTTTTTAGGCAGTCACTCTTTGGCCGATACACATTATATCAAATACGTCAAACAGCGCATAAGTATGGAAATTGAGAAAGAGCCAGTAAATGAATGAGGGAAATTTGTCCTCTACTACTGTCTGGCACACCTGGCTCACTAAGGAGCTCATTTGAAGCCCAGAATTAGGCCTAATTGCTGGTTTAATTAGCAAGTCGCTGAGGGCTACATCCCAACCCACCATCCCCGCCAATGGCGCACAGTACCGTCAAGCCGGGGAGGGAACAGATCAAATGAGATCTAATTGATGGCAGCTTAACATCATAAAGTCTCATATTGGGGAGGCTGGTGCTCAGCTAAGTAAAGTCAAAACAGAATGGGGGAGAAAACTCATTCATATTTCATGAGAGTTATCAAAGGCAAACGTGAATATTAAAGAATAATTAGGAAGCAAGTGTCACTCAAGGAGAGGGTGCGTATGTGATATAGAAGCAACACTGGACATAAAAATGCTCAACAAAAATCTTAATTTCCCCTGAGATTAAAGTGGTAGTAAAGTAAAGCTGGCACCGTTTGCTTAGTAAAATCCTCACTAGTTGTTATGGAAGCTTATGTCAAATGAACATGGCATAAAATTAATCAAATCATCTCGAAGGTTCCTCCCTTGTGGAGTGCATTTTAAGAAACAAGCAGGAGTCGAAAATATTAATTTCTTTAATTCCACAGGATTTCTTGCTGCACGTCAGACTTCTGTATCTGAAAAATAATTATCCGAACACCCTAGAGGCCCGGACCCCCCTCACCAAATCATTGTAGCAGCAGAAAATCACTTACACGGCCATTACCATTGGGATGAAATTCATTCTGGACTTACTGAGATAATAACTCAGTAATTATCGAGCCCTCTGGTGATACTAAAGCTGACCAAAGAGGGCCAGAGACATACATCAACTGACTGACGGACTGACTGACAGACAGAGATGGGGCATCCAGTAATCGAGCTGGCTGGGGTTGCTTTTATAGCCTCATCTTTAAGTCTTAATGGCTTTCAGAGGACAAGGCTGTTTGGCTGTCTGGTAGACAGAAGGTCTGGGTTTCTTCTCTAATAACTCCTACTGTAAAGACTTCCCAGAACCTTGCTTGCTTTGGGACATAATAATTGACTAATACAAGCTTTTGTTTATGGGTATTGACAAAGACCTGAACGTGTGTCCAGGAGTTGCCATAAATCCTGCATTAAAAACACAAAGCTCGAGTGAAAATAGAGCCCATGACGGGGATATCGCAATAAAAACAACAATGAATTATGACTACTTGTAAATGAAAGCTAAAATACTTGTTAAATGTCTAATATAAACCTGGCAAAACTGTATGGTCACTAAAATATTTCAAAAGGATTTATCATGTTCACTAGTGAATCTATCGTGGACTTTTATGACCATTGAATCCATCATCTTACAGTAGAAATTATTAGAATCGATGGACACCATGTTTTTTTCAATTGTTATCATCTATTCAAGGTTACAGACATGATATAACGTCCTTTATGTATATCGAATGTCTTTTGTTTACTTACATTCTCTATACTTATTGCTGTTGTTTCGTTCAAGCCATGATTCATATGCAAACAAAAATAAGAGAGATTAATAAAATGAATGAGAAGAGTGGCAAGATGATCAAAGCTCTGTGAAATATATCATCACACATTCAGCTCAGCTGAACAGCCTTGAGGTCAAGGAAGTTGGCTTGCATAGACCCCTGAGAGCTTCAGTGAGGTTAAAGACACCCGCAGCAAATGAAAAGACCATCTATCCGTTTTAATGCTCATCGTTGTTGTTCTTTTTCCTTCCTTCTTTCTTTCTAGCCACCTGACCTTGTCTCCACCCCTCCTCTAACTCTTGACCTCCTCATAAGGTAGGAGAAATTGAAAAGGAGGGACAGAGGAGGTGATAAGAAAGAGCAGGAATCTCTGCAAACAAACAGATCAGTGTGAGAAATCACAGTGGGATTGGAGGCAGGGGGTAGACAAGGATCCACAGTGAGGGAGAATGAAGGCTCTCCTTTTCTCTGTCAGTGTCTCTCTCTCGCACACATGCTGTCTTCTCTGCTCAGATGTGGCAGGAATAAGCAGAGATAGTGAGGTGAGCTCAGTAGGTTTCTGGCCTTGGCGCCGAAAGGCCAAAGGCACTGCTGAGCGCAAGGTCCCCGATGCTGCAGGGCTGTGCTTCACACAGATGCAGGTTTGCATTGGCTTTATTTTGCCTTTGTGTTATATCAATAATGTTATTTCGTCACATCACATGATTTTAGGTTAATTACTTCAATTTCTGCAACACTTTGACTTCACTTCAGCTTTCGTAGAGGCATTTGTAAAAATTCCAAAGTAGTAACGCTGCAAAATGTATTATTTCACCATACTATACATTCAGTAATTAACTATGTGCTGCATAAACACATGCAACGCCAATAAATGCCACTAAATCCACTAAATACATTTTCACTGCAACAGCTTTCATTGTGTCACTTTAAAGCAAATTTTCTTTAGCCAATTTATCTTTAAAAATATATGCTTGCTGTCCTTCATTCTTTGACAGTGAGCTCTGCCAGAGGAGATCATAGTGAGTTAGATGCAAGTTGCTGCCAAAATCAAGGAAATAAACGAGTAGATGAGGGCTACAGAGCCTAAACTATAAAGCAGGAATTTGGCAGCTTTGCAACAACACAGGATGAGTTTCACCAGTGTGATGCAAGTCCGCCAAACTCCTTTGAAGGCGAAGTGAAAACAGGAAATATGGCAAAAGAATAAAACCCTGCCAAATTGACTTTTTAAAGGACTGTCCTCCTGGTCTGTAGTCCTGCACAGCAGTCAGACTGTAAGGCTCGAGTGCTCAGCATGGATCCCTGGTGCCATTCCTTCTACAACTTTGTTTGCTCTCTCTGCCGCACAAGTCACATTCTCATCCTCGTAAGAGTGGGAGTTAATCTCCAGCAGGGGAGTGAGAGCAAGCACACAGGATGACCACCTTACATGACAAGAAAGAGATTTTTTCCCCCACATGGTGCCACTGTACAGTCAATCTTTTACCCTTTATATCAGATCTTTGTGACAGTAAAAACAGCTACAGATTGCAGTGTTTCAAATTATTATTGTTTTTTTTTATAACTGAGGCAGTTTAGAAGCTTATGTGTAGTTTGCGACACCTGACACAACAACCATGCTTTGCACACACCAGCTCCGTGCATTAAAAATCTCAATACTTTTTTCCCCATAGTCTGTAATCCTGTTGGGAAAAAAGCATCAGTGTGTAGCAGTATAAACTACCGAGTCAAAAACTAGTGAAAGATTGAGTCCTCAAGTGAAGATTCAGTGGAACAACTTTTATTATGATGATTTTGCCTCTTTTAACCTGATTTGGTAAAATAAAACCTACTTTATTACTAAGGTAGCAGTGTGATCACCCTATAGCACTCAGTCTGAAGAAGCTCCTGGAAACTCCTCTCAATCAAGCTAACTACAGTAGAAATGCTGTGTGCACATTTTTTATATATATATATAAATGCATCTCTGTCTTAGCTGCTATTACCAAATTTTAATTGTTATTTAAATGTTTAAGCACTTAAGCTTACCTGTCATAGGCTTTACAGACACCATGACTGTGGACGGGTACAGCTTTAATTCCTGTCTTCTCAGGCTTTCCTGTAGCTGTTTTCTTCCCCACATCATCATTTCCAGGAAAGCAAGAGCCAGACCTGTTGGCAGGCTTTTACATCTTAACCCTACATCCAGACACAAAGAGAATCAAAATCCCTAGCAAGACACCCTCTTGTACAAAGACTGTTCCTCAGGCTAGTATTTGGGGGTGCCAGAGCAAAAAGCCTAACCGGCGGGCAAAACAACCCATAAGCCAACCTAGCAAGGGCACTGCATAATTCACGTTAACTTTTCCCTGATGAAGTTCCATAAAATTGAAAAGAAAAAGGAAGAAAGTAAGCAGAAGTTAATCGAATCAGCACACTCATATCCCCTTTGTCAGCGTCTCACTTTTTTCCACTCTCTCTTTGCTTTTTTTTTTTTCTTTCCTTGCTGGGACAGACTCGCCATCTTAATTTTTTTTCTTTATGCTAAATCTATGTCCATTTTCATATCAGTCCCTCTCTCAATATCACTTTGTGCCGCACAGGGTGTATAAAGATCGATGCTGAAAAAGAGATCTGAGATGAAATTAGAATTGAGCAAAAGGCCCTTTCATATCGAGCTCAATCGAGGAGAATTGAAGGTGTGTGAGCGTGCTGGGACATAGAGTTGGTGTATTGAGGAGTGTGGCGATCAATGCCCACATATAGCACAGTTCACTTATATGATTCATTAACAAATTGATTGATTTGTTTAAAAGCTTGCTGGTGAAGGGTATCTAGGTGTAAGTGTTGGGTTGTAAGTGTAAGTGATGCCTGACTCTAGTGTGGCTTCTCTGAGGTGTCATAGGTGCGAGAAGATATGCAGAGGACTGAACTAAATGGAAATTATAGGTGTGATGTTGGGGGGGTGGGGGCTCTGGACTAAAAGAAAAAATAAAAACAGAAAAGCTGAAGTATTATTGGTTTCAGTATGGCTTTTATCTTGGGATGATTGGCACTTAAAGAGCAGGCAGTTAACACGGCGACTGTGTCAAATCTACAATGCAGGAGCACAGGGGAGTGTAAAACTTTTTAGTTTAATACAAGTGAGAAAGCACAATTTTGGAACTGCAAAAATAATGTAATAAAAACGTATTCAGCCTCCTTGGACTGGAAAATTGCTGTTCACTCACAGTCCCAGTACTACCCAACTGAGCTTCAGTCATTTTTGCAAGAAAGACGGGAAAATTGCAGCGTCAAGATCACTGTTGGTTACCATTCAGGTTCTCTCTGATGCATAACTATTCTTACCAGTAATCACATTCCAGTGAATAATTGAGCAATTATGTTCTTACTTGCATCATTGTGCATGTAAGACTTTAAAATCACTGAATAATTGATGGATGAAAAAAAAACGTTCAAGCATCTTGTGTATCTGCTAATTCACGAGCCAGGACAAAAACAGCACACAACTTCTGAGTTGTGGGTATAAGCACATTATTTCAAATTGCAAACTGTAAAAATACTGGAGGCAGCCTCCTAGTAGATGCACCTTCTAGTAGATGCAAATCCTACGTGGCCTTGTTATCGCATTCACAAGATTTTTCATAAAAACACTTCACCTTTGACCCCTGACCTTGAGGCCAAGGTCACTGAGATTCAAACTCGTCTGAGATTTTAAGTAGATGCATCTATGTTATCAATTTCTAAATTCTAGATGACTTCCTTCTTGAGTTATCATATTCACAAGATTTTCGGAAAACTTGAACTCTGACCTTGAGGCTGAGGTCACTGTGATGCTTACACCTCTGATGAAGTCTCGCAAGTGTCAGCTTTGTTTTTATACATATATATAAAAATATGGATATGTACTGATAAATGATCATAAATACAATTCATCTGACTGGCCCCATGTGACTTATAAAAGACTGACCCCAAACAAGCAGCCAAAGTTTGATGTTAAAAATTAACAAAAAACAAAATAGAAAGAGTCATCACATCATACACTTTAGACCAATTTGCCATTCCCATTACGTTGTCAGTTATGAATAGTCTTGCTATATATATATATCTATATCTATAGAGATATATCTCTATCTCTATCTCTCTCTATATATATACACATATATATATATATATATGTATATGTATATATATGTATGTATATGTATATATATGTATGTATATATATATATATATATATATATATATATATATATATATATATATATATATATATAAGGTGCCTAAGAAATACAGCAAGCTGTCCATACCTGAGGCCTTGGAAGCTGCCAAGCAAAGACTCACAGCCTTGGCCAGCCGCTTGAGGAGGTACACCAGAGAGATAGAAGGCAGGAGAATAAACCAGCTGTTCTCCACAGAACCAGCAAAGGTGTACTCTCAGTGGCAAGAGAACAATAAGAGAACAGCACCACCAAGGCTGGAGACGGAGCAATACTGGAAGAGCATATGGGAGAAGGATGCAACCCATAACGGCAATGCTCAGTGGCTAGAGGATCTGAGGGCAGACCACAGCGACCTCCCTGAACAGGGTCCAGTAACCATCACAGTCGCAGATATCCAAGAAAGGGTCTCCAGTTGGACAGCACCAGGGCCCGACATGGTTCACGCCTACTGGCTGAAGAAGCTGACTGCACTCCACGAGCGTCTGGCAGCACAAATGAACCAGCTGCTAGTTAACGAGAGACACCCGGAATGGCTAACTGAAGGCCGGACGGTCCTGATCCCCAAGGACCCCAAGAAGGGACCGGTCCCCTCCAACTACTGACCAATAACCTGCCTCAGTACTACATGGAAGCTCCTGTCAGGCATCATATCGGCTAAGATGAACAGGCACATGG
This sequence comes from Aulonocara stuartgranti, assembly GCF_965226115.1. NCBI lineage: Eukaryota > Metazoa > Chordata > Actinopteri > Cichliformes > Cichlidae > Aulonocara > Aulonocara stuartgranti. Next base: position 27,241,512 of record NC_138957.1, read on the forward strand.
GTCAATACATGAGCGGGACACAGAAAGGAATTGGCAAGAATACCAGAGGCGCAAAACACCAGCTACTGGTAGACAGAACAATCAGCCGAGACTGCAAGACCAGACTGACCAACCTGTGCACTGCCTGGATTGATTACAAGAAGGCCTATGACTCAATGCCCCACAGCTGGATACTGGAATGCCTAGAATTGTACAAGATCAATGGGACCCTAAGAGCCTTCATCAGGAACTCAATGGGGATGTGGCGTACAACACTAGAGGCCAACTCCAAGCCCATAGCACAAGTCACCATCAAGTGCGGGATCTACCAAGGAGATGCTCTGTCCCCACTGCTGTTCTGCATAGGCCTGAACCCCCTCAGTGAGATCATTAACAAGACTGGCTACGGATACCGACTACGGAACGGAGCAGTTGTCAGCCACCTCCTGTACATGGATGACATCAAGCTGTATGCCAAGAGTGAACGAGACATCGATTCACTGATCCACACTACCAGGCTATACAGCAATGACATTGGAATGTCGTTTGGACTGGAGAAGTGTAGTCGGATGGTATCAAAGAGAGGGAAGGTAGTCAGAACTGAGGGGATTGAACTACCAGAAGGCAACATTGCAGACATAGAGGACAGTTACAAGTACCTGGGGATCCCGCAGGCAAATGGGAACCATGAAGAGGTCGCTAGAAAGGCTGCAACCACCAAGTACCTGCAGAGGGTCAGGCAAGTCCTGAGGAGTCAGCTGAATGGTAAGAACAAGATCCGGGCCATCAACACGTACGCCCTGCCCGTGATCAGGTACCCTGCTGGGGTAATAGGCTGGCCAAAGGAGGAGATAGAAGCCACTGACATAAAGACAAGAAAGCTCCTTACCATGCATGGAGGGTTTCACCCCAAGTCCAGCACCCTGAGGCTGTACGCTAAGCGGAAGGAAGGGGGCCGGGGACTGGTGAGTGTCAGCACCACAGTCCAGGATGAGACAAGGAACATCCAAGAATACATTGGGAAGATGGCCCCAACTGACCGAGTGCTCAGTGAATACCTCAGGCAGCAGAAACCCAAGAAAGAGGAGGGAAACGAGGAACCATCATGGAAGGACAGGCCCCTGCACGGTATGTACCACCGGCAGATAGAGGAGGTGGCTGATATCCAGAAATCCTACCAGTGGCTGGACAAAGCTGGACTGAAAGACAGCACAGAGGCACTAATCATGGCAGCACAAGAACAAGCTCTGAGCACAAGATCCATAGAGGCTGGGGTTTATCACACCAGGCAAGACCCCAGGTGCAGGCTGTGTAAAGATGCCCCAGAGACAATCCAGCACATAACAGCAGGGTGCAAGATGCTAGCAGGCAAGGCATACATGGAACGCCATAACCAAGTGGCCGGCATAGTGTACAGGAACATCTGTGCCGAGTATAACCTGGAAGTCCCGAGGTCAAAATGGGAGATGCCCCCAAGGGTGGTGGAGAATGACCGAGCTAAGATCCTGTGGGACTTCCAGATACAGATGGACAAAATGGTGGTGGCTAACCAACCGGACATAGTGGTGGTAGACAAACAGAAGAAGACGGCCGTAGTGATCGATGTAGCGGTTCCGAATGACAGCAATATCAGGAAGAAGGAACACGAGAAGCTGGAGAAATACCAAGGGCTCAGAGAAGAGCTCGAGAGGATGTGGAGGGTGAAGGTAACGGTGGTTCCCGTGGTAATCGGAGCACTAGGTGCGGTGACTCCCAAGCTAGGCGAGTGGCTCCAGCAGATCCCAGGAACAACATCGGAGATCTCTGTCCAGAAGAGCGCAGTCCTGGGAACAGCTAAGATACTGCGCAGGACCCTCAAGCTCCCAGGCCTCTGGTAGAGGACCCGAGCTTGAAGGATAAACCGCCCGCAGGGGCGTGCTGGGTGTATATATATATCTATATATCTATATATATAGATATATAGATATATATATAGATATATAACACTTCTGGTTTGTTAATCAATCATCTCACAGTCTGTTACTTCTGTACAGAACAAAATGGGATGTGTAGAAAGTTCCTGGACATAGTGCATTTTAATGAAAGCACACAGCTGGAGATACTAAGAACAATTTTAGTGAGATGCACTTTAGGAAAGTGATGTTTACAAACTTCAACTTCAATGTTAGGGAGGTTTTGTACGATACAGTCTTCTAAGTCTTAAGCTGTGCATTTTTGTGGTTTTCATTTTAATTAATCCTTTCTCTCAGTATTAACAAAGCAACAGGACAGCATGAACTGTGCACATGAGATGCCCTTTCTTCCCGCCCCCGTCCCTTTAAAAATGCAACTAAAATCGGATTAGAGCCAAAGATTAAAATGACATATGAGCTAAAAATATGTATTTAAGCCTTATCAAAACATTAACTGTGAAGCCTGGTTCAGTGAGTTTGAGATCCCATAAGTGCACTGAATTTGGGCCAAACCAATTTGGGTCAGTAATTGTGTTTTTTTTTTTGTTGTTGTTGTTGGTTTTAAAAGCTCAGACAATGTTGATGTTACTGTTGACCTCTTGCCATAAACTCCTCCTTATACTGAACGCTAAACGACCAGCCAAAGCTGATGCAAAGCAAATGATGGAAAAAATGATAGTGGGAAAGACAAATGAATAAGGAAAGAATGTGTTTTCACTGCTTGTCCTCAGCAAAAGTGTGACCTGTAAGCTTGTATAACTTCACCTGAAAGAAATCAAAGTTGAAAAAGCGAATTTTCTGGTGGCCTGTTCTGACTGTGGTCTTTCATCACAGCTGGCAGGAGATGACTCACTCAAATGCAAATGCAAAAAAGCCATCATCGCAGACATAAGGTCTGTGTCACAAGATCCCTTCCCCCTGATATGACAAATCCATCATAAATCTGCACTGCAATGTCCAGAACATTTGACTCTGAATTTACATAAATAATACATTTAGATCATTTAACAGTCAGCACTCCTCATTCCCCAGGTGTTGATGGAGACCCGAAAAGAACTTAAAGAATAAATATTGTAATCGCATGTATGCCAGGTAGCTGGAAACATGGCACCAAGTGGCAGATAATGTATGCTGGATGTATAAATCAGTTGTTTTGCACTGCCATATCACATGTTTAATGATAATGTCAGGGTGTGAATAAATGTCTTGGTGTGTATAAACATAAAAGAAAAAGCTCAATGGATAATTCTCCCTGAGAACGGCTATGCCAGGTTAGAGGAGAGTCTGTCTGTTAGTAACACTGCAACAGGTCTTTATCATCTTGAAGATATTCGAGAGGATGGGATATTGTAGCAAGCTATTGAGTCCCTGGACAACCACAATGAGAGCTTGGTTCACATTGCCGGGAATAAATCAGACTCTTTCACACTCGGTGTTCCACCAGGGCTGTGCTTTATCATTGATTTTGTTCATAATTTTTATGGGCAGAGTTTCTATGTGCAGCTGAGGATCAAAGGGTGTTGACTTTGCTGGTCTCTTCTATGTTTTACAGAAGTTGTAATTCTGTTGGCTTCATTGAGAGAATACCTCTTAGCTCACACGGGATTGGTTTAAGTTGGCGGGTATAAGAATTAGCTTCTCTGAGTATGAGAGCATGGTTTCAGCCAGAGAAGGGTAGAGTGCCTGTTCTGACTTTAGGTTGAGTTTCTGCCCCAAGTTGAGGAGTTCGAATAAGTGGGGTCTTGTTCACAAGTTAGGGTAGAAGGTAGCAGGAGACTGACAACGAGATTTTTCAGAGTTTGTGATTAATGTGTATACTGCACCAGTCAGTTGTGGTAAAGTGAGAGCTGACTGTGAAAGCAAGGCAGTCAGTTTACTGTCAAATCTATATTCACCTAAGGGCACAAGCTAGTAGTGACCTACAGAATAGTATCATAGATATAAGATGAGGAAATAAGGTTCCTGTCAGGGTTCAGCCTTAGGGAGAGGAAGGAGCTTAGTCATTCAGGAAGAACTCTACTCCTCCACTTCAAAAGAAGCTAACTGAGATAGTTCATGGATCTTACTAAGAGGCTTCACAGACGCCACTGACTTGAGGTGTTTCATGCTTCCACTTGGAAAGAGACCACAGAGAAGACCAGCACACATTGCAGAGGTTATGTGTCACCTGGATTAGTAATGCCTTAGTGTCCCACCAGAAGAGAAGGTTCTGGCGTCTCTGCTTAGTCATGCAGCCCCATATCCCAGAACTGGATAAGGAAGAAAGGAAGGAAGGAAGGATGGATGAGCTCAGTGGCTCCACCAATTAAAAAGAAAAATCGTGCCTTTTGTAAATCTGAGTATTCCCAGCTGCTACTTTAGATCACTTGCTGAAACTCTTGTTCTTGCACTTGCATACATGGTGGTTGCCTTCCAATGTGTCTAGCATGGGCCATTTAACCTGAATATAATTTTGGGGAAGAGGTCAAAGTTGTAGACAGCCAAATCTGAAAGTGATAATATTGTTGGTGTGGTGCTCAATTTAGAGTGATACAGTGAAAATTCTTCAAGTATTTTGCACGAAAGGTTTTCCCTCAGACACTTCAGGCTGTTACAGAAGAAATCTTTGTTGAGATTGTGGGCCTTGGAGGCCAATTCATGGCTGAAGAAAACAACAAGCATCTCCCATTTTCATTCCTGCACCGAGATGTCACCTCAGGGCGTTTACACTGCAGGCTATTCCACTCACACACGTGGTCTTAGATGGAAACCCAGTGTCTCTCTTATCCAGTGACATTATTTTGGGAAAGAATCTGGGTGCTTGCTGTCTGTGGTCCGTGACCAAATCACAAATGTGCTTATAAATAGTATAAGTGGTTAGAAAGTCACTTCCAGCTTTCAGCTTTACTGAAAGTGGTCTAAAAGTCCACAAGGATGCAATATTGAGTGAAAGATAACATTTACATTAGCCATTGTTTTTACTTTTTATTTAACAAGTGGAATTGCTAAAGTGCAACTTATAAAGTTTCGCCAAGATCCTTGAGTAGACAAAATTGAATCATACAATACATTACAAATGAATTCTTTGTTTGCCAAAAATTGATGTTCATAAAATATTTCTGGCTTTCCCTATATTTGAAGTAAAATTTGCTACGTGTCAGTGTAACATTCAAGAGGCTCAGTTGTATCCCTGTAATTCAGTAAACTACTCGGATAAAACCTTTTCTCAGGCATACAAGCTTCCATTGTGAAATGACCTCATCTCTGCTGTGCTCTCAGCTCCACTGTACACTTACTTAACATTCACTGATAGCAGGCCTCGTGAAACAGCCCAACAAGCCTGGGGTGGTTTGTTGACTATCTATTGTAATTCACTGTTTAAGCCACTGTTTAATACTGCCCCCCCCCCCCGCCGCCGCCCAGCTATCCAGCCAGGTCTTCTGAGGTTGTGGTACTAGACCGCAATATTGTGTCTGATTGACTTTTGGATTATTTATACTTTAATCTCTGCAGCCATCCCTAATGACTTTCAGTGACTCTCTCGCTTTCCTGCCCTCCCTTTTTGCTGTGGGCGATCGTGGCTCAAGAGTTGGGCGTTTGCCTTGTAATCGGAAGGTTGCCGGTTCGAACCCCGGCTTGGACAGTCTCGGTCGTTGTGTCCTTGGGCAAGACACTTCACCCGTTGCCTACTGGTGGTGGTCAGAGGGCCCGGTGGCGCCAGTGTCCGGCAGCCTCGCCTCTGTCAGTGCGCCCCAGGGTGGCTGTGGCTACAATGTAGCTTACCATCACCAGTGTGTGAATGTGTGCGTGAATGGGTGGATGACTGGATATGTAAAGCGCTTTGGGGTCCTTAGGGACTAGAAAAGCGCTATATAAATACAGGCCATTTACCATTTACCATTTGCTCACCAGATGGTGAGGCGTCTGTCTGTGGCGTCTGTCAGTCCACCTGACTCTCTGATACCTTTTCATAACAGCCTCTTCTGTCAAAACTGTTAGGATGGTGGTGCAGACAGTTAGAAAGAAGATAAGGCGAATGAAGGATAGCCTGATTAAAGAAGAAAAGAAGAAAGAAAAAAGGACAGCACAATAGTGGCACAAAATCATAATAGCATGTGTGTGTGTGACAGCAGGTGAAATGGGAGATGGAAAGGTGTCACAGAGGAAGGGGATCACAAGAGAGAATGAATAGCGGCGAGATGGACTGATGAAGACCTGAAAGAGACAGGAAATGGATTTATATTCACCACTCATTTTGCGCTCCGTTTGACTTTTGGAAGGGAAGCAGATGTGCCTCCATGCACACAGCAGCCTCAATAGTCGCACAGTGTTACACAGGCTTACAGATGAATATGGAACAAGCTGAGTTTGCCACATTAGCAGGCTCATTTCCCACAGAGAGAAAGATATTCAGTCAATCCGTCACTTCTCCACTACTTTGAAAGAATGTGTGTTTGGGGGTTGGGGGCAGAGGAAGGGAGAGTGGGAGGGACTAGGAAACAGAATGAGGAATGTAATGGCAGCCACTGAGTGACAGAAGGGGAATAAGAGAATGGCAGAGCGAAGATAACAAGAGAAATGGAATGGTTTGTTTTTTTTCTGCGGTAAGTTTGTTTTCAGATGCTCATATCCCTTTTGGTTTACAGAGATGCTGGAAATAATGCGGTCATCAGCATGGAAGACAGTGTCTGAGCTACATGGATTGCGAACTGGGGGGCCGGTATCCAAATGTAGCAAGGGAATAGCTTGCTTCCTGATCGACATGGTCATTTCTCCCGCAAATGCTAGATGCCTCCTTTAGCATCACAAATTTCTTGTTGCATAGAAACAGAGTTTGTGCTGCCAGGCTGAGCAAATATGAGACAGATGGCAAAAAGGAAGACGCAGCCAAGATCAACATCAGTACAAAGTTTTATAAATATACGGCAGCATAATTGCACAGTAAAAAAAAAAAAGACAGTCATATTGACAGCTGGGTAAACTGTTCAACTAAAATAGAAATTTCATAAAACAATGTAGTTAGCGAGTATAGTGAACTTAGCCATTTTCTTAAGCAGTAAAATATGAAATCAGTAGTCCAGCAGTCTGATTACAGGTGACAGAGGGCATGGATCTTGTCTACCTTCTGTTGTCCATTACTTGGGATCCTTTGTGAACATTTACAAATATGAACACTTGGGCACTTGGGTATAAACAGAACATTCAATAAAAACATAAAAAATGGTGAGAAAAAAGTCCAAGCTTGGCTGAGATGGAGAACTGCTGTGTGATAAAAATAAATTGTGCAAAGTAATCATGATGTAAACGAAGCATGGATTCAATAATCAATGTCCCTGAACAGATGACAACTGTGTAGCAGACAACATGAGATCAGAGTCGAGGAATGAGGAAATGTTACTCAAATACACATGAAATGAGCAGACATTGCATACCATCATCATGGTTTTTGTATCATTTACCATCTGGGGTTTACCAGGATCTTTTTTCCTATTGCATTTCCTCCTTCTCAAACATTATGCAACTCCTTTTATCCCCATAAAGCAAGTCCTTAATATTCACATTAGTGGAAATTAGCATTAGTATGTATTTTCAAATACATTTTGATGCATTTTGCATTAAGTTTGGATAGAAATCTAACTGCTGACATGTATTTGGGTGTTCTTTGCGTATTCTAGTCACAGCAAAACTCCCCTTTTGTGCAAAGTAGCCATGGATTGTTGGTTGATTCCATGTATTAAAAAGGAAGATTTTTTTTTCCCAAATGCAGACAATTCTGTGTTTTTTACTTGCATTCTGTTTCCCTCAAAGTTTGAAACTGGAGCTATTTTTTGTTAGGAAGCATGGATGGAACTTAACAGCAGAAAGAACCCTTTTTTATATTGTTTGTGTATTTACTGTAGCAAATGGACCAGATCATGGTAATACCTAGTACTTGTAGCAGCAAGCCTTTAACTGACTTTACTCTTGCTTCCAAATGGATAGTTAATCTTACTGAATATTCAGTCAAGTAGAAATGGGTTAAGAGGTTGCAGCGGCAGTGAGACGCAGAAGGTCCCAGATGCTGCTTGTAGCCTGAACACCCTGGAGTATTCAGCATTAATGCAGATATACTGAAACAGTAGTTCTCCCTGGTGCAGAGATGGAGATGGGACTGAATAAGTACTCAATGCAGCAAAACAATAGAGCTATCCAATGCGTCACATAGGGTGTAGTGCACAGTTATACCTTATGCAGCAAATGCAGAGAGCAATTGCATGATGCAGCAAGCACTGCACAGTAACTAATAAGCACACACACACACAGACACACACCCATATTGAAAGTATGTTAGCTGTATGCACACATTCCTACAGTTGCACTCAAACACTGTTTCTGTTACTGTCTCTATCACTTTGTCTCACACACACACACACACACACACATACACAGAACTTACTTTTACACATACAGCCTATAGACAGCAGATATATGGACCTTCAGACACAAACACATACACACAAATAGATTCCTTCTGACACACAAAGGCGCACACACTTCTATAGGAGCAGCAGCTTTCACCTGAAAAATAACTGTACTGCTGACACGCCAACATCAGCTGTCTGCATGAGAAAGGCAGGAAGGAGGGAGGGAACGGGGTAAGGGGAGTGTGGTGGGGGGAGAGAGTGCACAGATGGAAGTGAGACAAGAAAGGACTGATGGGGAAACAAAAGCGATGTGGAGAGAAACCAGCAGCATTTTGTCAACACAAATGGGTGTGGTGTCATTAAGCACTGCCCAATGCTGCCCATCTACAACATGTGCTTGGCGGTGGATGAAAGTATTATTCATGCATTAGTGATATTTAAATTTAGGATTTTAACATCCTGAAATACATTTGTATACACATACTAGCATCTTATATAGAAGACTGGCCAGTAACACACTTAAAGCAACTTTAGTGGTATAGCTTGTTTTAAAATAGGCTGCACAAAAGAAATAATTTGAGGGGCTTTCAAATTAAAGTAATACAATATAGTGACAAGGTGCTCATTAAAGTAAGTAATAAAGTAAGTAAGCCAGTAAGTTATCACCAACATGAAAGGCCATACGTATCATATATGCTAATCTGCAAAACGTATCTCCATGGCAAATCTCTATAAAACAAATGTAACTATAATTTAATCTGAATTGAAATTTCTGTGTATTTAATCCAGCTTGAATTTTTTTTCTAGTTAAAATGTACTCCATGACTAAATAACAGTGTATAACCAGTAGTTCACTACTGGTTAACCAGATTGTCTCATCACATGGCAGTGACGCAGAACAAAGCTATAGGTTTTGGTATGTCTGTGTTTACTTCTTAGAGCTGCATATTACAAAAGATGCTCAGGTCCCATTACCAATACCCACGACGCAGTAACAGACTGTTTTTGCCTCACCATATGGCGGCATGTCAGAGACAGGAGAGCTCTGCTATATGCCAACTCTGACATGTAGGACAGCAAATATGAGCAGAGCATTTTATCATGACTAGCAAATGCAGGCCCAATTTTGAATACTCAGTTGTAGAAAGTGAGTGAGGTTTGATTACAAAGTTTCCACTGAATTTCATGCACAAGTTATGTAAAGGTGCAATAAGTGAGTATTTAATTTTAAAGGATAATTGCCCAAAAACTTGCCCTAATAGTCTCATCTCACATTTCCCTGCTTGGCTGGCCAGGACTCTGCTGTGTTGGTCCTCACTGTCTTTCAGTTGTCTCGTAGACAATAGTACTGTTTACTTGAAGTCCATCCATCAAGGACTGCCACAACAGTGACCTGACCACTCTGCAGGTGGGGAGAAAAAAAGTGGGAAAAGACAAGAGGGCAAGGGGTGAGAGGGGACAAGACTAAGCAGCTTCCTATCCCTTTCAACATAAAATGTTTGGATATGGCACATTAAACTAAAATTAACTAATATGTGAGAGGAAGTGGAAAGAGTAATTCATTACCTTTAATTATCAGCTGTGTTATTAACTGTGTTATTAGTACTATGTGTGAATATTTTTAAATGTACCAATAAATCCACAATTTTCTTAAACATAATAAAATCCTAACCCTAACTTTAAACTCTTTACTGGTAGGGAAAAGCAAACGATATCCAAACATCTAGGATATTCATGTCCTTTGCAAAGGGATAGCGGATTTGAAAGACTATTTGAGACAAAAACAAATTAATTTCTTCGTTCTTAAAAAGATACTTAGTTAATCAGGTTTTTCCAATCAGTATAAGCATCATCTATCATCTGTGCAGTTGTGGCTCAGGAGGTCATCTATTAATCACAAAGTCAGAAACAGATTTAATTCTTGGCTGAACTCCAAAACCGCCTCCCTGCAAAATGTGTCCTTCTGAAATGTATAGTGCTGTATGTCTACAACAGAGAGTGTCAATAGGTGAATGTGGCTTGTAGTGTAAGGTGTTTTATTAATGAAGTATATTTAAAAGTGCTCTGAAGCTTTTCTGCAAACTAAGGCTGAAAATAAAATTTAAAAAAAACGAATGAGGTTCCCAATGGCTGGGGCGATCGTGGCTCAAGAGTTGGGCGTTCGTCTTGTAATCGGAAGGTTCTTGACAGTTTAACCAATTCCACTTTTGCTTTAAAAGTCAAATATTTCACTACCTCGACTCAAACAAGATGACTTTCAGTGCTGATATGTTTGGTTTGGCAAGAGTTTGGCAAGAGTTCTTACTGACATGGGCTGAGTGTTCTTCCTGAGGGTCCCATATTCTGGGATCAAGCTATACTCGTTATTTAAATACATAAAAACTAAAATAAAATGGTGGTATCTATGACCGATCCTATGACTAAAGTGGATGAAAGATTTGCTTCATTCAGTTTAGAATTCCTAGTTTAGGTTCAATGTCATCAGTATTACAGAGTCCTTGTTATTTGGTTTTTATTCAGTCTCTCATTATCAATTTGGATTAGATAAAGTAATCAATGTTTAATGGTATTTTTAAAATTACACTCTCAGTTGAAAATAAATCCTATTGACTTAATATTAGTGAAATTTAAAACAATTACCGAGAGCTTAAAAGGTTAACAGTATTCGTGAATTCTTTTATTTTATTGATGCTATGCTATAATCCCTTTTTGTATTTTGTTAAATCAATTCACTAATTAAAATATTCAGCAACCTGCAAGATTATTTCTCTAAAAATCAAATCCATACAGAATGCATTTTTTCCCAGAGGATGCAAAACTGCTGAGTACAGGTCCCACTGCTATCCCATTGAGTTACGCAAGAAAGAAGCTTGACATTAGGCGAACACATTACATTAAGGCTGACGTAAATTTTCAATAGTTTAAAGGACAAAAAAAAAAAAACATGTAAATTTGATTTGCAGGGTTTTACTTTGGCAACAACATCATGCAGGGTAATAAGGCAGACCCAGGGGAGCTAAGAAAGCTGTAGGCATATCAACCAGAACAGGCTGTAACTCTATCAGTAACTTCTGCTGACACATAAAGGCCTCTTCAACCACGCTGAGGGCTGCAGTAAGTACTACCCTGCTGTGTATACTGCTAAAGACATTTATGTATCTCCTGGACATGAGAGGCAGGGGCAGAGAGGAGGAGGGGGAAAAGAAAAAAAAGAGGAAAAAAACTGCAGAAGGAAAGTGTGAAAGAACAGGCGAAGGGGAAACAGTAAAGACAGAGAGAGGATGAGGGGGTGAGCACAGTGGAAGGTAGATGTTCCACTCTCCTGCTCAGTTCTGCCTTAATGCTGATGTTTATTGGAACTGTCAGTCCTGCTGCGGCACAGTGGCACACACATGCACACACTCACGCATGCATAGAGAGATCTAAGACGTGCCTGCACTCTTTAGCACTTAATACACACACATAAATATGTAAATACTTTAGCTATAAGCACGTGTGTTTTATGCATACTTACATATGAAAGCATACAGACACATAGAGGGATGCCGATAGTCTAGAAAGTAGTGGCAAGCAAAGACGTCAGCTCTATCAGAACTTCAATGTGGATGCACACCGAACATTGAGAAAGAAAGTTGATGTTTTGGTGTGTGCGTGCATGTGTGTGTCTGAATTGCATTATTTTAAAGGTTTTTGCTGCAGTTAGTTGTGCCTCTCTAATCATATGCAAAGGTGTTGTATGTTTTTAAATGTTGAAAAGTTGTTTAAAAATATATGCTCATTAAAAAAAATCTAATTAGGTATCTAAAATGAAAAAAAAAACCACCTCATTATTAGCGCAATATAAATGTTAATATTCATAGCTATGGACTTTCAAGAGCATGAGCTTCCAGCACAACAAAATTAAGCGTATTTACTTAACAGCTCATAATTTATCTAAATGCCTCCGTTTCCTCTTCTCCATCTGCCATATTGCAGCTGTTTCACATATTTATGTTTCCAGATTTCATCTTGAATTTGTCATATTTAATTACCGTGTTGATAAACATTACTAGAGTGAGTTAGGGACAAAAATAGCAGCAATTATTCTTCATAATATAATTTTTGTTATATGACCAATATCGCATTCTGGAAGATAATCTACTTTGTTAGACACACATTTAATTTTGCTTATGGTGATTATTGAAGCAACGCATTCATAATTAGGCAAGGTTTTCTTTCTACTTGCTAAGCTGACATTGTGGTGAAAGGGATAAAGTTTTCATCAGACAGGGACGACTCCATGTTTGCGGGACTATCGGCACACAAAGCTCTTGTAGTCATTTTCATGCATCTTGGCATTTGCTGCTGCAACGAGTCAATTTTCCCCCACAGGGATTAATAAAGTTTCATCTTATCTAAACCTTTGAGCACCACGGGGTTTTCAGTGTGGTGACTGGAAACCAACTGGTGCCTTGAAACACATGGAGACAGACAGTAATTTGACATCTGGATTATTTTCCCTGGATCTGTAGAGCAGTTTTGTGAGGATATCTTACAAATAATTATGTAACTTTTGAATCTTTTTATGCCCTGCAAGTCTGCCCAGAGTTTAGCTTATCAAGCAGCATATAAACAAACATCATATGACAAGGACCACTTGTGGTTGTGTGAATGACTGCTGTCCCTGAGAGGTAAAAACTTGAGCATTTTTAGTCTTGAGGCAGCTAAACACGGCACACGGACAAAAATAAAAACATAACATGCACAAAGCTTCATTGTTCAATTATTCCACTGATGCAGCAGGATGGCTGGCAAAGTGGCCAAATGTCAAAATGGATGCTGGTAATAGAGATTGCATCATAAACTGCAGAAGTTTAGGCTTTACATTAGAAAACGGTAACTCTGCACACTCATGACATTCTTCTTTGCCAACGAAAAAAATCATGTGCCCCTTTAAAGTAACTGATCTGTTACACAAACCTAATTTCCTGGGCTGCCCTTCTTTACCTTACCTATAAGAAATGGCATGCTTCCACTAATGCAGAACCATGCAATTTGTTGTCTGCTGTAGGGCAAGGAGGAAGGGCAAGTGTTCCTGTTTCTATTGATAGTGACAGAGAAACAGCAGGAAATGAAGAGAGAAAGAACGACAAGCAGAAATTGTGACTGTTCAATGCATCCAAGGACATTGTGGTTCATGGTCAAGGCCAGCATGATAACCTACTTGTAATCAATGTTAACTATTAGCTGTTAACTATGAGAAAAAAAACACTGATACAAAGCATCAATCGTGGCATAATTATTCCCTAACCATAACCAACTAGGTTTTACATTTATGGCATCTTGAAAATTAAGAGCATGGTGTTATTTATTTTTCAAAAAATGCCACCTTGGATATGCTACATTAACAGGCATACAGAGAGTGGCATGAGCCCTCTCTGTTATAATATACACCATAAGTCATTATCCGGCCAGCTTGGCTGTGTCTCTCTCTCTCCTCCTCCCGCTCTCGCTCCATTACTTGCTCCTGCTTCTTAAAGACAGGCTAAATGTGACATCAGTACCGTCTCCCCATCCCAGAGCCAATTTAATGTCTCTGCATGGTGCAACACCTGCCTATCTGGTCAACTGTTACTTCCCATTAGTCAGCTCATTCCCTCCACTGTAAGAAACCATGTGAAAACCCAAATGTGTATGCAAATGTCTTACTTTCCTCTCAAACTCATGAGATTGAAATGCATACCAAATATTACATGGAAATACCATATAAGACAGCACAGGCACACACCTCAAGGTAAAAAATAAATAAATAACACATATTACAGTGCATTTCACATGGACAGAAAACATAAAAACACCAGTAAATACACTTTCATACTATGTGCACCGTGAATCCTCACATACACACTCACATGCAAACATTCATGAGCATGCAGACCTCGTTTTCCAGCTTTGATTCCAACTGCGAGACATCAGAACATTGCATGAATAAACCAATAAACAGCAAAAGAGGGATTAAAAAAAAGAAAGTAAAGGGAAGGCAGTGATAGAGCCAGAGTGACAAACTGAAGGGAGAGAGAGAGAGAGAAATAAAGCAGTAACAGTTAACAGAGTGAGAGAGAGAGATGTTGAGGAGAAGACTCCTGACATCACTCGTCTCCGTTGGTTTTCAGAGGCGAGACAGCTGGACAGACTGCTTATGCAGCAATACCCTTCTGTGTCGGACTCTCTTCTCTCTTTCTCTCCTTATCCCCAACACACACATTCACACAAACACTGTCTGCTGCCTACCCCCCAAACCTTCCTCCTCCTCTTTACTTATCCACACCTCGTCTACCTCTTTAAAACCGCCTCTCTTCCCATTTCCCTATTCCCGGCTCGTCTCCTCTATTGTTTGCGTGTCTTCCTTCTCTCCCCAATTCTTGTCTTCCTCATCCTCACCTCTAGCAACCTTACCTTCTACTATTTACTCTCTTGTTCCCCTTTTCTCCTCTTCACTCAATCAAAGCTCTCAGCCTCTCAGTATTTCACTGCTTTTTGGGGTTCTTATATTTCCCTTCTCACCTCATCCTGTACTGTTGACTCCCCCTGCTTCTCTCCTCACCTCACCCAGCTGCACTGCCTCTCATCGCACTCTCTCCCTGCTCATCTCATCTTCTGTAGATGCATCTCTTCATGTTCTCTGAAGGAAGTGATGAGGATAGACCCCGCAAGTGACCCAGCTGCATCATTCCTCCACCAGTAGGCAGAGAAATCATTTCACATAGAAAAGAAGCATATGTAGAGATGTTTAATCACTACAGTCAGGTTGTTTTAACCTTTTCTGTCTTGTATGGGCAGGAACATCACTGCTTTTGATACTTGCCTAAGCAGCCATCTAAACCCAAAGGCACGTTATTTTGAAGCGTTATCTAAATTCTGTAATGTCAATGGTCACCTGGGGATAAAAACTCTTTTTTGAGTTATCTTACAATGTATGTCATGTTGCTAAAGTTTAACACAGCATTTCCTGTTTCCTCTTGTAAATTATAGGAGCTTTGAGGTGTAGGCTTGTTGCTGTTCCAGGTTGCTGATTGACAAAGTGCAGTTATTCAGGTCAAATCAGCATAACAGTGTAGCACATTAACTGCTCACACGTCTAAAAATTCTCTGCAATTCCAAGATTCAGCCAGAGGCGTAAAGAGTTAAAATGTTAAAATGCTGCACCCCATTTTACAGGGTAACTCGTGGCTGAGTTTGGTGCAAAAGTCCCCCAGTCAGCTCGTGACCAGCTGGACATTTGCAGCATGACATTTCTCCCATTTTAACCACAGACTGTACATAAAAGATGGGTGTAGCTACCATGACATCACCCGCCAGGTTGTGAAGTTCTGTTACGAATCGTTAACTTCTGGGTTAACTTTAGATGGGCTGAGTGAAAAAACTGAATAAACATGAGCCTGCTTTTTTAAATAATTGATACGATAATTTACAACCTGAGCATATTGTTCAGTTAAATAAGACCTGAAACTATTAATTAAAATGATAAGGTCAGAAAATAAGTTAACTGAGGTCATAAATCCAAGGAACCTTTTCCCATAGGTTTCTGTACAATCAGAATTCTTTATGCTTTTGAAGCAGTCTCCCCCTACTGGACATTAGAAAGAATGCAGGTTATTTTTCAAACAACTTTGATAATCACAACACTGACTAACGTGAAGTATTATTTTTTGTGAAGAGGTTGTCCAGGAGTGTGTCCTGCTGTTATTTCCATTTCAACATTTGAATCTGTAGCACACTGCATTTCACTTCTCCTTTGAAAAGTGCCATTCAAAACAGGTATAAACACTTTAGACATTTATACAACACTACATACAAACAACTTTATCTGGAGAATGCCGGTTTTTCTCTGAGGTCCTGCCACTTATTTTAAATGCTACAGCAACAATGAAAAAAATGACACTTTCTCTCAATTCATTGCAAAGGCTTTAAATATTACAATATGTTCTAGAGCTGACTTTAGGGCTCTCTTGTTTATCCACAAAACACTGAACGGCTTTGCACAGCACGCCTAAAAGCTAAATTGCTGAATTGAAATCGATGAAATTTCAGGCAGCCTGAAAAAAATCCCATTACGGCTTTAATAATGGCCACAGCGTTAGTCAATGAAAGAGGCATGTGCAAACTTCCCTGTTTGTTGAAATACTGATTGCTGCATTTTTTCTTTAATTTTCACTAGAAGATGTTTTTAAATGAAGTTTTCCTTGCTGGTAATCTCCCATCTGTTAATACAAGTCAAAGTAAACCTGCAAACTGGGGATTTCTGGGATCTGTTGCAGAAATGAAATTAGTGTATTTGCAGTATAGTATATACTTAAAATAAACTTATGTAACTCAATAGCAGGAGATGGTAATGTGATGTAGACATTTCTATAAATTTAAAAATGCATCAGTCACTCAAAAACTTTTCTGCGCTCCTTTAAAGCTGCGTGGTACACTTTTAGAAAATATATGGAGAAAGTTGGTGAAAGGGTTTTCTGAGTGAGGTGTTTAGAGGAGGAAGACTGAATTCCTGAACACAGCTTGAAAAAGCAGGTGCCGTATTTGCCTTTAGTAGTGCTACCTTCCCCTCCTTCCTATTTACAATATAAAGAATATTTCTGGTTCACTATCAGTTCATTTTCTCTGTGCCTATATGTCTGTGCATTTTTTCCCCTCTCTTTTTTGGATAGGGGAAGATAATTGAATGAAATTACCAGCCATTTGCAAATCAAGCAGGTTCCATTCCAAAGTGAGATATCTGGCATTTGAATAATAGTCATACCTTTCAGGAAATAATTGCTTGCATGACAGCAAAGTATATTTGGGTGGAACTATTTTCAATCATTTCTGTGTAACCATGATACCTTTCCCACTTCCAAAAGTTATGTCTGAGAACAGAAGAATCCTTTATGGTAAACTGACACAAGATATCCCAAAAATAAATAAAACCACTGCAATTATTACTATTTCCTGTTGTTCTTTTTGTAAATACGCTTGCAGCTTCACTGAGATTTAGGAGTTTTGCAATTCATTTTTTGTCCTGTCACATTCATCGTCCTTGGAAACATCTAGATGATCCTGATTTTGATCCAGCAGTTTCCTACAGTCAGCTGAATGTGCTGCGTTTGTGCTTCTGACGTTTTCTCCTTCGTCTCTGAAGATTTGAACCTTGTCAGATCTCAGGGCAGGCGATGACCTTGGCTTTGTCATTGAGATATGCTGACAAAGTCTAAGCTAGTAGTAAAATGGATTTCACTGGTATCGAAGCCAGAGACGCTTTGTGTTCCAAGTAATCTGCAGGTGTCCTTCAGAAATTTTGTGTATCTCATGAAATCAACAAACCACAGCTTTAATCAATATTTCTTTAATCACACAAATACTTGTCTTTCAAAGTGTGACTCATATTGAAACCATGAAAGAAAATTCAAACCCAACTGTTCTGTTTTTTGGGGGAGGGTTTTAGATTTGTGATGCTTTTACTTTACTGTTTGGGTACTCATAGCACTGAATAAAGAGTAGACCTAAAATGGGATAGAACAGGGATGCAGAGGTTGAACTCCATCAGGTGGGGCCTTTCTGTGTCGCATTTGCTCTTGCTGTACTTAAGTCGGTTCTCTGCAGGTACTCCTGTTTCCTCCCATAATCACAGTCCCGCAGACGTGCATGGGTAAGGCTAACTGGCAATTCTAATTTGGCCACATACGTAAATGTGAAAGTGCAGGGTGGTATCGGTATGTTTATCCCTGCAATAGATTGGCTACCCCACCTTTCACGACGGATGGATGGATGGAAGTAAAACGCAAGAGAACACTGAAGTTCTGTACACCAAGCAGACACAAACACAGCTAATAATTGCTGCACTGCATCTGCTTGATATCAAAACAGATGTTCTCAAACAAGTTGTCAAATTACCTTAAAAACCGATAATATGTCAGTAATTAGTACCTGTTTCTGCTGCCCTCAGCAAGCCCAAAAATCTGTTATTAAATATCTGAATGAGGTGTTCAGTTTTTTATTTAGAAAGGTTGGGTGCCAGATTTAACCATATACACTCTTTTAAATCCCATGAACACAACTCCTACAACAACTACGACAATGATATCATCTCTACAGCTCATTACAGTTTTATTGTTTAAGGATAAACTGTTGGGCGGGTGAAAGGTGAAATATATTCCCTCACTGCAGTGGTGTAGATCCCACACGTTAACCCCCACACAGGCTGTTTTCACAGTAATTGATTCAGACATGCTAATCTTTTAACCCATGTCACTAACTCGGGCTGCATTTGAAGTTATGCTGACATAAGAAGGGAATGCATTACTTTTACGCTATGCATTGTCCAACTCTATTATGTTAATAACTTGCTACTCTGTGCTCTGGATGTGAGCATGTGCATGTGTCTGGTGTGTCTGTACACGCAGAGGGTACAGGCTGCAAGCCTGGCATTATATTTAAATTTTAGCTTGTCATTTTGGATTTGTCGTAAATCTACCTGCAGAATACATTGTTTCTCTGCTGCTGTGCGCGCACGCATGTGTGTTGGTGGATTTGAGAGTTTAATTTTGGAGCGATTACATGAAACAAAGGACATCAACAATGGCTCAATGTATTGATTGCTACCATTATAGACATGCATACCATATGCCAAGCTACCTGATCAACCACTATGGCTGATTAACAACGTTTCTCCTTTTGTGGAATTTTATTGTCGGTGCCGTTGTTTTTGTTTGCATTTGTCATCCAGGACACAACAAAATCCCAGCTCGGGTAGTATTACTATTGTTCCTTCTTACATTTTGTGTCCCTTTTTTGTCACTCTTTCCATCTCGCTCTCATTCCCTGCACTGCAGTGCAAAGACGTCCACGCAGCTGCGAGAATTTTTAATGAAGGCAGCTTTGGATAATACAGCCTCACCCAGGGGACCACTTGTTTGGAAATAATTATCTCTTACAGCTGGCAGAGAGAGAAAGGGACAGAGTTAAAGAAAGAAAAGAGAAATGTGTGAACGGGAATTGTAAGGGGGAGGGGGGGGCGAAGGGTCTCTTCATCTAAATGTAGGCACATGCCCGCACTGAGATAGTTGAGAGAGAACAAACAATAAAGAGAGAGTTGCAACTCTGCTCCACTTGCTTAAATTGGCTTGTGCAATTATTAATATCCTGTATTTACAGTGAGCACTCACCTTTGTCTCATACACACAGGAATGCACAGAGTTAAAAAGCTCTAATGGAAGCCGAGCTTAGCTAAATTCAGCTGCGTCTGAGCACGCAAAGCTGGGCTGATGAAAACAAAACAATAACAGTGTAAGGATTTGTGATTAAATTAGAAATGGTGCGGTTGCATGTTGGAAACGGAGCTGAAGAGGTTTTATCTTTGTGTAGCTTCTCTGTGCGGCTGGTTATTACATTTAACCCTCCTGACTTCAGTGTGTGTGTGATAGCACGCTACATTTGCTTTATCTATTGCCGGTTGCCAAACACAAATACAGCCACAGCATGCCACATCAATCCCCTGCTGCTGGTTCCGTTACCCTAAATCATCTAAACACACATGCACGCACACACACACACACACACACACACACACACCGTCATGTAAACACCCACTGATGCAATAGCATGCCAATACCTAGAGTCGCCCCACCCTTCCCCTCTTTACATTTTATCGCCTTCAGCACAGTTTTCTCTTTTATCCTGTTTTTCCTTTTTCCGTTTCCGGCCCGTGAGTGTCTTTTTTTTTTTCAGGAGCCTTATAAAGCTGACAAAGCCAATAAAGAGTCTTTAGGTGAGATGGGTCAATGCTACAGTTTCATCTCTACACAAAGACACCTTCAAACACAGAGCAGGGGGGGAAGAAGAGGTCAGAGGGGTGGAGAGGACACCTGCCAGAGACGAAAGCAGGGGATGACTGAAAGAGAGGGGAGAATGAGGAGAATATTGAGGAAGATATCATGTGATAAAAAGCGATAACGCCAAGGACGAGAGGGAGAGCCTGGGCTGCAGAGGCAAAATGGCAGGACAACAGGAGCAGGTGGATAAAGTCATGATTATGATAAACCAACAGGATGAGCACACACAGCTCACTCTCCCCTCCCCTCTCTGTGCATCATCTCTTTCCTGTGACCAGCCGTTAATTTATGACACGATAGCCGCGGCCATGTGCCCGAGAGCCGCACATAAATCTACCTCATCATTGTTAAACACAAGGGCACATCAAGGGTACCGCCTTCAGTGCACTGCAAAAAAAAATGTTCACCTCAACAAGTCACTAAAGACCTTGTTTTTCTTAGAACTGGTCAGAAGCTCTGCCACTGGGTTGATGAAAATGAATGTAATCCCGGCGTGATTTCAGTATCTTCAAAAAAAAAACACAGATTTGAAAAAAAAACAACTTTTTATTGGGTTTTTTGAAAGAACAAAAAAAGGCAGCCACTCCACTAGAATAATTAAATTATTATACCTGAACATTTTGGCAGGTTTTCCGCGTTTGAAGAAAAACATCAAATGCATAAAGCAGAAACAATTAGCTGATCAAAAAAGAATTAATTGGCATCTTTTTTTAGATAATCAGCTGATAAATAATGTTTAAAGCAATGCAAATCATTCATTTTTCAAGCCTCTTAACTGTGAACATTTGATGATTTTACACTACGTTAAATATTTTGTCCCCCATTTTTTGGCATTTAAAGTTTAAGAAAAAACTTTGATTTTTTTTTGTATTTTTGAGGTGTAGTTTGCATTAAACGGACTGGATTGATGTACTTTTATAGCACTATTCTGCTCTTACTGAGGACTCCAAGTGCTTTCACACTACAGGCCACATTCATTCATTCACAAGCCTTTAAGCACTTTTTGCCAATCATACCCACACTCACACTTTAGTGGCAGCACCAGTTGCAATCTATAGTTCAGTATCTTTGCCCAAAGACACAGTGACATGCAGACTGGAAGAAATGGGGACACAACCACTGACCTTCCTGTTAGTAGACAATCAACTCTACCTCCTGAGTGAAAGCAGCCACTAAAAACGCGTTTTGACAGGACAGAGACCAGATCGAAGGGCGTCTGAGGGTGTGCTTATGTCGAGTTATACCAAAACGGCATTTCTTTAATGCCGTGATGTTTGATGACCTAAAATTCAAAACGCTATTAAATAACTTAAACCGAGATGACAACAAAATCCTAGAAAAACAAAACCGAGGCTCTTTGAAAGACAGGAACACAACAGCACCAAGGTTAGTCAGCCTTGTTAAAGGAGTGAGATCAGACCAAAGAGGGAAGACAAAGTGGATTATGGGAACAGGAAAGATCAGTCGGTCTGATAAGCTTATTGTCTTCCCCTTCAGCGCAGTACACACTGCACCACAGCAGGAAACTAACAAAGGCAAGCCAGAGGCACTACATTCAAACACACTTCGTCGTATCACAAGGCAGTATTGATTCATCTACATACACACACGTACACCACACAGAGACATCATACAAATGTGCAATCATACAGCAAGCATACAGCGGCCCACACACACACAAAGTCATTTACATTTGATCCTGTATGTTGGAGAAACAAAAAGGCAATACCACCGCGGGCATCAGGAAGGCTTATACTATCCAAAAAAAAAAAAAAAAAAACAAAGCTTCCACTTCAGGCTCAGTGTGATAGTCAACACTATCATCACAGTTACACAGACTCTCAGTCTCAAGAGTAATATACAATACTCCCTGTCTTCCATTTTCCGCTCATGCCTCTGTATCTCTTCCAAAAGGCTCATGTCTATATGGTCTCCTCAGTACAGATAATCCAAGCATGTACATGTAATTAAATGTGCACATTAATCACTCACATACTACACACATGCTCTTCGTCTTACCCCACTTTTCTCTTCCTCATCATCATCAACCCCCATCCATTCTGTCCCCACGTGAGGGATCCCTAATTGAGGCCTCTCTCCTGGAAAAAAAATTAAATTAAAAAAGAAAAAATCTTTGCCACATAGACAAATGGGATTAAATTCTAAACAATCAACCAGCCTTTGGAAGAAAAGGCTCCCACGGGGCACACCTCATCCCATCTAATGCAATTTCTTAGATGTTCAAGCGTTAAATAAATAAATAAACTCCACTCTGTATGTGCTGTAATTAATTTAGAAGCGAATAGAAAATGGAATTACTGCTGGATCACAACCAACACAGAGGGGGAGCACTTTACATTGAGATGATGAAGGAAGTTTCATGTTCATGGACATGTGATGATGTACGTTATCAGGATGAGTGTGAGAGGCTGAGGTCCAATCAACAGCTCCGGAGACCGACTGCAGCGCTTGGTTTTGACTGTTGACATGTATCATGTAAATTCCCCTGCCTGTAACATTTGTCTGACAAATTGAACATTTGCACATTTATTGCTTGTTATAATCGAAATATTCAACATATCTTGCTGACAATAGATGGAAAGTTTGAGATGTATTAGCTGTTCTAATATTGTGGTGGTGCAATAGGCACTGGCATCTCTGTCTGACTTCGAGCTTTGAGTTGAGCTCTCAAGGCCTGTGTGGAGTTTACATGTTGTCTCCTTGTGCTTTTGTGTTTCCTCTGAGTGTTTTTTTTTCTCTAAGGTTGAATGCTGATTCTAAATTGTGTGGTATGATGGACCTGTCCAGGAGGTCACTCTCTCTCTGCCCCGTGACAGGTGGGACAGGCTCCTGCCCTCTCCGAGTTCTATTAACCAATCATTTCTGAGCTTTTGGTTACATAAGGTTAAACAATCTGTGTGTGCAGCAAAATACAAATTACATTTGCAAATCCAATCCTGAATCTTGTGGAAAAATAAATGAAAATGTACCCTTTTCACCCCATTTTACGGTAGTGTAAACAATGACCAGCAGACAGAGCAAAAGGTTTTGGCTTAAATATTCACTAAACGGCAAAACAGATAAGCACAATATCAAACATAGTGCTGATTGATGTTTAAGTTCCACTGTTTTTTTTTAAAACACCGGTATAGTTAATTTTTTGACACAAAGAACCACGCAATTCAGCGCAAAGTCACAAAATAAGAGATTATATTCGGCTATGGCTAATTTGCTAACAATGCAGGCGCTGAAGAGCATATATAAATAGACGTGTACATTAAATATAGGCTTACAGTGGCAGTCTGGCAGAAACAGTCATTATAATAAAAACAGACTTTAGTAATTGACAGGCTCCAGTGCAAGTTATTGCATTCTGTAGCATTCGTATACAGACAACTTACATCAATTCAAGGGAATCCCTGACTGTTGCCGCTAATATTTTTGATACGGCAGCAGAGATTTAAAAATTAGGTGGCTTGGTAATGTGCACGTTTTTAATCAGGTTTGTCTGGCATTCAGAACATTAAGAAAGGAACTCCCAGAAATGCAAATGCAAACGTGTCAGTCACACAAATGAAAACTCCCCACTTCTTACAATTTTGTCTCTGTGCTCTCTTTTTAAATACCAACAGTACTATTTTTAACCCCCAAAACCCAGTTTGCTTTGGTTCATCATGTTAGCAAATCTAGCTCTTGACATTTTGAAATAGTGGTTAATATTTCTAGAGGATATGTGCACAAACTGTTCTACAAAAAATAAATGCAGAAGTTGAAGTTCTGCAGGTTTATTTTTGACCTTAGAACATGATCGCTTCATGATAAGTGTTGTGACCTTTATTATATTATATGTATAATAAGATTTTGATGTAAAATTCAGCAACTGCTATTACTGTTATTGTATGTTTGCCATTCTAATACTTAAAAGAACATTCAGTTCTAATTAAGGGCTTACTAAACACATGAAAAAAGCGATGGGCAATGCTTTTAAAGACGTTGCGATGAAAGCTTTTAAACAGGATTTGTGACATTTCATCTTAGTTGCTTATTTGAATGCTTCCTTATTGCCATTTGAAAAAAGCAATATGCTTGGCGGCTATGTTTTACAGTGTTTTGACTTAGCAATTTAATTGTCCTCGTGATGTCTGCTTGCCTTTCATACAAGAGTGCATATCAGTGTCAGCATCATGCAGAAAACCCTCACCGATGATTTTCCATTTGATTTACCACAGCTGATTGATGGTGTTGCCCCAGATGAGAAGGGGAATGAAAAATGTGTTTGGATTTTTTATTTATTTATTTTACGGCCGTTGGAAAGAGAGACAAACATGTCATCATCTTTTTGTATGTCATACAAGTGCTCATTCACCCGACACCCACACACACCGTCTGTCAAACGCACACCTACATATGTTGCTTGTGTCTTAATGGATGAAATGAGGGGAGGGCCTCGTTTGCCAAAGTGTCGGCAGTGGACCGATTGCGGCGAGGTGATGAATGGCTGATCGAGGCTCTGCAGGGGTGCAGAGGAAACAATTAGTGCCATGTTGATCTCTCCTCATCTCCTCCACCCTACATCCATCCCTCACGGCCCTGTTCTCCTCCTTGCTTTCAACATTTGCTTCTAGATTTCTTTGTCGGGCAGTCATTACCAGCGGTGAAATTGTGGCCACGACTGTTGTCGTCGTCTAGCGAGTCTGTCTGTGTGTCTGTGTCTGGACAAATGTACCATAGTAGAAATTAGCATAAAGGAGTCAGGTAGTCAAAAGATTTTGTAAGTACAGTGAACTGATGCAGTCACCAGGTCTTCTGAACAGTAGAGGCAATCAAAATGTGCAACATTTTCTCAATAAGAGGAACCAGACAAAATGCTGAATAGTGCCACATAATATAAGACACCTAATAAGCCAAGGTCTGATCCATGAATACTCAGTAATAATGAAGTAATGACTACTGAGTACCTATGTAATCGTGTAATGAGGCAGTAATGACACAGTACCCATGGGTCAGAATGTCAACATGTTAATGGGTGTCACAGTTGGAGAGATCCCATTACAACATCACTATCTGCCTCCCAGTTCCTTTAACTAAATCATTTTAGCATCTCTCTCTTGCTCTCTTCCTCCCTCTCCTTCTTCAGCTCGCTCACCGTTTTTTTTTATACTTCAATGAAGTTGCACCTTTAATGCCATTACTATTAATATGCATCTTGAGGGAAGAGAGGGACAGGCATAAATGAATAACGATGGAAATAGGGAACAGGTGGATGAGTGCTGGTGAGAGGAAAATTAAGTATCTCATCCCGGTGATGCCAGCATCGTTAATGTTAGCTGCTGGTGAAGTCAGAGGGAGAGGAGGAGGAGGAAACGAGAAATGGGGACAAGTGAACAATAAATGAATTAGAAATATAAAGAAAGATGAAGAGCTGAGGCGGTTGGAGAAGCAGACCAGCCTCAATTTTTAAAGTCCGAGCTCAACATTTACAGTTTCAATGTGAGAAGTCAGTGAAAAGAACTAATCTCAGCAATGTCCTATGACATCCTTAGGAAAGAAAATTGAAGATGATCAAAAAGTGAATGTGAGTCACCTTCAATTAATCCTCTCTGGTCACAGCAATAATGCTTCATGTACAGAAGGAAGCTTTGCATATTTTTTTTGGGAGGCCGTCAGAGCGAAAAAAGTTTCATTTTATAAATATTTTCAGCAGCAACTCCTTTGAAGTGTAATCACACTTTTAAGTATTTAGTTCTCGTCACCACTGTGACTATAAGCAGGATTTCCGAGTGTCTGTGTGTGTTTTCAGCACCTGGCCCTCACATGGCGAGAGCGAGCTTATTTCTCAACTGGAAACAGCAAAAATGCATCGTAACTTTAATCATATTGCAAATTGGAAACCACGTTGATTAGACACCAGAAGCGAGCTGAGATCTAGGCTGAGTTAAGAGTGATGTGTAAATGTTACTGCAAACACTCTGAAAGAGAACCGCCACAACTTTTATGGAGGAGAGACCAGGGTGCACATTCAGACAAAAACACCTTCAGACACATTTCATCAGACGATCAAAAAGGGGTGCATGTCTGAATGAGGCTTTGCATTTCTACAATGCTATCACAAGGACAGACTCCACAGACAGACGAAACAAAGGGGCTATTTTCCTATTTTATCATGTCAAAACTTTAGAATTTAAATATTTTGTAAATAGTTTCACCTTCTTAAATTTTTGGAGTCCTATTTCTTATTATTGCATGCCACTGTCTGTGTACTTTATAGCTTTTTACTGTTTTTCTGTATTGTGTTCATTAACACAGCTTTGGTCGCTAGAGTCCTCTTTCATTGTTATTTATTAGTCTAGTTTACTGATCAATCAATAAGATGACAAGAGGTCAACCTGATAAAACACACATCAAACTATTTTAAATGGTCTGTTGCGCATTTAGACTGTTGGTTATTATTTA
This sequence comes from Aulonocara stuartgranti, assembly GCF_965226115.1. Classification (NCBI taxonomy): domain Eukaryota; kingdom Metazoa; phylum Chordata; class Actinopteri; order Cichliformes; family Cichlidae; genus Aulonocara; species Aulonocara stuartgranti. Next base: position 27,268,128 of record NC_138957.1, read on the forward strand.
AATCAGGTTATTGCAGTTTTACTTTTAGTCACATTTTAAAAACATACCTGGTTTTGACAGCAATGCTAAAGTACTAGTGTGGATACTGGAGCTCATATGTTGCACAGGACACACAATATAAAGTGTTATCTGTCCCACAACAAGGTCAGGCTGATGAATGGCCACTGCTCTCTAAAGTACAAGGCAGCACCGATCTGTTTATGTCACCCCACGACTCAGTGGAAAACAATCAGTAGGTATGTGTGCATGCACAAGTACGTACCAATTATTATACATATAAATACAAGGTTTTGCATAGTATCTAAACACATGTTTAAACTAACGTATTAATGTTCTTTGTGTATTAGAGTCACGAGCGTGTGTGCTTGTAAACATGCGGACAATAACCACAGCAGGTGTCAGAGGATCCCTGCTTTATACTTACAGTGCACAGGCAGATAAATCGCTCACACCGAGTCACCGATCATCACTGCAAATAGGTCATGACATAAACAGGCTAAAGAGGGAGGATGGGAGCCACAGAGTCCGCCCCATAACTGAAAATTTAAAAGTCTTATAGCAGCAGGAGGAAATCAGCAGCTCATCAGGTTCATGGGTGCCTCAAAGTTTAATGTGAGGTGAGACACTGGAACTAATTCCTGTTTGAACTGGGGACACTGGTCTGATAATTACAACAGTGAATAAAAACGGCCTCACAGTCGAATCTTCAGCACATTATTGTTTAGTGATAAATAATTTGTGTTCTTAGAAGTTTTCGTCCGGCTGAGGTGTCCTTGAGAAGAAATATCGATTTACTGTTTTGTATACTCCTCTAAATGAGATCCTTCATCAAAGTCTAACATTTTCACTGAAATAAGCATTGAACAAAGACTAGCCTGACCTCTGAACGTTCAGACTTAGATACCTCTGTACTTAACTTCTTCAGATTTTGCACAAATGTTCATTTGTACCAAAAGATTTTTTTTTTTTTTATATACAGTTAAAGGCCAAGTTTGCTCTGATCGTCCCATTTTTGTGAATGTGATATCAGGAACGCCTGGAGTGAATTTTATTACATCTTACGCCAACGTCCTCGTGGATTCAAGGAGGAACTGATTAGAATTCATTTGCCAAAGGTCAACGTTAAAGTGAGCTCACAAAACATAGTTTTGGCTGTATCTCAAGAACGATAATTATGATGAAAGATCACACAAATATCTGTTAGGGAAAAACTCAGATAAAAAAAAAAGTCTGCACACACATGGATTTAAATTACAACTTGACTGGTTTGAAGAGATTATAATTTCATATATATGAACAATGCATAGGGACGTTTGGCGGATTTAAGCTTAAACCTTACTCTTTGTTACAATGTCGTTTATGCCTCTTTTTGATAAAATCTCTGCGGTTTTGAATGAAACTGTATGAATAGTATTCCGAGGTAGACGCTACGGTTTTCTGTTTTTTTTTATCATAAGCCCTATAATCTTTGTTAAATGTTTTAACACGACATGCAAGATTGAAATGGAAGTAGGTTAAAGGAGAGGCAGACACGGAGAGAGGGAGGCCCGCCATAATGAGAATCATGCCCTAATTCATTTCAGTCAGGTAGTTAATTCAATGCAATTCACCACACTTATCTGAAGAGCTTTAGAAGAATATGGTAGATATAAAATTTCATTCCGCTGACAAAATGAAAACGGCAGGATGGCAGGGAAAAAAAGACCAAAGGAAGAAATATTAAAAAAACAAAACAAAAGACAGAAAATAACCTAGATTTTAAAGCAGGGTTTCATTTCAACACTCTGGTCCACTTATTATACAAATTACTTTTCATTGTCACTGGTTGGAGTTTTTGTGAGTATGTGCTTGTCACTCGTTCAGTTTTATTGCCCCACATCGGAGAGAGTGGCACAGAGAAAAGAAAACCCACACAAACATTGTGTCTCCTATCTTTTTCAGACTTTGTAGATTAAAGAGAAAAAAAAACTCTGGACTTGGCCATAGAAATTCACACCCGATGAATACGCAGCAAAGGTTAGGATGGTTTATAACACTCAGTTGGACTATTAGGCTTGTTTCCAGCAGCTTCCACTGGAACTAATGTGTCTGGATGAAATTGGCTGTAAAAGCAAAATAACCATGTGAAGCTACGGTCGTGGCAATGCCATGATTTTTATTATTTTATTTTATTTATCATAAAAGCATTTTAGGTAAACTGTTAAGGCATATTTTATAGGGTCTCATTTTCAATTTCATGTTTAGTTACCTTGAAGGCATTATCAGATCTACAAATTATTAGGGGCAATAAGCTTATTAGCTAAGTGGAGTTTAAGTAAAATGCATAAATGAATTCCAACAGCACTGTAAGGTTAAAGTAGAGAGCTTCAGATATACAGTTTCATAGCAGTTCCTTAAGAGTTTCCAGATGCTGAAAATTGTTTTGTTTCAGCTTTGAATTTCCTTTATTTCAGAACATAAAATCATATAACAGCACAGCAAAAAAAAGAAGTTTTGAAGCATATTTAAAGGATGGATATAGTCTCTGGGTCTCATAAAAGTGTCTTAAACCAGAATTATTTGTAATGGCATTCAAGGGGCAACTTCTGTGGTTGCCAAAAGACTTCTAGCTGTATGGAAGTCTACAGGGAAATGACCCCTAGCTTACTTTCTCTGTGACCTCAGTAAATACTTTCCTGAAAGCTTTAGTTGCTAGTTACTGGTCATACTGAAAGTCAGTTTTGTAAATTGTGCTCATTCTAAGTGTCAGAAGCATGATGAATGGATGCTTTAGCAAGCGAGCATGAGGTTTCGCAGTCAGAGTCATCCCTGGTTTGTAACATCTGATGTCAAAACATCAGCATGGGGGCAGTATAAACCCTCAACTCGAGGTTTCATAATAGGATTTTCGCAAACCAGTGGGTGGCGTCACTGTGGCCATGTCCATCTTTTAATCCGTCTGTGGTTTCAACGTCTAACTGCTGATTCCCAGCCTTGCAGAAAATGAAGATTTTACTCGCAATGGTGTAAGTTGATTTAGTTTTTAATTTCAGGCCAGGATGTTAGTGTTGGTTCCATCATACAACAGTTTCCACTGCTTTTGCTTCAAAAGGTGGTTGTTTTGATAATGTCTTGCTTGTTCTTTCTTATAAAAAGACTTATTTTTAACCCTTTTATGCATAGTGGTCACTACAGTGCACAGCTATTCAAAGGCTGTTTTCTTGTATTTGTTTCAGTGTTCGTGGTATACTTGCACATAAACCACTACGTTGGACACTGATGTGTCACTCCATGCCCTGCCACCCATTGGTCGTTTAGTGTTACTACAGATGTATGACGTGTTTCATCATAATTATTGTTATTGTTATTTAAACCTGTTGTGCATGAATTATGACAACCTCAGTCAGGATTTTTCTTGAGTATTTTTATTCATCTTTTCATTCCTAAAGATGAATAAAAATCCTGATTGAGGTTGTCATAATTCATACATTAAAGGGTTAAACTAAGAAGCATGCAAGAAACATCCACCTTATCATTTTCGTTCCAAGTACACATGCAAATTAAACCAGGCTTCCTATGTAGTGATTCATACAAGAAATAGAACACTTGTGTGTACATTTGTCATAAGTATTTTTTTAATTAAGAAGTCTTGCATATCTTACAAATCTTTGCATTTTAAAGTCTGAAATACTTTCAAACACATATACGAAAACACTGAATTTTAGGTTTCAAAGCTGACTGAGCTGGGTGTTCGTTAATGAAAGAGCTACAGAAGTGCTTGTAGAAAAAGCTCTCTGGACTTGTGCAGCCATTATACAGAGCCCTTCTGGAAATATAGAGAGGGAGAGAGGGGCTTGAATGGGCACTTGTCAAGGTAATGTGTAGGAGTGTGGTGCGCGTACCCGTATGTGTGCAAATACAGGCTACAGAGTGAATGAGTGAGTCAATGAGCGTGTGAGAATCACAGAGATAGATAGACAGCAGGGAGAGGGTAATCTGTGGGTAATCTTCACGAGAGTGCTGACCGAGGTCCCAAATGTTCCACCTTTCTCTCTGTGTGTGTTGCAATGCGAGTGTTTGTATATGTGCATATATATATGTGAGTCATTTTACTCACTACTTACCATATTGATCACCTGCACGTGTTTGCAACTGGCCCTGTGTCCCTGCGTGTGTGTTCTAGGCTGTGTTATATATATATATATATATATATATATATATATATATATATATATATATATATATATATATATATATATATGTGTGTGTGTGTGTGTGTGTGTGTGTGTGTGTGTGTGTGTGTCTGGTACCACCCAGTGTGGTTGCTGGGAGGGTTGCTGACAGTGACAGAGAAGCAGGACATTGGGTAATGGAGTTTGTACCAGTTGAGAGTGCATCACACTGACAGATGCTAGTCCCTTCGGACACTGTGGGGGAGGAAGTGCTCATTCACTCTCATTGCCACCTCATGGGAGGGCCCAGTGTACCGCCACACACACACACACACACACACACACAGATAGAGACAGTGATAGGTTATACACATAGCCAGCAGAGAGAGAAGAGCTCGATGAACAAACACACCTATTTTTGACAAAAAGACACATATTGTACTGTGCACTACACATTACAGATAGTTATAGATAACTAAGTTTAGTTACATGTGAGGACATTGTATGAAATCAAATTAGCTCGACCCAATTACATAAAAAGATATCTTTATCTAAGTTATTCCAATATACTAGGCTTGGTGATCTTTTTGTTTTTCTATGTTGCCATATAAACCATGGAGGTGAGTCAAATATCATTTGTAGTGAAAAAAGCAGGGAAATTACCTAAATCTAGTCTAATATTGAAGGCAATATTTTAAACACACTCAGCACCATAAAAATATATTCACTGCTGTTCTATAAGAGTGGAACCTTAAGTAATGAATAAAATCTAAACTATCTGCAGGGGTTTCTATCAGGGCATTTCACAGAGGAAATATAGTCGGAGAAACTGTAGGAAGTACTTGCAAGAAATACACTTTCTCCTGTGATCATCAATAGTGTGTCTACAAAGACAAAGCTGCACCCATGCAGTTTCACTGTTCCACTTGTGCCAAGCAGTATGTTATACGGTGAGCAGAAAATGCTGTGTCAACCAAGTGTCAAAGATTTTGCTTATGGTTTGACTTGGCTTCCAGTATGTTGCCAGATGTACTGGAAACTTCCTACTGATCCATAATTGCAATTTAAGGAATTTACATCACATAATCTTTTATAAATACTAGAAAAATAGGGAAAGAAACATAGTATCTTTAGAAATTTAAAAAGGAGAATTAACAATGTTATAACAGAGTAGATGTTGTTATGTTTATATAAAGAAAAGGATGTTGTTCATGATTTCAGCCTTTATGGTAAGAGTTAAGTGCCTGTTTGCTGTACAGTGGTCCCTTGTTTATCGTGGGAGTAAGGTAAAATCCACAAAGTAGTCAGCTTTATTTTTTTTACAATTACTATAAATGTTTTAAGGCTGTAAAACCCCTCACTACACACTTTATACATTTTCACACTTTTCTCTCTTGTTTAAACACTCAAAGTTCAAACTGTCATAGAAAAATAAGTCCAGTATTATAGAATGAAACCAAAGATCAAAGCCTGTTTTCAGGTCCAGAACATGGGAATAGAGCATCTGCGAGGGAATTCAACATTAATGAATCAATGGTACAGAAGCAGAGGAAGCAAGAAGAATGAGTTGAGTAAAGTTTGACTTATCTGACTGTTTTGTTTCGCTTAATGCACCTTATAATCCGGTGCACCTTATGGTCTGAAAAATACAGTAACTTCTACCTTCCTTTAGCATGTCCAAAAGTCCAACTTTTTGTGCGATGGTTAGCATCTTCTTCTGCCTTTTGGGTGCTACCACAGGTGCCTTTGACGGTGCAAAACGTTTCGTCGACATTGTTTTGTTTGTTGGGGAGAAAACTTACAAACATACAGTATAGCACTTCAGACTCACACTGCTAGCGATGAAAGATTTATGTATGTTTGACAAGCTGAACGCATTCTGTACTGGACAGGATACACGGCACGAGATTGATTGACAATGGTCTACAGCCAGGACGCAGAACACAATGCACTGTAAAAAAAAAAAAATAATTTTAAATAATTTTTTTTTTTAAGCATGCAAAATTGCACAACAAAAAAAAAAAAATCAGCGAAACAGCGAGGCTGCGAAAGGTGAACCGCGTTTTAGTGAGGGACCACTGTATTTTAACCAACCACCTTATTAGTTGCAACTTTGTAGCACTTGCCTCTTTTGCCTTGAGGACTGCTTCAGCTCTTCATGGCATAGATTCAACAAGGTGGTGGAAACATTCCTCAGAGACTTTGGTCCATTGGACATCATAGCATCACACAGTTGCTGCAGATTTGTCAGCTGCACATCCATGATGCCAATTCACCACAAATGTGCTTTGACTGAGATCTTGTGACTGTTAGGCCAACTCATTGCTGTGTTCAAGAAACCAGTTTGATTTGATGATTTGAAGCATCAGAAGATGAGTACACTACAGTAGCTGATCAAGAGATGAACATGGTCAGCGACATTACCCCAGTAGACCTTTTAAACACCACTGTGGTGTATAAACGTGTTTCCATTAGTACCTACTGTACAATTTTGGTGAGCCTGCACAAACTGTAACCTCAGTGTCCTGCTCTTCTGCCTTCAGAGATGCTCTTCTGCATAACTTGGTTGTAATGAGTAGTTATTTGTTGCCTGTTGCCTCTTTATAGGGTCAAAGAGGTCTTATTGTTCTCTTCTGAATTCTTACATCAACAAGTTACCCAGAGAACTGCCACTCACTAAAGTCTTTTCTCTTTTTAGGGCCATTCCTTGTAAACCCCAGAGGTGGCTCTGTGGGAAAATCCCAGTAGATCAGCAGATTCTGAAACATGTCTGGCACCAACAACCATGCCAAATTCAAAATCACTTAAATGACCTTTCTTCCCTATTCTGATGCTCAGTTTGAACTTCAGTAGATCATCTCGACCATGTCTCCATGTCTAAATGCATTAAGGGTTTTCTGTAATAAAGCCACCTTGTTAGAACCTGTGGAGTCCACCTTTAAAAAGTTAACAGTTTTTTTTAGTGAAGCATCCACAGAGGCCAGAGAGCAGCTTTAAAACCATAAAGATACTCCAATGGGTCAAAAATATCAGCTGAACCCATTCATACCAAGACCCATTATCACAAACAGTAACTCTGGTAAGTGTACTCCATGAAAGCTCTTTCTCTCTCACACATTCACACACGTTTTCAAACACTAATGCACATACATTCAATCACATGAAGTATTATAGCACCTAAAAGCCTGCAGACAGGTGCATTAGAAAGGCAAGATTTGACTGAAGTCACCTCCCAGGAATGTAATGGAAGTGTGATCTGATGAGATTGAAAGTAGAAACACAGCACAAATCCTTTATTATACTCATATTTTACACTGCAGTTTGGGCTTTATCTTTCATCTGTGCCCCAATTTCTTTCTTATATCCCTCCTTTTCTTACACTACTTGGTCTTGGTTGTATCATTTTTTTCCCCCTGCCGTTTCATAAGTCATTTTGCAAGAGCAGGTGTTTTGTACAGTTTTAGTGCAATCAGCAACTCCTCACTTTGCATTAAACAAGAGATTTTATCAAAAAAAACTGCAGAAAATAGAAGATGAATTGCTATTCTAGGGATGGCATATTAAATGTGGTCATTTCTGGAGCCCCTACTTTTTTTTTTTCTTTTTTTCTCATTTCAATCTCCCCAAAAGAGCTGTATCACTAAATTAATCTTACATAACCGGCTCTTATCTGGACTCGGGGCTTAAAGCTCTTATCCAATTACAAATTTATCCAGCCCACACTGACGGACTACCTCAGCTTGAGGACACTATTACAAACGCAAGTGGAGGACACTCATTTTCTCTGTCTGTATCATGCCACTTTCTTGCTTTCTTTTAATATACAGATGTTATCAATGCTTTATACCCACATAGACAGAAAAGAAAGTGCTACAGACACACACTAAGTCAACACAGCAGGGAAACACTTGTTGTCTCTATTCATTTATCCCTGTCTCCACTTCATCCAACGAAAAGATATCTATTGTTTATATCAGCAAAGACACATGGAGAGGGTATGGTCTTAGCGCTCTGGATGAGACTAATCTCAACAACAGGGCCCCATTCTCTCTGTCTCCTTTCAGCTTCTTCTTCTCGCGTGGCTTTTAGAGTAGACACAGCCATGTTTTAAAATAAATGATATGAGCACTGAAGATAACACTAAAGACACACAGCATCATCTGAAACAACTTTACACAAAAGGAGCGTGCTCCTTCTTGTCCTCATTATCTATCGTTCTTTCAACAGAGAGACAAATATATGCATTACATCCCGTGGAGTCCATATTCTGAGAAACCATGTCTTCTGAATGATCACAACCCAGCTAACAACAACAGAAAGATATTATTTCATGTCATTTTATCACACTGTTTCCATATAAAAGGATGAAACTATACACCACAAACTCTGCCAGAGAAAAAAATTACCATAATATTTTCACTTGGCTAGATGTGAAGAGATTTCACACAGGCAGTGGCAACATAGAATGGAGTTTTACCAGTGTGTCGGTTTATAAAAGCAAAATCCTGCAGTCCAACTTTTATGGCCGAAATGCAGTGCGCGTATAGTTGAGGCAGAGTGTGTGTTTTCTATTTCCTATCAGCTGCAGCACCAGTGGTGTTTAACGGTCTGAAAGTAGCCTAAAGAGCCTAAAGATTAAATATACAGATAGAGCCGCTCAGACTTGCCGCCCCCAGCCTGCTGACAGCCAGCTGCCAGTCACTTCCCAGCCCCGGGGAGTCTGACTGTATACACTTTTCACCAAGTTGAGTCGAGTGTCATCAGGAGGTGATGCTTTGTTCACAAAAGCTTTGACGTGTATAGTTTCTAAATGTTTTGATAGCTGAAACATTTCCACTTGCTAAGATACAGACGTTACAACCTGTTGAGCATGTTTTGAAAATGTAAAACAGTAAAAAGTATTAATAAGACACCAACACAGTTTAAAATAATAATTACACATGTAAATTAATATAAGGTTGATATAAGGTATACATAAGGGAAACACAAAGAACTGAGTCGCTATTCAAAAACTTTAGACACTGCTATAGGTCCAAGAAATCTGCCAGGAATGGTGATCTTATATTCAGAATTGATTGGTGAGTAGGCAGTGATTTCATAGCTATTGTTCTTGAACATAACCTGCTCTAGAGCCAACTAGTTAAGAAGTAAAACATTTTTTTAGTACAGAAAACCCAGTATTAGCCCTAAATTGACCTGAATAAGCCCAAATCCTGCTTTATATTACAGGCCTCGGGAGACTTGTTCATAGAAGGTCGAGAGCTGACTTGTAGAAAGGTAACAGTTGCTGTTTTTGTTGCCATACACTTTAAACTATAAGGTGGCTTAAGTGTAACCTACTACAAGAACATCCCTCCTTATATATGGAATTAACAGGACTGCGTGTAAACTAATTAAATATTTACATATTTAGAAATCACACGCAATTAAAGAAAAGCTCAGAATGGACCAATATTACTTAGCTTTTTTTTTTTTAATTTCTTAACTGATGACCAATTGTATGCAAGTATTTGGACTCCAAGTCAACTTTATAGCATTGTGCAAGAATGTCTGGTTTATATAATGCATCATATGTAACAACATTAACTTTCAACTTAGTTTCTATCCATCTTGAATGATTCTTGGATTCATTTCTTTATTATTTGATATTTTATCCATTCAATATTCATGAAGGAATTTGTATACTGGTCCTTGAAAGTCACAAAAAAATCCATCCACTTTCCTAAATGCTTGTCCAATTCAGGGCTGGAGGCTGTCCTAGCTGATTGGCAGGGTACACCATGGACAAGTCAGCAGGCTATAGCAGGGCTAACACACAGCTAGATAAAACAGTCACACTCATATTCAGTGATTACAGTTAAAGTCCCATATCGCCTGACAAAAGTCTACATAAAAGCTGTGTGGCAAAAACAAGGAAATAACAATAATATTATAGAAACTCTACTGATGGGAGGAGGATTAGATGAAGTGAATAAAAGGTGGAGGGATTTTTTTCCTGTGATAAACTCAGTGAAACTGATATCACATCTCACACAAGCCCACAACACACCCGCCTTTTCTTCTCCACCTGCCCTTTCTGTTGCTCCATCTGCCAAAGAATAGTACAGGATATGAGGCCAGAAGAGCTAAACAAAAAAAGAAAAAAAACACACACATTGTGTTTGTCGTGTGGCTTACACATACACACGTAGGTATCAAGCCAATCAGATAACATTCACACTCTCATAAATGCAGCCAATCATATCTATCAGAGACATAAAATGGGTGACAGATTATCTCACTCTTTCAATTCAATTATAGTTGTTTTCTTTTGCCTTTTGTGGTTTTTGAAGTCTATGGAGGACAAAAACTCAATAAAAGAGAGGAAAGTTGATTAAAGGAAACTGTCTATATCAAAAAAGAATAGGAAACATTATTTCGTCTACATTATTTAAAGTGTTAGAGTCACAATATGTACATAATCCGTACTTTATGTCCAAAATGAACACACGCGTACAAATAAAGGTATAATAGTAATAATAGTACACAGAGACATCTAAAACACACTAACACAAGGCCAATTAGGTGAGTCAAGCATAAAACGTATTCAGACTTCACAACACAAAAAGGTCGGTCACACATACACACAGACACACAAACAGACACACGCTTCCCAACAGGAGCAGGAGCCCCCCCATAATGTGATTCTGTCTCGATTAAAATAGTGGGAATTGGATCTGAGGTAAAAGGCCATGTCAAGAGAGAACAAATGGGAACGCAGCACACGGAGGAAGATGAATGACTGTCTGGGAGATAGAGAGATGAGATGGAGGGAGAGAGAAATGATAGGATGGGAGAGAAAAGCCAGAACGAGTGGGGTGCTACGGGTTCTATATTAAACCATTACAAAAGGGCTCCTTCCTCATTTCTGTAACCCCCCCCTCTTCCTCACATAGGATGATAGCACTGACCTCCATGTTGAAAGGGTAAGTCAGGAGCTGACAGTGTAGCTGGACATCCACCTTCCTCATTATCATCTGCAACTTTTTGCATTTGTCTTCTTGTCTTATACGTGCTTTTATTTGGCTTAACGTTCGCTGCTTTGCATATACACAACTTCGCCTGCATTTTCTCAGATTCGTCCTTCTTATGCTTCAGATATTTTTTACCTATTTCAAAGTATTCCTCCATCTTCCTCTCCCTCGTGCCCCTATGGTTGGAATTTAAGCAGTTTTCATGCATGAAACCTGGAAAATGTAGTGAGGAATATTTCAGGTGAACATTAAATGAACAAATGATGAAAAAATGTGTTACCATATTTCTTTTTTTTCATAAAAATGTGGAGTAGAAGCTTGTACACATATCGGTAGAAGACGACCCAGGGCTTCATTTATACAAATATCCTGTTTCACATAACTCAACTTTAAATCCTTCCCAAATATGTGTTTATACTTACACAAAAAGTAAAGAAATCAGTGTTTAGTCGATTATTTTTTTTGTTGTAACGATGCTTCTTGGTAATAAATCTTATGGTTGGAAAGTTTTGGCAGGGCTTACCAGAGGCTTGGATGCTCATATATTGAAATGATCTTATCGTCTTAGATACAACTTGATTTACACATCAAATAAACTATAAATAGTGACTCCTAACTCTCCTGAAAGTTAGCCCAATGCTTTGCATGGCCGCCCTGCTGCATTTGCACATGGCTGAATGAGAAATGTCCTTAAATTGCACTTTGGGTAAAATTCCTTAGAGTAAGTTAATGAGTTTTAATTCGTTAAACTTGTTAATGAATTTGACAACTCCACTTAATGCAACTACAGAGCATTTTACATTTGCTAGAGCATTGATTGATACACCCATGAGTGCATGACAAAGGCCACTAACATCATTGTGAAGTTTGCAGATGACACAGCATTTGTGAAATTGATTCAACAAGGTGATGAGACATCTACAGGGAGGAGGCAACTGCCCTCGAAATGTGGTGCAAAAGCAACCATCTATACCTGAATGTTTCCAAGACAACGGAGGTCTTAGTAGATTACAGGTTGAGGGCAGCCTTAGGGACACCAAAGAGCCTTCTGATAGGTGGTTTCACCACTTAGTATGATAACTGCACCAGTGACGATTTTAAGGACCTTGAGAGAGTGGTGCAAACGGCTCAGCACACAGCGATGGGGAAGGCCATGAGAATTTTAAAGGACCTATCCCATCTACACAACAGCCTGCTCTCCCTGATGCCGTCTGCTATTTGATATAGAATCCAAACACCGCACACCAGCAGACTAAGGAATGTTATTTTTTTCTCCCCTTACGGGCTATAAAACTATTGAATAAATAACAAGTGCACATAACACATGAGCAATACATACTGCACATGTGCACGTCATCTCTGTGTATTACCTTCTTTATGTATGCAGGGTTACCTTTTGTAATATTTTTTTAATCCGTTTGTTTCCTGCATTAACAGTATTTTAGCTGCTGTTTTTAATTTCTGTTGTTTTTTTATATTGTTGCACATCATGTTGGAGCCTTTCAGTTTAAATCTTTCAATTGTATTTTTATAACCAGACTGACTTTTAACATCTTGAATCTTGAATCCACTTAATAGCTTACTCTCAATGCTGCAGCTCACCGCTATTATATCTAGAGCCATTAATCATACCAAAGATCAATAGAAAAATGAGGTTTTTTTGCAATAACAAACTTGAAATAACCATTAAAAGCAGAGCACCAAGTAACACTGGGTCTTTTTTTTTTTAATGTTGATAATTCTCATTGATTTTCACTTTTCTGGCTTCTCCTGGTCACAGATTTTCTCCTGCATTTACCCAAATTGCCCCTCTTCTTCTTCCTTTGGGTCCTTCGTGTTTGAATGTCCTTGTTGGTGACAACTGTGAGCTCCTTGATTTCATGTTATTTTTCTCTTTGTTCTACAATTTCAATGCAAGTTATCCTACACACACCAACATCTACTGGACGAAGGATTGCTCCCCAGTTGTGCTTCATGAGCAACAATCACTCTGTGAGGTCCTTCTCCAAATTGTCCACTCCAAGGACAACAGGCGCTGTACAGACCACACTTTTTATGATATAATAAACAAAAAAGATTTGACACTCTCGGTCCTTCAGCCCTCTTATTTCTATTTACACTTTTCCCCCTCTGTTTGGTATCCTTCTTTATAAAACAAGCAGGTTTTCATCTCAAATTTGTTTTCTACACTCAATTATACAATATTTCTACACACATGGAGTATATCTTAATGCTCAGGCTGAATGCAGATACAGCAATAGCAACAAACAGTATATCTCCATGTTTTGTGCTAATCCAGACGCTATATGACAATATGCACTGTCTCTCTTCTGTAGATATAATATGTAATCTGTGTGGAGCACGACACAGCCTGCAGCTTTCATGTGTCTGTGTTGTTTAGCCATTTCCAATTTGTGTAAAAGTCACGAAAAGAAGATGTGCAGAGAAGATCTCATCATCTCCAAAGTGAAATGAGGGAATAGGCTCAGTTTGAAATGTCTGACTACATTTAATACCACATACTGCTGGTGAAATTTAGCAAGTTGTCTGTTTACTTACCATCACTTTACCAGACTTGAAAAAGTATCTAAAATAACTGTCAGTCTCAGTGTGAGAGTTTAAAGCCCATGTATCTGTTTGTATAACGGTTTAACGTGAAAGTAAATGATTGCAGTACTATGATCATCGTATTAGGAAAAGTTTTTGTTTGTTTGTTTGTTTTCTGGTGCATATTAGCCTTGCTTCACTCTATTTTCGGGAGAACACTGATCTGAACACTGATCTTTTCAATATATTCATCAAAACACTGCATGTTTTACTACTGCTGACATGAAGACACCAAGCTGTGATCTGTACCCTGATACCTTATCAGGCTAAAATGCATTGTAATATGAGGTGTACTGTGATAAGAATACAATCTGATCTAGTTGCTGACATTGAAATGGGATCTCAGCCAGTGAGCTGCACGCAAATGCAATTTACTGCAGTATACTGTGTTCATATCTGTGAGGAATTGCTGCCCATCCTGTATAAGTTGCTCTAAAATAAAGTTTGTAAACCAAATTACCTGCTACGCTTTATTTTATGCAACAAAAGTGATGATGTGATATAGTTTGTTTTGCATGCATGCACATTTTGATGCTATTATGTCACACTGAAAGAAAAATCGATCATATTTATTTGCATTGCTAATGTCACACTCATTCCCTAATTTCCCACGTTTTTCAAATTACACCACAAAGTTCAGTGTTTTCCCACGTTCTCCGGCACGCCACATAAAAGCCTCTTCTGCTCTGATGTCGCTATCAGCAGGATTTGTTTCAGTTTTAATACAATTACACTGTTGAAAGATGAAAAGGGGTTCTGAAGTGATAGTATTAAAAGCTATGGTTGAGTTTCCACAGGACTGAAGCACAAAGGTTAGGTTTAAGAAAACATTTTACTCTTATTATTGTCAGCTTTAAACCAGGACCTGAATTTTTTTTGAAGACTCAGTCTGGTCAGGTTTGTGCAATATGTGCAGCATATCATGTAATAATGTGATAACGATTGAAAGAAAGTGTGACTGTTGTTTTCATTATGCTCTATAGGTTATTTTTCCTTTGTAGTTCTTCAAGTGCATGCTACTTGTCTTTAAATACCTTTGAGTTGAGAGTTGATTTGAATATGATTTGGTCTTGAATTGCTGTTGGGTTTTTTTTTTGATGATGAGCGAGTCCTACAGGGAGAAAATTGACTAGTGTTTTGTTGACTCATCTACTGACCCCAATCACCTCCTTATGCAGACATTGCCACTCTAAAACAAGCCAATCTGATGTCTTCCTATCAGCATTTGTATAGCAAATGTCTCATCTTTTTGCCGTCTTGACCAGTAGATCTCCAGACTTTCTGAAGGTCTTACATCATTGCAATATATAAGCTCTTTGACCTATTTTCTGTCCAGTTCTTGTACCGGGCCTTTTTCAGAAGAATGCTTTGTTGTTTGTTTAGCCACTTAATTTTGGCCTGTTTATCATTCAAACAATGAAAAAGATATACATAAAATGTGTTTACACATAACTGACAAATTAGCAAAGAACCAAATATATCTTTGAACACTTAAAATAGCAGAGGAAACTGGACAACGCCCATTTCCAATTTTCCTAGCAAAGCATAAAGAAAGATAGGGTGGCTCAAGAGTTTTGCACAGTACTTTACTAAACAATAGTTTGCTACTACTTAGTAAACAGCTTAAACACCTTAATGTTTACACAATATATCTAGAATTAAATGTGCAGTGATTATTAATGGCACAGCATCATTTACACTGACAAAGTCATACTTAACTTGATAAATGCTAGGCAGGCAGTAATCATGGAATGAAGCATGACAGGCTGTTTGGACAGACCTAGCCTGCATTGCAGAGGGGTCCCTGGGGTGATACTGGGCAGAGAAAAGTGATATGTGATGAATCCGTTGTTAAAAGGTCAATACAAAATATCAGCTGGCCAGATTGCTTGCATTGATTTGAAGGGGAATGTTTTGCAGAGAGGCATTTGGCAGCGGCCAGAGAAAGGCACTAGTGATGAAATACTTTGCTGAAAGGCCACACTGACAATGATATAGATTTCCAAGAATAAAACAGCCATAAATGAAACTTTCCGGGGGAAGAAGGCTGTCACATTACATGACCATTATGTCCGCGGTATATAATGTGACCAGCAAGGGCCCCATGTACTTTAGATCAGTGGTTTATAACCTTTTTGGCTTATAAAACAAGAGCTGTCTACTTCTGAGCTTTCATTATGGGTTTCATAACACTTGACAATTCGACTCTAACTTTTAACTTGATCTTCATGACTTTAAAGTCTCAGCTAAAGAGAGACATTTAAGTCAAAGTATTTAAGCAGGTCAAAAATTTTTGGTTTTGTCATTTTTGTCATCTAATCGCTTTTGATTTGCTGCTTGCTACTTGTTTTATTTCATCCTCATCATTGTGTAAGAGTAGTTTTGTTTTCAAAGCTATATTTTAACTATGAACCCCTAATGGGCTCACTGCCTGCAAAAGGTACCGTAGGAGTTGGGGCAATCTATGTCAGGCAGTAGTCAGCAGAACCTGAAACTAACTTGTGCAACATGGGACGGCACCTCACGTCTCTCCCCCGTGAAATTTTGAGATTTTGTTTTTCTTTTCTACAGAGCATAACGGCTCGCCCTAACATCCTAACACTGCTAGTCCAGGTTAAATAAATGCCAACTTAACCCCTTCCCTAATAAACCATTAATAAATGTAGTATTTAGTGCCAGATGATAACTATAATCCATGCAGCACATACAGTATACTGCAGAAATGTATTCTATGCTGGGTATCCCATGGAAAAAGGGGGAAAAAACCCACTACCCTACTCTTAATTTTGATTTCGGGGTTTGAGTATGTCTCAGCTGGTAGTGCTATGAATTTAAAATGGAAATTTTACTCTTGCACCGCTTTTACATGCATATAGGTTTTGATATTGGCGTATGTAAGTGTCTTGGCATGCACTGAGGCATGTGTGAAAATGTGCAGGAGCATATGAGAAAGGAGAGTAAGAGAGAGAATGAATAAGAATGAATCGGTGTTGACCCCTGGACCACCAGAGCGGCTGATGAAATTTCTCTAGAGATGAATATTGTTTTGAATATAGCCAACTGTGAGATGGCTTAAAGACACACATGGCCGGGCTACTTCTCTCTCACACACACCTTCAGTGCACTTACAGAGCATACCTGTGAAAGAAACGGTCCAATCTCACATGAGAAAATCATGAAAGCTGAATTCATAGACTAGAAAGAGAAATTCAAAGAGGAAAATTGAGAAGCTAAGAAGGGGGTAAAAGAGAGAAGCAAGTAATGTATATAGAGAGAAAAGAGATATGTATATGAGGAGGGAAAAAATGAAACAGTCATCCAAAATGAAAAGAGAGGCAAGGACATGCACTGAAGAGGGTGAAATAGAGTGCAGCTTATTTGAATGGCTCTCAGTTTCAAGTCTTTGACTCTCTTTCCCCTGGTTCTGCTTTGACTGTGCCTGAGCCTACTAATGTATCGATCTGGGACAGGAGCTGACTGAGAAGAGTATGGAGTCATTTAAAGTTTATTCTGACTCGCTCCCACGAAGTAAGCAAGCGCTAGACACGACAGCTTTAACTTAGTAGTCCTTTCCCACTCGCTGTCTGATTTTTCACAATTTTCCTTTCTTTTTCTTCCCTTCTCTTTTCTCTTTGTTTGTTTTAGATGCACTTGTCACTTCATCTTCAGTGATCTGACATTATGAGACCACAGTGGGCGTCCTGCTTTGGCCTGAAAATGTCCTTACAAGTCTCCTGCGGCTCTGTTTATTTTCAAACTGCCGGCTCTTTGCATTTTCTTCCTTTGTCTTTCCACAGCTCGTGTCTTCATATGCATTCCCACTTTCTTTTTCACAAAAAAGAAATAAAGCTCTCAAATCAGGTCATGGAGCTCAAAAATGAGTAATTTATGTCAGTGTCGTCATGATATCACGCTTTTATCATGGAAGCTAAGCTAATTAGTCAATTAGTAGACATAAAATTTTTAAAGCCAAGTAATATATGATATTTCTTAATGTTAGATTTGCTGATTTCATCATACATTGAATTAAATTGGATATCTTTTGGTTGCTGTTTCTTACTTTGGCAGCATAAGGACTGCTACAACCATCACCTTAGGCTTTGTAAATTAGAATAGATCATGTTTCACCCTTTTTTCTATTATTCAAGATTATAATCAGCACAGTTTGGCCCTTAGCAGCAAAAATCTCCACTTGAATAGTAAACATAACCCCTTACAAAACACTGTTACAACCCAGTGTTCCTTAAGTATTAATATCAACTTAGTGTAATCCTATTAAATGCAGCCTATTACAGCTCATGCAGTTAGGCTTAAAGCTTCAGTGGGCAAGATTTTCACCCTGCATGGAAAAAAAACATCAATCAACAGGAACTAAAGCTCAATTATTTTTTTATATAAGATTTTCATTTCTAAAGCCTTTTGCTCATCCGTGACAATGTGGACAGTGCGGCAGACAACACCTGTTTTGTTGAAGCAGATTTCAGTGACTGTTTCAGGTTATAGAAATTGTATTACATGTAACTGCTAACATGTCATCCATCCGATCCATACTCTGCAGTCCATCTTGGGGACAGAAACACTCTCAGGATTGCAGAGGCATAAAGAGAACATCACAGAGACAATAGGAACCATGGCAGGGAATCATCGTTCTGTGTTTTGATGCTATCTCGGTGAACAATGAAGCATTTCCTCCCCTGAGGCTCGGTGGTGAGATACTATGAGAAACGACAGGACTAATGCCGAGAACATCCCCAAAGGATGGCGAAGAAGACAAACGTGTTGGTCTGCTAATGGAAGCGTTTTATACAACAGCACAATAACACACACACACACACCTAATAGACTTGGCTGATAAGTGGAACAATAAATGAAATAATTTCTTTCCTGCCAAATCCTAAAATAAACACCCGGAAAAAACCCATCCAGCAAACTCCTGTGTATCTAGAACAATAGTAAATGGACTGCATTTAAATAGCCCTGATTAGACAAATTGCTTTACAGATGGCTTTTAATTCACACTGAGAAACTCGTACGCTGAGGGTGGTGCTGTGATGCCAGGTAAACAAACATATGGACAAGGAGGATCTGGGGATTGACCAGCAATCCTGTGAGAACTGGAAAGTATGCTTTGCTTTCAGAATCTTAGCCAGATACTCTTATATTACTTATAATTACAACTTGTACTTATATATTACTGATACTTACAATGTAACCTTATTTAAGTAAAATGCATGATTAGTTTATTAATGTATCCGTAATTTTTTGTTAAAACAAGGGGGTAATCAGCTCTGCATTGATCGGCTGGTTCCTCTCCAGGAGTATGTGAGTATTCTTGAAATATGTTTATAGACTTTCTCTGTTTGAATCACGAAAAAAAGGTAAAATTTTTCCCAGAAATTACGACCCACTACCTTGCCAAAGTAGTCAGCAGAATTTAATATACCAGCACATTAACCATTTCAATAAAACTTGGTAAAGCTGCAGGATTATCGTAATCATGTCGATCAGCTCTGAGATTCACTGATTTTAGCGACAAAAATGTTTTTATTGCACTGTCATACAAAAAAATCTCAACACTTCTTTCATGTCTCATACACATCTGTACAAATCTCTGCATCAAAATAAAATTAGTCTGCATTATTCATCTGAATTCAGTGGAGCTCTTTGTCATAGTCACTGGATTTTTGCCTGAGTTTTGAGTTTTTGTATTTTTGCTTTTATGTTTTGTGGTGTTTAAACAACTCAAAAGGACTTAATTTTCATTGTTACAGACATTTCCTGGCTGGTTTCTTTACAATTACTCTCTCAGTTTAATCGTTAGGATTAATTTTAGCCATTCCACCTTTTGCAATCTAGTTTCTGTTTGTGGTTAGAGTTTATCTTTAACTCCTATGAGTTTCACTTTATCCTGCCTCCCGCGTGTCCCTTTGCATCTTGTTGTTAAGTCTGTCTTTATTTTATGTTTTCTTGCTGTGTCTTATTTTGAAAGCTGTTGTCTTCTGTGTCTTGTTCCTGATTTTACTTCTTCTGTGATTAATTTCAGCTGTCTTTAGTTCCCCATCTGTTTCCTCTTCCCTCGTTAGCACTTTTTTATTTAAACCTTCAGTTTGCTTCTGTTCTTTGTTGTGTTGTACCACTTATTTGTTTCCTGTTCCTTCCCATCATGCATACCTTGTGCCTTGTTTAGTTTTTGCTTCACTGCATTTGGGTTCACAGACTTTCACTCTCCAAAAGATGACACTGTTAGAAGAAAAATGTTTTTACATTTACATTGCGCTACATCCTGTTAATTAAGCTTTAGAAATGAATCTTTGCGAACTAAATGTATCTCCAGAAGCTACATAACATATTTTGCTCTATTTATTCTACTTGCATGATGGATATGAATAAAACTTAGCAAAAGCAGTCTCAGCTGTGCGATCCCTTTCCTTTTTCCCTATGATCTTTGCATACAGTGTAGGTATTTCCACTTTGGAAAAATAAATGTGTGAGGGAATCGCATATCTTTTCTCCATTAAGCTGACCATTTTCCTGAAGCCTTCATTACTTAGGATGTTTATCAGACACGCGTTTGACCAAATGGATGCATCTGTGTTGGTGATTTCAGTGCATATTTGTGAGCTGGATGGATTCACTGATGCGCCGTACAGGCTCACTTTTATGGATGTCCTATCCTGTGTCTAAATAAGTCAGTTATATTGCTTTGCAGTGAATGTCACAGCACTACATGTGATTTTTTCTTAATTAACATGAGCCCTAAATCCAAAGTATTCCCAAACAATGGATGATGATCCGTTTCAAGGGACAAGCTCCTTCTGGGTATCTATATTGGATATCTTTTAAGGTACTGTTTTTGCACTTAATAATCACAACCATAACCTGCACAATATATAATGTTCAAGATTATTTTGGTCAATGTTTGCTACTATGAATACACACTGACTTTTGAAACATCGTGCACTTGCTGAAAATCTTTTCTCTTATTATTATTTTAACGCTGGTTTGTGTTGTTACTTCTCGCACCCTTTGAAGCATGTGTGTTTCAATACAGCTGAAGTGCTTTTACCTTTCTTTTTGCCTTTCTTTCATCTGGGTTTTGATTTGAATCTGCATGCCACGTGGTTTAGGAGGGTGAAGGCCCACACACTTGTAAAACTAAGGGATGTCCTGGATTCATATCATAAGAGAAAATAAGATCATCAATGCAAAACAGAATGCAGCACAATAATCTTCTGTCACAATTATTCTGCTGTTAGTGAGAATAAACAAAGCCAAAATAAGAATCCGAACACGCCAGCGGTTTGCAAAATGCAGAATCAGGTCTTTTTGTCCCCTTGATGAATATGTAGTACCACAAAAAAAATGACACTCCTGACACATGTTTCATTCATCCCGCATCTATGTCACTGATACAATACATCAAGTCAAGTCTTATCTCAGCTTTATATTACCTGCATGCCGCTACATGCATCCTGTACTTCACTGTTTAACTGCTAAAGCTGTGAACACTACCACTTTTGTCCTGTTACTCTTCCTCCTTGTGTGTCACTGCTGGCAGGAGATAAAGTGGAAGTGACACTTGTGTGGGTAAGATGATATTTATGTGGTATGTGGGGGTCATTTATTAAAAGAAAAATGGCTTATTACTGGCCCTGTATGATGACTTGATTTATCCTCTCCTCAGCTTTTACCTGTAAAAATCCTCTCCCTGTAAAACAACTGGGATTCACTTGTTTCTCTTCCCCACGTAATAAATCTATACATTTTTTCAGACTTTCACCTCCCTCAGACACACCGCTGATTAACTCAGAGGACAAATTACAGCCTTGTATCTATTAGTGCCGTCCAGGTGCTCTGCCCTATTGAACGATCAGAACTAAAAAGGTCTGCAAAATACACCACACCGCCAAGCCCCTTAGATTTAGATGGAGTTTCTTTATGCACCAGAGGACAAAGGAGCATGACTGACTGGAGATTACATCATTTTGGTTTCGCACCAGCTATCTGCCCTGCACTCAGGTTCGACGGCAGATTTACGATCTATTCATATTATTCTGACTGGTCGCTCTCTCTGTCCTTCTAAAATAAATTATTGTACACAGGGAGTTCATTTAATTTGTGCCATGCTGAGTCCCCAGTCAAATTAAACGGAGTGTTTACTAAGGATAAATGCAAAATGGCCCCTACACAAAAGACCTACAAACTGTAGGAGCTTTGGCAGTAAATTAATCTAAAAGGAAACAGTGTGAACTCCACTTCCTCTCAGTTGGGGATTTGTTAGGACAAAACAGTTACTTTCTCTTTCTCTGATGAAAGAAATAGAAAGACTGCTATCCAATATGAAGCCACAAACAGTACACATAATAGCTGAAACATTTAACAACTCTGTCATACTGATCTCTTAAGCAAGATCCTCTCACTTAAACAATAAATTGCATCACTTGTAGCTGCCCTTGAAAGATGCACATCAGTATGTTCTGGTCTTCTATCAGCAGCACATCATTTGGCACTGCTGAGAAAAACTATAAAACATTACACTCTCTGAAGAGCACACATTGTGACCGAGGTCATCATCACAGTAAAAAGAAAGCAAAAGTTCAAAGACAAAACAGCCAACTCACTGTCAAAGTCCAGCCTTTTTATGTTGTATAGCAATCTCATCCCTTTTACTCTCTTATTCCCTACAGACAAAAATTAGGATTCTTCCGGCTGCTGGAGAGCTTTGTGTCTCGAACTTCAACAAAAGTCATGTTATTGGTCATTTGCTGAAATGAATAATGTCATTTTTCCTGGAAGAACAATTTCCCCCCAGGGGAGAGTGATCTATGTAGCATCTCCTATTAAAGCATACATTTTAAACTATGAATGAAAAAAAAAGTCAAGGTGGTTGCCTTGACTTACAAAACTACTTTTGTAAAAACACATTAAAGCACAGGATGCTGCAAACCATTCTAACAATATGTGGGCTAAAAAAGATGATGGCTAGAAATCCATTCACCATCTGTTCATTTTCATTGTCCTCCATCTCTTTGGTCTGAGCTGGAAAGGGGCTTTTCAAGAGGGAGTTATATAACTTTAGGAATATGTCTAGCAGACTGTCAGGCTGTGCAGTGAAGGGAGACAGCTGCTGATTTCAGGTAAGGTATCTGAACTTGTGATTTAACAGTGACATTGAGTTATGATTTTACACTGAATTGTTTGCAGTAAGCCAGTGACTACAATGCTTGAAAATTAGGCATTTCATTACACAGTTATGCATACATGTAATATTTATATTACACTGTACAACCGCAGATAATGTACAGTCCTGTGAAAACTCTCGTTTAAGGTGCATTCTTACTACTTCCACAGGAATTAAGAGAGTAAGTTGATTAAATGATCACGGCTATGTTAAATGTTCATGATGGCACAATTAGAAAAACACTGAGTGTGGCAAGGTTGACAGGGAAAAGCATATTCTCTTTAAAATAAAAAAAATCACTATTATTTAAAACACACACAGACACAGACAAGGTTGTTATAACCCCAATAAATATGACATGAAACAATGCTAGTCAGTAATTGGTGACTTACAGCATCTGACTTACACTATTGCCTGCTTTTGGTTTTAATAATCAGCTAATATCCACAGTCTATGCTGTTCCAGATCCAAAACAATTTCCTTCCCTCCACTGAGTCCCAAATTAAATAAAATTTTCAAGTCTGGTCTCCTGGGTCTAACCTCTACAGACCTCTCCTTGATTCTTTGTACTTCCTGTATGATGCAGCCTTCCCTGCCATCTGCTCCAACTCACTACTAGATGGTAATCAGCTGACAGCTCCTCTCGCTACCTGAATTTCCAAGACATACGGTCACAGGTCAGATAATAAGACAACAAAAGGTTGATCATTTGACTTTGTTCTAAGATTATCTGGTACCTTGCAGATTTATGACCCACCTAATGCTTAAGCGTGATATTTGTTACATACACAATTAGAAAAACACTGAGTGTGGCAAGGTTGACAGGGAAAAGCATATTCTCTTTAAAATAAAAAAATCCCAAAACTTCTGGTTCTTCCCCAGTGACAGATGAGAGCACAGTGGAGATGTTTGGCCAAAATGCACAGTGTCAAACCAAACACAGCATATCAGCACAAAAACCTCATACCAACTGTGGGGGTGATGGTTCCAGCTTGTTTTGCAGCCACAGGACCTGGACACATTGGATTCAGTGAGTCAACCACAAACCCCTCTGTTTACCAAAGTAAACTAGAGTCAAATGTGAGGCCATCTGTCCAAAACCTAATGCTTGGCCAAAACTGGCTCATGCAACAGGACAACCGGACTCGAATCAGAATACTTGAATACTTGATAGGTCCCAGGGGAGAATTGTTTTCCTACAGATGTTCAATTAAAATACAAATATAAAAGATAGAAATTTTAACCTCTCTATTTTAAAATAAATGAAATTAAGGCACTCAAAGTGCAATGTTATATTAAATATTCCAGTGTTAAACAATACTATGTATAATGTGGACAAAAAATTGCAAGTAAAAAAAATAGTCCATGTATCACTGGGAGGAGTTTTAAAGTTTGACTTCCACAGGTATGAAGGATTTCCTGTGGTGTGGGGCATCGTGGTGGAATGAGTCTTTTGTTGAACGTGCTCCTGTGGCTGTCCAGCATGAGATCAAAAGGGTGTGAAGGATTGTCCAATATTGTCCGTAACTTGGACAGAATCCTTCTTTCCGAAACCTCTGTCAGCGAGTCAAGCTGCTCTAACACTACATTACTGCCCTTGCAGATCAGTTTCTTACATTTTTTGGTATCTGCTACCCTCAGTTTGCTGCCTGAGCACACCACAGTGATGACCATCATCTTCCAGGTATTAAAGGACAATGCAAATCTACCAGGCTGGAACAGAAAAGATTCAAGTTGTTGCAAAGGCCCAGTTAAAGCCCAGAAGTCAACAAAATTAAATGCTGTGGTGGTACCTTAAGAGATCTTTGGATAAATGAATCCCCACAAACCCTCAATGAACTGAAGCAGGGATTTAAAAAAGAGCAAGGCACAATTCCTCCACAGTGATGGGAGAGACTGATAAAGTTCTCTCACATGTGGAGCTCAAAGTTTGCTGTTGTGTCAGTCCTGTATCCAAAGATGACCATTTAATGAATTCTGTCATGTCAACAACTACAACTAATGCAGTATGAAATTATGTCATAATAAATTCTTACTACCATTACTTTATATCAAAAACACACGCACACATATAGAATTGATGGAGGTGAACTTGGAAAGCTTGTTATCATGGCCAGATATTGAAACGGCAGAATTGCAGCCAACAATTGATCATCATCGTCATACAGCTTATTTATCCTTCATTAGATTCATGCTACACAGTCTGCCTTGGATAAACTTAAAAGACTGGTGAACTTTTATAGCACATCCTAATAACCTTGTACAATAAATTTACTAAAATTTGAATACTTAATAAGATGGTGAATGGACTTGACTTCCATAGAACTTTTTAAATCTTTACATACAGTTTTCCTCTCTTGTTCACATGATCACGCACCACTGGTGACAAAGCTTCCACGCAGAGTGCTCGAGTACCCGCAGGATAAAAGTGGTTCTATTCAGATATTAAAGGGAAAATCATATTCATTAAGTGTAACTATCTTGGGTGGCATCTTCTAATTAAATTGGTCACAAGGAGACACGGATCAAGATGTGTTTACCATCTCGACACAGTAGTTTCTGGAAAAAGCTAAAAGTACCTGACAATCATATTAAGAGTAATCGAAGTGTCTGACCTCACAGTTTGAGTTTTCTTGGCGCAAGCAATGCTACTTAGTTGGCTTACATTTTTAATTACATAAACCTACTAATTAAATAAACCTACTAACTCCTTTCTGAGAAAAAGTTTTTGAAGCTGGCAGTGAAGGACAAATCATAAAAATATTCACATTAAGAACATGACATTTACACAGGCATCACACACACACACACACACACCATATAAAACATAATTAAATATTTGGGTTCATTCACCTGAATGTCACATGAGCTAATGAACACATCACAAAAAGTATAAAATCCAATTAGATGGAAGATATCTTCATGAGTACTATCAAACTAATTGACAGACCTCAAGCAACACACTCTCACGCCTATTACACATGAAATCACTATTATTTAAAACACACACAGACACAGACAAGGTTGTTATAACCCCGATAAATATGACATGAAACAATGCTAGTCAGTAATTGGTGACTTACAGCATCTGACTTACACTATTGCCTGCTTTTGGTTTTAATAATCAGCTAATATCCACAGTCTATGCTGTTCCAGATCCAAAACAATTTCCTTCCCTCCACTGAGTCCCAAATTAAATAAAATTTTCAAGTCTGGTCTCCTGGGTCTAACCTCTACAGACCTCTCCTTGATTCTTTGTACTTCCTGTATGATGCAGCCTTCCCTGCCATCTGCTCCAACTCACTACTAGATGGTAATCAGCTGACAGCTCCTCTCGCTACCTGAATTTCCAAGACATACGGTCACAGGTCAGATAATAAGACAACAAAAGGTTGATCATTTGACTTTGTTCTAAGATTATCTGGTACCTTGCAGATTTATGACCCACCTAATGCTTAAGCGTGATATTTGTTACATACAAGCCACGTCTGCCACAGAAGTCCAATAAGAAAAGACTGCTCTGGTTTAGCTCAGTGCAGTAAGCTATTCCTTCCATCCAACCCTCCCCACGTTTCTCCATAGTATCCCATGTGAGCACTGATGTTTTACAGGAGAACTATAGAGTCCCCTTCCAGGATCCTACCCAGAGGTCCCAAGAAGGGCAGATATTCTGATAACAGTCAGAGATTTATCTTCTGTGACTCAGTCATAGAGGTGGCTATCTGGCTCTCAGAGTAAAGATCAAATCACAAGGGCACACAATGTACACAATGTAGGCTGGCAGCCATTAAATTTTAAAAATTCTGATGGTTCTCACATTGCTGAAAATAAGAACCTGGCAACAAGTAGATGTCAAAACAGACAAAAACACACTGTAAATTATATTTAGTACTAAATGTTTATAATCATCAGTATTAGATGCCAAGACATTTATCAATTTAAAAAAACTCTGAAAAGCCTTTGGCTGGATGTTGCCATTGAAAGGAGGCCACACACAGAGAGCAAGAAGGCCACCATCTCCTCAAGGATCTGGAGGCAAAAGGGTCAATAATATACCTCAACTTGCATTAATATAAAGTGAAAGTTGACAAACTCAGCAAGGTTGCAGCATCTTAGAAAGATAACCATGACAAGCTGACTGTACTGCTCAAGACAGAAAGGGGGAAAAAATGGACTAGCGGGCGGATCAGGTCTATTTAGATGCTTTGAAAAGTCCAGCGACTTCTAGCAGGAGGTGAACAACCTGAGTAGTTGAAGGATCAGCTAAGGTAGAGAGACAACAAGCCTGAAGCCTGAGAAGAGAAGTCTCTATGCCAGTCTCAATGAAAAGCTTCAAACTGACGAGGCCTTGATAAACAAATACAGCAAAACAGCACACTGAGATGCTGAAAGTGGTGGCCCAGAAAGAGAAACCTGAGCAACAAAGAAAGCTCTGAAGGAAGATAATGAAAAACTGACGAGACAAAAGAAAGAAACCATGAAAAAACTGCAGGAAGAAAACAAAGACCTAAAAAAGGAAAATAAAGAACTGACGGAGGGAAAGAAAGACCTACACACAGAGGTATCTGATAAGGATAAAGAAAGTCTGGAAAAGCGAGAAACCGAACAGTCAAATAAAGAATCAAAGGAAGTGCGAAAAGAACTGAAAGAAAAGAAGAAACAAATGGAAGACGCAAAAACAGAGGAAAACACGAAACTCTTGAAGAAAGAGTTTTTGAAGGCTAAATAATCAGAGGAAACAGTGCAAAAAAGTACAGAAAGAGCTGAAAAGCAAAAAAAGGAGGATAGAAGGTGAAAGAGTAGATAGAGAAAGTGAAAAAGAAGAGGCGCTACTTGAGTTGATACAGAAGAAAAAATGTGACCATAACAGAAAGCTGGATTTCATCACGTTTTTCTTTTCTTTCTCTCCTCTTTTTTCTTCCTCTCTGTCATCGACATTCCTTTAACCCTCCTGCTCCCCGACCCAGCTGTTACCCTTCTTCCTCCTCATTCCTCCATTACCCCTCTACCCTCCCTCTCACCCCCCTCTCTTTTCTGTCACCCCATCAAGTCGAATAAAATCATAATAATAATCCTTAACATAAAACAAAAATAAAAACAAAACACTCAAAATCATTTGAAATTGTTACATATTTAATAAACAAACTATTAATATCTGCATGTGTTTGCCTCCCTGATTAAACAGAATTAACACTGTGGCCGTTGGTGGTTGTGGAAAATGCTGGTGGTTATGATTTAAAAAGGAGTAAATGTCTGAAAGTCATTACTGTACAAAATAATTATATAAATTGTGGCAATTAAACAATTAATTACTTGCTTATTTCACTGTATGATTTTTTTTTTACCTTGCTGACTCTAGTTCATGTGGTGAGGAAAGAAAAACAGACCAGTCGTCCATATTTGAGAAGATACAACGATGACTTTCACTGTTAAAGGTTTATTAAAGGCCAGAGGAAGCAGCATCCTCTCCCAAATCCAAAACACATCTACAGAATCAGATTAAACTACTGCATCTACAGTTCAAATGATGATGGCGCACGTGCAGGTGCTATTTCATTGGTTGCGAAACAGCAGGGAGCTAACATTTGTTAAGCTAGCAACTGGATATTAAGAATGAGATGAAGAGTTCATCAATGTGAAAAAGTGAAGGAATACTTGACCTGCATTAGGTAAGACCAATTGTTCAGGTTCAGGTTCTGCCACCAAACAGTCAGCATAAATGATCATTAGCCTGTTTTTACTGGTAAGTTGATGATGTGACGCCCTCGCTCTTCTTGTGAATATAGCAGCGGTTATGCTCTCAAGATATTTTATAATCAGCATAGCTGTGCTTGTAGTGTTTGTGTACTTTGTTCTATCAGATCGCTGTTGGCTTTATCTACACACAAAAAAACCTGTTTGACAGACGTTTGCTAAAGACTAAGGAGAAGGTGTGGTGTTGCCATTGCTGTCAGCTTTGATAGTAAATTTCTATACTTGTCGTTTTATTGTTAACATTTATTGTGTGGCTTTGAGAGCTCAATCACTGGATATGTGCATAACCTCTATTTTTCTGTATATTTTCTTTGAAGATTGCTCTTTCTTAATGTATTTTACTCATCTTTAAGACCACAATTTTTAAATGATGCACTTAACATTTTATAGCAGATACAATTTATACAGTTCTTACTTATATGGCTACTGAGGATGCTATCCAGCTTATAGTGCCATTTTCACAGTACCGTGTGTGTAAAACTAATTCTCACAGCTATGTTGTTATTATATGAAAGAACAAAGAACGTGATGGTGAAGTGTAAACTGCACCAAAGCCAAAAGCACCTATAAGGTGTTACTAACGCCACCTCAACTTATGGCAACAGAAAGCTAGTATCAAAAACCCAGTTATGTTAAAGCTGAGTGTATGTAAAGTTCCATGTAAGCTGGATTTTAACTTTGTTGTTGATGTGTTCATACTTAAAAGCGGTCTGCCTCGTCCTTCTGGGCTACATAGACAGAAGCCACACGCCAAAACACCTTGATCAGTTAATAAGGTTGGTTCTGTTTACCTTTAAGTGTTGCTGGAGTTCATGCATCCCTACTGGACAGAAGACCACTTCTCCTTCAAGGTTTGACCTCTTGTGCATTCTGTGAAAGATGCTGCGTGACCTCACTGACATAAAACTACAGTATATGTTGGTGTCACAGCTGGGATCGGCGGTGTGTTTGAGAAGCAGACCCAAAAGCACGAGGGACAGAATTGAAGTTAAACAAAAAGCAGGACTTTTATTCTGGCTGCTAGAAAACGTAGGTACAAAATGGCAATGGTGAAAACTAAATTATAACCTAAACTGGGAAAGCTAAAGCTAGACATGGAAAACACACAAACATGAACCTGAGAAAACTAAGACTTGAGATGACATGAATTTAAAGAACATGAGGTGCGCTAAACAGACGACCTGACAATTAACAGAGGAAGACAGAGGACTTAAATACACAGGAGGGTAATGAGGGTAGTAGAAACACCTGGGGAAACACAGCTGACACAAATGAACATGATGCCACAGGGGAAGCAAAACTAAACACACTGAACATGGAAACACAAGACTTTCAAAATAAAACAGGAAACATGAAGAGACGTAGACATGACAACACAATCTTGACAATATGAAACATGCAGACAAGAAAAACATGACAGACTGGGGAGACACGGAACACAGGGAGAGACACATGAGAACAGATAAGGGATAATTAAACATTAAACAAAGAGGACAAGATAGACTAACACAGGAAAAAACCCACAAACACGGAGACATAGGTGAAACATAAACTAGACTAAAACTCGGCTAAACTCTAACTAAATAATAGTACAAGAACTTACCATTACTGCAATGCCATCTGGTATGGTCTTCTGCTACTATAGCCCATTTGCTTCAGGATTTGACATGCTGTTCATTAAGAGATGCTCTTCTGCATACCAAGGCTGCAACAAGTGTTTATTTAAATTACTATTTCCTTTCCATTTGCTCAAAGCTGCCTGGCTGTTCTCTTCTGCCCACTGGCATCAACAAGGCTTTTTTCCCCACCAGTCTGGCTGATTAGATATTTTGATTAAAAAAAGGAAAAAGGAAACAAACATGTTATCTGCCTCGAAAACCACTGTGCTCTACATGTTTTGCATAAATGGTAGAAAAATACAGGCCAGCTGGCCAAATCAGATCTTTCATCAAGTGAAATATTTTATGCCAAAATATTGAAATAATGTCTCATAAATATACTTCAGGTAACAAAATACTGCATACACACACACACACTGACATCCCTCCATGCATTCACAAAGTTTCTACTGCTTCATTGCTTATTAATGCTTTCAGACAACCTTAGTAACTGGAGAGCTATTTCGGGGGCAGAATGATCTTCAAATCATCTGCCAGCGAGCCAATCTCTCCCTGTGCTCATCACTCTCCTACCCGATTCTCATCACTTTTTCTCCCCCTGCTCATCACTTCTTTCCTGAGAGCAGGAGGCTGGCTACAGCCAGGGCACGGCAGGTTGGAGGGCGTGTGTGTGTGTAAGAGAGAGCAAGAGACACAGAAAGAGTGCACTGTGTGGTTAGATAATGCCAGGTCATGCTTTTCTGACACTGTGCAGTCAAAGGGCGTCCTCTATAGGTCACTCGACTAACTACATCCTGCCAAGGGTCAAAAAGGTCAAAGAAAATCATACAGATTTAAAAAAAATCTGCAAATTTTCCAGTCTGACTCCTGCATTTCTGCCTATATATATCTTCCAGTTAGAGATTTATTTTGGGAGATAGCTCCTCTGCAGAACAATATAACTGTCCAATGCCCATTTTCTCCCTCTTTTACATTGTACTTGGTTGTTATTCACAAAAATCTTTTTCATTTTAGACAGCTCCTCAAAGGAAAGATTTAATGTTTCCTTCCTGCATCTACTGATCATCTTTGAGACACTGATCCTGACACTAATCCTTATGACTGACAGTGAAAATGAGGCAAAAAAAGGGAACATAAACAGATGGATATGTAAAAATTGCATTCACAAGGCATAGAAACAGGAGGATGAGGTGCAGCAGTGATAGAGAAACGAAATGAGGCGGATGAAAAGAGAGGAATTAGACGTTTGTTTTTCAGGACACTTCTGCTGTTGCATAAGCTATTCTGTCAAATCACATAAACAACCTAAAACGAGGAAAGACGTAAAGGACAAAAGAAGGTATATAAAGCTGGACTAGAAAGAAATGGAAGAAATAAAGTAGCTTAAAGGGGGGAAGGCGAAGAGCAAACCAAAGAGTGTTTAATGAAAGTCAAATTCTATCCGTTTCAAAGAACACCGTTCCCTTAAGTTTCGTTTACACCTCCCTGCAGCTACTGTACCACTGCACCACTGCACCATCAACACTGCATCACCATCGCACACTCCCTATCTTTCAGTCACACACACAAACTCATAACTGTCAAGCTGCTTACCTGCTGAGCCTTTCACAATGAGAAACTATAGCGCTGCAATAAAAACAAAAATACCGACGAGCATATGATCCCATCCCATCCTGCTTGGTTCGTTTTTACCCTCCCTTGATTTGTGAAATAGAGTTTACCCGACTTTGAAGTGACAGCAAAAAAAAACTTTCACAGTATCTTGCAAGATACTGCAAGTTCATAAAGAGCTACATGTAATTTCAGTAACATCATGTTTGTATTTGTTATACGTCGTTATTTTAAATTAATGTCATCACACTACAAAGTTCACAGTGCTTTCATACAATGTAATAGAGACTGAGCTCATACAGTACTGTGGAGAATTCTTTAGCCACCCCTCATTTCTTTATATTTTGCTTCCAAGGAGCAAGATGTAATGTGTCATTTCTTTAAAAAGTCTTTCTGAAGGATTTTGTTTTTTATGATGCAGAAACAATTTTTTGCTCCCATTTCTTTGGGAAAAAATGAATCAATAAAAAAGAGGTGGCACAGATTAACAGGCACCATCATTCAGTTGATCCATCTACTGTTCACTGAAGACTCATCAGAAAGGAGCTCAGTGGAAGGGTAGCTGTGAAGAATCTGTTCTTATGGAAGGGAAATGGGGAGAAAAACCTGAGGTATGACAAAATACACATAAAAAGAAAAGAAAATGTAGAAGAAACATCTGTTGGAGATTTGGGGACACCTGCAGTCATGGATTGACCTCTCCAGAGACTTAAAAACTGTATGCGGTCATCTTGACACAAAACAAAACAAAAAGCAGCCAACATCCAATGAAGAGCTTTGAATGTCCTTCAGGTAGCCTGGAGAACTACTCTAACATAAAGAAATTACAAAGCACCCATGCTAAGTACAACTTTCAACCCATTAGAATTGGACAATCCCTGTTTTTATGGCAAAATAAGAAAAGTGGGTTGACTTGAGACTTTTGCATAGTAATGAAAACTCGTATGATAGTACTATTCATACTTCTTAAATAATCTCACTTCTAAATAAGATGAAAAAATAGCAGATTTTGTTGGAAGAAGTGAGTATCCATTTGAATGAAGTGAATAACATTTTTAATAGTTTATGGAAAGAATATGCTGCCGGTAAAAGCTGAAACGGCACTAAACTCTAATGTGAATTTTGCCTCTCAGAAAATGCAAGTGCAACAGAATAGTTTAAAAATGAAGACAGCAAAATCCTACAGAAGCCAAAAAGTGACTGATATCCCATGGGATAAGCAGCAACACTTATTCTTTGCCCACCTGTAGCCTAGATTGCACTGGCCTGTCATGTTTGATGCAATGCAGAAAAATTGGGGAAGCTGAAGTACCGATCGCTGTGTCAGAATCAGCTACAATGCTCATCAAATGAAGTGGCAATCATAATCTTTTGTGAGAAAGAAAGTCTCACCATCTTCATGATTAGCCCCAATCATCCAGGCCAGAGTACAGGAGCACTCATAGCTATTTGACAATGACCTCCAGTGATTACTGAGATAAAAGTTGACTTTTGTGGCCATGAGACAGATCTTTGGTCCTTCACTGCAAGTTTTTTTGTCACGCAAGTCAGAGCAAAACTTTTCTGTGGGTATGTGGTGAGGGTCACACTGATTTAAAATAAAAGAACATAAGAATTCAGCATACTCTTGAGGGAAACCTCATAGAAGTGGTGCATACGTATAAATATCTTGGCTTTTTAATTGATGATTCTCTGACCTTTAAACCTCACATAGACAATCTTGTGAAAAAACTCAAACTAAAATTGGGATTTTTCTTTCGAAACAAATTTTGCTTTTCTTTTGAGACAAAAAAGCATCTTGTAAATGCTACATTTTTATCTGTTTTAGATTATGGTGATCTGCTGTACATGAATGCTTCCGCCCAGTGTCTTCATAAGATTGACTCAGTTTATCATGCCTCCTTACGGTTTATTACAAACTGTAGGGCCTTGACCCATTGTTGTGATCTGTACGCTCGAGTGGGATGGCCTTCGTTGTCCTCCAGGAGGTTTGCTCACTGGTGCATCTTTATTTATAAGGCCCTGCTTGGACAAATGCCCACCTACATTTGCGATCTGCTCACACGGAGAAGTACTGTTTCTTACAGCCTGCGTTCAAGCGATCTTTTATTGCTCAATGTTCCATTTGCCAGAACTGAACTGGGAAAGAGGGCTTTTACTTATGCTGCCCCTTTCACATGGAACATGATGCAAAAAGACTGGAAGATAGCAGATCTTATTTCATTAAATGCTTTTAAGTCCAGATTGAGAGAGCCAGAGAAAAATGTTTTTAAAATGTAATTGTTATTTATAATATGTATGTAACTTTGTAATTTCAACGTGTTGTCGCCTCTTGGCCAGGACTCCCTTGCAAAAGAGGTTTTTAATCTCAATGGGACTTTTCCTGGTTAAATAAAGGTTAATAATAATAATAATAATACTATTTTATATATTTAGTCTGCAGCAAAGAACAGCTTCGGCAGATTCAGCTCCACTGGAAGGCAAAGTTACTGAGATGCATTTTAGCCCCCACCTATGTTGTCAATCTCAGGACAGCAGAACTCATGAAAAAAGCATGTAGTGTGATTGCAGTGCCTATGTCCAGCTGAACAGCACATCTCTACCTTTTCAAGCAGGCATGGACACAGTTTATTAAACAGTGCCCAGGCACAGCACACAGCAATCAAACCAGTCACAGAAACTGGACTTTGGAGGTCAATTAAACTGAGTAAGAGTACAGCGATAGTGCACTGTTAGTAGGGCCTCAGAGAAAGGGTGAAGAGTTCATACACCCATTGGGAGCTTGGAGTAGAACATCTCTTCCTTGTGGTGAAAAGGAGCCAGCTGAGGTGGTTCGGGCATCCAGATGCCTTCTGGGTGCCTCATCTTGGAAATGTTCTGCCAAGCTGGGAAAAGAGCCCGAGGCAGAGCCAGAACTCAGTGGAGAGATTATACAGTGTGTCTCATATGTCCTGGGAGATGCCTAGGATATCCCAGGATGAACAAAATGTTGCTTGGAAAAAGAACAACGGGAACACCCTGTTTAGCCTGCTGCTGCCACCACAACCACCATGACTTCAGATAAGTGTAAGAAAAGAAATCGATGGATATACATCATATGATGCACACTGAAAGTATTAGGAAGAATGATTCTCTTCTCTCTGCTAGGAAACTCCTATATATTATAGTAAATTACGTTGGCGATGTATAAGACTGGGCCCATTTGAATTTGGCTTAACTGCATTGTCTTGATTTATGTTTACAGTTTTTTTTTGTTTTTCTTCTTGTAAATCATTGTGAGAACACTGCAGACATAAAACGAAACTGTTTATGCTCCATTGAATCACATCATTCCACATTATGTCACATAACGTACAGAAACTGAGTAGTATCACTTCAGCTTAAAATGTCATTTTTCTGTGTATCATGTGTATCATGACATCCTCACAAGGAAACGCACTCGAATGCATTCTGTAATAGGAAAAAACAGAAGCTAGTTTTAGCTAGTTGCTGTACAAAGCCTGCAGCTCAAACACACACATACACAAACTTATTTTGCTCTGACCATAAAATTCTTAAATATGCAACAAGTACTGCATGAAGTAGAAAAAAGATCTCACTAACGACCTAATTAGACCGTGGGGTTGTGGGTCACGTTAAAAAAGAAAAATCCTAGTTAATTACAAGCACATCTTCTGTGTAGCATGATCTGAGTGGAGTCCTGGAAGCCCTTCTAATGCTATCAATGCTGACCCGCTAACCTGCGATTCTTTAAAGGACTACATTACAGCACATCTAGTAAAGAGGGTGTCAATTTGCCAAGCACGACTGTTTTGCCTCACCCTATGCCCTTTTGTTTTGTAGCATTAAAAGTAGAAACTAAAATCTGAACAAGTCAAGCAGCAAAACATGGTTATTTTAGAAACATAGCCATAATTTTGTTATGTACTGCATCTTTTTTCACTATAGCTCTTAATTCAATATTGAAGATCCCTTTAGTCTTATTATTTCATTTGAACGACTGAAATGCCAACTGAAAGCAGCTTTTTCAGTTTTAACAATGACTTTGCCTTGCGAAAATATTTGAGCTGATAAATTCTGTCAGAAGAATTAAATATCAATTTCCATTCATCTGGAAAGAAAATTAGAATTTGAATCATTGCAAACTCCGTACTTGTCACGAGGGAACGATGAAGTGAAGTTTAACAAGAGTTGCTATGGTATCTAAAGTTGCAGCGCATAAAGTGAGGTCAAATATAGTAAAACAGAAGTGGGGCCTCACTACAGGTTTGAACAACAAGAGACTTCAAACTGACATCACAGAGAGCTCTGAATTCAGCAGCACCGTCCACAACAAGTGTTTAGAGCAATCTGAAGCCTGACCTTATTACTCACAGGGTTCATTCGTGCATACACCAGATTTATTTTAGCCTTGTTTATTTAAAAATCATCGCTGTAACAGTATATATGACAGAAATTAAAATTGAAAGTATAACAAATGCTATGTTAAAATAATTTTAGTATTGAAGTTTGAGCTTGAGTAAACCAGGTGGAAACTATCACATGCCTCAGTCTCACAGTGACACTCATGAGCAGTCACAATCAATTTACAAACAGGCCTTCAGCCCTTCGCTCACTGTCAGCGCGACACAAGAGGTATGAAAGCACTGCTGACTACCTGTTGCTTTTCTCTTTCTTCATCCCGCTCTTCCTCCTGACTTCTTCCTCATCAAACCCAATTCACAGGAAATTGGTCATTCCAGTGCTACCTTTTGAAGCCTGTGATTAACAAGCTATTTGGCCTCCAGTCAGAGAGAAAGAATGGCACAAGGGGAAGAATCAGAGAGGCAAAAGCACTGACACTCAAAGGGATTACTGAAAGACCGCTTCCTCAGCATGGACTTCACAAGAATCTGAGGGACATCAGAGAGAGTATCAGTGAATTCCCATTTGATTTACATTTTTGGTAAACTGTTGAGCTGCAAATCTTAGTTTTTAATTCTATTATATAATGAAAAAATAATTTAAAAAAATTATCCCATGCAATGTTAAGCATGCAATATGTCTTCTAATGCATGCTTCTGGAGGCAGGAGGTCTGAGCACTTCAAAATCATAATAACCCACTGATTTTTTTAACCATTTTACTGTTACTTTTGTGTGCTTTCTCTCTTTTCTCTTGCGTGGTTTTGAAGCATAAAGGACTGAAGTAATTGAGTTCTACTACCAGATTACCATTTAAAACATGCAGATGAGATGTTTTTGTTTCTTTTCATTGTTGTTGTTGCGTTACTTTAACACATTCAAATTACAGCCACGCAATACATTACTTTTAAGAAGTAGAAAAAAAGAGAAAAAAAAAAAAAAGAGAGAGGCAAAAGCACATCAGAGATTTCTGATATATGTCTGCCTATGGCTCACTTCAGTCACATTTCTACAGATTTACAATGTCTTAGCTCTATGAGGGCAAGACCTCTGGTATTTAGTTTTGTTCGCTAGAAGGCAGCTTCACTGCCAGATCTAAAAGGGCACTGCAGGGCAACAATAATCCACAGGAAGAGAGCGAGCTGTGCTGTGAAAGAGTGGACAAAATGAAAAACAAGAGCAAGGCTCTCAAAAGACAGGGACAAAAGAGCTTTCCCCCTGCTGCCTGTTCCTCTGACATGACTAATAAATCACCTTTACACCATCCATCAAGTGCGAGACTCACATGATCGATCAGGATGCCTTCAAACTGAGGTAAAACATGGACTAGATACAGAGGTCAGGCTCTGTCATGTATGCAGCAGAGCACATAAGCAGAACGTATACATATAGACAACAGTTAAAAAGCACACTTAACAACTGGCTGTGAAATTGAGCTGAGTTCAATGTCAACATCCACACTCACACCTGATTATTGCCAGACCTGTTGAACCAAGAAGTCACTTAAATAGAACCTCACCACCAAAGTGAAGCAGGTTAAGAAATCTAAAAAAGCAGCACATCATGTTACAATCTACAGAAACTCAAGAACTGCTGAGAAACGAAGTCATCTGTCAGCCTGGAAAGGGTTACAAAGTCATTTCTAAGGTTATGGGATGCCAGCAAGGCAGAGTGAGAGCCATTATCCTCAAGAAGAGAAAACTTGTAACAGGGGTCAACCTTCCCAAGAGTGCCCAGCTGTTCAAAAATACTCCAAGAGTGAATCAGCGACTCATCCAAGAGGTCACAAAAGAACAAAGAATAACACCGAAGAACTCCAGGCCTCACTTGCCTCAGTTAAGGTCAGAGTTCATGATTCAACAAAAAGAAAGAGACTGGGCAAAAATGGCATCTATGGGAGAGTTACAAGGAGAAAACCACTGATGACCAAAAAGAACAGAAATGCTCGTCTCACATTTGCAAAAACATCTTGACTTTTGGGAAAATATTCTGTTGACTGAGGAGACAAAATTCAAACATTTTAAAAGGTTTGAGTATCATTACAGCTGTGATGGTGTGAGGCAGCTTTGTTGCTTCATGATCTGAATAACTTGCTGTAATTGATGGAAACATGAATTCTGATCTCTAAAGAAGAATGTCCATCAGTTCATGCTCTGAAGCTCAAGAGCACTTGAGCACACTTGAAAATGATCTGATTTGGAGTGGCGTAGTCAAAGTCTGGACTTAAATCAAATTGAGATGCTTTGGCAAGACCTTAAACAGGCCAATAATCCTCAAAAACCCTCAATGTCGCTAAAACAGTTCTCCAAAGAGTGGGCCGAAATTCCTCCACAGCGATTTGAAAGACTCATTCATTCAATCATTGTGAACACTTGACTGCAGTTTTGCTGCCAAGAGCAATACAACCAGTTACCAGGTTCAGAATGCAATTATTTCTCACATAGGGCAGGTAGGTTTGGATAGATTTTTTCCCCTTAATTACTTAAATCATTATTTAAAAACTGCACTTCATGTTTACTCTGGGTTATCTTTGTTTGATGATTTAACAAATTAAGTGTGACAAATATTCCCCCCCCCCCCCCCAAAAAAAAAGAAAGAAATAGAGATGAAACACAGTACTGCAAGTCTTTTTCATGAGATTTTTAGCATTAGAAAAGTTCTGCTCTTTGTCATTCTGGGTTCCACTTCGTCTTTTTTTAATATTGTGCTGGAGAAGACAATACTCACCACCTCTGCTGCAACAATTTGGGGAACGCACACTTGGGAAGAAAACATCAATCAAAGGGGGGGAAAAAATCTTTGTTTTGAATCAAACCCATGCATGCTAACGCAAAGCTAGTAGCGATGAACCCCAGACCCAGAGAGATGTCAAGTAGCCATATCGTGATTTTTGGCACATAATAAAAGCAGAGACAAACAGTCAAGTTTGTAGCATTGAAGCCTCCACTTCACCTGTTTCTACAGGAGAATCTCACTGGCCACATCTGTGTGCTCTTTAGATTGTTAATACTGATGCACTAAAACAATAGACGTCTCACTTGCTGCCAGATATGATCGAAATCCCTTTCCTCGCGGCGATACGTAGTCACTTTGAGACTACCCCCTTAAAAAAAAATGTGGACTTTTTTTCCCAATTGTGACCTTTTTGATTTTCTAATGAAAACCAACCGAACATTCTCCTCTCGAGCATCATTCTCCCTGCGGCAAAAGGATAAGAGAAGGTTGAGCAGAAGGAGAAGACGGAGCGACACTTTGGTGGCCTCGATGGATGTCGCCTTCAAACGCCACATATACCCATCGAAGCAAAAGTGCTGAGAAACATGAGAGACTTTTATTTTTAACGCAGCCTTCCCTAATCTAATTACCTCAGCAATTAGACTGCAGTGACATGAAAATGAACTCGCAGAAGGCAATGCGGGAGTTGTGACATGCTCTGTTTGCCTTGGCCAGCCCAAAGACGGGGAAAAAAAGCTTCTGAGAGTTGGCATAAAATTTCATCAGTTTTTCCGCCTGTGGCAAGTGTGTGGCCAGTGCCTGTGTCCATGCCAGTAAGTGTCTGCTAAAAAAAGGACATATCAGGGTGTCTTTATGTTCATGTCTCCTCTCTGGTATTTGAGATGAGTGATCTGCTATGAGCTAAAAAGAGTAATGTTCTTCCAGCGCAAGTGACAGTTTTTGGCTCGGTTTCACAGCTAGTCACAGTCTCCATCAGGAGACATCGAGTCACATTGTGCCGTCATAAACAAGGCTTTTAGGAACAGATCCATACCTCCTCAGTGTTGTGAGTCACATGGTTGGACACTAGCCTGTGCTTGTTGGCAAAAGAAAGAGTCACACACAGATGGAGAGATGAGAGGCAGCACACGGATCGGTTTAAGTACAGGCGTGGACAAACAAGGTAGAGCAATGAGCAGCAAAGATTGGAGAGATAATAAGAGAGAACTAGAAAAAAATAGATATCGACTTCAAACCCAAACAAAATATAGAAATACTGCATTTCTTTCATCTTCTGCCGCATGTATATGTATGCGTTTGCATGGTTGTAAGTGTGCATCGGCCCATCTCTTTACCACCCAGTCTCTCAGAGTGCGTCTCACTTCAAAGTCAAACCAAAACTGATTTATTAGGTACTTCAGTTGACAGGATATTATAGCTGCTCGTTAGCATAATGGTAAAGATCCAGATCACACACACATATATATATGTATATGTATATATATATACACACACACACAAAGACGTGCATTTAAAAAAGAACAACTGATTTGTTGTTCAGTTGACAACATTGGCTGTAATGTTGTAAAAGACATTCTCCCTGATGGATGTGTTGTGTTGAGGCAAAAATGAAGTTATTTTCAGATACAGTGGGCTGTTAACCAATTAGAAGGTAGGTGGTTTAATCCCCAGTTCCTCCAGTCCTTATGTCCATCCACATGTCCCGATTCATCATCATCTCATTGGCATGAGATGGTAGTAGACACGAGCGCTGCATGCATAGAATAATGTATGAGTGAATGTGTGTGTTCGGCTAATTGGAGTAGGTGTGATTGTGAACGTAAATTGTTGGCTGTCTCTCTGTGCTGGCCATGAAGAACTACCCGGGGTGTACCCTGGCAGCTGGGATAGTTTCCAGCCCCCCGTTGACAATGAATTGGATAAGCAGTTAAGAAAATAGATGAATGTGTGTGTGATTGGGTGAATGTGGTGTACAGTGTAAAAAGCAGTTTCAGTTGCCAAGAAAGTAAAATACTTTGTGTTCGTGGCAATTTACCATTTACACAGTATTCACCAAACCTACAATACACACCATGCACATACAGAGTGCAGTATGTATGCACTGTGTTAGATCACAACTACTGACAAGACGTGAAAAATACTAAAAGCTGCAAAACTCTCTGTACAGCAAAGCTTTCCCGCTGTGCTATCACGCTGTGTTACACTGAATCTTCTCTATGAAGTAAATGTAAGTTCAAATACACAAAACAGGAAATTGCTTACAAAAGGCATAATTTGCAGTCTCACCTGCCCATTTGTTGTTCTTAGGAAATTTGGTGGCTATCATGACACTCAGTTTTGGCCTACAGTAGTATTTTTTTAGACTGCAGAAACCTTGATAACAGATACTGACGGCATTTGTACGTGGACTGTGTGCACTTCACAAAAGAGCTACTGCTGACTTTAAGCAAGGAAGACATATCAAGGAAAATCTTAATATAAGGAGCTCATTGTACTTGCAAAACCGAGGTATGGAGAACACAAAAACTCTTTGTTGTCAGTCAGTAAATAACACATTCATGCGGAAAGAAAATGCTTATAATGCACACACTCACCCTTTTTCTTTAGATTTTCCTTTTTTTAAGAAGATCACATATCTTATCAGTATTGTTCCTCCTTTGGCACACTATAGGTAAACAGGTGGTTATGCAGACATTTTCTGTACTGTCTTTTTAAAGTGATATACAGCATGTAATCTGTAGGGCTAAAATTCATCTTTTTTATTCCATCTTATCTCATCTGCAACCGTTGACAGTGGGCTATATATCAAAGATTTGACGCCACGCTAAAATATGCAAACTACACCATTATTTCAAACTGCATGTGGAGACATAAAAACTCATCTGAGGATAAAATCTAAAAAAAAAAAACTTAAACTCTGTGTTTCATGCTGGAAGATGCCCAGGTTCTCACTGAACATTGGCTTCTAGGTATTGTAAATGCTGGGGCAATTTTTCATCAGCCCGAAATGAATTCCACTGGCCTGACTACAAAGCAATAAAAGCATGTTAAACTTAGATTCTCTGTCGGTCTGCACCATCAAACATGAGCAGACACAGCAACAACAAAAGATTAGAGATCAAAACTGGTACCAGAGCAATAAATCAGCTGGAAAACTCCTGTACCTGGCATACTGGAGGGACAAATGTCCCCTGAAAACAGCACTCTTGGCCTTGATAGGTTACTGTGCTATCCCACAAAATGTTGCTGCACCACAGCCCGCGTGCCGCGTACTGTTTCATATTCAA
Source organism: Aulonocara stuartgranti (assembly GCF_965226115.1). Taxonomy (NCBI): domain Eukaryota; kingdom Metazoa; phylum Chordata; class Actinopteri; order Cichliformes; family Cichlidae; genus Aulonocara; species Aulonocara stuartgranti. Next base: position 27,310,489 of record NC_138957.1, read on the forward strand.
TGAGTCTGTGGTGAGTTTTCTCAAATGCATTCCATCACCTCAATCACTGCTTCCTCCATCTTTTAATTAAATCAATGTCACCCTCCTTCTCTCTACCTCTGTCTGTCTGTCTCCTCTTCTTTCGTTCTCATTCTTTTCCATCTCTCTCGCTCTCTCTCTCCCACTCTCAATCTCTCTCGCCCGCTCTCTGGCCCGTGTTACTCCCCTGCCGCAGTTGATTGATGATGAGAAAAATCTCCCAAGGACAGGCGCCTTGTTAAAGACAGGCCAGTGTGTTCTGTCTGTTGGCGCCAACAGAGATGAGTGAGGGGAGGGAGAGTTGAGGGGATTACTAAGACAGGATCGCCCTGATATCCAGCTGCTCCACTTCTGCTTTTCCTTTCATTTCCCGATTTTATCTTTCGCCATAAATTCTCGCTTCCTGCTCTTCCTTGTATTTTCTTTTATGGTCTCATCTTGATTTTATACCCTACAACTCTGCAGCTTCACCGCAAGGTCCTTTTTTGGGGGAACTCCACTGAGAAGAGGATAGTCACAAGAGGGGCTGCTGGATGGGGGTGATAGCCGTCAGGTGGGGGAGGATGGAAATGGAGTAAAACAGGAAGATGGTGGTGAGGCGTGGGGAGTCTGAGTCCCCTTTGAGATCCCCAAGAGGGGGGGGCATTCCAGAGAGAGACAAGCGGCGGTCTGATTAATGACAGGGAAGTCGTCGAATTCATCACTGCCCTACATCAGCCCAGGGAGAATAGCTGTTTGTTGCCAAGACTGGTGGTTTTTCTGCCTCTAGATGTTTTTTTTCCCTCTCTCTAGTTTTTCTGAAATTAATGTACAATGAGACAAACAGAACCAGAATACATTGAGGAAAATAGCAAATGAATGAAAAAGAAAAGAAAAAGAATAAATCCAATTCTTGAAAGTATTTTTTAGTTTTTATTGGCTCCGTATAAAACAAAAGGACAGATAACAACAGAGGGAAGGACAAGGACTAAACTAAACATTTTATTACAACATGCTGATGTCAGCCTGTTTTTATTTTCTAATTCATGTGACCCTGACCTTTGACCTATGACCGTGATGTATTACATACTGAAATCTTTTTTTATCTTTATGATTTGAGCTGAATTGACTGAATCCTTTAGCTTCTATAAGCTATAAAAACGTAAGATTTGAAGATATATTTGTGCAGTGTGTGATTTTGCAAAACTTTATGTGATGTGATAGTGGTAATAAGAAAATAAGATGTGCTGTACAGCTCTCTCCATGTCCTTTCATATGATATTTTACATGATTTTTGAACTTGGGTGCTAACCAACATGGTCCCTGAAACCTAATAATGTTTTGAAGTTTGAAGTTCATAAATAAATGTGGGCAATATCAAGTTTTTATTGATTTTCACACTTGGTGTGACCTTGACCATGCCCCTATTTTCACAAAAACTAAATCAACTGTCAAACAGAATTTGAAAATGATATCCTGAAAACTGTAGTTGCTACATTGCTAACAACCACACAGACAGACTAACAAACAGAACTGATTACATTCGCGCTCCTTCCAGGGCTTAAACATGAAATACGGGAATATCGTAGAGCCAATGACATGTTTCTGTCAACGAATTGTTGGGTCCCCAAAAAACACATTACCAGATTTGCAAACAGGTGTTTATCCAGACAGATTTCAGGGATTCTCCAAATATATTACACTTCCAGGAAGAAAAGCAGTGACCGCTCGGTGCCAGGTTTCCAGCACTTGAGCAAATTATGATAAAGTGGTGGCTTCCGTGGAAAACCACAGCGCTTGTTGTGAAATCCATGAGCTGAGAGTAAAAAGCTTTGTTTTCATTTACAGGCAGAATTCAGTGACTGTCAGAATAAACCTGCAGCACTAAGTTTACATGGTCAAGAGAGGCAGATCATTATCTTACCTTATGCATGTAAAGGCAAGGTTTCTCAAGTACAAGCAGTCATTTCAGTAGTCTACAGCTGAAAGACACTGTGACTGTTATTGTTTGGATCCTTCTACACATTTCCACAATGAGTGTGAAAAAAGGTAATTATGAACTGAGATTAAGATCAGTCAGAAGTCCTTTAATCCCACAGAACTGTTGTTACAGCGTATGCTCCCTAGACTTGCTGAAGACATTAAAAGTACTGTGAATTCAGTAAAAAAAAAACTTCCTGGCCTTGAATTTGTTCAGCCATGTGTATTTCCCTATACTGCAACCACTGCCATCTAGTTTACATTTGTTCCGTATCCTCCTACTCTTTTCCTCCCTCTTCCTCATTTTCAGTCCTCTTTTTCTCTACTTCCTCTCCTCTTCCTCCCTCCCCAAGCCCTCCACAGACTCATACAACATTTATGACTGTCTGGAACATACGCTTGCAGCAAAAAACTGAAGGGCATATATCGCTGTCTTCATACCAATACTAACACCGCCTAACAGCCTTTTTGTTGTCTGATTTTCTTTTTCACCGGACAGAATTACACCAACTCTCTGGAGGCAGTGACCTGCTTCAAACACGTGCTGGAGAAAATGCAGTTTGGATTCGGAAATAAATTTTCCTGCTTCCCATGTAAATGTAAGCCTGAATACTTTTTATTCGCCGTGAATCCCAGATAGAAGAAAAAACATGACGGGCAGCAGCGCAGCACATCAGTGCAATCTCTAACCGTACTTTTTATTAGTTTGCTCTTATTTTTTGCATCCCCAGTAAAGTTTGAATTCTCAGAGACTCGTTAAAGAAGGGATGGACATTTCAAGCAAACACAGTTCAATTTTACTTTGAACTATTCAACTATAAAACTGACCTCAAACAACCGTGCACAGTAGTAGACGTGTGACGTACTAGTTTTACCTAAAGCAGGTTTAACACACACAGGATATCTTCCTGTTAGCTGATTTTCTTTAGCCTAACATCAGGAGGCCGTGGTCACAAGAAGATGTTTATCATTAATAATTAAAACATATAATTAAAACAAGGTTCATCAAATTAGGTGCTAGCACATTCACAAACATAACTGTAAATGTCTACTGGCAGCAGAACGGCTGATAAAACTAAGATAGTGGAGAAATGTCTTAGTTTTATCTTAGAAATATCTTAGAAATTAAAGAGGTTAAACATGTAATGCAGACTGAAAACAACTCAGTGGCTGCACACAGAGAGGCAGAGTGTGAGTGTGTGTGAGTGGAAAAGTGTAACGTTAAACATGCTGTACAAATGTATGTGTGCTATACATGCTTTGGCACCACTGATTAAACCATTAAAAGTGAGAAAACAGCATTTATTGATTTATGGCATTACATATGATACACTAGCTTTACATAATTATTGCTGTAGCTGTTTGTTTTTTGTTCGCACTGGTAAACACCAGTTTCCACCACAAGAAAAGAAAAAGGTGAGTATTACAGGATGTATGGACCTCTAAAAATCTTTAAAGAGACGTCTTCATTATCCAAAAGACAAACTGCCCGAAAGAATTCAAAAAAGGTAAAAAAAAAAAAAAAAACTGTTTTAGAATTTCATTCAGAATAATACAATAAACAAGCCTTGAGCAGCTATTTATGCAACAAAAGAAGAGTTGTTTTAGTTTATACATTTATTTGTTTGCATAGCAATCAAAAGAGCCACAGGCTGAGAAGATGTGCACTGAATCATTTTCATAAAAGAAGACTGAGACTGAAGCCGTGCTCTTTTTTTCCTAGCAGAAAAGGCTTTTGTCACTCGCATCACATCTCTGCGCTGTTTCCTGGAAATTCCAGCGCATACTTGGAAAAGTCAAACTCTGAAAACTACAAGCAGCCCAAGAGGCAGTTACAGAATGCAAATGTATTGAATCAGTCAGATCAAAACTGAAGTCTGATAGATTTCTTCAACTTTAAACACTATGAAGATATTGAAGGCCTGCGGTACCACGGGGCACCAGGTGTGCGAGAGAACGGCTGAGCAGCTTTAGCTCCTTGCAGAAGTGTGGAAAGACTGAAGTAACTAACCTCAGTGGGCAATTTTTACAACGACCATTTTATTGGACCTCACACTCTTTTTATGTGGTGCAGAGCCATAATAGACCACTACTGAAGTCCTAAGTGAGCGCACTGGTGGTGCCGAAATGGAGTTTAAGGAGATTCCACCAGTTCATATTTCAGAGCTTCTTTTGATTTCACGCCTTTGCTCTGCCCATTACCTTCAATCATCTGCGTTAATAATGAAATAGGTGGTTTTCTTTTGTTGCTAATCTATCTTATTTGCTATTCAGCCACTTAAGGCCATTTCACTAGAACTCATATTAGAATACTGGGCCCAGTGGGCATTAATATTGGATGAAGTGGGAATATAATAATGTGAGCTCCCCTCACTGGAGGCAAATCATTCTCAGTGCCTTTCTCTCCTTCTCTGCGGCAATATATATGGAGGAATATTAATTACTGTCGAAGCATTATGGTTATTATTATGATTTCACATTATGCAGCTTCTAGGGGCAATCTGCGGTGCGATGCTAAACAGGTACAAGCTACTTAAGATGATGAGAGGAAATGAAAGCGGGTTACAAAAAAAGAAAAAGCTCTTTCTAAGACCTGCTACTTTTCTTTCTCACACTTTCTCTGGTTGTTTTACTTGCATCCATGTTCTCCACTTCCTGTCCTCCTTCTCTGCAGCTTGCTTCTTGGACCTACTGGCAACACTGTTTTTTTCCTCCTCGACCTCTTCCCGCCTCTCACTCTTTGACCATCCCTCTCTCACTCCCTCTTTCCCAAAGGCACAGTGGATCAGAGGGTTTTAGGTGATAAATACCCTGGACCGAGGGCTCACCAGCCACCGATTCCTGCCACTTTACTGTGTCACATTGTGGCCGAGGCCTCATTAAAAAGGCATTAGCCTCCTCTTGGTCCCATGATGGAGGCTGGCTCTGCCACTGCCGCAGGGATCTATTTAAAAGTGGCAGCAGGAACGGATAAGGACGAGAGCGATAGGGAAACCGAGAGCGAGACACAGAGAAAGAGAGATGGCAATGTAATGAAGGCAGGATTTGCCTATAGAGAGGGAGCAAGAGGCATCAATCCCGTGTCTTAGGATGAGCCGAGGTCCAGGAGTCCGAGTAGGCGAAAGAGGAGGAAGCAGAGATAACTAGCTGGAACAAGTCCACTTACTTGTCCCCTGTGACTTCGTGTGCTTTCAGAATTTAATTGATACTGGCCAATTAAAGCTGCTCAGTTTTCACCTTGAGGAGGTCAAGAGAGGTGAAGTCAGGGGTTGAGAACAGGATGAAGGGGGTGTCGGGGGATGATGACAATGAGAGGAGTGAGGTGAAGAGTGCAGAGCGAAAACACAGGAGTAAGCGTTTGCTGAACATCATTAGTAAATAAGTAGTCTAGAGGTGAAGATGGAGAGGGAGGGAAAGTGGGAAAAGAGGGCAGGAAAGGAAGACGAATAAGGAAAACTGTGTCGGTGGATATAAAAAGAATGTTTGGGAATTAGGATAAATCGAGGGCGCTATAGGGAAAACCATCAGACATTACATCATCTACATATTTCAAATATTGCAAAATAGATTAGTGTGAGGTGTGCAAATATTCCTGAATTCCCTCATTCGGATAAGGTACTCTCTTATCTCTAGCCTACAGCTCAGCTTTCTGACCTTCAGACTGTGCAGATACAAGTCGACATAATATAGACGGATGTCAAAGAAAGACTTCAAGGCCACCCATTATGTTACAGAGCAATGCGCCTCTCCTCTTCTAATCCTTTCTCTAAAGTTCAATAAACCATAAATGACACCGTGACCACATGAGTGATGCTATGAGAGACATTTTAACAGCCCCAGCTGTAGCCTTTACAATCAGTAACCTAAACACAGCAATTTGTTTGATTGTACCCCATTAGAGTTGGAGAGAGCTACCCGGTGGATTAAATACAAGGCAAGAAAGTCAAATAGAAGACTTTTGGCCTCAGAAGTACATTTCTGGGGGGGATTTCTTTTCTTTTTTCATTTGGCACATCATAAAACTACTAGACTTGTGCTTGACAATGCTAACCGCAGCACTGCATAACCACTGTGCCTGGTTTTACACCGACTCCTACTCGAGGAGGTGCTCACAACGATGAACCCAGAGAGAATCAGTGTCTGAGGCTGAAGTTCCTCTTGGCAATACTAAGCCTTGCACTGTAGGCTTTTCGCATTTCTCTGTTTTGTGCCTCTTCATCTCATCTCCTCTCCATTCCCCTGTATCTGAGCTGGAAATGTATCTCAGTAAAGCATCTTGTAGGATGTCTCAATCCCTAAAATGCTCTCTCGGAAGGAGAGCGAAGCCTTGCCTGTTAAAACACACTTCTGCAATACAGAACCCTTTGACAGGAGAATGACTCTACAAATAAGAGTTTCCTTTTTATTGTTTTGTTAGTTATATTAAAGTTGTATTAAGGCTATATTAAATATGATCAAACGCATGAACAAAAACTTCTGTATACCATTTGTGAGTGTATGTATGCACGACTTCCTTTGGTTTATTAATGTTGTGCTCCGTTTTGTGTCGGTAGTACTAATAGTAGTGATACTATTATGTGATTTGTGTAGTAATGTCACGTGTGATCCTCATGTAGGGGCATTTGTGTGCATTTAGGGAAGTCCACTTAAACTAGTTAGTAAGAACTGCATGTGGTGACCTATAGTTAAACACTCATGGTGTCCTGTGGTGACTCAAGCTTGTGTGCAAGGTTGCCTCTTGCTTCAGCTTCTGATTGGTCTGTTAGGGTAACTTGATTTGTGGCTGCTGCACGCCACACTTTTTTTTTGCAGCTTTTCTCATTTTGTTTTTCAACTCTGGGAGAGGATCCGAAAAGACTCAAGAGGGGCTTATTCTTAATTTATTTCGGGCTCCTAGAGGAACACTTCTGAGGTGTGAGGTGTTATTCCCTCTCTATAACCCTTATTCTCCTTGCAGTGGCAGCGCAAAAGTATTTGGGTGTTGTTTGGACTTAACTGTCGATTGTTTGTTTCAGCTTAGAAGTGAGACACAGGATCTTGCCAGACCACGTCATGCTCTCCTGGCTGTCATTCTGTGAGCTGAAAATATTTTAAAAACGTAAAATAAAAATGTCACTTTACTGCCATAACAGGTGTTAGTTATTAAAAGCAAAGGAAATAAGATATGACCAAATAGAAAATAACATTAACTGTATAATGCACCAGACCATAAGGGGAAAAATGGCACAAATATAAGGAATTACAACACCATTAGACAACAATGCCGTAACTTTTTGAGGTTAAAATAAAAATTGCCTTAATGAGATAGTTGTGTCACAGAAGTATGGCTGAAGTGGGCTTGCAGATTAAGACTGACAGTGGAAGGTTTCATTAAAAAGCATAAATGAAGCCACATTCGTGCCAATTTAGCTCAATTTACCATCTACCTTGTTTAACTCAACTCAACTTTGTTGTAACACCTCCTTGCTGACAGCTTCTTGATTCCGTTAATTTGAATTATTTTCTTGATGTAATTGCTATCACTTGTTAAAAATTCCGACAATAATTTACCACAAATCCACTTTGTGAATTTCATTCAAATTATTTATTGAGGTTTCAGGGTACAGCTTAGCTAAACAGGTCAAGAAGGCCGTGAGGCTTATCTTACAGCCCAGCACTGAGTCTGCCCTGGGTCATTTGTTGAGCATCTCCCTGCCTTCCTGCCATGTCCTCAGCTGTTCCCATCATGATTGAGGTGAAAAAGTCATGTGCACATTGCTCAAGCGTTGTCACTACCACGCTAGTGACCAAAAGAATCTTAAGGAGGTTTTTGTCAGCCTGTTGTGGAATACATGTTTTTCCCTAGCAATGGGTATTTGCCAGGGGGTCACTGACCAGTCTTTTGGCCTGTGTGCTGGGACTTTAGCAGTCATTTTCGGTTGTTGCCAGATAGTCGCAGACCCTTATTCACTTGATCCGACGTTGTCACCATGACTGTCACCCATCCAAAAGGCAGACAAGTTAGCGTCACATATCTGCAAAAGCTTGATAGAAGTTGTCATAACTCTGTTATATTAATCTGACAGAGATCATAAAATACCAGGTTTAACTGCCCTTGCTTCAATTATTTGCTTGGAGTGATAAAAGTCCCAAAAATATGAAATATTTTGACAAGCAAATAAGCAGATCAAACTTCAGGTGGACTGCAGCAAACAGAGAGAAAGTAACAGACAGGCAATCCAGCAGTATGCCTCCTCATGTATTGACAGAGCAGATTCCTATCAAATTGCCCTCTGCCCTCTGTAAGAGGAAGGAAGAATAAATGAGCAGATAGCTGTCACCACCAACACCTGCGTGTCTGTCCATCCACTGACAGGCTGAATAGGAAAGATGCGGTGTGTGTGTGTGTGTGTTTGCATGTGTAGGCAGCTCAATGAAAGAGGATGGGGTCAGACAGGCAAGCATTACTCAGATGCAGAAGAATGTAATAGCTCTAAAGGAATACTGGGTAAAATAGCCACAGACAGAAAGGTAGGAAGTTGTTCGTGGAAAGTCGAGCCACAGGTGAGGAGTTTGTCTGGTAGCCAGACACAGAGAAAAAAGATCATACTGCAAGCAGCTAAAAGGAGAGACAACCATTGCTCTTGTAACGATGCAGATCAAAAGGAGAAGGTCAGATAGAGAGGATTCAGGTGGAAGGAAGTGGATAAAGCTGTGATTTTTTTTAGTATCATTTTCTTCTTTTGAACTGTAACAGACAGATGGGCTGTCTGAGGTAATTTTGCAGGAAATAAAGTCTTTGTTCAGATGAAGAAGAAGACAATCTGATGTGAGGAAGGCTGCGTTGAGCCTTGTAGGGTACTGGACTGCTGTACAATGATAACCAATATGCTTGAATAATTCAGAGGATGGACAGGCAGCAAAGTTAAAGAAATAACAAAACTCAGCAGTCAAACGGAAAGAATATACTTTGTAATGATACAAATCAATACAGTGGAAAGACAGACTTTTGTTGTTTCTCCTCTCTAAGCCCTTTTGTGATGTTAGGCAGTTTGTTTACTTGTTCTTGTTCTGGTATGTATGGTCTTGTTTTTGTGTTTTATGACAGTTAATGAGTCTTCAAGCATTTGGTGCCTATTGTTTTTCCAGATACTGTCATAAAAGAGGCAAAAGCAGAGACGAGATGGTATATTTTTTCTGTATCTGTGCACAGTGGAAACCCCTTGAGAAAACGATTTCCTGCGATTCACATCTGTTGTTTACCAAGTCGCATTAGTATAATGAAGTTAAAGTTTTATTATTGTACAAAAAGTGTAACTATAGCAATGAATCTTCATACTTTGGTTGCAAATTTTCATGCAACTCCCACAATCTGTTATGCTTTCTCGAGGAACTCCAACAACCCGTGCTTTGTGCTTGTACTCTGTGCTCCTGACTGACTAATACTTTGAACTGGGGATGTCATGCTCTTCCGGATCTAGGCCAGATCAGTCCACACAATCCTTTGTGTCTATGTAGTTTAAGTAATTGGTTGAGGTCTGGGTTGCCTCTCTTTATAAAAATACAAGACTTATAAATCTGTGCAACAACAAAAAACGTCAGCATATGGATCAGTAATCATTATGAGCCAAAACTCAGACTACAAACTGCTTTGCCCACACACTTCCTTTATGATTTCAAAAGATGCCTAAGCTAGTCATTTCAAGCACACAGCTGTGTCCCTGTGAGCAGAAACTCCAGCCACCCACTGTTCAAAGTGTTTATGAGTGCCAGCCAATCAGAAAAAAGCTGGCTTACACTGAGAGGAGGTAAAACTGTTTGTTTCAGGATAAAAGGAGGAGGATGAACCAAGGGGCTTCACCGATGTCCATAATGATAAATAAAGGTTATTAAGAATGAGTTTCAGATTGAGAAAGAACTGAGGGATTGCTCTAATGCCCAATATAAAGTGAATAAAGATTATTCTGAACTGTGAATCATGCAAAGCTACTGTAAATATGCTAGTAGAGTCCAAGTGTCGTGATTTGTGTGGATGTGGACCCCAACTCCAGACTCAAACACTGACAAGCAAATTTAAATTAAAGCATACCTTTAAAGGAACCTCCAGGAAACCACAAGAGCCAAGAATAAATGCACTTCTCACAGGGTGGAAGTAAATTCAATTTTTCTGTTAGTCTTATTAGTTTGGTTTTACTGTTGCGTGTTTTTACGTTTCTTGCATGCCTTTATTTTGAAAAGTCCTTACCTCCTACCCACGTTCTTCTGATCTAGAAAATTTTTGACACCTGCTCACTCACTGTATGAATAAGGGGGGGTCAGCACAGTTGAGAGGAGTCAACAGAGCAGGGACACAGCAGAGTTTCAGCAGAGCAAGTGGAAGCAACAAGATGACCGTTACAGACAAATGCCAAGAATCCTGGGATTGGAACAAGGAATTGCTTTGGAACTAGAGTTGGATGTGGAGGAGGAACTGGGCCCAGTGAAAGACTGATTGCCATGATGGTTGGTTTTAGAGCATTTTTTTGGAAGACTGAAGGTTTTACTGCTAGCCTGGTTTTTGTTTTGTTTTGTTAAATGTCCCAGACCGAAGCAATTAACATGAAGCAATTAACAAAACAACCTGGGTCAATGACCCAGGACATAAATGGGAATATGGAGCAGGAAATGGGCAAACGTTAGTAAACCTGTGGGTTCAAGAGCTCAGGGAACACACTGGGGCCAGGTGGCCTTCGAGACAGGCCAGCTAATTTGAAATTTATCAATTGCACGGTTCAGTACAAACACACCGACTGTGTGTGGCTGTGTGATTTTAAAACATTTAAGAACTCCAAGCACCATTCCTCTGCAGTGTAATACAACAGTTGTCCTAAAATTCCTGTAATAAGTTAGTAAACTCCTCCGTATGACAGTGCAAAATGACAACTAATCACATGCTAGCAGCTTGATCCTCAAGCTGTCCATGCATTTAGATTTTCATTAAAGGCATTAAATCCCAAACTGCTCATGATGTGGGACAAACATAAGTCAGTTTGGATAAACATTCCTGCCCAAAGACACGTCAAACACCACCAACCTCAAAGCACACAAGTGGGATTTACATACAATAATACAACCTCTCAGAAACATTTGCAGCACACTAGATCAATTTATGTTAATGTCACAAAGCATCAGTTCATTCATTTTAACACCAAGATCTCCCCTAAATGCCTGATTAAAGTTACATTTTCATTATAATACTCATATTTTAAAGGAAGATGTAGATGTAAAAGAAGGAACTGCCAGAGTTTCATATTTTCCAGCAAGTAATAAAAACATTTTAAACAATATAATATGTACAATATGCAATTTTTTCAGACCAAAAGCCACAAGTGTTTTACTGAGAAAGGAAAGTCAAATACTGAAACAAAACAGGCAAACAGGCAGAGGATGAAATGTACTTAGTTTAGCTGACGCTGGAGCACATTCTCCACCTGTATGTGGGTGAATTAAACCATTTCCATATCTCAAAATATCCCACAGGAAGCTGATGGCAGTGAAACAGTTTGCTGGAAAATGTGTTACTGAAAAACAAGGGAATTAACTCAGTGTTTCAGTGAAATTATATGAAATTATACTGAAATAACTTTTTTATTTCTTTGTTAGAATTTAGATCTTTAATTTCTCACAGTGTCACAGTGGACTGCAGGTGGCTGCGTTTGATGATTGTTTTTTAATTAACTTCACCTGGATTCCCCTCACAGATTACAGGAAAACCAGCCATTAAAATGAGGAGTGCTGTGTCACACGTTTGAAGACATCATTGAAAGCCATGCATTAGATAAAAGATGGGTTATATCTTTTAGCATTTTTTGCATACTTGTGACTTAGTTTTCTTTGATTCTTGGGAGAAAAAAGGGGCAAAATGGTCAGGACTTCTTGAGCAACTCAGGGGGTTGGAGAGTGAATGAATAGTGGAATTGTAAAGCGCTTTGAGGGTCTCGAAAAGTGCTATATAAATGCAACCCATTATTATGATTATTAACAAGGTCGCCCACTATGGACCACCACTAGAATACCCTAGTGCCCCAAATGCCTCTGTCTACTGCAACAATAATTAATAACTCTTTTATGAGCTCCTCACCCAATCTCTCTTAGAGAAAGGGTGAGGAGTTTGGTCATTCAAGAGGGACTTGGAGTAGAGCTGCTCCTCCTCCACATAAAAAGGAGTCAGCTGAGGAAGTTCGGATATCTGACTAGGATGCCACATGGATGCCTCCTAGGTGAAGTACCCTAACGGGAGGATACCCCGGGGCACACGCAGGACTGGCTGGAGAGATTACATGTCTCAGCTGGCTTGGTGTCCTCCTGAATGAGCTGCAGGACATGGATGGACACTTGGATGGATTTCTTCATAAAAGATTTAAAGTTAACCTTTTAATTGCCCCTACTCCGAAAGGTGTTTAGCTGGTTCATTGGGAGGCTGTATAGTTTGTGGCGCTACTGAGTTGTGTCATACTAAGAGGGAATTCTAATAGCATTTTCCAAACCATATTATATTATTGAAATTTTATAATGGCCATAAAGTTGTAGCAGGAATGTTGTAATTAACTGCATTAGCTTTATCTATCTGTACCCAATAAACTGGCGAAGTACACCTCTAAAGACATTTCTCCAGAGTTAATTTAACATCTCTGTTACAGAGTCCAAAAAAAAAGGTCATTAAAAGTTTCACTTGCAAGGCTGCATTTTATTGCTCGAGTAATAATGATGATACTGCACATCTAAGCTGTGTGGATTATTCTCACTGGCATGGAAGACAAGCCTCTACTCTATCACCTGTTCTTATTAGAGATGAATGAGTTAATTTAGTGGTTAATGTAGAAAATAGTGAGAACTATCCATCATTGGATATTTGCACTGTGCTGGATATTGATACCCAGAAAGTTAAAAATGATGAACATTTTTTACTTGATAAATGCTAATTACAAAAAATGTTCCTAATTAATTTTATTTTTGCTTATTTTCATCCGGTCTGTGTTATTCATAAAATGCCCATTCGCAATAGCATGAATGTCAGGGTAGCACGTTGTTGTTTTAAGTTAATAGGTCTCGAGCTGAATGATTTATAGCAGGCAGTCAACATTTTGTTTGACGAACCAATCACATTAGAGATCCCACCCCAAATCCCCTGTTCCCATTAGGCTGAATGACACACAGTTTCACACCACGCAGGCTTACTGTCATTCTCAGAGGTTAGTTTTAGTCACAAAAGTAAGTCAGAAAATGAAGAAAGTCCCTAGAGCTGTTTTAAAATACCCTGACATACCCGCCAGATTCATGGACTTTTAGATCATTCAGAATTATTTACATCATGTTTACCCCCTCACAGCATTTTTCAGTCAGTATCTTAAGAAAGATTTTCTTCCCTGTTGTAAGGTAAAGACCTTATAATAATACAGAAAGAAGCTCAACAATGTCCATGGATCGAGTACTTGGGGACAGTAACTGTTCAGTCGATATTAATGCCTTCTCTTTTTCTTTGTTTTCTTTGTTTTTCTCCCTTGCGACCACATTCTTGCACCTCCTCCACATCTCCACCTCTCACATGTTGCTCAGGCTCCATCCAAGCCTCCAATTTTATCTCCACCACCAGCATCTGGACTCTGGGTGGTGATAGGGATCACCATTGGGATCCCGATACTGTCTGCTATCAGAGTCTAATAACCAAATAGCTTAATTGAATTCTGTATGTCAATAAACCATGTTCGATTCCTTCTAATTATCTCTCCTTACTGAAATGATTTTAAAACTGCTTCTTTTAAAGATACTTCCATTCTTATGACAAGACTTTATCTGATTACATTCAGTCTTAACCAGTGTTGGTCAAGTTACTTGAAAAAAGTAATCAGTAACTAATTACTTCCCCAAAAAAGTAATCCCGTTACTTTACTGATTACTTATTTTCAAATAAGTAATTATATGCAACATTCTCTGACTGGAAGAAATTTGTTTAACATTTAAACCTATTTTCTGCACATTCCAGCACATAAAATAAAATATTTTTTTGTGTTTACACTCACTCTTTCAAATAGATGCAAGTGAAACACAGCAGAAAATAAATAAAATAAAAGACTCAGCGGTCCTGTTGCTCTATTTTCACCTGTAAAGCAGGAGTGGGGTAGGCGGAGGTTTGCCCTGGTGCAGGTGTGCCGGAGCGGTCAGTTGAAGAATCCGTGAGCTTCTCTGTGAATTTCCCATTACGTGGTAGTGTACTGTCGGTGCTTGCTTGGAAGTTTAGGGGGTTTTTTCGCTGTAAAAAGAAGTTTTCTTCCCATGCACAACTAATGTTTTTGTCACTTTTTATGGAATCGAACTCAAAGTAAGGTCAGTACTTCCACGCTTAAAACGCTGCACGCTCATACTCTCTCCCTCACTCGATATATTATCCATTGTTGAATGCGACTTTTCCCCTGCTTCAGATCAACTACAGAATCTTTTCAAGTATGGAGCAGATTGCTCATCAGGTTTATCACAGGAGACTAGTGTGTGTTTTAATCAGCCTTAGTACCCTCAACAACTCTGAATGCTAAGTGAGAAGTTTTCAGAAAAACTTTGTTGTAATTTATTCTTGTTTCGGTGAGCCATCATTTTAATCTTCTCCAGTAAACTTGGTAAAAACAGTAAAAGAAGTAAGAGAACACGATGAAACTTTCCAGCATCTGGAGGAAGTTGCTGAAATAGCTGGACAGTAATGAGATAACAACATAGACATTTTGCTGAGGCAGGTAGGAATCTTCACACCAATTAATAATAAAATCACACACGCACACACCTACACACCCAACCCTGCATATCCCATGCTCTACTTATTATGAAACTGATTTTAATTCATGCTCAGGGGGTGTTGAGCTCTCATAAGAAAACCTACAACAGTTGCCAAAAAAAGGTCAAAGAAACTTGAAAGGGCATCAGTCCCCAACCTTATCCACTCACAGATGATTTAGTTCCTGTGTCTGTATGCAGGGGCTACTCCACAGATCAAAGTGGGACAAGGGTAAAGGTGCTGTGGCAATAAAGTCAGATTGGTAGTTTATTAGAATAATAAATGATCTGAGGTCAGTGAAAGGGGACACGTTAATGATATGCAGCGCATAGAGTCCATGTAGGAGAAAAATCTGTGTAGGAAGTTTGTTCGAAAATGTGTACGTTTGCATATATTTTGCATTTATAAAATTTCATCAGTATATGATCCTGAGTGCTGAAGGCTGAATAGTTCTGATTTATTTTGAAAATTTACAACTATTTGGTTTTACTGTTTTATTAAAGAAGCTCCACACGTGTGCACATGTACAGGCACCATTTAGAGGTAAAAGATGAAAGCCTGTAAAGTATTAAAAAAATACCCACTACCATTTTTGTCTGGATTTATTTAAAGCCATGTGAAAAATAAAGTTTTCAAGGGCTCTCTGTAGTCTTCCAACTAAGTACACCCTATGATTCAATAGCTTGTAGAACCACCTTTATCAGCTATACCGTGAAGTAATCATCTTTTCTGTGACTTTATCATCTCTCACTGCTCTTCTTTACCATGTTGCATCAATTCATTCAAGTTTTAGGCATTTGTTTATGCACAGCTGTCCTAAGATTAAAACAAAATAAAAGGCTTGCTGCTAATTATTTAAGGCTCATTATTCTACAAGCAGGAGACAAAAGTGAGAATCCTTTAATATGTGCATTATTATAGGAAAATTGAATATGCACTTATTTCCGTTCTCGCTAAGAGCAGGCTAGGAAGACCGATATCGTGAATTGTAGGTATTAAAATTTTATATAAAACTAACGCCAGCAGCTGTTTACCTTCAATAACCTTGAACATAGGAAGATGAAAAACAAGTTGGCTGTTTGCAGTGGTAACAGTTATTCTTGTAGGAGTGCACGCCAAACCTTTTCCTGGAGTGTTCTCATCAAATTAAGGTTGCAGATATCAAGCAGGTGCAGGTGACTAGGTCTAGCCAAGAAGTATTCCAGCACATAATCACCATTATAATAATGATTTCTTGGGTTTGCACAGCCAACATATTCCCACAACGTCCAGTCTACGTTAAGCCTGGAAAGGGGTAAGCTAAGAAATCAGCTCACATAACCCCAATAGGAAAAAATCGATGATTTGATGATGTAACAACTAGATTGTGTGTATAGAGGCTATAATATATGCTTTTCTTCAACTTTTTATCCGCTACCATTATCAAGATTCCTTTAACAGATGCAATGTTTACCTTCTGCGAAAGACCTGCAGGGAAAGTGAAATTCATTTAGAAGCACCAACATTTACAACTGCTGACTTCACTGAATTTATTGAGCTAATTTACTTCGCATGGCTGCTTTGTACTATATTCAGTTTTTCACATAGTACTTTCATGGTACTGTTTGTTTTCATAGTATTGTTTGTTGATGTATATTTATAGAGCACTTTTATTAAATTTTTTTCAATTTAACACATTTTTTTCCTTAAAAATTTAGTTATAAACTATATAATTTAATCCTTTATAAAATCCGTAAATCTTAAGAGGAAGTGGTGCCAGAAGATATTGCTTCTTTCTGGTTGTAGTGTGAACACCTGAATGACGTACAAGAAGAAATGGTCAGAGACCACATACTCTGCAAGCGGAGGTCAAAGAGCAGTGTGTGTGTGTGTGTGTGTGTGTGTGTGTGTGTGTGTGTGTGTGTGGTTGTGTGTGTGTGTGTGTGTGTGTGTGTGTGAGGCTTGGTGAACAGACGTTTAGAAAGACAGGAATTACTGGAAGTATTTGTAACATTAGAGGTGAGAAGAGGTTATGCAGCCTAGCGAGCAGCAGTTTTGAGAAATGAGCAGTGAACTGGCTTAGGTCAAAGGTTACTAGCTCTGGGCAAAGTAACCTCGAACCTGTTCTCTAGCAGATTTGTGGCTTTGCAGAGCGGTAAAAACCCCACCCTGCTAAATCTTTAATACCTGCTGCCTCATAGAATCAGAGGTATGATAGATTGGACTAGTGCTGAGCAGGTGACTGCCATCTGGGAGTGTGTGATACAGAGAGGAGTGATTGACTGGAATTTAGAGGAAACTGGCCCGGCTGTGTGGTCTGACAGGGACTGATAGCCTTTGTAACATCATTCTGGGTCACAGCAGGGGAGGTCTACACTCTGCCTGGGAGGTCAGGAGGGAAGTACAGCAGCAGTGCGGGTGAAGGGACATAGATGGCTGTTCTGAGAGGATTATAGAGAAGTTTTTATTAACGGAGTTTTGGCGCATTTATAGAGGTGAAAAACATTTCAAGTGCAGAGTGCGAGCAGCTTATCACAGATAGGTTTCATCAGATTAGAGACCATCATCAACAAAAATGTGGACTTTAACTTCAGAGGCTGTTTCTACTCTGATACTGAATGTTTAGTTTAACTCTCATTGTTCTACAGTCCTAACCACAAGTGCATGCAAAAACTTTAGCATTGTATCCAAATTTTTGACTCCGTTTACATCCTGCTCTTCATGAGATCACATTATTAGCTAAAAGTTTGGAAGGAAAATGCGCAACGTCAAATCTCAGTTGAGGACTTGAAATCATCTGGTGCTTGAGCTCATACTCGGATTAACAGATTATAATTGGTTAATACAAATGTATTTCAATCTCACAAGCTACCACAGAACAATATAAATACACCAGAGTGCACAGTGAAGGTAGAAAGATTTTGTAAAGAGGACTGTCAAGTGGAGGCCAAGAAATGCCTAAACACAGAACATGCTATCATTAACCCAACCACTCCAAGGTAGCAGTTGCTTCTTTTGCCTCTGGCTCTCTTCAGTGGTCCAGCTGACTGATCACTCGGGTTGCATTACCACCAGTCACAGCAGTGAACACTGGAACATCCACAGGTTGTTCAGTCTTACTCAAGTGTCAAACCGTTGATAATTCAGTTGCTTTGGATTCCAACGTCAGAGATCGTGTTAAGATTCTGGTTTTGACTTTTAGAGCTGCACGGACAAGCAGTTTGTACATCAATGAACTTTTACATCCAAACATCCCCAGGAGGTCCCTGAGCTCTTGTGCCTGCAGCTGGCTGTGCAACTTACAAGGCTGGGAGTGTGGCTCCCAGAACCTGAGACTCTTCCGCAGGGGCTTAGATGTTCGAACTCAAAATTTTGCTTTTGGCTCATTTTTTGATGCTCAAATATGGGATATTTATCTTGAAAGGTGCTATATAAATACAAATGTTACGTACTTACACTGTACACACCTGTTTTTCATCTTCCCACTTACATGCTGTACTTAAAGTCTTTTCTGTCCACTTACCCCAGAGCATTTCAGCTGCCAAAGTGATAATGTCAGGCTTCTTAGGATTGCACCTCTTTCATCCATGTGTATTAGATTACTTACCTTTCGTCTTGTCTGTGCTCCTTATGACCCTTCCAGTGTGTGTGATTGCTGCTTTGTAGCCTGCCTGGAACTGTCTCACTGCAATTCTGTAAGAGGAAAAAGATGTTCATGAAAATGATAGCTCACATGCCTATGCAAGTACATTATAAATACTACTTTGTTGCACATCCCCCTTATTATAATAAACCTATGATAATTTTACAGCACGCAGTCACTGAAGTGTCAGCTCCTAAAGCAGACGCTGTGTAGTTTGTGTGTCGGTTTTGGCAGCAGGGTGCTTCTGAGAGGCATGAATGACTTTGCAGTTCTTAACACAGGGTGCAAGATGCCCCTCATTGGACTGGGAACATGGAAGAGTGAGCCTGGAAAGGTGAAACAAGGAGTTATTTGGGCACTGGAAGCTGGGTATCGCCACATTGATTGTGCACCCATCTATGGCAATGAGGCTGAGATTGGAGAAGCCCTGCAGGAAAAGCTCGGAACCAAAAAGTCCCTAAGAAGAGAGGATGTGTTCAACAACTCACACTACAAACTGAATTTGTGCCTTCAACAACCCCATCAGCACACCTTCACCTTCCCATATCACTGATAAATGTACCTGGGTCCTGCCATCGAAGTTTGTCTTTAGATTTTGTTCAATTCTGCACTTGCTGTTAGAGTAATTCAAGTTACTATTGGATGGTTGAGACTGAAAAACTAGTAACTGTAAACACACCGTACAGTATGTGTTAATTTTTTTTAATAAACATTTTGTTACTTCCCTTGCAAAAAAAAATTAAATAAATAAATAAATAAATAAATAAATAATAATAATAATAATAATAATAATAAACCTATGAAATTGTCTCCCGTGTCCGTCTGCTTTAGAGGTCTTTCTGTCTCGGTGTCAACATACGCAGTGAGTACAGTCCATTTATATCAGCTGTTTTGCTTGTGTACTACAGCGAGGTCACATGTCAAACCACAGAAGGACTGTAAAAATATTACAGTTTTAAGATGAGTATAACTTGATTCATTTGTTTCGGTTTACCACCTCTCTTCCACACTGCTCCTGGCTTCCCTTTGGTTAGGACCCAGGAACTGCCAAACCATTCGAGATCCTTACAGACTCCTTTTGAGGTCAGTGTCCTGTGCAGGCTCACCAAGTGTCATGTGAAAGAGGGAGAGACTTGATGTTTAGAAGGATGCATTGATTTTAAGCAGTTTAAGGTATCTTAATTTTTAATAAGACTTGGATATGACTTTTTCTTCTGCTGTTAGCTTAAAACAGTTGGCTCTAAGTTAACTGAGTACTAGTAGTACTAGTAGTTATTTCCTGGAGTAAAATGAGCTATACAGGCAGGAGATGTTGCTCCTCTCAAGATTCATTGTGTACCAGGTAATGCTGATGAGCAGGCCACAGTGGCTGTACTGCCAGAAGCCCAAATTAAATGTGATATAAATGTAATACATTTTGGATTGTCATTTTTAAGTTGGAGTTTCCGGGTTGTTTCTCGTTGTTATTTAGTTTTCACTCCTGCGGTTTCTCTTGAGGTTATCTTCATTATTTACCAAACTGGCCTGCAGAGTAAATATGCTACATCAGTCCACTGCTGTAAAAGAGCTAAAAACATTTCTCTGAATATAGTCAGGCACAATGTAAAAGAAAAAGAGAAAAAAAAAAAGAAGCTAAAGACAGCTTAACAGCCCTGCATTTCTGCCTTCAACACTCAGGTATTCTTTACAAGGACAGCATGCCACACGAGAAGATTATGTCGAGAGAAATTTTAGTAGATTAAACCTGAATTATTCTCAGGTTGAAATGAATCATAATAACCCTGAACAGTGTAAGTGTCATGGATTTGGGGGGAAATTCATGCACTAAATGTTGCATGCTAGATAAGATAAGTGATGTCAAACTTTTCCCTAAAATCGCTATAAATCATTGTCTTGTAAGCTAGTAAAGTGGAAAAATATTGTTAATGGGAGTGATAACATTCTGTGTGCTACACAAGAATCGAGGATATGGATTGCCATGTGTCAAATGCGAGTTATCTCTTTCTATTATCATGGCCAGTGAAGAGAGCATAAAGACTATATAAAAATGCTTTTGGAAACAAGAAAAGCAAATAACCATTTGTTACAAGCAGTGTCTGAAGACACAAGCATTAGCATGCGGTGGGGACAGGCTCACCGAAATTGGACACTGAAAGATTGGAAAAACACTGTGTGATGTGATGGGTTTCGATTTCTGCAGAGACATTCAGATGGTTGGGTTAGAATTTGGCCTAAACAACAATAAAGCTTCAACAAAGATTCCTGCTTTGTATCAGCAAGTCAGGTTGGAGGTGATAGCATAAAGGAGTGGGGCAGATTTTCTTTGGCAGACTTTGAGACCCAATTCAGCAACAACTAATGTTCTTGATTGTCTCGGAGTTAAAATTTCGTATAACCACCTTTACTCTTCAACGCAGCCTGAACTCTCTTAGGCAAGCTTTCTTGTCATTTCTTAAAGCAGTCTTTAGGAACAGTTCTTCAGACTTCTTGAAGGACATTCAAAGTTCTGGATATTGGCTGGTTTTTAATCTGTTCTCTGTAAAGGTGATCCCATGTTGCTTCGACATTGTCGAGCTCTGGGTGCTCTTCTTCTGTCCTCCACTTGTCCAGTTTCCTTAGATTTAGTAAGGGCACACTGCCGAGATGTTTTCAGCTAGAAGTTCTTTACAAATAACCTTTTCTCTGCAAAAACTACTATTGTGTCTGTCAAGCTATTATCTCTGGTAGATTCAACAAAAGAATTATGTGTTTATATGTGCTAAAAAATAATATTTACTTCACTAAATTGTCTGGTATGTGTATATAAAACATTAGTTCATCCTTTAAGTTTGGTGTCTTTTTATGCTTGAATGATTTATAAATCAGTTTTAAGTCATTTTAAGTTGATTAAAGAACAAAAGATAAAGCTAAAGAAAAGCTTCAAAAAGTCCAAAGAACTACTGGTCAAGAGCACTTTGAATATTTCTGAAGCTGAGATTCAAACAGGGGTTTTCAACTCTTTCTTTTTAGAGGTTTAAGGGCAGAACCTGCAGGTCAGTGTCAATAGGTCGGGTAAGGACAGATTAGCAACCAAGCAAACAACGTATCAAAGGTAAGAGACCCGAATTACTCTAACCCTGTAGTCTGGTAAAGACTGCTGGTGACAGTAGATGTGCCAGAGGAAATTGGGGCAGCCACGCCTAATCCTGGGTGGATGCGAACATAGTTAATCACTCGCACATTCACATGTGCAGAGGTAGAGAGAGAGAGTGGCAGTAAACACCTGAGAGGACAGGAGGACCATGACAGTTATGTCCAATATTGAGCCATTAAACTTCTCCCTAAACAGCAAACTCATTGCATAAAGTGAAAGTTTCCTCATTACTATCACTGGCTCCATATAATATCTAAATGAACAAACCAGGCAGATAATGTCAATCAGCATAAGCCTATTAGTGCATTTAAGCCAATATGCAATTAAAAGCTGCAAGTGATGTTGTGATGCAATGAAATAAATCAATCCAACATTACCAATTAAATTGTGTGAATATGATGTCATTGGGACATTTTGCACTAATTTACGGCCATGCCCTTTCAGTCTGAGATGTTAATCCATTTGTAATAAAGCTAATCAACAACGCAGTAATGAATGAGTGGTTATTGTAGTCTCTCGTGTGGGAATTAAAAAATCGTCTCTATTTCCTCTCTCTCGTTCTTTCAGCCCACTTCCTTTTTTTTCTTTTCTTACCTACATCTGCATTCCCGCTCTCTACTCCTTCACTCTCCCTCTCTCCTCCACACCCACCGCGTAAAGCTTATAAATCACACAGTGAAAGACTGACCCCTTTGGGAATGTCTCAACCTGAGGCTCGGAGCAAGGGTAGCTCACCAGAGATGCTAGTCTTTGTTCTGAAAGCACATCACCAGGGAATATTTACATGAAGGGCACAGATCCCTATCATCCCAACTTGAAAGAAGGGAAGAAAGGGGTATACTCAGAGAAATAGTCCAAGGACAATAAAAGGCTACAATAACAGATATTTTCAAGGGACCAAATTGCAGGTTATATTCAGACTGAGACCTCTGGAGGGACAGAACACAACGATTGTCTCTATTTATATTTCAGCTGTGTGACTTCACTGCCATTGAGGCAAATTGTGTGTCTTCGTTCAAGAGGAGTAACTCAGAAAGTGAAGCACATTGGTGCTGTTTGAAAGCCGAACTAGAAGAATATGAGCCGATCTGTTATAAGTGGCTTATTAACAAGGAGCAAGACACTCTAAGCATCGATGTTTTGCTGACAAGGGCTCAGGTTAACTCCTGTTTCACACAGTAAATTTGACACTTCAGTTTCAAATGACCTTCATCCCTACACGCTGCCTCACTGCTTTCTCTTGCCAGCGATCCACCACGGTAAGCTTGCGAAAATGACACGCTGCGAGGGGCTCGCACCATCCATCACACCTCGCAGGAAACAGTGCGGTAGCTGTCACACAATCCTAGACACACGTTTTACTTTTAATGCATTTATATCTGTACGGGAATGCCAAAAGCAACAAGGTGACCTCAAGTCATCAACACAATTTGCCAAAAGCTCCCTCTGCCATAAGTCACTCATCCCAGAATTTCAGCACAGGCGTCCTCTCTCAGTAGGATTAAATATTTATACAACGCAACAGGGGTTCACAGTGAGCACAGGAGGAGCAGCACAGTTTAACACAATGTCAGGTAGTGTTATCACCTTATTGTTAATGACTATAGACCTTACAGACATCCAGGCGACAGAAAGTTGCCAAGCAGAAGCACAGTTGTAGGATACAGCCAAGTTTCTTTGCAGAACTGCCAGTTGGATATTTATGCCTGGCTCCTCCTACAGTATTCCCCCCTTAAAAAGTCCAAGAAGTTACTACTGTTGTTAATATTTTTGCCATTCAAAGCAAAATTGGCAACTGTTCCATCATTATTGAACAGACCTAAAGAAAAAACACATTTTGTACAACTGGAATTGGGATTGTAAAATCATATTTAAGTATAGCCATTAAATTGTGGACTGGAGTTACTTACATCTTGGTTTTTTAAGCAGGATGAAAACACGTTTGGAAAAAGAGGGTTTCATCCTCATGGTGAGCTTTCTGTTAATGGTACTGTCATAGAGGATATAAAAACTAGACATAGCAACTGCTTTCTGAAGTTGCATTGTGAAGTCTTGAAATTAGTATTTCTGTGATGCCATCTTGTGTCATGGTTGTCCAGTCCTCCTGTGCATCTCTCTCCTCTTTTGTTTACCTCTTTTTCATTATGAGTGTGTGGGTGTGTTTGTTTGTGTGCCTCTAACCAACCCCTTAATTTGCAGGGGTGGGATCCTTCAGGGATTTCTGCCCTCCGCTCCAGCACACCTGAAGTAATCAAGCTCCCCTGTTTGTCTGCTGATCTGCCTGCCACTACTTATGCTGGGAGAAAATCTTCAGTCTTTGCCTGACCGTTGAACTAATCACGTTAGTGAGACTGTCTCCAGTCTGTACGTCCTGTTGCCTGATGACCCCACTGATCATTTACCTGCTCCCCTCTTCTGTGCACTGTCATTTCCTTGGTGAGAGAAAACTGTGAGAGAGAGCGGTAGAGGATAATTTGTTCTGTTCATGTTCAAGCTCAGGGAGCTCAGCTCATTAACAGACTTTCCTCTCCAAAGGAATTTGCAAATAGTGGATTTGTCTCTTTATCAAGATTTGGTGAATTGTTACTTTTCAGAAGCACTGTAAATAAAAGCACTGAATCTGATCTCCTAAGACCCGCATTTTGAATCTGACCTGCTTCAATGGTTATGACATCTTGATTGCAGAATAAAACGGAGGCATGAGTCTAGGCAAGGATTGCGTGGTCTCATACCATAAATAGTCCTCCATTCTGAAACATGGTGTGACCAGGATTTACAAAATAGACTATTTGTCGTTTACTCTGACCAAAAGTATACAACTTTGCCCTTAAACACCAAAGTATTTACGGAGGCCAAGTCAGAGAGCTGGCTCCTCACAGACTTGCATATGAACATGTCTTTTTACAACCACAGCTATCGCCATCTGGTGGCCTTTAGATAAATTGCAGGTTTAAGGCACTTCCACACTGGTTATTCCAACCCAGAAGCTATGTCGACCGTTCATAAACTAGTTTGTTTAATAAGGCAGATCCTCATCACATCACTGTGATATTTAATGGGATGCTAACTAGGTGTGACGGCCAAACCCATGGACACAGTATCAAGTCGGTAACTCTTGTGTATTTTCATTTCTTCATTTGAACACAGTAACACACTTTAGTTTCTCCAGTTTCAATAAGTTTATTGATTGGTTTGGATACACTTGTTCTATTTTTAAGCGCGCACATTTAGTTTACTTATTACTTTGATTTTTGACTAACCTTTGTTTCTTTTACTTCTTACCTGCCATGATTACATGCGAGTTGCCAGGCAAAAGGTGTTGACCGCACCACCACTTGCTGCTGACGGGGAGAATGTGTGTTTTCTTTAATTAAGGAACAAAGTATTTGTACTTAGTTAATTATTGAGTTTAGGGTTTAGTAATTTTGATTTTCTTCTTTGATCTTTAGATTGTTAGCAAACCAGACTGTACTACTGTCACGGTCTGGCTGGCAGACCGTGGGGATGTGGGGAAAGGAGGACCCAAAACGCAGACTCTGCGATGCAAACAGTGCTCTTTATTTACAGTGAAAAGGCTGTAAATACAATAACTCCCCGTTGCTCCCTCGAACCCCGTGTGCGTGCTTCCCTCCGATATCTGTGCTCGTGCTCCCCGCTGTTGTGTTTCCGCACCCCCGTGCGTGCTGCCTCTCCGGACCACTCCTCCTCCTGTAGGGAAACCAGAGACGCAGCCGTCAACACTAACCCTCGGCGGGCATATACGCACAGCACAGACCTAAGCTAACACACACTGACTTGGTAAGATAACTCAATGATCCCGCGTCGGTGGGAGCTCCAAGACTCTCCTAAGTAGCTCCCCCGACGAGCCCTGATCAGCGGCAGGTGTGTGGCTTCGGGTGTGGCCAGTCCCTCCGCAGGGCCACACCCCTCAGGCCTGCAGGTGGCCGAGCTCCATCCTCCAGGCACACCCGCAGACATACACACCCATACCTCGCCTAAACATATGAGTGGGACACAGACTAACAAAGCACAGAGAAACACACATATGTACACGCACAGAGAAGGGGAAACGACACCAAAAATACATAATAATAATAATAATACACAGGTCCATGACTGCCCAGGGATCCTGGGTCGCCCAGTCCCAGGACCCTGACAACTACATTGTTTGTTTACGATTGTATTTTGTTTAGTTACCCCCTCATGTGTCATAGTGGTCTGATCAGCCATTATATATTATATCTGTGTCATTTCATGTTCAGGTCAGTTATGATTTTTGGGCAGTCATTGGGTTTGTCAGGTTTGTAGTTCTTTGCCTGAGTTCAGTTTGTTTCTTTGACCTCTTTTATGAGCTCAAATTTATTGCTTTTGTAAATGTAATTTTTGGTTAAATGAATGGCAACCCTTTTTTTCTAATAATTCCTGTGACTCTTGCTTTTTTTTTTTTTTTAACTCGGCCCATCACACTAGGCATAGCAAAAAAAACAGCAATAGAAAAATTTAATAAT
The DNA here is from genome assembly GCF_965226115.1 of Aulonocara stuartgranti. NCBI lineage: Eukaryota > Metazoa > Chordata > Actinopteri > Cichliformes > Cichlidae > Aulonocara > Aulonocara stuartgranti. The sequence goes on from NC_138957.1 coordinate 27,336,510, forward strand.
TGAGTCCTTAGATCAGGGGTGGTCCCCATTTTTCTCAGGGACATAGATACATTTTTAAAATGGTGATGGTGTTGTTCATCAAAGAAAACTTATTTAAATTATTTTTATTTGAGGGAAGTTCAGGTTGTTGGACTTCAGGGGCCCAACCATACTTTGCTCATGTGTGCCTTTGACTCTCTTTTAGTATAAAAGATAAACATGGGATGAAGTCACACTTCTCACTCAAAGTGAGTGGCTTAGTTATATATATTTTTTTTTAAAAACACCCCTTACAGAGCTGTCACCAAGCAAGACATGCTACAGAAACCTTGACTGATTTGCTTGGGCAGCGAGCCTCAAGTGGCAATTTAAGGAACTGCAGTTTTTAGCATCTCTACTAAGATTTAATTTTTGATTCGCGAGGGTTGCCACACCAGGTGTGTCTCAGTATTTTAGTGCCGCTAGACGCAGGGCTCTATGGATGGCTGTGCTGAATAGTCAGCAGTCACATTACCTCTTTGGTCCAGATTAAAATTAGTCAGTCAGCCGTAAGATGTTCTTTACAGACTTTGCACAGCTGTCACAAAGAGCGTCCCAAGCATGGCCGTAGATTATTAGACAGTAATGTTTCTAGCTGCAGGAAAACATCAACACAGAGTGGCTTTGCAATATCCAGGGTTACATTTGGTTTACAGATTTCAAGTTTATGGAACAAATATGCCTCTGTGCAGACATATTTGTTTGTCAATATCCTTTTGAAGTTTGAGCAAATGTCTCTCGTTTATATAGCCAATCAACGGGCCGACTTTTAGCTTGCATCTGGAGAAATATAAACATTGCACAAAGATGCTTTGAAGAAACCTATAAAAACTGACACTGAAGTCAGTGGAACTATAAATTAGAAGTCACTTGCTCAAAACTGCCCTTGACAACATGCATTAGGCTTCCAAGACTACTGGGGTCTCAGATAAATAAAGAAACAAACTCCCTTGCCAAGCCTGCCTGCAATTGCTTTTCTTTATTAAGTGGTCAAAAGCAAGACCTCATTTAAAAGCCTGAAGTTTCATTCTTCCTTTCCTCAGTGCCCTCCCTCCATTAGCTCCAACATCTCTTGGGAGAAAGAAATCTGGTGCAATAATGTACAATGCACTGTGACAAGAAATAGGATTTTTAATAAACAAAAATAAGAAGAAAATCCTGCCAGGAGACAGGACCTGCAACCTTTCACAGGCTGTCTGTTGAAAGTGTCCTGATCTGTATTATACTGTAGAGTTTTCAGGGGGTCTGCTCCAGATAAAGGTAAATAAAGCCTTTTATTGCCTTGATTTCTTCAAAGATAGACTCAGCTGTGTAATATAGCGACTGAGATACCAGGGGATTGAAGCCAAATAAGAATAGCAGCAAGGTAAGGAATATATCATATGAAGATTTTTTTATTATTATTTTCTTGTGATGATATTGATGCAAAGAATAGCTTGGCAGCAATATTGGAGTATTTCTTTTACTATCCCAAGGCCCAAAAAATCACCTAAAAATCATGTTTTCTTCTGTTATGTAATACACAGGTTTTATTAAGAAATGCACAGGTATAAAAATACACTTGTATAAACTCTGTGTTCGGCTGATTATCTGAAGATTACATTAAAAGTGTATTTTGGCTAGAATATAGGTTTATCCCCTGCTGGCTGTGCCAAATTTAACAATTACACCTTATCTCATAACCTGCAGCCATGCTGACCTATCTGAACTTGGCTTGGTAATAAGGTCATACTGTATCTGACAGCAGCTTCCTTTCATTACTTCCATCTGTCACTTTAAGCACTGGTTCACATACAGTAGCTCCAACACATATCGATCGGTATTGAAACCGCCATAGGACTCAGCTGCCGATCAATACACAAATACTCTAACAGCTCTAAGATAATTCCTTTACGCTAATATGAGGTCCTCAAGTGGTTCAAATACCTTCTGTTGGCACAGGTGAATGTGCACCGAAATTCCTCTTTTATTTATGTCTTATTACCAGTTATGTAGTCGTATGGCCTGATTTATTTCTCAACTTGGACTCGCTATTTATTGATATTTTCTGAGAGAGCGCCTTGTGCAGCACCTGTCATGAGGAAGGTCACTGAGAAGTCAATGTTTGTGTCAGTTTAGTGGCTCGCTTGATGTGCAAGCTGCTGTGTCATATGGATGACTGATGGGTGCTCCCCCTCTCCTTTAACTAACATGGCAGCTGGTCTGCAAACTTTCAAAGTGTTTGGGCAAGCAGACATTGATGGTAATTTCCTCACAGACCTTTTTGAAAGGAGAGGAAGCAACCGGAGAAACACATCACCTTTCAGCACTACGCTCATCACGAGGCACCAGAGGCGCAACCGTAAGAGTGGAGGTTAAATTTTAGGTGACTTTCAAAAGAGAAATGATGGTTCTTCACAGATTCACACCCAAGATGTAATAATAAGAGGGATGTTTACATTTGTTCTCCTGGTTGTTCAGTATGAGACATTTTAAGTGAAAATACTCTGATGTAGTTTTGTGTTTCATGTTTAATTGAAATAATAAATTATTCAGTAGACACTATACTGCCAAAAGTATTTCGTTAGCTTCATAGCATAATTGCCTAAGTCATTTGACTAAGTCAATGACTTAGGCACTTATGCTATGAAGCTAACGATTTGCTTGTCTGACTTCATATGCACATGAACTTGAGTGATGGCCGCCTACTTTGCAACTATAACAGCTTCAACTCTTCTGGGATGGCTTTCTCTGACGTTTAGGAGTGTATTTCGGGGAATTTCTGAACATTTTTCCAGAAGCATTTATCAGGTCAGATGTTGGATGAGAAGGCCAGTCAACTTCTTCCACACTAAACTCATTCATCCATATCTTTATGGGCCTTGCTTTGTGCACAGAGAACACGTCTCCACGGTTCTAGAGTCCAGTGGTAGTGTGCTTTATGCCACTGTATCTGACAGTTTGCGTTGTGCTTGGTGATGTGAGGCTTGGTTGCAGCTGCTCGGCCATAAGAACCCACTCTGTGAAGCTCTATGCACTGTTCTTGAACTAATCTGAAGGCCATGTGAAGTTTGATCACTGTGACCGTGATACTGTGTCTAAGTTGCTTATCAAAATTAACCAAGATCATTCTGATTGGTAGTTGAAGTGTGAGGCAGAGGAAGATGTGCAGGGAACAGGAGAGTAAAAAGTAATAAAGTAAAAGATACTAGATAAAAGTCTTGGATTTTCTGAGTTCCGTGTGCTTCCTTATGCTGCGTGAGAATAAAGAAATGTAAAAAGGATGATAAAAGGCTCCCCCAAGCCTACAGCAAAGACTTTTCTGCTGTGCCTGCAAAGGCACTTGGTGCCAAGTGGCCTCCATGGGGGTCACAGCCTGAGGACCTTTTTCCTCTTCCATGGGACACCTGAGGACATCTGCGTTTCAGCTCATCTTTCATCCAACTTTGCTGCACAAAATCTCAGGAGATCGTGAAGTGGAGCAGGATGAGATAAACTGGGACTAGGGGTTGATTCACTTTTACTGATTTTATTTCTAACTATTGAGGGATTTTTTTTTTTATTGATTATTGCTGTTACTTTTTGCAAGAATTAATAAATGCTTGGAGTTAAACTTTTCTGTATGTACTGTTTATTTGGGTTTCTTCAAATGTGACTAGTGTGTGTCTATGCCAGATCCTTAGCTGAAGGTTCTAAGAGGTCATCTCTGGATTCTGAAATTAACATCTCATTAGCAGTAAATGCATCTTCACAGTAAACCACACTGTTTTCAAGGGCATTCCTGGGTTAAGCAGTAGGGTTAGTGATGAAACAGAGAGGCTTTGAGAAGAAGACAGTTGGCAGCTGGATGGAACTCCTTTAACTCAGTCTTTTTCTATATTAAAGACTGTACATGTAACATATAATGTAATTGTAAGGAGGTATTTCTGTAGTCTATCAATTACTAGATAGTGGAAAGGGGGTGGGATTAAATAAGCTTATGCTTCTTCCTGCTCCTTTTTGAACATGAAAGTTATTTGTAGTTGTGGTTGCTCGTTTTCCTTTTGTTGTGCTTTGTTTGTTTCTCTCTTTTTAATTCTATGTTGTTATACCTTTTCAACATGTTCAAAATAAGGATTCAATCAATCAATTCAAATCTTGCACTGTTGCGTAGTCAAGTAAGCATTTTGATATGAAGGCTGAACTGGGCCCATGTACTGAGCTGCTGGGGTAACAAACAAAACATTCCAGTCAAATGTATTTCTGACAGAATTCAATTGAGAAGTATGAAATGTGTTAGATATAAAGACTAGATTTAAAGTTTTTTCTAGAGTTTCCATGGAGTTTTCACCAGATGCCCCTGATTTGCATAAAGAAGCCTTCCAGACTTTATGCAAATAAGTAACAGGCGACTGAATACCTTAGCAGCCCTGTTTGAAACAGTGCAACATTACCTGCTTCCTCTTAGAGAATAAATGGAAAAGAAAAAGAAATCTGTATGTATGTTGGCTTGTTGTGTTGAAGCTAAACGCATTTGGCAGCCTAAAGGTGACTTTTAGAATGTAATGTTATCAGGGCCAACCAGGGTTTAGAAATTAGTTAAGTCCAGCATTTTTATGTATTTATGTATCATATTTATATGTCCTTTCTGAAAAGTCCTAAAGTTACAAAACAATCATAACCAGAAATTGAAACTATAACAGACAATATTTTTCTCAGCTGTACATCACATATGTATACCATTATGTAAAGACTCTAGCATACTGAACCACAGGTAACATCATCATCATCACACATCCATTTATGCTTGTCTTTATGGGGGCAGCTAGTCGCTACAGTATTCTCCTGAACCACAGGTGTCATCACTCAGACGGTACCTTCACATCAGCGTTGATGTAGGAGGAGAAGAGATCAAAACCAGAAGCAAAGAAAAATTTTGTAACCCTTAATTCTCATCTTTTCAAACTGTTAGAACATCTCCCTTTGTATAACTTTGTATAATCTGTAAAACGCTGAGCTTCTGTGCCGATATATTAGGCACAAATTCCAAATGTATCTTAACAGTAGATTGGACTGGTCAGAAAACACTCATGCTGTGTACAAGGGGCAAAGTTGGCTGTAACTGCTGGGCAGGCTGAGGTCTTTTATGACACAGTGATGGCTTCTGCAATCTTTTAGGCAGTTGTCTGCTGGGGAGGTGTCAGCATGACAGGAAGCGACTTAATAGACTGGTGAAGAGGGCCAGCTCTGTCCTGGTCAGTCCCCTAGACTCCACTGAGGAACTGGGTGAGAGGAGGATGTTAGCAAAGCTAATGTACATAAGGGATGACATCTTTTAACCTGCTGCATGAGACTTTGGAGGCCCTGAGCCGCTCTTTCAGCAGGAGACTGTTAGAGCCACTGTGTAAATGGTGCACTATTGTAACAGCAGTCAGACCTGCTCATGTGTATGTACAATAAATATTTATGTATATATGTATATGTTATCACTTGTTTTTTGTACACTATTTTGTCTCCCCCCCCCCCCAAAAGGGAGAGAGTATGTAATCAGCAGTCTAGATATCATTTAAAATTTTTGAGTGTTTGCCGACACTAATAACTGCTAGAGCTCGTTAAATTTTGATATTAATCGGGTCAAGGTCAAGCTCAAGGTCACACCAAATTTCAAACTCAGTAAAAACTTTTTTATCACCGCCAATTTTTCTATGGATTTTCTTCAAACTTCACAACAATATACTTGGCCTCGGGAGTCATGAGTTCCTAGGTTGGCCAAGCATTTGACCTTGATGTTCATTGTAAGCCTTCAAGGTCAAAGTTGAAACCATATTGAGTAATATATCATATAAAAGAGCGCGAAGAAAGCTGCACAACACACTTTTTTTTCAGTACGACGCCTATGTGACATTAACTTTGTCACACGATGGCAACTTGCCAGGCGCCGCGAAAGCCCTACCACCAACTCAGTATGCATTCTCTCACTCATTTCTTATTTTTTACTTTAATACCAGTTATTATTAAACCATTTTTTTCATCTTCAGTCTTGAACTTACAGCAGCTGAAAGTAAAGCAACCAGTCCTAACAGTTGGAGAAATAAGACGTGGCTTTAATTACAGCAGCTGCCACATAAAGAGCCAACTGAGAAGGACAGAGAGATGGTGTGATTCATTTATGGCATAATATATTTGCAGATGGCCATATGACACTGCATATGGGACCATCACTCTACTTTTATATATGGAGTCGCTGAAACAAGCGCACGACACACTGCAAGCAACTGTAGAATGAATCCACTTTCTTCACAAGGTTTTAACCATGAGGTAAGCATCATCAGCACTTTTTTCCTCCAAGTTTGTTAATTTAATAAAATTTGAGAACACATTACAATGAAATACACCAAAATAAAATGGATTAAGGTTGAGTATTCAGTTTACTGCTGAGTGAGAGTGACGAACAGACTCAAAGCAGGAGCCACCTGAGACTCCACACTACCCTCAGTCAATTTAAATCACATTCTACAGAATCTGTCTTTCTGAGCGCTAAATTGAAATAAAGATTACTTAAACTTTTTTCCCCACAGTGTTTTTATTCTTTTTGGTTCTTCTGCAAGAATGTAGAACTTGTTTTACGTGTAACGGACCGTGTCAACTGTCACTACTTGAAAAAGGAGTACAAGACGGGGGGGCGGAGAGAGAGAAAAGTGTCTTTTCAGCAGGATACCAGCAATAATCTGTGTTAAACCTGCTGAGCCGCTGTATTACTGAGGCTTTTGGCAGGTGCAACCACAATGTAGCCTTGCTCAGTCAGTTTGAATAAGCTCTGAGATGATCACCGTGAAACTATAGATTAGCATGACTGGCGCACAGACGTGCCAGGGGAAGGCTGGATCTGCCTCTCTTGCCGCTGCGATCTCAGAAGAAAAAGCAATCACAATATGACGGCATGGTTTTTTTGCAGCACCGGAATCTGCAGTGGTATTGTTTTCATGGGAGCAGGTGACACACGTGGAAGGGGAGAGGATATTCAGAGGCATTAACATGAGCTAAGCGTGTTGTTTAAACCTGAAGTCCTTACTTTGAACTCATTTATTCCCATCATTCAAATGAGATTTCCATAATCTGTTCCATCAGCAGTGGCTGTCCTTCTTAGAGGCCGCACGGTAGATTACACTCAAATTAATGCACCCCAGTCGCCGCTGTTAATGTGATCTACTGATTATGCAGGAGGGAGAAAAACAGCAATTCAGCAGCTTACTATAGCAGCCATAAAATGCTTCTCAGGCTTTTTAATGTTGTGTTAAACATTAAAAACTCTATTTCCAGGGAAATAATCAAGAAGACGGGCACCTGCTACTAGAGACTTGAGACCCAAGCACTTAAAAACACTTTGCACATTTTTTTGCGGCTGACCAGTCAGAAACAGGGGTCTAAGGGGTCAACAGCTTTGTGATGCATGACACTGGAACAGGGTTTTCTGCTAACAGCACGTCAGTGTTACTTACAGCGAGGTCAGCATTTTACTCACTTCCCTCTGCACACAATCTCAGGATTTCTGCTCCAAGACCTCAGACACACATCAGCAGGCTGATGGGCCAGCAGTCTGTCTTCACTCAGTCGGACGTGCGTTCATGTGTCTGGGTTGTTGCTCACACTGCGTGTCCATATGGTCGTACATTTGTTGTTGATGATTAGCAACTTGTAGAGAAGAAGGAAAGTAAGATACACTATGCAATATTTTATATTAATGACTGATCAACAAGAAGTTATGAGCACACAAACAATTATCACCTAATTCTGCAGGTTTTCTGAGTTCGGGGGACAATTTTAGGCCCTTTCCGATAATTGTTTTGATTTTCTGACCTTTAAGGAAGCATGCTTTTTCATTGGTTTCTAATGGGAGTGACAAGCAGCTGGGTTTCTTTTGCATTATGAGGACTGAAAAATGTTCCACTTCAGGAAAAATTGTGCACCCATTTCTTTCACTTCCTACCCAGCTGGTCCAGTAACAGTGGAGGAGGGTCGGGATAGATGCTACATCAACCAGCCATCACATCCTACTTGTACAAGTGGTAAATGGTAAATGGCCTGTATTTGTATAGCGCTTTACTAGTCCCTAAGGACCCCAAAGCGTTTTACACATTCAGTCATCCACCCATTCACGCACACATTCACACATTGGTGATGGCAAGCTACATTGTAACCACAGCCACCCTGGGGCGCACTGACAGAGGCGAGGCTGCCAGACACTGGCGCCACCGGGCCCTCTGACCACCACCAGTAGGCAACGGGTGAAGTGTCTCGCCCAAGGACACAACGACCGAGACTGTCCAAGCCGGGGCTCGAACTCGCAACCTTCCAATTACAAGGCGAACTCCCAACTCCCACAGTTTCTTCAATTAAGCAACAGTTAGCTAGAGTCACTAAACATCAAAGCATTTCTACTGATAAAATCCTGCCAATTGGGCGTTTTCCTGCTGTTTTCAGCTGGGCTTAAAAAATAAAAAATAACATACAAATACTTTGGTATATGTCCCTCATATCTATTCTCTTATGAAATATCACCAGTGACTGGCTGGTGAACATGGTTACAGCATTTAAATGCTGTCTCTCACAGTGGTAATGCACCTACAATGTGAATCTAGATCCCTCCATGATTTCTAAGTGGGAGAACTTGCAAAATCGCAAGGTGTTCAAATACTTGTGTTCCTCACTGTGAATGTGAAGGCCCAGATATTTATTTTGACAATTAGTGTGATGTAAACACAGCTTGTACTGGAGTAAACATTGGTCTTGAATTCTTCAGGTTGACATCAGCTTTGAGCGTCCTAAACAGGACAGTATCTACACCCATCTTTAGTCCTATCTACGCCCTCCCTCTACTCAACTCTTTCGTGACGCCATAAAATTCCCTGAAAATATTGTGAACATTAAACGTGTACTGGCTATGAAAAGAATCAACTGATGCACTTTGATTTTAGTGGCCCTGGTTTTTAAATATCTAATCTAATACAGTGAAGGAGAATGAAAACTAATTGTCTAATTACTTAGTTACAGAAAACCAAAGACAGCCTGTGGATCATGCAGGGAAAAAACCCATCCAAGGTGTTCAATCGCACTGGAGCGGAGGCGTTTTTTTTAAGATAAGACCAAACCTTTTGTGTGGATAAATATCACAGGGTGGAAAAATGTGTCTGGTATTTGGGTGGTGAAACGAGCTGAGCGATGTTGTTTATAAAAACTTCTTTTGACAATCCTCAATTCTGACTCATTCCCTCTTTGAAAGGCAACTATTAGAAAGGAAGAGACTGGATCAATGAGTTCACAATGTTCAGCTAAAAAGTTAAACATCTTCTTTCATGGGGAGAGATTTATTGATGGAAGACGTGTACCATAAAACTACTTTCCAAAGGGAGGTAAAGAGGAGTTTTCAAAGTTGCCTGATGCCATCCTTCAGAGGCAGAACTGTTGTCAGCCTTTCCTCTGTTTTTGGCTTCATTTGATCTCTTTCTCTAGAGTGTGACTGCTTAATGAAAACAGCTCTGATGTTCCCCGGTGACTCAATCTAGTGGTACAAATGCAATGTACTCTCAATTACATGGAATTAGATGCTGGCTTAATGGTGCTTTATTATCTCACTTCTTAAGTTTGCACTTTCTGCCTCCTGTCTGTATAGAAATGCAGTGTAGCTCATTTAAGTAAATGAATGTCACAGTGAAATTAAAATTTCATTAGAAATCAATAAAGTAAGCACCCACTTACATTAGTGTTCTTCAAAGGCAATGAGGTTTTGGTTCCAACTAATAAAGTCGGTACTGTAATTTGACTGGTAATATCTTGTATTGGCACTAAATATATTTGTAGCTCCAGTTCCAACAAATATTGCAGTTAAGAAACACCACACTAACTTTTCTATCAACTCTGGAAGCACTGAGATAAATATTTTATATGCAATATCCATAAATGATATTAAAAATTGAGATAGCTACCAAACGGTGCCCAGTGTCACCCACTGGGTTTTGTCTCATTCAAAGCGACAGTGTTTACCAGTTGATTAGCTTGGTTAGCAAGGTGACTGCGTGGGTGCATCACAAATACCTGCTAATTAGTGCTAACATATTTTTAAAAATTAATTATAATTAACAGTTAACTACAACATTAGATACTTGCATTAAAACATTGTATAAGGCATCAGTTGTCGTGATATCTGGTAATGGGTATGTCTTTTTCACAAGTTTTGAATTGTGAACCTTTTGTCTGGGTTTCTGTTTTTTTTTTCTGTATTCTTGAAGCTTTGATTTATGTATTTGGTATGTTGAGTTTTGGAATCCTGTTTTGTATATCCTAAGTTTTTCAACATTCACCAGCCACTTTATCGGGTAGTGCTGGCTTAGACCCTTAGATTTTCCATTCATAACTGGCTTATTTCTCCCTGATATTGGTTCAACAAGGTGCTGGAAGCATTCCTCAGAGATTTTGGTCAATATTAATGTAATAGTATTCATCCACATCCATGATGTGAATCTCTCACATCCCAAAGGTGCTCTATTGAAATAAGATTTAGTGACAGTAGAGGTCATTTGAGTACAGTGAACTCATTGTTATGTTAAAAAAACAGTTTGAGATTATCTGAGCTTTGGCCTGCCTAAATCAGCCGTCAGAGGATGAGTACACTGTTGTCATGAAGGGATGGCCATTGCCAGAGACAACTCAGGTAGGCTGTGGCACTTAAATGATCCTGAGGCGTCCATACTGTGCCAAAAATTAATCACCAATCAATTACACCACCACCTTTTTGTTCCCTTTTCATGAATCTATTATCAGATTTTGGATAAAGTTTTACTTTGTGTCCAGTTTGCATTTGGGTCTACCTTTGACACTAGTTACTTTCAGGAGGTCCATTTCATTGACTCAAATTAGCTGAGCTGAAGCCTGTTAGATAGCATGGGGTTAAACCTACTTATGTCTCTACCTGGCTCAAAGCAGCCATATCGCTAATAATGCATAACGCTAAGCTGTATGGAAATTAAACAATAACAAAAAAAGAGCAATAACAAAAACAGATATCACCCTGTATACAGTCGTTAGAAAGCAGGAAACTGTTTTTTGTTGGGGGGTTGTTGTATGAGACTGTAAACATGTCTATTTCTGCTGTAAAGTTGGGTATTTTAACACTGGACTCAATGACAGTGGTCCCCAACCCCCGGGCCACGGACCGGTACCGTGCCGCGAGAGTTGAGGCTCAGGTGTGAAATGCATGGTTTTCGGGGTTTAATCAGTTTTTATCGTTATTTTTTTTATCGTTTTTAACATTAACTCGATTTCCCTGGGTCTTTCCCGTGTGTTATGAGTACATCTTCTGGTTTTTTGGTACCGGTACTGGTTTTATTTTGTTGTATTTATCCGCAACACCTTGAAGGCCGGTCTGTGAAAATATTGTCGGACATAAACCGGTCCGTGGAGCAAAAAAGGTTGGGGACCGCTGGTCTATGAGGACTCACTTTTGGAGTTATCCTTAAGTGGTGATCAGAGGAACTGCATTTTCTGGCTCTTTAGCATCAGCTTAATTCCTTAGCAGCAGAATTAATTGTTCTGCTTGAATTTATCACATAACTGTCTCATCCATACATTTAACTGGTAATGAAAAAACACCTTCAATAGATCATTCAAAAGCAAATATTTATTCATATCCAACTCAAAGAGAGAAAGGAATTTGAACCAGTAAAGATAGGCTCTAGTTGTTGTTGTTGGTAGGAAAATTTGCTAGCTGTGTTCTTCCATGTGTTTGTGTGTTGTGAAAAATGGAAATCAGCAGGGCAAATGTGCAGTAGCTCTTGAAGCAGACCCCTTAATCATATCACTCATCACTGCATCTAATAAAAAGACAGCCTAGAAATGAAGATAAATTGATCCCCCTATTTTATAATGTAGGTCTGGTGCTGTGAATCCAAGAGAGACAGGTGTTTCTCAAACGATCCAAGAACCACTGTGTGTGTGTGTGTGTGTGTGTGTGTGTGTGTGTGTGTGTGTGTGTGTGTGTGTGTGTGTGTGTGTGTGTGCGTGTGTGTGGTACACACATTATAACCAGCACTGACTTCATCTCAGCATTGTTTCTGCATCTACTACACACCCGGACAGAAGATGCCGCCACAACTGTCTGCCTGTGGTGAGCATGCAGTCACAGTGTGGTTTTTCTCCAGGGCTGACCAACTTAGCAACTGCTAGAATAAAAAGACTTTTGTCTTTGGTGGGTGTTATAAAATAAGCATACACCACATATGTTTTATTTAGGGGAGACATAGTGGCTGTAAGTGCATCTAATAAAATCACCCATAAGGGACCAGTTAGAGGAATACCGCAGAGCAAAACTCATAGCTGAGCAGCAATCTCAAGGCCTCTGTGACAGCAGCACTTTGGGAAAATCTTTTAGACGTAACCTGAAGTAATAACAGAAATGAAATCTCTGAACCCAGCCCTGCATCAAAGTTGAAAACCATCCAAACAGAGTGTCAGCTCCATTCCTTTTGCTGTTCTGTCTCTAAAAATGCAGCTGAGTGTCCCCAAAAACTCAATAAGAAACTGTCAGCTTGGCTTTTCATTTATTTTCCCACCATTTGATGCACCGCACAGTGTTTCTCCTAACCTCAAAATATGAGTTAAGATGTAGAAGGGGGTAAAAATGTTTGACTTTTGGCTGAAACTGCCCGATCTTTGTTTTGTTCCTGCTTGTTTTCTCACAAAAGAGGTTTCAGAACATTTTCTCTTCATTCCACTGAAGTCCTGTTTTTTCCTGTGAATCGACTTCTCTGTGCACCTACAAGACAATATGAAAAATTATGTATGTGGCTCCATCGTGTTGTAACAACTGAAAACAATCAGAGAATGGAGAGAGCAGAGAATGTGTTCGTAAAAAAACTACTGGTCTCAAAACATAATGTGAAGCTTGAAAGGTAGTCCAGAAAGAATGCCCCCCTATGGAGCTGTTGTCCAAAATTGTAACTTTCATGGAATAGAAAAAAAATTTTCATTATGTTTTAAATAGGAGTCCAGACAATAGATCAGATTTCATTTTATAAAAATGGAAACTTCACAAGCTGTTTTCCAGCATTTCAGTTTTCCACTTGCAGTTTTCCTTTTCTTATAGTGATCCCAAGCAACATGATTCAAAGACCCAACTCTAGTGCAACAGAGCCTGCCACCTCCTGAATTGGATAAGCATAAGAAAATAATAGGATGGATGAAAGGTGTGTGGATGCTACGATTCCTTCTTTGGGAACCAAGGATGTCTGTACCAAATTTCATTACATTCCATCCAATAATTATTCACACATTTAATCCCAAATAAGTATTAAAACCGCTCAACAACCATTGTTTCAAACCTGGAGGCTTAAAGTTTACAGGCTTTCTGTCTACTAAATGTTAGATATAGAGGATATGTCAAAACATAAAAATATGTTTCCATGAGGTACTCTCTGTCTCACCACAGCCACTTCAGTTCACCAACTTGAGAAGTTATTTAGATTTAACAACTTTTATAACAGATGTCCTTTCAGAAAGGCAATAGTTTGACACTAAATCTAAGCCATCCCAGTGAAAGACTTTTGCCTATACTGCCTCTGCCATAGACTGTACATGAAAGACAGACCTAGAAACCTTAGTCTCACCTATTGATTAATGAAGCATCGCTCTGAGCATTTCAGTCTCTGCCATGTTGGACAAACAACAATCTGACTGAGATGCCAAGAGATACTGTTGACTCTAAGGTAAGGCATCAATTTATCAATTACAAGGGAGAGTCGTCCTAAAGCAAACCCTGCTTTTTTCTTATTATTTACAGTAATGAGGGCCATATTTAACAAAAATTAAGTAGTGAGACCATAAAACTGCTTTCTTCTTGTTTCTAGAGGAGACAGGCCCCCTGCTGGTCACTATAAAAAATGCAGGTTTAAGACACTTCCACGTTTGCATTTGTTCCCACCTGGAAGCTACATCATTTATTTACAGTCTATGGTCTCTGCTGACAGTACACGTCATCACTATCCTGTGATGTGACCTTTATTTGTTGTTAACATTATGTGCTGTTCTGAGCCGAGTGGCTGAAGCTGTATGTATCCAGTTTGATTAATATTTGTCTAACAGCATTGTTTTGCACTAACATATAAGATCAAACTCATCAGTCTCCTCACTCATCATCTGTTAGTGCAACCTGTTCTCCCAAACAATATATATGAGTCATACTAACTGATAAAAGAAGCATTCAAACACAGCCTGTGACAAGGTGAACAGTAAGGCATCTGAACTTAATGTAGGATTTTCTGTTGGAGGACAGAAACGGACCCTTTGTCTCCTCCCCAGTCTCCTAATAAATTGGTTTTAGTCTGTTTTGGAGCAAATTATCCTTCCCTCTCCCCCTAATTTTCCAATTTGCTGTGTCATTTATACCTAATTGAGGACCGCACTGGGCTGCATTACTCTCACAAATTGGGTGATATAGTTTATTGAAGGTCTGCTTTATACAGAGGGGCTGGTAAACCAAACATCAATTGTAGACCATACAGAAGATGGGGATTTTTCCTGCAGGCTGGGGAGCATTGCAAAGAGGCTTTAATTATTTCTCAAAGGCAATCCTGGCCATTGCTCCACCACTCATTTTATGGTCACTTTCTTTTTCTTTCTTTGATGGAGGTAATGAATGGGGTGAAAATTCACTTCATTTCATCCCTGCTCTGTCACCCTTCCTGGTATTTGCATCTCATATTCTTCTAACCAAATAAGAAAAGCTTGTTTTCAACCTGCTCAGGCCAGGTCCAGCATAGGAATGAACGAAAGAATAAAGCACAGGTTAGTGCCTCCTCCATTAGCGTGTGACTCCTCCTAATAAGGAGGTGTAGGTTTGTGCCCTTGACTGTCAAACTATTTACTGGAAGAAATTCCCAACAAAGTTTTGTATTTATTTGCAATACAGAAACACAATTTATTGGTACACTAAAGTGAAAATGTAGGAACATAATAAACAAAAATGTGGTTATTAGTTAAATTCATGTGATGATAAAGGAAATACTTCAACAGTTTAAGATCCTTTTTTTTTTTTCACTTTTAAAGATGTCACAGAAAGAAAAAAAGGAGTTAACAGCAGTTAAATACATATTGTATCTCCTGCAGGTTTTCCAATCAAGCCTAGTTGACTCAAGTCAAGTACAACATCCACACAGAAAACTGTAATGGTTTTGAATAGCTAATCAGCTAGCATCATGTCTTATTCTTCAACTGACATCTCAGCCTCTTTCGGTACTAACCAAATATTCAGCTGCTGACTTTCTATACATAAAGCACCACGAGACGTGTGAACTATTCAGAGTGCACGGCTTGACAAATGACAGTTTGACTGCTCTTATCTCTTACACAAAGTGTCTACATAAACACGTCTCCAGTGTAGACTTTACTCTTCAGCTGACAGTTCAACCTCCTTCTGAGCTTCGACATTACCTGGCACTTTAGCTGTTTACACTTAGGCGTTTGTTTTTTTTAACTCCAGTTGTTACAAAGTGACAGCTCCACTTCCCACAGCACTTAAACTGAAATCTGACAGACTTTATGTTATTGCACTTCTGCTCATTAGCAGTTCTGATAGTGTAAAGGCATTCACTTCTTGAGAGTCTCTGAGTGCGTCCGTGTTTTAGAAGGGCAAACTGCAATCCTGGAGGCATCTTCTGTAGCAGGAGCTATACCACAAAGGCCGTTTTGTGATTTTTGTCTGTATGCTGGTTGCTAGAGTGGTGCTCCTTCCAGCTGCTTTCAACTCACATTTGAAGTTCAAGATGGTTTTTCCCCTTTGTTCAGTTTTCATACTTTAAGTGAAAATATCGGATATTTCACTTGCTTTTATGGCGTAGACAGTGATTGCTATTATATGACTTCAACAAACATGTTAACTGAAGACCTTCAAGTTCCTGGGTACAACCATCTCCCAGGACCTGAAGTGGGAGACCAACATCAACTCCATCCTCAAAAAGACCCAGCAGAGGATGTACTTCCTGAGACAACTGGGGAAGTACAGTCTTCCACAGGAGCTGCTGATCCAGTTCTACACTGCGATCATTGAGTCTGTCCTGTGCTCCTCCATCACAGTCTGGTATGGAGCAGCCACTAAACAGGACAGGAGCAGACTGCAGCGGACTGTACGGGCAGCAGAAAGGATCATCGGCACCCCCCTGCCCTCCATCCAGGATCTGTACCTCTCAAGAACCAGGAAACGGGCAGGGAAAATCATCGCAGACCCCTCACACCCTGCACACAGACTTTTTGATCTGCTGCCCTCTGACAGACGGTACAGAAGCCTGCAGACCAGGACCACCCGACACAGGAACAGTTTCTTTCCCCTCGCCATCTCCCTTCTTAACAGTTGACCTGTCACACTGCTCCCACTGCCAGACTGCAACTGCACCTTATGTACATTTTGTAGTATTCATTCCACCTCATTCATTTCTGTATTTTATGTATATACGTTTAGATTCGTTATTTATAGTTGGTTTACATAGCTTTGTGTATGTATGTGTAATGTGTATATATAGACACTTGTGTGTGTGTGTGTGTGTGTGTGTGTGTGTGTGTGTGTGTGTGTGTGTGTGTGTGTGTGTGTGTGTGTGTGTGTGTGTGTGTGTGAGATTTACATTGCTGTGCTTGAGAGCCACCATCTACCGGAACCAAATTCCCTGTATGTGTCTGCACATATACTTGGCCAATAAACACGATTCTGATTCTGATTCTGAACTGCTTACAGAGCTGCTCTACTGTGACATAAAATTATGGTGAAAACCGCTCCTACAGGACCTCAAAGTGAAATTTCACATGGTTCCAGAGGCCACGGTTCAATTGTTTTGATCTGTTTTCAGCTCTAATACTTGAAATCATTGCCAGGGATTCAACGACTGCCCTTCTGACATTTTACATATAAATACAAGCTGTCCTGTGGCTTTGCTGACTGTCCCAACTGATCTATTACAAAAAAAGATGCAGGTCACGCTCTCACCTTTTCAAATATGGACATTTGTAATGAACCCATTGGCACCATTTAAGTGTCATTTTTTCAAAAGCATGATTATCACCCTAATACATGATCTTTTGCTCAATGTTACTAACTAGTTTTATGTCTAAACCTAACCAACTAGGAAATGTGAAATTAAAAAGTGACTGAAAACAAAGCTTGAAAAGTGCAAAATAAAGCTTGATCAAATTACAATCTCTTACAAACTTGTGGTTTAATTTATTGGCACCCCAACAATCTTTAAATGCCACTCTTTAACCTCCTGCGGGTTACAGGTGAGAACCCTGTTTTGTACTGAAGAAAACAGTCACAGCAGCAGTCACCTCAAGGCACTTTATATTCTAAGGCAAAGACCTACAATAACGCAAAGAAAACCCAACAATCATATGAGCAACTTTGGGCAAGCAGTTGGCGGAAAAGCTCCCTTTTAATAGAGAGAAACACTCAGTACATCATGGGAATCCCCTATCAGCCCAGACCTATTGCAACCACAAGATTTATTTAACAAAAAGGAAAGTTTTAAGCCTAATCTTAAAGTAGAGAAAGTGTCCGTGTCTCAGTTGCAAACTGGGAGCTGATTCCGCAGACGAAGGGCCTGAAAACTGAAGGCTCGGCCTCCCATTCTACTTTTAAATTCCCTATGAAAAACTACATGTGGTTTTCCTGGTCAAAAACAAATCATTTGATAAAATGAAAAAGAAAACAATGAAGGAAAAATGTGATATTCTGATTGCGTAGAGTTGGGGTTAGAGTTGGAGCTGGCACTGATGAGTTAAATAGCACAGTCACTGTCCAATAATGCCACTACTAGTGTGCCAGGAAATCCATGCCAAAGCACACCTCTGCAATACCAGAACAGCAGTATCTGACACTCTAGCACGAGAAAGCACTTGACAACTATACAGGTAAAAATGTTTTCTATCTCTAAATGGCAGAATGGGTTTAATACTTAGGTCTTGTTTTTGTATTTAGTGCAAATAGATATCTGAATTTCAAAGCCATCAAGAGGCTTCTCAAGCAAAAGTTTGTCTCTGTGCAATCAGCAAACAGCATTAACTTCCCACCTCTCCTCAGGGTATCCTGTTATTTTCTTTCCACAGGAATTTTTTCCTTTTTTTTTGGCAGCAGATGTTCCTCTCCACCCTGCCCATCGTTGCGGGTGCCTGAGTGACGGAGAGGCCGCCCATCAAAATGCCATCAGGACCCTGCTGGCCACCAGATGAACGCATGCCCAGAATGCATCATGTGGGGGCTGTTAAGTCCCATTTACCTCTTCCTCCCGTCTGCCACTTCCCTTTACCATCAGCTTGTGTCCTCGTAACTCTCCATCACCGAAGCAGACATAACAAAGCATTCAGCGACACTTTTTCTGGTTTGTGCTGACAAACCAACTTAACAAAAGATGAGTCTCGACCCCTGGCTGGCTCAGTATAAAAGACCGCGGCAGACGGAGGTGTGGGCATGTGAATAAATCGATTAGCAGAGCGCTTGACGGATGGGATTTACAGGAGGTCTCGACGCACCAGAGAATTAATTTTGCTGGGAGAACATGGTTCTGCCAGGTTCATTCGTCTTGGCGGGGAGTTTGGCAGTTTCCCCAGGTCTGGGGGCTCAATTAACGAACGGCTGCAGCGGTTTGGGGAGGAAACAGCTTTGTTGAGGAATATGCCACATCCATGTGTCAGGCACATTTTAACGATAACGGATTTTGGGAATGCAAAATGAGAAAGGAAAAGGGGAGGTTAGGTGGGTGAGGTTAAGCTTTCAATGCTGGATTGGTGGGGGATGGGGTTTTAAGAGGAACTACAGGACAAAGAGAGAGGTAAAAACATCTTGTGGAACATTAAGCCAGCACGATGTGTATGTGTTATTAAACAGCTGGCTAATTTACACAGCATTACACCATGGACCCAACAAATACACTGTACTGCAAAAAGCACTTGCTTGTCTGCCTTCACATTGCCTTCAGTGGCATCCCATTCTTAGTCCATAGGGTTTAATGCGATGTCAGCCCACCGTTTGCAGCTATAGCAGGTTCAACTCTCTGGGATGGCTTTCCCTGAGGTTTAGGAGTGTGTTTATGGAAATTTTAGGAGCATATTTGTGAGGTCAGACACTGATGATGACAGTGATGAAAGCCTGGCTTGCAGTCACAGCTCTAATTCATCCCAAAAGATGTTCTATCAGGTTGAGGTCAGGACTCTGTGCAGATCAGTCAAGTTCTTCCACACCAGACTCACTTATCCATGTCTTTATGGGCCTTGCTTTGTGCACTGGTGAGAAGGAGCCATCCCCAAACTGTTCTCACAAAGTTGGGAACATCAAATTGTCCAGTCTCTTGTTATGCTGAAGCATTAAGAATTCCTTTCACTGGAACTAAGAGGCCAACTCCTGAAAAACAACCCCATGCTATATAAATTAGCGACCTGTGTGTACTATGCGCCTCAACATCTGCTGACCCCGCTTTTACGTGGCCTACCACGTTGTGGTTGACTTGCTGTCATTACCAATTGTTTCCACTTTATTATAATACCACTAGCAGCTGACTGTGGAATATTCAGCAGTGAGGAAATTTCAGGAATGGACTTGTTGCACAGGTGGTGTCTCATAAAAGGACCACTCTGGAATTTAGTGAGCTCCTGAGAGCAACCCATTCTTTCACAAATGTTTGTAGAAGCAGCATGCTTCTGTACTTGATTTTATGCACCTGTGACCATGGAAGTGATTGAAACACCTAAATTCAGTGATTTGGATGGGTGAGTGAATACTTCTAGCAGTATAGCATATAAGGCCAATATTCATTTTACTTTTGATGCTGCCTCCACCACCTCTACACTCATACAGTATGTCAGTCGCAGAGTAGTTCACTGTAAAGCATCCAGTGTTTTCTCCTCCTTTTGCTGTAAATGGAACCATAATGAGAAGATGGAAATGCAGATTTAAGCAACTTAAAACAAAAGATGGGGTTTTTTTATCTTCTGTATACAGTCAGTTATTTATGCAGTAATATAAAATATTAAAAATTATTAAAATTATAAATATTACAATTAAATTACAATTTTAATATAAATTATAATTATGAATATTAAAATTATTTGAAGCTTTGTCTTTCAAAAAAGAAAAAGATTTTCCATATGAAATTTGCACAAATGTTACTTTAACAGGATGTCGTCTGTTCATTTCAAGATGAGTATTTTCAGTGCATGGGCTCTGCAGAGTAGCTTTGGATGATTAAAAGGTCAAAATAATCTTCATTTACTGGGCCTTCAGTTAATCTATTGTCTAAAACAATCGGTTTTAGCACCTCTGCCTTCAGCCAACTTTCTTCTGACTGGAGGAGTTAATTGAAAAGGCCTCTGTGGTGACCAGATTGGGAATATCTGCTGTCTTTGACATCATACAGACATCCAAAATCAAGCTTCTAAAGCAGCCTCAGATAGCCTGAAAGAAGGGATTCTTTTTATTATTTGAAGATGCGCTTGAACATGTATATGCATCCACCATTGTTAAAGTATAAGTAAATATACATATGTATATATGACAGAAACTAAGGATAAATATGATGGGCCTGCTTTAAATTCTTAAGTACCTTTCTTTGGAAGTAAAAGGCAGGTGAATCTAGACTTCCACAGACTGAGCATTAATGCAGAGTTGCTTGTTATGTTGAAGCATCTTTGCACTCACTCTTCCCTTCCCACTATCTCAGGTTCCAATCCCTCAACCTGAACATTTCAGTGGATGATTTATGTAGTAGTGTTGCTCTGTGACCTCAAAATCCGCCCCATCCATACCGCACCTGTCACTGCGCCACAGCCTGCATGCTTACTGAAAAGCAAGCCATCCATGCAAAATGGCAATTTTCTACTCACCTAGAGAATAAAAAAAGGATCCAATCCATTCAGAGGCAAAACAAGGAAAATTCTATGATATATAGAGCAGGTGCGCGAGGCCTTGGCCCACTGCTAACGAGGGAGCTGAACTGCATGCACCGTTGACCACAACATCTGTCGTTTTCACTGATGCAGAGTTTGGTTTTACCTTTGCAGCACAGTTTGCACGGCAAGAGACAGGAGATGATAAAGTACATAAGATGGATACAGATGGAAGAGACCCGGCCCGATTTCAGTTGGGGGGCACAAAGTTCCCATGCTGTGCCTTGGTAGCATATGATGCATGAGAATCCACCACGAGCAGCAAAGAGTTATGCTTGTCTACCTGGGCCCAAGGTGAGGCCCGGCCTGACCCAGTTCACCATCCCAGGTGGAAACCCTAATGAGCTCATCAGGCCTAACGAAGCTTAACAAGCTTCTAATTGGCAGCGTTATGATGTCCCCGAAGGTCAGAGTGCAGGTTCCTGTGCCAAGAGCAGGAAAGGCTTTCACTTCCTGCCAAGAGCAATCACGTGACTGACTAATATCCCTTTGTGTAAACAAAGTCGGGAAAGGGCAAGAGGAACTTCTTACATAAGCAAAAAGAGTGCGGTAGCTTACAGATAAAAAGTTGTGGTGAGGTTTGAAAACAACGCTGCAGCCTCACAACTGGAAAACAAAGATGTAAAATAAATATCACCAGTATAAATCATGCTTGACAGTGTAATCTAATACAAGAGAGAATACAGACACCTATAACTTTACAGATTATAAAATAAAAATCAACAAACATATAAAAATTTGCTACCAGTAAATAACAAGCAGTTAAAAAAGTTTGATCAGATACAGAAATCTTTTTTTTCCTTTAACAATAAAAAAAAAAAAAAAGAGCAGAGGCTGTTCAGGTGCCTGACAAATATTTCTGTGGTGAAATGCTGCCACCTACTGGTCACTATGCACAGATACAACTTAAAAAAAATCTGTCCACTGAAAGAAAGAAAAAACGAATTTCCACATTATGGCATAATTAAAATAAAAATCAAACATGCCATCTGCTATATTTAAGAATACAAAACCCCAATAAACCAGAAAATAGCCACATCACACAGTTATGAAGACAGAGTGCACGATGTACACGACGTATACATTTTAACTATTGATGTAACTACAAGGTTAGTGATAGAAACATGGAGGGGGTTTATTGCAGCAATGACAAACCACACAAATAATATCAGAAAATGTACTTTAAAAAAAAAAAAAAAAAAAGAATAAAGAGAAAGTTGTATCTGATAAGCACATACTGCATGTTTCTGTTGGATATTATCATGCAAGTCCTATTAAGATCCATTAAATCCAGACTGGCCAGGAATAAAAGACTGGAATAGCACTAAAATCTATCCAATTTCCCCTGCAACAAAAAAGCATCTGAAACTACATAAAATTAAATTTTTTTAAGTAAAGAGATAATTTAGGAGAATGTAAATACAATGAAATGAACAGTTTAACTCCTAGATTAATTCCAGTGAATGTGAAGGATCTCAAGAAAACAGTGTCCAGCGCAACAAATATTAACCTTTAACTAATACTTTAGGATACAGTGTAAGTATAAACTGTATAAAGGCAAAAAAAAGAAGAAGAAAAAAAACATGCCACATTGTAGAATGATGAAAGCTTTATAATAGAGATAAAACTTGTTTTTAAAAAAAAAAAAAAAGTATAGTACACGTCCGTGGCAGACTGTTTGGTCACTCTGATGTCCCACACAATGTTGTGAGTCGATTCTGTTGGGAAAAATAAAAAGAAATGATGAGAATCAAAGCATATGCAAATATTTCACATCAAAATTTGGCTAAAGCTGCAACAAAACAGTGATGAAAAGCTGATGAAACTGCAAGTAACGCTGTCCTGCTGGAATTTTTACCTGCAGCTGCCGAATGCTCCTCATGGCGGTTTCGTCCAGCAGTGACAGATCTACTGAGTCCATCTGACTGGCCAGCAGGTGAATGCTCTGGATCAATATGTTAAGGACACTTGTGTTAGTGATTTCGTTTTTGAGAATTAGCCTTCTAATCAAGAGTTTTGTTAGACAATTAATTACTCAAAAGCCATGAAGTCATCAAATGTAACTAAACAGTCATCAACATAAACACAGTATAAAATCAACATGAAAGCAGAAGACTTGAAGGCCGATTTAATGCATCTTTAAGCTCATTTTCAATAAATCATATATAACAAAGTATTCAATGTTTTATCTTCCTGAAAATAGACATCTAAATTTCTTCAGTAAATATCGTTTCCTCTGCTGCCTTGTTAAAATCATTTCTTAAACAACTGACTGATCAATAGTACCTGAAGCTCTGAGCCTGACTAAATGTGCACTCACCTCTCCATTCCCAACGGGAACATTGATGACAATATCCTCATTTCCTGCTGCAATGGGAGAGCCGTTGACTGAAATGCTATAGACCCTCTCCTTGTGGCGGGGAACTCTCACTGCGGGGGTCTTGGGAAGCCTGAGGTGTAGTGAGTAATATGAAGCCTTCTTTGTAGGAAATGTCAACATTACAGAGTAAATAGCAGGGGCTGCCAGATTACAGCAAGTCTCCAGTCCCCACACACTTTCTAACACTCAAAGACACTAGATCCACTTACAGCTCTATGAGAGCAGAGATTTTGCTTTAACGAGAAGCCTGAGCTTTAATACAATACTTTGAGCATTTGTTTGTCTGTTTGCCCATGTTTTCACAGAATCACTATCTATTCAGCATGAACTGTAAATGAATTTGTGCTAGTAAAAATATCTCAGTACTATGTCTCAGTAATAAATCACTGAATATAAAGACATAACAATGCAGAAGTCTTCAGTGAGCTGCACTGAATAACCACATTCAGCACAGGTGTAGATGTCAACCTGTGAGGACGACTGGTGCACTGCTAATGTTATCCACACACAGCAAACTAACCTGACCAGTATGTGAGTCTAGTATCTTATGCACAATATAAATCTGACCCGTCTTCATCTGTGCTCAATTTTGAATCCTTTTTTTAACTGTTTTATAAATACGTTTTCTCCCCTCTCAATCAACTAGAACACTAATTGCCATTGACACAAACACCATCTTTAGAGTGACACAGTATAATTCTAAGGTGTACCTTGGGTCAAAGCGGGGGGTAATAAGAGGAGTGGGTCCCATCATCACAGAAGAATCCAGCAAGCTTCTGGCAGGAGTAATCAGGGGGTTCCTGTTTGATCTGAATCCAAACAATGACAATGTGTTAGCATCACATTTGTTAGCCACCAAACTTGCTTCCAAAAGTTTTTAGCACGGGAGGAAAGAAGAAGAAAAGAAAGAAAGAAAAAGAACAATACAAAAAGTAAAAGAGCTTACCGTCTGATGGTGGAGCTCTGCTTGCTGATCGACAGCGCCTTTGCCCTCTTTGTTTTAGTCGGGGGCTTTCTGGTAGTTCTCCCCTAAATTATAAACAAGCATTTAAAACACCACAAAAGAAGCAAACAGAGGATCCTGCATAACAACAGCTGTATGTAGTTGCTCTCATGTATGACTGTATGAAAAGCAGTCATTACCTTTTTTGTTGTGCTTGGGACGTTTTCATCCTCAGAGCTCAATGTAGCCCCACCTTTCATCTTTAATGCTGTGGATTGGACAAAACAAATTGCATTGGCTAAAGGGAAATGGTTTTCTTGTTTCAAGGGAAATGTATAAACTACTTTTAACTCACTTTTCTCAATTGTTTTTAGAAGAGATGTATGATCCTTAGCCACAACACTTTCCACGAGTGCAGCTTCCTCTTTTCTCTATAAAAGCAAATATAACTGAGTGTTTATGCAGAACAGAGCATCCTTGCACAAGCATGAAACTTATATATACTTAACGTATATTAAGTATAATTTGAGAAGGCTAATCAACTGACCTTTGCATTATCGAGTTCTGGTGTTTGTGGTTTCTCAGACTCTGCAGAGATGTAAATATTCTTTATTTAATGCTGTTTAAAAATGAAATTCATCCAAGATCAAATGCACAGATTTTTGAAAATGTACCATTAGCTTTTTTTAAAATAGGAAGCAGAATGCTGTAAAAGTCTCTGTGGCTCAAGAGCATTTCTTCTTTATAGATTTGGGATTTGTTAGTCAATAATCTATGTATACTTACTCCAATGCTCCAACCAGTTCATTTGTCTGACAGCCTTGGGGAGCTTAATTATTGCCATGTTGTAGCTGTTGTCAACATCTTTCAACAGCTGGTTTATCTTCTCTTTCACCTGTCCAACTCTAGTCTTCACTGCAGAAACACAAATGTTGAGTTCCGCTTCAGTTATACATTGTCATTTCAGCTTAAGTTATACAGTGTCAGGGTGGGGTGGATGGATGTTAGCATCAGTGGTGATTTGTAGCAGTAGGTTAGCAGCAAGAGTGAAGGCAAGATTTCCATTGGTAGTGACCAGAAAGGACAGATTAGAAATTAGTACATGTGAAGGATGGTTGAAGTTGAGTGGTTTGGAGACAAAGTTAGAGAGGCAGGGCTCAGATGTCATAAACATGTGCAAAGGGGGGACAGTGGAAATACTGGACAAATTATGTTGAATATTGAGCTCCAAAGCTGGAGGAAAAGTAGAAAAGGTTCATGGATGCAGTGAAGGAGGACGCTCCGAGGGTTGGTAAGACAGAGGAGGATGCTAAGGATATAGTGAGCTGGAAGAAAATGTTCTCCTGTGGCGACTCCTAAAGTGAGCAACCGAAAAAAGAACAGGGAGTATTTCTGTAGCATTTCTATGGTGAGTTAAAAAAATAGTAATAATAATCACCCTCGCTGTCAAAATCCTCCATAAAAGCTTCCAGTTTTGCCGTCTTGGGGTTATTCTTGCGTTTGGTGGTCCTTTTCCTGGGAGCCATTTCTGACGGACACGGAGTATATTAGTAATTACAATATACCCTAGTACAGTACAGTGTAGTGCAGTATAGTGTGGTATATTAACACCCCATAGACACCATGAAATGTTAACATTGTGGCCTTAATCGGGAACAAAAGAATGCAAAAACAAAAAATCAGCCTACATGCGGCTAACTGTTGGTGAAGCTAACGTTAGCAAGTAGCTTTAGCTGAGTTAACGCTTATTTTCTGACCTTATTTTCGACAGCTGTGTTTACATCTACCAATATGTGTTATGGTCTTTTAAATAACTGTCCCGAGATGTATTTACATAAATTTTTTAAAGTATATATCATTACCTAAATGTGTTTTTCCTGTTCGTCCTCGAGACTCGCCTTCCTTCCTTCACAAAGCCGTTTTCAAATCTTCGCGCGGGGAGGGGCCAACACACCAGATCAGCCAATTAGGACGCGCATGTGCCATGCGTCGCAACAACTTTGTTTTCAGCCTATCGTAGCGCCAAACGTCAGTGTTTACATCAAGAGAACGGAAGTGGTTCAGGCAACATGGTAGAAATGTGATGTTCTGTAGCTGCGGGAAGAATCATTTAAAAGTCATTTTTCATAAAGTCGCCTTCATGGAAAATAAGACATAAAGCTGACTTAATGTATTTCGTGTTTTTCCCTTTGAACACCTAAGTACTGAAATCGTTTGCTGAAATGTCCACGCTTGCGGTAGCTACGCTTCATCAGGCTCTGAGGAAAAGCTTCGCGACACTTGAAAGCAACCAAAAAGTATGGAAGAGTGTTTTAGCCGAGTGCAGCCCTCTGATGGTGTCTCTCGGGAATTTGGCGGAGCAGTCGAGAGCACTGTCCAACGTGCAGATCTCCAACACACCGCTCAGAGGTTTTCCTGACCTGGAGGAGAGACTCCGCTTTAAGCTCCTTGAAGCAACGGATATAGTGCTGGGAAAACTCAACGAGAAGATGTGAGTAAATCGGCTATTATATCTGATGAGGATGCTGCGTTATTGGTATTCACATCCAACTATGTATGTTTGATCGGACAGGAGTACAGCTACATCCTTTTTAGTAATAAAGATCAGTTAATTTTTTTAGTAAGTAAATGGATCTTTGGAGAAGAACCTTATTAGTACCAGTTTGCAGAAGCTGCTCAGAGTATGCGTAAAGTATATATTATACTATAATTTTTATCTCACCCTCCCTTCTTTCCTTTCCTCTTTCTTTCAGGTCTTCCCTCCAGTCTGCGAGGGATGCTATCAGTAACCAGGTTGCTTCAATCCTTCATCTGTACGAGCAGAACGCACACAGTTTAGATCTGCTTGCAGTAACTGAGGGATCAACCACCACCCCGTCGGTTGCTGACATGCTCGAGTGGCTTCAGGATGCTGAGCGTCACTATCGGCAACAGTATCCTTTTCTCTCTTCAGTTTTGGATGTTTATGTTATATACTGGTATTTTTTTCCCCTCAACTCTTGTGTTCAGATTCCTGAGGAGGAAAACTCTGCTTCAAACACTGAGAGCAGATGACCTCTCTCTTCTGGAATCTGCTCCCCAAAGGTGGAACTCATTGGAGTCTCCCAGTGCTGAGGACCACATCACAGGTAAAATGTATATGACTAGTATGTCTGTGAAGGTTCTCAGTTATCCACTTCATTGTAGTCTAAGTAGCTTGGAAAGAAAAGCGTCTGGACTTCTTTAAGTTGCTTTGCCCCTCTTTGGGGGGATACTCCCACTGGGTTTAAATCTGGGACTCTCCACCATTTGACCCTTAGAACTGAAGAAGCTTCTCGGATGAGAGGTGAAACGTCTTCAAGCAACTTAACTTTTCTTTCTAAGCTCCTTAGATTATATGACCTGTACTTCACTATACCATTCAGTTCACATCTGTAATTAATGCTGTATAATGGACTAGTTCTTTCAACATAGAAAGAAGCTGAAGATGTTTATAAATGTACTTAAATCCAGAACAACACAAGTACTGACAGACTGTCGTCTAGCATATATCTAAAGTCATGTAAAGATTTGAAAACAATAGATTAGAAAACAACTGTAAAAACATAATTCGGGAAATATTATATCACGGCTTTAAACTTAAACTTTTTTCCCGTTACACTACAGGGCGTCTTTAAATATTCTTTTTCTGTCACGTATAATCAATCATAAAGGGACCTACCTTTATGGCCAGTATTCATAACACTTTTAAAATTCAGCTCAAGTAGCAAAATTTAACTTGATATAATTTCACTTTTAATAATTGAGTACACATTGGCCAGAGACCAGTGCTCTGATGGATCTAGAAGTGACTGTTATTTATTAAACGAATTATCTTTCTCTCTTTTCTTTTCAGATACACTTTGCAAAGTGTCTTTCTTTGTGGAGTCGCAGTGAAGATTGTTAAGGACTTACCTAATCGTGAATATAACTGCATTTTAATGAAGACAATGAGAAGAAAGAGATCCACAAGAATGACTGAATCTAACTCCACATTGACTTGAACTGATGCACACAAACGTCGCTTGGAGGACAATGGTGCAGTGAAAGCTCCTGGTTCAAACCTCCTGGTTAACTGTTGGTTTTTGTGTGGAGCTTGCATGTTATTCCTGAGCCTGCAGGGGTTCCATTGGCTTCTTCCCACAGTCCAAAAACACAAACTTGTATGTAAATTGGATGCCTGGATGTGAAAGTATAAATAGTTCTGTCTTCCCTGATGAACTGTTAAGCCCAGATAGGATCAGCAATTAAAAATGGATGAGTGGACTTAAACTGCTTCTAGATCTATTTTGAAGGGAAACCAGGGTGGCCTAAAAACTACAAATAAGTATTTACAAATAATGGGGCCAATGTAAAATATTGATTTATCTTGAATTCAGTTTGGATGGATTGAAAAGTTTAATCCAGTACGTATGAGAATTTTGAGCACAAGTGAAATTAAATGTATTGATTGAACAGAAATTCTTGGTGTGTGTGTGTGCTGTTTTATTAGCTACAAAACTAGCAGTGTAAAAGAGACTCAAGAGCAGAATAATATCAAGTATAACAAAATGTACAGTGGGGCAAAAAAAGTATTTAGTCAGCCACCGATTGTGCAAGTTCCCCCACTTAAAATGATGACAGAGGTCAGTAATTTGCACCAGAGGTACACTTCAACTGTGAGAGACAGAATGTGAAAAAAAAATCCATGAATCCACATGGTAGGATTTGTAAAGAATTTATTGGTAAATTAGGGTGGAAAATAAGTATTTGGTCACCACAAACAAGGAAAATCTCTGGCTCTCACAGACCTGTAATGTCTTCTGTAAGAAGCTTTTCTGTCTCCCACTCGTTACCTGTATGAATGGCACCTGTTTGAACTCATCATCTGTATAAAAGACACCTGTCCACAGCCTCAAACAGTCAGACTCCAAACTCCGCCATGGCCAAGACCAAAGAGCTTTCGAAGGACACCAGGAAAAGTATTGTAGACCTGCACCAGACTGGGAAGAGTGAATCTACAATAGGCAAGCAGCTTGGTGTGAAAAAATCAACTGGGAGCAATCATCAGAAAATGGAAGACATACAAGACCACTGATAATCTCCCTCGATCTGGGGCTCCACGCAAGATCTCATCCCGTGGGGTCAAATCTAACTAAATTAAACCAAATCCCACTTTTAAAGAAGGTAGAAGATGATCTGGCTAGATGGAAATGTCTACCCATATCACTCATGGGAAGGGTTGCCGCTATAAAAATGATGGTCTTACCAAAAATAAATTATTTATTCTCAATGATCCCAACTAAACCGCCACAAGATTGGTTCAGATCTCTAGATTCATGTATGTCCAAATTCCTTTGGAAAAATAAACCCCCACGTATAAGCTTAAAAACACTACAAAAGACCAAGGATAAAGGAGGACTAGAACTGCCTAACTTTCAGCACTACTTCTTAGCCAACAGGCTTCAGTTTATCTCAGGATGGCTAAAACATACCCTCTTAGATGAACCTTGGCTAGATGTAGAACAAGCACTTTGCAATAATCTAGAGATCTCAGACCTACCATTTATCAGCTCAAACATCCAACGACATGAATGCTTTAAAAGCATCAACATCAGCTCTTCTCTGACAGCATGGTGGGAGTTTCTAAAATTGACGGCGTCGTCATTAATCCCATGCAAACGTACACCTATCTGGAACAACCCTGACATATTACAAAACAATAATATGATAAACTTTTCAGATTGGAGTGGTAAAGGAATCAAATATTTAGAACATATACTAGAAGGAACAGAATTTATCTCATTTGACGGACTAGTTACACAATATGGAATCAACAAGAAAAGATTTTTAGAATATCAACAAATTAAATCCATAGTAAAAAAGAAATTTAAACCAGGTCAAGTTGAACTACAAACCCCACCAAGTGTGTTTCAATTTCTTACTCTTAAAACCCCCAAATTACTATCCAAAATATACAGAATGCTTTCTAAAACAGATGAATCAATATCACTTCCTATTGCAAAATGGGAAGCGGATTTATCAGTTAACTTAGACCTAAACTTCTGGTCTCAGATTTGCTTAAAAACCTTTCATCTAATTAGAAATCCCAGTCTTCAATTAATTCAATACAAAATATTACATAGAGTGCACTATACAGGTCATCGGATGTTCAAGATGGGCTTTACGTCTACCAACAACTGCTCACACTGCCAAACCAATTCACCGGACAATTATATCCACGCTCTTTGGTTCTGTCCACCAGTTCAGAAGTTTTGGCGCGAGATATGTGAAGACTTATCGAAGTGTCTGAAATGTAACATTCCAACTTCCCCCTTAGTGTGTTTGTTGGGCAGCTTAGATAATGTCACTTCAGAAAAGAATATAGCCCATATGGTTTTCACTGCCCTATGCATAGCCAAGAAAACTGTCCTCATGAACTGGAAAAATAAAAATAATCTTAATTCTAACCAATATAGAAATTATCTATTAGATTACATTAGTCTTGATACAGCCTCTGCCACCACATCAGATCAATTGCTCTGGGCTCCTTTGATCAGCTCCATCACCTAGTGGGGGTGGGGGGTCATAGTTTGGTCCCGCCTTCACTGTTGTGATTGGTGTGGGGGTAGGGACAGGCTTAGGGCGTCGGGGGGTTCCCCGGAGGCATCTTCCTTGGGGGGCTCAACCCGGGGTAGCGGTCATGTCCGGTTAGGGGCTCTGTTGGCTCTCAGGTGACTGTTTCCTCGCGGCTGCGTGCAGCGGGGCTAGGGGAGGGTCTGTGCTGACGGACGTGGGTTACTGACCTGGTAGCCTGGCTGCCCCTGGGTGGGTCCGGGATGGGCGTGAGGTTCTGGGGGCGCTCCGTCTCTGGGCTGGGGCCCGGGCCGGGCCTCGGGGGCTTGGGTCCTGGTTGGTGTGTTGCCGGGGTTGTGGGCGGGTGGGTGCATGGGGGCCCACCCCTGGAGCAGGGTGCCGCCGGTGCATCGAGCCACCTGGGGGGCTCTTCAACTGGTGGGGGAGATTGTCACATCTTGCAGGAGCTTTCCTCTCCTCGGGAGCTCTCTCTGCAGGAGGGGGAGATACAGGAGAGGTGGAGGAAGATCTCAGCCTGGGTGTTTATTGTCTTATGTAGTCTGGAAGATGAGTGGATGGTGGGGTGGGTGCAGTTTTCTCTGTGGTGGGGTTGGGTGGACTGTCCCGGGCTCTGTGGGGCCGGGCGGCGCTGCTGCACTGGGCCCGGTCTGGATGGGCCTGGGCCCCCTTTCCCTGGCGGGTCGCGGAGTATGGGGGTGCCTACTGGGGTCAGCGGGGGAGCTGGCCCCAGGGAGGGGTCACTTGCCCCTCCCTTCCTTCCCTCCCCATCTCCAGCTGCCTCCCTCTTCCCGCTCCACCACAACCACCCACACATGCAGGACCTTGGAGTAGGGGTATGTCACCAGGGTGCAGAGGAGGCTACCCCCCCCCCCCCCCCCCCCCTCTGTCCCCTTCTGGCTGCCTCTGCCTCAATTTTATCCCACAACTTAGACATTCACATTACTCACACTCTCATTACACATACATATAGGATCTTGGGGGTGGGCACGATACACGGAGTCCAAAGTACCATCAGGGTGTACACCCCACCCCTGGCGTCGTTGCCCACCTCTCAAGGTTAAATACACGTAGACATTGAGGGCTAGCAGGAGGGACCATGCGCTTACCTGCTGCTCTCTGGCAGGTAGCTCCAAGCCCTCCTGGGTTTTAAATGCACCTTAGAACACACATGCATCAACACTACAATAAGCGGGTGGAGGGAGGTTTGGAGTCTTCTCTCACCCCCGTTCTCTGCGACCTGCTGGAGCGGGGGGGCTAGGAGGAGGAGTTGGCCGTCCGACTGCGGTCTGGAGTGTGGGGCCTCCCTGCTGCTGCGGAGTCGGGGTGGTCTGCCTCCCCCCACCGCAGGGAAAAGGGTAACACCACCTGGGTCTGGGTGCAGTTCCCCCTCCAGGGGTAAGGGTACCTAGACCCGGTTTGTAGAGTACGCTTGGGGAGTGTGATTGTGTGTACAGCGTCTCTTTATGTCTGTCTCCACGTTGGTTGAGTGTGGAGTAAGTGCATATGAGAGCATGAGGGTGGGAATGGATGTTTGTATATGTGTGTGCCTGTATTTCTGTGTCTATATGTCAGGTTGGGTGTCAGGCGCCACCTCTCTGGGGACATCTCAGGCCCTCCAAGGTTTGGAGGCCTATCTCCCCCTACCACCACTTCCCCTGCCAGTGGCGGACTCCCTCAGGTGTCGGTGCGTTGGTGGTTCTTTGTGTCCGGGGATGGGCGTCCAGGTACACACCGGCTCACTCCTTGGCGGCCGCTTATCGGGGCCTGGAGCCTGGGGCTCGCTCGGGCCACTTCAGAGGTGGGGTGCCCCCGGCCTCTCGGTCTGGGGCTCGGTCACTCAGGCACGGCTGGCTGCCGGCGGAGCTCACGGGCGCGTCACTGCAACTCCCCCTGGCTTCTGCTCCGCGGCTGCTGAGTGAGCCCTCATCTGGGACTCTCCTCAGCTCTTTCTGGGACAGTGGCGCGGCTGCCCCTCTGTTGGTCTTCCTTGGTCTCTTGTGTTCTGGGGGCCTCTGGATGTCTGGAGTTTTGATCTCCTCCATACCTGCTTCATGCCCTGGAGGACGGGGCTGTGGCCCCCCCACACCCTCTAGCAGATCATTACATGAAGGAACCTTTTAAAAAAACAAGCGCGTCCATGCTCACAGGTGTACACACGGGTGATCACACCCACAAACTACACCCTTTTTGGCTCCTACCTCAAAGCACACTGTGTTCTGTTGATCTTATGTGCTGCACAATAATGTTTAATATTTAGTATTTACTGTCATATTCCCATATATCATTGTGATGTTGTTTATTCTATTACTCTTGTTCTCTTCTGATTGCTTTCTTTTTTCTTTCTCAGCAGGTGATCCAGGTGATTGATATATGCATTTTTTTTTCTCTGCTCATTCTGTTGGTTTTTGTCTTTTGCCCTTCTCCCCCGTCCCTCTTCTCAGCTGTTTCTCTTTCCCTCTTTCTTTCTCCCCTTCTTTCCCCCAGTGAAGTCTGTCCCGTATTCAGTAAGTGAAAATAAAATAAACAATAAAAGGTGAATCAAATGGACCATTATGGCAAGGCTGGGATGGTCAATTTGGTAAAGTAAATCCGTTGGGCATCTTTCTTTGCCTTTAGACAACAATTCTGATGGCAAAAGAGCCAAACGGGACAGGCAAAAAAAAAAAAGAAAAAAAAGAGAGAAGTAAAAAAGCGCAGACAGCATAGGATCAGTGAAACCATCGTATTGTTACACATATATAAGTTAGGTCCTGTGATGAAGTCTGTTTAAAATCTTAATGATGATGGGTGTTAGAGTGAGCGAACCCTGGATAATCCTCCTTTTTGTTTGGAAAGATGACCAAAATTTACTAAAATAACTTCATGTTATTTGACATGAAACTCATGACTAAACCAGTAAAGTCATCTGGAGCATAATTACTGAGGTCAGAGAGCAAAATAAATTATAAAACCAGACGTCTTTTGGCAACCACAGGAGTCGCCTCCTGCAGGCCACCCCGCTTTGGCTTCAGTTTTCAGACCCAGAGACTATGGCCATCTTTTATACAGTGTATGTAAAGAACAGAGTGAAAAAAATGTTTAGAAAATGGTAGTGAGAGCAGGCAAAGTACATGGGTAACAGTGCTGATGAAAAGGGAGGAGGTGGAACCAATGGCTGCTCTGTTAAAGATAATAAATTTGCACTGAGAGTGACAAAGACTGACAGGATTAGGAATGAGTACATCAGAGAGAAAGCTCAGAGATGGACAATATGCCCCAAACCTAGCTTCAGGTGAAACATTACCTTAAAAGGGACAGCAAACCTCCCTAGACCTCTGATCTCTGAGTAGTATAATTCATTTTGATGTTATTAGGTTACAAAGTTGATACTTTGTTAACTCAGTAGACATTTTTTTGTAACTTAATAAATAGGGTGTTACAAGTTCACAGAAAGCTTTATTTATTGTAGAACATAGCTTGTGTACTGCTAAGTTAAAATGGGAGAAGTGTATCATTTATCAAACCTTTTTAACAAGACTGTTTTAGGGATTTATAATCAAGTATATGTGTTGTTCTTATTAGGATTTCGCCTACTTCAGTATCAGTTTAAATGTATTACTAAGACATACACAGAAAGAGAGAAAAAAAAGAGAAGAAAAGAAAGAAAAAGGAAAAAAGAAAAAAGAAAAAGAAAAGAAAAAAATGTACAGGTATGTATTTTCTGCATCACCAAATTAATACATGTACATTTCCATGAGTATATAACACTTAATTTAGTGGTTTTAGTGAGGTACGGCTTAACAACTTACACATATTAAAAAGTATTCTCCTAGAAACTTAAAACGTAGTCTAATTTAAAGCTGAGCAAAAAGATGATACTTTCTTTTACTTCATTACTGTACTTAAGTAGAACTTTGAGGCATCTGTACTTTTCTTACAACTTTTTACTTTTACTCACTACATTTTTAAACATATATTTTTGAATTTGGATTAACGGATCTGACGGGAGTTATTATTTCACAGTATTTCATCATCTAGCTAGCCCTACAGAAAACAAGCAGGTAATTTTAAATTAAGAGTTTCTATCAGCTCAGCTCAGCTCACTCAACCGTTTGTGTCTCCAGTTTGTGACACAGTGTGTTGCTAGCTAAAGGTCCAGCTACTGTATTTGATGGAGAGAAAAGAAAGAAAGCTAATTTCGCTCAGAGATGGATAAAGGTAAGAAAGACGACACGAGAGGAAGAAAAGAGGTTAGAGTTAAAGGTAAGGAATGCTCAGTGGGGTCTGCTACACTGGAAATGTAAAGCTTGCATGTAAGTCCTCGTGTTTTTAAATCAGATATTGGGTCTGTACATGCGGCATTGTGTGTTTTTCGTATTGTGAAACATGCTGCAAAACAAAACGGAGGTAGACTGTGTTATTTAAGGCTCAGTCAGCTTTGCATAAGAATAGCTGGTAGAAATATTCCTCAAGGAGCTTTTTTTACCTTTTTACTTTAAATACATTTCAGAGCTGGTACTTTTTCACTTTTAGAAGTTTAATTGGTGCTTCAACTTTTACAGGAGTTTTTTTTTTCAACACTAGTAGGTGTACTTCTACTTAAATACAGAATGTCTGTACTTTTTTTGGGTTTGTCATATGCATGTCGACAGAGTGACCCTAAATAGAACAAAAGTCCAGCACACACAAAGAAAAGCAACTACTTCAAAATACTTTAAGCACACTTTGCCAGATTTTTTTTTTTAATTTCACAATTTTCTGACTTAAGTAATCACTGCAATCTTCAAAACACAAGCCATCATTAAAGCCATCATCAAGTCATACTGTTACAGCAAAGACTAAAGGCTTTCTTCAGGCACTGCTATGACTCAGAGAACAGAAAACATCAAATCTCAACGTACTGAAGACAAACATGACAAAGAGATATACAAAATACGTATTCATAAATATATGTTTGAATTTATACCTTAAAATTCATGATCTTTGTACCATTTTTAAGAGTATCAGCTCTTCTGTCCTTCTTCCTTTCCTACACATACTCCTTCAGTGGTAAATTATTAGAAGTGATAGGCTTTGGGAAATCTGGTGCTGTAGCAGGTGAATTTGCAAAACTCCGCCCTATGTAGCCCCTCCGGTACCTGCCTCCCCTCTCCATGAGCGGGCAGGTGCTGCTCAACACAGCTCCGCTGATCATGAGAATAACCGCAGCCGCCCAGCCCAAATAAATAGCCTGGCCCAGCTCTCTTTTGTACATCACAGGCACGTTGGGGTTGTAGAAATCCTGGATGACTGTATTGGCAGTCCAGGAAACTGGAATTAATACGCACAGGCCTGTCAAAATGAAGAGAACTCCACCTGAGAGCGCTATACCCGCCTTGGCCTGGCGATCGTCCCCGGCACAAGTGGTGCACTTCATGCCGCAGCAGGACACGGTGCAGGAGAGCCAGCCCATGAAGATGGCCAGACACATAAGAGCACGGGCTGCCTGGATGTCGGGAGGCAAAGCCAGCATGGAGTCATAAGTCTTACACTGCATGTGACCCGTGGTCTGGTAGATGCAGTTCATCCAGATCCCTTCCCACTTGATCTCTGAGGTCAGGATGTTGCTGCCTATGAAGGCTGAGACCTTCCACTGAGGCAAGGCTGTGACAGCGATCGCCATGATCCAGCCGGTCACCGCACAGGTGAAGCTGATCAGCTGCATCCCGGTGTTCACCATGATGAAAAAACTGGATGTGAAGCTATTTCTTAATGTTTAATTTGTTCTCTGTCTTTAGCTTCTTTGACAAGATCTTTTCCTTATTATCAGTCTTCCAAGTTGTTTTTTATTTAAGTGTTCTTCTCTTTTCCTTTTGTTGTTTGGCCAAGCGTCTTATGGTCTTTGCCCTAATGTCACTTTGTCAAAGTCATGTTCTTCTCTTTTTCTTTTCCTTCTCAACATCTGCTCACAGTTTCCACTTCCACGCGTCTCAGTGCGCTGCGTTATCCAGAAGTAATCGCTTGCTTTCTCTCAACAGACACCCAGCTTTTCAGGGGATCAGAGGCTCGCGCACTTTCTCCTCCTTTTCAAGTTTGAGTCGGTGCATTATTGAGTAGCCAATACCTGTGCAGCCACCTGTGGCAGCCTGCAGATGTGGGATCAATCAGGCTTTATAATGCAGGACCGGTGGAAGAGAGATCTCTGCCAGGAGTTTTTCTTTTCTTTTCAGTGGAAGTGCTTCTTTTTTCCTTGAACTCAGGACTCCTGAGCTGCTGTTTACTTCAGTGTCACTCTTGGTTTTGGTGTAGCCTTACCTAGATGGATCAGACTGATATAACCTGATACCTGGATCCGAGGCTACTGATGATGCTATGAGTGTATCCTTTCACAGGAGGTTGAATATAGTGACTCTCAATTACACAGAATAAAACAGCGTAGCTTTTTACCTCCTGGTCATCGAAAGCCAGTTTCTACTCCTTATGCTTCCAGAAGGATGGACAAAATATGAACCGTGATCAACCTAAAGAGGGTACTCCAGCCTCCTTTTTCCTCCAAAGAATCCCAAATCCACATTAAGCCTCAAAGCAACGGGTTTTTGTAGTCTTCGTCCTCTGAAAGAACAGCTTTCCTGTAGAAAACAACCTGCAGAATTTATCTTCAGACACCGCTGCTGTTGCCAGCTGAAGTGTCTCTTAGCTGACAATATATGGCGCTGGGGTCCAAGCCTTGATGAGGCCACTTCAGGCTTCAGCTGCTGCACAGCTTCACCCTCCCTCAGCCACTTCCTTTAGTAGCAGTGCAGCCCAGATGGGTCAGTCCAGATCTAACAAGGGTATAAATAAGAAATCAGGCCTGCAAAGTCAGACTTCTGGGTAAGTAGAGCATAAGATCCCTCCCCCTTACCTTCATCCCCTCTGATATCCAACCTGTGGAAAGCACCACTGAACCCCACAAAAAAAAAAAAAAAACACAATAAAACAGGCGAGTGGGAGGGAGAGGGCGAAAGAGGGTGAGACAACAAAAGGGAGGGAGGCATGGGCAAACTCAGGATGGAGCGGTGTCTGTAGGTGGATCAGCTAACACAAAGACAACATGGAGTGGGCTCCTACAATGGGGATTACAAACTCTATTGCTCCATACCACACGTAATTACGTGAATTTTAAAGAAGACAACACAAAAATAGCTTTCACTTGCCTCTTTTTGTCTGCAGCGAAAGGGCGAAGCAGCTTTTCATGGTTTTATTTTTTTGACTGTGGATAAAATGTTGTGAGGCTACACAAAAAATAAATAAATAAATAAATGAATAAGAGATCACAATTTGTTTGGGGTTTATTTTCAAATTCACTTAACTGCAATTTCTTACTAAACACTTTCATGTTTTTCAGTTAGACACAGACTACTGAAACATTAACAAGCTGAAATACCAACTGCAGTTATTATGGTGAATTGTTTGGCACATAAATAGCTGGGGGCAGTGTAACAGAAGGATCTGACAGCAGGTCTTTGTTTTCATTTCAACATATTTTCCACCCAAGAAAGAATCCTTATTCCCTCTGCATTTGGCCTTAGTGGTGTGTTGTGCTGATGAATTAAATATCGTGGCATCAAGATCTGTGGTTCAGGTTTCCTTTCTTCTGTAGCCTCCGCTCGCCTTGGTAACAGTGGTCATGACAACCAGCCGGGACACAGGAAATGCAGCGGAGACAGATGATACACAAAGGGGGGGCAGAGGAAGGTGGCACATACCGCTAATGGCGAGTCACAGTGAACAGATAAACAGACAGATGTGTGTGTTTGAGTTTTCCTTTAAGGGAGCAGGCGGCAGTGAAATTACTCTAAACTTAAATCTTAAATACACATGGGAAAGACAAATACTTTAGAGCTTAAATTTTGAAAATATGGTTTAATGGTGGAATGCTTCAAGTCCTAGCTTGGGACTTTATAAGCAACCAATTCACTATCCCAGGTTGATTGCTTGCGTTACAGGTTGCATTTGCTGACTGCTGACCTCTTTACCTGAGGTGCACAAATATAACAGGCAGCCACCTGGTTATTTGACCAGTTCCTTCTTAGTAAATGTTGTGTTGTTGTTTTTTCAGTATATAGTAATGCATCTTAAAAAAAAAATCTGAATATCATGAAAAAGTTTAATTCTTTCAACAATTTTCTTCAAAAAGGGAAACACTGATATAGTCTTTATTCATTGCATGCCTTTTAAGCCTGCTAAGGTGTTGTTGAAGGTTGATTTGATAGCTGCCATAACTTGAGATTTATAATAGTTGTCACTGTGGGCAGTGCTAGGTCCTGCTGGAAAAGGAAATCAGCATTCCCATAAAGCTTGACAACAGGTGGAAGCATAAAGTGCTATAAAATCTCCTGGTAGACAACTGCATTGACTTTTTGATAAAACACAGTGGACCAATCAACCATCAAAACCCACCAGCACTTGATACACAGACCACACTCTCCACTTTTCCTCCAGAAAAGCGTGGGCGATCGTGGCTCAAGAGTTGGCAGTTTGTCTTGTAATCGGAAGGTTGTCAGTTCGAGCCCCGGCTCGGACAGTCTTGGTTGTTGTGTCCTTGGGCAAGACACTTCACCTACTGCCTTCTGGTGTTGGCCAGAGAAGCCCATGGTGCGATATGGCAGCCTCGCTTCTGTCAGTCTGCCCCAGGGCAGCTGTGGCTACAACTGTAGCTTGCCTCCACCAGTATGTGAGAGTGAATGAATAGTGGAACTGTAAAGCACTTTGAGGGTCTTGAAAAGCGCTATATAAATGCAATCCATTATTATTTGAAAAGGACTTGATTTCCAAATGTAGTTCAAAACGTACTTTTATCTGAAAAGAGGACCACAGAGCAGTAGTCCACTTCTTTTTCCACTTACCATAAGACACTTCTAAAGTCTCTGGTTCAGGGTGGTTTGACAGCAGTAGTAAAGCAACAGCTATACCGCCTGTTATGAAGACGTCTATATACACTGACACCAGCCTCCGTTCACTCCTTGTGATGTTCTTGAGTCAACTTTTCCTGACAGTCCTCTCAAGTCTGTGGCCATGCTCTTTGTCTCCCTCATACTTTTTCCCCTTCAGCCAACTTTATTATTTACACACCTCCATACAGCCAGCCTTTTCAGCAAGACCTGTGGCTTATCCTCCTATTAGAGAACATCAATGATAGACATCTAAATAACCATCAAATAAGCAGTCTTCCCTCTGTGTTTGCAGGTATTTACCAAGGTCTGCATACCAAGACAAACATTTATGTGAATAGTTTGTTCTTTAAATTTAAACTGGCTTTCTGATTTTCATGAGCTATAGGCATGGTCATCACAACAACAAAAAAGTCATAATGCTTGCATCATGTATAATGAATATAAAATATAGTTAAGTTTGTAGTTAAAGGTTTTATAGTTTAAAAAAAAAAAAAAAAAAAAAAAAAAACACCAAACTATTTACAATAAAGGACAAAGCGTCACATTTTTTGACAATGAAATCATTAAGAGAAAATATCCTACTTATACTGTTAAATATGCCCCCACAACAATTTCCATTAATCTTTGGACCCTTTTCTGTATTGTACAGCATGTATTTTGTTTGGGTTTTTTGTTGAGAAAAATAAAAATTTATCCCATTACTTGCACTACATTCTTAAACTTTCAATTTCCAAAACTGCATTCTATTTATAAAAAAAAAAAAAAAAAAAAAGGGATATTTGTTTAATTTTTTTTTTTTTTTTTTTTTTTTTTAAAATACTCAACATTTCAATTCACTGTTCACATACAGGACCCCATCCCTACACTCTTGCCAGGACTACTAACTTAACACCTGCTTTACTAAAGCAAAAAAAAAAAAAAAAAAAAAAAAAAAATTAAATGTGTTCAGATTTCTTCAGGCTACTTAAGACAGAATATATCTGATATTGTTACACTATTCAGCTGCATCCAAGGACAGGAACAGCTTACATCATTAATATTTTACCAAGTGCCATCATCCTGTAATCTGATTTACTTTGGTAAAGAATGCCATCTAGTGACAATAAATGCATATGTAGGCTTTGGTGTCAAGTGCAGATCTAGCTCTGTGGGCATAAATCCACCTTTTAATCAATATTACAGGCTAAATGTCAATGACGAGCGCACACAGTTATGTTATAGGCATGAAATACCCATTTATTACTTTGCACATTAACACAAGAATTCCCTGCAGGCGAACAAAAACAACAAAAACCAATTCAACATGTCACATAATAGCAATAACAGCAAGTGAATGGCCTTCTGAGGGCAGGGACAGAACGAACCCTGCCCCTTTACAACTTAAAGGATTCCGTTCATTCACAGAATCTGAACCACCAGATTCCCAGAATCGGATCGCTCAGATTCTGTGATTCTATTGCTATTAGACAATCACACAGTTTCAGAGACCACTAGCAGGAAAAAATAAAAATAAAAAAATAAAGCAGAGCTATAACAAACCTAAAAAAGAAAAAAAAAAGTGGGAAAAAGGGTAACAAAAAAGGGGGAAAAAGACATAATACACAATGTCAAATTACAAATCTGTCAAGATATAATATATCAAAGTGAGAGGAATTTAAAAATAATTCATGCTCTTTCCATTGGGGCACAGAAAGAATTATGGATCTTGTTTTAAAAAGGTTAAAAAGAGGTAATCCTGCTCCGTCAATGCCTTGGGGACCTCTACACAAAAGAGGAAGTATATCTGTGAAGGGTCAGCGGAGTTGCCATGGAAACAGGAGAGCGCCCACCAATAGGCGTGGCAATAGGTACAAACCAGGAGCGAGAAGACGAAATGGATGCTCTCTACAGTAACCTGGCTCAGAGGAAAGGAGTTCGGTCTTTAACGGGTCCACGTTTGAAGAAAGTACCTCGTTTGATTTGGAACACGACGCAAAGCGCAGAAGCCCTCACCTCAAAAAACAGCTTGTACCTCCCAAATTACTGACATTTGTGTAGGAATCTTTAAAATACATCTTAAAGAGAGACAGACAAATATTGCTAGCCTAAAACAGTCCCACTAAATTGATAAACATTTACCCCGCCCCAAAAAAAAGGAAGTTTATATTTTTTTTTCTCTCATAATAAATATGACTCCAAAAAGGTTTTCAGTTTTTTTGTTTTTTGTCGTTTTGTTTTTTTTAAAGGACAATACTCTGGCATGCAGGCGAGCAAAGTCTACATTTTGTTACTTGAAAGAAAGAGTCTAAAGCCTACACAACTACTCCACCGAATGCACATTCCCACTGATTGATACAAGCAAATCATGTTTACAAAAAAAAAATAAAAGTAAAATTAAAAAAAATAAAATACAGAGATTTGATAGCGAGTGACCAACAATCACAATGAGTAGAATTATATCTTTGTTTTTAACCATATTTGAAAACTTGGGTTAATATTGCTTTGTAATATTTATAAACAGGGAGTGAGCCTTTATCTGACTGGATTTTAATGACCAAATATTGTGATTTAAACATTCCCCCTTGGAGATCCCAGATGAATATTTAATCAAATCTGCTAACAGAACTGCACACTGTAAAAACTAATCTGCATCATTTAAAACTTATTGCAAGCAACGCCTGGAAAACATCCTCCCCAGTCCCCCTTCTGCTACTCATTTCCTGCTTCTCCACTTGATGCCCACGCCCACATCAAGACGGAGCTCAAACTCATTCATAGTAAACCTGCTGCTTTACGGGTGGTTTATTACAAAAGGGTTTTCACTGAGCTGTCCCTCTCGATGAGGCGTGCACATTTCTCCCAAAGCCTGCTGTCCTGCATTATTATCCAAAAGCAACATTAGGGGGAGCCAATTGTACGTCTGTCACCATTAGTTTCCATGTTAAAAAAGGGAGGGCGGGGGGGGGGGGGGGGGGGGGGGGGGGTTCCCAAGGGCAGCGCTTCTATTTACCGTCAATTTAATCCAGTGTTGAAATGCATAAAAAGCACAAAGAAATACTGTTAAATAGAGAATTGTAAGATGGATATAACTGACATACACGCCGAGTAAAATTGTTTTTAAAAAAAACAATTCAATTCAATTCATTGCCTACCATAACAACATTTCCCGATTGTCTCCATCTATCGGATCAAAACCAGCCAACACCCGGTGCGGGACGTACACCACCATGGCAGACCTGTTACACCAGTCTGACTGCTACAAGACAACTAGAGTCGGCCACTGTTACATCAGAACCTGCAGAAGAGGCGCGAATTCATCCATCCTGAGAACTACCTCTCACCAGAATGCTACAAAAAAAAAAAAAAAAATTTCCAATCTGAAAACTCAACCCCTCAACCTGCAGCTCAACAACTGAAGTCTATTCCTGAAATCACACTAGTAGCTATATAACTGGCTTCGCTGCAGACCTTAAAAATTTGATCACAATAGTAACAACAGTGACAACAACGAGAACAACAACAGTAAACTACTAGGTCTAAAACAGTTTAAGATAACCACAAAACATCTTATATTAAACTTTTACAAATCTGCTTTGTTGATTCGTATGTATAAATGCATAAAGGTAAGAGATTGACAGTGCCCTCTGGTTCCTGCTTAGCATCCCTGGTCAGTGCAATGAATTGGCCAACATTAGCAAAGGAGACCTTAAAAATCAAAATTAAGTTGGTTCCAGGTTCCTTGAAAACAAATTTAAAAATGTCCAGCAGTGTCATAACCCTTCTTAAAAAGTTTTAAAAAATTGGATACCACTTTTCACACAGAAAGCAAGACTGATAAAAACATACTGTGTTTAATGCCTTCAGCTTTTTAAACAGGTCCCAATGCTGAACCAGTCACAGGCCAGACCATGGTTGCTACTGCTACACATCAGTCCTGGCTTCAGTTACTACTTGAAATGGACTCTGGGATTCAAGGATGTTTAGAGGCACAAGAAAGCAGCCGTCTCCCAAAGGTGCAAATCCCTATCCAGCCTGTGCAAGCAGCAGGCTAACACAACCACTAAATGTAATAAAGCATTTCATTTAATAAGTGACCCAGGACTGCTACAAATACCCACACGTGCCTCTATGAGGCCTGTTTAAGTCATATGTCTCAAAGTTGCTCTATAGATGTAAATATATGCTTATATGTACTGTATGTGTGAATATAAAACACAACAAATCTGAGGCATTTACAGCAGTTATCTCCTTGATTTCCCTTTACAATTCAGTGGCCTGCCATGAAACACACACAAACACTCTCATACAGCAGTAAATGTATATACAGAGATGCACGCACACACACACACACACACAGACTTGCGTATTCTTCGCTAAGATGGGAGGAAAGTCGCAATGGGTATGGACACCCAGGTCACCTCGCTTGTAAAAGACCGAAAAAGGAGAAAAAGTTAAAACACACGCTCATAAAAAGGAAAATATATATAGATATAGATATCATTCTCAAAAGGTCAACCCCCCTCCATCTCTGTTCATGTAGAGCTCCCTCCCCACCACCCGATAAACCCAAGACCTTGTGACAGATTTTGCCCAAAAGGGCTTTGAGGTAAAAGTAGATAAGAGTCCTGCTTAGCTGGGAGAGCTAAAGAGCTGTGCGGGCACAGTTTGCGCCTGCCCACTCTCTCGCTCAGTGTATCTTACAAACACATGAGTACAGACATTCAAATAGAAAAAACAAAAACAAACGCAAAATAATGGCTCAACTCGTAGGTGTGTATGGTTTGTTTTTGTTTTTTCGCGTTTTTCTCTTTTGTGCATTGTAAACCCCTGTGGGTTCGCAGTGCTGGATTGCTGGTTAAAAGGGCGGCTCGATTGGGAACGCTGGTTGGAAATTGTTCCATGAAACAGAGCCTGCTGGACGTTGGGATGTAGATGAATCCCCCTCCACGAGCCGCTTTGGTGCAGATTCAGAAAATGTAGAGTGAGTATGAAGAAAAGACTACAAG
The DNA here is from genome assembly GCF_965226115.1 of Aulonocara stuartgranti. NCBI lineage: Eukaryota > Metazoa > Chordata > Actinopteri > Cichliformes > Cichlidae > Aulonocara > Aulonocara stuartgranti. Next base: position 27,381,252 of record NC_138957.1, read on the forward strand.
GAGAGAGGGAAGAAGGAAAACGGGGAATGGGGCAGATGGATTTAAAAAGAAAAAATATATATATATGGGGTAGATCCACAAGTGGACTGGCTGACAGGCTAGTTCAGGCAAAGTACATGGTGTGCTGGGTATCATAGTGGATTTGAACTGCCTTTGCCAATGCCTGGGGGTCTCGGCCATTACTCTGGCCTGAGACGTGGCTGCCTTCGGCGCTGCAAGACAAAAAAGTAGTGTCAGTACGGTTTTCCTTTCTGTACCATCAATACCGATTAGAAAGCCATTTAATAATTTAGCTTTTAGGTGCTTTAGAGTTTTAAACTAATAGGTTAAAGTGAGTTGATGCACAGACTTCTATATTAAAAACCAATTAAAAAAAAAAAGTTTTACATTAGAACTTAAACAATGTGGTTAATTTGAAAGGTTTTAGAAACATCTTAAACACTCATTTATGTTTTATCTGATAATGACATTGTTGTAGTTACATACGAGGCTCCCTTACCTGTCATGGTCTTTGTCCACCAGGTGGTAGCGGGCTCGGAAAGCCACCAACCTGGCATAGTAGGCTGGGGCCGGGATGGAAACTGAGCGTGTGCAGCGAACATAGGTGTGACACAGCTGGTAGGTAAGGAGCTGCAGTTCATCGGCCGTGAAACAGTTGTCATCCCACAAGACGTGGTAGTGGGAGGGGCGACTGGTTCCCTGAAAGAGAAAGCAATGCAACAATGTCAATACTGCATTACAACTTCATGAAATGACTTCCTGCTCTATTCCAGCTCACTCACAACCACAGATTTGCCTGGAATCTGTTTGTTGCTCTAATCTTTGTCCACCCTCCCAATGCTCTGGAAGCTATTCCACTGCAAAAAGTTAATAACCTGGACACAAATTTCACTCATTTTCCTTTATTATCATGTAAGCTCACCTGGATCCCAGCATGGCTGCACAGGTAGAAATCAAATTCGGACGGGTGTGTGATGGTGCTGTCCACTGTGGTGCCAGCTGGAACGTTACCACTCTTCCCAACCTGCAAGGGGTAATAAAGTCAGACTTAGGGAACAGATTGACCAATAGATATCCCTTAAATGCACACATCTGGGTAAACTGCTAACCCTCTCAGCTTTGTCAGAGCAGAAGAGACGAGTATGGTGACGTTTCTGGACCACAATGTAGGTAATGCCAGGCCTGTAATCCTCCTCCAGACTGATGCAGGCCTTCCTGATGGCTATCAGCTCGGGCCATGCTACCTGAAATACCAAAAATAATTTAATGAATTTACACAAAACTCAAAGGCGTTTGATTTTACATATCATTCTGTTAGCTTTATGGTTTGTAATTTCTACATGCTGCCAGTATTACCTGTTTCATTTGTCCCTCTGATACACCACCACGATAATAGATGATGCGTGTGGGCTTGAAGCGTGTCGACTTGTAAAACTGGATTAGCAGTTCTCTGACCATGTTGGTAAGGTCTTGGATAACTTCCTGGCTGAAGAGCTGCTCCTGAAGATGCAAAACAAATCTGGAGTTAGTACAGGAAAGTATTAAAAAGTGAGCAAACTTTGGTTTAATGGACGTGAGCTGGGTCATACTGAGGTAAAACATTAGATCTGTTTTATAAAGACCATCTGTGTCAGTTTCAAGCACATCTGTAGTTACCTGGGACATGTCTTGTCGAGACGTCTGGACTCGCACCGTGGCGCAGTACCGGCTTGGGTGGCCATCCATGCTTCCCACCACTGCTGCGATGGATGGTTTTTTCCCGTCACCCGCTGGAGGATGTGTGACATCAGCACCCAGGAAGATGACAGGCTGCTGGAACACAGAGGGCCTGAAAAAAAACAAATAGGAGTATGCTTCATTTTTAATTTCATACTGCATAAACAGCACTAATACTGTAACAGTATAATTAATAATCCTCGCATGTTTGCCAAAAAAAAAAAAAAAAAAAAAAAAAAGTCTCTGTCCCACATGATTACCAAGGAAGATTTCATTTTCCAGAGAACATTTAAACAATCTTCACCATTCAAGAGAAGAAATTGCATCTCTGTGACCAAATTAGAATTCTTTCTGACCTCTGATGAGGCACCAAGACATTGTTGATGCCTCCTAGCTTGGCGTTAATCTTGAGGCAGAGGTTGGAGAGGGTCTGAGGGGAAGTCTTCACCACGTTCTTCACTTGCACGCACTGGGTGGCCATACCGAGGAGGGTGTCTCCCACCCGCTTTACCTCAGCTGCACAAGACAACCAACATGACCAAGATTACAGTCACAATATTGTTTAATCCATATAAGAAAGAAGAAAATAAAAATGAAGAAAAGTTCCTTACCGTAGACCGGTGTTTTGCCAGGAAGGATTACCACAATCAGCTGCAGACCAACGTAAGACATCTTAAGGTGTTTAAACATGGGCTCCACGCTATCAGCTCCTTGGGCATATTTACAGAAACAAGGCTGGCCTTGAATGGGCATCCCAGCATCCTTTGAAATTTTTCGCAGCTGGTCAGTGAAGCTCCTGTTAAAACCCCAGAGTTTATTATAAATCAGTCCCTTATCCAATTCAAGGTCGTGGGCAATTCCCATCTACTGCTGTGAAAAACCGCTTGCATATAAATATTCTCGATTTGTAGTTTAGAGTTAGTAGTAATGGCAACATGTTATATCAATGATCGTTAACATCATATAGACATACAAAGCTTTAAAATCGTTGCACTCTTCAGAATCTGGGTTTTCTCATGCTGCACCCAAACAGTGATGATGCCGTTGGGGGGGGGGGGGGGGATTTGAGCAGCTTAGTCTAAAGAGTTGGAGTATTAAAAGTGAGTTCTCATTTACAGAACTTAGTTTCATATTTTTGTGCACAGAATTAAATCCAGACATTTCACTGTAACACTGAGTGTTTAATATAAGCGTAAATGTTAGATATTTCTTTAAAATGTTGCACTAACAGCTGTTAAAAGCTTACTTGAGCAGGTCCTCACGACATTGTTTTTGTGGAGCGAAGCAGGCCACAGCCCAGACCTTGATCTCTATGCCAGCGTAGAACTGCTTGCCCCTCATGTCCCACACGCCCTGATTGGGCGTCGCCACTGTTTTATTCTGCGGAGAGAGCCCCTACACTCTTAGTCAACCCTGCAGTTGGATGAGCCAATACAAAAGCTGCAACAATTACAAGCAAACAAAGCATTAACCCTCTGAAGTCCAATCATCCTTAAGGTTAACACTAACCCTATGTTGAAGAGGGGAAAAAAAAAATAAATAAATTTAAAAAAAAAAAAATAAATAAAAAATATAGGACTTTGTTTTGTAAAAATGTGTAAAAAAAGTTTGTGTGTATGAGAATTTTGTCCACTGGTTGCCAAAACATGTGAAAACATTTTTTTTAATCCAAAAATGTAAAAATGAGATAGGGTTAGAGTTATATGCACACTGACCACTCAAAAAATAAGGGAACACTTCAAAATTACACATTGGCACTCAAATGACATTTCGGAGCCAAAATCTTTCACTGTGTAAGTTGTTGAGAACATGAGGATGTAACAGTCAGTGAAAAATATAATTTATTCCCTTTAAGGGCTTAGATAGATCAAATATAAGATTTTCAAAGTGTTCCCTTAATTTTCTTTATCCACATCCTTTGACCTCAGAGGGTTAACACACAGCTGAACATGCCTGTAAACACTGTACATTGGCTAGGAACACTGTACAAGTGTTAAAAGGCTTAAATGTTTGATACCTCAATACCAATTTTACCATTGCTTATAGAGGGAGGGAGGGAGGGGGGGGGGGGGGGGGGGGGGGAGTGTTAACACATGACATTTATTTTGGCATCACCAGACTTGTGTAAGAAAAAAAAAGTCTCAGTTTTGAAGGCTGCAGTCAACCGAACAAAGTCCTGGCCGACTGAAGTATACCTACTCTTCAACCAAGTGTTTGGGGCAGTGGGTGTGGTGGGATACGCTTTACCTCTACATTTAGTAAGTCTGCCACAGCTGCTTGCATTTTATCCTAAATGAATTTGAAACAGACATAGAAAGTCATTATTTGCAACATATTCACTCTGTAATGGTTCACTTTTAGCTAAAATCTGGGAAACTGTCAGTTTAGATAGGAGCAGGAAGCCCATCCAAATTGGTCTGGGTCCATCCTTGCTGCCTCTGACAGATGATGGGGCTGTTGAAACAGTGGTCAAGTACAGATACATAGTTAAATATCTTCCTTCTTTTATGCTAAAGCTCAATGTGTTAAAGGCAAATGTTGAGACACTGTAGTACAGACTAGTTAACCATTTCTAAAGATATCATGCTGTTGAGCTGTGACATGCAAATTACTGACAAATTTAATGAGTTTAACTTAATGTGGCTACAACTGTAACAACATCAGTTGGTTTGCTGCCAATTCTGAGTACAAGTTCAACAAGTTGATTCACCAATTAAAGCTAGCAGTATCTAGGTTTGCCTTGAAGTCACCAGGGCTGGGTGAGTCCATAGTTGTGGTGTGGGGGGTGTTTCCGAGGTAGATTGTTACCCTGCTGCCAAAAATAATGACTTGGTCCCTCAAAGGCTAGTGCCAATTTGGTCAGTCATGTAAACGTATTGCGCGCAAAAAAATATAAATAGATTTAAAAAAAATAATAAAATCAGAACTTTTGATTCTTTTTAAATTGCCAAGAAATAACCGGTTTTCTTATATTGCTTCATGTCAGGGGTCCTAATGAGTAATATGAGTATAATGAGTATTGCATCCACTTAAAGAGACACCGAGCACTTCCAGTTTCAGTTGGGTTGCGACTGGAAATTCAAAGGGAAGCTTTCAATTAAGTTAATAAGATTTGCCAAAGGCCATTAGGAGCTTTGTTCTTCAAACTGAGTGGCCACATGGAACTTCAGTCGAATGCCAAAAGTTTAGTGGTTCTCCATCTCTTTTCAACACAACCTGAAAAATGTATTTAAAAAAAAAAAAAGAAGATAAAAATACATATTTACAGGTTGTTCAGACTAATAAAAACTTCAGCGCATATTACACAGAAAAAAGGCGGCACGATTATATCACATTGAATAGAATGAAATGTGTGCATTTCATTCATACAAAGTGATCACAGAAATTGGAAAAAAGCTTTCTGTATGCATTAAGGGCACTTATGCTAGAAGCTGATTAGACTCAATATCCCAGCAGGCAAATGGCCAAATCATTCAGTGTTCTTTCAGGATCTTGGGTTTATGACGCAATGTATAGTTGAGGCAGTCAGAAGTGGATTTAAGCTTGGCACAGGTACTCCCCCCCTCCCAAATGAGAATATGCCTCTTTTTTTTTTTTATAAAAAGTTTAAAAAAGGCGCCAGAGAACTCTACGAGAAAGCTGGCCAAAGACTGAGCCAATATTTCCCCACAGGGATGATTAAAATTTAATCTTATCTTAGCAGAATCATTGCACACTGCCAGTGAGTGGCGAGTTTTAATCCAGCCCCTGTAGTATTTATATTAACCTTCTAATTTTCATATGAAAAATAGATTCACATTCACTCCACAGGCACAAACAGTGGAAGTGAAGACTAATTTTACTTTATTCCTGCATGGATAAGAGTCTTATCGTCTTCCGGTTGGCAGCATTTCCATTACCCCCCACCTTTACACACAATCCTTGAATCCCAATTCAGCCTCACATGCCTTCCCAGGCAATAGTCAAGATATTGAAGGCGAATAACTTATTGCTATATGGCTATTTATTAAATTCCTTATTTTAGCTAGGTAGATGCAAATGATGCCATCTAGCATCACAGATCCTAACAGAGCGGTAAACAAATTGAACATATCCAGGCTTTCATTGCATTAGCTGACTTGACACAACCTAAAACACCAGTCAGAGATAACAAATATCCCGACGGTGGGTATCAACTTTGTTAACTCAGGGTTTTTGCGCCTCACATAAAAGGGGTCGTTTGATGGGTCATTTGACTCTTCCTCTGCACAAAGTGGATCAGCTGAAGCACTGTCTGAAATCTATAAAGAACAAAAGAAATAAGTGAAATGACACACTTGCTACACATGACAGTAATGTGGGAGAAAACTGCTAACCTTGTGATGTGATCACAAGTGCACAGAGTGCTAAAATGTATAACCTCAAGTTGATTATTTTAACCACTCAGTGCATTGTTACTGCAGCCATTTACTTCTAAAAAGGCAGCTGCACATTAGAGTTCAGAAACTTTAACATGCATACATCTAAACAGCCACATTTGACTGTCTTAACCTTTAAAAAAAAAAAAAAAAAGAAGAAAAGAACAAAAAAAAGATGTGGAAAAATCACTTTGATTTGTGAAATCAAAGTGAAATTGAAACAGCTGAATGTTCTGTGATTAACAGCCTACAAATGTGGCTGATTATTTTAACTACTCCAATAGCAGCTAATGGAACAGATTCATTCAGTGGTGTTGGTTAAGGCACAACTTAAAGCATAATTTATGGTCGAGCAAATATGTCCGTCTGTGTAGACGTTACCACTCGTACAGCAGGGGAGAGGGGCTTTCACTCACTGCAGATGGGCTCCCATGCAGTTCTCCAAAATTCAACTGCACGTCGCTGGAAGCAGATGCTGTATGCCACTGCCAATGCCGACTGCTTGACAAGTGAGCCGGAATAGAGAAGTGAGCGACAGCGGAGTTCACTGGGAAAAACCGCAAAACAACAACATTTTGCTCTATATTCATGCTGTACTTTTTTTAATTAAAGACAAAGCATGAAGAGTACCGACAGTGGCTGCAGTGGAAACTTCATGTTTAACACTCCGTTTCACTTTAGCAGTTTGTATGTTGTAACTTCGCTCTTCTCCACTACTGGCTGACGGACCAACAACAGCACAAGCAAGAGTGGCCCGCAGACCGGCTGTACCACATACTTTGTACACTGCTTCCATACACAGAGCCCTCTGCAGGCAGATGGGCCATCCCCAGACCGCCCGCTGTCTGTGAACACGCTCTCCCTGCTGAACCATAAATTCTGCTTCAGTTGCTTATATACACTGTGTTCCTCCAGGAAACAATCAGTTACAGGATACAGCAAAAAGATGACAAAATGAAGATTTAAAACCAAAACTAAATGCTTCTAGCCAGGTCAAAAGAGCCACCTTCGTGACACTAAAAACTGACTTTAGGCTTCTCAACTTTAGATCCTCAAATGGCTGATTTGAAATTCAGTGGGCATATCTCAGTGGTCCACAGGCTCCTCATCTCATTTCTTCCACTTACAAAAAGCAGTCAATGCAATATCATTTAGATCTTTACATCCTGAAGCTGTCTTAATGAGGGGAAGAATATGCAAAAGGAGACACTTAATAGACATCTGAGATGCACCACAGGATTATAACATGGGAAAGGTCCAGGTCTTACAAGTGTGCATATGTTAAAGCCGACTACTGTATCACCTATACTTCCAGTTTAATGTATATGTAATGGGTATACTATTCAGCATGTACTCAAGTCATTAATCACTTTGGATATTTTAATTTAACTGTATTTACAAGATTATAAGCATCTCAATCCTTAGCTGTAAAACCTCTGCAAACCTGGAACATCCCCATGTCACAGCATTCACTCTGAAGCCCCGTCCCACGCCCACCCTGTGCATTCCCAACGGGCTTGCGCCCTGAGAATGCAGTCCCCTGCCCAGTACTCACCCTGCCACAGTCCCTCCCTGTGTCTGTACTCACCCGGCCCCCATACTGTAGCATGGGTGCTGGGAGGACACGCCCTGTCACCTCTGTCATGTCATTATGCACAACAATGCCAAATTCCTTCAGGTAAGGGTCGGGGCCCCCGACCATGCTGTTACTTTTGACCTGAGAAAGAGAAAGGAAGACCAGTTCACAGGAATCACAATACAATCAACCTGCCAGGGACTGGCATTTGAAAATGTACAGATAAATCTAGTATACTGACAATGACAACTGTGTTTATTTATTTAAAAGGGACAATGCACTCAAGTCAGACACTCAAATTTCTAATTTTCCTTTAGACATGGTTGGGTTTGAAGCAGTTGCTATAACTAAGCAAACAATTAAAAATACAGCATGATGATCCAGCCCCCAATGCCTCCTCAAACAGGGAACCAACTCTCACCAATCTGCTGATCTCTTCCTGTCTGTCGGGGGCTGAACGAGCTGTAGCTTTAATCATGGTTGATGTCTGGTTGTCGGTCAGTTTCTTGATACAGCGCTGGCCTGCTACTATGTTACAGACCTGCAGGAGGAGGAATGGGCATTTCATTAATTAAACAAAAATCAGATAAGAGGAGCAGCAGTGGGCAATCTGAAAAGGAAAAAATGTCACAACTTTTTATTAATTTTATTATTATTATGGGGCAGGGATAGCTCAGTAGGTAAAGTGGTCGCCCCATGATCGGAAGGTCGGCGGTTCGAATCCACTTAACGGCTACCCTGAGGTACCCCTGAGCAAGGTACCGTCCCTACACACTGCTCCCTGGGCGCCTGCTTAGTGGGCTGCCCACTGCTTCACTGAGTGAATGGGTCAAATGCAGAGAAAAACAAGTAATTTCCCCATGGGGATCAATAAAGTATCCATTATTATTATTATTATTATTATTATTATTATTATTATTATTATTATTATTATTATTATTATTATTAAAGGTATACTGCGTGAGAACATTTTCCATCTCCCCCCCCCCCTCCAAAAAAAAAAAAAAAAAAAAAAAAAAAGGGGGGTTTCTCACCTCTAGGGGAAGGTAGGTGTGCTTCTGTTCCTGTCCTACTTGCAAACAGGGTAAGTGTGGATACTTGAGCTGTAGATTGTACTTCTGCTTGAAATACTGAGCTACTGTGCACTCCATGGCCTGGCCGTTCTCAAGCTGTAAGGGGAACCTGTGCATAAATGGAAAATGTGTGCAAGCCACATTGAAGTCTCCGTGAGTATGAATAAATAAGAAAATGTTTGCCTAGTTTAATTCTACATTTACAACACTTATAAGGGTATGACTTTGGTACACTTTACTACAGTGCCTTTGCTGATGAGTGCAGGATTGCTACTTACGTCTGATGGCTGGCAGGTCGGCGCGTGACATTGCAAACTCGATACTTCCTCTTCATCTGACCACAGTGTGTGACCTCAACTTTCAAACCTGTTTAACAACACACCAAGAATAATTGCAATGTCTGGATAAAAAAAATAAAATAAAATGTAAAACACATTACTGTGTTTGCCTTTAGCAGGTTTAGCAGTCTGGTTTTTTGAGGCCATAATATCAATGCTGACACTCCAGCTAGCTATGCCTTTTCTTTAGACAGAAAAGTGTGCTTATACAAGCCCCACAGAGGCTAGAGAAGTGAAGAACAAAAAAAAAAAAGTTTAATTTCAAGTTTAACTATCTGGTTCTGAATTTCAACAAAAACATGTCAGCAGCTTCTGCTCTTTGTTGTGCAACTACCAGTTACAACATGTGAGGCTAAAGAAAGATCAAAACTGGTCAAAGAAATGTTTCTGTATTTTTGCTTAAAGAGAAAGTACTTTGATTTCCGCCAGTTGATTTAGATATAGCAGGACTGCATGACCCAGTTACCAGAGTGGATTTCTTTGTAACTTTTTATGGAGTGCGGAAGAGTTAAAGAGTCTAAAGTCATTCATAACGTGATAATGTGTGTCACTGACCTCCCCGGTCTGGCAGATTCTAAGCTCTTAATTCAGTTGGTGGTTGTGAGTGCTCACCTCTTATTTCCTTGGTGAACTTGACACGTTGTGAGTCAGTCAGTGGTTTGGTCTGTTCATTGATGTTTTGTATATCAAGCACCTCGCACATGAACTCGATCACAGGCTGAGCACGGTAGAAAGCAGTAGCTGAGACTGTTAAGAAAAAAAGAAAGTTATTCAACTGGTTTTATAAATCAGTAACTGAGGAAAAATGAATAGCAGTCAATACAGAAAAGCAAAGCTGAACGAACCAATTAAAAATCCAGACCCGACAGAAATTTCTTTGTCAACTTCGCTATTTAAAGACCAAACACATAACAGCCTTGTGTGCTTCTGTGAACCAATACCTTGAGCTGTACTTTACAGGTGCAAAAGTTCAATGGAGATACTTGTGTTTAGGGCACCTTTCACTTTTACCCTTAATTATCTACCTTTATTTACCTTTTCAGATTCATATTATAAACACAACATGATTTGTAATGCATCTTATAAAGCAATATATTATGATGCTTTGCTAACATACTGAAACTTCATATGAATTGCATTGTAATACTTACGACTGTTTCCGCCCAATCATTTCTTTACAAGTTTTTACTAAAGAAAGTCAGTGTTTCTAGTCTAATGGGAGTCATGACACTGTACGAAATATTAAAGAAAGTATTCTAGTTGTAAGCACTTTCTTATTTCATTAGGCACATCTTGCTAGTACTGTGGTGGACCCCGTTTTTAATTCAGAACTGTTAATTCTTGGTGGCAAAGATTCAACAAGGTGCTGGAAATATTCCTGCAGCATTTTCATCCATAGTGACATGATAGCATTGCACAGTTGCAATTTGTCACTGCATCACATCTTTCTATTGGGGATTGGACTGAGACCCACTAACTGAGGCCATTTGAGTACAGTCAACTCATTGTCATGTTCAAGAAATCAGTTTAATGCAAGATTCGAACTCTCATTCAACTGTCACGGCAGAAATTAAGATTGATTGATCAAAGCAACATTTTTCCAATCTTTTGTACAGCTTCAGCAAACCTGTGTGAACTGCAACCTCAGTTTCCTGCTCTCAGCTGACAAGAGTGGCACGGTGTGGGGTTTTTTGGCTGCTGTAGCCCATCAGCTTCAAACTTTGAAGTGCACTTCCTGCTCTTGTTTGATAACAAGTGGTTATTTGAGTTACTGTTGCCTTCCTCAGCTCAAAGTAGTCTAGCAATTTTCCTTTTACCTCTGGTATCAACAAGACATTTTCACCCAGAGAACTGCCATTCGCTGGATATTTTCTCTTTCAGACCATTTGCTGTAAAACTAGAGATGGTTGTGTGGGAACATCACAGTAGATGAGCAGTTTCAGAAATACTCAGATCAACCCGTCAGGCACCAATAACCATGCCACGTTCACTCATGCTTGTCACTTTTCTCCATTCAGACACTGAACTTCAAGAGGTACTCTTGACCATGTGTACATGCCTAACTGCAGTGATATGCTGTCAAGATTGGCCAGTTAGATATTTGCTTCAATTGGCAGTTAACTGGGTGGCCAGTGAGCATCCTTACATCACATAAAAATCTCATTTTGGATGTTTTCAAATCAATAAAATTTCAAATCATAGCTGCAGAAAAATCTGTTTGTACCATCGATGTTGAGCATCATGTTCCACATGGCAGGACGGACAGACTGATGGAAACCAAACCACACCTCCCTGCCTCCACCAAGAGGATGGTAGTAACCCTCCGGAGGAGAGAAAAACGATCGCCCCACTGGAGTGTACCTGTGTGTAACCGAAAAACAAATTTTAGGTTTTATATTATCTAATTTTTGTATTTATTAACAAACCAGATGTTCACTTAACCATTAAGGTATATTTTTAAAACATGCAATAAAAAAAAAAATCCAGACGCATTAGTCTGAAAGACAAAAGTGGGCATATGAGCATGCTAATAACTGCTCTATTGATCTGGATATTCGTAGTACAATGAATTCTTGATATGTTTAAGTCCTTCTCTTCTAAATACATCTGTGTTTACATTACTAAGTTATAACAGCTTTCAGGGAAAATTTAAGCCATTATTCTGACATTAGATTACATCAACAACACTGCAGAAAAGACGTGAATAAGCTGGTGATGCGTTTGTAAGTCATGGGTGAAAAGCCGTACCTCATGGAAGGCAGATGCCTTGTGATGACATCCAGAGCCTGAACGGAGTCCTCTGGCACCTCGTTAAGGTGACCCGACAGGGCTTCCAGCAGCATCTGAAGACTCACCACAGAAACCCACTGCAAGGACACCTTGAACGTCTGATCTTTCCCCTCACCAGGTAGGGTGACCTCCAGATCCACCTGAGGGCAGAAGAGGGCCAAGAATGATGAAAACAAAAGCTCAGCGAAGGGACATTGGTTGTAGAATGTGTGACAAGGGGTGATCAAAAAACCCAGAAATGCAAAACAAAGAATGTAATCATTTTTTGGATTACAAATAGATGAGCTAGAGTCACCAATGAAGAATCAAGGGGTATAAACCAGACAAAAACTGAAGGAAAGGACTTTAAGTTACCAAAATAAAGCAAATGAAATGTCAGTAAGTCATAAAAATGGCACCAAAACACTTTTTTAACTGGTCATGCAGATATTAGTAACCCACTTTGTATTACTGAGATCTCATTTCCACATATACTGGCCAGATACAAACAGATTAAATTATTGGAGTGAAATTTATTGTTTCCTTTAAACATAAATTTTCATCATCAGGCTTTTTTGTCAGCTTAAATTACATAGTCGATGAAATATGAATGCCTGCATACTGCATTTTCTATTAGAGGTCCTATCTAAAAGACCCCTCCGACCAGCACAGATCGCATTCCTGTTCCAGACTTTCCTAGAAATCCAGTTGGAAACCTTTCACTCAATTATGTAGTCTGCCTCCTTAAGCTGAGCCAGTAACCCATTTAATACGCCTGCCATTTCCTTCTTAAAATATGATCTACAATCACTGAGGTATGCCATTAAATACAAAACTTATCCCTTTATGGTGCATTAGAGCTGACAGTTTATGTGCCTGAAATACCAACCCTGTCCCTCCCTATTGGCAGTGGATGTGCTGTGTACATGTTCCTCTTCCCATCATAGCCAGGCTGTCGGTCACCAAAAATCTGCATCTTGAAATGCCGGACCATGGTATCCACCACCTCCCTACAGAAGCGAGGTCCAACAGGATAGTCAGGGCACATAATCAACATTCAGAGACATTTAGGCAGTCTGGTTGCAAAAGCAACAGATCAAAACGATCAGTATCTTCATGAATCTTTACCTGTTAACCCTTCGTGGTCGTTTCTCAGGCTTGATCTCAATATCATAGTGATAGACATCAATCTTGGGAATCTGCACCTGGAAGTGGTTGGCAAGGAGCCGGATGGGTTTCCCCACCGTGCCAAGGCCGGGACGCCGTGGAGGCTGAAACAGAGAGGTAGGGGCGGGCGGGCCTGAAAGGAAAAGAGTAATAATTTGCAACACAATAACAATAAATTGATTCCCTAACGTCCACATTTGAGACAAGTCTCATTTTAAACTTCGCATAAAGCACATTTGGCATTTAACTGTTTATAAAGGTGGTGACAGCTTGTTTAGCTTGCCATTAAATGTCATGTCTGATGGATGAATGTGCACTGCGCAACGCCAAGCTCATTGGAAACTCTCATTAGTGACACCTGCTTGAATGCACTAAAATGGTCTCGAACCCTGAAGGGCACATGCATGCTTTGATTGATCCGTAACTCTGGCCCCTGACCTACATGGGTCAACAAGGGGCTGGCGAAACAATGACCTCCAATTATCCTTCAACCCGCCCACTGCTCCACCCAGACACACAGGGTGCCCACCCTTTACGCCGAGACAAAGACAGCGCTCTTCTCAGACAAACAGCAGTGGGACCATATGGAGGGGTGCCATGCGGACAGTCTGGGATTACCGTTACAGTCCGCATCCAACTCCCATACATACAGAAACGTACATATACACAATTTACGCTAGTACATGAGCCTCAATTTTAATCATAAAAGCCGCAAGTACCGAGGAACACAATATATGCACATATACGTGCACAAGACCTCAAGCTTCCTGTTACAGTGAACCCAATAATGATTCATCTCTCAAATATCAACACTACTGATTTGCATCAACACGGGAGGAAGGAGGGAATGTGGTGCTTATTCTGTCAAAATCATCAGCTGATATGGCTAGCCAAGCATTACTTGGCACAAGAGCGCCTAAAAGGCTTAAAAATCAAATATCCTAATACAACTCTCTACAGGAGGGGAAAAAAGCTTTTGAATGCTTTAGCCAAACTAAAGCATGCACAAAATTTAAGCACTTAAAAGGAAATATATATACTTATGTGTAAATATAATAAGTGCTGGTAGCACCAAATGTTGCCTAATGCTTTTGTCAACTGCCAGCTAAGGGACTGCGGGGGTCCTCCTAAACTCCGTGCACCCACACGCTCCAGTTAACAACTGAAGCGTGAGAGCACAGACAACTGAGACCCTCCCCATCGCTTCCTAAAAACACGCTTCCCAACATGCCCTCATCTAGCCTGCGCACCCCAGATCACCCTCCTCCTCCCTCCTCTATTCTACCCACTCCTCCTCCATCACATGAACAAGCCATTAGTTCTTATGAAACATTATGTTTGACGATACGTGCTCAAGTAAGAAGCCATTTGTTGCACGTCTGCTTTTCTCTGCCACGATCTGGAAATACTCTGATGAGTCATTTAAATTTGTCCTACTGGCCTTGTTACAGATAGCAACAAAAGGCATACCAAATGTTCCGCATTATGCTTGAAGCTACACGTCTCTGCATATGTTGTACTCATCATTTGTGTTGGTGTATGTCACAACTTACAGGCAGGATAATTTGCTTATGTAACATTTTGTCTCCAACGTGGGATTTTGTCACACTTGATCCTTCAGTTCTGCAAAACCAACACCTTTGATGCAGCTGTGTTTTACTAGGGAAGGAATAGTCCTCATTGAGGTACTTTTATTCATTGCTGCCTTATACTATCATTTGGCAGCTCCAGCTTTTCAGATTTGTTGATGCATATATTCTAAAGTCAAACCAATGTAATAAAGTACAACTTTTGTAATTTAAAACAGAAAAATATGAATGACTTGGCAGAAGTAAAAATGGATTTGGTGAATCTTATATAGCACTTTTCTACTCTGACTAACCCAAAAACTCTATGCTCTATATAAACGCTATCTAACAATCACACACATTCACTGTCCGATGGACACATTGGAGAGCAACTTGGGTTAGCATTTTGCCCAAGGACATTTGGCATGCAGACTGGAGGGATCGAACCAACAACCTTCCAATTAGCAGATGACCTGCTCTAACACCTAAGCTACAGCCAACCCAAAGACATTGTAAGGCATGTACAATAATTCCTTTAATGCAACAAGTAATAATGACACATTATAACAAACACAGCAATAGAAAATGGGCCCATTTGCCAAATTATTTTAGTGCAGGCTTAGCATGGACTAAATTTCAGCATTCAGCCATCTGCATAAATAATCCACTTTGTGTCTATGCAGCTAACAGACGACCTGCAATCAACTGCAAAAACAACTTCTATTTCGTCTACCTTTGTGCATATGCGCAGATACCTTTGCACACAGATTTCTTTTGTTTTCAGCCCACTGTGTGAAAGTAGCAGAAAGTGTTTTTAGTATAGACATGATGCACAGCAACTTTGAGGGCTTCCTCTTCCACCAAAAACAGAGCTGTGCCTATATTTAGCCTCCTCAGCTGCTACATTACTACACTTAGAAATGTGTCTCAATGTGAAATGCCTAAAGTCATCCTTCCTCCACAACCACTCTTCTCTCCACTAACACCCCCCCCCCCCCCCCCAACTTGACCCAACATGAACTTTAAAATTGTAAAATATGAAAAGCACCCAGCACGAGATAGAAACTGATAGTTTTGTCTGACCAACTGTCTAAAGCGCAGCTATTTTCCAAGTACTTGTAATCCAATAACTAACAACTTATAGCAAATCTGAGTGTAACTGCTGGCTTTGCTGCCACAGGCAAGAAAAATATAGATCTACTTTTAAATTTAAACATAAATAATTAAGTTAGTATTGGATGACAATCCTAAAGTAAATCCGTTGGGCATGTTTCTTTGCCTTTAGACAATAATTCTGATGGCAAAGGAACCAAGCGGGACAGGCAAACAAAAAAAACAAAAAAAACAAAAAACAAGTATTGGATGACAATCCAGGCGACTGAACATTATACAAAACTTAAGCCACACATGTGGATAACACATTTCACTTTAAAGAACTTCTAAGTAAACATGGTCTTGTATTTTGTGAATGTCACAAGCTCATTCTCAGTAACAGCACTTTCAACTGCACAAGGGGTCGCCACAGTGGGCAGCTCCAAATGTTTGATTTGGCAGTTTTTACACCAGACGCCCATCCTGACACAACCCCGACGGGATCCGTCTTTCCTCCTGGGATCACACTGGGGTATCTCTCTCTTGTCTGGCAAATATGTAAACCACTACACTATGGAGCTACGAGGCACAGTTTCAATAAAAAAAAAAAACTAAAAAAAAACAACCCAATATTTAATACAGAGCCTACATATTTTAGCAAACCTGTCAGCTGCACTAACACAAGACAGCAGTGACAATCTGCACAGGTCTTTTAATTCATTTTTTCAACCAGAACATTAATGAAGTACTTAAACAGTGCTGAATACCATATAAATAGCAGCTCTCACATTTACAGCGAGCTTCCTCCATAATTTGTGCTTCTGCTCCAAATGAGACAGAGTTGCATCTACTTTGAGTCACAGAGGAAGTGAAATTAACTTTCCCCCCTTACACACAAAATGACAGATGCACTAATGGCAAACAAGCCTTCCTTTTCAAAACTTAAATCCAAACTGACCATAAACATTTCGGCCTCCCTATCTTACTGTAACACCCCACCCCCAACTCTTCACTGATCTAATTTAGACAAACCATTAGATCGTGTGCAGTGTACTCACACTTTCTGAGTAGGGTTTCCTACTAATGCACTGTAGAGCCTACTAATGCTATGCATGTCCCTGGTAACCACAGTGGAGCATAGACAGCTGGGCTTAAAGCTAAGCACGAGGATGATGGCTTGGCCCTGCGATGAGTCAGAGACTAAGAGCACCGAACAGGGAGTACACTGACGCCCACACCTGAAAATCACCCGGATTAAGGTACTACACCGAACAGGAGAAAGAGGAGATACATTAAGAAAGGCTTAGTGACCATTCACAATGTAGAAATATCCACACATCAGTGTAGAGATGTGCAGAAGAATCAGGCGAGCTGACTTAGATTATTTTAAATGTAACACAGGATGTCTTACTGACCATGTTTACCATTACGAATTAATGCATTTTCCAAATGGGATCTTATACTTCTACACTTCCTCTCAGTTTCACTCAGTGTCCTCCAGGCTTTTGTCTTTTCACTCATCTCTGCATACTCATGTTGTGTGACTCCACCACAATTTCGAGACAACAACAACCCAATTCAGAATTCTGTCACTGAATAGGCCACTCACTGCTGCATTTCACACCTCTAAGAACAGACAGTTGACCGTCTGCTTTACATCTTTCCTGTGTTTGAAGACATCCCCACCACTGAACAAGAGTATTGTTGAAGCACGACTAAACGGGAGACAGCAGACACACAGACTGGGCTACAAGACATTACTGTAACTGTAATTTAGAAGAGTTAAAAACTGCAACTAAGGCCGTCACAATATTAAAGCTTTGCGTTTATTTTGGTCATAAAGAAAAGAACGCGATTAGATATTAAGGATGTATAGAAATTTTGAAAAAGAGTCAAACTTATTTCTAATACATTCAGATTTACTTCACACCTGCACCGTGGCCAGTTTGCATTATATTAATATTATATTATTATTAATAATTCAATATTAATAAAGATTAAGCACTGCCTTTGAAAAGGGCAGCAAAGCTTTACAAACATGCCAAAAAGAGAAATTCTAGAGCAGTGTTCACAGATCATATTTATATTCATCACAAAAAATCTCATTGTTACGTCTGCATCTATGAACGTGTAAACAAAGGCTTTGATAGAAAATCTCAATTCAAACTCCACAACCTAAACACTTGCTGTAGCAAAGTACACACAGCAGGCACAATAAGCAATCACTAATGTATAATAATAAATGCTGATTACTTGGGAGTCATTATTTCATTTCATTATGTGCAGCAATGATCCAAACACACCCCTGAAGGATAGATAGGATGCATTGTCCCCAATAAGCCTGGACCCTCACAGCTTCTTGCATCCATTTAACATTTTCTGCAGGAGCACATTTCCTGTTTAAATAACACATCTAGTGCTTCCTAATGCCACTACCTTTCTTCTGATTCTTGCGGGGAAATGTGTGGTCATTTAGAAAGTCAATAAATAAATAATAATAATAAACCATGTCAATGCTGTCGCATGAAGACTTTTCTGTTGAAAGATGCTTCGTTTATGAAAAGGCGCGTTTCCCACACACAAAAAAAAGAACACAATGTCTCCAGTGGGGTGGGGGGGAATATGACCTAAACATATTTTGCAGCTTTGTGACAATAACACTGCATATTGGACTGATGACCGCACAGGTGCATGATTTGACTTCCCACTGCATGCCTTTATTGCATCAAAATACGTGCCTTTGTTATCATATAGGAGACTATAATGGAGCTGGCCTGCAGATCTGATCGATAAGAGCGCCATCCATCCCTGCTGTGCTCTCACGGGCGCATGGCTGCTGCCCAAGGAGAGGCGCGCAAACCGATGACCACCTCACATTAAAAAAACCCACAAAATCACCACATCTGCAGAGTAAACGTGTTTTGTTGGCATTCATTTTGTCTTCCCAAACCATCGCTGTCATCTTGGACGGGCGGGGAGGGGGGTGTAAGAGACGAGCTTGCCTGCTCCTGATGGCGATGCAGGCAGATTTATGTGATTTAACTGAGAGGGGGATTTTGCAAAAACACGTTACATTCCGCCGTATTTCGACGCAAACGCGCAGTCCCCTTGAAACAATCGGGTCGTAAAGGCGTGAAACGCCGAATAAACACAGCGAAACCAAACAACGTAAACATAGCACGACGCGGAAGGAAGGAAGGTCCCAGTTAAATCCCCACTCACACAATGCCAGCCCCGACACGACGAGTAGAGCGTGCCTGACATAAATATAACCCTCGGACACGGCGGGAGAGTGGATAAAAACAACCCCCTCCGGTACTAACAGGAAGAGGAGCCCCCCTTGGTTCGATGTAATTAACGTACTACGAGTACGTACACAAACACGGGCTTGGGCCTCGGCTTGTTTTCCCGTCACAGCGAGGCCTCGCTGCAGCCACGGCCCCCAGTGAAGCGACGCATTTGCGCACACGCGCCCCACACACGGCTCGCGCTCACAGCTCCTCGCTCCGCTCTCGCTTTCTTAAAAATCCTTACCGGGTCCGAGCGCTTCCATGGCCGAGGCCTCTCTCTCCGTCTCTGTCCCGGCCTGGCGGCTCCGTACCGACGCTGAAATTGGGGGCGGTATCTCGAAGCTTGAAAGTGGCTAAATTTAAGAAACGGGAGTATAGATAGACGCGTGGACGACTGCTGACTGGGCTGACCTGAACTGAGCTACCGCCGCTGCCGATGCTGCTGACGGTTTAGATATGCGCATGCGTCGGTTACAAGTGGCAAAATACACCGTAGGCTACCGCAGAGATGCAAGCAGTTGTTTTTACTAGTTATACTCAAAATTTCTTTGTTTGTGAGTTAAAATTAAATACAGCTTAAACAATATAGCATCAATAAGTATAATAGCATTTTTACACTATACAAATTACCCTTGTATTCATTCATTTTTCTATTATATCTTCAATTCATTTTCTCATTCATTCGACGCCTGAACGTCTCCAGTGTGGGATTAATAAAGTTTCTGTCTGTAAGCAGAGTATATACTAAATATTTGTTACACCAAATAAAAAAGATCAAAGTTTCTTAATGCTTAATTGTGCTGTGAGACATCAAAACATTTAAAGCAAATCTTGTGTAAGTTTTTTTGTTTTGTTTTTTCAAACTGAGAAGCTTTTTAAGTGATACTTTCCAAGCAAGGTGCACATGCCCTGCTTTATTTCATCTGAATAAAGCAGAATAAAAGGTAGCAGCTTTTCATCAGTTTGTGTTTTTGTTATTTACTTGGATTATATCATAAGAAATCTTATTTTTTGAGAAGGGGTTAAGACCCCCAAACAGGTTGCTGTTCGAGTTTAAGATTTAAATTTGAATGTTTTTGTTTTTCCTTTGAAGATTTAGTTGGGACTTGTAGAAACATGGTCACAAAATAAAAATAAAGAAGAGAAACCCAAGGCAAGATATAAAATCTGGGCATCCTTACCTCTTCTAAATCCAAACCGGTCTTCATACCTCCTCCCTTTTCCGTTGCCTTGCTTTGGTAGTACATAACGCTCCAGGAACCGCCTTAAAATATAACCGTATTTTTTCTGCAACAACTCCCAGTTCATGGTTTCTGCTGTCAAGACGCTATAATTGGACGATACGCTCAATAACAGCCCCACACGATTCTCGCTCCGTGGTACCAGCTCGTTGCTCTTAGGCAGTACCATTGTTGCTACTCTACCTCCTCCAGTAGGATACCTCCACACTGAAATAAAAACCTGCGCTTAAACCCCTGCTATATACCTTTTTTCACCTGGACACGCATGCGCAGTTGTCTTAAGAAGTCACATCTGAAAAACTTTGTGTCAATAAAACTGAAACAATATTAGAATGATAAAATGTTTTTTTTAAATGCTGTAAATTGGAAATAAAAACCTAATGGCCAAGTATGTGCATTCAAGAAGTAGGACTCCAGTTTGGTTCTTGCTCTCTGTGCAGTGGTTCAGAGTGCAAGATGTTGAAATAAATTCGCTTATTGGTAAGTACATTTGGAGTGGAACATTGTGTTAGTGTCAGTTGTTGATTGATCATTACGAATCATCTGTTCAACTATATAGCAGAGCTGAAAAAACTGATTAAAGAATCAATGTCGCTTGTTGATTAACCTGGAGTATCAGCCTTTGGGTGGGGATGTGGGGGTGGGGGTGTCAGTTTCGGGGGTTATTGTTTGGTCTAACAAATGAAACTGTGGGATACTGCTAAAAATCCAAATGTTTCATTCAACCTTGCAAAAGACACAAATGTATTAAGCTGCAAAAACCTGGAAAAAATACTAATTAACAGAAGTCAAGGTTATGCAACTAATTTTGAGAAACAGACAACTCTTGGATTGGATTAATTAGTATCAACAAAGCGCCGACTTTAACACTTGATTGGGGAATAGTGGGTTTGTAAGTAGAATTGCACAGAAAAATCTGTGTAGATGGACAAAAATGTGGAGAAATTTAATGGTTTTGAAATGTCTGGGTAGTAGGTCTTTAAAGAACAAATAAGCGATAAATGATTAAATAAAGATATCACTCCATTATGCAATGCCATTTTCCTTGCAACGGGACAATGGAATAGTTGCAAAACGGTGCATTTTCAATAACTGTGCTTTATGATTAATTACCATTACAATAAGTGTTAAAGTTGTTCTGATATTTGGAATTTTTTCCTTTTTGTTTCTTCTCCAGCAACAACCCCCACCCGCCGGAGAGGTCCCGGGGATTAAGCAAACGCTTTTGCATTGCAGCGTAGTCAAATTAGGCGGGACAGCTGCGCCAAACAGACCAATAGGAAATCGAGAACACTGTGATTGACGTTCCGGTGACGAAAAACTGTGGGCCAGCTGTCACGGCGCGCGAAACATCAAAATTTCTATTCGGTGTGTATGGAACAGGCGGGAGGAAGATAACTTTTCCGGCTAAACGCTAACTAAATGTCAATTAAAATACAGAAGCACCACTGGTCGCTTTGACTTGTCCACGTTTTTCTGTGGCTAACACGAGAGTACGAGGTACCGTCTGAGCCTGTTTATTTTGCAAAAAAAGAACGTAAACTAGCCAGCGGACAAAGATGAGCTTGCTTTCTCAACAACAGGTCAGGCAATGCTTTGGTTTGTCAGTGATTATCTTGAACATCTGCCTAACCTTTCTAGACTTGCATATATCGCTCTGTTTGATTGGGTCGTTTTTGTTTGGTGGAGATTGGCAAGATCGAAAGAAATATGCTAACTGCACATTTCGTTAGCTACCTAGCTTCCTGGCTAGGTTAGGTTTAGCTCAGCTCTTTTGGATAGTGATAACTGGCCTGGGCCTTTAAAGCGTGTCAATTTGACATTTTAATTTTAAATCCTTTTGTTAAAGTAAGACCTAGGTGACGGACAGCCTTATCTGTTGCCTGAATGGTGATAATTAGAAACGTCGAAAGGCAGACATGCTGCTCATTGTTTGGTTTACTTCAAGGCGCCAGTCCTGTCAACGAACAAGCGTTTCGCTGCTCAAAGTGACAAAAGTGACACCCATCCTCTGTGTAAACACCCTCTCCTCTGTGTTTTTGTCAAATGCAGAAACATGCTATCCTGGGGTACTTTTTTTTTTTTAAATTAGCTATGCAGCAATTTGGGTTGCCCTCCATTTGAAACGAATTCCTAGTGTTACTAGATTTAACAAAAGCAGTCCCACACTACATGGATCTCAATCAAGTAGCCTAAACTGAACTTCTACCCTTGCCTTAGATGAACTGTTTTTCAGCTGATACTTAACCTCAAGTTTTTTTCCACTAAATACCTTTTACTCCCCCCATGCAGCAACAATTCATGTGTATTGTCTGCTACTGTATGCAGGCTGAGGCACTCCCAGTTGTGGCCCAGACTGCAACAGAGAGTGATTCAGACAGCGGGGTGGGCTCACCAGCAGAGGAGATGGCTACAGACACCTCTAACAAAAGAGAAGGTCGTTCAGGTAAAGCAGCATAACAATGAGCCACTCTGGCTGTGTAAATGAGGTATGCATTTATGCAACTGCCTGTGACACCAGAGTAGGCAGAGAAACACTAGTTATCATAATGAGCCAGTCTGACCAAAGAATCAAAGCTGCAGTGCTTTAGAAAATATACATTCAAAGGTTATAAATGAAAGCAAACCAGTATCTAAAAGATGTCCAGTTTCCAAAGGACCAAATTTATTTGAAAAATAATAAAGGCAAAGAGTAACGTATCAGTCCAAGGGAAATTCTGTAGGAAATAGTATAAATACTTTAATAATGAAGTATTTCACTCTCCCTGGACTCATATTTGTTTTTCTTCAGAAGGGTTTATATCAAGGTGTTCTGTATATAATTGTCCTGCATATAAGAACTCTTGGTGCTCACTGAAGATGTTTTTTCTCTTCCATCAAAGAAATTTCATCAGGGCTGTGAGCCAAACCACTCTCTGAGGACATATGTTGTTTTTGACTTCTGCTTTTTCTCCTGCCTTGAAGCTCCATTTCCCCCTTTTTTATTTTGTGACCAATATGTCCACTCTCCCACTTTAACCACATTAAGTTTGCTTTACCTGTCTCTTAACTTTGTCTCCAAACTACTCAACTTGCAGCTTATCTGTTTAGTCACTCCCAGAGGCCTGTTTCATGTTGAAAATCTCTTATTTAAATTACAAAAAGACATTACCGGTACATTTTTAAAAATACCTTTTATGTTTTGGTCTTCCTTTTTTATTTTTATTTCATTTATTTATTTATTTTGGTTAAACAAAAATATGCATTAGAATAAAATTCTACTTGAATTTATTTTTCTCACTGTTTAGTGCAAACTCGAGTATTTTGTTTCATTACACATTGATATGAGCTGGGATTACCACTCTACCATTTTCTACCATTTTCATTCTACTCTATTCTAATTTTCTAAATTGGTTGGTTTTGCTGTCTTATTTATCAGATTCTGATGACGACGAAGACATCACGGTGCACAGAAAGCCTCACCGTAATGCCATTAGAGACAGTGACAGCGAGGAAGAGGCGGCAGCTGCAGATAGCAGCGTACACATGGCAGAAGCACTAGTCTTATCTGCTTCCAGTGGAGAGGAAATGGAGACTAAGAAGGAAAAGGGACGACAGAAGTGCAAGAGAATAAGCCGAGCTCCTGTTGATAGCGAGGACAGTGAGCCTGAGGAGGAGAAAAGTGGAAAAATGGAGGAGGAAGAGGGGAAAGTGGTGAAGAGGAAAGTGAAATCCACAAAAGAAGTGAAGGAAAGAGAGAAGAGCAGGAGACATCATGAGAAAAAGGAAAAGCGCAGCAAAGCGGTGGAAAAGCTGAAGAAGAAGGAGAGGTTCTCTGAAAGGGATGAGGTGAGTTCTTTAGTGTCTGAACTCTTTTTGGCTGGTGTTTGATACATCAAGGGTTCTCACACACATGGGCAATAATCCGTCCTGTGGACTGTCTCAGCCCGGTCTATAACATATTATTAAAAATAATAAAATCAATAAAAGGTAGAATTATGTTTTTGAACCGCAAAGTGAATGATTGTCAGCAAAGTGGACTACGCTTACATAGGTGAAGAAAGATTTTATGTCAAGTACGTTACATGTTAAAAGTTATATACCATTTAAGTAGATTTTTTTAATGTAATCATGTGGCCTTTCGATCACTTTATTTAAGTCAGTGTGACCAGAAAAAAGACAAAGATGGCGCACTCACAAATCCTCAAATGATTGTGTTAAATGTGTTGTCAAAATTAGTTTTTCAAACATTATTTTATCTCAAAATTGGAAACCTTTGACATTTAAAAAAAAATGTATTTATTTTTTTATGTCCCAGTCAGATGATGCTTTTCAGTGCATGTCCAACTACTAGGCCAAGTAAACAGATCTGCTTCTGGAAGAACTTTGTTGTCAGGAAGAAAGGGGGGAAAAACACTTCCTACCACATCAGTGTGATGATCAAACTACTGTTGTGGAAGCATTTGTGTTTTGGTTCCCCGAGCACTATAATAAGGTTTAAACTGCAGATCAAACTGAACAAAGTTTTAAAATTTAGATCTTGTGTGTTGTGCAAAATGTTGAAGCCATAAAAACAGCATACAATTTGGGTAATGTGTGTGCAACTAAAATCAGCTTTACTCCCATTTCCTCAGGAAATGCCTCATCCTGGGACCCTGAATGACAGTGGATGTCCGCTCGGTGACACAGAACTTTTTGACAATGGTCTGGATGATGAGGAAGAAGAGTCTCTGGATGCGATCCGTGCTGCGGTCAAGCAAAAGATGAAAAAACATAAGGTGCAAAAACATCAAGTAGTTTAAAAGAGGGGCTCTCCACCCATTTTCCATCACTATAAAAGATAAACATTTGGAATTGGTATCATTTATGTTTGGCCTTTGACTTATTTCCTTAAGAAAAATTAAAACAGCTGTTGAATTTATGTCAGTGACTTGAGATAAATTTAAATCCTTCAATTTTATTGTAACACTTTGATTTAATGTTGTGGTGAGAATAGTTGGACCATGTTGGGCATTGTGTCCTTTTGTTTCTATGTTACTACAGGATCCCCTCTCCAATGAGGAGGAGGATGAAGAGGTGCCAGAGAAGCCCCAGCGTGCGGTATGCAAAATCAGAAAATAAATAAATAATTACTTTAAATTGTAAGCAGTTTGTCATTGCCACTATGTGACTCTTTCAGGAGAGAAAGGCTGCACGTGCCAGCAAAGAGGCGATGAAGCAGCTCCACAGTGAGTCTCAGAGGCTGATCAGAGGTCAGTTGATAAGACACGTTTATTTAACCCATAAAGTTTTATTGTGGGTAATAATTTGAATAGAGGATGGTATTCTAGTTTTCTTTCCATACTTGCAAACATTTCTGGTTTTTCTGGTTTTCCCGTACTTTAAAATCTTCTCATGGTGCCCATCTTGCTGTTTCTCCTGTGTATTTACACTGCAGTGCAGACTTTATTATAAATAACTGAAGTAGATGCATCTTTAAGGTTTTAGTTTATTCTAAACCTTAATTGCTAATTTCATTTAAAGAAAATGGAATGAATTTCACCATCTGATGTTGACTTTGGTAAAGGTGGATAATTTTTCACTTATTCAAGCCACTAGAATCAATAACAAGTGAAACATTGTAAATATTTTCTGTGGAGATTATTGCATAGATGTTGACAGGTGTAATTTAATGACTTATCTGCTACTAAAACTGCATTCTTCTGCCTTTTTAGAGTCTTCTCTTGGCCTGCCCTACCACATCCCCGAGCCAAAGACCATCGACCAGTTCTTTAAGAAGAGAGCAAGGCCAGAGGGTCCTGTCATGGCATTGTTGAAGTAAATACTAACATGACATTTAACACATTTCAGGTCAGACACAAGTCATGTAAGGATGGCCGCTGGACCTGCTCATTTCACACAAGTGCAGATTTAAGTAACTGTACTTTGATTCTGTCAAAGTAAAATCTTTACATTTATAAAACTCTTTCTGCTTTTAGATCTGCAAAGTACTCAGAAATGATGTTGGAGACACCGTCAGCTCCTCCACCTTCTGTAAACCCACCCAGCAAACTGCCATCCACTGAGCAGGACTGTAACTCTTCTTTGGATATGTCGCCCAATCTAATCCAGCCTTTACTTCAGCCAGCAGCAACCTCATCCCCGCAAAAGCAGAACCTCAACCAGGCCGGAGAAACTTCGGTTACCTCGGATCCTGAGCAGGAGTCAGGCCCAATGCTTTACCTCTCTGAGAGTCTGCAGGACTCGGTCACAGCTGATGCTGAAGACAAGCCTGCATCTGACTCAGGAGAGGAAACCTCAGCTGCTCCTTTACCACAAAATCCAACTGCAGCAACATCTGACTCTGAAACCCTGCAGAAAGAGACTGTATCTAGGGCTGTGGTTGATCCTGCAGCTCCTCAGTGTTTGAGTGCTGATTCAGCTACAACAGAGCCCTCGGTACAGCAGCCTACCAAACCGAAGAAAGACAAATTGACCAGACTAAAGGAGTTGGGACTGGATCCGCCTCCTATTGCAAAATTGTGTCCAGATGATGGAGCTTTTGTACAGCTCGACCCTCCACAGCTTAATCCTGGTGAGTCACAAATATTTCCCAATCTCAGCAAGAAGACATGGAGAATCAAGCCTTTTGATCCTTTGCCATGGTCACTGTGATAAATTAGGTGATTTGACTTCAAAATGTGCATAATCTCACGGGGGAAAGAAGTACTAGCAGGCAACTTTTCCCAGGAAAAATATGTGCACGATGTTACTTCATTTCATCTAGCTACACTGGCAACATCCTTCCTCTTTGTTTTTATCATGTTTATTGTTCTGAGCAGCAGAAATCTGAACACATGGCTGAGCGCTCTATGGTTTGGGAAGGCAGAAAACAATTAGAACATACTGTCCTTCTCTCAGGACCTCATAACATGTCCCAGATGCAGTTTTAAATCCTTTGAAACATGATGTGAGATCAAACGAAGTGTTGTGCACTACAAAATTTTTGTCCTCATCAAAAGCAAGGCCCGATGTCTTCTGTGCCAAAGAAAACCTCTCTTACCTCTCCTCTTCTTCAACTAGGTGTGGAGGCTCTGAAGGAGCGTTATCTGCGTCACATTATTGCACCCACACGACCCCAAGGGGAGCGCACTTTGCAGCTTGACATCATCCGTAAGGACAGCACCCCATCTGGCCAGGAGGAGCTGCACACGGAGTCTCTCACTGTGACTGTCAAAGAAGGAGCAGAGGAGCCTGTGACCACTAAACCAGGTCTGGATATGTAGAAGAGATAGAAATTATACAATTTTAAATTGTTTAGCATTTCTGTGAGTGTCATCATTTCACTTTAGATTATATAATTGATTGAATATAAGTAGTTATGATGGGCTTACGTTTACAATCATTAACCACAACTACACGTGGATCAGCTGGAAATGATATGACTCCCTTGCTCATCTCTGTGTAGGAGAGAAGCTGCTGACTCTGAAGCAGCGCCTGCAGCTCGCCATGGCCCAACGGAGAAAAGAGGAGAGGGTGCGCAAGGCCGAGCTGAATCGCCTAGACAACGAAGACTGTGGGGAGGATGAAGAGGAGGAGGAAGACATGACGGATGAGTCAGAGGAGGAAGAAGTACGTGGATGATTTTGTTACGCTGCACAAATTTTTGCTTTTACCCTCTTTGCACTTGCGTCAAGCTGTTCTTCTGTTCCTCAGGGTGTCGATGACTTATTGGGAGGTGGTGATGGTGAAGAAGACGATGTGAAGGACAATGAAGATGAAGAGGAAGAAGGCAGCATGGCTCAGAGTATGAGGAGCCCTTCTCCAGTGGCACTGATCGGACCCTCGCCAACTCCCGACCTCATTAACACAGATGGCACTCTCATGCTGTTCCCTGGAAACTCTTCCTCGCGCACCGGGTATGTTTGCAGTTTTGTAGAAGCACTTTTAAAGTCTCTTATATTTGGCTGCAAGATGTCACCTGCAGCAGCTTGTTTAATGGATAAAATTAAAAATATTTTTGGTTTTTCTTTTTTTAGTGATGGTGTAAGAAGGTCTGGGCCTTCTGGACATGACAGTGGCAGTAAGATGGGTGGGTAAAGTGGAAGAGCTCCATTTAGTTTGACCGTATTTCCTCTTTTTTTTGTTTTGTTATTGAGAGAAATTGAAAGTACACTCTTTTCCTCTCTTCTCCCGCTCGTCTCCAGAAGAGGATGACTCCCTGTCCCTGGTGAAGGACAACAGCCACAACAGCAGCTTTGAGCTCCCAGGGTCCATGATTACATCATACCAACCAGTGAATAACCAGCGTGGCACAGGACGAAGTGTCCTCAACTCGTCCATTTTCCGCTCCCCTTCACCGTGCCTCTTCAGGCCGAGCTTCCTCGGCTCCGCCTCAAAGGTGAGAAGAAATGTTTTTCATTCACTCTAATTATTGCAGCATCAGACAGATTTCACGAGGGGTTTGAATTTGGGCCAAACATGCCCTTGGTTACATACATGCATATGTAGTTAAGTCCAAAAAAATTGACGAATCAATAAGGCTCAGAGAAAATCCACGAATAAGACTGTATCTGCAAATAACCAAGAGCTCATCTGCAAGTGCATTTTATACAAATAGAATAAAAGAAAATAGAAACCAAACTACACATTCAACATTAGAATGAGTACTTATATTTTACTTTTAAAAAATTCTCTTTCAGAGTTCAGGCAAGCTCTCCGAGCGTTCTCTTTGCCTCCCTGTTGAAGACTCCCAAGACCTGTACGCACCTTCTTCTCCCAGTGCAGATTCAGGCCCCCTGGATGGAGCTGCTTCTGGTCCTGGTCTAGCAGGTGACTCTCAGGGTCGTTTTTCGCTTGAAGATGATGCTCAGTCCCAGTTACTTGACGCAGATGGTTTTCTAAATGTGGGGCCGCGCCCCGGTGCACCCACCTCTCACAAGAGGCAGCTGATCTTGGGCAGCCTGGATGAAAATGCAATGGATGCACACATGGGGGAGCTGTTGGGGTTGTGTTCAGGTGGTTTTGGATCAGGGAAGAGCAACTCCATAGGGGGAGAGGGCGTTGGAGCAACACAGGAGGATGAGCTGCTTGGGCTGTGCTCAGGAGCGTTTCCACCGACACAAGCTGAAGGGGAGCATACAAAGAAAAGGAAAGAGGGAGAAGACGATGAAGACTCTGAAAATACTATGGATCAGCTGCTGGGTCTATGTTCAGGCAAATTTTCGAGTCCAGGTAAGAGTGGTGTGCATTTCTGCTTTTTTATAAATGACATTGCATCATTGCAATTTTTTTTGTCACTTCCTCTACAGCTCATGTTTTTACACAATCCTTTTTCATTTGCTGCCAAATTTAGGTTCTACTCACACAGCTTCACCATCACAAGACAGGTACGGTACAAATATCGTCAGTATCATTTTCTGGTTTTGTTAATAATCTCTAAAGTTTGATTAGTTTCCGTGATCCTTTAAGCTGCTCCTCTCCCTCATTACCCCCAAACTGCTTTGATTAGAGGATTATAGGAATAATAACTGAAATATTTACTTGCAATGTAAGATTTTCACTTTGATTTTACACTATTAAGTAGAAAGAAGTTAGAGGCTAGAGAGCAGCAGGAGGAGGAGGAGGAAGAAGAGGAGGACTGCGAGTTCCGGCTCCTATCAGATGTTGAGAGTGAGCAGGTAAACAAAGAAACAAACAAAAAACACTTCAAGTGCTTTGGATTTTTTTTGGGGGTTAAATATATAATGCAATTACTAAAGTATTAAAAATGTCTTGTGGGTGTAAAGGAGGACAACGATGATGATGATGGTAATGATGGAGAGGAGGAGGAAAATGATGAGGAAGACGAAGCAGATGCCAGCGAAGAGGAAAACAATGAGGTGGAAGAGGAGGAACTGGAGGGTGTGTTCGCGCCACGGGCGAAAAAAAAGAAGAAAATGTAAGTGAAAGTGCTTTCATGCAACGTGATCGATGGAAAGTGGCAGAGTGTTGTGGCCAAATCCTGCTGTGGGAAGATTTTTGGTGGCAGTAAAATACGTCTGTATTTGGATGTAATCCAGCAAACATGATGCTTTGTTGAATAAAGCAGCCCTTCTTATAAATAAGTACAGAATTGAATAATACTTTTCATTGTGGCCTAACTAAATGTCTGTGCAAAATTGATCTGAGCAGCAGGCTTTTTTATGCAGTTTAGAGACCAACAGATAAATGTGTTGGATGTTGTTTCTGGCTTTGAAAGTTGTTTAAACTTCACTGACTGATGGAAAAGAGTGCTTTTTTTTTTTTTTTTTTTTAAGTTAATGCAAAGATTCTCACTTAAAAACTATTAGATTTTATTTTTGCCATTTGAATTAGGTCATTGGCCGCTAACCATCAATTTGCAAACTGTAGAAATGCTTAATTTTCACTGCTAATCCACACCTGCGACACAGCTTGAATGGTTTCTTGGATCTCCTTGGCAGGCGACTGACCGACTATGTGGACTCGGAGGCCGAGCTGTCTGGTAGTGATCTAGGCAGCGATGATGAGGACGGCGACAGAGGGAGCGAGTATGAGGAAGAGGAGCTTCTGGAAGACCTTCCCTCTGACGAAGAGCTGCAAAACCAAGTCAACAAGATCCACATGTGAGCAAAGACTAATTGATTTATAAAATGTCTTTTGTGTGAAGTACATCAAGCTGGAGATGAACCTGTGGCACAAAAACGATGTAAAAGTTGTTAAAATGCGTCTCTTGTTCTTACAGGAAGCAGATTTTGGATGATGACAAGCGTCGCCTGAGGCTGTATCAGGAGCGCTACCTGGCTGATGGAGACTTGCACTCTGACGGTCCTGGACGAGCGCGTCGCTTCCGATGGAAGAACATTGGTGAGTTTACAGGATGAACGATTAGATGCCTGGATTACCAAATACCGATAATGAGTGTTGGTAGGACTCAATTGGAGTAACAGCAGTAATAAAATGCACAAATCTAAATGAATAAAAACATTATTAGCTATTTGTTTCAGGTTTTATAAGAATTTAGCAGCATTATCTGTATTCAGTTAATTGCAACTTTAATACTGTCAGGACAAAATATTTTTTTAGCATCTAGCACAAGACAGTGGACGCAATATAGAAGAAAAGATAAAGTAAAATATAACTAAATTACTTATTTTAATCAAAGCATCCTAAATATGACAAGTGATGATTTCTTCTGATTATTGGGTCTAACTGTACACATTTGTCATTGAGAGATTTTAATTGTAATTTTTGGTCCAGATGATGGTTTCAGCATGGAGAGAACTGGAGCCGAGGGCGAGGAAGGCTGGGAGGAAGAGGATGATGTGGACCAGGCTGAGGTCCAAAGACGGATAGAGAGACTGGAGAGAGAGCAGTGGCTCAGGGAACAGGTGGGTTTTATGGTTTGCAGTTTTTTTGCACACACACATGAAGGAGGTGGCACTAATGGAAAAATATACATTTGAAGAAAAAAAAGTGTGATGGTTTTCGCCAAGTTCTGTTAAAAGGATTTCTTAGAAATGGGCTGTGTGCGCCTTATGAATTGGCCTCCTCTGTGAGGGCTGCTGCTGTTTTGTGTTCATTCTTTTGTCACTCTTCTCACAGTCTGAACAGAAAGCCAAAAAAGGAGAGGATTTGGAATTGGATCCAGATGATGAGAAGATTGGAGAGGAAGACAGTCAATTCATGAAACTTGCCAAAAAACTGACTGCCAAGACTCTGCAAAGAAAAGGTTAGTTTGATAAAAGTCCCCATGAGTAGAATCCCATCTACTTAAAAACACCCAGAGGAGCTTTTGTCCAGCAGTTATTGGCACAACTGTCTTGCATAGCAGGAAAAATAAAAGATTAAAAAAGAAAAATATGTGAATTAATTAATGGTAGTAGTTAAGACACACAGTCAAACTGTAGAATAAAGCCAAACAACAAGAAGCCAATCTGAGGACTTTAGGACCTATGAAGAATACAGAGGGTTTAAATCATAAAGTCAAGAAAGGTTTTAAAGTTGGTATTTTAAACTATTTCAAAAAGGATAATTTAATGACCCCCAAGATTAGTGTAGTTTTTCAGTTTGTTGCTGAATTGTTAATAGAAAATATAAGAAACATGCATTTTCATCTACTCAGTGTTGAAAGTTGGGAGTACAGTTGGATAGATGGGTAGATTCAGATAATGTGCTACATGGCTGTAGTAACGACGGCACTAAAAACACCAACATGTGTCCCAGCAAACAAAACTTGACCATTCGCAGAAACAGCTACAGAAATTCACGTTCTGTAAAAGAAAAAAAAAGGAATGTAATCAGTAGCTAGATCTTTTATTTATTTAACTGGCTGCTTCGTATCGTCACAAAACAAAGTTCTACATTGAGATATGAATCATATTTAAAGGGTGTTTGAACTGTTTGCACTTAAAAGTATGAAGTTTTTCTGTACTTAATTCAACATGAAAACACTTAAGGAATTCATATGCAACACATGCACAACCACGTCATTCTTGTTAAATAAACTGGTGCTTTACTTAAGCTAACTGTGTAACTGTTTAAACCAGAGCCGCCTGTGGCACCACAACCAGAGAAGAAGACAGCAGCAGCTCTCAATCCCTTCCAGAGGCCCTCTCAGCCTTTACAGGTAATTCAAACACCCTGTGAATAACTTTTCTTTCTTTTAATTTTTTTTAAAAGTCTAAATAATACCTGCTTTTTGTTGTCTGTGTAACAATGTACAAAGAATTCAACATTAATCACGGCGTGAACAGTGTTGGAGTCTGCCCCACTCTGTCACTGCTTTCTTCTCTTCTCCATGCTGTCCTATAAAGAAAAGGCTAAATGGCAAAAAGATGTTTAGTTATTGCTTTTTACTAAATAAAACAAATATTTTAAACTGTCACACAGTGGGTGTTTGCAAGACTTCATCATGTGTTCGTCCATAATCTGCACAAGGCCGGTCTAAGATCTGTGTTTCTCCCAGGTGAGGAGAGGTTCTCTCCTGAGTCAGCCTCAGTCCGTCCTCCAGAAGCTGGCTTCCATCTCAGAGGGAAATCCTCTGGCCCCCAGAAACAGCCGTGGATTCCTCTTCCAAACACTCTCTCCTGAGAAGGTTAACTCATCAGAGGCTCCACAGAAACAGGTGAGTCAGAATTATGATGCTAAAAAAAACCCCAACTATTAATAAAACCCATTTCATGAGTACACGTGACAGAAGTTCAGCAGAATGTTCAAAGAGTACTTCATTTTACACTCCCAAACACTCAGCCCCACTCTTCATGTACACTGAATAGGCTCAGTTGTGTTATGTAAGTTAATATGGCTGCAGTTTTACTGCTGTAGTTATTTTTAGTCATTTTTTTTTTTTAAATAATCATGGATCAGTCATGAATAAAATTTTCTGTAAAATTCCCCCAAAACTGTTAAAATGAGAATCTGTAGCCTGCGGTGAAGCCTTCAAACTGCTTGTTTTGTTTGATTTTTAATCAGGTTTAAACAAAACCGGAGAGGTCAGTACATGAATAAAAATAACTGTTTAAATAGTTGAAAATTCAGGTTGAACCAAGGTTATACTTGTAAATTAGCAGAACTAGAGCTGAACTCAAAATCTCACTTAACAAAAGGAACTAATTTTTAAATGGATAAAAAAAGCAAAATGTAAAGCACTTATTCAGATTAAGTATAAAAGTGCATGTCTCCACTATATGCACTGTTATGAAGTGTTGCTGCAAAAACAATGAAACTCTGGGAACCAGTCCTGTCCTGTGTGACCATTTAATGAGCATATGTCCTACTGATGAATATTCTGCCTGACGTCAAGGATCAGTGGCCCACAGCAGCAGCATGCAATGACCCTCACTGCTAATTTGTAAAACAATAGTCCAGCATTCCTGCAGGCCCCTCTGGCTTCAATCGGTTCAGTCTTAAAATGCAAAATAAGGCTTGAATTGCTCTTTGCAATGATTAAGTACTTAAATCAACCCTTAAACTGCCTTTAAAAATAAAACAAATGAAACACAGAAGACACTTTTTCTTGCATTGTGAAATCTTGTTAATAACCATGAAAGTCACATGACCTCCAATCGATGTCTTTTTCATGAGACATTAGTGACTCCCGAGGAAAAATGTTGTAAATGTACTAAGTGGAAACTGGAAAAACAGTCGATTAACCTCTCCAAAAGTTGATTCTGTTCATCTGGACGTAGCGTTTTGTGGGAGAAACGTTTCGTCACTCATCCAAGTGACTTCTTCAGCCTCAGCTGACTGCAGGTTTCCCCAATCTTATAAACAGTACATTTGCATAATGACTGAAACCAGCCCACTGAGGAAATAATAGGCTGGGAGGTCAGTTCCTTGATCTTAACTCTATCAAGATTAAGGAACTGACTCAATAGTTGAACAGAATCAACTTTTGGAGATTTACTTACCTGGATGATATAGCATGCATCAAGAAGTCGATTAACCTCTTTAAACCACTTTAACTCACAGGCTGATTAATGTAACATACAACTAATTATAACAATAACAAAGGTGGTTTTAAAAAAAATTAGTATTAAATTTAACTGACATCGTGCATTTCAATTTCCAGAGTCCAGAAAACTTTATATTCAGTTTGGGAACTGCAGGGTTTAGATCTCACCCTGGGTCAACACAACTGAATCAAATGATTAGTTCATTACCAGTCCTCTGGAGAACTTCAACACATGTTGAGGAGCTAATTTAGCCATTTATATCAGCTGTGTTGGGTCAAGGATCTAAAATCTGCATGACACCCCACCTTGATTTGACAAAAATCTCTACAATTTCCTGTAAATTCTGACCATTTGATAAGCAGAGATGTCTGTTACAGTTGAAGCCACCATGAATAAAAATATGGTCAAATTCAGGGGGAATGTTTACTCAGCCTTTAGAAGCTTTGGGGAGGCCACCAAAGGTTTAGATGGATGGACAGGAAATTGTATTGCAGCAGGAATCACATCACTGTGGAGGAATTTTGTCCCACTCTTCTTTGCAAGATTGTTTTAATTCAAGAAATCGGGAAAGGCAGCAAATGCGTTATTACCTCAAGGAGTTCAAAAGATTTCACAATAAGTGCGACTGGTCTAAAGTCGTTGGCGCCTGAAAGTCTGGGGGAACTTCAGAAGAGGAACAATTATGGACACATTTCAAATAATTCTTATTGTGTGATGGTTTAAAAAAAATCTAGAAATTTCAGTTTTTTAAAAAGATACTTTTGTCTTCTTTTAATAGTCACACAACAGCAAACTTTCCCATCTCCTAACAAGCACAGGTGGCCTTAGAAATCAGGCTGCTCTCCTTAAAGTGTCATTTCCCAACTCTGTCTGCTTGTCTCTTTAGTGAGGTCTCGCTATTCTAAAATAAATGCAGAAACGAAATGTTTTCCACAGAGCTCGGGGCTTCTCTTAAGTATGAGAGTCATGTGAATGTGCTGGGTGAAGTCATGGTATCTGGTGTATTCTCAATATTGGACACTATGTGGCGGCAAAGCCCACATTTCTAACAGTAGATTAAAGGCTGACTTTTACACTGTCAGTCCCAGTGCACATGCAGTCACTAGCCGGTATATTGTTTTATTTTGTACGGCAGTTTTGTAAAAAGACAAACTGATGTTTGTTCCTCAGACGATGAAGAAGAGGGGGCAGATGGGGGCAGCGAATCCAGCAGCAAAGAGGGTCTGCAGAGAGAACAAACCTGCAGGACAGACCAAAGGGTCTCAGAGGAGCATCTTCAACTTCCTGGACCACTGATGATGCAGCGCACTAACTGAATGAAGATGAAAAGCTGGCTGGGAGTCCAAGTTTTTCTCCCAGCTGCTACAGAGGCAGTGAGGAGGCAGAACTGACCTTTAACTTTCAGTGTTTCACTTCACAATAAGACTGAGAAAAACGAAGCTAGTGGCAAAACTCTGGGTGGTTTCAGGATTATGAGACGTCTCCCCACCTGTGCCCATTTTGTGGTTGAGCATAAATCACCAGCAAAACACACCACTGAAGATCCTGCTACTCTTTTACTCGATGACTTGCACACTTAATCTTCCCTTGTTCAGCTCGTGTGTTCAAATATTTAATCCGTTACACCACTAGCGACATTCATCTGATCTGACTTGACCTAATTTGGACCACATGATTGAGGTCTATCTAGAAATGTTTTATCATGTACATATGGTTTTTCTTTTTAAGAAGTAGGGAATTTATTTGTGTGATGTTTTAAATGTATTTGTTTTACAGTGTAAATAAAATATTTTAAGACATAAATCTGATTCTTTTCTTGTCTCGTTAGACCAGATTCTTGTTTTCAGTATGTTTTGAACGTCCTAAGAAGATTAAAGGAATTGCAAAGATGTGCATGTTAGGTTACTTGATTTATCTAAACAGAAATCAATGCATGGCCCTATGATAGACTGCCCACTTGTCCAGATTGTACCCCACATCTTGCTCTACAACAGCTTGGATAGACTCCAAAATTGGAGGAGCTGATTCTGATCTGCGGGGGCCAAACCTTGGTAAATTTCTTGGAGAAGCCCCTCCAGTGTGCTAATATCAGTGCCAACAACTTTGGACCAATCGGCTTCATTGTAGCATGCTGTTTCCAGCTTTTTAAATGTATCTATGTAGTGGAAATCAGTTCTCCTTGGATATTGACACTGTCTGAGATATGTGCTCCAAATTTCAGAATTTGGGAGGCCTTTTTTTTTTTTTTAGTCTTGTGCTACATAAAGTTGTTAGTAGGACTTGTCTGGGTTTAAATATTTACAAAAATGTTTCATGATTTTTTTTTCAAATGTGTCCATGCACACCATCAGTTGTCTAAAAACAGCAGCTAATTTATCATCTCGCAAGAGTACTGGCCGGAGATGCGTAAGACGCAGGGTGGGTGATAAAGGCTCTCTTCTACTTTATAAAACATTTACTTACAACACTGAATTCCTTACACAATAAACCCATGATTTTGGCAGCAAATATGATTGCCCTTCCTCGAATGTTCAAATCCATTTAAGCTGAACATTGAACTAAAAGGTGGAACACACTGTCAGTCATATCTATCTGTGACAGATTTCCAGTCTTTCAAGGACTCTTTTTGACTCTTCTTTTCACTTTTTCCTCCTATTTTAAAGCATAATTGCAATTTGGAGACTAATGATTTGGTAAGTGGCTAATAATAGGCTGGCATTAAAGGGATGGTCTTCTAACGAGCCCTTTCATGTCTCTCCATCTCATTAGTAGCCACGGTGATTAGCAGGAGGTCCTGGGGTTAGGATCGGTCGCAGGAGGCCCCATTACACATCATTAGGGGCCAACGCCAGGAGGGTCTGGAATGAGCCCCATGGAGGGCCCCCGCCTGCAAAGAGCTGCTGTATACCTGCAGGCAGGCTGGCTTAATCCTGGTGTTGTTATGGCAGAGAAGGCATCTTTTCTCTTTTTTTAGCTTTTGTCAAAACATTAATGGTAAGTTTGAATGTTAAAATGTAAAGGGCAGAGAATCACTGGATATATTTTCAGCAGTGAGCAGCATCCATCATCATTTCCGTGTCATTTATATGCAATTAACTGACATAAAGACTTGACTCCAAGTCCTGAGGCCCGATGAGCGGGGGTCAAGAAATCAATTTTAATTAGAATTTAATAGGAATAATGTCTGCAAGTCCTTTCTTCTTTTGCATCAACACCATAGCCTCCTCTCCAAACTGAATTTCACAACTTTGTTTAACCCCCGAGAGGGAATTACGAGGTCAGCGCAGTGAAGCCAACCCCCCCCCCCTCTCCACCCTGAACTCCACATTCACTCTACACTTGAAAGAGGAGGAAGGTTACATGTTTTGGCATGGAGGCCCAGCTTCTAAATATCTAGAGGACACGGATCTGGCGTTATTCAGATTATGAGGAGGAGAAAGGGCAGAGGGTGGAATAATTGAAGAGAAACATGAGCTGTAGCACCCAAGGGTTTGTGTGCTTGTGTCAGCACTGTACGTGTATATGTGCGTACTCGTATTTAAAGTAAAAGTGTATAATTAGAGTGCAAAGCGACCTCTGTGCTGGATTAGTGGTTCAATTTAGCACGTCTTGGGTGATTTGGCTGATTTTAAAGAGTGCTGGCTGTGAGCTGGAGGTCCAGCGAGCTTCTCTTTGCAGATTCTCTTTGCATCTCAGGACCAGGGATCTGACAGCGTAGCCCATGGGTGCTGCCGGCTGCCCTCGGCCACTGTCACAGCCGAGACTGGTGCCGGAGCAGATGTGGAGCTGAACTGAGGGAAGTGGGTCATGGTGCTGCAGGCTGTGTACAATTCAAACAAGGCCTTATTATGCACAAGGTAAGTCACGCTCCTTTTTTACTCTTTTCGTGTGTTTGTCTGTGTGTGTGTGTGTGTCAAATGAAGGCATGGCTGCTGTGTTAACATTACAATAATCTTTCTTCCCCCAGGAGGCCTCGCAGACGACCCTCAGTCAGCCGAGTTCAGTCTATCGCTCTTTCCATCAGTGTCCTCTGCAGTTGTCTTTTGTAACTTGGGTTTTTTCTTTCTTTTCGAGAGAGGGGAGATGGAAAAAGAGATGATTTTGCGTGTGACGAGGCCTTGGGCGCACGGCTGTGTTTGATGTATTTTTTATGTGCTTAGGCTACTGGTGAACGATGGGGAGGGCGAGGGATGGGGAAGGAGTGAGAGAGGATGCCTGGAGCTGATGCAGTTGAATGGGAATGTTGTTGAAGGAGAAAAGGGAGGGAGGAAAGAGATAGAAGTGTGCGTGCGTGCGTGCGTGCGTGCGTGCGTGTGTGTGTGTGTAGGGGAGGGAGGGAGGTTGAGTTTTTTTTATTTTATTTCTGCCGGCAGCAACATTATGTCAGGGGGATGAGTGCAGGGAGGAGAGAGACAGCGAACACTTGTTAAGTCTGTCTGATGTAGCCTCTCTATACCAGACACACACCTCCAGAAAACACACTTACACATGCACGCACACACACACACACATATTCAGACACACAGAAACCACTGCCATGCCCCTCTGATCTGACAGTTCCAAAAACATTCAGTCACCAGCTTGGAGAAAATATCACATTGCAACAAATCCTGCAGTCCTCCCTTTTGTGAGGACCGGGGGTATGATGCCGCCTGTCGGTGTTGCATTCTCCGTAACATTTTGCCTTAAACACACCTGAGACTGTAAATGATGAAGTGTGTTGTCCTAAGACTAAAACATCCCCTGTTAGCTTTATATAATATGCACTCTTATCAGCCCTGATGATGACGGTGTGTTCGGTGACTAACTGGAGGATTTGGGATTTACTGACGTGATTCTACTTACCTTAAATTTGCTTGAGTGATTTCCTCCATTTCCCAGAAAGTATTTTAACAACCACCAGAAGATGGGCATGGCTTTTTTCTTGTTGAATCCAACAAAAGGGAGATAAACTGATTATACAGTTATCACAGTGAAAGCATCACATGATGATTTGTGTGTGTTTTTGGTGAATTTAAATTCCCCAAAGCCACGCAGGGAAAAAAGTTGTGATTGTGTTGATATGCACGGTCACAAGTAAAAGTAATTAGCACTAAAATATACTCAATAAATCAGCTTCGTCATAGTATATTCAAGATAATTGTGATTTATGCACATTATTGTTGTTGCAGTGGGTGGTTTTGGTGTAGCTGATTACATCATATTGACACTCATCTGGGGAAAACCAACCACAGCATATCAGCACATATACCTCATACCAGCTGTCAAACACGGTGGAGGAGGGATGATGATTTAGACTCGTTTTAAAGCCACAGATTTGGGCACTTTGGACTCATGATGAACTCCTCTGTATACTAGAGTATTCTAGGCTCCAGCGTGTCTGCCAGTAAAAGCTAAACCCAAACTGGGTCGTGCAACAGGACAATGACACCAAGCAGAGCAGCAAACCTACAACAGAATGGCTGAAAAAGAAGAATCAAAGAGTTGCTATAATCCAGGTAAAGTCCAGACCTCAACCCAGTTGCCGTGTGGCAGGACCTTAAGAAAACTATGCATAAATCAATTCCAAAAAACTTCAATAAACTGAAAAAGAGTAGTCCAAAAAGTGTTTTTTCAGATGGTGAAAGGTCAGCCCTGCAGGTCAGTTTAGCACCCAGAC
Organism: Aulonocara stuartgranti; assembly: GCF_965226115.1. Taxonomy (NCBI): domain Eukaryota; kingdom Metazoa; phylum Chordata; class Actinopteri; order Cichliformes; family Cichlidae; genus Aulonocara; species Aulonocara stuartgranti. Next base: position 27,421,552 of record NC_138957.1, read on the forward strand.
TCTTCTACTACAAAGTCCTGCTGTTGTAATAGCCATAGGTCTTGCATATTTTGCTGAAATATGCAAGACCTTCCCTGGAAATGTCATCTAATGGAAGTATGTGAGATGTATATGTGATGATGTCTTTCCAGATGTACAAGCTGCCAATTCCAATAGGCGCTAATACCATCAGAGATGCAGGCTGTTGAACTAAGCACCGATAAAAAGCCAGATAGTCCCTCTCATCTGTAGTCCAGAGGATGCAGGGTCCATTGTATTTTCAAAAACAGTGTCAAATATTACAATTATACTGTTTTGAGATTCCCACATGACCCTTCAAAGGATAGCAGCAAGTGCCTGAGTCTGTGGGAAGCTGAGTAAATGTGTTGGTGACAGAGTTCTCATGACGTTATCAAGGTTCCCCTTGACTTCTGTTACCACAAACTTCTTCGTTTCCCTTAAAATGAATCTAAAATCTATCTCAGTAGATATCATATCGTTATATCTGACAGAGAACAGAATGTGTGCACAAACATTTAAACAAAAGTATAAAATTTTCATTTTTGTGTGTTTTATGCATTTCTGGCAACGCATCAGGGAAAAAAGAATAACATTTATGGTAATTTTAATGCTGTCTGATGTCAAAAGAGGTAAAAATGTGACCTTAACGCTGTGCAAAGGTTATGTATGAGTGCAATTTTGGTGTCAGTCACTGATCCAGTTTGCATCTGTCCTGCAAAACAAGACAATATGGAAACTTAGAACATCCAGCATGTGGAGAACTGACTTTTTTAAGTTTGGTATGAGACACAGATTTGTCACGGGGAGAGATTAAATGTATTTGCAAGACTTAATGAATACATAACTGTTATACCGTGAAATTCCACCAGGCCTACAACTGTAAATTACATCAATGTTAAGCTTTTTACACACTTTATTGTTTTTGTGGTTTTAATTTTGACTGAATAAAACTGTCCCTTTCTCATATACTAAAAAACTAAATATAAAACAGTGAAAGAGAGTTAGATGTTCTCTAACAATTAAAACCCCCATATCTCTTATTTTATATCTCACATATGCATAGCTATATATTGTGACTCATGTAGTTATTATGTATTTGCTGGGTGACCTCCCCCACCGCCCCACCCCACCAGCCAACCTGGAAAAAGTAAAGTGACATCATAACATAAGGGAGTTTAAACCATGATCTAAAACAGTTATAGCATGTAGCATAATACTATTTCAGCTGATAGTGCAGTTTGACCAGCTTCACATTGACATGATGTCAACAAAATGTCATTTTAACAAGAGTAAAACCACCCCCTCCAAACTCCAGCTGCAGCCAGATGTAGAAAGAGGGAGTGAATGGCACTACAGTAAAACCGTGTTGGTTATATTAAAGAGATCCTATGGATGGATTATAAACCACTTTTTAAACTTCTACATTGTGTTTATGAATGAGGATTCCCATAAAGGTACCCAAGAATTATTATTCTTTTTTGCCCATTTTGAGATGCTTTTATTTCTTTTTATTTGTTCATTTATTTTACTTGCTGGATTTCCTCTATGGAAATAAGTTTGGTAGCTACCACCCACAGAGTTACAATCCATTGTAATAAAAAGACGCTCGTTTCTGGGAATTCAGACCCATTGTTGAATAAACAACAAACACAACAGGCTTTCTGTCCGCGCACCGATTCATTCTCCACTGTTTCCTTTTTTCTTTTTCAGCCGCAGCCCAGTTTAGGAAATGCTTTTAGTCACCCAGCCTTTTCTTTTTTCTAGAGCTACCGCGTTAGACTGAGAGGAGGAGGAGAGAGGAAGAGGAAGATAAACATCACACAGAGGAGGGTCAGAGGAGGGGAAAAATTGGGAGGGCGCAGTGTCCAGCTTGTCTATCGAGCAACAAACCGGCAAAATAGGTAAGAAAAAACTGGAACCTCGTGCAAATAGATTCACATGTCTGACTTATGCAAGCGGTGAAAGGGAGATGAAGGGCAGGCTCTGAGGTTGTTTTATATGAGAAGGGCTAGAGTGGAGACTGCACAGATATGGGGTGAGCGTTACATAACGCAGCGCAGATTAAATATCCCTGCTTTTTCCTCTACATTTCTAAGTATATTTTTATTATTATTATTGTTTGAGGATGAAACTCTGAGGCGTTTTTGAGCTTTACCAAAGAGCAGTGCTCGGATGAGGAAGAAGAACTGTCGCGTTTCAGGCTTTATCATCCTGATATTCTCCAATAAGCCGTAAAATGCAGCCACTGGGCGGCATTGGACGCCTTTTTCACGTTTTCTACAGAGCCAGGCGTCCTCATTTCAAGATTATAGGCATCCACCCAGCAGCAGGACTGCTTAGGTATTATTTTCCTTTATTTCCATCGCGCTTACGGCAACAAATATGGTGTTTTTGCACTCAGAGCGAAAAAAATACAAACCACTCGTTATCAACATGAGAATTATTTTATTCTCCCATTTCAAGCGCCAGCACTGCGGCCAAAAACGCGTCGATTTCGGGCGGTTTGTCCCCGTTCCTCTCGCCGTGGTTAGAGCTTCAGCATGCGCGCTCGCGACACCGCCACCATCGCTGTCCTTCAGCACCACGTGAGCGCGCGTGCATAGGAAGAGGAGAGGGGACTGATTGACAGCAGCCTGGAGTCAGGATTAGAGAGATTTCCATTCTGAGGAGACATGTAAATATTTGACGCTAATAGAAATGGAGTGCGCAGACCAGCCTGTAGTTATAGACGTTATAAACAAGGAAAGTGTGTGTGTGTGTGTGTGTGTGTGTGTGTGTGTGTGTGTGTGTGTGTGTGTGTGTGTGTGTGTGTGTGTGTGTGTGTGTGTGTGTTTGGCCCCAGTGGGCTAGGCATTGAATTTTCCTGTTTTTGTTTTTGTTGCTTTAGCTCATGACTGCATTTTAGCTGTTTTGATCTTTTTTAATCCTCCTCCTTTCGCCCATGAAGAACTTTTCTTTGTTGCTTTGTTCTGCTGCCATGTGATGACAGGTTTAAGCAGCTACACACTGTGCAGGCCTGCGACACAGATTTTATTTATTGTTTCACTGTGATTTGGCTTGACTTTCTTTTGTTAGAGCATACTGCACATTTCTCAATGCAACTTCTGATTGATGTTCTGTTTCTTTAACACACTAAGATGTTTTTCTGCAAAGGAAGCCAAAAACCTTAAATGTTATAGACTGAAGCTATAAGCACTAGAAACTTAACTATGGATCTCAAGTAAGTCATGTCAAGTAGATTTTCATCTTCTATCTAAATTTTTGGCTCCAGGAAGTTGGGAAACATTCAAAGTGATGTACACGGTGGGCAAATGTCCAGCGGTGCTGTGTGTAGAGGTTATTTGAAGTAAAGAATGGCACTACCAGTACTTTGATGTTATGTTCTTTGTCATTTCAGTGAGAATCAGTCGAGGCCAGTGATGCTTCATCATCAGGACCAGCCTCTGAACTCAGCCTATGGAAGCTCCAACAGTAGTTCCTCGTTCCAAAACAGGAAGTGCGACAAAGACGGCAACTTCAACTTCCTGCCAAGGAAAGATGATGAGGACTACACGGGCAATGTAGAAGGAGGAGGAGATGAGAACCGAAACCAGGTGCGGCCCCGAAACTTGGGCCCACTTGGGCGTGACCCCCCAAACTCAGGGGTTCTGTCGCCGCGCTCCCGCATGTCCTGCTGGAGCCGCCTTGAGCCTCTGCCTGAAATCGAAGGTGGGGACGATGGTTATGGTAGAGTGCCCCCTGATGGAGCGGAGGAGAGGAGGATGGAGGAAGAGGAGGGAAGGATGATGATGAACCAGGATGATGAGAAGCAAAGAGAGAAGAGGGAGCAGCAGAGGAGGAAGGGCAGCACAGACTTCAGAGGAAGACAGGAAGAGGATTATGATGCACTGCTGGACGACGAATGGGGAGACAGTGACTCCGAGTCGGAGTACAGCTACCGGTCTGGCGGCAGCATGTCTTCCCTCAACATGGAAAGCGGGGGAGAAGGGATGCTCATGGGAGGCCTGGACCGCATCGGTGTCGGGGAACCAAAATCGAGTCATCCGGAAAGTGGCCCAGCAGGAAACAGAGACCCAGCCACGAGACAAAGAAGCTTTAGCCGCAAGTCCCTCCCAGGAAGCAACCTGGGAAATCTGGAGGAAAGAGCGGAAGATCAAGACGATGATGACGATCAGTCCTCCGACTCAGACGGCGAGATGCCAGAGCTGATGGACACCGTATGGACGCTGCGGGACCGTGAGCGCTTCAAGGCTCAGGAAATGGAGAAGCACCAGGTGCAGCTGACCATGTATCGCCGCCTGGCGCTGATTCGCTGGGTCCGCACCCTTCAGGGCCGCGTCCAGGAACAGCAGAACCGCCTTCAGTCCAGCTTTGATGTCATCCTCACTCACAGGAAGGAGTTGCTGCGAATGGGCGCCGCCGCTGCCATAGCCAACACTGCTCCCGCTGCTGCTGTCAGCCAATCGTGAGAGGAAACAAGTGTTTATAAAACTGCACTTTTGCTCATAAATTTCCCCTGGAAAAAGGAAAAAAAATCTCCCATCATCCCGTCAGACATTTTTAAGCTTTATGTTGCTTATTGTTGCTCATCTTCCCCGTTTTCCCATACAGAGCATCAATTACTGTATCAAACTCATCTTTGGGCTGCTGAAGACTGGTTTTAACTTCAGCTTCTACACAAAAACCAAAATGTCACATGACTTAGGATATATTCTCATTAAAGCAATGACTGTATGAACTCTTGAGTGTTGTTATAATATGATGTTTATATCAGAAATGTCCTACATGCTGTTGTTACCTGTCTTGACCTCTGCGTAAAAAAAAATCCCTAAAAGTGTTGGAAAACATCCATGTGTTAGAGATGATTTCTACCAGGAGATGCTGTATATAATTATGATCGATTAAAAGAATAAAGTATCCTTCTATCTAATGTTTTGTGTGGATGTTTTTTTAATTTAACTTTTAAACAGCTTAATCTAGATTGAGCTCATTTCTAATAGACACATCTGAGAGAAAGACTAAGGCTGATAACTCCACTTCAAGAGCACAGAGGCTTCTTTTGATTCCTGAGGAACATTTTAAGAAGCTGGTTTATCAAAGTTCCCTCAGAACAGATATGACTAAAGAAGGCCAGTTTTTATCTTCTGTAGCTGTACTTGCTGTACTTGAAGCCTTGGGCCAATGCCCTTTGAGCTCACAATTGCCTCTTTGTCAGCTGAACAAAGTTTTTTTGTATCTGCTCATCACACGGGGCTGGGAGCGTGTGTTCTGCAGGCAGTGTGATAGCCGTGTGAGGGCTCAAGCCTCAATCTTTACGGGCTGGGCTTCCGCCGCAGGCTTTCCGAGATCATCTCACCTCTTTCTAAGTGCGTGTATGTGTGTGTGTGTGTTCAGAAAGATACCAGCCACGCTGCCACCCTGTAATCTCCGTCCTGGGCGAGTCGATGGGAGTCGCTGGAAGCCCTCGGGGAGCTTCAGTCTGCGCCCCGGGCCGCTGCGGGTCCTATCCGGCCTCGGTGAACAGACGCCGGTCCGGTTGCGCGCAGGAGCCAAACCCCGGGGCAAGTTTGGGATAATCCCCAGCTATGCCTCCAAACCAATTCCAGTTTATTTATTTTTTTCCTAGCTTATCGCTTTTCTTGGACGCGCAGGCACCGCACAGAAAGTCTGAGTCCATTTCCATATTGATCCGCTGTTCGTTGTGTTTGCGAGGCGACAAATCTGAGCGGATAACATGTTTACAGCAGAGCAGTGACTTGTATACAACGTGATACAGAAAACATCCTCAAAAAAGGGACATCTGGGAACAAACGTGCCTTTGATGGGGATTTTGTAAACCGCGGAGACTTGATTTCAAGGTAGTTAGAGGTTATAAATGAAGTGAGACAAAGCTCACGAAGATAAATGAAGCTGCAGGGGCGCGAAGGGGAAAAAAACACGGCTGATCAGTTTTACCTCGGGATAAAGGAGGGTTCCAGTATCTTTAGAGCATATGACAATATTTTAGATGTGTGGTTCAGTATTAAAATATCCGCTGGTGCTAAGCTTATTAACTGTTTCCTCCATTTAAAAAAGAAGGAGGCTTTGTGTAGATTAAATGTAACTAGTGACTTTATTAATGGTTAATAAATGACTTATTATGCTTTTATTAATGCGTTGTAAGCAGTGATTAGCACGAGACAGGTTTATCTTGTCGGCCTATATAACGTTTCAATAACAACTCAAAGACGTTAAGGATTAATACAAACATTATTTAATGACGTCATTTTAACAGTAAGTTAACCAATAAAGATTTGTAAACTGTTTTTAATAGTTAGTGTTAAAATCTATCTATGACTTGTTTTTATTGTTAAACTGCTGAAAATTTGATTTAAAAAAAAAACTGCTAAAAAAGTTTGTAACAAATAGACTCACATGTTCTCATTCAGTATTTTTCCAGAAGTTCAGAGGTCAAAGTGTTCAATGAGATCTCCAATGAGACCATTAGAGTGTCCACGGCTGGAGGAGAATAAAGGCCACGAAGGGACCTGGAAAACTCAGTAAATTGTTTATTAGAGACAATGAGGGCTTTATTTTCGAGTTTCCACCGCTGTAAATAGTGGCATCATGCAATATTTCCAGGATAACGACTATTTATATCCGACTTTCATGAAAAACACTATGTAAAGTATGCAGGGTTATTATTATTATTTTTTAACTTACATTCCTTAGACTAAATACGTTCTTCGGCGTGACCGTCGGGGCCCTGCTGCGGGCGCATTGCGCACATCTTCTGCAAACTCGGTAAATCAGTCGGTTACTAAAAATAAAAAATAAATAAGTAAATAAAAAAAAAACCCTACAAAAAAAACGAAACCCTGGAATGACAGGTATGGCGTTAGATGACTTTTTTTCAGAGCAAAGCTTCCCGGGGAGCAGAGAGGTGCGCACAGCTGGGCCTTGTGGCACATCCCCAAGGCGAGTGGGAGCGCCAAGAGGCTCATCTGCATTTTTCTGTTTTGTAACACACTTCACTTTTTTTTCAAACAACCAGAGCACCCAAATCCAAATGTTTTAATGTCTGATGGAAGGTTTCAGGGTCTTTGCTTTGCGATATATTTAACCCACAGAGAAAGGGTTGTAACACTTCTCCTTGAAGTTTAAGACGCTTAATCGCGAGTGTTGTTAAAAGAATTATACTGTTTTCTTCTAAATTGTATTTTGGTGGTATCATCATGTATTCTAATAGCAGACATGTGGTTACCTATAAAATACTGACTGTGAAAACAGATTTTTTTTAAATGAGCTTTTTTACGCTTACATTTAAAGACGAATGTGCACTAAAAGAAAATCTATCGATTGTTAAAATATATATTTAAAATATCAATTTTGCGGCCTGATTTTCATGCCCTTTGGTGATATATTCTTTCTCGTGTAGATTTTGGTAGCTGTGCATGTTGTGCCATCGATCAGTGGTTGCAAACCTGGAATTAACTGATGTATTTGTTGATACTTGTGTATTTTTTTTTAATCGATGCTTTGCAGAAAACATATCCAAGGTTGCCAGGTTTGCTACACTACCTTGTGACGTTTTTTCCCTTCGAGCAACGGGCACTCAAAGTCTTTATAGCTTCCACAGCGAGATTCTTCACACCTGCATATTTTTTTGTGATGAATCATTTACAGGAAACAGAGCCGCATGTAACCATTCACAAATGTATTAGATTAGCCAACTTCTCAGCACAAAACGCGTTAGAACCTGTTAAAAATAGTATCTAATCATCAAGATGGCGCAGGGACGGAGGAAAACATCCTCCCTACCAGACTATGAAAGAAAATAGAGCTACATATACTGGGGGGGGGGATAATTTTTGAAGGTCAGTTTAAAGATGCTCTCTAATGTGATTAACTTCAGCTTTGAGGGAAGATTATTTTAATGAAGTACAGCAGATAAAAGATGTGTGATGATGAGTCATCAGCCAGTATTAGGATAACTGGAACACTACAGACTAAATGTAGGGATAATGTGAGACACATTACTAATAAATGTGCAACTTTACAAACAATCTATGTGGGCTAAATGTTCGACATGTTTTATTGTTGTCTGTGTGTCTTTATATGCTTGTGTGTTCATCGTTTCTATCCTAATAATTGTTAAGACTGTTTTTTCAGGTTCAGCTAAACATCTTTGGGTTTCACTAACGATCTTTCTTGAAGGTGTTAACTTCATTTTTCTTTTAAGGAGGGGACACAGGGGACAATATTAATACTTAAACCCCAAACTAAGTGTACATGCTACTGTCTGGTGTGAGGGAGTGATGGAAACTGTGCATCATTCTATTAAATCCAGAAGTAATTAGAAGGAAGAAATGGAACAGCAGAAGATGGGGAAACAGTACATGTAGTACAAGACAGAATTCACCACAGGGGACCATGGCAGGTCACGAGGGCAAGGTTTCACAGGCCTGCTTTAATATCCACCATTACTGTTGTCCATTTTATTTGTTTAGACTGGTAGCAAACCCACGGCATGACCCCCTGCAAAGAACAGCCTCAAGACTCTAAGGAGGGAGATTTTTTGTATTGAGATCACGAGTCTCAGGACCTTGATGTTAACTAGCAATTCAAAGAGTGGAGATAATAACCCAGCTGTCCTCGTATCATGCTGACCATTCATGAGGAACACAAAGTGTTTCGTATATGTGTTCCACTTGTCTCACAGAGGGGGATTGTGAACAGAAAGGAAGGGGGGAGAGAAAAGTATTTAAATATGTGTTCAGTTTTTTTCATCTTGAGCCAGTTACAATGTGAGACAAGGGCTAAAAATGCTGTGCAGTCCCACAAGAAGTGGGACACCTGATCACCCTGGTGGGATGTTATTAAAGGAGACCTGAATGGACTGACTTTAGATTGCCTGAGCAGGAACAAGGAGGCTCCAGCATCCACTAGGGGGGGATACTCCATCACACACCCACTCGGTTCAGACCGTCACCTCCTTTTGTTTCTGTGTTCTGACACCAGAGGTCAGCAGCGTGCACATGGATGGCTCATCCAGCAGTGTGTGCAGCAGTGGTGCACTTAATGGGGGACCACCAGGGATCTGCAAAGGAGGGTTTCTATTGGGACATATTTTCAAACAACCCCCATTTTTTATTCTTTTTTGTGGAACAACAACAAAATAAATAAATAATTAAGATTAAAAGCTCTCTTTCTAACCTTTCTACAGTTTGGGTTTAAGTTTACTTAAAAAGAAAGAAAAGAAAAAGCACTAAAATTATTTTGTAGCCAGTGCTGAATTTAACGTGTTTGCTCAGGAGGTCATGGGCTCAAATGTGGAGAGCCACACAGGAAATGCAATACCAAAAATAAAAACATTTGTGACTTCTTCTTCATCAAAATCATACGTGTAGCACAATCTTCTACTGTGTGTTTTTTGTGTTTCAGCTTTATTTTAAACATTTTGGAATCTCGAGCTGAATAAAGTTACAGGATCTGAGCCAAACTCACTCGACACACAGAAACAATGTAACACCAAAGTTTGACCCAGGATTTTGTGTCATTATTTGAACACTGTTGTTCCGTCACTTATCCAAACTGATGCTCTCGTGCAGATATTTTTTGGAACTTACTTATCTCTGCTTGTTGTTGTTCGTTAACACGTATTTGTTTCGGCCCCTCTTCATAAATCTGCCACGCGCTTTAAAGTAAAACTGCATGGATGTACCCAACAAAAGGTCAAACTCATCATATCTGATCTTGAATAAAAAGTCAGTCCAAAAAAAAAAAAAGGATGTCAAAAGTGAAATGATGAATTAAACCAAGATGTACTAACCAAGTGGAGAGCTATTAATTGAAGCACTGCCTGGGTTATTAATCCCATTTTAGATCAATAGGCTGTTTTGGTGCTATCATCTGTGCCACTGTTGGTTGTTTACTCAAGAATATGATATGGGTTTGCTCTTTTTTATTATTATTTATTTAAATAATCTCTTATATGTTATACTTTTTTAACTGGTTGTTGTCTAGAAGGTTCATATCCTAAAACATACCATTTTTTCTTTCTTTAAATAATAAAAACAAACAAACTGTGGATCCAAGATTTTTTTTTTAAGGAAATAAAAGCCAACACAACAGCATTTGTCCCCCTTGTTGTCCTCATCAGGCCTGCAGTGGATCTGCGCCCCACAGTTTGAAAACCACTTGTTTACCATCTCTTACGAATTTACTATTGTTGCATTTTATAAATTGAAATGTAATTTTTACACAAGCAAATATTAAATTGTATCATGTTTAAAGGGAACCTGAGCTTGTTTTGTTTGTCCATTCGGTTAAATAAAAAGTTATATAAAATTAAACAAATACCAGTGCTCTTGAATACAGTTACATTATAACACTGATCCAAACTATCTCAATTTAGAGCCAGTGACGTTAGTGTGCTGTATTAGTTAAACAGTCCTTGTGATTTATTATCTGATGGTTACAAAATCTCTGTCAATATAAGAGCTTGTCAAATATCAACAAGACACTGATAAAAACAAGTAAAACACTGTGTCTTTTGCCTGGATTCACTTTATTTCTGGACTCTACTGACAGCAGCCCCCTGATGTTTTGTTCATTCATGTCTGTGTAAAGCTGTAAATCCTTTCCTGCTGTCACATTTACCTCCCTGTGTACGGTAGCTACAGAGACTCATATCTCTCTTTCCCGACACTAAAATTCCCCACAGATTAAGATTCCTCAGGACAGGATCTGCAGTCTTGTATCCAGATGCCCTTGACATGCAAAAGTTCGGGAGTCCCTGCTGCAGCCACGGCTTTAGCTGTTGCATCGGGCTTTTTTTGAACACAGAAATACATATATACCCTATCATACTCTCTCTCCCCTTCTTCCCTCTGCCTGATGTAGTGTGACAGTGTGTTCGCCCGCAGCACTCTGCTGGCGTGGAAACAATCAGCTTTGACAGAAAGGGGGTGGCGGTGGAGGGGATAGAGGGAGGCAGAGGAAGAGGGAGGGATGGTGGGTGAGGAAGGGTGGAGGGGAGGCTGCGGCCTGAGGCCTGTGTATGATGAACTGGATAGAAAGACCCGTCATGAGAAGAGAAACAACACACAAACATAATAGATAGATAGATAGATAGATAGATAGATAGATAGATAGATAGATAGATAGATAGATAGATAGATAGATAGATACTTCCTGTTTTTGTCTTTTCCTCTGTCCTCACTGTTGCCTTGATTGAATTCACCTGTGCCTTGTTATCCCTCTTTGTGTGTTTTTGTTCTGGTAGGTAACTTTAGTTAGTCTTCTGTTTTTGCTGTTTCTCTGTATTAAATAAAGTGTCTTCTTCTTTTTGTCAACACTTGGGTCTCCATTATGGACCTTATTGCCACCTTGATATTGATATAAAGAAAAAAGATACACTCCTGAGTCCAGCTTATTTAAGATATAAAAATACTTGTTTTATGTTTGTCCCTTTTATAATCCCTTCATCTCTTTTCTGAATGTTTATGTTGTCCCAGCCTTTTCTGTTAATTCGTTCATATGGGTACTTTCAAAGCAATATTACTCTCAAGAGACCCACACCTATGCGTAAATTATCAAATACCCTAAAATGTGTTAAGTATAATTTAATGAGTGTGGAGAAACTCTCTGTATGAATTACAGCAGAAGTTTAATTAAATGTCTCAGTGTGTTTAACTATCAGTTATCATTACTTTACTCATTCCTGCAGAGCCCAATTATTAAATTTAAATAATTTACAGTCTCATTAACAATAGATTTACTACATCTAAATGTTCCTGGCTAAGTTCACACTGCAAACCTTTGTGCTCATTTCTGATTTATTGCTCATATACGTTTTTTCCCCCCCTTTTGCTTTGCTCTTAATGTTGTTCTTGTCCTGAACTATTCTGCAATGTGCAAATGAGCAATACTGTCACAGAGATCATGCTGCTTTGCAGAAGTCAGTGTGCAGCGCTGTGTTTGTAAGAAGCCAGTGAATTTGTGAGAAGGTGACAACGAAGATGTTAATTATGGCTTGGTGTTCCGGTAAGCAGGTGAGTGGGATCATCACATGAATGGCTGCCACGGCCAATCAAAATTGTGGATTTGATCCAAAATTTTAGGATGTGACTTTCAACAAGATTCAAAGGAAAACTGTCCATTCAGACTTTCCCTCGGCGATGATGGAGGACACAACAAAGAACGTAAGTAAACTGAAGGTTTACATACACAAGGAGATGAGGGCGGAGTGGAGACACATAGGGAGAAACACACAGCAGAACTGAATCTAACTGAGGCAAGGGATACACAACTAAACATAATGCACATTAGCGGCTCTCAAAAGCAGGAAGTCTCAACACTGAGACAGACAGCGACACAAAATTGACATCAGTAAACAAACATGACTGACTACACACTGGGGACGCTGGGGAGGACACACAGAGAGGAGAATTAAACAAACTGGACACGAAAGGGAACAAAATTAAACAGAGAAATGAGATCTAGAAACATGAATAACTAAACTAGGAAACAGTGGAAATACTGAACCAGGAGACTAAACAATGAAAACTAGAATGCAATCATAATAACTCAGAAACAGGAGAGAAAAAACATAGGAATCATAAAAATTCACAGAGGTGATTCAAAGTGGTTACCATTCATCTGTTTTATAAAATATAAAATATATTGAATACACAGTGATAACAGTGAATACAAAGGACAAAAAATATTCTAAAGAAGAATATTCTTTATCCACTGCTTCAACAGTGTCAAAGTCCGGGCACTGGGGAGGCCAATTCATGACTGATAATGTTCCACTGTGTGTTTTTCCATCCAGATATGCTTTTACTGCAATCGCAGTGTGTTTGGCATCTCTTTCATGCTAGAAAATGAAGCTGATGTCAATCAGAGACTTCCCAGATGGCATTTCATGCTGGAAATCTGATAATACACTTTTGCTTTTACAATTCCATCAGTTCCAACAGATCCCCAACACCACTGACTGAAACATAGCCTCAAACCATGATAGATCGTCCACCGTGTTTTACAGATGGCTGTATCTTTCTCTAACGATTGAAACCAAAATGTTCCAAATTGGATTTATCACACCGAGAGACCTGTTACCACTGATTTTCAGTTCAGTTCTTGTGTAATTTCGCATACCCCAGCTTTTCTCCCTCTTTCCCTTCCTGTTTCCCTTCCTCTTGACAGCCACCCTTTTTTTTCCTATTTCTTAAAGACATGACTTTCAGATACTGTTTACCTGCTGTAGGTAGTTTTTAAAGGCTGTGTAGACACAACACTGGGTTCCTTTTTACACTTGAATGAATCACAGCTACACATTCCTCCGAAAATGGTGACCAAGGACTGGACTGAAAATAAGTGATAAAGCAGCCAATGTCTAAGAAAACCTTAAAAACTTTTGCTCAAGACCACTTAAAAACATTATAAGAATGCCTGCCTCTGTAAAAGCAAAACACATAGAAATGAGGGGTGGCTTAAGACTTTTGCACAGTACTATAGCTGGATGGATTGACGAGTTAAGTTTAAATATACAAATAAAGCATGATCTAAATCCTCTGCACTACATATTAGCAAACAGTAAACATCTACTGATGTGTTGTAACAACCTGTTGAAAGGCGCAAAAAACTTCAGATCATTTAAGGCCTTCCTGACCTGAGTGTCGCTCTCCCACTTGACTCTCTTTTCTGATTTAGTTAAAGCCATCAGGTCCTTTAAGAGGGTCTCTCTCAACCTCTTCAAACATCTTGTCAGGCTCTGATTCCAGGACTTGAAGCTTGTGTGTGAAGAGGGGTGTGTGCGTGTGTTGATGGTTCAGCTGCCTCGTCTGCTATAACCAGCTAATAAATATGAAAACAGCAGGTTAAAACTTTTTTATTCGTCCCGTGCCTGAAAGGATTATACCCTTCTATAGAGTCCCGTGAAAAATCCCCCAAACCTCATAATGCCCAATGTTGTCCCATAAAACTGTGTTGAACAAAAGATGGAGAAAGGGGGCTTTTTCACGCATAAGGGGTTTTCTCAAGAGCGCATTGAGAGGAGCCCCGGCCGGGATCCGCCCATAGATTATCTGGCTGTCGGTGAAAGCCCGGCTGGGAGAGGCAGGTGCGTGTGCCAGGCACAGGGGGGTCGTGGGGGCCCGGTGACCGAGCAGAGGGTGGTGAACTATGGGGAGTGCTGCGCAGCTGCCAGCAGGAATGTTTGCAGATTGTCACTTCCATTTAACTTGCTCTTTTTCTCTCCTCTCCACCCACCCACCCCAGCCTAGAGATGGAGCTGGTCTCCCAGGTTTCCCTCCCACCTCCGAGCCGCAGAGATCGGACTAAACGGTGACACCACGGCCACAAAAGCGACAACCGGCGCGGGTCGTCTCCGCCCCTGCAGCGTGAAATTGTGGATTAAACTGATAAGGAGGAAGAATGATACTGATCCCACATATTTTGAGGGCGCTTTAGAAGGCTAAGCGAGTGCGATGTAACTGGTAAAGCAGGGTTAACACACTGTAGTCCCCAGAGGCTTCTTTCATACAGGTTATTGGATTTTAGGCTTCTTTTTTTTTGGAAGTGCAATCTTCAACATATGGTGGCCTGTAGACAGAACTGAGGCTCTTTAATAATGCAGCTCATAAATTTATCTCTGCAACTTTGCCAGAATTTACCAAAATAAAATAAAAGATGCAAATTGCATGTCCCCTGAACTCAGAGAGCATTCATTTGTCACGTGGAAGCATCACCTCTTATCTTTACTTTCATGCATTCGCAGGAAAAGCCTATATGCAAAATTAGGAAAATGCATTTATCACAGAGGATAGTCGTCCGCCATGTTGACCCACACAGGCTGCATCTTTGCCTGGAAATGGCCCTCTTTGCACCCTACCTTAGTCTCTAATCTCTTCAGTCCAAACTGTGTCCTCTTTCCAAACTGTGGCCTGAGGCTACGTGTGGGTCCTCAACATAATCCCCTTCAAAACTCTGCAGTCCCTGTTATTCCACTGGGGTTTGGCAAAAGTGCTTCATGTCAGAGCAGCACAAAGCTCAATGCTTTTTCACACCATCTTCCAGCAAAAAGGGATTAATGTCCTCACCATTATGAATAATGAGAATGAATAACAAACAGCTCCCTATTTATCCCACTCGATTAAATAAAGGAAAGAGTGTCCTTGTGCTTTTTTATTGAACTGTCTTGAGGGTGCGTATGGAGGTCGCATATAAATAAAAGAAAAGCCTAAAAGCCATAAATTTAGTCAGCATGTGATGCTTCAAAGTGTTTGCACTGATTTCATCTAGTGACTAATGTCTCAGCCAAGAAATTTGATTTCTCCATATTTCTGTACACAAAGAGCTCAAGAAAATGTTACGTAATTCATTGTATTTAATTTGATAATTTGACCCTGAATTGGATAAGTGATGGAGAATGGATGGATGGATAATTTGACCTTGCTGTGTATGGCTTTTAAAATAAAAAAATAAAAAAATAAAATTACTGATGATTATACTCGTATTTTTTTTTAACTTGTGTTGTTTAATTTTGAGTCTAGCAAAATGGCAATATGAAAAAAAAAATGCTGGGCGCATGAGTGCGCATGAGAATTTTTCAAATTAGTATCAAATAATCAGGTCAGTGTATGCTGAAGTAATCTACCTGAACCAAAAGCTCAGGCTCAGACATCCTTTCTGCTCCTGACTCTGTTTGGTGTCAGAACGATGTGAAAGGAGATATCCCTAATATAGATATCACTGCAGTAATGCAGATATCACTCAGGCACAGCGGCTCCACCTGTTCAAACCTTCTGTTTGTGAGGAGCAGCCAATCAGGAAAAAAGTTCTCTTAAAGGCAGAGTAGTTTAACTGAGGGCATATCTCAGAAATAAATAATAATCAATAAGATGACAACCCATAAAACTAAAAAAAATCCCTAATTTTAGTGTCAACATTTGCCGTTTGTTTTTCCTTAAAGTGTCTCTTCTGTATCATACTTATATTACATTTATCTTTCACTTATGGTCTCAGATTATCCAACAAGCACAACTCTGCACCAACATCTGCCAAACAGACAGTGATTCATGGAATAATGAATGAGAGAAGCATTTCTCTTAGGAGACATAAACGATGATCAATGTGACAAATCAGCTTTAATACCCCCCCACCCCCCCACCCCACCCAAAAAAAGGTGGAATAATGAACACTTTGAGCCGTGAGTGACAAAACATCTCCTCTGCATCTCCTTAAAGTGCCCCCTGTGCATCGTGACCTTAACATTTCGCTTCTTCGCATCTGTTCCTCCTCTTCTCCTCCGCACGCACTGGATCACAGCTCCTTTACCACAGCTGCCAGAGCGGACAATGGCGGCTCAGAATGAGAATATGAAAATGAAATATGAAACAGTGGTGTGATAAACTGGTAGATAATCATCTTTTCATTAAACTTTCATCCCCAGTGACTTAAAAATTCAAGAGCCCAATTACAGAGCTTGTATCTCTCTTTCTCTCTCTCCCTCTCATTTCTCCCTCACTCTTGCTTTTCTTAACAAGAGCAGTCAGGGAGAGGGGGTGAGTGGCTTAAGGGATGAGTGAGAGCATCATTATGAAGCGGTCACGGGGAGGATGGGAAGGCGGGGGGTGGGGTGGGGTGGTGGGGTGAGATGACCCATCGTCCTGAGTGGAGGACAGGGAGCAGCAGGAAGAGGAAGAAGAGATGGTGAGAGAAAGACAGACAGACATGTGGAGCGTACAGCCATGCGGGTCTGATGGATGGATGGATGGATGGATGGATGGATGGATGGATGGATGGATGGATGGATGGATGGATGGATGGATGGGTGGTGGTGGTGGGAGGCAGACAGGCACACAGACGAGCTAAGAGGAGTATAGATTTTCCAGGCAGATAGTGGAAAGATGTGTGCATCCTGATGAGTGCCACAAACAGGGCGCATGACTCTCTCGTCTGCCTGTTTCTGTGTTGTGTGTGTGTGTGTGTGTGTTGTGTTTATGTGTATATCTGTGTGTGTCAGTGTATTAGCAGTCAGAGCACTGAAGCCCACGGGCGATTCCTGTGTGTGCTTGCGATAAAGGGAAAAAGGGAGGAAGTATAACGGGGGGGAAAGCGGGGCGTAGAGGCGGGGGTGAGGGGTGGGTGGGTGAGAGTAGAGATGAGGAAGTTGGATGGGGGTATGGGAGGAGGTGGGGGGGGGGGGGGGATAGAGAAAGAGAGAGAGAAAGAGAGCATCTAGCAGAGCATTGAGCTTCCTCTGTGCTGTCAAAGCCTCTGGATCATGTCCCCATCGGTCTCTCGCTCTCTCTCTCTCTCTCACACACACACACACACACACACACACACACACACACACACACACACACACTTTCCCTCACCCAATTGCTCTCTTTCCCTCAAACCAACCCCTCCTCCCCTCCCTCTCATGAAAAGAGTGTCTTGGCAGGGTAATTAAGAATGGCCTCTAAACACAGGAGTATGGCAGGAAAGCTCCAGATGAAAGTAAATGATTAAAATAATTACAGGCTGAGAGCTGACGAGCCGGAGTGTGGGGTGGCCGCCGGACATTTGTCGGTAATTAGATAATTAATCTGAATGCAAATGATGAGCCCTAACGAAGCAGTCAAGCTGAACCAGCGACAACTGCCGTGAGTGAAATGTAAGGTGGGGGGGAGAAGAGAGAGGGAAAAGCAGGGGAAGAGATTTGGGCTGGGTGGAGAAAAAAAACAAAAAGAAAAATATGAATTTTAGTATAAAACCTCCTGAAAGTCAGCATGAGCAGACTCAACTGCAAGAAGAAGCAGCAGCAGAATTGCAAATCAATAAGTGTTTCTGGCAGTGACGGCGGAAAAACACCCCCCACACCTCGCCTCACTCTGTTTGTAACTTTCACTCCTAATGACAAGTAGACATGAATATCTTGTTAAAAATATACAAAAAGGCACAAGCCATGTGTTGTGCAAAAAATAAATAAATAAAAAATGTCTGCACTGAAACACCAAATGAAGGGTACGAACATGAAATGGCACCTGAGGAAGAAAACAGAGCGCGCTTTGCACACCCTAAAATGCGTGAGCAAATTGTGGATTTACTCACTCGCTGCAACACATCCAAACACACACTCGTTATATCTCCGCACCTCTTCCTCATACACACTCTCAAATACTATCAGCAAGTGTATGTGCTCTAAGCCGAGGTAAACACTGAACTTCAGAGCTTATTCGGAGGCAGGGTTGTGTTTTTTTTCTCTCTCCAAGGTTGGTATCTGTGCAAGAGTGTGGATCACATCTTTAAATTTAAATAAAGATCTTCGGGGTTTATTCATCGCGATTCTGAGCAATAAAGCTGAAAGTCTTACAGAATATAGCAAATATTATATATTGCTAAAGATGTGGCAATTCTGTCTTCATTAACAGCAGTGGGCATTAAAGCACCCCACAGTATTATAATAAATAACTTCCTGAGTGGGCAAGAAAAGAGCTTGAAAAGGTAAAGCTGTGATTATTTTAATGGTATTAAGAATCTCATTTGAAATCAAATAAATAAAACAACTCATGTGATGCAAGTGATGGTGATGGTTTCACATTTTGCAAATTCCACCACCAAGAAGAACACAAACACGCCTTCCTGCAAAACCTTTAACTGTCATAACTTGCAGGTTTTACATAAAATATAAATACAAACAAATCTTTATTAAGGCTATACAGGTGAATCAAGAAGCAGCAAGAGATAGCATAAATTTATAGGGTACACACACACACACAAGTGGGAAACAGGCACACAGTTGGAACTATTTAAGATGATAACAAAAGAAGAAAAGCACACAGCAAAGCTACAGAGACAGATTACTAACAAACTAAAACAGCAACTAACTAAATGGAGAAATTACATGGCACAGTTGAATACTTGACATACTTGAGATGCTAAAAGAGCCTAATAAATTAAAGCACGAGGGATTAAATATCTAGAACTAAAGAGAACTAAACTAACCAAGCAATTCAAAAACTAAAGCATAAGAACAATTGAGAAATAGAAGACTCAAATTAACAACAAAATAACCAGAAAAGCACAGACCATGGTGTGAATTTAACTGAAAAAGCCAAATTTGTCTTTTATTAATGGTTTTCTAAACTCAGTGAGCACAACAAGGGCAAAAAATGACTCCAAAATTGTGGCTAAATTGTGGTTCACATTGAAATCTAATGAAATAAAGAACTTTCAATCCCAACTGTTAGTGTTCAGCATCTATCAGTAATCCAGGTTTCGGTGCTAGGTTAATTCTAATACCTAAACACCAAAACATTTCAATTGCCATCATGTAGAAGGGGACATGGGGGAGACAGAGAGACATGTTAAAATAACAAATAACATCCACATGAATACTAAGACTCTTTGAATGGTAAGTTTCCCATCAGACTCCATTTGGAATTTTAAAAAATAAGATACTGTTTGGATTATAACATTATACAGAATACTTTTGTGTTTTCCGACAGTCCTTAAATTACATATTTGGCCTGCTGTATGTGTCTAACACAACTACACAATATAAGTCATCCACCAACTCACCTGCTTGATCTTCTGTAGAAGCCACACAATCTCTGTCTCCTGCAAACAACCAGGTCTCCAGTCTTCACTGTCGTCTGATGTCCAAGGGAGGAGCCGCATTTACCTATGCATTCATATCTGCTTTACTAAATAAACTGGAAGCAATATCTATTGATATCCTTCATTATTCTAGATTCACCAATTAACCTGAAACGAATGTATTTGCACTGTGGAAGGAAGCCAGAGTACCTGGTGAGACCCCACCCATGCACAGGAAGAACATGCAAACTCAACACAGAAAGGCCCGAGCCAGCCAGAACCTGAACTTGCTGTGAGGCGACAACGCTAACCAATGCACTAACTTACATATAACCTAAAAACAAACCCTAACTTGGCAACCCTCATATTAAAAACTTCAGCTTCTCTTTGTGGGTTCCTTTCCTGACTGCCTTGACAATACTACTTTTTTCTCCTCCGATATTTAACTAAAAGAACTGTTGATGGGTTTTCTTGCTATTTTGGGGTACAGAGTGGTACTAAATGAGAGCATGGGTATGTGCCAATTTTTTAGCATCTAAAATCAGTAGCTATCACTGCAACATAGCAACAGATATCTTGGAAATTTATATTTCACATTTTGGACAATATCATTAATGTTTTAACCTGAAAGTCTCACATGTTGGATCTGTATGCAGCAGTAGGCTGATGTGTTGTGGTAGTGGGTAGAACAGTGGTTAACAGAGTTGCCTCACAGCAGATATATCCTGGTTTGACTTTTTTGACTTACTTGGCTGTGTGAAGATTGCATATTCTCTCTGTAATCCTAAGACTGGTGATTCTAACTTGTCTTGTCTGTCTCTCTGTGATAGGCTGGCGCCCGGTTAAGGGTGTACTTCACTTTTGAAAATGTGGATGAGGATACTCATCTATTCAAAATCTCCCATTGGTCAGCTGTTAAATGTAAATATATGGACTTAGATCGGTTTAATACCAGATGAATCAACTTGGTGATCTTTTGTGTCCTCTATTCAAACGAGTGTGTCTGTCAGCAACAAATGTGTCATTTTGTAAGTCAGATCTTCTTATTTTAGCTGCTCCCTTTAGGGGTCACTACAGCAGATAGTCTAATGCCATCTTGTCCTATCCCTAGCATCTGTCACACCAACCCTTAACTCACAGCCATACCACCTTGAACATGCCTGGTCTCATGGCAGGTCCTGGTTAGTACTTAGATGGGAGACTGCCTGGAAATACTATGTCCTGTAAGTTTGTGGGGTGACTATAACTCAGGAAGTAGAGCAGGGTCATCCACATTTTGGAATATTGTCACATGGATCCCTGGCTGCTCCAGTCTGCATACCAAATTATGCTTGGGGAAGATACGTAACTCCAGTGGCTTTCTGATGTGCTCATTGGAGTGTGAATGTTAACTAGAAAGTATTTTTCACACATTGGCTCATGTGATGAGGCACACGATCAATAGTCGGTCAGTGACCTTCTTAAGATACAACTCCCACTAGGGCTTAAAGACCTGGGACTCTCCAATATTTGGTTTTAGAACTGAAGAAGCTTCTTGGATGAAACGTCTTCACAAATCTTAAGGAAATCCAGTTGCTTTTCTTTCTGAGCTCCATGACCTAGATGACAGAGAAACCTACACAGACAGCTCCTTCTAACCTTTTTTATACTTCTCTAAAGCAAGCATCTCACATATATTGCTCTTTCTCAGCATGAGGCTGCTGCTCACCAATCATAGCTTCAACAACTCTTTCCCATATCTTCATGGTGTGGCTCACCACCTTGATCCCTCTGAAGTTACTACAGCTCCTCATGTCACCCTTCTTCATTTTTAAGTGATAAATAAATCAACAAATCCTGACATGTTTTCAAGAAGCACTGGTTACTCACAACATAGCTCCTTGTTAGTGCAAATTATCCTCTCTATCCACTCCTTTAAAAGACTCTGGAGGAAAAATGTCCACCACTCTCATTAAATAGAGACAGTTTGCCCACTCAGTCATTCAGTTCACCTCATCATAACCACTGGAGACCACCTCTTTGCTGTCAGCATGCTTGGTTGGCACCTTGTTAGTCTGTGCTGGCTAATCCTGAGTGCCATCATCAGGCAATAACTTCAAAACACAAAATACTAGTGACAGATTAAATAAACAGATTTCTGTGAAATATTCATTTTACAGCTGGAATAAGATGAAAATACCATTTATAATGTTGCTAGTCTGTGATGGTCATCTTTGTTATTTTTTATTTCTTCTTTTGTTTTATAAATTAAGATATTGTGTGTAATTTGGGGAAAATAAAGGATAAAACACTATACTTTGACTCAGACGTCAGATCTGGCATTAGCATTTATTTACATGAAAATTTCCAAGAAAAGACACATAAGAAAACAGTTCAGGACAAGAGTATTGGCAACTGCTATTGAACCTTTGTGTCAATAAATGTGGATTCAAACACTCTATAAAAGAGAAAATACCCTGGTTTTAGATATAGAAAATAATACCAAAATCTTTTGTTTGCAGCCTCTATTAAAAACATTAAAAGAAACAAAATGTACTCTACAGGGTAGAAAACTGGCCCTTTGAAGGCTACAACTCCCCCCGATTCTTTTTGTCTTTGTTTTATTCTTATTTATTCAACCCTTATGCCAGGGGAGATAATGAAATATTCATAATAAGATTAAAATAAGAACACAACTGTTTTAAAAGCCTTTAAGATCCCGCCAGAGTAAAAGCGATGGTCACACACCAGATAAAAATCAGTGAAAGGCATCTTATTTGAAAAATACCAGCACCAGTCAACAATCCTGATATATTTGTGCATCCTGACTGATTATGCTACAGGTGAATGTATCTAAACATTTTAATTTTGGTCTTGTTTATGTAACTATGGGGCCATTATAACATCAAAAACTATCCTGTCTGTAAGCATCCACAAAATGACTAGCAATCACATTAAGAGCAAACTCCAAAATGATCAAACTTTACAATAAGAACAAATAGAAACAGATAAAACTTTAATGTTTTGAGTAAGAAAAGCACATTTTCAGCAGAGTCCTCCCAGAGTCAGTGTTTGTATGCATGTCTGTGACAAACACAAGCATGCTGCCAAGTCTTTTTTTCCCTTGAATATTTACTCCATGACCAGTTCAAACTCCTCAGCCTGGTCAAACTCTGCATTCATCTTTGCAGCCAGAGCGTCCAGTTCCGTGGCGTCTATCTGCTGGACCTTCTTCTTCCTCCTCCTCCTCCTCTCCTTCACCACAGCCACTCCGGGGATGTCTGGGTCCGGCTCGGGGAAAGCTGAACCACCGCAGTCATCAGCCTCAAGCAAAGACGTGAATGAGTTCAGTCCTGTAAAGGATCCTGCAGAAACCTCCAGGCCAAACTTGGACACCCCGGCTCTCCGGACCTCTGGGGTTTTCAGCTTCTCAAAGCCGAATAAAGTCTCACGAGACTCGGGGCTGTTGAATGAATTCCCGCTGAGCCTGCTGTAAGATCGGCGTACCTTCTGCGACCACACCGCGTCCTCTGGATCCATCTGCGGGGTGTGAGAAGCGGGCGGCGGTGATGAGGGGAGGATCGGTGAAGGCATAGTGGCCTTTTTCTTCTTAGCCGAGGAAGAGCTGCTCTCTCGGCCCGGGACGGGACCGGGCGTGGAGACCTTCGGCTTTTTCTGCTGGATGCCCTCAGAGCTGGACGGCCTCGGCGTGTTCTCCTTGTTCTGTTCCGATAACGCGACTGTTTTTCTGGGCGCTATTTTTCTTACGGTGATTGAGCGTTTAACAGCGAGAGACGGCAGCGCCATTTTGTTGTCACTTTGAGCTTGCGGAGAGCTCAGCCGCGGGGAGCGTCTCCGCTGCGAGCTGTCAATGCTATTAGAGTCCGTCATTATGCTCCGAGGAGTCCCTTCGTTCATCCCAACAGTCTCTTGAAGAAACTCCAGATACTTTCCCCTTCTTACAGCAGATCAGACTGTAACTCAACCAACACAGGGCACACAACAACAGCGAACGTTCAAATTGCCCGCCCGCGTCGCGTGAAAAATATGAGCTTCCTTTGCTGTGACGTAAACACTGTGCGCCGGCTATCACAAACTTTTGCTGTGTAATCCATACAGGCGAGGCTAAGAGACTGCTCATAATTTAATCTGTTTTATATAAATACTCCAACTTGTATCAGGTCAACAGAATGGAATATTTAATCGGGATACAGGGACCGGATTTTGTCCTCGTCGCCGCTGATAATGTTGCAGCAAGCAGCATCATTCAGATGAAACACGGTATGACAACGCGTTAGCTTATAGCGTTAGCCGCATAGCCGGTTATTTTAGACAGATTTGCTAACATAGCTACATTTTAGAGTCTCTAAATGCATTAAATCGGCTTTCTGCTTCTAATAAGTACTACTTGAACCAATTTTTTATTCATTTTGCTAAATATTTACATGTAACTACACACTGAATGTGACTAAAGCTAGCCAAGCTAACAGTAAGGTAGCAAATAATATCTTCTATCGCAGTTTGATGTTTTTTCTCAGCATTATCATAACCTTTTCCTAGCTAATAGATCAACTCTACATTTCATTCGTAACTAAAGTTGGCAACCTTAGCATGAGTTGCCATAAGAAGGTTACTGACAACGAAAGTGAAAGTCACTGTATCACTGTGGAAATGGAAGTTTACTTACACTCACCATGGATAATTTTAGCCTATTAATGATTTGTTTGATCTGTTCTTTTTGCAGAGTGAAATGATTGTACAGCATGTGTCTTTAATGAATATAAAAATGAGTTGGGAGAACAAGTTTGAATTTACTTCGTATTTGGTTCACTTAGCAAGTTGTACCTTGATCTTATATTTTTGGAAGGCATCAACAGACTTCTGGCATAATTCTGACTGAGTTTTGACCACAATTCTTGATGCTTGAACCTGCAAGCTGTTAAATTGGGTTGAGGTTGAAGAATTTGGAGGTAGTCCTTCATTATTATTCTGTGCACTTTGTTTAAAGTACCAGCACCACTGCCAGCAAACTGCCCCAGAGCATGATGCTACCACCAGGCTTAACAGGTCATGCAGTGTTTTTACATCTGAAAGCCTCACCTTTACTCCTCCAAACAACATCTTGTCATTGTGGCCATATACTTAAATTATTGTCTTGTCTGGCCGTAATACTTTGATCGTTGAGTGATCCATGTGGTCAGCAATTTTGGAGCACGGGCTTCTTTTCTGGTGGGCACACTCTCAGTCCATGGTGATGCAAACACCCTTCGCTGTGCATTGTGCCACCAGCAGTTTTAATTTCAAGGTTGGCTTGAGCCTTGGTGGTTCCTGAACAGCCTAATTAGTTTCCTCTCATCTGAAAGTGACTATTTGGGTCTTTCCCCAGGTGTTTGCAAAGTGGTGACACATCCATACAACTTGTACTTGCATTCATTTGTTTCAACTGATGATCTTGGAATCTGTAGTTGTTCTGAGATGGCTCCAAGAGATCTTCCTAACTTGTGTAAATCTATAGTTTCTTGGGCTTTTTCATTGTTCTGAGTATTTGCCAATCCAAATAGTGGTGTCAGTCAAATCCTTTTTATGCTGGAAAAAGAACAGTTCAAAGAAATCATCAATAGCCCAAAGTTACCATGGTCATGATTAGTGTGTGTGTATAAAGGTTTGACTACAAACTATAAGACAATTTAGGAACAGACTAATGAATTTGTGTTCTTCCTTATATTTTTTCAGACTATGACAAGATGTTCAAGCTCAGTGAGAAGATTTTGCTGCTGTGTGTGGGAGAAGCTGGAGACACAGTGCAGTTTGCAGAGTACATCCAGAAGAATGTGCAGCTCTACAAAATGAGGAACGGTAAGAACCTCAGACATGATTGTTGTGATGCTGCTGGTGCTTATAGGTTTTAAGTTTAACTCTAAAATGTTTTTGGGAAACCAGTTTGCTTGCTAAAAACATTTATATTCAAAGCTTTGTGCCTTCTTTTTCTTAGGTTATGAGCTCAGTCCATCAGCAGCAGCAAACTTCACGCGAAAGAACCTGGCAGACTATCTTCGGAGCAGGGTAAATGTCCTGATATATTTATTAAAAAAAAGAATAATATAGTAAGGCTACACAGATATAAAGTCAAAGTGATCAATTTTATTTTAATCTTTGTGTCTCATTAATTTTTGCACCGGCTAATTGAAGACGGTGTGGTAAAGAGTTGGAAAACTGTAAAGTATTTAAGTTTTTGTTTTTTGTTTTTGTTATAATGAAGTTTTCTTTATTTCTTTCGCACTGAAGAAGTTTGGAGGTAGCACATAACAGAAACCAGATAAGTAAGAACAAACTTTTGACAGATTTTACACATCAACATTGACCTTGAGTGGAATGGAGATGATCTGTACATCCCCAGATACTACAGTCCATTTTACTGTGTGCTTTTTTTCTTTTTTTTAATTGAAGAAGAATGGCTTCAAGCATTGTCTTTTAATATAAGAATTAGCTTGAAATTATAGGTGTATTCGTTATTTTGCCAAGTAAAAAACTTTGTCTGAGTTGTTAATTTGTTGGCACAGTGAAGATTACCTGATATATATAGTCATTCAATGCTGAAAACAATAGGGTTGCGCTTGAATCCAAGTTATATCAGTAGAATCAGATTTGATCATAATATTCTCGCGTCTTTTTTTGTTTTTGTTTAGTCGGTTTTAGTTAATTGTATTTCTTTTGCAGTGACCAGTCATTCTTCTTTAGTTTGTGGTTCCTTGTCCATCCACTTATTAGTTGTTTGTTATAAGTAATACTTTAGGAAGATATTTTTTCTTAAATGTACAAATCAGTTAATATATTACCTAAATGTCAAAGGAAGCTAAACATTTTTAAGCACTGACTTGACTATGTCAACACCTTTATGTTTATCTGTGGAGGAAAGTGTTGAGTTTCCAGCAGTATATGCCACACCATCAGGACCCCACTCTCTATTTTGGGTCCATTAATGTGCCAATTTAGACTTGTGAAAAAAGAGATCCTTAGAAAAGTGAAATTCACAAACAAGTTCATAAGTTTGGATAGAAAAAAGATTTTAAAAAAACAATTAACAAAGTGGAAAAAAAATTTTTTACTTTACCTTGTGTATCAGAAATCCACACGTTTTTTATTATTATTATTATTATTATTATTATTATTATTATTATTATTATATGTTTGATATTGTAAAAAATTATTTGTCCCTGTTGAATGCGGCCTCACCTAAGTGCTATTTTTTTTTTTAACTGTCACAGCCACGAGCTTGATGTAAAGCAGTGGTCGTAACCTGTGTTTTGTGAGAGCTGCTTTCTCTTGCCCCGGGGAAAATGTGGTCTGTTGAGACTAGAGAGCAGAGACTACAATCATAACCAGCATAATTGTTTGACTTCAGGTGCCTCATACACACTATGCAGACATAAAGAAGTGATATCTTTTGTAGATGAAAAAATTTCTCCACTCTGCTTATTCAGAGTTTGATCATTGTAACTGATCCTTCGCAGGTGAGTCTCCACAAGTCCGTTAAGTTTTGTCTTAATGAGTGAAATCATAATTGGTGTAAGGGTTTAACGTTTCAAAAATGAGTGCAGATAAAACAAAATAAAGAAATCAGCAAAATAATGCAACATATATCATATTTGGTCTTTTGCTAAACATTTTTTCGTCACTAGTTTCAGATGTGATTGAGCCCAAATGACTATCATGTCTCACAGAAAACAACCTGCGCTCGCTTAGTTTCCCCACACATATGTCATCTTGCAAAGATGCATTTGTTCTGCCTTGGACTCTCTGTCTTCCTCCATATTTTACTTTTTGCTTCAAGTATACTTCTACCCTTTTGCCCATTTTCAAATCATCTCAACACTAGTATCCTTGTATATTTTCTCTGTTAACAAAACAGTTGCTAATTAATCCCAAGTTCTAGTGGTCACCGTCTGAATTAAGCATATTCATCCTGGAGTAATGAATGAACATACCTATAAATATTTTAATTTCTATTTTAAATTAATTACACTCTTCTGCCAGTATTTGCAATCTCATTTGGCTTAAGGGAACAAATGATAAAATCACCAACTAATTCAAGTAAGACTAACCATATAAGGTAGGTTTACTCATCCAATTTAAAAATGTATTTTAGTTTCTACTTGAAATTCATTTTCTTTGCTCAAAATGAAAACATAGTAACAGAAGCCCTAAGTGTGTTGATGACACGGCAGTGCTGTGGTGGTGCTGAAGAGGTGGTATTACCAAGGAGCTCAGGTGGGAATGAACTCCCACTTGAGTTGGCACATGTGTTTGTATCATTGTCAGCTTGAGACACTCATGTTAAACCAGCAGATGCATTTTGACAGAGCCAGGTACATTTGTCAGCTTGTTGTGAAAGGTGACTGAGGGTTCTCCCTCTGAGATTTCCTGTAACACCTGAGCCTGCAGGCCTGTCTCTCACCCTCACTACGCAGATCTGCTGAATGTCTTATCAAAAAATTCTGGTTTTGACCTTTAGTTCTTTATTACATCTTTTACACAACAAGACAGCCAAGCCTGAGAATGAGAAACACGCAAATTACTGCTACTTTATCTGTGTTACTTCATGCAGATGTTATATTGCAATATATAGAGCTGGGGGGGGGGGGGTCAGTACCTTAACACTTTAATGTTAATTAACCATTTTATTTGTCTTTGTGTTAAAAATGTTCCTGGTGACTAATTTACTAGTAGCTAAAATATTTTTAAAAAGACTAGCCGAGTAGTGACTGTTCATGCACAGTGCAAGCTATTGGAAGAATGAACACTTGAGCTCAGTCAGGGTTAAATGCAGTCTGTAGAAAGATTGCATGTGTTTTTAAGAGTCCTGAGAAACTATTTATCACTTTCTTCTGTAGTCAGTTTATCTTTTCACATTCTTCAATTATCAAGTTCAATTTTAAATTCCAATGACATATGTGGCACTTCGGGCCATATATAATGAACCAATCCCAAGTTCAGTCTCCTGATAGCCTTATGAGTAAAGCGGGGATTACAGGGCAATACTTAACGCAAGTGCACTAAGGTCCATTTGGGTTCCAGTGACATAAATTTCATCAGTCAGTTTTTGCAAATGTCCCTCCAACATCCATTTGTCTGCTTTTATTTTTTTTTTCTTGACTGCACAGACTCATCTGCAGAAAATTTACATTACAGTGCACCAACTATGCGGACTTTAAAGAAATATAAGAGGAATGACCGCTGAGCCATCAGGTCTCCAGCTGACCTAAGCTTAAAGCTGTTCAGCAGTCTAACACCTGGTTTCACTTCTTTTCACTTCACAACTTAAACCAGTTGTGGAACATGGTTGACAACCCCTGAGCCTGATTCTGTTGGAGGTTTCTTCCTGTTAAAAGGGTTTTTTCCTTCTCACTGTCACAAAGTGCTTGATCATAGTGAGGGGGTTTCGTATATCATATCTTCTCTGTGGCTAGGCGATGGACCAACAACAGCACAAGCATGACTAGCCCACAGATTGGTTGTGTTTTGGCATGGCCCCCCATCTTGACAACAGACACTCTAAAGGTAGACGAACGGTCTACACGTTACCACACCCGAATCATCATTTCCCCATATGCACCAGATCTTCCTCATGCAGGTTGTAATACCAAATTGACTAAAACAAAATACCTTTACTACCTTTTTTTTTTTTTTTTAAATTACAGTTTTGTATTTTTATTTTTATGTATTTTCTTGCATATACAATATGATGTCAGTTAGTTCTGGTTTTCTAGTTTTATTTTTAGTTCTGTTACCTGAAATTTTATTCCGCACATAGCCAAAACTAAATATTAACAATAACCATAATAATCCTGCTTGTTCATTATTAAGTCAAGAATGATTAGTTTAACTAACTGTGAGGGCAGCATCCCACACTCTTACTTTTGTGTTAGGGGGGCGTTTATTTCTCATTTTAAGAAGTTGACAAACATCTCTCTGATTGGCCTTAAGAGCTTTACAGTTTATCGTGCACACAGCCTTCCCTGTCCTTAAAGCCTTAATACTGATGTAGGAAAACTTTTTGACAAGAACAAAATATGCCAAAGGGTTTAACTCATCAATGTTACAGACTTTGGCCTAAAGTTAAAATAGTGTCCTGATCGGGAAATCGTGAAATCAAAATATGTCTGTTTCGATACTTGATGCGTGGAAACCTCTCTAACTCTTCACAGAAATGTTTGGATTTATAAAACCTGATATTTTTTTTTCCCCTGTCTCTCCAAAGGGGAATTTCTGACATCCCCCTAAAGAAGTTTTAGTCAGAGCTAAAAAGTTTTATAAATAAAGTAACATATTCTTGAGCATACTTTACATTTTTGTTCTCAGAAAGTCAGAAATGACAGGCAAATTAATAGGTGCTCATCAGATAAGGTCACACGTTGCTCTCATGAGTTACTGCGACTTTTTTGATTTTACAAAAACAAAATCATTTTTCTTTATCGAGTTTTGATTGTTTTTCTAAAAACATGCTATTATCTCATAGCATTTAATAGATTGAGATTTCATTCATGGTTGTTCGTTTGTAGCCCATTCAACCAAAGTACAGTTGAGCTCATGCCATTCGCCTGTCCTTCCATAGTTCACAAGAATCACTCCTACAGTACTGGTCAGAACTTAATCGAACTATAGCCTGCTGTAGGTAGGAGGAGATAGAGAAGGTCATGTATAAGGTTGGTGGTTCGATACCTGGAGTCTTTAATCTGCATGTTGGACAAGAAACTGAACCGAGTTTTCCCATCCATTGATCTGTGAATGTTATAAAAGTGCTTAGGCAGAGAAAGTGTGGGTACGAATGGCTGAATGAGGTGTTTTGAGTGCTCATATGGAGTAGAAAAGCGCTATACAAGTACCGCTCCATTTACAGTTGGGTCTTCAGCCAAACTGCTCATATTTATTTTCAGTGTTGCCAGATTTTATTTGTCCTAGAGATGACTGTCTGTGATGTGATGAGAGTCGTGGACTACTCATTGGAGTTTAATTCTCCTTTGTTTTTGCAATACAGCCAAATGATAACAGCAAAACTTTTCACTTTCTTTCTGTACTTCACATATTACAATAACATGTGAATTGCAATATCTTTCCTGAGAATGTTTTAATCTATGTGTCAAGTTCTTTTAGCACAGTAAGAGGAGATGCTGAAGGTTTCTTCCTGTTAAAATGGAGTTTTTCCCTCCCACTGTTGCCAAAATGTGTTTTGTAGGCTCCCGACCTTGTAATATAAAGCACTTTGGGGCAACAGTTTTTGTGATTTGGCGCTATATAAATAAAATTGAATTGAGTCAAATTACAGTTTATTTTTCTGCAGAGATTGCAATGTCTGAATCTTTGTTTTATGCATTTAGCTTATAATGTGAATTTTCCTATGAAACCAAAGCATTATACTTGAGTAGCTGGAACTAGAACTGCATAACATTTGGATCTTTGGTTTGAACAGTTGCTTTGAAGTTCAAACTAGTCTAAAAACTAATGATTTAATTTGTTTTAACCTGCAGTACACATGCACAGCTTCGTTCTTTTTCTTTTTTCTTTTTTTAAACTCTCTACTGAAGACATCTGTATGGTCCTCGATGCATCTCATGCAGTAATTTGTTAAGAGTAGTGTAGCTGCTGCCTGTCACAATAGCAGGAGGGTGAAAATAATTACAAAAAACAATTAGTGTGGCAGAGAAGGGAATGTGGGACACATCGAACGGGGGATAGGGGCAGAGGAGCAGCAGCAGGAGGAGTAGAAGAAGTGGAGGTCTCGCGGGAAACGGCTAAACCCAGTAGACAACAGCACACTGACTGGAGTGCGAGAAGGAGTAGGAGTCAACATACTCACAAAATACAATATACATGCACACAGAGGGACCTATAGGATCGAGATGGTTTTATTCAGTCAAGGTTGTGCATGTTGTGGGATAACATTTATATTCATGTCTTGCCATAAGCTGCAAGTGTATCGTTATTTTTGTGCCTCACGGATATGAATTTGGCTTTATGAGTGCAGGATTTAGTAATGCTGCGTTCTCAGGAGTGCTCAGAAACTGAAGCAATAGCACTTTCTCTTCTGCATCCCACACCTTCCTCCAGCTATGCTCTCCTCACATTCATCAACCTCCAGAGTACACGGACATTTGCAAATTATGTTGTATAAACAAGTTTTTTTTTCATGCCGCTACCCACCCCCCCACCCCCCGCAGAACATCTTGTATATGTAGAATAACTAATGTGTCTTGTCTTTTTGAGAGTGAAACCGAGAAAGAGATCCTTGGCTGAAGTCTTGAACAGTCTACTGGGTGGATGTTATGATACATATTGCCATTCTGTGTTGGCCCTGAAGTTTATTTTTGGGTCAGTAATCGCTACCTAAAATAAATCTGAGCAATGCAATTAATGCAGCGTTTATGTCAAGACTTTAGGACTTCAGGTCATTGATTATTTGTAAACAATTTTTCTGTTTAATCTGCCTTTTTTATTTATTTATTTATTTTTTAAGATGAACAAAAAATCAACAGTGATATACAGAGGAAAGGTCAAGTTTCACAGAGGTATAGGTATAAACAAATGATTCGGGTTATTAAGAAAGAAAAGGAAATTTGAATATCATTTGACTATATGAAATCAGGGAATTTGGGATCATTTACCTGAAAAAATAAAACAAAATAAACAGATTTTTTTCCTTCAGTAAATTTGGCTGATATTTCTGCCCACTATAATTATTAGTCAGGATTGTTAATCTGGTATTTTTGCTTTGATTTGATTTGACTAATGTGTTAACTCAGTGCCGACAGATGACCAGTTGTGTGTCTCTGTTTGGTCATTAACGTCCACAAAACCATATGAAGATAGACATTATTTTGATCCTACAGGCCAATTTCTCATATGTGGTTTGAGAACCCATTTGTTGACTAAATCTAAATTAGATGTAGATTAAGGTGAAAAATGCCAGGAGTCCAAGGGAATATGCTGCATATGTTGAAATATATTTTAATTAATATGATTAAATCATGTATAGCTATTTTTTTTCTCGTTATGCCATCTTTAAATTATCTTTTTACCCTCCTAAAAAATTTGTGATCCCACTTCCATGTCCAGAGCCCTAGGTTAAAAACCAGTGGCTGATAAATTAATCAGTGGTATATTGTTAATTCACATGGCTTTATTCCTGCAGGATAAATTAGAGATGAGTCCTTGAGTCTGAAAGATGTCATTCCCCAGTGGCCGCAGACCTCCGGGAGGTATAGTTAGCTAAAGTCAGCAGAGCATGTCGGCGCAGAGACATTGAAACCCTGCTCATATACGACTATGTGCTTACCAACCCGTTGCATAGAAAAAAAACAACCCTGGTAACCTCTAGAGTACTGCGTTCACTCAAGCTATAGAGAGGAGACAAAGGAGGGGGGAAAGCAGCATAATCACCTGAGGCCTCGGTCTGCTGCATGCATATTAGCAATGATATGTGTGAAACTCACCGTAGAGCAAAGATCCAGGGCTGAATGCTTTGCCTCTGTTTGTTTTGCTGTTCCTCTTCATGTGCTGTGATGCACAGACAGGTCTCAAATTAAAGGAAAAAACCTGACCCTCTGACACAGTGAGAGGATCCAATGGCTCTGCCTTGATATGAGGAGTGGTTTACAGTCCACTTGTGCCTTTTATCAGCAGTTTATACTCACTTTTGTCATCCTGTTTTGATGTTGTGTATCAATCACAAATTAATCACCAGGATTGTTCTGGATGGACATGGACACTGTGATGTCACTCACTGATTTCGGTTTCTGTGTTTTGGCACATCACAATTAATGAATGTAAAGGAGAGTCAGGCTTGGTGAGATTTAGCTTAAATAGTTTCTAGATTGCTTTTAATATTTACAGCTATGTGTGATCCCGGCTGTTCAGATCTTTTGTAAATAAGAATTTTCCCATTTTTGTTTGCAGTAAAAGTGACTAAAAATGATAAAGTTAGAAGGAAATATGGTTGATCTATTGCTTTATAGAAACAAAAGGCAGGCTTATTTGACAAAAGCAAACTAAGTTAAGGAGGAACATGTTTTTAGTCCCAGGACAAAATAGAAGGAAATTCCTCAATCATGGATAAAGACACTGCAGATTGGGATTTTTGATACTGGTAGCTACAACAGGCCAAGACATGATGTTAATTTAATGGAGGGAACATCAAAAGGTTTGTAAATACAGCATTAAGCTGTTTTGAGGCTGATGAGGAACCTTAAATGTCCCATTTGAACAAGTAGGTGACATTCAGTCTGTTAATTTTTTTTACCATTTTCTATAAGACTGCTGCAACAGTTAGATCGCTGCAGTGCAGTGGTGATCTACAGCTCACCCCGTATGGGTTTGTAAAATATTTTTAAGCATGGGCACACAGTGGGTACAAATAATTACTGGCACCATATTGCACGCGGCTCCCCTGCTCCTGCACAGATGAACAATTAATACAGCAGATTGAGGAGAAATGCCAATAAAGAGAACATGCCCCGGGGCAGGGTGCAAAAATAAGGGGAAGGGAGGGAGGGGGGAGAGATGGCAGGAAGGGAAGTGCTGGAACGTGGCAGAGGAGTGTTTAGGGATGACTTTGTGATGATTTTTTAGAAGCCTGACCTTAATTTGTGTTCACAACTACAGAGAAGTTTCTTCGTGGTTTAGACGAGAAGACGGATGCCTCTCTCCTGCCTACAAAAAATAGTTTGCTACGTTTAAATCGCACAAAGACTGGAAATTGGTAGGAAGAGCCAGATTAGGGCTTTGGAGTATTTATAAAAATGCAGATATCTGTAGGCAAGCTACCAGAAGTTTCCTGGTTTGTGTGTCTAGAGCAATATCAACCAGTCAAAAAAAGTTAAGTGTTTCTACATTTGTAAATAACCACTGCCACAGGATTAGGAAGTTTAGGGTCAGATATATGATGCCTAACCCTGGGAACTCACAAAGGGTGTTTCTATTAGGCCGTGTGACCAACAAAAATTTGGTCGATCATCTTCTAATCACACCAGGAGTGTTTCAGAAGTTATTTTACTACAGGTGAGCAGATCTACCCAATATTCATAGTATCAAAACGAAACATGCACTATGAAAGATGTCTGAACCTTTTTGTGCTGACTGTCACGTCTATTTTATTTATAGGCTAAAGAACATTTACATGAAAGGTGTGCTTTGTTGGTTAATAAGTTGTGGAAAGTAAAAATCACATTGGTTTAGTGGTGATTGAAGTGTCCAGAATTTCAAAATTGACGATGATTCATCTCATAAATCGTGACACACTGTTCTCCCCTCACTATCGGTAATACTGGCCCTCTATGTACTTGGTATCAAATTGATACTGGTCGTGTTCGTGTGGTTGTTGCGGGCTGATTATTAGACCTTGCGTTGTTTAGAGTGAAGTACACCTTCTGAAGTGCTCTGCAGCACTTTTGGTAGAAATGCAAACATTGTCTTGAGTGGTGACTGATTGGTTGGAGAAACGTAACACTGCCCAGGCTGTTCTCCGGATTTGTCTTCAGGTTATAGCCAGCTGGTACCCACTTGGTTCTATGTGAGCAAAAACCATTTTAAAGCTCACTGAGAAACACTAGAGCTGTTGATTATTTTATTTTTTTTAGTAAAGTGGTGGACACATTGGGGAACATGCTGTCGAGTCTGCTGACTTGGCCTGACTTGGGGAAAACACACAATATTTTACGACTTCCTGAACAGCCGCCTTTAAATAGCAGATAAGAGATATAAGCACTTTGTTTTAATGGTTTGTTTGCCGTTGTTGTTAAGGAACACACATAAATTCTTAAAACCAAAAACACTGAGCGAGAGACTAAAAATTATAATTAGCAGATAGCCTGTGGCATTTCCAGATATGGATTAAGCCCATTTGTTGACTAAGGCTGAATTAGAAGTAGAAAAGGTGAAAAATGACAGTCGTTTGAGGGAACTACCTCCATATGTTAAAATTTATTCTAATTAACTAGATTCAATCGTCACAAATTAAAGACCAGTTAATGATCTGCTATGACAAATACTCATGGTTTTGAGACTGAAGTTCAGCAAACAC
Source organism: Aulonocara stuartgranti (assembly GCF_965226115.1). Classification (NCBI taxonomy): domain Eukaryota; kingdom Metazoa; phylum Chordata; class Actinopteri; order Cichliformes; family Cichlidae; genus Aulonocara; species Aulonocara stuartgranti. Next base: position 27,457,178 of record NC_138957.1, read on the forward strand.
GTGGACTCGTTACCTCAAAGCAGGTAAAGACCGCTCAAACATGATTGGTCAGTAGAACTTGGATTACAAGCAGGAACCTGAAAACGTATCCCTTGACTACAGACCTGAATATTATTACAGTTACAGTAAAATCCACCATAAGTTTGTAAAGTCTGTGTTGAAGCCTCGAGCTGAGTGTGTTCAAAGAGCGAGGGACAGATGTGACCGTTAGATCAACTTCACGTGTTAGTCAGTATGACCTGAAACTATCAACTGAGCCCTTAAACTCTGAGGTCACAGGACAGCCGTTTTACCACAGATTTTTACATAAATAAGTGTTTGCAGTCAGAGGAGTCGCCCCCTACTGGCCAGTAGATAGAACGTAAGTTTAAAGCACATTCACATTTGTTTACTTTTCACTTTCAGAACTAAAAGCTACATGTGTCTTTTATACTCTCTGATGATACTTACAGGGTTTGTTTGTTTGTTTGTTTTTAATTATTGCCTCTTGAAATTTTTGGGCATGCTTTAGCCTGTAGGTCACACACTTAAATTGGTCCTGCAAATGAAAATGTGCAGTTTCCATGTTACTGTGTCACTCGCAAAAGCCAAATTTGTAAAGTTACACATTGGAGCTATGAAAGGAGGGGCAGTGTTGGAGTAATTCTTGGCTAGCTGTTCCTCCATCTAAAGCAGGTTTGTGTCTGCTTAAGGCGATGGCATGGGTTACGGGTGAAGCCTTTTGTCTCATGGCCCAACAGTCGCCTTGCTTGGCTGTGAGCAGGAGTCACGGCAGGGAGGATTAAAACATATGATGTGTATTGTTTGCGTATTAACTGAGGTGTGAGTTCAGGTGGTAGGGTTAACAAGGTGCCTGTTCCCTCCGAGGTGACATGGGAAAGGGAAGGTTATTTTGATGCCAAGACTGTATCATTGTTACATGTAACCAGTGAGACAGCTGTCTGGTGGGCGGGGGTGACGCCACTGGGGCGTTTGCAAGCTCACATAGGAGTTAAAACACACACACATAAACACACACACATTAAGATATTCATCCTGAGATTCACGCTCATTGTGCACTCCTGCAAACACCATTTCTCTGTGTGTGTGTGTGTGTGCGCATTCGAAACCATCGTTAAAATACACCCACATTAAAGCCTGCTCCCACAGGGAGCGCAGCGATCATCGTTGCCCTCATGGCACACGCAGCGCCAACCCACAAGTCACAGAAACAAGCAGGTTGTCTCAGACATGAATTAAAGCACGAGGGCAGGTGCCTGGCGTAATGCGAGTCTTATTGTCGTTAAGACTCCCCATTTTCCTCCTCGTGCGACACATTACCCTTCTGCTTCTACTTCAGTCAAGAATTTAGGCCACAAGTTGTTTTAACCCCCTCCCAAAAAAATTAGTCCTGGTTTAAAGGGATTTTTTTTTTTCTATTGAAAATGAGAAACAAGAGCTTGCAACAGCGAAGATAGAAAGTTGGTGTTTTGGAGGAAGAGAAGGGAGACGAGGCTGGGAGCGTTAAAGATGTAATTTGAAAAGAGAGAGGGGGTAGGGGCAAGAGAAACGACTTTAGAAGTTTTTAATGAGCCCTGGCGCTACTCCAGGGCACAGGGTGAAGGCAGCAGAGAGAGGAGGAGGAGTGGGGGGGCAAGGGAAAGAAGGGATGAAGACAGAGGGAGGGGGTAGGGATGGGGGGCGCTGGCTCCCAGCAGATGTCACACTGCCGATGACACCCTGATTCCTTTCCCCCCCCCTAAACACACAAAACACTCACCTCCTCTGTCCTGTGACCCACTATCACCTTTTCCGCTCCCTCCGTTGCACAGCCGCTCTCTGACTCCTCCGCTAGCGTGTCTCTCTGTCACACTGCTGCTTATGTTTTCTTAATGTTGCCGCTGTGTGCAGCACGCCACGTCTCTGCTAAGTGGAAAAATCAAAGTCGATAATTAGGAGCAATTTATTTGGGATAAGTTGAGAAAGAGAAGTTGCACTTTTCAAGTGCTGTCTTAATCTTGTGAGCTGGCTCCTGGAGTAAAATCATCTATGGAAGTGTTAGCACCTCTAATTGGAGCAGAGAAGTAAACTTTTTAAATGGAGACAATAAACATAGCACCGTGTTTAAAATCGTACCACATGTGATGCCCGATGAGAGTAGAGGCCTGCAGCTGGTGGATCCAAAATTCACTCCTCAAAAAATATCCGAAAGCTTCTTAAGACACTTGTATCGTGTCTTCAGTGTTTCTGGAGCAGCTTTCCAGTATCTGAATAAATGCATCCAGTTGGCTTGTCAGAGGATTTCGATGGATGAGCAATAAAAGCAAGGATTAAATGCAGTAACCACTCAGTCGCCCTTTTGATGCTTTGGTTTTAAGCACTTTAAGCAATAAAGTTAAAAAAGGAGGAACAAATATGATAGAAATATTAAAACTCATATCATATGATATCATATCTCATATCTGTCTTCCAGACTTACCCATAAATCTTTTAATAATCAGGCAGTCTAAACGAATCATAAAGTGTCCTTGACAGAAGTAACTGAGCTTATAGTCTCTGCATTGGTTTCTGACAACTTTGAGCTGCACGTGGGTGAATGTGAATGTGAAGTCTTCCTACAGGTGTTCATGAGCACTGATTTATGACATTTCTGATCCTGCAGCTCTGAACTAAATCGCACGTAGGAACCTGTTTCTAGAGGTGTTGCGTTTAAAACTGAACACATTTAGTTTGTTTTGTTCACGGTTATAAACTTGAATATTAATCCTCGGCTGCCTCCTCCTCCTCCTCCTGCGTCTCCAGACTCCATACCACGTGAACCTGTTGCTGGCGGGCTATGATGACACAGACGGCCCGGGTCTCTACTACATGGACTACCTGTCTTCCCTGGCCAAGGCCCCCTTCGCTGCCCACGGCTACGGAGCCTACCTCACTCTTTCCATTCTTGACCGATACTACAGACCAGGTCAGTGCATACGGACGCCTCGTATCTTGTTGTTTTCTCTTCTTCTCATTGTTCCTGTGAGACAGAGAAATGGAGAGGATGATGAAATCACCGCGGAGGTTATAGAGTTTGTTCACACTCGGGTCAGGAGATTGGCTCGAGGCGTGGTGATAAACGACTTTTTCCTGGTGGTGATAAATGACTTTTTTTTTTTCCTCAGTCTTACAGCTCAAACTTTTTATGTTAATTCCAGCGTTTGTTAAAGTAACCTGTGACCCCTGTATAATGCACCACAAACTGTATTTTCTTTTTTTTGTTCTAGATCTGAGTCGGGATGAAGCGGTAGATCTGCTGAAGAAGTGTGTTGAAGAAGTGAGTTGAAGCAGTTTCTTTTTTCATTCGCATAAATGAAAGCCGATATTTATTCAAATATTTATTATGTCAAGACTAACGTCTGACAGTTCCACACATACTCTTGGGTATTTAATAGCCATACATGTATCTCCGCAGTATTTACAGCATCCATTTCCTGTCAGAGTTATAATACTTTTGTGAAGTTATTTCTTATTTCTTCTTCTTATTTCTTAGATTTTTCTTGTTTCCAGAGTAGATATACTTGTTAGTTTTTTGTTTCATTCCACATTTTTACTTATTTCACTCTGTTTTTGGTGATTATTTAAGTGATGTGGGAGTACTACAGTACAACCTCTTGACTCACAGTCATGTAGCTGTCTCAGCCTCGTACTGATGGTTGTGTTGAAAAAGACTGAATACAAGGACAGATGTTTTTGAGTTGACTGTAATACCTCTGATGTGGATTACACCTGAGAAAGGACAGCTGTGGAAAGTGTCCCGATCTAATTTCTGTGTGAAAAACATTTAAAGTAGCATTAGACAACTTCTACTACCCCCTGTGCTAATGTCCCAAAGCTCACACGGTTGGCCATTTTTAAAACACTTAAAACATTTTTAGTTACTTCGATTGTTCCAGTGTCCACAATTTCAGCGAGCTCGGTAACCTGGAAAGGCCAAAGCTCTGTCCACCTCCTGATTTGATTGGTTGAGATTTCTTACATGATCACAGACTGATTTTTTTTAAGATGTCAGTATTGTTTCACAAAGGTAAATCAGAAACACCTGATAATAATGTATTCTTACTTTTGATCACTCTTATGATCATAATCCAGTTTTTACATGAGAAAGCTGTTTCTGTTCTACTTATTATTGATTATTTTGCCTCTGTGGCCTCTAAGTGTTGCACCTGGAATTAAGATTCCAGGTTATCCGCCCATCCCAATCTTGTGGTGGTGATATCTTAGGATATAAATGGACTGATAGCGCTATTCTACTCTCCTGGAGTACTCAAAGCGCTTAATACAACATGCCACATTCACCCATTTAAACAAGCACTTTGTTGTACAATTTTAAGTTCTCACTAACATTCACACACATTCATATTCTGATGGACGCATCAGAGAGCAACTTAGGGTTAATATCTTGCCCAAGGATATTTGGCCTGCAGACTGGGGGGAGCCAGGGATCGAACCACCAACCTTCCGATCAGTAGATGACCTGCTCTACTGACTTAAGAGAAACTATTCAAATATTCCACAAGCTTACTGTCAGTTTAGCCTGTCATATTTTGGGGATGACTTATGAGTCGCACATTTATGAGTCAAGTCTTTTTCCTTCGGGAAGTCTGTGCATTTACTTATAATTTCTGGACATCTGATCGACGGTTATATTTTATGCATGAATAAATTAAACATAGTAATAAACTGGTTGGGAATCATTTTATTACAATCCTCCTAACTGTCTTATGTGACCGCACTTGTTCTCGTCCATAAATGAAGAAGAGATGAAAATATTGTGTGTTGTATTTACACTATAACTCAACAACAGAAGAGGCTTCTGACCATATTATTACATCTGCGTAGGTTTAGATTAGATCTGGTAACCCATGTTTTGGTGCCCACGCTCGAAGCTGTGACGCAGCGTCCCCATTTTAAAACTCTCTTTGCAGAAACATTCATATTTAAAGCTTTGCATATTTTCGTGGCTACAGATCAGAATAAAAGAGGAAATGCACTTAACACCTTTTACTGAAATCCTTTGAAACGTTCGCGTCACGTGTAATGGCAACTTGGGAGCTTTGATCAGTCTTGACACATTAATAGGTTCACATCATACAAACAGCAGGATATTTGAGTTTTTTGAACAGTGGCATGTATAGATTATTAAATATAACAGAGGTAAAAAAATAGCTGGAGTGTAAATTATGTCACTTTTCACCTCTTTTCTTACCCTGCTTCTCTGCATCTATTTTTTTTTTTTAATAAAGTTTGATTTTCTGTAACTTCACCCCAAATCCTTTCATCTTATTTTGTTGTTAAATTTCCTCCTGTGTCTGCTCTCTCTCCCTCTCACAGCTCAACAAACGCTTCATCCTGAATCTCCCCTCCTTTACCGTCCGTTTGATTGACAAGGAGGGCATCCATGACCTGGAGAAGCTCACCCTCGGCGCCAAGTGACCGCACTGCAAAACTACCCACCATCACAATCGCTTCTCTCTCGTTCGCTCTCTCTCTCTTTTTTTTTTTTTTTTGTACCAGTGACCTCCCTGCTTTTTCTGTTCCAATAAAAAGTGACACACAGTTGAGATACAAGCTCTTTGTCCCTGTGGTGCTTTCTCGTTCTCTCGTGTGCTCATCTGCACATTGAATGAGAACAGCCTTCTGGCTGTGTACTTTGCACTTGTACTCAGTGAGAGGGCATGTGGGTAATGTACACTTGCTTACGCTCCTCGTACACGTGTATTAAAACACGCGTGCACATGTAAAGAGAAAAGCAGCTTTCTTTTGATTGTGAGATTTATGGTAAAGACAAACACGTGTAGCACAAGCGAGAAGTAGTACGATCACACAAGCTGTGTGCAGGGTGACCACATGTCCTGCTTTATGTGGTGCTACACGGCATTTTTTATTCCTCGTTCGACTTTTTCACATCTCGAGACAATGTCGTACATTTTCACTGATTATGCAAGAGTCTGGCTTTTACCCAGAACATGTGAAGGGAAAGCTTTTTATTATTATCACCTAGCACCCTGCCCTTTAAAGCGCCAAGAAGTCACAAGCTTTGCAGATTTTGTTGGACGTGATGAAAATGAAGCAACAGTATTTTCTGAGAAATAGATGGGTTATCTATTTTGTTGTTAGACATATTATGAACAGAAAAAGTGTAAAATAAATAAATGCATTTGGCAGTCTGGGTGCATCCTCTATTACTGTTGCCAGGCTAGAAAGCAGCTAAGCTTCCTTTTAGTTTTAATGCATTCACTTAGCAAAAGAGTTGCAAAAGTTGCATTTAGATCAAATAGATGTGCCTTCCTCCCACCACTGTTAACGTGTCCCACACAAACACTCGGTTTGTCCCACATGTTTTTCACCCCCCAAAAAGACTTTCAGGGCAGGGGAAATAGGTCAACAGCAAAAATGGATGGTTACAATTATGTTTTTATTATTATTATTTCCCTAATTGCAAGCTTTTAAGAAGAATTAAACACACACACAGGACATATTCTATTATTATAGGGTTCAGTTGACCACCAATGATCAATTTGACTTCACATGTTTAAGAGAATGAAATGAACAAGAGCCCAGCACAGACATACAAACAACAAACTGCTCCTTCATTTCCACACGTTACAGTCCACATACCAGAAAACAAAAGAAAGAAAGAAACAACAACCTGCAGGGTTACAGCAAACTATTCTGACACTCAATAAAATCCAAAACATTCACTTCTTTAATAAACCTTCACAATCATGCACTGTTTGTCTGTCGCTGTCCTAAATTTCATTGAGTTTTTCTTTTCTTTTTTTAAGTAATGGTATTAACCTTTAAAAAATGCTTATTTTGTGGTAATTCTTTCTTCTGGATACAAATACATTAAAAGTAGTCTTTTTAAATAATCTTCTCTTTCTGCCAAACACAAACTTTTCCTTTATCTGCACACTTGTGTTCATATCTCCAGTATATATTTTTATTTTAACAGCTTAACTTGGCAGATGTTAAATGTGCTCAGCCAGTTATGGTGTGTTAATCTCAGGTGTGTCTACACAATCCGAGCTGCAGCACAAGCTGATTTCCAATCCTCTGCTGAGATTTCACTCAAACATTATTCACTGATTTAATTATGTATGTCGGTAAATGTATCGCCGCGCGCATCTGTTAAATGATATTTACCTTTGAACAAGCTGAAATTGTTTGCTAGTGAGCCCTGTGTGTGGTTTGTTAAATATGAGCTGCCACATTTTGATTTACCTGTCAGGAAGAGATTAAACATTAATTATCAGTCAGGTTACATTTTACAGGTGTCCTGATTGATCACGTGAGCAGGTATTTCAAAGCTAGCACAAAAACACAACTTCCCCTGAATCTGATTCCATTTAAGATGATATAACAAGGTTATACCAGGGCAGCTACTCTGGTGTTAACAGAGAGACCAGTCAAACCAGTCAATGGGCTTTCAAAATAAAGTGTTCATATTGTAATCAGAAGAAGGGTTAACAACAAAGAACAACTGACTTCACAACCTCACATACAAATAAATTATAAACTACATTTTCACTTGAAATTTGAGAAGATTGCATACGGCTGATTGGTTCAGTTTGATATATACACCCTGAGATTGTCATTTCAAATTTTAAAGAGAAGTATTCTCATCCAAAGTCAATTTCGTGCATTTGTATAAAATAGTTATGAAGTTTTTTAGCTATAAATTTCCATAAGAGGACTTAAATTTAACCAATTCAGTCTACATCAAGGTCCGAACAGTAGATAAAGTTTGGGTTTGTTTTTTTTAAAGAGGGGCACAAAGAAAAAAAAAGAAGTAGATGAACCTCGTAAACTTTTGCTACAATAGCTAAAACAGTTTCAGATCGATGTTGGTCTGCTCAGTCTCAGTTTTTTCTCTCCCTAAATATTCAAAGATGGTGTTTAGAAAGGCTAAAAAAAGCAGTTTATCTGCTCAGAGGACGGTGGTTTATGTTGCTAATTATCTTCACTGTCCTGGTTTTTAGTTTTTCACTGGTATTGAGGAAGTGGTTACTTTTCTGGACATCAGCTGAGTTTTTAAATACTTTTTTCTATTTTTTTGGCAAAAATACTAAAGAGAAATACATCCTTGGATCATTCTGTGCCGCTGCAAAAGTATAAAATATCCTTCATTTACACCAAAAGTTTAAGAATTTCTGTTACAGTAGCCAAACCCCCAAACACAGCCTTAAATATAAAAGCTTAAAGAATAGCTCAATAACAGCAAAGTTTGGCAACATAAATACCTCAATGAGGAAAAACTAAATCATGAAATGCATTTAACTAATTAGAGACAACAAAATACAGTAGAAGGCTTTATCAAGTGAAACAGCTCAAATTTATATAAAGAAAAACAGATTAAAAATGGATTTCTAACTGTAAAAGTTTAATATAAACTGAGAATGAATCAAGTGTATTCAGGCTTGCGTTCAGTAAGCATTAAATGGTTTAGAGGGCCACCACTGGACCACGGTCCACACTTTAAACCCTGGATATGTTTATTTTTACCTTTTTATATCTAATTTAAATCCTTTTATTGCTAAAAATTTGTCCAGTACTGAACCTTTAAGTGGAAATAAAAGAAAGGAATCTTTGTGATTCACTAACAAGAAGCTGAAACAAGAAGTTCATCGGTTTTGTCTGCGTATCAGAAGCATTACAGTAAACGAGCACACTTGCATGCAGCTGGAAATAAGAAAACCAGGCCAACCTCACAGCTGAGCTGGTGTGTGTTAGAGCGACTGTAAACCCATGTGTATGAGAGAGGGAGAGGCAGCGTGTGTGTGGCTCCATCATCCCATCTCCTCTCTCCGCCACAGACAGGTGATTAATAAACATTAAACAATCCCTCCTCTCTCAAACACACCGGAATCTGACGGGAAGAGCAGCATATGTTTGCCTGGAGGCACAGAGAGAGATGGAGAGCGGCCCTGCTGAGTGTCAGATAGAGGGAGAGAAAAGGCGTGGTGGGGGGGGGGAGTTAGGTTACAGAGACGGAGATGAAGGGATGGGGTGGGAGGGGTGAGGGCGCTCACACAAGAGGGTAATGAGATGGGAGGAGAGAAGGGGAGATACGGCAGGTAGAGATGTTTGAGAATGTATGAGCAGGCGACATGTATGTGTGCGTTCCCTGGAAAGCAGTAATTGTGCTTAGCGTCTCATTCTGGTTAAATAAAGTGAAGGACTGAGCATGAGCGGTGGTCTGTGGGAGACGCGTGGAACAGACAGATGGGTTGAGGGGAAGCTGAGGTGTGCCTAGTTGGGCGCTGGAGGTCGTACTACTCCCAGGTACAGCGCTCAGGGCTGCAGCTGTGACACTGCTGTCTCCACAGGGGCCTCTGATGGAGGCCTGCAAGCAAAAGAGGGTCACTGACGGTTTTTGGGGCCTTTGGGGAGCCATAGAAAGTATAAAAGATGGACATAGCTTCCAGGTCCGAAAGTTATTCCAAGGTATAAGTGCCTTAAATCTGAATTTTATTGAACCTCCACCAGAGGCTGAATCCTCTTGAAAGGCTTGAAAGTCTTTTTGTTGGAACGGTCTTTGGCTTCCTCTCTCTGTGATCTCAGTAAACAATTTTTCGATTAGTTTATATTCTCATTTAGGAGATTATGTACATGTACAATTGGGGAAAAAAAGACATTTATTTTGGAAATTACTGTCATTTTTAGAATCAGAAAGGAAAATGATCCAGAATGTGGTTTTAGAACAAAAGCTTCGAGGATTCAGATCAAGGATTTAAAACATGGCTTCACTAACCAAAAGCTCTCTCTGGCTTTTAATAATAATAATAATAATAATAATAATAATAATAATAATAATAATAATAATGGTCAGAGACAGTCACAACAGTGCTGCTGGAGGCCATTTTTTAGGTCTGGCAATTCAAATCAATTCAATTCAATTTTGTTTATTTTGTGCCAAATCACAACAACAGCTGCCGGAAGCCACTTGTAAATTATAAACTCGAAAATAATACAAAGAAAATCCCAACAATTAAACAACCCCCTTTGAGCAAGCACTTGGCAAGAGTGGGAAGGAAAAACGCCCTTTTAACAGGAAGAAAAACCTGGCAGAACCAGGCACAGAGAGGGGCAGCTATCTTTTGAGACCGGTTGAGGTGAGGGGAGGAAAACAGGTGCAGTGCTCATCATTTTCCTCTTTGGACAAAGGAGCAGATTCCGGTGCTGCTAATGGGTTAACAACATTTCCCTCCCCTCTCCAGCTCTCTTGGGTAACTGTCCTTCTTTTGAGACTGTGGTGAGACACAGCTAAACTTGTGGAAATGACCTCTATTTATGTGCCATCCCAGAGGAGCCAGATTACCTAACACACACTCTGTAGGGTCCAAGTATCGCCTCGTGCTATAGGTACGCTGACCCCTAGCCACTGTTTTGGGGGTTGTCTAATTGTTGCCCCTCAAGTGCACCTGTTTTTAATTTCATTAACACCGAAGCAGCTGAAACTGATTAACAACCCCCTCGTCTACTTAGCTGACCACATCAATATCCCAGAATATTTACTGACTTGATACTCTGATTAAAATGTTTTCCTTTCATTTTCTTTTTTTTTTTTTTTTTAGCAGTATCTGGCTGCTGTTGAAATTTGTCAGTGACAGACTGATCCTAACATCTACTGATTTTCTGTTTAATAATGTAAATGTAACTTTTCTTTTGGGTTTGGGCTTTTGGTCCTAACGGCGGCACTTTGGGCTCGGGGTGATTGCTTTGTGACATTTTTTCTGAGAGTGAAGTAGACTCCTGCATCTCCTCTGGGCTCTGCTTTCAAGCTTTAGAAAAACCAGCCTGTAACTGAAGATTTTAGCCAATTTGGTTTGACACTCTGAAGACTTTCACCTCTGAGAGCAGGGTCTAAGTCATGCGTGAAGCCAGGAGTCAGTATGCTCTTATGCGTTACCTCTTATAAAGCACATACATTGTCCCTGTGCTCATCTGGTGGGAGGTAGAGGAGCACAGGCTGGTTTTTTTTCTTTGTTTCTTCCTCAAATTTAGGATTTATTGTGCCTCGTGCAAATTTTTGCCTACTGCAGCTTTAGGTGTTGGATGCAGTCCTTGCTATGACATTTCTGTTGGAACTTTGCCCATGGGGATCAATAAAAATAAAAGGCACAGAGATTTACAATCAAGGCAAATAAAAGCAGTGGCCAGTACCATTCAGCTGCACCTCAAGGTGCTGCTGTTGTTTTTTTTATACTGTATCAAAAACGAGAAACTCCACCACTCAGTTCTTAATTCTTTAATAATATATTACATTTATGCTGTAATACAATAATAATAACAACAGTAATAACATTAATAATAAACATACACAGAAAGTACAAAATGATTTGTGTTATTTTCTTAAGTTACCAACACGCAGTACTTCAAAATAAAAGAAAACAAATCTTCTTTAGTTGCCTCTCGTGCCTTCCTTCACCCTTGCTGCTAGAGAATCCAGAGAACTCGATTTCCCATGACCACCCACCATGAAGGACTACAAATGGAAGCTGGGTTTGTCCAATCGGATGGATCAAAAAGGCTTCCAAAGTTCCAGAGAGGGGCAAAGAGCAGGTTTTTGTCTCGGATATGGCTTATGGCGCTTCCCAGATGAGTTCAGTTAAAACTTTCTTTGTGTGTGTGTGTGTGTGTGCGTGTGTGTGTGTGTGTGTGTGTGTGTGTGTGTGTGTGTGTGTGTGTGTGTGATGACAGCGGGGGCTTCTAACACACACATAATAGTGGCATGTTTACCAAAGTAAATAAAAGGCAGGGGGAAATAACCAAAAGCATACTGCCATAAGTGAAAACTCATCCTGAAAAGACGCCATCGTGACACCAACCAGCTACTGAGAAGAGAGGTCCATGCGTCATTTTGAGCGAGGTGGCTGTGGACACACATTACAGTACAGATATCATCATAAGCCCCGCCTCCTCAGTGAGAGGGGAGGGGCTATAGAGGTTTCGAGGAGGTAAAAGTCTCAGTTTGTATCCTGAGGGCAAAGGTAAAGATGCAGAGGGTGTCAGTCAAGTCTTTTCTCCCTCTTTTCTCTTCCCTTCTGCCTCTCATCCATCCATCCATGCATTCATCCACACATGTGTTCCCCTCCCTCTATTTGCGGTGCTTCATCTCCTTGTCGTGGTGGCTCTTCCCTCCACCCTCTCCTTTGTCCAGCAATTTGATCGCCTCCATCAGGTAGCTCTGGAAGGCGGAGAGCGCCGCGCAGATGGCGGGTGTACCGAAGCCATGGGTGAGCAGGCTGAAGTGGGTGAGGCTTCCCTGGACGCCCGGCTCCAGGCAGGGGGTGGGTCGACTGGCACCTAGCGGGGAGCGGTCCTGGGACATGAGGTCCACAAACTCTTTACAGATTTCCCTGAGAAGAAACAAGATCAGCCTTTTAGAAGCATTCGACCGTGATCTGTTAGACCTTCATACCTAACAGGAGTTCTCTTTAAATGGCAACTATAATGATCTCATCATTCTTCTTGCAGTCCACAAACAACACACAAACTAACTTTTTAAATCTTCATGTCTGACCACTTCTGAGAAACAGAATGGCGCTGGTTTTTGTTAGTTGAAAGCAAGAAGAAACGCTGAATATCACCAGCCTCATGCTTTAAAAGCTATTTCATGCAAGATTAATTCAAGAGTGAAATGAGCAGAAGAAGAGACCAGCCACTCACTTGGTGGCGAGCAGCATGCTGCGTCGCGTTGGGAGCTGGTCCGGCTCGCTCTGCCTGCACAGATACTCGGCCGTGGCTCTGGCTGGGAACTCTGTTTCACACACGTAACCGAAATCGCGCGCCAGATGGACGGCCTCACCTGAACGAGGAGAAGAGGGAGTTTGGATTAAAAAGAAGCTCGAGCTGAAATTTGCACATGGATTTATGGGTTGTTGTTTTTTTTCACGTTCAGGGCTTCAGTTTAGTTTAAATCAAGTAATTATTCAGATAAAGACTTTTAAATATACACAACTGACTGTTCGGGTCAGGTCAAGATAAACTCACTAACCACTTCGCTCACTTTCACCACTCAAACAGTTCACTGCTCTCTGGCTACAGCTGCAGTTTTTTAAAGGACACCCTCCATGTCTGTGTGTGTGTGTGTGTGTGTGTGTGTGTGTGTGTGTGTGTGTGTGTGTGTGTGTGTGTGTGTGTGCTTGCACTTGTGCGCACGCATGCAGCCATCCATGCTGTGGCTGTTTATTCATGTGTGCTCACGCAGGGATTTTGCTGTGTGAATATGTGTCTCTATCTGTCAGGATGTATGCAGGTCACTGTATATGTGTACGTGCCTCTGTGTATATATGTGTGTGTGTGTGTTTGCATGTGTGTTTTTCCTACCCTCCACTAGAGATGTTAGCAGAGTGACGTTGGCTGCCTTGCGTCGCCCGGCGGGCAGGTTGAGGCCAATCTTCTCCAGACGCTCTCTCAGACAGCGGCCACCATTCTTTGACTTCGCCCTGAGGGGGGGACAGGGAAACAGAGGGAGCAGTTTTAGGAGATGCTTCTTGTGTATTTGTGTGTGTGCGTGCGAGTGTGCGAGTGTGTTTGTCTTTATGACTTTTGTTGTGGTGTGCTTCTTTGTGTCCCTCTGTACGTGTGTGTGTGCACGAAGCTAAACTCTCCCTATGTTCCCTGTCAGCTCTGATGCTATCCAGTATTCTTCTCAATGTTTTTCTGCTTTGCCTCTTTATATTCAAGTAAAATTTAAAGCCAATGAATCCTGCTCATTGTTGATTTACTAAAGCTCTTCAGACCTCAACACATAATTCATATAGACTTTATGTTTGGAGACACATACGATTTTCTTTGCAATAACCTTTAAATTTAAGGTAGATGATGGGCAGTAATATATGAAATAAGTAATTCTACAGTGTAAAAAGATATTCTGCATTAAAAATACTACTTTAGAAGAAGCATAGTAAGGCAGTGTTATCAAAAAATCCCTTAAATATTTCTACATTTCATATTAATATGAAATAGGGACTGATTTATGCATCATATGCGAGTTTAAGCCACTTTACAAACTGTAATGTTTTACACGTTAAAATATTCATTTCTCATAAATTCATTTATTCATAAAAATGAACCAAATCATAACAAACATACAGAATAAAACAAATATCTTCAAAATCTGCAACACTGCACCAATTTCCAAAGTAACCAGGTACCAAATAATTGGAATAGGGTTCATTTCTTAATCTGCAAAAGCATAAAGTGGATTAAGCAGCGGTACCTCAAAGTGATAGGCAGCGATGTATTGTTATCACTGGGGTATCTGTATCTCTCTGCAGGGGAGGCACTGGGTTTTTACGGCCCTTTAGATCTTTTAATTATGTCCTCTCAAAGTATTTCAGCCTGCAACTCAAATCATGAAGTTGTTCTCTCGCCCCGAGGCCGTAGTTCATTAAACCGCATTACTTCTCTTGTGATTTAGTCTCATGACCCATTTTGGGTCCTCGGCGCTGGTCCTGTAGTTAGACTAAAATCAATCTTATTCTGAAAAGCTGAAAGCAGAAACGTCCTAATGTATGGCGTGTATTGTAAAGAGTGAGACCGTTACAATAACTAACGCGACATGATTAATGTGGCCAAAAAGAATTCACAATAGAGATATTAATGAAGTGCAGAAGAGAGAACTGACATGACAGCTGTGTGATTCATAATTCATAATATCATAATATTAAACATTATTAGACTCTGTTTATTATTGCCATTATATAAATATTTCATTTTTAAATATCATGGTCATTGTTGGTCCTCGTTTATTATTTCTCCTCTATTTGATGATAAAAGAGCCTGACTGGAGTGGTAACTTGATCCCACGCTCAAAGGTCAAAAATACGGAAAATGTAGTTCCTGTGTAGTTTTCTTGTGCTGTTGTGTTTCTAGACTACATTTCCCATTATTGTTTGGTTTTTTATACCTCTCTGAAGAAGATAAACAAGTCACATGTGCATTTTCCTGCTTTGTGTTGTGTCATAAAGCAGCACCTAGAAGGTAAAGCGTATTATATAGCAGGGGTACCAAACATAAGGCCCAGGGGCGAGAATGGGTCCAGCAAAGACTTCAATCCGGCACAAAGGGCGGCCCATGAAAATTTAGAGAAGAGCAAATATTTTGGACTTTAAACTGTATTTTGTATCATGTTTTAGAGCTTTTTCCTACAGATGAAGATCTCCTCCATGGACACTCATACTATACCAAAGAAATTTATTAATTATAAACATTTAAATGACAGAATAGTTCTTGTTTTTTCACCGTCAAATGCAGAAATTTATTATTATATACAGATTTTTTATTTTTATTTTTTTACATTTTCTGTGAATTAACAAAAACTTTCTGTTTTATAATTACCTAACAGTCTTGGACTTGAAAGCTACCAAAATCTTTTCTGTAATTTTACATATTAATTTCTTACAAATTAAGTCCAAAGAGTCGGGCTGTCGGAGCTTCTTCTTATCTCTGGGATTAAATGTGTAGTTGAACTTCTTTACACTGACAGAAAGAAGAGTTTCACTGGCCTGACGCCTTACTTAAGATCAAACTAGGTTTCATGTAGCCCATGATGTAAAATTAGTGTGACATCCCTGTTACAGAAGATCAAATTCAACCAGTTCAACCAGTAACAGATGCTCCTGCTGGGGACTGCTCCGTTTTACCGCATTTTTGGGTCCTAATGAGGTAAAGTTAGCATTTTTCCATTCATTAAAAAAAGAAAAGGTTTGTATTTTTCTTGTGCTTTAATCTTTAAAGCCCAACTAAATAAAAACATCTTTACATCTAAGTCGCACCCTCTCGTTCCCCGTCTGCTTCTCACCTGCGGAGGACTCCTCCCAGCAGAGAAGCGTTGAGGCACTCAGGTGGGGAGAGGCGTCTCTGCACCTCCCCAACTGTCACCTTGTACTTGGAGGTGGAGCTGAGCAGCGACAGGCGACCCGGGACTGAACAGAAGACCTCTGCCGGGTTGGAGACGCACCCCACTCCGAGACCCTCCTTACCGATGGACAAGGCGGACAGGGACGAGCCGTTCAGCTTGGACGGGATGGGAACTGTGGGGCAAAAGGGGGATGAAAGGTGATTATTAAAGCAACAAAGACTGGATGAGGAGGGATAAAAGGATACAGATCATCAATCTTAACATATGTCATGTGTGGCGACGATTGTGTTGTGTGAATGACTGTGTGACAGCGTGCTCCTCCCCTCCTGATTAATCTATTCAGTGCAATGTTCTCCCCTGCGTCGACAGCTCTAATTCTGGAGCGCTGCTTGTTGATTCTGTTCCTTAAGCTGCAGGTGGTTGCATTTTAACTGCGCATTCTTAAATAGCTTCGCTTCGCACCTCGAAGAGCTCAATTTGCACTTAACTATTTTAAATCGAGCTAAGAAGTTACACAGAGAAACCTTCAGGTGACTGGCCAGAGTCAGCAATCGAAGGCTACTCGGGTGTAACACTCAGTGTACCTGTTGCTACCTGAGCAGCAGGGGCAGGGGCAGATTTTGTTTTCTCCAATGTTTATGTTGGGCGATGATGAAATTACTTTCTATTTGAGCAGAAATCCTCTGAATTGAGAAGAGTGAAGGAAGTCAGACGATTTGCTTTAAGACTGCATTTCCTTGGAAGGATACAAAGAGTCCTTAGATCTGCTCCTCGTCTGTTTAATGTGTTCTCATTGTGCTTTAATCTTTAGTGTTTTCAGATTTATATGTCTATAATTTTCGCCTCCTGCCACAGATTCAGTTTTCTCCGTATTCACACACTGTGGCCAAATGACTTTTAAAACATCAGCATGCTCCTTTAGAAACGATTTATGTGCACAGTAATAAAAACTGCTAACTATATGTCATCCAGAGTTATGAAGAGACTGTCTTTGGTGAATTATTTTGCTTTTAAATTTGAATATAAGCAGCACAGACATATTTCCATCCTCCTTCACTGCAATGTTGTGCGTGCAAAATCAATAATAAACTCAAACTGTTGGGATTTAGTGAAGCGATGTGAGAGAGATAGACATGTTTATATAGAGTTAACGGTAGAGAGAGGACAGGAAATGAAGACAGAGAGAGCGAAATGAGGGCTGACAGGCTATAAAGGTCCCTGGATAGTCTCAAAATGGGGATTATGTGGTTTGTGATGAGCGCTTTAAGTGACCAAAGAACATGGAAATATGTTGTTTTATTTTATTTATTTTAATTTAGGAGATCCAGTCCTTTAAGGTGAGATACACACAGTTAAATCTCTAGTCTGAGTATCACCGATGACGATGATGATGACGAGAAACTTTAAATCCTAAGCCAATATTTTTGTGGAGGGGAGCATAAATAGATTTTGATGCTCATCATTTTGAGTCTTATAATTATTAATAATTATTCAAAAATCTCATATTCAGATACCAAGGACATGCAGAGGGTTGGTGTGACAGAGGATGAGATGGATGCAAATCAGTCAAGCAGGCAATCCCTGAAGGGAACATCCAAAGGAGGAGAAGAAGAAGGCATACTGCGATAACACACAGTGTTAGGCTTAGCTGTCCTCAATGATCAGGACTCAAAATTTTGAAGGTTAAGGAATAAAATGAAGCAGTCAAAGATCTTAGAAATCCAAAAGAATCTCTGGTTAAAGAAACCTTGAATCAATCTGCACGTATGTCTCTTTCATGTGAAAGAATCAGATCTTTTAGTTGAAGGTTGAAGTTGAGGACTTATTTAACTCATGTAATAATAATTCCCTCAGCCTCACTTCCTGTGGTCGTTCCATGCCTCATGGCTCTGCAATCTATCTTCTCCTTTCAGTCTTTTGAAAGAAACATTGTCTGTAAAACTGTACTAACGCTGGCGTGCCAGCTCCCTCGTTGCACTGAGAGGGTGCTCAACGGCGGGTGGCCTCTTTGCAACTCCCTGCTGTGCAGCGCAGATTCCCCCAAACTGCACACAATCTCTAAAATCGCCTCATTCACAACGAGCCGATTAGCCAGGCGACGAGGCCGCAGAGCAGCAGAGTTTTTCTCCAAAGCTCCCCTCCTTTGTCATCTCCCTGCCCCTCCCTCTCTTTCTCTTATCATCTTTCACTCTCTTGCTTGACTCTTTCGTGTGCCTCCCACTTGTCGTACCCCCCCCCCCCCCTTCTCCCTCCTTGCTTGTCTTCTTCCCCCCTTATACTCTATCTCATTTTTTTCTCCCCCATGGATTTTCTTATTCATGAGGGCTCTAGGTTTGCTCTGCTATCTGCTGCGAGTGCTCGCCGTGGAGAGTCTCGCTGCGGTAATTGATCAATTCTAAGCGTTTGGCAAACAAGTGGAATCACTGTCACTTCATCAGATGACTGCAGCAGAGAGCTTCAGGCAGTCTGAATGAAACCAGAAATGTGTAAAGCCGCTCCCAGGGCTTGATTTGGAGAATTACACCAAATCAAGCAGCAGTTTCGGGGGAAACTTTAAGGTGTGGACGGCCAGACCAGTTAGGATTTTTAAGGTTTTGTGCAGTAAAAGAAGCACAGAATGTTTTTGTTTTGTTTTTTTATTGTGCATGCATGTTTAAATTTGAAGTTTTTCTCGTTCTAAAGAAATACAACAAAGAACCAATGTTGCTTAGTGTTATTTCTCTTATTCTGTCAGTCATTTCATAACACAATGGGTGCCATCTTTAGCCTGTTTTTGTGCAAAACCTCCCTTTTTTTAAAAATGCACCTGAGCAGGGCGTCTATCTGTTTTCAAAGCATCGCGCTCGACACCAGCTACAAATCCAACATGAATTTTCTAATCGCGCCCCTGTGTCTTCTGCCACTCGGAGTCAGTAATATTAGTGTGATCGTACTCTGCAAATTTCTCCACAACTCCTCTTTTATCATGTTCCCCTCCCTTTTCTTCCTTGCCCCACTTCTCTCTGCTCCTCACTCTAAGCCTAACACACACACACTCACAGACACACACGTACACACTCTCATATGACCATGAACAGTTCATTAAGAATGTGTGCCTTTGGGGTGAAGTCTGCAGCTGAGTATTAGAGGACTTCTTGACTTCAAATGAAATAGCAAAACAGAATTATTTATAGTGTGTGAGAGAGTGTGTGTTCATGTGTGCGTGTGTGTGTGTGTGTAAGAGAGAGAGAGAGAGTACAAGAGAGTGAGAGAGGCTGGTGTTGGAGTGCCCCTAAACACAAAATCCCCTTCAGCGTGTATGGCACAATTATATAGGTGCACACTTAGACACAAATGCACACATACACAATTGATCTTTTCTCTCTTGCTCTCTGACACACACACACACGCACACGTGCACACACAGACGCACACGCAGCTCTTCTACCTCTTACCTTTTTTAATGACAGAGTGGTCGAGGATGCCCAAGGCTGATCCTTCCTCCATTCCCTGTGTCAGACAGACAGACAGTCACTATCATTTATCCACCGGCCTCAGAGCCACCACACACTCACACACAGAGACACACACAGAGATATACAGCTTGTCTCTCTCAGGCCAAAGCAAGATGGAAGGTCCAACATTTACTTTCCCCTCACAGCACATATGAGCACCATCAATATCGAAGTAAATAATAAAAGCAAATTTGATTTAGTGCAAGTTGTTTTGTGCAACAGAGAAAGTAAATGAGTTGAAGTTGTGACGCACAAAGCAGTTTACATTTCTGTTTAATCAAAAAGAAGACATGTCACTTCATTTCAATTCTTTTAAGCCTAAAGCAATAAAACGTTTGGAACAAAGGCTATTTTTTGGACAGAAAAAGCAACATAAAGCAACATAAAAATCATTAATACATCTGCATAATATGTGTTAGGTAAAAATAAATAAATATATCTTTTTAAATCTTAAGAAAATGCGATTTACTGATAAGTGAAGTGTGGCTCAGCGATTCAAAGACTAAATTAGAAACATTTGGAGTTTTCTCTGATTGAAAGTAAAATCATGTTGCAGGGCCCGAGTCTCATGTTGCCTCCTTTGTGCTGACACTATGAGAGGGTTCAAACGCGGAGGATATAATCCATTAATCAAATAAAAGTCCCTGTCAAGTGGGAGCGTTTAACAGCAACATGCCCGGGTTGACTCCTCGCCCGGCGCTCCTCTCAGACGTTTCTTTTCTATTAATGACCGTGCAGATCAATTGGTCTCGGTGTGTGTGTGTGTGTGTCTGTGTGTGTGTTTTTTTTTCTTCTGCGAGGAGGCAACAAACAGCGTCTGCAGCTGCACCTGCTGCAGGGAAGCTGACTGCTCAATAAACCATAGAAACTATTCTTCTCCCCCTAAAAACCTGCAGAAGGCAAAAAGGCTGCAGAATCACTTTGTGTCTGCGCGAGACGGAGGATAATGCTGGAGTGGATAATAAAATGGAGTGAGGCCAAATTGCTATCATTCATTTAACGAATGCAGTTTTTATATTCATATTTTAGGGTATCGTTTTTATTGTGGATAATCCATTAAAAAAAGCTTAGAAAAAAAAACGTATATACAAAAAGATTTCAAGTAATAAAACTGAAACATTAACTGATATAAAAACCATCTAAGACATGTCGTTATTGATCATGTCCAGCACAAACGGATAAAGCAGGAAAACAGACAACTGTAAGATGTAGAGATTTAGAAATTTAAAGAATATTTTTCTCTTGTCTTGAGAAATCAGCGTGCTGCTGTTTCCTTTGCTGTTTCTGTGTCAGACGCTAAAATTAAAGTATCAATTTTTAGGGAAAAATATAAAACTGCAGCTCTGAAGGTGTTTTAAAAAATAAAAAAACAAAGAAATAACATAAAAAATACTTTTAAATTAATTACCAGAGTTGTAAATTACACGTTTCGCTTTTTATGTAGATGTTTTAGTGTGGCCTGCATCTTTATAAACTCTTATTTGGAATTAAAGATAAATTGCCCTGAGGCCTTTTCGCCGCACTGCGCGTTTTCTAGTATTTAGTAGAATTTAGTAGTATTTATTTACATAAGCTAATTTTAAAATATTTCATTGTCGTAAAGGATAATTATTGAAGCACAACAAATACGAGCGTTTTAAGAAAAAATGCGTGCGTCTTTATCGTGTGCCGATTGACTTTTACGCACGGACTTCTCGAGCAGCAGTGCCAACGCAACACAAGCGGAAAAACAAAAAAGTCACCTGAAGATCATCCAGGCCGTGATGTCCCAGGTGCATCCCGAGAGGACCGTCTCCGAGAGCTGCAGCCCCTTCCCCGAGACCGTGCAGCAGCCGCGGGACAGCTGGATACTCCCGACGGGGATCCAGGCTCAAAGCCCGGTGAGACTGTGATAGTAGCCCCCCTTCCTCGGAGCGCGACCTCTGCGAGTGCCACGCTGCTTGCTGGTGCTGATGGATGGAGTTGATGGAGGGGTAGGGGTCTGACAGGTGGGAATAAGCAGAGTCCTGGCTCTGAGAGTATGGCAGTGAAGACTGTGGATAGGGGGGTGGAAAGTAGGGAGGCTGGAAGTCTGAGGCCGGAGTGTGGCAGAGCGGGGGAGCCGAGGAGTAGGCGGCCTGGTTCAGGGAGGACAGCTGGGAAAGGCGCCCGCTCGGCGAAGAGCCGCTTAGTCCGTCTGCGCGGTCCTGCAGAGAATCAGAAAGTTTGTTTCATATCAGGAGCTCAACGTGCTCAGAGTTTCAGGGTTAAAAACATTGAGCTCAGAGAAAAAATATTTTAAACCAAAGCGTTATTTCCATAAAGGAATCGAGATTTTAAAAAGGAAAAATAAAAGAAACAAATAAGTCACAAAAACGCAAAATTAAAATATGAAAAAAAGTTTTAATGTGTCCAAAATAAAAGTCGTGAATCCATAAATAAATATTTCCATTTCATTAGGGAGGGATGGAAATAGCAGCTGCGCTTGAAGTGGCAGAAGACGCCCTTGGCATCGCTGTTGAAAAGTGTCAGAAAGGTCACTGCCACCAAGGAACTGCACAAAGGACAGGTAACGCACAGCAACAATAACAACAGCAGCACGTCGCTCCGGGAGGAGGCTCCATCTGTAAATAATCAGGGACTGCGTCAACAAACACAAACTGACCCCACGAGTGAAAATTAAAGCAAAAGAGGGGTTCATTCAGGCTGGCAAGGCGCGCGAAACCAAACGATAATTCAATGTGACTTCACAAGTTTGACCTCTCTTATTAAAAGAGATGCCAGTATGTTCACGCTGTGTGTGTGTGTGTGTGTGTGTGTGTGTGTGTGTGTGTGTGTGTGTGTGTGTGTGTGTGTGTGTGTGTGTGTGTGTGTGAACGCGCAAACATGTAGTCCCCTAGCCTACATTTGGGCTCACACACACACGCATCCCGGTGAAATTTGATTTTTTTCTCAAAGCTGGGTCAACCTGATCGATGCTGTTGTGGTGGAAACAATGTCCATTATCTCCCTGCCAAAAATGCCGCCTTAAAAGCAGATATCGGTCAGCCCGGCACAGCTTTATTCGTGCACCGCCTTTCACCCACAGATGAATGAAAAAGTGCATTTCGGGCAACAAGGAAAGAATGGGCAAAACAATTAACAGACAAACAGATATTTGCAAAAGTTTTATAACAACAAACAGCAAAATGTTTTTTTAAAATTAAAAAATACACTGTAAATATCGAAAATGTCAACAAACGAGAGTCATAAATAATAAAGAAAAAATAAAGAAAGAGAAGAAAGGTAAGATTATAAGGTAACTGATGGGCCACAAATGAGAAGACACCTTAAGTAAAAGTGAAAATAATTATGTCTTCGGGTTTCTTCTTCGTCTTTCTTTTTCTTTTTTTAAAATCTCCACTGAGGTGCAGTCCACCATTCCCTGAGGCAGACTGTTCCTGAGACTGGGACCACAGTGGCTCAGGGATGGTTCCCCATGCGTTTTTATTAAGATCCTTGGGAGAACCCGGAGGCCGGCTGCACAGAATGTAAGCCGGGATCCGCTTTGGTACATAACTATAAAACATGTCAGAGAGACTGACTGCTGCCAGGCCATTAAAACCCACTCAAATCATCTCTCAAAGAAATGCAACCTAATAACTTTAAATTAATATTATTATGGGCTTTCATATTTGTGATCAAGGTCGATATTCAGTACTACAATTACTCATACTGATTGTGCGTACTTGTGCATTTCAAATTTTATTCCCCAAATTCTCTCTATATAAAAAAACTGCAAAACACAGAAAAAGATGAGCATCTTTCCACCGTGTGGACTCCTCATGGTCACTGTCTCAGCTGCTGTGACCGTGTGCAGACAGACAAAGAGCATCTCTGGGACAGATGCGCGGCGCAGTGTCAGTAAAGTCAAATTTTTTGAAGTATCTGTGATTCTTTGGAACCACTTCTACAGGAAACCGAATTAACAGCAACGGTTGAACCACAAATCTTATATGATTTAGAAAACAATAAACATGAATTACTATTACTCTGTAAGCTGACAGCTGCTGTAAAGAATTCAACGCACTGTTTAAGTCTTTTTCTGTATCTTAATATACTCCAATTTTGTTAATTTGTTTTACCGCCAGCTGCAATTGTTTTACGCCCGTTCTATAAGGTTTACTGACATTTCTAATGCAAAAAAACAAAATCCTTGTAAATTTGTGTTACAGTAACGACTAACAGACACCAGCAGCCCTGAAAATACTAAAAAAACAAACAAAAAAAAAACAACCCAGAACGACTCTGTCTAACTTACCATAGCTGAATAGGTGTGGATTAACATCTGGACCAGTCTGGACAGATCCCCAAAATTTAAAATTCAACGGGAGTCGAAGGCTTCCCACGGCTCATAAGGTGTCACAAAAAATGTTCCCAGATGTAATCCAGGCCTTTATTAAAGGTCCATTCAATTCAGAGGTGCTGATATTTACTTTTCCTTATCTCTCTGTCTGCCGGAGCTCTTTACGCGCAGATGAAAAGCAGCTGGCAGATACGAACACGCGCGTACAACACAACACAGAGTCCTGCAGCCTCTCCATGAGCGCACTACTTATAGGTTTTGCGCGCACCCGGCAGAATAAGGGGAGGGGTCGAGAGGAGCCACTTCTCTTAAAGAGATATATTCCTTCGCTTGCTTGTTTTGCCCCACGCTGATTGTACCGTTAGCTTTATTGTTGCCTTTTAAAATAGCATCATGCAGGCTTTGCGCACGAAGTAAGACCCCAGATGGGTTTTATTAGTAGTAAATATCCCTCAAAAATTCACATTTTCAACAAGGAAATCATCTCCCGTGATTCTTTTAACGTCTACGTTAAAAAGTTTGTCTTTTTACGCACGAAATTTTAGAGGGATGGTTTAAAAATCTAAATTATTTTAATTGTTTCAACTTTTTTAATACACCTTGAGTATTTCACGGTTTGAACCGACTTAAATTATCTTCTGACATAAAAAAATAAATACATTTTTAAAAGACCTGTGCACCTTTTTACGCGCTTCTATATAAAACATAACAGACTCACAGAGCCCACCAATGAAAATAAAACTTTACCTGCGCGTTGTCAGTTTTAGTTCGGGATTTCCAGAGCATGATGGCGCTCGGGCTGTACGTCAAGCTGCAGCTGAGGGGTTAGAGATGGATGGAGAGAAGAGAGGAGACAGGCTGAAGGTGCAGAGGGGAGTGAGTTACTTTGAGAGACGATGCAGTAGTTTGTATGGATGAGTCAGAGAATAGAGCCGGGTGTGAGGAGGGGGGGGGGGGGGGGGGTGTTAGAAAAAACACAAAAGAGGGCGGTAGGTGACACGAGTCGAGGAGGGGGGCAACTGAAAACTTTTGTCACGGTTGGTGTGAGGACCATAGGATCAGCGGTGGAGGGGTTAAACATAGCTGATTGGTGATAATGGCCTGACAAATTATCAACCTAATCAAAAATTCACTTTAATACTTAGAAATATTCCAGAACTCAAATAAAAATAAAATTTTCCCCGCATTTCTGAGTAAGTCTAACATCCGCTACAGCATTTAATTCTTGTTGCTAGATGACTGATATGCGCCAATTTAAGACTTTCAGCGTCCAGTAAAACGATGTCATAACTAAACACTTTGTTCTCTGTGCTGAGGTTTTTTTTTCCCACCACATATTGTTTTATTAATAGCTTCACTATAATTTAATTACCAGCCTAATAATTGAAACAACTAAAACTCTGGAAATGTGGATAACGGAAGAAGTTTGCCAGTAAACAAGAACTTCACCACACATTAAGTGTCATTGCGCCATCTAGTGGAAACCGACTGAATGCCTGTTCAGTGATATAAGGAAAATGTGCTTGGTATAAATGTACACCAGCCCAGTTCGCATTACACTGAACGTTTGACATAATACTTAAATTACAAGATTCTAATCAAATGATTTAAATTTAGCATTATTTTAAGTTCATGTAATGGCCAATGCAATAATATGACCTTTGAACAGGAAATTTAAATGTTCACATCCAACCTCATAATGCAGACCTGCATCATATTTAATTTATGATGCAATTACAGCACAAAACTGTCCTCAAAGCAGCAGCTAGTAACAGACAAAGCTGTAAAAACAAAAAAGCAAACCCAAAACACAGCGTTCTCTAACAAAAATAGTTCTTTATTAAAGGCATTTACATTTTCAACAGTTGCATTTAAGAAACAGCTTGTGTGCATTTTCAGCTCCTTGTGACAGGTATAGCCGTCTCTGTAAGGATTTACCTGCAGAGCTCTCAGATGTTTTCAATGATTTATGATGAAAACAATAAAGTAGGTCAGTCAAACGGGGCACATTCAGAGAAATGTGCACAGAAATGCATGATCCTCCTCATTCCTATTAAAACTAAACATTTCGGCAGACATCCCCAATTTATTAATTAAAAAAAAAAACCCATCAGAGCAAACACATTTATAATAAGAGTTTGGTTTCAGCAGTTTCCCTGGTTTATTGGTTTCATTGTGCGGTTTCACTAAAAGTTAAAAGTACTCGATTAGAGAGTACACCATTTCTCCAGAGCAGCTGGTTTTACTTCACTCCCACCGACTTCTTCAGCTTCTTCATACTGCTCAAAGCTCCTTCGCTGGATCTCGTCATCATGTCTCCGATTTCTTGTTTGCACACCGGGCACCGCTCTGCCAGGGCACACAGAGCCTCCTGCAGCGCATCCTGGGTCAGCTGGTCAGGCAGAGCGCTACACTGATGAAGCATGGCGAGCATGTGTCTGAGCCAACCCTCCTCTCTGATCAGGGTGGTGATTGAGGGTTGGGCACGGGCACAGCCTCCCAGGGCCTGCAAACTCAACCTCCAGAGCTCTGCAGCGTCGTCCCAACTGTCCTCCCAGCTCAGGCTCACCTTCGCTGGACCTGGACTAGAGCTCGAGTCCAGGGCGCTGCGAAGGAACCGGAGAGCTGAAGAAAGGAAACGCCGCTGGCCCGCTTCCACTGAGCCTGCAGAGAAGAGCTTTGTTGAAAACTATTTAACAAATAACTAAACCATTAATTTATTTGTTCATATCTAAATGGGTCACATTCGTCATGTTTCACATCATAGACCAACATTGTGCAAGGCTTAGGAATCTTGCAGGACCACTACGAGAAAGACTGCAGCTAGATTCTTGCAAGTTTTCCTTCTTGTAAATTTCCAGCAGAACTGCTGAGCAGAAGCAGGAGCTTTGGGCCACATCTGCCTGTGTGTGCAAGAGTTTGTTCTGTGGGTGGTGGTTCAAAACAAAGAAAACTGCACAATGTCAACAACTCAAGGTTACTTAAGTTTGTGATCACCTTATCGCAAAGGATTGAGATGGGAACATTTGTTGGCTAGCTTGCTAGCATTATGGTGACACAGCTTTGCCAGTCAGTGCAGGGTAATCTCTATAAACTGGTTCTGTGTATAAATAAATACAAACTGTAGGGAAGGGAAAATTTACCATCTTTAGCCTTTTAAATACATTTACACTTGTAAACTATGAGCAGTTTGAGCCAACACTAAGTGGAGGAAAACCGAGGTCATGGCATAGATTCCCGTGGTTACACTGGAAAGCCCTGAAAAACTAGCTGTTGTTCCAGTAGCTAATAGCTTTAAGCAGTGTGCAGATATGTCAATGGAGAATCTCTATACAGAGCGTTTCTAGATTAAATGACTTGAAGGTTATGCAAAAATAAATTACACACCCCCCCCCCCCCCAAACCTAAGAGTATAAAGAACCAAAAACCACTTTCACCTCCTTCCTTTAATCTGCCAATCATGAGTCCCAGAGTGCAGCAATTTGCTGTTAGGACCAGGAGGCGGGGCTTATTCACCAAGAGGGGGAGTGCTTCACTCAGAAGGACCTCAAGGCTTCTGAAACACGAGTCCTTTCTAGAAGACAATAAGTTTACAGGTTTGCATTTTTAAACACAGATTGTGTGATAAGTACTGCTCATAAACATTTGGCAGACACTCAGAAACAGACGGTTTGCTTGTCACATTGATGATTATGATGATAAACCAGCTACCTGACTCTCTCTGGCTCTGTAACAGTGAAGTTGAGCAAAGCAGAGCAGGCTGTCTCCATGCTGGGATCCCTTGTGGATGCGACACTGGTTTTTCCCCTGAGGAAAGTCCAGCTCTGAGACAGGAAGTCCACCAGCAGGGCCGGGGTGTCGACATCGAGCAACACCTTCCTGGGAACTTCCTCTGCTGACAGGTGGCACAGAGCTGGGAGGAGATACCTAGGGAGGAGGGAAAAGGAAAAGAGGCAGTGCAACATAAAACCAGCAGATTTTCTCTAAATGTTACCAATCTCCTCTCAGATTTCATCTTTACCTGAGAGCCTCTCTGCCCGTCCACGCGCCCCTGTCCTCACCAATAGACATCTTGACCATCCAGTCAGCGAGGCTATGCTCTAAGATCCCACCCTGCAGGTGGCTTCGGGTGTAGTTTATCAGAAATGGCAGGAGTTTAGTCACTTCCTCCTTAAGACAGGAAGTCTCCTCAGCCAACCACGAGCACAGAGAGCGGAATGTGGCGAAAACGAAAGGGTCGCCATAGCGGCTCGGCTCCACCTTTAATATCATGAATAAACGAGTCATTTATTCACATTTAAATTTTCTCTTTACTCCTAGGCTCTACACGTCAGCACAACAGAAATAATTTTGTGCACAATAAATGATCATATTTCTAGTATCACCAACAGATAGCTTGTTATGTTAGTTTTCTCATCATCTCTTTACCTGCTGCAAGAAGTACATCAAGCCAGAGAAGGCCTCCTCCAGGACCCCGAGGACCTGCCTGCTCTGCTGCAGACTGAGGGTAGCAATTGAGCTCTGAGAAGGTGCAGCAGCCTGAGGGACTCCTGGACTGCAGGCCTGCTCTATGGCCGCCTCCATGATTCGGTAACAGCCTACGAGGAGCACAGTTCAGATTAAATGACTGAGGTGGTTAACTTTGATTAGATCTCAATACCTAGAAAATGACTTAAGGAGTCAGATGATGCCTGTTTATTTAATTAAACTTCAATTGTACTTGCTCCCAACAAGAAACACTGTTACATGACAACCAAAACATGCAAATGAGGACACCAAGATGACTACTTTAAATCAGCTGAGTGAACAGTTACATGCAAATCATACAGCAGAAATGAGATTCCAAGTCAACTTCAGCTCTAAGATTAAACTGAAGTAAGAAAGCTTTACAGCAAGATTTAATCAACCTTTTTCCTTTTTTATGAAGTGTCATCCTGGAAAATAATAAACTTAAAGTTCCAATCAACATACTATTATGAGTAAGTACACTACCTGTTATTGTGTGTTGCACCTCAGGGGTCAAATCATTACCAGGCAGTTCTTCCAAACCCATTCTGACCTCCACGCAGGCCCGGTTCACCAGTAAGCAACAGAACTTTGGAGGTCCCGCCATCTCCCAGCCATATAAATCCAGCAGGCAAGCACTGAGGACCAGGATTGATCCGATATGTCTCGGTGTCAATTTAGCCTGCACCATAGGTCTCAGTATCTCCCATAAACTGCCCACGACTGCCTTCAGCTCCTCACTCTCCACTGCCACGCCTGCTGGGGGCAGAAACTGCGCCAACTGACCACACATGCCTAACCTGGTTTCGTCTGTGGACTCGCAGAAATCTTTGGAGAGTCTGACCAGCAGCGAGAGGAGCTCTGGAGTGTGTTTGCTCCATGCTTTGTCCTTGTTTTTACCAGAGAGGAGCGAGCCCAGCAAGGTGAGCCCTTTCTCGTGGCTCAGAGTCTGGTTCAGTTCCACCGCTTGGCACAAAGCCGAGATGGCGCCCCTGCTCAGGAGCTGCTCCGGGCCTCTGGGTAAGGCACACACAACTGTCAAAACCAGGTAGCAGTCAGCAGCCAAGGCCGCATCAAGGCTAGACGAGGGAGGGTTCTCCTGAGACGTTGACACTCTGTTTGCTTCACTGCCATCATCGCCTTTTTTCCTGCTGCTCTCAGTCTCTTCTGCAGATTGTGCCACACTGGCAGGATTACAGTCTGGGTTTGAAATGATTGCTGACTGGACTTCACCGTCTGGACTCTGCCCTACTTGGTGCTGCTCCCGGTCTTCCCGTTTCTGCTGGTTAAATACAGGACCATTTGCTAAGATGCCCAGCAGGAGGGGGATGGTGGTGAGGAGCTGGGGACTGGAGGCCATGTCTGGCTCTGTGCTCAGGGCAGCCAGCAAAGCCGTGCCCAGCGAAAGGAGCTCATCTGGGGGTAAGCCAGAGTTCTCGTCCCCTCTGACTGCTGTGACCAGAAGCCGAGCTGGAAGATTGAGGCCCACCGCCTCAAAGATGCGCCTCAACGTGGGTTTGTCCAGTTCACTGGCTGGGCACAAGCGACTTATCTGAGGATGTGAAGATAGAGTAGAATTAGTCTTTGTTGAGGCACAATTTAAAATATAACATCAGTAAAATCTGTCTACTTAAAAAAAACACAAATAAAACAGTGTTATAGCGTGCAATTTTTAATGATACTTTGATCTGTTTGCAATTCCTTGTTGTCCATTCATCCATCTGGCATGCCAGCTGTTCCAGTGCAACCTAAAGGTGTTTGATGGTGAAGGCTTTGTTCCAACCAGTCATGTTCTTGCCCACCAAACTAATCCAACCATGCCTTTATGAGACCTTGCTTTCTGCACTGGGGCAGACATGCTTGAACAGAGGAACCTCGATGCTAACTAGTCCCACAAAGCTAGAAGCGTAGTTGTCCAAACCTTCTTGGTGAGCTTAACCATGAAGATCTCATTCACTGGAACCAAATACTCCAAAGCAACAGCCGTCCAAACTTTACAGTTAGCACAATGCAGTCAGGCAAGTAACTGCTGTGGCATTTGCAAACCTAGACCCGTCCATTAGATTACTCACCACTTCTCCAGAGCAAGATTCCTGATTTCCTTGGAGTAACAACAAATATGTCTTGTTTCTGTTCAGTTCTATAAAATAATATCTAGACATCCAGCAGTTAATCTCATCAGTGCAGCTCAGTGTGTGAACAGGGGCTAGATTAGAGGGAAAAGATAAGTACAACTGTGTACCATCTGTATAAGAATGAAAGGTATTATAATTCTTTATGACAGTACCAAACAGAAGCTTTAAATTCAATCCAAGAAAAGACCCTTGAGAAAACACTGTTTCAGCTTTTAAATTGGCTGGTTCCTTGATTTTACACACCTGTGACGATGAGACTGAAAACCCCAAAATTCAAAGATTAAGAGGTGTGATCCAATACTTCTGCCCATTCCTCTGCTGCAGAGGTAGTTTTAAGGGAAAAAAAAAACAAAAAAAAAAACCCCACAATGTTTGCAAATAACCATTAGTTTGGTAAACGCAACTGTATTTATAAAAATAAATAAATTTAAAAAAAAAAAAGGGAACATGCAAAAAGCTCCCATAATTTCTTAGTTTTATTTTGGGGAAGCTTAACCCCCAAATAGTTGAAAATCAATTTTAAAACAGTTTTATATGAACTCCTTTAACAATATTTTTGTTTTTATCTCGATTCTTAAATTAAACGAATACTTACCAGAAGAAGAGCAGCCAACGTTTGACTGTCGTTTTTAGCGTGCTTCAGCGCATGCACACACTTCTCCAAGACGCCTCTTTGGGCATCAGTCAATCCGTCTTTTACATCCCCTTCTGAGCCTCCTCCACCTTCACCTCCTCCCTGCTCCTCTTTAGCAGGAGACTGGCTGTTCACGGTGGGTGTAAAGGCAGCACTGTCAGCCATTATGAGCCCGGTAACTATGCGACCGAGAGAGATGTAAAGAGGAGAAAAACTTTTTCAATGAATTTCCAATCAGTCTTTCGAGCACTGATTGCAAGAAACAGCGCCACATCGCTGGGCCAACTTACCAATTTACTGGCTGTCAGCTGTCCCACTAACGGCTGACAAAAATGTATATGTATATCAATTTAACATTTGAACAGGTGAACGTTAACAATGGAACTTACTTTGTTGACAACCCTCTTGCACGCCGCAACTGCTCGTGCTCACTCCCCCCGGAAACACACTGTCAAGCTAAAGATGTCACGAGCCAATAAAAAGGCTCGAAGAAAATCAGGCAACCAATCATCAGGCGGATTGTTGGAAGGCGACACCGCCATTTTAGCCCGTGTCATAACGTCAGATAAACGAGGTTATCCAGATTTATCGTTTTAATTTTATTTTTTTAAAATGTTATTATTTTTTTAATATAAAAGAGAAAAAGTTTATTAGCACTCGTTGAGTTGAGCATTTACCTTTTTAAACGGCTCCTCGTTAGGGGGCGTAAACCGGAACTAGCTGGATGAACGTTGAACGTTTTCAGCTTAAGACAACAAATTAATTTAATTTGTATTGTGTTTTCATTATGTACCAAAAATCCACGTGTAAATAAATAAATAGATTAAAAAATAGAAAATGATAAAGAAATGCCAACTGGTTAAAAAAGAAAAATTAAGAATAACCTGTATCGCAAGAAATAAAATGAGCTCATATCCAGGTTATTAAAACTATATAGCTATTTAGTTAGGACTTTCGGTTTTACTTACAGATGTACCACGTAACTGCTCTAGCTAACCATCGCATAACTGCTGTTTTCACTGCCTACTTTGTTTTGAAAATCTCATCACCGGAACCTTGCGTAAAACGTATTGCATTGACAGTCAAGCACTCACTCACGGCATATCAGCTGTATCAGCGAGAGGAGTACTGACCTAATTTGGAGAGCAGGGGACAACAAGAGACAAGGCTACACATCGGAACGAGCAGCTGAAGAGAAACTCTACCATTTTTTGTTTGTGTAAGTCCGTGCACGCATTCTCTCTCTTGTGTTACTGGGGGCAGTTGCCGTTAAAACGCATTGTGTAGGGTCCGATGAGAGATGTCAGCAGCTGTTAGCCTCAAGGTGCCTTGGATGCGAGTGATCCCGGGATTAAACAGGTGAAATACCTTACGGTGCACTACTTCAACCTTCCCGTGTCAGTGCTTGGACGTCGACATGCCTTGTAAAAACATAACATCTGCTAAATGCGCGCAAGTGGCACTTGGGTTTATACATCAACCCCCCACACAGTTGTTTATAATATTATGACAGTGCAGCAGACTGTGCTGTGGGCAGATACCGGCCTGTATTGAATTATCTGACAGCTGAACACGTCTTGTCCTGTCTTGAGTAAATCTGAGTGATTTGTCAGTTTCGCAAGATACATAATGCACGAGCCCACCATTTTGTCTTAGTAGTGTGAGGGTTTTTTTTGTTTCTTTGTTTTTGTTTTTTTCAGTGCGTTTACTCACGCGTCTCATTTGACTTGACAGACTTTCATTCATATAGTCAAACATGCACCAATTTGCGCTTTAAGCAGTCCATTACGCGCTGCACGGGAATAAGAAGAGACAAGAGTGGAGCTTAGTCAGCAAATCAGGGTTATTTTGTTTGTTTTATCAGTCATTTAGTTGACAAAATAAAATAGGCCAGCAGAGGCTGAAGTAATGTTCTTTATTTAGTCCCTCTACGTTTCATCTCTGATATGAAGCTGGCAGTTACTGAACGTCTTTTATTCAGTGAGGCAAATACTTGGTGTTATGAAATTACTAAGAATGACTTTTAGTTGTTGTTGTTGTTGTTGTTGTTATCATATGATTAAAATGTGTACACATGTCAATAAAAAACCTAGAACAGGCAAAATAGACCATAAACAAAATAACTGAAAGCAGATAAACGGACAGTAAAAAGATATCACTGATGACAAGACATAAAAGGCCAATTTAAAAGTATGAAAAGGACTTTTTAAGGAGATTAGCAAGCATTCTCTCCTCAGGCTGGTCACTCCAAAGCCAAGGGGACTTGATGGCAAAACCATTAGATTTAAATCTAAGGAGCAACCAAGAGCTCAAACGGGGGTCAACATTTCTGCTATGTAACTTGAGACCCAGACCCAGATGTACTTTAGAAGTGAATCCAGTTTCAGTTGCTCCGTTTAAAATACATGATAATTTCACGGAAATCATATGAGTGCTTGCAAATGGCACACGTTTGTTACCCAAGATTAACTTGAACTAGAATGATGTGAAGAGAAAATTATGGAATATGATCCAAAGCATACATTATCTGTCTAACATGATAGAGGCAGTGTTGTGGCATTGGTGTGTATGGCTGTGGAACAAAGTCACTAGTGTTACCTGAAGATGTGACTGCTGATAGAAGTAGCACCCTAACTTGATCTAAACCCAACAGAGTGCGCTTTTTCCATTGTCAAACACAAACAAGCAGCAAGTGAAGGTGGCTATAATAGAGATCTGATGGAGTAACTCAAGCAAGGAAACTCAACATTTGGTGTTGCCCACGGGTTTAGACCTCAGGTGAAGTTTTTCTTTTCATAAAGGTATTAAAAAGAGTGTTTTAAATTTATGTTCATTAATTTTGAATCTCAGAATTTGGGGGACTGTGTATAGCAATCGCTGTAATTCTTAAAAAGTGCATGTAAAATTGTTATAAAGCTCCTTGAATTAAAGCTGAACGTCAGCACTTCAGTCACATATTGATTGATTTGCAATCCGCTGTGATTGGGGCAGAACTACAAACTGTCTTTGTCCCAAACATTATGGAAGGCGCTGTATATGCAATAAGTGAGAAAACCCTAAAGCCAAGATCTTGGCAAAGAGTAAAGTTTAAAGTGAGTTAAAGACTAATGTGATGTACTCGTACTTTCTGTTGGGTCTTTGATTTGTAATCTTATTTTAGGATTAGTGTAGTTATTGCTCTAAGGATATTTGTAGAGTTGTCACAACAAAATAAGCAGTTTGTCATGATTATTCATTTTATTAAATGTTTTCCTGGGTATGCTGCCTGAAAGAGACATAAAAACTTGATTTTCCTTCCCTGTGGCAGCCGGAGGAAGCTGTGCGTGGGACAGAGAAAAGCTACATCAGCCTGTCTGCGGAGAAGCCGATGCAGAGCTGACTGCTCCTGCTGAGAGAGGAGGAGGAGGAGGAAGAAACAAGTCAAAGGGAGAGAATTTGCCAGATGTAAGAGGAGGAAAGAGAGAGAAGGTGGGCGAGGGTTTCGGTGACAGAGATCATTGTTCTGCAACAAACCCCTCATGGGTGAACTGGCCATTAAAAAGTCAGTAATGGCCAAGCTGTCATCAGCCCAGGTGACTGTGTGCACCTGAGCGTTACTGCTGCAGCACAGTGAAAGTCACCACGTGCCTCGGGGCAGCTGCTGCATGGTTAAAAAAAAAATCCAGGCTGCCGGATCCTAACTGATTCCTGCACGTTTTCTGCACTGGATCATTTTCACCTGGAGCTTTTTCCCCTTTTGGGAGTTCACTAGGGAGAGAAAAATAAGCAAAAGCGGGATACGGAGCAGTTTGGATATTTGGACAGACTGAGCCAGTGACTACAGCAGAGAAAGAGACTGCTCGGTGCTCCAGTGTCACGTGCAGGAATGCAGATTTGAATAAGGAATCAGACCAGCAATCCAGGTTTGATACTACCACGTTTTCCTTTTAAAAAATACAGTAAGTAACATAGTTGTAGGTTTGTCTCAAGAAAACAGTGCTGCTTAAGCTTTTAATGCTTGCCTTTGTTTAAATAAGATCATTATCAGTTTAGTAAAAGCATCAGGACATTTGTAACAGTGCCTTACACAAACATGACTTCTTTCTCTCAAACTATATTTTCTGTTTATTCAATTTTTGCAGAGGCTGGCACCGATGGCACAGGGTAATTACTAATGTGGAAGATTAGGGATGTGCTTCCAGCCATATGGATACAGCATCTAGCTAACCTCTTTAGAGTGTGATCATAACAGATAGATATGAAAGCTTGATTTATTACTATATTGCCCCACAGTAGTTTCCTGGTGAGGCCATGTTGAGAAGAGGCCTGGCCGTGCCTTAAACATTGTGTTTCAGGAGCTTTGGTATTTATTTGACAGGGACCATGCACAAAAACACTGACCTCACAAAACAAAGCATGCTTCATACCTAATTTCCATATACAGTCCCCAGAGGATGGCAAACACAATATTAACTAATCCAGCAGTTGAGGTGGGCTCGAGTCCAACTTGGAAGGGACCTTAGGGCACACCCAGGACACACTGGAGTGATTATATCTCGGCTGGCATGCAAACTGTTATCTGGGTATCTCTGCTTAGACTTTTGCCAGCCGTTTCCTGCTGCTTATCCAGCAGAAGGAAGTAGGTGGATGTTTGTATACATGGACAGACTTATCCAACTTAACAGTGAGGATGAACCTAGCCGAGCCGTCACAAGGCAAGAGACGTGGTACAGCCTGTCTCCTAGAACGTTGAATTAAACTAAAGAATGCTCAGGACCGGCCAGGAGGTTTAAACTTCTAACCTTCTTCCTGTGGGACACCAGATACAACTTAAAAATGTATATACATACGTACCTCCAGCCCACTCCCACTCCCACACACAAACACATACACACTGTAAAACCTTCCTATATACACCCCCCTCATTCAATATTCAGGATGTTCCATCAGTGTATATAAACCTATCATAAAATGAGGGTATTATAAGGAAATCTTAGCTTCACCGGTTACCTACAAGCTTTTTTTGGATCATGAGAAAACATACAAATCTGCACCAAACTGTAAGGGAGCGTTTCCCATTGATTTCTTAAATGAAAACCATTTTTCCATAGCAGAACGTCTTTTAGGAACTTCACGTCCACGTTTCCCTTGAAGCTCTGCTCATCTGTAATCATCTGATATGCACACAGAGGTCTTTGCAGTGGTGGAGGTGCATTCATTTTTATATATTTTGCAGACAAGAACATCAGAGTACAAGATTAGGCTTTCGTAACTGAACATTTTGTACCTACTCAGGATATCACAGTGGTGATAATGCTGTGGTTTCCTTGTAGAAATGTTAAGGAATTTAGTTTTAAAGTTGTCACACCTTCTTGACACTAGCAATAGACACAATAGTGTCAAGACTATTGACACTAGTCTATTGACACTATGTTCCCAACATATCTGAAGATAACTGTTTAGTGTTTCAGTGTGCTACCACTCATGCTTAACCCTACTTTTATGATTTCTGCTGCAATAACCTAAAGGGAACCATGTGTACCAACACAGCGGTTAAATATTGCGCATTCTCAGATTTTTATCTTTGCATCAGACGAAAACCACAGAAGCTGAACAACATGAGGATTACACCTTCCCTTCAAGCAGCACAGTAATCTGAGTCTTGCCTCTTTTTTGGTGACTCATTTAGTCATTATTCTGGAGGTAAACATGAAACTAAAGGCTTCCTCCTCACACTTCCTGCACAACGGGATATTAAAGATGAGGAAGTTACTCGGGGTCCCGAAGGCCTGTGACTAAGGGTATTTGTAGCTTGAATTTTGGGTCATGGTTTTGTTCTTTTTACAACAGAAGGGCGTACTATGAAGCAAGATTATTGGGTTAGCAAGCTCCGTCAAGTTTAAAGTCAGAGTTGTCTCTCTCCTTTTACCTGGTTAAATCACCATGGTAACTTACGCTGAACACATGACCTAGCCAGAAGCAGGTTATGCTTTGACTTTCACTTTAGAATCCGGTTGAAGTGCCACATTTATGCTTTTATTTGCAGCATGTTGTAAAAGCAGTACAGATTCTCTGCTGGGGCGAATGTGTTTTATATGTGCACCATTTTAAGATGTACCTTACTGACACCACTGAATCAAACTCATATTGTCACAGGAAGGTGCATGTATTAAATGTTTTCATTCTCGATTCTAATCTGCCGTTAAGTCTCTGTTACACTTCTGTAACCGCAGTTACTAGAACAACAGCGCACACACCAAGAATACCTATCCAGTCAGTAACATTAATTTGAATTAATGTTCAATGAATTTCTTTGCTCCACCAACAAAACAAAGCAATTTCCACATCTCCTTCCTTATGCTGTGGGACAGGAACACTTAATGTTTATCTCTAACCAGTTTAAAGCAAAGCAGAGAGAGCACTCAGTGATCAAATAATTAACTTGAATTAAAATGTTGAGTTTACTACTCTAATATTAGTGATTTTCTGCAGCATTAAGCTATTGCCGTCAATGCAACTTTGTTGCTTAATCTTTAATGTTCTTTATAGAGTTTAATCCCCCTTTTATCACTATCTTCATCTGAGAAATTGTCTGAATGGAGTAGGTGGCACTCAGGGATCTCATTTTGTGTGGAAGAAGAATCCAGAATCTTACATCATTATTGGAAATAAATAAATAATGTGCTTAGTACCAGTTTAGTCAGAACCTGAAGGATTTTTAAATATTACAACTTCCACTAGACTGGCAGAATTTAGCCAGGCTTTGGGAGTGCTACATGACGTCACAGTACGAGATGATGCAACAGCAATTTGTCTCTCTTTAAAGAATTGTTTTAGCCCTTACGTGTTTCTGTGTCCCAATCATAGATTACCATACGATACATTGTTTTTATATATCTGGTGTTAATACCTTTTAATATATTGTACTGATGAAATTGTCTCTCAGAAAAGGTCAATGTGATTTCTGCAAGTTGTTCGTTTAGACGGGTCCTAAATGAAGAAAGGACAGAAAACAAAAAATGTCTGTTGTTCCCAATAACAAAACCTTTTATCACTTACAATCCTCTTTGGTTAACAAACTGGATTCTT
Source organism: Aulonocara stuartgranti (assembly GCF_965226115.1). Taxonomy (NCBI): domain Eukaryota; kingdom Metazoa; phylum Chordata; class Actinopteri; order Cichliformes; family Cichlidae; genus Aulonocara; species Aulonocara stuartgranti. The sequence continues at coordinate 27,495,231 of NC_138957.1, forward strand.
TGAGTTTTTTCTTCAAAAAGTATAAATAAGAATCTGTATAGTTCAGCATGATTCAGGCCTCTGTAGCCTCCCTGGAATTGAGCAACCTTTTCTTGGCCTGAGCTGAAAAACAAATGAACAGTGAGAGGGTCAGTGAAGACTCTAGTCATGTACTAAACTTTTCCCCCCTTTTGGCATGTAGAAATTCTCTAGTTATTGCCAGATATTAACCAGTGTCTACTTTCATGTTCACATAGGCTAAAGATTTGCATAACTCATAATGTTATCAAGTTTGCCTTTAGGCATACAGAAGGAGTAAAGAACTGCTGTATAACTTCAGAAATTTGCTTATGATTAATTTTCCTGTTTCAGTTCTGCATAGTTACCAGGACATAGCCCAAAACTGTGTGAATCATTTTACACCTCCTTAGGTGTTGCTGTCAACAGGATATTGACAGAATTGCTGTGTTAGTTACACCCTCAAACCGATGACAGATTATAGAGGCAGACAGAAAATTCCTAGTAAGTGAAATCTGCTGTGTATTTATGGTAATAGAATTTGTGGCTTTTTTTTTCTCTTTTGCAGAAAAGGCCAAAAACAATGAAAGGTCCCTACAGTTTCAGTGAAGGTGCCTTTTCTTTAGTTTCTCAGCACAGTATCTCCTGGTAAAGAGTCTCATTTTCATTAGCTTTTCTTATCAGATTTAGAAATTACAGACTTAAAATTCTTCTCCTCTAAAAAGCTGAGGCAGCGTTGGACATAAGCAATCAAAGAAGAGAAGGCACAAGACCTGAATAATTTAGAATACAGATGAAATTTCAGAATATATAATCGTGTATGTCCACATCCATGTGATGTGAATGATCAACAGCTGAATTCATTTCTCTCTCTAGCTTAGTGTTGGAGCAGCTGAGCCTGTGAAGGCCCCTGAGGCGGCCATGTTGGATCTCTTCGTCAGAGTGCTGGTGTTGGCCCGTCTTCACCTGTCACCTCACAGCACCTTCCTGCCAACCTAACTCCTCACTCCTTTCTTCCTTCACCTTTCTTCCACTGCTGGATTAGGGGAAAGGTAAATCTGACAGTTTTTGGTTTCTTTTGTTTTTTTTTGTTTTTTTTTGTAGCTATACTTTTTTTGTTTGTTTGCTGTTTTGTTTTTTTGTTTTTCTCAGATAACAGTTGACTATATCTGTGATTCTGGTTCTGTATTGATTTGGGTAAACATAGTGAGTCAGACATCAGCTCTTGTCTAAAGATAAGAAACAAGAAACTTGGGAAATTACTGTGCTACAGTAGCAAATTAAATAGAAAACACCAAAAATGTGGAGTCCAGTGAATCAAAATCTTTGTAGGTGTATTGTCAGCAGAGCTGAAACAGATGTTGGAGTAAGCATTCAGCTGCATGTGCAGTTAGTGGCGCAGAGGGCAGTCTGAATCCATTAAATAGCTGATGCAGAGTTCATCCAAATGACCTCTGCTTAGAAGAAGCCAAACAGTGAGTTGCACTTAATTGATAATTATACAATGATTAATTCTCTTGTCAAATAAAACAGATGCATAGTAACAACTGTTTGCAGTTCAGTATTTAGGCCACAGAACTTTAGACAAATGTGCAGGATTATACCACAAACAAGTATTTCACCTTTGCAATATCACAAAGAACAAGAACAAAATCAATGTGATAAGGTGATAAAGTCATTTAAAATAGCAACAGCATCAGCATTGGATTTGGGAAGTAAAAAAGTTGGGGTATATCCAATGGATACACTGAAAAGGCTATAATCTACCTTTTTAAAATAAAAGAGTGGTTTTATTTATCCCACACTGTCTGACAAATCCAGTTTACTCTTTCAACGTAAACCATAGACATTTGACCAAAATTCAGTGTTTTGTGGGAGTCAACCATGTTAGCGTATGCAATGACTGAGCTGCATTTAATTCTTCCTCTGTCTGCTTCCCAGGTCCTTGTACAAAATGTCCTATGCACACCACAAGCTGCTCACCTGGTGCTTACCTCACCTCCTCCTCCTACCGCTGACCTACCTCTGGCTCCTGGCTCTTCCCACAGGTAAAGTAAACCAAACATCACCCTGGACTCAAAATACACATGGCGTGAAACTGATAAAGAAAAACATGTGTGCGTGTTTTGCTTCCAGCACTCATCTTTACACGCCTTTGATTACTCAGGGTGGGTCTACATCCTTCTTAGTGTTATTATGATGCTAGGGTACTTTTAGCTTGGTTGGTGTTTACTGTCCCTGTAATCTTAGGCTGAGAGATGGACGACTGTTGGCATCCCTGCTGTGTGAGTTCTTTCTGATGCCACTCTGCTCAGTGGGTTACAGTGTGAAAGAGGACAATAAAGGCTCTGTGAGTAGACATAGTGTGTGTGTGTGTTGAGTGGTGGGAGACAGAAGAAAAGAGGACAAGGGGTAGGATGACTAAACAGAGGCCAAAGGGGGGTCCTTCCTTTCTCAGACAAACCACAGAGCCTTTGTGTGTTGTCATATGAGGTAAAATCCGTTTTTTCCAGACTTGAGTTACACTGATGCACCACAAAGTCACCCTTGCCTCTCGTGTTGCTATGGTAGCAGTAGTTGCCGGTTGCTGTAGCAGGGTCTAATATGATCTGATGAACTGTGTTTTTGTTTGGTTTTGCTTTTGATGCTACCGTAATATATTAATAGATATGCCAAGCTTTCACTCAGTCAGTGCACACTCAGCTGAATGTTATCTTATAAACATCTAGAAACATTGTTTTTCCTGTTTTTGCACAACACCGGATTTTAGAAAAGGGTACTATTATACTTCTGATCATTTTATGAATGTGCTTTATTTTTTTCATGAAAGGTCCTGTTACCTTTAGGTATTTTGCATTCTTTAATTACCTCTATATATTACACTTTTTATTGTAAGTGGTGGAGTAAAAAAAATGGCATCTAACTCAAATGATCAAACAGTGTTATTTGCACATAGTGGGCATTCTTGGCAAAGAACCAAATTTAAATTGTCTCAACAATATATCACTTTGTTACTAGATAATTAAATGGATACTTTGATCCCACAAAGGGAAATGTTTTGTTACAGCAGCATGATAAAGAGTAAAAATAGTACAGTCTACTGTAAACTGTGAATAATAAAGATAAAATAGTGCCACTAGCACCTGGTAAGGACCTTATAATATGAGATAATACAAATACAACAGTGATTAAAAACAAAAAATATATAGTATAAATGAAGTTAGTTAAAATAGAAAAAGTAAGACTGACATTGTGTAAGAGAGAAGTGGAAATTGCATTAATAAATAATATGCAGCCTGATGCAACAACACTTAATTTTTTGCCCATTTCTTCAGTTGAACCTATGAAATTCTACAAACCTATAATAATTCTACAAACTGGCAGGCATTAAAATTGTGTTTTTACCTCAACAAGGTGATTCCCAAAAACTATTAGGTGATAACTTGGCACATGTCGACATGATGTGCAGTGTGTTCTACAAAGTTTGAGGAAACTGGAGAAGCAGAGAACAAAAGAAGAATCGGCAGACCTAAAGATCTATCTACAACAGATTACCAGTATTTGAAAGTCATGTACTTAAGAAATACTACTGTTTCTTAAGTACTGTAAGAGTGGCTGTCAAAAAAACATTCTTCAGTAATGGAAACTGTGGAAAAAAGGGCCAAGGCATGCCAAATGACACAAAAACTAAACTGTAAATCAGTGGCAACAAGTCTCATGGAGTGATAAATCCAAATTTGACTTCTTTGGTTCAAATTGCCATCAGGATTTACAACATGGGTCAAGAGAGAGGTACAACAGCCATCTGTGGAACACAAGGGTGTGTCATGATTTGTGGCTGCATTTCTGCCAGTGGTGCTGGGGATCTAGATTTTGTTCTGACATACAGTACCATCTGGAATGCATCTGATTGACAACTGCTTCATTTTTCAGCATGACAAGGATCGTAAACACACTGCTAATGTTGTCAAATGCATAGACCGGCCTACCCAATGCAATTGAACAACAGGCAGCCAAAATAAGACAAGTTAAAGACATTACGAGAAAACCTGCCTAACAGAGTTCATGCTGTGTTGAAGAATAAATGTGGGCATTCTAAATATTGACTTTCAAGCTCAAAAGAATTGTACAAACTGTTTTTGCCTCATATACTTCATTTTCATACTTTTGCACAGTACTGTAGATTCTCTGCTGAAAGAATCCATTAAGGTGTAGCATACTAACACCACCGATGGAAGCCTGGTCATCACAAACTGTATGTGTTGCATTTTTCCACTGGAAATTGCAGTTAGTAATGGAGATTGCATATCCACATGCTTTTATTCTTGGCCCTAATCAACCATTTGAAAATTGGTCAGTCTATTTGAAAGCTGATTACCAGGAATATTCAATCACTAAAAATGATTTCACTTTAATCTGGCTGCAAACTAAAGTGATTTCCATGTCTTCGTCATTGGGCTGTGGGACTGTGCAAGTCCTGAGCACACAGCATAATCTGTAATACTTAAAAAATTATCTAGTTTAAATTTTCAGACCTCTAATGTGCACCTGGCTGTCACGTTAGAAGTACATGGCAGCATCTTTTACGTAAGCACACACAGCCTGAAGCGGAAATACTGGCTTAACAAAGAAAGTTGATTAGCTTAAGCCATCCACTGCAAAGAAAGCCTGACTGTGTTGAACTTGCAGCTTAGTGCACTGCTCAGAAACCAAATCTTATAGACCGTAACTTTCAAAATGCTAGCTGGTGTGAACATGAGCCTTAAAAGCATCAGAGAAGATAGCATTAAACACAGCGTTTAACAAAAGTGAATTTAATGATATGGACATTCACATTAAGTGTGCGCAGTTGGCCTCAGTAAATAGGAGCATGTTTGAGTTATGTCTGTGAGTGGTGTGCCTCGGAATATTTCTTGTATATCACAAATATATTTTGGCATGGCACGGACCTGCTCATGAGCGTTTACTGAATAAGATCAGTAACAGAAAAATATTTAGTTGTCTCTTTATCGTGTGTTGTACTCTGCAGGCGGAGGCTTATAAACAGAGGCCACTAAGCATAGTACAGTAACCAGTTCTTGTGCTGTATTCATTAACAAACCTTTGCAGAGGAATGCTGTGGGTTTCAGATAAATTACACTGGCGTGTATGTGTGTGTTTGATCTGCTGCAGCAGTGAAGAACTTACAAGACAAGATTTAAAAAGCATTTTTATTATGTTGTAATGCCGCTTAGTTCACAGTGACTTGGCTGTACCATTTTCGTTGCTCGTTTGGCCTCTTTGTGCTGGTGACATATAAATTCCCTTCGCTCCCTCTCTTACTTTAACAGTCTGTGGTATTTTAAGGGTTGTGCCCTTTTACTGTACCTGGCTGCAGAGTAAATCGCTTGTCAACGATAATGGATGGATTGACCTGAACCCATTTGAGACTATAAAAGGTGTAGGACAGTAATGTAATGCTCTTGAAAACAAATGCGCGCACACACACACACACACACACACACACACAGGGCAGCTAATCAGCTCACTGTGTTGCTGATATTAGTCTGATAATGTCTGGCTCAGAGGGCAGACTTTAGTTTGTACTGAACACTGTGCTTTGGTTTTTAATCAGCGTCCTGTTTTCTCAGGGAAAAGCTGCACTTCCTCTCTCCGCTGTAGCCTTGGTTGGCTCCTCAAACTGCTGCCTGTCGACTTTTCTAAGAAATGTTCAGTCAAAGCTGAATCTGAAAGTCTCAGTAGCTGTGGCTGGAAGCCACTACCCTTTTCCCTTTTTTAACAATGTTGTTGTAGTCATAAACATGTGAAATGGTGAAAAGAGTAGAGGTAGCCCTATGATGTCACCTTCGATGCCGTTGATTTATTTAATAAATTTTTTTAATGAAACAATCCATCAAGGACTAGATGTCCATGAAGGTTGTTTTTTCCAGGCTAAATTCAGTCAGCTAGGCATGGCCTTTATTAGCCCCAAACTACTTTTCCTGATCTCTTAGCAACTTTTAAAGGTGAGAAGTCGGCTTTTCTTGTTCTTTAAGAGATGCTGTTGTTCACCTATATTGTACTGAAAGGTGAAGTGATTTCATCATTTCTGCTGTCCCTGTTGGTTGTATAATAATGTTTGGGCTTAAACAAAGCTTTCTTCAGCCTTCATTTCTGTCTTTCAAGAAATCGGGTTCAGATTTACATATTCGGTTTCTCTGTGGTATTTTCGATTGGCATAGTGGTGTAATGATTAGCACAGTTGCTTCAGAGAGGTCTTTTTCCCTGAAGCTTGCAGAAAGGTATGGACACGTTGAATGATTTCTGTCTCTCCAGGTTAAAACTGTGATATATCAATCCAGGTTCAATCGGGACAGGATAAGTGGTGAAGAAAATTAGGGACGTCCTTTCAATTTGCTGTCCAATATAGATGTAAGAGAGAGGTGTTGTTTTTCTATGTTACGAGAGGTTGTCTTATTACCTTTCCTTTTTAAACCAAATGTCATCTTCTTTTCTGCTAAGTCCTTTCCAGAATGTATCTGCAGTGAAACCTTCAGTTGGTATTTCAGAAGAATTTATCTTCTTTCCTCAGTCTGATTTTGAACATGGATACAGTCCATCATAGATCTTGACTTCCTTCTGTCCTGGTCCAGGTGTGTCAGCAAATCACTGCCGGGTCACCGGTGGAGTTCTGGGCATCCATTGGAGCAGCATCATAAGCCTGGGTTGGTACCCTCTAGCAGATGGGAGAGCCGGAGCGAGGTGTTGGGAGTTCTGCTGCCTGGAGCCAAAGTGCAATGCTGTTTGGAGTCTCGGCGGTCGCTGTGTGTTTCTTAGCTGCTCGCGTGAAGGAGGCTGCCCCATCTCCATCCTGCCTCAGCCCCACGAGGAGTCCCTCGGTCTCCTACAGCTGCTCTCCAAGGTATGGTTGTAAAAGAAGAGATTGTCTGTTCTAAGAAAACAGCATCTGTCTGCCTTTTTTGGATGATACAGTCATTGATTGTGATACTGCTATCAGATGAGAATTTTTTTATTTTATTTATTTATTTATTTTAAAGACAGATTAGGGAACTTTTGTCTAAATGCCACTGTTTTTGTAACTTCACTTTAAGGTCCCTGTCAGTGTGAGGCGGAGAGCGATTCGCCGTGCACCACCTACAGGAAGCCACAGAATACACAAAAGACCCCATATCCGCTCGGTAACGTGACAGAAAACTGTTGTGAAACTCATGTTAAAAAGTTTTCATATGACTCAATGCAGTTCTGTACAGCTGCATTTTCTGATTTCAGTAGAACATTTTCAAATTTCATAATACATTTGGAGATGCTTTTCCTATTCTGTGATAGCATTTAGTATGTCCTACTCGTAAACTGTATAAGTTATTTGTACACAGGTACAATTTCAATGAGACAAAATGTTAAAATAAAGTACGTAGTTTTTTTTTTTCCTCCATTAAAATTACTAGCTAATGCACTCTCAGTTTTATAAAGCAGGCCATTCCTCCTACTCTTTTTGACTTGTCACATTTCTACCCTCTTCCCTGCAGTCACACTTATTGGTTAATTTGAATGATACATACATATCTGCAGATATGAACCCATACATTTCTGATGTGATTCCTCAAATCTCCCCAATTCCAGACACAGATCTGCTCTGATTTCTGACTTTATAGCCTGAGGTTTTTACTTTCTGCCTACAGGGAAGCTCCAACACAGAGGCAGCTCAGCCAACATCAGCAGCACCCAGCACCATCGCTCTCATCCAACTCTCCCAAAAGAACATAAGCCAAATAACGAATGGGAGTTCAGGCACGCCTCCTGCTCCATCGCCGCAGAACTCAACGATCAACGTCGCCCTTGATGCTGCTGCGTCGTCTTCCAATGACAGCGATGTCAGCACGCCCACAGCAGCTTCTTCGACCATCAACACAACCCCGACACAGGCCGGTAAGTGAGGAATCTGTGGGTAGCAGTGGGTGTCACGTCCCCTGACAGCCATCGCCTATTTTTGGCTTGTTCAGTAATATGTCTTCATGTATTAACTATGAATTAATTAATAATGTAACAGTACTGAACTGGTGTGAAGTCAGACGAAAATTCCTCTTCTAAATTTGGTTTAAGCTTTCAGCTTGTATATTTCAGGCTCACATACTCATAATGTACAGAAGACGCTTCACCGTCCCGTTTGAAATAGTTTAACAGAATGCAACTGTTTACTTTGCCCACACATTTTATGGTAGACTGCTCACATGTTATTTTTCCCAGATGAAATCAGTGTGCTCTGTGGGTGTGTAGCTGAATGAGAGTAAGCTGGAGGAATGTGTTTTGAGAGAAAGTGGCTGGGCTTCTACAGACAGGACTAACTTGTATGATCAGTCTGTCCTCACTTACAGAACCGTCTCTGTAGAGAAACTGGAAAAAGAGCAACAAACCAATCTCTGCATGTCCACACTGAAAAAGCCTTTTGACTTTAACAATAGAATTGCTACACTTTAAATGCGGCTTGTGGTTTTATAGCCACAGTCAGTTTATTTGAAATTCATAGTAGTTACACTTTTACACAGTCAGTGTATTATTCCTGGAGAAAACTAGCAAAACATTTTTGAAAATTGATATTATAAACTCTCCAGTTTCCCTGGAGGAGCTTTAAAACATCTGAAGAAATCATCTTGATGATGCCACCAGAGTTTTAAAAAAATAGTGTTTTAAATACAAAGCCTGTTGTGTAAACTGGGCCGGTGGATTGAAGGGCAGAGGTGTTTACCAGGCAGGGAACATCTAGCACTAGGGTTCGTAATGCTTGGCCTGGGGGCAAATGGCAGCTTTTGGTAAATTTTTGTGTGCCCCGCGGGCATAACAAGGAAACATTTCACTGCTGATCATTAATTAGGGTTTCTCCTGGTGTCTTATTTCCTTGTATTTTAAATAGGGCATAAAAAATATGACTAATTCATTTACTCAAAATTGACCCTGATTCTTCAGAAAAGATTCTCTGTGCAAATGTTGTGTATCCATATAGTGAGTGTGCCACAAAGAAATTACAGTTTTTCTCAAATGCTAAAACACATGTCACAAACGTTACCACCAGGTCCCCCAATGTCCAAACACAACACCCTTCTCTAAAGCTACATAAACACAACCACACCTTCCCACTGCAAAACTCAAACTCCCACACCAAGAGAGCAGCTCGAAGCTGTCAAAACTGTAAACACTATACACAGCATTACACACTACAGCAAAACAATTGAAAACACAATGCTCAATTTGTGAGAAGGTTCTTTGGTTCATAACTGCCAATGCATATTTTTATAAACTGTACAGTAACAGATCGTCATAGAACCCTGCAGAGGATTAGGCATTTAGATTTGTGAGTTTCACATGAAGACTATAAATCTATAAAAACATCCTGCATGTACGTACACTACTGTAACACAACTCAATGCAAAAACAGAATCTATCGCACACAACAGTACTCTCGGAAACATGATCAGGGTGTGAAGTCTTTTTTATTGTCTACACGGTCTTTTTACAGTATTACACACAGTCACTGTGCGGCATCATGTCGCCGAGCTGCATTGGGCCACATCACCTCATCCACATCACAGGCTATATTGTCCCTTGCTAGGCACCGCGGGAAAAACGCCCTGGAATGGCGAATCCATCCCTGGAAGGCCTCCACTGGGATGTCAGCACAGGCCAGCTCCATTGCCCGTACGAGGTTCTCTCTTGTGTATGGCTGTCTGTCATACACCTTCCATCTCCATGATGAGAAGAACTCCTCTATAGGGTTCAGGAAAGGGGAGTAGGGTGGCAGACAGACGTTTAAAAAGTGGTCACTGTTGGTGGTGAACCACTCTCTGATTTGGTGTGTTTTGTGGAAGCGGACGTTGTCCCAAATGATCACATACATGTGATGTGCTAGCCTAGGATGGTGTTGTTGACGGTCCAGGAGGATGTCTTTTAGCTCCTCTAGGAAGGTGAGGAGACGTTGGGTGTTGTAAGACCCAAGGACAGCATGCCGGTGGACAAGCCCCTCCGTACCCATAGCTGCACAAAGAGTAATATTACCCCCCCGTTGGCCAGGAACCTCAGTGATGGCTCTTTGGCCAATGATGTTACGGCCTCTTCGCCTTCGTTTCTGGAGGTTGAAGCCAGCCTCATCCAGGAAGAGGTACTCATGGGGTCTGGCCATCGCGTCCAACTGCATTATCCTCTGTGAACATGGAAAAGCGTACAGGTGTTCAGAACGGTCAATCAGGTAGCACAGTATTGTCCAGAAGTAATGTAGGCCACTAAGCAACACAGTATGTCCACTAACTGTACTGTGGACATGGATGTATACGTACTTGCACATACTCGTAACGTTGTTCTATGTGTCGCGCAGAGTTGCGCTCAAAGGGAACCCTGTAGACCTGTTTCATCCTCATCTGTTGGCGCCGGAGAACTCGGTCTATTGTGGACACGCTGACAGCATCAATGTTCTCAAAGTTTACATTATCTGCAATTAGAGCAGGGCGATATGGCCAAAAATATTTATCACGATATATATTTGAAAATTTGCGATAACGATATAACCGACGATATAATTGATGTGAGACAAAATACAACTCCACAACATTACTAGCGCAAAAAGACAACCTTCCATTTATTTTCACTTAAACAAGAAGCTGGTTTTTATGTACATTAAAGCTTTATAAAAATGTAACAGTGCAAATGCAAATTCCTTGCTGAAAGTTTAACCAAAAGGCATTTCCAGTAGATATGGGCTGACATATCCTGAGCATAACCATGTATAATATCCACTGAAGTTAAAAAGAGGTGCTTTGCAACATTAAACTGCAGTGTGCAGTACGCATTTTTCGGACCATAAGGTGCACGGGATTATAAGGCACATTAAGCGAAACAAAGCAGTCAGATAAATCAAACTTTATTAAACTCATTCTTCTTGCTTCCTCCACTTCTTTACCATTGATTCATTAATGTTGAATTCTCTGGTAGCTGCTCTATTCCCATGTTGTTGCAGTATATTAATGACTAACCTCGTATTGTGGATGGATTATCTCAGTTGTTCTCCTGACTGAAGTTTGGTCCGTTTACAGCATCCTGCCATGCGATTGCATTTGTCTCTAACCATGAAGAACCTTCACGTTAACTTTTATAAGTGGAAAAGTGTTAGTGTTCGTCCTCCAGCTTCACTGTTTATGTTATGCTAACATAGCTGTGTCGCTAGCGATCACGTAGCACATCATTATATACCAGCTAGCCAAACTTCAGTAACCCTACAAACGTCACTGCTGTTTAGTTTCCTGTCTTCATTTATGTTGGAAGTGATAGCAGAGCTGTACGTTTGAATTTTTTCAGAAATCTCTCAGTCAGAACATGCAATATCATGCTTAGGTAACTAGCGAAACTAGCGAGCTAACTTCCGCTAGCTTCCTGCTAACTTCTAACTCCGTTAAATGTAATACATTTTGTTTTCATGGATGCCTGGAAGTTAAACTTTATAGTTACACCTGGTAAAGCAGCAATGCTGATCGTTTTATTAAAGATGAAAGAATTTAGACAGTTTTTAACTCTAAGTGATGCTGCAGTGTTGTTTGACCTGAAGCATACGGAGTTTAGGACCCAGATTACTCCCAGATTTAAGAGCATCTTAGAACGGCCGCTTGCATGTTCTGCAAAAAAATGTGCTTTGTTGTGTATCTGACGGACAAACACCAAACCAGTTCCACATCACGGAAGTTGCACCATTTTTACAAACCAATTCTGGTTCATCTGTTTCACTCAACAATCGGCCATGTGCGTATGAAAACAAAGGCACTGCGCATGCGCGTTTTACTCATATTCTATCGCGATATTTCATTTTCCTATCGTTGCCTAACATTATACCGGTATTACCATGAACGGTATAATATGGCCCAGCCCTATCTGCAATGACTTTGTCTCTGATCTCTCGGAGTCTAATGCAGTTGTTCTCACGGACCATATCCGCAATGAGGATTTCTTGTGCCGCTGTGAATATGGCAACCCTCCCACCTCTATGTGGCATTCTTTCAGCTCTAAAGAAAGAAACGTGTTGTCAATTGACTGATTTATATGTAAAACTACATGTAAAGTAACAGACCACTTTCACAGGCCTGTAAAACTGTAGTGTGACAAAGAAAGCAATAGCGTACTATACCTGTTGTGTTGTCTAAATGCCTTGATAATGGTGGCCACGGTGAACCTACTCAGGTTTGGATGTACTCTTCGTCCCGCTTCAGCCATTGTCATGCCATGGACAATGACATGATCAATTACTGTTGCTCGCATATCATCTGTTATGATGGTGCGAGGTTGTCTTCTTCTCCCACCTGGACCTTCTCCTCTCTCTTGTTGGCCTCCTTCTCTTCCTCCTCTACTCCGAACTCCTCTTCTTCTTAGGCCTTCACCTCTTCCTCCTCTGATCTCAACCCCTCTTCCTCTTTGGCCTGCAGCTCTTCTCCTTCCGCACGCTCGAATGCCTTCATCCATTGTGATTGTTTGGCATCTTCACCAAACTATGCTTTTATAGGTGGGGTCACATCATTAGCAACAGGTGTCTTCAATTTTGTGTGTAGTGACTGACGCCAGGTGTGTTCCCTGTGTTCAAAGATTGGTGACTGTGGCAAGCATTTTGCATCACATGGGCTTTCATTTGAGAATATGATCAGAGTTGTTTTGCAACATGTGTTTTAGCAAGGAAAAATGTGTTTAGATTTATGAGTACAGAGGGTTGTGTTTTGTGAATTGTGTCTTCATGTGACATGTGTTTATGGTACTGGTATATGGTGGCTACATTTAGTAAATGTGTTTAGACTACTGGTCATTTGGGTTACAGGATTGGCTTTTGTGTTTTAACATTTGAGAAAAACTGTAAGCAGGTTTTTTTGGGGGAAAAAGGGCAAATTTGCAAGAACAGAACTCTAAAAAAAGAGTCCAGGAGCAATATATTTGAACATCTTCTATCAGAAAACCAAAATCACCCATTTTTACGTACATCACTACGACAGGAACAAACTACAGGCTTGATTTCATTGAAATGAGTCATCCTCAGGGTGTGCAGGAACTGTCAGCATTTCACAAAGTTGGACCTTTTTTCCTTTACTCGTTAGATTAAAAGCTTTTAGCTCATCTGGTTAAAGGATCGATGAGCTTGTGGAATGGTGATGCATCTTCCACAGTTCACAAAATCTGTCCACAGTTCACAAAAATTGCAGGCCTAAAACCTAATGGGTCTTCACACAGATGTGTGTGACTCAGGGTCAATAGATGTTCATTCATTTGTGCCTTAAAACTAACCACTGTTTTATGCCACTGTATCAGACTAAATGCAGCATACAATAATTAATTTTCTTTGGGAAAGAAAGTTTCAGAGTCAGTTTTTAGTCTTTAGAGTCAACAGATGTAACAAACTGACAGTTGTTGAGTTAAAATGGCAAACAGTTGCCGACATGCACATTAAGTTCAAATATTACAACTGATTTTGAATCTAATGTTTCTATTTGTCATGCTTAACTCCAATATTCACCCTCCTTTTAGTTCTTTATGTGGTCTCCATCTGCTCTCGGGGAAATCTTTGTATCTTAAACTGCTAAATGCTCCAGTCTGTTCAGCAGCGAGTTAATCGGCTCGTTAATCTTTGTGCACTTGGTGTTTTGTGTACAGTTTGTGTACACAGTTTTTGTCTCTGCCTGCTGCTTCTGCAGCAGTTACTGCTGTCAGCATTAAGAGCAAATCGAAATGAAGACAAAGACACTGAAATGATTAATAAAGCTGTCAGAAGCTGCGCAGTCTGTGTATCGCTGTGAGTTGTGCCTGTCACATCTGTTTATTGCCTTCATTGTAGATATCTGATTACTGATAATAGCAGTTTTAACCATTGCAAACAGTAGATAACACTCATTTATGTCGTCTATGGTACATGTGTAAACTCATATATATTCATCTCTTCCTTGAAGTGACTGAGTGCTGTCCAAATCACTCAGAAAGGAACAAAGGAGGGAAGTTCATCTATATTTGATCTATATTTTGGTGTTAAAATGTCTAATATATGGCCACATTACAGTACTCTGTGCCCTGTTTGAGCTGTTAGCAAATTTATTTAGTTAATCACATTGAGAATATTTTAATGTATTTGTTTTTTTAGGGGGGGTTAATGTAAAAATGTATTATTTAAAAAAAAAGAAAAGAAAAGAAAAAAAAAAAGAAGGTAATTTTACCCCATTGCCAGGTGGTTTCTAGGCAATGTGATGAAAACTTGTCATTTGGCAGTTTTTTGTGTGGATTTTGTGAATATAAATATGATTCTGTTGTCGGGAAATAAAAATGATCCTGTCCTTTTTATCAAGTGTTACAGGCACATCATGTCATAATATCTGTTACATATAAGAACCTCCAGGGTTCTACGGTGTGCCCGAGTGCCAGTTCAGGTTGCTTAACCACTGGTTAGAGGGGTTCACAGTCAAAGAAACAAACCAACACATACACAAAGTTTGTTTTGCAAGAAAGAACAGATAAGGATTGTGTAAACAAAGGCAGTGTTGTTTACACAATTTATTTTTTTAACTCCTTTTTGCATGAAAAAATGTTTGGAAACCATAATTAATGACGTTATAACATTATTAGAATATTTGTTACAACACAGAAAGAGCCAATGGAAAAAAACGTTCCTGTGTAAGATAAAACTGACCCTACTTGGGCATTTCTGTCACCAGTACTGGTTGGTTGCTTGAGGGTTAATTCTATCCATTTCAGTATTCATTTTCTAATTAAATATAAGGTTTTCGATTAAGTGACTGTTTTTTGGGGGGGTTTTTTTAATGTTAAATGTTCTGTTTTTTATCACAGTGAGGGAGCTGGTGGTATCAGCAGGAAAGAGTGTGGAGGTAACGCTGCCCCTCAACGAGGTCAAACTTTACGCCTATGTGGTCCCAAATGGTGAGACCAATGGAACGCTGTATGAAATAATGCAGTCTTTTCATCAGTTTCCTGACACCTGAGGAAAAATGAGTGTGTAGGAGGAGCTAATTATGCATGGAGTGGATTTTTCTATGTGTACCAGTTACTAATTATTATTAAACTGTGCGTTATTTGTGCTGTTCAGTAATGCATGGACTAAACTGCGCTTGACATGAGTCTTAATCATTTTGTACGTCATGCTGAACGCTTGTCAGAGAATTTCAAATCTATGCTGAAAAAGATTATAGAGTTCAGAAGAGTAACACACATCATGAGTCTGTTAATCCCTTGAGCCCTCCTTAACATGCTGCAGTGTAAAAACATTGTATCTAGTAGATTTTATTTGAATGCGTACATTTTTATTACACTTGGGTATTTATTTTTATGTATTTTTCTCTACAGGGACAAACTATGCATTTGACTGGCGTCTAAAAACTCATCCCAAAGATTACAGCGGGGAGATGGAGGGGAAGCACAGCAAGACTCTGAAACTCAGCAAGGTGCAGATCACAGTTTCATATTCATGTTTGCTATAAATAAAATCATGCAGGTGGCACTCTGTTGACCATGTAACCAAAAAGGATCACTTCTTCTTTCTGGTTGACTCGATTCCTTCTCTTTGGGTCTCCTCAGCTGACCGTGGGCCTGTACGAGTTTGAGGTGACAGTGGACGGGGAGGGCGCCCACGGAGAAGGTTACGTTAATGTTACAGTCAAACCAGGTGTGAAAACTCTTTAGTTCCTGTCATGGCTCCTGATTTAGCTTCTTTTTACACTTGTTCTCAGTGGAATATTTATGATTTACATTTTTTTTCCCTCAATAATATGATTTTGTAAGACTTTTGGGGTCTCTTCCTCCAGTTTATGAAGTGACTGTTTGTCTGTGAAGGTTCTCAGTCATCCAGGTCATCGTAGTCAAAGGAGCTTGCAAAGAAAAGCGTCTGGACTTCTTTAAAAAGAAGTCCAGACGCTTTTCTTTGCAAGCTCCTTTGACTACGAAGTGACTGTTTATTCTACTTTTGAAACCACCTTATAAAATCAAGGTCACGTGAGGACTGTAGCCAACTGTCACAGAGTAAAAGGCAGGGTGAATGTAGTGTTCACACCCACGGGCAGGTCAGATTTACCAGTTAAGCTAACGAGCATGTCGCAGACACTGGAAGAACGTGGCACCGCCACGCCGGCTCATCACTGTGCAGCTGCTGTAAATCACAAATGAGAAACGGTGTCAAATAAAGCTACACAGGAGAGCGATGTTTTAATGCTGAAGCTTTTATATATTAGTTGCAAAATTATGTAGTACTGTTAAAGGGTGTGGAAAATTAACTCTCTTCTGTAGCACCAAAACATCTCAAAACAGCTCTAAGCAAGTGATAATTCACAGCAGGCGCGTTCTCACTCCTGTAAATTAATCCTTTGTGTGTGGTGCTGCGTAGCTGCAGAGCAGTCAGTGTGGGGTTTGGGTGGGCGAGTGTGACTACACCAATCAGGACAATTCACTTTTACCTGTGCTACCCCCACACATCATCAGCAGGTTAATGTTACTGTTAATGTAATTGTTTAATGTGTCAGACGCATGCTCACGGGCACCTCCATGTGGTGACGTGTAGAAAGTTCGTGGTGTGAAACCCATAGACCGTATACAAAGTTGAGCAGTTAGAAGCAGGAAAAAATGGAAAGCGTAATAATTTGAGAGAGTTTGACAAGGATCAGAGCATCTCCAAAATGGCAGCACTTCCTGGGTCTTCCCGGTCTGCAGTGGTCAATATCTATATGGTTCTGATAGAAAGGTGTCAGAAAAACCTGTGCAAAGCAGATTTATGGGCCTGCATAGCTTCAGACCAGTCAGGGTTCCTATGCAGACCCCTGTCAATCGCAGAAAGCCCAAAAAATATGAGACATTTGAGCATTAGAACTGGACTTTAAACAATGGAAGGAGGTGGTTTAGTCTGATGGACCATGTCTTGATGTGGATGGCCAGGGTGTGTGCACTGATTACTTGTGCCACAGCACATGTTTGGGTCTAGTGGGTCCAATGGAGCTTTTGCACATCTGCATTCGCTTAATTTTGCAAAAGTGGACATCAGGACTTGGTGGAAAAACACTGGCGTGAGAGATGTAAATGACTGTTCGTGTGTGTAGTAAGATTATAATGTTGATGCTGCTTTACATAGCCATATTTGATTTGCAAATTACATGTGCTTTTGAATTATGCCAGGACTATTTTAATGTAACCTGTTTAGTTTATTTTAATTCATATCCATAAATCTTCATTGTGTTTGTTTCTCTTATAAAGATTTGCAGTTGTAATGATCTGCATGTTGCATCTAATGAAGCTAAGCAGTCATGTAAGGTGGTTAATCTTCTGCAGTGTTTTGAATGTACTGGTCCCCCCCCCCCTTGAATTAATACAATTGCCCGCTAAAAAGCACTCATTAACCACTTATAAGGAAAAAAACCCTTATTGCTGGAAGACAGCCCGGCTTTTCTCCCACACATGGTTGTATTTCTGTATTTGCCAGGGTGTCCTCTAACCTGTTCTTACTGCCTCAGTCACTAATGCTTAATGTGCAGCTCAGTAAGCGAGTTAATTCCTTATTTTCCACCTGACAGAGCCACGGGTAAACAAGCCTCCTGTTGCCGTAGTTTCCCCAAAGTTCCAGGAGATCTCCTTGCCAACCAGCTCTACGGTGATAGACGGCAGCCGTGAGTCTCCCACATGGTACACACACAGTCATTTAGCACCAGTTAAAGAAAGGAAAACCAAATCCTTGTCTTCCCTTTACAGAGAGCACTGATGATGACAAGGTGGTGGCGTGGCACTGGGAAGAGGTCAAAGGTCCTCTGAGGGAGGAGAAGGTCTCTGCTGACACCCCTGTACTCACCCTCACCAGCCTTGTGCCTGGGAACTACACATTTAGGTAAACAGAAATCACACTTATCTCAATGAGATTAGTTGTGAAGTCTGAAAACGCACACCTGTTTTGTTGAAGTGTTGGCCTGCAGACAAATGCAGCTGAGTAAAACTGACTTTACAGATGTTACAGAGGTGTTGGGAAGCTGGAGGAAGTAATTATGCACAACCCGTGTAAGTGAACAGGAAAATCCGTAGTTTGATGTGAAAACATTTGGATACTGTAGCACATCTCTAAATACACTGGGCAACTAAAGGAAATCCTTTTTGTGATGTTCTTTTATTTAGCATGGACATAAAAAAGAAAAAGAAAATTCTCTCCTTGTTAAATAAATAACAGAAAAAGCAGTCCCTTTTGAAAATATCTGATTGATTCTTTGGTACTCAGCTTAACAAGTGCATTTTAGTTTCTCTAATATGGCCTCATTATGTGGGCAAGTGCGTGTCTTCATGACCTACTCGTATTTTTGAAGTGCCTCCATCTGGATCATTTTCAGAGAGAGATTTATGATTTACTTGACAAAGTGTTCTTCTTTTGATATGCTGGCAGCAGCAAATAATAACAGTGAGCTTTCTTTAAAACACATTAAGAAATATAGACCCGGAGCACAGCTTTTAAGTTATGGAAGTCCGCTAGAAACCTCTGTGTCTTCTAAATTTATACAGTGGGAAGGTTAAATGTGATGCGACCAGTAAGTATAACCTCAGAGATCAGTTTTGTTAAATTGCTATTTATTTGGGTTTATATTTGAGTAGCATATTACAAATTGTGATATTTTTTTAAAATATAGTTCAAAAAGCAAAGAATAAATACTAAATACTTGTTGTGTAATTGACCTAAAAGCTAAAACAAAAAAAACAACAACCCCAAAATAGTGATGCGCTGGTTCTGAGTTAACGTCCATCATTTCACTGCTTGGCTTATCTGGGTTGACATCATAAATTTGTAGGTTTATATTTGTGCTATTTCAAATAAGGCTTGAATAAGGGCTGAAAGTCTTCAAACAACGTTGTTATTTATTTATGGTAAATAATGTTTTCCTGGCAGAAAAGTCGAGATGAATCAGAAAAGAAATGCAAAACTAAGCATCTTCTATGAAATTTTGGCAAAAAGATTTTAATTTCTGCAGCACACATGTCTATGGTTGTCCCATAAATGCATCTCCATCTTCCTTTTGTATCAGTTTGACAGTAACTGACTCGGACGGAGCTACAAACTCGACACAGGCCACTCTCTCCGTTAACAAAGCCAAGGACTATCGACCTGTGGCCAACGCCGGCCCAAACCAGGTTTGTCCTCTCTGTTGTATGATGCCCCAACCTGCAGGTGCTGCTATCACATGAAAATAAAGTAAGTTATTTACGCCAAACTGCGGCAATCCTAATAACTTTTCTCTTGCCTCTTCCAGGTCATCCAGTTACCACGCAACTCCATCACTCTGTATGGCAACCAAAGCACCGACGACCACGGTTCTCTGTCCTATGAGTGGTCCCTCAGCCCAGAGAGCAAAGACAAAGTGGTGGAGATGCAGGTACAATACTCCACACAGCTGAATTCACGTGTTTTGGGTTATTTTTCTGTGGATAAGATCATCGTAGCTAACAGTGGCGTATACTGTGCTTTTCAGGGTGTACGGACTCCCATCCTACAGTTGTCAGCAATGCAAGAGGGAGACTACACCTTCCAGCTGACTGTGACGGACTCAGCTGGACAGCAGGACACTTCTCAGGTCACCGTCATCGTGCAGCCAGGTAAACAGCTGGAGAGTTCATGCCACCTCAGCAGATATCACTTCCCAGCCATCACAGATGTCACACATTAGCTCAGGATTTTTCAGTGTTTGTTCAACTCTGAGCTATTGTTCACCATATGGAGCGAATAAATCTCTTTAACTTGACATTTAAGAGATGCCGTATCTGAACACAGTGTACCCTGTGTGGCTTCTTGCTCGCCCCTTGTCTCTTCCAAATTTACACATCAAAGAGCAAATTGAGCCAGTGTGTAAGTCGCCATTAATTTGTGACCTTTCATGACGTGTGAGGAGAATGTCGGCACTTAAACTGCTCCTGTTTAGCAAACAGTGACGGGTAATCATATGAGGGAGCAGAGTGCACTCAAGGTGATAAGCACTTTGTAGACTGGAAATGTACTGTTTTATGTTGGACCTCGAATGCGAACACACAACAAGGTCAAGGTCTGCTAGGTTTAGACCGAGGCTATCTTGTGAGTCATCGCACCTGAAAGATATGACGATGTTATTAGTCAGAATCTAATTCCAGGTACTTCAGAACATAACTGCTGTGCTTTAGTTACTGTCAGAAAGACACTGGTCCTTTATATCATAGAAGGGTTTTCATTACAGTGATGTTATTAGCTGTGTTATACAAATATTGGGTTTTCTTTCGTCTCAAGCTAGCTCGGCTTGAAATACTGGTCAGTCTCTCCAAATCACTGAATATTTTAATATTGACCCCCCTGAACGCCCAGAGCTTCCTAGTTTGAGGAGGCCTGCTCCCCAATCCAGGTTTTTCGGACAGTAATTGTAGCTCTGTGCTTTAGTAGTTTTCTCATAGTCTCATTATATACAACTGGACTTCTTTTTGTAACCAATGGAACCGGACTCTTCTGGTCATTAGAGAGATTGCAGATACAAAGCACTTTGTAATGCCTTCAGTTTTCTGATTTGGATTTCCATCTTCTACAACCTCAATTCGGAAAGAGTCGGAAGTCTGTGCAAAATGTAAATAAAAACAGAATTGAATCATTTGCAAATCTCATAAAACCAGACTGTTGTCACAATAGAACATAGAAAACACATAAAATGTTTTAACTGAGAAAATGAAATTTGATTTAGGTAAAACATCTAAAAACGAAATTGTGTCTTTGTTTAAATGTATTGTCTCTCTTCTATTAAGAGTCGGTGAACATTTGGGGACTTTCAGCATATCTTGATGGTGCCTTCCCAGATGTGCAAGCTACCAATTCGATTGGTACCGATACACCTCCGTACCACCAGACTTTTGAAAAGAGGGTTGATAATTTTCCTCTTTCGTCCAGAGGATGCAGTGTTTGTGTTTCCCAAAAAGAATTTCAAATTTGGATTTATCTGACCACAGAATAGTTTTCCACTTTGCCTCAGTCCATTTTAAATGAGCTTTGGTCTAGAGATGACAGCAGCATTTCTGGCTCATGCTCACACGTGGCATTACAGACCTTTAATCTGCAACCTTTGACCTGGCACACGATGATTTCTCCAAGTCTTCCTAAGTCCATGCAGTGATTTCATGACATAATCATGTCTGTTTTTGATGCAGCACTGAAGGCTCAAAGATCACAGAATTATAGATATATAGATAGAGCCTACACTTTTGATCATATTTTGTAATACATTAGATATTTTGCAGTCTTTGCAAATTTATGTTGAGAAAGATTATTGAAGTTTCACAGTTTGTAGATGTACCTTTTTGCCAGTTAACCTAATGAGCTGCAAAATGTTCCCCCAACTCTTACTTTTCAAATTCAAAACAAACTAAAAATTTTCATATAACACTACTGGTTTAAATAAATTCGCTTTGGGGATCTGCTGATACCAAGAGCAGATCCAATGTTAAGTCAACAAACTAAACAATTCACACATTTGCAAAATAACCAAAGCACTGCTACAGATGCATTGTAAACGTGGAACAACATAGATTTAAATAGAATGGTTTGACCCGTTGAGGCCTTGCCCAGTCAAGCTGATCCAAACACTAATATTGAATCTGTCCTTCTATACTGTAATTTAGTGTGGTCCAAATAATGGAGTTGTGTGTGTCATTTTCACATTTCATTCAGAAAATAATAAACCACCAGTAGCAGATGCAGGACCTGAGAAAGAGCTGACGCTGCCCATGGATCACACCACACTGTATGGCAATAAGAGCCACGATGACCAGAAGATAGCCACCTATCAATGGACAAAGAACAGGTCAGATGAATATGGATTAATGCAGTTTGTATTTTTTGTTGTTAAAGTCTAGAATAATAGTTTACATGATACCTCAATCATAGTTACTGAGAGGTTTATAATATAAAACACTTGAATTCACAGGTTTCAGTCGCTGTCACTAACATTTCCACATCCTCTTTAATTCCCCTTGTCCCTCCCTTCATGTTTCGATCTTTTTTTGGTCCGTCTGTTCCTCTACCAGTGGTCCCGATGGTGTGAAGATTGAAAATGCAGACAGCGCCGTTGCCACGGTGACAGGTCTCAAGGTCGGCACATATGAGTTTACCCTGACAGTAACTGATGAGAGGAAGCTGGAGAGCAGCGACACTGTCACAGTCATCGTTAAGGAAGGTACGGAGTTGTGTGTTTGTGTGGGTGTGGAATAAGACTTTCCCTTTAAGCAAAATAGCTGCTTTATGTCAAAGTCAGACAGCTGAGTATTACGGATGTTTTGAAATTTACATGTTAATTACAGAAGCAAGAGCTCAGTTATTATCTGGAATAACATAAACACACTCGGATATGTAGACAAACGTATGGTTTAATGCATGCACATACACACAGAGATCGATATAAATATAAACTAATTCACTCTAGTGCGGTATTTAAAGTATTTGTGCTAATACATGCCTTATTGCATCAAATGCCTTAGCTTTATCATTATATTGAATTTTAAATTTTAAGCACTTGGTAACAGCAGAAAGGAAGAACTCCCTTTTAACAGGAAGAGACCTTCTGTAGGGCCAGTCGGTTACCCAATATGGGATAAATATGATCTCTCTCTTTCTAGTCCCTATCCAGCTCTCAGTGTAGCCTTTTGGATCTGCTGAAGGCTTTCTGTTTAGAACAGCCTGATTAAAATGGAATTACAAGAATGATTGTCCAATATTACTAAAATTAGGAGCAATCTGTTTATAAGCATTATCTTAGAATGCTTATTGGTCCTTCAAACGTAGGAGTGTTGTCCAACTATTACCTTAGGTGCCATTCAGAGGCCTGTTCTCTGTACATTTTTTTAAAAATAATCCCAGTAATCTGGATTTTGTTCAGATCTTTGAACCCATAAGAGAATTTGATTAGGAAAGCTGGAGATTATTGTGCACTCCCATTATCGGTGACCAGAGTATAAATATCAGTACTGGAAACCATAATCGGGTGGAGTAATGAGTGGAGGAAGCAACAAAGAGGGGGGAGTATATTCAGATGAAAGGTTAAAAGCAGCACAAATGTGACACACTCATTCATTCATTGCTTGGAGAACAATAGTAGGAAACTAAATGATGAGTTACTTTTGTCAGTTACTCCCTCTTGACTTATGCGCTAACTCTAATAATGACTCACAATATGCAGCAGTTTTTCCTGTCACCTGTGCACAAAATGGAACTGGTCCCCACCCTTCCTCCAACCTTGGTTGTGCAATATTTGCACAACCAAGGTTGGGCTGATTTCCGTTAAACAATTCTGGTAATTCTTGATCTTGTTTACAATGAACAGACCTGAGACAAGCAGGTTTGACCTCATGGATGTGTTGCAGTAAAATCCAATCCTATAGCTGAAGAACTGAAATATTCCACATCAAACCAAATCATCAGCAGTTTAAACCAAATAATGTGCCGATCTATGCGCTAGAACAATGAGAACAAGCCCTCTGTGAGCTCATCCTGTTATATTGTATAAACAAAAGACTGTGCTATTAATGGGAAACAGTCCAGAGGGAGTGACAGCTGCACAACAATCATAAACATGTGAAAATGGTCTGGCTGGAAACGTGCAGTGAAGTGGTGTAGTTGCATATAAGCTTTTGATTCTCTGAGTATTTAGAGGGAGAAGATATAAGGTCTCCTGTAGATCTGAGTGATCTGAATGTGCCTCAGTTTGAATGAGAAAAAGCATGATTGTGTTACTGAGATGCTGTTTTTGTTTGTGTGGTGCTTTCAGACAAACTGTAGGGGTTACAAAAAAGATGTATCCTGTGTCTTTGAAAGTGTGGGATTCTCTCTAAAATACTGTAGCGCATGTACCAGTGACCAGCAGGGGGCTCTAACAGAGACACATTGTAAAGAAGTTTATGAAATTTTAATGTTTTTTCTCCAGAAAAGGACCAACCGCCAGTAGCTCGTGTTGTGTCGAGTCCACCCATCTCTTTGCCTGTCAGGACCGCCACTTTGGATGGATCTCAGTCCACTGATGACAAAGGTGGACTCAGCTACCTGTGGACCAGAGAAGACACCAGTCCTGCTGCTGGGGTGAGACGGACCTTTATAATCAGGCCTTTAACTGATGTTAGTTCTGGTTTAGTTTATTGCAGGGACCATGAGATTTATAAATAAATAAAAATGTATTGTTTTTTGTTTTGTTTTGTTCTGTGTAATAGGATGTGCTGAACAGCTCCGACCACCAGGCAGTGCTGTTTCTTGGAAACCTGGTGGAGGGCAAATACAGCTTCATCCTGACTGTAACTGACAGCAAAGGACAAAGCAGCAAGGGGAGGGGCACAGTGGAGGTCAAACCAGGTAAGCAGACCTACAAAAACATGCATATGAACACATCCCCAAGATATACTCATTATTTTTAACAATACGTTTCTTTATTTCATATAAAAATTACTCCTTATGTTCAACTAAAGAGAACACACATTCTCAAAAACAGTTCAGAAAACACATCGACATTCAAAAACGTCTCAAAATGGGCTCAGGTGTGACTACATGTCATTGGTCCACATATAGTTGAGTCAAGAAGCCTGTGCTAACTGAATAAACAGAAGGCTGCTGGATAGATGGACGGGCAGTCAGTCCATTTTAGACTTTAATAAGTTAAACAGCCAACTGTTAAAATATTCACACAGTGATGGTGATTTTTTTTCCCTATGATGAAAGGAAAAAATTATATCAAAATTGATATGAAAATGGATTCATATCAACCAAAAACACCACTTCTTTCTTATCCAGTCTGTATCATTTGGTTTACTTTTTTTTAATCCAAAAACAATCCTGTAAGCTACTTGTGTAGAAAAAAAAAAAGAAAGAAAAAAAAAAAAGAGGTTCATCAGTGTTTTATCACAACTTTGACCTTCTGGATCCAAACCAAGTAGAAAATGCTTTGAATGAAGTGAAATTTCTTTTGAAATAATCTTCTTATATGCCATTCTGACCCCTTCCTAAAACGTTTTAATCTTTTTCCACTAACTAAGCAACCTATGCATTTGTCTCTCGACATACAATTTGTCTGGTTTATTTCATACTGATTTAACTGTTTTACCAGGAGTGGATATCTAGGTATTAACCATTTATAGTGTTAGAGTGAAGGATGTTGAAGTGTAAAAGCTTAAACATTTAAAATATTTTAAAACTTCCCGGTTTGGGGAAAAACTATATATTTATTTGTATAGTGTAGCAACGTAACTTGATACTGATGCACTTAAAACCTAATAAAACTGCTGATTATTTTCCAGTGATCAGTTTTTTTGTGGTGCAGTGTCCCAATAAAAGACCTGTGGTTTCTATTCAGGCTTTTATTTTGTAGCCAGATAAAGATTCAAACGAGGGGAAAATAAATTCTTGTGATCGTTAAAAGACATTGTAGAAAAATATACTGAAACACAACTGCTGCATGGTTTATTTTTTCTTCAAACGACTCTGTGCATGCAAATGCTTTCCACACAGCAGGAGCCTCAACAACCAGCAGCAGAAGGTTGAGCAGGTCAGCACAGCATACGGTGCACAGACACACACTCGGCCAGAAACTAATCCGTCACTTGGCGCTCTGGACTCTCTCCCAGATTTCAGGGAGTCAGATGGATCCTGCAATCTGCCCGTTTTCCTCATGTCACTTTTTCCGTCTCACTGTCACCTCATGTGTCTTCCCTCTTCCCTATTTTTCCCATCTATCCATCAGACGTGCGGGAGCGGGACCTGGTGGAACTGGTGTTAGAGGTCTCCGTATCGCAGGTGTCCCAACGTCAGCGCGACATGCTGCTGCGACAGGTTGGGGTTTTACTGGGTGTGCTCGACAGCGACATCATTGTGCGAGAGATCAGTGCGTTTAATGAGCACAGGTGACTTTGTCTCCAGATTTTAGACAAGTGTGCAAACCTGATGATGAAAGTCATGAAACCAACTGTGAACAGAGCTGGAATTATCCTTTGACAGTTTGTTTGTTTGTTTTCCACCCTCTTCCTCCATTCTCAGTACTCGTTTGGTCTTCCTGGTGTCCGGAGGCCCAGGGCGCCCTCCGCTGTCGGGCCGTAATGTTGCACTCGGCCTGCGCAACAAACTGCGTAAACAGAAGAATGACTTCCTCATCTTCAAGGCCCGACGAGTGGATACAGTCAGTGAGTACCACATAAACGTTACGAAATGGAACAAGGAAAGGGGGAAAAGAGGTTTGATGCTTCTATGTTACAGCAGACTCTAAAAGCCTTGGTTTTTGGACATTCAAGGTCACAGTTGCATTGATTAATTTCTGATAAGCTCTTGAAATCATCAAGACAGTGTCTCCCAGTTTTGTTTTGTTTTTGCAAAAATGTAAAAATTTGTCCTATTATTAGATTCCTCCTAAAAATTCCTGGATCCATATTTTGATCTGCATTGACTCCTAAAATGAATCACTGCTAAGATGGGCCAGACCTCACTTCGGCTAAAAACTCCTCCTATGCCTGAATAGCTCTACAGCTTTGTCGCCAAATTGTAGCTGTGGGGAGGTTTCTCTCTTTAAGTTGATGAATTTTCTTTCATTAGCTGTCAACTGACTAAACCAATCAGTCGTTGCATGCTGTTTTTATGATGTAGATAAAGCATAGGTTTAATGCAGAAGAATAAATCTCACCGGATTCATCTTTGAAGACTAGATGTAACCCTGACCCATAATCTTATGTTTTGGGGGGTCGTTATTAGAAAAAGTATTTTGATGGGAGTCAGTTACAATGTCTATTCTTAAAATATCTATTCTTGTCTTTGATTTCCAATCTTTTGTCTTTTTTTTCAAAAGCCTAAAATCACAAATTTTGTCAGCAAAAGGTTAAAATAAGGCTTCATATCAGATCAATTTGATTTATGTCAAAAGTATGGAAATTACTTTTACAGCAGCTAAAATAATAAACACAGTCTGTAAAAAAACTAATGTAGCTCAATAAAACAGAATATAACAAAAAAGCTCAGTTTGATCAAACGGAAAGATTAAAGAGCTCCATTAAACAGAATTGAAACCAAAAATTCAAATAAGATTGATCAAAAAGTAAATAATTGAATACAAAATAACAAAATGGCTCTATAAGGTAAAACAAATGCACTAACACAAATAAAATAAAATAAATTAGAATGAAAATAAACTTACTAAATGTAGCAAAAATAACAACAGTAAAAATTTTCCTTGACATTAAAGTGTACACAGAGTGTAAAACATGGTGTATTGATCACAGAAAATGACTCAGTCCTCACAGGGTTATGTTTTTGAGTAATCCCACCTACAGACAAACTGAACTTATCACAGACACACTGTTTAATGCATAAACCATAAAAATCAGACTGCTATTATTCAGTCATGCTCGTGCAGTCTGCAGTCTTTGGCTCGGTTAATGATGCAAGGTCAAAGTTTTAGATTTCTTAGCTATTTCTAAGTCATATAAGTATTTCTTTAGCACTTTAAATCTGCTGTTTACCAAGTTTTAAAGCTCTGACGGTTTATTGAACATTGCTGTCGCTCTCCCTCCTCAGTCTGCCAGCTCAACTGCTCCGGCCACGGCGAGTGCGACTCATTCACGCGGCGCTGCGTCTGTCACCCTTTCTGGATGGAGAATTTTATCAGAGCTCAGTTCGGAGACGCAGAGAGCAACTGCGGTAAGAAGGGAGGCATTACAGTAAAATATAGAGTCGATAAACAAAAGTCAATAAATAATCAATTTTATTGTTGTGAAAATCTGACCCAGCAGATTATTATTTTAATTCTGTTTATAAGAATCAGAATAATCTCTGTCGCTGTATTCAGGGACGCACGGCGAGTCTTTTGTGAATTTGTTGTCGAAGCTGCATTACTTTAGAGCTGTTTTAATATTACACACTTTTTACCACATCATTTTTTCTGTTTTCAGAGTGGAGCGTGCTCTATGTGACGATAGCATCCTTTATGATTGTGGTTGCTGCGGCAACATTTGTATGGGGGATAGTTTGTTGCTGCAACAGGTGAGTTTTTTACCTAAATTCTTTTTTAATATTCTGTCAGGGTTATTGTTAAATAACTTTATGGGGGTAATGGTCATTGATTCCCTGTGTGTTTATTTTCCTGTAAGGCGTAAGAGCAAAGTGCGCAGGAGTAAAAGTCGATACAAAATGCTAGAAGCTGACGATCAGGACTGTTTGGAGCTGCAACTGCCAAGAGCTGGTAAGATGGACGCGTTCACGTAAACTCGCACCACCGCCTGCATTTAGCCTGTTAACACTCACAGAAACAGGCAGACAGTAAATTCTGCTGCGTCTGTATTTTGACTGGAACTTGAACATCTTGAATCAAATTTTATAGAGATAACAACGATACCAGTACTTCCTTACTTTGTAATATGATTGCATGCACAGCTATGGTTTTTCTTTTGTGTATTTTTCTAAGATTATTTGTTTGGGCCATTTTTTTTTCCTTTATTAGATTAGATTAGGAAAGTATATAGACATGAAAGCGAGGGAATATGCAGAGCAAAGGCCTGCAAGTTGACCCGAGTCGATGCTTTTGGCCTTTGTGGCACATTGCAGCATGAGCTAAACACTGTTTTCCAACTTTAGCAAAACTTTTTTTTTTTTTAAATGATGAGTGTGAATGTTGTTAGGTTAGTCATATTTACAGTTAATTTACCCAATGGTCTTCAAAAATAACTGCCCAAATAAACACTGAAGGTGTTAACAAATGGTAAGACTCGACTTTTTTTCTTGTGAAGATTTCTTTTGATAATTAACACTGATGTAAATGTTTAGCCAATGTTTCTATTTTAGCCACAATACAAAAAACTTGATGTTTCAAAGACTGAGTTAAATTTTCTGCCTAGTCGATGTTTAGGACAGCTCCATCACACTGTTTCTTTCGCTTCTGTTCTCCTCTTTCTCGTTCAGCACGCCTGAAGCCTGTTCCTGCTCCCACTTCCTCTGCCCTCATGCACTCGGACTCTGACCTGGACAGTGACGAAGGGCAGGGCGGGATCCCGTGGACGGATCAGGAGCGCGGGCAGCTCCTGAGGCCTCAGAATGGCTCCCTGAGGAATGGCCAGGGGCCGGTGAGGGCCAAGAAGCAGAGAGAAGAGCAGCTATAGCAAGAGAGGAGGGGGGAGCTCACAGCTGCCCTCACACAGCTCTTCCCCTTCACGCCTCCTCTTTCCCCTTCGTTGGTCTTCAACACAAAAACCTCACACTTCTCCTCTGTGAAGACAGACTGGGAGATACCCGAGTTAGGAAGAGGGAGAGAGAAGGAGATGTTGGGACCGTGTTGTCCCACTGTCACAGAAAAAACACCACGATACTGAAGCTTCCCTGCACCCACACTGAGCCAGAACGACGTGAAAAAGAAACTGCCATTACACTGAGAACCAGGGGTGAGCACTGTGTTTTGAATGATATAAAATATTAATTAGACCCCTATTATTTAACACAGAGACATAAAGAATGTAGTGCTGCCCCTCTCCTGCTGCTGGCTTACAAAGGTTGGGAGACTGTGTGAGAGGAAGTAGCTCGAGTGACTTTTTAAGATGAGGAAAAACAAAACTGCTTCAATGACACGAAAACCAGCCACCTGGCACGCTAACACCTTGCCTCTTGTAGACACGCATGTACAAACACGTTGTATTCACGCCGTTTCAGGTCGACCTGATGCTACCAAACACTGCCATTTTTAAATTAATGGTTAACTTTGCTCTGATTGTTTCTGTTCATCTGAAGCATGACGGAGAGGAAAAGAAAAAAAAAGACAACCAACCAACAACCAAAACTGATCTGAGCTGCCAACGGCTCGGAGAAACCACCTCAGAAAATATTTTAAATAATTTATGTGCATGAAGAGCGACAGATTGCAGCTCTGGTACAACCTGATACGATCGGCTGCATGTTTGTATGTCAGCTGTATGTGTGGATTTCTGTGGCTGCTGTGCCAAAAGATGTTTCCTCAGAGCAGTTTGTATGCTTCTTTTTTGTTTTTTGCTTTTTTTTATGTTTTTATGAACCCACAGAAGAGTCACAGTGTTGTAAGGTTTTATTCTCAAGGCTTCTCTGTGGATTAAATAACTGGAGTACACAACTGTAACAAAAGTGGTCTCAGTGAGGAAGGCAGTTGGGAGAAAGATGAAGAACAGGAGATTGAAGGACAGACCGCTGCTTCCTCATCACCTTTGGTAATGTGATGACTGCTTCAACCCTGAAGACCACAGAGTTTTTGTTACTGTTTTTACAAACAACCTTTTGGCTGTGATTAGACGTGGATGCACTTTGATTTTAATGTCTGCTGTCTCACTTTGTCTCTTGTTGGTTTAAAAAAAGGGAGAGGTTCGTATGTGACGGTTGGAAGTTGGGAGGTTCAGCCATAAACGCAGGACTTTGCGGTACTGAATATGTAGGAAGAATGTCCATCAGTAATGTAATTCTCATGCTTTACACTCATCTCCATGATGCAAGCAGCTCTAAATTTTGCAGACTCGCAGCACACTTGGACAAGCATGCTCATTTTTTAACAAACTGAATGTTTAAATCCATCAAAAAGCCAAGTCACAATATCATTTTTCTGGATTTAATGGTATTCATCCTCTTCAGTCTGACCATTAAAAGATCTTCTTTTAAAGTGATTTTGATGTTATGGAGTTGGAGTAAAAATCCACAGGCCCTGTGCTGTGCAAAAACATAGAAACACAGTGGGGTTTTTTTTTAGCAAGGTTAAAACAGTTAAATCAGTTTATTTCTTCCAGAGTTTTAATTTTTTAATTATAGTCAACTCTGTGTTTTTTGAACAGTGTCATTATTAGGTATACAGAAACATTAAGAGTTTGTACTCTAATGGTTGTAAAATTAAGATATCTTAAAGTTGATGGAGTGTTAAAGTTGGCCGGGAGATGCAGATTTCAAGCTGACTCGGATGTGAGGAAAATCTTTGAAAAGGTAAAATATGTTTTCTATTTTCTAATGCAAACTTACTTTAAGTATACGAGTGAGCTGCGCATCCGATCGGAGATAAAACTGTACTAAATCCCGAAAACAAATTATTTCTTCCCACGGACAGGACATAAGCAGGAGGTTAATCTGAAGGATGTTTGCGTACGCTTTGAGCAGATTACCAGAAATAAACCATGAACGGGGCCCAGCAGGAAGGCTTTGTTTGTTCATCAGCAGTAATCTGAGGTGTTTCTTGGCTGGACCGTACCGACAGACAAACTTTAGCAGAACGACTCTCCCCGACGTATCATCTCACAGTGTGATTGCTTTGCATGCAGAATGTGAAACAGACACATGTAAGTCCTCATCTGGAGGCACACTTTTCTATGTTCGTTGTTGAATGTTAAAAGGGTACATCATTGATTCAGTTCAGCTTGTACTCTGTGCGAAATAAGCTGGGGTTTGTTTTTGGGTTGTTTTTTTTCTCAAATTACTGCAAAAAGTCATCTCATGCCGATGTTGGATCTGCTGCACTAAATGTGTTTTATTCGCACCTGCTGACTTTATCGGGCCATCTTTTTTTGACCTCCTGTGGGAGGCAAATTAAAATCAAGCACACCCAGGTGCCAGCAACGTCAAACCACTGAAAAAAATCTGTTGTCTTGTCTTGTTTTGGTTTTCGTTTTTTGGGGGTTTTTTTTTTTTTGGAATAACAGCCAAATTGTTCTGATGGACTCATCTTTTTTTTTTTTTTTGGTCTCCAAAGCTCCTTTTACAGTTAAAAGGAGGACACAAAAATGTTGCGTTGTCTGCTGTTATGTTTGGGATTTGTTTAGATGCAAGTGAACTGACCTTGAGTCCACTGTGAAGGCAGAGATAAATGAGGAGAAACTGTTAAATGAAAGGGGTGTAATTGTTTTTGTTTTTAATATTTTATTATTAATAAAGTTTTAGTGAAGGATGACCCCTTCTTTTGTTCTGTGATCCTGCTGATGCAACTGGATAATGTGTAAATTAAAGTTAAAAAACAAAAAAACAGTGTTGGCTTGTTCTTGCTTTGTGTAATCTGAACAAAATTACCTCTGATTAAGGTAAAAAAAAAAAACCAAACTTTTATTTTTTTTTTTTTTTCTCTGTGCTTTCTCTGTGTCTTTGTATTAGTTGTTTTTCTCCACAGCCTGCACAATTCAAAGGAAACTCCTTTGTGTGATCTGAGAAAACTTTGTGGGAAAAAGTTTTGCCTGGATAAAACTTTTGAGGAGTTTGTTTTACTCTGAAATGGAAATGAGTCATTTTTTTATATTACACAAAAATTCTGCTTCATCACCTGGTTGGGAAAAAAAATCTAATTTCTTTGTTGCGCGTTCATTACATATTATAGGGTTGGTATAACATTTACTTTTCTGATTACAGGGGATCCAAACACCCGTGTATCGGACTGATCCTCTGGTTGGTCTTTTCATTTACTTTTATAAGCCTGCTGCCCTCGATGGTTTGTCCTTTGCACATTTTGGGAGATAATGGAGTCCTTAAAAGATTATAATCGAGATCTCCCTTCTCTGTCCTGTTATTCCTCCTCACTGTGGATCGATGCCTGTTTATAACACTTCCTATCACTGGATGGATATTTATTTTTAAGACTAGACAAGTGACATGTAAGATAAATACAAATGTGCTTTTAGGTGATCTCTGTGAAAATGGGACTTCTTTTTTGAAATCTTTATTTCGGCCAAAAAAAATAAGGTAAATAAGAAGACAGGATAAATATTTGCATGTTTTCAACGTCTCTGCAGTCAAAGTTTTGCTTCTTTTCTCAACTATTCGCAAATACAGTGTCTTAAACATGAAATGGGACAAATCATGAATGTGCAGCTGACAAATCTGTGTGATGCTATCATGTCGATATGGACCAAGATCTCTCAGGAATGTTTCCAGCACCTCCAATTTCACATGAATACAGTGTCTTAAACATGGGACTATAGAGAATTTATATTTATGTTATCATAATGTTTGTTTGTTTGTTTTTTCACTTAAATTTGAGTTAATTTGCAGAAGTATGATAGTGACTCTGACCACCAGCTTTCTTCAGTGAGTGAATGAGTGTGTGGTGCTGATGATCCACAGCCACACTCCAGGATGGGGGCCTCTCAGGAAACCTGGGAAAGACTCAAAGAGGCTCCAGCTCCAGCAACACTTGTAGTGTAAAGAACAGCTTTATCACTTGACCAAGTAATAATTAATACTTGGCACGACAAGTGTTGCTGGAGCTGGGCCTTTTCAGATTCTCCATTCACACTGGAAGCAGGTGAAGTGCTAAAAGCATCTTTAGTGACTCCACACAGACCATATATAAATATATTTGTTTGTTTGAATATTTGTGGGAATAACTAAGGGGGGTTATTATATCCCGTTCTGTATAAAACAAACGCTAGATTGTTTGGTTATAACAATAAGAACCCTTAGTTGTCGCCCTTATTTGAATCAGTGAAGTCACTTCATTGCTTTTGTGCACATTTACACAGTTGTGTCCATGTTTTCTGTATGTGTGACAGCTTTTTTCCAGTCTGTAAAGTGGGGCAAACATGCCCAGACAAGAAAAAACGCACCACATGAAATACACAACTCTGCGTGTTTTTCCTGCAAATGTTCGGAGGAACATCTCCTTTAGAGGCGCTGCCTCTTCTGTTATTTTTATGATGTCATATCTCACTGCCTGCAGATATGTTGTTACGAGGGGAAGAAAAGTACTTAGTTCTTCTATGTTTTCCCCTCTGCCTCTCTTCGTATATTGCTGCCCTCTGCCTCTCGCACTCCTTATATGGGAAAGGAATTAGTTGCGCGAACAAGGGCGGAAACGTGGCGCGGTGAGCGCTGGGTAAATTCAGCGACATACAGGAAGAAAGAGACGAAGCCCAGTCTGCTTACTGCACACTCCCACAGCAGCGACAACATAAAGGACCGAATCACTGCTCGACCAGTTTAGCAGGTAAGCAGCCGGTGTGCTGTCCTTTTTGGTATTTGCACTGCGGGGTTTGTGACTCGATTTACGGCTTTCTGCAGAAGCGGAAAATCAAATCTGAGACGAGAGAGAGAGAGAGAGAGAGCGCACAGCCGCTTCCTCCTTCACCGAGAATCATTCAGAAATTACATCTTGAGTTCGGTGTGATGCTAACGCAGCCGGCTAGCCGAGGTTAGCCGCAAAAGCTGACGCTGGTCTGACTTAAATCGTTAACATGTCTGCAGCCCTGTAGTCAGCCTTTACTTCGTCTTGCTGTGCTCTCTTATTAAAAGTGGAAACTTCTCTTTTTAGTCTTTTTTTCTTCCCTTTCCTCCTCTGCAGAGTAGTGCAGCATTAGCTGACACAGGGAGGGGTGTGTGTGTGTGTCTCAGAGGAGAGAGAGAGAGGAAAAAAATCCAGGAAATAGTCAAACTGACAGCAGACGCTCAACGGCAGGGAGGGGACGTATAAAAACACCACCCCAGCTTTTTTAAATATGTGTCGACTTTGAATAAGGTGGTGTAATTTAAAAAAAAAAAAGGTTTATCTGGGGTTACGTTAGCTAGCTCTGGTTGTCGGCGTTGGTGTTGTGGCACATTTTGTACCCCCTTTAAATAATTTCTAAGCGGTGTAACGGCTCTTCAGGACGGCTTAACGCTATTTCCTAATCTGTAACTCTTCAGGACACTATAACGTTACTTGAGAAAGGTGTTTCTTAACCTCAAGAGCCACGAGTACACAATAAAACTGTTTAACTGAGGTTTGAGTGGTGGGGCTAAAGTTGTAACGGCTAGCTTTAGCCGGTGATCGCATTATCAGCAGCGGCTTGAGCGCGATTTGTTTGAGCTTTGAGCCCACCGAAGTAGGTCTGGAAGGGCGCCCTGCTTTCCATGTCTGCCACGGTTACAAACAGTGTTTCCCTATGCAAATAGATTTGGAAGAAAAGCTAAGGTTGCAAATGCAGGAGTGGACGCTCGCTCCTTTATGTCTGGACGTCTTGCCCCCAGGCAGACACACAAACCCTCACACAGGCCTAACTAACCTACTTCACTGCCCCTGCGTGCTGATGGGAGCTCTGTGCACAACATTTCTTCCATATAGACAACAAATGAGGTCGATGAGATCAGTTTGATAGGGTTATAGGCAGATTTCAGATTTTTAGTTACAAAGGTATTATTCATTAGTACAATACACTAGAGGACTAATGAGAGACTGCCACTCCTCATCTAAAGACTACTTGGAATTTGTAGTCAGACGTTAAGATTTTGCATAGACTGGGGTCACTATTTGCAAGGAGACAGGTAGATTCATTTTAAGCTAATTTCCCATAGTGCACTGCGTGGAAATGTACAAAAAGCTAAAGTTGCTTAAGGCAGGCTTTTGGCCACACCTGCTCTTGTTTGTGCAGTGGTTTGTTCTGAAAAACCATCCCAAAAGGGAATAAAAAGGGGAGTAAATGCACCTGTTGGTTGTTGATAGTACTAATGTGTTTGAGTTTTAATATTTGCATAAGTTGAGACAAAAAAAAAAGAAATGCAATATGTAAACTACGTGAGGAAGACCATGCTGATTGAGCTTTATGATCACTTTACACCAAATGATTGAGATAAGAGCATGCAACAACTTTACAAAACTCCCAGTTTTATTGCAGCATCAGTCATTTGTTTGCACTGTTTGAAAGTGTGCCTTCATACTCCTGGTATGAACTACAAGCTTCTATAATTGTACATGCTACAGATTTAGCTTTAATCTAAGGAAAACAGAACTGAAGGAATGACTCCCTGGCTGCCGTCACGTCTCTGGTTTTGTCTTCGTCTGTAGCGTTTCCTTGGTGGTCAGCACTTGGCCCGAGCCTACGCCGCCACTTTGCTTTGGTGCACATAAAAATAAGCATTTGAAGTGAAGTAACTGGGCATAAAGTAAACTCAAATGTGCTTTGCTCTGGGATTTGCAATTTGCTAGATATGGATAAAGTTTGTTGGTGTAAACAACAGTTAGCCATCTACAGGGCTGGGTTTGTGTTGTTGTTGTTTTTTTCCAGCTGTTACACCATTTAGGGGCCGCTCCCTCCCTGTGCTGCAGGTGAGTCATGTCTCATGAGAAAGTGCTGGACTCTGGTATATGCAGGTATAAATGCTCACTGCCGTGGTGCTAAACAGAATGTGGGTCAAGGGTAGAGAGGGCTTTTGTTTCCTGCTGTGATCTAATTCATCTCAGAGTCTGCTGCACAAATTAATGCGTAACTCTCTGTGAAAGACAGAGGAAAAGGGGAAGTTTAGGTATTGTGTGCTTCTTATTCAGTCTGCTGTAAAAGGAAGAAATAGTGCAGTCTTTTAAAAATAACTTCATGTAATGTCTTGCCACCTCACCTGCTGATAACTCTATTGAATGGATTCACCTAACAGCCTCAGGGTTGATATAATGCATAACTGCCTCTCCTATTTAATGATCAGAAATCAAGTCGAAAGGCTGATTTTTAGTGATGCAGTATTTTACCTTTATTTAACCAGGAAGTCTGACTGAGGTAGGAGTCATGCAGACTCAAAGCATTATTAAAACTGCAACAAATGCAACATAAAATATCAGATCTACACATGATACACACCCACATACACAATAAGTTGGTTCTTAAGGAAAAAGATCCATGCATCTTGTTCACCATGTTCCTTATGATGGTTTTAAACTTAAACAAGCTTTTGCATTTTTTTTTTTTTTTTTTTTAAGTTTAAGATGTGGGGTAAGAAAATGCTGTTGTCATCAGATCTGTCTAAAACCTCAGCAGATGAACAATCAGCTGTTTGGAAGGGAAAAAAGAAGTATACAAAGTTAAACTAAATGGCTGCTTGAGTGACCATAACTCAAATCTCAAAATAGTTACTGATTATTTTGCTGCTGATAAACCGATGAGTGACTGTGGCTAATTGGAACAGTATTGAACACCCATTGATATGACTTCAGAGCATCTTCAGAGTGCCGCTTCTCAACATGAAGGATTTTATAAGCTGGTCACAGCCAAAAATTTAACATCTCGGTCATTTGATATGTAAAGATTTCACTGAGGAGTGAAAGTGAGATGTTGGCTGCAGCATTATCTTGCTCATTAGTGAGAGTGGTCTGTGTGGATCCATTCAGCGACAGCCAGGTATAAGGACCCGAGACTGGAGGGGCTCTCAGTGGCCCAGGTAAGGGCAGTGTCAGCTTTCAGCTGCCTCATGTAATGTTAGCCTTTCTCTTCAGGTGTGCGTCTGGATCTGTGAGTACTCCTTTATGTGTTAAACTTGGATTGGAGTCAGTTACGGTAATCATGTCTTTTGAATAGTTAAATCAGGAGTGTGCATGTTTTTTTGCTTCAAAGGTGCTGCTGACCTTAAGTTGTTTTCTTGTGCGATGTACCTGGATGTTTAAAACTCATAGCTGGGATCTCTCTGTAGTAACTCGCAACGATCTACATAGCTTTACGCAGCAAGTTCTGGCCTGCTCTTCCTCTTTTGTTACTCAACCTCAACACTAATAGGTGGATTTTTCTGTGACTTCCTTAAAGCTTGCAAATGAGCATATTTACATCTTTTGGCTCAATTTATTCAAACAGTCGAGGGTTCTGTCCTTGTGGCCGATTCGGCACAAAACCTTCATTATGTCTGTGCAGACGGTTTGATTCCCAGCTGAAATTCACTCTGTGCTGTTTCTTAATGGGAGGATTTTATCATCTCATGACATCATTGTTAGTAAAGTAGTCATTACTGTTATACTCCAAAGGTGGAAATGTGGGTGTAGGGTTGTCCAGAAAAAATGTGCCAAAATCACATTTGATTGTGTGATGCCTAAGCATCAGGCAGTGTTTTGTTTTTTTTAATTAAATATTTAAATAGCGCTCCGTTTCGGAGGAAGTAAGACAAATTAAAACAGACAAAACTTAAGAGTTTACCTGAAGTTGTTGAGCTACATGTCATCACTAATGAAAGCGCCTAACCTTTCAGAGTCCTTTCTCGTTGCCAAAGAAAGAGGCGACAATGTAACCCTTGTCATAAAAATGCTGGACAATCGGAAGCTATCTGGTGGTTGCCAGGTAGTGACTGACTGGTCTTCAGACCTGACTGAAGCTTCAGTATATGTGCAGGTGATCTATGTGAGCCAAAAAAATTCAGGCTTTAGAGTACTCTAAATACTCAGTTTTTCCTAATATTGGCTCTTGGTGACATCATTGGCTTCATAGTGTAGTTAACACATTCACCTTACGCACAAATGGTCCTGGGTTTGACATCCAGATTTTAAAATCACAAATGGTTGTGATTTTAAAGTCACAACCATAAAAAAAGGAGAGGAATAAAATGTTAAAAGTTTAACAGTGTATAGGTGTTGCTTTAGCAGCTGGTGCATTTTGGAGCAGTGACTCCGTGGATGTCCCCACAGAGCCTTGGGCTCAGGACTGATGGAATTTACACCACATGAACGCAAGCAGACAGTCGTGTACTCATGGAAACTTTAACCTGTGGTTAAAGTAACCTAGGGGTTAAGAGTAGAGGCTAATCTCTTTATCTAGTACTCCTGTGAAGCTAGTACTGTCTGGTTTGTAGCAAGACAGAAAATTCATGATTACAATTTAAATCTGTTGTTGTGGTCATTGATTAATAGTGGTGTGGAGGGTACATTATATTGAGGATGAGGTCTAATTAACTTGAGGGATTTATTTATTAAATGAATAAATAAATGTCAGCACTATGTCAGATGGGGGAAGGATCCAACTGTTTGCCGTATGTGGTTGAAATGTTAGTTGTGACCTGTAGGAGGTTGTTATGCATGCAAAATGTTGTTAAAGCTTTTAAAGTTTCTGCAAAAGCACCTGTTGGAGACCTGTTGGATTAAGCAATAAATGCTTTGTTTAGTTTTAGGAGAAAAAGAAAAGCTTCAAATGATCCGCCACTGATTTTATCCTATATTATAATTATTAATATTGATAATCAGAAACATCAGTTTTTTTGGACTGTTTTCCCCACACAGTTTATGGACAATATTGCTATGAAGGAGTTTAAGAGCAGCAATAGAAGAGCCCTTCTATTCTATTGCTGATATTCTATTGCAACATGATCTAAACCTGAAATATGGGACTTGTTGAAGTAAATGCACACATGTAAACTTGTTTCTGGTACAAAAGACAAATATGGGCAGCATTCAGAGCACTGTTGCTGTTTTTAATTTTTTTTTAAAAATTGCATTGTAGTTTTAACACAACAAAAACAGGTTCTGGGATCGCAATACTGAATAAAGTTGTTTTTTCGAATCGAAACTGATGAAGGATAAACTGAATGGCAGTTAGTGATTCAGTTTAATGTAGTTCTGCACTACAGAATTTCCCAGAGGAACCCACCCGAGGGATTAATAAAGTTCCATCTAATCTACTTCACTAATGTAGGTTCAGATTGATGCAAGCAAGCACTTCTAAAGAAATGCATCCTCCTGTCTATGTTACTGTTGACTGTATATAAATAGGACGGATCAATGATCATTTTCTATCATGATTTCTTTCTTCCTGTGTTTTAGTCCCTGGGACTTCTCTCCCAATAGTGGTAGCCAGCGTGACACAGCTAACCTTTTTATCAAACACAAAAATGTCCTCTCTTTCTGACAGGTATGGCAGAGTTGGCGAGTCTGGTGCAGCGGTTGGAGGTGGCGGTGGGCCGCCTGGAGGCCATGTCAGGCCCTGGAGGCAGCGCTGGAGGTTCAGATGGAGGAGGTATTACTGTTAAAGAATACACTGAATAATATGTGTAGAGATCAGTGAGTGAAGTTTGCATTAATACATGAAAATGTATCACTGCGCTGAAGTCAGCTTCTGGCAGTGTGGACAGCGAAACCGGAGCCTTTTTGAAAACGATGACAGATTTTAGTCATGTGATGCAGTCATGTGACCAATTAAACTAAGATAGCGGAGGGCATTATATAGCTGTTGTTTTGTTTGCGCTCAATTTTGACAGCCCTATTAAAGATTAATATCAGTTTGTAAATGCTCCAGATAGCTTTTCTTCAAATTCTTTAATTCTCACTCACTTTTGCAACTTTGTACTTTTGTGTTACTCACAGCAACAACTCCACCTCATTGTTAGTCCATTTAAAAAACTGTGCTGAAGTCAGCTTCTGAGCTCACAAAAGCCACTAGATTATTTGACTGAGTGGGGTCATTTATCACTAAAATGTTCTGATGTTGATAATTATGGCTTTCAGTCAGTTACTGTTGGCGTTTGCAGCTAGGCTTCTGCAGCGGTAGATTTAGCTGCTCTTGGTGTGTTAGCCATGGTTCACTGCAATGTGTTGCTGTGCTGAGCGTTACTTGGGGAATTTCATGCAGATTAGACCCAAGTAGTTGTTAGTAAAGATATCAGTTCCACATTAATGTAATGTAAATGGTAAATGCACTATAGCGCTTTACTTAGTCCCTAAGGACCCCAAAGCTTTATACTACATTCATCCACCCATTCACACTGGGGATGGCAAGCTACATTGTAGCCACAGCTGCCCTGGGGCGCACTGACAGAGGCGAGGCTGCCGGACACTGGCGGCACCGGGCCCTCTGACCACCACCAGTAGGCAACGGGTGAAGTGTCTTGCCCAAGGACACAACAACCGAAACTGTCCAAGCCGGCGCTTTAATCTTTACATGTATTTCTTTTTAATCCCCGTGGTCTTCTTTATCTTTGCAGCTGTATCTGTGCACGTCGAGGGCTTCGATGAGATCATCAAGGGTCCTCTGGCGGAGTACCTCTCCCTCAGCCAGAAGATAGGGGGCGACGTCCAGAAACATGTAGGTCACAAGTTCAGACATTACACATTTACATGAGGCATTGGTCACCAGTCCTACTGGAGCTGAGTTTAATTCTTTCCTAGGAAAGATGATTCCTGAAAGGTTACTTTAACTGCAGCAGCCATTGTAGAAATATTTACTGTCTACAAGTAAACGTTTCTTCTTTCCTGATGAGCACATTGCAGTGTATCTTGGTTTTTTGCCTCCACCTGCAGATCAGAAGAGCAGGTGCAGCCTGTGGAAGGACTAACGCAGCCTTTTGTTTGTGCTTCATGCAAAACTCTGCAGGGAATCTCGTAATTGCAGTTGACGCTGCTGATTTAATCGCTTCTTTTATACAGCATTGTTTTACATTTACAGTGATATTCCTCATTTTCCAAGTCCATGATTTTTTTATTATTTTTTTCCCCTGCTGGCAAGACTTGAATATTTCTAAATATGAAGCCCCTTGAAAGCAGTTTCTGTTAAGTGTTCGTGAAAGATGATTAAAAAATGGCACAATGATAAATTAATGTAACATTTCTTTCCCTCTTTTAGGCAGAAATGATGAAGCAGGGGTTCACCACTGAGAGACAGCTTCTCATCACAGCCTCCACTTCCCAGAAGCCCTCTGATGTGAGTTAAACACACTCCGTAAAACTTTAAGTTGAGCAAGCACCGCATTGATTGATCAATTTCAACTTTGTGCATTATTTATTGTGTTCGTCTGCAGTTTAAATGGACGAACCCTTCTTTCTTTTTCCCTCTCTGTACAGGTTCTGTGTTGTGATATTTCTGCCTCATTTTATTTCGATTTAAAAATCTGCTGTAAAGATTAAATATTCAAGCTCGGCTTAGTTGTGATGGAGAAAGCTTAGTGGGATTATTGGCCTTGTTAATTTGCTTCAGAAGTTGGAGAATTTGAAGAGGGTTTTTTTTCTTTCTTCTTCTTCCTTTTTCTTTTTTCCTCGAGTTGTGACTCAATTCTATACAAATTCTTAAGTTTCAGGTATCTGCTGATATCGAGTGCTAAACTTTTGTCCTTTTTCGACTCTTCAGGCAGTTTTGACGACTCTCCTGCAGCCCGTGTCCAGCGTGATCCAGCAGGTGCAGGCGTTTCGGGAGCAGAACCGCAGCTCGCCGTTGTTCAACCACCTCTCCGCTGTCAGCGAGAGTGTGCCTGCCCTTGGATGGGTTGCCATGGTGAGTCCAGGGGCTGAGAGAGGTTAACGGGTAGGAAAAGAGCCGTTTTGGCACCACTCTGTGTATGTGGATAAATGAGTGTATAATGGGCGGAAACAGGCCTCTCTTTGATTCTGTCAACAGTCTCTGATGAGCGACGGTTTCTTGGCTGACGTTAAAGCACCAACAACAGAGCTTTGCTGTTACAGTAAATGATTCATTCATTGTTTGCTGTTGTGTTTTTTGAGACTTATGAATAATGGATCAGATTTTCAGATACACATGATGAATGTCTTCATTCTCTGTCCGCCTACCTCTGTATCCTTAAACTTCTCATTTGCTTTGCAAAACATTTGTGACAGCAGTACATATTTCAGAAGAACAGTCATTCTTTTTTCTTTATTGCTAATGAGAGCTAGACAAGGAAGCTGATTAACTGATTAATACGTCTTTATCTTAGTTATTTATTTTTTTAGTCATGTTGAGACTGATTTTTTTTTTACCTTTGGACAAAGCCTCTTTTTGCAAAGATTGTGGGTGTAGCTTTATAGCAGTAGGATGGATTAGTCTTTAATTAAAGGCTTCACTTGTGGGGAAGCAAAGATTTTAAGTTCTCAAAATGTTGAGCTTTAGTTTTATACTTCCCCTTTCTTTAAACATACCTGACTCCTCTGCATCCATTTAATCCGACTCTAAAAGACAGACAGGAAAAACCTGGCCCACAGAGTCCTAAAGGAAAACAAAACATTAAGGGGCAGGAGGCATGTCAAAGCAAATGTTTGCAGTGATTCTCCACTGCTGTTTAAGTTGATTTTAATACTGTTTATTTCATCAAGTGACCTCTTTAGTGGTACATGTCAGGTAGGGATCTACCAGCAATCTAAATGCTGACATGGTGCTTGTGCTTTTAAATTGTTAGCTACAGGTTACAATTAAAATCTTACTAAGTTCAAACTTAGTTATCCAGTGTTTGGGGTTTTTGTTTGTTTGTTTGTTTTTTGTTTTAACGTTCTCTGTGGACATTTGGACTAAGTGGTTTCCCACCCATGATATACGAGATAAGACTGGCTCTATTTATCCCAAAATTTGGGGAAGTTCCTGTGTTACCGCAGCCAAGAACACTAAGTACAACCTAGATCAAAATGCTTAAACAAAGTGGACTGGACTGCTCAATATAATAAAAGCAATATGACAAAACAAACTGGCTCAGTTAGGCAAAAACTACACACAGGGTATGTTTTACGAAATGAATCTAAACCTTTTTACTTCGTGTCAGGCTCCCAAACCAGGCCCGTACGTTAAGGAGATGCAGGACGCCGCCACGTTCTACACCAACCGTGTGCTGAAGGACTACAAGGACAAGTCAGTAAAACCTCCACTATTAAAGCCTGTTTCCCTCATTGTCCGCAGCAGATGGGCCGTCCAAATTTAATTTGTATACAAAGCTGCTGGGATTTCTTCCAGTTTGTTCTTATCATTTTAAACTGTATCATACGTTTTTATTTTTTATGTTGAATCTAATAAACAAAAGGGTCAAAAGAACTTTTAAATGCAGCCAAACAGTTTGCTCGACCCATCTGTCTTCCATCCTTTCTTTTCCTTTTTCAAGTTATGGTGCCCCATGGTTTTACTGAGTCAGCACTGCCACATGATACACTGAAGCATGTCGGTGGCAGACTTCCTGGGTTTAAACTTGTAATAAAAGCCTGAAAGTGAGGCAGACTGTTTGTGCTCTCAGCTCGTGTTCACATGTCATACAGCAGGCAGGCAAATTGCACAATGAGAAAATCTGAAATAAAAAATAAAGTTGTGTTGAGTTCTAAGTAAAGGAAGAAAAACTGC
This sequence comes from Aulonocara stuartgranti, assembly GCF_965226115.1. NCBI lineage: Eukaryota > Metazoa > Chordata > Actinopteri > Cichliformes > Cichlidae > Aulonocara > Aulonocara stuartgranti. The sequence goes on from NC_138957.1 coordinate 27,538,995, forward strand.
TAGAGCTAAAAAACGATGCCATAAAATCATATGTCGTCTTCACAGGGACAAGGTGCATGTGGACTGGGTGAAAGCCTACATCTCCATCTGGACTGCGTTGCAGCATTACATCAAAGAGCAACACACCACCGGACTGACCTGGAGCAAGACTGTGAGTTTCCAAAGGAAGGAGGAGGAGGAGAGAAAAAAAATAAAAAAAGGAAATTACTGCAACTTGAAACATAAAAAGCAGCTCTCAAATGATCAAATGCAACCTGACTCATGAATTAACACATTTACCTTAGGGCCAGTTTTACTAATACTTTGTGCCAGAGCAAACTGGTCTTTGGCATTAGAGAAAATTGTACTGTCTGTACTTAGAGTTATAAGGTTGCATGATTTCTGCAGCTTGCCCTGTTGCATATGTATTTCTGGGACTTCCTTTCTTGTGGTGCACAATGAAGGAAAAGCAGGAGCTTTTAGGGTACAAAACAATCCTGAAACTGAACTTGAGCTCTGTTTTTGCTAAACTAAATTTAGCCCTTCAGAATAAACTTTATTTTTGTTTACACACAAAGTTGAGGCAAACACAGGGAGAAGTGGTGTAACTGCCCCTGATATGCAAACAGTCCTGTTTTAAATTATAGAGGGGAGAATTACTCCAGAGTTTGTCTCGTGAGTGTGCTCTCCTTTGTCTGCTTTAAAGGCTAAAAGTGTGTCCTTCATGACCTCATTCACCCTGTTAACCGTTTTCTTCTCTTCTTCCTCAGGGTGCAGTAGCTTCAGCCGGTGCTGCTCCACGCAGCGCTCCTGCTGGCGGTCCTCCCCCACCTCCCCCTGGACCCCCTCCTCCCGCTGACCTGAGCGGACCCACTGGCGGCGCTGGGGACGCCGGTGCTGATAATCGGAACGCCCTGTTCGCCTCCATCAACAAGGGGTCTGACATCACCCGGGGTGGGTAGCTACAGCTCCAACCAACAGTGATGAGAGGAGCTGATACTTTTTTTTTTTTTTTTTTTTTTTCTGGCCTCAATTTTGAGGATGTGAGTGCAGCAGTAGTCATGTAGCAGAGCTACATGAATCAATACAAAAAGGCTTTGTTGATGTAAATCATATAAAGGAGTCTCTGGTCCTTCTTTCCTTTTGTTAATCATTACTCTATGTGAGGAGGAGTAATCAGTATTGATGAACCTCTCTGGACAAATAAGTTGATGGGAGAACGTGGTATGAAGGGCAGACAGTGTATTAAGACGGACCTTTTTATTTCAGTTATAATCTTTTATGCTCATTTACACTTACTAATATATGGGTTCCATTCCTTTTATTTATTTATTTTTGTTATCACATAAATTAGATGTGCTTTGGATTAAGTAACGCTCCCTCTCTCTCAGACTAACAGTGCATGTTTCATCTCTCCCTGACCCCTGCAGGACTAAAACATGTGTCCGATAACCAGAAGACCCACAAGAACCCCAACCTGAGGAGTCAGGGCGCTCCAGTGCGCTCTGGACCAAAACCCTTCGCTTCAAGCGCCGCCAGACCTGCTGCATCCGCCACACCAACCCGTACGCTCCCCCCTGTGCTGGAGCTGGAAGGAAAGAAGTGGAAAGTGGTACGTTGAAGGGGCCAAAATGACCAGAATAGATTTTTAAACTTGCTTCTGGCTCAGACAAACAGACCTTCTTCTTTTTTTTTTTTTTTCTTAATTCTTTTTCTCTGTTTTCTTAACTTGCTTTCTGCAGGAGAACCAGGAGGATGCTCAGAACCTGGTGATCAGCGACACTGAGCTGAAGCAAGTGGTTTATGCTTTCAAGTGTAACAAGAGCACCCTGCAGGTCAAGGGCAAAATCAACTCCATCACTTTAGGTAAGAAAGGAAACTCACTCCTCAGAAACACACACGTCGAGGGCTCTCGTATTGCCCCTGATATAATGCCCAAACATTTATTTATATTTGCCGACACAGCCGCCATAAGTGAATAAAAGGCAGAAGAATGAGCTCGGTGCTTAGAGTCTCTTAAATATACTTATTTATTTTTCTCTGACAGACAACTGTAAGAAAATGGGCCTGGTGTTTGATGATGTTGTGGGCATCGTGGAGATGATTAACTGCAAGGATGTCAAGATCCAGGTGTGATTATTTTATTTTATTTTATTTTTTTTTGTTTCTTTTCACTGTTTGTTGCATTTCATGAGATCACTGAATGATTTTTGCTGCCCCGTCATTCTTCGGCTCTTTGTAGTTTCTCTGCTGAGGATTTATACATTTTTCATGAGCTCTGTTTATTATTCATGTAGTTAAATATTGGAAACTACAAGCTGCTCAGTTTTTGGCAGCTTCACTGTCAGCTGGGTGCAGTGTTGGGCTTGAGGAGATTTGTAGAAGCTGATTGTAGATCGGCATTGTGTATCATCTACCTGATAAAGTTACTGGCTTTTAGCCAAAGGGTCTACTGTTTATTTTTTCCTTTTGTTTCCAGGTTATGGGGAAGGTCCCAACTATCTCCATCAACAAGACAGATGGCTGCCACATTTATCTGAGCAAGGACTCTCTGAAGTGTGAGATCATCAGCGCCAAGAGCTCAGAGATGAACGTGCTGGTACCCAACAAAGATGGAGAGTTTGTGAGTATCTCTGATTTCATTTGTTTAGCAGAGGAAGTTTAACGTGACACAAACAGGACCTCACCTGACTGTGATAAGAAACCTTACTGCTTCTGTAAACCTTATGGGGTATTTTTGGCTTTGTAAATGCTGTCATCACTAAGTTTTCAGTGCTGCTGCTTTTATTTAATCCTTATTTCAACCAGAAAGTCAATTGAGATTAACATCTGTTTCTCAGGGAAGACCTGGACAAGTAGGCACATACCTCAAGTTAAAAATCAAATATACTATGAAAATAAAGTGAAAGAAGTCAATCGAATAATACAAATAGAAGGAGCAGTAAGTCTTTATGAGAGCTTTGAGCTCTCCTGGGTAGACAAACACGTTCAGCCTCGTTAGGTACTTGTTAGTGTCTGTGAGGCAAGCGTCACATCAATTATGAATTTCTCTATAAAAGGTCTTGGATAAAAGTCCAGCCTTGCAGAAGTTTGAAGTCAAAGTCGTTAACATGCAAACGGTCACATTGGTCCAGCGAGTAGTGTGCATTTGATCTTTTGAGCTGCTTTCAGCTTCGCATGCGCGGCATGTTTAATTAGACCATGAAGTGTTCCTTGAACTGTGCATCTTTGAGCAGGTTTGTGGTGTAGTTGCTTTTAGGATTTTTGTTAAATAATGAGAACATGAGGTTAAGAGCAAGGGGGCAAAGCTCTCCCATCCTCGTTTTAGTGCTGCTAGGAACCTTTGACCAGAACAGCCCGTTTATCGAGTCTTCATCCTGAGCCGAGCTGATCAGCTGCTGACTATAAACGACAAGAATTCAAAGCTGGTCTGAAAAAGCTTGTTGATCTGACAAAAAACCCCTGTGTGTCTCTCCCTTTCAGACGGAGATCCCTGTACCCGAGCAGTTCAAGACAGTCTGGGACGGCAGTAAGCTCGTCACCACAGCAACAGAGATCGCCGGATAAACTGGGGCAGCATATTAAAACGGCCGCCCCTCCTCAACGCCATCCCCACTCGTCTATTTTAATTATTTTTTTTTTTTTGCAGAGTCCTGTCTGACTGATCGACAACCCCACCAGCTAACTCTCACACTGTACACTGAGATTCAGACCTTTCCCCTTCTTCCTTATCAGCCAATCACAGTTTAAACTGTTCCTTCTGTAAGCCAATTAGAGGGCTGCTTGCCTTATCTGGAGCAGATCCTCCAGCCAATCAGCAGGGAGCAGCTTGTCATTCAAATTAGGGTTTCCCTGCAAGCACTTGAAAAGAGTTTTGCCAACAGCTGGGAAGCTCTGTATGCTTTTTTTTTTTTTAATTTATCTGGATGATGCTGAGCAAATTTTAGAATAGGCAATGTTGATTCCTCTGCAGCCAATCAGGCTCATTTCTTTCCCTTCTTCCTGGTCAGCTGGGGGGCTGGCGTGTTTAAGTTGTGGCCTCAAGGTTTCTCTTCCATTATATGCAATTCACTGGTGAAGCACTCGTCAAAAAGAGCCCTGTTTAAAGAGGATAAAGGCATCCATATCATCTCCACTGATGACTGCAACCATGAGACTCATAGTGGATAATGGTGTAAAACAAGTTCTCTGAGCACATAAAACCAGAGTAAAAGCAAGCTGTGCAAAAACATTCTCTCTTAAATCATTTTTAAAGCATAAATCCATCTAGATGATGATGTTTGAACGGTTTAAAGTACGTTTTCACTTAAATCTACACAGGACATTCCTGAATGAAAGGAAAAAAAAACATTCCATGTTAGGAGGCATTTAAGAAAAGTGTGATAAAGAGCAAAGATGTTGGAAGTCGGTGGAAGTGAATTTTAAAAAGTAAAGGAAAACAGACTGGAGTAAGTGATTGGAAACACCTGCTGTAATCACCTGTACAGCTATGAATAGTCTTTGAATATCAGCCTGACCATCAGCATCCTGCTCCTCATGTCTGCAGCTCGCGTAGCTGTGGAGCTCTTCGCTGAATTTTCTTTTGTCTCTTGTTTTTGTTTACCACTTTAATTTCTCTTTTTTGGGGGGGTCCAAACTCAAATCTGCTCATTAGTACTGGAGACATCATTAAAAATGTTGCAATAAATCCAAGTATTTGGGTGTCTTTATTTTGATGTTTTATTTGTACAGAAGCATTATTTCACAGTTAAAAGATCCAAATGAGGCAAAACGAAAGTGGCTTAAACCCCCCCCCCCCCGTAAAACCTGCCAACAATGATGAATAGTGTTTGACCTCATCAGTAAACTGCACCTGTGACTGCTAAAATTATGATGGCATCACAAGACACAGATTAAAAGCCAACACGCTGGAAATGATCAGTGCAAAAAGAGTAAATGATGCTTTCTGCTAAGCTTGAGCGTCCTGTTAAACTGGCGTTATATTGCTCTTGATTTCAACTGCAGCTACAGCAATCTGAGACTATCAGTATGGAGCTGCTTTAGTGTAAATAAGGCAGCAGGTTGGCTTTGAACCACTCTTCTTTGAACTGGAGGTGGTCGCCTTCGGTGGCCAGAAAAACCAGCTTCCCTGCTTTGTCCATCGCCGCCAGACCCAAACGATCCTACACACACACACACACACACACGGGGTCTGTTTTACAACCGGCATGTGCAACAAAGTTTGATTAATAAACATTTGCTGATGGAAAACCGAACTAAGATATGTCCTACTACATGCAGAACCATCGTAAGGTGGTTAAGGCAAAAAAAAAAAAAAAAAAAAAAAAAAAAGAATAGCTTCTGAATTTTTGGAAAAGCATAAAAAGGCGAAATAAAAGCAGAGATCTATACTTATCAAGGTAATCCTAAGTGTTACAAAGGTGGTTCTTTTCCATTGCCATGGTAACTTGTGCTGCAGCTAACCTGCTCCAGGCCTTCCGTGTACTACAAACCAAGTTCACCAAACCCAGTTAGGCTCAGTGCTCGCCTCAACTCGATAAGTCAACCCAAGGTCCATAATCTAGCTATAAGTACGTTCATAAAAAACATTTAGCTTTAGTTGTTGTTCTTGAGTTAATTGTAATTTTGCAGCATTTTAGTCACTATCTGTTGAGTTTCTACGAGTCATAAATAAATTGACTTGACAAACAGTCTGATACCAAATAATGAATAAAAACAGGGTTAGTCTGTGCGCAGACTTGCAGTATAAATATGTCCTGTTCTGGATTCTCACATTAATGCCTACAGGACAATAAAAGTGTAAAATTGCAACCAACGAGGGAAAAAAAAAAAAAGAATAAAGTTGCTCCTTTAAAAAAAGAAAAAAAGTCTATATTGTTGGAAATGCACACATATCTTCCGTGTGTCTAATTGGCAGATGCTGCACACCAGCAAACAAATATACTCAAATACAGACTGAGACCACGTTTTGACAAATAAATCTGATTACCACCTTCTTGTGACTGCTTAGCCTTCACATTCACAGGAAACACTGGATAATAAAGTGTGTACTGCTCACACCGTCAGCTCTCTTCCCTCATCAGAGAACCTGCAGTGATTACCTCCTTGTAGAGAACGCTCTCCTGTAGAGTCTCGGTCTCTTTGGCTTGGCCAGTTTTCAGGAAGCCGAACCACTGCGAGAAGAATCGGGACAAGACTGTGACTGGTCTTTAATCAGCACCTTTTTTTAATAAAAGTATTTTTTGAAACTGACTTGTGCAGAATTTTGCTAAAACTTTGGCCATCAGGGGACAGAATTTTACCAGTGTGTATGCTGGGATGATTTCAGTTAAGTGCTACTGCTCTTTCCTTACAAGGTGTTTCACCAGACCACTGGTATTGTACTTAATGGTAAAATAAAGGTTGCACTGACTCACTGCACCATCTTGTGGTGTAAACTGGTATTACATGAATGTACAGGCTGGCTCCAGTTCATTCAACTTAAACTTACATCTCTTCAACACATTACACAGACACTTTCAATAAGAAGTCGCTGAAGTTTTTTCTTCACATTGTGTTTTTAGTTCTGTTCATTTTTAAAATAACTACGTGCATTATGTTTGGTACCTCAGTATCGACAGGATCCACCACAGAGTCCTGCAGGAACTTGACCATGACGAACTTCTCTAGCTGCTGAAGATTCTTCTTGTAAGTCTCGTTCACCGCCTTTAGTAGAAAACAAAAACATTTTTCAACAAACAGAAAAAGAACTTTGCAGATGTGCACGAAGAGTTAAAAAAAAACAGATTCAAGAATTATATAAATACAATTAAATGTCTCCATGTGTCTTGTGTGGCTTTCTCTACCTCAAACAATCCCAGGCTTCTTCTTTAAAATGAATTAGCACCCTGCTCTAATAAAGAACCCTTAAAGAGTTTAAAGGACATAATTAATGTGAACAAATCATTCTCTTCTGCGTCGTAGCTCAGTATGAAGAGAACCAAATTGTGAAATAGCTCTTTGACTGGTTTTTATTAAGCGATTATTCAGAAGTTGATTGATTTATGGATCGGCAGAGATAACCCTGCAGGTCAGTTTGTAGCCACACAGTCTAATCCGATCCTGTCTATTAATGAAAGGTTAAGCTCTCGATCTAAACAGCAGTTTACGTCAGTGGGCAAACTTCAGTTTGATGGCACGACACAGACTTTCTTCTTTCTGGAAATGTTGACCCTGGAGCAGACTGTTAAGCACTAATAGGGTGTAATCTCATTGTCTTTTAATTAATACCTTTCACTGGACTTAAGTATCTTATACAGTAGCAGCAGCCGTCTTCCTTCTGTGTTGCCTTCTGTTTTTTCACTTGTTTATAGTTTTAATGGAGAATAAAGAAATCTAAACGTGTATAAAGGTGTGTTGTACACCGAGAACATTGCATGGTTATAACTCATCTTTGAGACGACAATAAATCATTTATTAACGATTAACTAAACTCCTTAGGCACCAAAGTCCACTTCTATAGTTATTCATAGCTGCATCTCTTTGTCTCCGTCAGCAGATGGCAGAGACAGAGTAGATTCAGTCCTCCAGCTGCCGATAAACACCGAAATGCTGAAAAAACCCCCACAATCTCCCTTTTGTTTTCCTAACGCAGTCACTGTTTACACTTCTGCGACCTCGTTGTACTGACTACAGGGCTGTTCTGGCTCTACCGACCCGCTCTTGATTGATGTCGGCCAGGAAGCGGCTGTACTTCTTGTAGAGATCATCGTTCAAAGGGTCATGCCAGTACTGGGCCTGCACCAGGCTGATAACCACAAACACAGAAACGATTCGTCACAAGATGCTTGACATGACTTAACAGGAACAACAGGCTGATGCAAGACGGAAAACGTACTGCTTTTGAAACCAGCCCAAGTAAGCTTCCTTATTCAGAGCTTCACGAATCATGTCACAGATTTTAGAGCTCTCCCCAGGACACCTGGGCAGCCCGTACACACCTGAGGATTCGAAAAACACACGGGGTTAGGTGCCAGCTTGTTTGGAAGCTGTCAGGAATTAGTAGGCAGCATAGAAAACTGTCAGGAAATAACCTGGACCATTCACTCCCATAGCTCCCTGGTCTGGCTCACAGAGCACTTGAGGCTCTTAATAAGTCTCCAGTGGGAGACTGAGCTGTTTACATCTTTACATAGAGGCTTGAATGTGTTTAATTTGAGGAGAGGAGTTCTGTTTTCAAAGATCACCTGTGATGTGTAAATAGAGCAGAACAGAATAACAAGTCTGACGTCAAAGAGAAGGACCTACAGAGTCAGGTTAAACTTTTATGTGCAGCTGATTTAATGACAATAGACTGAGTTTTATTTTACAAGTTAACTACATCATAAAAGAGCTTTTAGTTTTGTTTTCAGTTTAACTTTCTTTGCAACTACTGAGTTCAGCTCTGAAAGCGAGGCCCTTCAGCCTCCTGGTAGATGCACTTATCGAATAAGTTTGAACATAGTAGGTAAGTTCCTTCGTTAGTTGATGTCCGACCTTGACATTTATATTAGGGTCACTGAGATTTAAAGCTGATACACCTGTGGTATCAATTTGAAAATCCTACGTCAACCTGTTCTCTAGTTATCATGTTCACGGCGCCAGCCCGCTTGGCAGGGTGATGGCAAAACCTCAGCCTTTTTTGGCTGAAGGGTAAAAAAAAAAAAAAACAACCCTAAACACTACTTTTACATCAGAATATATCTGGTCAGCTCTGCTCACAGGGAAGTGAGCTAAAGTTATCATTATAGTATCACCTTGGTGCTGACCGCCAACAGAGATCAGGTTTTTCATTGGTGGAGAGGCACAGCGCTGAGCCACAGCCCTCCTGCGAACAGAGGAACCGGGTCAAAGAGTCAGAGCGAGCTTCCTCATTTCAGTCAGGAGACAAAAACTACGAGCGGGAAACATGCCGAGGCCCGAGAGTTGGTTTTTTTTCAAACACACAAAGCTTCCAATTTCTCTTGCATAACAAGTAAGAAAACCAGAGTCCAGAACAGGAGTTACATACAGAAATTGCGCCCCCTGGGAGAAGCCCATCGCATTGTATCCTCCCTTCAACTTGGGGTCCAGAGCCAGCTGATTGCACACCATGGACACCTGCTCATTCACATCTGAGAAAAACCCATTTTCTGTGTCCTGCAGGAGGAAAAACATGAAAAGTTCAAATCACAAGTGACAGATTAAAAGAAGAAAATGAGCAGAGAGATAACGTTACGGCGTCACCACGGATCAAAGCCGTACCCGTGCAGGTTTGGTATAAATATTAACACAGAGGAGTCACACAGTGAAGCTGCAAAGGAGCCATTTTTCTGATGTAACTTATGTCACTACTACTGCAAATACCACAGAATAGGAGCCATCACACATGTGGAAAGCTGCTGTGGGACTGTTAAAGAAAGAGATATAAAAGGCGTTCTTTATTAAACATGTCATATTCACTTTTACTGTGTGTTTCTGTGAGAAGACGAGTGGCCGTGAGTCATCTTCTGAAGGTAGTGAAGCAATGCTACGTCTTAATAGGATGACAGCGATTTTTTTTAGCTGCGAAATAGCATTACAGGAAGTTTTATCTATGCGTCCAGTCTGTACAACAGCTTCAGCGTCTTAAAAAGGTACAGGAAGTATGTGATCTTTTGAAGTTTTTTAATTTAAAAAAAAAAATAATAAATAAAAAATAATATATATATATATATATATATATATATATATATATATATATATATATATATATATATATATATATATATATATATATATATATATATATATATATATATAAATAATCCATTATCATTCATTTAGAATGAATATCAAAAATACACAGGAGTGGGCGCTTGTTTGTGGAAGCTGCCGTGTTGCCTCACCTTGTAGAGACTGACATATAATACAGAGGGCGAGATGAACATCCGCCAATATTTCACAATTACTTATCGTCACCAGATTAAACATGTAACCCTCCCATTGCTGGACAAATGAGCCAGCTAAACAACAAGAGCTGGTTTTAAGCTAACGTTACGCCAGCTAACGTTAAGCTAGAGTGTCCTTAAAAAATTTAATTGTTTTTTTAAAGTTATCGCATTTTCCCTCTGATAAAAAAAACTTGACATTGTCACATCATACGAGTGTCTGACACAATAAAAACATTAGATACATTTCAAAGAGTTTAACTAATGCCAGCTAATGGCAGCAAATGCCAGGTAACAGCACTTAACAAAGGCTAACAGCAGCTAATAGCAGCAAAAACAGCAGCACTTACTGACAGAAAAGTTCAGCATATCCTCAACAACTCATCTCGGTATCGCTGTCAGTGGACAGAAGTGGGCTTCACTGACTCGTTTCGGACTCCTTTTACTAATTTTTACAGAATCATCCAATAGTAAATCGTAAATACATATGGACATCCAGTATATTTCTAAGGTAAAGTAAAGACTAACAGCCTGCAGTCACTGTGAATCATGCACTTTAATAGGGAAGGTTAAGAAAGCTGAATTCTACAGTCTGCAATCTATTAAATCTAGTGGTGAGATTTCACACACTCTACCTTTAATGCCATTTAAATTTTTACTTTCATACTATTAATATTCCACTAATTACAGAGATGAGGGGAAAATTTTGCTTTTTAAAAATTGCACTTTTCAAAAAAGTGTGAGTCTTCATAACTTCTTAAGTACAGAGCAGAAAAACAGAAAACACATTCAAGCTCTGTTAAAATCTCTCTACCACTGCCACAATCTAAAGCTAAGTTATTGTTTGTTGTTTTTTTTAAATCAAAAAGAAATATTCTTTAATGAGCTCTGAGCATTAATATAATGAGAAATATCATTTTTTCAGGCACAAAGCTGCAAAATTTAATGTTTATGATGTAGAATTAAAAAAGCAACGATCGGTATTTCGTCTGTTTCCTGATGATTCACAGGAGAAAACTTCATGGGGTGTTTTTGGGTTGCATGCTCATATTAAATTAAAGCTTCCAACAATGAAATCAGATATTTCATTGTTTCTCTTCGTGACTCTGTAATACGGTCATCTCTGTCCAGAAACCTTCTGTTTATGAGGGGCAGCCAATCAGAAGAAAGTTGTCCTTATATAGGGAGGAGCTAAACTATCTTATTTCAAAGAGATGCATCGAGGTAAAAATAAGGATTATTTTGAACAGCGCAAACGTAGAGCCCAAAAATACAAATTCATACCTGAAAATTCCTTGAACTGTTCTAACATTACCATGTGACTAATGCAAAGACCATTTTATTCACAGAAAATATTTTCACTTTCATAAATGTCTTTACAGCGTGAGGTTACCTCCACTATGTTTTTCCCAATCATCACTGAGAACACGTAAACTCCTGGGATCTCCTGCTCAATCATTTTCTTTATATAGCCCATGCTCAAAGGGTTGCAACACGAGTCACCTGATGAAGAAAATACAAATAAACACAAGCCTTATCGTCCAACTTTATTGAAGGGAATCAGGCATATCCACAGTATTTTTATGGCTTATTTTAAATACATATAAATCAGGTAGAGGCTCAGTGCAGAGCACAGTCTTCTTTGGTTTAAGCTCTAAAATCTTCTGCACTCTGAGTTAGAGGTAGTGTCTTTTTTTGCCTGAGGAAGAAGAGAAAGTGTTTTTCTTTTCACTTCCTCAGGTGGGATTTCTCCATCTAGTATAGGATTTAATGAGCAGCCTATCAGTTTTAAGCACAATCCTCATCTCTCACATTACAGCTCAGGTTTTTATCTCACTGCAGTGTTGCTGTAAACATGTGGCTTTCACTTTCGTCAGCAGGAAGTGACGTGAATCGATGAATCACATGTTACCAAGGTAAGTTATTCAAATGTGTACTGAACAGTGGGGGCAAAGGCATCACAGTTAACTTTTTTTGTACTATTCTAGATTATTTTGTGTAAAACACAACACAATCCCAATAACTACACATCTGTGGATGCATCTTTTAAAACAAACAAACAAACAAACAAACAAACAAACCAAAAAACAGGATTAATTACCACACATGAGATTTTAAAGATCCTTTTCATGGCAGATTTACATAAAAACATGCAAATTATTCAGTTCTATTTACATATTGTGGAAAAATGAGCTGAAGATTAAATGTGCATCTCAGTTTAAACATAATAGAGAAACTATGTACAGTTGGGTGAGTTTTTTCAATCTTAAAGCTTCTTAAGCCAAAATAAAAGAGGAACACCGGATGTTTCATGGTTTCATAAATCAATCTGGTTGTGATTTTGTCCACAATAAAATAAATTTTCGTTCATAGTTTTGATTAAACAACTTGCAGTACTTGAATTGAAAAACTGAATTAGAAAACAAATGACACAATTGCATGGGCCTCTACATATCAGACCTTTAACAGTCAGCAACCCCTTATATATGTCTCTGGAACTTAAAACACTCTGCATCAGCTCATAAGCTGGTGTACTGTGTTTTTATGGTTATTATGAATACTGGTTTGTAGTGTGGTTTCAGAAAGGTGGCTTATGCTTAATTTTTTTTTCTGTGAAGACTATAAAGGTGCCATTTTTAAGATTTTTTCCAATATATCCCTACAGTAACGGAGAACAGAGTCACTTACCCATCCCATGCCAGAGCACTAGTGGTACAGTCCCATTGTCGGAGTCATGAATTGGGCTGGAGGTAACAAGCAGCACTGGCGCAGCCAGGAGAAAACACAAAAGGACAGCTGCCATTCTGAGTCCTGACACATGGAAACAAAATGAACTAGTTTTTCCTATTTTATCAACATCCAAGAAATAACAGACCCCTGGAATCTCTCGGCAATATGAATTTATTAATGCTATCTCTATATAAGCAATATTTGCTGTTATTCAGTTAAATGCTGTATGCTTTTATTTATTACAAATCCCCTTTGTCATTTAACCTTTTTTCTAAACCCCTGTATGTCATGGTTGGTAATTGCACTGGTCCATGTTTGTCAAAAGATATCTGCTGTATGTTTGTATACAGTCAGTGGTCCTTGCATGTGAATGAATATCAAATAAATGGGAAAGTACAATAAAATGTTCGACAGGAAATCATCCCTGTGCTTCCTAGTATCCCCAGAGCTTCCAGTTTATTAGAGCTGGTCATCCCGGGTATATTTATATCTGTATTAGAAACTCAGCTCACTATAAGTGCGTCTATGAATTATCCTCATGTCACTTCGAACAAGCTAACTACAAACGAAAGAGCACATGATTTACATCAAACGCATACTTATTACGTACATTTTGGAATATGCAGTAGCGCATTGGTGCTGTACCAAAGGTTTAAATCTACGCAACGTATTCTTTAAAATATGTATGTAAATATAGTTAGATTAAATAAAATAAAAGATGTCCAAAATTCCCCCAAAACACTACTCACCGCTTCCGTATCCTTACTGTTTGTCTGTTGGACTGCTTGTCACATGATAATGTTTGGAGCGTGTAACCAATCACGTGAAAGGGGAGGGGTTAAAAGCTAAAGGGGGCGGAATCTCCAAGTTACGTTAAAGTTAGCCTTTTTTTGTCATTTCTTATCCATTTAGTTTGATTTAACCAACTTTACGCCTGTATTAGGATTGCTGAAGATTATGTCCACTTGTGTAGCAAGCTTCACATGGATATTCTAACATCTGGCCTCTTATTTTGAGACCTAAATACCGCACTCCAGCTACCTGCTAACGCTTAGCTTGCCATGCTAGCTCGTTGTGAAATTCCTGGACAACAGCATTCCTGCTCGGATTATTCAGCGAGTTTTCTGGAGGCTTGAGGCGGAATTGAAGAAGAACGAGCAAGTGAGATAATAAAGGACAGGATGAATATTCAGTACGAGGATACGACATTACCGGGGAGCTACGGCGTCGTGGGGTCGTTCCCCAAAAGTTTTGGTTATGGAGTGGAAGTGTCAGACCTTGAGGAGAGCCCGACATCAGCTGATAAACCCAGGATCCTGCTGATGGGGCTGCGGCGCAGCGGCAAGTCCTCTATACAGAAGGTATGGTCATTTATCTGTCCCCGAACACCATCCAGATCACCACAGGACAAGAAAATTCTGAGTTCATAGTAAACAAAAAGCGAACAAAGGAAACAGTTTGGTTACATGTACACCTAAAGGAGATATCACCGTGGGTCAACACACCTGAATGAAATGATTAGTTCATTACCAGGCTTCTGGAGAGCTTCAAGACATGTTGAGGAGGTAATTTAGCCATTTAAATCAGCTGTGCTGGATCAAGGACACATCTAAAACCTGCAGGATACCGGCCCTCGAGGCCCGGAGTTCGACACCTGTGATTTAAAAGATGGAGAATGAGACCTGCAATGCTGTATGATTTAGAGTGGCAGGCATGTGCAGAGGAGGGCTGGAAAAGGGTGTTGAAGGTGGAGCTGCCAGGCAGGAGGAAAGCTTCATGGATGTAGTGGAGGAGGACGCGTTGGTGTGACAGACGAGAAGGTTAGGGATAGGCTGAGATGGAGGCCGATGATCCACGGTGGCGACCCCAAAGTTAGCTTTGAGAGGTGGATAAACCTTTAGATCCAGGGTAGTGGTGAGAAATGACTCTTAATAAGTCACATGAAAATTTTGATTGTCAGCTTCATTTGTTATGGATTTAGTCAACTCAATTCAACAAGACATATGCAGAAGTTTAATGTTTTAAGTATTTCAGCTTCTTTCTGATCTCTAGGCAGTGTAAAGCTGCAACAAAAAAGGGAGCCTTTAACTCATGAAACTAAAGAGCATAATCAGCTGAGCCTTGTTGCCTTTGATCAAGAACAACACAGCCTGCTCTGGATCAGTCTAACAGAATCCATTATGTAATGGATTTGTATTATTATAGCGCTTTTCCAGTATTAGTGACCACTCAAAGTGCTTTAGACTACAAGTCACATTTTAACCATAGATACATATATCTGTTATAAGTCCAAACAGGCAAACTCGACACAGAAAGGCCCGAGCTGGGGTTCCAACCAACAACTTTATTGCTGTGAGGGGTCAGTGCTGACCACTCATAATAAGGATGTTGATAACTGATAATTCAGGATGTTGGAATGCTGTTCCACGTCATTCTTCCCACTTTAACCTTTCTCTGAACTCCATCTTCCTCCAGTTTCACAGTCATTAAAAGTTTCAGTCTTTGTTGTTGCTGCATTTCCGTTTATTTGTGAAAGATTTCATCACAGGCCTCAAAAATCAGCATAGCATGTGACTTTGTGGTGACTTGGAGTTTTTCACCCAGGATTTAGCGGACGACATGTTAGAAAAGTTTGTGACTTCTGAGAACTAAAGCCAGTCGAAATGTGGGAGTTTGTTTCAATATGACATATATATATATATTTACAGCGAATAAAACAAGTATTGAACACATCATCAATTTTCTAAATATATAGATATTTCTAAATGCCATTATGTCAGTAACAACCCATCCAATTCAGACATGTAAAGACATGAAACCATAGATGTTCATCAATTATGTGTAATAATGAGAAATGACCCCAGAAAAGATTATTGAACACGCTTACTGAAAATGATTTAGTGTTTCGTACAAAAGCCTTTATCTGTGACAGTTTAGGCGCCTCCTGTGTGGAGAAACCAGTCACATGAATGAGCCAGAATCACGCCTGAGCAAACAGTCTTCAAATCCCGTGGGCCCCTTCTATGACCTCTGACCTTTAGTTCTTTCCATAGATTTTCACTTGGATTCAGGTCAGGTGTTAGGCTGGGCCATTCTAGCAGCTTTATTTTCTTTCTCTGAAACCACCTGAGAGTTTCCTTGCTGTGTGTTTGGGATCATCGCCTTGCTGAAACGTCCACCCTTGTTTCTTTTTTATCAAGAATGTCTCAGTACATTTTTCCAACTTTGATTATATGAAGCATGCCAGAACACCATGGTGTTTCCACCACCAAACTTTACTGTTGATATGGTGTATTTGGGGTGATATGCAGTGGCGTTTGACAAACATGGTGTGTATTATGGCATCCAGAGAGTTCAGTTTGCCTCTCATCTGAGCGGACTATATTCTCCCAGTATTTCATAGGCTTGTCTAAACGTTGTTCAGCAAACTTCAAACGCGCTTCAGCATGCTTTTTCTTCAGCTGTGTGGTGAGTGTGCGTACAGTTCATGGTGGTTGAGTGCATTACTTGTCGTTTCCCAAAAAGTTGAATCTGTTCATCTGAATGTAGCAAATTGGTGATGTTTAAATTTCTGAGAGTAACTGTAATCTTTGTGCATCACTACTCAGGTTGTTTTCCACAAGATGTCACCCAACGAGACTTTATTCCTCGAAAGCACCAACAAAATCTACAAAGATGACATCTCCGGCAGTTCCTTTGTCAACTTCCAGATCTGGGACTTCCCCGGCCAGGTGGATTTCTTCGACCCCACATTTGACAGTGAGATGATCTTCAAGGGAGCTGGTGCTTTGATCTTTGTCATCGACGCTCAGGTACGGTGACTTAAGTGTGACTTGGTGCTTTGGGTGGTGAATTAAATCATGTGTTAACTAAATCAGCACATCCTGTCTTCTGTTACCAGGATGACTACATGGAGGCTCTCAGCCGGTTACATCTAACTGTATCCAGAGCCTACAAAGTGAATCCAGACATCAACTTTGAGGTGTTCATCCACAAAGTAGACGGTCTGTCAGACGACCACAAAATCGAAACGCAGAGAGATATTCACCAGAGGGCCAACGATGACCTGACAGATGCCAGCCTGGAGAAGGTTCACCTCAGGTGAGAGTCTGACGTGTCTACACAGGTGAAATACTACAGAGCTTCTTGTCATGGTTAAGGTGTAGTTTAGCATTCATACTAGTAAGTCAGACAGCTAAGACTGATCCCATTCAGTGATAGACTGTCCAGTTAGTCCCCTAACACAGTCATTCCTAAAGTGTGGGTCCCCCTGGTGGATTGTAAAAGGTACTGCAGGTGGGCTGAAGTAATAACAGAAATTCAGTTTTAAAGTGCTCACATGTATGAACAGTTACATGTTTATATAAATGTGTTTATTTATATAAAAAAAATGAATTAAAAGTGGTAACAGGAGGTGGTTAGTTTGTAATATTATTCACTACTCTGACCTAAATTTACTGCTTTTGTATTTTATTAAAGTTTGTGTCCCAGTGACAGGTCGGTCACACATTGGCTGTAACACTTTACATATGACTGGGTAGCATTAGCTGTTTATGGCCAAAAGCTGGTGATCATGTTTCTGTTTTCTGTTTGTTGTTGTTGTTGTTGTTGTTTAAATAAAATTTTCAACTAAATGAATCACTTTCTGTTGTATTTTCAATAGAGTGAACATTTAAGATTGGACAAGTACAAATACAGATACAGTATTTGAGATTTCTCAAGTTATTAGTCAGAGCCATCGTGCAAATATTCAACTATTTTAGGGGTAGGTATTCAGTTTTCAATTTTGGGATTCTCTGTTGTTGAAAGTACAGCACAGCCAATCTTTTAACTGTGAGGTCTACCAAACCTGACCCTCATCTCAAACCTGACCCTAGTCCTTTCTTTCTAAATAGTTCTTTTGTAACCTGATTGCCCAGTAGGGGTGGGTTTTTATAATCGATTCATCGATTAAAATCGATTCTGGCTTGGATAACGTAAAATCGATTCATTAAAATCCTGAATCGATTTTTTAATATAAATTTATTTTGTCCGAAATGCCAGAATCTCTGGTGACATCTCACAAAATTTCAAGAACCACCAAACAGTAAATGAGAGCAGGTACAGGGATTCTGCACATAGACTTAAACACACAGCGCGACCCGCGGATCAGAATCAGTTAGATGTCGCCTTTCTCACAGTCGGGGCTGAAAGCCGACAGCTCGCTGATCCGGGTCCGCGCTTTGTGTTCACGCCCTTTATGCGCTGATTCTAAAGCTGTTAGTTTGATCTCTCTCCAAACAATATTGACCGAACCAGCAGCTAAAGAAGATCCAAACGCTTCACATAAACATCGTCATGAATTCACTCTTTTACTGTTTTGCTTCCATTGCGATGCGCAGCTCTCTCTCTCTCTCTCCCTCTCTCCCTCCCCCTCTCTCCCTCCCACCCTCTCTCTCTCTCTCTCTCTCTCGAACAGTTTCGCTTTCTTCATTATTCGCTTGCTTGTTATGCACAAGTCTACTGTTGTTTACAGCGCTGTCGGCCGCTGTTTTTTTCCCTTTTACATTCTTCCGAAAAGAAAACCTCATTTCTGCTGTTCAATACTGAACAAATTTAAACTTTTTAATATTATTCAAAATGCAAAATGCTTAGCCGTGTGTCTAATAAAACCGCTGTAACGTCAGAGGTAATGTTCATTAATTAATGGTTTTCTTTCGTTTTTGATGTACTGCAGAATATTTTTATAAAATCCCAGGCCAGGCAAACCACCTTCATGTTTTTCTGTGTTTTATCTTCAGCTACTTTGACACAAAGGCATCTGCTGTGATGCTCACACCTTGGATAAAGTCTTGCGAGTGTCAGCTTCCTTTTTATAGATACAAAAATATGTAAATGTTCTGATCTGAATTATACTTCTGACTGTCAAAATTTCCCAGATTTAAATCGAATCGAATCGAATTAAATCGAATCGTGGATCGAATCGATTTGGGACCTTGTGAATCGGAATTGAATCGATTCTAGAAATCAGTGACGATACCCAGCCCTATTGCCCAGTCCTGGGAGAACATTTTAAAAAGAACAGATGTTATATATTCTGATGCTTAGAGTTAGAGTTACAGTCATCTGTGGTGATAATTAGGCCTCAAAGGTTTTAAGACACCCTTGGAAAGCAGACGTGCTCAGAAGCTAAAATTAAAGCTTCTATCTCAGTTTTGGTAACTGTCTCGTCGTCTTTATTTTGTGTCCTCAGCTTCTACCTGACCAGCATCTACGACCACTCCATATTCGAGGCCTTCAGTAAAGTCGTCCAGAAGCTTATTCCTCAGTTGCCAACACTGGAGAACCTTTTGAACATTTTCATATCTGTATGTTTCATTTATGTTATTTGAACCACAATAAGAAGCCTAATTGTATTTTCTTTTTCGTATAATAAACATCCCTCCTGCTTTGCAGCACTCCGGGATTGAAAAGGCCTTCCTATTCGATGTCAGTAGCAAGATTTACATAGCCACAGACAGCGCCCCCGTGGACATGCAGTCCTACGAACTCTGCTGCGACATGATCGACGTGGTCCTCGACATCTCCAGCATTTACGGGTGAGAAAAGCTATCAGATTTGTTTTGAGCTTTGGCGAAGAGCAGCGTTTAGAGGTGCTTTTGTCTTTGCCTGCCAGGCTGGAGGACGGCAGCGGCTCTGCCTATGATGAAGAGTCTTTGGCGATCATCAAGCTCAATAACACCACAGTGCTTTATTTGAAAGAGGTCACGAAGTTCCTCGCGCTCGTCTGCATCCTCAGAGAGGAGAGCTTTGAGAGGAAAGGTGTGTACTTTTATTTTTTGTAATTGCTAGTGTTGGCTTTATCAGGAAAATCTTCCTACGTAAATGTGTAAAAACCTGAAGAAATTCACATAATAAACACACAAACACTATACACAATTGTAAACATGCTCACTAATTTTCTTTGCAGGTTTGATAGAGTACAATTTTCACTGTTTCCGAAAAGCCATTCACGAAGTGTTTGAAGTCGGCAGTTCGAACGACGGTGCCGCCTGGAGACCAGCGAGCTCGTCCAGCAACAGCCAACCAAGCCTTAAATATGCTTCTCTGAATGGAAGTGATGTTTAGAGGGGCCGTAACTCTGCGGTTTACATGAAGTCCAGTGAGGCTGATGAACGATGACTCTTACGTTTCACAGAGTCTTATCTATACGTGGTTCCTCCATCAAACGCGAGAGTTTTTCTGTTGTACCAGCAAGATTGTGAAAAAACTACTCGGCTGAATGTCACGAAATTTGGTGGAGAGGCCGAACGAGGGCAAAGGATGTAGAGGATTTACTTTGAATCTGAATAATTTTCTGGAAAACTGTGAGAGAACGCATTGGCCATGATTGAGAATGCGCTCTGCCCAGTGCGGGAAATACTGTCGCGTACGAATCGTATTTTTTCTCTGCCATCCTGCAGAAATGTTCAAATTTTCAGTCAACTGTGTTTACCTTCTCGGCCAGTACTCTGGAACGTAGAAACACTTGTGGCCCAGTTTAAGTAGAAATGCTCTAAAGCCATCTGAATGTGTATTTCCTCCACATCCCGCAGGAGCACACACTCCTTCCTTGTTCCTCCTCGCTTTGCTGTGAAATCTTGAATTCTTTAAGTAATCCTTAAGTTTAGGGGGGGGGATACTCCTGTGCCTGTGGAGCACCATGTTCATTCTTCTGTGTGTTTCCTTGATAATGACATGTAATGGATCTCCTCCAATCAAAACTGTGCCAGTTACACCATCGCAGCCTTGGGTGATTAACAGAGAGGGTGATGGTGTTTTGGTCTTAATGGAGTCTGGGACTAACTTACGATGGTTTCACTCGGACAGCCTGCCAAACCTTTGGACTTTTGTAGCTTGATGAGTGTGTAGGCCAAACTGTTTGTAGCAGATGTTGAGGTTTTCTGTGTGAGCGCTGAGTGGGACCTGAATGATGTTTCAGAAGCCATGCAGATGTGTTTTCATTACTGTACATAAATCTTTAATAAAATATGTTTTCATACTTTGCTCAGTCACTGTTATCTTTGTGTAAGAGATGCCACTTCACACAAGACATTTAATTATAATGGGGAAACTTAAGGTTTATTATTATAATGTAAACAGACTCATAAGCTACTGGGCTGCACTTGTGTTTAATCCTCTACTAGCAGCTGCTTCCTTTAATGTCGCCACCACAGATCATCTCACTCTATCCCTACATCCTATTGCATGACCTCCTTCACTGTGTATCTCCTATACCTCCTCATCATGCATGTCCAAATCATCTCAGCCATGCCTCTCTGACATGCTACTCTGAGCACTCTCCACACTCCTCAGCCTAAGCTGCAGTTTTCCACCTCCTGTGTGCTAACATGCCTCACTGAGTGAGCCTTCCACTTAACTCTTGCTGTCTCCACCCAGCCTGCACTTTCTTCTTCACCTCTCTTGCTTTGGATGGTTGACTCCAGGTGTTTAAACTCCCCTACCTTCACTATCTCTGCTCTTCATAGCTTCACTTTTCCACCTGTCTACTGACTTCTCTACAGAGCATACCTCCACCTCTCCAGGCTCTCTTTCACCTACTTTCTACTCTCACGACCGATCGAAATGTTATCTCTAAACATCATAATGCGCAGAGTCTCCTGCCTGACCTCATCTGTCAGCCTGTCGGCCTCCACTGCAGACAAGAAGGGACTCTGACCCGATCTGCATGAACCTGTCTGTCTGTCGGTCCTTTTGCATATCCTGCACAACCCTCACATACTTCTCTGCCACTCCTAATTTCCTCTCTTGGCACGCTGTCACGTGCCTTCCCTAGATCGACAAAGACTCGGGCAGCTCTTTCTGACTTTCGTTATACTTTTCCATCAACTCTCTCAAAGCAAACATCACATCTGTATTGCTCTTTTTTACCACAAATAATTCATCGTCACACTATAACATGACGTCCTATTCTTATGATGGCACATGTGGATGAAGGAGCTGGACTACAGGTACCATGTTGTGATACCAGTAGCAGCAGAAATAGGAAAAAAATCAAGCAGGAGCGGCAAGGAGAGAGCAATGGTCTGTGGACACCACCTGCAAAATCTACTTGGGGGCTTGTCTTGTTGCCTCTCTGGTATACCAAAGCAGGTGGTGGGGAAAAAAAACACACGAATTTAATTTATTTCTCATGTGTTTTTAATTTAAATGGCAGTATTACGCTTCCAGAGACTTGAAGTTAAGAAATATTAGGTGAAGACAGGTTTACAGGTATATTTTCCAGGCTTTTAACTTAATTTATTTTAAATTTAATGTCACTTCTCCTGAAATGCTGTAACTATGAAGCCTGAACAGCAGATGGCATCATATTTGCATCTAAGAGTTTCATCCTAATTTAGCTCGGTCAGTTCAAATTAAATGAATGATAAAAAGCCAAAATGTCTGAGGCACAGAAATCTATCAACAGGTCCAGTAAATAAGTAAAAGCTTTCATCATACCATGCTGTGTACATCCTGATGTAATGGGTAATGGCAGGATGGAGCCACAGCTGAACCCTCTAATCGTCCCCAGACCTCCTGCTCACCACTGTGGAAAGTGAAGGTCAGTGAGAGGGAAAATGATATCATGCTGTCCAGGATTTTCCTCTGTCTTTTATTCCAGGACCCTGCAGTTTGCTTCTAACCACAAATTAAAAAAAATGCATCAAACCGAGAAAACTCAGAAGAAACCGAATACTGTAAGGTGAAAGATAGCGCAGAGAGAAAGTGTGTGTGTGTGTGTGTGTGTGTGTGTGTGTGTGTGCAGGCTTTAAAGCTGATCTCAGCTCCTCATTTGTGTTTGATGGATGAAAAGTGTGCAGAGAGAGGACAGCTGTGGGGGTGATGCTCAGCTTGTCGGTAAGAGAAAATCACTTCCAGAGTTGAGATTAAGCCCCAACTCTGACTTCTACTGTGGTATTAAATCCAATAAAAGTCACAATAAAGCGTTCCTGCTGGAAAATTTATATTTAGATAGTATTTTATATGATCAGCAGGGCAAGGGAGTGTCCAAAGGCAGGCACAGGGTGGCACTGCCCCTTAGTGTATTATATTGATTTATTGATTTTAGATAGCAGTGTATAAAGAAATAAAACACCCCCAACTACGCTGAAGTGACAAATAAACACTAAGTAATGAATAATTATGATCCAAAGGGGTACTTTTACTTTGGGTCTTGTAATTAAAAGTTAAAGTTTTTTTATTATTAAACAGGACTGTAGTTTTTACGTAAGTCTAAACGCGTTTCGTCACTTTTTTATATACATAACCCTGAAACTCTTGTGCAGTATCACTTTTCATGTAGTAGACCTGTTTGAGGACACATGGGGCTGCTGCACATGAGCCTGAAAATCGTGCCCAGTTTTCTCCACAGTATTTATTTCCCCGCTTTTTGCCATCCCAAACAATCCCGGAAACGCCCCTGCACTAGCCCGAGGATCCCTTAAAGTCTACCATGTATTTAAAATATTCAGTTACGTCCAGAAAACACATGGAGTCTACCGTCTTTCAGCTCCCCGCAAAGTGAAATAAAGAGGGAGTGTAAGGACAGAGAGGTGGGTGGGGGAAAGGGGCGGGGTTTTGGAGGAATCGCTTTGGTTTTACGCACCAGAGACGGCGCAGATGCTTCTGTCAGTGGAAAGCCGTCAGCTTTCAGCTCGCTGGAGTCCACGGTGGATTTAACTATCTGTCATCTCAGCAGAGCAGAGCAGAGCGGCTGGCTGAGGCTGCAGGTCCTGCAGAGGCTGTAGAGTCTCCTGTGAGCATCTCCAAAAACTGCTGGTGCGCCGAGAGCGGTACGTGTACATTTACTGACAGCTTCACAGCATAAGGAGGGGGGTAAAGGAGCAGCTTTAGGTAGCTTTACTGTGTGAAAAATGAATGTTTTTGTGAGGTCTAGTTTTATCCGCGGAGGCACAAACACCTGTCTTCGCCTGCTGCAAAACTAGTTACTGACATGTTTTAGTCATCGTTAAATATCTGCGTGGATTGAGACTTTAAAATGAAAGGTTCCACTCTTTATGAAGACTCTCTTCATGACCCACTCATGGCTTTACTAATAGTTAGTAATTGATCAATTAAATGAGAAGCTTGCAGGTTGCCAGGTTGTAATAACTCACTCTAGTAATTAGGTTTAAAAGTGAATAACTGCTTAGTTGAATTAAAATGTGATAATTCAATGTACTCTAAAGCTGCACTGTTATCTTTAAAATGTGCCTTATTAGAAAGTGGACTCTAAAGTTATGTGGGACCGATATAAACCAAATCTTTGAAGCCAAAGGAAGTTCTTTTAGTGTGAGGAAATAATGATGCTATTTGGGGGTTTGGGAGCCTGAACATGGTCCAAATGAGTAACTGATACTGTGAATAAGTGCTTTTGAAGTCAGATTTATGAGAAAAAGAACAAGGAGACCCTTGAGGAAACACTTCCCCCCTCAAGAGCTGAACTGGCTCAGATGCCGGAGGCACACAAAGTAATATCTGGCCAATAAAATCCCACACAAACAAACATGTTTTGCACTCTAGTCTGTTTCGTGTTAACGAGGCCCTTCGGTCCTGTTCTGTTGGAGTGATGTCATGTCTCCATCAGATTACAGATTTTGTTCTGGAGACTGAGCAAACAGCTGCCCCCCCTGCCTCCGGCACTCATAGTTTCCATCACCGCACACCATCCCCATGTTCCAATCCATTAGGTCAAATTAATACATTCATTGAAACAATCATCTCCGATTGCGCTCTCACCCTGAAGAAAAGTGTTTTTGTTTCCTGCTGAATGGAATTCCTGACCTTTGTCCTTTTTTTAGAAAACAGAGGGCAGAAGAAGAAAAATGCCTTTTTGTTTTCTTTTCTTTCCCCTTCCCTTCATGGTGGAACCACACAGTGTTGCCACGTTTTGACCACAGTCACATTCCTCTGAAATTCTTGTGTTGGGTGAAGGTTGGTTGGCTCCAGCTCAGTGGAGATAAACCCCAGACTTAGAAAATAAAGGGAAAACTGTCAGAGAGGAGATGATTTTTACGACTGTCTGCCACACGTTCAGACCGTCAGTGTCATCGTGAGTCAGTCTCACACACATGCCTGTCTTTTCCATTTCCTAGTCCTGTTGTGCAGCTTGTGATGAGTTTGTTGGAATTTCAGGAAATTCTTCTTGCATAGCTCTCCTAAAAAAAAGGTTAAGCCAAGAGGCAGCTATCACTGTCATAATAATAAAAAACATTTAAAGTGTTTCACATAGATACATTAAAGAAGTGGACAAATCTCTCCATAAAAAAACACATTTAAGTACATGTTCATACATAAATTCATAGAAACAAGAAAGTGTGTGAAGAAGAGCCAAAAGTAAATGGTCTGGTTCTTATATAGCGCTTTTCTACTCTATTTGAGAACTCAAAGCACTTTATATAACTAACTCATTCACACAAGCACTTTTTCTAATCTGTTAGTGCGTATCTAACATTCATACACATTCACACTCCGATTGATGCATCAGAGAGCAACATGGCCAAGGATAGTTGACATGCAGACTGGGGGGAAGCCAGAAATTGAACCACCAACCTTCCGATCAGTGGATGACCGCCTGAGCTCCAGCCACCCCAAGTAAAGCGTGAATTATTTGGAAAATATTTGGTTCACCTGGACGCAGCGTTTTCAGCAGGAGGAACATTTCCTCACCCATCCACGTGACTTTTTCAGTCTCATCTAACTGCAGGCTTCACCAAACATAACTAGATCAAAACCAGCACCGTCACATACAACGTGAGCGATGAGATCAGTTTCACATTTGCTGATCAATGGCCAAGAACTGGAGGATGGATTAGCTCAATCGTTCTAAGATGGTGAAAGATACACTTTCCCTTGGTTCACTCCCATTTCTATGGCTTCACTCACTGCTGAAACCAGTGTTTGTCCACGATGTGTACAACCCCATCACTGACAGAGTGGCCCCTTGGCTGTAGGTGTAAATAGATATCTGGGGAGTCCTGACACAATCAGGCATCTTTTCAGTGTTGTCCCATTTGTTTAGCACAGAGGTGTCAAACTCATACAGCCCACTTTCACCAGACCAGTGAAGCTCCCTTGACTGTCAATGTAAAAGAGTTTTTAACTTTTTCGTTAAGTTGCTGAAGAAGAGAAAGAAGTCCAGTTTTAACATTACGTCTCAATGTTGCTGTATTAAAGAAAGAAATCTGTGAGCACATCTCTTTTGGGCTTAAATTATAAGAAACCGTTGTGTACAATAAAGCAAAAAGTATCTGTTAATTCACAGAAAATGGCCTTTTTTAAAAAATCATTTTGAAACTAAAAAAATAAATAATTTATATGGAAGATAGTAGAAAATAAAAAAAAGATTTTTACTGTCATTTAATTGTTTGTCTATTACTCTGATGCAGTATGGCCATGGGTGAGGCTTTGACAGGTGGATTCTGGTCCCTAGACCTTATGTTTGACACCCCTGGTTTAGTCAGTGGTTGCTTGATTTCTCTTTTGTATAATTCAAAGCAATTCTTCTGCCACTTAACCACACAGGTATTTAACAGTTTACTACAACAGTTGCCTCATGGCAGTTAATATCATGAGGAAAAGAGGCTAAAATATCAGAGAAGGAGCCACAAAACCTGTGAGAAAGGAACTGGTGACAGTGAGAAGGAAGAACTGGCTTTTAACAGGAAGAGGCTTCAACCAGAACCAGGCTCAGAGAGGGGCTGCTGTCTGCTGCGACCTGTTGGGCAGTGAGAGGAGAGAGAAAAGAAGAAAGGAGGGTGGCAGCATTTCAATCAGGTTCAGGACTTTGACTGGAGCTTTGTAACTTCCTAATTCTTTTCATTTTCAGCCTTTCTGTTTTGTTCCTGCTTAGGATCATTGTGCAGTAGGACGATCAAATATGAGCCAAGCTTCAGCTGTCAGACAGATGACCTCACTGTTTGTTCAGTCTTTTTCTAATTGTTCTGTAACTTTAACCTTTAACATGCTAACTGAGGCCTGCAGAGTCTGAGATGTAGATCTGACCGGCTGCTACTTATCTTCTTAATTCCTGTGGAAACAGTGAAAGTATACTGAGTTTATACTGTCCTGGCTGTATTTAGTTAAGTGATGCGTATGACATGCACTTATGCATCAATGCTGCAAACAGCTAGCTTTGAGGCTGTGAGACAGAAAAAATACTTTTGACTATAACTGTCTCTACTTATTTACTCCGCAACACAAAGATGGAGCCCTGAACAAATAAATCCAATCCGTTTTCTTTTAACTGCTCATCCATCTCAGAGTTGCAGGCGTGGCTGGAGCTTATCCCAGCTGTCAGAGGGCACAAGGAAAAGCTAGACCGTGGACCGGCTGCCAGTCCATCGGGACAAATAAATCAAACAGTAAATATGAAACAGAGACAGCAGCTTCGGCACTCTGTCAGAAAACAGTTGTTACATTAACACCCAGGACTTGAACTCGATGTCCTCTGCTCGCTGACAGCTGATGGGAAAGTGTTTACTCGTGTATTTGTGTTGGATTATAGTCTTCTGTAGACTATTTAAGATCAAGCTTACTGTTTATTTTTTTTTCAGTCTTTTTCCAAGTTAAACAACCGCGTTGCCAAAACAAACCTAGTTTTAAGAGACTCCACAGGTCCACTTGATTGTAATCTTTGTTTTGAATCCTTCTTTCTACTTTCTTTCCTTTCATCTTTATTTCAGTGTAATATTTAAATGTTTTAAGTCGATTTTGGGCCGTACTGCTCAGCTCGGGGGTTTGCAGTTTCAGTACAGACACTGATGTTTCCTGAGGGATGAATTATAATGTCTCTTTGATGATCTCCTGACTGCTGTACAGTCAGTTTTAGTTAAATATCTCACAAACTGTTCAATTAATTGTCAAGACATTTGGTACAAACATTCATTTCCTCTCAGGATGAAGATTCCTCAGCTTTCTTCCAACTCATCATTCATTGTTTTAACCGTGTACTGAATATCAGAGGTTCACAGGTACTACATCAGGAACAGGTTTTGATACAGGTGAGACTGCAAGTCCTCAACAAAATGATGCGGCAATGGGAAAGGAATGTAAGCTGCACCTTTAGCAGGTGGTGCGCAGGTGGGTTGATGTAACTGGGATTGGTGAAACCGTTTGTGGGCATTTGGTGGTGGATGAATGGGGCTGTTGAAACATCCATCCATCCATTCTCTTCTGCTTATCCTTGTCAGGGTCATGGGGAGGCTGGAGCCTATCCTAGACCCTGGACAGCTGCCAGCCTGTCACACGGCTAAACAACCATTTGCACTCAGTTTCACACCTATGGGCAATTTAGAATGACCAGTTAACCTAACCCCACTAACTGCATATCTTTGGACTGTGGGAAGAAGCCAGAGTACCTGGAGAGAATATGAAAACTCCACACAGAAAGGGCCCAGCCAGGTGGTGGAACTCAGGACCTTCTTGCTGTGAGGCAGCAGCGCTAATCACTGCACCACTGTGCTCCCCACACCATAAATGTACAGTTATTTAATCGCAGAGTCATTTAGTCCATGTGGATCCCCAGTGATCTGGAGCCTGTAGCCACTGGGTCATAAAAATAATTTGGAATAACTCATAAAAATTGTTTAATTTTATTAAATAGTGCAAAAGTCTTGCACCATCCCTAATTTCTTTATATTTTTCTTCCAATTACTTTCTTGTATTTTTGAAAGTGTTGTTGAGAAATATGTTTCTTTCTGAAGTCTTTAACACTTTTTCTTTAGACGCTGGCTGTTTTAAGTCCAGGCCGTGTATCTGACCGCTGATCCCTGACAGATGAATTATTCAAACAGAAAAAGGCACCTAACACAAGAGATGAACCAGTGTGTCTGCAGTTTTAAATGATATCTTTAGGCACTTTGTTAATAGCGGCCTGATGCAAAACAACAACAACACATGTTCCCATTTCTTTAGCTTCTGTAAAAACAAAAATGTCAAAGTTAACCCATTTAGACAGGAATGAAAGAGTAATTTTGGACAGCTTGACACGATTGTGACACATCACATCATTCTGTTGTCAAATCCTTCTCAGGGTGGAAAAAAGCTTTCTTGCTGTGTAGCAGTAAAGCTCTGAGTCAATCGACAGAGACGATGATGCTAACACTTAATTGGTGTTAAGCTTTTGAGGGGGACCTTATAAGGGATCCCTGGCCACAAAAACTTTGAGAACCCTTGATTTAGTCTGGCCAGCTGTAAAATCTCCAGAGACACCAGCAGAAGGCTAAAAACAAACTGATGAATTGAACTTAAACTGCATTTTTCCACTGTTCAGCAACATTTCCAGAGTCTTGTCAGTGGTTAAAGTTTGCTTGCGTGAACTTAAAGGAACGGAGTGGAAAATGTGGCTAATTTAATTTTTTGAGTAAAATTTAATCAACAGTGCTCATAAAATAAAGCACTTTAAAGGTTAAACTGGTTAAAATCATGCAATATTTAGCTAAATAATTACAAAAGGTTTGATACAAATATATGTAATATATATAAGTATGTGTATCAAACACCTCTTAAGGAGTGCAATCCCTGGAAGCACTCGTGTGGCCGTCACAGACCAAACAGAGTCACTAAAATCTGAAGAATTAAAGCAAAGAGAGGTAAAGTAATCTTTATGAACAAGTGATTTTATGTGACTGTGAATGGCAGCATAACACTGAGTGGGCTATGACAGAGTGGGAAATATAGAGCCAGAGCCTGCACCGTCCTGCGTACGTGGACAGGACCGCTCCTTTGTGTGCGAGTCCTTCAGGTCCGAGGGTGAAACACGTTTGCAGTAGTGACTCTTTCAATTGTTTGACTGTGAAATGTTTGTCAGCTGAGTCGACAGTAGCAGCTGCGGCCCACATTGTTTCCACAGATAAACAAACAGCCAGCTGGAGACTGAAAACTAAGCTACACACATCTTTAAAAGAACTTTATTTCCTCGTGTTTTTGGATTTAATGACGCAGGCTGGGTGGCATTAATATCTAATGATGCCTAATTAAATCACAGGTTTGAATCAAACGAACCAGACAAAGTTTACCTCACAGGAAATGTAGCTCTTCAGAGTTTAGCTGGAACTAAATGTATGATCTGCAGAAAGACAGACATTTATCATCCATACCGATCGTGTCGTTTTAATGGAGTTTAACCGATTACCAAAGACACAGTCACAGTTTGTTTATAATCCCCTTGAGTCGCTGATATTGAATCTGACCTTTCAAGGATTTCCCAACTGAAACTGCAGCTTTTTTCCCTTCTTCTTCTTCTTCTTCTTCTTCTTCTTCTTCTTCTTCTTCTTCATCTTCTTCTTTTTTTTCCATGTGCAAGTAACCAAAATACTGTAACCGATCTGCCAGCTCAGTGTCTCAAAATAACATCAGTGTTTACAGCAGCAAGGAGCAATTCATCCTGATGAGCTCTTTAATCAGAGCCAACACAAACGACAATGTGTGTTCATGTTGATTTGTGTGCCTGCAGCCGAAATTGGCCATGTGATCTGCAGGAAGCCACGCCACATTGAGCGTCTTTGTACTGGAGATGAAAGGAAGCAAAGTCATCTGACGGCCTTGAGAGACCGGCCTTGTTCTTTTTCATTTTACTTTCTATCGGGCTATAGTTGAAACCAAAAGGGTGTCGCTTTGTTTCCGTGCTGCAGGGCTCTATTGTGGGTGCTGTCAATATTCTCATTCACCTCAGACAAATCCAGGTTGTGTAATGCAGCAGTCGCACAATATGAGGACTGTTTGGAGCTTTGCAGGCCGTTAAAGCGCCCTAATCCATTTCGGGGGGGAATAAACACTGAAGTGGGGTGAGGTAATTGAAAACCAACTTTGTCACACACTTTCTTATAGTCTGTGGATTTTTAAAGGGTGTTACTATACAGAAGAAAGAGGCTATTGTATTGTTAAGTTTATAAGAGGAAAAAAGGCAAACCTGATATATTTAGTGAACTTTCTTTAGGATTATGAGACAGGACTATATACACTATATTCACATGGTTAGTTGCTGGTGAGACACAAGTGTTCACAGTTAAACCACTTGTGAAACTGATGAATGTGGGGTAGGAGATCACAAAGGCGGGAAAGAGAGAAAAGCAGGAAGTAAGACCCATGAGAAAACTAAAAGGAAGTAGCCAAAAGAAAAATAAGTAAATAACACCGAGTCATAAAGAGTACAAGTGTACTCACACTTGGGCTACCTGAGCGTGTTTAACCTCTAAAATCTAAATATGGTTAAATTATCTGTTCCGTTAGGATGGCTGTGGCTCAGGAGGTACAACGAATCATCCATATTGGAAGGTTGGTAGATGTATTCCCTGGCTACTACAGTCTGCATGTCAACGTACCCTTAGGCAAGACACTGAACCCCAAGTTCCCCCAGTGCATCCATGTGAGTGTTTCTGCGACTGACAGACAAAATGCTTGGGGATAGAAAAAAGGCTCGCATTAATGTGTGTGTGTGACTGAGTGAATGAGGCTTGTAGCTTTTGAGCGCTATGTAAGAATACCAGCCCATTTACCATTTACCACTCCATTGCCTGCTTCAATAACTGGACACGAGCATTGTTCAGCTGGACTTGGGCACAGTCTGCAGGACGTAGCATGATCGCTCCAACTCTTCCTCAACTCTGGCTGCCTCTAAAAAGTTTGTCCCCACTTATCCAATCAAGTGACAGCGTGCATAAAAGCATCATAGCATAATCTTTTATATTCAGCAAAACGACTTTTCAATGTTAAGATTCTGCGGTGAGCGGAAGTGTTTTTGGGTTGTTGCAGTGCAGCTGGGTGAGGCAGTCGAGTGTGAGTACAGCCTAGCACTAAACATTATAACTCAGATAGGAAAGAAAAGATACACAAATTTAACAGGGACCATGGCAGGGCCAGTTTGTTGAATTGTCCAGCAGACAAACACTGTCACCCTAATGTTAAACCAAACTCAAAGGTCAACATTATTTTGGTGCTAGAGGAAAAGGCACCCGGGTCATACTCTTTAGCTTTTTTTAAAGACCTTTTGTCTGTTTGGCACAGCCTAAAGAGGTTTATGTATGAGCCTTGATTTGAAGGGAAATATTCTTCCAGTTTCTGAAACTGTGCTTGTTTAGTGTGCGACTAAAACAGAACCTAAACGCTGGCAAACTGTTGGCTATTAAAAGGTTAAAAATTTTATGCGCATTTTAGTCTGGAACAGTTTCTCGACCATCATCGTCATCTCTGGAGCCACTAATTTAAAAAAAAAATTGCCTGTTTTCTTAGCTGCTTACCAGTTTGAACTGTTGAAAGAGGCTCTGTTTTCAAATGTGGAGAAAGCGGCGACTGTAATTTAAAATAAAACACATTAAAAACATCCTTCTTTAGACACACTGGAGGGTGTGCCGGTGAGTTTCAGGTGGCTGAGGGGAAAAATACCCAAAAAAGGCTCTGAGCCTCTTTTATATGGCATGACTTAATAGTTTTGTGCCTGTGACAGATTTAACACGTTCCTCATATATGCTTTGCTTGATTTTATTGCATGTGACAGTGGTTTTCATCATGGAATAATCTGGTTTGAGAACCCCAGACATAAGTCTAAATTCCTCCGCAGGGAAAGTAAACACTAACAACCAGACGAGCAGATTTCCTGGCTCCTGTCGCAAGAAACCGTCACATTGCTGAGGAGTAAAACGACAGAAGCAAGCCATGAAGGGACTTTAGACAGGAGGCTGATCCTCTACAAAGTGCCGCGAGCCGCGAGCCCGGTAAATCTCTCTCCAGGGCAGACGGCGTATCAGCGAAAAATTCAACATGTGCAATCACCGAGGTGAATTGTGGGTTTAAATGGTTTAAGCAGATGTGCTACTTGAGTGTGAGTTAGAGTACTCAGACAGGATGGATGACTGTTTGGTTTAATGTGTCATGAAGAGAACAGCGTGACATGAATTCCCGGGTGCGGTTGCAGAGGACACCTGTAAATTGATTACCTCTTAAACAAGGTAATTACTACGAAGTCAGTTGGTGTTTCAGACAGCTGAGTGTGTCAGCCTGTCTGGATGGTATGCAGATAAAGTCATTCTTGTCTGATTGGTTATTGCTACATAAGCATGGCGTTTCTGGAGGCGTTCAGAGGAATCTTGTCTCACACCTCATTCAAAATGGTTTGACATCACTCCTTATGAGATATCTACCTGCTTTCATTTTATATAGTTAATTTGTCATTTTGTGTCAATTTTGTGTTCAGTAAACGAGGTAAAAAAAAGAAAGAAAGATAAAGTATGTGTATATCTGTGCAAAGGCAAGAGACAAGTCTCTGCAGTTCACAAAAGAAGGGAAAGGTCTGCGCGCCCACAGCTTCCGTTTGATGACGTTGAATCCCTTTTTAAAAAGCCTTGTGAAGGCGGCATTCCAGTTCATGGGCTCTCCTTCAGGCATGGAAAATGTTATCTGTGTAAATCAAAATCCGCCTCTTAAGAAATCAAAAGTTACACAGAAAAAAAAAACTCCAGGTTTTACTTTGTGGGTTTACTTTTCTTTACTTGGCTTCTCGTTCTATTTATATATGACATATAAGGTGTACTTAATATACACTTATTTGCATTAGACTAGTGATTTGGTCACTTGGTATGTTGGTCAGCTCTGGTGCCTCATAGCAGGAAGGTCCAGGCTGGAGCCTTTCTGTGTGGTGTTTAGATCGGTTCTCTCCGGGTACTCCAGCTTCCTGCCATGGAAACCAAGACATGCAGGTTAATTCTAAATTGGCTGCAGGTCTGAATGTGAGCGTGAATGCTTCTCTATCTCTAGAGTGGCGACCTGTCCAGGGTGTACTCCGCCTCTTGCCTTATGACCACTGGGATGGGCTCCATCCCACTTTGAATTGGGTAAGTGGGAAAAAATGGATGGGTGAATGGACTAAAACGATAAGAAGTCCAAATCTCAAAGCACTGACTCTGTAATGTTGCTGATAATGGCGCTACTCAGCTCTTCAGCTCTGCAGCGTTATTGGAGACTGAAATTAAAGAAAATTAAACTTGGTGGTGTTGCTTTGCATTTATGCCTGATGCAAAATGCACTCGAACACTGAATTCAGTCTTGGTTTGCAGTTATAATCCTCTGCATTTTTCTTTGCTTTTGCTGGGATCATGGTACCAGCCATCTTTTGCATTTTGTAAAAACTTATTCCCATTATCTGCTGTTTTTATTTCACTGGTTTTTGCTTCTTTTCTGGACACATAAATATAATGGAGTGCATTTATATAGCGCTTTTCGGGGCCCTCATAGCGCTGTACAATTCCACTATTCATTCACTCTCACACACTGGTGGAGGCAGCTACAGTTGTAGCCACAGCTGCCCTGGGGCAGACTGACAGAAGCGAGGCTGCCATATCGCGCCATTGGCCCCTCTGGCCATCACCAGTAGGCGGTAGGTGAAGTGTCTTGCCCAAGGACACAACGACCGAGACTGTCCAAGCCAGGGCTCGAACCGGCAACTTTCCGATTACAAGACAAACTGCCAACTCTTTGAGCCACTATCACCCTAAATATGTATGCAGCCATGATGATGAGCATCTCCTGTAGTTGCTAAAAATCTTGCATTTCTATAGAAGTCTACACCCTCTGCCCCTTTGATCTGTGACCTCAGTGAACACCTTCATAATGACTTTACAGGCTCAGTTTCTAGTTTCAGGACACATTGCAAAATTAATTTTATATCTTATCATCATTAGAGTGGCACCCCATGTGACTGACAAGACTGTGAGTTTCCAGTCAGGTCTGCCTCTGGCTCATCACATCTGGCCTTATGATACCAAGGCGGCGATGGTGATGGTGAAAACATTCAGGTTGAGGCTTCACTGTGGGTCACTCCAGTCACTCCAAATTATTCTGTGCCACTCTCATGTTTGTGTGTGGATCTGGAACAGAAAGATAATACATTCACTAAAGAGACCGGTTGTGATGCCCCGGCAACCACTAGTTGCTAGGGAAAGATGAGTAGTTCCACACTGACCACGTAATGCATGAAAATGTGAATTTGAGTCACTTAGCAGTTACTGGACGTCTCTAAGCCTGTGTGAGTGAGGCTTTAAATATTGTGAAATGGAAGCAAGGCAAAACATGTTTGTCTCATTCTGTATTCATAGCTTGTTTAATCCACGTTTGATGGTGTTTGACATTTCTCTTAGTAAGGAGATATGCCCTAACAGGTTAGCTTTAGGCATGTTCTAAACTTTATTTGCACATGCTCCCACTAAGCTGAACTAATCCTGCTGGTCCCACGTGCATTCACAGCCTGTCTCACCCTGTTTTCTATTGTATAGATGACAATACAGCTTGAGAGTTGTACTGTCCTACAGGAGCCATGAAATCTTGTTTCAGCAGTGATGCATTTGAACACCGGTCCCATTAGAATTCCCGACTGGAAGCCTACAGGAGAATTTGATGAAAGACAACAGCTGGAGACTACAAATGTGTTCACAGATGTTGTGGTCCAGGAAGAGAAACATGAAGCGCTAAAATGCGGAGACTATGTCCGGAAGGAAAGCTATTGTTCTATCACTGCATTCAGCGCAGACACGAACGGACGAGAATAGAAACTAAAGCCTCTTTAGACGATTTAGGAGGGAAGTTGAGCTGATTTCTCCATCCAGACAGAAATGTGACAGAAGCCAGACGTTGGGATGTAATGGTTTTTTTTTTTATCAGTTTGCTTTTCCTCCATGTTTTGTTGACCCGGCTTGGTGGCCTTTAAGAGGAAGCGGCGCTGTTATCTGCGAGGAGGGAGGGGGTCCTCCACGTTCCCCTCCTGGAGAAAATGTCCTGGAGGAGCGGGAGTTTCTGCTTCTGGCATCTTTGCCGACCATGACCGAGAGCAGACAGTGTTTATTCTTTTCATGTTTATCTGAAATTACTGCATCGCTGGTTATTTGAAACAAAATGTTTGATAGCGCTGGACACGAGGAATGTAAACTGCACTTCCACCATCACTCCTTAACAGACCAGATGCAAATACTTGGAGGTTACAGAGCGTGAAGCAAAAAGCTTCAGAACAACACTTAGTTCATGCCAGCCGAACACTAAAAACACTTGCGAGCGGCCTTCTTTAGTTCGCGTGAGCTCTGGGTCTTCTCATCGTTACGTCCGAGTCGGTGATGAAGAGAGGAAGAGGGGGGCTTGGCTCATTCCTTGATCCCTCGGGGAGATTTGAAAGTCTCTCAGCTGCACTGTGTTGAACCTTTCCGACTTTACAGAAACATGTCAAAGCCACTCTTCGCCCAAAATAGGTTAGGCCTCTTTAAGTGTTTTTTTTTTTACGTGCAGTGATCCTGAACACGACCATATCCCCAAACTGGAGACCTTTTCTTATCTGTGATCCTCATTCACACCGCATATATCTTTTCAAGCCCACGTCTGTCCTGTCTTAAATGTTTTCAAGAGGATATTTAAGCCTCCCGCACTTCATTTCCTCACTCATTTCCTTTTGCTGCTGCAGAAAATAAGGGTCACATGCCCTCCTAATGCCTGTCTGTGTGCTCAGTAATGACAGCGGGATGTCTGTGTGCCCGGCCTTATTTCCACCTGTTCTTCCTCTGCACTACGACCTGCCACTCTAGTCATTTGTAGATTCAGCAAACGGTGAATGTAAGTTCATCATTTAGGGACTGATGCAGAGCTCAGAAAAGCCGGCTGAGCACAGCTTTAAAGTTGGAGTTGAAGTTAGAGGCTCATTCCACACAAAATCCATCTAATCTGAACAAAAATCCTGAACTGAGCCCTCCGAATAAGCCAGTTTTTTCAAAATTACAACAATTTTGGTCTATTAGATAAAGCCAGGTAGGACCTTACCTTCATACTGTGAGCATTTATCATGTTACAGACCCTCAAATTTAACTTTGGAAACTTTGAAAGCTTCATGCGGCTCCTGTGCTTATGAAGTTAGGAGGGCTCAAATGTAACACAAACTAAAAACGGTAAAATTTCAACCTCTTCAAAGGCTTGCAACTGAGGAATATTCACGCTGAATGCAAAGTTTTGCACGACTTTATTAAATATACTAAAGTTCTTGCTGATTTATAGAAGTGCCAGGTATATTTTTAACATGAGACGTGTCACATTTTCCAATGATGATTAAAGCTTGTAAAAAGATCAGATTTATTGCAGGAGTGCTGCAAACCCCACAGTTTTCATGGTTCACTAAAGAGCCAAACATAGAGCTTTGCAGTTTGCCAGTGTCTTGTCACTCATTCTTTTCTGCCTTGTGTGTATTTTCCTAGTTTCTTGCGATAGATGTTGCGTGTCCGAGTCTGCAGAAAAACAGTGTTCATGAGGAAGCTGTTGACAGAAGAAACAGACCGGACAAATGAGCTGTGTGGCCCTTGACACACAGTTCAAACGCAGATTAAAAAAAAAAGGGCTTGAGAGCCTTTGAAACTGAGAATGTCGTGTCAGTTCGCCTCCCAACAATTAATATTGTTTAGTCCCTCTTTTGTCAACGCCAAAAACGCCACAGGGGGTTTCATGCAGGAGCGAGTTGGGAGTGAGCTTTTACTCTCTGTGAGTAATGATGAAACGGGAGAAGCTTGTATATCATTACGGCAGTGAGTTACAGTATATCAACATTAACTGTGTGCTTATTCAGCCCATTCTGTGCTTATAGCAGCTGAAGCACGGAGAGGTTCCTGAGTAATGTTTAACCTCAGACTGCAGTCTAACATTTTTCAGTAGATTAGCTCTCTCCTGTTGGCCTTTATTTCCTCACTGTATATAAAAAAATGAAAACCTTCTTCCTGCTTTCTCTCTGTGGCTTCCTAATCTCACTTCTCCTCCTCCTTCCTGTGCTGCATTCTTGCTAATATTGAATCCTAAACTGCGTCTGTGAATCATCTGTTTTTTGTTTCGTTTTTTTGCAGGAGGTCGGCTTAAGGAAGAGGCATCATCATGAGTGATCGGTTCGACTGTAAAAACTGCAACGAGTCCTTGTATGGACGCAAGTACATCCTGGCGGAGGACAATCCCCACTGCATCCCCTGCTACGACCGCCTGTACGCCAACACCTGCCAGGAATGCAAAGAAATAATTGGACACAATGCAAAGGTGAGCTCGCATTATACACTGTTGAAAGATTTAAGTATATCTGCTCAACCTTGTACTGTTATTTTAACTGCAAGTTACCATCAGACATAATTTAGAAGGACTTTTATACTGCCTGACTTTACTTAGATGGAGCATTAGGCTTTTAAATGGAAAATATGAGAGTATTTTAAAAGGCAGAGCTGCAGCTAACTAAATGGATTGGTTATTTAGTCTGTTAAACTCCCATCACAGTTTCTTGGAGTCCTGGAGGAAGACTATCTGAAGAAAAAAGAAACAGGAGTTATAGCTGTGCATCTTTGTCCAAACTTTATTGGATCTATGTCACACGGTGTGGATTGGAAAGAATTTATAAGTCTGCTGAAATTGCAGAGTTTCAGGGTCTATGCACATACTCATAGAACCGAAGTTACATCCAGTAACAACTATGTTTCTTGCTGAGCTTTTGTTAGGTATATTTTCTTTTGTTAGGAATATTTTTTCCCCGTTACACTACTTCAGGTAGGCTGTGACATCATTTAAAGGCCAATGCCCATTCCATCTGATGGTTGCTTCCTGAAGTTCAAATCACCTGAAACTGATTCCATGAACATGAAAATGAATTTACCAGAGTTCACCAGATCTCAATCCAATAGAGCACCTTGGGGATGTGAACAAGAGATTCACATCAAAAGTTAAGAAAAGCAACTCAACCTGCTCTGTATGCTCCCAGTTTGGTCTATCCCTCCATCACTCCCTGCTGTTTCAACCCCCTCACCACCCCCACCATCCACCCCTAGGCTCCATCACTCATCACTCCCCAATTTACAGTGTAACATACTTGTGGGAAATGATAAGCAAACATCTCCCTGGAGCCGGCAGGCAGACGTTTGGGTGGTGGAGGAGTCATAACTCCTCAGTTTACTGTGCATCAGGTTTGTGGGAAGTGATGGAGTCTAGATGGTAAACTATAACGATGTAATGTCGCTCTAATAAATCAAGCATTTGATCTACTATTTTCAATCTGCTCTGTCATAATTAAGATGCACATAAAACCTGAATATGTACGTAAATAAAACAATTTATATATGTGAAAAAACTGTCATACTATCCAGTAAAAGTAGTTTTTACACTGTAGCGTTGCCGCTTTTACTTAAGCAAATGTTTCTTCGTCCAATAAAAATTGTGCAAGTCGGAGTCCTTTACAATAATTTTTCCAGCTGCTGTGCCTGGAAAACATAACTCTAGTTACAGAGCACCAAATTGTCAGTAATCCCCTTTAAGTTGTCCAAAAGCTTTAGCTGAGTGAAAATTAAAAACACTGTCCTGAAGGAAACACCCACAGACGCCACCAGGCCACCAGTGTCCTGTGAGTTATGGACTCCCTGTGAGGGAGCGCAGTAAATTACAGTCCTGCTTGCTTTGGCTGCACAACACGTAACAGCACGCATCGCTCATCCCGTTCCCTGCTGTGAAACCCCATGCCTCAAAAATACGTTTTTCACCCACCGTTCAATGGAGCCATTTATCACAGAGCTCGCGTGAACTGCATGTGAACTGGAACACAAGCAGCTGTTACGGAGAGAAAATACAAAGTGAGTTATTCTGATTTTTAAGAAAATAATGATGAAGAAAGGGGGAACGCCTCTGTTAACTCTTCTGTTTGGAGACAGCGGGGCGCTGTGGGCACATGATCTCTTGTCTTTTTATAAGAAACAAAAACAAATCAAGTCTAAACTTGTAGCCTACATTGTTTTAGTTCCCTGCTTTTGAATCAAACAGTGAAGCGGGACTACTGTATGTCCAGACAGGCTCAAGAAGTACAATTATTTTCAACTTAGCTGCTGCTGCACACTTACATCTATAAAAGAGTGCAGAAATACACTGTGTCACTTGCATTAAACAGTAAATAGTTTAGCACAGATAGTTGTAACCAAGACAAAATGACTCATACCTCCATAAAAGTATGTTTTGAGCTCTCTTGGCTATAGTGAGGCATCTTTCATCTGTCCATCCACAGTTTAAAAGAATAATTACTCCTCAGCATTTAATCAAATATGCATGCAACGATAACATAATGCAGAGGTGTCAAACGTAAGGCCTGGGGACCAGAATCGGCTCGGCAAAGGCTCCAATCGGGCCTCACTTCACAGCTGTGGAAAACGTGAAGAAAAGAGCAAATTTGAGACTTTTAACAGTATTTTCATAAGTTTTAGAGCTTTACACATTTATTTCTTACAATTTAAGAGTCAGAGTGACAGATTTCTTTTGATAACTACCACAGCATTTTGTTATGGTGTAGAAACACTGAGATGTACTGTTAAAATTGAACTTCTTTTCCTTATACAGTGGAACCCTGGCTTACGAAGACCCCATTTAACGAAAAATTCAAGTTACGAAGGCACTTAACGACAATATTTCTGCCCATGGTACGGCAAAATGCCCGCGTAACGAAATAGATAAAATAGAAAATTAAAAAAAATTAAATTCCATAATGTTATGTACATATACACATACATATGTGTGCATGCATACGTATGCTTTCTTCAACCTCCGCCACCTCCTCCTCCACCAAGAACTTTGT
Organism: Aulonocara stuartgranti; assembly: GCF_965226115.1. Taxonomy (NCBI): domain Eukaryota; kingdom Metazoa; phylum Chordata; class Actinopteri; order Cichliformes; family Cichlidae; genus Aulonocara; species Aulonocara stuartgranti. Next base: position 27,579,249 of record NC_138957.1, read on the forward strand.
CTTCAGCCAGCATTGCCTCACTCAAAAGGCGATGGAAAAAGGTGCTTCGACTTACGAAAATTTTGACTTACAAATTAATTTCGGAACGAATTAATTTCGTAAGTCGGGGTTCCACTGTATTGACAAATATCAAGGATTAAATGTATAAATAACACTTCTGTACTCTGATAAAAGGGGAGTTTTGTTGGTCTTTCCAATTCAGGATCAAAGTGGGATGCATCTGGCCCATGACGTAAAGTTGTGATCGAGATCAAGTAACATTTTTAAGAATCATCCACCCCTGTCCACACGTACCTCACTGTAGATATCCAGACAAAAGTGTTGTTAAGAATCTCAAGTTGAAAAATCTCTTTTTTTCTTTCAAGACAGACCTGACCAACAGGGCTGGACAGTAAATATAACACAATATAACACATTTCCAGTATCATATGCAGTATTGTGTGCAGTAACAAGAGCAAGATCAAAAGCAGTCACATTAATGAAGAGAAGTGTTTTCTCACTCCTTGAAAATGGGCTCAAACTCCCTCGTCGAGGCCAGTTCTCACAGTTCCAGCTCCTTCTGTAGAATATTCCTGGGAGAAAAAGCGGAATATTTAAAAGTCTTTTTTCCTAATTCTGTTCTGACTCTGCAGACAAACATTTACAACATATTGCAAGACCGTAGGTAGTACTGGATGTGGTTTTTACACTTACAGGCACACAAATAAGCAGGAAACAACCCAAGCAGAGATTTAAATGCAAAAACCAACCAATAGGAAAGAGAGAACAGGGATGTTCATGGTTTTTACAGCCAGTAATAAAAGATAAAGCAACATGGTAAACAATATCCAGCCTCTATAGGTACTGGCCATGTTCATTCACAAAGAGCAGGTCCCTGTAATCCAATAAAGGTAAAAACACTGCAGACATGCTTCTCACAGCACCTAATTTGAGCTTTTGGGACATCCATGTGCCAGGAAATAAAAGTGGAAGCTCATTTCATGCCCAGATGCATTTCTTGCCACAATAAAATCAACAATTTTCCCTTTGGAAGAATTCATACTGTTTATTGTGTGCAGTTCAACAAGCAAGTGAAGCTTTCTGCAGAAAGCTAAGGGCCATATCATGCATAAGAAATGATCACTGAAACTCTTTTTTTGGTATCCACTTATTTGAACTTTTCACCATCATGTTTTAAGTAGAAATGTTCATCCATCCACCTCTGTTTATCCAACTCAGCCTATCCCAGCTACCATAGGGTGAGGCGAAGAGCAGGTTTAAACCCAGTTCATCATCTTCATCAGGTTTCATTTTAGCTTCTTATTGTGTGCCTTTTTAAGCAGATAACCAGCAGATGTGTGTGTGCCACAAGAGCAGAACAGAAGAGAACAAAACTGCATTTTCGATACCCCGAGCTTCTTTAACCAATGACACGCTTTAATCTGAAGCTTCACATCTCTCGTCTTCCCTCAGGAGCTCTTCTATGAGAACAGACATTACCACGAGCATTGCTTTCGCTGCTTCCGCTGCGACCGCTCTCTGGCAGACGAGCCCTTCACCAGCCAGGATGACGCTCTGGTGTGCAGCGACTGTTACCGCAATGAATTTTCCTCCAAGTGTGTGGCCTGCGACAAGACAGTCATGCCAGGTAGAGACAATGTAGACAGGCTGTATCACTTTTTTTCCTTTCCACTGAACCATGTTCATAAGCCGCCTCCTCTGCAACAAATCGCTCAAACTCGAACGTTCACTGCCTTTCAGAGCCGATACCGGAAAGTTCACACCCTCTCTTTGCAGTAGTTATCAGGGAGGGTGACAGCTTAGATGTGACAGCGTGATTGTTTCCTCGCTCTGCTGAAATCCTCCCAGCAGAGTTCCTGCCGCTGTGAAGAAAACACGCAAAGTATCGGTGTCAGATGACTGAAAATTACACGGGCTTGTGGGTTGTGGATGTTACACCAGTTCTCTTCTTTAGTTTCTGATCAGACTGGTGTGCCTGCCCTCTTACCCCATTTCTTACATGTGCAGCCAAGTTCATGTTCAAAACACCGTCATGCTTTTGGGCTGCCTTTCAGGTCCCAAAAGTTGTAAAACAAGCTCAGTGATTAAAGGATCTGATGTCCAGTTTCATAAGCATAAGCATGACTGGCTGCCAGCTTCTCTAAACCTCAGTGGTGAGTGATTCTGAACTAAAGGGCGCTTACAAAATGGGTAAAACTGTGCTAGAAGGCCGGGGACATGTACGCAGCGGCTACGTTACTGCTTATCACGCTGTTTTGATGCACTGGAGCTGCAGCAATTTACCAGTGCCAAAAGAGGTTCAGCCATCACACCGAATCACCACTTTTGGTTTTCACAGACTTCGTATGAATGTTATCAGATTTCATTCCAGTTTGTATTTACAGCAGAGATCAAAGAGGAGCCAAGAGTTACACATGGAAAAACAACAACAAACGATCAAAAGTTTTTTGCTTTCGGCGTTGATTTTTTTTTTTTCTCTCTTACAGGATCGAGGATGCTGGAGTACGACGGCTCCACGTGGCACGAGGACTGTTTCGCGTGTCACGGCTGTGAGAAGCCCATCGGTACAGAGGCCTTCATCCCAGACAAAAACAACTACTACTGCGTGCCCTGCTACGAGGGCAGGTTTGCTCCTCAGTGCAGCCACTGCAAAAAGGTGCAAAAATAATCTTATCGTTAAAACTTTCCTTTGGAAAATACCAGAATACACCAAAATATATCACTACAGAGTCCAAAATTACATTTTTTTCTCTCTTCCTGACAATTTAAACTCCTAAAATGTATAATCTACCACAAAAAATCTAGATGATCCAGCTTCCTGAGTAATCAACGCTACACAACCACTACACAACGTGTTTACAGAGCACCTGATGTCAAAAGGTTATCTGGAATGAACCCAAAGAAGGTGGATCATACAAAATAAACAACATAAGGGAAAGCACATAGAGTCCAAAATGCAAAACAGGAGAATACGAGACAGCAGGAAGCACACAGTACAACACAACAAGTAAACACAGGCAGCCTTAAGCTACTTAATCACACACGGTAATGTGGGAAGTGGAGTCAGCTGGGACAAACTAACACAGGCGTAGGTGTTTGCAGAAACGAGATGAAGACGGGTAAAAGTAACACAAGGAAACAAACAAACGACCATCAAAATAAAGCAGGAAGTGAAACGTGACAACGGAAACACAGACAGAAATGAACCTAATACAGGGGTACTGACAAATTAGGATGAAACTAAACTCTAAAACAGAGAATGAGACTGAAAAGGAAAAAATACACGAAGAAAACAAAAACTATAACCAGGAACTAAGAAAAAGGGAAAGTAAGACGCATAGTTTAAAAGGCTGTATGTAGCGCTGTACAGCAGATCTATCAATAGAGATCAGAGGTCAAATATATGATAGTTTAAATCTTTATGCAGTCCTTTCTATATTTTCACTTTATACAGCACACTCGTAAGAATCACAGTTTCTATGCAATGCTTTTTTTGTTGACCAATAAATCATTAAGTTGACCTTGAAGACCTCAGTGAATGTCTGTCAGATTTTAATGGATTGTTAACAGGATCCCACTCTACACCTCTACAAAGTTTTATGAGAATTCATTCAAAGCTTTTTCTGCTATTGTGCTTATAGACAGAATGCATGCATGCAAACAAAGGAACATAAGAAAATATTCAAATAGACAAAACTAGAAAGTCATAACTCAAAAATACGTTGTCAGCAACACACGACGCGACCATGAAAGCGCAAAGAAGTGATTGCTTATCCTGAAAAATGTATGTAGTGTGAACAAGTTTGTTAAACAAGTTCGCTTAGATTGAATTGAACAGATAAATGCACATATGTGTACACAATACAGCTAATCTAAATCTAGCTTGTTACAGTGAAGTCAGTGGTTTACATCCACCCATCGTGGGCATGAATATCATGGTAATTTTGGGCTTTTGAATTATTTCTTTGAACTGATCTTTTTCCAGGATGGAATGATTGTACAGCTTTAATGACTTTAAAAAACAAGAATCGGTACACAAGTTTGATTTATTTTGGATTTTCTCTAAATGTTTCTCCAGGCCATACAGTTTCTCACAACTGTGTGGCCTGAGGGCCACAATCGGTCTGGCAAAGAGTCCAAACCCGGCCACTGGACGATTTTGCAGAGTATAAAAAGAAGGAAGCCAAAATTTTGGACTTTTTATTGTATTTTGCGTCACACAGTTGGAAGTTAAGAAGGAATAACATCTTGATCTGTTCTTAAGTGGTGGTCCAGACTCATTTGTTCCCAATCAGAGGTCTTAATTACGCTAAATTTTACAGCCCATTTACCGACAAAGACATTACCTCTGACGTGCCATAATACAACAGCACCCAGTGATGCACGCTGATGGGTTTCTTTCATTTACTGTAGAAGCATTTCTTTGTAATAACATTAAATGGGCTGAATGTGGAAAAACTGAGATGTATTGTTGAAATTCCACCTGTATGTAATCTTAAAAGAAGCATAAACCCAATTAAAAACAAAGCCCACAGAAAAAGTCCTGAGCTATGTGCCAAATGTGTGGCAGGATCAGGAGCTTTAGAAGCAGGATTTTAATGTGTTACATGTCTTACTGACCCAGTTTGTGTCTCTCAGGCTCTGACTAAAGGAGGGGTGACCTACAAGGACGAGGTGTGGCATAAAGAGTGCTTTTTGTGCACGGGCTGCAAAACGCCGCTAGCTGGCCAACCCTTCACCTCGCAGGGGGAGAGTCCGTACTGCATCAAGTGTTTCAGTAACCTGTATGCTAAAAAGTGCGCCGGCTGCAACACGGCCATCACAGGTTAGTAATAAGTGCATTCCCCCAGAGCTTACACAACGAGTTGGGGACTTGCGAAACGATGTGCATGCAGTGCTCCTGGTTTCATTTCTTTCAGGTCGGAGATACCGTGCGCCTCTCCTTTATCTGTTTTTCGTGTGTCTTCATGATCTTCTGTCAATAAAGGCCTAAACAGTTATCTTTAGCAAACAGGTTTCAGCAGGTCTGGTGACTCAGGGCTTAAATTCTGAGCCTCTCTGTGTCCTCTGTGTGGATTCTCCCTGTTATTCAAACAAATTAATTCACAGTGAATGCTTTTAATGTCAGACAGCAGCAGAAAAAAAGTCCAGTTTCCATTAGAAATGATTTAAACACATTGGATATAGCTGTGGATTGGAGAGTGAACCTTCAGCAGAGATGCTGATCTAAGGCTGGATGCTCCACTGGAACGGGAATGCTGCCATTGCGGAGTAAACTAAATGCTGTAAACACTTGTGATGGATATAAATGATAAAATTGTACTATAAACACCAGTAAAAACATGATTTTATTTACTTTAATCTTCAGAAACTGATTTTCTTGGCCAGTTCCACCAAGATTTGATCACATAGCATTCTTATGATGCTCATTTTGAGCTCCATGTGTTTATTCTTGGACTCTACTGGAGTAGCTTTGCATGATTGATCTTCTAAAGTAGTCCTCGTTTATTCTGTGCTGAGGCCTTTTGGCCTCTGTCTAGCAAAAGCTTTTTAACTCCTCTCCCTTTCATCCAGTGTGTAACCCGTGTGCCTAAAATCACCACATTAGTAGCATCCTCTCTCTGTGACATCATACAGAGCCAAGAGTAGATAAACTGTGCAAAACTTGGCGCTTAGAGCAGTCTGAAGCCTGAACGTTTGGCTCACAGGGATTACATTCACATAAACTGAGCCATAATCACTCAGGCCTAAAGAGCAGCCCGCTCTCAGCCACAGGTGACCATGGAAAACAGTGATTGGCAAGTAGTTGCTGGAAGTTGCTAGCAGGTGAAAGTGGACATAAAGAGAATGCTGCAACAAAAATTTCTTTGGGATTTCTTTGGTCACTGGAAATATGGAGCAATCATTTTCTTAGTAAAAGCTGCACCTTCTGACATGAATTGGTTTCACTTGTAAATCACACCAGTTAATGTGAAGGTGAAAAGCTTGCATCACACTCAGCGAGTACATGGCACATTCATTTTTCCTCTAGCAACAAGAGGTTGCCAGATGATCCCATTATTTGAAACTTTGACCATCTATAATATGGGCTTCCACCACTGGAACTGTATATAAAGAAGAAATAAAGAAAAGTGTCCAGACAGTTAGCAAACACACACACATCTGATTTATTTTGTTTTCTCATGATTAATGTAAACAGTCATTTCCTTTAGCTCTGCTGTTGGCCACTACTAATTCATAAGGGAAATATTTCTCAGTTAATTGCAGCATTATGTTTTCTAGCTAGGCCAGCTCATGCTTTGCTCCATGTGTGCAGGAGTCTGTATATACTAAACACATAAATGCCTATTTCTTCAAACACCATCTCCACCAATGATGCCAAAATTTTCCAGAATTCCTGTGCTGTCCGAGCACATTGGTTGAGATCAAAATGCAAAAAATTATGACACAAAATTTAATGAGTCTTTGAGTTGTCTATAAAATTATGGCCAGAAAGCAAAATATTAACTGAAACTTATCATAAAGCTTGGTAAATCTAATTAAAAAGCTGCAGATTTAGGTGCTAGTTCTCTGCAGTATGAGTCAACTCATTGACTGTATTTAAGAGATGTAGCAAAGCTGTTGTGACGTCACCCACTGGTTTGAGATGTGGTATTTTGAAGCCTTACATTAGTAAATGAAGCTGTATTCAAAAGGCCTCACATTGACCTAAAGGCTCGTTTGTGACCCCCTAGCAACCTTGGGTTGTTAGGGAAAATATATATTTCCCAACCTTTTTGTGAGTGGTTGGTTGCTAGGTTAAATCAATGAAAAGAGAGTGATGGAAAAACTGCCATCACCAGTAGCTTGCATGGTAGATGCTGACTTGTCTGCAGATACTTTCAAACTAAAATGGAAATGGAGACTTTCCACCTTCAAACTAAAAGTTGAAGATGAAAAGTCGCTAGGTTGTTGTGGTTGCTAAGGGAGGTCACTGACTGGTCTCTTGGCACAGGGGAGTCTGTGAGGACTGACTCACTTTAGGAGTCAGCCCCAAGTGGCCACTAGGGGAACTGCATGTTTTTTTGGCCTCGGCTTAATTTTTCCAGCTCGGGAGCTTGCCTCTTAATTTAACCTTGGTTATGGATAAAGTACACAAGCAATCCAAAAACAAGCTACTGACTGAAGCGTCTTCATTTTCTCAAAACACACATTTAAAAATAATTTTAGAGACAACCACAAAGCTAAAAAAAACAAAACAAAAGATCTACACATGGTGGAAACAAAGTACAAGAAGACTCATTATGAACTTTATCTTTTTCCATCATTAACTAAGATGCCAGAGATAAATGAGGATTTCAATTAAATGCTCTTGACCGCAGCTATGAGCTGCAATACTTGAGGGCACACAGAGCTGGCAGTGCTTTCCTTGTAGCTGCCAGCTGCTGATGTTATCACGAATTCACGAACGTTATTTCCGCAGTTTTACGAGGCTGTTATGAAAGCCTGCTTTCCACCCCGAATGAAAGAAAAAAAATCCTTTCATTGGTTGCTCATGTGCTGCGTGTTTGTATTTGCAGGGTTTGGAGATGGGAAGTACGTTTCTTTTCAGGAGCGGCAGTGGCACCAGCCGTGCTTCAAGTGCTCGCGTTGCTCCGTGTCGCTGGTGGGCTCTGGCTTTTTCCCAGACCGAGATCTGATTCTGTGCACAGACTGCAACAACGAAGACTGACCCTGCAAGGCCACGGCGAAATATCAAAGTCTGCAGCCTCCAGCAGAAGAAAACTTCTAACCCTCAGCTTTGCACATGCAGTTTCAACCATCACTCAGCCTAAAGCTGGACCAAAGCTCAGTTTTTACAACTGAAACCAGCTCTTAGCACACGGATGTGTATGTTTAGATGCAGAAAGTCTCGTGTATTACTTACTGTTTTTTTCTAAATATTTCTGTTTTGCACATTAAAGAATTGAAAATATGCAAAAGATCTATGTAAACATCTAAATTAATGTCCCGTGCTTGGCAAAATTGTTCCTACTTTTTTACTGATTCTTTTTTAAGCAGTCAGTCTCTCACTATGTTAACACCTTTTCTTTTCAGCTTATAAAAAAGTTTTACTGCTGTACATGCAATAAGATGTCATTAAATAAACAGTGGATTGTAATTGGTCGAGTCATCTGCATGAATACACAGATAGCTTCAGACTGTAGAAAATGAAGGGCATCCTCATTCCTGCAGCTGTTTTATTCTGATCTGAACTGGCTAGTGGATAACAGGGGAAATTGTAGTAATATTTGTACTTTTCCAGGCAATTTTATTCATTTTAGGGTCCGTTGTTACAGTTTATATTCTGGGAATGCAGTAGAGTACCACAGACGTGCAGAATACACAAAGCATACCTATCTATGGGAAGGCATTTAGCTCTGACATGCAGCTGGTCGGTGGGTCAGACTGTAAATGAACCGTTCTGGAGTTTATTTTGAACCACACTGACACCACCTCCTCTAAAGGGTCTCAGTGCTGCTGTTTTAGACAGGAGGTGGCAGTGGCAGAGCTGAAGATGATGACATTTTCATTGGACGTCAGCAGAATAGTCAGGATGAGAAAAGAGTGTATCAGAGAGATGGGTCAGGCCAAGTTTGGATATCTGCAGAGGAGTAAAAATGGACATATTGGATAAAGGATGCTGAATATGGATCTGCATGGGCAGGAGGAAAAGATGAAGACCACAGAGAAGGTACATGGATGTAGTGACAGAGGACAAGCAGAGGGTTGGTGGTGACAGAGGAAGATGCCAGGGTGGGGTGAGATTGATGACTTGCTGTGGGAGCGGCTAAAAGAAGAACACCTGAGTTCAGTTATTATTCACATCTGCACAAACAAAGCAGTATTTTTCTATTAGTTTCCATGTTACAAGGAAAAGAAAGATTTGTCTTCATACTTAATGAAAACCATTACGTCATCCTAAAATGTCATGGCAACCCGTTTCTTAAAAAAGCACAAAACAATCACAGAATAATTTTCTTTTTGAAAACTCCACCCATTTCCCAAAGAAAGGTTCACGAGGGTCATCCCAGGAAGACTTTCCCTCACTATTACTTACATAATTTGGATAAATATTTACAGTTCTGAGCTCATCTGCTTTGATTGTGTTTATATGAATGCTATGCCAAGCTGGTGTTCATGGCAGGGGAAGCAAACACAAGACCTCCTCACCAAGCTGATTATTTCCTGCAAGGTTTTCTACCTCACCGAAACCCCTTTAACTAGAAATCTTCAGTTTTGACATTGAAAAGATAATGATCCAATTTAAAAACTCCAAAACTTAAAAATAAAAACGCAAAAAGACAAAATAAACATGTGAAGTCCGCCTTAAGAGGCAGTAATGTGAAAATCTGACTGCACTTGCCTCTCCACGCCTCTGATTTTTCTCCATAAACTGAGACATTTTAGCTGTCATCCAATGATAAATGTTCCTATCACTTCCTCCTTTTGATCATCGTTTTGTTGACTTGCTGCGTCAGATCACAAGATCAACTCCAGATGAAAATAAAAGGGCCATGCGTGCTGTTATTTGTTTCAGCTTTTCCCATGACTCTTCCTGAAATATGTTTGACCTTGTTTTCGGGGATGTAGGAGAGTCTTGTTTGGTCCCAGGAGGAGGAGGAAGGAGGCCGAAGGATGGGATTGAAGTCAAGATTTCACATCACCCTGCTCAGCCTCTGCTGGGACTCAGGCTCAGCTGGGATCTGCGAGCGGAGGCTGCTAAAGTAATTAAACGACGCTGCGCTGATGGATGGACCACAGAAGAAGAAAGCGGGCTACGCCTTGCGCATGATCCTAAAGTATTTTTACTGCCGACTTCTTCAAGTCATCTGAAGTCCTTGGATGACTGTTTGTGTCTACGGGGATTGATTTTTAAACGTTTGCCAGCTCAATACATTCTCTGTTTCCTCAGAATTTCCCCCGTTTGAATTGTGGGGACAATTTTAACCCTGTTGTGACATATCCAAATTAAAAATGGCTGTGGCGCCTTAACCATAAGGCATCCATAAATCTTTCTCAAAAGGAAACGTCCTCGAGTTTATTGTGAAATTATCTGAAACACAGTGGCTGAGGAATAATGTCAAATAACTATCTGTGGGTTTATAGATGTCATCCACATCAGTGCAGCAGTTGACTGACTGACTGCTGCTCGCTGAGGACGGCTCTCGACTTCACCTGCTGAATAAGCTGAGCTTGGGGGGCATCTTATGCCCTTTCAAGTCATGTGCCGAGGCAATCCTGCTCAGTGGGTCTGACTCATGAACCCTGACCGTATCACAGAGAGGGAAACTGGATGGAAACTACAACTGCATGCTTTGTCCCTTCTTAAATGCTTCCTGGAGGAGCAACACCGCCAGCATGCAGCTCAGCAGCCGCCTACAGAAGATCTCAATCGTCATCTGCGATCACTGTCTTGCTCTTCCTGGTCATGTGATGTGTCAAGAGGACATAGCTCCTGCTGTGGGAGCCAGACGCTAAGAGGAGGTGTGGTGTACCATCCCTGAGCCTCTAAAAAGACATCAAAGAGAGCTTAGGACTGCAGAATGAAGGGCTGCTGTCTGGCACGCTTAACAGAGATGTATGGAAGGATCTCATAGTCTCACCAGCTCTATAATGATTATATAGATATTGACATTTTGTGCCAGAACAATTAAATATATGATTAAACACACGCCTCTGATATGATAACAGTTATACGCAGAGTTTAAAATCATATAATCTGCAAATAATCAGCATCCGTGTAAACGTGAAAATCAGAATAAACAGTCACGGTTAGGTTGCTGTTTGTAAGATGTTTATCTCTCGTTATGCCTCGTTGACTCTACATGTAGACGACATGACAGCTTCTAAAGAACCGAAGCCAAAATATCTTGAGCAACCCCCTGGTTGCTTCATGGGCCATGGGCTCCACCCTGTCTGTGTTAGGGGTTGGGACACGAGGCGCCTGGGATGGATGAGTGGTTAAGAAAATGGATGGACTGCAGTCTGTACTTTCAGCTATGAGATAACAAGAGTAACAGATGCTATTTTCATTTAACATGTTGAGCAGATTGACTCATGAGATTCATGAGAAGAAATATAATTTCAAAAAGTCTTTATCTTTGTTTTAAATCAAGCATAGTCTGTGAGTAGTTTTTGGTTCTGGCTGATTCATTGTAGTCAAAAACCAGTGCATGCACGTCTTCATCAGGGCCCAACTGACTGAAGCTGATCCAGGCTGGGATACTGACATGCTGGAAGCTGGCATCCATCTCTGAGCTGCTGGTGCTGGAGCCTTGCAACATCTCTGATCCCCATAGTGGAAATCTGTTCTTGTTCTCACACATTCTCCCAGCAGCATCCAACCTTGCTGTGTCAGCAGGACAGAGCCTCCCCAACACTGCCAGATTAGTGTAGACTTTTCGGGATCAGGAGTATAACCAGACACCTTTCTGGATAATATTTAGTCCCAGTATGTCTCATGTTGAACATGTCAGGGTCCTTGCAAGCATCTCCACAGCATGCTAACACAAAGCTAGCCAAGAGCCCAGAGTGATGTGTAAATGGAGTGAATGCCAACCCCAGCCCAGCGGCCAGAGCCTGAACTTCAACAGGAACAAAAGCAGTGATGAGCAGTCAGGCTACCTGTTTATGTTTGTACTCTAGAATCACTGCGGCGATCGCCTTGAAGTCTCTTCAGGCTGTTTTTCTTTCTTGCTTTATGCGTCAGCTTTGTGTTGATGCCTAAAAACTATTTCTGTCCTCATTAGGATAGGAATTTAAACTGTCAGCTGGTAATTATGTGATAATTACCAACTGCAACCGCTTCTTTCTTCTTTCACACTTGCAGGTTTTTTTCATCATTTCCAAGCATGCACTCTTCAGGCCCAGCTGGCATTCACCCAAGCACATACCTTTGTGCAGCTTTTCACATACGTGGTTATACAAAGGTTTAAATGTGATGTGTCGATAAGCCTGTGCAGTTTGAAACCTCCTCGCAATTCGACCTTCAGTTCTCAACAGACTGTATCTGCGATTACCTCATGGTTACATGAGTTTTACTTGGTGTATCAACCTTAAGAGAGCACTATTTTATTCATGGTTCTTTAAGTATGCATTCGTATCATCTAAAACTTTCTGAGTAATCCTGCAAACAAACAGAGATAAAGCAAAAATAAACAGATAAAGCGAACCAATTACATAACCTGGATGTCAGAGATAATTTTACTCCCTGTAATAATAACATACTTTATGTGGCTTTGCCTGTGAGATAACAATTTAACCCCAAAACGCAAGAAGATTTAGATGCATGTGAAGAAATGCCTAAAACTTTTAATTAAGTGTTTCACGAGTAGTTTGAACTAATGCTGTACTTTATCTGTGTCTTAACTGTGTCTGAGGCTAGTTTCCATATGGAGATGCAACCACAAGTCCATTGTTTTCACTAAGCTCTGACAGGCCGCCTTCAGGGAGCAGAAATGGAAAGACAGAAAACAACGCAGCAGATAAGAAAGGCTCGATTTCCAGCAGAGGTCAGCAAGGTTGAAATTAAGCTTCCAGCAATGCTTCACTTTCTGCTAAAGGAGATGTTATTTAACACTTGACACTTTGACAACTTGCTGGTTTATAACAGCACAACGAAATCATTCATTCAGATCTCGGAGCGGCCCAGGCAAGCCACAGTTATCCACATTTGGACACGAATCATCCCATGTCGATCGTTTTTAGGTTCAGAGTTGTAAACCAAATCCATTTAAGCCCCAAACTGCACTCTCGTTGCTGTAAATCACTAATCTAAAAATCAAAAGTACAAGAGATTGCTGTAGAACAGCCAGGCCTGTTTTGTGTAGTAAGACCGTTATCTCTCACAATAAAAAACACCACACTGCTGAGTTTAACTTCAGGAATCCAGCTCGATCTCCAGCAGCTGAATTAATGCTTCGCCTTGGTCCGTATTTCCAAATCGTTTCCTGAAGTGACAGGAAATGAAGCTCAGATATGCTGTTAAGTGGCACAGCACACATTGCTCATTCATGCTTCATTATTCACACACACCCCAAGGTTGAACATGTGGAATGTATTCTGGTGCGAGCCTGAGTTTCCAGCCAGATCGCATTACGTACTCTGAAGTGTTTCTGGATGTGACTCTGGGCTGAGTCATGGGCTGACATGTAGCCCAGGGCCCAGACGCAGTCACTTTACTATCTATCTGTCAGACAGCTCATGTGGCTCATGAGGGAATAACACTGCTGGGAGAAACCTGCGCGCCATGTCTGCAAACTGGTGCAAAAGCATGTCATTCGTCATAAATCAGCAGCCCAGGTACGGACTGAAAAACAGGAAATGAAACACACGCCTGCAGGTATGAAGCACGGTTTATAGTAGCTGTCTAATGGTAGTGCTAAAAATAAGAGACATTCTCACTGCGTTCACTAAGAAAAGGTGAGTGAACGCAGGCACCACATTGGATGAGTGGGCGACCAATATGCCAAAGGTCAGTGTAGGGGCCACTCCAGACCCCTACCCCCACTCTCTCCCTGCCTTCCTGTACATTCACTTTAATGTTCTATGAAATAAGGGCAGAAATATCAAAAATAAATCTTCATTGTGCTGATAAAAATGTGACTAAAGGGTTATTATATGGAAATGTCTGTTTTGTTGTCTCAGGCCTTCATAGAAATATTACACTTGAAATAAACTTTGTAGATTATAAGTATATCAGTTGTCGGGAGATTTGGAGTCAACAGTATCCATGACCCACAACGTAACGTTCGATAATGTGTCATGCGCAAAAGCAGCAGTTCTTGGAGACTGTTTGGGATATAATATATCACATGTAACCCTTCTGGAGGATATCCAACAATTTTGAAGCAGAAATATTGTTTCAGTGACAAGATATAGGTGGCAATCACTTTTTGGCAGGCTGAAAATGGCATATTATCAATGTTAATGTTCCTTTAAAAGTTATTCAGCATTTCTTAGAGACTGTTTGGGATATGATGTGCCACATATCATCCTTTTGGATGATACCCAACAGGTTTGAAGCAGAAATATTGTTTCAGTGACAAGATATAGGCCACAATCACTTTTTGGCAGGTTGAAAATTGCATATTGTCAGTTTTATTGTTCCCTTAATGGTAATTTAGCAGTTCTGAGGGACTGTTTGAGATGTAATATTTGACATATGACCCTTCTGAATGACATCCACCAAGTTTGAAGCAGAAATAGTATCTCAGTGACAAGTTATAGTCCACAATCACTTTTTGGAAGGTCGAAAATGGCATATTATGGGTATTAATGGTCCTTTAATAGTTATTCAACAGTCCTTAGAGACTGTTTGAGATATAATGTGTCACATGTAACCCTTTTGGATGATATCCAACAATTTTGAAGCAGAAATATTGTTTCAGTGACAAGATATAGGCGGCAATCACTTTTTGGCAGGTTGGAAATTGCATATTATCAGTTTTATCGTTCCCTTAATGGTTATTCAGCAGTTCTAAGGGACTGTTTGGGATATAATGTGTCACATAGGACCCTTCAGAATGACATGCAGCAAGTTTGAAGCAGAAATAGTATTTCATTAACAAGATATAGGCCACAATCACTTTTTGGCAGGCTGAAAATGGCATATTATCAAAGTTAATGTTCCTTTACAGGTTATCCAGCAGTTCTAAGGGACTGTTTGAGATATAATGTGTCACATAGGACCCTTCAGAATGACATGCAGCAAGTTTGAAGCAGAAATATTGTTTCAGTGACAAGATATAGGCCACGATCACTTTTTGGCAGCTTGAAAATGGCATATTATCAGTGTTATTGTTCCTGTACAAGTTATTCAGCAGTTCTTGGAGAGGTTTTGGGATACAATATATCACATGTAACCCTTCTGGAATATATCCAACAAGTTTGAAGCAGAAATATTGTTTCAGTGACAAGTTATAGGCCACAATCACTTTTTGGTAGCGCTAAAATGCCATGTTCTCAGTCGTTATTCTGCACAAACAAGAAAGAGTCATGGTGATACTGGCACAATAGGTCTTTATTGTTTTAACTACTATTCGACAGTCTTATAACAAATATGAACAACGAGAGTAGACATACTAAACCTGTAGGCATTAATTATTCCATCGTGATGCGTGTAGTCATTCGTGACTGCGCTACACACTGAAAGCAACCTTCTGATAGCGTCATAATTCGGTTACAAGAAACGTTAAAGCTCCATAAATGCATACCTTTGCCTAATAACAAAGGCATAAATGTGTTTGGGTTTTTCCCCCCACGTTATATCAGTTGCACGGAAGTAGCTGGCAACGCAAGTAATCCGGGCGCTGCAGCTTTAAGCAGCTGCGCGCGCTCCCGCGGACAGCAATCAGTTTCTGGCAGACAATCACTTTTTGGCACAACACCGGCTCCTCACTTAATTTCCTTTCGCTGCTCAGCTCTCACACAGTGGCACAGCTATGCTCCAGTTCCTCCATATTGTGGCCAATCACATGCGAGGATATATATCATTATGTGAAAAACAGAGAGGGTGAGAGACGCGACAGTCAAGTGGAGCGTGCGTCTGTCCTCTCAGTAAGTGAGACAGTAGACAGCGGTGAGGAGGGCTGTGCGAGTGCATCGCAAAAACACATAAATATGCCTGACACCTGTAAATGAAGCAGCATCTGGCTGCAGTTTAAAGACTTTTTTGTCTCGTCTCGACTTTGTTTTGGTCTTGACTCGGTCTGTATTGGTCTGGTCTTGGTCTCGATACCCTCTGGTCTTGGTATTGTCTTGGTCTTGGTTTAGGCGGCCTTGACTACAAGTCTACATATACGTTCCAAGATGGTGAAGATTTTTGCTGGTGTTGCTCTGTGTGTGTGGAATTTTTTTTGACAAGATAACAATTCAAATAATACATAATGAGTTCAATAATTTGCGTTCAGTAATTTTTTTATATGTAAGAGTTAAGATATAAAGAATTACATAATTTTTACATTGCCAAATGTTCAGGTAGTGAGATTAGGGAGGAGATTCTTAGTGGGACTGAACAGGACTGACAAGATTAGAAATGAACAGATCAGAGGGACAGCTCAGGTTGAGTGGTTTGGAGACAAAGTTAAAGAGGCGAGGTTGAGATGGTTTGGAAGGATAGTGGATATATCAGACAAGGGATGTTGAATATAGAGCTCCCGGCCAGAGAGAAAAAGGAGAAGACCACAGAAACCTCTGAAAATGTGGGATTGTGCATAAAAATGGTTCTACTTCTTAAATAGTTCATGCAGGATTTTTGTAAACCTCCCTGAATCATACCGAAGGTCAATCAAGTCTTCAATCACATTTCGATTGTTCGATTTCTAATCCACTGTGGTGGTGTACAGTGTTTGGACAAAAATTATGTCTTTGTGTCAAACATAATAGAGTTTCAGCATTTTCAGTCTGAAAACCCTAAATGTCCTTTATCGAAGTGGGACTTCCTTAAATAACAAGTCGTGGGTCATCATGACTTTTCCAGGATTTATCCTCTGAGAACAGAAAGGAGTAAAAAATAATGCCAATCCATCTGGTAGATGTTGAAGTATTTAAGTCATGAACCAAAACATTGGCTTGGCACAGACCCTGGTAAACACATTCATTTTCCATCTAGTTTTTGTTGACCAGAAAAGAAGTGTCAGCTTCACAACAGCACTGAAGAAAAAAGTCAGCCGCATAGTTTTCAGACTATACGAATGTCTCTGCAAAAAATATTGATATTCACCTAGCAGATGTTGAAATATTTCAATCTGGACCAAAGTGGTGGAACGACTGGCCATCGATAGCCGGCATCCAGAGTCCAGCTAAAAAACTGCCCGTTACAGGAACGGAGCAGTAAAAACAGTCAGTGTGTCATTTCTACCAGATGAAATGTGACTGTGGGATGGAGCTGTGGTGGAAACCGAGGAATGTATTCCAGGAATCTTCCCAGTCGGTCTCTCCATCATATGTGTTTGTCAGCAGCTCTGTTTCCTCAGAACGCCGGACTCCATCTCTCCCGTGATGTTTCAGTAAAGCATGACTAATAACATTGTCACAGCAACACTCAGGTATCCAGCTTTTGAGTTACTCATGAGGTATTTAAATGTGTGTTTTTAATCGAAATATCCATATAGGGAAGAACTGAGTGGAGGCTCGCTAAAAGAGCCTCAAAGGACCGGTTTTGTTTGGTTTCTACAACAACAAAAATCCATGACGCTGAAGGTAAAGGAGCTCAGATTTGTGCAATTCACACAGTAAAATGTAACGAATGTGGTATTAAGCATGGACTAACTCCTTCAGAGGCCCAAAATAGTCTGTTAGGCTAAAATGTTTCAGTTTTTTACTTGGGAGCAAACAAATAACATCTCAGCATTTTTACCAGAAATGCTGAGATGTTATTTAAAAGTCATACGCACCGTTTCCTGTTACATTAAGATTCCCTTTGACTGGAAGTATTTTTATTGCATTCCACATGTTATTATCATGAAATCATAGACCTCAGTATGTCCCTGCAGTTTAATCCAATGATCATGTTCAAACAGAATCATGCTGATCCTGATGTTTTGCCTCGTCCTTAACCAAACACCTGTGAAGCACCCAAGGGGCTAAAAGATGACACCACTTAAGGGTCGTTCTAAAAGACAGTGAATCCCCTATGACTCCCATGATAAAATATATTTTCTGTAAATACCTTAGACGCTGTTAAATTGGCTCATGCCAATGAACTTCTATTTAAGCCTTCAGTCACACAGGCCTAGGACTGGTCAGCGATTCCCAGTTGCTGGGAAAACGTGTGCATTCCATGACCAGTTGCGGAGTGATTACTGAAGGTTGCTGGCAGTCACTAGTATCTAATTAGTCAATAAGAGGTATATGGGGCTGCACCCATACCTTCTTGTGATTGCTTTTGTTGCTTGCACGAAGTTGTGGTTATCAGTAGTTTGCATGGAAGACGCCAGCTTGTCTACAAACCTCTTTCCTGTCTGTAAAGGTGTGTACTTCAAAGGTGAAAATTCTCCATTGACTATTTGCATGCACTTCTTTAAGTTTCATTCCTCTTCAGAGAGTAAGTAGCGAGTGTTTGCAAGCAAGTCGGTATCTTCGATGCACACTGTGGGCGACTGCGACAGTCTGCTAGCAACCAAAGCAATCCCAGTGAGGCTTTTAATGCAGCATCCTCTTCACCTGGTGGTAACCAGGAGCCTGCATGGGAAACGCGCATTTTTCCTTAGCAACCAGAGGTCAGCAGGGAGGTCAGAGAGTAGTCTTTAGGCCTGCATGGCCTTCTGTGCATTTTGAATCTAATTATATTACAAATAATGTGGATGACACAGCCTGTATAAGTTTGTGCTTATGGATGGCCAGAATTCATATTCATAGACATAGACAGAGGAATTTGGGGACATTAACACAAACAAACATAAGAGGACGTGTGTGGAGTCTTCTAAAAAGACAACAGCATGTCGCTTTATAAAATGCTGATTAGTTGAACCGGAAAGAGAAGTGATCAATGTCAGATATTTGCATTCAGCCATCTCCCAGCAATGCATTGCTACAGCTTTAAAATATATAACAAGGTGACTTTACTTTACATCCATAAACTTAATTAGCATAACGTGAAGTTGTCTGGTAAAAGTAGCAAGTGAAAGCTAATTAATGTTTAAATCCTGCCCTCAATTTCCAAAACTTTCTGACTGGTTCTGCACTGACCCCTGGATATGGAGTAATTGTACAGCATTTGCTCAGCCTGGTATGTTTATGTATAAAAGCCCAACCTTAACAGGGAAATAACCACAACAATGTCAAGTGTCACCCTCCTCCTGTCTTCTAGCACCACCCAGTGGAAAAAAGGGATGCTAGATGGTTCATCTTTCAAACATTTCACAAAATACCTTAAAAGTATTCAAGTATTTTATCAAGTAAAGCCATTCAAGTTTAGGACTAAGACAATCTGAACGACCATGTGCCCGACAACCACCAGACTGTGCTCTTGTGTACTTAAATAAACATTTTAAAACAAGCTGAGAACTGACAGACGAAAATGTGCCGGCTATTTTATGCACTAGTCACATAAACACTGTTGATATTTGCACTCATGTATGTGCTGTATGTGTGGGAATGTTAGGCTAAATGAAGCTTCCCGTCATGACATTTTAATAACAGTCGCATACCTCGATAGTTTTAAAAACCAAAACATATTCTTGAAGTATTTTATTTTTTTGTCAAACAAACAATGTCATAAAAGAATTTGGGGGATTTGAGGGTAATCCGACCATGTGATGCTTAACAAAAAAAGATTTTCTTACAATGGGAAACAAGAAAATTAGCTACACAATAAATACAGTCATTTTCTTTAAAAAACAAAAAAAGAAAACACTATACAAGATGATGTGTTACTGGCAGAGAGCGCCAGTAGGCGACAAGTAACAAGCAACACCGTATATCTACTGAAGGTAGATCAAAAAGTGAACCCCATCCAGTGGTAGGCGGTGAGGGGAATGTTTCAACTGATGTACACAGTACAGGCTGAAATATGACGACAACAACAACAACAACAACAAAAAGTGATTTAAAAAAAAAAAAAAAAAAAAAAAAAAAAAGTCCAGAAATCTCATGTATCCTCATGTGTCCAGGTCCTCCAGGTGTTTTAAGTCGAGTAATCCTGCACATAAAAATAGGAGCCGAGTCACACTTAACAGTTATTCATCAATCAGTCGACTAAAGTAATTATTACTTAAATTAAAAGAAATACCTCTTTCAGTTATTTTTAGGGTAAGGAAGACAAAAACGTCATAGATGACAGGAATCTGGATTATTTAAGGTTTCAGGCTGTTGGTCAGATGATCGAAACTTCTGAATTTAAACGATCAGCTGCCATTTTATTAAAAGATAAAATGATTAACATCATTTTTTTTTAAAATACCCAAATTTGGAAAATTCATGTCGCAGCTGCCAAAACGATACAAACACAACCTGTAATGTCTAAAACATATTTTATTGACCTGAACTTTCTTATTTATGTATAAATAAATAAGAAATAAAAATACAGCAAGGCATCTAGCCTCTATAAAACGAAGAGCTCTATCCAAGAGATTCAATAAAGCAAAAGTAAAGCAAAACAGTCACTATAAGTAATAGAAGCAGCAAAGTAAATGTCAAAGACATTAAAGTGTCTCAGTGTAACAGAACAGTGAACTTACAGCTCTGGGTTTCTTGTTAACCTTCATGTCAAACCTGAAACAAGAACAAAGACAGCATTAGTCATCTTACATTAAAATCCTGCTTCTGATGGGAATTATGGAGAAAAGCAGTACCACTACTGTACTATGAAGAAGCCTAAAAATGAATAAATAAATAAATAAGCCTGGTAACAATAAAACTACATGACCGCATGATCGTTCTTGCTCATACAGAACCTCCTAACCAATCCGTCATCTAACGAGCAACCCAGCAAGCGGAGCTGAAGAAGCAAAACTGAAATGAATCTGTGGGAAAACCCATCAAGAAGCAAGAAAATTTACTGACGCTCAGAGTGCTGGATGCTGGCATGCATTTAAGAAAATATGTACATATCAAAGAATGAAGTGTTGGACATGCAGTGTGACTGAGTAATAAAATAACAAGCAGGCTTCAATTCAAACTAACCGTACAGAGGGAGAAGATTAATAATTAAAGTCAAATCATGCATAAAAAAGTGAAAACGTAAAAATAAAAGTAAAAATTGAAATGAAAAATTAAAATTAAAAAGGTTCGAAGTTAAAATAAAGCTTAATTAAAACATGCAAAAATAAGTAAAAATCAGAAATTAAATTAAAACTTAAAATAAAATAGATGTAAAAATAAAGTAAACATATGCAAAAATTGAAGAATAAAAAATTATTCAAATCAAATAAAAGAAGAAAACTTAAAAAAATAAAATAAAATAAAAAGTTGAAATCAAAATTTAAAAAAGAAAAGCAAAGATTTAGAGAAGAATATACAAATAAAAATAGTAAGAGGACATAGAGGAGAGGAAAACAGTGGATACTTTGATGATGGGCTTAGTAGCAGGCAGGATGTAAACGTGACAGGAGCAGGAAGTAAAATTCAGACTTACTCAAAGTCATAATCAAACATGGCAGAAGGACTGAGGGAGCAGCATTAGGGGAGGGAAGAGAGCAGCAGCTGTTAGTTTACCAACCTGAGCCTAAAGCCCTACGAGTATATAAAACTGCAGTCCAAACTTTAGAGAGTGAGAGCACCACCCCATCACGCTGTGTTAGGAGGAGAACCTGCTGTGTTAATATGTAGGCATGAACAGTGAGGCCCGAGTCAACAAAAAACACGTCGACATGACACGTTAAACCTAATTTGTCTTAACAAACTTATCATTTATTGACCCTCTGATCACCCACTTTGAATAAGTCTAATTTTGGTCAAGCACAGTAAATTTCTTTAAGAAAAATAAACAGACTTTTGAGTAATGTTTACTAGTGAAACCATGTACACTCCCTGTTGGGGAAAGTAACACCAAGAAGCTAAACCCAATCCTTTTTATTTTAGAAGCTCAGAAGTAAAGAAAAAACAATAACCAGGTTATTCTGAGATTGTAAAGCTTTGTGATGTGGACCAGAAATCTCTCAACATATTTTAGGCTGAATACCAAAATAATACCCTCCATTCTCTCTGAAAGCAGAAGCTCAAATGTCACAAACACTTCAATTAACCTGTTGTAAGACATCTGTGCAGTTGTCACACTGCAGACGAAAGAAAAAAAAAGAAAGAAGAAAAAGCAACTTTATCTCAGAAAACATGTTATTCATCTACTGTTGCCTCAACTGGTTAGTCTGTGCTATATCACGACTTTGGTTTTTTCTTTGCTTTATGATTGCTTTTGTCATGCATGAGAACGTCAGCACATCCAAAATGTCTTTTTTTTGGCTTGTTGTGCACTGACTAATTACGACCAACTCTCGTGTCTCCAGCACAGCTGTGTGTACTTGGGCTGGATACACAAGTGTACAAGCAGATCTGCAAGTGTCAGATAACAGAGGGAGATGCTGAAACAGGAGAAAAAAGTGATACGTTCAGTAAAAAAAAACAAAAACAAACAAGCATTCATTTCCCTGCTATTACATTTTCCGTTTTTTGATTTTTTTTGTTTTCCCCTCAACTGTGACATCTGTAATCGAGGAGAAGACTGGATTGCAAAGTGTGAATATTTCTTCACAGCTAAATCTGTCCAGGAGAATGCTCATTCATTCAACCGTGAGAAAATGTAATAGTCTACTGGAAGAGAAAATACTCCTTTTATACTGGCCTCCCCCCAAAATACCTTTAAATACCCCCCACTGTGTACACACTCACACACCAAGGCAGCAAAAAAACAACACGGGAGCTTCTGGAATCCAAGTTGCAAACTTATTCTAGCCATACTAGATCACTTTTTGTGATCTCTCTGTGAACAACGCAATTCAATGAGCTCTTGCAGGTACAGGCAGTAAAATGAGAAATAGATTCCCTGGTGTCTCTGATTGAAGCCACAGGGGTTTCCTTACTAGTAGAAACTCTGATGTATACAGAAATTTTGCGCAAACATGTTCTGTAACCTGCTTGTCAAGAGCAGTCTACATGAACGGCTATGGATGTAGCTCTGTAATCCAAAAAACGCAAGGATATTTTAACAACATGCTGATCCCACCGTGTCTCATTCCTTTATTTAATACCTGTGTCTGTTTTTGTTCTTCCTCTTCTTGTGACTCCCGTGGTGGCTGCCTGAGGAGGAGGAGGAGGCAGCCTTCTGAGGCTTCAGGTCCTGCAGTGTTGAGTCCACATCCTCCGTGTCCTCCTGGCTGGGCTCGTTTTCTTGGTTCTGGAGATCTGGAGAGGTATCGCTTTCTGTGCCGCTGCCTGCCTCACCTGAAGAAATCAAAACAACAGCATAAATGACAAAAATTACTACCAGTCCACAAAATACAAACTTTTAATGCTGCTTAGCTCAAAAGCAAAACTCACGCTTTTCATTCATGTGATCTGGTATACCACCGAGTGCACACACGGCCTGTAAAAATGTCACCGATTGAACAGTTTAGTAAATGCTTTTTGTTATTATACAGCATACCTGTTAAATAATAAGCAAAAGACTTACTGCAACCGATGTAACAGATGACTTGCTGAATAAACGCTCTGCTTCTTTGAATTTCCTATTCCGTCTGTCAGTCTTACTATTGGAGTTCCTGTTAAATTAAAACAAGCAAAAAGAAATGTAAAAAATTTAAACAATGGTTTGGTCCAAAAGTGGCTCCAAATGCCCACACTGGGCCTCAGAAAAAATGGCATATTTAAAATTATTTTAAGTTTTTCCTTACGAAAAGAGAAGAAAGTTCTTCAGACTTTTTTTTGCTTCAACATCAACTAGATGTAGTTTTTTTTTTTCTTCGTAATTTTACTGGAACTTTATTTCAGCCATCGGCTGTACTCTTCCTCCTCCTGCTGGCTTGTATGTAATTAATATTAGTCAATGGCTCACTTTTCATTTAGTGTAAATGAATTTCCACAAAGCTGCTTACTTTTGGTTGGTGAGGTATCTGTCCCATCCTCTGATGATGTTGCCATACATCTGGGTGTCTTCTAGATAGCTGCCTTCAAATGCATATATTTGTCTTTCCAAGTTCACCAATGTCTCCTGTGACAGTGAAGAATGTGGAGGAAAAGAATAAAAGTTAGATATCTGAGTTTTAGTCATTACATTAATCAACCTGGCTGGTAAACTTTTAACAGACATTTATTTATATACACACAAATTAGAAGAATAAAATATGGCTCTTTTGAAGTGTTAATTATTCACTTGCATTTGCAGAAAGGATTCAGAGAGCGCGCAAAAGTGAAGATAGCGATGTCTGTCGCAATGCTGATTTATTATTCCTCATGTTAGAGAGGTAAAAATATAGGTATCTGGCTGGATGTACACAATACACATGTGACACCAACTTCTCGCGAGAACTTGGCCAAGCAGGGCGGCTGCTAAAATTTAGCTACGCTAAGTTGTTAGAATATTTTGTCAAAAGCGCTGCTGTGAAGTCGGTATACGTAAAAACACTTAAAAGAAATATTCAGAGAGCTCGAACGGAGTCTTGTTACTACTAACACTACTCCTAATCAAACGTTGTCAGCCAAACAACGCTGTCGACCCGCTAACTAAGTTAGCTGCTACCGTTAGCTCTGGCTAACATTAGTTTAGCATGTAGC
This sequence comes from Aulonocara stuartgranti, assembly GCF_965226115.1. Classification (NCBI taxonomy): domain Eukaryota; kingdom Metazoa; phylum Chordata; class Actinopteri; order Cichliformes; family Cichlidae; genus Aulonocara; species Aulonocara stuartgranti. The sequence goes on from NC_138957.1 coordinate 27,603,477, forward strand.
GAGGCCTCGGCTAGCAACGCGCACGAGAAATTTTCCCGCGGTGAAATATTAAATGCGACTTTTATTTTTAAGGAAACCACCTTAACGTCTACTTACGGCGAGTTCTTGTTTCCTCTTTACGAGCTCAGCGAGCTCCCGGCGAGTGTCCGGGATCTGCGGCGGAGTCGCCTTCGCATGCATCGCCATGACGGATGGCCGATTAATCTGGAAACAAACAGAAGAAACTCGGTACAATAAAGAAGCCCGCCTCCATTTCACCGACAGGTGGCGCTGGAGTCTCGCGATAGATCTGTTTTCACATCACCATAGCAACTGCTTTAAAATTCCAAGGAGCTCGAATAGCGTCAGATGGCTTCGAGTGAGTCCAAAGTGGAAATCCTTATAAATTCTTAAGCTGAAAACGTGACATAATGGTTTCTTTTATCTTGTAGCTAGTAAAGGTTTGTTAAATACAAGCTAAGTACCAAATAGCGATGACAACACATCAGGAAAAGAAGGGCTTTTCCACCCAGGCTAAGAGGTTTGCTTCTCAAATCAGTCTGGTAGGAAGTTTAACTCCATCAAAATTCAAAGCATTTTAAAAGAATAATAATAACAGTACCTCATAAATAACGTGTATGGTGTTTGTGTGTCAGAGTGAAAGTCCAGGACCGGGAACCTACGACTGCTTTACCAGCACTGAAGTCAACTGTCCTTCCTTCTCAAAGAGGGGCACCACCGGCTTTGTCCCATCCAAGGTCAGGAAGTCCACTAGGTATCATCTTGAAACGCCTTTGGGCATTTATTCTGAAGTCTTGTTGATTATTTATACTTTGTTTTGTTTTGTTAAATCATACTTCTTGCCCCAATGGGGCTTTAGAAAATCCTTACTTACCCAGTAAGTTATTTTTCTACAGCATCATTGCTAGTGGATTTTGTCTGTGTGCCTTTTTATGTATTGCCTGATCCAGGATGAATTTCTCCTATGGGAGACAATAAAGTTATCTTATCATTGTTAGATTGGCGTATACACCCTGCCATTCATCCTATGTTAACAGACTTAAGTTTCACTGCAACCCTAATTTGAATAATCTGGCAGGAGTTGGCAACATTTAATGTCAAAGGATCCTTTTCTGAGCAATTTGTGATCCAAAAAAAAGAAAAAAGTATGGAGCCACAAAACATATTTGAGCCTTATAATGAAGATGACACAGAAGAAATCTTAAAATCAGTGTTAGTTATGGCTCCAGTACTTAGTTTAGATTTACCTGATTGTTTTTAGTCTAATAAATTTTAATCCCCTGCTGCTTTTAAATGTCTTCATCACTTCATCCTCTTTCCCAGGTTGACAGAAGGCCACAGAGACCCACTCCAGGCCCAAATGCATACAACCTACAGAGTTCCTTCATAAATAAATATGACTTCAACACTGGAGCCTCCAGGGTCTTCAGGCTGCCCATAGCTGTGCAGATGGATGGTCCTAAACATATAACTCCAGCTCCAAATCAGTATGATGTATGTGTGCTGATTATAAAAGCTGATTCAGGGTGTAATCTCTGAGATCCTGTTGTGTATTTTTTTGTCATTTTTTTTCTTTCTATACAGGTCATTTGTGTGAGGAGAGTAAGCGTCTCCTCAGTGGTCGGTACATCGCCTTTCCTCTCAAGAACCACACGGGATTCATTTTACCCCCCCAAAAATGTGCCATCACCAGGTCTGCATTGAAGTTTTGTCTTTTTTAGCTTCTTATTAAATTTGCACTCAAATTTTTAATATTAAAAACTTCTCAAAGGCCACTACGAGGTGAACAGCAGCTTAATCCAGCATGGTTCAAAGGCGGTCTTGTCACCCTTCAGATCAAAAACTCAAAGAATCCTTCCTCCGGCCGACCACTGTGTGCCAGGCCCGGGGGCCTACAACCCCCATCAGGCACCCACCCCAGTGAAGAAGACAATCCTTCCGTAAGTAACCATACAATGTTTAGGTTTTGCTACTTTTTTTTTATTATTATCTAAAATTTACATCCTTTTATGTGTGTTTGAAGGAGAAGATATTTTTTGGCAATAGCAGCACCTCCTCAGACTGTACCTAAGGATCCTCCTTTGCCGGGTCCTGGGCACTATGACATAGGGCAGTATGACCGGCCATCAAAGCAGTCCATACCCACTGCTGCTTTTGCATCCAGAACTCAAAGAATACCCCAAAAACCGGTGGCTGATAAGATCCCAGGACCAGGTAATAAGATAAATGAGGCAGTTTTCTCACATGCATTTGATCTCTGATTTTCTGGGACTTAAATAACACTGGTGCGCATGACAATATAGATATCCAGTTTCTTCCTGTTAAAAGGAAGCTTTTCCTCTCCACTGTCACCAAATGCTTCCTCATAGGGGGCTTGTGTGATTTTTGGTCTTTCTTTCTAATACTGTAGGGTCTTTATGTTAATATATACGTCTTGAGGCAACTACTGTTGTGATTTGGTGTTGCATAATTAAAATGGAATTGACGGAATCTGATTGAAACAAGGCGTCATTAATAAATTGGTTGCATAGCAGTTTACACATTTGCCTACTAGCACAGATCCCTGCTTTGATCTCAGGAGGAGATACAAAAAAAGATCTGCCAAACCAAACATGTAGAGCAATCCCTTATGAATAAAGGAGCAGCTAAAGTAGTTGTTATTGCATTCATGAAAGCATTAAGTAAAACTTTCTCTCTCCTTCCAGGTTTCTATAACCCACAGCTCTTGTCAAAGCATTCCTTCTTTTACAACGACTCCAGAGTCTGGGTTCCTGTGTGAAGCTTCCAGCTCAGACTGCACTGTAGATACGTACACCTTCACTCAGATGAACTGTGATTGCTGCCATTCTTAGATCGGCACTTTTAGAGTGAATTGGATGAAAATTAAATGTTTGCACCAATTTAGTCTCTAGTTCCATGTTTATGTTGGCCAATCAGACCTAGGAATGTTTGGATGTTTTCGGAAATGAATCATAATCAGTATTTATCCACTGTGGTGGTGGTCAAATGCCAGAATTCTTGAAAAGCCATATGTTTTGTCCTTGTGGATTTCCTGATGCTCTAAAGTGATATAGAAGAAAGTGTTGGCACAGTCCCCAGCAGCTGCCGGTCCAGCCAATGGTACGCCACAGTAACAGCTGAGAGCTCGAGATGACACCACTCTGCCAACTGCCAGAGGGCAGGTGAAGGGGTGGAGTGACTGTGTATGTGAGCAATGTGACTGACTGGGCATGAGGCAGGGTGGTGTTTAACCCAAAAGACAAATGGACGCATCACTCAGTTCCTGTATCACGTTGCATTGGAGCTGACTCTCTCACAATGTTTAAAAAAAATCAAATATTATTATTATGTTATTAATGCACATATGATTGTAAATGTTCTTTTTGTAAGGCCTTGTGCAGCTCTGGTCCCAGATTCTCTTGTTACTTCAATTTTTTAATAAAATTTTCCAAAACAGAAAACACAACAAAGTTACACACGCCATCTTTTCCATGTTTTCCGTGGTTATTGTGATAAATGCCATTATAAACTTATGTGTCCACAATAATCATGGAGCGGGTCCTGAGCAGGAACAGCAGCTTTGTGGTTCAGATAAGTCGAGAAAACGAATGTAAAGTACTGTTGTTTTGTATGATTATGCTCACTTTTTTGTTACGTTGTTTAAAAATACAGTGTTTGTATTTGTTTGTAAACTTATTGGCTTACAAATTCCAAGCAATTTTAGGCTGCAGTCACAAAGCTAACCTAGCAAAGTAAAGACCTTCAAAATACTCCGTGATTTAAATGCCATTAAAACTCAGACTTTACATTAATGACGGTTCCCCTTGAAATAAATATGTGTCGGGCAGTTAAACGTCCAGATATTTCACGAAGCGTGGATTTGAATCAATGCACCAGGATGATTGGCTGGATGTGTTCGACCGCTATGGAGAAGATAATTGGCATTTTGGGTCAGGGGCAGGACATGCGTTGTACAATGGGCATCTTTTGTGTTGTTCAACCCTGACCTAGATTTCCACTCAGGATACTTTAACTGGTGAGTCTTTTCATTATAAACTTTCTGGTATAGCGGTGTTTTTGGAGATGGTAGAGGCTGTCAAATCAACTTATTTACAGACTGGTAAATGAAAAAAGTGTTTAGTACCTCTTTGGACTTTATTAAGGCTTGAAAGCTGGGGAGTGGCTGGTTTAACTGATATGACAAGAAAAAAACCTGCAGATAAACAGAATTAAACCAAAAGCAAAATAGCTGAAATATTTTTGCTTTAAAGTTAAGTCTTTAAAATCTTACAAAAACATGCGCATATTGTTCACAGGTGTTTGGGGGACTGCTGATTAAGTAGTGATAAAATGTTGGTATTTACTTTGACTATTTCAGGGGGTGGTTTCCAAATTGTCACACCCACTCCTACCAGCAACTTTGTCCATCCTCATAGGTGATGCTTCGTCCTTGTTCTGGATCCTTAACTCGGCATAAATATTGGAAACAATTTGAAAAGGCTTTAAAGAAATGAAGTGGCAATCAGAGATGTCTGTTTCCAGGTTTTCTGCTGAGCTAACTACATGTAGCTTCATTTTTGACATAAACATGAAGTGTTATTACTCATCTCATCTAACGCCCTGTGTTTTCCAAAGCATTCAGTCTGAGACATCCTTCCAAACTTTGACGTGGCATTTTGTGTTCAGCAGATGCAGCTGTTAATGTGAAAATTAATTTCATGGAGACAAATCTGCCCCCTGACTGACTTCGACGTGAAAAACATTTTGTCTCAGAGCTGTTATGGAAACCTCATGCTTATTTCCATCTGCACACTCAGAAGACGCGATCCACTTCAGACCTCAGTGTCATCTGCTCGCAAGGAAATCAGTTGGAGATTTTTTCCCCACCAACTGCAGACATGCTTGACACCCACATTGTGGCAGCTGTAGTTATATTCAGACTCTGACTTCAGCAGTGTGCTTTCCAAATATGTGCACTCGCCCTGTAAAACCAAAGCATTGTGTTCTTGTGGTTATACAAAGAGAAAAGCAATTTAAAACTCTGCTTTTGCTGACATGAAGGTTCTCTCCCACTCGGGTAAAATGCACAGGGAGTATCCAGACAAATGCTTAAAGTGTAACTGCAGGCACGAAGCTTGATTTGTAGCACTTTTGTGGTGTTGTCCCGGACGGGTCATTAACAACATGCCTTTGTGGGTGTATGGGACTCTCTTTGAACCTCGCCACTTCCCCATCAGGTGCAGGCGAGTGTGGACATGCATTCCCCCAAAGAAAGGCTCAGTGAGAAGGAGCATTGCTATAGAACAATGCTGCAGGCACACTGAATTTGAATTTGCTCACTGATCTTTTCTTTAGTTCATTAAGTGCACTTACCAGGTGTGTTACCTAGCAAAGCAAGCACATATATAAAGCACATTTCACCCAAAAAGCACGAGCTACCACAGAATGAGCAAAAAATCAGTAACAGACAAATGAAAACCAGTTATTAACTTAAAAAAGCAGCAAAAGAAGCAGAAATGAAATTACATAATGACTAAGATCAACAGGAGACCATTAAAAATGATGAAATCTCAGAATTAAAACCAATAGAAGAAGCAGAAATTGAATAAAATGCTAATGAAGGATCAGGAACTAGGCCACTAAAAGGCTCATCTAAACAGGAGTGTTTTTAGCTCCGTTTTAAATGCTGATTATGACGCAGCACACCTAATATGATTCAGAACAACGCTCCGGTGGCTTCAAATATTAAAGGTAAAGGTTAGATTTGGCTCTAGGAACAACGAGACAGGGTACAGCACTGCTTTCTGCACCAGAGTGAACAGCTAATTGTGTCATGTTGTGCTTATGTCTGCTGCTTGGCAGTACACCAGTGGATTGCAGGCACGTTTTGTTTTGCTGTAATTTCATGGGCCTGCGTAAAATGTTTAAAGGCACATGGTGTATTTATAGAGTTGTTCGGGATCATAACATGAGAAGACGACGGGCCTGTTAGTCCATTTTATTTAGATTTTTAGTCCCACTGGCGAGGCTTTAAGGACGACAGTTTGGGTCATTCACTCAGTCTTGTGCCACAAAATATATATATAGATATGTGTCTTTGTATATCTAAAAAATATATATATATATGAACACACAAATGCCTTAAAACTGCATTCTTCTTAAAATGGCCCCCAGGGGTTGATTCCTGAGGAAGTCTGCGGGACCTCACATGTACCATTTTGACCTTAGTTAAAAACTTTCCTGATGAATTTATAACCTCAGTCACTTATGCTGGGTCATACTGTAAAAAGTATGTACATGTTGGTTATTCCAGGAGTCACAAAAGTGTATTACCCATGGTATGATCCTTGTTTAATGACTTCTGCTGTCAAACCTGCCCCCTCTCTCTACACATCTGGTTTTAAAATGCCAAAATGGCGACAGTCAAAAATGCTCAAAACCCTGCAGCCAATATTTTATGTGTGGTTTTACTGTGACACACATGGAGTACAAACACTGAGCAGGAATGAGTGCCTAGGGTAAAAAAAAAGAGCCTTAAACATGAGTATAACTAAACCTTTTCTGTGATGGCCAACTCTGACAAGTTAGCCCCTCCCTGCACGCTGATGGGATTTCTTCCTTAGGTTTGTTATCAGGCTTTAAACACTAAAGTCTGATGTAGCCGTGCAGGAGTGGAGAGCTGACTCATGTCAAAACAACTCCCAAAATTGATTCATACTGCGTTGGATAGGTTGTGAGATCAGCTGACCTGTGTTGTCAGCTTATCACATACATCCAAGTGGAATTTGGAAAGTGATGCAAAAGAGCAACGTCAGCTTATGCATCCAAATTATTGACCAAACCAAACAGTGATCATGGAAACCACAACATGGGCTGAGATAGAGGATTCAGAATGAAAGTGTCAGGATTTTCTTTACGTGTGTGTTTGTCTGTTGATATTACTAAAGACAGACATTTGCAGTAGTTACACAGCGCTTTAGTAATAGTTAGTGTTGCGTTTGCAATGATCAAAGCAAATCTGAGCAGCTACAACACCTCATTAATATGCTTTACTTTGATAATAGGCGAGGTGCGCTGCAGGCTCTCAAACATAGTAAGACTGCACAGATGTTTGCGGTTACCTGCTGTCCACATATAAAATGCTCAAAGTGTCTTAGTTTTAATGTTTTTATGTCCAGTATTCTCACACAGCCTTTAAACAAAAACACAACGAAGATACTTCCAAAGAACATTACATTAACCAGATAACTTAGCACATCATTTACACATCCTATGTCATCTTCCTCTTCTGTCCTCACATTTGTCATATTTTCTAGTTTAACCTGATAACATAAGAAGATAACAAGATATAACAAGGTAACCTGACTAAATACAAAATGCAGTTTTTAAATTGTGTTTTTTAGGGAAAAAAGTTTAAAAAAAACATGTAAGTATGACAAGTATGCAAAAAACTAAGAAAGCACGAAAGAGCCAAATACTTTCCCCCAGACATAAAAAGCTACACAAACTTGAGTGAATGACCTGGATATTGAGTCTGTAGCTACATCAGCAGCATCAGTGTTTAGAGTCCTGAGTGTCTTCACCTAGCTAAGTGGGTCATGCATATTTTATCTCTCCGGTAATGCTCACATACATTTGGCCCTTTAGTACGTCAGTATGTGCTCTGTCACCATGTTGGATAATGTGTCCAGCTCTGAAAAGAACCTCAGATGTGCATTAGGAGGATGTTTGTGTGTCTCTGTATTATATTTCCTATCACTTCCATCCATCATGAAGCGACATATAATGATGACCTCAATCTTAATTGTTAAGCAAAAAAAGCAAAAGGCTTTTTCTAATCAGACTTTTTAAAAAGCTCCTCTTTAAAAAATGTATGACGCTTATCTTTAGCCTCACATAAGCCAGATGGGTTCCTCTTCTGAGATGTGTTCATGTGAAAATTCCCCACATTTTCCAAACTTTTTTTTATTATACTGCTACTGCTATAATTTCGGGTTTGTTTTCTTTCTGTTTTCTTTTTTTCAGCCTGGATCACTGGCCTCCTGCAGTGACAGGGAGGTCACATTAATTGTTAATTAGCAGCAGATAAGTCCCTGTCATCTTTTAAACAGGGGAAATATGATTGAAACAGCGGGTGTGCAATATGTAGTGCTCTTCATGTTTGTAATATTTTGTATATTCATGTTTATTGGTAACTTTAAGATTACTTTGGTACTTTTTAAACCTGTTTTTAAGTGTAATCTCTATGGGATACTGTTTTCTTGCAGACATATATGCTTAAATAATACACGCTTACAAAGATATCACGATGTTTAAAGAAAATAAAGCTTTTCACTGTTACAAATGGTTAATTAACATGATGATAATTGCTGTAATTACACCGACAGTGTTGTTATGACAGCCCATCCCACAGCAAGCCGTTTTCAGCTGCTGAGGAGTCATCTGATGGGTCAAACCATTCAGCGGCTCCGACAGTTAAGGGGACACTAATGTCCTGCGTCTGCGGATAAAGCCAAAGAGAAATTATTGTAAATGTGAAGTTTGACCTTCAGAAGACTTTCGTGAAGTATTGGCTCTTCTGTGGCGTATTTTTTACACTCGCTGTGTAGATGGTACAGTCCAGTTGTCCGGCATGCGGTTTTTCGCTGCCAACGAGGTTAAGCCAGAGCAATGCGAAGAGGAAATAACAGGAAATGACACAATCCTGCCTTCAAAATAACAATCTTTAAGCTTTTAGAGTTCGAAAGAGGAGATTAAATTAAATTGAAAAAAATAAATTAAACGAATTAGGACATTTTTAAAACGTCTGTTACAAACATAAATAAAAATTTAAGGGCTCAAAAAATAACTGTAGGTTTCAAAGTAATTGAAAGTGTACAACACTAATAACAATAATCGGAAAAAGAGGAATTTTAAAAATGTTTTTTAATCACTAGTTGTAAGATCCTCACTGGATTTGCCTTATTAATCATTACTTATTGTAATAATACCCTGGCTGGAAATTAAATCATAAAAATAACAACAAAAAACCCCAGTAAGAACCAAAAAAACAAAAACAAAAACAAATTAAAAATATGCAAAAGAAGCCCCGCACTAAATAATCAAAAAGTAAATAAACCCAATAACCTTTTACCTGCTGTAAGAAATGTATTTCCTGTGTTTTCATTATTGTATCTATTGTAACTAACTAACTCACTAACTAACTAACTACCAACACATAACAACCCGCAGTTAGAAACACCCTCCAAATGTTTTTCTTACTCTGACTATAAAGAAGTACATAGATATTCTGAAAATGTTCTATGTATACTCATTAGACCAAAAAATAAAACGTGTTTTCTTTTTTCAGTGGCAGAAACAAGCTTCCATGGTCATCACATGTACATTACAGTTTATATAGCACTTCTCTACTTCTCTAACTTAAAGGTAATTTTACTGTAAACCTCATTCATCTACCCAGACAATCACACACATATAAAAGTGCTTGTTTCTATATCTAAGCATCTTGTCAAATATTTCAAATAGTTGCATCTGTATCTAATGTTTGCACACACACTGTAAAGGGGAATCTCGGGGTTCATTGTATAAGGATACTTCAACCTGCAGACTGGATTAGCCGGAGACCTAACCCTCTTTGATTGGTAGATGACTACTCTACCACCTAATGCGCATAATAATTAATTTTGGAAAACTGAAATGCCACTGAAGTAAAGCGTTGATCAAGGATGTTTTATTTTGAAAATCCTGACCGGAAATCTTTCCTTCCTATGTCTAACTTACCTACAGCTTTTTATTCTCACACTGTAGATTTTCCAGCAGAGACCCACAGGCTCTCCGGACGGAACCGAGTCTCTGCTTTTAAAACACACCCGGTAACATTTTATCACTTCAGAGACTCGGCGCTGTTTTTCCAGCCGGATCCGCTTTTATTTCCATAGATTTTTTGGCCACTTTTCCCTTTTGCTCGGCTTGGATTTTACAAAGGGCGTGTTTGGGAGTTTCATCTCCTGTACTTGTGCGACTCTGAGGAATGACAGCAACTGGAAAGGGTCTGCGATCCGCCTGAATGGAAACAATGGATTATAAGGACCTCGGACATAATTTCGAGGAGAAGCTGACACTAACAGACAAGAGTGAGTATTTTACAGTCAGCATAAGGAAAATGGGGGTTAGAATAACCGGTGGCAGTAGGGTGGAATCTGATTATTCATTACATTAATGTTATGTAAATAAAAAAAATGTTATTATGATTATAATTATAACCCCTGTATATGAAGCATGGTTTCCCGTATAAAGACATGGTTGGATAAAATGTAAACTCAACAGCTGAAGCAGTGCAGCCTATCAGATGTCTCCCTCTGACATCTTAAAAGAGGAGATGTGTTTGTCCGGCCACGCCAACAGGCGGGTCCTCACCAGCAAAGATCCGGGAAATGCTGCACTGAGCTGTGGTCTTCATTACCAAACAAGTCAGTGGCGGTGTACTGGGTGAAAAATGCCCCACGCAGATATATAGCAAAAATGTATAGTGTAGACTCACAGGAGAGAGACGGTGCAGGTGAATGCATGCAGCTCAAACAGAAAATAAATAAATAATCGAACGGGAACTCAGTGTCATGCTCAAGAGCACCCCGGATACTGGATGCTGCAGAATTTCTCACACATCTGAGCTTTTTACTGGTATATGTTTATAACAAGCAGTTGGAATTAGTGACCCCAGCTGTGTCGTTTACTGTACATTCATATTGATGCCAGTTATCAATGAACATAATCGATTAGGTTGCTTTTTTTGCTTAAAAATCCAGAAAAAAGGTATTTTAATTAGGCTTATCTCACCATGACTCTTTTGTGCTGTATTAAATGTGTTCTACACATTTTTTCAGTAGACTGAGAAGAGAGATTCAAGTTTTTGGTTTTTTTTACTAATTTTTAGTGCAGTTTTGATTTATATATGCAACAACCCCACACACTATAAACACATGAATAATTCATCCAGCCTATGTGCTTTTAAGATATAAAAGCACTTAGGATGAGCATCATGCTGCACACCACTATCATACATATTTGCCATTGACCAGTGCTCACTGGCAGTAGGGGACTTTCTGTTCATTGGCAGCCCACCCCCATTTTCCACTCAACGTGGAGAGCTCTAGATGGATGGAGCGAAGGAACGTCTGCCGCAGCAGCTCTTTATCACTGCAAAAGGCATGGTGCTCGCTCCCTGGATGTGTGGGTGTCTATTTGAAGAGGAATATGAGCGACTTATTGAGCAGACATGAAAGTGGTTGTTGATTTGTTATAGTTACACTCCTGAAATCCTGGGGCCACTGTGTGTGTGCGTGTGTGTGTGTGTTTGCCATGGTTGACAACTTTTAAGTAGCTGTTTGGTGCCTTTTCTTTTGGACATCATACATGCGTTGTTTTGAACTATTGTTCTGGAGCAAATTCACCCATCAGTGTGTTATCTAAGATGGCAACACTAGATGGAAAACAAAGAGTGTTTTGGTTCCAGGCCCTTTGCAGAGACCGCCGCACGCAGCAGGGTTGACCGGCATGTGACGTTTATCAGGAATGTTAGACACCGAAAAAGGCAGGGGCGTTAGATAAACAGAAACATTCTTTCTCTCTGACTTCTATCTGAGAGATGGGAGTCTCATTCTTGCGCAAAGAAAGAGCCAAAAGAAAGGCCTGCCGGGGATTGTTTGTTTATGGCGGCCTGGTGCGCCTGCAGGGCTGGGAGAGGGGATTGTAATCCCTTATCAAAGTGGTTTATTCAGGTCTGAGGTTGGCAGACCTTTGGTTTAGCCCCTAATGCATGTTGACCATCCAAATCCCTAAAACACACCACCCTGCACAGCCCTCCTTACCCCTCCTGACCTCATCTGCTCGTCATTCCCCATCTACAGTAAAACCAGTCAGCCAGGGACATTACGCCATATATCAGAGCCTTGTTTCTGTGCCTGCTGGTGTTTCAGAGAAAATGCTAGTTTGGGGAAAATGAATCACAGCTACCAGACTCATTCGCTTACCCAGGGAGTGCTGGAATCAAGCTAAGCCTCTCCAAGACATGACATGTTCAAAGACTCTCTGTTTGTGGCTCACAATAGGAGTGGCACCAGTTTCCTGCAACGAGTCAATTCACTTTTTGTGCAATGTCTTTCTAAAGGAGTTCACACTGTACATGCTACAACTCCTTCCTACCTAGTTTTAAACCTCTTCTTTCCTGATATCTGCAGTGCCATCACGTTGACTTTTTCACCCCCTGTTTAACAGTAGTGAGCGTCTCTGTTTGGAGTTAAATGCTCCTCTGTGGAAGTAATCATGAGACGTGGACTCCCTGTGGCACTGTGAGCTTTCCCAGTCATGCTGACGTTATGTTCTTGGAACGCTTTCAAGATCGCAGGCAGCCTGGAAATGTAGATTTCAGCCTAGAAACCTTTCACTGCCGGCTTTAGATTTGCCTCTATCCTCCATAATTTAGCAAAGAAATAACCCCTGTGTTCAATTTCCAGGTTGAAAATAAAGTGTAATTGAATGAAATTTAAATTTAGTTTTATTTATAAAGTAACCATTCTTGTCTGAAAGAGGTTTAAATTGTGAGTAAAGACATTACTTTACTACACAATCAGAAAATGAGCAGGACCTAGGAACTATGGAGGAAGAACTCCCCTTTAACAGGAGAGACCTCTTAAATGAGAGACCTCCAGTCGAGACAGGCTCAGGTAGGGGCAGCCATCTGTCTTTACTGATAGAAAAAAAAACTTAGAGAGATCACAAACAACAATCAGAACAAAACACAAAGTGCAAGAGAGAGAAGACAAGCGTTAATGATATGCAGTGGTGAAAAAGACTTTTATTAGTCCAAAAAAAATAAAAAATTGTGTTTGTTTTCTCTGAGCAACAAGTCAAAAAACACATTTACTATAACTACAAAATCAATAAGCTACAGAAAATCAAGGTTTTTGCAATAACCCTTTAATCTAATCAAGACCATAAACAGCTGCTGCTGTGTGGAGTGGTAAACCTTTGTCACACAGCTAACATAAGCTACAAACATTAGCCTGTTTGGCTTCCTAGCTTGCTATGATTGCTACAGTGGAACTAGATCCTACAGTATCTGAATTTAGTTTTATATAATTACCAGTGCTGTCAGTGTTAATATCGTTAAAATGACGTTAAGGCCATAACCGCATTAGCGCGGCAAATCTCAGTTAGCGCGGATCGCCCTGTGCGTGGGTCTGCACAGCGCTAACACGTTAACGAGCTAACCATGCTAACACGTTATTGATTAATAATATTTTGGGGGTAAATCTGTTATCACTGTAAAGAGTATATGCTCCATAACAATGAAGGTTTACAGGAGTAGCAGTGCAACTACCCACTCAATTTTTTTATTTGGTCCGTGTCTATTCATTACAGTTTATCTTGTTTAATATCTACATTAATACAGAGCAAAGTTATTTCACCGGGAGTACAAAAACAACCCCAGAGGACAAAGCTCCTCTCATCTCCGGCATCCAGACGGGGCTCAAGTTCTCACAGCTCTGCCAACTGTGTCTCATTTATGTCCCGGGGGCTTGAACGCTTGTAACTGCAGGTGGGAGGGATGCGTGTGGAGGGCAACGGCTAGGATGACTCTGGGAAACTGGATTGGGAGTGTTGTTGTGGCTTGATCGTCTCCTTGAAGAAGAACGGAAGGAAGGAAGGATGGAAGGAGGAGACTAACAGGAGCGCTAACCTCTGCTGTCCACGTCAGCATCCTAGTGACCAGATGCTATAAATCACAGCCGTCACTCGGGAAAGCAGAGGAAATGCTCCTTTCTGCTGCTGACTATGAAGAAGGAGAGGGAAGCAGGTTCCTGAGAGCTTATGCACAGATTAGTCATGTTTCCATCCATATCCGGCATTCAAAAAAGCCGAATCCATGAATGGATCATTGATATTAATAATCCGTTTTGCAGCATAATCCTTTTAGAGAACGTGTGAGGCAGGGTTAGTCATAAAGGAGGCTGTCATATCACATTTAGATTAGAGTCAACGAGGTAGCAACACCTACACTTCTGTACACATCTGAGACTATTTTAGAGATAATGTGGGAGGAAAAGAAAACATATGCTTAATTTATATGTTCTAACTTAATGTATGAGCAGTCAGATTTCTACCAGTAGTTGTTACAACTAAGAGAAATAACTGCCTAAGGCACAGCTTTGCTAGAGCAATATATAGTTAATGGCTGTGGCCAAAGTTGTATATATCTATGAGTAAACAACTGCTTTCAAACGTTTAACAGCCAACCTACCACCCATGTAGATAAATAAAACGTAAGAACCATCCCTTAGCTATGTTGCCATAGGCTCAGGCTGATGGGGGACTTCCCAAGTCTCTCTTTCCTGTCTCCCCGTGCTCTCTTTTCTCTTTGCCCTTATCCCAAAACTAGCAGCCCCGCCCTGATCCTGGAGGGGCTTGCTGTCTGATTCGAGATTCAGTTTTTTAAATATCATAGCAACAGTTGCTTAGATGAACTTCATATTGTAAGTAAAGACCTTACAATACTACAGAGAAAACCCAGCAATAAAATCAGATATTATGAGTAAGCACTTGGCAACAGTGGGAAGGAAAATCTCCGTTTTACATGAAGAAACCTCTAGCAGAACTAGGCTCAGGGAGGGGCGTCCATCTGCCCAGATACACTATGGAAGATAGTCAGAGTTTATTAATAACTAATGATAAAATGCAGAGTGGTTTATAAAAACATAGTGAGTGAAAAAGGTGAGTGAAGAAGAAATACTCCTGCATCATGGTAAGCCCCAAGCAGCCTAGGCCTATTACAGTGTAACTAAGGGTGGATTCAGGGTCACCTGACACAACCCTAACTATATGCTTTATCAAAAAAAATTAAGCCTAATCTTAAAAGTGTATGCTGCTTTCCAGATACCTCGGAACACAGATGTCAGAACGCCACTCCCCAGTTCAGAGAAAGCTATCAAAATCAGACCTTGTTTTGGTTTTTAGCAAAGTCAGAGCCATTCAGGTATCGCAGTACAGCATAATACTTATTTTTTGCACTTAAAAAGCACATCAATAGATATATACCTGATCAGTGCTATGCATATGGCTTGATTTTTGAGTAAAAAATACACAACAGTGGCAGTACTGATTAAAAGTTTACAGTCTTACTACTGTGTGCGTTCAGTGTCCATCATGGTTTGCTAACTCAGGGTATGTTCGTCTGCTCCAACTTTAGAGTGGGAAATCCAAGTTGAGGGGGCGTTTCACAAATAACTTCCAACTGGGAACTCATGACTTCCAACTTATTCAGGAATGCACCATCAGCATAGAAAACATAACTGCTTCTGTGAATGGGTATCCATCCATCCATCCATCCATCTTCTTACACTTATCTGGGTCTGGGTTATGGTGGCAGCAGTCTAAGGCCAGACCTCCCTCTCCCAAAGTCAGCAGAGAGGTGTGATCTCTCAGCATTCCTGCGTCTCCTCCAGGGTGTTGTCCAGTAGGACATGCCTGAAACGCCTCAACTAGGAGGTGCCATTAGCAATCCTAGCAGACGTCTCAACCATCTCAATTGGCTCCTTGAGACTTTTTTGTCTTGTCAAACAACAAAACAACACAGTGATCTGCTACCCAAGTCCAATGGATTAACCCTATGAGCCCTAAGTTATCACAGTTGGAAATCCTAACACCAACTCCATATTTTGGAAAAGAGCATTCAGAATGATTATTGTTTTGTTCTTGGATTTCAAAGCTACTAAAAAACAGTTAATTAAAATAAAAAATACACATGCTGATTGCTTAGAGGCAGAGCTAGTGCTGGAGTTGGCACAAATCATGACTTAGACCTCAGGGAGTGACACAGGGATATTGTTTTCCAACTTAGCAACATAGGACAAGGCCACAAAGTGGGCTCGTGTGGCTGGATATATGTCTGAAAAGACTTATATTTATTTTTCTGTAGATTATTGATTGTTTGTTAAAAAAATTCATGAATTTTTCTTTACTCTGCAACTCAGAAAACAATCAAAAGAGCTAAGCCAGATAATTTCACTGAACTTTTCTCAGTTTTATCAAAACTATAACTTTTTAGAAACCTCTCTTTGATGAATAACAATTTCACACATTTTTTGCTTTTTTATTTGATTTTAAATGTTGTCCAAAGATACATGAAAAATAAATAACACAGGCAAAAAAAAAAAACAGTCAAAATTATCATTAAAACATGGAAATGGCTTTCCAAAGAGTAGTAACTCCTTTTATATTTCTTGTTAATTTTCAAAATAAAACACTAAAGCAGTATTGAGCTTTGATACCTTACCCTAGTTTTAGTTGAAATTAGCCTTTCCTCTCAGCGCTGCTCTGCACTTCAATGTAGCCTAAATACTCTGAAGACTCCCTTTGATGTATGAGAAGGAGCCTACAGTATTGATTGTGTCCTCGGGGCCTTTTCAGTGAACTCAGAGGTGCCCAAGGCAGAAAAAAACTGCCTTGGGCACCGGGACTGTCTATTAACATTTAATAAATCTGTATTAATGGAGCCAGATTCATCTCTGATGCCAAAGAGTAGTTTTTTTTAAGGGGGGGGGAGGGGGGGTTATTTATATTTCGCTTCATGTGCTGCAAAGGAAACCTAATCTGCTCAATCCCTTCCTTCAAATAACATATGTCTTGTTTTTATTTTAGATAAAAATCTCATTCAGCTGTATCCTGTATTTTACCCATGCTGCTTTGCAACATATCCTGGATGCATTTGTGGATGTGCGATTTGGACCTCGGGGAAATCACTAGCAGATGCAGCTCCTCTCTTCTGCTTTGAAGTGTATGTGTGTGAGGAGATAACAGCCCTGTTGTAGCTCCGCTTCATACTCACTTTAGCAAACACGCACACACGCACATATAAACACACACGTGTCCATCACCGTGTAACGTCCCTGTGACAGGACCCACAGGCTCTAATATCAGAGTGCAGATGATGTGATGGCGCATGCTGTAAGACTGCAGATGATGATAATAAAAACACATGTATGTGGGCAGCCATCTTTGCTTTGCGATGGTCACCAGACAAAATCTTTCTTTTTGATTTTGTGAGAAGCCACGATCATGAGGTTTGTCAGATGCTTCCCTCTGTTTCTCGGGTTTTTCTGCTCTCCGCATGGTTATTTTGGAACTGCAGCGTTAAACCAGTCAAACTGCAGCTTTTTCCTGCTGCACCAGTCGATTGATTATCTCCGCAGCCTCCTACAGTTTCGTAACACCGCACCGCTTCTTCCGTTACCCACTGCGAGCCCTGGCACTCCAGCTAGGAGCTCATTGTGTTTTTCTGTTCACTGAAAAGATCCTTGAAAAGCCCTTCAGTTAAGTGGAAAAGGAAGAGCTGCAGAAGGCTGCAGAAAACGAATAGCGGACGGGTTTTCTTCTAACTTTCAACTTTGAGTTTCAGCATTTTGTTTGATGTGCCTGACGCTCAGAGCTGCAGTAAATCACGTAGAGGCTTTGTGGCCTCACTGAGGCATCTTTTGTCCTCAGGCTTGTTGATTTTTCTCAGAAATCACTAAACAGCTGATGCTTTTGAAGCAAAACAGTAAAGCGTTGATGCTGCAGCACCAACTTCCTGATGATTTCATTCACTCATGTTCATGTCATTTATAAGATGAAGGATTCATTCAGTTAAGTATTGTTGGCTCATATATTACAGCAGTTGTTATGGAAGGGATGCAAAAAGTGCATTAAAAATTAAAAGATCCATGAATTATTTTTACAACCACATATGCATCCTGCTGTTTTAACTGGTTTCCATTTTTACTGATTTACAACCGTATATGTGTCAGTTTTTCATCGTTAGCTCGTCTAGCATCTTGTAGTGCAGGATTTTAAATACTCATTCATTCATTTATTATGGATTTAAAAAAATGCTGAAATATACCAATTATCTTATCCCTGCAGCTCAAACCCCAAGCGTATGCAGTCTGGTTGTCTTTGAAGACTAAGAAATCCAGCTAATATTTACACTTTACACACCAGAATCACTCACACATCAGTACTCTTGCTCAAAAACTGCTGGAATTGTATTCAAACAGCTGCTTATTTAATTAAAGGGTCAATTTTAACCAATTTTAATACTTAAGGAGAAATGAAGCTCTTGTACAAATAGGTGTCCTTTGTTGACCTGCTTTTACCGGGCCAAACTCGCACCAAAAGCGGACCTCAGCTGAGATTAAACTTGGTCTGTCATCACATTCGCTGTGCTGCCAGGCCAACATGAGTCAGCCAGTCAAAGTTATGCCCTACTTTATGAGTCCAAAACAAGAGCGTGGTGGTGGGGCAGCTGGGGTCTATATATGCTTGTGTTGGGTTGATGTTTCCAACAGAGGTTTCCACAACAAAATGATTTTCTCAGCTTTGACTTTAAACTACAAACTGCAAGAAAGTTCCCAGTGAGTAGCTGAAACTCTTAGAAGAGTGCAGAGTAGGAGTGTAGTGACAGGAAAAGCTAAATAAAGAAAACTCTATATGATATACAGACATGATATCAGCGGCCGTGTGACTCGTCGTTGATCCTGATTTGTTTCCTTCTTACTTCTGCCTTGTTTCACTTGTCTCTGTCAGAAACGACTGATTGTCTGGGATTATCTTCACTTTGATTTGGGTGTATCCCAGATTCCTTTATAACCTGTTTACACTTACACAAATGGAAGCAGTGTCCGCTTCCATGTAAATAAAACAACACAGTCAACACAAACAGTTCTGTAAAACCGCAAACAATACGACAACAACACGAAAACAACATTAGCAGCTCATAAGTGGTTAACATGCTCATCTTTAGTTGCTTGCTAGTTTTTGCATTAGCAGCGCTGTTTTTGCTTAGAGTTTGGTTTCCTCCAACTCTGGAGGTTAAAAAAAAGCTCTGTTCAGCTGCTAAATGCTCCACTGTGTTCACATCAAAGAACCATTTTATTAACCATTATTTTATTAAAACTAGTTTTAATAAAATAAATCTTTAAAGATGACCTGTTATGCTTCAGTATTTTTTTCTGGACTGCACCAGAGTCACTTTGCACAAGCCTTGAGCCAGCCCCTCAGTTCATCATTTGATTAAAAGCTTCCTGCTTTAAACCAATTTTCTTCTCATTGGCTGCACCTCACAAACAGAAGGTTTAAATAGCATGTGGGTGGGGCTACTCTGCTCCCAGCTAGGGTACAAGCCTGAGATGACCATATTAGGATATCCGCTCTCTTTTATATCATAAAGAGCGAGACTGAAGGCTGAGGTTTTGGCTCACAGGGATTACTTGTACACACACCAACCTCGTCATTTGAAACTTTATCAGTGATTAATACTGAGCATCCATCAGTTTAACAGTATATATATATATATATATATATATATATATATATATATATATATTAGGGGTGCAACGATACACAAAATTCACGGTTCGGTTCGGTTCGATACTTTGGTGTCACGGTTCGATATTTTTTCGATACAAAAAAAATGTTCATGCCTTTTTAATTTTTCATTTATTAAAATTATAAATATATATTTTAACTCAAAAGTACAGTTTTTAAATTTAACCCTAACCCTTGTGCACGTTTTTTATTTTGACAGCGAATACGCACCTGCGGACCACTTATGTGCAGCCCTGGTTATTTAGCTCGTCATATTGCAGCCACAGAAATTATTTTGTCCATGAAACCATAAAGCTGCACTTTCTTTTTGCCTTATAGTCTGATTTGTCATAACTTCTCCGTTTTGTGGTAAGCTTTTATTTGGCTGTCACTTCTTCACCCTGACCTGTCTTATTTGGCTCAGCAGAACTGAAATGCTTTTACACGCTCACTCACATAAGCTCAGCGATTCTCTGCGCGATCAACCTCTCACATGTGTAAGCTGCGGGAGATTTCACTTGTCATGTTTGCATAGTAAGCTAACGATTAATAAGACGATGTCAGAGGAATTGGTGCACAAATTATCATCACTCACAGATCAGTGCTGTCGCTCTCTATACACAGTTCGCACGATTGCAAAGTGAAAGCAAAAAAACAAGCGCAAATTCAAACGCGACTTCAATATGTCACATATTGACAGTGGCTCACCGATGCCAATGACATAATTACCCAGCTACATTTCTGAAAGAATGCAAAAGCATTGACATATATTTTTCCTACAATAGCCCGACGGGCAGGGAAGAGATAGATTTTGGTAGCTCGACTGAAAAAATCGCTAGCTCCGGGACGTCGGGCTAGCGATATTGCAAGCCCTGTATCTGATTGAGGAATCACTCATCTTTGGAAAAGAGAGTTTATTACAGAGAAATGGCTCTTTCCAAAATAAAAGCTATACTATCCGCTTCTTCTGGGCTATATTCTCAGCAGCATAAGGAGAATCATGTGCTAACAGCTGTCTAAATGACTCGGCTAAAGTTAGTAGCATGCTTGCTTTTTTTTGTCTGCTTCCACTTGTCTTTGCACTAGGATGATGTCGGTGTAAATGTGCAGTCATATTCGTTGTGTTCCCACTAGTGCTTTCAGGTTAATCTCGTTGAAATGACCTTAACGCCACAACACGGCAAATCTCCGTTAACGAGCTACCGCCGATCACTCCGTGCATGGGGCTAGACGGCCAACACGTTAACGAGCTAACTGCGCTAACACACTAGTTCACACCAATGTAATTGAGCATTGCATGGCACATCCAACATACTGTTTTACTTTAGTCCATGACTCGCTTACCTTCAGGGTCATACGTCACATGAAAACCAAAATAATTCCAAACGCCAGATCTGAATGAGACTGGGGGAGGTCCATGTTAAAAGGAGAGCTTAACTTCTGTCTCGCTAGCTTGCCCTGCGCTCTTCCTTCTGACTATGCTGTCTGTGTTGAGCGCTCAGTGGATCTGCGCTGGACAGTGCAGCCTAGGCGGAGTAGTCGAACGCAGATTCACTGAGCGCTCAACACAGACAGCATCGTCAGAAGGAAAATTGATAAAATAAATTACAAATGTTGTATTGTTCGATACATACGCGTACCGAATCGATACGAATATCGTTGCACCCCTAATATATATATATATATATATATATATATATATATATATATATATATATATATATATATATATGACAGGAAATATGGAAACCTGTACTGTACTTTTTTTGCCTCTTGTCTTATTCCTGTCAAGACTTTTTGAACATGGACACTGTCGTAACACTACGACCGCCCCATGCTGCTCCTGCAGTCATTATTATTGCCTAATCTATATTTTTTACTGTCATTATTATTAAATTTTTGCCTTTTCATTAGCCCAAAAGCAGCCGTCACACTGCTGTTTGACCTTTCATGTCTTGAGTTTCTACATCATCACATGAAAAGTAAAAGAAGCATAGTTCAGCCACTTCAGTACACCATTGCCAAGTCTCAGTTTGACTAAGACAGAGTCTCTTTATTCATTTTCCTTCTGATTCTCTCCCCTGCTGTGTGGCTTAAAACGCTAAAGAAAAACATCTTGTGGTTGTTTACATCGTGAGCATTGCTCATCTTTGCGATGTCGTGGAAGTGATGTAATGATGAGGTCATTGCTGAGGAAGTGAAACTCCCTGACTAGAGCCTCAGGCATATCCTCTGACCGTCTCAAAGAAGAAAAAAAAAAGCTTCTCTCAGCATTAAAGGATTCAAATGTTCCTCTCCCACTTTATCCTTTTTCACTGTCTAACCTTTGACCTTCTTTTTACTTTGAACCTTGTGATGGTGAATAAAAATGCAGGGGAAAACTGAGTAATGGATGATTCATGTATGATTTATTCTTGGCTCTGTTTGAGGCTTTGTGACTGGGTAACGGACTTGTTGTGGTTAAAAGCATCTGGAGTTCGCACTGGTTTGAAGAGGACTGACATCCTGTTGCCTGCTCTCTTTAGCTCTCACACCAAAACATGTAATGGCTCTGTGGTTCTTAGTTTATACTTTTATTAGACAATTTTGCTTTGTTTTTTTCATGCACTGACTGGCAGGTAGGGTCCCAGACACTTACACTTGCTGTTAAAGTCTCTTGCGTCCCAATCAATTGCATTTTTTGTTTCTTTTGACCTACCCAGCAAACATTTCTGTGCTGTCTGGCGTCAGAGATCTAAGTTGACTGTCTGCTGGAAGCACTCAATCAATGCTTTCTGAATTTTTACCAAGAGAAGACTTGTGTTAAAAACAGTTTGCGCTTTTATTGAATAGAGGAAAATGAAACAAAACATTTGCGATTTAGAGATGGGCGAGAATGCCAAGACAAAAAAAAGCATAAACTAAGAGGCACTTGAACTCTAGTGTTGAAGCATCGTTTATATTGACATAAATAAAAAGATCCAGTAATGGTCGCAGAGCGGTGGTTGTGTTTCAGTCTGCTTTTGTTTCTATTGTGTTATTTCTTTCATGTGTTCAGTGTAGAAAAACAGATAAAGTAAAAACTGACACAATCATTTAAATTCTTTCTTGAAAAAATGTGAACAACTTGTCTTGGTTTGTAAGAGGTCCTCTGTCTGTCTGTCTGTCTGCATGTTCTGTTTTACCATCATACTGAGACAAGTTTTGCTAAGCTAACTTTCTAGATATTCGATGTCAGGGGTCAGGGAAAAAATCGCTACGTGATAGGATTGTGTGGTGATATCGTGTCGATACAGAGACACCAAATGCTGATATTTTGTTCAATAAATTAAAATACTCTAGTAGTACTACGATCCTTAGGGGTTATCTCATGCACCACCATCCAGAGATAATGTTAGCTGAACACTGGACACACAGAAATGTGAACAGATGTGCGATTTTTGGCATTTTGGCACAGATAACTGCTGTATTATCAGAAACAGATTGCATGTAATTGCTAACTGGACCCCATTCAGCTGCTGACTGACTCCGTCCCCGTCAACATTTGGCAGGTTTTAGTAACAAATTCATTTTGCAGTAAAGAAATAACTGAGATACATTTCTTCTATCTGTAAAAAAACGATATTGACAATTTGGCAGTTTAACTTTGGGGACATAATTTGGCGATCTTATAAATGACATGAAAAGGCGATAAATCAGAATATACATTACGGCAATACTCTTGCAAAAATCTTAAAAATTGCAATAATATCATGATGTGGGGTATCTGGTGATATTGAATATATTCTGCATAACTACTGTTTTAATAGGTTAAAGAAGGTTAAACCATTCAAAGAATAGCGTCACCTTTACCAAACCCCAAAACACAAGAGCTCCTTGTGTTTGTAATTGCAGTCTGTAATTGAAGCCTTGCTTTAAGTTAGAGGTTTCTCCTCTTTGATCAGGGGAGGGGGGGAAGTGGCGTTTATCCACGTGTGACAGTGATTCATAGCGCTGCATTTTGTTGTCGCTTGTTGCTGCAACTTTGAACTGATTACAAGCACAGCTGTCGGTCCTCTGACCTCTCACGGCGTCGACGGGATAACCTGACGGGTTCAAAGGTTCGTGCAGTATTTGTTTGTGAGGCCTCAAGTTTTCCTGTGCTGTCAGAGCCAGTGGTACTGCTTTTTTTGTGCCACGAATATTTGATTTTAGGTCCAGTGACCTTTCACCTCACTTGGTCGTGTTGTCGGTTGTCATGAGATGAATCTAGGGAAGTGAATTTTTTAGTTTAGTGCAGTCGTTGAGAAGAAGCTCTCCTAACGCTCAGAGTGGTGATATGTTTGGAATGTGTTTCCTCTGCTTTCCCTGGGGGCACAGACCCTTGTTTTTCAAGAGTATTTCCGTTTTTTCCTTCCACAAAGGAAGAAGAGGTGGAGGCATCCGTCAAGGACTCGTGTTCTCTGTTTTTGGGTGAAATATTGAAAATTCCTAGAGTCAGTCAGTCTTGTCATGGAGGTAAATGCAGTGCGATATTATCATTGTTTCTTTGAATACACAGGGAATATTTAATCGAATCCCTCGTGGGCTTTGCAGATAATTTTATCCAGGTCCCTGCGAGCCCTCGGCACACGCAGGCCATGGAGACACATGCAGAAGACGCGCATCTGCTGTTTGGATACATGCAACGCAAATGTGAATGCCAGAGATTCCTGAGATCGGGCTGACCCAGATCTGACATGTCCCACTCATCACTAAGACACAAACACACACGCATATGTGTGTGTTCACATACTGGCTCTTTAGTTCACGTAACTAACAACAGAGTTGACCTGCTTCACACAACGCAGGGCTTTAACTTTTAAAAGAAATTTCAAATGCTTTATGTACAGTAAATGATTCTGCTACTATATAATAAAGGTTTTGCCAGAATATACACATGCATCAATGAATAATGAAAATAGAACCTTAATTCCATCCATCCATTCGCTTCCGCTTATCCTTTTCAGGGTCGCGGGGGGCGCTGGAGCCTATCCCAGCTGTCATAGGGCGAGAGGCAGGGTACACCCTGGACAGGTCGCCAGTCTGTCGCAGGGCTAACACACAAGGACAGACAACCATTCACACTCACATTCACTCGCACATTCACACCTAGTGGCAATTTGGATTATCCAATTAACCTATCCCCACAAGTCTTGCATGTCTTTGGACAGTGGGAGGAAGCCGGAGTACCCGGAGAGAACCCACGCAAACACGGGGAGAACATGCAAACTCCACACAGAAAGACCCCGGCCTGATGGTGGAATTGAACTCAGGACCTTCTTGCTGTGCGGCAACAGTGCTAACCACCGTGCCACCGTGCTGCCCTTAGAACCTTAATTATTACAGAAAACTCTATCTTTATACCACATCATGTGCTCTAGAATGAATTTTGGCTGTGCAAACTATTTTAATGTCTACCACATGTGTGGCTTTAGGTCATTAACTAACCTTATCGTTGGTCTTTGGCTGACTTGAGGCATCTGTATTTGCGCTGCAGTCGTGTTAAGCACAAAATTGGAAGCATTTGCTGTGTGAATGGTATTTACAAGTGAGAAACTGGTTATTACCAGGACTTTATTACCAACGCTTCAGAATGTGCAGCTGAACAGCAGCACCTAAAGCAAACAGGTTCACCCAACATCAATGCATCTGTCTGCAGTGCTTTGTTTTTGCTTGCCCAGTTTGCCAGCAGCCTCAGGTAAATAAGTAGGTGCTGCTCAGATTTTCAGCCAAATGCATTGTTTTGTTTCCCTGCTGGAGGCAGGCAGTCCTGCAGTGTGAGCTAATGGCTTTCACCCGAAGACTTTTTTTTCCACCTTTTGGACATTTTTCCAGCTAGGGCTCTCCAGTGTGGGGATATTGAACACAGAATATGTTACACATCTTAAGCCCCTTTGGTTAATCTCAATTACCCAGTAAGTCTTAAAATGCACACAGAGACCATCTTTCTTGATTTGGCCATTTTATTGTTTGTCTTTGTTATGAAAAAAAAGGTAAAATCTCCAAAGTTTATTAAACCATGCTATGTTGGTGATGGCAGACTGAATGCTAACAGACATTAAAAATCTCTTTATTTACCTGTTTAATGCCGCTTTTAATTTCTTGTACTGTAATTCGTTTTTGTGTACAGGCCACCTGGGACCCAATTTAAAGGACATTTCTAAAATAAAATAAACATGGTTACCAAAATTCCCAGTACTCTGTAGCCAGTTGGCACTGGGGGTCATTGGTGTATTTCATTGGGGTTTCCTTATTCTCCCCCCTGTACACACTTCTCTGCTGGTATAAGCAGGTGTCTATGGGGGACATTGCCAGAGATGCTGGCCGCCGCAGTATTACTGGTAAATTTCAGCTGAAATTAAATTCGGCTCCCTGTTTGTCAGGTTACCAGCACTCATTTCCGTCTTCCTTGTTTTATTCTGTTTATTCCGTTTGGGTTTTACCAGCCAGCATGTCCCACACACAAACAGTTTCCTGTTGTGTCTCTGCAGTAAATCTGACATGCCAGTCTGTGGTCACTGTGAGAGAAGCCAGCCCCTTTTATGGGCGACACTCTCAATATGGTGCTTATTGCTATTTATAAACCCAGAGTCTGTCACAGTGGCACAGAAACCTGAGACGGCGGCGGAGGAACGACGAGCCGAGGGGGTAGCGGCGGGTGAACATCATGTTGAATTTGTGTTTCTGTGTTAAATGGAGCTGGTCACATGATCGATGATCACGTGGTTTCTACCAGCCAGCATGGGCTGCACGGCAGCTGTTTCTTCAGGTGAGAGAGGCGGAAAGAGCATGGCTCGTGTGCCAGGAGAGCAAGATATCAATCCACAGCAATTT
Organism: Aulonocara stuartgranti; assembly: GCF_965226115.1. NCBI lineage: Eukaryota > Metazoa > Chordata > Actinopteri > Cichliformes > Cichlidae > Aulonocara > Aulonocara stuartgranti. Next base: position 27,629,709 of record NC_138957.1, read on the forward strand.
GATGCTATCCATGGACACCACCCAGCTCTCTGCTCTCTAAAAAATTAATTCTAAAGTGACATGAAAAGTGGGTAAATCTAACCTCAGTATGATGAACTGAAACCAACGATCCCTGCTGAGTGACAAGGATGTAAAGGTTTATATAACCACATGAAAACCCCAATGAACCTATCTGTGTAAAGCCCGGAAGTTTTATTTCTGAATTTCACCTGCAATCACTATTAAATGTAGCAAATGTTTAAAAACCTTAAAAATCCTACAAATTAGAAACATAAGTGTCCATATGCATGGATTTCATCTTTCTCTTATTTACATTTGAAGGATAATCATCCTGCACCAGGCGTGTTTCCTGGAATTTTTCAGTGAGGTGGCACATGGCAGGTCCAAACAAGTTGAAATTTCAATGTGGTATAAGAAGAAGAAGTCATTTTCATGTGCACAGACCCCCATAAACTAGCATTAGGACACATAGCTGTCCCACTGAAACATATAATTTAACTACAAGAGTTAGGGGAGCACCTCGGGCCCTAGTTTTAGCCACACTCCTGTCCAATACCCCATGGAAATAACCTTCACTAAAATCAGTGACCTAGAAGCTTCTACGGCAGTTTTTAGCCTTCTTTTCTCTTTTTCCATGTATGCCAAATGATCTTTTAGTGGTTACTGTTTGCGGTGTATCCATAGATGTTCAGGCAGCTATTGCAGTAAAATGTAATAATGAAGAAAACAATAACATGTTATGATTTTTAGGCAACTTCTGAAACATTTAGAAGCATTTTCATTCTCAAACCTTTAAGCACACGTATGGTTGATGATGAGGATGAGGGATGAAGAGATCATTAGAAAGCATAAAGAAATATGATTTCCACCAATCTGCTACCATTGCTGACTACCTGACATTTACTGTATCTTTCCTTCACCCCGGTGTGGGCAGACAGCTCCATTTTATTTACCGTTTATCCAATTAAGGGTCATGGGAGGAGCTGGAGCCTGTCCCAGCTGTCACACGGTGGACACATTAGCTTGCATTTGATAAATGGTGATTCTGCAGAGCACAAAGCCTTTTCAGACACTTTGTTGAAGCTCAAATCATTTAATAATGACAAGTGAGTCATCTCTACTCTCTTTTGTCCACTGATTAAAGTCTTGTACAGATTTAGCTGGTGGCAGCTACACAAACCTTAACACTAATAAACATTGTCTAGTTTTGCAGGATTTATTACAAAAGAGGTATAAAAAAGTTCTAGAGCTAATTCTTCCCTGAGATTTCAGATGGTAGTCCCATCAGAAAGCAAAATCCAGCTCCTCTCCTTTCACTGCTGTCAGAGATATATAGAAACAGCCACACCCATGCTGCACTTAAAGTAATGAGTACTCTCAGTCAGATCTGCAGCAGAAGCCAGTCCTCTGCCATAGCTGCTCTTTGTTTTGCCATTTTTGCTGTGTAGCTTCTCGCCGTGGCACTCTGTGATAATCTACAGATGCAGTAAAATTTATTTAAGACTAGATTTTCCTCCAGAAAAAACTGGAAAATACTTTATCTGAGTTTTCCTGGAACTGTGTGTAAGAGCCCTAAAAGAAAGAGAAACAGGCATTTGATCATGAGATTAGAAAAATTGACATGTAAGTGAAGCACTCAGCTGTTTTTAGTGCTGTCCTGCATGGCTGGATTTAGTTTAGATCCTTTATAGACTTTTTAGGTAACCAGGCAATGAAAAGGATTCATGGTTGGGGTAATCCCTTGGTAACCCTGCACCAGTAGCAGTACACAATACTTTAAATAAAGATATCAGACTAATCTACTATGTGTTCTGTGCTATTTGAGTAATGTGTCCGAATAACACACATTTAGTCAGCCCAAGTTTGCAAGTGGCCCTTGCAGACGCCTCCATGTTTCATGCGTCATATAATAATAATGGATTGGATTTATATAGCGCTTTTCAAGGCACCCAAAGCGCTTTACAATACCACTATTCATTCACTCTCACATTCACACACTGGTGGAGGCAAGCTACGGTTGTAGCCACAGCTGCCCTGGGGCAGACTGACAGAAGCGAGGCTGCCATATCGCGCCATCGGCCCCTCTGGCCAACACCAGTAGGCGGTAGGGTAAAGTGTCTTGCTCAAGGACACAACGACCAGGACAGAGAGCCCGGGGATCGAACCGGCGACCTTCCGGTTACAGATACGCTTCCCAACCCCCTGAGCCACGGTCGCCCTATCTTTGTATCTCTGTGCTGTTTTTCACACATCCTTTCACATTGGCGCTCTCTTTTGCCTTTTTCTTTGAGTCAGCGCTTCTTCTTCAGTCAGGAGGTGTTCGTTGATTTTTATGGATTTATTGATGAAAAGCGATTTTGAATTAGCAGTTTTTCACGACCTACCTGCACGTCCAACTCACTTCTGCAGTTATAGGTCCACAGAGCATTGCTCCTTGTTAGTTTGCTTCATAGTAGAGATGGTGACTTCCTTTTTTTTTTTCTTCCAAAAAAAAAAAAAAAAGAGATGGTGACTTCCTGTTGGCACACATGAATGAGCCTAAATAAAATAATCATTCAGCTTCCCTAGACTTTACAAGTTACTGGGACAGATGGAATAAATTCTGATCATAAAGAAAAGCTTATAACAGAAAGTAAACCATTCTCCTTTTTACAATCCTCTCCAATAACCACGTTAGGTCACACTGATACAGCAGTAGCTTACAAAGGTAACATCTAACTGTATTAAATAAGACTTAAGACTAGCAGTTGAAAAAATAGATTTACCAGGAATGTGTTTACTTGGAGTCATAGAGTGAGGAAGCAGTAGGGTTGTTTTACCTGAGACCTTTAAGTGTCTTAGGCCTCAGTCACACCGACCGGTTGTCAGTACTGAGTGTTTGAGTGGTTGCCGGAGGTAAAAGTCTTCTTGTGATTACTTTGGTGACTAAGAGATGTCTGTAGTTTACGTAGAAAATGCTGACTTCTGCAAAAACTTGCCATTTGCTTCCCTGAGTTCTGGCAAAACTTGAAAATCTGTGATGCAAAGCAGAAGAAGAGAACATTCACCTCAAGAGTAAAAGTTGTGTCTTACTGGGCTTGAAGTAGAGCTGGGCGATATGAGATTTTTTTCATATCACGATATGTTTTTTTCATTTCAGGCGATAACGATATCTATCACGATATAAGCCAAATAACTATATTTGTAAGATTTAAATGTGCCGTTGCTCACAAGTAAAATGTGAAATAATCAGCAGCTTGTTTTTATTTAAATATTTATTTCCCATAATAAGTTCAGCAGGGTAGATGTACTTAAGGAACATGAGACTTTTTCAGATAAATAAAGGCAAATATTGCAAACTACACAAAAGGCAGCCGCTAAAGCGTTTAAGTTTCAAAATAGAACAAACGAAACAGACTAAATTGTCAATTCCACTTAGAAACAAAATATTAATTCTAAAAATAAATCTTAGTTTGTTTTACAGAAGATCAGACAAAACTGACTAACTTTTGTCAATATCAAATAAACTGAGAACTAAAAGGAAATTCTCAATCTCTCCTTGTTGTATAGCTTAGATTTTCAAACAGTTTTAACAGTTACTTTAGTCTGACAAAAGCCGAATGACGAATCAGCGCTTCCAGTCAGAGACTGAGGCTACGTCCACACGTACACGGGTATTTTTGAAAACGGAGATTTTCCGTTTCCGTTTTAAAAAATAATCCCGTCCACACATAAAGGGAGAAATGAAGGAAAACGCTGCTATGAACATGCCAAAGCAGCAGGTGGCGCTAGATTCCTAACCGTGCCGAAATGTTGGCCAATCAGAAGTCTAGAAGCCTCGGTGGGAAAAGTAAACAAAGCTGGGGCATAGAAGCAGAACCGAGTCGTATGTGTGGAGGGACAGTAACTGTGTGTATATGTAAGCATTTAAACACTGCAGAGAGTAGAATTAACAGTAACAGTATTGTAGAAATTCATTTCACCGAAACAATAACGTGGCGCACAGTGTGACGCATGCACCAGTTTATTGTATTTCCAGACTTGCTTTCGGCACAATTTACAGTGCACGCTACTCTGTTTTTTGTCAGACTTGAAATAACCGAAATACCTTCACACTACGGAACTTCTATGGCTCTTCCGTTCGACAATCTCTCCGGCATTGGAACCATCATCTGTTTTCTCTTCGGTCACGCTCGGTTGATTTTTCTAGTCGGCACACTCATTTCCTCCATTACGCGCTGGCTCCATTACCCGCTGGCTGCTTCCCAAACAAACACACGTGCGGCTTGGCACTTGTGCTGTACACAAGCCACGCGACATGACGCTGCGGCTGTGATTGGTTCGGCTCTGCGCTACTTAATTTGGATTGGCTGACCTTTTTTTTTTTTTTTTTAAGAGGACAAGAGCAGCGAGGTCTATCACGATAGCTTAATTTCTCTATCGAGTAAAAGTTATATCACGATACATATCGTTATCGTTCTATCGCCCAGCTCTATCTTGACGTATATTCCAGTTGTAATATTTGCAGAAGCATCTACTGAAATGAGTCCCCAGCTGTCTGCAGAAACTGTGAATGACCCTAGACTTACAGTGCCGTTAATGCATACAGTTATATATGCAGTATCTTTTGAAGCTCCTAGCACCTGCAGTTTAGTGTTTTTCCCATCAATATTTTAAATTCCAGGAATCCTGGCTTCTTTTTTAGCTATATAAGGCTGTTAAACTCTTTCAGTTCAAGTCAGCCACACTTATAATCTCCTCGTGGAAGGAGGAGCACTGCAATCCTCTTTTTGCCAAATCCTAATCCTTTTTTTCAACATCGAGTAGTAGCATTGCTGCCCTGTTTCAACATGATCCTGCATCCTTTTTCTTACAGTTGCTTCCTTATCTAAACACACAGGGGGCTTAATTCACATCCCATTATTCCCCCATTAGTATTCTGTGCTGTACTGTGCATTAAGGCCTTTGTTGAATACTGTGGGGATAGCTGGAGACGAGCCCAGTGTTAATCTGTGATTTATGTGGTTCGGTGAGCGTTTGGACCGGCCTGATGAGAGCGTCATGCTCCATCTGCCCATTGTTGGCTGACTTGAGTGGAGAGCTGCCCTCAAGCCTCCAGCCTCTCATCTTCCTGCTTCACTCTGTCTCAGCTCCTGTCTCATTATTCCTCTTCTCCTCAAGTCCACCTCCATTGTGACAAAAACAGCCCACTGCACTGTTTCCCATTGTCCTCCAGCTCTCCTTTCTCTATAAATCTTTCTTCTCAATCTCCACATGTCCTTGTAGAAGAGCACAAAATGTACCTTCTTCCTGCACCGCCATGCGTCACTGCCGCTCTGTGCACAGTGTCACTGATTCCTCCAGCGTGACACACAGGGAAGGAGGGACAAGCAGCTACTGAGCAGATCACAGCGACAGCATCAGCAAGCCGCCCAGTGTGGACAGTCAGAGCAGGGATTTCAACAGGATGATGGGTCAGTTATGATCTTCATGACCCGACTGAGAATATTAGTCATTTTTAGAAACAACATAAAACACTGTTTGGTTGGGTTGTAACTAGAAATATTTCTGTTTGTTTTGTTTAAATTATTGATTTTACGGAGGTGTCTATCCAGAGAGGGAGGAACGGGGAGTACAGCAGAGCCTGTAAAGCCAGTGAAAACAGCTGTATAATCACTGAGGCGTCTGACTTTGCAGACATTTAACAGGCTACACTACAAAGTGTGACGTGGAGTTTGAGAGATGTTGGTGTTGAACGGTCTGTGAGGATCTTGTGCTGCTTCTACATGGGATTGATGAGAAAACAACTAAACAAAATACCTCTCTCAGTCCATCACAGAGTCATCCGAAGGATACTTTAAATCCTTTTCATGTTATCTGCATTCCCAACGAGGTGACACTTTACATTGTCAGGTATGGATCTTGCAATTAAGATTGAAACCCAAAGATTTAGTGCTCTGCTATAAGAAGTCACTTGGTGACAATGGGGAAGAAAAACTCCGTTCTTACAGGAAGAGATCGGCAGAACCAGGCGCAGGGAGGGGAAACCATGAGCTCGGACTGGTGAAGAGACAAAAGAAAAGCCTAGAGAGATGACGAACATCAAACAGGACAAAACTACAGAGGGAGAGGACAGAGCAGTTAATGGCTCACAAATGCATCAGAGCTCAATCTGGGACAAAGATAAAAAGATTTTTTATATTTCAAAATTCTTCAAAACATGTTTGTTTGTTTTTTCATTTTTCTTAATTTGACATAACAAATTTAAAAAAAGAAAGAAAAACTACTAATTCTGATACTAGCAGCAGAAATAGCAAATGGGCTGGTTATTATACCGCTTTTCTGCTCTGCTCGATATACAACATATACAACATGCCTTATTTACACATTCACACACATTCATACAAACAGTTTTTCTATGTCTAAGTGCTTTCAGTCTTACAGTCACACTCTGATGAAGAGCAACTCAGGTTTCAGTGTGTTGTAGAATGATGCAGCCAGGGATCAAACCTTCCTATTAGTAGAGAGACAAGGATGTTATGGTCTGCGGTGGTTGGCTGGAATTTCCATAAGGCTCCTGAACCTACCTGGGATCCGCCCCTGGGCAGGGCCACCTCCTCCAGCTCCTACACACCTGGAGCCAATGGCAGTCAATCAAGCCAGGGGGATTTAAGCCACATGTTGCTGCGCATTCACCGCCAGTTCGTCATCAACCTATTTGCTGGATTCATCTTGGCTCACGCGCTACCTCCGGACTCAGGATACAAAAGCAATCGTTTTAAAAATCACTCTGTGCCTCAACTGCCTGCCCTCCTGCAATCACACTCCATCTGAAGAACCCGGATCTCAGGTCAGCCTTGCCACGCCACTCAGCTCCCTGGATTCTCGTCACTCCCCTCTCAACTCTCTGTGTCCCCTACTGCAATGTGACCGTTGCCTGCTCAGCTCCACTCTGCATCTCAGGCCCCGTTCCCTCGCCCTAGCCACGTTTCCCAGGCCACGCCACGTCAGACTCTACGTCTTATTGTTTTTTGTCGTTGCTATGTTTCTAGCGCTTAAGCCTAGAAACGTAGCCTAATAAAATATTGTTAAACTATCTGCTCTCTCTCCTCTGGGTTTCTCTGGGTTTCTGCGCTCAGTTCAGTTCAGTACAGACCACTCGGTCCCGTGACAAAGGATGTGTTTCCACCTGGTTTCCTAGGTTTCCAGTCTAAATGCAAGTAACATTTAATTTCAGTGAAACAAAACCCAGAGCAGCTGTGGTTCGGGGGTAGAGCGGATCATCTGAAGGTCGGTGGTCTGCATGGTGAAGTATCCTTGCAAGAGATACTGCTACGTAAATCCAAGGACTTTTACTGCTTACTGTTGTGAAAAGCAGGGAAATAAAATGCACCTAAATTATCGCACAAACTCTTTGAACAGTAACATGTTTCTGTGTAAGCCCTGAAAGTGTATAGTTAGAAGTATTAGAGTCTCAGATGAAGTCGAGAAACTTGCCGAGCCCCAAACCGGAGTGAGATCATCGTTTTCTGTGGCTCCGTGGGGATGTTCAGCCTGATTTAGTATTAATTACTCCCGTGATTATAACTGTGCAAACATTTTCTTTATTTTAGGGAAGCAAGTTGAAGCAGACTTACACAACCATCTCTAATGTTTTCCTCTCTGTCTTAGCCTCCAAGCCTCATTATTAATGTGTGTGGTGGTGTCTTTAAAAGCTTTAATCTCCACGCTGTGGCTCACCTGCTGCTCCTGTGTTTATTAGTGTTGACAGGAGACTTTTTACCTCTTTTGCACTGAAGCCATCGGGGACTAAATGCAGGATTTTTTCTAATGAAGCTGAAGTGTTGCGTTAATGAAGCTGTCGAGAGCTTCACGGGTTCTCAGGAGCTAGATGGAAAGCTTTTACTGGAAGTCTCACCTCGGAGATTGCACAGTAATGATGACTGACATGACAGCAGGATATCACGTATTTGACAAAAAGCAGCAGTGACAGCATGAGGAGAATCATGTGCAGAGGTTTTTGGGATAATTACACGCTAATAAGCATCACAACTTTATGTTGTTTTTCTCCTTTGTGTGTTGCAGCTCTGCCCCTGCAGACAGACTCCCAGTCCATCCAGAATGGGGACAAATCTTTGGGGAAAGACCTCCTGACTCCAGAGGACTCAGCCGTCTCAGACCTTTCTCCCAAAACAGACTCCAGCTCCAAAACAGAGACCCCCGTTAAGACAGATGCCTCCTCCAAGACAGACGCTCGGCCATCCACGCCTGGCTCAAGCAGCAGCAGCCCTCAGCCCAAGAAAGGTAGACTGAGCTGTCTGGAGCCTTGTTTGTGGCAGCGAGGACAGAGAGTCAGTCTCAGTTTAGCAACTGAGGGGACTTTTATGTCTCTACACTGAAGATGTAAATGGAAAGGTCAAAGAGAGACGGGAATGATGTACAGCAAGGTGGCGGTTTTGTGGACTGTGTACAGAAAAATTTATTTTATACAAGACGACCTTCTAGTGTTACAGGCCCTGGTTTTAGTGGTTTTGGAGTATTTGAGTTCTTCTTAAGATTTTTGTAGGGGTTTGATTATATCTAGATTGAGGTTTTGTTTCTTCTTTTGATTTCATTTTCATCCTGGTAAGCTTGGCTACTATTACTCGTGCTATTTGACTATTTGAGCTGCAGTCTTTAGGAAGTATTTAGCAAGTTTTGCCTCTTTTTATTTTAATCTCTTCATTATTATAACAGTGAGTCTGATTTCTTGTATTACTGGGTTTTTTTAAAAGTTTTACTTACTTTTGGGTTTTCTGCTAATGAGTTTGTTTTGTGACCTGTGTTTTGGGTCATGTTTTCTTTATTATTTTAGTATCTCGAGTTTAGTTTATGGTTCCTGTCTAGTTTGCATAGTTTTGAAAACCTGTTATGATGGTTTATTGTTCTAGTGCTTGTGTTCTTGGTCTTTATTTAGCCAAAGACAAAGACGACAAGAGATGATAGCGACTTATGAGCCTGTTGTGAGCGGGTCCAGTGGTTTCCAGTGAGTGCTTTTTAGCCTAAAACCAATGATGTACAGATGATGTCTTTAAGTTACTTCAGAGTGGTATGAGCCCTCACAACTAACAAATATAGAAGAGCAGGCTGTAATTCTCCCTTCACAGTACATGGATAACACTTAAACTGTGAATTATCTTTAAAAAGAAGAGAGGAAGTGGTAAAAGCATATCTGTGGGGGTGATGGGATCACCACTGCTGACTACCCACTTCCTTCAAAGGAGTCAACTGAGGTGAAACACCAAAAACCACAGAAACAATTGTTTTTGGTGTGTAAACAGCTAAACAATAGTTCTAGACAGAGTCCAACAAACAAGGTAACAAAAGCCTTTTTGTATTTGTTCCAAAGTTGGATCAGACTGAAAGTTTTTCTCTTGATTAACTGTGACTTCATAAATGATGAGAGGTGGTTAAGGAAAAATTTAAGGAAAAATTGTCACTGCAAATGGGGAGGCTGCAGAGTTTGTCCTTCAGCTTCCTTAAAGTCAGAGTCTCCTGAGCTCCTGCCTCTGTGGACGTATCGTTGCTTGTTTGTTTTAGACATAAAGGGGAATTCCAGTGATTTTACACATCAAAGGCGGTTTTCGGGTCTTCTGAGAGCGCTGCTGCTCTTGTGAAAAAAAGTTGTTTAAAGCGTTTTGTGTCTCCTGAGGGAGCTGCATGAAGTCTGCCTCTGAAGCTGGTGTTGTACAGGCACAAAGAAGGGAGACCTCTGTAGTCTGCTGCATTAGCTGCTTGTGGCATAAATCAAAGGCTGCCAGGTCTGTAAAGCTGTTGTCCCACGTGCACTTTGGCTCTTAATTTTTCAAGAACTTACCTGAAAGATGGTGAGAACAGAAATGTCCAATGGACTGAGATCGCACGTTATCTGGTCTTTAATCTGCTCTAACCAGATCCCTCACTCACAGTTAATCTATATGTCAGAATATTACAAAGTAAGAAGTGTTGACTTCTGTTTACTGCAAAACCACGCAGTATTTGAAGTACCGCAACCACCATTGAAGCAGACAGCTTCCTGCTAATTTGAGTTGTGAAAAATATATTTGCCTTTTCAAGAAATTGTGTGCATGTGCACACAATTGTGTGCTAAGGGGCAATCAAAAATAGCCCAGTACTTAGAGGCGATATCAAAAGAGCAACAGAGGACATTTCAGAGTGTTTATGTGTTCATGTAGAGTCAGTTTTGTAGGACTTGGATGTAAATAAATTCTTTCATTTTAAATATATGAGACATATATTATTGGAGATGCATGAATATCTACAATTTAGACTTTAAAATGAAAGTCTCATGCAGTCTGTCCATGCAGTGGACCTGCCAACCCTGCCTGACACATCTGACCCTGTTCATGTCGCATGGTGAGTAATGTACGACGAGATAATGTGTCTCGCTTTGCAGCCCACTGAGAGTCAGATGGTTTTGCGCCTTCTGTTTTTCACATGAAGATCGTTGCTGGAGTATTTTTAGCCCATCCCACACACGTTGAACAGTTAATGCGAGAACTATTGTGCTTCTTTACAAAGTACAACCAAGATCTGGGATTAACGCTCTTTTCTCCAGCCCTTTCCGTGTTTCCTTCTGTCTCGGTATAAAAAATAAGCTGTACCACTCCAGCTGCATATAAACAGTCACAGTAATACTCTGCTTCTGATTGCTGGTGAATTCAGGAGAATCCACAGTCTGTGGGAGAAACTCAGCTCACAGGCTTTCAGGACACAGCATCAAGCAAATAGGACATTATGACCATTTAGTACAGTTTATACTCGCTATGAAGCCTCTGCAGATCCACCTTTACCCCTCAAAGCACACTTGCACATGCTCCTTACACAGTTTCAAGGTGAATGTCATTGATCTGTGGAAAAACAGGCTGCATTTGGGGTGCTTATTATTACAGTCGAACCCCAATTTCAGGCAGTGCCATTTAAGTGCGAGGTCAGAACTGCTTTAATATAGTGTTAAAATGACAAATAAAAATGAGTTAGAGCTTCAGCATTAGCAGAACTGAACCCTTTTCTTCGCCTGCTGTGAGGCTTTTATTAGTTGTTAAAACAGGAGTCAGCATTTTCTCTCTGCGTCGGCTGTGGGGTTCATTTGTTTTCTGATCGAGACCGGCTCTTCGTGTTCATCATTCACTGCAGAGAGTGGACTATTCATGCTATCCGTTTTTCTCATGTGTGGACATTCACATGCTTTCTATTGTAATGGAAGTTTCACTCTGTTAGTGAGCCATTCCCACAGGACAGCTGGTCGTGGATGAAAGCCGAGTTGTTATTTGTTGTGGGGATGTGGAGTACAGTATGGGGTGGAGGTGGCGATGCATTAAGTGACGTCTCGGCGATACGAGACCTGCAGGCTCACTCTGGAGATTCGCTCTTCTCTGTTCTTATTACGCCTGCATACAGCTATGTAGGATGCTCTCTGCAAGGTAGTGTTGGGGGGGGGGGGGGGGGGGTTGCCATGGAGATGGGCTGAAGTGGTGCTAGGTCCTCTGTGATTGGTTTAGAAGACGTAGCATACATATTGCATAGCACAGAGAAGAACCACAAAAGGAGACGGGATCGGCGAGCACCCCAGGAGTCCCGTTTTTTTTCCAGCAGCTCTTCAGTCACGGCCTCTCGGAGTCAGAGAGAGCTACGCAAATCCTCACGTTACACCAAAGTGTATCAAGATTCAGGCTAATTACTGCTTCAGATGAGCGTGTCTGAACAGCAAATCACACACGGGAGTTTAAATGTTGACCTTGAAACTGAATCACCTCCTTTTTAGATGTTAAATATTCCCAACATTGTTCAGAATTCATTCTAAAAATCATTATACAGCACAAGATTGAGAGAAACTGCTCTTAAATCTGGTGTTACTGCAGGGGATAGTCATGGATCACTTGGCATACTGCAGCAGGTTGAAGACGCTGTATCTGGGGCAGTTATTGTTTTTGGGCTCTGTACAGAAACCTTATCTCATCTATTTCACTGACCCTCAGTAGATCTGTGTCCGGGATATTCTGGGCATATTCTTTTATAGAGATGCTATAAAAAGAGGAGCTGCGGCAGTCAAAGCATCCTGAGCTTAAATCTGTTCTGAAACAGCAAACTTGGAGGGAAATGCGTAACTTTTAGGGAAAAATAAGATTTTTAAAACCTAATTTCTGTCAGATTTGACTGGTTCAGCAGTTCAACAGGAGTGATTATGTCTGAGTGATCAATGAAATTAAAGTTAAATGAGATAATGCTTCATAAAAGCTTCCTAAATGCTTTTCAAGATGAGTGATGAGACTTGTTTTGGTTTGACTTTCTATTTTTCTGTTTACAATGCTTTCTAGAAAAAATTTCAGATTTTCATAGATTTTCATAGTGGAGAAGTATGACACAACAACAATCAAGCTCTTTCCTTCTTTGACAGTAAGGCCTGAATTATGCTTCAGCTTTAAATCTATATTGTAACTAAGGGCAACACTGTAACCTTCCACTTAACCTGACCTGCACCTCCTGAGAAATGTAACCACATGTCAGGTCTGCACGACTTTAATAGCGTGGAAGGTTGTGGTGTAAGGTCAAGAGGGGTTTCCAGTTCTGTCATAAGTTTGGACAGAAAGTCTAAATTAAGCTTTACCGTAGGTTGTTCTCTGCTCTCCACACCAGAGGATTGTTGATTCACTCTCAGTATCAGCTCCTATCATTTGAAACTGGGCCACTGCTTGATTAATTGATCAATTGATTGGTTAATTTTTCTACATGTCTTGGGTGTACTGCGTGAACAGGAGTAGCCTGAGCACAAAATCCTGAGGGACTCCAGTGCTGAACATCGAGTGGAGGAAGCGTGACATCCAAACTATTTCTTTATCTTATAAATCTGTAACATAGTAAGAGAAAGCGCATTAAAATAAGTAAATACATGTTTCTTTTGGTGTTGTTTTAAAAATAAGTTGCGTTTTTTATATCACAATCATCATTACGACTCTCAGGATGGCTTTTTAGAAAACAGGTTTCTCATATACTCAAATAAAGTCCATGAGTTGCAAGAATTGTGCCATTTAGTGTGGGTCTGCTTGGGGTTAATAACTCATGACTTTCTTCACACAGTAGGCCAAATGCTGTTTTCTGGGATTCAGATTTTAGCCATTTCAAAGCTGAGACTCCGTAGCAGTAATCAGCTTTTTTCACTATAGCTCTGCCTCTGAAGCTGATGTATATATAGTACTGTAGTATTATACGCACAAAATCATAGTAATACTACAATTTTTAGTATGTAGGAAACCAGAAATGTTTTCCTGCTCTCTTAAGACTTGAGTCTACTTCTCACATACCAGAAAATGATCAATAACTCTGCAATCTTTTAGCTTATTGTTTATAAGTTTAGTGAAGATGAGATGATAAATACAACTTGATGTGAAAATATGCATGTGTTTGTGAAGTAATTCTTTTCTCCCTTACAGACTCAGTGAGCTCGGAGCAAAGACAGAAGCTTGCAAAGGAGCGGAGGGAGGAAAGAGCCAGATACATCGGTAAGAAATGAGAAAGCGGATATAAAACACGATGGACTCAGCTGTCAGCTCCAGAAACCACTGCTACTGGATGCATGAAGCAGGGATTTCTTGTAACCAACTTAATGTGTCGACATCTTTTATCTTTTGTATCCCTCTTTGTGAATCTGTCACTCTGCTCTGAAGTGACTGACGGTTATTGACGTCTCTTATTGTTTCTTCCTGCATGGCGCTCAGAACAGCAAACTCAGCTGCAAGGTAAGGGGCTTCACTAAAAGCTTTCGCAGCAGTCATGCCATGTGGGAGTAATCAGCATCATTATGTGGATCCTTTTTCCTTTCTGCCGTGCCCGTTCTTCTCCCCCCATCACCGATCGCTTTGGTTATCTGTCGCCACTCGGTGGAAACTTTTGAACTCCGTGATCGGTCTGCAGCCTCATTTTTGGTTTAAATGTATCTGCTCCTATCATGTTTGAATCTATTTTGGCTTTTGTGTTTTGCATTCCCACCCAGCGTGCATGCTCCACACCTATAATTAGAGTTTTACTTTGTGGCTGCAGAATGAAACTTCTCCTTATAAAAACACAGAGGCTGGTCCAAACACATGAGAAGCTGAGGACGTCTCCGAAGCGCAGGCGGCCAATCGGACCAGAGCTTAGTGGGCGTTTCCCAGCAGAGACGTCCCATAGAGCCCAAGGCAGTCGGCGTAAAAAATGAGCAGTCATTACCATAAACTGAGACCAGGCCTCGCAGACAGATTAGATTTAATTACTGCTTCCATTAGTATCAGTTATGTGGTCATGCTGCAGCAGTTAAAGTTAAACGTCGCTGCCTTTTTATCGAGAATATCCCAGGTTCAGATACTCGGAGCTAAGTTTCGTTTTCAGCCGTCTGCCCCTGCGCGTAATTATGTGGCAGTGTTAAGCCTTTCTTCAGTGTAGAGCCTGCAGTTTGTTGCACACAGTATGCAGGTGATGCCTTATATATGACAGCTTGTTATGTAACTGCAACTGTGCTCTAGATATTTCGTGCAGAGATGAGCATGTGAAAGCAAGTTCCGAAGCGTTAACCTGACACATATTTTTCAGTCCTGCTATGGATAATTAGATTTTTTCAGGAATGGGATTTAAGGAGGAGTGAAGACGTCTTTCTCGCTGTTGATGAAGTGCAGACGTGTGCGTGTCGTTGGCTCATTAGCGAAGATGAGCCGCAGAAAACCGAACTAAATATAAAACACGTATTTGTGTCAGACCATTGCTGCATCCTTGCATAGCTTAGTGCAGTTTTCCTGTTGCTGGTTAACTCATAAACAAAGACATTTCATGCCGTTCCTTCAGCTGGATCCAGCCTGTAACCCTCCCGCATCTTCACCCATACTTACCCGTCCATCTTTTTTTCATTCTTTTCATATAAAGTATGATATGGAAGCTGATTGAAGACGAGTAAATGCTGCGTAAGATGAAGGCTCTTAAATTGAGAAACGATTGATTGCAGTCTGATCGTTACCCGGAGAAATGAGCCACAGCAGTGTGTGTGTGCACAGAAAAACTGGCATATGCTGGAGGGTGCTGTAAAAGACAGCAGGGAACTTCAGCTTATTTACTGTTATCAGGATTAAAGTGTAATGAACACAGTGTCTTCCGTCTGTTTTACCCGTTTTGTTTGGGTGCTGCTGTTAGAGGCCTTTAAAGATCTTTAGCTGATTATATGCTATTACAAATAAAGAACTGACTTTCAATAACAGGCATAAATTACATTTTCTTTTCCAAAATAACATTTGAAATAATATATTAATGATACGCTGGCGTCTAATGCTTATGCTTTAGCCAGGCATGAGGCACAGCTCCAGGGATTTTGGTCCAGACTGAAATATTATGACAACAGATGGATGGATTGCCATGATATTATCTCCCAGAGAATACCTTTTATAATTGTGGTGATTCCCCTCTTCTCCCTCTTGCACCAAACGCAGACAAATCTTTCAGGTTACTGGTAAAACATCTCCACAGAGTTTGTATACCGAAATCTGTGGCTCCCGAAGGATGAGCTATTCCTCAGGATGAACTTTAATAACTTTATCAAGCTTTTTATCTGGCACCCTCACTGCTTCAGACGCCTGTAGAATTAATCAGTCTTAGCTCTATTTCATGTTAAGCACAAAGCAGTAAAAATTAGCATTCTAACCCACCAAATAACAAACATACGATAATCAATGGTAAAATGCATTATCCATAAATGTTCTGAAAGAGTTAAAATCACTGTAAACCCACAAAGCACCTTTTTAAAGTGGACTTCTTATGCTTTTCCTTATTTTCTGTCATATAAAGTTATACTGATGGAGTGTTGGATGCTCATATTAATCATGGCCGAAGATTCAAATAATGAGGTCAGCATATGTAGAAGGAGCCCAAAGCTCAAGCTTAAGACAGTTTTTCTAGTCTTGGCTGTGTTTGATGTCAGTGAGAGCACTTTTTCTTTAGCCCCACCCACATACTGTCCAAAACGTCAGCTTATGAGGGGCAGCCAATCAGAAGAAAGCTGGCTTAAAACTCGAGGAGCTAGCGCAGTTTGTTTCAGACAGATTATGAACAGAGGGTTTGAACCAAGACTCAAAAAATTATACATTTTGACTATTTTTAAACTGTAATTAATGCAGAACTACTTGAGTCCAAGAGTAAAAAAGATTAAGCCATAAAAGGTCATAGTAGCTCCCCTTTAAGGTGCCAAATAAGGAAAAGGGAGTCATTTGTTTATATAGCAGTAATTCACAGCATTGCAAAAGCAGCTAACACGTGAGACCTAAATAAACTGTTTCAAACTGATATTGTTTTTTGTAAACAATTCTCTTTCTTTCTGTGGTGACCCTGCAGCTGCAAAGAAGGCTCAGTGGCTGCAGAAGGAGGAGAAGGCCCGGCGTCTGAGGGAGAATCAGCTGGAGGAGCGCAGGAGGAAGCTGGAAGAGCAGCGGCTGAAGGCGGAGAAACGTCGAGCGCTGCTGGAGGAGAAACAGAGACAGAAGCTAGAAAAGAACAAGGTGAAAAAGTCAAGCTTCCCATTTATCTGTTTGGTTCTTAAAGTTGACATCTGAATCGTCCAAAACTAGACTCTGTAACAAACACTGCATATTTGAACCCTTTCATGTTATTTTATAGGTTGATTTTGATGATTATCACTCAGCTGTTGGAAGAAGCAACCAATACTCAAAAATAATATTTATGTCCAGTCACAGAATACATTTCTGCTCTGCTTAAATTGAGCGCTAAGTAGGGTAAGGGAGTGTTTATGTAACTAAAACACTCTGCTGTACACAGTTTTTAGTATTCGGTGATTTCCCCTGGGACTTCAGATTGATAAATTTTACTATCTGACTGTGGAAAAACTGCTTTGTTGGATAACAGCATCATACAGCAGTAACTAGTCGTGTTGCCATCACAGAGAGGATGCCAAGCATTCAGCAAACAAGCTGCACATAAGTGTTGGGTGGACAAATTAATTGCTGACATCATAAAAATATTCCCATTATGTAACTAATGAGCTTCAGGGCCTTTTTGCACTCGATCCAGTTAGGTTTGGCTTCACATTGCAATTATGCAAGTGCACTAAGGAACCCTACGTGACATCTAAGCCTCCTGTCTTCCTTGCATATGTTGGCTGCATCTCATTATACTTTTGTGACCTCATTTACCATGCTTTTGCATGCTGTCATTTTGAATAGATTAAAATAAATGAAGAGATTCACTTTTTACAGGTTTACACACTGCTGCTGTGATTTAGCCTCTTTCATTCTACCTGAAAATCCCTGTTAGGGGATCCTACTACACTCATTTAAAGCTCCTTATTACTTTCAGAGTGGCTTTGTGTGACTCAAAATTCAAAATGATCCTTATTTACTTTACACTGGCCCTAGTTGTAACTCCCAATTACATTCACTGTCTAAAACAAGCAGTTTAAGCTATATTTCCCCTGCCTTTAAACCAGGTTTATTTTGATTGGCTGCTGCTGCCAAATGGAAGGTTTTAACATCAGGTGGGTGGGGCTTCTGGGCTCACACTCAAAGTGCAAGAGATTATCATATTAAAGATATCTACTCTAACTGACGTCACATCGGGCCAAGAGTAGAAAGAAACAGTGATTAGCTCGTAGTTTTAACCTTTGGGCATGTTTTAAAAGACTGTGCAGCATTAGTATAGTATACAGACAAGTGACCAATAGCCACGTGACATTAACTTGTCCACTCTTTTGGACATGTGACAATCATGGTGACAATATAGGAGGATCAAGTGAATAAGACCCCAGCCTCACAGACATACAGACCAGTCAGTAACCCCATTGTACCCGCCTGCTGCTAGTGGAAAATTGTTGGCAAAAAACATTGTGATTAGCTTGGTTGTTAGCATTTTGCTGCAATCATAGCTTGAATTGAACTCATGGACTTGCTGAACTGAAAAGTGTGATACAAACTGGAAATGGAGACCGTTTGCCTTCAAAGTAAAAGTTTAAAACATGTTGGCCACAGGGGTGAGGCACAGCTTTTACTTTGAAGGAGAACCTTATCCACTTCCAGTTTCCTTTGCACTTTTCTCAAGTTGTACTTATGCTGGGCTAGTAATTACCTATTAATTCTTACCAGCAGCTGTCAGACTCTATAACACAGTTAAACATCCTTTTGGTTATCGAACACATCAGCTTGTTTGTTCACTGCACATTTTATACATGTCTCCGTACAATATTTCTATACATATTTCTGTACATTGTTACCTGTATATACAAACTTAGGTTGCTTATGTATATAGGACCACCTTGTGTCTTCCTTTTATATTTTATATTCCCCTTGCTATAAGAGCTGTGTAAAACCCAAATTTCTCATCTGTGGCATAATAAAGGTCTATTCTATTCTATTCTATTCTATTCTAATAATTAAGCTGTTAAGCTGTCATTTCCGGTGCATATTTACTATAAAGATGTCATAGTTTAACACTGACTGTGTGTTTCTTCATGTAGGAGAGATATGAGGCAGCTATCAAGAGATCGACCAAGAAGACTTGGGCCGAGATCCGCCAGCAGAGGTGGTCCTGGGCAGGCGGACTAAACCAGACCTCCCGCAGAGAGAGTGAGTTTCAGATGAACCTAAACTATAATTATAATGATAATAATAATAGTAATACAAGCACATATGTATGATTTTCTCTCTGTTAACTCAAGTCTTTGTGCTGCACAGACTTGTGACTCACTGCTTCAGCTGATGCAACTCAAGGAAATAGCTCATGAAGGGTTTGCTGTCACAAGGGTGGGGTACCAGAGGCAGATGACCTACTCAGTAATTTATGATTATACCACTCGTAATTCCTCACTGTTGTTTGGGCAAAAATCAGTCCTGAGCGTCACAGTTGTTCATTTAAACTCAGAAGGACGAGCTTGAAGGTAGCCGTCACGCTCACGTTTCATTAGATCAGAAGTGTGAAGTGTGTTTTTTCAGGGAGCTGTGAACTTATTTCCCCGTTTTCAAACTTCTGTTAATGCTGTGTGACGGGGTGGTGCTGAGGGCAGCACAGTTACCTCTCCTCCAAAGTGTGAAAGGCCCTGATTGTGTGTGGAAACGTGAGTGATATTTTAGTTTTGGTAGCAGGAAGAAAGCTCGAGGTATTTACTCTGAAATGTGACTTCTAACTACACCCCCCCCTCCCACGCTTTCCCCCAAATTTCCTCCCCATTTCCCTCCAAATCTGACTCCAGATTAGATGATAGTGAGTCTAATCTCAGAAAACGGTGAGTCCCTGTTCACAGCTGCATGTTCCAACCAAAGCAGCCCCGTCTCTTGTCAGCCCTCAGCTGGGGCCGCCGCCTGCACCCCGGCCGCCTTGTGAACAGTTGTTGTCTGTTGCGTTCTCTCCGGTGCAGGCAGATGCTCGGCCTCCACGGTCAACTTGCCGAGACAGGTGGACCCTGTCATTAACAACAGGCTGTCCAAGTCCTCTGCCACGCTCTGGAACTCCCCCAACAGAAGTAAGGACGACCCGACGTCAGTGTCCACCAGGCTTCCTCTTCCCTCTCCCTTTCCCTTCCAGTTCATCCCCCTCCTTTTCCACCTTCCCCTTCTCCTCTTACCCTAATCTGGTTTTGTTTTATTATAACTGTCGTCTCTGGTGGCCTGCCTGCCTGCCTGTGCTTGGTGACTGGTCATTTACCACCTACTCCCTCCTCTTAATCACGCTCTCGGTCTCGTGTGCATCGTGTTTTTGTTTTTTTTACTTTTTTCTTTAATTTCAGTTGGTGGCTTGTCATTGATTTGAGTCTCCTCTGCATTTTTGATCAGCCTCCCTTTCACCTTGACATCACTGAGCCATATTTTGTGGTATATTTTGGTGTTTCATAGGCTTATAAGTTCACATCTTGTCACCTCCTTTTTGGTTGTCCCCTCCACTGTACTGTTGGTGGTTGGCTGTGCTGGTGGTGGTGGTGATGGTGATGGTATAGGTGGAAGGTATAGTGTGATTGTTGCAAGTGAATCAACTTTATCAACTAAATGCAAATATATATTTTTATGCTGCCTTAAACTATACAATATTGGATTGTTTCCTTTGGTTTTACATGTTTATCGATGTAATGGCTCAGTCACACTAGAGTAAAAAAGGACAGAAACTTCATCGCGACTAAGAAACATCAGTAGTGGTCCAGGGAATCTGCAAGTAGTTTTGATCTCAAGGGTTTGACAGTAATAAACACAGACAGATTGCCAAAACATTGCAATCAATCTGTGCTGATGAGTGCTAATTAGCTGGGATGCATCTCTTTGAAATAGAGGCCATTACTCAACTGGTTGTATTCTGATTATATGAGTGTAAACAAGCAAGGTTGCTGTGCACCCATGTCATTTAAATCGCCATCCAGCAGCAACAACTATTTGTAGAGGAACTTCTGTTTCAAGCCTGTAAGGTTATGGCTGGACTCTCACCATAAGTAGATACTTTGAATTTCTGTGTATGCTGACAGCAACAGCTTTGCAGCTAATGGCAACAGATTTGTTCATAATCACTGAATTGTTACAAATAGATTGCACATAACTGCTAGCTTGACTCTATTCAATCACAAGCTGGTAGGAGACTAATATCAGACTGACGCTGTTTTATTTGTTTTATCGCACCAAAAGCCACTTTAATGATGGCATCTGACTGCAAGACTAAAGCAAATGTTTCAAAGGCAACAAGCTCACAGGGTTAAAAGTTTTGGTCATGCCACAGTCTCCGGCCATTATTTTCCCTGCACAATCTGATATCCCTGTGTTGGTGTTATTCTTTTATCATCATAATAATATTGATCCAGGATCAACATTGCCATGACCACTGATGATGTCTGAGCATTTAGTTTAGCATTAGCCAAAATTTTTGAATGACCAAAATGAACTAAAACCAAGCTGAACGTTTGTTTTAGAAGAGTTTTATATAGACAAATGCATTTTTCCCTTTTCCCCACATTGAAAAGCTATGACATCACCAATGTGATTAATCTGTTACAATTTTGATCCTGGACAGACGTTATTATAACGATGCAGCTACAACACCAGCACGCAGATATCAGATACAGTTTTTTGACTGTAGTATAAGACATTTTCTTACTTTTAGGTTTATGTAAAGATACTTTTCAAGTATATATTACATCATTCCTCTTGTTCAAACAGTGCATAAATTTTTTATTTTTTATTTTTTTATTTTTTTCCTTTTTTTTGGCCTGTCCCGTTTGGCTCTTTTGCCATCAGAATTGTTGTCTAAATTTGATTTGATTTGATTTGATTTGATTTGATTTGATTTAAAGGCAAAGAAAGATGCCCAACGGATTTACTTTACCAAACTGACCATCCCAGCCTTGCCGTAATGGTCCATTTGATTCACCTTTTATTGTTTATTTTATTTTCACTTACTGAATACGGGACAGACTTGACTGGGGGAAAGAAGGGGAGAAAGAAAGAGGGAAAGAGAAACAGTTGAGAAGAGGGACGGGGGAGAAGGGCAAAAGACAAAAACCAACAGAACGGGCAGAGAAAAAAAAAATGCATATATCAATCACCTGGATCACCTGCTGAGACAGAAAAAAGAAAACAAGCAGAAGAGAACAAGAGTAATAGAATAAACAACATCACAATGATATATGGGAATATGACAGTAAATACTAAATGTTAAACATTATTGTGCAGCACATAAGATCAACAGAACACAGTGTGCTTTGAGGTAGGAGCCAAAAAGGGTGTAGTTTGTGGGTGTGATCACCCGTGTGTACACCTGTGAGCATGGACGCGCTTGTTTTTTGTTTTTTTAAAAGGTTCCTTCATGTAATAATCTGCTAGAGGGTGTGGGGGGGCCACAGCCCCGTCCTCCAGGGCATGAAGCAGGTATGGAGGAGATCAAAACTCCAGACATCCAGAGGCCCCCAGAACACAAGAGACCAAGGAAGACCAACAGAGGGGCAGCTGCGCCACTGTCCCGGAAAGAGCTGAGGAGAGTCCCAGATGAGGGCTCACTCAGCAGCCGTGGAGCAGAAGCCAGGGGGAGTTGCAGTGACGCGCCCGTGAGCTCCGCCGGCAGCCAGCTGCGCCTGAGTGACCGAGCCCCAGGCCGAGAGGCCGGGGGCACCCCACCTCCGAAGTGGCCCGAGCGAGCCCCAGGCTCCAGGCCCCGATAAGCGGCCGCCAAGGAGTGAGCCGGTGTGTACCTGGACGCCCATCCCCGGACACAAAGAACCACCAACGCACCGATGTCTGAGGGGGTCCGCCACTGGCAGGGGAAGTGGTGGTAGGGGGAGATAGGCCTCCAAACCTTGGAGGGCCTGAGATGTCCCCAGAGAGGTGGCGCCTGACACCCAACCTGACATATAGACACAGACATACAGGCACACACAGACACAAACATCCATTCCCACCCTCATGCTCTCATATGCACTCACTCCACACTCAACCAACGTGGAGACATACATAAAGAGACGTTGTACACACGATCACACTCCCCAAGCGTACTCTACAAACCGGGTCTAGGTGCCCCCGCCCCTGGAGGGGGGAACTGCACCCAGACCCAGGTGGTGTTTCCCTTTTCCCTGCGGTGGGGGGAGGCAGACCGCCCCGACTCCGCAGCAGCAGGAAGGCTCCACACTCCAGACCGCAGTCGGACGGCCAACTCCTCCTCCTAGTCCTAGCCCCCCTGCTCCAGCAGGTCGCAGAGAACGGGGGTGAGAGAAGACTCCGAACCTCCCTCCACCCGCTCATTGTAATGTTGATGCATGTGTGTTCTAAGGTGCATTTAAAACCCAGGAGGGCATGGAGCTACCTGCCAGAGAGCAGCAGGTAAGCGCATGGTCCCTCCTGCTAGCCCTCAATGTCTACGTGTATTTAAAATTGAGAGGTGGGCAACGACGCCAGGGGTGGGGTGTACACCCTGATGGTACTTTGGACTCCGTGTATCGTGCCCACCCCCAAGATCCTATATGTATGTGTAATGAGAGTGTGAGTAATGTGAATGTCTAAGTTGTGGGATAAAATTGAGGCAGAGGCAGCCAGAAGGGGACAGAGGGGGGGGGGTAGCCTCCTCTGCACCCTGGTGACATACCCCTACTCCAAGGCCCTGCATGTGTGGGTGGTTGTGGTGGAGCGGGAAGAGGGAGGCAGCTGGAGATGGGGAGGGAAGGAAGGGAGGGGCAGGTGACCCCTCCCTGGGGCCAGCTCCCCCGCTGACCCCAGTAGGCACCCCCATACTCCGTGACCCGCCAGGGAAAGGGGGCCCAGGCCCATCCAGACCGGGCCCAGTGCAGCAGCGCCGCCCGGCCCCACAGAGCCCGGGACAGTCCACCCAACCCCACCACAGAGAAAACTGCACCCACCCCACCATCCACTCATCTTCCAGACTACATAAGACAATAAACACCCAGGCTGAGATCTTCCTCCACCTCTCCTGTATCTCCCCCTCCTGCAGAGTGCATAAAATTAAGCAACAAGCCCTACAGTTAAAATAAGAAACTCATCATGAAACTGTGCGAGCTAGCTCTGTAAGGTTCAACAACAAGTTGAAAGTTTTTCCTCCAAGATCGTGTTTATGCTTAGAAGTGGATTTTCTAATTTCCTGAATTGTTGGTATAACTTAAATAGGCGTTAGCACGATTATTTCTACACCGTGTGTGGACTGTGCACATAAGTCAAGCTAAACAGCAACATCAGCATGCTAACATGCTCCCAATGCTAACACGCAGACTTTTAGCATATATAAAATTCCCTTAGTTTACTGTGTTAGCATGCTGGCATGTTTTTATTAGTACTTAACACAAGGTTTTGCTTCAGAGGGAAAATGATAAAATGGAGTACTTGGAAGCATAGCCATCAACCTGAGTTAGTATGACAGTTTCACTGTAGCTCATCAGTAACATGAAAAAGCTACTCAAATATTTCTGTCATTGCTGTTAATTACATTGTTGTTGTCACGCACAACTTGACAGATCTAGGTTTGCTATATATATATTTATATAAAGCTCTTGCATATTGTCTCAGACTTATATCCGTTATATGTGTACTCAGCTGAGATTTCAGAGACCTTTTACTATAAACAAGCCACATTCACGCCGCCGCCAACCCCTCCAGCATCAAAATGCAAACTTTTTTCACTCTTTAAAAGCAAAAAATAATCATAGACACAAAGTAGTAAATTGAAACAAATTGCCACCAGAATTTGATGAAAATGCACAACAGATTTGGATTTTTCTTTTTTTGCTTTTATCCATTTGTTAAATTTGAAACATTGCTGTAGGTAATATTTTTTTCATTCCATTAAAATAATATTTCAAATATCTGAAACTTTTGTTTGAGGTTGTAGAAAAGTATAAGATGATTTTAGCATGCCACGTAACAAATATATAAAAATATTTCACTAAAAATTCTTCTAAAAACTGGATTTTCAGGCCAATTGTAATTGTCAGGTAAATGCTGACAATTAGACATTTAATCATAATAATAAATAGAAGTAGTCGCTTTAAGATATTTTTCAGCTTGTAACAAACTGAGCAGTTGTCTTTTTGTCAGCAGTACAATAGTATGTCTAAATTGCTCTATCAGACTTCTTTTATCAATCTCCCGAGTTCCCACATACACACACTTAAGCGACACTGTCTTCATCTCATTTCGTCACGCCTCATGACGTGTTATTATTGATCGTATCACCCACGGTGCAATCACCAGCTCGGTTATCGGCTCGCTCGCGAACACAATACAGATTCAGATTTTGTGCTTGATCATCACTAATACAGACACTCCGATACTGCAGGCACATGAAAGGACGGTCGATAGCAGAGCTGCTGTCTCTGGGCCAGAGGGTGGCGGGATGGTGACGTTTACAGATGCAGGTACCTCGAGGTGAACGGTCGATCAGCAGGCGGCAGCTCAGCCTCCCTTTGCCGCATTGGAGAAGGAAGAGGAGGAGGGAAAACACTGTTGCTTAGCAACAGGAGGTAGTCGGGTTATCAGTTTGTCATAAAACATGCTGTGAGAAGGATCTGTCCTGTGTGCAGCAGAGGTGACTGCCTTTACGGTGGAGGTTTAAGAGTGGCGGCATCTCGAATGAGTCGTAGCAGCTCTGATCACACTGACCCTTGTGTACATGTGGTGTTTGTCTGTAGGTGAGGTGTCTCACACTCTGGCTGGTGTGTGTCGTTAAAACAGAGGAATGAAAAGAATCTGAACTTCATCGTCACACATGGACGCTTCTATAAAAAGCACGTTGTTGGTTAAAATTACCGGACAACAGACAGGAAGTCGCCAAAAACCCGACCGGCTGTCGTAAATTGACAGACGTCACAGTGAGACTCTGTCTGGCTGTGGGGTTTTGGACCAAACAGTGAAAGCAAGACTGTCAAACTCATTTTAGATCCTGGGTGTGATGTGCAGCCTAATTTCATCTCGAGTGGACCAAACCTAAAAGCGTTTGCTTAAATCTTTAATTTTTTCCCAGTTTTTGTAACAGTAGCCAAAAAAGCTTAAATTAAAGTTACCACTTTTTACATTTAAACAACTGACAACAGAAAGTATTTCACCCAGCTTTTCTCATTTAATAATGAACCACAACAACAACTTCTCTATATCTAAAAATACTTTTAACCTTTCAGACATTTCCACTGTTGAGTATTCGGGTTGGCATCACCACAAAAGGCTTACCATGTTTTTGTACTTTTGTTTTTTACCATTATTGAAAAGTAACAGTAACTAAGGGGTTTACTCCAGTTTTCACACTTAAATGATACAGTTTGCTGAGCTGTTTTTGGCCCCCGGTCTGCATGTTTGACACCAGTACGTGATGTTATTGAGACAATAACAATATCGAATTACCAAGTGATGCTGGTAGAAGTGAAAGTACGAGTTCTGCTTTCTTCTGTCATTTGTTAAATGTGGCATCATGTTTTTAAGGCTGTGGTTTTACTTCAGTTTCTTTTAGTTTAATAATACTATTCACAGAAAGTTCTCTGGAAAAACAGCTGAGTTTAAGCCAGGGAAAATACAGAGTATATTCATCTTTTATTTATTGTGGAAAAACTACTTAAAGCTTAGCTCCAGGAAAAACAGATACATTTACCACACTCGTGGCAAACGAGCACAAGCTTCATGCTTTGTCCTGCTTCTTTACATTTCTCACCTGACCCTGACGAGAGTCTAGTTTCCTCTCAGACCTCTTTAATTAGCAGCAGTATGCTGAAAAAATAAATGTTCTAGAGTTCTACATATTGTTACAGTGTAATAATATGTGTTAGTCATTTAGATAAATACTAAAAATACATTGTTTTTCTTACAATATGCTGCATGGATTAGAAAGAAAACCATCTAAGAAGCAAGGAGGGCTAAATGTTAAAATGTTAACATTAATAGTAGAAATTGTCATTATGTAACTGATTAGATATTTAGATTGTTGTTATTGGTGCTTTAACGCCACACTGTTTACTGCTTTAAATATTGTAAATCATCATTATCTATAATCTATAAATCATTAAAAATGTTGTATTCAATGTTTGCTGTTTTAGTTTCAGCATATACATACACCGCCCAGTTTTACTTTGTTCTGTATGTATTAAAATGCACACCCAGTTATCTGTATACGTCTTTATCGTCAAACCTTGACTCAAACCACGTGTACGTGCGCTCCTGTGAGTGCCATTTATTCTTTCTTTCTCCCACCCTTTATTACAATCTGTTGGATTATATCCTCCTGTTGTTGCACGCTGACCCTTTATCACATGAGACTCGCTAAAGAAGCACGCAGAGCCATGTTCAGGTCGGAGGAGTGCGTCTGTGCTTGCAGGACAAACAGCACAGAACCCAGAAAACTCTGAGGGCCCTTAGCAGTTAGTGTGGGGTCGTGTAAATGGCCAAAGTGGGTCTTACCTTTGTTTTTGAGTGGTAAGTCGTAAAAATGAACTGGGGACACTCCTCTGTGTGTGTGGGTTTTGTTTTTTTTAATATTTGATGTCTTTGTGCACAACATGTTCAGGCGTTCATCCTGTACGACTTCTCTTCAGTGTTGAGTCTCATCATGTCTGAAAGGCAGGCTGGAGTTTGACCAAACATTTCTCAGCAGCAGTAAGACTCACTGGATGAGTTAAACCTCAGCGGTCAGAGCTAAAGAAGCACTGAGCTCAGGAGTCTGGGGATTTCCTATTTTTCCTATTGTTCACAAATCCCATGAATAAACTGCTTTATGGGGCTCCATTGTTGCTCAAAATCTCCGTGACATGCAGGTTTTTTTTACCGTCAGAGTGCTGCCACAAACTATTCCCTCCAGAACACCAAATGAGTATTAATCCGCTGTTGAAAATAGTTCCTACAGTTGCTCTATTTCTTCCTGTTGAAGTTTTACCTTTAAATCATATATTAATCCTTAGGCCTCCAGTTTATCCATTATTATCTACTCTTTGGAGAACGTTCTCTGATTGGCTGCCTGTTGCAAACCAAAGGTTTGAACAGCAGGTGGGTGGGGCTTCTGCACTCGCTTATAGGTGTGTGTGCAGGTGATCGTGTAAATAATATGCCTGTTTGATATCATACAGAGCTTTTGACTCACAGGATGCTGGGAACCAAACCCCAACAAAAAGAACAGATTTTATTGTACAAAGCGATTTGGAATAAAGTATTTATAAATCAAATAAAAATTGAATTTTAATCATATTTAATTTCTTGGTTCCACCTGCTGATATTCGAATCAACCAGTGAGCGTTGATGCTTCCCAGAAATGTTTCCGTAGCTGAGCTTGCATTCAGGTGCAGGTGGAAACTCGTGTAAAATCCTGTGGACTAATCTGCATTTTATTCCTGTCTGAGAATTCAAACCCTGAAGACACAAACACATTGACGGTCTGAGGGCTTGTCTGGCTAAATAAACACACGATGAAGGTGTTTATTTACAGGTGTTTACATCATAACCAGGTAACATTTCCTCATCCGGCTTCATGTGTGTGTTTTCGTGAGGTTTTCAGCAGCACACGAATGCAGCATAAAAACTCCACTCTGCATCGGATGTAGAGAGGGTGTGTGAGTGTGAGTGAAAGTGTAAAGTGGGAGGTTTTTTAGTGTGTAAGAGGAGTATCTGCTGTAACACTAACTCGACACTGACAGCGCCCTCTTGTGTCAGCCCGCAGCCTGCGCCTCAGCCCGTGGGAGAGCCGGATCGTGGAGCGGCTCATGACGCCGACGCTGTCCTTCCTGGCCCGCAGCCGCAGCGCCGCCACCCTCCTCAACAACAGCGACTCTCGTGAGTGTAAGACACCTGCTATACCTTTCTACCCTTACTCTGCTTAACCTCTGCTCCTGTGCACACACGTCTTATTGTCTGTAGTGATTTTTTTCATTCCTTTCATAAAAGGGAAAGAGTTTGTTTGCTGTGAATCAAACAAAACGGAATAAGATCCTAATCTTCCCCCGTTCTTTTTATCCTTTGTGGAGCATGTGGTATGTTTGTCCTAAACTGTGCCTTGGTTTACTTCGTGGTACATTTATGCCGAGTTCTACACAATATCATCACAAAAACTTCTCAGTCTGAATGATACAGACAGAAAAATGAACGATGATGAGGTCGTAAATCCCTTCATGTCAACCAGTGCCAACAAAACACAAAGCTGTTAGATTGTTTTTAATCCTTGCCATAGCTTGGAGTGTGAGCTGCTCCTGCCGAAACATACAAATCCAAAAGTGGTAACATCTGTTGGAGGCCTTGTACTGTTGTCATGGATGTAAGCAGTCCATGACACATTTGGAATGACGGTGTGCTGGAGTGAACACAGCAAGCAACAAGATCACTGACAGTCTCTGGGACACATCGACAGGCAGAACTATTTTCCAGGCAACAATGTTACTTCAGACTTTTGAATAATATCAGCAGATTTTACAACAGAGATACTAGAGCACTATCTGATGAGCTTGCTCCCATCAGGGATGTATGGGAAAGATGTGTGCAGCTCATTTCACGGAAGGTCAACCCAGAGCCTGAGGTGACAGTGGGTGCAGATTTTGCCCCAAGGAAAATGCTCCTTATGGCGATACATGTCCAGCAATCCAAGCAAATACTACATAATCTGATTTGATATGAATACGAGCTATGCATGGAATTGAAAACATGGGTCAAGATTGACCCGTAACACCACAAATGTAACCATACAGTAGTTCATGATATTAAAGTAAAAAATAAATAGAACAAATTTATTTTAGAGAGCTCTATTCTGATACTTCTCAGTAAAAAGAAGTTAACATAACAACTTTTTATAGATCTTTTAGATAATTCCTGTGAGATTCCAATTACCATTTTGTTAGATTGAGAACGAGAGGTATGCTGTAAAGAAGGCAAAAGAAAAATACTAAAAGCAGCCTTTTCATGGATAAAAGACCCGTTAAAAATCAACCCATTAACATAAGAGATAGTAATAGTTTTGTAAGTAGGTACTTAAACAAACTGAAGTAAAAAGCAAACTCGCCTTTCTTGCTATACTTTTTTGACTGCCAGTATCTGTCACTTGTTGCATAATTGTTTATTTAGTTTGTTTGTCCCTTTTTTTTCTGCCCAGTAACATGACATGAGAGCCAAGCTACGATTGGTTGGAGATCAACATTAATTTATGATGTAACATTCACCTAATCGGACACAGTGACAGAAAAGATATATTCTGTGATCTGAACCTGACATTTATTGTTTTCTTTCTGGAGCTTTTGGTCACACAGTTTGGTCCACAGGGTTTTGGACAGAGACAGTTTGTAATTTCCCCTCTGTACACCACCGAAGTCAAACAACCAGGATATGATCCTTCTATTTAAACATAAGTGAGTTTTTCTACGTACTTTTGAACCTCTGGAAATGAAGGACTACTTATAAAAATGGCAGTAATTGCTTGACAGTTAGTTTTATTAAATGTCTTTATTTAAAGCTGAAAGTCTGCACTTGGCTCACATCTGGGTTGGTTGATTTAAAGTCCACTGACTTGGTGTACAGATGCAAAACTACCAAACATGTGTCATTGTCCAAAACCTTCTGGAAGACATGAGCTTTAAGACATGGCCTCCATCATCTGTGCATTTCTATTACTTTTTCAGAATTTTGTTCTATTTTTAAGTAAAACTCATATTCAGTGTTGATGAGGCGAAATGTAGCTCGAGCTAGTGTTGTCTCATAAAGTGCAAAGATGCTTTAATTAAATATAAAGCTACAATGGAAAGCAATAAAATTTGATTGTGTTTTGAGTGTGATCAATCCGTCACCTTCAGCTCGGCTTCCGTCACTTTGTCGGTCAGCAGGGTCAGCATGTCGTGTTCGCCGTGTGGCCTCACCGTGGGGTTTTTACCACCCTGCATGGTGTGTGTTTGTATGTGTGTGTGACCTCGGCCCTGCTGCCGCTCTCTGCATGTTTGTTTGTCACTCAGACTCTCACCACTGCTCCCGTTCAGCCTCGGCCAGCCCGCTGAACGCCTGCTCCCATCATCACCCGCACCAGAACACCGCAGAGCGCTGGAGGGTCTCCTCGGCCAGCACGCCGGACATCACCCAGCGCCAACGCCGCCGAAACTCCACCCCGGTAGGAGAGCGTGATTAGGATTAAACAGTTTTTGAGTATATTATCATTTTCACTAAGTAGCCCTGATATCCTGCTATGGTAACAGAAATCTGCATCAGGATTAATCATATTCTAATCAATACTTCATATAAATAATTGTTGTGTGTTGTTCATCGTAACAAAACTGTCATAATGGACCAAAGTTTCAGATCAGGTCAGAGGTCACTAGTCATCATCTTCAGACAGAATTTTCCACTCTAGGATTCGAATGATGAGTGACAGGAGTGACAGCCCTATTATGGTCATCTCAGCCATAGAGGCCACACCCACCATCTGCTTAAACCTACTTGTGAGGGGCAGCCAGTCAGAAGGCAGTTGGCTTAAAGGGGGAGGAGCTAAAATAGCTTGTACAGAGTACACAGAGTAGTAAAAGTTTTAGTTAGTTTTCAGTGGAGTAAAATTAATTTTAACGCTCCAGTTAATGCCATAAAAACAACAGCTAACGAGACATTTTTTGTCCAGGAGGTGATTCGATGAACATGGATGGTAAATGAAGCCCAGAAATAACAAAACTTCCTTTTATAAAAACATCACTGGATGGTGTCAAACATTACATGCAGAGAAAACCTTGAATAACAAATCCAACTTAACAAATAACGAACAAACCCAAACAGGGGAAAGCAAATTGGAAAAAGGTGACTGAGTCTATTGTTGAGTCTTTCTACAGCACACAGCATGAATCACACACAAACCTTATGAAAAGTATTATACCTAATAACATTCAGAAGACTGCAGCTATAATGAACTGGGTTTCATTTTCCAGCTCCAGCAGGATTTAAATTACACGATTATATAATAAGGTAAAAACTGGTTATTTGTCTCATCTCTTCCTTCAAGGTGGATAAAAAGAAGAAAGAGAAGAAGGACAAAGAGCGAGAGAATGAAAAAGAGAAGAGCGCTCTCACAAAAGAGAAAGTGCAGAAGAAAAGACAGACGGCATCGCCTACGACCACGATCCAGAGATCCAGGCCAGAGACCAGGTATCGCAGCAGATTACCTGCTTTACATCAGATAAATATGTCCAAAAACTGTGGTTTATTAAGCAAACGGTTAATTAACTCTGTGTTAATTTAGGCGAGAAGCTGGGAGATAGACTGCTTTAGCCTTGGAGCAGATTAATGTGTGGCAGATGGTCGAAGGTGGAGTAACCTAACGTTTAAAAGAGACGCTGCTGGACTCTAGCAGCAGGTCTGTTAGAGTGAGACTTGCAGTTCTCAGACAGAATCGGGTTTTCCTCCTGAATGATCACAGGAGGAAATGACGGCTCTCTGCAGAGATTCATGACGGCTGAATGTGGAGTTTCACATTGAGTCACTCCCAACTTCCACATGACCTAGTTTTGTTTTTTTATGTAGAGCGCTGGGAACCTTTTTACCTTTTCCTGCACTGATCTGAAATGTCGTTTCTCCCCTCTCTCTCATCTCTGGTACTCGTTCTGCTCATATTTCACCTCCTGTCTGCTCCTCAGCACCCTGAGGCCCAAAAACAGACCTCCGTCACCTGCCGCCCCCAAAAGTCGCCCCCTGTCCCCACTGGTGCCAGCAACAGGTGCCGCGAAGACCGCCTCGGGCAAGAAAACGCCTCCTCCTCCTGGCATCAAGACCCGACCGAAACGGGCCCAGACGCCTGCCAGAGTGCAGCCCCAGGCGGTTTCTGCTGTCACCGTGGAAACGGGCCATGAACCCCAGCAGCCCGACACTTCAGAGGAGAAAAAGAGTGAGTGTGGGTATCACGCTGATGATGTCTGTGGCTTCAAGGTGACCTGGAGGTTTTGGCTGACATTCACCATGCAGTAATCTGTGTGTGTGTGTGTGTGTGTGTGTGTGTGTGTGTGTAAGCTCAGCTTACAGTGACCTGAATGCATCAGGAACTGAACTTGACGATTAATTTAGTGACAGTTTTGTGACTCTTCCGTGAAACGTGCAAAAATAAAACCACAATCCTCACCCTAGAGTGTTCACCGATGTCCTGTCGAAATCAAATGCTCAAGCCTGCATCCAGGAGGATGTTAATAAGAAGTTTTAACGTGCATTTCTGATTGAAGCATCCAAGTCATGCTCAATTTGTAGGCAAATCTATAATTCCTTCATTCCCGATTGCATCTATTCAGTGAAAACGATAAAGAAAACAGAAGCTGAAACATGCAGCCATCTTTAAATTCAGCTTTAGTTTTGTGATAGAACGTGATTCAGCTTTGTGGTGACAAATAAGATGTGTGTAAATCACAGAAACAACCATAGATCTAGAAAATGTCTGGAGAGGACTGTCAGTACGCCGTCATGTTGAAGCTGCTCTTTTGTTTAAAGAGGAGGAAAGTGGTGAGGCGTGATTGACGTACTCGCTCATGGTGTCTGACAAAATGTCTTTTCACGCTGTCGCTGTGATCTGCGCTGTGTGGCTTCCTTTATAACACTGGAAGCTTTAAAATTGATTAAATGCTAAATCAGACCTTACTGTTAAAACGTCTCTTTCTCGCCTCTCTATCAGCCCCGGGTAACGTTCCTGCCATCGTGGTGTCCTCCGCACCGGCCACTCCTCTTTCTCCCAGCCCACCGGTCGTATCAGCAGCGTCTCCAACTGTACCGAGCGTAGAACCTGCGGCGACCACCGTCAGCAATCCCGCTCCTTCTCCTGCACCTGCTGCCGCCTCCACCCCGGCCGCACCGGCCAGCAGCAGGCCGTCGGCAGGCACTAACGACCCAGAGGAGGCCGCTCGCGTCCTCGCAGAGAAACGCAGACAAGCCCGAGAGCAACGGGAGAGAGAGGAGCAGGAGCGTCTGGAGCAGGAGCAAAAGAAGAAGTGAGACCTGCTGTCCACACAGACTGTGTGCCTCATAAAATATGATAACACAATGCATGACAGACCATGTTTTCCTGAGTTTGTAAGGCAGATTTTGGATAAACACTTAACATTGTGCTGTGATCTAAACCCAAATAGACACTCACTAGTAAACAAAACATTAAAGCAACACAGTTGCTTTAATGTCAGCAAACCTACAACATAATAAAATGCATCATCTCAGGCACACGTTCAAAAAAGATATTATTTAGGAGAGGGCGCCACAGACCGCTGATGCGAATGCAGCTTGTAACGCAGAACCTTCTCCTCAGGATCCTGCAGGAGGAGGCAAGGGCCCGGGAGGCAGAGGAGAGGAAGCGCAGGGAGGAGGAGGCTCGCTTCATGGCCGAGCAGCAGCGCCTGAGAGACGAAGCCAGGAGAGCTCAGGAGGAGAAGGAGGCGCAGGAGAGAGCGAAGGTCGAGCAGGAGGAGAACGAGAGGCTGCAGAGACAGGTGGGTGATGACAGGAGTTATTAAGATGCTGCAGATTATGTCATTCCAACTTGAATAAGACCAGTGCATACGTGAGTCCAGGAGGTAGGAACGCTGGGTTTAATGGTGGTTTAGTCCCGGGCTTTAAGCTAAGTCAGTAAAAAAATTAATAGATTCTGGTATAAATATGCTTCAGTACATTTCATTTAGTCCACACAAAGGCTTCAGGAGGGGAACAATGATTCGAGTTGCCTTCCATCACACCATGATAACCGTAATATGATAAAATGCACACATGGGCCAAAGTTTACCACTTCTGTTGAGGTCTCTTGTCTGCCTTCAGCATTGAGCTGTTTCTTCATACTTTGAAGGGTGCAAAGGATCCACTTGTGCATCCTCGATTATGGCTCCTCCTGCAAGCCTCCTCTCCCCTCTGTCCTCCACATACATTCAAGGATTTCAAGACATCCTTTCTGAGATTGATTTTCAGGTCACAGGCAGTAGGGCAAAGGAAATGAGAAGGTGCGACTTAATGAAAAAGGAAAAAGCCAGAGGACATGAGGAGAGAAGGCAGGGATGTGCGAGTTAGGTGCAGAACAAAGCTTTAACATGATGGGCAAAAAATAAAGTGTTAGGTGGGGTGTTCATGAGGAAATAAGCATCACAGTGCAAAAAGAGAAACTTAGAAGCTGATCAAAAAGCAATAAGGCAATAAATTAAAAAATCTCAGTGCTGTGCTGTCTGATTGAGAGCTCTTCTCTCCCTAAATTTAAATGCTCAGAGGCATAATTACTGAGAAAAGTCAAAGGGGAAAGTATGGAAGTCTACTGGATGTATGGAAGCTTGTTTCCAAAGGTTTCGGAGTAATAACTCAAAATTTCAAGTTATTGTGTCAGTTGAAATTTTGAGATCACTGGTTGAAACGAGCTTCCATGGACTTGGGCCATAATGTTCTGAAACATCAGAACATTTTTATAGTATACATCCAGAGTGACCCACAGAGCTACAATGGACACATTAGTGGGAAATACACTTCGTTGAAATAAACCAGAATTATCCTTTAACCCCTTCGGCGTGTTTGTGGTAATCCAGTGAGAATCAGACACCCGTTCCTGACAGATCATCAACTCCACTGTAAATACCCTTTGCTGTGAAACCCCACTTTAATTTTCCATTAACCACCATGAATCCCAGTGATCCCCACATGCAGTAAGCCCATTTACCATCTGGGCAGATTAATGTGCAGGAAACTGTGCTGCTGTGAGCCCAAACATCAGCCTCTGTGACTGTCTGGCATCTGGGCAGATTAAAGAGTATGAGTATGTGCTGCTGTCACTCATGAGCACTAACAGTCAGAGGGCCCTTGTCTGCTGTGGGCACATTCCAGCTGGTGACCTCCATAATGGCGATGAGGGAGCCATTGTGATGGTGGAGGGTAGCGACGGGCCTGTGCTGCCTCTGTCTCGGTCGCTCGGCTCTGGATAAGCAGCGTCAGTGCGCGCCATGCCTGAAGCACTCAGCTCGTCTCGACTCCCCTGCTCCTCTCAATCAGGCCATTGTTCCACCCTGACAGCGAGCTTGCTTCACAGTGGAGTGGCCTCATATTTTTTTAGAGGTCATTTCGCTCAAGTGTTCAGCTAAATGGTCTGAAAATGCGCAGGGCTTGGGGAAGATGCAGGCAAGATTTAAAAAACAGCTGGCTGCACCTCACGACACCTTGTGTTGTTTTCACTGCTGCATTTTAAACATATGTGTGTTTAAATATCCAGTCAAGTATGTAATGGGGGTTAAATAATATGAGGTCAGACCTGAAGGCTGCAGACCTGCAGACCACGCTGAGCAGGTGCTGCCCCCTGGTGGTCAGTTGGTTTCATTTGCATGTTTTTTAATGGTGTAAGGAGCCCCATCTCACTCAACATATGATTGCTGATTGCAGCACACATGACAAGTGTCAGATGGTTATAAGAAGTCAGTCTCATAAATATTTTTGAAGCAATTATTGACTCAAAACTGAAATATTTTAGCAAAATGTAAAGATGTGTGCAAGAAAGGGCCTCAAGCATTATCTGTCATGCTCGAAGAAGCTTTTTTCTTTCTTTTTTTAATTGTCTACATATGCAACAGGTGGCTGGTTTAATATTATTTGACAGCTCACAGCCTTTGCAGAGGGAGTTTCTTTCTTCTGGATGAAAGCCTCAAAGTGCCGAAGAGTCGGGTTAAAAAACAGCTTTGTTACAGCCACAATCACCCAGATAAACCGCAGCGTTTATAGCACAAATGAGCTTGTTTGCTTATTTAATTTGCTATTTTCATTATGTTGCATGGTGGCACGGTGGTTAGCACTGTTGCCTCACAGCAAAAATGTCTGAGTTCAGGTCCACCATCAGGCTGGCGTGAGTTTTTGTGGAGTTTGTGTGGGTTCTCTCTGGGTACTCTGGCTTTTGCTTTGGCTTTGAAAATGTCCTTTCTCATGGCTGTCTTCAGAAAGTGGGGATCTTACTGGCCCAGTAGGCACTGCCAGTCCTCTCCGAGGCCCTCCCCAAACTGCAGCCGTATTATCACAGCTTATTCCAGCTGTAGTCACATCAAAAAGTCATAGTGCATTGTTTTGTAAATACAAGAAAATATGTTTCATATATAGCCTCTCTTTTATTTCTACCTGTATGTTACTTTATTAGGTACATTTAAACTAAAGTTTTCTTATTAAATCTACCTTTACACTACCTATAATATGTTGTACAGCTGTGTGGACAGTGTTAGGCTAATATCCCGTTCCCTTTTGAACCCTCGGTCACCTTTAACTTTTACTTGGTAAGATTTAGAGCAGGAGGGACGCTTATTCTTCTTTTTCTTTAGTTTTACTGTGAAAAACGTTTAAACTTGCTTCATATTTGTATCTTCTTTATTTCAGAGGGAGGAAGCTGAAGCAAAAGCCCGCGAGGAGGCCGAGCGTCAGCGCATAGAGAGGGAGAAGCACTTCCAGAAAGAAGAGCAGGAGCGCCTGGAGAGGAAGAAGGTGAGGCCAAAGAGAGAAAAATATCATCTGTAGAGAGTTCAGAAAGTCACAGACAGTTCACAGTCGAGCTGAAAAACAAGAGCACTGATCTCTCTGTCTGATCTGCACAGCGCCTCGAGGAGATCATGAAGAGGACTCGGAAGAGCGATGCGGGAGATAAGGTCGGTGTGATTCATTCGAAACAGGCTCCAGACTGAACACTTGCTCGCCTTTGTGGAATAACACGAGTCTTGTTCTGCTCTTTGCAATCACAGAGGGATGTCAAAGCGTCTCCTCAGGTCAACGGAAAGGACGCAGAGCCGAGTAAAGGTAACCGTCACCCCTCGTCAACCTTTAAATCAGTCACAAAAGAACACATGTACTCATTCACACGTTTCTACTTTGGCTTTTTCAAAGATTATATCCACCTTTGTGAGATTGTCACCTGGGGCTTTTCCAACCCAAAGGTCTATTACTAACCCAGGAAATATACTGTATATAATAAATGGGCATTCTTTCTTTGGCTTTGAGGTTCCACCAGACAATGGAGTGCTAATATAATGCTAGTGCATGCCACCACAGTAGGTTAGTGTGGTGAAACCTGAGATGACCTTATAAAAAGGCAGTTTATTCCTTCTGTTGTGACACGGGAGGGTGTGCTGTTGTTTCGGCTTGTCGTGTACCTCCTCTTTGTTGTAACCGGACACAAAACACAGACATTGGCAGATTTCCCTGCAGGAGATTCCTGCAGATATATACTTTGATAAAACCTCCGGTATCTGTTTCCTGCATCAGCTTCTTCCCTTCCTGTTCCAGGACTGGACTTTTGTCTAAGCTGCGACACCTTAGGCATGAGCAGAAATGTTTTGTGGGCGGTATGTCCACCAGTATGTCCAACCTAACTGGATCATTAGGGAAAACTACTTTTACTGACCCAAAGAAATCATAAAGAGCCAAAAGTAGAAAAAAACTCTCTAAACTTGACCTCTTAATGCAAAAGGAAGCATGAAGTTTTGTCTCAAAGCGATTAGCTGCACATACAATAATCTTGTTATTTGAGATTTTGGTAGATCTTGGCTATTTTAACAGTTTACATATGACAGAGACTAAAGAATATTAAAGAAAAGGCTGCATTTAATAAGTAGATGTGTCCAAATGTTAGACTGATTCTGTAAACATCTGAAAAGGTTGTTAATGTCCTTTACTTGTCCACGAATTTCTCTGCAGCTCCTGGAAACCTGCAGGCCCCCAGTGCATCGGTGCTCAACCCAGCACAAAACGTTTCCAGCCCTGTTGTTGTAAACGGCGTCCAGCCCTCCGTGCACCAAAACGGCGTCTCAGCCAACGGCACTGACTTCGAGGAGATCATTCAACTGAACAACAGTGGCGGCAGCGGTAACCCCAGCCAGCAGCAGAGCGGGCTGGTGAGTGAGCCGATCATGGCGTTCGAGGGAGGAGAGCCCTTCTTGATGAAAACAGGCCCCATGAAGCCTCAGCATGTCGCAGGTACAGAAACACAACATCAAACAGGAATGTGAGCAACAGGGTGGCTGCTTATCAGTCCTGCCCATCTACTCTAAGACATATGGTAAACATTAGCATGCTAATGTAACAAGGCTACAATTCTGTATCTGCCCAACAACACTGTGTTATTGTTGCAGGAGTAGGTTTACTTTTACAAATCAGCTGCACAAGAATGTTTCTCATGGTAACAGCAGCTCCATTATTAGCTAAACTTTACAAGAAAACACGCCACCCTCGGATAAGAATCGAGGACCAAACCCAGTGTGGCAGAAGTGAGACATAAAACCACTGCTAGCTTAAGAACATTAGAATATTAGAATATAGAAGGAGTTTAATATGAGGTACGGAATTCTCTGAACGTGATGCACATCATCTGCACAAGCGTCCGGATCTATTTTTGAGGAATTCCTGGATGACAGTCGCCTCTGATGAACATGTTGGGCCAGCATGTGCCAGAGGAAATTAAATTGAGGTTAAGTTAAAGAAGAGTAGAAAAGAAGACTGAGGTTGGGCAAGAGAAACATTCAAATGACATTAATAAATCATATTTACACATAAATCTAAGAAGCAGCTGCACAGAATTGTGTGTGAAGGGTGAGTTCACCTGTCGCAGAAAGAAGAATTATTGTTCAGTTATATGGAGAACAGGAGGAATGATTTCCTGAAGCAGTGTGGAGTGGAGTGGGTGTGTCTTAGTTAGGGTCCTTTAGGCAGCATCGTCCTGCTGAAACCTGCCACAGGGCCAGAGGTGCTGGGATAAGTGCAGGCTGGAGCACGTCATCTCAGCACCTCTGTTCAGCCAGGTTTCCACCAAGAACGATCAAGTCAGAGATGAGCGTGCAAGGCTGCAGCAATAGCTCAGTCTCAGGCGACTTCAGTGGCACTAATGAAGATTTCAATAAGCAGAGATCATTTGGAGGACTGACCATGATTTATTGAGATAGAGAAATTCATTAATTTGACGATTAAGCTCCTGTGATCGATCATGGCAGAACAGAATCCCAGGATTTAGGACCTAAAACCTATTTTTCAATCTTTGAAAACTTGTCCCCTCATCCGAAATCAATCTGGCACCCTTCAACAACGAGTCTCATTTTCATCGAACATATTAAACATAAAACGAACGATACTCACACTCAGGCTTCTGGTTTTGTTCTTTTCCTCCTCCGCAGAGGTCCTGTGAGTCGCCACACATCCACGAAGACGCGCCTTTCGTCTCTGCTTGAGCTATGAGATTCATGCCACACCACAGCGGCTTATAAAACAGCGTGCCAAACAAAACAACCAGCGTTCACCTGCGCTGATTCCACATCCACGGTATCCACAGCGGTGGGACAGCAAGGAGGAGCAGAACTGGCTGGAAAAAAACAAACAAACAAACTCATCTGAAACATTTAAAAAAAAAAACATAAAAAGCTTAAGTATTCTCTGTCTTCACCGCGTGTTCTGGTGCAGCATTTTTGTCAAGTTTTACCGAA
This sequence comes from Aulonocara stuartgranti, assembly GCF_965226115.1. Classification (NCBI taxonomy): domain Eukaryota; kingdom Metazoa; phylum Chordata; class Actinopteri; order Cichliformes; family Cichlidae; genus Aulonocara; species Aulonocara stuartgranti. Next base: position 27,669,577 of record NC_138957.1, read on the forward strand.
ACGTCACATGCAGATTTTATGGTGCACCTTAAAGATGACTGACTGTGTAACAAATTTTAGAAAATGCAGTATAAAATCCTGGAAATACATAATATTTGACAATGGTTGTTATTATTACCATCGCTATGATATTGTTATTGTTACCTTAAGTTGAGCATTGTGTGTGTGCGTGTGTGTTTTGCTGTTTTTTGTCTTGAATTACTGAGTTATTTAACACGGGGAGCATCGGTAAGGACTGGCCACAGTGTATGTAAATGAATAATGAGCCCGGCTGCCTCGGCCTCCTGTTACGGGGGATCTGTGAAATAAAGCTTTATGAAAGGGAGCGAGGTCTCCGTGTGTTTGTGTGCGTCTGTCGGCGATACACAAACGCTCGTCTAACAGACATTTACAGCCCTCGCCACACTGGACTTGAACTTAACTTTTTTGTCTTTCTTTCTGGAGCAAGTGGAAGGGAAAACCTTTGCAATGACTTTATCATTTGTTTAAAAGTGCTGACTTATGGCAGAAACAACCCTTCATAGGTTTGGGTTTTACTATTTTTATGTTCTTTAAGTGACAGGACTAATACAATTTGTGAGAGCAAGATAGCATCCTTTCTAAGCTGACAACTGGGCAGTTAACACCCAGAGACTTGGACTGCAACTGCTATGGTAAAAGTTTAGAGTTTAGAGCTGAATGAAATTAGATTTGCTTACAGAGAGGCCAAAGAAAAACCTGCAGTGATGAGATGATCCTGGATCCTTTCAGTGAGACCTGTAAATATGGATGAAGAAATCTAAACTGTTCAATTAAGTGGTGTGAATGTTTGGCTCTTTTGAAATGTAGCTTTATTAGAAGCTGATAAGCCGGAGTCTGAAAGACCAACATTAACTGAAAGTTAGCAAGGAATCAGACTGCTAAGGAACTCTCCTTCGACCGTTGCTCCATCCTACAAGCACCTCCAGACCCATTTATTTGTTCCTTCAGGAGGTGATGGGAAGACAGGGGGGTGGTGGACACGTAGCTGATTCAGGCAATGAGCACTTTTTCTCCACCAGGCCAGGCTGCAGGGTGGGACTCCAGTGTTCCTGCTCCAGGTGAGATCACTTGGATCCAAGATTTCCTCTTGAACAGGATCATCTGAATCTGGCTCCTCACCCAGGACCTGTGACCAGAGGCAAATTGTCCGAGAAAACATAACTCCTGGGATCGCTAAGGCACAAACCCCCTCCACCATGGAGAGGACTAACATACTAAAAAACATGACACATTTCACTTCAAACTAAAACAGGAAATACTCAAAAGGCAAACAACCAACACAGATATGAAGTCTAAAAATGATAACACAGAAGGCAGGAGAAGAAATTAAAACAAAAGACTGAGTAAGAACTCAAATACAGCGCAGGGGTGATTACACAGCAAACGTCACTGTGACCCCAGTCACTGACTTAAAGGTGAAGAAGGTCTGAGCGAGGAATTTGAACCATCACACATTTGTTTAGTGCATTTTGGTGACATTTTATCCTCCAGTTTTCACCTTTTCAGCATCAGTTACTGGTAGAGATGTCTTCATATGGCACAAGATTCACGAATTTAGATAGAAGACGCAGCAGACTTGTGGTAAATACAGTTTGGTGGTGATTCACATTCAGCTCCAGATGGGGGCAGCATTGAGCCTGAACCACAACTGTGATGATTCTCTTATTATCATCATCATCATCATCAGAGGCTGATTTTCTGCTAAGTCTAAAATCCATTTCCGGGTTTGGCCTTGCCCTCAAAAGGAAAAAATCACCAGTATCATAGTAAAAAGGTTTGTTTTTTTTAATGTGAGGTGTTAATTATCTATGTTTTTCTCAAATGGCTAGATCTGGCTGCTTTTGTTAGTCAAGGAAAGACATCCGTGGGGACCAATTCTGGTTAAGTGTATTGTCACAGACTAATTCTTCTGAACACAAGCATTGACTCAGATGCACATCTTAAACTTGAGAAACTAGACTTACTGTATGCAGCTTCTCTGATACATCTGAGAAAATCTGAAAACTCACTACAGTAAAACCAGGCTCCAACTATCACTATCCCACTGTTTATTATATTTCTGTCCCAGCTCGGGAATCTGTCTCGATAAGATTAGATAATAATAATTGTCATTTTTCTCTGTATTTGATGCAGGCTGGGATTCAGGAAGTCAGTTAAGCCTTTATGAAACTGAACATAGAAAAATTTTAAAACAATTTCAACTCAAAAAATTTAATAAGCTAGAATATTTTAGTGAACACACGAGGACCCACACCAGATTCAGATTGTATTCTTTGTTGTTTATTATAGTGTATACAGTGGTTTTAATGTTCCTCAGCTCTCCAGCTCACTTCCCCCCATCACTAAAAGAAGGAAAAACCCTCATTAGAGTAAATATCTCCACCTGCTCCATCCACCTCCCGGGCACTGTGCCCCTTGAGTCCTCCGCACCACCCCTCCCCTGCAGTGGAGCCAAAGACAACACCCCTGCCACAATTCTCTTCATTTTTTGCAGGATAGAAAGAGCTAAAAGAGCTTTTGGACATAAAGTATTTCGTGTTTGTTATCTCCTCCTTCAGATAATAAAAACTCTGATATGGGATATGTCACGTGATCAGTCCGCAAAGCGCAATAAAGGTGCTGCACAGCTGGCAACTACAGAGAAACTACAGAGAAATATGTGATTCAGTCCTCTGTGTCAGGTGATGTTAAACCCAAACCAGTTAAAATACTTTTAAAATGATCAGAAAGTCCTTGGAAGATTTCCCCCCTGGCTGTAAAAAGTCAGACAACCCAAATAGAGGTAAAAGATAAAACTATGATGTCTGCGCCTGAAATATTTATCAGTCCTGAATTATTTTAGGATCCAAACAAATCCATGAATTCAAGGCTTTTTTTTTGGAGTAGCGTTTTACCCTTTGTGCTTTAATTTGATAGCCAGCAGACCTTTTTCAGTCAGGTTTCTGGGAAAACTGGATTTTCGAGTGGGTGTTCAGTAGCAGCTCATTTGTTTGGCTGTGGCTTGAGGTTGCACAGAAGGGAGAAGTGGCCGCAGACGTTTCTGAGGTGTAGACCAGCCACAGGATCAAAGCTGTTCACATGAGGCTTGCTGCCCACCTGCTGTAATGCACTATAGCAACCAAATATTAGAGACCTTGTGGCTGGAGTTTAGGCAATTTTGTTCTCAAACAGCATCCTTATTCTTGCAGCAGTCGTACAGTTTGATCACAGTGCATCTGTCGATGTATCAAATGTCTAAGTAAACACACTGGACCTTGTTACGCTGTGACCACACTGCCATTTGGCTCAGAGATGTGAATCTGTACAGAGAATCAGGGCGAGGACACTCTGTCTCCTCTGGCCTGGTCATGATTTTATAATTAGAAGGATTACTCACCAGATAACACAGCCCTGCATACAAAAGACTGTGATTAACGGGACTCTGTTTAGTGCAACTCGTAGTTCTTTGTGTTTTACTGTCAGCCTCATTGGTGGATTAAGTTGTTTACTTATTGGTGGTGATGTCTGATGAAGCAGATTGAAGCTAGGATTTCTAAACATCTACTGAATGAATCTACTGCTGTTGAAAGTCTGTAACACAGAGATGATAAGCCTGAGCCACAGGGGAAATTTTAAATGTAATTCATTATATGCAAATGCCAGAAATAAGGTGGAAACAATCTGTGTCCTAATCACAAAACAGGAGATTCAGCATACAGTGTGTTCAGCACCAGGGATTGCTGCGCTACAGACTGGCTCATTCTTACTCCATGTTGTTTCAGAGCCATCTTTTTTTGGGGGACAGTGGTGTAAAAAAGCAAAGCATCATCCCGCGATCTGTAGAGACAGCTGAGAAACATCCATCAGTCTGGAAAAGCATTTTCTAAAGCTTTGGGACTCCAGTGAACTATAGCGACAGTAAACTTTTACACAAAAGGAGAGGAGTGGTGAAAACTAACACAGGATTTCAGCAGAAAGACGTTTGCAGAGACAAAACCTACCTGTGTTTAACTTGAACTGTTCCCAGATCAGTGTAAAACCCCTGCCTTTCCTCTTTCCTCCTCTCCACTCCTGTTGTGTTTAAATGCCACCATTACACACCTTACATTTTTTTCTTCTCCTGTCCATGATCTGTTTATCCTCCATGTTCATTTCTCTCTGTTCTTTCCCCTGACCTCCCAACTGGTCATGGCCAATGTCTGCCCCTCCCTGAGCCTGCTTCTGCTGGAGGTCTCTTCCTGTTAAAAGAGAGTTCTTCCTCTCCACTTTCACCAGTATTTTAGGATCTTCCCTAACAATATAAATTACCTTCAGGCCACTGTTGTTGTGAATTGGTGATGTATAAATGAAACTGAACTGGTTTGAACTCAGTCAACACGAAGGTGAGGCGGGGGTATCCTCTTACACTTTGTCAAGGCGAGGACCCAAATAAAATGAAAGGGCATTCAACTAAAGGAGATCGAACTGCTAAGAAGACAAAGCAAAAGTCCAACCAACAGGTTTACTGATAAAACCAGGAGGAAACACGAGAGGCATGAATAGAAGTGGGAGAAAAAACAAAGTGTCAAAAAAGTTGTTTTCACTAATGCACTGCAGAGCCGACAGAGGTCTGTTTGAGAGCGTAAAGACCCAACACAGTCAGACTGGACACGTGTGCTTCCTCCTCTGCTCTCACCTTCTAATTTCTGTATATATAGATTGTTTCCTGTTATTTGCTACATATGAATAAGGGGAACTGAGCAAAAAATACTGATGTATGAGTGAAAATGGCTTCAGACACTAACTGATCAGGGCAAAGCCAGAAAGTAAAATCACAGAAAGCCAGATGAAGATAAATAAACAAAGATAGGAATGAGGGACATAGAATAAAGTCACAAATACCAACATGAAGATAGACCAGTAGGTAAAAGCACAGGAAACTGTGAATACTGAGGGAAAAAAGGGGAGGAGAACAGAGTCAGCGACTTGGATCATCCCCTCACCTCGTAAACCTCCCAGCTACAACCTGGTAACAGGAGTAAGAGTAAAGAAAATGGCACAGTGTTTGACTAGAGTCGCAGATAAGGTGTGTCATCACTGCAGAAGCATGAGGAAGGAGTGATGCAAATGCTGATGTGGATAGTCAAAGCATGGCTAAAAAAACCTGCCGCACACCCGGCTCTGGAGTTATTAAGAAGATCGACTCTGAGAAAAATGTTGCTTCTATTAAACTAAATAACTTTTTTATGCTAAAGTCTTAAACTAAAACTCCTGGCTTTGATATGGGATAGACTGGCATTTACAGAGCACCTTTTCGGTCTTACTGAACACTCAAAATGCTTCACACTACCAGCCACATTTTCCTTTTTACACATTTCAACTCAGAATTCTATTCTGTGCATTTATGTGCATAATTGATCCACACAGGGAGGCCCAAAGCGAGATATTTGAACCAAGAGACAAACATACTTTTGTCTATTTTAACCCTTTGAGATCACAGTCACAGCTGGTACACTAACATGACCGATACGCTGAAGAATGTAAATAGTTTTTGATCCGTATTAGTTAGAATTATTATTTTATTTGCTCCCTGATTGCCTTGGGATTCTCTGGGGGTCGCTACAGCATGCAGCCCTGCATTGAGAACAAATTAACAAAAGCAGTAAACTGCATATTCTGACTACCCAGGTTCAGCATTCGGCCTTTCTGGTATTTTCCGTATTTGTGAGTCGACTATGATCCGCTTGGTCCTGAGTGATGCAAATGTTGTAATCAGGTGGCGAGTGCGAGGGCCTGAGCAGATGTCTGTGTGTCTGCCGGTTTTTCAATCATCAGTGGAGACTCCATTATGGTCCATTTGTGCTCACCACATTGGTCATTTTGTGTGTTAGGTGATGTCATCATCACACAGCCACATCAATTTATGCATTTTATGCCACTTTGTGTCCACAGCAGAGTTTCATCAAGGCTTTAGTGTTAGGATTGGGTCATCACTGATAATAATGGGATTTATACTTCTCAGATAAATCTATGTCACAGCTACACTGTAAGCCTTTGGTGCAGCTTGTGCCGTAACCTGATTTCGATGTAACCCCCACAGGTATAAATTCTGCAAACAGTGAACACGCAGCTAGAAATGGCTCACCAACAGGATCCAATCTAGCCTACTGGACGCTTTGGCAGATAGAAAAGGGATAGAAAATGAGATTTTTTGTTTTCAAAATAATTTAACAGGAAGTGTTGTGTAGCAATTGCTTATTTCACAACAGGAGATTATCATCTTTAACCTTCTCATTGAGAGAGACTGTTGTAGTCCGCCATAACACAGTGAAGTTCATCTTTGATTAAGGTGAGGATTTTCTCTGATTTATCAGAGTAGCGTTTAAATTTGAATAACAGCAGATTGGCTGGATGTGGAAAAGCTGATTTTCTGAAGAAATTTCAGGCTGTTTATCATAAATTTTGTCGGTGAATCATCTATTAAGTGTGAGTGTTTTCAGGAAGGAAATGGACACTCTTGTCTTAAACTGATAATGCACTTCATAGCTGCTAGACATGAGCATGCTAGCATTTATATCAAAGTGACTCAGTGCCTGAGTGCAGCCTCCCAGAGCTGCTGCCTTTCCGTGAACTCTTTCTCCTGTTAAAGCTCATTTTTGTCAAGATTTCCACCTTTAGGTAAATAAAGCGTCCATCAACGCCCTTCTCAGGAATATTTAAATATAGGATGTAACTCGGAGAATAGAGTCATAATAATAATGTGCAAATGCTTTTCCTCCTAATGCTCCAGGACAGTTTGATTTTTGCATAACCACTTGGCGACTGTGATATGAAAAGCATCACGGTCTGTCCAGGTTTGTGTGCTCGCTGTCAGTTTGTTATCTCCGGTGCCACACAGACCCATGTCTTTACGGCCCAAACACTCTGTGAGCTGAGATAAAAGACGGACGCTTCTATCTAAATACGGGGATAAAATACGACCACTAGCTGCTCCGTCATGAGGCAAAACCTTAAACACAAGTCATCTACTATCTGCAGCTCAGTGACTCACCCAACTTAGCTTTCACATGAAAAATAAAGTGATATCATTATCATGTTTATGTGATGATGACCATTTGATCCATAAGTGTGCTCACTGAAAACAACACATGCAATTACATTTGCCTTTTTTCAAGGTTTTAACATGCCATCAGGCTCCGCAGGAAGATTTAATGTGTGCCGGCAGAGGGTGAAAATCATCATAAGCTGCAGAAAACATTTTTGAAAACTCTTTCAGAGGATGAACTATTTATAATTCAGATGCGATTTCTCCAAGTGGCTGTCAGACGGTCACAGGTTGTTGGAGTCTGTGCACGTTTCACTGAGGTTTCTTCTTCAAGCAAGGATACACAGATGTCTCCCGCTTGTCTGTTTTAAGCAACTTTCACTCTTCGCTGCAAGGTGAGCCCTTTTTCTTTCTCCATCTTTATTTTTTCATGCCTGAATGAATTAAGATGTATTGAAGACCCGCTGCTGTTGTCTCTGGTTGATGCACAAAAACAAACTAACCCTCTTGTGAAGAAAAAGTAAGAAAATTCAAATGAGTGATTTCATGTGTGTTTTTAAGTTTTCCTGCTGCTTGAGTTCCTCTGTTTTGGAAAATGACACAAATGCTCCAGCGGGTAAACAAATCCCTATAATCTCACTGACTTTACATGAATTTCATGAGCTCACTGGTCAAAGGTGTCCTCTGTCCCTTGGAATTTAAACCTCGACCGACACCATAAACAGCTCGTAACAGACGGTGACAGACAAGGAGCGTCGTGTGGTCTCACATTGTGGCCGAAGCAGAGATTTGTCAGGTTTAAATTTAAGTCTGACACATATAAATGTCCAGCACCTGTGCTGCAAAGGAAAATGACAGTGATTAGGACGTGTTTGCATACCTTTGTGGAAGGTCAACGAGGGGTAAAGGGATCTCAGCGTGCCAAACTGAGCTGTAAAAATTCAAATCAGGTTCTTTGTGCATGTCGAAAGACACACAGTTGGCTTTGAGGATCAGAAGTTCATAAGACTTTGATAAGACCGCAGTTAGATCAGCGATATAATCCTTATTTAAATTGTGTTATCTGTGTTTAAACTTTGTTTGTTTACTGAATTGTTATTTTGTTTTTCCTTTTCTCCCCTCTCCGTATTTCCTTTCTTGGAGTCTATTAGAGTAGCTTTGCATGATTCACAGTTCAACATAATCCTTGTCTAAAACAAGCTGTATTATTAACTCCTCTTCCTTTAAGTCACCTTTCTTCTCACTGGCTACCCTCACAAATTGATAATGTTGCAGGTGGGTGTGGCTTTTGTGTTCAGAGCCATATTAGTATATCTGCTCTTTTTGACATCATTCAGAGCCAGAAATAGGAAAACTGCCTGGAACTGAGTATTTAGAGCAGTCTGAAGCCTGAGCTCATAGAGATTATTGCCAGATGCACCAATTATGCACCTCATTATGTGAGTTTTTGGCCATATTTAATATGACCAGCCACCATTATAACAGATTATAAATGACAGAAAGGAAGGAAAAGCTTGAAATGGGCCATTTAGAGCCACGTGTTGCTTTTGAGAATGTGTGGAAGAATTCTTAAAGAACAGTTTTAAATAATTTAAATACAATAGATGGTAAACAGCAAGTGTCATCAGATAAAAGTGATGGTTTAACAGTCACAGCATTGACATCCACATCAGAATCAGCTCAAAGACCCAAACTTTGGATCAATACTGTTCATAGTTACAGAATAATTCAGCAAATGCTTTTTTTTAATTCTGTTATGATGTACCTAATGTTGATGCAATTCAGTTATCCATTTGCAGAAATGCATTTTTAGGAAAAAGTAACAAAGATACAAAATATGCAAGAAAAAAAAGACAGAAATAAAAAAAATAAATGCAAAAATTCAATTATACACAATGACAAAATGAATACTGTCACAAATGTACAATAACACTGTATTTTGCCAGACCTATTACCATATTATATTCCTGATCCAATTGCTTTTTCAACCCATCCACCCATTCATCCATCAATTTTCTTAACTGATTATCCAGTTCAGAGCTGCACCATCTATCCCTAGTGCCAAAGATGGGCTACACCCTGGATAGGCTGCCAGTCTGTCACAGGGCTAACACAGAAAAACATTCACTCAAATGTTGTCTGAATCACTAATTAACCAAACATCCAGCATAACTTTGGACTGTGGGACCAACCCACGCTGTCTCAGGGAGAACATGCAAACTCCACACAGAAAGGCTGATGGCAGGTTTGAAAATAAGAGCCTTTGTGTTGTGAGGTGACAGTGCTCAGCACTGCCCCACTGTGCCACCTAAACCCATAAATAATAAATTAATGGACTTTTCTTGTTGTCACCACCTGATATTTCAAGTCCAGCAGGTCACAAATGGTCCAACAAGAACATCAGGATCAGCACTGCTCAGTCCACAAAATCAAATATGATTACTTTAGACACAGTTTTAACCAAAGAGCTTAAAACTGACCTCAGAATAGAAAATTGTTGTTCTTTAACAGAAAAGACTTTAAAAATCAGAAGTAAACTGTTATTCAATAAGTGCTAAAAACATCTTATTATCTCAGCAACTTTATATCTTTTTTTCATGGTGCTTTTGATTAGCTGTGACGCCGTGATATTTAACATGCACACTTCAAAGATATAAGAGCCATTTTTATTTGAAAATTATTACTATTATTGTCAATGCTTATATCCCATACAGTGATGTCATGCAGTATTCCTGCACTAGCAATGAGGTTTTGTTGTGTGTTTTCTCATGTTTGGATTTTGGTCTTGAGTTTATTATTCTAGCGTTCCTTCTCCCACTATCTCTCGGATTATTTCCTGTTTCACTGTGATAGTTAGTTGTCTCTGATGTTTTGACTCATTGCTCCAATTACCCCATTGTGTATAAATAGTCCTGTGTTTCCAGAATCTCTCTTGATCTTGTGCTTGCATTTTAAGCTTTGCTTGCACTTTACATCACCCGTGTCCTGTACTTGAGTCCTCCCTCCTGTACTCCACACACACAGGGACGCTGTTAGTGTTGCTTAAATTAAAGTTTCTCCAATTATTATTGATGCATGCAACGGATTCTTAAAGACACCTGAACACACTGCAGTTGTAAACATTACATGAACATTTCAAAATTTGTGAAATTAAGGTCAATAAGGTTCATCCATCCATCCACTTTCAGAAAATGGCAACTCCACTTTCTTCCATACTCCACTATCCCAGCTTGAGCTGACTGCAGTTCCAACTTCAGTACCATCAACCCAGACTTCCTGGTTTGGGACTTTCACATCCTTTCTGTCACTGGAGAAAAGACTTTCAACTAACCACCCCCACGTGGTTAGGTTATGCTCCTGCCTCTCTCCCTTCCTAAACGTTGTGTGCTGAGTCCCTTTTTTTATGTTCTCCATACCTAAAACTGTGTCCCTTCTATGCTATCAGTTACAGCATCGTCTACTGAGAAGAACCTTGGACCGAACGCCACCAAAACAAAATAACTCACAATACATTTATTAAGATCACAACCCAAAACACATCAATGTTTTTGGGCATGTTGCATATTATCAGTCCTGATCCACTAAGCTTACAGTGGTAGTTAAGAGGGCACAACAGAGACTCCACTTCATGAGGTTTCTCCAGAGAAGCTCATGGTGTCTTTATATTGCTGCTCCATTGAGCACGTTGTCAGACTGCATCTCTACGAGGTATGCCAGCAGCTCCGTGGCAGACAGGATAGCCCTTTAGAGGGTCATAAAACTCTGCCCAGAAAATCACTGGCTGCACACTGCTGTGTTTGGAGGAACCTTTCAGTTCTCACTGCCTCAACGGCGCTGCAAGAATCACAAAAGATCGTCCCAAACCCATGGTTCACTACCAACTCTGACATCTCCAGCAGAAAGGACACAAGAGAGAATCTAACTTTACTGAATGTATTTGTGGAAAGAGGCTAATGGTCCACCAGCAGCTGCTAGCTGTCTTTATGTGGCTCACTCTGATAAAAATAGAGCACAATCTGCAACCAGTGTTTACTTCACTGATATAAACATGAACCAGTGGAAATGCAAAACTGATTCATTTTCATCACCTCATTGTTTTTAATTCATCGTTTTGGTCGCTCAGTTGTCATCGTCTGAAATAAAGTTAATCAGATTTTCAGTCTTACTTTTTATTTTCATATTTGATGGTTTGATTATATTTTGTCATCATTTGTTTATTTACAGTCAGGAAGAATAGCTACTCCTACTCAGTATTAATCAGAACTTAGTCAAAGTTGCAAACAATTATTGTATTTTTAACAGCCAATTTCCCATTTTTAATGAAATTAGATTCATTTGTCCTGGATCTAATTATTTGTGAACCTCGATGACTACTTGGTGGATTTAAATGCTAATTTCTTTGTGCAGTGAAGCCAAATAGCGACAACAGAACTTCTCACTTACTGTACTATTACATCAGCGATGTTCGCTTTTTTAATGTTTATTTTCAATCTTGTTGTAAATCATGTTTGATGTTTGTTCTTCAGATCAGCTACAGTTTGTTGTTGCTGTTGCTTCCATGGTAGCACTCGTTTTGTGCAAGACTTCATGCTTCCACCAATTTAAAATGTTTAACCAATGTTTTAGTGCGTGTGAATTTTAACTTTATTGCATGTGGACTGTTAGTGTTAATTTACTTTAGTTTCCCCCGTATCCTCAATGTGCATAGAGTATATTTTATAAATGCAGTTTACAAGTTTAGGTGAGGTAAATGTGTAAAGGATTATGCTGCTAATAAATGTTTAATAAGGTTTTTATCTGAAGCACCAAATAAAATGATGCAGCGAGATCATGACTTTTGATTGAGTCCTTTATAAGGTCTTTATGTAGGGGGTTCATGAGCACTTTGGCCTTTGGTTCTTTGCGCTTCTCTCTTGCCTGTCTTCTGGTAAGTGTCAGGCGTTTTGGTTACTGTGAAAGGTTTTACATATTTGAGTTTCATGAGATGCAATTTAAGATAAGATAACCTTTATTTCATGCTACATGTACAGGCAGGTAAACACAGTGGGCTCAAACTCTGCTACAGAGAAGCAGACACATGGACTTAAACAGACACACAAATCTAGTAGACATGTTTTCCATCTATTTGTTTTCATTTTCATCTCTTTTTCCTTTGACCAAAGTTTTTTTTAATTAATTAATTAATTAATTCATTCATTCATTCATATTTTTAGTGATTTTGCAACTTTCTGGTGGTTTTATGTGTCTTTGTAGTCCTCTTATGTAATTTTGTGTTAACTTCACATGTCTTTTGTGTTGCTTTGCATCTTAGTCATGTTTGTCTTTGTGTCTTCATGCAGTTGTTTTGCCTTTCATTTGCATGCAACTCACCAAGGCTGGTTTTGCTTTAAAGTTATTATGGATTTATCTCTTTTTCTGTTGTTTTTTCTTATTTTTTGGAAGCTACATTATTACTTTTGAAAGTGCAGCCTATATTTATAGTTTCTTGTTGCTTTCCCCCATCATTTTGTATTTCTTTTTAAACTGGGGACTGGAGACACTCCATTTAACCTGTTTTAAAGCATTATTTGGAACATGGTTATAATAAAAGTGTGTTCGTTAAATTTCCAGTAAAACAAGGAATACGTGCAGAACATGCAAGGAATGCTTTGTGACAAGAAAAAGAAAAACGTGTGAAGCGTGAACTTATACAGGAGGTATAATTAACTGAGTGTCCAAATGATGCTTTACGTTTGCAACACATTTGTTTTGTTTTCTCATATTGTAGTTTATTTTATTGAGCTACATGCTATTCACCTTATTTAAGCTGTTATGAATTTTATATATATATATATATATATATATATATATATATATATATATATATATATATATATATATATATATATATGTGTGTATATATGTGTATATATATATGTATATGTATATGTATATATATATATATATATATATATATATATGTATATATATATATGTATGTATATATATATGTATGTATGTATTTATTTTTCTTAATTAAATAATCTTATTCAATTTATTTTATTTTTTATTCTTTTGACGATGTCTTAATATATAAACAGACATCTACTGCTTTCCATGCCAAATAGTAGCGTAATACTTTTATAAATATTTTATTAAATTGTGTCTTTAATCTTTCTTCATATATTTGTGCATTTTGTGCACTTATTTAATTTTTATATATTTCATGTATTCACTGTATATATAATTTTTTAGATATAGTACATTTGAATTTATTTTTTATATATATTTATATTTTATGTTCTACAGGTTTCTCTGCGTTTATGCATCGTCACAAAAAGTCTCGCGTGATCTGGACTCAGCGTTAGCGTTAGATAGCGTGAGGTCGAGCGTTAACTACTCGTGAATGTCGACAAAGCGCACTATTTAGCACAATTAACAGAGAGAGAGAGATGTCTCCGAGTAAATATGTTATGCAGTGTGAGCGTGTAGTCCGAGCGCCTTGCCTCTCGTAAAGGTACGGTGGGCCTGTTTTGTTCGCTAAGTTGGTTTCGGTGCCGCTGCTAACAGGCTAGGTGGCTAACACTCGGTCAGCGCACTAAACCAGGAAGGAGGGACCCGACGACCAGGCAGCCTGGCCTCAGAGGTTGGTCTACTTCTGCAGACATTTATTCTTAAAAAACGCTTCTCGTCCATTCGTGTGGAAACGCGAACAAGGTAAGCGAGTTTGATTTTGTGGTTGCGCTAATAGGTGGCGAAAAATGAGTAACGTGTTCATTAACGTTGTTGCCTGCAGGGGAAGTATCGATAGCTGCAATCGGTTTTTACTGGACTCCACGGTTGGGGTTGTACATTAAAACAAACCAATCGTTAACACATCGATGTTTAATGTCATTTTGTAAAGATTTTTCTTTCTTTTTTCTATCTCTGTGACACCTGCTCTCCTAACCTCAGGCAGTCTTCTTGCTTAAAAACGCATTCTTAAATGGTAATGGTTAACAAAATTAGTGAACCGATCGAACTCGAGGTTAAAGATGAGTGCTAGTATCCACGCTGACCACGCTTGTTCAAGCGCAAAATGAAATTTGGCTTTTTATGGAGTAGTTATAGGGCTTATTGGTGCATATTGTATAATGCAAAGAGTGACACAAATCCAACACTATTTAAAGGTAACTGAGCATAGACATATAAAATAAATGGCTATAGGCTACGCCTAAGGGTATTTTAGTGCAATCTTACCAACTTGCATTACTCCCACAAATCCAGCCATGTTGTGAAACCCCATTAATTCTCGCCCCTGAACAGCTAACAAGGTGAGGAGTTGACCCACAGTAACATATATTCAGGACTTACCATGAAGTCCTGTAATTTGGCTCATTTTCATGAAAGATGCCTCCCTTTTTTCCTTTCTCTATCTAAAAGCAAAGTTGAGCCACACACTGTAGCTCCTGCAACCTCAATGGTATTAATAAGCTTGTCCTCCATTTCTTACCCCAGCTTGTAGGTTTACACTATACATAATGAAATAGATGTTTTTTTACTGAAGTTCTAATATTTTAACCCACACTAAATGCGTATTCACCTCTATTGGAGTCAGCCGTCATGTGACACCAATACAAATGACTACCAAATTTGCCTCAGTTTACATTACTGCACATACATGCATTGCATGCAACTACATTGTCTGCTAGTCTTTCAGTTGCTGCCTACATTGGATCTACATTGTTGATTTGACACAAGTTTTTACGCCAGATGTCCTCATTCGTCAGGGCTTGTCGAACCAGGTGTTTCATGTGTAAGTGTTAACTATTATAGGTTAAAAGACAAAAAAAAACCCCCACAGAAAACCGAGAACAGTCAGTTCGACAAAGTTTAAAATAGGGAATGCAAATATTGTACATGTCTTTAGGATGTATGTGAAACCATTAATCACATTTTGCATGTCACTGTGCATGCCAAATATCCTTGCACAACATACTAACTAGAGATGGCACGATACCACTTTTTTATGTCCGATACCGATATCATAAATTTGGATATCTGCCAATACCGATATGAATCCGATATAGTGTTTTTTAATCAACAAAACTGTTTTTTAAAATATCTTGCTGCATTTTGCAAGTCTGCAAGTTCATACTCAAGTTTAAAACAACAACTACACTAAAGCTATTCTGTTATACCTGTATACAAAAAAAATATTTCATAGTTCAGCAATACTGATCAATCTAATAAACTTAAACCTACACCATCCTCACTATTCTGGTATTTTAAAGAGTACTTAGCGTAAATATTAAGCAACCTAACTAATAGGGTTCCAACTCCCAGCAACAACAAAAATAAATAAATAAAAAATAGGGAACCACCCCTCACGCTCCACCTCATGATGCTTAATCGACGTAATCAACCTTAATTTGATGCAGTGTGAAAAAAAAAATGCACAGAAATCAATTATATTTCAAGAAATATTAAATAGATTCAACATCTTTCTTCAACAAAATTGCAGACTGCACAGATGGTACCTTCCCAAAGTAAAAAGTACTATAGCTTACTAGGGTATATATATTAGACTTAATAGTCACTATATACAGTAATTGACTTCTATTCATTTTACATCAAATTAAAACTTTGGGTGTCAGATAATTATTTATTAAAAGCTCGACATTTTAAATGAGAATAAGAAAGAAAAGTATGTCTTTGTGCCCCCTTTTCCCTGTTAATGCCCTATCGGCCCCCCTGGCTAAACTTTGCTAGATCCGCCCCTGCACAGTTACCAGCGTCAGCTACGTAGAAAAAGATCCTGGTGTAGAAAGTAATATTAAATAAATTCTAACAACAGCTTATCAAGCTTAAACGTGCTGCTGTTGTTCAGCCGCTGGTTTCCTCTTTCTGGTGCAAAGTGGCGTTCAACAGCGCCAGGCTTCCTTTGCTTTAGCTTGCTTGACCCCAGTTGGAGAGAAGAGGTATCACAATGGTTGTTATCAGTTTTCTTTCTGCTTCAGGCTCTGTACATGCTCACATAAAAAAGGGTGCTTTGCGGGTCATGTGACCCTTGTTCTGAGCAAAATGATCAATGTGAGTGTCACCGCCACCAGTCAGATATGTTATCAAACGGTTATTACCAATGAAATTCAACTCTGTTGCAAATAAGACAAAATTAATGCTGCTGAAAATTGTTAATCTTGAAATTTATCATATAGAGTGGTAAAATAAAGCTTTTGATTTAAGTATTTTTGTCACTGACTGCTCTCTCTGCTGCTGCTGTTGATTTCTAAGTGGTGGCTGCAACTTAGATCCCTGAAACTTAAAAAGTTGTGTTTTCTATGTTTTTTAGGAGCAGTAGCTGCAGCAGTGTTTAAAAGAAAAAGAAAAAAGACGTAGCAGCAAGTTAGAATCAAGTATAAAGGCATTTATTCATTTGCTCCTTCACCAATTTAACACCTTGTCACAGCAAGACGTCATTCAGTGGTTTTAGTGATGTATTGCTCAACACTGAAGCTCAGTACTGAAATACTTAAGAGTGAAGACGCCATTTTGAAATCACCTAATTTAACATGATTTGTTATTCTGGTTCTTCCAGTTTTCACCCATGGATATTTTCCCCTCGCAGCTTCAGTTAGTTTCATTCTTCGCTCATCGTGCTTATAACCGTCAAGCAGCACTTTTTGCTTTTCAGAGTAACCCCAAACCACTTCTACATTATTTATTGCACATTATCTGATAGTTGAGTCGGGGCACGAGAAACACTTTGACATTCAGAGATGGTGTGCGGTGAAAGAGCTGAAGTTATTTGTGCTTGTTTTCACTTCCTTTTTTTGGTCTGGGCCAGTGTGGGTGACGCTTTAGTAGCATACAGTAGGTAATGTTGTGAGAGTCACCTTGCTTTAATTATCATTCAAAACATACATAAAGTCTGCAAAGGGGGCAGACTCAGGGGTGCTGCTTCTGTGAATATAAACTCTTTATAAACTCGCAGCTTTTATAAGCTTAGATTTGCATAAACAGTTTCTTAATGAGAGACTCACTGCTTACACAGGAACCCTTTCATGGAAGGAGATTGTTTTCTTTCCTTGGTATTAGTCTGATTTTTTTTTTTTTTTTCACTGAAGGAATTTTTTGGCTGACCTGAATATTTATCTTTGTTCGAACCGTGGGGACCTCCCCTGTAGGATTTCCTTCATAGGTTTATTCAGGGGACAAAGAAGTATCTGATAATAGGTAGATTCTTCTGAGCAGCCTTGAAAACAAAGCATGCACCAATATCTGATTTGGATCGGATATTACTCAGATTAGGGCTGGGCGATATGACCCAAAATTCATATCTCAATATTTTTTAACTAGATGGTGATATACGGTATATATCTCGATATTTTTTTTAAAGCCATAAAGTAGGAACAAAAAGAGGGTTCATAGTCAAAGCTGTGTCCCAGATGTCACACAGGCACTTTTATTAACATACAGCATAGAAAAAACTACTCAAAAATAAATTGTGAGCATTTATTAAATAATAATCCTCCATAAATAAAAGAAAACTGCTGTTTTTGTGTATAACAAAGAGCTCACAATTGTGCAGTTAAAATGTAAACTAAAAGACGCTGAGCATAATAACATAGGCAGATTTCACAGCTGCTCTGTTCCCAACTTCTACTGCGTGACTGACAGCCTGGAGTTTGAAATCCGCTTCGTAACCATAACCATATAGTAAACATAGACTATATCGATATAAAGGATATTGTCACATCTTATATCTCGTATAAAAATATCGATATTTTTAAAAGAACTCGATATATCGCCCAGCCCTAACTCAGATCCTGACTTGGAAAAGTAGATCAGACATCACTGTCAATATGCTGATCTTTTAATTTCCGTTCTGTGTTTACTGGCCACCAGCAGCAGGACATTGGTTACTTGTAGGAGAGCTCACAGCAGCAGTTTGGAGGTACTTTCTGCCTGCTACACGGACAGCTTTTCACATTTTTCCTAAATATGCTCATCTTTCTCTCCTCCACACTGTTTTCCACCAACAAAAACACTCCATGGGGAACGTTGAGGCGAGCGAGATGAACAAGCATTTGTTCAAGTACAGTAAAATTAAAAGCTCTGAATTAAAAGTCAAAACCAGCAGTCAGTTTTCTCTCACTTGACGATGATGATGATGATGGGTCAATCTAACCACTCCCACACACACAAATAATTTTCAAAGCAAGCAGAGGTCCAGGCATGAACCTGTATTGATTATATGTATTGGGTAGATTCAAATAGGAATTATGTTAAATTTAACACGTTAAAGAGAGGAAGTGACCACCTTGATTGATGAGCGATCTCCAGTCACTTTGATTATTTGGATCATCATACATCGCTGCAAGCTGTTGATTGACTAAACTGCCACAAGCAAAAACCCAGCAACCTCGTGGTAGCCAGGGGTGAAAAACAGGGCAAATGGAAGAGATGAAAAATGAAAGTCAGAAATGACTCATTGACTCAGTAAAGGCTTTATGGGCTTATTGCCATGGTTTAAGCCCTGAGAAATTTAACATGAGAAAAACAATCTATAGAGTGAATGAAGAGAGAAAACAAAGTAGTGAATCAGAGAAATAATGCGCCAATAAACTTCTCCTCCTTACAACCCTGCAGGAAATTGCTGCTTTTAACTGAGAAGCAGGCTTTGTTTCATCTGCTGTCTGTCCCACAGACAGAAAAAAAAGACTGAGACAGGCAGCCTTCAACCTGGTCACTACTTTTTACGATGGCCTGTGTAGATAAACAATAATCTTTGTTTCACAGACAAATGGAAAAATGGAAACAAAACAAATTGCAATTTGAAGGAACCCTGAAAAGGGAAAAGGCATGGGTTCTTTTGAAGTAAAATCAGCCATTGAGCATTCTCAAGTTTGGGGGAAAAAAACAAGTGAGGACCTTTTGTGCCCTAGATTTGCACAAATGAAGAAAACTCAAGTGGTCTGCAGTGGTGGTCTAAAAACCTGCATGAAAAACCTTTGTTTAGCAGGTAGAAAGTGGCGTCTCTTCAAACCACAACATTCGGTTAACCCCCCCCCCCCCCCCCACAGTTGTCATTTCATTGCTGTCTCAAAGTGAGATCTTAAAGGCTTCAGACTTTAGAGATGACAGTTTGACGTCATTATCACCCAGGATGCTGCCTCTTAAACATCCTCCTTAGTTCCTGTTGCTGTAAACGAGTTCTCTGCGCTTTACTGCACAAAAGCAGCTCCGCCCGCTACATGCCTGCTGCTTTCTGAGAGTTTGAAAAACACTTGAAACACCCCTGCACCCAATTTAAAGTTAGTGGAGGGTAAAAATACTTGTTACTTTATCAGAAACTGGCTTGTAGATGAGTTAATTCACAATTCACAAAGTGTGGGCTGAGAGAGGTGGATTACAAAAATCTTTTATGTTGTTGATTAAATATTTACGTCTAAAAAAATACTAATGAAAAGTCATAAAACAAAAGCAAAGCTGTTGATTTTTTTTTTAATTTACCAATAATAATCCTGCTTATTGATAGGAAAATGGAGAGGTGGCTATCAGCAAGCAAAAAGAGCCATAAACGGGGAAAAAAACTGAAAGAAATTCATCATAACATCACAATAAAACTGTGGCTTGTGATTAAAGTAAATTGGGACACGGCGTACTTAAGTTTAGGAATTGTTGCTGTAGATAAAGAAAGTCTCATCGTCTTATCCTGCAGTGTTGGGATAAAACACCATCTGCATTCCCCAAAGGCTTCTTTAATCCCTCACCTCCTCGGAGGTTTCTGTCAGCGTTGATTAATTAGTTATTTTTGGAGTTGAGGTTACTTAACAGGAGACGGCGTCTGTTTACTTCACTGCTGCTCTTTAACTGTCGCACAAAACAATGTTTAGTAGAAGTGGTAAGATTAAAAAAGAAAGAAAGAAGTAATTCAGCGATGAATAGTGTTGGACAAGCTGTCTTAAAGAAAAAATCTACTTGTTGAATTCAGAAGCATTAAAAACCCTTGTTATTATTGCAGTAACTATGGCAACAACCTTTAGGGGTGCATGATTAAACTACCAATCAGTTATTTTGGGGCAGTCTCGATTACTGAACATGATTTTTCATTAACTCAACAAAATATTAATTTTCAAAGCGGATTTTCTTGAACTTCAGCTCTAACTCGAATAAAGAAGTACTGAAGTCACAGGTTCGCAACGCCACTCCCTCAAGAGCAACCGGTGCTCTCCTGGCCTGCAGCTGCTGCACGAAAATTTTAAGAGCAGGTGGTAATCATGAATTTCCCTCTGGCTTTCGTAACCCTTCTGATAGATCAGTCGTGTTTGAGATTAAAATCACCCAGCCCTATCATCACTGTGTGTTTAACTGTCAGTTAAGACAAACCTTTAAAGGGTTGTTATACATCTAGAAATTTGATCCTTTATTAGAAAAAGGCGATGAAGGAAAAAAAAAAGAGCTTAAAGTTTGGAAGGTCTTAAAACATTTTAAATGTCACCTGTTATTTTTCAAAATTTGTAATTTGCAGTCTTAAATAGCAGCAATATTTATATTTGTAGCTAGTAATGATTAGCATGTTAGATTTTAAAAAGGACGAGAAACTTAAATAGTGATCAGTTGATGTTGATTTACTTTCTTTGTATAATTATTATTATATCGTTATAAAAAATAATTTTGAGTAATTTTTTAACCCATCCATATGTCCCTTTTCTGCTGCTTATGTGGATCCAGGTGACATGATATAAGAGGAGTACTTTGTTTTGCCCTTGTTGGTTTCCCATCATATTGAAGGTGAAAAGAGAATAAATTACCTTCACTCGATTTTAAAAGCATCTAACAGGTGAAACCCAGCAAGAACTCCTTTTTCTTTTGTGTATCTTAAGACACATGAAGCAAAGTTGTCACAGAAGCAAAGTTCACCACAGAGCTGATTCTGTATTTCTCACTGGATTTACTTGATAAATTCGTTTTTAAAGAAACAACAAGCCTCTCACATTTGGACCATGTTGTTTGTATCTTGTTGCCATCTCGGTGGCTCGACTGTGGATGTTGAAGCGTGTCTGATGTTTAGCCAGCTTTCGCTCCTCTTCAGCAACAGCCTGAATATCTTTTGTGCACAGAAGCTCTTCTCCTCCTGTCTCATATTGCTGCCGGCTCTTGTGTATATGTTTACACCTTGATCCAGCTGTCTGCTGCGGTCTTTAAGCTGGCCCATTGGCCTTGGTTTGTTGCCACTGAGTTGGTTGTGATTTATTTTCATGACAGTTCAAGGTCATGGGGGGCCGCAGGGTCTTGGTGATGGGTAAGAAGGTGTTGCGCACATTATTCAGTGTCTATCTGTCAGCAGGTTTTGAAGTGTTTAGCTGCGTAGTCCTGATATATGTTTGTTTCATTTGATGTTTGCCCGACATAACAACCTTTGGTACTTGTTTCATTTGCTTAGTGATGCCTGGAAAGTACATTCTGTGTTCAAGCAGCTGTGTTCTGTGTTTTTTTTGTTTTTTTGTTTTTTTGTTTTTTTCCCAGGAAAGCAATACTTTTACTGGCCTGAGATCAAAGATGTCAAAGCCTCCAAATTCTCCTGCTCGGTCCCGCTCCAGATCCAGGTCTAGGTCCAGATCCAGGTCCTACTCCAGATCCCACTCTAGAAGCCGCTCAAGATCCAGAAAACGTCGTTACAGGTAAACATTTGACTGAACCTTTGGGTCACAAATATCAGTTTTTACATACTTTGACCTCATAATTAAATAAATAATTGATGGATGGATGGATATCAAAAACAAGGAAAGCATATATTAGGTTGAATATAAATAAATATTTCAGTATGGCTCAGCAGGGTGGCGTTTTTCTGATATGTGCTGCTTGTGCTGGATATTGACACTTATATGACTCCAAATTGACACATTAGGAGGTGCATATGCTTGCTGCCAGCTGAGTCAACTAGTAAGAGTATAATATATAAAGAGCATACTGTAAATGTAGGCTTGCCAAGAGGTCACACACATAAATTACGGTATATTAAAAAAAAAAAAAGTTGAAGTGAGATGAAATTAAAACTTATAAGATAAAAATATTAAAAATAAGACCACTCTTTCCATTCCGGTTGCCAGATAGGATCAGTTTTAAGTTATCAGAGGCTAAAGAAAATAAAAGAAGAGAGATCCAACAATGAAGAAGATAATAGAATTATTAAGATGAACAAAAACAAAATGGAGTAATTTTAACCCATGAGAATTTAACAATACCTGTCCACAGGAAATTCATATTTGTGTTAGTTAAAGGTGTCTGATTGTTACTAAGTAGCTTCTAAAGTCACACCAATATTTGTCAAAGAGGTGTGGTTTCGTTTTGATGTTAAACATAACTGATAAGCGTATAAGAGGAGCTTTCTTTCATTTTAAAAAAAATTGGCCTGGTGGTGTGAACATTTTACAAGAACTCCTTAAATGGCCATGATTTGTTCAAAATTCAAGTGGTTTCAGAAAGAAGAGAAGATGAGCTTTAGGGGACATCATGG
Organism: Aulonocara stuartgranti; assembly: GCF_965226115.1. NCBI lineage: Eukaryota > Metazoa > Chordata > Actinopteri > Cichliformes > Cichlidae > Aulonocara > Aulonocara stuartgranti. The sequence goes on from NC_138957.1 coordinate 27,692,082, forward strand.
TAGCACGACGCATTCACAAGATACATTGTCATACTCAGACACTTGGTGAATAAACTCTCAAACGATGTGTGAATACGATCACTCGAGTGATCACTTGAGTCTTAAGATAGCTGGTATTCTCTTAACTTACTGGTTGTAAGTTAAGAGCTGGTTTTGTTTAGCTGGCTCTTCTCTGCTGTCGAGTAAGTCAACCAGTAAGATTGCGTGTACAGTAATTATTGTCGACAATATCGGGAATAAATAAATGTATTGTGTTAGAGCTCTGACTTAAAAGAGGAGGAAGAGGAAGAAGTGGAGTTGAGTAAGAAGAGAGCGCAATGAGGAAGAAATACATGATAAAATATACAAACGTTAAATGGTCGAATATAATTTAAAAGGGGTGATCTTTAAATTAAAAACGAACTCATAATTAACACTTTACAGCATTTTTTTTAAAACTATATTTCGTGTAAAGTTCATCAGATCTCATTTATCCTTCATAATTCTCGGGTATCTGGACTATCCCATTAGAAATCCATTGTGGTGTAGAGGGTTAGATGATAGAAGGCTTAGAGGGGAGTGTCTGCCCATTTCTAAAGGAGGTCAAAGCATTCATTTCCAGTAATCTTGCCTAGTTTGACAAACTGGACCTTGTTTGTTTTGGAACATATGATGTTTGGCATATGATGCAAGTAATAGTTGCTGTCATAGATTTTGGCATTTACTATCTAAAGAAAATTCAGTCAAAAATGAGTGCAAGTGGAGTGTATTTGTGTACAAAGGTCTTTGTGGCTTTGGTGTTTACTGAGTACGAAGTAACAAGGAAATGCTCGGCTCGTGTTTCACTCACTATCTGATTCGGCTCATCTTTCAGTGAAGCACTCATGCAAAGGGCTGAGCGGTTTCAGTGAAGATCGTTTCTTCCTAAATTATCTCTCACAAATACAGATGTTTTGCAGCTGCATGTATTTGTGTAGTATGCAGCATTTGCTCAGGTTCACTCTGTGGGTCCTTCATCCTTGACTCAACGCAGCTCATTCTAGGTTTGATTTGCATGATTTGTTTTTAAGCAGTTTGCATCAGCGCACCTTCACTCTAAAAATCTACCGGCGTGCCTTTCTATTTCCAGTCTGCCTGTTTTTGGAGCCAATAAACACATTCAGAGACAGTTGTTAGATTGTTTTCTTTTTTCTTCTTGCCGTATTGAATATCAATGATTTTTCAAAGCAGGAAATAGAAGATAAGTCACCACTCTTGGCCTTGTTGTTATCTCCCTCCCTTTCTGATGCCTCCTCCCTCTGGGTCTACTCGTTTTTCCGACACATTCATTAAGGCCCTCGTGTGCGAACAAGTGTTGTTTTTTTTCCCGTCTTGTATTTGATGCAGCCGAGTCCACAACAGCTCTGTTTCAATGAAAAGGTCCAAGGGGTAAGCAGAGAAGATTTGTTTTCTTTTTCCAGGAGAGATAATCTGTGTTGCATGAGTAAAAGTTTGACTTTGATTTTATCTGGAATGTGTAGGTGAAGTTCCTTAAGTAATTTTGTTGTTAATGTAACCGTTTGCTGAAATGGAACTCTTTTAATCACGGAGATCTTTAATGTCTGTTTTACTTTACATGTGAGCAACCTGCTGCTCCTTCCAATCAGGCCACAGTGCTCAGTAACTGAGCTCCTGTTGGAGTGTGCACCTACATTAGGGTCTGTGGACCACTATGGTCCGTTTTGTAGCCTCGGAGATCCACGAGTGAATAAAGGTTTTGTGTGACATCCGAGTCTCAAAGGTTACCAGAGCAAAAAGACCTGTTCTTGATTTGGGCTCCATCTGCTGGTCAGGCTGCTGAGGTGTTACTCCTGTATTATGAATCAGTATAAATTTAAGCATTTAACTTGGAGGGCTTCAACTTATTGCTTTCAATGTCTATTTTCTGAGTTGGTTGTTTTTGGCTTGTAAGATGATGATTGTTGCTTAATTTGTTCAGCAGCAGCCCAAACAAAATATAAAGTTTTAAAGCAGACCAGGAAATAATCACATTAAATAATAATTTGTGCAACGGTGACAGTTTTTCCTGTCTTAGAATGGGACTTTGGGAATGTCTATTTACTGTGTGTGTTGGGATGATTCAGTCCTCCTTTTTTATTCCCTGTTTCTCAGACCTTTAGTTTTTATTAACTGGTGAAAGACCTAAACCTCTTTGGTGGATGCCTTTTTTTTTTTTTTTTTTTTTTTTTTTTTTTTTACGTGCAGGAATAGATGTTTGTTTTCAAAGCTTTTTGTAGCACCCACAGACTACTAATGCACTAAGATTATAAACCTTTAGGTTTTCAGAAGTTTTCATTCAAATCTTGTATCCACATGTCAAGTAGACCCGGTTGAAATGTGTGATACTTTCCTAAGAAGACAACAGTTTGACAGTGATCTTTTTGTGTTTGGTGTTGTGTGAATTACCTGTACTGACTTGTTCTTAATGTTATGAACAGCTTTTCACATGTATCTCCTCTTCTCTCTCCCCCCTCCTTTTATTCAGTTCTAGGTCTCGTTCCCGTTCTCGCTCGCACTCTCCGTCCTATAGAAACTATCCTTCTCGGGACTATCAGAACAACAGAGGTGGCTTCAGAGGTTACAACAGAGGCTACCGTAGGCCGTACCACTACCGAGGTAGAGGCCGAGGCTATTACCAACGCGGCCATTACCAAAACAGAGGTGGAGGAGGTTATGGCTATAAGGGTAATTGGCAGGGTGGTGGTGGTGGTGGTGGTGGTGGAGGAGGAGGTGGCGGCGGTGGTGGCGGGGGCGGCTGGCATGATCGGCATCATGACCAGGACCACCATTCTCACAGCCCCAGGAGGGGCCGCTCACGCTCCCGTACACCCAGGAAGCGCTCGGGCAGCCGGAGCCGCTCCCGCTACTCTGATCGTTCGTCTTCTGGACGATCCCGCCATTCTAGGCGCTCCAGCTACTCCTCTCGGTCCCGCTCCTCATCCCCACGCCACCGCAGCAGCAAGGGAAAGCCCAGCAACAAGGATGCTAAAGACAAGCCAGTTGAAAGTCAGGTTGAGAAGTCTACTCCGGAACCAGATGGCAGCGTCATCGAGAAGACTTCTGGAGGCAAATGGATTGACTACGACGCAAGCCCCAAACCAACCAGCCCAGAGACTAAGAAAGAGGACGCGCCTTCTGGTCCTGAGGTCAAAGGGCCCACCAGTGGTGGCACTATGTGGAAAACCATCAGCAGTGCATCACCTCCAGCAAAGAGCCCCACAAAGTCTGGACAAACGGCCTCGTTCAGCGGATTTGGATTCTTCTCAAAGGATGATGTCAAAACTACAGATAAGACTGTGATCTCTGCTGCCTTCAAAAAGTATGTCCAGTACTTTATTTTAGATATTGAAATGTAATTATATTATTTTCTCTTTTTATTTTTCCTAACAAATCATGAACGTTATTTGTCTTTCAAACATGTTTAGCTTTTTTCAAAGATCCTTGGAAGAATACAGTTTAAAAAGGAATGAAACATAAGACTCCTGATTTTAAGTGAATTGAAAATGTAGCCGGCTGTTTTCTGAGAGGAAGTTGTATGAAATCCCACTTACTTAAGACGATGGTGTTGACGTGAGTATATAACCATGAAAATGTGAGTCATGGTCTGTACTGTTTGCATTGGGGATGGGCTTTTTTTTTTTCCATAAGGTTGTTTAAGTCAAATGATGACAAGCATCCTGAAATTTGAATTGGCAGGTGATCTCCAAATTTGGTTGTAGTGCTTGTGTTTGTCTGCCTTCAGTCTCTTGAGGAAAGTGAAGGGTAGTTCAAGCTTTTATTTAAAAAAAAAAACACACTAACTGGGGAATTAAATTAGTGGTCCTGGTTCTTAAAAGCAAATGTAGAAGTGCCTTAAACCTGTTTTAAGGCACTATTTTTCTAAATGGCCAGCAAAGGGTGATGTTTAAGGTTGCAATAGACTTCTGGTTCTATAGAAATATGTGAGAAAACAGCCTCAGCCTCCGTTATTTTGTGGTGACTTTATGATCAACCCTCAGGCCATGCTGTTTAGAATATGAAGCCAATTTGTAAATTATAATAATTTTTGAGTTAGAAAGGACAATTGTTCAGGATTTGCATGTTGGCTCACGAGTAATTAGCCCCAGGTAATTAGCAAATGAGCATGCTGTCAGATCCACCCCTTCACAAACCAGTGGGAGATGCTGCTGTCTAAAACCCTTTAAGCCATTTTTCTTCAGAAAAAGCAAGGTCTGCTGATGGATATTTGAAAATGAAGTCATGAAATTCAGTAATTATAGAGCTCTGAAGGGGCTTAGTAAACAGCCTAACTGCTAAAGTTGATCTGAAATTAGGTGCTTTAGCTCCTGTCCCTTTAATCGAGGAATTACCTTTTCATATTCTGACCTCAATGACTTTAAACTTTGGCGATGTATATTTGAGCACTGACCATTGTAAAAACAAATGGAGACAAAAATAAGGCCGTACCGTACCAATATGCTTTTATATTGTAAGCTAAAGACCCTACAATAACAGACTCCACTTTGGTCATGTAAATGGAGAGTCTTTTTTTTTTTTCACACATTAAGGTTAATTATGGACTTTGACCATTTATATTTACATTATATATTCTATAGATAGATAGATACAGAAAGAAGGCATACATTTTCATTGCTATGCAGATGACACCCAGCTTTATCTTTTCATGAACTCAGACAAGTTAGCTGAACTACAGGAATGTATTAAAAACATTAAGTTTCTCTATGACCTCCAATTTCCTGCTTAGAAGCAGTACAATAACCTCTGATAACTGAGGTTTTTGTATGCGACTCTAAAAATCCCTAACCAGATAGTTACTCTGGGTGGCATTAGCTTGGTCCCCAGTAACACTGTGAGGGATGTTGGAGTCGTTTATTAGACAACTAAACAAATGTGTAGGACTATTATATAATTTGGGCAGTGTATCTAAAATGAGCAATATCCTGTCTCAAAGTGATACTGACAAACTAGCTCATACATTTATTACTTCTAGTCTATTTCTGCCTATAAATACACATTCAGATTCATGATTCTGTTTTATTAAGTGTCATTAAGCGATTTTTCTTTCAGAATAAAAGGTAGTTTCAAGATTAATTGTGATACACAAGTTTGACAGAAATGAAAATGAAAACATTAAGGAAGGACAGAAGGTTGGGTAACAGGAAAATGTCTAATGTTTCAGTAAATAATCTTTTTACAACCTGGTTTTAAGCATGCCCATCCCCAGTGTGTATTGTACCTTTCACTTTCAGCTTGTTAGAACATGTTGCACTTGTGTGGTCTTGTTTTCCCTCTTGCATTATTCATCCCAGTCTGAAATTATTAATTTAAATCGTATTATTGGTTCACTTGGAGGTGCGGGTGCTAAAGTTCACTTTGAATTTCTCTGTTTCAGGTTTATGGCTGAGAACAAAAACAAAAAGCAGGCAGCTGAAAAGGAGAACAGTCGTGAAAAGGAGCAGATCACTGTAGATAGAGAACAAGAGAAAAGTGGCAAAACTGGAGAGCTCTTCAACCTCTCGTCCTTTGGTGACATCAAGGGAGACAAGACTATGCCTTTCTTTGAGGCTGGAGAAGAAGAGTTCCTCAAATCACACGGGATGAAAGAGAGGGACCTTGAGGAGGATGCTGAGGTAAAACCTGCCCTCGTAGCTCGGGACATGTTCGGGAAATGGGGGGACGAGTCAAGCTATTCAACATCTTACCCGTCCATTAAGGAGAAAGTCCGTGTAGACCCCGAAGACATAGACCCCATTGATGATGTGGAGGAGGAGTTGTACCGAAGCCGCAAACATAAGAAAGAGGAGAAGTCCAAGAAGAAGGAGAAGAAAGAAAAGGAGAAGGCCAGAAGGAGTTTGTCCCCACCAACCACTTCAAGAGAGAAAGACCGGCCACTGTTCCCTGGAGCTTTTCCTCCTCGTGAACAATCGCCCGCACCGCGTCTGTTTGCATCAAAAGAAGACTTTGAGCTCAGAATCGCTTCTTTAGATGAACTTCCCAGGTATGTGCAAATAAACTACAAATAAAATGCGACAGCAAACGCGCTCTAGTGTGAACCCTCATGCGCAAAAGAAGACGTCACACACAACGCGCTCTGTTTAGACGCAGAGCAAACAATATTGTTTGACTGATGGCCCTTAATATAAAGACTTCGGACTTTACGTTTCCCAATTTTTGCTTTAAGTTATTTTGTTATTTACATAATAATGTAAATAACCTAATAATTATCCTTATTGCTGTTTTAGAGGAGCGGCGCTTCAAAGGTTAGCTGCAGATTTCTGTCAGAATCTGCAGATTATACAGTACAAATAAAATGTTCACGTTGTCTTCCCAACAGTTTCACTGACATCTACTCTGGATGGCCAGGAAGCGTTCGCGATGTCTTCTCGGGCGCTTCTCCGGAGCTGATAATTGGCGTCTGTCTTGTGTCAGTGATGTAAAAGATGGATTAATGCGACCTGACTGTTCAAACAGCAGTCGCTTTCTAAAACATCAGATATGTATCGGATTCAGTACCACTTATGAAAGTGACCCAGATCGGATTTGAAAATATCGGATTTGTGCCGTTCACACTGTCACACCATGATCGGATATGGGTTGCATAGGGTCAAAAAAAAAATCAGATTTGATGCGCTTTCGCCTGCAGTGTGAACGTAGCCTAATGCTCACGGGCAGTAAAGGTGGCACCAGTAATCTTAAAGCTTAGCTGGACACTTTTCTATTTTTAAGATTTCAAACTACCAAACTAGCAAATCTCTCAATAAGGAAAGAAAGAGATGATTTTTATCGGTGTGACGTTTGCATTTTAAACTTCACAGCTTCTTTAAAAACAAAAAATAGCGTCTGTATTTAACACTGATCTCGAAATTTGGTGATTTTAAAAACACAATATTCCAATGCCATTTTTCTTTCTTTCAGACACTTGAAACATGAACAGACTTCCCTAACATTTGTTAGATGTAGTTATTTATTTACTGTTCAGGGAAGTAGTAGACTACCATCTGGTGGACACGCTGTGCATCGTAATTACATGGTTGAAGGGTGTTTCTCTCTTTTTTTTACTCTTGAGTTTTCATTTGTCAGCCATTATAAATGCAGATACCAAATAGCAAACATTTCATCATATATTTGTTCAGCATGTTTGCATTAATCTTTGCTCCTTCCTTCCTGTTTGCTCTTAGCTCCTCCCTCTCTAAAGATCGCCACCTGCCCCGGGAGCTGCTGAATACCACTAAGAAGGATCCAGAATTTCGCTCCATTTTCCAGCACATTCAGTCCACACAGCTCCGTCGCAGCCCGTCTGAGCTGTTCGCTCAGCACATAGTCTCTATTGTGCACTACATCAAAGGTACAGTGTGTTTGCAGTGTCACGTCCGCGCAAAGGTTTGGGCAAACTGATGAGCTCCGACGATTCATTACTTGCATATTAGCGAGTTATCAGCGTTAGTCTTGTGTGTATTTGGAATAATACCTTTCTGTGGTTTGTCTGCAGCTCAACACTTCCACTCCTCTGACATGACTCTAAGTGAGCGCTTTGCCATGTACCAAAGAAAAGCTGCAGAGGCAGAAATGATGAAGCCAAGGAAGAGCCCAGAAATCCACAGGTAGCCTCCAGAAACGACTATCTGATCATTTTTGATTAATTCATCCAAGAATCTCTGTTCTGAAAACTTCCTACAATCACTAATGAGGCTTTTCCCTCGTCTTTTAGGAGAATCGATGTTTCCCCCAGTGCTTTTAAGAGGCACTCTCACCTGTTTGAGGATTTGGAGGAGGCAAGCTACAAGGTGACGAGCCCTTTTGAAATTTGACGTATGTGGAACAAGCAAATCTGAGACAATCCAGAGCAGCAGTGGTTCAGCTTTGTGCTTTTCTTTCAAAGGATGCGTATTTCTAAATCAAAAGAGCCCAATTGTGTTTTATAAGTGCCGAGCAAGCCCCCCAGCCTATGAGATATGGTTATTGATTGGGTATGTACGAACCCAAGCAAAGGCTTAAAGGAAGTGAATTAAGATCCCGAGTCCAAGCCTCTCAAGGGACGATTATCAGTGCCTTTACCTTGTAAGTATTTTTCCTAAAAAGAAAAAAAATCAAGCCACAAAACTGTAAAATTCAGTTTATTTAAATAAGCTACATGCATGCTGCTGGTTTCCACAGATACTTCCACAAATAGCTGTAAGATATAAACATTTTTTTATCATAGTTTTTCTACATTTGTAACAGTTGCAGATTACGGTAACATGTTTCTTGACCACCTGAGGGAACGCAGTATTTGTATAAGTTGTATACAGTGTGGTGCTCTGTGCATTCATTCAAAAATTTCCCATCAGCCCTGTGAACGGCTGCTTTAACTGTTTGCTAAAATCGAATCTCTGCAGGACCCAAGTAAAAAGTTCAAAGGCGACGTGATGGACCTTCGCCTGGATATTGAAAGACGTAAGAGGTTTGCTGGGAAGGAGCGCGACTTCAAGCGTGAAGGGGCCAGGAGCCCGGGAGGCTCCCAGGGACTGAGTAGAGAGAGGTCCTCTGAGAAATCTGGGAAGCACCACAAGAAATCCAAGTTTGTTGTTATTTATTTGACACAGATTCATAACAGCAGTATCAGTATATCCACTGATTCATAACTTAGTTTTAATGACGCACGTCCTTTATTTTTTGTCACCTGCCTTACAGGAAGGGTAAGAAGAAGCGGGATCGCTCTCCTTCCTCTTCTTCCTCCTCATCCTCCCAGTCCCCTTATCCTCCGCCATTCCGAGGCAAAGAATACATGGGGGAAGGGATGGAGCACCCTGAGGAGGGCTTCAGCCACACACGCTATCCACCGCGGGACTACGCTGGCCCTGGTGACCGAGGCCCTCGAGATTATGAGGGCCATGGCATGGAGAGAGGCCGAGGCCGTGGATTTGTAAGTTCCCTTCATCTTTGAATGTCTCCTTGGCTGTTTTTGTTATTGACATGTCATCTTCTTGCGATTTCCTATCCTAATGGCAGTAGACAGTAGACTGCGCTTGTCTGCTCTGTTCCTTCCTCCTAATGCTACGGATCATAATGTGGATGATGACAATAAATGATGATGATGACAGTCTATCATACATATTCCATGCACTACATGGTTTTTATAAAGGTAACGTAGCGCCAGTCAGTGGAAAGTCAGCTCATCACTAAACTCTAATGCCTGTAGTCCGTGTGTGTGTGTGTGTGTGTGTGTGTGTGTGTGTGTTCTTGTCTCATTGTCACAGGACCTAGTTATAATCTTCTCCTCCATCTCGTTAGATATCAAAGAGTTTGTCTCAAGACTGCGAGTTTCAGTCCTGCCTGTTGTTTTTGCTTTCAGTTCCCCAGAGTCAGAGGAAGAGGTTGGAGCAGGGGAAATTACCCCGGCAACAACAGCAATGGAAACCCTGCCAACATAAATCCTCCAGTGCGGCCGCCTGACGAGGAGTGGGACCCTGAATACACCCCCAAGAGCAGGAAGTACTACCTGGTGAGTCTCTGCAGCTGCTAATTGATTTACTGGTGTATTTGAAATGGAGGACATGCAAAGCCGAAAAAGTAGTCCAGTGAACAACAGCTGTTCAGTCAGTGCAAGGCATAATCCAAAATATATACTCACTGCTTTATTAGGTACACCTTTCCAGTATTGAGCTGCACATTCTTTGGCCTTGAGAGCTGCTCTGCTGGATTGTGATTTGGTGACTGGGATCATTTGAGTACTTCTGCCGCTGCAGCCCATCTATGTCACGTGCATTCAGCGATGCTCGTTTGCACGTCTTGTGATTGCTTGAGTTATTGTTTTCTTCCTGTCAACTTAACTCACCAAGACCATTCTACTCTGGCATCAACATGACATTTTCATCCAGAGAACTGCAGCTCGCTGGATGTTTTCTGTTTTTCAGACCGTTCTCTGTAAAGAAAATAGTCTGTAGAGACAGTTGTGTGTAGCTTCTGAAATACTTGAACCACCATAACCAGTTTGCTCAATCCTGTTCAGCTTTTATTGTTTTCAGCGGTTCAGTTGGTTTATAAATATGATGTAGGAGTAATTTGCCAGAAATTCACTGGAGTTTGTCTGAAAATGTTTTAGCTCCTTCAGAAAAGATTTCAGGTGCTTTGGACTTCTTTGATGTTTAAGCGTGTGTGAATGTTGTGGGATAAATAAATCACATCTTTACACTTTCAGCACGATGATCGCGATGGAGAGAAAACCTGGGTTGATAACCGGGGCAGAGGCCGCGGCTCCTTCCCCACTCGCCGAGGCCGCTTCGTGTACCGGAAGGGAGGCAGCAGCCCGAAGTGGACCCACGACATGTATCAGGGAGGAGAGGAGGGGGAGCTGGCAGACGACAGCCTGGAAGTCGACCATAAAGAAGCCAAGGGCGCCGGGGATGCGCCGATCCTGAAGCAGTAAAGCTCTCGCTCCATCACCTACATGTAGAAGTCCTATCAGAGCGGTTAGAGTGGTGATGAAGAGGTTAAATTTCTGTTTTTTCCATCTTGCTTCATCTCATGTTTTAACGGTTAACATGTTCAGTGAGTTCTCTGTGTAGAAGCGAAAAGAGGAGCGCAACTGTTACTGTGATTGTTTTTTTTGTTTTGTTTAGGTGTTAAATGGTGAGTTTTGATTTGTGTTTATCGCATCGGCAAAGATTCGAAAAGGTAAAAAATGTTTCCGCGGACACGGCAAAAAAGAAAAGAGATTGTGCCTTAGGAAATAATACGGTCACGTGTCCGTCTGATATGTTTGAAGGTGAAAGCGTGTAGGAGAAATCTGATTAATCTGTTTTGGGGGTTTTTGTTTTGTTTTAAATGCATGAGACATTTGATTCATACGTTGCTCAACGGGACCAATCGGAGGCAGCTGCCCGGCTCGCTGATTCGCAGACGTGGCGGTCTCCCCGGGCGTTCGTCACTTCTGCTTTCTGAGCTTTTACACGCAGCTCATCAGCAGCTGCTGCATATTCTCGTTGGTTTGTGGATGTTTCCATAGTAAGACGGATGTGTTTTAGACAGAAAACGCGTGAACATTTTTCCGGCGCCGTCATATCTGTTTAGATAAGAGGCCATGTTTGTCTAGATTTTTAATTAAAATAAAATCAGTAGTGTTACATGACATAATCCATGTATAGAATTAGATCTGAAGCTTTGTAATCCTGCAGTTTTACTTGTGTAAAAAAAAAAACTAACTGAAGAGAAATGTGAAGATTTGTGGTGGAAAAAAAAACAAACATGATGTGATGATTTTAAATGGAATCGACCTGAACTAGCAGAACTAGTTTGGCCACATCTCGCCGCGCCCTTCTCGTCCACGTTCGACTGTACATACTGCATGAATCAAACAGGACTGATTTTGTTCGGTCTGATGCTGAAATCTTTTTTACTGTTCAAGAGCTTTGAACTACCCGTCTTTTAATTTTCAATAAATTTTTCTTTGATTCGGGGCATTTTTGTGAGTGTTTTTTCTTTAGAAAAAGAAATAAATGCAGTTTCAGGGGTATATGTTATTACATGTGGGTTACAGATCACATTGAATATACAAAAACACAAAATCTTCACATAAAGTGTATTATCCTAGAGTTATTTATCGACATCTAAAAACATGTTAAGATTTTTGCATATTTTCATGCCTCTGTGCTAATAAATTCTTGTAATTGCTGTGCATTTAATTTAAAAACTATAAGTATTATTCACACGCAGCTAACTCTAAAAGCAGTACAGTAATCAATCTAAAAGAGACATCAATAATTAAAAACTGCAAAAAGTCTCAAATGACATTATAAAGCTTCTCATTTTTCATGAACACTTTTAACCCGTCCCACCCCCGTCGTTATCGATGGTAACTAACAGCGCTTAAGACTTTAAATCTCATCTGATATATATATTTTTTGCGTAAATATGTTTATTATAATTTTAAAATTAGGATGCAAGATTTCTGAGCTCATTGAGTTCTGTTTATTTTTGCCTGGAAATTAGCACCACAGTATAATTTGCAGAGTAAATTGTTTTCAGCAACTAAACGAGAAGAATGAGGAGATGGAGCCATCTAGTGGTGACAGTGGGTCAGCTCCTGAAGAGTGAGGGTGAAAATACGGAACGCACCAAAGAGCAAATGTCTTTTTTTGTGGTGACCCTTGTGACAAGGGAGCTCTCAGTGACAGATCTAGGACAGGACCAGAAGGAAAAGACCTGACAGTAGAAATCTTGTCTTAAAAATGTTTTTCAGTAAATGGAGACGAGGGCACAAAATACATCGATTTATAAGAGAGTTATGTGTACTAAAAAGAAAGTGACGTTTGTGGCTATGATTTGATACAAGTTTTGACAAAAAACAATAGTGTTGTGTTGCAGCTTTAACAGGTACTTTAGTAGGCTGTTTTTATAATATCTAATTAAACGGTTCCACCTTCTCTCTGCGCATCAGCCTCAGAGCAAGAAAATGTCTTTAAACTGCCATTAACACAAACATCCACAAAAAATTGCTTACTGTGTATTAGGATAAAAACCTGAAATGGATGGGAAATGCTCATAAAATCAGTAAAATACAATACAATTACAATACAATACAATTTTATTTATATAGCACATTTAAAAACCCGAAGGCACACCAAAGTGCTTCACAGTAATATGGAGAGTCAACATAGGTCAATAACAGGGTACAAATCGGGCACAAGCACAGACAGGATAGAGGCACTAACAGACCAGGAGAGTTAGATAAATACAAAATATGCTAAGAAGACAAAAACAGCAGTAAAATTAACAAAAAATAATACATTTAATAAAAGATTTAAAAGTTTAAAATTTAAAAGATTTAAAAGGGTATTAACTGGTCGGGAAAGCAAAGTCAAATAGATATGCTTTTAATCTTGATTTAAAGGAGTGGATAGAATCCAAGGCTCGAATAAGGTTGGGTGCAGCTGAAGCAAAGGCACGATCGCCTCTGGTCTTCAGTCTAAACTTAGGTTGGGCCAGGAGTAATTGACCTGATGATCTTAATGCACGACAAGAAATGTACAATTGAGGAGGTCAGTGAGGTAGCTGGGCGCAATGTTATTCAGGATTTTAAAAGTGAGTAGCAAGATTTTAAACTCAATGCGATATTTGATTGGTAACCAGTGCAGATCAACAAGAGCCGGAGTAATAGGGTCAAATTTTCTAGTGCCAGTAAGAAGGCGAGCCGCAGCATTCTGAACGAGTTGCAGCCTTCGAAGAGAGAAGGCTTGGAGACCACAGTAGAGAGAATTACAATAACCTGGAGGTCACAAAAGCATGGATAAGTTTTTCCAGGTCCCTGTGTGCTATATAATGCTTAGCTTTAGAAATCTGGCGCAGTTGAAAAAAACCAGATTTAACTACAGATGATACTTGCTTATCGAGCTTAAAGGAGCTATCCAAATAGACACCCAGGTTACGCATAGAATCGGAGAGAGAGTTAGCAAGGGGCCCCAGCAGAGCAACAAGCTGGTCTCGAGGAATATGGCTGTCGAACACCATAACTTTAGTTTTTTTCTCATTTAAAACGAGATAATTTTCTGCCAGCCAATCTTTAACCTCTCTCAGGCAATCGTACAGGGAGTTCAGTGGTGCTGCCAAATCATCAGTCAGTTGACAATAGATTTGAATGTCATCAACGTAAAAGGATGAAGAAAAGACCTAAATGAGTGCCAGTTGCCAGCTTGTGGAAAGCAGTTTTCCCCCCCATCCTAAAACAATCTCCAGTTCAGGCAGTGCCACTTAAAACATGACAGCTGACAGACACGGGACACAAACTCCCCTGCTGTAGCATAATCGACCTTTTCATGGCGCACGAGAGAAATTCAGCCAGCAAAAAACGAACGGATCTCCTGGGAGTTTACTGGGATCCACTCTGAGACCATCTGCATTGGTAAAACCTACAGTATTTTTGAGCTAAATGGTTTTATTCATACCTCCAAACAGACACGTCTTTACCAGAGAGAAGGTGCTGTTGCTCAAACTGGGAGGCAGGGAAAATGGGCTCGAAAGGTTCCGAATGTCTAAAGACGAGTTCTTTAGAGGTGTGTGAGAAGCTACGTTTTTAGAAGTGACTTTTGGCTGATTTTACTTATAGTTCATTCTCATTAGAATTAACCCAAAAGGATTATCTTCTGATTCATCTTATATATATGTGCATCTTATCCTAAAACACCAGCTATCAGTTCCCTTTAATGCAGTCCCAGGCAGATCAGCCCCCATTTCAACCTTGACCCATCTGATCTCAACAACTCGCATGATGGTGACCCGTAACGACCCATATGATTACTAGTGGGTCAAAAACCCTTGGGACCGTCTCTAAGTCTCCAATAGTCTCAATCAGTTGCTTTACAAGTGAAGAAGCGTCTTAGACTAAACATAAAACATCTTCACAAACCAAGAAGTCCAGATACCTTTAGCTTAAGGATGTAGTCTAACATGACCTGGGATTACTAAGAGCCTGCATAGACTCATCCTATAGTCATGTAAGAATTCAGAAGGTACCACTAAATATATCTATATCTATATATATGTAGTTAATGGGTTCTCAAGACCAGCCTGCAGTACCATCATTGCCCACTACAGGGGCCACAGCCTAGCATGAAGCAACCCCAGAGCTGAAAAGCCTGGTAGCCTCTGTGGATTTTCTCCTTTATAATAATCATGAATAGACTGGATTTAATTGTATTTTTCTTACAATCATCTGTCTAGATAACTGAGTTTAAATCAATAAACTCTTGGATGTGTGTGTGCTGTTGGAGTGTTTTGGAGCATTTTAACAGCTTACTGTATGTGACTAATAGTGTGGATGCTGTGGGGTACTGACGATCCCAAAACTGATTGAAGCGTCATAATGTGTGGGAAAATCAGAGGCCTTCTTTTATACTGACTATGTTTTTTTAATCTCCCTTATTTCACATCATTGTGATATGGAAGCTTGTTTCTACCACATAAAGAAATGTTTTTTGCCATCATCATTTTGGGTTTTTATATCAGCTTTGACTTATTAACTTGAAATGTGCAGATAGAGCAAGATCAGCATATTCTTAACAATTTTTCTTCATTTATTCTTTCTTTCTTTTTAAAAATTGTTTATTCTTCATTTTGGAAAACAGTGACTATAAGACCATTTGTTTATTAAAAAGTGGTTTAGCTTTAATTATTCACATTCCAAAGATGAATACACATGAAGCCAACCTTCCCCCCAAAACAAACACTTGTGCATAAAATCTGTGATAGTCCACATTTATGGAGGCCCAAAGTGTCCGATTTTCCATAATAATAAATTAAAATAATGAAATAAAAAAATTTATATGAGGAGATACGCAACATGCAACCCCAAACCTCTAAAATAATTTGGTGTGCGTTTGTTTGTTTTTGTAATTTTTCATAATGCCACTACATCTTGACTGAGAAACACTTCAAGCATGAAAAAAAAGCTGATTAAAAATAACTTTTATGAATTTTTAAATGGTTAGCTTGCATACATATTTTCTCTCTTATTATTCATATTTATTTTTGTAATACTGCAATTTATTTAGGGACTTTAAAAATACTAGTATTTTGTTTTGAGTAGAGTGGATTTTCTTCTAAATTTCATTTTACATGATAAAAGTTAAGTTATTGCAAACTCTTTAATCGGTAAATAATATATATATATTTTTAATGTTGCGATTAGTTTGCGTCCATTTTTGTGCCTCCATACAAGGCACGTTTCTCTCCATTGGTTGTCCCTTACAGGTTTTTTAAAAGCTCAGTCCAAGTCTCTCTTAGTGGTAATGAACTCGTCCAATCGTCCCGGTCCCCGTAACCAGGATGTCCGGCTGCCCGTTCCTCCAGATCTCCCTGACAATTCGCTCCCTCTCCTCCAGCCGTCGAGCCTTCTCCAGCTCCTCGGCCGAGGTGAAAACGTTCAGGCTCCTCAGAGTGCCGTTAGACTGGCTGCTGCGGTCACTCAGAGGACCCACTGTCACTTTAGGGATCTCCGTATCCACCGCCCTCTCCTCTCCTACACTCTCCTCCTCTTCTTCCTCATCCTCCTCCTCTTCACTGGACTCCTTGAGCTGTCTCCTCGATGGAGACGGAGGTGGTTTTCTGTGGCGGCGAGCCCTGCAAGTGATGCCGGCCACCAGGAGGCACAGCGCCATGAAAAGCCCGAAGCAGACGCCCATCATGAAGTAGAGGGCAAAGCTCTCTGGATTGGCTGCACAAGAAGAGGGAAGAAAAACTAATTTACTGAAATAAAAGCATTAAAAAGTGGATTTATTAAGCTTTTCTTTATTTTCTGTCATCTCTATACTGTTAGAGTGGTGGATGCTCATATCAAAGACAGCGAAAGTTTCAAATACTCAGATCAGTGTATGTTAAAGTAAACCCTGTGAGCCAAAAACTCAGGTTTCAGACTCTAAACGCTTGATTTTCACCAGATTTTCTACTCTTGGCTCTTTGTGATGTCACTAAGAAGGGATATCCCTAATATGGCCGCCTCAGGCAGAGCGTTATTAAAGCAAACTATTATGGCTCTAGGTGTGAGCACAAAGGCCCCACCCACTGTTGTTAAACCCTTCTGTTTGCACGAGGCAGCCAATCAGAATGAAGTTTAAAGTATAAAGTTAAATAAAGATTTCTTTGAACTGTAACATGCAGAGTTACTCGTGTAGGAGCTTAGAAAGAAATATTCATGTACAACCTACGTAAAGTCATACAGTGTGGTGTAGCAAGCTGCCTGCGGTTTTATAGATTCATCTAATAACCCCTTGAGGTTGTCCCCAACTCCATGGTGGAAGCCACACTTAAAGCCCTGCTACGATTTTACCTTTGATGTGAGCGTAGGTCGCCATGCTGTTACTCAGCAGCTCCATATCTCTCTTAATTGGCTCCATCTTGGTTCACTGTGGGTTCAGACACGCACCATCTCCTTTTACACGTTTACCTCCTGGATAACCCGAGGCAGATCCTGTCAGAAAAACAAGAAAAACAAATGCTTTCAAAGTCATCTCAAAAGAAAAAAAAGTGTTTTAAGCCTAAAAAATGCATTGCTCCAAAGCACCACCCGTCATTCTTCTGATCTAAATGGGTGTCAGAGGTCAGGAGACATTGTCTTCCTCTGACGACACTCAAGCCAGGCAGAGAGGACGGCAGCGAGAGGTCTGCTGAGACCGATGGGGATGTTTATATTTATGAGAGGGGCGCCTTTCCGGCTACGCAGTTTTTATTTTTTTCCCACAGAAGAAGTGGCATGTCAGGTTTCACATGTTCACTCCAAGAAACTCACACTCATGATGGGAGACCGGCAGGAAGTGAAAAGGTCGGGTTCACAGAAATGTAGCAGTGAATTTCTAATTTCTGCCTCTTCCCCAAAACAATGGAGCTGAGAGGAGTTGTGTTTGTTTTGCACACAAGGTTTCACAGCAAGTTATTTCATTATTTAATTGGTATTTATATAAAGTAGGAGCATTTCTCTATTGTTAGCTTGTGATAATCTTTTGGCAGGTGTTAGATTTTAGTAAGTCATTAAACTGGATGTAATATTCTTTTGTTTATTATCTGTCATATGCACTCACTGGCCACTTCTTTAAGTACACTTGTTCAATGCTCTATAACATAAATATCTATTATATATCTAAATGGTCAAGATGACCTGCTTAAGTTCAAACTGAGCATCAAAATGTGGAATAATGGTGATGTGAGTGACTTGGAATGTGTCATCATTGTTGGTGCCAGACTGGTCTGAGTTTCTCAGAAAGTGAAAAAGAGAAAGTATGCAGTGAGCAGCAGCTCTGTGGGCCAAGATGTCTTGTTGATGTCTGAGGTCAAAGGAGGCCAGATTGTTTTGAGCTGATAGGAAGGCCACAGTAACTCAAATAACCATTTGTTACACCAACGTATGCAGAAGAGCATCTCTGAATGTTAAAGCAGTTGGGCTACAACAGCAGAAGACACAGATCCACCTTGGCTTGTATCATGGTGCAATGGTGGGGTGGATGTTTCCTTGACGTCTTCCCTTAGTGACCACAATGCACTCATCTTCTCATCGCTGCTTCCAGCAAGACAATGCACCATGTCACAAAACTCATGTTCCCTGTACTTGAATGACCTCCACAGTCAGCAGACTGTGATCCAACACAGCACCTCTGAGATGTGGTGGAACAAGAGATTCTCATCGTGGATGTGCAACCAACAAATCTACAGCAGCTGCGTGATGCTGTCATGTCAGTATGGACCAAAATCTCTGAGAATGTTTCCAGCACCTTATTGAATCTGTGCCACAAAGAATTAATTAAAGTGTACCGTGAGAACACAGAGTACAAACGTGGCAAACACGCCGTTGTCCCTCTTTGCAATGCATTGAGGAAGTAAAGAAGCTGCTCACAGCTGCAAAAACTTAAAACTAATTGTTTTAATGGGGGTTAAACAGCCTCAGGGATGCCTACAAAAACATTAAGAAAAATGGCACCTAAATCTCCGGTAGAGACATTCTGTTTTTTGTTAGAGATGTTTAACAAGTATTTCACTGTTAGCAAATTTAATTATCATTCAAGAGAGTAATCACAGTTAAAAAAAAAAAAAAAAAAAAAAAAATTATATATATATATATATATATATTATCCTGAGGACAGCCACGGATGTCAGCACAAAACGACCTGACATTTCCCATACAAAAAAAAGCTTCTCAGAGCGACTGCATCCTTCTGTTATTTGGGTGAATCGACCCTTTAAGAGAGCGAGGGGCTGCATTAGACCGCGGTAGATGGATTTGCTCCGGACCCGTCTCGCAGACGGTCCCACGGTTACAGTAAGGATTGACGTAAACATGATGACTGATACTTCCCACCCCCTCACATTCCCTGTCACTACAAAAACAATTTCCATGGGAGCCGAATGTTTTTCTTTCTCCTGCTCTCTCTCTGGGGAGGACCAAACCGTGCCCCGTTCCAGTTGCTGCTGCTGGGGGTTTGGGTCGCTCTCCCACCCTGATCTTTATCCCAGCGACTTTTGGCAGCCCCAGTGTGCTCTCAAAGGCTTTCTTTAATTTGCTTTTGGGCAAATTAAAGTTGTAGTTGCTTTGTGGCTGGCTCGGGGTCCATTTACTCATGGGAACTGGTGGTTCCCAACCAACACTGCCTTCTGTTTGGGATTTAATCAAAGAAGAAGCGTGACTACTTCTGCACCCTCAATTTGCTGCCCCCAGACCTTAACAACATAAGTGAGCAATTTAGTTTTCAGCTTAGCTCGATTCAAACGATTAAAGACTGACTTTACACCCTGTACTTTTACACAGTTTATCAAGACTGCAGCATTTATCACAGTGCACATATCACCTCATTCTTTCTAAGTTTTTTTTTGTTTGCATCAACACTCACGTGTCTGTGGGCAAAAATATCAAGCAGATCTCAGCTTAGGTTAACTTGAACTCCATCTGCACAGAGGTTTAACATTGAGGTTACATTTTATTTATTTTTTAACTTAAATTTTAAATAAAAACGAGGAAACAGTTATAAAGTGTTATGCAACAGCAGGGAGCAATTTGTCCAGGGATTGGGGGAGGATTTCCTTCAGTGTCTGCTTAGTTATTTTTATTTTTCCGGTGGGGATAAAAGTTCTTTCCATAATCTGATTTTTATCATTGCATCTTGAAACAGTCCACAGCACAAACAACAATCCCAAACTGACTTTCACTATCAGCGCTGGGAAAGTGAGATGACACTGCAGGAGGCCGGATGATCCAGATCCACGCTGTTCCAACTTTTCACGATGCTGCCAAGCACCGCTTAGAACAACAGCTAGAATGAACTTAAATCTTTAAAAATGATCCTTTATTTTTTATCTATTTAAATTATTATTATATTTTTTTATTTTATTTTGTTTACCTATTCTTTTAAACTACCATTAATGGAATAAAAACAGAGAAAATCAAAGACTCACAAAATTAAAAAAAATGTATTAAAAAACATCCCCAGGCCTTCCTGCTCAGTTCATGTTTCTACTTTCAGGTCATACAGAATAAAATAGTTAATTTTGTAAATTTGGGGATTTGTAGGTTCTCAGTTGTCCAGGTTGTGTGAGTCTTGAGCACAGGGAGGAGCGTCCCCATGGGGGTGGTCCTGAGGGTTGTTGATCATGTGAGCAAATTTGTGACAAAAGGCGTGGGTCATTACGATCAGACGTTTCAGCTCTTGAGACTAAATGTCTTCACAAACTTAAAAAAGTCCATCTGGTCATTCTAAGAGTCAGAGAGGAGGATTATCCAGGGTATGTACAACAGGCTGTCGATTACAGCTTGCATTCTATAAGCCAGCGAGCTTGAGGTTTCATAGTCAAATTCACAATATGTGGTCGTTTCACCAGTCACTATGTTAACGACTGCAAAAACTTATAGGCTTTTTGTTAGGTCTATCTTTTGGAAGTAACCATGAGAAGACTAAAGGAAAGCTGCCAAAACTCACTTAATTATATATTGAATATGACCTGAAGTGAGTGATTGAGGCCATAAACTTAGTGTTTACAAAGGGCTGTTCTCTGATAGAACTAGAAGTCTTTTTCCAACCACACATTTCCCCCCTGGTGGTCATGAAAAAGAATGCAGTTTTAAGGCACTTTAGTGTTAGCATCACCTTTTAAACCTTCATAGTTTCAACTGTCTGTTTGCTAATCAACACACATCGCATTTGTTCACTTGGCTAGGGTTTTGCAATTTATGTATGAGGTTATTTTTAGGGCAGAGACCTTTTATCTCAACTTCACTTTAATTACAATTTTTTCTTTTTTTCAGTGCAGCATTCAGACTTTGTACGTTTTTTGGAAAAAAGTGCCCTCCATGAACTTTCTCATTTGTTTTAAGAAGGCGACGTTTTTAATACTTAATTATAAGGAGAAATGACACAAAGAGGCGCCTCTTTTTCTGTTTTCTCGATTACAGAATGAAATCGTGTATAAATATTTTTTTCTTCATGGCTCCAGGACTGGCAGTTTGTGGTGAGCTCGAAGCACCACACAAATACCAGAGGGAGGGACACATTTTGTGCAGCCGCAGTCTCGGGCAGACAGATTTAACACCTAACATTTCCAGACGAGTCCAACAACCTCCACGCAAGCATAGCCCGGCAGCTGTTTATGTGAAACCCTGTAAATGCACTCCCACTCGGCCCTTCCTGCTTAGATAATCCTGTTTAAGTCCAATGAGGAAACTTGAAACTGCTGAAAAAAATCACTTTTTAACAGTAGTCAAAAAAATGAGAAATGAGGTGGAGCTGCTGTCAAAAACATTTAAAGAGAGTGAGATTAAGACTGATGGAAAATACATGTGACAGACTGGGTGACAACATACTCACTGTGCTATAATTTTGGGCATGTTGCAGCTCCTCAGCTTGTAAAAACCTTTAATTGTCTGTGGTGTTGTAAAAAAAAAAAGGAGGCCATGCTAATAAACTACTGAGTTGCATGACAGTAGAGCTTTATATTTGTTAAGGGGTGTAATAAAATGTAAAAAATCTTTTTTCCCAGCAAAGATAAAGTTAAATAAAAGTCACTCACCTCAGTCATGCACAGGTTGACAGATTTAAAACTTCCGTATGCAAAACAAAGAATTCAGATCCACGTTTGGAGCCGGTCACTTAGATAAGACTCCCATCTTCTCTCGGGCAGAAAAGCAGCAGCGAGAGGTCGTGGGTCACTCGGCATACGTGACAGCTGAGCAGACGCTGCTGGACTGAAGAGCGAGCAGCTCTCCACTGTGATTCACTCCCTCTCATCCCTCAGAGGGAGGAGGACCAGCCAGTAGTGGTCCACACTTGTGTTTTGGAGGAGGTCTTTCCTTTTCCTGAGAGAAGTGAAAGCCATGCATGCTTCACTGCCATCGAACTCCAAAATAAAAATTCCACACTGCTCAAGTCTTTTATTTTAGCTATTCTATCCTCTCCAGGTATGACCCACACACTCCTGACCAGAGGGAGGTGATCTCTCTCCTGCTGGATGCCCAACACTGAGGTCTGTTCACAGTTAAGCCAGGAGGGTGGAACAGGAAATAGCTAGGTGGCAGCTGTGGGCATGGGGCCACGCTGCTGTGGGGGCTCCTGGATTAATTGAGCTCTTTGTGTTTTAATCTGAGCCTGGAGGGGAGTAAAAAGAGCTCAGAGTGAGGTTTGTGGAGCAGGAGAGGAGACCGATGAATAGATTGATACTTCATGGGGAAATCTGACTTGGACTTTACAAAGCTGGAAATTTCCACACGACACCAGGAGATACAAATTTTAAAACCTATCAAACAACCGAAACAGGAGGTGCTCATAGTTGATTTGAGCTACACTGCAGTGTCACACAGCCGACACATTGTTAATATAACTGATCAAAAGAGCAAAATAGTTCTTAAACCAGTCCAGTTTGCACCTTTGAACTCAGTCCAGCAGTCCAGAACACCCAATCAACATTACATGCCAGGTTATTGTGCTTTAAGGAAACTATATGGTCACAAAGATTTTTGTAGGGCTGCACTTGAGTAATTGAATAACCATGGGACTGTGGTCGTCAATGTGTGTGTCAAAAATAATCTCCTCTGTCTTTTATTACATTTAAAAACTCATTTCACTTTCGCTGCTTGATTTGAGCAAAACCATACAGGCTTGGAGACCCTTGGAAACCACTGGTTGCTAGGGACAAATAAGGATTCCACAACTGGTTGGCAATTGATTGCCTACAGTTGTTAGGTCAAATGGAAATTCTCCTTGCGTCAGGTTGCTAGCAGTTTCATGGAAGACACCAACTCATCTGTAACCACTCACCAGCTACTTGCAGAGCAGCAGTGAAACTTGAAAAGGTGCGATGCAAACCAGAAATGGAGAACGTTAACCTTCAAAATAAAAGTAAAGCACTATTTTGCTCTGAAGGTCAAGTTTGTGTTGCACTTTTCCAAGTTTCATTACAACTCTGTGAATGTTTGCAGACAAGTTGGCATCTTCCATACAAACTACAGGCAACCACAGCAATCTACAAGCAACAAAACGCAATCACAGGCAGGTCTTTGGTTCAGCACCCTGTTGGCAACCATTTTCAAATCAACTAATACTCAACCACTGGTCTGGGGAATACACACATTTCTTCTTAGCGACTGGAGACTGCAAGGGGGTTGCCAACTGGTCTATAGGCCTGTGTGACTGAGAGCTTTGTCAAAAGGCAAGGCAAGGCAAGGCAAGTTTATTTGTATAGCACAATTCAACAACAAGGTGATTCAAAGTGCTTTACAGAGACATTAGAAACAAGAACAAATAAAAAGCATGATTTAAAATTGAATAAAACAAGCAAATAAACTAACTAACTAATTAACAAACAAACAAACAAACAAACAAACAAACAACAGTATATAAAATCAAAACAGATAAAATCAGAACAGTAGATAAAATCAGTAGTTAAATGTAAGTTTTGAAATTTAAGCTTAAAGTGTGGATTTGGTGCTTTATTCAAATGCAGCTGAGAACAGGTGAGTCTTCAACCTGGATTTAAATAAACTGAGTGTTTCAGCTGATCTGAGGCTTTCTGGGAGTTTGTTCCAGATATAAGGAGCATAAAAGCTGAATGCAGCTTCTCCGTGTCTGGTTCTGACTCTGGGAACTGATAAAAGACCGGATCCAGATGACCTGAGGGATCTGGATGGTTCATACTGGGTCAGGAGGTCATTGATGTATTTTGGTCCTAAACCATTCAGAGCTTTATAGGCCAGCATCAGAACTTTAAAGTCTATCCTCTGACTGACAGGCAGCCAGTGTAAGGACCTCAGAGCTGGACTGATGTGGTCCACTTTTTTGGTCTTAGTGAGGACTCGAGCAGCAGAGTTCTGAATGAGCTGTAGTTGTCTGACTGATTTTTTAGGTAGACCTGTAAAGATGCTGTTACAGTAATCAAGCCTACTAAAGATGAATGCATGGACTAATATAGGTAAGTCTATATTTTTCCATTCAATTCAACTGAAGAAACTAAATTCATTTAAGTGAACTGAAGTGAACCTGACTCTGTGGCCTGCTGGGAGTGAATTTAAACCTCAGCCGAAGCCAAAATATGAATAATTCCACAGAACTGGATATGAGCGCATTCATCATTTTAACAGTATGTGCGACAGAAAATAACAAAAACCAACACAGCCCCCCTTTAATTTCTAAAAGTACGAGCATATAATTCTACAGACTGACTACAGCGATGAAATCAGGGCTTGTCTTTCTTATTTATACTGGTGCTTTTTCCTGTAACACTAACCCAGACTCTTAAGTATTGCAAAAGACCTGTTTATGCGGTTGTAAAGTACTATTCTGAGTCTAGTGAGCGTTGATGTGGCACTCGCTGGTGTTTTTAGCACAGCAATAAGCGGTTATTATGTGGTTTCTGTCATTCAAACACTCAGGGTTGGTCAAGAGAAAAATATGTCCCTAAAATCACTCTGAGGCTAAAGCCCCAAACAATGATCCAACTGCTGAGGGACATTCCTGCGTGCATATTCCTCCTAATTTAATGCACTCAGTAACGGCTGGTGAACCTCCGCCCTTTTTGTCCACAGTGCGGGGTTTATCTGCTCCAGCTGCCTGTGTTATGTCAGGCCTGTCCTCTTCCTGATGCTGTGTAGGAATAACATAGCACTTTGCAAATTCCCCAGATTCCCGATCGCAACTGCGCACGGGTAGAACACCAAGCAAAACACTACCTTCCTTTCACCCGCCACGCTTGTCTCCACTGGCTAAAAAACAAGAGTGGATGTCACTGTTGTGACTGAGAGCGACTTGCTCGCTGATGCAGAGATGTTTGTGGAGCTGTGGAAACAGGTCAGCTTGTTTTTCCCCACCAGTGACTAATGTTTTCCTGCATACAGGCAGTGATTAACTTAGGGCTGTTTTTTTTTAACACACAGAAAGATGGGCTTTGTGATGCTCACCATTTACCAGTAAATACACTGGCCCTCACACCACAACCGCATTCAGTGTCAGCTGCAATATGAGCCATTCAATTCTCATAAAACTGAGCTGGAGCAGAGAGATTAACTTTGGGAATAATTTGGTAAGAAAAGACAAGTCCCTCAAAGTATTTTTACAACTAAATTAAAATGATAACGTACTGAAAGACAGACAAAAGAGATCTTTAATAATGCGATAGCACAAAAGTTAGGATAGTTAATTAAGTTGCTGGCTGGAGGGAGTTATTAGAGAGCGACACATCAAAAGGCCCAGAATGACAGTGAGGAGCTTAATAAGTTGAGTCATTTTGTTGTGGGGAGCAAACCACAACTGTGGGAGAAGTTAACTAATGCTTAAATCCCGCTAAAGGGAAACCTACTTAAAAAAAAGAAACATGGGCCAAAATAAACAAGCTGCAACCTCTGGCGGTGGAAAAATTGAGCCTGTAGTTGCTCCAAAAGCGAGTCAAATCTCATAAGACCCCCAAGTTTAAATTTCGTCCTTTATAACAACAGTGTGGAGGTGACTTTTGTTTTTAGCTGATCCGTCTGGTGAGTAAAAAGCATGGCTGCTTACATTGACAGGTGTACCTCACTGGTGTTATAATAGCAAAAAATGTAGGTGTCCAGATTCTGCAAATGAGGTGTAGAAAATACTATAAAAATTAGGAGAAATGTATGATAAATGTATTTTTGCTATTTAGTACAAATATGAGGTGCAGCACCTCAAAAGGCACAAAAAGTGACTGCTTTAGGGTATTCTCTATGTTTAAGAGATAAGACTCTTCACTGTTTCTAAGTCAGCAAAATATGAGAGAAGCTGTGGCGTCGTTTAAGTTAAACCCTTTGTGCAAAAGAGGATCTATCATTTAGTTGTTATAATTATATTGAAAAAGATTTCACTTTATTCTCAGATGGATTTTTTTTTTTAGCATTTTCATCATATCTCATTTAAAAATCCCCCTAAATAGTTTGTCTTTTTTTTTTTTATCTCAACCAAAGAGCTTCTTTGAGTTGATACAAGGAAGATGCATCAATTAATCCAAGAAATAATCCGCAATGTATTAAAAAGAATTGTTACAGTGTTTACATAGGGAAACAAATCAATCTGTGGAGTTTTATTTTCAAACATTTAAACAATTTACTGATATCAGCCTCCAAATACTCCAGCCTTTCGAGTTTGTGATCCTTACAAGAAATCAAACCCAGATTGTGGCCTTTCATCCCAGGTTCCAAGCTGTTCAGTTTTTATAGCACTAAAGACAGTTTCCAGTATTTTACAATGAAAAGGAGAACTGTAACTATATCTTACTGTACCTGAGATCTCTCTCCCTGTTCTTGACCCTGGAGTCACTTTGTGGGCCCTCAGGATGTAAACTACTGGTCTAGACTGGTGTTTGTCCTCTAATCTCTGAACCTTACACAAGCAGCGTCTTTTCCAAATGTAAAAAAAAAAAAAAAAGTCATTTTGTTTTCTTGGCAAACTCTTTCCTGCCTCCGCCTTCACTGCCGAAGTTCCGGACGCGGTGAATCTTGGCCAGCTGGCTCTCTATGGTCTTCATTATGTCCATATGGTCGGGGATGTGGACATAGCGGATGTTCCTGCCAGTGATGAATAGGTCCTGCAGCTGTGTGAGCTGACCCAGCCGGTCCCGGTACAACACGTCCTCTAGCCGTACGTTCATGAAGGCATCTACGTTGACCACGCGTCCACGTGCCGTGCTCTCGTTCCTCAGGTCCACCGTGGTCACCTCTCCCTGAAGGCCCTGCAGGAGGATCACCATGCTGTTCTCTGTGATCGTTCGCTCCCGAATAGAGTTCACCACCTCAACCGGCCCCACGCCGGATGGCTGAGACTCAGCTCCCTTGGGCTCCATAGTAACCTGCAGAAAAGCAGAAGATTGATAACTCTGGATTAGAGTCTGTCATGCAGTGTTGGTACCTGAGACGTGTTTCTGTGGTTTACTGATTCTGACCTTGAAGCAATAAAGCAAAAATTAGCAAAACCTTGCACACTTTGTGGACAGAACATTAGAATCAGAAAATGAGAAAACACAGGAACATGTCAAATAGAAAATGTCCTGCACAGCTTAAATGCGATTGATCTCATCTGTCACAAACCAATCCTGCATTTAATAAACGTCAGACGACTAAGAGGCTGTGGTCAAATCGTTAAAAAAGATTTCCCTCCCTCCATCTTTTCTTAATCACTTTTCTGATTGAAAATAAGGTAAAGGAAGAAGAATTTCTGAGGACTTAGGAAAAGAGCACCATGCCCAGACAATGTGACTGCATCAACGTTAGATCCTCTTAGGCTGTTAATGGGGCTCTACTGAAACTGCAATGTAGGGACCAAAAAAGCTGTCTTAGATACTTTCTTACTGCGTTTTTTTAATGGAGCTCACAAAAAACACACATAAAAAGAATGAAGTGAATTAAATGTTTCCAGTCTTATTTTCTTTATCTGCTGGAGAGATGATCCAATGTAACTCTGGAAACTGTTACAAGTTCTGAGGAAAAAACAAAATAATTTTATTCCACTGTCACTTATTAAAAATCAGGGGATCAATACCAGCTGACTTGACGTAAAGTCAATTAATGGTAATCCTAATTGCCAAAACAACTACTTCTTCTCCTCCTTTTTTCAGCAGCTCACTGAAGGTTGCTAATCCGCCTTCATCTCATCCTAACCCTAACGTCCTCTGTCACCACCAACCATCTGCATGTCCTCCTTCACTACATGAATCCTTTGAGGTCTTCATATTCAGCATCCTTTCTGCACATATCCAAACCACGCCAGCCTCCTCCTGCCTCACTGTCACATCAGCTTCTCATTCAGACACACGTAGTCTGAACGTATCATATCCCGTAACCGCATTTTCTTTATTGGTCCAAAAAACACTTTCATATTTGGCTTTCAAAGTAACCCCCGTATATGCACATTACAGCCGAATATAAATGGTAATACAGAAGATATAGTGTCATATACTGCAGTGTCATCTTAGCTTTAACTAAACCTACAGAAAACATAAAAACACGTTTAAAATGACACTCAAATTTGTATCTGAAAGCACAAAGTTAGTCTTCTCTGTTAGCTTTTCTTTTTTTAGCGTTTCCTTAGCTTTAGCAGCGACTAAATAAAGCTCCAAAATGCGTAAAACATGACTGTAAATCAAAGCTTCTCCCTCCGCTGATGTCTGTAACATTTACCTGAATTATTTAAACACAGGTTTCATGTAGAAGCGAAACACCGACCTGCTGAAACCTCTCAAAACATCTCAACGCGTTCGTTTCCCCGCAGAAACCCGACAGAGGATCAGCGACGTGATGACGTTTCACCGTCGTCTTTGCGTCAACCGTTTAAAAAAATAAAAACTTTATTCACAACCAGCTTTAATACAATACAATCCAGGACATAAATGAGGAACCCGAGAACAGGACGTCATCACAGCAACATTATTTTTCACATATATGCTGGATTTCAAAGCTGCAAAGTATATATTAAGATTAACAAATTTGCTCTCTGGAGTGTAAAATTTTATTAATTAAGCGAAAATTCTACTGACAGATTTAGAACATCATAAAACACCCAATATGAAACCACACAAAAGAAATACATTAAAAATGTTAATCTTATATGTGTTTAAATTGGTGTTTTTGTTTGTTTTGTTTTTGGATAAATTCAAGTTATACATAAAATCTTCTAAACTACTTAAAGGAAATAAACCAGAAAAATCATACGATATTCTAAACTGTTTTTCCCACCATTGCCATTGTATTGTATGCATGTATGACTCTTTTATTTAATAGTACACCTTGTTGAAAGGATGATGCTAAATAATCTTATGCCTACATGAACGTTTATACTCACTGCTCTGTTCCCTTTTGTACCTTATTGGATTCATACAGTACTAGTTGCCATATTTAAAATATAAGTATTAAAATTAATTAATTAATTGATTAAAAGCCGGATAAACAAAGAGCAAAGGCTCCGAATCAAAGAAACCTTCATGAGATTGTTCTTTTCTTACAAAGCGAAGACAACAGCACCCCCTACAGGTTGCTGCTGCAGAAACGAAATCGTCTCAATGAACATTTATTTTCATTATCCAAATATTAATTTATAGCTTATTTAAATTAGTACGTGTCCATTTAGATGTCGTATTTAAAAATATGATCAATCCTTTTCATTTAATTTCTTCCCTGCCTCACAGCAACATTTGCAACTCATTTTGTTTTACAGCATGTAAACACGAGCCAGCCTAATCATGTAAATATAAATAAATACTTTTATTTAACATTAAATTGTTAAAAAGAAAATGAAACCTCAAACACAGCAGGTGTTACCGTTTAACATCCAAGTCAGTTCAGCTGCAATTTAAACATAGAAAATAGTTTCTGTCTATTGTAACTGTGTTATAATGTTGAGTTCTTGCATCTGTTTCACTGAATACTGCATATTTCAGATTAAAGTTCACAGTGGAGATTAACCATCCGATCATCAAACAACCACAGACTGGATAAATGAGTCAGAGGTCGTCCATCATGGCCAGGAGCTCTTCTCCCTTGTTGCTGCTGGGTTTTTCGGGTTTCTCTTCTTCTTCTTCTTCAAACTGTCCGGCGATGCGAGCCAACTCCGATGCCGCCTGCTCATCCTGAACCAAAAACTTGGATTAAGTTCATCACAGATGTTTTAAGAGAGACATGGCAGTCATAACAACAGTCCAGAGTGTAGCCAGACACTCACACTAACACACTTTTTTGCCAGATTTTCTGTTTATATTGTTAGGTTTGTTCACGTGCTCAGCAGTTGCCTTTTTTTTTTTAAGTCAAACTAAACTGTTTTCTTGACTGTGGTTTAGTTTTAGTTCACTGAAATACCCCAGAAGAGTCTGCATGATCATACCTGCATTGCTTGAATATTTATCACTCCATACAAGGACTCCTCAGCACTAGCTGATGCTCCTCTGTGAAACAAGATAAAAAGGCCTTGATGAGGAAATTTATGTTAATGTAACAACAGGGAATTAAAATAGAAAAGAAGAACACCCACGCTTCCGCCTCCTCTTTGTCTGTGTTGAACAGGTTGATTCGAAAACCTGATTCGTCTTTGGGCTTGTTCTCTGTCTTCATGCTGCCCATCAGACGAGCCAGCAGGTTCAGCTCCTCCTTCGCCAGCGGGTTGGGAGAGCCGTCTGCCTGCAGCACGATGGAGGTGCAGAGGCAGGTTATAACAGAGCTGTGAAAATAGTATTTGCCCCTTTTCTGATCTTTTTCTATTTGTTATACTTATATGTTTCAGGTCATCAAACAAATTTTAATAATAGAGAACTAAATACAAGATGCAGTTTTTAAATTATATAATTTATTAATGGAAAAACGTTCTCCAGTGCTACCTGGCCCTCTGAAAACTCCCCCTAAACCCAATAACTGGTTGCATCGCTGCTGGCAGCAAGAACTACAATCAAGCGTTTTATTGAAAATGAGTCTTTCACATCCCTGTGGAGGAATTTTGGCCCAATCTTCCTTACAGAGATGTTTTTAATTCAGCCAAACTGGAGGGTTTTTAAGAAAGAACAGCCTGTTTAAGGTTCAGGGCAAGAAATGATAGCTGGAGATTCTCCTTCAGGTTTCTTTTAGTAGAAATCAGAATTCATGGTTCCACCAGTTTTTGCAAATCGTCCAGCAAACCTGCGTCAGACCATCACGCTGCCACCACCATGTCTGACTGTTGGCATGATGTTCCTTTTAATAAAATGCTGTTAGTTTTACACCAGATGTAACGGCATGCAAAGCTTAAAAAAATTCCAGCTTCTTTCTCATTATCAAGATGTTTTTGGCAAATGTGAGATGAGCCTGCGTATTCTTTTTGGTCAGTGGTGTTTTTCTCTCATGGATGCCACTTTGGTCCACTCTGAAACAAGTGAGCCCTGCAGTTCTTTAGATGTTGTTCTGGAGTCTTTTGCAACTAATGCGCTCCTGGGAAGCTTCACAACTGTTCCAAGTTTTCTCTATTTGTGGATAATGGTTCAGGAAAGGGAGGGGTGCAGTGGCAGCACAAGAGTTACTACAAGTTTTCAAACATTATTAATGTTAATATTGACTAATTAAACATTACACTGTCTAACCAGCCGTTTAATGTTGATATGGTGATAATATAAGCAGACACAAACATTCACAGTTACTGAGAAACACTATTATTATTATTTTTGACACTTCATTAATCTGATTACCATCTTCTCTTTGTACAGCAGTAGCACTGGGGTGTGGTTTTCTGGCTCAGCTGTAGAAGCCAGGAAACCACAGTAGTGTGGTTTGGGCACACCTGTCTTACACACCCAATTAAGCTCTTCTCTTATAGAAGGTATGAGGCTGTAGAGAGACACACAATGATGAGCCTACACCAGTGAGATGTTTTGAACAGCGGGGCAAGTGAGGTGAGTTTAAGTGTATATGCAAAAAGTGTGTCAATAAAGAGCTGCGTGTGCAAACCACAGGGAACGGGCCACTGCCATAACAGCATTAACGGCTTTTACTATGCATCAATGTCCAGGCAAGCAGGAATTTCTGGGGCTAATATACGAAGCCAACACAGAAGTACAAAACAAACTAAAGTTCCTTGAGTGGCCACTTGAGGCAAGCTGCAAAAATGAGTGAATCCCCGCAGACCTCCATTACAAAATATCCAAATTTACAGCATTTAAATGCATGTTCACAGCCTGGTATAAAAAGTGATTTGGAGGCACATGGACAGTTTCCCACTCTATAACAAATGTATGTTGGGTTCCTTTGGCGTAAGAAATATCTAAAAATATGTTAATATATCAAGCATATGTCTGTTTTTTTGGGTTTATTGCTGCAGCTAGATAACCTTAGCTAACTCGGTGCCCTACCATCTGATTCAAAAATTGTCACTTCTGGCTCCAAACAAACTAGGAAGCATCAGGTTAGTGGAGTGAGTGTGAAAGTGGTGCAACATTTTGAGCCCCTTGGTGCCACCTGAGCATCCTTTAAACACCACTATCAAAGGTAAATATCACCTTGTAGGAAAAAAGCTCCATATGATATGATTTGCTATTATTGCTTAAACATAATTTCATGGTTTCACAACAGCAAGAGCTCAGGTGTAGTTCAGGACAATATTAAGTTATATATATATATATATATATATATATCACCAACCATAACTGTAAAATGAAATCTGTGACCTCCCTGACATGTTATTACCTTTACAGAGGGAGCCCTGGACGTGTGTGTCTCCTCTGGATGATCCACAGTGTACCTTTAAGTCATGAAACGCAGCAGTGTCACCCACAGGTTCAGTGTGTGTGTTCACCATGTAGTGTCCAGCAGCATATTTACATACATGTTCATGCCGAGTCTGATCACTCTGTTTCCATGCAGCTCGAAAGACCCCTCTCTGATGGAGCTGGTGTAACTCCCTCCAGAGGGGAACTCCCTTCGTCTCACTTCTCTGCCGCGACAGTCAAATATCCTTTGAAAACAGGAAACAGATGGCGACACTCTGGATTGTGGACACATTTTTTTTAAAGAAAATTGAAAGTTGGGATTGGTCAGCCTTTTGGCGGTGACTTCAGAGTTGCATCAGACCACCAGGCCACAGAGTGGCCACATCTAGTGCCGTTAATGAAGTGGCAGATGTTAAACCAGGTTCAGTGTATACCGTTGTGGATGTTGTGGATATATTTGAAACAGGCAGTATGTGCAAAAATCCCCCAGAAATCTTACAACTGAAGAATGCATGTATACAAAATGTATTTCTGCTTAAAGGGGGCACATCTGAGCGCTTACTATCAGGGGAAGGATAAATGCGCTGGCGCTGCTGCATAGCTGACCTTTATTACTTTGCATAAAATGCTCTATTACATTGACAGTGACAGATATGACTGAGGACATATTTTTGATTTACATTTATGGATTCCTTGAAATTCATTTCAAAACTATATGTAAACCATCTGCACACACTGTAACCTACATACCTAATAAGCCCAGGAACATCAGTCCCATGAGGCACTGGGCCTGACGTCGTCAGGGCGAACCGTCCGTTGGGATTTTGGATCTGATCTTTTAGGAAAAGTGATACCTTAAAAAAAGAGAGAGCATTAATTGAAAGCAGAAAAATGAAATGTTTAATTTGATATTAATATGTTTGAGGAGGATGGGATTTCAAGCAGGGGACTCACACGAACGTGCATGTCTTGGAAAAATGTGAGGAGAGTCTGTCTGAGAAGCTGGAGTTCACCCTCTGATAAAGACGAGTATGCCTACATCAAAGAGAGACAATGGCTGCAGAGGATGCTTGCACCTTATAAATACAAGGTTTATATAACTTCAGTTATCTGAGTCATACCTCAATGATTTTCCTGTGTGTCTCATCGACTTGGTTCACAGCCATGGGAGTGTCTTTCACGAATTCCCTGATGGTGTCCATGTGATTGTATGAGATGAGCAGCAGGTCTTTTGGCCGCAGACAAAGGAAGACTTGATATTTGAAAGCCATGACCATTAGCTCATAAAGCTACAAGAACAAAAACACAAATCTACACCTTAAAAAATTAACAGAGCTGTAAAATGTTTACATTTTTTGTCATGTTATGTATTAATAAGATACCAGAACAATCTGACAATCAATTATCAATCAATATCTGAGAGAAAGCAATTTGTGTAGGACTTTCCGTGAGGTTAATGCACTTCAAACTGCTTCACATGACTAATATGACAGAGAAAGATGCAATTAAAACAATAACATTAAAAGCTAATAATAATAACAAAGAAATTATAAGACAAATCAAGAAAGTAACAAGTAAAAAATCATCTGACCCTCAATAAAAATTAAGAACTATCAGAAACAAATAATACAATTATAAAATATATGTTGAGTTACAGTCCTGTGAGAAACTAACTACAACCCACAATTCATTTGCTCGTTGAACTACCTTTAGAAGTAATAAGTAGTAACTGCTTGACTTCATCAGTCTCTCACATCGTTGTGGAGAAGTTTCAGCCCACTCTACTTTACAGTGTTGCTTCAGCTCAGTAAGGATTGTGGGAATTTGCTTGTGCACAGCAGTTCAGTCACCTGAGATTTAGACTTTGACTGGACCACTGCAACATTTTGATTCTTTTCTTTTGCAGATTTGCTGCTGTTCTTGGAATCATCGTTCTGTTTTATGACCAAATTTCAGCCAAGCTTTAGGTAATGGACAGATAGCTTCACATTTTACTCTAGAATACTTTGGTATACACAGAAGTTTGTGTTTGACTCGATGACTGCAAGCTGTCCAGGTCAAGCCCAAACGATTACCCGTCCACCACCGTGCTTAACAGTTGATGTCAGGTGTTTTGCTGGTATGCTGCGTTTGGCTTTCCCCAAATGTGGTGCTGTGGATTTTACCGAAACATCTCCACTTTGGCCTCATTCGTACACAGGACACTTTCCATCTTGTGGTTTATTCAGATACAGCTTTGCAAACCTGTGCTCTGCTGCCATGAATGATTTATAGAGAAGACGCTTTGTTTTGGCAACTCTTCTAAACAAACCACTTGTTCAGTCTTTTTCTAGTTGTGCTGTCATGAACTTTAAAATTTAACATGCCAATTGTTGGCTGTAAAGTCTGAGATGTAGCTCCTGGGTTTTCTGCACAGTCTGACTTCTGAGTGAATTTTCTAGGACATCTCATCCTGAGAAGATTGTGGCATTGTGTTAACACACACCTGAATGGTCCTGACCTGCAAACTGTTGTTTTCCAAATGCATTTTGTTAGACTTGACAAGTGGACATACTTGCTCACATTAAGTTTATGAAATGCATTTGATTAGCAGCACCTGGCTGCTACATACAGTATTCCCTATGGAAGCAGGAAGGTTTTACAGGACTGCTTTCTTTTTCACATGACTATAAGTCCCTAATGACTCGGGATGTGCATAAAATCATTGCTCCATTAAGTAAAGTAAATTTTATGGGTGCAGGTTTGACAGTTCTGCATTATAGGGAGAGGTAATGAGTAAACTGTGGAAGCTTATTTCTGAACTTCAAGGACTGAGTCATAGGTTTGAGATCAATGAATCGACTCTGTTTTTCCTGGTATTTTTTTCCAGTAAAGGGAAAAACTTTCACTGTGAACAAGGGGAAGATTTTTACTTTAAAAAGTTTTTCAGTTCACTTGCTGTTTATAATCTAGTGCTCCTGTTCCTGGTATTTGGTATTTACCCTGTCCATGCTGGCCGGGTTCAGTCTCATGATGGAGGCGTGCGCTAACCGAGTTAGCACCGTTTTCATTGTCCTGTGAGAATACAGCTGCTGAGGTTTGAGAAGTTCATCCATGAAGGCTTTACTGAACATGGTCCCAACGATGTCATTCATGACTGTGAAATGGAAAAGCAGCCAAACAGAAAGGTGGAGAATTTTGCTTTTGAATTGAAGCTACTTCTTTCTTAGTGCGGTCGATAAACACAGAGGTCATGAAAAAGGAAAAAAATGGTAAATTTTTTTTTTTTTTAAATGGTTGTTTACCATTGTTTTATGCATTTTTTTTTAATTTATACAACTCCAAATATATATGGGAGACAGTCTAAATAAACTCACTGGCCACTTTGTTAAGTACACCTATTCAAATGAAGCTTAAGTATAAGTTAAGGAAAATCTGTATTAATTCATCTGCCTGAATTCCTTGGTGTTTGGGCTGATTGTCTATTCTTTACATCACTTCCTCTTACCCAACCTGTCAAACTGGTGACATCATTGCTCTAGTCCAATCATTTTCTTGTCCACCTTCTGTGAGCAAATAGCCTCATATGTGTTTTAACTCTGAGTGCTCTTTTTTCAGACTCTCATTCATGAATGGCAAATGGGCAGTATTTTGTATAGCACTTTACTTAGTCCCTAAGGACCCCAAAGCGCTTTACACTACATTCAGTCATCCACCCATTCACACACCCATTCACACACTAGTGATGGCAAGCTACATTGTAGCCACAGCTGGCCTGGGGCGCACTGACGGAGGCGAGGCTGCCGGACACTGGTGCCACTGGGCCCTCTGACCACTACCAGTAGGCAACGGGTGAAGTGTCTTGCCCAAGGACACAATGACCGAGACTGACTTAGCTGGGGCTCGAACCGGCAACCTTCCGATGACAAGACGAACTGCCAACTCTTGAGTCACGATCGCCCCTTATGCGCATAGATTGATCCTTGTGTCTAAGGTTCAGGTATACCAATCTCTTTTTATGGCTGCTTCCAGCTTTGTGCCATGTCTCAAAGCTAAAATCATGCCATACTTCACTTACTCAAATAGCCTCCACAGTCACCAGATCTCAATCAGATAGGGCACCTTTGGGATGTGGTGCAATGGCAGAGTCATATCGTGTGATGCTATCATGTCAATATGGATGAGAATCTCCGAGGAATGTTTCCAGCACTTTGCTGAACCTGTGCCACGAAGAATTAACACAGTTCTGAAGACCAGAGTGCAAAAGTGTACCAAATAAAGTGGCTGGTGCACTGTATATACAAATTTGTGGTAGGTGTCTAGCTACTTGTCTGGCTCTGTGTGACAATTTCACATGTGTTTTCAAGAAAATTATATATTTTCTGACTTGTTAAGAGAGCTCAGAGATGCTGGAGGAGCTGACTAAAGAACATTACGCTCAAGTAATACCTCTTTTCCTGTCATTTTCTGACCACACTCCTGCAGCCATGTTGGGTTTCCAACAAAAGAAGAAAGAAAAAGAAGGAAAGCAGATTTGTAATTTGGGTAGTTATGCATCTGACATAAGAAAAGCACTTTTTTTTAAGTTTATAAATTGGCATCAGACTGCTACAGCTTGACACAAACTGGGAAGACACATCTACAAAGATGTCAGCTGCCTCTACCTTTCTCTGAATTGTCCTCTGAGGTGTTGTGAGCTCGCAGGCGTTGGTCCAGTATGTAAAGCATCTCTCCACCCAGATTAATGAAAACCAGGGGGAGAGTTCTCATAGACATCTTGCAAAGTCAAAAGAAAAGGAGGATTAGCTCCTTAGCACAAAGCTGTCGCAGAGGTAGGCGTCAGAAGGAGAAAAATCCTTTGCAGCTGAAAAAAACTCTGCTCATTTCCACCCAGTTAACTGATTGTTCCTCTTGTGGATTGCCACTGTTAAGTGAAATGTTCATGCTAGGTCTTATCTGATCATTCTTCTGCTCACTAAGATGTAACAGGTGGCCAACAAGAGGA
The DNA here is from genome assembly GCF_965226115.1 of Aulonocara stuartgranti. Classification (NCBI taxonomy): domain Eukaryota; kingdom Metazoa; phylum Chordata; class Actinopteri; order Cichliformes; family Cichlidae; genus Aulonocara; species Aulonocara stuartgranti. The sequence goes on from NC_138957.1 coordinate 27,729,247, forward strand.
TAAGGAGTGTACAGACAGAAGCTTATTGGACAGGATAAGGATGACGTTACAGCACATTACAACCAAACACAGAAGGTAAATGGGTATGCCATGTGCAAGATTAAACAGACTAACTAACTAACCCTTTATAAGCAGGTTACATTTAAAGGGCTATTCAGTGAACCAAAGTCCAAAAGTGCTAAAAGAACATATGTGTACGTGTAATTGTTAAATTTTATTCTACACTCTCCTGTGGAGACTTTCCACCACATCTTTTAACCTTCCAGCTTGGATTTGCTCCCATTCAACCAAGAGAATGAGTGCGGTTGGCAACTAATGTTGAGAGATGAGGCCTCTCTTCATTGCAAAGCTCTCAAAACCTCATGTAGACAAGTCTCCCCCAGCACCAAACATGGAAACAAAACATGTTTGTAAACAGTAATGATAAAGCTTTACCAGTCTTTAATTGTATCTTTTTACCTCATCATTTAGGTGTGTAGCATAGTCAGCTTAGCATGATAACTAGCCTTAGCTAGCTTAGCGTATTTGATCTGGGACATCTTGTACATTCCTTGTACAAAAATCTAGTTCCCCCCGTTATTTCTTTATATTTTACTTCAAGTGAGCCACAGTTTCTTGTAATTTTTTAAAGAAGTCTTGAGAAATAGTTCTCCTGACTTTCTGAAGCTTTTCTTTTGGACATTGGCTGTTTTTTCACTCATTTTTATACCCACGGTGCACTTATGTGTATCTGCACTGACCACAAGCTGAAGTGGAAGATCAACACATAGGTTGTGTACAAAAAGGAGATGAGCAGGCTCTATTTCCACAGTATTCTGAGTTTTATTCACATTCTGAGGCAGATGATTCATCCACAAAAGCATCGTGCTCTATACTCCTCCTGCTGCTCATCACTAATACATCCAAAAGAGTAACACAAGAATTTCTCTCCTTCCCTCTCCTACACTACTCTAAATAAAAGATAAGAGAGCAGAAACATGCAAATCAAAGTTTATCTTCATGTTCACTTTACCAGCAGCTCACTTAAGTGCACACCATTGTCTATTGTTACAGTCATGTCTGCAGCTAACAGCTTTTTAAGTTTTTGTGAATTATTTCCCTGCTGAAACAATAATTTAAACACATTTTGGAAAGAAATTTGGAACTCAACTGACAAGCCTAAAACCTTATTATGGAGTTCTATCATTTCCTCTGGTTTTTCTCTATGTAAGTAAAACATAAAATTATAAATTGTGCTGTGTTTTTAATAGTTCAAACTAGTGTTACTTTTAAGACTAATTTGTTGTGATTGCAAAAACATATATAAATAGCAAATATTGCTAATATGCCTTAGTTTGGGGGGGGTGGGGGGGGGGGTTCTGAATGAAAAAGAATTAACAGAGTAAAAATGTCTTCCTCTCATCAGAATAACCTGCTCAAGTTCACAGTCAGCTTTCAATGAAAACCCAGTCCTGAGTCAAAGCTCTTATAACCGGGAGTGGATGAAGTCTATACCTGAAGAGACCCCACTATCTGCTATCGCTATCCCTGGAACACATGAAAGCTTAACATTGTACAAAGGACTATTTGCAAGTTATTTGCAAAGTCAAGTTTGGAATTTGAAAGACCAACTTAATGTAGGAGTACGATATTTTGACTTGCATTCTAGAAATTGGATTCCTAAAAAAACCATTTATGTTGGGTATAGTCACTGGTTGATTGGGAAAGAAATTCCCTTAGGTGAAGTTCTTAGAGATATTCTTGATTTTTTAGAAAACCACAGGAATGAGACTGTGATTCTAAAAGTGACATTCCATAAGTTAGTTTTTCATAATAACAAGGATGCTGAAGACTTGATGAAGACAATAATTGACAAGTTCCGAAGTAAAATATGGACAAATACACTAGCACCAAAAATGAAGGATGCAAGGGGTAAGATTGTTTTTCTCAAGACTGATGTGTTTCGAGCTGGAACAGAAAGCCATGACTCACATTTCTTTGAACATAATAGGCTCACAAATGTGGAAAAAAAAATAAAGAATATCAAGTCAAACCTCTGTGAACGTCACATTATGGTGACTGGCACGTCAGCATCAACTACTGAGAAACCAATAAAACTGGCTCAAAAAGTTAACGAACAGCTTTACAACTTTCTGAAGCAACACAATACCAGTTCAGAAAATCATGGTTGCTTAGGTGTCATAAGTATGGACTTCCCCAGTGCTGAAATTATTAAAATAATCACTGAGCTCAAACCATGTAAATGTGGACACGGAGATGGAACAGGACAGTCTGGAAAGAAGGGACCAGCACCTGTACCAACAACTAAACTGACAACGTCACCTGTAACCACAACTTCACCTGAACCAACAACTAGAATAATAATCATACCCAGACCTTCACCTGAACCAACACCAGGACCTACAATTTCACCTGAACCCACAGCTTCACCTGAACCATCAACTTCACCTGAAGCAACAGCTTCACCTGAACCATCAACTTCACCTGAACCAAAAGCTTCACCTGAACCCACAACTTCACCTGAACCATCAACTTCACCTGAACCAACAGCTTCACCTGAACCATCAACTTCACCTGAACCAACAGCTCCACCAGAACCATCAACTTCACCTGAACCAACAGCTTCACCTGAGCCAACAGCTTCACCTGAACCATCAACTTCACCTGAACCAACAGCTTCACCTGAACCATCAACTTCACCTGAACCAACAGCTTCACCTGAGCCAACAGCTTCACCTGAACCATCAACTTCACCTGAACCAACAGCTTCACCTGAGCCAACACCTTCACCTGAACCATCAACTTCACCTGAACCATCAACTTCACCTGAACCAACAGCTTCACCTGAACTAACAACTTCACCTGAACCAACAGCTTCACCGGAACCATCAACTTCACCTGAACCAACAGCTTCACCTGAACTAACAACTTCACCTGAGCCAACACCTTCACCTGAACCATCAACTTCACCTGAACCATCAACTTCACCTGAACCAACAGCTTCACCTGAGCCAACACCTTCACCTGAACCATCAACTTCACCTGAACCATCAACTTCACCTGAACCATCAACTTCACCTGAACCAACAGCTTCACCTGAGCCAACACCTTCACCTGAACCATCAACTTCACCTGAACCAACAGCTTCACCTGAACTAACAACTTCACCTGAACCAACAGCTTCACCTGAACTAACAACTTCACCTGAGCCAACACCTTCACCTGAACCATCAACTTCACCTGAACCAACAGCTTCACCTGAACTAACAACTTCACCTGAACCATCAACTTCACCTGAACCCACAACTTCACCCGAACCAACAGTTTCACCTGAACTAACAACTTCACCTGAACCTACAGCTTCACCCGAACCAACAGCTTCACCTGAACTAACAGCTTCACCTGAACCTACAGCTTCACCTGAACCATCAACTTCATCTGAACCTACAGCTTCACCCGAACTAACAGCTTCACCCGAACCAACAGCTTCACCCGAACCAACAACTTCACCTGAACCAACAACTTCACCCGAACCAACAGCTTCACCTGAACCAACAACTTCACCTGAACCAACAGCCTCACCTGAACCAACAACTTCACTTGAACCAACAACTTCACCCGAACCAACAACTTCACCTGAACCAACAACTTCACCCGAACTAACAGCTTCACCCGAACCAACAGCTTCACCCGAACCAACAACTTCACCTGAACCAACAACTTCACCCGAACCAACAACTTCACCTGAACCAACAACTTCACCCGAACCAAGAGCTTCACCTGAACCAAGAGCGTCACATGAACCAACAACTTCACCTGAACCCACAACTTCACCCGAACCAAGAGCTTCACTTGAACCAACAGCTTCACTTGAACCAAGAGCTTCACCTGAACCAACAGCTTCACCTGAACCAAGAGCTTCACATGAACCTACAGCTTCACCTGAACCAAGAGCTTCACATGAACCTACAACTTCAGCTGAATCAAAAAAAATGGGACCAACACATTATTCTGTGCTTCCTGAACCAGTAATTGATTCACATCCTGTTGTTCCCCCTGTCACACAGCGTAAGAAAGAGCACAAATTAGATACACACTGGAGAAGGCGCAAGTGCTTCAGAGGATAAGTGGAGTAATAAATGTAACAATAAAAGTAATACTTAAGTAATAATTATTTGTAATAAGTTACAGAAAAGGAATACAATTGTCTGTAAACAAATGTCTTAGAAATGGGAAAATGAAAATTCCGCATATTATAGTGTCAGTGATGAATTAAACTATCCTTGTTTACTTTACGGTACAGTAGACAGAATTTAAGAGAAAATTTAAACATTTTGTAAATAATCAGACATGTGGTCATATAATTACCACTGTACTTTAGATTTAAGGGTAGTTAAGTTGCTTTCACAGTTCAGGTGCATAATTTTTTCACAGTTACTTATGTTATCAACAGGACTCAGGATGTTCACAAGTGATCTTTAACATGGTAAAATATAAATTTGCTGTCATACTTGACCTTTCCTAGCAAGGCTAACAAGTGAGGTAATAGCTTTTAAAAGTTAGAAATATTATTAAATATTAACCCATAAAATATAGAAAAAATATACCATCCATATTTAATTACAGAATATTAAAGCCCAATTACAGCAAATGGAAACTTTACCACAAATCCATGTGAAATTTAACAAGAAGCTTTTGAGAGGGAAATAGACCAATTATTATTGGAGAATTTCACGTTTATTACCATCTATTTTTTTCTTCTTAGTAAGTAATTAGTTTAATGATCAACATTTGATAATAAAACTCTTAAAATTTTCAAAATCTACTAGTTAAATAATCCTAAATATTAGGAATAGAAGCTTTACTCTGTTTTATGTCATTTTAACTAATATGGTGAGTATTAAATTCACCATTTAATGGATCTTAATATGAGGAATATAAGCTTTTCTATGTGTCTATATTTAATGCCAAACAGCATTAGAATAGTCTAAATAAATAATATCAATATAAGAAAATGTCTCAAATGTTAAACAGTCAGCAGGAGTGATGAAGCTTCAAAACATTTGCTTAAAAGAATGGAGCTAAACTCATTATATTATATTATTCCAGCTCAGGACAGATGGTCAGCCTGACGCAGGGCTGGGATAATATAATATAATATAATATAATATAATATAATATAATATAATATAATATAATATAATATAATATAGGCAGCACGGTGGGTTCAATTCCACCATCAGGCCGGGGTCTTTCTGTGTTGAGTTTGCATGTTCTCCCCGTGTTTGTGTGGGTTCCTTCTGAGTACTCTGGATTCCTCCCACCGTCCAAAGACATGCAGTTTGTGGGGATAGGTTAACTGATTAATCCTGGTCCGGCTAAAGAACTAGAGTATGTCAGCTAAAGAGTCCTTATTCTTACATGTAGTGTATGTAAAATATGTAAAGGATAGAAAATTGAGCTGACTCATCACCTCCCTAACTATCTTTAAAGTCATATTTTACTAAAACTGCTACAACATGGCCTTCACATGTCTTTCTCTCTCAATTTTTCTCAGTGTCTCTCTTTCTCTCTCCTACACTACTAAAAATAAAAGATTAGAGAGCAGAAACATGCAAATCACCGTTTATCTTTATGTTCACTGTTACAGCAGCTCACTTTACCGGAGACCATTGTCTATTGTTACAGCTATATCCGCATTAAATGTACAAGCGTTTTGAAGTTTTGGGAATTCTTTTACAAATTAGCCGGTGGGAAAAAAATGTAAAGGCATTTTGGAAAGAAATTTGGACACATCCTGACTGTCTGAGCTCAACAGACCAGCCTATAAACGGATTATGGAGATTAATCACTTCCTCTGCTTTTTCTCTATGTAAGTAAAACAAAAAATGATGGTAACACTTTAGAATAATTCACACTATAAACCATTAGTAAGGTATTAGTAAGTGCTTAATTCAGTGATTATGTTTTAGTAGTCATTTATATGTTTATTAGTGATTAATGAGCTCATATATAACGCGTTCATGGTATCATTAGAATGATTGTGTTGCACATTTATATATATAATCCTTAAGATATGAGCTCATTGTTTGTAAGTGTGTTAATAGAGGTTTTATACATACTTATTTCATGCTGTAATCCATGGCTAATTTAGACAGTTTATAGTTATTAGGTAAGTATTTTGTGTGACCTCATCTAAAGTGGGAACTGTTATTGCCTTATAAAACATTTATAAATGAAAAGAAAAGTATGTCAAGACTCAAACAAGTATTAGCTATCTTCACAATAGAAAAATTACAGACAACCTATAAAGAGATACAGAATATATTTATATACTGATAGCAAAAAACAACCTATCTGAGAGCTGAAGAATACTGAAATGAGTTCGTAAGAGCAGTCTTCCATTAAAATAAAAATTGAATAAGGTTATCAGAAAACTGTGTGTCCATCATATTAAATTGATAATATAGGAAAAAGTCTTTGGAATTTTTAAGAGTTTGGAATACCTTTGGTTCATTCCTGAGTTTCAGCTTTCTTCTGGTTTGTAGTCTGTTAGCTAGATTTAGTCAGATAAGTCAGCATCGAGTAGCTTCACTTGCAAAGTGCTCCTGAATTAAATGAAATAGAGTTATCACAGAGGTGAACTCAGCTGGAAAGAAACGTGTACTGGATGATCTCCTTCTTCTTCTCATTTATATAAAACAGGGATGGTACTGCATTAATATCAGTAAATACCAGTATTTAATGGTCATAATGACAATAAAATCTGAATTCTCAAAATACTGTGTCAACCTTTTTGGTACAGCAATGCTTACGCAGTATTCTACCTTTTTATATCCATCTTCTTTTTATTCTCTTTTTAGTAGCAGTGAATCTAACCATATTAAATATTAGTATTATTAGCACTAATGGTGAACAAAAGGCAGCCCCTGAAGATGTACACGGTGTAACAATAACACAGGAATGAAGTAAGCTAGCATCAAAAACAAAGGTAGAATTGTGTAAAACAACCATAACAGCATAACAGAGACTGTGTAAACAGAGACTGTGGTGCTAATGGGTCAAAAACATGGCTAAGGGGCTAGTTAGCCATGTTAGCTTAACTCAGCTATACTCACAGAGAAACAGTTCCAGGACAGTTACAGTGGGATGCAAAAGTTTGGGCAACCGTGTTAATAGTCATTATTTTCCTGTATAAATCGTCTGTTGTTACAATAAAAAATGTCAGTTAAATATATCATATAGGAGACACACCCAGTGATATTTGAGAAGTGAAATGAAGTTTATTGGATTTACAGAAAGTGTGCAATAATAAAAAACAAAATCAGGCAGGTGCATAAATTTGGGCACCACAAAAAAAGAAATGAAATCAATATTAAGTAGATCTGCCTTTTGCAGAAATTACAGCCTCTAAACGCTTCCTGTAGGTTCCAATGAGAGTCTGGATTGTGGTTGAAGGTATTTTGGACCATTCCTCTTTACAAAACATCTCTAGTTCATTCAGGTTTGATGGCTTCCGAGCATGGACAGCTCTCTCTAACTCACACCACAAATTTTCAATAATATTCAGGTCTGGGGACTGAGATGGCCATTCCAGAACGTTGTACTTGTTCCTCTGCATGAATGCCTTAGTGGATTTTGAGCAGTGTTTCGGGTTGTTGTCTTGTTGAAAGATCCAGCCCTGGCGCAGCTTCAGCTTTGTCACTGATTCCTGGACATTTGTCTCCAGAATCTGCTGATATTGAGTGGAATCCATGTGTCCCTCATCTTTGACAAGATTCCCAGTCCCTGCACTGGCCACACAGCCCCACAGCATGATGGAACCACCACCATATTTCACTGTTGGTAGCAGGTGTTTTTCTTGGAATGCTGTGTTCTTTTTCCTCCATGCACAACACCCCTTGTTATGCCCAAATAACTCTTCCTGTAGGTTCCAATCTACACGGCTGTTGTTCCAGACTACAGTTATCCCCAAGTAACACAACTTGTTTTACTCAGTGAGTCTCTAATCTACTCTAATCTGATTTCTCTTCCTCACGCTAACTTCTCCGAATGTTTTGAATGAGGAGGCCATGAAGTATTTTTTCATTCCAGCCGAGTTTGCCTGTGTGAAAGCACAGAGCTGGATATTCTGACTAATTAGTTTATTTCAGGAGCACTTTAGAACTGAACCTGACTGGCCAATGACTTATTTGGCTAAAGTTAACTAATAGAGGATTTGGATCAGTGTTGCCAACTCCTCAGTAAGAAAAATCACTATTGGTTGTCCTAAAAGACACTAGAAGTCACTAAATGATGTCATCGCCTAATTTGCATAATTGGTCATTCTTATAATTATAATTGTAACCGACTCTGTAGGAGAGAGAAATAACATCATGGAAGAGACATAAAATGAGTAAAAAAAACACCCTAAAAGCATTTAGAATATATTTAGAACTACACATTAAATTTCTTTTAGCAATTATTGTTTTTTTAATGTCACAGTTCCAACTTTCCTTCTTTATCTGGGCTTGGGACTGGCAAAAGTGACCCGAAATAGACAGCCTGGGACACTTTTTTCGTGTGTGTTTTTAAGTAGTTTTAAATCTTGTCACCCACAAAAAGTAAGAGTAAAAGAAGAATTGACTGCGTTACAGCCAGGGTGTGATTCATTTGCAGTTTGGAAGCGTATGGGTGAACATCTTCTGCTCTGACAGCAGCTGGGGGCAACTGCTGCGTGAGGACTGTCCCCCGCCTGTGAGCGTTTTGGCACTGGCGAGCAGCCCACAGCAGAGTTGAGAGTAAGAGCGATATGTGCTTTCACATCAAAAAGTCATCATAAGTCTCCAATAACACCAGTAAAAGTCACCAGATTTGTCGCTAGTCACTTTTTAGGAAAAAAAGTCACTAAAGGGGGGCTGAAAACTCGCTAAATATAGTGACAAAGTTGCTAAATTGGCAACACTGATTTGGATTTTCTCTATTTCTTTGTGCTTTGCCTGTGTTCTTTTTACATGAGCTTATACTTTATATGTTGAGGTACTTTTATTTTAATTTTTAAATCTTTATAAGGCAAAAATAGTCCTGGTTACACAAAATACTTAACAACTAGTAACTGTATGAATTAGCCATGGATTACAGCTTGAAATAAGTATGTATAAAACCTCTATTAACACTCACGAACAATAAACTAATATCTAAAATCTTAATGATTATATATATAAATTCTTATCTAAATACTTTGTTGATCACTTATTTAGACTTTCTAAATTAAAAAATGAACATGCTGTATATGAGATCTTAAATCAAAAATAAACATTATATCTAGATTTATAAATTCTATAAGTTACATACTAAGGAGAAGTAATGCTTCATAAATGATGCATTAAGCACTTACTAATGCTTGATAGTGTGACATTATTCTAAAGTGTTATCAGTTGTGAGCTTTATATTTGTTCTACTTACAAGTAAGACTTGTTGTGATTTGAAAACATATTCAGCAAACATTTCTGTCCTTCTTTTGTTTGGTATAGAAATAAACAATTCAAACTTTTTTTCTGACTTTGAAAGAACAATGAAAGAATTAAAAATAGAAGTAAAAATGTCTTCCTCTCACCAGAATAACCTCCTGCTCAGGTTCATGGTTAGGTTTCAATGAAAACCCAGACCTGGATCCAAGATCTTATAACCTTGACTGGATGAAGTCTATACCTGAAGAGACCCCACTATCTGCTATCTCCATTCCTGGAACACACGAAAGCTTAACATTATACGGAGGACCACTTGCTATATGTCAAGTTTGGAATTTGAAGCAGCAACTTAATGTGGGAGTACGATATTTTGACTTGCATGCTGGGATTTGGTTGCCTACACAAAAAAATGTTTATATTCGGGATAGTCACTGGATGTTTTGGCAGCATACGGAATTAGATAATGTCCTCAGAGACATTCTTGATTTCTTAAGAGATCACAAAAGTGAGACAGTGATTTTGAAAGTGACATTACATGGTCTTTACAAGAAACAAGTTGTGCAGTTGACAAAGGAATTAATTGACAACTTCAGAAATAAAATATGGACACAGACGATGACACCAAATATGAAGGACGCAAGGGGCAATATTGTTTTTCTCCAGACTGATGTGTTTCATGCTGGAACAGAAAACCATGACTCACGTTTCTTTGAACGTAATAGGCTCAAAAATGTAGAACAGAGACTAAAGCAAATCAAGTCACACATCTGTGAACATCACATTGTGGTAACTGAGACATCAACGTCACTTTTTAACAGTCCAAAAATGTTTGCTCAAAATGTTAACAAGTGGCTTTACAACTTTGTGGACCGGCATAAAAAAATCTCTAAAAACTATGGTTGCTTAGGTGTCATAAGTATGAACTTCCCAAGTGCTCAGCTTATTAAAAACATCATTCAGCTCAAACCATGTGAATGTGGCCAAAGACCAGGAAGAGGAAAAAGTGGAAAGGAGCAACAAAAACCATTTGGGCCAAAGATTAATACAGAATCACCATCATCTGAGCAGCATACCACCAGTTCACCTGAATCACCACAACAACCTGAACCAGCAACTGAACCAACTAAAGCACCAGCACCAAAAGGTGCACCTCAACCAGTCACTGCACCTGAACCAACAGCTGCACCTGAACCAGTAGCTGAACCATCCACTGCACCTGAACCAACAGCTGCACATGAACCAGTACCTGAACCATCCACTGCACCAGAACCAGTAGCTGAACCACCGACAACACCTGAACCAGCAGCTGCACCTGAACCAACAGTTACACCTGAACCAGTAGCTGAACCATCCACTGCACCTGAACCAACAGCTGCACCTAAACCAGTACCTGAACCAACAGCTGCACCCGAACCAGTACCTGAACCACCCACAACACCTGAACCAGCAGCTGCACCTGAATCAACAGTTACACCTGAACCAGTAGCTGAACCAACAGTTGCACCCGAACCAGTAGCTGAACCAACAGTTGCACCTGAACCAGTACCTGAACCAACAGCTGCACCTGAACCAGTACCTGAACCACCCACAACACCTGAACCAGCAGCTGCACCTGAACCAACAGTTACACCTGAACCAGTACCTGAACCATCCACTGCACCAGAACCAGTAGTTGAACCACCCACAACACCTGAACCAGCAGCTGCACCTGAACCAACAGCTGCACCTAAACCAGTACCCGAACCAACAGCTGCACCCGAACCAGTACCTGAACCACCCACAACACCTGAACCATTCACTGCACCTGAACCAACAGCTGCACCTAAACCAGTACCTGAACCAACAGCTGCACCAGAACCAGTACCTGAACCACCCACAACACCTGAACCAGCAGCTGCACCTGAACCAACAGTTACACCTGAACCAGTAGCTGAACCATCCACTGCACCTGAACCAACAGCTGCACCTAAACCAGTACCTGAACCAACAGCTGCACCCGAACCAGTACCTGAACCAACAGCTGTATCTAAACCAGTACCGGAACCATCCACTGCACCTGAACCAACAGCTGTATCTAAACCAGTACCTGAACCATCCACTGCACCTGAACCAACAGCTGTATCTAAACCAGTACCTGAACTATCAACTGCACCTGAACCAGTCACTGAACCAACAGCTACACCTGAACCAATACCTGAATCAACAGTTGCACCTGAACCATCCACTGCACCTGAGCCAACAGCTGCACATGAACCAGTAACTGAACCAATAGCTACACCTGAACCAACAGCTGCACCTGAACCAATACCTGAACCATCCACTGCACCTGAACCAACAGGTGCACCTGAACAAACAGTTACACCCGAAGCAGTACCTGTACCATCCACAACAACTGAACCAACAGCTGCATCTGAACCAGTACCTGAACCAACAGCTGCACCTGAACTCACAACTGCACCTGAACCAATACCTGAACCATCCACTGCACCTGAACCAACAGCTGCATCTGAACCAACAGCTGCACCTGAATCAACAGCTGCATCTGAACCGATGACTGCACCTGAATCAACAGCTGCATCTGAACCCACGGCTGCACCTGAACCAACAGCTGCATCTGAACCAACAGGTGCATCTGAACCCACGGCTGCACCTGAACCTATACCTGAACCATCCACTGCAGCTGAACCAACAGCTGCACCTGAACCAACAGCTGCATCTGAACCCACGGCTGCACCTGAACCAATACCTGAACCATCCACTGCACCTGAACCAAAAGCTGCACCTGAATCAACAGCTGCATCTGAACCATCCACTGCACCTGAACCAACAGCTGCATCTGAACCCACGGCTGGACCTGAACCAATACCTGAACCATCCACTACACCCAAACAACCAGATGCAACTGAAGGAACTGCTGCACCTGAACCACTATCTTAAGTCTGGATAAATGTGGAGTTTTTGGGATCCTCCTAAAGAGTCTTAAGCCAGAGCGAAAAGAAAATCACAAGCATTATGGGTTTTACTTACTCAATTATAATTGAAAATATTGTGTTGTCAAGTCACAACCCCCCCCCCCCCCCCCCCCAAAAAAAACAAAACAAAAAACAACCATAGATCTTCCCCTGCATAAGAAAGTGGTTCAAAGCCCCCAAACTCAATCTGAGACAATAATTTGAGTAGATTAAAGCCCAACTGCTTCATATTAACACACAGCAAATGAAAACTTTACCACAAAACAAATGTGTGAGAAATTTAACGAGGACCCAAGTTTTTTCTCTGTTAAGCCAACTTTTGAGCGAGAAACAGACCTATTAGTAATGGAGAAGAATTTCACTTTTATTTATTGAATTGTAGCAGTGATTGCCAGTTATTTTTCTCTTCTGTTTACTTATGTGATATTAAAGTTAGTAAACTGAAGTTTTCCCAGCAGGAATGCCAAACATTGCCTGGTTTCAACTTTTAAAACTGAATGTTTTGATGCATGCTCAATCATCCAGGTAGATAAATCCCAAAAGATTGATTCTGTTCATCTGGACATATGGTTTGTAACTTGGATGAGTGACAAGACGTTTCTCCCGCTGGAAACGCTACATCCAGATGAACAGAATCAACCTTTTGGGGTTTTAAAACTGAAGAATTTTCTCCATCTTGTTTGATTATTAATTTAAACATTGGGATTCAGCTATGATTATCAAACCATTTTTTACCATAATTTTAGTCATTCATTGAAAGGAAAACAAAAAATACCAAAATAATTAGCTGTGACTGTGAATATAAATAATAACGAGTAGCAGAACATAAAAAATGATAAAGAAATATGATTTATGACATGAATATGATAGCTTTTCTTAATTTATATAATTTAGATCATAAAACGCTTGAAAAATTTCCAAAATCTACTAGTTAGATAATCATAAATATTAGGAATAGAAGCTTTACTCTGTTTTATGTCATTTTAACTAATATGTGATACTCAGGTAATTGTTGTACCCAGTATCATGTGCATGAAAACTAAGTTTTCATGGAAAGATTCACTGGCTAAGGGTTCTAAATATGAGAAAGATATGCTTTTATATGTTTCTACATTTATGAAAAAAAACAGTATTAACATAGTCTAAATAAATAATATCAATATGAGAAAATGCCTCAAATTTTAAATGGTCACCACATTCCACATTAGACTTTAAAACTTTGCTTAAAAGAATGAAGCTAAACTGTTGGATTAGATTAGATTAGATTAGATTAGATATTTATCGTGTCTTTATGGTGAAGTAAAGGTTTATTGAAAATTGACTCTGCTGTATGTATCTCTAATCCAATTGCTGATGCTGATATATGTCTCTGCAGCTGATTTGAGTAGTCATGCTCCCCTGAACTTCCTGAACACCTGTAGTAATCTTCATTTAAATCAGGGCTGAAAACTTTTAGCGCTGATTTAAGTCCTTTTATTCTGAGTGCCCTACCAATTAAATAATTTATGTGACAAAGTTGTTTGTTAAGTTTGAATAAAGAAAATCATTGTCTTAAATTCATATTGATGACTCTTACCACAATTCTTCTAGAAACACTTCCAGGTACTCAGCAGCCACACTAAATCCCATCTAGGCATTTTTTGTAATTTTTTTGAAGCACTACCTAAGTTAACTTTAATTTCAGTGGTTAAGGTTAATAAAAAACAGAATATACAGAACATTCAGTCAAATAAGATTTGATGAGTTGACAGATTAAATCAGGCAGGAGTCTCTGTGGTCTGTAATGTTTGCAGACAACATTGTGATCTATATTGATAGTGGAGAGCAGGTGGACGAGAGCCTGGTGTGAAAGAGGAGGGATAGGGTGAGATGGAAGCAGATGACCCCTAAAGGACGGAGCAAAAAGAAAAGGCATTGTCCTTTTGATGTCATTAAACAGAATAAAGGTTTAAAGGAGAGGCTGAATTCAACATTCTAAAACTATGTTCATCAAGTGACCTGGCTGATGTTTAGAGCTCCAATTTACAGTTAAGACAACTGTATCCCACTTTTCATGTAATTGTATTCTTATATTGATCTCCCCATTAGCACAGTGTTGTGGCTTTGATGAGTGTGGGTGAAATGATGAACCAATCATTGAAGATTTCCTTATATAACTCACAGGCTGAATCCAAAACTATTAAGGTGTTCCAGCTAAAGAACGTAGGGGATGCCTAAAAACAGATATTCGGTGAAGGAATACTTTTACATGTAGTGCATGTAGATATGTAGTCTATGCAAAATATGTAAAGGATAGCCATTTGAGCTGACTCATCACCTCCCTGACTGTCTTCAAAGTCATATTTTACTAAATAAACTGCTACAACATGGCCTGCACACCTCTTTTACAACGTCTCACTCTCCATTTGTCTCAGTGTCTCTCTTTCTCTCTCCTACACTACTCCAAATAAAAGATTAGAGAACAGAAACATGCAAATCAAAGGTTATCTTTATGTTCACTGTTACAGCAGCTCACTTTACCAGAGACCATTGTCTATTGTCACAGCCATGTCCGGAGCTAAATGTAAAAGCGTTTTGGAGTTTTGTAAATTCTTTTACAAATTGGCTGGTGAGAAAAAAATGTAAACGCATTGGAAAGAAATTTGGACAAATCCTAAATTCCTGAGCTTGATGGAACAACCAGATTATGGGGATCTATAATTTTCTCTCCTTTTTCTCTATGTAAGTAAGACAATATTATTGATTTTATAATAATAGTTTATAATTGCTTTACTTTTAAGACTGACTTATTGTGATGGGAAAGAGTATTGGGCAAATATTTCTGTCTTCCTTTTTCTTGTTGTAGAAATAAACAATTAGAATTGCTTTTTTGACTTTGAAAGAACGATGAAAGAATTAAAAATAGAAGTAAAAATGTCTTCCTCTCACCAGAATAACCTCCTGCTCAGGTTCATGGTTAGGTTTCAATGAAAACCCAGACCTGGATCCAAGATCTTATAACCTTGACTGGATGAAGTCTATACCTGAAGAGACCCCACTATCTGCTATCTCCATTCCTGGAACACACGAGAGCTTAACATTATACGGAGGACCACTTGCTATATGTCAAGTTTGGAATTTGAAGCAGCAACTTAATGTGGGAGTACGATATTTTGACTTGCATGCTGGGATTTGGTTGCCTACACAAAAAAATGTTTATATTCGGGATAGTCACTGGATGTTTTGGCAGCATACGGAATTAGATAATGTCATCAGAGACATTCTTGATTTCTTAAGAGATCACAAAAGTGAGACAGTGATTTTGAAAGTGACATTACATGGTCTTTACAAGAAACAAGTTGCTCAGTTGACAAAGGAATTAATTGACAACTTCAGAAATAAAATATGGACACAGACGATGACACCAAACATGAAGGTCGCAAGGGGCAATATTGTTTTTCTCCAGACTGATGTGTTTCATGCTGGAACAGAAAACCATGACTCACATTTCTTTGAACGTAATAGGCTCAAAAATGTAGAAGAGAGATTAAAGCAAATCAAGTCACACATCTGTGAACATCACATTGTGGTGACTGAGACATCAACGTCACTTTTCAACAATCCAAAAATATTGGCTCGAAATGTCAATGAGCAACTTTACGACTTTGTGGACTGGCATAAAAAAATCTCTAAAAACTATGGTTGCTTAGGTGTCATAAGTATGAACTTCCCAAGTGCTCAGCTTATTAAAAACATCATTCAGCTCAAACCATGTGAATGTGGCCAAGGTCCGGAAGGAGGAGGAAGTGGAAAGGAGCAACAAAAACCATTTGGACCAAAGATTAATACAGTAGTACCGTCATCTGAGCAAAGGACCACGAGTTCACCTGAACCACCCACAACACCTGAACCAGCGGGTGAACCAACTAATGTAACTGCACCAAAAGGTGCACCAAAAAGCACAGAGACACTTGAACGAGTCACTGAACCGTCCACTGAACCTGAATCAATAGATACTTCTGAACCAGTCATTGAACCAACAACAACGTCTGAAATGACAGCTGATGCTGAACCAGTCACAGAAACATCCACTCCATCTGAATCAATGGTTACTTCTGAACCAGTCACTGAACTAACCACTCTGTCTGAATCCATGGGTACTTCTGAAGCCGTCGCTGAAGAAACAACCACATCTGAAAGAACAGTTGAAAATGAACCAGTCACTGAACCATCCACTCCATCTGAAACCATAATTACTTCTGAACCAGTCATTGAACCATCAACTCCACCTGAATCAATGGTTACTTCTGAACCAGTCCCTCAACCACCTAACCCATCTGAATCAATGGTTACTTCTGAACCAGTCCCTCAACCACCTAACCCATCTGAATCGATGGTTACTTCTGAATCTGTCACTGAACCATCCAGTCCTTCTAAATCTGTGGTTACTTCGGAAGCTGTCACTGAGCCATCCACTCCATCTGAATCGGTGGTTACATCAGAACCAGTCACTGAGCCATCCACTCCAGCTGAATCAATCGTTACTTCAGAACCAGTCACTGAACAAACAACCACATCTGAAACAGCAGTTGAAACTGAACCGGTCACTGAACAATCCAGTCCATCTGAATCAGTGGTTACTACTGCAGTTGTCACTGAACCATCAACTCCAACTGAATCAGTTATTACTTCTGAACCAGTGACTGAACCACTTACTCCATTTGAATCGATTGTTACTTCAGAACTAGTTACTGAGCAACCCACTCCATCTGAATCAATGGTTACTTCTGAAGCCTTCACTGAACCATCCACTCCATCTGAATCAATGGTTACTTCTGAAGCAGTCACTGAACCAGGAACCACATCTGAAAAACCAATTGAAACTGAACCAGTGACTGAACCATCCACTCCATCTGAAACACCACTTGAAACTGAGCCAGCCACTGAACCATCTACTACATCCAAATCAGTGGTTAATTCTGAAGCTGTCACTGAACAATCTACGGCATCTGCATCAGTAGTTACTTCTGAAACACTCCAGGAACCATCTACTCCATCTGAATCAATGGTTAGTTCAGAAGTAGTCACTGAGCCATCCATTCCATCTGAATCAATAGTTACTTCAGTCACTGAACCAACAACCCCATCTCATACACTAGTTGAAACTGAACCAGTCACTGAACATTCCAATTCATCTGAATCAGTGGTTACGTCTGAACCAGTTACTGAACCACCCACTCCATCTGAATCAATGGTTACTTCAGAACTAGAAACTGAACCATCCACTTCATCTGAATCAGTAGTTACTACTGAAGCAGTCACTGAACCAACAACCACATCTGAAACACCATTTGGAACTGAACCAGCCACTGGACCATCCAGTTCATCTGATTCAATGTTTCCTTCAGAAACAGTCACTGAGCCAACAACTCCATCTGAAAAACCAGTTGAAACTGAACGACCCACTGAGCCATCTACTCCATCTGAATCAATGGTTACCTCAAAACCAGTCACTGAACCAACAGCTGCATTGGAAACACCAGTTGAAACTGAACCAGTAACTGAGCCATCCACTCCATCTGAATCAGTGATTGCTACTGAAGCTGTCACTGAACCACCCACTCCATCTGAATCAATGGTTACTTCTGAAGCTGTCACTGAACCAGGAACTGCTTCTGAAACGCCACTTGAAACTGAACCAGTGACTGAAACACCCACTCCATCTGAATCAATGGTTACTTCTGAATCAGTCACTGAGCCGTCCACTCCATCTGAATCAATTGTTACTTCTGTACTAGTCAGTGACCCAAGAATCGCATCTGAAACAACAGTTGATACTGAATCAATAACAGGGCCATCCACTCCATCTGAATCAGTGGTTACTTCTGAACCAGTGACTGAACCACCCACTCCATCTGAATCAATGGTTACTTCAGAACCATTCACTGAACCACCCACTCCATCTGAATCAGTGGTTACTTCTGAAGCTGTCACTGAACCATCCACTCCACCTGAATCAATGGTTACTTCAGAACCAGGCACTCAACCACCAACTCCATCTGAATCAATGATTACTTCAGAACCAATCACTGAATCATCCACTCCATCTGAATCAATGGTTACTTCTGTACCAGTCAGTGAACCAACAACCACATCTGAAACACCGGTTGAAACTGAACCAGTTACTGAGCAAACCAGTCCATCTGAATCAATGGTTACTTCAGAATCAGTCATTGAACCATCCACTCCATCTGAATCAGTGGTTACTTCTGAAGCTGTCACTGAACCATCCACTCCATCTGAATCAATGGTTACTTCTGTACCAGTCACTGAACCAACAACCGCATCGGAAACACCAGTTGAAACTGAACCAGTAATTGAGCCATCCACTCCATCTGAATCAGTGGTTACGTCTGAAGCTGTCACTCAACAATCCACTCCATCTGAATCAGTGGTTACTTCTGAACCAGTGACGGAACCATCCACTCCATCTGAATCAGCGGTTACTATAGAAGTCGTCACTGAACCATCCACTCCATCTGAATCAGTGGTTACTTCTGAAGCTGTCACTGAACCATCCACTACACCTGAATCAATGGTTACTTCAGGACTATTAACTGAACCATCCACCCTATCTGAATTAGGGGTTACTTCTGAACCAGTCACTGATTCATCTACTCCATCTGAATCAATGGTTACTTCAGAATCAGTCACTGAACCAACAACCACATCTGAAACACCAGTTGAAACTGAACCAGTCACTGAGACATCCACTTCATCTGAATCAGTGGTTACTTCTGAAGCTGTCACTGAATCAAGAACCGCTTCTAAAACGCCACTTCAAACTGAACCAGCCAGTGAACCATCCACTCTATCTGAATCAATGGTTACCTCAGAACCAGTCACTGAACCAACAATTGCATCTGAAACACCAGTTGATACTGAACCAGTAACTGAGCCACCAACTCCACCTGAATCAGAGTTTACTTCTGAACCAGTGACTGAACCATCCACTTCATCAGAATCAATGGTTATATCAGAACCATTCACTGAACCACCCACTCCATCTGAATCAATGGTTACTTCTGAAGCTGTCACTCAACCATCCACTCCATCTGAATCAGTGGTTACTTCTGAAGCAGTCACTGAACCATCCACTCCATCTGAATCAATGGTTACTTCTGAAGCAGTCACTGAACCCTCCACTCCATCTGAATCAGTGGTTACTTCTGAAGCTGTCACTGAACCATCCACTCCACCTGAATCAATGGTTACTTCAGAACCAGGCACTGAACCATCCACTCCACTTGAATCAATGGTTACTTCAGAACCAGGCAGTGAACCATCCACTCCACCTGAATCAATGGTTACTTCTGTACCAGTCACTGAACCCTCCACTCCATCTGAATCAGTGGTTACATCTGAAGCTGTCACTGAACCATCCACTCCACCTGAAACAATGGTTACTTCAGAACCAGGCACTGAACCATCCACTCCATCTGAATCAATGGTTACTTCAGAACCAGGCACTGAACCATCCACTCCATCTGAATCAGTGGTTACTTCTGAAGTTGTCACTGAACCATCCACTCCACCTGAATCAATTGTTACTTCTTTACCAGTCAGTGAACCAACAATCGCATCTGAAACACCAGTTGATACTGAACCAGTAACTGAGCCCTCCACTCCATCTGAATTAGTGGTTACTTCTAAATCAGTCACTGAACCATCCACTCCATCTGAATCAGAGTTTACTTCTGAACCAGTGACTGAACCATCCACTCCATCAGAATCAATGGTTACTTCAGAACCATTCAATGAACCACCCACTCCATCTGAATCAATGGTTACTTCTGAAGCTGTCACTGAACCATCCACTCCATCTGAATCAGTGGTTACTTCTGAAGCTGTCAATGAACCATCCACTCCACCTGAATCAATCGTTACTTCAGAACCAGGCACTCAACCACCAACTCCATCTGAATCAGTGATTATTTCAGAACCAATCACTGAACTATCCACTCCATCTGAATCAATGGTTACTTCAGAACCAGTCATTGAACCATCCACTCCAACTGAATCAGTGGTTACTTCTGAAGTTGTCACTGAACCATCCACTCCACCTGAATCAATTGTTACTTCTTTACCAGTCAGTGAACCAACAACCACATCTGAAACACCGGTTGAAACTGAACGAGTTACTGAGCCAACCAGTCCATCTGAATCAATGGTAACTTCAGAACCAGTCATTGAACCATCCACTCCAACTGAATCAGTGGTTACTTCTGAAGCTGTCACTGAACCATCCACTCCACCTGAATCAATCGTTACTTCAGAACCAGGCACTGAATCATCCACTCCACCTGAATCAATGGTTACTTCAGAACCAATCACTGAACCATCCACTCCATCTGAATCAATGGTTACTTCTGTACCAGTGACTGAACCCTCCACTCCATCTGAATCAGTGGTTACTTCTGAAGCTGTCACTGAACCATCCACTCCACGTGAATCAATGGTTACTTCAGAACCAGGCACTGAACCATCCACTCCGTCTGAATCAGTGGTTACTTCTGAAGTTGTCACTGAGCCATCCACTCCACCTGAATCAATCGTTACTTCTTTACCAGTCAGGGAACCAACAATCGCATCTGAAACACCAGTTGATACTGAACCAGTAACTGAGCCCTCCACTCCATCTGAATTAGTGGTTACTTCTAAATCAGTCACTGAACCATCCACTCCATCTGAATCAGAGTTTACTTCTGAACCAGTGACTGAACCATCCACTCCATCAGAATCAATGGTTACTTCTGAAGGTGTCACTCAACCATCCACTCCATCTGAATCAGTGGTTACTTCTGAAGCTGTCACTGAACCATCCACTCCACCTGAATCAATCGTTACTTCAGAACCAGGCACTGAACCACCAACTCCATCTGAATCAGTGATTACTTCAGAACCAATCACTGAACTATCCACTCCATCTGAATCAATGGTTACTTCAGAACCAGTCATTGAACCATCCACTCCAACTGAATCAGTGGTTACTTCTGAACCTGTGACTGAACCATCCACTCCATCAGAATCAATGGTTACTTCTGAAGCTGTCACTCAACCATCCACTCCATCTGAATCAGTGGTTACTTCTGAAGCTGTCACTGAACCATCCACTCCACCTGAATCAATCGTTACTTCAGAACCAGGCACTGAACCACCAACTCCATCTGAATCAGTGATGACTTCAGAACCAATCACTGAATTATCCACTCCATCTGAATCAATGGTTACTTCAGAACCAGTCATTGAACCATCCACTCCAACTGAATCAGTGGTTACTTCTGAAGTTGTCACTGAACCATCCACTCCACCTGAATCAATTGTTACTTCTTTACCAGTCAGTGAACCAACAACCACATCTGAAACACCGATTGAAACTGAACCAGTTACTGAGCAAACCAGTCCATCTGAATCAATGGTAACTTCAGAACCAGTCATTGAACCATCCACTCCAACTGAATCAGTGGTTACTTCTGAAGGTGTCACTCAACCATCCACTCCACCTGAATCAATCGTTACTTCAGAACCAGGCACTGAACCACCAACTCCATCTGAATCAGTGATTACTTCAGAACCAATCACTGAACCATCCACTCCACCTGAATCAGTGGTTACTTCTGAAGCTGTCACTGAATCATCCACTCCATCTGAATCAGTGGTTACTTCTGAAGCAGTCACTGAACCAACCACTCCATCTGAATCAATGGTTACTTCTGTACCAGTCACTGAACCCTCCACTCCATCTGAATCAGTGGTTACTTCTGAAGCTGTCACTGAACCATCCACTCCATCTGAATCAATTGTTACTTCAGAACCAGGCACTGAACCACCAACTCCATCTGAATCAGTGATTACTTCAGAACCAATCACTGAACCATCCACTCCATCTGAATCAATGGTTACTTCAGAACCAGTCATTGAACCATCCACTCCACCTGAATCAGTGGTTACTTCTGAAGTTGTCACTGAACCATCCACTCCACCTGAATCAATTGTTACTTCTTTACCAGTCAGAGAACCAACAATCGCATCTGAAACACCAGTTGATACTGAACCAGTAACTGAGCCCTCCACTCCATCTGAATTAGTGGTTACTTCTAAATCAGTCACTGAACCATCCACTCCATCTGAATCAGATTTTACTTCTGAACCAATGACTGAACCATCCACTCCATCAGAATCAATGGTTATTTCAGAACCATTCACCGAACCACCCACTCCATCTGAATCAATGGTTACTTCTGAAGCTGTCACTCAACCATCCACTCCATCTGAATCAGTGGTTACTTCTGAAGCAGTCACTGAACCCTCCACTCCATCTGAATCAGTGGTTACTTCTGAAGCTGTCACTGAACCATCCACTCCACCTGAATCAATGGTTACTTCAGAACCAGGCACTGAACCATCCACTCCACCTGAATCAATGGTTACTTCAGAACCAGGCACTGAACCATCCACTCCACCTGAATCAATGGTTACTTCTGTACCAGTCACTGAACCCTCCACTCCATCTGAATCAGTGGTTACATTTGAAGCTGTCACTGAACCATCCACTCCACCTGAATCAATGGTTACTTCAGAACCAGGCACTGAACAATCCACTCCACCTGAATCAATGGTTACTTCAGAACCAGGCACTGAACCATCCACTCCATCTGATTCAGTGGTTACTTCTGAAGCTGTCACTGAACCCTCCACTCCATCTGAATCAGTGGTTACTTCTGAAGTTGTCACTGAACCATCCACTCCATCTGAATCAGTGGTTACTTCTGAAGCTGTCACTGAATCATCCACTCCACCTGAATCAATTGTTACTTCAGAACCAGGCAGTCAACCACCAACTCCATCTGAATCAGTGATTACTTCAGAACCAATCACTGAACCATCCACTCCACCTGAATCAATGGTTACTTCTGAAGCTGTCACTGAACCATCCACTCCACCTGAATCAGTGGTTACTTCTGAAGCTGTCACTGAACCATCCACTCCACCTGAATCAATGGTTACTTCAGAACCAGGCACTGAACCACCAACTCCATCTGAATCAGTGATTACTTCAGAACCAATCACTGAACCATCCACTCCACCTGAATCAGTGGTTAGTTCTGAAGCTGTCACTGAATCATCCACTCCATCTGAATCAATGGTTACTTCTGAAGCAGTCACTGAACCCTCCACTCCATCTGAATCAGTTTTTACTTCTGAAGCTGTCACTGAACCATCGACTCCACCAGAATTAATGGTTACTTCAGAACCAATCACTGAACCATCCACTCCATCTGAATCAATGGTTACTTCTGTACCAGTGACTGAACCCTCCACTCCATCTGAATCAGTGGTTACTTCTGAAGCTGTCACTGAACCATCCACTCCACCTGAATCAATGGTTACTTCAGAACCAGGCACTGAACCATCCACTCCACCTGATTCAATGGTTACTTCAGAACCAGGCACTGAACCATCCACTCCATCTGAATCAATGGTTACTTCTGTACCAGTCACTGAACCCTCAACTCCATCTGAATCAGTGGTTACTTCTGAAGCTGTCACTGAACCATCCACTCCATCTGAATCAATTGTTACTTCAGAACCAGGCACTGAACCACCAACTCCATCTGAATCAGTGATTACTTCAGAACCAATCACTGAACCATCCACTCCATCTGAATCAGTGGTTACTTCAGAACCAGTCATTGAACCATTTACTCCACCTGAATCAGTGGTTACTTCTGAAGTTGTCACTGAGCCATCCACTCCACCTGAATCAATTGTTACTTCTTTACCAGTCAGTGAACCAACAATCGCATCTGAAACACCAGTTGATACTGAACCAGTAACTGAGCCCTCCACTCCATCTGAATTAGTGGTTACTTCTAAATCAGTCACTGAACCATCCACTCCATCTGAATCAGAGTTTACTTCTGAACCAGTGACTGAACCATCCACTCCATCTGAATCAAGGGTTACTTCAGAACCATTCACTGAACCACCCACTCCATCTGAATCAATGGTTACTTCTGTACCAGTCACTCAACCATCCACTCCATCTGAATCAGTGGTTACTTCTGAAGCTGTCACTGAACCATCCACTCCACCTGAATCAATCGTTACTTCAGAACCAGGCACTGATCCACCAACTCCATCTGAATCAGTGATTACTTCAGAACCAATAACTGAACTATCCACTCCATCTGAATCAATGGTTACTTCAGAACCAGTCATTGAACAATCCACTCCACCTGAATCAGTGGTTACCTCTGAAGTTGTCACTGAAACATCCACTCCACCTGTATCAATTGTTACTTCTTTACCAGTCAGTGAACCAACAACCACATCTGAAACACCTGTTGAAACTGAACCAGTTACTGAGCAAACCAGTCCATCTGAATCAATTGTAACTTCAGAACCAGTCATTGAACCATCCACTCCACCTGAATCAGTGGTTACTTCTGAAGCTGTCACTGAACCATCCACTCCACCTGAATCAATCGTTACTTCAGAACCAGGCACTGAACCACCAACTCCATCTGAATCAGTGATTACTTCAGAACCAATCACTGAACCATCCACTCCACCTGAATCAGTGGTTACTTCTGAAGCTGTCACTGAATCATCCACTCCATCTGAATCAATGGTTACTTCTGAAGCAGTCACTGAACCAACCACTCTATCTGAATCAATGGTTACTTCTGTACCAGTCAGTGAACCCTCCACTCCATCTGAATCAGTGGTTACTTCTGAAGCTGTCACTGAACCATCCACTCCATCTGAATCAATTGTTACTTCTTTACCAGTCAGTGAACCAACAATCGCATCTGAAACACCAGTTGATACTGAACCAGTAACTGAGCCCTCCACTCCATCTGAATCAGAGTTTACTTCTGAACCAGTGACTGAACCATCCACTCCATCAGAATCAATGGTTATTTCAGAACCATTCACTGAACCACCCACTCCATCTGAATTAATGGTTACTTCTGAAGCTGTCGCTCAACCATCCACTCCATCTGAATCAGTGGTTACTTCTGAAGCAGTCACTGAACCATCCACTCCACCTGAATCAATGGTTACTTCTGTACCAGTCAGTGAACCAACAACCACATCTGAAACACCGGTTGAAACTGAACCAGTTACTGAGCAAACCAGTCCATCTGAATCAATGGTTACTTCAGAACCAGTCATTGAACCATCCACTCCACCTGAATCAGTTTTTACTTCTGAAACTGTCACTGAACCATCCACTCCATCTGAATCAATGGTTACTTCTCTACCAGTCAGTGAACCATCCACTCCATCTGAATCAATGGTTACTTCTGAACCAGGCACTGAACCATCCACTCCACCTGAATCAATGGTTACTTCAGAACCAGGCACTGAACCTTCCACTCCATCTGAATCAATGGTTACTTCTGAAGCTGTCACTGAACCACCCACTCCATCTGAATCAATGGTTACTTCTGAAGCTGTCACTGAACCATCCACTCCACCTGAATCAATGGTTACTTCAGAACCAGGCACTCAACCATCAACTCCATCTGAATCAATGATTACTTCAGAACCAATCACTGAACCATCCACTCCACCTGAATCAATGGTTACTTCTGTACCAGTCAGTGAACCAACAATCGCATCTGAAACACCAGTTGATACTGAACCAGTAAATGAGCCATCCACTCCATCTGAATCAATGGTTACTTCTAAATCAGTCACCGAGCCATCCAGTCCATCTGAATCAATGGTTACTTCTGAAGCTGTCACTGAACCACCCACTCCATCTGAATCAATGGTTACTTCAGAACCAATCACTGAACCATCCACTCCACCTGAATCAATGGTTACTTCTGTACCAGTCAGTGAACCAACAACCACATCTGAAACACCGGTTGAAACTGAACCAGTTACTGAGCAAACCAGTCCATCTGAATCAATGGTTACTTCTGAATTTGTCACTGAACCACCCACTCCATCTGAATCAATGGTTACTTCTGAAGCTGTCACTGAACCACCCACTCCATCTGAATCAATGGTTACTTCAGAACCAATCACTGAACCATCCACTCCACCTGAATCAATGGTTACTTCTGTACCAGTCAGTGAACCAACAACCACATCTGAAACACCGGTTGAAACTGAACCAGTTACTGAGCAAACCAGTCCATCTGAATCAATGGTTACTTCTGAATTTGTCACTGAACCACCCACTCCATCTGAATCAATGGTTACTTCTGAAGCTGTCACTGAACCACCCACTCCATCTGAATCAATGGTTACTTCAGAACCAATCACTGAACCATCCACTCCACCTGAATCAATGGTTACTTCTGTACCAGTCAGTGAACCAACAACCACATCTGAAACACCGGTTGAAACTGAACCAGTTACTGAGCAAACCAGTCCATCTGAATCAATGGTTACTTCAGAACCAGTCATTGAACCATCCACTCCACCTGAATCAGTTTTTACTTCTGAAACTGTCACTGAACCATCCACTCCATCTGAATCAATGGTTACTTCTCTACCAGTCAGTGAACCATCCACTCCATCTGAATCAATGGTTACTTCTGAACCAGGCACTGAACAATCCACTCCACCTGAATCAATGGTTACTTCAGAACCAGGCACTGAACCTTCCACTCCATCTGAATCAATGGTTACTTCTGAAGCTGTCACTGAACCACCCACTCCATCTGAATCAATGGTTACTTCTGAAGCTGTCACTGAACCATCCACTCCACCTGAATCAATCGTTACTTCAGAACCAGGCACTGAATCATCCACTCCACCTGAATCAATGGTTACTTCAGAACCAATCACTGAACCATCCACTCCATCTGAATCAATGGTTACTTCTGTACCAGTCAGTGAACCAACAACCACATCTGAAACACCGGTTGAAACTGAACCAGTTACTGAGCAAACCAATCCATCTGAATCAATGGTTACTTCAGAACCAGTCATTGAACCATCCACTCCACCTGAATCAGTTTTTACTTCTGAAACTGTCACTGAACCATCCACTCCATCTGAATCAATGGTTACTTCTCTACCAGTCAGTGAACCATCCACTCCATCTGAATCAATGGTTACTTCTGAACCAGGCACTGAACCATCCACTCCACCTGAATCAATGGTTACTTCAGAACCAGGCACTGAACCTTCCACTCCATCTGAATCAATGGTTACTTCTGAAGCTGTCACTGAACCACCCACTCCATCTGAATCAATGGTTACTTCTGAAGCTGTCACTGAACCATCCACTCCACCTGAATCAATCGTTACTTCAGAACCAGGCACTCAACCACCAACTCCATCTGAATCAATGATTACTTCAGAACCAATCACTGAACCATCCACTCCACCTGAATCAATGGTTACTTCTGTACCAGTCAGTGAACCAACAACCACATCTGAAACACCGGTTGAAACTGAACCAGTTACTGAGCAAACCAGTCCATCTGAATCAATGGTTACTTCAGAACCAGTCATTGAACCATCCACTCCACCTGAATCAGTTTTTACTTCTGAAACAGGCACTGAACCATCCACTACATCTGAATCAATGGTTACTTCTGTACCAGTCACTGAACCATCCACTCCATCTGAATTAATGGTTACTTCAGAACCAGGCACTGAACCATCCACTCCATCTGAATCAATGGTTACTTCTGTACCAGTCACTGAACCTTCCACTCCATCTGAATCAGTGGTTACTTCTGAAGCAGGCACTGAACCACCCACTCCATCTGAATCAATGGTTACTTCTGAAGCTGTCACTGAACCATCCACTCCACCTGAATCAATCGTTACTTCAGAACCAGGCACTGAATCATCCACTCCACCTGAATCAATGGTTACTTCAGAACCAATCACTGAACCATCCACTCCATCTGAATCAATGGTTACTTCTGTACCAGTCAGTGAACCAACAACCACATCTGAAACACCGGTTGAAACTGAACCAGTTACTGAGCAAACCAATCCATCTGAATCAATGGTTACTTCAGAACCAGTCATTGAACCATCCACTCCACCTGAATCAGTTTTTACTTCTGAAACTGTCACTGAACCATCCACTCCATCTGAATCAATGGTTACTTCTCTACCAGTCAGTGAACCATCCACTCCATCTGAATCAATGGTTACTTCTGAACCAGGCACTGAACCATCCACTCCACCTGAATCAATGGTTACTTCAGAACCAGGCACTGAACCTTCCACTCCATCTGAATCAATGGTTACTTCTGAAGCTGTCACTGAACCACCCACTCCATCTGAATCAATGGTTACTTCTGAAGCTGTCACTGAACCATCCACTCCACCTGAATCAATCGTTACTTCAGAACCAGGCACTCAACCACCAACTCCATCTGAATCAATGATTACTTCAGAACCAATCACTGAACCATCCACTCCACCTGAATCAATGGTTACTTCTGTACCAGTCAGTGAACCAACAACCACATCTGAAACACCGGTTGAAACTGAACCAGTTACTGAGCAAACCAGTCCATCTGAATCAATGGTTACTTCAGAACCAGTCATTGAACCATCCACTCCACCTGAATCAGTTTTTACTTCTGAAACAGGCACTGAACCATCCACTACATCTGAATCAATGGTTACTTCTGTACCAGTCACTGAACCATCCACTCCATCTGAATTAATGGTTACTTCAGAACCAGGCACTGAACCATCCACTCCATCTGAATCAATGGTTACTTCTGTACCAGTCACTGAACCTTCCACTCCATCTGAATCAGTGGTTACTTCTGAAGCAGGCACTGAACCATCCAGTCCATCTGAATCAATTGTTACTTCTGTACCAGTCAGTGAAACAACAACCACATCTGAAACACCAGTTGAAACTGAACCAGTTACTGAGCAAACCAGTCCATCTGAATCAATGGTTACTTCAGAACAAGTCATTGAACCATCCACTCCACCTGAATCAATGGTTTTTCCTGAACCAGTCACTGAACCATCCACTCCATCTTTATCAGTACTTCCACCGAAATTACCAAAGTCTGAGGAGCCTACATCTAAATTGCCACCTCTTGCGATACTAACAGCGGAACCCACAACTGTACCTAAGTCACCAACATCTATAACAGATTTCCTACACCCCTATGAAATAGGACCAGGAAATAAGTCCCCAACACAGTATTCTGTTCTTCCTCAACCTGATCATGATGTTCCACCTGGACCAGTACTTGAGATACATCCTGCTAGTTTCCCTAACATGCTGCCCAAAAAAGGGCACAAGCTACATAGACCATGGGTAAGGCGCAAGTGTTACAGAGGTTAAATGATGGTGATGATAATGAATATGATCAAGTAAATCAATCACCCTCCAAAATCCTAGAAAGCAAAAATGTCTGATTGTGTTGTGTTATAAAAAATAAATTACAATTTACAATAAAATTGTTTTGTTATCCAATGTAATCGCTTTATCTAACAAAAGTTTTGGAAATGTGAAAGTATAATTCAAAAACACATAACAAACCTTTTTTCCTCTTTCTTTTATTTAAATGTAATTAAATATGGACAAATGGTAGACTACTTAAAATAAAGTATTATCCATATTATTTCAACTCTTTTATAAGTTTTGCTGCTCTGGTTGCTTGATTGAATGATTATTCTTTTAGGGATTATACAACAATTCCTTAACTGACCTATAAAAGGGTCATTATTAGAGTTATTATTGTTTCAGTATTGAAATATCATCAGTCTCTTAATTACTGTATAGGCAACTTATCAAAAATACAAATAATTGAATTAATTATGAGGTTTAAAAATTATTTTTTATACTAATTATTTGGTCAGTATGCAGTCTGCATGGTCAGTGTTTATGGTCAATATTTATCAGCCTTTAGCGTGTCAGTGTGGTGTCACCCATTATGACCCTATGCAAAGAATCTGCATATGGCAAAAAATAAATAAATACAAAACTTATATGTATTAACAATTGTATGTGAAAAAAGATGATCAAATGATAACCGTTAAAACGTCTTAATGCATTCTTAATCATCCAGGAAAGTAAATCTCCAAAAGTTGATTCTGTTCATCTGGACGTAGCGTTTTGTGGGAGAAACGTTTCGTCACTCATCCAAGTGACTTCTTCAGTCTCAGCTGACTGCAGGTTTCCCCAATCTTATAAACAGTACATTTGCATAATGACTGAAACCAGCCCACTGAGGAACAATTCACGGATCACATTGACTCGGTGGACCGACACATCAAATTCACCAGGGAGGATATGAAAAGTGGCAGGTTAGCCTTCTTAGACTGTGAGATTTCCATCAGTAATGGGGGACATCTAAAAGCTGACATGTACCCTAAACCTACGCATACGGATCAGTATCTAAGGTTTGACTATCATCATCCACTGGAGCACAAACTGGGTGTTATTAGGACGCTACAACACAGAGCGAACACCATCCCCACTGACACAGCGGCCAGGGAGGCAGAAGAACAGCACATCAAGAAGGCCCTGAGTAAATGTGGTTATCCCAACTGGACTTTTGTCAAAGCTGGGAAGGCACCTAAAGAAAGATCCAGCCGATCCAGGAGAGAAGAACAACCAAATTTTTTCTAAACACCGGGTCTCTGTGGCTTTTAAACCCCAAAACATGCTGCGCCAAAAATTGGTCCACCCCAAGGATCGGGTCCCCCGATACAAACAGAGTAACATAGTGTACGCTGTTAAGTGCCAGGAGGATTGCCAGGATTTATACATCGGGGAAAACAAACAACCTCTGGCGAAGCGGATGACACAACACAGAAGAGCTACCTCGTCAGGGCAGGACTCTGCAGTCTATTTACACCTACAGGCCAGTGGACACTCTTTCAATGATGAGGATGTGCACATCCTGGACAGGGAGGAACGCTGGAGTCAAGGAGGCCATTTACGTGAAAAGGGAAAGACCATCTCTGAATAGAGGAGAGGGCCTAAGGGCACATCTTTCGCCATCTTACGATGCTGTGATTGCAGCCATTCCCCAACTCTCTGTGAATGGTACGTATGGCCATTGATCAGTGGTCTTTGATCAGTGGGTTTTGGTCAGTGGTTGTTGATCAATGGTCATGAGAATTTGCATAATTAAGATTAAGGAACTGACCTCCCAGCCCATTGTTCCTTCAGTGGGCTGGTTTCAGTCATTATGCAAATGTACTGTTTATAAGATTTGGGGAAACCTGCAGTCAGCTGAGACTGAAGAAGTCACTTGGATGAGTGACGAAACGTTTCTCCCACAAATCGCTACGTCCAGATGAACAGAATCAACTTTTGGAGATAACCATTAACAACATATAATCACTGGCCACTTTTGAGGTCAAACTGTTTTGCTAACATAACTAAGTAATGAGTCATATTCAGACATGCAGACAATAATGGGGACAAAATGTGATTTAAGTGACTTTGAACATTGGTGCGTTACAGGCTGGTCTGAGTAATTCTGAATCTGCTGATCTGCTGGGATTTTCCCACTCAGCCATCACTCATGGGTTTAAAGAGAATGGTGTGAGAAAGGTAAAATATCCATGACGTTGCAATTTGCATGGGCTTACCAAAATTGGACAATAGAAGACTGGAAAAACATTGCCTGTTCTAATGAGTCTCAATTTCTGTTGTGATGTTGTGTCCTTGTCTTCGCGTTACAGCCTACCTAAGGTTGTCACCCATTTCTATCACTTTATGACCACAGCAGACACATATTCTGATGGATAACACCCCATTTCACAATCATCTCAAAGTGGTGTCTTTAATATAACAACTGTACTCAAAATAAATAAATAAATGAATATATGAATACATAAAAATAAATAAATAAAACACAGTCCCCAATTTAATACAGCACCTTTGGACCTTTGGAGGTCGCAGTGGTTGTGGATGGGGGCTTCACATGTGCAGCTGACAAATCTGTAGCAACTGTGTCACACTATTATGTCAATATGGACCAAAATCTCTGACGAATATTTCCAGCACCTTGTTGAATCTATATGAATTAAGGCAATTCTGAAGGTGAAAGGGTCTCCAACCTGGTATTAGCCAGTACCTAATAAAGTGGATAGTGAGTGTATACAGTATGTTCACAAAAAGCCCTGTTAGGTTTTCATATGGGATACTTATTAATCTACAATTAAATCGACAAATATGCCCACAAACTTATTTTTGTCACATGGCGACTGGCACACAGGTGTGTCCCTGAGGCCCTCTAGTGGATCTTTTGGGAACTGCCTAAGCACAAATAAACTGGGGCTACATGTAATATAGCCTATTAGGAAAACTCAGCGTATTGTATTATAACTATTTATTGACTTACCTACTACGTAACGACTAATATCCGAGTGGGTAATATGTTTTAATACTATATTTCTTGCACACTGGCCTGGCAGGTTAGTGTGCTTATTACCTGTATTTCCTGGTTTGCTCTTGCTTAATTAATCAGACGAACACGGATGGAGTCACATTTCGTCAGGTTGTAACTCGCTGGATTCCCAGCATGTGACTCCGGCACGCTGGTCGTCTGCTGGCTGTTTGCTGTGTCAAGAAAAGAAAAACCCGAACTTCCTTGTATCGACTCACTACTCAAACAGAGAAAGCTTCGCATCAGCCGCGACAGCTGCCGACAACCCTGTTGTGTCTTCACGGCAAACCCGAGAGGGATAAAAGACGCATTTGGCACATTTTAATACACCGGTAAGTTTCTTTCTGTGAACTTGTGAAAAAGTGAAAACGGAAAACTAAACTAAACCTCTGTGTTCTCATCTTTTCCGCACCGGCAGATAGACATTTCCAACAGGAATGCCAAACGTGTGGTAGAAGTGCTGCTTTTCTTTGTTTTACCTCAAATTGTAAAGTAACTTTTTTTTGAGATTCACCCAGCTGTAAATTTAGTGTCATAATATGACGAAGTCATTCAAAAACAACAGTAACAAAACACAGGATTAGTGTAAGAACATCTTTAATAAGAACACAAAAAGTAGTTCGAATACAAATAAAGTCAGTCTGAGATAAAGGGAAATGTAAGGTTAAAGTGTTAATAGTTTAAAAAACGATCACAACCGAAATTCACCTCATTAGCACAAAATATTTACAGGAATAAGAGAAGAAGCTAAACAGTTTGTTAACTGTTAATTGCCTACAATAAAGGAAATGTTTACTGTTGTTTAAATCATTATATTATATGATATTATGTTATAATATATTATGCTTTTAATCCATAACTGTAGTAAATAGTTACACATTAAATTTAGCTATACTGAACTTTCTTACAGCAACTTCTAAGCTCTGCTTTCATCGATACTCAGTTATGACACTGATATTGTACTGAATTTATTACTGATGCCCAAATAATAATAATGCTAATGTTTAACTGGTTCACACATTTTGCTGATTGTGTGTATTTACAGGGCTCCGGTTTCTGTTGATCAATGAGCTGACTAATCTGTTTTCCAAATAGGTGTGACATGAGTGGGCTTCACCCACTGAGAAGAGATGAATACTGATGTTTTACTCTGCCCAGCTGTGCAGACGTGGAGTAAAACCCTCATTTCAGAGCCACACCGCCACACACACTGCCACACATCTGCATGGGTCTCTCCTTCACTGCTCCCACTTCACGACTCTTGCCGTCCTTTCTGTGAGACCATGTACCCAGGTGAACTTGACCCGAACACGGACCCGCAGCTCTTGGAGTCCAAGTTGGACTTCTTCCACAAGCTGGGCTACTCCACGGCTCAGGTACAGGCTGTTCAGCAGAAGTTCGGCCCCAACATGGACACGGATAAAGTGCTGGGGGAGCTGGTTCGGATCGGGCCTGTTCAGGAGGCCAATCAGGGGCCGGTGACCACAATGTCGGTGCTGGTGTCCAGAGGAGAAACCCAGCCATCGGGCCCTACACTGCTGCTGCCTGTAGCTGGTACTTCTCCTCAGAGCAAAGAGGAGACTGGCGAGGAAGGAAAGACTTTGAGACCCGTCGTTATAGACGGCAGCAATGTGGCCATGAGGTGAGCAAACTAATCAGTAGCTAGACTGATACTGAGTGATTGATTATGATATCGGTTAAAGCTCATGAATATGCCAGCCAAGTCCATTTTCTAACAGAAATCTCCCAAATCCACTGTTTAAAGCTCCTGCGTTCTCCACCGATCATCTGATTGATCCAAAATTGAAAACAGAATCATTATTGTGTCTCATGACTTGTAAATAATGTTTTTTATGCAGTATTGTCCAAAATTCACAGGTTAAATGTCAGAGAATTTCTATTTCTGCATTATGGAGTTTCTATCTATCAGAGCTGCAGTGATTATATGATAAGGCAATAATACTTTCAGTTGGTTTTCACTCAAAAAGCAGATGAATGAGCTGCTCTTGTCTGTTTTGAATAATGTAGAACCACAACGATTAATCAGTTAATCAAAGTTTAATATGCAAATAACTGTTTATGCTAAATGAGCTATTTCATCTTCATACTTGAGAATACTTAGTGCCTCTGTTTATGATCCTAAGCTGTATTTTGGGGGTTGAACTGAGGAAAATTAGATATAACAGGCATTTACTAAATTTTCTGTCATTTTACAGAGAAATCCGTTAATTATCTTAGAAAATAGTCTGTAGATTTATTTCTAATGAATATAATAATACATTTCTGCCCTAACAAAACCCTTTTTTCTGCTGTAAATAGGATAGATAACTTATGTTTTCAGTCAAAGAAAGTAGATTGGTTAATTTTTGGTTTTATCGTGATTCTCACAGCAGCTACACAAGCTATTTTCAATCTTAGTGCGGCTTTGAGGTTACCAGGCATAAAGTCCTTGACATTTAACTACACCACAACTCCCCCACTGATTTAATTCAGTTTTTTTAAGAGATCCAATTCCTTCTAATTGTATGACAATCAGCTAAAAGCAGGTCATTGTGACAGTCAGCTTCCATCTGCAGTTTCATTCACAGTTTCAGTTAGGAGTAGGAGTTGACTGAGTGGGAGGTTGTCTGGTGACAGCCTGTGCGCAGGGGTCCAGCAGCGTTAGATGCTTCATTTACCTTTCAGCACGTTTAAACCCAGAACAAAAGCAGCTTTTTAAACACAAATAAGTTAAATTATGCTCTTCAGGTGGTGTCATATCTCTTTATCTCTTTTTTTCTGGTTTGGTTTTTTAATCAAAATGTGGAAACGGCGTGGATTTTAGAATAGAATAGAATAGAATAATCATTTAATTGTCCCACAAGGGGAAATTTGGTTGTAACAGCAGCAAGAAAAACACATATACAAATAAAATGGACACAGGACACAGAACATATTTACAAAGATTATTTATAAATGAATTGTTATTTTCTCAACTGTAAGGGTAATAAATCATTGTTATAACTAATAGATGCCTCTATGAGGATGGCAAATAATTGTTAAAACCTGATACAAGATTATAAAGTCAAATGTTAACAAGCTGGTGTAAAAAGCATTTGTTAACATGGCTGTTAAACTCATTTTACATTGTGGGCCAAATACAGCCCACTTTAATCTTAAGTGCGTCAGACCAGTGAATGATGAATATTTTTTTCTTTTTTGTTTTGTTTTGATGTTTTTGCTGTGAACCCACCGTAAATTTTTTTTTATTTTTTTTTATTTTTTTTACAGTAGATAGTGAAAAAACAAGATCTATGTGGTGGGTCTTTATCGGTGGGGAAAATGAAATGTGTGAAACGTACATAATATGAAAATACAATTGTAAAAAGTGTAAAATTTATGTCCTCTTTCACATTTTCTGAAAGTTGTGCAGTGATTGGAAAACGTAAAAGGTTTTGTGAAATTCTGGCCCCTGGGCCTTAATTTGACACCCCTGATTTAGAGCAATGCTCAAATCTCTCTCTTTTTTATTACGAGCCAAGCTTTCCTTTCTCGTGTCATGTTTCTGTGACTGATTAGTCAGTTCTTGGGACTGCAGTAGCCTGAGTAACAAATTTTCTTGCAGATTTTCCAAGTTGTTTTCCAACTTGGTGGACACTGGCAGAGAGATTTGTCAGTTTTCCCTGCCAGGAACAAACCCAACATTCCAACATGTTCTCAGAAATATCTACAAAAACTGGTTTCTACCAATACCACAAAATTTCTGATTAGCAAATATGTGAGTTCCAATTTGAACTAAATGCTGACATTAGCATGCTAATATGCTAATGGTTTTATGAACTGTGTGCTGCATTTTATTAGATTTAAAACGAGCTGTTAAGCCCATGAGGTCAACAGTTTCACTGAAGTCATAGAGTGAGTGAGTTGTACGTTATTTTTCTCACAGACTTTTCTCATAGCGTTCTTTGTAAATAATGATAATACTGCCCCATAGTGTTTACTGTGTCAACATTAGCACCAAATCCAGCATACAGGGAAACTGTAATACTGTTAGACATTTGATTCAAAACCAATATTCTTCGTCGTTTCGTATCGTTAAAAGTCTTGAACTTTATCAGATACATTTCTAAAATTATTTCATTTTATTTCAACTATTCCAACAGTCATTCCAATATAAGTTGCTAATCATAATATTAAATATTTTATATCATAAATTATGTATATACTATTTTAGGTTGAAGATTTAAATACAATTTCAGTGATTAGGCCCATCAGAGATTATACTACACACTCACTGTGTGTTTTGTACTTGCGTTGTACATCAACTGAGGAATTTTTTTTTTCTTTTTACTCAGAACACAATAAACCAGTTCTGTAAACTGCAGCTTCCAAGACTGCTGCCTTTTCCCAAGTAAATTACCTAAAAGCATGCAGGTACTGATCTCTAATTACTGACTGTGATTTGGGAAGTTTAGTTGTGCTAAGCATTTTTTTTATTATACACCGAAGCGTCAGAAAGGGTGAGAGAATTAGGGTATACATCTGTTTTAGCACAGTATACACCCCATCTGTCATTTGCCTTTCCCAGCCTGGCATACAGGTTCAGGCATGCAGCTTCTTGAGTATGCAAATCAGATCGTACTTATAATAACGCTCTCTTTTTTAAGACGAATGTCTCTGGAGCAGGTCCAACAGCATTTCTTCAATGTCATTCAGAAATTCCCCAAGGACTTAAATCACTTACATCGTCATAGTCTATGTGACGATGTAAGTGTCACATAGACTGTGACACTTAGACTGTGTCACATAGACTATGACACCTAAACAAAAAGGTTAGAAACAGCTATTCTGGCAAGTTGATGATAGAAGTGTTGCGAAGCAAAACAACCAACTTTGTTTAAGCCACACGATTGCCAGATGTTTTTTTTTAATAGCTGTGAACATCCATCAAGCCACTAAAAACCTGTCTTGGGTTAGGGCGGGGTTGTGTTTTTTTAAAAGGCAAATTTTTACCTTTCAAATAAGGTCTCGCTTTTAGCTTTACAGTTTTTTAAGCTTTTCTTTGAGTATTGTAAATATTTAAATAAGTGAAAATTTTATAAAACTGCTGGATAACAACTTACCTTTAACCTTAGATAATGAGAAAGTGGATGATAAGAGCCAGCTAGAAACAAACTAAGTCAAAAGAAAAAGTTTTTCATATGACTCTGTGCCGTCCTGTGAAAAACTGAGTACACCCTTACTACAGATCACCTCTATAAAAGTTTTTGCAGTTTGCTTGCCTGAAACATTCAGTTGTGTCAACACAATACCACAATCTACCCAAGAGTGGACGTCCCCAAAAATTCACCTGATAGAAACTGCTACTTTCTACAGGCATCAATTAGCATGGTAATTGTAAATGGTGCCACATTAACGAATGTCTTGTACAGGCATCGGTAACTGTCATGTAACTGTCATGTAACTGTCATGAAACTGTCATTACGTTCATCACAGTACAATTAGAAGAAGGGTTGCCAAAGCAAAGACTATTCCTTCTCTAAAAAAACAAGCAAATAAAAATCAAACTTGGCCAAAACAAGACATTGCCTATCAACACTTTGTGCTGATAGGCACAGGAGGG
This sequence comes from Aulonocara stuartgranti, assembly GCF_965226115.1. Classification (NCBI taxonomy): domain Eukaryota; kingdom Metazoa; phylum Chordata; class Actinopteri; order Cichliformes; family Cichlidae; genus Aulonocara; species Aulonocara stuartgranti. The sequence continues at coordinate 27,767,675 of NC_138957.1, forward strand.
GTGATGATTTGGGCTTCTTTGCATAGTTTTCTAGAGACAAATGTGAGGCAATCTGTCCAACAGCTGAAGCAGTACTCAGTGGTTAGTACAGTTTCTTCACAGCAGTCTTAGAAGTCATAGTCAAGTAGGGCAAGTCATAACAGATACAAATCATTCTCGGGGAAATCCCTCGCATAAACACTAACACTAGTAATTCAGTCGTTTACCTCGTTACCGCCAACTCGGTGCCAATGCTGGCACGGAGCCAATTCTGCCTCATGCTTTTTCCAAGCCAGTTCACATTTCTGCAGAATAGAGGAAAAATAATTGTGATATAACAGATGATGGGGTAGTTTTGAAGGAAAATCATAGTGGGCAGAATCAATCCGTCTATCATTCGTGAATTTCTTAAGGTAGTTCTTTCCATGGTCATTGTTTCCTTTATTGGTACTACCACAAATCAAATAAAGTGGAACCACATCTAGATTATGAAAGGGATATATAAGCATCGATTTTTCTTTCATGGTACTGTTCCAGTGACAGCTTTTTTTGCACTGTGGAACTAGTTATGGATCAGATGTCAGTGTGTCACTGACCACTTTTTTTAAGCAAACCTTTTGGGTCGTATTGACATGATAGCATCACATTGTTACTGCACATCCATGACGTCCATCTCCTGTTCCACCACATCCCAAAGGTGCTCGACTGGATTGAGTTTTAAATGATTTGAGGTTTGTGACATGGAGTGTTTTCAAAAGATGGGAACATCGTGTTCACAAAGAGATGAACGTGCTTAAATGATGCTAAATTGGTACTAAGCGGAAATATTCCCCACATCATTACACCACCATCACCAGCCTCAACTGTCGATTAATGGAAGGACAATTCTATGCTTTCATGCTGTTCATGTCAAATTCTGACACTGAGACTCATCAAATCAGGCTTTGTGTTTCTAGTCTTTTATTGACCGATTTTGGTGAGTCCAAGTGAGGAGGGCGGCTACTTTCTGGATAGTTTCTCTTTTTGGACCGTTCTCTGTAAACTCTAGAGATGATTGGTTTCAGTAGATCAACAGCTGATACTGAAACGTGGCCAACCAGGTCACTTAAACCACCTTCTTCATTTTAAAGACTTATTTTTAACTATAGCAAGTCATCTTGATCATGTGCATGTGCTTAAAAGTATTGAGTTACTTCCATTCATTAGATATTTGCGTTAGGGAGCAGTTGTAAAGTGGCTAGTAAGAATAGTCCACGCACTTGTGCCTAAATTATGGTCAACCTGTTGGAGACAAAGAGCTTTGTTCTATTGTAATCTTTAACATCAATGTAAATAAGGTGCACTGATAAGAGCTATGATGCCGAGTGAACATCAAAGAGTGCCATTATAAACACCATAACTCTTGTTCTAAAGTGGGTCAGGAACGTTTCCCTCCAGCTGTTAGTGTGTGGGCATGTGTTCTGGTTTCTTATTCATTTTTCCTGGTTTTCATTTAGCCATGGCAACAAGGAAGTTTTCTCTTGTCTGGGAATCCAGTTGGCTGTGAACTTCTTCCTGGACAGAGGCCACACTGAAATCACTGTGTTTGTTCCCTCATGGAGGAAGGAGCAGCCCAGGCCGGATGTTCCCATCACAGGTACAACACTGGGAATTCACGTGCTTTGTTTTGTTTCTCTACTTCCTTCTTTGCCCGACTGTGAAACCTGCACAGAAACCTGAAAGTTGTGGTACAATTTCCATGACAGAACTAGTGAAAATATATATTAAGCTGAGAGAAAGTTGACGCCTTTGATGTTTTTTAAGCAAAAATTTCCCAGAATGTCCCAGCACGTGTTTTAAGCTTTTGATGGGGATTTTAAAAAGACATTTACATTTTTTTTCCCGAATTGCCTGCTATGAAGCTTTTAATGGCAGTTAAAGCAAGAACTCTCAATGTAATCGAGTAGATTACTAGTAGATTTGAAACTAAATGGTAATATAAAAAAGCAGAACAATAAATAATTTGAGAAATTATTTGTAAGTAGTGAACTTAAAACCCAGGCATGTAACTGGCAGGACATTGTTTGACAGAATCAGCTGCTGATTCTCAGTTTACTGTAAAACTCAAAAGGGGAAACTCCACAGACAGTTTTTCCCCCATGCATAAAGCTTATCTGCAGCATGTGCTGCAAAAAAAAATTTTTTCTAATTTTTTTTGTCTTGCTTTTGTGATACCAAATGATAATCATCATTTCAGTTAGCCTGTGGTGACCTATATTTGGAAGTGACTGCTGATAATGTAGTTAAATAGATAGCTCATGCAGATAAACGGTTTTGTGTTAGGGTGTAATTTCAAGTCTGCAGTTATTATTCAAGATGTTTAAACCTGCCTCCTGGGAAAAAACACAAACTAATATGCAGTCGGGACTTGCTTTATTATAGCTGAATGAGTTAAATAAAGATCTGAATGGGCATTTAGTGATGACCCTGAGCTTAATTTGCGGCTCCTCTCGGCTCCACAAAGATTAAGCTCTTTGTTTTGTTCCTCTAGCCACTCCTTTAGGGTTAAACTGTGCTCCTTCTGCAATTTTTCTAATTATGGAGTTCCACAGGGCTCTGTCCTGGGATGAATTCTATTCACATTATACATGCTTCCCTTGGAAGGCAAGGCATAGCATACAGTGTCATCACTATGCAGATGATACCCAGCTTAATCTATCCATGAAGCCAAATGACACACAGCAGTTAGCTGAACTATAGGAATGTCTTATAGACATAAAGCTGGATGACTTTTAATTTCCTGATTCTAAAACTGAGTTATTGTACTCGGCCCTGAAGATTTTAGAAAAATAGTGTCTAACCAGATATTTACTTTGATGGTCATTTTGACTATGTCCTTGTGAGCACATTAAAAATATGTATTATTGCTGTCTTGCACTTCTTTAACCTCCTAAGACCCAAACTCTTCCACGACATGCATTTTTAATTTCTCTTTGATATTTGGGCATATTGGGGCTCGATCAATGTAAAAACAAAGAATTACCAGGTTTTTTTTTTTACCTTATAATGTCCTCGTAAGTGGATATCAGGCCCATGTAGAGCAAAATTGAGTACCCAAAATGTGGTCCTAGGAGGTTAAGACAGGATGTTTGTAAAATTAGAAATATGCTGAAAACTAGTTTGTTCACTTATTCTAGGCTTGACTATTGTAAGTCATTATTATCAGGTTGTCCTCAAAGCTCCTTGGAAAGCCTTCAGTTGATTCAGCGAGTATACTGACAAGGACTGGGAAGTGAGATCATGTTTATCCCATATTGGCTTCCCTTCAATGGCTCCCTGTTAAATCCACAGAAAAAATTCAGAATCTTTCTCCTCATATTCAAAGTCTTGAATAATCAGTCACTGGCTTTATTGTAGTGGCTCATCATTTCTCTGACTTAATGTTTGGCATCCAGATCAGCAAATTCTGCGTGAGCTGGAGAGGAAAAGGATTCTGGTGTTCACACCGTCGCGGCGCTATGCAGGCAAACGGGTGGTCTGTAATGACGACTGCTACATTGTCAAGCACGCCTTCGAGTCTGACGGCATCATCGTGTCCAACGACATGTACCGTGACCTTCAGGGAGAGAAGCCGGAGTGGAAGCGCTTCATCGAAGAGAGGCTGCTCATGTACTCCTTTGTTAATAACAAGTGAGTTTTGCGTTCCTGATACACAAGATCCCTACCAGCTAGTAACCTGAATTAACCAATGAGTGATGGTGTTTGCATTTCACCCCGATGCAGGTTTATGCCCCCCGATGATCCCCTCGGTCGACATGGACCAACCCTGGAGAACTTCCTGCGGAGGGTTCCAAAGACTCAGAAAAAACAGCCGTGTCCTTATGGTGAGAGAGCTTTTTTAAGACATGTAGCGCCATCAGGGGTCACAGTACAGCAAACATGGATCCAAAATACACAGTCAGGGTTAAAAAGAGAGATCTTGATGGTTTCAGCCCTCACAGATTTCAGATTTCAGAATCCAGTATTAAGGAGGCGACACTAAGACAAGTTAAACTTCACAGTGCTTGAGACAACCTACCTGCCAAGTATAGTGGTGCAGTTTTAATTTCAAAGAATGCCCAATGTTGATCAGATTTAGTGTATTTTGTTGCACTTTGTGTAAAATTGATAAAGAAAAAACTATTTTAAGCAGTATTTTAGAAAAATTCCTTACTTTAACAAGATTATGTGCAGACTACTATACATATAGGGCTGTTATTCGACTGTTGCCTAGCCGAGACATTTCTCTGCATGAAAAAAGAAATACTGCTTTGGTGGAGTTATAAAGCCTGCTGTTTATTCATTTTCCAGGGAAGAAATGTACTTATGGAATCAAATGTAAATTCCACCATCCCGAGCGAGCCAAACAGTCCAATCGTGCTCTTGCAGACGAGCTTCGAGAGAGTGCTAAGCAGCCTACTCCTTCTCAGAAACAATCTTCAGCTTGCTCCAGTCCTGTGCCTGGACTCAGCCTCCTGTTGGTGGAGGATATGGCGAAGAAACTGACTCTGGGAAACGAGAGCAGCTCCTTAAAAAAAGCTCATAAAAATGAAAAGGTAGCTCAGGTGAAGGCAAGTCACTGCTCCAGCAAGAAGGCCTCATCAAAGAAGGAGAAGTCCAGCAAACACGCGTCGTCTGATCACAACTCGGTGCAGCACAGCCGCTCTCAGGAGCAGCTGGACTCTGGTTTAGGCTCCATAGACAGCCAGCCGGTGGAAGCTCCTCGGAGTCTGAGTGATCACCAGTTTGGGCTACCGTACAGCAGCAGCCAGCAGTACTGCCCTCCAAAAAGTTCCCCGTGCAGCTGCTGCTCACATGGCACTGCCTCTTGTGGGAGTGCGCCGGCTTTCCCAACTCACAACATCGGGCCAGTGAGCAGCCACAGCGCTGATATGATGCCCTACAGTCTGCCCCACTATCCGAACTATTGCGCTTACCCACTTAGCATGAATCCATACAGCCAACTGACAAATTTCCAGCGCAGCCAAACCCACAGCTTCCAGAGGCCACAATGGTCCGATCCATTCTGCGGTCAACCGGCGGTGGTCCGCAGCCTCCCGGGAGATCCCTCGCACTGGGAGCCTCCTCCAATGAAGCAACCAGGTCCCAGCAGGGAGGAGAGAGAGGTTATACGGAAAAAGCTCCTCGCTATCTTCAGCGCCCAGCTGGTGGATACAGCCATGGACATGTTCCCTCAGATGATGGATCCACAGATGCTCGTGGTCGAAATCCTCAAGTTGCAGAGTCAGCTGAGATGAGACGAATCCAGTCCGAGAACTCGTCTTTCAGTGGAAAGACTGAAGGTTAACATGAGTTTGTGTGTTTTGTATTGTGGTATCCACCTTGATTAAAAACTATTTGAATTCTTTGGAGTTGCCTCGCTGCAGTCTCACGTTAGAGGCAGGATGCAGTTGATACAAATTGTATCTTTATTTAGAAATTTTAGCAAACATGTGGCTTTTAATGCTACTTAATTGGATTAACTGACACTCTTGAGGTCTACCTTTCATAGATACACTTATATAGTCAGATTCAGTCACCAGTGTGTTGTGTGGATGAGGAACACGTTCTCGATATTGATGTCTTTTTGGAAGAACCTGACGTCTGAGAATGACCAACAAGCTCGGAAATGACTGCGAAGGTCGCCTTGTGTGTGTCTCAACAGTATTTAAGAACCGGCTGTGCTGTGCTGAGCTGCGTACTGAAATACCTTTTTGTGTCATATTGGCACTATGCATCTATTGTTTCTAAGACATCACTGTGCAGTGTTGTCAATCAACGTGTCAGGATAAAATATTATGGCTGCATTCTCACATACACTCCCTGCAAATGGTAGTTGATCTCAATTGTCAGAGTTGTTTTTGACATGGTCTTTGAGCCAGAGTTTCTCTGTTTCTGGACTTAATAGTTTTTATTATGTGTGGAATATTGCATGTGATTCCTAGTTTCATAATTATATTTACATCATGTATAAAGTATGCATCGGTTAGCGTTCAGTTTTTAGTTATCCTAGAGTTTTTCTGCTCCAGGCTGTTAAGTCATCCTTGTTTTCAAGGTTCTTTATCTATTGTCCCAGTGTTTGTTGCCCCCCTTCTGTCTCCTTAGTTGGTCATGTCCGTGTCTGCAGTGTGGTTTTGTTTTTGTGGTTAGAGTTTTATTTTTTGTATTTCCTTTGAGCGTCCAAGTACGGGAATAAAGCTGCTTTATAGTTAATTCTGTCTGTCACCATGTGCTGCACCTGGGCCCTGCCTAACCTGCCATATAGCCGATTATGACAGTTTTATAGTCCCAGAAATTGGATTCTGTTTGCCTGGATGAAGCGTTTTCAGTGGAAGAAGCTGAGCTGCATCCAGATGAACTGATTCAAGTCTGTACTTGGATTGCTGCAAGTTTTATGATGGTTAATGTTCTCAGTTTAGATTATTTAATGTGTTTTTTGTGATATCAAGCTAACTGGAATTTAAAACACACCTCGAGTAAAACAGTAAAACGGTTATATTTATTCCACTTTATTTTACTACATATATTCTGTTCTTTTTATGCTGATACAATGAAAGTTGTTGAAATAAAAATAAACAATTAGCAGTCGAGCTGTTTACATTGTGCTTTATTTACATGCATTTTAAAGACTTGATATATATACACCACTCACTTACCCAATGTGTTTGTAATAATATGGTGAATAACTGTGATAAAGTGGCAAACTTCACAAATACAGTAGCTCTGCAGAAATTCCATTAATCCATTAAGTACTAACGTTTGGAGTCCAACCAGAACTACAAAGATCTAAAACATAAATTATTTCACCTCTAGCTGCTGCAAAACAGTAATTTACTTGCAAAATGACATGGGTACAATCAGATGACAATCAGCTGAGTTAGGTCCCTGAGTTGAACTGTAACTGTTGGGAGACAGGTTGGCTCCCACCAACCAACATGTGCAACTGCATTGCAATCGAAACTGGCTGTCCATTGAAGAAGTTGGCGCTTCTGAGTGAGCAGTTCGTTGGCGCTGCTACTTTTTACCAAATTGGGAAGAAAAACCAGGATAAAAATGCAGATTTTTCCTATTTTTACTCTCAAGTTGCCCATCAGAGGTATATATGTCTAAAAATCTGTGTTCATGATCATTTAGATAATGATAGTTCTTGCTTCTTTAAAGAAGTGGTTTAGTTCAGTTTGGTTTTAATTAGATGAGGTCACCAGGAGGTGAATGCAAGCCAATTTAAGGTTCTTAAAAGTGATGTAAATCAACTGCGTGTGAGAGGCTTGTCAGCACAGGTAAATACCCTTAAACACACCCTGTCGAGTTTTGGAACACCTTAAATTTTACAAGTAGAATCTCACTATAGAAACACAAACATCTAGAACCACAGTGCATTTAGAAAGTCTTTAGACCCCTTCACTGTTCCCATCATTGTACACTCTGTAACCTGTTATAAAGTGAAAAAAACATGCTTTTATATTCTTTGTGCAAATGTAGAGGAAATCATTTACTCTCATTTACAAAAGTTAGGCTCTTTCTTTCATCTCTCACACCCCTTGGCATCATTTATAGCTTTGAAAATTCTCCGGTAAGTTCCTCCAGGCTTTGAACACCTGGTTTTGGCCAATTTACTTCATTCATTTCATTCATTTGGGGATGATGCCTTCCTGTTCCAATATGTCCACCAGTGCACAAAGCAAGTCAAAAAAGATGTTTGAGGAGCTTGATGGAGTCCTGACCTCAACCTGATAAAACAACTTTGGGGTTAATTAGAGAGGAAACTGCGAGCCAGGTCTTCTCATCTAACTTCAGTGTCTCACCTCACAAATGCACCTCTGGAAGAACGGTCAAAAATTCCCATAAACACACTTCTGAACCTTGGAAAGACATCCCAGAAGAGTTTAAACATGTATAGCTGCAAATTGTGGACCAACATCATATTCAACCCTATGGATTAAGAATCGGATGGCACTCAAGTTCATATTCTGAGCTGTATTTGTGGTGATGAGGGTCCACAACTGCAGTCACACGATGTCTTGTTTCACTGTGTACCGTACCACTGCGCTTGACTTGAGGTTGAGTATAGTCTGGAGCATGTTTAGCTTCAGTGTATATCACCAAGAGGACATTTAGATAAGACAGACAGCTATAGTGCGGAAAAAAATAAAATGTTTTTTCTGAAGCGGTACAAATGTTCTTTGGCGATTAGAAAAACTGCCGTTCTTGGTTTCATTTTGCAGCCACGCAGCTGCCGTTTACTCAATGTATATTTTGGAGTACTTTCTGAATGTGAATACCAAAGTGTCAGCAGTGCAGGTTAAAACTTGTTCTGCAGCACGTAACCACACTACTGCTTTTGTAGCAGAAAGTAAGGACAGAAAAACCACAAGTGAGTTATGGTTCAACAAAGAGAACACAAAGCGCACGTTGTTTTCTAATAAAGTCAATTCTGTTCGCAGGCAGACAAGATAAGAATCAATTTTCTAGGTAACAAATGCGGTTGTTGCTGAGACTTCCACCAAAATCAGCTTCAGGCTTTACCGCCCTTAAACAGGAAAACACACTTGAACATCCATCATTTGCATCAAGCAGGTGCTGAATTTAACGAGCAGCGTGGTTGTCCGTCCTTTCAAATGAACATCAGTTACACAGGGAGTTTGTTTGGCCACAGGACGTTAGGAAACTCAGGTAACAAGCTGCTGGAGAAAGGAAAACAGTAACCTCTGCTCTGACTATGAGGTCAAAGATTTATGACTCATTCAAGCCCAAACAGTTTTCCAGTGATGTGCTCGTGTTGTACTTTCCCTGCTTTCTTTGAAAGTTAGTGGGGATTAAACTGGTATTAGCTCCCACATATTAAAAATAACAAAAGGAGATACAGTTTGCTTAAAAGCAAAAAACAGCTGCACAGAGAAGAAAACAGACCGAAAAACAAATTTTGTTCACAACATACTCCCAGTTTGTTTGTTTGTTTATGTGATCAGGTGTGTAGAGTGGGGTTATCTTAACAATCCTTTAAATTCAGCTTACATCCACAGACGTGTTTAAACTGAATGTAATGATTTATTGGTCAAAAATAGACAAAAATATTAAAATTATAAAGCTACAATCTTACAAGTATATGTATAAAAATTACAACGTGTCACCTCCTCTCTGGTTTAAAGTTTTAAAGTTAATTCAGCAAACTTCATTATACAAATTGTAATCAAATACAGTGTAAAACGGCGCTTGTGTTGCTGCTACTAATGCAGTAAAGTAAACCTGCAGCATCACTGCTTTGAAAGTGACCAATCACATTAGGACCCCTCTTCCTTTGGGCTCCGCCCTCCAAACTGTCAAAAGTCAAGTTGATTCAGGTCTGCAGAATTCAGCTTGGACAGCAGAGTTAAGCTTTAAGAATTAAGGTAATATGAAATGATTTGCTTCTTTAGACATAAATAGAATTTTGTATAATTTCTCCAGCATGTCATTCGCGCCCTAAACCCCTCACCTAGGAACATCCGGGGAGCATCCCATTAAGATGCTTGAACCACCTTTACTGGCTCCTTCAACGCTGAGGAGCAGCAGCTCTACTCAGAGTCCTCCTCGAGTGACCGAGCTGAGTGGCCAGGCCTCAACTACTGGGGTTTGCCCAGGCTAAGCTAAAGGAGCAACTACCACCTGCAATAGAGACCGTAAGGGTCCACGAGCATCAATGTCCTCACATTGCTTTGTGTCCTTACAGAGTGGAAACACTGGTAGCAGAGAGCAACTTGTAGCTACATTATGGGACACGCTCATTCAAAAGACCTCAAGCACACACTTAATTTGTATTTTTATATATATATTACCCAAAAGATTTGATGCGGATGGTTAGATTGAAAAGTTCACTGCCCACCATGGGACCCTGTACTTTTGATGACTGGCAAGATTTTTCATGCAGCGCTCCACTTTCCCTTCACTGTTGCACAATTGCAAAACAGAGCTATTCATGGCATATGACCTTTTTGGTGGGTTTTGTTTTTTTCAATTTATGTCTTGCTAAGATGGTGGTAACAAGGTCATGTAGTGATAGCTAATAGGTCATGTCATATTAAAAGGGTTTTTGGGTTTTTTTGTTTTTTGTTGTTTTTTTTTTTTTAAAAAAGGGGAGTTTCTCTTTATCTGACTTGTCTCCTTCCTTCCTGTGGAGAAAAAACTGCATCTGACTCATCAGGTTTGTTGGACTACAGATGACAGAAAACTGTTTTTAATCAAGTTTTATTACCAAGTAAGAGAACTGTTGATTTGGTTGCTAAAAAATACAGAATAATGATGTGAATAATGTGAATAATGAAGCATGTGAAAGGCCCAAGTAATCTATCATGCTTACATGACAGCGTTACCTTGGGGCTTTCAGTTAATTGTAAGAACTTGCACCATCCTTCCAGTTTTAAAATGCCACCATGTAGCATGACTCATGTTGTGTCCACGTCTCAGCATAATATGCAAATACTGAGGCTTCTTTAAGTGAACGAGTGAATACAAGTATTCACATGTCAATGCATGGTGTCAGATGTCTGCTGAGAGACAGACTGGCAGCAGTAATGGAGCTTTACGTGTTTAAAGCCTTCCAATGTGGAAATGAAAGTGTAACTGAGGGGCACAGGGCCAAATCTGATCGCTTCTGACTTTCTGCACCCACATAAGAACGTGGTGGGGATTAGATGCTCCAGATTAGACGCTCGACCTCGATTAAATTAAAGTGCAAGGGCGTAACAAAACATAGGTGGGGGTTTCTTACCAAACTTCACAGGATTTGATCTGCTAACGAGGTCGCCTGACCTTTGAGTTGGAAATCTTTTATTGCTAACAAAGACTGAATACGCCCACAGACAGCTGGCTGAAAATCTTTTATCAGTGGGCTTTCATGTCTTTCATGAGGCTGCTCATGACTCCACCTGTTGGGCTTGTGAAGAAATGCTGCACAGCCTAATCCAGGCCTTTATCAAAAAAGCCGTCTTTGAGTGTGGAACGGCACATTTAACCCTTATAATGAAACAGAGTATGAAAATGTCTGCCAGCACGTATAGGCCTACATAGAAACAGAGCATCTGTAAAGCTGTGCAGGCCAGGTATAACTCATCAGTGTTATAGAGGTCAATGGAAAAAATTATTCATTGAGTCATGTAATATTAATCTTTTTTGTGATTTAACTGGGGGGACAAAAGGATGTGCAGTAAATATCAGTCCTTTTTATTCTTCCTGAAATACACGATTATATGTTTTTTGTGCATCTCATCACAGTTTCTGCTTCAGAAAGGCCTAAAAAAATAAATGTTGTTTTTCTTTTGCACATTTCAGAGGGAAATATTCAACATTTTTATAGAACAGCATCTGTAAAAGTTGTCAAGTTTGCCAACAGAACGTACAAAAAACTCCTAAGTGATATGTTTTATTACCAGTTCAACGATTCTGGTCGCAAATGCTTTACATTTCACTTATACTGTAGTAATAATAATATAATATTTACTAATGATCTAAATATTTGGCAGGTTCATGAGAATATAATTACATGCCGTCTGTTGCTAAGTATACTCTGCAGTGATGGTGGGAAATTTACTCTATTGTATTGGTTACTCTATAGCTGTCAGCCTGCACAACCCAAACATGTCATGGGTAAGTTTACCCAGCATTTTTTATTTTTCTTTATTTAAATAATCCATTTGATTTCAGTTTTTTATGTGTGTGTTTACTTTCATTTGCATGATTTGTGTTTTTCCCCATTCAGGGAGCTCATTTCCTGCTTTATTTTAAGCATTACTCAGTCTTTGTTTTAAGTTTTGCTTCCTGTGTCTCGTCTTCTGTGATTCAGTTCAGCTGTGTGCCGTTGTAAACAGCCATCTCACCTTCTCCAAACACATATAATATATATAATTATTGTTTTCCTTTGTCCTTCATCAGAGCGTTTGTTCACCTTGAAGTGGTTTCCTCTATGTTTATGGTTTATAGTTTCCCAGTTACCCCTTTTAGACTTTGTATTTTTTCCTTCCTGGATTTTGCAGCAGTCCATTAATAAATGACTCGCTTTAGGTTCATCTCTGCCTACAGGAGAGTATGCATCTTTGCAACTCACAAACCCTCACAATGAAGCATAAAACAATATCATGTGATAATGTTTTGGACAGTTTTTATAACACACTATTAATCCTGCATAAATGCTAATAATGATCTTCAGAGGTTTATTTTTTTAGATCATGATCACCAGCACAAAAACCTAATTTCCACACAACAAATATGTTTTTAGCTGACATTGTGTTGTTGACAAATGCACATTTTGTGTTACTTTCTACAAACAACGTGTTAATTGAGCTAAGTGACTGGCTGCACAGGCCACGTGGGTCGCTCATCAACTTTTCTTTTTTTTTGTTTTTTGGTAAAGAGTCCAAGATGACCATTCCTGATTTGCATTAAAAAATTTCCCCGGGGAAAATACACTTCTTAACAGCTACTATGCAAAACATCAGATCCCTGCTATCATTTTTATCAATGCAAAAAATAAATAAATAAAAGCTTAAATCACTCTTAAGATCTGTGTATTTTTAGGCATTTATATAATATTTCCTTTTGTGGGGTCACTTTCCTTTTCCGGTACTATTTCTTTGTGAATATGGATTCTAGGCAGTGTAGCTCGAGTCAACATGACACTTAAAGTCCGGAAAATATCTGGACGCTCGATCACTGACAGTACACTCGGAGGTTTGTAAAAACCACCACTTGTAGGGAAAGTACTGATATTTTGATAACAACTTCTCTCATATATGAGGAACAGAATATTATTTAAAGCAATTCAAATCAGGTAAACTCTTTCACCGATATTAAAGGAACAAAAAATGATTTCACAGCATCAGTCAGATATTTCCCAGTTAGGACATAATGTACCAAATCCAAATTAACTTTATTAGAAAGACCGAGATTCTGTAAATAATAAAGCTGAAATTTGTGATGTTCCCAAAATAATTTTTAATTACTCATATTTATGTAAAGCAGCCAAAGATTGTATTGTATTGTATTTGATTTATTTTTCATGAAATTTTTACATAAGTTTTAGTGAGTTTTTTCCTTTTTTGATCAGTTGAGATGGAATGATCTGTGTGTTAAACCACTGACCAATCACAACACTTCTTTATCCTCAATCCAGTCAGTAATAATAACATTAATGATAGGTTGGGTTGCATTCTTTTTCTTACCTAAGGAAGTTTACATATTCACCATGGCTGAAGTCAAAGTCAGCCATCTATTTGACAATCTATGTCCATGTATGAATACTTTACTTCAAAGTAGCTTCAGGATAAAGGGTGAGATCAGCCATCTCCCACCCGTCACCGCTTTATTCATCCCTCTGATACTGTGTCATCATCTTCTCCCCACACGGTTTAATATAATATTTATTATATTTTGGGGCCTGAAAATTGATGGCTTTTACAAAAGTAACCAGTTGAATTTTCGGTCAGTCAGTGAGAGTCACACACAGACTTTAGGGACAATGATTTTCTTGTTAAAGTATTATATAAACTACGGGAGCAGCACTCTTGTACAGTCTCCGCTTTACTTTTTACTTCCTTTACTTCACGTCATTTGGAGTTTTTTGTTTGTTTGTTTGTTTGTTTGTTTTTTTAACCACTGTTGTACATAAAAATGTTTGCACTGTCTCAAAGTACACTGTGTGCCTGTGGCGCTGTTACTTCAACTATGTTCTTTATTTATTAGACTACCTTTTTCCCTTTATCCTACTTCTGTAACCATCGAGGAAAAAACCCCACGGAATTAAAGATAAACTACATCACCCAGAAGTCAACGTGAACCCGCGCATGCTCACTTTGAGTCGGCTCACGACGCCGATTTTGTTGTGGCTTACAGCACGTCTGTCTGGTCTGAAAGCGCAAGTAAATATATGTTGCAGTGATGTAGCGAACAGGAGGAGGACTTTACCCTGCTGTGATTGGCTACAGTCAGCTAATGTTCCACTCTTCCGGCCTTTACGATTGATTTTTAAACCGCTGCTAGCAGCTAAGCTAGCCAACGAGCTAGCAAAACAAGCCGCAGCGAACCTGCGATGCCCTGCTGTTTGTCCCTCTCGTCTCGGCCCGCTGCCCTTCGACTCCACCAACACAGCCAGCCACAGTATTGCGTGCGGTGTTGAGCAAACCCCTGTCCTCCTCATTCTCCTTATGCTGTTGTTGCTGCCGGACGTCCAGCTACGATGTGGCAGAGTGTCGGGCTCACAGTGCTGGTCATTGTGGCCGCACTCATCTGTGCGCTGCTCTTCATGCTGTTTGGTAAGTTTATATGAGAAAACCTTCGTTAGTCACGTATGTAAATCTCTTAATTGGTGTCCCAACGTTATGTTAAAGGGTCTGGTGTTTTGTTGGTGGTCATTCTCGGTGGCTAACTTGGCTAACAAAGGGCTATAGCAGCTGGGTGTAAAGTAAGAGACTCTCATAATGAAAAGTCTCCTTTAAAAAAGGCAGAACTACTCCTTTAAAGTCTCCCTGCGTGCCTTTCTATTTTTATCTACTGCCTCCTTCGCTTTACTAACTGTGGCTCATATGATCTGCAGACTACAGGGAACTACAGGGAAGAAAAATGCTGTTTGCCTCATTCTGGATTTTCTTATTTAGCTCACACTCACTTTTATGTGTGTTTACCTTAAACTTAAACTCATGTGCCTACTACTGCAGCCTTTAACTCATCAAATGTTAAATTAATCAACGACTATTCTGATAATGAATCGCTTTTAAAGAAAAAAACTAAAATTCTTTCAGTAAGTGTGAATTTTCTCTTGTTTCTTGTCTCCTCTGTGAGTTAAGAAAGGCCAAGAAGTGCCTTCAACTGCCGAAAAATGCATAAAAAGCACATGTATATGAAGTAGGCTGAATCTGATTTTCAGGAGTTTGCAGACTTTGCCTTACATTAAAGTTTTAAAAGCTGTTTTTTCACCTGCTGCTAAAAAGCCCTGCAGAGTTTTAATTCAGGATCCTTTGAAGAACATATTGCTCTGTCTGCTCCTTTAGTAAACGCTACACCACTCGCCTCCTTTTAATTGTACAATAGAAGTTTGAAAAAAGGCTTTTGTGTGTTTGAGTTAAAAATTTTTACTCTCAGGCATCCCCACTCAGGTGACCCCTCACACGTTGGGGTGAGGCAAGGTCTCAGAGTGGGTAATGTCCCCCGCCTTTTTTTCACACCTAGGAAATGTGATGAGGCACGTGATTAATAGTGGGTCAACAGCCCTCTTAAGGGACAACCCCCACTGGAGTATAAATACCTGGGACTCTCCACCATTTGGTTTTACAACTGAAGAAGCCTCTCAGATGAGAGGCGACACCCCATCACGAAACTTCAAGATATTCAAGGAAGCTTTTATTGTCATTCGCATCATGGGGTGGAACGAAATTATGTACAGACGGTCCCGGAGCGAAAAGAAACAGGATAATGAAGAAACAGTCCAGTCGCTTTCTTTCCAAACTCCTTAGGATTACTATGACCTGAATGACTGAGGACCTATACATACTTGCTACAACAGTTAGTTTTTAGGACTGTTTTTTTTCATACACTGTCAGCCCTTTTTCTTAGGTAAACCTTGCTAAATTAAGCGGAACCAACCTTTGCATTTAGAGCTGCCTTAATTTCTCGTATCTGACTTGAAATTGTCAGAGAACTGCTACAGATTTGCAGATTTGACGTCCACAACGTGAATCCTCCGTTTCATCACTTCAAGGAGCTCTGTTGGCTTTAGATCTGGTGACTGTGGCATTTATGTAAGGCTCAGTTGGTGTTAAAGAGCCCAAAGTGTGTCAGTGAAATCTCCCCACACATAATGTGTAGTTCTCAAACCATGTGTCAGTGTGTAAAGGCATATGATAGGCTCATTAGATATTTGCATTTACACTTTTTTTCTTTTACCTCTCAGGTTGGTATGTAGTCTGGCAGCTCTTCCTGTCCAAGTTCAAGTTCCTGCGTGAGCTTGTCGGTGATGCCGGCACCCCGCAGGCTGAAAGTCAACCGTCCGAACCCAAGAGCGAACGTACAGCCGGCGCCCCGGCGCGAAATCGACCCCGGAGTGCACGCCAAAGAGTCGCCTTTCCAGAAAGCGCCTCGTAGAACATCCAGACGACTGCTGCTTTTCCTCCACATCTTCACATGAAACCTGTATGCGATCATCAGATATTTCCCGCTCACCTGACACTACACAAGGACCTCGTGGATACTCGCTAGTCATCCCTCCACCTCCTCGCTCTCACAGGACACTTTATACTGACCAGGCAGATCTCCTGGCTTCAAAGGGAAAAGCCATCGACGTACATAACTGTCCATTTCTTTATGTAAACTGTTTGTATGCTTGAAGAAGCAGCAACATCATGGTCCTCTGGTTATCTGTAGTAGTGATGCTGTTTCCTGCCACCGGTGTGGAGTGTTTTGATTGTGTATTTTTTAGCAGAAGAACGCACTACTTTGAAGAAAGTAGGCAGAGAACTTTTTAAAGAAGAACAGGAGAAAAAAAACTGAACAGAGATTTGTGCAACTGACAGCTTTCTTTATAACATGACGTGCAATGAAAGGAATGTCTTTGCTGAGTGTACAGTGAACGTATTATGGACTTGCAGTAGCATCCATGAGGTAGAAGCGGTTTCACCCAGTAGATAATGCCCAAAGCCTCTGAGGAAGTTAACGAATGATGAGGCTTCATTCCAGCTGTGTAAAATGTGACCTTTATTTCTTCTATCATCTTCTTTTATACTTGAAGAGGCAGGAGAAAGTTTCGAGGAAATGATGTTGAAGAGCAGAGTAGTTAGCAGAAAACCTGCCTGAGTGATGTCTGAACCTCCCCGCCCAGATCCCCGTGCCTCTGTCTGTATTAGTGCCTGTCTAGATGGCATCCACTCTTAATCGATGGCCTCCTTTTCGTATTAAGTAGCTTCATGTCCGCTTCAGGGCAGATCAAAGCTGACCAGGGCCTAGTAGATATTTATGTAATACAATTCTCCTACATGTAATCCTTGCACCTTTTTACGAGCAGTCATTTTTTCTTCTTCTGTGTAGCTTCAAATAAATAATGCCATAAATATATGTGGAGCTCTTCCCTGTTTGCCTCTTTTCTTTGGAAATGTTGCTCATTTAGAGTTCAAACTTCTAATGAGCTTTGACAGAAAGTTCTCAGTGAAATAAATACACACTACACAAAATATCTGATTCTGGAAACATGGATGACCAATGCATTTAAAAAAAAAAAAAAAGATTCGTAATCATTAATTCCTTTCCTCGTGAAGTAGGTGTAAACTCGTTTCTGTTTTCTGAGCACAGTGGTTTCTGTCATGCATCAGAAGTTAATGCGGATGATCAGCTTACTAGCCTTGGAAAAATCTAGAACCTATTCTAATCATCACACTGTCTTTATTTATATATACACTGAAGTGTCAAAACTTATTAAGGGTGCAGAGGATGTCAAATGACATGTTTATGGAATAATGTGTATAATCAGATAGGATTAGTTGTAATGTCTGTAAAATTTAAGACACAATTTTCTCAAATATGTATAAAAAAATTAGTTTTTGTCTTCATATTTCAGTAATTCATTTTTTTCTAAGTCATATCCTCAGTAAGCTAAAGAGCCTACAATATTAGAGAGAAAACAATCCCCTCTGAGCAGCAGTTGGTGACCGCAGAGAGGACAAACTCAATTTTAACAGGAAGAGGCCTCCAGTAGAGCCAGGCTCAGGCTGGGGGAGCCTTCATCGGCGGCGACGGGCTTGCTGGGCTTAAGCCTGGGTTGCTGTTTCAGAAGCCCAGGATCTTCGAATTTGTTTCATAGTTAGATGCCTGACTGACAACTGTATAAAACAAAAACGACACAATATTTGAAGCACATAGCGCACAGTTGTAAATCCCCCCTAATTTTGGTATAATTCAAGCTCAGACACTAGGCGACTGAGCACAACACTAACAAATGTGAGTGAGGGGGGAGAAGCTGCTGCCTGCGAGTTTGCTGCAGACAGAGTAGAGCTTAAGTTTGACCAGGTACCAAAGCAAATCAAATCCTGACAAAGATGAGCTAAAAGGAGCCAACACAGAGCAGCAACCCGGAGATGAGGTGGGATTTTGCATGTTTGCAGTTGCAGAAAACATAGCAGACCACTGTCCGTCTGCCCCATCAGCACACTGCAATAAAAGAATGAGGAAGCTGGCCGAGAACAGGACGACT
This sequence comes from Aulonocara stuartgranti, assembly GCF_965226115.1. Classification (NCBI taxonomy): domain Eukaryota; kingdom Metazoa; phylum Chordata; class Actinopteri; order Cichliformes; family Cichlidae; genus Aulonocara; species Aulonocara stuartgranti. The sequence continues at coordinate 27,785,877 of NC_138957.1, forward strand.
AGAAAGAGACCGAGTCATGTAGAACGTTTTATAAAGATCACGTGGCTCTGTTTTGTAGCACTCTGACCTTTTGTCTGATTAGCCACAGATATATCTGAAGGTATTACTCATTGTAGTGTGGAGATGAATTTGAATATGCACTTTCTGCTGTGCATTAAATCATTTCAGTGTTTGGCATTTCACTATTCAAAATTAGAATAATTAATTGTCTGTAAATAATATTGTTATGAAGGCTAGATGCATTTCCAGGAGTGGGGATTTATTTTTCTTCTTATCCAAAGTCTTTAATCTTGAAAACTGCATGACACACTGGCAGGCAGAAAAGACCATTTGGTGAAAATATCAATTCTGGGGATCTGGAACACGGAGAGTAGAATATCTAAACAAATGCAACCAGCTAACCTCAAACACCGGTTATACTTTGAGTATCTCCCGTGTTTTTCACACATACAGAAAGACATTACTGTGACATCCACTTCAAATTGAACTACAGGGCGATGCTACGATACATGATATTGAGACACACAATTCTAATCTGATATGACATTCTTAGCAAATTTACAGCAAATAGAACAAAGCACAAATTCAAAGTTTTTTTTTATTTTTAATTTTTATTTTATTTTATTTTGTGGTTTGGTGCTGTTTCTGAACTCAAAATGTCCTGTTGTAATTGGACATTTTGAGCTAAGAAACAGCACCAAACTCCAACAACACTTCCCTCATGGTGCTTTATATTGTAAGGTCAAGACCCTACAATATTGCACAAAAAGTCCAACCCCCTAGAGCAAGCACTTTGGCGACAGTGGGAAGGAAAAACTCTCTTTGAAAAGAGAGAAACCTCCGGCAGACCCAGGCTCTGGGATGGGGTGGCCATCTGCCTCGGCCAGTTGGTGATGAGGGAAGGAAGTTGGGAGAAGAAGAGGGGTTCTTTTTAACCACCTGGTTTTAAAATAAAATTTAGATGCCCAATTTCAATGAATATTTTAAGCCACTTTAAGAGTTTTGCCACATAGTGGCATGCACGTGTCAGTTCAATTTTAGCGTGCACACGAGAAAGCCCTAAAGATGATGTTTTGGCTCCTCAGTTTGGCGTGTTTTTTGAAGGTTTTGACGATTGCTTCGTCAACCACTGGGTTGCTTGACTTCAATAAGAGTGCTGGAGAATCCCACCTGTCATGGAGTTCGTTGTACACTGTCAGGGCGAGTTGTTCAATGTTCTCCAAGGACATTTTGTAGTTTTTGGACAGAATTTTGTTCCAGATCTTATGGGAAAGCTTCTGTATAATAAAATCTGATGTTCCTGGACGCCATGTTGTCGTCTCATTTTCTTGGCTCATAGCGTGCATTACCAGATCTTTAGTGACGTTTTTCACCACTTCCTTGTACTCTTCTCTGTGTTTAGAGACACTGAGGACTCTTCTTGGTAATGACAACAGCTTTTCGGTGAAGGCTGGGACAGTAATATTATCAAGCTGTTCCCTCAGATTAAAAATCAAATATTTTTCCTTGCAGTTATGTGCTTTGGAAAGATTCTTGAGAATGGCCTTGTCTAGATTTTTCAGCCGTTTTGGGGACAGATCCAAATGTTTCTTCTCAACATCAGGCCAGATTTTCTCAATCAGGCGATCGCTGATGCAGTCGGGAGTGAGGCGCTCTGTGAAGAGCTTGTATTTAGAGGAGACTTTTTCTATGGCCTGAGAAACCACCGACTGGATCAGTCTGTTGACGCGCAACTTATCCTCCATTTTCAGTGTTTTCTCCAGTGTTGATGTTTCAGCCTTTGTCTCCAGTATTTGGTTGGTCTCATCTGCACTGTGATACACCTGGAGGGTTTCTGATGAGGGCGACTCTGGGGTTGCCGTCTCTACTGTCTCAGTCTTTGCCTCCGCTAATTCTTGGGTCTGCTCGTCCAGAATTTTCTGAATTTCTTTTGTGTCCTTCACCACTTTCTGCTCTTCCAGGACTTTACTTTCTTCCTCCAGCACTTTCTTCTCCTGCTCCAGATTCTCTCTGTGTTTTTTCTCATTCCACAGAGTGTCTGCCAGAGAGGCCTGGTGTTGCTGAAGCTGTGCGAGCTCAGCAGACAGACTTTCCTTCTCCTGTTTCAGGATCAGGATTTTGCTGTCACTCTGCCCAAGCTGCTCTTTCACACAGTTCATTTCAAGGTCAAAGGCGATGGTCTGTTCCTCCTTTTCTTCTCCAGCTTGGATCTTAAATTGTTCCAGCTTGGTACCCATCAGGGAAATTTGGGCCATCAGCTGTTTGATTTGCTGTCTGGCTGTCTTTGAATCCTCTTTTAAACGTTTATTTTCGGACAGAGCTTTTAGGAAGGCTTTCCTAACCCGAACAAGGTCGTCCACTATACTCTTTGGCAGCGTGCACACAACTTTGGGATTCTCGTGTGTCTGAAGCTGTGCAGGTTCGGGAGACAGACTGTCCTTCTCCTGTTTCAGGGTCAGGATTTCGCTGTCCCTCTGCTGAAGCTGCTGTTTCAGACGGTTCATGTCAAGGTCAAAGTTGTTGGTCTGACCTGAACAAGTCTGATCCCCTTTTTCTTTGGTGGCGCTGCTCATTTCCACTTTGCGTGACACTGATTCATCAGTGAGTTCTCCAGCTTGGATCTCATACTGGTCCAGCTCAGCACGCATCAGGGAAATTTGGGCCATCAGCTGTTTGATTTGCTGTCTGGCTGTCTTTGTATCCTCTTTTAAAATGTTATTTTCAGAGAGAGTGTTTTGGAAGGCTTTCCTCACCTGAATAAGGCTGTCCAGTGTACTCTTTGGCAAAGTGCACACAAATTGTGGGTTTGCTTTTTGGTTGCTCATTTTTGACATTGAAACAACGCTACGGTGTTACAATGAAACAGATATTCAGATATGACTGAGGGCAGCAGAACAAAAGTTCATCCAGTGAATCGCTCGTGACTGTAAGAAACGTGCTTGTCCTGTGTGGGTCTCACCTGCTATTTATAGAGTTGGGTTGACTGTGATGTCACAAGCCTGATTCTCTTGCCTTTCATCTTTGAAACAGGCCCCGCCCACAACAACGTTCCCCATTGTCTGATTGAAAATAGGTAACGCCCACAAAGAACAGAGCTTCTGACGTCATGGCTCGATTAATTTGCATTTTGGTCACTTCATTGAAAAAAGAAAAAACAGTCTGATAAATTTTACTGAGGTACTGAAAACTTATTGTTCCCTTTTGAGAGCATCTTCTTTAGGTGTTTATACCTTAGCACGTTACAAGTTTCAGTTAATTTAATAACAGACATCCAGTTCACTTTATTTGTTCCCTTCTTCCCCTATGGCAGACTTACATTTCAGTTCCTTAAAAATACTATCCCTTAATGTACGAGGTATTCGTGACAGTACCAAAAGAAAGTCCATTTTCATTTTCTGTAGACGGAAAAATGCTGGTTATTGACTGATAATGACTGATATTTGCATCCTCTGTGCTGTGTGGTGCTGGAAGATGAGCAAACATCTTCCTGATTTTGTGATACAGCCCATGCACGCTTTAATCACAGCTGCCTGTGTTATTGCAGTTTACGTCCTCGGTCTAATACTTAAAGTTATTTATTATAAAGTCTTCCATCCAAATCCTGACAAAGATGAGCTGAAAAGGACCAGCGCAGAGCAGCAACCTAAAGATGAGATGGGATTTCGTATGTTTGCAGTAGCAGAAAACATGCCAGTTAACCTTCAGTTAACCAAATATCCATATAAGGTTCAAAACAGGGTCTTAAAATGTTGTTTCTTTGTTTCCATGTATGTTAAGACAACAATGTTATTGAGTAATTTTATGTTATTTCTTGTGCTATTTCTTTTGTTATCTGCATGTTATCTGCATGTTATGTGCACTTGAACCTGTTAATTTTATTGGTTTGTGTAGTTACATATTGTGGTCGCGGGGGGAGCAGTGCTTAAGGCTTTACCTGCAGTTTCCCCAAAAAAACTTACCAAGAAATGCATCTTGGGACTTCCTGTTTACTTTTATTTGTGGATGTGGATCGGATTGTTGTGAAGAAGTTAAATTGTTGGTAAGGAATTGTTAAATATGCACATAACTCGTTGAAACATATTGGTATAATTGTAGTGCAGTGGTAAAACATCAGTATTTTAACAAGATGATGTGTTTCTGAAATGGATGATGCAAAGGACCTGTATGTGTATGAGCGGCTATTTTCTGCATGCAAGGGATAAGTTGTGAGCTGTGTGCTGCAGTATTCCAAGTGAGCTGAGATTGCTGTGGAATATCAGTGTTTATAGAAAATGTATGTAACACTTCCACTTTTTTTTTTTTAAAGGAGCCTTGTGTGATTTAGCTCTTTGTATTTTGTTCTGCACAGACAGAGGCCACTGCCGTATTTTTGTGTTTTGTATTTTATTTCATTTCCTTTCTTCCTCATATTGTGCCGGCACATCTTTTTTTAAAAATTGTTTATTCTGTTACTTGGCCACGTTACCTCTCATGTTGTCAGTGTTCAGTACAAGTCCACATGGCTGCTGTTTGACAAAAGTAAAGGTCAAAGGACATTTTTGGTTATTGACAATAAAAACTGCACATTAAGAACCCCAGTGTTTGTGTCCTGTGTGGCTAACCATTTTCCAGGCTACACTCATCTTAATGTGGAGATGAATTTGAATATGCACTTTCTGCTGTGCATTAAATCATTTCACTGTGTGTCAAACCATTTCAACATATCAGTCATTAAATTAAAGGGGAAATGAGGAATGAGCTGTTTTGTATTATTACTATTGTTTTTGTTGTGATATATTTGCATATTTATTTTTTGTATATCTGTCTATAAACTCAGCATCAACTTAACATAAATAATATATTTATTTTTGGGCTCTATTTGTGTTTCCTGTGTTTTATTCAAACATTCGGCCTCCGTAGGCGAAGCAATTCTGATTAGCTTATTATTTATCATGCTACAGTCAGGCGCCCTGGTCCTTCACCGTGTTACACCTATTCTACATCAGTGAATTGCATGCAAAGGGAAGATGTGTCCAGGAGAGAAGCCAGCATCACTGAGTCAGATCAAAAAATGACCACAATCAAATGATCCCCCCTGTTCCTTAACCTTATGTCCTGTTTCTACATGGACTGATCTGCTGCTCAGTGTCCTTTTAAATCCTGTTTATCAGTTTTAATTCAGATGTGTCAGTCTGAGGGGGAACACAATCTAAACAAATTTAAATAAAACCAGGTTGAAGGCTTTCTATTGATTTTTGTTTATATTTTTCCAGAACTTAAAAGGCCGTCACACTGTTTCTCATCTCGTCTCACTGCCCTCGCTCCTTTCGCCTCCGTGCTGCCCTGCTTCATCTTCGCCCACTTCATCTGCACTTGGCTGGTTTTATTCTTCTTCGTTAGCGATTCAAGACGAACTTCATGGAAAGTCGTTGTGGAGAATGGTTTTATCGAGCCGCTTGTCATTGCTGTGATTCCTTACGTTACATACTGATTTGGTGAGTAAATGTTTACTGTTATTCAAACTGCTTTTGTGCCTTCTCTCAGTTTAGCACCAGATTTATGATCTTGCTAGCTAGCTAGTGTTAGCCTAACGTTGCTGCTGCCTCTCGGCTCCTGTTACTTCAAATTAACCCCACAGTTTTAAAAAGTGAAACTTTATTTTGATTAATTGAAATAGAAAAGTGAGCAGCTATTATATAAGAGCCCAGAAGAAACCTTTTCGAAAGGTGCAGCCGTTAAGGTTGGGGGCTTGTTTTTAGTCCATATAAAACTTTCTAACATATGAACCGTTTATTCTTAACCCCTGTATTTATTTGAATGCTTTGAGGCAGCTTTTGAACATCTGTGGCATCTATTAATGTCGAATCTAGCCTTTAGCCATAAGCAAACTGCTTTTACATTTAACAAACATATCTGTGTAATTACATTTTAAACAATAAGAAGAAGAACAACAACAGTATTTGTTTTGTTAAAACATGTGTTTAGACACATTTTTTGTTGTGAAAGTCCAAAGCCATAAACCAGATTCGTGACTTGCTAAATGGTTAAAGTCTATGTTGGCTTTATAGCTTCTTCTATATTCTAAATAATGAAGCTAAATCCCACTGTTGAATCATCAGAACATGTTGGGGTTGCCTGTGTCACATATAAACACTGCCATATGTTTTATCTGGTAATTGTGCTTATTAGAGACTTTATATATTGAAAGTTAGCTTTTAACAAGCGTGCAATGATTACATTTAAGTTAGGTGGTCTTTTCTTTAAACACATCTCTTTAGGCCTAAACTAACAGTGTTAATGCCACAAATTCAGACACAGTAATAGAGGATTTTAGTACTATATGTGCTAGTCTAATTTGGTTGTATGAGGTCTACTACATTGACCTTCTGTGTTGTAAGTTATAACTGCTGCACAGCCATTAAGGATCAAATCAGTTTCTAAATAATTTTCTTGTTTTTTCTCCCTCTGCTTGCTTCTTATGGTCTTTGAGGCTCGGGACCAGCACTCCCCAGGTTACATCAAACCCTTACAAGTCTGTAAGAAGAAGCAGTTGGACAGAAAGTCTTTAACTGAGTGGTAACTATTTTGGTTTTCCAATATATTAATAATTGTCAGTGACATTTATATTAATCAGGCTGAGCTTTAATTATACTTTAGATCAACCTGTTTTACTTATTGTTTCATTTGTGCTTTGGTTTGGGGAAATTGTTTCTTTATTGATCTTTTCCTGTCTTCTGTTATTAGACTTGAGACCTGATTGCTCTATGCTGTTGCTGATGACTCCAGTTAATCCTGAGAGACATGTTGTGTAAGTGAATACAAAGACAGTTTAGTCTGCACAAACTTAGTTTGTGGGATATGATCAGTCCACACTGTCCACACAGTATATAGTTTGCAAGTTTTTGAACAGTGAAATTTGTTTTGTGCCCAAATCATTCTGCAGATCATCAGAATGAAGGTTATTGGCTGTGTTTGCTTAGCCATTTTTAAAAAATATGCTTTCATGACATGAATATGTTTCGGTTGGTGGTCAGGGCTGTCCAGACTGACAAGTGGGACATTACTGGGCTTAAGCCCGGGCTGTTGTTTCAGAAGCCCGGGGTTTTTTGGAGTGTAATTTGTCTCATAGTTAGATGCCTGACTGACAACTATATAAAACAAAAACTATACAATATTCGAAGCACATAGCGCACAGTCGTAAATTCCCCCTAATTTTGGTATGATCCGAGCTTGGGCACTAGGCGACTGAGCACTTACGCATGTGAGCGAGGGGGGAGAAGCTGCTGCCTGCAAGTTTGCTGCAGACAGAGGAGAGCTTAAGTTTGACCAGGTATGTCTCTACCAGCTTTGCACATCTAGAGACTGAAATCTTTGCCCATTCTTCTTTGCAAAACAGCTCCAGCTCAGTCAGATTGGATGGACAGCGTTTGTGAACAGCAGTTTTCAGATCTTGCCACAGATTCTCGATTGGATTTAGATCTGGACTTTGACTGGGCCATTCTAACACATGGATGTTTTGTTTTAAACCATTCCATTGTTGCCCTGGCTTTATGTTTAGGGTCGTTGTCCTGCTGGAAGGTGAACCTCTGCCCCAGTCTCAGGTCTTTTGCAGACTCTAAGAGGTTTTCTTCCAAGATTGCCCTGTATTTGGCTCCATCCATCTTCCCATCAACTCTGACCAGCTTCCCTGTCCCTGCTGAAGAGAAGCACCCCCAGAGCATGATGCTGCCACCCCCATATTTGACAGTGGGGATGGTGTGTTCAGAGTGATGTGCAGTGTTAGTTTTCCGCCACACACAGTGTTTTGCATTTTGGCCAAAAAGTTCCCTTTTGGTCTCATCTGACCAGAGCACCTTCTTCCACATGTTTGCTGTGTCCCCCACATGGCTTGTGGCAAACTGCAAACAGGACTTCTTATGGTTTTCTGTTGTGTGTGTGTGTGTGTGTGTGTGTGTGTGTGTGTGTGTGTGTGTGTGTGTGTGTGTGTGTGTGTGTGTGTGTGTGTGTGTGTGTGTGTGTGTGTGTGTGTGTGTTCCAAAATGATTAACCAGGATCAAACCATGAAAGAGTGGTTTGGGGAGCAGGAGGCATCATTTTCACACTTGGATCATCAAGTCCATATTTTGACCCCTTTGAGAATCTTTGGGATGTGCTTCATCAGTGCAAGATCTTGGTGAGAAATTAACCTGACTGTGGATAGACTGAAGTGAAGCAAAGGCATGGTGCCATCAAAGCTGGAGAAGATCCAAATTTCACTTTTCCCTTGTCCCCCCACAGTTTAAACACAAGGTGGCAGTGTTGCACTGATAGAAAACAAACCAACAGCAGAAGCGCCCCAGCTTAGATTCTACTTTACTCAAGTATTTCTATTTACTTAACTGTATTCTGCAGAAAACATGCCAGTTAACCTTCAGTTAACCAAATATCCATATAAGGTTCAAAACAGGGTCTTAAAATGTTGTTTCTTTATTTCCATGTATGTTAAGACAACAATGTTATTGAGTAATTTTATGTTATTTCTTGTGCTATTTCTTTTGTTATCTGCATGTTATCTGCATGTTATGTGCACTTGAACCTGTTAATTTTATTGGTTTGTGTAGTTACATATTGTGGTCGCGGGGGGAGCAGTGCTTAAGGCTTTACCTGCAGTTTCCCCAAAAAAACTTACCAAGAAATGCATCTTGGGACTTCCTGTTTACTTTTATTTGTGGATGTGGATCGGATTGTTGTGAAGAAGTTAAATTGTTGGTAAGGAATTGTTAAATATGCACATAACTCGTTGAAAGATATTGGTATAATTGTAGTGCAGTGGTAAAACATCAGTATTTTAACAAGATGATGTGTTTCTGAAATGGATGATGCAAAGGACCTGTATGTGTATGAGCGGCTATTTTCTGCATGCAAGGGATAAGTTGTGAGCTGTGTGCTGCAGTATTCCAAGTGAACTGAGATTGCTGTGGAATATCAGTGTTTATAGAAAATGTATGTAACACTTCCACTTTTTTTTTTTTTTAAAGGAGCCTTGTGTGATTTAGCTCTTTGTATTTTGTTCTGCACAGACAGAGGCCACTGCCGTATTTTTGTGTTTTGTATTTTATTTCATTTCCTTTCTTCCTCATATTGTGCCGGCACATCTTTTTTTAAAAATCGTTTATTCTGTTACTTGGCCACGTTACCTCTCATGTTGTCAGTGTTCAGTACAAGTCCACATGGCTGCTGTTTGACAAAAGTAAAGGTCAAAGGACATTTTTGGTTATTGACAATAAAAACTGCACGTTAAGAACCCCAGTGTTTGTGTCCTGTGTGGCTAACCATTTTCCAGGCTACACTCATCTTAATGTGGAGATGAATTTGAATATGCACTTCCTGCTGAGCATTAAATCATTTCACTGTGTGTCAAACCATTTCAACATATCAGTCATTAAATTAAAGGGGAAATGAGGAATGAGCTGTTTTGTATTATTACTATTGTTTTTGTTGTGATATATTTGCATATTTATTTTTTGTATATCTGTCTATAAACTCAGCATCAACTTAACATAAATAATATATTTATTTTTGGGCTCTATTTGTGTTTCCTGTGTTTTATTCAAACATTCGGCCTCCGTAGGCGAAGCAATTCTGATTAGCTTATTATTTATCATGCTACAGTCAGGCGCCCTGGTCCTTCACCGTGTTACACCTATTCTACATCAGTGAATTGCATGCAAAGAGAAGATGTGTCCAGGAGAGAAGCCAGCATCACTGAGTCAGATCAAAAAATGATCACAATCAAATGATCCCCCCTGTTCCTTAACCTTATGTCCTGTTTCTACATGGACTGATCTGTTGCTCAGTGTCCTTTTAAATCCTGTTTATCAGTTTTAATTCAGATGTGTCAGTCTGAGGGGGAACACAATCTAAACAAATCTAAATAAAACCAGGTTGAAGGCTTTCTATTCAAAATTAAAATAATTAATTGTCTGTAAATAATATTGTTATGAAGGCTAGATGCATTTCCAGGAGTGGGGATTTATTTTTCTTCTTATCCAAAGTCTTTAATCTTGAAAACTGCATGACACACTGGCAGGCAGAAAAGACCATTTGGTGAAAATATCAATTCTGGGGATCTGGAACACGGAGAGTAGAATATCTAAACAAATGTAACCAGCTAACCTCAAACACCGGTTATACTTTGAGTATCTCCCGTGTTTTTCACACATACAGAAAGACATTACTGTGACATCCACTTCAAATTGAACTACAGGGCGATGCTACGATACATGATATTGAGACAAACAATTCTAATCTGATATGACATTCTTAGCAAATTTACAGCAAATAGAACAAAGCACAAATTCAAAGTTTTTTTTTATTTTTTATTTTTATTTTATTTTATTTTGTGGTTTGGTGCTGTTTCTGAACTCAAAATGTCCTGTTGTAATTGGACATTTTGAGCTAAGAAACAGCACCAAACTCCAACAACACTTCCCTCATGGTGCTTTATATTGTAAGGTCAAGATCCTACAATATTGCACAAAAAGTCCAACCCCCTAGAGAAAGCACTTTGGCGACAGTGGGAAGGAAAAACTCTCTTTGAAAAGAGAGAAACCTCCGGCAGACCCAGGCTCTGGGATGGGGTGGCCATCTGCCTCGGCCAGTTGGTGATGAGGGAAGGAAGTTGGGAGAAGAAGAGGGGTTCTTTTTAACCACCTGGTCTTAAAATTAAATTTAGATGCCCAATTTCAATGAATATTTTAAGCCACTTTAAGAGTTTTGCCACATAGTGGCATGCACGTGTCAGTTCAATTTTAGCGTGCACACGAGAAAGCCCTAAAGATGATGTTTTGGCTCCTCAGTTTGGCGTGTTTTTTGAAGGTTTTGACGATTGCTTCGTCAACCACTGGGTTGCTTGACTTCAATAAGAGTGCTGGAGAATCCCACCTGTCATGGAGTTCGTTGTACACCGTCAGGGCGAGTTGTTCAATGTTCTCCAAGGACATTTTGTAGTTTTTGGACAGAATTTTGTTCCAGATCTTATGGGAAAGCTTCTGTATAATAAAATCTGATGTTCCTGGACGCCATGTTGTCGTCTCATTTTCTTGGCTCATAGCGTGCATTACCAGATCTTTAGTGACGTTTTTCACCACTTCCTTGTACTCTTCTCTGTGTTTAGAGACACTGAGGACTCTTCTTGGTAATGACAACAGCTTTTCGGTGAAGGCTGGGACAGTAATATTATCAAGCTGTTCCCTCAGATTAAAAATCAAATATTTTTCCTTGCAGTTGTGTGCTTTGGAAAGATTCTTGAGAATGGCCTTGTCTAGATTTTTCAGCCGTTTTGGGGACAGATCCAAATGTTTCTTCTCAACATCAGGCCAGATTTTCTCAATCAGGCGATCGCTGATGCAGTCGGGAGTGAGGCGCTCTGTGAAGAGCTTGTATTTAGAGGAGACTTTTTCTATGGCCTGAAAAACCACCGACTGGATCAGTCTGTTGACGCGCAACTTATCCTCCATTTTCAGTGTTTTCTCCAGTGTTGGTGTTTCAGCCTTTGTCTCCAGTATTTGTTTGGTCTCATCTGCACTGTGATACACCTGGAGGGTTTCTGATGAGGACGACTCTGGGGTTGCCGTCTCTACTGTCTCAGTCTTTGCCTCCGCTAATTCTTGGGTCTGCTCGTCCAGAATTTTCTGAATTTCTTTTGTGTCCTTCACCACTTTCTGCTCTTCCAGGACTTTACTTTCTTCCTCCAGCACTTTCTTCTCCTGCTCCAGATTCTCTCTGTGTTTTTTCTCATTCCACAGAGTGTCTGCCAGAGAGGCCTGGTGTTGCTGAAGCTGTGCGAGCTCAGCAGACAGACTTTCCTTCTCCTGTTTCAGGATCAGGATTTTGCTGTCACTCTGCCCAAGCTGCTCTTTCACACAGTTCATTTCAAGGTCAAAGGCGATGGTCTGTTCCTCCTTTTCTTCTCCAGCTTGGATCTTAAATTGTTCCAGCTTGGTACCCATCAGGGAAATTTGGGCCATCAGCTGTTTGATTTGCTGTCTGGCTGTCTTTGAATCCTCTTTTAAACGTTTATTTTCGGACAGAGCTTTTAGGAAGGCTTTCCTAACCCGAACAAGGTCGTCCACTATACTCTTTGGCAGCGTGCACACAACTTTGGGATTCTCGTGTGTCTGAAGCTGTGCAGGTTCGGGAGACAGACTGTCCTTCTCCTGTTTCAGGGTCAGGATTTCGCTGTCCCTCTGCTGAAGCTGCTGTTTCAGACGGTTCATGTCAAGGTCAAAGTTGTTGGTCTGACCTGAACAAGTCTGATCCCCTTTTTCTTTGGTGGCGCTGCTCATTTCCACTTTGCGTGACACTGATTCATCAGTGAGTTCTCCAGCTTGGATCTCATACTGGTCCAGCTCGGCACGCATCAGGGAAATTTGGGCCATCAGCTGTTTGATTTGCTGTCTGGCTGTCTTTGTATCCTCTTTTAAAATGTTATTTTCAGAGAGAGTGTTTTGGAAGGCTTTCCTCACCTGAATAAGGCTGTCCAGTGTACTCTTTGGCAAAGTGCACACAAATTGTGGTTTTGCTTTTTGGTTGCTCATTTTTGACATTTGAAACAACGCTACGGTGTTACAATGAAACAGATATTCAGATATGACTGAGGGCAGCAGAACAAAAGTTCATCCAGTGAATCGCTCGTGACTGTAAGAAACGTGCTTGTCCTGTGTGGGTCTCACCTGCTATTTATAGAGTTGGGTTGACTGTGATGTCACAAGCCTGATTCTCTTGCCTTTCATCTTTGAAACAGGCCCCGCCCACAACAACGTTCCCCATTGTCTGATTGAAAATAGGTAACGCCCACAAAGAACAGCGCTTCTGACGTCATGGCTCGATTAATTTGCATTTTGGTCACTTCATTGAAAAAAGAAAAAACAGTCTGATAAATTTTACTGAGGTACTGAAAACTTATTGTTCCCTTTTGAGAGCATCTTCTTTAGGTGTTTATACCTTAGCACGTTACAAGTTTCAGTTAATTTAATAACAGACATCCAGTTCACTTTATTTGTTCCCTTCTTCCCCTATGGCAGACTTACATTTCAGTTCCTTAAAAATACTATCCCTTAATGTACGAGGTATTCGTGACAGTACCAAAAGAAAGTCCATTTTCATTTTCTGTAGACGGAAAAATGCTGGTTATTGACTGATAATGACTGATATTTGCATCCTCTGTGCTGTGTGGTGCTGGAAGATGAGCAAACATCTTCCTGATTTTGTGATACAGCCCATGCACGCTTTAATCACAGCTGCCTGTGTTATTGCAGTTTACGTCCTCGGTCTAATACTTAAAGTTATTTATTATAAAGTCTTCCATCCAAATCCTGACAAAGATGAGCTGAAAAGGACCAGCGCAGAGCAGCAACCTAAAGATGAGATGGGATTTCGTATGTTTGCAGTAGCAGAAAACATGCCAGTTAACCTTCAGTTAACCAAATATCCATATAAGGTTCAAAACAGGGTCTTAAAATGTTGTTTCTTTATTTCCATGTATGTTAAGACAACAATGTTATTGAGTAATTTTATGTTATTTCTTGTGCTATTTCTTTTGTTATCTGCATGTTATCTGCATGTTATGTGCACTTGAACCTGTTAATTTTATTGGTTTGTGTAGTTACATATTGTGGTCGCGGGGGGAGCAGTGCTTAAGGCTTTACCTGCAGTTTCCCCAAAAAAACTTACCAAGAAATGCATCTTGGGACTTCCTGTTTACTTTTATTTGTGGATGTGGATCGGATTGTTGTGAAGAAGTTAAATTGTTGGTAAGGAATTGTTAAATATGCACATAACTCGTTGAAAGATATTGGTATAATTGTAGTGCAGTGGTAAAACATCAGTATTTTAACAAGATGATGTGTTTCTGAAATGGATGATGCAAAGGACCTGTATGTGTATGAGCGGCTATTTTCTGCATGCAAGGGATAAGTTGTGAGCTGTGTGCTGCAGTATTCCAAGTGAGCTGAGATTGCTGTGGAATATCAGTGTTTATAGAAAATGTATGTAACACTTCCACTTTTTTTTTTTTAAAGGAGCCTTGTGTGATTTAGCTCTTTGTATTTTGTTCTGCACAGACAGAGGCCACTGCCGTATTTTTGTGTTTTGTATTTTATTTCATTTCCTTTCTTCCTCATATTGTGCCGGCACATCTTTTTTTAAAAATCGTTTATTCTGTTACTTTGCCACGTTACCTCTCATGTTGTCAGTGTTCAGTACAAGTCCACATGGCTGCTGTTTGACAAAAGTAAAGGTCAAAGGACATTTTTGGTTATTGACAATAAAAACTGCACGTTAAGAACCCCAGTGTTTGTGTCCTGTGTGGCTAACCATTTTCCAGGCTACACTCATCTTAATGTGGAGATGAATTTGAATATGCACTTCCTGCTGAGCATTAAATCATTTCACTGTGTGTCAAACCATTTCAACATATCAGTCATTAAATTAAAGGGGAAATGAGGAATGAGCTGTTTTGTATTATTACTATTGTTTTTGTTGTGATATATTTGCATATTTATTTTTTGTATATCTGTCTATAAACTCAGCATCAACTTAACATAAATAATATATTTATTTTTGGGCTCTATTTCTGTTTCCTGTGTTTTATTCAAACATTCGGCCTCCGTAGGCGAAGCAATTCTGATTAGCTTATTATTTATCATGCTACAGTCAGGCGCCCTGGTCCTTCACCGTGTTACACCTATTCTACATCAGTGAATTGCATGCAAAGGGAAGATGTGTCCAGGAGAGAAGCCAGCATCACTGAGTCAGATCAAAAAATGACCACAATCAAATGATCCCCCCTGTTCCTTAACCTTATGTCCTGTTTCTACATGGACTGATCTGCTGCTCAGTGTCCTTTTAAATCCTGTTTATCAGTTTTAATTCAGATGTGTCAGTCTGAGGGGGAACACAATCTAAACAAATCTAAATAAAACCAGGTTGAAGGCTTTCTATTCAAAATTAAAATAATTAATTGTCTGTAAATAATATTGTTATGAAGGCTAGATGCATTTCCAGGAGTGGGGATTTATTTTTCTTCTTATCCAAAGTCTTTAATCTTGAAAACTGCATGACACACTGGCAGGCAGAAAAGACCATTTGGTGAAAATATCAATTCTGAGGATCTGGAACACGGAGAGTAGAATATCTAAACAAATGTAACCAGCTAACCTCAAACACCGGTTATACTTTGAGTATCTCCCGTGTTTTTCACACATACAGAAAGACATTACTGTGACATCCACTTCAAATTGAACTACAGGGTGATGCTACGATACATGATATTGAGACAAACAATTCTAATCTGATATGACATTCTTAGCAAATTTACAGCAAATAGAACAAAGCACAAATTCAAAGGTTTTTTTTATTTTTTATTTTTTTTTGTGGTTTGGTGCTGTTTCTGAACTCAAAATGTCCTGTTGTAATTGGACATTTTGAGCTAAGAAACAGCACCAAACTCCAACAACACTTCCCTCATGGTGCTTTATATTGTAAGGTCAAGACCCTACAATATTGCACAAAAAGTCCAACCCCCTAGAGCAAGCACTTTGGCGACAGTGGGAAGGAAAAACTCTCTTTGAAAAGAGAGAAACCTCCGGCAGACCCAGGCTCTGGGATGGGGTGGCCATCTGCCTCGGCCAGTTGGTGATGAGGGAAGGAAGTTGGGAGAAGAAGAGGGGTTCTTTTTAACCACCTGGTCTTAAAATTAAATTTAGATGCCCAATTTCAATGAATATTTTAAGCCACTTTAAGAGTTTTGCCACATAGTGGCATGCACGTGTCAGTTCAATTTTAGCGTGCACACGAGAAAGCCCTAAAGATGATGTTTTGGCTCCTCAGTTTGGCGTGTTTTTTGAAGGTTTTGACGATTGCTTCGTCAACCACTGGGTTGCTTGACTTCAATAAGAGTGCTGGAGAATCCCACCTGTCATGGAGTTCGTTGTACACCGTCAGGGCGAGTTGTTCAATGTTCTCCAAGGACATTTTGTAGTTTTTGGACAGAATTTTGTTCCAGATCTTATGGGAAAGCTTCTGTATAATAAAATCTGATGTTCCTGGACGCCATGTTGTCGTCTCATTTTCTTGGCTCATAGCGTGCATTACCAGATCTTTAGTGACGTTTTTCACCACTTCCTTGTACTCTTCTCTGTGTTTAGAGACACTGAGGACTCTTCTTGGTAATGACAACAGCTTTTCGGTGAAGGCTGGGACAGTAATATTATCAAGCTGTTCCCTCAGATTAAAAATCAAATATTTTTCCTTGCAGTTATGTGCTTTGGAAAGATTCTTGAGAATGGCCTTGTCTAGATTTTTCAGCCGTTTTGGGGACAGATCCAAATGTTTCTTCTCAACATCAGGCCAGATTTTCTCAATCAGGCGATCGCTGATGCAGTCGGGAGTGAGGCGCTCTGTGAAGAGCTTGTATTTAGAGGAGACTTTTTCTATGGCCTGAGAAACCACCGACTGGATCAGTCTGTTGACGCGCAACTTATCCTCCATTTTCAGTGTTTTCTCCAGTGTTGGTGTTTCAGCCTTTGTCTCCAGTATTTGTTTGGTCTCATCTGCACTGTGATACACCTGGAGGGTTTCTGATGAGGGCGACTCTGGGGTTGCCGTCTCTACTGTCTCAGTCTTTGCCTCCACTAATTCTTGGGTCTGCTCGTCCAGAATTTTCTGAATTTCTTTTGTGTCCTTCACCACTTTCTGCTCTTCCAGGACTTTACTTTCTTCCTCCAGCACTTTCTTCTCCTGCTCCAGATTCTCTCTGTGTTTTTTCTCATTCCACAGAGTGTCTGCCAGAGAGGCCTGGTGTTGCTGAAGCTGTGCGAGCTCAGCAGACAGACTTTCCTTCTCCTGTTTCAGGATCAGGATTTTGCTGTCACTCTGCCCAAGCTGCTCTTTCACACAGTTCATTTCAAGGTCAAAGGCGATGGTCTGTTCCTCCTTTTCTTCTCCAGCTTGGATCTTAAATTGTTCCAGCTTGGTACCCATCAGGGAAATTTGGGCCATCAGCTGTTTGATTTGCTGTCTGGCTGTCTTTGAATCCTCTTTTAAACGTTTATTTTCGGACAGAGCTTTTAGGAAGGCTTTCCTAACCCGAACAAGGTCGTCCACTATACTCTTTGGCAGCGTGCACACAACTTTGGGATTCTCGTGTGTCTGAAGCTGTGCAGGTTCGGGAGACAGACTGTCCTTCTCCTGTTTCAGGGTCAGGATTTCGCTGTCCCTCTGCTGAAGCTGCTGTTTCAGACGGTTCATGTCAAGGTCAAAGTTGTTGGTCTGACCTGAACAAGTCTGATCCCCTTTTTCTTTGGTGGCGCTGCTCATTTCCACTTTGCGTGACACTGATTCATCAGTGAGTTCTCCAGCTTGGATCTCATACTGGTCCAGCTCGGCACGCATCAGGGAAATTTGGGCCATCAGCTGTTTGATTTGCTGTCTGGCTGTCTTTGTATCCTCTTTTAAAATGTTATTTTCAGAGAGAGTGTTTTGGAAGGCTTTCCTCACCTGAATAAGGCTGTCCAGTGTACTCTTTGGCAAAGTGCACACAAATTGTGGGTTTGCTTTTTGGTTGCTCATTTTTGACATTTGAAACAACGCTACGGTGTTACAATGAAACAGATATTCAGATATGACTGAGGGCAGCAGAACAAAAGTTCATCCAGTGAATCGCTCGTGACTGTAAGAAACGTGCTTGTCCTGTGTGGGTCTCACCTGCTATTTATAGAGTTGGGTTGACTGTGATGTCACAAGCCTGATTCTCTTGCCTTTCATCTTTGAAACAGGCCCCGCCCACAACAACGTTCCCCATTGTCTGATTGAAAATAGGTAACGCCCACAAAGAACAGAGCTTCTGACGTCATGGCTCGATTAATTTGCATTTTGGTCACTTCATTGAAAAAAGAAAAAACAGTCTGATAAATTTTACTGAGGTACTGAAAACTTATTGTTCCCTTTTGAGAGCATCTTCTTTAGGTGTTTATACCTTAGCACGTTACAAGTTTCAGTTAATTTAATAACAGACATCCAGTTCACTTTATTTGTTCCCTTCTTCCCCTATGGCAGACTTACATTTCAGTTCCTTAAAAATACTATCCCTTAATGTACGAGGTATTCGTGACAGTACCAAAAGAAAGTCCATTTTCATTTTCTGTAGACGGAAAAATGCTGGTTATTGACTGATAATGACTGATATTTGCATCCTCTGTGCTGTGTGGTGCTGGAAGATGAGCAAACATCTTCCTGATTTTGTGATACAGCCCATGCACGCTTTAATCACAGCTGCCTGTGTTATTGCAGTTTACGTCCTCGGTCTAATACTTAAAGTTATTTATTATAAAGTCTTCCATCCAAATCCTGACAAAGATGAGCTGAAAAGGACCAGCGCAGAGCAGCAACCTAAAGATGAGATGGGATTTCGTATGTTTGCAGTAGCAGAAAACATGCCAGTTAACCTTCAGTTAACCAAATATCCATATAAGGTTCAAAACAGGGTCTTAAAATGTTGTTTCTTTGTTTCCATGTATGTTAAGACAACAATGTTATTGAGTAATTTTATGTTATTTCTTGTGCTATTTCTTTTGTTATCTGCATGTTATCTGCATGTTATGTGCACTTGAACCTGTTAATTTTATTGGTTTGTGTAGTTACATATTGTGGTCACGGGGGGAGCAGTGCTTAAGGCTTTACCTGCAGTTTCCCCAAAAAAACTTACCAAGAAATGCATCTTGGGACTTCCTGTTTACTTTTATTTGTGGATGTGGATCGGATTGTTGTGAAGAAGTTAAATTGTTGGTAAGGAATTGTTAAATATGCACATAACTCGTTGAAAGATATTGGTATAATTGTAGTGCAGTGGTAAAACATCAGTATTTTAACAAGATGATGTGTTTCTGAAATGGATGATGCAAAGGACCTGTATGTGTATGAGCGGCTATTTTCTGCATGCAAGGGATAAGTTGTGAGCTGTGTGCTGCAGTATTCCAAGTGAGCTGAGATTGCTGTGGAATATCAGTGTTTATAGAAAATGTATGTAACACTTCCACTTTTTTTTTTTAAAGGAGCCTTGTGTGATTTAGCTCTTTGTATTTTGTTCTGCACAGACAGAGGCCACTGCCGTATTTTTGTGTTTTGTATTTTATTTCATTTCCTTTCTTCCTCATATTGTGCCGGCACATCTTTTTTTAAAAATCGTTTATTCTGTTACTTGGCCACGTTACCTCTCATGTTGTCAGTGTTCAGTACAAGTCCACATGGCTGCTGTTTGACAAAAGTAAAGGTCAAAGGACATTTTTGTTTATTGACAATAAAAACTGCACATTAAGAACCCCAGTGTTTGTGTCCTGTGTGGCTAACCATTTTCCAGGCTACACTCATCTTAATGTGGAGATGAATTTGAATATGCACTTTCTGCTGTGCATTAAATCATTTCACTGTGTGTCAAACCATTTCAACATATCAGTCATTAAATTAAAGGGGAAATGAGGAATGAGCTGTTTTGTATTATTACTATTGTTTTTGTTGTGATATATTTGCATATTTATTTTTTGTATATCTGTCTATAAACTCAGCATCAACTTAACATAAATAATATATTTATTTTTGGGCTCTATTTGTGTTTCCTGTGTTTTATTCAAACATTCGGCCTCCGTAGGCGAAGCAATTCTGATTAGCTTATTATTTATCATGCTACAGTCAGGCGCCCTGGTCCTTCACCGTGTTACACCTATTCTACATCAGTGAATTGCATGCAAAGGGAAGATGTGTCCAGGAGAGAAGCCAGCATCACTGAGTCAGATCAAAAAATGACCACAATCAAATGATCCCCCCTGTTCCTTAACCTTATGTCCTGTTTCTACATGGACTGATCTGTTGCTCAGTGTCCTTTTAAATCCTGTTTATCAGTTTTAATTCAGATGTGTCAGTCTGAGGGGGAACACAATCTAAACAAATCTAAATAAAACCAGGTTGAAGGCTTTCTATTCAAAATTAAAATAATTAATTGTCTGTAAATAATATTGTTATGAAGGCTAGATGCATTTCCAGGAGTGGGGATTTATTTTTCTTCTTATCCAAAGTCTTTAATCTTGAAAACTGCATGACACACTGGCAGGCAGAAAAGACCATTTGGTGAAAATATCAATTCTGGGGATCTGGAACACGGAGAGTAGAATATCTAAACAAATGCAACCAGCTAACCTCAAACACCGGTTATACTTTGAGTGTCTCCCGTGTTTTTCACACATACAGAAACACATTACTGTGACATCCACTTCAAATTGAACTACAGGGTGATGCTACGATACATGATATTGAGACAAACAATTCTAATCTGATATGACATTCTTAGCAAATTTACAGCAAATAGAACAAAGCACAAATTCAAAGTTTTTTTTTATTTTTTATTTTTTTTTGTGGTTTGGTGCTGTTTCTGAACTCAAAATGTCCTGTTGTAATTGGACATTTTGAGCTAAGAAACAGCACCAAACTCCAACAACACTTCCCTCATGGTGCTTTATATTGTAAGGTCAAGACCCTACAATATTGCA
Source organism: Aulonocara stuartgranti (assembly GCF_965226115.1). Lineage (NCBI taxonomy): Eukaryota > Metazoa > Chordata > Actinopteri > Cichliformes > Cichlidae > Aulonocara > Aulonocara stuartgranti. The sequence continues at coordinate 27,806,435 of NC_138957.1, forward strand.
CAAAAAGTCCAACCCCCTAGAGCAAGCACTTTGGCGACAGTGGGAAGGAAAAACTCTCTTTGAAAAGAGAGAAACCTCCGGCAGACCCAGGCTCTGGGATGGGGTGGCCATCTGCCTCGGCCAGTTGGTGATGAGGGAAGGAAGTTGGGAGAAGAAGAGGGGTTCTTTTTAACCACCTGGTCTTAAAATTAAATTTAGATGCCCAATTTCAATGAATATTTTAAGCCACTTTAAGAGTTTTGCCACATAGTGGCATGCACGTGTCAGTTCAATTTTAGCGTGCACACGAGAAAGCCCTAAAGATGATGTTTTGGCTCCTCAGTTTGGCGTGTTTTTTGAAGGTTTTGACGATTGCTTCGTCAACCACTGGGTTGCTTGACTTCAATAAGAGTGCTGGAGAATCCCACCTGTCATGGAGTTCGTTGTACACCGTCAGGGCGAGTTGTTCAATGTTCTCCAAGGACATTTTGTAGTTTTTGGACAGAATTTTGTTCCAGATCTTATGGGAAAGCTTCTGTATAATAAAATCTGATGTTCCTGGACGCCATGTTGTCGTCTCATTTTCTTGGCTCATAGCGTGCATTACCAGATCTTTAGTGACGTTTTTCACCACTTCCTTGTACTCTTCTCTGTGTTTAGAGACACTGAGGACTCTTCTTGGTAATGACAACAGCTTTTCGGTGAAGGCTGGGACAGTAATATTATCAAGCTGTTCCCTCAGATTAAAAATCAAATATTTTTCCTTGCAGTTGTGTGCTTTGGAAAGATTCTTGAGAATGGCCTTGTCTAGATTTTTCAGCCGTTTTGGGGACAGATCCAAATGTTTCTTCTCAACATCAGGCCAGATTTTCTCAATCAGGCGATCGCTGATGCAGTCGGGAGTGAGGCGCTCTGTGAAGAGCTTGTATTTAGAGGAGACTTTTTCTATGGCCTGAGAAACCACCGACTGGATCAGTCTGTTGACGCGCAACTTATCCTCCATTTTCAGTGTTTTCTCCAGTGTTGGTGTTTCAGCCTTTGTCTCCAGTATTTGGTTGGTCTCATCTGCACTGTGATACACCTGGAGGGTTTCTGATGAGGGCGACTCTGGGGTTGCCGTCTCTACTGTCTCAGTCTTTGCCTCCGCTAATTCTTGGGTCTGCTCGTCCAGAATTTTCTGAATTTCTTTTGTGTCCTTCACCACTTTCTGCTCTTCCAGGACTTTACTTTCTTCCTCCAGCACTTTCTTCTCCTGCTCCAGATTCTCTCTGTGTTTTTTCTCGTTCCACAGAGTGTCTGCCAGAGAGGCCTGGTGTTGCTGAAGCTGTGCGAGCTCAGCAGACAGACTTTCCTTCTCCTGTTTCAGGATCAGGATTTTGCTGTCACTCTGCCCAAGCTGCTCTTTCACACAGTTCATTTCAAGGTCAAAGGCGATGGTCTGTTCCTCCTTTTCTTCTCCAGCTTGGATCTTAAATTGTTCCAGCTTGGTACCCATCAGGGAAATTTGGGCCATCAGCTGTTTGATTTGCTGTCTGGCTGTCTTTGAATCCTCTTTTAAACGTTTATTTTCGGACAGAGCTTTTAGGAAGGCTTTCCTAACCCGAACAAGGTCGTCCACTATACTCTTTGGCAGCGTGCACACAACTTTGGGATTCTCGTGTGTCTGAAGCTGTGCAGGTTTGGGAGACAGACTGTCCTTCTCCTGTTTCAGGGTCAGGATTTCGCTGTCCCTCTGCTGAAGCTGCTGTTTCAGACGGTTCATGTCAAGGTCAAAGTTGTTGGTCTGACCTGAACAAGTCTGATCCCCTTTTTCTTTGGTGGCGCTGCTCATTTCCACTTTGCGTGACACTGATTCATCAGTGAGTTCTCCAGCTTGGATCTCATACTGGTCCAGCTCGGCACGCATCAGGGAAATTTGGGCCATCAGCTGTTTGATTTGCTGTCTGGCTGTCTTTGTATCCTCTTTTAAAATGTTATTTTCAGAGAGAGTGTTTTGGAAGGCTTTCCTCACCTGAATAAGGCTGTCCAGTGTACTCTTTGGCAAAGTGCACACAAATTGTGGGTTTGCTTTTTGGTTGCTCATTTTTGACATTTGAAACAACGCTACGGTGTTACAATGAAACAGATATTCAGATATGACTGAGGGCAGCAGAACAAAGGTTCATCCAGTGAATCGCTCGTGACTGTAAGAAACGTGCTTGTCCTGTGTGGGTCTCACCTGCTATTTATAGAGTTGGGTTGACTGTGATGTCACAAGCCTGATTCTCTTGCCTTTCATCTTTGAAACAGGCCCCGCCCACAACAACGTTCCCTATTGGCTGATTGAAATGGGTAACGCCCACAAAGAACAGAGCTTCTGACGTCATGGCTCGATTAATTTGCATTTTGGTCACTTCATTGACGGCCGTATTTTTGTGTTTTTTTGTATTTTATTTCATTTCCTTTCTTCCTCATATTGTGCCGGCACATCTTTTTTTAAAAATCGTTTATTCTGTTACTTGGCCACGTTACCTCTCATGTTGTCAGTGTTCAGTACAAGTCCACATGGTTGCTGTTTGACAAAAGTAAAGGTCAAAGGACATTTTTGGTTATTGACAATAAAAACTGCACGTTAAGAACCCCAGTATTTGTGTCCTGTGTGGCTAACCATTTTCCAGGCTACACTCATCTTAATGTGGAGATGAATTTGAATATGCACTTCCTGCTGAGCATTAAATCATTTCACTGTGTGTCAAACCATTTCAACATATCAGTCATTAAATTAAAGGGGAGATGAGGAATGAGCTGTTTTGTATTATTACTATTGTTTTTGTTGTGATATATTTGCATATTTATTTTTTGTATATCTGTCTATAAACTCAGCATCAACTTAACATAAATAATATATTTATTTTTGGGCTCTATTTGTGTTTCCTGTGTTTTATTCAAACATTCGGCCTCCGTAGGCGAAGCAATTCTGATTAGCTTATTATTTATCATGCTACAGTCAGGCGCCCTGGTCCTTCACCGTGTTACACCTATTCTACATCAGTGAATTGCATGCAAAGAGAAGATGTGTCCAGGAGAGAAGCCAGCATCACTGAGTCAGATCAAAAAATGATCACAATCAAATGATCCCCCCTGTTCCTTAACCTTATGTCCTGTTTCTACATGGACTGATCTGCTGCTCAGTGTCCTTTTAAATCCTGTTTATCAGTTTTAATTCAGATGTGTCAGTCTGAGGGGGAACACAATCTAAACAAATCTAAATAAAACCAGGTTGAAGGCTTTCTATTCAAAATTAAAATAATTAATTGTCTGTAAATAATATTGTTATGAAGGCTAGATGCATTTCCAGGAGTGGGGATTTATTTTTCTTCTTATCCAAAGTCTTTAATCTTGAAAACTGCATGACACACTGGCAGGCAGAAAAGACCATTTGGTGAAAATATCAATTTTGGGGATCTGGAACACGGAGAGTAGAATATCTAAACAAATGCAACCAGCTAACCTCAAACACCGGTTATACTTTGAGTATCTCCCGTGTTTTTCACACATACAGAAAGACATTACTGTGACATCCACTTCAAATTGAACTACAGGGTGATGCTACGATACATGATATTGAGACAAACAATTCTAATCTGATATGACATTCTTAGCAAATTTACAGCAAATAGAACAAAGCACAAATTCAAAGTTTTTTTTATTTTTTATTTTTTATTTTTTTTATTTTGTGGTTTGGTGCTGTTTCTGAACTCAAAATGTCCTGTTGTAATTGGACATTTTGAGCTAAGAAACAGCACCAAACTCCAACAACACTTCCCTCATGGTGCTTTATATTGTAAGGTCAAGACCCTACAATATTGCACAAAAAGTCCAACCCCCTAGAGCAAGCACTTTGGCGACAGTGGGAAGGAAAAACTCTCTTTGAAAAGAGAGAAACCTCCGGCAGACCCAGGCTCTGGGATGGGGTGGCCATCTGCCTCGGCCAGTTGGTGATGAGGGAAGGAAGTTGGGAGAAGAAGAGGGGTTCTTTTTAACCACCTGGTCTTAAAATTAAATTTAGATGCCCAATTTCAATGAATATTTTAAGCCACTTTAAGAGTTTTGCCACATAGTGGCATGCACGTGTCAGTTCAATTTTAGCGTGCACACGAGAAAGCCCTAAAGATGATGTTTTGGCTCCTCAGTTTGGCGTGTTTTTTGAAGGTTTTGATGATTGCTTCGTCAACCACTGGGTTGCTTGACTTCAATAAGAGTGCTGGAGAATCCCACCTGTCATGGAGTTCGTTGTACACCGTCAGGGCGAGTTGTTCAATGTTCTCCAAGGACATTTTGTAGTTTTTGGACAGAATTTTGTTCCAGATCTTATGGGAAAGCTTCTGTATAATAAAATCTGATGTTCCTGGACGCCATGTTGTCGTCTCATTTTCTTGGCTCATAGCGTGCATTACCAGATCTTTAGTGACGTTTTTCACCACTTCCTTGTACTCTTCTCTGTGTTTAGAGACACTGAGGACTCTTCTTGGTAATGACAACAGCTTTTCGGTGAAGGCTGGGACAGTAATATTATCAAGCTGTTCCCTCAGATTAAAAATCAAATATTTTTCCTTGCAGTTATGTGCTTTGGAAAGATTCTTGAGAATGGCCTTGTCTAGATTTTTCAGCCGTTTTGGGGACAGATCCAAATGTTTCTTCTCAACATCAGGCCAGATTTTCTCAATCAGGCGATCGCTGATGCAGTCGGGAGTGAGGCGCTCTGTGAAGAGCTTGTATTTAGAGGAGACTTTTTCTATGGCCTGAAAAACCACCGACTGGATCAGTCTGTTGACGCGCAACTTATCCTCCATTTTCAGTGTTTTCTCCAGTGTTGGTGTTTCAGCCTTTGTCTCCAGTATTTGGTTGGTCTCATCTGCACTGTGATACACCTGGAGGGTTTCTGATGAGGGCGACTCTGGGGTTGCCGTCTCTACTGTCTCAGTCTTTGCCTCCGCTAATTCTTGGGTCTGCTCGTCCAGAATTTTCTGAATTTCTTTTGTGTCCTTCACCACTTTCTGCTCTTCCAGGACTTTACTTTCTTCCTCCAGCACTTTCTTCTCCTGCTCCAGATTCTCTCTGTGTTTTTTCTCATTCCACAGAGTGTCTGCCAGAGAGGCCTGGTGTTGCTGAAGCTGTGCGAGCTCAGCAGACAGACTTTCCTTCTCCTGTTTCAGGATCAGGATTTTGCTGTCACTCTGCCCAAGCTGCTCTTTCACACAGTTCATTTCAAGGTCAAAGGCGATGGTCTGTTCCTCCTTTTCTTCTCCAGCTTGGATCTTAAATTGTTCCAGCTTGGTACCCATCAGGGAAATTTGGGCCATCAGCTGATTGATTTGCTGTCTGGCTGTCTTTGAATCCTCTTTTAAACGTTTATTTTCGGACAGAGCTTTTAGGAAGGCTTTCCTAACCCGAACAAGGTCGTCCACTATACTCTTTGGCAGCGTGCACACAACTTTGGGATTCTCGTGTGTCTGAAGCTGTGCAGGTTTGGGAGACAGACTGTCCTTCTCCTGTTTCAGGGTCAGGATTTCGCTGTCCCTCTGCTGAAGCTGCTGTTTCAGACGGTTCATGTCAAGGTCAAAGTTGTTGGTCTGACCTGAACAAGTCTGATCCCCTTTTTCTTTGGTGGCGCTGCTCATTTCCACTTTGCGTGACACTGATTCATCAGTGAGTTCTCCAGCTTGGATCTCATACTGGTCCAGCTCGGCACGCATCAGGGAAATTTGGGCCATCAGCTGTTTGATTTGCTGTCTGGCTGTCTTTGTATCCTCTTTTAAAATGTTATTTTCAGAGAGAGTGTTTTGGAAGGCTTTCCTCACCTGAATAAGGCTGTCCAGTGTACTCTTTGGCAAAGTGCACACAAATTGTGGGTTTGCTTTTTGGTTGCTCATTTTTGACATTTGAAACAACGCTACGGTGTTACAATGAAACAGATACTCAGATATGACTGAGGGCAGCAGAACAAAAGTTCATCCAGTGAATCGCTCGTGACTGTAAGAAACGTGCTTGTCCTGTGTGGGTCTCACCTGCTATTTATAGAGTTGGGTTGACTGTGATGTCACAAGCCTGATTCTCTTGCCTTTCATCTTTGAAACAGGCCCCGCCCACAACAACGTTCCCCATTGTCTGATTGAAAATAGGTAACGCCCACAAAGAACAGATTTTTACAATTGAATTCATAGTTACAAATAATAAAGTAGAATGAGTAGGGATGAGTTCTACTAAATTTAAATGGTTAAATTTAGTAGAACTCATCCCTCTTCATTTACCCGAAAACCATTTTCACCACTTAGAGAAAAGCTCTTCTCTGTGTTAGAAAACCTTTTATTTTCCGCTCTCTTCACTTCCACCGATAAAAGCTATTTGCTGTTTTAATAATGTTTCATTGCCGTTGTATGAGCTCATCTTGTGTCACATCCTTAAGAGAGAGACCTGCGGCTGCCTCCTTCCTTTGGCTCCGTGGGTGTCTTTATCTGAGCATCACTTTAGCCTCCACTATGACGCTCCTGGTAGCAACATTTAACTTTGAAGGCTGTTTACAATCAGACAAAAAAGTCTCAGTTTTGAGCGCAATCAGCTCTTAGTTATTCTGACCTCACCACAGCGCCATCTGTTCAACAAGACGTCTGTGTGCAGGCTCATGACCGTCATGTCACAGGTATTAAAACACATGAGAGAGATGCTGATTCATCACAGCCATAAATATGTTAAAAATGAAGATATTTCAGTGTGTTCAGGTACCAGATTTAGTGCTATATGAGGTATTTTAATAGAAAAGGCTGCGAGACAGAGTTTGGATCTCAGTTTATTCATAATTCACGTCGGCAGTAATGACACCCGGTTACGCCAATCGGAGGTTACTAAAATCAATATTGAATCGGTGTGCAACTTTGCCAAAACAATGTCGGACTCTGTAGTTTTCTCTGGTCCCCTCCCCAATCAGACCAGGAGTGACATGTTTAGCCGCATGTTCTCCTTAAATTGCTGGCTGTCTGAGTGGTGTCCCAGAAACGATGTGGGCTTCATAGATAATTGGCAAACCTTCTGGAGGAAACCTGGTCTTGTTAGGAGAGACGGCATCCATCCCACTTTGGATGGAGCAGCTCTCATTTCTAGAAATATGGACAAATTTATTAAACCCCCCAAAATATGACTATCCAGAGTTGGGACCAGGAAGCAGAGTTGCAGTCTTACACGCTTCTCTGCAGCTTCTCTCCTCCTGCTACCCTCCCAAAAACCCATCTCCATAGAGACTGTGTCAGCTCCCAAAAAGACAAAAAACAAACTAAAAACCAGCAACAAACAACTTAAACATAAACAATTACAAAGAAAGAACAATACAGTATCCACATCTGAACCAAAGAGTAAAACAGTGAAATGTGGATTATTAAATATTAGGTCTCTCTCCTCCAAGTCTCTGTTAGTACATGACTTAATAATTGATCAACAAATTGATTTACTCTGCCTTACAGAAACCTGGTTGCAGCAGGATGATTATGTTAGTTTAAATGAATCAACACCCCCGAGCCATTCTAACTACCAGAAATCTCGAAGCACAGGCCGAGGGGGCGGTGTGGCAGCAATTTTTCACACCAGCCTATTAATTAATGAAAGACCAAGACAGACTTTTAATTCATTTGAAAGCCTGATGCTTAACATTGTCCACCCCAGCTGTGAAACTCAGAAACCAGTCTTACTTGTTATCATCTATCGTCCACCTGGGCCTTACACAGAGTTTCTCTCTGATTTCTCAGACTTTATATCTAATTTAGTTCTGAGCTCAGATAAAATAATTATTGTGGGTGATTTTAACATCCATGTAGATGCTAAAAGTGACAGCCTCAACATGGCATTTAATCTGTTATTAGACTCAATTGGTTTCTCTCAAAATGTAAAAGAACCCACCCACCACTTTAATCACACTCTAGATCTTGTTTTAACATATGGCATAAAAACTGAACATTTAACAGTGTTTCCTGAAAACCCTCTCCTGTCTGATCATTTCCTGATAACATTTACTTTTACAATAATTGATTACACAGCGGTGAAGAGTAGACTTTATCAAAGTAGATGTCTTTCTGAAAGCACTGTAACTAAGTTTAAGAATATAATCCACCCACTGTTATCATCTCCAATGCCCTGTACCAACATAGAGCAGAGCAGCTATCTGAACGCTACCCCAACAGAGGTCGATTATCTTGTTAATAATTTCACCTCCTCACTACGTACGACTCTGGATACTGTAGCTCCTGTGAAAACTAAGGCCTCAAATCAGAAGTACCTGACTCCGTGGTATAATTCTGAAACACGTACCCTAAAGCAGATGACTCGTAATCTGGAGAGGAAATGGCGTGTCACAAATCTAGAGGATCATCATTTAGCCTGGAGAAATAGTTTGCTGCTTTATAAGAAAGCCCTCCGCAAAGCCAGAACATCTTACTATTCATCACTGATTGAAGGAAATAAGAACAACCCTAGGTTTCTCTTCAGCACTGTAGCCAAGCTGACAAAAAGTCAGAGCTCTTTTGAGCCAACAATCCCTTTAACGTTAACTAGTAATGACTTCATGAACTTCTTCACAAATAAAATTTTTATCATTAGAGAAAAAATTACCAATAATCATCCCACAGATGTAATATTATCTACAGTTACTCTTAGTACCATTGATATTAAGTTAGACTCTTTTTCTCCAATTGATCTTTCTGAGTTAACTTCAATAATTACTTCCTCCAAACCATCAACGTGTCTTTTAGACCCCATTCCTACAAAACTGCTCAAAGAAGTCCTGCCATTAATTAATTCTTCGATCTTAAATATGATCAACCTATCTCTAATAATAGGCTATGTACCACAGGCCTTCAAGCTGGCTGTAGTTAAACCTTTACTCAAAAAGCCATCTCTAGACCCAGCAGTCTTAGCTAATTATAGGCCAATCTCCAACCTTCCTTTCATATCAAAAATCCTTGAAAGAGTAGTTGTCAAACAGCTAACAGATCATCTGCAGAGGAATGGTTTATTTGAAGAGTTTCAGTCAGGTTTCAGAGCTCAGCACAGCACAGAAACAGCTTTAGTGAAGGTTACAAATGATCTTCTTATGGCCTCTGACAGTGGACTCATCTCTGTGCTTGTCCTGCTAGACCTCAGTGCAGCGTTCGATACTGTTGATCATAATATCCTATTAGAGCGATTAGAACATGCTGTAGGTATTACAAGTACTGCGCTGCAGTGGTTTGTATCATGTCTATCTAATAGACTCCAATTCGTGCATGTAAATGGAGAGTCCTCTTCACACACTGAGGCTAATTATGGAGTTCCACAGGGTTCAGTGCTAGGACCAATTCTGTTTACATTATACATGCTTCCCTTAGGCAGTATCATTAGAAGACATAGCATACATTTTCACTGCTATGCAGATGACACCCAGCTCTATCTGTCCATGAAGCCAGATAACACACACCAATTAGTTAAACTGCAGGAATGTCTTAAAGACATAAAGACCTGGATGGCCGCTAACTTTCTGCTTCTTAATTCAGATAAAACTGAGGTTATTGTACTCGGCCCTGAAAATCTTAGAAATATGGTATCTAATCAGATTCTTACTCTGGATGGCATTACCTTGGCCTCCAGTAACGCGGTGAGGAACCTTGGAGTCATTTTTGACCAGGACATGTCCTTCAACGCACATATTAAACAAATATGTAAGACTGCTTTCTTCCATTTGCGCAACATCTCTAAAATTAGAAATATCCTGTCTCAGAGTGACGCTGAAAAACTAGTTCATGCATTTATTACTTCCAGGCTGGACTACTGTAATTCATTATTATCAGGATGTCCAAAAAACTTACTGAAAAGCCTTCAGCTAATCCAAAATGCTGCAGCAAGAGTCCTGACAGGGACTAGAAAGAGAGAGCATATTTCTCCTGTTTTGGCTTCCCTTCATTGGCTTCCTGTTAAATCCAGAATTGAATTCAAAATCCTGCTCCTCACATACAAGGTCTTAAATAATCAGGCCCCATCTTATCTTAATGACCTTGTAGTACCATATCACCCTATTAGTGCGCTCCGCTCTCGCTCTGCAGGCCTACTTGTTGTTCCTAGAGTATTTAAAAGTAGAATGGGAGGGAGAGCCTTCAGTTTTCAGGCCCCTCTTCTGTGGAACCAGCTTCCAGTTTGGATTCGGGAGACAGACACTATCTCTACTTTTAAGATTAGGCTTAAAACTTTCCTTTTTTCTAAAGCATATAGTTAGGGCTGGACCAGGTGACCCTGAATCCTCCCTTTGTTATGCTGCAATAGATGTAGGCTGCCGGGGGATTCCCATGATGCATTGAGTTTTTCCTTTCCAGTCACCTTTCTCACTCACTATGTATTAATAGACCTCTCTGCATTGAATCATATCTGTTATTAACCTCTGTCTCTCTTCCACAGCATGTCTTTATCCTGTCTTCCTTCTCTCACCCCAACCGGTCGCAGCAGATGGCCGCCCCTCCCTGAGCCTGGTTCTGCCGGAGGTTTCTTCCTGTTAAAAGGGAGTTTTTCCTTCCCACTGTCGCCAAAGTGCTTGCTCATAGGGGGTCATATGATTGTTGGGTTTTTCTCTGTATCTATGAAGCGCCTTGAGGCGGCTTTTGTTGTGATTTGGCGCTATATAAATAAAATTGAATTGAATTGAAATTGAATTGAAATGTTGTGTGCGAATATCAAAAGTGAGGCTCAGTGTTTGTTGTTAAACTTTAACCTTACTTATTCCCTGCAATAAAAATAGACATTTTTTAAAATGTTCTGTTTGTTATGGTTTTGAAAAGTGAATAGTTTGTTAACCTCTGCACCCTCCCAATAATTAAGGGATTTTAAGAGCCCCCTGGAGAGGTGTGGTGGAAATGTTTTGTTTGCCGAATGTCAGATGGGGCGACGGGAGGGTTTAAAATAATTTTTTTACCCACTTTTTTAACCTGTTGAATCAGATTAAGTTAACTTTCGTTTATGTTTAAGTTGTAAGAAATTATTGGGTTGATATTTGCTTATATTTTTCCAGAACTTAAAGGCCGTCACACTGTTTCTCATCTCGTCTCACTGCCCTCGCTCCTTTCGCCTCCGTGCTGCCCTGCTTCATCTGCACTTGGCTGGTTTTATTCTTCTTCGTTAGCGATTCAAGACGAGCTTCATGGAAAGTCGTTGTGGAGAATGGTTTTATCGAGCCGCTTGTCATTGCTGTGATTCCTTACGTTACATACTGATTTGGTGAGTAAATGTTTACTGTTATTCAAACTGCTTTTGTGCCTTCTCTCAGTTTAGCACCAGATTTATGATCTTGCTAGCTAGCTAGTGTTAGCCTAGCATTGCTGCTGCCTCTCGGCTCCTGTTACTTAAAATTAACTCCTTTTAAAAAGTGAAGTTTTCTTTGGATTGTTTGAAGTAGAAAAGTGAGCAGCTATTATATAAGAGCCCGGAAGAAACCTTTTCGGAAGGTGCAGCCGTTAAGGTTGGGGGCTTGTTTATAGTCCATATAAAACTTTCTAACATATTAAGTTTTTATTTTTAACCCCTGGATTTATTTTAATTCTTTGTGGCAGCTTTTGAACATCTGTGCAGTGGCGGTCCTAGCCTGTTTGGCGCCTTGGGCGAACACTCCCTCTGGCGTCCATCTTCCATTGGTTTTAATTTTGCACTCCAGTAGGAACACCCATCCCCCAACCCGAGGATCACCACAATATAGCGTAATAAACCTACACCTTAAGTTAGTTCACAGATTCGACACAACATTACAACATTATGAATGAAATGTGCTCTATTTGGAAGCAGCCGGCCCCTTCTCCTTTCGACAGTGTGTGAGACTTTAATTCATCAAACTGTAAATTATAAATTTTAAATTGTTATTGATCCCTTTACCCCTAGCCCTAAAGTGCATATTAATTTTCTTACTCTTCTTAAATTTATTGTTTGTTTACTTGCACTGCTGTAACCTGACCCTCGTCGTCTGGTCTCTCTATATACTGGACTGTTTATAGCGGAGATGATAATAAAGTTTACTTTGACTTCAGCGCAGCAGCAAGCATATTATAATGTCTGGTGTTTTCGTGTTTGTTGGTTTGTTTTTATTTTATTTTATTTTGCGAGTTGGTTATTAGATGCTGCTCCAGCCAGCCACAGAATCCCCCGCTGCTCCGCCCTCTCCTCCCTGTGCGACAAGCAGCAGGCGCACCTCACAAACGGAGGGCGCCCTTACTCCCAGCAAATGGGCGATAGAAAACCGATCAGTGCCTATGGCATTCCCAGTATGCCCTGGCATGATGTCGGGACAGCATGAGTACAAGCAAATAAATTTTTTTTTGCTGATGCCCGTGATGCCGCACCCCACCACGATGCCGCCCTGGTCCCATGTCGCCCATGTCAAAAACCGCTACTGCATCTGTGGCATCTATTAATGTCAAATGTAATTACATTTTAAAAAAGAAGAAGAAGAACAGCAGTATTTGTTTTGTTAAAACATGTGTTTAGATTCATTTTTTGTTGTGAAAGTCCAAAGCCATAAACCAGATTCGTGGCTTGCTAAATGGTTAAAGTCTATGTTGGCTTTATAGCTTCTTCTATATTCTAAATAATGAAGCTAAATCCCACAGTTGAATCATCAGAACATGTTGGGGTTGCCTGTGTCACATATAAACACTGCCATATGTTTTATCTGGTAATTGTGCTTATTAGAGACTTTATATATTGAAAGTTAGCTTTTAACAAGCGTGCAATGATTACATTTAAGTTAGGTGGTCTTTTCTTTAAACACATCTCTTTAGGCCTAAACTAACAGTGTTAATGCCACAAATTCAGACACAGTAATAGAGGATTTTAGTACTATATGTGCTAGTCTAATTTGGTTGTATGAGGTCTACATTGACCTTCTGTGTTGTAAGTTATAACTGCTGCACAGCCATTAAGGATCAAATCAGTTTCTAAATAATTTTCTGTTTTTTCTCCCTCTGCTTGCTTCTTACGGTCTTTGAGGCTCGGGACCAGCACTCCCCAGGTTACATCAAACCCTTACAAGTCTGTAAGAAGAAGCAGTTGGGCAGAAAGTCTTTAACTGAGTGGTAACTATTTTGGTTTTCCAATATATTAATAATTGTCAGTGACATTTATATTAATCAGGCTGAGCTTTAATTATACTTTAGATCAACCTGTTTTACTTATTGTTTCATTTGTGCTTTGGTTTGGGGAAGTTGTTTCTTTATTGATCTTTTCCTGTCTTCTGTTATTAGACTTGAGACCTGATTGCTCTATGCTGTTGCTGATGACTCCAGTTAATCCTGAGAGACATGTTGTGTAAGTGAATACAAAGACAGTTTAGTCTGCACAAACTTAGTTTGTGGCATATGATCAGTCCACACTGTCCACACAGTATATGGTTTGCAAGTTTTTGAACAGTGAAATTTGTTTTTAAACCATTCCATTGTTGCCCTGGCTTTATGTTTAGGGTCGTTGTCCTGCTGGAAGGTGAACCTCCACCCCAGTCTCAAGTCTTTTGCAGACTCCAAGAGGTTTTCTTCCAAGATTGCCCTGTATTTGGCTCCATCCATCTTCCCATCAACTCTGACCAGCTTCCCTGTCTCTGCTGAAGAGAAGCACCCCCAGAGCATGATGCTGCCACCACCATGTTTGACAGTGGGGATGGTGTGTTCAGAGTGATGTGCAGTGTTAGTTTTCTGCCACACATAGCGTTTTGCATTTTGGCCAAAAAGTTCCATTTTGGTCTCATCTGACCAGAGCGCCTTCTTCCACATGTTTGCTGTGTCCCCCACATGGCTTGTGTCAAACTGCAAACAGGACTTCTTATGGTTTTCTGTTACCAATGGCTTTCTTCTTGCCACTCTTCCATAAAGGCCAACTTTGTGCAGTGCACGGCTAATAGTTGTCCTATGGACAGATTCCCCCACCTGAGCTGTAGATCTCTGCAGCTCATCCAGAGTCACCATGGGCCTCTTGGCTGCATTTCTGATCAGCGCTCTCCTTGTTCGGCCTGTGAGTTTAGGTGGACGGCCTCGTCTTGGTAGGTTTACAGTTGTGCCATACTCCTTCCATTTCTGAATGATGGCTTGAACAGTGCTCCGTGGGATGTTCAAGGCTTGGGAAATCTTTTTGTAGCCTAAGCTGCTTTAAATTTCTCAATAACTTTATCCCTGACCTGTCTGGTGTGTTCTTTGGACTTCATGGTGTTGTCGCTCCCAATATTCTCTTAGACAACCTCTGAGGCCGTCACAGAGCAGCTGTATTTGTACTGACATTAGATCACACACAGGTGCACATTTAGTCATTAGCACTCATCAGGCATGTCTATGGGCAACTGACTGCACGCATACCAAAGGGGGCTGAATAATTATGCACACCCCACTTTGCAGTTATTTATTTGTAAAAAATGTTTGGAATCATGTATGATTTTCGTTCCACTTCTCACGTGTGCACCACTTTGTGTTGGTCTTTCACGTGGAATTCCAATAAAATTGATTCATGTTTGTGGCTGTAATGTGACAAAATGTGGGAAAGTTCAAGGGGGCCGAATACTTTTGCAAGCCACTGTATGTGTTGTACTAGAAATGTCAAGGATGATAAAACATAATGTGATTTTGTTTTGTTTTTTTACAGATCCTCATTAAATGTTGTTAGTACATTTCAGAAGGGTCTACTTATTGGCCCTGTGAAGCAAAGGAAGCAACTAAAAATATTCTTAAACTTGAAAATCAGGTTAAGAACTCCTTCAACACATTAAAACCTGAAAGACTTACTGAGATAATTTATTGAAGTAAAAAAATAAAAATGAAATTAAAAAAATCTGCAGTATAACTGCATGGATATTTGCCATCCCTTATAGCTTGTGTGTGTGTGTGTGTGTGTGTGTGTGTGTGTGTGTGTGTGTGTGTGTGTGTGTGTGTGTGTGTGTGTGTGTGTGTTCCAAAATGATTAACCAGGATCAAACCATGAAAGAGTGGTTCGGGGAGCAGGAGGCATCATTTTCACACTTGGATCATCAAGTCCATACTTTGACCCCTTTGAGAATCTTTGGGATGTGCTTCATTAGTGCAAGATCTTGGTGAGAAATTAACCTGACTGTGGATAGACTGAAGTGAAGCCAAAGCAAATGCATGGTGCCATCAAAGCTGGAGGAGATCCAAATTTCCCTTTTCCCTTGTCCCCCCACAGTTTAAACACAAGGTGGCAGTGTTGCACTGATAGAAAACAAACCAACAGCAGAAGCGCCCCAGCTTAGATTCTACTTTACTCAAGTATTTCTATTTACTTAACAATATTCTGCAGGAAATGTTGTACTTTTGTACCTCCCTTGGGTTTATTTGGTAACATTCGTCTTTTTGATTCAAATTAAACCTTAAGATGTGTTAAAGGACTGATTTTAAAGCTCCATAGAGGGCTTCAGCTTTGCTGCAGAGCCTGCAACAAACTGTGCAGCTGGTTTGTTTTTAAGAACAGATGCTAAAAGACAGTAAAGAGACACATGTCCTTCCTCCAGTGAACTCCTCCGTTAACCAGTCTCTGTAAAGTGTTTTAGACTCTGCTGGAGGATTTTAAATTGCTGCCATAAATTACTGTCCACGACCTCAATGCAGTGAATTAATGCACCGCATGTTTAATCTACAGTCTGTCAAGCTCCAAAAGACCATTTTATTCTATGACAAGGCTTAATCTGTTTCAGCCACAGGGGTCATTAGCTTATTCCTGGATGCTCGCACAATGACTTTTACTGCAAACGAGCTGAAAGCAAAATTACAAATGAGCCATGATGTTGTCAGAAGGAGCTGAGCACACGTGAAGGGTGAAGCAGTGAATGAAGATGTGTCCTCACGCAGTGTTGTTCCTGCACGCTTTTTCTGCACTTCACTGATCCTCTTTGTGCAGTCATGACTGTGCATTTAAAACACCAAGAGCACAGTGATGGAAAGTAACTAAAAAGATTTCATTAAGTAGTGAATTTCCTCTTTTTTTTTTCCTGCATTTGAGTGTAATTTCATTTGTTTGATTACTAATATTTACATGGAAGGTAACTGCTAGTTCTTACTGCACTGCATTAATCAGACATCCATGCGCTTAACAGCTTATCCACTTCAGGGTTGAGGGGACAATAGGAGCAGAGTACTCCTAGGACAGTCTATGGACAGTTGGCAGTCTATCACTGGGCCAAAATAAAAGCAATAAACGGATAATTTTATAATTATTAAAGATCGAGGAAGGATATAAAATAGTGAAGAATGTAAACATCTTGTAAGGTATATCCTTCCCTTTCATTTTAACACGTTTAAAAACACTTAAGGGGAACATTTAATGATGAGCATATATATTTATTCAGTTTTATTTCTATAGTACCAAAAATCATTTCAAGTGCTTTAAATTGTATGCTAAAGACCCCATATGATTGGAAAGAAACCCAGCAATCAGATCAAATCATAATCAAATCAAAATTTATTTATTTATATAGCACATTTAAAAACAATAGTTTCGATCAAAGTGCTTCACAAGTTAGGAAATAAATAAAATGAGACAAGTGATGTGCCCATTTGAGCAAGCACTTGGCAACAGTGGGAAGAAAAATTTCCCTTTTAACAGGAAGTAACCTCCAGTTCTGGGAGAGGGCAGCTGGGGATTTATATCTTTGTCTTTCTCCTTTATTGACGGGGAAAGACGAGAAAATACCAGAAGAGGGAAATGTCGAGATTGGGCAGAAAATGAAGCAAAACTGCAGTTCCTCTGGTGGCCAGCAGGGGCCGACTCCAAAGGCAAGTCAGTCCCTATTGACTCACATGTTAAAATGTCCAAGTTAGAGCAGCAGAAATAAACTCAAGCTCACTGCTCATTTCCCCCTTCATATCTACTGTATGAGTGTTGGTTTCCTTTGTAACTCTTAGAATTATGGGTGTGTCAATGTAGTGTTCAAGTTCGCTTTATTTGTCATTCTAGTCATCTTAAAAGACAAAGAGATGAAATTATGTGTCTCACAGCCCAGGTAAGTGCAAAATTGAAAACCACCACCAAACAAGACAGAACAATCCATTAAAGAAACAGTTAAAGGTCATAAAGTGTAACCAGTACCTGATTTAAACAGTAATAAAATCGAGACATAAAATAATAAAATTAAAAAATAGACATAAAATTCTATAGATTTTTTTTGGGGTCTTTTGGAGCATTTTTAATGGAATTATCTGAGAAATATTTTGCTTGCTGTGCTGTTAATTCTGCCAACAGCTTCTCCTCAAAGCCTCTCTTTATGAAGCAGAGGTCTTTATTAGCAGGTGTCTGCTGCAGCCGTACAGTTCATGGATGCAGCATGCTAACCAAGCCAGTATAAAGGACGGCCATGGCTACTGTTATGCCACCCATTGGTTAATGAGCTCAGCCACGAGTTTTCACCATGACTGTCCTGGTGTTTTTAACTCACACATGATGGAATGGAAAGCCAGTAAAAGCCCTGAGAGTTACTGGACAATTCAAGGTTTGTTGAAATGTTAAAAAATAAGATTTTTAAAACTGATTCTAAAGCTAACAGGACGCCAGAGTCTCTATTTGTATCTTACAGTCAAAGCCATTGGACTAGAGTATTGTTAATCTTACTGTCCCCAACACCATTAAATAAAAGCACCAGTGGGAATGTAACTGAGTACATTTACTCAAGTACTTTACTCACTTTCAATGGACTTGTACTTTAAGTACTTCCATGCACTGTATATTTTTCTGTACACTGTACTACTTATTTTAAAACTTTGCTTTCCTTTTAGTTTGATTGAGCTACAGGGCAACTAAAATTATAACCAGCTGCAACATTAAAGAGATACAGACATCAATAATTATAACCCAATAATATTATGGACATGATTCACTCATGTGAAATGATACATGAGGTACTTTAGCTACTTTTTAAAAAATGTATTATTTATTTGAATATGCAACCTGTGAACTGTAATGCTACTTAAATATGATCATAACTTTTACATAGGTGCTAAATACTTTATTTTACTTTGCAAATTAACTAATCGTCATAAGATCGGGTTTAGATTCTTATGCAGCTCCACTTTTCAAGAATAAATCTGCATTAGGAACACCAATTAAAAAAATAATTTAAAAAATACTGGAAATTGCAGGAAGCCAGCGAAGACCTTTTAAAATCTGAGGGCTCTCTTCCTGGAATGAGTTAAATTATGTGCAGCTACATTTTGGTGATTTAAAGATAATTTATTAATAAAGGTCAAATATGGAGATTCAAAGAGAAATGATTGTGACTGGGAAGCCCCACTTTGATCGTACGTGGGCTGGACCACTTAAACTCCAACTTCTGTCAGAGTGAAGAAGTCTAACCACACATTTAATCAATGAGAGATCTTAATATAAGACAAAAGAGTGCAATTTCAACTGTCTCAGGTTTTCTAAGTCAGCGGTCTCCAACCTTTTTTGCGCCACGGACCGGTTTATGCCCGACAATATTTTCACGGACCGGCCTTTAAGGTGTCGCGGATAAATACAACAAAATAAAACTAATACCGGTACCGAAAAAAAAGATGATTTATTCATAACACACGTGAAGAGACCCAGGAAAACCGAGTTAACGATAAAAACGATAACAAAATAACGCTGAAAACCGATAAAAACCCCGAAAACCATACATTTCACACCTGAGCCCCAACTCTCACGGCCCGGTACCGGTCCGAGGCCCGGGGGTTGGGGACCGCTGTTCTAAGTGATAAAGAAATGCCTCTGTAGTAAATTAAAGTAATCTGTCAGTATGACTTTTGGGGCTTAAATTCTGAGAAGTTTGTGTATAAAATGAAAGAAATCTATCATTTAATTACTTTGGTGCATCGTTAATGGGAAAAGTAGGAAAAGCCCCCGAGCCTTATGCCCTTTAGCCTTAACCCATGCCTGGTGACAGGTTTCTGTAACGTTTCTTTAAACTACCATAACTCTTGAACAGTTTGTGCAATGTAAAAAAATTCCAACGGATCCTGAAAACAGGGATATTAGAGGCATTATGGTAATCCCAAGCACCGCGTCACAGCAGCCCCGGGAAGATGAATGTGGAGAGAGAGCATTTTATCAGACATTTTGGTATTTTTTTGTCATTTTTTAAATATTCTTTTATTCTTTCTCTGTTTTTAGCGTTTCATGCCATGTTTTTGTTTTTTTAATTCCATATATGAAATGTCACCATTAGCAAACATACACTACCCAGCCCTCTTCCAACCCCTGAAAAAGCAGGGCTTTGAGGGATTGTAGAGCAGAGTGGGTTTATGATCCACTCAGGAAAAATAAAGGTGAGCACAAGTGTCAGCAGTCCAGCGCAGGCCTTCGCCTACAGCTTTGGCAGGAACTGTTTTTTGGAGCTCTACCAGGGGGATTATTTATCAGTCTATTATTCATGTAAGTTCTGAGGGTCTTATTCCGTAAAAACGGTAACATTTTAATTTTGTTTTTTTATGTTCTTAATCGCTGATTACACTCTTATAGTATACAGCAAAACATATAGAGCAAAACAACTTCCAGATGTTGAAAGAAGTAATTGTCCTGAAAAAAAGAGACCAAATCTCATGCTCTCAGCTGATTTTTTTTAATGACAGTTTTACAGCTAAAACAAAATCATTCCAGGCGGCCTGCTGAAGATGATCGGGGTTAGCAGTTTGCTGGTGTCACAGAGTGAAGGAGCTGAGGGCTGCCCCCTGCTGGTCACTGGTGGCCAGGAAACTGTTTACATCTTCAGTTGCTAATGAAACAGCTTCAGCTTTCCACCCAAATATGGTCACTTCTGGTTTCAAGAAGCCGACACATCTGCAGCTGAGATGCACTCCAGAAATACAGCACTGAGGTCAGTGTGGCTAAAGACTGAATATTTTTTCTACCTGTAGGAAACTTCAGAATGCTTCATCCACTGCCGCAAAGATCATGATAAACCTAATAAAGAGGAAATAATCTGGATTATTTAGAGTAAAGTAGCTGAATGACACACTGGGTTATGCATGAGTCACATGCCGAGAATCTGCGCTGGATGCAGGTAAAGTTAAGAAACCGCTCTCACACTAAACCGACTTTGAGGAAAACCTTCGCCCTTAGCTGTGTTGGTAACGCTGATGCCACATCTACCTCAGATCTGGCTGATGACGTCTCTGCCTGCAGCTGGGGCACAAAGGGGCCCTGCTGAGCGAAGAAGCTGTAATTTCAGAGCCTGCAAATACTTCACAGGAAATGATTGTGGTAAGCCAAGGAAATGACACCAACTCTGCAACTCTCCTCTGTAACTTATAACGCGAGAGCCGGGCTTTGCTCTCTGCTCCTGTCGTTGGCTGCAGGTACTGCACGCCCCCTCTCTGATGACCTTTCACCCCGTTTGCTCGCCCACGGTTTGATCGCTCTTCTCCTGCACATTTCCATCTCGGCGGCCCAAACACCTGTTTGCTGTTTCTCAGCTCGGCCAGACGATATCTCATTCGGGATCGTGGAGACGTCTGCCCCGGGGAGCTGATGGAAGTGCAGCTTCTGCTCGCTCGTCTCTGCAGCACCTTACGTTGTTGTGCAACTGCAGTGAACCAGAGACAGTCATTTATAAGATGTCTGGCTCGCTGCCTCTGGTCACAGAAGCCGCCGCCGCTGCTGCTGCTGCGTCCAGGACTGTGTGTTCTGGCCTGAGTGGATGAATTAGAGCTGCCAAGACCAAAATAACTCATTGATTCACTGAGCTCTCCCTGGGTCTGAAGCATTAACATCACCCAGAAGCTATTTCTCTCACTTGTTTGGAGCCGCAAGTCGTCCAGAGGTACCATTATCCAAGCCCGGCGAAGGCAAAACGACTAAACAAAGAAAGCTGTGGAAGCTAGTGATGGGTCGTTCGCGAACGAAATGGCTCTTAGAGCCGGTTCTTTGACG
Organism: Aulonocara stuartgranti; assembly: GCF_965226115.1. NCBI lineage: Eukaryota > Metazoa > Chordata > Actinopteri > Cichliformes > Cichlidae > Aulonocara > Aulonocara stuartgranti. The sequence goes on from NC_138957.1 coordinate 27,827,339, forward strand.
TGAACGACGCGAGCCGGCTCCTTATCGCGTGCCGTCACGTGTTTTTTTTTTTTTCCTTTCTCTCAGCCTCTCTCTCGCACTTTTTTTCCGCTTCACTCTGCACGCGAGCCTTGTGCTTTACGCTGGGCAGAGGGGGGGAGGGGCGGTAGTTACACTCAGTAGCACAGGAACAGAGCCAGAGAGAGAGAAAGAGAGGCAGGGACAACAACATTAGAAAGGTATAGTAATCATCCACAACTATTTTCGGTTGCAGATGATAAAGGATTCAGAAAGTTTATTCATGCAGGCCCATATGACAGAGAATATGCATGTTCTTTTTGTTTTCATATTATAATTTATATTTAATTGTGTTGTGGTTTGCAGTGTTTTGTGTTGTTTTCACTTTAAATTTGTAAAAGAAAAAAGCTGAAAATTTAAATAGTTAAAACTTGAAATGTGAATAGTTGATTTTTGTATTATGTGATTTATTTATTACATTTTATGTGGAGTGAATAAATAAAAGTATATTTACGGTGGCCCCTAGAGACAAAGCACATACAAACTTCAAATCACGTACGAACTCCAAAACACGTAAAAACTCCAAAACACGTAAAAACTCCAAACACGTAAAAACTCCAAAACACGTAAAAACACGTACAAACTCCGAAGCACGTAAAAACTCAGAAGCATATAAAAACTCAGAAGCACATAAAAACTCAAAACACGTACAAAAGACAACAGAAGTGCTCCAGGATGCTGGGCGCAGTGTTGAGCCTTTGTTATCTTGTGGCTACACAAGCCAGCAAGTACCAACGACCGGATTTGGTGTGTGGTAGTAACAGGTAAATGAACTTTTTTTTAAATTATTTGAATATATATGAGTGCCTGTGTATAAATACACAAACAATACACACATGCTTTCAATTGTGTAATTTAAGTGATCTAGTAGCTCTGCTTTGGAAGTTCAGTTCATGCCAGAAATGTGTTTTGGAGTTTGTACGTGTTTTGTCTCTAGGGGCCACCACTTTTTTTACGTTAGTAATTCCTTTTGTGCATAATTTTATATTATTGTTAATAATAAATTAATTAAAGCAACAAAACAACCTGAAGAGCCGGTTCGGAGCCGAAAGAGCCGGCTCTTTTTAGTGAGCCGAACCGAAAGAGCCGGATCTGTAAAAAGAGCCGTAAATCCCATCACTAGTGGAAGCTAAAAGAGTTCTTACATTTTTAATTTCACGTAATAGACTTTTTTTTTTTTAAATATATGAAAATGTAATTGCTTTTTTTTTTTAAATATAACAAACACCAATCTGCCAAGAGATTAAAAGCACAGGTGAAGTGCATAATTCATCTTGTGTTACAATTCAAAGGTATGCTACGGAAGAGGATAAGGGCCACTGGAAAAAAAAATCTGAGAAAAAAAGTCAGAATTCTGACTTTAATCTTAGGATTCTGACTTTTTTCACCGAATTCAGGAAAAAAAAAAAAAAGACGTTCCCACTTTTTTTTTTCCCAGTGGCCCTAATCCTCTTCCGTAGTATGCAGGGAAAATCGGGTGGATGTTAATGTTAAACTTAACACTTGCCAGCTGTCTTTGAAGCACCTCTGGGCACTTATTTTGGCAGTTTTATTTTCAAGCATTTTCCTAAATTAACTTGAATTTTAATGGTGACCAGGACATAAAGACAACACCTATAAAATCACCAAATTTCTAAAAAAAAGTCTGTTAAAAAGTTGCCGATTTCACCTTACCTCTAAATGCCACCTCCAAATATGACTAAATAACAATGGACTTTATATCAAAGATAGATGTAGCCACCACCTCTTTATTTTTGTAACCAGATGAATCGCCCCCTGCTGGCCACTACAAATACCGGAAGGCATGAGACGCAAAATCTGCTCGGGGAACAGTTTCGGCAGCAGGACAAAGAGCTCAAGTTTCTGACTTGGCTTTCACTTGTTTATTGATTTCACTTTATAAAAATAAAATTGATAAATCAACAGACATAAAGTGTCTTTTCTTATGCAGGTAAACAATAGTTTATAGTTAACTTTTGTGGTATTACTAAAGTAGTAAAGGCAACAAGTATAAATACTTAGGTTAGATTGTGGTCTTTGTGCGTTCCTGTGAGTTTTACTTCCTCGCTTTGTTGGCTCTCTTTGGTAATCGTCTGTCCCACCTGTGCCTTCTTCCACACCTGTTCCCTCTCTGCTCTCCTGCGTCCACTTGGGATATATTTACTCCTGAGCTTTCCCTTGTTTCCAGTCAAATAATCTTGTTACTCTTGCCTGTAGGCTTCCGTCCATTCCTTGGTTTTCTTCAGTTTTGATTTGTTAGCGTCTCTGTTTTCCTTTTGTTTCTATTTTAGACTTTTGTCTCAGTGTGTGGATTCAGACCTGAATTATAATTGCCTAATTTTGTGTTTTACTTTGCATTTGAACCTTAGTATGTCAGATATTTTTAGATGTTATAAAGCTCAGGGGTGCACATGAGCTTGAAAATCAAGTTTTCTACACTATTTATGATCAAACATTCAGATTTGCAGAGTCATATATTTTTGGATCTAAGGACAGCCACCGCTGTGCTTCAGGTGAAATGTTTTTGACCTTTTCAGCATGGATTTATTTTTCAAGTTCAAATAGTCGGACTAAAACAGCTTCTCTTTTTCCAGCCAGGCTAAAAACTTTGAGCCCCTTTTTTTTCTTCTCTGCCTTTGTGGGGCAGATTAACAGAGAGCACATCTCTGCTGTGGACAGACTCATTGCACCCTGCCTGCAAAACGGGAACCTTTTTAAAAGTCATTCTCCTCTCCCTGGAGAGCGCAGAGAGGAATGCAGTGAATAATAAAAACAGGGAGATTGCCTGTGAGTGCCAGTCTGTGAGAGCAGCGAGGATTTTTTAATGAGATTCTGAGATTGGAAGCTGAAGGGGGAGGCGGGAGTTTTGCTGTGCTCATGGACATCTCGCCGTTACGCAGTTCCATCTATCTATAGAGCAGCTACCCCTCAGGGAGCGGTTATAGTCACTCAGACTATAATGAAACACAGCGAAGAGGAGATGAGGAGAAAACAGAGGCTGTTTTCAGCTCTGCCGTTTATCTGATCAATTCACTGCACCTTGAAGCAGAGAAATGTGCTGCAGATTAGCCGGTGGCTCAGAGAGACGATTCTCACGGCCCGCACAACATCTGTAGCAGAGTCTTGTCCTCTACTCACCCTCATTACTCTTTGTGTCACGTCTAATGCGCTACAAGCAAAGTGAAGAATAGTTTGGCTCCTTCTCCACCTGCCCAGTCCCGCTCAATGAAATCCTCTCAGCTCTGTGTTTAATGTGATCAGATATGACTTAACGATGAGACAAGCATGCGATTGGATAAAAAATCAACCAGAACAATAACCTAAGGTGAGATTTTTATATTACTTAAACGCTGAGTCACGCTTGAGGGTTCATTCACGGATGAATGAACCCTTCATCTAAGCGCTCAGTCTAGATCCTGGAATGATTAATCTACACCTTAAGATCCTTCTGTTAGTGTTTGCTCCCCATCAGTCTGATGAAGACTACGAGAGGCAGTTTGAAACAGTAGTTTCAACAATAATGCCTTTTTTCAGGGTTGTTGCACACCACCTATGACATAACCACTAGCTGGGCTTGCTGCAGAACGGCAGAAATGTGTCGCCACTCAGACAAAACCTCTGCATCAGTACTCAATGAGGAGTAAAACCAGTTGAAACCAGAAGCAAAGAAATCAGTTTTCCTCCGTATCTCCTGTGAATGTCTGAGCTCTTGTGCTGATATTAGTGCCAGACTTAGTGCCGCTATGCTGGCTTACAAAAATCAAGAGGTGCATGACACCAAGGTGCACCGGCAGTTGTTTTGGCACTTTTGGCCACCTTTAGACAAGGACATGACCTTCAGTGCTGCAGATATAGACCATGAAACACAACCGAAAGCCTTGGAAAAAGTCAACATACACTGTAGTTGACGGTTAATGTGGATGTTTTGTTTTTCTAGTATTGGGCTATACTAGTGTAGCTTTGCATAATTCACAGTTAGAAATAATCCTGACTGGAAGACACTGTTTAAGCTCCTCCCCCTTTAAAGCCAGATTTCTACTGGCAGGAGGTCGGAACAGCAGGTGGGTGGTGCTTGTGTGCATTATATGGCCATATTTGGGATATCCCCTTTCAGATGTCATATAGAGTCAATAGTATAAAATTTTTAGATCAGTGGGAAGGCGGAGCTTTTGGCTCACAGGGATTATGCAAACTGACCATGTTTAATATGAACTTCCACAAATGTAGCAGTGCATATGTGACAGAGAGTAAGGAAAGGCTCAACAGATCCACAAACTGTTTATATGGAGCAGGTAAAATTATGTCTATGCACGAATGTCTTCAGGGGAATGTGACTGGATAGTTTCTTAACTATCTGGTATTCCTCTGTAAGACTTTGAATCAAGCAATCAGCTGAGGAAGACAGTGAGATGTGGCCGAAAGCCCAAGAGGAGCTCAGCAAACAGGATTTATGTTGTAAATTTCACTTCTGACCTTTGAAATGAAAAAGCCGCCTTCAGCTGCTTTCTTATTCACAAGCGGTCACCACAGCAGGTTGCTCCGCATGTTTGATTTGCTGTGGTTTTTACACCGCACGCCAACCCCAAAGATGCAGGTCCTCTCCCGGGACCTTAGGAATTTTAAACTAAATGTGTGCACACCATCTATTACCATCAGCCGACGGAGACCATGAGATGTATTGTACTGTAATATTTTTAAGCAGCTTGGCATAAAACTGGAGCCAGTGGTGTCTATTGATCAATACATGGACACAGTAAACACCTGAAGGTTTTTTCTATGCTCACATATAAATCTTATCATCTTTGCAACAAATATCATATTTGACATGAAAATATATATATTTTTTAAGAAAATATCACTATTTATCATCCAAACCCCTCTGACTGCTTCACTTCTTGGACGACATAAGGATGACAAACCCCTGTGGTGAAGAACAGTCCTTTACTTTGTGGCGAGCTCCACACACACACACACAGACACACACACACGGACACCGACTTGATTTACAAGGAACTTTTAACTGTCACATCCAGCAGGAAGACACAGAAACGACACTCTACAGTTATAAATGAAATAACAGGACATCTCATAAGGTGCTTCATAATATGCAATGGGAATGTTATGAAAAATGTCCACATGTTCCTACTGAGGCACCAGTACTGCATCTATATATGTGTCCATATCATAATATAGAACAATGTACATAAAAATAGAGCAAATATTTACAGAACACAGACTATTTACAACATCTTAAACGGGCTTAAAGATGGAGAGCGACATACATATACTGCAAATATATATATATATTTTTATGGCAGATGTACAAACGGAGTGATGTGCAGGAGCCATGAGGGTGAAAATCACAAATTAGCCATCTGCAGCAACTGTTCTTTAAACTGCTGAGCGTGGTGCGACAGGTCGGTGACTCTGTCCACCATCTCCTGGATGGCGGCTGTGTTCGGGTAGTTCAGGGCGGCCGCTTTAGTCGCGCACACCACCGTCTTTAACAGGTCGCACAGCACGTTGCTCGAGTTCATCACCCTGTTTGCCACCTCAGGCACCGAGGCCTGCCGGGACAGCGTGTCCCCGATGAAGACCAGTTTGTGGGCGCTGAGGATCACGAACTTGCTGTGTGCCACGAAGATGCGGGGGGGCTGGCCGGCACTGACGCAGCCGAAGAAGGCGTCCACGGCGCTGAGGAGCGTGACGAAGTGCTGCTCGCACTGCTCCGAGTAGAAGCTGAGCAGCTGGCGGTCCCGAGCGCACAGGTGGGCGGACGGGGAGAGGGAGGTGGAGGAGGACGAGGAGTCTGAGGGCGGCGCCGAGTGTTGGTGTGAAATCCACTGCGTGATGTCGTTCTCCACGGGTTTGCTCACTTCCTGCTCCAGCTTCTTGAACTGATTGATCTGTAGAAGCAGTACAGATGTGAGGTCAAAGGGCAAAGGTTTAGCTTTAAATACACATAATTATTTATAATGGAAAATATTTGAAGTGAACATTTAAAAAAACATCAGGTTTAACCCACAGATTAAAAATGGGGGCAGAAAAAGATCAACAGAGTTCCCTTTATTAACCTGACAGAGGGAAGTATAAACACGTTTTGGAGGAAGGACGCGTGTCTAAGCTTTGATTGCACACTGATTGTTCATTTCATTTCAAAGCAAACATGTTTCCCATTTGGCTTATCCATTTTCTTAACCACTTATCCTCCAGTTCAGGGTCACAAGGCCAAATTGCGTTTTATAAATATGTAAATTTAAGCAGAAAAATCAACATAAAAACACTTTCCTTTTTGCAAAGCATTTTATGGCTTTTCTCCTTTTTAACAGAAAACTTTTGCTGTCTTAAAAGTATCAAACTGAGTCTCTGAGAAAATGTTTAATGTTAAATTTACTGGAAAACGCTGTTACTTCGAAGAAATTAGAAATTAAATGACCGAAATGAAACAGCCACCCTTTACATTTCATCCTAAAAATGTAGAAGAAATCAGTTTCACACCAACAATCCCACCACTGCTGGCTGCAACTCCACATCCACAAACGCCTTCGTATGAAAATAGCACCACGAGATAAATAAAATAAACCTAAAACTCTAGACTCCATGTTTACATTTGTACGGCAGCATTTGTTTTATATATTTTTGCACATGTGGGTCACTTCAGGGCCGTGACCGCTCCACCTTGTAATCTGGCTGGCCTCCATCGAGAGAATGATGTTAGAATCAGATCTGAGCGCCGAGGTCTGCAGAGGCCTTCGTAAGAACCTCGAAGGGCCCCTAATCGCTCAGTGTTATCATCTGTTTTGTTTAAGACTGCGAGGTATTTCACTCCCCCGCACAGTGTGCGCTCCACCTGCGAGGCCCAAACAAACACAAAGCCTCACCTGTTCCTGACCCAGCTGAACTTGACTCTGCTTGATTATGTTTTCTTTCTCCAACAGCTCCTTCTGCTGCCGTTCAAAGTCTTCTTTGCCCTGAAGGGAGGTAAAAAAATGTTTTAAACAGGGTGAGAAACCAGACTCACGTAGGTCTGATCTTTGATACACGACACATAAATTCTTATCTGTTGGGTAAAGTCACTTAAAGTAAATAACTCTACTAACTGTGGATTTAATTGTTTACCTGCAAATGTACATAATCGTAGTCCTCCATCCAGCTTTTCACGCACTTCTCGCTATTGTTCATGTTGTCCTTGTCTGGGGTCAAGGGCACGGGGAAAGGTTTGGTCTGGCCCCCGTTGTTGTCGTTGTCCGACGAGGGGGAGGTGAGCGGGTGGATCACGTTCTCGTCAGGCGTGCTGCCCACAGAGAAAGATCCGTCCACATGCGTCCGCCTGAACAGCAGCTCGGCGCTGCTGCCTATCGTGGAGGCCAGCTGCTTGGCGTCGTCGGGAACAGTCCTGGAGACCATGACGAAGCGGTCCAGGTCGTCGGTCTTGTTGTGGTGCCTTCCAGACGAGGCCAGGGTGTTAAGCGCCCAGCTGCAGTTTTCCAGAGCTTGGTAGATCTGCAGAAGGATCTGCTGTGAGTCCTCCAGGCGTCCCAGCTGCCTTCGAAGCTTACTGTGCAGACTGTTGTCTGACAGAGACGTAGCGTTCACCGCGGCACCTCTGCCAAACACAATGAAGTCTCCCAGACCGGCCCGGACTCTGTCCAGAACTGTGCGGACGTCGTTGGCGTGGCGTTCCATGAAAGGAAAAGTCCTCCAGTGAGGGGAAGCTGCCATTGAATGCAAATTCCCGACTGAGCTGTCCACTGCTTGCTGAAGGCGGTACAGCTTCTGGATGGCGGTGTCTACATCCAGAGCGAGGCGGCCCTCAGAGCTGGAGCCAGTGGAGGACGAGGAGGTGGACATGCTACTGCGCGTGCTGCCCGTGCTGGAGAACGACAAGCGGTTCACGCCGTCCGTCACGTCCGCTACTGCGCGAGCATCCTGAGCGGGGATGTCGTAGATGCCTTTGCTGCCGTCTCTGTCGGCGGGCGAGCTTCTGTGCTGGGAGGTCTGCATGACCCGCGGGATGTCGTACACGTCGTTGCGAGACCCCGCCCCTGAATGAAAGGCAGGCGGTGGCACATCGTAAATGCCTTCATTGCCGTTGGTGTTCGGGTGCGGCTGATGAGCCGGAGGCTCCACGTTCGGTGGGAAGTCGTAATGTGACTGCGAGCTATGGGCGGGCTTGGCGAGGACAGGTGGGGGTACGTCGTAGATGCCTTCCTGTTTGCTCTTGAGGGGCTGCGGGAAGTCGTAGTTCCCCTCCTGCTGGGCAGAGTTGGTCCTGCAGGGAGGCACTGAGTAGACCTGTGGGCGAGGACAGTAATCAGACTGTTATTATTTTTGTTAACATGTATATTATTATCAAACAGTGGAGCTTTCACCTAACCAGTGGCCTCACAGGACTATTTTTTTCCTTGTTGTGAAATCCCTGTCATCATACAAAATGCTCTGCTGCACCTCTACAGAGCATTTCATATCTCAGACATTCATTTATTTGCACTATTAGAACTGTGCATCCCACTCTCTTGCTGCTACCCTCCTAAACAGATGTGGAAACACCTGCGATATGACTCTTTTTTTTTCCGCCTCCTGCACACAAACACCTCCTCTGCACTCCTTCTGCACTCACGTCGCGCCATCCGCACCTGAGAGGTGCTGTCACGCTTTCTCAACTTGAAAATGTAAACACTTATATCGCACTAGGATCGATCGTGCTTTGTGAAGCATCGACCGTGGGCTCTGAAAATAAGGGGCCTCTGAGGCATTCTTGGAGCTGGAGTGTGCACACGACTGCTTGGCCAGATGTGGATATAACAAATTCTTCTAAACTAAAGGCTTGGACGCATTTAGTCCACTTAATGTGAAAGAGTGCAGCACACAGCGAGTGAGCAAACATTTGCCTCTACAGTTGACAGAAACAGTCATAAACTGACTGACTGACTCTTTGCATGTGCATGCAGTCTCATAACAAAGTGAGGAACTATCACTGCTGCGGTACTGGTTTCCTAAAATGGTTTATGACATTTCAATTTTCAGCTTTGGCCTCTGAGGTCCCGTTTAAAGGCACAGCACTAAAATGTGCGCTCGGTCCCGCATTCGGGCCGACTAGTCTTCGGGGATTGGAAAGTCATCGACAAAGAAGGCTCCCCTTCCTAAAACACAGCTCGTTAAGAACTCACCAGAAAAGTGACATGTTTTAAATTCACGACTATCATAAGATTAGCAGTTAGAAACCTGGATTCCTGCAGAGGAGATCGTTTTCTTTTAATCCCCTCCCCCCGGGAGACTCGAGTTTATGACATTCAAAAAATGTGCTAAACACAGAATTTGGACTGTAAATGCACCTCAGTGGGTTTTTACTGGATGCAGTGTGTTTGCACAGCAGTCCTGCAGTTAGAGATTGAGGAAGTGAAAGACCTTCTGGCTTGGGGAGATACTATATTTGAAACCTCAAACTTTCAGCCTCTTGATTCCTTCCTCTAATGCAACGAAGCTTTCACCCTCCCTCAGGCTCAACGCAGCAGAGTGTGCGCTGACGTACATGGCACGGAGCACGATGGGAGCGCAACGGGGGCAATAAAACTGATTTCCATCAGCCTCCAAACGCACTCTTTACAGCTAGACAGGCTTGCCCAAACTGTAATTAGGAACGACGCAAATAACAGGTCCCAGCATATTTCAGGTTATTACAAACAAACTGGTGGCGCGCTGCCTGGTCAGCTCTGGTGAAATCTTAGAGGGTCTGGCAAAAGAAGAGTTATGTCCTTGTCCTTGATTTTTTGTTTTTTTCCCCTGCTGGCGAGTTTAAACACGGAGCCGTTTTGGTTAAACTCTCCTGGCAGGCGAGGCTTTCATTTAAACTGGCCGCAGGAATGCAATAAATATGATATTTGACGTATTATTCATTTAATATAGTCAATTAAGAGAAATTCTAGGAGCTGTATCAATAAACATAAAAATACAATTTTCTGGACATACGCAGCCTCGTTAATTCAGCTTCATGTGGCTTAAACAAATGGAGTGGCTGACTGATGTGCCCTTTCATTTTGCTTCTGGAAGTTTCTCTTACCCCTTGAGAGGTTGGAGGGATGTCATAGATGCCTTGTGACCTAGGGTCCATTGGTGATGGGGGAACATCATAGACTCCTTGGTTTCTGGCTCCGCCTTGCTGACCAGGGAACATCTGACCAGGTGGAATATCGTACACCTGAAAGAGGGAAGTGAAATGATCACTACGTGTTTCAGAAAAACAATCACACAAAGTTTGGTCTTCATATTATTTGACTGTAGCTGACTTGATCTGATTTTGTAGCACACTATTAGTTTCTGTTTGGCCGTATGTGGGATGTCTAGTAATCAGAAGGTCGCAGTTCAATCGCAGACTTCTCAAGTCCACATGCCAAATTGGCTCGGAGGAAAATACTACTCGCCAAATTGCCCCTAAAGTCATTACATTTTTTTTTATATATAGTTGGCAACAGTGGGAAGGAAAAACTTCCTTTTAACAGGAAGAAACTTCGCCTGAACCAGGCTGAGGGAGAGTTGGGGGTAATACTCAGTGAAGTTTGATTGTAATAGTTAGGAAGCATTAAAAGAAATATATATGAACATGTATGAAGAAGCAAATGTGACACAAAGTAAATAAAATCAAATTTAGTGCTCAGTGAAAGGTGACAATAAGTCACTGCTAAGTTAAAAGCTTCATATTTCTATTTGCACAGGTGCCTCGGCGCAGCGCTCCTATCTAAAGTGAGAGTTCTTTACCACAAAGGTGGCTGTAAGGCCAACTTGCTTTTGATTGGCTGGCCTGAGGTAGTCACATTAGTTACAACTGTTCTCACTGACAGCTGAAGCCTGGGCTTCTTTTCTGACTCGTATGTACGCTGGCCTCATTATTTGAATCTCCGGCTACGTTTAGTGTCAGCATCCAGCATCACAACAAAGTTTGTATATATGACAGGAAAAAATGCACGATAAGTCCGTTTGATATGGTGAATAGTTATAGAGCAACACGGTCACTGATTGGAGTTTTTCTTTGCACAGTATTTTCTCTTTTTGCTCCATTTTTGGTCTCCACCAGCTGCCCTTCAGATGCTAAATGCTCCACTTCCATATTTTGCTAGTTTCCACCTGTCTGTCAGCTGTTTTGAAGTAGTTTTCAGTGGGTTTTTGGCTAAAAACAGAAGGCTGTTTTGGCTGAGAACAAAACTTAAAGAGCGGTAAGAGTTTATGAAAACGGTGAGAACAGAGACCAAAGCTGAAACTCACTATAAAGCAATGTGAAATTGAGGCTAACTGCACAATCAGGTGATGACTTCCTGTAACTCCATCTCTGTAAGCAACTCGAGTTGTTTTCACACTGTACCTCGTCTGTAATTCTAAAAATATCTATTTGAGCATTTTAAAACAATACAGTACAGTTCTCAAAATGTGCAAACACTACTGCCGCACTGCAGGTTTCAACAGCATGAGAGAAAATGAAGTGTGAAGAATCCTCGCTCATCTCTGCACAGAACAGGAAATGTGGTAGGCAGAATAGCACGATGCAGATCAGAGAATTGGCTTTCTTGTTTTGAGAAATGAAATGCATTTGCCCAGGCACTGTGTGCTGCATCAAAAGCTCACCTGGATGGCTTGTTTTTAAAACGAAGATGCTTGATATGCGGTGAAAACATGCTAACAGATTCGATTGATATCAATGTGTAGGTAAACTAAAGATTATATTTGTACATTCTCAGATGCATGCAATATAGTGTTAAAGATATTTATCCATCTTATTTTTATGCTTGGCGTTTCCTAGTGTAGCTTTGCATGAGCCACAGTTCAAAATAATCCTTGTTCATAACTTTATCTGTACTTTGGCTCAGCCCCTCAGGTCATCCTCTTTTTGAAACCAGCAGCTTTAGCTCCACCCACATTTGCAAACAGAAGGTGGGTGTGGTTTCGGTACCAGAGATAACCATAACATTCTCTCTCTCTGACATCATACAGACCAAAGATTAGGAAAAAAAGAGAGGGGAAAAACACTTCAAGCTGTGTTTTTAGTACAGCTTGTAACCTTAACGTATGCCTCACAGCTATTACTAGAAAATGACCTCATTACTGGAAATTAATGGGTTTAATGGCTTTTTTTGGTTTTGAAAAACAATAATTTTAAGGAGTTTTAGGAACCTATATTGGTTAATTTTAAACAAATTCCTTTATTCTAAGTCATAGAGTGCACTGTATTATTGGGTTCACTGTTTGGCAGATTATATCAAAGCTTCTTTGGTTGCTAAAAAAAAAAAAAAAAGAAAAAAAAAAGATCCTGGTGTTATGGTGCATGAGGAACCTACCCCTTGTGATCTGATGGGTGGGACGTCATAGAGGTCCTGCTGGTTATGCTGTCCTGGGCTGTAAGTGTAGGTCTGTCCCACTCTGGTTGGGGTCACCACCTGTCCGAAAACAGCAGGAAGACAAACAATCAGTTGTCGTCCAGGGTAAGAGGACAAATGCTCTGACTCACAACCTAGCAGCCCTGCTGCCACCCAACTCTCAAGCGTCTGTACATGCATGTGTGCCGACTTTTATTTGTTTTTCCTGTTTTCCATTTCTAGTCCCTGAATGACCCAGGGATAGTAAGTGATTACAGTCAAGGCAGATATTTTCTAACAACATCCTCCCTGTGCCAGGCTGTTTACAAAGGACCCAGGGAATGAAGTTATAAACACAACCCTGCAAAAATCTCCTTAGGCAGCTGTTTTGAAAGCATTGCAGGCACGGATGTATCTCTGGATTGAAAATGACTGGGGGCCATTTTCCATTGTCTATAGAATAGCAGCAAACTGCCCAAACTGCCCAAAACAGATTTCTAAAGACAAAAAGGTGACATAGATTTTACACCATTGTAAAATGACATGACAGCCAATTCAGTCAGTTTCCCTTATTAAAATCCTAACATGGTTACAAAAGTGCTGAAATATACCATAACAGCAACTAAGGTCATATATTTTAAGAAGTTGCGAATGGCTACGTTTGATCATGTAGCTTTCTAATTTTAAAACAGCGGTGTCTTTGTTTAGAAGCCGAAATAGTCAGGCCTAAAAAACAGCTTGAAAAACACAGTTAACATAAGCCTGCAGTACTAGCTAAACCAGATAAGGTTGCTAATGAGGATGTAAAACAGGCAACTACTAAACAGATCAATGGGTTATCTAAACATTGAGAAACTGCTTTATTATTTGTACCTTTGTTGTATAGTTTTTCTTTAAAAGCTTAAAGTTAAACTACTGATTATGAAAAAAAACAAAAAAAAACAGCAGCTAATATTAGCTTTTATTAGCCTGAATTAGCTTACTCATGCCACATCAAAAAAATGTAACAAGAAGTATTTGAATATAATAAACTCAGCAAGGCTGTGTTTCTCATCCATAAACTTCCCTTTTTATTCCCATGAAGCATGCTGTGTAGTTCAGTTTATAATACTAAAAACAAAATTAAATACTAAGGAAAGGTTTTTAGGGGCACTAAAGTTAAGTAGCCTTAGCCTAAAGCTACTTCAAAATACCGTAAAAGAAAGTCTTGACACAACACTTCATTATAAAAGGGTTTATTTTTTGTTTGTTAAGATTTCAACTTTTTGCTTTAGTTTTCATAGAGATACATAACATGAAAGTAACGCTAGCTAATGTTACCCTGAAATAGCTACTTATTTAAAAACTGTAGGAGGGGAAACAAAATTATTAAACATATAAAACTGATTTTTGGCTCATATAAACAGTGAGAAATGCAATTTGTCCCATTAAAAATGTACAAAAAGAAGTTCGATTTTTTTGTTGCTTGAATTAACGCCGGCCATAGAGACTGGTTGGTAAACACTGCTATCCAGGGGAAAATGTATTTTGACTGGTTAGTACTGGAGGCAGTGGAGGTTGCTGCACAAACAACTTGTTGTTGTAATATAAGCTTTTCATTTCACTGTAACTGTTACTTATACCAGAAGAATTAGGCAATGGAAGCAAGACCAACTGACACATGTGAGATCGTTATATCTCTGCTCACTTGGAAAACACATATCCCACAATACTAGAGCTCAACTAATAAAAACTAAATAAAACTTAAAATAATGTGATTCAGTCAAGCAATAAAAATAGGTCAACCTTCAGCAGTGCTTTGGGAGAGTTTTTAGAATGGAAGATAGTTTTATAGCCGAAATGGCATTGGAGAAGGAATTTTATCGTAGTGCTGGCAGGACTGTGAGTTTCTAAATCCAGAAATCTCTGGTGAAGTAATCACCGGGTCACTGGTATTGATGAACAACACTCTTAAACTGAAGCATTTGGTGCTGTAGGATTTAATACACCTTTAAAATATTTTACACTGCGGTGTAGACAGGCTTAGGAATAATGGCACGATTACTGCTTGGGAAAAAAAAACGAAACAAAATACAAACACATGCTGCGAGCCTCACCTACGCCCTTGACATTTTTAACCCTGTTAATTATTTAACACATTTTTCCTCCTCTTTTCCCGTCAGAGGCAATCAGCTCCTTCACACCTCCTAATCCCCCCATTCTCAAACCCTCAGGCTGATTCACATCTCCTAAAAGCAGCAGAGCAGCCGACCTCCTTGATGCGTCAGACAGACGGAGGAATGCTGGGAATGTCCTTCCCTGAGCCCAGTACTCCTCTTTTGCCCCCGCGCAACGCTATCGTTACACTGGAACAAACAGGGTTCATTAGCAGGGCTCGAAAATAGGAACCATACGCACGGCTCCCTGGCAAAGGGCCGAGTCCCCAGGGACATGAAAGACCTCAGTCCCTGCATCCACTCATGAGTCACTTTATAGCACAATAACCTAATAGCATCTCTCGTCCTGAGACATTTATCGGAGCATGAGCAGTAGGAGACGTAACCTCAGAATGGGATTAGTGCTCCAGAGGAACTGGTTTGTAAAAGAGATTTATGAAAAAAGGTAACTCAAGTGGAAGAAAGGGAAAGAGAGGGGAACGGAAAAAGAGTTGCCTAGTATGGAAAGGAATGCCATTCATCTGACTAACAGTAGTCCATATGGTTCTTATGAATCCAATCTGAACAAGCCCGTGGTGATTTAAGGTGTTCACTGTTGGCGCTCGCGCCACAGCAGACATCATCCCGGCGAGGCCTTTGGGGTCAGAGCTGAAAACGTATACTGCAGGCTTTAAATACTCTCTGAAATAAACCAGAGGAGGAATAAACAGCTGCTTCTGGCTCTCCTCACTCTGGACTGATTATTTTTAAGGTTTTATCTGCTTAAAAGCATACACAGTCAAGTGATGTAAACCATTTGTTACTGCATGACTTAGATCTGAAGTTTTCAAATCTGGGCCCCTTATTACTCTCAAAAACTAGCGATACTGCCAGCAGGAAAAGGGTTACTGTTAATTTAACACTTTGTTTTTGTTTTGTGGGCTCTTTTGTTCATCTTAAACCTTGGTATTATTAAATGTCAGCCTACTTAGCCAATACGGGTTCCTGTTTTTTTACAGTGTACTTTAATACTAAAGAAACCTAAAGACCTGCCTATTTCTAAAAATCTAAAATGTAACTTTGGATACTAAATAAGACAAAAAACTGTTTGGAGGGCTAGTGAAGTTGTGCTCTTTGACATATAACGATGTGCTGCCTGCTGGCTACCTCCAGTGTTATTGTTAGGTTAATAAAAACACATCAGGACAGGGAAGGTGGAGGACGAGAGTTAGATTGTTCTCTCCAATGGGGAGAGACAAATGCCATCGAAAGGCAGGAAGACGACACTGAAAACAGGCAAACCTTCAGCTAATAAAATGTCTGAGGTTATTCATTAGTTTATTGTACTGCGAGTTTTTAAAAGCTTAGTTTAAACACACGCTACATATAAATAGTTTTATTATTACTTTTAGAGACGACACCTAAATGGTTTTGGGGACTCGTGACTATTCAGACAATGAAAGACGAGAGCTTAGTGGAGCGCAGTAGCATCGGTTAAAAAGATTCATCTGGTTTATCTGATTTATTGTCTTTCTATTGGCCCGGCTTGAGAGCAGCTTTAATGCCTTTTCATATTTTCTATTTTCTGCCCAGTGAAAATGTGCTGAAATGTGAAAAGCAGTAGGCATATTAAATCTCTCAGAGCAACCAGACTCAGGAGATAACAAGCAAGCCTCCTGCTTGTTTAAAAGGTCACTCAGCCGGGCTACCTTCCCTCTGGGTTTAAGGGAAGCCTGGACCCAGCTGTCACATGCAGATGACAGCGAGGTGTCCGCTGAAGACCTCGGTGACCTTTTCTACAGGTACATGTCATCGCTCTGAGCGCCCATCAGTGGCTTCTTTCAGCCTCTGCCAGATGCACACTGCTCATTTATTTCCCTTCTGTTTACCCAGCAGGCTGTTGCTCTGAGGACACTTGGCGCGACTATAATTGCCGCCGGGCAAATATTTACCACATCCAATGAGGTTGTCGCTTGCATGACGGCGGTGCGTGGCCTTTCAGAGAACGATGACATCACGAACAGCCGAGCCAAAAGGAGGGAGGGCGCTGAGCAAACATTTGTTCCCACTCAGGTGAGGGGAGCTCAGGATGCCTTCATGGACGATGAAGGGCAACGTCGGCGACTTAAACGAGCGGCAAGAGGAGGCAAATAGATGGCTTGTTAACACTCCTACGCGTTGTGGCGAGTGACTCATGTCTCTTTCAGCAGGACCCTGTTTACTTAGCCTGCTGGCAGGATCAGATTTTGGAAGGTAGACCTTTAAAGCTTTACTTCAGGGTCATTTGAGAGGTCTTGTCATAGCATCAACAACTACCTCATGGGCTTGTTATATACTCTCTCAGGTTTTATGTACTGATGGGCAATGAATTACTCTGTATATATGTCAGGTTTTACTGGTATTCACATCCTAAGATATAACCAAACTACTAAGTACTAGCACATATTAATAGTTTGGTCTCCAAAGCATAAAAAACAAAGCTGGAGTGAAGTTTTAGGTAAACTATTAACAGTTTAGAGAATAGCAAAAGAAATCAGCTTGTTAAAATGTCACTGTATTTCCTTCTCTTGAGAAAATGTGCTGCTACGGATTCAGATAAGGCTGAAACAGAGTATTTCTTCTCTAAAAGAAGAACAGATGTGGTTGGCGGGTAACAGGAAAGTAAAAGTATACGTTTTTAAGACCTTCTATAAAAGATCCATCTATTTTCTTAACTGCTTAACCAACTCGCAGTTGAAAGCAAGAGTCTATCTCAGTGGTCATGGGGGACAAGTGGGTTGCAGGTTACCTGTCCAAACAACTTTAAAGAACAAAATACACAATTTAACTGAGACCATACTTGCTATGCTATTTTAAAATGACTAGTAATTGACCTCAAGAAGATATCTTATTCCCTCTTTCCAGGCACAGACTTTAACCACCAGGAACAATAAGCTGGTTTTTAATTCTTCACATTTCTGCAGACTAACAACAAACAGTCTGATTAGCGTCATCTTCAACATCTTCGGGGATTCCACCAGCTAAATTTGTGATATTTTAAGGCCTTTTCCTTTTCCAAGTGAAATTGTAATCAAGATAACTTTAAGGGCCTGCAGACGGCCTAGAAGAAGAGCTCAGACGGCGAAGGTCTTCCCTCTTCTCCCATCTGGTTTTGAAAAGAGTTTGCTTCACCAGCTGGCTCCGCTGGTCACACTCAGTGATAGACAGACTGCTCAATCACCTGCCAAGTATTTTTTGAACGTGCCCGTCATTTTCCAAACGGTTTCCCAGGACGACTTCCCAGATGGTTCTGTGTTAAAACCATCTGGCGCGCAGAGTTAATCTCGACTCAGACAAACCCAAATAGTAGTTTTTGGACACCGCGCTCGCCACCGGCAAAGTCAAAACAACAAAGGAGGGGTAGGTCTTCTCCAAAAAAATATTTGTGTTCCTGCAGCCAAGATCACATAAAGCCATTTTGGAAACCTGCCCAGGTTGCTAAGACACCTTATGTTGATTTGTCCTTCACTCATCTGAGTAAGTTCATTTCTTCTTGACTGCCTCGGGGTGAATTATGGCATCTTTGTGTGGCAACACTTCCCCGGATATCATCCTTTCACACCCTTTCATTGGTTACTTGCACACACACAATGCCACCCCCATCTGCACCCACACTAATGGGCTGCTGACACATCAACATCAACAACCCAAATGAGGCTTTTCACCACAGCGCGGCGTATAAAACGATGGTGACAATGACACCGCCGGTAATGTAGCAACAGCTTTATTGAATTTCCTCCACCCGTCTCCTCATTCACACCTCCTCATCTCCGCTCTGCTCCTAGCTGCAGCTCTGTCAGCACGGCGCCGCTAGCTTACTTTTAAATGAAGGTCACCTGAGGGCACAGGAAGCATGCACGCTATCAGTCATATGTTAGGTAAGAGCGTGATTTTGTATATGACTGCATGTGTTTGGCTCCTGCTGATTCACAGCACAGAGATGTGTTTTGCAACTTGGTAAAGTTCCCCTCTGCCACGCAGAGCTGCACCAGCCCATTAAAGCGCCAAACGAATTAATGCAGGTAATTAAGCCTCGAATCCCGAGAGGCCGCCGTCCGTCTCCGAAGCACGTCCGAGCGACTAAACCCAAACAGACAGCGGGCTTAATGAGGAGCGTGAAAAGAGAATGGGCTGATTCTCAGTTCTAATAGGGATCATTGTTCATTCTCTGTGATCAAAGCGGCACTTAATCCTGTGGCACGAATATCTGAGAAGACGAAAGATGACTCCGACACTTCGTGTTTACTTTCTAAGAAAAATATACCGGGAAAAAATCCTCTGAATTCTGGGAAAAAGCAGGATAATGTGGAGTGAGGAAGCTTTTAAGCTCTTGGATTATCCAAGAGACATTTTGGGCAAGGGCCCACACACAACTGGGCCCCCCCCCAAAAAAATATCCAGAATTTTATCCTCAAACTTTAGATTTTGAAACCATACATTATCAAAAAACATAACAGTCCCTTAGCTCTTATTTCACCTGCCCCTTCCTCCCCCACACAGCTGAGGCTAAGGCTTCCAAAATGAATGGAAATAGCACAAGTGGACACATTTGTTTTTAATCAATTCGCAATAAAAATCTAAACAAAACACGGCAGTTAATTTTTAAAGTTGTTGAGACAACAAATGGTTAGCTGTAGCAGCACCTCACAGTCACAGTGGATTTATGACCTGAAACTTTGGTTGGATGTAAATGAAGAAGGCAGGTGGTGCTCACCAGCGGAAAAGCTTTTATACCTCACAGGTGAAGTAGTGAGTAGCCAGGATATGGAATACTTTTCACCTGCGTAACTTTATTTATTGACAAGGAAAAAATGTGTTTGCTCCTTTTTAGAAGTTACTTGCGGCCCAAATGTTTGCTTATCGTTGTACTTTAACACTCTTCTTCTGTTGCACTTCTTCACAGTTCTTCACAGGGGCAGGGATAGCTCAGTAGGTAGAGTGGCGGCCCCATGATCGGAAGGTCGGGGGTTCGATTCCCCTGAACAGCTACCCTGAGGTACCCCTGAGCAAGGTACCGTCCCCACACACTGCTCCCCGGGCGCCCAATGGCTGCCCACTGCTTCACTGAGTGAATGGGTTAAATGCAGAGAGGGATTTTCCCCACGGGGACCAATAAAGTACACCTTCTTCTTCTTCTCCTCTCCGGAAACGAAGATCTAACAGGATCTAATGAGGATATAACAGGTGTGTTTTTGGGTGTGTGTGTGAGGACATTTATGTCAGTGTATTATCCTCATTTAAAAAACACTTTAAAGGTTTACTTGAAACTGTGCATCTATTTAAAACTCTTCTGTGTACTACTGAACCCTGGACTATATGAGTGTTTGTTGGTTCAAAAGCACTTGAAATGTAGTATAAATTATTATATGGTTGGATGCAGCTTGTAATAAAAGTGCTTTGACTGTTCAGTTAGAGTAGAAAAGTGCCGTGCAAGTATGAGGGTTCATCATCGAGGGGAGGCGAATGTCTGCAGTAGATCTAATGCCAATCATCCCGTGGTCGGAGATATTTCTGTCCAGCAGCGGAGTGACAGACCCACACTGTAAACCAAAGAGCTGCTAGTGTGGCTGAAAATGCCAAAATGAAACCAGCGTTGGCTTCTTAAATGTAAATACCTCCTGGTTTTGTTTGCCTTCTGTGATGTGAAACTGAATCTGTTTTGGTCTTTTGGATTGTTGGCTGGCTTAAAAAAAAAAAAAAAAGAAGATAAAATATGTAAGCTCTGGTTTTTATAAATGCTTTCAAGAAAGCATTTCCTGTCTTCTCTTGGCCTTCCTCTGCAACTTTATCACACTGTCTGCTTTAAACTTTTCCAGAGGAGAAAGTCCTGTCAGTGCGCTCACCCCAGAGCAGATTACTTTTGGTGCGACTGATTTATGGTCGTGCCCTCTTGGTCGAATCTCGCCAGCCAGCGATTCATCACTAATGTGACAATGGCGAGCGTTTGAAGGAGCTGGCCTCCTCCAGGAAGAAATAACTCACTTATCTGCTGCTGAGACTGCCGTGCGCGTGATTAGGCAGAGAAAATATGGCCGAGGCAAACAAACAAGATATTCTTCTCACATAACCTGGTTACTTCAAAAAGCACAGCTTTATCAAGGTACACGAGCACACCCTCGCAGTCTACAAAGCGCTATCAGGGCACTTCCTTGAGTTGTGTGTTGAGTACATTAAACCCTTTGTTGTGCTCTTTACGGCACCAATGAACAGATTGCATCTACGGCTACGACGTGGTGAGAGGAGGAAATGCCTATACAAGGAGCAGACTTCATGAAGGCAGGAAGGGAGGAATGAAAAGGCCGCCTGAAAGGAGCAGATAAGGGCAGATATTTGAACTCTGAACCCAGCCCATCACTGGGCGCCGTGACCTCAGCGCCTGAGTCACAACAGTGACCGGGGCGAAAACAGACACACCTTTCAGAGATGGTGAAGAAGAAGGAGGAGGAGGAGGAAATCAAGGCTGAGATGAAACACGGGCCTCTGGGAGCCACATGATAAAAGGCTGCTCCTGGCTTCCATGTGAGGAGGCTCTTTGTGTGGCCGAGAGCTCCTGGCGTCCGTCCCACACGGACCCAGCTTTAAGGCTATGTGAGGGGACGGGAGGGGGAGGTGGGGTGGCTGTAGCTCACCCTCCCAGGAGGGTCACCCAAGGACAAGGCCGCAGCACCAAACCGAAGAGCCAGAGTGGCAGCGAGCGCCAAACCTCAGTGTGCCTTATATACCGGAGCCCCACGCCACATGAAAGGGAAAACAGCCAGTCGCCAATCTGGATTTGCACTGCAGGCCTGGCACGCAACACCCCCCGCCTCCGCCCCCCACTCCGAGGACACATTCATGACATACGGGGGCCTCTCTCCACAGGAGGGGATGACGGCTTCGGAGTAATATGAGAGGGGATTATCAGTCTAGGAAGCCGGCATCAGTCTCAAAAACCATTTGGGAAACCAAACGCATGTTTGCGCGTGACGACATGAAAACGGCCGCCGTTAAAACAACACGAGGCCATAAGTCAGCGAGCCCGGCCTGTCATCAACACTGACGCGCTGTAGTAAACAAGCCTGCCTTTGCTTCTTTCAAGAGCAAAGGCCAGAGCCGGGGTTTCACATCAGCAACAAATATTTCCATAAATACTCTGACGCAGGGCGCACACCGTTCGACCGATCGGGATTTCATTGGTGCGCAACACCGTGGAGCTCAGAGCAAACAATCAGAGGCTCTTCTTTTTAAAACAGCGTTTACCATAATTTCATAATTAGACGCCCTTAAAAAGTGTGCTGTGATGAAAGTAAACGTCTCTGCTCTACCAAAAACATACAGTGACTCCAAACCTGAGGCCTGTATGTATATCCAGGATGGCTTAACATAACTATAGGTTTCTATCACAGCCTTTAGCTTTGAGAGATGATGTTTTTCTGTCACTTGGGACATAATAAATGGCTGCAAACACTGAGCCTGAGCTATTTTTCACTGTCAGAATTAAAGCAAATTTAAAACACAAACCACACATGAGTTTTGGCTTCAAAACAGAACATTAGTTCAAATAAAATTCAGTTAAACAATAGAGTAGCTTCTTAATTACTGCTAAGAAAAGGGATAAAATGGAGTATTTGAAAGAGCTGAACGCTATTTTTATATGACTGTAAATGGAGCATTGCTCTAATTGGTCAGTAACTGGTTGAAATGAAAAATTTTATAGTGAAAACAACCACCGAGGCAAACTGTTCTGTTTAGTTAGCCATAAACCTGAAAATGAACCAACTTGTAGGTTTTTTTGTGTGATTATTTCTATAAATGTTTTATGCAGGGTTAAATTAATCTGATTGAATCAGGAGAGCTTCAGGTCTACTCAAGCTTTGGAGGTGCTCCTCCTTAAATCTTGGAAAGCTAATTGGTGAGCACGAACCAACAACATCTCTCCTTTCTTTTAGTGTTTCACTAGAGATAACCAGATCTAACAGAACAGTCTGTGGCGAATGAAGGCGATTGTGCTTCTGTCCAAGATTCAGACAGCACTGGAAAACAGCGGATCCTTGTCATGACGCACCGACACACACGCAGCCGAAATCTTTCTATTCAATAGACGGGAACAACCGCCGAAAATTGCAGCGCTTTGATAACCGCAGATTGGAGGACCAGTCGAACGTCCAAGACTTAATATAATCTCTCCAATAACACGATTACGGCACAGAAATACACTCTCATTAGGAGCGCATTTCATTTTCCATGTTATCGCAAAGCCTTGTTAATACCGCTCCTCGGCTAAGCCTCGCAGCCTGTTACGGAAAAAGAGAGGTGTTGCTTGACAGGTCTGCTACTGCTGTGTGTGTGTGTGTGTGTGTGTGTGTGTGTGTGTGTGTGTCTGATTGACAGGTCTCTCCCCACAGCCCCCTGGCTCCCACTGACTTTATCACAGCAACTCCTGTGCAGTGAGTCCTCTAAGCCCCTGGCGCCTGCTGCCTGTTTATCCACTAAAATGAACACCTTAGCTCATTTCTATGATGGCTGGGGCTGATTTGTTTTAAAGGAAATAGCCCTTGGGATATCAAAAGCTCATTCAGCATGTAATTACCATCCACCTCCTGAAGGGAAGACTTGGTCTGAGATGCTCGTACTAGTTAAACGCTTGAATAACCAGGGAAATTTCCTCCCGTCGTATTTTAGCGCACACCTGCCAGTGACTTCCATGTGTAAAGAGGTAATGACATGCTAACTGCTCACCCTTGTTTAATGCATTTAAATCAAGTGTACGAGACATCTGGTGGTGTAAAACAAGAGCAAGTAAAGAAGGCTTCAGCTGGCTCAGCAGTATCGGAGACACCGAACACAAGAGAAGACTTATTACCCCACAGTTAGGAAAGTGTTTGGTGCAGAAATTAAAATGACAATGAAATAATAATAATTCGATTATAATTATGAGTATAAACACTGATAAACTGATAACTAGGTGATTTAAGACTATTAAATGCTTTTTTCAGCAGGCAAATTAAGATATATACTTTAAATGATATACGATCTAGGCCATAAAATGATGAATACATGGATACGCTGTTTGGAGAATTGTGTATATATAGCTATACTGCAAATGACCAAGTCCAGTGTGTTTGCCAGTGACCATGTTTAAAGCATTTAAATGCAGCTGTGCTCCACCAAAATCCAAAAAACAGCTCTGTACTGTTTGCTTTTCCACAATTTCTCTCCATACTCGCAGCCTTTCTGCGGGTTAGACTGGCTCTGCTGAACACAGTGTGCCAATACAGGAATAAAGCCAAATGGGAGCCGTGCACAAAAACACTACCCTGCTCTGTGGTGAGCGCCAGGCCCGGCACACCCTGCACACATTTCGCATGGCAGAGCTGCAATCTCCTCTTTGGCCTTTCTGCTTTCCGTGGGCGCGCTGGTGAGAGCCGAGCCTCACGGATCACGGTGTAAACGCGCAAATGCCATTTCCCATCACATCTCATTCCCACACCCGCCACAGCTGATGTTACCTTAGAAATCCAATGTGATCCCAAATATCCAGAGTTTGGGGAACAGACCAGACTCCATTTTCTGTTACTCTAAACCTTTTCCATTTTGTTATTTCCTCTTCTTCTGACGCTCTGATAAATATTAATGTGCGACCCTTTGCTACAGATGAAAGTGTGTAAAAGTGCATTTAAATGCAAAACATTGTGCGCGCATTAGGGGAAAAAAGTACGACTCAGTAATAACAGTTTTTCTCTCCAATCATCTTACCAGGTGGTTTCACTGGTGAGCCCCTCAACTTTGCTTTAAAGGAGGACTAATCAGTGAAATCAGATGGTCACTATTGATTGCTGTGCTCCATAGTGATGTATCTTTCTTGGGCTGAGTCAATAAAGGAAACCCAAACTAGCTGACAGATTGACTGATGAGCTCTGTCTCACCTTGCTTGGTGTGTTATCAGTTGCTAGAGTACTCCTCGGTGGGACCTGGTAGACGTCCTGTCCCGGTGGGACCTGGTAGATGCTCTGCTGACTCTGCTGCTGTGGGCTCTGGAGGGACGGGGGCACCTGGTAGAGGCCCTGAGACCCCGAGTTAGCCTTCTGCTGATAGCTCTGAGATGGAGAAGGGGCGGCGGCGGCGGCGCCCGACGACTGAGCCTCGAACATGGGTCCGATCAGCAGCTTCAAGCGGTTCCCGGGGGCGATGCCCTGGCGGCCGTGCAGGGAGCAGAGCCACCAGCCCTCCAGGCCGCCTGTGTTCTGCTCAATGACGGTCAGGATGTCCCCTTTCCGGAAGGCCAGCTCCTCGGGGGACTCCGGCATGTTGTCGTACAACGCTTTGGCCATCAGGTTCTGCGGGAGCAAAGGTCAGACTGTGTTTAGATACGTGTCGGCTTAATTATAACACAACAAGCACGTGGTTACAACAGCTGTTCGCTCCTGCTGCGTGCTGTTTGTCAGGTTTGAGTGGAAAAACAACAGTGGCGGTTTTACAGGCGGGTTATCTGCAGGACACAATGCTAAACCAAAGGAAAAAAACAACAAAAAACAATCACCTACATACACATACGCACCCATAAACCCACACGTTCATATAGAAGTTTTGTGGATTTTATTAATAAAAAGCTCCAGAAGAAGCTGAATTAACGAGCTCCAGCAACAATCATGAGAACAGTATCAATCACTTATTATCTGAAGCATCAAAACTAACCTAATACTACACATGACTGCCGTCTGCCACGCCAGGTTTTAAATACTCCAGTGAATGACATGCTGGTGAACTCGCTGCGCTGCCATTGGTCGGCAGCTCCTCACCAGATGTCTTTCAAACCAAATCTGAACTTGATGGGATTTTCTCAGCTCAGCTCGTGCTTCAGGGCACAGCTATCTAAAGGTCTACGGAGGGTTGAGGGATAATGACTCAAAACAGCAGATTTTGGAGATAGAAAAAGCCCCGGAGCGTGCCGCTGTGTCTGAGAGGGGCATTTAAGACTAATTGCCTCAGTCTTTCTTCCTTTAGCCTTTATTCAACCACGGAAGGAGTTAACTGAGCATGAATACTCCTTTTCAACTGCCTGATGCCCACAACTTTAAATCCTGGGAACTACCAGGCACAACAGCGATCAATGCAAAGTCCATGAATACAATTAGTGGATAAGCAGCTTGGTCAAGTGCGCCTTTAACATCTAATAAAGTGGGAAAGGAGAGTGGTTATTATCTGGTTTTTACTTTTGTTTTTAGCTTTTCAGAAAATCAACAACGATCACATTAGATTAGAGAATCTAGGATGTCAAGATCACAAACTCTTGTGCTCTTGACATCCTGGGCTGCATGATGGTGCAGTGAGGTTAGCACTATCGCTTCATAGGTTGATCGTGTTGGAGTCAAATTTCCTGGTTGAACTTCCTGTGAGGAGCTTACATGGTCCCAAGGTACTTTAGCTTTCTTCAAAAGTCCAAAGATATGCATGTTAGCCTACATGGGGATTCTAATGTGGATGTAGTTAAGTATGTAAGGCGGATAAAGTACAAAGACTAAAGCCCTACACATATGAATGGGTAAATTTAGCTTATGCAACACGTTTGAATGGTCAAAAAGATTAAAGGAGTACTTCATAAATGCCAATCCAACCTCCATTTTAAGCTCAAAGACTGTAGCAGTGCCTCTGTATTCTACAATATATCTCCCACCAATGAAAAGTACAAAAACTCAACAACTAGAGACAAACAAAGCCAGTCCACAACTTTCTATAACAGCTTAAAATAACTCAAAATCATCAGTTCATGAACAAAAACCTTCACCAGTCAGATGAGCCTCATAACACAGTAAGAAGAAGCAACACGCCTCCTATTTGTTCAGTCATGACTCTTCTTAAGCGATAAAATGAAAAAAAAAATGTAATGAATAACCAACAGAGGCACAGTAGCGATAAAGTAGCTCTGACTGCCTCCGAGTCAGCACCAGCTATAATCTTTCTGAGCTGGATTACATTTACATGAGATGAAACGAGCTGATTGGAGGATGAAAATGATATTTTTATTTGGATTACATGCCCATTTAGATTAAAAACTGACTTCAAGCAGCCAAACAGAGCTCCACACAGGACAGCCACTCAGTTCTTGTTTATCTCTCCACTCCACCTTTTTTCTGATCTGTTCTTTCTGTATCTCACCTTTCATCGGTTCACCGTGGGAATAAGGAAGCCTACTTTGTGGCAGTTTCTACTTTGGGGCTTTCTTGAACCTTCTTCGGCCTTCCTCTTTCCTATCAGCCCGATTCAAGCAGTTCCCATGTGAAACTCGCTGTTAGTAACATCGTTATCTCTCTCTCGCTCTCTGTGGGGCGGGCCTCCCTGGCTATTGTCTCAGTGTGCTGTCGGAGCCATTAGCCAGCAACACCCAGAGCACAGTTACACCCTCACTATCACCCACTGCCACCTAACTAGCTGCGAAGAGCTTGAGCATGAGCCCTAGAGGTCAATGCCATCCAACGGGAGCAGACCTGGATGTCCAAGAGTTGTCCAGAAGGAAACAAAAATGCTGATAACTGCTCCTGCTCCAATTAAAGTCTGAATATATGAGGAAATACAGCCGTCCAGATCAGCACAGATTTTGAACTGAAGCTTTTGATTACTGTTAGATTGTTTAAACCTCTAAGTGTTTGCTTTTTTTCATTGATTCACAAGGAAAACACACTATACCAGCATGCCACTTAAAAATAATGCTTATTTATTGCCCACTCCATCCTCTGTGTGTAAAAAAAGAAAGGAAAACTATCTAGCTTCATTCCTCCTCCTTTTAAGACAACCCTTTTGTGATTGGCTACCCCTAACAAACACAAGGTAAGAACAACAGGTGGGTGGGGCTTCTGTAAGCACAAACAGAGCAGTCTAAAACTAATCGCTTGCACGTGCAACGACCTCTTTATTTAAAACGAATGGCGACTGTTGTTTTTATGAACATTTGCTGTAACAGTGAATGAGCGTTTCCTCCACTGCCTTTGGCCTCTAAAACAGCCACACACACAAAAAAAAGAGTAAACAAGTGTCCCATAAGGACGACCTTTGGACACAAAGACAAGTCGAAAGCACAATAGAGTGCTGAATATTTACAGTTTTATTACTACTGAAAGTCCAGAGTCCATAAAGTTAAGGTTTAAAATAGGATTATACAGGTTGCTCAAACACACTGATTTGAGTTTATCATTTTGTTGTTGAGAGCTGTGAATATCTGATGAGCAGCCTCTGGAATCGTGATCTTTCCTTGTCCTTTGCAGATCTGTTTGCATGTTGCATGCCTAATATTCAAGGCCAGAGTAAAATAAAAAAGTGACCCCAGCAGGAAAACTAATTTAGGTCGTTTGTGGCTACTGTGGGTGTCATCTGCTCTATCAGCAATAGAAGGCTGTGGCTACCGTCTAATGAAAGATCTGATAGACATGAATACAGCCATACTGTGGTTAGATTTTTGTTTTTCTTTAAATTAGGTCACAATGTAGATGATTTGGAAGCCATAGCAGACAAACTACACGGTTTTATTTAACTTAGATCTTAAATAAGTCGTCTTCTTTCAGCTTAAGGCCAAAGCTGTAGGTATTTGCATGAGGCCAGTTCTGCTGCTGTGGTTGACTGCTTTGTGTTTGATGCTCAGAAGAGAAATTAAATCACCCGACAGACAGAATTGCACGCATCGTGCTCCTTTGTCTCTGCTAATTAGTGATCACTGTGACCAGCTGCCGAAATGAAAGCACCCGTTTTGCAGACCGCATACGCGCACGATCACAAACTGAGCCGTGCCTTCACGTGAAAAAGGTACTGAAAACCACCAGTATGAGCACACCCAGCAATTTCAGTCTGCAGAGATGCAAGCCGGTCGAGGAAAATGTGCAACAGGAACTGTCACCCTGCATCTGTTGTCTAAACCACACTCCGCTGCCTTTTGTAGTTCGTACATATGCTTTAATAAGGCTTCGGTGCAGATTTAATACTAATCTTAGGACATAAATGAACCCTAACGGGAAATCTTTAGCAGATCGAAAACACATTTCACCACAAGTCTCTATGACTTTAATTTCATGATGCAAGCAGTAACCATCAGAGCTAAAAAACAAACCCAACAAAGAAGTGTGGTTGACTGCAGTTCCACTAGTGGCCACTTGAGCCTGGCTCCAAAGGTCAGTCCCACAGACTCTGTTATTAAAAGACAGTCCAACTTTACAGCAGAAATAAAAACGTTTACAGCCTGCTGCAAGAAACTGTTTTGGTCTCTGTGGCTGATTCGCTTCTCTGTAATAGCTGTACAGCAATATCCAAGCCCAAGCCCTGCTCTACTATTGAAAAGTCATTTTAGCTTGCCATTATATGGTTGCCTGGCAACATGATGGTATCATCATATATGAAACATATCCTAATATTCATGTTTTGTAGATACAAATTAAATGTTACTGTCGTGAAATTAAAATAACATTATAGGTGCATAAACGCCACAAACTGGTCATTTTAGCCTACTGGTAAGAGGTCGCTAGGCAAGATGATGACACATATACCTGTGTGGCATCTTTGATTGTTCACCTGCTTTTGTGTATTATCGTTTGGTTTTACTGCCATCAAAGCTTAAAGTAATACAAACTTAGGGGTGTGGCTCTCTTGGATGACAGGTGGTTACAGTGTTTCTAAGGACTGCTTCTCATGTAAGTAACGTTGTGTTTTCTTAAAAACAAAGAAACTCATGACTGAAACAGCCACAAATACCAAATTGGAGGCTTCAAAGTATATTTCATACACCAAGGGGTGATAGTGTCTATGGTACTCCAGCCTTTTACCAAAAATGATGTTCACTTATCACCCGTCACAGGTGTTAGTGAAGTTTAAAACATATTGATTTTTCCCCTTCTATTGCTGTTCTTTCCAGTTATGCAAAAGTTCATGAGGAAGTAAAGGTAATATTAACAAAACAAAGAGGGGTAATAGTAGAAGCTACCACAATCACAGTACCACTGCCAGCTCCCAGAGGCTGCACAGGATCACTAATAGACTGATAAGCATTGCAAACATTTGCACTTTAATAACTAGTGATCAGTGGAAGCTGTGAGTAAACTTCTGCATCTGGATTCTGCGGAAGTCTGACATGACTGTGATACTGTAGAAAAAAAAAGCATGAACACTTATACATTATATATAAATATATGTATCATCCGTTGTGGTGAGCCTGGTACCACAGAGATCCTAACAGGAAGCAGCCTGATTGACACATTTTCACACCCTCCTCTTCACACACACGCTGCAGTTTACTTCGCATTAGAGTGCCGCAGCTTGTCTGTAAAGATTCATGCGATATAAATCAATGAACGGTTAAAGAGCATCTGAGTCGAAAAACAGTGAGCCACAGCAGATTTCAAGCATGGTATTTGGGATGTGAAGGGTCATGCGAGACACCAAACATGACCTTTAATCACACTAAACAAACAGCTTGTCGGCTGTAATGACTGCCAGCTACACGCGGCCCTTTTTGAAGTGATGCAGAAGGGGAAGAGTCGTGTTTTTGTCTTCACCCAGAGCAGGTGAACCCGGCTATTAAACCGGGCGTCATAAACAGCACTTAGCCGCAGCACGGAGACTCCATCGCTTGCCACTGATCCTCCTGTAAACACGTGTGTTTGCCATGTGTCAGAGAGGGGTGCTTCTGCTGCATCCACACACACATGTGTATGAGCTTCTAGGAAGTTATCACTCAGCGAGGTGAAAGGCGCTCAGCTGCTTCCTATTGCAAGTACCACATTTCTGCTCATGACCTTGAATCGTCTTGAAGCAGTGACTTAGATGTATTACTATTGTATCTATTTGTTTATGTAATGTATCTATGTTTACGTAGTTTCAGACCTTTTAATTGGCATACAGCTTTAGATGAGTCATCGAAACCTTGTTTAGGTACAGTCTATACTGATGACACTGAGAGCGGACCTAATGTGATGACCCCAACTCCACGTTTAGTTTTTCTTGAACCCTGCTTTGAATCATCACTTTAAGATAATCCTTATTATACTACAGCCCCTCAGATCATCACCTGCCTGAAACAAGCCATTTTAGCTGTCTTTCTTCTCATTGGCTGCCTCTTACAAACAGAAGGTTTGAACAGTTGGTTTGGTGAGTTTACCAAGTCTATGTATAAGATGATATAAATGTAAGATTAATGTAAAAAAAAAAACAAAGAAAAAAAAGCATCAGTGTCAGGTTTGACATCCACCCATCACAACTTTTTAGTGTATCTTTAGCTAAAGCTAGACAGTAAGCAGAAGGTCGCTGAGGGCTAATGTCCTGTTTAACAAGTTCAAGGAAGTAATCTGAGCCGCAACAACATTTTATGGGTGATTTCTTCGACCCGTGCTCCACCTCTTTAATGAGTTTTATGGTGTAACTTGCAATCTTGCTGACAAACCGGAATAATCACAAGCAGAAGAAATTGTATTTTAGTGAGCAAATTCTGGTCTGGACTCTGAGAAAACAGAGAGCTGCTACTGCATTACACAGGAGAATAAAATGTGAAGGACAAACAAAAAAGGCCTTAAAATTAAACTACCCTAAAATGTATCTAAAGTCAAAAGACTAAACCCAAGTAGAAAGACCAACCAGCTTTGCTGTGCCTAAACAGCTTTGACCCAGACGTCAGCTTCCATGTATCTGACTTGCTCCGGGACATTTCCAGTGCTCAACTAGATTGAAATCTGGGGAGTTGAGGGGCCAGATCAGTGCCATGGGATTCAGGTTTTAATGCATGGTGAGGTACAATGCCTTGAAAAGGGAGACCACTACCATTGGGGTGCGTCACTGCAATGCAATGCAAGGGTTGCATAGGTACGTAGATGGTTGATGTCTTTTCTTCACATGGAAGGTGTTTTAATGTTGAGGCTGACAGGTTTGTTTTATTTCCACATGTTTGTTTTTTGTTTACTGTCTTTTAAAACATGTGGCACTAAAACAGCTCTCCTTCCCATCTGGTATGTTTTATTAGTCTGTCCTGGTTTGTCCAGTCTGTCTGAATCCCCTCTGACTCAAACCTCTACATCACCAAGGCTTTTCTTTCCCCTCTTCCCATCAGTGTCTTGCCTGAACACAAGCAGTTTAAAACGTCATCCCATCTGCGAGCCTGTTCTGACCTTTCCCGAAATTTAAAAACAAACAAACAAACAAAAAAAAACCTTGCGTAATTTCACCACTTGCTGAAAA
Organism: Aulonocara stuartgranti; assembly: GCF_965226115.1. Lineage (NCBI taxonomy): Eukaryota > Metazoa > Chordata > Actinopteri > Cichliformes > Cichlidae > Aulonocara > Aulonocara stuartgranti. The sequence continues at coordinate 27,859,098 of NC_138957.1, forward strand.
GGGCCCCACCTTTGCTTTCAGTAAGAGCTCTCTGGGTGGTTTTGGCTCTGCCTCTCCGGGGTACACATCAGTCTAATAATAATGAAGGTGGCTTTGGCTAAACAAGCTCACAAATACTTGAATTCCCTTACTGCCACAGCCACACCACATAGAAGAAACCCGCGTCCCCACAGCAATGAGAGTGCCTCGGCTTTCAAAGCGACGAGGACGTTTTCAGCCCAAACAAACAACCTGCTCCAAAAAAAGTGGTACGCTCTGACTGTGAGAACACTGGTGCCACAATTAGGGCCGTACCACTGTAACACGTGTCCCGGGGTGGTTTGTACACGCTCATTTGGCCTCATTTCGCATGGTTAAATATAGAAAATAATTATAGTAATGACGGTAATGAGGACCTGATGACTTTTACAAGCCGTTCCTCAGAGCGCGGCCTGCTGCGGGTGAGAGCCAGTTCGAATAAATGGGCCGTGTGTTGGGTTCTGGGTAGGAAGGGCTCATGGGAAGCGGTTCAGAGCTCAGAGTACATGGTAATTTCTTCATTTGGACAGTTTTCAGGAAGGTTGACCCTCTGATTACAGCCTCCTTACAAGCCCTGCCAGTGGCCGTGTATTAACATAATTACACAGCAGGCTCGGTGAAATCTCACCTCGGCTATTTCTGAGAAAATCCTGTCGAAAAAGGCCGGTGTCATTTAAAGCCAGCACACAGGGGAACGTGACCCAGCACATTCCCTGCAGCTTCGCAATGATTGATATCTTATGCAAGCAAGTGTAAATCAATACACTGTTACGACACAGTTACAGTGCAACTGGGCGCTGTAGCTGCATGTAATCAATCGATAGCTTATTTTAGTTTTGTGGTTGGAACAAACTGTTTCAGGGGTTCTTTGTGACTGATTGTAAACATTCATTTTTCTTGTGTAAAGACTTTAATTCTGCCAGAAGATGTGGAAAGAAGGGTAAATTCAACCTGCCAAGCGCTGAATAAAAAGGACTATTGTATCCACAGTGTAAATATGACACCCCCACCACCAACACCTTCTCCTTCATTTATGATTCACGAGCTGCGAGGAAATCTCCACACCCTAAAACATAAACAGCAACAGCATGGCAGCTGCAGCTTTGATGGGATGTGATGCGCTATGATGCCGTCTGACCACGCCGCAAGCTCCAACAAACCTCAGATCCTCAAAAAATATCTCAGTTGAACTGTCTAGTCAGAGAATGATGAAAAGTGTGTCACAATCATGGCCTTCCCCTGGAAAATGTCAGTTTCACTCTTATTTAGGAGATGACGATCACATTCATAATCAACAGTAAAGCTTTTATATTTTCACTGCATTCAGCTACTTTCTCCTCTCTAGATGCATTTGCTAAGAATTGTGCTCGATATAAATCATTCAAGTGCTTCTGAACTGTGGAAAAGTAATCTTAGGATCTTGAAAAGAAAGAAGATAACTGGACGCCTTCCTGTCTGTGTTCTTAAGTTAAGGTGAAGAGTCCCAGATATGTAAACCCTAGTGGGGGTAAACTTAAGGAAGTCCAGATACTTGTTTTTGTTTTGTTTTTTTTAAACTCTTAAGACTGCCATGACCTGGATTACTGAGATGCTTTCCAGACACATTTGTAAATCGTACTTTTCCAGTTTGCCCAAAGCCTTTTGCCAAGCTAGTTTGATCCTTTATTTAAGTCAAAATCATCTTTCATTTCTTTCTACTATTAACTACTAGACACAATGGACGACTGCTTCTTGTACAAATATCTCTGAAAACTGTCCAAATGTCACAAAAACTGATAACCACATGAAGCTAAAGAGCTAAATAAAGCTGTTAGAGAACCAGTACACTTAGGAGTTGTCGATTTTGGGTTTCACTTCACCAGGTTTACAGAAATTTGACTCATCATTATAGTAATGAGAATGTTATTAGTTACTGTTATTAGTTGTTATTTGCTGCCCAAAGCAGATAAAAAGGTCACTGAATGCAGATTTGGGATTTAAGGGGGTGTGGCTTTCACCCAGCTTCTGCTTCTAATGTTAAGGTTATTAAAACAGTAATGCTTTGTTACATTGTTGTAGTCTCTTCATTCCTGCGGCAGTATGTCTGCCACTCTGTTTACTTTGAGTGCACTTACAGTAATTTATAGCAGTAAAAACTGTGATGAAATACAACGTGGGCAGGACTCAACTGCAACACTCAACCACTTTAGGTGAGGTCACAGGAAATGATCTAATTTGTGTAACGTCTTGGGTAAAATGGCTGTTATCCCGCGGCTCCTCCTTATTCTGTCCATTCATCTCAGTCGTCTTTTTTTTGTTTTTGTTTTTTTACTGTCACACAAACTATAAGGTAACCTGACATCTCCTGCGTTTCTGACCCACTCCTTAGCCTGCAGCGCTTCCTGGCTCCTGCACGACCCAGATAGATCCAGGCTACCACCGAGCTTGTGCTATCTTGTCACATCTTGGACTCCTTCGCTGTGGTCCTGGAGCCTTACCTATAATTAGGACTGAAACTGGAGATATTCTCTCAAAAGTGTAACGGCTTGTGCAGCTTTTGCATTCTGCCAGGACAATCCAGGGCTATGAGAGGAAACTGATCCGTGAGTCTGGCTCAGCGCCTGAGCAAAGCGGTGAATAACTGCGAGCTTGACACCGACTTTTGACCTGAAAATATAATTTACTGCACCTAAACGGGTCGAGGAGCACCGGCAACACAAATGTACAACAGTCCTGTGAATACGAATGGTATTCACGGGGCCTCCAGCCAACAGACGCTCAGTTTTGGCAAAGGAGACTTGTGGATTACTTCCAAGCTTGGTGCTGATGCCAAGCGAGGGTACATGAGTGCATCATAGTAACCCCCAGAGACAAGAGCACTAATCCCTCCAGGGGGCATTAGCCGACATGTGAAATATGTTTCGGGGTATCTCTGCAGGGCCACATTGATTGGTTTTACATATAGGAATAGTCAATGAGATGGAGATTCACTCCAATGTCCCTTCGATTTCACGCCACACAAAGATCTCACAGCCCAAACAACAGAGGCTGCCATCTTTCCCCTTTGAAACATGAAGGGCATCAGAGATAAAAGGAGAAAGATTCCCCCTTTTAACACTTTACTGCATTTGATTAAGTGCCTTTTAAACTAAGGGATACTCTCATTATGATTAGATGATATATATATATATATATATATATATATATATATATATATATATATAACAGCAGGGTGCAAGATGCTAGCAGGCAAGGCATACATGGAACGCCATAACCAAGTGGCCGGCATAGTGTACAGGAACATCTGTGCCGAGTATAACCTGGAAGTCCCGAGGTCAAAATGGGAGATGCCCCCAAGGGTGGTGGAGAATGACCGAGCTAAGATCCTGTGGGACTTCCAGATACAGACGGACAAAATGGTGGTGGCTAACCAACCGGACATAGTGGTGGTAGACAAACAGAAGCAGACGGCCGTAGTGATCGATGTAGCGGTTCCGAATGACAGCAATATCAGGAAGAAGGAACACGAGAAGCTGGAGAAATACCAAGGGCTCAGAGAAGAGCTCGAGAGGATGTGGAGGGTGAAGGTAAAGGTGGTCCCCGTGGTAATCGGAGCACTAGGCGCGGTGACTCCCAAGCTAGGCGAGTGGCTCCAGCAGATCCCGGGAACAACATCGGAGATCTCTGTCCAGAAGAGCGCAGTCCTGGGAACAGCTAAGATACTGCGCAGGACCCTCAAGCTCCCAGGCCTCTGGTAGAGGACCCGAGCTTGAAGGATAAACCGCCCGCAGGGGCGTGCTGGGTGTTTATATATATATTTATTTATTTATTTATTTATTTATTTATTTTTATTTTATTTTTTTTTTTTTGAATGGATAATTTGGTGTATGAAATGTCAAATAGATTCAATAACCAACAGCTATGGGTTGTTTTGGCCAACAAATGGGAAAAAAAATCCAAAAAGGCAATATCAGGAATATTTTCATTAATAAATATCAACTTTCCTAACTGATAAAAAGAAGTTTAATGACATATGAATATGTCAAGTTATCTTGCTTATCGATCGTAAACTTCAGATTGTTTTCCCAAAATGAGCCGTCTTTGCATTTTATACCAACTTTCATAGACGAATCTTGTGTACGAATCTTTGATTCTGCTTTTCTTCGTCCGCGTCCACGTCTCTGTGGACGTTGCTCAAGGGAAAGCGTTGAAAATGATGTGTGTGGAAATGAATGAGTAACTGTTTAAAAGGATGAAGGAAGTGGTTTAAGAGGACTTACTAGGTTTATTTCAACAACATGATTCATGCATAAAAAAATAATAATGATCTTAGACTCCACCATGGGGTAGCCCCTTAGTTCACCCACTGTCTAGAACAGACATTGGGTGAACTAAGTTATAACAAAGTTCTGATTGGCTGCCCCTCGAGTGGGGCTTCTGCACTCACAAACAGTTAAATTTACCTTAGATGGCTGTACTGGACATATCATCCTCCATCATACAGAGGGGGGGGGGACAGCGAATAAAAGCCTCAAATGGGTTGTTTAGAGTACTCTGAATTCATGTAATTTATATACACTTTGACCTCTTTATTTAAAACCTTTAGCAATGTTTAGTATTCTTTTTTTACCTGTATACAGCAGCTTCTTATAATTGCTTTTCCCCCAAACGACTGTCTACACACTGCTCAGCTTCGCCACATGACAAAGAAGACTAATGCAATCTCACATGCTTTAAAACTACGATGCTGTCGGCCTGCTAGAGGACCTTTGCTTCTACCCTACACATATCCAGAGCGCACACAGGTCAGCTCAGCTATTAAACAGACTCTCCGTGCAGTCGAACCGACTTGACGGGAGCCCACTAGATCTTGAAGGATGACCCTGTGAAATAGCTGGCATTCCTTGAGGGAAGGAAGGAGGAGCTCAACCGTGGAAATGGTTCTTTGCATTGTTGGCGAGTCTGTTTCTAAAACGAGTCCACATTGTAGTCTGTCTCCCCGCTGGCTGTTTTCAAATGTTAATGGCTGGCTCACGGTACGAGGGCGCAGAGAGGGGAGGTTGGGGGGGTCGCTATTCATTGACATTGGGGGAGTAGCTCTTTGCACTATCTGAAAATCTTACACAGGAGCAAAGTTGGGGAAAGGGACAGGAAATCGCTGACACACATGGGCTACAAAAGCTACATGTCACTGTTCAGACATCTGAGCAGGCACAGAATAATAAATGCTTTGAAGTTAAGATGGGAAAAAGCAATGTGAAATAATGCTTAAGTGCATATAACTTGCAGAGTTCTCTTGAAAAGGGCACTGGGTTCCTCTCAAGGAATTTCTTTCAGAAGAATACAAATGTCTCTTTCTGGAAGGACTACACAATGCCACCCCCTGCGTAAGCAAACAAGCTGAGAAAAGAAAAGAACCCCTGCTGTAAGGCTCATTATCAATGTGAAGGGCCACCTTGAAACAATCATGTGCATCCTCTGAACAACCTTCCCATGCACGATCGCCTGGAATGCACTCATTCTCACGGGGCGCTCCTCGACCTCCCCGACTCCCATCAACCCCACCCCAACGGCTCGACCCCCACTATACAGCCAACTCTGTTTGCCCTCTCGTTCTTCCCGCAACTTCCTCTCCTTTTCATTTTCTGCAGGCCCCTTCAGCACCACAGATCCTCCTCCTCACTCTTAGAACAATGTCTGCTATGCTCTCTCCTCCAGTTCCCTTCAGTGCTGGCTGACTGCCTAGAACCTGAACCCATTAAAAAAAATACAAACACTTTGAAAAGCACATTTTGGGCCAGAGTTTGGCTTCATCTAATCACTCTTCACTCTGGTTGTGGAGCTATTTCTACAACGGTTACATCAGCTACAAAGGAATGAGACCTGGGTGTTTAAAACTGTGTCACGACCCTTTAAAAGGACAGTTCTGGGCAAGTACATTCTCCACGTCCAAGTCCAACTTCCAGCAGGGACATCCTTCATTTAAGGCATCATATCGAGAGCTTTAACTCAAAAGAATTAAAGGAGTTGATCGTTTTTACCTGTTATCACAAAAGCAGCAGGTTAATTATGGAGCTTTAGCATTACTGTTGCAGTTTGTTAGCACTGGACAGAGCCTGGCTGGCAGTTTCCTCCTGTTTCCAGTCGTTATACTATGGTATGTGAAGTATCTCCAAGCCAATAAGCAAATTGAATCTCTCATAATCCTCTCTATCTCCATATTTTGTTCTTGAACTCTACAGAACAGCTTTGCTCAGTCTGAAACGAGCCGTTTTAGCTCCTCCCCCTTGAGGCCAACTTTGTTCTGACTGGCTGCCATTCACGAACAGAGGGCTCAAACTGTAGGTGGGTGGGGCTTTATGAACTAAGAACCATAGCTGTGTGACTGTGATGGCTGTAAGAGGAATATCTCCGCTCTATGACATCACTCAGACCCAAAGGTAGAAAAAAACTGTCTGAATCTGAGCGTTTAGAGCCCGAACTTTTGGCTCACAGGGATTACTCACTAAACACAGACCTCATTAAGTGAAACTAAAAATATAACCATCCGCCTCTGTAACAGTGACAAGACAGAAAATAAGGAAAAAGCAAAATAGGTCCCCTTCATACTAATTTATGTCTCATCTTTCTTTGTCCTCCATTTCCCTGGAAGAGCTCCGCCTCTGTGAGGTTCATCATGGGGATTACACACATTTGGTGACCTATGGAAAAAGGCACCCCGTTTCACACCTGAACACCTGTTGGAAACTATCTCTAGAGGCGTCTGATCAGATCGCGGCGCCTCACCTCAGGTCACGTGAACCACATGAGGGGGAGGGGTCGGCCTCGCTTGTTAAGCATGTGTTGAAACACTACCACTCTGCGAGGACAGGGACGCTCTTAATATAGCTGTAAATATCGAGTGGCTGTCGGGATGTGATGCAGTAGAGCTGTGACCGGCTGAAACTAGATAATCGCAGTAGTGACGTGAAATGTGTCACCTAACCGGAGCCTTGGGCTAATTTCCCACCCTCCTTTCCTCTGCCACAGCCTTGCATAACGTGGATATGTTTATTGTAAACAAAGAGCGCTGTCTACATGATCTCTGTGCTCTGGCTATCTTCTGAATGTGACAAACAAAGGAGTCAGACGTCAGAGAGCGGAGTGTGTATACTGCACAGATATCCTCCCTACAGGCTGATAATGGCCTGAAACGGTGGTGTTTATCATATTTATGAGCATGCACTGATCAGTCTCATTGTTCAGGGTGAATACAGTGACCGTGGAGACATGCTCGAAGTTATTTCCCCACTTTCAAATCCTCCTCTGGCCTCACACCCAAACTATCACCCTTGGCTCTGTGAACTGTGTACTTGACAGGACAATGAGTCAGTGAGCATGACGCACATATGCAGCGAGCACGCCCTCCAGTCACAAATCTGCTGAAGAGTGACCAGAAGACTGAAGAAAAAAAGCCAAACCTCATAGCAGAGAGAATCCCAGCCAACACCGAGGCAAACAGCTACTTCACACATCAGAAAACAGCCAGTGAAAACTGAATCAAGTGCCCTCAAAACCCCCAAAACCCTCACAAAAGACTATTGCCCCTTTAACGGGGCAAGGAAGACCTCAGACCCAAGAACATGAAGCAAAGGAAAAGTGCTAAAATGCAATCACATCCAGAGTAAATTCAAAGCTTCCTCCTGATGAAGTGACATCCAGCTGTTCCATCCATCACTGTCGAAGCCTCCAATTGTCTACACCCTGATGTAAAGACCTGTGGTTTTAGCCGATGATGCAGAGGTGACTTTCCCTTTTAATCCCAGTAACTGCATTTGACAGCATTAACAACAGTCTTTTCTGTCTGTTTGAGAGCTGGTCTGATTTTACAGCATCCTAAACCACATTACAGCGAGCTTTACTCACAAAAGAAAACCCACTACCATAAAATATCCACAGCATCAAAAACAGGATAATAATCACAGATTTATAGCACTAAACTAAATATCTCTGAGGGGGGGGGGGGGCTTTCAGCTGTTGTGGAAATGACCTGCAGTTAGCTGAGCATTTTGATCTCCAAGGAGCCAAGCCAAACAACAATGTAATGTCACTCCACATCCACTACCATGAATCTTCTCTAAAGATATATATTTTTTTATCTATTTTTTTTTTTTACAACCGCTTTCATAACCCAATACTCCTTTTTTAAAACATTTTAAAACAATATCTCTAAGTATTTGCTAATTACACCTCCTATAATGTGTATTTGTCACAAATTTCTTTGTCATAACCTGATATCTTCAGGTTTTAGACTTCAAAAAAATACAATTTTCTGACATTGTCTAATCTAATGTTGTGGTGAGTCCAAGGAGGGGGCCTCAAAGTTGTTTTCATTTTAATTCCCTTTACGCCCCTGTGATGGAAAACGTAACCTGCAGATTTAAAGTGACGCATACTGACTTGTGCAGCACATTTACACACACACACACACGCGCGCGCGCACACACACACACACACACACACCAAGCAGAAACAAAAAAGGCACGTTTCAGCAAGTCATTAGTGCAGTTTCCCCTTCTTTTTTTAACCAGTTCATAAGAAAAAAGCAACCCGGATGTATTCACTGAAATAAGTTGTGATTACCGCCACGAATACAGAAGCGTTAACATTTCACATTCACGTCGACTCAAAAAGAAATCTCCGACAGCATCAAGATTTGTTGTCATTATCCAGGTTAAACAACACAACAAATATCCAGCCTTAATAACACAAAAAACTGAGATGTAGCATCAAATCCAGCCCGCGGCGCTTCACTTACTTTGTATTTCATCTTGCCGCTTCTCTTTCTGACTCCAGTTAAAGTGAGAAATATCCGCTTTACCGCGACACACAGCGGCACGTCGGAATAACCGGAGGCACTATTAAGAGTTTTTCTTCTTCTTCTTCCTGTGCGGTTAACCAGCCATCCAGAGATTCATATGCAGAGAAACACGCAATGATCTAGCTGACTCCAGTCCGCCGCTTTCTACTCCTCTACTCCGGAGAACCGCTCACCACACCGACTCCTGCAGCTCATTAACATTAGGCGCTCCTGATTGGCCCAACTAAAACCCTCTAACCACGCCCGCTTACGGTCTGCTAGAAATCTGCGACGTCATCGTCGTATCAAAATAAAATAAAGGAAAAAAATAGAGTAGAAAGAAAATATTTTAAAAATTAAATTGCCAAAAAAATAAATTAAAAAATTGAATTAAAACAAGAATTCTAAAAATCTAAAAATATTATATAAAAATAATAATAAACAGTAGAATATGAAGAAAAAAATTATTCTCTCAACTTTCTGTCGGTTTTTCAGGGTATAGAAATGTTAATTGTAGCATAACTTAATGCCAGGCGTAAAACAAAATATCATTAAAAAGGCTTTATTTTTTTATTTTTCTCCATTTATTCTGCACATTTACAACTGATATAAAGTGATCTTTATTTTTTTTAATAAAAGTTAATAAAAGACACCACAAAAATGCAATCGTTATAAGTTACAGTGTGAACAGACAATTGTCCAGACGAACGAGAAATATCTATGATATCATATATAATGTATAACATCTATATTTAAGTTTCTCGTATCACTAAAAGACGGTACAGCTAAAATCACTGTGACCAGCTTTTCTGAATCAATTAATGAACACATACATTTACATATGAAACATTACCAGTCACCAACATTTGTCTTGCACTTGTCCCATCAAGGAAGCCTAAGTAATTATATGCTACCTGACGCTTTGTTATGGTGTACTGTAAGTGCATAAAGTACAGTACAACAGTCTCTAAAAAAAGAGTTATTTTAACATAATCTGTGCACCTGTAGAAATTACAGACTAGCATATTTGTTTGTGCATAAAGTTTACAACATTGGCCATCATTTCTGATGACATGAGTTAAATAACTAACTTAAAGTCACTACATTTAAAACTTTACCTCCCAAACAGAATCAGTAAATAGTTTGCTACCAGTCCTCTTTACATGAGGCACTCATTATTACACTCTTTTTAGTGTTAAATTCAACATCGTACTGCAAACCACAGCTTGAGCAGGAGACAAAAGAACTAAATCAAGTTCATTACAAGTAACGCATTACTGCCCATCTCCGATTACTTTTGTCAAGTAACGAGTAAAGTAAGGGATTACTATTGCAAAACTGGTAATCAGATTACCGTTACATTCCCGTAGGAACGCTGCGTTACTGCGTTACTAAAACCGTGAGTTTTTTGCGAGAATGTCTCATGACAGTGACCTAAGCGAGTGCGAAGTTTGTGACAACAGCTGTGTGCAGATCAACAATGGATAATATATGGAGTGGGGAGAGCGAAAAAAAACCCCTAAACTTCCAAGCAAGAACCGAGTGCGCTACAACGTAATGGGAAATTCACAGAGAATCTGGCAGATTCTTCCACTGACCGCTGCAGCACACCTGCACCAGGGTAAACCTCCGCCTACCCTACTTTACAGGTGAAAATAGAGCAACAGGACCGCTAGTCTTTGACTTTATTTATTTTCTGCTGTGTTTTACTTGCATCTATTTGAAAGACTGAGTGTAAACACCAAAAAAATATTTTATTTTATGTGCTGGAATGTGCAGAAAATAGGTTTAAATATTAAACAAATTTCTTCCAGTCAGAGAATGTTGCATATAATTTAATGTTTGCTTGATGCATAAAGTTAAAAGATTAAAACTAATAAAACAAGTTTTAAAAAGAGACTTTTCCATTTGATTACATTTTGTATGATGGATTATGCAGAAAAAGTAGAATTGGGCTGAAAGATCTATTGCTTTATCACCTATTCAGTTGTAAATCGTGTTTTTAAAAAGTAACTAAGTAATTAATTACTTTTGAAAATAAGTAACCAGTAAAGTAATGGGATTACTTTTGGCGGGAAGTAATCAGTAATTAGTTACTTATTACTTTTTTCAAGTAACTTGACCAACACTGCCTGCAGGTATGAGGCTGTTGTTCTCCTTTATTTCATAGTGGACAGAAATGATTTTTTGGAGTGGCACAAATAATTTGTGTGGCATCAGATTTGATGCAGAACAGCTGATTGTTCTGTAAATAGTTTTAAATGTTTATTTAAAAAATGCCTTGGCTGCATTTTTAGGTAAACGGCTGCAAAAAACTTTGTTTGCATAACTCAGTTGCTTTTTTGAAGAAGTAACTAATTAATTGCCCAACACTGGTCATTATATACTGTATTTTGCAGACAGAGAGTTACAGACTCTCTCCCAGACCACGGACTCATAATACAAGTCAGAGCTTTATTTAAAAAAAAAAAGAAAAGTTGTGTTTTCAAAATTGGAGTTCAAGTTATTTTTACTTCCAATAGTGTTAATATACTACAATGGTCATGAACAAGATTTTTTTTCATTTTCATTGTAAGTAGGCTAAAGCAGTTAATTAAAAGTAGTCTAACATAAATGTAAATGCTGTAATTTGATTATTTTAATCAACCATGTAATTTGGATGGATTTGATGACCACTATATCCGCTTAGCTAACCCTTAAAGTTTGAAGAACGAAAGAAGAAAAGGGTGGCTTGTGTTATCCCACAAGAGGAAGGTTCTGGTTTTGAATCTGCAGATTGTTTGGGGCCCTGCTGTGGGTGCTTTGGTTACTAGTGATTCTAAATGGGGTGTAGGTGTGAATGGCTGTCTACGTTTCTGTGTCAAACCTATGACTCACTCTTAATTTGTCATGGGAAAGCTAGAGCCTATTGCTCTGTGACAGCTGGGATAGACTAGCTATTCCACAACCCTGAACTTGTCAAGCAGTTATCAGCACGGTGGATCATCTGCCTGAGCTGTAACCGTGTACTGTGCACTCATTTCTAATCCTGTCCATCCTGGTCACTCTCAATAAGAATTTCAACATCTTCAACTCTGCCACTTCTAGACATCATAGACATCTTCTCTATCACTTTTGCGGCCATCTTTCTGACACAAATCACCATTGACACTTGTCTCCACCTGCCCCACCCTGCCTGCACTCTATAAATGTAAGTAAATTTAAAAAATTGGAGATACATCCAGCTTAAAAACATTTTCTCTATTGTAGTTAACATGTGGCACAATCCCGCTGATACACGTTTGTAAGTTCAGCAAGAAGAAAATGTGCTGGTTGTTATTCTTAGAAATGGTGACAACAGAAGGGTGTCAGGAAACTGCGACTATGCAACATTTTCCCCTGTGCTTTGATGTTACTGTAAATTCAGAATGGCAACACCTAATAAAACTGCTTCTTAACACTTTCATCTTTCTGTTAAATAGATAAACAGAAAAAAGAATAGCTTTTGCCACGGCTGTTCACAAGTGCAAACGTATGTAGGAATGATTTAGCTATGCAGTGACAGACAGGAGACAGTTTTCAGATTCAGTCATGACTGAATGATCTCAAAAAGAGTTTCGTACAGTTTGAAAACAATGACTGATTATTTTTGACTGTAAACACAATAAAGCACCTTAATGGAAGAATTAAATAAACTGATCAGTGCATACAGCAGTATGATCCAGCAGCTCTTACCATATATGTTTCTGTAAGTCACAAAAGGTTTATATGAAAAGTAAAACATTGCTAAAGTCTGAAAAAGTCTCTGTATGCATGAAATTGGCTCCCTATAAAACTATCGCAACTCAGAATACTCAGATACCATAAAAATATATTTTAAAACTCACCAAAATGCAATTTATTGTCCTCACAGGCCAGAAAAAAGGTCAATTTACATTATTTTAAGGTTAACTTTTGTGCTTACCCCAAACGAAGGAAAGACGAAGTGGGTGAAAGTTGCGATGTCACTTCTTTAATGTGAGCTCCAATGTAACGGAGGTGAGAAAAAACACCCAGTATGATATCTGACAAGCTGACAAACAAGCAGGAAAGCCTTCCTCTCTTTTCTCACACCTATGCTCGCATGCGCTCAAAATGTGCATCTCATGACCTCACACACCACACACACGCAAACACACACACCACACAGGAAAAAAGCCCCCTCGCTATGACAGCAGGGCTCGTGGAGGTCTGTCTGTTGCAGTGGGCTGCCTTCTGTGGGCCTGTGTGCTATTACTTTAAAGGGGCTGAAATCTCCTGTAATTAGCCTGCATCTCATGCTCTAATTTGTGTCAGCTCATTTATCACAATCACAGGGACCCTATCGGCTCTCATTGTCCCCCGTGAACAGTCATATCCTCAGATGAATGGCTCCTGTAAGGGCGCTCAAAACACTCGTTTGTGAAACATACACCATGCCCAGCTGGAGCCCATTCTCCGAGCCACAAGTGGGCACGGGGGGGCTATTCTTCTGTGTATGGCATGTGATTATGTGCATGCAAGCACCTGTTTCCTATGATAAACAAAACTCATTTTCCCATCTGTTTATATCAGCGCCGGGAAGAAAGCAGCCTGAAAGAGAGAGAGAGAAAAAAGCCAAAAAGGTTGTTTATCCTCTTTGCACAACATTTGGCTGAACTGAATGAGTCCATTAGTCTTCAGTCTCGACTGAGCGTGCCATTTCAGCTGGCTTTTACTCTACCCCGACATGCATCATCAGCTCATTGGCAGGAATGAGTGAATAAGAGAAAAAAAATGATCCTCTTCAGCGTTGGTTGCAGCCCAGGATCCTGCTTTTGGATCTAAGCAGAGAAGCCAGGGGAAGATTTGCACTGGCATCAAGGGCTCAAGTCGCCATGACAACCGCCACCATGGCTGCAGTATTTGTGGCCTCTCACCTACTGTATTACAAGAGCTGAAAGGGCCTCCCGTCTCTGGAGTTGCAGAGGTCTCAGAGTGTTATTACGGCACATTTCAGCACGGAAATAGCCAGTAATAGTGCGAGTGAAAAACGAGCCGGACGCCTTTCATCTCCGCCAGGTGTCTGTGATGTTTTGGTTACATAAGCACCCCTGCAGATACGGCCCCAGGTTTCATCAGAGTGCAGAGCAGCCAGAAGTAGAGATCATGAGGGGTGGGGGGCTATGCTCACTGCTGCTTGGGTGGATGGACGGGAGCAGGAGGTGGAGGTGTTGGTGGTTCCTGACAAAAGCTCTTCTGTGTAGGCCAGGTTGAGATAGCCCCCTCACTGCTCCCCGTGAAAAAACGTCCCTCAAACTCTCGTAAATTAGCTGAGGCAGATTTATAGATGCTCCACCAACCCTTGTTGCTCAGACAGGCAAGTCCCCACCACCAACACCACCTCCACCCAGTCCCTGTGACCTATGGCAGCCTCGTGTCCGAGGAGCAGCAAAGGAATGCACAAAACACACAAGACAAGAAGACTACTGAAAAAATATGAGTGCGCTTACTTAGCTGATCCTTTTCTGTCGTTTGTCTTTTAAACTCTGAATACATGCGCTTTAAAGAGTCATTCTCTTAAATCAAACAGGGTTCTCAGCAATAGAGGTGACACTGCAGCTCTACTAAAAGCTTTATAAAAGAGACTTTATGTCCTGTGGGGTCAAGCAGGTATTACCTGCAGACAGACAAGACAAAGCAGCAACCTGCATGAAATAAAACCAGCACAGGGATTCGAGATGCCACTCTAATCCAGAGTGTTGGAGGAACCCTGAGGCCAGCCTGATGGATGCAACAACTCCTTGGAAAGGAAAAGACTGAAAGTTGTATTCCCAGGACTTCGTGTGGAAATTCTCTCCCCACTAACACAAAGCCTATCAAGGTGGTTGGAAATTCTGTCTTTAGGAAATACAAGAGTAACCCACAATTAACTGCTTCTTTCCTTAAGTAACCAACTGTTTCTTGTCTTTAACCAGCTCGGTAATTCTGACTGTGGAGTCCTTGAGCCTTGGACTGTAGGCCAGGATCACATTTCAAGCCCATTAGTTTGTTTTGGACATCCTTGAGTTTTAGCATTGACCTCAAACATTAGCGTCTCTCTCAAACTGACCTGGCTTTCATACTGAAGATCATTCAACCTTCAAGACATGTGTTCATTGTCAGTCTTTCTATATACAGTAAAGGTGAAATAGCATTTCTCTTAGATTTAATGTAAGACAACCTTAAAGTGGAAGAATAGACATCACAGTGCATTAACAATAGATGTAACACAACAGAAACAAACTCGGACCAGTAGCTATTAAGCTACATGCACACTGAAAGCGATTAGCAGGGATCTTTCAATCATAGAACGTAAATTACATCGGGCGACTTCAAGTGACAGCGAAGCAAGCTTCTGGCTGTCAGCTTTAAAAAAGAAATTGATAAAATATGGTGCAATGTAAAGCAGAGGTATGCGTTATCATGGTGCGTTCACACCAAAGATGAAGTAAGGTTTCACTTGTTTAAATACAGTTACACTGAGAAACCCACAAACATTCGTCACTAACAGTGAAAAGTATGAAGAGGTGTGCAGCAGACAGTTGAAAGTGGAAGTAACAGTAACATATTTTCAGGAGTTACCATGAAGACATATGATTTTTCTCACCTATCTCGGAGCTCTTCTAAACATTATCTGTGGTTTAGTATGTTTGGGATGTGTGTGACAGTATGTGATGTGTGAGGTATCAAGTATAGTGTACAAATCTGTGCCAAATGAAATAAGTGGAGCACCTGTTTGTGAGGCGCAGCCAATCAAAAAACAGCAGAGGTGACACTCGATCTTCCTTTGGTCGTCATCATCTGAGCCAGTTTCATCGTTGCGCTTGATGGTTTTTGCGACTGTACTTGTACACACTCAAAGTTGTAACAATTTTTCGGACTGACTGAGCTTTATTTGTTAAAGACAGAGGTCTCTCTTTACTTTGCTGATTGATTCTTGTCATAATATGAACTCTAACAGTTGTCAATTAGGGCTGTCAGCTGTGTACAGTACTTCCTACAACACAACTGATGGTCCCAACCCCATTAAGAAGGCAAAAAATATTCCACCCCGCAAAGGCACATCTGTGAAGTGAAAACCATTTAAGGTGACCACATCATGAAGCTCATTGAGAGAAGGCCAAGTGTTTGCAACGCTGTCAACAAAGCGAAAGGTCGCTACTTTCAGGAAACCAAAATATAATTTATCATTTTTTCTTTGCTGCATAATTCCATATATCCTGCTTCATATCTATGATGTCTTCAGTATGTATCTACAATGCTGAAAGCAGTAAAAATAAAGAAAAACTAATCTATCTATCTATCTGTATGTGTATTTGGACCATCAAAGATATGCAAAGCTATTCTACAGACTAGAATAAAAATGGAGGGAATGGAATCTTCATGTCTGACTCTATTTTTGAAAGAACTTATTTTCTAAACAAAAAACACACATGGAGCCATTTTCCCACTTAAACTGGATACTGGTAGAACTGACACAGTGATCCCTACATGGCATTAGTCTGACCACTTTTCCAAGGTAGTCAGTCGTAAAAGCTCATATAAACTCTGTGCTGTGCTTAATGTATTCCGCCACACAGCTCAAGCATTACAGTAGATTAATTTCCTTCTGCATCATTAGTTGAATCAAACTGAGATCAGAAGTAACAGTACCAGCATTAAAGGTCTGTAGCCTTTAGCAGCTGCTCCAAGGCTCCAGCTCGACCAACCTCAATAACATGAAGGGTCTCATTTACTTCTGATTGTCACAGTTGTATTTCAATGACCTGAATAGCTCCTTGTACGCGGCTAAATACTTTGCTTTATTTGGCCTTCAGCTTGGCAGTGATATAACCGATCTGTAGTCGATGAAAAACAAGGCCATAAAAGTCTGCAGTAGCCTGAGATTGGGCTGCACACGTAAATGCTCACTGTGAAAGTGAATTACGCTTAACTGGTTGCCAAGGCCATCTTTTAATACCCCAAGTTCAATGTTCACTCTGTTTTTACCCCTCTCACTTGTTCATTCATTGTACATTGCCTGGGCACACCTTCCCTTGTGAGTAATTTGCCTCTGGATTGGTCTTGTATTCTGCTGCAGAGCCAACTGTTCATCATTCTGTCACCAGCTACTGTGTGATAATGCTTCAGTGTCAGGAACGGTTTTAAAATTCAGGCGACATACAGACATCCCTGCACACAGCAGAGGTTTATCCGTGGAAATAAGAGCTGAAAATTTCCCATTTTGCTCTCTAAATATGAGGACGACGAGGTCAGACGCTTGATATTGACTTGGGTTCAGGCCTTGCTTCCAATCATTCTCTCCAGTGAGCAATAAGTCTGGACAATGTAGTGTATGCCACTCAATCTACAGCAGGCACACAAGTTGTTAGACAGTCTGATCCTCAGCTTGTGAACAATGTCCCTTATGTGAGCATTCACCTCCAATATCAACCTCTTTTTGTCTAACTGTCAGTTATTGTCATTCACACAGATATGCCAGGTGCCGTCGTGGACCTATAGAGGTCTAGAAGTGTGTGAAAAATAGAAAGATTCCAGTCTATGCAGGCAAAGTCATGTGAAAAAGTGCACGTCACCCGACTAAACAAGAAAACAAAGCGTTCTCACATGTGGTTGTCGTTGTGAAAGGGTGTATTTTCACCGTGGCCATCATTTTTTTCCTAAACCAAACCAAGTAGTTTTGGTGCCTAAGTCTAGCTAAACAGAGCATGAAAGCGAACAGTCCAAAAGACTGGTATCTTGGGTGGAAATTTGTTGCCACCGCTACCCCTTCTGTATCACAATACAGGCTTTTGTTGGTCTTTGAAAGTGTACACCAGTACTTTTATTCAGAAAGACTGCACAGTTGAGCCTGTTTATTCTCATGGTGTCTAAAGGGTATACTGCTGTTTTGTCAAAGCAACTGTTATGTTAGAAATATCCAAAAGTGGAACTTTGGTGCCCGGGGCCCAATGTAGTGGTCGCACAAGTAGTAAGAGACAACTGTCAACTGGACGCATATTTCAGGCCCCTTGGTGTGATATTTAAATGCCCTAGGTACCATTAACTTGCATTTTTCATTGTGGAAGGGTGTAGTTTAACCTAGTCCAATACCTTTTCCTGCAGCTAACCAAGCAGGGAGTGAATACATAACAAAACAAAGGTGATTGCAATGGCTCAAAGCTCTCAGAATGAACACCAACCACAGTCTGACGTGACAAGCTTGTATTTTCTTTATTACCTTAAATCTGAAAATAAGTATAAAAAGATGGAAAATTGAAAGTAAAACATTATGGAGGCAATAATCTTATTCATTATTCGTATAGTGACACTGTGACATACAAGAATTTAAGTGTGAGTGAATTGTAATGGATAGACGAACCAACTGCTTTTTCAATGTGGTTAAATAAAAATAATGAAATTCATTACGAGAAGAAAAAGAAGAGGTTATGAATCAATAAATATGTGAAAATTAGTGTGTTTTAGAGCAGCGGTCCCCAACCCCCGGGCCTCGGACCGGTACCGGTCCGTGAGTCGTTTGGTACCGGGCCGTGAGAGTTGAGGCTCAGGTGTGAAATGTATGGTTTTCAGGATTTTTATCGGTTTTCAGCGTTATTTTGTTATCGTTTTTATCGTTAACTCGGTTTTCCTGGGTCTTTTCACGTGTGTTATGAATAAATCTTCTTTTTTTCGGTACCGGTACTAGTTTTATTTTGTTGTATTTATCCACGACACCTTAAAGGCCGGTCCGTGAAAATATTGTCGGGCATAAACCGGTCCGTGGCGCAAAAAAGGTTGGGGACCGCTGTTTTAGAGCATTCTGGACCGTACGTTCTCACTGTGAATGATCCAGGAAAAGACAGTCAGATTAGGAGTGCTTCTCTGTGGATGACCTGTCCTTTACAAAGCCAACAAACTGTCTGTGTAATGTGAAACATTTCTCCAGAGACCCCTTTATATCAAGGCTTTCTAACTGCAGGATGCAGCGGTTAGCAGCCACGATACATACCTGTAGGGATACATTTTTATCCTCACTGGCAATAAAAATTATTTAGTGGAGGGAAAAATATGTAGACCTTTTCTGGTCTACATATTCCTCTTTTACCCCTGCAAATCATACTTTAATTATAACAGTGAAATTACTGGTGGAAATCTCAGCTAAAAATAGTGATCTGCTAGCAAGCAGCATAGTTAGCTAGCACTCTAGCTAGCTAAAGTACGAGCTGAAAGTACTGTGAAAGAAACTGTCGAAATTACATTTTTCACAAGCATGTGATGAACAGTCAAAATATAGTTGCAAGCACTGATCAAATCTTGATACTGAAACTGGACACACTATTAAAAAGAGCAGCTAAGGCTACTTTTGTTAGCTAAAAGAGGTTAGATAATTGAGTGCCTATTGTGATAAATGAGAAGATGAATCCAATAGCTTAATGGCTTAATGGATAAATGGTAGACACTAAAACTAATCAATGAACACTTTTTAATTAATTTTAAAGATAGAGCACCTCTAGCTCCTCCAGGTGTTAGCATGAATAAAACATGACCAAACATAATGACATCCCATTCGAAAATGAACAGGCTTCATGTTTGGTGTTGATGGATGCACCTGAGTTAATATAAGGCACTGTGGGGGGTTTGTCAGAGTGAAAAGGTGTGAGTGTCCTGGTCTTGGATTTAAAGTCTGGGCTGGGATTTGAAGATTAAGCCTGATAATGTGTTAACTGTCACTCGTGAGCTGCAAGATGCCTTCCTGCTTGGTTGGAGGTATGATAAGGCTTCTAGTTGGCAAGGAGACAGACTGAGTGTATTGACCTCCCGTGCTCTCTGTCTGATTGCAGAGTGGTGTAGAGGTGTGTGTGGCCCTGTATGTGTGTTTACTGTATGGTGGATGTGTGAGCACACACAGCTTTAATCACTAATCCCGGGCTGCCTTAAAAGCAGAAGCAGTGTGGGGGTGAAATGAGACTCTGAGCTGAGATTGAGATGATGAAAGTGTTTGTGTGTTTTTGAGCTCATCGGTCTTTGTGTGATGAAACTAGGCTTTGTATTTCTCTTTAATCAATACTGTAATTCAGCCTGCTGATGCTGGGTTTGATGTTCGAGGAAAGAAAAGCAGCATAAAATCAGTACAAGGCGTTTAGGAGATATTTGTTTTTAAAACATTAATAAGGCTTTGCAGTCATCACAGCAGCTTGTGAAATAGTGACAACATCAAATCTATTTATTAGTGTATCTAGAAACCAGTTTTTGTGAAATTATTATGTTCATTACATTATTATGTTTGATATGTTACTTGGGCAGGTTTAGGCACTAAAAACAACTTGGGTTGGTTTAGGAAAAAATTGCAGACTCAGTGAAAATAAACCCTTTCATGATGTGAACTACACAAACACACGATGCTATATTTTTATGTTCACCAGAGTCTAGACATTACATCTAAACTTGTGCTGAGTGACGTGAAGAAATGTGACACAAACACAGATGACGTTTTGTGGCGATTTCACATTGTGCTATGAAACACCACTGTATGCAGCTAAAATGACCATTTTTTGCATAATATTAATCATTAGAAAATCATTAGTACTCTGAATTAAAGCATGTAAGCATGTTTTTGTTATATGTTAATCAAAATAAGAAACTAGAAAAATATGCTTTATATATCTCAAAGTTAGGAAATGTCTTTGTTGCAACAGATATGTAGGTATGTAGCCAGAGCATTCTTAATTATTAGAGTGCCTGATAAGTCAACAAAATACAAGCAGAAAAACAAAGTATAATGCCAAAGAAAAGATAAGATAGAGGAAAATAAATGTGAGAAACATAGCCCCACCCTCCATTTGTTCCAAAGGCTCAATAAAGAAATAAAAATATCACTCAAATAGAAAATAATTATCCATCCATCCATCCATCCATCTTCTTCCGCTTTATCTGGGGCCGGGTCGCTGGGGCAGCAGCCTAAGCAGAGAAGCCCAGACCTCCCTCTCCCCAGCCACCTCCTCTAGCTTATCCGGGGGAACACCAAGGCGTTCCAGGCCAGCCAAGAGATATAATCTCTCCAGCGTGTCCTGGGTCTGCCCCGGGGCCTCCTCCCGGTGGGACATGCCCGGAACACCTCACCCAGGAGGCATCCTTGTCAGATGCCCGAACCACCTCAGCTGGCTTCTTTCGATGTGGAGGAGCAGAGGCCCTCCCGGATGGCCGAACTTCTCACCCCATCTCTAAGGGAGAGACCAGCCACCCTTCGGAGGAAGCTCATTTCCACCGCTTGTATCTGCGATCTCGTTCTTTCGGTCACTACCCACAGCTCATGGCCATAGGTGAGGGCAGGGACGTAGATCGACCAGTAAATTGAGAGCTTCGCTTTTACACTCAGCTCTCTCTTCACCACTCTTCATTCTTCATTACTATTTTATCTGTATATATTCACTAAATACTGATTTTTGAATGTTTTAGATCACAAAGCGATGTAAGTGTTATTATTTCGAGACCGTAAAACCTCAAAATACTCAGTTTAACTCATATACAGTGGAGCAAAAAAGTATTTAGTCAGCCACCGATTGTGCAAGTTCCCCCACTTAAAATGATGACAGAGGTCAGTAATTTGCACCAGAGGTACACTTCAACTGTGAGAGACAGAATGTGAAAAAAAAATCCATGAATTCACATGGTAGGATTTGTAAAGAATTTATTCGTAAATTAGGGTGGAAAATAAGTATTTGGTCACCTCAAACAAGGAAAATCTCTGGCTCTCACAGACCTGTAACGTCCTCTGTAAGAAGCTTTTCTGTCCCCCACTCGTTACCTGTATGAATGGCACCTGTTTGAACTCATCATCTGTATAAAAGACACCTGTCCACAGCCTCAAACAGTCAGACTCCAAACTCCGCCATGGCCAAGACCAAAGAGCTTTCGAAGGACACCAGGAAAAGTATTGTAGACCTGCACCAGACTGGGAAGAGTGAATCTACAATAGGCAAGCAGCTTGGTGTGAAAAAATCAACTGTGGGAGCAATCATCAGAAAATGGAAGACATACAAGACCACTGATAATCTCCCTCGATCTGGGGCTCCACGCAAGATCTCATCCCGTGGGGTCAAAATGATCATGAGAACAGTGAGCAAAGATCCCAGAACCACACGGGGGGACCTGGTGAATGACCTGCAGAGAGCTGGGACCAAAGTAACAAAGGTCACCATCAGTAACACACTACAACGGCAGGGAATCAAATCCCGCAGTGCCAGACGTGTTCCGCTGCTGAAGCCAGTGCATGTCCAGGCCCGTCTGAAGTTTGCCAGAGAGCACATGGATGATACAGCAGAGGATTGGGAGAATGTCATGTGGTCAGATGAAACCAAAGTAGAACTTTTTGGTATAAACTCAACTCGTCGTGTTTGGAGGAAGAAGAATACTGAGTTGCATCCCAAGAACACCATACCTACTGTGAAGCATGGGGGTGGAAACATCATGCTATGGGGCTGTTTTTCTGCCAAGGGGACAGGACGACTGATCCGTGTTAAGGACAGAATGAATGGGGCCATGTATCGTGAGATTTTGAGCCAAAACCTCCTTCCATCAGTGAGAACTTTGAAGATGAAACGAGGCTGGGTCTTCCAACATGACAATGATCCAGAACACACCGCCCGGGCAACAAAGGAGTGGCTCCGTAAGAAGCATTTGAAAGTCCTGGAGTGGCCTAGCCAGTCTCCAGACCTCAACCCCATAGAAAATCTGTGGCGGGAGTTGAAAGTCCGTGTTGCTCGGCGGCAGCCCCAAAACATCACTGCTCTCGAGAAGATCTGCATGGAGGAATGGGCCAAAATACCAGCTACTGTGTGTGCAAACCTGGTAAAGACCTATAGTAAACGTTTGACCTCTGTTATTACCAACAAAGGTTATGTTACAAAGTATTGAGTTGTATTTTTCTTATTGACCAAATACTTATTTTCCACCCTGATTTACGAATAAATTCTTTACAAATCCTACCATGTGGATTCATGGATTTTTTTTTCACATTCTGTCTCTCACAGTTGAAGTGTACCTCTGGTGCAAATTACTGACCTCTGTCATCATTTTAGGTGGGGGAACTTGCACAATCGGTGGCTGACTAAATACTTTTTTGCCCCACTGTAACTCAGACAAATGTTTCAAATCTTTGATAACTAGAGCCAAAACTGTGAATTTATTATCAAACATGTTGAGTGGATTAGTCCTGATTGACGGTCTGGGTAATCCTTTCAGCACTAAATTAAGCTTTAAATCAATTCTTATTCATACAGAGCAAACATCTCAACAATCTGACATTATCTTGTGTATTTAATCTCATGTGCAGACAAGTCTGTTCAGTCTCTTGGTTTTATCTTCCTCTATTTTTAAAATTCCTTACTTCTGCTCCTCCTTTATTCAAATGTGTGCCAGAGATTTATCTGCCTGTGTGATGGATCCAGCACATTGAGACCGAGGCTACTTTCAGTTCGAGGCTTTGAAACAAAGCATGGAGGGAAAAACATAGTGGTTTTGGCTTTGCTCTGCTGGTTATTTATGGAGAGGATCCATCCATCCTTTTGTGCTCTGCGGGCAGGGGCGATGCGGGTGGGAATTCTGGGAATTGAAGGATCTAAACGAGGCAACGCTGCCACCAAACCCCCGACCCCCCCTTCAGCATGTTGGTGGAGGGGGAAGACTGCCAGCGCCTGGAGCTTTTAACATACTCCAGAGTGCAGCCACAAATATGCATAAAAACATAACTGACTATGATTTTATGAGTGATTCCTGACCTTTGACTCCTCCTCTGGCCTTTTACTCACCATTTTGTTGAGAGATAAACTGCTTTCTGCCAAGTGCCCTACTTTAAGCTTCTTCTGACTGCACTGTACACGCCAACCTTTTTTTTTTTTTCCCCCTTCCTGCATTATTTAGCCAAGACTAATGTTCAATGCAGCTTTTCTCCCCCGTGGTCATACCTGCACGCTAATGTTTTCTTAACAAAACCTTACAAAAACAGTATTGAGACAAAGCACAATCATTCCAAGGGGCTTGAGCAAATATGTGAATAAGCAGGAAGGAAAGTCAGTGATACAATGTAAGCCATCCATGCTGGGGTCTTTGTGTGCCTCTGGTATGGCTTGGAAATGGGGTTCTGGTTTCCTGCATACCCCGCTGACTGAGATGAATGGGTGTAGTGTGGGTAGTTTCTTAATGAACTCATAGCAGGGTGTAGTCTGGGCTGGAAGATTGCTCAACACAAAGTCTGGAGCGAAAATGCTACAAATCTAATTGTGGCTCTGGAGAACGGGGTCTGACTGCTCTGATTGCTTTCTGGTTGCTCTTGTCAGGACACGGAGCTCTGCCCAGGATCTGTGGCTGAAAAGTAAAGCTAGCATTTGGCTTGTATCCGGGTTTGGTGTTGGCTGTGGGTGCAGATGAGACGCGGTGAAATGAGGGACATCACAGGGATTAACCGTGTTGCGTTTCTTCAGACATGAAAGGGAAACAAACACATTTCGTCAGCCTGATGTGTAGGAGTGCTGTGTTGTCAGCCATGTGTGCCAACACCTGGAAACAAAAACACTGGAAACAGAAAGTTACCTGAAAACAAAACCCTCATGTATGAGGGACAGAGGCAGAACAATGGTTCATTCATAGTATTGTACCACTTTCTGGATGGAGTTTCCCAATCTTACATCCTTTACTGATGTACATTTAACACAGATATGGTGCTTTAGATTGTTATCATTGTCCTACAGTTACTAGCAGTTTAAAGGCTGGAAATTAGCATCCTTAGCACCCCGTTAAGAACATTAAACACCAAACTACGCTACTTTAACAGTTTCCTTTCAGAAAGACACATTTATTTTACTTCTCTCCTAATAAAATGCAGACAAATGTTAGTATCATTTTCAGAATCTCTTCTTAAAGATCGGTTTATCACTCATCATTGAAGTTTTTAACATCTGATCTCGTTAGTGACGCTTTCATCCTCTTCTGCTTATCCCTGGGGGGTAGCTATACTTGAAGATGACAAACCCTTTTCTTAATCCCAGTGACTAAACCCTTCATTGGTCAATTGTTTTTTTGTTGAGCCATCATAGGTTTGCTCAGTGTAATGATAAGTCAAATCTGTTCAGGTAAAGTGTGGTTTTACTCACATTAGTTGGTTTGCCGGCACATCAGTTATGTCATAATTTATAATGACATTTATAAACTACCTTTTGTGTGACCACAATAGCTGAAAAGCAGATAAACAAATCATTCTAACTACTATGACTTCACATTTGCTTCCCAGTATGTTCCTAATAATTGTAATTACTGCAAAAATTGCTGGGATATTATATGTAAATCCAGTGAGTCAGGTCTCCGTGGTAATCCAAGATCATGGTGAATTGCCAGCCTTCCAACACCAGAAGTCATCTTCTGACTCACACTTCCACAAAAGTACCTCCCTCTGCCAGGACAGAATCAGCCTCTTCATTCTGGGTGGAGAGTTGCACCAAGTCTACTTTGGGGGTTACTACCGTATTAAAGCACTGTTATGTTACAGCAAAAAAGCCCTGCTTTTGACTCTTGAGCGTTTCCATGTGTGGAGTTTGGCTAACTGGTGATTGTAAATTGGTTCTATGTGTAAATGTGACCATTGTCTACCCTGCCCTCTCTGTATGGCATCTGGGATAGGCTCTGAATTCTAAAAACTGCCCAAACTGAACCCTGGACTTCATACACAGTCAAGAAAATAGATGGATGGATCATTTCTATGTAGCCTTTTCCTACCATGGTTGCTGCTTAATTGATGAAATGACCTAAACTGGTGCTCAGGTCAACCCAATTTTGGTTTGCATGTCTGAATTTATTTTGGACTTTCTACTAATACACACAGGGTCAAAAGTATTCATGCGCTGATGATTTTGCCAGATACTTGACCACTGTTCTTGGTAAAATCAGTAGAGTTCATTTAAATTGGTTGGTTTCTTGATGAAGACCTAGCTTTTAAATGTAACCCATATGTTTTCAGTAGAGTTGAGGTCAGGGCTTTGGGAAAGGCTATTCCAGAAGCTTAATATCCATTCCAAAACCAGCTTTGATATGTGTTTGGGATCATTGTCCCCCTGGAACGCCCAGTTGTGTCCGAGTTTCAAACATGCAGCTGTTGATTTAACATGAAGTTGAAGAATTTGGAGGTAGTCCTTCATTGTTCAGTACAACTGGCAGCAAAACAGTCCCGAAGTATAATGCCACCACCATGCTTAACAGTTGGTGCTGTGCTCTTACGTTTGAAAACTACATCTTTAATTCTTTTTTTTTAAACTTTTTATTTTGTACTTTTTCCAATTTTATAGTACATGCAAACAAAAATATGAACAAAGAACACAAAAGAAACAAACTAAAAAAAAAGGGACACCTAATCTGTGGAAGAGGGGAAAAAAAAACCAACGAGGAGAGGTCCCTGCCTTATGGGGCTGAGTGAGTCTTATAGGCTATCCATTTTGTCCACTGTTTTCGGTGTTTGTCAGATTTCAGTCTCAAAGTGTAGGTCATTTTCTCCATTATATATATATGTCCTCGATTACATCAGTCCATTCTTCCAATTTTAAAGGGTCACTTTTCAGCCAGTTTTTTGTTATTACCTTTTTGCTTGACAACAACATAATTTTAAACAAATAATGGTCCTCCTTTCTTACATTTTCCCATATTCCAAAATACATTACTCGTGCCTCACACAGCACGTCATACCCCAGCACTTTCTTCATTGTTACCGCAATGCTTTCCCAGTAAGGTTTGATATTTTTACACTTCCAAAACACATGAGAATGATTGGCGTCCCAGTCTCCACATAATCTCCAGCATTGTTGGGGTGTTTTCAGCTGCTTGCGTTTGATATAAGGAGTAATAAAGAACCTAATCACATTTTTCCAGCCATATTCTCTCCATCGTCTAGAGCTGGTGGAATTATGCTGTGTGAGACATACGGATCGCCAGTCATCCTCTGACAACTCAAGATGTAATTCAGATTCCCACTTTTGTTTGATATATAATGTTTCATTCCTATTCAAATTTTGCAGGCCATTATATAATTTCGATAAAATTCTTGATGGAGGATTTTTATATGCACCTATTATTATTTCTATTACATGGCTTCCTTCTCTCAAGAACTTCTTCCTAATTTCTGTATTGTAAAAATGTCTTAATTGAAAATACCTAAATAAATCTGATTTATCCAGTCCAAATTGTCTCTGTAGATTCTCGAAGGATTTGAATGTTGTCCCGTCTATTAATGTGCACATTGCTGTAATTCCTTTATTGACCCATCTTAAAAATGTACTATCCCATTGTCCACTTGAAAACTACATCTTTAATCCTCCAAATATAACGCTTGTCATTGTGCCTAAAAAGCTCAATCTTTGTCTCGTCTCACCATAAAACATTTCTCCAGAAGGCATTTGGGATATCCATGTGTGCAGCCGCAAATTTGAGTGAAACTTGAAGGTGTTGACTTTGGAGCAAAGGTTCCTTCATTGGTCAGCATCCTCTCAGTCCACGATGAACTACAAAGATTGCTAGTTGCTGGATAAAATCCTAATTGATTTCCTGTTTTCTGATGGTGACAGTTTGAGTCTTCTTCCAGGCTAAGTGGTGACACGTCCTGCAGTCAACTGAGACTGAAGAAGTCACTTGGATGAGTGATGAAACATTTCTCCCACTGAAAACACTACGCCCAGTTGAACAGAATAAACTTTTTGCGATCTGAATAACTTGTATATAAAGTTGTTTTGGCTGAAGATCTTCTAATCTGCAGTTAAGAAATGGTTCAAAGAGACCTTCCCAACTTGTATAGATCTACGACTCTCCTTCTTACATCTTCATTGAGTTTCTTGAACTTTCCCACTGATAAATCCAATGAGTGCTGACTAAAAATAAATCCTTTTCATACCGGCAAAGAGAAACTACCAGTTTCAGTAAATCATGATCACCAACTATCTAATTGTAGAACCTTAAGCACCAAAAATATTTAAGTTATTATATTTGAACCTGCATGTGTACGTTCGAGCCTGTGTGGATTAGAGAAAATCCAGAATAAATACAAACTTTTGTACCCAGTTCTTGTTTTTTAAAGTCATTAAATAGTCTGTACAATCAATTACATCCCGGAAAAAGAACAGTTCAAAGAAATCATTAAAAGCCCCAAATTACCATGACTTTCATGCTCATGATGAGTGGATGCAAACATCTAACCACAAATGTACATCAGCTAGAAAAAAAAGAGACACAAAACCAAAATGAGGTTGGTGACTTGAAGTGAAGACCGCTCATCTTTAATGGGAATTCTGCTGTCCAATTAAAATAAAACAAAGTACCTAAAAATCGCTTAAGTTTATCTTTGACACAAATTGTTCAAAAAAGAGTCTTCTTGCTTTTTTCAGAGAGCTGGCTAAAGATCTAAGATAGTAAAATCTGAGCTCTGCTGAAGGAAAATGTTTCATGTTTTCTGTGCTAGCAATAACTTGGAAAACATTAATTTAGAAGCCACTAGTACATTAGCTATCACACAAAATAGATGTTTACAGCAGGGCTGAGATTGTTATGATCAAACCGATTTTCCACTGAAAAAACCTCAACATCAACAGCTGCGCAGATACAAAACATGTCTTCGGGACAGCAGAGGTTTACATTCACAGGGTCGGACCTCCAGCATGTCTCCATTGCCTAAAAGCCCTCTGCTTAAATAGCTCCTGTCTCTCTCTCTCTCCTTTAAACACACTCGTGCACAAACACAGCCAGACGTGTGGTCGTGAGTCTGATCCAGTTTCTGCTCTCGGCCATCCGGAGTGGTTTCATCTCAATGCTGTGCCCCCTTCTGCAGTCAGAGTCGATCTGAATGAGCCAGCCACACACACAGGAGTCATGCACGAGCCTTCACATTTAATATGTATAGATGTAGCAAGAGCTGGGCAACATAGCTGCACCGCAAAATAGTTTTAAAGCACTGAATTCTTCAGCGAAACCAGCAGTGGAACAATCTGTACTTTTGACTCCAGGTCTGGTAAAAGATCAGGTGTTTTTTTTTCCCGTGTGATCGATCCTTTGTGAGAACTGCTTTTTAGCTTTGAGCCTTTTTAGACATAAAGGAAGTTTTCTCTGCACATGAAAGAACATCTACTCCTGAAAAACTCAAATTTGGAAATGCAAAGTGTTCTCTGGAGAGTGAGGAAGGTGGAACTAAAGGAATAGTTGGAAACTTGCACAGAAAGCACGAGTCCAGAAACTGAACCATCTTAATTTTCACTTAACTGGGACCCAGGCAAAGCAACTTCTCCTGCTGTACTGTGAAAGGCATCACCCGGATTATACATTATTACAAATGTTACTACTTTTTTTCTCATTCCTCTTTGTCACACTTTGCTCGTCAATTTTCATCGTCTAATTTTGTTGGTAAGAGTGGCACTCAGTGCGGTCTTCTGTTGCTGTAGCCCATCTGCTTCAATGCGTTGTTCAGAAAGGTTCTTCTGCATACCCTGGTAGTAATGAGTGTTTATTTGAGCAGTCTAGCCATTCACCTCTGACCTGTGGCATCAACGATCCTTTTTTAACAAAGAGAAGTGCTGCTCACTGGATGGTTTTGCTCTTTGCACCATTCTTTGTAAATCCGAGAGATGGTTGTGCGTTTCTGTCTTTCGATC
Organism: Aulonocara stuartgranti; assembly: GCF_965226115.1. Classification (NCBI taxonomy): domain Eukaryota; kingdom Metazoa; phylum Chordata; class Actinopteri; order Cichliformes; family Cichlidae; genus Aulonocara; species Aulonocara stuartgranti. The sequence continues at coordinate 27,888,603 of NC_138957.1, forward strand.
GGACAACAGAGGCTCGGTTCTCGTTTGTTTGGCTTGCATTTATGTTCTCGCTTCCATTCCTGATGGTGTTTTCTATTTCCAGTAGAGATCAATTTCTTGTGGCATTTTATGGATGCAATTAAGCAGCCATGCCTTGAGTGCACTCAATAAACACTGAGTTTAATGCCTGATGAAGGTCCATGTCAGAAATAGTTTTCAAAATAAATCACCCAGTATGTTTCCAACGTGATTCACATTAGTGTGCTATTAGATCCTCTTTGTGCAAGAGCATTTTTAATCATTACCAAAATAAGGAATGAGTGTCATAATAAGCCACCACAGCTACTTTTCTTTTTCTAATTTCTTTTCCGTAAGATGTTCTGAGCCCTGCACTTACAGAAGTAATGCTCATCAGCCTGGCAGGAACATTTCCACAAATTCTTACCACCTTAGATTTAGAAATGTATAAATTCAGTAACAGATGCTGAAGACGAGACAGAAGCCTTAAGAACAGATGAAGAATCCATTTGTGAAAGAATGTGCCTGACTTGACCAACCATTTGTTTTTACTATTGAGTTCGTGTTGGCGCAGGAACGTTAAATGATGTTTATATTTGTGTTCCTCTGGCTCGAGGGAGCAGGTTTGGGTTTTAATGTGGGTGAAAAATGGGCCTCGCTGTAAATCATTTCATATTCCAAGTCATGGACGAAACAACTGGAGCTTGACTGTGTTAGGGTCCTCGAGAAACACACTAAACCTGAAACTTGAGGCATTTGTTCCACAGCTCATAATTATATATATTTTTTCCAGGGGTATAAAAAAACCCATCTCGTGGATAAAAACAAAGAAAAGAAAACAATACAAGCAGCTAACCTTTTGTCTCTGAGCCACACACGTCTGGTTTTCACCACCGACAGTGAGGCTGTTTGCCCTGAACAGCCGGGCAGATTTCCCCATTTAGCTGAAAAATATGGATTCCTTGTCCTCCACCATCACCTGGGGCTAAACCAATTCCACCAGAGCCGTTCCCTGAGCTGCCGGCCGGAATGAAAACAGGCCGGGATACCGGCTCTTACGGCTGCTGCGGGGCATCCAGCTCCGATCCTGACCTGATATAACCTGCCTGCATGAGGCTCCCCGGAGGGAGCCGCATCCTGCGTCACCCACTTTATCTAGACCTCATTTCATCTTGGAATATACACGCAAACTGCAAAGAGGCCACGTTAAGCTCTAAGAAAGGTGAGCAACGTTTGCTGGTGAGCGATAAAGTATCTTCAGGGTATGCTAACGAAGCCTCTGGGGGACTGAAAGATGTTCCGAATTTAAAAGAATAAAATCTTTTTTTTCTTCTTTTTTCCTGAAAAGAAGCATGAAAAATAATCTCCCTCATGTTGCAAAGAGGAACTTGGAGAGATCCCTCCAGTCTAAAATAACCGTGACGAAAACGCTACTGTTTACTCTGTTATAGCTAATATATACACGTTTCCTGTGAAACAGGTCATAAAACATTATATTTGCTTTTATTGCTGCTAACAGAAGTCAAAACAGAAATGAAACTGTCTGTGTACAAAGTCTAAAATAGACTTCCACTGTTGTCTGAAAACGTTTAAGCTGGAAGCTTCTTCCTGCTGTTGTAAATACTCACCAGAGCGCAAAACATGCATCAATCCACCAAAATAGACCCCAACAAAAACAGTTTAGTCAGGTTACAGAGAAATTTGCTAATATTGACTTTTATACTAAAATATACACTTTTGAGCTTTGGATATTTGATCCTCAGTTGGAGGGTAGGAGTTTGCATATCAGCAAGCGTGCAAAAGATCCCCGGTTTGATGCTGGGTAAAACACAAGCCCACAGGTCAGTAGTTTGTTGTAGGGCTAACACTCACATTCACACTTGTGGCCAGTTTAGAATCGCCAATGAACCTAACCCCACTGACTGCATTTGGACTCTGGGGGGTAACCACAATACTTAGAGGCTGTACATAGACATGGGGGGAACATGCAAGCTTCACAAAGAAAGGCCTCAGCCTGATGGTGGATTTGATGGTGGACTCTGGTGCTGTCCCCATCCAATGATGAAGGTTTTTAATTTTCATGAAAAAAGGCTCCTGAAATCTTTATCTTGTCCTTTCCGACAAGTCTGTGCATGAAATCTGTTCAGTATTTGGTGAAGTCTTTTGCTGCCAGTGCACTGCACCTTGCCACATTTGTCTCATAAATTCAGCGTTGTTGTTTGGACAAGCCCATGTCATGTTTATTTTGTTGGTTTTCTCGGTGCACTCGAACAATAGCAGGTCTATCAGCAGAGTTTCCTATTCTCATATTTTGCAGTTCTGCAGCTGTAGCCACAAATGGCCATGTCCTATTATAATAACAAGCCTGCTGAGCCATTCTCTCACATATCACTGCCATCCTCCCTTTGCCTGTTTTCAGCCCGCTGAGGCGTTTACTGTAAATCACTGTCGCACTGAGGCTGGATCTGCCTGTCATTTGGATGCAACGTTCCCATTATGAAGCAACCTGATTTTCTTTGCAGCTATGAATATAATTTAAGCTGCCAACCACAGCCTCTTTTTTATGGTCTGATCCAAACCCAAGTGATGCTTTTAGGACACAACTGTGCTAAACAATGGCTATATTTTTGCTTTCTACAGTTTTCCTCTCTGCTCTGCTTTCGCACTAGCGCACTCAGAGCTCCTCTTTCCTTTCTTGTGCTTTTTGTGTGAGCTGTATTTTATCCTGACAGGTCTGTGGAGGTATGGTACAGTAATACCACCACACCCTGCAGTTAGCCCAACACAACAAAAGGCCTCCATTTGGGGATTATACTGTACAGGATGTATTTGACTGCAAACAGCAGGGTTAGTCTTTCACTCTCCTTGTTTGTTTACCATAGTAGGTCTCCAGTGAATGAACACAGGGACAACTTGAGCTCTTTTATTACCCTGATAAATGTCAGGCTGAGGGTTTAAGAAAGTCTGAGGGGAAAGGGGAAGGCATTTGTTTGGATGGTGTTTGCAGAGTACAGAAATAGCAAATAAAATCGAAGGAGTCAAACAAAAGGTTTCGGTTTCTAAATATAATTCGATTAGTTTTGAGGGGTGAATGTGCTGCACAGGCATCTGGCAGAAAACTTGAATATTTCTGACTCACAGCTTGAGGTTTTTCTTGCTTTGCCAATCAACAGGGCCTCCAACTGATGGCACTCATTGAAGAACATTGCAAAACATAGATGGTTTTCAATCACTGGTGTAAAATATTATATAACGTGTTGTGGTGTTCCATGTAAAATAATGTGAATTCATGTGTGTTACTCATAAAGTTGTGTTTTTTCAACTGGATATGTAGGAGAAGACTTGTTCTGTGTAATTAAGGGTACAACAGGAGCCTAATGTGGTCATTACAGGTGCGTGTGTGTGTGTGTGAGCTCAAATTATAGGGGGTAAGTTAATCCCAACAGGATGGCTGAAGGTACTTGGGTATTTTTTGTGTGAACAAAGCCTGGTTCATGCAGATGGGTGTTTTTTTTTTTTTTATATTTAAGCACACCAAAGTGCAAATATACTAGCCTGGGGTGAGGAACTATAATCTCGAAGAGAAAATACAAAGACTACATATTATTATTTATATTGACTGCAGAAGCTAGCACAACTTAATCACATTGGTGATTTTGTCATTTAAATCCGACCAACCATAAGATTTATGGGTACACTTCAAGTCTCTATTAGCTATATCTCTGTGTATAACTGGCTCTGCTGACAGCAATGACTGAATTATTTTTTTACTGTAAAAAAATATATCTTAGGTGCCGTACCAGGTTATGAAGCTAACACTCCCCTTTAATTCATAGCCTACTTTAACCTGCTTAATGTTTTACAGCTGTTTTCTTTATGTCAACATAGCTATTATCCATTAAAAGTTTCAGCAATTTTAAGAGTTATGTTTAACAGTTTTCACTGCTACTCCAGTTTTAAGTAACAAATTCCAACATTTTATTTATACTTTACTTAAGGTTTAACCAGGTTTAACTGTTAAAGAGTACTTTTAGGCAAATTCTTCAAGTTGTTGATACTTTTAGCTCGCTATTCGAGCTATTTATCGTGCATGTTTAGCTAACAATTTGATACATGTAGCTATACTTTTAGTTACTAACGTCTAGTGTTAGCTTTTTATTTATACATTTAGCTTTACATTTAAACAGTTTACCTTTGGCTAACTGTTATGTTAGCTAATAGTATCCAATAGAACAGCTTTAAAAAAGTGTCTGTCTAAAAATTCCAACAGTAAAGCCATGCGTTCCAATAATATGTTCAGTTGTTATACTTTTAGCTTAGCATAGCTTAGCAAAGCCTACTCTGGTGTGTTAAGCTAACAATTACTTTATCGTTAGCTTAGACAGTAATTTCCAATATTAATGTACAGTGCAATTTAACAGTTTACAACTTTTCATTCACATATATTTATCTTTCTATTTGAATTTGTTCCATTTATTTGTTATGTTTAGCCAACAATTCTTGTTGTGGACTAACAGTTTCCACAGTTTATCTATGCTTTTTGCATAAGCAGTTAGCTTACACTGAGAGAGAGAGAGATTTATGTATGAATTTTATCCGTCTATTTAATTACTGCTTCCAGCGATACTTTTAGAGAAAGGTTACATTTTATTATCAGACCTTTTCAGGTCCATTGAATTCTTACATGGTAATTTATGTTTTTTCCTACTTATCACCTAACAGCTGCTGAAGTATTTACCCCCAGGAGGAAATCACTAATTTAGAAAACAAAAGTTGCACATGTTCAATCAGTCAGGACTGTATAAACTTGCACTGCCCCTTCCAGTACCATCACATTTGTTCCCAGCACCAAATCCCAGACATCATAAAGATAAAACCACCTTTTGTTCCATGTCTGGTCGGCGTATCAAATCCAGACACGAGGTAAACAAGAAGCAGAGAAGTGGGTCATAGCGGCTGCTTTCTAACGAGGCGAGCTCCCCTCAGCAAAGCCCAGTCAGACTGCGGTCCCACCGGCATGGCAATCTCAAGCTGCTGCGAGATTTGGGTTAGAGCGCTGAGGATGTGATGCCTTTGAATCCTATCCTTTGCCTTGTCACAAAAAAATGGGGGAAATCAATGAAATATTGGACAGTTTTACCAGGATGCCTGGTGGGGATTCATACCTGCTCCCCTGCTGTTCACACATCCGTCTCTGCAGAACAGATGCAGCTTTGGTATATTGAGCTGTTCAGATGTCTGTGCATCAGACACAACACTTCTAGGTTTGTTATTCACGTACAGACTATTTACCTCTATTTGTGCTAGCAATATGTGTGACACACAACCAGCGCTTTTTTTCATATTATCATTTTTCAAGTGAACGTTAAACCAAGCTTGAAATTCAATTTCCAGCAAACAAAGAAACTCAGATTTCCACCCCATACTGTAACTTGGCAGAGACTGTGGTGTCTTTGTGTGAGCAGGAGCTGACTGACAGCAAACATAGTGAAGCATAATGAAGTGCACTGACTTAAAAGAGAGCCCAAATGAAGGCTTTGTGCTTATTGTGATGAACTGCATGGGAGGGAATTGGTAAATCCTGGTGTGCAAATATAACTGGTTGGCCGCAGCCATTCTTTGCGGTATCAACTGATCTGCTGATAATCTGCTCTCTAAAATGATAAATAAAAAAATACAAGCCCACAGACCCAAAGTTATCCTGGTGACAAATCCTTCTATATATGACAAAATGTTATATTAAAAATGTATTATCCTACATGGCAAAGAAAAACAAGGAATGTGATGGCTTGTATCTTTTGTGTGGGTGTCTGCTGTGGAGGTGGCTGCACGGAGAGGGACAGGAAACAGCCTAATAGACTGGTAAAAAGGGCCAGCTCTGTCCTGGACAGTCCCCTAGATCTGCGGTCCTAAACCTTTTTTTGCCACAGATGATTTAATGTCAGACAATATTTTCACGGACCAGCCTTTAAGGGGTCGCAGATAAATACAACAAAATAAAATGATACGACCAAGACAAAAACTGTGGTATTTTGTAAATATAATAATAAACGCAAATTCACTGTGTAATTGTGTAACTTTGTTAGCACCTTCCTCCTGAAATGCAGCAACAACATAGAGAGTAACATCCTCCTCTCTGCCCCGCAATGCTCTGTGGTCGCTATGGTAATGCGTAAATACAGGGAGTGCAGAATTATTAGGCAAGTTGTATTTTTGAGGAATAATTTTATTATTGAACAACAACCATGTTCTCAATGAACCCAAAAAACTCATTAATATCAAAGCTGAATGTTTTTGGAAGTAGTTTTTAGTTTGTTTTTAGTTTTAGCTATTTTAGGGGGATATCTGTGTGTGCAGGTGACTATTACTGTGCATAATTATTAGGCAACTTAACAAAAAACAAATATATACCCATTACAATTATTTATTTTTACCAGTGACACCAATATAACATCTCCACATTCACAAATATACATTTCTGACATTCAAAAACAAAACAAAAACAAATCAGCGACCAATATAGCCACCTTTCTTTGCAAGGACACTCAAAAGCCTGCCATCCATGGATTCTGTCAGTGTTTTGATCTGTTCACCATCAACATTGCGTGCAGCAGCAACCACAGCCTCCCGGACACTGTTCAGAGAGGTGTACTGTTTTCCCTCCTTGTAAATCTCACATTTGATGATGGACCACAGGTTCTCAATGGGGTTCAGATCAGGTGAACAAGGAGGCCATGTCATTAGTTTTTCTTCTTTTATACCCTTTCTTGCCAGCCACGCTGTGGAGTACTTGGACGCGTGTGATGGAGCATTGTCCTGCATGAAAATCATGTTTTTCTTGAAGGATGCAGACTTCTTCCTGTACCACTGCTTGAAGAAGGTGTCTTCCAGAAACTGGCAGTAGGACTGGGAGTTGAGCTTGACTCCATCCTCAACCCGAAAAGGCCCCACAAGCTCATCTTTGATGATACCAGCCCAAACCAGTACTCCACCTCCACCTTGCTGGCATCTGAGTCGGACTGGAGCTCTCTGCCCTTTACCAATCCAGCCACGGGCCCATCCATCTGGCCCATCAAGACTCACTCTCATTTCATCAGTCCATAAAACCTTAGAAAAACCAGTCTTGAGATATTTCTTGGCCCAGTCTTGACGTTTCAGCTTGTGTGTCTTGTTCAGTGGTGGTCGTCTTTCAGCCTTTCTTACCTTGGCCATGTCTCTGAGTATTGCACACCTTGTGCTTTTGGGCACTCCAGTGATGTTGCAGCTCTGAAATATGGCCAAACTGGTGGCAAGTGGCATCTTGGCAGCTGCACGCTTGACTTTTCTCAGTTCATGGGCAGTTATTTGGCGCCTTGGTTTTTCCACACGCTTCTTACGACCCTGTTGACTATTTTGAATGAAACGCTTGATTGTTCGATGATCACGCTTCAGAAGCTTTGCAATTTTGAGACTGCTGCATCCCTCTGCAAGATATCTCACTGTTTTTGACTTTTCTGAGCCTGTCAAGTCCTTTTGACCCATTTTGCCAAAGGAAAGGACGTTGCCTAATAATTATGCACACCTGATATAGGTTGTTGATGTCATTAGACCACACCCCTTCTCATTACAGAGATGCACATCACCTAATATGCTTAATTGGTAGTAGGCTTTCGAGCCTATACAGCTTGGAGTAAGACAACATGCATGAAGAGGATGATGTGGACAAAATACTCATTTGCCTAATAATTCTGCACTCCCTGTATTTATTTCAAAATAAAACACAACTACAACACACTACAATATTACTGTTTTTTTAGGATTTTTTTTTTTTGCAGCTCCTTCAGCAGTAGACTGTTCCAGCCTCAGGGTAGGACTGAGCGCTAATGTTTTTATTATTCTCTAATTCACCTTTTTCATCGATTGCTGCTATAATAAGTGAATTTCCCTAATGTGGGATTAAATACATTCTATGTCTATGGAATAATCAAAACGAACAAGTTAGATAAAGGAATACGTTGTATTGTTTGAAAACAGCAAACATTTATCCGTTGATTAACTTCATTTTCTCACCATCTGTTCTTGGTTGAAAATCGTTCCAAAATGAAAGTTGACTTCGACATGTGCCATACTCTTTGAACATTATTTAAAGGATCTTGTTGGACTTTGTAGCTAGAGAAAACTGATTAGTACAAAATTAATCAAATTTTAATAAAAGTCCTGATTGGGAGAACAAAATGTATCTTAAGGGCAACTTTAACCTCTGATATTGTTAACGAATGGGTTATAAGGGGGGAAGTGGTCGCAGAAGTTGTACTGAGGGTTGCACGAGCCAAGGTGTGGATTCTTTGTGAGGTGTTCCACTTGGCGATCACAGGAACATCACACAGGTCAAGGTGCGAGTGGTGGCTGGATTGCTTGTAAATGGATCTCAAGACTCTGTTATAGGTGGCTGATAGATGGTGTCATAGGCCACCACCACGTTTAGTGACGACTGTAGCAAGTGGACATAGATGGTCTACTTTTACTCCTCTCTGTCTGTGTCCAAAAAAAAAAAAATTTGACTAATATTACCAGGGTCTGTTTTTTTGTTTGTTTTTCTTACATATGAACAAGATTTTTAACCCATTTATGTTCACATATATCTGAATTCTGATTTGTTATGTGATGAAACCATATTGTCTCAACCATCGCCTCTCTGTCCCCTGATGTTAGCAATAAAAACGTTTTTTTTTGCTGAGATTCTTTGAATGTGAATGTTGTGTTGAAATTGATAACAAAATAATATAAATTACTTAATCAACACAGAGTTCTCTTGTGTATAGCAAGAACGTCAAGACAACGTTCAAGCAGTACTGTGAGAAGTACCGACAGTTTTTATTTTGGAACAATTTTTCAACCATATTTAGATTCCGAGGGACGTTATTTAGCATCACGATGTTTGCTGGGTCTGCTCTGCTTTAACTGCAAAATGAAATATAAAAGTCCACCAAACCTTTCATGTGTATGCTATCAAGCTTAGAATGAGATAAAAATGAGATAAACAGAAAATTGCATATTTGCATATTAATATGCTAATAATCAGCCAGTTATCACCATCACTAAAGTGTAAGGTGCCTGGCTTTAGATTTCATAAAAAGACTGAACCTTTGCCCTGATTTGTTCAGATTGGGGGATGCTGGATGTGCTCTCTGCTTGGACACATGACCTGCAGAAATAATACATGTGTATGTGAGAAGTAAACAGACTCTTATTATTGTCTACACTGGGAAATTCCTGCAGCCTTCGCCCAAGCCTGAGGTCTCTGACCCCTCTCCTCTATTGAGTTCAAATAGATTTCACTGTAAGCAAACTCGCATACAGGTAATCCAAACCTTCAGATTAACCTGTTTGATGATGCAACATGTCATTATGTCAGTGTCCATCTGGATTATAAAGAGTAATCCATTTTCTTTTTTGCACGTATTTCAAGGTTAACTGAGGGCAGAAGAGTGACCGCCTGGGTCTGTGTGGCTCATTGTGCCAATCATACCTTTGCATCTTATTTAGGAAACATCCAAAGCTTGTATCGGTGTAAACTCTGTCCTGCTGCAGCTCAATCATTCCAACCTTTACTGACCTTTAAAATTCATCACAGTCAATGAAGCTGGAGATGAGAAACATTTAATCAAATGTCAGCCCATCTGACTCTAAAACAATCCTCATTATTGTGTTAGTGCAACATGTAGCCACAGCAGCTACACCACCTTTATGGTATTTAGACACTTGGCAAGAGGTAAGGTACACCCAGGCAGGCTCAAAGTTGAAGCAAATACATATGTGTTCATAACTGAAGTGCTTCTAGTGGCTGCTTGGAGCTGACGCCTAAAATGAGTCGGTCTCCATTGACTTCAGTGTTGAAACACTCTACTTCAGTAATACAATAAACATGTTTGCAGCCTGGAACAAAAATGAATGTGGTCTATACAGATTCCTGTTCTTGTGAGAACTGTCAGCTGCTTGTTGACCTGTGCTAATTGGAGTCACTCGTGGTGTTTGTGCTTTTTGGAGCATTTTTAATGGACTGATCTGACAAATAACATGACTTGCTTTGCTTCAGTTTTGGTGATTGACAGTGTGGTATTTAATTAGCAGATATCTGTCTCTCTGTGTTTTAAAACTAATGCTGTCATCTAAATGTGGTGCCTTCAGGCATTAGAAAGAAAGGAAGTCAGTGGTCAGAAATTGGAGATGTTAAAGTGGCACATTTAGTGTACACGTACATGCCTTATTAGACATTACAGTCACTGACAGGTGAAGCAAATAACACTAATTCTCATCATCATGGCACCTGTTAGTGTGTGGGATATATTAGGGTGCAAGTAAACATGTTTGCTTATCTGGGAAACACCTGGCACCGGGATGCACTATGGGATGCACTATGGGATGCACTATGGGTAAGCCGACGATTTGGGCAAAGTTCTGCTGGGAAACCTCAGGGCCTGCCATCCATGTGGATGCTACTTTGACATGCTCCACCTACACCAATAGTGTTGCAGACCATGTATGCCCTGTCATGCAAATAGTATTTCCTGATAATGTGGCCTGCCATAAAGCAAAAATGGCTGAGAAATGGTTTGAGGTGCTGACTTGGCCTCCAAATTCCCCAGATATCAGTCAAGTCTAGCATCTGTGGGATGTCCTGGACAAACAAGTGTCATCCATGGAGGATCTACATCACAAAATACAGGACTTAAAGGATCTGTTGCCAACGTCTTGGTGCCAGAAACCACAGACACCTTCAGGGGTCCATGCCTCAAAGGGTCAGGGCTATCAGACAGACTGCCAAAACATTGCAGAGCTAACACAAAAAGACAGAAAACCACGCTTGATCATGGCTGTTGTAAATAATGTGTTTTGCCTTTTATTAGACCGGTACAGCTGAGGAGAGACAGAAAAAGAATTGCACCCGAGCCTGTAGTGAAGCTCAGTCCAAATATAAAACAATTCACTGTGATATATTTCCAACCTCAGCTGTGATTGTTTTGACCTTTCAGAATTTAAGTCTGTGGATTTGCCTTCAAAGAGCAGTAAAACTCCCAGCCACGTCTGTACTCCTGTTCACACTGTGAGGAATGTGCTTCACTGACTAGTCGGTTTTACTACATAACAAAACCGAAGAAAATCCCCAGTTGGCTTTGTTTTCTCCTCCCTTTTGTCGTGGAAGAGAAGCCTATAGAAATGCTGCTGTAAGATGAATTAACAAGCTTGTTTCCCATGCCCTCCCTGCAGCCCGTTAGCAGGAACAGACTGCACTTCAGGAGGGAAACCAACAATCCTTATGTTCCTCCAGAACGAGTTCATGCTGGAAACCAGTGTGCAGCGTCCGAGGTACTTTAGTAATCCACGGTGTGGCTTTGTGCCTGGCGGTGGGAGTGTGTGGTATTGTTTTTTCTGTAGGAGGAAATTATTCTGCTGTGCTCGGGCGGTTAATTGAAGCCTCTGAATTTTAGATTTGCAGTTACGATGTCCAAGAGATTTCGAAGCATATCTAATTCAATTTATCCTCATGATGAACTGATTGGGGGAAGAAATTATTTTGCTCTGGTTATGAAGCATGGACACTACAGACTGTCTGTCTGCTAAATAATTGCATTCAATATTAAAGCGGGAGAGTAAAACTGTTGCTAGACTCTTTCATAGATTTCAAATGCTTTGATGAAATAAGAGCCGTTTAATGGAAATCAATAGACAGAGTCCCAGGTTGCTTTTTTAAAATAACTGACTCTGCCATTCCACTGTTTGCTGGCAATCTCTCTCCCACTGTTTTTCACCTTTCAACATTTGGTTTGGTATTCCTTAGTGAATATAGATCAGATCAGATTGGATATCTTGAACCTGTAAAGTGACCTAACCTGGGAAGGTTAAGTCGCTTTTGAACAAAATAAGCAGTTAACAGCACGGCTGAGCATGACTCTGAGCTCTTTGTCTGCATCATCCAACATGCCGGTTTGGCATTAGCAGCGACTCAAGGCAGCTTACTCACTCCATACACATCAGTTGTCCACCTGGACATGTAAAAAACTCTTTGAAAAGTACATGTTTTAAAAAAAATGAAGTTCAAAAATCTTTTTTCATGCCTAAAGATGAAAAAATCCTCATTGAGGTTGTCATAATTCATGCATGAAAGGGTTAATCTTAGTTTAATGCTGTACTTGTTGAACTGTGGCGTGGGAAACACCGGCGAGGGGCAGGGAGCCACTGCAGATTTCCGTCATAGTTAAATTAATATGATATTATAGGGAAAATAAACATCCTAATGTTAAAAAAATACTATTCTGACAGTTGATGATTAGCATTAAACACATCTTAGAGCACATGCAAAAGTAAGTGAGAAATTTTCCATGAAATTGCAAAGGAAACCACAAGAAGATGATGATGGGTGTTAAAGTGTTAATGGCAAATACCTGTAAACTGGCAACCTTTCCTGGGTGTGCCCCACCTCTTGCCCTGTGCTAGCTGGGATAGACTCCCAACAGAAGAGAATGGATGGATAGATGTATGGATGGAAAGTATGCCTTTAAATTTAATCTAAATCCATCCAGTTATTTTCTAGGGGGATTCCTGAAAACCTTCATTCATTGGGATTCATCCTCTGGGGACAATGACTGACTGAATTTCATGTAAGTCAACAATTCATTCATTTTGTCTCTTGACCAAAGCAGTGGGCTAACCGACAGATGATCCCTGGCACCCCTGCTCGTTGGGCTAAACATCTGTTGGCTCACAGTGGGTGGGTGTTACTAACAGACTGACTCCACAAGGAGGTCAGTGTCTATTCAGCCTTTCTCTGGAGACTCTCTCTCTGATCTCTGGCAGCAGAGCATCCAGCCAGGATATGAGTCTTACATGAAGGTGTTAAAATTTCACTTCCAGAAACTCGCTTTGCTGAACCTGCAGTGCGGAAACTGTTCCTCCACCCCGGCTGTGCGAGTAATCACAAATGTGTGCTTACGATGTTAAAATATACTCGCAGGTTTAAAATGTTATTCTTCCTCTGAATGCTGAGCATGAGAATCCTTTCTTGGACGCTCCCTCAGTTTTTCCACCATTGTTTCTATATCACTACAGTTTCTCTCTCCCCTCTTTAGCTCTGGCAGACTTATCGCTGCTGCTTGATGTAAAACACATCACTAACAGAGCACAGGAACGTCTCCCACCACATCAAAACTCCTTCGTACTGCAAAAACAGAAATTTACTTCACGCTGATGGCCTTAATCAGCATCCTGTGAACTCATTTGGCAACAAATTACGTGTAAAAGTCTTGCACGCTGGCTTTCACACTGTCCTCGGCCTGGTTTCTGTGTTACAGCAGCTAACACCTGTTATTGTGTGTAAGCACACACAAGCCACAAATCAGCCCTGCGTGTCTGCATCTCCACCGGAAAATAAAACATCCCTATTGTGCTGAAGTGTAGGATTCCTATTTTATATCTAGAACCAGACTTTTGGTGCGATGCCAGAGGGGTTCATTAGCTCCCTTAGAGGCTGTAAATTCACTACATGCACTGTCAGCACTGATGCAGGAGGAAAAGAGAAGGTGGTGAAATTATAACCTGAAGGTCTGGTTATCATCAGCCAGTCATCTACTTATAAACCAAAAACCCCTTCATGTTTGTGGGGTACGTGTGCTGAAAATATTCTGCTGTTTTTCATCAGATTTGACTGGCAGCTAAACTAAAATGATGATTGGTTTACGTAGCGCCTGGACGCAGTTTTAAATGAGCCACTAAATCACCATCTTCCAGGAGACAGGCGCATCTTTTTGGTGGAAAAATATTTCCTCACTTCGTTCAGCGCTATGAAGCCCAAGCCGATGTTGACCATGTGTCCCCAGCAGATGAGCGTTGAGGCCGAGTGGGTGAAACACTGAGTGAAGAACTGCTGGCAGCGAGGCTGAAAAGTCTGATGGTTAAAACACCTGTTGAACTCAGCTGAACTGAGCCGAGAACCAGCTGTGTGTCAAAGCCCTAATCCATCCAGCTCAGATAAAAATATAGCATATTTATATATTATTACACCAATTTATAGAGTATTACATATTTCTAAGATTTAAGTTTGACATCTGCACTCACCGACACGATAATGCTTACTGAAATACAACCGTAAAATTCTGCCTGTTCTCAGTCACAGAGTGTTAAAAACCGCCTTTTGTGGAAGCTGCTGGAGTCTCACAGATACACTGAAGGTGTCCTTTAGATGCACTCGGTTTATGGCGATAGTGAGACGGGTTTTACTCCCAACTAGTCAAACTGGGAGGCTTGTAAAGGACTGCTTGGGTTCACCGTGTTTGGTTAATGCTGTGAAGGGGCTTTTTCATGCAAAACACAGCATAATAGTCAAGTAGCATTTGGTGCCTGAAACGAAATAAAAGCAGATGAAGACAAAGTGTAAAACTGAAAAATTACCAAAAAGGTCACGAACTGTGGTGTCCCTGCTACAAACCAGTGATTTACTGCTGCTCTGAGGTCTGAGTCATAATCGCTGACGACCCCAAGCCTAACCATAACCCTGACTCATTGCCAAGGTAATCAGAAGATATCAGAAATTTGATTTTAAATTGTTTTCCCTGACGTGGAGCTGCACTGGCCAGTAGGTTTTTCTCAGGCTCCTTCCCCACCAGAGCGGTGACGTTCCATGTGTCAATTGCTAGTTTTGGTAGTCGGGTAGCGTTCTCCCAGCTGCCACGCAGCCCACACTGCACCCGACCCCTAAGGTGCCTCCTGCAGATAGTGGGCTTACCGGGGAGCCGGGTTGGCCCATGCCACCTATTCGAGCTGTGCCCTAACCCTAACCCGGCCACCAGGCGTTAGCCCTCGAGCACCCTGTTTAGGCCTGGCTCCAGAAACCAAAGAACTAAAGCACTGATAAAGTAAAACTAACAATGCTACACTCAGAGGGATATGTCAGATGGCAGTTTGATTTGACTTAAGATTACAGTTGTCACTTTCTGATAACTTTATATGGTTCTGCGTTTCAAGTAATGGTGCAAGGCACTTTTATGCTACACATTTGAGTAAATTTTTTCACTTAGAAGTACACCTTTGATGTTGAGATCTGTACTGTTTGTGCCATATCGTCACTTCTAGGACAGGTTATTGTTTGTCGTAAAGGTGGTCTTAGGCTGTATGTTAGTCGTGTCAAGTTGAATGGGTAAATTTACTTAAACATCAGCTAAATCCTGCGTCCATTTGCAAAAAGGTTTTTCCCAAAATTAGAAATAGTAAGAAATAGTCTTCTAGAGCAGCTTTAGTAGTTGGATCAGTCGTGAATGCATGTTGAAAAACGAGTTTATTCAATATTTCGGCAGTTCATTGTCAGCCTAATAACTAATTGCCTGAAGCAACGTAATAATCCAAATTGATGTACTGTTATATACAAGTTTCATTTCCTTCAGTGTTCACTATTTATGATTTGATTTAGGTTTATGATATCTTTTTACAGTTTTGGTGTGGTTATAAGTACAAAAAATATGGTGCTGATCACTTTTACTATATACATTTATTGCTTAATGAAAATAAGCAGTTTTGTTGATCGGGTCACAGCCAATGTGCATTAGTATTTTTTTCATAAAGCTGTCAGGAAATATGTCATATGAATGATTGTGAGCATGAAACTTGGTCCTTGACTTACAAGAAAACCTGAATTTTAAAGAATTTGGAAGCTACTGAGAAACTTAATTTGGAAAACATTGGTGCTAGAAGTCATGCAAATGTTTTTTTTGACAGGTGCCACTCATCTAAACATTGGTGTAATTCAAGATTATCTGCATGGTAAAGACACCTCACGCAAACAGCTCGGGAATGGCTCAAGGACACCCGACAGGACCCAGAATGCAAGACACAACATGACACCCTTTTGGATCCCTGTCCAACCTGGGGCACAAGGGGATTTACATAGTAATAAACAGAAGGCTATATTGTGGCTGTCTACTATGGCCATTATTTCTGATTAACTTTAATGCCATAAAAAGTCCTGTTCAGACCAGAGTTGATGATTATTTTCATGTAAATCTCAGGTATAAAAGCACTTTACCCACAGCTTTCTGTTTAAGCAGAAGGATTACTTCTTCCACTATCAAAAAAGTGAGCCATGCAAGCCAAAGCGCAACTGCAAAGGTCATGGATTAAACTACTTGAGCTGCAAAAGCTGCAGCTACTCGTACAGAGTGTGCTGTGGAGCACTGACAAGCCTGAACCTGGTGTGGCCCTTTTGGGTAAAGCTGGTGTCAGACGTGGGAGTTGAAAGGCGATCTCCCTACGTGCTCGGATCCATTCAGCCGGGATTGAGGACAGAAGAGTGTCGGGTTTCCAGTGTTTCATGCAAGACAGAAAGTACTGAGGCCTCCTCGCTTGGAGGTTCTGTGGGAAAACAGGACTCAAAATGCAACAGGCTCACCCCCAGCGGAGAGCGTAACCCGAGATTTAACCACTTAAAACACAAGAGAGATCAGGTATTCTCCCCACCTTTTTATAAGGAGTCCTCAGGGATGGGAGAGGGAACACAATGAGTGAGCACGGCATATGCCACTGTGCACCTCAAGGACATGTTGACTCATATGGTCAAAAGGGAAAAGAAAGCCGTGTCCTTTTATGACTCATTTCACGCAGAAGGATTAAGACTACAAAGCAACATCGATCATGGAGGGATTATCAAATAAGAACAGACCTCACGGCCTGATTTTCAGCAGATCATTAGAGGTTACCTGCAAAATTGGATTAATGAAATGAATACAAAATGATGCTACTACTACAAAACCACACGTAAAGACACAAATTCCTAAGAGACGATTTGCAGACACACAACTACAAAAAAATGCAAAAATACAACAAAAAGACAAAAAAAAAAAACCCACACAGCTATAAAGACATGTTAAAAAAAGAACCAGACACAAAACTTTTACCACAGATACACTCAGATCATTAGGTACACCATACCGATAACGGCTTTTTATTGCAAACACGTCGATCCTTGAAGCAGATGGGATACAGCAGCAGAGACCACACCTGGTGTCACTCCTGTCATCTAAGAGGAAACCGAGGGCACAAATCACACAAGCTCACCAGAACAGAACAAAAGGCTGGAAAAACGTTGCCTGGTCTGCTGAGACTCAATTTTGAATAAGATATAGGATATTTTCTTGGCACGCTTTGGCCCCCTTAGCACCATCTGAGCATGATTTATATGTCACAGCCTACCTGAGTGTTGTTGCTGACCATGTCCATCTCTTTGTGAACCCAGGGTACCAGAAAATGTATATGCCTCCTAGTTTCAGGATGTAGCTGACAAATCTGCAGCAAATGTTTTCATGTCAATACGACCAAGATTTCTGAGGAATGTTTCCAACGCTGTCCTGAATGAACGCCACAAATAATCAATGCAGTTCTGAAGAGGAAACGGGGTCCAGCTCAGTACAAGCAATGTTTGCCTACTAAAGTGTCTGGTGAGTGCACATGCAAGACAATTTTAGGCACACAATAATAAAAGAGAGATCATTAAAAATCAGACCAAAGCAAACACCAAAAACAGACACAGCAGAACAACAGCTACAAAGAAAGACTAAATTATTTCAGACACATTCAAAACTACAAAGATGAGACGCAAGACTTACAACAACTTGTAAAAAAAAAAAAAAAAGGCAAAACAGTAGGACATACTAAAAGCAAAGAGACGACCAAAAGGTGCCAAACTACAAACTGTGACAAGATCTGGAAGACAGAAGCAAAAATAATTAGAAAATGACTCAAAACCACCACAAACAGATGCAAAATTAACAGAAAAACACGCTGTGATGTGACATTTACAGGACACAAAACGACTCAAAGGAGGAGCGAACCATCTTATTTATCTTTATTTTAGTTTGCTTCAGCGTGGGTGTCTTGCTGATTTATTAGAAGACGGGCCCTCGATTGCTTGCTTATAATTATGAAATCACAAAAATCTCTTCCGACGCCTCCAGACTACAGAAAAGATACTCTTCATTCTACTCGAGCAAAAACAAACCATTAGTGCACTTAAATTGCCCGTAACTTAAACACTGCCCCCTCAAACGTGTTACGTGCTGCTCATCTTCAGCCGTCTGCAGGTTCACATGACTGAATCTGTGGCGTCTGCGAGGCAGTGCACGTACAGAGCGTATGACTGAAGCATTCAACAAACCCAACTGTAAAAATCACGCCTCGCTGCACAGAGTTTGTCCCTGAACTGTGCTGCCCCTCCCCGACCTCTGACCTTTGCTCTCAACATGTATCTAAACCTTCGCCTTACGGACCCTCCCGAGAGATTCACCCCAGACAGACTGACAGCACAGCGTGTTCGCAGAACTGCTGAGGGACCCTAAGCTGACAGCAGGCCTGGGCGGGGGGGTGTTTTCTTAAGCGCGCGTCTCCTGTTAAAAAAACACCACATTTGTTCTTTGTGTGGCTCAGGAGAGTTCAGTCAGTGGAAAATAAAAGCTGCGCAGAGACAACCGTCACTCAGATGTTAAACCCGACAGCTCTGATGCTGATGACTGCGGTTTGTTTACTCTTTGCACACAGGCGAGGTTTAAATCTTTTTTTTGTGTCCCACTGACAGCACTAACAGAAGTGTTTATTAATGCACCAGCTGCCCTTTTGTATTGTGTTTGTATACATCAGCACTCTAATTAAAGGTCAGCGTGTTAACAAACTGTGTTGGGTTTAATGCAACACTTTGCATGGCATTAGCCTCAAATAAGACGAAAGGGTACTTGAGAAACTGAACCAAATCCTTTAAATGCTGCACACAGTAACTAATTCAGTCATTTTACAATGCTTTAATCTGCAGGTTTAAGGAGTAGTTATGGTGAAATACGCACACTTTGATGACAGCTCTATAAATGAACCGTGGGGAACATCAGACTTTATTTCACAAGCAAAGCATCAAAGCTGCTGGATGGTGTATTTTCTTGTGTCAACTAAGTATTATGGAAAGTTAAAAATCACATAGAGTAAAGTAGGCAATTAGTTAACAAATGTATCTATTAATTCCACTTCTTTACATTAAAGAAGAATTTGATTATTTTTTATTTTATTTGAGCAAAACCTTCTAAAGCTCAAGTTTAGCTCACTGGGTTGAGCAGGTGACCCATGCAGTGATAGTTTGGCATTTATTTACAAATGTAAAGCTGCCTAACTGGTCTTAAAGCTGCACATTTTGTGGAATTATGCAAAATCGTACCTGCTTAGACCTCGAGTTAGTGCTTGAAACATAAAGCTAGAAAGAAATTATCATCACAAGGGTTTTATTTGTTTTACTTGATCAAGATGTTTCTCCAGCAGCGTTTCTCCTGCTGATCTGCTCAGGTTCAAGCAATGAAATGCAATGACAGCCCTGTCAGAGTGTAAATAAGACTGAAGCAGCAGAGGTTTTATCTTATCGCGCTATCGCAGCTTCAGCCGTCTGTTATGGCTCCTCGCTCGGCGCTCCTTTCCTACAATAGCTGTGCAGACGAGCATTACCTCAGCATCAAGCAGCCTTTGCTTCACTGCTCGCAGACCGCCACTTACTCCAGCAGACATTACACATGTGCAGTTTATCATTTGACAAGAGGCTAGCCAGTGCTTCACCATGAGATTTACAAGGTCGAGGTCGTAGTCATCAGCGATTTGACATGGAGCAGGATGAGCGTGGAAACATGCTGAGAAACAGCGCTGATCCCACTGGGTTAACTGGAAATACTTTAGAGCTGGACGAGGGTCAGGAGATGACAGACGGAGAGAAATGATTATTGAGAGGCTAATGTCTGTTTTTCCATCTTTGTTTAAAATCCAACAATAGAGATGGAAAATACTGAAACGATCCACTGTTATCAAATCTGTTACTCATTCTTTAAACTTCCAGCTTTTTTTTTGCCACCTTTTAAACAAGAAAGCGCTGTTTGCAGTCCGCCGTCTGGCGCTGATTAAACCTGACGCCTCACCTTGAATTCAAGTTAAATGTCAAATGATGTTGTCAAAGAATGTTGTCTTACTATATTACTATTTTTGCTTACTATATTACCAGTTTAGCTGGTGTTGACCGTTATAATGTTGGGGAAATTCCTCTTTTCCCCCCCTAAATGTCAGTCTCATCAACTCATCGCCCTCCCCAGTGTACAGAGCCTACCTCCTGCCCTGCACTCCTCAGTTGTCAGATCTTCTTGTCTTTTCCAGTGGTTCACATGGTTTTGTTAATTTCCCTCATGTATGACCTTTTTGGACTTTTAAGGACTGTGGTTTTTGTCTCTGGCCTTTTCTGTCTTTTATTCTGCCTCTGTGGAGCCTTCATTTTCAGTTCAGTTCTTAGAAAGCTCAAAATCACTTTCCATTGTTATCCAGATGATACTCAAGTTTATGTACCTGTAAAGTACAAGGATGCCTACTCCCTTCACACATTAACTACTATATTATCTACAGTATGCATCCTGTCTAATCCTGATCCACCCCAATGCAAAAAGCCATGTGTGCAGATCATTGATTAGAAGATGTCCAGAAAAGGAGGTCCAGTTATATCCAAACTTTGTGGAAAGGTTCTTCTCATGAAGGACTTCATAAGAACTTTTTCAGTTGCTGTTATCAATTATTTAGTCTCCTCTACTTTGTTATGTGTGCTGCTTGCAGCATCTCGTCTTCTAACTGGTGTTAAATGTCAGACACATCCCCCCGGTCCTGTCACGACTCTGGCTGCCTATCCATTTAAGAATTGATTTTAAGATTGTATTGCTTCCTTTAAAGTTTTAAATGATATGGCATCTTTGTGTCTGTCTGAGCTGTTTCACATTCACGCATCTGTGAGAGAGCTCTAAGGTCATCTAACCAGTTGCTCTTATGCAAGCATGAAAGCAGATTAAAACTGGGAGGTGATCGAGGTTTTGTAGCAACAGAACCAGATCGACGGACTGATCTACCCCTCCATACCTGCACAGCGGATACGGAGGCGGTACAAACATTTAAATCTTGAAAACACGTCTATTCTCCTTGGACTTTGGCTCTAGTGTGACATCCGAATAGATGTCCGCTTTTATTTTATTTGTTAGTCCTTTAACGTTGTATTAATGTTTTAATATTTTGGGACTTTAGTGCAGTTTTCCCTTTAATGTTTGGTCAACTCTGTTGTTTTAAATGTAACCTTTGACCAGGACATTCTTGCTCTCAGCCAGCATCACTTAGCACTGCACCAGCATCCTACCCTAGCATGTGGTAACAATCGGCTCCGTCAACAGGCTCGTACAGATAAGCTCATCATTCAAGACAGATCGAGACAACCCCCTATAGATGTATATGGAAGCATTAAGCCTGTTTTTAAAGATGTTTATTTAGATGTTTTATATCAATCTGTGTACCTGACGTGGATGCAGTGTGCCTCTTTGGTCAACACCATTAAACCAAGTTTAAGAAAACAGAGAAGAAAAGGTTACTTGTTTTCTACTAATTTATGTTTTTATGCCCATTTTTACAGGCATGCAAAACTATATCTGGTGTACTTTTTGGCAAATTTCCAAACTGCTGGTACAAGCAGACGTCTGGGTGCCCCTCTCGTTGAGACTCCATCCAGCCAATTCAATCGTAACACTGTTTATCTAACAGAGACAGGTTTGATATATGACTGCGTAAAAGTGCTGATGTGGAAAAGTCTGAGCTGCTTTTATGTTTGTCCTTGTTGAAATAACGATACAGTGTGTTTTCATTGCCTTAAAGCCTCCAGAGATAAGAAGGATGTGTTTGCCCAGCGTGATTCTGCATGTTTTGGTGCTCTGATTATTCGTTGTCCAGTTGCATCGAGAGGCCGGTTATACAGTTTCACACCGATTCAAATTGCCCGGCTACTTCCAGCTCCAAAAGTAATTCTCTAAGCAAGCTGAAGAGGCTGCCTGTTGATTCCCATCACCTTCAGTTTATTTGAGTGAACAGAAGTTGTTGACCACTTGGACCACCCGCGGGGTTGTGTCATCACAGGCTGAGGATTATCTCAGCTCCCTGCTGTGTTTGCATATATGTGGGTGAGAGAGAGGCACAGAAAGAGAAAAGGCCGACGACGTGAGCAGAGTCTTGAGGATCAGTGCTGGGTTGTGTTACTGAAACCTTTGTATGCATAATGTGACGCACACTGGCCCCAGAGACGCTTTTCAAAAGGAGTTTTTAGCATAACGAGGAAGTGAACTTTTGAAGGAACAAATCAGCCACTATCTGACATCCCAAAACACTGTTGCCTGAAAAGTGCGATAAGGCTGGCTGGTTCCAGTATAACTCATGCACCAACCCCTTCTGATTGTGCTTTATCAAAGCAACTTACGTGTCCTGTTTGCTCACAAAGGAGATACAAGTGCACAAGTCTGGCATTAAAATGCAAGTGTCTGCATTGGCTTAAGGTGAACTGTCAGTTTCCTTAATGAAAGGTGTGGATGCAGGTAAGCGTTTGTCTTTCAGAGTGCAAAATTTAAATAAATCATGCAAATGTGACTTTCTAAGCACGAAGCATGCAATTTAGTGCAAACTGCACTGAATTTAACACTAAAGAAGAGCGCGTCTTATTTTGTGGTGGATGTGGTTTTGCTCAACTTGGAATGACACGGGGCGATAAGAGAGATAAGCTTTGACTCACTCTGATGGCGCCTCATTGAGTCATCACCCTGCATGTTTAGAACCATATTTATGGTTCTTAATAACACTGGTAGTTTGCTGGTGACTGTGACCAGTGGCCAAGCCACAGTCAGCAGAGCGTTTTGTAAGTTTCGGGATTTAGTCACATTTCGAGAAGAAAGAGGGCTCCACATTCAAAATGCATCTCTGTGTCTTTCCTATAGTGACCAGACGCCAACAAACCAAGAGTGGGATGAAGAGATTATTTACCACACAAAATTTTGTGGTAGGCAAAAATTTTGCTACAGCTGTCTTTTAAAAATAGCACACAACAGACACAGGTCTAGTTTCCCTGCACTTGGATATCACCTCTTTCTATTGTAATTCATGAAAGCGCCTTTTCATAAGCAGTCAATCTGAGCAGATGCACAAAAAATCCAGGAAAAAAAGCAGAATCAACACCTCAGTGACACGGCAATTTATAATTTATAGAAATGTTTCTTTTAGAACTGTATTATGAAGTATAACCATATACCTAAAAGTCATTATCCACCTGAAGTCCCCCAGTCCACCCTCCTAACCTCAATCCAGTGTTCACAATGCACAAAATAAAATATTAAATAATATAAGAAAAAATCAAACGCAAATTAAAACCAGTCAGGAGGGAACAAAGACTCAAAAAGAGCTTTTCTGTTTGGTCCATCACTCCATACAAGCCCACACAGCATGTATATATATTAGTGCTGTCAGCGTTAGTCTCGTTAAATCTGCAAATCTGCAAATCTCCGTTAACGAGTTAGCACGGATCGCCCCGTGCGTGGGGCTGCATTTATGGCGTTAATGTCATTTTAACGTTATTAATGCCACAGCACTAATATATCACTAATCATGGCAGCAGGAACAATCTCTGAGCACAAGATCTATAGAGGCTGGGGTCTATCACACCAGGCAAGACCCCAGGTGCAGGCTGTGTAAAGATGCCCCAGAGACAATCCAGCACATAACAGCAGGGTGCAAGATGCTAGCAGGCAAGGCATACATGGAACACCATAACCAAGTGCCTGGCAACAGTATACAGGAACATCTGTGCCGAGTATAACCTGGAAGTCCCGAGGTCAAAATGGGAGATGCCAACTAAGGTGGTCGAGAATGACCGAGCTAAGATCCTGTGAGACTTCCAGATACAGACGGACGAAATGGCGATGGCTAACCTGCAGGACATAGTGGTGGTAGACAAACAGAAAAGACGAGTGTAGTGATAGATGCAACGATACTGAATGACAGCAACATCAGGAAGAAGGAACAGGAGACGCTGGAGAAGTACCAAGAGCTCAGAGAAAAGCTGGAGAGAATCTGGAGGGTGAAGGTAACGGTGGTCCCAGTGGTAATCGGAGTGCTCGGTGCAGTGACCCCCAAGCTAGATGATTGGCTCCAGCAGATCCCAGGAACAACATCAGAGATCTCTGTCCAGAAGAGCGCAGTCCTACGAACAGCAAAGATACTGCGCAGGACCCTCAAGCTCCCAGGCCTCTGGTAGAGGACCCGAGCTTGAAGGACAGACTGCTCACAAGGGTGAGAGGGGAATTTATCTTTTTTTAAGTAAAATGACGTATCTCTTTTTGAGACACTTTTTTGTGTCACTTCACATATTCTCCTTGTATCAACTGGAAAAATAACCACTTTTAACCAACTATAAATATAAATAGTTTCACGTTCTCTTTGTGAAACTGTTTCCAACACATCCCACTGAAATTTGCATAACATTTAACTTTGGTTTGACTCCTGATTTTCCTGATGCCTCTAACCTCTCGTGTGCACAGCTTGATT
The DNA here is from genome assembly GCF_965226115.1 of Aulonocara stuartgranti. Classification (NCBI taxonomy): domain Eukaryota; kingdom Metazoa; phylum Chordata; class Actinopteri; order Cichliformes; family Cichlidae; genus Aulonocara; species Aulonocara stuartgranti. Next base: position 27,913,023 of record NC_138957.1, read on the forward strand.
GACATCAAATGAAACCCCTGGGGAGACAGTCTCCTCTACTTCCTTTGCAGCATTGGATAAGAGCCAGTCTTTAGAAAACCGCCATTCAGTGTTGATTTTTGAGAGCCATAGAACGCTTCAAAACGCGGGACAACATCACAATATGTGGGATGCAGGAAAACAGATACAAAAAGTGCTGTGCAGTCCCACATAAAGTAGGGCAGGGCTATGTCACGAAGCCACATGGATATTTTTTTTTTTTTAAAAACAGGGATTTTTATGAGTTTGTTTTGAAAAATATCTCACACATTTAAACTAAAAAAACTAACCGTGAGAAATGTTGCCCAATCCAAAGGCCACAAACAATAACACGACAGAATCTTGGTTTCTAAATTCTTCACCCTGACAGGAGTTTCTCAAAAGCTCAGTTTTCAGTAGTCCAATAAACCAGTTAAGTGTGAACCCAAAACACATTACACATTTACCAAAATACCGTGTACGTGCAAAAGCCGCCCACAGTCTTTTCTCACTGTATTGAAATTTCAGTCAAAATGCAGCAGTTAACAAGTGTCTTATGATGAGTGACGATTATCTCTGGTGGAACAGAGGTCATAAATCTGCAGCGACTGTGCCATGCTGTCATGCCAACATGGACCAAAATCTCTGAATGTCTCCAGCACCTTGTTGAATCTATGGTATAAAACATGAAGGCGGTCCTGAAGAGAAGAGGCGGTCTCACCCAGTACTAGAAAGGTGCACCTAATGAGGTGGCTGTGAGTGACATGTTTAATAATGAGAAAATAGTGCTTGATAAAGTTGTGTTTGAAGGGCTGTAGTGTCAACCATGTGGGCCAGAAGCAGCAGCAGTGGTTACCGGTGCCGCCAGCTCTGACTGACCTCAGCGTCTGTCTGTGGTTCCACCTGAAAAAGCAAAAACCAGCCATTAGCCTCCCCGCTAGACTCCCGCCAAGCCTGTCTAAACACGACTGGAGGTTCATCTCTGTCGCTTGGTTAGAGGCGGGTGTCACATAAACACAAATGGTGAATCTATTAGTAAAAGTCAAGATGTAAGTGACATCTGTGACAAACAGCTTAAAGTCTGTTAATGTCACTGAAGACAAACTTTAGGTATTTCACTTTCTTCTCAGTCTATCAGCAAGCTTCAGTATCACATGCTGTGTAATTTCCTGGAATATTTCTCTTCTTTTTGTTAAAAAAACATCTGAACCACCTTCAGAGTAAAAGCTGTACCTTTTGAAATATGTTGGTTGTTGGTCACTGAAATTTGGACATTAAATGTTGGGTTTTTATAAGCCAGTATCTTTCACGCAAACTGTACATCTTTGGCAATCTGCAAGCAATGCAAGCAATCCCAAGAAGGCTAAGGAAAGGTCTTTTTGCTTTATTTCTCCCGCTGACAGCCAGCAACCTACAACAGCCACCTGTCAGTCAATCAGGGAATACTGCCCGAGGTTACCAGGGGGTCACTGACGGGTCTCTAGTCCTGTGTGAGGCCTGGTTGGTGAGAGTTGTGTCATCTTCCACACAAACTATGGCTGACCTAAACTATTGCACGGTTTTCAGTGAAGCACAGTATAGAAGTTTATTATGCAACGTCATATGCACATTGCTCAAGAGATGTCCGTCATACTGGGCTTGATACAACCACTGCTTGATAGGGAAAAATGTGTATTTCCCAAATGCTTGGCAGTTGCTCCTGGTGGTTGCTGGCTCGCACTGTGTGAAATCAATTACAAAGAAGGTGCTTCTTCAAAAACCTCCTTGTGATTGATTTGGTTGCTCGTGGATTGCCACGGTTGCCTATAGTTTTTCTTATTTGTCTACAAATGCTAAGTCCTAGCATATAAAACTCAAAAAAGTGGAACATGACGTGGAAATGGAGTAAAAGTTGTGCCTTTTGAAACATGTTAGCTGCTGCTGAAGACGAACCTTCTCCATTTCTTGTTCGCTTCACAATTTTCACAGGTTCACTGCAGCTTGGAGAGAAGCTGGTCAGTGTTTGTTGGTAGACAAGCCCGTCACTTCCATTCAAACTGGGAATGCAACAATATGGCAGCAACCAAAACATGCAGCGGGGAAATTCTTTCACCACGTGGTTGAGAAATACACATTTTTCCCTAGCAACATGAGGTCGCCAGGGGGTCATTGACTGGTCTGTTAGCTTGTGTGACTGAAGCTTTAGCAATAATTTTCCCAGCAACTGCCGTCAAACTCCAGCAACCACTCTGAACTGGTTTGATGAATTTTCCATTTCTCTGGTGACCAGAGGTTGCCAGGCAGCTGCCAACTGGTATCTAGGCCCGTGTGCCTGAAAATTAAGCGTAATCAAGCTTTAGCTTTCTTTGTGGCTGGATGTGGAGTTTATTTCTTTGTCAAAACTTGTCTGAATGTTTGATTCAATCATCACAATGCTTTCACCACAATATCACTGTGTTTCACATCAGTTAAAACTTTCCTCACGTCTTTTTGTCCTGCCTCGGTGATTTATTTGTGTTTACAGCAGCGGCGGTGATGCAGGCATCTGTTTTGGCTGGAGAGCGTTCAGTGTGGAGGAAAACGTCTGTGTGGAATTCAAATTCATTATCGCACCAATCTGTTAAAATACACTGCTGTGACTCACAGTTACCGAAGGTTTACTTTGACAAAGACAGACTAATGACTAGTTAATGAACTTTCCTCTCTGGGTAAGCAATTAATTTCTGAAAGAGGAGCTCAAAATGGAATAAAAGTACACAAAGATTGAAAGATTTTTGCAGATAAACAAAAAAAAACCTTCATTACTGTTTATTCTGTGATGCCATTAGCAATGCAAAGTCGTAATTATTTCTATGATTTGCATTTCAAATTCGATTCCCTCTCACTGGCAGACAGATTACTCTTGCTTCTCCTTTCCCTGTCTCACAGTAAGTAATTCCACATTTCGTTTCACGGATGGTGGGATAATGACATGCAAATGAGCTCATCAGTGAGGGGGGAGGAGGGGGAAAAACACCATGATGAGGAACAGATAGCAGGGATTTTATTCTTGGTGCTCCGGATAATTTGGGGAACTGATGAGTTTATTTTACTGCGATGGATGGAGACAAAGGACGAGTTTGCATCCAAATTGTTTCATATTCAGTTCAGGAATAAGAAAGCGAAACACAAAACTGCGCGTCTTGGTTTTCCCCTGTGAATTTGTCACTGTCACCCCGAAAATTATGGCTGGTTCATGAGATAAAGTTTGAGGCTTAATTAAACTTTGATGCTTACAGTTGTAATCAGAAAAACAGCAGCACGTTGTGGTTAATAGATTCGCTTTACAAGATCCCCGGTTCGAGTCCAGGAAGAGACACGAATCCAGACTCGGGGGATCACAGTAGTGCACTCTCAGTGCCGGTGGGTCAATAAGGGCATTCACAGTCACACATTCATTCAGCATCTAAATGCTTTCTAACACTCAAACTCTGGCCCAAGGATACTTTAGCCTGCAGGCTGTAGGAGCCACAGCAACCTCTTTAGAAATAAGAGAGCAGCCAAAAGCACTTACATAATTGTTTTTAGGTTTCTTGTTCAGTTATGAGGGCCTAATTGCTAATATTCTAATATTTGCAACTTGTTGAACCATAACACAGTACATGCAGCACGCTGCAGGGATGACAGGTTTTTAGGCTAGCATCGCCCAAACTACTATATGTCGATTTGTGTTTAAAAACAGACTAAACCATCACTTGTGCTAGTTTTAGGTGAACAAGGTGCATAATCAGATTTGGTGATATCATTTTTATCACACAAATTTCACTAATTTCTATAAATCTGACATGAACAACAGGTGTCTCAGCCCTAATGTGATGTTGGATTTTTTTTAACCCCTTGCTGATAAACTCTGGGACACGTAAATGCTTCAGAGTTTACAAGTTGGGTATAGCGTTGCTAGGCTTGAAGAGTTTACAGCTCAGTTGTTAGTTTAAGATGATACTGAATAAAACAGGAAGTTCATTTTGTAATGGTGGTTTCCCAAATAATCAGAAAGGAGGAATACCAAGGATACATTCACTAGCTGAAGGGTTGTCAGTCACAACTTGTTAGCCAATGAGTGTGCTTATTTTCTCAGTCAGATCCACCCTTCAATCATCTCATTGGCTCTTAAACACCAAGATGGTGATGGCAAAAACATCCAGGAATTAAGGATTTATAACAAGAATTCCCAAACCAGTGGGTGATGTCAGGTAACTCTCTTCATATGTTACACTGTTCATGTCCAGATCAGCCTGTGTACATCAGGCATTCTCAGTCTCGATAACCGGTTAGTGTGCTGTAGGTGTTAGGGCAGGGGTGGGCAATTCCAGGCCTCGAGGGCCGGTGTCCTGCAGGTTTTAGATCTCACCTTGGGTCAACACACCTGAATCACATGATTAGTTCGTTACCAGGCCTCTGGAGCTAATTTAGTCATTTAAATCAGCTGTGTTGGTTCAAGGACACATCTCAAACCTGCAAGGACACCGGCCCTCGAGGCCTGGAGTTGCCCACCCCTGTGTTAGGGCATTGCAGTAATCAGTCCTGGTTAGATGTCTGAAATAAAGTTAACACAAACTTCAGATGTTTCATTTGTTTTCATTTGTTTTTGTTCTGCAGCATAGTATTTAGCAGTTTGTTTAGTTTATTACACTTACAAATGTGTCATCATTTTGTGAAGATTACCTTGCTGAACAAAGCACCATAAAACGGTACTTCCCATAGAAGACTTTGTGTGATAAAATCTGCAAACGTGACATTTTCGATTGGCTTTTTGTCAAAGTATCAAAGAAGATGTAATAACTATGAACGACTGGGTTTTCTTTTCTGTAGGCTAACTTCCAGGTTAGCCTACAAAAACCCCCTTACCCCTGCAGCACTTTCAGCATGTTAGTCATTTACAACTGCAGCCAGTTAATATCCCTCTCAGTTGGATTTTAAGTGTGTATGCAGGGAATTTCCTGATGCCTGCAGCATATTTAGCATTACAATTATCAGCAAGAGAAGCGTTATGAATGATGGGAAAATGTCTTATAGTTAACAAAGTTCTATTTGTTAAGTAAGCACATTTTCAGAAACCAAACGATGCTGCCGTCCTTATAAAGTTGAATTCCTTAAAGCACGTCGTCAGTGCTGTGAAAAAAGTATTTTTCACCTTTTAGTTTAGATTAAAAGATCTCAAAAAGTAACATAACAATAATAATAATAATACTAATAATGATAATAACTTTATTTATAAAGCGCTTTCAAACGAAAAAGCACGCTCCTCAATAGTCTTTTTTTGGCTTTAGGAACTTTTAGAAGGTCAGTATCCTGAGATCGGAGGGCACGGGATGGAACATACATTTCATATCATGCTCTAAGAAACAGCTGAGAAATAAAATCATTAACATCTATCAGTCTGGAACTGGACAAAAAGCCATTTCTAAGGCGTTAAGACTCTATTGAACCCCAGTGAGAGCCATTATCCACAAATGGAGAAAACTTGGAAGAGTGGTGAACCTTGGCAGAAGTGGCCAGCTTTCCAAATTTAGTCCAAGAGAGCATCAATGAAAACATCATCTAAAGAACTGCAGGACCCACTTATCTCAGTTAAGATCAGAGCTTATGACTCCACAATAAAAAGGAGAGTGGGCGGAAATGGCATCTAAGGAGAAAATCACTGCTCACCAAAAAGAACACACAGGCTCGTCTCGCATTCTACTAGATCCTGAAGGAGAATGTCCGACTATGAGTCGGTGCCCAGAAGCTGAAGCATACTTCGGTTATGAAGCAGGACAATGATCCACAACACTCCAGTAAGTCCACCTGTGAATGGCTAAAAAACCAAATGAAGATTTTGGAGTGGTCTAGTCAAAGTCTGGTCTTTGGTGTGATTTAGATGCTCAGGTTGATGTTAAACGAGCCAAAATTCCTCCACAGTGATGTTGAACAGCGTTTACCAGTTATTGTAAACACTTTATTACAGTTCTTGATCTCATGGTCGGCACAGCCAGTTATTATGCTTTGTGGGGAATTAATTTTTCATATGTAGGATTACGTTTTTTAGGATCACAGATTTTTTTTTCCCCTAAAAAATGAAGTCATTGTTTAAAAACTATATTTTGCATATACATCTTTGTCTAACATCAAAATGTGTTTACTTTCACCGAACACCTGCGGTTACAATTTTGTACGTATTAAATCCCATTAAATAAGATGTATTACTTTTCATATATTCACATATGCGATTATAAAAATACTATCCAAAGCTTTTATATGCATTTCATTAGTCTTATTTTTTACATCCAAATCAAAGGAGAATATAAAAACCATTACATCTGAATGCACTTTGTGTGGATGCTTCAAACTAGCAATAATTGTCTTCAAAGCACCCAGATCCAGCTGTGATGGACATGATTTGTTGCATGTGTGCCTCTGGAGGCTTAGTTTCCGATGCAGCGAGCAGACAAACCCACATTTGCTGTCGGGCCACAGATTGATGCTCGCAGGAACCCAGCTGGTTACAGACTGAGACAGGAAATAACACTCTAATGATTGGCTTTAATTGAAAAATGAGACTCTTCCTAGAGAGGGCACGCTCAGGTTAGGAGGTGAGTGACGTAGGAAGACGTGGCACCGATCGCTCTAGCATGAATCACCTGCTCGTTGCAGACTGAAATAGCCCAGGCAGGCAGAGTGGGCTGATAATGAGGTCTGTTTTTAATAAACACTGACTGAGGATGGCACTGCTGCCTGCTCTGCTCTGCATGGATGAATGTCCTTTTCCACCTTCTGTGAAAATCAGCCCCACCAATTCTTCCGTGAATAGCATACGCCCTTCAGATCCAAAGCCCACCCCTACCTCTGCCTGCTTCTCGTCACATCACCCCCGGGCACTTAGGGAAGCAGCTCAAAGCTCTGCCGTATGTTTATCCAATCATATTTCCCTGCCACGACCACAGAGCTGGGCCTCCTCGCAGTGTCCAGTTTAATTTTTCCATGGAGCCATGCTGGTGAAAGCTCTGCGGCTTGGGGTTCAGGAGTGTCGTGGAGTTGAGATGTGCTTCCTGGCGGGTGAGCCACGAGGGTGGATCCATCTCTGAACGGGAGGGAGGGGGCGATTTATGATGGGAACCCTGTTATTATGGCCATCTGCGTACATAGTTATTGCACTGGTGCTGTGTTAAACATGAAGCTGTTACCATGTTAGATCTGGTAACTCCAACTTTCAGGTTTTTGTGGCCTTTTTCTTTTCATTGATGGCCAAAGGTCGGAGGTTGTTTTTCATTTAGCGCAGTGCTTTTTGATGCCCTCTGTTGTGGCTGTGAAGCAACACGCTCAAAGCAAAGACGGTTTTTCATTTGCTTGTTGTGCCCTAAAATTTAGGGCTTTGAGTTCTGTGTTTATAGACGATTGTAGTGACAATTTTAACCCGTTTAAAACACCAGCGTGAGGCGGCTTTAGCGAATGCTCTGTTTGCTGAAAATGTCCACACTGATGCAGAAAAGTAAAATAATAAATCAAGGGAGCAGAATGGCACTATGTAACACACTGAGATGAGATGGTGTTGAATAAAGTCGTTGGTTGTGAATATGCAAGAATCTGAATCTTTCAGTCATATTTGCAGTCCCTGTGCAGTTTCCTGATGATTACTGCCATTTTTTATTTTTATTTTTTGCATAAGCTGGACCCAAAGAGCTCAAACCACTGATGAAGGGTTTAAAAGACTTAGTCATTAGTCATAGAGAGTGGAGTGAATGATGAAAAGACTGGTTAATGGTGCAGAGCAGGGAGGTCTGCAGAAGAAGAGAAAGGAAGTTGACTGAAGATTTTGGTGCAAGTTTTGATTTGATTCAGAAGTCTTAATAATTTGCAGTTGGGATGTTCCATCCAGGGAGAGAGAGTGTCGATGTAGTGTGGGCAGCTATGTCGGTTAAAGGTAAGTCTTTGCCTTTGTTGTTGTAGCAGTAGTCCATTTGGATCCGGTGAGAGAAGCCGGCTCTACACACTCCTTGGGGAAAAGCTGGTAACTACTTTGGGAAACAACATAGAGATTTAAAGCAGGGAACAAAGGATATAAAATATTACTGAGCACAAAGCACTGAAGTTAGGGTATTTACCACAATGATAGCGACAGCAGAGAGTGGGTGCAAAAGGCAGTCTTTAACTACAGCGTCACTGATGCACAACAGCTGTGAGGGTGCCCAGGAAAGGGGAACTTTCACGAGTAACCACCAGCTCATGTCACCATCAAAGAGAATTTAATAAAGGTTTAAGAACCAAAATAACACAAACTTTTCAGGCACACCCACCGTTTTCTCCCGATGAAGGGAGTCCTCGCTCTGTGACGAGGCTTAAAGCCCAAATACTTCATACCTGAGGGCCTGAGTCACTCGCTGATGTTCTGCTGAGCCTGACTCAGATGAGGACAAACACAAATATACATGCCGACAAGTTCGCACTGAGTCAGAATCTCGTCAGCGCCTTCACCCGGCTGGCTGCTGTCCACAGCAGCTTTTAAGTGTGGTGACCCTGGGATCAGGCCTGCATGCCTTCCCCTTTAACTCAGCATGGATCAAAAAAAATGCCCAGCATTCTGGGGGCTTTCAGATGGGCCAGCTCTGCTAAATATATCAGATAGAGAAGGAGGGCGAATTACGCAGAGGACTTTTCTTCTCTCACGCACACAAAAACTATTTTCCAACCACGTTTTAACCCCTGGCGCACCTCCTCCCACCCTAACAGGCCCACTGTGCCCAGTGTGTGTTTCTAATACTCTCAGATGAAGGCTGTAAAAGCCTGGTATGCCTCGTCCTTTGTGCGTATCCTTTATGTTTTCTGTTTTGTGTTGTTCACTGATTAAAGACACAGAGGGTCTGTAAGTGAGCGAGCAACCATCAGAGACGCAGGTAAAGCAGATGGAAGAAGCAGCCATCCCCGCCGGGCCTCCCTTCCTCCTCATTTGAAGCTCCACCGCTGAACTGTGACCCATCAAGTCGCTCAGCCAAGATGCAGTAATGACCCCCACCTCAGCTTCCACTGCACGCATGCAAAGAAATTGGAAAGCGAGAAGGGGGGCATCTGTTGCACATCTGAACCTTCATGAAATGTTTAAAAGGAGCCGAACACAAAAAACACAAATTCACAAAGATCCAATTTCCTCAGAGGAAAGTTATTTTCGAGTGGAGGTGTAAGCTTAGTAGAGCAGATATCAATTGTTTTGTAAACACACAGGATTAAAATGGATCAGCTGTTCAGGGCTGAAAAAAGGGATATTAATCTTGTTTTTTAAAATTGTTATTAAATAATCCTGTATGCTGCCGGATAAGGTCACAGTGCTGAGGAAAAGCTAAAATAGGAAAACCTTTATGCTTTAAAAGTGAATTATAAAAAGATAAGCTGCCTTGCTTGCTTGCATTTTTATAATTGTGGTCTACAGGGATAAAGCTTTTTGAAGGGGATTGTTTCGGCTGTAATACTGTGAATGACCTCTAGGCCAAACTCTGGCTGCTACACATCCAGCTCTCCGTATACAATCATGATTTAAGCCACTCTTAGACACTCATTAACCTCAACAATAACATACCGTCCGACAACGTTGCTAGGTGTCTTCTTCAAGCAGGGTAAAACTGGTTGCAAAGACGATGCTGCACTAAAAAAGCCTCTCTGTGGTTTCTTTGGTTGCTATCAGATTGTCAGGGTTGCCTGTAGTTTGCATGGAAGACTCTGACTTCTCTGCAAACACTTGCAAACTAATCGCAGAGCTGTAGTGGGAGTTGAAAAAGTGTGATGCAGGAAAACAGGAAACAGAGATCAGTTGCCTTCAAAAAAAGTCGGACCTTTTGGAATATGTTGGTTGTAAGATGAATTTTCTCTGTGCAGGTTTAAGTCTGCATCAGTGACAACACCAGCCACAGAACCACATCCTGATCCTGTGTTTTTTTGGGGGGGAAAAGCAGGAAGGACATTTACTTTTGTGTAAGGTAGAATGACTTTCTTTGTCTCCTTATTGCCAAAATGTTATATTCTGGTAGAGTTTGGGTTCAGATTTTCATTCATGATGACTGACTTACATTAAATTATGACCTCATAAAGCCCCACGTCCACGCTACTCCATCCACATGGGCAAAGCCTAAAGCAGTGACAGGTTGCCCCCTGCAACATTTGAGATTCAGCTGATCTGATGCCATTGTCCCAGGATTCCCCTGAATGTTTGGAGTTGAAGTCTCCATGGATCCGATCTGTTTACTTTCCTCTTCTCCCTTACTCTCTTTCTCACGGTATTAATCGTGTGGGTGGGGTGGGGGGGGTTACTTCACTGATTGACTTCATTCATCATCCCTCATAAGTCTTTTCCAAGATAATGCATTTTCAAATTTATTTCATTTTCTATCAGAAAGATGTGAAAATGTTTTTTATATTTTTGTGACAAGATATCTGATCCTGCGGCGTAGTAATCTCCCCACAGCGATCGGTGATTATGGGAAAGAAGAAAATGCCAGAGTACATTGAGACACAATGTTTTTATTCATATTTAATCGAAGCCACAATCTTTCCCTGACTTTAACTGGACTACTTTTGTTGTCTGAACCTGACCACAGACGGGATTCTGGACATGAGTCATTTGCTCTGTGCTACGTGCCCTCCATCCACCCCAGCAGCCTCCCGTTCATGAATGCGCTGCTTCATTCTTTATTAGAAAGAATGCAATCTGATTGAGTTACACGTAGATTTAGTTGAGGGGATTTGAGATGATGAGCTACTATATTTTAGGAAACGGCATCATTGTGGTGTAAAGAGAAGAAATGCCATATAAAATGGTCACATGATGTATCCGCACCGTCCTCAGTGCAGCAGGACAAGAGCGAATCAGAGCATGATTTTAATTCCTTTCAGCTGCATTTCAAGAAGGGACAGATATTATTGGATTGTCTGGCACATTGTGTATGTTTTCATGGCCTAATGCTCTTGTTGTTATGAGCTGATTTGGAGTTTGAAGTTGTAACCATGGTCCCATTTTCTGAATATCAAAGATCCAAAACAGCCGTCAGTGGGTTTGCCTGAGTGAATTAAGCCATCCATCACCCCAGATAAAGAATTTATTCACTATTATTCATTTTAGTCAAAAAAAAAACAACCCAAGAAGTCACTGAACGAACTGCAAACAGTACTAAACATTTAATTATTATAAAAATGCACACTCAAAGAATAGGAATGGAGGGTTTCACCAAAACCAGCTGATGATTCAAACATTCATTGTACAGCTCATTTCAATAAAGTTTTATTCATATAGCGCCAAATCACAACAATATATAATGATACAGAGGAAAACCCCAACAATCAGATGGGCCCCTCTGAGCAAGCTGTTCAAACTCCCTTTGAACAGGAAGAAACCTCAAGCAGAACCAGGCTCAGGGAGCTGCAGCTATCTGCCAATGCAGATTAGTGTGTAAATATACAGGGACAGAAAAAAAGGTCAGTGAAGAAGAAACATTTATGGGAATACCCCAGGAGCCTGGTACTATTGCAGAGAATTCAGGGTCATCTGATCCAGCCCTAACTATAGGCTCTATCAAAAATGAAAGTTTTAAGCCTATTCTTAAAAGTCGAGTGGGTGTCTGTTTCTCGAATCCAAACTGGAAGCTGGTTCCAGTGAAAAGGCCTGAAAGCTGAAAGCTCCGCCTCCCATTCTCCTTTTAAATGTCTAGAAACCACAAGTAAACCAGCAGTCTGGGAGCAAAGTGCTCTCTTGGGTTGATACGTTCTTTGAGGTCTTTAAGATTAGATGGTTATTCAAGACCTTGTCTGTGAAAGTGTAAAAATGGCAGGGAAATCCTTTAATTAAAAAAAAAAGTATTTCAATTCCTGGGGTGGTGATGTCAGCGTGATTTGAACAATGAAGAGTAAACTAGTGTATTTATGGACTTCATGTAAAGGTTTTTTGTGCTTTTGTAAAGCCACCGTGAATTCAAATATTTATTCTTGAAATTACACTTATATTTTGCATATTTTAAGATTTCAAATTTAAATTTATAAGCTCATAAACTGAGAAGTGTGACACCCCCAAGTTGGGGGATTAGTCATTGAAACAGACCTTTAAAGAGATTCGATTTGATTCGAGATTCAATCAGAAGTGGCTCAAACATAGACTTCCATGGAAGGATCTGCTTAGTCACACGTAGCCAGAGCCACATGTTAATCCCAGATGTTGCTCTCTCTGTAAAGGAAGCTGACACATATGTTACTGCTACTTTCCATCTGATGCGAAACACTGACTTCTTCTATTTATAGCAGATAGGGCTCACTGCAGCTAATAATAGCGGGTTTTTATAACCTGGTGAGCATGCAAATGCTTTATTTTAACCATCCTCATCTTTTATTAGAGCCAAAACTCATTTTGTCTGTTTGGACAGAGAAGCAGGAAAAAAATTCCAGAGTCAACAGATCCCAGCTGAGCATTGTTTTGTTGTTTGTCCCTGTTATGTATCCATGTTATTGGTCGTGCCCTGTAATTTTCAGCTGCTGCAGACTGGCAGCGTCACCACCCGATGACATCAACCCTCCGAAACCCAGACGTGAACTAATTTTACCTGGCAGCGCTCGCTCTGTCAGCACCACAAAGACAAACAGTACAAAATGTGTTCCTACTTCTTCTCTGTTTGTGCAGGTATTGGGTAATTCTGGGGTTAGCTGTGTTATGCAGTGAGGCTTGCATGGCAGCCTTATATGGAGGTAACTCGGTGGGGGTGTTTGTCTTTTAAGCACATGCCTCTCGGGCCCCAAAAACACTGCTGAATTGAGATGCTGGTAAGAAAACAGCACATTCTAGTTGTTTTTATTATCCCTAAATATGCACTCAAGTGTCATAAAATAGCAGTATGATCATATAATTTGACCTTAGAAGCAGAAACTCGCTCCAGAACAACAAACAAAATGTGCACAGTGGCTTCCATTTACTGTGCACCAGAAAGAAAAGTCTCTCTGCGGTTATAAACTGCCCTTCGCTCAGCATCGGGTCACAGTTTGTCAAGATTATTAATGGTATCACTTTCTGTCTCAGCTGAGCTCAGGCTTTCTGCTGTATCTTTTAGATAAAAGCACGATTTTGTATTCCTTCTTTAAATTGATGGTGTTTTTTACATTTTAGTTCAGATATATACAGTAAATCACCGCCCCTTGCTGCTCCTCTCTGTTCTCTTGAATTGTCTTTAATAATTAATAGGACTGCTTTCTTTACTCGTGCTTGAGCAATTTCTCATCACACCTGGCGTTAGACTCTGCCTGCACCTGCCCCCCACTTCTAGATTAAACCGCCCAGGCACGAAACCAAAGACGATCACATGTCTGTACGGAAAATTTAATCATTCACAGAAATATTTCACTTCCAGCCTGTCTGTTTTCATCTGACTCTTAAAGCAAACAGTTGTCAGTTTCCGAGGAGCTGGGTAATGATCTCAAGCACAGCAGAAAAACCACCAAGGGATGGCTCGGAAAGGGGGAAACGGAGGATTTGACTCATATTGAAATGTTGTGGGGAGGATTTGAAACTGGCTGTACATGAAAGGAAACCTTCACAGCTTCCAGTTGAAAGGATTTTACATGGCAGAATGATCAGAAATTTCAGCAAACGAGTCGACAGTCATGCATAACACCTACAAGAAGTTACTTCTTAAGTAATTAAAAGGGACAAGATTAGCTCCTGATGCCAATGCTATACTTACGTTTTCAATCTGTTGATGTATTTGTTGATTAAATCATAAAAAAAGCACATTTCCTTGTGGCTGTGTATCACTTTTATCTGTAGGCACGGCATCAAAGTGAATAAAGTCAGAAAAGCCACTTTTTCATGGAAAATGTGTGCGTTTTTTCATGACCGTGGCTGATGAGCCGTGTAGAGAACACAAAAATAGAAACATTGTTGCATTTTCTCTTACAGCTCAGTAACATTGTGGTAATCATGGAGAAATAAGTTGAAAACAAGGCAACAAGAAAGTATGAAAATAGCTTGTTATTACCACCTAATGCAGGGGTGTCCAAGTCCAGGCCTCGAGGGCCGGTGTCCTGCAGGTTTTAGATTTCACCCTGGGTCAACACACCTGAATCAAATGATTAGTTCATTACCAGGCCTCTGGAGAACTTCCAGGCATGTTGAGGAGGTCATCAAGCCATTTACACCAGCCGTGTTGGATCAAGCACACATCTAAAACCTGCAGGATACAGGCCCTTGAGGCCTGGAGTTTGACACCCCTGACCTAATGTCACGATCTGGGTGACATTCTGCTTGGACTCTGTGGTTTTCCCACCCCTTCTCTGTAAAGCTTGTTAAATTCATTACTCGTGTGTCCATTGAGTCTGTTTTGGGTCCACTCCCACATACCAGCCTTTTAGCCTTGACACTTAACTACAAAGTAATATCAGTAACATTCAAGTATTTATCTTGTATCAACAGCTGAATAATATTACACTTAAATGTATTTAATTGAGTAACAACAGGCCAGAAACTGGGGGGACATTGTGGAAACAAACATATGCCTATTAGCAACATATATATATTTATGAGAACATATTAACCTGCTGTAAATAAATCTATATATTTGAACTTTTACATACTAACTTATGGTAGTATCCCCATAATAACAGGGTAATATTGATTGATTCTGTAACATATTAGCAGACTTTTGCCACATTATAATGCTGGAATTAATCCTAATGTCCTCAGCATTCCTCTTTGTAAGACGTTAACTATGTAACTACTCTTTAAAATTTTTGTTATATTTTAAAACACAGTGCTTCTCTGCTTCATAAAAAGAAATCCATTTAAAATGACGAATCACACAGTCGTTTGGCTAACATGGCAGACCTTTGTGCTGTTCCACCGACTGACTTGACTGAATGCATCTTGACTGAAAAACCAATAGATCCAGTGGCAGAGGGCTGATTGTAAGGGTTTTTTGGCCCTAATGCTAGTCGCTCCAATAAAAGGTTCTTGTTTTTTTAAAGTTCAGTGTTAATGTTACACTGAACTTTGATATCCCACCATTTGAATTCTTCCATTTTTTTATAACTTATGACCGCTCTATGTGTTTGTCACTTTAGCATGCAAACTTTACAGCTGTTCTCTTCTGTTTTTGCTTCATAGACGTCATAAAAATCTATTGGTAGTATTTTAATTGAATCAGGTCAGACCCAGTTGTGAAAATTGGACTGGACATTCGCTGTTTTGGGGGCAGAAGCCATATATATAAAGTCAAGTTGTTTTTTTAACAGGCCTTATTTTATGGGCTTAAAGTGTATAAATGGTCAGCAGAAGCAGTCAGTTGCCTCCACGTGGTGTTTGGGAATGAGGAGAGCACAAAGTGAAACAGAAATAGCTCAGGCGTCCACCGATTGCATCAGCCCTCTGAGCTCTGTAAATTTTGTTTAGTCTTGCCGGTGCTTAATGTAAGAATGATTCACCCCTGGTTTTATGACTTAATGAATTCGGGGGAAAGTTACTGTGTAGCTGAGTCTAAATATTTGCATGGAGTCATACACATTTTACTCAGAGTAGATCATATGTACACCCACAGTGAGTACTGTGGTTCCTCCTCTTGCTGGAAAAGGCAGCGTCAACGTTGTCTGTGAGTTTTTTTTCTCTCTGACAGTCTTATCAGTGAAGACATGATCTCTGAGACAGCGAGACAGCCGACAACTATGTTTTTTAAGGCTTTTATCAAGAGTTGACGTTGAGCTTAAAGTGTAAAACAGTATCTTCCCAGACTGCTGACAAAGCACCGAAATACGTGCTGTACTTTAAGACAAACCCTGTTCATTTATCAACGTGTAGATGATATAAGCAAACACGCTGGTAGTATTTATCAAGAGGATGAGTTGAGTTATCTCTCTATATACTATTGACCAGATGGATTTTTCTTACATAGGCTAGAATAATGATGCTGGGGCCCGTTTTATCTTATGTGAATGAGACATGTTTTCTTTGTTGTGTTATACAGGACTGATGATCTCTGTAATTTAACGTTGTGTACCAGCCTTTCTTTAAAACATCAGCGAAATCTTAAAAGACAAAATACCTATATACACATATTTCAAAAGGATCCATGTACAAACAGAAAACATATGACAAATGTGTCATTACGATGCATAGAAAATGATTGGTTAAAGGGTGGGTTGAACCAGTGTAGATGGTTTTAAAAGTGAGTCAGACTGCACTGTTTGTCCAAATGTTTACATCCCAATTTATTCTCTGGTTACAAATAAGTGACAGTATAGGTGGTTTCACTTCTTAAATACACCAGAAGTGCATCAGTGTGGCTGGTTTGCATCCATACATACAGCGGGGTATTCATCTGCACAGGATAGACTTGAATAACTTTCCTGGTCTTTGGACTTTTACTGTTGCACACTTTTGTTTCTGTGTTTTTGACCATTCCTAATTAGGAAATGTTTGCATGCTAACCAGCCGAGCTAGCACTTATGAACGTTATGAAGTCTTTCGCCTTTATGTATAACATATTTCAAAACATTTGGAGCTCTGCAGACTCAGATAACTCAAACTTCACAATGTGATAAAGGTCTTAAAAACAGCTACAGCTGTGGGATTCTTAATTTCGACCTGTTATGCTCATTCCTAGGTTTTATATATTATATTTTTATTCTGCACTAGAGTTACTTTGCCTGATTCACATTTTAAAATCCGTCTTTTTAAACGGACCTTGGTTGTAGCGTCTCAGCTAATCCTTTGTCTAAAACAAGCCATTTCTCCAAGCGTACTTCGGAGCACTGTGTTCTTGTTTGCAGTCTTCTGATTGGCCAAAATTTCTGTATACTTAGGGTTTATTCAATTCTGTTCGTTTTCTATGGTGACAAATCACAACAACGGTCGTGATTTGTAAGGCCTAACTATCAGAGGGTCCTCTGTGAGCAAGAACATGGTGACAGTAGGAAAGAAAAACTCCCTTTTAACAGGAAGAAACCTCTTTGAGCAGAACCAGGCTCAAGGAGGGGCAGCAATCTGCTGCGACCCATTAAGGGTGAGGGGAGGACAATATGTATCAACACCTGTTGCTTTGTGAAGCTCTTGACACTGTTTCTTGCATTTTCACATTGACCGAGAGATTTTTCCAAAAATGAAGCAAAACTCTTTGTTTTAAAAAATAATTTTGTGCATGTGGATCTAGCCTTAAATCCATTTGTTTTAAGCCAACTTTCTTCTGATCCTTGCAAACAGACGGTTTGACCAGCCGGTATGACCACCTTTAACCTTCATCACAGCATGAACTCTCTCAGGGAAACATTCTGGTAAATTCTTTAAGTATTCTTCAGGAAAAGTTCTTCTTGAAGGACCTTCTGTTCTTTTCTTCTGTTCTTTGTCAAGATGATCCCACACTGCTTTAATAAAGCCGAGGTCCGGGCTCTGGGAAGGACAGTCCATGACTGATGGTGTTCCACTGTGCGTTTTTCTATCCAGGCATGCTTTTAGTCCACTGGCACTGTGTTTGGGATCATTATCATGCTGGAAACTGAAGCTACTGCCAATCAGATGTTGTCCAGATGGTATTGCAAAGTGGATCAAAATCTCACACTATATTTCTGACAAAATCTCCAACACCACCGGCTGAAATGCAGCCCCAAACGGATGACAAACACTGTTGTAGCGCTCTCCTGAGGTCCTCTGTACATATTGACTGCAATTTGAAATAAAATTTTAAAATTTGAATTCATCACTCCATGAAACCTGCTGCCACTGATTTTCAGTCCAGTTCTTGTGTAATTTGGAATACCTCACCCTGCACGTTTCCCTTACTTAAGAACATCATCGTGACAGCCACCCTTCCACTGAGGCCATTTGTGATGAGGCTTCAGTGAACAGTAGATGGAACTAACTGAAGGGCCCGCTGATTCACTCCGGTTCTGTGTCAGCTCTTTTTAAAGAGGGTGTCCAAATTTGCAATGTCTTGGTCCAACAAACTTTCTACTATTGGGTCCACCTTTATGTAAATGCAACGCCAAGTGGTTCATACTGAAAGAAAGACATTTAATCAAATGGAAATCCTTTCCATGTTTTTTTAAATTCATAATCTGTTTTCTTTATTGTTTGATTTTCTTTGTGAGTGTATAACTAAACTGGAAAATGAATTATTTTATTGACTTCAATTTGAAATATGTAAAAACAAACTTCCAGAAACACATAAGCTGCTCTGTGAGGCTGCACAACACACTGTTGTACTTGGTTTTGGGCTAAATGCTAAAA
Organism: Aulonocara stuartgranti; assembly: GCF_965226115.1. Lineage (NCBI taxonomy): Eukaryota > Metazoa > Chordata > Actinopteri > Cichliformes > Cichlidae > Aulonocara > Aulonocara stuartgranti. The sequence goes on from NC_138957.1 coordinate 27,931,249, forward strand.
CAATCACCAAGTACATTATTTACCAAATAGAGCTTCCAAGTTCCACTTGTGGTGAATTTAAACTTCTTTAATTATTATTATTGGAACGTTACCATTTCCAACTATTCTCCCTCCAAGGGCATCGAGTGCTGCAGTTTTGGGAGAATTTGGTGGCATCACAGAGAAACCAACAATGTGTCCTTTGGAATCAATGCTTTAACATGACCTCTTGGCTTCATCTGCATACAGTGAGTCAGATTAGGTTGCATTTTTCAGCGTGCAACCAAACCACGACCTTTTCCTAAACTTCAACAGCAAATGAAAGTGGAAGTAAAAAGTGAGTTAAAAGGAAACTAAAGGGAAAAAAAGAGTAACGGTAAAGTGAGGCAATAATCCAAGCCAGACACAGCAGTTAACAAAAACTGTGATTTAGCTGCTGTCTCGACTTGTTGGTGGCACCACAGTTGCGAAACCTTGGACACTTATTTCAGAATATGCATTACTGGGATAACTGGCTAAACATGAAGAATGTAAAGGATGAATTTCTCCCTGAAACAAAACAATCTTAAAGTGATTTAAAAGCAACTTTGACAAAAATTATAACAACTTGGAACCGATCATTACAGCTGACTCTTAGCTTCCTGAAAAATGGGTGGAGCAGGGATCTGTTCTTGACTTGAGTGGAGTTGAGGCTGTGACTTAGCATGCTATATTTTATTATTTAACACTAAATAGAAAAAAGCACCTGAGACAAACAGCTTTGAATGTAATCTTGATTTAATAATGGAAGTACAAAGAGTACTGAGAGATTCCCAAACTTAATACGATTCCTTGTAAGTGGGACAGAAATGTGTGTAACAAAATAAATGGCAATCAGTCCAATATTTCACTTTAAAAACAAAAAGATGACTACAAAAGCCAAAGATAAACTCTCTGTGAATCATTAATGTGCTAAATTTCATGGCAATACAGTCAACAGTGTGATGGTGTCATTGGAAAGATCAAGAGTCTCACAGTCAGGAGCATTTCACCAACAGAGAGCATTTGTTGAGATGCGTCAGTGTCAGAGTAGATGGCAGTTTAGAAATTCGGAATAAAAGCTAACCTACAACAGAAAAGAAACACAAATGCAGCATGTTTCATCCCCATGTTGTAAACTTCACCGTGCAGCAGTGGATTCATACAGAGGAACAGCCAAAATCTGAAACTTCACTTATAATAACTTAACTCCCCCCAGGAGGCCTATATTCATCCCAGGGCCTCTATAACTCGTCTGGAGAGTCGGGGAAAAGGATGCCAGCGGTATGTGGGTGATACAGACAAGCTTAACACCGAACTTTCCAGAAGTATAAATGTTCCCGACGCGTTTTTACTCAGCGGAGCAGCCAAAACCATCCCGTCCCAGTAGTCCTATCAGTGTCTGGGATCTAGCCTTACAGATCCTGCTGCAGGACGAGTGAGACACAGTGACCTGCATAAACCTGCTGTGTAGATCACGCTGCAGCCTGTCTGGCCTCTTTCCATCACAGCTCCTTTTAAAGATCCAGGTAAGCTATGAAATGCAGCAGCCTGTGTCGCTAAACAGCAGCAGTATTCAACCATTCTACAAATGACTGAGAGGTATTTATAGTTTCCACTGAGTATACGTACATACAGTTTGAGACAAAAAGCTTTGGGGTTACCAACAAAGACCTCCACTGAGATAAGAACCCTCATGTTTTGTTGAGGAGGCCTCAGACAGGAGATGAGTGTGTTTTAGAGGACAAATACCTCAGTATATCTGTTAGCGTATCTCAGGCTAACAATGTGTCACTCTTATCAACCGTATAGACTCAATACACACTAGACAAGCGCAGATACTTAAGAGTGCTGTGAGCAGCACGAGGCCTTCGAGCTCACCATTTGTACCTCTAGCAAAACTGGCCGTGCTCCAGTTTTCTGTCAAACACAAAATTCTTTGGTAGATGATTACAGGTTTAGAGACACAGTAGTTTGAGTGTTGGGTGAAGTAAACCATTAAAGGGGAGCCGTAAGGGGCCGAGCTGGATGTGCACAAGGAACTCAGTGTAGTTTCTAAAGAAAATGTCTTTTATTTTACCCCGAAGTGAAAAAAAGACATTGCAAAAACCAAAATGATTCTTTGGACCCACAAAAGGCTAATTTAACAGAACTAAACACGAGTTGTTATGCCAGCACGGCGTAGTAAGTAAACACTTACATGCAGGCCGATGAAACACTGGGAATAAACACTAAGAAATGATCCAATAATAAAAAAACAAACTCATCAGTCAGTTAAGCTTCTTTGCTTGAGCTGAAAATAAATCCAAATGATTAAACACGCCAGCTTCAGCCAGATCACCCCTGCACCATAAAACCAAAGGAAGAAGTCAACATTTAACAAAGTTTATAAAGCAGGATAATCGTGAATATTTTAAATTAATTATATGTTGTCATTTATGTTTGTGTCTCTGTGCAAGTGTTGTATAGCTGCAGATGTCACAGGGCCCTATTGTGCTTTGCCTTATTTTCCATTATATTTATACTGGTACACGGTTGGATTGCTCATAATTAACAAGGCCAGAGTTTCAAGCAATGAGGTCAGGGTTGTGAACTCCCTATCAGGCAAAAGCTCAGGCTAGAAGATGGCTTCAAACACTCAGATTCAAGGTTTTTTGTTTTTATACTCTTGGTTCTGAATACTGTCATAGGGACGGGCCATCCCTGTGGTATGGGTGGAGAATCTTCATAATGACTTTCAAGCTTGTTAAACTGTGAAAACTCTGTTTTTGCCTTATATACTGTATTTCCATGTATGCACGTTTGCACACGTTTCAATACATCGCCGCAGCTATTTCCCAATTTCCAAGAAAATATAGATATGAGGGGTGGCTCAAGACTTTTGCCCAGCACCTTATATGGAAAACCCATAAAGCAACACAAACGGGAACAGATATGGATGGATAGAAAATGTTAAGTGGGCAAACCTAATTGCCGCCTACATTTATTAAAGCTTATATTAAATGCTCTTTTTGGTCTCCATTCAGTTATTTTTAACTTACACTCAAACACTTTTCACCACCACAAAAATGCTGCGTTGTTGTTCTTTTTGCAATTTAGAAACACATCAAAGTAAAAAGTTATTAATGAGGACAAGAAAATTACACTCTTGCAGTGAGTGATTAACTCCCTGTTTTGACATTGACCAAAACAGAAAGTCTGTGCCCCGAGGGAGCGTTTTCTCAATGAGAGGCCAGATCCGCCCACGTGCGCGGCATGAAGCAGCTCGTCCTCTGTAATGACTCACCCTCTGCTCCACTTTTTTTTTTTTTGCCTAACATTTCTTGCCAGTAGTGAAGATTCGGGCGTCTTTCATCAGAACTGCACTGCCTGAAGGAAGCAGTGAGGATCCCAGATTCCCACAGCTGAACCGCCTCATCACTGGTCACTCAACGCTTATTTGATGTAAACCTTCAAAGGGAGAAGATCCCTCTAATCACACACAGTAAACCATGAGGTCAACCGCTCGCTGCAATAAATTTCCTCTTCTAATACGCAGCTGTTAATCAGTTATGTCTTTTTGTTGTTTCCCAGGACTCGAAGGAAACTGAAAACAATAAGCAAACAGAAACGGCTCATTTAAAGGATAAGAGCGCTAAAAACGGCATCACAATTTTATGAGACCTTTTATTTAGTTTTTATAGGGAGAAAAATCACAGACGGGATGAAGTCAGCTGCATCCTCGGGGGAAGATTTTCTCTGATGCAGGTGTAGCCGTTGGTTGTGGTCAAGCGCGGGCTCTCTCAGGTGCAGCTATTTTCATGTAGAGCCAAGGGGAGATCAAACCCTCGTTCGTTCCCTGATTCAACTCGTGCCACTTCAAACGGGGCGGTTGTTTAAACTGCGATTGTGAACACCTGCCTCCAGAGAGCCATCAAAGGTGAGCTACAATAACCCTGCTTGTGATCCTGTGGGAGCTCCTTGTTCTCACTACAAAGGGAGTCAGAGAGCCTGCCCCGGTGAACTCTGTTTGACTTCACGTTTGTGCACCAGTGCGGTTCTGAACAATAGAGTTTCAGTGTTTGTGTCTGAACTTTTGGGTGGATTAGTGTTGGTACTGCTGGCTATCAATCAAACAGACACATAGTGTATATGCCAGATCCAGAAACAGCTTTCCAACACATATTCTACCTTTAAATACTTGTGGTTGGAGATGAGTTAATTTATCAGTGTGTTGGTTTTGTAGGTCAAATGAGTTTTCTTTGGGGTTTCTGTCAGTGTATTACAACCGCAGTGGTCCCAGTTTGGGCCTTTGAGGATTTTTTAAAGATACAAATGCTACAGTTGAAGTACCTTATCAGCTTTGTGTTGTTAGTAGCCATCTGAGATATACAGAAGGTGCTTGAAAAGACTTACATTTTATAAAGTGATAAAGAACCACAGATTTACCAATAAATAGACAGCTTTGCCTTCATTCTCTTCTCTATTCACCACAACAGACCAGTAGAGCATCTGCATCACTGCCAACACTGCACCAGTCACTTTGTTTATCTCCCTTCTCATCCGACTCATGTACAAGACTCTCAAACTCCTACACTTGGGGGAGCAACTCATCCCCAACCTGGAGACTCCACTGCAACCTTTTCCAGCTGAGAACTTTAGGCTCAGACTTGGAGGTGCCTAATCTCATCCCAGCGGCTTCACACTGGGCAGCCCAGTGTGAGATGAAGGTTTCCAGAAGGGCCACATCGTCCATTGTTTTAGTCTTTATAGTAGAGCTGTCAGTGTTAATCTTGTTAAAATGACGTTAACGCCATAACCCCATTAACGAGGCAAATCTTCATTAGCGAGTTAGCGCGGACCGCCCGTGTGTGGGGCTGAGCGGTGTCAACACGTTAGCGCAGTTAGCTCGTTAACGCGTTAGCGCCCCACGCACGGAAAGGGTGGAAAGTTTTGCTTTTTAGAGACCTGCATTTTTTCACTAAATGCTAGGTGCTGCTGTTCTCGAAGAATTTTAGCATCAGGTAACATTAGATCCAAATATAGTCAGTTCTGATTTCTAAACTTCAGGCTTCAAAACTGGACTTCACTGACCAACTGACCCCCGTCGGTCACAGCAGGTGATTGCTGCTTCCAAGTCTGGTTCTGCTGGAGGTTTCTTCCTGTTAAAAAGGAGTTTTTCCTTCCCACTGTCACCAAGTAGTTGCTCTGAAGGGTTTTTTGATTGTTGTTGTCTTTTTTAGCTATTGTAGGGTTTTTACATTGCAATATAAAGTGCCTTTAGGGGACTGCTGTCATGCTGTACTAAATAAATAAAACTAAATTGAATCGAACTGGTGACATCATGGTGGCTATTTCCATCTTTTATTTACAGCCTTCGGTTGAAGAGTCTGTGTTCAGTTCATGTGAAAGATGTTGCTGTGTAACACATGTCTCGCCATGTGATTGCAAAGGTCAAAGGGTCCCAGTGGCCTCTGTGTGACATCTTCCTTGTCTGACCTCAGGTCAGATTAAGGTCACAGAGTTGCGTCAGCCTTATCTAAGATAAGCGCTGAATTAGTACAAAAACTCCCTACTGAGCAGTAAACATCACAACAGGATGAGATAACGTCTCAATCAGTCAAAAATACATAGTTGGAAATACAAATGATGACATTTTCATCATGTGGGTCTCTGCACTGAAACCACAGACTGGCCCTAACCGGTCTAAATAGATTCAATGAGATAAAGACAGATAAGGTATGCTGTGCTTTCTTACTAAGAGAATGAAAGACTGAAACCTTATCAATATCTGTGCAGCGAGTATTAAGGTAACGTTGCACCCAGCAATGGTTAGCTTAGCATGACAGATGGGAACCAGCTAGCCTGGATTTGCCTAAAGGTGGCAAAATTCACTATGAACACCATTAAAGTTCAATTAATTTAGACTACTTATTGAAATGAGTTAAACTATTAACTAGTTTAATCTAGAACATAGTTTAAATAGAGTGTTCAAACTAACAACTTATCATAGGAACAATATAAAAATAATTGTCATGTAGGAAAAAAAAACTTTTATATTTCTGGATGTCAACTTGAATTTCGAAATAATGTGAGTAGTGTCCTATTTATACTGATGATTGTAGGTATAGGAAATATAGACTGTGGTTGATGGTTTCAGACTATTTTAGAGCCATAGGCATAATGTCGGTTCTTTCTGAGTGACTGAGTTACAAGCTGATACTAACAAGCTTAATTAGCAAACTGCATTTATTTATTAGCAGATACCTGTTAAATTTATAATACTGATGTCGTACCATACAGAAAGCCTCATTTATCGTTTAGTTTCTATAAAAATGTTTGAAAAGGCTCCAATAACACTGATAGTCCCGTTCGGTAACTTGAATTAGAGTAGTTAATTTGAAGCCTAGCAGACAATGAGGAACACCGTTCAGTTAAAAGGAGTTATTTTTAAAAATTCAGTGTCTTACATTTGTTGTGAGGAGTGAACTAAAACCAGTTTTTGTACTAAGCTGCAAACATGCTTATTCCCGAGAGTCTCTGGAGACTGATTAGCTTTTGAAGCCTCCCTCAAGTGGGTCTGATTTTCAGCCCTGGAGGTGGCTGTAAGACTACTTTTACAACAGGTTAATTTACCTGTCGTTATGAAAAAAACAAAAAAAACAAAAAACAATCACAATATAGCTACAAAGTACTTAGAGACTACTGTAGCTGACCTCATAATGAAATTAAAATCAGAATTTGTCAAAGGGCTTGAATTCCTTGGAGGGGAGAGGGTAACCTGTACAGGAACAGGTAAAAATATTCACCATCATCTTGGGTTAATGAGGTTGAGGCAATTTCTTGCTCAGGTGCTTTCACTTCCAGGAAAGCGATTGCATGTCTAATAGTAAGTCAGCTACATTTTGACTCATCACACAGCCGGTTGCTTCCAGTTAATGTCCTCACTGTGACAGGGATGTTAGCCAGATGAGGGGGCTTTTCCAGATGACTCACCTGAGGCCACGACCATCTGCCTGAAGGGGGGCGGAGGGCAGAAACGCTAGAAGACAAGCACGCCGAGAGAAGGGATGACAGAAAGACCGCAGCGCCGGCGGATAAATGGGTTCACGGGGGACGATATCTCACCTGGCAGATCGAGTTACACAGAGGCAGAAATGAGCACAATAGCCTTCATATATATGTTAGGTAAAAGAAACAGGTCCAAAATACTGCAGGTCCTCACAGAACCTCAAGCTGACTGAATGGATCTGTGAAGGATACGGTGACATCTCATGTTGCCCCCACCCCAAAGGAAAAAATCCCCCGCTTGTGTGAAAGGGGGCTCACATGTCCTCACTTTTCAAAAGCACAGAGTGACACTTCAACAGTATGCAATAACACATGTGTGAGAATATGACAATAGCAGTCAGTCATGAGTCACGTCCCCGAAAAAAGCCAAACACAGTAATTCAATGGCCTTGTAACCCACTAACCTTATGTCATTTTGTTTTCCAGACGTCTTTGTTGGAAAAAGGAGAAAAAAAACCCAGCATCCCTCTTATGGAAAACTACAAGTAAGGATCGCTTTGAAAAATGGGAGAAGGAATCCACCTACTGGCCAACAGGAGGAATCATCACTCTGATTAGAGCAGGCAGATTTATAATTGAGGAAGTACTTCAAAGACAGGAGATGTTTAACATGACATTTTAATCTGTCTGCTGCCCTATTCAGTGAGACTCATTAATCGTGGTTCTGACCTAATTCGGGTTTGACCTTTATTTTAGCATCCAGCCGGCAGTTCATTAAATCAGCACGACTCAGACTGCATTTGATATGTTAATAACTTGCTTGTTTTTCATGTGTTCCTTCAGTAAACAAAATTGGGGTGTCTCGGGGGTAAAGCAGAATTATTTTTCCCAGCTGGTGTTTGTGGTTATTAGCTGACAGCAAACTAAAAGGCGAGACTCTTTTTGTTCTTAGATTCATGCTCCAGGACAGATCAATTCAAAGATGCGGCCAAAGCTGTGGGAGAGTCAAAGGACTCTTTCATCCCACTCCTGGACCCACTGATGTCTCTGCACCGTCATAGCCCGTCTGCCCACATAGAGCTGACCCTCACATGGGTCAGCAGGATCAACAGAAAAAGAGAAAAAGAGCATCCACAGTAAATTTACCATAAAATCCACCACAGTATAATAAGGAAGGATAAAAACAGATAAACAAGGGCAACCTCCCGAGACTGATTAACTTTGTACTGACTGCTCTGAAGTCTTCTGAAATAAATGTAGTAAAACTGCTAATATTTGGGTCACTGAAACTGAAGCTGATGCTTAAAATTGTCAGTTGACTCTAGTGTTCATGGTTTGCTGCTAAGTCAGATCCAGGACCAACGCTCTTAACCGAAAACAGAAGTGACTAAAATACACTTGAATTCTGGTTAAAATGACGCAAATGAGGGTGAGTGCGAATGTTCTTCCTCAACTGTACTGAAACGGTATCATATTATCTCCGTCTGACCTTTTGACCTCCACTTTGATCTAAAATTTGACTTTTCTAGTAGCAACAAATTTATAATGTGACCCACGCCTCTTCTCTCCAGCACATACCTCTGGATCAATACTGCGATTAATATTCTCAGAACCCATCACAGTGCCATGTGTGAACACCATACCAGTGACTCCTGCTTGATCTCATCTGTCAGTCTGTCCATCACTGCTGCAGACAAGAAGTGTCTAAGAGCTGATCCCTGATGTAATCCCACCCCCACCTTGAACCCATCTGTCATTCTTAGCCACTGTCTCACTGTTGTCATCCATGCCCTGCACCTTGGATGGTCCTGCATGCTGTTTGACCACCCTGACTTCTTCATGCAGTACCACAGGTCCTTCCTTATCATATTTCTCCAGATCCACAAAACCACACAGCAGTTCCTTGTGACCTTCGCTACACTCCTCCACCAATACTCTCAAAGCAAACATCACAGTTGCTGGACTACTGCAAGCCCCTTTGCAACCCATTTCCACCACTTCTTTTTCCATGCTGTGTTATGTGCTGTTTTTATAATGCCTATGCCCATAGTAGGGAGAAAACAGCAAATATCTTTTTCTAACTGAACTAATACTTCACCCTTTCTATATCAGAAGTTCAATTTTAGGATTGCAGTGTTTGCAAATCAGTGTTTTCATTTGGTATTAAATGTATTTTAGTTTTGACATAGCTCATTTTATTCTGCTTTTGGGATCCTGTTTAGGATTGTTTAGAGAGTTAAATATTTAAATATTTATTTGATCATTTATGTTCATCTGATGTGAACCCTGTTATAGAGATGGACTGGATTCTGGCTGTGTTGCTATGACGTAACCAAGGGGGAAAATATTCTTTCTGGGGAATTTCATGGTGGAAAAATGTGCACTTGTGGTGGATGTTGTTTGAAAAGTCAAGCATCCCGTGGAAACAGAGGTTGACATTTGCTTAGCAAACCACACAAGGTCCTCACTGAGTCTTTGCTGTCTTGTCTGCTCGTTCTCCCAAAGCCCAGTGCTAGAGTAAAACAGCGCTTTATTTCTTTAGTAGATTATATTGCATGTATTTAACAACATAATGCTTGATTTTCCATGATTTGCTCATTTTCCATGTATAGATCCATGTAAGAAAAACCACAATGTTTGGTGTTTTGTTCTTTCTTCTTCTCTGAACCTTTTCCTAAGCATGTTAGTCTATCTTAAGCCCCGAGGGCAGGAAGAGATGTAAGAAAAGGTTTCAACAGAGCTGTGATGAAACATGGAGGAAGGAAGAAGAAAAGTGCTAGAAGCATTTCACCAACACTTTGTATGTATCTTATTTCAGTGTGTAAATACAGGATACGGGTGAAACGTCTTCTTACATTTGTGATAGAAACACGTGATTCACAACCATATCACTGGTTCTGTTTTTTTTAAACCAATTTACCCTGAAATCCATTATCCACTATTCAGGACAGCACTTGGCTGTGTTTTAGAAATTTTAATTTACTCTCTACCAGACAACATGCCTATAGTTGCAGTGAAATGCAAAGATAATGCAACCTTGTGAAAACCTGACAGGACAAAGCAATCTGCTGAGTGCCCACAGAGGCAACCCAGCAAACGTGGTTAAAACAGTGATGCTGTTTGTGAAACTATTCGTGGTATGATGGCTAAAACTGCTACACAGATGGAAAATGCTGACATTTCCACAAACAGTAGTAATCCACTCAGGCGGTCTCTAAAAGGGAGAGAAATATTTCTTAGCATCGCACTGAATTAAACAAATGTGTATCTGATTACTGAAAGGCTGAGAACCAACATCCACACACACACACACACACACATATATATATATATATACATATATATTGCATTGGACTTTATTGGTGCCTGAGACCAATTGCAAGTAGTTGCTGCAATCAGTTGGTTGCCTACAGGTTGAGCATGCAACTCCCTCAACTTTTGTGCAACCATGTACAACTGCAACTGGGAGTGCACAGGTTGTCTGGTGTGAGACAACCTGTCTCCAAACAATTGTGGTCCAACTTCAACTGATATCAATCACTCTGTGACCTGTCTTCCTCCTCTTACCCCACCGGTTGCAGCAATGGCCCCCTCCCTGACCTTAGTTCTGCTGGAGGTTTCTTCCTGTTAAAAGTGAGTTTTTCCTTCCCACCGTTGCCAAAGAGCTTGCTCATAGGGCGTCATATGATTGTTGGGATTCTCTCTGTTTTCTTGGTACTATTGTAGAATCTTTACCTTGCAATATAAAATGCCTTGAGGCAACTACTGTTGTGATTTAGCACTGTATAAATAAAACTAAATATTATTGAAATTAATTACTGTCTAACTTAGAAATGCAGACAGATTGCCAAGATATTGCAGCAAGTCTGAGTCAGTAAGCAAATGGTTAAAGGCTAATACATAGCACGCAACTTCTAGGTGGTAATAATGAAAATTTGTTGCTGACAAGCTCCGCCTTGTTGCATCAGTCTGTATTGTTGCACATCTCTTTGCAGTAGGGACTCAGCATTAACTCGTTGCCAACTGTTTGCTGATCATTCCTATTAATTCATATGAATCATTCATATTAATTTTACAGTTAAATCGCCATGTTGTAGAGGAATTTCTGTATCAGATGTATGAAGTTCTGGCTGGACTCTGAATGTAATGTGAATTTCACTTTACTATGGTGACATCTCCAACGCTCCCAGGCAATACAAAAGTCAGCAAAAGCAAGCGTTCTTTTATTGTCACTGGTCATAGAAGTGAATTTATAGTACACTGTGCACTATAGTACAGACTCGGCGAACCAAAAGGATAACTTGTTACCTTTCAAAAACCATCATTTAAAACAAATATATCCAAAAATGTGACATGATTAGATTTAAAGAAGTAATGTGACTACTTATTTTGGCTTCATTTGAAATGAAACGACTTACTGTGCTTTCGTCATACCTAATCACAGCTGAAATTGCCTGCTATGACTTGTTAATTTTGAGTTTTAGTCTTGTCCTTATTTGTGGATGCATAATAAACATATAGACTGATTTAAGCTAGTACACTTATGTGTATCAAAAAGATTGCTGTTTTGGAAGAAAGTGTAAATAAAGTGTTAAACTTGCCTCCTGTCTCCTCTACAGTGAACGTTCTTTAACAGTACCCGTAATTGTATTTTCTTTTGTTGCACGAATCTCCTCGTGATCCAGCTGTCTGTTTATTCCCCCCTCTGTTTGCGTTTGGAGAAAGATCTACAGATTTAAAAGATGTCAGATGTCAGACGCTTCCTCGCCCTCGTACCTCTGAACTGGGCCAGTTCGTCTTAAAATACTGCGCTCCTCAGAGAAATGTGCCAGAACATTCAGCGTCTACGTAACACCTTGTTCCCTCCCTGCCTCCCCATATCACACTGTTATCTTCTTCTTCTTTTTTTAAACATCTGATATGAGATGATGATGAGGATAAAAAAAATTATGTAAAGGTTCACACTTTTTAAAATAGCTTTCACCTGCTCTGATTTCTGTCTTACTGGGTTTGTCAGACTGGCTCGCCACAGAGTTTTCTGAATATTTTATTCCATCTAAGTTAAAGCTCTAAATCAGATTTAAGCATTTAGGGGTTCTTTCTTCATATTACCAGATAACCCTGCCACTAATACCCTCTATTCCTCTGCTTACTTTCATCCTGTCATATTACTTTTTTATATCAGGTGTTTCGGGGTGACCAATAAGCGCCACCTTCCACTGACGTCATGACCAACGCTGCTTCTAAGGTCATTTAATTTTAATGTAGACTTAATTTTAATATCACAACAGTTGAAATAAAATAAACATTAAGAAATCAACAAATAATACTTTTAGTGTATATGGTATTTATTTATATATTCTCTGTTAAAGTAGTCTTTAGCATTAGCATTGATTTGGTTATTCGTTCAAGAGCTAACGTTATTACGTTGCCTAGCAACCACTCTTTCGCTTTCTGCTGGCAAATACTGTATAACGTAAAATAAAAATTAAAATAAAAACATTAAATCTTTCCACAGCGTCTAAAATGATAGTTTTTATTTAGCTTTTGTCAAAATATTGCTGTTGTTATTATTAGTATTTTATTAATATCCTAATATTAGTCACAGTGCGTCGTAATTACGTTACAGCGTCCCCGTCCCCCTCGTAGCCGTCCCGAGCCGCCATGGCCACTACGCACGCTTTCTGCGCACACGCCACCGTGCTGTCCTTTGTTCCTCATTCATAAAGCGGCTTCACGAGCACGGGGATGTGTCACCGTGAACCCCTCGCACGGAAAGGACCGCTGGCCCTTTAAGGGTTATGTAGCAGGGCTAGCTGATGTAGGACGAGCCGACCGTGCGTTTCTCTGCTCGAGCTCCCGCTGCCATCCTCGTCATGGCCTCCGTACACCCGCCACCGACACCACCACCGAGGATGAACCGACCAGCCATCGACCCTTCCCTTCCCGGAGCGGAGACGGACGTCAAGCCGAAGCAGAGGCACCGGTAGAGGCGAGCCGCGCCGGGGAGAGCCGCCTCACATCCAAATGCCACCCCGGTTTCCTCATCCATGCCTTCGTTTAAAGCCAAGTACAGCTATACGATAAAGAGGGGTGCGAACCCGGGCGGCGGCGGCGGAAACATGACAACGGACAAGGATTATTCTCTTAATCTGTCGGTGCAGCAAGTGCTGAGCCTTTGGGTGCAAGGCTCGGCGCTGCACCACTTCACAGGTATGCGGAATGAAAGGTGCCGCTATTCTGCTGCTTCATTTTTTTTTTTTTTAAATGTGTTCAGTGAAAAAGTCATCACCACCAGCAGCATGTGCAGCTTCCTTTTTAAAGAAGAATATATATAAATATCATTCAAATATATGTGGTCATTTTTCTTGTAGCCAGCAGGAAGGGCATGGCTGCTGTTATGCATAGGGGGCATCTGTGTGCCACCTTTCCATCCCACCTCCCCATCTCTGTCTCTGCAAGCTGGTGTGTTTTATTGGTGATGCTGGGCCTGAACCACAACATCAACAAAACAAAACAAAATCTCACTCTTTTATTCAGGAGTCCGTCAGGAAAAATAATGACAACATTCGGCTAATTAATCTTTCTGCTTCGTGAATGCGTAGTAAATGTGGCCTCCTCCCCCTCCTTTGTCTTTCAGTAAAGGGGCAATTAGAGGGAGGGTCCTCTTAGCGGGCAGGGATGCTGTCTGGGATGGTCCTGACTCTAGAAGTAGTGAGGCTGAGTTCAATTCCCTGTTTTATTTGAATGCAGTTGAGCCAGAGCATGTCTGCTTTGATATTGAAGGTAATATGCAGCTGTAAATACGAGATGAGGGCATCTCTGCGGGCTGATGGCTGAACTGTCACTTGTTGATACAGATGATTGAGCTGCTGCCATCAATTATGTGCTTTGTACCAAAACAAAATGCTTACAAGATGACTTTCTTCCTCCTTTTTTATTTGTAAGGAGGTTTAAGAAAAGTGGAAGAAATGCATGAAAGTTCCTATGACACAAAAACAGATCACGGGGCACCAAAAAAGCAATGTGTGGGCATTTTATCTCTTCTTTCCAAGCAGAATGAACTTCCTCAGCAAGAAATATTATTACTTGCCAGCTGTTCAAAGCATTGTCATCACTTTTCTTTTTTCTTTTTTTGAGGAAGTGGACGGGGGACCGTGTGTGTTGCACATTATAGAAATTCTTGCATTTCACTCTGCAAAGTGAGGAGCCGGACGTGTAGTCATGGCTGGCTTGGCACAGACCGGTTGTCTAATATGCAGCTGACATCCTGTGTTGAGAAACACATCATGCAGGGATGGAAGGGAAAAAAAGGCACAGTTGATCACGCTGACTCAGCAGGAAGTTGCAGTGCAATGTAGAAGTTTGTGGTATCTGAGCTGCAGCGGCGAGAAGAGAGCTGTGAGGAGCTAACGCCCCGGGGCTTTACAGAATACTGTTCACAAATCTCACACCTGACCCCCCAGACAGGTGAAAAACGACCTCCTGAGACATTAAAGAAGGTCAGGGGGGACAGTTGGGGAGCCCTGAACGGATAGATAAACTTTTATCTGTGCCCCTGGGGAGTGCTTCCTGTTTATGAGGCGTGCACAGCAGGCGGTTTCACTTCAGAAAACCAGTGAAAAGAACATATTTAAATGTGAACAGCTACTTTGAAATTGTCTCACTTTGATGAATCACAGTCAATAAAAACATGCTGTTCTTGTCACTCATTTATTATCTATCTGTGGTATTTGTGGTACGATTGAGATGCATTTAAGGAAGTGCCATTTACACACAGACCTTTCCGATGTCAGAGTGTGTAACTTTAGAAATCTGATGATCAGATAAATATCCAATTCTTAATCCAGCATGCACCAGGTGCTGTTAATCTGCCGATTGCTAATTGTGTGGCGACACAGGCAGAACAGCAGAGCTGCTCATGTGCAGCTCATGAGGAGAAAGGAGGAAGAGCAGAGAGACGCCAGCGTAATGCATTGCATATGCATAGATATTTACCAGCTGGAGGGCACTGAAATGTATTTAACCTCATTTATTACAGCAATGAGTGCTTTAGCCTGTCTTGATTAGAATAAATAAGTGTATGAATATCGGTTAAACAGGGAAACTCATACAACATCATGTTTATTTTGCGCTTTTATCCCTTTTTTTGTTTTTTTTTTACCTGCTTTGGTCTTAGAAAATGAAAAATATTCAATGCATTAGCCTACTTGGGGGGTGGTTAATTGACACCCAGCGGGTTAATGAACTTGTAATAGACTTGCAGAAATCCTGTATTATCAGTTCACAATAATAATGTCAAAAGGCTTTCTTAGTTTTAATTGTTTGCCTGCTGTGATTACGCGATGATCAGATTGCTAAAAAGTCATTTTATTATCTCACACAGTAACATGTTGTGTAGCTGTTCTTCATGTAAAGCTAATCAGTTGTGTTCACTCTGCACGTTCCCTGATCTGCAGCTTTTTAGCTCAGCATGTCTGGTGTTTAGCTGTTTGCTTTAGCCTTTATCTCTTTGCAAACAAGCACACAAAAGCAAAAAGAGCTCAGGTGAAGCTGTAAAACATACACACAAAAACAGAAAGCGCAACTTGGCTGCTCAGTTAAAGGTCCAGATATTTCTGTCAGAAGTTGGCAGACAACTAAACAGAAGGTATAGTGGAGTTTAGCAGGTTCAGATAAAAGCATCGAGTCTATGTATGGGCACATGCAGCTATATTAGGAGTTAAAGCTTTGTGTGAATGCCAAGCAGCAACCTTCAGGATTTAAAAACATTGCACCAATGCTGAAGTGGCAAAAGCTGCAGTTCCTCCAGTGGCCACTTGAGGCTTTCTCCTAAAACAAGTCAATCCCCATAGACTCCTGTGTTAAAATAAACTTTAAAGCATTAAAAGCATCTTTACAGCCTCAGTGGATGTTTTCCCACATCATAACTATCAACACAGGCTTAAATTTTCTTTTCTTTCTTTCTTTTTGTAAATAAATTTATGCATCTGGATGCTAAAGTGAAGATCGTGGTCGCTTTGAGTGACAGGCGTTCCCAAGGCACCTGGATTTGATCACAGTCTGCTGGGCCTCACCTCCACTGCCATGTTTGTGCTGTTGGTGCCTTTTGGAGCATTTGCAGTGGCATTATCTTATTGGTCTTTTACTTTGCACTAATTAGCAGGTATGCTTTTCTGTGTGGTGCATGTGTACAGTTTAACGATACATCACGTCATAGTAGCTCGGTTCTCCGAAAAAGAAGAAGCATCATCCGAAATGGAATCAACATTAGCATAGTCCTCTTCTTGTTCTGCATCACGGGACAGAGTCACTGCCAGATGTGTCAGGCTGGCTCTCCCTCTCTCCACGTTTGGACAAACCCATCCTTCGTCGTCTTGAGAGGTGAACTCGGCAGCCTTCTGCTTCGAGAAGCTGCGGCTTCAACACGGGAATGGTTCATGTTCTGCAGCCGCCTGTGTACTCCAACCTCTGACGAGGCACCAAATACACGAGCCCCTGCTTTTTTAAAATTCTGTCCTGTTGACAGGCGAGCTCTAAAGCCGCCGTGCTGACAAAGACCTCGGCCTGTAGTTGCGGATTAGCAGAAGTTAATACTGTGCTCTCACTGTGTTTTAGCCTGTGTTCACTCCTATCTCTGAACATGACACAGCACTTTACTGCACTCATTTCTCACCCTATAGGTGCTTCTTCATAGCCGTGACCACCTGCGCTGCCTGCTGTCCCCTGAAACTAAATGTGCACCTCACCTTCCAGCATCTGCTGCAATGCAAAAAAAATTAGCTGCCATGGATAATTTTAGTCGGCTGAGATAAATAATGAGCCTCGTGTCTCCACTGAACATTTCACCCGACCCATTTTCTCTCTAAATCGAGCTTGTAACTTATCAAGAAATGCAACAGATTTCCTCCAGCTATGCTATTAAATATTATTCTGACCAGCATGACAGGTTACTGTTACAGAAGAGAGATCACGCTGACATTTGGTCCTCAGTAGGTGTCCGGGTCAGGCTCCATCCATCAGTGATGGTGGAAGACTATACGGATTATTTTATCAGTAAGTAGAAACACAGAGTATCCCAGCTGTCCTCTCCATTTGTGAAATTTTTGGCAAAGTTGATCTCACTGAACCCTTACATATTGAATCTAACCGTGAGGTTTAGAGGAGAAACTTCTAGCATTTGCGGCCAATCAGCTTACCTGCCATTCACCGTTAGTTACGTTGAACTCCGCATTTTTCTTTTCTTTTTCTCAGACTTCTGCTAACCAACTCATTCCCTTAACTACACATAAACTAATGGTGTTTGTGATTGTCTGTTTAACCTGTGGATGTCTGTAGTTCTTTAGACCGAGTGGGCGATATCACAGTCTGTGTGCGATGATGTTAGCATTGCATAACCTCCTCCAGGATCTTTGAGTTTCATCTTTTCCAGCCTGCATTAAAGGCCGGTTCTCTCTACACGATGCTGAATCCTGATCAGCTTTCGTGTCGTCGGGGGCTACAGTTAAGCGGGGCTCTCTCTCCCTGTACTTCCTGTATGTGTGTCTCTCTTATGTCTTGGGTCCCATCACAGATATCACTCTCTCCTCTGCTGCTGGATGCTTGCAGAAAGACAGCAGTGGATACACTGCAGCGTGATCTGCGTGCTCAGTCATTTAAGACAAAAAGCCATTGTGTTACTCCGCTGTCACGTCTCTCTCCGCCTGGCCCGGCGCTCGCCTGCCAGATCAATAAGTAGATGTAGGCACTCAGTGGACTGTGGAGGAGCTCGGTTAAATGGATATGCTAAAGAGGTCCTCGTGTCCCAGAGCTCTGAGAAATACTTGGTAATAGAATTGGGCGTTGTGATGTTTACACTGCAAAATAATGTCACGTTTCCTGTTTGCATCGCGCCCACACACAGACAGCATTGCCATGCTTCGGCTGGGTCATCCTTTCTCACTTGGTGTCTTTTCTTCTTCAGTTATCTCACGGCCAGCTGGCTCCTTCTGGCTCCCACGGTGCCAGGGGTTCAACCAAAGGCCCCTCGCTGGCAAAGTGCAATGAAGCCGGAGCCTTTTTAGACAAAGCTGGCCTGTGCCACAGAAAGACAGGGAGAACGAGGAGGAGGAGGAAGAGTGTGATTTTTAAATGCTGTTTACTGTTCTCATTTTCAGTGGAGTCCGTTATAACGGCAGCACAGTCTGGACCCTGCAGGGTGCATTATGTGTATTCTAGGAGAACAGTCGTGTTTGGTGGAAGCTAATTAGATGATTTTGCTGGCATTTTAGGGATTATCAGCATTTTTAGTTTGCAGACGTTTGTTTCTACAATTACATTTTTTTTTTCAGAAAGCTTATCTCCAGTCAGGATGGTCACAAAAGGCGGCCGTATGCTATTGTTTTCCATTTACCGCTTCATGTCGGGCTCGCTGTCTGAAATGTCGCTCTGAGCGGTTTTATACATCTCCGCCACGGGTCCATCGCCACGGTCGGCTGCCTCTTTGATGAGGCTTGACTTAGACGGTAGCTGCTGTAGATTGAAATCCTCCCCTCGCCTCACAGACGTGCAGCAGCGGCTGTAGCTCTGCATCTTGGCTGAGCTGCAGTGTTTCATCTTGGAAGCACTCTTTATAAGCAGTAAATGTGAATTTTTCAAGACTAGAACGGAATATTATAAGTTGTGTCTTCCCCCTCGGGATTGCTTATTATCGGCGTTTGTTTGCATGAAGCTCTTTTGTTCAGAAGAGCTTCTTATCACTAATGCGGCTCAGTAAGGTGAAGGCCTGCCTCCCACCACTGCATGACTCTGAGACAGAGTCTCACGCTTTTATTACCTCTCTTAGACTTTCGTAGCTCTTTATTTGTCGGCTCTGATCAGTCGTTACTTCGTTGTCAGCAGGCTGTAGGAAATGCAGCAGCTCGCCTTTAGACAGGAAAGAAACATGGTGATCACACCTTTTCTGGCCTCCTTACACTGTCTTCCTGTCCATCAGGATCCAGTTTAAAATTTACTTGTTTTTAAAAGCCTTATTGGTTTGGTGCCACCTTACTTAACAGAACTTTCGGAGCCTCTGACCAGATAGTCCAATCCAGGCTTAAAAGCAAAGTCTACAAAGTCTTTGTAGTGGCAGCTCCTAACTTTTGGAACAACCAAACTTCCCACGTACAGCTCAGTCATTTTAAAACAACTGCTTATTCTTGTTTTCTTTCAGGTCTAGATGAGCAGGATAGCCTGATGCAAATACGGCCTTATTTAATTAGTTGTATTTGTTGATTTTTATTGTGTATTTGCTGTTTATTTATTGACTGTATATTTTTTTACAACCTGAGGTTGTTGCTGAAAGCTAGGATAAAGTTTATTGAGATGGTTAAAAAAAATTAAAGCAGCTGATGTACAGATATCCCACTAAGCCCCTGCTTCTGTCTGTGTTCAGGTTGCAGTAGTAAATAAGCAGCTTTTATCTATAAAGCAGGTTTTCTGTTACAAACCTGTTGTCTTTAAGTCCTGTTTCAAGTTTCATGTGTAATCGACGTTATGCAAACCAAAGCTGACCTTTATATGTAAATGCAGCTATTTCACTAAAATAAAGGAAGCAAAATAAATCACAAGGGCTTAAATCACCGTTTCCCAGTATCGTTGTTTTGATCATTGTGATGTCAAATCAAATCACTGTACATCAAGGATGGACATGATCACTGCTTTAAAACGTAATTAGATTAAATCAAGCTTGTAATTTATCAATAAGTGCAACAGACAGACTCTGACTAAGAATTCAAATGTTATTTTGGCCAGAGTTTTACAGAGACCATTACAGATTTATCCACTGAAGGCAGATTTCACTGACATTTGGTCCTCGGTGGGTGTCGAGGTCATCCATCTGTGTTTGTGCTCCATGATGGTGGAAGGAATATTCAGAAGTCCCAATACAACTGTGTTAACTTTTCCTTGTGTTGTGTTCCAACACAAGGAAAAGCATTGTAAAAGTATAGAAAAAGAAAAGCGAAGCCTTAAACGTGCTTTCTGTTTACAGACCAGCAGGAGGCGACTTTTATATATACTCTGTGAAACGGTCAGAAACACATAAAAACATTAAAAGCTGGGACCAGTCTGCTTCAGGATGGTTTCTTTGGTAAACAATTCATAATTCATTTTGTAAGTGAAAGCTGCTTCTGTTCCTCAGATCGATATTTAATTTCATGCTTCACCAGAAATGAAAGTACTCTGTTAAAGTCATATATATTAGAATAGGGGATTGTTGTTACTTTAATGTGCCAGCTGACTGATTTTAAAATGGTGATGTAAACCAACAAATAGGAAAAAATGTAGTCTTTATGTTTGCAGTAACTATCATTATACATCATCATTGTTATTATCCAGTAAATATAAAAAAATGTGAAAATGTAAAAATATTTATTTCAGTGCAAGCGGTGATTTCTCTAATTTGTTGCCATGTTTGATGTTCAGGCTAAAAAAAATGTAATTGTCTGATTAATATTTATGAAACTAATCGATAATTTATTTGCTGCAGTTGTTACATTAAGAACCCCTAAGACATTATATCATACTGTACTGTAGTATATACTTATACTACTATGTGCTATACTTATACTATATCTGGAGCAACTACGCATTGTGTTCGAGAGATATTACCTGATATTTAACTTCTGAGGCTGGGCTGTACTTTTATATAATACTATAATATAATAGATGGTGCAGGTGGTCAGTTTAACCTTAATTCAGCAAGTAAAAGAAAAAAGCATTTAGATGAGAAAACATTTCAGCACACTGCCCCCTGCTGGTGAAAGCTTTAGTTAAATTGTACGTAGAGCACCTTTAATGTAAGCGGTAAATCCTGTGCTTTCAGGCTGTATCTGATCTGTGTTGTTGGCTCTCTCTCCCTGCAGAGATGTGGTACTGGGTCTTCCTGTGGTGTCTCTTCTCCTCGCTCTTCGTCCACGGGGCGGTGGGGCTGCTCATGTTAGTCATGCTGCAGCGCCACAAGCGGGGACGCCTCATCACCCTGGTGCTGGTCAGCGTGGGTTTCCTGGCCTCGCTCTCCGGAGGCGTCATCACTAGTAAGCCCATTTACTTCCCCTTTTGTTTTCTTGCTGACGGGTTATTTTTAGAGCGACCTCAGAGTGCGGCGTTCAGCACCCAGAAGAAGACGAGAGGTGACAGGAAGGCAGAGCGAGCGCTGGGTGAGGTGACCGTGTGTTAACTCGTGTCAACTAGAAGAAAACAGAAGCTGACAGAGAGACAGGGAGGAGAAAGATTTTTAGACTAATCTGCTTCTGTGTTTACCTGCCTGTTTGTTTATGTGGCCCAGGAAACTTCAACGTGTCGGCACGATAAGGGTTCATTTAATTTAACAACATTTTTGTGATTGGCTGGACTGTTGTCGCTGGTAGGAAGAGTTTGCACCCAAAAAATACCAACCACACACACACACACACACACAAATGACCTAAACACTAACTTTGAAGATATTCCAAACAACAACAAGAAGAACATTTAAAGGTACATTTTGTAAAATCCCTATTCAGATTTTTTTTTTAAATTCACGCCACTGAGTGTTAGATTCGTCTATGCACTGTAACAAAGACCTCTAACTAATCCTCACCTGACTATTACAATGTTTTATGTTAAGAAATCAAGGATATACTGTCCACTTTCACTCTGTCTCTTAAGCAGTCAGTAGTTTAACCAACCATCCCAGTGATGTAATGTTCTGTACGGGCACAAGTTCAGTATCTTTCCCATCTTTGCTTCCTCCTGGGCTACAGTTACTGCCCCCCCAGCTAGGCAGCCTCCCATCCAAGTACTAACCAGGCCCACCCTGGCCAAGATCAGCAGAGATTGGGCGTGTTTAGGGTGGTATGGGGATGAGCAGTGACATGCTAGTATAAAGTTAACAAATTACACTCCTACCTGGTCTTTGAGCTGCTTGGAGAAGTCTGGCGTGTTTCCTTTTTTTGTTCCAAATGCTCAAACGATTTAAATGTGGGTGTTTAGTCTTTTGCTTGAAGCAGACTTTTAGCTGCATCTACAGATTTTCTACATGTTGCTGTTCATCAGATGTCTGCAGTAACCTCAGAACAAATGGGGAAAAACAAAAAACAAAATACAGTCTTATTTCTTGACACCACCCCACTTTAAGTTAACAGTCAGTTCCTTTAGTCAATTCTAAGAGCTACATCATTACATCCAAGTGAATGTGTTAAGGTTTGGGCGGCTTTGAGACAAATTCTCAAGTAGCGACAGGCTGTTACAGTCACAGTAGGGAAAAACAGTGGTTGGAGAATGGAACACAACCAAAATGAACGCAGCTGACAATTTGATGTGTCAAGACGGCAATAAAACAGCAATAAGATGAAGTCTGTCTGTGATTAGATGGGGTGCAGTCAGTCGATTGAAAGTGGTGGAAAGTAAGCATGCATCCTCAGGCCAGGAGCTGTTGGTCGCTGCAACTACTCACTCAGAGCAAAACATTTTTCTTTTCCTTTTTCTAGTCGCAAAAAAGGTGCTGTCCTATTTTTACTCTAGTGTGACTGATCCATTAGGGTAAGAAGGTAAGAAGTCCCAGTGCACCTCAGGTCACGTTCCCTGCAGAGTCCATGGGTATCACATTTCAGCACTAATGATGATACCTGCAAGTCTGCATTAGAAATGAGGGGCAGCGGATCCTTGAAGACCAGGGGTAATTAGTCTGAGGCCATCTAATTCATCTCTCTTTGTTAACACTTAATATAACACAGTAGAGTGGTGCAGATAGTTATCTATAATACATGATGACATCTGTGGTGACTGTGAAGTAAAAATACCTTAAAATACTCTAAAAAGGCAGAAATCAGGAATTGTTAATCATTTATTTTCTACTGTGAATCAAAACGGTGAGGAAATCTGTTCGCTGTCTGCACGTTTTAATAACTGGCACTTGTTTTCATTGTTATACCAGGTGTGATATGTTATCTTGAGCTAGGACAAATATCAGTATTTTGTATCCAATACAGTGGGGCAAAAAAGTATTTAGTCAGCCACCGATTGTGCAAGTTCCCCCACCTAAAATGATGACAGAGGTCAGTAATTTGCACCAGAGGTACACTTCAACTGTGAGAGACAGAATGTGAAAAAAAAATCCATGAATCCACATGGTAGGATTTGTAAAGAATTTATTCGTAAATCATATTTTTGAAACACAAAAATATTCACTTTATTATTTTTTTAAACACTGCAGGTGAAGCTGATATCCAGGCTTTGTTTATTTGCCTTTACCTTCCCCTTACTGTATCAGTGTGAGAGCACAGGGTGTGTAAATAGACCTGCGTCTATCGTAGCGTAGGGCTCTGTGGATGACTCACTCACCGTCACAGATGTGAGCTGGTGCCCCAAAAATAGAAAAGCCGCTTTATTATTAATGTGTAGCAATCAGAGTGAGCTAGACTATTGACAGCGTCACCAGCCATGTGTACGCGAGCCCGGCACAAAATCAGAGTGTGTGTTTGTGTGTGTGTGTGTGTGGAGACTGCAAAGGCAGCAGTCGCAGCTGAGTAGAAGTAAAAGAAAGGTCATGCAGCACAGAGGAAATGTCAGCCTTTAATAGTTGTTTAAAGTCCTTTTCTATAACATTAAATGTCCAGGACTCTGATTTGAGCTACAGTTTAGAGTCTACAGGCCTCAGTTGACATGTTACATGTTTAAGTTTATGTTGTGTTTGGAAGGTTTGCATGATGGCACAGCTTCGTGTGTTTCAACTAAGCAAACCACAAGCACATTGTCCTTTAGACAAATGAGTCCAAATCGGAGATGTTTGGTAATAATGCAAAGTGCATAATATCAGCAGCACAAATAAATGTTATTGTCATGCACAATGGAGGAGGCGTGATCCTTTGGGCTTGGTTTGCAGCCAATGGGTCCGGGCACCTTCCAGTGCCAGACTGATGTTTAAGACCTGAACACTAAACCCCTGTTGATACTAAAAGCTGAAGATTTAGACACAGAAACCAACCTCTTTCTCTTTTTAATCAGGACACACGTGCAATTTTTCTTTTAGTTTTTAATACAAACACAAAGCAAAGATGAGAAACACTCCGACTTTAAAGCCAGTGTGATGCTACTTTAGAAATACTGGTTTTCCTTCTCCACACATTATTTTTTCTTTCTATCCGCCTGACGTGCAGGTTACTGAAGAGCCTTTTGTAACGCATGTAACAACATGATATAACTCTAATCTAATTGCTGAGTATAGCACAGTAACCTGTTACATTACTGTTACTGAAAAATGTAACGTGATCACTTTGTTTTCTGTAAAAGCAGCAGCGATTGCATCCTCCACACCGTAAATATGATAACCTTGATGAAGGGAGGATTCGCTGGAGCGCTGCTGGTAGCTTTAACTGGTAAACTTTGTTTAGATTTTCTCGGCCTTCGAGTCCAGCAGTTTAAAAATAGCTCACTCGGCTTTGGTGCTTGGATTAGAGAAACGTCCTCTCCTGCTGTTTGTCTCAATCACGACTAGACGGACAGCGTGCAGTGAGAACTGCTGCAGGAAGAGCAGCGAGTCCGCTCAGAGTGTGGCTGCGAGGAGGCATGCACGAACGCTCCTCCATCACTGACAGAAGGGCGAGACCAGGAGGGACATGTTTGTCCGCTGATCCCCTGACTGTGGATGTTCAGTTGGGTTTAATGGTGACAGGCAGCTGTGTGTGTGTCTTTCTCTTTGCCAGATCTTGTATTAGCATTGACTTTTAAATTTTTTTATCTCCCTCAGGCGCGGCCGTGGCGGGCGTTTACCGCGTGGCGGGGAAAGGCATGGCACCGCTGGAGGCGCTGGTGCTCGGCGTGGGCCAGACCACCCTCTCCGTCGTCATATCCTTCTCGCGGATCCTGGCCACGCTGTGAAGAAAACCCATGACGGGGTGAAAGCGGGCAAACCGAGCCGGGCAGAGACTTTAGGCCTGCTTTTATGGAAGGACATGAGGCACAAGTCCTCTGGACCTTTTGAGGGCCGGATCCAGGGTAGAGCGCCCCCCCCAGCGTCTCTGCACTGTGCAGGAAGGTCGTCATCGTGTCAGAGAGCAGCGCCGGGCAGAGGCTCGGCCTCAGCTTCTGGACCTGAAAGCCATGTTTCTGAGTTTCCAGAGTTATGCCACTTCTTCGTGCCAAAAGCCTTCTCTGTGAAAACAGCAAGCCTCGGTGGCCGACTGACTCTCAAAGGCTTTCTGTTGAACTTTTGAGGGAGGAGGAAAAAAAATCTATTTTTTAAACAGCGACCTGTAATCGTGAGCTGATGATCTTTGGCGATCGGAACAAAAGTTCGGCAAACAAACAAAAGAACAGCAGTGTCCATCAGCAGTAAAACACCTTCATCAGTATTGAACCGCCGCCGCGCCTCTAGGCCTGCATACAGCTTCTCGCTCCTTCTCCTGAGATGGCTCGAAAGCCGCAGCATCCGACTCACGAGCAGGAAGAAGCTTTGAATTTTTGCACTTTGTAAATGTTGGCGAAGTGGCAGAGGAAAACCAGCATGTGATGATCGATTTTAAAGCGTGCCAACAACAACTCTGAGCGGAGTCAGAGGAGTAGTTTGGGGAGTGTGTTTATTGGCTTTCTTCCACAGACAGAGAGAGAGGATGAGATCAATGTCACTCTGATGTCTTTACTGTAAACAAAGGTGGAGCCGGGAGACAGTAAAGTTATCTACCTGCATCTGATTTATCTCTATTAAACAATATAACATAACATAATATAACAGGATATAATGATAATCGAGTTGCAGGAATTTGCTGTAATAATAAAAATATTTTCATTCGAAAAGTTGGAAAAGAACCAGATTAGAGAAAAGAAACGGAAATTTGACCATCCAGTATTTCCAGTGTGTGTGAGGCAAAAGTAGGTGTACCTGTGCTGTCAGTATGCAGGTTTTACGCCCATGAGCAGCAGTAAAGGCAGCTAAGCGTTCCTGTAATCATCGATCAGTCCTGCGCATCAACTCGGAGGGGTTTTTAGCCCATTCTTCCGTACAGGAGCGTTCAGACTCTGAGATTGCGGCGCGTTTCCTCGTGTGAACGCCTCGCTTCAGGTCTTACTTCGGTCAGGGATTGTATTTTCAACACATGACCTTTATTTTTCTTTGATCCTTCTTTGAGGTTCAGATCACGCACGCCTTCCTGCTGAGAGGCAGCGGGCCAGGCTCAAACCTTGACACCCCTCTTACATTTTACCCTCTAACGTCCCTCTAACGCAGTGGTAGGGAACTCCAGGCCTCGAGAGCCGTTGGTCAACACACCTGAATCAAATGATTAGTTCATTACCAGGCCTCTGGAGAACTTCAAGACATTGAGGAGGTCATTTAGCCACTTAAATCAGCTGTTTTGGATCAAGGACACATCTAAAACCTGCAGGACACCGGCTCTCGAGGCCTGGAGTTCCCTACCCCTGCTCTAACGTGTTTGATAGATCCCCTTTGTTTAAATAAATACACCTGATTGGCATCCTGTTGACTGAAAACATCCTTAGCTTCATATTCACGGTACAGACATCAGAGGGGCATCATCAAAACTTTTAGCAAGAAGGCTAATAAACGGTTTGTTGAACAAAACAGGAGCCGTCTGTAATAGGGAGTGATTTGGTTTGGCTCTTTATAGATTAATTCTTCCTTATTCAGGGTAAGAGGAGTAAAGGTGTGTCAGCATTGAAAAGGGTCACTTTGCTGCTTGAGAATCAGCATATTCCCAGAGAAATCGCTCCGAGTGAGTCTGTGAGTCCTGCAGGTGCAGATTTTCTGGAGCCCCGGTCCTCCTCGGCTCACCGTAGTGCTGCTTATGTCTGCACTGTTTCAGTATAAACTCCCCGTGGAAAGCCATCCTTCCCTCCCCGGAGAAGGTCACAGATTGTGCTGCTCTGATTTATTTTCTTCTTCTTCTTCTTCTTCTTCTTCTTCTTCTTTTATTCTATGCCTACTTTTTTCTTTATTGTTTTGTTTATGAACCCATGCTCCTTAAGTTTAACTTTGCACGTTGCACTGACTTTAATCTGCCTTGTTTTAGATCAGTGTGCATTGACCCGATGCTATACACACGCAGACACAGATTATGATGATGAAGATGATGCTTTGGAAAAAACAAAATAATGTGAAGACTGTGCTCGAAGTTACTGTATGTAGATGCCAGACACAGGCGGTGCCGAAGAAAGTTCAACTTTGCCCAAACCTTCACCCAGGAGGTCGAAATACCAAAGTATCGCTCACAGTCTAGCTTTACTCATCCCGTTTTCTCATCTTACTGACGTCAACATAAAGAGTTAGTGGTTTTATGTACTTTTTAGGGACATTTGCACATTCAAAAATATGCTCGTGCTGATTTTTATTTCTTTTATTTTTTTGCGGTTTTGTGGCTCTGAAGGTAAATTATGTAATGATGTAACAGTTTACTTTCACTACCAGCTCAGCACACAAGAGGGCGATATTGCACTGGAATGAAGTAGCAGCAGGAGCCTGAATGCCTGTGAGATGATTGTGGGGTTTGGAAATATTGAACAAAAAAAAAAAGGTAAATGACCTGAAGCCCCTCCCCCTGTTTATTTTCCCCCTGTAACACTGGGTTGCTCTGCACGTGGTCTGCACCGCCCGTTTGAATGTGTAAGCTCAGCCTTCAGGGACCAATCGTGACTCACCTGCTGTCGGTGAAATCTGTTTCTGCGAGCACTTTGTGCATGTTCGTATGCGGCTCACAGGAGACTGATGAGCATCGTTGTCGCCGTGTTCGGTGTCGGTCTGAGCAGTCGTGCTTGTGACTAGAATAAAAGGATTTCCATGTGTTTTCTTTCATTGCGCTGGTGGTCGGAGAAGGGGTGTGAGGACCTACTACAAGTGACAGCAGTTTTACTGTCTTTACATAAAGTGGGTTTTTTTATGTGGCGATTAAAACTGCAAGAATGGACTCGATGCTGTCAGATATGCACATCCAGAGCTGTACATAGCCGCAGTGTGCTTCATAAACAAACTAACCGCTGAATAGCATTCGCACCCGGTGCCATTACTGGTCATGACGGATATATGTGTGTGTTTTTCCGCTCCAGGTTCTGTGATTGAGCCGTGTGACCGTGAGTGTGCGTTGTAATATCTAAAGGAGACACCCAGCAACTAATAATCCCCTCTAGACTTTTAAAAAAGTAACGCCATCACGCTGCAGGAAGACACCCAGCTCAATAATCCTGTCTCTTTCAATAGGCTTATGATAGAAGCTGCACCCACCATTCGTACCAACACAGCCACCACCTCAAGTCTGCTGTTGCCCAAATGCCACAAATCCCGCCCCCCTCTCTTCCCAACCCCGAACACATACTGTGTACCCGCCGCTGTGGCTGCATGTGCAACGCAGCTCAGGTAACATGTGAATGGACTAACATGGACAATCCACCCAGAGACAAAGCTGTACATAAAACCCAAAGTGGCACTTCTCCTGTAGATAATGTACAATATCTTCTTTTTTAATTTTGTACCAGCCAAACTGCTGATATTTATAACTATTGCCTATTTATGTACAAACTGTTCTCCTGTACATACTCAGCAGGCGGTTGAAATAAAAATCTTTTGCAGCATAAAAAGCTCAGGAGTGTTGTTTCTGCTCTTTATGGATCGTCTTCGTCTCACAGCACAAACAGGAGGAGTGCGGAGGAACCTGGTGATAATGTTATGATATGTGTATCATATTTAATGCATCAGTTTTTGATACCTCTACATCATCAGTGTGATTTGTCTTAACTGCAACCCCGTTATATGTTTTCATAATAGCCAGGAAACCTACGCCTTCTTTGGGTAAACTGATGGCCAGCAGGGGGCGACTCTGCTGGGTGTGGAAGAGTCAGCGGGGAAAGCGGCCCTCTGCTCTCTGGTTCTGTGACCTCATTGAAACTCTTTCCTGTGGGCTCAGTCAATAATTTCAGGTCATACTGAATAAAAAATGAAGTTAATTTAGTAAATTATTGGTCACTGAGTGAGAAAGGAGGATCATTAACAAGTGAGCAGTCCTTCATCAGGCCTTCACCAGCTAGTGAGTTACATTATGGTGGCTGTGTCTGTCTTTTATACTGTATGTGGTTAGAAATTAAGAGGAAGGTTTTTAAAGTGTAGATTCAGCAGAAAAAAATTAGTCTTTTGGATACTTTTGATGGAGATGAACAGTCAGGTCCAGAAGCATTTGAGTGGTGGCACTTTTTTTTCTTTTGAGCACCACCTCAGTTGATTTGAAATCAAGACTTTCAGCTTTAATTCAAGGGGTTTAACAAAAGTGAACCGTAGAAGCATTACAGTCATTTTTGTCCACAGTCTGACGTTTTCAGAAGTTCAAAAGTAATGGACAACAGGCAGTTTCGTGCCCAGGTGAAGCTGGCCATGAAACTAACCAGATAAAAGCTTTGGAGTTGATTCCAAGTGTTGTTCTAAGTGCATTCAGTATGAGGTCCAAGAGCGGGAGGCCATCATTCAGCTGAGAAGCCAAAATAAGCATATCAGCATATAAAGACCATATTATTGTCCAAATGCTTAATAGACCTGACTTTATGGGCTTTTTAAAGGCTGTACAATTTAGTGTTTAAGATCACTAACAATGGTGACTGTGCCTTTTAATCTACCTAAAAGTGATAAAAGTTGTAGTTTTCTTTAACAGTTTTATTGGATTTACTTAATTTAAATTTAAATTTGAGCAATATTTCTTCTTTTTACATATACAAGGATCAGAAATGACTCTTTAAATCTGACCAGCTCCCTGTTTTTATTCTTGGATTACTTCCATATGAGCAGCATGGACTAATAATCCTCATTTGTCTCAGAACTGGCCCTTGGTGCAGCCTCTCAGTTCATCCTTCATCTGAAACAAACTGTTTCAGCTCCTTTTGAAGTTCAAAGTAATCTTTATTAAGGGTATCCGCTCTCACTGACATCATGAAGAGCCACGATCAGAAAAACTGTGTCAAGCTTTGCTCTTATAGGGATTACTTGCCCGTGTGCTCGCCTCATTATTTCAAACCCTTTTTAATGACAGAAAATAAGCCAGACACAGCATTTTTCTAGCTTTGTTAACCACTAAAAGCACTTAACATATTAATATGGTGCACTTTACTGAGCAGTTAGCGCACATGCTTGCACTGCAGCTTTGAGCCTCTGTTATGTATTTAAACTCATTATTTTTTACATTGTGTTGTTGTGATTGTTGGCAGTAGGCCTGCCACATGTTTGCTGATTGCTCATATTCTGTGAAATCTGTCTTCTATGTTTACATGCAGGTACATTTAGTTGGGCTAATTATTAGCTGTAAACGTAAAGATGTCTTCCTGTGCAATCACTGTTTGTTCTTTGTGAACGCCAATGTGTCTTTTGCCCGTCGCCTCCGCCCAGTGCTCGTCTCCCGGCGTTCCCTGGCTCTGCTGTACGTGCCCTCCCGCAGCAACCATTTTTAGAGAAGGTAAAGTCATGTTTTGTCTCCGCACGGACTCGAGGAAGTTGGCTGTTTTCATTTGCTGGTATGATACCCAAAAAAAGCCTCCGGTACGTGATGCCTCCTCATTGTAACGGTGGGGGCATCGCCTCCTGAAACATTTTGATTGTGGCTGTGACTCCAACACACAATTGCTCATTCTCATATCTGATTTGACATTTGGTTGCTGTTCCAGCCGTGTGATCTGCTTTCCTCTTTGGCTTGAACAAGGTTTTCTTTCCCTTTTTTGGGTTTCATATCCAGCCCACTGCACACACGTTGCTGCTGAGTGTAATGTATTATTAATTCTGCAGGGACGAGGAGGAGAGGAGGAGGAGGAGGGCTGTGAATAACTGTGATGGAATTTAGTCAGCATTCTTGTGGGCTCAAAAGGACAAAGGTCTCGAGTTGTTATCACCTTGTTTTTTGTTATTTTATTCTTTAATGGCTGAGAACAGAGCCTGTGACTGCGGCTTTGGTTTCCACTCATCAGCCGAAACGACCAATCGGAGAGAGAGGCTGAGGTGAGCTGATAAGAAGTCAGCGGCCGCTATGGAGGCAGGAAGTGTTTCATAAGAGGCCAGGGAATGTAGCTGTTGTATTTATGAGTGTTTGATGGATGTTTGGTAAACTCGGGAGCAGAAACAATGATGTTTATGCTCTTAACTGACCTTAAATCACACTGAAATTGATGCATCGATGTATTATTACAGCGTGTCACCCGGTACAGCACATAAATACAAGCTTTTGATAAATCGTTGCAAAAATATGTGACAGGTTGGGATTTCTTTGGAAACTGTACAAAGATCATCCACCAGCAACATATTTTCCTTATGTCACCAAAACACCTTTGGCCTGTCAGTGCTTGGAATTTGCAAGACTTCTGTCCTCTTGTATCTGAGAGCAAGACATTAGCAACAGATCCTTTGAGTCCTGTTTGCTGTGACGAGTAAACCATGTGCAAGGATGTTCAGGTAGGTGACATCCACATGTATGGCAGGACCGAGATTTTCCGGAGTTTTCTTATATCTGTGCCTCTGAGATTGTGCTGGCAGGAGGAGACACAATCACTCTCAGTGCATGTATTGAAGGATGTCTCAGTTTCTGCAGAGGACAGGGCAGGCTATGAATAAGGATGCACAGGTGAGGCACAGCACACAGCTTGTCCTTTTTATCTTTAAGTTGTTTCATATCTTTAATGTCAGAAACTGAATGAACAAATCATCTTGCCTTTGACGTTTGTCCTTAACAGGGTCGTGGGAGACACCCAGGAAACATCCTAGTCAGGTGTCAAAACCACCTGGACTGTCTTCCTTTACTGTGGAGGAGTAGCATCAATACTTTGATCTGGGCTCGTCACCCTGCCTCTAAGACAGAGGTAGGATGAAGGCCAGAAGGTTAGCTCATGCAGTTCACATGCACACTGTGGTTTGGGTTTCAGCGTGTTGCCCAACATGCAAGCACAGGGAGGCAGGGATTGAACCACCAACCTTCTGATATGTAGACAGCTTGCTTAAACTCCTGAGCCACAGTCGCTCGGGATGAGGTTACCTAGGCAACCAGAGCCTAGAACACACTATCGACTAACCATCAGCTACAAAGTGATGCTCAACGCCATTTGATCACTGATATAAATAAATTAATGACAGGATTCATTATTTTTTATATCGATTCCACAGGTCACACAATTTGAATGAACTGAACAAAGTCTGTAGCTCAAAGTGCCGAGCTCACAGCTTTCTTTTTACATCAGCATTTCTTTATAGTGTCAACAAAAACTGAGTGATAATATTTTTCTTGAGGCAGTTCAGGCTGATTGATTCATAAATCAATAGTTCATTAAATGTGAATGCTTTCAGCAGCGTGTACTCAATTGATATATTCTAAAAGAAAAAGAGGTTTGGAGGTGCTGTTTTTAAAGGTTATTGGACAATAGATTTACTGGTCCAGCCCTCATGAGACCAAACTGAGCTGTATGTAGCCTGAACCAAAAAAACAAAAAACCTTTGACACCCTGGTCTTGGATAAAAGCAACACTGACACAAAACACAACACAAAATAACGCTGTGGAGCCCAGTGGTGGGCCACGGTTCCAGCGACAGTCTGTAATGATCAGCCTGCTTTAGACTTTACAGACTTTTAAATCACTCCACACCATTGTCTGGAGTTACATACTAAACTAAACTAACAGCCTAAACACACAGCTTCTCTAATGATCCTATAAAATCTAATATTTAAAAGTAGAATTGGAGACAGAGGCTTTAGATTTCAGATTCAGGAGACAGACACCATCTCTACTTTTAAGATTAGGCTGAAAATTTTAAGGCTGGAACATGTGACCCTGAATCCTTCATTAGTTGTGCTGCAATAGGCCTAGACTGCTGGGGACTTCCCATGATGCACTGTTTCTTCTTGACTCATTATGTTTATACATGACTCTGCATTCAATAAACAGTTATTATTTTTCTCTGACTTTCTTCCACAGTGGGTTTTTTTTTCTCTTCCTCACCCACTGGTCACAGCAGATGCTGCCCCTCCCTGAGCCTGGTTCTTCCTTCCTGTTAAAAGAAAGATTTTCTTCCCCACTGTTGCCAAATCAAAGCCAAAATGGGTTTGTTTGATTGCTGGGATTTTCCCTGTATTATTGTAGTGTCTTAACCTTACAGTATAAAGTGCCTTGATGTGACTGTTGTTATTATTTGGCCCTATATAAATAAAACTGAATTGAAAAAAAGGGTTAATCTTTGTTAACATTAAAGGAATACTTTAAAAATAACAACAACTGTTAAATAACATTTCCCCCCACTTGGCCTACAACATATAATTTCAAATGAAAACTGGTACGGTTATTCAATTTCTCCTTCAATGACTTGCAGCTGGAACCTTTAAAAAGAACTCAGGAAGCCTGGGGACTGTTTTGGCCCAAACACCCTTGGGAGAAAACAGGAAGGTAAGAAACAATCTTGTAGTCAATATAGTCACTCATTAAGGAATACATTGGTTTTGCTACCCCTTAGGATAAAAAATCAGGTAAAAATAAATAATATATTAATTTGTTCGATTAACCGCAATTGCTATACTGTTCCTGACATTCACCAGTACTGTTGAGGCGCTGCCAGTAAGAAAACATCCAATAAAATTAAATTAAATTAAATTAAAAAAACATGTCAAACCTCTTTGTGTGAGCATATTTTATACAAATAGTGCTAGAAGTACCCATGTGTAAACATATACTGGAGAAACTAGATGGTACGGGGTGTACAGAGGCACAGACTGTACATAAAGATGGCTGCATGTTGTTTACACTTTGTCCAAACAAAACTTCTTTGCATCATCAAATTATTTCACAATGAAGCCAGATTCCTGAGAAATGCCCCCTTCGCGCTGACCACCAAGCCACTTGCTGCTATTGTCTTATTGTTTCCTCCACGGGAAATACTCAAGACTTGAGCGTGAGTGCAGACGAGGGGATTGCATGCTTGCTTTGAAAGAAACACCCTTCCAACAATGGCTGGCAGCGGGCCTAGTCTTTTGACCCTGCAGATCACTTCACATTATTGACCTTGCCTTTGTGCTGCCTGACTTGACTCCAGCTGCTCATAATGTACAGTATATAAAGCGTAGACACATACAAACAGTTTATGAGGCCAGTCTCCATCGGAGGCCCGGCCCGCTGTCAGAGCAGCGCCGGCCGTCTGGATGAAGCTGTGATCTCTGTCTGGGTTTACTTTAAGATAGATCCTCATGGACTCTAATATCCTAAACATAGAAGAAATTCTCCAGCAGTGACCACACAATGAAATCCGAGTCGGGATGTTTACAGTCTAAAAAAATGGCAGAAATCTATGTCACGCCTTTATAGTTTGGTTTTTGTGCTGTGATTTCAAAGAGGCCATTCGCAGTTTTCAGCTGTATAATGATCCTTTTGATGGATTTATCAAAGCAGAGCAGCGGCTGGTCGCAGCAGGTGATGGAGATAAACATGTTCTCGTTTCTAAATTAATAACTGAACTATAAAAAGGAACAAATACTGACACAGCCGAGGATCACTGAAGTGGCAAATGGAATACAAACACTGAAGTTTAAACAGCGGTTTAAAAGGGGGAAAATGGCAGGTTGAAATGCCACTTATGGTGGAAGTGCAGGCTGTAATTGAAAGAGGAGTGGAAGTTCAGAAAATGAAAGGTGAAGTGCTGAAAAGAAATCAGAGGCAGTTTATTTATTCACTAAATGAACAAAAGCATTGGCCCACACCTCTTAATCAAATTTGGGTAATTTCAGTCCCTTTGCCACAGGTGTATATAAAAGAAAGCACCTGGCTATGCAATCTGATTTACAAGCATCTCTGAAAGGTCGTTCTCAAGAGCTCACTGAACTTACACTCAAATAAGGTGTAATAAAATGTCGCCACTGCAGTCATTTTGAGAAAAGTCTTAGATAATCCATTTGCAAAGTGGAAACGGTCACCGGTGTTCTGCTGCTCCAAACCTCCTCGGACATTAACATCAGCACAAAAACTGTGTGCTGGGAGCTTCATTGTCAAGCAGCTCCTGTAGGTGTCATCTTCAGCATATTGTTCTCATGTTACTTTGAGTTGAATTCTATGTAGATAAAACATAATAATGCTTGGAATAACCCAAACCCAACCCAGAATTAATGAGGCCAAGGCAATCAGTCCAAAAAGAGAGGGAGAGAGAGAAGAGGAAAACGTGCAAGGTCGAGGTTGAACCGCGCACAGGGAGGCGGGAAACCCGAACACAGAGAACATCTGCAGCACAGCAGCAAGTATTAACGAACAGTGTGACGGGGACCCACTGGGCTGATGTGGGAATGACCAGCAGGGGGTTAACAAGACACAGTCACCAGCAATCAGGCAACTACGGGAAGACAGACAGGAAGCAAAAGAAGAAAAACAACAAACTTCAAAGTAAGAGCCATAAATATGGACACCAAACAAGATGTACACGACAAATGGAACAAAAGGGATGGAAACACAAACACAGTGTGAGACAGAGAAAGGCGTAGATGACACACTGTGGAGGCCACTCATACTAAATGACTGTAAACATAGAAACGAACCAAAAAGACAAGAAAACAAAAACCTGATGACTACAGAAAACAGAAAATGAAACAGCAAGAGATAACCAGAACTAAAGAAGACAAAAGAGGAATCCAGAAAATATAATAAACACAAAACTTTAAACTTTATATACGGAAACACCAGGAGAACCCAAACGGGAAGCAAAACTTTAGCTTGCTGATATTTCAAAACAGACAACAAGGACAGTGTTTTACCTAATGGGACAGCAGCTTCTACTTTAAATCAAATTATTAGCATGTCAATTGTGATTTTAGGTGGTTGCCAGGCAACATGATAACATCGTATCATGCACAATTCCCATTTTATATACATAAATTGCAGGTTATTGTTTTTCAATTAAAATATGTGACATGATGCTTTTATGCTGCGTTACAGGTGCCAGATAGGTGATTTTAGCCTGTTGGTAGGTGGTTGCTAGGCAACAAGACGATGTTAGAATATATGATCTAGATAAGAACCTTCAGGGGCCTGAGATGTACCTGTGTGTCAGGTTTGGTTGCTCAAAGTTAATCGTGTACAGATTTCAGTTATTACGGTATCTAAAATCTGTGTCAGGAGTCTCTCATAAGACAATAACAATGGCTAATAATGCATTGATGATCATATTCATTAATAAAGTATTCTCATTATAATTCGGTTTATTGACTAAACCATAAAACCTAACAAATATTAAAAGAATAGATTTGACCGCAGTTTTTAAAATAGTTTTATTATTTTGTTCTTTTTACTTTGGCCAAACATGCAGTGTTTATAAGATTTTAATGGATGAATTTGATTCGATTTGACCTGCTGAAAGTAAAACCGTATAAACAGTGGACGGTTTAAGAGTGAAGGTGGATGAAGGCTTCCTGGAATTTTTAACTGGGGGTGAGAAAGCTCGATGCGTCAGCAGATAAAGGACAGAAAGCGTCAATTTTGGTGATAATAAACAACAAATGTGGGGGAAGTTGTCAATTAAAAAAGGAGTAAAATATGAAAGTAGATAAAGTGCAAACTGAAATATAAATAATTAAAAGATGAAGCAGTGAAGACAGCTAAAATAAAAGCAGTGAAAGTGATAATTAGTCATCACTTTCTGACTTTCTGTTTGTTTATGTGGAAGAAGCAGCAGCCTGTGGGTTTCTAATTATAGGTAACACTTGAGCATTGTTTCTTATCATCATGCTTTGCAGACAGGGTAACCTTTAAAGCAGCTAAAAGTAATCAGCTACAGGAACGTCTAAAAGAAACCACCTCTTCCTGTCTTCGGGACAGTTTTTCACCCCCTGACTTTTTATTTTATTTTATTTTAAATGATGATGACAATGTGGAAGAAAAGGTCTTTTTCTTCACCCCCATTGTTCCTCGGAGCGTCGGCTCGTCACTCTCATTGTTTCTCCTCTTTGAACAATGAGGAACAACCTCCCCCTGCCACGTCTCCCACCCGCCGGGTTTCTCTTTGGCGATGATTAGTTTCTGATGTGAGACCATTGTCCTGACCAACAGTGGTCGCGTGTGAGGGACAGTGTGACAAATATACAATAACACCCCTCGCTCTCTGGCTCTGTCTCCAGCAGCAGACAGGAAGGACTGCAAGCTTTCATGATTGACCAGAATCCAGGAAACTCTGAAAATCACAAATATGGGGATGTGTCATTTAGGAAAAATAGGACAGGAACTTCGTGTACCCAAACTCTTCAGTACACCTCAGATCTCTCACAACTAGCACATTCACATTTTCTAAAAACAGCCCTGTTGCATCATCAAATATCCCAATGTGTGTTTAACCAAAACCAAACAAAGCAGTTGATAACATTCAGCCTGCCATTCCAACAACTATAATCTGAAAATAAACACAAACACTGGTCTTATTATTTATTATTATCATCTCAAACAGTGCATTAGTCCACCTGTCGGTGTTTTGGAGCTGTAAGCAGCAATTTGTAAGGATCAAGGGCCAAATAAGGAGCAAACTGAATCATTAAAGACCACAGGTCCTGATTCTGGAGGATAAAGGTGATTTAGTCAAAACATACCTGAAAAAAATACTTAAGAATCTACAGAATGATCACTTTTAAATTAACTAGAAACTACTACTTATTTACAATGTAATTAAACATTACTTAATCTCAAATTAAGTGATTGATCTGCTTGAAAACTACAAAACTGAGAATTCAGAGGTGATTTTTTTTCAGTAAACATTTTTTAAGTCTTGCACCACTGCAGACAACCAGAAATGGCTTTGGGTAGTCATGGTGGCAGTTATTTTAAAGCACTAAAATAAAGATTAAAAAGTTTGCTAACATTATCCCAATATGTTGGCAAACTTCTCTCTGGAAGTTACAAAAATCCAACAGATTTCCATTCCAGGATTATGAAAAACCAGTGTAGGAACCTTTAGAGTCCAAATGTAGAATTCATCTGTCGTTCTCCACAAAATCCACAAGAGGGCAGCATAACATGTCTTACAGAGCTGTGGTCTGCAGTCCAGCTCTGACTTTTCTCACCCGCTGGGACCCTCACAGTGACTCATCCTCTGTGCAGCTGGGACTAGCAGCTGAGTCACACAGCTCATCACTCATTTAGCCAGTCAATATCAGATCCAGGCAGCGATGATCTCCTGTAAATCGAGGCATCATCCTCATATTCACCTGTGGCACTGTGCTAACTGGAGTATAAACAGAGGGGGTGGGGCTGCTGCAGTGGTTCTATGGTTTATTATTATACTTCTTTTTTATGCCACAAAGGTATATTTCCACTAAAGCCTAATGCTCATATTAACTAGATACCATCACCACATAGCACATTTGACTGACTGGGACTGAGGTGCCCGTCCTGTCATAATAAATGCTAAAAAAAAATAAAAAATAAAAAATTGATTGACAGGTAATTATCTATACTGGCTTGTCCTGTGAGGCCTCCTGAGGGGCTGCAGTCTATTCCACCTGACACGTGGCGTACCTGTCATCTATCAAACAGAGAGAGGGAGCTGTTATTGTCTTAGAGTAGCTGCTTCATCTGTGCTGAAATCCACACAGAAACAAGAGGGAAACATGCAAACTCCACAAAGAGATGCCAAAACCCATAATTCAATATACATTTTCTGCATGAATTTATTTGTTAAAGCTTCTTTTAGAGTTAAAGTGGGCCTGTTCTGCTTTTCGATTTAGAATAGAATCCCCCCTTATTGTCATTTTACCTGTATAACAAAATTATAGGTGCTCCACGCCAACTTTGCAAGATTAAAATATAAATAGTATGACAGCAGGAATAAATAGCAAACAGGAGAGATGTATACAGTCTAGAGGAATATATGAAAAACAAGAGAAAGGCACACATTGGACAGCAAAGTGTTTGGAAACAGTACAAAAAGACTTGGTCTGAGTATTGAGTCTGTATGTGAGTGGCCTGAGTGTTGTGGGTTACTCAGACCATGGCTCATTGGTGAGGTGGGTGGTCAGGTGTGGGGTGTGTAGTGTGTGTTTGTGTGTGTGGAGGGGGGTAGTGTTTGTTAACAGTCCGAATGACCCAGGGGAAGAAGCTGTTTTTGAGTCTGGAGGTGTGGAACTGGATTGACCTGAGGCACTGACCAGAGGGCAGCGGGTCAAACAGGTGGTAGGCGGGGTGCAAGGGGTCACCTGTGATGGCCCTGGTTTTCCTAAGACAGGAGGATCTGATGATGGCCTCCACGGGTGACAGAGGGCAGCCAAAAAATTTTTGGGGGAGGTGTTCCTGTTCCTGTGCAACCTTCCTCTTCTCGGTTGTGGCCCGAGTACCAAACACCCAGGCAGGGGCGGTAGAAGGCCAGCAGCAGATTCTGGTAAAGGTTATTTT
This sequence comes from Aulonocara stuartgranti, assembly GCF_965226115.1. Taxonomy (NCBI): domain Eukaryota; kingdom Metazoa; phylum Chordata; class Actinopteri; order Cichliformes; family Cichlidae; genus Aulonocara; species Aulonocara stuartgranti. The sequence continues at coordinate 27,970,603 of NC_138957.1, forward strand.
TCCTCAAGATGCGGAGGAAGTGCAACCGCTGCTGGGCCTTCTTTACCAGGGCGATGGTATTGTTGGTCCAGGTGAGATCAGTGGAGATGTGGGTGCTAGAAGGAAGTATTTGGTCCAGGAACCGGTCTCTGTCATGGGTCTTGAACACTAGTCAACATCCTCTAGCAGCTAAGAAAATACGGGGTCTGGTGTGCTTGCTTTCTCCATCCTGGCTTTTTCTTTTTCTTCTTTTCATTCTGTATCATGTCAGTGACAGTTTGTATCTCTGATATATCTCAGGACAGCACGGTTCAGTGTTTGAACCACCTGGAGTTTTAATGTGCTCCATCATCGGGCTACCTGTAAATCTGAGATAGCTCTCTGTTCTGTGATGATGAGCTATAGCAGCCTGTCTACGGTGTAGCCGCCTCTTGTCCAACCACTGCTGCTGGCCATTGTGACCAACCTGCTGGTCAGAGGGGCAGCCAATCAGAGTAAGTCCGCTTAAAAGAAGGGTGGTCTTCAAAGGACAAAATAAATAAGAATACAAACAATATGCTACTGCAGCACATAAACGACCCAAAAGAGTCAGTTACAAGCATAAAAAATAAATAAAATCACATCACATGAAGGAAACCCCGTAATTTTCCCACTTCAGACTCGCCCACCTCACCTGGGTGACTATTACAGGGTAAAAAAATTGAAGTCATTTTGCGGTAAAATCAAAACCCACACTGCTCAATGCCAAATTTTCCCACTTCATGACTTCATGATGTATGCCGAAGTGGAAACTGACATTTGAACGTCTACTATTTAGCAACACTACGTACGTCAGGTTTGTTCCCAAAGCCTCAAACTTGCAATCTGTGAGATTTAAATTCTGCACAGCATGAGACACCGATAGATACTTAGATCCTTCTTCCAGAGTGGACAAGCATTTGCTTCTTATCAGACTCAGACTCCCAGCTATTTTGGCCTTTCCCTTCTGATCATATCATAAGGACAACACAGCAATTCTGTACTTAAACTCCACTGCACATCTTTTTAAGCCCATCAGCTCATGTAAGTTCTGGGAATTGAACCAGCCACCATGTTGTCTTTCTCTGATATATTTCAACAAATCTCCGGAAATAGCTCCTATCTTTCCACCCATTTATTTTCATTTCAGACTGGCAGAAGCGATCTGGTGTTGTGATAAGAATCTCCATCAGATGTGGCGTGTGTCTTTGAAGATATACACGGTTATAAACACTGAGATGGTAAGACAGGGCATGTCTCAGCTGATAGCATCACGCTGCTCACTGAGCGACTGTGTCGGATGCTTCTCAGATACAACACCAAAGGATTTCCTCCTCCTTCCTCCTTGCTGCTCTGTTATGTAATGCGCTCGCATCAGTTGTAAGTGCGGAGCGCCTCGAGCCAAATCAATGTGCTCTAAACAAGCTTCATCCTCATCAATAATGGATTCACGCCGTAAACGTGTCAGACGTCCCTGCTCTTCAGGACCACTCAGCCTAACGCGACGTCCCACAAGAACAGTTATGCAAGACCAAGCGCAGGTTGAAAACCTACGAGCTTTAAATGTTTGAGTGAGCTGCTGTGTGTCTGCAGCTGTGGACACATGACAACACAAAGCCTTCCACCTCTTCATCCGGACTCTCTGCGTCATTTTGCCTTCTTGTATTTCCTTTTCTCGCTGTTCTGTTTACCCAAGCATGCCGGCACGATAGCGTGTTGGTAGACTGTAGGTGTGAAGCAAAGCTTTGCCGAGACGCGTACTCGCCACCAGAGGGCAGTGTTATAAACATGTGAAACGACCAGAGATGTGGACTGCTCTTATTTCCGTTTAAGCAGTTTTGGATCGTTTAGCTTATTATTCTGCAGTCTTTGTAAACACTGCATGGTATTTGCATTTGCTTCTGTTTGTTTGAGACGCATTTGGCCCTCTTTGTGCTCCTTTTATATCTCTTTACCTTCATTTTTCATCTTTTTGTGCCAATTTGTTTCTTATTGTAGTCAATTTGTCTATCTGTGGGATGGTTTTAATCTCTTTTTGGTCATTTTGTGTTTCTTTCTGACACTTTTGTGTCTCTTTGTAGTCATTTTTCACCTTTTGTGGTCATTTTGTGTTCTGCTGTGGTCATTTTTCATTTCTCTGCATTCAATTTGTTTCTCTTTGTGTTCATTTTTTGTCTTTTTGTGTTATTTTGTTTTTCATTGTGGTCATTTTTCATTTCTCTGTAGTCAGTTTGTATCGCTTTGTGTTCATTTTTGTCTCTTTGTGTCATTTAATATTTCTTTGTGGTCATTGTGTGTCTCTTTGTCATCATTTTGTGTGGTTATTTTTCATCATTTTGTTTTCATTTTGTGTGCTCAGGCATGTTCCTTTGGCTCGACCTCTGTGTGGATATTTCAGTAAAATGCCACAGATGAACCAGTCTTGTCTCCAGAATAGTTTGCACAATGGTGGACTCCTATCAGCCCTCTGCAGACCTGCCTACTCGGACCCTCACTCTTCCTGCCAGGCCCGGGCCCTGACATTTTGATTGAGCACACAAGGTCGATGGCGGTAACAAGCCACAGCTGAGATGTCGCTGCTGATTTGGGCTTCATCTGGCACCCTGTGACTTTCAGCTGGGGCATTTTTATCCCCGTCATTATTCTGTCCGTTGGCTGGGACGCTTACCTTTCAGGCAATGCTGTGCTGGAAGTAAATGCCGATTAGCGCTGTTGTAACGAGCAGGAATGTGACAGCGATGTTCTGGCAGGTGTGAGCTGAGCCTGCAGGTTGCTAAGCACAATGAGAGCGTTTCGGGCAGGTGTAGCATTATGTAATAAAACCTAATGCTGGATTCTTGCTGACTGCAGTCTCTTAAAATAGTGACTCTGCACCAAATCTGATCAGTTCTTGTCAGAGACAAAGAAGGGAGGGAGCGAACTACACTTTACTGTGTGTTTGAACCACTGAACACACTAAACAGGAAACAATCTGCAATGGTGGGGGAGATGGTACTCAGTTTGTCATGTATACACATATTTGTGCAAATTTAGATGATTTTAAACATCAAGACAAACTCTGTCATACAGAAAATACGCCAGCATCACACCTCGACATGTGACACCGGAGCTGCCTGCTTTCAAGAGCTTTTTACAGTCCATTTTTATCTCAGTTTGGCCTTAAAACACATTTTTAATCTGTTCTAAACTGATGGTTTAGACCACCCACTGCTCTATAATCTAGATAAAAATCTGCAGATGTTTGTGATTGTGCAGATGTTGGCACTGGACAAGAGTTTTGGGTCAGGAAGCTCGCTGGGTTACATGTTTGAGCGGGCTTCGTTAGCTTATAGTTAGTGTGGAGAGCAAAAGAAATACACCCAACAAGCAACTGATAATATCTTAGTCCATTATTAGCTTGTTCTCAGTATTTGTAAACAGAGGAATAAGATAAGATACCTTAAACCAGACATCCATCATTCATTAACCAACAATCCTGGCTCCATCCATTCACTTCCGCTTATCCTTTTCAGGGTCGCGGGAGCCTATCCCAGCTGTCATAGGGCGAAAGGCGGGGTACACCCTGGACAGGTCGCCAGTCTGTCGCAGGGCTAACACATAGGGACAGACAACCATTCACACTCACACCTAGTGGCAATTTGGATTATCCAGTTAACCTATCCCCACAAGCTGCATGTCTTTGGACGGTGGGAGGAAGCCGGAGTACCCGGAGAGAACCCACGCAAACACGGGGAGAACATGCAAACTCCACACAGAAAGACCTGATGGTGGAATTGAACTCAGGACCTTCTAGCTGTGCGGCAACAGTGCTAACCACCGTGCTGCCCACAAGCCTGGCTATCAGCCCTAATAATATGTCCTTTGTCCTCAGAGTGTGTGTGTGTGTGTGTGTCTGTGTGTGTGTGTGTGTGTGTGTGTCTGTTTGTTTGTTTTCTTTTTTTTAGGGGGGGTAGCTTAAAGTTTTGTTCAGAAAGTGAACTGACCACTTTGTTAGGTACTTATTAGTCAAGAAGAAGTATGCTTGTTGGTCTGAGTGTTTTGGACACTGTTGACCTGCTGGGATTTTCCCACACAGCCGTATCCATGGTTTACAAAGGATGCTGCGAAAAACAAAAGAAACTCGTTACATCCGAGGTGCAGAAGAGCATCTCTGAACGAACAGCATCTGAAACCTTGAATAAGAATAGCTACAGCGTGAGTATTGTGGCTGAGCAAGTCCGTTCCTTTACAATGATGCCAGAAAGCTCAAATAATCTCAAACTGGTGTCTTGAGCATGAAAATGACAACCTTTGGGATGCGATGGAAAGCAGCAAGGTGTATCTAATAAAGTGGCCTGTCATTTGGATCTCAGCTTCCAGAAAGACATTTAGATACAGATTTACAGTTTATAGAGAGGAATGAGTATTTTCAGGTGTTATAATTTCCACCGCAGTGTCATTTCTGTGACAGTCTGACTGATGAGATTAATCTGGAATGAAGAAGTCTCTGCTCTCACTCTGATGAGGCTGCAGTGATATTTTAACATCACTGAACAGATGGGAAATTCTGAGCTAATATACTTTTTTTTTTTCTTTTTTACAGCTCCCTGTTCTTCTAAGAAATAGGTGGTGGGTGGGTGGGCAGAATGTGGGGTAAAAATAAAGAGCAATGAGAATGAGTCACAGCTCCTTCAATCCCAGGCTGGATATAAATACATCCACATAGACACGCGTACGTGCATACGCTTCTCCACGCGTGGCTGACATTACATAAGCTGCAGCGTGGGAGGTGTGATGCGAGGCATGTACAATTCATCAATGTGGGACTGAACTCGGGGGTATCTCGTACATCCTAGTGAGCCCCCCGAACGCATCACCGTAGTTTCATTTTGATGCACGCTCCTGCGCGGACGAACCTCGGTGTAAAATCAGCGGGTTTAAAGTGACGGCCGACCCCAAGGCTCCACGCCGCAGCACAGAGCTGTTATCAAACGTGACTGAAAAGTGAGGAGAGGGATCGGACTGTGACGGAAGTGGAAATGGGAGGATGCGCTGGAAAAATCCTGGAATATGGGGCTTATTTCATTCTGAGTCGATACAGTTTATATTCATATATGAACCACATTCACAGGTTTTTGTTTGGGGTCCTTTTTGTGTTCAATATTAACTTTGTATTAAAATGGCCTGTATTTATATAGCGCTTTACTAGTCCCTAAGGACCCCAAAGCGCTTTACATATCCAGTCATCCACCCATTCACACACTGGTGATGGCAAGCTACATTGTAGCCACACCCACCCTGGGGCGCACTGACAGAGGCGAGGCTGCCGGACACTGGCGCCAAAAATGTTTTTACATCAACAGCCTTAACTGCTTGAAATTAAGGCATCTGGACTTCTGTTTGGTTCATGAAGATGTACTTTGGTAGAGGTGGTCCTGAGACTAATCATGTGACTTTCATGATTAGTCCAGTTGCCTGCATTTAAGCACTTGAGACTACCATGACTTCGACCACTGAGAACCTACACAGACAAACTGCAATGAAAGCCTTTCGGTAGATGGCTGCTTATCGCTGAGCCTGGTTGAGCCAGAGGTTTCTTCCTGTTAAAAGGGAGTTTTTCCTTCCCACTGTTGCCAAGTTTGCTCAAGTTGGGGTTTTCTCTGTATTACTGTAGTTTTTACCTTACAATATTGTGGTGTGAATAAGGCACGGCGGGTCCAGGGATCAGTGTTTAGAGCCATTTTATTTCCATCACCTCACACCACAACCACCAACCCCTGAGTCCTCGTGTTTTTAACTTGGCGGACTGAACTGAAACAGGATACAAACTGTGGTCTCTGAGTTCACAGCCACCACCAGCTATCCTAATATCTTATTCAGCCTACCTGCATTTTCACAACTTTGAACTCACCCACTCCTGGGACTGGTGACTTCATTAGCTCACGCCTTTTTGATCTTCTAATTGGACTGAAACTAGTTAACCCAAAGTATAAGCAGTTGCAGGAATGGCTGCTTTTCGTTGAGGTCGAGCATAAACAACAGCAGGCGCAGCATTATCTATCTGCATAGATAAGTTTTAAGTTAACTTGTCTGGGGCAGCATGTCTTCCCAGCTCTAATGTGTAATGCTGGAAGGTTTGATTATGAACACATTAAACACAGCACATTTTATCTACACACATATTTGCTACTTTTACAGTAATACACATTCCTGGAATCCTCTCACATGAACAATAAAAAGTGTTATTATTATTTCAGTTCAGAATAACAAGTCTAAAATAAAAATCACAGAAAGGTTAGCAGCTTTGGCAGAGTTTCTCCCAAGATGGAGAACATATTGATATCTGAAGCAACTCAATAAAGCAGGTCTTCTTTAAAGTCTAAGACTTCTTCCGTTTTTGTTGACCTGGACTATATTGCATTATCTTGAAAGAATTATCAGGTTTTTGTATGTGTAAACTCTGTAATAGTGGATTTTTTGGCAGAGCTGCTGCCCATGTGTTTCTAATAAGGCACTCAGTCCATGTGTAGATATACACTTTCACGCAGAGTGGAAAATAACAGACAATACTTTTGATGCCTTGAGGAGGAAGTTGTGGAGCGTATCATCGTCTCGTTTTATTTGTATAACATGCATTTTATGGATCAGATTGAGCCTTTAACACACTATGATTATCAGTTTCGTCTAACCTTTAACAAATCTGTCCGTCATTCTTCTTAACCGCTTGTCCAGGGTCACCGTGTGGCTGGAGCGAGAAACATGGTACAAGTATAATACAAGACTTGAAATTCCACTGATTGATCGTGTTGGTATTACAAGGCTGGATGGAAGCATGTTTTCCATCCAAAAGCTGCAGCAGAAATCAAGATTCGCCCGATCAAAGAGTTTCTGTGTTTAATTGTTCCAGTTTGTGTGAATTGTAGCCTCAGTTTCCTGTTCTTAGTCTGCAGGAGTGGCACTCAGTCTGGTCTTCTTCTGCAATAGTCCATCTCCTTCAGGGTTTGATGTGCTGTTCAATCAGAGATGCTCTTCTGCATACCTCGGTTATAATGAGTAAAGTTGCTGTTGCCTTCCTATCAGCTCAAAGCAGTCTCCTCTGACATCTGGCACTGGATATTTCTTATTTTCAAACCAGCCCATCTGACGCTAACAACAAGCCACATTCGCTTTTCTTTCTCACTCTGATGCTTAATCAGAAATTCAGCAGGTCACCCTGATCTTGTCCACATGGCTAAATACCCTCAGGTGTTGTCACATGACTGACTGATTAGAAATTTGTGTTAAAGAGCAGCGGAACACGTGTACCTAATAATGTGTGGTTGGGATGTTGTTATTTTACCCGTTGACATCGACACCGTCAGCTGTTTCCAGGGTGATTGAATTTTTATCTCCTCTGACACAGTGAGTCAATGTCCCACATCTTGATGAGCTCCCGTTTTCCAAAATCAACAATGTAATACGGACACTTTCCTAAACTTTGGCTTTTATCGAATGCCTGTGAAGACATCACGGGCCTCCTGCAGGTTAACATGCCACGCTCCGAGGTGGAAAATTACAAGTCGGTACAAAGTCGCACGGGACTAGGATGAAAACTACCACAAACAAAAGGAATTTCAGCTACAATAAAGACTGGAAAATATTTAATAACTGGGGAAAACTGGTGAAAGGAGATTCTTAAACAGGCTTTATGCTTTTTATCGGTTATTTTTGAGCCTAACAAGAAAGCTGTGGCTCAAAAAAAGACACCAGTTGATGAAGTCATGCCCACTGAAAGATGAATGATTGCTCGATGGAACAGTAACTGAGAAAACACTGAGCAGTTTCAAAGGTTAACAGGTTAAAAATCTCCCACACAAACATACTCTTTGGCCCACATTTAGTTTGTTGTGATCTGGTCACTCCGACTGCTTGGCTGCTCTTATAATTTTAATTAAATCTCCAAAGGGTTATCTACATGAGACATGAGCATTTACCTTATTAAACCATATTTAAACCAGTCCACTATTTTATAAAAAATGTGGGTAATTGTTAGAGCAGTTAGTTACAGTGTGTAAGTGTGTTTTGTCCACAGGGGGCATGAGAGCGCTTCAAACCCAGTAACCACTGTATGAATCTGCACTGTAGCTTACTCCTCAGCAGTAAACCCACAAAGCCCACAAATTGTAGAGTTTACATGATCCGGGATGTCTGCGGCACTCTCCTGAAACAGTTTAATTTTTCACTAATAAGACTGAAAAATAATATGTGGTTAAAACGTATCTTCCAGGGGGGAAAAAGCAAAAAAACTTACTTGAAAGGCAGAGTTGCTGCCAGCAGTCGTATCGAGAGAGCAGTAAAGATTGCACTGGGGAAAGCCTGTATTTGATTTTGATTGCAGCTAATTTAGTTAAACTGTATAATGTCCCATGTTTCCAATCCCCAGCCCTCAGATTGGAGTGATTTATTACCAGTGAAGATGAAGAAGTGAAATAAGTGTTGCTACATTCAAGAATTACTGACTGAGGAAACCCAGCGCAGAGCTTTAAATCAAACAGTAAACTCTTCATGTTTAATGCGTTTAAGGTTTAATGTGAAGACAAACATGACTAAAGAATATAATTAGTGTATATGGCTGGATTACAGTTTGGGAAGACCTTTAAAGCCCCTGTTTGACCCTGACAGTTAGAAATGACCCACTTTTAAACATCCTGTTTTTTTGGGGGGGGAATACTTCATCTCATATGTCAGCAACAGTAACCGAGACGGTTTCATTTCCTCATTAACTTCAGATGACAGTGCGGTGAAAGAATGGAGCAAGAAAACAAAACAAACTAGTTAATCCCAAATTAAATGATACAAATATGTGAAATATGAAGCCGCAGCCAGTGGCTGTTTGTCTTAGCTCGACATGCGGACGGCAACGGGTAGACAGCTCGACTAGTCCGAACAAAATCTGCCAGCAAGGACCTCTAAAACAAACACGTTTGATTAATCTGCACAAGGAAACAAAGTCTGTGCTGGTTTTATGTCGACCTCATTCTGACAAGGCCGAGGAAAATTTCTGTATCGGGCTGAGAAGGTCGTTAAAAAGTTGCAGATTTTTTTTTTTTTTTTTTTTTTGGTGTTTGAATGCATCCTTTTTTATTTTTTAGATACTGATGTTCACAAAAATAAAAAAAAACAAACAAACAGCTGAGGTCTGAAAAATACAAGCAAGATGATCTGTAGCAATGATGTCTTAGTCAAGGTTATTATATGTACACTTTTATTCTAACGTAAATTAGGTATCAAAATCCTTTAGATTTAAATGAAATAAAATTATAAGCTGGTCATAAAACCATCAGATTGGACAGTTAAACTAAATTATGAATTAGTTTGAGTCTTTTTAGCTTACAGGGCTGAAGGACCGGTGAGCTCGTGCCATGGCGAGGTGTCAGTTCATTCAAATTCTGCTGTCAGTCAAAGAAGTGTATTGATGTAGCACATCACTGATGTTCTGGTTGAATTTAGTCTGAGAATGCTTTGGCTCACTGGGGATTTTTTTAATGCTCTGAACTTCTTATATCCTGACAGAAAGCAGCTATATTATAATAAAGATAAACTAAGCCTTTCTATATGTCTTTTGTACACATGTAAACTGAGTTTGCAAGGTCAATAAAAAATCTTCTGAATTTACATGTGGCAAAGAAAAATATAGATTTTGTCTCAAAAGTCAAAGCTGTGTACCTTTATTTCCTTTCCTTGTCAGAGTCTGCGATGTGTTATAGCTTCTGGTGCTGCTGTTGAAAAATGCTGGATATCATTTTGTTGTGTGTTTTTCATGTAACCACAAAGAGATTTCTCAAAGTAAAAGTAGGGAATCTCTCTTTACCGTGTTCGTGTGGATGTAGCCCAAAAGATTCAAATAAACTCAACCAACAAAACACCAGTACTTGCTAGCTTGTTACTTGTTAGCATACAGGATGGTAGCGAGGCTTTATGCCATAATGCTATGCTAGCTAAACAGCTGCAGATTGATTGAGGGTACAAATATCACTGGTAGTTGATTTGACCTTTTTATAGGACATGAGCATTGATAAGAAGCCAAAATGCAGGACTTTGAAGTCAGACGTGATTGGATGATAGAGGTTGGTGTGACATGTTTTTGTTTGCTTGTTTACTGTGTACTCTGATCCCCAGTAGAAAAGATAGCTGAGCTCACAAAAACAAGATCCGAGTTGTAATGAGCAGGATTTATCTCGTAATTTGACACAAATGTCAGCCGTTCGGTGCCCCTGCGTGGGTTTGTGGAGAAATGTGAACCCCACAAAGGTCTGGCCTCAGATTCAAGATTTTCCCTCCAACTCTCAGCGAACAATTAATGACTCCATAAATTGTGTTGTGGAGGTTTCCCACTGACCTCCAGGGCTCCCAGCTTCACGCACTGTGCTGCCTTGATGCTCCCCAGGGCCCACACTCACAGGGACAGTGGAGGGTCATTAAAAGCTGTTCAAAACCCATAAATCAGCTCATAGATGAAGTACCAAGGGAGCTGCATCCGGCTCCTCCTCACCGCCTCAGCTAGTGCAGCATTTTCCAAGCAGAACCGCTGGGTTTGCTTCCTGCCCTCTTTTTTTTTTTTTTCCAGAGGAGGATCTAAAAGTAGCAACGACGCAGATGACTTGATCTTTTTTTGTTTTGTTTTTTCAATTATGCTTTTTTCCGGGAAATGTTTTCCAAGCATTCAGAGTTCAAACAAATGGCACTGGGAAGACTTTAATGACTTGATGTCACATGGAAAATGGACTTTTAGAAACCCACGCAAGCTCACTGTACAGCTTTCAGAACTCCCGACTACATAAACACACATTAATTTCAGAAAAGCCTGGGAAAAATATTTGCAGTCGTTTGAAAATTTGGCAAGAGAAGAAGTTTCACTTCAGTATTTCTATATCTTTTTTTCTTTTTAAGAAAGCAGTCCGGTGCTTGCTGTCAGAGGCATGTTTACATCAGCAAATGTGGACGCTGCAGTCAGTGGAGGCTTATTTATACACTACAGTGACAGGTAAAAGTCAAAAAAACACCTCAATAAGGTCTTTGTCCACCAAGCGCCACCAGAACAGCTTCGGTGCATCTGATTCGACGGGACACGTCTATGAGGTCACACCCGAGGTCACACATGATGTCACGGTGCCTTTAAAGACGTTGCCTAGCAGCAGCGGACAGAAGACCTGTAAAAATGAGACCACCACTCATCTAAAAAACCTCAAACTCTGGTGCCCACAGTTGCCAAGGTTTATGAGAAACAGAGAACAATACTGACAATGACTCACTGCTCATTATACGTAGGCCGGGCTTAAATGTCCCTGCAGGGATCAATAAAGACATCCTCATCCAACTTCTCCTCATTTCGAAAATGTCAGATAAGGACACTTCACCAGGTTTACCAGGTGTCCTTATTTGTTCATTTCAATTTCATTTTATTCACAAATCAATAAAAATGCAGTTATGATTATAATTCTGCATAAAAATAGGCATTTGTTAACCAGGACTCCACAATCTGTCTAAGAGTTGTTAATAAGGGCCCGGACATCAAATAACATGCATAAAACACAAATGTCTAAAGGTCTCTAAAACGAATCCTAAAATTACTGATGTACAGAACCTGCTGTAAATCTCCAAGGTGTTTTAAACATTACATTACATCACCAAAACCAGCCTGAACCGTTGAACCGCAGCAGAAATAGAGAATCATCAGATCAGGCGCCGTGTGAATTGCAGCCTCAGTTTCCTGTTCTAGCTCGGGAGTGGCAGCCGGTGTGATCTTCTGTTACTGTAGCCTGCTTTAAAGTTTGACGTGTGTGTTCAGAGGTGCTTTTCTGCATATCTTTGTGGTAACAAGTTGTTATTTGAGCTGCGGTTGCGGTTTCTAGCGGCCTATCTAAGTGTAGGCTGGCTATTCTCCTCTGGCCTCTTACATCAATAAAGCATTTTCACCCAGAGAACCTCTGTTCATTGCATATTTTCTCTTTCTTGGACCATTCTCTGTAAGCCATAGAGATGTTTGTGTGGGAAAATCCCAGCTCAGCACCATGGGTTCACCATACCTAAATGCATCTGACTGGTTGTGTTAACGAGTAGTCGAACACCCTCAGTCGCACAGCGTGTTACTGAAGCTGTTGTCTTAAGATCCTTTTGACAAGCGTCCTTTCAAGCTCATCCCAAACCTGTGGACCTAAGCTAGAGAAGCTGGTTGCATATCTGGCTTTTAAAGTGTGTTTTTGTTGTGAAAATGTGTATTTTTTACCCCAATACCAAATATCTATCAACATAATTTACTGCCTAAGCTTAAAGGAAAACCAAACCGCTACAGAAATGGCAGAATCGACAAAGAAATCGACAGTTTACATTTTCAAACATAAAATAAAGCTGGAGAAAAGATTAAACATGGTCAGTGATAATAAACTATTCTTGGAAGGTTCTAGGTTTGAATCCGTCGCCTTCTGCGTGGACTTCGTTGACCCTGTGCTGGTGTGGTTTCTCTCTGGGTGCTCGGGCTTCCTCCCACAGTGCAAATACATGCTGATTAGGTTAACTGGTGATTCTGAACTTGCTATATGGTCTGGTAATCATTTGTGTTCCCGTGGGGATGCATACCTGAACTCTTTGAGCCAAAGAGATTCACTCAGGTACTAGAAATTTTCCAGTCTTTATCTTACCTGTGTTTCCTTTTGTTTGTGGTAGTTTCCAGTATAGTAAAAAAAAAATCTGTACATCTTGTGAGTTTGTGGTTACTTGATGCAAGTGTCCGTCTTACGGTGTTGACTTTTTATAAAACTCAAAATGTGGGACATTGTCTCAGCATGTGTGGACAGAATTGCTGTGCAGTCCTAAATGAAGCACACCACCTGTTCAGTGTAGCTGCAGACAGTCCTCCTCCTCCTCCATCTGTACAACTTCCTCCAGATGCTACCATCTCTAAAGTTTCTGGAGGGTTTTCGCTGCCGTTCCTGAGATTGCCCAGACTTGTTCACAGCACCAGTGTTTACACCTGGCTCCACATGACCGTGTCTCCCTGCACACTTCCTAATGCGAACCTTTGTAGGTTTTTTTTGTTCTCCGTCACTGTGGAAATCAGTGCTAAACCGTTCATCCGGTGAGTCAAAAAGTGAAACTAACGGGGGAACACCATGCACGAAATATAAACAAGAAGGGAAGTGGGAAGGCCTCACAATGAGATCGTGACTCAGAGGAAATCAGCCTTTCAGAATGATCAACAAAGAAACTTTTTCCCCCTCGTTTGAAGTCGTTTCAGACAGTTTATGGTGCGCTTTGTTTTTTTTAATTTGGTTCGGTTTGGTGGTCAGAAACAGAGCTACTGTAATGTAATGCCGCAAACTAACAGAGATGCACTGAAAAAATACAAAGCGCATGTCATTAGCTTGATAATATGGCCCATTTGAAAGCAGAGGTGAATATTAGACGTGGCAAACCTAACATCAATCGTATAGCTAAACAATTATATTTCAAATTAGATTAAAGAAGATAAGATACTGTCTGATAAGCTGCTTAGTCTAGCATTATCATAATTAACTGCCAGGTGTAAGCATTTCATGCACATCAAGAAGCAGCTGCGAGTCTTCAAATGTTATCCTCAGAGACAAGCTCGGTGGGATTAATGGATTAGATGCAAATAAACAACCTGAAGAGATAAAAAGATGATAATTAACCATTAAAAACCCAGATTAGACATGCTATATGCTAAAATGCTATAAACGGCTAATGGACTTTATGATTTTAAACAGCCCGTGTGCTTTGGTCCAAACATGCAGCTATGTGTAAGTTCTACTTTTACCCAGCCTGATGTGATGCTACTACAGGTACTATAAAATAATGCTATCATGATTTCTGTGAAGTATATTTGCAGTGTGTATGCATATATAAAATATATATTGTTTTTTTGACATGATCTAGCCGTTAAGCACAAGTAGTGTACTGTGAATGAAGCAGGATTTACTTTGATATATTCAGGGAAACTCAGGTGTTTACAAGGTTACAAAGACGGCTCACTTCTGTCATGGTAACCTGTGTTGCTCAGGAGCAGGTTATGTTTGAGAAAAGAGATCCAACCACTGCGTCACAAATCTGGTAGAATCCCTCGGACCATGACACACGGGCTCTCTGAAGGTAGGTGTTCTCTTTCCCTGATGAGCATAAATAAAAATATTGATGGAACAGTTTCAATCATTAATGTTTCCTTTTCTGTTGGCTGCAAGAACTTATTTTAACGTCTTTTTTTTATTGAAAGCAGAGATAAACAGGAAAGGGTCCAGGAAAGACTTTGCAACCTCCCAGGGTCATCCAGGTGAGCTACAGCAGCACTGAGGTTTGCTGCTCTCTAGATATGATCCTAAAACAGACCACTAATGCCTTTTCTTTAAAATATTCAAGAAGGCTAAACCTTGTTATTGGTTTAAATTCATCTTTGATATTGCTCTTTGTTTAACACCGCTGGGGCTGCAGCTGGAAGAGTAAGATAAAAAAAAATGTCTTATGAACATCTAAGCAACATGTTAATTTAATTGAGGACAAAATTAATTACAGTCGGATCCTGTTGTGTCTGTGATACTGACACATCTGTTACAAACACAACACAGTTGCCATCTTTTGTTGGCTTCAATTTTTGGCTTCAAATCGGCTAAACTTTGTTAATACTAAGAAAAACACTTGAAGGACACACACATTCATGCACTTTCCCTCTCGCCCTCACACAGCGCTGATTTGTCTGCAGCTGCTGTGTTGCTTTGAGCCTGTAGCGAGTGCGTAACCTCTTCATATTTTCCTTTTCTAATAGCTTTATCCATCCATTTTCTTCTGCTTATCCAATCCGGGTCAACGAATGTATTGTAGCTGTCATAAGGCAAAAGGTGGGGTATGTCTTGAGTGGACCACCGATCTACATCTTTGGGAGGGAGCTGGAATGCCTGTTGAGAATCTGTAAACGCCACACAGAAAAGCCCCAGACAGGATTCAACACAGGATCTTCTTGCTGTGAGGTGACAGTACAAACCACTGCACTACGTCAACCCTAACAACAAAATCAGTTGCTCTGCCATCGACAGACCTGCCTATGTTTCTGATTGGTCAGACGCTACCAGTGCTACACCTTTATCACAAACCTGAAACCGCGGGTTGACTTCTGTTGTCTAATTCCTGACGTTAGGCCAAGTGAAGGCCCAGTCTTTGGTTTAGTGGTAGCTATGGCTCTGTTTACAAACACTGCTGTCTGAATATATATTTATTTTTTGGCTCCGAGTCCTCTAATGAAGTACAGCCCTCTTTAATATGTCTTTCTGTTTATGTTTGGATGGAATATCTGAGTGTCTTCTCCTGCTTTCCTCTCAAAATACTTTATATATACTGTCATCTGACACTCAAAGCATTTTTCCTCATTAGTACTGCCTGGCCTTCTTGGCTGCTGGGATTTTTCCCTCTGTGGCAACGTCACTGGAAATGTTGACACAACACAAGGCTTCTCCTGAAAACACTCTTCAACTTAAGGATCCAGGATTCCGGTCTGGCCTCCCTCACCCCACATCCTACTCGGCGAAGCCGCTGAGATGTCGTCACGGCCCCGGCTCGGTGTCGTGCGCCAGTTTGCAGGTTTGTTTCTGCAGCTGAATGGAAAGTCTGCCAGCGATTCACTGGCAGGGACTCAATAAAGGGCAACAAAATCCGAGAGAAGAAGAAGAAATATGTTGGCCGCACTTTAAAGACTGGCTTAAAAAACATTTGATGTTTTTTTCCTCTGGACTCATATGTGTCCAAGGGAACAGTGAAAAAGGAGAATTTATTTTTCCTAAGGGCTCTTTTTGCAGTTCTGTGGAGCCTAAAGAGGCCACAAATACAGCGCTTACCTCAGCCATATATTTTCCAAGGAGGGCTGTGTTTAACGCTGGCTAAGGTGATTTCTTTGTCAGCATGGATTAGAGCAGAGTGAACAATCTCTGTGACATCTTTCCACCGTCAACTCCACATGCTGTACAACGCTTAAAGTCAGCGTAAAAGGTGGCTTTTACTTGAGGTATTCCCAGCTTTAACCAAGACGGTTTGCACAAACATTTAAATAGGTAGAGACGTCAGTTTCTGACCACAGTGCTCGATTACTCTGAGCTGTCTAGCTTTGAGACTCTTATCATGCAATCACTGCGCAGCTCAGCACACCATGATGGATGACATAGGTATACTGAGAAAGGTTCAACTAACATAAACTTAATTTTTAATGGTGAATATTTCTCCACAGAAGTCCAAAAAAACACATGTAGACTGCTTGGGCAAATTACCGTCAGCCTTCAGATATTCTCAAGAGGATAAAGAAACCGCATTGTTGCTCCTGCATCTGAGGTTCAACTAATCAATCAAGGTTCAACACCCTTAGAGTTAGGGTAAAGCGCTCAGTCATTCAAAGGCTACTCTTCCACACTGAAGGAGAGCCAGTTGTGGTGGCTCGGCTATTTGATGCATCCTGGGCGAGATGTTGTGGCGATGTTCTACTGGAACGAGTCCCCGGGATAGACCCAGGACACACTGGAGAGATTATATCTCTTGGCAGGGAACGCCTGGGTGTTTCCTCGGATAAACTGGAGGAAGTGGCTGGGGAGAGAGAGGTTTTGGCTTCTCTGTTTTTCATGCTGCCCCCGCAACATGGCCCCGGATAAGCAGAAGAAAATGGATGGATGATAAATATTTTTGGATCTGTGAATGAGACTTTTGGGAGAGTTCAATTAGAAATTGCCAAGAGATGTCTGCAAAAGCAAGACAATCCCAGGGTTAATTTCTGTTTCTGTGAGACAAATTACCTATTCCACACAGGACCAATCAGAATATTAGCCAAGGAGAACTAATTCTAACTTGATTTAATTATAAAAGATGAACGCAGCCACCACGCCATCCACCTCTGGTTCCTGTTATGAAGCCTGGAGCTGAGGGGTTTTACCATTTTGGCATTTTGAAAACCAGACGAGTGAGGGATGGATACTCATGTCCACCTTTTATATACAGGCTGTATATATTGTGTTATTGTCCCTTGTAAGAAACCTAAAGTAGCTCGGTAACACTTCATATTGCAGCCTGTGACTTATTGTGTAAATTCCCAGCCTTTGTAATTCTTCTGCATTCGTGGTGCCATTTTCATTACAAAAAATTCCTGATGATGCTAAAGATGTAGGTTAGTGAGTGGGGAAAAAAGGAATAACAACTGGTGGCTTGAAAGGAAAGCAGAAACAAATCATGCTCCAAGTATCTGTTTGAGTAATGAGTACCTTTTGGGTTGTTGGTTTTTCTTTTTAAAGGGACAGAGGTGGGGGTTTGCTAATTGTATCATAAGAAAGAAAGTGATGGGTAGTTTTGGAACATTTTAAAAGGAAGGACACATGCCATCTTTTTAGTGTTGGGACTTGAGTAAAGGAGAAAAATGTACCTTAATTTTAAGATGTGTCCTCCAGCTGTTGGCAGCTGTGTGCCAAAGCCTACGATTTCGCAGATGTGGTCCTCTGAAAGTCTTTGGTATTACTATCGAACAGTCCACAGGCTCTAAACTTAAAGTTAATTAGATCAGTGTTACTGATTTTTATCCTCACGTACTCTCAGTATCAAAGTTGCTGAACAGATTGCTTCATGTCAGGTCTGGGGTGAATTATAGCCTCATATACTGCTGTGAGTAACAGGAAAAAATACAAATCATGGCACGTAATAACAAAATAAAACTTCCTTCCTGAGCCCGGTTCTGCCAGAGGTTTTTTTCCTATTAAAAGGGAGTTTTTCCTTCCCACTGTCACCAAAGTCATTGATCACACAGGGTCATCTGATTGTGGGGGTCTCTCTGTCTTCAACTTCAACTTTAATATGAGGCGCCTTGAGGCAACTGTTGTTGTGATTTAGAGCTACATAAATACAGTTAAATTCTTCTAAACACCAAAAGGCAGCACAAGCTGTGGATGTAAAATAATCCATATTGATTAATAGATCCGTTTGCTTACAGATATCATTTTCTTATCCTTACATTGTCTTACATTTAGTAAGTCGTTTCCACAATTTTATTTTGCTTTCCTGATTTATAAATAGCTCTTTAGATTGCATTACATTTATTGTTTTTCATATACTTTTATGGTATTTTATTTAGATTTTTAGTTATTAAGAAGCTTTCTTTAATATAATTTTTATTACTGAGAATTTATTTTTTGTATTATTATTTGTATTTTTTGTTATAAGTTGTGTTTAATCTGTTTGGCCGCTGTGTCACAGGAATTTCCTCACTTTTCAGATAAAATATATCTTATCTTTGCTGTGTCAGGCTACATCCTGGACAGGTCATTAGATTATCGCACAGCTAAAACAGGGAGGAGGGAGAACCAGTTATGCTCACATCCACGCTTATGGCCATTTAACCAAACAGAACATCTGAAATGAGTATATCAGAGGGACCGGGAGGGACAGTCGATATAATGGACAAAAAACACACAAAGGACATGGAAGGAGTATATGCAGAGGGTCGGTGTGATCGAGGAGGAAGATGATCTGCTGTGGGAGTCCCCAAAAGGAGCAGCTGAAAGCAGAAGAAGAGGAAGACCATGATAGTGATTCTCAAACTGTGTGTGCTGGTGTGCAGACAGAGGACAACCTCCAGAGTTTAAAAGTGAAGCCAACACTGAAGTGACAAAAACTGCAGTTCCTTTTCTGGCCTTTTGAAAAAAAAAGATTGAATTTCCATAGTCTAATGTTAAAAGTGCAACATCATACCATTAAAAAGCATGTTTACAGCCTAATAAAAACACTTCCGCCTCTATGGAAAGTTTTCCCTTTCAAAACAACTCAGAGTTGCTAATCGACTTATGGGTGTGCCTTGCTGTTTGACAGGTCTCCTGACTCACTGGCAAGTGAGCTGATCGGCCTCATTCACTGGATTGCTGCTGGAGCCTTTTGGAGCGTGTTAACGGATTATCTCGCTGGTGTTACGGCTCACTATGGGGAGCAGACCATCCCGGGAGATTGTACTTTACTTTTGGTGAGAGAAGTTCTGGGATTTTTTTTTTTTTTTTTTTAGTCTAAAACTTGCCAACTTATTAACAGATATGTGTGTGTCTGTGGGTTACACCAGTACAGTTTATGAATGGAGCTGGCAAATCTTAGCTGATATTTAAGAGCTCCACACTTTATTCCATATAAGGTAAAATCTACCTCCAAAAAAACAACATGCCGATGCTGAAGCTTCAAAATGCGAGTTCAAAACTGGTGGTTAATGTCACCATGGCTGTTTTTGAATACCCTCTCTTAAGGTTTTGAAGTCATATGATGGCTAATCACATGACCACTAACCATGTCATTGTTTAGACCCTCTGAAACCTTGTTTCTTCCACTGAAAAGAAAAATTCATCCACATCTCAACATTTTTAATTTATAAATTTTACATTTTAAAACAGTAATTCAAAGTTTCGAGTTACCTCTGCCAATCAGGAAGCTCTATGAAGATACATCATTTCCTTGTTTCCTGGAAGAAGTAGGCTGAAAGCCTCAACTGTCCAACAGTTTGATATGAAGACATTGATCCACACGTTTATGCTGTTATGATTTGTTAGAAGGTATTCAAAGCTGAGGAACCTGGCACCAAGTTGTTCATGTTTGCTATGCATTGGTAGCTCGCCAAGGATGATTCTTCTATAAGTGCCCCACTCTGCCTTCAAAGTAAAAGTTGCACATTTTGAAGAACACTGGTTACTGCACTGAGACACAACTTTTAGTTTAGAGTTGAACATGCTCCGTTTGGCTGGTATTTGGCGAGTGTTTACAGAAAGGTCGACGTCTTCCATGCAAACTACAGGCAAACGCAGCAATCCGCTTGCAACCACCAGAAACTATTTTTCAATAACCACTTTTCCCCAGCAACTGGTTATTATGCATAACAATTAATCGTGTTCACATTTCAGCTTCCAATGAAATGTTCACTGCATAATCTACTGTAAGCTTTAAGCTCTCATTGTTTGTATTGTCACTGCTGCAGTCCAACATCGTCTCTTATTTAAATAAGCAGGAAGGCGATAAAATTACCAAGCCAAATCTCTCTGGACAGACACATTACAAACAATTTTTAAAATATGTCAGATGTGATCAAAACTTTGAGAAGCCCGACTCCATGGGGAGCGGGATCATTGTAACCTGGAACAGAAGCCTTCTTGCTGAACTGTCAGACGTGAATGGCGCTTTGAGACAGTGCTGAGAGCTGAGAGAGTACTCAGTGCTGTACCTTTCAACACAAAGAGACAGCTCTTATGTGGGGAAGTCTGTTATTGTATGGCTCAGGAAGCCAGGAGTGCCTCCCTGACCTTGAATTCATCTGGCTGAGCTGATTGCTTACACACAGTAATGAAAGCTGACACACACGGTTGCCATTCACCCGCTGACAACACGCGCATTGTACGGGTTGAGAGCTTACATCACTTTTTCTTTTCTTTTTTTTTGTTCTGTTGGCTGTGCTCTGGTTAAAAGCCATAAATAACAGGACTGTTCCTGCGCAGGTAGTAAAATGTGGTGAATGTTTAATTTGTTTATCAAACAACACCGCGGTGAGCCATCATAGCGGAAAGATGTTTCTCCTCCGGGTGACTGTTAAATATCTCTTAGGAAGGAGGATTTCCAGCCACCAGAGAGAGGCCGTCTTGTTAGGATGTTAAGTCGTGCGGTCCTGTTAGTCCAAAAAAGTGTGTGTATGTGTGCATGTACACATGTGTGTGTCCAAAGTCTGGTTGGGTAGGGAAGGGGTGGAGTCCTGGTGTTGCCGTAGCAACAGCCTCAGTTATGTAATATCATATGATGTGTTGTAAACAAAGCTTCCAGCAATGTGCACACCCCACCTTTTAGTAGTGCTGGGGAGGATACAAACCAGTGAGTTACATTTAAAACCACCCTGCTGTGCCCAAGGATCCTGCATGGACACAAATTAGTCTGAGAACAGGTGACATTACAGCCTTAAAATTTGCCTTTTACAACCATGCATGGCACCTTTAATTGGAAAATCCTGAAATGTAGATGGAATCGTTTGCACTCGGCTTCCTGACTCTGTAATGGTGCTCAAGTGGAAAACCGGTCCGGGGTGATATGCGTGTGACGCACAGCTTGTCTCCACAGGACAGCCTGGGCGCCAAAACCATTGTACTGTAGTTGTATAGGGTGTTTATGTGGAAATGGGAAGTGTACTGAGAAATGAAGAGGGGGGGAGGGAATGAAAGGACAGCAACCTATAAATACTTCAGCGACATAAATCTTTATCCAAATGCCTCTCTGTGTGCCAAGAGAAATAGGACACTCAGGCATTCCCTTATGAATACACTCTTTCTTTGGAAGGTCGCATTCAGTAAATATCTATTTTTTTAAACGAAGAGAAACAAAGAAAAACATCTCAAGAAACCCCATGAACATGGGTTACAGAAGGACACACACAGCAGTGCCTTCCCTTTACATAAGAGCCTATTGTTCAGGAGGACAGTTGTGGGCAGCTGTGCTTTTATTTATTTTTTCTAGCCACTCCAGGATATTAATAGCCCTGCCGCCATTCACTAACACTGATACAGGAGCAATTGAAGCAGTCTTATTCTTTTAATGTAAAGTGCAATCATCCTGCTAGCCTGTCAGAGGTTGATCTGACTTGGCAGAGTTTGGGAATGTCAGGGAACTCAAGCTACTTTGGGCTGCTCCCTCATTCACAAGGGGTCAGCACAGCAGTTGGCTCAGCATGTTTCATTTGGCAGGATTTTATGCTGCCAAATGAAACCCCACAGCGAATACGGGCAAAAATAAAAAAAACAAAAAAAACCTGTATTCAATAATTACATTCAGAGAGATGGAAATGAGACAGAAAGGGAGCCTGCTTGAGTCTTAGATCCTTCCTGAGTTGATTTGCATTATCTTTAAGGTATGTAGGGTCAAGTTTTCAAACTCTGTTTCCTTCTGACCTTCGATTTGGATAAGAAAGGACTATCTAGCCGGTAGTACAGAAGGGCAAGGAACTGACATTCAGAGTGAGTTTCTTGTTTACACCATGATTCAAAGATTTCTACAGCCAAATAGGGTTGTTAAAAAAAATCAATACTCAGTAATTTTTAGTATTGATTAGTGTCTATCAGACACTCATTTACAGCATTATCGATACCAACACTGCTGGCTATACTTCCTCCAGCAGAAGCACAACTTCCCTGGCCACACTACTCTCTAGCAGCTGAAAGTAACATTCACAACACTAAACAACACTTTATGAGAAATTTTGTAAAGTTCCTCTTTCAGCATCACTGAAGTATTTGTTTTCATTAAGGTGAGGCTGGCTGGCACACATGTTACTGTTAGCCATTTAACTGTTAGCAGATCTCCAATAACCACATTAGCCACCTGTTAAGTTGTCAGTAAGGTGGCGGCTAGTGATGTAGGAGTAAAACAGCCGGTAACAGCCCTGCCTTTTGGTACCATTATTAAATTAGGAAAGCATGTTTCTGCTAATTAAACATTTTTTGACAACCCAAGAGTCAAAATGTCAGTTTGGTATTTAGACATGTCAATTTAAAAATTACAAATTATTTCCAAATTCCAAGTTGTGTATCTTAAGAATTAGACTAAAAGCCATTACACACTGTGTGTCGTCGAAAAGCAACACAAAATTCAGAAATTTCCAGATCAGATCTTTCTGTCTAATGTAAACATAAACCAAATGCAACTCAAAAAAAAAAAACCCCACTGTGATAGAAATGAAGTCAACATCAGACCACGATGAGCTCATCCTGATTTATTTAAACAGGAAAAGCAAGAAACTGAGAATCTGGGTCCAATTCACAGGAGAAGGCCATTACTCATAAGTAGGTGCAAATTTGGAGTTACTTAGTCAGGAAGTTAAAATATTGAGATAAGACTTAGTTAAACCCGGTTTGCTTTTTTTAAACTGCGTATACAAGCTTCCATAATAGGTGTTATTTTACCATGATAACACAATTATTACCCTATTTGACTTGCAATGACAGTTACACAGCATTACCTGTTTATTTTCTTAAAATCGTAAAATATCTTAACATATTTGTCACATATATAAAGGTGAACAAAATACAGGATTGTGTTTATTATCTATAATAAACACAATCCTGTATTTTGTTCACCATATAAGGCAACATATGAAAACTGCTGTCATTGTTTGTGTTATTCTAGATTTTATAGAAGACTAGAACAATGCAGCCAATGTGTGGCATCACACATGGTATTGAGTATTTTCTTGGGTTATGCTATCAAGTTTGAAATGCTACTATAATGACAACCCTAGAGCCAAATATAATGTCACACAGCCCCCAGACGTCTTTTGGACATCTCTGTAGTTTAACTAACCCATGTGCGATCGGGTTAGATGGATAATTGATGCAGTTTTCACCTAAAGGAAGCATGTTTAACATAAAAAGAATCGGTCCCAACACAGAACCCTGTGGATGCCCATGATTAACTTTTGTTTAAGAGATGATTCTCTGCTAAACAATTGTATATAAATTGGAATCTATCAGCTAAATAAAAAGAATAGGAAACAAACAAAGCTGCCCATGTCATCATTTGCACATGCCTCAGTTTCTATCTGTCTAGAAAAGCTCAAACACAGATCTTGGCGTTTTCAAACAGGGTCAGCGGCGCTCACAAGCTTGCTTACAGTCCTGTAAAAACCCTTTTCCTCATGAGTGTAGGGCCTTTTTAAAGCGAATGAACCAAACAAGTCAATTCACACCTAATCAGATAGAACCTACGCTACAAGTAGATTTGCATGATGAATTTTAAGCTTTCGTGACAATACCTTGTAATTGTGAAACTGTGCCCCCTCAGAAAAACTGACTAAGAAACCCGGGGGGGGGGGGGGGACTTAGACAAACAGGCAATAAGAAGCAGTTTTTCACTATAGCCAGTGCAAACCTCTGTCGGCACGATCAACTGTCTTTACAAGCAGATTACATACACTTCAGTATACTTAATCCAGCAGTCACAATTCATTCAGGTTTTTATTTGTTTGATAGGTCTGCAACAGCGATTTCTGCCTTCACCCGTTGTAATACTATAAATCTAAACAACCTTCCAGGCTAATAACACATTTCTGCTGATCTTTAGAGACACACGTGGATCGGCTCTAGCTACAACCACAAAATTATTATTCTTTTTATTGGATCCCTGCTTGCATTGACTTTGGCTAACACGGATGCATCTGAGGGCTCAGTTCATAAACAGTTGTTCTACTCTTGGCGTTTGGTTAGCTCAAACCAAACAAGCTATCTTCTCGGGAAAAATGTGGTTATGTAAACACACACACACCATACCCTCCTCGCTATATTCATCTTGAGCTGAAAACCCCAAAACATTTCAGTTTTAATGAGAGTGTACAGACAGCAGTCTCATAGAGAAGAATGAGAATCCTTTGCAACAGCAGCCGCTGCCATTTTAGCTGTTAATTGACAAGCCTTGTTGTATTCAAGAGAGAGGAACCGAATCACCTTCACGACAGCCCTCGTTCATTCACAGAAGATGAACCGCACAGAATCACTGCAGCAATTTTCAGATCTGACTGTGAAAAGACAACAATTTGTTCCTCTCCTTGCAGAAAAAAAAGTTCCACTATTCAAATGTGCCATTTTAAGTTGTTACAGTTGAAACAGGTGAGTCATAAAGCTGAACTGAGCCAGGAGTCCTACTCTGCAGACTGCAGGAAGCCTGTGATATGGTGGTGGGCGGCTGTCACAAAATAACTTATTAATGGGTAGATTTGCCTCACTGCAGCAAAGTTTCTTCGAGTGGTGGTGTGTTTCTCAGAGACTTTTTGCAGCATATGCAGCTACTGACATATTGAACAATGAGTTGAAGATGCATTTTATCTCATTGTCATCTTCTTTTTTTTAATACACTGTTGCAATAGGATGGAAATTATACCAGGAGGCTTCTTAGACATAAACTTGCTTTCCTAATGCACTTCAAACAACTGGTTACCGGGCGAAATTATTCATTTTATTTATGCATTTATCTGAGAGCTATTTTGGTGCATGGGGTAAAAAAATAAAAATAGCATGACCTTTTGCATTCAGTGATGTATCATTGCTGGGCTGGACCAACTCACACTCACCGTGACTGTGGAGCCAGGAATACAGACATGGGATAAAAATAACAACACCAGTGCACCCAGGCAACTGCTGCAGAGCGTTCTGCTGCGGATCACGTTAAAACACCCACAGCCTAAATAAATAATAATAAAATATATCATTAGAGTCGTTTTAACGGTTTGTGTTGCTCCACAGACCTCTGTGTGTGCCTGAGTGGGCTGTGAGAACATGTAGCATTATTGTTTCATGCTTATTAAAGGAAACTGAGCAAGAAGTAAAATTTCCCTCCATGCTTGCAGGTTTCTCGTCACCTAAATGGCTCGCAAAGATGAAGCTGCAGTGGAAAATGTGAGTTAAAAGCTGTGTGTAAAAGAGAGTGTGGAATCACAAAGGTCATGTAAGACATAGCACATTTGACACTGTAGAGAGAGATTTATACGTTTTGTATTATTTCTGTTAAACAAACACAAAGGCAGTAGTTTAACTTACCGTTCCTGTCAGGTTCGGTCTCATTAGGTCACATTAGCTGTTATTGTTCATTAACTGCATTTAGTGAGGAATTTAACTCAAAAATCAACAAAAAATATTTATGGTAAGAATATTTTTTTCATCTTCTTTTTAATAATGCAGTTTATTGCCAATGTATATGAATTTGTTTAAAAAAGGAGAGCTATTACTTAAATCTCTTGGTTGCCTTCATTAGCTGGTGGACTGATTTCTATGCGACGGACATGGGTTGAATTTTATGCAAGGAATGTGACGCCTAGTGAACAATTCCAAGTGAGGTCCAACGAGCTCATGTTGAGGACGAGAAAATAAAAAACAATATGTATTTGGGTAGTTCTTCCCCCGTGATAAGTTTAGCATGCTAGGGTTAAACAAAAGTTCAGCTTTAGAAGGAAATGGGTGGCCAAAAACACAGGATGTTGATGTGATGATGGGGTGTGCGCATTGACAACAGGCTGGCAGAACTGGAAGATACAAACAGCCTTTATACAACAGGTGGGTGAGCAGGCGCTATCTCCTGAGGAAGCTGAGATGTTTAAAAATATGCAACAAAATGCTGGAGATTTTCTGTCAGGCAGGTGTGGAAAAGTTTTGAAATATTTTAATTTGTTATAGTTTTTTAAATTTAAATGTACACTTCCAGTACCGTGCAAAAGTCTGATTTCTTTGTGTTATATTAGGCAGTAGCTTCATTTTACAGCATGACAGTTAGCCCAAACACAGTGCCAGTAGAGTAAAAGCATACCTGGATAGAAAAACATACAACGAAACACTATCAGTCGTGGATTGGCCAGCCCGCATCTCACCAGTACTGAAGCACTGTGGAGTCATTTTGACAGAAAACAGAACAAAAGGCAGACAAGATTCAGAGAAGAGCTTTGAATTAGCTTCAAGAAGCCTGGAGCACTTTTCCTGAAGACTACTTAAAGAAATGACAAGGAAGCTTAACTAAGAGGTTCAGGCTGTGTTGGAGAGTGAAGGAGGTCATACCAAATATGGACTTTCAAGCTCATTAGGATTATACAGACTCTGTTTTTGCCTTTTATAGTGCATTTCCATTGATGTTTGTACATTAAATTAAATAGCTAAACCTAGTTCTCATTTTCCTGGTGAAAATACAGTACTGTACATATACTGCTTAAGCCCTGTTCACATATACATCGATAATTTGGTAAATATTATTTGGTGACCAAAAATTATTCTTCTTAAAACTCCTTCGAGGGTGAAGATTATTAGAAACTTGATTTTGTGTGCACCTTTTTTGATTTATTATTATTTTGTTGTAGTGTGTGTCAGTATTATTTGTGGGCTTCTAATTGACCAACACTTCTATACAGTGTTGCTTTGGCATGTTCTTTACTGTGCTCAACATCATTTTTGAGTGTTTAATGTAATTAGCAATTAAACAAAAAAGGCAGAAAATCTGTTTAAAAAAACACATGTATGCATTATTTAAGCTATATGGTGTAATGGTTAACATATTCGGCTAACTTGCAAAAATTCCCAATTTAAGACTGAGAGATATAAACTCTCCTGGTTTACTCCTAATGCTTGTCTTAAAGCCTGGACAAATGGGAGGACTGTGTCAGGAGGGGCTTCCTGTGTATAATCAGATATGTGAATCCATCAGCTATGGTGACCCCTTGCTAATAAAGTACATTTGCTTTGTTGAATTGAATTTTTAACTCCTGTAACAAAGGAATTTCCGACTTTGATATAGCTAAGCCATCCAGCCTAAATATTATCTACTCAATTAGTGGTGAAACGCCTTCACGAAATGTAAAGAAGTCCAGTGCTTTCCAAGCTTCTTATTAGAGAGAACTACATTCTACATCAGCGAGGGTTTAATGGAGGGAGTGTTTAGTTTTCAGGATCAAATTCAACCTTGTTTTTCTTTAAGCTAATGTTAGCTAATGCTAGCCCACCTGTTAGCTTTCCTGCTGACGAACTGCCGGCTAGCTCAAATTTCTAAATACAGTTTTGAGTGGATAATGTTGGGTAATTAATCCAAAAGAATTGCTTTATGAACTATAATCTGAAACTTTAGTGTCTGAACTGAATATATATCGTGTCTGTAGTACGCATGTTATCGAGACTTTCTAGAGGGAACGCATCAATCCAAAAAAGAAAAGCGGTGTCACAAATTGTGATACGTAGACATTACCGCATTAAATGGTTTGTTATGCTTGAAAACCCACAAGCAATCACATAAAAACAGCAAACAATCAATTAAACCCTGAATATTGAACAGATGAAAACCTCCCAGCAGAGATGAATTGTTTATCAAACTTTTCCCTGTCAGCTCAGGAGAACTGTGGTGCTTTTTAGGTTACTGTGGAGGAAATCATAAGTCACATATAACAAGGGCCAGTAAAACTCTTACTGGCCCCTTCGATGCTACAGCTACAGACTTAGAGTACATATCTGGAGAGACATGTTCATATTTCAAACAGACATATGAACACTAACTGAAGGAAGGACACACCTGAAACCACTGATTCAAATCACATTTAACATTTTACTCACTCAAGTGCAGCAGCAGCATGCTTCCTGTTTTTACACAATGTTGTTTTAATTTTTGTACAGCAATGTCATTGTATTTGTGCTGCAGAAAAGGGGCCTTTAATGAAACCCTTTAATAGTTTTATAATAACAATATGAAATCAAAATCAGTCCTAAAAATAGATTTCTGCCCTGGAGTATTAGTATAGGACTATTTTCTTTATTATTTGTATTCGTCAGGAGATCAAGCACAAGAACTAACACTGAATACAAAATACAGATACATAAATATGTAAATATATAATATTTTTAGATGTTTTACATTATCGACACAAATAATTGAGACCCATCTGCAAAACAAATAAGAAAAATACTAAAATATATATATATATATATATATATATATATATATATATATATATATTTTTTTTTTTTTTAATTTAAAATTTTAAGCATCTGTAACTGATAAAAAATTGTACAGAGCATGCAATAACAAATAAAGCTTGCAGAAAACGAGTCACTATATATTTAAATTATACGTAGGAAAAGATTTTTCCAGATTTTCTATCTTTTTGAGGCTTGTGGAAAATATTTAATCAATTTTTTTTATGGTTTAAATTACATAACAGGCTGAAACCCGATCTCCCACAGTTTCAAATCTGATTTAGGTTTCAGATGGAGATTCCCAGTCTAGGAATTAAACCCATATGAGGTAACAAAATCACTTGGTTTGTAACTGGGAACCCAAAGGCACCTGAATATCCACACTTTCACTGGTGTTTGTGGCTTTATATGTTAGTGGAGGAAGAAATCCCATAAAATAGGCCTTCTCGGTGAGTCATTTTGAACTGTATGCATTTCAGAGGCTGTTCGGCACCCGTGCAGACCACGGTTTATCCCTCTCCTTTGTTTACCGCCACGGACAGCGGTCCTGGTGCACGAAGTCCTCCCACCCCCCTGTTCACGTCCGTGCAGCTGGATCAGTGCACGGGGAAGCCCGGCCGGTAGTGGCGGAGGGGCACAACGTGACCTGACAACAAGGAACCTCCGGGAAAACCGTCAGTCCTGAGCTATGTGCAGAGGAGAGGCTGAGTGGGGGTCCGGCAGGGGGGTTGCAACAAGCGACGCGGAATGCGGCGCCTCACCTGCAGACGTTGAGGGAGCGAGCACAGGGAGGAAGAGGAGGAGGTGCGGCTCACTGAAGGGGCATCGACGAGGAGGCGTCGGGGCCTGCGCTAACGTGGCGGCCGTCGGGAGCCCCCCGCTGGCCTGGGAGGACACCCCTCGTAGCTGGGAGGCGGAGACGGGACCCCCGCTGACGTCAGTAGGCCTGTCGGTTTCCTGCAATAGAAAGTGAGAGAGAAGGTGAAGGGAGAAAAAACAGCGGATCCCCTTCTTACTCTAAAAGGTGTGCTGCGGCCCTGACACGAGCCAAACCCGCACCTGTGAGTATCACCGCGTCCCGCGCGCTCTCTTTGCTCCCCCGCGCGCGTTTGCGGCTGCTAAAGGTCGAGCTCGGCTGCTGCAGCCGGAGACAGTCCGACATGCTTTTATAGCTGTGTGTGTGTGTTGCCCGGTTTTAGCCCGTCGCTAACTTTGAGTGGGGGGAGAAGGAGGGGGAGGAGGAGCAGGAGGAAGGGGGGTCTGTTACTGAGAGAGGAGAGGTGTGAGTCTGTTTGTGCATTTATTTTATTATTTGTTTTTTGCGCAGTGTTGTTTTTGGACCCTGCAGCACAGAAAAAAAGAAAAAAAAAACTTGCGCTTGCCGGGGTCGCCTCTCTGCGCAGTGCCCGCTGTTGCACTTGGAGGTAAGCCAAGCAGCTACACCTGCTGCTCCTCAGTGTGTTTGTGTGTCCGCTGTTGCCGTGACAAACGTGTGTATTTGTGTGTGTGGCTGAACTGGAATCTGACTGCATTTTGTTGGATAAAGGGAAGCGTCCCATTCGAGCGCTGTTGCAGCGACAAGCGAGGGGTTTTCCCTGGCTCCGCCCTCCCTCACAGGGCGTTCACGTGTTGCAACAGGCACAAAATACGCTATTCCCACGCATTGTTTTTGCTGACTTCATTGCGCACAGTTAAATGCCAGTAATGCCCTTTTTTCTTTTTAGCTCTGCTTCTAATGACTGCACTGCATGAACCCGGAGCACACATGCTCCTGCAGCCCGCTCTGCATCTAATGCTTAATATTTCTCAGTCTTGTGATTAACGCACTCAGAGCCAGTGGGGGCTGCTTTTGCATTTCGCCCCTCAGGTGTGAAATCATCACTCTTTGGTCACCTGAACGGGACGCAGCATTGTATGTTGTTCTCCCTCGCTCTCGTTCTCTCTCTCTCGTGTTAGTATCGGGGTGTTTCCTCGCATATCTGTGCGCGCACAAACACACAGGCAAGCAGTCAGGCTGGCTGGCAGACGGACTGACAGACAGACGAAACGTCTCTCTCCTCCTGCTCCCCTAGCTCGTCCGCGCCGTCGACCCCTGCGCTCAAACACCACCCGGCGAGGAGCCCCTCTTCATGCGTCTACTGAAGCCGAGCTTGCATGTGTTTTTGTGCGACCTGCTGCAGCGAGTGTGAGTACCGTGAGATGATGTCATTGCTCTAGCGCCACATGTACCAACTGTATGGAGACAAAATATCACCATCATCATCATCATCCAGTTGTAGTAAGTGTTATGTAACATTGGTGAGGAAGAGAGGAGGGGGGAAGAAACAAAAGACTTGATTCCTGAAGCACTGCTGCTCACTGCAACGTGCACGTCTCCTGCAGGGGTAAGGGGGGTGTTTTGGGGTGGAGATGATGCAAGGGCAAAGGAAGGCTAATGGTGCCATTAAATGAGAGGTTTTATTCATGATTTTTAGTGATTTCCTGTCTGCGCAGAGGGGGAGCGTTTGCTCTGCGGCTGCTTGTGCATGTCAGGTAGCACTGTGGGTTTGACATCTGGGTAACATTTAACTTGAACACCAACCTTTTTCTGTCAGCTGGAATTTGCATTGCAGCCATAATAAGCTTCTAATCTTCCATTTAGGGAAAGGTCATCGATTGATATCAGTGCGAAAACAATCGATGGAGGATGCAGACCTGCAAGACTGAACTTTGACAGAAAGATCTCTGACACTTCTTTGCCTGACGCTCAGAGGGGGGGGGATTGTATAGTTTGCATGATTTGAGATCCACGCTGACGTTCGTTAAAGTGATGAGCAGTAACTCTATCATTTCTGTGTCAGCCTCGAGATCAGAGCGGCAGATAGCAGCCGCTGCAGGGTTATGTTGATATCGACAGAATGTCTTCACACCTCCTCCCCTCTGACGGCAGAGAGCAGGCCGAGCCTCACCGCGCAGCGCTGCACGTAGTTTCAAGGCGGCCCTGAAATGGGGGAAAAACTCCGACCCGGGCACCTGTTTGAGGAGCACGCTCAATCAGCCGCTCTGTCCTGGACTCCCAGACAGCTGCCAAGTGGGAGCAGGAGAGGCTGCACAGTGCCTCATTGATCTGTGGAGCTCATGTTTGGCCTCTGCAGACTTGATGTATTCACAGTATATGTGTGTGTTTGTTTATTCCCCTCTAGATGTGCCAAGACTGCTCAGGAGTCGACTCACCTCAAGGTTAACAGCCACTCCCCCCCCCACCCCTCAAGATGCACCTGTGAACTGAGGCGGAAAGATGCCGCGCACCAAGCAGAACAACCCCAAGAATTTAAAAGGTGAGTTAGCGACCGTCCTGCTTCGAGGTTTCCTGAGATACTTTCGGCTATAAGACGCGTTGGTTTGGATGGAATTTTTAAGGGGACGTGCTCTGTTGACTCGCCACCTGGTTGTATTTCTTCCTTCAAGATGTGTGATTCGATTGAAAATAGCGTCTTTATTTCCTGAAATGTCAGGCGTAGAAGAAGAAGAAGATGAAGAGAGGAGCAAGGCATGAGCTGAATAAGAGGAAGTACAGCCTTGCTGGTTGTTGCTGTGATAACATTATTTATGCTTATCTGAGAACTGAGTGTAGTGTTGGAATAGCTCTCCAGTGTTTGGGTTAAGTTGTGCTGTTTCTCCTTGAACTCCTCCAGGATTTTTATTTTTTTTTTCATGAGATGGTGAAGTAGTTTTGGTTCCTCCATTTGCTGTTATCGTCTTCATGCTGCGTACAGACGTCAGTGCGCTTTGTTGCTGTTTTTCGGGCTAATGCGGTCGCCTTGTGAGAGTATAATTTACAGTCTTTGTGCTCATTTGCAGCCTAAAATTTGAGATTTTCTGCAAAGTTGGCCTGCTGACAGCTCGTGTACCGGAAAAGTAACCCTGATGCTGGTTTTGTGCTCTGTGTTTCTAGACAAACAAAATAACCTGTGTAATTTACCAGTGCACAAGTGGTACATATACCTGCACTCACAGCGTGCACAGGTCAGCAGTTTGCCTTTACACCGATCTCCTGATTTTCTTAGTAATGTTGCTCTGCAACCATCAGTGCAGCTGAACAATTGCGTTGCTTTGATCTCAACATTGCAACTTGGCATTGGACGCGAGGGGACGTTAAACCCTTTAGAGCTCTTCTGAAGACGAGGCTTTGGCGGATAAAAGGCTCAAAAGCAGAACTTCCTCCCGCGTGAGACTGGGCATTGTGTCCCGTGTGAAACCAAAAGCAAATATTAAATAATAAATAATGCCGTCAGTAAAATTCATCTTTAATTTTAATTTTGTGCATTTTTGTAAATCACATTAAAAGTAAAAAAGAAAAGGGACTAATCTAACAATAAATATAATAGAATTTTAAAATATTGTATGGTTATCTTTATGTTCCAGTGACATGATGATTGTGTTTCTGACTATCCCGGTTACCCTTCATATTACGGATCGAGTTTAAGGTAGATGATACACGACTTTTCAGTAGTGGCTGCTTTATTGGAGTGCCCTCCCTCTGGTCACTGCAGCGAGACAAACAGAGAGGCTTATTTTATCGCCGGTCGGTTATCGGTTCACCTGAGACATCCTGGTGCTCCCTGCCACCAAACGCTTCGTGTAAAACTTGTATCCCCATTTTCATTTTTTTTATTTTAAGTTGTGATGTGATGCATTTTTGCTTTCACATCTTTGTGTCCCGAGTTCATTAATGTAAACAGAGAATTGTGGCTTTTGTTTGCCTTTCAAAGCGCAGTATTAACATAAAGCAAGCAGTGTTTTGCTTTTAATCTCCCTCAGTGGCACTCATGTCCTCCAGGGCCTGCCACCTCACACAACGGTGTGTTACAGGCGGTTTTTGGCGCTTGTGAATGTGCAGATATTTACTTGAATACATACATTTAACAAAGTTGAAGATTAAAGGCCTGATGGAGGCATGCTTAAGTCAAAGCATCCTCCCGCGGAGCACCAATTGGCTTGAAGGATTCCTTGTTATGTCGAGAATTGACAGATTTGTGTGTCAACAGACGTTTGCAGTTCACAGATCGACAAATGTGCAGCGTTACATGCTGGGTGTGAAAATGTGCATCACTGCCATTCCCCAGCAGTCAATCCTCACAGATTTGTCCACGAGCAGCCAGCCAGAGTCCCTCTGTTTATCTTATAAACACTTCCTCTGTGTGTGTGTGTTTTGTCTTTTTGCTCCTCGTGAAGCCTCTTTGGACAAACCACATAAATAATTGAGCTTTACAACAGTTCATTACTTTGCCCGACAGAGGACGATAGAAATGGCGGTCGAACGATGCTCGAGTCTGTTTAAATGGTGTTGGTGCAGACGGCGGTGCTGCAGCTGCTGCAGTGTTTGTGGAATTTGAATTTCAGAGTTTCAGAGGATGATTAGCAGAAATTTGATGAGCGCAGCTGATCGTTGTTTCAGGGGTGTGTTTAGAAGATCTTGAACGGCCAGAATTGTTTTTTTTATTTTATTTTAAGGAGTAAAAATGTGCAAAGAATGAAATTCTTGTCTTCATAGTTGTGTTTTGGCTTCTTGAAGTTGTCCTTGAAGCAGAAAGTGACCTGAACCTGATGTTTTTTGCACACGTATGACTCAGATCTGTTCTATCATGACTATTTGAACACCACAAACCACACCGAATCTGATATTTTTCACTTCTGATTAGGGTTGCTTTCATATGTGCTTCTTATATTAGTTGTATACAGAACACGTGACCTTTCCATCGCTCACCTGAGTGTTTTGCCACGAGTCTTGTGGCGGAGATGCTGACATGTGTAGGTAAAAGTGACCTTTCACTTCATGAAATTTTGGTTTCAGTAAAGCCATTTGTGTCAGAGTGAAACCGCTCCCGGCTCCAGCTCCTCATCCACACGCAGCTCTATATGGGAGAAGCTCGTAAGTTTAAGTTGACTCTGTTTATCCTCTTTAATCTGAATCAGCTTACAAATGAAACCGTGAACGCTGGTTTTGCCTGTAATGCTCTATTATTGTGTCAGCTCAGGAATGTTTTTAAAAACAAAGGAGAGAAAACCAGACCGGAGCAGCAGTGTGAGGGTAGCCTGCACATTTATTCTGTTTGTCTGGGTGATGTCTCCCTCAAGCCATTTTCTGTGTTTGAACTTTTTTTTTCTTGCCTTGTTAAAGTTGATTTGTGGTTCTTTGTGTGAAAGATGAACTGATTGTGGAAATCTGAGCCGATACAGGTGCTTTTAAAGAAGCGGGCTCACAGCTGATGCTGATATTGATGTTTTTAATTGATTTGTGTCTGTGTGTTTTATCAGCTCTTCATTTTTCAGCATTTATCCAGTACAAATGCTGATGTTGGTTTTATCATTACTGCCCAGCTTTGTGGGCATATTTTTTATATTTTCTTTTAGGTTTTCTGATCATCTTGACTCTTTGTGGGTTTGTTTGATGTATTCAGCCCACTTTAGTTGATTCCCAAAGTTCAATTTGCTTTTTTTTTTTTTTTTGTGTACAGCAAATGTATGAAATGTGAAGTTGTGTTGGCTGTGATATTACAGAGATAACATTTGGCAGTGGTGCAGCTTTTCATTGTTTGCTAGTAACCTAGGAGGAGTTTCCACAGATTTGGATTGTCCTTATAGCAGATAGTTGTTGGTGTTTTTGTGTATGTGTTGTAAGAAACACAAGTTTTCCTCTGCAAATATTTCAGTCTGAGCCCCAACTGCACAGTCTTGGGCTGCAGGTGGAGACAGGAGTCCCTGTTCTGCTCTGCAGCTTTGGTTAGCTCGGCGTAGCAGCGCTCTGAACCAGCCTCTCCACCTGCTGTAGGTTGTGGTCAGAGAGGCCTTCAAGCTCATAAGTTAATCACATACGGTGCTGGTCTGAGCCTGCCTAGGTGAAGTCTATGTGTAATTTCTGAATGAAAACTATAGCCCGAGACATTGTTTTATGGCAGTCTGCTCTAATAAACTGTACATTAGAAAAGGCTAAAAGGTTTTTACTTAAATGGAAATGTTAGTTGTTCGGTGGGTTTCTGTGGCTGCTCGGCTTATTGTTGTTCAGTAGGAGGAGAATTAACTGTTTTGACATTTTAATGTGGACGCAAGTGTAGAGACAACTGCACTGTGGGAGGATTTTTACATAAAAGTGTGTTCAAAATTTACGATTTGGCTCTTTATTTTTGGTCAGATGTTCTGTTGTGGTGGTAAAATCAAACCTTACAGTTTAAATGCAACTCTTTACTCAGTTTAAAGTAAAGGTCTCTCTGTGTTTCTCATCTTTTAAATGCAGTACAGTGTCAGCTAAGTGCTGACTTATTTCCATCCTCCATTCTTGTGACATTTCTGAACATCTTGTGGGGAGTACCCACTTCACTTCCTCATCGCTCGATGACTTGTTGGCGTCTCCTCGTGCCTTTTGACCCAGTTCATCACCTCTCCTCAGGGCTCTGCTCTCAAGGGGTTTTCTTTATCAGACAGGAAGTGCTAATTGCATGGCGTGCAATCACATGCTTAAACACTGCTGTGGAGAATTTATTTTTCTGGAGACTCAAAGAAGCCTCTTCAGACTGCCCTGAAGCTGTCACATGATGATGCTCAACGCCTGCCAGAATTTCCTTTGCATATTAACACTGCAGTAATTCATCAAGCAAGGAGGTGCTGTTTAATTCTTTTCTCAGGTCCTCTCTGCCTTACAGGCTTGCCTGGGATATAAAAAGAAGCACAGTAAAAAATTTTCCCTCCAGTCAACTAAAATCTGACTTGACAAACATTATACTGTTAGGAAACGAAGAACAAATGTTTTCAGAGTCTTGGTTACATTATTTCTGTTTTCTTAAAGTTAGTTTTTATTGTTTTAAGCCATATTTTACAGAAGTGTGAGCCCCGTGGTGAAGCTTTTAGTGGAAAAAGAAAAGCGAAGATGAGTTTTAAGCTTCATTAATTTATATACTTCAGAGAGGAGGAGTTTTTTGTTTTTGTTTTTTTAAGGCTAAGGCTCAGGTGGTACAACGTGCTTGCGACTAACCTCAGTTTAATGGTGGTTTTGTCCCCGCCTCTTCCACATGTCAAAACGTCCTTGTGCAAAACCCCAAACTGACTCCCAGGTCTGCTCTGTGTGTGAGAATAACTGAGAAATGTAAACTACTTTAAGCACCACGGAGGTAGAAGTGTTCTAAAAGTGGAAACCATTAATCATATCTGTTGCATTCATTTGCGTGTTATCTTAAGGTTAAAATCTAAAAAGACCAAAGCATGAGGATTTATTTGAAAAAGAAACAAGCACACCTGAGAACAGCATTCCTCCTCCAAGGCTGAAAATGTGCCCCCAGCTGTGCATGAATCCAGATTAGTTTGTGCCAATTTGTTGAAGTTATGATGGCAAATGTCCAATATAGCCTTTTCTCACAGTGGAGATGAGTCCACATCAAGATCCTGGTAGACTGGCCCAACTTAAAAGTGATTAACTTCAATCTCTGGTTAAATCCATCCATAACTTTTTGAGTAATCCAGCCAAGCAAGCAACCCACCCACACACACAACCTTCTTGGCGGAGGTAGTTATAGCCATGTACCAGTGATGTTTTTCTGTGAGTGAGACTTACCCGCCAGTCGAAAAAAGATGATGTTTTTTCATTTTAAATTGTCTGTCAACTCATCTTTTCAACCCACAAATGTCCAAATCTTCAAAGTCGCAGTTCCTCTAGTGGCCACTTGAGGCTTGCTACAAAAATGAGCTTTTTCCCACTGACTTCTGTTTTAAAATGTCAAATTTGTTTAGAGCAAACGTACAAAAAACAACCTGGTATTAACACGTAACGCCCTCTTAGAGTTTTTCATGCCCTCAACTCTCTGCTTATTGGAGTCACAGAGCTGGACTTTTTGACTGTGTTTGTGCCTTTTGTAGTGCTTTCAGTGAAAATATCTGACTAATAATACGGCTCGCTGTGTGGTACAGACATCCAAGAAGTCCGTGCTTTAGCGTTTGGCGATTGAAAGTTAAATATTTTATTGGTTTGTTACTTGGCGTGAATCAGCAGGTATCTATGTCTGTGCCGTGCCCATGCATAGATGTTCAAGCTAGCGAGCAATAACTCAGAGACAGTATGGGTGCAACTACCATGATGTCATCCGCTGGTTTCTGAATTTCTGTTATGACCCCTTTGAGTTGAAGGTTTCTGCTGTGGCCATCTTGATTATAAGAAACGGGACGTGACAATGAGGGGTGGGTCTGGGTTGGAAACTGCTTGCTCTTTGGCTGACAACTTGTGACTGACAAGTCGTCAGCCAATGAGCGAGTGGAAAATTTAACGGCTAATGCTCCTTAAAAAATAAAACTGAATAAAATGGGTTATTCAGTATGACCCCAAATCAGTGACTAAGCCTGCAAACTCAGCAGCAAAGTGTTTCCAGAGTTCAAGAAAGAGACATTTTATTTTTTTCAGAGGCCTTTTATAGGACCTGAAGTCTTTTTGCAACCACAGCTATTGCTGGTGCCTTTCAGACAGAATGCAGGTTTAAGGGATTTCCACATTGGCTTAATTTTTCCGAGCAGGAAGCAACAACCATCTAACTTAGTGGTCTACCCTCTTGTGTGACATGACCACATGACCGCTCAAAAAAACCCCAGCATGCTAACTTTCGGTCCAGACACCAATGAGTGATGCCACAGTGGCTACGTCCTACTTTTATATGCAGTCTCTGGCTACCACAATCTATTTTAAACTTTAAACGACATAAAATGTCAGTTAATCATGATTTCTATTGGCTCATTGTTACTAGGATTTTTTTTTGTTGTTGCTGTTGCCAGGAGTTCAACTCTGGTGTCAGACTGGACTTTCAGCATTAAACTGGATAAAGAATAACAACCAACTGATGTTCAAAGCAGGATCACTGATGCTTAATTTCTATAAAAGAAAGAAAGAAAAATCTTTCAACACTATAAGGAGAGGGTGTTCAGTTTAAGA
The DNA here is from genome assembly GCF_965226115.1 of Aulonocara stuartgranti. NCBI lineage: Eukaryota > Metazoa > Chordata > Actinopteri > Cichliformes > Cichlidae > Aulonocara > Aulonocara stuartgranti. The sequence goes on from NC_138957.1 coordinate 28,009,027, forward strand.
TGAATAAATACTTCCAGAAGCACTTGGAGGACCTGGAGTGACTGATAAACTGGTCTCTTGGTGTTTAACTGTGGGACTGAATAAGAAACGCGCAGATCCAAACAAACGGCCGAGAGGAAGGAACTGTGAGTTTGTTTTGTTTCTGTTGAATCTGTGGGCTGCTCTGGGAGAGCGTTCGCTGGCTGTATTTTTGTCTCAGTCATAACAAACCATCGCACACAGAGCATTTTTCCTCCTGTGAGACACAAAGAAGGAAAACCCTGGTCCCAGGTGAGCAGTGAATCATTTACCCTCATGGGAAGGCTTTAAGATTGATTAAAGAAGCTGAACTTCCAAACTAAATTAACTTTTTAATTTTCTTTACTGCCAGGGTTGCATCAGGCTCCCTTCAGTATATAGATCATGTGTTTGTGTGCACAGTCAGGAATGATCTCGTGACGCAGGTTGTGGGTAACAGTGCAGGAAGTTAGGAACTCCTGTCCTCCCTCCTCTGAGTCTTTGTTTACTTTTGTCAAACAGCTGCTCTCTTAGCTCTGCTGCAGTGGTTTCCCCTTCAGAGGAACACACACGCGCACACACAGAAATGCAAGCAGCAATACAAATAACAGTTGGTGTGCTTAGTTTTGTTAACGTAAACAGTACAAGTGCATCAACCTCAATTTATCCACTGTGAATTTATCCTCAACGATTAAAAGTGACTTGCATACTGGATTCATGCCCTAAAGCTAACAAACTAAATGGAAGTAATGCCCGTGCACTTCTGCTGGGAGCTTTACTCACTTTTTTGTATCATGTGCACAATTTTCACATTCAAATTGGTCTGTGGTTCGCAGCTTAAATAGATGTTTTCAAACTGTGATACTTTCTGTTACATATCAGCTGTCACAGTGGGAATACTCATATTAAACATGGCCAAAACTTCAGCTAATCAAGTCGTGTATAAGTAATCACTGTTAGTCATTAGCTCAGGCTTTAAATGACGCTAAAGACTCAAGTTTTCTTCTCTCTTGACTCCGTGTGATGTAGGTGAAAGCAGATGTCCCCAGTATGGTTAACTTGGGCAGCTCTGGGTGTGAGCACAGAAGCCCCATGTTTAGGCTTTTTTTTCTGTGGGGCAGCTAATCAGGAGACAGATCTAAAGAGAGAGCAGATAAAGCAGCTTGTTTCAGACAAATATTACCTCAGAGGCTCCAGCAAGGCCTGATGTAAGAAAAATAAGGATTACTTTGAACTTTGAGTCATGCAAAGCTAGTCCAAACGAGAAATGAGCATGTATCATCTTTAAGCTTGTGTTTACAGTTGAGCGATGGCTGGTGAGGAGAAATATTAAAATTCAGAATATCCTTTGAGCCAAAAGAGTTCACACGTCTATAATAAAGCATGTAATACTAAAATGTTTAACATCAACCTACACTGACTGGCCTATCAGAGCTTATAGGATTGAATAGGACAAGCTTGGTAGCATCCAGTGTAAGGTTTCTGGTGCTTCAGACAAAAACAAATAAAAACAACAAAAATGTCGTAACTGTAAGATACAGCTCGTCTCGCACTACGTTGAGGCGTCGGCCGCTTCACCCTTGGTGGTCTGTTTTGTTTTGTTTTTTTCCTTTTCCAGACCTGGTGAAGAATCACAGCCACAAATGTCCTTTTGATCCTCTACATTAGCAAGGAGGGAGGTCGACAACCTCAACAGCGTCACAGCGATGAGGAAAATCCTGCACCATCTTCATGATATTTTTGCACTCATGTAAACAGGCGGGGGCAGCGAGGCTTAAACGAGCAGAGCTACGACTCCAACCTCAGACCTTCAGTTAAATCTGGACACTTTAGTTTAATTGTGCACCTATGAGCCTTCACTTTAATAATATTCAGATTTAGAAGCACAATAAAATTCTTAGTTGGTCATTAAGTTATTGCATTCGACATTCCATCGTATGTTTCAAGACAACTGCCTTTTATTTTTAAAAGTTATAACTTTTAAGCACAAACAACTTTATCAGTTAGATTCAGGTCATAAAATGATCAATGACATTTAAAATACTAATTAATTAAATGTGATAGAGGTTTTGTTTTATAAATTTATACAATACAGTTGCCTTCAAACCCTTTATAATGTTGTTTCACACTGTACAGAGTGGGAACCAGGAAATGTGAATAGACAGAAATAGTTTGTGAATTTTAGCAGTTCAATTACAAAGTTAGGTCTCTGACTAAAATGTGATCTATACATAGCATCCCTTTCTCTAAAAGACGTGCTATATGAAAGTGTAGCACAAAAAAACAAAAGTGTAGAGAAATAACAAAAAACATAATACAAAAATGTTCGTTTGCTTTGGCGTTTGTTGTCAGCACAGTGTACCTAAACTTGATATTTAAAGTTCAAGGAGGTGGGTGAGATATCCTGTGCTCTATACTGGGAACTAGGGTGACCGTCTACATGTGAAAGTACTGTTTTAAATGGTGGTAAAATAAACACCTTCACCTGAGCGACAGCTGTGAATGTCAGCTGTGTTGTGCGTCTAAAATAGGATGTTTGACCTAGTTGCAGTGGAAAGTGTGGCCTTGAATTCAACTTGATTGAGAATTATTATTATTATTATTTTTTTAAATCTTTCTGACAGTGTGCACCGAGCTGCGTTCACTGTCTGTCTTTAAAGTATTTATGGGCCATTTTTAAAAAGTCTGAAAATATCTTAAATTCACAGTTACTAACAGAAACACCTCAGATTTTCTTACATTGCATTTGGAGTTATAAATGTTCTTAGTCACGTCACAATGCTGAAGGTCTTGCCCGGGTTGATTTTAGGCTCAGTGGGCTGATGCGCTTTCAGTTCACTGGTGGAAACCCTGAAGATGAGTTCAGCGACACATGGCTCAATAAAAATTCAAATCAAATTTTCAAATTTTTTTATTTGTCACACACACGCAACCATACACAGTATGACATGGGGGTGAAATGCTTGTAGCTGTACAATGCCTGACCATTAAATGACAGAAAAAAAGTTTTACAATATTTACAATTTACAGGTTACTACAAAATTTACAAATTAACTTAGGAATTTACAGTAAAGAATGTGCAAATAGCAGAAGAGATTATAAAGGTTATGAATTATAGGATTATAGGAAATGTGTGGTAATACTCTTTGTATTTAATTTGCACTGTGTGTGCATACTATGAAATAGTTTCAATTTTAATTTTTTACTGAAATTCTCATGTTTCACTTTTTTTTTTTTTTTTTTTTTTCCCCCAATTGCTGGTTTCAGTTCAAGTGGTTATAAATGTTTATGAAGTGCAGTATAGGAAGGGTTTGCTCTTTTCCCGATTTCTTGGGATATTTGTCACTCTTACACGTTTCGGATGTAGTCAGATTTAAATCACATTGAGATTATGAGGCTTATTTTTGTCTAACATATATATTTTTTCAACCTTGGAAACAGTTGAGTGGGAGAAATTTGCAAAGAAAAAAAAAGAAATCAAGAAGAGGCCAAAATGTGGGGTACCTAACTGTAAAAGGAAGCTGAAGTTTTCATTCTGCGATAGTCTTCTTAGACAAAAGCTGCTGTTTTGTCTGATGATCATTTGTGTTTCCGTGGGGATGCCCTCATAATCGTCTTTGTTGGGCACAAGTTTCTGTCGCATTCAAATAAATGACAGAAACAGGAAAAACCTTCTGAGAGTAACTTTCCATCGGTTTCACCCAGTCACCAGAAGTTTCCCAGTCTGTATTTGTAGCTGTACATCCTTTTTGTTTGTGGTATTTTTCAGCGTAGTCCACAAATGTCTGTGTGGTGGTTTGTGGTGTCTTCTAATTTCCCCTCTCGGGGGAAGCACATGTAGAACCAGACAGTGAGGTGTTGACCTGCAGGAGACCCTTTTTTATTTTTTTATTTTTTGCAACCATTTAATAAAAGGCAGACTTTAGAAGTGTGCTCATCTTACAGTGTTGGTGTTTGAAAACTAGAGCCAATCAAAACGTGTCTCAATATGAGGGAGAGGGGATTAAAAATGCTGTGTAGTCCCAAATAAAGAAGCACACCTGGTACCTGTAAGACCATCTTCCAGATGCTACCTTCCATGTGGTGTTTATTATCCGTCTGTGTGGTTTCTTGGGTTTTCACTCCCGTTCCTGGACAAGTCTGCCCCTGAAAATGCCCAGACTTCAGTGTTTATTGAACTGACTCTGCATTCCTCGTCTTATACAAAAAAAAAAAGATCCTTACACCGAAGCCCTACAGGTCTGGTTTTAGCTTTAGCGGGCATCACACTGTGTGATTAATGGTAAACAACCGCAGTGAATGCGGGTACATTTAACAAGGTGGAAAATGTTTACCCTGTGAAGCTGATGCAGGGAAAGGGAGACAGTGTTTCCCATCCCTCGGTGTGCTGACACAGATATAAATAAAGCTTCTGCATCTTATTACTTTAACCTGTTGGCTGATTAATGTGTAATGTGTGAGGATGGGGACTTAATTTTGCATCTGCTTAAAGAGTAATAATCTTTACCAAATTCTGGATTTGATTTGTCTTTAAGCTTGTGTTGTTTTTTTTTGTTGTTTTTTTTCTCTTTTCACTGCTGCAGTAATTTGCAACAAACTGCCATCAGTTTCCTGTTAATGATCAACCACTTCTCTGACCTCAGCACTGACTGTGGTTAAACATCCACGTCCAGAATCGGCTACAGCAGCTACTTCCCTTAATCACAGTGGGCACGCTAACCAACCCAAGGCCGACACTGAACACAGGAACAGAGTTGTTTGTTGCTTGAAAGCTGCAACAAAAGTCGAGCTTCTCTGGTCTCGCCGCCTTTGTTTTTTAGCAGAACTGACCTTCTTCTAACCCTCGGGAGTGTTTTGCGATGCCTCTTTGTCAGCTTTCTGCACTGGCCTTGTGCTTTGGGAAGGAAATGCATAGCAGGTCAAAGCCAATCTCCCTTAATCACAGAGTCACGCTAAGGTCAGGGTTTCTTGAAGATTTTCAACTGAATGTAAATCATTAGGCTTATCTAGTAGTTTCATTTTGCATTTAGACTCAAATTAAAAATAAATCTGATGTAAAATCTTAAAAAATGGTGTCTTGTATACCAATAGGAGGAAAAATAAGTTTGTATTAAATTATATTTTAATGTGAAATTGTGATAAAGAGCTTCATTTGTAGCTCAGATCATTATAGTAAAATTTCTCTCACACTTTCATAGATTTGCTTCATTTTAAAGGTTTAAAAAAACACCCCTACAGACCACCTGCTCAGCACCACACAGCCTTAAGACACAATGAGCTGTTGAACAGAGTGAAGCTGGAGGCAATCTCTGCCAACCATTCCACTTCCTGCTGATCAAAAATACAGAAATGTAGTTGCACAACAGGGAGCGCTCCTAAAATCGTATTCCTTAAATACGAGAGAATGGAGGAGTTGCTAAAATAATTATATAAACCTGCTTCTAGAGAAACAAGATGTTATTTCAGTTTTCAAAAATAAATTGTCAGTATGTCCAAGTAATTCAGATTTTGTCCTTTAATTTTTTTCCAGCTACATTTTAACCATAAAATATTATTCTCATAATACATATGGCAGCAGTACTGAACCACCTACACAATACAGCTGCAGGAGCTGCTTGTCCATGACACGAAGCTCCTGGCATACAGTTTTCTGTCCTGATGTTAATAACAGAGGAGGTCTGGAGTTGCTGTGGTTCCAAACACTTTGCAATAACACCAGTAATTGATGGTGGAACATCTAGGAGAGAAGAAACTGAATTATTGCTCTTAACTCATTCTGTGAAGCACTTTGTGATACCTGTGGTTTTTTAAATGTGCTATATAAATAAAATTGTATTGTATTGTACTTGTTTGTAACAGAAAGCTCTTCTGTGAAAGAATGAGGTTCTAATTTTTGTAAAGGCAGTCTGCACGGCTGGTTGTTTGTCTGTGGCACCTGTTTGTAGACAATAACTAGACTTTAGAAGCGTAGTTAAACTACAACAGAAACTTTGATTTCATGCCTGAAATCAAATTGGCAGATCCCGTAGAGTAGCCTACGGTGCTGTGGTGGCCTTTCTACTCAAAATTAAAATGTGAATTATCCAATGTTGTAACAGCTTTTATCAAAAATATTTTCAAAAATGAGGTTGACTTCACTCTGCACGAATGAATGTTCCCTATGAAACTGGAAATCCAAAGAGTGGAAAATTCTAAACTTAGAAGTTCTTTAGTGAAGTGTTTAGATACTAAAAGGTCACACATTTGACCCAGGAGTGGGCAGAAACCCCAAACAGAGTTAAGAGAAGAACAAACACAACTGCAGAAGAATGACGATATTGGTGTGTGTTTGCTGGATGTGTATAATAATAATAAGGTGGGTTGTTGAATTTAAAGTGTTGGCCCTTCTTTATCTCGACTGATCGATGTTGGGCCTTAAAGCAAACTGTGATTACTCTGCTGTTGAATCCTGGGCTCTGAATATCACTGCAGCAATATCAGGAGAAAGATGCATGAAGGGTAGGTTAAATGTTTGGCATGTAGAGTTTTTTTTTTTTTTTTTTTTTTTTTTTTTTTGTCACTACGCTTGTCTACTGAGTGTAGGGGATTTGTGAGCATGCACTTGGGTGCTTCAGACTGCAGGAGAGGATACTGGGACAGAGCCATGATTTAGGGCAAATACAGCAATGAGTGTGCAGGTGACTCAATATGAACACAGACTGATGTCTTGTGGGAACGTCTGAAGTTGCTAGCCCGACTAGCTTCTGTTTTCTTTGCAGAAAAGAGAATCTGGCTTCATCTTTGCAACCAATCAGGGCATTTATTGAGAAGCTCCTATCTAGAAAGCAAAACACAAACACTTAAAGTTTAAAAAGCATGTTTTTTCTTACTTCTACTACAAATGTGCTCACAATGAGCTTATCATAGCATAGATCATTCTCTTTTCTGACACATAATGACCAAAAATGTAAAAAATGAAGATGATATTTTATTTGGTAGGACTTGAAATGAGGGCTTGAACCCTAAAACTCATCAGAGAAGTGTGTACAGAGGTTAAGTGTGAGGGTTGTTTTTCCTTAGACTTCCTAGTGCCAGAAGTCGTTGTGCAACCACTGGTATCCCCTCCTTCCCCTCCCATTAAGAGTGTAGATTTTAAGCACTTCCGCATTGGCTTCACTTTTTAGACATGGAAGCTATGTCCATCTGTTATACTGTCTATGGTAGATATGCCTGGCATCACATGTCTGAAATGGTCGTCAGCATCAGAGCAAAACAAAAATTAAAAGTGTCCTATTTAGACTCTTGGCTGGCTGGGGTGGCAGGGGGTGAGTCAAGCGCCATCTTTGCTGTTATGAAACTCTCACGTTTTCATTCAGGGTTCGTGTCTCTCTTATGTCTTTAAATGGCACAGTGGCCTCTTCCAGCTGTGTGTCTCAGTGACACCTTAAGTTTCATAGTGTTCATACTAAGTGGTATTGTGGTGGTGGTGGTGGGAAACACTCTGATTGCACATTTGAGGGAAATACCAGATATATTAGAGGTTTTCTTTTCACTTCGCCTTATTTTCAGTTACTTAATAGAGCGGGTTTGCTCATTTCAGTTTAGGTTTATTAGTGTCAGGGTTATAGTTTTTTGTAAAAATACAAGGTGGGCAGAAGTTAAAAGTAGATGCTGCCAGATAAACATCACCGTGTGGTAAAGGGCACGACCTCCTGCCGCGTAAGGGTCGTGAACCTGGTGCAGTGCTGCAGGGAAAGGGTTAACATCCCGGCCTGAGAAAATGGATTTTTACGTGTTGTGTCACGCTTAGGCAGCCAAACCAGTGTTTCCGTACAGTCCCTTCAAATTACAGTGTGCGAGTGCAGCGAGCTTCACACAAAGGGAACTTCTCTCCCAGAGGCAGGAATAAACCGGGGTTTTAGCAACAGTAACTACAACAGACAGGCTGCGACTAGTTCAGGGATGCCTGTTTAACTCTGTGGCAACCTTGGAGAAGGTTTCACTTTGACACTGGCAGAGCTGGGCCGGGGAGGAACCCGCCGGGGAGGAATTTTTATGGCCATATATTGTGTGAAATTGAATATGGTGAGAAGAGGAAGGCAGCTGCTCCCTTTGCCATCCCGAAATGTGGGTTAATGTCTATTCCTTGTTTTTAACAAAGGAATAAAGGCTTATATTTTAGCCTCTCCTCACAGTGAGCGAGCTTTAATGGCAGACACACAGGCTCAGAGTTCAGACGCTGTGCAAAATGAATTTTTGATGATGGAAAGTGATGACTATTGGAGACCAGAGACTTTTGCCCTTTCTTCATTTGCTATGAACTCTTAATGTGAGATGAATCTCGCAGATGGCACGGTGGTTTTAATCACCAGGGGCTAAGTGGAGGGCGGTTTCTCCCTCGGGGTAATTACTCTGTGGCAAACCTCCTCAACACCTGGTAACATCTGTTTTTTGAGGTAGCCAATTTGTCAGTTAAGTTGTTAGGACTTGTTTATGTAATTTGTTGTTTTATAATTAGTTTTGCATGTTTTTCAGGGGTTTATGTCAACACAGTAATTCAGAAGAAAAACAAATTTACAAGTTAGTCAGTAAATGAAGACACATTTTATTTAATAGATAGACTCAAATCACTATCTTCGAACCTGTTACGCCTTTATTGTCCTGGTCTGATCATGTTTAACACCCAAAAGGCTAATGTGATTTGGCATAAAAGCCTTTGCTGGGAAATTTAAGGATGCCCTCTTATGGTCTGCCTTATTTTCTGTCATAAATATGCTGCTGCAATGGTGTAAGCTCATATTTTACATGGCCAGAGTTTCAGATGAGGTCATCTAATGGAGAAATAATCCATGAGAGGCAAAAGCTCAGCTTCAGACAGTTGTTTCTACTTTAGCCTGTATGATTTCAGCAAGGGGGATATGGCCAAGGGGGTCATGAGGGGCAACCAATGAGAAGTATTTTGCCTTAAAGGAGGAGGAGCTTAAACAGAGGGACTGTTTAAGCTCCAAGGCCCCGAATAGACAAATAAGGATCATTTTGCACTGTGAATCCTGAAAAGCTGCTCTTGTAGAGAAAATATGGAGCTTAATAGAACCACAATCATAGATTTATCGTCATTTATTTAAGTATTTTCATCATTGTTTTCCTGGAAATGACTGACATTTGCACATTGTATTTTGTGTGGATTAAATGCTATAAATGAGAGCTGTGATTAATTATCACTTTTGATCTAACAGTTTCATGCCTGACTTCATATTAGATTAAATGTCTTTGTTTTTCAGACCGTGAAATATGGAGTTTTAATAAAATTTGTGCCCATAGTTTGATCTTTTGTGGATCAGTTATTAGTCATCTGTTATTTGAGGAAATAATCAGGATTTATCAGCTACCACGTAATTATTTTTCAATTTTTTCTGACATGTCACAGTGCCCAAAGTCACTTTTATGCCCTGTAGATCTCTTGTTATGAGCTGATATTCACCTCCTTGATAACACCTCCTTGTTAGAACAGCAGACATAATATGGAAGAAATCTGTGAATCGTAATAGAGCTGATTAATTATTTAATTTACAATCACAGCTAGTTAAGCCCAGTCAATCCTGTTTTCAATATCGATTTGCCTGCTGAATATTTTTTTCTATAAAATGTATGTAAAATGCCACAGGTGATGCAGTCTAAACTCAAAATTGTTCAGTTTTCAATCATATAAGTGTAAAGAAATGTGCAAATTTGATAAGAAGAGCTGGATGGTGGTGTAACGCCTCATTGTGAGCTTTAACTTGCAGGTCTGTTTCTGAAGGGTGCTGTTACAGTTTCGTGGTTGTGCTTTGGTATGCTGATTTTTTTTTTTTTTCTGCTTCTCAGTCCTACTTCAGCTTTTCTTCCTCCCACCTCAGCTAAACCCATTCGCCGTCTGCACACTCTCAGTTTGAATGTCTGTCAAACTCCTGCCTGTTTACCAAACGTTGGTGACTAATACTGTAGCTAACACTGCCCGCCTCCCTGTGCAGAAAAGGTCTCGCATGTGTGTTTCTTCATTTGTTAAGTCGTGCACCTTTTTCATCTGCGCTGCGAGTGTTACTCTGCGGAGGCACACGTGTATTCTTCTCCCATGAGACAAAATGATCAAAGCGTCATTTATTAGCTGCCTGTCAAAGTCTTTTCTTTTACCTGTTGCAGCTAAGATCCTCAGATCTGCCACCACCCACTTTGGCCCCCTGAGGACGGCTGACCTGTGTGTGTGTGTGTGTGTGTGTGTGTGTGTGTAATGGGCTCCATTTTGGGTGTGTATCAGGAACTTCTGTCCAATCAGTCAAATTATTTGGCTTAAACTTTTCAAAGTGAAGCATTAGTGAAGGGCTCAGTTAAATTGGAGCTAACGAATGCTGACCTTCTCGGACTTGCTTGGTGCATGAGTGCACCCCCCTCCCCCCCGCCCCCTACATGCACCCTCCCACCTCCACAGGTAAGCTCTTGCAGCCTGCTGAGCGACTTCCTGGAAACTTGGTTGAGCAGCATTGATGTTGGCAACCCAGAAAGGTGAGCGTTGGCGTCGGAGCGGGAATGATGAGGGGAAAAAACAGGGTGGGAGCCGGCGGGATTTGCCTCTGCTCACGTCAGCACAGGGGCCCAGAATAGTGGAAGAAATCCTCCCTGCGGTGGCGAAAAAGGACCGGTGCCGGGGCTGCGTGTCACATTATTTTGGAGATATGCTCATGACACAGAGAGGAGGCGGAGAGCTCCTATAGACTCTGAGGATGTATGTCATCTGCAGAGAAATGCCCCAACAAAACCTGCCTCTGTTAGACGGGGGCTGCTGCCTCCCAGGGGGTCCGTTTTTATGATGTGTGGGGAAAATGTGACGCAGGTCAGGCTGCTGGAGTTGAAGTAAAAAGAAAAAAAAATAATAATAAAAGCTTTGGAAAAACTGCTCAAATTAAAAAAAGAAGTCTGCCAGCCGGAAAACCCTTAAAAGGGTGGCTGTGTGGGGGCGCTCTTCAGTGTGTGCAGCTGTGTGTGTGTATGCAGAGCTGGCATTGCTTAATGGTTTGCACAAGCAAAGCCCAATGTAGGGGTTGCCAGGGAAACAGAGCAGCATGAGTCTCGCTCTGCAGGTGCTGTTCTTGTGTCCGACTGCTGGAACCTCCTACGAATGAGGAGGGGAGGGGAAGGGGTCAGGGAAAACTGCTAAAAAACACGTCAAATTGTAAAAAACAGGGTAAGTAAACAATATTAGGACTGTAACGTGTGACGAGAGCAGGATAAAACGAGAGTCTGAAGCGAAAATAACACCTCCTTATAGCTGTTTTCACACATAAACTTCAGACAGTTCTGGGAGAAACATTTGCCAAAGTTGTCCTTACTCAGATTTAGCACAGCAGGAAATAGTCAGATTCAGACATGTTTGCACTGGGAATGCAACATTTATGGTAAATTGAGTGGAAGGGAAGAAATTGGAGAGAATGATCAAAAAAAGTAAAAATGCAACACAATGTTTGAGGTTTAATATCATCGTTTAAATGCATTTTTCTATAATCAGAGCTGGTTTAATGTGGCACTTTGCAGCACATAGCACCGCGCGCACACAATGTTGGATTATTTTGGAGACTGACTCACATTACAACTGTAAGCTTTTTTTTTATTTTTTTATTTAACATAGACTGTAAATAAGGATGCACATTACCACTGTGATATCACCCACTGGTTTGTGAAGGCTCGCTACAAACATCCTCATTCCCAGAAATGTGATTGAACAGCCAATGCCCTGTCTATTCCAACACATCAATAAATATGACCTGAAACCAGTGACTGAGCCTCTAAAGTCATCACGAAAGTGTTTGCTGCGTGTGTAAACGTTAATTTGCTAAATACTAATAATACTACACTATTTATCTTAGTTTGTAGCTTGCTGGTTTTATAAAGAGGAGTGCTGCCCTGCGCCAACGCTGCAGTCGTAGCTAGAGGGAAATGACCCCATAACTTCTTGGAAAATATGAGTTCAGCAGACTAGTATTTCTGGTCTTAACCAGCAAAATTTGAATATTTATTTGGTTATTAAAAAAAATGTATAACAAAAATAATAACTAGCAATTGCTTACCTCACTTGCAACTGGCTCCAGGATAGCTTGCTAGCTCAGAAATTTAGACATTTAAATAGAAACTTCCATCCCTGAGCTTTTTTTTTTTTTACGCTACTTAACATCTAAGGGATGACATTCGCTAGTCAGACATAATGAGGATCTCATGTGTCTCAATCTTAGCTCAGCTCAGCAAAAAAGGAGGTGGAGGAGAGATTCACCAGGAAGGAGGTATCCTTTGCAAGTTAATTTATCCCATCCCTCCTGTGTTTGAACCGTAATGGTTACATAAATCCAGCCTGTTGAAGGGCGTTACTCTGAGGACTGTGGCCATTTTGCAGAAACCAAAGTCAGCCATGTGTCGTCGAGGGAGGTTGGAGGGGAAAAGAAGAAACGGCTCTTGTAGGAAAGAGTTTCCTGCCTGAGAGTGAAGTGGTGAGATTCTGCAGAGAAACGGGTAGAGTTCGTTTAGATGCACAACAATGGCTGATTCTGTGGGGAAAAGGCGCCGTTTCCCCTTCTGCCCTGACGGTGACAGGCACGCAGGTCCATTCAGATTCGTAGCTCAAAAACAAGCTCCTCACCTTGTCATCATTTTTCCAGGCAGGCTGCTATCAGATCATGCATTGATTCATGAGGCTGCTTGGAGAGCTGCTGACTCTCATTTGCCTTTTATATGTTTATGAACACTGCTAGACTGCTATTAGTATTAATGGAAGCAGTTTGCTGCAGCACTATAATACCTCACCGCGTAATTAATTCAATTCCAGTGTCTTTACATCCATCTGGGACATTCATTTTCCTCCCTGATTACACACATGCTGAATTTGCGCTCCATCGTTGTATTTAAGTTTGTCCTTGACTAGAAATGACAGGCCCTCTGCTGCTGTGCGAAGCAGATGTTGTGGTGGAGGAAGCGACAGGTGGGCAGATGGGTGAGAAGGCAGAGGTTGAGTGTGCGGTTTCCTTAAGGTCAGGCCGTGGGCTGTATTTATCAACACTGACACTTGCTGTTTCTCTGCTGCGTGGGTCGTCTGCCATCATCAGCATCGCTGCGGCACATCAGCCAATCAGAGCGCAGCTGTGGGCTTCTGCTTCTCGGGAGTCACATGCATCGGGCAGGGGAATGACTAACAAACAGGCCTCGTGGGAGCACAAGCCGTTGCTTTTCTTGCAGGCGACAAACTCTGAGGTGACCCCCCCCACACTCGCTTTACACAGCACGTTAAAACTTGTCACCTGACATGTCCGTACGCTTTCTGAAAAGCCTCCACGCGGCACGTCTCTGCTCTATTACAGATTATCCACCCCCTCGCCTCACTCGGCCTGCTTTCTGTCATCCAAGCCTGAACACTTTTGATCTGTGGAGAGTGAAGACGCCCATAAGAAGGCTGCATCACAACAAGCAATTCGAAATGATTAGAGAAAATTGCAGCAAGCTCTTTGTGACGTGCAGTGAAGGATTTTTCCACTGTTTGTTTGTTTGTTGATGCAGCACTGCAGAGACAATAGCGGCTTAATGGAACTGAAACTGGGTCTGCTTTTACTTAAAACCAATACATTTTGAGTAAATGGTCACAAAACAAAGAAACAAAAGCAAACATGATAATTTTACAAAATTAGAAACTTAAAAATGAGAAAATCAACATATTCAAGAAGCACTTGAATATGATGTGCTGACCAGTTTTGTAGGACCTTCTGAAAAATTATTTTCTGTTGGTTAACTGCTTGATTTGTTACCTGTTGTATGGACATATGTCTATTTAAGAGCTCATTTTTGATTGTGTGACTTTTTGCCCAATGATGTCACGTTAGTTTTCTGCACATGGCTAATGTTATCAGTGCAAGCAGCCTGCTTTCCTTGCAGGTTAACGTTCAGCTGTGCAGGGTGAGATTTGCTGCTGGGGATGCACGGGATCCCCCCCCAACCCCCTCTGGTCTATATGTCCCTGCCTCTGCTAAATACATTTTCTTGCACGGTTGCGATAAAACTTTATTCCACACTCAGATTTTTATTGCTGCATCTTGAAACAATCTACAGCACAAATGTCAGCTTTGACTTTCAGCGCTCTTGATGCCATTACGGTGGAGATGACGGTGTGTAATGATCTGGATCGGTTCCGCTCCAACGTTTCAATAAGCCAGAAAGCATCAGTGTCTCAAAGTGAAGACTACGCAGACAAAATAAGAGCATAAAACGGATTCAGAGTGTCCGGAAACTCAAAACAAATTCTAGAGATACTGTGTGTCAATCACTTGCCTGATTTCTGACATCAGAATTCCCTACAAAGGCGAGTTGCAGCTGTTTTTTTTCTTTTTTTTCTTTTCTTTTTTTCTTCTCCAACTTGTTGAACTGTGTACCGTGCACACCGTGCACCGTACCGTACCACATAATGGAACACTTTGTCCAATAGTCAGAGGTGGAAGCATACACTGGATATCTTTCTGAGGACATTCATTGACAAGTCTGTGTCCTGAACCTTAACTTGGACAAAAGTTTAACTCTAAGCCTAAAACAAGTTAATGCTCACCCTGGTCTTTGAAGCAGGGTAGAAAAGGCTGACTAAAATGTCTTAACTTTTACAAAATCTCATCCCTTTAAACGGCCAAATACACCCTTCACTGTTGCCCCCCGAACCGCTCCACATGCTAAACATGGCGTGACACATACTTAAATCACCATTTCAGCGGGTCGTGCATCTCTCAATAGTAGTGCACGATTGTGTTGGATTTAAACATTCCAACAATATCACTGCAGAAGCTCAAAGATTTCCAGATTACACAGATGCCTGAAAAGATGCAACTTTCTGGAGACATTTCTCTTCTTCCAGTTTTGACTTCTGCTCTTATTCCAGCGCCGATGTGTAGGATTTTAAGTAGTGACACCTATTGTTCAGGCAAATACTGCACTGAGTACCCATTCCCCTCAGTGAATAGTGATGTCATTGTTTGCATGCAATGAGACAACTGTAATGGGACCTTTCACTGAGGATGTGGTATATGTTCAGTGTCCTGTTCAAGGTAGTTGTAGAGGAAAGAGCAGAACAGGTTTCAACACTTCCACCAGGATGTCTGTGTTGACTTTATATCTTTTACTTGTACCTGAAGAGCATTAATAGACCTGTAGATCTGTTATGGAGGTCAAATGTCAGATAAGCTACCTACAAGTTAAGCAACTGTTTAAGAACTGTTTCACCAGATGTGTCAGCTTGGATGGAAAATTGTTTTCCAAAAGTGTTTTCCTCCTGTGGTCTCCATACAAAATTAAACAAATGTTATGTAATTCAGTTAATTATTAGCAATGGAATTCCACATCTGCTGCCACCCTTCATCAGATATTTGCATGTTGGTGTTGTTCATAAGGGTCAAAATAGCTACTGAACCTTTCTTCTGTAACAAATTTCAGGAGTTTTCTTTATTAATTTACATGATATAATAAATATATTATGAAGTTAGGTTTCCTGTTAGCCAAATTTAGGTTACTCGTGGTGGTTCGCATTAGCTAACTTCTACCAGAAGATCTACTGCAGTGATGTCATTGGTCCGTTGCTATGTTGATCTTGGGCTAGCACTGTTTTGATGATGCAGGAGGAACACCAACACAGTGATATCAGTGCAGTATCATGCAGGCAGTCAGTGTGGGGCAATGTCAAAGCGCAGGGCGTGCTGCGTTCACTGCAAACAAACTCAAACTGATCTTCAGAAAGCTAGCTGGACATGTTGCATTTCATTTAGTTTTGCCTTTGGTTTCCTGTGACAAGTGACATCACTCACTCACTCACTGTTTCGAGCCATTTTCAAGAAAGCTGCACTCCATAATGAGCACACTTTGCATGCTTTCAGCAGGAATACTCACACACACACACACACACACACACACACACACACACACACACACACACACACACACACACACACACACACACACACATTCAGTGAGTGTGACCCTTTTCAAAACAGTGACTTAATGATTGCCCGCCTTTGACATGTTTACCTGTTTTATGCTCTCCCAGAACAACCTCGGCACTAATTTATCAAAATAGTCGCCATTGCTCGACACTAGCAGGCATAGAAAAACTCCCTAACCCTGCTCCGGTTCACCACTGAGCCACACTGCAGGTCTAAAAGTTACTCATGAATCCTTGTGACTGTTACTTTAGAAACGCGCACAGGCCTCAGCAGACAGTCAGCAGAAAGCAGGATGCTGAATAATGGAGCTGAAAGCTGTACAACTCCAGACTGTGGGCGTTTTATACGAATCGCTGGACCCTTCGCATGTCAGCAAACAAGTTCCCTCCGTAGGGCCTCTTAAAAAAAAAAAACAGGAGCCCTGCCTCATATCACGGAGCGCTGCTTGTTCATTCATAAACTCTGCTCTTTGTTTTGATTGTTTCCGTGCTGCTTGTGCAGGCCACTTGCCATCAGCAGGAAATATGTTGTTTCATCTGTGTGGTTTGTGTTTGTTCAACATCGACGGAGCCAGGAGGCGGAGGAGGCGTGGGAGGAAGTGAGTGCTGTGTGCCCTAAAGGGTCTGTCAGTATCAGGGGAGCAGGATAAGTGAAGGAGGAGGTCTGTCCTTGGGTGTCCGGACCCAGTGGACTGCAGCGGGTCGATGGTGAAAGATTGAAACCCCCTAAACAGTCACAAGGGTCAGCAAGGTCGGGTCGATATTTTAATGACATGCGTGCAGATATTTGACCGTTACTGTGTACGCATACACGCTTTCAGAGAGGGGGCGGAGCTTACCATGCATGATCGGTACAAGAGAAAGGGTGTGAGAACTTATCTGTAGGTATTTACACACACTGAGCAACTTTGAAAGGCCCAAACTTCAAACAGCTTGTAAAACTGTTTTTGTTTTCACCATTATCCTGTAGTTTGTTCTCCTTTCTTTTAGATTCATACATAGAATTGTTCTTAACAACACAGATGAACTAGCTGGCTTTTTAAAAGTAGCCCAGATTCAGAGCTACGGGGATTATGGCTTTGATTTTTTAGCTTGATACAAAGATTGTCAGTAAACTGCTGTTTATATACACATGCAGCCGTTATCGATCAGTTCTAAAATATATTTGGACTCTGTTCCTCACCAACCTTTTGCTTTGTTTTTGTTGTGTGCCAACTCCTGAGTGAAATATTCAGCTGAATACTCAACATTTTAGTTGTTTAATGCTCCATTATGGTTACCAGGTAGTTGTGTCAGAAAGCCAGGAACTTACAGGAAATTACAACCTGACCGGACCTGCTGAGCTACCTGATGAGCCGCTCTCCTGGGCTTGGCTCATGGGTGGAGCCCTGGTAACCCTTTGCCGGACAATGTCACAGGGTCCAAAGATATTACAGCATTCAATGCCTTGAAATCATCAGTGCTGATAACACATGCTCTTCCTATTGTTTGAAAATTGTTTTGTGGACCTTTCTTTTTGCACGTAGACAGCAACATTTGAGGAAGAGAGTAGAGAGTTTGCACACCTTTGGGCAGTTGTGTGTAATGCACTCCATTTTTAATAGAGAAATTTAGTTTGCAGACATATCTTGTTAAAATCATCATTATTATTTTACTGCAGAAAATCATTTTAGGCCTAGTTCATTTCTGATGTTACTCATATGCTTTTAATATCATGCATGCACAAACCACGATGCAGACGTACACCACAAAGATGAAATATAAAAAGTTTAGATTTTAACATCATATTTTATTTACTTACTTTTTAAATGGTGGTTTACTGGTAAAATATCTGTCTATGTGGGAACAATAACTTTAGAGAAACCGTTCTGCAAAAAAAGGATCTGCTAGGAAAATAGTTATTTAATATAACTCTATTTCTATGAGTGTGTGTGTAACTGTCCAATGGAATTTACTACTTCCTCCACCCCCGCTTCACATAAGTACACTTTTGAATTTGTGACAATAATCAAGTGGAACGATGAACCATAACGGCAAAGTTTTAAGCAGTGAAAAGTGTGCCATGAAGCTGTGAACAACCACGCTTCTGTGGTTGTGGTTTGGAGAAGTCCTCAGCGAAGATCACCAAAGAAGACATCATCCAGAAGCAGCAGTGACTGAGCATTTAGAATATCTTGAAGATTGTTGTGGTTATGCAACTGATAGGCTTGTAGTGACCAGTGGCCCATGAGCTTAACTGTGTGTACTGGGATCCCTTTGTATGAAGTGGAACTAGCTGCTCAGATATGGAAGAATGGCTGGAGAAAAGATCAGGAGAAATTCTGGACAATGAGAGAACTTGGTGATTCTGGTACCGACACGGCCGGACTCGGTGATGACAGAGAGTCTGAAGGTGAAGTGTGCTGGGCTTAAGGTAATGGGCTAATGGCTTGTAAGGGCTCCGGGGTGAGTACGTCTTAAACAGAACATGGATGGGGGGGTGCTGCCTAGTTGGTAAATGAGAACAAGCACCCTGTAGTGTGAGAAGGCATAGTCAGATATGTAGTCAGAATTGGTAGGGGAGTACTGGGGTGTGATCTACCTTCTAAGATAAATGATCTCCAATTAATACGTTATTATAACAATGTTAAAGTCTTAAACTAATTGCTGGCTGTAACTACTGCCAACTACTTTCTAACTCTGGGTGTCAATTTTAGCAAAAACTTCACACCATCTTCTATTTTCTGCCTCTGGTGTACTTTTGGTTTCAGGGATTATTGGTGTACATAACGAGGCACTGAAAAAGTGTTATGCAATAACAGATCAGTCTTGTCTCTGCTTGTTTTCCATGCCATTGTTATATTCTAGTCAGTGTGACACACAAACATGTATTAAAGTTAATTGTGTGTGGGTTTTAAAAAAGGTCTTTAGCTTATCGTGGTGAACCCTGCAGAAACTTGGGTCAAGCGGTCACGCTGAGCCTCTGAGCAATTGTCGTACGAGCTATCAGGTCATTTGACTGTAGCACCAGCTTATTTTTTTTTAAATCGAAAGCCGCTCAGGCGTGGAGCACCAGCAGCGGCGTTTCTGCAGCTTTGGACGAAGATGAATGCCACCCACAGGGGAGTGAAAGGGAGAAAGAAAAGGGGGCAAAGCAGCGGTTGATAATAGGGAAGGGAACGGCGTGGATGGCAGCGTGCCAGAGTTCAGCGTGTGAAAGTGCGAGGGAGAAAGATGTCTGGTTAGGAGAGCAATGGGGATAAATGTAAAAACGGTTAATAAGGAGGCTGTGAAAATATGTGTAGGAGGGTGAGGAGGAGGAGGAAGGGGTTCTGCCTACTGGAAAAGCTTCTTCCTCTTGCGTAACACGGGCCATCTCTTCCTTTAGCTGCTGTTGCCATGGGGAGAGATGTTGGCAGTGGAGGGGAGATTTCGGAGCTCCCGATGCCTCTCGGGTTCAAGAGTCTCTCGGGAATTCTAAACCACGATGATCCCCGACTTCCCTCCTCCTCGTTAGGGCGCTCACTGAGGAAAAGCTGGAGGAAAAGCTTGATTGGTTGTATTTTTAGACCTTGCTTTCAGGATGATTTAAGTAAATCTGCTCCCACCCCCAAACCCCTTTTTAGCTGGTGCCATGTGAAACTCTGTGAGAGGGATGAGAAGTTGTGTGCGGTGCTGGAGGGCCTCGATGTGTGACTCAGGCTTTAGTTCAGGTGTGCCTCGTGAAATGAAATGCAGGTATTGTTTATTACTGTACCAAGGCTTTATTTTCCATGTGCACAGAATGACTAACTATGAGTCTCAGGCAGCGAGTACAGGTGTTCAGAGGAGAGAAGCTTATTCCCGGGGGTGAGTGATGAAAGAAAGCTTCTGTGGTGCTGAAATGATTAGTTAAAAAAATCCTTCCAAAACATTAACCCTCAATTTGGTTCATAGCTGCTTCTAATCTAACTTTTTGTAGAAGTTGCAGTACCATTGACTTCAATCACTGCATTTTCTACTGCTCATCTAGATATCCTATGTGGGGTTTTTGTTAAACTTGACTGAAACGAGACATGAGACTTAATTTGTCCAGCGTGTTCTGGGTCTACCCAGCCTCCAGGAGGCTACTTAGTCAAATACCAAAAATATTATATGGCTTGTTTCTACTGTTAGCCACATCTAAGGTGGTTTGGTACGCTAAGCTAACATATCAACTGCCACATGAACTACAAAGCACCTGCCCCTTATCTAATCTGTTCTAATGATAGAGAGTGGAAATCTCGAGCAGTCTTTGTATGTAGAGACATGACAAGTGGGGTTAACTGCTAGCTAGTCTCTTTTAAAGTTTATAAAAAGATTTATATCCTTGTAATTGTAGAACACGAAACTTTGTGGAGTCTCCATGTGAATGGTCCTCTCTGTGTTATCCCTGCAATAAACTGGTGGCTCCAGTTTAGGCGTACCCCGCCACTCGCCCTGTGAGAGCTGGAGGCTCCAGTCCCTCCAGCGACCCTGGAGGAGGTAGGATGGATGGATGATCAAAAAAGTAACACTCAGAAAACACATTTTAATGGCAGAGGTTAAAGTCAGTCTATAGGAGTATTGCATATATGTTTTTAGTATTTGAAACTGACTACTTTGGATTTTTAGATGCCTTTGAAATGTGTGAAAAGTGGATGTGTTCTGTGGTTTCTGGCCATTGGCATTGGATCGGTCAGGTCTGGAGACGCAGTGGCTCGCTCCCAATCATGTTGGGACGTATTGGTTTTGGTGGCCAGTTTAATGACTCGGGCTCTTTAGAATATTCTTCAAGCTTTTTTTAGAGCAGTTTGCGCATTTTTCTTCCTTTGGGGACCGTTGCCAAGTCCACGGAGGGTGTGCTCTGTCGGAAACGATGTTTAGATGGGCATGCGTGTTTCAACGTAACAACCACAGAGATGCCAGGCATTGTAATGAAAGCTCAGTGTTGTTCACGTGTCTGCAATTTTGATGTTGTAACTGATCGATGCATTTCACAAAATTCTATCCCTCTGAAAAGACATCTCGCAATGTTTACATGGTGGCAGAGCTGCGCACGGTTCAGACTGAAAATGTTCATCACACATCCCGCAGACATTTGTGTTTCAGCGTCTTCATTAGTCCCTACAGTCGTCTGCACAGATCAGATCAATGCACAGAGCAGATAGACGGGTATTTATAGCCTCTACGGGGGTGTGGGAGGTTGAATGCCCAATGTAGGTTAGCGGATAATCTGATGTGGACTGTGTGTGTATATGTGAGCCTAGGGGAATTAGGGACCTGTGGTGTTTATAGAGCTCCCATCCTGCTTTGTTTTTTTGTTTGTTTTGGGGGGGTTTTTCTTGCAGGAAGAGAGCACTGATACACAGCTCGGGGAAGTCAGTTCTCAGGCAGTGAGGGCTTTCCCAGATTTAGAGTAGGGATTAGAAAAAAAAAAGAAAGGAAGGAGAGCGAAGAGGGAGGAGAGGATAGGGGGGAGGAACACGAAGCCAGGCAGGGAGGAGAAAGAAGCGTGGTTGCTACACTGACAGTAGAGAAACCAGGCAGAAGTGAGAAGTGAAAGCACAGAGACACAGCTGTGCGTTAGTGTGTGAGGACAGACGGCAGCCAGACGCTCGGCTTTCCGCTCTGCAGTGCCGATTCAGTCTTGTGCTTTTCTTTTCTCTTCTTCTCTCTGGGAGACGGAGAGAGCACAGAGGAATGTCAGCGGGTTTTGGTTGGGAAAGTGTCTGCCGTCTGGGTCGGAAATGTCAGGTGTTTCCCCGTAAGCGTGTCTGACTCCAGGAGGGAAAACCAAGCGGGAGCAGCCAGCTGCTCTCTGAGAAAGTCTCGACTTTCTTTGGTACTCTTCTTCCCTCCTATCAGGTATTGTGCAGCCGCTGCAAGAGCTTGTCTTTGTGCTGATCAGTTTGTATTTTATTCCTCGCTGCAGGCTTTTGTTTCAGTGTGGACTGCTTCATTGTCTGCTTGTTTCTGTCTGTACCTTCCTACTCATTTGCTCATCTAACCACAGGTTTTTGTAGAAGTTTGTAATTATTCCTTAGTTTGTCTCCCTTTTGTTCTAGCATTGTTTCATCCTGATGTGTTGGGAAAACGAGTTTAACGTTTATTAAGATTCACCTGTTTTCTTGTGTTTTCAAAAATTCTGCCAGTAGCTCATGATCTGCTCATTATTTTCTTGACATAATGCCAGAAAATAGCAGAAGATATTCTCCATAACCTCCCCAGAGCTCAAGATTAGCTGTTGCCTTCACAAGTGCAACAAGTGCTGCATGGAAATGATGCATAAAAATGCTGAATTAAATCAGAAAGTCATCACATTTGAGGAGCTCAAATTTTCAAATGCTCTGAAGCGGCAAATAATTTCAGCTCTCTCTCTCTCTGTCTTTTTTTCCTTCGATGGTTAAATTAAAAGAAACTGAGTGTCTGATAGTTTCAAAACTTTATCAGCATTGACTGAAATATGATCTAAGTTACGACGACTTCGGTTAAGGGGTTTAACTCACTAAAATCCCCACCAGCAACCCAGCTCAGACACTCCAGCGCTCGTCTGGGGCAACGAGTTCGGCCTCGGTGGCCGGACAGCAGCAGCTGACGCACAACATGAGCTAGAGGAGAGCGTAAGCTTGTGAGCTGCAGTCGGAGATGAGCTTGGAGGCGTTACGCAACAGCTCGTCCAGAGATAGAGTGAAGCTGAACTTAGACACTTTTGGCTTCTTCTTCTTCTTCTTCTTCTTCTTCTTCTTCTTCTTCCACACAGTATGACATCATCACAGAGCTCCTCTCCTTCCCCCGCTGAGCAGCTTCATGCAAGAATAGAAATACCTGTTATGCTACCAGAGTGTTTAAGAGTTACTTGGAGATCTGTTTATTTGCAAGGTTTCCCCCCTTTTGCCTTTTTCTGCAGTAATTTTATTATGTGCATCATCTCGTTAGCTCTCCCTGAAGCACACGGGTCAATACTCCGGTGCCGGACGGTTTCCTGTTTACCACACTCGCTCGCTATGTGTGTCCGCCAATATGGAAATAATCAAAATAAATGATGATTTACTTGACGCTGTGTCTTAAAGGTCCACTTAGTACATTAGGTTTGTTTCACCTGTGGTGTTTTGAAGCTACCATCTTGTTGCGTGATCTTTTTCTTCGGTGGTTTGATGGCAAAGACTGTTTTACAGCAGTGGATATAAACTGGCATAAACTTTTCTTGTGTATTTGATTTGATTTTTTTTGCTTCACGCTCAATGGATGCTTGGAGAAATACAATGCTGATAGTTGGCTCACCTTTTGAAATTAATTGAATATTATCATCAATGTTGTCAATAAAACCTAATTATTGGTTGTATACCACACATATATGCAAAGAAATCATTCTTATTTAGCTACTATTATACCACAATATCATAAATAAACAGAAAGTAACCTAGGTCATGTAGACAACCTGGAAATACCAGGTAGGTCTTATGACCGAGATGTTATGACCTTTAATTTGAGTACACGCTCAAACCTCAAATCAAAACTACTGATCATTCTTTCGCTTGAGTCAAATGACTTCCTATTCATGTATAAAGTGAAAAGCAAAAAATACAAATAAAGAAATGAAAAATGAACAAAAAGGAAGTGGATACACATCGGGGACTCCAAGCCCAAAACGTGAAAAAAAGCACTACTCTTTCTAGAAATAAAGAAAGAGTAGTGCCACTACAGGAGCTGCAGGATCAAACATAAACTCGTGCTCCCTGGTTGGACACAAAACAGGAGAAAAAAAGCTTAGAAATGTATGGCAGATAATTCCTGCTGAGCTCCCACTGCCTTTTTCTGTGGGGATTTAAACAACACGAGAGAACAGGAGCTAAGTTTACACATTTGCAACAAGTTACTTTCACAAACACACAATTTGAGTTCAGCCACATAAACCTAAACCCAATAACCACCAAGGAGGAGCTTTTCTAGTGAACAGATGCTGCAGAGCTGTGGCATTTGGGCAAATGTGAAAGACAGAGTAGGGGCAGCGCTCTTCTAGCAAGAGGCCAAAAGGTCAGTGTGCGAAGTCTGTTGGCTGAAATTTACTGGATTCAGGCTACTGGCTGCTGGAGTCTACTTACTGGGGATGTCTATGTGAGTATGGGAGTGATGACCACTGATAAAAGGCTGTTAAATGTCCATTAATGCTGGAAATAAGAGGTTTACTGATATTATTGGTCACAATAACTCTGAACTTTTCTGCAGATTAGCTGTTGGAGGTGTGTGTGTGTGTGTGTGTGTGTGTGTGTGTGTGTGTGTGTGTGTGTGTGTGTGTGTGTGTGTGTGTGATTGTCAGCTGTATGGCAGCTAACAGTCTGGTGAAATTAACCTTCTTGAGCAGCACCATCGCCTACACCAAGCAGAGTTGGTTTAGGCTGAAGCAAACTGCATCCTAACTCGGTTTTTACGGCACTATCTGGACTTTTTTTTTTTTTTTTTTTGAAGACTACTTTAGTGAGAAACTCGCTTGCTGCCAATCATATTTGGACTCAATCTCAATAAAGAAACTCTCCAGAAGCTTCTTTACTTTATGAATTAAACTTCTATTGCAAACCCAAATTGAGGTATAGCTGACTGGATTGGTTCATTAATCAATTCGACGACTGAACTGTGATTTCGAGCTGTTCTGGTAATTGCTGATGGTTCCTAAATGTGAGAATTTGCTGCTTTTTCTTACTTGCCTTACATCGGAGCAAAGTGGATGTGTTGTAGGTTGGAATTGTAGGTTCAGGAGTTTTTCTGCAGCTTTCTCACAAATATCATTCAATTTACTTGGATTGATTGTGAAAGAATTATTATATTTGAAGTCGATGGCAATAAAAGACAGAGGAGTGGGCAAGAAGCGGAGAAGATGATGCCGGTGGTGGTAGTGATACAAACAGGGAGGAGGATGGGAGGACAAGGTGGTAAATTTGAGGACTGAGAATGAGACGAGGAGGAGGAAGATAAAAAGACAGTGAGGGAACGCCATGTCTCTTTCGCTTGGATTATGTAACATTACCTCCTGCCTACTGCCAATGGCAGAGGAAACGCTCAGAAAACAGTGAAAGGGGCGGAGGTGGAGGTGGGCAGCGATATCAACATCAGAGAGGGAGAAGCAGCAGCAGTGGTGTCAGTCAGACAACCACAGCTTACCTAAAATAATGCTGGCGATCATTCAGTTAGCTGATTAACAGACATTGTCCTAGTTTAATGTGCCTTAATGTGGCATTTTTATCTCTGAAAATCTTTCAGACTTGTTTGACAAATCATTGAAAATATCTTATGGAGCCCTGTTTTTGCTTGTTTGTTTGTTTTTAAAACATATATATCAACATGTTGAGCAAAAACTACCAACTGATTGAAGATTTGATGATACCAAGATGATATCATCTCACACAGACGTTTTTGGGCCTTTCAGACCTTCATTTAGTTTCTGTGAAAAAATCACCAGCCACATTGTGAGGTACACTTGCTCAAATGCTTGTTAAAGCAAACATCTAATCGCATGGACGCGACCCAATGCATTTATGCACGTAGATGTGGTTGAGACAACCTGCTGAAGTTGAAACCAAGCATTATGTATGCAGGAGATATGTATTGTATTGTACATATACAATATATTGTACATATACAATATATTGTATATGTACAATATTCTTGGCACACCTTGGGCCCTCTGTCGGAGTATTGTTGTTGACCATGTCACACCCCTTGTCATGAAGCTCAAACTGGTTTCTTGAACATGACAATGAGCTCACTGTACTCAAATGTCCTCCACAGTCACCAGATCTTAATCCAGTACAGCACCTTTGGAGTGTGGTGCAATGGGAGATTGACATCATGTGCAGCCATCCAATCTGCCGCATCTGTGCGATGCTATTGTGTCAATATGGCCTCAAATCTCTGAGCATTGTTTCCAGCACCTTGCTGAATCGGTGCCGTGAGGAAATACGACAGTTCTGAAAGTACAGTGAACTCATTGTCATGTTCAAGAAAACTGGTTTGAGCCGACTCGATAAAGTGTCCGGCGAGTGTTTGTTCGTTTGTTTTTTTAGATTTTTAAATGGTTAAATAGTTTTGATTTGATTTGTTTCGCTGGTTGACATACACAGGGCTGTTTGTTGTGGCCTCTGTTGAGACATGTCCCTCTGTGTTTACATTCAGCACCAACCCCGTATATGCAAGAACGTGTATGTGCTAAATGAGCTATAAAAGCAGATGGTTGTCTGGCGGCATCTGCAGATAGAGAAACCAGAGAGAGCCGCAGAGCAGCTGCAGGAAAGCCCTGTGGGAGTCTACAGCGCCGGCCACCGGTCTCTCCGAGCGAGCCGATGGCACTCTGTAAGGAACAAGCACACTTCTCGGTATGTAAAAAGACTGCAGCTGTGGTGTCGTCACTGAATATGTTTTCAAAAAGCTTTGGCTCGAGAAAGCCTTCGTAGTCTTTATCAAGTGGCTTCTTGTTAAATGGTTTTGTGCTGCTTTCTCTAGAAGTCGCGAGTCAGTCAAAGATCACAGAAACTTGCTGTGACATGTTGGTTTCATGTACGATTATGAAACGTGTGCCATAAACTGAGAGTAAGGCGTTTGAAATGGGTTATGGGAAAGCTCAGCTTCTTCAGCCTCTGGTTTTTCAAAATTATTTTCTTGCAGTGGATTTATTTTGAATAATGAAAATATCTCAAACCACCATGTTTATGCCAAAAATCTGAATGAACATATTTATGTATAAATGTTTGCTCCACATGGCTTTCCTGCATTTCTTTCAAAAAACTATCAAAATATTAGAAAAAAGTCCTGAAAGGACCTCAGAAGAATTGATTTATTGTAAATATGCAGATATTTACATATGATATATGCAGCATTTTAGACTTGAAGATTTGTTGGTTTCAGGAGGATTAAGCAACATAATCCACCAAATAATTTGTGTACACAGCAGCAAATATAAAAAATTAGTTGGGCTACAACTAATATTTAACCTGACAGTTGTTATCACTTCATAAAATGTCAAAATAATAATAGTAACAAAGTGAAAGTTCCCACAGCTCTACACGATGTCTGTAAATCTCCAAACGCCAATAATGTAAAAGAGAAAACGACAAGCAAAGTAAATGTCTGGCATTTCCACTCAGCCTAAACAATCACAGATCGACTAATTGATTAAACCTTTCAGCCGCACACCGGGTTCAAACTGAAACAACAGCAGCCTTCATCCTACAGTCGAGAGGAGATTTGTTTAAATTAAATCATAATGGATTTTCATGCCATTAACATGCCCCGTGTTTCCACATCACAACAGCCCTCATTAACATCTCAGCTCCTCCCCTGAGGGCAGCAGTGGGAGGCAGCGGGTGGAGGAGGGTGTGATGGTTGAGAGATGAGGCTTGTTTTTCAGTATGCGCAGCAGGAAGGAGGGGGGGAGACAAAAAGAGGCGGATAGGTGAGAAGAAGCCTGGATTCAGAAGCCGAGCCTGAGCAGGATCCTGCTGCTGTTCTGTAACATGATCAATGACCTTGCATACTGTCAGATCCCGGTTTCCTGCACGCGCTCGCTGGCTTTTGTTGCTCTCTCTGCCTCTCACTGTACTCAGCCCCATAAGCTCCAGATCTAATTAAGACTTGTCTCTTTTCCTAGAAGGCTTGGCGGCTGTAATAGTCTCTCCTCCTGTAGCGAAGATGGCACTGTGATTAGATTCAGAGATACGAGAGCAACAGCTGCCAGCTGGATGAAACTTATTGGCCTGAATCGCGTTAGATTCCTCTGATTGGGACCGCGATTGCGTCAAAGCCTCTGAGTTATAAATGTGTGTTCAGAAGTTTTTCTACATTTCCTCAAAGATCAGCCTCAGCAGAGGGGTGGAAGATGTACTCAATCAGCCGAATCATGTTTTTGTAGTATTTTCAGCAAATATACTTAGTTTCAAAGCAGTCAAATTAATCGTTGCAAAGCCAAGAGGATCTATTATGGGCATTTCCACCCTCTGCATTTATAGTCTTGGATGCTACTAGAGCAGCTTTGCATGATGTGCAGTTCAGTTTTTTCCTCATGCAGTCCCTTACTTTATCTACTGTATGAAAAATAACTATTTGTAAAACAGAAGGTTTGAATAGCAAGTGGGCGGGGCCAAAAGCCTCATTATTTTGGCTATATGAACGTCCTCCACAGTCCTTGATCAGTCAGTTTCAGGAATGTTTTCAAATCTTTTACGAGGTTTGTTAGCACGTGTCTGTGTTGCTCATTTCTGTAACTTCCGGAAACCACTTAGGTCTCTAGTTTTAAATTTATTCCTTGACGTTTTTGGCATTTTTCCGAACACATTGTAACACAGCTTCATACACTATACACTAATACGGTCATCTCAGGCACACAGGACTGACTGTGAGCACAGAGGCCACACCCACCTGCAGTTCAAACCCCCTTGTTTACGAGGGGCAGCCAATCGTGAGAAAGTAGACTTGTTTCAGACAGTGGATGAACTGAGCAGTAGGTGTAATGGAGGTCGCTGTTTTGGATTTTACATTTTACTGTTTACTCTGAAATATCTGAAAATATGAATCATGAAAAAGAAAAGACAAATATCCGTTTAGTGGAAATAAAAACCACTAATCTGACATCTCAACCAAGATAAGTTCACTGGTATTGGTAGTATAATCTTAATGTTATCTATGTTTTTCTTTGAGAGCAAAACACAATATTTGGCTGCATAGTGTGGTGTGGTGAAATGAAAGTAGCATAAAATATAAGTATATACAGCGGATTTTGACCCTTTTGCCAAAAATCTGCTCGTTTCCGATGAGAGTGTGTGAACGTGGTTTTTGTGCTCGGCTGAAAAGATTTCTGATCGCGACGGTATGCATTTAAAATTCGAAGATGAAGCCAAGAGAAGAAATTTTCAACGTGAACTCCCCAAACAGAAAAAGCCAGAGAGAAGAAAAGCCTCCCAGCTCTGTGACTGCCCTGGTCACGTGGTTTTTGATTGGTTTCAGTTTGGTATTTGGAGTATGAAGGGTCAGCGTGGGCGACTGCTTGTATGCAGCATGGATTGGAGACTTTTTGGCAGTTGAATTCGTGGCTGTATTGAGCTGAATGGCTGTGGTAACCCTGATTGTGCGAGTGTTTGTAGATATCTTAAAGCTAATGGACAGCCAGCACACACACACACAGGGACAGTATTAGAGGTTAGTAGCTGGATTACTTCATTCAGGCTGTGCTGCATTATCACCAGCTCGGCTGTCATTAACTCAGATGTTCCCACAGAGATGAGGCGCAGTGTCCTCCACTGCTCCACTCACACACAAAAACACACAGTGATCCCTCTTTAGGTCAGTTTTAAAGACAGAGGAGTTTGGGCGCTTGGCCGTCAAAAGTGAGTCACTGCTTATTTTTGCTTTTAACATGCCAACACCAACTTTTTATGCTGCAGCTTTGGCCGGCCTAATTACAGTGTGCCGTGTTGATCCTGGAGTTTTTGCCTGTGAACTGTTTATCTTCTTTACCCCGGCAATGACACTGCAAAAAGTGCTTGGTCACGCTGCATGTTGTCCCTGGCCTGGATAAATATTTATCTGATTTTCTGAACCTCTTTTGCGGCCAAACTGTAAAACCCTGAGAATTCCCCATAATGACTAATACAAAAATAAAGCAGAGGGAGCTTCCTCTTTTTTCCCAACCAGACCACAGTACAGTGAGGTTAAATGTGCAGGCTGGCGTCACTTAGGGAGACACTTTTGTCATTTAACTGCCCGGCTCATCGCGTTTATGTAACGCAGGAGGCCAAGCACTTGTTGGAAGTCTGCCTGCTGTGAGCGGGGTGAATCCCCTCCTTTTAACTATTGACTCTGGTCACTTTAAAAGCTCGGAGTGAGCCCTCCCACAGCGACCTGCAGGCTGTTTCTCACTGCGACCTTGCAGCTTTATCTCACCCCCTCAGTGTCCGTCAAGTCAGCTTTGCTCCGCCTTTGGGGAGCTTCAACTGAGCAACACAATTTGTTGTTGACTTAAAAAATCCTCACAAGATTCTGCAGTTTTCACGGCCATTTCCAGAATCTTGTTTTTTGTTTTTCGCCCACACTCAGCCTTGAATGTCTCTTTTTTTTTTTTAAATTTTGGAGTTGAAAAGAAAAACAAAATTGCCGCTGGGTGCCTCTGAGAGCAGCAGCGGTTTGCTGTTGTTTAAGGCAAAGTAGAGGAGGCTGTATTTATAGCTGGGACACTTCAGGCAAATGAAAGAAAATCGCATTTGACTCTGCTCTCCAAAGAGGGAAACTGACCATCAATCATTTCAAAATCACATTAGGAAAAAAAAGTCTAACCCATATCCCTTCAAAAACCATCACTTGACTTCAATAACTCATGATGGCAGAAGAAGGAAAGTTTCTCTGTGCTCATACGTGAACATACCAGCATGAAATTCAGAGGCCAGTCGACTATTTGAGCTGATTAGTTTAGATTTAGTTTCGTATTTACAAAATTGGTGTATCTGTCATAACATTTGAGAAGCTGAAACCAGAAGTTGCTTAAAAATGCACACATTGTTGATTCATTTCCTTTTAATTCGATTGTTTACTTTGGCTTATCCTGGAAACCTTGAAACAATATAAAGTCCTGTATCCAAAACACAAAAATATTGGCATATGTAATGTTAAAAACACACATTAGACAGCTTGTTTTTTTTTTTTTTTATGTCTGAAGAGAATAATGTATTAGGATCTTTGTTAAATATCATCAAATGCATACACACTAAGTATTTCCTGAATAACGTGTGCGTAAAAGCAGAAGCAGTCTCTGCACAAAAAATCAAAACCATGGTGTCCTCAGATGGGAAAAAAGCTCAATTTAAGACTCATGTAATACTGCTTCAAATGAAATTTAGGATTAAACACTTCAAAAGTTTCCCTCAGTGTGTTGATGTCGATATGAAAATGAACAGTGGTGTGTGAATGATATGCTTTTTAATGTGAAAAGGAAAAAAAAAACACCTCAGACTAACGTGCAGCCTCATTGTCAAAAAGGAACTGAAAGACTAAGGCTGTGATGTTTAAAAAAACAAAAAAAGGGGGGGGGGATAAAAGCAAAGTCCTCTGGTAAACACCTCAGTCTTCTTTAGCCCGTGAGTGAGCTGTTAGGCAACCAGCAGTTGGCAGGACGCTTTAAATTCCTCCGAGACAAACAGAGAGAGGGAGGGAGGCCGAGAGAAGGATCCCCTGGAGGGTGCCAAAGCCGGTTTTAGTGACGTCAGCCGGCCTGCACTGTTGCTCTGTTTGGCCGGGCCCTCCCTTCCTCCTCCCCCCCTCTCCCTGGGCCTTACAGGAATTCCCCTCCTCGTCACATTATTCTGAGGAAACCGCAGGCAACGCCCCGTGCTGCTGCGCAGCCACAGCTGATAGGGCGGAAACGCAGGCTTGTGACTGCTTGTGTTGACACAGACTTAAGTATGCACTTGTTGTTCTCTGCAGAGTCTCCTTCTGTCTCCTGAACAAAAGGAGTTCACATCAGCAGCGTCCAGCAAAGAAGTGAGTTTTTGTCCCGTGAAAGAACCCACTCGTCACGCTCTCGGGGATTCTCGGCAGCGTTTCCTGTTTACCCTCTGAGGTCAGAGGTGTGAAGTTTAGCTTTTGTGGGGGGGGGTCGGCGAAGGCTTGTGGGACACCTTTTCCTCAAGTCTGAGTCGTCAAAGCGAACGGCATAGACAGGAAGCAGTCAGTGAGCTGTCACTCATTCACGGCGCCTCAGTAATCAGCCAAAGTTGGGCATCGGGGCAGTCGAGCCTGAGGGATCCAGAGTGTGTTTGAAAGTTGTTTTTATCTTTGGATGTTGCTGTGACGGGAAGCAGCGCTGCCATCTGGTTTGATGTGCCACACTCTGTGCAGGATTGCAGGAAACACAGCAACAGATTGATGTGTAAGTCTGTGATGAAGTTTCACTTTTTCTTAACTTTGAAATGTAAATATGTCATTTCTAATCTGCGCTTAACTGTTTTGCATTTATGCCGAATGAAACCAAGTATTTATCTGACACGTTTGCTATTATTTTGGCTTTTCTCCCCCTCCTCATCATTGTTTTGCCTTTAGTCAAAAAATAGTGAAAACCCTGCACCACAGATTCTGCAAACTGGAGGTGACGTCTTTTTAAAGTGGTTAAAAAATATTCTGTGGATTTCTTGTCATCTGTTAAGTAAATGTTGACCGCACACTGTGATGGCTATAACGTGCTTGCACCTTTGTGCATTTAGTTTGGTTATTCATAAGCCTCATTTAGCTTCCTGTTGCCGCTTGGAGGTATAGTTGGTGAATATGCTTATTTACTTTATTTCTGACAGGTGTGCGTGCGTAGTAAGCATATACACCTCGAACCGGCAGATGCTTGGCTTAGCATAAAGAGCGAAAACAGAAGGAAACGAAGTGAATCCGTATTATCGCACCACATTATCACACATTATCCACCGTAAAAACAAGACATCGCAAAACAAAGAAAAACAGACTGCTGCTCATTCTTCCTCTGCAGGACCAGTAACGTCCTAGAGCCTCTGCTGGCTGCAAATACAATATAGCTTTAGTGAGGATAAGAGGCGGTTCAACCCCAGTACACTGAACCCAAGTTTTCCTCATTGCATTCATCACAGTAATGTTTGTGTTTGTAAGAATGGCTGAATTGTAGTTAAAAAGTGCTCAGTGAGAGTAGAAAAGCACTTTATAAGTACCAGTCCATTTATTATTTACTGCTGACTGTACCAGCATGATTTGGAGAGGACGATACTGGTCCTGTGTGGAACTAACAATTATTTCCAGCTTGTTTTTCCCACTATAATTAGAATTAACCTCATACTAAGATAACTACCTGCTCACTTCAGCTTCAGATTTACTGTCCAGATGTGTGAGAGGTATTCATTTTCTTACTGTCACAACATCATCAAAATATTCTTTCATTTTATTCCTCCTGTTGATGAAATGCTCCCCTGCTCTGAACATTTGCCTGCTAATATTTTGTCCAAAAGTAAATAAATATATAATGCTCGGCATTAGTTATACTAAGTGAGTGTTTATGTCAAATATAAGTCCATAAACAGATGGGAAATTTGCAGTAATAATGACAAAGTAGCTCAAGAACAGCTGCTAAACTAACTAATATTCAGTTTTAATTCATTTCAAGACAAATTTAAGGAAGGATAATATTTGAAAAGCTTAAATTTGAGGTAGCGTGGTCTGCTCTGAGCAAAAAAAATCATAATGAGAATTGAATTAGGTGGGTTGATTGCATTAATCTGAATATTAAATGCCTTAAAGGTCTTTCAAAACCTCAAATTCTTATGGTCCCCCCCGCCTCCTACCTCCTCTCCTCCTCCTTGTTGCTTGTGTGACGCACGGAGCTCACCGTACGTGTGCAAAATTTATTTTCACGCTGAAGTGACTGAAATGTGCTTCCTGTCCCACACGGCCCATCGAGGCGTCGCTTGACGCCACATCGGCCGTCTGTCGCCAAGCTCAGTAAAGCGGAACCGCCGCAGCGTTGTTTCTTCTGTGTCACAGCCCCTCAGCAGCCAGGGGGAACTCGAGACGCTGACTGGATGCAGTTTGACATGCAGCTTGTTTTTACTTCCAGTTTCTTCTTTTTTTAGACTCCTCAAAGAAAGAAGTGGGTGTTTGTGTACAGTTGAGAGCTCGCTGCTAAATTTCAGTGACTGTTTCACGTCTTATGTGAAACTGTCGGGCTCAAACGGTGACATCAAATCCAAACTGAAAAGTTGCTCACAGTTCAGTTAAGGGTTTTTAAGGGTTTTTTTTCCTCACAGAACAGGAAATGTGTGCTAGAGCTGAAACAATCAGGAATTGACTGATAACAGTTTGATTTGATTTTAGTGGTTTGAATGATTGAATAAGCATTTTAATATCTTTTCAAATGAATAGTTCAAACTTTACTTCCATATTTAAGAGTTTACATGGTGTCGAACATGCGAAGAGTTGTGTTGTTAGTTGGGGTTTGAGTGCTCTTATTGTGGTAGATCACCGTAGCTGCAGGGGGAAGCTGTTCCAGCTGAGAGAGCTCGGTCGGCGGCGAGAGCCAGACGGGAACTGGGAATACTAAAAGCTTCTGGTCGATGGATCGATGGATAAATAACCCGGGGCGAGCCCGTGCATGTGTTTTTATGTGACGAATAATATTTTAATACTAATTTAATGCTGATTAACCAAATCTCTGATGGTCCTAATGCTTTCTACGGCTGATTAAATATTTCTTGATTTCAGCTTCTCACATGTTAAATGTTTCCCTCGGTGTATTAAATCACTGTAAGCACGGTGTAAAGTATTAAGCTCTGGATGGCTCTAATGGAAATTTCTCACTAGTTTCCGATGCTTTCAACCCAACAATTAAGTGACGGATTTAAAACCCAAATGAATCTTTAATAGAAACAAAATGAAATAATTAGTCGCAGTCGTGTGTAAAGTAGTTGTTTCATTGAAATTAAATAGTGGTGTTATATTGAGAGTATGTTATATATAAACAGATTCAGCATATGAACAACAAAGTGGAATTTGAAGGCATAAGACGTGATTTTTGGTACTGGAAGTCTTCTGAATAGGACCGACCAATCAGCTTTGACTGAATGCAGGTGAATAATTTCTACAAACAGACATTGGCTGAAGTAATGTCTTTAATCATTGGGCTTATTCTGATGTTGATTTATCTTTTTCAATTTTATCTGCTTTCATGGTTGGACTGCAAACGGTAACAGGAAGTCTTGACCAGAAACTTCAGCTGTTACACCCAAACCTGATTCCACTTTTACTTTAGTGCTAGTACGTCTACGGCTCTGCTGGGTTTTTTTGTTTGTTTTAAAACTCTGTAAGTTGAATATATTTTGTTTTTTGGTCTGGTTTTGTTTTAGTTCTGACACCTGGTTAAATTTGTGTTTCAATGCAATTTTGACTTCGCATTTTGGTTCAAGGGTTAAGGAACAACTTTTC
The DNA here is from genome assembly GCF_965226115.1 of Aulonocara stuartgranti. Lineage (NCBI taxonomy): Eukaryota > Metazoa > Chordata > Actinopteri > Cichliformes > Cichlidae > Aulonocara > Aulonocara stuartgranti. Next base: position 28,043,933 of record NC_138957.1, read on the forward strand.
AAGCTTTGACCAACAGTGAAACAAATCTGCAGAGATCCAGAGAAATCACAACTCTGCACGACTCAAATTTTTTTTTTAAGATTATTTTTGAGCTTTTTATCTTTTTTGACAGTTTGGCAGCAAAGAGGGAGCGAGTGCATGGTAAGAAATGCAGCAAAGGGCTGCAGGCCGGACTCGACCCCTGGCTGCTGCCCCACAGCCATAAGTCATACAGGCATCTGCTCAACCAGTGAGCTAAACTGGTGCCTGTATCTGTCAATTCTTTCTATTCGTTTTAAGGAAAACCATAAACCGTAGAAACTACCTTGATTTTTTTTTTCTAAAGTAAAGATTAGAGGAAATTATTGGAATAAATTAGAAACAAATAATAAATCTGGGATATTAACTGCAGCAGCATCTTAATTTTCTTGGGTAGCTTGTTAATAATTTTTCTACAAAACGAGCTTGACACTTTCCGTGATTTGCAGCTGCGGGATGGAACGCATCATTTATCGTGTCTTGGCTTTGCGTTTGGAAGTCTGGTTCTCTCTCGTCTATTTTGGTGCATACAGCTTTTTGGGGGAGAAGGTTTTTAATGCGTGCGTGGACCGAAAAAGATAGAAGAGGATAATATTCACGTTCACGTTCATCTCCGCCCGCACCATTAAAAACCCCTACACATGAACACAAACACGCACTCTTCTACCCACCCGGTAGGTTTCTCGTTATATCAATTTTTCACAAGGGTGCCCACGCGGTCCCAATAATCAGTGGCCTCCAGTCTGCTGCTTCTTCCACCTACAGTTTCCTGCGGAGGCAGCAGTACTGTACCGATAGCGCACCAAACCTCTGTCTTTGTCTGTGTGCAGGAGGGAGGGTGTGATCTATTTTTCATTTGTTGACTGGGTGTTTGCAGCTTCATCACTGTGAGGATGCAGTAGCTTTAGCTCTTATTAGCATTATTTTTAGAGGTAACTAAGACAAGTGCACCTCTGTCACGGCATTGTTCAGCTTGTGTGTGTGTGTTTGCTGCCCTGTGTATAAGATCCTCATCTCTCCTCTCTTGATGGTGATACATTATTAAAAGCTGCCCGCCTGAAGCTCCAGTTGATGCCGGGGTTTTTAAAATATTTTTTTTAACTCTTACCTGCCCTGCTGCTGTCACTTCCACTCAACACGCTGCTCATAAACAACACGGTAAACAGCTCTACTCCTGCCTCCCTTCATCCACATCCCTTCCACCTTGTCGCCCCCGCTTCGTGGGATGTTTAGCAGACAGCAGCTGATCTCCAGGCTGCGGGGGGGGGCAGGATAGGATGAGGATCAGCAACCCTGAACCACTTTTCCAAAAAACTGATGGCGCACTGCGTAAAATGTAAACATGAAGAGAAAATAATGATTTTAAAATATTTATTTTTAGGTTAAAAAAACGTATTTGTTCAGATATAAATGGGGTTTGCAGAAGTAAAAACTGGGAAGGAGTCTCTGCTTTGACTCTGAGGGCAAACAGTCCCAGCAATTAAAACATAGCATTTCTCCAAGTAATATGCAAATAACAGCCACGTATCTGTGGTACGCAATATAACTGAAGGAGTCAGAAAATCAGAAGGAATCTCTGTAAGGGACAAGTCTGTGCAAGCACTGGGACGGCTTTACGTTTGTAACCTGATTCTGCGGCTCACTCAAAAACCAGTAACATAGTCTGTTTCTGGATCTTTTCCTTGTTATTCGTTTTATTTGCATAGTAAACTTTTACTTTGCATGTGTGGATGCAGCAGCACAGTTGACCTCCCTGTGCCCCGGTGCAGCCACCGTTAATGCTAAAGGGTTCTCTGCTATTCAAATGAGGTTTGGTTTGGGTTTTTTTTTCCATAAAATGACTTACTTATTACAGCAAGACATTTTACATACATCACAGCATCTGTATTAAGAGTTTATGTCCAGCCCGTAGCCCAGACCCACTGAAAACATTTATTAGGAAAAAAAAATAGATCAAAGGAGGCAGTGAGATATTAAATAGTCAACATTTTGCATCTAGATGACTAAAAGCATTTACCTTTATGAACTACATTCATCTCGTCAACTTCTAAATGCGTACAGAGACTGCTTTTAAAGAAAACAATCGAGTCCAGTCTTTACAATTTTGTAAAATTCGTTTGTTATGAAATATTTCTACTTCATCATAAAATAGGCTTATTTTATGTTAGTGTTCACCTGAGGCAGATCATTTTTAAAATGTATATACATAAATAAAATTATATACATTAACATAATATATATGTAAATTTATAATACATTTATAACACATGCATTCAGTACATTACTTTCTTTTAAATTTCCTAATTTAAAAAAAAGATATATATCTCGTAGCCTTGCACTCAACGATCCTAGTGGTCTATCACACTTGGGGCTTGCTACCCAATTGAGATTGGTGGGAGTGATGATATCTCCCCCCTGACCTGTCGTCCTGGCTCCCCCTTGCCATAGCATGTGTGTGCAGTAGGCTCGCATGGGGGGGTCTAGCCTTAGGACCCTTACTGGATACAGATGCCCCAGGCGGGAATCAATTTTGTGACGCTCTAGAGGCGTGTAGTCTTACCACTATGCTATGCTATGCTATGCTATGTATCTATCTATCTATCTATCTATCTATCTATCTATCTAGTCCAATGATTAAAGACTGAAATTTGCTTAAATTTTTGGAAACCTCAAATATTTAACTGGTGTATCAATATTAACGTGCCAATAACCATAATTAAAATAATCAGTCCTAAAAAGAATGAAACGTGTTGCACATGCAGTATCACGCTATGCAATTGAAAGGTTTATTTTCAAAGACCTGACTTAACGGCAACAGAGGAAACTGAACCTTCTTCAAGTATAAACTAAGAATCCGTCCAGAAATTTGATCTCAGAAATCAAGCAGAAAAACACTTTAAAGAAATTTTAACCCGCATTAGATTTTAGATTCGATTTTTGTCCCGAGTCTTTATGCTCTCTCCCTCTTCATCGGTGTTAGGTGTTCCCATCATTCTCTCTGTGTCTGTGCTTTTGTGTTGATTAGATTTGATAAAGTGAGAGGGAGCTAATGCGAGGAAGGGAGCGGGAGTGGCAGTCGCCTCGCGCTGAGCTGACTGGTGATGATGATTGACTGCAGGGTAATGGGACACTCAGTGCGATTGGGGATTCCTCTGCGCTTCCTCATCTTTTGTTCGGTCACTCAGGAAGCACAAGCTGTACTTCCTTCGAGTCGTTTCAGTCTCAGTTCTGCATTCAGATTGGCTCACCCTGCTCGAGACCGCCGGCAGGCTGTTTTCACGGGTGTGTCCGCGATGATAAAGAATGTGTCACGCACTGATGACAACCCTTATGGACACTTATTGCACCGGTCAGCTGCTGAGGACAGCAAAAACTCAGTTTCTCCTCTGGAGGAGACAAAGATGAGATCGACAGACTGCCTTTAAAGGTGACGGCGAGTTCTGCACAGCTCATGCATCTGCCAGCTGTTGTTATGAGTATTGTACGAGGGGATGCCCATGTTTAATAATAGCGTCATTGTCAAATGAAGCCATTCAGGGAGCGATCAGGATTCTGTAGAAGAGAAAATATTGTTGCCTGTACATCTGTCATTTAAACTATAATTACATAAAAGAACAAACCGGGCGTTTATCAGAGTTGAAATGGTTCCCTATTTGGCTGCAGCTGGTGCAACTGGCATGATTTCAGCCTTTCTGTCTATTAATCCTGCTCTAATCAGAGGGAACCAAATTAAAAGACTGTAAGGAGAAGCTACGTACAGCACAGCTGAAATACTAATTTCATTAATCTGCTAAGTACTTTGTTGATTAATCTTTTTTTGCAAGTAAAGTAATAGTAATTAAAAAAGATGTTTATGTTGCCAATTTTTCCTTAAAAACAATTCAGGAACCCATATTGTTGGAATTGGTATCAAATGAGACACAACTAAGAGCAGATTTCTAAATATTTTATGAGGAAATAAAGTAAATTGTGGATTTTGTCTGTTATCTAATCAATTAAAGGACAGATAAGCTTTGATTTCTACCGTATATGCCTGTTTTATCTCAATGCTGACAATCCTTTCTTAATAATTTTTGCCAATAAATTGATTTCTTGGCCCCCTGAGCCAAATGTGAAACTGCCAGATTTCTTTTAAAAGCTGCACAAGACAAACAAAAGCAGGAACATTATCTAAACAGCAAATGTCTTACCCACAGTTACCTGAATAGGTTCAATGCTTTAGTGCTGTTTCGAAGCAGGACTGCAATAAATAGTTTTTAATCTCAGTCAATCTACTGTTTCTTTTAAATTGTTATTAATTCATGAATTCATTTACCTTTTTTAATATTATTTAGTTAATGATCTGTAAACAAAGCAGAGAAAACCAGCTGGAGGAAGGGAATGTGGAGTACCATATATTCCTTAATAAATGACTTAATTATGCATAAATGATCAGTGTGCTTTATTTGCTAATTAGCGTATGGTTGCTCAACTAATTATCACCATCGATTGCCCATTTTTACGGAGTTGGAAAATGTCCTCGTCTGTGAGTGAGCGCATGCATCAGTTAGTGTGAGGGTGTCTTTGATGGGTGTTTGATGGTAGCGTGTGAGTGAGTGTTTGCACAGAGCCGGGTGGGTACAGCAGGCTGGTGGAGGTGCTCGAGTTACATAATCCCAAACTCCCTCCCGCGCAGTGACAGCGAAGAGGGGGGCAGCTGCCGAATCCCATCTTGTCATCTCCGCTCTCCTTCTCCTCTTCCTCTCCTCTTTCCCGTTTGATCCAGCAATAAGCGCCCGCTGTCCTCCTGCTTCCTGCTATCATCCACACATCAGCTTCAGGCACTTCAGTCCACCTATCTGGATCGAACTATCACGGACACGACACCAACCTTTTCCACAGAATTTGTTTTAATTTAGTACCTCAGACGTGATTAAAAAGACGGCTCAAACTATGGTCCAGCAGCAGTTTTCGGGCTTCTCGTTGGTGTGCTGGTGTAGTGTCGCGCATACTGATGACACCTCAAACCCCTCGCAGATGCTGTTTTTGTGAAAAACAATTATCCCCCTCCCCACACGCACACATCTTTGATGCTATAACAGGGGAAGCTGAAGCCAAACTGTTGGGGCCATCTGAAACACGTGAATTTTGTGCATATGGCTGCCATGAAACGCTGCCACAGTGCTGTCGATGGCCGCCATTTGGCTCGGCGAGGCCCAGCAGGGAAGGCTGTTGAGTAAAATATGAATTTTTACAAGCTGGCAGTGACGGGAGGAGGGTGTATGAGCCTGGTGGTTATTTGTTGGCCAACAGGCAGAGGGACTCTCAGCGGGGATCCAGTGCCAGGGAGATGCAGTTGTGATGCTGCTCGATGTAGGGTGAAATGTAATATTATTATTATCCATTAGGAGGGTGGGGATCTAGTTTGACATAGGTTGTTTTTTTTAGAAGTTTAGATCATGTTTAGATCTGCAGCTCATCTGTTTGGATGGGCTTCCCCTCCTACCCAACACTCCTCCCCCCCACCATAAGTGCAAGGTTGTAAACTCACATCAGGTGGGCGCTGGTATCGAAAGGTGTGAACGTTTTCTTTGCCGTTACGTCATCTTTGCCCTGGGGGTAACGGTAATCATATTTCCTAGTCATCGTAGACAGCACAGAGAGAGGAGTGGGCTGGAAGATGTCGAGCGGGGGGGGGGGCATTAAAGATTCGTGGTTGTCATGACAGCAACCAGAGAGGAGACTGACTCCCTCGCCCACTAACCTCAGCCTAATTGACATGCACCCGCCCACTCAGGCCTCTCCCAGCCTGATCATATCCTGAGATATCACGTTTTATAGATCAAAGATCAGGAGTTGGCACCCTCGAGACTGAGGGCGAACTTCCATCTGCGTTTCGCTGCTGTCCTGTTGTTTCATTTGTAGGAGAACAGAACAACCTGTACATCTCTTTACAGTCATCAGCTGCACATCAGACTCCTTTGTGATTTAAGTAAGACAAAGTACCACTGCATGTTTAAGTTGCATATCGATCCATGGTCCACTAAATTATTAAAGCCTCTTGCTTACAGTACAGTCTACTTAAGCGCACCAAACTCCCAGGGCAGCAGCCCAATGTGCTTTGTAAGGGCGATGATCATTTTTTTTTGTGTTTAATGGTTAGAAGGAGCCAAAAGAATTGGAGTATGTACAGCACAGTGTTTTTAAAAAGCAGTTCAAGGATCCTACAAATAGTTTTTCTTCCCTTCTATGCTCTGTTTAAAACCACACTTGTAAGCAGTTGCCCTATAAGTGGCTCTGTCTGACTTTAATGTCCTCAAACTGTGTTGTCTTTTTGGTTTTCTCGCTTCCTTCAAATTTTGTGGTCATGTTACACAATGCAGCGCTCTGCTTTTCATCACCACTAACATTTTGTATGGATTCCTTTGTGCTGTTTTTGCTGAGGTTATGGTACAATTACACCAATTTTTTCTTTTAGATGGCACTGGGATGGTCGCAAAGCCCACATGTAGCCCTCACCCACACTACCTCAGCAACCCCAGCAGCCATAATGAGGCAAATATGAGCAACCCCATAATAATTCCCTGCTTGTTTAATAATTCGGGCGCTCTGAGTAGAATATTTTTCTCGTCCTTATTGAGGGTAGTGCTGCCTCGCCCCTTTCCATTCACCCACGCTGGGGTTTCCTGATCTTTTCCATGCTCCAGAGCTCGACTTCATGGGTGTCATTCAGCGCGAGGGGGTCGTGTTTGCAGCTTGTTATGTAAGAAGAAGAATATGCTCTATGATAGCTTACACTCCGCTCTCCTAACATACACAACCACTAATAAGATTTTTGGTGGGCAGTAATCACTTACGCCCTTGTTTGCCAGCGCGCTCTAATATGAGACATATGTATATCACGCTGTGTAGACTATGAAGCATATGCTCTCTGAAGTCTACCTCGGAACCTCCCGACCACTAAAATAAGCATTTATTATCTCAAATTGGTTTGCAGCAGCACAGATATTTACACGAGGAAGCCGTGAGGGTGAGCCGTGGTAGCCATGACTCTGAGGGAAGCTTCGGGATCCTCTCTGTTTGGAGAAATACCGTGCCGCCTTCGTTGCCAGGAAAACACAGCAGTTCCTTTGCCTTTGGATGCCAAGGGCGTTCACGTGGTCATTTATATGTAAACAAATGCGTACCTCTGTCTTTGCTCTCTTTCTATCTACCATTTTGTTAAAGATGTGCAGATAAACAAACGCTCTACCCTCTCCTCGTGTGCCTCGGTTGCTGTGTTTCTGCTGGCAGGGTGCCTTTGTTTTGCTCTACAGCAGCGCAGGGGTGGGGACGCATTATGTAATTCGCGGCGTGTGCCTGGGATATAGAGAGGGAGAGAGACTGAGAAGGGTGTGACTATAGTAACACAAACACACAGAGATGATGACATAATCCCTGACCTCCTCTGTGGCCTGCTTGTGTCCTCCCCTCTGAGTATTCCCGGCATTGGACTGTAAATTTGGGAACCACAGAGGAACATCCTCTTTCACTCTCCATTAACATTTGTGCAAAATTACTCCCACCGGTCCTCAAGGACTCCGCTTGCACTCTAATGTCAGAAGCAGGGCATAGAAGTCTTTGTGGGTTTGTTTTTCCATCCAGTTTCCATGGATGGTTTGGGAAGGCACGGACATGCTACAGTAGTGGCCAGGCTCTGGTATTGTGTGTTGCATGCAGAATTTTACATTTTGCTTATAGAAGCCTGCAAAAAAAAAAGTCAAATTACTGCAGTATCCAGGAAACAAAGCTGTCAAAACAGCTCAGAATATGTTTTGCATAATAGAAAGTGAGGAAAAGAAGAAAGAGCTGCTAATGGTCCATCAGATTTCCTGAAAGTAATGAGTTTGCACTTTCATTTTTCATATGAATTTTTTTATTGTTATGGTTTTAATGAATAAATATGTCTGCCTGTTGCTTGAACTTGGAGAAGAAGTCAGAGTTTTGAACATAAATTAGAAATAATGAGTGCTGGACACGTACTTTCATATTCTGTATCCTTCCTCACTCCCACAGCCAGTGGCAGTGACCCTGCAGGAGCAGGAAACCAGAGGATTTAACTCATCTCTTTGCCTCTATTCCACTGTGTATAACCCACTCACGCCACAACGAGCCAGTCTATATAATTAATATTGATTACAGTACTGCGTCACCTCCCACACATCCATATGGGTCATACAAAAACAGGTTCTTAACCTGCTGGATGTGGGTGATATGCTGTGACATATAGAAGAGCTGAATTGAATACTCTTGTGCCCCCCGAGGGGCGTAAACTGCAGTTAAATATGCAAATTGATCTGTGGGTTAGAGCGCACACTGTGATAATGACAACGAACCCACCTTATAGACTTGTTTGCAAACTTAATCTGTGTATCAAACACCCTCGTACTGCTCTTTTCTGTAAGTGGGTGTGCCTGCGTGATTGTGTTTTTGTGTGCGCCCCCCTTCATATGATTACAGTAGTTTCCATAATGGAATAGTGCACTCTCTCTGCTATGGAAGAATGTCTGTTTTTCATTTGAAAGACCTTCATCCTGCTGCAGCCGTGTGGGAAGCATCCCCAGAATCATTAGTTCATTCTGCACTGCCTCGACTGTCGAGCGCGCTGCTCTGTGCTGAAAATGGTTTCTGTTCTTGTGTTGCAGATAAAATCGAGGAGGCACAGAAAGAGCTTAAAGACCCCAAAGGCTCACAGAAAGGTAAGAGATCTCTTATCAAAACTTGCAATTTCCAGAGAACTGCGAGGAAAGCTCTCTCTTTCATTTTTAATGTAGAATATCTTCTCTTTCACCACCTCAGGGTTTAAAGTGAATTAAATAAGTAATTTAACCTAAAATAAAGCACAAGCAAAAAGCGCAAAATAAATGCAAAATCACTGATGTGGAAAGGAAAGATTATTACATCGGTCACATCAGTGAGGCACGGCAAGCACATTTCACCCAGAGGAAACCCAAAGTGCTTCAGGGTACGCGGGCAAAAACACTGAAAAAAATTATAATAAAAAAGTAAAAACAACAGTGATTTACTGTTATTAATATGAATAAATCCTGCATTTAAACAGGCAGACTCATTAAGGTTTTTATGGTAATAAAGTGCTTGAACTCGTGTTTATTGTAAGAGGTACAGCTAATGTTAGAAAGGCTTGCAAACCTGATATAAGTACTGTATTTAAAGGTAAAAAGAGAGCAGAGGTAACTGCCCTTATAAACATCATGTGTGGGGTTTTTTTTATTTTTATTTTAGTGAAGACTGATGCATTTATCATGTCTTCTGAGCATGAAAGCAGATATTAGTGGCAGATGTTTATGTGGTTGCACAAAAATGTCCCATTTAAATTTTAAGGTTTTCTTTAAAAGCAATTAGATATTTAACTACCAAGTACTGTAGAGCTGTTGATGCTTCCAGGTTGGTGTGAACTTGTAATTTCTACCTGGTCTCCAGTGAAATGTGTGATTTATACTTCTGCAGTGAATCTATGTAGAGCCTACGACATAGCCTTTCACAGGTGTGTGACGCTGTTGCCAAATTCAGCCCCTAAACCACGATGGGCTGCCAGCGATCTGGTGGATGGAGTTTATTTATTTTTTTGTTCACGATCCATTCATAATCATGTGATAATGCTGCAGTTAAATTGAAATAAAAAAAATATATAAATTATTATTATCCGTCTCTTCTAAAGATGAACCCGGCAATTAAATTGGAGAATTGCGTCATCTACTAATCAGAAGATCAGGGTTTGATCCACAGCTCCTGTAGCCCTCTGTGTTGATTTTCTTTGGGCAAGATGGTGTTAGAGCGTGTACGTAAAGGGTAAAAAGGGCTCAACGGCAAAGAAGAGTGCGCTGTGTGCGCTTAAGAGGACTTTAAGTGCTCAGTAAGAGTAGAAAAGCGCTATATAAGGACCAGTGTATTTACCATAAAATGTTTCCTTTGTTTTGATCTGTGTGCATAAATTCTCAGTAATCTTTCCATTGTGCCCCGACTGAACACACGAACAGTTTCTTTGATAAGTGGACTGTTGTGTAACTACATTGAAATAGAAAAGCCAGTTTGACTAAGCTGTGCCTGAGAATCAGCCTGCTGTGCATTTTCCTTTTAATGACACTCAACCTTTGATTGAATCATCCACTGTAAATGGGATTGGGTGGTGATTCTAAACAGGGTATAAATATCTCAGTCCACCTCTTAAAGTACAGCAGGTAGTTTTATCACTGCCAGTAAGTCAAAGGGTAATCTCTTTGGCAACCTGCCTTATGAAGAAGTATGTCAATTGCCCTTGGTCTAGATAACTAAAGGATCGCCTTTATTTTACATTAAATATATTATTTTAATGCAGTTACAGGAACATAAGAGTGTTTAGAAATGAGGAGAAGGTTAACAAAAAGGGCTTCTTTTATCTCAGTGACTGTTAATGATGGAAAACTTGTGGTGAAGTCACGTCCCTTTTTTGAGAACTGGTTTGTGTAGTTTGGATGAATAAATATTGCCTTTCCCATGTCTTTTAGCTACAGTTTGTACAAAGATTGTTTTTAAGCATCAATTAGAAAAGGTTATTTTAAAAAACAGGGTTTGTTCAGAAGACCTTGTTATATTGATTGCATGGCAGTTTTAAAGCCTCTCTAGTTGCATGGTTGCGTGGAGAATGGATTTACTTATGTAAAGGGAAGCCCTTGAAAGAACCCTGAAGTCATCTTGGGAAATACCTACACAGGCCAGGAAACTGTGACAGGCTGTGACACTGCTACTCTTGTGCAACATGCCCATGAAAACACTTGCCTCAGTCATTATTATGGGACACCATTGCATGGGTGTGCCCTTTTTAAAACAGTGCACCTATTATTATAAGAATGCAGCTCAGTAAGCACGCAGATGTACTTTGTTATACGCTAGTTATTTGCACCATTTTCTGATCAGCCGAGCCTTCATAGGTCAACATTTCTTATCAACAAGGGCAAGAAGTGACTGTTACTTGCATAATAAAGCGTGGGTCTCTGTGGTATTAGTCACACAGCTAACGAGTGCGAGGGCGAAGTATCTTCACTGTAGTATACGTCTATCATTATCTAAATAAAACAAATTATCGATAAGCTGATGGAAAACAAAGTAGGCTGCAGAGAAAGCTTTCACAACTGGAATGTTGAAGCTCTCAAAAAGCTGTTTAAGACATATTTTTATATATAACAACCACAAATGTTATGTATTCGTTTTACAGTTGGATTAAAATGATAACACATGTACATGTAAATGTGCAGTATGATCCAGAATAGTGTCACTATTTGTCACTGGAGATAACACAGCTTATATAGTACAGAATTAATAGTAAAAGTAGTTAATTTATTTAAATAGTGGGAAATAAAGCAAAAACAGAACAGTCAGTAATTTTAATAGACTGCAGTCTACTTGTTTTATTGTTTCCAGTTGGAAGATGGTGCTGGTATTGAGATTAAAGTGTGTTTCAAACATTCTTCATGCGCTATAAAGGGGTAAAACAGAAGCACTGTAGTGTGTGAGCTGTTGATCTTTTTCTTTTCCTGTGTGCATTTTTGTTTTAGTTTCATGGAACAAGAAGAGTTAGTTATACGAAAAATATGATTTTCAAAATGGCATTAGAGTTATTTCCTGTGTCCAATAGAGATTACATTTAAACTCATTTTATAAGCCAAGGTTGTCAGCAGTAGAAGTTAATTTTTTCAATAATGTCATTTGTGCTAACTCTTTGTGGTAGCACTGGAAGAGAGGAGATGAAGGAAATGGTTATTATACCACCTTAATTATTGTCTCTGTCTCCACAGGGCTATCTGACAGCAGTCGAAGAAATGCGGACAGCATAAAGGGTCTTAAGAGGAAGAAGGTTGTTGCAGAGAATCAGCTAAAGAAAATTCCAAAATCTCCAGTGAAGAAGCCCCTGCAGTCAAAAACATCTGCTGAATCTGCTCTCCGAGGATCTTCGTCCAAGGAAACTCCGCATTCTTGCTCCTCCTCCTCCAACAGTCCTTCCCACAATCTTTCAACATCGCCCAGTGGAGAAAGTGACCAAAAGTATGCTCAACCAGTTGCAGCGTCCCCTGACAAGGGGTCATTTTCTGCTGAGGCTGAAAGGCTGAAGCAGGAAAAATCATCTTCTAGGCCACCATCGCTTGAGCTCACAGCTGGTGAGGAGGACACTCTGATTACTGCTAAAGGAACTCTAAAGCCTAAAGAAAGCAAAAGCCAAGACTCCAGCTTTGACGGAGATCCTTACGCCAACAGCGCTCCACTTGATGTTCTACTTAAGGCCATGGAGCCTGATTTTAGCACACTGGCTGAGAGGAAAGCCTCGATGCAGGTCACAGCCATCGGTAAAGCCAGTGGTGAAATCACAGCAATGCCAGGTGTCAATGTTGGTCTCCAGACCCAACCTTCCCATATGCAGACCTATTATATTGACAAACAGGGCAATGTCATTGGCATTGCAGCGCCAATACAGGGAAATCTACAAACAGGTCCACAGGGTACCGCTCCCCTTGCTACACCGCATTTTATGCCCGTTGCTTCCAATCCAGAAAATCCTAGCTTGCACATAAACTTTAATGCAGGACCATCTACTATAACTCATGCTCCTGTTCCCTCTGGCTCAAGTGCTTTGCCACAAAGCCAACCACCAGTTGTGCACACATGCCAGTCCCTCTCAGCCAGTGTTCCCAGCAGTATTCAGGTCCCAGTTACACCAGGCAGCAACCAAGTTCAGATGACCACTGTTATGACCTTTGGTGCTGAACAGGTTTCCAAAGACCAAAAGCCTAAAAAACCAGGAAAGTACGTTTGTGAATACTGCAACCGGGCATGTGCAAAACCCAGTGTGCTGCTCAAACACATCAGGTCTCACACAGGAGAAAGGCCATATCCCTGTGTTACTTGTGGCTTCTCATTCAAAACCAAGAGCAACTTGTACAAACACAAGAAATCACATGCTCATGCCATAAAACTGGGTCTCATTGCACGCTCCGAATCAGGAGGTGGATCGCTATCTCAAGAGTCTGACAAAACCACAGGAACACATTCAGAGGCAGAGGAGAGTGGAGACAGCGATGAGGAAGGTAGCACTGCCGACTTAGACCCCGACTCGTCACAAAGCAGCGTGGCTGCTTTGTCTGAAAACAGTTTACTGAGTGCAGGTGGAACACAAGCCAACCATGGGGAAGTGGACTTATCCGGTGTTTCTGACTCAGTCAAATCATCCCCAGCTCAGAGAGCTCACGAGCCTAAAGTAACAGCTGCACTCCCAAAAGTTGTTGTGTACCCAGTTAATGTCTCCCCTCTGAGGGCGGATAGTCCGAGAGTTACAGGAGCAGCACCTGAGCAAGCTGCTGCACAACGACAACGAGACTTCCAGACTGCCAGTCTGAGATCGAATATCACAGTCTTGTCATCTCTGAAAGGGGTGGATGGTGCAAATCCCTTACTAGAAACCGTCAGTGAAGATGAAGACCAACACTGCAAGTCTCCACTGTTAAGTGGGCACGCTCAGCTTCAGCGGCAACAAGCAACAGACTTTTCTCAGCAGCAACAGCCTAAGTGTCTACTTAGTCCACGTAGTTTGGGAAGCACTGATTCAGGTTACTTCTCACGTTCTGAAAGTGCTGATCAGGCCATGAGTCCACCCAGTCCATTTGTAAAGATAACTCCACCAGTAGATGTTGATATTGCCAAGAACACTCTTCCTAATGTCCCTCCTGTGGTTGCCTCAGTCATGCATGTAGCACATGAGCAGAGACCAAGGGCGATAGACGGACAAATGCGTCCACGATTAGAAGCCAGTGCACGCTCTTTAGAAGAACGAATTACAAAGTTGATATCTGATAATGAGATAGTAGTTGACAACAAGCAGCTGGACAGTGTAAAGCCAAGGAGGACCTCTCTTTCAAGGAGAGGTAGCATAGACTCCCCGAAGTCATACATATTTAAAGACTCTTTTCAGTTTGATCTTAAACCAATGGGAAGAAGGTCAAGTTCCAGCTCAGACATCCCCAAATCTCCATTCACTCCCACAGATAAATCAAAGCCAGTATTTCTTCTTTCTGTACCCCCCCAATACCCACCGATGGATTGTTTGCCAATAACAAGGAGCAACTCTATGCCTACTACACCAGGACACACTGCTCTTCCCCTTAATGTTGCTGCTGTCCCCCATCCTTTGCGCAGCAGCCAGTCATGTGATGACAAAATTAGTGCACTAAATGACGATGTATTTTCATCAGCTCCATCAACCCCAAATCCTGCAATGCATTCTCGTACCTTGGTCAGACAAATAGCAGTAGAGGACTTTTCCCACAATGAGAGACATGGTCTCCCCTCTGTTCGCTCCATGGATGAGGGCTATATCGGACAAAGCAATTCTGCAGAGCACATGCAAAGAAGCAGGTCTTTTGAACACAGTCAGGAAAGAAACAGAAAACCTCAGCAGACTAAAGGCACGATGTATGAGTGTGAAACGTGTCGTAACCGGTACAGAAAGTTAGAGAACTTTGAAACTCACAAGAAATTCTACTGCTCTGAACTTCATGGTCCAAAAAACAAACCAATGGCTGCCAAAGAAACTGACCAAGATGTTTTTCATGTTAATTTACAGCAGCCCATAGCAGGAGCAACCACAACTGGGCCAGGGGTACTTGACCAACAGACATCATTCAGGAAGAGGAGGAAAATGAAAAGTGTTGGTGATGAGGATGATCAGTCTCCAACTGATACTAGTGCACCTTGCTCTGTTAGTTTTGAGCTACCAGCAGTTCTGGCAAACAGGAATTTTCCTCACCATGCTGTAATAGTAGATATACAACCCAAAATCAACCAGCCAAAGCTACCTCAGATACAGCTTGTAGCAAGAGGCATTAATTCTCCAGATTCCAGACTTTCGCCAATACGAGAGACCCAGATCAGTACCCCTGCTAAAGGAGACTTGCAAAGGCAAGGCAGCGGCACTTCAGTCATCAGACACACCAACTCTCTCAGCAGACCCAATTCCTGTGAGACAGAGTCTATTGACAGGATCTCTCCTGTTGATAGCATGGAGAAGGATCCCCTGATCAAACCCAAATCAGATGTGGCATCTGGTGTCTTAACTGATGGTTACCATGAAACCATATCAAAACCTAAGAGCACAGATTATGGAAAACAAAGAAAGGAGCAGTGCACTGATAGGACAGTGGCACCAGTTGGTGAACACTCTACTCCTATCCATCAGTCTCGCCTTGTTCGTCAAAATAACATTCAAGTTCCTGAGATTTTAGTCACAGTGGAACCGGACAGAGAACATGAAACACAGACTGCTGAACCAGCAGATAAACCTGCAGATCAGTTCAGCTGGCCTCAGAGAAGTGAGAGTTTGTCAAAGCTCCCAGCAGAGAAACTTCCCCCTAAGAAGAAGAGAATTCGTCTGGCTCAAATGGATCATTCATCGGGCGAATCCAGTTTTGAATCGAGCCTCTCACGAAGCCTCAGCAGGGACAGCAGTCTTTCTCGTGGCTCCAGCATCTCAGCCTCTTTTGACAGAGATGAGCCATCTAGATCGGAGAGTCCTTCTCGAGGAGAGTGCGTTGGTAAAATTCCAGAGACTCAGTGTTTGCCAACAGCTTTCAACACCCTTGGTGTGCCTGGAATGATGAGGCGTGCCGCATCTGAACAGATCACATGTACTCAACCCTCTGTGGAGATTTCATGTGACTACCGCAGCAAATCCTTTGACTCTGGCAATGTATCTCCAAGTAGATCTCTGTCACCTGCTGGACAGCCAAAAAGTGGACAACTCTCCCAACTTTCCCAGGTGCCACTAATTGAAAGGAGACGGGGGCCATTAGTTCGGCAGATGTCTTTAAAAATTGGACCTGAAAGTCAGCAACCTGTTAGGAAAGCTGCCGCTCCTTTAGATAAACCTCTCATTGGAAATGTTAGCTCTTTCACTCAGAACAGACCCCAGCAGATTCACATTACTAGCAGGCGCGCAGTGCCTCAGCCCTTTGTCCTGCACACAGAAGAACCACCACTGCAAAAGAATGAGCAAATGGTGCAGAGCATTAATTTGGGTAGCCCAACTCAGCAGCCTCAAGTCCATGGCCTTCCACATCCTTGGCACCAAACATCAAGGGTTCAAATTTGCCAAAAGATACAACAACCACTAAACCAGATCTTGGTTTGTCGAGAGAACATCCAAAACAAACCAGCTGACACAGAAGAAAAAAAACATTTTGTGCCCAAATACCAACTACAGTGTCCAGCTCTGAGAACAGGCCAAACCTTTTCCTTCTCTGGCACACAGGGAGCTCAGATAGCCCTGCCAGTTTTAACAATACCAATTGCCAATCCGATTTTGAGCATTTCAAAATCATCTGATGTAATCCAAAATTTGTATGTAGCTCAACCCAGTCAACAGGCTGCAGACAGTAAAACACAGACGGTTGTTTTGTCGGGTGAACAGCGAAGAGAATCATTTGATCAAACCCAAGGAAGTGCTGTACCACTGCCACAGATCTTGATAACTCACGAGCAGATCCACCCTGCTCACTCTGTGCCCAATAAAAATAGTCTGTCGTCGACTCCCAGTGTGGAAAGTGATTTTCGTGTTGTAACAACTGCAAAGAAAGATAGGACTCAAGCTCAGACAGGAGGCCCTCATAACCGCACTGTAGAACAAACTCCTCTTGGGTCTTTACATTGCACGCAGAAACTGGCATCAGTAACACTATGCCCGCAGCAGGAACCCACTGCATCAAGCAAACGAATGTTGTCACCTGCAAACAGCTTGGACATCTACATGGAAAAGCACCAAAAACGAGCTAAAGATGAGCATGGTGTGGCCTGCCTCACCGATGGACGATCAGTCAATTATCTTAATTCCAAGATGTCGGAGGTGACCCGACAACGGAAGCTGACACTCGTTAGGCAGGTGTGCACAACTGAACCAGTGGACAGTCCCATTGAGACGGAGGCCCCACCTCTGCCCCAGGTTAAGTCAGATGGGGAGAAGGACTCAGAGGCTACTGATGATGTTAAACCTATGTCACCTGATGGTGCTGGGATAGAAAAAGATACAATAACTGTTATTCATGAAGAGACAGGCCCTATCCTGAATACTACACTTGGTAGCCAGGGAACCTCCATGCCAGCCAACAACAATCTGAAGCCTCAAGAAAAAGCTGAGGAACAGAGGTGGACTCCAGCCAAATCCCCAATTAGGCCCTCCAGTTTCCACGGTGGTCAAGTGAAATTGACCACATCTGTGTCTGTGGTTAACACAAAAGACAGCCACCGCCTGTCTTTCCCCAGCCTGAAGACCACCACCACTTTCACATGGTGTTTTTTGATGAAAAGGAAACCTCTCCATGTTCAACAGACCGACCTGAAGACTTCAGCATACGCTACCTGGACAGCCAAACCCAACAACCCTAACCCACTGGGGTTGCCTACCAAGGTGGTCATGTCTTTGTTTGACTCCAAGCAGAGCTCCAAGAAAATACACTACACATCAGCCATAAAAACAAGTGGGAAATCGGACATCTTGTCTTACTCAGGCAAGCTGAAGGATGTCATGCCCAGGGTAAGACTAACTTTCTGCAAAGTCTGAAATATCATAATGTTGTAATGATGACTTGTTTCTTGAGTCACATCCAAAAATATCATCTTTTTCCTGCAGTTGCCAGTAACCCAAAAGTCTGTATCAGTTGAAACCAAAAGTAAAGTGCAGCCAGAGACTCAAGCCAGCAACGATTCAGACAAGGACTTGGTCATTACAACAGAACCGAGGCGAATCAAAATATTTGATGGCGGGTATGAAACGGAACAATCTGATTATATTCAAAATGTTAGCAACATTATGTTAGATTTTGTGCTCATGGTTACATTTCAAACCCACAGGTACAAATCTAACGAGGAGTATGTTTATGTACGTGGCCGTGGGCGAGGTAAATACATCTGTGAGGAATGTGGGATTCGCTGCAAGAAGCCGAGCATGCTGCGCAAACACATCCGTACTCACTCTGATGTCCGGCCGTACCATTGTGTCCACTGCAATTTCTCCTTTAAGACGAAAGGTGAGTGTTAAAGCCATGTGATTATAGTTCGTACAATGCAGCTGTATAAGTCCCTTTTAAATGCAGTACATGCATGTATGATTTTTCATTTGCCTTGTCTTTTGATAATTAGTGCAGCCTCGTATAAACAGGAACAAATGTAGTTCTGTTAATGTCTTTAAAAGTTATAGCTCTTTCTCACGCCTGATTTTGCAATATCAAACTCTGTATCTGTAACACACAGGAACTGAAAGAATTTACTCTTTCCTTTTACAAGCTGTGAAATTAAAAATGTTATTCCACCATCTCTTAAACCAAGACAGTATGATTCACCATTCTTTATCGAACTTGCCTACCCACGCGACACTGCAGAACAGTACTTGGTGTCAGCAACCCACGTTCATTTAAAAATGTCTTTATCAGTTACTCACCCTTTACATAGAGCTTTCCCAAAGACCGCATACTCTTACATAAACTCCTTCTGTGCTATTGTTCAAGCTCTACCCACCCGTAAGACCTCATTGCCTCCCTTTTTGTTATAGGCAATCTGACCAAGCACATGAAATCCAAGGCCCACAGTAAGAAGTGCATGGAGATGGGGGTGCCTGACGGTCTAATTGACGATCAGGATGCTGAGGACTCTGGTACGGTGCTTTGCTCCTCGGGGTTTTCCTTGAGGGAATTGCACAAAAGCCATAACTTCTATAAGATGAACAGTTTGTCTGTAAAATATGAGTTTTGTATTACTACAGTTGCATATATAATATTGACTTAATTCAGATTTACTTATACAGTCAGCTTTGATTTCTAACAGCAGGATTGCCCTTCTTTTAATAGTTTAATGGCATGAAATATAAAACATGGAGTGTCCCTGCTTGTGCTCTGTTGCTATGTCGATCAATGGCTTTGCCACGGTCTAATTAGAAATTCTAAATGCAGCTTCTTCCTCTTAACTCAAAGCGCATGTGGGCGACATGCACAGCGTTTAGAAAGAGGAAATTGCTGCATCTAATTTTAGAAAAAAAGAGAGGGAGAGAGAGGCTGCCTGAAAACATTCTGTGGTCCAAGTCTCTAACAGCTTATTTGTTTTTCCTCCTCTGCCTGTGATGGAGCTCAGGGGCGTATGGTGGTGTAGGGTGTGAAACACTGCAGCAGCAGTACAAAACATCCACGAGTAGCGGGATTTTCAGTGCTGTTTTTTCTCACTTTAAGAAAGAAATCTTGGATCATAATCAAAGTTATTTAGTGAATGAGTTTTTTTTCTAGCTGTGATGACATGTAAGTACAGCAGATTTCAGAGACAAGAATTCAATTTTTCTTCTCACGTATTTCCTCGGCAGGAGACCGCAGTCAGGTGAGCAGTGCTGACCGCCAAGATTCAGATGGAGATGACTCCGATGGTCCTGATGATGAGGAGAATGATGACAACGAGGAGGAAGAGGAGGACAGCCAGGCAGAGTCGGGACTCTCTACCAATCCTTCTGTGTCTGCAAGCCCGCAGCACATCTCTTCCAAAGAGGCTGACGTCCCTCCTAGCGCACTCCTAGCCCAGATGTCGATCAGCTCCATCTCCCTCCCTCTGTCCCAGCCTCCAGTTCCCGAATCCCACACAACATACTCCGAATCTGTCCCCATGATGAGCCCCGTGTTCCTGAGCAAGCATTCGGGGTCCTGCTGCAGTCAAATGGCTTTCCTTCACTCTCCTCCACCTGTTGCCACCACATCAGAGTCCTACACCTCAGACACAGAGTCGGTGCACATGATGAGCCCAGTGTCACCCTGCAGGCAGATGTCCATCGACTACCCAGACTTTGATGTGCCCCCTAGTCCCCCAGTGCAAGGCAAGGGCTCCAAAATAGGCCAGGTGAGACCCTTATTTTCTCCATGTGTCCCCCCCCATCCCTCCCTGTCTGCTTCCCTTCTTTCCTATCCATACCCTTACTTTGACTCCTGCATGCAAGGCACTTCCACAAAACTCCTCTGAATTCTCTGAGCAAAGGTGAATAATCCTATAGGTCTACTGGACTCATCCAGATATCTTCTAAACTTGGGTTTTGCCAAAATAATGTCAAGAAGTGACGATATTTTTTTTCCTTTCACAGGACACCTCTGCGTCTCCTGCTGTGGCAACCAGTGAGTCAAGTATACCAGTGGACCGGGGCACACAGACTTCCTCCTTTGGTTCTCAAGTTCCTTCACACTTCCCCCTACAGGGTGTATCACAAACACCGGGAGCAGAGACCCAGACTCACCTGTTCAGTCACCTGCCCCTGCACTCTCAGCAGCCATCTCGCTCCTCTTACAGTATGGTTCCAGTTGGGGGGATCCAGCTGGTCCCTGCTGGCCTGGCGGCTTATTCTACCTTTGTGCCAATCCAGGCGGGCCCCGTCCAGCTCACCATCCCAGCTTTGAGCGTCATTCATCGAAACACGAGCCCGTTGCCAGCTCCCAACACTCCACCCCAAACGGAGAGCTTGCCAACTCAGCCACTTGTGGTCCAGGAACCAATCAGCAGTGTTGTACCCTGCTTCCCTCTAGGGCAGGTTACTGGCCTGCAGGCTCAAACGATCCAGCCAGTGGGTCTGGAAACACTTAACCTCATGGGACTGACCAATACAGGCCTGGCATCCACACAGCTGCTGCCCCAGCAAGGCCTCACCCTCAATGCTGCCCTCGGAGTGCAGGTTTTAGCTGCCAACCCCACCTCCCAAAGCGGCACTGGGCCGCAGACACACGTCCCAGGCCTGCAAATAGTAAATATTGCCCTGCCTGCCATCATTCCTTCGCTCAGCCCTCTGTCCACCCTCAGTCCCCTCCCCGGGTCCTCTGAGAGGCAGGGAAGCCCTGAAGCTCTGGGAACACAGCCACCTCATGGTGAACACAGGCTTGGTTCACCACCCACCCCTTTTAAGGTCAGCTCCTCTCCAGAACTGACCTCAGGCAGCAGGGCTAGCCCCGGAGGTAACAGTGGAGCAGAGCTCACACAGACTGTGGCGAGGGATGAACGAGAAAAATCCCTCCAGCAGAATCCATCACCAGCTCCTGAGAGTCAAGCAAGAAGCCCCAAACAGCCTGCAGCTGAAGGAGCTGGTGATCCTGCACCTCTACGACCGCCACCAGTGACCAGCTGGCAGAAGGTAGTTGAAGACTATAATGAGGCCTCCAGTGACGATGAAGACCGACTGGTCATTGCCACCTGAAACCCTCAAGTGGAAACACTTCTTCTCCTTTTGTAATTCTTGTCACTTTGTAAGACTGAAAACACTTTTCAGGGGTTTGTTTCTCAGCAAATCACCTTTCAAAGCACAGATGCTGACATTCATGATGATGATGATGATGATGACCAATCATTTAATTTTTTTTCCAAATTGTCAGCTCCAGACAGTTTTTTTTCTTTTTTTTTTGTACATGTTGTATAGACAATTGTGCCTTTATGGAGTTTCTTGTTTAGGAATCTGTACATAATTCCTTATAAATTCAGTCAATGCTTGTGTTTAATTCAAAAAAATAAAAAAGAACCATAATACTGGATGATATCAATTTTATTCTGGAGGATTCGTCATTCGTAAATTTATGGAATTATAAATGTTGTACTTGTATATGTACATTTCTATGGATTATCGGGCAATGTTTCTGTGTACAGATGTTGTGTTCAACTATTTATTATAATCCATCTAGTGCCCATTATGACCCATAAGTCCATAGGTATGTGCATTATGGTAGCTTTACATTGCTGTATCAATATTCTTAACTGTATCAGTAAAAAAAATTGTTTATAAACCTTTAAACTGTCTTATACTTGATTGATTAAACACTTACTGCATTAAAAAGGAGGCTATTCGTCCCTCTGATCACCTGCAAACCTCACTCATTTCCAACAGTAAACATCAGTTTACAGGCTGTGCTTTTATATACTGGAAATTGATGGAAATGAGCCAGAAAAACACACTCCTGTCATTAAATGTAGACTTTAGTTTGCTTCTTTAATAAAAGCTACTTTCATCACAGCAGGTAGCTCCACATGTTTGATTTGGCAGATTTATTTATTTGTTTAACACCTGATCCCACCCCAGAGGAATTTGGAGCCTTCACGTGTTAGGCAAATGTGTAAACCACTACACTATGGATGTATAGTTAATGAAGCCACATCAGAAATGCTCCAGTTAGTGAAAAATGGATCTTAACGTACACTTTACACTTCATGTTACCCTCATCTTACGGGTGACTCAGTTACATGAATTATTATTGGTCTTCTCAGACTTGTAGCCATTACTAGAGCAAGATTGTCATTAGACAATTTTTGTGTCAGACTTGTGAATCGGTTACAGGTGACAGGTGGAGTGTTTCAGTCTAACAATAAATAAATCAATTACATTTCCTGGAAATACTTTAAAGCTTATGTTTTAAAACAGAACTGGATTTGCAATGATAAGCTTGGTTTTTAGGGTTTTTCGACTTTATTTTAAAACTCGGAAAGTTTTGCAGACCAAACAGGAAAAGATCTGAAAGATGAATTAATGAGCAGCAAACTGTTTGTTACAACTGCAAATAAAATAACCCACTTGCCCAAAGGGATTTCATTACGAAATGAACACATTAAATGCGTGTCATTAATATCTGGTGCCCCAAAGCAATTACATCAAACTGCCATGTGAAGCACACATATTAATCTTAATAGTTTAAACCATGAAAATATGCTCTGCAGAGCCAAAAATGGAGCTTCTTAAATTACAAGTAGGTGGTTATGTTTGTTTTCAGTGTTCAGACTTTAGTTTCTTACCTCTCAGAAAGATGATGTTGCACACGTTTGCTTCAGCACTGTTCTGTGTTCTAACCTTTGCATAGACCTGAGCAGAATGAAAATCAGCATGCTCACTGGGCTGTGTTAAATGATGAAAAAATACTGCAACAATCTTGAACCATAGTTCAATCTTTTTTTTCTTTCCTTTTTTTTTTTTTTAAAATGTATCACTTACTACCACTCTTTAATGATAAACATTCCCTAAATATTGCAATTTGTTGATTTTAACGAGTAGAATTCGATCTAAACTTCGAATTGATTTATTTTATACAAATAAAAAAGTGACGATATGGAGAGCTCAAACATGGCAATCTGGCCTCAGTGAGGAAAACTTCCCTGTCGTCTTAAGAGGTTTTCAGTGATAACCTTGTTCTTCACCATTCAGAAAGGTGACTCATCCATCCACACTGAAGACTAATCCTCCCACCCCTCCTCCCTCAGGGCTGGCTGCTGTGGGTGAAGCTATAGCAAAGCAAACAGAGACCCCTAGAGGTCAAGATCTGCAACACTGATGAAGCGAAGAGCCAAAACAGAAGAAAACCTGGGCTGTTTCTAAAGGCTTAAGCACACCATGCATGATTTAAACTTGAGTGCCAAAATTTTTAATCCAAACCTTACAAATCTGCTCGTGGTGCAGCTCCCCTGCTTTGTTTCTTTCCTGGACAAACTTGTTTTCCCAGCCAGTGGAAACTCTCGAGGCCAGTTTCTGAGTAGGGGCATCAGAGCACGACAGGATACTTTACCTAAGACTTTTCCACTATGGGCATGCACACACATGCAAACAAGACCAATTTTCCACTGCTGCCCACAGCAAAGTGTGTCTGAAAATGAAGTACCCCTCGGTTTCCACGGTTTATTACAACTGGTGATGGAGGGAAACCATCAGATTAAGTAGTCTGCTCCAACTTGTGATCGCAAGGGGTGACGCAAGACAACAGACAATCACAAAATACCCTACACACTACAAACATGTCATATGTGGAATTCGACTACAATTAATCTGTAAATAGGACACTCCATTTGGGCCATACTTATCAGCTGAGATGTTTAATCTCCGGCAAAAATCATGACCAAAGGGACCCCAGAAAAAGCTGTTTGCTTCGGTTATGTAATGTATTGTTTCAGGCAAACAATGCTGTGAAGAACAGAGAGAATGACTCACATTAAACTCACTTCTTTTTTCCAGCTCATGAACAAGCAGACCAACATTTTGATCTGCAGCCGTGCAGATTATACAGAGAGTGGACGACACGAGTCCCAATACGAACACATGCTGGCTTCTTAAGAAAATGCTGGAATATCTTATTAGAAGCTGTGATTAAGTGGATGCAGCGGACAATACTTTGTACTGTTTCACAGTCTTAGATATTGATATGTGTATTAAAGTAGGAAATGAAGGAAGAAACAAATTGCATTGTGCTGTAGAGGTCTAATCGGGTTCATACTCCATTTAAGCTTGCTTTGAGTTTATTTTCCCGTCATGAAACAATACGTGAGAAAGTTTTTCCACTAAAAATGATCATGCTGCTCTCTGTTTTTCACAGGTTTAGTCAGTGAGTGGGTGTATTCATGGTTAGAGTTTTACAATGAGTGTATATATTCACTCATTGTAAGTTCATTTTAAAAAAGGTACACTTACATTTTTAGACTAATTTTTACACTAATAAAAATAAAGTCAAATTTTTTGGGTCTTTTCTTGCGCTTTGATTTTGGTTTTTTTCCCCCCAATGTGTAGATCACAGGTCAGATTTAAGACACTACAATTCTAAAGAAAAGTTGAGATCATTATCTAAGTTAAGGGGAGGTGCAGTAAAAAGAGTGCTGGAGACTAAACCAACTGCTTTAAAGCCTTTGTGCCAGTATGGATGGCACTGCTTTTTTCAAATTGTGTCTTTAAGCTGTTATGCTGCTGTAGTTTGAAAGAATTATTTCACTTGACTGCAGACACAATACGGTGCATTCGTTATCAATAGAATGTAAAATTATTATGCCTGTTATACTTTTACTTGACAGCGTTTTTGCCAGCTGTTATTTTTAAAGCTCCAAAACCATATAGTTTCTCTCCATCACCTGAATCTCTGATCCTGCTGAAGGCACATACCTTACATACCTACACGTACCTTTCATGATGGTTTCTAATTAGTCTCTACCTCCCTTTGGGTCATGGGTACTCTGCAGGTACCTGTTGTCTGCTTCACACAAGAAAATGAACCACTCCTTTTCCCCTTCACAAAGTTTGCCTCCTAGTCACCATCAGTTGCGACCGTTGTTGCCTACAAATAAGATAAAGCTAAAGAAAATTAATTCATCCTCTCATTAAAAAAGGGCATAAGGCACTTTTAAATTCCACTCATCACTTTTTGTGCAGATAATGCACAAAATGGTATATTTAGTACTAAATACCAAGTCACGTGTATGGGAACCAAGGCCTTACTTATTGTTGTTTATCAAAACTTCCATTATGTATTTAATTGTTGAGAATATTAAGCCTGGCTGTTAACATGTTTTTATTATAATCCTGGGGACATTTTTTAATTTTTCAGAAAAGGCTAAGGCATCTTTATTGAGGTTTATTTTTTTTATGCAGGAAAAACTGAGTAATTTTCAGAAAGAACTCATGCTGATACACTTTAAGTGAAGCATCAACATTTTTTGTAGTTCTGTGTGCTTCAGCTATATTTCTGCTAAATAGCCCCAAGTCCCCTCTGACGCTGATGTATTAAACGTCTACAGTGAATTTGAATTTGCAAAAGCAGAAATGCTGTCACTAGACTGCCACCTGCTGTCTAATCAGAGCACCACTAGATGAGTACGGCTCAGGTCGCATTTACTCGTCTGGAGTCTCCCCCCACACTCCCCACACCCCCAAACTTGGAACCAAAGCATCTCAAACTCCTCAACTTGGCCTGCACGGCCCCTTATCAGGGACCGACTGCTAACAAACATTATTGTCTGGGTACAAGCCAAAGGACAAAACTGTACAGCGCTGCAGGGGGAGGAGGGGAGGTGGGAAGCACTTGTACTATAAAGTCAAAGGGCTGCACATGTGGGCCCACACTGACAACAGAGACTGTAGACCGACTCTTCTGCGCTCCTGCGCGAATCTCCGAGGACTCTCGCTGAAACGCTCTGAGGGATACACGCTCGTTTTCTCACCTCTGAGGGATTATTCATTTTCTTCAGCACTACTTTACTGCAAACTATGGATATATACGTTTGGATTTCCGTGTTATCAGTGATGTACTCCTGGATTTCCTCCACAGGTAACTTTTGCGAGATTTTTTCCAACCACTTATAAACTTAATTTTACGTAAATGTATATAAACACCGAGCAAACCACTCACCATGCTGAGTGAAAGCAAATCAAATCAAAAACATCCCCAGCCTGCAGTTATGCAGATTAGTCTCAACTTCTCTTTAGTTTAATAGCTTGTAGATTGTGTTTTGATAACGACGCTGTAATTACAGTCCTGTCGGCCCCCGCCGGAGACGCGCTCACTGCCTCCACCGTCAAAGAGGGGCGCCATGTGCGGACCAAACGCTGTTCCTGCGCATCGTTCCAGGACAAGGAGTGCGTCTATTTCTGCCACCTGGACATCATATGGGTCAACACACCTGAGTAAGTATTTTTAAGTGTGGTTAGTGGTCTCCAGCAGCGTGTAAACATGTGTAAAGAGAAAGTAAATCGCTTAGATTGATGTTTGACGAAGTTTTGCGATAAATTATGCGTTTTTACTCTCTTTAAGCAATCTCCGATTATTTGTATTTTTGCACGTGAAAGCGAAACAACAAAATTGAATCGCATTCAACAGTCTTCTGATATGTTTTTAAGCATGTTTAGTTTTCAGTTTTTGACTCTTTTAGTTTTATGATTCTAACTGTGTCTCTGTCGCATCCAGGCGCGTGGTCTCGTACGGACTCGGCAACGCTCCGCGGACGCGGCGCGCGCTCGCGGACTCCAGCGCACCCAGGAGCGTACCTCGCTGCCAGTGTGTCCGGGAAAACGACAACACCTGCCTGAACTTCTGCCGGCCTGAAAACCGCCTCAGGTGCGCTTCACACAGCCAAAGCATATTTACTGACAGTGACACCAAAAGACGCTCCCAGCCTGTCGTTCTGCATTGTCTCCATCACATGTGGCGACAGGTTTTGTGTAGAAAATGAATAACTGAAATGTGATCCTGTTCTCATCGCGTGTTTCTGCTCCCGCTCTCAGGTATGAGACAACGGCCGACGTGGTGATTCGCTCCCCCGGGGGCGACGACGGTGCTGGGGCGCAGCGCAAACACAAGCTGGCAGCAGACACGGACAGGATTAAGAGGTAAAACAACACGCTTGCACTAAAGAGGGATAAACACCGCAGTATTTGCAAAATAAAGTGGCAATTACAACCAGGGACATTAAAAGGATTTTTTTTTAAATAGGGAGGGACTGGAAGGACAAAGAACAAGAAGAAAGAAATCAAAATATTTGATTTGAAATCTATAGAGGGCATTGTTCTCATGCTCCCATGTGGCCCTGTGCAATAACACAGGACAAAGTGGCACAGTGGAAACAAGCATTTGATCTCTTTACTTAAGAAAAAGTCACAATCTTACTTAACATTCTCAAGGTTTTAGCATCAAAATATACTCAAAGTAAAGTACTTCCTACACAGAATCATATATATGATACTGTGGGTAATAATTCTTGTTTGTTACTTTCATCCTGCAGCTGGTGATGATTTTAAATAATTTAAATACTTCTGGGTATATTAATTTATAATAACAGCAACATTTCTTAGTTGATTCATATTTAAAAATCACCATTAGTTAATTAAAGCTTTGAAAAAAATGACTAAATAGAGTAAATAGTACTATATTTGTATTAAAATGTAGTGGAGTAGAAGTAAAAAGCTGTAGATACATAATTAAAAGTGCTTTAACACTCTTGTCCAATTCTAGTCCAATAGCACTTTTGATGCTGGTGGGGCAGCAGGGGGCCGTGCACCACCCCATGGCCACCCTCTATACTCGCCCCTGTACAACCTCACAGCAACACGAGGCCCCTTTGTAGCGTGAAATATGTCAGCTCTTGTGAGCGTAACACCCGTGAGCCTGCAGGATAAAAACAGCCAGCACATGTTCAGAAGCAGAAATTTAGAGATTAACCCCCAAGCGAGGAATTCCTTGAAACTTATGATGACTGAGCTGCGTTATAAATTCCATAAAACTCCTAGGATCGTGTGGAATTCACCTCGAGTAAGCTCTGCCACTTTACGTCGCTTAACTGTGGGAGCCGTGTGGGTAAAGGAGCCGCGTTCATGTGCTGTCATGTCTCAAAGTTTGCGGCGCCACATGTCTGTACTTTCTCACTTATTAATAATTGGAATCATAAAACTCCAAACATCCATCTTCTCGAACCACTCAGGAGTAACAACTTTGTTTTGAATGTGTTTGACTGACTGCTCCAATTCACACACCTGCTTTTTACATAATCTGCAAAGTCACCGGTTTGCATGTCTAATGGCTTTATGCCTTTATCTACAGGTTGAAGAACAACAGTGATAAACGGGCACCGCCTCCAGCGCTCAGGGCTGCGCTGAAAACCCGCCTGTTCCTGGAGAAGTGGAGGGTGAGACAGCACCACAGGGCGAGAGCATGGGAGGGCGAGAGCGTGGCCTCCTAAAGAAGACTGCTTTCCTCTGCACTGTCATACAGAGGCAGGAAGGGGCTTTAAACCTTCTCTAAAGCCAGCGGGGACTTCTGTGCAGCAGCGCCCCTCAGGAAGGAAGCGGGTAGCCCGCATAAGGCCGGCTATAACCGACTCCATGTCGGTTTCACGAGTGCAGCAGAGCAGAGAGCACAGACAGCTCGACCGGGCTGCACTTCTTCAGACACCAGAATGACGTTAGAGACATTACAAGGAGTTCGGGTGAAAGGAGACAAGCTGAAAAAGAGAACTTGGCCACAATCTGCAAAAATCAAGGACACTCATTGATCTTTTCAGATGTCACGGTCAGAGACTCACGCTTATTGACTTTACAAACAAACAAACAAACAAAGCAAAAAAAAAAACAGACACCAAATAACATTTCATGAACCTGATATTACAGAGAGGAATGTACTCAAATCTTTCTAACAGAATAAAAAAAAATCTCTGCTGTATATTCTGAAAATGCCATAGTTTCTTTTTCCTAGCACACAACTGCAATAACAGATCATCTGTCAGTAAAAGGGATTATGTGCCTTGTATCATGGCTTTGCTCGAGACATGTTTTCACTGACTGAAACTGTATTTACCTAACAGGGTGTCTCCTGTGTGTCAGCTGCTGGGAGCCTTTTTTTTGTATTCCAGATGTTATCACTGATTTCTTGCCATTCACTCATCATAATTTATGTTTTCAGTAACTTTGTTGCTTACATGTGCTGCTCTCTATTTATTTATCATTTTTACACATTGTAATTAGATGGCCATATTGGTCGATCCTTTGTTTGTTTGGTTTGTCATTTCTGCGAAATGATTGGTCGCCAACGTGCCGAATTCTGGGCAAACTTTAATAAATTTGATACGTTTATTTAAAAGCGACGGATCGGCTCCTTCATTTTTTGTCACGTCAAAGGTTCATTTTCCGCTGAAGAAAGAATGAATGTGGGATTAAAGTTTCTGAACTGGGACGAAAGCTGCATGTGTTCAGTATGCAGGGTTTTAAGTTGGTAAATAAAAAAAGGGAAAGTCAGAAAGCAAAGTGTGAGCAACAAGATAAAGACAGACAAACTGAGAGGTAACAAGAAAGTGCAGGCAAAGAGCAGTCAAACGCAGCTAAACATGGCCTTTCATCTCGGCAACAAACCTGTGTGTACAGTGCAATTTCTAAACGAGCTGAAAGTGGACGTCGGGTTTCTTCCAGCAGCTCGCACATCCAGCACGCGGTTTATGTTCAACCCTGTAAGATGTGTCTTTTATGTATCCACCTCAAAGTTTCCACATTTTACCACCAAGTGACTCAGCAAAGTACAGCGCGTGTCACTCTTATGTAGTTCTCATTCCAACCTGCCACGACCTCCCGGCTCACCTTTAATGATCATTACACATACAGGTCATTACGTACGCTTGCTGTCTCCTCGTCGACCTTTACCACTCCTCCTCCTCCAGGGGCAGCTGTTCTCCTCTCAGGAGCTTCCGTGCATATCTTTTAATTTAATCTTGGCTCGCGAGTCAACTTCGTTTTATTTCAGTAAATCATTCATCCAGCTATTATCACTGCTGCAAAAAGAAACCCTAGAGCCATGGAAATGTCAGCTTTGAAGGAATTAAGAGAAATTAGTGTATGAACTTCTGGGCTAGTACTGATACTGACATGAGACTGATATTTGACATTTTAAAGTTTCAGAGTTCTTCAGCTCTTCGTTACAGTATTTTTAAACATTTAGCATGACCAAAATTGACTTGACACAAATAATAAGTATCGGCCACTGAGAGTGGGGATGCAGATATTCAGCAATGTGCTGGTGCATCGTTTAAAATTAAAATCGGTCTCAAATGCTTAGAAGACAGATGTGGACTGTGGACTGTAACCTTCATCATCAGCTGGGATTCTCCCACAGACAAGCAGGTTGGAAGAGCACAAGCCAACTGCAGCTGCATGGTTCAACTAAGTGTTTAAATAGAGGTCATAAAGAAAGCTGACTGAAAACCAAAGTGTTGAAAATATGTTACTCTAGGATCCATCCATTTTCTTAAGTGCTTATCCAATTTAGCATTGGATGGGCACTGGGCTCTCTCCCAGCTGTCATAGGGTAAAAAGAAGGGTACACCCCTGCGCAGGTTGCTAGTCTATAGCAGGGCTAACACAGGAATGAACCCAACATCCATGTCTTCAGACTGTGGCAGGAAAAATTCAACTGAAAAAGACCTGTTACCACAGATTTTTAAGCCCAGCTCCTGTATAATTTGGAATACTTTAGCTGTTTATCCCCATTTCCTTTCATCAAAAATGGGTTCATGACAGCCACCTTTACCCCTCAGTGAACATCTGAAGGGCCGGACACATCGCTCAGGTCCTCTGCCTGGTCTTTTCGCGATTTGCATGATTTGATCTTTAGTTGATGTAAATAGTTTTTTTTAGGTCTGTCCTGTTTTCGATCTCTACTAATCCAGTTTCCTCAAATTTTTTAAAAACACACTACACACCATGCAGATATATGCATATAAGTGTTTGAAATCACGTTTTTGGTACAAAACAACAGGTTGCTAGTAAACAAAGCACTTAAAGATACAGTTTAAAATTGGTTCTTTCTTTGTTGTCTGTTACGTTTAGACACAACGCTGCTTCACCCCTTGACTTAGGTCTGCAGACTCCTTGGAAGGAAAGTATAAAGAAATGATGGCGAGCTCAAGACTTTTGAACAGCATTGTATAAAGTCATTCGGGCTAAAAACATCCAGGAAAATTAATGCTAATCGACAAAAAGCAACATTTCAGCCCATCTTTACTCACTTTCACGACATGTCAAAGTGACATGATGATAAAATGTAGCTTCATTAACATCCTAAACTTATAGTTTAAAAAAACGTACCTGATTTTTTTCCACATTTTGTCGATTACCTCTGGAATGACCCTGTAACCTGACGCCACATATGCATATGCATGCATTAAACTCAGTAACGAAGCAAAACTTTGCTTCGTGTCTAGTGTGAACACACCATAAGCTTCACAGTAATACTGGACAGGACTCACAAAAACAGCTAAAGCTACAGTTATATCATACATTAAAGATCTCCAAGCACTTATTCTTGCAAAGCAGAGATTAAAACGGCGTGAATCTGCTGGATTAATCTGTCAGACACGTCCCTGCTCTTTAATGAACGTGATACAAGTTGTTCTTGGTTCGGCTCAAACACTGGCATGCCCAGATTGTTCCGCCATCACTCATCGGAGAGCTGCTTGAACTAGCAGCTAAAAAACAATCCAATGCAAATTGGGTGAAAAGTCTTATCTATCCAGCCCATTTAGCAAACAAATCCGCGGTGGTTTCTGTGCCTCGGGCGTGCTGTAAGAAACACTGCTGTGTCCTCCCGCGCTCTGAGTCCAATCATAACAATGCTGAAGTCACATTTTCCACACAGACCTACTGTTTGTTTGCAAAACAATTTGGAGGCATGTCTGCTGCAGGAGACAGTCAGGACCAAAGATTCAGACAATAATGAGAAAGTTTAGATGACACGCAAAAAAGCTGGACTTAATCCCAGGTGCAGTGGTCAGCGCAGCCAAACAAAAATCCTGTTAATGGAAGCAGAAGCATGGATATGTCTCTGTGAAATAGAAGTACTAATGTGCAGACAAAATAGGCTTACATCTCTGACGCTACAGGCCCTGGTTAGCAGGAAGCAACAATATATGCAAAAAAACAACAAATGAAAGAGCACAGCAGCACAGCTTAGGTTTAAAAAGCTCAATTTGAACAAACCACAAGACTTCTGGTACAATGTTTTAGACAGACGAGACAAAAGCCAAGATCTTTGGCCATAATGCAGTGCAGCATCACAGTTGGAGAAAACCAAACACAGCAAATCAGCAAGCACAACATAAATTAAGCACGGTGGTGGAGGTGTGATGATTTGGGCTCATTTTGCAGCCACGAAGAACTCGTCTGTATACCAAAGCACTCTCAAGTCCCAGCAACAAATCTACAACAAAATGTTTGAAAAAGAAGGTGTTGCAATCGCCCTGCCAAAGTCCAGACATCGCCTCGACTGAAATACTGTGGGAGGACCTGACGAGAGCTGTGGATATGTGATTACCTGAAACAAAGATAACAATGTAAAGAAGACTGGGCCAAAATTCCTCCACAATAATGTGACAAACTGATAAAGTCATAAAGAAAACAATTTGTTCAAGTCATTGCTGCTAAAAGTGGTTCCACTAGCTACTGAATCCTGGGGTGTACTTAGTTTTTCACACACCGCATTCTTGCTTAGCTTTGGGTAAATAAATACTGACACACTGTCATATTTCCTGTATTGTTGTTCATCTGAGGCAGTATTTACCTAATCTTAAGACCTGCTAAGGACTAGATCATTTTTACCTACCTTTGAGCTAAAAATTAATTTTGAAAGACAGACGTGGCCAAACCAGCAGCTGTACAAACTCTCAGCATATTAAAAATGGAACAAATACAATGAAACTCAGCATATATGCAGACAGCTACAACAAAAAACATACGCTGTAACAACCGCAGGCCTCTTTTACCACAGTCTTTAAATTCAACAATAAGCGTGTTTAACTTTAGATTAAGTTAAGATCTCATGCGGTGAGGTGAGCAATATCTGAATGCTTCTTCCACAGGTGAAAATGAACAATAACAGCAATCCATTAAGGCATTCTTCTACATGCTCAGTCAGGTTAACGAATGTAATCCATGACATAAAGGTGATGCACAACATCAGTGTTGGGTGGTGGCAGAAGGATTTGGATTTTGTAGTTGTGTAAAAGTGGCTACATCACAGCTCAGAAGGAAATTAACTGGAATTAAAATGTATTTAATCGTCTTTAAGTATTGGTATGTATGTGGCCGTCGTTAAAACATAAACTTAAATTCTTATTACATTAATGCTGCGGTTGGTAAAAATGGAGTAAGGTAAAGTAGTAAAGTAGTAAGCTCACCGTATGTTTTGATGGTAAGATAACGCTATGGAAAAATCAAGTGCTAAAGTATTGACAATATAAATATTAACAGACTTCTGCTGAAAAAAATGTTATATCACTTTGGCTCTTTTACAACAGTGACTGTACAGTTTGTTGTCAGATTACTTTTATCAGCGTGATTGTTGCATGTTTACTTTTATGACTCTGTTCTTATCTCCTCAGCCTTTAAATGCCCTCGATTTTACACCATGAGTCAGGTGTAGCTTTATTAAGTTTTCAGGTCTGCAGGATAATTGCTAAAAGGAGATGCCTCACTGTACCTGCACACTGATCAGGTTAACAGCATGCCAACGGACAGGGGGGTCTGAACACAATGGCACTGAGTCTGTGCTACGCAGCTCTGTGCAGAGAACTCCCCTGAGACATTAGCTTTTGGCATAACTCATTAGTCTATTCAATAGAGCGAGCACAACATAATAGCCCATTACACGTGAAGGAATCTCCTCGACTCGACAGGAATTCTCGAGCGCGGGAGCCGAACAATAGGAACCTGTGCGAGGAACGTCTGGGCAGGGCATGGTGGCCTCTGCTTCTGACGTGTGCCCAACGCTTGGCTCTCCCTCCACACGCCCTGTTTTTCCAACCAACACTCCCAGGTGTGCGAAAGCATCACGAAACTCGGCTGCGGCCCCACCAGAGCGGATTAATTACCCTGGCTGCATGAGCCAAACTCAGTGTTTGGCTGAGAAGGTTATCAGGAGTGGGCTGCTGGATGATGGAGCAAATGAAACCAGTGTGGGAGGTTGAGGTTGAGGATTCAGGGTTGGGTTTGTAGTGGAAGATGTTGGCCTGTGAGGGTGAGACTGGAAACTGGCACGCTGAAGTGAGTCTCGATTTGTCATCACATCTTGGCGAGGAGGCCTGAAACACTTGGGCTGATTATTGGTATCTCTCAGCACTCCTGTAATCCCACTCTTAGTCCTGCCTGACCCTCCCTGCCTGGCAGGAGCACGACAAACACTGAGGAGCATTTTCAGAATATCCCTGAGACATTCTGAAAATGCTCTGCTGCTGACAAGTATGTTTGTGGGGATGAGATGAGTCGGCACTTATACCTCTGCTTTTCCATCACAGCTTTATTTAACCGTGCTGCGCCTGTCTCACAGTGTCACACACATTTGAGGAGGAATGCTCAGAACGCAAAGAATTATACACAAACTTTCAGAAACCAGCCTCGGTGTGAACTCCAGTGTATAAAATTAAATCAGTCAAAGTCAGCAGGCGATGAAAAACAGATTCGCCATCAAAGTCTAAATATATACAGATGACATAACATGTACGCCCATCCGCCACAACATTAAAACCAGTCACAGCTGTTGGGGTAAAGCAGGAGAGCTGAGACAGCGATGAAGAGCCAGGTGAATATTTTTGTGATAAAACGATGAAGCAAACTAAAAACATTGCTGATCACAGGTACGCCTTTACTGTCTCGTACTGGATGATCTGCGTGCCATACCACTGTATAACTATTAAAGAAAATGAAACTCTTAAAACAAAGAGATTAAACATATTAAACTTTATGAACATTAACATCTGCTAATGGCAAAAATAATTAACTTTACATGTTTCATTGCAGTGAGTCGTTGGTATCACATGTGTATTTCTGTTATGAATAAATACTGAGCTTAACTTCTATTGTAAATTCCTTGGTTAGTTTATGTTGTGATGCTCTGCTATTTTCCCTTCAGTGCAATGCATGATGGTGTGCAAAGCTTGGGTACTGACCATTGGTTATATATCACTTTTCATGAGGAGTTGTGGGAATCTTACCTATAGTAATACTGCACATACTACACATACTACTACTACAGAGTCCAGGTATAATCAGACACCAAACCCTCTCCCAACCCACTTTCACTGTGTTTGTCTCACTTGTTGTGGACCGAGTACGACACATCTAATATTTAATCTGTGCCAATGGGAGCTTTTGATGTCTCGGCCACGGGAAGCACCAGCACGACGCTGGAGATGCACTGTTTGCTTGCCAACACACAAGGCTTTATTGTATTATTGTACACAGTTTGACTGATCACTGTTGTACTGGACAGCTCCAGCAGTCATTGTGACTGTTGGGGTTTCGTTTCTTTACTCTGCAGTAGAAAAGGCTTTAAAGTGACTGTTGCTATATTAAAAATAATGTAATTCAACTGAATTAATAACAAAACCATTAAAGAGTGACTTCACACATGAGCTACACTCATGTGAAGAGGGAGGGTGTAACAGCTGGACTGAATCAAGGCCAAATGTAATAAACCCAGTTAGTTATTTAAAATCATTAAATAATTATCTAATCATTCAAATATTTTCTATTGGCGCAACCAAACCTGTAAAACTGATCGGTGCCAATGGAAAAAATATGATCGATCAATAAAATAGTTCTTTCACCCTTACAGGAAGTCTCCCTGTGAGTAATGACAACGACCTTTAACCCATTAGATAAAGTGAATAACATTAATCATCTTCTTATAATTCAGTGTTCTGCTAAATGGCTTTGAGCCTGAAGCTAAACTTGACAGATTTTTTTTTAAATAGATGTTTTCATTTGAATGTGCTTTTAAATGTTTGTTTTTTAGTTCATTTTTGCCTGTTTCGGTTTAGTTTTTATTGTTTAAAAAGGTTTAGTTTCAGTATTAAGCTTTATCGTTATGGATTATAGATGGATGCGTTTGTCAGAAGGGTAAATTTTTAGATCTCGGTTGGGTTTTTTTGCCATTTTTATAAAATACTGTTTAACGTTGTCTTCACTTTTCTACTCTGTCCACAACAGTTTCAGTTAACTAAAATGTTTTTCATAAGCAGTTTCAGTTTCAGGGAAACACAACACAAAACCTGCTCAGGAACGGCTCGAGCAAAACAAAGAAAACTCCTCAGTGCCCAATCTGAGCCCCACCCGTTGACCAACGGGCCCAAACGATACGACGCAAAACACTACAAAACATCCTCAGCAGAGCAGTTTCCACGCAGAGGTGCTTCTAATGCTGCATCTGATTGTATGCATGAAGCGACCAAAGTTAAAAACATCATGAAACTTCATGCATACAAAGTTAAAAACATAATAAAATATTTATTTATGTGGGAGTTGAAGTAACTGTTTGCATTTTTCTGTTTGCGTGGCTAACAGCTGTTAGTCTGAGAGCATTCCTGATCCAGTAATTCACCCACCCAACATTCATCATCCTGGCTGACAAGACTCCGCCTGAGGGCGAGCTACTGTAGAAGAATGGCTTAACGTCAATTAAAGCTTAAATACAGAAACATTTTCAGTTATTTTTAGTTTAGCAGCACCATCGCTTTAGGCATGGCAGTGTCAGTCGCTAAGACCACCACTTTCATGACTCAGGCATGTCGACAACAACAAGACAGATTGGCATGAATGTTTTTACTTCACTACCCAATAGGACAAATTCCAGTGACTGCTGTGTTCCTCTCGAGTTTTCCGAGTCAAGGTTTTTACCTTTATCTTCTCAATGAAATGTTGGTGCATTCATGGTATCCAGAAGATACATCCCACTAGGGTTGCAAAGGGGCGGAAAATTTCCGGTAAATTTCCGAAAAGTTTCCGGTAAATTTCCATGGTAAGTTAAGCTTGGGAATTTTGGAAATATTCCATATTGGAAACTGTCCATGGAAATAATGGGAATTATGGAAATTAATGGGAATTTAGGAGAACTAACTGGGAATATATTATTTCCAAGCATAAATATAAACAGAAATCATAAGAAAACCTCCATGCAAAATGTTTTCAACAGATATTTAAACAGATTTATTTGTAAGTACAGTAGAATAGAACACGTTTCAATAACTTGTTTCATGGATGAATAAAAACAGAAATGTTGAGTTCAATATTACCATCCCCTAACCCCGCTCATTCAAAAATGCCCCCTGTCCAAAAATCTCCACAAAGTCCCATTCAAAAGGTTAAATGAAAAATGCCACTTATCCTCCAAAACGTCCCATTAAACATGCAAATCTTCCTTCAAGCAATCCTCTTTTCTCATTTTTGCTCAGTCAATAGACTCTTCCTGGACCTCATCATCATCCAACAACATGTCCACTTCCTCAGCATCCAACTCTGAGTCTTCCTCTTCAGTGTCACTTTCCAGCCTTGTTGAGGATGGCTCTGTGTCAGGCTCAAAGAGCCGTAGGTTTGCCCGAATGCCGACCAGCTTTTCCACTCTCACATTTGTGAGCCTGTTGCGAACCTTTGTGTGGGTGTTCCCAAACAGTGACCAGTTGTGCTCGGAGGCAGCTGATGATGGTGGGATTTGGAGGAGAATGGAGGCTACAGGTGCAAGGGCCTCAGATTCACATAGTCCCTTCCACCAGGTGGCTGCAGATATGTGCTGGCATGACTGCCATATTCCATCCCCTTTCCAAAGGCCTTGCTTTGTTCGATACTTTGCCAAACTGCCTAGAACTTTGCCTTTATCGAGACCCAGGTGGTCAGACATGGCTGTAATGACCGCATAGGCACCGTTGATCTCTTCCCCAGAAAGTATGCCCTTGTCATATTTGGGGTCCAGCATGTATGCTGCTGCATGCACTGGCTTCATGCAGAACTCCCTCCGCTGTTCCAATGACTTGACCACAGCCGTTTCCTCTGCTTTCAGTAGTAGGGAAGTGGGCAGAATTGTCTGGATTTCTTCTTTGAGTTCTGCAAAAAGGCACTGGACATCTGACAAGATGGCACCATCCCCCTCTATCTTCGCTATTGCTGCTGCAATAGGTTTGAGGATTTTCTGACTGCTAGATACTCTAGATACCCAGAACACATCATCCAAGATGACCTTCTTGATGTCACTGTCGATGCCTACAGACTGGGATATGGCCATCTCTTGCAGAGACTCCTTTCCCTTCAGAAGGCTGTCAAACATGATAACAACACCACCCCATCGCGTTATGCTGGGAAGCTTCAGTGTAGTACTCTTGTTCTTTAACTTTTGCTTTGACAGAAATGTAGCGGAAGTTACTTGTTTGCCTTTAACATATTTCAGAACTTGCTTCACTCTCTTATTCAGAGTGTCCATTGTTTTTAGTGCCATTATGTCTTTTAGGAGAAGGTTTAGTGTATGGGCTGCACAGCCAATAGTAGTTATATGAGGGTAGGTCTCCTCCACATGTGCCCAGGCAACCTTCATGTTGGCTGCATTGTCAGTGACCAGTGCAAAAACCTTATCTGGTCCAAGGTCATTGATGATCACTTTTAGCTCATCTGCAATGTATTGGCCTGTGTGTCTGTTTTCCTTTGTGTCTACACTCTAGTAGAACACAGGCTGAGGAGTGGTGATTATGTAGTTAATAATTCCTTGTCCCCTGATATTGGACCATCCATCAGAGATGACTGAAATACAGTCAGCTTGGTCAATGGTCTGTTTCACCTTTGCTTGAACTCGACTGAACTCTTCATCCAGTAGATGAGTAGACAATGCATGTCTGGTTGGGGGAATGTATGCTGGTCGGAGAACATTCAAAAATCTCTTCCAGTACACATTGGATGTCAGCATCAGGGGTGAGCCAGCTGCATAGATTGCACGAGCGAAACACTCATCTGCGTTTTTCTGGCTAGTGTCATCCATAAAATCAAAGAATCCTCTGATGCCAGAGGGACCAGGAGCTGATGAGTGGGTATCTGACTCTGATACAGCTGAAACAGATTCATTTTCCCCTTGAGTGGAACTCCTGGCTGCTGCATGTGTTGGGCCTTGAGGAATTTTTTTGCACTTTGCAATGTGCTGCTGCATTTTTGTGGCATTCTTCACGTACGTCTTATCACAATACTTACACATATATACAGATTTCCCTTGTACATTAGCTGGTGTAAAATGTCTCCACACATCAGATAGCGCACGTGGCATTTTTCTGTAAAATAAAACAAGAGCTTGTAAAAATGCTAATGCAATGCAAGAGATCGTAATAATACAATTGCAATATGATAATAAACAGATATAAATAGTAAGGCTAGCTAAACAACTGGAATGATCTTCAAAACAAAACAACCAAATGAGGAAGCTAGCATCTTCTTTATGTTATACTAGCTATGGCTTATTTAGCATCTAACAGATGCTAGCATTTTATTTAGCATCTAACAGATGCTGGCATTTTATTTAGCATCTAACAGATGCTGGCATTTTATTTAGCATCTAACAGATGCTAGCATTTTATTTAGCATCTAACAGATGCTAGCATTTTATTTAGCATCTTATTAGATGCTAGCATTTTATTTAGCATCTTATCAGATTGCTATCTACCAGATTAATACATTTTATGTGATATTCACAATTTAAACATTTAATGAATATATTTTCCCATAATATCATCAAAACTTACCTCACTTGTTAAGTCCACAGGCTCAAATGTGTGCCTTTAATACTCTTTGTCCTTCAGGCTCAAAAGTGTGGTCCATGTGTACATGTGATGGAGGCATGCACAGTGCCAGTAGGTGGTCTCAATAGCCATGCAGCAAGCTTGTGCTCTGTACATGTGATTAAGGAATGGCATGGATATTCAAGTGTATTTGAATTGCATTTGTTTGTTTTTGTCAATATTATGCTAAAATATACTTTCCTCAACTATATTTAAGTTCCCTAAGAAGAGCCAACCTTCAATTTTGAAAATTCCCACTTTATTCCCATTAATTCCCGTTAATTCCCATAAATTCCCGTTAATTCCCATGGAAAGATTCCATCTTTGAAAATTCCGGGAATTTTGCAACCCTACATCCCACCGATCTCTTGGGTTTACATCAGCACCACCAGATAACAGACTCTGTTTAGAACTCTTAAAGATGTTGAAGAAGCAAGCTCCTTTAAGCAAGTACTTTGGTGTTCCTCCACCTCCAAAGAAATGTCAGAAGGAGTCCGAACCACAAAAGAAGCGCGCATTCTCGGGAAAGTGGTTGCAGGAGGTGAGCTGGCATTTGTTTGAAGCCAGCGTTAAGAGTTCTAAACAAATGTCTGTCCTCCTCCAGGAAATCTTATGTACGCAAACGCGCGTTGCAACTTCTTATCTGGTCCGCGTCTTTTATTTTGACAGCGCATGCGCACCTGCGGACCACTTATGTGCACCCCTGGCTATGATAACACGAAACCATGGGAAGTCTATGGGAGAGTTTGACCGTGATGGAAGCTTTTAAAACCTTTATTTTGGGGAAAAGTCATTACAC
This sequence comes from Aulonocara stuartgranti, assembly GCF_965226115.1. Lineage (NCBI taxonomy): Eukaryota > Metazoa > Chordata > Actinopteri > Cichliformes > Cichlidae > Aulonocara > Aulonocara stuartgranti. The sequence goes on from NC_138957.1 coordinate 28,084,659, forward strand.
TGTTATTATCATACTTGAGTGGTGAGTCTAAAACAAGCACTTTTATGTCCGTGTGACATCTGAAATTAAAGTTAATCTGGATAATGCGTCTAAATAACTGCCCAAACAAGTTTCTGAAGGTGTTTTCAAGAGCCTTTGCTTCTAGAAGGGCTTGGATTGAATATCGAGTTTATCACTGGACTAATGACACTCTCCTCAGCCTTACTTGCACTTTACTTTCTGCCAAATGTTAGCATGCTATACTAATAGACAGTGTTAAGGATGGACTGATGTCGGATTCCTTTAGTCATCATCAGTCTGAGGTGTGTTTAAAAACACAGAATGTAACATATTCGCCAACAGAGGCTGGTCAGTGCTCTACGTATGGCTTGATTGGCTACTCATAAATACACAACAGTGGCATCTCAATAGTTTTACAGTGTTACTAATGTTTATGTGTACTGCCGTGATCAGAGATAGTTATGTGGGGGGTTTATGGCTGTTCCAACCTTCAAAGAGAGTTGCAGTTGAAAATTCTCACTGGGAACTCAGTAATTTCAGCTCCACCACACCATAACATTATCCACTGGCTAGTGAGGTCCTGTTAAAAAGCTTCAGGATGAGCATGTTTGTCACTGGGATCTGGGTGTTTTGAATCAAGATGTGAAGAGGGAGTAATACTGCATGCTCATTGGCTAACTCGCTAATTGACAAGTCGATAGCCACTGAGCATGCCCTAGCAAATCTACCTTTTTTGACTCGAATAAAGATAATTTATAAGATTAATTTCATTTCTTTTTCAGTACTGCTGAATAAGTAGTGTTGGAGTCCATTTTACCCCTACTGGTTTAAAACTATGCAAATTTCTACACTGCTTTCACTTGTCACACAGCTGGAGCATCTATTGCATAAATTAAGTATTTTTCCTGCAAAACATCAGCAGCTCTTAGTCAAACAAGCTGATGTAAAAATATCCTTTTCATTCATTGCATTTAGAATTAAACTGATTCAGGTTTATCTTATACTACAAAAAAAAAAAAAAGTGCCGCTGACTGACTCGAGAATTTTAACCCATATTCCTCTCACTGCTATAAATGCCAGCAGAAAAGTGCTGACACACTGGCCCCTGGATAAACCTCACATTATCAGCAAAAAACACTCCCCTGAGCTGACTCTGCAAACAGACAGATTAAGATTTGATTTCAGTTACGAGGGATAACCTGAAAGAGAAACGCATGAAGAAACGAGGACATTCACTTACAGTATCAGTCCTGGTAACATGTTATTAATAGCATCTGCTGTTTGTTTTGCTCTCTTTTGTCGGCGTGTTTGCTTACATTGCTAGGCAGGTGGAGATGAAACTCTTATTGTGCCTCGTGAAGGACGCACAAGGTAAACGTTGATAGATGGGAACGGTGTGTACAAAGCAGCGAAGACTATGCTTTTGTGTGTAAACCACCTTGAGAGAGACATTTCATCAACAATTAATGCCATTACCTCTGTTTTCATTTGTTAATACATTTAAAGTATCAAAGCCTTCAACATACTTCAGAATAAAAGCCTTTAAAACACAAACTGCCTTTTTTCATGTAAAAAGATTTTCATTTGGATTTACTGCATGAACACTTTTCTAACACATTATGACAGCAATCAAACATTACCGTAAATTCTGCAAAGCACCGTGCAGAAAATACCTGCAGAATAAAACACATCCGGGGCTAAAACTTGAGCAGAAATGCAATCGAAACAAGTAGCTTCTAGTTGTGAGTATGTGCTATAAATAGCTTTTTTTCAGCCATTATTAACGCCCTGGGACTGGTGTTTGAACTTGGCTTTGGCTATACATTTAAAGTCTACATCGAGCATGGCCTCTGCATAAAACCTTTCCAGTACTTCAAAATGCCAGTAACTTGGTTTGATGTTTAAATGCCTTAAAAGCACAACAGCAGGTGAAAGCGAAACTGAAAGGACAACTTTAGAAATACTTTAGAAGCTGCACATCATGTTTTGTTATTTGGACTATTCTCTGGACAATAATACAGGTTATATCGGGAACCTTAAGGAGTGTAGGGGGGCTGGGGGTCGAGGTGCTGCACGAGCCATATGTGTGAATGTAATGATCGAGTGATCAAATTGTTAATTGCATAAAAATGACACAAAATGAAGTCAGTGTGTGAAGAAGTAATTCCTTTGAACCAAAAGCTCAAGATTCAGACTGCTATTAAAGTTGTTTCAAGTAGTGTTTTTCTGACTCTTTGCCCCGAGTGAGGATATCCCACAGTGTGTAAACACAGAAGCTCCACCCACCCGCTGATCAAACCCTCTGTTTGTGAGAAGCAGCCAGTCAGAAAACAGCTGGTTTTAAACAAGTGTTAAAGGTAGAAGAATTAATACTGCTTGTTTCAGAAGGTGGAGCTACTAAGGGTTTGCACCAGGGGCCAGTTTAAAGATTATTTTGACCTGTGCATCATGCAAAGCTACTCTAGTAGGGTCCAGCAATATATATGGAGTTGGAAATAAGGATGGTCCCATTTAAAAGCACTGCAAAGCTAAAGCTTGGCGACAGTGAACTGAGGGTGGCATCTTGAAACCACAACTTTTTGTTTTCACACTCTGAATGCAACAGATCAGACACAATGTGTTAATTAGTGAGCTTCAGAGATGCTGGTAGGCGAGTGCTGTTACCACTGGACAGGAGCAGACTAGATGTTTCCCTCCGTTTACATTCTCCAGCCCAAGAAAAAGTCAGCGTTTCCTGGCTTCAGCATGCATTTCTAGTAGGAGTTCTAAAATAATAATAATACATCCTAATTTTAGCTTCACGTGTAAAGCATAGACACAACATTGATAATTATCTTTTCATCTCAGCTTAGGTAAATAAGTAAACGGCTCAAAATATTCTGCTTTCGCCCCCACCTTTTTTTTAAACTTTAAACAGAGCCAGACCACCTTTTTTCCTTTTGTTTACAGTCTCCATGCAAAACGTGGACCAACGAGTCCTGACCATAAACACTCCAAGCCCACTCATTTGAGGTGAGTGACCTGAGCGAGGGCTGAGCGCCTCGCTGCCATCCAGCTGCCAGCGTCGGCTAACCTGCGCTGGGACGAGAGCACCAAGAGTCTGGGTTGCTGTTTTGGCAGGATGGGTGCCAAGTAATAAACATCTGGGTTGGACTCATTGTGTCCGGTCTTTTTATATACTCCATCATCATCCTCCTTAGCTTAGCTTTTCATTGTATAAGTGATGCCAAGATGATTGTTCATGTTGGAACTTGTCAACAAAAAAGTTTGTGGCTGAATCTGACAGAAATCTCAGCCATAACAATAACACATGCTGCTGCCCATTATCTTTCAACTCTGCACTTGAATTAGTAATATCTAGGCTTGCAGATTTACAACCTCATAAATTATGATGAATATCTGTGCAATGCATTGGCTCCTAAAATTCTTTTAAAAAGCAAGCAATCACAATCTAATTGTGTGCCAGGGAGTGACAGGTAATTTCAAGCCAATCAGATTAGATAACAAGCTCGTGGTTTCGCTTTTGTTATTCCATCCGAAGTTTGCTGCAATGTTTGAAGTGGAATTAATAAAACAAATCAGCAGATTGCTGCGCCCTTCATCAGAAACCTGTCTCTCTGATGCGTTGGATCGATACAGTTCAGCTGAAGTTCAGAGATTTAATCCCATCGTGAAGCGGCAAATAAGGGACTTACAACAATACGGGAAGAGCCCCAGAATGCGCTTTCTAAATACGGGATCTTGCAGGAATGAGGAGACTACTGACATGTGTGCACTGGTACAACATGGATGCAACCCAGGACGTAAACATCCAAGTTCTTTGAAGTGAACAGGCCAACAGGTCGGTGCAAAGTGCATTCACAAGTGTCGGTCGAGGCAGCCAGCGGTGATGAGGGAACTGCTGTCTTTCACCGTTTTGAATCTGATTGCGCTCAGTGCAATCAGCAAGATATCGTCAATCCTACGATGAGCAAAACATATGATATGAGAATTCATCCACTTAAATGTAAGTATTGTCACAAAAAGATCTCTCCCCATGAAGCGTTCTGCTCCTGATAAAATACAACAGGAACCGCGAGCTAATTTAGAAGAGGATGTTTGACGATACATAGTAAAAGTTTATCATGTCAACCTTTTTTTAGGTAAAACAGTCGAAACATCAACACTTACATGTCCCGAAAAATAACTGGCAGATACTAATCACATCAATTTGCAGGCAAAAAAAATATTTTGTAGCATATTAAATTGGATTTGTGTTGACTGTATTTTGTATTCACTTTCACAAAACCTTCCCACAAAACAGTTCAGTTCAGATATTTAATTCAAAATGTTTGATTTTCTCTATTCTTTAATATAAGTCCATTTTCTTCAGGTTCGTGGAAGGCTGTGGCTTATCACAGCTGGAAGATGGTGCAGGGTGGGGTAGTCAGGATATCAGTTTATCGCAGAGCTAGCACAGAGAGGCAGACAACCTTTCGCACTCACATTCACGCCTACGGTCAATTTACAATCTCCAGTTCATCTCACACCATGCCTGTCTTTGTACTGTGGGAAGGAGCTGGAGTATACAGAGAAAACCTACGCAGAAACGAGAACATGCAAACTCAACATAGAGCGGGCTCAGCGAGCTCTTCTTGCTGTGAGGTGACTGTGCTGCTTTGTTGCTCTGGGGCGGCAACTTCCCAACTTGTGTAAATCTACAGTTCTCCTTAGATCTTCACTGAGTTCCTGGGACTTTTCCTTTGGTCAATCCAATGAGTCCCAGGAACTCAAATCCTCTTTTTGCTGCCATGATCACTAATGAGAAGTTAACAGTCGAGTGAAAGGATGTTGTGGAACCTTCAAATCCACTTATTAAACGATTCAAGTCAGTACGTATATATAGATATTTAACCTCCTAGGACCTGCCGTCCACATATGTGGACATCACATTTGGGCCGTCTAGACCAAAATGCTTAATTTTTCTCTACAAAGACCTGATATCCACTTACGAGGACATTGTACTGACACTGTTCTATCAAAATTTGAAATGAATGTCCTTATATGTGGATCTCATTTTTCTCAAAAACAAAAATTAGGTAAAAAAAAAAACAAATAATCTGGTAATTCTTTGTTTTTACATTCTTTAGGTCCCAATCAACCCAAATAGCAAAGAAAAATTAAAAATGCATGCCATGAAAGAGCTCTTAGGAGGATAAATATAAATCAAGAAACAGTAAAGCTCAGAATTACCATGACATTCATGCCCCTGATGAGTGCATGCAAAAGTCTGACCACAACTGTAGCTGGCTAACTTAAGTTGCTGAGCCTTGCTCACTGGTAAAATCATTTATTTAACTGGTATGTACACAATCTCCCCTCTGCAATCCAAAATGAATTACTGATCTTAAAGGCTGCACATAATGTAATTATGGATGCTTAGTTAATATTAAAGGAAATTATCTGCTGGGCTCTGGTGTTCTAAACAACATCAAGATTACTGTAACCTTTAACCATCCTTTTGGCTCGGTTATGAAAGTGTGTCCTGTCTTTTTTTTCTCTCCACTACATTCCAGACATATTTTCTCTAAGACTTTGTCCCATTTCCCAAACGGCCGTCAGTCTGCAGCGAGGCCCTGCATGTCCCCACTCAACGCTGAATACCACAATCACAGCGCTGCAGCTGCACTAGAGTCTGAAGTCTGAAGATCCAGAAGTCCCGTGACGTGAAAAGGTGCGACATGAAGTGAGGCCAAAGTAGATAGTCGAGCAAACACAGGAAAGCAAAATGTATGAAAACCAATTTCAAGCTGCAAACACTTTGGTGATGTGAAATAAGAGAATTGCTGCAGACCGTGTGTAATTCAAAGCTTACTGAAAGCTGACAGAGTTCTTTAAAGGGCATGTTTTAGATTTGCAGAGATAGATTTTAATAGGTGAAAAGCCCTGGACAAACAAAGGGCTCATTTTGTGCTATAGTGCAAAAGCCTGCATCTTTTACAGCTTCAGGTCTGAAGTGCTGAGCTGGTTTTCTGTTACTCAACTATGAATAGGCTAAATTTCTATAAACATCCATTATAGTCAGATAATTTGACAATGTGACTGTCTGTCTGCAGTGGTCCATGTTTCCAAAGTGTTGCCATAATCCAGCAGATTGCCTAAAAAAAACCTGCTTTTTAGGGCATTTACTCGTTTCTATGTCTGAGCATGTGCCTGTTAGGGTGAAAACTGCCCAATAAAGACGACTCACAGCTACTGACTTACAGACACACTCACAGCTGAAAGTGAACAACACAAAAACTGAAAGTGTTTACGCACTCGCTATCACTCTATCACCCCGGCTCTCAGTTAAAGTCAAGCTGTCTTATGTGGAGCTCTGATAATGTCGCTTTGCCCTGTAGCTGAATAACACATCCTCTCCTTCTCTGCTTTTGGTGTTATCTTTCTGAAACTAAACACGATTGTGTGCACCTGCAGCACTTTGAGAGAGCCGTTCCCAAACAAAACGAAAACTGTCAACAACCTCAGATGGCATCTTCAGAAACCTCTAACCCAAACAACATGGAAGATTACAGCCGTCCAAAGAAATGCTGCCTGCATCCTTAAAAAAAGGTGTCATTTAGATTGACAGTAGAAAGGATTATTGAATAACGTGCTTACAATGAAAAGCGGATGTGCTAAGCAACTTCATTCTCAGGCTGGACGATTAACTACATATTCATTTCTATAACAAATTTATGAAATCAAGCTAACTGGGACAAATCAGAAGCTCTTGTTTTGCCCTGCGCTATAAAGCACACGTTCTTCCCCCCAAATCTACTCATAATTTAGTTAATTTACTCAAAATGACAACAATAATCAGTATGTACAAGTAAGATGCAAGATTTCTGTAGATGAATGACCAAGAACAAGGCAGCAGGGATCCACAGGAAATCAGAAAACTAGCACAAAATTAGCCCAGTCAGGTTGTTTACAAGTTATTTAGCACCAGGTTCTCCACAAATATGAGTGTGCGATCGAAGAGGGGCGACCGCCGTCGGGCCGTCCCCCAGCTCAGTCACGAATGCCTCTCTTCACCGTCGGGCCGGCTATCCGAGACCGACTGAAGATCCACAGCACTACAGTATCACTGCATCTTGGCAGGATTCTGAAGCAGATGGTAGCTTTGCACCATTGGCTCCTCAGCCAAGCATCTACACCAAATGTCTGAACCTTCTCTCGTACTGAGCAGGATTTACTATTGCAACAATACATCATAAGTAGGGTTAAACTAACCTGTCTCACGATGGTCTAAACCCAGCTCACGTTCCCTATTAGTGGGTGAATTCTGCTTCACAATTTTGTGAGCCAACATCAAAGGATCAAAAAGCGGCGTCGCTATGAACACTTGGCCGCCACAAGCCAGTTATCCCTGTGGTAACTTTTCTGACACCTCCTGCTTAAAACCCAAAAGGTATGAGAATCGGGAGGCCCCGCTTTCACGGTCTGTATTCATACTGAAAATCAAGATCAAGTGAGCTTTTGCCCGTCTGCTCCAAGTGAAGTTTCTGTCCTCCCTGAGCTCGCCTTAGGATACCTGCGTTACAGTTTGACAGGTGTAACACCCAAGTCAACTCCCCACCTGCCACTGTCCACGGAGCGGATCATGCCCGGCACCAGAAGCGAGAGCCTGCTCGGGGCTCGCCTCCCCGCCGCACCGGGTAAGTGGAAAAAACAGAGTAGATTTGGATTAGGGATGTAGTATTTAAAAAGAGCTAGAACATTATTTTGTTGTGATTAAAAACAAATATTTAAACCATTTATTTATGTAAAAGTCATGATCCTATGTAGGTTTAGGCTTTAAGATTATTTACGTAGCTAAAGTCATGATTGGATCCTATGATTGATGAAGTAAGATGTTTATATAACCTTAATGTTGCACCTGGAGATAATTTTATTGCTTACTGCTGGGTCATTTTATCTAGAACAACAGATAACAAACGCTTTAAAACAACTAAGTATTGGTGCACAAAGTACAGTGTTTGCATCCAAGATGCAGCGGAGCAGAAGCAGTCAGCATAAAAGAAATACTTAAAATACAAAAAATAAAAAAGTACAAGGTCTTTAGACCTGTACTGATATACTAAGTACTGCAGTAACTATACTAGATCTGGACAAACCCCTGCCTGCAGCTGCGAAGTGAAGGACGTGTTGGTTGTTCTTGGAGCGGTGTCTTCTATCTACTGTACATATTTCACATACAAGGACCAGCACTACACGCAGATTCATGGGTTCCCAGTTCTCAGTGGCTTATTTGTATATGGAGGAAGTGGAAAAGAGGGCTATGATATCCTATCCTGGAACAACACCGATCCATTGGCATGTGAATGACAGAAGGAAGTGAAAGCCAAATCTCAGGCCGTACCACAATTCACTGATCTCATTAACTTGATGGGCAAACAGATCAGATTCACCAGGAAGGATAAGAAATATTACAGTCTAGTGTTCTTCGACTGTGAGATTTCACTGTAATGGGGGACATTTGAAAGCTTACGTGCACCGCACACCAATCCATACACATCAGTATTCATGGTTTAATTCTCATCATCCACTGCAGCACAAACTGGGTGTCATCAGGATGGAGAGCCAACACCATCCCCACAGACACAGCGGCCAGGGAAGCAGAAGAACATCAAGGCCATGAGTAAATGTGGTTATCCCACCTAGCTGTTTGTATCTTTGGCTCTCAAGGCCCAAAACACACTAAACTAAAAACTGGTCCAATAATTGGGTCCCCTGGTATAAACGGAGTAATATAGTACATACGTTTTTAAGTTTTAGTATGTTTGCTGTGAATTATACATCGAGGAAAGCATACAACTTCTAAGTAGATGCCACAGCACAGAAGAGCTGCCTCATCAGTCCAGGACACCAGAGTCACCTACACCTACATGCCAGTGGCCACTCGTTCAGTGATGGGAATGTACACATACTGTACAGGGAGGAACACTGGTTTTGAGTGAGGAGTCAAGAAGCCTATTTATGTGAAATGGGAACAATCATCATTGGCCAACTCTCTGTGAATGGTACTCATCATTACTGAGCCACAGTCACCACAATTTGCATATTAAAAAAAAACAAAAGCTGAGCTTATGGTTCATAGATACACCACCGTGCTGGGTTCAGTCATTATGCAAAATAAGGTTTATGGGGCCGGGGATACCTGGATGAGTTCTGAAACGTTTCTCCCACTGAATCCATATGAATAGAATTAATATTGGTTGACTGTTATTTTCAGCTCTTAGTCTTTCTCTTGAATGTTAGGGAAGGAATCTTTTCAATTTAACATTTGTCTTAAAAAATAACCATGTTTAATACTTGATTGCATTTATAAACCAGTCCTACTCTCCAAGCTTCTTCAGCTTTTTAATATCTTAGTCTGATAAAGCTGTTCGCGGCCACAGGAGATCTTATTATAATTATTTTTTTTGTTTTACACAATCATGAAAATGAGTTCATTTTAAACAAAAAAGGTTAGTTACATACTAATGGAACGGTGGGCTTAGGCTGATTTTCAATCTTCTTCTTTAATCATTTCTTTTTCGACCTCATGTTTCCTAATTAGTGTGACTGCTGGAGGGTCAGGTCTCTCAAATCTCACCCTCTTAAAGCACCAATCTTTGATGTGCTAAGCCCAGCTTCATGTCAGGGACCCTTGTGTCCTACCTGATCCCCACAGGGGTCCTGGATGGACTGCCTCCTTTATGATGGCTGTCTGGCTCGCCATTCAGGTCCTGATGACCTTTCCTGCATTGACACTGCCTCAGGACAGAGAGGGAGGTTCAGGGAAACAAAGGGTGAACAGCTTCCACTAGAATAATCTTTACACATTGAGGAGAAAGCGAGTTTGAGGCACTTAAACTAACATTAAATTACACATTACATAAAAATGCCTTTGTTGCAACCATCTTTAAAAACAGGAACACCTTGGTATGCTTGTACACAGATCAAGTCAGGATCAGTATAATGAATGTAGGTTGATATTTCCACCTTAGATAATTAATACTGGTTGATATGACTTTTATGGGAGTTTTATGGGAGTGCCACGTTGATACAAGGGAAGGAAAAGGCAGCAGAGCCCAGAACAGTGACAAGAGTTACGACACTCAATAAGTCCCAGCTTGCAGATGCACAGCAACTCTGGGTAGGCTAAAGATGAAAAAATAAAAACAGCTAGGCTTATTTTTTCCAGTCTTTGCAAGCAGTTTGTTAGTGGCTCCATATATGTTGATATGTGGTATATATGTTTCCATAAAGTGCTGTGTAGGTCATTCCCTCATTCTTTATGAGTTTGTGATGATTTTTTAAAAAGACTCCAGGCTTTCTGAAGGTCTTCCAAGGTTTTCGTTGGTTATCAGCTGGTATAGGTAGTACGTCCTCTGACAAGACTGCACATTCACAAAAATTCACAATTCACAAAACACTAGAAATTATGTGATAACTGCAGATAACATCTGATGGTCTCTAACAGACATCAGATGTTGACAGCTGAAATAACAGTTTTATAGTATATATCCTCTCAACACTCCGCATACACGGCTTTATAGTTTTACACTCCATCGGTACCATATTTCTGTTTACATCTTTATTAGGGCCACTAAAGTTACATAGTTAGTCAGTGAGTCAAAGAAGGAGGCTGAGGGTGGAGCTAGTTGATATACAGGTGCTATCAAAGTGGATCAAACCATGTGACTGACAGCTGTGGGGGGGGGGGGGGGGGGGGGAGATTGGTTTTTCTCCACCAAGTTTACTTTTTGTTCTTTTTCTTTCTGTCTTATTTGGGCACTTTTTGTATTACAGCTCAATTTGACCCTTTTGTATTTTTTTAAATGTTATTTTTGATATTTTAACATAAAATACAAAAAAAGTTTCCTGAACCAGAAACGTGTCCCTGTGTGTCATTTCACTTCTTGCAGATGGAACAGCATCAAATCAAAGTAACTGCTGGTCCTGTAACCTTCAGATGTAATATTATCTGTGACTTTGATATGAAACCAACCATTGATTAGTGCTAATTATAAAATCAGTTTATTAAAACAAACAAACAAACAAACAAACAAACAAACAAACAAACAAACAAACAAAGGGCAGAATACATTGTATGAAACCCAATATCAGGAATATATGCAAAATAATCAAAAATATATTGAGACCACCGACTCAACTTCTACGTCACTGAGCTAATAGGGCATAGCTCCAAAATTATTTGCAAAGGAAATGAGCTGATGACATTTTAGCCTTTATTTCCATAATAAACGTCAACTTTTTGAACTGGGGCATGGCAGAAAAAAGAACTGCTGCTCTGAACTTAAAGCAGTTGTTCTGGACACTTGTGGCTGAGCTGGAGCAAAAAAATTATAAATCTAACTTTGAAATCAATTATAAATTTGACAGAGAGCCAGTGAAGAGAAATTAGTGCCGTTTCAGTCATCAGTGGTTGGAACGGAGACCAGACTGATGGACATCCGGCTACAGTGCGTCGCTGAGAGCGAGAGTGTGGAGTTAAAGTTCACTGCTCATGTTTAAGCTTTGGTCTGGTGTAAAGTGAAGATGTACACAGCTCTTGTTTGGGTGCTGTACTAAAAGTAAAATATTTAAAATGCACACCGTCTTGTAGCGATTGTCTGACGTTGCACACTGTACCATAATAAGCCTCCTTCGGATTAAACCGAAACACAAATCACTCTGCGAACAATGAGCAGCATGTTCCAAAATATTTGTCTCTACGAGTGCATATAGTACATGCAGTACATAGAGACTGTCTACATCAAGTGAGCTCTGAAAGAAAAACTGCAAACCAATTACAGTATTAAAAAAAAAAACAGTCTCTGCTTAGCATCTGAAAGCTAAAATATTCAAAGAAACTAACTCTGCAAACTACCAGCTGGTCCAGTAATACTCAGCACGTGCAACAGCATTTGACTCTTGACATGAAACTGACTATAGATTACAACATTAGAGCTACTTATCTCTGTTCGAGGTTAATGTTTTTTGGTGTGGAATAAAGCAAAGATGCAGACGGCTCTTGTTTGGGTGCTGTACTAAAGTTAAATATTGACAAAAAAAAAAGAAAAAAGAAATAACGCTTTGCTTAAAAAGTCTGACATCACACACTGTACCAAAATACATTTCACTTTGACCTAATAACTCACTACTTCTCTCTTTGTGACACTGGGCAGCATGTTCCATAATATTTGAGTTGTTTCTGTGAATATAGTACACACAGTGCTCCATAGACTGTCTGCATCATGAGATGGCACAGCAAGTACATTATGCAGCTATGAAAGAGCTCAGTCTAAATAAGAAATGGGATTTCTTAGAGATGTGACAGCAGCCCCGTGAGGCTGAGGTTCATTTTAATCCATATTACAAAGACAGGTTGAGTAAATTATCAATGGTGCTTTCAGCAGGATTTGAGGTTTTCCATTTTCCCCCAACAAAACATGCAGTAACAGAAGCCAACACACATTAGGAATGGTGGTTTATTCCCACAAAGACAAGGACTCTTTTATTTTTAAATGATTAAATGTTTTTGTTTATCTTTTTTAACCTTTTGGTTCCCTTTAAAATTCTAGCTTTGGAAGCTTATCAGTAGATTTTTAAAGCACTTTGTGGCTCTTCAGTGATAATCAAAATAAATATTTTGGTTGGGTTTTCTCTTGTTTGTTTGCTCTCCTGTTGTTTTATTTGAAGAAAGAAAAAAAATCAATACCAAAGGTGTTCTGCCAGTTAAATACAGACGCATCATTTAAACAGTTTATCTAAAAATCCTTCCTCACGGTCATCAAATTCATTATGAACGGCCCTCTGTGGACCGTGATCCACTGTATCAGTTTATGAGGCCATCTAATCTCTGTGAAAGTATTTCATTGAGCACAATAACTAAGCGCTGATGTGTTTTCTGTGGCCAAACAGAAAACACTGTTTTCTGTTTGGCTGTTTGTTTGGCTGTGTCGGACAGTTTATTTAGCGATAACAGCAAAGACAGCTGGCTCTGCTCTTTGTCTCGCTTTCAGTCGCTGTACTTGTGTGACAGCATTTACCTTTCAATATGACCACCATGAAACGGATACCAAAAACAACAGGCCAAAACAGAATAACCTGCTATTTTAGGCATAGAAGTCCTATGTATGTGCACAACTATTCCACTCGAAGTTTAAACAATGCTTCATTTACTAATCAATGCCTTACATAGTAGTCGGTAAACAAGGTTTTTTTATTTTATTACCTTAGAACAGTAGGTAATGCTTGCTACGATTGGGGCTGCAGCACTGACCTGATGATGCCAAGTCAGGTTTACATTGCTGTGGATTCAGAAAATCAAACACAAGTATCAAAATAATTTAGGTTTTCCAGCATTTATGACAGTGAATACCGATCCGATAGAATAAGTCACTTTATTTGGCTAAAACCAGATTTGCAACATCTTCAGTTTCATACGCTGCCAGGCTAAAGATCCATCGTAAGGAGCATGTGCAGCTGTGACATAAGCACCGCCTCTCTCCTGTTATTAGCACACGATTTGGGTTTTGTCGTAAAAGTTTGGAAAAAAAAAAATCCATCAATCCGATCCTACAGATTGAAATACGCAGAAGAAGCGTCAAAGCATGCACATTCAGTCAGAGAGCTGATAACCACCATCATGATGGCCTCTATCTCTCACTAGGATTTGAGATTTTAATCAAGCCAGCTAACAAAGAATTAAGCCTGGATATGTTGAGCTTGCTCTGTAGTACAATCGTCTTGCCAGGTTTATCCTGACAGAAGACAGTGGTAAGTAATCTCAGTAGGACTTTTCTGGTTAAATAAAGTTTAAATAATTGGTCTAGACAGAAGATCCATGTGCCTTACCCTCCATCGAGGCGATTAAAGCACAATGCTCGCTCACATCCAATAAAAAATAAATTACCAAGCCGGTTTAACTGGTTATAAATTACACATCGACTGACGTGCATCGTATCACCTACTCCTTTTAGCTGACGTAGGGTCACCACCACTGCCTCTAGTTTTGTTGTAGTCTGCTTTAAGACGCCAGGTTCAGGCTTTACTCTCCTAGCCTTAGTTTCTCTCCTGAACACTTAGCTGGGTTGTGTAAATCCTCAGGACTTTATGGTGTCCCCCAAAACCCTGCCATCCACTTTCAGACCACACAGACTGCATCCAGCGGCAGTAAAAGAGTCAGGAACATAATGAGTAAAAGCTGCACAATCTCACGGCGGGTCAAGCAGCTCCTCAGTAGTTCCATAAATACAGGTGCGACCTTATTAAGACGCTTTCTCATAGTTTTCTTTTACAACCACTGCCTTCAATTTCCAAATGGGAAATAAACAGGATTAATGTAATGGAAGTAGTTAATATACCAAAGACTTTAATCAAATTTAAGGATGAAAACTGGCAGGAACAAGAACATGTCATCCTGCACTCATTCACATCATAATTATTATTCTGATGAAAAGAAAACAAAGTAACTGCACATTAACTCCACCCAGTTTATTGTCTAAGTTTTCTAACACAAGCCTTTGTACACATTACATGAGTTACATTATGTTCCAAAAATAATTCAACAAACGCATTTAAAATTGGCTCCATTGGGGCTGCTGGCAGAAACTACATTCTTACAGTTGCACGGCTGCAGCTTTTCCCCCCTCTTGGCTCACCAGTTCTTTTATATAACACGTCATAGCCCAAAGGTGTGTTCAGCGTGAATGTGAAAGCACATTTCTGCTCACAAGCAGGAAAACATACTTTGGTTCTGGATTCCAGCTGGCATCAGCTTTTATTTAAAAAAAATAAAGGAGTGAAGCCAAAATGCACGCTAAACTTCGATGACTCCAACAAATCTTTGTTGGAAAAAGGTTTTTGGATTATGTTGAATTTAAGACACCACAAAATACATTTGACATTTAATGTCAAAGCCTAAAGTACAGCAGCATTCCCATCTGACATGTGACAAGTGATTTATGTGATGTGTTCACAATCGCTGCTGCCAGGTTGAAACTGAAAGCATTCGCACCGACGGTGAAACGCAGATATTTGAGTTCACGGTGGTCAGCTGTGCCTCATCTGATAGATGAAGAGCATCTGTGTGAACGTGTGAGTAAACCCAGTTTGTCATTTAAATAATCAAACTCCACAATGTCTCGCACTGTAATCCTTTCATGTGTTGAATTTAGGTCAGTAAACGTGGTGGCTCGTGCCATCGAGGGAAGAAAATTTACTAAAGTCAAACAAACTGTGACTGAATGGGGGTTTGGACTTTTAGCAGCAGCACTTGTTTAAAGTGGGCTATAAAGCCTATTTTCAGCTTCTTCTTTTTTTTTTAATTTGGGACTCTAATAGAGTTTATCTTACATTAGGCTTTGTTGTAGCCTTTTAGTTAATCCTCTATCTGAATCAAGCCCCTTAAGCCCGTTTCCCTTTAATAAGCCAAGTTTTTCTGATTGTGAATCTCTCACACATAGTCAGTTGAACAGTATGGTTGGAGCTTATGTGCTCACAGTCTGAGCTGTGTGTCTGATGTGACCATATTAAGGATTATGACATACAGAGCCAAGAGTAAGCAAATCAAAAGTCTACTCCACTATTTATGGTGGCGCTCCAATTTCAGGACACTTGACTGGCACTGTGAGCAAGTTGACATTCAATGTCTTTAATAGAGGATATTTTGGGAAGTTAATGAACCAATCATCACCTGCCTACAGTTTCTAATCACATCACACACAGATATTTCCAACATGGATTTGCATGTGGCTTCACGGCTCAGAGCAATGGTGATGGAGTTCTTCCTCCATCTCAAAATAGGCCTCTGTGGGGGCACACCAAGGTTTTCCCATGACCCATGAGAGATGTAATCTCTCTAGGGTCTCCATCCTGTAGGACGTGCCCAAAACAATAATTGTGCTAAAATGCTGGCGACTTTTCTTTGCCCCTGGCTAAAGTCTCATTGGGGTGGCGAGAGTTTCTTATTTACAGGAAAAACCCTGACATCTATTCTGTTATTAAACCTGCTGACTAATTCAGCAGTCTGGATCCATCCATCCATCCTTTTACCCCTTTTCCAACTGGAATTTTGCAAACATGTCCAATATCCGTCTTACTGTCTGGATACTGAATATCTCTGGGCCCTACGCCACCAATAAAACTCACAACAATGATCTTTTTAAAGGTGGAATGTGTATTATTAGAAAACAGCATGTAAAAACATGCGCTCGGCCCTTTAAGACAGAAAAAAACATTCAGGTTTGGCATTCCAAGATTAGAAAAGGGGAAAGCACTGTGCCGTCTGTCAGAGTGATAATGGCACCGTTGCATGTTTATCAATGCACCGGTCATATCTGTTTAGCCGAGCGCGTCCTGTTCATTCAGCGTTGCCATGCTCTTCAGACTGGTCCGGATCTTTTATCTACTTAGTAAAACACCTCATATCAATGTTCCTGCTGCTGTAATGCAGACATCCGCACAAGTCAGTGTAAATTTCCCCATCACGCTCACTGCACTGCGAACTGGCTGTGTTTTTGCGTGCTGCGAATGAGGGTGCAGGACAGATCGCTTTCTACACTCCCTTAGTCTGTTGACCTGTTATCTGCCTCAGGAAGTACAATGTGAGGACGGCAGCAGCATGACGAAACGGCAGCCTTTATAAGTGGAAGTGAAAAACATGAGATGATTTATCTTGGCAGCTTGTTTGTTTTTCTTAATAAGGCATTTAAGGGACACAGAGGAGGAAAAAAAATTAAATGTCCCTTTTGTAGGATTGAAGCATTTTTAATAAAAGAATCAAAAGCGACTGCTGGGAGGAATGCCGCAGGACACCAGCGTCTCGCCTCACCTGAGTGACTTGTGTTGTTTTTAGAGTGGTTGGAAAGGAAAGGTGAGTGATGGTGCGACAGTTTGGGATGCAGAAGCAGGCTGGTGCTAAAGTGGAGGAGATAATCCCCTCGGTGTCACCGTAACTCTTTGTATCTGTCAGCGTTTTGGCTGTTTGCCAAACAGACGGTTTAACATCAGTCTATATCAGCCCGATAACCAGACAAATTCCTTTTCGTTTATGCAAGTTCATTTAGCTTCTGATCTTTCTTCGTGCTATCCAGTCTCTTTTGTTGTGCTTTCTCCTAACCAAGTGGCTATGAGTGACGTAGCTAGTCTACTGCCATCAGTTTCAGCTGCAGTTTTTACTCTGTGCAGTCCTGTGAAAAATCAAGTACACCCTTATTTCTTTCATAAGAATTAAGAGGGTAGGAAGCAGCCAATCAAATACATCCCATTATAAGATAATCAGCAAGTGGGACCACCTTGGAAAAAAGAAAAAAAAGTTTGGCGCAAAAAGCTAAATTTATCTTGGCGTCTTGTCTGGTGCAACATTCTTTCCAAGTATGAACATTCCAGCAAATTTACCAAAAGATCTGATCGTGCAATGCTCAGAGAAACTGGAAAACAAAGAACAAAGGCTACATCTCAGACCTCAGTTAATATGTTGAAGTGAATGACAGTACCAAGTATGGCAAACTGAACGATAAACAAAACATTGCAGCGCAGCTTAGATTTGCAAAGTTGCATTTGAACAAACCACAAGACGGTGGTGGAGGAGTCAAGATTTGGGCTCCACATGACGTGGAAATCGTGCAGTCACTGAGTTGACCATGAATTCTTTTCTTATAACAAAGTCTTACAGAGTCAAACTTGAGGCCATCTGCGTGATAGATGACATTTGGCTAAAACTGGGTCATGCAACAGGACAATAATCTCAAGCACATCAGCAAATCTACAGCAGAATGGCATAGAAAGAAAGAAATCAAGGCGTTGCAAAGTCCAGCCCTCAACCCGACTGATATGCTGCTGTGGGACCTTAACAGAGTTGTGCATAAACTTCAATGAACTGGAGCAACATTGTAAAGAAGAGTGGGCCAAAATTCTTCCACTGTGACGTAAGAGACTGATAAAGTCATCCAGAAAATGATTACTTAAAGTTATTGCTGCTAAAGGTGGTGCTACAAGCTGCTGAATCACGGGATGTACTTAGCTTTTATAAGACTGCTGAGAGCTGTGTGAAATGTTTCACTTTCACCTAGTACTTAGAAGTGGATATTATGTGATTCTGTAGTGCTGAAATAACAGAATTATCACCGCCACCAACTCTCTGGCTTAATGGAGGTCTACTGTTAAGCTGCCAGCTTTACTTTTGCTTTGGTTTATTCTTATCTTGCAGCATTGCTCTGCAGCACAAAGCCACTTGGAGACGTAAACAGTAAACTGCTCAGTACCAAACAGGAGGCAGCACAGTTTTAAATGACCTGGTGTACCAATATTGGCCTTTAGGCTGCAACGGGAAACCAGAGTGCCTGGCAAAGGGAGGCACGTTTAAAAATAATGCAACATAAACACACTTTGGGTATATTTAATTGTAATATTTACTCTTCTTTTAGCTCTGAGAAGTAGCCAGCCCTTTAGCTCAACATGCTCCATTGTGATCGTCAATCAGTCTCCAGCTTTGTGCCTTAGCCATTTGTGCAGGTAGCTTAATGAGCAGCTGTCTGCCACTGGAAGAAAAAGCAGTGAAATTCCTGGGCCATAAAACAAAAACAAAGAGATGTAAGGAGTTAAATGCTCTGCAGAACCAAGAGGACCTAAATAGTCAAAAGCTAATTCCATCAAGGTTCATTTCACATTATGCATAGTAAATGATTTATCATTTACATATAAAATATTGGTTAGAGAAGCCTTACAAGGATTTTTTTTACACATTACACATTAACCCGTGTCATGTTTGCAACACGTGTGCCCCGCTGATGTGTTCTTATAGTGGCAGTCATTGCAATAAAGTAACTAAGTGTATCAGGCTTTACTTTGCATAGACCACACCCATGAGTGGGATACATTTTTTACTTATGACATCTATGAAGAAGAGGATACTAAAGTCAGATTAGAAAACCTTGTTGGGAAAACAATTCTTCTCATTTCTGTTATTTACAAGCTGGAAAGAGTTGGATTTCCTACACACAGGAAGCAAGCTGAGCCCATTTCTCAGACTCAAACCATTGTGCTGGATGATTGTTGGTCACTGAACCTGAAATGAGTAAGCTGTCCTGAAAAGCCAGAGGAAGACAAGAGTCAGGGACAAAAGGCTGAAAGAAACAGAGGAATGAGGAGAAGACGACAAAAAAAAAAAAGACGTGCAGAAAGGTTAAAGTGCAAAGCCCCAGCATGGGGTGAAGCAGAGCTGCAGCAGGCTGTTACATTACCAAACGTTTCCTCTTAACATCGCACAACATCTGCACCTAACAATGATCGAACTTACACTGAGTGCGCTGTTCCTGTGTGGTGTCACACTCCCTAATTTGCCGGATTACTTTCTACCCGGATGCGGTAGATCATGGACTCGAATCCAATTATCATTTCAACACATTTTACTCTGCTGATGTTATCAGCAGAGTTACCTCCTTACCGTAAACCAGGATGAGGGACCGCCTCCTCTGATGAATGCCAAAAATACCTGGAAACCACCAGTCACTGCCGCTGTCTGCCTCTCGGATGGTGAGAAGATAGCGACAATGAATACCGTCAGTATCAGATGAAGCTGTTACTCCGAATTATGCCTCAATCCAAACATGTCTGCAGAAAGCAAAACTTAAAATAGACAGAAGCAACAAACTGTCATTTCTGTGACACAGTCATCGCAGCAAACTGCACCTCTTATGATGTGATCAGAGTTATTACAGTGTTATATTTTCTAATTATGTTTTAATTTTTATTTGCTTTGATTTTTTTTACTTTTTATATTAGTTTCGTTTCAAGTTTGCTAAATTCAGTTTAGTTTTTATTGCTTGAAGATATTTTTAGCTTTAGCTATTATTAGTTTCAGCATTTTGTTCTGCAGACGCACGTTAAGAGTCAACTTTAGGGAAAATCACAGTAGATATCTTTTGAAAGCAGCTGACTCACATAAACATGCCCATGAACGCCTCATCAGCTATATTCCAATACCAGACTGACAACTACCACATTTTTAACCTATTAAAATTTCCCTCTATATAAGTTGTATTTTAGTTAAGTAATTAACTTTTCTTAAAACTCTAGTTTGAATATTTATTTTAATTAATTAAAATGTTTTTTCCCCACATGTACTTTTTATTTTGTAGTTTAGACCCAGACTCAGATCCAGCTTTATTGTCATTCAACCATTGACATGATATGAAAGGCCTCAGTATTGCAGCGTGCTACCAAACAACAGGTAAAACAGCAGAAATAACTGTAATCAATACAAAAATAAATATAAAAACTAAGTACTAGAATATAAATAACGGACCTTAATAAATGTACAGTTACCCATAATCATCTTAAATCTAACATTTACCATATTTACTATATATATTTCTGAAATTTGGAACTAATCCAGTCATTGCACATATCTGTATTCACCGAGCGCCATCTCTTCCAGCTCATTTAATTCGGTGAATAGAAGCTGATGCATCCCTCTATTCAAAGTAGTTCACCTGTAGATAGTGAAAAGATCTCTGTTGGCACTGTTCACATGTTTATTAGTTACCAGAATCCTGTATGGAAGTTCTACAGAAGTCCTGATTTAATTTGCCCTTTTCATGTGGGAAAACTGTGATGAAACATCATATTCCTTCTGCATATTAGTCTCTTTTGTAAAAGAGATTAGGTTTTGCATGTACGTGAGAGTATACTACTCTACATTTTCCTTGCACTACTAATGCTGCCTGCATCTTTCCAGAGTTTACAGAAGTAGATTGTCTACCAGCTAAATCACATTAAACGCTTTCTTTTTCTCTTTTTTTAATGTTTTTTTGCACTGAAATTAATCATAAGAAATTGAGCAATGTCTAGTAACCAGATAAATAAGTGCAAAGATGTGTGGTAGTGCCAACCCCTCTACAGAAGCCAAAGCCTCACCACACGGTGAGTTAAAGTATGAAAACAGCCAATCAAAACTAAACTTATTGAAGATCACAAACATGACTCAAACCAGAAAGAGAACCTCAGTGATCAGATGATTGTCTATGAGCACTTGGAGACAGTGGGGAGAAAGAACTCCTTCTTAACAGATGGAGACTTGGTTAATTGGACTCTATGTTAATTCAGTCCTGACTCAAATAAGCTAAACTGACTCTCAGTGATAACAGACAGAACCTTTAAACTGGACGTCGCCACCTGCAGCAGCGGTGCACCTGTTGCCAGCCAGAGAGCTTTGCTTTATACTGAAAAGTTTTCTGGCACAAGAAAAACGGTCTGAAAAGCTCGGCCAGCTTTGATGATGTTTTCCCTGACAGCTTCTCTCTTTTACTCTCACTCTAGCCACATAACACAAATATGTTGTGAAGCCTTTATTGGATGTAACCGCAACAAAATGTGTTGATGTCAGCACGATGAATGTGAGAGGCTGAGCTCACTTTGAGAGCACAAAAAGGAGAAACAAGTATAAATGACAGCAGTATGTCGAAAAGAAACTCACATTTAAATTAAGTTTAGTCCTGTTTTGTACTGAAAACAGTACTGAAGCCAAAGTTCTGTATCATCTCAGAACTGGGGGAAATTGAATCAGTGCATGCCGAGGAGGGAGATCGGGCTGAACCAGGTTCAGGAAGGGGCTGGTATGACTGGTTAGTGGGCAAAGTAAAAGAAAAGGCATGAAAGAGGAGTGTAGAGAGATCATAGACAACAAGCAACAGAGATATGATTGTTTAGTCAGAGTTGGATAAAAACCTGCATTTTAAAAAAACAGATCCTTGTCTGATTCTTCATGGGTTCACGTTATAATAATACACAAACAGGAAGACATACAGGCTTAAAAGATATTTTCGCCCAGCCAGCGTCATTAAGTCTGTGTGGTGTTATTGTTGGAGGACAGAAAACATCAGCACGTCCCTGTTCACACCTGCTAACAGAGTTTCTAGCTCAAAATGACTCAATTTTTTAATTTCTATGCAGGCAGATCCACAAAAACAGCGTTATCCACATTCTTGATCTGATGCTGGTGTCAGCGGCAGCTCCCCCTCCTCCGCCTTCCTCATTGCTCTCACTTGGGTAACACGTTTTGAGAAAGCCTGGTTAAGCATGAAATATTTTGGCAAAGCGCTGGTGGCACCACCTGTTTGTAACTCTAATTCCTGACCCGTCCCTCTGTGGTCCCCGGCAACAACAGCCCGGATCGGGCTCTGTGATCCCCCCAGGGTCACAGAGTTCAGGTCCCTGGTGGGCTGATTAAAGCCCTCAAAGATGCAGCGGAAACAACAGCTACACAAACACATGCTATAAACTTTATAGTTTTTCCCTCCCTGGCTACACTATGAAATATTTTCTCGTGTTGCTATGGCTAAACAGAAAAGCTGATGGCATGCAGCGCGTCTGAGGTCACCCAGTCATCTTAAATAAGAGGAAACAGCCCTCTCCTGTCACGCTAATCCCAAAGCCATGAGCCTGCAGCACCCTGCGCTGCCTGACAGTTACACACCTCAAAACAGTCCTTACTGCTCCATTACCTCGCTGCCACGGGTGTCGATAGACAGCTTCTTACTGGTTAATCCTGAGGCTCTGAGTGGGTTTGGCGTGATGAGGGAGAAAAAGAGTGGAGGACAGAGTGGGGGAGGTTCAGGGTGAAAGATGTTTGAGGCACCAGTGATGCCCACGGGGAGAAAGGATGACACCTCTAATCTCGTAACATGTTTTACCCGTGTACATGACTCCTACAATAATAATTACGCAATAATATCCTTAATTTGTTAATCACATTGAAGAACAGATGCACAATCTGTGATCCAGGAAGGACTTTCGTGACATTTTATCACTATCCCGCAGCACCAAATGCACATTAATCCACAGCTGAAAATAGTCCTGCTTAAGTAACAGTGTCCAGCTGTTTCAAGAGAATCGTGAACCGATAATAATTCTATGTTTATGATTAAATAATAATAAAAATTTAAAACTTTTATTGGTGAGAATGTGGACACATTTTAGTCATAGCTGAAAAGCATTATGGATAGCAAGGATAATATCTAATCAGACTGATAAGAAGAGCTGTGACCCTTTGTTTAAGTCTTCAGAAGGAACCAATGAGCTTCAGGCTGAGTGAGACTAATTTGAAGTCTTTTTGTGAGATTTGCTGAGAAAACAAACAAACAAAAAATATATAAGTAACCTGGGTGCTAGTATAGCTCACCAGGATAGGCAAGCAACACATTTTGTGCAAAGGTAATGCTTCACTACGCGTCATCCCCCACACTCTTCCTGTCTTCTCTCTGCTGTCCTATCCCACAATAATATCAACAGCTGTTCAGCTTCTGGTCCAAAATTAAGTCTTCAGTAAGAGCTTCCAAAGGATGGATACGCCTTGAGCCAACTAGAAAGAATGGTTCAGGACAGAAATCTCTGGAGATCTAGCTTTAGCGGCCCATACCCTGGAAGGGGTGACGGGCAGTGGTAGTAGTAGTAGTATTAGTCGTATTAGGAAACTCTAACATTTAACTGTAGGATTCCCCAACAAACATACGACTCGCTATGAGTGAGCACTTTTGTGACAGTGGGAAGAAAAACTCCCTTCTAACAGGAAGAAACCTCCAGCAGAACCAGGCTCAGGGAGGGGCGGGACCATCTGCCGTGAGCAGTTGGGGGTGAGGGGATAAAGACAGGACAAAGACCATGTCCACACCAATATGTTTTCGTTTGAAAACGCATCCTTTTCTCTGCGTTTTGGCCTTTCGTCCACACTGAGACGGCGTTTTCGGTCAAGGGAAACAGAGCTTTTTGAAAACGCTCTCCAAATTGGATAAATTTGAAAATGCAGTTTTTGCGTCGCAGTGTGGACTACGAAAACGAAGACACATTTTAGTCATATGATGCAGTCATGTGACCAATTCAACTAAGACGGCGGACGGCATTTTACAGCAGTTGTTTTGTTTGCTCTCAATATCGACAGCCGTATTAAAGATTAATATCAGTTTGTAGATCCTCCAGATAGTTCCAGATGAAACTCGGTGCTTTTCCTCGACATTTTGTTTCAAAGAGCCGGAAAGTAAATAAACAGCAGATGGAAATGACGCAGGTCGAATCGTCTTACGTTTTACGCAAGTACAGAAACATAAGCGCTTTCAGTGTGGATGAAAACGATTGAAAACGTGTGTGGAAGCAGAGCGCCGTTTTCAAATTTATCCGGATTAGTGTAGACGTAGCCAAAGATATGTTCGGGGTGAACATGGGTAATTACACTGCTTTTTTTTTTTTTTTTAAATTACACAGTTTCGTTTCTTATGGTAACAGCTGATTACTGAAAGTTTTAAGAATAAGATATTCCTGAACGTGAGAAACGCTTTGTTATCAGATGATCAAAATTATGATTAAGCTCTCTCGCATAAAAAGCCACCTATTCATTTGATACCCAGTCTCGGTGACAGGAAATCCCCAAACAAGTCCAAGCCAAACACAGACTTTTGATCAGAGCAGAAATAAAGAACTAAAGTCAACCTTTGCAAAGTCTACCTCCCATTTCTCAGCCGGGAAATGTTGACAGAACAAGAGGAAGAGAAAAGGGAGGAGGAGAGAGATGGCATTGAACTACAGGAACTTTGACTGAAATGCCCGACAATGCCTGGCCTACTGACTGGAACTTAAGCAGTCGCACAAGCAGACCGGCTGTGAGGACGGAAAGGTCGATAAACAACTCATGACTCCACTTCATGCAGCTTGTGCGGTCTATCCACTGCAGGTGGCACTTGGTGTCATTCATTCACCACCAAACTGTGTACAGCACCCCCTTCAGCAGCCTGCCACCTCTCTCAGCATCATCCCGACGCACCCAGGGTTTGTTTGTTCACTGGTGTGTTGCAGACCTTCCCACAGATCTGGAAAATCTCCACGAACTGCAGAGTTCAGGTCGAGTGAAATCAGCTTAAAAACTTGAATGGAGTCGCTTGATGACTCTCGTACGCTTCAGGAAGATTTTTCACATAGCGGCTCAACATAATGAGCAATCTGTTTTCCATATTTTAAAGAATCCACTTCACTTCAAATGGCATCTGGGGCTGCTGAACATAACACAGTGCTGAATAAGTCAGCCTGATTACAACTGTGCTTTTTCAGACATGCTAGGAGAGCACAGGTACGGCAGATGGGGACTGAAATTACCAAGAAGTCGAGACTTGCGTGATATCAGGGCACCATAGTCTCCTTAGGGAAGCTTACATGTACAGTTAGCATGTTTGAAGGCACCTGCTAAAGATTTTAGCAAACAAAATTCCTCACATTCATGTCCTGTGTGCTCAGCAGTGACCCCTCAGTTCAGACACCAGCATTCCCAAGGTGCTGGGAGAAGGAATGATAATTTCTTTCCAGCTTCACTAATGCAACGAGCCACAGCTTTCGTCCTGCACACATTCCTCTCACACATGGAGCAGATTAACGAAGGCATGACAGCTGATCTGAGCGCTGTGAACATCTCCGGCTGCAAGCGGCAGAGTCTGTGATGGAAAGACATTCAATCAACCAAATAATTGCACACAACTGACTTTGATCAGCACCACGGAGAGACAAATGATCTGGTAGATGGTACAGTTACTTCAGAACAGACAGAGCGTGAGTCTGAACACGACACAGCTGGCTGCAACTTTATTGTGTGGTGTTTGTTCTCGCTGTGACCACAAGTTTTCCCTCAAAAAGAACAAAGAATGGAAAGTGAAAATGTCAGATTTCTTTTAGGTTCAGCTGACAACAAGAACTAAGATTTTTTTTAGTAAATTGCTCCTCAGAAACAAACTACTAAAAGAAAAGATAAATCACACAAGTCAACAATTCTAAAAGTCACTAAAAGTTCTGAAAGTTTAGTCTATTCACTGCCTACATATTACAGTATATAAAATCCACCGTTTATGTAAAAATGATTGGCTCAGACAGAAGCAGTGCTTATACCTGATTTACATTCTTGTCATTGAAGCCACCCCCCAATTAAAATGACTGTGGCTAGCATTAGCGGCTACAGTGTACTTGCAAGTTAACGTCCACACAAATGTGCAAATGTGGCTTTCCACTACTGAAACCCAGGTTAATCATGTATGGTGCACTTTTAGCAACCTTTTAGGTTCAACAGTTACCTGCTGTTACACATTATTATATAACTACTAGCTAGCGTTTCAGATGCTAAATAGCAAGAGCGGCATTTAAACACATGGCCTAGAATTCCTGTACTTCTTTGTTGAGAGCAGGCAGCAAATGCGATAGAGGCAACAAGAGATAGAGGCAATAAGAGATAGAGGCAACATGTCAAACAGCAAAACAAAACAGGATTACAGGATTACCGGCTGAGAAAGTTGCATAGTGATGTAGGTTGCAGAAATGCTCATTCCTTATATTAAACCTGGATCGGTTTGAAAACAACAACAACAACATTGCGTGTGAGCACAGGCCCTAATGGACAGAACTAACATCACCTAAAGTTGTTATCATACATCACTTCACAACCCACTCCTTGCGCTGATTTCAACGAGATATTTTCAAGCACGAACATTTTACATAAGATAGCTTCAAACATAGACAACATGAGGAAAAAGGCAAACTGAAATGAGTTCAATGCTTATTTTTAGAATTTCTTCCACCAATAAGGGACCTGTCACAAAGGTCAGAGCATTTTAATGTAGCGCCTGTAGGCATCAGAATATAGAGCTGGTCATAAATAATATTCAGAACTATGAGAAATAAATTCATATCAGTTTGTTTTATCAGTGGATGCGTTTCTGAAACAGTGACGTCTGTGTGGACTATTTTCTGTAAAGATTGCGTGAATTCACCTGATCTACAAACAGAAACAATAATTCCACTGATATCATTGAGATTACATTAATATTAAATCATGCATTTAAGCAGTCTCACTGAGATCACGTGACAGCTGTATATAGAAACATATGGAAGATATACTGTATCCTACCAAAGACATGCCACCAAACATCAGGTTCATCATTTTTGCCGTAATAATAAGTCCATGTATTTTCTACCACTACGGAGAGAAAAAAATCAAGGGACACAATTTTTCCTGCTTAAAGGAACTTCATGAGGCTTTAGCCACATGCAATGGAAAGTTCCCCGTTGCAATGCCATAAAAAAATAAATATTTTTGAGAGTACTGTCAATTTAGGCTGCAGTAACCAAAGAATAAAGCTCTATTGCTTTACACATCCACAGAACTAACCAGAAGATGCATCCATTTCTTTTAAATAAAGTCCCATTGTCTTTAGCGTATGCATGAACCAGTCATTCTTGCTTCTGTGGCTAGTCATCCCCCAAAGGGTGATTCTTAGCCAAAAAACCCACTGCCATACATTTTGTGACTATACAGATTCGCCTTCAGGAGAGAGCGTAATTATGGTCTTCAGCAGAGTAACATTAGGGAGTGCTTGTGAGGTGTTTGTAGCCTTGATGTTGCTAGGCTAGCAGGTGTGTTTATAGTAGTAATAAGCACTAAAAGTGTTTGGCTTGCTCCGGTTAATTTGCAGGAGTAACACGTTGTGCTTCCACAAAGGAAATAAATTCATGACAAGTGAAAACAAGTTTTGAGCTTCTCACAACATCTTTGCAGCAGAAATGAACCGGGGAGAAAATCCAAATTAATCAAATCAAACAGCCGCGAACTGCAGCTGTCACAGATGATGAGCTCAAAGTCGGTTTAAGTCAGAGGAATGAGAGGAGCTCCTGCAGATGGCTGGTGGCTAAAAAACACTGAGAAAGTGACCTGCGGGTGTTCATCAAGCAGTCATTTCAGTAAGTAGTTAAATTCTGATTAACCGTCAAAGAGAACAACATCAAATTTACACCCAAGAGTCACCACAGCACCCGAGACTTTCAGACAGATAACCCAGATTCATATCTATCACAATTTAATAACTCTGTGGTTTAGCAGTGATGAGTGTGGTGAAAGAAAGTTGATGAACTTGATTGGCATGACATCAGAGTGTCTTATTTTGTTTGTTTAAAAGGAGACCTGTTATGCAGCAGATTTGCAATCACTGATTCATAGTTCAAGATAAACCTTATCTTAGTGCGCCTCCGCAGAGCCCCACAAATCATTCAGCGGTGGGACACGGAGCAGCTTGGAGCGTTTTTATTGTTAACAACAAAAAACTGGTATGTGAGACCTTCTGAATGTTAGAACGCTAAAAACTACTATTTTAAGACAAATGTTTTCTGATTGGCTGCCCCTCACAAAAAGGCTGTTTGTAGAACAGGTAGTGTAGCATCTTTGTTTACATCCATGTGGCAGGGATGTCACATCTCATTTTACATCGAGGGCCACATACAGTAACACACTGATCTTAACTGGGCTGGACGAGTGAAACTTCACTTTCTGTCAGCATAAGCACATTTAATAACACATTTAATCCTCGAGATATCTCCACGCAAGATAAAGAAGTGCAATTTCAACATCGCATCTCAGTTTTTCTGCATCATAAATGTTTAAATTACAGAAAAAGGCCTGGTAGCTCACTGCCCAGACTGTCCTACGTTTATAAAAATAACGTTTTTGTTGATTGATGAAAACTTTCTTCTAACCAAAATGTCCTTAGTAGACAGTGAAAAACAGTAACTTGTCATTTAACTGTTTATCTATTACATAACCACTTTGGTGAAGGTCTTTATCAGCAGGAAAAGCTATAAAACTTACAGTTAAGTTAAAAAAATGCATGCCCTCCTTCATATTTAGTTATCCTGTGGGCCGGATTGGAGTCTTTGCCAGGCCGATTCTGGCCCGTGGACTTTATGTTTAAAAAAGTCACAAAAAGTGGCTGCATTTCCTGATAATGGATTGCTACTTATACAGTGCTTTTCTACTTCCTGAGTCACAGCCACCAAAAAATAAAGGAAAAGTGCTTCTGTGTTGATGTTTGAACCTGTTCTGAAACCTGTGGAGGTAAGTCACTGTCTTTTACATAAATATGTCTATATAGACATTTTAACTAATTATAGACAATTACAGCACATTATTCAAGCCTCTGAACTCCAATTGTTTAAATTCGATTTTTGAAAATTAGCCTGGTAATGCTGTCACTGTGTCTAAAATGCTGTTTTTTACAGACTTTGTCGTAAACTTCACAAAATATTATGATTTTAGGAAATGTTGCTGAGCGTTTGGTTCACCTATTTGTTTAGGGTTGGCGTATCTGTGTGTAGCTGCAGGAGGTCTCTGCTCAGCGTCGCGGCGAGAACAGAGAGGCCCCACCTGGAAGTACTTCACTGGGGTCAAAGGTCAATACTATTGAACCTGAGTGACAACATCTATGAGTAAACAGAAAACACTGAGTGAAATGAGAGAAAGGTTCACAGGAACAAAGGAAAATGTCTTCTCGTGTCACATGAGACTGTCACTGTTTCTAAAATGCTGTTTTTACACACTTTGTCGTAAACTTCACAAAATATTATGATTTTAGGAAAAGTTGCTTTAATTAAGTTTTCCTGAAAAAAGGGAAGAAATGCATATTTTTATTTAATTTGATCTTTTAAAGGTCAACTGTTCATATCTGAAAGGGGAATGGGCACAGCTCTAATTACAAAAATAAACTGGTTTATCAAAAGTAGTCAAATATAACAATTTTCCATTACTTGATTAAAGCAAAAATAAAAGATTTGCTTCTTTGATGGTCTTAAATGTGACACATATAAAGTGACCGTAGCACTGCATCACTAAAGCGGAAACCGTTCGGTGAGCTGCATTTTTCAGACACAGCTGTGAGACGTCTTTCAGAGCGGTGGCCCGCAGGTTGTGGAATGCTCTCCCTCCATCATTACGTTAGATTTGTGCTGAACGTTTGACTGTGCTGGGTTTTTTTTTTTTTAATGTATATCTGTTTTTATATTACTGTGAAGCACTTTGTGGTTTTTATCCTGTGAAGACTGCTATGTATATATTTTTGCAGGCAGTGAGTAAAGATGGCAGACACTGCCAACACTGATTGGCTGTTTGTGCAAAGTCCGTGTCTTTAACTGTCGTTTCCAGTGTTGCGTCACAAATGTCTTTTATATTTCCCACTATGTTCACTCAGCAGTATTTACTTCCTCTTAGCGTAAGCATCACATTTCCTATATGAATATCCTCCTTAAATTGCGTGAACCAGTTGCCATTCACTCCCCTAACACCGGTTTTGAGTTATATAAATTCGGGAACTGCATATCCCATAGTAATAGCTTCCTAGGCTAACACTGGGATCATTTAACTTTCCCATTTAAAGAATGTCACACACAAAGGCCGATTGATGCATCTTTCTTTGTGTGTGTTAACTTGTAACAATCGAGAAATCAATTATAAGCCAAACGTCTTTTTTCGTCTTTGTAGCTTTTCCCTTTGTGTTACCGAATTGTTTCACACAATGATGGGAAGCATTAAAGGCTTTAATATCAGGAGGGGCATCTCTCCTGACATTGTTTATCATGTGCGCACGGAGCAGAAAACTGACAGCTACAGGAAGGCCTCCGCCAGCAGAGAAGAATAGGTGTCATTTTGTTTAGCAGCTCTGCTGGAGGATGCCCCTAACCCAATATTAGAAAGTCCCCGATTAACCCACAACAATGCCAGCTATGCCAAACTAATATGAAGCCTGATGAAGCTCAGGAAAGCCCCGTCGGGCTGGAAACAACAATATCAACAACAGCGCTTGTTCCCGCAGACCGAGTCCTTCGTTCTCATTGTCTGCTGGTGGTGATAAGACACATTTCAAGAAGCCGCACTCCGCTGTGTTTTTATTCTCTCCAAAGAAAGACAACGCGACAGATAAAACAGCTTTTTACTGTGCACGAAGGAGGTCATGAGACTTTT
This sequence comes from Aulonocara stuartgranti, assembly GCF_965226115.1. Classification (NCBI taxonomy): domain Eukaryota; kingdom Metazoa; phylum Chordata; class Actinopteri; order Cichliformes; family Cichlidae; genus Aulonocara; species Aulonocara stuartgranti. Next base: position 28,115,482 of record NC_138957.1, read on the forward strand.
TCAACTAGTTGGGGAAAAAAAACCTTGAAAACACGAGCACGAGGAGCACTTTGACCCACAAAGAACAAGAGTCCATATTCGACCAAGGTCACCGAATCATCTCGGAGAGTATTTAGTCTATTCAGCGATGGCTCCTCATAACATCCACAGGGGGTTCAAGTCTTCGTGTCTCTGCTTATCGAAGCATGCCAGACATTCCCTGCGCTGTGTGTGAACGTACGCTTGGATGTGTTTGTGTGTGCATGCTCTGACCTGAGCACAGACATGAACATAACATGTGAATTCACCTCCTCAAAATTCCAAACACTTGTAGCTACCACGAGCCAAAACAAGGGGATGGTTTCCTGTTTTGTTCTCGGCCCTTTTGAAAGGAGAGACTCCCACCTTTCCACCGCTCACCCAAAAAAAAAAAAAAAAAAAAAAATATCCTCCCTCGAACACACAAAGCACATGCACACACTTCACTCCTTGGTCTCATAAGCAAAGGATGGAAAGTCTGGAAAGGAAAGCTGAAAAGCTTTCAAAGTCTCCAACAGTAAGTAGTTTTCCATTTCAGATGGTGCTCATGTGGAGCGATTTCATTTGCAGCTTTTGTGTCTTATCTCGCTCACAAAAAAAAGCTACGTAACCATCTGTGAACTACCTGTTCCACAAATACGCAGCACAGCTTCCTGTTGTTCACTCCAAGATCAAGTGCTACTACCCACAATGAGTGTGTTTACATGAACATGAATGCGCTGTTTCTGAGGCTTATCCAATTTTTGATCATATTCAGGATATTACACCTCCATGGGGCACAGAAAATGCCTGTGTACACACTAAACATTAGTCTCCGTGTTACTGATTAGTGCATTTTGTTTGTGCGTGCAGCCATAACTATACAAACACAAACTGTGAATTTTAGAATGGGGAATGTGACATTCCTGGAAAAGTCACTGGCTTCAGCCCTGGCTAGTTCTTTAAACAGGAGAAAAAAAAAACCTAACTGGTGGACTGGACGATACTAAATGTTCTCCAAACCAGTTATTACTGCACTCAAGAGCCCTCTGAAACCATTAATCACATCCTTTGTGATCAAGTCATATTTTAATTCCTGCTAAAATGTGCAGGACTTTGAGCTATATGCGTGTTGGATACACACGATGTCAGGTTAATTTGCAGAGTATTAATAATGTTAGCAGTGCAGGTAAACGTCCACACCCCTGTGCAGAATGTGATTACCCATTGCTCCAGTACAGCTTACTCTGACCGCGCCTTCATGCGCTCACTTTCTTCAGAACCAGTCTGATTCATGTGGTATCAGTAATACTTTCACCTTCCATGTTACAACTTCCTGATAGATAAAAAGGGAAGGAAAGAGAGAGAGGGCGCAAGGGGCGCTGAGGGTGTGGCTTCATAGACCGAACCATTTGAGTCTAAGAGGTATTTTTTGTTGTGGCAGATGGATGATCTCCCTGAGCCTTCTTCCTTTCAAAATGGAGTTTTTCCTCTCCACTGTTGCCAAGTGCTTGCCGATCGCATCATTGGGGTTTTCTCTGTATTATTGTAGGGTCTTTATCTTATAACATAAAGCACCTTGAGGTGACTGTTATTGGGATTTTCCCCTTCATAAATAAAACAACTGAAATAACTGATTCTGTGTATTAGTAACCAGGAAACTGGTCTTCTACTGTTTTTTAATTACACATATTCTAGCTGGGATCTGGTCTTCTATCTATGTGGCGTGAGACTACAGTGAATCTGGATTGGTCCAGACAAACAGTGTAAAAGATGGATGCAGCCATTGTGACATCACCCATTGGACTTTCATTCTAAAGTCTCTGTGTTAACATTTCTGTGAGAATGTGGAGTTAGCAGGCAATCAAGCAGCAACCATTAGCAGCGCGACTGCAATCCTCAGAAACACTTACCTGCTAAATAATGCTAACAGGCTAATAAAATATTACAATTTCACACAGCAAAACTAAAACACAGACATCTTGGGCTGTTATTAGTAAGATAACTTCGACTTAAAATGCTTCAAAAGGCACCAAGAGCACAAACCTGCCAGAAAGATCTAATTAGCAGAGTTGAGGCCTAGAACTCTGCTGATCAGCTTCGGATTCAGGACAGCCCCAACTCTAGTAACCTGGCGGATCAGTTATAAAAAAGTACTCTGGGAGGGAATGTAAGAAATTTGGCTTTTGGATCGAACCTCAAGTGGACATTAGAGAAACTTCTATTTTAAGGTTGTTTTCAAGCTTTTCGTGTGAAAGCATCACTTCTAAATCTGCAGAGTACTTCAACCTGTAAGAAGAACCTGCCTTTTAAATTATGTTCACTATTTACTCCACATGAACACTTCCAAAAGAAATATGTTTTGTCATTTGATAGTCATTTGATATTCAACATAAAATGCTAAGTAGGACAAAAATGACAATAAGAAATCTTGCATAAAGGCAGTTCAGATACCCGTATCATTTGCAGGTATAATCAATGGCAGGCTCGATTAACTGACTCTGCTGACTAATTTTAGATCTTCCCATGTGAGAGGGGTTAGATATGTCAAGTTCAGGATGAGGCAGGGCTGGGACTTTGCTCCCCTGGATGACAAACAATATCCTCTGACTGAAGAGTGGATGACCGCATCCACATAAAGAAAAATCACCTCTGTCTAGGAGACAGATGACAGTGAGCGCACTAATTATTGGCTGGCTGAAAACATGTCTGCAGAAAGTTTAACTTTTGTTTTTTTTCCCTAAACATAACCTTCATGAAGTTGGGATTTATGCAGGACTAGACTACATTAGCTTTAACCTTAGACTGTATATAAAAGATGGACAACACAATGTCACCCACTTGTTTATGAACTCCCAAAGTGAGGCTTATATTTACCGAAGAAACAAACACAAAAACATCCCGGTGAAATAATCTAAAACACAATTTTAGTTCGGTTAGCCCTGTGGTAACGGTTCAGACACCTTAAAACCGTCTTAAAACCCAAAAAAATCAGAAGAACCTTGAGGCCCCACTTTTACAGTCAAGATCATGTAAACATTTGCACTACTGCTCCACGTGAGGCTTCTGTCCTCTTTGACTTCACCTTAGGACACCTGGATTACAGTATGACAGGCGTGTCACTTTCCCAGACTGAGTTACCCAGGGGTGCTGCTTACAGCTCACCTCCTCAGATAAGGGATAAGCTCCAGACCTCCTCCTACGTGACCCTGATTTGAATAAAGATCGGTGGATGCTTTACTAAGATTTTTTGGCTCTGTGAAACAGGTGGATGCTGTTTGATCTTGGATCCGTTTCAGGTCCATCAGTGTATCGACACGCCCAGCTAACCAAGCTTGTTAGTGTCGTCTTTTAAAAAAAAAAAAAAAAAAAGTTTTTGACTTTAATAACTGGAGTCACCAAACTGGATCCTCTACACCATGTTTGTGCTTTTTGGAGATATCTTAAATAAACCCCATTCCATTATTTTATCACCTTGTTTTGTACCATGAATTGAGAGGTTACTTTTTAAACACAATACTAAAATGCGAGTTTAATTTGGGAATCCAGCAGCACTGTCATTATAGACAAAGCTCTGCCTGGCAAGCACTACAAAGGAGGTGGGACTTAGCCAGTTAGATTAGTTACAGAGGATTCAAGTGAGTACACTTCAGTGCAGTAAATGCACAGAACCATAAAGGCACTATGGATGTGCTGAGAGTGCAATTTGCTGTAAAAACTTTGAACATAATCATCTTACTTTAGTAACCAACACACCTTTACTGCAGTTTTAAGATGCCCTCATTCCAGTTTTACATAACACTTTACATAAAGTTTTAATTATTGATTAACTCGGATGTGCTGCTGACAGCTGTCAACACCGCAGGAAATTCCTACTTCGTTTCACATCATAAAATGGAAAAGCTAGAGGAGGTTTATCTACCCCAGTAAAAGTAAGACTGAGGATCTGAGAGTTACATCTTTAGAGGATTCCTTGCTGTAAATAAACAGAAGAGAAGGGGGTTAAAGGGAGGGGGTGAGTTGTGCAGGGAGGGAGGGAGAAAGGGAGGCTCTTTTATTGCCACAGTTGATTGTTCTCAGAGTCAAAACAACGCACGCTCAAGCTACTGTGGACTGGCATTGTAATAACAAACAGTCTTTATTTTCTGCCATTGAGGTTTATACAATCTGAATTTTCTTGCAGAGGAAAAAGAGCCCGGCCGCAGCCAAAGTGGGTGCAAGTATCTGCCTGCAGGCCGGGGGATCGCAATAACAGGAACACGCACAGCGACTCCTGCAGCGCTGCAGATAAGAGCCATGCTGAATGAGGACCTCGGGCCACATGAAAAGTTCCAGTAATGAATAATGCTGATAATATTCAGCTATTTCAGACAACATAGTACCTGGAATCTAAGGGACAAAGCCAAAATGGAAATGACACACTCATCGCCAAGGTCCCGCGTGCATCAGACAATGTCACAGCTCACGATGACGTGAAGTCGACGAGATGCATTTGTCTCCCTAATTGTTAGTTATTTTCTTCTATTTATGTCTTTTACATTGTGCTGGCGTAATGGAACACATAAATGACAGCAACTTCTGGAATGCAGCTCTCTTTAACTGCTTTTCACGCCCCTCCGCCTTCTCAAACCATAACACTCAACAGGAAGTGGTTATGAATGTAAAGGTGGAATAATTGTATACAACACACTGCTTTGCTGTACACTGTTTTGGACAAGAATCCAGGACCACTTCCAGTTAATGTCAAACATCTTCGCTGTCGGTCTCTGTGAATGAAAATATTATGAAACTACTAACCAGTATTTGAAAAACAAATAGGCTTATCAGCTTTTATCATCAGCAAACAGAAGAGGCCTGAGGAAAAGAGCTTCCACTGTGTTATGCAATTCAAATAAAGAGGCATTCGTGGTGCTAAAATGAGGTCAGGAGTTCCCTTTATTTTACATCTTGTTTACCATTTAATACAAGTTTGCATGCCCTGGGTGTGCTCCTCCTGACAAACTGCAGGAGTGAATGTAGACGCTCCACTCTGTGATTATGAAAAGCAAAATGAATCTGTTCCTTCGAAGGGTATACTTGTCATAAACAAACCCGTAGTTTGCGCAGAGTTGCGTTTCGAGGCCTCGTAATCATCACAACTTAGATTAATCACTTTAAATATAGATACAGGCTATTGCGTACAACTTTTCTCATGGTGGAGGTGCACAAAAATAACATCACAGAAAAGGAGGATATAAAAGGCGTATCTGTCAATTGCTGAAATTGGAGGGTAAACAGTAATTAGAACAGAAATTCAGTTCAATCTGAGATTTGTGACTAAAACTGTGGAGGGACACGCTAAAAAACCCCCGTCTGCAATAAATTACATTTATACGCTGCTAAACTGTTTTTCCAAATACATTTAAATGGAAACATAATTACTGCCTGGAACACCAGGAATTCAGTTTAGGTATCATTATGTTCCTGAACTGTGTGTGGTTTTGTGTACGCAACAAACCTTTGGCTCAATTAATACAGAATAAACTTTTGTGAGACAGTTACATGTAGTTACACACTTTCGCTTGATCACAAAGACTGTATATAAACATGGACACAAAGATCTCAATTGCCTGATCTCGAGCCCCTGGTGGCTTGTTACGGTATAAGCTCCACCCCCTACCACCTTAGCAGAGTTCAATTTACACAGCCAACTCGCATACAGGTAAACATTCAATGTGTAAAGGGCAAATGAGTCGTATGAAAACTTTATTTAAATTATTTTGCCTTTCTAACGAAGCCCTGGCCTCATCTGGTTACAATGGAAACCCCCAGATACTACATCAGAGTAGAAGTTGGGTTCCCAGATTGGTTGATGAAATAAACGACACTAAAAAAAGAAAAACATAAAGTGCATTTAAAAAAAATAAAAAAAAATAAAAAATAAATCACCAAATATGGTCATTATAATAAACACTTCATATGAATGGGTATTGAAACAAGCTAATGATCTTCTATTTAGTGTTATATCTGTCCTTAGTTCTGTCAAATCATAACTATGTTTTAAAAAATTAATGTATAAAACAATTCCAAATATATGTATTTTTCTAAATATGCCGAAGACAAATGCAAAGACTGAATACATATGAAAATCTATGGCTGAATTAATACAATTTGAATGTGGATTCCTTAGTGAGAACAGCAAAGTGATGTCTCCCAAATTTTTCTATGCATTTGTGAAGCTTTGCCAAAAATGTCCAGTTTTGCTCTGTATTGCATTCCTGGATCCAGATTCAAATCCCGATTGCTTTCAAAACTTAGTCATATGCTAAACCTGCCATTAAGTAAAATTTCATGCAAATTTGTCCATAAAACTTTGAATAATCCTGCTAACAAACACATAAACAAAGAAAAACAATAACCCTCTATGCCATCTTCCAGTATTTGTTAAAAATAGGGCTACTGGGACCAGGAATCAGTCATGAAAATCAGAAATGACAACCACACCAGAGAACATGAAACTGTGTTAAAAATTCAGCAAGTGTCACTCCAGGTCCCCATTTAGCCACCACTTTGTGTCTTTTAAGTGCTAATCAAAGAAACCATGTATAACAACTAGTACTTTCGTGGCTACGTGACTCTTACAGTTTCAGACTACAACAACTAATAAATCAACAAACAAAGAGCACATTAAAAAACTTAAAAAAAAAAATAAAAAAAAAATCACTGACATGCTTGAGGATTTAGAATGAATTAGGTGCCATTTCCCCAGCTACAATTCAAAGGTAAAATACCCAGCAAACACGGTGAATAACTGTTTGCTCGTTGTCCCTTCAAAATGTTTAGTTTTGGTTCAAAAATAGCTCCAAAACCAAAGTTGTGCTAATGTTGAAGACATAACTTTCCTGAACAGCACCTAGATGGCCTTCTTGGGCTTTCTAGCAAGTACAGTAACCATTTTACCTTTATTGATGAGAACAAACCATAAACATTCTCGGTTGTAAAAAAAGAATTTAAAAAAATGAAAAAGAAACTGCTGCACAAATGAAAGTCAAGCTGTTGATGTCTACCTTTACTGACATATCAGAACAGATACAAATTCATACCGCATAACACATTTATGTTTAAAATACACTCTCCCAGTAATAGTGGTTTGTGCACTTGAAGTGAACATTGTCTATTCTATTGATTTATTTAATGTCTTTAAACTTGCTTTTTTCACTGCAAAAAAATGTGAACAATATTTCTTCTTTTTATGAGACAGGCTGACTGAATTACTATTGTCCTTAGAAACAATGTCAGCATCTCCATCGGCGGTGCTGTTTCTGTTCTCATACTGTGACCAGTTTTGACAGGAGTTATAACATAAAGGGACGGGTTCAGTTGCTCAATGTAATTTTAACAAAGAATCTCAGATTAACTTCCCGTTTCAGGCTAGTAGCTATCATTATGTGTTGTGTAATAAAAGGACACAAACGTATGAAAGCAGTCATTTTGACCGTCTGCCATTAAACTCTAAAGAAGCACCTTTTTAATACTGCCAGTCAGCCATTAAGCTGCTGAGAACTCAATCTCTCTGAACTATGGATGCCCTGAGGACACTGGCATGTGAGCCAGAATCACATTCTTGCCACTCCTTACGAAGTATTCCCAACCAATCAAAACAATTAATGTGCAAAGAGGAAGTCGAGACGAAAGACTGCTTCAAATCGATGGCCTTCGAAGAATTTTTGTTGAAAAAAGATAAAGACAGGTCCCCAAAGCAGAAGCGAGAAACGCGAGTGAAACATTGTCCCTTCAAACACTTCAAAACAAATTTGCCACCACTGTCCTGCACCCTACCTCTGCTAATGTTTGCTGGTTATTCAGGTTAAACAGGAACAATCACACATTCATCCTCACTGGGGACAAGGAACAGTGCTAGGTAATTCTGATAGGCGTAAAGGTTGTGTTGTGCTCGGCGTTTGCTGCTTTCTGACTTTGATCTATTAAGTGGTACTGTATTTCTAATTAGTTGTGAGATATAATGTTGCTATGGGCGAAAATGTTTCTACAACAAACCACTCCCTGTAAGTGCTGCAGTTGAGTCACTTAAGCTTCAGTGCATGTTCTTCCAAGTCTTGAGTGTTTTGAACTAATGTAGCCCAACTCCTTTATGCCAAGTATACAATTCACAGCCCACAAGATCAGATTTATCATAAATGCTTTGGCAGTTCTTCCATATGTAATTGCAATACCACAAAACAGGTAACAGTGGACACCCTTACACCTGTCCCACTATGTTTCTCACTACGTTCGGTAGAAAACATTTAGGAAAGACTCTGAAAGAGTAAAAAAAAAGATTTCATATCTCTGTGTTTAAAAGGAGAGAAATATGAAGGAGAAAAGCTAAAACATACCCATAATCATCAAAATGCATCTGCACATTAGTAAAATCCATAGGCTTCTTTAGATGTCTTAGCACACATGGTTAAGCTTGTGACCCATGACGTTTTTGCCAAAAGGCTGCAGGAGCCTGGGTTCAAATTGGCACTGGACCATTTCCTGAACGTCATTCCTCTTGATACTTGTTTTACAGTTCCACATTTGTGGCTGCGTAGGTATTTGTTAGGGGTGCAACAATACTCGTATCGATATTGAGCCGTTCGTTACAGTGCTTTCAGTAACACGCATGTGTATGTGTATCGAACAATAAAATTTTTTACATTTATTTTATTAACTTTTCTTCTGACGATGCTGTCTGTGTTGAGCGCTCAGTGGATCTGTGTTCGACTTATCCGCCTAGGCTGCACTGTCGAGTGCAGATCCACTGAGCACAGCGCAAGCTAGCGAGACAGACGCTAAGCTCATTGCAACATGGCAACTGCCTCAACGCTACCCGAAATTGAACCTACCCCCACCCTCATTCAGATCTGGCGTTTGGAACTATTTTGGTCTTCATGTGAAGTATGACTCTGATGGTAAGCACGTCATTTCAACGAGATTAACGCTGACAGCACTAGTGGGAACACAACGAATATGACTGCACATTTACGCCGGCATCATCCTAGTGCAAAGACAAGTGGAAGCAGACAAAAACAACAAGCGCCATGCTACAAACTTTACCCGAGTCATTTAGACAACCGTTAGCACATGATTCTCCTTATGGGGACCTGATATGTTTAATATGCTGCTGAGAATATAGCCCAGAAGAAGTGTATAGTATAGCTTTTATTTTGGAAAGAGCCATTTCTCTGCTAATAAACTCTTTTTCCAAAGATGAGTGATTTCTCGATCAGATAGATTTCTTTTTTTATTACTTTGTTGTTTCAGCAACATTAAATTTAAAAACTGTACTTTTGAGTTAAAATATAAATGTATAATTTTAATAAATGACAAATTAAAAAGGCATGAACATTTTTTTGTATCGAAAAAATATCGAACCGTGACACCAAAGTATCAAACCGAACTGTGAATTTTGTGTATCGTTGCACCCCTAGTATTTGTGTACATTAAACCTAAGCAAACTAGGTGAAGATCTGCAAAGCTGTCCATACATACGACCACTGCAAAAAACACATTCAACCCATCACCTACCTACTTCCCTGTCTGTTCTCTACTATCCTGTCAAATAAAATATTAAGCTGATCAAAAATGTCAATTCAATTATTAAAGAAAGTTTTAAGAGTAATCTTAAAAGCAGAGAGATTATCTCTATCCAAACTGGGAGTTGGTCCCACAGACAAGGGGTTTGAAAGCTGAAGGCTCTGTCTCCTCCCTACTTCTACATACAAAGTACAAGTAAGCCAGTAGTCTGAAGGTGGAGCGCACTCATTGGACGACATGGTACTAGGAGGTCTTTAAGATGGAGGCTGATTATTCAAGACCTTGTATGTGAGAAGAATTTTCAATTTTAAACTGGATTTAACAGGGAGCCAATACGGGAGAAATATGCTCTCTCGCTGCAGCATTTTGGATCAACTCAAGGCTTTTCACTGACTTTTTAGGACATCCTGATAATAATGAATTAGAATAGCCCAGACTAGAAGTCATAAATGTATGAACTCATATTTCATCATCACTCTGAGACAGGATGCTTCTAATTTTTTAGATATTGCGCAAATGGAAGAAAGCAGTCCCACATATTTGTTTAATACACGCATTGAAGAAAAAACATGACTTTAAGATTCCTCACTGTGTTACTGGAGGCCAGGGTAATGCCATCCGGAGTAAGCATCTGGTTAGACTAAGGAATTTAGGAGCAGGAAATTAGAGGTCATCATATGTGTTTAAGACACGACTGCAGTCAAACTGATTTATGGATAAAGCTGGGTATCATCTGCATAGTAATGAAGATGAATGCTATGCCTATTAATAATTTTGCCTTAGGGAAGCATGTATAATGTAAAGAGAAGTGGTCCCAGCACAGAACCCTGTGGAACTCCATAATGAACTTTAGTGTGTCATTATGGCAAATTGGAGTCTAGATAAAATTAAAACCACTGCATGGCAGTGTCTTTATTGCCTATGGCATGCTCTAATCTTGATAATAAAATATTGTGGTCGACAGCATTGGGCACCGCATATAGGTCTAGCAGGACAAACATAAGAATGAGTCCAAATTATTAAGTCAATTCAATTGTATGTATATATGAACAAATCACAACACAGCTGATTCAAGTAGCAATAATACAGAGAAAAGAGAAATATGGTGTAAAAATTTTCATCTTTGCTTCTGTTGTTTTTTGCTTTAATCACTTACCAGAAAGTTAAGAAAAGTTTAACTCAAGACCCACCCTCTCAGTGATGCAAACAGTTATTTTACTGTTATCCAGTTATTAAACTTCACAGACATTTATTAAGGTAAATGTAAGGTAAAAAAAATAATTTAAAAAAATCCAAATCCTTTGTTCTTTCTTTTGATACATATTAATTGGAGGTCTTAATAAATTAGTGAATAGGATTTAAAGAAAAAAAAAAAAAAGGGGTTTGACTTTGTCTGGTCATTTCAAATTAACATAATTTCAAGATGATTATTTTGCACAAAAGCATCACACACACGCGCACACACCTTTTGTTTCTTTCATTTCAGCAGCTTTCCAAAACTATGTGTGGAATTTACAGTCATGAATCAGAATGACACGAAAAAAATCTCACCATTCAGTAATCCCCTGTGTGTCACAGACGAGGTTGTTGTTGGTGTCATGTTTCTTTGTTTTGGTTTGTTTGGACCGTTTCTGTGACACTGGTGGCGTCTGACCAAACCGAAACACTCGACGCCTTGGGAGTGAGAATGGGCTGAATGTATACGATACAATGCAAACAATAACGGCAACACAAGTTGTGAATAGAAAGTTTCACTGTCCATTCTGTGTACAGATTCAGTTGTAAACTTTACGTGTTTTCTCCTTTCATTTGAAAAGCTCTGTGGCACTGTTTGCATAATGGCTTTTGGTCTTTTGTGAATTAACATGAAAGCCGATTTGTGAGCTTACGGAGCTCTGAGTGCCACGACTGCTGAGAAAAGAGAAAAGTATTACACGTGACTCGTTTTTTGGGCTTTCTTTTTTAACAAATAACATTATATTAGTTAATATTGTTAAGTTAATTACCCTCTGGACAAAGTAATTAATTTCACTACTCGTTACATTACTTTTGTATTACCCTGGAACATGCGTCACATAATTACTAGGTAATAGGGGTGCAACGATACTCGTATCGATATTGAACCGTTCGATACAGTGCTTTCGGTTCGGTACGCATTTGTATCGAACAATACAATTTTTTAAATTTATTTTATCAACTTTTCTTCTGACGATGCTGTCTGTGTTGAGCGCTCAGTGGATCTGCGTTCGACTTATCCACCTAGGCTGCACTGTCGAGTGCAGATCCACTGAGTGCAGCGCAAGCTAGCAAGACAGAAGCTAAGCTCGTTGCAACATGGCAACTGCCTCAACGCTACCCGAAATTGAACCTCCCCACCTTCATTCAGATCTGGCGTTTGGAACTATTTTAGTTTTCATGTGAAGTATGACCCTGATGGTAAGCGCGTCATGGACAAAAGTAAAACAGTATGTCGGATGTGCCACGCAATGCTCAATTGGTGGGAACTAGTGCGTCAGCGCAGTTAGCTTGTTAACGTGTTGGCCGTCCAGCCCCATGCACGGGGCGATCCGCGGTAGCTCGTTAACGGAGATTTGCCGCGTTATGGCGTTAATGTCATTTTAACGAGATTAACGCTGGCACTAGTGGGAACACAACGAATATCACTGCACATTTACGCCGACATCATCCTAGTGCAAAGACAAGTGGAAGCAGACAAAAACAACAAGCACGCATGCTACAAACTTTACCCGAGTCATTTAGACAGCCGTTAGCACATGATTCTCCTTATGGGGACCTGATGTTTAATATGCTGCTGAGAATATAGCCCAGAAGAAGCGTATAGTATAGCTTTTATTTTGGAAAGAGACATTTCTCTGTAATAAACTCTCTTTTTCCAAAGATGAGTGATTTCTAAATCAGATATTTATTTATTTTTATTATTTTGTTGTTTCAGCAACATTAAATTTAAAAACTGTACTTTTGAGTTAAAATATATATTTATACTTTTAATAAATGATAAATTAAAAAGGCATGAACATTTTTTTTGTATCGAAAAAATATCGAACCGTTACACCAAAGTATCGAACCAAACCGAGCCGTGAATTTTGTGTATCGTTGCACCCCTACTAGGTAACAATACAAAAACTAGGCAATCTGATTTAATGACATAAATTCTTCTAATGAGGATGAAGATCCTTCTTTTAACGTATTAACACAAATTGGACGGCAAATTTCACAACCAGAGCAAAGAGTTTACGGAGATTCTGCTGTAGAGACAGGAACAGGCTACCATCCTGCTTATTGATGCTGTTCTTACTCATCAAAGATCAGACTGTGATTGCTTATCTGGGCTCAACATACAATCACTTAATAGGCCACTAACATTACTCTGGGTTCTTTGCTAGCTCTTGGTGTAAATGCTTGCAAACAGCCAGTGCCCTGTTAGTGGTATAATGCAGTAATTGAAGTAAATTGCAGATGACTCTATGACTTTCTGCCTTCTTGCACATGAGCTGAAGGCGCAGGGGAAAAAAAAAAACGTTTTTATTACTTTTTCCTTTGTTTGATGCAGATATTGGCAGAACCTTTGCAATGCAAGTAATGACAACTGTAACTGCAATGTGATTACTGAATTTATTACAGTAATGACTTACTTACTGCATTACAGAAAAATGTAATTCGTTAAAGAAAAATGTAATGTGATGACAGCAACAGGTTATGCCTAAGGCGTAACGTGTTACACCCAGCGCTGCCCATTGCTTACTGGCAAAAGTAACTTGTTTACCTTTAATACCCAGTGCATCCATGTGTCTTATACTGGGATTCTCCTCCCTACTGATGCCCAACATTCAGTTATATTCTGCTTTGTGACATCAAAATACCAGAACTATGCAGCGCTCAGCTCGTAATGTTAGAGGTGAGGACTCGGTGCAGAGCTACAGGACACAGTCAAAACTCTGGCACTTTTCAAAATCTCTAACTGTAATTGATGTCCTTAGTGGCAACTACTGTCTAAAATCAACACGATGTGAAGAAAAGACGTGCTTTTTTTGCTAACCTATAAATTATTTGCAGGATTAGGTTAAATACTCTTCTCTCAATGTTTTGTCTCTGAAAAGGAAAGAAAAAATAGAAAAACAATAAAGTAAGAAACACCAGTTGTAAAATTAACAACAAGCTTCTTCAGTGGATCCTAATAATAGAGCATAAACTTTTTTTTTTTTTTTTTAAGGACCCCAATAGACCAAGTGTTTTATCTGCACTTACTATCACCATCCCATATGTTGTTGTCCAGTATCTCCAGTTTGGTACCAAAGAAAAGTGCTAGCTAAGAATTCTGGCATCAACTTGGTGTGAAGTATCAGTTCTTGGAATTTCATTGTGACTGGAACAGACACTAAAATGGACTTCAGGGTCGGCTTATTCTATCAACACTTTTCCAAAGTCAAGAATTAACATTGAGGTTTAATTTGATCTTAGTTCAAGACAATTTAAAGACAACCCATCGTTATTGCTCTCTGAAGAGAAGTGCAGTGCAGTTCCATACATGACAGTTAAACTACATTGCTCTCTACACACACCCACACTCTTATTTAATACCTCTGAGGGCTCTGATTAGGCAAACGTATTGCATGTACACAAACACACAGGCACATGCACACACTTCACTCTAATAATACCATAGCGTGCCGGCTGTGCTTCTGCTTCCCTACTCTCTCACCGTGACATCACAGGGTTAACATATTCGTGTGTTACCGAGCGGCTCGTCTAAAGTCAGACTGACAGCCGGTGACATTAAGCAGCATTCTTTACGTGCTGCCCTGCTGGGGAAAGCAGTTAGAAGATCATAACATATTTGAGTGAAGTGTGATGAGCATGCAGAGCTGAGGGGGAGAGGCTTAGAGAGGATTTCACTGATCGCGTTAGAGCCAATAAATGGTGTTGCTCAGTTCAGCTCAGAGTGGAGCATATTAAACAGGAAAATCACTGTGACATCGAAAACATTCAGACATTTAATCTGTTTCAACAGGTCTAATGTCGAGACACAAAAACTGCAAATAGGCCGGTGTGTTCCAGCTGTTTGCCTCAAGTGCTTTAAAGCCATTTAAAGGTAATGATTCTTCTAATGTAACTAAAGTAGCCTTTCACTTATAAGTCCAAAAGGCTTCTTTAAAATCTCTTAAGATATCAAGTGTGATGAAAAGTATTTACTGAGGTGATTCACACGCACACAGCCGCACCAAATCCTCAAGTCTTTGATCAGCCAGAAGAAGGCCTCTAAAGGCAATGATGTCCCAGAGCACAATTGTGTCAATGGCTCCATGATCTGAAACAAGAAAGTGGGCAAAAAACAAACAAACAAACAAACAAACAAAAACCTGTTTTTTTCTGGTACAGACCATCCAAGTAGTTTATTCTCCCATTTTAGTAATTGAAAATCTTTTATTACAGCTTGCTGATAACTTAGCTCTCACTTCTGGCATCAGAACAACTAACATGTGGGAGCCAAAGCGCTAACACAGAGGCAACAACTGCAGAGTGAGTTGGTGATGCCACTGAGGCAACTTCTATCTGTTAAACTGTCTGTGATACATCTACATTAATTCCAGCGCATTATTATTTGGCGTTATTATAAATTTTACTTTATATTTTTTGCACACACCGTTTCAGTAAAATGCATTTAGAACTACTACATACAAAGAGCAGAAAACTTACAATTAAAACAGACTATGAAGTGAAGACATAAGTCTGCAGTCTTTCTAATGGCCAGCAGGGGGCGACTGTGTGGCTTGTGGTTGTTTATAGAGCAAACACTCACTGTTTACTCTCCTGCTTGCAGAAACACAGGAAAAAGTGCTGCACAAACCAGATATGAAGAATTTTCCACCTTTTAAGTAAAAGTTGTATCCAATTGCTGGAACATAATTCTCTTAATACTCTCAAGACAGTCGATGTTTACAGTTTGTGTTGCACTTTTCAAAACTCATAGGCCGCATCCTCCTGAGGACCCAGTCTTCGCGGTCTACGTGGGCGGGATCCTCCGAAAACGGGGTAGGCCGGAAGTGAGCGGCTGTGAAATTGGACAGTCTAGTCTTCAGTTTTGCATCAACAGCTGTCTCGGTGGAGTTTAATAACCTCAGCTGTCTGCTCCCTGCTATGTAAAATATAACAGGACACTACCGTAAATTCTCGACCAACTCACACTTCTGTTTAATCCGTTTAACGTTTAATTAGCTGTAATCTAACCAAACCGATTTACTCAGAACAAATAAAACACAGAAAAAAGCCAAACAATAACATTTTTAAGTTAAGTGACTTATATATCATGTTTAACCTGAGTAGCGAAAGACCGCAAGGGGTTTGAAAACAATGCAAGTCCGCTGTTCTCGCCCCAGTTAGCTATCGAGCTGTTGGGTAACAGACGTCTCCGAAAACGTCGGAGCACTTTTACAAATATGTGCCGTCTTGATAAACCGAGCAGATATTTGAAGTTTACACAGCTACATTCTCGCCTGAAAAAATCTTAAAAGTTTATTTTGTGACCCAGAAAGAGTAATAAGAGTAATATTAACACTTAGTAGCTGCCGCCATTTTTGGAAACTGGAATTGGCTGGGCCGCGTTATGAATTTTGGAACATGTTGTGCCGCGAAGGATACACCCGACCCATCCTTCAAATTCAGGGAAAAGAAGGAATCATTTGTCGGCTGCATTTGGAGGAGTGTACGAATTTGGACAGTCTTCTTCGTGTCGCTGTGACGTAACTGGCCTACAAATGCAGCCTCAGGAGGATGTGGCCTAACCTGCAGTCAACTGAGACTGAAGAAGTCGCCTGGATGACTGACGAAACGTTTCTCCCACAAAACGCTACGTTGAACAGAATCAACTTTTGGAGATTTACTTACCTGGATGATTGAGAATGCATCAAGATGCGGCCTATGAATTTGGAGACCCCCAGGATGTGGTTTACAACATAGCTACACTGTTAATAACAGTTGGCAGCATGGGTGTGCACTGTTCTTCTCTTGGTTTCTCAGTCACATCCATCCAACACTTATGACATCATCAATAAAAACAAAGAAACAAGGTGGCGTCTTGGCGAAAATGAAGAATAAACAGACAAAGGAGTTACATTAGACATGTAATGTACAGCACTGAAGTCATGGTGGGTGAAGTTATGACATATATGTAAATAATATTTATAGAAAGCACATAGTGTTGATAATAAACAGCATGATTAACAGAAAAATGATAGCTTTCTTATCCTATAGTCTGAAAAACATACATTATCACAGTGAAAAAAAATTGGAAGATACTTCATCACCATCTAAGATAAGAGATTATAACCGATGATTGTCTACCTCCATAACTGCAAATGAAACGAGCTGAAAATTTGACACCGATGCATCATGATGACGGGCTGAAAAAGGACGTTTACACAATCATCTGCTAGCACAAACCCCAAAAACGTCACATGGAACAAACGTAAAACGTATTCACATTCCTAATACCGCGTTACAATTATGTTTTTGTATGTTTTGCCATTGGTCGTGTAGGGGTTCGTCAGATAACAACCCAATCTCAAGAATATCCGCGGATAACTATGCCCTGGCTGAGACAAAAGCATCCGGTATGCCATCTGATACGCCTCGCCCAAACGGTGTGAAAATTCCTCCGCGTGAAAAGATATGGGGTGAATCATAAGAGAAGAAAAATGTATACAGTCACGAATACCCTCATTGCCATTTTAAGCTCTAATTAATGCATTTTAAAATGTAATAAACGGTTCTGTCGGCAACATCATGACAAAATTTTATTATTAACCACATAATTCAAGAAAAATTAGGGGAACAAAAAAATAAATTCTGAGGTTTTCCCATCTTTGTCCAAAACAGGGGTGGCGTGCAGCCTGCAGTCATACGGGTCAACCCTGCCAGAGCAGAGTTGAGGTGGTATCACATTCCTGACACATGATGTCATGGACGCCACTACTGTCTGCTATCTTTGTCCATCCATACCAAACGACTGCTCATCCCTATCAAATCAGGGTATGAGGGTTTGTAACATCCCTGCTCTGTTTTCACAGGCAAACATCATCTAATCGCTGAAGGAAAAATAAATCTTACATAAAGAAATCAAAGACGGCAAAGTGAAGAAACACTTTGACCTGCTAAACTTCTCTTTAAAATGGGTCCGTTGCCAGCCTTGTTTCCTCCGGCTTGTAAACTCTTGGAAAGACACAGCAGTGCAGGAAGCAGAATTGAATGCATCCCTCCAGGGTTAGCATGATCCCAGGAGAGCCTGCTCGCTTTGCTCCTTTCTCTGTTTGACTAAGCAGGATGAAAGTTTGGCTGGAGCTGCCATGCTGGAAGCTGACAAATGAACATTGTGCTGGCAAGCGAGAGAGTAGTTATGAAAGAGAGCAACTCTGATGCAGTGTTCACCCACAAACGAAACAGTAAACAGAGTGAAGCGAATGCACAGTCTAGGAAAGTGAGCACTGATTTGCTGATTAAAGCCGTTTGGGTCTTTCCACGAGTGAAAGACCCAATTCATCCAGACCTACTTTAGTGTTTTTACTCACACAACCACACACATGCAAAGCCACCTTTACCTAACTTTATCCTAAGTACTTTATATATTGGCAAAATTGAAAGGGGCACTTCATTCACTCACAAATAATTCATCATCTGCACCCAAACACACTCTAATGAACAAAAATCGGATGATCTTATGATAGGCAGAATTGATTGAAAAGAAATAAACATAGTTTTACCTCAGTTACTATCAACTATTCTGTCTGCACAATCCTTTAAAATACAGCCAGTGTCTAATACTAGTCATGTTACTCTCAGTAATAGGGAAACTAATTCAAATGAACAAATATGTACAATTAGAATGAAACTAAGGAAAGCATTAAAGGTCATGATCCAGTGGATTTGTGCTTGTATTTTTAGGCTTTTACACTGTGCATATATGTTATTTAGCTAATGTTTACCACAACTCTGCCATCTTTGATTGCTTTTGCATTTTTTGTGCATTTTTGCACATGCACGTTAAAATTCTCCACCCAGTAACTACATACGAAAATGATCTTTTTGCTACACCTGGCACAATACATCTATTGTCCAATGTTCCTGCTGAAGAAACTAAATATGCAGCCATAGCCCGCTGTACCACAATGAACTCAGACTACAAATGCACTACTGTAGTATCAAATCTTGTACTTTGCCTGTTGTCAGCAATTAAACATAATATAACAGAGAAAAATTGAAATCTGTCTTGTGGTTTTTTTCAGAAGCAACTGTTCAAACCTAGACTGAAGAAGCTTTGTCTCCTGGCACCTCTAACAAACAAGCCGCACTTGTTCAGTCTTTTTCTAATTTTACTCTCATGAACTTCAACATTTAACATGCTAGCTGAGGCCTGTAGAGTCTGAGATGTAGCGCTTGGGTTTTTTAAAATTCTGCTAAGAATCACACTGTCTGACCTTGGGATGAACTCTCTGGGATTTCCACTCAGACTGAGAATTGCCTTGAATGTTTTCTACCTAATAATCTTTCTCACAATAGAATGATAGACTTTAAATTGGTTGACTTTATAACCCTTCCCAGACTGCTACGCAACAACCGTTGCTTCTCTAAGATCATTACTGATGTCTTTCCTCCTTAACGCTCTGTTAACACCTGAATGCTTCCTAGCAAACTGCCAAAATGTCTGTTTTTACTAAGGTGTTCATACTTGCTGACGATCAATTAATCAAGTGCATTTGACTAGCAGCAACTGGCTGCTACTTACACTCTTAATTCCTATGGAAGCAGTAAGAATTTGCTTTTCAAGCGACAGCAAGAAGTCCTGTGAAAACTTTCTTTTACAAACGAATGAATATATTTACACTGAGTATACATCGCTGTAACTCAGATATGTTGGAGAAGATGGGTACAAAATAATGCACAAAAACAACATTTGTATTTGATAGAAGGGTGCAGACATAAAAGCATAAAGTCTTAATGACTCATATAAAGTCTTTCTCAGTTTTAACATCACAAGGAATGAATGAAGAGAAGCAACAAGCCAGTCCAGAAATTAAATGATATGCAGTCAGACTCTCGAATAAAGTTATTCTAATAGCAGTAAAGCTTGAAAAGTGGATGTTAGAGGTTTGAAAAAAAAATATCTGCCAGATCTTTGATCCATAATCATCCGAGCGTTACGTGTTTGGGTGCCTATTAAGCATGACTACACTGTTTTCCAGTGGCCATGGCAACAAAGGAGCCTGATTGAGCTGCATGAGCAGGAAGTGCTGCAAGGACAACAGGATGTGCCCTGGCTCCGCCGCCGGGGGTCGAAGAATTCAAGGAAGTTATTGTACTTTGTGGAATGAGCTCAGGAATGCAAGATGTCTGCCATTTCTTTTTTTTTCCATTTTTTATTTTGAGCTCTGAGTCGTATCACATGTTGAAGGCGACAGGCTTTGAAGATAATGCGACCCCGTTGGATGCATGTGTGGCACGGTGCTGGCACACGGATGTTTGCGGTCACCCACCTCCACATTCCCCGACGACGGCCTGAAGGATTCACAGACAGGAACAAAACCCTCCCTCAGCAGTTATTCGGCTGGGGTACGCAGGCGTCCAGTCAAGCAACCGAGGTGGATGGAAAACTTGTCACCTGAAAAAACAGATCGAAATATGCACCTTGTAACCTCACTGGAAGGCAGCTTACAACAAAAACAGTGATAAAATTCAGTGCGGTGTCACCGTCTGATAGATGCAGAGTTTCAGAGAAGATAAAGAGCAGGAACACTGACCAGATCGCTTCAATGTCCCATTTAAGTTTGGCTTTCATTAGCTGGAGCTAAAAATTCTTTCCACGGAGGAAAACAATGTACTGTATACAGTGCATTGACTGTGTGGAGAAAAAAAAGGAAAAAAGCTTTAGGCCTGCATCACATGTGGGTGAAATGTCTTGAATTAAAACCACGTTTTAAATGCAACAAATGAGAACATTAAATGTGCATGATTTTACACCTGACCCACCCGAATATATTTAACACTGCTTCGAAAACGGGGATATGATCTTACTGTAAAAGAGTTGATAGATAATCATGTTTTTAAATCAAGACAAAAAAAAATGTCACATGCAACATCAGTGCAAGCTGAAATTTTTCCACTTAGACCGCATATAACCTGCGGCTGGAGGATACATCGCTGGGAGTTTTCCACTTTCCACTCCTTTGACGTGTTACCCAATACAGCAACGTGAATGATTTGTTTTATTCACACTTTTATATACGATCGCCTATCATTGGTCTCATAATAATGTTATTTTCTATTAATCATTTACCAGTGAGGAACACCAAACGCTAGCCAGTTAAATGTGACGATTCCTTCTGCCTGTCCCCAAAAAGCTCACACTGAATTTGGAAAACGAGCACTCAGATTTGTAGCTCCTTCCTCCTGGAACCAACTGCAAAATCAACTAAAACTTGATTGATTACTTCATGCAGGAATTTGTGATGAATATTTTTGGAGATAAAATTTATCAAATAATTCAGAAGGCAGCACAGATCAAATTGATTGGTGATTATTTAACATTTCCCTGATCTTATTGACCACTTAAAGCTTTTACACAGGGAGCCATATTAATTAATCACTTTATCACACTCACTAATCAATGTATGCAAAGTGTAAAATTGGCCTCTCAGTTAGTGAGAAACACACTCTACCTCCTAAGCCAAAGCTATTCCACAAAGGCAGAAACAATTAATTAATTGTAAAAATGTGTATACGCGTCTTCTAAACTCTTAAAATGAGACTAAATGGATATTAAAAGTAGAAAACATCCATCCACTTCCATTTCCCCAGCTACTTTCTCTTGCTGTTCCAGTAGTGGGCACCGACGAGTTCCCAAGCCAGCTGAGGGATGTAACCTCTCCTGCATTTCCTGGGTCGACCCTGGGGACTCCTCCCAGAAAGACATGCCTGAAATCTCATCGAGAGGCATCCTGATCAAACATCTGAACCTAAGAAAGAGGAGCAGCTCTACTCTGAGTCTGAGCTGCTCACCCAGTCGCTAACAATGAGCCCAAATGCTTTATGGAAGAAACTCATTTTGGCTGCGTGCATCAAATATTTCATTTTTTCCTCTCACTATCCACAGCTTGTGGTCATAGTGAGGGTACCAGTCACTAAGCACCAGTCATAGGCAGAGGCCTTTTACATTTAATAAAACATTAATATTTTGTGGATGTGTAAGTCTGATAATCCAACAAGCTAAGCCCATGTGATCAAGCTATTTTAGCAGCTAAAGCGTTTTTTAGTGTGGTTACTTGTGACTAATAAAATTGATACCTAAAAAAAAACAGGCAGCCATTCACACCTGTGGCCAAATTCTAAATTAATCTAACGAGCACATCTTCTGGCTGAGGAAGAAAACTACAGTACCCAGAAGCTCTGTACTCACAGGCACAGAGACAACATATAACTTCAAACCAGGAACCTTCTCCCTGCAACAGGTTAACAATTTCAAACTAGAAAATAGTTTTATAACTAGACATATCACAGTGGTGCATATAAATATACAGCTAGGATCATAAATGAGCCACTTGAATTGAATTCAGCTGAGGTTTATTTAAATAGCACCAAATCACAACAGCCACATCAAGGTGCTTCAGTACCAATGATGAAAACGACGCCCTGTGAGCAAGCACTTTGTGATGGTGGGAAGGAAAAACTCCCTTTTAACAGGAAGAAACTTCTGGCAGAACCAGGCTCGGGGAGGGGGGCGGCCATCTGCTGTGACAGGTCGTTTGGTGATTGGAAAGAGAGAGGGGAAAAAAAAGAGAGCTGGGATGTCATGACAAAATATAGACTAAAGCAAAGACTAAAGTTTACTGACGTGCTGCAGAGGTGTATAAATATGTGGGGAGTGAAAAGAAGACTCGGTCGGAGCCTGTAGCAGCTTAATGATGGGGTGGTATGGAGTCACCTGAACTAGCCCTAACTTTAAGCTTTACTTTTCCATAAACGTTTGAGTCCAATCGTAGAAGCAGAGAGGGTGTCCGTTTCTCAAATCCAAACTGGGAGCCAGTTCTGAAGGAAAGGCTCTGCCTCCCATTTTAATCAGTCGTTTAATCCACTCACTTGCTCCACAGAAACCTCCAAACTGCTTGTGGCATCTATTCGCATATTTCCTGCAGTCAGATTATTAGCTGTCCTCTTGTGCGGTGTTTTTGATCCTGACTCTAATTGACCTCCCTCCCTGCGAGACTTGCCCGTGTTCTGGATGTTTCCGCTGTGAAAGCCCTTCTCCCTGACGCGTGGATAGAGCTGTTGTGCTGGGGGTCAGAGGGCAGCGGGGTCGTGGGTTAACACCACAAGCTGCTCTACAACAACAAACAAGTTGTCCCAAAATCCCCAAAAGGGAGCTTAAAGACTTCACTTTCAGGTCCCATAAATCCCATCACACCCCAAATAAACAGCTAATTTTCACGCTCAAGGCGCCACCGTGAATGTCTCTTTCAAAGCCGCTGATGAGTTTGCGAGCATGTGGATCTCGTCTTTCACAAGACAAATCTATTTTCCACGCTGCCGTCAGCTCTACTGCATCTCCTCGCTCTGTATCTACAGCATTAAAAACGAGTAATGGAGTGAAACACGTCGAGCTAATGGGGGATGAGGGTGAGAGGCCTGATCCGCTGACGGAAGAAATGTTTGCTTGGCGATGAAAGCTACGTTCTGCCTGTGGGATCAGGGTGTCTGTTTGTGCCCCTGGAGGTGTAGTGAACTGCACCAAAATCCCCGCTGATGATGCGATCTTCAATGGAGAGGTTAACAAGTTTGACCCCAAAGGCCTCATGGTCAAAGACAGACAGACAGGCAGACAGACACACAAACATACAGGACGCCAGCAGAGAGGATGTGTAGAAACTTTAGCTGTGGTTAAACAGCGTACAGGAACATGTAGCACAAAAATGTTAAGCTATCTGAGCTGTTTTGTTTCTTTAGAAGTACTTTGTAAGAGAAAACGAAAGTCAGAAAAACCACTGAACATCCTACTTAAAGAAAATAATAACTTGGGCACTAATAAAATATACCATAAATTGATATGTCTGGTTTTATTTCCTCTGTCTTTATTTATTTACAAATTAATTAATGATTTAGGCAGTTTTGATCCTGATGCCTTGAAATAATGGATCTGTGGTCTCATCTCTTGTAGAGCACCTTCAATAATAGAAGTGGTGATATCTGATGGATGGAACAATGACTGTGCACACAAACACAGTCACCTCAAGCTGCAAAAAGCAGATCACTGTGCAAAATGCTTGATAATGAGAGATGTGGCAAATATTAAGTGTGTAGCAGTCAATACGTTTGACTTGATTGATGCACTACTGCCCGGTCACTATAATTATTATTTGTGTGGTGGATCAGACACAACAGCAGATCAGCATATGTACAAGAAGAGGATGGAAGCAAAGATTTAACCTTGTTTATAGAATTCATTGTATACAATGAATTATTTAACCTGCAAATATTATTGGACATGAGCGGGTGAGGAAAATGAACAGGTAAAATGGATTTCTGTCATAACATCTGTTCATTTAACCATTTTTTACTTCTTTGAGTTCATTTCCAGTTTGTTTGTTTTTTTAAATAACATTGTAGCAGGCTGAAGCTGGGCAATTAATCAAATCTCAATTTCAGGCAGGATTTTGGCCTTCAGTGAGTCTAAAAACAACATTAAAGAAATAAAACTATGACTTATTTGCAGTAACTTTCCTTATGAAGCTCTCACTTTGTCCTGTGTTATAAATTCAGCATTTCCTTTTCTTTTACAGCGTTTCTAAAAGCTCCAAATCTCTTACTGTTTATTTCAAATCAAGCCAAGATGACTAAAAGACTGTTTTTGGTCCAACTAGAGGAAATAAAAGTCATAAACGGTTTCAGTCTGTAATTTTTTTGGGATGGACTGTTAAGAACTGAATCGCTCTTTGTCTCTGGACGTTCAAGGTGTGAGACCAAAGTTGTCTGTTTGCCCCCCAATTTTCTCTCTGTGGCAACAGTGCAGGCCCCTCGAGCCGGCCAAGTCGCTTGCCACATGGGCCTCCTGTTTCCTCTGTCTGCCACGGTAAAGTCCTCAGGCTGGTAGAAAATATCAAGCAGAATCACAAGGTCACACTTATGATGAAGAACAGCTGCTAGTCAAGACCTAAGTTAACTCCAGTTAAGTCCTAAGTTGGACCAAATACACTGAAATATTCAGCTACTATTCACAGGCAACAAAATACTTCAGTTTAATATCAGAGGCTGCTAAGAAAAAGAGCAAATAATCACAGCGACAAGCATGAAGTCACAGAATGTAAAGTATTTCTCTATAAAAAAAACTTCACAGCTTGACTGTCTTCTTAATCCAGTGATAAATTCACTAATTGTTTCGGCTTTTGTCTCTTTATCTGATACTGGTTCATTTATCAGGAAATTATTAAACAATGTACATGACAGGCTGGAAGAAAAAACTACACAACAATGATAGATGACTGAAATAAATGTGTTTGTTTTTTACTGTAGTGCATTTGTTTGGACAGGCGGATATGAAACAGCCAAGGCCTCCAACCCTGCCTCGGGCTTCGCTCCAACATGGAGACCTAGTATCTCTGATCTTGACAAGTTTGGTGTTCCTAGTTATTATCTTCCTTGCGGGTGTTAGTATGATTCCACATCCAGGACCAGGGGCTGCCCAACTACACTGGGATCACATGCTCACAGAGCCCCTCCACCATGATTCATGAAGTAGCTCCTCAACATCAAACTGAGCCATTTGAGATGGTCTCGGCATCTGATCAGGGATTCCCCTGGTCACCTGTGAGGTGTTTTGGACACGTCAAACTGTGAGCAGACCTCAGAGCAGACTCGGGACACACTGGAGAAATTTTGTCTTTCAGCTGGATCGGGGAGGCCTCTCTATCCCCTCAGAAGAGCTGGTTTAGATGGCTGAAATTCCAGGCATCTCTTCCTTAATTGCTACCCTATGCAACCTGAATAAACAGAAAATGGATGGATGGATGGATCTACCCTCTGTAAAACCCTGAAACCTCTTTTTGCTCCGGGATCCCAACAGCAATGCATGAAGCAGCTCCGCCAGTGTTGAAAAAGGCAGCGCAGTCAGTAGAAGCCAGCCCACACTTCATTTGCAACAGTCACACTGATGGAGCGTCACTACTGTTGTATTCTGCCTAAACAGGTTAGGTCCAGACTAAACTGGCAGTCAGTGATTTAAAATCACAAACAATACACTGAGAAGTTAAGGCTGGCGTGCAAGGGAATAATCATCATCATCATCATCCATGCACATGGATCTACTGCCCTCTACTGGGAAAGAATATTTGAAACAACCGCAGAAGCAAAAACATTTCAGCTCCCTGCACGATTTAAAGCCGCTTGTGCAGTGCTCTCGTTACACAAAGATCACAGGAAATAAAATATACTCAGCACAAAGTGAGCAAAGGAAAGTCGTTAGGCTGTGGGACAGTGACATTTGATTTTTACGTGCAGCCATCACCTTAGAAATTAACAGCACCGACTGGAAATTCAACAATAAAATAATTAACATGAATTCAAATGTTTATTTTACATCTTTATCTGCAACAATGATGGATGTTACTGCTGTATTTGTGTCTCCTGTACACATTTATAATCACGTTTTTAGCATCATCTGATAACGCCGCTGATTGGAGCAGCAGCACTTTCGCGATCCTTTAAGCGCAGAAGAGTCACATGACCCGTCTAATCCAATCCTTTATGACAGATTCAAAATATTTTTGGTTCAAAATGTCTTGATATAATTCATAAGACACATATTTGACATATTACACTGTAGGTCAACAAGTAACAACAGTTTAAACCGATAATTACTTTCCGACACGAAATGTTTATGAGAGAAAGTTGATGCCCATCATCTCCAAATTGGTTTTAAGTTTTCTCGAGTTAAGGCTAATAAAGACTGGCTATGTTTAGCACACCCATCGGGTCACTTAAAATCATGCTTAATATTCAATATAAATCAAACACAAACAGGTTTCAGCGCAGCAGAAATAACCTGCTGATAATAAAAATGGTGAACACACAAATAGTGACTGACTCCAACTGCTGTAAACACCAGCAAACACTCAAAGATGTTTCACCTGTGCGTTTCACTGTCCTCTCTTCATCCCGCTGAACAGGTGGTTGAAATCTTTAGAGAGCAGGTCTTCGACTTCTTCCATCATTTTTATTTTGTTTCACTTGAGAGATGAAAGTTTTCCGAATATCTGTTGTTGGTCTGTTAGCTTGTCAGCAGGCTAGCAGGCCACGCCCACCAGCACCTGGCTCTCCATTTTTATTTCTCTTTTGCTCAGCGGGCTCCTCCAAAATTCATCCTCTCAGTTCAGTCATGAAACTCCCTCCGTGCAGCTTAAAGGTCAAAGTTCAAAGAACTTGTGGAACCGGTTCCCAGTTTGAGTTCAGGAGACAGACACCTTCTCTAGTTTTGATATTGCCATGAACCTTTTCCTTTCCTAAAACTTCAGGTTCAGACCTTTATCTCCCCTCTATTGCATGTCATTAAATGTCATCTCTCTCCCTTGGCTTGTGCTTTGGCCTTTTTCTCCTCTCTTTTGCCTGAGCCTGAGTCTTTCTGTTTAAAAGGGGTTCTTCTTTCCCACCTTCGCCAAGTGTTCCCACAGGAGGTCGTTCGATTGTTGGGGTCTTTCTCTCTAACATTTTAGGGCCTTTACCTAAAAACACCCTGAGGTAACAGTTGTGTTGTTGTTATACAAATGAAACCTGTATAGGACTATATATACATGAGTATTATTTATATACAGTCTGACTGGTTTACATGAAAGCTATATAAGATATTCAGATTTTACCATCTACATGTTGAACTTTTTTATTTTATTGTTTCGTGATCACATTATAAATTCTGTAACTTTCATGAGCTTAAGAAGACAAATAACTAATGATGAAGAAGTCTCAAAAACCCTCAAAAACTCATCAACAATGACACTCTTGGCTTTAAAGGGTTGAAGTGGAAAAGTAAACCAGCTTTCGTGCTACAGCGTTGCACAACCATTTTTACCCACTAGATGGCAGCATCACCACATGGATCCACAGTATGGTTAGTCTGTATAAAGGCTGTAAAAGCCTTTTTATTCATTCAAACAGAAGCAGGAAGCCTTGAACACACACACACACACACACACACACACAAAAATGTAAAACACTTAATTTAAAGTGTTTTCTAATTATTAAATGCAGAAGAAAAATACTGCATCCATTATTGCTACTCCTGCTGAAAGGTGTATCCATCATATTAATTACATAATTGGTCAAAGCGGGGCTATTTTGAACATTTTCTTAATATATTTGCTTTAATCAGAGCCCCTGCATATTTTATAAGTCTGTGTTTTTATGTAATTTCTTAGCTCTTTCCAATCTGCAGGTTGTTCTTCCAGAGTCACCTTGTCTGACTGTTATTTAAACAGGATGCCACATTTTTGTGCTTCCTTTCTGTTGCATGAAATGTGGTTAGAGGTGCACTTAAGAGCTTTCAGAAAAGCCTCAGTGTGAGAAACTCCTTATTTTATTGCTGTTATTTAACCTCCTGTTTAAAGTTTTGAATCATTGCAGCCTGGAGATAAGGATAAGGAGAGTTATTTTGTTAGAGAATTCACTCAGGAATCTCTGATCTTCAGATAATCGACTTATCTGTTTGACCTTTGACTGAATTTGAGCATTTCAGCTTTGAGTTAAAAGAGTTCAAATCACAAACAAAAACCTATTTTATTGTTTTTCCTTCACGACAACACAAATGGATATCTGCTGTTTAATATAGGCCTGAAAACTGGCCTGAAACATCATGTAATCCATCTGCGGTGTGTGTTGTGTTTTCCCAGTGTGTTGTCTGCTGCTTCCTGCAGGTCTCTAAGAGAGAGATTACAGAGTCTGGGTGAGTCAGACCGACAGATGTGTCATCAGGTGAACCAGTCTGACTTCGGCAGCAGCCACAGCTGAGCTTACCGTCCCTCTCTGACCGTCTGTGCCCTCGTTCTGCAGCCCCCGTTATTGTCTCCTCTCACTCTCGCCCTCCTTTATCCTCTCCATCCATCTCTCTCCTGCCGCTGTTCCCTTCTGTCTGTGTCCTCCTTTTTACGCCTTTCACCCACTCCCTTTCTGTGAAGTCCCTGCCCTCATTTCCCTCATGTCTGCATCCCTTTACTTGCTCTCATTTTGATTTGTTTTGTTTTGATGCGGCTGGCTTTGTTTTTGTCCCTTAAAGAGCTCAGGGTGGGATCCTTTCCAACCTGAAGTGCCCCTGCCCCTGCTGGTGCTGGTGCTGCTGCTGCACAAACTGACTGAACTCAAATGGCCTGAAAGAATGCCAGTTGGGTCTGTAGCACGCAGACAAGCCATTACGTTATAAAGTATTCAACGCAAATGAATGACAAAAAGCACCAGCGAGCCATAATTATACCAAGAAACACTTAGATGAAACAACTCAGGGAGCTCTGCTGCTACAAAAAAGGAAAAGAAATCAGGAAGGCTTCATTTCACAGCCTTCCTGTAAGTCTTTTAAAGAAATTAAATAAATAAAATAAGATCAGTGGGTGTGTGACAGACAGACGAGATGGATCCACTGTGTGTTTTGATGTGAGCAGAACAAAATACAGCTTGTGGGCTTCTTTGTAACTGAAGCCTTGCTGCAGAAAAAAAAAAGAAAAAGAGAGAGAGCGAGAGAGAAAACTGACAGGAAACGATTTGTTGACTGCACCCGCCTTCCTCTCCTGCTGCAAAATGTGGGACATGACAGTACAAATCACAATTGCATAATGGATCTAGGTCAAACAACAAAAAATGACAGACCTCTGGAAAAGCAGCTCAAAACAAGGGAACTTTGGGAACAGTTCAAAGATTTTTAGGCAAAAGCTAAGATGCAGCTACGAGCCTTTCATCCACCTTTAATCTGAGGGTTCAACAAAGTAAAACGCCATAAATGGGGATTAGGATGACACCACAAGTCTGTGCTTGTGATTCCTGCTGCTGTAAAGTGATGTTGTGCACGTGTGCTTGTGTGTGTATGTCTGTTTGTGTAGGGATACAAAAGAGGGAGCGGGTGGGGAGGAGTCACCAGTGGACAACAACAGCTCTTTTCATTGCTGTCAGTAGATCCGGGTCAGCTGTGCAGGAGATGCTGAGAGTCCTGCAGCTGTTGGAGGGAAGAACAGCAGAGCAAATGAGGATGGAGAAGGAATAGCAGTGTGTGTGTGTGTGTAAGTGTGTGCGTGCTAATCATGTTGTGGGTACAAAAATCAGTTTTACACAGTCACATTGTGGGAACCTGCCTCCTTTTTTGGGGGACCAAAAAAGTTCACATAATCATAACCAGAGTATGAAGACCTGGTCTGAGGTGAGAGTGAACCTCCGGGAAATTAAACAAAGATATAGACAATGTTTGTGTGTGTGCGTGTGTGTGTGAGAGAGAGACAGAGACAGAGAGAGTGCATGTGTGTCTGTTGAATGAGGAGATCTCCCCTATACAGCTCGAGCAGCCAATCAGCTGGCTCACTCTGACATAAAACCTAAACAGAGGCGAAAACAAAGATGGCTTTATGCCAGAAGACGACAGCTTCTGCTTACTCAAACTATTCCCTCCGTCTGTTATTTGGGTTTTAAGCATGTGATATGACACCATTTGAATAATCCACACACACATAACCTCGAATATGAAAAACTGTGCAGAGCATCTTCCCCTCTCATACACTCTGAATTCTGGCATGGAGCTACATCAGAGAGCCACGCTGTATGAAATTTGTTGAAATATGTGTGAATCTTGGTGCGTGTAGTTGCTTTTTCCTCCATTTCTGTATTTTTCTTCTTCTTTTTTTTTCATTTCCCATCAGCGCTCTCCTTTTGTGGTGTCACAGAGTCTTGCTGCTGTTGTGACAATAGTGGTGAGTCATGCTCTCAAACAATGTGCCAAATTTGTCCATGATTAAATTCAGATTTATTATGCACGGGGACTCAACTCGACACTTTGATCTTCAATCTTTATCCTCTGTATCTGGGCAGAAGGCTTCACTAAGACAGACGGTAATCAGGAAAGGCTTTTCAGAGACAACAATAAGGAAAACTCATATTTTAAACTGTATTGAATTTTCCAGGAAACTAGTCCTGTAAGAGCTAATGTCTTTAGAACAGCGTATACTCAGGGAGGCCACGAGACTGTTGGGTAAAAGGTTTAATTCACAGAAAATGATCACAATGTTGGTTTAAATATTCAAAATGCCATTGCGTGTTGAAAAATGATGCTTAACTTTACATGTACATGTTCACATGTTTCCAGTCTTTAAGCTGAGCTAACTAGTTTTGATATGAGAGTGGGCTCAGTAATCAGAGTGAGCTCCCAGGAATATCAAATTAAGCTTCTTCCCAAAATGTTGCACTATTCCTTTAATACGTGTATGTAGTTGATTTAGTTTGGTTCTTATAAAGCATTTGTTCTTTATTTGATGGGCCGAGTGGGTCAGGATTTTGTTTTTAAATCTTGTTTTCAAACACAAAATCCTTCATGCGTCAGTGAACATTTGCTGTACCCATGAAGAGATGCTGCGAGTGCACAGTCGGGGAGTTTTATCTTATTAAGCCTTCACTCTTCTGGAGGATGAGTCAGTAATAAATACAGTGGAGGGCTGTTTTTGTGACAGCTTGTTAGAGAAGCTGCCAAACAAGCTTTTAGACACATTCTGCAAGGTTCAAAAGTGATTCATGATCAATCAGGTGAGTGGTTTCAACCAAAAGAACTTTTGAGAGGTCCTTTGTTGTGGTTATCCCTTTCACCATTATTCAGTTCTTTTATATTCATTCTTTGGAAAAAGATCTAATTAACCTCTTAGAAATTTAACTACCATGTGTCTTATCTTCTAGTTGGGGCACCTAAACACTGGAACTTAAAACACTAGTGGAGGAAAAGCTGAGATCTGCTTTCATTAAATGAAGCGATGTGCTGTTGACCTGACTGTCTCTGGGGGATTTTTGTCCTTCAGAGATGCTGAGCTGGGGGATTTTACCACCGGAGGGAAGGAATGAAGAGTCTGTTTGACAGATTTGAAGACATCAAGGTGATCTAATTTTGCCGCTTTACTCTCCTCTCTGAGAAGCTGATGTAGCCGTCCTTGAAAAGATTGAACTCCTCATATGTTAAAACTCCCCATCTGTGCACTCATGACGTCCTTTTCCATTCACTGCGATTATGGACAGTGGATGATACAGGCCGTATTTGGTGTACAAACATATGATTTGATTTTATTCTCATCGCCAAGCAAACATTCACTGGCCTTATAACAAGATAAATTATTGAATGTATTAAAAGATTCAATATTTCAGTTCAATATTTGTTTGAACTTGGTGAGAGTTACAAACCTCTGTGTCAGGGCTAAATCTTTTTACCGTGCGCAGGATTGTAGCTATTCACAGCTTTAATTGGATGATAGAGTGGTCGGCAGCTAAATTTATCTGATGTGTTTATTTGTGGACCTAAGCAGAGAGCATTTTACACTCTGATTAACTTTCTTCATGGAAGCAGGTTAGTCAGAATATAAAAGGAACCTGATGTTACTCTGCTTGTTCATCTGCAGTTTTTATCCTGTGTTTTCTTGTTCAGTGAGATAAGACTAGTCTGCTGTGGGTTTGAACACGTGAATTAAAGTCAGCTTCAGTGTCTGAGGTGGATTTGTGAAGGACAGTTACATTATTAACAACAAATGAAAGCCCTCCGTTCTGCATCTGAGATGTCGAATGTCTTTCCCCTTTTTTCTTATGAAGCTCTCAGATTTTTGCTCTCAGGTCCCAAACTCTTTTAGCACTTTGCCCAGGCGGAGCCACCTGACAGCTGTGTGGTAGCCTATGTCACCATGCTCCTCTAAAACTTCAAACTGTGATTCAGCGATCTTTTCCTGATGAAGTTAACTATTTTAGTTACAACAAGAGCAACATGGTTAATTTTTGGCACTGACTCACACAGCACCTGCCTGTGAAAATACGAAATATGAAAATACCACTTTTGGGTTCATTCCACTTAATAGCAACATTTCTTCCTGACAGATTTGAACAGCCATCTTTTGTAACACCTGCCAGTTTGCCCATTTCAGCCAAAGCGTTTCCAAGCATGCACTTACTTCTGTGAACGAATCACTCCTTGATGTAGGGCCTTTCATTGAGCACATTGCTGCCAGCTCCTGCTTCGTTTCAAACTTTCATTATCCCGTGCGCAAAGATAAGTAAGTGGGATGTGCCGTAGTAAAGCCAAAGAAGTCAGAATTGTCCATTTTGTTTTCCAGTTGAAGCTCCAGATTTCCTCCATTGTCACTGATCTGTTTTATTACGCTTCACCATGGAAGGTGAAGAGTAATAAAATCAAAGTCCACCAAAGGCTATTTGATAAACTCCCCCATTAGAAAATGGTTTACTGTATTTTGTGTGATTGTGAAAATCACAAAGCTGGTAGAGGTAAAGCGCACTTTCTTCTTTTTCATATGAGCTGACATCTTCCGGGAATTGCAATCTCACATCCTTTTCATAAACATCAGGTCCAAGACATTTACAGTGAAGCTTACACACACATGTTATATAAATCTTTAAAAAATATCAGTCAAACAAAAGCAACAACTGAATTGTGATTTCCCACAACTGCCAAAAAACAGTTTTCTGATAGGGAGTTTATCAAAGAGTGTTTGTTGGTTTGATGTATACCCATTTATGTTTGAATCCTAATTTCACACACAGGTCAGTGTGGGGGACACACAGACGTGGCTCGCAAGAAATAGAATTTAATCTAAGGGGACAAAAAACCTAAACCACACCAGGAAAAGAATCACCTCTCTGCAAATATGCGGTCACATTCTAACAGTAACATCTACCAGTGTTTCTAAACTTCAAAGACTTCACCTCTGTCTTGTCTTCACTCATCAACTACTTGTTTATCTTCTGCCTGCTTCCCGTCCTCTGCACCCTCCTTATCTCTTTGGCCTATTATTACTTGTTTAAAACTCTGGTTTCCTGCAATCCTTCATCTCTGAGGAATCCTTGAGATACAGTCTAAATTTATCCTGTTTTCCCAGAAAGTCCTGAGCTCTCCATTGATGCCAAAGTGCCAGGGAAAGCCTCTGAGTCCCTGGCATGGAAAATTAAAGAGTGAGGTAAACAAATGCGTGGAAGCACTTTGCAACAGGAAATCTTTTTAAAGACAAAATTAAACACATTTTCAGGTTGCAGGTATATTTTGTTGTATTCAGTGGTCAATGCATTATGAATGCTAAGTTTTTATAGAACTGTTATTTTATTTAAAGATACAAAGTTATAAAAGGAAGCAGTAAAACAAGTTAATAAGGCATTAGTTCTGCAGTTGTAACTATTAGGAAGTTGGTAATAAGACTCAATGGGATTTTACAAAATCTAAAAACAATACTTATTCAAGATTTCTAAAGCTTTAGTAAATTATATCTTTGTTCTAGTTTAATACTCGCAAGCACTAAAAAAAAAACCATTTGGTTTCACTGCACGTGGCTTCATGACAAAGATAGACAAAAACTGTACAAGTTATTCTGCACGTGACTTCGTTTCCTCACACATAGATCCAAACAGTAGAAGAACAGAAGATATTTTATCATCCTTCCTTCCAAACAATATATCTGATCCTCTTATGAGCAACAGCTCAGGCTGACAAATGACCCGCAATACAGGATGGACACATGAAGACGGTTGCATAATACCAGCAGACCTGCCTCCACGTGAGGGAGGCTTACTCACTGTAACCCACAGTAAACCCTCGCAGGTATAGGTTACTCACTGTCATTTCATCATCATCGTCTGATATTTCATTTTCTCTGTGATTTGATTTGTGTCCAAAGGGTTATTCATCTGAGGAATGTCACGAAAAAGATTATCATGACCAGCAGGAATCGCACTGCAGCAGAAACAAGGCAGAAAAATACAATAAAAATAGTAAACAGGAGCAAAGGCTTCAGGGATGTGCTTCGTGTGCAGTTTCATATATCTGTGAGGAGGACATTTAATCTAACGATTTTGCCTTAATGTTCCTATAAATCAACACCAACCGATAATTTTAGGCCCCCTCTTCCTCCTGTACTTGACACTTTTCTCCAGGCTTCTGGGAGACTATTATACAACTTCATTCAAGTCATTACACCTTTATTGGCCCGAATGCATTCTGCACCATTTGCGGTTTATGTAGCTGAGAGCGTTTATTAGACAATCCCATCATTCAGCAGGTGAAGTGCTGCTTTGCGCAGAGTTGGCAACAACATTTGTGCAAATGTTGCTTTACAAACAAATAATACTACAGCTGCTCCTGCACTGCCACATAGACCAATAAAGTAGCACTTGCCTTACTGTGCTGCTGTTTCTCTGCAATTTAGCTTCATCACAAATTTCAGATATCTTGAACACACAAATTCAACCTGAGAAAGAAGGTTTAAGCTTGTGTCAAAGCGCAGCATCACTGATAAAAATCAGGACATATAATTAAAGCCTCCAGATGAGCTACTTAATGTGTTGAATATGTTATCTCAAAAAGTTTTAAATATTTTTAGTTTACAGCGGCCTAAATGTTAATACCCATAATTTTTTAATTAAGTATTTTATCCGTATAGTTTAAAAAAATATTATTTATTGTACTTATTTAATTTCTGCATCATTTCGTAAATTGCACAGTAGGTTATTTTATGTTTCTTGAATTGTTATATTTTAACGTCACTTGTATTTATTTTAATAATTATAACTTATATGACTTATACTATAGCCTGTTTTCTGATATAAACATGTATTTTTTGCGCAGATACTATAAAAAAACACATATTTAAGCAATCGGATGCATTGTGCTGCTGATGAATCTTGATTATGTGTGTGTGTGTGTGTGTGTGTGTGTGTGTGTGTGTGTGTGTGTGTGTGTGCGCGCGCGCGCGCGGCCGTCGAGCGCTGTTAGGAGGAGTCTGTGTCGGAGGGGGGCGGTGTGTGCCGAGCCGCTCCGTGAGCTCACTGGCTGCTCTGTCTCTAATGTGTGAGAGTCCTCTTAGAGGTCTGGCCACCGCGACCGACGTTTGGTCATTAGGTGACTGAAGCTCGCAGTGTGCGGACACTCCAGCACCGCCTTCAGTCCGACCCCGGGACCGGGAGAAGTCAGACAGAGGAGACTTTACGCACAGCTCTGCTGAGGAGATGGAATGCATTGAAAGGACTCCGACTCTGTGAAAGTTTGGGTTTTTCTCGTGGAAAAGCAAATTACAGACAATTAATCGGAATGCAGTCACGCTTCACATTCGCCTTCTTTTGAGGTGCAGCAGAGGATGACACCTGCACCACACTTGGCATCTTTGAATAGTAGGTCAAAGCTTCTGCGAGAGTGACTTTCTGTCTTTCATTCTGCACTCAGATCACAGTCCCGCTCGCTCTGGTCCTTGGTTATTTTCTGCAGCTGCAGAATCAGTGCATGTGTTGCGCTCCTATAGCCTATGTCTTCATCTTTGCACCGTCGCGGACTGCGGCAGGAACGCACAAGCGGGCAATCATCTCGTACCTGGACTGCGCGTAAACGCAGGTGAGCTGCTCTGAGGACAGTCATGTACATTTCTGGTTCTGCTGTCACATTTTTCATCTCTTTGAACCAAAGAGAAGGTTTAAAGCAAGGAATAGCCAGATGTAGCTCTGTAAACAGCCTGAAGTGCATTCTGTGCTCACTGTGCTATATATTCACCATGTTGGTTCAAGCATTTGCTGATTAAGAGAGGAATCCCTTTAATAGTTTAAAATCCAGGAATCTGGAGGGAGATTAAATTAGACTGGTGGTTAACCCCTTATAGACCAGTTTATCCTGTGAGCTTTTTGCCCTTAAGGGTTGAAACAAATGGTGTTAATCCACATTGACTAAATATGTTAAACGTTAAATAAGCGTTGCACCAGCAGTTTCAATTAGCTCCCCAGAGATGTTTAGTCTCAGTGAATTTTTATCCCAAAATGGTTTAATTACTGCAAAAATTCATGATGTTTACCCAACATTTCCAGGATGTTGGAGGCGCTTTTGGGATCTCCTCTGAAATTCAATGCACAGTTGAGTCCTTTTTTGGCTGCACAAGATGAGTTTAAAGAGGTTACAGTCAGCCACCGGGTCATTTGGCAGTAGATGATGTGTTTGTGGGATTAGTTGGCTTTGTTTACGTTCGTTCTACTTTGCATTAGATTAAACTCTTTCCTTTTTTTGTCTCTGTCATTCAGCACTCTCTGACATGCCTGCACTACTCACCTCTTCATGAGATCACACCTCCTGGATATTTAGAATAAAAGAAAAGGAAAAACTTCCTCCTCATCACCAGTGAGGCAGTATAATCTGTGAAGCACTGACTGACTCACCATGGGCACCGTACTATCATTATCACCCAGCTCTCGCAAATCAGGCTACTATGACAACCGTCCCGGCTCTCTCAGCCACTACCCGAGCCTCAGCAGCCGCTCCCTCAACAGCCAAAAAGACCGCGGGCTAAAGAGGGGCCAGTCCATCTTCCTCCCAGCACTCACATGGAAGAGACTTGTGGCCTCTACAAAGAAGAAGGGCAACTCGAAGAAAGGCTCTGGTGGCCCGGTGGCCCTCGGGGATCCTCTGAATAACAACAACAACATTAACATCTACCAGAAGGATCCCGTGCTGCACCTCAACCATGAGAATGTGAAGAAGTCGCTGTCATGTGCCAACCTGTCTAGCTACGAGGGCCCAGCCGGTCTGGGTCTGGGGCTCGGCTACGGACTGGGGATGGGTCAGGGACATGGATATGGCTACACCAAATCCCAGCAGCTTTCCTCTGTGAAAAAAGTCCCCCAGGGCACGGTGACCTCGTCTCCGAAGCGCGTCATCGTCCAGGCCTCCACCAGCGAGCTCCTCCGCTGTTTGGGGGAGTTCCTGTGCTGTCGCTGCTACCGCCTGAAGCACCTGTCTCCGGCCGATCCGGTGCTCTGGCTGCGGGCTGTGGACCGCTCGCTGCTGCTGCAGGGCTGGCAGGACCAGGCCTTCGTTACTCCGGCCAACGTGGTCTTCGTCTACATGCTGTGCCGAGACGTAGTGGATGGTGATCTAGTGGCGTCGGAGCACGAGCTGCAGGCCATCCTGCTCACCTGCCTCTACCTGTCCTACTCCTACATGGGCAATGAGATCTCATACCCTCTTAAGCCCTTCCTGGTAGAGGCGGGCAAGGAGGCCTTCTGGGACCGCTGCCTCGCCATCATCGACGCCACAAGCTCCAAGATGCTGCGCATCAATGCAGACCCGCACTTTTTCACACAAGTATTTGCTGAACTCAAGAGCGAAGGAGGCTGTGGCCCTCAGGATTATAGCCGGGTGCTTGATCGGTGAGCACCCATCCTCGCTGACCACATGCCTTTGTGTACACTCATGCACTCGTACACACACACACACACACACACACACATAATTGTCATGCAGATTGCTCCACCCCTTTTTCTTCTATGAAGGCCTATCTTAAAAGAATTACACAGAAGTATTGAATCATTGCATTTGTGCTTGTTGCCATTGTCCCATCTGTCCACAGATAACTGGTTGAGTGGGGCTTACAGCTGTTTGTGAGTTTACTTTAACCATTTGGTCCACCTGCTCCCTTCCGTGTCTGGTCCCAGTCGTCCCAGCTACTCCTCTGTATCTGCACAGCCTCACCTTAACATTATCAATCTGTATGCACAAGGCAAGGAGATGCCATCACCTTACGCAAAGCACGTTTTTTTTCCCAATAGTGACAGAAGAGAAAATAGGGCTCAGACAACATAGTCCACATGAAAATTTCATGGATAATACAAAGCAACATCTTGACATCCTCCGCCGTCTCAAGTGCCCGCGGTTCAGACTGATGGGAACAGCTGAGACGTCCATGTTTGCTCAGTAAAACAAAACGAACAGGCAGTGTGTTTTTGTGGAGCCTTTTGAGGGAACACTTGCTGTTTGTTTTTCCCTTCACTCACTCAAACCTGCCAGCGGCTCTTCCGTGTGTTAAAGTCTCATTTAACCCTGAGGAGGAAGCCGAACATGCGTTTACCGTGGGCATGTTTGGTGCGAGCGCATGCATGGCTGTGCGCGCAGGCATCGTGCGCTGGACGGCAGCCAAGGTCATCAGCTGTTTACCCCATCCTTTGTTCCCTGCATCTTGTTGACAGGGCACCAACAGCCGTGGTATTAATGAGATTAGCCGATTACTGCTGCCCCTCCCCTACGTCAACCTCTCCCCCTTCTTGTCCGGTCGGCAGCCCTGCAGACCTTCAGTGGCTAATCCAGCCCAGGCAGGACTGGGCAGGACTATAGACACACACACATTAAAATACTTTGCTGTGTGTGCTTTATTCTCCGTGCTGCGTGAATGTGTGGCACACGTGTGCAGCTTGGGGTCCGAGGTGGAGGCAGCAAATCTTTCCAGAGGCCATCCAGGCAGAAATGACAGACGAAAGGCGTTTGTTATTGCTGCTTCTGAATTTGTCCCACTTTCTCATCCCTCACCTGCGCATCCTCATCTGCCATCAACAGGCTCTCAGGAACTGGGAGTTCATTTCTCTCATGTTCCTCCCTCCGCTCGACTATTCCCTTGAATGAAGCCATTGGCATTTGTGCTTCAGTGGCTTTAATCCCTGGTCCTCGTGTGTTTTACTGTGCATGTCAGTGATGGGTCACAGATGAGCTCCAAGTTCATTGTTTTTAGATTTTAAGGGCTTATCAACTGCATTTGAACCACTGTAGTCATAAGAAGATTTGGTTCTACAGTAATTTATATTTGGTGGCTTTTTATTTTTTTTCTGGGAGCTCTCTCTTCTTTCACATGCATGCAGGGGAAGCCAGAGGAAGGGAGAGCAGCTGCAAGACCCAGCTGAGAACAGAGCAGGCATCAGCGGCAGCAGACGTGATATTTATTAAGTCAGACACAGCATGGAAGGACGAGCTGGGGTGGAAGTGGGTTGCAAAGTGACTTGCCCTATATGAGATAGAAAGTTGGCTCTGTAGAAGGGTAACGGCTGAGCAATCAGCTGATCTGGGCTTGCGTTAAAATCAGCCAATCTGCCAAGATTGCGGCTGAGCTTGACTTCATGGCCGCCGTGAACTAGAGCTACGTCTTGTAATGCTGACAGCACAATAAAAGCTCGATTAAAGCCCAAATGTTCAAATTTTCAGAAAAACGCTAGACGTATGGATTCTTTTAGATTTTTTAATCAAGGTTGATAAACTCACATATTTAAAGGGTTTGGGGGAGAAAAATGAAGAGGCTTCCCAACTTATTTTGGGCTTATGCTCCTTTAAAAATTATATGTGTGTCTGTGACTCATCGCTGATGCGTATGTCTAATTGTAAAACGTGTTTTTAAAAGAAAAATGTAAGTCATTTACATAAAGAAGGTAAATGTTTGTGGAAAAAAAGATATCTTTTTGTTCTCCTCCTCTTTTAATCACTTCAAGATCCTTCAGAGTCTTTCCTGTGACCCTTATTTTGGGTTCTTGAGGGGGTTTATGATGAATTTGAACCAAGAAGCTGTTTAAAACATAAAAATTTCTTATTGTGTGAAGTGGAAATGCCTTAATCTTATTGTAGCAGGGCATCTGGAGGTTTTGGTGCTCCACCTCCCTTCTCCACGTGGCAATCACTTTGGTGT
This sequence comes from Aulonocara stuartgranti, assembly GCF_965226115.1. NCBI lineage: Eukaryota > Metazoa > Chordata > Actinopteri > Cichliformes > Cichlidae > Aulonocara > Aulonocara stuartgranti. Next base: position 28,155,783 of record NC_138957.1, read on the forward strand.
GATGCTTCGCTATATTCTCGGCCACAAGGTCGTACGATACACGAGCATCTTCTAATCCTGCAGCCCAATCAAACAGATAGAGGGAACCCAGGATGAAAACATGGAGAAATAAGCAAACAATTCCCCTCGAGTGAAGCCTTCAAGCCCAGCTCTGACAAAGTGAAGGCTGCCCCACCGCCTACTCCAGCTCATCCAAGCTTACTGGAGTTGAGCCTCCCTGCTCTCCTGAGGGGTCTCGCATGAGCTCACGCCAGCCTGAGAGGAGCGACTGTGGTGAGTCACGCTCGGAGAGTCGAGTAGTGAAACATCGCTTTCTCTACAGCGTTGACCAGCAGCCATTTTGGACTTGTAGGTCAGCGCAGCTCTCTCTGCGGCCTGGTTTCGTCTCTAACAAGGACACTTGTGTCTTAACTCACCCCCTCCTGCCTCTCCCCTCCCTACACACACTCAGCTGTTGTTCCCTGCCTGTTTCATTAGATTTGACACCCCGCACCCGCCAGCCATTGTCAGGACGAGGAAGGGCAGAATGGGCCAGTTTGTTGGCACCGGCTTGGTTTGTGTTTGCGTGTGCATGCAGGTCAAAGTTAAGGGCAACATCTGCTTCCACCATGCAGCTCGTGCAGACCTGGGTGATAATTAAATCATCTCATTGACATCAGCAAGAAATGAGGAGTAGAGGAGCACATCGCGACCCTTTTCTTTTAATGAAAAAGGCCTTTTTCTTACACGTGGCCTATTCTTCACTCTCTGTAGCAGCACAGACACAGCACAGAACCACGATTATATCAGCCTGATCGTTAGAATTTGACCCTAAACAAAAAGGCAACACCTCCCCCGCCCCTTTTTTCAGCACATCTGTCCAATCAGTCGGCAGCTGGACTGTATAGCTGTTCCTTAACTAACTCGCTTTTTAGCTGGAACTGTAATTCTGTTTTATCCAATCAAAACCCCCCGATATGCGTCCCGAGCGGATTCTTGCTTCTGACTGACGGCGGACACACGATGCCTGTGATTTAACCGTGATAAAACAGTGCAGTTTGGACCTCGCTCTGTAGATGGGACCTCCGTCTGGGACTTTGGCAACTGAGAGTTGCAGAATATTTCAGGTGGCTCTTTGCAGGAGGCTTTGGCTGTTTGTGAACAATGTTACAAAAGACTTAAAAGATAAGTCTGGTATTGTTCTTTATTTTTCTTACTGTCAACAAGCATCAGACTGGGTTTTTACGCTTTCAGACTTGTCTGCAAGCTGGTTCTGACTGAAGACGGGACGTGAATGTATACTTTTATTTTATGAAAAAGGGGTGGGCACTTTAGTTTATAGGAAACATCAATGACACAGGAGGAAATTAGTTGGGGAATTTACAGCTGCAGGGTTCGAGTTAGAAAAACTACAGTGCCTATGTTCATTAAATTAAGCAGCATGTGTTTGTGTTTAAGCTGCTGCGTATCAATAATTATTTGATCTGTTGACACTAAGAAATCTGGAAAGTACATCACTGCTTATCCTTTAAGCTGCCACAGCTCTGTGAGCTGTGTTATTTCAGTGCTGCTGTAGGTTGGTGTGTCATTTCAATGGCACGCCTTAGACTGATGATGTAAATACGAGGATGTGTAACAAAAAGAGCTGTTAAGAATGAAAAAATGAACAAAAACAAATAGTGTTGCTGTGTAGTAGCATGCATGCCAGCCAGGTAGTTTAGATATTTTTCTTTCTTTTTTTTTTACTTCTGCTTTTGTTGGATATGTGTGATGTTTTAAATGAATTTCTATGGTAATTTAAAACTGGATCTCATTGGTTACAGGAAACACGATGTCGTCAGTATTAAAGTCTCTCATGGCTGCAGGTGTAACGATCAACATTATGGTCTGCTCATGTTCAGAAACACTAGAGACATTTAACGAAACAGAAAAGCTCGTTTTTCGAAAGTCCTGAAAGATCAAAGCGTGTCACGTGACTCACTCTCACACCAGGCTTCATTTGTCACTTCGCTAAGTTAGATGTGGTCATCTGGAGTCTTTTTTAAAACCCGAGCTCGCCCCTGTCTTGTTGCTAAATTCGTAAAGAACTGATCGAGTTAGAGGCTTTTCTCATCGATGCACCAGCTGGTGACACAAAGGCGTCCATTGTGCGTGCAGCAGTCGTCGCAGGCGGCTCCGGCTCGGCCTGCGTCCTCTCTGATGCAAAACAACACGTTAAAATTTCACCACAACTTCACTTTATTTCTGCGTCTTTTCCTGTGCCAGGAGTGGACAGATGTTAGTCCAGAGATAAATATGTAACTGTCCAGTCCATTTCCTCCTCCACCGCTGCTGCTGCTCCTGAGTTTCCATGGTTACTTTCCTCAGACATCTTTTATAACTGTCGCACCGAGATGAAGCAGCACCTCGAGCGACTTTTGTAAAGCCACTCAAGTGTGCGTCTCTCTAAAAGTGAAAATACTGTTGATGGGGAAAACTTGAAGAAAAACAAATGTGACTGTTTCATTTTTTTTTCTTTTTTTTGTTGTTTATTTCCTTTTTCATGATGATGACGATGATGATGTTTACTATATTGATTATTTAATAAAGTATTGAGCTGAAATCCAAACCTGCTGCTTCCCATTTTCCACTTAAATAAACTGCCTTTGTCCTCCACACAGCACATGATGATATATTCTCTGCATTCAATCCAGCTAACTTAAGGCTGGCTGTAAATTCATGTGGGACATAAGAAAAAAACTTAATGCACAGACACACAATGGCGCTGCGCTGCAGATGGCCTTTTGGCTTCCTGTCAGTGAGGGCTGGGCTCCATCTGAGCATTTCTCTGCACTCAGTTGCCACCCTTTCCTCTGTTACCACAGGTGGAATTGCTGTGATGTGAAGCTGCCTCTGCTCTCCTCCGAGTGCGATGAGAAGATTTTTATACGACATGAAAGAACAAAGTTGGTGCTGCAGAGCTGAGACGGCTTTGTTCTGCAAGCGTACATGAGTTTAAAATGAGAAACGCAGAGAGGAAAGCAGGTTTTGTGTTGCTGATTTAGTAGCTGTGGTCAGCAGAGCGTCTGCCTCGGGCTGCCTTCACACACACACACACACACACGCACGTATGCACACACACACATGCACGTATGCACGCACACACACACACACACACACACACACACACACACACACACACACACACACCGATATCTCTACATCTTAGCTGCTTCTCTTCCCACAACTTTGCATTTTTCTAAAAATTTTCTTAAAATTTTGATTCAGAAACTACAACATTTATTTCTTGTTACGTTTACATTACTTTAAAAGAAAAGGACACCTTCGAATTGGTGCACTGTTACTAGCTAATAATAATAGTTACATAAATGAACCGCATACATGAACTTTATATGTAGAATATTCTCCAATAGCTCCAACATATTCGAACTGGCACAAAATCACAGCACTGAGGGAAAAAACAATCATAGGCATCGTCCGCTCAATGTTATTGTTAAAGGTAATATTGAATCAGATACCCTAGCAGAAGCCATTAAAGGCGTTTTAATGGCTGGCTCAGTAATAAATTGAGCTGAAGTTTTAGACTGTTTTGCTTTCTAACATTTAACTGAGCCATCGTTAGCCTGTTCTAGGCCTCAGTCACACAGGCTAAGAGTTTAGTTGCCAAACCTTTGGCAGTCGCAGGTCAATAGGGAAAAATGCACGTTCCCTCAATAGCTGGTGAGCGGATTGTTGTTTCTTGGTGATGGTTGCTGCACCAAAAACCCCTGTGTGATTGTTTTGGTTGCTCGAAGAATGCTTCCATCGCCTGGAGTTTGCAGCGAAGACTACCAAGTGATAGTGAAACTTAAAACAGTGCGATTAAGATCAGAAACGGTAAGACTCGTGTTGTTCTCTGAGGCTCGCTGGACATGGGAGCTCAGTCTTTAACGTATTCTACAGATGTGTGGTGAAGGATTCCTCTGCTTCTGCATCACTGTGTGGCATGGCAGAAGATAAGTCTTTGCTGACGATTGGTCCAACACCACCACCATCAACTCCAGCAGATGCAGGAAAAGTGTCTTCTGCATCTTGAAAGACCTTACTCACCCAGCACACACACTGTTTGTTTCACTTCCCTCAGGCAGGAGGCCGTGGAGCATCAAAGCAGGACCCCCAGACTGAGGAAGACCTTCTTCCCTGAGGCTGTAAGACTGCTGACCTCGGGTGGTGCTCTGTAGTCTGCTGCTACAAGCTAAAGATGACAGGCATGAGAAACCACTTGAGTCTTCACACTAGTCACTGCACTTTCTTTGAAACTTGTAAACTGTCACACTGTCATTTTATTATTGATAGTTAATTCACGTGGCTATGATGCTTCTTTGGTCCCAAATAAAAGCCAAGAAGGTTAAAAATATAATAGAAATTTATGCAAAAAAGAAATGCAGCTTTTAAGGCCTTTACACACTGGAAGCGTCCGTGTGATTATTTTGTGCAATAAAACATTTTTCAGACTCACCAATCCTAAATGCAACCCTCCACACCGACCAAGTAATTTCCTTGGATGAGTTTATTTAGTTATTTTTTCAAACCAATTTTTCAGATCCGAATAAATAGATCTGACCAGTCAGACCACAGCATTTGGCAACAATACACCCATAGCTCAAAACACGCACTGGTACTGAACATACAATGATATGAAAATAGTGAAATAACACTAGTTTATGTCAAACGCTCGGTGTAATGGCCTTTTCTTTGATCTCCTCACTGTGTGACTGATTAGACAAGCTGGCATCTCTCATGCAAACTACAGGCAATCGGGTAGCGACTGGAGAGGTTTCTGGCACAGCACTGTAACCTTGTGACTAATTTCACCTAGCAACTGCCGGAAACCACTCCCCAACCTGTTGGTAGAACACACATTTCTCCATAGCAACGGGTGGTAACCAAGGAGTTGCAGACCAGACTCTAAGCCTTTGTGACTGAGGTCTTTCCTTTGCTATTCCTTTTACAGTGAGTCCAAACGTCTGCCATGAAAATAAAACCCTACATTTTTTTACTTTAAAGCTTTTAAATGTCCCAGAGGAGACGTTTGCTAACAGGTGGCTAAATGAGAGTGGCACCGTTATGGCGTGTTTAATCCACGTTCTTACTTTTTACCAAAGCTAGAAATGGTTAAGTGCTTCTTAACAAACACATGGGTTTTCCTTTTAAATGCATATATTTAGCTTTTGTCATGTAACAGCTGTTCTCCATCTAACTATGACTGAGAAATGAGTTTTCGGTGAAAGAAGCTTACTTGGCGCGGCACTATGTCACCCTGTCGATGATACTAGAAAATGATTATTTAAATGTCATTTATTATCTCTTCACAATGCGAGGGTGAGAGGGCAGTCGGGGAAAACTACACAGCGGTGGTCAGTGGCCGGCACGGGGGACCCCTCATAGGGCAAAGAGGTGAGGGAGGTGAGGCCTGGGGTGCTTTAATAAGAAAAAAAGGAAGAAGACAGATGAGACGAGATGGAGAGGATTCGCTGCAGATGGCTGCCGTGGCCTGACCGAGTCCTTTCCAGCTTTCTCCTGTCCTCGGAGGACACAAATCACCAGCTCTCTGCCTCCCGGTGTCACTCTTCTATAGAGCCTCTGAGCTCCCTGGGGCTTTTCAAAGCCTCGGCTGCTGTTCACTGACTTTTATCGGTCCTCTGGGAACCAACATGCACCAAAACCCTGCTGCCATTCTTCCCATAGATGGTCTCCAAAGACATTATCTGTCCGAGCTGTGCTGCACTTTTCTGCCTCAGTCCCTGCTTTAAGTACATATTTAAAAAAGAAAACATGTTCAGGTGTTAATACGAAGAGCAAAACAGTTGCTTTCCAAACTGTATATTCAGCATATTCAGCTATTGGCAAGCAAGGGCAAGGAGCATATTACTGGGTAATTAGGTCACATTAGTGTGTGGTGGTCATAATAATAAAACCCTGTTTACAAGAACAAGCATATCCTCTGTGGCGGCTATATCAGTTATGTCTACTCTACACTAATGTTAGACACAGGGGTCATTTTCAACGCTCAATGCCGTGTTCACGTCATAGTGTAATTACCAATTTACCACTTATAAACAGCACTGGCGTCAACACTAATTAATACTGAATGGGGAGGCTGTTTGTTTAGTGTTTAAATAAGCCAACCGACTCATTATTTCCTGCTAATGGTCAAATGGACAAAATGACATGAAACAGTTCTGGTGCACATGTAGGACTAGGACTAACTGGCACTAGATTGCAGTACGAGAACAGAACATCCTTTATTTCCAAGCCTTCTGCACATACCATGAACTACCGAGGGACATCTTTTGCCCTTGACTGTTAGCTTTAGAGTAGCTATCCGTATATAAGGCAGCTTGCTTTGAGTGGGCACTCAAAGTGCTTTTTACTCAAAGCCTCATTCACCCAATTACACACACATTCATATACTTTTTTGTATACCTAACTGCCTCGTCTAAGGATGCAATCACAGGCGACTTGAGGTTCATTATCTTGCCCAAGGATACGTCGACATGTAAACTGGAGTAGTTAGAGAATCATTCCACCGACCTTTCCCTGTACCTTCTGAGCCACAGCCACCCTAACTTAATCAATGCAAGCCTGTGATCCGCTCTCACTGGGAATTCCTCAATCATGGGAAATAACTGTAATCTCAAATCCCACTGGATTCCTACTGTAGAATGGAAATTCTTTTGTGTCCATTAAAATGATCAGAGTGGCTGTTCTTCTAGGTGTTGCAATAAAGTTTGAAGTCCAGACATCCATAAAAAAATAGGATATATGAGGTTTAGAGGCAGGAATAGAAATTGGCAGTAAGTGTTCTGACTTAAATAAACAAAACAACCCCCCAGAACAGCGCTGCTATTACTTTGGATGAATGAAGATGGAAAAGGAAATAGCAGTGACATTTGGAGGTTAGCAAAGCGGAGCTAGTTGATGTAAAATCACCGTGTGGCATGCTATAGCGCTACGGTTAAGCTAATATAAACACATTAGCAGACCTAGAATGGCTAAACTGCTTTCAGTGCAACCAAGAGAACATCTGCAATGACCCCATCCACAAGACGAGGTTAGTCATTAATGCTACAGTCACAACAGCAGTCAGAGCCAAAATTATTGCGACTTTGTGCAACAAATTCCATCGTATTTGCACTGTTGGTGACTTCTAGAATATTTTTTAACTGGATTAGATGACAAATAAGACTGACTGTGTGGTAGTATGTGTCCAAAAAGTATGTACATCACTTCTGTTAAATATAACGTTTGTCCTCTGGTAAAATTCTGAGGCTAGACCTTACTTGGAGCCAGTTTGATGCACCTTTTTTCCTTATGTCCCAGAGCGGGATGAAGCGCTTATCCAGTAAAATTCTAGTCTGTTACTTTGGATTCCACTTTTATCCAAACACGGCACCTTCGAAACCAGAGGGTGACATCATGGTTGCCATGTCCGTATTTTATATACAGTATGTGAACTGCCTTTATACTGCGTATTATCAACAAGCACACCACTTAAAGTTGCTTTGTCTGCTTTGACCACGTATTTTTCAGTTTGAGACATGTCAGTCTCAATACAAAGAGTACTAAAAATAAAGCTTTGCACTGCAGACATGACCCTGTCTGGTGATGTTCAACACGAACACCTGCTTCTTCACTATCGATGCACCATTCAAGAAAGTCAGTGTAAGAAAAAAAAGCAACAGTTTAAGAAGAAGATTTTCTTCATATTGAACCTTTGCAAGCTACCCAAACAACATAAAATGTGACTCTTTTTCCCTGTGTTTGGTCGCTGTGGTTTATCAAACGTTTCCTGATTAGTAAGCATTTGGGCTGATGGCATGCTGGCTCAGAGCGAGCCAAAGTAAAAACCAATCTCCCCCCTCATGTTACTGTAATCTGCAGCATGTGACCTCCTCTGATGGAGGGATGCTGGAAAACCTGCAGGGCTCACCAAACCAGTGGCTGCTCTGCACTGAGAGGATTTAAGGGGAAAAAACACAGAAGCTCTGGGACACGTTATATTCCCACTGGTAAATCCTCTCCAACTCATTACCAAATCCTCACTGCAGGGCTGCTAAGCTCTAAAGAGAGACGGACCAGGTGCCAGTCTTTTTGTAATGGAATTGCACGGCGGTTTAAGTGATTGCATCAACAATTGCCACCCCTGATAAATTAGATTAGACGTAGAAGAATCCTGTTTGCACACTGTTGCTGTAAGAAACTGAGAAACTTCATGATAATCCAAAGCAAGCATCAGATGAAACGCTGTTAGCGTCGATCTACATTCTAACCACATGGCTGATTGCAGTATTGCGTTTGTGCCAGCGAGATTGGGTTTTATTCACAGCGAGGAGAGATGTGATTGGAGCTGTCAGAAAGGAAAATGACTGCAAAAATGATGCCGAAGAAAAGCTTGGCAGCAGCAGCTGTGACTGTGATGGGGAAACAATTGAGAAAATAACTGTTGCATTTGTGCTAATGGAAAAGATGCCATTAAGCTAAACCCATCAAAAAGCAGGGGAAGCACTATGAATTTCAACTCTGCTTTTGTGAAAAAGATGTTGATTTGGTGAGGCAAAAATATGATCTGATAATTAATTGTTCATCTGTTCTGAAAACGTGTTTGCATGGATCGAAGACGCACGCGAAACACACTTAATAATCGGAGATGGAGAGGCTTCAAATGCTGCTCTAACACGTAATTGATAAATCACTGCTTTTACATGAATGATTAAAGGATTACACACAAACAAATGCAGCATATAATCTCTGTTTTCTAACATACAGCCGCCTCCAGCGAGTGATTGGTGGAGCTGTAACTGGGAGAAGAGCTGTGGTTTTCATCCACGGGAGCGACAGCAGATTAACACAGAAACTCTGGAGGCCTTCGTTTGGCGCCGAAACACAGAGCTTTCACAGTAACATGCATGAGTCTGAGGCTCACGCTGAGGCGCTGCTCGTGGCATCTTGGTAAACAAATCTCGGTCAGTTGCCTGATCTTCCCTCTGCAGCTGTAGAGACCTTGGGATTCTCTCATTTTCTGAGACTCAAAGTCGAAATTAGATTTACAATTAACTTTGTTTTGCTACTAAGTGCAATTTGCTGTGAAAATAGCAGCATGAGGGCAGAGGGCTGAGGTGTGCCGACGGCCGTGATTTCTGCTGCATGCTTACTTTAATTTTTCTTTGATTATTGAGATCTCAATATAACGAGACGCGAAAGAAGAAGCTGCTGACTTCGGTCACCTAGTTAATAAAACCTGAGGGTCAAAAGTTCACAAGAGGTTCAGAGAAGAAACCAAAAAGACTCACTCATCACTCATTGAAGTGCTAAACACATTAATAAATAAATAATAATGATCCAGTGAAGTAATGTAGTATAATACTTACTTTTACTTTGGGCATTTTAAGCATATTTTGATGCTAAACTTTTCTTACGTAGGATAATGACTTTTATTTAACAACCTAAATGATTCTTTCACTACTTTTCATGTAATCTGTATTATGGCACATGAAAGTGAAAATCATGCCTTGTGTTTTGTACAATATTTATTTGATTTGTTTTTATTTATTCCACTGAGAAATGGGCACTGAGCAAAACCACCTCGTAATAAAACTACACAAAAAGTTGCACCGTCTTGAAGGTGTGTTGCTTCAGATAGCAGCGAGGCATGAAAAACAATCCAATTCCCCCAGTGTAACAAAGTCTTCAGTCAGGTAGGAACATGGCATTTTTTTTGTCAGTTCCTTGAAGCATCATCTAAATTAGCTTTAATTTCACTCGTCACAGGGAAGTAAAAACTGCATGTATAAAATTACCAGACAAAAACTAATTTAAATCAGTTTTAAAAAGCAGGTTTTTGCCCTCTAGAAGATATGCCTCTTCCATCTTTATTGTTTCCATGCCCCATGAACTTCTCTCTCTGTTATATATGTCTGGCTTTAATACTTTTCAAACCCCTAAACACTATACAGCATTTTATGACACCACCAGATATTTTATCTTTACAAGGCCTGAGTTATTAGTCGCTTTATTTAGCTGTTTTATTCTTTAGAACTTCTCACATACCTGTAGCTCCCATTTCCCAGAGGAAGATTATGTGTTTTAAACTTCCTCTGGATCGTTCACACGTTAATGTCACGTTGCAGTCATGCGAGAGTCATTACAGTTGCAAGAATAAAGGTGTGAATTGGCATCAAACCTCCTGAGACAGGATGTCAAGACAGCCTTGTAGTCCCAGCACCACTTTGAAGTGAAGAGAAAAAAAACAAGCAAGCTTTCGACTTTTTGATGTTTCACATTCACTAGCTGTTTAATTTGCAGTGTTCCCTAAATACACTTTAACAGTGCATTATTTATTTTTCGCTTAGTGATAGCTGAGCAGCGTGATCTGTTAACGTTTTTGGAAACAAGTTTGAAAGGCTCTTTCCACACATGAGGTCCAAACAGTTTGAACAGAATTAGGCTGGGATGTTTCCCACAGGTGTCCTCACTCACACGTGCCACACAGGACTGGACAGGAAACGGTCCAGTTCAAACTATTCAAAATACTCCCCGTCTCTTGAGCTTATTTGATGTCTGCGAGTCTGCTTGGGTCCCAGTGGCGTAAATCTCATCATCGGCTACTGGCTGTTATCTTTATATGTTGCGTACCCTGAAAGCAGTTACATTGCTTTTCTGAGCTTCTGAGACAATGATGTGGGCAACAAATCATTGTCATTTATTTTATAAAGAACTCAGAAGCTTAAACACGGATTTAAATCAGAGGAAAGACATGCTTTTTCCAACTTCCACCCAGTATTCAGAAGGTGTGAACATCCTGGTCCAGCATCACGGACGATTTTGGTGACTTTGGTGTAACTTACAGAGCTACAATATTTTCTCCTTCCACATTATGCAGATCCTACTCATGAAAAATACACACACACACATCTGTACTCTCAGAGTATTATGTAGCACTGAGATTTGGGGAATCACAGCAGGGTGTGCGTCAAAGAGCAGGAGTCACGGCGAGGGCAGGACATCACCGAGTCGCACTAACAGGTCACCGTGGAGACAGATAAAAACTGGCAGCACATCAGAGAATTAAGATCTCAGACTGTGAACAGAGACACGCACATATTTGCTCAGAGGGGGAAAAAACTACAAGTGGAGCAGTAACTGTATTTAAAACCTCACTAAAAGAAAGTGGAAGTTTTGTTGTGTTTGAAATGAAGCTTTTGCAATAAAACACTAAATCTAATTTTCCACATTAAAGTCTGCTTGTCCTTCTTTGGAAACCTGCTGCTAATCTCGGCTAAAGGCTACATTAGCTGCTACTAGCATAACACACCCGAATCTGCAGTTGCATTGAGAATAAGGAATAATAAAGGAATAAAAAAGTCCAAGGCTGTTTTAAATCCACTCTATAGTGGGCATGTATAAAAGAGGGACACTGTTATGTTTGTGCATCCATCCATGCAGGATGGACGTTTTAGCTTGTGAGGGCAGCAGTCAAAGCAGAGAAACCCAGATCTTCCTCTCCCCCCACCTCGTCTAGCTCATCTGAAGGGGATACCAAGGCATTCCCAAGCCAGCTGAGAGATATAATCCCTCCAGCATGCTCTGGGTCTTCCCCGGGGCAACTCCTGCTGGGATATGCTTGTAACATCTCTCCTAAGAGTACACCCGGGATGCATCTGTTCAAGGACCCAACACATGCGATGGTTGTGCTTACTGGTTTTCACTTTACTTATCAGTTGCACAGACAAAGACACAGTCAGTCCAGACCTCTGTCTCTCCCTTCTCCGCTCGTCTGTTCCTTCACTATGAAAAGAAACTGAGACCGCCATCAGTCCAGTCGCCACCACCTGTGGCCTCACCTGCCTCCTAGAGATGGGCAGACTGATCTAAACATCTATATCGATACCAACACTGGTAGTGGTATTTGATCGATGCTAGCGCTAGGACTGATAGGATGCTTTGTTTCTACCCTCTTAGTATGAAGCGTACTGAACTGTGTTAAACATTTTTTTCTTTGGAAAATTAAAAAACATACATCAGTTATAATCTGTGAAAAATGTGCAAACCTTTTTGTGCTGACTGTCATGTGAATTGTATTTATAGCCTGTAGCACATTTAAGCAACAGTGGCTGAGCCAAAGTGCTTTAGAGGCTGGCACAAAAAGAAATTGCTAACTGATGATGATTCATTTATAAATCATGTAACACAAGCTGCCTTTACAGGTTAAAAGTATTTGTATTGGTATCAGCACCACTGGCTGATTTTCATTTGAGTCAGAAAGGTAGAATGTTAAGTTATCAACCAACATCAAATTTAATTAGCATTGGCTGCAGGTATAAATTGTGTGTTGACTGGTAGTTTAAAAATCACCAGAATGTGAAACTGAAGCAGAGACTTCTTGGGTCATTTGTTAGTACAGTAAGCCACACAACATTTTTTTGGCTGATAATACATCTAAAATATCTCAAACAAAGTGGATAGGTCTGGTTCAGTCACAGACTGTTCGCCTTAATTGAGTTTAAAATGATCGGTTATGTAAAAAGCCCTCCGGGACTAAACAACAACAAACCCTGTTCAGTTGTTATAAGCATGTAAATCAGCTACAGAGACTGAAACCATGTTTGTAGCAGGCTGTAAACATGTTTATTCCTGCTGTAACATGGGAGTCTGTGGGGATTAACTCATATTTGGAGTTAGTCTTGAGTGGCCACCAGAGGAACTGTAGTTTATAGTACTGGCTTTATTTTTTTACCACTTGTATTATGTAAGTATCAGTTCCTTCCACGGGACAGTTTGCATCAAACATTGAGACAACAAACTAAAGGACTAATAATGACAATTATGCAGCAATCTTTACTATTAAAGGATCATTTTCTTTAAGCATGTCCGTAAATCTGGTTCATACCAAATGGTTTATCTGTTCTTCAATTGTAAATATTCTGGGAAGAATTACACAAAAGAGCTCAAATTTATCTGCAGCTGCTGTTAGTTAGACCTGGAAAACACTCATGATTATTAATGTAAAAAAACATTTATTGTCACAATTATTGTTTCTACAAATCTCAAAACGTGAACAATGCAAAGGTAGCACGATTTTCAACGGCACTGTAGAAACACACAAGGTTCAATTTAATCACACGTTTCTTGTTTTCTATGATTGGTTAGCTTTAACCATGATAAACAAGCTGGGCTTCAGTTTAGTGCGGCTTCTCCTGAGACGACAAATTTACACTTTATTTAATGCCGTACTTTTATTTAAAGTTCTGTAAAAGACTCCAATAGAAGACGTTTGTATAAAAGCAGGTTTCATTGTGAGTTTGTTCACAATAAAAGAAACATATCTGGACAACCAGATAGCACAATAAATAAACAAGGAATGTTCAGTTTCATTCCTCAGAAATCATTTAAATGACCTCTCCAGTGCTGGTTTGTGTTTATCAGTCTAACTATCAGGAAAGGGGATGAGAGAGGAAGCAGCTCCTGCGTCACGGGGTCCAGTTTTCTGTGGACGCGGGCTCATAGCTGCCACTCAGAGGACGGATAGAAGCGTCTTTACTGATTCATTATGTTGCAGGGAAACCTTAAAGCCACTTAAGGCTGAACATTTTAATGGGTTTTAAATACTGCGTAAAGTCGACATTCACTCTGTTCATGTGGCAAAACATGAGAGAAACACTAACATACAGAGAACTTAAGTAAACATTGAATAATGAATTTTCCCCCACTGTCTTTTTTCTTTCCCCTTTTATTACTTCTGACATAATTATCTCAGTCTGCAGGCAGCGGTGTGTTACAACACAAAAACATGTCCATATTTATCATCATAAAAAGTGCTTTTTGTTTCTGTTTTTTCAATCATATCTTAAAAAAACATCTTTATATTTCATAAAAATACAAAAAAGCATAAACAGTACGATACATATAAATGTGTTATAAATGAATATAAAAGTATTTCAGCTTTCAGTTTCCTCTGCGTGCTGAAGAAAGCAGATTCTCCCAGAAAAAATGCTCAGATTACTACTTTAAAATCCTCATATACTGCAAAATTGTTTATATGTATTAAAAGAAATTCTTGCTAAAGTCCAGCTGGGATGTCTGTGGCTGATATTTTCTCCTTAGATGTTGATGAGGTGTAGCTGTTAATGGTTTGACTGGGGGACTGTTAGTTAGCGGGCACCAGCAGGATGAAACCGTCTTTACTCTTCTTGAAATCGGCGATGGTTTGACCGGCTTTGGTCTCCACCGAGATGTTCTTGGGCTTGCCTCGCATGTGAATCTCCAAACCTGAACGGCAAACCTTCACAGGAAACTGGACTTTTTTCACCCTGGAAGACAACAACGCAAACATTTGGGTTTCAATAACTTTGCCAGAACTGATACGTGATTAGCTGATGGTTATCATGGTTACAGGGACCAGGATCACTCATTAAACTGCTGGAATATTGATCTGGTCAGTTAAATAGCAGAAGATGTTCAGACACAATTGCTCAGTGGGAAAATTACAAGGAGGTTTAAAACATGTCCACATCCATCCATGTCCATATACGGGCTGTAGAAATCACTTTTATTGCCACTTATATATTATCTTGGATATTAGACGAAAGTATGAAGCTGCTTTTGATTCACTTGGAGACAGACTTTTTGTTAAGCCTTTTTTGACTGAATTCCCAGATGCACAGATATAAAACTAACTTTGATCTTTATTTCATTTTTACCCAGACATTAAAATACAGGTCTACACAAGCTAAGATTCAAGAGTCCCAAACCTGCCCACTGGTGTGTGGGTTTTAGGAACATTGCATTAATTGCTGCTAATCCAAAATCTTGGGATACCAAAATTGCAGTCTGCTCCTCTTAGAAGTGTGTTTTGAATGTCTACCGCAACAAGACTACAACATTTCCAGAGCAAGTCACAAAGTAAAAAAAAGAAAAAAACCCAAAACTGAAGCATCACCACAAAATATTTGTTATTGATCACCTAACACCTGGCTGTTTGCTGAGTTCTCCTGATCAAAGCAGTATCCAGCCCCTCTGCTGACAGCTGGGGCATGAAAGTGTGCCCGGGCTCGCTCGGCTGCTGCACAGTCAGCTGAAGATGATCCACTGTGAAGTCGCTGCTTCCTCCTCGACCCCTGGGGATCCCGCAGCCTCAGCGTGGCTGCCTTGACCCCGCTGCTCCACCAAACACAAGCTGGCCCAGCACATGGCTGGATCTGTGCAGCATGCTTATAAAGACTCTAACACTGAATCCACCTACGTCATAGTCAGAGGCCCAGGGGAGTTTAAGGCTCAGACTCCTGCTTGTAAGAATGTTTCTCTTGCGAATGTATTCTCTCCTTCTCCAATCAGCAAACACTCTCAGTTTCAATTCAAGTTAATGGCTTTAAAAAAGAGATGAAAGGCAATATTTACATAATGACTATTTGTGGATGCCTCTGAATATTGGTAATGTGACTGATGATAAAGGCTGGCTTGTAAAGATAAGCCAACTTGGCAAGCTTGAGGTTAGTTTGGCAAGACAGACGAATGTGTTGTTTCAAAGTGTTTGTGTCATCTTCTCCCCAGACTGCATGGTCGTCTTCAAAAATATGGCTGGAAATCATAAAGGATAAAGTCCCATTTTTGGGAAGATTGCATAATTATTGTTATGCAACAGTGCTGGCAATCGTTGGTGCAAATCTGAGGAGAAACACCTGAAATCTTAGAGTTTAAATATGCAGTTTATTATAGTGTTATATAAATATATAACGCTATGTACATTAGTGGAATAGAGATAGGAATAGGGTGAACTGGATTATAAGTGTGCGGTAATGCTTTTGTTTTGGAAGTGCTAGGTTTTTGTGTGTGCATTGTGTTTTAACCCTTCACCAAACTCTGGGGACCTCCCATAAAGTCGGTTAAAAGTACAATAAAAAAATTATCCTGCATATTAAATATAATTTGAGGCTTTGCCCCCTGGCACTAGATTGCATATATTGCAATGTCCTGATCCAACATTGTTTGGACAAATATTTTTGCCTCCAATTAGGCTCAGGTTCATGAATACTCAAGTTTGTCTTTGACAAGCAAGAAAAATGTTTTTTTTCTGGAAGTAGTATTTGCTGGAACTTTCAGTTTTACCTCATTTGTTTGAATTGTTTCAAAGCAAAGACAAGTCTGTATTGAACATTTAAAGATGATGATTAGCATTAAATACATTTAACTTTCATTTTCATGGAACTGGTTGTCAAGTTTTTACTATAGCTAACCAACATGATTAGACTAGCTTATTTGCTAGTTTAGCAAATGAATTGATTTGCTGAACTAGCAAAAAAGCTAGTTCAGCTAGCAAATAAGCTAGTTCAGCTAGCAAATAAGCTAGTTCAGCAAATTAATTTTCTAATTCATTTGTTATAAACTAATCATGAAGTTTTTGTTTAGCCTAGCTGATGGTATTCAGGTTTCTCATGTGATGTCAGAGGCGCATTGCGTGCATGTGTGTACTCCCTGATGGGTTGGTGAGTGGTTGCTGGTTGTCACTAGGCCAAATAATAAGAGTGCTTCACCAAAAACCTCCTTTTCCCTGTACTTTAATGTCTAGCAGATTGTCAAGGTTCTTCATGGTTTGCATGGAAGACAGCGGGTTGTCTGCAAACACATTTGCTAACTTCTAGTTGAACTAGAAAAAAAATTGCAATGGACAACATATGTCTTAGTGCTGTAGCCAAAATGTTAAAAAAGTGAAACTTTTGCTTTGAAGGTAAAAGGGCTTAATTTCCTGTATTAGCCGCTTATATTATAACATTTATAAGAGAAAATGAAGCACGGTCACTCTTTTATAACTAAAAAAAACTCATTAAACACATTGAGCTATCAGAGGTGTGATAGCTTAATGTAATAAACCATAACAGACAATTACAGAGAAATGCAGCCGCATTCTGAATAAAACAAAAAGATTATCCGGTGGAAAACCTCATATTTGGATCAGGTAATCAAATTGCTTAAAAATATGCTTCAAGTCAAGCAGTGGGGACATATTTCTTGAATTTTCTGACGGAAACTGAGATCTCTATTTTTAAAGTTGCAGATGCATTATTTGCTGTGCTCTTTCTAAAAGAGTTTGACCTCAGTCACTGCAATTTTCCAGAGCTGTGATGCTATTCATCATGAATCACCCCAACAGGTGTGGCCCTGCTGTTTTTTTCTCAGCCAAGCCAACCCTGCCTGGCTGAACCCCCAAACCAGCTGTCCAGCCCTGCTGGACTATGATAAACCTGACACAAAAACCCACTGACCTCCAGAGAGCTTTTTTAATTTGTGCACAATGCTGACCTCATCGTAGCACTACCAGAAGTGAAACCCAACTCCGGCAGCGCACATTGAGAATAGCCTCTGGCTGCGCCTGAGGACAGTGGATGACAGGCTGCAGAGGCCTGTGAATTTTTCTGCTGCAGCAAGAGAATTTTGTTTTAAGGCTGAGATTGTCCACAATAACCAGACTGTCCTCCACCAATAGAAATCGGCCCAGATGTTGCTTGTGCAAACATTTAATGTTCACAAGCACTAGATGGGGAACCACCTTTAACTAGGAGGTCATTGGAGGACCTCACTTTGCAAATTCATTAAAAAAAAAGAACAGATTAGCCATCTTTAAGTCTACATAACATGTTTTAGATAACGTACATAGCAGGGAAGACATTCTCTCAAGGTGCACAAGAGGATTAAAGAAGTAACTGCGGACTGGGACAGATAGAAGTCACTGACCGAGTGCACGATTTCTCAACACATTTCCATTTTTTTCCAACTTAAATGATGCTTTAAAGCTGCACAAAGCATGTTGTTACATTACAGCCAAACCTCCCAGGAAGCAGTTTGGGGTGGATGGATCGGTGTACAACCAAACCGTCAATGTCTGACACTGTGGTGTCCAGCCTGTGGCCTTTAACCAACAATTACCACGACCATGACCCTGCCCTAACCAAACTGTTTCATTTACCTACACCCACCCTTTAGACAACACCCTTATGAATGATTAGTTTGTTTTGATGTATTGTTTTTTGCAGTTATGGACTGCTGGATAGTTTTTTTAATATATTAAAGCTTCTCACAATAATTTTGTAGTTTTGAGTAATTCAGACTACAACTATTTAACAGTTGTTTTTTTAAAACAGACAAACTGCTCAGACAAACAATCCAGATTCTGGCCAAATTCTTGCACAAACCTGTTGCCCAGTAGCCAGAAATGCATCCTCATTCGCTCGGAAGTTTCTGGCATGTTTGAAAATATCACCACAAAATCACAGATGCTCTCCTATCAGCCCTGATTTATGAGAGCAGCAGTGAGCGAGAGTGAGAGTGAGAGAGGAGCTGTATTAAATGTAGCGGAAAATAAACAACATGGTGGCTTTAATTTGATTTGATTCGTTTTCTTGTGTAAGGTCGCATGAATATTGATTTCAGATGTTTCCAATCTTGTCTCACATCTATTAATGAGCAACAAAATGCCAACCCCCCCCCCCAAGACAGAGACAGTTAAGTGGTTTGAGGAGCTCTTGTGGCCTGAGTTTACTTGGGTGAAGGTTTGATTCTTTTATTCTCTTTGAAAACCTTCAATATTAGATGTTAGCATTCTCTGTCTGTACTGTGCAGAAAATAAAAAGAAGGCCCAGAAATGCAGGTCGACCTTGACATAAAAGTGAACCTGTTGGGATTGGCTTTTTTTCTTATCTTCTGTTATATATAAGGTCTAAAAAGGCTGTTCAATTTAAACATGGCTAAAAGAGGCCAGCATGTTTATTAAAAAAAATGATTGCTAAGTTTCAGTTTTTTTCTATTCTTGGCTCTGTATGATGTCAATAAGAGCTGATGTATTTAATGTAATCATCTGTGAGCATCTTTACCTGCAGGAGGGGCAGTTAGTCAGAGGATAGTTAAATTATAGCTCTGTCAGTAGGATGACAACTTCCTTGCTACTAGGCTAAAGCGGCAGGTTGCCTGATGACTGCATTAAGTTTTTTTTTGCTTAGGGAAACTGATTGCAAGCTGCTGCAGTGACCACTTGGTTGTAAAGTGACTGCACAGGTCAACTGGTGGAAGACAACTGGTCTCCAAACAATTGTGCCCTGAATCAGACTGGCTGTAATCACTCTCCGAAAGACTGAGAAAGGTTTTCAAATCTTATTTATAAACCCAGGGAATACCAACACGATGCTATCAATCTGAGTCATACTGCACCAATAAGAAACACTCGTCTGTGCTGCGTCTCTTTAGGTGATTCAACTGGTTGCAGACTATTTGGGTTATATTTCTATATGATAACAAGATTAAAGACATTTCTGTTTATGATTGGACGGTTAAGACATATTATGACACACCCCATTGCATGTAATGTGTTGATGTTAGTGTGACTCAGTCTTATTGCCATTTTATCAGTGCACCAAACTCACTTTGAGGACAGGTCACATCTGGTCACCTTCTTCAACAAGACTGCAAGCTCACTGAACAAGGTCGCAATAATTTTGTTTGGGCCACCGTCTCCAACCAATGTTTTCCAAATGTTCATACAGAGAGAAGCTAAAGCAGCTTGTCTCTGATAAACTGAGGTGCTGCACCAAGGCTTAGAATAAAGTAAATAAAGATTATTTTAACTTTGAGCTGTGGACAAGCTCCTCTATCACAGTCCACAAATAAAAAATATGCAGCTGGTAATGAACAGAACCAGTCGTCTTTTGTTCTTTCCTCTCATGAAGAAGACTCACACCTCAGGTTGTTGTGAACGCTGTGTGGCTAAAACAGTCACCGTGATTGGAAAGCGTTAGCAGGGTTACACGTGCTGCTCTCACTGCCTATGACAGGAGGAGTGAAAAGCTGTTTAATTATAATAATAATTTTCCATCTATCTTTTTTTATATATACAATTTTTTCACATATTTTCAAACAAAGATGTAAAGATTCCCCTCTGCAAACTACCCATCGTAGTTGTCATTGTGATAGCTTATTTTATGAACATCTCCCCTTTGGTATTGAGTTCAAAATGTCCTCCATGGAAATCATAAAATCAGTGACACATATTAGGAGACAGTCTGTACGGGAGCAGTGGGATGTGGTATATAAACATGGTCCACAGGCTCCTGTCTGCAAAAACGTTCTCATGCTGCAGTCAAATAATTCATGGAGACGACGGTGCAGACAGAACTGGGACGAGCAGCAGCTCCTGGAGGAGCCCTTGGACCCTCCACTCCTCATCTCATCTCCCCTTTTTTCTGCCTCCTCCCCCTCTTCAGCTTTTTCTAGGATTTCTCCCTGTCATCCCCAATATGATGCTGGATGCTGATAATCCGATGTGAGTACATGCCGCTGGTGTCTCCATTATGGAGACTTACAGGCCATTTCATTTACAGCTGAGCTGCATGTGTGGTGATGAATAGCCAGTGAGCCTGCTGAAACACAGGGCTTCTGATGCTGTGTGTGCCACTGTAGGAAAATCAGATCAACAACAACACTCCCATGCAGCATAGCTCAGAGGGAGTAATGTGCCAACACAGATAAAAGATGCTTCTAATGTCTTTTTACACAGTTTTCTTTAGAAACAGTTTGTCCTGCTGGAGGACACTGCTCAGTAAACTGAATATTTTATAATATTATCAGAAGCTTCTCTTCACTTTAAATAGAAAACGGGGATCAGTGCCTCCAAGGGACAAGCGGTGACACAGCAACCACGATTAAATCATGACTGATAATTAAAATGTAACTGCTGAACAATAAAAAGATTATCTGTCCCAAGGAGACAGAAGCATGACACACTTGTATGGGATATGCACAGTATGATTAAAACATCACCTGCATTTATGTTT
Source organism: Aulonocara stuartgranti (assembly GCF_965226115.1). Lineage (NCBI taxonomy): Eukaryota > Metazoa > Chordata > Actinopteri > Cichliformes > Cichlidae > Aulonocara > Aulonocara stuartgranti. The sequence continues at coordinate 28,176,617 of NC_138957.1, forward strand.
ATGAGCCTGTGTGTCTGCACCGCTCTGCCATCAAGACTTGGAGCTGATGAATACATATATCAACTGTTAGTTTCACTAAAACAGACTGGAGAGAAGACCTCAGTCTATACACGCATTGACAGAACTATGACTGGGAAAAAGAACGCATGTCTATGGTGGATGAATATCAGCTATTTTATTATGGCCAAATAAACTGTAACTAATACTATCAAACAAACTTATCGTAGCTGCGCCACCACGACTTATAGTTACAGCTGTGGATGGATGCAAATCAGCCTGCTTAATAAGATAATCAGCTGAATGGAAGCATCTGATTCAGAATATCCCCCAAACTTCACCACTAACAACATCTATTTTTTATTCGCATAAGGCGAGTAGATCTGAAGTTCATCAAACAGCTTTATGTTAAATAACTTCCTAAAACATTAAATCATAAGTGTGATTTGCATTTTTAGAAAGCTTTGATTTCAATTCACATGCTGACTAGAAACCATGTGCTTGAGAGTCTAAGGAGCTTGGAAAGAAAAGCGTCTGGACTTCTTTGAGTTGCTTGAAGACGTTTCACCTCTCATCCGAGAAGCTTCTTCAGTTCTAAGGGTCAAATGGTGGAGAGTCCCAGATTTAAACCCAGTGGGAGTTTCCCAATCCAATTTTCGGATGAGAGGTGAAACGTCTTCAAGCAACTCAAAGAAGTCCAGACGCTTTTCTTTCCAAGCTCCTTAGACTACGTTGACCTGGATGACTGAGAATTTTCACAGACACCATGTGCTTGAGAGTTTATAGTAGATGGACTGTTTTTTTTAGCCTTACATTAAACTAAAGCACCTTCCACACCATGTGGATTCACTTTTTCTGTTGTGCCTTTAAGGTGGCAGTGTGGGTACTGACAGCTAAATTTATGTCTATACAAAAGAAGTCAACACCTCCATCTGAGGTGATGCAAAACATAACAGATGCCATCAATGTTGCTGTGCTGCGATGGTATCATGGTGACTAGCTGTGACCCTAAAAGATGGATGCAGTCACAAATGAAACTAGACATGACGTGTAAGGCGAGATCTGATGGTGGCTGCATGCTCACTGGCTAATGACTTGTGACTAACTGATCCTTAGCCAATGATCTTAAAAGGTTTACCATACTTTAAGTCTAATGGGGACCATAACTTAAAAATAATGTTCAGTGTTTCAGTGTGACCTGAAATTAATGATTGAGCTCATGAACTTCGCTATAAATATTTATACAGTTTTAAGTGTAAGTGGTTTAGCCCTCTAGAGTCGAATCAAATGACCAATTAAAAACGATGTGGCAGCAAGATACACCATCGCTGAGTCTCCATTTCAACGTATGTTATCGTATGTTACGACAGTGATACTGTGATTTTTAGGATTTGTATTTAGTGTTGTTGTTTTTTGGTTTTCTCGAATGTTTGTTGTGAGGCAACTTCTGAATGTCACAGACGTTGGACAAAGAGCCACCACAGGCAAACTGTGCAAGCTGTCTCCAGGTGGGAACCAGAAGGAGTGATGAACTGTTGAAGTGTCAGACCTGTGACAACTGTAAAGTCAGGTTGTGCAGTTTTTAAAGGTAAATTCAAGTATTCAAAAAAGCCACTTGTGCCTTTGCCCCTATGTGACTGTGCACCACCTTCCATATACTATGACCCCTGTGAGGATTTTTAATTTATCCTCTCCCAATCTGTCATCTGCCCATCTGTCCCTCGTCACCACGACTAATCTTACACTGTGCAGTTTATGTAAAATCTTAATTAACTCAAGAAGTCTCAAACTGTCGAGCTGCAACAACAAAACATAGTATTTTGCTTAAAGAAACCCCAAAAAGTACACAATAAAGGAGGAAATGCAGCGTCTGTTGGTTGTTGCTAATTCTCTGAAGTAAAGAGCTTGTATCAGAGGCCTGTCAGATTAGATAACAAGCAGAGAGAGCGACAACGTCTGCTCCTAATGATCCCACAGACCCTAGACAACATCAGACTGTCAAAACACACAAATTCTCTTGTGCAGCCATAACTTTCACTTTCCGCTTCCACCGCACATAAACACACATGAACACACATAGCCTGCAGATAACACTTGGGTGTGTGAAAGATCAGGCAGAAACCTGCAAAAGAAACAACAGCTTGACACCTGAAGTCATGTAACGGCACCTTCCATCAGACACTGTTAATGAGAACTTTTTGCACTGTGCAAAAGATCAGAAAGGTTTCCTCTTTTTCTTCTTCTCTGGCAATTTCTTTATCTGAATCCTCGGGTTTAGGAAAAACTGGTTCTTGAACTACACAGGTGTGCACAGACTGACCGAGCAGAGCAAAATCTGAGCATGCTCTAAAGGAACTCCAGGTCCAAAGAGGAGACAAAACTGATGAAGGCATGTTGGACGACCAAGATGAGATGCTTTAGTTCGCAGACTGTGAACTATTTATGGGCTACACAAGATATAGTCTGTCTATGTTCAGCTAATCTGACTGAACTTAAAGTCTCTTGGTTACTTCCTCTCCCACTCTCCTTTTCCTTTGGTCTGTGTGTTTTTATGAAAAAGATTCACAAATAAAATTTTCATGCAAGTGGGAAAAATTTTAGATCACGCAGAAGCATTTTCACAACACTTCTTGCCACCCTGGACATATTTGCATTTAATTGTTTCTTTCCCATTCACTTTGTATCCAGTTGAAGCTGCACAACTGAATACAGTATGAACACTCGGTTGTGATTGGAAACGGGATTAAAGGAGAAGTTTGCCATTTATAAAACCGTGTATTTGGTTCATGATGTTAAAACTGGTCCCATATTGTTGTGAGTTTAGTACATCTGAAAATGTTTAGCTTAGCACAAAGAAACAGAGGGAAACACATCGTGTAAGCAGGGTGATCAAAATAACCTGCAATGCTACCCATAAAAAGGAAAAACCATAGCAAATTTGAATTTCAGCCTCTCAGGCTTTTTATTCAGCTCAAGAGCACTTAAGTACTGTTTTGACCTCTGTACGCAACTCACAATTTCACCACAAATCTCAAGTTTTGCTTCTGTAACTTTGGATTCAAGCCGAGCAGATTTTAATGTTACAGAGCCAAACAGCAATTTTGATTGGCCGAACCCACAGTCCCAGCCAGAAGGCAGAACATCAGTTCAAATGGGTGACCAGAAACATGCTCATTTTGTGCACAGCGAATGCATACTGCTGGATGGCCTGCACTGAAAAGGCAAAGTAACCCAATGGTTTGTTCACACCCTGCCCAGCCTGCTAAAATGTTCATACAAAATGGACAATCGTCAACACGTCAATGAGTTGGAGGAGATCCAGCACACACGCGTGGTCAATGGACTTGTAGTTTATTTTTGTGGCTAGATGCACACAGACATCATCATGTCACCTGTTTTTGGACTGTAGCCATACACAGAACAAAAAACTACCCAAAGACACCTAAAGACATCACACTACAAACACAAGCTCACACGCAGTCAATACGCAAGTAAAGACACTAAACAGGAACTGACATATACAATACTAACCAGAAACCTAACCTCTGAAATATAACATAACCCACAGAGCCTTACACTATGGGGACTGACTTGTTTTGGTGCAAGATGCCAATAGTCTGTAAAACAAAAAAGTGTAAAAACAAGATGCACAGCTAAACCACTTCTTAGTTTGGAGCAGTAAACTTCCTGAAGCTACTCAGATAACAGGCATTCCCTTCAACGCTACATTTTTTGTATAGATCACACACACATTACATAACATCAGTCGGTTACGATTAATTATTTGTCATTACTTAACATGACCCTGTTTGCTGTCTCCCCCTCTTTGCAATCTTCTATCCCATCCATCTTCTTCTCAGAATTTGACACTCTGTCCTCACAATCCTCCAGTTTTCCCCTTGCAGTCTTAATTAGCACTTCCCCAGCTGCCTGGCAACCATCGCTGGGGCAACAGCATCATCTGCAGCCCCCACAGCGGGGACAACGGGGGCTGAGGCCACTCAAGTCTTCGGGTATGGGCAGGCGGGGAGCTGACCATCCTGCAGGGTTCGCTTTAGCGTCATAGCGTTGATCATCACCACCCATCCATTATGATAACCATCAGCATCATCGCTAACAGTGGGCCTATCTTAACTGGCTGCACCCTGCATGGTGAGCCTCAGCAGGGGGGCATTCTGGGAAAAAAAAAGTGATTCATACTGTAAGAACAGCAGAGTTGATGCATACAGAGCGACTTCTCCGAATGGATAAAATATGATTTAAGATGCGACGCCAACACTCTGCAGACTTAAAACTGGCTCATGCACATGGCTTGAATCACTGAGTGAAAGGCACTTAAATAATTTTCCTGGTCCTGATTAATTCTCGGGACAACAGACATGTTTCTGAGATAAGAGCAAATCCGTTTAAGAGAGAGTCAATGACGGAGCGCACAAAGCAAGAGCCCAGCGTCTCCTCAAATTGATTATCGATAAGGCGGTCGAACTTTATCAGGGGTTTTTATGCAGCAGGAACATTTGTCACTGGATAGGCAACTCTTAGTCATGCCTGCTACTGAACCCGTACTGGTGCAGATATCTTCAGCTGAGCGACGATAAAACAAACAGCCAATCATGTGCTTTGTTAAAAACATTTCATTTATTACGGTTTAGTAGTTGGCACTAAAGCAACATTGTAGTGAAGAATGAAAATGATTGTGAGGAATCCATTTGTTGCACTCGGAGGAGGATTTGGAGGCAGCACGTGTGCCGTTTGAATCCACAAAGAGGCCTTTTGATGCAGTTTCAAGGTCAGTGGCTCAGTCTGAGTGCACCCAGGAGGCTTTAAAAGTTAAACGAACAGGAGCCAACGTCTTCATAAACCTGCTCCTCCGCTGATGTTGTCTTTGATGTAAATGTGTGAGAAGGCGCTCATTAGGAAAGCATGATGTAGTATTCACTTTGTCTAAATCTTTCACAGCACACTTGATGTTTCGAAAACATCTCACGGCTGTACTGTAGTATCTCCTTCATCTGCATTCATGCCGCTTTCAATTTAATTCAATCCAATACAGTTTGATTTATATAACACTGGCTCACAACAACAGCCATCTCTTCATCATCATAAAGAGCCAACGGTTTCAAAGAAAACCTCAACGAGCAGACTCGGCAACAGAGGGGAGGAAGAATTCACTTTTAACATGTAGAGACCTCTGGCAGAACAAGTGTTAGGGATGCACAGTTGGTGGGGGTGACAAGAGAGAGAAGAGGAACAAGGAAGGAACAAGATGTTTTCATGAGAAACACAAAAGTGAATACAAACAGTGCACATGGACACATTTGCAAACACACTGTGCCCAGCATGCGGATAAATATGCAGGACACAAATCAGACAGGAGTAAAGCAGCAAAAAGCAAGCTTTAAAGGGGGGCGAATAATGTTTTCCCTCATTTTCTTTCTCAGACTTTAAAAAAATATGGTTAATATATTTGCAAGTTATACCAGTGAGTGAGTGAGTTATTTTCCACTCTCTCATCTATATGATTTCATTAGACGTATCTCTTTAAAGTTACTCTTTAATAAAAATACTGGAAAAGAACAGTAAACTTCTACCTTAATAATAAAAGTTGAAACAGAATATTAATATTCCAAGAGGGAAAACTGAACTGTCTTTTCAGAAAAATAGACCAAAACCAAAACAGGAAAACAGGAACACGAGAGGAGCACAGGAGAGACAAGAAGTCAGAGAACATGGGCTGCAAACTCAGGTAGGCAAACAAACAGAAACAAACAGATGTCCTGACAGCAAAGGAGTCAGGGAAGAGAAGGTTATATATACACATGGAGCGGAAAGGGAAATAAAGAACAAAAGAAACAAATCAGGGAGAGACAGCCAATTAAAAAGGGGGCGAAAAACAAAGACTTCAAACTAGCAGAGAAGCAAACCAAGAAATAAATAAGAAACAGGCACAGAAACACAGGGGACACGTGCAAAAGTACAAAATACTAAAACACAAGAGGGGAGCCAAAGAAAAACTTTGAAAGCACATAGTACCAGAACGGCTGTGTTAGGAAGAAATACCTGACAGAACCAGTAGTGCAAATACACAATATGCACTCTAACTGCACTGTGTGAACACCATCAGGTAGTAAACTCAAATACGAGAATTTAGAAACTTTGCCATAAAGTTCTGTGACATCATTATTTTAAGGAGTTTTCTGTACTGGGCCTGTTGTTAAAGGGTATTCGGTCCATTTGGTATACCTGTAGTGAGTCTGTTTGGTCTTGCTGACACTAAGTCAGACTCGTTCCTGCTGGGCTTCACCATGGTAGCCATTTTTTTGACAGAATTTCTTGGTGCAGTCAAAGTGGTGAAAAACAGGCCTAAGTCTTCACATTGTCCCTCTGGCTTCATTGAACATTACCATCTACAGTAGCTCAGGCTAGAGCAGTTTGCAGCTCAGTGTGAAGTAGCAAGAAGGAAAATTAGCACCTCCAAGTCAAAAAGCGCATCCACACTGAAACGACTAGCAGTGATGTGACAACGGGAAACAGCAGAAACTCTGCGACATTCAGTGACTTCAAGTATGAATGGGTAAAACTACTGCTGGTGATCTTAAGTTGCCAAGTTCTGGGTTAAACTTTTCTCAAGTTCAAGGCAAGCGATTGAACTATCAGCAACTACCAGTGAGAATAAACGATGCCACTGACTGAAACATTTCAACATGGTAATTATATGAGAAGGTTACCTAGGCAACTTGAGCCTGGAATGTCTGCCAGCTACTGACTTCTAGCTACAAAGTGACAGGCGACCAGCGAATTGCTCTTGTGTGGACACACCCTTGACGCCATGGATCTCTGTAGGAGAAAGGTTAAATGTCCACTCGAGTTTGGGAAACAGCTCTTGCCCCAAGTGGAGGAGTTCAAGAATCTCAAGTTCTAAGGTTGTTGTTTGTGAGTGAGTTTCCTCTAAAGAGTGTCGGACAAGCATTTAAAAAGGCAAGGAATGGAGTCATTCCGGAGGAGCATCTGGATGAGATCATTGGGGTCTAAACAAGCCGTTTAAACTGGACAGTTAGTAGATTTTAATCTTGTTTTTCACCACATAACCCAGACATTTTACAGTCCTAATTCCTTGTTGTTCCTCAGGTCTAACTCACTGGTCACCCTGTAATTTAAGGCAGGTTCAGACAACGCCTTTACATTTTAAATACGAGTTTGAAGCTGCGTTTGAGTTCAACTTCATTACCCCATGCACAAGGTAACAACAGAGTAAAAACAAAAGGTTTATGGTGATGTTGTAACCCATATTCTGAGCTGTGCCCTGAATGTGAACCCTGCTACAGGTATCCTCTTAAGTCTATACTAAGCAGCAATTTAGCAGAAACACAATAATGTGTGGATGATTACAGCTAAATGATTTCCTGAACATAATGTGATACCAAATGCGTGACTATGCCTGCCTGTAATGAAAGTCACATGGTTTTCCTACACGGTTTGCCAGTGGCTGAAGTGCCATCCAGAAGGGCAAGGGAGAAGGAGAGATATTGTATTACCAACTTCCTGTAACATTAATGCTCTTTGAATTGGCCTTTTGTGAGTCACTCTCTAAAATGGATAAATGAAGCTTTTTCAAAGACATTACAGTCACGTGTTTCATCTGAAGTCTCATCGCATACAGTCTGTTAAACTGGAGAGTCCAAATAAACAACAAATTTGTTGTTGTTGTAAGTCTGTCATGCGCCGCACACACTGCCTGTAGTCAGTGATTTAACTGGCTCTCAGTCTTTTCTGTTGATTTTTTAAATAAGTTTATCCAGATGCTGAACGCAATCATATGAACACTACCAAATATAGTGTCTATTGTTGTGAAAACAAAGGTTAAAACCAATTATTTATATATATATATATATATATATATATATATATATATATGAAATTAAACTTGTAAATTACACTTATTTTCCCTAAAGACAACTCAGACTTATCATAATAACTTTTACATTTATTATTAAAAGTGAACATTTTTGTGCTTAAACATCCATTTTCTGCAGCTTAGCCAGGTTGCGGGTGTAGCATAATTAACAGAGAGAGAAGCCCAGATGTCCCACTTCCTTGCTACCTTTTCCAGCTCTTGTGGGGGAACGCTGAGAAATTGCCAAGCCTGCCAAGACATGTAATCTCTTCAGTGTGTCGCGAGTCTGCCCTGGAATCTATTCCCAGTTGGACTGGGACTGTTCAGTGTGGAGGAGTAGCAGATCTACTTTGAGTCCCCTGGCCTTAAATGACCATATTCCTCAGCCTATCTCTAAGGGAGTGCCCATACACCTTCCAGAGGAAACTCATTTCTGCACTTTTGATTTTATTCTTTCAGTCGCTACCCACAGCTTATGACCACAGGTGATGGTATGAATGCAAATCAACAGCTTCGCTTTCATGACCAGCTCACTCTCCACCACAACAGTTCAGTGTGGTAGCGGCATCACTGCCAAAGCTGCACCAATTGGCAGCATTAACAGTTGAGGGGAGAATGAACCTCCCACTCCCCTCACTTGTGAACAAGACCCTGAGATAATGGCGCTCCTGTGCCTGAAAGCAGCTAATCTGCAAACTGGAGTGAGCACTCCACACTTCTCCAGCTGAGAACCATGACCTTAATGTTGTTTACATTAAAAAAAGGAACAATATGTGTTATTCGTTATGTGAACTTGCAAACAATCTAAAATGACACCCCTGATTTAGACCGTGTGTCTGATCTCTCAAAACGAGCATCTGGTCAAAGCCCAAAAGAGGGACCAAGAATATCCTGGATAATGTATGCCAGTTCTTTCTATAGCTGCTGAACTATAATGTGTGTGGCTGTGCCATGTGATTTTGTGCACATGGGATGAATCATTCACACTTGCGCTGGTGGAAGTCAACCACACACTGCACATGTCAACAAGGCGTTTTGACCAACTTTAAATAGCAGTGCGACTGAGGCTGGATTTTGTGGCTAAATGAAGAAAATCAGTGAAGCACATGACCTGCCAGCTCTGTGGGAACTGAGAAGGAAATAGGTCAGAGTTTATATACATTATTTACACCCGTCTGGGTTAAAAGCTGCTCCTGCAGTTACTTTGCATTTGATCAAAACTCCAATAACAAGTCAAAACAAGAACCTGATCAGAAGCTGCAGGTTTGGAAAAATCTTAAGAGACAAAAAAATTAGGGACAAAAACATAAAAGAGGGGACGAGATGACCGAGGAGAGTTGGAGCACAAGATGCAGCTCCTGTTGCTCCAGCCAGCAGGACCGACTGTGAGACGAGCACATTGAGGACAGCCACTGAGGGAGAAAAAAAAAAGGGGAGGCAGAGAAACAGGGGAGGCTATTTCAGGACTTGGATGACGCCTTTCACGACCTAAAAACTGAATTTAGAAATGAGAGGGCTGATTTCTCTCACACCTAGAATAACTGGCAAACTGTTGATGTCCAGCGAGGTCAAACAAGTCCTCGAGTCCATCATTAGCAGGTGAGCATGTGTGTCTATGTGATTCTCTTTGATCTGGGCATTAACGCCTAATCACAAGTCCTCTCACATATACTTTAGGGTTAATGAACTCGCACATTATTCTTGCTAAGCTGTAAAGGGATGGGTGACCCAGAAGATTGCTATTAATGCAACATCGTTCCAGGTCTTTCCATATTCATAAATGAAACTGCTGATGTGGAGACGAGTGGAGAAAATGCTGGAGAAGAGTCTGGAAGGAGCAGACTGAGGAAATGAAAACAAATAAGAGTTAGAGGAGGAGAGTGCAAGTGAGGAAACTAGATCTTAACACTTTGTGGACTCCACAAATCATTCAAGCATAGGTTTACTTACAGTTACAAAGTTTAAGACTTTCATTACATAGGTAGTGAAGACTTTAAATTAAGGTGGGCTATAAAGATTAGTGCAATAAATTGAGCATCTATATATATTAAATATGATTAAAAAAATCTCCCTTCTGTTCCTGAGTTACTGTGCTATATAAACACCAGAAATATGGAAAGTCAATGTGAAGTTGACCTTTGACCTTTTTAATGTAAAATGCCATCATTTCATTATTATATGGTAAAACATTAACATAGACATTTATAGTCTGCTAGATCACAGAGACCTCTAACCTCCAGACTGTAACCTACCAATAAGGAGGTTAGAGTGATATAACAATTGGAAAGTTGGAGGTCGGTGTGAGTGTGCACATGAATATTAGGCAAGGTGCTTAAGTTTAGAAAAAAGGACTTGCATTGTTTGTGTGTAATTGGGTGAATGAGGCTTGTAACTGGGCTTTGAGTACGCAGAGTAAGGTGGAGCAAACTCATCTTTTAGTTCAAGACGTTGTGCAACATGAAGTTAAATCCCCTTCAAGTCTTCTAGACAAATCATTTATCAAGAATGGGGCAGTCATGTGGTCACTGTGACGTTCACCAGTTCATCCTTGAGTTCCAGCGAGTGTTAGTGTTAAATATGAAAACAGTATCTGTTTCACAAGATGGGATTGATGAGTAACCTGAAAACAAAAAGCTACAGGCGACATGAAACAACGCAGCAATTTGGAGCTGAACTGACATGTTGTTCAACCGCATCAGAAAATAAACGGGTGATCTTAGATTGTTGAGTAATATCCGGAATATAACATCTTACCAAACTAAATCCAGTAATTAGACCAACGTTACGAAAACAAATATGTCATTAAAGAAAAGAAACGTGGTCATTTCCTGCACACTCGTGCTACAATAATCTGACTCCTGTGGAAGGAAAGAAGGAAAACAGAGTAAATTTTAAGGAGTAGAGGAATAAAAATAACTTTCTTTAAATGTGACAGTCAAGTGCATACTAAGCTCAGGGCAGGTATCGATCTATCGATGCTGTACTGCTGCACACAGCATCCACTTAAACAGGCTAATGCAAAGCTAGCAATGAAGAACCTCTGACCCAGAGAGATAGTAAAGCTGAGTATATCGGTCAAAGTTAAAGTTAGCATTATTGTCAAAAACCATATGTACAGATGATGCACAGAAACACTAAACAACTAAAAAATAAAAAGATACAACTTTAATAAAAGCCTTATATACAACACAACACAACACAGTACAATACAGTCTTCTATACACAATCCAGCAATGCAACCAAAACCAGTCAGGCAGTCAGCTTTCTGCAATAAAGTAAAAATCTTGTGTATGTCCTTTATGACAGTGTTTCTCAACCAATGTGTCATTAGAAATGATCAGGTGTGCCGTGGTTCCACCTGATTAGTACTCTAAGCGACCAGCGTAACGGGCAGAACAATTATATTCTCTTCCACTAGAGGGCAGTACAGCTACCTGCTCTAATTAAATGGGTTGCCAACTGCCAGTAAAACCGAAGAAGACGAAGAAGTGTGAGATGAAAAGAAAAAGTAGCCAATCTGACCTGGGTCCTGGAGAAAATTCCGACCCAGATGAAGGCCCTAGCATGAGTAGTGGTCAGAAGAAAGCAAAAAACGTATACCGGGGACAAACTGAGCCAATTCCGCTGTACCTGGTGTGCGGGGAAAAAATGACCAATATGCTTTTTGAGACATTTTTGTTTAGTGGTGTGTGATTTTTCGAATTTTACTCAACACTGACCTGTGTGTTATTTAAGGATACAAAAGGCACCTAACTCAAGGGATAAACCATTGTTGTTTCTACACATAACACACAACTTATCACTGAACCAATTTTAGACACTTTATTACGAGGAACTTGTTGCAAAAACGCATCTCACCATGTCTTTAGCTCAGTCTAAAAGAATGCCAAAGGTAACACAGTTTGACAGGTGTAAAATTGTATTTTTACACAAACAAGGTCATTCCCAAAGAGCTTTTAGCCAAAAACTTGGCATAGCTCAACAAATCGTAATTAGAAATGTAGACATGTGGAGGACAAAAGAAGAAATGGCAGCACTAAAAAACAAAAAAAAAGTATCTGAAAGTCAGCCAGCAAAAACCTGACGTAGTACCTGAGAGATGAATCTGGCCCTTCAGTTATTCCATCTGCTGTTTGAAGTCTCATTATTTCCCACCAAAATATAAAGGAATGAGTGGTAGCTCAAGACTATAGTTAATAAGTTGTACATGATGTCAGGGTGGGTTTTGGACCAAACCAGTTTGATCGAGCGATTAAAGTTCATTTTATCTTACATAAAATAAGTATTGATATATTTAATATATACAGACAATAAACAATGTTCCTCTATAAGAGGAACAATAAACTCAATTTCTGGGCTAAGTGAGCCAGAGTTGTATTTTTGTATTTTATATCCTTCATATCGAAATCAATCCACAGACTGAGAGTTTTACAATTGGTTCTGTTAAAGTCAGTTCAAAACTGTCAATTTAAAGCATCTAATATGTGAAAAGTTGCATGAAGGATGTTAACAAACTGCACATTTTGTACAAACTTCTATTTATTCTGCAAGGAGTCTGTGGCCGTGATCAATAAGATTATAAACCCCCAAATTGCCTTTTAAGTAAAAATCCTCCTAAATCTTTTGAGGCAGGAGCAGATCATACCCTAAATCCTGCCTTTAGCTCACTCATACTCCCCCAGCTGTCCCAGCAGATGGTCCAACCCCCTGAATAAAAAACACATAGAAACACACACATACACAGTATTTCTCTCTTAGTAAACAGACACACTCAACACACACACACAAACAGCTCATTCACACTGACAGCTCTGACCCAGGTGACAGGAAGAGAAAGCAGGAGAGAATCAGGGATGAGAGGATGGGGTTATGTACAGGAAAGGAGAGAGTGGAAGAGCGCAGTCCTCTGAGGGAATGAGAATCGGATGTGACATGACAGCAAACCAGACAGCTTGTCTTTGCCATCCTCACCGACAACACAGAGCGGCTTTGAAGTCAGATTTTACCTTGCGCCTTTAACGCTGACTTTTCTGACCCAGTTTTGTACAACTCACTGTGTCACTGCAAACTCTCTCAGCTGTGAACACCGGCAGCCTCACAGATCTACTCACTTACTCTGAAGAGACGAGGAAAAGCAGCAGGAGTCACAATCACTCCATTGACTGTTTCCTCCTCTGACCGTTCTCCCCACCAAACATAAAAACTAAAATGACGTGCGCGTGACTCTCAGAGTCTGGCATCCCATTTCCTGACAGAAGGAAGCACAAGAGGAGTGTGTCTGTGTGTTGTCATCCTCACCCCCCTCTCGCACATGCTCGCACACTTGCACATCTCACCCCTGACTTTGTCTCATGAGTCTCCTTTTGATGAGTAGCCTAGCTGAGGTCGCGCCCCCTTCCATTCACCGCAGATGGTGGCACAATAACAGGCGGAGAGCTGAAACAGACTCCCCCTGAGACGCCTGCCGCACCCCGACACAGAGCCACGCAGCTGCCGCAGGGACCCTGGTGATATAGATACCCATACACCCCCCCCTGAAAAAACCCAGACCAAAAGTCTAAGACTCGTAAAATCCACAAAAGCCTCACCGGGGATCTGGGATCAGGAAGCTGAACATACACACAGAGAGACTCATAAAAGTGGGAGCACACAGAAACACATGCACCCTGGAGCGACTGCTGTCTCGCCGGATTCTGAGCTGAGAGCAAAAACAAAACGACGGACAGGACAGAAGAAATAAAAAACATGTTGATGTGAGTCAGCTGATGGCTCAGTCTACACTTCATCTGCACTCAGTGATTCCAGAAATCACATCACATGGTTTTTAATGATGATTAGAGCATTTTGTTTGGCTTCCAACACAGCACAACTCAATAAAAGTAACCATTTCAGCCTCTAACGCAGTAAACAACTCTAGAATCTATATGAAGGGATCACAGTCCTGGGTTTTTGGATTCTTTGTTATTCTAGAAACTTCATAAGTCGTACCTATAAGAATGCAAAGTCTGTGATGAATTTTACAAAAAGGGAAACGAATTCAGATATGAGCTCCACTGTTTATGTCTTTATTTTTGTAAAATTCTCTCAGCATGAAGCTGGCAGGATTTGCAGGAGATCGATCGCTGCAGACTGGGTGAGGACTCCGAGGGCAGTACTTACGACAACACGGCCGCACTTAAACACACACCCGCCCACGCGCGCACAACCAAAACAGTCTGCTGTGTGTGAAAACTCGTGGGCCGTGCCATTCAAACGGAGTCTGGCAGAGATGAATGCGGGTGGATGTGAATCAGGTTTTTAAACAGCAACGAAAAATCGGAATCCGAGTGATAAATGTGATAAATGTCAGCGTGACTGATTCATTTCACGGTAGTTATTCAGAGCAGGACACAGACAGCGACAACTATGACAGTGATAAATGCCAAGGATATGATTTACGTAATTATTATGCAGCGTTAATAGAGTTCGTTGTAACCGAGACGTTTGGCGGGCAACAATGGGGCTAAAGCCGTGTCGTTTCTTCATGTGACACCGAGGCCTGGAAAGCGGCAGGTTTTCATTTTGAACAATCACTTCGCCGGCTCATCTCGCTGATTAATTCATTAAAAGTTTTATGAAGAATGTTTTATTCTAATTAAAACCTATGTCAAAGATGTGAATTATCAGCATGAGAAAACAAATTTGTTTCTGAATTTGCGGATGATCTCTTTGAGAATGATGACCACTCTGTGCACCCTGTTACGCATGCCCCAGTGGGCCGACACATCCGCCATCTGGTTAGTGTTTTCTTGCATCCTCATTAACCTGCTCTCTTCTCTGCTTCACTTCTAGTGCTGATTGTCTGCGGAGGCACACCTGCTGAGCCTCGCCTCTCCTCCATCAGCATCGGTATTCCTCAGATGCTTTTTGAAGTTTCACTTATTATTAGATGAGTTGGGAGTTGCTGCCTGCCTCTCTTATTTGTGTTCAACACTTGCAAGTAAATTTTCTTTTGTAGAAATAAACGTTTCCTGAAAGGCAGCAGTGTTGTGGCATCTCTTTTGAGCCATGAACCCCTTCAGTTAGTGCAGGGGCAGGCAGCATTTCTCCCTAGAGAGCCATACTGACTTCAATAAAGTAAGCAAAGAGCCAGACATTGGATAACTCAATCGAAACCAGGTTATATTTAACATCTTGCCAGTTGTCTGAAATATACCACTGCATAGACCACTGATGAAACAGATTGCTCTGAAATTGAGTTAAACAGCGGTACAGACTTCCTGCAATCATTGGTCTTCAGATTCCTGTGCATGGTGCTGCCTCTGATCGACTGGCTGATTCATGGGTGTTGTTTTCCTGTTTGCTATGTCTGGCCCAAAGGCTATATTTTACCCTTGTGAGTTTATAATTTCTTAAAGTAAACCCATTATGCTCATTTCAAGCTCCATATTTTTATCCCTTGATTCTACTAAAGATGCTTTGCATTAGGGCTGCACAATTAATCGTTACAAAATTGCGATCTCAATTCATACTTATGTGCGATCTCATTTCGAAATGACGATTTAAAAAAAAAAAAAATTACAATTGTACTGCATTTTGTTCCGGGACTTAAGCTGCATGAAAACAAGTGCTCACTCTTCCTGCTCAACAAATGACAAGGGCGGAGGCTTATACCGAACTGATACAGAAGTCAGCTGGCAGGGAAAAAACAACGGAGAGCACGTGAGAGATGACGAAGCTGTAAAGGCCAAGAAAGTGTCAGGAGAAAATCCGTCCCGATCAACCACCCATACATCAATAACGGGAACCTTATACAGCGCTTCCCTATACCCGTCGAACTCCCGCAGGCACAAAGAAATTACGGAGGCTATCACTTATCACCTGACCAAAGATATTTATATTGGAAAAGAAAATCGTGAGAGAATCGTGATCTCAATTCTAAGCAAAAAAATCGTGATTCTCATTTTATGCAAAATTGTACAGCCCTACTTTGCATGATTCAGAAGTTCAGTATAATGCTTATTTATCTTATGCAGGGTTGTTGTTGTTGGTCTTGTTGTAGCCCCTGAGTTTATCTACTGTCTAAAACAAGTTGTTTCAATGCCTCTCCTTTTATCCAACTTTTTGGCTGATTGGCTGCCCCTTGCAAATAGAAAGTTAAAACAGCGGGTGGGAGGGGCTGAGAGTCAGAGATGTATGTACGATGACCATAACTTGATATCTGCTCTCAGTGACATCATAAAGAGCCAAGAGAATAAAAAAAAAAAAAAAAACTGAACCAGAGCATTTGAAGCAGTTTTTTGCTGACAGGGATTACTTGTACATACACTTACCTCATTATCATCATTGTATCAACTGTAATGTATCATCATTATTATAACAGCATATTTATACTAGAAATTCTGGCTGAAATTATTTTCTGCCAGAAGTTGTTTGACTTGCGCCTGTTTATAGGATAACCCACAGTCAGGTTAGGAACCATTGCTCCGGGAGAAAATCCCCCACAGATGTTAAATAAGTATATGTTGATGTAAGGTAATGTAATCGCACATAGCTGTAGAGAACAAAGAATCAGATTTCAAACTGAATAATCCATTTTAAGATACCATGACCGAGGCCACAGCACTTGGCCGTTTATTATCATTTCAGTCATCTTTAGGAGCAAATACTTGCATTGCAATTATCTGCAGGCTAGTATTGAGTACTTTTACCCTGAAGGTAATGTGCATTACAGGCTGACAACATAAGTATAAATGAGTGCGGGATAAAAGACAAAGAAAAAAAAAATCTCTGTAACTGACCGTGTGAAGTGGTCCACAATCGCTCCCACCAGTTCACCCACTCTGTCCTGGTTGGGGCACAACTCGCCTCGCTGCAGGCACAGCAGGACGTCATCCTGGGAGGACGTGTGTAACGCCACCATCTGGTCGACCCCGGTGGTCACGCTCACTCCGGTAAACTGCGGAGAAAGAACACGTTAAAGAAAGATCTCAGCCAGATCCAAGCTTGAGCTCATGGTTTGTATGACTTTTTCATGTAATATAAGATAAGATAAGATAAGATAAGATAAGATAAGATAACCTTTATTAGTCCCACACGTGGGAAATTTGTTTTGTCACAGCAGGAAGTGGACAGTGCAAAAGTTATGAGGCAAAAATTAGAATACAATAAGAATAAATACAGTACACAGCTGTACAGAATAGAATAAAATAAAATACTATATACAGTAGAATAAAATAAAATAAATATACAATAAGATAAAAATAGAATACAAATACAAATATTATATACAACTGAGTAAAAATACAACGATGACAGAAAGGATTATTGCACTTAGTATTATTGCATATGTATGGATGTGTGTGCATGATCAGTTAAAGTCTTTATTATGGAGTCTGACAGCAGTGGGGAGGAAAGACCTGCGAAATCTCTCCGTCCCACACCGTGGGTGCCGCAGTCTCCCACTGAAGGAGCTGCTCAGTGCTGTCACAGTCTGCTGCATGGTGTGATACACTGACAGATAAATAGTCTTTAGTGAGGGTCTTATTAATAAATGAATACATAGATTTTAATAATTTTGGTGCTTTCACTGATAAATTGCTTGTTATTTTTTCTGATTATGGCGGCATTGGAACTCCATACCCTTTACCTCCAAAGGAGTATTTCATAAACGCTGCAATGCTATTTTTATTTTAGCAAAAGACCAAAGGTGAGAATTCTCCTTCCTCTAAAGCCTCATGCATGACCTGCCTATAGGCTGAGTGACCTTTAATATTCATCGACACAGATTGCAGCATTGGGGATTCATTTGTATAAAATTGTCAGGGATTATCACATCAATGTACAAAACCTGTGAGTTTAATACAGTACAGCGCAGCATATCTTGGATCAAAAAAATTCAATGCCATAAATGAAGCCAGCGGATTATTTCTGCTCAGAATATGTAAGCTGGAGGTGCACGTGTGTGGGTGCAGTGAAGGGGAAGTCATGAGCTGTGACCCAGTTGGAATTAATGTACTGATTTACCGCAACGGAGGGAGAGGAAGGCGGCAGGGTGCAAATGAAAGAAGGACTATGAGAGACCCATATAGGTCAAAGACAAAACCAGAGGAGACATGCAAACAGAGAAAGTGTCATGGGTTTTTAGAAAGCAAATGGAAGGACAGAGTGGACTAAGCCTCTTACGGCCTCCAGTCATACAGGTTAATCCAGCAGGGACGACAATGTGCAGGATGTCCCAGCACCGACAAACGCTGGTTAAACCTGCCCTTCAGTGAAGGGGAAGCTGCACAGCTGATCTAGCAGCGTGATACTTTTTACTGTGTTCCAAACATATTTTATAAATTACATTACTTTACTTTGTTCTATTGTATCTGCAGCACTTCTCTTTGCAGTGGCAGTGCTTAAATTACAGCTCTAAAATAACACAAGATGGATTTGATATGAGGCTCATTTATGATCTTTTCAGTTAATCGTTTACTTCAGTCTTTAAAGTTTCACTAAATAGACAAACAAACTTTGGCTGCACAGTACAAGACCATATCTTTTAGGTGCTCACTCTGTCAACCCAACAAAAAAAATCTAAAAATATCCAATTTATAATTACAATATAAACGTCACAAATTTAAGAAATGCAACTACCCTGCATTAGACATTAGGGGCTGTTTTAAGTTTTTATACTTTGCCTTGATTATCTGCTTTATTCTTATGATTAAGGTTTAAACTGGAACATAATCTAGGGGTGTCAAACATAAGGCCTGTGGGCCAGAATTGACCTGGCAAAGACCCCAATCCAGCCTGCTGGATGGCTTTGGAAAATGTGAAGGAGGGCAGGAATTTTGAACTTTTAAGTCTTTCTTTGCTAGTTTTACAGCTTTTCCTTCCCATAAAAATCTCCCTCATTCACAAGTAATAAAATGATAGATATCTGTCATTTTACACATTTCTCCTTACAATTGAAGCTCAAAGACTCATGCTGACTGATTTCTTTCATTTACAACAGCAGCATTTCTTTACCATGTAGGAAAACTGAGAAATAATGTTGAATATTGCACTTTTTTTGTCTTATATCCTTGATTAAATCTGTAGTTAAACTTTTTACACCAACAGAAATTGGAGTTTTACGGGTTCAGCCCACAGAAAATCAAAGCGGGCTGCGTGTGGCCTGCAGTATAAAATGAGTTTGAGGTCCCTGACCTATGAGAAGACTTCATGGTAGATAAATCGAACCTAAATTCAATCAAGACTGACTCAAAAGAGAGATAATACAAAAAAGCAAGACATGTCCCCCAATAAATTGTAAATTAGTATCTATGGGAGACTTCTATACCTCAAAGATCACGCTCTTTCCTGTTTTATTTTGAAATCACTGCTCCTTGTGTATTCCTTTCATTTTTATTTCTTCCTTTTCCTTGTCCCCCCTCATTGGTCATCGTCTGCTCCACCTTGATTAATCCCACTTGTTCACTATTTGCCAATAGCTCACCTGCAGTATATAAACTCGCCATCTCCTCTGTTGCTGTGAGATTGTGTTGTTGTGTAAAGTTTTCCAGTGTTCCTATTGTTTTTAGTATTCCTTCCTAGCAGTCTTTTAATTTCACTTTGATTTCTACTTTGAACATTTGACTGTTCTAAATAAAAGGAGCATTTTTCACATAGTTTATCTTATAAACAAATCAAAAGTTTAATGACTGGAAATACTCCAGTGTGAGAAACGTCCATTAACTTTCTATCAGTTATTTAAATGACTAAATGTTTTAACAGTAACTATTTAAGCTTACAATATGTTTATGCAAAGTGAATGCTTAGTTTTTAATTTTGTCAACATTTTTTGAAGACTGAGTAAACATAAGCGCCAGTTAAAGTCAGGTTTTCTGAATTTGACCAGTCAGAGGTACAGAGCTCGTGTTTTGCTTCAGGTTTTGACCTCAGCTGTGACCTGGGTGAGAGTCAGAGATGCACTGCTTCTTTAATGCTGTATTCTGAGTTTCTGACCTGGATAAGACTCATATTCCTCATTCTGAGCACCAGAGTCTAATGGCACCAGCTATCTTTAGCCGCTCCGCTGCTGCATAATGATAGTTTTTAACCCTCTGGCATGCAAGCGCTCTCTCTCTCCACCTCTCTTCTATCACTGCTGGACGTCCAGCTGTGCTGACTCATTACATCTCACGAAGGTGTTCTCAGTGAAAGCTATTTTGCATTCAGTACCTGAGTCACCTCAAAGTCTGATGGCACTTGGCAATCTCCAACTTTTGTTGGAATCCATCTTAATCTCAGATTCCTCAGTGAGGAACTGGGTAAAAAATGGGATGGAAATATCATAAACTAGACAAACTATTACATACATCTCAATTTTTTAGTTCAGTTTAAGAAGTTTTTCTGGCCAAAAAAGAAGGTGTGCTACTAGCTATTACAAAACACACACAGCCACTTTATTAGGTACAACAGTTAAACTGCTCATTAAGTCACTAATCAGCTGATCACATGGTGGAAGCGCCATGCATTTAAAGATGCAGACACTGTAAAGACAATTACATACATTTAATTCTATTAAATATATGTAATATGTATGAGAGAGCAAAGACATTAAGCTGCTTGGTCAACAGTTCTAGAGTTGGTCTCCTCCAATCTTGACTGCATGCTTACAGCCCTGCTTTAAGACGCCTTAAGTCTGTGTGGTGATAAAAACATACTTTTACCCGAGACAGAGGTAAATGCCAAATGTCCAAGAAGGTTTTTCTAGCATTAAATGCACCATCACAGTACCATAGAGGTTTGGCTAAATGCCTCTACCTGAAACAATACCACCCCCCCCCCCCCCCCCTTTTTTTTTTAGATATAAAAAGAGACCCAGTGTTCCACATGTTAAATTCTTTAGTCAACCCTTCACTTTCTGTATGTTTTCCCAACACCAAGGTTCATGCATCAAGCTGTAGAAGAAAATTATGATTTCTGTTATTTCAAGAGAACTTCAGCCTCTTGCCCTGCAGAGCCAGCAGCCCTTTGAGATTCCTGATCCAGTTTCTCAGCTGAGGTTCGCCCCATATGGCAGAAAATCTAAAGCTAAGCTTGGCAGCTGCCTCCCAAGCATGACCACGGCGTCACATGTTGACAACAAAACCTAACGTACACACACAAACACGCACACAAACACTGACTGACTGATCAACAACCTCACAATTCTTAAAGGTCATCAGCCCTGAGACCCAAAGGAAGACAGTGTTCTCTCAGTGTGAGTCCTCTTATTGCTCTTGTACTTGTTGATGGATGGCTGTGACCTGGGTCAAACAGGACGGAAGATGAGTAGGTGTGTGTGTGTTTGTGTTTGTGCGTGTACACAACTGAGGGGACAGAGTAAGAAATAAAGAGCAGCCAGAATAAAGCACAAAAAGTCTGACCACATTCATAACAGCTGTTATTTTTGTATTTGTACCACACTTTAAGGACAAAACCTTTTATAAACCTCTGTGATTTGTCTTGGTTTTGTTCTGTGCTTTGTTCTTCAGGAGCTAACAGGAGACTAACTAACGGCATGAGCTACACCTGGGTCCAGTGAGCTTGGCTGAAAAAGCATGTTTTTGCAGTAGTTGTGTCTCCCTTGCTTTCTGTCCTCATTTTGACATCAGCCTTCTGATTTGTACTTGCTTATGGGCGGCATGATTTCTGGACTTATTTATTGCCGCGCATTTTACTGACTTGCTGAACACAAGTACAATAATGTTTCTTCAGTGCTTTCATGTATGCTGTAATGTTCCACTTAAGTGATATTTGGATGGTTACAGTTCCTGACTTGGGAATCTACTTTTTATGTGCCTTTACATAATAATGTGAAATCTTGGTCATTTTCATGCTAATATCAAAATGTTCTGTCTAGTCAAGGCTCCTCCAGCTGGAAGGCCACAGTTACAATCCATCAATCCATTTTAAAAACTGTTTATCTAGTTCACA
The DNA here is from genome assembly GCF_965226115.1 of Aulonocara stuartgranti. Lineage (NCBI taxonomy): Eukaryota > Metazoa > Chordata > Actinopteri > Cichliformes > Cichlidae > Aulonocara > Aulonocara stuartgranti. The sequence goes on from NC_138957.1 coordinate 28,198,437, forward strand.
TCTGCAAGGGTGCTGGAGTGATCTGTCACAGGCCACGAGGCCTTGACACCTGTGGCAAATTACAATCCCCAATTACCCTAACACAGGAGCGTCCAACTCTCAGCCTCAAGGGCTGGTATCCTGCAGGTTTTAGATGTGTCTTTCAACACATTTGATTTAAATGGTTAAATTACCTCCTCAACATGTCTTGAAGTTCTCCAGAGGCCTGGTAATGAACTAATCATTTGATTCAGGTGTGTTGACCGAGGGTAATGTCTAAAACCTGCAGGACACCGAACCTTGAGGCCTGGAGTTGGAGACCCTTGCCCTAACGTGCATGTCTTTGGACTACAGGAGGAAGTAACGAGAGAGAAGGGAGAGAACATGATGGCCTGTGGATTCAAACCAGTGCAGCAATGAGCCGTCCAGTTACAATTAATTCTCAGCCACAAACATTATATGCAATATATGTGTTTGTACTATTTATCAGAAATGTATTATGATGAATAACTCTGCAAATTCTGCACCAAAAGAGTTGAGCAGACATTCAGTCACTCTGAGACCACATGAAAGCACAAAATAAGTATAAGGACAGTAAAGTGAATTTAGTACTGACTGAAGCAATTAATGAAAAATGAAAGTATTTATTATTGTATTAAAAACTGTAAAATCATCATATGGTCTTATGGTAAAAAGTCAATGCCTGCAACTATGAGCATTGTTGGGGACACTATGTTTAATCAGTCTGGGGTTTAAGGGTGAGAGTTATAATGTAATCAGGCTGTGGAAATGAGTAACATATGCTCAGATCCCAACAGGATACATTTGCAATGCTGGAAATATTGGATAAAGACAGCAGGAGTGAAGATAAGAGAAGGGATTTAGAAGGGAAGCTAGCAAATGAGTCTGTGTGTGAGCTTACATTCAGAGTGTATGCTCTCCCACGTGAGTACTTACTGAGTCTAAAGGAAGCTTCTTCAGAACCTTATACTGTTTCTTTGGCTCTAATTTGTAGATGTACTTGTCTGTGATGAGCAGGCCTCGGTCTGTGCTCTTGTTGAACCTGTTCACCTGAGAGAGCAGAACAGGGGAAAGAGAAAGCTTCAGCATGTTTGTTCATTTTCTATTTTCTGCCTCTTGCAGGATCTTTTGGGTTATTTCATTTCAAAAACAGGTTTTCCTTGTAAAGCAGCAAAGAAGCAACACACAAGAAAACATAAAAAAGACTGTGGTGGGTCTGTGAGTCGGGGGTTGCTTCAGTTCACTGTATCAAAGGCTACGTAACTTCAAATATAACTAAGCTCTACTCATAACTTAGGCGAAGCCCTCAATGTTCAGTCCCTGATATGGAAAGTATGGCCATTATTATCCTCAGGGAGACGATAAGAGGTTCAGCATGAGGTAAAATAATAAGCAGCGCTTCATTCAGGTTAAGGGAACTTGAGGACTGAATTCATAGTTCAGTTCCTTTTTATGATTGATCCTCAGATTACTTCCTGAGAAGGCTGTGTTCACTGGTTTGAACATGAAATATTGAAAGATGAGCTGTTACAAAAGAGAGGAAGCATGAGGGGGTGGAATGGGAAACACATCGAACCAGAAAAACATCCCAAAGCTAAAAGGAAGCAGCAGAAGAAAGAAACTCCTTGTGGCTACAAAACAGACATTTCCATTTCCCCGTGTTCTTTCCTCACATACTGTACCTTCCTACAGAAGCTCGAGAAGAGGACCTGACTGTACTCGTCTTTGTTCTTCAGCTCCTTGGAAATTCGGATGAAGCTGGCGCTGGTCTGAGGGCAGTCTCGGGCCTGCAGAAATGAAAGACCAGTATTATTTCAGGAGGTCGGTTGAGGCGACGATCTTCAGTACAGATGGAATAGGAATGCACTTCGCTGTTAGTCACAAAACTCCAGGTGACCTCTCCCAGCCTCTTTTAAGCCTTTTTATCGCTTTAATTCCATAAGCAGCAGATCAAAGCTCAAGGCCCCTGGCTGCTGTTACCAGACACGGAGCCTGACGTGCCGTTTCAGAGGGACCAAAGCTGATGAGAAATACATTTGGTGGCAAATCTAACACTCTGTTATAGTCTTCCTCCTATAAAGTGCAGCTATCACGGTCATTTTTTAAACATTTCTCCTACAATCTATTTTACATGCTTTAATATATACAGTACACGGTTTAAAGCTGTGGTTCCCAGACTGTGTGCACTGAAGAAATCCAGGTGTGACCATCGTACATTCATTTTGCAGTAAATAACTGCAGACAAACTATATAAATAAATTCAGTCTCTGTATCAGTACTTTCTGCACACTCGTTTCCCTTAAAAAATCTCTTCTATCAAAGTGAACCTCAGTCTGTTTGAGGAGTATTATGACAGCATGACACATCAAAGGCTCTGACTGACAGCAGGGAGAATACAAAGGGGAAAACAGCTCACTTTCTTGTGTGAATCAAACCACAACTAACTACCAGTCCAGCCTATTCGCCAACTAAAGAAAAGAGAAAAAAAATCAGTAGGGAGCATAGAAGAAAGTTGAACTGCCTAATGGCTTCATTTGCCTAGAGATGTCAACGTCCCTTAATCTGAATGTGTGCTAACATGACGCCAAGAAAGCCTAAAGAGCCACTTGGAAACCAAATATCCCCTCTGAGAGAAACTAGGCCTACTTCAAAAGAGCACCGGATGCCAACCAAGAGGCTCCATGACTGCCTGTTGATTGGTGTGAAGGTGTTTCATAAGGTGATGGAGGCAAGGTGACACTTCTCTCTGTTGTCTGATGCTGTAATCAAAACATGTCAGAAGACAGAGGATATATTTTTCACAGGGATGCATACTGGTTTACTCTTATATTATGGCTTATCGTTTGGAGTTATTTGGAAACGGTAAGTATCCAAAAAACCTCTTAGTTTTTAAACTTGTACCAGCTTCTCTGGTTCCAGAGGTAAATCTGAGTGCTACTGAGTGAACTGATATGCTAGTGTGATTCCAAATTACTACCAACAGCTAAGATTCAACATCTCTGACTATATATAAAAGATGAATGTAGCCACCATTTTTGCTGAATGGGAAAATCACTGTCTAAATATGTTCATTTAAGTAATATGAAACGGGGCAGGTTCAGGCACTTTTTCCAGGTCTTAGTGTTGATTACCTGAAAATTTTCCTTTGTTGAAGCTTAAGACTGGACATGAACCCCCTGAACTCGGTGAACTTACAATCACAGTAAGGATTCAGCCTGACTGAATGCCACGATGCATGCACTAATCTACAGGTCACTGTGGAATTAAATGCAATCACATGAACTTAGATCCCTGAAGGAGGCCAGCAAGTCAGGGGCCAGCTGACAAACTAGCAAAGGGAATGTCTCAGGACTCTGCGGCAGTCACGCTCACGCTCCCCGAAGGCATCTTTAAAGTCAGAAAACAACCTCATATTAGCTGGTAAATGAAGCAACTGTAGTATTCATCAATAAAGGGCTGTGTTCACATGAACAGCCCTCTTTTGGTCACAGCCCAAGGCACATCACATGCACAGTATACATTCACAACAAAAGATGATCCTATACACAGCTGATTGTTCAAGTCTTTTTTCATTACTGTGATGAATTTGTGTGAAAATTTCCTGCCAGTGGGCTGCAAAATATCCAGCTGAACTAACTAAATGGGAGTCATGTGAAATGACAACTGCTTAAGAAATTCTTCCGTTTTGAAAGTTAAAGAGGCAGAAAAAACAAGCGGAAAACAAACAAAATGCTTTAATGTTTTTATCAGTTCAGCAGTGTTTGAGAATCTATGTCACTATTTTAACATTGATATGTTAAAATATATATAAAGAAACAAGTTTTGTTTTTTTTTAAATTTTGAAATCATGTTCTGCCTTTCCAGGGAAGCCACTGAGACTTATTTCTACTGTTTTTTGGGTTTGTTTGTTTTTTAAATCTGGAGTGGAAAGTGTAAAAACGGCAGAAAAGTCAACTCCAGCTTTTCAATAAAATGCATTGCAATATCATTTCAGGTGATTTCAAAAGTAGTTCTGCTTTTCTAGCTGAGATTTAGGTGTGCTGTCTGAATCACAATAATCGCAGACATAATGGCTGGTTTCTTAGTTTTAGTTTTGCCATCTAGTTTATTTGGTGGTTATAGTTTGTTTTTATTCACTGTTTCAGTTTATTCTGCCTCGCGTGTGTTTCTCGTGTCTTAAGTATAAATCTGTGTTAGGTGTTCTCATGTTCAAGAGCTAGTTTGTCTTGTGTGCTTATTATTCAGTTTTGCCTCCCATAATTGTGTTTCACTGATTGCTTGCACCCAGGTATTCTCCACAGCTGTACTCACTTCTTCTAAGTAGCCTGTGTGTACAACAACCCTCAGGTTTAATGTGTTTTGTTGGTGTTTTCTCTCTGAAAATGTTGCCAATACATTTTTATTTTGCTCACATGTTTTCCTTTCTTGCAGATATAGTTCCCTGTTGGATTTTTTCCTTTGTTTTTCTTTGTACTATGCTGTCAGACAAAAGGTCATCAAATGCACATACAAGCTTCCATTTTGTCTGTGTGTCACAGTGACGTCACAGAAAGGTGGATGACAAAATCTGGATGAGCCCTACTCCAGATTTCTGGTGGTCTACAAGTGAAAGTTATTTACTTTTGCTTTGTTATCTGTAAAACTTAATGCACATATAAGAGTGGCATTATTTTTCTAATGACATCTCAAACATGTGACTTTTTTTAATGAATCACTGATATATATATATATATATATATATATATATATATATATATATATATATAATGTACTTCTTTACACTTAAAGAAAGTTGTTTTATTATTGTTTTGCTCACTAGCTATTTGCCAAACTGTATTGAAACTATGAAAAGTGTGTAAACTGGAAACTGGAAACAGAGACTGTTCATCTTCAGACAGTAAATGGTGAGACTGCAGAAAAGTCAGCATCTTTTAAGCAAACTTTAGGAGCACCAATCTCCTAGTGACCTATCCATCCATCTTTGCTGATCACACATCCCAGCATCTATTCACCAAAAAGTGTGGCGTGCATGTATGTGTGTGTGCGTGTGTTGCCTCATCTTTGCATATTAAGGTGGATACTCACAAATTTGTGAAAGATTTCATATCTCAAGTGTCCAATTTTCTTGCTTAAATAAAGGTAAAATAAATCAAGTGTCTTCCAGAGGTCAAAATAAATCCCAAAACAAATAATTTTACAACCTATTCGAACACGATGTGCTGAGAAACAACAAAGGTACCCAGGATTTATCTTGTTACTACTGTGATTCTTACATTTGCCAGGTAGTCCCTCTCCCAGGCTCGGCTGACTCCCCAGTCTTTTCTCTCTCCGCTCAGAGCCGTCATAGCTGCCACTTTGGCCCGAACTTCCAGCATGTCAGACGGCGGGATGTTTTTCACGATCTGCCTCGCCCACCACCTGACACCGAGGGATGAGAACAAGACAGCATGCCATGAGGGTGGATATTACTTCAAAGGCCCAAAGAAAGAAAAGTTGGAGGAACAGCTTTAAGTTAGAGTCAGATAAAGGATAAAAATCAGTGATCCAAAACTCACTCAATCACACAGCCAAACACTGACTCGACTTATTCTGCAGCTACTGAGAATTTAGTGACCTTAAGAGATGAGTTGATTTCAACACATGTGCTTAAATGTACAGGATGGTACAGGATGCCATCCTGTACCTCCTACACAGAGCCCACTCACACCTGGATGGGGGAAAAGGCACGGTCAGGATCCTGTTTCTTGACTTTTCCAGTGCCTTTAATACCATCCGGCCCTGTATGCTTCAAGAAAAACTGAACAGGATGGAGGTGGACCCCTGCCTGGTGGCTTGGATCTCCGACTACCTCACCGACAGACCACAGAACGTCAGGCTGAAGGACATCACGTCTGACACAGTGGTCAGCAGCACAGGAGCACCACAGGGAACTGTGCTGTCCCCTCTTCTCTTCACCCTGTACACCTCTGACTTCTGCTACAACTCTGAATTATGCCACATTCAGAAGTTTGCAGACGACACAGCCATCATGGGGTGTATCTGGGATGATCAGGAAGAGGAGTACAGAAGTCTGGTGAGGAACTTTGTCGCATGGAGTCACACAAACCACCTGCAACTCAACACCTCAAAGACTAAGGAACTGGTTGTGGACTTCGGGAGGTCTAGAGCAGGTCCACTGCCGGTTCAGATAGAAGGGGAGGAGGTGGAGGTGGTCAACAAGTACAAGTACCTCGGGCTGTGGGTGGACAATAAACTGGACTGGTCATGCAACACAGAGCACCTGTATAAAAAAGCCCAAAGCCGACTGTACTTCCTCAGGAGGCTGAGGTCTTTTAACATCTGCAGGAAGCTCCTGAGGATGTTTTACCAGTCGGTGGTTGCTGGAGTACTTTTCTATGCTGTGGTGTGCTGGGGGAGCAGCACAGCAAAGAAGGACTCATCCAGGCTGGAGAAACTGATCAGGAGGGCTAGCTCTGTGGTCGGCATGAAGCTGGACACTCTGGTGACAGTGGCAGAGAAAAGGACATTAAAGAAACTGATGGACATCATGGACAATGCTGGGCATCCTCTGCACACGGCCATTAACAACCAGAAGAGTCTGTTCAGTGACAGGTTGCTTCTCCCAAAGACAAGAACTAACAGACTTAAAAACTCCTTTGTCCCACACGCCATCAAACTGTTTAACTCCTCTCTGGAGGGGAGAGGGAGGGGAAACAGGAGGACAAAGGAGGGGGGAACAACTAAGCTGTAGTGCCTCTTCACCTCACTGTGCAATACCTTTTGTGCAATACTTTTGTAAATAGTCAACGGTGCAATAGACCTCAATACTTGAAATGTGCAATTCACTTGTATTTTATTTTTTATTCCTATTTATTCTATTTATCCCCTTCGTATATTTTATTTATATTGTCTCTGTATTTATATATATATGTGTGTGTGTGTGTGTGTGTGTGTGTGTGTGTATATATATATATATATATATATATATATATATATATATATATATATATATATATGTGTGTGTATATATATGTGTGTGTGTATATATATATATATATTCTGTAACTCTGTAACTTCTGTCGGTGCTGTGCTTTTTTGGAAATCGAATTTCCCAGAGGAACCCACCCGAGGGATTAATAAAGTTCTATCTAATCTAATCTAATCTAATCTAAAAAAGAAACCAGATTTTTGCACACTTTACAAAATGAAGATGAAAGAGATGGAGGAAGAAAGCAGGCAGGGTAGAGAAGAGGTGGAGAGAGTGGTGGGGGAGACGAAGTGAGGATAAAGAGGTAAGGATGAAGAAGAAGGAGTAAGACTTTAACCCTAATGGATAGAATTAGGATTAGGTTAGGGTTTGGCACTTAGTTCAGATAGTTAAACCTAGGGTTAAGAGGCTTGAATATGTATAACTCTATGTGCAGTCGGGCGGGCAGCAGTCACTTTATGGGAAACACTGCTAACAGAGAATAAATTCCAGCTAAAATATTGAACCACTTATCCAAACAACTTCAAACTTGGGGCTGTTCTTCCTCAAACCCCAGAAAAGATCCACCAAGTCTGAAGTGGATCAAAAGAACGGCAAAGAACAGACAGATGAATCACTCTCGCATCTGTGAATTCAGGCTTTAGCCAGCAGCCACTTCGCTTAGCTTAACAAAAAGGCTGTAAACAAGTAGAAGGGCTGTTTCTCAATATCTTTAAACGTTAATACTTTACTAACCTCTAAAACTAATCCACTAATTCGAAAGTTACATCTCTTTTGTTTCATCTGTAATAAAGTCTCTAAAGTGTTTCACATCTAAGCAGCAACCTCTGGGGATGAACAATGAAGCCAACATGAAAATCCCCAAAGCGGCGTTTCCTAAAACTGCCACTTCAGCTTGGCTCCAAAATCAAGTCAATCCCCAGAGACAACGATTTGATAACACCCAAGTTTAAAACTGTGTGACTGTGCATCATGTTGGTAGGGTTCCCATGGATGCAGTAAGGATGGACACTGCTTCTTTTGGCTGAGCTTTTATTAAATATATAATGACACAGCATAATATGTCAGTCTATGTAATGTAAAATATCCTTAGTATTTCACAGACCACACAGAGTTGCATATTTTTATGTGCTCTGACCTGCGATGCAGCATGACTGTGATGCTGTGAAACTGCGACAGTGCTGCAGGCGGCGTCGGCCACTCCAAGCTCTTCCCATAGTCGGCCATAGTTCGCACATTAGCAAACCTCCTCTCCACCTCCCAGAAGTGTGCCTTGACCTTGTAGCGCTTATAGCAGCCCATGATGGCATAGATGGCCCTCATCCGCCGGCACCTTGCACGAGCTAGAGTCCCGCGCCACACCTGTGGGTCAGGTTAAAAAACAACAACAAAGGGGCGTGTGAAAGAGACAAAACAAGAGAAAAATTATTGCCTCTGCATCCCACAGCACTTAAGACAAACTTTTCCTCCGGTTAGAGTTCCAGATTTCTCTGCAGTTATAAAGTAGGTCAGAGGAAAGAGAAAAGAGAAGGGTATTTCATTGAGCAAGCGAAGTAACTGACTTTAATGCAGCTGCGCTCTGGATCGCATTAATTATCCCAATTATTGTTACAGGAAATTAGGATTCAAGCTGGCAGATGAATTTCAGTCAAACATAACCAAGAGCCACATATTCATGAGCCTGAGACAAACTGCAGTTTCTATTCTGATACCTTGAAGCCTGGTGGAAAAAACACTGCATGTTATTAACTTCAACACACCATCTGAACTGTTCCTGATGCTGAATTAGATGTCAAACTATCACATCAATGGATCTTTAAAATTAAACATTAAACCAGCTGTGAAGCATGGTGACACTTTCATGCCTCACCTTTTGCAGGAAAGTCACCAGGATGGGGATGAGGTGGTTTCTCTCCTGCTCCAGTGTGAAGAGAGACCGCGGCGTTCTCACAAACAGCTTTGTTTGGCCGTACGCAACGTCGTCCTGGAAACCGTGCTGGATGACGATGGCCTCCACAGCTTCCCTGTCTGACGCCATCAGGTGGTTTGGCCAGGTGTACTCGCACGTCATTTTATACCTGAACAACATTCAGCAAGAATCAGAGACGATGATCACATAAGTGTTTGCAGTCTGACCTCAAACTTGGGTAGAGACAGTTGATGTCAGTGAACATCACTAACTCTGCTACCTGAGAACGTGAGTTTCCAAGCAGTTTCCAAGTGTCAGATTGAGGGATCAATATCAGAAGCATAACTGAGAGAATTTTCATCATCACTGTGATTTTGACATTTGCACATTTTTGTGCACCATGAACTCTCAACGAGGGTCAGACTTTATCCAGATGCCTTCTGTGATATCCAGAGGCATCGGAGGGCAGATATCTTAATTTATGGTATTAGAGTCAAGTGTAGCTTTGATTAAAATTGGAGAAAACATTGTGACCACACCAAAATAACATTCTGACATTGTCCATGTTTTTCTTCCTTTCATTGGCTCTCATTAAAAAATTTTAAAATCTGTATTTAATTACTTACATGGCCATGCTTCTGCCACATCTGCTGAGACCTTATTCTAATGTAGCACTTTCTGCTCCCAGACAATTTTGTAACTTTAACTTTGACATTTGCTATCGTGCCATTGTGCACCTGCTGACAGGCCGTTAAAGAAAAACTCAGGAGTTTATGAGTAACACAATCACACTTGAGCTTTCCAATCTCCAGATCGGGCTCACTGCTACTTCCTCCTCTTCCCAAAAATCCAAAAATGGAATTCAACTTGAAGGTTTGCTATTTTGAAGCTGTGGAGGAGATTCAGCAGATGGTCAGAACAGGACTTTAATCCTAAAATAGCTAGGGTGCTTGCAGTGGTGCAGAATTACACAAGAAGACAACCCTGAAGGGAAAGCAACCACAGTATAAATGCTGAACATAGTCTGACAACTGAAGCCATAAACTTTTTCTTTTTAATTACCAGCAGGGGGTGATCCCTCTAGCTCCCAAAAAAAACTTCCAGTCCTGTGGAAGTCTGCCCTCCACTTTCTTGTGATGGGACCTCTAAACACTGTCCTGATGGCTAATGACTCATTTTCTAGTTTCAGGTCATACTAATTAAATTATGGTCATTATAATGACTTGTCCAACACGTAGCGACTTCAAAAAATACAAAACATATCATGCACGAACCAGGCTGGTAATGTTGGTAATGTGTTTTTTCTTTTAGCCAACTTTTTGACACACCTTAAATGTTAACTTTAGGTCTTTTTAGTCGTGTTAGGTTTTGTTAAAACAGGCACCAATTGTCAAATAGTCTAAATCTCTTGAGTAGTATTATTTACATAAATGTGTGCCATCTTTTTAAGGTTTCAGATCAAAGTATATTTTGGGTAAGAAAAGTTACTTTTTTTTAACTTTTTACTCATGGTGTTACACTCCGCTGCTGAAGAGACCACTTCACTAGACCGTAATCACGTTGTCTTACCTCTGCAGGAAGCGAGCATAGAGCTGCCTGTAGGCAAAGCCCGCCCTGCGTACCCTCACGTTCTCCAGCAGGCCAAGGTAGGCCACCTGGTGCTGGCAGCGGGCGTCATCAAACAACACCGGTGACTTCATTTCGTTGGGCTTTATACATCGCACATAGTATGGCTCCTGCAAAATAGAACAAGTTGTTCAGCTGGCATGGTGTGAGCTTTCTTTGGCTGTATTTCAACAAGCCTGTTTGCATTTTCAATAAAGTGTTACATCACTGGTGACACAGCAACACTGCATTTAGACTGATACTCTGAATGTATTTTTTCATAACACTCTTGTTTTATCACCTGCACAAACTTGAACAGGTCTTTGATTTTTCTCAGTGTTCGCGTCACCGCTGCGGTCATCACTGTGCGAGTAAATAAACTGAACTCAGCTTGTAAACTGTCAATGAGCTGCACCACAGCCAAGCTGCAAAACTGGCAAACTGAGTTCAGTGACCTTAATCAGACTTGCAGAATACCATACCATACCAACTTTATTTCTAAAGCACTTTAACATAAAACCAGAGTTTCACAAAGTGCTGTACATGTTAATAGCATACGTTTCAATAGAATGTTTCAACAAACGCCACAGTGAGCAGCTGAGCCTCACAACAGCCCAGCCCCACGCAGCTACTCGCTAGCAGCACGCCGAGCTGCACTTTAGATGAAGCAGGGTCATGGCTGGATGCCTGAACCTTGACAGTTATAGCGGGGATGCACTACATCCTGTCAAAGAACTGGCTGTTGTGTTTTCACTGATTTAACCGCTCTGTCCATTAAAGACAAATAAGGCGAAGCACTTTCTGACACCAAACACTGATCCCTGTGCAGGCTTTGCCTGGAGTTTCGACTCAGCTCGGCAGCAGTTTGAGAAAATGTCAGAAAATGAAGGCTGAGCGGAAATGAAGTGGGAAGCCTGAGCACAGGTGCTTCAGTACTGCTGCTGAAGAAAACTGTCTGCTCTTTCAACGTGACCTACAGCAAAAAAAACCCTTCAGGCATGGGAGTTTACTTTCATTTCACCTCAGCCACATCATGACGAGATGCTACAGCAGCCCGGAAGCAGGCCATCCAAAAATAACAACAAGAAATGTCAGACTTCAGTCAGTGAGATGAGGCCAGGCGAGGTGAGGTGCATACTTTATGTACCACCTCCATCTCCTTCTCCTCCTCAGCACCCTCTAAACGCCACAAAAAGACAGATAGGATCAGGACAACTTAGAAACACTGCTACTCCCTGACACCACAAGGAACAGACTGCGATGTATACATGTAAATGCTACACCTCTTCTTCCTCTTCCGATGTTTATTATGCACTATCCAAAGGAGACATCACACAAACACATTGGGAGTCTCAGAATAGTCTGTGAGTCATGCAGACTTACAGGGACCAGAACCGCCTATAACTGGTGCAGAGCATCAGTACAGACAGCAGAGTAAACTGGGGAGATGATCTACGCTGGCACTAAACACAAACTCTGACACAGAAATATAAACAAATCTGTAGGTTTCCAGAGTAATTGATTTGACTTCAATTCATGTTCTACAAAATCAAAGCACAGAAGCAAAACCAAAATAAATGCTCCACTGGACTCAATCTTTCATATGTTTTTTGCTAGATTAAAATCTGTAACCTATATAAACAAATGTGTTATGTGTTTATGAAAACAGCATATAAAAAACACAAACCATAGAATTATAGGCTGACTGTAAAGCTAATCAGACAGTCATTCCACAAAGCTAAATCAGGAAGTAGCTAAATCCAATCATGATGGAAGAAAGAAGTCTACTAAAATCCTCTAAAGCTAACAAGCTTAGAGCAACTGTGTAATAGGGTAACTACCTAGACAGTAATGCTAAATAATGAAAGAAAGGCATATGAAATTTTACCTGATAAGACTGGCATGTAGCTTAGCTAAAGCTAAAATGATTGATTCAAATATATCCTTTCTTACTTTTAATTAAATTATATCTTAGTAACTTATCTAATGATTTGAGGAAAAGGCATTTTGCCTATTTCTAAAGTTAGCAAGCTTATAGAAACTCGGTAACTGGGTAGAAACTAGGTAGCTAAGCTAAATAAAGCAAGAAAAGGCTAATTAAATGCAAGCTTGTGATTAGCTACCTACATTAGCTTTAGCTGAAGCTAAACTAAACTGAACAATATTACGAGAATCATTTTTATGCTATCTTTTTTAGTGAGATTTTATTTTGGTAATTTAACCAAGGTTTGAGCCAAAAACTAAATTTCTCACTAACTCACTAATTGGGTATCTATGGAAGCCCGTTTCCGCCACTAAAAAAAAAAAAAGGATCCATAACTCAAAATTTCGAGTTATTTTCTCGAAATTTCGAGTTATTATCTCGAAATTTCGACATATTAACTCAAAATTTTGAGAAAAGCAACTCGAAATTTCGAGTTAGCGCTGCCAATCAGTAATCTACGTGAATGACGTCATTTCCATGTTACCCGGAAGCTGAAGCCCTCAGCTACAAATGCTACAGCTAAGCTACCGGTATTACATCCAGTCGTGAATGCACAGATTGCTGAGTGTTTTCAGCCTGGCTTCACAAATGATGAAATCCCTGTGTTATTAGCTGAATCACATGGTGTTACTATCAGCAAACATACTTTAATTTGTTGGGATCCGTTTTTGAGTGCGCGGTCCTGCGCCATATGCTTCCGTGTAACAAGAAAGCGACCTCATTCACGTATATTTTTGATTGGCAGAGCTAACTCGAAATTTTGAGAAAAGTAACTCGAAATTTCGAGTTATATTTCTCGAAATTTCGAGAAAATAACTCGAAATTTCGAGTTATGGATACTAGCTTTTTTTTTTTTTTTAGTGGCGGAAACGGGCTTCCATAGTTATCTAACTACACAGCTAAGCTAAATAAAATGAGATATGCAGCTGGTGATATGACCACTTTGTTTTAGTTAAAGCTAAATCTAAACTGAACAAATCCCCCTTAACTGGTTTGTGCCTTTTAATAAAGTGACATTTTGGTAGTTCTAATAATTGAGAAAAAACAATTAAACTCATCTAAAGCTAACAAGACTACATTAATAAGTAGATGGCTGCACTATAAAAAAGAGAACTATTTGAAATATCATCTGGTGAGACATCCACCTACAGTATATGTGTTCAAAAGTACTGGGTCACCTACACATTAAACCTACAAGAGCTGGCCATGGAAACTATACCATGAAGCTCCCAGTGCACAGTTTTTGTGCTGATGTTAATGCCAGAGGAGGTCTACGGGACTTTTAAGAGCTATGCTACATTGTGACTGAGCTCTTGTAGTTCCTAAACACCACAGATATTGTGGGATATCTAAGAGGAAAGACATTTCACTAACTGATGGCATCTTACTACAATACCACACACAAATTCAGCGAGCCCTTTAGAATGACTCAGTACATTTCCAATAAATGGGGAAATCCAACTAAGTCAAATTCTGGCTTGAATGAACTGACTGGTGCTACAACCTAAAAGTTTCATTATATTTTCAGTATAAAAGCAAATACTTTACTGTAACCGTAATGGATGCCACAAGTCATTTTAGACCATTTACCATTTTGGCTTCACACCAAACTACTAACATTTATTAGCAGTTATCTTACACAATCACATGCTATCAAGGTAGCACAAGGTAGGAAAAGGTACCGTTATAAAGTCTTAACCATCCAATCAACACACTTTTGCAAAACGCTGTTATTATTTTAGCCATTTAACATCAATCATGTACTGTCTCATGGCAGCTCTCTAAGTAGACGGAGTGGTAGCGATTAAAATAATTATCTTAACACCGACATAAAGCAGCAGTATTATGGATTAACATATTTACAAACTAGTTTAGAAATCAGTTTTCTCAACTTTAATGCTTCTTCAGTTACTACTCTTTGACTGTGTGGACATCAAACGTGCATTAATTAGCTGAAAATACATCCACAGCCTCCCACTGGGGTTAAGAGAAGAAACGAGGAAGTCGATCATAAGCAGAAACTACTAACCTTGCACGCCAGTTTATCAACCAAAGCCACAATGGAGTTCTTGAACAGGGTGGCAGCAGTCAAAGGCCGCTTGGTGACCTCTGTGATGCTCAGATGTCCATCTGGCCACATCTCTTTTAGGACTGGATTGGCACTATGAGAAGCAAGAAAGCGGGGTAAAGAGTAAAGAAAGGACACCATTAACTAGGCTAGCAGAGGAGGGATGTGCAGACTGAGGGAAGAAGAAACTCATATATACACATGACCCAGTTAATGAACTGTCAAGAGCATTATGATGCTGGGAAAAACTGTCAGTGATGCTTGTGTTTGGCACCTGTTGTACATAAGGCGCTTGAAGTCTTGGAAAAGCAGGTCCTTGTTCTTGTCCAAAAAGCCCTCGACGGAATATCTGCAACAGATGTAGAGAGGGTGATATGAGAGTAATTATTTAGTAATGAGAGGGCGGCCCCATTGATGAGTATTTGGAGTGAACAATAACAATCAAGATGCTAAAGTTACACAAAAGTCAGACTAAAATAGCAATAGAGTTTAAAGAGTAAGTGTCTGCCACTCAAAGGGTCGCTATCATTAACTGCACTCTCTGCTACTAATGACTCACAGACCTCCGGCAAAGGATTAGAGCAAGAGTCATGCTGCTTAGTCAATTTACAAATTAGGTACATGGTCAAATTCTCCTCATGGCTCGCGTTTAGATAAAATGAACTGTCTACAAACTAATCTGTCTGCCTTTTTTTTTTCCCTCCACAAACTGCTCAGTTGGTTTTGATGAGGCATCAGTGGGAGGTCACGGGCACATTGTAAGGCACAGTTACATAAGCTGTCCAGCTCCGGGGGATGAGCCTGCTGTAGTGTAAGCATTGCCTCATAAAAACCTCTCCCTCGTATTCACAGTGTAACAATACGATGCACAGTGTGGATGCATTTCTGACTTTAAAGAATGCATTCCTTTTATTGGACTGTGCACATATCCTGTAAATGAGAAGCTTTAAAACCAGTAAAAGCAGCAAAACAAAAATGTATACAAATATTCCCCTAAAATTACATTTTTTTTAAACTACATTATATATATAGGGGTTTTCTACTGTTATCACCCAGTTACAGGACTTTGGACTATAATCCATATTAACATACTCACAACAATGACACGTTTGGGGCACTTTTGGGTTCAGTGTCTCACTAAAGGACACATATGTATGCTGACTATCACAAGCTGGGACCCAGTCACCAACTTCCTGATTACTGCAGGACTTGTTTTACCTTCAACTGCTAAACCACTGGTTCTCAAACGTTCTCTGTCTTTCCCCACTTGAGGTGGCTGTAGCTCTGAAGGCAGAGGCAGGTCATCTACTAATTGGAAGGTTGGTGGTTCAATCCCTGCCATGCCAAAGTATCCTTGTACAAGACACTGAACCCTGAGTTGCACTCTGATGTGTTCACTGGAGTGTGAATGTTATATAGAAAAGCACAAATGTGAGTGAATGAAAGCGTTATATAAGCACCAGTCCATTTAGAAGCCAAAAAACCCTGAAACATCTGCATTTTTATCCAATTATTAACAATAATAAAGTATTCAACATGAATTTTACTTTCAATAAAGGCCTCCCCAATGGCTTCAGAATACTCTTGTTTATGTTAAATTAGCTTCCCTTCATATTCAGTCCAATGCCAGAGCAAATTAGCCAGTGTCTGGTCTCATTTGCACTGTTTCTTGGGGGGCATATGAGGGCAAAAACGTCCATATTTGGAGTCTGGAAAGGCTGATGCTGGACAGAATTATTTCACTGCATACTCTAGCATCCTAAGTTCAAGGCCAACATGTCACAGATTTCCATAATAGACAGTGTAAAAGTTGGACATAGCCTCCAGATCTTAGAAGGGATGCCAACGTGGAAGTGCCTTAAATCTGTATTTTAATGGCCACCAGGGGGCGATACCTGTGGCTCCAAAGAGACTTCCAGGCCTATAGAAGTCAAAGGGGAAATGGTCAAGGATTCGTTAACAACTTATCAGTGCCTATGACAGATGTGTCTCCTTGGCTCTCAGAAGTCAGTATAACCTGATCAGATTTCTTGGAGGCTCGCTGAAGTAAGACAGTGTAAAAAAAAAAGTGAGGGTTCAGGACCCACAACAAGAAGCCACAGCACTTATTTACAAGCATAGGAAAGCTGTTGCGACAGAGCAGACAGGAGAGGACAGGCAAAGACCAAGGCAGCTGGTCTCCAGAGACACGACAATGATTTAGAGGAATGTATATTAAAGTATGAAGGTCAAGGCTGATGCAAGGAGACCGCTGAGTGGCACAAGGTGAAAGGCAGCACATATGGGGAGAGTCAGGTGACAAGGATGTGAGATGCCTGCAATATAAAGCTGTAGAGTAGGAATATATGAAACTGTATATCTTTCCTGAAAGTGCTGCATGTGCAGGCTGAAATTCTGCAGGGATTTAAAAGCGCGGATAGCAATGAGAGCTAGGTGAGTGTTGCAGAACAGAAGCAGGAGAAAAGGAAACAGGATGAGAAAAGGAGGAGAGAACAAAGTAGGTCAAAGCTTCTGATACTGGTGGTTTGGTGAGAGTGGAGAAAGGGGGGGCCAGCGGGTGGTGAGGAAGAGGGTATATTTAGCTAGAGTAAGGAAAGACTGAGACGGGATGGGATGGGACAGGGGATGGTGCCACCAGGAAGCAATATACGAGAGGTGACAGCTCAGCTGGAGAGACCCCGTCGTGGCCCTGAGGTGATCAGGGGCCGGATGATGGGGACACGTAGTGACAGGGACAGCCATCTGTCATGACTTACTGCAGGTCTGTGACACACGCTCTTATCCAGCCCGTCATATTACCGCTGGCAGGACCCTGACGACATGGTTTTTCTAGGATGCTCATGACTAAACAATTAAACAAACGTAACATTCAATAATTTAACCCTCTCTGACTCAGCTTACGTGTGTGTTTTTTCTCTGACAGCGCAGTGGTCTGGCGATCAAAATTAATCTGCTTATCTTTCCATCGTCTAGCCCTAACCCTAATGTCCAGAAGAAAAGGAGGTTTTATGAGCGTTAGAAGTTAACAGGGAGTTAGACAGTTGAATTTTACACAAAACTGTGTTCTGACTGAAGTATTTGTATAAAATCAAAAACATACAGCACTGCTTTAGCTTTAGACATAAACAAGGATGAAAAACTAAATACGTGGAACATTTGGCAGGTTAGTGAAGTTGGCCTAGTTGCCTGGTACTTCTGTACTATCTGTTTATCACTGTCTAACTGGCTAATTTCATCCAATCAGATCAACGAACCACTCGACATAGAGAGCTAGATGCAGCTGAAAGGGAGTGAGCGGTCAGTCCGTTAGCATGTTGTAAGATGTTTCTTTGTAAGCAAAATCTTCATTTAAAAAGCACCCGCAGGCAATGAAAAGAACTTCAAAAAGTTCTTGACTAACACTCATGTTGATCAACCAACTGTCACAATATTTTGATTAAGTGGTCTCAAACTTTTTCTTTTGGGTTTGCATTAAAAAAAAGCATAAATTTGTGAAATAATTAAAATTAATAGAGTAATTCTTAAAAGAGTCTTGTTAGTTACAATCCTAATTAATATAAAAAATAATAAAATGAACAGCTACTTGGACATTACTGCATCAGTAATAATAACATTTTGTCTCATATACTACATCACTACTACAAGAACCTTTTCTTTTATGCATTTCAGGGGAATAGAAACACCATTGCTAACTGTGGGTGAGAGCGATCCTGAGCTGATGCATGAAATTGTCCTGTGTTTCTGTGTGTGTTTGACATCCTGTTAGCCTGGATTTCCCAGAGTCACAGAACCTCAATAAACCTCCTTCAGTAGTCTTTGATTACTGCTGCTGTATCACACAGAGACGAAATTGTCTCATCAGTTGGCTCCATCTCTCCTCATCCTCCTCCACTTGCGTGTTCCCTTGACATATTAATGTCCTTCCCTCTCTAGATTGAGGGCAGTACACGTGAGCTGTGGGGATCCAAAGCCACGGCGGCTGACTGCTGGCCAGGGGCATCATCTGGCCGCTGCAGTGTTTAAATCCCGATAAGGAAATGGAGCAGTGATGGAGAAGGAAGCTGAGCAAAGTGTTTCTTCTTTAGTCTGTGTGTCATAAACCAAGCAACCACTAACATCAATGAAAAATAAATTCAACTTTCAGAGCAGGCTAAAAGCTAAAAAGCTCAATATGCATATATCAGTTTTATAGCCATACATGTGATTTATGATGTCATCTGTCCTATAAATTGTTTTCTAGCAGCTCAGAACGCCTCCTGTTTGACTTTGGTAAAGTACACATTTGTAAGCCGCTGCCAGGGTAACTATAGCTCTTTTTTAAAAAGTTTTTAATTTTTAGATTTAGCCTACTTTTACAAGTATAATTTATCTGTGCATTTACTACAGGGTCACGGTTGCAGGGGCATGTGTAGATACCCAGACCTCCTTATTAAAGGCCACCTCATCCAGCGTGACATTCAAAGCCTGACATTATTAACGTTATTTCCCCAGTGTCCCGGGTCTTCCAGAAGGCCATCTCCTAGTTGGACTTGCCCAAAATGTCTCGCATAGGAGGCATCTAAAAGGCATCCTAGTCATATATCTGAATCACCATACCTGCCTCCTTTCAAGGTGGAGGAGTAGAACTTCTTCCTGGGAGAGCCCAGACAGTTTTAACTGCTTTTTTCTGCTTCAGTGTTACGTTTAGAGTGTTTTTGCTATAGTGATAAAGGCTGATATAAGCAAGTTTTCAGAACATAACTTACAAACACTTGACTCATAGTCATGTTTACCCTCCAGTCTCAATAAACATAAGCAAAACTGTCTCACAATCCTGTCTATATTCAAAAATGTCACTAAAACAAAACGCGCTTTTTAAAAATCTTTACTATCTCTACTTACCTTTTATTAACATTCATTAAAATATCTTATTTTTCACATGTGGTTTTGATTTTTTGTTTAGTTTTAGTGAACTAAAACAACCTTTGTCACTACAACAAAGACGATATCAGTAATGAACGGTTGTCTGTCTCTCTGTATTAGCCCTGTGATAGACTGATGATCTCTACCCCGCCTCTGTCTCCACACGACAGCTGGAACAGACTTCAGCACTCCGGTGACTTCAAACTACATATGTGGTCAAGAAAATGAATAGATGGAATTTATTCTATGTGTTGTAAAACATATATTTTAAATTATACGTGATTTAAAATTTGACATATAAAATATTAGCGGTTTGGAAGTTTTTGGACATGAATATCCACTGATCCTGTTGAAAATCATGTCTTTTCAGCTCTTGTAAGCAGATGTGTGCGTGTCCTCTCCATGCCACTACATTGCCCTGTTTATGTGCAGAGTAGTGTCCTACTCACATATGTATATGTGACTTCTGAACCCTGCTGTCATCTGTGGAAACATCCACTGTCCATACAATTATACATTAAGTGGATATGAAAAGTGACAACATCTTTCCAGGATTGCACAGATTTTGGTTAACATGGGAATTTACTACATATTCTGCTCAGTAAAGCTGTCACTCTGGACCGCTGGAGCCCAAATGATGTCATTGCCATGAGCTGACCTCCTTTAATAGGATTTTATGGCTTACACTCGTGAACTCAAGCACAGCAGCCTGTCATTATTTTTTCTCCACAGAGAATCCTTGGACTGAAAAACATGACAACAAACAGTGCAAAATGTAGCGACTCACGTGACGTCTCCGGCATAGTGGCGAATACGGAAGTGTTTCTGAAAGTCCATGCTTTTGTCAGTGGGGCTGAGCTGGAAACAAGAGAGGACAATGTGAGTGAAATATGATCTATTTAACTCAATTACAGACATCTTCAGACTCAACTTTACGAGGAGTTTTGGAGATCCTGCACTTCATAAAGCATCTCATATCTGGAGCAAACCTAAAAGGAAAAATGTTGGAGAAACTCTGCTCTCTAGTGGTAAAACCTCAAAACTGCACCTGTTCTCTTAGGTAACTATGGGTGTTTTTATTCTCCTCTATATTTAAATTTAAAAAAAAAATTGTATTGTGCAAAATTCTCAAACCGCCTCTCATTTCTTCACATTTTGAA
Organism: Aulonocara stuartgranti; assembly: GCF_965226115.1. Lineage (NCBI taxonomy): Eukaryota > Metazoa > Chordata > Actinopteri > Cichliformes > Cichlidae > Aulonocara > Aulonocara stuartgranti. The sequence continues at coordinate 28,219,053 of NC_138957.1, forward strand.
CAATGAGAGACAAGATCATTGATTTACTGAAACATGTAGACATGAATACAAACACAGTATATAAGAAAAAGCCCTGCCCCAAACCCTGACACAGCTTAAATCGCGTTTTACAGATGGCCGTTGACCCTCTCTGTACACAGTGATAAAAATTTGGACCAGAAATTTCAAATCCGGTCTCATCACTCCGTAACACCTGCTAACACTGATTTTCACTCCAGCTCTGATGTAATTTGGCATACCTCAGCCTTTTCTCCCCGTTTCCCTTCCTTAAGAGTGCCATCTTGAGCGCCACCCTTCTATTTCTGATGAGGCTTCAGTGAACAGTGGATGATTGAACTGAAGGGCCAGATGCATCTCTTAGGTTCTGTGTCAGGTCTTTGCTGTTTTTATGTCTGATTTCCTGACAGGACTTTCAGATACTGTTCATTTGATTTTAGGACTGTCACTTCCTCTTTATCTCCACTTGTTAGTTTTCCTCAGTTTCTTAATGACAGAGTGCACACCATGCTGAGTTATGCATGATAACTTTTCAAACAATAGTTCTTTGGGAATCAATCTCTTGGTACAAAAATATATTTTATGCCTGTCAAACTGTCATCTTTGGTATTTTGTCCAAAGTAAAACATATGAAGGACCTTCAGACAGTCTAAAGAACTGTTGCTCAACAATTCCATTAAATATTATGACTGGTTAAATTATACGTCCACGTAAATGGACATTTCAAGTCTTTCAAGGCTCAGCACTGCCTTCCATTTACTAATATCTGCCTGAAAGAAGATTTCATCTCATTTATTGATTCTGACTAGTGTGGATTTGTCTCAACCTTTATCCAATAAATTGCTTCACTGGCTTTACTGGTTTTGTTTTTACGTGTTTACAATCCACCCTTCCCCAAAATGAGCAAAACTCAATTTATTTTAGGTTGTAGCATTTCCACTGCTTTACTTCGGTGCTTCTAACCTACAAAAGGCAAATATTAGCATTTCCATTTTGGCAAATGATCAGATTTCTTCCTTCTTTTGCCTTTTAGGTTTACTGTAAGTCTGATGAGAACATGTTGAAAATAAAACCACTTCCTTCCCAGTTAATTCTGAAAGTTCGAGATCCTGTTTTTAAACCACTTTGTGTTAAAAACATTTAAAGATCTTCTGCTTTTGTTGAGAAGCTTGATAACCTCATGTTATAATTCACAAAAACAAATACTTTTGTTATTGTGCACTGGCAGATGTGCTAATGAAACCCAGTCATTATGAAAGCATCTTTCCAAGTATGAAGCAAATTTCTCCTAAACTTGCAAAATAATGCACTGGCTTTGGCAGAGGATGTGCTCTTTGAGTGCCCTTTTAATTGTGTGCTACTGTTAGAGAGTATAAGCTTATTTTCTAACCTTCGGGTCTAGTAAGGGAATCGTAGTGTAAATGTTACATCACATGAGGAGATGTAGTAATTAGTTCTGACCTTGCGGGAGGTGTAGTGGGGGTGCTGTGCCAGTTTGGTGTCCATGCTGTCCAAGCAGACTGTGTCAGTGACTTTTCCAACGGTGAGGCAAGCCTCATCCAGAATGGAGATGATGCCTTTGTGGGCCTGCTCCACCAGGTCGACAATGATCTGGTTGTTGAAGTATTCGATCTGCGCATAAAGAGCACGACTGTCAGTTCAAAGAAAGAACAGATTGGTTTGTGAATGAAGTGGTTGCTCTTGTTACTGCACGAGAATTTTGTTCTGTTTATGAGCTTTTGTGACAGATGTGTCCACATACAGCGAGTGTGTGGTTTCGGTCAGTTTCTTGATTTTGCAATGACACCCCCATACAAACAGATTCACAGATTGTTGTATATCCGATGTTAAAATAAACTACAAGTAATGAGAGTTAACACAACAAGAGACTAGCAGTGATGTCGTAATCAGAATCCAACAACATGTGGCAACAATAGGCAACATAAGAGTCAGCAATGCAAAGCTAAATGGTAACTTTTCTCAACTTTGAGGTGAGTGATTGAAGACACTACAAATGGGAGTGAAAGATGCTTATTGACATAAGAAAGTGTTTAAATGACATGAGAGGGTTACCTAAGCAACCAGGTGTCCACTAGTGAGCAGACAGGTCAGGGTTTTAAGCTCACACAAAACTCATGTCTTTTCACAAGACTTTAAATCCAAGACTCGATTAGAAGATTTTCAATTTGAAAATCAGTGATTTAAGAGTTTCCTTTTTGGATCAACATTATGAAGGATAGCTGTAGCTTCTGGAAGTGAAAAGTGAAGCCATTGGGCAAGTTTCTTTAACCTGCATTAGTTTTAAGAGAATCCAGCAGGGGGCGACTCATCTGGCTGCAGAAAGACTTCTTGCATAGGGGGAAAAGGTCCTTGGCTCACTTTGTCTGTGTCCTCAGTAAACACTTTGATGAAGACTTCAGTGGATAAATCATAAATAAAACATGAAGTTAATTTGTAATTTATGGACCTCATTAAAGTCAGAACTGAGAATTATTCAGGGTATGCTAATTTGCAAAAAAAAAATTCTCACTGACAAGTCCAGTGTCCTCAGTTTCCCATTCAGATCAGTCCCTCATTTGAACTGACCAAACAGTGAGGGGCTGTTCTGGGTTTGGGGGACAGCAATGCTACATGGGTTATGTAAAAGTTAAAGCATAATTAAAACACAAATTTGAGATGGGATGGGAACCACTGAAGTTGATGTTGAATCCAAAATACACTTTTAATCTCTCAGCCTGACCTTTAGATACACATAGACACAACATTACACTTCAAAGTCAGAGTTGATGGGTAGTTTTGCATAGTTCACTGTAAAATTATGGCTATTTATCTCATACTGGGTTTTGATGCCCACTTCATCCCCTGTCTGAAATCCAGCTTTCCTCTGATTGGCTGCCTCTCTCAAACAGAAGGTTTAAACAGCAGGTGTGTGAGGCTTCAATGCAAGATCTGTTTAAGATGACCATATAAAGACATCTCCATATTTGAATCACAGAGACAAGGCGGGAGAAATCTGTCTGGCTCAGAGCATATCAAGTGGTCTGAAAGCTGACCTTTTGACCTTATTATTTGAAATTTTGTCATATTTCATATGAGCATCCACCACTGGAACCGGATATATAATACAAGATAAACAATGACAGGCCCACTTTGAGTAAGAACAAATATGGACGCAGCTGTTGTTGTGCAAGTGCTTGTGTTTGTGTGTTTTCCTCACATGTTGCCAGGTGATGCCTTCTCTCTGATATTCGTCTTGTTCCTGTCTGAGGATCAGCTCGATAAAAAGCTGCTGCAGCTTCTCGTTGCAATAATTGATGCAGAACTGCTCAAAGCTGGCCGAAAACAGCGGAACAAACACTTGAGCAACAACATCAACAATGACTAGTATTCACAAGAAAAGAGGGCGGATGTCAAAACACTGTTGTGACACCCACCTGTTGTTGTCAAAGATCTCAAAGCCATAGATATCCAGCACACCAATTACAGTGTTTTTCCCATGCAGCACTGGGTCGTAGTCTTTCACCTCAATGATGCTGTTGATGCGGCTGACGATCCAGCCGAAAAGCCTTTCATAGAGAGCCTGTAGGAGAGAAGGCAGAGCTTAAAAAAGGTCACAACTGTGACTATGATAAAAGGAAAACACGTTACTGTATGTTGTAAACATCTATATTCATCCTCAGTAGCCGTAACACCATTTAGCTTTACTGTTGAGCTATTTTGGGCCTGTTTCTGGCACCTTGGCAAAAGCATCCCGTCCAAAGCAGGCGTCCTGCTCTGTGTGCCCCTTCTCAATGACCTCGCCTCCTCCAGTGGCCACCGTGCGGTACAGGAGGCTCTTATTGACGCTCTCCGGGTCTGTGGCCGTCAGTTCTGAGATGTGGTTCACAACTTCTTGTCCCACAATATTAACGCTCTCACCATCGCTCTCAAATTGCATATTGCCCTGAAAAAGACACCATTCTATTTCATTGGATGCTTCAAGTATATTGACCAATTTATGTTTTGCATGTATGTCAAGAAAAGTCATTAATCCGAGCTCTAAAATACCAAAAGCAGAATGGTGGCGAGGATCTGATAAACTGAGGTGATCTCTTCTTTTGAGAAGCCAATAACTTCCAGTGCGCTCAACACGGCTTTGTGGCTTGAGCGATCATTGTTGGTGGTCTGGAAAGCGAAGAGATCAAATAAAAATGCAAAATAAAACAAATGGGCTGCTGGGAATATTTTTCCAAATTATGCAAAAAATTTAAAAAAAGATTCATTTTAAAATTCAGACAGTTTAATTTATATCAGTTATTCAAACTTTTATTCACTCTTAAACTAAAACTCTCAAGATGATATACTCACAACAGTTTCCGCTCCCTCTTTGGTATAAACGTAAACAGCAGGATCATTCTGCAGGTGAAACGACTGCAGCATTTCATCAGAGCCTCCACGCAGCAGCTATGAAAACACAGCAAATATACCAGCTCAGCACCATTGTGACTGTACAGCTGTGCAGGCATCACTGGGCAGGTGACATTTATTTGTGGAGGTTACATTGCACAGCCTGGTTATAGCTGCGGAGTGAATGTGTTCATGTGATAACTGCGATAACTGTTTTACAGCAGAAGTGCAGACTGCAGTTTACCTGATAGAACGAGTGGAAGTTCCTCTCACCTCCTTGCTGGTGCACCACCCTGGACTTGAACAGGAAAACAGATTATGGTAGCAAATAAAAAATGCTACCTAAGGTACTCTTACAGTGTTATACGATTACTCTGTGATGACGAAGCTTTTTCAAAAGTTACTTTCAGTTAGGTGCAGTTTCTGTAACCAATGTTAGGGTCATTCCTCAAAATGTGTTACACATTATTCTGTCGCATAATGAAAAATAATGCATTACTTTACTTATTCCTTAGAGGAGGAAAAAACCTTAAGACTACTCCATCCAACTCTTTCTTTAATTCAGGGTCACATGTGGGGCTATCCCGGGTGTCATCAGGTGAGAGGCAGGCAGACGGCCTGGACAGCTCAATAGCCTATAACAAGGTTAGACTCCCTAATTAAGCAAGAGCACACAGAGAGAACCCCAAAAGAATTTGAAACCTGGAACCTTCTTACTATGATTTAACAACTACCACTCTACATCCTATTAGTTTTCTGCTACTGTATTACACGACCTGTGTGACTGCCATATATCTGCAAACCTCAGACAATTAGCGTTAGCTGGAATATACATCCATACATGTTTTCTAAGGAGCTTGGAAAGAAAAGCAACCGGACTTTCTTTCCAAGCTCAGATCACCATCACCTGGATGACTGAGAACACAAACATCCATATATGTTCATATATGTTCTCAGACTAACTGAATATTAGAGTAAATGTATCCTAAATATATTTGGTCACTTTGAATGCAAAGCTGACAATAAATGCCTATCTGTGTCTGTTTGTTAGAATTTCTTCTCTTTTGTTCACTGACATTAAATGAAATATTTATCTGACAAACTCAACTTCTAACCTTAAAATTTAAAATTTAAAAATACCATTATACCTTTACTACATACTACATACAATTCCCCAAAGGTCAGAGCTCATTGGTTTAAGTTTTTGAGACAAAAAAAAGAAAGCTTTGGACGCTGAATCAAGTGGGTCAGTCCAAAAGGGAAACGTGAAAACAACACTAATCACTCAGAAAAATTAAACTTGGTGGTTGTTACATTTACACAATTCTAACTTGTAATTTTAAACAAAATAATTTCATGTTTATATGGTGAACGTAATTAAATCGTGTAGGATCTGCGTGAAATTCAACAACTTAATTTGTTCCAGTTGAGATGACATGATGCAGTCTAGTTGGAGTGGAGTGGTTAGCTGACTGGACTCATGAAGTGCACAGGTTCACATGAGACTTCAAACCACAGGAAAACCAAACTCACACTACGTAGATGCTATTGCTACTTACTGTGGTTTAACCTGTCAAGTACATAAATGTCAAGAAAATTCTGTATCAAGCCTTATAATCATAGCTTTCCTACTTATTTAAGTCTGGATTGACAGCCCGGCACAGTGGTTAGCACTGCAGCCTGGGCTCAAATCCAAATCCACAGTTTGGCTGAGTTTGCAGTGGGTTCTCTCTGAGTACTCTGGTTTCCTCCCACAGTTAAAAGTCATTAGTTAATTAGTTAGTTGGTAATGCTAAATTACCCATAAATGAGAATATACGTGCAAATGTTTGTATGTCTCTATATGTTAGCCTTGCGACACACTGGCCCCACACCTGTCCAGGGTTTACTCCGTCTCTCACCCTGTCACATCTGGGATAGGCCTCAGTGTGAACATAGCATCACATGTTATGCTAGTCAGCTGTCATTTTTAGATATCAGACTAATATTTCCCTGGATGTTTCTGAAACACTGGTGAAAAGATTTACCTCCAAGAAGGACTTTCATGGCTTTTCCGAACACCATTTGAGCTTTTACTGGAAGGCTACACATGTACAGTCCACATACAGTAAAAATATAAGCAGTTGCTTATGTATCGTCCTAATAAACTATTATGCTTTAGTAAATGAGTTAAACAGCAAAAGTAGTGTGGAAGAAAAGAATTTTCACAGTGCTGATGGTTTTCTTTTGTCTCTGTTGTGGTGTCAAAAATTCATTTTTCCAGGAAAAACTGTTTTTGCTTTTTGTTTTTTAGACAGCAACAACCCCAGTGCACCATGCAAATAAGACCAGACCACCTAGTTTTGGAGGAAAAAGTCCAAATCTCCACCTTCTGTATTTCTAGCTGTTTCAGTTTTTCATCTCTGGATTTTTTTTTGCTGCTTCGAGACAGCGTGGTTATTTCTGCCCTCTGAGAATAAATCATGGCACCATCATTTAAACTGGATCTGAGTGTCAGACGGTTTTTTAACAGAGCGGATAAATACAGCAGCATCAAGTACCCCCAGGTGAGCAATTCATTAACGCGCAGCAGCAGGAGGATAGAGGCTTCACAGACACATCTATTCATGGATGTTCCCTCACACCTCTTTGTTATCACCTCATGAAACATTCATGTTCAGCAGGAAAGATGTAATTTAAAAGCTAAATGAGAAGAACTTTTTGGTACTTTTCAGCAGCGGCTCGCTGTGAAGGCCCTCTCTCTGCAGTTTAAACCCTTTCATCATCTCACCTTCTCCAGCAGGTAGTTGTTGATGTGTCCTCCGGTGGGATCGCCGTTGAAGTTGAAGTTGATGTCCATGTACTTGCCGAAGCGGCTGGAGTTGTCGTTGCGATTTGTCTTGGCGTTCCCAAAGGCCTCCAGCACACAGTTGGACTTCAGCAGCACATTCTTCACACTGATTGATCACGTTGTGGTAACCAATGATGGATTTACAGAATCAGCCATGAGGGAGGTAAAGCGCAGTCAGAGGAATAGAAGAATGACAAGTTATTTATGGCAACATCACATTAAAATAAAACTTATGAACCTAATGATCATGTGAGGGCTCACCTCTCGACCTCTGCCCTCTGGCTTGGGTTTGTGATTGCTGCAATGTACTGCATGATGTATTTACTGGCTTCTGTTTTTCCGGCCCCACTTTCACCTACAACACAAAAAATGTTTCACAACCTTTTTGAGCATGGAAGTGAATATAATATCAGAATATTTACATGATGTGAAAAAATGGCATCTCACTGACAAAAGGATGTATTTAAGCAGCATGCCATCTAATGAATGAGGATACAGACATTTGGTCAACGCAGTAATAATCACTATCTAGCAGATCATATTGTTTGACAACCTTCATAGTCCTATATCTATTCCTGTCTGCATAAAATAAGTCTCACATCCTCCCTGCCTACAGAGTGAAAGAAATAAGTAGTAAAATACAGTATACTTTATTTATGGTAAATGGCCTGTATTTATATAGCGCTTTACTAGTCCCTAAGGACCCCAAAGCGCTTTACATATCCAGTCATCCACCCATTCACACACACATTCGCACACTGGTGATGGCAAGCTACATTGTAGCCACAGCCACCCTGGGGCGCACTGACAGAGGCGAGGCTGCCGGACACTGGCGCCACCGGGCCCTCTGACCACCACCAGTAGGCAACGGGTGAAGTGTCTTGCCCAAGGACACAACGACCGAGACTGTCCGAGCCGGGGCTCGAACCGGCAACCTTCCGATTACAAGGCGACCTCCCAACTCTTGAGCCACGATTTATGGGAAAAGGTTGAAAAAATGCCCCTCTTAAAACAGCCAACAAAATACATATATACAAAAAAAGCTTGCATACACAGAACAGGCATGTATCTGAATACACATATATTTACACAATGATAAAACAGTTTGATCAATGAGGTGAAAACGACTCAAAAAGCACTCAGAAATAAACTTAAAAAATCAAACGTAAGCCAAACACCTAAGTTATGGTGTGACTCATCACCTGATGACATCTTGGTTTTGACCAAAAAAGAAGCATAAATTAAATTCCCAAAAATACCTAGCTGAGTATTAAAACTGCAGAAAGCGGAAACCCAACACCAAACACAGGGCTGATTTGTGTATGTGAAAATACGACAGCGTAATTTTTTTTTACCTTCATATAAGTAAAACCACGCTGTCCCATGCTGTCACCTGTTTAACCCTAAATTGATTTTACAGTCACTGGTTTTGACTGTATCTCAATTCTGTATCCCTATAGTAAAAACCTGTATAGGTTTTAACTATACTAATACTACCATCCTGATCTGATCTGTGATTAACAGTGATAAAAGTCTCCCATTATAGGACTTGTTTTTCTAAAGCCTGAAAACAGTGTATGAATTAACTCCAGGAACACTGTGATTACAATTCAGTCAAAGGTCACTGCTGATTTTTAGTAGAGGGACGCAAAAAATGTATTTTTAAATCCAGATTTAGGCAAGCTGCCTGTTCAGGTAATGATAGAAAACCAGTTTACTAATTAATACTGCTACTGGTATAGCCACCTTATTTGGTATAGTTACAAGTACAGCATCGGTGCTTCCTTACTGTTAATTATTTTCCTAATTAATTAAATAACTTTTGTCTCTAGCATTAACCTCAATGTCCCAACATAACAGTTAACTTTGGGATTAGCATCATGCTAGTTAACTAAGGACCTTGGAAAAAAATAAAGAAAGCGACTGGACTTCTTTAAGTGGGTTGAAAGGCCTTCACAACACTTAAAGAAGTCCAGTCGCTTTCTTTGGTAGTGTAGATCCTGAGACTACCATGACCTGAATGACCGAGAACCTATACAAGCTAGTTAGCTTTGCGTTTTAAATGTTAGCATGGTGCTTTAACCTAAATGTTCACCATATTATCATGTTAACTGTTGAATTAACAATGATATTAAGTGCTAAGTGCAATGTTTTCATATTAGGTTGAAGATTTACTTTTACAATAGAAAAATCCTAAACAGTTAAAATTATAGCAACCTGATAACTTACACTCACTAGCCACTTTGTTAGCCGCATTTGTTCAACTATTCATTAACGTATCTAATCAGTTAATCACATTCCAATACTTCACTCTTCATGTCTACTATAGACATGAAAGTGAGTTCACTGTACTCTAATTTGCTCCACAGTCACTTGATCACCTTTGAGATGTGGTGCAATGGGTGAATGACATCATGTGCAGCAGACAGATCTGCAGCAACTGTGTGATGATGTCATGTGAACATGGACCAAAGTTTTAGAAGAATACTGCCAGCACCTTGATGAATCCATGTCATGAAAAATTAAGTCTGTTCTGAAGGCAAAAAGGGGTTCACCCTGGTGCTAGCAAGGTGCACCTAAATCAATTTTACATTTTTAATTCCATATTTTTGTCAAGGCACAAACGAAGAAAAGCAGAGTCATACTTAATAGGGTTCATATTTTGACTAAAGTTTAGTTTTCTCTATAATTTCCCTTTAAGTAGCTTTGAAGTTGTTAAAATGATCTAATTCCTCATCGGATTGTTCCAAATATTTAATAAACATAAAATCAGAGAAACCAAAGAAGGTTTCATCATTGAACAGAAATCCCACCAGTCAGACATTACAAGCTTATTATGAGGTTATTGAAAGTAAACAGCAGTGAGGTTAGTCTGACCTGATATGACAATGCAGGTGTCTTTGGCCCGTCTCTTCATGGCTTTATAGGCAGCATCAGACACTGCATACAGGTGAGGAGGGTTTTCATACAGCTCGCGGCCTCGGTATGCTTCAATGTTATCTTTGCCGTAAATGTCCATCTGCCTGTATGGGTTAACGGAGACGACCACTTCTCCGATGTAGGTGTAGATTCGGCCCTTCTCAAACCTGACAAGACAAAAGGCAATCACATACACCTGCTGTTATTAAAGATTTGTGATATAGATTTTCCAAATGCAGTACCTGCAGACCTGCTGTGCACATTTGAGATTAAAAGAAGTCACAAAACATAGCATTCAGCCATAGAGTCAAGATCAACCACAGATCAGCTGATCTTAGTGCTAGCTCATATCTACTTATACCCTTCTACACAGCAAGTTAGCAAATCAAATGCATGTATTAAGCTCCTTTGTGCATGAATAAGCCACTGTGCAACCCGCCTCTACCCCAGCCCCCTTTCTTCAATACTTTTTCTGACTCAGCCAGTGTCATATATTTTCTATCTGTATCTGCTTCTCCAGTTACTGTAGATTTAACTACCAATTTCCTTTTGACTGTAGTGGTCCAGTCTGGACTGTATGTCAGATAGAATTATGTCGTTTATTCACTCTTTTGTTAACAGGTATGCAGGTGCAAGTTAGCTGCATTTGCCATTAATTTTTTCACAATGCACATGAAAATGAAGATCACGCACCACTATGTCACAGCTGACAGGAAGTGACACAAGTGTCTGCATGCTGAAAGCAGGAAATGAAACTTGCGGCTCGAAGGGCGTCACCAAGCCTTGGGTAATCTGACTGTGGGTTTGTTGAGCTGGGAGGGGTTAAGACTACATGCCACAGAGGATAAACAGGTTGCTAGAATGAATAAGACCTAACAGTCGTGTTGCATGTGTAGCTTTGTAGATGGTAGGTGTTGTGTTTGCTCAACATGTGGCAGAAATGCTGTGTCTCAACTCAGAGGTTGGAATCTGTCTTAAAGAATGATTCCTGTTTATTTCATGGTGTTTTCCATTTAATGTGCTTGTGCTGGCTCTTTGCATCAGGCTAAGTTTCAGGCTCCACCAGGATATGAAAGTAAGTTCAGACCACTTGCATAATTGTCTAAAACTTTAACCTAAAGACCATCAACATAATAAAACTTGCGCACGTGCTTTTATTATAACCGTTGTGTAATTTGTTAGTTTATTGTTCACCCATAGAGCCAGTTTAGAATCACCAATAAACAACTATTTTTTGGTATGTGAGAAGTAGCTTAAGTACCTGGGCAGAACTCACAACAACACAGGAAGAATGCACAAACTCTTCAGAGAAAAGCCAGCCAGCAGATAGGAAACAAGGAATCTTTTTGCAATGAGGCCATAGTGTTAACCACTCCCTGATCAGTGGTGTGAATGGGAGTGTGAAACATTATCTGTCTCTCTGCATCGGTCCTGCGATTGACTGTTAACATAACATTACACCTGCCTCTGGCACTGTGACAACAGAGATGCGCTCCAGGCCCTGAACTGGTTCAGCGATTAAAAATAGATGGATGAGTAGTTTATTGCATCTATTTCATTTTATCTGCTCCAATCTGCGATCGTGCTCCTGATTTTAGTCATGCTACTAACTGTCAGACACCAAAACTGCTTCTTCTTTTGGCTGTTACCACTTGGGGTCACCGTAGTAGGAACAGTTCTTTCATCCCCTTCTGTCAAACCCTCTGCATGTCCTCCTGCACTACACAAAAAAACCACTGTATTTTTATGTTTGTGGACTATCTGTGCATGGTTTATGTATTTAAGGTCAGTTTGAAAGCGTCTATAGTTAAGTTTTCCCAACCTGAGTATTCAGGCAATAATTAGCTATACCAGAGAAACAAGAGGGAGATGTGGCTCTATCAGAGAATCCTGAATTTGAAATCTATTGGATAATTTTATAACAGCAAAGATGTTGATAGAATAATAATGCTCAAGAAGAAAAACTTTATCTTGTGCATAGTTTTGAAGCAGTTTTCATTCAGATTTGATGATTATGCAGTTTTTACATGCTAGTTGTCATCACAGTCATTGGAAATTAGAATAGTGTTTTTAAACAACTGACAAAAGTGGCCAAAAGCATTTCCAAGACAAGTGCTGAAACCTGTTTCTACTACTACAAGCATCTTTTAAATTTCTTAAAATTATTTAAGAAAATAAGATAAAAACATGATTTCTTCATAATTTGGAGAATTTGTTTGTTACAGCTGCTAAAAATTAGGTTTACCTTTTGAGGTTTAAGTCATCATGGGTGGTAACTCCAACACTAAAACCACCCTAAACCGTTTAAAAAATAATAATCTGTGTCAGTTAGAATGAGTTTTTATTTGTTTCTTGATAGCCAAGCTTTGGCAGAACAGTGTAATGAGAGCAAAAATTAGATATTCTTGGTTAGGGCTAGGGTTGGGGTTATGTCTAACTCACCAGTGGCTTAGACCTAAGTCAACTCAGAGGGTCAAGCACAGGGTGTTGCACACTTAACCTCTGGGTGACCAGATTGGTCACTTCTAACTGCAAGGTGATGGCTGGATTGCCTGCTGGGAGCAAGTCTCCACACAAGCTCAGACTGACTGAACTGGTTACAAAGTGTTTGTATTCAGGTTATAATCCTACAATATATTATATAGTGGTAAACCTACTTTAAAACAAGGTTGCCCAGCACATATGACATTGTGATCTAAATCCTGTGTCTGTGCATGAAGACAGCAGCTGTAAAAGACAGCAAAATATTTGCAGTGTTTGACTATTTGTTGCAGTTGTTGTATTATCACAAACGGATTGCATGTAATTGGGAACTTGACCCCATTAAACTGCAAGCGGATAGCAGACTGTATCAAAATGTATGCAACTGAATGTTGTAAATTTTGTTTGGGTTTTTTTTTGTGAATTGCCTACAACAAACAAGAGTTAGAAATTAGCAGTAGCTGTAAAAGCTATGTGTAGCACATCTGTGTTGGAACAGACGGATTGAAACTATGTTAAAATTGATCGTCCCTTTCAAACAACTGGCAGCGAGTGGTCACAAACCGGTCCTCATTTCCAAAGAACCATTTAAAAAGCAACGAGGCTGCAAGTTCACTGCACACCATTGCACTATTTTTGGTTGTGCCACAGTCCCCAGCCATGATGTTCCTTAGTATGGCTGTAGCATAGGTTAAACTACTTTACATATTAGTAAATGAGGGTTAGTCCTTAATTATTTTTAAAATTTGAATGCAGTCAAATACATCAATCTATGTACTAATGAGCAGTTCAAATTAATTGAGTAAACTACATTAATAATACATTTTATTTAGAGGTGTCAGTAATCGTGTAGTTTCTGTAAGTATTTATAAAGTGTCTCCCAAATGCAGCCAAGAAATGCAAACTTTCTTTCCCCCGAGAGAGTGCAACCATTGCAGACCTCAGTGTCTAAAATTCATGCCCCGTTCAAGTTATTCATGTCAGCTCATACAGTAAAAGTGTTCTGACTGACTGGATGGTACTTAGTAGCATTCCCAAATTGCAGATCACTGAAAAATCAAAAGAAAAAAAAAAAGAAGAAGAATCTGATAAGGTGTTTGGGCACCAGATATAACCATTAAAGGTTTTTCCTTTAATTTGTCACCTGTCTATGAGTTTGGTAGCTGTTCTTTGGCCCCAGACAAGTCTAATCAAGCTTCTGGTGACACTCTAGGCCAGAGTGATGTGAAAAATGTTCATCTAGAGCCATCAGCTGTGCACACGTCAGCTGATATAGTGTGATTATTCTCTCTAAGTCTCATTTAACAGTGTCTGACATTCTGGTGTTTTGGCTCCCTCTGCTCATCCTTCAGGATGACGACGGCCTGGATAAAAAGTGCTGTGTGACTTCTCACAATTTGAAATGAGGACACGGTGCCCCTCTAAGAGGTCTCTGAGGAAACGAGAAAAGTCTGGACCGAAAGCATTTACACGCTAAAGGTCATAAAAACAAAACCAGAAAAAAGTTATATCAGGATATTAAACTGTTTAGGTTTGGTCTGTTGCCATGTGTGTAATTTGTTTCCCCTGACAGTGAACGAGGTGTGGTGGTGAACAGATCAACCACAAGCATTTACACTGAAGCTGAGCGGGAACGTGGAGGTAGAAGTGAGTCATGGTCTTTTTTTCCCCTTTTATGTTTTATTGTAACATCCTCTCTTAGCCACAAGCTTATAAATTCAACACGCCAAACTGTTAGTATCAGTATTGTTGTATGAAATTTATACCGTTTGTTTTTTTTTAACTTGCACATGTTAAATCCTGTCAGTATTCACCTTAATTTATCTTTTATTTTTTTATCCCTTCATAGCTGGCTAAACAAAGTAAAACCCAGCTGTTTTCCTTCACATACCATCCGGTACACGTGAAGTATAACCCTCTGCATCTCTACCATCCAGCTGCTTCCACCCTCCTCCTCCCCTCCCTTCCTCCTCTCTAACTGTATCTCAGGCCTTACCTCAGCTTCAGATTTTCCATAAACTGCTCCATCGTGACCTCGTCCAGGAGCACAAAGTCTGACTTCCCAAACTCCAGGCCTTCCAGCTCCGCCATCCCTGTTTGAACTCGCTAGACACAAAAAAAATAAAAGACAGACCAAACCCGGGGGAACAGAAAGCACCTCAAGGAAGAAGAAAGAGAAGTATGCTCGACTTCTGGGACCCGGTAGTGTGTAGAGAGTGCGCTGTAGGCGTGGCGTGATCTTTGGTTGGGTCTTGAGGCTGTGTTCAGTCAAGTCACTGCTGTGGTAACATGCTACAGCACGTCATGCTGTCAGTCACTCGCCTGTGCCCTCACACGGACCTATATAAATAGGAGGAGGCTATCTTTAAAAGCTCAAACCGCTTCTGCATCCTCCTCCGGCTCTGTCTTCCTGCCACAAGTCGTCCAAATTTCTTAGCTGTCACTAAACAGTGCTTAACGCGCTTGCCTTTCAGCCTTGTCTTTTTGTGTGTCTGTGTGTGTATGTGTGTAGATGTGCGCTTTTTTTTACTTATATCTTTACTTTCCAGGAACAGAAACTCACATTTGAGAAGCTGCCAGACTAGAGCAGTTAACCTTACTAATTTGGGGGTAGAGAAATGGTCTTAATCTCGTGGCATTTCCTTTCTTAGTTCTGCATCAGCAATGCATCATGTTCCTCAGAGATTTCTCTCAAACCAGTTTCCAGTTTGTAGATGGTGAAGATAAGGTTTTCCAGCAGCATGTTAGTATGTACGTATGGGTGATTTAGTTCAGAGCTACAGGAATGTTGACAAAGACAGATTTCCAAACCCATTTTGACTAAACATTGCCTCATTTTTGGCTTTTAGTCAAAGATCATGAAGTAAGAGCTAAATTTAGATAAAAGGTTGACAATCAAAAAAAGAATTATCGAGACTTATCCACTATCAACATACGGTAAGCAGCTATTAACTTCAAGATCACTCAAGATCTCAAATCTAGGAAACGTTCCCACCTCACACCCTCAGAATCATCAATTTTTTTTCTACAATAACTTAAGCCACGCAAAATTTCATCTTCATACTGTGAAAATTTCAGGCTCTTGTAGTGCGTACACTGGGGTGGGGTTGGCACTCTTTGCATTGCCTGATCCGTTTCATTCTCTCAACTGCAAAAGGTGTTAAATCTCTGTGAAAAACTGCAACCTAATTAATTTTACAGCCTTTTCAAGAGTCAGAACCTCAAGCTAAAATAACTTTGACACTCACTCAACTTTAAGCATTAGTGTCATGGGGCTTATTACTGCACCAGTTTCAAATCTAATAACAAAAACAAGCATTAGTATTCTGGATCTTTTATTTAAGATACTTTAAGCTGCTTCTTTGGCACCATGGAGCAACTGCACTGGGTGTTTTATCCGTTATCTGACAATCTGACAAGAAAACATCAAAAAATGTAGCAAAAACACACAAATTAAACTGAACAAACAAGGGACATAAATCAAAGTTAATTTTGTTTCTTAAAGTAGATTTCTCAGTTGAATGGTTAATCTGGCTGAGAAGCCTAGAAAGGCAGATCTTTCCCAGCATATAAGCGTTTCCCTGTTTTATTGTCTGTTTGTCTCTAAATGGGGCTGTAATTCACAAAAAGAGCATCAGTTCTTCTTAAATAGGACTTGAAAGTAGAGATTGAGGACAGTAACTAATCAGGAAAGTGTTTATTGGGGTCTGAAATCAAGTGAGCAGTTAGGTCAATTTTCCACAGAAATCAATACAGTGGAGTTCCCTTTTGAAACTAAAACATTGCCCCCTGCTGGTGATCAGAAATAATGCAGGTATTTCAGACGCTTCCACATTAGCTTCGCTTTATAAACGTGGCAGTCTCATTTATATATATATGTATATTCAACCTTTTCTCAGTGGTTAATGATGAATTTGGCTTTCAGTTGACTTTGATTAATTATATCTTCAGCCTTTATTAGAAGCATGTTCAGATAAAAATGGTGATGTGTAGAAAATGATGAAAAACCATCACTTCCTCTAAATGTGTCTAAGTATAGAGTAAGACCAAAGACTTGATGAACAGATGTCTAAAAATGTATTTATTCTCAAACCTTGAAGCCCATTTAGCCCATTTGGATGAACTTATACATTCAGATGATTATATCTGGATTCCTCTCAGCACCGAGTCAGTGAGTCTAAACTCAATCTGCATTTCCAACATGCTCCTGCAGTTCTCACTTATCTTTCCAAGCACAGACAAGTGACACAGCATGACTCAGTTGGACTGTTTTTGCCATGATGAGCCAAATCCATGCCTGTACTGTCTCTTTGATAAATGGAGTCTGTGATAAGGATAAGAAGCTGCTCTTTATGAAAAACCATAAACGTTTTGCTCTAATATAGTGTGGAAGTGCTTTTTAAACCTGCATTTTTTTCCAGTGACCAACAAGCGGCGACTCCTCTGGGCGAAGAAGCCTGGTTTTATATTGTCCTTTAAATGTGCTTAAGGACAATCATGGAAAGGATGTCTCATTTTGTTAAATGCCTGTTACTTCAATTTCCTGTCCTCCCTTGCCTCCTCCGCTTGTATCTCTTGTGGAAGAGATTAAAATGTGAGGAGAGGAAGTAAGAACGTGCACACTAGGAAATGGACATATTTTGGCAATCCCCACTTACCCAACCAATTATCCAAGAAGAATTATACACATGATCTGGGTTAACTAAACTTTCCTGTCTATTTACAAGAAAAGGGAACTTTTGAACCCTGATCAGTGTGTTAACAACTACTTGTACTTCTAAATGATAGAAACCATATTTGGGAAAAATGTTTTTAGGGTGCGGGCTTTATGCCATATCCTGAAGTCAGACCACAGTCAGTCACACCATGAATCAAGTTGGTAAATCCACACACTCACTGGCTAATGACTTGTGATTGGTCACCATGCCCTGGATAATTGTTCTTTTTTACTCTAATACTCTGGCTATGACACAAAATCTCTAACCTGTGTCTTTGTTTCTGTCTATAAAGTACTTTTACTTTCTATAAAGTGCTCAAGTAGAGTAGAAAAGCACTAAGAGTCAGTCAATTCACCAAACTGGATTTAAAAAACTCCTCCTATGCCTTCAGCACTTTAACAAACTCAGTGCGCAGGTACATCTTAGCCTCTTAAGGTTCTTATCTATTTCAGATATAATGATGACATCATGCTATGAACACTTAGCAACAACCTAAAAAGTCTTAATGCACCGGAAACAAAAAAAAATTAATACATTATATCATTTTTATTTGATGACAGTAACATCTAATTTATATCCACAAGTGCTGAATTATGCATTGTATATTATGACACCATTACACTTCCTGGCAACCACCTAGCAACAGGCTAAAAAATACCTGTTTTGTTTTTTTTTTCATTTCTTGTCAGTAGCTCAGCAATAACTATGTAATTTATATCCACAAAATTTTAATCATAACTGTATAGCAACCACCTAGCAAAACACTAGCACTGACTATTTTTAGCATTTAAACAACATCTACAGCCCCTGTGACTTTGTATGTAAGCTTTCCAGCATCACAAACAGGCCAAAAACACTGTAGCTCTTTAAGCACTAGTGACCATAATTCACTTAATTTCCCTAATTAATTCAGCAGAAAATTCATCCAAAAAGTGTACTGTGGTCACAGATTAAGGAAGTTGAGGGTTGTTTTCCCATAGACTATGCAACTGGAAATCTTTTTGCATCTAGAAGTGTCGCCCCCTGGTGGTCAATAAAAAGAATGCATTTTTCACGTTCTCCTATACTTTTCAGACACTGAAGCTGTTGTCTGTGGTTTTCAGATTTAATGCTAAGAATCAACTTGCTTAACCTTTAAGTCAGCATGAATGGGGGAGTCTTTATGATAAAAAATGCCCACAAAAGTCATTTGATGAAGTCTATGAAACAGCTGAAAGCTTCAGTAAAGCACTAACTCGAGGTTGAGATGGGATTGGTGTAATGTGGCTACTCTAATCCTTGAAGTAAAAGTGGTTATCTTTAAGTTTTCTGTCTTGATGAATAAAAAATATGTCAGTATTTGATTTCATGTTCAGTGTGTGACTGAACCTAGCAACAGACCGATAACAAAACAGGGAAACCACAACATGAGGCTGCGTGGAGACATTTCTCACCATACTAATGTGTTTTCATTATTACGTAAAAAAAACAGCCTTTGAATCATAATCATAGTCATCAGTGTGTGGTCTTTATGATTTACACTTGATACATACACTTACTGGAAAATAGACGTGTAAAGGGACTTTTTGACCGAAAAACAAAACGCCTACCTACTGCAGGGCGTTCATCTACCTCTTGACATCCTCTAGTCTCCTTTAAGTGTCCAATCCTAAATTTATTACCACAAAATGGCAGCAAAATCCACTCAAACACTCAGCTGGTCTTTCAGTTATTACAGTGAGCCTGTTAGATCCTCATCAATACTTCCTCTCTCAGGTCAGATCAACGTCAGAGACTTTTTCACTTCCTGCTCTGGCTTCCCCTCATCTTTTTCTGACTCCATTGATGTTACAGGGAAAATGTGATAGCACAGAGCACACAGTCACTAAAAGATCCAGAAGAAAAACACAGATGCATCACATTTCATAAACATCGCGTAACCTTAAAATGTGCACAGTGCTTGTTTTTTATTCACTGGTTTATACATTCACATACTTTGCATTTCAGTGAGCCATTATGATCCAGAGCAAATACTGATGTGTGAAAATATTAAACAATGGTGGTGCGACCATCAAAACTAACGATTAAGAGATGTCAGTCAACTGAGTTGACAATAAAAACGTTTCATTAACTATTAAATACAGAGTCATGGTATTTTCAGTTAGTCTCATTGTCCTCCCTGTCCTTATCATCCCCCTCTGTCACACCGACCCTCTGCATGTCCTCCGTCACGACATCCTGGTCTTCCTCTTTTACCCCTTCATATTAAGCATGTCCAGTATATCCATTATCCCTCCTCTGCACATGTCAGTGTGTAATCCTTTTTATGTAAAGCTTATTTTTAGTGTTTAAAATGTTTAAAAAATCTACTTTTGAAGAGTGTTGTGTCAGAATCAAAATCAGAATATTGCACCACAAAACAGAAATAAATCAATGTTTACACTTAAAGTATTAAAAAAAGTTAAAGGTAAACAACGGAGATAAACTGGTACATCTACACAGCTGATATTATAAAGATAGGCGTACTGGTAGTGGTGTATCTGCCAGCATTGATAGGTTTAAGGCACAAACCTTCATTATTCAAGCAGTCTGGACTTTATCCAAATGAACCTCTGGAAAATCTCCTAAAGTCTGAACAGCATAAATGACCGACTTCATTCAAGGGTCACCAGAGGATAACTAGATCTGACCCGGCCATCGGCCTGACCTTCGACTGACAGATTACACCATCATCTAACAAGTCTGAGTGTAAAAAAAGCAGCAATAAAACAGTTCAATCATCAACAGAAAATGAACAGAAACAGTCCTTTGGTTTAAGCTCCTTAAACATGAAAACAGCTTTTGTTTTCTTGTTTGAACAGAACATTGATTCACATTTCTTTGCATTTTGAAAGTTTGCTCACAACACTACACAAACTATTTATTCATTTAGTTAATTTTAAGTAACAGTGAGGTTTGAAACTCCTCAGATAATAACAAAAAAGTTAGGATGGAGCTGTTTCGTTAAAATGACTAATCACTGGGTGGCTCCATCCACTACATATTGACCAGCAGTCTCAGAAAAGGGGAAGAAGGAAGGGCTCACCTCTACCTCCTCTGTTGTTGTATGTAATTATTAAACAGGAAACTGATGTGTGTTTTTTTAGTGGTGGGGAGGTCCACAGTCTCGTGCTTTATGCAGACATTTTATTACTTCTGGTTTCAGATGCTTTTAGACGTTTGAATGATGAGCTCTGTTTCAGTATTGTTAGTTTAACAGAGCCAAGTCAGACACACTGGTGGCATCTGCAAAAATAAAATAAAACCTTCTGTCTCTTTTCAGAATATGTAGATTAATTTTAAATCTTTTGGTTTTTTTAAAATGTCAAATTATTCTTTGCAGAAACAGCACCAGGCTAGGACATATTCTACCCACAAAACACGTGTTTTGTCTGGATTAAATAAACAACAAACAGGTTTATTGTCATTCTCCAGTCGTTATGCTAGGCTAAGCTAACCACTGATCCAGGCTGCATTTCCTTAAAAGGCAAACGCATGTTCCTTTCAAGCTTGAGCCCTGGTTTCAGGATTAGTGGTGTAACACCACACAGGTACTCAGTAAGAAAAAAAAAACATGCATTTAGACCCTTTTAAATACTCACAAGAAGAGCAGCGGTGCTCTGTTTTGTGTCAAGAGAGATTCTCTCTCATTTCTTTTTTAAATTTCTATTTATGTTTTTAAATGTGTTCTTTATCTCATTAAATGTTAAAAGGTTTTTTAACTTGTATGACTTCTGAGGTGGAGGTTTACTTTCTCTCTCTTTCGGGTTGCCATTGACCCTCTTTGCATCTTTATTTTCACGGGACAGAGACCACACTCTTGGCCGACTGTGGAAAGCATCAACTTCCCGCCCAGTTGTGGCATCTTTCTGTTCATCATCCTGGTGCTTCGATGGGGAGTAACCTGTGGCTCCACCGGGCGATGTATCAGGGTTGGCAGCTGTTTCTGTGCTCTTGCGATTAGTCGGTGGAGCGGAGCTGCTCCTTCCTCTGGAGCCTTTAGCTGAGGCTCTCCCCGTGCGTCCGTGCTGGTCACGCCCATCCAGCAACCTCTGCTTTAACAAGAAGCTCTCGCGAGATGAGCCAATAAGATGAAGCCTGTCGCCCATCTCGCACACCAGCACCGAACCGTCGACGTTTCCTTTTTTCTTAATTTTCGTTAAAAGCATTTTGCCATCATCAGACATGTCCTGCAGAGGAACTTCCTGTGTGCGTAGTGTATTGCTAAGAGAAACCATAAGGCTCTGCACTTTACTCAGTGCTATCTTTGAGTTCCCCCCCGTTAAAGTGATGTTGACCATATCACCACAATCCTGTGCTTTCATTTTCACATCATGGCTGATCAGGATGCTGTCCATTTCTTTTTTCCTGAACCGGTCAGCATACTTGAACACATCTGCATCAATGACAAAAGTCTTCTCTCCGTGCCTGAGGGAACCACGCTGGTCTGGGGACGAGCCTGCAGCGTACCCATGAGAGGCTGGATGGCTACGAGAAGGGCCTGGCGCTGATGATGAGGAGGAGGTGGGGGAAGATAGAGCAGCGTGTGGGGGCTTGTCTCTGTGACTGTAGTTTTTGGGAATGGCTCCAGAAGATGCAACTGGGGTTGGTGAGGATGAAGAGGATGGCGACATCTTGGTTTGTGATAAGGGAAGCTGTTCTAATTTAGCCTTTACCTCTTTGAGCTTAGAGAAATGACCCTTTACACGCACCTGACCTTCTCCTAGATCATGCATCTCAAAGCCATGCAACCTGAGGATATTCTTCACTTCTCTCTCATCTTGAAACTCTTTCAAATGTAGTGTTGCCTCCACTGGGAAATCCATCTGAGGACAAGGGAGAGGGAGAGAAGGACCAACAGCATGAATACATAAAGGATAAATCTGACCTAATAGAACATAAATAACAGTAAATGTTGAAGTTACCTCAGACATTTTCACGGTTAAATGATACTGTTGATCATCGATCTGCAGCACATCAGTCTGCTAAACTCAGCAGGAACTGTTAAAAAAAAGATGTTAAAATTATTTTATAGCCTCAACTTGGGCGTTAAAGTGTCCTGATTCACTGTAATAACATATAATCAAATCCCTTATTCCTCTCACCTAGTGCTGGTAAATAAACCCACTCTGCAAACTAAATTAAATAAAACTGAAGTAAAAACAACAATATTCACTGCACAGCTTGTTTCAGAGGATGAACTGAGGGTCTGCATGAGGACCCAGGATCAGATAAAGAAAGACTATTTTGACCTGTGAATCATGCAAAGCTACTCTATCATAGTCCAAGACAAAAACGGGAGCGCGGAGGCAATTTTACTGTTGTTGCATTTCATTCTAATGCCTACAGAGGGCGCTAAAGTACCACAGATTAATGCACCCTGAATGGCTGAAATTATTATTATCCACACAGAAACGTCCAACCCACAGCAAACACCTTCACCTCCACCTGACCCCCTGTTTAAGGCCAGCTGAGCTCCAGGTGGACTCACCCTCTGGTCCTGGACTATGATGACGGCCTGTCCGGGCTGGTGAGAGGGGCACACCACACCTACAGCACCTCCCCTCCTCCGTGCTTAGGTCTGAGGAAATGAACCGATGTTTTTCAGCTGTCCTGTCACCTGGTGAAACACCTGGAACCCCCAACCGCCTAACCAGGCCCCCCTGCTTATGCATCTCCAGGAAGGAGCTGGAAACCCCTTGAGACTCACTTGTTTTCTACTTTCTGGTGCCAGAGAGACAAAGCACGGGATCTGTCGCGTTTACTTAGTTTAATCGAAAGTGAAAGTAGCGCTTTGAGGTCAGTCATAGACACAAAACATGTGCAGATTAGCATTACTGACCCGCAAAACTGAATAAAAGATGTGCAGGTATGATGTGCAGCCACTGCAAAGCAAAAACTTCATTTTTTAAACCCCTCTAAACTTTTTTTTTTACGAACACTGCTCCTGCTGATTCTTGAGATTACTCCATCATGGTTTCAGTAAAGATACCAGAAACAGACAGACACCGAGGATCTGACGACCCACAACTTACTGTTACTTCTCACTTCTCTGTCTTCATGACACCGGCTTTGTTTACTCCACAGCCCCGTGGAAGTCAGGACGAAATCGAAACTCACACGTCACGTCCGTCACACACTTTTTACACAGAAAACCATGCAAAACATATAATTTATTACCACCAATAATTAAATTATAGCTTAAAAATAAACCAGTTTTAAATGGAAATCTCTTGGGATACATTAAAATAGGTTTATTTACACTTTAAAAAGGTGTTGGTTCATTTCCGCCTCGTTCACAGACTAAAAATGTCTCACTGCTGTGTAAAGGCCGTTAAAAGCCATTAAACTTGTCATATCAATTTATTAGTGTTAGATAAACAGAGAAACCCAATTAGATCACGGTCACGCTTTAAAGTCAAACAGGTCTTTAACCTTTAGTGCCTACATGTAGTGCAATGGCGCCCTCACGTGGATGTAATGCAGAATTAAACATTTAGGCAGAATTAGTTGTTTTGGGACAAACCTCCACAGCTGCTAATCCCACTACACAAAGCATCTACACAAAACATTTTGCAGAGGGCATCAGCAGCCATGACAGTTTGTCTTCAAATAACAACTGTAATCCCCACGTTTTAACTTTTTATCTTGAAATAGTACTTTTTTCAATATTTTTTTTCTTAATGTGTCCCTAATACTCCATCATACCCCTCAGCATCCTACTAGATACACCTCTGGTATTAGTTTCAAAATCCTGTCACCTTGTTAACA
The DNA here is from genome assembly GCF_965226115.1 of Aulonocara stuartgranti. Classification (NCBI taxonomy): domain Eukaryota; kingdom Metazoa; phylum Chordata; class Actinopteri; order Cichliformes; family Cichlidae; genus Aulonocara; species Aulonocara stuartgranti. The sequence continues at coordinate 28,243,173 of NC_138957.1, forward strand.
CAGTCACGACTTTATCAGAAAACTGAGATTTGAAGTCTACAAGATTTTCAATGGATGTACCTACGGTATCAAATCAACTCCAATCGTTCTCCAGTTATCGCATTCACAAACTGTCCCTTCACCCAGGCCAGCACGGTGTTGACAATACCCCACAAGCCATTTATGGCTGGAGGGTATCAAAAAGAGGCTGAATATGAAACTGCCAGGCAGGCGAGGAAAGGGAAGACCACAGAGAAGATTTAATAGATGTATTGAAGGAGGACATGTTGGTGTGACAGAGGAAAGATCTGGCCTGCCTGGCCTGCATTTGTATAGCGCTTTTCTAGTCCCTAAGGACCCCAAAGCGCTTCACACTACATTCAGTGATTCACCCATTCACACACTGATGATGGCAGCTACATTGTAGCCACAGCTGCCCTGGGGCGCACTGACAGAGGTGAGGCTGCCGGACACTGGCGCCACCGGGCCCTCTGGCCACCACCAGTATGATAGATCTGCTGTGGCCACCTCTAAAGGGAGCAGCCAGAAGAAGACAAGCTGGTTACCCATCACAGATTCAATCAGTAGACAGATAAATGTGCATTTAACAAATTCTGCAGAGAAGAGAGACCTCTGTTTAATAATCCGTATTTCACTGTTTTACATCTTAGTGCCGTTTTGGTTACTGTATTGTTCTGTCTCTGTAATATTTTGTGTTTAAATCCTTTTTTTTTTTGCTGGTTTTTAGTCTGTTTGGGTTTTCTGTCCAAAGCAGGAGCGGGGAACTCCAGGTCTCAAGGTGTCCTACAGGTTTCAAATGTGTCCTTAATTCAACACAGATCATTTAAATAGTTAAGTTACCTCCTCAACCTGTCTTGAAGTGCTCCCGAGGCCTGGTAATGAACTAACCATTTGAATCAGGTGTGTTGACCCAGGGTGAGATCTAAAACCTGCAGGACACAGGACCTTCAGGCCTGGAGTTCTCCACCCAGCTCTAAGGGGATGGGGTTTTGGGCGGGATAACAGGAGCAGAGAAGCTGCAGAGGCGTGTGAGACTGCAACTCTGCTTCCGGGTCCCAACTCTAGATAGTCACGTTTTGGAGGGTTAATAAATTTGGCCAGATTTCTAGAAATGAGAGCAGAGCAAAATCCAAAGTAGGATGGATGCTGTCTCTCCTAACAAGACCAGGTTTCCTCCAGAAAGTTTCCCAATTATCTATAAAGCCCACATCGGTTTTTTGGACACCACTCAGACAGCCAGCAATTTATGGAGAACAAGCAGCTAAACATGTCACTCCAGGTCTAATGTGTCATTACTGACGATGTGAATTACAATTTTACTGAATTTACATTTAGCCTTAGCCAGCAGTTTTAACTTTTTCCCAACGTCACCTGCTCCGGCTCCTCGAAGGAATAAGATAAATAAAACAAAATCCATTTTCATGATTTTATTTTAATGTTTCTCTAGTATTTATTTCAATTGGTTGAACACTTTCATGTGTTTAAACGTAGAACAGATTATAATCGATTTATCTCTGTGCAAATACATTTTTCTAGTTTCTTTAGTGTCACAGATTCTTTCAACATTTAACCACAAAATCTGCAAGTCAACTTAACCAACAAGTGCTTCAAATGACAGTCAACCTGTACATTACTAAAGCAGTGCAATAAAAATATTTTAATATTTATTTATTTTGCTTGATCAACTGGTTCTCCGGCTCTCTGGATGAAATCTGCAGAGAACAAATTTAAGAAGAAGAAGAAAAAAAAAAGACAGTTTAGTAAAATGGTTTTAAAAAATAAAAATAAAAAGATGTCAGATATTCATGGATTCATTTTCTCACCTGTGAGGCCAGACTCTTAAATCTCTGGCGCTTTGAGCAACAACAACCATCTGCACTGGAGAGCTTTTCTCTGGAAGCACTGCCATGCTAGAAAAGACGAGAAGCACAGGTTTCATTTACAGAACTGTTTATGTGCAAACAGAGACATCACCCAACAACCTGACTGAGCCGGACTAAACGTACACACACAAAAGTTCACTAAATAAACATTTGTTTATTTATTTGCACCTGACGTCTAAATGCTGAAACATGGCGCATTTAACAGAAATATCTTACTGATGTTAAACACGTAATTCTTTTTGTAAACACAGGATTTAGTGGTAGGTAATGAGTGAGGCCTCTGTGAGAGGACCTTAAAACAATTCGCACTTCTGGATTTAATGAAAGAGCCTTTGCGTTAGTCCAGAACTGCTGCTATGACACTTATTACAGTTAAGAGATGTCCAGGTGAACACACCACTTGGCGTCTATTGAGACATCAACAGCAGACACATGCTGTGGTTTCTCCTGTGCAGAAAATAGAAAAACAGGTTCAGTAAAGAAGCTAAAATACAACGCTCGAGTGTTACAACAAGCCTTCAGCTTCAATTTAAACAGAGTAAAATAATGTTGGAGGTTTACCTACAACCCTGCAGCGAACGGTCAAAGCAGGGCCTCAAACAGCCTCACATTACTCTAGCAGACACAAGAGGAAAGGACAGAGCCACTGCAGGCTGAGCCTCGCTGGAAAGTCTGCACACCACCTACACATTCACGTCATGTGTGACGGAAGATGGCGATGGAGAGATTACCTTATTTGCAACTCGTGGTCCACGCGGTTGGAACTGAAGATGGCAGCTGCCCATCTTCATGTGCTACTCTTTATGAGTCATTCCTGAAGAAGCCAGCCGCCTGTGTAAACACAGAGAAAGATAAATGTGAGGTTTACGTGGTTTGAGATCCATTTCAAATATTAGCATCTGTAAACTTCAGCAAGGAATTTTGCCTGAAATGTTACCTAACTTTACTTCTGACAGTATTTTTGAACTTTTTAGAAATACTGAAGGTTTCAGATTCATCAGGACCAAAAGTCTCTTTGCAGAAGGTTTAACACATCTTTTCACACCTTGAAGCTGCTTCTGTCTTTTACGCCGTCTGTGTGTGGACATTAGTAATGCACAGAAATAAGGAATGCCTGCTTTGTAACTGATAAATCACTTAAAAGAAACAAAACAAAACAACCTGTCCACTTTGTCAGAGGTTTACCTACAACCCTGCAGCGAGTGGTCACAGCAGGGCCTCAAACAGCCTCACATTTCTCTAGCAGACACAACAGGAAAGGACAGAGCCACCGCAGGCTGAGCCTCGCTGGAAAGGTCTGCAAACCAACTACAAGAGGGAAGATTATGATGAAGAAATTACCATGGTCACATCTCGTGACCCATATGCCATCGACGGCAGCGGCCAGCCTTCGTGCACTGCCCCTGTGGATTAATGCAGAATCCAGCCACCTGAATAAACACAAATGTACAGAGACAACTATTTGATACACTGAAAACCAAAATGACTAAAATCACTCACTTTAAAATCTGTTTTACTTTGTAATGGGTCTGTGAGCGCGAGGAGGGAGAAAAAGGCGAGTGGAAAGGTACGAGTTGTCATCGAGGAAAAACGGGAGCTGGAAGCATGTAAATATAATAATAACCACTGCAGCCAAGAAGAGAGCCTGACGAGCCCAGTTGTAAGTAAGCTATTAAGACTCGACTGTACTCCGTACTCCGTGTTCGTGTTTTCCTCCGAAAACAATAAGTTCCGTTGGGGCAGCCTTTCAACGCCTCTCTCTGTCTCTGGCAAGAAACGTTGGGGCATGCATTCTGTATTCTGCAATGGAATACATTTTAAAAGTAACCTTCCCAACACTACCCATATGCCATCAACGGCAGCGGCCAGCCTTCGTGCACTGCCCCTGTGGATTAATGCAGAATCCAGCTACCTGAATAAACACAAATGTACAGAGACAACTATTTGATACACTGAAAACCAAAATGACTAAAATCACTCACTTTAAAATCTGTTTTACTTTGTCTGAGGTTTACCTATAACCCTGCCATGATGGGTCACAGCAGGGCCTCAAACAGCCTCACATTTCTCTAGCAGACACAACAGGAAAGGACAGAGCCACCGCAGGCTGAGCCTCGCTGGAAAGGTCTGCAGGATTTTCACAACACCGTAAAATGTTTTCAGTCTGTGGGCCCAAAGTAAGAAACACCGGCTGTTGTTAAACTCAGTCTGCCATGTGTGTGAAGCAGCCAGTTTGAAGAAACGAAAAAGAAACGCGGCGTGTAAAACTTTAAAACGCGACTAATGTAAAAATAAGTAAATTGTAACGTAACCTACCCGTTTCAAAGTCATAACTTGGTGTGTGAAAGCTGAAACACTTCATATTTCAGGTTGGATGGTAGCAGATTAATCAAACGCACCGCCATGTTCGTCCACTGAATTCAACTGGAGACTCTGTGCGGATGTGACGTAGGTTTAGCATGTGCACGGGGTTTCCCAGCAGGGGGCAGTAAAACACCAAAGATGGCTACCGAATGGTGGTTTGATTTTTTTTCCCCTTTGTAAATTTTTTATACATAAATACATAGAAAAATACATACACGCATAGATAAATAAAGCTAAACGGTTAAGAATGTAAAACTGTGACAAAATAATAATAGACACCATAAATGAAAATAAGTTAAAATCTGTTTAAAGGATAGGGGTTTTCTATTGGTTACCAGTTTCAGTGACTTACTCAGGATGCTAAACTTGTTCATCCACTGATTTATACATGATCAGTTTTGAAGTACTTACTTTATGTGTAAGCAAGCCTCCCTAATAACAATAAAGGATTGACAACACTTTTCACACAGATTGTTGCACTTGTTAGGTGAAAAAAGGAATTTTTAAGCAATCTTATCAGAATCAGCATGCTTTATTAATCCCTAAGGGATATTATGTGGGTTACAGTTATCACATTCTCAAACAAAAGATACATTCCAGTTCTTAAAGCAGAGAAAAAAGCGTGGTGGTGGTGAGGAAAGAAGCTGTAGTTGGTTGGCAGGGTTGGCAGCAGACCACTGAAGACAGATAGGCAACTACTGTAATTTTGATGGTAGTCTGTGACACAGGACCCACACACACACACACGGGTTATGCTTAGTGTCTTTTTATTTTGAAAATAATCTGCGTTTTTTTGGCACCCGCCTCGGACGCAGCCACTCCGTCTCTCTGCCAGCATCATTTGCTCCAGCTCACTGTGGGCACACAAAAAGACATCTCCCTCATAAACACAGTCCCATACACCTGTTGCCTCCCCGCCTCTGTGCCGCCCAGAGAGCTCACTGTGTCACCCTTCCTCTGCAGCAGGCCAGCAAACCACGCCCCCGCCACAGAGTCATTTGACGATGGCCTTTGGCTCAGGTCACTTTGCTGTTCAGAAATGGATCAATGAACTGATCATCATTGGGACAGTTGACTTTGAGCAGATAATATCCTTAACACATCCATTTGTTTTGCAGTTTTCAAATAAGGTTATGTTTAAAAACTAGATGCAAAAGCTCTTCATGGTTTCAGTGTCCTTAGTAATGCTGGGTACCATGATTTCTGCAGAACACTAAAGTACTGTGACAGGAATAATTAGACTGATGTTATACTGCAATAGCTTAATGGCAATATGGGTGGTTAAGATTTACATTACCAAATTGTAAGAATGTTTGTAAATTAAAGTATATCAGTAGAATTCACCTAAGGGGGCATATTGGCTTGGGTTGGCCTGGATCTCTGAGGTTCCTGTTGGTTGGTAAGTGCGCAAAGGAATTTTAGTGTACAGTCTGTGGGAAAACATCACCAACACTGAAGTTAAATAGAGAAAAAAAAATTCTTAAGAAGAATTTACCAAAACCAATACATATTAAGCAAATCATAATATATTAAAATCTTGGGCTTAATAAATCTGTTTTTCTCAAGCCAGAAACACTAAACTACTGTTAAGTATTTTTAGAATCACCACATTATGGGATCACACCAAAGCAAATACATGCAGGTTTAAGGAAAGTGCTTTAAAAATATTTCATTTTCCTTGGACTGAGCTGTTGTGCTCTTCTAATAAAATTTTAATTAGCAGTAGTTTCTCTAATGGATGCTACATAATACTTTACTGAATAGAATCTTACCCATAAAAGAAAAACATTTTGAAAAGTGCTTTTTATCTACCAGCATGGACTATTTCTACGTAGGAGGGCTTTTATAACCCAGTGGACAGCCGTTGATGGTGGGTGTTGGCAGCTCTGGAGCGCCCATGAGGAGATCTCTTGCGGTCGATGACTCATATTGCATGGCGGTACAACAATGCGAGCTACAGACGAGCAACCGTCTGCCCGGGCCTGCACCATCAGCAGACGTCCGAAAAGAATTTCAGCTTTGTTTGCCTGCAGTGACGCTCGCTCAGCTGACACGGCCTACATACAGATGAAGACCTAAAAGGGACAAAACACAGGTTAATATTTTTGGCAAGATGCTGAGACTTAAAGAAAAACTGATAGATTTTTAAAACCTACATAAACTGTAAACAATAAACCAAATATATAATAATCCTATTTCAGCCTTTAATTCCAAAAGTGTTTTGTTTCATGAGGAGATCTACCCGAAACAGCTTTAAACAGTTTCGATCAGAGAGACGTTGAAATTGAGATGATTTTATTTCAGCCTCTAGTCAAAAATGACCAAAAATAAGAAAATTCTATATTCTAATGTTAGCTTTCCTTTCATATCAGTTATTAGATCATAAAAAAGAGGAAAGTAGTCCATGCTGGTGTCATGTGCTCAGGTCTTTTACATGGAACTTTGGGATTTTACAAAACAATATCGAAAACTTGCGTGTTGCCACCAAGTTTTTTTTTTCAACATTTAAATGAAAAAGAAAATCAACTAAATTATGTCTTAGCTGTTTTATATAAACAATGTATTAAAAATGATTTAGCTTTATTTATCCAGGAAGAAGGACACAATAGTGTCCCAGATCTTCAGAAGAAAACTAATTTCTGGGTGAGTGCAGGCGGCAGCTGTGCTGTGTTGATTGGTTGTGGCTGCGTCTGATGAACATGCTGACCCAGTGTATCCCAGACATGTTCAATAGGAGACATACTGGCACTGAATGTGAGTCAGGAAAGCTGCAGCAACAGCTCAGCTGCACAAACCCAGCTTCAGTCGGCTTCAGCTAGTGTCTGTATCAGTCAGTGAGTATGGTGCCACTAATGGCACCGCTGTGCAAACACTGTGTTGTTTTGTTTGTTCTTTGGATGTGTGTGTACTGAGACACCCGACTTGAGATTGCAGTAAATTAAACTAATTTTGTGCGAGTGAGTTGATTTGAGTTTGATAAAACAAATTATCATCTCACCAATGATTTAAAGTAATCACAGAAAAGACATTTGGGGCTCTCCTCAGCTCTTCCCAGGAGGGTGGCACGGTTGTCCTCCTGGTGGTTCTCCTCGGGTCCTCGTATTCTGGGGCCTCTGGATGTCTGGGGCCTGGATCTCCTCCATACCTGCTTCATACCCTGGGGGATGGGGCTATGGCTCCCCACACTCCCTAGCAGATCATTACATGGAGAAACCTTTTGAATACAAGCGTGCCGATCCACACAGGTGTACACACAGGTTTTCACAGACACAAACTATACCTTTCTTGGCTGCTACCTCGGAGCACACTTTGTGCTGTCGATCTTGCGTGCTGCACAATAACATGTAATATTTAGTATCTACTGTTAACTAGTTTATTGTGATGATGTTGTATTTATTATGTTGCTCTGTTTTGTTTGTTTTCTCATCTGTTTTTTCTTATCCCCATACAGGTGATCCAGGTGTTTTGTTTGTGTTTCTTTCTTTTTTCTCTCTCTCTTCCCCCCTTTCTCACCATCTCGTCTCCCCTCTATTTTTCTTTCTCTCCCTCTCTTTCTTTCATTCTTTCTCCCTGTCCTATCCCCCAGTCATGTCTGTCCCGTCTGTAACAACTGGAAAATCAAATCAAATAAATACATAATTATAATAAAGGTCAATCAAATGGACCAATATGGCAAGGCCATGATGATCCAGTTGGTAAAGTAAATCCACTTGGCATCTTTCTGGGCCTTCAGACAACAGTTCTGATGGCTAAAGATCCAAACAGGACAGGCAACAAAAAAAAAAGATACCAACATGAAATTATTCTAATGTCCCGTTTGAAGTTTGTGTGTTACTTCCAATTCTGCCCCCAGGAAACGTACACTGAATAAAAATTAAGAAGGACTTATTTTCATATTTTTCAGTTTTTCAAAGTTTTCAACGTGTCAAAAATAATTTTATTAAACAAATTTTGAGCTCTTAACCACATCTACAGCTGCGCTTCACTTCCACTGCAGCTCTTTACAAGAACGTTTTTTTCAGCTGAGTGTGAGGATGCAAACGCACAAAAAAAGTCATAGTGGACGTTAGCTGGTCTTTACACTGCTAGATCCTGAACACAAAGTCTTTGTAATGTTGGATAGCACATGTAACAGCATAGTGTGTTACCCGCCAGTGGTTGGATACACACTCTACCCAGGGAGCACCTGTATCTAAACCACACCCAGCATTGTGAAGCCATCTGCATCAGATTATTTCCTGCTTTGTGTGTTGCAACTATACAAAAAACTTATTCTCTCAAAATGATCTGAGATCATGTGTGAAGAAGGCTTATAAACAAGAAAAACTTCCAAAACACAGGCAGTATTGTATTCCCCAATTTAAAAGCATGACATTAATACCTTTATCATCTTATAATGACGCCACTAAATTGTTATTTATGGCAGCTGTAGAACATTTTGTTTCATTGGAGGGGTTACAGAGGCCACTTCCCAGAGGGACCAAGCACAGTTCACTTAAAAGAGGAGCTCCGATAGTCCTCGATGCCTCCACACAGAAGCTGAGTCATTACATTCATACAATTGAGGCTTCTTTGTTATGTGAACTCTTAAAGGCGCCCCTTGGTCCTTACTGCATGAGTGAACCCAGTCTCAAAAGATTTCCACTACAGCACTGTGGGTTGCTTTAGACCAGAGGTGGGTAATTAATTTTCCCAGGGGGCCACATGAGAAACTGGGACTGTTCTGGAGGACCGCACCAATAAACTTACAAAGAGATAAAATTAATACTGAGCATAATTGAGTTTAGCGTACCCACCCACAAAAAATGTCCTGTAAGTTTTCAAAGTTAATTGTCGTGGGTAATAAAAAGCTTTATTATACTGAATAGAAAGAAACAGGAACCATGTGAGTCTTAATCAAGTTAAATGGCTGGAGAGAGGTTAGATAGCAAAATTAAATTTCTGGCGTCACAGAAACCACTTCATTGCCAAACCTGAAGTGTAATCCCGCTAAAGGCCTTTTGGCGAGCAGGCACAGCAGCGAATACTGCTCCACATGATGTCACCGCCTCTGATTTGTTTCAAGGTGACGCTCTGAGGCTCAGCACTAACTGAGAGAGTAACACGTAACAACTCCACCCTAAGAGCCTTTTCTCAGAATCACTTTGAGGTCACATAATTTACTTTAAATCCAGCTGCCAAGTGCATTCACATCACCCATTTATGTATATTTATATAAATGCAGTATGCAAAAAGGGAGCTGCAGGATTTGTTTGACTTAAGTGAGACTTATGTAATGTGCATTAGACCATATTGGGTCGGGATGTGAATAACGCCTTTGTGTAAGTCAGCTGACCAATGAAGGGACTGCTGAAGCTAACGATTAACTGACCCATAACTACTATTTTGATTATTGTTTAACCACAAGAGCTATAAATTTGAGAGAGCTGTGACAGAACTGATCAGATGTTAAAACCATGTTAAGTTTACATATAAATCTAAAAAGCCTCATAAGTTATTGATGCACATTTTAAATCCTATTACAACAAGTTTACCAATCTAACAATCTGCAATGTCTGTCTCCATTTTTACCCCGCGGACTTTAATCTTTACTGACTTCTGTTTTCGTGTTGGGGCACATTCTTGTGGCCCTTCTCAGTTCGGCCTGATCTGCATGCTACATCAATGATGGAAAACAAGGAGAGCTGAGGTGCAGCTGAGGCTCCAGCTGGTTCCTCCCCCTGTACAGGAGCTCCCAGCTACTCTTATGAAACAGCGCCGTAATTTGCAGGACTGCGGTTTGGGAATAATTGAGGTTTGACGCAGAGTTTTTTTTTAGTGAACACATAATCCTTTCCACCTGATCCCTCCCCTCTGAAAAGAGGTGAAAGCCTCCAAGACGCTAGGTTGAGAAACATGGAAACCCAGCAGAGTTAAATGGTTTAAGTCGGCACCTGTTTTTCTGTCTAACTCGACTGAAATTTGACAAACATCACATATGAACCCCAGGAGGATAAGGAAGAGTGCATCCGGTCCATTTACGCCCGTGGTTATAATTCAGGAGCTGGATCACACACACTAAGAAGTTTTCCAGTGCACGATATTCTCACTGTGCATGTGAGTCAGGCTCTTAACACCACACAGTGCTCAAGGCAGGATGTTCCCTCGCTGTCCCACTGAGTCAGCTTTTTCTCATCACCCACCCGCCTCCTGTGTGGCACCATATCTCCACCTCTGCACCACTAATCCATGCCCTCTCCCAACACCTAGCCAGCTTTTTCCCCGGTTCTCTTTCTATCAATGACACTACCATGGAAAGCTTAAACCCCGGTTATTTAAAGAGGCCAGATCCTCCGCTAATAGCCTTATCACATCACATACACTCCTGACTTCATGACTATGCAGATACTCGTTGCCAGCATGGGTTTGGGAAAATGTGCATCATGAGTTAGTGAAGTGCAGTCAGTATCCTTTTCTAGAAGTCAAGAAGGATGCTTAAATGATTCTTATTTTAATCTAAAAAAGTGTTGAGATTGTATTCAGTCTGGAGCAACATTATTCAGCTTATGCACGCTGCCTTTGGTGCATTTCACAACCTGCAGTGTTGAGAAAGAAAAAAAATGTTACTCATTAGTGTTTCCAGTCCAAGTGGATCAAAATGTTTTGTTCTTAAGACTTCAAAACAAGAACGCATTGCACATGAAAAAGGATTTCCCCAAGGTAAAGCAATAGGATTAGTGATAAGAGCATTTTTATGATAAGCAACACTGCCTGCTCAGAAATGTTTCACAATGGGAGGTGACGATTGTTTTGTTGTCACCGTTTATAGCAATCCTGTACGGCCCCGTGCAACTACAAGCCAATAAAAATACCAGAGTCACATCAGGTATTAGAATGAGTGCCACGGTTGTTTTCTTCCACGTTTCTGCATTTATGGTTTCTTGTGCTGTCACATGCGGTGAACATGCAGGGCAATGCTGACAGAAGAGTGACTGATATGTCTGAGCGTGTGGAAAAATCCTCAGGTCACAGCAGGGCTTTAGCCACACGCGGTCGACACACTTAATCTGATCCATCCTGAGTTCTCACACTCGGGCCTGGATGATGGAAAAACACACAATCAAACCTGAAAAAAAAACCCAGTGTTTCCGTTTAAACATAAATAATCAACATTGCACAGCAAACAAGCAGATCCAATTTCCTTTCAGAAGGAGCTCTAAAACAGAAAAAGAACACAATAATATTACCACGGAAAGCTTAAACCCTGGTTATTTATTAAAGAGAAATTATTTATACAACTTTAATAACACTTTAATTTATGGTCATTGCTTATGTGCAGCCTGAGTTTGGCCACAGACTGAATGAACAATGCAGGCTACGGGGTTGGTGAAGGACAAATTGTACCTGCTTCCCAAAATGCCTCACTAAGTAGAAAAGCACAAATGGAAATTTTTTTTCTTTTCTACTTTTATGGTCTTAACAGTAACTGTTAGGGAGCTGCTCTTCTGTCACTCTGTTGATCATCTTTGGGTTTCAGTGGGGGATACACTCGCAGATTACCACATCTCGATTTCAGCCACATGCTTCTTGAGAAATTCTTTTGCACACTTTTGTAAATTGGAGCTGATCAAAATGTTCGTTGCCCCTGATTGAGTAACTTTGGAGTTTTTAAGTGTTTTCCGTTTGTTTTTACTGCTTTTTCAGTGCTTTAGTCCCACATTTTTGACTATTGTTAGATGTCATGTTTGCATTTCTTTATTATTCTACTAAATCATCAGTCTTAGTTCTGGGGCTCTTTAAGCCCGTAACCAACATTAAAATGTAATTGGAATCTCTCTGTGATGTGATTATATGAGACATTTCCAAAAAACTGTCAGTAACTCTACTTTTGAAATATACAATGACCAAATTTGGCACAAAAAAAGCACCAGCAACTTTTTAATTATATAATTAAAAGCAACAAATTGTTATAGTGTCGTGTCTTCAGTGCCTTCAGAATCAATTTTGGAATCAATCTGGTACCAAAGTATTACTTTTTGTGACATCTTGATTAAGTACAGCTGATATAATAATTTTTATATGATTTGTTTTGTCACAAACAACAGCCTCGTGATGTTGTGGTGGTCTCAAACCTGGGAAAATGGAAGATTTTGTATCAGGAAGACCATCCGACACAAAGTCTACTGTATGTGAAATCCGACATGCAGAACAATTCGCTGTTTAAATCTTTGGGAAATGAAAGTAACTGAATCTGTCTTGTTTTTTCATATTAAATAAAATGTAATGAATTAAATGTAATTTAATTTGATAATTTATTTAAGCTATTTTGCTATAGATTCTGAGTCACTTTTGGCTGCTGTAATGAAGGACTTTGGCTACGTTTGTGTAATAAATACACTTCTTCTTCTCTTCTCATTCACTGGCCTTTGCAAATAAAACCAGTGAGGGGTTCAATAGGAGCCTTGTCAGCACTGGTGCCTAATAAATCTCAGTATTTTCCTTATCTGGAGCCAGATCTGAAAAGGAAACTATTCCTAGTCTTGAGTCAAACTCACAGACTGGAGGTAAAAGGTGGACATAGCCACAGTAATCTTCCAGAGGCAAATGGATGCTCATATGGTACTAACTCATAACCTTCAGCTTCTACTTTATTGTCTGTTTTGCTGTAAATGGGACCATAAATTTAAAAATGAATATCATGCTCTGTTAAAGAAAACTTTAAACTGGGAACTTACACTGAAAAGTATTAGAGAAATGCATTGTTTCAATAATAAATCATGTGAACTGCAGAGCACTGTAGGACTTTTTCATCTGTCAGAGGATCTGCCCCCTGTTCGCCATATGAAGGAGTGCAGGTCAAAGACACTGGATTCACTATGTCTGTTGTTCTTTTCACTGTGTTTCACTGTGCTGTTTGTGATGATCTGGCCAGAGGAAGTGACTGCTGGTTGTACTTGAAGCCTCCCTGACCCACGCGGCAGCAGCTTGGCACACATCGCAGATCCACAGCAGAGACTCATGAGCGGACCTGAAGACTGATTTGATTGCTGCAGTGACTAGCACTCCATCAGACAGGCAGTAATTGTGAAGTAGATGTGAGGAGGCAGACAGAGGCGGGGGGCAAAGCACAAGCAGCTTGACAGCAGGCCAGGTTAGAGGGAGGAAGTCCGGAACATGCTGATCTTCTGCTGCCGCTCATAATTGGTCGTCTGTTTCTCTGCTTACCTGTGGGTGTTTTCAAAAAGAAGCCACAGTGTCACTGCGCCTCCTGCCAGGAGTCCACGTATTTGGGCTTTAATGGTGCACATGTGGGAACCTTTTTTTTATCTGCACAGCAGTTCTACTGGGAAAATCAATTAACAAAGGCTAATGGAAACACGTTTTTGGGTTTTTTCCCCCTCTGATGGCTTTAATCCACTTAGATTTTTGGGAGGGTGGATGTTTTTAAGCAGTGCTCCACATGTCTGTGTGCTTCAGTGACTTTATCAGATTATAGTACTTGGTTTTCCCCTCTCTGCCTAAAGAAAAACAAATCCAGAGTACTTCACAGAAGCTTATGTGTCCACTTTTTACTGTAAATGAGGTGCAAGATACTGCTCGCTTTGCGTGAATGAAAGAGGTAAAAACCACAACAAAGTCACTGAAACATTGTGTTTCTGCCTCATTCAGCAGAACAATAAAAAAGGAGGCGTTGGCTACTGTTAACTTAGATATAAATACCACTAAGTGAAAAGAACCTAGTTTCAGACAAAGTTTTCCTAGAGACAATATTACCAAAACTGCAAGCAGCCGTAAGGGTTGATTATACTCTGTTGCGAACATCAAGGACTACAGACATAGTCAGAGAAAAGAGGTAGCCCGTCACACTCATCGTATGACCCCAATGGACTAGCAGGCGTGGAATGTATAATCCCTGCCTTATGCATGATTTAGACTCTTACGGGAAATCAATGTCGTAACTTACAACAAAACCAGAAGCTCCTCTTAACCCCACACGCAACCTTTCAGGCCAATCACTCGCTTAGGTCTTGTCGACCTAATGTGTATTTACATTTCTCAGGTTACGTTGGTGTAGGGTTAAAAGGGTTTTCTGTTAGACTGTAAGTTACGACATCGATATTCAGCTGAAGTATATTTCAGGCATCATGTGCTGGCTAAATTTGTCCCTTAATTTTGCAGCTTGCACAGACCTAACCACTGAAACAGGTCCATGCCTTTGACATTTGTTTCTATCTTTAGCACGACTTCAGAGTACATGCAGAGGGAGCAAGAAGGCAATTAGTCTGCAAGGGGTCTTTTATTTTGAAAACTGACCACTGTGCCACACAGACCCCATATTCACCAACTGATAATGAGAAATTTACGTTACAATGTTAACTTGTCCAGCACCTGAAATTTCACCCAGGCACAATGGAGTCCCTAGCAAACCCTAGTGGATGTGGAAAGTATAATCACAAGTTTAAGTGTTGGATAAATAAATGTGTAATGCTATAGGATTACGTGAAAATGGCCTCACTCACACAGGCCAAGAGACTAAATCCACAACCATGTGGGAAAATTGTTCTCCCCAACCAGTTGGCAAGTGGTTGCTGGTGTTTGTGGCCTGTGTGACTGTGTTAAAGCCACAGTCACACAGGCCACAAACACCAGCAACGATGGTCAGTGACCCAGCACTTGTATCACTGGTCATGGCAGAAAAATTTGTATTTCTGTGGGCTTTTAGTCTGATGTTAAAAAACTAGCGCAGTGCTAAACAGGAGTAACACTTGAAATTTAAGCCTAAATCATGGCGGCATTGCCATGGCATAGAAACAGTCAAGCTTTATTAATGTGTTTTATGGTGGTTGTTAATCTGTGTTTTAGACTTTTTTTTGCTGTGTAGATAGTTTATGGCAAGACTCTAAAAAGTAGGAATAAAGTAGCTTTTACAGTAGTTTAATTTGAGTTTTTATTCAATAGAATAGAATAGAATAGAATAGAATAAACCTTTATTATCCCACGGATGAGAAATTTCGTTGTTACAGAGCTCTTACAGCAATGGAAAATAAAATATAAAAGGAAGACATAACCCCTAATAGTTAAAACTTGAATTCTTCCTAAGAAGCTATACGAAACTAACTGCTCAACACTGATGTACAATACTTTGACAGTACAGTAAAGCATCTTTCTACTGTAGTTCATAAAAACACGTTCATTCAGCTTTCCTCGACATGATCTTTAATCTGATTATTCACCAGTTTTGTCTCTGTGAACAACTAATACTGAAATGCTGAAGGCTGAGGTTACTGTGTGGCACGTCTTTTATGTAAATTTGCTCTTGAGGGATATCATCTTATCTCGGCCTTCATTGTCACAGTTCCTTTCACTGCAGAATTTAAAGTTTAACAGTTAAACGATGAATCACTTCAGTCCTCCGGTAAAAACCCAACATCACCCTCATCTCCCTTGTCAGCTTACGTGGAGGTTATTCTTGACTTTTAACTAAAGGGCAAAAGCTCTCTGAGACCAAGGCCAACTAAGGCAGTCGCAGCCATGGCAACACGTACTCAGGACCTGACCTTTTGCAGCCTCCATCCCACTGATACCTGTTTTCATACAGAGCCCACCACCTACACACAAGAGCCTCACTTTACACTGAAAACAGAGCAAGGTTTAGCTAAATTAAGGCAAACTGTTGCGTCATTCATGCAGAGAACACTTGAAATAAACTTCACTATACCCACCTGAATCATCTGAGTCATGCCTAACTAATTTAAAGTTATGCAATGTGTTCTTTATGAAACAATTTAACCCAGTAAAATCATGATGCGGTACTAACTAGGGGTTACTGTATTTGAGCTCAAACCACCATCATAAGGTTAAATCTCTGGTTTTACGTAAAACTGGTTGAGGTGGGGGAGGGGGGGGGGCTGTTGGCGACAAGAATCTGAGAACTTTACCAGGAACAAAAACAAAACCATTTAAAAATGAAAAGGTTTAACGTTTTTAATCATGAACAGACCTCATGTCCCTTTAAACATACATCAGGAGATGTGGCTGACACGTAACGACATGTCAAACAAAAAGCAGTCTGTTTGCGGCCATAAACTGTGGTTTGGTTGGAGCTCATAAAAACAAATATGTCTTTGGTAACACAGACAGAAACACTAGCTGGCCACTTCTTTAGGTACATCACTTGGTACTGAGGGGCCCAAAGTGTGCAAGAAAATATCCTTCAGACCATTAGACCAGCAGCAGCCTGAACTGTGCATACAAGACAGGATGGATCCATGCTTTCATGTTGCCTATGCCAAATTCTGACCTTACCATCTGAATATAGCAGCAGACAGCGAGCATCGTCAGACCAGGCAACACTTTTCCAGCCTTATGATGTACAGTTTTGGTGAGCTTGTGTTCTTAGCTGACCAGGGTGGCACCTGGTATGGTCTTCTGCTGTTGTAGCCCTTTCATACTGCTGCACTAACTGAAGGGTGTTCGTCCCAAACTGCAAGGGAGTATGTCTGTATAGGTTCCCACTCAGCCAGGTCACGATGGTCTTAAGTTCTAAAAGTAACTTTTTGTTCTTAGGTCAGGAAGAAAAATTCTTGCATCCAGCTGGGCTGCTTCCTGCACCTGCTACATCTAATTAGTACAGAGTTTATTTGATATTATATCGTACAGTATATTTACAGTAATGCACTGTGAAGTAAGAGACTGTTTTTCCAGAAATATCCAGACCCCCTTACCCTTCCAAAATAATTTCCATGATGCCCCTGCTTTCGGTACACCCTGTTGAAATTTTCCACCATGATATAATCAGCTGGCTGCTGTTGATCAATGCTGCCATCCCAGGCCAGCAGGTTCAGAGACACTGTGATCTGTTGGCAGTTTTCCATGTCAGTGGGCTCAGTGATTAGGGCTCTCATTGAGACTGGGCAGCAGACATCTGTCTCTTAAGTGTAGTATCTGCAGCCCAGATACCACAGGATACCCTGCTAGTCCCAAATGAACTGGAAAAAGAAAGAAAGAAAGAAAAACTCTGATTACTTCACTTGTGGCACTTTTCATCTTTTAGCAAGAAGCTTTATGTTGTCCACATTTTCCCAGGAGACTCTAAGTGAACTCTCTCCTTATGATGCCTGCATACACTGCTGTGTTTGATTGTGAGGTTTAGGCTTAATCTGCTGTTTGACTCATTGTAATTTGGCTCAGGTCATTAGTGGGCACAAGATAATTGCCCCAAATGTGCATGATTAGTCCTTCATTTTCAAGTTTTGTGACCCGGGAAAATAATTTGAAGATCACTGGACTAATCGCTGGTGATTAGTCACTTTGGATCAGACTTAAATATCTCGGCAAACTTTAAAGTACATGTAGTGGTCCAGCCTTTGCTTAAGTTGCTTAAGTTTCCACATTAACCCTAAGGTGCTCTCCGATGCATCCACTGAAACATGAATGTATGATAGAAAGAATAGAAAAGTGCTTGTGTGAATGAGTGAATGAGGCAAGTTTTGTAAAGTGCTTTGAGCGCTCGTGTAGAGAATAAAAGTGCTATAAAAGGACTAATCTGTTTACCATTGACCATGTTGTGTTTACAGCCAAATAGGAAATGTTAGCATGATAGCAAGCTAAGCTAACATAGCTTACTGCAAACAAACCAAACATTGTGTTAGTGTTAGCAATGTTAGCACGGGCACATTAGTGTTCTTAAGTTAGCCTTAAACACAGATTTAGATTTTAGATTTGCTGAAGTACAGTTTTACTGTCAACTGTTAGCTTATTGAACCAAAAGTTCAAAACATCCCCTGCCATGAACAATATGCTCACATTAGAATAATAAAACGTACAAGCTTGACGTGTTTACGTAAAAAAAAGAGTGAAAGATAGAAAATCATCTAATTTAAAAACCTTAAATTTTTTTCTGTTATGAAAGATTAAAACCTTTGTATTGTTGAGGATTAGTGCCTAAAATATTTATTTTTTATTATTTACCTTGTGTTTTTCAGGCTATTAATTTCTTGGATTTTTATGCTGGTTTGCTGTGTGTGTGTTTTCATTGTGTTGCAGGAGTTTCCTGGGTGGAGATTAAGGACAAGGTTAGAAATGCAGAACACCTGATTCTGACTGTTTTTTTCTTTTTATTTGGGCTGTCTTAATTTGTTTGTAGCATGCACATTATATCTATTACATTTGTCCACTGATATGGAGTTACACACACACGATGATTAACATTAAGTTAAATAAATCTTTGATAGTTCATAATCAGTTGGTGGCATGACTCCATTCCGTACTGCGCTGTACAACTCAGTTGTACCAAGGTAATAGAAATTTGAGTGGAGCACTTTGTAACTTTGTTAAGAATTGTACCGTATAACTAAATTTATTAAAACAAAGATTATTATTAATTATCATTGTTCTTTCATGTTTACTATTATTACTGTATTACTTTTCATGTTTTTCTTTGGTAGCTGTGTTTCTCTTGTCATTTAGTTTTTTCAGTCCCCCCTGAAATGGATGGATGTTTGTGTACTTTTTCTTCATCTGCTAGAGCTCACATTTTGTTATGTTATTCTCCCTCTCCCATTACAACGTGACACAATCTCCTGGAGCACAAAGTGATGTTGTTAAATTGCTTATGTAATTAAATTAAAATGGAAAAAAGCTTAAAATTTTCACATGTGAAGTTAAAACCAGTAAAAGTGCATCATTATGGTCAAAAATAAGTTTTAAATTGCTTGTTTACAGCTGTTCAGTATCAAGTAAAGCCTCAGTCCCTAAAATGTTGACAGCTTGCAGTGTTTTCTCCTCTCATCAGAATAAGCTGCGTGACCTGATGGTGGAGCTACGAACAGAAAACAGCAGAGAGCACAGATTAAATAACAAAAACAAAATGTTGCCTCTTAGTGAACTTTATTCAGCAGGAGTCGTCAAAAATGGCAGGGCAAAAAAATGCACACAACACCAGATGTTTGCAGTCATCCTGGGTGGTGAGCTGCTATAATTAGCCAGACACATTTGATTCGCAGCCAAGGAAAGAACATATCTGCAGGGGGCAAGTCCAAACCATCCCCAGTGCTGCCGGGAACTACTCGGCTCACTTTTGATGTCTCTGCGGGAAACACTCATGACATAAAAATACGGTCTGGGCTGCGAGGGACAGTCACGCATGTGTGGAAAACACTCACAGGATCCGAAGTCTCCACATAACACAGCGCTATCTCTGAAGATAACCTACATACAGGAGAGCTCTTTTTCTGCACGGCGACTTGTTTTTGTGCTACAAAGATCCGCTTAAAAGTCAGCGGCATCAATTCTCAGTACATCTGGTACAAATCGCAGCGTTAATCTCCTGAAGTTTGCTCTGTGCCTCGGCTTGTTTGTGCCTCTGCTGCTCCAGCTGTTTCTGAGATCTGGTGATGGGCCAGTGAGCGACATTTCAGGACAGATTTCGAGTTCATTCAGATGTTCACTAACATAAACCTAACACGACCCTAAATGTGAGTCCCAAACATAGTGTTGCTGGACCCAAAGGAGAAAACAACTAAAGGACCACCGTGCAAGTTGTCGTGCTGGAAGAGACCATAACTATGTTAAAAACACCACCATCTCTGAAGCATTGTGGTTTTGTGTTTTATGTGTTAACTGAGAAAAACATGTTAAATTCTGAGGAATGTTTAGTGACTTCTGGGCTGGTTATTGGTCAGCTGCAGTAAAAGTCTCATTATCAAAAGCCTATAATTTTCTCTAAAACCCCAGTGTGATGTTTTTATACTTTGGCATTCATTTCTGAGCTTAATTTCAGACTTAAGCATCACAATAATGAGCACAATAATCGGTGGACATAAAATACAATGGCATTAGAACTAAAATGAATATTGGATGTGACTGTGGCTCATTTTATACTTCATAGTGTTGCATCTTAGACATCTCTTAATGTCCTGTTTGTTTTTAAATGTTTTTATGTTGCATAAAGTATACTTTACTACTTTGGTTTCATTTGGATTACATAATAATGGAGTAACTAAGTATAAAATTACTTTTGAAAATAAGTAATCAGTAATTAGTTACTAATTACTTTTTGCAAATTTTCAATAGTTATTAGTTACTTAGTTACTTTTTATAAACATGAAACACAACCTGAATAGGTAATAAGGTAATAGACCTTTCAGGCCAATTCTACTTTTTATGCATAACCCATCAGATAAAATGTAATCAAATGAAAAAGTCTCTTTTTAAAAATTGTTTTATGAGCTTTAATCTTTTAAATTTTTTGCGCATTGCATCAAGCAAAAATTAAATTTAAACAGTCTTTGACTGGAAGAAATTTGTTTAACATTTAAACCTATTTTCTGCATCTTCCAGCATATTTTGTGTTTATACTCACTCTTTCAAATAGATGCAAGTAAAACACAGCAGAAAATAAATAAAAAGACTCAGAGTCCTGTCACTCTTAAATCTATTGTTACCTGTTAAGCAGGAGTGGAGCAGGTGGAGGTTTACTGGGTGCTGCAGCGGTCACGTCAGTGGGAGGATCCAGGGGTTTATCTGTGAATTTCACATCCCCGTGGCAGCGTGCTAAGTGCTTGCTCAGAAGTTTTGGGGGGTTTTTTTGCTCTAAAAATACATTTTTTCCCCACACAGTGTACGCTAATGTTTTTTATATATATATTATATATATAAAACATTATAATTTATATATATATATATATATATATATATATATATATATATATATATATATATAAATTATAATGTTTTATATATATATATATTATATATATTATATATATTATATATATATATATATATATATATATATATATATATTATAATGTTTTATATATATATATATTATATATATATATATATATATATATATATATATAATGTTTTATATATATATATATTATATATATATATATATATATATATATATATTATAATGTTTTATATATATATATATTATATATATTATATATATTATATATATATATATTATATATATATATATATATATATATATATATATATATATATATATATATATTATAATGTTTTATATATATATATATTATATATATATATATATATATATATATTATAATGTTTTATATATATATATATTATATATATTATATATATTATATATATATATATATATATTATAATGTTTTATATATATATATATTATATATATATATATATATATATATATATATATATATATAATGTTTTATATATATATATTATATATATATATATATATATATATATATATATATATATATAAAACATTATAATATATATATATATATATTATATATATATATATATTATAATGTTTTATATATATATATTATATATATATATATATTATCCATTGTTAATCTGCACACGTCTGTTTCCACGAACGTCACATGCCCTTACGTCATTGTCATGAGACACTCCTACAAACGCAGTAACGCCATGTGCTTATGGGAAAGTAACAGTAATTTAATTACTTTTTTTGCAATAGTAATCCCTTATTTTACTTGTTGCTTGACAAAAGTAATCAGATTACTGTTTTCACTTCTCATGTGTGCCGCACATAGACCATCTGAATAATACTTGTAACCACAGACCCATCTACATCTTATGCTGGGACTAAATGATGAGTTACTGGTTTATTTTTGAGACCTTTTACAAGTTCTGCTGCACTGTGCTTTTAGGCTTGTGGATCAATCGTGGAGCTCCTACTCATAATCTGTGGCTGCAAGCTGTGCGAAGTATCATTCCTTTTGAAACCTTTTCTGCAGCATTAAAGGATAAACCCTTTTTCATCCTATCAGCCCTGGGACTCATTTCCTAAGTACCTGGGTGCCTCTGCGTCTCAAAGGATGAGCTTGGCACTTTTAGATCATGCCTGGAAAAAAGGAGATGAAATCATAGTTTCATATGATACATGCATTATGTGTTGCAAAAATACTGCTTGTAGCTGGTAGTAGGTGAGATTGGGTTGAAATTTTAGTCCAGGTGTTTGGAACTTAAATAAAGAGTCAATACTTATCTGACAAAGAGTTTTCACAGGATGCTGTGTGAATAGACGCTTACTGCTTCCATAGAAATGAAGAAGGTAAGTAACAGCCTGCTGCTGCTACTCATGTAGACACATTTATAAAAGTAGAGGTTTGGGAAGTTTGCTGGTCTGTCCACTCAGGAGTATGTTAACACAGTCTTCCCAGGAGTGGGAATTCACTACAAGATCAGGCAGTAAAAACCAAACAAACCAATAGCTACGTCCCAAACTCTAGAGGCCTCATTTAGCATGTTAAATGTGAAAGTTTATGACATTAAAATTGGAAAAGCACAACAGCAAAACTACTACAGAAGTATGACTGAAAAAGAAAAGAATCAAGGTGCTACTAAGGCCCAGGCAAAGTCCAGACCTCAACCTGACTAAAATGTTGTGGTGACAGAGCTGCGCATAAGCAAAAGCCTGCAAACTTCAGTAAAATAAGTCAATGTTATAAAGACGAATTTGCCAAAATCCTCCGCAACAATGCAAGACATGGATAAAAGTCATATAGAAAACCATTGCTGCATGTTTTTGTTACTAAAGGTGGCTCTACGAGCTGCTGAATCATGTGGTATACTTATTTATTCACAGATATGTGATTCCCTCATTTCACAGCAGCCAACTTACCTGCAGGTATATGTTTGTTGTATTCTGACAGAGCTAGTACACAAACGTTTCCAAATGTTAAAACATTGCTCTAAAACCTCAAGAAGAGATGTCTACATTTAGGATCTATCATGTTTTGCTATTAAACTCCAGCTCTTGCCACTTTGAAACATACAACAATAATTCCCTGCCATCCATGATTAATAAAGACTCTTATTTTATCACATAATGCAGTTTACTGAATCTATCTGGTTCTGATTACTAACCTAATAAACTATTTTCCATTTTCTTGTACCTGCCCAGGACATTAAATGCTATTATGATGACAAATGAACACACAGACACACACACACACACACATGACCTGAGGATAAACCTCCGGGTCCATCCTCCCACTTCATCCATTCATCCCATTCATCCACTCATTCATTCATGAAGACAGATTAAGGTATTAAATTCCTCGTACACTATTCTCTCCAATCCCCTTCATGTACCCAGACTACATTATAAACCTGAGGGTGGGAGGTGGTGGTCAGAGTGGTGGGGGAAGGAGACGCAGATGCTTTTATTTTTGAATGATTTTTTTCCCCGGATTATTGCACAGAATCATGCACTGGAGGCCAGATAATCCAAATTACGCACACAGAAGACGTATAATCCACTCCCAGCTGTTGAGATGAATATCGGCCAGACGTACTTGATGTTCCAAGCTCACCACAGAAACATGAAAGCAGCCATAAAATAACAAGTGCAGACAGATTTAATTTGTTGCCCATTTGATTTACTGCTTTAATTATCTCCAACAAAGCTGCTATTCCCACATAAATGCCTCTGCTTTTATTGTTTGTGGCTTTAAATGTCACAGCATGTCCACATTCATTCTCTGAGACTTCTGCACACACAGGATTACATTTATTGGATTATTGAAATTAAAAGGCCTAAAATATCTGACTTACATTTATCTGCTTACTATGTACAAATTCAGATATTATTACTTCTTTAAACCACTTTCCTTTCACCTCCATTTTTTAAATGTGACAGCAGTTTTAAACCTTGGTCTCATGGCTGAATAAGCATCTTATGTAAAGGTCATTAAGGCAATCTCAGGCTATAACATTTCCAATAACCATACGGCAGCAAACTGAATGACATCAAAGAACACTCCACATGAATAAATCTCTTTATTCAGTATTTATTTCTCACAAGCACAATTAGAAATCCACAGCTGGAGCATCACACATATGACCACATGGTCCAGTCTGGTCCAGTGGACGGTTTTATAGAACATAAACACAGAAGAGAATGAGGGCAACATTTTCAGATTTCTGTGCTGCAAGTTGTTAAAAGATCACATCATTAAAGTATTAATTTAATCAGATTGGGAGGTGTGAGTCACTGTCAGCTGCACAGCCTTCTTACATTACACACTGCCTCCCAAACCACACCAAAGTAAGATGAGCCACGGAAAACTGTGCTGTGCTTTTCTTTGAGTTGCATTTCTTTGTAATGACAACAGACGAGTTTTATGGTTCTTCTCTCAGTCTGTTTCACCTCTCTGCCTTTCCTGATGTCTGTCCTGTTTGTATGTCTGTGCATCCTTCCCAGATGTGTAGCTTCCACTAGCTCCCTGGTTGGCATGTCTGTACACAATCAACCAATCACTATGTTGCGTTTCATTTGAAGTGGAACGTTAACTAATGAAGGAATGGCACAAGTTTTAGGACGATGATGTAAAAGGTAGACTAAGGTATATTATGCGCCGCCTATGTCGGCCTCCTCTCAAGCCTCCAGAGGCTTCCCCAACACCAGCTGCCAAAGTGCCTCCTTCATCGCCAGCCTCCAGAGGGGTCCCATCTCCTCAGCTGTCTCCTGTGCCGTCGACCTCCTGAGTTGCTTTGCCTCTGCTGCTCCAGGTCTTGCCCTACGGCCGAGCAGACATCCAGAGCTACTTATATTTGGACTCTTGTGCTCCCTCTTTTCTTTTTGTTTGGTTAAAAATGGCTGTTGTAATCTGTGTAATGTAAGAGAGTCATATTAGTTTTCTTGCAGGCAACACAATGAGGCAAGAAGAGAGATGAGGATAGGCATAGGTAATGCACTTAGGTGTGGGGACTTAGCAGGGGGGAGAAAAATAAGATTTAGTTTTTCTGAAAACTGCAGGACCTCTTGTCTGCTGAGGAATTCTTTTGCACCAGTGATGAGGTTCTGAATGGCTAGTGCAGCAAGAGATGGAAATTCAACCTGACTGGATCCAAACTGCCATTAACCCCAGAGAAGAAGAAAAAGGATTAAGACTAAGATGCATTGTATACCATTCTTGTTTAACTGTGACTCACTTAAAAAAAAACATACACGGATTACTGACCAAGCTGTATCTGTGAATTTGCGGCAGCATTGAAAAAAAAATCCAACATGCATCAGGTTGCATTCCAGGTATTTCTAGCAGTAGCTGAATGGTTTTACCTTGCTATCGAGCAAACAAAGCCTGTTTCTCTGACTGCTTCTACTGGAATAGAGTCACGCTGGGTTCCAACATCCGACTTCTGAGAAAATAGGAATGCAACCGAAAGAAAGTTTTCCCACGCACTCCCCCACTAGATTGTCTGCGTGCTTTAGTGGCAGTTATTGCAGCAGGTAAATGAAGCTTTCAAACATATACAAGTTCCTCTGGAGCAATTAATTTCAGAAATGTTATTTTCCACTTGAATTTTCATTTTGGGATTCTTTTTTATTTCTTTGACTAAATTTCACCAACTAAATATATGGCAGCAGTTTTTCTCTTACTTTCTATTGTTTTGATTCCATCTCCAGAATTTCTTTGTTTCCAATAAAACAAAAATAATTTCAGTGACACAATTCCAGCCTGCAATATGTGTTATAAAAGCTGCAGCTCCACAGTGCTCTGGAGGTTTACTTCTTTTATCTCGCTATGATGCATAAAATCAGATTTGATTTGAACATTTAAAATTCATCGAGTGACTTTGACAGTAAATTTCATGTAATCAGTGCACGAATGCTCCTTTACTCTTGGTTCAGCTCTCTCATGCTGGCACACCCTGGCATCATTTAATTATTAACATGCAACAAGGACAGACAGATAACTATTTACTGTCACACCAACAGACACTCTAAAAACACCAGTTAACCTGACCAGCATGACTTTGGACCAGTGAGGTGATTGATGCACCACTGTGCACACTGGTCAACTCACGTTACTAATCCATCTACATTATGAAGTTAGTTAGGTTAGTGTTTTACCTTCTTCTAGTTTAGTCCATGATTAACAGATTGTAATTTATTTAATGTTTTTCTCACCTAACACTCAAAGCACTCTTTGCATTGCAGACTGGATGCACGAGACATTTCAACCACCGGCCTCCTGAACAGCAGATAACCCACTCTAAATCCTGAGCTAACATAAATAACAACCTTAATAACAATAATCCAGGACATGTGACTGAAAACAGTATTATTACACACCACACCCTCATTAGCAAAAAATTCTTCTGAAGCCTTCTGGCCTGATGGTGGAATTGAACTCAGGACATTCTTGGTGTGAGGCCACCGTGCCACTGTGCTGCCAGTGAGCAATTTCCATGTAGTTTTATCTGCTGCACTAAACCTCTGATGCTGTAAAATAGTGCTCTCTCCGAGTCTCAGCTATTTTCTCCCACTACTCCAGATTTTGATACCTGCCTGCCCTCTCTACAGTGCTTCTCCCTCTGAGGTCCTTCTCTAATCCTTTTTATTTAAATCTGAACCTTTAAACACTTCACAATAGCCGTAGTGTTCCCCGAGCTTGTCATATTCTGTTGAACATCACAATAATATGATGTTACACAAGTCTTCTCTCAAAGGTCAACCGTCTGAATGTTTTCTCTTCAACTCAAAGCAGGTCTTGCCAAGCAATGTTCCACCCAATGTCTAAAAGTCACCTCACAGATCTTTAAATAACAGCACGCAGCATAGTTTAAACTGCATGTCTGTGAAAGTATGTGAGCTCCCCTTTCAAATGAATGGTCTCCACACAACAACGTGCATGTATGTACAAGAGATGCACTCTTTAATGCAAGTCTCCTTTCAGTCACATTAGTTGCCATGATAGGGACACATTAGAGCTAATAAAGCCAATAAAGGTTAAAACCTGGTGACTGTAGAAGAAAGGCAGCATTATATAACTGTCATCGCATATTAGCCTAAATCCACTCATGTGGCTGCCTTCCCTCATGAGCAGAATCATAAGCAGATAAAATGTGTCTGGAAATACAGATGAAGGGGGAAAAAGTGGGATGAAGGTCAGGAATGCTGATGGTTGTAAAAATGCATTCCCGGCTTGTGTCATATGACTCTGTAACACAAAGAGCTGGGTCTGACAGTTCACGCCTGCAGTCTGCTGCAGCGATCTGATTCTGGTTCCCATGATTTAGCTCAGTAACCCCAGCTCTCGTGATAAAATGGGCGAAAGGGCGTTTTAGGGCACACGAGGCTCATTAACAGTCACCTGCTCATGAGAGTTATGTAAGAACAAACCATCAGGATGATGTTCCAGTTTCTGATGATCAGAATCACAAACTCCATGTCCAGGGTATGGGAATGACAAGGATGACCAAATTGATTCAAGGTCTATGCAGAAAAAAGGAGACATCACATGAAAAAAGCTTAAAGCAACACTCAAGTGTGATTTAGTGTTGTTTATGGTCCAGAAACCTCTTAAAACTGCAGCAGCACTTCAGCTCTCATAAAAAAGGAGGAAAGAGTTTCTGATGATCCCTTTTAATGCCCCAAAGTCCTGGAATGGTTAATGCTCTTCTTCAAGTTGTTATTTCATTAGTAGTTGTGCTGTGTTTGATCTTTTACTGCTGTGTGAGCTCGTTGTGGTTTTATGGCAGGAAAACAGTGTTAGCTACCAATGATCCACCATGACTGAGGTTACCAGGGTGATTAGAGAGGCCGATCAGTGTTCATGTGTGTTAATGTTAAAGAAAGCAGCATCCCACAAGCTGTGTGGCTTATGAAGAATATGATACATTTCTGTGCTCTTCTGTGCATATTCAGACAGAAGCTAATGGGGGGAAAACATGTTTGCATGTTTTATTTGGAGCAGACAGGAGTGACTGACATGGGAATGTTGTGATCCCAGATTTACCAGGGCATGGGGTCGAGGTAAAGTGTCCTAAACAGTTGAAATAGAACATTTTTTATTAAAAATATCTTCTTAGTGACATTCAAATTTGTTTGCTATAAAGCTGTTGGATTCCTCCTTTTGTGCTTTTGGACCCTTAAAATGAAGCAAAGTCTGTTTTTTCCTTACTGTGATGTGAGGCTGACTGGGAATTACTGCAAAAACATGCCATGTTTCTGGGATTTAATATTTAACAGCACAGTTTTTGTGGTAGTTTAAAGCCACCAAATCATTTTGTAAGTGTACTTTATACTGTAGGTTTCACTGTAATTCTCCTTTCATGTTACTGCCACCTTGAGTTTCACTCTTTCTGCCAGTGTCCAGTGGGAAAACCATGCCTCACAACACGTGCTAAACTTCATAGTCCTGTTTGTGTATTCATAACTGGAACATAAAGTACTGGGACATGAACTTAAACTCTTGGCACCTCTTGTTTTATTTAGATTCTTCACACTGACATGGACCTGCTCTGCCTGCTCCGTCTGTCCCAGCAAACACATGCACTCACAGACGCAGCAATAATTTAATATGCTCACGCTTTGAAGAGGGGTATCACAGGTGCCCGTAGCATGCTGCGTCCAGACTGTGGCATTTCACACTGTGCACATCGCTGGTCAATTTGCAGCCCGTGTACAAGCTGAGCTATGTTTGGAGTCTCCTTGGACGTAGAACGGTTACACAAGCCTATCAACTCATCTTTTTCTTTTATATAAACACACTCCAACCTGCTGCTTCCTGCTGCATCAGACTAAGCTGTGCAGCAGGTTCAGACTGATGAATCAGGAGGATATGAGATGCTGCTATGCAGAGAGAGATTTCAAAGGTAAACGATGTCCTCTTATTCCAAACTGAGCTTGCACACAGCAAACTTCAAAGGGTGAAGAGCATCAGGCAGAGAAAGCAGAGGCCTGAGCTGCAGTCTTTGATCTGATATCTGGTTAAACGAACCATCTGCTTTCTGAGGAGCCACAAGTAGAAGCCACTTCCTTCCCTGGACGAATTACAAAGGCTACTTTCATCTGGGTCAGCAAGGAAGGAAGGAACCAGCTCAGTTCGGAAAATGTAGAGTGACAGTTTCTGCACAACTAAATTGTTTTCTCCATGCATAGTAAAGTTTAATGTCATCCTGGCAGGGCTATGTTCAGTGTACAGTTAAGTTTAAATGAATGAAGCATCATATTCATGTATGGAGTCTGTATGCCCACCATCCACTCTGCACCTGCTGCAAAACATTTAAGTCTGACCAGAAATTTAGAGCCAGGCTTTGTTTTAAGTAAGGAAAAGTTTGTGGTTTTGATTGCACCCCATCAGTAGGCAGCAATTTAAGTTAACTCTGCCAGAGATTACAACGCACTCAACTGAGCGTGACTGGAAAAACAATCTGTGCCGAAACGTATCTGTATATTTTCCAAAGTGAGCATCTTCCTTGCTTACTGACCCAGATGGAAGTAGCTTTTCTAATTTAGGAGGCTTTAATATGTTGGATGCTATTATGCATGATATTACGGGATGCATCACGGCATCAGCTCAATTTAAAACTCCTTGTTCTTTATTTAGAGCCCCATTAGATGTTACCACAGCAACAACCATTCTTCCTGAGATCAGATTAAATAAAACGGTCAATTAATGTTACAGAAAAATACTCTCAGTCAGTGGCAATGAAGCGATATTTAAACCAGCACCACAACACGCATCAGTCTTCAGGATTTCATAATGAAAAAATGCTCCTTCTTTAAATCTAGACTTAGCAGAGTTTCTTCTAAAAATGGCCAGTGTTTTAATTGATTTATTATAATCAGGGTTTGTATATCTTGCATTGATAACTTCTAATTTGCATGTCACAAAAAAGCCTTTGATCTATTATCCTTGTGTCCTTCTGCTCCTAAGATTAGGCTTAAAACGTCCTTTTAGTTGAGGCTGGATTAGATGACTCTCTGTGAACTTCCCACAATGCATTCAGAAACTTCTTTGTCCTTCTTTACACTATTTTGACAAACCACATCTGTAAATCTGTAACTCTTATTAAAGTTTGAGTTTTGTGTTGTCTCCCTATTTTCTCTTCTTTTTCCTCCTCAACCTTCATGGTGGCTGCTGCTCTCTGATCCTGCCTCTGCTGGAGGTTTCTTCCTTTTAAAAGGGACTGCTTCCTTCCTGCATTTGCCAAGTCCTGGTCATTTGGTTTCTCTATAACATTTTAGGGCCTTAGCTTTGCAATATAAAGTGCCTTGTTGAGAAGTGGTGCTATATCCATAAAACTTAAAGAACGTTTTATAACATGAGATAGAGGGCTGTTCGTTTTCTATAAATGCACCAGAAAAAGGCTTCAGTCAGTAAAACTAATTAGCAATAAGCAGTGCAGTGCACCTTCAAAAAGAATTAGAGGTCCAGAGATCTGTGAAGCAGATTAAAAGTAGATCCAAAAGGGACTGTGACCAGTCATGATGAGTTACACATTACCTTCTTCTCCTGTCTGTTTCAGGGTTGTAGCTGATTTAGGGCAAGAGGTTGTGTAGACAGACACAGGCAACCAATCACACCTACAATCAATTTAGACTCACCAATTAACTCCATGCATGTCTTTGGATTTTTTAGAAGCAGTCAGAGTACCCAGAGAGATCCCACAGAGACTCAGGGGGAGCATGCAAACCACAGCAAGAAGGTTTCAGATGAGGGTGATGGTAACCACTGCACCACTGTGCACCCTCACCTGAAACAACACAGAAATAAAACCTATCTGCACTTTACCTTGTTTACACTCCACAGTCTACCAGCAGTTTTTCCTGCAACTGTTTGTTTTGTGTCAATTCAAGCATTTCCTGCCTTTTATTTTACTTAAAAACACCAGATTTGTGTTAATTTGACACACGGGATTAATGTTTGTCTCTAATCGCATGCATGTGATTCAGTTTCTCTGTCACTGGGTATAAGTAGATGTAAGTTGCTTATTAAAACCTTCTTATTCTTCACTTCACTCTTGTGTCTTTGCTACATTTTAGGTGAACTTTTTTCAGATCCATAAATAATAATGTCTTCCTCAGAGCAGCTTGTTCTGAACACTTTGTTCTACATGTCTGCAAACACAACATCTGATATTGGCGTTATTGTCCTCGTCTCCAGAGGAGGTGCCAACATGGGCCGTATTCCAATATGAGAAAGAATATCCTTCGATCATTCACTCAGCTCAGGCCAAGCCTGCATTAAACTTAGACTGGCTGAGTATATGTTCAAGAGGATTGGGCCTGTGACGTGACGTGACGTGATTTTCTTCCACTTGTGAAACATTCCACATTTATTTCTAAGTAAGTATTGTTCATTCATGCAGTCACGGCACGCTAAGGACTTTCTCCCACATGCTTTTCTTTGTCTACAGAGCTGCATAAAACCCAGCTGGGCGAGGCAGACGATCGACCCGGCTGTCGAGTAGTGCGTCAAAGCGATGACAGAGTGCTATTTTTAAACGGCATTGACAAGCCATTATCACTGTAAATGAAAGGGTGGAGGAATGTAGGGTTAAATTAGGCACCGTGTTTCTAAACATCCTAACAGGGTATCGGCCTACAGTTTTGACGTCAACAAGAAAAAAAAAGTTTCCTTTGGGAGTCATGACAGCAGCATTGTCCCTATGTTTATGTAATACTATGCTTTTGTGTCAGAACGGGGAGGCAATGACACAAATTAGATGCACACAGCTGAACCGGTGCACCATCTTGGCCTACAAAAAGCTTAAAAGGGTTTAGTCATTCTGCAATCCGACCCTGTGTGAAGGGGAAAAGGTGCAGGTTAATATTCTTACACAGATGCATCAGTATTTTCGTGATAAAAACACTGTCACATGCACTGCAGTGACCCACTTCCACATGTGTCTATAAAACAAGATGAGAAAAAAGCTGTTCTCTGCAGGGGAGCTATGGAAAATTCCTCCTTTAGTGGCCAAAGAAACAGCATGGGTCCCTGAAGATGCCTGGACCAACTTGGCAATGATGAGAAGAATAACTGCCTTATCTGAAGAGTCCCTTGGAAACAAAAGCATTTCTCAGCATCAGACACTCCTGAAAGAGAAATGTGGATAAGCTATAACAACCTTCTGGAACAAAGATAAAGCTTTCTGAATAATCCATAAATTCTTGCTGTAAGTCTTTCTTTCACCCCTGTATGACCCAGTGCCCTCTGTCAGTGTTTAACAAAGACTGAAGGTTAAATGTGAAGCAGTTGCATAACAATGTTTTGCATGACAGCACCATGACTAACCCCTTAACCTCTTGTCTTCACGCACATAGCTGTCGCTATTTTTATTCCCCTTCATCCTTGAACTTGCAAGTGAATCTCTAAACAATCTGAAGGAAATATCCATTTCCAGACATCCAACCTCCACACGTAAGGAAAATCACAGCCCAGTTCATGAAGGTTAAAGTGCTTCGCAAACAAACCATAATCCATTTAAATATCTTTCTACTTTGACCACTCATGTTTTATAGGCAAAGGTAAGATCACCGAGTTGTACTCAGAACAATGGCAGCATGTTATGTTCACTGACACAACCGGAGGGCTGTTAAACGTGGTTTCACTATGAGCCAAACGCGAGACTGATATCAAAAGTCAGACATACAATCATGAAAGAGAACATTTTCACAGGAATTCTTGCAGTCCTGTGAAAAACTAAGAACACCCTACTGTTTCCACAGGAATAAGAGGGTAAGTAGCAGGCAGGTGCTGCTACTAATCTACCAATCAAATGCACTTAACTGATCATCAGCAACTCTGAGCACCTCTATAAAAGCTTTTGGCAGTTTATTGGTGTGTGTTATTAATTGTTATTAATGTCACACTCTTACCCAGAAATGCAATTCAGCCTAATGTCATATCGTGCAGTTGCAGAGAAACTGCTCGAGAGCAACATCTCAGATTCTGCAGGACTCAGATAGCATGTTAAACGTTTAAGTTCTTGACTGTACAATTAGAAAGAAGACAAATATGGCTCATTAGGAAGGGTTGCAAGAAGAAGGCCCTTTCTCTCTAAAAAAAAACAAGGCAGGACAGCTTAGGTTTGTAAAGTAGCATCTGAACGAACCAAAAGACCTCTGCAACAATGTCCTGAATAGAAACCTGAATAAATAAACCTCAGTGACATGAACTTTGTAAGAGTGGGCTATTCATAGGAAAGCAGCACTTGGCGATCTGGTGCTGATTATTTTCTCCAAACATTATTGTTGGGTTTTTACCTTACAGTATAAAACACCTTGAGGCAGCTGTTACTGTGAATTGGTGCAATATAAATAAAGCTAAACTGAATTGAATTAAATGGATAAACACGCCCCAAGGTGAATGAATGGATCCTGGGGTGGTTGAAGGGTTTTAAACAGCAGGCGGAAATCCACGAATAGAGGGAGAGATGGGAACCTTTGTTTCTTAAACAGACCTCCAAATCAGGAGGCTGTGTTTGGTGTATGAGGGGGGAGAGTGATCTGCCTTTGGTACAGTATTTAAGCCCAAGATTTAAAGCAGCACGAAGGAAAGACTGAATCATCGCTCTTGTTTGAAAAGCTCCCTTTTAACCACTCTCACGCACAGAGAGGTCGTCTTTTGCTCTGAACACTGAAAGAAATTTCTTACTGGTAACACTTCACCTGCAAAGGATGTCCCCTTTGTTCCTGCACCTCTTGGAGAATAATTTCTCCTGTATTAACAAGAGAAAGTTCTTCCAGCAAGATGAGCCATCACTTATAAGGAGGAGAAGCAGGAACTTAGATCTGGAAGTCGTGTCACACCATTTGGCTCCTGATCTTGTACAGTACACGGATGATTCAATTACTCTGTAACTGTTACATAAGAAGAAACATGAGCAGCAGAGGACACAGGGCTGAGACGCCTGTAGCAGTCCTTGCAAAGTGGAGGCTGCAGAAAGCCACTCTGCAGGAATTAAACCAAAATTGGCAAAGAAGATTTAATCAAGTAATTTCTGCATTTCATTTAAGTCTTTGCTTGTGGTCCAGCTGGTGCCAGTTTGGCACACTCCAGATGGGCATCAAACATGGCGAGGAATTATAGAATGTATTTATAAAATAAATGGACTGCGCATCCGAAAGACCGCGAAGCATCCGAGGTCGATGTCAGTCACAGGACAGCGGGTTTGCTTATGTAAGTGAGGTGATATCACACACAGGATGGAATAGCTGTGTTTGCCTTAGGATGATGTTCCCTCTTTCATAACACTTCATGTATTCTTAA
The DNA here is from genome assembly GCF_965226115.1 of Aulonocara stuartgranti. Lineage (NCBI taxonomy): Eukaryota > Metazoa > Chordata > Actinopteri > Cichliformes > Cichlidae > Aulonocara > Aulonocara stuartgranti. Next base: position 28,277,446 of record NC_138957.1, read on the forward strand.
TCTTCCATCAGATAAGCGCTCACATACTTTTTACATCCTGCACACTTATCCCATCTCTCTCCGGTTTGAACCCATCGCTCGCTAAGTGCGACCACGACACTGCCGACTAGAACAGTGGACTTGCTGGACTTGTTGGCATTGCTGAATAAATGACTTTGCCCTGCGCATATGCATTTACATAACACTCTAATTCTGAATAAAAAATTATTCCCCTAATTTTGACTTTATTTACTAAACAATTTATAATTAAATGAGCCTTTAAAAAACATGGCCTGTGCTTTTCAACTCAGTGCCACATACCCCAGCAGGACACGTCTGCTTCACACTTAAGGCAATGCTTACAATGCATCAAATGAGGCGCAGCATGTTTCAAAGCCTCTCTGTTCTTTGTTGCTCAAAATAACATAGGGTTTATTTTGATGGAAGAGATGGACAGAGAGAACAGATGAGGAGGGCAGGAAGTGAAACATAGGAACATCACACAGAATCAAGCTAATTTTCAAAATAAAAGACTATGACAATAAGTCCACTACAGTCCTAGGGCAGCGGTCCCAACCTTTTTTGCGCCACGGACCGGTTTATGTCTGACAATATTTTCACAGACTGGTCTTTAAGGTGTCGCAGATAAATACATCAAAATAAAACCAGTACCAGAATCGAAAAAAGGAGATTTATTCATAACACACGGGAAAAGACCCAGGCAACCGAGTTAACGATAAAAAAATAATGATAAAACCTTAAATTTCACACCCTAGCCTCAACTCTCGCAACCTGGTACCAAACGACTCATGGACCGGTACTGGTCTGTGGCCTGCAGAGATGGGCAGTACTTGTAATGCGTTACTGTAATCCCATTACTTGCTTCAAGTAACGAGTAAAGGAAGGGATTACTATTGCAAAAAAGATAATTAGATTACTGTTACTTTCCCGTAAGCACTCTGCATTGCTGCATTACTAAAACCGTGATTTTTTTGCGAGAGTGTCTCATGACAATGACATGAGCGAGTGCGAAGTTCATGGCAACAGAACAGCTGTGTGCAGATCAACAATGGATAATATATCGAGTGGGGAGAGAGTATGAGCGTGCAGCGTTTAAAGCGTGGAAGTACTGACCTTACTTTGAGTTTGAGTCCATAAAAAGTGACAAAAACATTAGTGTCCGTTGTGCGTGGGAAGAAAACTTTTTACAGCGAAAAAACCCCCTAAACTTCCAAGCAAGCACCGAGTGCGTAACGACGTAATGAGAAATTCACAGAGAAACTTGCAGATTCTTCCACTGACCGCTGCAGCACACCTGCACCAGGGTAAACATCTGCCTGCCCTACTCCTGTTATACAGGTGAAAATAGAGTAACAGGACCGCTAGTCTTTGATTTTATTTATTTTCTGCTGTGTTTCACTTTATTTTATTTATTTGAAAGACTGAGTGTAAACACAAAAAACATATTTTATTTTATGTGCTGGAATGTGCAGAAAATAGGTTTAAATATTAAACAAATTTCTTCCAGTCAGAGAATATTGCATATAATTTAATATTTGCTTGATGCATAAAGTTAAAAGATTAAAACTAATAAAACAAGTTTTAAAAAGAGACGTTTCCAGTTGATTACATTTTGTATGATGGATTATGCAGAAAAAGTAGAATTGGGCTGAAAGATCTATCGCTTTATCACCTCTTCAGGTTGTAAATCGTATTTTTAAAAAGAAACTAAGTAAGTAACTAATTACTTTTGAAAATAAGTAATCAGTAAAGTAAAGGGATTACTTTTTTGTGGTGGTAATCAGTAATTAGTTACTGATTACTTTTTTCAAGTAACTTGACCAACACTGGTGGCCTGGGGGGGTTGGGGACCGCTGCACTTGGGCCTGCATTGGTCCCAGTGATGTAAATTTTGTCACCAAATGGTTAGAGACTGTGCTGCCTGCGTCCGTGTACTCAACAAAGTATAATCTAGGCTTTAGATGTAATCTTATAAACTCTCCTGGTATATTCTTTGGGTCATTCTGTGTAGTACCTGCGAATCATGACAAAATTATTAAAAGAGGAATTCACAAGAAATCTGTGATGTCATATTACCACATTACCATGCCCAGATTTTGATTTCTTTTTTCTTTTTAACATATTCCATATCAGTGCTTAGACTTGTTTCTGGACACTAGTTAGCCTTATCTGATTTAAATTCGGACAATCTCCCCTCAAGGTTCTCTTCTTGGGTAGCGTCGAGCATAGCCCCTGTTTTTAGATCACTCTCTTCAAGTCCAGTTATGACCACTTGCAATCTTCATTCTGCAATTTTACCAGAAACTCCAAACTTGAGGAGAGATAGCATCATCTCGACCCAAATTTCGCATCAAGGATTTTCACTGCTGATGAATGCTGAGTGTCTGGCTATGAGGAAAGATGTGTATTAGGTAAAGAGCAAGACTAGGTGAATGTTTGTTAGTTTTTTTGTCAACATTCATGAGCTCTTCCAGTGTGAATTCTTCCTCAAAGGTGAGACTGTCAATGCTGGAATTTTTTGGCCATACCAACCCAGGTTTTCTTCATGACCTGGGTCACTTTAAAGATTTAGCTCCCTGCAACTTCTGTTCCCCTTCTGTGAAATGAAAATCACTTTGAAGAAACATCACTCTGACGCAGTGAAACAGAAAGCATAATGTGGCTTCTACTGAAAGATTTAAGAAGAATGCAGATTCAAAAGAGTCGCCTGACAAGATGATTTTTACAGGGTGATAAGCCAAATTTAAGCGGTAAGGTTATTTGTATAGGCCCATTTCTAGAACTTCACAAATTTAAATGAAGTGATTTGGACACATCTTGATGTTAAATGCATATTTATAGTTAGCAAAAAGAAAGATATCAGTTTGCTATTTGTGTAAAATCCTTGACTCAGATGCAAAGTCATGAAAAAAAGGCCTACTGCTCTTTGTCACCATCTGACCACAGCAGTTAGGGTCATTGTGGCCTGATGTGCTTAGAAAACTGAAGTTAGACAGGCATACAGTACTCTGTCCCCAGGTCTTCTCTTCCCATAAAGACATAAATCAGAACCATGGCATGCCCACGACGAAGTAGTAATGATTTATGACAGGTTCAAAAGCTGAATAATATGAATTTAAGGAGGTTTATCTTCCATTTCATGTCTGAACCAGGGGAGTCATTGAAAACCAGCTTAAATCGTGCCTTCAGCCCACACTCAGTGGTCCCGAGTGTCTTGGAACATCACGGTCATGCCTCACTGACACCGAATTTTAATGGCGAGAGAGAAATACTAAGTTCATCTCCATCCGGTGAATCACAATCTCTCACATCTCAGAGAACATCCAGACTGCATCTGACAGGCCGCCCACAAGTGGTCAGATCCATCAGCTCGTCATCAAGAAGCAACTTAATGACCTTTTGTGGGCATTGATGGAGTCTGGATCACATAAACCTAAGTTTTACTCATATAATCACTGCATGTTACACATGGACACAGTATGCTAGTGCTAGTATGACTTATTTTTTGGACAGGGCATTTTGAAGTTCTCACCATGTTGACTTTTTAAAGCTAGAAGTTACTAAATTTGAAGAACAAAATGGGAAGTACAAATGTATCAACTGATACTAGCATGCTCCTTCCTTCCATAAAGTGTGCAAATTAATGGCTAATTAGCTAAGACACACACAGGCTGGCTTTCAGTTCCCTTTAGCTGGATACCTGTCAATCAATACAGCACCCATACAATAAATACAGAATAATAGTGTGCTCTGGTCCAAAACAGAGTGTTGGGTCTCAGAGAATATAGAGAAAAATAAATAAACACCAGCACTCACTGGAAAAAATACTTGATATAAATATTTTTCAATGGGCAGAATGATAGATCAGCAACAATCCATCATCAGCATAATTCCTCATCCTGAGGATGGACTTTAACGCCAGTCTTGAACTGCAGCTGATATTTCTACAGCCTCACTGAGCTACAGCATAGTGGCTCAAATGCTACAAGCTGAAGGTCATCTCTAACCAGACTCTGCAGGAGCTGTAGAGGATCACCAGAGCAGAACAGAGGCTACCGCTGTCTTCTGCAATCCAAGAAGGAGGAATGAGAGTCTATCCGACCGTGGGACTCAAGACATCTGAGTGACAACAGCAACTTGACCAGACTGTAGGGAAACATGAGGCAGGAAGGCAAAGCAAAACAGAGTGACGGGACTTCTTATTTTTAAATAAATCATGTTGTTGGCTCAGAATGATTAAAGAATAAAAATAAATCGCAAGATATACTTTGGCAGGGATTAGTACACCTGGGAAACTGCCAAAATTAAGTTTATGTCTGGGTAGAGCCCAAAGCTGTTTTTGTACCAAGCTCTATGTTTTGTAATGCTGTTAAGTTGATTTTATCATAGGAGTTCTCCTCAAATGAATTTATACACTGCCAAAACACAACAACATTTGCCTCGAGGTGCTTTATCTCTGCAATAATACAGAGGAAACAGAAAATCAAAACAATCAGATTGAGAAAGTGGTTTGGCGACAGCGGGAAGGAAAAATTCCCTTTTATAAGGAAGAAACATTTGGCAGAACAAGGTTTAGGGAGGGGCAGCCGTCTGCCATACGTCTGTGGGGATTGGCTCACCTATGGAGCTAGCCTCAAGTGGCCACAAGTGGAACTGCATGTTTTGCTTGCGCTTCATTTTTTTCTGGCTCACTTGGTTTTAATTTAACATTCACTGTTTGGAAGTTACAGTTCAATCATGTCCCTTTAATGTCCCTCAGTCCCATCATAATCCATGCAAACCATTTATAGAAAATAGACTGGATGATGTAGTTTGTAGCCCTCTGCAGTCTGTGGTGTTCTGGTGTAAGTAACACAATATGAACAGTGAGCCATTGTATCACGCATGTAATCACATAAATCCTGCCCCAGTTCAGAACGGGGATTTGTCCAGAAAACTGGTTTCTGCTGCTGGTTTCATCTCGATGAATGGGCTAGCCTTTCTCCCAGAATCACAGATTGACTGAGAATTGATTCACCTCAGCTTTTCAAACTAATACAATCTAGGACAGATTTGGGTTTTTTTAGAAACAGTGGAGGTTTTTATTGATTATCAGGTCAACAGCTAAGCTTGTCTAATCATGAACAAAGTTACTAGAAGGCAGTATAAGTCAGTAATTCTTAATCTGAGCTGTGTTTAAAGCAAAGAGGAGAGTCCAAAGTAAGTGTAGGTGATAAAAAATATTAATAAAAGGTGAAACTAAAACTAAATAGTAACACTCAGAAATGTTTTGCTCCTTGATCAGAGCTGCTTAGTGCTAGTTATGCTGCAACAAGTGTAGGCTGCTGGGAGATTCCCATGACGCATTGGGTATTTCTTCTTCAGTTACCTTTCTCATTCACTATGTGTTACAGAACTCTCTGCATACTTGTTGCTGACCTCTGTCTCTCTTCCACAGCATGTCTTTTGTCCTGTCTTCCTTCTCACACCCCAACCAGTCGAGGCAGACGGCCGCCCCTTCCTGAGCCTGGTTCTGCTGAAAGTTTCTTCCTGTTAAAAGGGAGTTTTTCCTTCCCACTGTTGCCAAATTGCTTTCCCATAGGGGGTCACATGATTGTTGTGTTCTTCTCTGTATGCATTGTTGTAGGGTCTACCTTACAAAATAAAGCACCTTGAGGCGATTTGGGGTTGTATAAATAAAACTGAATTGAAACAGGTAAACATAACTTGATGTAACTGAAACATCCAGAGTCCCCAAGTCGTATGAATTTAGATTTCATAAATTTTGAATTAACCTGAGCCCAACAAATGAATTGAAGTGAAACTGAACACGTCTGTAACCTGATTTAGTTTGCTCTATGAATCTATATCTTTATGTGTATTTAAGAGGGGACTGCACTGCAGACACCAGAAAGAATTACTAACGATTACTGTCCTTCTTACAGGCAACACACAGGTTTATAACAGAAAACAAATACAGAGAACAAATGCTGCTACCTGCTGATGAAGTGTGCAGGTGGCAACTGAGAGGCTTTGCTATTCTTATTCTATCTCAATTTTCCATCTGGCATTGTATGACGTCTGAAGTTCAGAAAATGAATAATCCTGCATGATGCAGCAGAAAGTCGTTGGCTTCAATCTCCTGTTAAAATTTTCCATTAAAAGACTGCACGCAGGATTAAAATGGACAGGTTGATGCATGGAGAAAACCAGGAAAAGAGGAGATCAAATAATTAAGATTTCACTCCAAACCTTGCTAGATTCCTAACAACATGCCAAACGCAGACATTCAGTCTGTGATTTCCCTCTGTTCTGATGCTGTTTTCCATTTAGTCCATTTCTCCTTCGTTTTCTTTTCCATTTATGGCCAATCCTGACAACACACAGACCATGAAACTCACAGCGTCGGTCTTGTCCAGCCTCACAGGGAGCCAATTACATGCCGTCGATATTTGCATCAGTCCACATCAGTGCTTTGAGGCAATTTCCAATTATGGGAGCAGCAGGCACTCCAATCGAATGACACTGATGAGTGAAATCAAATTATTAGGTAACATACTGCCCGCTGACAGAAAATAATTTATTGAAAACAGCATATAGCAATAAAGTGTAACTAAAGCTCATTTTAATTAAACAATATTAGGAACAATATTAGGAATGGTTTAATTAAAATGTTAAGTATGTAATAAATACTCAACAAACGTTCCAGTAGACCCATTTGGTGTTAAGCTCTGTTTATTAGTTTATTACAATAACTGCTGATATTAAAGTGTTGAACCACTATATATGATGATGGCAAATGTTTAACTCTGTCTCTTAATTTGTCGAGGTTTTGGAAACAGTTGAGCATGGTTATTTTGGTAAACAGAGTAAACAATATTGTTTTGTCTGTGAATGCTGTAAGTTGGTTTTCAAATTAATTGTCATCTAGAACACAATGTGTCAACTTCTCCAGGTCTTCTTTCTCTTTTTCTCCGTATCCAAAGAAGTTCCCCAGGGCTCCATGTTAGGACCACTGGTCTTCTGTCTATATAATCAACCTTTGTGATAATTTATCAAATGCTGCTTCCCATTTTTATGCAGATGACACATTTATCTACTGTTCGCCACCTTCAGTAGTACAAACCCTCAAATTTCTGCAATCTGCCTTTGATGATGTTTACTTTTCAACTTAAATGCAAATCCAGGTTCATGTTATCCTCAAATGACAAAAAATCCAAACCATTTAAATTTAAATGGTTACATATTATAAGTATCTATAATCCAAATGTATCTTTTAAAATTTCACCTGAAAGGCTTAAAGTTTCAACTTAAAGAATAAATGTTGTTTCTCTCTCTGAGTTAGGAAATACTTCATCTCTGCAATTTGAATAGAATAATAGAATAGAATAATCCTTTAATTGTCCCACAAGGGGAAATTTGGTTGTAACAGCAGCCAGAAAGACACATATACAAACAAACAGTACACAGGACACAGAACAGAAACATACACAATTTTTTTCTTACATATTTACATTAAGGACAATGATTACCGTAAACAGAGTACTGTACAGTTATTAAATAAAATAATAATAAATATTAATAAAATTTGTTTACCTTCATTGGATTACAGCAGGGGTGTCCAACTCCAGGCCTCAAGGGCCGGTGTCCTGCAGGTTTTAGATGCGTCCTTGATCCAACACAGCTGGTTTAAATGGCTAATTTACCTCCTCAACATGTCTTGTGGTTCTCCAGAGGCCTGGTAATGAACTAATCATTTGATTCAGGTGTGTGGACCCAGGGTGAGATCTAAAACCTGCAGGACACCGAACCTTGAGGCCTGGAGTTGGACACCCCTGGATTACAGTGATCTGCTGTCTATGAATTCACCAGACCAGCTACTAAAGAGGTTGGAAACTTTCTATCATTGTGCGTTACGTTTTATTATTGGCTGTAAAAACTGTGCACATCACTGTTCTGTGTATCTCTGCTTAGGATTGTTTCTTCTTATCTGTACATCTGCATGTGTACAAACCACAGTCACTGCGGGCTACACTCTCAATTCACATTAGTGTGACTACTTTTAATCTTGTTTGTGTTCACTTGTCTGTATTGAACACCAATTGTAATTTTTTCTTTAGCTGTTATATGTATGTGTTCGTTTTGTTAGACTGTCTGCTGCCCTCTTGGTCAGGTCTCTCCTGGAAAAGAGATTTTAATCTCTATGAGACTTTTACTTGCATAATTAATAGAAGATGGACTTTCTGACCTCATCAGTTAATATGGCCAGTATTTCACAGATATGGATCACACAGCTGTTAAATGTTTAACTGTTTTGCATTGCACTGAACTACTATGTTTAGTAAGCTCTGGATAACAGACATTCCAGAATTGTAGAAGCATTAATGATTTACTTCCGCTCGTTCTTTAATCAGTCACCGTACGGTCACAAATATTTACTTTACATAATTATCGCTACAGAACAAACCACAGTGTGGAATAAAATGAGGTACCTAACAGTGATAAACACATATTATCCCAGCCAACATTTTGATGTTGAATAACCATCAGCTGGCACAGTAACTGATGAAATTTATGCCGATGTCCCAGATTTAACCTTGCTGTATAGTGTGCATGCTTTGAACATCAATTGGATGTCCATGTTAGACTTCCTAGCAAGAGAAAGTTTGTGTTCAAGAAATGCTTTATATTATCCTTTTGTCATTCACAATAAACAGATCCAGGTCTTAAGACTAAATTACTTACATCATAAGTTTATAATGCTGACATCAGTGACAGAAGGTTCATGCTTATGCTGTTCCAGATATGATAAGTCCATCATACAACAAAAAAGATAGAAATTACATGTGGGTAATGGTAAATGTCTGTGTTGCTCCAGTAACACTGGCCTTTGGCGATCGTATGCAGCGGTAGTTTTGTATTCAAAGAAAACAATGCATGCTTGTATTTTTTTTATCTTAATAATATGATATATGATATTATATTAAAATGCCAACGTTTTACATGTGCAAGAAGCTTCTTCAACAAATGTTTCCTATAGAAAAACAACTCTGGAATAAAAACTCTCCTGCCTTCCTCCTCTCCCCTGTGCCATTCCTCACCTCCCTAAACTTCCTAATGCAACAGTCCACTTATCTGTCAATCTAAGCATTTGTAGTAAATGATAAGCATTGTAAGATTCGCTTAAAATACTTTAAATTATGCTATCAGCAAAAGAGTTCAGGTTGAATAAATCAACTAATCATGATGCAAATGATCTTGCTGCAGATGTGTTTAATCGCTTAGCTTAAAAACAGAGGCAGGCTTGTTTGTGCCTCATCTTCAACTGCCAGAGTTTCTGAAACAATGCAGATGAGAACTTTCAGAGTAGTACCACAGAATAAATCATGAACTCAGTAATGATACTTGAGATAACAGAAGTGGACGTAACCACAGGTAAAGTGAAACTACTTCTTCGGGAAGGTTATTAAAGATGTTTGTGGTGATGAATGTATGATGAATGGATTCAAATAGCACTTTTCCTAATGGAGAAAGCACCGTGTCTTGCTTCTGATTCACTCACACACTAAACACAGATGGTAATGAGCACATATATAAAGATGCAGCGTAACCTTTGGGAGCCAGTTAGGTGATGCTGAGCTATAATAAGCTGTGATGACGCAAGTGTTATCAACCTGCATCAAAAATAACTTCTGCTTCAAAGTAGACATTAAAAGCTGCACTTGACTGCACTAAATATCAAATAAATATGAAAGTGGGGAATTTACCGTAACTGTAAGGATACTGGAGTTAAAATCACCAAGAAAACAGTGTTTTTATAGCTTTTGAAATTGGCAAGTTCAGCATGTTTTCCGTAATATATTTATAGTATACAGCCTGCATTTATACATAGTGCTCTTCTACCTTCATTTCTGGCTGAAATTCACCCATTCACACACATTTACACAATTCTTCTATTGTGTAAATATATATTTTCATTTTGCACACACCAGTGACACATTAGTGGGCAGTTTTGGGGGTATTTTGATATGTTGCCCAAGGACACTCTTAACATGCGAACTGGAGGAGGCAGTCCAATAAGTGAACTTCCTATTTATTGTCTAATGTAACCTTTGTTTATTATTCCTGATCATTAAAATTACCCTTACAAAGAAACTAAACCAAGATATGTGCAAACCTTCGGTAATTAAATATCAAACAGACTTTTAATACTCAGGGTTTTTTGTCTTTGCACATCTAGTTGATATTATCAATGATGATTTCAAGGTTACGTCAAGGATTTACAGGAAGCACACCTTTGCTGTTATGAGATCAGGTGTGAGATTTGATTCCTGTGCATATAAGAAGATCTCATTTCTTATCTCTGACTTTGCACTGTCACTTCGGTGAAGCGGGAGTAGGATTAACCCAGATTCAGTCCAGCACTCACTTCTTATGCAACTCCTCCATCTGAGTAAGGCAGTGTAGCCTAGAGTCTGATCCTTCCTATGTGCGCAAGTCAGAGAGGAATGAAAAGACAAACCCCTCACATAGATGTACAGAAAACAACTACTCAGGAATAAAAGCCACTCCATTCATTGACTGCAGTTCCTCAGGCCATTTGACATCAGCGTCGGATGTCGATTGGGCATTCAGTCGTGCATCATCTCAGCCGAGAAAAAGCTAAAGAGCTCTGGTCTTTGAGAAGGATTTAAGTTTCTCCGCTGCACTGGCCTTTAGGTTTATGTAAGAAGACTGGTGATGGAGCCGAATGACGTCAGGGACCTTTGGTAGATGAAGTGCCACTTGAGAGATGAATTTATAAAAAGTAATCAAGAGCCTCAAACAAAGAAAGGTTTAACAGGTCAGGATGACTTAACTGGATCATCATGCATCATCAGTCATGTAACTAGTCACATTTTTAGCCTTGTATATCTCTTAGGATGTTTGGCTCCCACTTCCTGTTTAAACATCATTTCAGCAAAGTTAAATCTCTGTGTTTCGCACCTTCTGTCGATTTAAGATGGTTTGAATTCAACAGATTCACAGTGTTGTGTAAGATGTTCCTTTACTGTAGCTGAAAATTTACTGAGCTCAGCAATAGCGGCATTTTTTTTTTTACACTGAGACAGCGGATTCTTGATACCAATCGGCGCAGTTAATTGTAAACAGAGACCAAGAGAGCAGAATGTATTAGACTAAACAACTCCATATTATGGAGACAAGTTATTGATTAATATGTGAAGTGGAAACATAACTTTAAGTTGTTACGGAAACATTTCCAGGGCAGATTTCCTGACCCTGTGTATTTGAAAAAGTAATCAGCCATGTACCACAGCTGTAGTGTGGACATCCGTTTCCCATTATAACATTTTTAATCACTAGTTTACATATCTAAGGGTTACATTCCCGCCACAGCTGGATTGTACAGACCTGCTGGCAGGAAGTCCCCATCGGGTTGCACAACTTGGGTCCCATTCTGGTTGTGAGTGAGGTCAGACTGTATAATGTAATCCTCCCAGATTGCCTGTGTGGGTAGAGACGATTAGTGTGTCTGAAGATTCTTTTAGTGGCTCTGTATTTGTTTTTTCTGTGTTTTGCATGTCTGAACTTGCATAACTGAGAGCTAAGGCAAGCAGACAACAGTTTGGTAGGACTTGCATGCTTAAGTTAGTGCAACAGCCTAAATCTACCCCTATTTACGAAAAACGGTCTGGTGGAAAACCTTCTTTGCAGCTATGCTTGGTAACTTATTGATGTTGGAGATTCTGTTTTGCAAGGAGTTCTTTCTAGCATGACTAATGCTGAAATGGTGACTCAGTGGAAAACATTTAGTATGGGCTCCATCAATCCATTTTCTGTTGCTTATTCTGGTCTGTGTTACATGGGCAGCACACTAAGCAGACCTCCTCCAGCTCTTCTGGGAAGATATTGAGGGGTTTCTTGTAAAATCTCCATTATATCCTGGGTCCATCCCAGGGTCTCCTTCCACTTGGATATTGCCAAAATCCATCACCTAGGAGTGATACTCCTTGAACCAGCACAAATTGCTCCTTGTGGAGGAGTAGGGGCTCTACTCTGAGACCCAGTGAACTCTTCACCCTATAAAGGGAAAGCTCAGATACCCTTCGGGGCGAAGCTCATTTAATTTCTCATGCTCATATAAGTAATCGTATTCTTTCTGTCACTACTCACAGCTCATGCCCACAGGTGAGAGAAGCTCAAACAGTAAATTGACAGTTTTTTTTGTCACACTCAACTCATTCATCACTATTAGTGATTGGTATAACCTTTTCACCCAGACACAGCACCAATCTCTCTGTTGATCTCTTGCTACCATCTTCACTTTCTTGTGAATAAGTTTGTTTGGCCAACAGAGGTAACACAGACAATTCAACAAGGAACAGAAGGAAGCACACACTAGGCAGGGAACACAGCTGAGACTAATCAGACAAGACGAGACAGGGAGCAAGCAAAACACCGGACACAGACTGTCAAAGTAAAACAGGAAACACACGAATGTGGAGACAAGGATGACAAGAAGGACACAAGGGAGGCACAGAAACACCTAAATCCTAGAAATAATTAAAAAGTACCCAGAAAACTCACTAAATCAATGAATATTAATAAACACAACATAAATACGGAGTCACTAGACCCGGACCATGACAAAAGTAATATGCAGGCAAATAGATTAATACCAAATACAGCCTGTAACATTTAGCATTAAACAAAGTGTTTTAGGCTGTAATTGTAATCTGTGTTTAGACTTAGCTGGCTCTGAAAAGTAAAAGTAATTATTGTCTAAGTCCAACAGGCTCAATTTTATGCTACAGTTTAGGCTCTGCAGGGATTCAATAGCGTCAAATGAATGGAGCAACAACGTCCAAAGTGGGTGCTACAAACAAAGCCTTACCCTCTAGTGAAAACAGTCAGTATTTGGGGGAGTTTAGTGTTAGCAGGTGGATACCTGGGTCAAGACTTATTTTCACTTCTGCCAGTTATTGTTTACAAATGCAGCTAAAAAGATATGCTTGCATTAGCTGCAGTTCTTCCACGCAGCAGCATTGTGTTGCCCTGTGCTCAGTCATGAAATGTTGGGTAACTAAACTGTCAACATACATAAAGCAATATGAACAGGTCATATAAAAAGGCCTCAAATCAGACCTCAAATATCTGGTACAAAAGATGGGTCATACTGGGCTGAATGCTGAGCAACAGCCTTTGTCAGCGACAAAAGAGTTCACGTAAGTCAGGTCTTTGATTTTCAGGCTTTCAAAGAGCAACGGCGAACTGAAAGCATCAGCTGGGTCCAAACTGCAGGTGTGCAGGTAAAAAAATAAAATATGACCTGCCTCTGCGAACATGAGTAAGGTGACGTAGTTAAATTAAATTTAATGCTGCTCTTCATGAACTATTTGTAGTGTCTCAGCTGCCCCTACTTTTTGGTTAAACATCCATGAATCAAAAGAAAAAATCTACCTAAGTAAATTTAAGTACAACTGTAAGGTATTTTTTCCATTTTGTTTTCCTGTCATGCATCTTTACACTTATGCTCTGATGCATTTCAGAAGTAGAAACTTAACACTTTTTTATTTATCTGCTTCTGAAAGTTGCAGCTGCGATGCTTCTGCAGATGTAGTCACATGAAAAAGAAAGCACATCTTTACTGCTTTAATAGGAATTAAGAGGGAAAGCAGTCGCCAGGCCCCGTTAAGCAAATGTGATTAATTGATTATCAGCACATGTCAGCATCCCTATAAAAGCAGAGGTTAATTAACTCTGTGGTCAAACCTGAGAGCTACATCTCAGACTCTACAGGCATGAGTTAGTATGTTAAAGTTCGTGACAGCACAATTATAAAAAGACAGAACAAGTATTTTTGGAAGGTTTGCCTGGAAAAAAAACCCCTCTTTAAAACCACAAGACTTCTGCAAAGATGTCAGCATGGTGGTGGAAGGGAGGTGTTTTGTATATCAAAATATTCTCGAGTCAAATGTGAGGCTGACAGCTACAGCTCAGCTGAAACTGAGTCATGAAACAGGACAACGATCCCAAGCACAGCGTCAAACCAAACAGCAAGAAAAATGGCTGAAAAAGAAAAGAACATAATTCTTGCAATTCTTGACGTCAGCTTGACTGAAATGCTGTGGTGGGACCCCAGCAGAGAGAGCTGTACATAAATGAATATCCACAAACCTAAATAAACTGAAGCAACATCGAATGCCTCCACAATAATGTGAAAGAATGATAAAGTCACACAGAAGATGATTACTTTAAGTTATTGCTGCTAAAGCGGGCCATTGAATCCTGGAGCATTCTTAGTTTTTCACAGGACTCCTGTAAAACATTTGGGATGATAGATAGAGGGAAGTGAAGAACAGGGTGGAAAGAAGAGATTGGGGGGAAAAGAAGCTGGGATAATGGTCAAAGTGGGAGAGGAGGAGGAAAGGCAGAGCTGTAACAGGAGGGATGAGAGTGTGGTGGCATGATTGTGTGTCAGTGACGAGTTACATGAGTTATGATTGAACTATTTAAATACAGAGCTACAATTATGCAAAAATATTGTCAGCATTACTGCTCTGAATTAGATTAAAACTGATTTTTTTTTCTACTGTTTCTTTTATTGCCTAATTTCCTTTCAGGAATTTAAAAAATGAACTTTAGTGTTTTCAAGTTGTCAGCAATCAACGTCATCTATTTAGGTTAACATGCAAAGACAAGTAGGTCAAGCGCTGCCTGTAGGTTTTTAAGAAATATTCAAAGCATGTTCCCGCTCCTGAGTGGGTCACACACTGTTTGTGCGTGAGCTGATGTTTTGCATACCATGCCCGGTTAACTGGTTTTGCCTATTGATACTACAACCAGAAACTGCAGCTGCAGGTTACATCACAACATTTTACTAAACAATTTCTTCAGAATTGGCACGAATGCTTAGAGCGCCTTAAATATTTTAGAGATTTCTAACTCGTGGCAGGCTTTGAAACAAACATTGAGAAAACACTGTGAAAGACGGCAAACAAAAGGCCCATTCTGCAGCCTCGCCATCACGGATCAGTCTCGAACATTCTGTTAGTTCCCCCCACCCTCTCGACCGTGAAGCCGTGATGTGACGACACATGCTTCCCACATGTTGTTCCGTTTTTGCACGCACTTGTTTCTGCATGCAGTGAGTGTGAGAGCGCCGCCAGAGAGACAAACATCAGGGTTAGATTGGCTTTTCTTTTGTGAATAATGAAGAAGAGCTTCATCTGACTTATGTTAACAGATTGTAGGCACGGCACCTAAGTTTACACACAGCAACACACTGTGGAGTTTTTAAATAGCAGCGGAAGACATATTCAGATTTCTCATTTTCTTTGGCCTCATGAGTCCCCTCCTCTGCATAAAACTGGTCACTTTCTCCAACGTGGCAGCCCCTCTGGTCTCGCCTCTGCTGCTCTCACTCACTTCCTTTTGTAGAGCGTATAATGTCTGTCTGCCCCAGATATAAAGATGGTGACCAGTCTGGGGCAGTTTCCATCATCTCATATGCAAGTTGACCTACAATGAAAGCAGTTTTCTGTATAATATAGGACAACTTCATGAAATGTTAATATCCTAAAAAGACTCATTTCCTTAATAATGCATGGATATAAGATAGAATACAGAAAATCAGCATATTTAATGTTATTTTTTGTGTCTTATTCCTTCAAGCCGACCATCCAATGGGTATTTATTCTGTCTGCCTGCTGTCCAATAAGCTTTAGTGCTCTGTTCTTATCCAGCAAGGCCCATTTAATACATTTCAGTATTGGCTTGCTAATTTTCTTATTTGAGGATAAAGGGTTTCAGTGTTACAAAGGCTTCTATAGACTCAGCACAGTCTATAGAAGACTGCTGTATACAGTGTAAATACTTTACAGATCAGTGGTTTTCAGACTTTTTGTGATTCAGTTACACCAGAGGGAACGCCAGAATTTCAAGGCACACCTTTAGGCTATTCATGTCATGGTCTACGGTGGGTGGCTGGAGTTTCCATTAGGCTCCTGAACTGACCTGGGATCCGCCCCTGGGCAGGGCCAACTCCAGCTCCTGCACACCTGGAGCCTATTGCAGGCTATCAAGCCAGAGGGATTTAAACCACACATCGATGTTCACTCACTGCCAGTTCGTCATCAACCCATGTTGGTAACAGGTCTTGTGTTTCAAATTCTCGCTGTGATTTATCTTACTAACAAAGACTCTTTTGTGCTACAGTTGCTGTACCCACCCTGGCTCACTCCACCTCCGGACTCGGGATACCTAGTGATCATTTTGGAAATCCCTCTGTGCCTCACCTGCCTGCCCTCCTGCCATCACACTCCATCTGGAGCCCCGGATCTCAGGTCAGCCTTTCCACGCCACTCAGCCTCCCCTGGATCTTCATCATCCCCCTCTCAAACACTCCAGGTCCCTAACTGCAAGTAAGAATTGCTGCTCTTATACTGGCCACTTCTGAGCTGCCTTCACTACCTGCCTAACTCCTATATCCTCTCCCCTCAGTGTGACTGTTCCCCACTCAGCTCCGTTCCACTTCTCAGGCCTCGTTCCCTCGCCCTAGCCACGTTCCCCTGGGCACGCCACACCAAGGCTCCACGTCTCGTCATTTTCTGTCTTTGCCACGTTTCCCTTTTTTTCCCCCCTTGCACTTAACCGTAATAAACTGTTAAATCATCTACTGTCTCCGCTCTGGGTTTCTGCACCTGAGTCCTATTCAGTACCGGCCATCCGTCGCCGTGACAATTCAAATGTACACACAAAAGTCTTTGTCATGTGGTTGCTCCAATGAGCCCAGAGGTCTGCTGATTGGTTTAATTCCCAGTCCCTGTAGTCCACATGCATCCATATGAGTGTGTGAATATCAGGTTAAAAGTGCTTGTGGGATTGGGTGAATTCCCAGTCCAGCTGAAACGATACGATGGGTTAACTTCCTCCTTGTTAACCTTGTCACTGTAAATCAGAGCCTTTAAAGTGTCACACAGGGATAATTCGCACGATCAAGAAACTGCCCAAACTGACTGGACTTTGTGTTTTAAAGGTTTTTATTTTAAAGATAATGGATTCTTCATAACTTTTAGCATAATTTACTACAATCATATATGGGGTCATAAAATCCCATAGCACACCTGGACCTGCCTCACAGCACAAAATTTGGAAACTGCTGCTGTAGATTATAAACATTACGAACACTTCAGCAGCTATTCACAAGCTGTAATATCTATTTATGAAATTATTCAGATTTTGAACATGTCTTATTATCGAATGCAGACCTTCTCAGTTCTGCTGCTTCATATTCATTCAGATCTTTAATTAAAAGCACGTCTCTTGCGTGCACCTTCAAAGATGAGGGGGTTAATTCATCAGCCTAGACTTCTTTCTTGTTGCTCTTGAACGTCCTTTCAAAAGCAAATTATGCAGTTATTTATGTAAGGCTTTTCAAAATGTCAAGTACTCTCGCATCTTTGATCGGTACACACCGGCTCAATCAGTTATTATGGAGAGAGTGCCCTTAACCAGGCGAAGCAGAGCTTCAAAGCTTTAGTCATACATTCATTTTAACAAGCCAGAGCCACACTGGTTGGATGAAATTATTTAAAAGCTGTAAAGTTAAACTTTTTTGAGAGTTTGAAATTTTGGAAAATGCTTAATCACTAGCTTGTAGAAGAGTGAGAGAAAAGATTTAGCTGGGAAGAGCAAGAAGGAGGATGACATGCAGGAAGGACAATTCTGTTCACAAGCATCAGTGCAGACTCAGTGAAGAGTGAAATATGCTGGTGCTGTCAGACTATAGACAAATGTACATTAAGCATGAACTAAAGGGGAACAAATCATTTTCATTTCCACAGGTCAGCGGTTGGCTCAGCTTTTTCTTGTTGAGGTAAATATTTGCATTGACGTCAATGCTGAGCAGCTCCTCTCCAAACAATCAGAGCCAACAACTGTAGTCATAACAAACTGCTTCTTTAATTCAATCACGGCTCTATTCAAACAATGAAACAAGAACTGCACAGGCCAATGGGACTTGAAGATGATCACTTAGGCTTTTCCTTTTGTTTGTGTCATATTTTAGTTCTCGAATGTGTTGTCAAGAAAGACAAAGATTTCAGAGAAGCTTCTTTTTTGTAGCTTAATGTTTAGGCCTACCTTTGATGCAGCTTTTTAAAGGTTACGTGTGAAAAACTGATTTCTGGTAATGCCAGTAATACCTTTCATATGCTGGGGATATTAATAAAGCTTGCAAGATGACTGGGGAGCTTTCAGATTGGCCTGTGTTAAAAAAACAGGAAGGCATATGATTTATTTGAGCCTGTGCAGTGTCTTAACATGCCTGCAGCTTGCAGCATGCCCGATTTATGGCAGAAGAAATGAGGAGTGTCAGCAAACACAAAGCTCATTCAGGTTCCAATATGTAGCTTCAGTCGTTTACCTCAATGTTACGTAGATTAAAGCTTTGTGGTTTGGCTAACATTTAATGTTAATCGTATTTAAAAAACCTAAATGAGTCAGAAGAGCAGCGTGCACACAAATGTAAAGAAAGTCCCACCAAAGAGGGGAAATGAATGAACAAAGTGTGCATGTGAATCAAGGGCAAAATAGCCGAAATTGGAGGAGCAATGCTAAAGCTAACAGGTCGTCATAGCTAAATAACGACTATTGTTGATAGCTGCTAAAATAGGGTCCAAAACTATTTTAAATCAGTCCACAATAAGTGTGAATTTAAAGTAAATTTTTGTGCACCACAAGCAACAGGGCATCTTCTCCAACTGAGATTCAGCTCGACTGCCACAAGCATGCTCCTCATCAATGTCAGATTTATTTCATTCCACACAAACTCAATGTGTTCTCAGTGAGCTACAATGCCTCAAGGAAATAAAAACAACAAAACACAACTTCACAAATAAATCAAATACAAATTAAGAAAACAAAAATACACATTTACTGGGGATTCGTGCTTCAGGGAGAAGTTGATGCTGTAATTTGATGTTGGTAGAACCCGTTAAGTCAGCTCAGCCCGCAGCATTTGTGCTTTGGCTGTTCAGCACCGTTGATTTCTCCTCCTGCACATCTGGATACTTTTTTGCTGCAGTTTCTGAATTTATCAGTTAAAAAAAAAACAACAACAGTCATTTAGGTTTAATGAATAATAATCATAGCAAATTCTTGAGGTTGATTGGTAAAACTACCAGAATGGATGTGAGGAATGTTTGTCCATGAAAAATTATTTGTTTTATTATTTGTCACTGTGGCGGCTGGCACTGTGCCGCATTTCCAAAGAACAGGACCACAGTGACTGAAAGCACCTTCAGCACAGTTATATCTAATTATGTGACCAACTACAAGATCTGCACCTATTGACCAAACCCATCAACTGAGAGTTTTGTGAACTAGTAGAAAGATTTTGAAGGCAATTATGTGCTCAACTGGAAGCCAATGAAGGGGCTTCAGTACTGGGGTAATATGGTCAAATCTATGTTGCTGCATTGTGAAGAAGTTGAAGTCGTTCTATGCTTCGATGAAGTAGAGGGTTGCATCTTAAAGGGCATCTGCAAAACAATCTGTGTCAAAACAAAGTTGTAGACCCATGTTTTAAATAAGGGAGTATCCAAAGGTACTCCTGAGAGCTTGAAAAATGCAAAAAAAAACAGACCTTCTTCTTCAAGCTCCTAAAACCACCCTGACATGGATGACCGAGAACCTCCACAGACATCCAAAAGTACAGTTGACCGCATTTATTCTGCGTTTAAATTGAGCCCCTTTTGGTTATGTAAGTTAATTTGTTTTTACCTCATCAAGCTGATGACCTCATTTGAGTCATTTCCTTTTAATAATCCATTCAACTTTATCTAACACAACACGACACAACTTTGTCATGCTGCGTCAGTGTTTTCACTGCTGTGACAGGGATTTCCCAACTTTTGGGATAGGTAAAGAATGCCTTATCTTATCGAGCTGAAACCAATGATCTGTTGTTAACATGATGTCAACAGCTGATCGCCAACTCATCCATATGACTTCAACCTAGGCACTGAGTGTGTTTGAGTCCACAGATGTGTACCTGCCAAGTGTGAAGCTGACTGTATGACAGGTTGCACTTGACAGAAACACGCATACAGACACTGACTTCGTCCTTGATTATTCAATAAAGCCAGACTGAGGGTGAAAAACACACAGTTGCCCAACAAAAGAGTGAAACCATGTTTAGCAATACAATGACACATCATAGAGCAAGACACCGGTCAAAGCGCACATTCATGCTGGATTACTTTGAAACCTGAATACAGTATTTCCACTGTTTATCTAGTGATCGTAATAACAATGAGTGACTGTTGTAAAACCATGTCTTTGTGATGTTACTCCAACTGGACTTCCTGAATATGTCACTGAATTAAAAAAAACAACAGCACTAAAGGAGTCTTCTTATAACACGATGGTGCCACTGATCCAATTTCCCACATTTATTAAAGAAGAAGCATTCCTTTTCTCGTTTAAGGAAATCAGCTTTATGATCACCACAAGCCCCAAAACCCTGACAAATATGACTCTAACTATGATTACTACAATAAGTTGCATTTTTTTTTATTTTTGCCTGCACCAGGTTAATTTACACAGTTAGAAGCCCTTTACACCGCTATACAGCCATCAACAGTGGCACCACCCACAGAGTTTCAGCTGCTAAGCTGCCTGAGAAACATTTGTCCAACTAAAATGTGCACAAACAGATCGAAACTCGATTGAACTGTATGGATCATAAAGTGTGTTTGGGTATGTTGTTAAACTCATATGGAGGGTCAGGCTGCCAAAAACAGGCAGTCCTCCCACAGCGTCTGCACCTGCAGGCCAGAGCTTCTCCTCCACGGGCTCCTTTCTTTTTTAGCCTCCCTTCCCTGGGTGTTACATAACAAACTCCTCCACTGCACAAGAGAGCAGTCAAAACACATGAGCTTCAAAATGATTCCTGCATCGCGCCATTAACCACGGGCAATATGATGTTAAGGGTTTTGTTTTGTTTTGGGATAACGCAACTCTCTGAGGATTACCAGAAGATATCAGAGAGCTTTCATTTAAAAATCCTTTTGGCTTCAAGCAGACATTTCTGGCTTCATACAGAAAACAGAAAACAAAGGAACACTTTTTATTGCTCAGGCCTATTAAGCAAATATGCTCTCATAATGCACTAGTTCCTTTTCTAGTTCTTTATATTGTTAAACTGAATATATGTGCAGTTTTTAATCTAGTCAGTCAAAAGTTAATAAAAAATACAGCTAAAATTCAAATTTTTTCCAGTCTTTAGATGTCATAAAATGTGGAAATCATTTTGGAAAAAAAGCAAACCAGTTTAAATTTGGTATTTTCTATTAATTTCTATTAATTTATGCAAACAATAAATCAATAGTTTCACCCTTAACCAAAATAAAGAATTAATACATGAAGAAAATGTCTATAAAATTTAAATATAATGGTGTTGCTGTAAATGTTTATGTGCAAGGTCAGACACAGGTCAGGTCAGACACAGTGGAGGAAACTATGCACACAGGTGAGAAAAAGCAACAGAAACAAGAAACTCTGGAGTTTTTGGAAAGTTTGACGATTGTCTTCTCTTTTTTCAATCTGGCAAGTGGGAGGTGAAAGAAAAGGTTTCAGTACATATTTCATCAATTATTATTTAATTAGTATGTTTTTATTTGGTGGAACACAGGGAAGTTGACCTTCGTCACAGCAGGTTCCCTTCTTGCTGTGCTCCTTCTATCACAAACTACCCCAACACTCGTCTCCACCAGCTCCACCCTGCTTGCACTCCCTTCTTCACCTCTTGCAAACTGTTGGTTGCTACAAATGTTTGATCCCACATTTTTGAGCTGATTCACCTTCACTCCTTCTGCTCCTTGCACCTGGCGCCTTCTCATTCACATGTATGAGTTCTGTTTTGCTTCTACTGTTGTCAGAATTAGACTAATTCTTGATCTATGACCACAAACATGTGGTAACATGACGATTATCAGCTAAGGGTCATTGATAAATTGTTCACAGCTGACTACCAAAATTTAATCAGCTGGTCCATAAGTCAAAGTTGTTGTTTGTCACATGTTTGAGGCGTTCAAGAACTATTGAGTTGAAAGTGACCTTTTAACTGTGGCCACCAACGTTTAATCAATGCATCCTTCAGTTTAAGTGTTTGAGTTTGAACTTTGTGAGAATTTGACAGACAAACAGATTTATGTAACGCACAACGGCCCCTGAGACATTATATAAAAATGCTTTAGGGACCTTTAGTCTAATCTTAGCATCATGACCCCAAATGTCAAACATTCAGGTCTAAAAATGAGTTCCAGCCAGAAAAAGCAAAACAAAAGCAAATCTAAGAGAGATTTGCTTTGAGAGAAAGAGGCACCGCATTGTGTAATCAGAGTATTTATACTCGCAGACATTATGTAAATGTTGTTGTCATGTTCTTTGGGGAAAGTGCACTGACTCGTCATCAACTCTTGTTGCTTTGGGCCTGCACCTGCTGCCTGCATCTCATCTCCAGAGCTTTACCCACAGACTCCATCATGGCAGACAGGCTCATTAATATTAAAGTCCCGGCTCCAGGCTGATGTAATCGTCCTCTTCTAAACTCTTTCCAGCCCTCTAAAGACCACTGATGTCATCTAATCCTCCCTCTGCCCAGCTGACATGTAACTGTACATCTGGATTTAAAAGCTCTGCGGGGCGACGCAGCATTATGTTCTTTGACATTTATCTCGAGCAACTTTTGGATGGATGGATGGATTCTTGGCAGCATCGCCGCATCATTTCTACTTCCTGCTGGCCGTGAATCTGCAGTGTATTCATCTAACTGAAGGCTGAAAAGCTATCAAACTCATTTACTGGAGTTATATAAACACATAAACGTCATCTCTGCACAAACAGGAAAAAACAAGAAATAATTAAACCCCACACTCAGGCACCAAAACAGATGCCTGTTTTCCAGAACCATCACTGCTTTATTATAGATGCTACAGTGATTTTGTTTACTCATAGATGACATAAGAAGCTGGGTCTTCTGTGGGGCAACTAAAACCAAAGGAAATCCCAAATCTTAATATGAGAGTTGCTTTATTGCGGTTTAAGTAAAAAGCAATTTATGCACATTTCTAAATACCAATAAGCTGCCCTACTCTACCAAAAACAAAGCTCTAACTTATCTCACAGAGGCAGCAGGAGCTCTTGTTCGGTCTTTAAGAACAACGTTAAGATTTTTCATGTTTCTTTTTAAATAAATAAACCTTCTCTGATGTGATTGGCTGAGCTCAGGATGGCATGTTATGTGAGGCCCTGCCTGAAGAGGACTGAGGAGGATCAGAGAACTGAGAGGTGATGATAAAGAGGAACTTCCTACACACACACTATACAGTGTAAACTCCAGGCTGAAGTGTAGAACAACCAAGAAAAGTCTGTAAAATAAAAGCAGCTCGAGAAGAGAGTTATCGTTCTAACTTTGACAGGTGGGTGTCAGAGCGCGCACCTACTTAGACACACGGAGGTTCATTTTTTGTCGCACGCAAGACAAAATACCTGAGTAGAGGCTCTAAAATTTTCTGCTGTAATTTGACTGAAAATTCTTATATCTTATTACTTTTTTTGAATATTTTCCTGGAATTATTTAAATTTACCTGTTTAAATGTGGTGACAAAAAACACATACTGCAAAGCTTCTTTTCAACCTTCAGTCCAGATACAAAAAAACCACAATATTTAAAACAGAAAAGCTGGAAGCTGCTATTCAGCTGAAACTTTTCTGTTAGATGTATGATTAATAAATTACAGTTAATACATCTGTTGACTGATCTGGAGATAAAGCATTCAGTATTTTCATCATTTTAATCTTGACATGGTGGATGAGCTTCTGAAGTTTAATACATAATCCAAAAATAGGGAAATTAACTGGTTTCGGACATATCTGGGACGTACGACTGGTGAGAAGCATTTTGCAAGTTGGAACTGACCCGATCCAGTTTTCTTTGATAATATAGTGTAGATGTTTTTTTGGGGGTTTTTTTTACATTATCTTTAAAATAGAATTATTTTTTTTTAGGTCAACGGGTGTTTATGGGGTGTTATTGTGTTCAGCTTATCCAACTCAGGGCTGCAGGGAGGCTAACACACAGAGTGAGCCAATCACTCTCATGTATATTGACATGTTAAACCGAAAAATATAACACTGAACCTACTAAACATCATACATGCAAGGACTGACATTGGGATCTATTGGTATTAATTTAGCTTCACTGAGCTGCTGGACTGAGACTCATACACCTTACACCCTGAGCTGCAACCCTGCAACCATGCTTCAGATTCCACCAGCCGCAGCACATTTTCAGTGTGGGCTCCACATCTTTTAATAGCACCAGGTCTTTTTTTCACATAAAGCATAATTTATGTTCCTGCAAATGTGCCGGTCTGTATAAATATTTATTTTTGGACAGCAGACGGAGACAGCATTTTACCAACTGCAAACATGCTTGCATGCACTCCTCCAAAATCCCAAATGCAGATCGGTGGGTGCGTATGGCTTAGTGTTGGTGGGATTCTGATTGGATGAAAAGTGGGCAACAGCAGAATTCACCCCCTCCAGCGACAGCAGGCGCTCTCTGCAGGTAGATGCACAGGTCGACTGCCTTCACTCTACCCTCGCTCAAGCATAAAATGAGCACAAGTCGTGGCAAGACAGGCAGGCAACTGTTTCTGTGGGTAGGCCTGTCCAAGCAGCAACATTAAGGGGTAAATTTAGGCAACACATTTTTGCTGCATATTCTTTCCAATGTCCGCTAGTCTGCTAGGATCCCCTCGTGTCATCAGACGGTGAGCGTGAGGGTCCGTACGGTACTAACCAACTAGTACAATACAGTACAATATGACAACACTCATGCACTTCATGCAGACTTTCAAGAAGTATAAGAGTGCCGTGTCTCCAGCTGTCGTGTTTGTCTCCACAGCAGAGGAACTGCAGTCTTGAGGCTGGTTCCATGCAGATATGGCAACACATTCCCATCCTGAAGGTTTGTCTGGTGCCTCTTGGGTCTAGTAATAAGTTGCTCTGTATCATCAGTGTCCTGAGGCATTTGAGAAACAACAGCCTGGATAAGGAAGCTCCTCAGGAAGTTGGTGGAGTAGTGGTGGCATCACTTCCAAGAGATCCTTGTTCACATTCCCACTGGAGCCCATTTTGCACAATTAGTTTCTTTTTTTTCCCACTTGCTAAAAGCTACTTCCTTTGATTTGAAAAATATATCCTTTCAACAGTAATTCTGCAGTAACACATTAGGATTCACTCACGCCATAACTCAGTGCCTCATAGCACACATGGCAAAGGACATCTTTAATTTAACCACACCAGTAGCGTTGACAATGCAGTACAAATTGATGCCCCGGGGATGAGAACAGGGTGGATGTGGACATATTTATAGCCCGGCACAGAAAGACAAAAAAAAGCTCTTGGTCTTTATAGATTATTTCTGTGTTCTTGACAACCGTGAGATGTGTGAATTTATGACTCACATGATTAAACTAAAGTTAAGCAAAACTAAGGGTGTGACCGCTTTAAATAAGAGGGTGAGACAATCTTGATGCCTTTGATTACACTCCAACAAGCTCCTAGTTTAACAACACATTTACATGCCTCTGCACTCATTATTGCTGGTGTTTCTCTCTATGACCTCATACATAGAAGCAAATTATGTCTCAGTATTACAATTAAAAAATATAATTTTAGGGATTATTTTTTTACAACCCTGTATATCAAAATGAAACACAACAAGAAAGTCTAACACGACCTCTGCATAAAGCCTGTGGTGCTGTATGTACTGCATACCTACACATAAACATTTTATGCCTTTCTTTACTGATTAATATCCTTATACTTGTAGAAGCATGACCAATGCATCATTCATACTATTCCCAGTGTCCCAGCACATTTCTGTGAGCCTCCCTGGCAGTTCAGCAGTTAGGTAAGACGATGAGAGGTGTTGTGTAACTTCCTCTGCACAGAGTATTCATGACAGACATTTAAACTCATCCTGCTCACTGGTCTGCTGCCCTGAACACATGCACACACATATACACACTAAAATTGCACATGCATGACTGCATGCAAAGTTTAATGAGCGTCAAGGAGATGGCAGAGAAAGGCACTGTTAGAGACTATATCAAGGTACCGCCACAGTGAATGATGGCATTAATTACCCAATCTTTAGGCATGATGTAATGTGTGTCATTACCATTTTGTTAACCTGTAAAAATAATAGGCATGGGGCTTCTGAGAATTATATGCCAGCGAGGATGAAAGGGCTATTTTGGTATGTTATATTTTCCACCCTGTTCTGTCCTTCAGGGTAGACTGGCCAAATGCCCTACTATAGTCCAAGCAGTGCAGTGTCCTCATTACTGTCAGAAATTAAGCTGTCACATTTTTAATGGTGCTGAGCCTAAACTTTCCTTCCACTGCAAAGACTTTGTGAGAGCCAAAGTAGGTCAGTATCTTGGCAAAAAGTCTGCGCTGAATTGATTAAATTTGGTAGAAGGACACATGTAGGCTCAACACACCCAAGCAGAGGTCCATTCACAAAACTTTTGACTGTGCCTTTGCAAACTTGTACGTTTGTATACTAAAGTTAAGTGGCTGGAAATGTCAAAGCGATTTTCAGTCTCGCTTATCTTGTCTGGTATCTGTTGAGTGCCTGTGAAGGTCTGTTTGTGCATGAAGATGTGTTGACATCTTATAGTGCTTACTTACTTACGTAAGGTCCACTAAATTTACACTGCACTGAAAGAAAAAATGTTTAAGTTATTTAAACCCTACCTTGTTTGTCTAAGTATCCAAACCCTGCAGGTGCATGAAGAGTCTCTGGGTTCTCTCTGCTTGGTCAGATGCTGCCTGCCTCTCAACGTTACGCACAAGGTGTCATCTGGCAGCGGCCCTTTGCACACGATAACAGTCCCGTTTTAGAGACCCACAATGTCATTAGACAGTTTGGAAGGTAGCCCTGGCAAAAGTCACAGGTTTATCAGCCAGGAGAATGTGCTTTGTGCCCCCTTTCACCTGCTCGTTTGTTTTGTCAGATTTGTAATTAGACACCTCAAATTACAAACCCAGTGTGTAAAATGTACCTAAGAACAGAATGCAATGATTGGCAGATCTCATAACATTGGATTTTATTCACAATAAATCAAATGTTTCAACTGAGATATTTTACTATTTCATAAAATTTTGAATTTGATGGCAGAAATACATCTCAAAAAAGTTGGGACAGGAGCAACAAAGGCTGGAAAAGTAAAATCTGCTAAAGAGAAACATCCAGAGGAATATTTTGTTAATTGGCAACAGGTCAGTAACATGACTGAGCATGAAAAGAGCATCTTAGCGAGGCATCTCTTCATGCAGGTTTATCAGATCAGGGCCCAAAGATCACTGCAATACAACACAGGCATGATTTTGTCATGGAAATCACTGCTTGGGATCAGGAACACTTCCAGAAAACACAGTCTGTGAACACAGCTCAGTGTGCCCATATCACGTAAAGAAGCCACATGTGAACATGATCCAGAAATGCTACCCACACATTAAAATGTGTGGTTTATTTGTCAGAGGCAAGACTTTAAAACACAGGTGTCGAACTCCAGGCCTCGAGGGCCGGTGTCCTGCAGGTTTTAGATGTGTCCTTGATCCAACACAGCTGATTTAAATGGCGAAATTACCTCCTTAACATGTCATGAAGTTCTCCAGAGGCCTGGTAATGAACTAATCATGTGATTCAGGTGTGTTGACCCAGGGTGAGATCTAAAACCCGTACGACACCGACCCTCGAGGCCTGGAGTTCGTTGGCTTTCGTACTTGCGCTTCACTGTTCCACTACGTATTGTTGTTGCAGTTAGCAATTAGCCTATAGCCTGTCGTTCACTCAAGAGGTGCGATGGGTGCTTCGACTTACGATAGACCCTCGGGAACGAATTAATTTTGTAAGTCGTACGATATTCATTCGTAATTAAGTTTTAAGCAAAAGTGTAGTTTTTTAAAATGTTTCTTATAGGTAACTTAAGTGATTTTACCCACAGTTTTAGTTTCTACTTTATTTTTAGTCTTTATACATTTTTCATTATCCAAATTTTTTTCTAAAGAAAAAAAAAATGAACAGGATTTTGTCTCTGTTGCCACGAGCTATTTTTTTTCCCACAGCAAAGCTCCGGGTATAAATGTGATATGTCAGCTGATTTAAACAAAAAGAGCAATATTTGTGGTTTGGACAGCAGTTTCCTTCTGTTTTACATTAAAGCAGCAGTGATCACTGCCGGCTTGTAACTCTTGAATGCACACAAATATTGAAATACAAATATATCAGGTTCACGTGGAAGTTAATACGTTTTGTAAACTTAGTTGACACTGTGATTTTCCACGAAAAGATATTATTTTCACTGTGTTTTTCCTGTTGTGACAAACTGAGGTATGCATAAGGCCAGCTGACAAAGATTTATTTATTTATTGGACCTTTCCTGATTCCTGTCTTTCAATGCCAAGTGTGACTCAACACTTTAGACTCACACGGTTCTTAAGAAGACTAAAGTAGCCCAGCCTGTTTCTATTTTTGTGGCAGCAACTGATAAGCTCTTCCATGTTTAGAGAGTATCTGTATAAATCCGCCCTTACCCGTGGGTGGCTTTTTAACCAAGAGTGACTTCAGGCTTCACTTCTTCAAAGATTCTGTTTTCCACAGATCTTTGTATGGCACGTGTATCAGATTGAATTTTCATGGGAAACAACCTACCGTGACTCTTAAAACAACGGAGCTCAGCCCAACATACTAACACTCACATACACACACACACACTAATGCAGACTAATGTCAGAGCTTCTCCTAGCATGACCTAGCTGCTAATCAGATTAAAGATAGCAACAGGTGAGCCAGGACTGCTCGCTGAGTGACCCACTGTACAGACAGAGTGATCTCAATCCCTCACCTCCTGCTCACACGTGACTCGTCCGTCTCATCCACAGCCGACTTGGTGATCATGAAGCTGCAGGATACTGCTGAAGCAGGAAAATGGAGGACAAATGTGGCTGAGGGTCTGCAGGAAACCGAGACTTTGCAGCATACATCAGGGCTGCAAGAAACTTTATATTTATTTATCTTTCAATGTATGTTTAATGTTTTCAATGTGTTAATAATGATTCTGGGTATAAGATGAGCCTGGGAAACCCCCCACAAAATAAAAATATAATAATAGTTTCATAAATACCCATTGTCTAAAGCAGGGGTGGGGGGGACTCCAGGCCTCAAAGGCTGGTGTCCTGCAGGTTTAGATGTGTCCTTGAACCAATACAGCTGATTTAAATAGCGACATTACCTCATCAGTAAGTCTTGAAACTCTCTAGAGGCCTGGCAATGAACTATGTGATTCAGGTGTTTTGACCCAGGGTGATATCTAAAACCTGCAGAACACCGGCCTTTGACGCCTGGAGTTCCCCCACCTCTGCTTTAGACAATGGGTATTTATGACTGGAGTTCCCCACCCCTGGTCTACAGTATATATATATATATATATATATATATATATATATATATATATATATATATATATATATATATATATATATATATATAAATTAAAAAGGACATGTGCAGAGGAGGGACAGTTGATATATTGGACAAATGATGCTGAAGATGATGCTCCCAGGCATGAGGAAAGAAAGAAGACCAAAGAGAAGATTTATGTGAAGGAGGACATGGAGAGGGTTGGTGTAACAGAAGTTGATGCTAGGTTTACAGTGAGATGGAGGCAGATGATCCACAGTAAAGACCCCTAATGGTTGGGGCTGAAAGAAGAAGATGAAACAGAAGAAAAGAGAAAACACTTGAGGACCTGGTGCAAGCTAATTCTAAATATTTGTTTGTAAAAAGCCAAAATATTAATCAGTCAGCATTACATTTAACATTAGATGAACGTTGTGCAGATTACAAATCTGATTTTACTTATGCCTGTCAGTTAATTATGAAGCTAATATGAATCTGGCTAACTTAGCTTAGTGTTAAGACTGTATACATGGGGAAACGGTTAGCCTAGCTCTGTGAAACAGGAGGCTGTTCTGCTGCCGCCAATGCAATGTCTCTACAAAACAGGTAATATCTTGTTTTCTTAGGCTTTGTCCACATCCACATGGGTATTTTGGGAAAAAGTGAGTTTTCTTTCCTTTTTTGCTTTTTGCTCCCACCTAAATGATGTTTTAGATTTGCTTCTAGATTTTGATAATTATAAAAACGCCACTTGTTGCTCTTGATAGCACTTTTAATCCGTTTTTGTATCTCCATGTGGATGGAGAGATTTTTCTGTGCATCTAGATATATCCTAAATCCCTTGTGATGCCAATGATGATAAGACTGACTGAACCTCTCGAAAACATGGAAGCAAACAAGAGAAAAAAAAAGAGTTGACTAGCAGGGATTGTTTTTAACTTTGTGATAGTTCCAAGCCAACTCTTCCTTGTTTCCCATCTTGTAAAATAACAATTCAGTAGGCTAAATGTGATGTTAACCAATTATTTTCCTTATGTATGTTTTCTGAAATGTCATTACTTTTAAACGTATGAAGTTTGAAAAGTAACCCCAACTTTGTCTTTTAAAGAAAAACAAAGCACATTTTTGTATGTATTTAGTCCATTTGTTTAATATTTATGTATTTGTTCTCTGATTTTTAAAAACTCAAAACCTCAAATCATATATTCTGATAGCAGAGGATTACAGCTAGTCTTTAAAGCCTTGCTGTATCACTAAATGTTTACTAAAGACATTTTAAGGACCCGCATTACTGTGTACATTTCTCATGCAGATTTTATCTTAGTACCAGCAAATAACCTCAATTCACAAAGTGCGTCACAGTTAAGACATGATAAGAGGTAAATTTGCTTTGGATACACAGGGCTGCTGTTGTATAGTACTAAACAAATCCATTTTCTTTCCGCTCAGGGGTTGGGGAGGGGCTGGAGCTTATCTTAGGTGTCATAGGGCGCAGGCCTTGCACACGTCACCAGTCTCTCACAAGGCTAACACAGAGAGACTGAGAGCCATTCACACTCACATTCACACCCACAGCCAATCTAGAATCACCAGTTAACCTAACTTGGATAGCTTTGGACTGTGGGAGGAAGCTGGAGCCCCTGCGGAGAGCCCTCGCAGGCACAGGGAGAGACTCCTCATAACCAGCTGGAGGGTTCAACTCCCAGACCTTCTTACTGTGACAGCACTGCCAACCATGCCACAACCCACAAATCCACAAAACCATTAAAAACACTTGACCGTGTTGATGGAGTTTTCCAGTCAAGCAAAAACAGAAAATCATACTGTCTTTCTGGAAAAGTCAAGTAAACAACAACCTTTTGTTTTCCTCATTGGTGAAACACTTGACTCCTCGACAATGAAAGCAAAGATTGTCCGTGACAAACAGTCACATGTCTGACATCCAGCCACATAATCAGCCTTTTCCTTCACTGACTCATATCGTTATGCTTCCTCTGCTCACACTCTGCCCTAATAGAAATTACACGCGAATCTGTCCAGTCACAAATCGCTGTGTTGGTGATGATTCTCGATTTCAGACTTATTATCATGAAGCATTCAGGCTGACACTTTGTCTTCAAAGAAACCATCCATGTGGCCTTTTCTCAAGCTACATGATACCAGTCTGTATTTATTTTCACTTTCCCTGTGAACTATGTTGTGGAGGTGATGAGCAGGCTGAGAAAATATGTTTGTTGGCAAAGTGCATTCATTCGAGCAGAGGGCGGTGGATATAAAACGAGTCAGGCAAAGCTCACTTCTCTCTTTTGAGCATAATTTGAATGCAAACATTTGTAAACTTTCTCCGACCTCTCATGGCTTTGAAATTTAAATGTCGCTCATCAGCTGGTGGTGGGTGAAGGTTTTGTTTGCGTGAAGTCGAGTTCAGCAACAGGGCACGAATCTGTGCATCAGATGCTTTCTGTTCTGTATCATTAGAGGCAGAATGAGCGAGCTGCGAAATGTGTCACATAATAAATATGCAACTTCATTTAAGCCTCGTTTTTTGGACGGCGGTTGCGGTTCTTAACAGCGATGCAGATTGTTTTCACACAGTCGTCACGCTCCCGCCTCCTGACTGTGAAGGTTTCGACAGTTTCTCAGAGGGGGTATCAAAAAGTAACATTTGATATGCATGAGGATTTTTGTGTCAGAATCAGAGAGAAGAAGCTCTTTCTCCATACCTCTAGTAATCTCACTTAATAATAATTACAGTTTTCCTTCCTCTGCACCGTATAACTAACAGGATAAACCGTGTATTTTCCAGGTTAAGCCAGCTTAGCGCTCCTTCCAACTTGCTGCAGTCAAATCTCTTTGCAGGAGAACACTGCTACAGTACCCTGGACTCCACCTGAATACATTTTCAGCCCAATCTCACAGCAGAATGTAAAAAAGCAACAACAAAGCAGTGTATTCACTCATTAGCATAGGCACCAGCTGTCACATGACAAACACAAGCACTCTGAAACGAATGTGCTTGAATGTCTGCAACACTTTTCTTTCCTTAAACCAAACCAAGAAGTTTTATTGCCTAAAATTTAACCTAACCGAGAAGTTTTGGTGTTTAAATCGAAGAGAAGTACAAATAATACCAAAGAAAATGTAAAAATGATCATTTCCACTGGAACATGAACTGTCATCTCTTTTGTCATCGACCCCTCCTTCTGGCAAATGTGGGTTTCTGTGCCCTATAAAACTGGAAAAACTTCCAGCTTTATTACACATTGACACGAATCAATAGATATGAGATCACACTGATGAAATATCAGCTGCATGTAAATACAAAAGGAAACTGATGTCTGGCTGTTGTTCATCCTGAATCAATTTACTTTTGCCAATTTTTTCTCCCAAGAAAAAAGTCACAAGTAGGTTAACCTCCAGGTCTCTTTGTATTTGTGACCAACCTATCTGTAAGTCCCAGGTCTGCAGCTCCATTCAAAGTAGCTTCTAGAAACAGGTGACAAATTAACCCCCTGGGGCCTCCTTAGTCTTACGAAACAAGAGAATCACTGTGTTCATAAGCTTGTTTGTTAACTGAGCTCCTGAGCTGTAAGTTTAAGGAACCTGTTTATAGTGATATGTTAACTGCATACACGCGTGTTTGTCATGTATGTTATACTGAAAAATACATTTTTTTTTAAGTAAAACGAAAACAGTGGTCAGAAAATGAGAAGAGACAACACAATGTCGGTTGATGTTCTTAATGAGAATCAAATGATATGCCGTGACCTTTACAGTCGCCCATTTGTTTGTTGGCACCTTTGCAGGATTTTCCCAGAGCATCTCAGACAAGATTCAAACAAATCAGTGTGTTTTGGGAATTATACCATTTCATCCATCTAGGAGAGTTTAGGAGACACACAGTGCAAGTTTTTTACTTTATTTTTTCACCCACGTGTATTCCCATATGGAAAAGAAATAGTAAAAACATATATCATTTACTCATGAACGTGGCCACTTTCTCATTACTTTCATATTTTTTTTTAGTAAGTATACAAAACATACAAGTTTCATTATATCATTTTTCAAGGGATCTTATATGTGTTTTCACTCTTGTATGCTTTTCATACAAGTTTCATACAAGACAGATAAAAACTTTTTAAGATTTATATATATCTTTTCCATATGGGTTTACTTCTGTCTTGTACTTTGCATTTTGCATTTTGATACTGCAGGTCGAACTGAAACATAATCTAATCTTAGCAGGACTCGTTTGAATACATAGAATTGGATCCAGGCACATAAAGACACTAATAAAACCACACTTCTTCATTTTCTTACTCTTCCATTACCTTCTTTAGCTCACCAGAATGTGATCACCTTAAGCTAAAACCAACTTTAGTTTGTTAGTACTCATATTTCTATCATGATGTTTGTTTGTTTTTAAAATTATCAGCAGTTACGCTCACTGAACTGCAACGCTTTCTTAAATGATCCAAAGTAAGAGATTTGTTGAGTGTAAATTTATTACAGTATGACTGCAGCTCACTCCTCCCAAAGCAAATCATAATTCACCGCAGCACTTTACTGACAGAGAAACAGTGTTACTCATCAGTGATGCTGTTGTTGCTGCTGTATCTCAACCCCCACATGCTTCACTCCTCACCACACAGCACTCATTGTTTGTGATGATAACCTAGAGCTCAAGGCTAACAAAACAATCATGGCTGTCAGTGTGACTAACCAGGTCTTTTTATCCCCCAAAATCCTGAGAGGCAGTAAGTGACAGAGGCAGAGGAGGCTGATGGGGAGTGAATACATCACTCCTGCAGTGGTGGCCAATTAAAAGCAAGTTTAAACCCCTCTCTGTCCTCGCTCTGTATTCCTCAGGTGGTTCCCATGTCATGGAGACTGGTTTCCCCTCCGGCGGGACTCCCGTCCTCACGGGAGCTGTAACCAGACACCTGCCTTTGTGTTGTTCGATGCTCTTCAGGTAGATAAAAGAACAGCCGAGGGTGGAGGAGGTGAGGTTAGAGTTGGGGATGCGTGTAGAGGGAGAGGAAAGGAAGGTGCGTCACAGATCTTTGGTTACAGCTGTTTGCAGGCTGTGCGATAAGAGGAAGAAACAGCACAAGAGGCAGAGAGAAGAGGGAAGTGCAGCGCTGAAAGTTATTTGTCTGTGAATCAATGACTTTTGTGAGCACAGCTGCAGTGGGAGCCGTTGACAAGTAGACAGATACGGAGAGGGAGGAATATTTACAGGAGCACTGCATCTCTCTCAATCACCTGGGCGCTCTGCAGCAGACAGACAGCCATTCATCAGAGACTCTCTCCTGATATCACATCTAATCAAACACTTAGGAGGACATGAAGACCGGCAAGAAATCCTTCATAGGTAGGTGCTCCTTTAATTCACTGTCTCAGAGTATCTGGGGAAAAATGTGCAGTCTCTCAGCAGCACAGCAGAGAGAGGGGGGGATGCACCATGAGACAAGCAACTTTTACAGCTCAGTCATCTAAATACTATCCTCCCTGCTTTTTCAATCACCGTTCTATCTTTTTTGACTCCTTATTAAGTCGTCGTATCTCTGCTCCTTTATCATTCCCTCGGAGTGCTTTGACGTCACGGTCTCTAGTTACATAAGATATTAGATGAACAATTCAAAGACACTGTATAGCACTCTTCTGTATAACTTCGCACATTATCTGGTTTATTTTCACGATGCCCACATCAGAGTCTCTCACCTTCTCTCTGCAACAGCCGTACATCTCATCTCATTTGTCACCTGAGAGGATAAAAGCTGCTGCTGGGCCTTGGTTTTGTAACTCGGACCAAGGATCAGATGATTCAGGTGTTTTGTGATAGCCTGAAAAACAGTTTGGGGCCCACACAGTTATTAAACCTTAAAGGGATAAGAAAATAGACCCTTTTTTTCCCCTAAGAGTTGGATGTAATGTAAGAAGCTGCAAGCGGCAGATGGTTAGTTTAGTTTGGCATAAAGACTAGAAAAAGAGGAGACAGAAGGCCTCTGGCAAAAGGTAATAAAATCTGCCTGTAAGCGCCTCTAAAGCTCCCTCAATAACACACTACATTTCTCTGTTTAATCAACGCAAAAGCAAACTATAAAAATGTAAGTTATGATCTCACATCATACAGAAAACCTCAACTTGTTGTTTATCTGCAACAACATGAAGACAAGAGACATGAAATTTATGACTATGACATCACTATCATAAAAAAATACACAGTCCAGGAAATCCCCCTTTGGTTTGTGTTCAAGCTAAACAAATGAGATGTATTGTGTTAACAGGTGTGCTTCAAAGCTGCTGTTAGGCACCATTTGTTACATCTGGAAAGAACCTAGCAGGACAGAATATTCAATACAGATATTTTCTCAAAGCTTCCATTGTTATAAAACCTGGATGTTCCAGATGTGACCAAAAATGGTCCCTATAAGAGATTGAAACTCTCTCAGAGCTGAGAATCAGACTACAACCTTGAGTTTTCAATAAAAGAATCCACAGGGTCCAATCCAGAGGGAGAAGAAGGTGTAACGGGTCAGGAGTGTGACCAGGAGGATGCTCGTTGTTTTCTTAAACATTCAAACGATCGTCCAGCATAATTTATCTCGTGGGGTCAGACAGTCAGCTTTGAGTTGTAGTGCAGTGTGTCATTGTGTCACGGCACACAGTTTCTTTAGTCGCAGAAACACAACCAGTTACTACTGGGCTCTCTATGACTTTGTCATCGTCTTCAGAAAGGCTTGCTGTTTGGACACAGTGAAGGGGTCACATATTAGAATAATGCTATTCTCACTACTTCAAACGGCATTTTAAAGCAGCGGGGTGCAAACTATTTAATAGTGTTTTGAAAACCATTTTCAAAGCCAGACACTAAATTTTACTTCCCTCGGTGTGCTTTAGATCGGCTCTGTGAGAATTTGCTTGATTTACAGGCATCTTTAGCAGAGTTAGAGCAGGTAATTGGATCAGTCTTTAAGTAGCTGTCACATAATTGAAAACCATCTGGTTTTACCTGCAACCATAAAACTCCCTGAAGCTCTCATCTAATGTCAGTGTAATTTAATTTCCAACTTTCAGCTAAGATCAGTCGTCTAAAGACTTAGACGGTCCTGCTCTTATCTCTTTAATGACAGCACTGTGTTCCCTAAACTCATCCAACCTGCTTTGTCGTTGCCTGATGGTTAATCTGAAAATCTTTTTAACATACGGAACAACTCTGTTTGGTATTTTGGTAAAAAAAATAAGTATTGTACAGCCTGCCACTAATTTTTACTTCCCTCTTTGTGGTTTCGATCATCTCAGTGAGAATTTGTTTGATGTAAAGGCATCTTTAGGAGGCTTAGAGCAGACTGGATTGATCTTAAAGAAGCTCTTAGGTAACTGAAAATTGTTCTGTTGAATAAATAAAACCAATCAAGCTTTAGTTTGCCTACATGCAAGTTCATCTGGAAAGTCCTTTAATGTCAGCTGCTCAGTAAATTTGTAAAGCAAACATATGCAGTCACACAGACACTGTTTTCAGATTATCCATGTCTTGGCACCATTTCAAATGCCTGACGCTGACCAACGTCACCATCTAAATCACTTCACTCACTTAATTAATTGCTTTGGTTTCATCGAGGATTCGATTGATTTCCACTAGATATCTTCCAAATGAATAACTGACCTCATGAGTAGACTTACAAAGCCATAAACCACTGATCATAAACTGGATCAAATGAATACCACGGCAGTGAGTAAGCTTTATTTGTTTCTGGGGTATCCTAGAGACGTTACCCTTCACTGGCCAAACTGAGCTGAGAGCTTCTTTAGAAACGTGGCTGCTTTTTATATGAAATATGTTTCATATTATTATGATCCAGGGCAAAAACAGAGAAAAGGGAACTGCGTACAGTAACGGAAGTCACCACCAGCCACTGATTCATGATGTTTGGCTCACACAGATGCTGTAGTTAGTGAATGACAGTCTGGTGGTCTGAATGAAAATGGCTCCTGGGTCTTTATTTCTGTCTGCTTCCTTTTTTTCTTTCTAAATTGAGTTTCTAACATGTGAGAAAACACATGTTAGAAGAGAGAACATAATGAAAAAAGTCTTTCTGCTATCATTATAGTAATTACAGCAATAACCGCAGTCACATTATGGAAATTAATAGAGGCTTTGCAGCTCCAAATAGGCTGGATCTTCCTACTTGCTTGGCAGCAAATTAAAGTAATGTATTATGGAACAGTTTGTGTGTCTGAGTCATCGCAAAAGAGAGCAAACATTTCTCTTTTTTAACTGATGAAGCAGGCGCATGAGCAGCTGTCTAATCCCCTGTGGAGGGTAGAAAAATAAAAAACACTTCTCATCTACTGCCCGGGAATTCAAACGCGAAACAAAGAGCGAGTAATTCTAACTCCAGATTTATCAGCCAAAATCTGCTCCCACTCGCAGGGGCCCGGGGGCTGCACTGCGACGCAGTCGGGCTCGACCACCACCTCCGGTCTGGCTCTCTGCGGGTCTCTGTGTGAGTAATACTAGGTGCCAGAATGATGCAGATGACACAGAAAAGAGGAACTGGAGGAGGAGAGAAGAGATTTTAGCAGAGATCTGTTTTCAACTGAGTGCCAAGGCTGCCATGACTGCGTGGGTGTGAATAACACAAGGCCATGATTGCTCCTCAGAGCTGGTCAGCGATTGTAATTTGGGTTCTCCATCCTCATTAGCCTTCCTGCCAGCGCTATGGGTGGTCACCAAGGACCTGTTTGCCTCTATGACTCATTCATCCACCTTCTGCTGCCTCCTACCCACTACTCTGGTAGTAAGCAGCCAGCCGAGAGTCCAGGTTGAACCTTACTATTATATTTGAAGCACTGAAATATATTTTTAATGATTTTCTGGACTGATTGATGTTTGTTTGCTTGTTTGGCTCGTACAACATTTCAAAAATTCAGAGATATATTCAAAACAGAAAAATGTTTCCAATGTAGAGGCTTAAATGTACTGCAATTTTTATTCAACACAAGTATGTTAACTCAGTGGGTCATAATTATATTTACATTTTATCTTGCATTGACACAATAATAACTTTAAATTTAGCTGTTTAAAAGGCAGAGTCCTTGGAGCCTACTGCAAACATGTGGATGGAAAATATCCCATGTTTTGTGATGGTTTAAATTTCTTTAAATGACACGATATTCACAAATATTTACATAGTTTAGAAGCTCTGAGGTCTTGAATTGTCAGTCAGATGTAACTGTAAGAGTGAAACAAGGACTTTCTGAGTTACCCTTTGTTCTATTAGCGTCTCGAACTCCAAGCCTGTCTCGGGTTCACTTCCTTTTTGACTATTTTAACTACTCATCTGTCAGGATACAGAAAACTACACACAGTTTCTCCTTTATCCATGAAACTCCCTGAAACTCTCATCTAATGTCATATTTCCAGCTTTTTAGCTTTGTTCGACTTCAGTTCTTACAGTCCTGCTCTTATTTCTGAAATAACTGGACTAAATGTGTCCCCTGAACTCACCGATACTCACACTTCCTTTGATGTTCTGAGATGTTTAATCTGAATATATATAACTTTACAGAAGCTGTTTGCAAGAGCTTTATTTTGAGACCTCAGCACAAGCTAAAATACTGTGATCTGGATTATTCAACACAATTGGATATGAACTTTAAAGTCTTTTCATGCATTTAAGGAACTCAACAATGACTTCTTAGTTCTAAGGAGGGTTTTTGACTGCAAAATCCATTTTGCAAGAACAATAGCCCGTCCCTGCTGACCGACTATCAACATGGGAAGTCTATAGATGGAGGTGAATAGGTCTCCTTGGCAACACCAAACTTTGTGTCTTGTGTGACCTGTATGATAGCCTCTGCAGGTGCACTGGATGAGAGCGCTTGAGCAATCCGGAGACAAAGGCAACCATTATAAGCCTTCAGCTACAGAAAGCTTGAGTTTTCATTCCTCATGATCTTA
This sequence comes from Aulonocara stuartgranti, assembly GCF_965226115.1. NCBI lineage: Eukaryota > Metazoa > Chordata > Actinopteri > Cichliformes > Cichlidae > Aulonocara > Aulonocara stuartgranti. The sequence goes on from NC_138957.1 coordinate 28,316,937, forward strand.
TTGACTGAAGGCTCTCTTTTAGTCTTCTTGGCTGCAACTAAACTAAAGAGTGATTATGAGCTTTTAGAGGCGGGGCAAAAGTGCAACACTGTTTACAATATGAGAAAAAAACTAAGAAAATACAAAAGAATATTCATCTTTTCATTAGCAAGGACCACAAACTCAAAGACAATTAGACAACATTTTTTGATAGAAGATGGCGGGTGGATGGCCAGCACCAACCTAGGCCTCACCGAGGATCGGTGGTGGCTCATAGGTCAGGCAGGTGCCAATAAGAGAGAGTGACAAAGTGAGAGAGAGGGAGGGTTGGGCTGGGAATGAGAACATACAGATTTGTGGGGCAGGAAGGATTTTGCAGACTTATGACTGGAAAAGGAGCATATGACGTTCCGGTGAATTACCTCCATTATTTGAGGTTTCCGGAAGTGAAAATCATCAAATTAAATAAAAACTCAATTAACCTTCCAGCCCTGATCTCTGGAAAGTCAGCTGAATGACACAGAGGATCACCACACCAGATACGGGCCTGAATGGTTATATCACTCAAAATAACTTTCTGACATGCAGCACCTTTAAGAAATTACACCTTTTATCTCTTTGCGAAGCACTAAGAATAGAGTTCAAAAAGGTTATGCTCAAAGTCATATTTTATTTAGTTACCTTCGTTCGAGTACCTTTAAATGAGTTTCAGTTACTACTCGGCCTCTACCCTAAAGATCTGGTTTCATTTTGTCTCATGTGAGGCTCAAACTGGGGCAGGTGTTTGATGCAGCGCACAAGCCAATTTGACAAAAGCAGTACCACGCTGAGGCTGGGAAGTTATCGTCGATGCCACCCCGTGAGAGCTGGAAAGCCTTTTAGTGGAACGGCTGGCAGGTGCCTCACACGACTGCTTGTCAGCGAGTGGAAATTTTGCCTGTCTGCTCAGCATCAATCACACGATTGGACAGAGTGATGGAAAGCAGGGCAGCCTGTGTGAAAGTGCTAAATAAAACCTGATTAATCTGTCATGTGACAGAAGGTAACGCTGGTGGAGAGACAGAAAGAAACTCGGTCATACGAATCCTTGCAGAGCGATGATGAAATAATATACTTGAATAATTCACAGAAAGTCTACACGAGGGGAGGGGAACCCCATCATTCCAAGCCAGGGAGAGGTGTTGGTGTCCCGTAATCAGATCCACTGTGTTTCTGTGTGTAAACAGAACCGAAGCTGAGCTGTGTGTGTTTGCTTAGGTAGCCATCCAGGGTTTGATCTGTCATACTGCCAGCAGGCTCTGAGCTACTTTCTATTTGGGCCCCTTCAAATAAAGCACCCCACTTCCCTTTTCTCTTAATACATGAACTGGTCCTGAGGAGTCTCACTTCCTTTAAATGGTGCATGACTGTCACATTGTCAAAAGGGACAAAAACAGAGGAGTTTCCCACTGACACATCTCAGCTGAATGAATCCTAATCTTACCGAAACAGATGTTTATCACAGCTGAGGGGAAGTAAGCGCTTAGTCTTAAAGTGAAGTACAAGTCAGCAGCCTATAAAGTGAACAGTTAATCAAAGGAAAATTTTAAATTCTGATCATAAAATCATAGTTTTAGTCAATTTTCTGTGAATATGCTCAATATTTACTGTTCAAAACTGAAAGCTTGATGGTTTAGGTTGTTATTTTTTTGATAATAAAAAAACCAAGTGGTCCACTTGGACTGCAGGAAATTGAAAAAGGATATTTAATCAGTATTTTCTAATAAATACTAATTTGCAGATTAACCTGTGAGAGCTAACACATCTCAGGGTTATTTCATTTGGTAAGAGAAAGGGATGTTTTTGGTGTTAACAGCAATGATTAGTTCAAAAGCCACGAATTATATTCTGATTGGATCCAAGGTTCATATGCTTGACTACCATCGATGACGACTTACATCTCGTGGTGTTAATCAGTACCAGAGTGTAAACTACTCCTCACGTTGGAAATGTCACTCAAGTAGAAGTAAAGTCATTTTTACACACCAATACAACAGGAGATGGCCTCATGAGACACGTTCGCAGTACTGAAAATACTCAGTGCGGTTTAGTTAGGGGCTTCCTGCACACATTACACCCACTCACATACTGTGAATTCACTGCACAATTACGCTTTTTACTCTCACGTGGGTGGAATCGGACGTCACACAGACTTTGCAGTGGCAGGTTAAAAACAACAACGTTTAATGCCCGCCTCAGCTATGCATTTCCATTCAAAGCCCGGAGCTACAGTGCACATTTGCATTTTTCTGTATGACTTTATCAGTCTCTCACGTTGTTGTGGAGGAATTTTAGCCCACTCTACTTCAGCTCATTGAGGTCTGCAGGCATTCATTTATGCACAGCTCCCACTGCAGCACTTCAGTCAGATTAAGGTCTGGACTTTGACGGGATCATTGCATCACGTTAAGTCTTTTCTTTTTCACTAATTTTGTTTTGATTTTCCCCAGTTGCATGATCCAATTTCATCCGTGTTTCAATTGACAGACAGATGGCCTCAAGAATACTTTGGTATTCCAAGGAGTTTGTGGTCAACTGGATGACTGGAAGGTTCCCAAGTCCTGTGGCTTTAAAACAAGCCCAAATCATCACCTCTCCACCGCCATACTCCACAGCTTGTATGAGGTGTTTTGTTTTCACCAAATATGGTGCTGTGCATTAGTGCCTTACATCTCCACTTTGATCTTGTCTGACCAAAGGACATTGTTCTGGAAGTCTCATTCAGGTGCAGCTTTGCAAACATAAGCCCTGCTGCCATTGAATAAATGCTGTTTTGCATTGCAACATCATTGCTATCACTCAGTGAGAGATTAAATGACACTTTCAATCAGCAGATACCTATTAATGTCAACACTTCCTGGAAAATTTGCATGCACTCACCTTCCTTGCTGGGCCGTGTATACCCATCTGCATTATGGCACGGTTATGTAATTATATAACAGGGTTAGTGGACCACATCTGTGATAGCTGGACCCATCACTGCTTAAGCTCAGATGATCATGATGTCAAATGTTATTTCTCTGAATTTATATAATTATCGTGCAAAGTCACCTTCATAACTCCAACCTTGTGTGTGTGCCGTGAGCAAGGTCGTGGCTACACTTTTTACTTGGAGTGAATTACTTAGAACGAGAGAAGCAGGGAGATTTCTGGAAACTTCTTTGCTTTAAATAGAAGACTGTCTGCAGCCATGCAGTATTTTTCCTTCTTTTTTCCCCTGTGCACTTTATGGCTTCATCACCTTTTTGTTGGTTATTGGGATCACGCACTGCAGCTGTTGCAGGCTGAGGGTGAAATGCAGCAGTCGTGACATACATTTCTGCATACCCTCAGAAGATGAAAGCGTTGCAGCAGGGGGAAAACGGGAGCTGCTGCCACATGATTTCACAAGACCATTCCTGGGATTGCACTTCTTCCTCTCCTTCTCCTTCTCCATAATAACTGGCGATAATCCCTTTTGTGCCTGTGGTGCTAACAGCCAGTTTGGAGATTTTCCATTGAGAGAAAATAAGGAGGGGGGGTTGGAGGAGGAGGTGCTGGTGGTGGGAGTGTGGTAGGGGGTGCTTTCACCCACCTCCTCCTCTTCCTCCTCCTCCTATGCGGTGGGCTCTCTCGTCATTCTCCCCACCTCGCCTCCTGCAGGCAGAATATGGCTGCAGCGGAATCCCGTGACGTCACGAGACTGTTGCCGTGGAGACGACGGTGACGAAAACGGGGCGTCACCTCCTGATACCACGTGGTCCCCCTATAAGCTACATTGGCTGGCTCGAGCAGCGGCAGTTCAGAGCGGAGCGCGGACGATTGGAGTTCAGTCTGCGCGTTTGATGCCACATAAAAAACCAACGGTAGCTAACGGTTAGAGGACCAGGACCACAGAGGAAATATCACTGCATCTTTTTGCTTCATATTTTTAAACTTTTGGATATTTATTTATCGCTGAACATGGCCGTGACTGAAGCTGGATGTGATCTAACTTACTGCAAAATGAGGGGAATTGTAGCTGTTCTCACTGGTGAGCCTAAAAAATGACACTTGTTTTTACAACGCTACCCAAATATCCATCACTAAATCAAGCTGTAAATTACAACAAATTACGCCTGTCTTTTAAATAATTTTTAGTAATAAAAATCAGATGTAAATTAATTAATTGAAAAGATTGTTTTTTATTTATTTTGTTCTGCATTTAAATGGTGGAAAATTCAAACCTGGACATAAGCGAAAGCGGTATGGAAATCTGAATAAATATGTCAAATCGGGTTATTTGTGTTGTAATAAGGATTTGTGATGGAAAATGCATGACCCAAGTGGTTGCATAACCTATAAGCCCGCAACATAAGAGGTCTATACACACTACACGCAAGCCTACACTGGAAATGCGATATTTAAAACTCACAAATTGCGGATTAGGACTCAAACACAGATTTTTTTTTTCTCTCTAATGAGAGAGAATTGTTTGGATCACGATTCACGATTGGATCATACTAACATAAAGGGGTTCCCTCTTTTTCTGCAGCTTTCATCAAGGAGAGAAAAATGGGTCTGAATGACTTCATCCAGAAGCTGGTGTCTACTCCACATATCTGCCAACAGTGAGTATTCACATTTTAAAATAAAATAAACAAATAGAGATGGTTGGAAGTGTAAGCTTTTGGTTTTGAAAATTGACCTTTAAGTGAGGGCACAAAGAACATCTCTCTTGGCTCCAGTTACTTCCTGGATTTCAGCTTCTAGTGTTTATTTCTAACTGCTATCCCATTCATGATTAGTGCGCACAGGTCCCGACCAATCCAATCAGCCACCTGGGTTTAGCAGGACATTCTGTTAAAAGCATAATCTGGGTCCAAGAAGCCAAGTTAAGAATAGTTCTTTCATGACAGGCTTGCTAACAATCTCACCACTGCATAATCACCTCTCAAGCAAATCCCCTGTGTTCCCTTGACAAGGATAAACCTGTAATTCAATTATTACATGATACATGGCTTGGCCCGTGACACAGGTCAGAGTGGGGTGGGGTGGGAAAAAGACAAAAAAAAACCCAGGTGTTGCATCTGACCTCTCCAGATGCTCCAGGAGGGCATCTGAGCTGGACCCCTGAGTCCTGCAGAGCAGGCTGAACCCTGTCGTTGCAGATCAGCAGCTTAAGGTTTTCTCAGACAGGTTGAGCTTTGACAAGCCTTGGTGAACTTGACCTGTCTGGAAGTTTCAGACAGTCATTGGAGTCGCACCCACGCAGAGGACATCCATTCAGCTTCTCAGTTTCAGAAACCTCTTAAGAAATCTCAAATCCAATCATCTGTGCTGAATAAAAACCAGGTGAAGTCAGAATCCTCCGTATGAATGAGTCTTTGTCTCTCTGTTTTCAGTGTCGAAGTTAACAACTTCCTGAAGATTGATGAGAATCAGAATGAGGAGGTCGAAAATGAACTTCCTGATAGTGATGTAAGCAGAAACTATTTACTTTCATCACAGTCTGACTCATTTTATCTGTAAAATGTGGCACTGTTGTGATCTTCCCCGTATTGTATCTTTCAGATGTGCCTAAATTCTCAAAGTTCACTGGCTGAGGACACTCAGTAAGTATACTTCAAAGAAATCTCTATGCCACAATTTTGACAAACATAAATGAGAACAAATTATAAATGAAATTTTCTATCTTTTTCTCTTCTTTAGGATCAAACCCTGTGATTTTGACTACCTTAGAATCATTGGAAAAGGCAGCTTTGGAAAGGTGAGTCTGTCCTTGCGTGCAGCCTTTTATGTAACTGCTCTCCTCCACACATATAGGTCATCTCTGCGACTACATTACTAATGCAAATGTTTGATGGCAAACAGGTTTTACTGGCTCGGCACAAGGAGACCACCAAGTACTACGCTGTCAAAGTGTTACAGAAGAAAATCATCCTGAAGAAGAAAGAGGTAGGACCCCTCCTCTATCTATTTTCTCTCGGCTGGTAATGTGAAATGCAATGAAAACGGCATGTTATAATCCATCTTCTCTCCTCCAGCAAAAGCATATCATGGCTGAGCGCAGTGTGCTGATGAAGAACATCAAGCATCCCTTCCTGGTGGGGCTGCACTACTCCTTCCAGACTACTGACAAGCTATACTTTGTGCTGGACTACGTCAACGGTGGAGAGGTAAGCCACAGTACGGCAGAATGAGGACAGAATATATAACCTTGTTTGAAACAGATGCTGACAGATGTTTGCTTTTTTCTACTCCAGCTGTTCTACCATCTCCAGAGAGAGAGAATCTTCCTGGAGCCCAGAGCCAGGTTCTACGCTGCTGAAATTGCAAGTGCACTTGGCTACCTCCACTCTCTGCACATAGTGTACAGGTAAAGAGTGATGCCACACCTCCCCCTAGTGGACATCTGTAAACCTGTGCCCTGATGCATTTAGAGTAAACATTTCTTTGTCTTGTTTTTGACAGGGACCTGAAGCCAGAGAACATCCTGCTAGACTCACAGGGACACATTGTCCTAACAGACTTTGGCCTCTGCAAAGAAGGCCTTGAGCCCAACGGTACCACGACAACCTTCTGTGGGACGCCTGAGGTAAAAGATACATCTTTAGACATTTGTTCATCATTAGTATGACCTCAGTACGACTTCTGAGAAATAATGTTGGACTTGCATTGAACTTTTCTGTTTTTTTTCTCAGTATTTGGCTCCTGAGGTTCTCCAGAAGCAGGCGTATGACCGCACTGTCGACTGGTGGTGCCTGGGATCGGTGCTCTATGAAATGCTCTATGGACTTGTAAGTGGAAACCGGTGACTTTATGCCTTTTTAGATCTCCTGATTGTTTATACAAGATTAACACAACTCCTTTCTTTTTTTTGAAACAGCCTCCATTCTACAGTCGCAACACGGCTGAGATGTACAGTAACATCCTGCACAAGGCTCCGGTGCTCAAGCCCAACGTGTCGAATGCAGGCAGGGACCTGCTCGAGGGGCTTTTGCAGAAGGACCGCACCAAGAGGCTGGGAGGAAAGGATGACTTTGTAAGTGCACACATCACATAGAGCCCTGATTCTCAGACTGTGGGTTGCAGTCCCCTAGTGGCCTTTGCAAGTACTGCAACTGGGCTGCAAGAAGTCACCTGCTGTAAATTAAAAACATTAATCTTCAACAGTATAATTTAGTATAAAGTTGCAGTTAAGGGTTTGCATTTTTGAAAGAAATAGAACAAGTCAAAAAAAGGGTTGGAATTGATATAATTACACAATCATTCCTCATTTTCTGACCCACTTTTGAACCCGAACTCGTCCAAAATCAAGCACAAAACAAGGAAATACTTGATCTTAGGCTTGCGTGATGATCGAAGCTGTTATTAAAGTTTTGGGTGGTCCAAAAAGGATTTTCACATATTGAAATGTGCCACAGACCTCTCAAGTCTGGGAATGGCTAACATACAGGACTGTAACAGATTGTGACACTTGTTTTCCATCACTGTGCTCATCCAGTTTCTCTTTTTTCCTTCAGCTTGAACTGAAGTACCATTCGTTCTTCTCTCCAATCAACTGGGAGGACCTGATGGCCAAGAAGATCACACCTCCATTTGTTCCATCAGTGGTATGTATTACTCATAATTTAATCAGAATGATGTGTTGTCCCAGAACAAGGCTATCACAGTATCACTTTCATGTTTCACTTCACGATTATAGCGAACTACATTAATGCAATATTAATTGGAAGTGCATGAGCGGCTTTAACCATAACTGTACAAAAGCATTAAAAAGAACAGTTACACAATATTTACAATATTACTGCGTCTGCTTTATTGACATCTGCTGGAAATCCAAAGCCTTTTTGTTAATGGAATAGTCAGAAATAGAAGGAAAGTCATACATCTAGTGAATGTGGACATTGTGCTTATGCTATGAAACACCCTGATATCAGTGGCAAATTCATTATTATACATGCAATTTTTCTAACGTCTTCCCCATCTTTGTGTTACAGTCTGGTCCCACGGACCTGCGACACTTTGACCCCGAGTTCACCCACCTGCCAGTGTCCTCCTCTCTTTGCACAGACACGCTGACTGTGACCAGCAGCGTCAAGGAAGCAGCCGGAGCCTTTCCTGGCTTCTCTTACGGGCCTCCAGCCGAACACTCCTTCATGTGATCGCCAACATTTCTTCCTGTCTGTCCTGAGAATGAGCAGGAAACAGGACAAAAGCGCCAGACTGTGTTGCTTTGACACATGGACCAAACTGGAGCGGCTTGTCTAGGAGGACGTTATAAGAGGATCTAACTGACAAGAACACTGAGGGATGAGGGTCAGATCTTGAGTTAGCTTGTGCATGACCAGTGTACAGATGGAGGACTCTCATGTTACAACACAGCTGGCCCTACAGACTTCTGCCTGTCTGTAGGGCATCAAACTGCAATACATATGTGCCATGTATGGATGCACGTCATGGCCCTAAAACATCTCTGATGGCTCCGGTGAAGTGACATGAAGAGAAGTGCCTGAAGTTCAAAAGGCAGTTCGGACGACAACAGCAGAGCCAGCTTTATCGGAAAAAGCAAAAACATCGAGGCAGTTTCTTTTGTTTGGACTTTTGACGAGAACGCTAGCCGTTTAAAGGTGATGCCTTCATTTCATTTCTACATATGTCCAAGCTCTGCGTTTTTCTTAATGTTCACACTGTGTTTTGTCTTCATGTGAATGCTCAATTGCACTCGAGGAAACAAGGGTCACGAAAAGTAAAGCTTATTTTGCTTGAAGCATCAGAAACTTTGGATTAGACAGCTGTATATCTCTTATTTAGCTTCATATCTCTGCTCTGAACAAAAAAGAAACGACAGTATCTCGATATTACGCACCTGCTAGTACTTCTTGGACCAAACAGACTCATTAAGACTTTATTTTTGACCCGTTTGTCCTCATGAACTGAACTTTTATTGTACTGTGTAGAAAAAGAAAAGAAGTTACATATATTTTATTAACCACAAACATTCACTGTTTACTAGATTATGAATAATTTCTAAATGTCGATTAGTGTATCAAAATATCCAAGTAGATTTATTTCATCCAAAGCAATATAATTTATTTTTGGGTTTTCACTTCCTTGTCATCTTCATCTAGCGACTACATTAGTTTATATCTGCTGTTTGCAAACTTTACAAAGGACTAAGGAAGAGTTCAACCAGCAATAACAGCCCCACATCAATGATAGCACATGGATACTGTATATCAATCTTATTTTAACTTAAAAGTGATTGCTGTTTTATTGCAAACACTCCAGACAAACTGTAGAGTCTATGATCACAAATGTCTGTGTATTTATGCATCATGTAGAGAAGAACTGTGAATGTCTTGTGCCTGTCCAAGGCGGCCTGATCCGTGTATAATGTATCTACATATCTCTTCCCCCTAAACCTATTGGTTCCTTTTTCTATAAAGATATCATTAAAAGAAAAAAGCTTAATGAACTCGGTGAGGAACCCGCTGGGTGGAGTAGGCACTGGCGTTGTTGAGCCTCGGGCCTCCTGCATAAGATGGTTCTGGAAAGTGCAATAAAATATTGTTAACACTGAAATAATTAAATATTTTATCTCTTTTTATCAAAAGTGTAAGGCAACTTTATGCTCTGATAGTCATTATTAAGAGAGGCTTTTCACCTGAGCACGGATTACTCATGATATCTTTACTCCATTTTTTTAAAATCTCCATATTTCAGGTTTCTGCATCCCCAGAAAAGAATTTTAAAGCCTGCTGAAAATAATCATACTAAAAAACAAGGCAGCACACAGCTCTAGATCATTTTCTTCCATATTTGGAAGCGTTAAGTTTCTGTTTTGTATTTTTTATGTATATTTATTTTCATGCCACTGCTACTGTACAAACAAGACTATTTACATGATCAACTGAAAAAACTGAACTGTAATCTGTGTCAGAAATGGCAAATAAAGTCTCTAAATCTAAGTCTCGTCTACTGATAATTTTTTTTGTATTAATGACCTAAATCTAAAAAGTAATTATTAACTGAAGATTGTAAATGATTGCATGCTGCAGGTATCTCTGCTAGAAAGAGAGAGGTTAAAGTTCACAGGAAATCTTCCAGATGTATTTACATTTTATTCTAATGACATTATGGAAGCTAAATGAATAATTTTTCTACATACTGATAGCTTTTACTTTAGCTCCTTAATTCGGTTGTGCTGTGAGGATATGAACAGGTATCTCTTCCTTACATTTAAACTATGTCAGCAGGTGTTCTGATGAAGGAAAAATACTCAAGCCCCATTTCCTTCAGTTTGCTTCACAGGCAAATTGATCGTTGGAAACACCATCAACGGGCAAACAGGTCAGCAGCTGGCCAGACACACCTTTTTATTTTCCCTGAGCCATAGGGTCACAGGTTGAGTTTAACCTTTCCACCTGAGTCCTTTTAGCCTTTTCCCAAAGGAGAATCACAAGGATTGTGACAAAAGTATTTCCAGGCTTTCTAATCAGTTTTTAAACAAGGGACATAATTTCCTCGAGAAGAGAAAAGATTCAGATGGCCAGAAATGAGAGAAAAATAGACTTCTTCTTTCGGCTGGTCCCTTTAGAGGTCGCCACCACCTCCTCTCTGAGGTGCCTGGAGCTCCTTGTTCAGCGTGTCCACTTTCCCTCCTCTGCACATGTCAATCTCAACCGAACTTTGTCTCCAAACCCCTCAACCTGAGCTTTCCCTCTCCTTTCATTCCTCTTCTCTCCAGACTCTCTTCCACCTGCTAACTACTCTCACTACAGATCACATTACACAATTATACTGTTCACTCACACTTAAGTGCATAGTCATATATATTTCCACTCTAAGGCAACAGACAGTGGTTTTCATTGTTAACTATTCAGTTTATTGTTAAGTTAGTTACTTGAGGTATGAGAAGACATTAAAAAGATTTTTTTTTAAATATGCAGGTGAAAACTACACATGAAATAAAATAAAATAAAGACATTTTAATGAGAAAATAGATAATCTAGAACACTACTGTAAGGTCTGGGCTTCTCTGCTTAGGCTGCTGCCCCTACCACCCGGTCCTGGATAAGCGGAAGAAGATGGCTGGTCTACTGTTTTAAAAATCTTTCAACATTAAGATTGTCTTAAATTTTAAAATACTTGCTGATTATAATAGAATTATTGCTCATATATTGTTAATTTATTTATGTGCTACTATTGTGTCCAGTCCTTTGAACATCACAGTAAGGCTGAAAATGACACCTGGACTTTAAATCTTAGACTGAGCTAGTTTAAATCAATAAAGTCTGAACTTATTGTACCATTTTTTAACAATTTGTTTGATATAAACGAGCTTTCATGCGATAAAACAAACCCCGAGGTAAAACTGGACGCATTCAAAGCATGCTCACCTGTTCAAATAACAGCTGTTTGCATTTTGCTCTCACCTGTGTCTGTGCGATGCTCTCGTCTCACTGTGAATCAGCCCTTCGCACATGCGCAGAACAGTCCGCAACGACCACTTCCTGCAAAATAGTGCTCCCTAACAACAGACAAAGCTTCATATGGTGGTTTCAACCAAAGGCGCTTAATTAAAAGCGTTCCTCCATCGCTCCTTCAATGGTAAGACGTGTCTCGATGATTTTGTTGTGTTTCGGCTTTTTGTTTTGCAATCAGCTTTGCAGCTGAATGCAGCAGAAGTGAGATGGTTTCACACGCTGCCATTTCAGTACCTACTCCAATGGCCGCTGGTCCCGACTAATCTCTGGAACGGGAAACTTTATGCCCGGGGGAAAACAAGTACAGCTAGTGATTAATTCCCCAGTGTACAGAGTTGGGAAGACTGCAGTGCATGCAAATTGAACAGCTGATGGCAAAGTTCACCGTAATTAAGTTGCCACTAAAGAATAAGTGATAATCGACATTGTCTGCTAACGTTGGGACGCTAGCGTTCCGGTGTGGTCTAAATGCTGGTGAGTTTGTGCTTTTTACTTGGGTCTGTTTGTTTCTTTTATTAGTTTGTGCCAGTCACTTTAAATTATTTAGTCACGTCTGACTTAGTATTCTATGCGAATTAATGTTTCGTTTGTCCCCGGATAGAACTGACGAGTTGCTGTTCTCCAGGAAGTAGACCGATGTCTGGCTTCACCTTCACAGTAAACTGTTCCCGGGTGCTAAATTCAGCTAACCTAACGGTAGTCTGTTAGCATTTGGAGATGTCATGGATGGGAACTTTTCGCATGACTTGATGCAATCTGTCGTTCCAGGATTAATGCTAGAATAATATACAGGACAAACAACGATGGTAGCATGTGCACTAGAGCAAACGCATTTAATAATCACAGTCCATACACAGATTTGCAGCCTGCACACGGCAATCAATATGACATTTTTAAGGAGCGATACCAGTTATTAGTAATTATTAGTAAGGAGAGTTGTGAATTAGTAATAATAAATCCGTGTTAACCACATATTGCTTTAGTCATTTAAATGTATATATTAAAAATGTGTAGTAAGGCTTTTAAAATTTGTAGTAATGGTTTTGTCATTCTGTTATCTGTCTCTGCATATGTCGTTTTTTAATGCTTTATTACTTTTTTGTGTACTTTGTACACTTCCCTTTCGTGTTATTCTTATTCATATTCATAGAATATTCATATTAAATATGGCCTGGCCCTTCTTAAATAAAACAAACCACAGCAATTGAAAGGACGTTATCAGAAGCCTGTTTTATGAAGCAGGATTTGGGCTTATCCAGGTAACTTCAGGGTTAACCATTAGTTTTTCTGTACTAGGAAGGCAGTTTACATCTTATATTGCCATGGTAACTTGTGGTGCAAACCTAACTTGCTATGCAGCAGCATGAAATCACCACCTACTGACCAGTCAGATGTCCCGAAAATTCCTGGAAGATCGCTTGTCTGCAGCTTGCAGAAGGCGCGTGAAGCTTTTCAATAGCAACTTTGTGGTTCAGTAGTAAATGTAGATTTTTTTTTTTAAATTTTTATTGTTTTTAACTTTCCCAGTACTGTCTAGCCTTGTATATTTTAATTATTTTTATTATATTATGTTATATTACATTATACTATATTTATAGTATTGTACTTGACACAGCCCTATTCTGACATGCAATTCACTAATTTTGGCACATCCAAATTAAATTTAGCTGAATTATCAAAATGTTACTAAGAGTTTTATTGGTTGGGATTTCATTGACTTATCCAAAAATGTCTATTACGCATAGCTACACAGTACATGGAATTCAGTGGTCTTGATATCAGTATTTGAAGCAACAACTAGCCTGTAGTTGTAGCGTTTGTTCCCTGTATGTTCTGTTTGACCTGTTTTTTTTTTTAATTTTTATTTTTATTTTTATTTTTTTTATTACTATCATCATAATGTAATAAAATTATACCTTAAAAATGTTTTTCAGGTCTTTTAACTGTCAGCCAAAACATAATGGGACTACCAGATAAATATGTTGTTTGCTGACAGATTGATAGAGGTCAACAAGGCTCACTCATATATGTATTTAATGTAGCTGCTTGTAACCCAGAACATTTTTGCCATTATACACAAGGTCAGTTAAAAATGTGCAGATGGTAAATGGTAAATGGCCTGCATTTGTATAGCGCTTTTCTAGTCCATAGGACCCCAAAGCGCTTTACACTACATTCAGTCATTCACCCATTCACACATACATTCACACACTGGCGATAGCAAGCTACATTGTAGCCACAGCTGCCCTGGGGCGCACTGACAGAGGCGAGGCTGCCGGACACAGGCGCCACCGGGCCCTCTGACTGATCTATCAGATGACTCTTATCTTCACAAACAGAATCAATCAGAATCAGAATACTTTATTGATCCCTAGGGGAAAACAAATGGGCTGATGACTCTGCAAACCTGAATAATACATTTAAATTACTTTTTTTTAAAAAATCCATCAAACAATCAAATAATTATTTACTTGTTTAATCTTTTCTCTGTCAAGTGGAAGTAAAATAAGAAAGAAAGCTCTCTTTTAATTTTTTTGGTTTTCTTTATTATTTTATGTTTTGTTTTGTCTGACCAGCAAACAATAAACTGAAAGGTACTCAGTTTTTACTCTATGATTTTAAAAATTAAATCAGATCTTCCCATTTGAAAAGCTGACTCCAGGTTTTACATATAAATGACTACAATTATTATTTTCTTGTTAATTTACTGACCAATGTTGCAGCTGCATTATATAAGTATTTATATCTGTTGGTTTAAGTGGGTCTTTTTGTTTTTTGCAGAAGGCATTCATTAGACTGAGAACTCATATAATAAAGACGTTTGGTAATCCAATGATCAATTGATAATTCATTTTCTTAAATGGGAGACATGCAAAATAATTTTTTTCTCGTTTTAATTCAGTTAACTTTAAAAATGTCATTATCATATATATTTTTTAATTCACTTATCTAAATCTCGCACAAGCCTGCATGTTCTTTAATGAACCACTTCTAAGAACAACACCTACCTGACACATTGATTTGGTGTTAATTTGCAGACTGACCTATTTTCTCTGATTGCTTTTACATTATGTCAGTTGAGTAAATGCTCATCCCTCCAGCTGTGGGCAGAGGCCCGTTAAAGTGAGCAGTGGACAAAACGAGGTTAGATCTTATCCCCCCGGGGCATCTATTGATATGAGAGCGTGCACCTGAGCAGCTAATGCTCCCAGAGGGTATGTTTTCGTTGAATGTAGGTTAGTTCGCATGTAAGGTGGCACGCATCCTTAATCCTGCAGTAAAAACAGAGTGGCGAGGACGTTGGTGAGCGTCAATGCCACACGTGCCTCACCTGCGAGTCTCGTGCTGGAGATTAGAGCAGGGTGCCCCACTTCCTTCATCGCCACTGCCTTCCTACTGATCGAACCCTGATAGGGGCAGGAGAGGGATTCACTTTATGGGACAAGGGGAGGGGGGAGTCACGTATGGGGTACTATATAAGACTGTGCTCCCACCATTGACTCTGTGCCTGTTTGTCTTTGCTTCTGTGGTGGTGTGAAGCAGGGTCCCGCCAGGCTCTCCAGGTACAGAGAGTAGGCTGAGTGTGCAGACATGTCGGGCCGCTCCGCTGCAGAGATGGATGACTCGCAGGAGCTGCCGGTGAGTATGCATGGAGTCATTTGCATAGTAACTTTACTGATTTCCTGTAACTGTTGTTTTGTGTATGATAACAAAAATGTGGCTTAAGGTTCATGCAAATATTTAAGATAGCAAATATTAAATTTTCTGTTCATATTTTCTGTTTTAGCCAACGCAAAGTTGAATTTTAGGAGACAGCTTCAGTCAGTCTTTATCTTTATTTTCTGTTTTTGTGTTCATCTCTATGAGAGATGCCAAAGAAAATGTCATTATACCCAAGCATACCCACCGTTTAACAGTTTGTTTGTTTTTTAAAGGTCTTAATCACTCAAGTTCAGTCAAGTTTTCTGATAAAATGATAAGAAAGTGTATATACTTATGATATGATATGATAATTAGATTATACAGACTTTTTGCCTTATTTGTATATAGACCAATCATGATTACCTGCATGGTCACAACCAAAGGCCTGTTTTGAGGCAGGAAATACTCTCACAGTGTATCATTTTTTTTGTGGAGCATTAAAAGGCTTTTGCTCTCTTTTTATCATCTAAAAGAGAATTGATGGTTAATTGAGACAATCGATGATATGCAGATTAATCTGCTACCCGCAAAATACGTCTATTAAAGTATTACAAATCTGTTTATACACGAGAATTATTTACAGCGGTGTACAGCTGTTTTCTCTTGTCAGTGTGGTGAGCTGTTTTACTTTTTTCTATATTCAACATTCAGTTTGAGTTTTATTAACATTATTTTACCTTATATTTTACTTACATATTGGACTCCTGTATTTTTTTTAAACTATAGATTTCTATTTAATTTAGCCCTTTCCCTCTAATCTCTCTAACTGAGCAGTTTTGTTTTGTTAGTTTACCTTTATTTTATGGACTTATTCTACTTTATTTATGCTAATTTTCTGTACATTGTGTTTAATGTTTTGGCTGTAACACAGGACGATTTGAGATGCATAGATCATAATGATGTTATATTATATATTGTTTGTTTTCAGTGCAGTAAAGAACTGTTCTATTACCCAGAAGGTTGTCATTTACTATTCATGCTGATATCACATTGGCTGATAAATGTCAACCCATGCACCTTTTTTTCTTAATTAAAACTACATAAATAAATAAAACTGACTGTGTTCTGCTGCTTTGTTTAAATTGTGTGAGCTGTCTGACTTGTGTGTCTGCATTTTTGTGCATGTGCAGGCAAAGAAGGCCAAGATTGACGTAGATGGCAAACTGAAGAAAGAGTCAGGGTTGGTATCTACTTATATGGGCTCACCTATTTTAAATTACTGCTTAATTACAATAACATTTTTCCTGCTCTTTCAGTGATTTGGGGGATGATGGGAGCCCAGACGCTGTTTTAGGTTCATCAGAGCAGGAGAACTCATATTCTGCCCTGTCCACAGCCCAAATTGATCCAGGTCAGTAGAATATGTTTAAAAATCAAAGGCTCATAATGTCCAAAGATGTTGCTGTAGTTTACTGACATTTCATGTGTGGCCACAGGTGAACAGGAGCAGTCCAGTGCAGAGAGGGGAGCTGGATCTCAACCATGTGGTGACTCAATTAACTCGTACGGTCATTCTGGTATGAACAGAAACAGACTCGGCTCTAAACAGTGCACAGTGATGTTACTCTTGTAAGTGCTCTTGTAGCTAAAATAGTCTCTTTTCCTGCAGCCACCGATGCCACAGCCACATCTGAATACACCCAACAGGTTTATCAGGGAAGCAAGTGAGTATGCTGCATGGAAGTGAGACATTAAACTTTATGGATCACTTTAGATTTATAGAGGGAAAAATGCAACATTCTCACTCACATATGCAATAAGTTTTCAAACAAAGCATACTAATCAGTTTCCACTCAGTTATTAACTTGTCAGAAGATCATTGTGGGGTAAATGTATAGATCTGTTTGAGACCGTTATTATAGTTTTGTATTTTCTGATTAGGTTTTATTTTTATTTGGTTATATTTAGAAAAATCAGTACAAGTATTACAATAAAAACAGAATTTTTGGAAAGTGGTTGACTCGCAGTCTCACTGATACAAAGTCTCATCAGGCAAGTTTTGTTTTACTGAACTAAATTTTACTGAACTATTATCTAGGGATGGGTATCGTTTAGGTTTTATCCGATACCGGTGCCAAACTGGTACTTTTGAAACAGTGCCAGTGCTTAAACGGTGCTCGAACCGGTGCTTAAAGAATGGAGAACACAAACTTTGTCCAAAAACCTCTTATGTTTTTTTTTTTTTTTTTTTTCTTTTCTTTTTTTTGCAGTGTCTTTTTTTTCTGCAAAATGATAACCAAGTTAGCCTTTTCTGTTGATACAACATACCTCCTTTGGTTGGAACCGGTGCTTAAACAATGGAAAAAAACAAACTTTGTCCTAAAACCTCTCATGTTTAGCTGTTTTTTTTTTGGTAAAAAGATAACAGTGTTAGCCTTTTCTGCAGCTATAGGGCATATATGGTATCACTCTATCAAACAAGAAGACAGCCGCATGTAACTACGACGGTGTTTGCTAGTTCACCTTACGTGCATTAATTTAATAACGTGGTTAGCCTACTCAACGTAAATTACACACGAACAACATTAAGCTACTTGCGCAGAGAAGAACGGCTGCTGCTGCCATCATCATTCGTCATCATTTCTGCTACACTGGCAGGGCTAGGGGCCAGAACTCTCCTCTTCGGGTTCTTGGGGGATGTTGCTAACTCTGGGACCGATAACAGGCACCACACTTGCTGAGGTCTTGCAGCAAGCTATCAATACGGTGCATTTCTCGGCTTTAAAAAAAAAACGCTATGCGTCGCCAGAACTTACGTACCTGGGCCCGCCTACTATCCTTGGAAAGGTACAATGATTGGCTAGAATCCAAAGTGTATGACATCTCAGGGAAAAAAAAGCACTGAAATAAAGCACCGAAATGTGTTCAGCTTTTCGGTCTGGTTACTACCGTTTATGTCAGAACCGGTGCCATAATGGAACTGGATACCAGTACCCATCCCTACTGTTATCTTAGTTTGGTAAAATTATTATTTATTGTTGTCAGTTTTCCAGGTTCACCAACACCTAAATCAGTAGTTTCAGTTGTTTTAGTTAATTAAAATGTTGTTGTTTTTTTTAATCTAGTTTTATTTTTTAGTGTGGTTTTAGTTAACCACAGTAACCTTGGTGCACGATTTGTGGCATCCTGACTTTACCTGCAACGTTTGGACCTCATTTTAATTTTGTTGAGATGTTCCAAAGAAGACTTTTATTGATGGCTGCAGTTTTCTCCTTTTGTACAGCAGCTTCTACTCTCACCATGTTGCAGGCTTGTCAGACCACCAGGTTAGATTACTAATGTGCTTTTACGAATGTAAAAGTGATAAAGTAGGTGTTTGTATGTAAATGTGGTGATGAAAAATCCAACTCTTTGTGTGTGTGTGTGTGTGTGTGTGTGTGTGTGTGTGTGTGTGTGTGTGTGTGTGTGTGTGTGTGTGTGTGTGTGTGTGTGTGTGTGTGTGTGTGTGTGTGTGTGTGTTGTTTTTGTTTTTGTTTTTTTTTGTTTTTTATTACATCAAGACAAAGCCTGGCTCTTTTGTTTTGTATAATGCACCTGCTACAGGTGTACTCACTTTTGTTATAGGTAGTCATTCTCTCTCTCTCTCTCTCTTTCAGCCCAGCAGTAACGTCATACACCAGTCAGGTGGCGTTTCCTCCTCTGGCCCAGTCCACTGTGTACTCATCCTTCCCCCAAACAGGCCAGACCTACGGTCTCCCACCTTTTGGTTAGTGCCTGCTCTTTTAGGACGACCCTTTTTAAGGACAGTCTGCTCTCTAAAATCCAAGCATCACACTTCATGACTTTGCTTTTAAAGCCTCACTGTGCTTTGGCGCTGAACCAGTCTGCTTTTAAACCCTGCTTTTACACACAAACACAAATCTTGATGGGAGTACCCAGTTTACTAACTTTGCTGCATCTTCAGTGACCCACTTTCTCCCCTGCTGCCTCTTCATCTTCAGCTTCCATTGCTCTCTTTCATCTTCAGGTGCTATGTGGCCAGGCATAAAAACAGAGACAGGGCTGCCTGATGCGCCCTCTGGTGGCCAGCCTGGGTTTCTCAGTTTCAGCTCCACATATACCTCAACCCAGCCAGGCCAGCTGCACTACTCATACCCCAGCCAAGGCAAGCTGCCATCTCACTCTGTCTCACTGTCTGCAAATACCTGAAGAACACAGTAAAGGAGAACCTGCAGCGGCACAGCTCTGATTTCCTCTCTTGCCATTATAACATCATGTAGAAGAATTTTTATTTTTATATTTTAGACTTTGCATCTCTTTTAATGTGAATGTTTCTTTCTCTAGGCTCAAGCTTCACAACATCCAGTGTGTATTCCAACATCCCTTCAGCTACAGCCGCGACTACAACCGCCTCGGCGGTGGCCCATCAGGTGAGAATCAGTGATTCTCCAGTAAGATGAAGAATAAAATTATCTTTGTGTGTGTTTTTAAGAGCGGTTGGTGCACTGTGGGAGTGGAAAATTGCCTTTAAAATGACCAAAAATTAAAAGGAAAAAATTCCTTTCAAGCTATGAATGTATGCGAGCAAAGTGTTAATATGGTGCAAATCTCAAGCAAGGAATGCAGAAGTCTTGTATGTGTGTGCTCAACATGTTTATTGTGTGCTGTGGTTGGAGATTAGAATGCTAGACATAGTGATCTATAAAAGGATATTAAAAGCATTTGTAATGTGAGCAAAAGTTCAGCTCAAACTTCAGTATTTTTGTCTTTGAGTGAGGGAAGAAATCCACAGGAAGTGAATGCTTTTGGGATCAAGTTTTGATCACAGAGGGTTCATCTTACTGTCTGACACAGAACCTGAGTTTGTGTTATGTTCAGTGATATTAGAACTTCTTGAAAAGATGAGATTGTTCCCACGTATTGTTACTCAGCCCTGCGTGGAGTCCTTTCCCATCATTCTGCTGATCACGTTTGTATGTTGTTTCACTTCTCTCCAGGATTTTAGCAGCTATAACTCTCTGGGACAGAGTCAGTTCTCTCAGTACTACACTCTTCCTCCCAGCTACGTGCCTGCTGGGCTACCTAACAGTGATGACCACAGTGGCGGTGCAGGTGTTGCTGGATATTCAGCAGTGAAATCAGAGGAGGCCGCCTCAGCTGGACTGCCTCCTAGAGGTTTTTGGCTTTTCATTATCTTTTGCCTTTTACCTTTTTTCTGCTTTTGGTTTCTTTACCTTAAATAACTGTCAGCACTTTGTTCTACAGCACATGTTAAATAGCTGTGTAGCATTAACACACATTGCTGTACCTACATTTAAAGCAGGAAAAAGCACAGTAAGAATACTTAAACCAAAACGTCTCATGGTACTGTCTTTCTCTAAGTTAACTTTACATAAATAAAAACCTGAAAAATAACTAAATGAATACTGCACACACTGTTAAGGTGCTTGTGTTACTGTGTAGAAATATTTAACAAACTAGTTAAACAGTTAGGATGAAGTATAGTGTACTTTTTATTTTATTTATTTTTTATCAGTTCTCCTGTGCACCTGGCTAAAATTTCATTTTCAAGATGCAATTTGTTCTACATCCTGGAAGAACTTATAACAGAACTGTTCTGTTTTGTCTGGAGCTCTTTTTAGATATCCACTGCATCCCTGCACAGCTCGAGACATTTAAGAGATGCAGATGAGAAATTTAAGATCTAAAGTTGTTGGATCAGACATTAAACTGTCAGCTTTAGACCAGGTTACACTGAAGTGTGAAGAGAGCAGCTAATATTCTGGATCTGCACCTCAGTAAACAAGCGAAAAAGTCTGCAGCCAATTCTCCTTTTTAGTCCCATAATGTGCTGTGGAATTCAAAAAGAATTTAAGTGGAAAATCTAAATAACTAAAATGAGAATCTTCTTTCAGCTGCTCTCTTGTTTAAAGGTTGTTTTTTATGCTGGCTGCCACGCTCATGTTCTTGGTCTCGTTTTAGATGCGTCCCCACCAGAAAACCTGCCTGTTTGTGCGGCTCTTCCTACAGCTGTGGCAGTGCCCGCTGGAGCTCGAGATCAGGACGAGGTCGGCCGCAGGAACTCGGTGGGCAAAGCCAAAGGGAAGGGCAAGAAGTCTGATAACTCTCCACCTGCTGAGAGTGACCTGGAGGTAATTTATTAAACAGTACTGGATATAATTAATAGCAGTGAGTTTGTTTTGACATTTGTGAAATCCTTACAATGATAGATATATTAATTAACTATTACAGGAACTGAACCATTTCTGTGTCAAGTCCAAACCCAAGTTATGTTTATGGTTTTTTTTTTTTTTCATGCTTCTTGAAATATAATGGGAAAGTTAGAGGAGCAGGAAAATGTTCACTGTAATATGGGGTGCAGCCCAACAGGTAATCTTGTTCTTTTGTGTTTCAGCGCATTTTTTTATGGGATCTGGATGAAACCATCATTATATTCCATTCTTTGCTCACCGGCTCTTATGCTCAGAAGTTTGGCAAGGTTGGTTTTTCCAAAGATGAATCCTTTGAGCTTACAATGCAAAAATTAGACCTATTGAATTGTGTAACATGCTTATTGTGGGTCTGTTTTATTTTGTTCAGGACCCGGCGACTGTGTTGAACTTGGGCTTGCAGATGGAGGAGCTGATCTTTGAGCTGGCAGACACCCATCTTTTCTTCAATGACCTCGAGGTACAGTGACGTTTGTTTAGACTGGAGTGAATATGAGAGACGAGCAGCTTTTGCTTGTTCACAGCAGCTGGTACAAACCAGAATTCCAGATTTAATAAAATTTTTTACAAACTCACTGAGTTGTATGTCAGATGGAAGAAGGCAGATAGACAATAGGCTGACTGTGAAAAACCGGTTGAACTGCATTAAACAAACAAATGCGGCTCTGTTTCCTGACATGAGCACTTCTAAACTTACAACCAATCAAAAAGCATCTTATTATACATGTGAATAATAATCAGGTAACTGGTGAGTGTTTTTTCTGGTTCCACCTCCTTCCGTTTTAACAGGTTGAAGGTGTTCAAAAAGCCCCACAATTACTTGTCATACATGTTTTAGTTTCATATTTAATTGGTCCCTAACAAAACTAGGAAAAGAATCCCTCTACTTGTGTTTTCTTCCAGGAGTGTGATCAAGTCCATGTTGAGGATGTGGCGTCTGATGACAATGGACAGGACCTGAGGTGTGTTACACGCTGCCCCGCTAACTAACCCAGACACTACAAAATGCTTTGTGTCGTTCTGAGTAATCACAGGTAGTTTGTCTTTGCTTCAGCAACTACAACTTCATGGCGGATGGATTTAACGGCCCCAGCGGTGGAGCTGCATCAGGAACCACCACAGGAGTTCAGGGAGGGGTGGAGTGGATGCGTAAACTGGCCTTTCGCTACCGCCGGCTAAAAGAGATCTACAATACTTACAAAGGAAATGTCGGGGGTGAGTTTGCAAAGCACCGTCCTGTGAAGGCTTAAGTGACAGCAGCTCAGATGAAGGAAAAATACGTTCTCACATTAAAACACCAGACTTTTCTTCCCAGCTTCCAGAAACCAGCAGTGACTGGAGCTTAAGCTCTTTGTTTTCCTGCTCTTGTTACACAAATAAATGTTTTAGTACAGCAGCCAAAAACAAACAGCAAACTGTTAAGGAGGTGAGCTGCACTCAGACTTTGGAGTTTGAGCCACAGTAGGTGGATCATTGTAAGCATTTTGTAAAAAGCGTGCATTTCAGTGTTGCTCCTAACGGAGTTTAGAGCTTGCAGTGAAGAGGCTCAAAGGCTAAGCTTAGATGTCTGCTTCAGGTTTTTTTTGGTGTTCCAGGCCTGTTGAATCCCATGAAGAGGGAGCTGCTGTTGAGGCTTCAGTCCGAGATCGAGAATGTTACAGACTCCTGGCTCAGCACTGCGCTCAAGTCTCTGCTGCTCATCCAGTCCAGGTTTGAGCACCTCAGGTTATTGTTTTAGCTCGTAGGTAGTATGTCGTAGATTAGTTACTCCTTGTTAAAATATTTTATTTGCATCTTTGAGATTCACCCTTAACCCTGAGTTATTGTAGGGTCTTTATCTTACAATTCAAACTGCCTTGTGGCAACTGTTGTTGTGATTTGGTGCTGTATAAATCAAATCAAGTACAGTTGAATTGGATGACGATGTTATAAATCTGTGTGTGTGTGACACCCACCAACAGGGGGAAGTGTATGAACGTGTTGGTCACCACGACTCAGCTGGTTCCAGCTCTGGCCAAAGTGCTGCTCTACGGCCTGGGAGACGTCTTCCCCATCGAAAACATCTACAGTGCCACAAAAATAGGTACATATGCAACCCGATTACTCTGTGTCAAATTAAAAGAAAAAAAAAGATCTGTTTATATCTTTATGTGATTCTTTATTTTCCTTTTCCCTGCGGTTTCCTGTCATGTAGGAAAAGAGAGCTGCTTTGAGAGGATCGTCTCTCGCTTTGGGAAAAAAGTGACTTATGTGGTGATCGGTGACGGCCGAGATGAGGAATTTGCAGCAAAACAGGTAAAACTCCATTTTTGCCTTTTTTTTTTTTTCTTAAACTATTTCATTTCAAATTGGATGATCTGCAGCATTTTATGATTTTTGACCCATTTTAATGGAACAATTCGATTGTGTTTTTGTGTGGACAGGCAGAATTTCAGATTTTTAGGAAAAAAGATGCAGGTACACGTTCCACATGGTTTTTGTTGTCTTTTTTCTTCCTGATCACGAGATCATGTACCAGGAAAAAGAAACAAGGCATGGTTTACTAGGAGAATCTGATCCTGGATGACATTGACTTGAACAGTTATTTACAGTCTGGCATGAAAGAAGATGGTTTATAACCAATAAACAAAAAAGATAAATGAGCCATTGTTCCACCTGCTGAAGTTACTGTTTAGACTGACTTGAATCT
This sequence comes from Aulonocara stuartgranti, assembly GCF_965226115.1. Lineage (NCBI taxonomy): Eukaryota > Metazoa > Chordata > Actinopteri > Cichliformes > Cichlidae > Aulonocara > Aulonocara stuartgranti. The sequence goes on from NC_138957.1 coordinate 28,340,966, forward strand.
CCAGAGCAGATTCATCCTAGATCCTCTCTGAGAAAGTACCTGAATGGTACAAAGTTAACCTGTCAGGAAAAAACATATAAGATGAGAAGGACAGGGGAAGCTGGTTGACAACGAGTGAACTTTCAAAATAAGAGCCAGGAAGTTGTTTTCTCTTCCATGTATTTTTAGGAAGTGATTATAAATCCAGGGATTCTCTTGCATGAAAACTGTCTGCAGTAAAGTGGATTTAAGAGATGTTTAATTAGTCAAGCATTAAATATTCCTTTGCATGTTTGCACAATCTGTTGGAGCGGTCTGGCTTAAAAGTTTAGTGACACCCCCCCCCCCCCCCCCCCCTTCCCCCGGAACCCTGATTTTTCTACAATTAAACTAAATAAAGTTGCCATATGTAGACGGGAGACCCTCACATGGACAAAACACTTTGTCAGGCTGTGCTCTTTACAATTACACACTCTGCTTTCTTGTGCCTAATTTTTTGTCTCCTTCCCTCTGCAGCACAACATGCCTTTCTGGCGGATCTCCAGTCACGGCGACCTCGTGTCCCTTCACCAAGCGCTGGAACTGGACTTCTTGTAACGAGGATGCTGTTGAATGTTGTGCACTCAAAGGGAAAAATGTTGTCGTCGTACTGGTGACTTGTGGAGTGAAACTGTGTGTGTGGAAAAATTCTCCACAAGCCCAACAATCCACACTCACCTGTTAGAAATCTGCTCTCGCTGTCTGACGACTTGCAACTGGCTGTGTGTTGGTGAACGCTTTGAGGCGGACTTTGGGTCGGAGCCGCCTGCGAGAAACAAACTGGACGCGTCAGTCATCAGAAGTAAGGTTCCTCTCGCCCAGCACCCCCTCCTCTACGGCAGCTAAGCTCACTGCGGCTGAAACTGGCACTGATTTGGACACGGAAGGGATGACTTCTATTATCCAGCTTCTTCACGGTTTTTGGCTTTCATTTTCACATAAACATCCAAAAGTCCTGCAGCGAACACCATCCCTCAACTCTCACTGAGTTTAAACGGCTAAGGAGACGTTGTTTGTTGGTGGCTTTGTCTGTGGAGGTTGTCATAGCGTTTTATTTTGAAAAATCTCTTTCTAGGGTGACTTGAAAGCATCATTTTGCCTTTATGTTTTTCATTATGTTCCTGACAGTCATCAAGTATCAATTAATCCCACTTTTATGTGTTGCCTCTCATGTAGCCAGACCGTTATTAAACAAAAGGTACTCAGTGATGGAGGGCAGCAGGGGCCATTAATCTCTGACTGTCACGACAAGACCAAACCACACCATCAGTCAGCACCATCAGTTCTGACCTCTCCACTGTGTGTGATCCGTGGTCACCGAGCATGTGCTAAGGATAAGAGATGCAAACTGCAGGAAGTGGTAATAAGTGTGGGAAAACATGCACAGAGCATCATCAGTTTCATGGATGACTGGGCAGAAGGATCGCAATTTTATTATTATTATTTTTCCCCCATTGTGTGGTTTTCAGACTCGTGGCTTCATTTGATGTTTTATAAGGCAAGAAAACAAATATGTGACTTAACAGAATACTGCAAAAATAAGTAATAAAAGTTTAATAAATGATAAAGAATAAATAATATAATAGCCTCCAATTACACTCCAGGGCTGGACTACATACGTAGAACTACATCCACGTGAGACTTAAATATCTGACGTTGGTGTAGTTATCCTTTTTCCTCTTGTGGCTGTAAAGAGGTTCTCTAATTGAAGCTGAAGTTTTGTCATGACTGGTGATGTTTTGAATATATTTGGACTTGAAAACATTTTTTCCACCCTATGCCAATGATAATCAACACTCTTTGTGTCCTTTGGGCTCCTCAGAGCGCAGTCCCAAGTGTCCTTGAATTCCCAGAAGAGAGGTGGAGTGACAAATCTGTAACCAGAACGAAACCGTGATTCAAAGGTCCGCACTGTCATATTCATTTCACTGTGATATGGATCTGTTGATGCCTGGTTAAAGTGTGCTGGTTTGGTCTTTCCAAAATTGTTCTAGTACAAGTGAACACCCGATTAATGGGAGTTTATTTTTTGGTCATAAGCTAATCACAAAGTAGAAGTCTTCTTTTCAATTTCCTCCTATTTAAAGAAAAGCTGAGCCCATCTGTGGTTTTAGAGAAATGTTACACAGCTGAAGATCATGTAGCGTTTTTATTTCTTCGATGACCCAAGTAACCCAAGTATGTGTTCAGAGTGTTTGAGTAGGAAAATATGAGCATCCATGGCTGGATTACTGAGACGACCCAGCAGGGACACATGAGACTAAACCAGACGCTTTCATACATGTGCCGTAGCCCTGAAATGTTTTTGACGTTTCCTTGTCTGATTCGGTCCATTGGGGTCAATAACCTGCGCCTCTCTAAAACAAATACACGAGAACAGAGGAGCTTTGTTTGCTCTGCTTTCTGCACGCAAACTTCAACCGAACATATTCCCACAAATGAGAACACGTCTGAAGCAGATTACTTCCTGGTGTGCAGGGAGGACATAGTCCAGGGTTCATGTGTAAACTCGATGGCTGAGTTTCTCACACATGGATTAATCAAAGTCCTCGATCATGAAAAGTTTCAGAGATCATCACAGTGAGTTATTCTTATAATCTGGGAAACTTGCTGACTTTCAGATGAAAGCATAAAATATTCTGGAGTGTTGTTTTTCTTTCATCGTCTTTGTTGTTTGTTGATTTTCTTTCTTTCTGTTTATTTTCTTTCCTTTCATAAAAGTATTTTTTCATTGTTTTTCAAAGTACCAGAAAATTTGCAGCTGAATATTTTTGGCTTTTTGAGGCTCTGTTGGTCTTATTGGAGTCGTAGATATGATGTGCATCAAATTACTAATTAGGAAGATGATTAATAATTAGATGCAGTCTTAATTTTGTCTGTGAATGTCAGAAAGTGGTACAGAAGGCAGTCTAAGACCCAGATATTATTATAATAAAGGGGGAAAAAAAGAAGTAAACGAGACATGGCTTTACACACCTCCTCAGTTACTTTGAGTTATCGTCACTCAGCCTCACAACAACCCAAAGTCTTTCTAAATCATATAGGAGGGAATCAAAAATAAAGGATGACAGTGCAATAAACTTCTACTTTGCTCATTAACTGTATTTCGAGGGGTTTGTTTTGTTATGTAGACGGCGAGGAGCGCAGAGGGATGGACCTTCCCCAGTCTGAATGAGATTAAGACTGAACAATAACTGAGCCTGAAGAAGATTTTCACACACATGCAGCTTGACCGTTAAGAATGTGTATTTGTGTGTCGTTTTGTTTGTGTCCCGTGTGCATATTTATATTGTGCCTTTAACCATCATCTGTCTGCTTGATCTCAAAGGGAAATATCTTTTTATGTCTGATACACGTATCTCTGCATTGTTATTATCCAAAGTGTTATTTTACTTTATTTTTATCTCAATACTTTTTAAGTACTGTCGAGATTTTCTTTTGTTACTGAGTTTGACTTTTTTGACTTGATTGTTCTGTCTGCACTGCAACTGAAAGGTCTGGTAGAAAACTCCACATGCACTGCGGCTCAGTGTTTAAAGAAATTTAAAGTCCAGCGTTCAGATGTTTTCCTCCTTTTGACGAGGAGAATTTTTTTTTTTTTTTCTTTTGCTGTGAAACATTTAGCATCGCTTAGACAATCACAATCCCCGATGTTTGGTGTTTTTGTTTTTTATGGCAGGTCCGAAGGTGAAAGCAGCTGTAACAAAGCGTGCTCGTTCTGTCGTTCAGTTACTACCTTAGTGAATCTAAGGGAGAACGAGCAGTCCTCAAACAGAAAACTGAGACCTTTGCATCTGTTCAGCTTATTGAATGTTTATTTCTTTACTTTGTCTGCATGTCACGCCTGTTTTGAAGTATATTATCGTGGCCGTACATAATGACCATGAAATGTTTAAGGGACTATAATCTTAGATTTTCTTTTTTTTATGCCAAATATTGCTGTTTATTTTATATATATTTCATCTCATTTTCAGACATGTGAGGCTGTTTGCAGTCACATAGAGAGCCTGAAACTCAACACTATCATAATAATCAATGCTAATTATTTAATGACAGTAATCACTATTTCCTCCCAACAGCCCTGTAAGGTTTTCCTGTGTAAGACAATATAATGTAAATACATTTTAAAGGTTTCAGACTCAAGTTTGTGTGTTTTATTTTATTCAAAATGGGGGAAAATTAAAAAGAAATATCTGCAGATATAGACTGGAAGATTGTAGATTATAGTAGTAGAAATAACATATTTAGATTAAATATAACCTTAAAGTTAGATTCCGGTGTAGTCGGCTTTCTAATGAGAATGGGAAGTAGTCTTTTTGGTTTCTCTATTACAAGATTAATATAGCTGTACCAGCCATTGCTCACTTGTGTCCACACAGGCCCAAGAAATGCTTACCTGAAATTTAAAATAAATACTACAGTTTGGCCCATAATTCTTTGGACAAAGATGCAGTTTTTCTAGTTTTGCTTCTTTACACCAACACAGTGGATTTTCATTCCAGCAACATCTGATTGAAGTGCAGATTTTCAGAACTTCAGATTCAGTTTTACAAGTTGAATCATTGACTGAAGATCAGTTTCATGGCCAGGTTCCCTTATAATTCCATGATGCACGGTATGTACCACCAGCAGATAGAGGATGTATCAACTTGCAAAAATCCATTACTTAAATTTGCCCATTTGTGTCTTCTTTTTTCTCCGCTTGGCTAAACAACTTTACAGATGGATTTTAAATGGATCTCTGTGCTGTAAAACACTGTTAAATGTCAGAATTATACACAGACTAATCCAGTGCATTTTGGTGAAAGAAAATTAGTGACAGTGTTTGGAAAAAATTAGATAAGTGTTTTTCAACGCTTGCACAGCACTCAGCAGAAAACCCCCCCAACACTTTGTTGCAGTGTTGCAAGCCTGTTGCTTCTCATTTAGCCGCTGCATTGATATAGTGAAGTTTCAGCTCAGATTCATCACCCTTCAGCAGTGTTTTGATATTGAAACCTTCTCTCCCTGCACCAGACGAACCAGAATGGCCCGTGTGTCTTTGAAAGTGACTTCATCACTAACAGCATACTTCCTCGCTACAATCTCCTTCACCTCTTTCTCTGTTTTCCTGTGTGTTTCCTTTCACATCAATATAATAGCAATTACTGCTGGCATACTAACAGGAGATGACCATGGCCAGGAGAAGCCCGGTGTCTGGTTCATATCAGGGCCGTGGATGAGCAGTGGGTGGAAGAAGACTGTGTCACCCTATTCCATTTCTAGGTGCACCCTGGGATACTGTGGGTCATAGTCTCGGACTCCATGGTACATCTTGTTCACTCAGCCCTCCAACTCAGGATAGTCATGTTCCTGCAGCATGCCATTGTGTGATCGTGGCAGGACGACCAGGCAGATATTCTGCCTGTTCACTGTCTCCATAGCTGTCCATACAATCCCATCACATGGTCAAAAGAGGAAGTAATTCAGATCCTGATGAAATGGATGACAGGACGTCTTCTTACTTGCATCAGGAGGTTTGTTGATCAGCGTCGTGTGCATAGCCATGATATTCTGTCCAGTGAAACACTCAATTTACCAGCGATCCCTAAGTACATACCGTAGTTAGGGATTGCTGGTAAAGAACCGTACCGGAAGAGGTCATGATCCTCCTGCAAGTCCTGCAGTTCAGAGACAGCTTTCTGATTTCAAATTCAAATTTTATTTGTCACACACACACAACCATACACAGTATGACATGAAGTGAAATGCTTGTGGCTGTGCAATGCCTGACCATTACATGACAGTGGTTTTACAGTATTTACAATTTATAGGTTATTACAAAATTTACAGATTTAACTTAGAAATTTACAGTAAAAATGTGCAAATAGCAGAAAGATTATAAATTATAGGAAGTGTGCATGAAGGAAAACCAGAGTGCGTGTGGTGAGACCAAAGGAGGCTGAATAATTACGCACACCCCACTTTTCATTTATTAATTTGTAAAAAAATGTTTGGAATCATGTATGATTTTCGTTCCACTTCTCACGTGTGCACCACTTTGTGTTGGTCTTTCACGTGGAATTCCAATAAAATTGATTCCTGTTTGTGGCTGTAATGTGACAAAATGCGGAAAAGTTTAACTTTTGCAAGCCACTGTATACATGCATCGTCTTCCTAATGTAATCCCCCCCGATTGTTTTATAGGTTGACAGGAACTTTCTTTTATCTCCGCTGACAACTTCCCTTAGAAATCGAAACTAAACCGAGCTGCACAAACCAGGAACAAGAGATAGGTATGTATGTTGAATATTATTTTTTCTTGTTTGCCTCTAAAACAGTGCTTGTCACTGTACGATCATAAAAGGCCCGTACAAGAGCTGTTACAGGCTTAAAGAGGAGTGACGATCAGCGAGTAGCACTATGGCTTCATGCCGTGAAAAATCGCGTTCGAGTGATCCATTTACTGCGGTGAAGCCAGCCGACGCTTACATATTTTTTGCGCTCTTTTCCGGTAGTTCTTCTCCTTCAGATTCCTCCTTCGACTCGCCTACTCTAAATCTGTGCCGAGTTTCATCTCAAACTATTCTAAGATTTCCGATATCTATTGATTTTTTTCATGTTGTATTTACTTTCGTTTTGTTAAAAAGCACTGGCCTGGTTTCGAGTCTGATCTGCGTCCCTTTGCTGCATGCTCCCCGCCCCCTCTCTCTCTCCACTTAACTGTCGGCCGACATGTTTGTTGCGAATTCCATATCAACTATCAAGGATGATTTTTAATACATTTAACATTCAATTTATTTTTTTTCCTGATTCTACTTTAACAATTTTTAATATGGCGTTATCATGTTCCATTAACTTTGCTGAATTTGAGGATAACTGTTATCTAATTCTTTAAATATAATGAATATTATAATTGTTTAATTCTATTTATCTGAGTGGCTTCAGATGAAATTATACAGGCATGTAGAGTAGGTGAACAAAACAATCAATCCATTGAGATTTTGATGTCAACTATCAAGGATGATATTTTTATTTATTTATTTATTTATTTTAGTAAAGTCACATACTAATTCAATATGAATTTTGTTTACCTTTGGCCAGCAGTTTCAAATTTCTTTCAGTGTCGCCTGCTCTGGCCCCTGGAATACAAACATTTTTGGTCCCTGATGTCTCTGAAGCCACATTTCTAAGAATAGAGTCTTGAGTAAGTATCCCCCCCCCCCCCCCCCTTGCTTTTTGTGTTGCAGAATAGAGAAAATTATTTTTGTTGGTGGTGCATCGAGACTTCTATTTCGGGCTACAATTCCTTTTTGCGGTCACCCTTTGAGCCAAATTTCCCAGCTGCTTGGTCTCAGTGATAACATGATACTCTTTTCGCTCCACTCTTACGGTTTGTTTCATTACACTTATGGTGCCACCTGATTTAAGCCAGATTTCCATTCATCTCTGTTAATGTAGCTTAATTTAACAAAAAGTCATCTCTAAGGAAGTTCTCATGCTTTCTTGGTCTTTTATTTCCTCCTTAGTTTGAGACAGTGGGAGAAGTTAATGCATGCATGCCTTTAAAAAAATTCTTACCATTTTCCCACAAGGTGCATACAAGGTGGAGAAACACAATAAAACAATTCAAAGGAGAGACATGGGATCTGCTTTTGGTTTGATCTAAACCCTAACTCTAACTTACAGATGAAAACATTAAGAATAAATATGATTCTAAAGGTGAAAGAAAATACAGTTAGGTCCATAAATATTTGGACAGAGACAACCGTTTCCTAGTTTCCACATTAACACAATGAATTTTAAAAGAAACAATTCAGTTGATGTGCAGACTTCTTGCTTTAATTTAGTGGGTTCAACATAAAGATTACATAAAAATTGGAGAAACTAAAGTGTTTTTAACACAATCCCTTCATTTGGAGGTCTCAAAAGTAATTGGACAAATTAAATAACTGAAAATTAAATTTTCATGTCTAATACTTGGTTGAAAACTGTTTGCTGACAATGACAGCCTGAAGTCTTGAATTCATGGACATGACTAAATGCTAGCGTTCTTCCTTTTTGATGCTCTGCCAGGCCTTTACTGCTGCAGCTTTCAGTTGTTGTTTGTTTGTAGCAAACAGCATGCATTTCACTTGTTGACGTTTATTCTTCAACAAGACACTTGGGCAAGACACTTCAACCGTTGCCTACTGGTGGTGGTCAGAGGGCCCGGTGGCGCCAGTGTCCGGCAGCCTCGCCTCTGTCAGTGCGCCGTGGCTACAATGTAGCTTGCCATCACCAGTGTGTGAATGGGTGGATGACTGGATGTGTAAAGCGCTTTGGGGTCCTTAGGGACTAGTAAAGCACTAAATACAGGCCATTTACTATTTGGAGATTTGAGTCCATATTGACATGAAAGCATCACATAGTTGCTGTCATTGCTAATGAGACAATCACCATCATGTCCCAAAGAGGCTCTACTGGGTTGAGATCTGGCAATTGTGGAGGTCATTTGAGCACAGTGAACTCTTTTTCATATTCAAGAAATCAGTTTGAGATGATATTTGTGACATAGCATAGTTATGCTGCTGGAAGCAGCCATCAGAAAACTGTGTGGTTATAATGGGATGGCTATGGTCAGTAACAAACACTCAGGTAGTCTGTGTCATTTAAACTATGTTCAGTTGGCCCAAAGTTTGTAAGGAAACCGTCCCCCACACCATTATTACTATTACTAGCCTGTAGGGCTGCTCAATTAATCGAATTTTAATCACGATTACGATCTGGGCTTTCAACGATCATTAAAAATGACTGAGCCGATTATTAGCCCCTCCCTCATTTATCCGCGACACCTTAAAGGCCGTCTGTGAAAATATTGTCGGGCATAAGTCCGTGGCGCAAAAAAGGGTGGAGACCGCTGATTAAGAGGACCCGAGGGAAGCTCGGAAAGCTCAGCAGAAGTTATTTGGAGAGTGACTGCCATTGGTTGAAAAGAGAGTTTAAAAAAAAAAACTTCAGTGGTGTTGCACACTATTTTATATTATTTTTTTAAAGTCATTGTTAACCCTTTAAAGCCGGTCAGAGCAGCACGCTCCGTTTTGCGTAACTATTTTTAAATCCCTGTAGAACCTGAACCGTGTAAGCTAGCGCAATAATTTGTTTTGCATATGAAACCGGAGGAGTTGTACTTACATCTGATGCCATCAGCTTGTCCTAGGTCACGGTTTCGTTCCACATATAGCTTTGCAAAAATTGCATAAAAAGCGCTTGCAGGAACAAAAACATAATATTCCAGAAACACGCTTTGCCGTTCCTATCAGCTGTTCGTAACACTTCCCACAGTGAAATGATGCACCTGCTGTTTTCTTTGCAAATTTGCATCATAGGATTGTTTTTTGTTTTTCCTGCAGTATATAAAAATTGCTGTATCTCCAAAATAAAACTATGAAGACACTCAAAATAAATTTCCTGTGGTGGGAAACTATTTTTTGCAACTTTATTGTATTTAAAGTTTTGAGGGATAAACCTCTTAAATTTCTCCAAGTAGAAATATATGTAAACAAAACAAAAGCGATTTTCAATTTTTTTTGTAGTTTATTGCACTTTTTTGCAATTTATGTAATTACTATGGACTTAATGCATACATATTATTAAAATATGGGCTATAACAGTTGTATTGATGTATAGCAACTTGAAATGCTCCCACAAATGGCACTACAACATGTAAAAAAAAAAATAATATAAGCTCTGGTGGACTTGGTTCTATGGTAGGTCTTAAAGGGTTAAATAAATATCGTCAAATAATCGTGATCTCAATTTCAGTGAAAATAATCGTGATTATCATTTTTGCCATAATCGAGCAGCCCTACTAGCCTGAACTGGTAGTTCTGGGTATAATGAATCCATGCTTTTAGGTTGTTAACACTCTTGGTGCAGTTGTTCGCATTAACCCAAACAATCATCTCCCTCACTCATGCGGCTCTGGAACAACAAATTCTTGTCCCTGTCCCTGACTTTTGCTTAATCAGGTGAAAGGACACTCTCTCTTAAAGCTGAACACAGGATACACACACACACACACACACACACATATATACACATACACTCATGTACACTGACACAGACGCAGACTCACTCCCCTCCCCCATTTCAAATGCCTCTGAAGTTTGCCCCCCATCCGATGCAGACTGTGGGTCAGCTGGACCCGAGCAGAGATGCTGCGACCCCAAGCTGCATTGGCTTACTCTAACCCTTCTCCCCCACCCCTGTTGCTTGTCATGTGTTTTCATGGTGTTACGGTGTGAAGATTCATGTGCTTTTGAGTGTTTGTTTTCTGGTCTCATACTGATCTCCTATCAGAAGCTCAGTCTGAGTAGAGTTCTCTTTTTTTCTCCTCCTTGACCCTATTGTGTTGTACATTTAATTGTTTGTCTTTACGCTACCTGTTCTGACCTGTCTCCCCAATGTGATGTTTGTGTGATGTGTGTATGGCTGGATCATCATCCTCCTCCTCCAAAAATGTCACAGCACAAATTGAGACTCATCAGACCAATCAATAATTTTCTTCTATTGGCCAGTTGTAGTAAGCCTATATTGTGCACGCACAGATGCTCTTTTTGCATACTTTTATTGGAACAAGTGGTTATTTTATTTACTGTTGCCTTCTGCTCGATGTAGCCTAGTCATTCTCATTTATCTTCTAGCATTAACAAAGCATTTTCTCAGATAGAACTGCTATTCACTCAACATTTTCTGCCCGGTAACCATTCTGTGTAAACCCTAGAGATGGCTGTGTTGGATGGAAAATCCCAGTAAATCCTGAAACTTAGTTTGAACTTGGACAGGTTGGCTTGACCATTATCTAGTTAGTTGTGCGCACATACAGCTCTCCAGCATCAAAAAAAAATTTAACGTTCACATCTGTTTTCACCTCTTAAGCCCCTCCTGTATTATATCACAAAACATATTGGCATATTTCTAAAAAAAAAATAGTGATATTAACAACAAACGATAATGGTCATAGATTAACATCTGAATTTCACAGTGAAAGTTCAGGCATTGTGGAAAGTGACCAGATGTTTTGCAGAAACCTAAATAGCCTATGCCCAGTTTCTTCCACAGAGCAGGCTGTTACATTAAATCTTTGACTTTTATACATGCCTGCAGAATCACACGGCAGCAGAAGTAATAAGTGTCACGGCTGCCGAGGCGAGCCGTGTGGAGTTGGAAAAAGGACCCAAGAGCAAGCAGTGTATGAAAAGATTAGTGGAGTTTATTTACAAGGTGTCAGTGGCAGGAACAGAAAACGAATAATGAGACAAACTAACGGAAACCTAAACTGGGAAAACTAAAGAGCAACTAGAAATCCACAGGAAACGGGGTGAAAGGCAGAGAGACGCAGACTGACGGAGGATACAAAAACGCAGAGAGACACAGATGAATGCAGAAAAGCGCGGACTTACATGGAGTAATACAGACGAACCGGCAACAGGCAGGAGAACACACAGGGCTTAAATACACACACCAGTAATCAGGGGATAAGAGACAGGAGGGCAACACAGCTGGGAGAAATCAGAGCTGACGGGACAGGGGAAATGTAAACTGAACACACTCACATCAGACATGAACCTTCAGAATAAAACAGGAAATTAACAGACAGAGAACCAGACAGGACACTGAACTTGACAGGCAGACTCATGAGCAGACACAATAACACCATGGACAGACAGAGGGAACACAGAGAAGTGGGAGCAGGCAGGCAAAGAACAGAAACCTAACAAATGGCAAAATAACAACAGAATACACACTCTGAATGAACAAAAGCATAAGGAAACACAAAACACTGAGTCCTCAGACTCAGGACCATGACAATAAGCGCTAAATATAATTTCAGAAAGATGTGGGCATTTAAGATAAGATAACCTTTATTAGTCCCACACGTGGGAAATTTGTTTTGTCACAGCAGGAAGTGGACAGTGCAAAAGTTATGAGGCAAAAATGGAACCTATGGAACAGCAGCAGTTACTACTAGAGATGGACCGATCCGATATTACGTATCGGTCCGATACTGACCTAAATTACTGGATCGGATATCGGAGAAAAATAAAAAATGTAATCCGATCCATTAAATATCACGAAAGCACCTCACAAAACTTGCAACACGCCGTAACTCACCTCAGAACGTTAGCATGTCGGAGCAGTATGCATCACGTGATAGAGCGGCTGTGGCATGGGGACCTGTCGGTGGTCTGGATAGCATTTGGAGCTTCGCTAGCAACCTGGCATTTCATCTCCGACAAAGTTATCCCGAGAGAAGTAAAGCAAGTGTGTAAGTCCATCTCTGAATGTAAAGCATTCCTGCGTTAAGCTTAACAAGCGATATATGGAGCGACTGCCTCTCCTGCTGCTACTTCAATCATGAAACTGCTTAACGATCAGCTGATCGGCTTTTCTGTCGCGAGTCCGTCTCTCTAGTTTGTTTTTGGTCCACTTTGTGTAACGGAGCGGAAAGGCTGATTTTATTTCCAAGATGTTTTGTGTTTCTAAAAGGAAGGAGACCTTCCTAAAAACGGGCAGAGCAGTGGAGCCGCCAAGGGAAACACACAATTTAAACTGTAAGATTAAAAATATAATTTATTATATTTAAATAGTTAAAAATGTAAGATAAATTAAAACAACCTTGGCCAAGGGATAACACAATAAAAATCAATAAAACACAACATTAAAAGTCCAGTGGAATCCACCACAGCATAAAAGTCCCAGGGAGTTAAGAAATCCAGCGAAGTAAAAGGGAAACCCAGCGGAGTCCTCTCCTTCCTTTCCGCATTCGCGTCTTGATATGCTAGAGAAAGGGAGGAGCGGCAGTCACTATTCTTCCGGCAGTTTTTATTCAATAAAAGGGGATAAGTCAAAGACTTACCCCGGGTGGGCAGAGCTCTCAACTCCGCCCGCCGCTTCTTAAAAACTGCAAAGCCACACAGCCGTCCCGTGCCTTCCGCTGGTGCTGTCTCCGCTCTCCCCGCTGGTACTGTCACTCTCTGCACTGGTGCCCTGTGCGCTGGTGCCCTGTGCGCTGGTACTGTCCGTTCTCTCCTAACGCCCAGCTCCACCAGCCCCTTCGGCTTGCAGGCGCCGCCGCCGCCTGGCACCACTTACTCCTGGCCGTCATTCTAGCCTCTCGGTCGAACTCCTTCCTTTGGTCTGCCAGGCCCAAAGGAAGGAGCCTCTCTGGGATCTCTCGCAGGTGTGATCAGTTTACTATCAGGTGGGGCGGAGTCTTTCCAGGACAAGTCATCAAATAAATACCATTAAAACATGCAGTAAAACTCATAAAAATAAACCAGTGTACAATATTAAAATATTAAAAAGGTAAAACGCAGCAAAACATGCACAGTAGAAAAACGTAGATGACTTGTCCCTTTCCACCCCGTGACATTTGCACCAGAAAGAGTAAACCAGCGGCTGAACAACAGCAGCATGTTTAAGCTTGATCAGCTGTTGTTAGAATGTATTTAATATTACTTTCTACTCCAGGATCTTTTTCTACGTAGCTGACGCTGGTAACTGTGCAGGGGCGGATCTAGCAAAGTTTAGCCAGGGGGGCCGATAGGGCATTAACAGGGAAAAGGGGGCACAAAGACATACTTTTCTTTCTTATTCTCATTTAAAATGTCTAGCTTTTAATAAATAATTATCTGACACCCAAAGTTTTAATTTGATGTAAAATGAATAGAAGTCAATTACTGTATATAGTGACTATTAAGTCTAATATATATACCCTAGTAAGCTATAGTACTTTTTACTTTGGGAAGGTACCATCTGTGCAGTCTGCAATTTTGTTGAAGAAAGATGTTGAATCTATTTAATATTTCTTGAAAAATAATTGATTTCTGTGCATTTTTTTTCACACTGCATCAAATTAAGGTTGATTACGTCGATTAAGCATCATGAGGTGGAGCGTGAGGGGTGGTTCCCTATTTTTTATTTTTTTATTTTTGTTGTTGCTGGGAGTTGGAACCCTATTAGTTAGGTTGCTTAATATTTACGCTAAGTACTCTTTAAAATACCAGAATAGGGAGGATGGTGTAGGTTTAAGTTTATTAGATTGATCAGTATTGCTGAACTATGAAATTTTTTTTTTGCATACAGGTATAACAGAATAGCTTTAGTGTAGTTGTTGTTTTAAACTTGAGTATGAACTTATACAAAATGCAGCAAGATATTTAAAAAACAGTTTTGTTGATTAAAAAACACTATATCGGATTCATATCGGTATCGGCAGATATCCAAATTTATGATATCGGTATCGGACATAAAAAAGTGGTATCGTGCCATCTCTAGTTACTACTTAAACAATAGTTCAGTTTCGATGTTGCATTGATGATTTTAATTTTATCATACTGTTGATTTAATCAGGCCATGTAGATCTCACTTTCTGGTTCATTTTTATTTTGCAGGTATCTCAGATGAAAACACGAGTGGAAACACAGAGAAGGTAGGAAAGCCCAAATATTTTTCACAAGAGCTTAGAGAATATTTAAGAATAGTCTCATTCTTTGACACTGTCATTTCTGAATGCATGATGTGTGTTATTTGCTTATTTATTACAGCCAGTGATGGAAGAAGACAGTCAGAACAAGTCATGTCAAATAGAAACCGAGACATTGCTTAACAAACTTCATCTTCAAGGCAAAATTCAACAAAAGTTGTCACCAGCAGATTTTCTTCAAATAGGTCCACCGGTAAAACAGCACCATGTAGAATCTGAGAAAGATCTAGCTCACACTTTCCTCCATAGGCTGATAATGTTGGACTACAGGGCCAGATATATTTCTGTAAGATCAAGCTATAAGACCAAGGTGTCGTTCAAAGCCTCGTCCAGTGACTGGGATGTTTTTGTGAGCAGCAGTGTGGACACACATAAGAAAGAGCAGACTTCTGTGCATCCAATGGACATTCAGATGGCAGTATTTCACTGCTCAGACAGCTTCCTGAAACAGATGATGATTACAAAGCTCTCTCAGTGTCAGTATGCCTTACCTTTGCTTGTTCCTGACCCAGTCACAAAGGAGATTCAGTTTCCTCTGTGGACTTTCAGAGAAATAACAAAAACCTGGAAGGTAACTCGGTGTGATTCAAAGATTGTCACCATGAAGAATGTTCCAGTCTACAAAGCTGAAACACCCTTGGTGTCATTTTTCCGTCTGGGTTCTTTGTCAGTGTCTAAATCTCAGCTGATGAACACTTTGATCAACAACCGTCACGACACCTTCTTCCACAGAAACTGCCCAGGAAGCACCAAGTCTCGCTATCTGATGGATGGTGTGGCAGAGATTGCCTGGTACTGCCCTGCTGGAAAACCCAATGATGCCTTCAGTGACTGCATTGCCTTTTGTAATCTCCATGGTGATGCTCTATTGACTGAAAAACAGCGTGACATACTTATTGAAAAATCCTCCATTAATATTTTTCTTGTGGCATCTCTGCAAAGCAATGAAGAAATTCAATCACTCATATCTTGTGTTTTTAAGTCTCATAAGCCTCTCATTTGTCTCACTGTTGATGGCAGCTGTGATGCTGTTAAGACAAAAAATGGAAAGTATATAATGGGCCTCAAAGACAGAAACCACTCAGATGTATCTGAACACTTGAAAAGGATCATCAGAGAAGTTTTGTCTTCTGTTGATGGTCCCATCTTGAAACCGTCCTTCCAGCTTGAAACCATGGCTGAGCTCTCTGGAATCAGAGTGGATGAAACTGACCCAGCCTGTCAAAGAGGGAAATCTGCTGCTATGGAAATAATCAATCTGCTTAAAAAGGATAACATGGATGTCTCAAAGATCAAAGATGAATATCTCCCTTGTCAAGGCCAACTGTGGCATCAGTGGAGCAAAATACACAGAGAACTGTTTCATCTCGGAGGAAACACTGAAAAGGAGAAAAGTAAAAAGCAACAAGAACTGATGGACATACGTCAGAAACAATGTGCTGCTTCCTGCAGTAAACTGATGCAGTTGTTCACTGGAAGTCTCTCATCATTGCCAGGAACAGACAGAGAGTATTTCCTAAAATGGATTCAGATCTTCATAGATGCCCTCTCCACAGATGATCTTTCTTTAATTCTCAAAAGTTATGGTGAAAAAAGGTCTGAGGTCTTGGCTTTGAAGAACAAATGGGACAAATCAGATCTGTTATTAAGAAAACAAACTGAACTTGAAGACATATCAAAGAAATTTCAGTCTGCAAGTTTTGGTTTGGAGCACATCTTCAGAGAAATGGGACAGATCTATGAAGCCCATAAAACAACACAAAGAGAGAGCAGAAACACTGACTGGTCTAAATACCCTGAGCTGGCTGCACAGCTGATGATATCAGGACACCCGATGGAGCTGATGGATGGTGATGCAGGTCATGTGCCTCTAACATGGATCTCCAGTCTCTTAGAAGAAGTCATCAAGAAACTGGGGGACCAGAGAGTTTTTGTGTTGTCAGTTTTGAGCCTACAAAGCAGTGGAAAATCAACAATGCTGAACACCATGTTTGGGCTGCAGTTTGCAGTGAGTGCTGGCAGGTGCACCAAAGGTGCCTTCATGCAGCTGCTCAAAGTATCAGAGGAGATGAAGAAAGACTTGAAGTTTGACTATGTTCTAGTGGTGGACACTGAAGGACTGCGTGCTCTTGAGTTAGAAGGTAACAACACTCTTCATCATGACAATGAACTGGCAACATTTGTTGTTGGTCTTGGAAACCTGACACTGATCAACATCTTTGGAGAGAATCTGTCTGAGATGCAGGACATTCTGCAGATTGTTGTTCAGGCTTTCATGAGGATGAAGGAAGTTAAACTTTCTCCCAGTTGTGTGTTTGTTCACCGGAATGTCACAGATGTTGCAGCAGCAGAGAAAAACATAGATAGAAAGAGACGCCTGCAGGAAAAACTGGACCAGATGGCCAAACTAGCAGCCAAAGAGGAAGTTTGTGATGCAGAGTGCTTCAGTGATGTCATTGAATTTGATGTTCAGAAAGATGTGAAATACTGTGCCCGGCTGTGGGGGGGCAGTCCACCCATGGCTCCTCCAAATCCAGGTTACAGTGAGAGCATCCAGGAAGTGAAGAACACCATCCTCTCTAAAGCTTCAAAGTCTGCTGGGATCACTCTCTCACAGTTCAAAACAAACATTCAGGACCTCTGGACTGCACTGCTGAATGAAAGTTTTGTTTTCAGTTTTAAAAACACACATGAAATTGCAGTGTACAGAAAACTGGAAGAGATGTTGGCTCAGTGGAGAAGACAATTTGAAATCAAAATGAAAGAGTTTCATGAACAATTGAACAGTAAACTGGATGGAGTCATCCAGCCGAAGAACAAACTGGATTATAATGGTATTCTTCTTCTTCTTCTTCTTCTTCTTCTTATTATTATTATTATTATATTAATAATGTATATTATGCTTATCAAACAGAAGAAAGGTTGTAAAATGAAGGATCAGAAATCAAAGTTTGAGAACAAGCTGCTACAGAAGAGCAAAGAGCTCGCTCAGCAGCTGAAGGATAAGGCCAAAGATGAAGAAGAGCTACAACGACAGTTCAACTCTGTTTGGAGCAGCTGGGTTACTGAATTAACAGCAGATATAAAACCTGTTGAAGACATCAACTTGGAAGAAGATCAGTTAACGATCCTTCAAGAACTTGGTTTTGAATGGACTCTCATAAATGAATGTAAAAGAAGTGGCAGATACAAGAATATATCAGAGGTTGGTGATTATTCAGTTTATATGATGACAAGTAGTAATCGGGTGATTCGTTTTATACAAAAACATATTTCAAGACGCCCTTTCTCCCATGAAGAACAACAACAGATCAGATTGCTCATTGTCCAAGCTGAAAAAGACTCACTTGATGCAATCAAAAGCAAACCTGTAACTGCAACAGGCTACACACCAACATATTTGCGTGAAATGGCCAAGGATGTCACAGAAAATGCTCAGAAGTTTATGTCATGGAGGAAATACACCTTGAGGAAGGAGTTTAGAGTTGATCTCTTGCTGTATGTGTTCTACAGGGCAGAGAGTTGGCTTCTACAGTCACACAAGAAATTTAAGCTGAACAATGATCCAATCACTTATTTAGAAAGCAAGAAAACACAGTATTACACAGTTTTTAGAAGCTTTTGTAAAGAAAACTCATCTTCTGTTGTTCTTGGATAACTGATCTGTGAAAAGTTGAAAGCCTCCAGTATTGAGGCTGTCTACAAAAAGACTGCCATTGATCTCGCTGGAAGGATGAGATGTAATTTCCCAGCATTCAATGGGAACAGACTGAACTTGGAGAAACATGTGTCATGAAGTCACTCGCTGAGAAAGAAGACTTTGATGATTTCATCCTGTACATCACAAATCCAAGGAGACAAACAGAAGCTTTCATTAAAGCAGAAGTTGAGAAGTACATCTTCAGAGATCACAAAGATGAAGCTGTGAATATACTCAAGAAAAATGTTGATGACATCGAAACAACTGTGGGTTGCGCTTTATTTACTGCAACACAAAGTGTCCATACTCAAAAGGGAGACACAAAAATGTGGCTGAAAGAATTTTCTAATGTCCTAAAGGATGAGCTGACATTTGACATTTGTTCTGAAAACTTCAGTGACATAAAAGATTTCCACTTTCTCAAGGAAGAGATAGAAAAAGGTTTTAAATCCATCACTGAGAAGATGAGCAGCCTCTCCCTGGATAAGCTGAAGGAATCCAGGCAGAAGCCTGAAGAAATCCTCATAGATCAGCTTTGTAACTGCTGCTGGGTAACGTGTCCATTCTGTGCAGCTGTTTGTACCAACACCATGAAAGATCATAGTCCTGATGACCACAGCACTCCTTTTCATCGACCTGATGGGGTAATAGGATCTCACTATGTACAAACTAAAGTCCTCAGCATCAGTTTCTGCACAACAATTGTTACAAGTGAAGGAGGTTTTCACCCTAGCTCAGAGAAATACATTCCCTACAAACAGTACAGAACTGCTGGTCCACCGTATGATACCTGGAGAATCACCCCTGATGGGTCTAACCTGGCATATTGGAAATGGTTTGTTTGTCAATTTAAAACGCAACTGGAAAATCACTATGGGAAAAAGTTCCAAGGCAGTGGAGCTATTCCAGATCTATGGAAATATATATCTAAGGAAGAAGCCATTAAAAGTCTGGAGGAAATGTTTTAATGAGCCAAAGAAACTGCAAATCTGCTGAAAATGATGATACTTGTTTTCACCTAATAACTCGTGAATCCAGCTGTGACGGTCTGATTTTGTCTTTTGAGTGAGAAGGAAAAAGGAAATTCTATAAATTATTAACATGAAGATGTTATGAGTGACTGTAAGTGAATCCGCAAAAAATACAAAGTGAAAAACAAAAGTCACATTCTCAATGTTGCATCTATCTAGGCTAGGGGTCCCCAACCTTTTTAGCGCCACGGACCGGTTTATGCCCGACAATATTTTCACAGACCGGCCTTTAAGGTGTCGCGGATAAATACAACAAAATAAAACTAGTACTGGTACCGAAAAAAAGATGATTTATTCATAACACACGTGAAAAAACCAAGGAAAACACAGTTAACAATAAAAACGATAACAAACTAATGCTAAAAACACTGAAAACCATACATTTCACACCCGAGCCTCAACTCTCGCGGCCCAGTACCAAACAACTCACGGACCGGTACCGGTCTGAGGCCCAGGGATTGGGGACCGCTGATCTAGGCTTTCAGAGTGTTTTCCAGATAAATACACTTTTAATAATCTAATTTTGTTAATTGGGATATCATTTACCTGTTTATCACAAAGATTTGTTTGTTTTTGTAAGGAAATTAAATCTAAAAACTGCCGTCAAACACAGTTTAACACTCTTAGATCATTAATTTCAAACTTTGCATCTGAAACCACAACAAAAACATCGTCTTTTGTAATTTAGTTGTGTAATTTTCAGTTTGATTTTAGATTTGATGTTTAAGTTAAAGTTTATTCTCACAGATATATGATTTGAAATCTGTTTGACTAATTTAATCTCAACCTGTTATATCCACACTGAATTTTGTTTAACTCGACTTTTATTTCATCTCATCTCTTTTTTTTTGTCTCAGCACTGGAATGATTTTTTTTTTATTCTTTGTTTGCATTTGCAAATGTTTAGCATATTTAGTCAAGTGAAAAAAGACATCTGGCAACAGTTTGAACAACTTTGTTTTCTATGTCTTAAATAATAAAATAGTTTATGCTTCATCTCATTTGAATTGCTTTTTTTTTTTCATTGTGTACAACACTGAATGCAGAATAGTCCATCTAATTGTCAAAATCTGCAAACCTTATATTTCATAAATTGCACTGATATGGAGCAGCAACAACTGATAAAACACAGATGAAACAAACCTGACAGCTGTCTGCTAAACTAAGTCAACTGGCTGTTTGTGTGATCAGATTTGTAAATTTGCAAATAAGTTTCAGTTACCTTCTTTTCATGTGTGACTTTGCTACACTTCTGCCGCGGTGGATCAGCAAATGTGTGAGGAGAGTTGTTTGTAAATAGGTTAAATCAGTGCATTAGGCCTGAGCTCAGGCTCACAAACTCAGGCATTCTCTCATGCTGTACCTGTACCATAATTTACCAAGTACTTACCACTAGATGGCGTAGTACTCAGCAATTTAAGTGTGAAATTGGTAGCAGTGGTTGTGCTGATACAAGGCCGGCTCAGTTTTTACACACTACAATGGATTTATCATGTGCTTGCTGTAAGTTTGTGTTAATGTTTTGGTTTTTTTAGTGGCTGTCACAAGTAATTCATATTGGAGCTGCGTTAACTGAAACGGTTAACTAAAAAACTCCCTCTGTGAGTGTCTCACAGGACCTGATCTCCAACTAGAAGCCAGAGAGATGTTCTTTAAACTCACTGTTTAACCTTAACACAATGTGTTCAAAATCACTTTGAGCTTGCACAGCTCTGGCTCATCATACAGCTGCAACAGCACAAATGGCCGGCTGGAAAATACTCAAATATGGTTGCAGTAAAAATGTCAAAGTACTTGCTTTGTTACATCACATTGTGAAATGTGAATAAGCAGTTTAACTGTGTACAAATCCCAGGAGCAGCCTGCACAGCACCGGCTGGACCCTTTAATATGCTTCAGGCAGGTCACTGGAAGGTCGGTGATTCCTCTGTGACCTCATCTCGACCCTTTGAAACTTCTGCCCTGATCCCAAACATCCACAAACTAAAACCTGTGCACATTTTGCTTCTTTTACAGGAACACAGTACTGACACATTAATATATAATGTAAACACAGTGACCACAAAAAAGGAGGGAAATTAAGTGAAGGAGGGGAATTAAAAGGGGAAAAGAACACATGAGACCAGTTGTTTCCTTACTTTTTCCACACTAAGCAACAGAAATATCTGAGATTTTCTGAGTTCTTTGTATATTTATGCATTTGCACACACATGCACGTGTGCACATTCACACATGGACAACATCACCCCTCAAATACAGTATAAGGTTACGTAGTAGGTGTTACATTACATGTTAACACCTACAACCAGAATTGTTTTATTATTCTTTCTGTGTTTTATTTCTTTCACTTTCTGTATTTTTGCTGCTTCTATGTCAGTACCTCGCTAATAATTTATACTTATTTCACACATCCTACATCAACACTACTGTGTAAGAAAATGGACACTTCCACACAAGGTGGTATACAAATGGGAATTTAAAAAGCAAACACACACACACACACGTAAAAATGCCATTCCACGTTCTTTTAAAATGGCCAATTAAAAATTTTTGTAAACTTGATTTTTATACTGGTTTAATACTGTCATATATTTTAGGGAGGCAGACCCATTCATTAGCATTAGCAAACTGATCTCTTTGTCAACCCATCACTATTTCATACAAGCATGTAACACAGTGGTTCTTAACCTGGGTTCGATCGAACCCTAGGGGTTCGGTGAGTCGGTCTCAGGGGTTCGGCAGAGCCTCCACCATGACATGCATGGCTCATTTTGTGCACCAGTAAAAAAATCACATTTTATTTTTCACTAAAGAGGGGTTCAGTGAATGCGCATATGAAGCTGGTGGGGTTCGGTACCTCCAACAAGGTTAAGAACCACTGATGTAACAAGTGAGGCATTTTAAATGCTTCATTAGAGGAAAGCACAAGTTAATACAGAGTATAAAGTGTTTCTGTACATTCATTCCCACATAAACTTGAGCAAAATCATTCAATATTGTATCTGTGTCTGTATCTGTAATCAGGCAGCAGTCCTCAGTCCCACACAGCCTTGTGACCTACATGACTCAGTCTCTTTCTGATCTCCACATCCTGTGGATGTCAAATGATGCAGGTCAGCAGAAGAAGTTCTCGGCCAGCTTCCTCATTCTTTTATTGTCAGTGGCCTTAAGGGGACGCTCTTCATCTTCAGGTTGCTCCTCTGTGATGGTGGCCCCTTTCAGCTTATCTTTATCAAGGTTTGGATGGAAGAACGTATAATAAATAACTTTAAATAACAGACCAAGGACATAAACTGCAACAACACAGGCAGCCGTGGTTAAAGGGTGTGTCACAAAATCAGGAGGATCTGTGCTCATCTTCCAGCACCACAAACCACAGAGGATGCAAATATCAATAAGGATATACACGTGATAGAGCACGGACCTGATCCTCATCCCCTTGGCCACACTAAACCAGTTAAAATACCAAATGAGGCCAACAGTGGTTCTGTAAAGCCATTCTCCACGAGGGTCATCCATGAAGTTGGTCTTCGATCGCCAAGCGAAGAAGAATAAAACCAGCCAAGAGCAGATGAAGTGGGCGAAGATGAAGCAGGGCAGCACGGAGGCAAAAAGAGCGAGAGCAGCGATGCGAGAAGAGATGAGAACCAGGAAAAACACCACATGATCTAACGAGATCATGTGGTGTTTTTCCTTCTCTGGCAGGAAGGTGCACATTGAGTGATCGTAGGTGGTCAAAAAGGAGGCGATGGACAAAGTCGAGCCGATGGCCTTCAACACTGAGGAGAGAGCGAGGGACAGAGTCAGAACAAACGTTGATTCTTTGTTAGAAGATCCAAGTAATTTACGAGTTCAAAAAGCAACCCCAAATATTTTCAAACATTTTTTGTCATTCAGTATTTTATTATTTCGACTGTATGATGTTTGTTTCATTTGGCATTTAACATTTTCCCATCAACCAATTATAATAGGTTAGTATAATTATTTCTCTTCTATTCACATCTCTGTGTGAGCTCCAGCAAAGATGCTTTTAATTGTCTGCTGCAATTTCACTTTCCAAAATTTTATGACCAGATTTCACACAAAAATTGAAGCAATTTTGAATTTGATGGCAGCAACACATCTCATGGAGGCAAAAGAAGGCTGGACAAGTAAGTGAACAATTTCAGAAAAATGTTCCTCAGTGTTCCTCATCATCTACACTGGAAAAAAGGGATTGGCCAGCTCTTGGATTTACATAAGCAGCTTGCATGTATTTAACACAAGTGACTCATGCTTTAAAGTTAAGTGTAACTATATAGTGTAGAAACTACATGATTAAATTGTTCATATCATGTTCGAGTGAAGTAAGTCAATGATATAGCAATGGTAAATCCTGCGACACTGCACAGGATTTCAGTTCACGCTTTGGATCGTGGTTTGAGGAAGGCATCCATCTCAGTCAAGTCGAGCAGCCGCCTCTACTTTTTTTTGGTATACCGAAAAAAGTAAATTGGGTGGTTGTTACATTAAAAAAGTCTAACTTGTAATTTGAAGAAAATAATTTCATGTTTCTATGGTGAAAGTAATTAAATCATGTAGGATCTGCATGAAATTCAGCAACTTAATTTGTTCCTGGTGAGATGACCTGTTACAATCTAGTAAGAGTGGTTAGTTTCTGGACTCATGAAATTAACAAGATCACATGAGTTTTCAAAAATTGCAGGAAAACCACTGGAGTTATAAGAGGCAGACAGCTACACACACACCACGTGTATGCCATCGCTTTGTGGTTCAAATCCACAATCCACTGGGTGTTCTGGTTTCCTCCCACAGTTAACAGTAACACAATTAGAGTTAGGTTAATTGGTGATTCCAAATTGCTCCTGAATGTGAGTGTAAATGGTTGTTGGTCTCTATGTGATAGACTGGTGAGCTGTCCAGGGTGTACCCTGCCTCTTAACCTGTCACTTTGGGGTTATGCCCCAGCCCCCCAGAACCCGGATAAGGATTGGATAGTTGTTGTAAGTAGGGCTGGGTATCATCACTGATTTCTAGAATCAATTCATTCCGATTCACAAGGTCCCGAATCTATTCAATCCACGATTCGATTCAATTCGATTTAAATCTGGGAAATTTTGCCTCAGAAATATTATAATTCAGATCAGTACATTTACATATTTTTGTATCTATAAAAAGGAAGCTGACACTTTCCAGACTGTGAGCATCACAGCAGATGCCTTTGTGTCAAAGTAGCTGAAGATAAAACACAGAAAAACAAGAAGGTGATTTTCCTGGTCTGGATTTTATAAAAATATTCTGCAGTACATCAAAAACAAAAGAAAACCATTAATCAGCATATGAACATTACCTCTGAAGTTACAGAGGTTTTATTAGAGACACAGCTGAGCGTTTTGCATAATTTTAAAAAGTTTAAATTTGTTCAGTATTGAAGGCAGAAATTAGGTTTTCTTTTCCGAAGTAAGTAAAAGGAAACAAACATTGGCCGACAGCCTGTAAACAACAGTAGACTTGTGCGTAACAAGCAAGCGAATAATGAAGAAAACAGACTTTTAGACGGGAAACTGTTCTTGAAGTACAGAGAGAGAGAGAGAGAGAGAGTGAGAGAGAGAGAGAGTGAGAGAGAGAGAGCTGTGCATGAAGTGTGATTTTATTGTGGTGGAAGCAAAACAGCAAAAGTCAGAGTGAATTCATGACGATGTTTATGTGAAGCTTAGTTTGGATCTTCTTTTGCTGCTGGCTCGGTCAATATTGTTTGGAGAGAGATAAAACTAACAGCTTTATGATCAGCGCAAAAAGGGCGTAAACACAAAGCGCAGACCCGCCGAAACATTGGAATCAGTGAGCTGTCGGCTTTCAGCCCCGACCGTGTCCGTGGCATCGGGTGAGAAAGGCGACATCTCACTGATTCTGATCCGTCGGCGGGTCCGCGCTTTGTGTTTACGTGCAGAATCCGTGTTCCTGCTCTCATTTACTGTTTTAAATGTTTGGTGGTTGTTGAAATTTTGTGATCTTTCACCTGAGATTCCGGCGTTTCGAGAAAAATAAATTTATATTAAAAAATCGATTCAGGATTTTAATGAATCGATTTTACGTTATCCAAGCCAGAATCGATTTTAATCGATGAATCGATTATAAAAACCCACCCCTAGTTGTAAGTCCATTTAATTTTTATGTAAACCGGACTCTAGACTTTGTTGAACATTATGTAATATGAAGTGACCAAGTAGTATTGGGGTAAAAGTCATTGAGCAGTTCCAGATTACAAGGCTCAACTTACTTCATCTAAACATGTTTCATCATGTTTTATCAACACAAAATGAGCAGGCTTATTGAATATGAATAAGTTGTGTTGATTTAACTAAGTTGTTTAAGTTTCTGCCAAAGCAAAACAATTGTGTGCAACCAATGTGCACTACTGAATTAAGTATAGGGATGGGTATCGAAAACCGGTTCTTGTTGAGAACCGGTTCCCAGTGTTTCAATTCCTTGGAATTCTTTGCCATTTTTGCAAACGATTCCCTTATTGATTCCAGTCGCCCCGAATGACGTCACCACGTTGCGGAGCGTCATTTACCTGGCAGGAAACATGGCGGCTCAAACGCTAAAAAGTTTGGTCATACTTTACGAGAACGGATGACAACAGGGCAACTTGCAATACTTGCAAGTAGATATTTCATTTAAGGGAGGAATATGCAAAAGCATTTGCTCACAAAACACGTGATAACCTTAAATGAATGTCGTGTTTTTAATTCCGCTCCGGACTCGTGAATCTCAACCCCGCAGCAGCGGTAACGTTTGCACGTCCTCTCCCGTTAATGCGGCAGGTAAATAATCAACTAACAGTGCATATTATGATGGCGCGATCAGCCTTATTACAAAACCTGCCATTACTGTGCATTTAGGTGACCGTGATGAGAGAGACAGACAGAGTGCTGGCAGTTCTCGCTGCAGTCTACTGGTAGCGTCTCCTTTCAGGCCAGGATAGACGAATGTCACCGAGCAGTGACTAAGTTTGTGGTAAAAGGCTTGCACCCATTTGCCACAGCAGATGCCCCCAATTTTCGGTAAGTGAATGTGTTTAATTGTAGGCAGGGACATTACTGGATATTCTTGTGTAATTGCTACTGAATAATTTATGTTATACTTTGTTATTGCTACAGAAGAATATTTATTTTATTATTTTACGTTTACAATTTTTTTTCCTGGGGACCCTGTGACACCCCATTGAAGAGCCGTAGGCTGTGGATCTCTTAAGATCTCACTGTTGGGTTTGTAAGGCCATGCTGCTCCTAAATTTATGTCTTGTTCAAAGAGAAGATATAAAACAAAGTTCTAAGCTAATCGACCTTAGTGTTCTCCTTTTTAAAAAAAAAAAAAGAATCGATAAAGAATTGAATCGTTAAACAGAATCGAAAATGGAATCGGAATCGTGAAAATCTTATCAATACCCATCCCTAATTCAGTACATGCAACATACTAATTTTTTTCAAGGCATTCTTTTTCTCCTGGATTACCCTTTTGTGTTACACAGTTCGCTGTTTTTCCTTTTGCTACCTAGCCTGACCTGTCTCCCCAAGGTGATATTTGTGTATTGTATGTACGGTCGGCAAGGTCCGTCATCTCGGTTGTGGGCAACTGCAACTGACAAATAAAGGCTATCTCATCATCTCATCTCTCACCAAATGGTGGCTGCCTATTGAACCACCTGTTGAATTGGCAGTTTGCACATCTGGAAAGGCACCATCAATGCTGAAAGTTTCTAGAACAACACGTGCTCCCATACAGACCTTTATGTAGCGAGAGCCTTAGAAACAAACTGAACAACACAGCAAGACAAGGCTGAACTGCATACTGCGTGTATTATAAAGGCTTCACGATAGAGTCTGGGTGACCTGGTCTGCCTTCAGTCACAATCTCTCACCAACTGAAAACATTTGCAGCATCATGAAACAAAAAATACGACTCAGAACTGTTGATCAGCTACAATCTTACATCAGGCAAGAATGGGACAGTGTTCCTCTCCCAAATGTCCAGCAGCTCATCGCCTCAGTTCCCAGACATTTACAGACTGTTGTTAAAAGAAGAGGGCAAACTACATAGTGGGAAATTTGACCCTGTTCCTATTTTTTTGACACATGGTGCTGCCATCAAACTCAAAATGAGCTTGATGATAGACTGATATATTTTCTATGTTCTGTTGTAAATAAAATAAGTGTTTATTAATTTGCAGATCACTGGATTCTGTTTTTATTTACAATTTATACAGCGTCCCAACCCTTTTGGAATTCAGGTTATAAACAGATGAGAAACCTTTGAATGTGGTTTTATTCGTAATTCTACTTTCAACAAAAAGCTACACCTGAGTGATCCAAGTATACGTGATCAAAAGCTGAGTAACAAACTGTACCTGTAACAGGATCCAGCCGACATTTGTCCAGAATGATGGTGAGCATGAGAGCAAGCTGCGGGGCGCTCTCTGAAAACGTCTCTATGAAGCACAAAATGTAGAGATCCTGTCTCAGAAACTCGGCCACACTTTCCATGTAAGCTTTGCACAAACTTCTCCATGACTCCTGCATACCTGTGAACCAGAAAAACCAGTTACATCAAATCCTCCCACCAGACACGCTGAACTGAAAATATCTCAAACCAAAAAGTAGCAACAAACGTCCGAATAAAACAGGCTTTACCCAATTATAATAAAGAAAAGAAAGATCTACAGAACATAAGTAGTAAACAACTGAGTGATTGATGTGACTAGCTTATATACTGAAAAGAAAATGGATCCATGACTCATGGGTCTATAAACAGAAACCTAAAATCAAGAGGAAATTAAACAGAATAATTTGTAAATAATTTAATGTTACTACACCTGTAGTGTAGTGGGTGCAGCTGCCAAATAAACAAGTTCATTTAATTTTATTTCCTATAAATCAAATATTTCTAGGAACATGTGAGGAAATGTAAAGATGGTGCCTGGGGCTCTATGAACGCACAAATATCATCATGAAACAACCCGAAGAAGATCCCCAGCTGGAAAACATGCAGCAGCTTGAGCTGGCACTGGCTCGGCTTCTTCTCAATCTTTGTCTTCATTTTGAAATCATCGTAACGGTACCACAGCCAGCTGTACACCTGAACCAACATGGACGAGCCCAAGAGAAACAGCAGCAGGAGGCTGAAGTACACGTAGGCCTCCTGCTTGTAGAGGGACACAGCAGACCATATATCCAGCCCTATATCAAGCAGGAACAGCAACAAGTCCACACAGGTGAAGAGAAAGTACCGAGTGCAGCACTTAATCTCATCCTCGGAGCCCGGCATGCTGCCTCGATGGCCTGCTTCTAAAGCAGCTACGTCATAAACTAAAACTGAAACTGAAACAGCCAGCCAGCGTTTAAAAAACACCTCTTAGAGACTGATCTACTCATGATATGAGCTAATATCCACCCATCTTAAAGACACACATGCATACATATAATCAACTGTAGTATGTCCACCGAGACATGAATACAACTTAAATCTGTAAAAGAACAAATCAACATTAACACATTATAATTGATGAGAGAAAAATAAACAGTAAGGAACGATCTGGACTTTTGATTACAGCAGAGATTGTTACGAATGCATTGAACCGGCTTTGGTAACTATTGTCCCTGATGTAAATATGAGTTTGTGAGTTTTGCAAATATCTATTTTTCATTTTTTTAGCAGCATAGTGCTTTTTTCCAATTATTTTTAAAAGTTAGGTCAAGGCTCCAAAAGCCCAAAGGCAATATAACAGTTTTTGTTTGCTACATGGATCATTTTAGTTCAGCTGGGTGTCTTTCCTTTTGTTATATTTCTTTAAGAGTTCAAAATGTGTTAATTACATAAATAAAATGTAATCTTCTCTGTAGCACTTCATGGATTTCATAAGCAACACACCTTAGTTGTTCACACAAAGCATAAAGGTAAAAAACAATATATACAGTGTTATCTTCATTTTAGATGTCAAAATGTATTTGTGGCTCCCAGTGTTTTCTTTTGCGTGGAAACCGGGTCCAAATGGCTCTTTGGGTGTTAAAGGTTGCTGACCCCTAGGTTAGACGGTAGAAAAAAGAACACGCTGAGCTAATGGCTAACAGCTAGAGGAGACTGTCGTGTCTAATAATTTGAAACTTCTCTTGATAGTTTGGGCGGAATTCTGTTGCTGGAAACCCATGGTTATTCATGTCCCATGTTGTTGCAGGTATGTGTATTTTAAAACATGTATTTGGTTGAGCTGCAGGTTAATTCTGTTTAAGAAATACTGCTTATTACGTTTTGTCCAGTAGATGGCAGCATTGTTCCATTTACCATTGTACATGAAAGGAAATTTTGGTTTTGGTCTGGACGTTTATTTATTTTCACATGAATATGAATGCGCATTTAAGTAAATTAATTTTCCTTTTTTTTTTTTTTTTTACCTAAACCACTATACAGTAATATTTTTCTTTTTTTCCCCGTAATAAGTTTTGTTGCCATTTTATTTTCCAATAAATTTTTGGTTTTTATTTATTTTGAGAAAATTAAGAGTTCCCTATACGATCATTTGTTTTTCCCGTTGTAGCAACGAAGCTTTTGCTGTGTTTGGGCGGAATCCTGTTGCTGGAAACCCATGATTATTCATGTCCCATGTTGTTGCAGAGACCCACAAAAGGGGAATAAACCACACCTGAGCTCTACCCATCTCGAGTCCAGAGAGTTTTACTCATACAGCACTGGAGATAGAGACTGAGAGGGGTTACACTAGCTTGTTTCAAAGATTCTGTACAGCAGCTTCAAATGTTTTCCAAAAACACACATACACTTACCTTATCAGTGTTTCTCAAACTTTTTACACTGTGTACCACATGAGAAAATGTCAAGCTCTCCCAAGTACCACTATGAAAGCATGAAACTCATAAATGTTACAACACAAAATTCCAATCTGTTACTAAAATGAAAAGTCACATAGGTTAAAATAAAAGAAAAAATCGTTGTATAATCATTGTACACATTGTACCATAGGCAAAGTTGTAGTATTTATTTATTTTTTATTCTAATCCATTCTTCTTTTGCACTATTTAAATAACCTTTATCAGATTTGATGGTTTTGTTACAGACTTTTCAAAAAAGTGTTTTGATTTTCTTTCACAAATGTGGGGTTTAAATTGTGTTAAAATGTACAAAACAGTGATGTCATGTTTTGGACCCAGGCACAGAGAGACTTGATGGATTTAAGAATTTTATGATTTGGACTTCCGGTGTTTTGGTGGCGAGAGTAGCAGCATAAACAGGAGCTCCTGCATCGATAGCTAAAATAATCCGCAATTCAAGAATATAATTCATTAAAAGCGACTTTCCCTTCAAGAATAATGAGCGGAGATAAAAATAAGAAGGGACGAGCCCCAGGCCGAAGCTTAGAAACGCGACTTGAGAGTAAGACATATGAAACACGCTCCGAGCAAGAGGGTGAGAAGATGGCGGCAGAGGCCGCAACATCAGCGCTAGGCCCCCTCAGACAAGTGGTGAGTGAAGTAGTGGCGGAGGGCATGCAAGACCTTAAGGCAGAGATGAAGAAGGAGCTATCGCTCGTGAGAACAAGTTTGAAAGAGGACATGAAAGCCCAAATGAGCGAGTTAACCCACGAGATAAATCAACAGGTTACCGCCGCCACAAGCAGGATCGAGGAGGTGGGGAAACGTCTGGAAGAAATGGAAAGAAACATGGTAGGGAAGGAGAAATGGGACATTGGAGTGAGGGATGCCATTGTTCAGCTGCTGGATAACCAGAGGCAGCTCCAAGAGAAGGTTACGGATTTGGAGGGGCACTCACGCCGTAATAACATACGGATATATGGCATCCCTGAGAACATAGAAGGCACCTCCATGCTAAGGTATGTGGAAAGCATGATGATATCGGAGTTGGGGGACGGTGTGGACTTGGGCAGCGAGAAGAACCTAGGGATAGAGAGAGCTCACCGGGCGCTGGGAGTGCAGCCGCCGCCGGGGGCGCCCCCTCGATCAACGGTGGTGCGCTTCTTAAAGTTCAATATTAAAGAACAAATCCTACGCGCTGCATGGAAGAAGCCTGGATATATAAAGGAGAAACGGATTTTCTTTTAGTGATGGGACGTTCTGTATCGAGGCTTCGGAGCGTGTGTCGAGTAATGGAGGGGGCGTATCGAGGCTTGCTTCATTTATGGGAGGAGCTGAAAATGATGACGTCCGAAGCCTCGCTGCCCGGCTGTACCACGTGACTGGTTCATGAAGTGGTTCGAACTTTGCCGCGAGCTATGACAGCGATATAAACCCCTCAGATTTCATTCAAAATGTAGGTGTTTGATGGAGAGTTGCGGTTAGTGAGAGTTTGGAGACAGTTTGGAGGTTTATGAGAGTGAGGAGAGAAAGTCAGGAGAGAATGGAGCCAGCTAAGAAGAGGAGGATGTCCTCCCCTGTGAGGGAACATTTTGATCTTATTCCTCCCAACAAGGTATGTAAATTTCTACAGAAGATGTATTTTTATGATACTGATGGTGCAATACAATTTATGTTAAGCTGTCTTTACTTTTGTACAAGGTGAAGTGTTTGCTATGTGCCAGGGAGCTGGGATATAACAACAACACCTCATCCATGCTTAGGCACTACAGAGCTTTGCATGAGAATAAGGGGAACACCGATTGTGGAGCAAGACCAGGTGAGCCATCAAATGCAATGATAATATAGGATGCAGTAATGTTACTAAATGATATAACAATATTATACAACTGTAATAAGTTACGTGTGTGATATTTATATTTGTGCTTTGTCTTTATTGTCTTTCCTCAGGAGAACAATCTCAAATAGATGAAGACCTGGTCAGCATGGTGATTGAGGACTCCCAGCCATTTAGCATTGTGGAGGACAAAGGATTCAAAAGACTTGTTAAATCATTAAATCCTAGCTATGTTCTCCCCACTAAAAAGGTCGTAAAAGCAGTGAAAATTTAGTTTTTACAGAATAAAATGTGAACAGGCAGGACTGAGGCTCAAAGCCTCAGTGTGTAGCTGTCCATACCTCAACGTTACAAAAGCACAACTACTGTCCACACCCCAACCACACCTCACCTCACAGTAAATGATCATTTCCATTTCAAGCATTTCCAAATAATCATTTCCCATACTGCCACTATAAATATACACAGTATACTGCCATCACTACAATATACATGTTTTACACACTCCTTTTGTTGTTGACATTTACAGGCTGTGTGCAAAATGCCACACTCTTCAAATTCATGCCAGCTATTATTTTTACGTCCAGTAGGTGTCCTGCTAGAGCAAATGAAGCTTCATGAAGCTTCGCGTTGGGATGAACCAATTGGATGAAAAGCTTCAGTGCTTCATGAGGCTTCATCTGCCCATCACTATTTTCTTTGATCATGACTATGCCGAAAACATACAAATGAAGAGAAAAGAGTATGGCCCAGTTAAAAAAGTACTTAAAGAAAACGCCATCCGGTTCCAGACCCTGCTTGCTAAATGCGGGTTCATTTTGACTTGGGAATGGTCCTATACAATAACGTGGAGGAAGCTGCAGCGGATCTAAGAAGACGGTGGGACCGGTGGCCACAAGAAAGCCCAAAGGCATTACGGCGGAGATGATCAGCAGTATGTTACCGACGAGCGTGGTTGGGCCGCGGTGCGCCGGGAATACAGCTGATCTACGCGGGAGCGCACGGGAAAAGCTGAAGGTTTTCCAGCGCACGGAGGACGTCGGTACGGAGGAGTAACACCTGTGCCCCACCCGCCCCGTTTCGCTGTTAAGATGAACATAAGACCAACGGAACAACAGGTGCACCGGGCTGCTGATCAATACAGGGGGGTATATGGTTGGATGGCCTCCTCCCCTGGCCGTGATGGAATATGGCACGTCGATCCCCCTTTGATCATGGAGTGGTGAGGGTCCGATGCAGGTGACTCACATGTTTTTTGTTTTTGTTTTTTAGTTTCCCTTTTTCTTTTAAAATAGGAAACGAGAGGGGCCCCACACTGTGGCATTTCCCCCAGACTGAGAGGAGAGAAAAAAAACCTCTCTTATGGAAGACCTGGTTTATTTGGTTAAGACAAGTTCTGTCTTTGTTCATGTGTGTTTATTATGTGTTCTGAGGGCTGGGAGTATTGTTATGTTGGTGCAGGAAAATAAGTTGGAAATGCATAGAACATATGCGGTATTATAAGGTATTGTCTTTGAATGTAAATGGTATAAAGAATCCCATTAAGAGGAGTAAGATAGTTTCAAAGCTAAAAAGGGAAAAAAATGATATTGCATTTCTACAAGAAACGCATCTATCAAAGGAAGAACATGAGAAGTGGAAGAGAATGGGATTCAAAAATATCTATTATGCCTCACATAGATCTGGCAAAAAAAGAGGAGTGGCCATTCTGATACCGAACAAGGTTGGTTTTGAGTTTACTGGAGAACATAAAGATAAAGAGGGAAGATTTGTGTTGGTGAAAGGGAAAATGGAACAGGAAGACGTCACGCTGTGTAATATATATGCACCCCCTGGTAGTAGTACGGTTCTTTAAGGAGATATTTGTTGTGAATTTTAGCACTACGGTTAGCATTTACTGGATATTGTTTTATAGTGACATTATGCAAGAAAACTCTGTCATTCAATAAGGCCCCTTTGTTTTAGTTATTTTTCTCTTTGACCCAAGAATTGATGTGTGAGAATCACAGGCTGGTACAAGGTTGAAATACCACAGAGATCACTCCCTCAGCTACATTAGTTTCTTAATCTTTTAGACGCCTGTTGAAGGCCAAATGGTTTGTTTCAGATTTCACTAATGAAAGAACTCTTCGTTTTGTGCCTTGAAAATATGTCGCTGAGATAATCACAATTGTAGCTGAACTAATACACTACACAAAGGATGCTTCTTCACCCAAGGGCAGGAAGACGCTCCCTTATCTTGGTCTGTACTGGTTTAAACTGATAATCTGCTGTCTCATGAATTTTACCCTCTATATAAACTGTTGTACTTGTGAATAAAGTTGAGTCAATTTGGGAAGACAACCTGAAGCAGTCTCTGTTTTCTTGTTCTCCCAAGCTGCTCCCGAGCTCGTACTAACACGCTGAATGGCATGCTTGAATATTACTTGAGAATATATTTGACTGTGTTACAGACTAAGGGACATTCTCTGCTGATAGGTGAAGGTACATTCTCTGCTGATAGACGTCCACGCCTCGAAGGAAGTCGATCCACGGATTAGGCCCTGGAAACCGTTTCCTTCAATATTCAGTCTTATTGCCGCAGAAAGTGTTGGTACATGTATATGTGCAGGAGATTTTAATTTACTTCTCCATCCAAAATGGGATACAACTAGCCGAGACCGGAGGGGAACTAAATTAGAGAAACAAGTAAAAACAATGTTATCTGAGTTGGGGCTTATAGATATATGGAGATATTTACACAAACATGAACGCAAATTTACATTTTATCCATATGTACTTGAGGATTGATTATTTCTTTACTTTTAGTAAAGATCTCCACAGAGTGAAGGATTGTATAATAGGACAGAGAGATTTATCTGATTATTCGGGACTAACTATGAAGATTGGGTTTAAAGCTAGCCCCAAAAACACCTTATGGAGGCTTAACACAGGTCTGTTAAATAATGACTCGTTTAAAAGAGAAATGGGACAGGAGTTAAAAACATATTTAGAACTCAATGACAATGGAACAGTTAATCCTACAATTTTATGGGATACCTTAGGGGTAAAATTATTGCAAAATGTGCAGTCCTAAAGAAGGTGAGAGCAAAAAGGCTGTCAGATTTGCAGGAAAATTTGGAAAAATTGGAACAACTTCACACCGTTACAAGGTGCCCCCAGGTATTGGAGCAGATGAGGCCGGTAAACAGGAGATCCACAAAATTTTAAGTGAGGAAATTGAAATTTTTAAAAAATATAATAGACAACGGTGGTATGAGGCAGGACCCAAAGCGGCTAGGCTATTATCATGGAGACTCAGGAGGCAACAACAGGAGAACACTATTCATAAAGTTCGAAATTTAAAAACAAATAAGATAACTAATAAACTCAAAGAAATTCAGAGAGCATTTGAAGAATATTACGCTGAGCTATACACACAACCGGATAAAACAGATGAGCATAAGATTCAGAATTTCTTATCCAGCCTAGATCTACCATTTATAGGTAAGCAGCAGAATAAAAAACTCATCAGAGAAATATCAGCAGAAGAGATTAACATTGGGATCTCAAAACTTGCTGACAAAAGACCCTGCATTGTTATATGAAGTTAATTATAATCGGGTGAACAGGAAGATATATGAAGATCTGGAGAGGTGGGGTCTGCTCCTCCTCGATCTGGGCAGCAGAGTTAGAGCGATAAAGATAAATATCCTCCCAAAGCTGC
Organism: Aulonocara stuartgranti; assembly: GCF_965226115.1. NCBI lineage: Eukaryota > Metazoa > Chordata > Actinopteri > Cichliformes > Cichlidae > Aulonocara > Aulonocara stuartgranti. The sequence goes on from NC_138957.1 coordinate 28,376,650, forward strand.
TATATTTGTTTGCAGCACTTCCAGTTGAGGTTCCAGCAAAACAATTTAGGGAGTGGGATGCATTGCTCAAGATTCATATCCGGAAATAAAAGGCTGAGAGTGAAATATGCAACAATGCAGCTGCCTGGTGAGTGGGGGGGGCATGGCTCTACCGTGCTTTGAGGATTACTATCTGGCAGCCCAGATCAGACCTCTAGTGTGCTGGTGTAACTCTAAGTTTGAGGCAAAATGGAAGGACATTAAGCTTTCTTTGATGGATTTCCCAATACAGTCTGTTCTGGGGTCTCTTGAGAGTTTACCACAGGCATATCAGATGCAAAATTTATGTGTAAGTTTTTCCCTGAAAAAATGGGCAGATGTGATTAAAATTTTTGGTCTTAATAGGGAAATAGGGTTGCTGGGATGGCCAGCGTATCTCCCACGCTTCCTTCCAGCATTGTTAGACCATAAATTCAGGGAGTGGTCCAGGCATGGAATCACTGCAATCTGTAAGATAGTTAAGCATGGGGAGCTGATCAATTTTGAGGTCATGTGTCAGATTTACGAGATCGGCAGGGAAGATTTTTATCGTTACCTACAGGTTCGGAGCTTCTTCCCGGAAGGAAATTAGAATGCTTGACGCAGATGCTAGTGGGGTGATCCGAATATTTATGGATGCTTATGGTGAGAACATTATAAGAGGTACTATAGGCAAAATATACAGAAGTTTTACAGCCATGAAAAAGACCTCAACAAGATATGTCAGTCATCGATGGGAAAAAGAAGCAGGTATAACTATCTCAGAGGAAGATTGGTTGCGGATGTGGAAGAATGTGTTATCTACCACAAATTCTTTAACATGGCGAGATTTTGGATGGAAGAATTTAATTAGATTCTTCATCACACCAAAGCAGAAATCCAAAATAAGTGGTTCAGGTGCTTCATGCTGGAGGGATTGCGGGGAGGTCGCTGCAGGTTGCTTCCATGTCTTCTGGTCATGCCCTAAACTGAAGACCTTTTGGGAGGAGATTAAACAAATGGTGATGGATGTGCTGGAAGTAACACTGGACTTCTCCTTTAGTACCATGTACCTTGGGAATATCCCTGAGGATATAAATAACAGAGACTCATACTTACTGAAAATAATTATGGTTACATGCAAAAAGGCAATTACTAAGTGTTGGTTACAGACAAGCCCCCCCACACAGAAGCTGGTCATAGACATTATTAACACAATTCATCATATGGAACTGATTACCCTCTCACTGTGGCTACAGAAGGAGAAAGGAGAGAGACTTTGGGAACGATGGGATCGTTATACGTCAAGAGACTAGAAACTGATACCTCTGTGATGCAGACAGCTGCGAATGGAACATGCACCTGTGTAATATGTAATATGTGTAAGTAAAACAAGGCGTTGTGTATTTTGGAATATGTGAACATATGTGAATGTGTTGGTTTCCCTTGCCCTCTTTAGTTCTGTATGTAAAATAAGATGAAAATCAATAAAGAGAAAGTATTAAAAAAAAGAAAAAAAAAAAGAATCTTATGATTTAATATAGAAATTTGCAGACTTGCACAGAGATGTTAAAATTATGATGACTGATAATGGAGACGAAGACAACAGCCAAAGAGGACAAGGAGGAACAGGGGTTTAAATGCACCAAGGAGACAGTCAGAAAGAACTCGGGACAACTGGAGACATTTATGGATGCAGGGACTGACAGAGACAGGAAAGAAGTGTCACAATACGGCTGTGTGCAGGCAAGAGTAGGACCCAAACGCAAACTCACAGAGACAAAAAGTAAACTCAAAAAACACAGCTTTATTGCTGGCGTGGAGTGGGACACGAAAAACAATACAAAATAAACTAAACTGGGAAAACTAAAGCACAAGGAGCCACAGGGAAAAATCACACAGCTATGAGGGAGGACGCAACACTGACAAAGAGAAACATGGGGCTTAAATACACTGAGGGATAACGAGGGGGAATGAGCCACAGGAGGAGAGCACAGCTGAGAGTAATTAGGCAGGACGAGGCAAGGGAAGCAAAACTAGAAACATTAACATAGAACAGACTGTGAAAGTAAAACAGGAAACACACTGACGGAACTCAAGACATGTAAACTTAACAGACTGGGGAGACAGAACATAGGGACCTGAAACATGGAACAGAAAGGCACAGTAGATGCAACATGAACATAACAATGCCACAGGGGAAGAATAAAACAAAATGCAGGAACACAGGACCTCTTTCAAAATAAAATGGGAAACATAATGAAACGCAAACATGACAACATAAGAAACACAGACATGAAGCACATGAAGGACAAGGGAGACTTAACGGGGTTGGATACACAAGGGGAATCTAATAACAAATGAACTTAGATAACCTAATGAACAAAATAAACTCAAACTTAAGACACTGGGTCAAAAGACCCAGGATCATGACAAGAAGACTCATCGTGACGAGTAAAGTTTACCTTGCCTGGCTGGGCAGCCCTCTGGATGCTCAGCACCCTCAAAGCTCTGATCCTAGAATTGCCCCTGGTTTACCTCATACAGTGGCTTGCAAAAGTATTCGGCCCCCTTGAACTTTTCCACATTTTGTCACATTACAGCCACAAACATGAATCAATTTTATTGGAATTCCACGTGAAAGACCAACACAAAGTGGTGCACACGTGAGAAGTGGAACAAAAATCATACATGATTCCTAACATTTTTTACAAATAAATAACTGAAAAGTGGGGTGTGTGTAATCATTCAGCCCCCTTTAGTCTGAGTGCAGTTAGTTGCCCATAGACTTTGCCTGATGAGTGCTAATGACTAAATGTGCACCTGTGTGTGATCTAATGTTAGTATAAATACAGCTGCTCTGTGACGGTACAAAAAATAAATAAATTGTGGCCACGAAATATCATTTCGAGGCCACGAAATAGGTATAACGTGCCCACGAAATACTTATTTGTGGCCACGAAACACTTGATGATATATATATATATACACTCAACAAAAATATAAACGCAACACCTTTGTTACTGCTCCCATTCCCCATGGGATGGACGTAGAGACCTAAAATTCAGTCCAGATACACAATATAACCATCCCTCCCAAACAGTGGACACAAATCAGTCCAAATGTGTGGTAGTGGGCACATCTGCCATATTGAGATAATCCATCCCACCTCACAGGTGTGCCACATCAGGATGCTGATCTGACATCATGAGTAGTGCACAGGTGTACCTCAGACTGCCCACAACAAAAGGCCACCCTGGAATGTGCAGTTTTGTCTCACAGCAAAATGCCACAGATGCCACAAGCAATGAGGGAGCGTGCAATTGGCATGCTGACAGCAGGAATGTCAACCAGATCTGTCGCCCGTGCATTGAATGTTCATTTCTCAACCATAAGCCGTCTCCACAGGCGTTTCAGAGAATATGGCAGCACATCCAACCGGCCTCACAACCGCAGACCTCGTGTAACCACACCAGCCCAGGACCTCCACATCCAGCAGGTTCACCTCCAAGATCGTCTGAGACCAGCCACCCAGACAGCTGCTGGAACAATTGGTTTGCACAACCAAACAATTTCTGCACAAACTGTCAGAAACCGTCTCAGGGACGCTCAACTGCATGCCCGTCGTCCTCATCGGGGTCTTGACCTGACTCCAGCTCGTCGCCGTAACAGACTTGTGTGGGCAAATGCTCACATTCGATGGCGTCTGGCACGTTGGAGAGGTGTGCGCTTCACAAATGAATCATGGTTCACATTGTTCAGGGCAGATGGCAGCTGAGAATGTCCCAGTTCTTGCATGGCCAGCATACTCACCGGACATGTCACCCATTGAGCATGTTCGGGATGTGCTTGACCGGCGTATACGACAGCGTGTACCAGTTCCCACGAATATCCAACAACCTCGCACAGCCATTGAAGTGGAGTGGACCAACATTCCACAGGCCACAATTGACAATCTGATAGACTCCATGCGACGATGTGTTGCACTGCATGAGGCAAATGGTGGTCACACCAGATACTGACCGGTTCTGGGTCCCCAGACCCCCAATAGCGCAAAAAACTGCACATTCCAGGGTGGCCTTTTGTTGTGGGCAGTCTGAGGTACACCTGTGCACTACTCATGATGTCAGATCAGCATCCTGATGTGGCACACCTGTGAGGTGGGATGGATTATCTCAATATAGCAGATGTGCCCACTACCACACATTTGGACTGATTTGTGACCACTGTTTGGGAGGGATGGTTATATTGTGTATCTGGACTGAATTTTAGGTCTCTACGTCCATCCCATGGGGAATGGGAGCAGTAACAAAGGTGTTGCGTTTATATTTTTGTTGAGTGTATATATATCATCCCAGGGCACATTCACTAGAACCTGCGTCAGCCATAGTATGGAGTCCTTGCTGTTGGTGATGTCCTTAAGGTGAGTGTATTATTTTTATATTTATTTCATATTGTTATCCCGCAATTTGGCAGTTATTTATTCAGACCTATATTGTTACTATGTTCTAAATGGTATCTGCTGACGTTTCAAATGTTGTATCCTCATGTTGTTACTACACGTTGTTTTGTTGTGCTAATATGTAGCCGTAAACTAATTTTTAACTGTAGGACGTGTGGCGGCCCCGCAGCACACTTTCAAAGTAGAGCAAGGCTGAAGGCTACTAATAAACGAGGTATGTTCAACATAAAACCTTAGTTCTCTGTGTCACGAAGGTGTCTCTCTTTTACCCTGGCCACATCACCATACTAGCTGGTGCAACTAATCTGGTCTGGACAATAATAACAGTTTTAGATGGAAAGCATCTTAAAATTGCCTTTTTTTTGCAGAACATCTCCTTTGAAAGTAGCATCATGTGAGTCACACTTGTTAAGGTAATACATGCTAAATGAGCCGTAGCTTTCAATGCATCATCGGATGAAGCCTTGCAGTTACAGTAGCTCACTGCGGGTATCACGTTGCCAAGGGAACTAATAAAGCATACAGTGATCGGAATGATTTTGTATTGATGCAGGTTGTCATTGCTCATGCTGAACTACTTAAATTCCAAGTAGACAATCGCTCCATTCCTCATTACCATAGATAATATCTAAGTAATAAAACAATCATTATCAAATTCTGATTTGCCATAGATAAAGTGATTTTATAGGTAGGCTATCATGTAAAAATCTGCTACATAAAATTTATAACTGAGTGTAAAAATACTTATTTCATTTTCATGTGGTTTAGAGGTAAGCTATGGATACTCGGCTGCGAGAATTCTTAACAGAGCGTAAAGTTGAAGAAGATGTGATCAAGAAACTTGAAGATGAGAATGTAAGCCACTGCAGCTGTTGCTGTGTGCGTGCGTGTGTGTCTGTGTGTTTGTTTTTGAACGGAGAGCCGCAATCCACAATTTACTATGCACATTCTAAAAAAATTTATTGAATTTCATATTTTTGTTTAATCAGTGACATTAATTAATGACGTGATATGTTTAAAGAGTAATTTTAAAAGTAATTTTTGTTCATCTTATGTTGGACAAATGTGTACCACATTACCAAAAGTATCTGTTATCAAAAGTAGATAGCAAAAAACAACTCTAAAATATGCAGTTGTATGTATTCATTGTTTTTTTAATATTGACAATTTTATTAATTTGTTATTTATATTTTTCAGATTTTTTTTTTTTTTTTTTTTGCCTGTCCCGTTTGGCTCTTTTGCCATCAGAATTATTGTCTAAAGGCAAAGAAAGATGCCCCACGGATTTACTTTACCAAATTGACCATCCCAGCCTTGCCATAATGGTCCATTTGATTCACCTTTTATTGTTTATTTTATTTTCACTTGCTGAATACGGGACAGACTTGACTGGGGGAAAGAAGGGGAGAAAGAAAGAGGGAAAGAGAAACAGCTGAGAAGAGGGACGGGGGAGAAGGGCAAAAAACAAAAACCAACAGAATGGGCAGAAAAAAGAAAAAAGAAAAAGAAAATGCATATATCAATCACCTGGATCACCTGTTGAGAAAGAAAAAAGAAAACAAGCAGAAGAGAACAAGAGTAATAGAATAAACAGCATCACAATGATATATGGGAATATGACAGTAAATACTAAATATTAAACATTATTGTGCAGCACATAAGATCGACAGCACACAGTGTGCTTTGAGGTAGGAGCCAAAAAGGGTGTAGTTTGTGGGTGTGATCACCCGTGTGTACACCTGTGAGCATGGACGCGCTTGTTTTTATTAAAAGGTTCCTTCATGTAATGATCTGCTAGAGGGTGTGGGGGGCCACAGCCCCGTCCTCCAGGGCATGAAGCAGGTATGGAGGAGATCAAAACTCCAGACATCCAGAGGCCTTCAGAACACAAGAGACCAAGGAAGACTAACAGAGGGGCAGCCGCGCCACTGTCCCAGAAAGAGCTGAGGAGAGCCCCAGATGAGGGTTCACTCAGCAGCCGCAGAGCAGAAGCCAGGGGGAGTTGCAGTGACGCGCCCATGAGCTCCGCCGGCAGCCAGCTGTGCCTGAATGACCGAGCCCCAGGCCGAGAGGCCGAGGGCACCCCACCTCCGAAGTGGCCCGAGCGAGCCCCAGGCTCCAGGCCCCGATAAGTGGCCGCCAAGGAGTGAGCCGGTGTGTACCTGGACACCCATCCCCGGACACAAAGAACCACCAATGCACCGATGTCTGAGGGAGTCCGCCACTGGCAGGGGAAGTGGTGGTAGGGGGAGATAGGCCTCCAAACCTTGGAGGGCCTGAGATGTCCCCAGAGAGGTGGCGTCTGATACCCAACCTGACATATAGACACAGACATACAGGCACACACAGATACAAACATCCATTCCCACCCTCATGCTCTCATATGCACTTACTCCACACTCAACCAACGTGGAGACAGACATAAAGAGACGCTGTACACACGATCACACTCCCCAAGCGTACTCTACAAACTGGGTCTAGGTACCCTTGCCCCTGGAGGAGGGAACTGCAACCAGACCCAGGTGGTGTTACCCTTTTCCCTGCGGTGGGGAGAGGCAGACCGCTCCGACTCCGCAGCAGCAGGGAGGCCCCACACTCCAGACCGCAGTCGGACGGCCAACTCCTCCTACTAGCCCTCCCGCTCCAGCAGGTCGCAGAGAATGGGGGTGAGAGAAGACTCCAAACCTCCCTCTACCCCCCGCTCATTGTAGTGTTGATGCATGTGTGTTCTAAGGTGATTTAAAACCCAGGAGGGCATGGAGCTACCTGCCAGAGAGCAGCAGGTAAGCGCATGGTCCCTCCTGCTAGCCCTCAATGTCTACGTGTATTTAAAATTGAGAGGTGGGCAACGACGCCAGGGGTGAGGTGTACACCCTGATGGTAATTTGGAATCCGTGTATCGTGCCCACCCCCAAGATCCTATATGTATGTGTAATGAGAGTGTGAGTAATGTGAATGTCTAAGTTGTGGGATAAAATTGAGGCAGAGGCAGCCAGAAGGGGACAGAGGGGCGGTAGCCTCCTCTGCACCCTGGTGACATACCCCTACTCCAAGGCCCTGCATGTGTGGGTGGTTGTGGTGGAGCGGGAAGAGGGAGGCAGCTGGAGATGGGGAGGGAAGGAAGGGAGGGGCAAGTGACCCCTCCCTGGGGCCAGCTCCCCCGCTGACCCCAGTAGGCACCCCCATACTCCACGACCCGCCAGGGAAAGAGGGCCCAGGCCCATCCGGACCGGGGCCCAGTGCAGCAGCGCCCCCCGGCCCCACAGAGCCCGGGACAGTCCACCCAACCCCACCACAGAGAAAACTGCACCCACCCCACCATGCACTCATCTTCCAGACTACATAAGACAATAGACGCCCAGGCTGAGATCTTCCTCCACCTCTCCTGTATCTCCCCTTCCTGCAGAGAGAGTTCCTGAAGAGCGGAAAGCTCCTGCAAGATGTGACAATCTCCCCCACCAGTTGAAGAGCCCCCCAGGTGGCTCGACGCACCGGCGGCACCCCGCGCCAGGGCTGGGCCCCCATGCACCCACCCCATATACATATTTAAATAACATTTTCAGTGCTTCACCTGGTAGGAATCCGTACACTAAACATACAAGTGCATCTGTTCCTGCTGCACACATTGTTACTGTGTTTTTGGCTAGTGCCAAAATAAATTACTAATTTTAACATTCTAATACTTTTTTACTACAGGAAGAGTAACAAATATTTCCAATATAGCATACAGTAACAGTCCTACAAACTGGAAGATTGCTGAGTGCTGTCTACTGTATATACATACATAAGTACAACACCATTACAAATACCATATTCCAACTGATTAAGCATGTTCTATATTGAAGTATTTCAGATGTTTGCAGAAATCTTAATAGAAACAAGAATGTGAACCTTTATGTTTCTAATGGGTTTAGAAGAAAAGTTGTCAATTACAGAGATTGGTTACATTGTAAAGAGGTTTGTATAACATTTTAGAAATAACTGTTATTTTATCCTGTTATTATATGCAAAATACAACCTGTTTTTGAGTATGGTGTATTTTGAAAGACACCAGTAAACCATTCTCATTTGTACAAAACTTTGTCCTCTCTGTTACATTCTATACATCTTTAAACATGAACATGTCTAATGACACCGCTGAAAGTTATTTAACTACTCATTCTATAATGTCATACACGTGCTGTGATTTTTAAGAAAAAAAGCCGTTCTTTATAACAAACATTTATTAACAAAATTATAGGCTCAAGAAATATTTGGAGCATTGGTGACACAACTATGATTCTACACTTTAGCCTACTTGGTCTTCTTGTCTAATTGATCACAACATTAGATATGTTGCCAGTCTATGTGGTTGTTATCCAAGGTGCTCTTGTTTTTGTTAGAAATGAACACATTTTTGGTACCAAAAACTATTATGAACAACTTTTGATGCTTTAACAGTGTGATAAGTTTAACTCAATCCCAAAAGGATTTATTTTTTTCTAACCTGTATCATATTTTAGTTTAATACTCCACGCTTTGTAGCTACCAAGAGCAAGCAACACTTCATGATGAGTTAATTTACTGACATGGACAAAATGAAAATTATGTTAAACAGTCTTTTCTGATATTTTTGATACAAAGACAAGATAACTACACACTGGAGAAAAATAATTACTTAATAATAAGTACATTAAGCTGTAGGAATACGTACTGAAGTAGAAAATGTACTACATTTGTATGTTTGTGTCCATTTAAGTAGCCTCAAATAACTGTGAACGAACTGTATCCCTGAGATGAAAATATAAATCAAGGGCCTGGGACATGGTAGATGGGAATTCCAAGCTTGATTCCTCCATTATTATTGTGCACAAATCAAACACTTGCACATCACATGGGACTGAACTAACAAAAGTGCAGCTATTTTTACACAAGGTCAAATCTTCTGTCAGTGGAACGAGACAGTCTTCTGCACCCCAAAGGTGAGGGGCCATGTACATGACATCAGATATCCCACAGGGCACGTTGTTATTCTTTGAGGGCCTTATACGGTGAGCATTCCAAACACTCCGGATGTCATTCAATACCTCCTGATGAAGAAACAAGAATTAGGTCAGAGCTGTAATACAAGGCATTTTTAAAATGGTCGAAAATAAGTGTGGTGCATCCTTAAATGAATTGAAAAGCAGCAATGTTTGGATGCAGTTTAATGAAAACCAAAGGAAGAGGGAGTGATGGCAAAAAAAGAAAAGAAAGAACCACACCAGGCAAACCACTGAGTTGTGGGATCTGGGCTTAATACTACAGGGCTCTAGAGTGCGACCAATTTGGTCGCAAATGCGACCAAATTTTTCAGTGGTGCGACTAAAAAAAATATTTGGTTGCACCTGTGCGACCAAGTGTTCGGGTAGCAAAAAAAAAAAATTAAAATCTGCAACCTTCCCTGTGGTCAACAACAGACACACATTATGCCCCTATCGTGGACTAAACCAATCAGAGATAGTAAGGGGCGGGACCTCTCTGATTGGCCGTGGTCCAGTTGAAAGTGCAGGTGGAAGTGGGAGGTGAGTAGCTTGAATAAAGCGATATCAATTCATTAAATCCTGAATCGACTTTTAAATATAACTGTGTTTTGACAGAAACGTCAGATTAAAGCTCACAAAACCATTTCAACAACAACCAAACAGCAAATGAGAGCAGGTACACGCATTCCACACAAAGACGTAAACACAGAGCGGACCGACGCATCAGAATCAGCTTTGTCTTTCTCGGCTTTCTCACCCGACGGCCCGTAGACGGACACGCTGTCGGAGCTTAGCGATTCTGATGCGTCCGGTCCGCGCTGTGTTTACGTCTTTTTGCGCTGATTCTGAGCTGCAGGTTTTGTCTCTCTCCAACCAAAATTCACGAGCCAGCAGCAAAAGAAGCAGCAAACTGCGCTTCACATTTGATCAATGTCATCGTGAATTTTGCTGTTTTGCTTCCACGACTATTAAAATCACACTTCCTGCACAGCTCTCTCTCTCTCTCTGTACTTCAAGAACAGTTTCCCGTCTCCAATCTCTGTTTTCTGTATTATTCATTCGCTTATTACCCACCAGTCTACTGTTGTTTACAGCGCTGCGGCTGCTGTCTTTTTCTTTTCATTTTCTTTTTTTCACTTAAATGACCTCGGACAAGAAAGCCTATTTTTTCTGTTGTTCAATACTGAAGAAATTTAAACTTTATATGCAGAACATTGTAGAATATTTTTAAGGTTATCTGCTATAAAAAGCCAGACCAGGGAAAATCTCCTTCATGTTTTTCTGTGTTTTATTCTCAGTTACTTTCACACAAAGGCATCTGCTGTGATGTTCACAATTCTGATGAAGTCAGTACTGATAAATGATCAGAGTTATAATATTTCTGACTGTCTGAGGCTAAGTTGAATCGAATCGGGACTTTGAAAACCGGAATCGAATGGATTATAGAAATCAGTGATGATACCCAGCCCTAGTGAGCAGCCTAGGCCCGACAGAAGTGGATGTAGCTGTAATAGGAAAAGAACTATTGCTAACTTTTCTATTAAGTTAAGGCCTGATCCTTCTCAAATTCATAGCCAGTGCTCTGACACGGTGTCATCAATCTTTGAATGCTGAAAAAGCACAGTGTATCCAGAAAAACACATTATATTATATAAATTATTATAAAACTTGTGTGCGCCTAACTTTTGTGCCGGTACGCCTAACTTTTTAAAGTTAGGCGTACCGGTACGCCCATGGCAAAAAGTTAGTCTAGAGCCCTGTACTAATACTAATACTAATCTTGGTGCGGATGCGCAAAGCTTTTCAACTTTATGCGCATAATACAGGTGACAAAATCAATATATTTCAATCCCATGAGGGGATCCAATATCATCTCAGACCTGAACGTACCAATGATAGAGCGCTGAAGAGTTACTGATGCGTGAAGCCTGACTGCTTTTGACAGACTGGCAGTGACAGATCGGTAGCTGCAGCATAACTGATGCAGAATGAGCGCAGACAAGGATAATGTCCTCCGATCAGAAAAAAACAACATTTAAGTCGTGCTGACTTCTGATCAGTTCAATTGGCAAAGTGTTCCCTGATTTAAAAACTTTGGCTGGGTTGATGCTTCAGCCTCCATTACGCACATACAGAGCGCAGTTGACCTTCAACAACGTTAGGAATACATTGCATTTACCGTTCGGTAAAGGTAACGTCGTTTTAACTATGTAAACGATTATTTTGTTACCCTTACTGCTAAAACAGCTTAATTTAATGTAATTAATTACCACCACTGGTTATCATAATATGGGCCATTTACCTGAATGATTGGCATGAAGCAGAACTGTGACAGAGCTTTGTCAATGAAATCCCCAAAGAAGAATCCTTCGTCCTTGATCCATGACTCGACTCTTTCTTTTCTCATCACTCCCCACCAGCTCTCAATTCTCTGGTTTGCGGTACTTGCTCCTGTGACGTAGCTTCTGTCTCCTTCTCTCATTTCTCCGTAAATAACGCTGGAGGTCTCTGACCAACACGTTCTCAGTGCCCATGTCAGTTCGTACGAGCCTGGGGAAACCCCCACGACTCTCCACTGCTTCCACAAAGTAACCTCCGATAACCTTTGGGTCACTGTTAGTGTGTGCGGCCCGCAGCCAAATGATGTTGCGTGAGAAACCGTCGATGCATCCATTAATACATATCCCATATGGCTTCAGTTTGTCATAAGAGTCTATGTGCCACACAAAGTTAGGCCCCTGAGCAAAATATTGCCTCCTTCTGAGACGTCTGGTCTGGCGAACCTGGGAACCTACTGGGTCCAGTAAAGAGATGAGGATCCTGACGTCTTCTTTCCTGATCGCAATGCCGTGTTGTTTGCACTTTGTAAACATCCACCGATAACCGTGATCCTTCCCAGGCCCTTGCAGTTGGTTCACAATAAAATCTATCCCGACGTCCAGGTCGTACTTACGTCTGTAAAGCGACTTGGCTCTCAATATCCGGTTTAAATGTCTCTCCGTAATGATGGTTCCTTGCATTGCCAGGCTTTTCAAAATGCATTTGTAGCTCATTCCCAGCCTGAAATAAAACTCAATCAGACTGTCTCTGTCCATGGTGTATTTAGCCTACTTTTATGCTTGTGTCTCTACGCAGCTGTCCAGGAATTCTATCAATAAGATGTGCGCACGTTATCTATTTCGTGGCCACAAATGCGTAATTCGTTGCCACGTTATACCCAATTCGTGCCCACAAATTAGCATTTCGTGCGCACGTTATACCTATTTCGTGCCCTCGAAATAGTATTTCGTGGCCACAAATAAGTATTTCGTGGGCACGTTATACCTATTTCGTGCCCTCGATGTAGTATTTTGTGGCCACAATTTATTTATTTTTTGGACCATGTCATCAGAGGAGCTCCGTAGGCCTCAGAGGTTGTCTAAGAGAATATTGGGAGCAACTGTTTTTAACGAACACATTTCATTGCATGTAATGCACAGACACACCAACAGAGGACAGTAATATCTCTTCAACATACATTGTAAAATTACTATTACAACGCTCCCACTTAATTTTACCATGGAGTTCATGTACTTGACTGCCATTGCTTATTTCTTTCCAAAAAAAAAATGCACCTATATCACAGTGTTACTAGAAAATTAAACATTTTCTCTTTTGCTTTGAACTCACAAAAAAAAAAGTACTGTGTCCATCTTAGACAAAACCAGGCACGTGCAGAGGGGGGGGGGGCCTTTATTTATTTTATTTATTTATTTATTTTATGTGTGTGGGCGTGCGGAGTCCTGTCTGTGGCCCTCAACAATAATATATACTATTAATCACAGTTTTGCTAAATAAAAGGATCTGGCTTGCATCAGTCACATGATCACATTTAACCAATAATCACCCTTGACGGCAGAACGCGTTGGTTATGAGCCGGGAACGAGCTCACAAAGAGCATGCGCATATTTTGCAGTCCGGAGCTGTAGGAGAAACACAAATTAACTCAGAGACACAGACTTACTATATTTCTTCCATACAGACAAAACCAGTAAGTAGGTGTACAGCGTACACTGTAGTGTATAGCACACAGGAGTATTGGCTTATTACGTACACGTTGGTAAGTTGTCTTGTGGCAACTGACGAACTGAAACAAATGAGCGTGCTGTGTTTGCAACAGCGCGACAAACATTACCTGTCCTTGTATTAACTGCACAAGTAGTGCTGGTCATAGCTGCTGGCTACCTGTGTAAGGCTGTCATGGGTCTGTAGCTCTGTCACTGTTTCAGTGAACATATTTAGTTTTAAAGTAAGTTACAGAGCTTTTCCTGCCTTTCTGGGGGGGATTATATTTCACTAAAAAACTATCTAATATGCATGTCCACATAATTATGCATTATTATAATATTTTAAAAAACACACGCTGTATTTTAAAGAACATACATTAAGAAGCAGATTATATTAGATTTATATTTTAAATAAGACAAAATTTGGATTTTACAGCAGTAAAATGATTGTATCTCTACAGTTTAAAAATGTAATAAGCTTTGCCCCTGCACAGAGTGGATAGTGAAACAAATGGAATCATCATAAATACATTATTTCATATTTATTACTTCCCCCTCCTCATTGCTTTATTATTGTAGCTCTAGTAATAAATAATAATGTAAGGATTCTGGATCAGCACAGTGATGCCCATACTATATACAGTATTCTGAAGAAGGTCTAAAATGTCACTGTGTATGCGTGCATGTATTTGTTTTATGTATATGGATTTTTTAAAATTATTACTCATGATATAACATTGTCCAGACATGCCTGGTAAGGACATGAGGAGGAAACAGTAGGAGCTGTGTGAGGCTACTAAAGGCAGTGCTATAACATTTTTCTGTCATCATTTTATTATAGATTAAGTGCTGGAGTTGTTAGGTGTGGATAATTAGATTATAGTTTATTGCAATAGCAAATTGTGCCGTGTTCTCACATAGCAAGTGGAGAGTGATATATGAAATGATGGGATGGAAGGAAGAAGAGAAGCAAAGAGTGATTCACAGGCAGAGCCTAAATTATTTCTCACAGTTTTTTGTTGCCTTATGGTTCCAAGCGCTGTCACCAATCTTTGCATTTTGTTATTATCTCATGATACTTGTTTAATCAGCTACCATCTCTCCTATGGACTTTTTAATGTCTACAGTCTCAGATCAACACAGCCCTGCCCTCCAGCACTATCAGCTGCAGGAGCAGCAGCAACCCCTCAACAGCAACATTGTACCCATCAGGTAAAACATAGGCTACCTTTGCGTTGCCTTGTCGCCACCTCACAACAGTGATATAGTATGATCCAATCCCATATTAGATTCTTGATGAATGTGTGTTGTTGTTATTCAGCCTGGTTCAATCCCATATGGAAAAGATGTATATAAATCTTATAAAGTTTGTATCTGTCTTGTGTGAAACTTGTATGAAAAGCATATAAGTGTGAAAACAGATATAAGATCCCTTGAAAAATTATATAATGAAACTTGTATGTTTTGGATACTTACTTTTGTCTAGGCAGTGGTTTGGTAAGATGTCAGCCTTCATGTTTTCTGTACAGCAATACTTCAGCTGGACTTGTCCATTTTGCACACATTCACGAATGTAGTGGTAACGAATGTCTATGTGCTTTGTTCTTGCATGATCAACTGGATTTTTTGCGATTGCAATTGCTCCTTGAATCACTGTTGCTGTGGTCTCCATTCCAAGCTCAGTTAGTAGTCGTCTTAACCAAATTCCTTCTTGTGCAGCTTTGCTCAAAGCAATATACTCAGCCTCTGCAGTTGAAAGTGTACAACTGTTGCTTGTTTCTTGCTAAGCCAACTAACTGCACCTCCTGCAAGTAGAAAGATGTTTCCAGTTGTAGAACGTCGATTGTCTTGATCACCTGCCCAATCAGCATCTGAATACCAAACCAAGGTTCCTGTTTCTGTCCTTTGATATTTGAGTCCCAGGTTTAGAGTTCCTTTCAAATATCTCAGGATTCTTTTCACAGCTGTCAGGTGTGTAGTGTTTGGGTTTGCATTGAACCTTGACACCACACTCACTGCTTGTGCTATATCTGGTCGTGTGGCCATGGCAGCATACAATAAACTTCTAACCATTGACTGATACATGCTTGGGTTTACAGGTTGACTGACATCATCAATCCGACGCGGCTTCATTCAGAAGGGCTCCCGCGCTGTCATCACTGTGGACTGGCTGTACGTGGACGGACAGCTCCACCGCGACCCCAACATCACTCCGTGGTTGTATTAACCTCACACCAGATAAGAATCAGCTACACCCTTTCCCTATCCACTCACACTAACTTGCATTAACATCTGTTTAACTTACCGGTATCAAATCGCATCTTAAAGTGTGATTTCATAGCAGAATTAACACCGTCACTCTCCGTCAGTGATTTAATTGGAATGTTTACATTTTGTTTTTGTTTTTCTTCTCATTCTTTTTTCTCTCTTTCCCCTCTTGTTTTTATGCTGCTCACCCTTGTCCTTGGTTTCTTTCTTTATTTCTTTCACTGCCTCGATCACCTGCTTCGACACTCATCCACAAACAACATCCTTTATTTCGACACATACGCACCATGCGCTCAACTGCAGCACATTTACATCAGTCAGACAGCGCACACAGTCGTATAGGATACACACACTTAAGCCAAGCCTACTCATATTAGTGAATATGCACACACATAGTCAGACTCAGGGAGCATCTCGCCACACATTTTTTCTCTCTCTCCTTCTCTTTATTTATGAACAAGTGACGTATTCTCTCCACCTGTCTAAGCGATGCACACAGCATACATCCCTAGTTATACACAAACATCTATGGGGGCACTGAGGTTCGTTACATGGAATATAAATGGAGCTGGCTCCAGAGAAAAGAGGTTAAAAATATTTAACCAACTCAAAAAACTACAGGCAGATGTTGTCCTTTTACAAGAGACCCACAGACCTCTTAGAGGTTCCAATGAACTTAAAACACCTGAGTTTCCTAATGTGTTCTCAGCCTGTTATAATTCTAGACAAAGGGGAGTAGCAATTTTAATACATAAAAATATTAATTTCACAGTAACATGTGAAAATTTATAGTTATAGATCCAGAGGGCAGATTCTTAATCATTAAACTATCTATACTTGATAAAAAGCTATGTATTGTAAGTGTATATGGTCCAAATGTTGATGATCCCTCATTCTTTCACGTTTTTTTCAGTGCACTCTCTGAACACTTAGATGGCACACTTGTTCTTGGAGGCGACCTCAACCTTGGACTAAATGAAGAAATGGATAGGCTCAATACAGCGGGAACTCAGCGTAATTGGCAGTCCACCAATATAATCAAACAGTATATGAGCGACTTTGGTCTTTGCGATGCATGGCGCTCCCTTCACCCCACCAGTAAGGAATATACTTTTTTCTCACATGTCCATCACTCCTACTTTCGTCTGGATTATTTTTTGGTCAGCAGCTCACTGCTCAACGACATTTCAGACACTGAGATTCACCCTATAGCTGTCAGCAATCATGCTCCTGTATCTTTAACACTAATGCACAAGAATAATACTACGCCAAGTAAAAACTGGAGATTTAATATATCACTACTTAAAGATGAAGACTTTATTAAATATTTAAAAAAAGAGTGGACTTCATATTTGAACTATAATGACACTCCCGAAACATCAGCTTCTGTTCTATGGGAAGCAGGGAAAGCTGTGATGAGAGGTAAAATAATTTCTTTCTCATCACATAAAAAGAAAAAAGAAAACAAAAATATTCAGGAATTAGAAAAAAACATCAAATCACTAGAAGAAGCCTACGTGTCCCACCAAGATCAGGAAACATTGAAAAAAATACGCAAAACAAAACTAGAATTAAATGAGATAATTGATAAAAAAAAACAAAATTCTTAGTACAAAGACTACGCTTACAAAATTATGAACATGGTAATAAATCCGGTCAATTTCTAGCAAACCAGCTAAAAATAAATAAAGAAAAAACAACTATATGTGCTGTTCAAGATTCATCTGGGAACACAATATATGAACCGATACAAATAAACAATATTTTCAGGGATTTCTATAAAACGTTGTATTCACCACAAATAAACCCATCTAAAAAGGAAATTGATCAGTTTTTGGACAACATAACTCTTCCAAAATTATTAGACACTCAAGCAATGGCACTGGATTCACCACTGACACCAGGTGAACTCCAGGATGCCCTGATAAGTATGCCCAATAATAAGGCACCAGGTCCAGACGGCTTTCCTGCAGAATTCTACAAAGAATTCTGGACGATTCTAGCACCAGTTTTTTACAGAACGTCGTTGGAAATCAAAGAAAAGGGCAGACTTCCATCAAATATGAATTCTGCAAACATTAATCTCCTGCTAAAACCAGGCAAAGACCCTGTATATCCCTCAAGCTATAGTCCAATATCCCTTATAAATGTAGACCTTAAAATAATCTGCAAAGCGCTCTCAAAGAGACTTGAGAAAATAACCCCCCTCTTAATTCATCCTGACCAAACTGGTTTCATAAAAGGTAGGCACTCATCAACAAATACACGTAGATTACTTAATTTGATAGACTACTCATACAGTAAAAACCTAGAAACTACAATATTCTCTTTAGACGCAGAAAAAGCATTTGACAGAGTTAACTGGAAATTTCTTTTTGCAACTTATCACAAATTTGGTTTTGGATCCTCTTTCATAAACTGGTTAAAAATATTATATAATTTCCCAACAGCTTGTGTCAGAACAAATGACCAGACATCCTCCAGCTTCTGTCTCTTGAGGGGCACCAGGCAGGGATGCCCACTCTCCCCTTCACTGTTTGCAATTTTTATTGAACCACTAGCAGCAGCAATTAGACAGAATTCAGTAATTTAGGGCATAAAATGCAAGAACGTGGAACATAAAATCAGCCTTTATGCGGATGATGTGTTACTCTTTCTCCAAAATTCACAAACCAATATCTCTGGGGTGATTGAATTGATAAACTCTTTTGCAAGAATATCAGATTACTCAATTAACTGGTCAAAATCTACAGTCCTACCGATTAATTGCTCCTTCCATAATTCCTCTTCTACACCACTGCAATCGGGAAATATAAAATATTTAGGTATTAATGTTTCTCCCAAGCTTGCAGATCTAACTAAATTAAACCATATCCCACTTTTAAAGAAGGTAGAAGGCGATCTGGCTAGGTGGAAATGTCTACCCATATCACTCATGGGAAGGGTTGCCGCTATAAAAATGATGGTCTTACCAAAATTAAATTATTTATTCTCAATAATCCCAACTAAACCGCCACAAGATTGGTTCAGATCTCTAGATTCATGTATGTCCAAATTCCTTTGGAAAAATAAGCCCCCACGTATAAGCTTAAAAACACTACAAAAGACCAAGGATAGAGGAGGATTAGAACTACCTAACTTTCAGCACTACTTCTTAGCCAACAGGCTTCAGTTTATCTCAGGATGGCTACAACATACCTTCTTAGATGAACCTTGGCTAGATGTAGAACAAGCACTTTGCAATAATCTAGAGATCTCAGACCTACCATTTATCAGCTCAAACATCCAACAACATGAATGCTTCAAAAGCGTCAACATCAGCTCTTCTCTGACAGCATGGTGGGAGTTTCTAAAATTGACGGCGTCTTCATTAATCCCATGCAAACGTACACCTATCTGGAACAACCCTGACATATTACAAAACAATAATATGATAAACTTTTCAGATTGGAGTGGTAAAGGAATCAAATATTTTGAACATATATTAGCAGGAACAGAATTTATTTCATTTGACAGACTAGTTACACAATATGGAATCAACAAGAAAAGATTTTTAGAATATCAACAAATTACATGCATAGTAAAAAAGAAATTTAAACCGGGTCAAGTTGAACTACAAACACCACCAAGTGTGGTTCAATTTCTTACTCTTAAAACCCCCAAATTACTTTCCAAAATATACAGAATGCTTTCTAAAACAGATGAATCAATATCACTTCCTATTGCAAAATGGGAAGCGGATTTATCAGTTAACTTAGACCAAAACTTCTGGTCTCAGATATGCTTAAAAAGCATTCATCTAATTAGAAATCCCAGTCCCAGGTCATCGGATGTTCAGAATCAGAATCAAATTCAAATTCAAATTCAAATTTTATTTGTCACGTACACAGTCATACACAGTACGATATGTAGTGAAATGCTTGGACAACTGCTCGTGACCTAAAGAAAACAAAAAAGGAAAAGGCTATGAATAAGATAGGAAATAAATATGAAAAATTAAAAAGGGTAAATTTAACTAGGAAGGAATAAAATATAAATTAAGGTTGAAAATGAAATAACTGTACAACACAGATTAGAATGAAGGGTAAATTTAACTGGGAAAGAATGAGATAAAATATATAAATTAAAGTTGAAAATAAAATAACTGTACAACAAAATACACAATATAGAACTATATAAGAATGTATGAAGAAATATAAATAAATATATACACAATAACAGCAGCTGTACAAGTATTAACTGGAAATGAAGAATATAATGTCCAGTGTTGTGCAATCCACATTATGTCTTGTGCAGTGCAAATATGCTTAAAGTGATTTAAGTGATGAAGTGAAAACAATGTCCAGAATGTCCAGTGTGTGTGTAAGAACTATATGTGTGGGTCAGTACTGTGTGGTGGTGTGATTGAGAGACCGTATCGCCTGCGGGAAGAAGCTCCTCCTCAGTCTCTCTGTGTTGGTCTTCAGGGAGCGGAATCGCTTTCCTGACCTCAGCAGAGAGAATCAGAATCAGAATCACAAATCAGAAAGGGTTTTATTGCCAAATGTTGAGCAGGTTTCCAACATTAGGAAATTGCTGCGGTTTAGATGGGCTTTACGTCTACCAACAACTGCTCACACTGCCAAACCAATTCACCGGACAATTATATCCACGCTCTTTGGTTCAGTCCACCAGTTCAGAAGTTTTGGCGCGAGATATGTGAAGACTTATCAAAGTGTCTGAAATGTAACATTCCACTGTGATGTTGTTTACTCTATTGCTCTCATTTTCTTCTGCTTGTTTTCTTTTTTCATTTTCAACAGGTGAAATTAAAAAAGTATCTACTGTTATCTATTGTTGACTAGTTTATTGTGATGGTGTTGTTTTTATTATGTTGCTCTTTTTTGTTTGTTTTCTCTTCTGGTTTTTTATCTCCATACAGGTGATCCAGGTGTTTTGTTTGTTTTTCTTTTTTTTTCTTCTCCCCTTTCTCACCATCTCTTCTCCCCTCTATTTTTCTTTCTCTCCCTCTCTTTCTTTCATTCTTTCTCCCTGTCCTATCCCCGAGTCATGTCTGTCCTGTCTTTAAAAAACGAAAATAAAATAAATACATAATTATAATAAAGGTCAATCAAATGGACCAATATGGCAAGGCCATGATGATCCACTTGGTAAAGTAAATCCACTTGGCATCTTTCTTGGCCTTCAGACAACAATTCTGATGGCTAAAGATCCAAACAGGACAGAAAAAAAAAAGAGAATATGAGCAGAGTTCTTTTGCAACTTGTGTTTTAGCAAGGAAAGATGTGTTTAGATTTATGACAACGGAGGATTGTGTTCTGTGAATTGTGTCTTCATGTGACATGTGTTTATGATATTGGTAAATGATGGGTAGATTTAGTAAATGTGTTAAGACAACTGGTCATTTGGTTTAGAGGATTGGCTTTTGTGTTTTAGCACTTGAGAAAAACTGTAATATCCCATCTGGGAATTTGATCCAAGGTGTGGCTCAGATGGCCACACCACTAATCCACAGGAGCTGAGGTCTTGATGGCTCTAGGCCATAAGTTCACTATAGTGCTGTTTTGCTGTTTCCTCCATGTTTTCACCCCAGAGAACAGTTGGGACATTTAACTTGGTTTTGTTGTACTGCATTATGCCCATAAGGTAATTTTTGTTGATTTTGTTGTTACGTTACCTTCACGTTACTCTGCAAAATGATCTGAAACACCCTGTCTCATAATTACCATTTAACTTTAGAAACCCACAGGCTACAGCTCCACACACCAACACATCCCTATCCTAACGTGATCTTTCTCTTAGTATTTAGGTATGAACACAAAGCTAACAGCACTGATCAAAGATGAAAACCAGCACAAAGAGACTTTAAAGCGATCGTCACAATGATTCTACTGTAGACTAAGGCAGACTAACGATTCCAAGGAATTGGACTACTGGGAAGCGGTTCTTGATTCCCATAGTTGCTGTACTGTGATGGATTCAAAGTAAAGAACAGTGTGTATGACTGCTGCACAGTGGCTGTGTCAGGGGTTGCTGTGTGAAAGTGGAGAAAAGGGGACCCAAACACAGGACTCACGGTGGAGATTAAGGGTGTTTATTGTAGTGGACGGATAAGGTGAGCAGGAGATGGATGACTGACTGATACAACTGTGTTGTGATTTGGCACTATATAAATAATTGAATTGAATAGAAACATCCGTCAAAGATATACTTTTTACTTTCGTACTTTGAGTACATTTCAGAGCCTTTTGTATATATGCAAATTTTGTAGATCTATCTGAGTTTTAGGAAATTGACTTTTGTTTTTCTTCCCTGTTCCTTGTTCCTTGTTATGCTGAAATAAAAAAGTTTATGCAAAATATGAACCTGATTATCAAGTGTCTCAGTTTCCCTCTTGCTGTAGAGTTTCTCTTGCATAGGGGATAATACCTGACCGGTTAGACTTCTTGTTAGGAATGTGTAGGATTCCTGACAAGATAGAACAGAGGATCCATCAACTCTACACCACACTGCATTTTAATGTATGTTTACCCATTTTGTTGTGCTTTGTTTTTGCAATTTTCCTAGCAAAATATAAAGAAACCAAGGCAGACTTGAGACTTTTCCAAAGTATACAGCAAGTCTGCATGTCTAGTAATTTAAATGGTTTAAGGCCTTCAGGAAATTGACTGTTGTTTTTGTTCCTTGTTCCTGCAGAAATGAAAAAAAGATGCCAGTGAACCTGACTATGAGGTGTCACAGTTTCCTTCTCTCTGAAGAGTTTCTGTTACATAGGCGTAAAGTCGCTGCATGATCACAACCTACACATGGACCAATAACCAATAACCTGCCTCAGCACCATGTGGAAGCTCCTGTCAGGCATCATAGCGGCTAAGATGAACAGGCACATGGGTCAATACATGAGCGGGTCACAGAAAGGGATGGGCAAGAATACCAGAGGTGCAAAACACCAGCTACTGGCAGACCAAGCAGTCAGCCGAGACTGCAGGACCAGACTGACCAACCTGTGCACTGCCTGGATTGATTACAAGAAGGCCTATGACTCAATGCCCCACACCTGGATCCTGGAACGCCTAGAACTATGTAAGATCAATGGGACCCTGAGAGCCTTCATCAGGAACTCAATGGGGATGTGGTGGACAACACTGGAGGCCCACCTCAAGCCCATAGCACAAGTCACCATCAAGTGCGGGATCTACCAAGGAGATGCTCTGTCCCCACTGTTGTTCTGCATAGGCCTTAACCCCCTCAGTGAGATAATTGACAAGACCGGCTACATATAACGACTACGGAATGGAGCAGTTGTCAGCCACCTCCTGTATATGGATGACATGAAGCTGTATACCAAGAGTGAACGAGACATCGATTCACTGATCTACACCAGCAGGATATACAGCAATGACATCAGAATGTCGTTCGGGCTGGAGAAGTGTAGTCGGATGGTAACAAAGAGAGGGAAGGTAGTCAGAACGGAGGGGATCAAACTACCAGAAGGCAACATTGCAGACATAGAGGACAGTTACAAGTACCTGGGGATCCCGCAGGTGAATGGGAACCATGAAGAGGCCGCTAGGAAAGCTGCAACCACTAAGTACCTGCAGAGGGTCAGGCAAGTCCTGAGGAGTCAGCTGAACTGTAAGAATAAGATCCGGGCTATCACACCTATGCCCTGCCCGTGATCAGGTACCCTGCTGTGGTAATAGGCTGGCCAAAGGAGGAGATAGAAGCCACTGACATCAAGACAAGAAAGCTCCTTACCATGCATGGAGGGTTTCACCCCAAGTCCAGCACCCTGAGGCTGTACGCTAAGCAGAAGGAAGGGGGCCGGGGACTGGTGAGTGTCAGCACCACAGTCCAGGATGAGACAAGGAACATCTACGAATACATCACAAAGATGGCCCCAACTGACAGCGTGCTCAGTGAATACCTCAGGCAGCAGAAACCCAAAGAAAGAGGAGGAAGGCGAGGAACAATCATGGAAGGACAGGCCCCTGCACGGTATGTACCACCGGCAGATAGAGGAGGTGGCTGATATCCAGAAATCCTACCAGTGGCTGGACAAAGCTGGACTGAAAGACAGCACAGAGGCACTAATCATGGCAGCACAAGAACAAGCTCTGAGTACAAGATCCATAGAGGCTGGGGTCTATCACACCAGGCAAGACCCCAGGTGCAGGCTGTGTAAAGATGCTCCAGAGACAATCCAGCGCATAACAGCAGGGTGTAAGATGCTAGCAGGCAGGGCATACATGGAATGCCATAACCAAGTGGCCGGCATAGTGTACAGGAACATCTCTGCCGAGTATAACCTGGAAGTCCCGAGGTCAAAATGGGAGATGCCCCCAAGGGTGATGGAGAATTACCGAGCTAAGATCCTGTGGGACTTCCAGATACAGACGGACAAAATGGTGGTGGCTAACCAACCGGACATAGTGGTGGTAGACAAACATGAGAAGATGGCCGTAGTGATCGATGTAGCGGTTCCGAATGACAGCAACATCAGGAAGAAGGAACACGAGAAGCTCGAGAAATACCAAGGGCTCAGAGAAGAGCTCGAGAAGATGTGGAGGGTGAAGGTGACGGTGGTCCAGGTGGTAATCGGAGCACTAGGTGCGGTGACTCCCAAGCTAGGTGAGTGGCTCCAGCAGATCCCGGGAACAACAGCGGAGATCTCTGTCCAGAAGAGCGCAGTCCTGGGAACAGCTAAGATACTGCGCAGGACCCTCAAGCTCCCAGGCCTCTGGTAGAGGACCCGAGCTTGAAGGATTGACCGCCCACAGGAACGAGTGGGGAATTTATATATATATATATATATGTATAAGATTAGGGACAGCCTGTAATAAAACTGTTAAGCCCATGCCACCATTTTGAGATTCACGGTATAGCGTGCATGCAGGATGTATCTCCCTTCCAGAAGTAATAAAAGTGTTAAAATGGTCTACTGAGCAGTGTGTTGTCTTCCATCAGATGCCTATGAGGAATCAAAGAACCAGGTGAAGTGTTGATATGTAATACTACACATTGAGACATTCTGTATACTGTGGAACAGTCAAGTCTCAAGTCAGTCTTTAGTTCTTTATATTTTACTGGGAAAATTTGAAAAAACATGCACATACAACGTGTGTAAGCATACATGTAAACACAGTATGTGTAGAGTTAATGAATCCTCTGTTCAAGTCTGCCTTGTCAGGAATTTTAGACATTCCTGACAAGTAGTATAACCTGTCAGACTCCCTGTGTGAGTGAAACTCTACAATGAGAAGGAAACTAAGACACTTGATAATCAGGTTCATTTGCATAAGCTTTTTTGAAAATTTTATCTCAGCATAACAAGGAACAGTGAACAAAAACAACAGTCAGATTCCTAAAGCCCTACTTAGATAACTCAGGTAGACATGCAAAAGTTGCAAAACTCTTGAATCAACCCTGTTTCTTTTGATTTTGCTAATTGTCACTTGACTTTCCACAATCTTGGCCTTCTCACTATGAGCTTCAACAGGTAGTGACCTGAAATGCTTTTCCAATGGTCTGGAAGGAGTTCCCAAAGGTGCTGAGCACTTGTTGGCCCTTTTTGTCTTCACTCTGGGGTCCATCTCATCCCAAACCATCTTGACTGGGTTTAAGTCAGATGATTGTGGATGCCAGACCATCTGGCACAGCACTCTTTTTTGGTCAGATATAGGGATGGGTATCGTTTAGGTTTTATCCGATACCGGTGCCAAACCGGAACTTTTGAAACTATGCTGGTGCTTAAATGGTGCTCGAACTGGTGCTTAAAGAATGGAGAACACAAAATTGGTCCAAAAACCTCTTATGTTTAGCTGTTTTTTTGTAAAAAGATAACGATGTAAGCCTTTTCTGCAGCAATATGGCATATATGGTATCACTCTTTGCTGGAAGCAGTGCTTAAACAATGGAAAAAACACCAACTTTGTCCAAAAACCTCTCATGGGCGACCGTGGCTCAGGGGGTTGGGAAGCGTATCTGTAACCGGAAGGTCGCCGGTTCGATCCCTGGGCTCTCTGTCCTGGTCGTTGTGTCCTTGGGCAAGACACTTTACCCTACTTGCCTACTGGTGCTGGCCAGAGGGGCCGATGGCGCGATATGGCAGCCTCGCTTCTGTCAGTCTGCCCCAGGGCAGCTGTGGCTACAACCGTAGCTTGCCTCCACCAGTGTATGAATGCGAGAGTGAATGAATAGTGGCATTGTAAAGCGCTTTGGGTGCCTTGAAAAGCGCTATATAAATCCAATCCATTATTATTATTATGTTTAGCTGTTTTCCACTTTTTCTTTGGTCATTTTAGCCTTTTCGGCCAGGGTGAAGGGAGCATCTGACATCAAACAAGAAGACAGCCACATGTAACTACGACGGTGTTTGCTAGTTCACCTTACATGCATTAGTTTAATAATGTGGTTAGCCTACTCAACATAAATTACACACGAACAACATTAAGCTACTCACGCAGAGAAGAACGGCTGCTGCTGCCGTCATCATCCTCATCATTTCTGCTACACTGGAAGGGTTAGGGGCCAGGACTCTACTCTTTGGGTTCTTGGGGGATGTTGCTAACTCAGTGCATTTCTCGGCTTTTAAAAAAACACTGTGCGTCGCCAGGTTCATCGTCAGAGTCGAGGTGTTACCTCCTTTGCACAGTATCACCTTAAAGCACTTGTTGCAGGCTGCTGAGTTTGCATCTTTTGCTGTGAAGTACAGCCAGACTTTTGACCGCTTCACCTTGGGCATTTTTAATCTGTAGCTCTGCTCTAAAAGAACGCACGTACCTGGGCCTGCCTACTATCATTGCAAAGGTAAAATGATTGGCTAGAATCCAAAGTGTATGACATCTCAGGAAAAAAAAAAAGCACCGAAATAAAGCACCGAAATGTGCGCTGCTTTTTGGTCTGGTTACTACCGTTTATGTCAGAACCGGTGATACCGGTACCCATCCCTAGTCAGATACCGTTTAAATGAATCAACACCCCAGAGTCATTCTAACTACCAGAAATCTTGAAGCACAGGCTGAGGGGGTGGTGTGGCAGCAATTTCTCACACCTGCCTAT
The DNA here is from genome assembly GCF_965226115.1 of Aulonocara stuartgranti. NCBI lineage: Eukaryota > Metazoa > Chordata > Actinopteri > Cichliformes > Cichlidae > Aulonocara > Aulonocara stuartgranti. The sequence goes on from NC_138957.1 coordinate 28,403,487, forward strand.
TAATCAACCAAAGACTAAGACAGACTTTTAATTCATTTGAAAGCCTGATGCTTAGCCTTGTCCACCCCAGCTGTAAAACTCAAAAACAGACTTATTGGTTATCATCTATTGTCCACCTGGGCCTTACACAGAGTTTCTGTCTGATTTCTCAGACTTTTTATCTGATTTAGTGCTCAGCTCAGATAAAATAATTACTGTGGGTGATTTCAACATCTATGTAGATGTTAAAAATGACAGCCTCAAGATGGCATTGAATCTGTTATTAGACTCAATTCTCTCAAAATGTAAAAAAAACCCACCCACCACTTTAATCACACTCTAGATCTTGTTTTACCATGTGGCATAGAAACTGAACATTTAACAGTGTTTCCTGAAAACCCTCTCCTGTCTGATCATTTACACACCTGATAAAATTTACATTTACAAAAATTGATTACACAGCAGTGGAGAGTAGACTTTATCACAGTAGATGTCTTTTTGGAAGTGCTGTAACTAACTTTAAGAATTTAATCCACCCACTGTTATCATCTTCAATGCCCTGTAACAACACAGACCAGAGCAGCTACCTGAACGCTACTCCAATCTCCAATCTTCCTTTCATTATATCGTACAGTAGACCCTACAATAATAGATACAGAGAAAAACCCAACAATCATATGACCCCCTATGAGCAAGCACTTTGGCGACAGTGGGAAGGAAAATCTCCCTTTGAACAGGAAGAAACCTCCGGCAGAACCAGACTCAGGGAGGGGCGGCCATCTGCTGTGACCGATTGGGGTGAGAGAAGAAAAACAGGATAAAGACATGCTGTGGAAGAGAGACAGAGATTAATAACAAGTACGATTCAATGCAGAGAGGTCTATTAACACATAGTGAGTGAGAAAGGTGACTGGAAAGGAAAAACTCAATGCATCATGGGAATCCCCCAGTAGCCTACGTCTATTGCAGCATAACTAAGGGAGGATTCAGGGTCACCTGGTCCAGCCCTAACTATATGCTTTAGCAAAAAGGAAAGTTTTAAGCCTAATCTTAAAAGTAGAGATAGTGTCTGTCTCCCGAATCCAAACTGGAAGCTGGTTCCACAGAAGAGGGGCCTGAAAACTGAAGGTTGTGAGGAGCAGGATTTTGAATTCAATTCTGGATTTAACAGGAAGCCAATGAAGGGAAGCCAAAACAGGAGAAATATGCTCTCTCTTTCTAGTCCCTGTCAGTACACTTGCTGCAGCATTTTGGATTAGCTGAAGGCTTTTCAGCGAGTTTTTTGGACATCCTGATAATAATGAATTACAGTAGTCCAGCCTGGACGTAATAAATGCATGAACTAGTTTTTCAGCGTCACTCTGAGACAGGATATTTCTAATTTTAGAGATGTTGTGCAAATGGAAGAACGCAGTCTTACATATTTGTTTAATATGTGCATTGAAGGACATGTCCTGGTCAAAAATGACTCCAAGGTTCCTCACAGCGTTACTGGAGGCCAAGGTAATGCCATCCAGAGTAAGAATCTGGTTAGATACCATATTTCTAAGATTTTCAGGGCCGAGTACAATAACCTCAGTTTTATCTGAATTAAGAAGCAGAAAGTTAGCGGCCATCCAGGTCTTTATGTCTTTAAGACATTCCTGCAGTTTAACTAATTGGTATGTGTTATCTGGCTTCATGGACAGATAGAGCTGGGTGTCATCTGCATAGCAGTGAAAATGTATGCTATGTCTTCTAATGATACTGCCTAAGGGAAGCATGTATAATGTAAACAGAATTGGTCCTAGCACTGAACCCTGTGGAACTCCATAATTAACCTCAGTGTGAGAAGAGGACTCTCCATTTACATGTACAAATTGGAGTCTATTAGATAGATATGATACAAACCACTGCAGCACAGTACCTGTAATACCTACAGCATGTTCTAATCGCTCTAATAGGATATTATGGTCAACAGTATCGAATGCTGCACTGAGGTCTAGCAGGACAAGCACAGAGATGAGGCCACTGTCAGAGGCCATAAGAAGATCATTTGTAACCTTCACTAAAGCTGTTTCTGTGCTGTGCTGAGCTCTGAAACCTGACTGAAACTCTTCAAATAAGTCATTCCTCTGCAGATGATCAGTTAGCTGTTTAACAACTACTCTTTCAAGGATTTTTGATATGAAAGGAAGGTTGGAGATTGGCCTATAATTAGCCAAGGCAGCTGGGTCTAGAGATGGCTTTTTGAGTAAAGGTTTAACTACAGCCAGCTTGAAGGCCTGTGATACATAGCCGATTATTAGAGATAGGTTGATCATATTTAAGATGGAAGAATTAATTAATGGCAAGACTTCTTTGAGCAGTTTTGTAGGAATGGGGTCTAAAAGACACGTTGATGGCTTGGAGGAAGTAATTATTGAAGTTAACTCAGAAAGATCAATTGGAGGAAAAGAGTCTAACTTAACATCAATGGTACTAGAAGTAGCTGTAGATAATATTACATCTGTGGGATGATAATTGGTAATTTTTTCTCTAATGATAAAAATTTTATTTGTGAAGAAGTTCATGAAGTCATTACTAGTTAACGTTAAAGGGATGGTTGGCTCAACAGAGCTCTGACTTTTTGTCAGCCTGGCTACAGTGCTGAAGAGAAACCTGGGGTTGTTCTTATTTTCTTCAATCAGTGATGAATAGTAAGATGTTCTGGCTTTGCGGAGGGCTTTCTTATAAAGCAACAAACTATTTCTCCAGGCTAAATGATGATCCTCTAAATTTGTGACATGCCATTTCCTCTCCAGATTACGAGTCATCTGCTTTAGGGTACGTGTTTGAGAATTATACCACAGAGTCAGGTACTTCTGATTAGAGACCTTAGTTTTCACAGGAGCTACAGTATCCAGAGTCGTACGTAGTGAGGAGGTAAAATTATTAACAAGATAATCGACCTCTGTTAGAGTAGCGTTCAGATAGCTGCTCTGCTCTATGTTGGTACAGGGCATTGAAGATGATAACAGTGGGTGGATTATATTCTTAAACTTAGTTACAGCGCTTTCAAAAAGACATCTACTTTGATAAAGTCTACTCTCCACTGCTGTGTAATCAATTATTGTAAATGTAAATGTTATCAGGAAATGATCAGACAGGAGAGGATTTTCAGGAAACACTGTTAAATGTTCAGTTTCTATGCCGTATGTTAAAACAAGATCTAGAGTGTGATTAAAGTGGTGGGTGGGTTCTTTTACATTTTGAGAGAAGCCAATTGAGTTTAATAACAGATTAAATGCCATGTTGAGGATTTCCTTTTTAGCATCTACATGGATGTTAAAATCACCCACAATAATTATTTTATCTGAGCTCAGAACTAAATTAGATATAAAGTCTGAGAAATCAGACAGAAACTCTGTGTAAGGCCCAGGTGGACGATAGATGATAACAAGTAAGACTGGTTTCTGAGTTTTACAGCTGGGGTGAACAAGGCTAAGCATCAGGCTTTCAAATGAATTAAAAGTCTGTCTTGGTCTTTCATTAATTAATAGGCAGGTGTGAAAAATTGCTGCCACACCGCCCCCTCAGCCTGTGCTTCGAGATTTCTGGTAGTTAGAATGACTCGGGGGTGGGCCTGGGCCCCCTTCCCCTGGTGGGTTCCAGAGTGTGGGGGGTGCCTACTGGGGTCAGCGGGGGAGCTGGCCCCAGGGAGTGGCCGCTTGCCCCTCCCTTTCTTCCCTCCCCATCCTCAGCTGCCTCCCTATTCCCGCTCTACCACACCCACCCACACACGCAGGGCTTGGGGTGCAGGTATGTCACCAAGGTGCAGGGGAGGTACTCCCCCTCTGTCCCCTTCTGGCCGCCTGTGCCTCAATTTTATTCTGCAACCTAGACATCCACATTACACTCTCACATAAGACATACATACAGGGCCTTGGGGGTGGGCACGTTTTACAGCATCCAGAGGATGGTTGGTGTATTCCAACCTACCTCTGGCGCTGGTGCCCTACCCTCAATTTTAAATGCATATAGACACTAAGGGTTTTCGGGAGGAGCCGTGCTGCTCTCTGAGAGGAAGCAAGTACCATGCTCTCCTGTGTTTTAAATGCACTTTAGAACAGCACACAGCAACACTACATATGAGCGGGCGTAGGGAGGTTTGGGGTCTTCACTCACCCCGGTTCTGTTAGCCGTCAGGGCTGGGGGGCTGGGAGGAGGTGCTGGCCGTCAGATTGGGGTCTGGGATGCGGGGCCTCCCTGCTACTGCAGATAAGGAGGTGGTCCGCTTGCCTCCACCCCAGAGAGAAGGGTTACATCTCCTGGGTCTAGGTGCGGCTTGCCCCTCTGAGGGCGGGGGTACCTGGACCTGGGATATAGAGTATGTTTGGGTCTGTGCAGTGTCTATTTGTGTCTGTCTACACGTTGGGTGAGTGCCGAGTATTTGGTTGTGCATATGGGGTGGGAATGCACGTTTGTGTCCGCGTGCGCCTGTTCGTCTGTGTCTATATGTCAGGTTGGGTCTTAGACTCAACCTCTCTGGGTACATCTCAGGCCCTCTAAAGTACGGAGGCCTATCTCCCCTCACCACACTCCCTGCCGGTGGTTGATGCCCTCAGATGTTGGTGTGTTGGTGGTCCTTGTCGTCTGGGGCTGGGCGCTCATGTATGTACTGGCTCACTCCTGGTGGCCGATTGGCGGGGCCGGGCGCCTGTGGCCCGGCTGGGCCCCTTCCGGGGGATGGGATGCCCTCAGGCCTCTGGGCCTGAAGCTCGGTCCTCTCTGGCACAGCTGGCTGCCGGCAGAGCCCGCGGGCACGCCACTGCAACCCCCTCTGGCCTCTGCTCCGTAGCTGCTGGGTGACCTCTGGTTTGGGGCTCTACTCAGCTCTTCCCAGGAGGGTGGCACGGTTCCCCCCCTTTTGGTGGTCCTCCTCGGGTCCTTGTACTCTGGGGCCTCTGGATATCTGGGGCCTGGATCTCCTCCATACCTGCTTCATACCCTGGGGGACGGGGCTATGGCTCCCCACACTCCCTAGCAGATCGTTACATGGAGAAACCTTTGGAATACAAGCATGCTGATCCACACAGGTATGCACACAGGTGTACACACGGGTGTTCACAGACGCGGACTACACCTTTCTTGGCTGCTGCCTCAAAGCACATTGTGCGCTGTCTATCTTGCGTGCTGCACAATATCGTTTAATATTTAGTATCTACTGTTATCTACTGCTAGCTAGTTTATTGTGATTGTGCTGTTTTTATTATGTTGCTCTTTTTTTGTTTGCTTTCTCTTCTTTCTTTTTTTTTCTCCATACAGGTGATCCAGGTGTTTTGTTTGTTTTTCTTTCTTTCTTCCCCCCTTTCTCACCGTCTCTTCTCCCCTGTGGTTTTCTTTCTTTCTCTCCCTCCCTCTCTTTCTTTCTTTCATTCTTTCTCCCTGTCCTATCCCCCAGTCATGTCTGTCCCGTTTGTAGCAACTGAAAATAAAATAAATACATAATTATAATAAAGGTCAATCAAATGGACCAATATGGCAAGGCCATGATGATCCACTTGGTAAAATAAATCCGCTTGGCATCTTTCTTGGCCTTAAGACAACAATTCTGATGGCTAAAGATCCAAACGGGACACAAAAAAAAAAAAAAAAAAAAAAAGAATGACTCGGGGGTGTTGATTCATTTAAACTAACATAATCATCCTGCTGCAACCAGGTTTCTGTAAGGCAGAGTAAATCGATTTGTTGATCAATTATTAAGTCATGTACTAACAGAGACTTGGAGGAGAGAGACCTCATATTTAATAATCCACATTTCACTGTTTTACACTTTGGTTCAGATGTGGATATTGTATTGTTCTTTCTTTGTAATTGTTTATGTTTAAGTTGTTTGTTGCTGGTTTTTAGTTTGTTTTTTGTCTTTTTGGGAGCTGACAGTCTCTATGGAGATGGGTTTTTGGGGGGGGTAGCAGGAGGAGAGAAGCTGCAGAGAGGCGTGTAAGACTCTAACTCTGCTTCCTGGTCCCAACTCTGGAGAGTCATATTTTGGGGGGTTTAATAAATTTGTCCATATTTCTAGAAATGGGAGCTGCTCCATCCAAAGTGGGATGGATGCTGTCTCTCCTAACAAGACCAGGTTTCCTCCAGAAGGTTTGCCAATTATCTATGAAGCCCACATCGTTTCTGGGACACCACTCAGACAGCCAGCAATTTAAGGAGAAACATACATATGTTCGATACATATGCCTACCGAACCGAAAGCACTGTATCGAACGGTTATTGTTGCACCCCTAATAAATATATATATAAATATATATATACACACACACACATATATCTATATCATAATAATCTGACAATACATATAATATTGGCCATATTATATTTACATTACCACAGTGAGATGATTTTAGTCTCATGAACAACATAAGTTAATTGTTATTTACTAACTAATCTTGAAATGACTGTTCAGTACAGAAATGAGGCCCAACAATCATGTTTTACAGTCCCGTGGTCTCAGCCTCAGATACTAATCAAAGTGATGTCATGACAAAAATGAATGACAAACAAAACATTTTTTCTCCTTCATTTATGTCACACAATGCTGTATGAAACATTTCTCGCGGTTAATATCATGGTTGCTAGGCAACCTGAACAGCGTGACAAAGGCTAGACCAGGGGTGGGCAATTCCAGGCCTCGAGGGCCGGTATCCTGCAGGTTTTAGATCTCACCTTGGGTCAACACACCTGAATTACATGATTAGTTCGTTACCAGGCCTCTGGAGAACTGCAGGAGCTAATTTAGCCATTTAAATCAGCTGTGTTGGTTCAAGGACACATCTAAAACCTGCAGGGACACCGGCCCTCGAGGCCTGGAGTTGCCCACCCCTGGGCTAGACTGTCCCATTTCACAGGCCTCGCACTTCCGCACTTCTCGTACTTATAGTATGCACCGTACGTAGTACGCGTAGTGCGCGTACTTCAAGCGTGCAGACCCTGAATTGGGACACAGCCTGAGACTGCTGTGTAATCACAGGTTGATGTTTATTCTGGCGTAGCACAAGAGACGTATTTAAATAATCACAGGTTGAGTTCAAACAATAGGAAAAAGGTTGAATGACTCGTATGGGCTCAAATTGTGGTCATAAATATTTTGTACTTGTAAATCAGTTTTGTACTTGTAAATCAGGATTTGTATGTGTAAAAAGAATTTGTGTGTGCGTAAAAAAGATTTGTGTGTGGACTTAGCCAAAAAATAAGTGTCAAACTCTGCACTCAAGTTTCAAGTTTCAAGTTACAAGTACGGTTTTTGACCCTATTTTTCTTCCTTTGGCATTTGGTGATTTTTTGTTTTTGTGGGCCAATGGAGGTTTTTTTTGTTTGTTTGTTTTCTTGTAACGGTATAAAGAATTAAAGGTGGCGGATTGGCCAGATGCTGGCCGATGTGTAAAAATAACTCAGTTGTTTGGTGGTGGCTATGGCGGAGCTTCCACAGAGGCCAACAGGTGGATGAGGGAAAGGGAAGGCAGGAGGAGGAGGAGAGACCCAAGGCGGCTGTCGGTCCGAGTGTCAGGTGAACTGAACTTCAGATAAGAAGTTATGACCTAGGCACAGGCCACCCCCCCAACCAGACTGGCCACCCCAGGTGCCACCCCGAAGCTAAAACAATAAAATTTAATGAAATATCAAATGTATGATTATGGTTTCACAGTGAAGCTCAGATATCCGAGGGTAAGTGAATGCAGCACCGGCTTCTGCACTATGCGCATGTTATCATGTTAGCAAAGGTAGGAGAGCCAAGCACGAAAGACAGCACCGCAGAAAACATTTTTTCGGCGAAAGATTAACAGGTTAACATAGCTGGACTAGCCATCGGACGTTTGCATGGTGGGCTGATGACTTTTTTTTTTTTTTTTTTTTTTGTAACGGCATGAACAATGAGAGGTGGTGGATTGGCCAGATGCTGGCCGATGTGTAAAAATAACTCAGTTGTTTGGTGGTGGCTATGGCGGAGCTTCCACAGAGGCCAGCAGGTGGATGAGGGAAGGTGAGGCAGGAGGAGAGACCCGAGGCGGCCGCCGGTCCGAGTGTCAGGTGAACTGAACTTCAGGTAAGAAGTTATGACCTGCAGTCTATCTGGGTCAGATATAAACCAAGTTTAGGTGCAGTTTATTTTCGTTGTGCTGACTTTTTACAGTCAGTTACAATACCTGATACTGCGTGAGCTAGCATGACGAGTTTATACAGCTGTTGCTATGATGTTACTGATAGTAAACTTTATTTTATTCATAAGGTTAGTTAGTAGAGTTGCCAACAGCTCCTTAAAAAATGGAATGGTCCCTCATTCAGAGAAAATATTACGCGTTTCGTATTGAGCTGAGAAGAGACGCAGTTTGTCCCGTACTTCAGCTAGGATGGAAAAAGACACAAAGCTGGAGTTATTCTGTCTTTACAGCTGCCTCTTCTATTGCTACTTCAATCATGAAACTGATCAATGATCAGCTGATCGTCTCTCTTGTTTGTTTATCGCCCACTTTGCGCCAGAAACAGGAAACCAGCGGATGTCGCGCTAAACAACAGCAGCACGTTTAAGCTTGATCAGCTGTTGTTAGAATTTATTTAATATTAATTTCTAGTATCAGCTGATGTTTTCTGGAGCCACAGCTGGAACAGAAAACAAAAGCAGTCATCAACAAATACACGCAGATTACTTAATTTGATAGACTACTCATACAGTAAAAACCTAGAAACTACAATATTCTCTTTAGACGCAGAAAAAGCATTTGACAGAGTTAACTGGAAATTTCTTTTTGCAACTTTACACAAATTTGGTTTTGGATCCTCTTTCATCAACTGGTTAAAAATATTATATAATTCCCCAACAGCTTGTGTCAGAACAAATGACCAGACATCCTCCAGCTTCTGTCTCTTGAGGGGCACCAGGCAGGGATGCCCACTCTCCCCTTCACTGTTTGCAATTTTTATTGAACCACTAGCAGCAGCAATTAGACAGAATTCAGTAATTAAGGGCATAAAATGCAAGAACGTGGAACATAAAATCAGCCTTTATGCGGATGATGTGTTACTCTTTCTCCAAAATTCACAAACCAATATCTCTGGGGTGATTGAATTGATAAACTCTTTTGCAAGAATATCAGATTACTCAATTAACTGGTCCAAATCTACAGTCCTACCGATTAATTGCTCCCTCCATAATTCCTCTTCTACACCACTGCAATCGGGAAATATAAAATATTTAGGTATTAATGTTTCTCCCAAGCTTGCAGATCTAACTAAATTAAACCATATCCCACTTTTAAAGAAGGTAGAAGATGATCTGGCTAGGTGGAAATGTCTACCCATATCACTCATGGGAAGGGTTGCCGCTATAAAAATGATGGTCTTACCAAAATTAAATTATTTATTCTCAATAATCCCAACTAAACCGCCACAAGATTGGTTCAGATCTCTAGATTCATGTATGTCCAAATTCCTTTGGAAAAATAAGCCCCCACGTATAAGCTTAAAAACACTACAAAAGACCAAGGATAGAGGAGGATTAGAACTACCTAACTTTCAGCACTACTTCTTAGCCAACAGGCTTCAGTTTATCTCAGGATGGCTAAAACACACCCTCTTAGATGAACCTTGGCTAGATGTAGAACAAGCACTTTGCAATAATCTAAAGATCTCAGACCTACCATTTATCAGCTCAAACATCCAACGACATGAATGCTTTAAAAGCATCAACATCAGCTCTTCTCTGACAGCATGGTGGGAGTTTCTAAAATTGACGGCATCTTCATTAATCCCATGCAAACGTACACCTATCTGGAACAACCCTGACATATTACAAAACAATAATATGATAAACTTTTCAGATTGGAGTGGTAAAGGAATCAAATATTTAGAACATATATTAGCAGGAACAGAATTTATTTCATTTGACGGACTAGTTACACAATATGGAATCAACAAGAAAAGATTTTTAGAATATCAACAAATTAAATCCATAGTAAAAAAGAAATTTAAACCGGGTCAAGTTGAACTACAAACACCACCAAGTGTGGTTCAATTTCTTACTCTTAAAACCCCCAAATTACTTTCCAAAATATATAGAATGCTTTCTAAAACAGATGAATCAATATCACTTCCTATTGCAAAATGGGAAGCGGATTTATCAGTTAACTTAGACCAAAACTTCTGGTCTCAGACTTGCTTAAAAACCTTTCATCTAATCAGAAATCCCAGTCTTCAATTAATTCAATACAAAATATTACATAGAGTGCACTATACAGGTCATCGGATGTTCAAGATGGGCTTTACGTCTACCAACAACTGCTCACACTGCCAAACCAATTCACCGGACAATTATATCCACGCTCTTTGGTTCTGTCCACCAGTGCAAAAGTTTTGGCACGAGATATGTGAAGACTTATCAAAGTGTCTGAAATGTAACATTCCAACTTCCCCCTTAATGTGTTTGTTGGGCAGCTTAGATAATGTCACTTCAGAAAAGAATATAGCCCATATGGTTTTCACTGCCCTATGCATAGCCAAGAAAACAGTCCTCATGAACTGGAAAAATAAAAATAATCTTAATTCTAACCAACATAGAAATGATCTATTAGATTACATTAGTCTTGATACAGCCTCTGCCACCACACCAGATCAATTGCTCTGGGCTCCTTTGATCAGCTCCATCACCTAGTGGGGGTGGGGGGTCATAGTTTGGTCCCGCCTTCACTGTTGTGATTGGTGTGGGGGTAGGGACAGGCCTAGGGCGTCGGGGGGTTCCCCGGAGGCATCTTCCTTGGGGGGCTCAATCCGGGGTAGCGGTCATGTCCGGTTAGGGGCTCTGTTGGCTCTCGGGTGACTGTTTCCTCGTGGCTGCGTGCAGCGGGGCTAGGGGAGGGTCTGTGCTGACGGACGTGGGTTACTGACCTGGTAGCCTGGCTGCCCCTGGGTGGGTCCGGGATGGGCGTGAGGTTCTGGGGGCGCTCCGTCTCTGGGCTGGGGCCCTGGCCGGGCCTCGGGGGCTTGGGTCCTGGTCGGTGTGTTGCCGGGGTTGTGGGCGGGTGGGTGCATGGGGGCCCAGCCCTGGCGCAGGGTGGCGCAGGGTGCCGCCGGTGCGTCGAGCCACCTGGGGGGCTCTTCAACTGGTGGGGGAGATTGTCACATCTTGCAGGAGCTTTCCACTCCGGGTTTGGAGGCCTATCTCCCCCCACCGCCACTTCCCCTGCCAGTGGCGGACTCCCTCAGACATCGGTGTGTTGGTGGTTCTTTGTGTCTGGGGATGGGCGTCCAGGTACACACCGGCTCACTCCTTGGTGGCCGCTTGTCGGGGCCTGGAGCCTGGGGCTCGCTCGGGCCACTTCGGAGGTGGGGTGCCCCCGGCCTCTCGGCCTGGGGCTCGGTCACTCAGGCACAGCTGGCTGCCGGCGGAGCTCACGGGCACGTCACTGCAACTCTCCCTGGCTTCTGCTCTGCGGCTGCTGAGTGAGCCCTCATCCGGGACTCTCCTCAGCTCTTTCTGGGACAGTGGCGCGGCTGCCCCTCTGTTGGTCTTCCTTGGTCTCTTGTGTTCTGAGGGCCTCTGGATGTCTGGAGTTTTGATCTCCTCCATACCTGCTTCATGCCCTGGGGGACGAGGCTGTGGCCCCCCCAAACCCTCTAGCAGATCATTACATGAAGGAACCTTTTAAAAAAACAAGCGCGTCCATGCTCACAGGTGTACACACAGGTGCTCACACACACAAACTACACCCTTTTTGGCTCCTACCTCAAAGCACACTGTGTTCTGTTGATCTTATGTGCTGCACAATAATGTTTAATATTTAGTATTTACTGTTATATTCCCATATATCATTGTGATGTTGTTTATTCTATTACTCTTGTTCTCTTCTGCTTGTTTTCCTTTTTCTTTCTCAACAGGTGATCCAGGTGATCGATATATGCATTTTCTTTTTCTTTCTTTTTTTTTTCCTGCCCATTCTGTTGGTTTTTGTTTTTTGCCCTTCTCCCCCGTCCCTCTTCTCAGCTGTTTCTCTTTCCCTCTTTCTTTCTCCCCTTCTTTCCTCCAGTCAAGTCTGTCCCGTATTCAGCAAGTGAAAATAAAATAAACAATAAAAGGTGAATCAAATAGACCATTATGGCAAGGCTGGGATGGTCAATTTGGTAAAGTAAATCCGTTGGGCATCTTTCTTTGCCTTTAGACAATAATTCTGATGGCAAAAGAGCCAAACGGGACAGGCAAAAAAAAAAAAGAAAAAAAAAGAAAACAAAAGCAGTGCACAGCAAACACCGGAGTCCAAGAAAACAGCCCAAACACAGTCCAGTTCAGGGGGCCGACCATGCGGACGGCAACGGCAGCGGCGAAGGAGACGTTGGAGCTGTTCAGGGGGCCGGCGGCGGCTACAGAGCGGGACCGGGGGCTGGCCGCGTGGAAGGCGGCGGCGACTCTCAAGCGTCAGGCGTTGTAACAGCCACTATGGTGTGGTGTCCCTTTAAGACACCCAAGTCGAGGGTTGATGGTGTCATCAGTTTGTGCCACTGGTCTCTCTCTCTCTCTGTAATTGTGTGGACATGTGCTTGTACGCTAGTGCATGAGGAGGGACGGATTTTATGTTTTACCTCTCCAGACACCTTTGTTTGCAACGTTATGGGTTGTAAGAACACTGTGCGCTATGTTTGTTAAGCTGCAGCCGTTCAACCGGGCTTATATGGTTGATGAAGAGAAGGTATATTAAAGAACACACTGTGGAATTCCCAACGCCAGCGTGAGTGTGTACTCTTTTGGCTACCCTGCTAAGTGTTTTGCCGCCTCCTCTCAACCACTAAACGCAACCCGACGTTACAAAATGGCACCCGAACATCTTCTCTTGGACCTCAGTGTGCAGTATCTTCGAGCAGTTGATGATTGGTACATGGAAAGGTACGACGCGGCGAAGTGGATGTCTGCCGTGTTTCGCGGGAATGGACCAGGCTGGCCTGGACGCGGACGTCGGGAGGATCGAAGGGTCGCGGCGGTGCATTTCCGTGGCAACGACTGGAGTCGCTCCAGCGCTGTTTGTGGACTGTGGTGCCGTTCTCTGTTTGGCCTCTTCGTCGTGGCTCCATTGGATGTGCGTGGACCTGCGTTTCCTGGGCGTGGGTTCGATGCAGCTTTGCCATAGTTCCTGAATTTGCATTTTTTTCTTATGTATTCCGTGTTAGTTACTGTTGTAACATGACTGCTGTTTAAGTTTTCTACAGTACTTTCTAGTACTGTTTTCACATATTATGCTTACTGTTGCTGTTTTTGAGGAATAAGAAGAAACACAATGAAAGAAAAAGGGAATTTCATTCTGTAATTGTACTGGCTATCCTAAGTTTATTTTCTTTCTTTAACATTTATTTAAATGGACATTCACCATGTGGGACACTGTCATGTATGCCAGTTTGTCAATTTTGAACTGTGCATTTCCCTGTTTTGGTTTTAACGTCTTATCCTGCTGACCATGTATGGAAGCTGGTTAAGTCTGGACTGTACCAATGCTGTACGGGTGTGTAACAATTACTCCACGACCTGCTTACTACCTAAAGTAGCTATGTGTAGTGAAAGGGGGTAGCGGGAGGAGGGTCACCTGGGTCCGGCTGAGGACAGCCTTTGTTTAACCCGGGGGGAATATGTAACAGCCACTATGGTGTGGTGTCCCTTTAAGACACCCAAGTCGAGGGTTGATGGTGTCATCAGTTTGTGTCACTGGTCTCTCTCTCTCTCTCTGTGATTGTGTGGACATGTGCTTGTACGCTAGTGCATGAGGAGGGACGGATTTTATGTTTTACCTCTCCAGACACCTTTGTTTGCAACGTTATGGGTTGTACGAACACTGTGCGCTATGTTTGTTCAACCGGGCTTATATGGTTGATGAAGAGAAGGTATATTAAAGAACACACTGTGGAATTCCCAACGCCAGCGTGAGTGTGTACTCTTTTGGCTACCCTGCTAAGTGTTTTGCCGCCTCCTCTCAACCACTAAACGCAACCCGACGTTACAGCGTACTGGCCGAGGCTTGGTGGGCACAGGACCAGGCGAGGCAGGACCAGACGGCAGCTTAGCAGCTGACGCTGCAGACGAGGATGAAGACTCGGATGAGGCTGGACCAGACTCGGATGAAGACTCGGATGAGGCTGGACCAGACGAGGTTGAAGCTGATGATGCTGGAGCTGGACCAGGCGACGGCGTGGGTGGAGACACGGAGGCCGCAGCTGGCGAGGATGAAGACACGGAGGCTGCAGCTGGCGGCGGCATGGATCACACTGCTTCTGCAAACGTGGATGAGGCTGCTGGTGGAGCAGCTGGTGGCTGGACGGGCCCCTCAAACCCTCCAGCGGAGACAGGAGGCTGGACGGGCCCCACGGACCCTCCAGCGGAGACAGGAGGCTGGACGGGCCCCTCGGACCCTCCAGCGGAGATGAGGAGGTGCTGGCTGGGCTCACTGGAACCCCCAGCGGACGAGGTAGATGGCGGCGCGGGAGCCGCGGAGTGCTGGATGAGCTCATCCGAGCTTCCAGCAGGAACTGATGTAGAGCCAGAGAGAATTGGGACCCCTGGCTCAATGTTAAGCTGGCTAGAAAACTGCACTGCTACGGGGAACTGGGCCAATGGTTCAGGTGCGAGCTGAGCTACTGGAGACACGGGGAGCTGAGCTACTGGAGACACGGGGAGCTGAGCTACTGGAGACACGGGGAGCTGAGCTACTAATGGTGGTGAAGTAGATGACTGCACAGGAGACTGAACTGAGGGCGTCTGCACTGGCACAGGGGACTGAACTGATGTCTGTAGTAACGGTGGTGGTGAGAGTGGAGTAGGTGGTGGAGTTGATGACTGCGCTAAGAACTGGGCTAAAGACTGAACAAAAGACTGCAATACATGTTGAAGTGGCTGTTGTAGTGATGGCTGTTGTAGTGATGGCAGTTGTAGTGATGGCAGTTGTGACAGTGGCTGAACTAAGTCTTCTGAGCCTTCTGAACATGAAGAATATGGCTGGTCAGACACCCTTGAGCTTACAGTGGACACAGAAACTGGTGCAGGCATCTGCGAGACACGAGCCACTCCCACCCGAGGAGTAGGTACGGGTGCAGAGGTAGGCTGTGTACTCACTGGCCTCACCTCAGGGACCGGCACTGGTGATATGGCAGACCGGACGCCAGCCACTCCCACCCGAGGAGTAGGTATGGGTGCAGGAGGAAGCTGAGTCACAGTTGCCCTCACCCTCGGGGCTGGAACAGGCACCGGCCATGGCTGAGCAGCTGCTGCCCCCATCCGAGGAGCTGGTACGGGTGCAGGGACCGATAGGGCCTCAGCCGGCCTGGGAGCCGGAGTAGGGACCAGCGGGACCTCAGCTTTCCCCACCCGAGGGACTGAAACGGGTGTAGAGAAAAGCCGGGCCCGAGCTGCCCTGGGAGGAGAAACACAGGTAGATGAAGAATTAGGCTCAGAAAAAACAGTCTTTGCTTGGGCAGGCTCAAAAGGAATCTCCACCGGGTCCACAAAAACAGACGTATCAAAAATAAACTCTGCCTCTTTCCCACAATGTTTCACAGTTTTTCCAGGTTTTGTACTGATAGGGTTCACGGTTTGAAAAACACTATTGTCATTTCCCAGCTCAGAGGGAGCAGAGCAGAAAAAGTTCTCCCAGTCTATGTCGTCGTCCATCAGGGACACATTGACAGGATCAGGAGTGAGTCTATTGTTTTTAATGTCCAGAGAAGCGGGAGAAGGATAATCAGTGTAACTCACCACCGGGAGTTGCTTAACATTGTCCATCTTATTGCGGCGTGTGTGCCGCTTCCTACGGGAAGGGGAAGTGGGCGGAGAAAATAGCTGAGCCTCCGGCGTGCAGAACGGCGACGCCGAGGCTGGAGCGTGGGCAATTGAAGAGACGCGGAGAATTCCCACCTGAAGCGGCCGCGGCTTGGGTGCAGGTGAAGCGGCAGGTGGGGGCTTTCGGCAGCTCCGGGGACCGCCGAGAGCCAGCCGAGTTCCTCGGAAAATCCACCCGTAGTCAGGAGTGCGCCACGGCCTCAAGCAGAGCTCCTCCTCTAGCTCAGCAAAGGCAGCATCCTGACGCTCACGCAGCTGAGAGCGGTTTGCTGGGTCCATGTAATGGTCGCGTCGCTCTGTCATGTTTCGGCTGTGTGCCGGCAGGAATTGGACCCAAACGCAAACTCACTGGAGACAGGATTGAACTCAAAATGGCAGCTTTTATTGCTGAACACAAAAACTCTACAAAATCTAAACTGGGAAGACTCTAACAAAACACACAGGGAGCTACAGGTAGAAACACACAGCATGAGGGACGACACGACACTGACTCAGAGGAACACAGGGTTTAAATACAATGGGAAGTAACGAGGGGAATGAGACACAGAAGGAGAGCACAGCTGGGAGAAATCAGAACTGACGAGACAAGGGAGCAAAGTAGGATACACTCACATGAGACACAGACCTTCAAAGTAAAACAGGAATTAGCACAGATGCAAACTAGACTAGGGGAGACAGAGCAACTAAGAAACACAGAGGGCAGCTACTAAATACTCAGAACTAAACAGAATACAAGAAAACCAAACTAAGACACTACACTAAAGAATAAGCTGGGACAACAAAGAGAACTAAGAACATAATACAAAAAACTCAGAGGCACAAGAAACTCAAAACACTGGGTCACTGACCCAGGACCGTGACATGCAGTCTATCTGGGTCAGATATAAACCAAGTTTAGATGTAGTTTATTTTTGTTGTGTTGACTTTTTACATTCAGTTACAATAACTCGTACTGCGTACTAGCTAGCATGAGAGAGTTTAGAATACAGCTGGGTGGGTGCTATGACGTTACTGATAGTGAACTTTATTTTTTTCATAAGGTTAGTTAGTAGAGTTGCCAACCATCCCGTAAAAATGGAATCGTCCCGTATTTAGAGAAAATATTACACGTTTCGTATTGAGCTGAAAAGGAACACAGTTTGTCCCATACTTCAGATAGCATGAAAAAAAGACACAAAGCTGGAGTTATTCTGCTTTTTCACCCTGTCAGCTGCCTCTTCTTCTCTCATTCTCTCCCCTCCCTCTCCTGTTGCTACTTCAATCATGAAGCTGCTAATTGATCAGCTGAGAGGCTTTTCTGACGCAAGTCCCGTCTCACTTGTTTGTTTATCACCTACTTTGCTCCAGAAAGAAGAAACCAGTGGATGTTGCGCTAAACAACAGAAGCATGTTTAAGCTTGATCAGCTGTTGTTGTCCCGATTTTTTTTGTCCCAGTCCAGCCCTTGACACTGAGAAGGTGCATTAAAAAATAAATGGCCGGGCCAGCAGTGCAAAAATTAGCTCACATAGACACATTAGTTGTGCTGCTTCTTAATGACGGTATCTTAGCTAACAACCCCAACTACCAGATTCAACTTGTAATTGGCTAAAAATAACTCTGACCTACCGGTGAGAGGGACGTTGCTAGCTGCCAGTTTTTTCAAGTGATGCTGAAATTTCCACATTCTGACACTTCAAATGCTTCAGGTGCTACCTGCTCAGTGCAGCATCAGCACC
Source organism: Aulonocara stuartgranti (assembly GCF_965226115.1). Classification (NCBI taxonomy): domain Eukaryota; kingdom Metazoa; phylum Chordata; class Actinopteri; order Cichliformes; family Cichlidae; genus Aulonocara; species Aulonocara stuartgranti. Next base: position 28,421,015 of record NC_138957.1, read on the forward strand.
GTGGAAACACACGGATACATCTGTAGACTTGAGACAGAATTCACAATGCGTTTTCGGGACTTTCAGGTGTATGGACCAATGTTTTCTTTTCGTATCAAACCAGAAAGCTTTAATGAGCAGCGGGATTTGCCTCGCATTAACTGGCTGGACACAGAGGACATCGAAATGCAGCTGATTGAACTGAAAAGCTCGACTCTGTGGGGGTCAAAGTTTGCAGAACTACGAACGCAGCAGGAATCCACAGCTGTGCGTGTTCATGGAGCTTGCATTTTCACCTGCTGGACATCACTACCTGATAAGTTTAACTGTCTTCAGAACATTGTAGAGGCCTTATTGACAGTACTTGGCTCAACATATCTGTGTGAGCAGATTTTCTCAATTTCTCTGGTAGCTGTCTGAATGCTGGACACTTGGAGACCTGTGTCTCTGAGTGGGAGACCAGAGGTCATATTAACATGTGTGTCTCTGTATTAACTAACATGCCATATTGGGCCAGTTTAATATTCTTATCATTGTTATGAGAAGACCATAAATAGCATAGGGTGGGGCTAGGTTTTACAACAGGATTTCCTGAGTTCAGATGGCCCAGGATGTGAGTGGGTGTTAAGGCGTTTGGGAAGGGATCTCAATACTGGATTATAGATGGCAAACAGTTGGTGACTCTCCACCATTTAACCCTAGAACTGAAAAAGCTTCTCAGATGACAGGTGAAACGTCTTCAAACAACTTAAAGAAGTCCAGACGCTTTTCTTTCCAAGCTCCTTAGAGTACGATGACCTGGATGACTGAGAATCTTCACAGACATCTAAGTGACATGGGTTCTCCTATTATACAATTAATGCTCCTTCTTCACTCCAGTTATTTCACAACCGAAATTTTTACACAACAGTGCTGCATTCCATTAAATTTGATCCCCTCTCCCATATTCTTTCCCCACCATCACCCCTACCAGGTGGTCGCCCCTCCCTGAGCCTGGACCATCTGGTCCTTTCATATTTAAAGGGAACTTTTCCTTCCCGCTGTCACCAAGTGTTGCTCACAGGGGCTCATCTGAATTTTGGGGTACTCTCTCTAACATTGTAGAGTTAACTAGGGTTACCTTCCAATATACAATGCCTCAATGTCATTCTTATTGTGAAATAGCACTATGTAAATTAAACTAAATCATTATTCTTTCACTTTGAAAGTCGCATGCATGCAGCGATCCACAGTGTCATTGTACCTCTCACTTTATAATTTGGCTGTAAAATCAAATCCAAAAGTAAAATCAAATGGTAAATGGCCTGCTGTATAGCGCTTTACTTAGTCCCTAAGGACCCCAAAGCGCTTTACACTACATTCAGTCATCCACCCATTCACACACTGGTGACTGGTGGCAAGCTACATTGTAGCCACAGCTGCCCACTGACAGAGGCGAGGCTGCCGGACACTGGTGCCACCGGGCCCTCTGACCACCGCCAGTAGGCAAACATGGGGTTAGTATCTTGCCTAAGGATATTTGTCATGCAGCCTGGAGCAGCCTGGGATCGAACCACCGACCTTCTGGTTAGTTTCTGACCTGCTCTGCCACTCTGGGTCAAAACTGGAGTGATATTGATTATGTTCACACTGGACGTGGTCACTTTTTGTCATAAAAGGTTTTGAATATATCCAAAACAATGTTATTCAATTAGATTTTAATTCATTTGACAATTACAGCTCTGCAACACATGTGTAAAACAATACAACTAAAAAACTAATTAACTTTTTAAAGATTAAAATGTAAAGTTTAATTTTACAACATAATTCTAAATTTTATAAAAATAAACTAATAGACTGATACTGAACTCTAATCTGCTGATAAGTCTCTTTTATACTGTGGGAATTGTAGCTACTAGACCCAGGAAGATACTGTGGAGCAGGGAAATTATTTTACTGCTATTGTTAAATAATTGTCATCAGTACCATTGCATTAATAATATAATCTGGAGTTTATATTGCATTCAGGGGTTGAACAGTGTGTGTCTTTCAGAAAGGCTAAAAGTCACAGGCTGACAGGAAACAGGGTGCAATTGTGGTTAGCACACAGACGCAGACACACACACACTTTTAGTTAGATTCATTTATGGGGGAAAGTTTAATTATGTTTTGCTGATGTTGCAAAGAGCAGTTTGTCGCAGAACTGCTGCTGAGGTGTCAAGATGACAAGCGAGCATCCGGCAGTGACAGGATGCACCTGTTATGAAGATGGAAGACGATGTTCTTTTAAACTGTGTTAAAAGGTCATTGTGGTTTTGATTTGACGTACAGCGGGGAAAATAAGTATTTGACACATCAGCATTTTTATCAGTAAGGGGATTTCCAAGTGGACTATTGACACAACATTTCCACCAGATGTTGCCATCAAGCCAAATATTGAAGTCATACAATCAAATCAGAACATATAAGTATACAAGTTAAACCATAATAAATAAAGTGAAATGACACAGGGAATAAGTATTGAACACACTTTATTCAATACTTTGTAGAAAAGCCTTTGTTGGTGATTACAGCTTCTAGACGCCTCTTGTATGGATAGACCAGTCGTCTGCATTGCTCAGGAGTGATTCTGGCCCATTCTTCCACACAAACGGTCTTTAAATCTTGAAGGTTCCTTGGGCCTCTTTTATGAACTTTAATCTTCAGTTCTCTCCATAGATTTTCTATGGGATTTAGGTCAGGTGATTGACTGGGCCATTCAAGCAACTTGATTTTCTTTCTTTGAAACCACTTCATTGTTTCCTTGGCCTTGTGTTTGGGATCATTGTCTTGCTGAAATGTCCACCCTCTTTTCATTTTTAGCTTCCTGGTAGATGGCAGCAGATTTTTATCCAGAATGTCCCGGTACATCTCTCCATTCATCCTGCCTTCAATAATATGAAGTCTGCCAGTACCCCTTGCTGAAAAGCAGCCCCAAACCATGATGCTTCCACCCCCAAACTTGACTGTTGGTATGGTGTTCTTGGGGTGGTGAGCAGTGCCATTTCTTCTCCAAACATGGTGTGTAGAATGACTGCCAAAAAGTTCAATTTTGCTTTCATCTGACCATACTATAGTCGTCCAATAATCCACAGGCTTCTCCAAATGCTGTTGCGCAAAGTTTAACCGAGCCTTGACATGCTTTTTGTTCAGCAATGGAGTCTTGCGTGGTGAGCGTGCATGGATGCCATGGCGGTTCAGTGCATTGCTTATAGTTTTCTTTGAAACAACAGTACCTGCTGATGCAAGGTCTTCCTGAAGTTCTGTCCGAGTGGTTCTTGGCTCTTGGAGAACCCTCCTGATTATTCTTTGGACTCCTCGGACAGGGATCTTGCGTGGAGCACCTGATCGTGGCAGGTTTATGGTGAACTGATGCACTTTCCATTTCCGGATAATGGCCCCCACAGTGCTCACAGGAACATTCAGCATTCTGGAAATGCACCTATAACCATTCCCATCAAAATGCTTTTCAACGATAAGATTACGAAGATCTTGAGAGAGTTCTTTGCTTTTACCCATCATGAAGTCTTTCCTGTGTGCCTTCTGGGTAATGAGGAGCCTTTATAGGCCATCAATTAGGACTAAAGCAGCTGATATCAATTAGTACTGATAGGGGACAGGATTTCTCTATCAATACTGACAGATTTCAGGTGATCTCCTGGCTTTCTATGTCATTTTGCCCCTTGTTATCTCCATGTATTCAATACTTATTCCCTGTGTCATTTCACTTTATTTATTGTGGTTTAACTTGTATACTTATATGTTCTGATTTGTTTGTATGACGTCAATATTTGGCTTGATGGCAACATCTGGTGGAAATGTTGTGTCAATAGTCCACTTGGAAATCCCCTTACTGATAAAAATGCTGATGTGTCAAATACTTATTTTCCCCGCTGTATGTATATATCCTGTCTGTGACGTATGAAGGGGCGTCAGTAATTCAAACCCTGATGCTATAAAAATCTGTGTATGCTCTGATTAAGTCGAGGACTACTGGCTGTCTGCGTACAGAGTGTCTTCCCACGCGTGTATTCATTAAAATCATTGTTTGACCAGAGACCTACTGGACCAAGAGTGGTTTGTACTCTCCCTCCTCAATTTTGAATCTTAACAATACCCTGGGTATGTTGAGCTTACTTCCTAATATAGGGTCTAGATCTTACTGAAGCAATCAAAGATCAAAGATTTTAAATCTCATATGACTACAAACATTGCAAACTCAAAGTTTGTTGGTAAGCGCAATAATTTTAAGATTCCTAATATTGTAAATAAATACAGTAATAAAACTTCCACAGATAGTCATGGACTCCCCATGCCTGAGAAGCAACGTGAGCAGGCTGTGCACACTGTGCAGCTCCACCTAGCTCTGTCACCTCCAGAAGACTCTGCACCGGCTGGTTCTGCTTCGCCAGAGGTCTTTGCAGCATCTGTTTAGAATTCCTGTTAATGTCACTATACACGTGTACAATAAGTAGCATCTTCTACTCTGTGCAGACATGTGGGAAAAGAAAAGGGGATGAGCTGCAGTTCTGCAGCACTATAATACATATGAACAGTATTCAAAAATATCAATTGTACAAATATACAAATCAGAAAAAAATAAATAGTGTTATATATTGACAGTGTGGGTTATTTCACGTAAATTAAATATTGCACTGTGCTGATGGTAGTTGTGTACTCTGTATATAGAGGGAAGTCCTTGGATTTGGGGGTGGAACTGTGCTGTCAGTGCATGTGTGAGTTCACGGTGGTTACGGCTTTTGGGAAGAAACTATTCTTGAGTCTGTCAGTTTTTGTGCTGATGCAGCGGTGGCGCTTCCCTGAGGGAAGAAGGTTGAACAGGTCAAAACCAGGGTGGGAGCTGTCGTTGATAATGTTTGCTGTTCTGCTGAGGCAGCAGGATGAATAAATGTTCATCAGGAAGGGCACAAACAAACAAGAACAACGTACAAGTTAAACAAAAAAAGGGGCTACTGAGACGGAGAGCCGTTAGCTGCTGCAGCAGTGTGAGCTGCAATGTGTCATCCTCCCTTATGACAGAGGTTTTCACACTAACTGGTCCTGTTTCTGCTGCACCATAGGTCTCTGCACCATCTGGTTCTGGTCTGCCAGAGGTTTCCAAGCCATCTGGTCCTGCTTTGTCTCTGCTAAAGGTCATTGCGCTGTCTGGTCCAGCTTCATCTCCACCAAAGGTCGTTGCTTCGTTCGTTTGACTTTTTGAGCTTCGTCTCCACCCAATCCAGTGGTTCTGCTCTGCTAGAGGGTCTCCATCAATGTCAGCCTAAAGCCAAGCCACCCCACCCATCAACCAAGCCTCACCAACACCGACACTGGCCATCTACCAAGCCTCAACAACATCAGCGCCGGCCATCAACCAAGCAACACCAACACCAACAACACCATCTTCCAAGCCACGTTGGCACCAGCCACCATCCAAGCCAGCTGAGGGTTTCCACCTCACTCCCTCATCTGTATCCTGAAGGGTCCCACCTATGCTGCTGTTGTTTGCCTCTGGACCTACGGGCCGAGGAGCTTCGTGGTTGGCCTCCGGGTCTGCTTTGTTTTTGTCGCTGGCCTCTCAGTCAGCCTCCAGAACTGTTTTGTCGCAGCCACTTTCCACCTGCACAGCCTCCAGAACTATTTTTTTCTCTGTTTTGAACTCTTTTTAAATTTTTGTTCTGAGTCCTGGGCTCATGTACTTGGACGAGTTAGAATATTACTTAAACAAGATTCAAAGTTTAGTTATTTTCTGCTTGTGTTATATTAATAGTTTCTAGTTTCTAGGTTTCTCTTACTGTGCCTCCCCTGTGTTCCACATTTTATGTCAAATCACCCTTCATGTTCATTTATCTTCTGCGTCCGTTTTGTGTGTTAGCTGTTTCTTCCCCAGTCCCAGTATCAAGTCTGCATCTTAGCACATGTCTCATGTTTCCTGTTTTATTTTGATAGTTTGTTGTCCTGTGTTCAGTTTTGCTTCCTCCCTGTCCCATTATGTATGATTAGTTCCAGCTGTGTTTCCCTCCTGTTTCCCATTCCCTCGCTATCCTCTGTGTATTTAGTCCTTAGTCTTCCTCTGCTTGTTGTTGTGTCGTCCCATATTGCTGTGCATTTCCCTGTGCTCCTTGTTTCCCCTTTTCCTAGTTTGCTCCCAGCTCCAGTTTCCTAGTTCTCAGTTTCATGTGTCTAGTTCCCAGTTTAGATGTTGTTTTCTTGTTTGTAGTATTCGTTTTTTGTTTGTTTTTTTGTTTTGTAAAGCAATAAAACTGCCTCATTTAGTTCATTCCTTTGTGTTTTGAGTCCAGTGTTCCTGTCAGCCACACAGCACACCTTGAGAAGAGGAACATAGAGATTCTTTATAGCTGTCCTTGCAAAAGCAAAATGTGTTCGGCATCACCATGCGTTCAGATCAGTTCTCATTGCAAAAAAAACCCCCTGAACATCCATCCATCCATCCATTTTCATCCGCTTTATCCGAGGCCGGGTCGCGGGGGCAGCAGCCTAAGCAAAGAGGCCCAGACCTCCCTCTCCCCAGCCACCTCCTCCAGCTTATCCGGGGGAATACCAAGGCGTTCCCAGGCCAGCCGAGAGATATAATCTCTCCAGCGTGTCCTGGGTCTGCCCCGGGGCCTCCTCCCGGTGGGACATGCCTCGAACACCTCACCCAGGAGGCGCCCAGGGGGCATCCTTGTCAGATGCCCGAACCACCTCAGCTGACTCCTTTCGATGTGGAGCAGCAGCGGCTCTACTCTGAGCCCCTCCCGGATGGCCGAACTTCTCACCCTATCTCTAAGGGAGAGGCCAGCCACCCTTCGGAGGAAGCTCATTTCTGCCGCTTGTATCCGCGATCTCATTCTTTCGGTCACTACCCACAGCTCGTGGCCATAGGTGAGGGTAGGGACGTAGATCGACCGGTAAATTGAGAGCTTCGCTTTTACACTCAGCTCCCTCTTCACCACGACGGACCGGTGCAGCGTCCGCATTACTGCAGCTGCAGCCCCAATCCGTCTGTCGATCTCCGGCTCCCTTCTCCCATCACTCGCGAACAAGACCCCGACCCCTGAACATTAACATCTCAATAATCCTCCAGAAATTAAAAAAAGTCTAAGCAAACTCAAAAAACTAGGTGAAAGACCCAGGATGATGACACTTTTAAGATTAAACTAGCAAGTCAAGAAGTCAGTACTGTTTCATTGTTTAATCAGTGTTTTTGTTATTACTGGGGACACTAACAAAGCCAAGATAAAAACTCTCATTCCAGATAGTAGCTAAAATGAGTACTTGAATAAGCAAAGATTGGGGATGTTGAATAATGTTATCAGTCAGCAGTGTTGGGAAGGTTACTTTTAAAATGTATTCCACTACAGATTACAGAATGCATGCCCCAAAATGTATTTTGTAACGTATTCCGTTACGTTACTCAATGAGAGTAACGTATTCTGAATACTTTGGATTACTTAATATATTATCATGCTGTTTACAACTACATGAATGTGACTTATTACTATTACTGAAGGTCCGCGGCTCCGAACCGTAGTAAAGGGACCTCTGGCTAATACATCGGGTTCCGTGTCAGGCTCGTAGCCGAAAAATAGCTTCACTTTGTTGTCTGGGTCAAGTTTCCTAGCGAGAGACAGAGAGAGGCGTTGAAAGGCTGCTCCAATGGAATTCATTGTTTTGGAAGAAAACATGAACACGTTGTACAGTCGAGTCTTAATAGCTTACTTACAACTGGGCTCATCAGGCACTCTTCTTGGCTGAAGTGGTTATTATTATAATTACATGCTTCCAGCTCCCGTTTCTGCTCGATGACAAGTCGTACTTTTCTACTCTCCTTTTTCTCCCTCCTCGTGCTCACAGAAACATAACGTGTATGGCAGTCCATTCTCCCTGCAGCACGGACTACACTGCCCATGAGGCTATGTAGCTGAGATATAATGTACGAATTGTGAACATTCTCAAAACTGTATTGTACATAGGTTATACTTTTTTATTGTGTGAACTTTATTTTTGTGGAACTAAGGTTCCGTGTGTTATTGTTGAAGTGGGACATTAATCAGTGTAACGCCACCTGCGGCCACATTGCGGGTGTGGGGTTTCCTAGCCAGAGCTGTACGGACTCCACACTGGTGAGGCACGCTTTCTGTAGCTCTTCTCCCTGTACTAAATTATCCATATAAATTCGGTGTATTTGTCTTTGTTAAGTATTGGCTCCTAGGGTTAAAAGCTCTCAAAGTGTTTTCAATCGCTTTGAGTGAGAAAAATGATATTTGGAACTGCGCTTTATCTGTTGTATCATCCGTTTGTGTGGAACTGACTTGTGTTAAACAGGGTGAGGAGAAGCCTGCTGCCGCTGTGTGACACTGATTTTGCTGCTGCACTCTGTTTTATAGGTATGTGTAAATGTGTAGTTTTTGTTTTATGTGTATAATGAGCTCATGTCCCGAGGCTGTGCTCTGAGCAGTATCTTCAGCCATGTTGGGAAGAGTTAAAAAGTTGTTTGAATATGTATTATGCAATTGACCTATTTTAATGGGAATTTGAATTTATACGTTATTGTTAGTGATTCCATAATTGTCTCTGTTTTACCCCACTGTAATATTTGATTTTGAAGTGGCGGTTGTGAAAATTATTATTTTGATAAGTTGTATTTTCTTTTATATGATGCAAGCAGAGCTGTACGGACTCCACACTGGGTGAGGAGAAGCCTGCTGCCGCTGTGTGACACTGATTTTGCTGCTGCACTCTGTTTTATAGGAATAAACCCTGTTTCCAGCCAGTCCGTGTCTGTTGTCACAACGCAGTCGACCATTTCACATCTGCTACAGCTACATTCTTTAGGGCTATGCCTGTAGCATTCTGCCTATTAGCTTAGCACAACAACAAAAAGGCGCTCTCTCACCCAGGAAACACACAGTCGCAGAGAGAGCGTGTGTCACCCTGTAACCATTGCAACCGTAACGCTGCCGCCTGGAAAAACAGAACATAGCTGTCAAACAAAAACCAAACAAACCTGACCAATATGAAACAGGAAAATACCACCGTGTAATCCATTTATTTCAACAAAGTAACTGTATTCTAAATACCACCTTTTTGAACTGTAACTGTAACGGAATACAGTTACTCATATTTTGTATTTTAAATACGTAACGGCGTTAAATGTATTCCATTACTCCCCAACACTGTCAGTCAGGCCAACAGCTTTCTTCTAAGTCACATGGTTTCTCCCATAATACAATGAGTGCTTCTACTCCACTTATAACCACCACCCCAAGCACGTCATGGCACATGTAAATGAAACTGAATTATTCTTTCACTTTTGCTTTCGATATTACACGTTGTGCATACGTGTGCATAAAGCAATCCAAAGGTCGTTATACCTCTCATGTCATATCCTATTTGCTGAGAGGAATTGGGAGAGGTTTGTGAGGGGCAGACCTTTAGCATCTGATGTCACCGATCTCTCTATATGTAAAGAACTGGACCCACTACAGTTCGCTTACCGTCCAAATCGTTCCACAGACGATGCCATCTCTCATCTCCTCCACACATCACTCACTCACTTGGACACTAGAAGGGGGAATTATGTTAAAATGCTCTTCATAGACTACAGCTCTGCATTTAATACCATAATTCCCTCCACACTCACCACCAAGCTGGAGCATCTGGGACTCAGCTCATCTATGTGTCAGTGGATCTCCAACTTCCTAACTGGCAGACCACAGGCAGTAAGGATGGGCGGACATGTCTCAGCCTCCACCACTCTCAGCACTGGAGCCCCCCAGGGGTGTGTTCTGAGCCCCCTGCTGTACTCTTTGTACACATATGACTGTGTGGCCACTACCAGCTCCACCACCATCATCAAGTTTGCTGACGACACCGTCGTGGTGGGCCTGATCTCTGATAACAACGAGACGGCCTACGTGAAGGAGATTAGGAATCTGGAGAACTGGTGCCAGAGGAACAACCTCCTTCTAAACGTCAGTAAGACAAAGGAGCTGATAGTGGACTTCAGCACTAAGCAGGAGAGGAACTACCAGACCCCCGTCATCAACGAGTGCCCAGTGGAGAGAGTGGACAGCTTCAAATACCTCGGAGTTCACATCACGCAGGACCTGTCATGGTCCTGTCACATCAACACCGTGGTGAAAAAGGCCCGACAGCGTCTCTACCACCTCAGACGCTTGAGAGACTTCCAACTGCCCTCCAAGGTGCTCAGGAACTTTTACTCGTGCACCATAGAGAGCATCCTGGCGGGAAACATCTTAACCTGGTTCGGGAACAGCACCATGCAGGACAGACGAGCTCTACAGAGGGTTGTGCGGTCAGCTGAGCGCACCATCCGCTCCGAGCTCCCTGACCTGCACTCAATCTACAGCAGGCGGTGCTGGACCAAGGCCAGGAAGATCGTGAAGGACCTCAGCCATCCCAACAACAGACTGTTCTCTCTGTTGAGGTCAGGAAAGCGATTCCGCTCCCTGAAGACCAACACAGAGAGACTGAGGAGGAGCTTCTTCCCGCAGGCGATACGGTCTCTCAATCACACCACCACACAGTACTGACCCACACATATGGTTCTTACACACACACTGGACTTTCTGGACTTTGGTTTTGCACAACACTGGTCACTATATTCTTCATTTCCAGTTAATACTTGTACAGCTGCTGTTATTGTGTATATATTTATTTATATTTAGATTTCTTCATACATTCTTATATAGTTCTATATTGTGTATTGTGTATTTTGTTGTACAGTTATTTTATTTTCAACTTTAATTTATATATTTTATCTTATTCTTCCCAGTTAAATTTACCCTTCATTCTAATTTGTGTTGTACAGTTATTTCATTTTTAACCTTAATTTATATTTTATTCCTTCCTAGTTAAATTTACCCTTTTTAATTTTTCATATTTATTTCCTATCTTATTCATAGCCTTTCCTTTTTTGTTTTCTTTAGGTCACGAGCAGTTGTCCAAGCATTTCACTACATATCGTACTGTGTATGACTGTACGTGACAAATAAAATTTGAATTTGAATTTGAAGAAGGCAGCAGCATCTACACAAACCAGGCAGCGCTCAGAAAACACTAAGCAAAGGTGAGTTTTGTTGATGGGGAGGGTGTAATGTTACCACTCCCATTACCTTCCACTCTAATTTGGTATTTTTTTGTCTGAAAAATATATATTTATTTAAAAAAATATCATATTGTCTTCTTAAATAGATGTAGTTTAATGCACCTTACAGTATCAGTTATTTTAGACAGGATTTCTTTTAATTCATTAAATAAAAATATATTTAAAAAATATTGTACTTTCTGATGCTCATAAAAATTTGCTCTTATTTCAGTCTTTGATAGACTGAATGCATTTTTTTTTTACACAGACTGCTTATAAAGTGAAAAGCTGATGGTATGGAAGACCATCACAACACAACAGCAGCAGAAGGAGGAGGAGGAGAGCCTAAAATCAAATCATTGAAAGATGACAAAGGTCAGCTGAAGTGACCAACTAAAATGTCCATAATGACTAGTAAATCAAAAGTTGATGCTGTGCAAACAGTTTTTTTTTTTTTTCCCAGTAGATGCGTTGGATGAAAGTCAAACTTCAACTACGGTAAAACTTTCCAATTATAATCAGTCATCATACAACTGTGAAATTTCTCATTTTTACATGCAAAAAACACTTGTTGTTTACAGTGTGCACTGTTTTCTAGGCAGGCTCTCTTCTCTTGCCAGCATGTTTGAAAAATACAACAAATTCAAAATGCCAAAATTATATAGAAAATCTCACAATCCAGCATTGCATGTTGTTGATTTGATTTTATCTCCATTGTGCTTTTGTTTTCTAAAAACAAACAAACAAACAATTTTTTTTAAACATGTGCCATTTGAACTGGTCATAAAATGTAGCTGAGCCTTTGTTTTAAGCCACTGATAAAAGAAATATAAAACATAAAAAGAAAAAAAAAAGAAAAAAAACCCCTCTTTTTTCAGTTAAGTAAGAAAGTAAAAAGTAGTACCTTGAAGGACAATTTTACTAACCATTTTTGTGCAAAGGTAACTGAACTTTGTGCTATATTAATATAATAATGCTAAATATTAATACATCATCTTAAATGTAAATTAGTTTACTACAGTTTATGTAAACCAACACTGGCCATAAGCACCACAGGCACTATGTGCCAGTCTAACGCAGTGCTTTATAATAAATTCACCACAGTACAACAAGCTATCCTCTTTATCCCATACAAATTACTGAGTATTTTTATGCAACATTTGAAAAAGACAGTATAGTTTATTTTGTTTTGCAGGAATCTCCAATACGTGATTAAAATTAAATTATATGCTAAGCTTTAAATTTTCAGTTCATCAAGCTTCACGGAGAGGTCCTTACCTTTAAATCTAACCTCTCTTGTTCCTCTCCTCTCTGTCTTCCTACATCTTTCTCGATTTCTGAGTGAAGTTAGCTCTCTTATTTTCTCTCCTTGTGAAATACAGCAGCTGGACCTTTAGCTAGCAACACTGTGCACAAACTGAAATAAAACAGTTTGTGTATTTGCTTATGTTTGTTGAGCTGACAGAAATGTTTAATTAATTGCCATTGGTTGATTGCCATTTCACATTTGGAGAAGGTTGTCAGGGTTCCTGTGTCTTTGACTTAGCATTTTCAGTTTTGGACTTTGTCACTGTTCAGTTTTCATGTTTCTTGTTTTTCATCTTCAGTCAGTGTATTAGTAGTCCTCAGTTTTCCCCTGTTCACTGGCTTTTCATTGTCTACTCAGCATGTGTGCTTCAGTTCAGTTTGGCCAGCCATTCAGTCAGTCAGCTAATCTGTTTCTGTTCACCCTTTCCTTATAATAAACGTTGTCTCTATTCCCCACTAACCCACGAGTCCTGCATTTGGGTTCTCTTTTCATTCTCTCCACACAGTGTTGCCCGACATTTATATTTCTTTTTATTCAATCATCTTCCGGAAGAGAGAGCCCTGCACAGCCCCAAAAGCCAGTTGCAGAAACTCTAACATTTTTAGCTCAACATGTGTCTTACATAGTGTTATTTCGGTACTTCAGACGTCACACACGTCACACGTGACACACACAGTTTCATTACAAACAAACTCCTTCTACTCAGTTCCTCTTTTCTGTGTCTGATTTATTAATATGCCTGTGCACTAAAACTTCCTGTTCAGCTTGCAATAACTTCCCCTTTCTGAGGTCTGTTGCCAGGGCAACCTGTCTGAACTTAGTTTCACTCTGTCTGTTGCTCATACTCTACAAAAAACATGCAGTTTCCTGTCAGCCTGTGACCTAGTCTCAAAGCTGGCCCTTTTTTATACATAAAACAATATAATCAGCAAATAAGCCTTAAAATATATATTTAAATCTCAACACTGCCTAGCCTGACCTGTCTCCCCAATGTAAGCCTGTATATTGTATGTATTGTCTGTATGGTCAACTGGGTCATATTTTCAGCTGCAGGCAACTGCAACTGACAAATAAAGCTTATCCTTATCCTTATCCTACTCAAAGGTAGAGACAACTGAAACTCAGACACTGAGATTAAAAAGGGAAAAAAGGCAAAAAATAACTAACCCTGCCCTGGCCATGTCACTTAGGGATGTTAACTGTTTAACTATATTAATATTTTTTTTAAGATATATTTTTTTAAAAATTGAATAATACAAAATGTAATTATTGCAGTGGATTAATCCGTTAGAGTTAATTAGAGAAACTAACTAAAAAGAGTTAGTTTCTCTTAATTTTGTTGCATAATAAAGTATGATTTGTAGGGAAATGAAATGGGAAATTTTCTGAGGTGATGACGTTATGTATTTTTACTTGAATACAAATATAACTTTATTGCAGCTATAGACTTCAACAGGTTAAAGAGGTCATATAAATACTTTTTTTTCAGAGTGAACTAAGACATGAACAAGCTGACCAACCAGTGAAAAGTGAACCAAGCACATCAGGGGGAGGAGAATCTGAAATTGAGCCAGTGACCAGTAAGAGGGGTAACATTTTTACACCTACAAGCGATTTCAGTTTTAATTCATCTTTAATTTTAGCAAACTGTGATAAAACACTGTTACTGACTTTAATTTTACCCTACAGGACGTGACTTGAAGAGGATTGTAGCTAAAACAGTGGTAAAGATTAAATCTTCACATCCTTATTAGTTGTTGTCATAAATTTATTCAGTGTGTGAATAAAAAAAGCAAACACGCAGCAAAACTTAACAAATGAAAGCATGTGAAAAACAAACCACTACTACAATTCTAGCTTAGGTTATAAAGTGGGATAATATAAAGTATACGAGAATAAAGCACTTGGTGGCTTAAATTCATATAGCATGTTTTTTCTTCTAATGAATACAAATGCACTGGACAAACATTTCTGTTCTTTCTGCTGAAATAAGTTCCTTACTTGCTCAGCATCACAACCTAGTGGCAGACGTTTTGTAGAACAAATGATTCCACATAAAAATTGCTGTATTCTTACGTTTTGGTTATTGGGGAAATAACAAACCAAATCCTTATTTTACAAATATATCCTTCATGCATAATGAACACGTATGAAGCTATCAGTTTTAGGGTCTTATAAAATAACCCTAAAATTGTCAATAGTATAAAATACTTTGTGTTTAATATAAATACTCATATAATTTAATTTCAGCCCTTATACTAACACAATGCTAGGTATTCCATACTATCACCACAGTCTACACTTAAAGCTGCATCCACACAGGAAACAATTTGCAGCAATGTGGGACCATAGAAAGTCAATGACAGTCAGCAACTACAAGCATCAATGGGCAAAATAATCGCTGCTGATGCAAAGTGGGTGTGTCCTGAGTTAAATTTTTCTTAACCTAATGTACAAGGCAAGACTACCAGTAAGAGCAAGTATAATGCTGATATATGACAGGCTTTTATATACACATTAAAGCATTATAAGTAGTGATGTGTCGGTCGCGAACGAAATGGCTCTTAGAGCCGGATCTTTGACGTGAACGACGCGAGCCGGCTCCTTATCGCGAGCCGTGGGTTTTTTTTCTTTCTCTCTCTCACCCTCTCTCTCGCACATTTTTTTCCCCCGCTTCACTCCGCATGCGAGCCTTGTGCTTTAAGCTGGGATGAGGGGGGAGGGGCGGAAGTTACACTCAGTAGCACAGGAACAGAGCGGGAGGGAGAGACAGAGAAAGAGAGCCAGGGACAACAACGTCACATTAGAAAGGTGTAGTAATCATCCACAACTATTTTCAGTTGCAGATGATAAAGGATTCAGAAAGTTTATTCATGCAGGCCCATATGACAGAGAATATGCATGTTCTTTTTGTTTTCATATTATAATTTATATTTAATTGTGTTGTGGTTTGCAGTGTTTTGTGTTGTTTCACATTAAATTTGTAAAAGGAAAAAGCTGAAAATTTAAATAGTTAAAAGTTGAAATGTGAATAGTTGGCTTTTGAATTATAGGATTTATTTATTACATTTTATGTGGAGTGCATAAATAAAAGTATATTTACGGTGGCCCCTACAGACAAAGCACATTCAAACTTCAAAACACGTACGAACCCTGAAGCACATACAAACTCCGAAGCTCGTACAAACTCCAAAACACGTAAAAACTCTGAAGCACATAAAAACTCCAGAAGTGCTCCAGGATGCTAGGTGCAGTGTTGAGCTTTTGTTACCTAGTGGCTATCACAAGCCAGCAAGTACCAACGACCGGATTTAGTGTGTGATAATAACATGTAAATAAACTTTTTTTTTAAATTATTTGAATATATATGAGTACTTGTGTATAAATACACAAACAATACACATATGCTTGTGTAATTGTGTAACACTTAATTTGTGTAATTTAAGTGATCTAGGTAGCTCTGTTTTGGAAATTCAGTTCATGCTAGAAATGTGTTTTGGAGTTTTTGCGTGTTTTGTCTCTAGGGGCCACAGCATATATTTATATATAAAAATATATAAATAAAACCACTTTTTTTTACATTAATAATTCCTTTTGTGCATAATTTTATATTATTGTTAATAATAAATTAATTAAAGCAACAAAACAACCTAAAGAGCCGGTTCGGAGCCGAAAAAGCCGGAAATCCCATAACTAATTATAAGATGGTACAATTTTGACTAGTGACCAGCCCTGTGCGGTGTACACCCCTTTATTTTCTGCTGATCATTCATACTACCTTTAGTAATCACGACAACAAATATGTTATGAATAATCAAAGTTTTCTTTTATTTGTCCAAGGGAATTTTTCTTCTGTACTTCTGGAATCTGTTGTACGCTGCTTGGATGAAAATGGTGGGCATCATCATGATTGTCATGCTCAGTTCAACTGTATAGAATATTGTGGATAGCCTGGTGGATAAAACAAGACAATTACCAGTATAAACATCCTCTAATCTTTAACATGAACATTTAAGTATTAATATTTATAATTTGACATGCCAAATGCTATATACAGTAAAGTTATGTACTTTGTCAGATTTCTCCAGTGAAGAAACCTGTTGATGCTGAAGCATCAAAAGAGCATCATGACATCACAACAGCAGAAGGACAGCCTGGAGTCACTTTTTTAGAACCATCACCAAACAGTGAGAAAGGTACATTTTTAATGAAAAGTTTCACAGAAACAAATTTTTACTGTACAATGTTTTCAGTCATAATTTAACCTTTTATGAAACATTTTGAACAGCTATTCAATGTAATGTGTGATAAACGTAGGCTCCGACTCATCAACTGGACAGACTGTTGAAAGCAAAGATGTCACCAGTGACAGCAGCAGGAACATGGTCAAAGATCAAGCTGATACTGAAACTAACACAAGTCTAACAACTCAGACTATTCCAACAGAAACCAAAGAAGGTGAGATGTCTTTGTGAATACAAACATAATTCTCATTCTTTTTTACTTTTAATGGATAGGATAAATATCTGTGAAGACTAGACTTTTTTAAATAAAACAAGAAACTGAAGAACTTGAACATTTCTTTTCTGTCTGATCCTGATAATCTGCTTTTAATTACATTTCCCTGCAGGACATAAGCCACAGGAGAGTACAGCTAAAAGAGAGGTAAAGATGAAATCTTTGCAATTTCACTTTTGTCATACAGCACTTTTGGTCATCATTATGGACAACAACAGTCAAAGGTCTGGGGAACAGATACATTTAAGTTGAACCTATAACGCCACATCATTTTCTTCACGGTGACCACCACAATGCCAAAACAGACTTAGCCTTTTTAATGTAGCATGTAAGACGGTTCCTAATGAACACAGTTTATTGGGAACCATTTGAAGTTCTAAGGTAATGCATCTATGCTTGAAAACAGGTTTAACATTGTTGCAGTTGAAGAACAGCACATATTGTTTTCCCTCATTCTTTTTTATGCATTTCTTTACTGAATTATTGTACCACTGTTGGTTGCTGATCTTGAGTGTTTAAGATTTATCTTATATTTTATTATTTGAAACCTTAATCACAAATGAAATAATAAGGTCAGATAAATCACTTGTTCTTTCTAGAGTGGCTCAAGGAATAAAGATCCTGATCATTCAGAGAAAAGTGATGGAGAACCTGACATCAAGCCTCTACCAGCAACTGGAACCAGTGAGAAAGGTCATTTTTTTAATGAAAATTGTTGTTGTAGAGTATCAGGTTTTAAAATTAAACTCTTCTCTAAAATCTCAATACTAAAATACTAACTATTCAATCTAATATGTGATGAAGGTAGGCTCCCTAAACTAGACAGACTGGAAAGTAAAGCGCTCACCAGGTACAGCAGCAGTTGCATGACAATTATGGTCTGAAGTCTAACTTGTGGTGGTAGTGATGCTATGTCAAACACTGAAGCCCAGAGGCCTTTGTTGAGCAAAGGGGCATATCCAAATGCAGCCTGTGTTGAGGCCAGTATGGTTCTTCAGAATATCACGTGACCAAAGAAAAGCAGATGACCAGAAGATGTCAGGATGTCAGTGTTGGGTCTAAACATGTGACCCTGCTGGAATCAGACCACAAGAGACTACAAACAGAATACAAGAGCCACTTTTACATTTTACTTGCAAGGGGAGGTTGCGCTCACAGAACTGACACAAGCAAGCCTGCAGCCAACTTCAAACTCCAGCCTCCCCTCACAGCCTTTAATTCAGTGAAAACACAACACCCCATTGTAAAACCTGAATGGTGTGTCATAAAAGCTAAGGCACTGTGTCTGTGTGCATGCATGTGCAAGCATGTGTGTGTGTGTGTAAGTGCGTGTGCATGTGTGTGTGTGTATGTGTGTTTGTATACGTGACTTCCTTGGTACAACCGTTTACCAACATCTCTAGTCATAAAAAGGGGTAATCTCCCCTCACCCCATATATGGCTTAACCCCTTTAAAGGTCCACCATGTACAAAGCACAGGTGAGGTCACAAAGGGCAGGAAGTGAACATTCCTTAGCAGAGAAGGAAACCAGAAGCTTTACGTGGAATGTGCCTGGAGTTGAAGACAAGGTTTACAATTTTAAGCACAACAATGACAACTTTTACCAAAATCCCTCCAACAGTCAGTACTTCCAAATGAGCTGTTGAACAGTGTTTTGGGTGATTTACGTTTTGGCGACGCAATTGGTGGGAAAGACTCAACACCTTCACAAAACTTTATCAAACCCTCACTTGTGATAATATTGCAACAAAAAAGAACAACAATTGTGATGATCCCAGTCTCCTCAAATCAGGGTTTTCTAGAGAACCAAACAATTCCACAGGATCTCACTCCAGACACAAACAGCTCACTGCCAGTGTTGGTCAAGTTACTTGAAAAAAGTAATAAGTCACCAATTACTGATTACTTCTGTAAGAAAGTAATCCTATTACTATGACTTATTTTCAAAAGTAATTGGTTACTTTATTTCTTAGTTACTTTTTAAAAACATGATACACAATCAGCAACGTAATAAATAGACCTTTCAGCCCAATTCTATTTTTTCTGCATAATCCATCATATACAATTAAATCAAATGGAAAAGTCTCTTTTTAAAAATTGTTTTGTTTTATGCACATTTCATTGAGAAAAAATTACATTATATGCAACTGTCTTTGACTTGAAAAAATGTGTTTAACATTTAAACTTATTTTCTGCATATTCCAGCATATAAAACAAAATATGTTTTTGTGGTTACATTCATTATTTCAAACAGATGCAAGTAAAATACAGCAAAAAATATATATATATAATCAACGATTCAGCAGCTCTAAGTCCTGTCGCTCTTAAATCTATTGTCACCTGTTTAGCAGGAGTGGGGCCGGTGGAGGTTTGCCCGTTGCCGCAGCAGTCATGTCAGTGGGGGCATCCGGGGGTTTCTCTGTGAATTTCCCATCCCTGTGGCAGCGCGATGGGCAGTGTTGGGAAGGTTACCTTTAAAATGTATTCCACTACAGACTACAGAATACATGCCCCAAAACGTATTTTGTAACGTATTCCGTTACAGTACTCAATGAGAGCAACATATTCTGAACACTTTGGATAACTTAATATATTATCATGCTTTTTACAACTACTTAAATGTACTATTGCTGTGTGATTTATTACTATTACTGAAGGTTACTCGCCATAGCAATACCAACTAGATTTTTAAAACTTCATATAAAATGAGTAACAGTAGGGTGATAGGGTTGTAAGGCTGCACTTTTTGCAGCAATCTCGTATAGAAAACTATTCTGCGTGTGTATAAAACAGGTCCACGGCTTCAAACGGTAGTAAAGGGACCTCTGGGAAAAACCTTGGGACCCGTGTCGGGCCGAAAACCAGCTTTACTTTTTTGTCTGGGTCAACGTTGCTAGCGAGAGACAGAGAAAGGCATTGAAAGGCTGCTCCAACTGAACTTATATATATATACACACACACACTACCAGTGAAAAGTTTTAGAACACCACAATTCTTCCAGTTTCTTCAAAGTTTCACAGAAACTAGTTTTTACTGTACAATGTTTTCAGTCATAATTTAACCTTTTATGAAACATTTTGAACAGCTATTCAATGTAATGTGTGATAAACGTAGGCTCCGACTCATCAACTGGACAGACTGTTGAAAGCAAAGATGTCACCAGTGACAGCAGCAGGAACATGGTCAAAGATCAAGCTGATACTGAAACTAACACAAGTCTAACAACTCAGACTATTCCAACAGAAACCAAAGAAGGTGAGATGTCTTTGTGAATACAAACATAATTCTCATTCTTTTTTACTTTTAATGGATAGGATAAATATCTGTGAAGACTAGACTTTTTTAAATAAAACAAGAAACTGAAGAACTTGAACATTTCTTTTCTGTCTGATCCTGATAATCTGCTTTTAATTACATTTCCCTGCAGGACATAAGCCACAGGAGAGTACAGCTAAAAGAGAGGTAAAGATGAAATCTTTGCAATTTCACTTTTGTCATACAGCACTTTTGGTCATCATTATGGACAACAACAGTCAAAGGTCTGGGGAACAGATACATTTAAGTTGAACCTATAACGCCACATCATTTTCTTCACGGTGACCACCACAATGCCAAAACAGACTTAGCCTTTTTAATGTAGCATGTAAGACGGTTCCTAATGAACACAGTTTATTGGGAACCATTTGAAGTTCTAAGGTAATGCATCTATGCTTGAAAACAGGTTTAACATTGTTGCAGTTGAAGAACAGCACATATTGTTTTCCCTCATTCTTTTTTATGCATTTCTTTACTGAATTATTGTACCACTGTTGGTTGCTGATCTTGAGTGTTTAAGATTTATCTTATATTTTATTATTTGAAACCTTAATCACAAATGAAATAATAAGGTCAGATAAATCACTTGTTCTTTCTAGAGTGGCTCAAGGAATAAAGATCCTGATCATTCAGAGAAAAGTGATGGAGAACCTGACATCAAGCCTCTACCAGCAACTGGAACCAGTGAGAAAGGTCATTTTTTTAATGAAAATTGTTGTTGTAGAGTATCAGGTTTTAAAATTAAACTCTTCTCTAAAATCTCAATACTAAAATACTAACTGTTCAATCTAATATGTGATGAAGGTAGGCTCCCTAAACTAGACAGACTGGAAAGTAAAGCGCTCACCAGGTACAGCAGCAGTTGCATGACAATTATGGTCTGAAGTCTAACTTGTGGTGGTAGTGATGCTATGTCAAACACTGAAGCCCAGAGGCCTTTGTTGAGCAAAGGGGCATATCCAAATGCAGCCTGTGTTGAGGCCAGTATGGTTCTTCAGAATATCACGTGACCAAAGAAAAGCAGATGACCAGCAGATGTCAGGATGTCAGTGTTGGGTCTAAACATGTGACCCTGCTGGAATCAGACCACAAGAGACTACAAACAGAATACAAGAGCCACTTTTACATTTTACTTGCAAGGGGAGGTTGCGCTCACAGAACTGACACAAGCAAGCCTGCAGCCAACTTCAAACTCCAGCCTCCCCTCACAGCCTTTAATTCAGTGAAAACACAACACCCCATTGTAAAACCTGAATGGTGTGTCATAAAAGCTAAGGCACTGTGTCTGTGTGCATGCATGTGCAAGCATGTGTGTGTGTGTGTGTGTAAGTGCGTGTGCATGTGTGTGTGTGTATGTGTGTTTGTATACGTGACTTCCTTGGTACAACCGTTTACCAACATCTCTAGTCATAAAAAGGGGTAATCTCCCCTCACCCCATATATGGCTTAACCCCTTTAAAGGTCCACCATGTACAAAGCACAGGTGAGGTCACAAAGGGCAGGAAGTGAACATTCCTTAGCAGAGAAGGAAACCAGAAGCTTTACGTGGAATGTGCCTGGAGTTGAAGACAAGGTTTACAATTTTAAGCACAACAATGACAACTTTTACCAAAATCCCTCCAACAGTCAGTACTTCCAAATGAGCTGTTGAACAGTGTTTTGGGTGATTTACGTTTTGGCGACGCAATTGGTGGGAAAGACTCAACACCTTCACAAAACTTTATCAAACCCTCACTTGTGATAATATTGCAACAAAAAAGAACAACAATTGTGATGATCCCAGTCTCCTCAAATCAGGGTTTTCTAGAGAACCAAACAATTCCACAGGATCTCACTCCAGACACAAACAGCTCACTGCCAGTGTTGGTCAAGTTACTTGAAAAAAGTAATAAGTCACCAATTACTGATTACTTCTGTAAGAAAGTAATCCTATTACTATGACTTATTTTCAAAAGTAATTGGTTACTTTATTTCTTAGTTACTTTTTAAAAACATGATACACAATCAGCAACGTAATAAATAGACCTTTCAGCCCAATTCTATTTTTTCTGCATAATCCATCATATACAATTAAATCAAATGGAAAAGTCTCTTTTTAAAAATTGTTTTGTTTTATGCACATTTCATTGAGAAAAAATTACATTATATGCAACTGTCTTTGACTTGAAAAAATGTGTTTAACATTTAAACTTATTTTCTGCATATTCCAGCATATAAAACAAAATATGTTTTTGTGGTTACATTCATTATTTCAAACAGATGCAAGTAAAATACAGCAAAAAATATATATATATAATCAACGATTCAGCAGCTCTAAGTCCTGTCGCTCTTAAATCTATTGTCACCTGTTTAGCAGGAGTGGGGCCGGTGGAGGTTTGCCCGTTGCCGCAGCAGTCATGTCAGTGGGGGCATCCGGGGGTTTCTCTGTGAATTTCCCATCCCTGTGGCAGCGCGATGGGCAGTGTTGGGAAGGTTACCTTTAAAATGTATTCCACTACAGACTACAGAATACATGCCCCAAAACGTATTTTGTAACGTATTCCGTTACAGTACTCAATGAGAGCAACATATTCTGAACACTTTGGATAACTTAATATATTATCATGCTTTTTACAACTACTTAAATGTACTATTGCTGTGTGATTTATTACTATTACTGAAGGTTACTCGCCATAGCAATACCAACTAGATTTTTAAAACTTCATATAAAATGAGTAACAGTAGGGTGATAGGGTTGTAAGGCTGCACTTTTTGCAGCAATCTCGTATAGAAAACTATTCTGCGTGTGTATAAAACAGGTCCACGGCTTCAAACGGTAGTAAAGGGACCTCTGGGAAAAACCTTGGGACCCGTGTCGGGCCGAAAACCAGCTTTACTTTTTTGTCTGGGTCAACGTTGCTAGCGAGAGACAGAGAAAGGCATTGAAAGGCTGCTCCAACTGAACTTATATATATATATACACACACACACTACCAGTGAAAAGTTTTAGAACACCACAATTCTTCCAGTTTCTTCAAAGTTTCACAGAAACTAGTTTTTACTGTACAATGTTTTCAGTCATAATTTAACCTTTTATGAAACATTTTGAACAGCTATTCAATGTAATGTGTGATAAACGTAGGCTCCGACTCATCAACTGGACAGACTGTTGAAAGCAAAGATGTCACCAGTGACAGCAGCAGGAACATGGTCAAAGATCAAGCTGATACTGAAACTAACACAAGTCTAACAACTCAGACTATTCCAACAGAAACCAAAGAAGGTGAGATGTCTTTGTGAATACAAACATAATTCTCATTCTTTTTTACTTTTAATGGATAGGATAAATATCTGTGAAGACTAGACTTTTTTAAATAAAACAAGAAACTGAAGAACTTGAACATTTCTTTTCTGTCTGATCCTGATAATCTGCTTTTAATTACATTTCCCTGCAGGACATAAGCCACAGGAGAGTACAGCTAAAAGAGAGGTAAAGATGAAATCTTTGCAATTTCACTTTTGTCATACAGCACTTTTGGTCATCATTATGGACAACAACAGTCAAAGGTCTGGGGAACAGATACATTTAAGTTGAACCTATAACGTCACATCATTTTCTTCACGGTGACCACCACAATGCCAAAACAGACTTAGCCTTTTTAATGTAGCATGTAAGACGGTTCCTAATGAACACAGTTTATTGGGAACCATTTGAAGTTCTAAGGTAATGCATCTATGCTTGAAAACAGGTTTAACATTGTTGCAGTTGAAGAACAGCACATATTGTTTTCCCTCATTCTTTTTTATGCATTTCTTTACTGAATTATTGTACCACTGTTGGTTGCTGATCTTGAGTGTTTAAGATTTATCTTATATTTTATTATTTGAAACCTTAATCACAAATGAAATAATAAGGTCAGATAAATCACTTGTTCTTTCTAGAGTGGCTCAAGGAATAAAGATCCTGATCATTCAGAGAAAAGTGATGGAGAACCTGACATCAAGCCTCTACCAGCAACTGGAACCAGTGAGAAAGGTCATTTTTTTAATGAAAATTGTTGTTGTAGAGTATCAGGTTTTAAAATTAAACTCTTCTCTAAAATCTCAATACTAAAATACTAACTATTCAATCTAATATGTGATGAAGGTAGGCTCCCTAAACTAGACAGACTGGAAAGTAAAGCGCTCACCAGGTACAGCAGCAGTTGCATGACAATTATGGTCTGAAGTCTAACTTGTGGTGGTAGTGATGCTATGTCAAACACTGAAGCCCAGAGGCCTTTGTTGAGCAAAGGGGCATATCCAAATGCAGCCTGTGTTGAGGCCAGTATGGTTCTTCAGAATATCACGTGACCAAAGAAAAGCAGATGACCAGCAGATGTCAGGATGTCAGTGTTGGGTCTAAACATGTGACCCTGCTGGAATCAGACCACAAGAGACTACAAACAGAATACAAGAGCCACTTTTACATTTTACTTGCAAGGGGAGGTTGCGCTCACAGAACTGACACAAGCAAGCCTGCAGCCAACTTCAAACTCCAGCCTCCCCTCACAGCCTTTAATTCAGTGAAAACACAACACCCCATTGTAAAACCTGAATGGTGTGTCATAAAAGCTAAGGCACTGTGTCTGTGTGCATGCATGTGCAAGCATGTGTGTGTGTGTGTGTGTGTGTAAGTGCGTGTGCATGTGTGTGTGTGTATGTGTGTTTGTATACGTGACTTCCTTGGTACAACCGTTTACCAACATCTCTAGTCATAAAAAGGGGTAATCTCCCCTCACCCCATATATGGCTTAACCCCTTTAAAGGTCCACCATGTACAAAGCACAGGTGAGGTCACAAAGGGCAGGAAGTGAACATTCCTTAGCAGAGAAGGAAACCAGAAGCTTTACGTGGAATGTGCCTGGAGTTGAAGACAAGGTTTACAATTTTAAGCACAACAATGACAACTTTTACCAAAATCCCTCCAACAGTCAGTACTTCCAAATGAGCTGTTGAACAGTGTTTTGGGTGATTTACGTTTTGGCGACGCAATTGGTGGGAAAGACTCAACACCTTCACAAAACTTTATCAAACCCTCACTTGTGATAATATTGCAACAAAAAAGAACAACAATTGTGATGATCCCAGTCTCCTCAAATCAGGGTTTTCTAGAGAACCAAACAATTCCACAGGATCTCACTCCAGACACAAACAGCTCACTGCCAGTGTTGGTCAAGTTACTTGAAAAAAGTAATAAGTCACCAATTACTGATTACTTCTGTAAGAAAGTAATCCTATTACTATGACTTATTTTCAAAAGTAATTGGTTACTTTATTTCTTAGTTACTTTTTAAAAACATGATACACAATCAGCAACGTAATAAATAGACCTTTCAGCCCAATTCTATTTTTTCTGCATAATCCATCATATACAATTAAATCAAATGGAAAAGTCTCTTTTTAAAAATTGTTTTGTTTTATGCACATTTCATTGAGAAAAAATTACATTATATGCAACTGTCTTTGACTTGAAAAAATGTGTTTAACATTTAAACTTATTTTCTGCATATTCCAGCATATAAAACAAAATATGTTTTTGTGGTTACATTCATTATTTCAAACAGATGCAAGTAAAATACAGCAAAAAATATATATATATAATCAACGATTCAGCAGCTCTAAGTCCTGTCGCTCTTAAATCTATTGTCACCTGTTTAGCAGGAGTGGGGCCGGTGGAGGTTTGCCCGTTGCCGCAGCAGTCATGTCAGTGGGGGCATCCGGGGGTTTCTCTGTGAATTTCCCATCCCTGTGGCAGCGCGATGGGCAGTGTTGGGAAGGTTACCTTTAAAATGTATTCCACTACAGACTACAGAATACATGCCCCAAAACGTATTTTGTAACGTATTCCGTTACAGTACTCAATGAGAGCAACATATTCTGAACACTTTGGATAACTTAATATATTATCATGCTTTTTACAACTACTTAAATGTACTATTGCTGTGTGATTTATTACTATTACTGAAGGTTACTCGCCATAGCAATACCAACTAGATTTTTAAAACTTCATATAAAATGAGTAACAGTAGGGTGATAGGGTTGTAAGGCTGCACTTTTTGCAGCAATCTCGTATAGAAAACTATTCTGCGTGTGTATAAAACAGGTCCACGGCTTCAAACGGTAGTAAAGGGACCTCTGGGAAAAACCTTGGGACCCGTGTCGGGCCGAAAACCAGCTTTACTTTTTTGTCTGGGTCAACGTTGCTAGCGAGAGACAGAGAAAGGCATTGAAAGGCTGCTCCAACTGAACTTATATATATATACACACACACACTACCAGTGAAAAGTTTTAGAACACCACAATTCTTCCAGTTTCTTCAAAGTTTCACAGAAACTAGTTTTTACTGTACAATGTTTTCAGTCATAATTTAACCTTTTATGAAACATTTTGAACAGCTATTCAATGTAATGTGTGATAAACGTAGGCTCTGACTCATCAACTGGACAGACTGTTGAAAGCAAAGATGTCACCAGTGACAGCAGCAGGAACATGGTCAAAGATCAAGCTGATACTGAAACTAACACAAGTCTAACAACTCAGACTATTCCAACAGAAACCAAAGAAGGTGAGATGTCTTTGTGAATACAAACATAATTCTCATTCTTTTTTACTTTTAATGGATAGGATAAATATCTGTGAAGACTAGACTTTTTTAAATAAAACAAGAAACTGAAGAACTTGAACATTTCTTTTCTGTCTGATCCTGATAATCTGCTTTTAATTACATTTCCCTGCAGGACATAAGCCACAGGAGAGTACAGCTAAAAGAGAGGTAAAGATGAAATCTTTGCAATTTCACTTTTGTCATACAGCACTTTTGGTCATCATTATGGACAACAACAGTCAAAGGTCTGGGGAACAGATACATTTAAGTTGAACCTATAACGCCACATCATTTTCTTCACGGTGACCACCACAATGCCAAAACAGACTTAGCCTTTTTAATGTAGCATGTAAGACGGTTCCTAATGAACACAGTTTATTGGGAACCATTTGAAGTTCTAAGGTAATGCATCTATGCTTGAAAACAGGTTTAACATTGTTGCAGTTGAAGAACAGCACATATTGTTTTCCCTCATTCTTTTTTATGCATTTCTTTACTGAATTATTGTACCACTGTTGGTTGCTGATCTTGAGTGTTTAAGATTTATCTTATATTTTATTATTTGAAACCTTAATCACAAATGAAATAATAAGGTCAGATAAATCACTTGTTCTTTCTAGAGTGGCTCAAGGAATAAAGATCCTGATCATTCAGAGAAAAGTGATGGAGAACCTGACATCAAGCCTCTACCAGCAACTGGAACCAGTGAGAAAGGTCATTTTTTTAATGAAAATTGTTGTTGTAGAGTATCAGGTTTTAAAATTAAACTCTTCTCTAAAATCTCAATACTAAAATACTAACTATTCAATCTAATATGTGATGAAGGTAGGCTCCCTAAACTAGACAGACTGGAAAGTAAAGCGCTCACCAGGTACAGCAGCAGTTGCATGACAATTATGGTCTGAAGTCTAACTTGTGGTGGTAGTGATGCTATGTCAAACACTGAAGCCCAGAGGCCTTTGTTGAGCAAAGGGGCATATCCAAATGCAGCCTGTGTTGAGGCCAGTATGGTTCTTCAGAATATCACGTGACCAAAGAAAAGCAGATGACCAGCAGATGTCAGGATGTCAGTGTTGGGTCTAAACATGTGACCCTGCTGGAATCAGACCACAAGAGACTACAAACAGAATACAAGAGCCACTTTTACATTTTACTTGCAAGGGGAGGTTGCGCTCACAGAACTGACACAAGCAAGCCTGCAGCCAACTTCAAACTCCAGCCTCCCCTCACAGCCTTTAATTCAGTGAAAACACAACACCCCATTGTAAAACCTGAATGGTGTGTCATAAAAGCTAAGGCACTGTGTCTGTGTGCATGCATGTGCAAGCATGTGTGTGTGTGTGTGTGTGCGTGTGCATGTGTGTGTGTGTATGTGTGTTTGTATACGTGACTTCCTTGGTACAACCGTTTACCAACATCTCTAGTCATAAAAAGGGGTAATCTCCCCTCACCCCATATATGGCTTAACCCCTTTAAAGGTCCACCATGTACAAAGCACAGGTGAGGTCACAAAGGGCAGGAAGTGAACATTCCTTAGCAGAGAAGGAAACCAGAAGCTTTACGTGGAATGTGCCTGGAGTTGAAGACAAGGTTTACAATTTTAAGCACAACAATGACAACTTTTACCAAAATCCCTCCAACAGTCAGTACTTCCAAATGAGCTGTTGAACAGTGTTTTGGGTGATTTACGTTTTGGCGACGCAATTGGTGGGAAAGACTCAACACCTTCACAAAACTTTATCAAACCCTCACTTGTGATAATATTGCAACAAAAAAGAACAACAATTGTGATGATCCCAG
Organism: Aulonocara stuartgranti; assembly: GCF_965226115.1. NCBI lineage: Eukaryota > Metazoa > Chordata > Actinopteri > Cichliformes > Cichlidae > Aulonocara > Aulonocara stuartgranti. Next base: position 28,449,693 of record NC_138957.1, read on the forward strand.
TCTCCTCAAATCAGGGTTTTCTAGAGAACCAAACAATTCCACAGGATCTCACTCCAGACACAAACAGCTCACTGCCAGTGTTGGTCAAGTTACTTGAAAAAAGTAATAAGTCACCAATTACTGATTACTTCTGTAAGAAAGTAATCCTATTACTATGACTTATTTTCAAAAGTAATTGGTTACTTTATTTCTTAGTTACTTTTTAAAAACATGATACACAATCAGCAACGTAATAAATAGACCTTTCAGCCCAATTCTATTTTTTCTGCATAATCCATCATATACAATTAAATCAAATGGAAAAGTCTCTTTTTAAAAATTGTTTTGTTTTATGCACATTTCATTGAGAAAAAATTACATTATATGCAACTGTCTTTGACTTGAAAAAATGTGTTTAACATTTAAACTTATTTTCTGCATATTCCAGCATATAAAACAAAATATGTTTTTGTGGTTACATTCATTATTTCAAACAGATGCAAGTAAAATACAGCAAAAAAAAAAAATATATAATCAACGATTCAGCAGCTCTAAGTCCTGTCGCTCTTAAATCTATTGTCACCTGTTTAGCAGGAGTGGGGCCGGTGGAGGTTTGCCCGTTGCCGCAGCAGTCATGTCAGTGGGGGCATCCGGGGGTTTCTCTGTGAATTTCCCATCCCTGTGGCAGCGCGATGGGCAGTGTTGGGAAGGTTACCTTTAAAATGTATTCCACTACAGACTACAGAATACATGCCCCAAAACGTATTTTGTAACGTATTCCGTTACAGTACTCAATGAGAGCAACATATTCTGAACACTTTGGATAACTTAATATATTATCATGCTTTTTACAACTACTTAAATGTACTATTGCTGTGTGATTTATTACTATTACTGAAGGTTACTCGCCATAGCAATACCAACTAGATTTTTAAAACTTCATATAAAATGAGTAACAGTAGGGTGATAGGGTTGTAAGGCTGCACTTTTTGCAGCAATCTCGTATAGAAAACTATTCTGCGTGTGTATAAAACAGGTCCACGGCTTCAAACGGTAGTAAAGGGACCTCTGGGAAAAACCTTGGGACCCGTGTCGGGCCGAAAACCAGCTTTACTTTTTTGTCTGGGTCAACGTTGCTAGCGAGAGACAGAGAAAGGCATTGAAAGGCTGCTCCAACTGAACTTATATATATATACACACACACACTACCAGTGAAAAGTTTTAGAACACCACAATTCTTCCAGTTTCTTCAAAGTTTCACAGAAACTAGTTTTTACTGTACAATGTTTTCAGTCATAATTTAACCTTTTATGAAACATTTTGAACAGCTATTCAATGTAATGTGTGATAAACGTAGGCTCTGACTCATCAACTGGACAGACTGTTGAAAGCAAAGATGTCACCAGTGACAGCAGCAGGAACATGGTCAAAGATCAAGCTGATACTGAAACTAACACAAGTCTAACAACTCAGACTATTCCAACAGAAACCAAAGAAGGTGAGATGTCTTTGTGAATACAAACATAATTCTCATTCTTTTTTACTTTTAATGGATAGGATAAATATCTGTGAAGACTAGACTTTTTTAAATAAAACAAGAAACTGAAGAACTTGAACATTTCTTTTCTGTCTGATCCTGATAATCTGCTTTTAATTACATTTCCCTGCAGGACATAAGCCACAGGAGAGTACAGCTAAAAGAGAGGTAAAGATGAAATCTTTGCAATTTCACTTTTGTCATACAGCACTTTTGGTCATCATTATGGACAACAACAGTCAAAGGTCTGGGGAACAGATACATTTAAGTTGAACCTATAACGCCACATCATTTTCTTCACGGTGACCACCACAATGCCAAAACAGACTTAGCCTTTTTAATGTAGCATGTAAGACGGTTCCTAATGAACACAGTTTATTGGGAACCATTTGAAGTTCTAAGGTAATGCATCTATGCTTGAAAACAGGTTTAACATTGTTGCAGTTGAAGAACAGCACATATTGTTTTCCCTCATTCTTTTTTATGCATTTCTTTACTGAATTATTGTACCACTGTTGGTTGCTGATCTTGAGTGTTTAAGATTTATCTTATATTTTATTATTTGAAACCTTAATCACAAATGAAATAATAAGGTCAGATAAATCACTTGTTCTTTCTAGAGTGGCTCAAGGAATAAAGATCCTGATCATTCAGAGAAAAGTGATGGAGAACCTGACATCAAGCCTCTACCAGCAACTGGAACCAGTGAGAAAGGTCATTTTTTTAATGAAAATTGTTGTTGTAGAGTATCAGGTTTTAAAATTAAACTCTTCTCTAAAATCTCAATACTAAAATACTAACTGTTCAATCTAATATGTGATGAAGGTAGGCTCCCTAAACTAGACAGACTGGAAAGTAAAGCGCTCACCAGGTACAGCAGCAGTTGCATGACAATTATGGTCTGAAGTCTAACTTGTGGTGGTAGTGATGCTATGTCAAACACTGAAGCCCAGAGGCCTTTGTTGAGCAAAGGGGCATATCCAAATGCAGCCTGTGTTGAGGCCAGTATGGTTCTTCAGAATATCACGTGACCAAAGAAAAGCAGATGACCAGCAGATGTCAGGATGTCAGTGTTGGGTCTAAACATGTGACCCTGCTGGAATCAGACCACAAGAGACTACAAACAGAATACAAGAGCCACTTTTACATTTTACTTGCAAGGGGAGGTTGCGCTCACAGAACTGACACAAGCAAGCCTGCAGCCAACTTCAAACTCCAGCCTCCCCTCACAGCCTTTAATTCAGTGAAAACACAACACCCCATTGTAAAACCTGAATGGTGTGTCATAAAAGCTAAGGCACTGTGTCTGTGTGCATGCATGTGCAAGCATGTGTGTGTGTGTGTATGTGCGTGTGCATGTGTGTGTGTGTATGTGTGTTTGTATACGTGACTTCCTTGGTACAACCGTTTACCAACATCTCTAGTCATAAAAAGGGGTAATCTCCCCTCACCCCATATATGGCTTAACCCCTTTAAAGGTCCACCATGTACAAAGCACAGGTGAGGTCACAAAGGGCAGGAAGTGAACATTCCTTAGCAGAGAAGGAAACCAGAAGCTTTACGTGGAATGTGCCTGGAGTTGAAGACAAGGTTTACAATTTTAAGCACAACAATGACAACTTTTACCAAAATCCCTCCAACAGTCAGTACTTCCAAATGAGCTGTTGAACAGTGTTTTGGGTGATTTACGTTTTGGCGACGCAATTGGTGGGAAAGACTCAACACCTTCACAAAACTTTATCAAACCCTCACTTGTGATAATATTGCAACAAAAAAGAACAACAATTGTGATGATCCCAGTCTCCTCAAATCAGGGTTTTCTAGAGAACCAAACAATTCCACAGGATCTCACTCCAGACACAAACAGCTCACTGCCAGTGTTGGTCAAGTTACTTGAAAAAAGTAATAAGTCACCAATTACTGATTACTTCTGTAAGAAAGTAATCCTATTACTATGACTTATTTTCAAAAGTAATTGGTTACTTTATTTCTTAGTTACTTTTTAAAAACATGATACACAATCAGCAACGTAATAAATAGACCTTTCAGCCCAATTCTATTTTTTCTGCATAATCCATCATATACAATTAAATCAAATGGAAAAGTCTCTTTTTAAAAATTGTTTTGTTTTATGCACATTTCATTGAGAAAAAATTACATTATATGCAACTGTCTTTGACTTGAAAAAATGTGTTTAACATTTAAACTTATTTTCTGCATATTCCAGCATATAAAACAAAATATGTTTTTGTGGTTACATTCATTATTTCAAACAGATGCAAGTAAAATACAGCAAAAAAAATATAAATATAATCAACGATTCAGCAGCTCTAAGTCCTGTCGCTCTTAAATCTATTGTCACCTGTTTAGCAGGAGTGGGGCCGGTGGAGGTTTGCCCGTTGCCGCAGCAGTCATGTCAGTGGGGGCATCCGGGGGTTTCTCTGTGAATTTCCCATCCCTGTGGCAGCGCGATGGGCAGTGTTGGGAAGGTTACCTTTAAAATGTATTCCACTACAGACTACAGAATACATGCCCCAAAACGTATTTTGTAACGTATTCCGTTACAGTACTCAATGAGAGCAACATATTCTGAACACTTTGGATAACTTAATATATTATCATGCTTTTTACAACTACTTAAATGTACTATTGCTGTGTGATTTATTACTATTACTGAAGGTTACTCGCCATAGCAATACCAACTAGATTTTTAAAACTTCATATAAAATGAGTAACAGTAGGGTGATAGGGTTGTAAGGCTGCACTTTTTGCAGCAATCTCGTATAGAAAACTATTCTGCGTGTGTATAAAACAGGTCCACGGCTTCAAACGGTAGTAAAGGGACCTCTGGGAAAAACCTTGGGACCCGTGTCGGGCCGAAAACCAGCTTTACTTTTTTGTCTGGGTCAACGTTGCTAGCGAGAGACAGAGAAAGGCATTGAAAGGCTGCTCCAACTGAACTTATATATATATACACACACACACTACCAGTGAAAAGTTTTAGAACACCACAATTCTTCCAGTTTCTTCAAAGTTTCACAGAAACTAGTTTTTACTGTACAATGTTTTCAGTCATAATTTAACCTTTTATGAAACATTTTGAACAGCTATTCAATGTAATGTGTGATAAACGTAGGCTCCGACTCATCAACTGGACAGACTGTTGAAAGCAAAGATGTCACCAGTGACAGCAGCAGGAACATGGTCAAAGATCAAGCTGATACTGAAACTAACACAAGTCTAACAACTCAGACTATTCCAACAGAAACCAAAGAAGGTGAGATGTCTTTGTGAATACAAACATAATTCTCATTCTTTTTTACTTTTAATGGATAGGATAAATATCTGTGAAGACTAGACTTTTTTAAATAAAACAAGAAACTGAAGAACTTGAACATTTCTTTTCTGTCTGATCCTGATAATCTGCTTTTAATTACATTTCCCTGCAGGACATAAGCCACAGGAGAGTACAGCTAAAAGAGAGGTAAAGATGAAATCTTTGCAATTTCACTTTTGTCATACAGCACTTTTGGTCATCATTATGGACAACAACAGTCAAAGGTCTGGGGAACAGATACATTTAAGTTGAACCTATAACGCCACATCATTTTCTTCACGGTGACCACCACAATGCCAAAACAGACTTAGCCTTTTTAATGTAGCATGTAAGACGGTTCCTAATGAACACAGTTTATTGGGAACCATTTGAAGTTCTAAGGTAATGCATCTATGCTTGAAAACAGGTTTAACATTGTTGCAGTTGAAGAACAGCACATATTGTTTTCCCTCATTCTTTTTTATGCATTTCTTTACTGAATTATTGTACCACTGTTGGTTGCTGATCTTGAGTGTTTAAGATTTATCTTATATTTTATTATTTGAAACCTTAATCACAAATGAAATAATAAGGTCAGATAAATCACTTGTTCTTTCTAGAGTGGCTCAAGGAATAAAGATCCTGATCATTCAGAGAAAAGTGATGGAGAACCTGACATCAAGCCTCTACCAGCAACTGGAACCAGTGAGAAAGGTCATTTTTTTAATGAAAATTGTTGTTGTAGAGTATCAGGTTTTAAAATTAAACTCTTCTCTAAAATCTCAATACTAAAATACTAACTGTTCAATCTAATATGTGATGAAGGTAGGCTCCCTAAACTAGACAGACTGGAAAGTAAAGCGCTCACCAGGTACAGCAGCAGTTGCATGACAATTATGGTCTGAAGTCTAACTTGTGGTGGTAGTGATGCTATGTCAAACACTGAAGCCCAGAGGCCTTTGTTGAGCAAAGGGGCATATCCAAATGCAGCCTGTGTTGAGGCCAGTATGGTTCTTCAGAATATCACGTGACCAAAGAAAAGCAGATGACCAGAAGATGTCAGGATGTCAGTGTTGGGTCTAAACATGTGACCCTGCTGGAATCAGACCACAAGAGACTACAAACAGAATACAAGAGCCACTTTTACATTTTACTTGCAAGGGGAGGTTGCGCTCACAGAACTGACACAAGCAAGCCTGCAGCCAACTTCAAACTCCAGCCTCCCCTCACAGCCTTTAATTCAGTGAAAACACAACACCCCATTGTAAAACCTGAATGGTGTGTCATAAAAGCTAAGGCACTGTGTCTGTGTGCATGCATGTGCAAGCATGTGTGTGTGTGTGTAAGTGCGTGTGCATGTGTGTGTGTGTATGTGTGTTTGTATACGTGACTTCCTTGGTACAACCGTTTACCAACATCTCTAGTCATAAAAAGGGGTAATCTCCCCTCACCCCATATATGGCTTAACCCCTTTAAAGGTCCACCATGTACAAAGCACAGGTGAGGTCACAAAGGGCAGGAAGTGAACATTCCTTAGCAGAGAAGGAAACCAGAAGCTTTACGTGGAATGTGCCTGGAGTTGAAGACAAGGTTTACAATTTTAAGCACAACAATGACAACTTTTACCAAAATCCCTCCAACAGTCAGTACTTCCAAATGAGCTGTTGAACAGTGTTTTGGGTGATTTACGTTTTGGCGACGCAATTGGTGGGAAAGACTCAACACCTTCACAAAACTTTATCAAACCCTCACTTGTGATAATATTGCAACAAAAAAGAACAACAATTGTGATGATCCCAGTCTCCTCAAATCAGGGTTTTCTAGAGAACCAAACAATTCCACAGGATCTCACTCCAGACACAAACAGCTCACTGCCAGTGTTGGTCAAGTTACTTGAAAAAAGTAATAAGTCACCAATTACTGATTACTTCTGTAAGAAAGTAATCCTATTACTATGACTTATTTTCAAAAGTAATTGGTTACTTTATTTCTTAGTTACTTTTTAAAAACATGATACACAATCAGCAACGTAATAAATAGACCTTTCAGCCCAATTCTATTTTTTCTGCATAATCCATCATATACAATTAAATCAAATGGAAAAGTCTCTTTTTAAAAATTGTTTTGTTTTATGCACATTTCATTGAGAAAAAATTACATTATATGCAACTGTCTTTGACTTGAAAAAATGTGTTTAACATTTAAACTTATTTTCTGCATATTCCAGCATATAAAACAAAATATGTTTTTGTGGTTACATTCATTATTTCAAACAGATGCAAGTAAAATACAGCAAAAAATATATATATATAATCAACGATTCAGCAGCTCTAAGTCCTGTCGCTCTTAAATCTATTGTCACCTGTTTAGCAGGAGTGGGGCCGGTGGAGGTTTGCCCGTTGCCGCAGCAGTCATGTCAGTGGGGGCATCCGGGGGTTTCTCTGTGAATTTCCCATCCCTGTGGCAGCGCGATGGGCAGTGTTGGGAAGGTTACCTTTAAAATGTATTCCACTACAGACTACAGAATACATGCCCCAAAACGTATTTTGTAACGTATTCCGTTACAGTACTCAATGAGAGCAACATATTCTGAACACTTTGGATAACTTAATATATTATCATGCTTTTTACAACTACTTAAATGTACTATTGCTGTGTGATTTATTACTATTACTGAAGGTTACTCGCCATAGCAATACCAACTAGATTTTTAAAACTTCATATAAAATGAGTAACAGTAGGGTGATAGGGTTGTAAGGCTGCACTTTTTGCAGCAATCTCGTATAGAAAACTATTCTGCGTGTGTATAAAACAGGTCCACGGCTTCAAACGGTAGTAAAGGGACCTCTGGGAAAAACCTTGGGACCCGTGTCGGGCCGAAAACCAGCTTTACTTTTTTGTCTGGGTCAACGTTGCTAGCGAGAGACAGAGAAAGGCATTGAAAGGCTGCTCCAACTGAACTTATATATATATACACACACACACTACCAGTGAAAAGTTTTAGAACACCACAATTCTTCCAGTTTCTTCAAAGTTTCACAGAAACTAGTTTTTACTGTACAATGTTTTCAGTCATAATTTAACCTTTTATGAAACATTTTGAACAGCTATTCAATGTAATGTGTGATAAACGTAGGCTCCGACTCATCAACTGGACAGACTGTTGAAAGCAAAGATGTCACCAGTGACAGCAGCAGGAACATGGTCAAAGATCAAGCTGATACTGAAACTAACACAAGTCTAACAACTCAGACTATTCCAACAGAAACCAAAGAAGGTGAGATGTCTTTGTGAATACAAACATAATTCTCATTCTTTTTTACTTTTAATGGATAGGATAAATATCTGTGAAGACTAGACTTTTTTAAATAAAACAAGAAACTGAAGAACTTGAACATTTCTTTTCTGTCTGATCCTGATAATCTGCTTTTAATTACATTTCCCTGCAGGACATAAGCCACAGGAGAGTACAGCTAAAAGAGAGGTAAAGATGAAATCTTTGCAATTTCACTTTTGTCATACAGCACTTTTGGTCATCATTATGGACAACAACAGTCAAAGGTCTGGGGAACAGATACATTTAAGTTGAACCTATAACGTCACATCATTTTCTTCACGGTGACCACCACAATGCCAAAACAGACTTAGCCTTTTTAATGTAGCATGTAAGACGGTTCCTAATAAACACAGTTTTGCATAGTTACAGTCAACAGGTACATGCACATTTTTTCACAAATTAAATATAGCTAGGTCATGAAATACAGTAAATATATTTCCCAGCATGCTCTCAGCCATCAAAACATTTGAGCAAAGATATTAGTTTTATTTAATGAAGTATAAAATGACTGAGTAAATATTTTCAGCTAAAAGCTCATTGGGAAAATGTATACTGCATTAAATAAAGTCATGCTTTTCTATGGAAATCCATGACTTAAACATAAAATGGAACATTTGATCTTTTTAATGAAATCCTTTTTATTGACTGTAATGCACAGACACACCAACAGACGCAGTAATATCCCTTCAACATACATTGTAAAATTACTATTACAACACTCCTGCTTAATTTTACCATGGAGTTCTCTTACTTGACTGTCATTGCTTATTTCTTTCCAAAAAAAAAATACGCACCTATATCACAGTGTTACTAGAAAATAAAACATTTTCTCTTTTGTTTTGAACTCACACACAAAAAAAGTACTGTTGTCATCTTAGACAAAACTATTATTCTGCATTACAGTTATATGCTTGACATCTTAACATAAGCATAATAGGCATGTTAAGCATATGATAACCCTTTTTAAACTGAACACAGTCCAATCTTTTTTCTTAGATACTCAATCTTTTGTCTAGGCAGTGGTTTGGTTAAGATGTCAGCCTTCATATTTTCTGTACAGCAATACTTCAGCTGGATTTGTCCATTTTGCAAACATTCACGAATGTAGTGGTAACAAATGTTTATGTGCTTTGTTCTTGCATGATCAAATGGAATTTTTGCGATTGCAATTGTGGTCTCCATTCCAAGCTCAGTTAGTAGTCATCTTAACCAAATTCCTTCTTGTGCAGCTTGGCTCAAAGCAATATACTCAGCCTCTGCAGTTGAAAGTGCAGCTGTTGCTTGTTTCTTACTAAGCCAACTGACTGCACCTCCTGCCCAGGTTTGATGTAACCCTCTGGCTGCTCCATGTAGATATCCTCTTCCAGGTGTCCATTCAAGAATGCAGTCACAACATCCATTTGATGCACATTTAGATTGTTTTGCACAGCAAATGATAACAATGTAAGAATTGAACCAAATCGTACAACTGGAGAGCAGAGGCAGAGCCAGACATTTGAAACACCCGGGGCTTAGCCCAAAAGGGTAGAATGCATGTGGGATTTTTTTTTTTTTTTTTTTTGGGGGGGGGGGGGGGGTAGAAAGATTAATAGGCTCTGTTTTGAGTTTTGTTCAAAAAAGAATGACTTCATATAGGGAAAAATATATATCACATGTGCAGGACACCTTAAACTAGTTTTTTAATTAAGCAGCGAGGCAGAACAAGGTCGGGGCTGTATCAAGACACGAGGACTAAACCCCAATTCAACCAGACCCAGAACTGATCCAGAATTAAAACAGGACTACAACAGTTCAAAATCAGGACAACTTGGGATTTAACCAAGACAGAACCACAATCAGAACTAGATGATAGTAGCACTAAAAATCATCATAGACCTGCACTACACTTATTTTTTTTAATTCTACTAAAGTCCACTATTTAGATTGAGAAAAGTTTATATAATTATTAGCCTTGTTGTGCAAACAAGCTGCATAACTTAATAAATATAGAATTTGAAAAATAGTAAACCTAAAAAGAAACACTAGGTACGAGATACATGAGTACCTATGATACGGTGATACTTTGGTAAACAACCATTTGACTAACATGTGTGTCTCACCTGCTCTTGTTCCATCTCTGTTCTGTCCACATTCTCCTCTCTCTCCCTCTCTGTTCCTCTCTCTCCCTCTTTGTGCTGACAGTCATCAAATATACAGTTGAAACCAGATATTTACTCTTCAGATCAAAACACAAACACTTTTTTAATTGTAACATCAAATCAGACTAAATGTTTATTTTTTTAGATTGATAAATATAAAAACATATTTGTTAACTTTAAGAGTAAAGAGAGAAACTATCTGTATTTCTTAATTGCAAATGGCACCAAATTATATTCACAATTGAGCCACACTTATGGAGCTCCACAGTTCTTTTTCTGGTGTTTTGGTTGACATCTCTTGATTTTCCCATGTCACAGAAACAGGCTCTGTGTTTTGCCTTATATGCATCCACAGCTGTGCCACCAATTTACTCACATGGACTCTACAAACCTATCAGAAGCTTCTTCAGCTTAGAATGGAATCGTCTGGAGTTTTCTTATTAATTAACAATAAACTTAGTGTATATGTACTCCTAAATTTGATGAAAGTGATAAAAAATAGAAGCTCTGTCTCTCTTTATTCTGACATTTAACTAATTCAAAATATATTTCAATATTTATCTAAAACAAAAGTTTACTCTAAATTGATGTTGTACAGTAAAAATGTTTTATGTTTTCTCCCTAAAGTGTATGTAAATATCTGGTTACAAATGTGAATATCCTGCTGTGTACTGAAATCCCTCTTGTTTTGCATAGAAATATACTGAACAACATACAAAGCATAATATATAAAATAACATTTACCTGAGTTTTTTCTTTGAAACAAGCCTCTAATGTCCATTCTTATATTTCAGTACATAACTGAAACCGATTTAGTCGGGGAGGGTAAGAACTGAAAATATGAAATAAACACACGTAAGCTAAGACTCTCTAAAAGAATAGCATTTGTTCGGATTTTCATTTCGCCATTTGTTGATTCACTTGAAGAGCAAGTAAAATAATATTGGTCAAGTGATCAGTTTGATATCAATCTTTCGTGATGCACCATCATATTTACATTATTTGTACAGTACGAATGATTTGCTTTGGTACCTGGTCAAACTTAAGCTCTCCTTAGTATGGCTGGCTCCGTTTCTCCAACAGTGCACTCATAGGCAGCAGCTGCCCCGCCCTCTCGCTCAGTCGCTTAGTACCTGAGCTCGGATCATACCAATATCAGGGGGGATTCACGCACAGTCGTAAATTCCCACTATGTGCTTCGAATATTGTGTGTACTTTTTGTTTTATACAGTTTTCAGCCAGGCATCTAACTATGAAAAAATTACACTCCAAAAGACCCCGGGCTTCTGACAAAACAACCCGGGCTTAAGCCCAGTAAGCCACCCCCACGCTCCGCTGGAGAGGATGTTTCATCATAGTCTGCACCATAAATCTGTGAATAGCCTTTGGCAACAAGTCTGCACTTGTATCTTTCCACTTGTCCATCACTGTGATGCTTAACTTTAAAGACCCATTTTGATCCAACTGCTTTGCGATCCTTTGGTAGATCCACTAAATCCCATGTGCCATTTTCCAGCAGTGACTCATATTCAAAATCAGCTGCTTCTTTCCACTCCTTTGCATTTGGACTTGACATAGCCTCTTCCAGTGTATTTGGTTCTGTGATACAACAGACGTTTGCATAATGGTCAACTGTAACTACGTCAGCAAACTCCTCAAATCCATATCTCTTTGGAGGTCTTCTGATCCGCTGATCTCCTTTTGCAGCCTCACTGGCGACAGTCTCCTCAGTACTTGTTTGTCTTTCACCCGTGTGTAGTGTCACCTCATTCCCCAAACAGAGATCATTTTAACTTTGTTTGCATTTAAAATCTGTTTCATTAAAGACCACATCTCGTCGAATCAGCATTTTTCTTTTTTCCTCATCCCACAGTCAGTAGCCTTTTGCATTGGTTGCATATCCCAGAAAAGGAACTTTCACTGCCTTTTTGTCCAGCTTTTTTCTCTCTGTGTCTGGGGCATGAGCATAAGCAATACATCCAAATATTTTCATATGGCTAATGTCTGTTTTTTTTCCATGCCATCTCTGATAGGGTGTTTCGTTCTTTAAAGCAGATGTAGGGAGCCTATTCTGTATTGTAAGCTGCAGTAGCAACAGCTTCTGCCCAGTATGTGTTTGGCAACTTTGCATGTGATAGCATGCTTCTCGCTGATTCCACTAGAGTTCTGTTTTTTCTCTCTGCAACACCATTTTGCTGCGGTGTATGTGGTACAGTCATTTCATGGTGGATGCCTTGAGCTTTCAAATATTCTTGAAACTCTTTAAATGTGTATTCCTCACCATTGTCAGTTCTGAGTCTTATTACTCCCTGTCCACATTCATTTGAGAAGGTTCTTTCAAACTCTTTGAACTTGCTCAGGACTTCCGTTTTTTCTCTTATGAAATACACTTTACAACATCTGGAGTAGTCATCAATGAAAGTTACAAAGTACGTTTTTCCTCCTAGTGACTCAGTTTGAAAAGGATCACAAACGTCACTATGCAATAATTGCAACTTACGTTTTGATCGTATTTGTAAGGCTTTCTTGATAATTTGCCCTCAACAAAAGATTCACAAGAAATGTCCTCCTCTTCTTTTGTAAAGCTAACTTCATTTACCACGTTTTTGAGTTTTTTCAGATTTGTAGTGTGACCTAGGCGCTGATGCCACATACTTGTCGGAACTGATGCACTCGATGCTCCATGACAAGTTGTGCAGTTTCCCTCTATATCCAGCTGATACAATCCGTCAGATCTTTGTGTTCTCATTCCATGGAGAGCTCCATTCTTTCCTCTTATGTAGCAATGAGTCCTTTTGAACTTCACTGTGTTTCCCTTCTTGGCAGCAGCTCCCACTGAGAAAAGGTTCATTGATAATTTGGGAACATACAACACATCATACATTGTGGCATCTTTTCCATCACTAACTCTGAATTACATTTTCATTGTTATGTTGCCCAGACCTAAAGCCTCAACTACTCTGCCATCACAGAGTTTCACTGTTTGTGGTTCTGAAAACTCTAGGTAGTTTTTTAGTGCTTCTTTATTCCATGTCATGTGTTTTGACGCTCCTGAATCAATCAACCATTCTTCTTGCTGTGCATCACTTTTACATGACTCATTTACAACAAAATCATATCATATGTAAACAGGATTAGATCGCGGCCACGCAGGTATGTCCGCGTCATTTATAGGAAAGGAACAGCGATATTCCACCACTGTTTCACCATAAATAAATAACATCAATGTAACTAAAGATAATGCAGTACTTGATCCTTTCATTGATTCCATACAGATACATACAGGTCATTTCCTAAAAAAGGGAAATGTACTATTAACATTCTATTACATGTATGTGATTATTACAGATGTAATTCATATTTCAGAGTAGTAATTGCAAATTACTTCGTGTAATCAAGATGGGAGACCACGGCTATAAAAGCGAAGGTGGATTTGGGAAGCCTGTCGCAGCCATGTCCTGTCCGTTTACGTGAGCAACCCATTGCGGAAGGTGCAAGATTGATAAGGAGAGCCCTCAGAATTCAGCGTATATTGCGGGACAGACAGGATCCTTTAGCTCAGCGCAACAGTGTGCTCATTGAGAGATATCGATATTCCCGTGAGGGTATTATTCACTTAACCAACTTGTTGACGAGGGGGTGCAGGACCACCACCTGTCTTTTTTTGCTCTGCCCTTTTCTTGGTTGCTGTTATGAACAAACAAACAGAGTATTCCAGGGTCTCTTTCCAAGAGACGAAAAGCAATATAAGAGATAAATATTACCATTCTGTAGAATATTCTTATATTTCACTTTTACTTGTTCCCATGTTCTAGTGGGTCCTGTCGTGGCTCTAATGTGAAAGAGGATATAATGTAATATAATATAATATAACATAATATAATATAATATAATATAATATAGTGTAATATAATAAATTTACCCTACCGCCTACTGGTGTTGGCCAGAGGGGCCGATGGCGCGATATGGTAGCCTGGCTTCTGTCAGTCTGCCCCAGGGCAGCTGTGGCTACAACCGTAGCTGCTTCCACCAGCGTGTGAATGTGAGAGTGAATGAATAGTGGCATTGTAAAGCGCTTTGGGTGCCTTGAAAAGTGCTATATAAATCCAATCCATTATTATTATTATTATTAAATTACTTATGAGTTTAATTTGTCAGCAACTTTCTGCCAGCCCTCTCTCCTTGCTTTTGCAGCCTTTGCAGTGTTCCCTTGCGTTCTGATTAGACTCTGAAACTCCTGGAATCCCTCAATCAAGAGTTCTTGCTCTGCTGCCGAAAAATACCGAGCGCGCTCCTTCGACATTTTCGCCGACCAATCAAAGGGTTGCCGATCAATGTTTCTACTATCGATGCGTAGCCCCTGTTGGGCCACCCAGTGATCTCACATTACTTCATCCAGCTATACTAATCGTCAACAACAGGTGTGTTCGGGGAACCGGGATAGCGAGCTCAGAGTTAGCGCGATGATTTGATCTTGGATGTAGTAAGCGAGGTACGAAGAACGGACCCCAGGAGAAAAAAGGAGAGAAAACCAAAACACCACACGGAAAATATAAACATATACATACGCAAAAATACATGAGCCCTGGGTCCCTAGACCCAGGCCATGACAATCACTCTGAATTTAAATTACTATTCTGTAATATAGGCCAAAATACTTTGTAAACCTCTGCTGGAAAACCATCTGGATGTGGAGCTTTATTGTTCGGGAGATGCTGTTGGGCTTTATCTAATTCAGACACTGAGCCTATGTCCATGTGTACACAGGTATTTTTTGAAAATGCCGCTTTTTCTATCAGATGCCTGATATCTTTCCATCATCATTCCACAAGTCTGTTGGATCAGGTGAAAAACAGAGTGAAAAGAGAAAAAAAACAAGAAAATCAGAAAAAGTGGTGGCAGTGGTCAAGGGGGACCTTGACACTGTCATAAAAGCTATTTGTTCCTCCCACAAACCAAAGACATACATGATGATAGGTTTATTGGTTATTTTAACCCTAGAACACTATCGCTATAAATAGTAACACGATCACTAATGCCGGGTGATTTTTACCTGATATAATATAACCAATGAAAAGTAATCAAATATATCAAAATATGACAAAACATGACAAATTAGAGTGGTCTTCTTTTACTTTCAACTGTGCCATGTCTAACAAAATGAAAAATAAAACTCCTAAAACAAAATAATGACTCTGGAAAGCTGGTCTTTGGTCCACCCATTCCTGGGACATTTGAGACTTCCCTGGTGATGGCACAGGCTCCTCGACACGCAAACAGCTGCAGGAGAGAGAAATCATGTAAATGTATTTTCTCGGGTGTAAATCACCCAGCGATAGTGTTCTAGGGTTAAATTGGGCATGAACAATCAGTTAACAGTGAGTGTGAGGGTTTATAAGATTTCCTTCACACACTCTTACAAAAGTCTGAAAATAATGAGTAGGAATGCAGAAGATTAGTAACCCCTCATTTCACTTAATTATAATAACAGCTTAAATGAGTGGTTTCCTCTGACCCTTGCCAGCAAAACGTATTTTAGGTTTGTGATCACACATTAGTTGATTAACTGATTATTGGAAAATCAGTATAGGTCTTCATGCAGTTGAAGCATGTATATAAATGCCAGTTAAATCCATTCTAAAACAGTTTCTAAAATAGTTTACTGTCTTCTCACTAAAATACCACCCTGTTGTTATATATAACATTGGTGTTAAACTGATAAGCTAAATAAAAACCTCTTTGTTTGTTATTTATAGAAGCCAAGTCAAACAGAAACTGGGACACTGCTTGACAGACTTCACCTTCAAGACACAGTTCAACAGAAGCTGTCATCAGCAGATTTTCTTCAGATACGTCCACCTGGGAAACAGATGGACCATGTAACATCTGAGAAAGATCTAGCCCACACTTTTCTCCACAGGCTGATAATGTTGGACTACAGGGCCAGATATATTCCTGTAAGACCAAACAGTCCTAAGTCATCTGACGACACAAAGTCATCTATGTCAGTAGCTAACGACACTGAGATAGATGACAACTTCTATATATCATCTATCTCAGGTGACAGATATCTAGAGGATTTCTATAACACCACTGTAAATGAATATACATCATCTATTATCTTTAATCATGAGTTATCAATCTCTGACGACACTGAGATAGATGAGATAGATGATGACAGTGATCTAGAGGATTTCTTGAACACCACTGTAGACACAAATAAGAACGAGAATGCTCGTGTGCATCCAATGGATGTTCAGATGGCAGTATTTCACTGCTCAGACAGCTTCCTGAAACAGATGATGTTTACAAAGCTCTCTCAGTGTCAGTATGCCTTACCTTTGCTTGTTCCTGACCTAGTCACAAACGAGATTCAGTTTCCTCTGTGGACTTTCAGAGAAATACCAAAAACCTGGAAGGTAACTCAAATCAAAGATAACCCCAACATTGTCACCATGAAGAGTGTTCCAGTCTACAAAGCTGAAACACCCTTGGTGTCATTTTTCCGCCTGGGTTGTCTGTCAGTGTCTAAATCTCAGCTGATCAACACTTTGGTCAACAACCGTCACGACACCTTCTTTCACAGAAACTGCCCAGGAAGCACCAAGTCTCGTCATTTGATGGATGGTGTGGCAGAGATTGCCTGGTACTGCCCTGCTGGAAAACCAACTGATGACTTCAATGACTGCATTGCCTTCAGTAATCTCCATGGTGATGCTCTGTTGAATAAAAAACAACATGACATACTGATTGAAAAATCTTCAGTCAATGTTTTTCTTGTGGAATCTCTGAAAAGAAATAAAGAAATTCGATCTTTAATGTCATCTCATTTGAAGGCTGAGAAGCCTCTCATTTGTTTGATTGTTGATGACAGTCGTGATGCTGTGGAGACAAAAAAGGGAAAGTACATAATGGGCCTCAAAGACAAAAACCACTCAGATGTATCTGAACAGCTAAAAAAGATCATCAGAGAAGTTTTGTCCAGCTTGAAACCATCCTTCCAGCTTGAAACCATGGCTGAGCTCTCTGAAATCAGAGTGGATGAAACTGACCCAGCCTGTCAAAGAGGGAAATCTGCTGCTATGGAAATAATCAATCTGCTTAAAAAGGATAACATGGATGTCTCAAAGATCAAAGATGAATTTCTCACTTGTCAAGGCCAACTGTGGCACCAGTGGAGCAAAATACACAGACAACTGTTTCATCTCACAGGAGACATTGAAATGGAGAAAAGTGACAAGGAAGATAAACTGATGGAAATACGTCAGAAACAATGTGCTGCTTCCTGCAGTAAACTGGTGGAGTTGTTCACTGGAAGTCTCTCATCATTGCCACCAACAGACAGAGAGTATTTCCTAAAATGGACTCAGATCTTCATAGATGCCCTCTCCACAGATGATGTTTCTTCAATTCTCAAAAGCTATGATGAAAAGTGGTCTGAGGTCTTGGCTTTGAAGAACAAACAGGACAAATCAAATGGGTTATCAAGGAAACAAACTGAACTTGATGACATATCAAAAAAACTTCAGTCTGCAACTTTTGGTTTGGAGCACATCTTCAGAGAAATGGGACAGATCTATGAAGCCCATAAAACAACACAAAGAGAGAGCAGACACACTGACTGGTCTAAATACCCTGAGCTGGCTGCACAGCTGATGATATCAGGACACCCGATGGAGCTGATGGATGGTGATGCAGGTCATGTGCCTCTAACATGGATCTCCAGTCTTTTAGAAGAAGTCATCAACAAACTGGGAGACAAGAAAGTTTTTGTGTTGTCAGTTTTGGGCCTACAAAGCAGTGGAAAATCAACAATGCTGAACACCATGTTTGGGCTGCAGTTTGCAGTGAGTGCTGGCAGGTGCACCAAAGGTGCCTTCATGCAGCTGCTCAAAGTATCAGAGGAGATGAAGAAAGAATTGAAGTTTGACTATGTTCTAGTGGTGGACACTGAAGGACTGCGTGCTCTTGAGTTAGAAGGTAACAACACTCTTCATCATGACAATGAACTGGCAACATTTGTTGTTGGTCTGGGAAACCTGACACTGATCAACATCTTTGGAGAGAATCCATCTGAGATGCAGGACATTCTGCAGATTGTTGTTCAGGCTTTCATGAGGATGAAGGAAGTTAAACTTTTTCCCAGTTGTGTGTTTGTTCACCAGAATGTCACAGATGTTGCAGCAGCAGAGAAAAACATGGATGGAAAGAGACGTCTGCAGGAAAAACTGGACCAGATGGCCAAACTAGCAGCTAAAGAGGAAGTTTGTGATGCAGACTGCTTCAGTGATGTCATTGAATTTGATGTTCAGAAAGATGTGATATACTGTGCCCAGCTGTGGGAGGGCAGTCCACCCATGGCTCCTCCAAATCCAGGTTACAGTGAGAGCATCCAGGAAGTGAAGAACACCATCCTCTCTAAAGCTTCAAAGTCTGCTGGGATCACTCTCTCACAGTTCAAAACAAACATCCAGGACCTGTGGACTGCACTGCTGAATGAAAGTTTTGTTTTCAGTTTTAAAAACACACATGAAATTGCAGTGTACAGAAAACTGGAAGTCCAGTATGGGAACTGGACCTGGACCCTGAGGGAAAACATGTTGACCATTGAAAACCAACTTCATAACAGAATTGAAAATGGAAAACTTCATGAGGTTGAACAATCTCATCTTTTTCAAGAAACAAGTAAAACATATGAAGAAGTCAGAAAAGAAATGATAAAGTACTTTGAGGATGACAAGGAGAAAGAGATCTTGGCTCAGTGGAAAGGACGATTTGAAATCAAAATGAAAGAATTTCGTGATGAACATGCAAACAGAGTAAAAATAAAACTGGATGGCATTATCCAGCAGAAGAAAGGTCGTAAAATGATGGATGATAAGAAATCAGAGTTTGAGAACAAACTGCTACAGAAGAGCAAAGAGCTCGCTCAGCAGCTGAAGGATAAGGCCAAACATGAAAAGGAGCTTGAGAGACAGTTCAGCTCTGTTTGGAGCAGCTGGGTTACTGAATTAACAGCAGATACAAAACCTGTTGAAGACATCAACTTGGAAAAAGATCAGTTAACGATCCTTCAAGAACTTGGTTTTGAGCCAGCTCTTATAAATGAATGTAAAACAAGTGGCAGATACAAGAAAATATCAGACGTTGGTGATTATTCAGTTTATGTGATGACAAGTAGTAATCAGGTGATTAGTTTTTTTCAAAAACATATTTCAAGACGCCCTTTCTCCCATGAAGAACAACAACAGATCAGATCGTTCATTGACGCAGCTGAAAAAGAGTCGCTTGATGCAATCAGAAGCAAACCTGTAGTTACAAGAGGCTACTCACCAACTTATTTGCGTGAAGTAGCCAATCACGTAACATTAGAATTGCAGAAATTTCTGTCAGAGAAGAATTACACTTTGAGGAAACAGTTTAGTGTTGATCTCTTACTGTTTGTGTTCCACAGAGCAAAGAGTTGGCTTCTAGAGTCCCTGGAAAAATTTGTAAAGAACAATGATGCCAAGGCTTACTTAGAAAGTAAAAAAACACAGTATTACACAGTTTTTAGAAGCTTTTGTAAAGAAAACTCATCTGCTGTTGTGCTTGGAGAGCTAATCTGTGAGAAGCTGAAAGCTTCCACTATTGAGGCTGTCTGTAACAAGACTGCCATTGATGTCGCTGGAAGGATGAGGTGTAATTTCCCAGCATTCAGTGGGAATAGACTGAACTTGGACAAACATGTGTTGAAGTCACTCGCTAAGGAAGAAAAGTTTGATGATTTCATCACCTACATCACAAATCCAAGGAGACAAACAGAAGCTTTCATTAAAGCAGAAGTTGAGAAGTACATATTCAGAGATGACAAAAAGGAAGCTGTGGAAATACTCAAGAAAAATGTTAATGACATCGAAACAACTGTGAGTCAGGCTTTATTTACTGCAACACAAAAGGTCCAAAATCAGAGAGGAGACACAGATATGTGGCTGAAGGAATTTTCTAATGTCCTAAAGGATGAGCTGACATTTGACAACATTTGTTCTGAAAACTTCAGAGACATAAAACATTTTCACTTTCTCAAGGAAGAGATAGAAAAAGGGTTTACATCCATCACTGAGCAGATGAGCAGCCTCTCCCTGGATAAGCTGAAGGAATCCAGGCAGAAGCCTGAAGAAATCCTCATCGATCAGCTTTGTAACTGCTGCTGGGTAAACTGTCCATTCTGTGCAGCTGTTTGTACCAACACCATGAAAGATCACAGTCCTGATGACCACAGGACTCCTTTTCATCGACCTAATGGGATAAAAGGATGGCACTATAGAGATACAGTAGAGTTCAGCGTCACCTTCTGCACAACAAATGTTGCAAGTGAAGGAGATTTTTACCCTAGCTTTGACTCAGAGAAATACATTCCCTACAAACAGTACAAAACTGCTGGTCCGCCGTATGATACCTGGAGCATCACCGCTGATGGGTCTAAACTGGCATATTGGAAATGGTTTGTTTGTCAATTTCAAACGCAACTGGAAGAGCACTATGGGAAAAACTTCATGGGCAGAGGAGCTATTCCAGATCAATGGAAATATTTATCTAAAGATGAAGCCATTAAAAGTCTGGATGAAATGTTTTAATGAGCCAAAGAAACTGTAAATCTGCTGAAAATGTTGATACTTGTTTTCACCTAATAACTCGTGAATCTAGCTGTGACGGTCTGATTTTGTCTGAGTGAGAAAAAGGAAATTCTATAAATTATTAACATGAAGATGTTATGAGTGACTATAAGTTAATTCACAAAAAATAGCAAGTGAAAAACAAAAGTCACATTCTCAATGTTTCGTCCATCTAGGCTTTCAGAGTGTTTTCCAGAAAAATACTTTTAACCTAATTTTGTTAATTAGCATATTATTTACCTGTTTATAACAAAGATTTTTTTGTTTATCAAATAGTCAAAAAATGTTAGGAAACTAAATCTAAAAACTGCTGTCAAACACATGTTAACACTCTTTGATCATTAATTTCAAACATTGCATCTGAAACCACAACAAAAACATAATTTTTAGTAATTGAGTTGTGAAATTTTCAGTTTGATTTTTAGATTCAATGTTTAAGTTAAAGTTTATTCTCACAGATATATGATTTGAGATCTGTTTGACTGTCTTATGCTAATTTCATCTAAACCTGTTATATCCACACTGAATTTTGTTTAACTCGACTTTTATTTCATCTCAGCTCTTTTTTTGTCTCAGCACTGGAATGATTTTTTTATTCTTTGTTAGCGTTTGCAAATGTTTAGCATATTTAGTCAAGTGAAAAAAGACATCTGGCAACAGTTTGAACACCTTTTTGCTTTCTATGTCTTAAATAATAAAATAGTTTATTGATAGGTTTGTAGCTTGAACCTATTCGCTGGAACGTTGAAGACAATATAATTACACAGCAAGCAAGACACGAAGTAGGCAAAGTTCTTCTTGTTACTCATGCATGAGGGAGACCTGCCTGGAGGAGCCAAGTGTCGTTCCACCACTTGACCTCCGTCAGACTCTCAGCCAGGTTCCCCATAGCACTCCTTTTATTGTGGTTACATGAATATGCACAGGGTCATTAACGTATAACACCTTACATAGGTATACATGTGAACAAAGAATACTGTGTGTATGTGTGTGTGTGTGTGTGTGTGTGTGTGTGTGTGTGTATAACAATTGCAATCAATTGAACAATTATTACTTTTTTATTCAACCACAATGTGATAAATTTCTTAAATGAAAAAAAAAAATGTTTTTCTCAAATCTACAATAATTAGTTGTGCATTCTTGACATTTTTTTGTGTTGGAACATTACAGAAATACAGAACTATTCACAACATTTAATGTTGTCAGTTTGTCATTCATTTCCCACCATATGTTACAACTATGTACATTTTAGTTGTATTGAAATATTTAACAGATTCACAAGACAGAGACCAAACTCTGCAGACATGTTGGTGTCTGACTGTCCCATTTATAGTTGTAACATGCATTAAACCTTGCCCATTATCTTCAAGTATTTCTCATTTAACTGTAACCATCCTGCTGCATACTCCTCTACAAGTCGAGGTAAGAAATATGAGAAGTAAAACCCTCTCAAGTGCTTTACTTGTTCCTTTACAAATGCTTCATCATATTTGATGAAAGATTTTTTAGTTTTGTGATTATGTTTAATTGTAGCTTCATTTAAATGAAGAAGAGCTTGTGAATTGGAAACCACAGGAAAAGGGAGTGAAAACAGATGTGCAGAAGAATGCGGTGACATACGATACTACCTCCTGTGTTAACAGACAAGATAAAGGTCTCTCCTTTTAAGGAGATATTATCAGTTCCATACATGCCACTCCTACTGCTGTGAAAACTTACTTGAAGTATAAATAAAGAATGTGCTGGGAGCGCTGGGCGGTTTCTCTGTCACTTCTGCTCTGCACACATTATGTGCAGAGCGGATTGGACCGTGGCCGCCCATGTACATGTAAAACGATATCTGAGTTTGTGTTTCTTTGCCTTCTAGCAATTTTCTCCTCACATTTTCACAGTGTAAATGAAACATGCTCAGTAGGTGTCCAGATCACAAGTGTGGCAGTCTTGAGCCCTGTGCAAAACATTGTAAGTTGCACTTGCATGTAATAGCCTCTGCTGCCAGTTTGATATCGCTGCATTTCTGGGTAAGATGCTCCGTGAGTGAAGGATAAGTCGGCACAGGACATTTTATTTCTAGAAGCGCATCTGAGTCAATGACCCCGTCAGGACTCGCAGAGAGCCATGGCTCCTGGATGCTGATAACACTACCCATGTGAAGGATGTTCATACCCTGTTCTTTCAGCTGATGACAAGCTCTAACTTCATTTTCTTTACCATAGTTTGTTTCATAATTCCCACGAAAGGAAGGGTACATGTGCTCAGATAAAAATTTGTCATTTTTTGTGGTGGCACGTACTGGAACTTTTTTAGCAGAGCTTGCTGTAAGTCTGATTTTCCTGCAGTTGTGCCACAAATCAGATGCACTTTGCTCTTTTGTTTCTTCTTGTAATTGTTCTGCTTGCTCTTCAGAAACTTGAATGTATGCCTGGTAGAATGCCCTGCATGGATTACAGCTTAGTTTGTAACTGTGTGCTTGGTGTGGCTGAAAAAATTGCTCATCAACTTTACTGTCGCGGTGAGGACCTGCAGATGGCGAGGCATTGTAACATTTTCCAATTAATGTGTTCTTGAGGAGGAAAAGTGGTTTCACTGGTGCTTTGCTAACACTGTCAATAAAGTCTTGATGTGTAAGGTGATATGGTGTGTTAGGGAGAGATTGTGTCACTGCAGTCCGGGAGTTCACATCATACTGCTGCTCTGCCCTGTAATGTCTGAAGTTTATCTGGCTTAGACATTTAGGTTCAAGGTTCTTTGCTGTCCCTGCATTCCACCTGCGCTGCTCGTCTGTACACGCAAGCCCTGTCTTTCCACTGATCGCAGCATTCTGCACCTGTAACAAACATTAATAGTTTTTTCTCACTGTCAATACTCAAGATTTAACATAATGAGGAAGTTTACACTAACAAAAGCAGTACACGGTTGGTGTCCTGCATGTTATAGCTATGACCCTGGGTCAATACACCTGAATCATATCCAAAACAGATATAAACACTGGCAAAGTCATCCATATTATCCATTTCATATTAATAGTCAGTTACTTTTTGATGCAGAAATATACATCCACAGTCAAATTTTTTTCAAAGTAGTGTGTGTGTACAAATATACATATATATAAACAAACATGTATTATACTACCCTGTGTCACTTCTTATAACTATAGTTTTTCTTGTCTTGTAAATTTGCCCTTAATGTGCAGTCTTTTATGTTTTTTTATATTTTATCTTCATGTGATTGTACAGCATACAGCCCACACAAAGTTAACGAGTGGCTTTCACATGTAAACAGTGCTCCACGTAATACTTGGCTAGATGGCAGTAGCGTGACTCCTTAATCACAGCCTTTGACCAGTCCAGTGTTTCTGTTTCAGTGATTTAAACATTGTGATATCCAACCGCGGTAAAGTGAGCCGTCATTTGTGAGCCGCAGTCAAGCCAGCCGCCACTTATCCGCCGCATAAATTTCCTTGCGCTTTTACACCAGTCTTTACGGTACCGCCTTTTCGCTTTATATGCCGATTGAAAGCCTATACCGGCGCACACGTGCACGCGCGCGAACAGTCGCACGCGCATGCGCGCACACAAATTACAATGAAACAGCCCAATACAGTCAATACAATTATGGAAATGTCAGAAATTCCTTAAAAATCATCCTTAGTAGTTGAGGTCCAACTTTCAACACATTCCTCCTCTGGGACACCTACTGTACCTGTGTGCCAAGTTTCAGCCAGATTTACTGTAAAATTCCTCAGAAATTAAAGGACATTTATATGCAATTCAATACAGCCAATACACTACAAATATGGAAATTTCAGAAATTCATTAAAAATCATCCTGAGTAGTTGAGGTCCAACTTTTAATACATCCAGCACCATCATTTTAAACACGGGGGCCCCGCAGGGATGTGTGCTGAGCCCCCTCCTCTTCACTCTGCTGACCCATGACTGCACTCCATCATACAGCTCCAACATCTTCATCAAGTTTGCGGACGACACAACGGTGGTGGGTCTCATTAGCAACAGGGATGAGACCGACTACAGAAGTGAGGTGAGACGCCTGGCCACGTGGTGTGCTGACAACAATCTCTCTCTGAATGTGGAGAAGACGAAGGAGATTGTTGTGGACTTCAGGAGAATGCACACCCAACATGCTCCTCTGACCATTGACGGAGCGTCTGTGGAGAGAGTGAGCAGCACCAAGTTCTTGGGTGTGCACATCACAGAGGATCTCTCCTGGACGTACAACACCACAGCACTGGCCAAGAAATCACAGCAGCGTCTCTTCTTTCTCCGCAAACTAAGAAGAGCAGGAGCACCAGCCCCCATCATGTACACTTTCTACAGAGGCACCATCGAGAGCATCCTGTCGAGCTGCATCACTGTGTGGTTTGGAACCTGCAATGCGTCCTGTCATAGAATCCTCCAACGCATAGTGAGAGCTGCAGAGAGGATCATTGGTGTCTCTCTTCCCTCCCTCCAGGACATTTACAGCACCCGTCTCACTAAAAAAGCCCTTTGCATAGCGGCTGATCCCACGCACCCAATGCAAAGCTTCTTCAAGCTGCTGCCGTCGGGGAGGAGACTGCGGAGTCTCCAGGCCAGGACCAGCAGGCTGAAGGACAGCTTCTTCCATCAGGCTGTCAGGAAGCTTAACTCCCTCCCGATTCTGCCCCCTCTCCCCTCTCTCCTCCACGGTCTCACTGAACTCTGTCACACACACACACACACACACTCTCTGACTCACTCACTGGCCTGCACCAGTTACCAGTCACTTTGTGGAGCATTGGACTGCCATTACCTCATAAGACTTTGTTGTTACACTATCTCATACTGTACATTACTAAATCTCCATTTGCACTATTTGCCTATTTGCACTACTCTGCCTGGTTTGCACTCAATGTCATTTACCCATTATATTGTATATTGTATAGCTTTCTTGTTATATGTAAAATTGTATTGTATTTATTTAAATTTTTACTTTAATTATTTTACTTGCATTTTTAATCACTCTTATATTTAAATGTTCATTTGCTATTTTATCTAGGGATTGAGAGTAACGAAGTTTCTATTCTCTGTATGTCCTGTACATGTGGCAGAATTGACAATAAAGTTGACTTTGACTTTTGACTTTGACTTAACACATCCCTCCTCTGGGACACCTACTGTACATGTGTGCCAAGTTTCAGCCAGATTTACTGTAGAATTCCTCAGAAATTAAAGGTTCCTTGTATTCAATTCAATACAGTCAATACAATAGAATTATGTCAATTTTCAAAAATTCATTAGAAATCATCCTGAGTAGTTGAGGTCCAACTTTTAACAGATTCCTCCTCTGGGACACCTACTGTACCTGTGTGCCAAGTTTCAGCCAGATTTACTGTAGAATTCCTCAGATATTAAAGGACATTTATATGCAATTCAATACAGCCAATACACTACAAATATGTCAATTTTCAAAAATTCATGAAAAATCATCCTGAGTAGTTGAGGTCCAACTTTCAACAGATTCCTTCTCTGGGACACCTACTGTACCTGTGTGGCAAGTTTCAGCCAGATTTACTGTAGAATTCCTCAGAAATTAAAGGTTCCTTGTATTCAATTCAATACAGTCAATACAATAGAATTATGTCAATTTTCAAAAATTCATTAGAAATCATCCTGAGTAGTTGAGGTCCAACTTTCAACAGATTCCTCCTCTGGGACACCTACTGTACCTGTGTGCCAAGTTTCAGCCAGATTTACTGTAGAATTCCTCAGAAATTAAAGGAAACTTATATTCAATGCAATACAGCCAATACACTACAATTATGTCAATTTTCAAAAATTCATGAAAAATCATCCTGAGTAGTTGATGTCCAACTTTCAACACATCCCTCCTCTGGGACACCTACTGTACCTGTGTGGCAAGTTTCAGCCAGATTTACAGTAGAATTCCTCAGATATTAAAGGACATTTATATGCAATTCAATACAGCCAATACACTACAATTATGTCAATTTTCAAAAACTCATTAAAAATCATCCTGAGTAGTTGAGGTCCAACTTTCAACAGATTCTTTCTCTGGGATACCTACTGTACCTGTGTGCCAAGTTTCAGCCAGATTTACTGTAGAATTCCTCAGATATTAAAGGGTACTTGTATCCAATGCAATACAGCCAATACACTACAATTATGTCAATTTTCAAAAATTCATGAAAAATCATCCTGAGTAGTTGAGGTTTCAACCCTTTTTCTAGTCAGTGGGTGTGTGGGCAGACAACTCTGGCTTGTCACCCAGTTGGATTTCCTGGTATTTGTAAGATGTCACTATCTACAAATCAGGACACATTAACTATGATATTTAAAAAATGACATGATGACATAGTTCTTGGTCAGTTTACCAAGCATTTCTCAGTTTTGTTCTTTATAGTTCTGTTCATCATATCATTGTTTGTGAGTCCTGGATTATTTGATGATATGTTTACATTATGTATTCTTTTGTTTTCAGTTCCATATTGCTTTTAAGTGTAGTTCTTTTTCAGCGTTCCACAAGTGGATGCAAGACTTGTGAAAACACTCTAGTGTTAAAGCCAGTCTTGTCTTCATGTCTGTTTATGGTTTTGTCTGTGTCAAGCTAGTGTGTCTTAGTTTGGTGGCCTCTTGTCTCTTTCTTGTGTTGAGTCTTACGTCCACTGTCTTCTTATTCCCAATGTATCCCTGCTGTGTTACACAGCTGTCTCCAATTCCCCTAATCGCCACCCTATTTATACATTTTGCCAATCTCCCGGTCTGAAGTACTCGATTCTATTCTATTCTATTTATACAGGGAGTGCAGAATTATTAGGCAAGTTGTATTTTTGAGGAATAATTTTATTATTGAACAACAACCATGTTCTCAATGAACCCAAAAAACTCATTAATATCAAAGCTGAATGTTTTTGGAAGTAGTTTTTAGTTTGTTTTTAGTTTTAGCTATTTTAGGGGGATATCTGTGTGTGCAGGTGACTATTACTGTGCAGAATTATTAGGCAACTTAACAAAAAACAAATATATACCCATTTCAATTATTTATTTTTACCAGTGACACCAATATAACATCTCCACATTCACAAATATACATTTCTGACATTCAAAAACAAAACAAAAACAAATCAATTCAATTTTCAATTCAATTTTATTTATATAGCGCCAAATCACAACAAAAGTCGCCTCAAGGCGCTTCATAGATACAGAGAAAAACCCAACAATCATATGACCCCCTATGAGCAAGCACTTTGGCGACAGTGGGAAGGAAAAACTCCCTTTTAACAGGAAGAAACCTCCGGCAGAACCAGATTCAGGGAGGGGCGGCCATCTGCTGCGACCGGTTGGGGTGAGAGAAGGAAGACAGGATAAAGACATGCTGTGGAAGAGACACAGAGGTTAATAACAGATATGATTCAATGCAGAGAGGTCTATTAATACATAGTGAGTGAGAAAGGTGACTGGAAAGGAAAAACTCAATGCATCATGGGAATCCCCCCGGCAGCCTACATCTATTGCAGCATAACTAAGGGAGGATCCAGGGTCACCTGGTCCAGCCCTAACTATATGCTTTAGAAAAAAGGAAAGTTTTAAGCCTAATCTTAAAAGTAGAGATAGTGTCTGTCTCCCGAATCTAAACTGGAAGCTGGTTCCACAGAAGAGGGGCCTGAAAACTGAAGGCTCTCCCTCCCATTCTACTTTTAAATACTCTAGGAACAACAAGTAGGCCTGCAGAGCGAGAGCGGAGCGCTCTAATAGGGTGATATGGTACTACAAGGTCATTAAGATAAGATGGGGCCTGATTATTTAAGACCTTGTATGTAAGGAGCAGGATTTTGAATTCAATTCTGGATTTAACAGGAAGCCAATGAAGGGAAGCCAAAACAGGAGAAATATGCTCTCTCTTTCTAGTCCCTGTCAGGACTCTTGCTGCAGCATTTTGGATTAGCTGAAGGCTTTTCAGTGAGTTTTTTGGACATCCTGATAATAATGAATTACAGTAGTCCAGCCTGGAAGTAATAAATGCATGAACTAGTTTTTCAGCGTCACTCTGAGACAGGATATTTCTAATTTTAGAGATGTTGCGCAAATGGAAGAAAGCAGTCTTACATATTTGTTTAATATGTGCGTTGAAGGACATGTCCTGGTCAAAAATGACTCCAAGGTTCCTCACCGCGTTACTGGAGGCCAAGGTAATGCCATCCAGAATAAGAATCTGGTTAGATACCATATTTCTAAGATTTTCAGGGCCGAGTACAATAACCTCAGTTTTATCTGAATTAAGAAGCAGAAAGTTAGCGGCCATCCAGGTCTTTATGTCTTTAAGACATTCCTGCAGTTTAACTAATTGGTGTGTGTTATCTGGCTTCATGGACAGATAGAGCTGGGTGTCATCAGCATAGCAGTGAAAATGTATGCTATGTCTTCTAATGATACTGCCTAAGGGAAGCATGTATAATGTAAACAGAATTGGTAAGACAACATACATGAAGAGGATGATGTGGACAAAATACTCATTTGCCTAATAATTCTGCACTCCCTGTACAGCGCCAAATCACAACAACAGTCACCTAAAGACACTTTATGTTGCTGGGTAAAAACACAACAATAATACAAAGAAAACCCCAACAATTTAAGTACCCCATATGAGCTAACATTTAGTGTGAGTGGGAAGGAAAAACTCCATTTGAAGAGGTAGAAACATCTGGCAGAAACAGGCTCAAGGAGAGACAGCCATCTACTGTGACTGGCTGAGGTTGATGAAAAGGAGACAGGAAAACATATACACTGTGCAAGAGATACATACTAACTAATGATTAAATGCAGAGAGGTGTATAAACACAGAACAAGCAAAGAAGGAAAAAATTCATACATGATGGGAAGCCCGCAAGAGCCTAGGCTTATTGCAGCACAAATAAGGGAAGATTCAGGGGCACCTGATCCACTATAACTGTATTATTTGTCAAAACTGAGGGTTTTAATGCTAATCTCAAAAGCAGAGACGGGTGTTTGTCTTCTGAATTAATTTAGAATAGAATAGAATTCAACTTTATTGTCATTGCACATGTCACAGGTACAAGGCAAGAAAATGCAGTTTGCATCCATCCAGAAGTGCTTTAGCCATGATATAGATATATTAAAATATATATTAGCAATAATATAGATATGTAAGTATATTACAGAAATGGGTCTATTATGGTATGTTACAATGTACACGGTATGAAGGTATGTTATGAATATGCTATAACTATAAGTATAGTTACAGGCTGTAGTGAGTACAAGCTATGTACAGGCTATTAACAGGATATAAATATAAAAAACTATACAGAATATGAAGTAAAAAACACTATACAGAATATGAGATATACAGCTATACAGAAATGTGAACTATGCAGGTTATAAACAGTTGTAGAATTAAAAATGATCGTATTGTACAGAATGATGTGAGCTGCATCCACAGAAGAGAGGTCTAAGAGATGAAGACTCTGATTACCGTTCAACCTTAAACTTCGATATAATATAAGTTTAAATATATAATATAAGTTTCCTTTAATATCTGAGGAATTCTACAGTAAATCTGGCTGAAACTTGGCACACAGGTACAGTAGGTGTCCCAGAGGAGGAATCTGTTGAAAGTTGGACCTCAACTACTCAGGATGATTTTTCATGAATTTTTGAAAATTGACATATTTGTAGTGTATTGGCTGTATTGCATTGGATACAAGTACCCTTTAATATCTGAGGAATTCTACAGTAAATCTGGCTGAAACTTGGCACACAGGTACAGTAGGTGTCCCAGAGAAGGAATCTGTTGAAAGTTGGACCTCAACTACTCAGGATGATTTTTAATGAATTTAGGAAATTGACATATTTGTAGTGTACTGGCTGTATTGCATTGGATACAAGTACCCTTTAATATCTGAGGAATTCTACAGTAAATCTGACTGAAACTTGGCACACAGGTACAGTAGGTGTCCCAGAGGAGGGATGTGTTGAAAGTTGGACATGAACTACTCAGGATGATTTTTAATGAATTTAGGAAATTGACATATTTGTAGTGTATTGGCTGTATTGCATTGGATACAAGTACCCTTTAATATCTGAGGAATTCTACAGTAAATCTGGCTGAAACTTGGCACACAGGTACAGTAGGTGTCCCAGAGGAGGGATGTGTTGAAAGTTGGACATCAACTACTCAGGATGATATTTAATGAATTTAGGAAATTGACATATTTGTAGTGTATTGGCTGTATTGCATTGGATACAAGTACCCTTTAATATCTGAGGAATTCTACAGTAAATCTGACTGAAACTTGGCACACAGGTACAGTAGGTGTCCCAGAGAAAGAATCTGTTGAAAGTTGGACATCAACTACTCAGGATGATTTTTCATGAATTTTTGAAAATTGACATATTTGTAGTGTATTGGCTGTATTGCATTGGATACAAGTACCCTTTAATATCTGAGGATTTCTACAGTAAATCTGGCTGAAACTTGGCACACAGGTACAGTAGGTGTCCCAGAGGAGGGATGTGTTGAAAGTTGGACCTCAACTACTCAGGATGATTTTTCATGAATTTTTGAAAATTGACATAATTGTAGTGTATTGGCTGTATTGCATTGGATACAAGTACCCTTTAATATCTGAGGAATTCTACAGTAAATCTGGCTGAAACTTGGCACACAGGTACAGTAGGTGTCCCAGAGGAGGGATGTGTTGAAAGTTGGACATCAACTACTCAGGATGATTTTTAATGAATTTAGGAAATTGACATATTTGTAGTGTATTGGCTGTATTGCAGTGGATACAAGTACCCTTTAATATCTGAGGAATTCTACAGTAAATCTGGCTGAAACTTGGGACACAGGTACAGTAGGTGTCCCAGAGGAGGAATCTGTTGAAAGTTGGACCTCAACTACTCAGGATGATTTTTAATGAATTTAGGAAATTGACATATTTGTAGTGTATTGGCTGTATTGCAGTGGATACAAGTACCCTTTAATATCTGAGGAATTCTACAGTAAATCTGGCTGAAACTTGGGACACAGGTACAGTAGGTGTCCCAGAGGAGGAATCTGTTGAAAGTTGGACATCAACTACTCAGGATGATTTTTCATGAATTTTTGAAAATTGACATATTTGTAGTGTATTGGCTGTATTGCATTGGATACAAGTACCCTTTAATATCTGAGGATTTCTACAGTAAATCTGGCTGAAACTTGGCACACAGGTACAGTAGGTGTCCCAGAGGAGGGATGTGTTGAAAGTTGGACCTCAACTACTCAGGATGATTTTTCATGAATTTTTGAAAATTGACATAATTGTAGTGTATTGGCTGTATTGCATTGGATACAAGTACCCTTTAATATCTGAGGAATTCTACAGTAAATCTGGCTGAAACTTGGCACACAGGTACAGTAGGTGTCCCAGAGAAGGAATCTGTTGAAAGTTGGACCTCAACTACTCAGGATGATTTTTAATGAATTTAGGAAATTGACATATTTGTAGTGTATTGGCTGTATTGCATTGGATACAAGTACCCTTTAATTTCTGAGGAATTCTACAGTAAATCTGGCTGAAACTTGGCACACAGGTACAGTAGGTGTCCCAGAGGAGGGATGTGTTGAAAGTTGGACATCAACTACTCAGGATGATTTTTAATGAATTTTTGAAAATTTCCATATTTGTAGTGTATTGGCTGTATTGAATTGCATATAAATGGCCTTTAATTTCTGAGGAATTCTACAGTAAATCTGGCTGAAACTTGGCACACAGGTACAGTAGGTGTCCCAGAGGAGGAATGTGTTGAAAGTTGGACCTCAACTACTCAGGATGATTTTTAATGAATTCTTATATAAAGCGAAAAGGCGCTACCGTAAAGACTGGTGTAAAAGCGCAAGGAAATTTATGCGGCGGATAGGAGGCGGCTGGCTTGACCGCGGCTCACAAATGACGGCTCACTTTACCGCGGTGATATACCGATAAGTGATAAACCTTCCACAGAATAGCAGCCGCATGACTACATGATCTCCCTAATCCGGCGATACAGGAACAGCCGACTGTCTCCACTACTCCACTTTCTCTTAGCATTACCCATGCTTGATTAATACTCTGGCTCGGCTCTACAGCTGTTTAAGAAAAATAAAGTCTTGTTTGTTGAGCAGTACTTTATCAATTTTGTTGCTGTGCAGGTAATTATACGCCTCGGTGCTCTTGTAATTACGTAAATTCTCGCCATCAACGCCTTCGGAAAATACAAGGTAATTAATAATGTCGATGTAGCTAACATCGGGCCATAGTTTCATGTCATCTACCCACTCCGTGAGAAGTGACGGGTGAGGCACTGCAACTGAACTGTCCTCGCTGCTTTTTAGAAGGTGTAACCCCGCAACTGTCAACAACAGCGCAAGCGGAAGAAAAAAACCGGCTTCCGCTATGAATCGGGGTAATGGCGCGAAATCAGAAATACTGTGGATAGGAAAAAAATATATCACATATGCAGGACACCTTAAACTAGTTTTTTAATTAAGCAGCAAGACAGAACAAAATCAGGGCTGCATCAAGACACGAGGACTAAACCCCAATTCAACCAGACCCAGAACAGATCCGGAATTAAAACAGGGCTACAACAGTTCAAAATCAGGACTACTGAGGACTTAACCAAGACAGAACCAGAATCAGAACTAAATGATAGTAGCACTAAAAATCATCATAGACCTGCACTACACTTATTTTTTAATTCTACCAAAGTCCACTATTTAGATTGAGAAAAGTTTATATAATTATTTAGCTTTGTTGTGCAAACAAGCCTGCATAACTTAATAAATATAGAATTTGAAAAATAACAAACCTAAAAAGAAACACTAGGTACGAGATACATGAGTACCTATGATACGGTGATACTTTTGGTAAACAACCATTTGACTAACATGTGTGTCTCACCTGCTCTTGTTCCATCTCTGTTCTGTCCACATTCTCCTCTCTCTCCCTCTCTGTTCCTCTCTCTCCCTCTTTGTGCTGACAGTCATCAAATATACAGTTGAAACCAGATATTTACAAACTCTTCAGATAAAAACACTTTTTTTAATTGTAACATCAAATCAGACTAAATGTTTAATTTTTTTAGATTGATAAATATAAAAAAACATATTTGTTAACTTTAAGAGTAAAGAGAGAAACTATCTGTATTTCTTAATTGCAAATGGCACCAAATTGTATTCAAAATTGAGCCACACTTATGGAGCTCCACAATTCTTTTCCCGGTGTTTTGGTTGACATCTCTTGATTTTCCCATTTCAAAGAAACAGGCTCTGTGTTTTGCCTTATATGCATCCACAGGTGTGTCACCAATTTACTCACATGGACTCTACTAACCTATCAGAAGCTTCTTCAGCTCAGAATGGAATCGTCTGGAGTTTTCTTATTAATTAACAATAAACTTATTGTATATGTACTCCTAAATTTGATGAAAGTGATAAAAAATAGACAGCACTTGCAGGCAGCAGCTGCCCCGCCCCGCTGGATCATACCAATATTAGGGGGGGTTTACGCACAGTCGTAAATTCCCACCGTGTGCACTATGTGCTTCGAATATTGTGTGTAGTTTTTGTTTTATACAGTGTCAGCCAGGCATCTAACTATGAAAAAATTACACTCCAAAAGACCCCGGGCTTCTGAAAAAACAACCCGGGCTTAAGCCCAGTAAGCCACCCCCCCGGCTCCGCCACTGTATACAGTAATGGACTTCTATACATCTTACATCAGATTTAAACATTGGGTGTAAGATTCAGATAATTATTTATTAAAAGCTAGATATTTTAAATGAGAATAAGAAAGAAAAGTATGTCCTTGTGCCCCCCTTTTCCCTGTTTTTTTTTTTTTTTTTTTTAAATATGAAACTTTATTAGGAAACAGTATACAGAACATGTATACAACCAGAACAAAATTAACATATGCCAGGGGGTGTAATACAAAGAATTACAAACATTCAAATAATTTGTAATTACTACAAATAGTAATAGTTTTCATAGCCTTTTTGTCAAGTGATCCACTAATCAATTTTATGTAACATAAAACATCATTATAGTAATGTTTAAAATTAGGCTTTTTGTTACTGTATTTGCATTTGTGAAAATAAAATTTAGCTACGATAACTAACAAGTTTATTATAAAGTAAACATCTTCTTTTTTTTTTGCCTTCGAAAGAAACAAAATACAACATTTTCCCATTTCACAGTCTTTATAGAGATGTCCAGCAATGAATCTACTGAAGTCTTTCCAAAATGTTCTAGCGTATGCCCTTTTCCCTGTTCAGGCCCCCCTGGCTAAACTTTGCTAGATCAGCCCCTGCACAGTTACCAGGCGTCAGCTAGTAGAAAAGGATCATGGTGTAGAAAGTAATATTAAATAAATTCTAACAACAGCTTATCAAGCTTAAACGTGCTGCTGTTTCTTCAGCCGCTGGTTTCCTCTTTCTGGCGCGAAGTAAGCCAAAAAAAAAACAAGAGAGACAGACTCCCGACAGAAAAGCCGATCAGCTGATCATTAATCAGTTTCACGATTGAAGTAGCAGCAGGAGAAGGAGGGAGAGAGAAGAGCCAGACGCTCCATATATCGGTTGTTAAGCTTAACACTGGAATGCTTTACAAACATTCAGAGATGAACTTACACACTTGCTTTACTTCTCTGTGGAATAACTTTCTCTGAGATGAAATGCCGGTTTGGTAGGGAGGCTCCATATACTCAACCAGACCTCCCACAGGTCTGGCACGCCACTGCCGCTCTATCACGTGATGCACACTGCTCCGACGTGCTAAGGTTATGAGCAGAGTTATGCCATGTCACAAGTTTTGTGAGGTGCTTTTTTGATATTTAATGGATCGGATTACATTTTTTATTTCTCTCCGATATCATCCAGTAATTTAGGTCAGTATCGGACTGATACCGATACGTAATATCGGATCAGTCCATCTCTAGTCCTTTCACTTGTTTCCTGTTTTTCAGGGTCCCATGTAATTTCTTCAGAAGTAAGTACTCTATATGATGCCAGTATTTTCCCATATTTTCTAGATACTGTACCAGTACTGTGTGTAAAATGCCATCAAAAACTCAATTAATTGTTATTCTTATTCTTCTTTCTCACCTTTCTTTCTCTGTCTCCTTTCATTTCTAAAGGTTTATGAAAATATCCCTAAATCTGTCATTTATTAATTTTAATATTAATTAATGATCATGTCTCACCTCTAGTGTTCTTGGTCTTAATTTCAGGTTTCTACCATGTGTTGTAGATAGTTCGGGAGGTTAACTCAACCAAGCAGTTTTTGTTTCCGCTATGTACTGTTTAGAATCCACAATAGGGAGAATGGTGTAGGTTTAAGTTTATTAGATTGATACGTATATACCAACAAGGCAGTGTACATAAAAGCAGTTATTTTCATTCAAAGGCTTTATGGCTTTTCCTATAATGCCTGGTGGGCCAGTCTCTAGTCAAAATGCCCGGGCCGATATCAAATGCTTAAAAGACGGAGAAGTTGTTTAACACTAACTATATTATTGCAAAAGTATTGCAAAACTTTATAACCATCAGATATCTACAGCAGATGCTAGGTCTGCACCTCTCAAACGTCTCCCAACTGCTTTCAACAAAAACACATGAAATGAGAGGTATAATGACCTTTGGATCTCTGCATGCATACGACTTTCAAACGTGTGATATCAAAAGCAAAAGTGAAAGAATGATTCAGTTTAATTTACATAGTGCTTTTTCACAATAAAAATGACCTTAGATCACTCTATATTGGAAGGTAACCAAGTGTTGTTCTTCCTTCAGCCCAAAAATCAAAGAATTGGAAGATTCAACACCTACTAAACTGCAACCACTGTAAAACTCTGTATTAACAATGTTGTACTTTTAACTGGTAGTCTTATTAAAATTGTGGTCTTGCAGAAAGGCTAAATGTGTTAATGTATATTTTCAGGTCCAATTCAGATGAATACTATGCAGGTATTCTCAGTCCAGAGCAAAGTGGCGGTTGTTCTGGCGGCCCTGTCTATGAAAAGTCTATGAAAACAACAGCACTGAGACTTGGACAGTATCTGATATAAACTAAGTTGGTAAAGAAATTAATATGCAGTTCACTATAGTTAAAGTACCAATGTTAAAGGGTATTGGAGGATCATACATAAGAACCCATTTACAACAGATATCTACAGCAGATGCTACGTCTGCTCTTCACAAACGTCTCCCAACTGCTCTAAACAAATAGGACATGACATGAGAGGTAAAACGACCTTTGGATCGCTGCATGCATACATCTCTCAAATGTGTGATATTGAAAGCAAAAGTGAAAGAATAATTCAGTTTAATTTACATAGTGCTATTTCACAATAAGAATGACCTTGGATCACTCTATATTGGAAGGTAACCTTAGTTAACTCACAATGTTAGAGTGAGTACCACAAAATTCAGATGATCCTCTGTGAGCAACACTTGGTGAAAGTGGGAAGGAAAAGTTCTCTTAAAACAAGAAAGGACCCGATGGACCAGGCTCAGGGAGGGGAGACAAGTTGTTAGAGGTTGTGGTGGGGAAAGACAGTATGGAAAGGGGATCAAATTTAATGGAATGCAGTACTGATATATAACTAAAATGTAGAAAAAAAATGTGTGTTGTTTCATTGGAGGAAACATGTAACTTCGGAAAAAGTTGTTGGCTTACTGATAACATCACTCACACCTGCCCACTACCAAGTAGGGGCGATCGTGGCTAAAGAGTTGGCAGTTCGTCTTGTAATCAGACCGACAGTTTCGGTCGTTGTGTCCTTGGGTAAGACACTTCACCCGTTGCCTACTGGTGGTGGTCAGAGGGCCTGGTGGCGCCAGTGTCCGTCAGCCTCGCCTCTGTCAGTGCGCCCCAGGGCGGCTGTGGCTACAATGTAGCTTACCATCACCAGTGTGTGAATGGGTGGATGACTGAATGTCTAAAGTGCTTTGGGGTCTTTAGGGACAAGTAAAGCGCTATACAAATACAGGCCATTTACCAAAGTAGGCTGTTGCTGGCCAGTTTTTGCCTACCAAGCTGCAATAACTCTAAAATTTCACAATTAATCAACTTTACAAAAAAATGTTGTACTTTTAACTGAGTAATTACATCTTACTTCTGAGACAGAAATATGTCACCTAGACGTCAAACACCATTTCATCTTAAACATGTAGGGAAGGAACATTTAGGTCTTCTACCATGTTAGTGTATTCATGCTTATATGATTCTTCTTAGATTAGATGAGCTCTCATTTACAGTGGCCTGCAAAAGTATTCGGCCCCCTTGAACTTTTCCACATTTTGTCACATTACAGCCACAAACATGAATCAATTTTATTGGAATTCCACGTGAAAGACCAATACAAAGCATTCCATTGTTGCCCTGGCTTTATGTTTAGGGTTGTTGTCCTGCTGGAAGGTGAACCTCCGCCCAGTTTCAAGTCTTTTGCAGACTCCAAGAGGTTTTCTTCCAAGATTGCCCTGTATTTGGCTCCATCCATCTTCCCATCAACTCTGACCAGCTTCCCTGTCCCAGAGCATGATGCTGCCACCCCCATATTTGACAGTGGGGATGGTGTGTTCAGAGTGATGTGCAGTGTTAGTTTTCCGCCACACATAGCATTTTGCATTTTGGCCAAAAAGTTCCATTTTGGTCTCATCTGACCAGAGCACCTTCTTCCACATGTCTGCTGTGTCCCCCACATGGCTTGTGGCAAACTGCAAACGGGACTTCTTATGGTTTTCTGTTAACAATGGCTTTCTTCTTGCCACTCTTCCATAAAGGCCAACTTTGTGCAGTGCACGACT
The DNA here is from genome assembly GCF_965226115.1 of Aulonocara stuartgranti. Lineage (NCBI taxonomy): Eukaryota > Metazoa > Chordata > Actinopteri > Cichliformes > Cichlidae > Aulonocara > Aulonocara stuartgranti. Next base: position 28,488,497 of record NC_138957.1, read on the forward strand.
AATAGTTGTCCTATGGACAGATTCCCCCACCTGAGCTGTAGATCTCTGCAGCTTGTCCAGAGTCACCATGGGCTTCTTGGCTGCATTTCTGATAAGCGCTCTCCTTGTTCGGCCTGTGAGTTTAGGTGGACGGCCTTGTCTTGGTAGGTTTACAGTTGTGCCATACTCCTTCCATTTCTGAATGATGGCTTGAACAGTGCTCCGTGGGATGTTCAAGGCTTGGGAAATCTTTTTGTTGCCTAAGCCTGCTTTAAATTTCTCAATAACTTTATCTCTGACCTGTCTGGTGTGTTCTTTGGACTTCATGGTGTTGTTGCTCCCAATATTCTCTTAGACAACCTCTGAGGCCGTCACAGAACAGCTGTATTTGTACTGACATTAGATCACACACAGGTGCACTCTACTTAGTCATTAGCACTCATCAGGCAATGTCTATGGGCAACTGACTGCACTCAGACCAAAGGGGGCTGAATAATTACGCACACCCCACTTTGCAGTTATTTATTTGTAAAAAAAATGTTTGGAATCATGTATGATTTTCGTTCCACTTCTCATGTGTACACCACTTTGTGTTGGTCTTTTTCGTGGAATTCCAACAAAATTGATTTATGTTTGTGGCTGTAATGTGACAAAATGTGGAAAAGTTCAAGGGGGCCGAATACTTTTGCAAGCCACTGTAATACTTGTACTGAGGAAGGACTCAGGCAATTTTTATAAATCTATGCTCATCAGCCAATTCCACTGACAGTCATGTACTTTGACGGTATGAATTATGGGATAGACATTAAGCTCACTGTAAACCTGTTTTCCTTTGCGTCAGTTTTGGAAATCACTTGGTGAAGATTTCATGCCATGTACTTTTCCTGATGCAGCCCATCCCAATCCTCGCCCAATCAATGGGATTGGCACTAGAAGTACACTGGCTTCTTTTTATGTTGCAGGACTTATCTCACATAGTCATAAACTTTAAAAAGAATTATACATTTGGAATTTTCAAGAAACTGACTAGTTGCAAAGTTCACATGTTAGCTTTGATCTGGAATGAGAGTTTGTATGTTGGCCTGGTTAAAGTAACCAGCAATAACAAAAGCACAGAGTAAACAGTTTAATATTGAAACAGTACTGAACTGAGATGATGGAAACTGAGTTTTCCATTCTAGAAAAAGAGGTAACTCAACCCTCCTATCATTCTTGGGGTCAATTTAACCTGATTCAATGTTTATCAAAAAAAAAAAACAACAGTTTGATGGGGACTACAGATTAAGCATAAAGTTTTTCAATGAGCTGTACACATTTTACGTACATCTATGTTCCTCTGGTGTCTACTTGAGCCCACTTTGTTTAGCTATCTAAAGCATGTCTGTTTGTGTGTGTAACCAAAAATCCTTGGATTTTCGTGCTGGTGCAGAAAATCCAGTCCACATGTGCAGTTTTGAAAAAATATCCCCATCCACATGTAAACACCAAAAACGACGTGAAACTCTGCCAAAATCCTAACAATGTAGAAATGTTGGCCAATAAGAAGTCTAGAATCCTGGGAGGAAAGAGTAAACAGGGTTTTGTGCCCTCACAAAATCTTAAGTACTTCTGAAAAGTTTTTGTGTTTTTCTTGAAAGGCAGCTAATTTTGTGTTACTTTTCAAGTGCCTTCATCATTTCAAATGTTAATTACTAAAAACATTTTCACTTGTGTAGACTCACAACTTAGGAATTGACAAAATGCATACAAGCAAACGTACATTTAATTAAAAAAAACAAAAACAATTATTTATTCAAAACCAAAGATGCCGCTGGGGTTGGGATTTGGGTTGTGAGAGTGTCTGTGTTGAATGTAGAAGCCGCGTCTGAAGGTCACTCTGACGCCTCTGTCTTTCTAAATGGAGGGACAGTAACTGCGTGTGTATATGTAAGCCTGTAAAAACTGCTTACATATACACACGCAGCAACAGTATTTTGGTAAGATTAACATCAACAGTATTTTGTCTATATCCGCCACTCCAGAAATTAATCCCATATAAACAAGTACCCTGGCAGGAGTTTCTTAAAAATCTCAGTTTTCAGTGACGCAAAACGCCATTTACCTGTGGACAAAAGGTCAAGACACATAGAAAAAGGTGTATTTTCAAAAATAGCAGAGTAGCTTGTATTGAAGGTATGTGTGAGTGTGTGTGTGTGTGTGTGTGTGTGTGTGTGTGTGTGTGTGTGTGTGTGTGTGTGAGACCTCCTATACTCACACCTGCTAAATTAGAACCGATATTTCTCTGCAAGGACATTGACAGCTCATGCAAAATAAGAAAGGAGCCAACTTATAAAAGCTTCCATGACATCCTTCTATCTAAAACATTACTCTTGGTGCACTGAGTACTCTGCAATCTGTATGGTCTCTAAAAAAAATGTCCTCTGGGAAAAGCTTTACTGTTAATTAGGTTTTGGTACAACTCTTTGACAGTGAAAGTGACACAGAGGAGAATGTGTGAGAGACAGAGGATTGTGTTGAGGAGGACCCTGATTTTAAAGAATTCTCATCTGATGACAACGAGAGTGTTAACCCTTCTGTTGTCTCTCAACAAACAGCAGACAATCCCTTCCAAAAATGGAAAGATGATATGGTCCCTTTCCCAACTCCAATAACAGGGTAAACTTAGTGCTGCTAATATTATCAAAATGGTTCCAGGCCCCACCAGATACGCAGTCAGCCATGTTAAGGACATCAAATAATCATGACACCATCTATTGAAAGTAGTTTATTTCGGATGCCAAATTTAGACAGGATGTGTGGGTATGGGGACATTTGTAAAGACTTGGATGTAAGTGATTTGAAAGCCTACATTGTCTTGCTCATTTTGGCAGGAGTTTACAAGTCAAAAGGTGAAGCAACAGAAAACCTTTGGAATGCTGAGACTAGAAGGGCAATATTTCCAGCCACCATGACAAACTTGTGGCAATAAGGGGTGTGTGGGACAAGTGGGTGCAGCGTTTACCCCTGCTGTACAATCCAGTACCCCAAGTGAGTGCTTGGTTGTGTCTTATGCCTTGGGTGAGGAAGTGTTCAAAAGAAAGGTTACCATGTTGGGGACAATGAGAAAGAACAAGCCCGAGCTGTCTTCTGAACTTCTTGCTGTCAAGAACAGGAAGGTAACATCTTCAGTGTTTGTTTTCACTGAACAAGCACTCTTATTGCCCCAAGAAAGGGAAAAATGTCCTCCTGCTCAGCACGATGCACAAAGCCCAAAGGGAGACAAAGCACAATGAGACAAAGGGAGGGGTGGACAACCTGGAGAAGGTCACAGCCACATACAGCAGCTTGGTAAAACCTCATATTGAGAGAGGGTGCCTTCTGAGAGCAACAACAGCTGCAACAGACAAAGACAAACAGCCCAACTTCACAAATGGTACAAACTACGGGCAGAAAAAGTGACAGGTGCTAGGTCTTTCCCACCAGGAATGATTCTACGACTAGCATGACCTGTGCACAATGCAAGATATATGTCTGCAAAGAGCATGCACACACTCTTTGCACATCCTGTGTACATTAGTGCAGACAAAAACTTGACTGTTGGAACATGGAACAGTTCTTGTCCATGTTTGACTGATGTTATGTGATGTTTTCATTATTTCCTGTTTCACAAATGGTTGAATTTTACCCCAAATGTGTACCCCCTACATCAAAAAACAAAACAAACACTTCAACTTTGCCATTCCAGTCCCAAGCCCAGATAAGAAAAGAGGAGGAGTGAATGAGAGCAATGTCGTGGCATTAGCACCAGCACTCCTACAGCTGAGGCCACAACCACTTCCCAACACACACACACACACACACACACACACACACACACACACACACACACACACACACACACCACCCGACTAGGCCAGGGAGCCATCTAGCCTACCCCCTCCCCCACCCTGCAAGCGGGAGAGGAAATCAGCCATGACCATCTGTGCACCTGGACCACTGCAAAGCCAGATACCATTGTGTAATCCAAGCGTTGGCATCCGTTGCTGTACCTTGGCTGGCAATGAGCCTAACCACGCAACGCAGTTTTCCAGTACTGGAAAATAGTTGAAAACCTTGGTCTTGGCCTTCAGCTTCTCCACCTCCCCCTATGCACCTCTGCCTGCTCCAGGTGCATCGCCGCCAGCTCAAACACCATCTGGCCAATGCCTCCACTGGCTGTGTGGGTCAGGGCTCTCACATGCCTTCTTGGGTTTCGGATCCAGTTGGAAAGGGCGAGACCCAGATATTGCTTATTTGTGAACCTTTTATTTTATTGTTCACGTTCCAGTGTCTCTCTCTCTGTCAGCTCGATCTCCATTTTGCTGGCTGTAATAACTTCCCCTAAAACTGAGCCACAAACCATTGTGAAATGGCAATAGCAATGGTATGGTAATGGTAATAGTATTAGCAAACCATGAGTATTTGCACATGTGTGCATGAGGGTGGGAATACATTCTTGTTTCTGTGTGTGCCTGTTTGTTTATGTCTATGTGTTAGGCCTTAGACTCCACTTCTCTCAGAACGTCTCAGGCCCTCGCAGGTGTGGAGGCCCATCTCTCCCCACCACACTCCCTGCCAGTGGCAGGTGCCGCCACCTGCTGGTGCGTTGGTGGTTCTCGGTGTCCGGGCTTAGTGCTCGGGTGTCTACTGGCTCACTCCTGTGACTGCTTAGCGGGGCCTGGCCCCCATGGCTCTGTCGGGACCCTTCTGGTGTGTTGAGGGCCCTCGGATCTCGGGTCTCTGGGCCCGGAGCTTGGTCTGCTCTGGCATAGCCGGCTGCCGGCAATGCTGGCAGAGCCTGCGGGCTCGTCGCTACTGCCAACCGTGGCTACGAAGTCTGAAAACAAAACAACCACAAAAAAAATGGAGCACGGGAAGCAGTTCAAAAACAGTTGACGAGGCCGACCCAGAGGACGGCAACACAGGAGTCTGAAACAAAGCAGGAGGCCAGCAGCACAGAGGTTCAAAACAGTTCAGTTCAGGAGGCCGACCGTGTGAAAAGCAGTGGTGGCGACACAGGAAAAACAAGTCCGGAGGCCGGCCGCGTCAGATGGTGTCAGATGAGACCTCGTTCAGGGTGCCACCCTCAACGGTGATGACGTGCAGATAGAGGCCTGGAAATTGGCCGGCAAAGGCGAGGTGGTCCAGGCCGAGGCAAGGCAGAGACTGGACCCGGAGAGGCAGAGGCTGGACCCAGCGAGGCAGAGGCGGGACCAGGCGAGGATGCTACGTAACCAGACAGCAGCGTGGCAGCTGCGGGTGGTGATGCTGCAGGTAACGGTGTGGAAGCCACAGGCAATGGAGCAGGTGGTGCCTGGAAGCAGAGTTGTAGCAGTTGCTGGAAGCACTGCAGGGGACGGCGAGGAAACCGTAGGTGATGGAGCTGCAGGCAACGGTGATGGCTGGACGGGCTCCTTGGACCCCCCAGTGAAAGCTGCAGGCGACAGTGATGGCCAGACGGGTTCCTCCACCGGGACCCTCCACCGGAAGCAGGCTTCTGAACGGGCCCCTTGGACCCTCCAACAGAGGCAGGCTGCTGAACGGGCCCCTCGGAGCCACACGAAGTCTGAAGCGGTCCCTCGGACCCTCCAGCAGAGACAGAAGGCTGAAGTGGCCCCTTAGACCCTCCAGCAGAGACAGAAGGCTGAAGCTGCCCCTTGGACCCTCCAGCTGAGGCAGGTAGGTACAGAACAGAACCAGCCGGTGCGGGGACCTCTGGCAGAGACGGATCAGAACCAGCAGGCGCGGGGGCCTCTGGCAGAGACAAAGGTAACTGAAGCTGTGCAGGGCACTGGCTCTGCCCAGGCACCGCTGACACGGTACAGTTCTGACACTGGAGACTGAGCTACAGGTACCGCTGACACTGGAGACTGAGCTACAGGTACCGGGGACACTGGAGACTGAGCTAGTGGCAGCTGGGACACTGGAGACTGAGCTAGTGGCAGCTGAGCAGGTGACGCTGGAGACTGAGCTAGTGGCAGCTGAGCAGGTGACGCTGGAGACTAAGCAAAAGACTGCTGGGCAGCTAACTAAGCTAAAGACTGCTGGGCAGCTAACTGAGCTGAAGGCTGCTGGGCAGGAGACTGAACAGGTGATAAGCAGTTATTGTCCTTTGCCGTACAGAAGACAACCCCCGAGTAAACAGTCCCACAGTTCAAACCAATAATATTGTCCTTTCTAATCACCACAGCCAGCCGCTCTGAAATCCCGAGGTCCAACTGTGGCGAGGGGTGTCAACGGCATGAGCGCCCGTTTGGGCTGACAGGCCAGGCAGAACATCCTCCATTGGGCCAGGCAGCGAAGTAATAGTGCCTGGGTGGGTAGCAGCAGCCTGGGGGTGAAGACGAAGTTCGTTCAGAACGAAATTCTGTGCGAGCGGGTGAAGTGAGCTGAACAACCAGGGGAGACCAGAAACTAAGTGCTGTAGCTGATTAGCTATGGCTTGGTGAAATTCTTTCCCCTCGTGCTCCAGCCATAAGTTCATTAATCTGTCCACAGAGTAAATAATATCCTCCCGGTGCTCCTCGGGAAATTCGAATGCTGCTGGGTCCATTGTGGCTGGTTCATACTGTCAAGGCCGGCAGGGCGAGCTGTGTGGAATTTATTAAAGGGACCCAAGATGCAGGCATTAGTGATGTGAGTGGGATTTTATTGAGGACGAATCCAAACAGAAAAGGCAAAGGTGTGGAAAGGAACCAAGCAAAACCTAAACTGGAGAAAGCTAACAAAACACAGACCTGAAATGGCGAAGCAGGGAGACGTGGGTAGATGACACAGACTGAAGCAGGGAATGAACACAGATGACGGAGCGAGATAACGCAGACGAACCAGCAACAAAACCCTAACAAATGGCAAACCTTAAGAAAAGACATAACAGAATAAACAAGAACCGCTTCCGAGTATTTTCCTCTCCAACGTCAGGTCCATAACCAACAAAATCGACGAACTGAGATTACAAATTGCAGTCAATAAGTGTGTACGGGACAGCAGCATAATATTACTCACAGAGACTTGGCTGCAGCCATCAATTCCGGACTCGGCTATTGAGCTAGCAGGCCGCACGGTTCACCGTCACGACAGGAACGGCCACTCCGGTAAGATCAAAGGAGGGGGTTTATGCATCTACACCAATGACAGCTGGTGCAAAAACACAAAGACTGTAGACAGCCACTGTTCCCCGGATTTGGAATACTTGACTGTGAAGTGCAGACCCGTCTACATACCTCGCGAGTTTACTGTTGTCATGGTAACGGCCGTGTATGTACCACCCGATGCTAATGCTAACTCTGCCATGGAGGAGCTGCACAAGACAATAAGCAACCAGCAGAACTCCCATCCAAACGCAGTGCACATTATAGCTGGGGACTTCAACCATGCTGATTTAAGGTCAGTATTCCCCAGATTTGAACAGCATATTAAATGTGCAACGAGGGGGAAAAACACATTGGATAAAGCCTACAGCAACATCCAAAAAGGCTACAGAGCAACCCCTCTACCACATCTAGGTTTGTCAGACCACATGTCCATGCTGTTGATCCCTGCATACACTCCCATTAGGAGAAGAGCCCCCCCAGTCACAAAAACTGTGAAAACCTGGCCAGAAGGTGCATCACATCAGCTGCAGGACTGTTTTGAAAACACGGACTGGAGCGTGTTCGAACATCAGGACCTTGAAGAGCACACAACATCAGTGCTCTCATATATTAACTTCTGTGTCAACAGTGTCACTGTGGACAAACGTCTCCGGGTGTATTCCAACCAGAAACCCTGGATGACTAAAGAGGTCCAGGTCCTGCTGAAGCAACGTGACGCCGCTTTTAGATCCGGTGATGGTATGCAGTACAGTGCAGCCAGATCTCAGTTGAAAAGAGGCATCAGAGAGGCCAAGGCAGCGTACAAGAGAAGGATCGAAGACCACTTCACCACCAACAACTCACGACAGGTATGGCAGGGAGTTCAGCACTTAACCAACTACAAACCTGGCAATACCACGTTGACTGAGGGTAACGCGGAGCTTGCAGAGGAGCTGAACCACTTCTTCGCACGCTTTGAGGTGAAGGGACCAGAGGCAGCAGCAGCAAAAACATCGGACAGCAGCAGCCCAAGCCTCATAGTGCAGGAATATGAGGTGAGGCGCACACTGAGGGCAGTGAACCCCAGGAAGGCCACCGGACCAGATGGGGTAACCGCAAAGGTCCTAAAAGAGTGTGCAGACCAGCTGGCTGGGGTCTTCACTAAGATCTTCAACACTTCACTGTCCCAGTCCTGCATCCCGCCGTGCCTAAAGTCAGCCACAATTGTCCCACTGCCAAAGCGTACTAACATTAGCAGCCTCAACGACTACCGACCAGTTGCTCTAACACCTGTTATAATGAAGTGCTTTGAGAAACTGGTCCGACGTCACATCATGTCCTGCCTGCCACCCACACTCGACCCGCTCCAGTTTGCATACAGAGCTAACAGATCAACTGAAGATGCCATTGCTACAACGCTCCACACCACCATCTCTCACCTGGAAGTGCAGGGCCGTTACGCCAGGCTGCTCTTTGTTGACTTTAGCTCTGCTTTCAATACGATACTCCCGGATAGACTAATAGATAAACTGCTGGAAATTGGACTTCCTTCCACCACCTGCCGCTGGATCAGAGACTTCCTCTCAGACCGTGTACAGAGAGTTAGAGTGGGGCCTCATCTTTCCTCAGCCCTCAGCCTCAACACCGGCTCTCCACAAGGCTGTGTACTGAGTCCCCTACTGTACACTCTGTACACACATGACTGTGTTAGTTCCCACCCAGACAACACAGTCATCAAGTTTGCAGATGATACCACTGTGGTGGGGCTCATCTCAGGGGGAGATGAGACTGCATACAGAGCTGAAGTTCAGAGGCTGTCAGATTGGTGTGCAGACAACAACCTGGACCTCAATACCACCAAAACAAAAGAACTGGTAGTTGACTTCAGAAGGAGGAAGTCCGAGCTGCAGCCTGTCAGCATCAACGGGGAGTGCGTGGAAAGGGTCTCCAGTTTCAAGTTTCTGGGTGTGCACATAGACACAGACCTCCAATGGAGCTCTAACACCTCTGCGGTCTTAAAGAAGGCCCAACAGCGTCTCCACTTTCTGAGAATCCTCAGAAAAATGGACCTGAAGAAGGAGCTGCTGACCGTCTTCTACCGCTGCTCCATTGAAAGTGTGCTGACATATTGCATCGGTGTGTGGTTCTCCAGCTGCACCACAGCACACAGAAAGGCACTCCAGAGGGTCATCAACATGGCCCAAAAAATCATTGGACATCCTCTTCCCTCCCTGAAGGACCTGTACAGCACTCGCTGTCTCAAGAGGGCACGCAGCATCCTACGGGACTGCACACACCCAGGACACCGGGTGTTTAAGCTGCTGCCGTCTGGCAGGAGGTTCAGGCTGCTGAGGTCCCGAACAAATAGACTCAAGGACAGCTTTTACAACAGGGCAATAGCCCTGATCAATGTAAATAGCTGACCTGACTGGATACCTCCCTGGACTTTTTAGGGGGAGGTAACAATGTTTAAAACGATAACAATAATATTTATATTTATAACAAGGTGCAATAATAATTAATGTGCAATAATAACAGTGTGCAATACACATACACTTATTCTTCTTTTTTATACTAAGTTAATATACTGTGTTGTGTTGTTTGTTACGTTGTGATGTGTCATATCGTGTCGTGTTATATGTAGTGCCGACGTAGGACAGTTTTTCCAATTTCATTGTACTACTGTACTATGTATGACTGTGCAATGACAATAAAGAGTTATCTTATCTTATCTTATCTTATCTTATCTTATCTTAACATAGAATAATATAAAGAAACACAAAGCATAGAGTCGTCAGACTCAGGACCATGACACTATTAGACACTTACATGGAGAAACCTTTTGAATACAAAACACACCATGGCTAGCTATCCATGTCCATACTTACAGTCCTAGGTGAATACAAAACTAATATAGACCATTATAACGCTTAAAAGTGTTGGTGTACACAGTTAAGGTGTCCATGAGTACAGTCTCCTTGACCATCAAAAGGCCCTCAGAAACTGGGGCTGCATTCTGCAGCTTTCTGCTATGCACTTAGTTGGTCAGGAGTTCATCCTACAAGAAGATAATGCCCCAAAGAATAAGTTCAAGCTATGTGTGGTATCGTAAAAGAAAGAACAAGATGGTAAGCTTGAAAACATGGACTGGCCAGCAAAGTCTCAAGACTTAAAGCCCATCAAGCTGCTTTGGGATGAACTTGGCAGAAGAGTGAACGCAAAGCAACCTACAAGTGCTACACATTTCCAATATGGGAACTGCAACAGAGTTGGAAAAATATGTTTATGCGGAGACACCGAACTCCTTATACTGCTTGTTATTAGTTTTTTGTTATTTTTTAAAATAAATATTTGTAAATAGTTCTTTTGTGTTATAATCCATGAGCCAGGTTTTAACAGAAAGAGATCAGTAACATTAGATGATATCCGGTTGTTCAGTGATGACGCGACGAATCCTACTTCCGGGTCTAAAGTAGTCTGCGTTTAATATGGCTTTTGTCTTGTTAACATGTTTAATGTTATGTATTTTCTTCTATTTGATCTCAAAAAGCTCCTAAAACAGTCAGTGATCACTGCTGACCTCCCTCGGCTTTTATTACCGCTAATCATTTATTTAGGCTCAGTTTTTAAAACCTTAGGATGTAGCCCAGCCCATGCAGCAGTATATGAATGACTAACCTCGTATTGTGGATGGATTATCTCAGTTGTTCTCCTGGCTGAAGTTTTGTCCTTTTACAGCACCCTGCCATGCGATTACATTTGTTCCTGACCACCGAAAACACTCATGTTAACTTTTATCAAGTGGAAAAAAGTTAGCTTGTTCATATTATGCTAACATAGCTGTGTCGCTAGCGGTCATTATAGCACATCATTATATACCAGCTAGCCAAACTTCAGTAACCCTACAAACGTCACTGCTGTTTCGTTTTCTGTCTTCATTTATGTTGGAAGTGATAACAGAGATGTACGTTTTAATTTGTTTCCAAAACCCCGCAGTCAGGACATGCTATATTGTATTTAGATAGAAGCTAGCGAGCTAACTTCCTGCTAACTTCTAACTCCGTTAAATGTCATAAATTCCGTTTTCATGGATGCCTGGATGTTAAACTCAATTGTTACACCTGGTAGAGCAGAACGCTAATCATTTTATTAAAGATGAAAGACTTTAGACAGTTTTTCAACTCTCAGTAATGCCATAGTGATCGTTTGATATATGGACCTGCAGCGGAGTTTAGACCCAGACACGGCTAGTGACGTCAGACTGAACAACCGGATAGGTCTGCCCCTCATAAATCTCTCCTAACTACTCTCAACAAACAGAATATGACATGAGAAGTATAATGACCTTGGATCGCTGCATACACATGACTTTCATATGTGTGACATCAAAAGAAAAAGTGAAAGAATAATTCACTTTTATTTACATCGGCCGTGACCTGCTTAGTCATTTCTTTACCACAAAGTCACATGGTTTCTGGGAAATCAAAAGGTGAAGCACACGATTATTCCTTTTAATCATTAAGGCACGTTTATGGACCCTAAACTCCTTATATCTCTCATAACATCTCCCATTAGTTGAAAGCAAGTGGGAGGAGTTTGTGAGGGGCAAAATTAGCGTCCATTTTACATATCAGTATGTAAAGATGAACTGGGTGGGAGAAGGGTCAATGTAAATCAGTGTAACATCTTTCATAGTCAGAATCTTTGAGATGAAGCACTTTAGCCTGAAGAGGATGAAAATTATGTGAATTGTAAGGTTTTTACTGTCTTCAGATCTCAGCAAATTTCAGCGCCAGTGACAAGATATGCAGTTATTTTTCTCCATCTGGTGCAGACAGAAACATAAACCTATTTCATTTATTTCATTTTCATCTTTGATTGACTACTTGGATGTATGATTCACAGATTTCCTGAAAAGATAAGAAGTCACTGAGATGGAGGACCGTGATGAAACTTCATTGGAAGGTGAGGAGAAGGAAACGAGAGCTCTGTCATTTTCTGTTTGGGTTGGTGTTGCTGTTGCTGTGATGTAAACATTTTCTGTTCCCATTTTCTCTCTGCTGCAATGCACAACAGGAGTTTTTTAAAAGTCAGCTGTAAACAGCTTGATTAGTTTTCATCTTTTCATTACCAATCTCTTTCAGTTAGTAATAATAAAAGCGAATTAGTTAGGCGGGTGTCCTTTAAAACGTTCTGTCCAGATGAAAAGAATCAACCTTTTGGGAGTTATTGGCTGATGTTTCTATAACGTGTTACCTACAGAAGTCGGGGTGAGTCTAAAGGGGGCTATAAGGTGTAATAGACCACATTTCTTTTAAGGCTTTAATAAGAATAGTTTTTAGATTTAAAGTGAAATAATATAAACTATTCTTTTAATTCAATTTTAATAACATGTAAAAATATAAAAGTAAAAGCCACTCACCTTAGGCTGTTAAGTTGGACACCGAATTAGTAATATATTTTTCACACAAATTTTAAAATAAAAATAAAATTCTAATTCTAAAGAATGTACTCAGTTGGAATCTGTTATGTAGGGCACATGCAGCAAAAGAGAATTTAAAACAGTTTTCTTTTGTCTACATTTCAATTTTCAATTCAACTTATTTATAAAGCGCCAAATCACAGTTGCCTCAAGGCGCTTTTTATTGTAAGTTAAACTGTACAATAATACATGCAGAGAAAAACCGAACAATCATATGATCCCATATGAGCAAGTGCTTTGGCGACAGTGAGAAGGAAGAACTAAATTTTTACAGGAAGAAAACTTTTAAAAGCCTAATTTTAAAAATATAGATAGTGTCAGTCTCCCAAATCCAAACTGGAGGCTAGTTCCACAGAAGAGGGGCCTGAAAGCTGAAGGCTCTCCCTCTGATTTTACTTTTAAATACTCTAGGAAACCCAAATAAAATAATGTACCATCCCACATAGACAGGTCTGGTGTCAAGCTGGCACTGCTAGCTGACTTCTAGCATGGTAAGTGGTATGTCATCCAGATATAGCCCAGGCCTGGCGTAGGTGGCACTGTTTATGTGATGGCATGCCACATCTGGCACTAAGTTTAGAGAAAGTGTGTGACTGGGTGAATGTGACATGTTGCATAGAGCACTTTGAGTAATCTGGGAGAGTAGAAAAGGGCTATATAAGAATCAGTCCATTTACTGTCTGTCATGTTACTTTTGCACTATTATGTTCCGGCACATGTTGTTATTACATGGCTTGATTAAGGCACACATTAGGCTGACATCTGGGGCCAGAACTGAGACTGTTCTGGGCCAGCACAGGGCTATTATTTTTAATCGTTGTTGATAGAAGCTACTGCTAGCTAAGTAATATGGGAACAGAAAAGTTGCTAATGAGAACCAAAATATTAAGATAAAAAAACACACTTGACTATGAGGCTGCTGCTGAAAAAAAACCCACCAGTTTTCCATCCAAAGCTGGAACACTTTTCTCAAGTGTGTCGTTAACACATTTTTGTACATAATCATTTAAAAGGGAGCTCAGAAAAAACATTTACTCAAAATAATAATTAAGGAAGCAGTGTTTACTCTCAATCCCTGAGTCGTGTACAATTATAACTACATATATATCATTCAGAGAACAGAAAAGTTTTAAGTTTTTTAAACACTATAACAGATTTTAATTGATGTATCCACAATCAGGTTAATTGTTGGGGTTTACAGTGTATATAGCCCCAAATCACAACAACAGTTGCCTCATGGCTTTTTATATTGTAAGGTAGACTCTACAGTAATACAAAGAAAGCAGAGAAAACCCCAAAAATCATATGACCTGCTATGTGGGAAGGAAAAACTCCCTTTTAACAGGAAGAAACCTTCAGCAGAACCAGGGTCAGGGAGAGGCGGGGCCATCTGCTATGACTGGTTGGAATGACAGAAGGAAAACAGGATAAAAGACATGCCAGAGATTATTAACAAGCCCGATTCAGTGCAGAGAGGTCTATTAGCACATAGTGAGGAAGGTGACTGAAGAAGAAATACTCAGTGCATCATGGGAATCCCCCAGCAGCCTACACCTATTGCAGCATTACTACGGGAGGATTCAGGCACACCTGATCCAACCCTAACTATATGCTTTATGAAAAAGTAAAGTTTTAAGCCTAATCTTAAGGTGTCTGTCTCCTGAATCCAAATTGGAAGATGGTTCAACAGAAGAGGGACCTGGATCAGGATTTTAAATTTGATTCTTGATTTAACAGGGACCCAACAAAGAAAAACCAATATAGGAGAAGTATTCTCTCTTTTTCTAGTCCCTGTCAGTACTCTTGCTGGAGCATTTTGTATCAATTGCAGGCTTTCAGGGAGTTTTTAGGACAACCTGATAATAATCTAATAATAAATCACAGTAGTCCATCTTAGAAGTAATAAATGCATGAACTACTTTTTTTAGTATAACTCTGAGACAGGATGTTTCTAATTTTAGAAATATTGTGCAAATCAGAGAAAGCAGTCCTATGTATTTTTCTTTATTTAGCTTTAACTGGTCAGCAAGGAATTTTCCAGATTTATCAACATGTTCAAAGTTCCTCAAATGCAGCACTTGCATCAGAAATTATTTTCTCTTGTTAATTCTTTCGTTTAATTCTACTTTTAGATTTCTCAGGTTGTTTATTTTCTGTTCCTGTGGTGAAGCAGCATAGACAGCTCCTAATGATTTATTTCCTTTTGTTCTGTTTCTAATACAAGCGTTTTTTTCTTATGAGAACAGTAAAATTTTATTTTGCATTGCATTACTAAAGCTGTGTGTTCCTCCCATGACAGTAGGTTAATTGATTATTCTAAATTCCATCCATCCATCCATCCATCCTCATCCGCTTTATCCGGGGCCGGGTCGCGGGGGCAGCAGCCTAAGCAAAGAGGCCCAGACCTCCCTCTCCCCAGCCACCTCCTCCAGCTTATCCGGGGGAATACCAAGGCGTTCCCAGGCCAGCCGAGAGATATAATCTCTCCAGCGTGTCCTGGGTCTGCCCCGGGGCCTCCTCCCGGTGGGACATGCCTGGAACACCTCGCCCAGGAGGCGCCCAGGGGGCATCCTTGTCAGATGCCCGAACCACCTCAGCTGGCTCCTTTCGATGTGGAGCAGCAGCTGCTCTACTCTGAGCCCCTCCCGGATGGCCGAACTTCTCACCCTATCTCTAAGGGAGAGACCAGCCACCCTTCGGAGGAAGCTCATTTCTGCCGCTTGTATCCGCGATCTCGTTCTTTCGGTCACTACCCACAGCTCGTGGCCATAGGTGAGGGTAGGGACGTAGATCGACCGGTAAATTGAGAGCTTCGCTTTTACACTCAGCTCCCTCTTCACCACGACGGACCGGTGCAGTGTCCGCATTACTGCAGCTGCAGCCCCAATCCGTCTGTCGATCTCCGGCTCCCTTCTCCCATCACTCGAGAACAAGACCCCGAGATACTTGAACTCCTCCACTTGGGGCAGGAACTCATCCCCGACCCGGAGTGGGCACTCCACCCTTTTCCGGCTGAGAACCATGGCCTCAGATTTGGAGGTGCTGATCCTCATTCCCGCTGCTTCACACTCGGCTCTAAATTGTGCATGAATAATGAACTTGCAGCACTACATAAATGTAATTACATTTGCACCTGCAATGTTACAAATGAATCTAAAAATAAACAAATAATAAACAGATCTGTTTACTCTGAGGTTAATGAGCTAAAACTAACTGACAGCTAAAGGTTTTTTTATTGCCTTAAGGATATATTCTTTGTGTTTTATGTTCTGAGCGTTAATTAATGTTGACTTAATATTGATAACTATAAATGTCAAGTAAGGATTTTTTTTATAAAAAAGCAGTAAGGATGGAGTTTAACAGTTTGCATTCAGTTCTACAATATTCCTCATGAAAATATATAAAAAAATATTATGGCTGTTTGTCTGAGGTAAAACGTGTCATTGTTTAATAACTTGTTTGTTTCTCTAAAAACAAACATTACTCAAGCATTGCTTCTTGAAATGTTATCAAGGATTAATCATCCATTTGTGAGTGCTAGATTGTCTGTTTATACACTCTAAATAAGTCTGTAGTTCAAAATTCTGTATAGAAATGTATGATGGGGGAATTCTTGGCCTGGGTCAAAAAATTAACAAAAACCACCATGTGATGGTTCAGGTCAGTTATGGTTCAAATATGAACAGCATGTAGGGGTTTGAAAGATTTCCTTCACACACTCTTGCATTTATGAAGTCTGAAAATAAGGAGCAGGAATGCAGAAGTTTAGCAATCCCTCAGATCACTTGATTATAATAACAGCTTAAACAAGTGGTTTCCTCTGTCCCTTGACAGCAAAAAGTATTTTAGGTTTGCGATCACATATGTTAAATCAAGTCATTATTGGAAAATCAGGACAGGTCTTGATGTAGTTGATGAGCTACTTTGAGTAATCAATAAGACTAGAAATGTGTTATATATATAAATATCAGTCAAATCGATTCTAAAATGGTTTACTGTCTTCTCAATAAAGTACAAAGCAAGACCTTTTAATTCTGTTGTTATATATGTCAATGGTATTAACCAGATAAGCTAAATTTCAGGGTAATGTTTTTACTTCTCAGAGTGGCCCACTGGGTGATCACAATGATGACCAGGAGAGAAAATCAGGAGATAAATTTTATGAATCATCCAAAACCAATGACAACGGTACAATTTTTCATTATACAGTAACACAAAAAGCAAAAAATATATAAACTGCTGACTTCATAACTTTGAAAGGATTTGCAGCAACATGCACTGTGTATAATGCTTATCTGGTTCATGCTATCCTGCAGAAACCACCGATGATTACATAAGTGGAAACAAGAAGGTAGGAGAATAAACCTTTATTCAAAAGATCGAAATGAGTATTTACTCTGTTCTGCCATATGACAATGTAATTTGATTACATGTAGTACCTCTTTATTTGTTAATACAGTCAGGTATGGCTTCCAAAGAAATCAGCAGAAACAAACCGAGTCAAACTGAGACACTGCTTGACAGACTTCATCTTCAAGACAAAGTTGAACAGAAGTTGTCACCAGCAAATTTTCTTCAAATACGTCCACCTGGGAAACAGATGGACCATGTAACATCTGAGAAAGATCTAGCTCACACTTTTCTCCACAGGCTGATAATGTTGGACTACAGGGCCAGATATATTCCTGTAAGACCAAACAGTCCTAAGTCATCTGACGACACTAAGTCATCTATGTCAGTAGCTAACGACACTGAGATAGATGACAACTTCTATATACCATCTATCTCAGGTGACAGATATCTAGAGGATTTCTATAACCCCACTGTAAATGAATATACATCATCTATTATCTTTAATCATGAGTTATCAATCTCTGACGACACTGAGATAGATGAGATAGATGATGACAGTGATCTAGAGGTTTTCTTGAATACCACTGTAGACACAAATAAGAACGAGAATGCTCGTGTGCATCCAATGGATGTTCAGATGGCAGTATTTCACTGCTCAGACAGCTTCCTGAAACAGATGATGTTTACAAAGCTCTCTCAGTGTCAGTATGCCTTACCATTGCTTGTTCCTGACCTAGTCACAAACGAGATTCAGTTTCCTCTGTGGACTTTCAGAGAAATAGCAAAAACCTGGAAGGTAACTCAAATCAAAGATAACACAAACATTGGCACCATGAAGAGTGTTCCAGTCTACAAAGCTGAAACACCCTTGGTGTCATTTTTCCGTCTGGGTTCTTTGTCAGTGTCTAAATCTCAGCTGATCAACACTTTGATCAACAACCGTCACGACACCTTCTTTCACAGAAACTGCCCAGGAAGCACCAAGTCTCGCTATCTGATGGATGGTGTGGCAGAGATTGCCTGGTACTGCCCTGCTGGAAAACCCAATGATGCCTTCAATGACTGCATTGCCTTTTGTAATCTCCATGGTGATGCTCTGTTGAATAAAAAACAACATGACATACTGATTGAAAAATCTTCAGTCAATGTTTTTCTTGTGGCATCTCTGACAAGAAATAAAGAAATTCGATCTTTAATGTCATCTCATTTGAAGGCTGAGAAGCCTCTCATTTGTTTGATTGTTGATGACAGTCGTGATGCTGTGGAGACAAAAAAGGGAAAGTACATAATGGGACTCAGCGAAAAAAACCTCTCAGATGTATCTGAACAGCTTAAAAAGATCATTAGAGAAGTTTTGTCCAGCTTGAAACCATGGCTGAGCTCTCTGAAATCAGAGTGGATGAAACTGACCCAGCCTGTCAAAGAGGGAAATCTGCTGCTATGAAAATAATCAATCTGCTTACAAAGGATAACATGGATGTCTCAAAGATCAAAGATGAATTTCTCACTTGTCAAGGCCAACTGTGGCATCAGTGGAGCAAAACACACAGACAACTGTTTCATCTCACAGGAGACATTGAAATGGAGAAAAGTGACAAGGAAGATAAACTGATGAGAATACGTCAGATACAATGTGCTGCTTCCTGCAGTAAACTGATGCAGTTGTTCACTGGAAGTCTCTCATCATTGCCAGAAACAGACAGAGAGTATTTCCTAAAATGGACTCAGATCTTCATAGATACCCTCTCCACAGATGATGTTTCTTCAATTCTCAAAAGCTATGATGAAAAGTGGTCTGAGGTCTTGTTTTTGAAGAAAAAACAGGACAAATCAGATCTGTTATTAAAAAAACAAACTGAACTCGAAGACATATCAAAAAAACTTCAGTCTGCAAGTTTTGGTTTGGAGCACATCTTCAGAGAAATGGGACAGATCTATGAAGCCCATAAAACAACACAAAGAGAGAGCAGACACACTGACTGGTCTAAATACCCTGAGCTGGCTGCACAGCTGATGATATCAGGACACCCGATGGAGCTGATGGATGGTGATGCAGGTCACGTGCCTTTAACATGGATCTCCAGTCTTTTAGAAGAAGTCATCAACAAACTGGGAGACAAGAAAGTTTTTGTGTTGTCAGTTTTGGGCCTACAAAGCAGTGGAAAATCAACAATGCTGAACACCATGTTTGGGCTGCAGTTTGCAGTGAGTGCTGGCAGGTGCACCAAAGGTGCCTTCATGCAGCTGCTCAAAGTATCAGAGGAGATGAAGAAAGACTTGAAGTTTGACTATGTTCTAGTGGTGGACACTGAAGGACTGCGTGCTCTTGAAGTAGAAGGTAACAATCTTCATCATGACAATGAACTGGCAACACTTGTTGTTGGTCTTGGAAACCTGACACTGATCAACGTTGTTGGAGAGAATCCGTCTGAGATGCAAGACATTCTGCAGATTGTTGTTCAGGCTTTCATGAGGATGAAGGAAGTTAAACTTTCTCCCAGTTGTGTGTTTGTTCACCAGAATGTCACAGATGTTGCAGCAGCAGAGAAAAACATGGATGGAAAGAGACGTCTGCAGGAAAAACTGGACCAGATGGCCAAACTAGCAGCCAAAGAGGAAGTTTGTGATGCAGAGTGCTTCAGTGATGTCATTGATTTTGATGTTCAGAAAGATGTGAAATACTGTGCCCAGCTGTGGGAGGGCAGTCCACCCATGGCTCCTCCAAATCCAGGTTACAGTGAGAGCATCCAGGAAGTGAAGAACACCATCCTCTCTAAAGCTTCAAAGTCTGCTGGGATCACTCTCTCACAGTTCAAAACAAACATCCAGGACCTGTGGACTGCACTGCTGAATGAAAGTTTTGTTTTCAGTTTTAAAAAAACACATGAAATTGCAGTGTACAGAAAACTGGAAGTCCAGTATGGGAGCTGGACCTGGACCCTGAGGAAAAACATGTTGACCATTGAAAGCCAACTTCATAACAGAATTGAAAATGGAAAACTTCATGAGGTTGAACAATCTCATCTTTTTCAAGAAACAAGTAAAACATATGAAGAAGTCAGAAAAGAAATGATAAAGTACTTTGAGGATGACAAGGAGAAAGAGATCTTGGCTCAGTGGAAAGGACGATTTGAAATCAAAATGAAAGAATTTCGTGATGAACATGCAAACAGAGTAAAAATAAAACTGGATGGCATTATCCAGCAGAAGAAAGGTCGTAAAATGATGGATGATAAGAAATCAGAGTTTGAGAACAAACTGCTACAGAAGAGCAAAGAGCTCGCTCAGCAGCTGAAGGATAAGGCCAAAGATGAAAAGGAGCTTGAGAGACAGTTCAGCTCTGTTTGGAGCAGCTGGGTTACTGAATTAACAGCAGATATAAAACCTGTTGAAGACATCAACTTGGAAAAAGATCAGTTAACGATCCTTAAAGAACTTGGTTTTGAGCCAGCTCTTATAAATGAATGTAAAACAAGTGGCAGATACAAGAAAATATCAGACGTTGGTGATTATTCAGTTTATGTGATGACAAGTAGTAATCAGGTGATTAGTTTTTTTCAAAAACATATTTCAAGACGCCCTTTCTCCCATGAAGAACAACAACAGATCAGATCGTTCATTGACGCAGCTGAAAAAGACTCACTTGATGCAATCAGAAGCAAACCTGTAGTTACAAGAGGCTACTCAACAACTTATTTGCGTGAAGTAGCCAATCATGTAACATTAGAATTGCAGAAATTTCTGTCAGAGAAGAATTACACTTTGAGGAAGGAGTTTAGTGTTGATCTCTTACTGTTTGTGTTCCACAGAGCAAAGAGTTGGCTTCTAGAGTCCCTGGAAAAATTTGTAAAGAACAATGATGCCAAGGCTTACTTAGAAAGTAAAAAAACACAGTATTACACAGTTTTTAGAAGCTTTTGTAAAGAAAACTAATCTGCTGTTGTGCTTGGAGAACTAATCTGTGAGAAGCTGAAAGTTTCCACTGTTGAGGCTGTCTGTAACAAGACTGCCATTGATCTCGCTGGAAGGATGAGGTGTAATTTCCCAGCATTCAGTGAGAATAAACTGGAATTGGACAAACATGTGTTGAAGTCACTCGCTGAGAAAGAAAACTTTGTTGATTTCATCACATACATCAGAAATCCAAGGAGACAAACAGAAGCTTTCATTAAAGCAGAAGTACAGAAATACATCTACATGAGTCACAAAGATGAAGCTGTGAATATACTCAAGAAAAATGTTGATGGCATCAAAACAAGTGTGACTCAGGCTTTATTTACTGCAACACAAAAGGTCCAAATTCAGAGAGGAGACACAGACATGTGGCTGAAGGAATTTTCTAATGTCCTAAAGGATGTGCTGACATTTGACAACATTTGTCCTGAAAACTTCAGCGACATAAAACATTTTCACTTTCTCAAGGAAGAGATAGAAAAAGGATTTAAATCCATCACTGAGCAGATGAGCAGCCTGTCACTGTATAAGCTGAAGGAATCCAGGCAGAAGCCTGAAGAAATCCTCATAGATCAGCTTTGTAACTGCTGCTGGGTAACGTGTCCATTCTGTGCAGCTGTTTGTACCAACACCATCGAAGATCACAGTCCTGATGACCACAGGACTCCTTTTCATCGACCTGATGGGATAAAAGGATGGCACTATAGAAAAACTAAAGAGCTCAGCGTCATTTTCTGCACAACAAATGTTGCAAGTGAAGGAGGTTTTTATCCTAGCTCTGATTCACAGAAAGCCATTCCTCACAAACAGTACAAAACTGCTGGTCCACCGTATGATACCTGGAGCATCACCCCTGATGGGTCTAAACTGGCATATTGGAAATGGTTTGTTTGTCAATTTCAAACGCAACTGGAAGAGCACTATGGGAAAAACTTCATGGGCAGAGGAGCTATTCCAGATCAATGGAAATATTTATCTAAAGATGAAGCCATTAAAAATCTGGATGAAATGTTTAAATGAGGCAAAGAAACTGCAAATCTGCTGAAAATGATGATACTTGTTTTCACCTAACAACCCATGAATCCAGCTGTGACAGTCTGAGTGAGAAAAAGGAAATTCTATAAATTATTAACATGAAGATGTTATGAGTGACTATAAGTTAATTCACAAAAAATACAAAAGTCACATTCTCAATGTTTCGTCCATCTAGGCTTTCAGGGTGTTTTCCAGTTAAATACATGTTAACCTAATTTTGTTAATTGGGATATCATTCACCTGTTTATAACAAAGTTTTTTTTTTTGTTTATCAAATAGTCAAAAAATGTAAGGAAACCAAATCTAAAAACTGCTGTCAAACAAGTGTTAACACTCTTTGATCATTAAGTTCAAACATTGCATCTGAAACCACAACAAAAACATCGTCTTTTGTAATTTAGATTTAGATTCAATGTTAAGTTAAAGTTTATTCTCACAGATATATGATTTGAGATCTGTTTGACTGTCTTATGCTAATTTCATCTAAACCTGTTATATCCACACTGAATTTTGTTTAACTCGACTTTTATTTCATCTCATCTCTTTTTTTTTGTCTCAGCACTGGAATGATTTTTTTTATTATTTGTTTGCATTTGCAAATGTTTTGCGTGTTTAGTCAAGTGAAAAAAGACATGTGTCAACAGTTTGAACAACTTTTTGTTTTCTATGTCTTAAATAATAAAATAGTTTATGCTTCATCTCATTTGAATTGCTTTTTTTTTTCATTATGTACAACATTGAATGCAGAATAGTCCATCTAATTGTCAAAATCTGCTAACCTTATATTTCATAAATTGCACTGACATGGAGCAGCAACAAATTCATCAACAACTGATAAAAAACAGATGAAACAAACCTGACAGCTGTCTGCCAAACTAAGTCAACTGTCTGTTTGTGTGATCAGATTTGTAAATTTGCAAATAAGTTTCAGTTACTTTGTTTTCATGTGTAACTTTTGCTACACTTCTGCCGCGGTGGATCAGCAAATGTGTGAGGAGAGTTGTTTGTAAATAAGTTAAGTCAGTGCATTAGGCCTGAGCTCAGGCTCACAAACTCAGGCATTCTCTCAGGCTGTACCTGTACCATAAATTACAGAGTACTTACCACTAGATGGCGCAGTACTCTTCAATTTAAGTGTGAAATTGGTAGCAGTGGTTGTGCTGATACAAGGCCGTCTCAGTTTTTACAGACTACAATGGATTATCATGTGCTTGCTGTAAGTTTGTGTTAATGGGGGTTTTAGTGGCTGTCACTGGTAAATCATATTGGAGCTGCGTTAACTGAAACAGTTAACTAAAAAACTCCCTCTGTGAGTGTCTCACAGGACCTGATCTCCAACTAGAAGCCAGAGAGATGCGCTTTAAACTCACTGTTTAACCTTAACAGAATGTGTTCAAAATCACTATGAGCTTGCACAACTCTGGCTCACCATACAGCTGCAACAGCACAAATGGCCGGCTGGAAAATACTCAAATATGGTTGCAGTAAAAATGTCAAAGTACTTGCTTTGTTACATCACATTGTGAAATGTGAATAAGCAGTTTAACTGTGTACAAATCTCAGGAGCAGCCTGCACAGCACAGGCTGGACCCTTTAATATGCTTCAGGCAGGTCACTGGAAGGTCGGTGATTCCTCTGTGACCTTCTTATCTTGACCCTCTGAAACTTCTGCCCTGATCCCAAACATCCACAAACTAAAACCTGTGCACATTTTGCTTCTTTTACAGGAACACAGTACTGACACATTAATATATAATGTAAACACAAAAAGGAGGAAAATTAAGGGAAATGAGAGAATTAAAAGGGAAAACAAACACATGAGACCAGCATATGGATGATATAGTATGAGCTGATCATGTTTACTTAATTGGTTTTTTCCTTTTTCCACACTAAGCAACAGAAATATCTGAGATTTTCTGAGTTCTTTGTATATTTATGCATTTGCACACACATGCACGTGTGCACATTCACACACAGACAACTTCAACCCTCAAATACAGTATAAGGTTACGTAGTTAATATGTGTTAAATTACATGTTAACACCTGCAATCAAAATGGTTTTATTAATCTTTCTATGTTTCTATTTTTTTTTTCGCTTTCTGTATTTTTGCTGCTTCGTTGTCGATACCTTGTTAATACCTTTATACCTATTTCACACCTCCTACATCACAACTATTGCGTAAGAAAAAGATGCTCACAAAATGGTATAGAAATGGGAATTTAAAAAGCACACACACAAATGTTGAAAGGCCATTCAACGTTCTAGCTTTAAAATGACCATTTAAAAATTTTTGTAAACATGATTTTTATACTGGTTAAATACTGTCATATTTTTCAGGAAGGCAGACCCATTCATTAGCATTAGCAAACTCATCTCTTTGTCAACCCATCACTATTTCATACAAGCATGTAACAAGTGAGGCATTTTAAATGCTTCATTAGAGGAAAGCACAAGTTAATACAGAGAAAAGTGTTTTCTGTAAATTTATCCCCAGATAAACCTGAATGACATCATAAGATATTGTATCTGTGGTTAATCAAGCAGCAGGTCAGAGTCCTCAGTCCCACACAGCCTAAAACTAAAACCTGTGCACATTTTGCTTCTTTTACAGGAACACAGTACTGACACATTAATATATAATGTAAACACAGTGACCACAAAAAAGGAGGGAAATTAAGTGAAGGAGGGGAATTAAAGGGGGAAAATAACACATGAGACCAGTTGTTTCCTTACTTTTTCCACACTAAGCAACAGAAATATCTGAGATTTTCTGAGTTCTTTGTATATTTATGCATTTGCACACACATTCACACATGGACAACATCACCCCTCAAATACAGTATAAGGTTACATAGTAGGTGTTACATTACATGTTAACACCTACAACCAGAATTGTTTTATTATTCTTTCTGTGTTTTATTTCTTTCACTTTCTGTATTTCGCTGCTTCTATGTCAGTACCTCGTTAATAATTTATACTTATTTCACACATCCTACATCAACACTACTGTGTAAGAAAATGGACACACACACACACACATATAGATATTCCATTCCACGTTCTTTTAAAATGGCCAATTAAAATCCTTTAAACATGATTTTTATACTGGTTTAATACTGTCATATATTTTAGGGAGGCAGACCCACTCGCTCACGATCTCTTTGTCAACCCATCACTATTTCATGTTACAATAGAGGCACTTTAAATGCTTCATTAGAGAGTTAATACAGAGCATAAACTTGAGCAAAATCATTCAATATTGTGTCTGTATCTGTAATCAGATACTTGCAGGTCAGCAGAAGAAGTTCTCGGCCAGCTTCCTCATTCTTTTATTGTCAGTGGCCTTAAGGGGACGCTCTTCCTCTTCAGGTTGCTCCTCTGTGATCGTGGCCCCTTTCAGCTTATCTTTATCAAGGTTTGGATGGAAGAACGTATAATAAATAACTTTAAATAACAGACCAAGGACGTAAACTGCAACAACACAGGCAGCCGTGGTTAAAGGGTGTGTCACAAAATCAGGAGGATGTGTGCTCATCTTCCAGCACCACAAACCACAGAGGATGCAAATATCAATAAGGATATACACGTGATAGAGCACGGACCTGATCCTCATCCCCTTGGCCACACTAAACCAGTTAAAATACCAAATGAGGCCAACAGTGGTTCTGTAAAGCCATTCTCCACGAGGGTCCTCCATGAAGTTGGTCTTGGATCGCCAAGCGAAGAAGAATAAAACCAGCCAAGAGCAGATGAAGTGGGCGAAGATGAAGCAGGGCAGCACGGAGGCGAAAAGAGCGATAGCAGCGATTCGAGAAGAGATGAGAACCAGGTTCCAGATGAAGTAGAAAACTAATGAGATCATGTGGTGTTTTTCCTTCTCTGGCAGGAAGGTGCGCATTGAGTGATCGTAGGTGGTCAAAAAGGAGGCGATGGACAAAGTCGAGCCGATGGCCTTCAACACTGAGGAGAGAGTGAGGGTCAGAGTTAGAACAAACGTTGATTCTTTGTTAGAAGATCCAAGTAATTTACGAGTTCAAAAAGCAACCCCAAATATTTTCAAACATTTTTTGTCATTCAGTATTTTATTATTTCGACTGTATGATGTTTGTTTTCACAGAAACAGCGATCATTTGGCATTTAACATTTTCACATCAACCAATTATAATAGGTTAGTATATTTATTTCTCTTCTATTCACATCTCTGTGTGAGCTCCAGCAAAGATGCTTTTAATTGTCTGCTGCAATTTCACTTTCCAAAATTTGATGACCAGATTTCACACAAAAATTGAAGCAATTTTGAATTTGATGGCAGCAACACGTCTCATGGAGGCAAAAGAAGGCTGGACAAGTAAGTGAACAATTTCAGAAAAATGTTCCTCAGTGTTCCTCATCATCTACACTGGAAAAAAGGGATTGGCCAGCTCTTGGATTTACATAAGCAGCTTGCATGTATTTAACACAAGTGACTCATGCTTTAAAGTTAAGTGTAACTATATAGTGTAGAAACTACATGATTAAATTGTTCATATCATGTTCGAGTGAAGTAAGTCAATGATATAGCAATGGTAAATCCTGCGACACTGCACAGGATTTCAGTTCACGCTTTGGATCGTGGTTTGAGGAAGGCATCCATCTCAGTCAAGTCGATCAGCCGCCTCTACTTTGTTTTGGTATACCGAAAAAAGTAAATTGGGTGGGTGTTTCTAGAACAACACCTGCTCCCATACAGACCTTTATGTAGCGAAAGCCTTAGAAACAAACTAAACAACATAGCAAGACAAGGCTGAACTGCATACTGCGTGTATTATAAAGGCTTCACGATAGAGTCTGGGTGACCTGGTCTGCCTTCAGTCACAATCTCTCACCAACTGAAAACATTTGCAGCATCATGAAACAAAAAATACGACTCAGAACTGTTGATCAGCTACAATCTTACATCAGGCAAGAATGGGACAGTGTTCCTCTCCCAAATGTCCAGCAGCTCATCGCCTCAGTTCCCAGACATTTACAGTCTGTTGTTAAAAGAAGAGGGCAAACTACATAGTGGAAAATTTGACCCTGTTCCTATTTTTTTGACACATGCTGCTGCCATCAAACTCAAAATGAGCTTGATGATAGACTGATATATTTTCTATGTTCTGTTGTAAATAAAATAAGTGTTTATTAATTTTGCAGATCATTGGAATTTGTTTTTATTTACAATTTATACAGCGTCCCAACTCTTTTGGAATTCAAGTTATAAATAGATGAGAAAACTTTGAATGTGGTTTTATTCGTAATTCTACTTTCAATGAAAAGCTACACCTGAGTGATCCAAGTATACGTGATCAAAAGCTGAGTAGCAAACTGTACCTGTAACAGGATCCAGCCGACATTTGTCCAGAATGATGGTGAGCATGAGAGCAAGCTGCGGGGCGCTCTCTGAAAACGTCTCTATGAAGCGCAAAATTCGGAGATCCTGTCTCAGAAACTTGGCCACACTCTCAGCGTCAGCGCGCTTTCTGTATAAGCTTTGCACAGACTTCTCCATGACTCCTGCATACCTGAGAACCAGAAGAACCAGTTACAACAAATCCTCCCGCCAGACACGCTGAACTGAAAAGATCTCGAAGCAGAAAAGGAGCAACAAACGTCCGAACAAAACAGGCTTTACTAAGATGATTTAATGTTACTACAGGTGTGTACTTCTGTAGTGCAGCTGCCAAACAAACAAGTTCATGTAAATTTATTTCCTATAAATCAAATATTTCAAGGAACATGTGAGGAAATGTAAAGATGGTGCCTGGGGCTCTATGAACGCACAAATATCATCATGAAACAACCTGAAGAAAATCCCCAGCTGGAAAACATGCAGCAGCTTGAGCTGGCACTGGCTCGGCTTCTTCTCAATCTTTGTCTTCATCTTAAAATCATCGTAGCGGTACCACAGCCAGCTGTACACCTGAACCAACATGGACGAGCCCAAGAGAAACAGCAGCAGGAGGCTGAAGTACACGTAGGCCTCCTGCTTGTAGAGGGACACAGCAGCCCATATATCCAGCCCTATATCAAGCAGGAAAGACAACAAGTTCACACAAGTGAAGAGAAAGTCCCGAGTGCAGCATTTAAACTCATCCTCTGAGCCCGGCATGCTGCCTCGATGGCCTGCTTCTAAAGCAGCTATATGTTAAGGTTTAAGACAGCTCATAAACTGAAACTGAAAGGGCCAGTGTTTAAAAAACACCTCCTAGAAACTGATCCACCTATCTTAAAGACATATTGTACCATTTTACACACATGCATACATATAATCAACTGTAGTATGTCCACCGAGACATGAATACAACTTAAAACAACCTAAAACTGTAAAAACAAAAATAAAAGAAGAAGAAAAAATCAATATCAACACATTAAGATTGACGAGAGAAAAATGAAAAATAAGCAACGATCTGGACTTTTGATATCAGCAGAGATTGTTACGAATGCATTATTACCATTTATATTTCAGATCTTCTCATACCGGTGTTAAGTTAATGAAGTTATTTCTCACTCCCAACACGTGTCCTTCAGGCTTATGCCCCATAAACAGAATACAACACAAATTCTTTGCGCTATTGGAAAAAAATCTTTTCAAATAATCAAGTAGTAGATGTTGTATACTTTCAAATTGTCAACACAATTAATGCATCAAATCACTGTCACTGATTCCCGATCCAAATATCTGATAAACATAAAAAAAAATTTTTATCTGAACACTTTCTATCAACTATTACTGATGTGCAAGTGTTTTAACTTTAAATTGTCTGATATCAGATCAGGTCAAGTCTGAATTGAAACTAAAGTAAACAAAGATTTTACTTTAGTGTCAGCTCTGATAACAAAGTAAACAAACATGGAGTGGGTGAGTGAGATAAACACTAGAGATGGACCGATCCGATATTACGTATCGGTATCGGTCCGATACTGACCTAAATTACTGGATCGGATATCGGAGAAAAATAAAAAATGTAATCCGATCCATTAAATATCACGAAAGCACCTCACAAAACTTGCAACACGCCGTAACTCACCTCAGAACGTTAGCACGTGGAGCAGTATGCATCACGTGATAGAGCAGCTGTGGCATGCGGGACCTGTCGGTGGTCTGGATAGCATTTGGAGCTTCGCTAGCAACCTGGCATTTCATCTCCGACAAAGTTATCCCGAGAGAAGTAAAGCAAGTGTGTAAGTCCATCTCTGAATGTTTGTAAAGCATTCCCACGTTAAGCTTAACAAAGCTTAACAAGCGACTGCCTCTCGCTCTCCGGCTGCTACTTCAATCGTGAAACTGCTTAACGATCAGCTGATCGGCTTTTCTGTCACGAGTCCCTGTCTCTTGTTTGTTTTTGGCCCACTTTGCACCAGAAAGAGGAAACCAGCGGCTGAACAACAGCAGCACGTTTAAGCTTGATCAGCTGTTGTTAGAATTTATTTAATATTACTTTCTACACCAGGATCTTTTTCTACATAGCTGAGGCTGGTAACTGTGCAGGGGCGGATCTAGCAAAGTTTAGCCAGGGGGGCCGATAGGGCATTAACATGAAAAGGGGGCACAAAGACATACTTTTCTTTCTTATTCTCATTTAAAATGTCTAGCTGTTATTAAATAATTATCTGAATCTTACACCCAAAGTTTTAATCTGATGTAAAATGTATAGAAGTCCATTACTGTATATAGTAACTGTTAAGTCTAATATACCCTAGTAAGCTATAGTACTTTTTCCTTTGGGAAGGTACCATCTGTGCAGTCTGCAATTTTGTTGAAGAAAGATGTTGAATCTATTTAATATTTCTTGAAAAATAATTGATTTCTGTGCATTTTTTTTCACACTGCATCAAATTAAGGTTGATTACGTCGATTAAGCATCATGAGGTGGCGCGTGAGAGGTGGTTCCCTATTTTTTATTTATTTATTTTTGTTGTTGCTGGGAGTTGGAACCCTATTAGTTAGGTTGCTTAATATTTACGCTAAGTACTAAATAAAATAAAATACCAGAATAGGGAGGATGGTGTAGGTTTAAGTTTATTAGATTGATCAGTATTGCTGAACTATGAAATATTTTTTTTGCATACAGGTATAACAGATTAGCTTTAGTGTAGTTGTTGTTTTACACTTGAGTATGAACTTATACAAAATGCAGCAAGATATTTAAAAAAAACAGTTTTGTTGATTAAAAAACACTATATCGGATTCATATCGGTATCGGCAGATATCCAAATTTATGATATCGGTATCGGACATAAAAAAGTGGTATTGTGCCATCTCTAATAAACACTAGCTTTTTTTATCTAAACACACAGAAATGCGTTTAGAGCAGGGCGCCTACTGATCAGGTTGGTGATTTGACGATTATTTCATTACAGTAGATTTAGCATTTTTTTGTTTTTAACTCCTACACATGGGCTTATTTTTTCAATATGGCCATCCACAATAATACTAGACCTTTGTACAGCCTTTGTGATTGGTATTCCTATTACTGCAGCCATGGCATGAGCTGAAAAATAAGAAATCATGATACAGTATTTTTTAAAAGTACTGTATATTGTGACAAAATGTGGTTAAATCATATCCTGTCTTATGCTTGCACCTTCCACTGATGCAGGCCAGGGGGCGCCCTTTCCCCTGTTTTCTCTAGGCTCCTTCACTTAAACCAAACACATCCCCACAAGGGATGAATAAAGCTGACTGTTGTCTACATCCCAGTGGTGTGCTGTGAAGACAGATAAGTTCTTTCAACTGACATAGTTAATTTATTAAAACAGCTTTTTTTCCTGTGAACTTTAGTGCTCAGTTTCCTAAACCATGAAACTTTTTTACTGTTTTCATTTGAAACTAAACATAATTCTTGTCTGAGAAAAGTCACAGACACCTGATAAAAGCATAAATTATTTGGTTTATTAAATAACCAATAATTGTTTATCAAATCATTTATCAAATGATAAGAGTGTCCTAGCTGGTTGGGATCAGGATCAGGATAGTGTTTTTTTGATTTAAAAAAATGTATGAAAGTTGTTACATTTACAGAAAACTACAGTCAAAACTGAAATATATGAGAATTTAGAGATCACTTTAAAAACTTCGCAGTTACTTTAAGTAATCATCACTAATCCATATGACAGTCCACACTTGTGCACACAAAACAATACTTTTCTGCTTGTTGTTTAAATATTTTTCAGTGTAGCTTTGTTTGTGTCACTGTGTGCATATTTATGTTGTGTTTTTAACCATCGTCCGTATGCTTAACTGGAGAAATCATCTGCATTGTCATTAAGTGTTATCTTGGTGTAGTCAACCTTTTTTCTGCACTGCATCTGTAAGGTCTCCATGAACACTCTACATGCACAGCGGCTCAGAGTTTAAAGAAATGTGTTTCAGTTGAGGGAACGTGATGAAGGTTTGGAACATACGCTCATATTCTTCTCAACAGTCTGATGTGTTTCAGCTTTTGAAGAAGAGTTTCTTTTTTCCTTTTGTGTAAAACATTCAGTATCACTTAGACAATCAGAATCCCTGATTTGTGGTGTTTTTATTGTAGATCAAAATATGAAAAGCAGCTTTAACAAAGTGTGAATCCAAGTAAAAATAAGCAAAAATGTAGAAAACTAAGAGGCCTTTGCATCCGTTCAGCATGTTCACTTTTTACTTGGTCTTAAGTGTCTATTGAAATATATACCATAGCTCTAAATAATACATAATAATAGTTCATAATGATCATGTAATACTCAGTGGAATTTATTTGTTCCTTTTTCCATGGTAAACATGCTAATGTACAAAATAAGATATGTGAGGCCATTAGGAGTGAAGAGACCCTGAAAATTGAACACTATCATAATAATTATTGCTAATTATTTGATGAGAATAATCACTGTTTACTCCCAACACCTCTGTAAGATTTAAATATAATGTAAATACATGTTTTAAAGTTTCAGACTCAGTTTGTATTTTTTATTTCATATGAAAAACTGTTTGAGAAGAAACTGAATTACAAATGTAAACCACAGAAAATATTCACAACATATTTAGTATGAATACAACTTACAACTTTCAAAAGATTTTCATTGGAGTTCTTCATAAGAATTGTTGCAGTATAGAAAGAACAAGTTTTGGTTTCTGATGGAAGATTAATCCATATGAAAAACATCTCAGTTGTATTCAGACAGACCACACAGATCATTTCCTAAAGTTTTTAAGGTAATAAGGCTATTTTCTGTCATAAAATTTCATGTGTGATATATTTTCTTTCTTTATTTGTAACAAATAAGAAACTTCTTTGATTTAACTAATTGTTGAAGCCTGGGAGCTTTAGGGGTGAAAATGTGTCAGGGTGATAAGACGGGGAAGTACTTTTATGTCACAAAGGAGATTGTTGCCTCACTGATTGGTTCAGTTTGTCCATTTCCCATCAAAACCTTGTGATAAGATTTGCTGACCAATTTATCAGAGGTGGGGCTTGGTCCAAACATGGAAACGATAAACGTTTGGAGTCGATCCTCAGGAGTTTTTCAAAGGACTTTTACCCACCATGAGATGATTATGTAGAATTTTGTGTTGTAGTTATAACAGGAATGATTTTGCTTTGACACCAGGAGCAGACACAAGTTCATGTGAGGTTTGTCAGGAAAGAAAAACCAGAATAAAATCCTAATAAAGAAAGAAGCCTGCATCTAACACAACAGCCTCTCTGCACACACTCAGGCTGATACTAAGAACACAAAACTGATTATATGTCAGCAGCGCCTGAATTTTAAACAAGCATGAAATTAGGCAAGAGGCAAGTGTAATCAACTATTACAAATAAAATATCAAATATAAACATTTATAACAAAGAACCTTCATATGGTGTGTTTCTAAATATGCCTTAAGCAAATTATTCATTAGAATGTGGCTTTAACCCTGATAGCATGTTGATGGAAGACTGAGATGAGGCTGATCACTGCTGAAAACGTGCACCGAAAGAGCTGAAAAGAGTTTGACAAAAACATATCGACGTAAACAAAACATCTTGAGGGTTATATATCAAACAAATCTTGGTGCTAAGAAGTCTCAATAGGAGCACCTAAATTAATTAGATACTTATCTTGGAACTTTAGAGTAAAATCTGCATAAAAACTTTTTAAAAATCTGCTGTTTTTCATAATTAAAGACATCTTAAAAACTGAGTAGATTTCAAATTCAATTAGTAATTTACACAATGACATGATGACAGAAAAAACAAATTATATACATAGATTTTTTTTAAAAAAAAACAGGAAATATTGTTGCTTCCTCTTCTGGAAGCTGAAATATTATTTATGAAATGTTTTTTGTATTTTAAATGATCATAAAATATTTTAATTAAAAATCACGACTATATTCTTTAAGACTGAACAGCCACTGGAAAGTCATGGAAGAACATGTCTTCATAGCAAAAGATAACTATTTCATACAAGAACATTACAGACCTGAAGATTAAAGCTAGGGAAAACAAACATTGAATGGCATTTTTAAATGCTTTGTTAGACAGTAGAGCCAGTTAATAGTGAGCAGAAATCATAAACTTGAGCCGACTGTATATGTGGTTAATCATGCAGAAGGTTAGAGTCCTTAATCACACACAGCCCTGTGATGACTCGGTCTCTTTATAGCTTCCTGTGAAAGTGAAACAGGTTAGCAGTAGAAGCTCTCAGCCAGCTTCCTCATTCTTTTATTACAACATGGTTGTGGTGGTGGGGAGGGGGCTGCTTTGGCTGCGTCCGGTTCATCACCCATATTTGGCTCATTTACAGGTTGCTGCTCTCTGCTGGTCCCTTTAATCTTATTTTTGTCAAGGTTTGGATGGAAAAGTTTATAATAAATAGCTTTAAGTATTAGACCGAGGACGTAAACTGCAATAACACAGGCAGCTGTGATTAAAGCGTGCATGGGCTCTATCACAAAATCAGGAGGATCTGTGCTCATCTTCCAGCACCACACAGCACAGAGGATGCAAATATCAGTCAGTATATACCCGTGATAGAGCGCAGTCCTGTACCGCGTCTTTCCCTCCACCACACTAAACCAGTTAAAATACCAAATGAGGCCAACAGTGGCTCGATAAAGCCATTCTCCACAAGGACTTTCCATGAACTCTGTCTTGGATCGCCAAGCGAAGAAGAATAAAACCAGCCAAGAGCAGATGAAGTGGGCGAAGATGAAGCAGGGCAGCACGGAGGCGAAAAGAGCGAGAGCAGTGAGACGGGAAGAGATGAGAACCAGGTTCCAGGTGAAGTAGATGACTGATGAGGTTATTTGCTGCTTCTCCTTGTCAGGCAGGAAAGAGCGCAGCGAGCGATGGTAGGCCGTCACAGTGAAGGCGATAGCTGAAGCTGAACCAACAGCCTTCAACACTGAAGGGAACAAGAGACAGTGTCAGAACCAGCAAGATGCAAATGACAAACACTGAAAAAGTGGTTCATTCCAAATAAAAATCTATCAAATTTGGATATGTCTACTCAGAATCAGCAGACTTTAGTATATTTAATGAATAATTTTAATTTTTAATTTTCTGAGATACTGGATGTGCGGTGCACATCAAAACAAAGAGCAGCTGCCTGGATTGGGCAATAATGAAGATTTGCCTGCTGCAGGAAGCTGAAGCAGGATGAGGAGTGACACTTTGAACTTAACCTTGACTCTGATTGTGACAGACAGACTCTGACAGATTATCTATGATTTATTTGACCTTTATGGACTTGCCACATGGAAGACGGAAGAAAGAGGACAACATATGTGCAGGAAGTGAAAGTTGATATATGTATTTTAAATATTTTAATTGTCATGTCTCCTATGAATTTGGATAATGTAAAAAATTATTATGTATAATAGACTAATAATTAGAGGCTAATGTAGGAGCCGTGAATATGTTTTAGAATGAAGGCAAAATTATTTGATTGATCTATACTTTTTGATAGTTATTCCTGATCAGTAACTGTGACATTCGTTACCAATTCTTTGTAATTGTGTTGTAATTTTTTTGGGGTCTGGAGAGGGGATAGACTATGTTCCTATCTGGAGTTGCTCACAGTGACAGCCGGCGCTCAGGGGTGGATATATTCGTATCTCCTCTGGCTTGGTGACTTTCCATTGCGGTTTTCCAAAGTGGATGAGAGGGTTGCTTCCCTGTGCCTTCAGTTCAGGGAACAGGTGCTGACTGTTGCCACATGTGTCAAATAACAGTTCAGTGTACCTGACAATCTTGGAGTGTCTGGGCTGGTTGCTGAAAGTACGCTGGTCGGGAACTCTCTTGTCCTACTGGGGAACTTGAATGTTCACACAAGCAACGACATGAAATTAAAATCTGTAGAAGTGTTACTGGAAGGATCGACCGGTTCAACTTAGCACAATGTGCTGAAATCTCAGGTTGGCTATTGATTTTATAATCATGTCATCACATGGGACACACTAACATCATTACTCTAGTCCAAACGTCTTCTCGCCCGCCTTCTTTGAGCCACTCAGCTTCCGCTTTGCACAGTTTAATCTGTGCTCTGTGTCACTCTCCC
The DNA here is from genome assembly GCF_965226115.1 of Aulonocara stuartgranti. NCBI lineage: Eukaryota > Metazoa > Chordata > Actinopteri > Cichliformes > Cichlidae > Aulonocara > Aulonocara stuartgranti. The sequence continues at coordinate 28,523,932 of NC_138957.1, forward strand.
TTTCAGATTCTTTTTCATGCAATCCAGCTCCTCCCCTCATCCACCTCAGACACCTCAGCCAGACCTCTATGCAAGCCTCTGTCTTCACCATCATCACCATCCCTGTCCTAAATCCTATAACTGCTGAGACCCAGTTCTGCCATGAGGGGTCATTGGAGTCTAATTACCAAATCCGTTAATTTCTCTATCTCAAAAAATCGTGTTAAATTCTTCCAAGAGATCTTGCCTTATTGAATTTACTCTTAAAAAACTTAACTGACATTCCTATAGGTGTTTCTACTTCAGGACCTCAGCATTCACTTAAATCATTAAGAACACAGTGACTCTCACTGTTTTCTCAAACATACCAGACTATACATGAATGAAAAAAATGTCCTGCACCTGCCATGTTTAAAAACATGGGTTCAGTTCAGTGAATTCAGTCCATTCTAAATGTGAAATTTTTTTGACAGATTTCAAAAATACATTTTTGTGTAAAAATGTAAAACTGCACCTGTCACAGGATCCAGGTGGCCCGTCTGCAGAATGATGGTGAGCATGAGCGTGAGCTGAGGGGCGCTCTCTGAAAATGTCTCTATGATCCGTAACATGCTTAGATCGTGGGTCAAGGACACGGTAATGTCCTCAGTCTTAGGTTTCTGTTCTCCTGGCGTAAGGGCACCTTTCTCAGGGTCAGGGAGCCTATTGTACATGCTTTGTACTGCCATTTCCAGGACTCCTGCATGCCTGAGAAACAGAAAAATATGAAGCATAACCAGTCAGACCGAATCCTCCTTCTAGCTACACTGAGACTAATTTCTCTGGAACCATTCTTGTGAGCCAGCAGGTATTCATTGCGTGAAAAGGAGCAAATGAAACCAGTTTACCCACTTCTGATGAAGGAAATAAAATGTGTTCTCAGTTTATCTTCTGAAACCAAGGAAGCAGCTTGTGTTTCTAACATTCTCATGTTTACAACAGTTGATTTAAACACAGAAATATTGCAAATTGTGAATGAAACAGATGATATAATGTGTAGATTACTTAATGCAGCAGACTGATGCTTGCTGGAGTTACTGTATATACTATGTGCACCACTGTAGTGGAGTACAGTTCAGCTGCACAACACTTAATGGTTCAGCTTGTGTTTCCTATGAATTACTCTACAAAAAACTGCACCTGTCTAGAAACAGGCAAATAAATTTAAGCTTCCCACACAAGCCTCAGCCTTTACACACATTATTATTGTTTTAATACTACCTGACGTAAACTCCGAGCTGACAAACGTGCAGAACCATGAGCTGCCTCTGGGTAGGCAGGCCTTCAACCTTTGTCTTCATCTTAAACTGGTCATAGCTGTACCAAAGCCAGCTGTAAGCCTGAGCCAGCAGTGTTGACCCCACAAGTAGCAGCAGCAGAACACCGAGGCAGGCGTATGCCTTTTCTTGGTAGAAGATAACAGCGGCCCATATATCCAGTCCTATGTCAGTCAGAAACAAGGGCAGGCCCACGCAAGTGATGAGAAAATCCCAGCAGGAGTATTTAGACTCACTCTGAGTGTCTGACATGTTCTCTGTCCCACTGCCTGCTTCTAACACAGCTGCATCTTATAACTGACAGCTGATTATAACTCACATATAACCTGTGAATGACTGACAGTGAGAACCAAACTTTGGTTTTAAAAAAAACCTCCTAGAAACTGATCCACCCATTTTTTTTCAGTAGCGTCTTAAAGATGTATCGGCATATTCCATACATGTAGACTCCTCCTACTGAAAGGTTTCCATTTAACAATGCTGTGGTAATTCCATTGAAAAATCAGTAGAACTTGTAAAAAAAAAAAAAAAAAGATCTGCAACTGATCACAGTCAGAGAGTTTTAACACACCTTATCTGTTATAAATATTATGTTCACATTTAATAGAAATGCATTTAAATGCAAAATAAATGTTTAGATTTGAAAGTGCTGTACTTGTACTTTAATTGCAAAAGCCTGCAAGTATTGGCCCATTTTTTTAAAGGAAGTTGACCAAAATTGCAAATAAAATCACGTCTGTGAAGATTCTCAGTCATCCAGGTCATCATAGTCAAAGGAGCTTGCAAAGAAAAGCGTCTGGACTTGTTTAAGTTGTGTTCATTTTTTGTTATTTTTTTATAGGTATTTTTATTTATTTATTTATTTATTTATTTTGTGTCCCGTTTGGATCTTTAGCCATCAGAATTGTTGTCTTAAGGCCAAGAAAGATGCCAAGCGGATTTATTTTACCAACTGGATCATCATGGCCTTGCCATATTGGTCCATTTGATTGACCTTTATTATAATTATGTATTTATTTTATTTTCAGTTGCTACAAACGGGACAGGACAGGGAGAAAGAATGAAAGAAAGAGAGGGAGAGAAAGAAAACCAGAGGGGAGAAGAGACGGTGAGAAGGGGGGGAAGAAAGAAAAAAACAAAAAAACAAACAAAACACCTGGATCACCTGTATGGAGAAAAAAACAGAAGAGAAAGCAAACAACAAAGAGCAACATAATAAAAAAAACAGCACCATCACAATAAACTAGCTAGCAGTAGATATCAGTAGATACTAAATAATAAACGATATTGTGCAGCACGCAAGATAGACAGCGCACAATGTGCTTTGAGGCAGCAGCCAAGAAAGGTGTAGTCCGCGTCTGTGAACACCCGTGTGTACACCTGTGTGCATACCTGTGTGGATCAGCATGCTTGTATTCCAAAGGTTTCTCCATGTAACGATCTGCTAGGGAGTGTGGGGAGCCACAGCCCCGTCCCCCAGGGTATGAAGCAGGTATGGAGGAGATCAAAACTCCAGACATCCAGAGGATACCCAGAGTACAAGCAACTTAAACAAGTCCAGACGCTTTTCTTTACAAGCTCCTTTGACCATATAAAATCACATTTTCTCATGAAAGAGTATTATTATTCTTGGTGCACATCCCAAGACATTGTGACAAGTTGGAATCAGGAATCTTCTCTAGATGAAAATGGCCTGAAATTGAAAAAGAAACTGAACCTATCACAAAATCTGCACCAATCTGCAGAATGATAGTGACTGTCAGTGTGGCACCCAGATCAGAAAAGTCAGTGGTGAGGATTTGTACAAACCTCTTTAGTATTCCTGCATCTCTGAAAACCAGAACAACATGAAACATAACCAGTTCCCCTTTAACTACTTGCCAAATATGCTGAGTTGAGTTTCTCTGTAAGCATGCTTATGACAGCAGGTATTCGTGCATAAAAACGAGCCACTATTGTCTAAACAAAACAATTTGCATCCGTTTACGTGAAACGTCAAATGTCATCAGCCACCTATTGAATACAAGAAAATGGAGACATGACCAGAAAACACTTAAAAACTAGGTTCATAGCTGGTGGAGGTTATCACAGCTGTGGTTGGGTGAGAAGCAAGATAGAACCTGGGCAGGTTGTCAGCCTGTTGCGACACAGAGAGCAGATAACCATTAACAGCCATGGCCATGTCAGAATTCCCACTTAGCCTAACGGAGCATGTGTTTGGACTATGGGAGGAAACCAGAGTACCTGTAGAGGAGAACGTGAACCAAACATAGAAAGGTCTCGGCCTTGATTTGAACCTGATACTACTTCACTATGAGGCTAACTACTGCACCTCTGTAAGGGAGTACAGTGCAGCTGCCAAACGAATCAGTGCTTTCATTTCATTTGCTTGTAAACACAATGTTTCTACAGGTGCAGGAATCTCAGCAGACAGCCGAGCATCCTTTGCACTACACCCTCTGTCCATGCAGCTCCCTAACTCCAGTATTGAGAGCAGACCTAAAGCAGACTCATTCATGTGTGTGCAACATGTGAGAAAGAACAGCAGCTGATAAGATCCTGATCAAACATGCATTACTTGTTGCATACATTTTTTGAATGAATTATTCTTTTAGTCCGTTACCAAGTTTACTTTTTTTTGTTGCATAACTTAAATTTTTACTGTTTATGTTTTGTTTGCTTTTTTTTTTTTTGCAAAAGGACTCTAGCTGCATATTTGGAGTTTTAAGTAGATCATAACACAGACCCTGCAGGCCTGCCCCGTGGAGACAGTGAGGTCCTCCCACTTCCTTGAAAACATAATCTCCCAGGACCTAAAAGTGGGAGCTAAACATCATCTACTTCATCAGGAAGGCACAGACGATGCACTTCCTGTACCAGCTGAAAAGAATCAACCTGTCAAAGTCAGTTATGGTGCATTTGTACTCCTCCATCAGTGTAGTGCGCTACTACCACTGTCAAGATCAGAGTGCAGCACGTCATCCCCTTTGGTTGAGATGACTTAACAGCGCCCCCTCGCTGCTCAGTCAATGTGTTACAATAACACACTTACTTTCTCAGGACCCGATTGTTTTAAATGCACAAATAAGAAATAGAAAAGAAGGACGATAACTTGTATTATTATATTTTGAAATTCACTAGCTGGGTCCACATCCTCATTTTAGGTTTGACAGCGTAGGTAAAGGTGAGTGCTTGGACATGAACTTAGCCTGGTAGATCCCCAAGGAGGGAGGGAGGGTGGGGCACGTAAACGAGAATGAACAGCTTGCAGAACTGGGGGAACATATATAGATGACAACCGGAAGGAGCGTGTTTGGAGGCGTGGTCGCATTCCTGAAATTCCGATACATAATCTCTAATATAAGAGCACAACTCAATAGTATTTTGTACAACTAAAATAATGAAATTACAATTTAAGATAAAGTGTTGTTTGTTCCAACATACATCAAAATGTATTCATTATATAAAATAAGTTACAATAGAATTTGTTTCTTCTTTTCGGTAAAAGTGTGTTTAATTTATAATAACATTTGTCTCCTTTTGTTTGGATTCATTTGCACACAGAACTGAAAGTGACCGACAAAGCTTTAAACTATTGTTTCATATAGCTCTAAACCTAATATATGTTTTTCCAGCCATTAAAAAAAAATAAAAATAAAAAATAAAATAAAATAAAATAAAATAAAATAAAATTGACCACATAATCATAAATAACCCACTGCAGAATAGTCATGTCATACAAGGATTTATTTCCATTAAAACTAATAAATAATAATAATAATAATAATAATAATAATAATAATAATAATATTAGACAAAATATACTTTATCCCAAAGTTGGGAATTCTGTTACAATAGATTAATAAATTAACTTAAACACATCAAACAAACTTAAGTAGGCACTATGTGACATAAATATGTTTTGTAGCTTCATACACCTTTTTAAATCCAAGTTTGCTTAACATAAAAAATAAAAAATTACATTATTGATTGTAAAGGTCATCAACACTGGGAGTCAAACGGAAGGCATTGGCATCTTTTCACCATGTAGCAGCCTTAACGTATTTTAGATGCGTTGTGTTATATCCACATCAGTCCAAGTGATCTTGGCAAACACTGTAGAAAAACAGTCTGACACTGAGCCATCTATATTATTCAAAAATGGCAGCCTTATCACATGTTTCAAATCTAAACCAGAATAAATCTGTATTAGGAGAGAGAGGTGCTCTATTGCTCAAGAAATCAAGATTTCAGGTCCATGGAGGCTGTCTGGGGATTTTAAGGCAACTCATTAATTCTGTAAAACAGAACATTTGTACTTTAGACTTGAGTAAAGTACAGTTTACAATAGTGCAACATTGTTAGAATATTGCTTTGTTATAATAAAGAAAATATATTTTTTAAATTATTTTTTACACCGTTATATTCTTCAGAAAAATAAAAATAAAATTTTTTAAAAAAAAGCAGTGCAATAATATTTCAAAAAGATCTCCATAACAGTTTCAAACATGCATGTTACTGACCTGAAAGCCTGTCCTTTTAAAGGAAAACAAAAGACTGATGTCTAGAAATGTTTTGTTAGATGGTAGCACCACTTAATGAAGAGCAGAAAGTGCTTTTAAGAATTTGTCTCCAAACTAAGTTGAGTAATGCCTTGTGAGAATGTATGAGTGATTGGTTAGGAAGCAGGTGATCCACAATATCACACAGCCTTTATGATCTAGCTTTAAAAAGTAGCTGGTTTCATGACATCTGCATGACTGAGTCTCTTTGTAGCCTCCACATCCTGTGGATGTCAAATGATGCAGGTCATGAGTAGAAATTCTTGGCCAGCTTCCTCATTCTTTTATTGTAGTGTGCTGAGACTTCTGTTGCAGAGCTCATCATGCGGAAGTCCACCTGATCTACAGATTGCTGCTCATCGCTGTCAAGGTTTGGGTGGAAGAACTTATAATAAATAACTTTGAGTATTAGACCGAGGATGTAAACCACAACAACACAGACAGCTGTGATTAAAGCGTACGTGGGCTCTATCACAAAATCAGGAGGATCTGTGCTCATCTTCCAGCACCACACAGCACAGAGGATGCAAATATCAGTCAGCATATACCCGTGATAGAGCACAGTCCTGTACCGCGTCTTCCCCTCGGCCACATTAAACCAGTCGAAATACCAAATGAGGCCAACAGTGGCTCGATAAAGCCATTCTCCACAAGGACTTTCCATGAACTCTGTCTTGGATCGCCAAGCGAAGAAGAATAAAACCAGCCAAGAGCAGATGAAGTGGGTGAAGATGAAGCAGGGCAGCACGGAGGCGAAAAGAGCGAGAGCAGTGAGACGGGAAGAGATGAGAACCAGGTTCCAGATGAAGTAGATGACTGATGAGGTTATGTTCTGCTTCTTCTTGTCAACCAGGAAAGAGCGCAGCGAGCGATGATAGGTCGTCACAGCGAAGGCGATAGCCGAGGCCGAGCCGACGGCCTTCAACACTGAGGGAAACGAGAGGCAGCGTTAGAAAGTCCAGAAATGACTGAGAAATCTTGTTAAGCCAGGTGATTCTGTATGAAGACGAAAAAATCTGGAAAGTATTCCAACCTGATCACCTCAGAATCACCAAACTTTTAATGCAAGATAACATTAGTGCATTTACTGAAGCCAGGGGGAAAATTCCAACAATGACAATATCACACGTGGTTAGAAGCCATTAAAGGTTTTCCCTCAATGAATTATGCAAAGGAGATCAAAAATCCAAGGTACTAGTGGTCGTTTCTCTACATCAGAAACATAAGCTGTTGGAACTCTAATATATCAAATCAGATTGGTGCTCACAGTTGGTTGCAATAAATGTTTGACAAGAAAGAGATTTTGACCATCTCCTGTACATACAGTGGCTTGCAAAAGTATTCGGCCCCCTTGAACTTTCCCACATTTTGTCACATTACAGCCACAAACATGAATCAATTTTATTGGAATTCCACGTGAAAGACCAACACAAAGTGGTGCACACGTGAGAAGTGGAACAAAAATCATACATGATTCCAAACATTTTTTACAAATAAATAACTGCAAAGTGGGGTGTGCATAATTATTCAGCCCCCTTTGGTCTGAGTGCAGTCAGTTGCCCATAGACATGCCTGATGAGTGCTAATGACTAAATGTGCACCTGTGTGTGATCTAATGTCAGTACAAATACAGCTGCTCTGTGATGGCCTCAGAGGTTGTCTAAGAGAATATTGGGAGCAACAACATCATGAAGTCCAAAGAACACACCAGACAGGTCAGAGATAAAGTTATTGAGAAATTTAAAGCAGGTTTAGGCTACAAAAAGATTTCCCAAGCCTTGAACATCCCACGGAGCACTGTTCAAGCCATCATTCAGAAATGGAAGGAGTATGGCACAACTGTAAACCTACCAAGACAAGGCCGTCCACCTAAACTCACAGGCCGAACAAGGAGAGCGCTGATCAGAAATGCAGCCAAGAGGCCCATGGTGACTCTGGACGAGCTGCAGAGATCTACAGCTCAGGTGGGGGAATCTGTCCATAGGACAACTATTAGTCATGCACTGCACAAAGTTGGCCTTTATGTAAGAGTGGCAAGAAGAAAGCCATTGTTAACAGAAAACCATAAGAAGTCCCGTTTGCAGTTTGACACAAGCCATGTGGGGGACACAGCAAACATGTGGAAGAAGGCGCTCTGGTCAGATGAGACCAAAATGCAAAACGCTATGTGTGGCGGAAAACTAACACTGCACATCACTCTGAACACACCATCCCCACTGTCAAATATGGTGGTGGCAGCATCATGCTCTGGGGGTGCTTCTCTTCAGCAGGGACAGGGAAGCTGGTCAGAGTTGATGGGAAGATGGATGGAGCTAAATACAGGGCAATCTTGGAAGAAAACCTCTTTGAGTCTGCAAAAGACTTGAGACTGGGGCGGAGGTTCACCTTCAAGCAAGACAACGACCCTAAACATAAAGCCAGGGCAACAATGGAATGGTTTAAAACAAAACACATCCATGTGTTAGAATGGCCCAGTCAAAGTCCAGATCTAAATCCAATCGAGAATCTGTGGCAAGATCTGAAAACTGCTGTTCACAAACGCTCTCCATCCAATCTGACTGAGCTGGAGCGGTTTTGCAAAGAAGAATGGATAAGAATTTTAGTCTCTAGATGTGCAAAGCTGGTAGAGACATACCCTAAAATTCTGGCAGCTGTAATTGCAGCAAAAGGTGGTTCTACAAAGTATTGACTCCGGGGGCTGATTAATTACGCACGCCCCACTTTGCAGTTATTTATTTGTAAAAAATGTTTGGAATCATGTATGATTTTCGTTCCACTTCTCACGTGTACACCACTTTGTGTTGGTCTTTCACGTGGAAGACCAATAAAATTTATTCATGTTTGTGGCTGTAATGTGACAAAATGTGGGAAAGTTCAAGGAGGCCGAATACTTTTGCAAGCCACTGTATAAAGTTATAAATGAACTTATAAACAAAAAAAAGAAGAGGAAACAAAAAAAAAAAAGCACACAGATATAAAGAACACGTGTCCATTAAGAATTGCACCTGTAATAAGATCTGGATGGCCCTGCTGCAGAATGATGGTGAGCATGAGAGTGAGCTGCGGGGCGCTCTCTGCAAACGTCTCTATGATTCGTAACATGCTCAGATCGTGGTTCAACGACACGGCTATGCTCTCGGAATCAGGCTCCTGTTCATCTGCAGAGGAACCCGTATGTCGGCTGGCACCATTCTCAGGGTCGGGGATCTTCTTGTAGAAGCTTTGCACAGCCATTTCCAGGACTCCTGCATGCCTGCGAAACAGGAAAATATGAAACATAACCAGTTAGACTGAATCCTCCCGTCAAATATGCTGCATTGAATTTCTAAGGAAGCATGCACGAGAGAAGAAAACTACAATCCAAATAATATCAGGTTCACCCACTCAGCATGGAGACAGGAAGGAGATGCATTACCTCATCAGCTCAGCTATTGTAAACCAGAAAACTGAGGCATGACTCATGTTTCAGATATTTCCCAGGTCTCAACTACGGGTTTACACACAGACATATATAAAGCAGGGCGAAACGAAACCAAAAATGTAATCTGTGGATAGTTTATTACAGCAGACAGTCAGTTGCACAACATTGTAGTATAGTAACCGCAGATTGTCAGTCTGCATTTCCTGTATGGGACGGTCAGGGTGGCACCCTTAGATAAGCTGAACTTCTTAAGTATTCCCTGCTTACACCTACTTCAAAAACAAAAACAGGCACTTTGCACTTATAGTTATTATTTAAAAAAAAAAAAAAAAAAAAACTACCTGAAGTAGATTCCCAGCTGAAATACGTGGAGCAGCTTGAGCTGCCTCGGGGACGGCAGCTTCTCGACCTTTGTCTTCCTCTCAAAGTCGTCATAGCTGTACCAAAGCCAGCTGTAAGCCTGAGTGAGCAGCGACGAGCCCAGGAGAAACAGCACCAGCACACCGAGGTACACGTAGGCCCTTTCCTTATAAAAGGACACAGCAGCCAGTACATCCAAAACAACGTCAAGCACGAACAGCGGCAGGCCCACACAAGTGAAGAAGAAGTCCCAGCAGTTGTATTTAAACTTGGTCCGAGTACCTGACATGTTCTCTGCGTGCCTCTGACACAGCTACACGTTAACATTGACAGCTGATTATGATTCAAGCAGCAGTTCTGACACAAACGAAAGCAACGACCAAAGTTCAGCGTTTAAAAACACCTCCTACAGTCTGACCCGCCCATGTTTGCAGGGTCGTCTTAAAGGCACATCGAGGTATTTCACACACGTACACGCCTGCTATTGACAGCCGCCCCTTTAACATTAACTGACGGTATTTCCACACAGAAGTTAATGGCTTACAGTAAAATCTAAAGTAAATCTAGTAAAAACAGACAAATAACAAATAGAAAATTTTAACAAATGTGTATTTTTATTGCAGGGAATAGGTTAAAGTTTAACAACAAACACTGAGCCTCACTTTTGATACTCGCCGACAACATGAAAAAACGTGGATTCAAACACTGTCTCGCAGGTTTTTGTAATAAAATGCCTCATATATTACAAATAATGCTGAATCTTTGCTGAATCTTTAGGCCAGTACACGTACTGAACTTTGAACTAAGATTGAAGTAAACAAAGTTGTTTTTTGTTTTGTTTTGTTTTTTACATTTGAACGAGCTAAACAAACACTGGATGAGTGAATAAAATTAACACTAAATCTGGTACCTGAACACACTGAAATCTCTTCATTTTTAACATATTTATGGCTGTGATGAATCAGCATCTCTCTCATGTGTTTTAATACCTGTGACATGACGGTCATGAGCCTGCACACAGACGTCGTGTTGAACAGATGGCGCTGTGGTGAGGTTAGAATAACTAAGAGCTGATTGCGCTCAAAACTGAGACTTTTTGTCTGATTGTAAACAGCCTTGAAAGTTAAATGTTGCTACCAGGAGCGTCGTAGTGGAGGCTAAAGGGACGCTCAGATAAAGACACCCACGGAGGCAAAGGAAGGAGGCAGCAGTAGGTCTGGATGCAACGCAAAACAGCAAATAGCTGCTTTTAAGATTGATTAAGAAAAACTGCATTATTTTCTAAACACAAGAGAAGTAATCTTATTTCAATATATAACACAAAAAACGAAGACATAATTTTTTTCCATAGTAAAAAAAAAATCAGCGCAGTTCGCCCGCTTGTACTAAATATTATCCTTCCTACCTTATACATAAGCAACAGGCACATGACACGTTCATATTGACCCACAGTCGTGTGAAGCTGTAAAATGTGAGTGTTTAATGAGGGTCTGTACAGCTTTGGAGTGTGTTAGTGTGTGTTTGAACTGACCTGAACCTCCTCTCTGTGGGCAGAAGGTCAAAGGGGTGATTTTTGCGTGCATCAATCCTGCAGAGGATCTGTGTAGCAAATAGTGGGGGAAAAGATGTGAGAAGGGCTGATGGAAGTGAAGAGAGCGTGAAAATTAAGGTTTTCTACCACAGAGAAGAGCTTCTGTGTCAGGGGTGAAAATAGTTTTAGGGTAAATGTAGAAGAGAGATGAATCAAAAAAAAAAAAAAAACCAAACATATTTCTAATTGATGTATGAATTTCATTGTAAAATTCTGAGAGCCTGTTCTTTGTGTTCTTTCAACGAGCCAGTGGGCGGGGCCTGTCTAAGACATCAGAGGAAAGAGAATCAGGCCTGACGTCACAGTCGCCCTATGACAGCTGGGATAGGCTCCAGCGCCCCCTCCCCCCCCCCCCCCCGCAACCCTGAAAAGGATAAGCGGAAGCAAATGGATGGATGGAAATTTAAAAACAAACAATTTCTAATTAATGTATCAATTTTTAGAGCCTGTTCTGTGTGGGCGGGGCCTATTTTCAATGAGTGTACGTTGTTGTGGGGGCCTGTCTCAAACATCAAAGGAAAGAGAATCAGGCCTGACGTCACAGTCAACACAAGTCTATAAATTGCCAGGTGAACCTGCACACAGGACAAGCACGTTTCTTACCTACAGTCACGAGCAAGTCTCTAGACGAACTTTTGTTCTGCTACAGACAACTTTAAACCCTGATTCATATCTGAATATCTGACTCATTGTACCACAGTAGATTTGTTTCACAGTTAAATATCAAAAATGAGCTACGAGAAAGGAAATCCAAAATTTGTATGCACTCTCCCACAGAGTAAATTCTACGACTTTATTCAGGCTAGGAAAACCTTCGAAAACACTTTGTCTGAGACACTCAAACAGCTGAATGCCCAAATTTCAATGGTACCCACCAAGCCGGACCAAAATGAGATCCAAGCTGGAGAACTCACTGATCAATCAGCTTCATGCCCAGTTCAAATGAACAGTACCACCAAAGAAAAATGGGATCAGGCCTGTTCATATCAGGAAAAGACCAGAAACTTTGACCTTGAGATGAACCGTCTTAAAGAGCAGCTTCAGCAGAGGGACAGTGAAATCCTGATCCTGAAACAGGAGAAGGACAGTCTGTCTGCCGAGCTCACGCAGTTTCAGAAACATGAAGGAAATCTGAAAAAAACTCTGTGGAAAGAACAAACACAGAGAGAGAATCTGGAGCGGGAGAAAAAGGTCCTGGAGGAAGGAAATAAGAAACTCCTGGAAGAGCAGAAAGTGGTAAACGACACAAACGAAAAACTTAAAGAGGCCATAACAAAATTTAAGGAAGCAAACGAAGCATGTAAAAAAGAACTGGAGGCCATGAAAGCTCTGCAACTACAGAGTGAAAAGAGAGAAATTTTTACACAGGATCATCAGGAAGCATCTGGGACGACACAGAAGAAAATCTTCACAGCTGAAAAACAAGACTTTGATAAAATAAAGTCTTGTTTGTCTGGCTCAGATTTAGGTCCTTCTGACATCAGTCTGGCATCTGATTGTCTGAGTGGGGAAAAGTTGTGTGTCAACATACTGATCCAGTTGGTGGTTTTTCAGGCCATAGAGAAAAAATACAAGCTCTTCACAGAGCGCCTCACTCCTGACTGCATCAGCGATCGTCTGATTGAGAAGATCTGGCCTGAAATCAAGCACAAACATTTGGATCTGTCCCCAAAACGGCTGAAAAATCTAGACAAGGCCATTCTCAAGGATCTTTGCAAAGCACACAACTGCAAGGAAAAACATTTGATTTTTAATCTGAGGGAACACCTTGATAATATTACTGTCCCAGCCTTCACCAAACACCTGTTGTCATTACCAAGAAGAGTCCTCAGTGTCTCTAAACACAGAGAAGAGTACAAGGAAGTGGTGAAAAACGTCACTAAAGATCTGGTAATGCACGCTATGAGCCAAGAAAATGATACAATGGATCCAGGAACATCTGATTTTATTATAGAGAAGCTTTCCCATAAGATCTGGATGGAAATTTTGTCCAAAAGCTACAAAATGTCCTTGGAGAACATTGAACAACTCGCCCTGACGGTGTACAACGACCTTAATGAAAAGTGGCCTTCTCCAGTACTCTCAATGAAGTCGAGCAGCCTGGCGGTTGACAAAGAAATCGTCAGCAGCTTCAAAAAACACGCCAAACTGAGGAGTCAAAACATCATCTTTAGGGTTTTCTCGTGTGCACGCTAAAATTGAACTGAAACGTGCATGCGACTATGTGACAAAACTCTCAAAGTGGCTTAAATTATTCATTTAAATTTGGCATCTAAGTTTAATTTTAAAACCAGAGTGGTTAAAAAGAACCCCTCTTCTTCTCCCAACTTCCTTCCCTCATCACCAACTGGCCGAGGCAGATGGCCACCCCATCCCAGAGCCTGGGTCTGCCGGAGGTTTCTCTCTTTTAAAAGTGAGTTTTTCCTTCCCACTGTCGCCAAAGTGCTTGCTCTAGGGGGTTAGTTTTTGTGCATTCTTGTAGGGTCTTCACCTTACAATATAAAGCACCATGAGGGAAGTGTTGTTGGGGCTTGGCGCTGTTTCTTAGCTCAAAATGTCCAATTACAACAGGACATTTTGAGTTAAGAAACAGCGTCAAACCACAAATTAAAATAAAAAAATTAAATGAAAAAAAACAACTGTGACTTTGTGCTTTGTTTCATTTGCTGTAAATTTGCTAAGAATGTAATATAAGATTAGAATAGTGTTTATTTGTCTGCTTATTTATAAGGAACTCCATTAGCTTCCACAACAGTGGTTGCTAGTCTTCCTGGGGCCTAAGCCATCAAATACAATCAATTAAAATATTACACAATAAAGTGGATTTTATATGAAAGTGCAAAATTTCTCCTCTGCCACACTCCTGGCTGTAATCTAAAGCACAGCGTTAACATAACTTTATGGCAGGTCAGGTACTACCATAAACAAGGTATAGCGTCACATCAGCAGTGACAACATCAGTGACATCGCTTCACGTCCTTTATAAGATTTTGTTTTCCTGATGTGTCATGATTTTTAGTATTCCCCAAAATCCGTAATTAGTAATAAGCTGTTGAAAAATAAAAAGATCACCTTAAAAAAAACTAGTACACATATTCTCTGTGTTTTAATTGGATGCAGGATGAAAGCAAACATGTCACACTGATGTGTTACAGCATTTTTCTTTTTTTAAATGAGTGAAGTTATCAAACCAGAAGCCAAGAGGCTTGATGTTGTGTCCAGTCCTACTGGATCCCTACTGTCTGTTTAACGAGCAGGCTGTGAAGTGTTAACAGCTCAATGTTGCTCTTTTTTTTGGCACCTGTTAGATGTTTAGTAATGATGCTGGATTCCTGATTCCTTGCAAGCTTTGTTTACTATGTAACTGAGAGACATTAGATGCAAGCAGCTTGACTCCCGGGGGCGGGTCTAGCGTTAGACGTTTTCTCACTGGCTGCGTGCGCAGAGTATTACTTTGAACAGGAATAGGAAACAAGCATTAATGAACAATACTAATCAGATGTTCTACAGCACCTGAAACATTTGAACAAGCTAAACAAACCCTGGATGACTGAATAAAATTAGCACTAAATCTGGTACTTGAACACAGTGAAATCTCTTCATTTCTAACATATTTATGGCTGTGATGAACACGCAGCGCTCTGAAAATGGGCTTAGGTTAAATTTAGAAGAGGGATGAATTAAAATTTAAAAATAAACAAAAACACATTTCAAATTAATGTATGAATTTAACTGACAAATTCTGAGAGCCTGTGGGCGGGACCTATTTTCAATGGGCGGGACCTATTTTCAAACATCAAAGCAAAGAGAATGAGGCCATGACATCACAGTCACCAAAATTCTATAAATAGGGGTGAAACAGCACACTGGTCAAGCACGTTTCTTACTTACAGTCACGAGCGATTCACTAGACGAACTTTTGTTCTGCTACAGCCAACTTCAAACCCTGATTCACATTTGATTATCGAATTCACATCTGAATATCTTATTTAGTGTAACACGCTAAATTTGTTTCAAAGTTAAATATCAAAAATGAGCAATCAGGAAGGAAAACCAGAATTTGTCTTCACTCTGCCAAAGAGTGCACTCGACAACCTCATGCTGGTTAGGAAAGCCTTGCAAAACTCTCTGACTGAAAACAAACTTTTAAAAGAGGGTGAAAGTAGAGCCAGACAGCAAATCAAACAGATGATGACTCAAATTTCAAACATGCGCACCAAGCTGGAGCTGTATGAGAACCAAGCTGCAGGAGTCACTGACGAATCAGTGTCGCGCAAACCGCAGGTGAGCAGCGCCACCAAAGAAAAAGAGCAACAGACGTGTTCAGATCAGGAAAAGGTCAGCAACCTTGACCTTGAGATGAACTGTCTGAAAGAGCAGCTTCAGCAGAGGGACAACGAAATCCTGATGCTGAAACAGGAGAAGGACACTCTGTCTGCCAAGTTCACGCAGCTCCAGAAACATGAAAGAGATCTGAAAGAAACTATGTGGAATGCTCTGTGGAAAGAACAAACACTGAGAGAGAATCTGGAGCAGGAGAAAAAAGTCCTGGAGGAACAAAATAAGAAACTCCTGGAAGAACAGAAAGTGGTGAAGGACACAACAGAAGAAGTCAAAGAGGCCATCACAAAATGTCAGGATGCAGAGAAAGAAGAGAAAGAACTGGAGGAGGACAAGAAAGCTCTGCAGCCACAGAGTGAGGACTCCAGCGAGATTAAAGAAAGTCAGGCAGAGACAAACATACCAGAAATGCAGACAGAACTGGACACGCAGAGAAAAGAATTAGTAGAGTCTCAGACTGAAACACAGGAGACGGCAACCCCAGAGTCGTCCTCATCTGATTGTCTGAGTGGGGAAAAGTTGTGTGTCAACAAAGTGATTGAGTTGGTGGTTTCACAGGCCATAGAACAAGTCTCCACTAAATACAAGCTCTTCACAGAGCGCCTCACTGCTGACTGCATTAGCGATCGCCTGATGGAAAAAATTTGGCCTGAAATTGAGCTGAAACATTTGGATCTATCCCCCAAATGGCTGAAAAACATAGACAAGGCCATTCTCAAGGATCTTTGCAAAACACACAACTGCAAGGGAAAATATCTGATTTTCAATCTGAGGGAACAGCTTGATAGTATTACTGTCCCAGCCTTCACCAAACACCTGTTGGCATTACCAACAAGAGTACTTAGTGTCTCTAAACACAGGGAAGAGTACCAGGAGGCTGTGAAAAATGTCACCAAAGATCTGGTAATGCACGCTATGAAGGGAGAAAATGAGGCAGCTACATGGAATGCAGGAACATCAGAGTTTATTGTACAGAGGCTTTCCCACAAGATCTGGAACAAAATTTTGTCCAAAAGCTACAAAATGTCCATGGAAAACATTGAACAACTCGGCCTGAAAGTAGCCAATGATCTCCGTGAAAAGTGGCCTTCTCCAATACTGTTAATGAGGTCAAGCAACCCAGTGGTTGACGAAGCGGTCGTCAGCATATTCAAAAAACATGCCAAGCTGAGGAGCCAAAATGTCATCTTGAGGGTTTTCTCATGAGCACGCTAAAATCGAACTGAAACGTGCACGTGATTATGTTACAAAACTCTTAAACTGGCGTCAAATATTCTTTTAATTCAGCAACCTAAATTACATTTTAAAACCCCAACTTCCTTCCCTCATCACTAACTGGCCGAGGCAGATGGCCACCCCCATCTCAGAGCCTGGTTCTGCCGGAGGTTTCTCTCTTTTAAAAGTGAGTTTTTCCTTCCCACTGTCGCCAATGTGCTTGCTCTAGGGGCTTAGTTTTTGTGCATTATTGTAGGATCTTCACCTTACAATATAAAGCACCATGAGGGAAGTGTTGTTGGGGCTTGGTGCTGTTTCTTAGCTCAAAATGTCCAATTACAACAGGACATTTTGAGTTAAGAAACAGCACCAAACCACAAATTAAAATTAAAAAATAAAATGAAAAAAAAACAACTGTGACTTTGTGCTTTGTTTCATTTGCTGTAAATTTGCTAAGAATGTAATATAAGATTAGAATAGTGTTTATTTGTCTGCTTATTTATAAGGAACTCCATTAGCTTCCACAACAGTGGTTGCTAGTCTTCCTGGGGCCTAAGCCATCAAATCCATCCATCCATTCGCTTCCGCTTATCCTTTTTCAGGGTCGCGGGGGGCGCTGGAGCCTATCCCAGTTGTCATAGGGCGAGAGGCGGGGTACACCCGGGACAGGTCGCCAGTCTGTCGCAGGGCCAACATACAGGGACAGACAACCATTCGCACTCACTTCCATTCGCACATTCACACCTAGTGACAATTTGGATTATCCAATTAACCTATCCCCACTAAGTGCATGTCTTTGGACGGTGGGAGGAAGCCGGAGTACCTGGAGGGAACCCACGCAAACACGGGGAGAACATGCAAACTCCACACAGAAAGACCCCGGCCTGATGGTGGAATTGAACTCAGGAACTTCTTGCTGTGAGGCAACAGTGCTAACCACCGTGCCACCGTGCTGCCCAATCAATTAAAATATTACACAATAAAGTGGATGCAAAATATCCACAATTTGGCTCTTACATCCACAGTGAGATTTTGCAATTGTGAAAATATAAGCATATAAATATCAATAACACTGAGGCAAAACACACCAATAATGTTGTTTAGATATTCTACTTTCCATGTTCCAGATCCCCAGAATTGATATTTTCACCGAATGGTCTTTTCTGTCTGCCAGTGTGTCATGCAGGTTTCAAGATTAATAAGCGCTGACACTCAACCTGACAAAGTGTGAATTTGCCAAGGCCACTGTAACATACTTGAGCAGGGAAGTGGGACGTGGTCAGGTGCGGCCCCTTAGCGCCAAAGTGGTGGCGATTAATGAATATCCCACACCTAAATAAAGGACTAGAACTGTGCAGATTCCTGGGAATGGTAGGTTATTACAGGAACTTCTGCAAAAACTTCTCCTCCATAGTCCAGCCATTAACTGATCTACTTAGTCCAAAAGTGGATTTTATATGAAAGTGCAAAATTCCTCCTCTGCCACACTCCTGGCTGTAATCTAAAGCACAGCGTTAACATAACTTTATGGCAGTTCAGGTACTACCATAAACAAGGTATAGCGTCACATCAGCAGTGACAACATCAGTGACATCGCTTCACGTCCTTTATAAGATTTTGTTTTCCTGATGTGTCATGATTTTTAGTATTCCCCAAAATCCGTAATTAGTAATAAGCTGTTGAAAAATAAAAAGATCACCTTAAAAAAAACTAGTACACATATTCTCTGTGTTTTAATTGGATGCAGGATGAAAGCAAACATGTCACACTGATGTGTTACAGCATTTTTCTTTTTTTAAATGAGTGAAGTTATCAAACCAGAAGCCAAGAGGCTTGATGTTGTGTCCAGTCCTACTGGATCCCTACTGTCTGTTTAACGAGCAGGCTGTGAAGTGTTAACAGCTCAATGTTGCTCTTTTTTTTGGCACCTGTTAGATGTTTAGTAATGATGCTGGATTCCTGATTCCTTGCAAGCTTTGTTTACTATGTAACTGAGAGACATTAGATGCAAGCAGCTTGACTCCCGGGGGCGGGTCTAGCGTTAGACGTTTTCTCACTGGCTGCGTGCGCAGAGTATTACTTTGAACAGGAATAGGAAACAAGCATTAATGAACAATACTAATCAGATGTTCTACAGCACCTGAAACATTTGAACAAGCTAAACAAACCCTGGATGACTGAATAAAATTAGCACTAAATCTGGTATTTGAACACAGTGAAATCTCTTCATTTCTAACATATTTATGGCTGTGATGAACACGCAGCGCTCTGAAAATGGGCTTAGGTTAAATTTAGAAGAGGGATGAATTAAAATTTAAAAATAAACAAAAACACATTTCAAATTAATGTATGAATTTAACTGACAAATTCTGAGAGCCTGTGGGCGGGACCTATTTTCAATGGGCGGGAACTATTTTCAAACATCAAAGCAAAGAGAATGAGGCCATGACATCACAGTCACCAAAATTCTATAAATAGGGGTGAAACAGCACACTGGTCAAGCACGTTTCTTACTTACAGTCACGAGCGATTCACTAGACAAACTTTTGTTCTGCTACAGCCAACTTCAAACCCTGATTCACATTTGATTATCGAATTCACATCTGAATATCTTATTTAGTGTAACACGCTAAATTTGTTTCAAAGTTAAATATCAAAAATGAGCAATCAGGAAGGAAAACCAGAATTTGTCTTCACTCTGCCAAAGAGTGCACTCGACAACCTCATGCTGGTTAGGAAAGCCTTGCAAAACTCTCTGACTGAAAACAAACTTTTAAAAGAGGGTGAAAGTAGAGCCAGACAGCAAATCAAACAGATGATGACTCAAATTTCAAACATGCGCACCAAGCTGGAGCTGTATGAGAACCAAGCTGCAGGAGTCACTGACGAATCAGTGTCGCGCAAACCGCAGGTGAGCAGCGCCACCAAAGAAAAAGAGCAACAGACGTGTTCAGATCAGGAAAAGGTCAGCAACCTTGACCTTGAGATGAACTGTCTGAAAGAGCAGCTTCAGCAGAGGGACAACGAAATCCTGATGCTGAAACAGGAGAAGGACACTCTGTCTGCCAAGTTCACGCAGCTCCAGAAACATGAAAGAGATCTGAAAGAAACTATGTGGAATGCTCTGTGGAAAGAACAAACACTGAGAGAGAATCTGGAGCAGGAGAAAAAAGTCCTGGAGGAACAAAATAAGAAACTCCTGGAAGAACAGAAAGTGGTGAAGGACACAACAGAAGAAGTCAAAGAGGCCATCACAAAATGTCAGGATGCAGAGAAAGAAGAGAAAGAACTGGAGGAGGACAAGAAAGCTCTGCAGCCACAGAGTGAGGACTCCAGCGAGATTAAAGAAAGTCAGGCAGAGACAAACATACCAGAAATGCAGACAGAACTGGACACGCAGAGAAAAGAATTAGTAGAGTCTCAGACTGAAACACAGGAGACGGCAACCCCAGAGTCGTCCTCATCTGATTGTCTGAGTGGGGAAAAGTTGTGTGTCAACAAAGTGATTGAGTTGGTGGTTTCACAGGCCATAGAACAAGTCTCCACTAAATACAAGCTCTTCACAGAGCGCCTCACTGCTGACTGCATTAGCGATCGCCTGATGGAAAAAATTTGGCCTGAAATTGAGCTGAAACATTTGGATCTATCCCCCAAATGGCTGAAAAACATAGACAAGGCCATTCTCAAGGATCTTTGCAAAACACACAACTGCAAGGGAAAATATCTGATTTTCAATCTGAGGGAACAGCTTGATAGTATTACTGTCCCAGCCTTCACCAAACACCTGTTGGCATTACCAACAAGAGTACTTAGTGTCTCTAAACACAGGGAAGAGTACCAGGAGGCTGTGAAAAATGTCACCAAAGATCTGGTAATGCACGCTATGAAGGGAGAAAATGAGGCAGCTACATGGAATGCAGGAACATCAGAGTTTATTGTACAGAGGCTTTCCCACAAGATCTGGAACAAAATTTTGTCCAAAAGCTACAAAATGTCCATGGAAAACATTGAACAACTCGGCCTGAAAGTAGCCAATGATCTCCGTGAAAAGTGGCCTTCTCCAATACTGTTAATGAGGTCAAGCAACCCAGTGGTTGACGAAGCGGTCGTCAGCATATTCAAAAAACATGCCAAGCTGAGGAGCCAAAATGTCATCTTGAGGGTTTTCTCATGAGCACGCTAAAATCGAACTGAAACGTGCACGTGATTATGTTACAAAACTCTTAAACTGGCGTCAAATATTCTTTTAATTCAGCAACCTAAATTACATTTTAAAACCCCAACTTCCTTCCCTCATCACTAACTGGCCGAGGCAGATGGCCACCCCCATCTCAGAGCCTGGTTCTGCCGGAGGTTTCTCTCTTTTAAAAGTGAGTTTTTCCTTCCCACTGTCGCCAATGTGCTTGCTCTAGGGGCTTAGTTTTTGTGCATTATTGTAGGATCTTCACCTTACAATATAAAGCACCATGAGGGAAGTGTTGTTGGGGCTTGGTGCTGTTTCTTAGCTCAAAATGTCCAATTACAACAGGACATTTTGAGTTAAGAAACAGCACCAAACCACAAATTAAAATTAAAAAATAAAATGAAAAAAAAACAACTGTGACTTTGTGCTTTGTTTCATTTGCTGTAAATTTGCTAAGAATGTAATATAAGATTAGAATAGTGTTTATTTGTCTGCTTATTTATAAGGAACTCCATTAGCTTCCACAACAGTGGTTGCTAGTCTTCCTGGGGCCTAAGCCATCAAATCCATCCATCCATTCGCTTCCGCTTATCCTTTTTCAGGGTCGCGGGGGGCGCTGGAGCCTATCCCAGTTGTCATAGGGCGAGAGGCGGGGTACACCCGGGACAGGTCGCCAGTCTGTCGCAGGGCCAACATACAGGGACAGACAACCATTCGCACTCACTTCCATTCGCACATTCACACCTAGTGACAATTTGGATTATCCAATTAACCTATCCCCACTAAGTGCATGTCTTTGGACGGTGGGAGGAAGCCGGAGTACCCGGAGGGAACCCACGCAAACACGGGGAGAACATGCAAACTCCACACAGAAAGACCCCGGCCTGATGGTGGAATTGAACTCAGGAACTTCTTGCTGTGAGGCAACAGTGCTAACCACCGTGCCACCGTGCTGCCCAATCAATTAAAATATTACACAATAAAGTGGATGCAAAATATCCACAATTTGGCTCTTACATCCACAGTGAGATTTTGCAATTGTGAAAATATAAGCATATAAATATCAATAACACTGAGGCAAAACACACCAATAATGTTGTTTAGATATTCTACTTTCCATGTTCCAGATCCCCAGAATTGATATTTTCACCGAATGGTCTTTTCTGTCTGCCAGTGTGTCATGCAGGTTTCAAGATTAATAAGCGCTGACACTCAACCTGACAAAGTGTGAATTTGCCAAGGCCACTGTAACATACTTGAGCAGGGAAGTGGGACGTGGTCAGGTGCGGCCCCTTAGCGCCAAAGTGGTGGCGATTAATGAATATCCCACACCTAAATAAAGGACTAGAACTGTGCAGATTCCTGGGAATGGTAGGTTATTACAGGAACTTCTGCAAAAACTTCTCCTCCATAGTCCAGCCATTAACTGATCTACTTAGTCCAAAAGTGGATTTTATATGAAAGTGCAAAATTCCTCCTCTGCCACACTCCTGGCTGTAATCTAAAGCACAGCGTTAACATAACTTTATGGCAGTTCAGGTACTACCATAAACAAGGTATAGCGTCACATCAGCAGTGACAACATCAGTGACATCGCTTCACGTCCTTTATAAGATTTTGTTTTCCTGATGTGTCATGAGTTTTAGTATTCCCCAAAATCCGTAATTAGTAATAAGCTGTTGAAAAATAAAAAGATCACCTTAAAAAAAACTAGTACACATATTCTCTGTGTTTTAATTGGATGCAGGATGAAAGCAAACATGTCACACTGATGTGTTACAGCATTTTTCTTTTTTTAAATGAGTGAAGTTATCAAACCAGAAGCCAAGAGGCTTGATGTTGTGTCCAGTCCTACTGGATCCCTACTGTCTGTTTAACGAGCAGGCTGTGAAGTGTTAACAGCTCAATGTTGCTCTTTTTTTTGGCACCTGTTAGATGTTTAGTAATGATGCTGGATTCGTGATTCCTTGCAAGCTTTGTTTACTATGTAACTGAGAGACATTAGATGCAAGCAGCTTGACTCCCGGGGGCGGGTCTAGCGTTAGACGTTTTCTCACTGGCTGCGTGCGCAGAGTATTACTTTGAACAGGAATAGGAAACAAGCATTAATGAACAATACTAATCAGATGTTCTACAGCACCTGAAACATTTGAACAAGCTAAACAAACCCTGGATGACTGAATAAAATTAGCACTAAATCTGGTATTTGAACACAGTGAAATCTCTTCATTTCTAACATATTTATGGCTGTGATGAACACGCAGCGCTCTGAAAATGGGCTTAGGTTAAATTTAGAAGAGGGATGAATTAAAATTTAAAAATAAACAAAAACACATTTCAAATTAATGTATGAATTTAACTGACAAATTCTGAGAGCCTGTGGGCGGGACCTATTTTCAATGGGCGGGAACTATTTTCAAACATCAAAGCAAAGAGAATGAGGCCATGACATCACAGTCACCAAAATTCTATAAATAGGGGTGAAACAGCACACTGGTCAAGCACGTTTCTTACTTACAGTCACGAGCGATTCACTAGACAAACTTTTGTTCTGCTACAGCCAACTTCAAACCCTGATTCACATTTGATTATCGAATTCACATCTGAATATCTTATTTAGTGTAACACGCTAAATTTGTTTCAAAGTTAAATATCAAAAATGAGCAATCAGGAAGGAAAACCAGAATTTGTCTTCACTCTGCCAAAGAGTGCACTCGACAACCTCATGCTGGTTAGGAAAGCCTTGCAAAACTCTCTGACTGAAAACAAACTTTTAAAAGAGGGTGAAAGTAGAGCCAGACAGCAAATCAAACAGATGATGACTCAAATTTCAAACATGCGCACCAAGCTGGAGCTGTATGAGAACCAAGCTGCAGGAGTCACTGACGAATCAGTGTCGCGCAAACCGCAGGTGAGCAGCGCCACCAAAGAAAAAGAGCAACAGACGTGTTCAGATCAGGAAAAGGTCAGCAACCTTGACCTTGAGATGAACTGTCTGAAAGAGCAGCTTCAGCAGAGGGACAACGAAATCCTGATGCTGAAACAGGAGAAGGACACTCTGTCTGCCAAGTTCACGCAGCTCCAGAAACATGAAAGAGATCTGAAAGAAACTATGTGGAATGCTCTGTGGAAAGAACAAACACTGAGAGAGAATCTGGAGCAGGAGAAAAAAGTCCTGGAGGAACAAAATAAGAAACTCCTGGAAGAACAGAAAGTGGTGAATGACACAAAAGAAGAAGTCAAAGAGGCCATCACAAAATGTCAGCATGCAGAGAAAGAAGAGAAAGAACTGGAGGAGGACAAGAAAGCTCTGCAGCCACAGAGTGAGGACTCCAGCGAGATTAAAGAAAGTCAGGCAGAGACAAACATACCAGAAATGCAGACAGAACTGGACACGCAGAGAAAAGAATTAGTAGAGTCTCAGACTGAAACACAGGAGACGGCAACCCCAGAGTCGTCCTCATCTGATTGTCTGAGTGGGGAAAAGTTGTGTGTCAACAAAGTGATTGAGTTGGTGGTTTCACAGGCCATAGAACAAGTCTCCACTAAATACAAGCTCTTCACAGAGCGCCTCACTGCTGACTGCATTAGCGATCGCCTGATGGAAAAAATTTGGCCTGAAATTGAGCCGAAACATTTGGATCTATCCCCCAAATGGCTGAAAAACATAGACAAGGCCATTCTCAAGGATCTTTGCAAAAGACACAACTGCAAGGGAAAATATCTGATTTTCAATCTGAGGGAACAGCTTGATAGTATTACTGTCCCAGCCTTCACCAAACACCTGTTGGCATTACCAACAAGAGTACTTAGTGTCTCTAAACACAGGGAAGAGTACCAGGAGGCTGTGAAAAATGTCACCAAAGATCTGGTAATGCACGCTATGAAGGGAGAAAATGAGGCAGCTACATGGAATGCAGGAACATCAGAGTTTATTGTACAGAGGCTTTCCCACAAGATCTGGAACAAAATTTTGTCCAAAAACTACAAAATGTCCATGGAAAACATTGAACAACTCGGCCTGAAAGTAGCCAATGATCTCCGTGAAAAGTGGCCTTCTCCAATACTGTTAATGAGGTCAAGCAACCCAGTGGTTGACGAAGCGGTCGTCAGCATATTCAAAAAACATGCCAAGCTGAGGAGCCAAAATGTCATCTTGAGGGTTTTCTCATGAGCACGCTAAAATCGAACTGAAACGTGCACGTGATTATGTTACAAAACTCTTAAACTGGCGTCAAATATTCTTTTAATTCAGCAACCTAAATTACATTTTAAAACCCCAACTTCCTTCCCTCATCACTAACTGGCCGAGGCAGATGGCCACCCCCATCTCAGAGCCTGGTTCTGCCGGAGGTTTCTCTCTTTTAAAAGTGAGTTTTTCCTTCCCACTGTCGCCAATGTGCTTGCTCTAGGGGCTTAGTTTTTGTGCATTATTGTAGGATCTTCACCTTACAATATAAAGCACCATGAGGGAAGTGTTGTTGGGGCTTGGCGCTGTTTCTTAGCTCAAAATGTCCAATTACAACAGGACATTTTGAGTTAAGAAACAGCGTCAAACCACAAAATAAAATAAAAAAAATAAAATAAAAAAAACAACTGTGACTTTGTGCTTTGTTTCATTTGCTGTATTCCTCAATATTGAACCCTTAACAATGGCCTATATTTGTGACTGTTTCTTTTGTAGTTTATTCCTATATGAATATTAAAAACTTGACTCAAAGTATTAAAAATGTATTTACATTGCTTTACAGAAAAAGGGAAAAATCATAGGACTGTGGGGGAAAGAGTGATTACCTCAGTTAAATAACCAGTGTTGACCAGTGTTGGTCAAGTTACTTGAAAAGGGTAATCAGTAACTAATTACTGATTACTTCCCCAAAAAAGTAATCCGGTTACTTTACTGATTACTTATTTTCAAAAGTAATTAATTACTTAGTTACTTAGTTACTTTTTAAAAACACGATTTACAACATGAAGAGGTGATAAAGCGATAGATCTTTCAGCCCAATTCTACTTTTTCTACATAATCCATCATGCAAAATGTAATCAAATGGAAAAGTCTCTTTTTTTTAACTTGTTTTATCAGTTTTAATCTTTTAACTTTATGCATCAAGCAAAAAATTTAATTATATGCAACATTCTCTGACTTGAATAAATTAGTTTAACATTTAAACCTATTTTCTGCACATTCCAGCACATAAAATAAAATATTTTTTGTGTTTACACTCACTCTTTCAAATAGATGCAAGTAAAACACAGCAGAAAATAAATAAAGTCAAAGACTCAGCGGTCCTGTTGCTCTATTTTCACCTGTAAAGCAGGACTGACTGCGGTAGGCGGAGGTTTACCCTGGTGCAGGTGTGCCGCGGTCAGTTGAAGAATCCGTGAGTTTCTCTGTGAATTTCCCATTATGTCATTGCGCACTCGGTGCTTGCTTGGAAGTTTAGGGGTTTTTTTTGCTGTTAAAAAGAAGTTTTCTTCCCAGGCACAATGGACGCTAATGTTTTTGTCACTTTTTATGGAATCAAACTCAAAGTAAGGTCAGTACTTCCAGGCTTTAAACGCTGCACGCTCATACTCTCTCCCACAATCATATGTGATCCATTGTTGATCTGCACACAGCTGTTGTCAATACCTCACTGTTGTCAGAAAAATCACGGTTTTAGTAACGCAGCGTTCCTACGGGAAAGTAACGGTAATCTAATTACCGTTTTTGCAATAGTAATCCCTTACTTTACTCGTTACTTGAAAAAAGTAATCAGATTTCAGTAACGCGTTACCCATCTCTGGTGTTGACTATATTAGGTTCAGCTTTAAGGACCTCTGCATGTCTCCAAATGGCTTTGAATGTCTTTGAAATGAGAATAATACAAATAGAAAAAAAGAAAAGTGGACATCTGAACATTTCCATTAAACTTTACATTTGTGAAAATGACATTGGTTGTATTTATGAGGTTTCTACACAACACTTAAGCTTTAAATAATGTGCATTATGTTTTTTGTTGTTGTTATTGTTTTGAACCACTCGAATGCAAATCTAAACTCTGACATGAATGTTTTCTCCTTTTTTACAAAAGATGTTAGTTGTGAGTTCAGCTCACATGTTGATTAATCGAAGAAATGAATATTTTAGACATCAAATCTCTGTTTGTTGAAAACTTTTTCATCTCTTCAGTGTAATTATTAAAGTATTAAATCACTTCTTTTTCTTCTATGATGTTTTGTGTCTTTATTTCCACATAAACTGATGAAGCAGTAGTGATGGACTGCCTGACAGATGAGGTCAGCAGGAGTCTCTGTGAACTGTGATGTTTGTTGATGACACTGTGATATGTAGTGAGAGTAGGGAGCAGGTGAGGTGGAGGTGTGCTCTGGAGAGAAGATACAGCTTCTCTGCAACTGTGAAAACTTTGACATGAAGTCAGAGGTTCAGGACCAAACCACAGTAACTCCAGTAGCTGAGTCTGCTGCAATAAACCATCTACAGATTACATCATCGGTTTCATGTCTCCTTGTTGTAAAATATGCCTGTGTGTAGACTCATTTAAGAACTGGGAAAATGTTGATGCATGAGTCAAGTCTCAGTCTCCTGACTTACAATAACAAAAGTTTTCTTTCATTTGTTGTAACTGAATTTATTTGCTTCTTCTTGTGTGTGACAAAAATGCTGTTTTTCAGAGAAGCTGGTTATGTTTCATAATTGTTTGGCTCTCAGTCACAGAGGATTCATGGAAAACAAGAGAAACACACAGAGCTTCTACACAAAGTCAGTAAGAGTGTGTCCAGATTCCTGAACCATGATGTCCGCATGTTATGAATGTTCGTGGCAGTGCTCCATGGCTTATGTCATGTGCATGCTCACCATTTTTCCTTCAGCTGGATCCTGTGACAAGAGTTTATTACTCAAGCTAGGTCATGCAGATACTCTGTCAGTATCAGAACAGAGCAACCAGAAGTTAACTTTGACTTCTGCACGTCAGAACGTACAACATACGTTGTGCACTGCAATGAGGAAGCTGGTTTAGAGCTATTACTCCTGATCTGCATCATTTGACATCCACAGGAGTCATGCTATACCACAAATTTTAAATTTAGATCACAGGATTGTGTAGGATTAAGGACTTGGACTTGCATCCTGATTAACCACAGTTCCAGTCTCATATTACTCAGCCTAATGTGGACATAAAATCTCATCTGCACTGTCTGCTCTGGAGAAACATGACTGTATGAAATTGATGTTTGAGGGCTGAGAGGAAAGACTTCTTTGAAAGATATTTTAATGGATCTCTAAATAAAATAAGTGTGAAATTGGTGTAAAAAGCATGTTGACGAATGTGTTATTGTTTAAGGTAAAAGAGGAAAAAACCCGTATTATTGGTAAACCTGTTCAAAGAATATTGCACTGTTACTAGGCTGTACTTTATTGAATTGTAATACATTCACTAAATAAAGGTTAAACGAGCTGAAAGGATACCAAGCTTCCCTTGTTTTTTCAAATGTATGTGAGCTCTGTTTATTTTCTCTGTTTCACTTTTGTAATTTTTCCTTAGAAGAGACTAATAATTAAAGAGGAAACAAATATTCTTTTTACCCCAGGACTGATATACTGATCAAGAGCTGAGCATCAGCATAGAGCACTCAGGTGTGTGTTAACAGAATGTTACACCTCCCAGGAGAAAATTCATCCCAAAGCCAGATGGTGCAATGCTCAGAAAAACTACAAATCTCCCAACAGCTACACCTCAAACTCCACAGGCCTCTGCATGTTAAATATTAATGACAGTTGAATTAGAAAAGGGCTGCACAATTATTTTTTTCAATGGTTACCAGGAGAAAACCATTGTTCTCTTTCTCTGTGTATTTGCACAGCAGCAGATCTACAACAGAATGGCTGAAAAACAATTGAACGTTTGAATTGTCCAGCCATGAAGTCTAGATTCGATTTAATTTAAATGCTGTGGCAGAACCGTGAGAGAGCTGTGCACAAGAGAAACTTAGGATAACTTGATGATCCAAAGCAACATTGTGTGATGTAGAAGAGTGGGTCAAAATTCCTTCGCAATGAGACTGATAACGTCATATAGAAAACTCCCTCGCTGAAACACATTCAGTTTCATTTTCCCACACTTCTTACTACTTTCAGTATTGCGTTGTCATTCATGTTTGCGTGACGGAGGTCACACACATTGTGTGTAAAACAGCCACACGCCGGATGTTGCAACACAGACTTCAAAGCAGCTGACTGCTGTTTCTTATGGGCTCATCATGATTCACTCAGGTTAACAGCTGGATGTGGTACAGCTGTGACAACTGAAGCCATCCACATGACCCACCTCCCACGTGATCTTAATTCGGTCATTCCTGATCACTGTAGAATAAGGAGGGGATGTTTTTCTCATTATCATTTAATATTTTAATATGCCATTATTAGTTCATTAGAAGTATATAACCAGCTTTGCATTAAGCATAAATTGAAGTTTTTGATCTTACATTATTCTTTGCATTACAGTGATGGTGATAACTTTAGTTTGATCTTTTTTTACAGGTACCAGAATAATAACATGATTTTCCATTGCAGATGTAATCATGATCATTCCATACACATTGCAGTTTGTTGCTCATTCTAGAGTTGTGCTCAAGGTAATTAAAGGTTAAAAGCTACAGCCAGCGCGAGTCTGGCTGATCTATGGAGGGCAAAGGCTTTGAGCTTGGAAGGCCGCACGCGCTTACACAGCACTTATAAGATGTCATTCTTGGTGATTTTGTGCTTAGTCATGTTTTAATATGTTTTAAGTAGAAGTAGCTGATCCAGCAATATTCATTTAATATTATATACTTGATTTAGAGCAATACACACTGATGGTCTTAATAAATGAAAGAGTCCTTGTAGTTGCCATGTTGTGTCTTAGCAGGGTACAGACGGTTCCAGGAGAGGGGGGCAGTTAGCGTCTGCCCTCGGGAAGGAGACAATGTTATTCTTTGTGTTAAATAAAATTGTCAACATTGATTGTATTACACCTGTCACTACGCATGAGGGGGCGTTCTAATACCCTGATTTCATAAAACTATGGAGATGTGTTTTTTGAGATGAGATCTGAGACTGTCTGCATACAGTGTCCATCTCCCACGTGTGTGTGATCATTAAATCATCGTTTGACTCAACCCGACCGGACCAGTGTTGTTATTGTGGGTTTTTCCTCTGGTGTCCATCTCCAATATTTTTGAACCATAACATCACCTTAGCTGGTGTCACCCATTGGGGCTTCCAGGCCCCACATCAGCACAAATGTTTCTTTATACTATACCATATTGCCTGTTGTATTGGGTGCAAAAAATTAGGGCTGGGCAATGTGAGGAAAATCTCAAATCAGAACATTTCTTTTTTGCTGTATCACGATATATGTAAATAACCTAAAGATTCAATGTATCGCCCACCCCTACTAGAAATACTTGTAAATATCTTCAAATACAGGAAGCTATCTGGGCAAAGCGATCTGGAACACGGAAAGTAGAATATCTAAACAAATGTAACCAGCTAACATCAAACACAGGTTATACTTTATTTATCTTCTGTGTTTTTTCACTACCGGTTTGTACACACATACAGAAAGACAGTACTATGACATCCACTTCAAACTGGGAAATGATGCTATGATACATAAGATTGAGACACACTATTCTAATCTACTATTGCATTCTTTGTAAATTTACAGCAAATGAAAGGAAGCACAAATTCAAAGGTTTTTTGTTTTTTTTAATTTGTTTTATTTTTTTAATTTCTGGTTTGGTGCTGTTTCTTAACTCAAAATGTCCTGATGTAATTGGACATTTGAGTTAAGAAGCACCAAATTCCAACAACACTTCCCTCATGGTGCTTTATATTGTAAGGTGAAGACCCTACAATAATGCACAAAAACTAACCCCCTAGAGAAAGCACATTGGCGACAGTGGGAAGGAAAAACTCACTTTTAAAAGAGAGAAACCTCCGGCAGAACCAGGCTCTGAGATGGGGGTGGCCATCTGCCTCGGCCAGTTAGTGATGAGGGAAGGAAGTTGGGGTTTTAAAATGTAATTTAGGTTGCTGAATTAAAAGAATATTTGACGCCAGTTTAAGAGTTTTGTAACATAATCACGTGCACGTTTCAGTTCGATTTTAGCGTGCTCATGAGAAAACCCTCAAGATGACATTTTGGCTCCTCAGCTTGGCATGTTTTTTGAATATGCTGACGACCGCTTCGTCAACCACTGGGTTGCTTGACCTCATTAACAGTATTGGAGAAGGCCACTTTTCACGGAGATCATTGGCTACTTTCAGGCCGAGTTGTTCAATGTTTTCCATGGACATTTTGTAGCTTTTGGACAAAATTTTGTTCCAGATCTTGTGGGAAAGCCTCTGTACAATAAACTCTGATGTTCCTGCATTCCATGTAGCTGCCTCATTTTCTCCCTTCATAGCGTGCATTACCAGATCTTTGGTGACATTTTTCACAGCCTCCTGGTACTCTTCCCTGTGTTTAGAGACACTAAGTACTCTTGTTGGTAATGCCAACAGGTGTTTGGTGAAGGTTGGGACAGTAATACTATCAAGCTGTTCCCTCAGATTGAAAATCAGATATTTTCCCTTGCAGTTGTGTCTTTTGCAAAGATCCTTGAGAATGGCCTTGTCTATGTTTTTCAGCCATTTGGGGGATAGATCCAAATGTTTCAGCTCAATTTCAGGCCAAATTTTTTCCATCAGGCGATCGCTAATGCAGTCAGCAGTGAGGCGCTCTGTGAAGAGCTTGTATTTAGTGGAGACTTGTTCTATGGCCTGTGAAACCACCAACTCAATCACTTTGTTGACACACAACTTTTCCCCACTCAGACAATCAGATGAGGACGACTCTGGGGTTGCCGTCTCCTGTGTTTCAGTCTGAGACTCTACTAATTCTTTTCTCTGCGTGTCCAGTTCTGTCTGCATTTCTGGTATGTTTGTCTCTGCCTGACTTTCTTTAATCTCGCTGGAGTCCTCACTCTGTGGCTGCAGAGCTTTCTTGTCCTCCTCCAGTTCTTTCTCTTCTTTCTCTGCATGCTGACATTTTGTGATGGCCTCTTTGACTTCTTCTTTTGTGTCATTCACCACTTTCTGTTCTTCCAGGAGTTTCTTATTTTGTTCCTCCAGGACTTTTTTCTCCTGCTCCAGATTCTCTCTCAGTGTTTGTTCTTTCCACAGAGCATTCCACATAGTTTCTTTCAGATCTCTTTCATGTTTCTGGAGCTGCGTGAACTTGGCAGACAGAGTGTCCTTCTCCTGTTTCAGCATCAGGATTTCGTTGTCCCTCTGCTGAAGCTGCTCTTTCAGACAGTTCATCTCAAGGTCAAGGTTGCTGACCTTTTCCTGATCTGAACACGTCTGTTGCTCTTTTCTTTGGTGGCGCTGCTCACCTGCGGTTTGCGCGACACTGATTCGTCAGTGACTCCTGCAGCTTGGTTCTCATACAGCTCCAGCTTGGTGCGCATGTTTGAAATTTGAGTCATCATCTGTTTGATTTGCTGTCTGGCTCTACTTTCACCCTCTTTTAAAAGTTTGTTTTCAGTCAGAGAGTTTTGCAAGGCTTTCCTAACCAGCATGAGGTTGTCGAGTGCACTCTTTGGCAGAGTGAAGACAAATTCTGGTTTTCCTTCCTGATTGCTCATTTTTGATATTTAACTTTGAAACAAATTTAGCGTGTTACACTAAATAAGATATTCAGATGTGAATTCGATAATCAAATGTGAATCAGGGTTTGAAGTTGGCTGTAGCAGAACAAAAGTTCGTCTAGTGAATCGCTCGTGACTGTAAGTAAGAAACGTGCTTGACCAGTGTGCTGTTTCACCCCTATTTATAGAATTTTGGTGACTGTGATGTCATGGCCTCATTCTCTTTGCTTTGATGTTTGAAAATAGTTCCCGCCCATTGAAAATAGGTCCCGCCCACAGGCTCTCAGAATTTGTCAGTTAAATTCATACATTAATTTGAAATGTGTTTTTGTTTATTTTTAAATTTTAATTCATCCCTCTTCTAAATTTAACCTAAGCCCATTTTCAGAGCGCTGCGTGTTCATCACAGCCATAAATATGTTAGAAATGAAGAGATTTCACTGTGTTCAAGTACCAGATTTAGTGCTAATTTTATTCAGTCATCCAGGGTTTGTTTAGCTTGTTCAAATGTTTCAGGTGCTGTAGAACATCTGATTAGTATTGTTCATTAATGCTTGTTTCCTATTCCTGTTCAAAGTAATACTCTGCGCACGCAGCCAGTGAGAAAACGTCTAACGCTAGACCCGCCCCCGGGAGTCAAGCTGCTTGCATCTAATGTCTCTCAGTTACATAGTAAACAAAGCTTGCAAGGAATCACGAATCCAGCATCATTACTAAACATCTAACAGGTGCCAAAAAAAAGAGCAACATTGAGCTGTTAACACTTCACAGCCTGCTCGTTAAACAGACAGTAGGGATCCAGTAGGACTGGACACAACATCAAGCCTCTTGGCTTCTGGTTTGATAACTTCACTCATTTAAAAAAAGAAAAATGCTGTAACACATCAGTGTGACATGTTTGCTTTCATCCTGCATCCAATTAAAACACAGAGAATATGTGTACTAGTTATTTTTAAGGTGATCTTTTTATTTTTCAACAGCTTATTACTAATTACGGATTTTGGGGAATACTAAAAATCATGACACATCAGGAAAAAAAAATCTTATAAAGGATGTGAAGCGATATCACTGATGTTGTCACTGCTGATGTGACGCTATACCTTGTTTATGGTAGTACCTGACCTGCCATAAAGTTATGTTAACGCTGTGCTTTAGATTACAGCCAGGAGTGTGGCAGAGGAGGAATTTTGCACTTTCATATAAAATCCACTTTTGGACTAAGTAGATCAGTTAATGGCTGGACTATGGAGAAGTTGTTTTTGCAGAAGTTCCTGTAATAACCTACCATTCCCAGGAATCTGCACAGTTCAAGTCCTTTGTTTAGGTGTGGGATATTCATTAATCGCCACCACTTTGGCGCTAAGGGGCCGCACCTGACCACGTCCCACTTCCTTGCTCAAGTATGTTACAGTGGCCTTGGCAAATTCACACTTTGTCAGGTTGAGTGTCAGCGCTTATTAATCTTGAAACCTGCATGACACACTGGCAGACAGAAAAGACCATTCGGTGAAAATATCAATTCTGGGGATCTGGAACATGGAAAGTAGAATATCTAAACAACATTATTGGTGTGTTTTGCCTCAGTGTTATTGATATTTATATGCTTATATTTTCACAATTGCAAAATCTCACTGTGGATATAAGAGCCAAATTGTGGATATTTTGCATCCACTTTATTGTGTAATATTTTAATTGATTGTATTTGATGGCTTAGGCCCCAGGAAGACTAGCAACCACTGTTGTGGAAGCTAATGGAGTTCCTTATAAATAAGCAGACAAATAAACACTATTCTAATCTTATATTACATTCTTAGCAAATTTACAGCAAATGAAACAAAGCACAAAGTCACAGTTGTTTTTTTTATTTTATTTTTTTTATTTTATTTTGTGGTTTGACGCTGTTTCTTAACTCAAAATGTCCTGTTGTAATTGGACATTTTGAGCTAAGAAACAGCGCCAAGCCCCAACAACACTTCCCTCATGGTGCTTTATATTGTCAGGTGAAGACCCTACAATAATGCACAAAAACTAACCCCCTAGAGCAAGCACATTGGCGACAGCGGGAAGGAAAAACTCACTTTTAAAAGAGAGAAACCTCCGGCAGAACCAGGCTCTGAGATGGGGGTGGCCATCTGCCTCGGCCAGTTAGTGATGAGGGAAGGAAGTTGGGGTTTTAAAATGTAATTTAGGTTGCTGAATTAAAAGAATATTTGACGCCAGTTTAAGAGTTTTGTAACATAATCACGTGCACGTTTCAGTTCGATTTTAGCGTGCTCATGAGAAAACCCTCAAGATGACATTTTGGCTCCTCAGCTTGGCATGTTTTTTGAATATGCTGACGACCGCTTCGTCAACCACTGGGTTGCTTGACCTCATTAACAGTATTGGAGAAGGCCACTTTTCACGGAGATCATTGGCTACTTTCAGGCCGAGTTGTTCAATGTTTTCCATGGACATTTTGTAGTTTTTGGACAAAATTTTGTTCCAGATCTTGTGGGAAAGCCTCTGTACAATAAACTCTGATGTTCCTGCATTCCATGTAGCTGCCTCATTTTCTCCCTTCATAGCGTGCATTACCAGATCTTTGGTGACATTTTTCACAGCCTCCTGGTACTCTTCCCTGTGTTTAGAGACATTAAGTACTCTTGTTGGTAATGCCAACAGGTGTTTGGTGAAGGCTGGGACAGTAATACTATCAAGCTGTTCCCTCAGATTGAAAATCAGATATTTTCCCTTGCAGTTGTGTCTTTTGCAAAGATCCTTGAGAATGGCCTTGTCTATGTTTTTCAGCCATTTGGGGGATAGATCCAAATGTTTCGGCTCAATTTCAGGCCAAATTTTTTCCATCAGGCGATCGCTAATGCAGTCAGCAGTGAGGCGCTCTGTGAAGAGCTTGTATTTAGTGGAGACTTGTTCTATGGCCTGTGAAACCACCAACTCAATCACTTTGTTGACACACAACTTTTCCCCACTCAGACAATCAGATGAGGACGACTCTGGGGTTGCCGTCTCCTGTGTTTCAGTCTGAGACTCTACTAATTCTTTTCTCTGCGTGTCCAGTTCTGTCTGCATTTCTGGTATGTTTGTCTCTGCCTGACTTTCTTTAATCTCGCTGGAGTCCTCACTCTGTGGCTGCAGAGCTTTCTTGTCCTCCTCCAGTTCTTTCTCTTCTTTCTCTGCATCCTGACATTTTGTGATGGCCTCTTTGACTTCTTCTGTTGTGTCCTTCACCACTTTCTGTTCCTCCAGGAGTTTCTTATTTTGTTCCTCCAGGACTTTTTTCTCCTGCTCCAGATTCTCTCTCAGTGTTTGTTCTTTCCACAGAGCATTCCACATAGTTTCTTTCAGATCTCTTTCATGTTTCTGGAGCTGCGTGAACTTGGCAGACAGAGTGTCCTTCTCCTGTTTCAGCATCAGGATTTCGTTGTCCCTCTGCTGAAGCTGCTCTTTCAGACAGTTCATCTCAAGGTCAAGGTTGCTGACCTTTTCCTGATCTGAACACGTCTGTTGCTCTTTTTCTTTGGTGGCGCTGCTCACCTGCGGTTTGCGCGACACTGATTCGTCAGTGACTCCTGCAGCTTGGTTCTCATACAGCTCCAGCTTGGTGCGCATGTTTGAAATTTGAGTCATCATCTGTTTGATTTGCTGTCTGGCTCTACTTTCACCCTCTTTTAAAAGTTTGTTTTCAGTCAGAGAGTTTTGCAAGGCTTTCCTAACCAGCATGAGGTTGTCGAGTGCACTCTTTGGCAGAGTGAAGACAAATTCTGGTTTTCCTTCCTGATTGCTCATTTTTGATATTTAACTTTGAAACAAATTTAGCGTGTTACACTAAATAAGATATTCAGATGTGAATTCGATAATCAAATGTGAATCAGAGTTTGAAGTTGGCTGTAGCAGAACAAAAGTTCGTCTAGTGAATCGCTCGTGACTGTAAGTAAGAAACGTGCTTGACCAGTGTGCTGTTTCACCCCTATTTATAGAATTTTGGTGACTGTGATGTCATGGCCTCATTCTCTTTGCTTTGATGTTTGAAAATAGTTCCCGCCCATTGAAAATAGGTCCCGCCCACAGGCTCTCAGAATTTGTCCGTTAAATTCATACATTAATTTGAAATGTGTTTTTGTTTATTTTTAAATTTTAATTCATCCCTCTTCTAAATTTAACCTAAGCCCATTTTCAGAGCGCTGCGTGTTCATCACAGCCATAAATATGTTAGAAATGAAGAGATTTCACTGTGTTCAAGTACCAGATTTAGTGCTAATTTTATTCAGTCATCCAGGGTTTGTTTAGCTTGTTCAAATGTTTCAGGTGCTGTAGAACATCTGATTAGTATTGTTCATTAATGCTTGTTTCCTATTCCTGTTCAAAGTAATACTCTGCGCACGCAGCCAGTGAGAAAACGTCTAACGCTAGACCCGCCCCCGGGAGTCAAGCTGCTTGCATCTAATGTCTCTCAGTTACATAGTAAACAAAGCTTGCAAGGAATCACGAATCCAGCATCATTACTAAACATCTAACAGGTGCCAAAAAAAAGAGCAACATTGAGCTGTTAACACTTCACAGCCTGCTCGTTAAACAGACAGTAGGGATCCAGTAGGACTGGACACAACATCAAGCCTCTTGGCTTCTGGTTTGATAACTTCACTCATTTAAAAAAAGAAAAATGCTGTAACACATCAGTGTGACATGTTTGCTTTCATCCTGCATCAAATTAAAACACAGAGAATATGTGTACTAGTTTTTTTTAAGGTGATCTTTTTATTTTTCAACAGCTTATTACTAATTACGGATTTTGGGGAATACTAAAAATCATGACACATCAGGAAAAAAAAATCTTATAAAGGACGTGAAGCGATGTCACTGATGTTGTCACTGCTGATGTGACGCTATACCTTGTTTATGGTAGTACCTGACCTGCCATAAAGTTATGTTAACGCTGTGCTTTAGATTACAGCCAGGAGTGTGGCAGAGGAGGAATTTTGCACTTTCATATAAAATCCACTTTTGGACTAAGTAGATCAGTTAATGGCTGGACTATGGAGGAGAAGTTTTTGCAGAAGTTCCTGTAATAACCTACCATTCCCAGGAATCTGCACAGTTCAAGTCCTTTGTTTAGGTGTGGGATATTCATTAATCGCCACCACTTTGGCGCTAAGGGGCCGCACCTGACCACGTCCCACTTCCCTGCTCAAGTATGTTACAGTGGCCTTGGCAAATTCACACTTTGTCAGGTTGAGTGTCAGCGCTTATTAATCTTGAAACCTGCATGACACACTGGCAGACAGAAAAGACCATTCGGTGAAAATATCAATTCTGGGGATCTGGAACATGGAAAGTAGAATATCTAAACAACATTATTGGTGTGTTTTGCCTCAGTGTTATTGATATTTATATGCTTATATTTTCACAATTGCAAAATCTCACTGTGGATATAAGAGCCAAATTGTGGATATTTTGCATCCACTTTATTGTGTAATATTTTAATTGATTGTATTTGATGGCTTAGGCCCCAGGAAGACTAGCAACCACTGTTGTGGAAGCTAATGGAGTTCCTTATAAATAAGCAGACAAATAAACACTATTCTAATCTTATATTACATTCTTAGCAAATTTACAGCAAATGAAACAAAGCACAAAGTCACAGTTGTTTTTTTTATTTTATTTTTTTTATTTTATTTTGTGGTTTGACGCTGTTTCTTAACTCAAAATGTCCTGTTGTAATTGGACATTTTGAGCTAAGAAACAGCGCCAAGCCCCAACAACACTTCCCTCATGGTGCTTTATATTGTAAGGTGAAGACCCTACAATAATGCACAAAAACTAACCCCCTAGAGCAAGCACATTGGCGACAGTGGGAAGGAAAAACTCACTTTTAAAAGAGAGAAACCTCCGGCAGAACCAGGCTCTGAGATGGGGGTGGCCATCTGCCTCGGCCAGTTAGTGATGAGGGAAGGAAGTTGGGGTTTTAAAATGTAATTTAGGTTGCTGAATTAAAAGAATATTTGACGCCAGTTTAAGAGTTTTGTAACATAATCACGTGCACGTTTCAGTTCGATTTTAGCGTGCTCATGAGAAAACCCTCAAGATGACATTTTGGCTCCTCAGCTTGGCATGTTTTTTGAATATGCTGACGACCGCTTCGTCAACCACTGGGTTGCTTGACCTCATTAACAGTATTGGAGAAGGCCACTTTTCACGGAGATCATTGGCTACTTTCAGGCCGAGTTGTTCAATGTTTTCCATGGACATTTTGTAGCTTTTGGACAAAATTTTGTTCCAGATCTTGTGGGAAAGCCTCTGTACAATAAACTCTGATGTTCCTGCATTCCATGTAGCTGCCTCATTTTCTCCCTTCATAGCGTGCATTACCAGATCTTTGGTGACATTTTTCACAGCCTCCTGGTACTCTTCCCTGTGTTTAGAGACACTAAGTACTCTTGTTGGTAATGCCAACAGGTGTTTGGTGAAGGCTGGGACAGTAATACTATCAAGCTGTTCCCTCAGATTGAAAATCAGATATTTTCCCTTGCAGTTGTGTCTTTTGCAAAGATCCTTGAGAATGGCCTTGTCTATGTTTTTCAGCCATTTGGGGGATAGATCCAAATGTTTCGGCTCAATTTCAGGCCAAATTTTTTCCATCAGGCGATCGCTAATGCAGTCAGCAGTGAGGCGCTCTGTGAAGAGCTTGTATTTAGTGGAGACTTGTTCTATGGCCTGTGAAACCACCAACTCAATCACTTTGTTGACACACAACTTTTCCCCACTCAGACAATCAGATGAGGACGACTCTGGGGTTGCCGTCTCCTGTGTTTCAGTCTGAGACTCTACTAATTCTTTTCTCTGCGTGTCCAGTTCTGTCTGCATTTCTGGTATGTTTGTCTCTGCCTGACTTTCTTTAATCTCGCTGGAGTCCTCACTCTGTGGCTGCAGAGCTTTCTTGTCCTCCTCCAGTTCTTTCTCTTCTTTCTCTGCATCCTGACATTTTGTGATGGCCTCTTTGACTTCTTCTTTTGTGTCATTCACCACTTTCTGTTCTTCCAGGAGTTTCTTATTTTGTTCCTCCAGGACTTTTTTCTCCTGCTCCAGATTCTCTCTCAGTGTTTGTTCTTTCCACAGAGCATTCCACATAGTTTCTTTCAGATCTCTTTCATGTTTCTGGAGCTGCGTGAACTTGGCAGACAGAGTGTCCTTCTCCTGTTTCAGCATCAGGATTTCGTTGTCCCTCTGCTGAAGCTGCTCTTTCAGACAGTTCATCTCAAGGTCAAGGTTGCTGACCTTTTCCTGATCTGAACACGTCTGTTGCTCTTTTTCTTTGGTGGCGCTGCTCACCTGCGGTTTGCGCGACACTGATTCGTCAGTGACTCCTGCAGCTTGGTTCTCATACAGCTCCAGCTTGGTGCGCATGTTTGAAATTTGAGTCATCATCTGTTTGATTTGCTGTCTGGCTCTACTTTCACCCTCTTTTAAAAGTTTGTTTTCAGTCAGAGAGTTTTGCAAGGCTTTCCTAACCAGCATGAGGTTGTCGAGTGCACTCTTTGGCAGAGTGAAGACAAATTCTGGTTTTCCTTCCTGATTGCTCATTTTTGATATTTAACTTTGAAACAAATTTAGCGTGTTACACTAAATAAGATATTCAGATGTGAATTCGATAATCAAATGTGAATCAGGGTTTGAAGTTGGCTGTAGCAGAACAAAAGTTCGTCTAGTGAATCGCTCGTGACTGTAAGTAAGAAACGTGCTTGACCAGTGTGCTGTTTCACCCCTATTTATAGAATTTTGGTGACTGTGATGTCATGGCCTCATTCTCTTTGCTTTGATGTTTGAAAATAGTTCCCGCCCATTGAAAATAGGTCCCGCCCACAGGCTCTCAGAATTTGTCAGTTAAATTCATACATTAATTTGAAATGTGTTTTTGTTTATTTTTAAATTTTAATTCATCCCTCTTCTAAATTTAACCTAAGCCCATTTTCAGAGCGCTGCGTGTTCATCACAGCCATAAATATGTTAGAAATGAAGAGATTTCACTGTGTTCAAATACCAGATTTAGTGCTAATTTTATTCAGTCATCCAGGGTTTGTTTAGCTTGTTCAAATGTTTCAGGTGCTGTAGAACATCTGATTAGTATTGTTCATTAATGCTTGTTTCCTATTCCTGTTCAAAGTAATACTCTGCGCACGCAGCCAGTGAGAAAACGTCTAACGCTAGACCCGCCCCC
Organism: Aulonocara stuartgranti; assembly: GCF_965226115.1. NCBI lineage: Eukaryota > Metazoa > Chordata > Actinopteri > Cichliformes > Cichlidae > Aulonocara > Aulonocara stuartgranti. Next base: position 28,564,794 of record NC_138957.1, read on the forward strand.
GGGAGTCAAGCTGCTTGCATCTAATGTCTCTCAGTTACATAGTAAACAAAGCTTGCAAGGAATCACGAATCCAGCATCATTACTAAACATCTAACAGGTGCCAAAAAAAAGAGCAACATTGAGCTGTTAACACTTCACAGCCTGCTCGTTAAACAGACAGTAGGGATCCAGTAGGACTGGACACAACATCAAGCCTCTTGGCTTCTGGTTTGATAACTTCACTCATTTAAAAAAAGAAAAATGCTGTAACACATCAGTGTGACATGTTTGCTTTCATCCTGCATCCAATTAAAACACAGAGAATATGTGTACTAGTTTTTTTTAAGGTGATCTTTTTATTTTTCAACAGCTTATTACTAATTACGGATTTTGGGGAATACTAAAAATCATGACACATCAGGAAAAAAAAATCTTATAAAGGACGTGAAGCGATGTCACTGATGTTGTCACTGCTGATGTGACGCTATACCTTGTTTATGGTAGTACCTGACCTGCCATAAAGTTATGTTAACGCTGTGCTTTAGATTACAGCCAGGAGTGTGGCAGAGGAGGAATTTTGCACTTTCATATAAAATCCACTTTTGGACTAAGTAGATCAGTTAATGGCTGGACTATGGAGGAGAAGTTTTTGCAGAAGTTCCTGTAATAACCTACCATTCCCAGGAATCTGCACAGTTCAAGTCCTTTGTTTAGGTGTGGGATATTCATTAATCGCCACCACTTTGGCGCTAAGGGGCCGCACCTGACCACGTCCCACTTCCCTGCTCAAGTATGTTACAGTGGCCTTGGCAAATTCACACTTTGTCAGGTTGAGTGTCAGCGCTTATTAATCTTGAAACCTGCATGACACACTGGCAGACAGAAAAGACCATTCGGTGAAAATATCAATTCTGGGGATCTGGAACATGGAAAGTAGAATATCTAAACAACATTATTGGTGTGTTTTGCCTCAGTGTTATTGATATTTATATGCTTATATTTTCACAATTGCAAAATCTCACTGTGGATATAAGAGCCAAATTGTGGATATTTTGCATCCACTTTATTGTGTAATATTTTAATTGATTGTATTTGATGGCTTAGGCCCCAGGAAGACTAGCAACCACTGTTGTGGAAGCTAATGGAGTTCCTTATAAATAAGCAGACAAATAAACACTATTCTAATCTTATATTACATTCTTAGCAAATTTACAGCAAATGAAACAAAGCACAAAGTCACAGTTGTTTTTTTTATTTTATTTTTTTAATTTTATTTTGTGGTTTGACGCTGTTTCTTAACTCAAAATGTCCTGTTGTAATTGGACATTTTGAGCTAAGAAACAGCGCCAAGCCCCAACAACACTTCCCTCATGGTGCTTTATATTGTAAGGTGAAGACCCTACAATAATGCACAAAAACTAACCCCCTAGAGCAAGCACATTGGCGACAGTGGGAAGGAAAAACTCACTTTTAAAAGAGAGAAACCTCCGGCAGACCCAGGCTCTGGGATGGGGTGGCCATCTGCCTCGGCCAGTTAGTGATGAGGGAAGGAAGTTGGGGTTTTAAAATGTAATTTAGGTTGCTGAATTAAAAGAATATTTGACGCCAGTTTAAGAGTTTTGTAACAGAATCACGTGCACGTTTCAGTTCGATTTTAGCGTGCTCATGAGAAAACCCTCAAGATGACATTTTGGCTCCTCAGCTTGGCATGTTTTTTGAATATGCTGACGACCGCTTCGTCAACCACTGGGTTGCTTGACCTCATTAACAGTATTGGAGAAGGCCACTTTTCACGGAGATCATTGGCTACTTTCAGGCCGAGTTGTTCAATGTTTTCCATGGACATTTTGTAGCTTTTGGACAAAATTTTGTTCCAGATCTTGTGGGAAAGCCTCTGTACAATAAACTCTGATGTTCCTGCATTCCATGTAGCTGCCTCATTTTCTCCCTTCATAGCGTGCATTACCAGATCTTTGGTGACATTTTTCACAGCCTCCTGGTACTCTTCCCTGTGTTTAGAGACACTAAGTACTCTTGTTGGTAATGCCAACAGGTGTTTGGTGAAGGCTGGGACAGTAATACTATCAAGCTGTTCCCTCAGATTGAAAATCAGATATTTTCCCTTGCAGTTGTGTCTTTTGCAAAGATCCTTGAGAATGGCCTTGTCTATGTTTTTCAGCCATTTGGGGGATAGATCCAAATGTTTCAGCTCAATTTCAGGCCAAATTTTTTCCATCAGGCGATCGCTAATGCAGTCAGCAGTGAGGCGCTCTGTGAAGAGCTTGTATTTAGTGGAGACTTGTTCTATGGCCTGTGAAACCACCAACTCAATCACTTTGTTGACACACAACTTTTCCCCACTCAGACAATCAGATGAGGACGACTCTGGGGTTGCCGTCTCCTGTGTTTCAGTCTGAGACTCTACTAATTCTTTTCTCTGCGTGTCCAGTTCTGTCTGCATTTCTGGTATGTTTGTCTCTGCCTGACTTTCTTTAATCTCGCTGGAGTCCTCACTCTGTGGCTGCAGAGCTTTCTTGTCCTCCTCCAGTTCTTTCTCTTCTTTCTCTGCATCCTGACATTTTGTGATGGCCTCTTTGACTTCTTCTGTTGTGTCCTTCACCACTTTCTGTTCTTCCAGGAGTTTCTTATTTTGTTCCTCCAGGACTTTTTTCTCCTGCTCCAGATTCTCTCTCAGTGTTTGTTCTTTCCACAGAGCATTCCACATAGTTTCTTTCAGATCTCTTTCATGTTTCTGGAGCTGCGTGAACTTGGCAGACAGAGTGTCCTTCTCCTGTTTCAGCATCAGGATTTCGTTGTCCCTCTGCTGAAGCTGCTCTTTCAGACAGTTCATCTCAAGGTCAAGGTTGCTGACCTTTTCCTGATCTGAACACGTCTGTTGCTCTTTTTCTTTGGTGGCGCTGCTCACCTGCGGTTTGCGCGACACTGATTCGTCAGTGACTCCTGCAGCTTGGTTCTCATACAGCTCCAGCTTGGTGCGCATGTTTGAAATTTGAGTCATCATCTGTTTGATTTGCTGTCTGGCTCTACTTTCACCCTCTTTTAAAAGTTTGTTTTCAGTCAGAGAGTTTTGCAAGGCTTTCCTAACCAGCATGAGGTTGTCGAGTGCACTCTTTGGCAGAGTGAAGACAAATTCTGGTTTTCCTTCCTGATTGCTCATTTTTGATATTTAACTTTGAAACAAATTTAGCGTGTTACACTAAATAAGATATTCAGATGTGAATTCGATAATCAAATGTGAATCAGGGTTTGAAGTTGGCTGTAGCAGAACAAAAGTTCGTCTAGTGAATCGCTCGTGACTGTAAGTAAGAAACGTGCTTGACCAGTGTGCTGTTTCACCCCTATTTATAGAATTTTGGTGACTGTGATGTCATGGCCTCATTCTCTTTGCTTTGATGTTTGAAAATAGTTCCCGCCCATTGAAAATAGGTCCCGCCCACAGGCTCTCAGAATTTGTCAGTTAAATTCATACATTAATTTGAAATGTGTTTTTGTTTATTTTTAAATTTTAATTCATCCCTCTTCTAAATTTAACCTAAGCCCATTTTCAGAGCGCTGCGTGTTCATCACAGCCATAAATATGTTAGAAATGAAGAGATTTCACTGTGTTCAAGTACCAGATTTAGTGCTAATTTTATTCAGTCATCCAGGGTTTGTTTAGCTTGTTCAAATGTTTCAGGTGCTGTAGAACATCTGATTAGTATTGTTCATTAATGCTTGTTTCCTATTCCTGTTCAAAGTAATACTCTGCGCACGCAGCCAGTGAGAAAACGTCTAACGCTAGACCCGCCCCCGGGAGTCAAGCTGCTTGCATCTAATGTCTCTCAGTTACATAGTAAACAAAGCTTGCAAGGAATCACGAATCCAGCATCATTACTAAACATCTAACAGGTGCCAAAAAAAAGAGCAACATTGAGCTGTTAACACTTCACAGCCTGCTCGTTAAACAGACAGTAGGGATCCAGTAGGACTGGACACAACATCAAGCCTCTTGGCTTCTGGTTTGATAACTTCACTCATTTAAAAAAAGAAAAATGCTGTAACACATCAGTGTGACATGTTTGCTTTCATCCTGCATCCAATTAAAACACAGAGAATATGTGTACTAGTTTTTTTTAAGGTGATCTTTTTATTTTTCAACAGCTTATTACTAATTACGGATTTTGGGGAATACTAAAAATCATGACACATCAGGAAAAAAAATCTTATAAAGGACGTGAAGCGATGTCACTGATGTTGTCACTGCTGATGTGACGCTATACCTTGTTTATGGTAGTACCTGAACTGCCATAAAGTTATGTTAACGCTGTGCTTTAGATTACAGCCAGGAGTGTGGCAGAGGAGGAATTTTGCACTTTCATATAAAATCCACTTTTGGACTAAGTAGATCAGTTAATGGCTGGACTATGGAGGAGAAGTTTTTGCAGAAGTTCCTGTAATAACCTACCATTCCCAGGAATCTGCACAGTTCAAGTCCTTTGTTTAGGTGTGGGATATTCATTAATCGCCACCACTTTGGCGCTAAGGGGCCGCACCTGACCACGTCCCACTTCCCTGCTCAAGTATGTTACAGTGGCCTTGGCAAATTCACACTTTGTCAGGTTGAGTGTCAGCGCTTATTAATCTTGAAACCTGCATGACACACTGGCAGACAGAAAAGACCATTCGGTGAAAATATCAATTCTGGGGATCTGGAACATGGAAAGTAGAATATCTAAACAACATTATTGGTGTGTTTTGCCTCAGTGTTATTGATATTTATATGCTTATATTTTCACAATTGCAAAATCTCACTGTGGATATAAGAGCCAAATTGTGGATATTTTGCATCCACTTTATTGTGTAATATTTTAATTGATTGTATTTGATGGCTTAGGCCCCAGGAAGACTAGCAACCACTGTTGTGGAAGCTAATGGAGTTCCTTATAAATAAGCAGACAAATAAACACTATTCTAATCTTATATTACATTCTTAGCAAATTTACAGCAAATGAAACAAAGCACAAAGTCACAGTTGTTTTTTTTATTTTATTTTTTTTATTTTATTTTGTGGTTTGACGCTGTTTCTTAACTCAAAATGTCCTGTTGTAATTGGACATTTTGAGCTAAGAAACAGCGCCAAGCCCCAACAACACTTCCCTCATGGTGCTTTATATTGTCAGGTGAAGACCCTACAATAATGCACAAAAACTAAGCCCCTAGAGCAAGCACATTGGCGACAGTGGGAAGGAAAAACTCACTTTTAAAAGAGAGAAACCTCCGGCAGAACCAGGCTCTGAGATGGGGGTGGCCATCTGCCTCGGCCAGTTAGTGATGAGGGAAGGAAGTTGGGGTTTTAAAATGTAATTTAGGTTGCTGAATTAAAAGAATATTTGACGCCAGTTTAAGAGTTTTGTAACATAATCACGTGCACGTTTCAGTTCGATTTTAGCGTGCTCATGAGAAAACCCTCAAGATGACATTTTGGCTCCTCAGCTTGGCATGTTTTTTGAATATGCTGACGACCGCTTCGTCAACCACTGGGTTGCTTGACCTCATTAACAGTATTGGAGAAGGCCACTTTTCACGGAGATCATTGGCTACTTTCAGGCCGAGTTGTTCAATGTTTTCCATGGACATTTTGTAGCTTTTGGACAAAATTTTGTTCCAGATCTTGTGGGAAAGCCTCTGTACAATAAACTCTGATGTTCCTGCATTCCATGTAGCTGCCTCATTTTCTCCCTTCATAGCGTGCATTACCAGATCTTTGGTGACATTTTTCACAGCCTCCTGGTACTCTTCCCTGTGTTTAGAGACACTAAGTACTCTTGTTGGTAATGCCAACAGGTGTTTGGTGAAGGCTGGGACAGTAATACTATCAAGCTGTTCCCTCAGATTGAAAATCAGATATTTTCCCTTGCAGTTGTGTCTTTTGCAAAGATCCTTGAGAATGGCCTTGTCTATGTTTTTCAGCCATTTGGGGGATAGATCCAAATGTTTCAGCTCAATTTCAGGCCAAATTTTTTCCATCAGGCGATCGCTAATGCAGTCAGCAGTGAGGCGCTCTGTGAAGAGCTTGTATTTAGTGGAGACTTGTTCTATGGCCTGTGAAACCACCAACTCAATCACTTTGTTGACACACAACTTTTCCCCACTCAGACAATCAGATGAGGACGACTCTGGGGTTGCCGTCTCCTGTGTTTCAGTCTGAGACTCTACTAATTCTTTTCTCTGCGTGTCCAGTTCTGTCTGCATTTCTGGTATGTTTGTCTCTGCCTGACTTTCTTTAATCTCGCTGGAGTCCTCACTCTGTGGCTGCAGAGCTTTCTTGTCCTCCTCCAGTTCTTTCTCTTCTTTCTCTGCATCCTGACATTTTGTGATGGCCTCTTTGACTTCTTCTGTTGTGTCCTTCACCACTTTCTGTTCTTCCAGGAGTTTCTTATTTTGTTCCTCCAGGACTTTTTTCTCCTGCTCCAGATTCTCTCTCAGTGTTTGTTCTTTCCACAGAGCATTCCACATAGTTTCTTTCAGATCTCTTTCATGTTTCTGGAGCTGCGTGAACTTGGCAGACAGAGTGTCCTTCTCCTGTTTCAGCATCAGGATTTCGTTGTCCCTCTGCTGAAGCTGCTCTTTCAGACAGTTCATCTCAAGGTCAAGGTTGCTGACCTTTTCCTGATCTGAACACGTCTGTTGCTCTTTTTCTTTGGTGGCGCTGCTCACCTGCGGTTTGCGCGACACTGATTCGTCAGTGACTCCTGCAGCTTGGTTCTCATACAGCTCCAGCTTGGTGCGCATGTTTGAAATTTGAGTCATCATCTGTTTGATTTGCTGTCTGGCTCTACTTTCACCCTCTTTTAAAAGTTTGTTTTCAGTCAGAGAGTTTTGCAAGGCTTTCCTAACCAGCATGAGGTTGTCGAGTGCACTCTTTGGCAGAGTGAAGACAAATTCTGGTTTTCCTTCCTGATTGCTCATTTTTGATATTTAACTTTGAAACAAATTTAGCGTGTTACACTAAATAAGATATTCAGATGTGAATTCGATAATCAAATGTGAATCAGAGTTTGAAGTTGGCTGTAGAAGAACAAAAGTTCGTCTAGTGAATCGCTCGTGACTGTAAGTAAGAAACGTGCTTGACCAGTGTGCTGTTTCACCCCTATTTATAGAATTTTGGTGACTGTGATGTCATGGCCTCATTCTCTTTGCTTTGATGTTTGAAAATAGTTCCCGCCCATTGAAAATAGGTCCCGCCCACAGGCTCTCAGAATTTGTCAGTTAAATTCATACATTAATTTGAAATGTGTTTTTGTTTATTTTTAAATTTTAATTCATCCCTCTTCTAAATTTAACCTAAGCCCATTTTCAGAGCGCTGCGTCTTCATCACAGCCATAAATATGTTAGAAATGAAGAGATTTCACTGTGTTCAAGTACCAGATTTAGTGCTAATTTTATTCAGTCATCCAGGGTTTGTTTAGCTTGTTCAAATGTTTCAGGTGCTGTAGAACATCTGATTAGTATTGTTCATTAATGCTTGTTTCCTATTCCTGTTCAAAGTAATACTCTGCGCACGCAGCCAGTGAGAAAACGTCTAACGCTAGACCCGCCCCCGGGAGTCAAGCTGCTTGCATCTAATGTCTCTCAGTTACATAGTAAACAAAGCTTGCAAGGAATCACGAATCCAGCATCATTACTAAACATCTAACAGGTGCCAAAAAAAAGAGCAACATTGAGCTGTTAACACTTCACAGCCTGCTCGTTAAACAGACAGTAGGGATCCAGTAGGACTGGACACAACATCAAGCCTCTTGGCTTCTGGTTTGATAACTTCACTCATTTAAAAAAAGAAAAATGCTGTAACACATCAGTGTGACATGTTTGCTTTCATCCTGCATCCAATTAAAACACAGAGAATATGTGTACTAGGTTTTTTTAAGGTGATCTTTTTATTTTTCAACAGCTTATTACTAATTACGGATTTTGGGGAATACTAAAAATCATGACACATCAGGAAAACAAAATCTTATAAAGGACGTGAAGCGATGTCACTGATGTTGTCACTGCTGATGTGACGCTATACCTTGTTTATGGTAGTACCTGAACTGCCATAAAGTTATGTTAACGCTGTGCTTTAGATTACAGCCAGGAGTGTGGCAGAGGAGGAATTTTGCACTTTCATATAAAATCCACTTTTGGACTAAGTAGATCAATTAATGGCTGGACTATGGAGGAGAAGTTTTTGCAGAAGTTCCTGTAATAACCTACCATTCCCAGGAATCTGCACAGTTCAAGTCCTTTGTTTAGGTGTGGGATATTCATTAATCGCCACCACTTTGGCGCTAAGGGGCCGCACCTGACCACGTCCCACTTCCCTGCTCAAGTATGTTACAGTGGCCTTGGCAAATTCACACTTTGTCAGGTTGAGTGTCAGCGCTTATTAATCTTGAAACCTGCATGACACACTGGCAGACAGAAAAGACCATTCGGTGAAAATATCAATTCTGGGGATCTGGAACATGGAAAGCAGAATATCTAAACAACATTATTGGTGTGTTTTGCCTCAGTGTTATTGATATTTATATGCTTATATTTTCACAATTGCAAAATCTCACTGTGGATATAAGAGCCAAATTGTGGATATTTTGCATCCACTTTATTGTGTAATATTTTAATTGATTGTATTTGATGGCTTAGGCCCCAGGAAGACTAGCAACCACTGTTGTGGAAGCTAATGGAGTTCCTTATAAATAAGCAGACAAATAAACACTATTCTAATCTTATATTACATTCTTAGCAAATTTACAGCAAATGAAACAAAGCACAAAGTCACAGTTGTTTTTTTTATTTTATTTTTTTTATTTTATTTTGTGGTTTGACGCTGTTTCTTAACTCAAAATGTCCTGTTGTAATTGGACATTTTGAGCTAAGAAACAGCGCCAAGCCCCAACAACACTTCCCTCATGGTGCTTTATATTGTAAGGTGAAGACCCTACAATAATGCACAAAAACTAACCCCCTAGAGCAAGCACATTGGCGACAGTGGGAAGGAAAAACTCACTTTTAAAAGAGAGAAACCTCCGGCAGAACCAGGCTCTGAGATGGGGGTGGCCATCTGCCTCGGCCAGTTAGTGATGAGGGAAGGAAGTTGGGGTTTTAAAATGTAATTTAGGTTGCTGAATTAAAAGAATATTTGACGCCAGTTTAAGAGTTTTGTAACATAATCACGTGCACGTTTCAGTTCGATTTTAGCGTTCTCATGAGAAAACCCTCAAGATGACATTTTGGCTCCTCAGCTTGGCATGTTTTTTGAATATGCTGACGACCGCTTCGTCAACCACTGGGTTGCTTGACCTCATTAACAGTATTGGAGAAGGCCACTTTTCACGGAGATCATTGGCTACTTTCAGGCCGAGTTGTTCAATGTTTTCCATGGACATTTTGTAGCTTTTGGACAAAATTTTGTTCCAGATCTTGTGGGAAAGCCTCTGTACAATAAACTCTGATGTTCCTGCATTCCATGTAGCTGCCTCATTTTCTCCCTTCATAGCGTGCATTACCAGATCTTTGGTGACATTTTTCACAGCCTCCTGGTACTCTTCCCTGTGTTTAGAGACACTAAGTACTCTTGTTGGTAATGCCAACAGGTGTTTGGTGAAGGCTGGGACAGTAATACTATCAAGCTGTTCCCTCAGATTGAAAATCAGATATTTTCCCTTGCAGTTGTGTCTTTTGCAAAGATCCTTGAGAATGGCCTTGTCTATGTTTTTCAGCCATTTGGGGGATAGATCCAAATGTTTCAGCTCAATTTCAGGCCAAATTTTTTCCATCAGGCGATCGCTAATGCAGTCAGCAGTGAGGCGCTCTGTGAAGAGCTTGTATTTAGTGGAGACTTGTTCTATGGCCTGTGAAACCACCAACTCAATCACTTTGTTGACACACAACTTTTCCCCACTCAGACAATCAGATGAGGACGACTCTGGGGTTGCCGTCTCCTGTGTTTCAGTCTGAGACTCTACTAATTCTTTTCTCTGCGTGTCCAGTCCTGTCTGCATTTCTGGTATGTTTGTCTCTGCCTGACTTTCTTTAATCTCGCTGGAGTCCTCACTCTGTGGCTGCAGAGCTTTCTTGTCCTCCTCCAGTTCTTTCTCTTCTTTCTCTGCATCCTGACATTTTGTGATGGCCTCTTTGACTTCTTCTTTTGTGTCATTCACCACTTTCTGTTCTTCCAGGAGTTTCTTATTTTGTTCCTCCAGGACTTTTTTCTCCTGCTCCAGATTCTCTCTCAGTGTTTGTTCTTTCCACAGAGCATTCCACATAGTTTCTTTCAGATCTCTTTCATGTTTCTGGAGCTGCGTGAACTTGGCAGACAGAGTGTCCTTCTCCTGTTTCAGCATCAGGATTTCGTTGTCCCTCTGCTGAAGCTGCTCTTTCAGACAGTTCATCTCAAGGTCAAGGTTGCTGACCTTTTCCTGATCTGAACACGTCTGTTGCTCTTTTTCTTTGGTGGCGCTGCTCACCTGCGGTTTGCGCGACACTGATTCGTCAGTGACTCCTGCAGCTTGGTTCTCATACAGCTCCAGCTTGGTGCGCATGTTTGAAATTTGAGTCATCATCTGTTTGATTTGCTGTCTGGCTCTACTTTCACCCTCTTTTAAAAGTTTGTTTTCAGTCAGAGAGTTTTGCAAGGCTTTCCTAACCAGCATGAGGTTGTCGAGTGCACTCTTTGGCAGAGTGAAGACAAATTCTGGTTTTCCTTCCTGATTGCTCATTTTTGATATTTAACTTTGAAACAAATTTAGCGTGTTACACTAAATAAGATATTCAGATGTGAATTCGATAATCAAATGTGAATCAGGGTTTGAAGTTGGCTGTAGCAGAACAAAAGTTCGTCTAGTGAATCGCTCGTGACTGTAAGTAAGAAACGTGCTTGACCAGTGTGCTGTTTCACCCCTATTTATAGAATTTTGGTGACTGTGATGTCATGGCCTCATTCTCTTTGCTTTGATGTTTGAAAATAGGTCCCGCCCATTGAAAATAGGTCCCGCCCACAGGCTCTCAGAATTTGTCAGTTAAATTCATACATTAATTTGAAATGTGTTTTTGTTTATTTTTAAATTTTAATTCATCCCTCTTCTAAATTTAACCTAAGCCCATTTTCAGAGCGCTGCGTGTTCATCACAGCCATAAATATGTTAGAAATGAAGAGATTTCACTGTGTTCAAATACCAGATTTAGTGCTAATTTTATTCAGTCATCCAGGGTTTGTTTAGCTTGTTCAAATGTTTCAGGTGCTGTAGAACATCTGATTAGTATTGTTCATTAATGCTTGTTTCCTATTCCTGTTCAAAGTAATACTCTGCGCACGCAGCCAGTGAGAAAACGTCTAACGCTAGACCCGCCCCCGGGAGTCAAGCTGCTTGCATCTAATGTCTCTCAGTTACATAGTAAACAAAGCTTGCAAGGAATCACGAATCCAGCATCATTACTAAACATCTAACAGGTGCCAAAAAAAAGAGCAACATTGAGCTGTTAACACTTCACAGCCTGCTCGTTAAACAGACAGTAGGGATCCAGTAGGACTGGACACAACATCAAGCCTCTTGGCTTCTGGTTTGATAACTTCACTCATTTAAAAAAAGAAAAATGCTGTAACACATCAGTGTGACATGTTTGCTTTCATCCTGCATCCAATTAAAACACAGAGAATATGTGTACTAGTTTTTTTTAAGGTGATCTTTTTATTTTTCAACAGCTTATTACTAATTACGGATTTTGGGGAATACTAAAAATCATGACACATCAGGAAAAAAAAATCTTATAAAGGACGTGAAGCGATGTCACTGATGTTGTCACTGCTGATGTGACGCTATACCTTGTTTATGGTAGTACCTGACCTGCCATAAAGTTATGTTAACGCTGTGCTTTAGATTACAGCCAGGAGTGTGGCAGAGGAGGAATTTTGCACTTTCATATAAAATCCACTTTTGGACTAAGTAGATCAGTTAATGGCTGGACTATGGAGGAGAAGTTTTTGCAGAAGTTCCTGTAATAACCTACCATTCCCAGGAATCTGCACAGTTCAAGTCCTTTGTTTAGGTGTGGGATATTCATTAATCGCCACCACTTTGGCGCTAAGGGGCCGCACCTGACCACGTCCCACTTCCCTGCTCAAGTATGTTACAGTGGCCTTGGCAAATTCACACTTTGTCAGGTTGAGTGTCAGCGCTTATTAATCTTGAAACCTGCATGACACACTGGCAGACAGAAAAGACCATTCGGTGAAAATATCAATTCTGGGGATCTGGAACATGGAAAGTAGAATATCTAAACAACATTATTGGTGTGTTTTGCCTCAGTGTTATTGATATTTATATGCTTATATTTTCACAATTGCAAAATCTCACTGTGGATATAAGAGCCAAATTGTGGATATTTTGCATCCACTTTATTGTGTAATATTTTAATTGATTGTATTTGATGGCTTAGGCCCCAGGAAGACTAGCAACCACTGTTGTGGAAGCTAATGGAGTTCCTTATAAATAAGCAGACAAATAAACACTATTCTAATCTTATATTACATTCTTAGCAAATTTACAGCAAATGAAACAAAGCACAAAGTCACAGTTGTTTTTTTTATTTTATTTTTTTTATTTTATTTTGTGGTTTGATGCTGTTTCTTAACTCAAAATGTCCTGTTGTAATTGGACATTTTGAGCTAAGAAACAGCGCCAAGCCCCAACAACACTTCCCTCATGGTGCTTTATATTGTCAGGTGAAGACCCTACAATAATGCACAAAAACTAACCCCCTAGAGAAAGCACATTGGCGACAGTGGGAAGGAAAAACTCACTTTTAAAAGAGAGAAACCTCCGGCAGAACCAGGCTCTGAGATGGGGGTGGCCATCTGCCTCGGCCAGTTAGTGATGAGGGAAGGAAGTTGGGGTTTTAAAATGTAATTTAGGTTGCTGAATTAAAAGAATATTTGACGCCAGTTTAAGAGTTTTGTAACATAATCACGTGCACGTTTCAGTTCGATTTTAGCGTGCTCATGAGAAAACCCTCAAGATGACATTTTGGCTCCTCAGCTTGGCATGTTTTTTGAATATGCTGACGACCGCTTCGTCAACCACTGGGTTGCTTGACCTCATTAACAGTATTGGAGAAGGCCACTTTTCACGGAGATCATTGGCTACTTTCAGGCCGAGTTGTTCAATGTTTTCCATGGACATTTTGTAGCTTTTGGACAAAATTTTGTTCCAGATCTTGTGGGAAAGCCTCTGTACAATAAACTCTGATGTTCCTGCATTCCATGTAGCTGCCTCATTTTCTCCCTTCATAGCGTGCATTACCAGATCTTTGGTGACATTTTTCACAGCCTCCTGGTACTCTTCCCTGTGTTTAGAGACACTAAGTACTCTTGTTGGTAATGCCAACAGGTGTTTGGTGAAGGCTGGGACAGTAATACTATCAAGCTGTTCCCTCAGATTGAAAATCAGATATTTTCCCTTGCAGTTGTGTCTTTTGCAAAGATCCTTGAGAATGGCCTTGTCTATGTTTTTCAGCCATTTGGGGGATAGATCCAAATGTTTCAGCTCAATTTCAGGCCAAATTTTTTCCATCAGGCGATCGCTAATGCAGTCAGCAGTGAGGCGCTCTGTGAAGAGCTTGTATTTAGTGGAGACTTGTTCTATGGCCTGTGAAACCACCAACTCAATCACTTTGTTGACACACAACTTTTCCCCACTCAGACAATCAGATGAGGACGACTCTGGGGTTGCCGTCTCCTGTGTTTCAGTCTGAGACTCTACTAATTCTTTTCTCTGCGTGTCCAGTCCTGTCTGCATTTCTGGTATGTTTGTCTCTGCCTGACTTTCTTTAATCTCGCTGGAGTCCTCACTCTGTGGCTGCAGAGCTTTCTTGTCCTCCTCCAGTTCTTTCTCTTCTTTCTCTGCATCCTGACATTTTGTGATGGCCTCTTTGACTTCTTCTTTTGTGTCATTCACCACTTTCTGTTCTTCCAGGAGTTTCTTATTTTGTTCCTCCAGGACTTTTTTCTCCTGCTCCAGATTCTCTCTCAGTGTTTGTTCTTTCCACAGAGCATTCCACATAGTTTCTTTCAGATCTCTTTCATGTTTCTGGAGCTGCGTGAACTTGGCAGACAGAGTGTCCTTCTCCTGTTTCAGCATCAGGATTTCGTTGTCCCTCTGCTGAAGCTGCTCTTTCAGACAGTTCATCTCAAGGTCAAGGTTGCTGACCTTTTCCTGATCTGAACACGTCTGTTGCTCTTTTTCTTTGGTGGCGCTGCTCACCTGCGGTTTGCGCGACACTGATTCGTCAGTGACTCCTGCAGCTTGGTTCTCATACAGCTCCAGCTTGGTGCGCATGTTTGAAATTTGAGTCATCATCTGTTTGATTTGCTGTCTGGCTCTACTTTCACCCTCTTTTAAAAGTTTGTTTTCAGTCAGAGAGTTTTGCAAGGCTTTCCTAACCAGCATGAGGTTGTCGAGTGCACTCTTTGGCAGAGTGAAGACAAATTCTGGTTTTCCTTCCTGATTGCTCATTTTTGATATTTAACTTTGAAACAAATTTAGCGTGTTACACTAAATAAGATATTCAGATGTGAATTCGATAATCAAATGTGAATCAGGGTTTGAAGTTGGCTGTAGCAGAACAAAAGTTCGTCTAGTGAATCGCTCGTGACTGTAAGTAAGAAACGTGCTTGACCAGTGTGCTGTTTCACCCCTATTTATAGAATTTTGGTGACTGTGATGTCATGGCCTCATTCTCTTTGCTTTGATGTTTGAAAATAGGTCCCGCCCATTGAAAATAGGTCCCGCCCACAGGCTCTCAGAATTTGTCAGTTAAATTCATACATTAATTTGAAATGTGTTTTTGTTTATTTTTAAATTTTAATTCATCCCTCTTCTAAATTTAACCTAAGCCCATTTTCAGAGCGCTGCGTGTTCATCACAGCCATAAATATGTTAGAAATGAAGAGATTTCACTGTGTTCAAGTACCAGATTTAGTGCTAATTTTATTCAGTCATCCAGGGTTTGTTTAGCTTGTTCAAATGTTTCAGGTGCTGTAGAACATCTGATTAGTATTGTTCATTAATGCTTGTTTCCTATTCCTGTTCAAAGTAATACTCTGCGCACGCAGCCAGTGAGAAAACGTCTAACGCTAGACCCGCCCCCGGGAGTCAAGCTGCTTGCATCTAATGTCTCTCAGTTACATAGTAAACAAAGCTTGCAAGGAATCACGAATCCAGCATCATTACTAAACATCTAACAGGTGCCAAAAAAAAGAGCAACATTGAGCTGTTAACACTTCACAGCCTGCTCGTTAAACAGACAGTAGGGATCCAGTAGGACTGGACACAACATCAAGCCTCTTGGCTTCTGGTTTGATAACTTCACTCATTTAAAAAAAGAAAAATGCTGTAACACATCAGTGTGACATGTTTGCTTTCATCCTGCATCCAATTAAAACACAGAGAATATGTGTACTAGTTTTTTTTAAGGTGATCTTTTTATTTTTCAACAGCTTATTACTAATTACGGATTTTGGGGAATACTAAAAATCATGACACATCAGGAAAAAAAATCTTATAAAGGACGTGAAGCGATGTCACTGATGTTGTCACTGCTGATGTGACGCTATACCTTGTTTATGGTAGTACCTGACCTGCCATAAAGTTATGTTAACGCTGTGCTTTAGATTACAGCCAGGAGTGTGGCAGAGGAGGAATTTTGCACTTTCATATAAAATCCACTTTTGGACTAAGTAGATCAGTTAATGGCTGGACTATGGAGGAGAAGTTTTTGCAGAAGTTCCTGTAATAACCTACCATTCCCAGGAATCTGCACAGTTCAAGTCCTTTGTTTAGGTGTGGGATATTCATTAATCGCCACCACTTTGGCGCTAAGGGGCCGCACCTGACCACGTCCCACTTCCCTGCTCAAGTATGTTACAGTGGCCTTGGCAAATTCACACTTTGTCAGGTTGAGTGTCAGCGCTTATTAATCTTGAAACCTGCATGACACACTGGCAGACAGAAAAGACCATTCGGTGAAAATATCAATTCTGGGGATCTGGAACATGGAAAGTAGAATATCTAAACAACATTATTGGTGTGTTTTGCCTCAGTGTTATTGATATTTATATGCTTATATTTTCACAATTGCAAAATCTCACTGTGGATATAAGAGCCAAATTGTGGATATTTTGCATCCACTTTATTGTGTAATATTTTAATTGATTGGGCAGCACGGTGGCACGGTGGTTAGCACTGTTGCCTCACAGCAAGAAGGTCCTGAGTTCAATTCCACCATCAGGCCGGGGTCTTTCTGTGTGGAGTTTGCATGTTCTCCCCGTGTTTGCGTGGGTTCCCTCCGGGTACTCCGGCTTCCTCCCACCGTCCAAAGACATGCACTTAGTGGGGCTAGGTTAATTGGATAATCCAAATTGTCACTAGGTGCGAATGGAAGTGAGTGCGAATGGTTGTCTGTCCCTGTATGTTGGCCCTGCGACAGACTGGCGACCTGTCCCGGGTGTACCCCGCCTCTCGCCCTATGACAGCTGGGATAGGCTCCAGCGCCCCCCGCGACCCTGAAAAAGGATAAGCGGAAGCGAATGGATGGATGTATTTGATGGCTTAGGCCCCAGGAAGACTAGCAACCACTGTTGTGGAAGCTAATGGAGTTCCTTATAAATAAGCAGACAAATAAACACTATTCTAATCTTATATTACATTCTTAGCAAATTTACACTGTAAAAGAATAACCCTATTCAAATTTAAAAAAATGATGTCCAATTGTCACATCCAAAATATTTGGCTTCAGAGAATCCAAATTGAGTCACTTGATTTGACCTGATACTTTTATGTTGATATAAACAATATTACTAGACTTGACTGAAACTTTAAATTTTGCATTGATCCAAATTGATTTTTTTACATAGAATCATATTTTAATTATTGAACCAAGCTAATATATTGAAATGTAACCAACCTAATGTATTCACATCGAACCAAATTAACATGAACTAATATGTTTGTGTTGAAGCCAGGTAATTGATTTACATATATTCAAACTATATTTTTTACATTTCATTTTATTTCAGTTCAAAAATGCTCTGCATTTCCTATAAAAAACAAGACAGTTGGCCAACCAATTATTTCAAAATTATTTATTGTTCCAAACCATTTTAACTATAATCAATAGAGAGGATTAGTAATATACAGATTTAGTGCTACGACAGAAATGATTAGAGAAATGTTTGTTTTATAAAACCTGCAACCTTTTGAAAACCAGTATAAAACCTGCAACCTGTCTAAAACTGGCATAAAACCATTATAAAAACTCTTTTTAAACCAATTTGCAAGTACTCAAAAATGTTTATATGTGCACTGTGCCTGTACAATGTAAAAAAAAAATCTACACATGTATCAATGAAATCAACTTAAATCTCCCTTTCAAATGGGTGTTCTTATAATTTTTGAATGTAGAATACCACTGCAGGCCAACCAAGAAAATAACCAAGCACACATGCACATGCATGTGCACATACACATCCACACATGCATGCAAACACACTACTGTGCAGTGTTAAGTTCACAATTAAGTTTGCGAATCTTAGAGGTCATCTTGTTAAAGTCAAGCTCCATCATAATCTTTTGAAGAGCCTCAAAGGTGAACCTGAATCCTCGTGGATATTCCATTTTAAGAGCATAACAGAGTCCAAAGACCATTGCCACTCCAGCTGCCACAGAAGGCAACTCATTCAGGACTTCCACACCATCAATGATTATCCCGATGTCTCGACGCTGATGTAGGAGGCTTGAGTTGTCCCTGAAAATGAAGAGTGCCATGGTGGTTACTCTGCAGCTCTTCCTCAGCTTCATCTTTCTGGGATATCTTGAGGTAAAATATGGAACAAAATGTACAAGTGAAGAACTGAAGTCTGGCACACCTGATAAATCTTTGACCATAATAAACTACTATTTTGATAGTTGTTTGGTCACAGACTATTAGAACAATTATTTGACTAATCAGATTGTGAATTGCATAATCATTAAATTAAATCAATGGTGGAAAATTTTCATAAATGTTCCACAAAGCCCAAGAAAAAAAAGAAAACAATACAGAACCCTAAGATATTAACTTGATGAGTTGATTAATCGTTGCTGTCCTACATTAATCATTGCATTTAATAGCAGAGTTGTCAAATTTACATCAAGAGACTGCATCTCATGTAGAGACAGAACAGATATGGACATACCATGTATTCTTTTATCAAGTCCTCAACACATCAGCAAGGTGAATGAGAGGATAATGAGGGAGAGTCTAGATTATTATGAAATGTTTAAAAAGGATGTGCAGTGTAAATGCAAAATGATACCTGTTCAGATTAAATGAAAATGTATGCTTCAGCCATGGAATGGATGGAGCGATCTGTGGTTCTGAAAGCATACAGAAAAAAAAGAATAATGTTACTTCTCTATAAAACACATAACATAGAAAAACCAAGAAATACGTAACATGACATACACATCCTTATAAAAAGCTAGTACTATAATTTGATTTAGGTTTACCAAACAGTCTACAGACCAGCCATTAGCAACTAAGTTTGGCATAGGGTCAATTTAATGCTGTTAAAATTACAATTTCTTCAGAAAATGCACATTTTTCCGAGCCGCGCCTGAAAGTCAATTGAAGGAATTAGTCTTATGTCATTGATCTTATATGCTGGCGTGTTATTTCTGTCTCTAAATCATGCACATTAATAATTATCTTTTGCGCTCGGTGTACACACACATAACACACAGATATTTATGTGAAGAGAGACAGAGACAAACGTGCGCGCACAAACACAAGCTTGTGTCTAGAAACCGCGCGCTCACCAGAAAAATTCAAACGAAGCGGAGCACGGAGTTATACTATGAATGTTATGAACTATGAACTTATGCTAGCTAGCTGTATCCACCACCGATGCATCGTGGTAACGCTAGCTAGTTAGTATACTGGTAAAAAACGGCTTTTTGCCTAACTTGCATTCCTGACTGTGATGGTCGGTTTCTGGTAACCAGTTCTAACGTCGCGCCGGATAGCTAGCTAGCTTGTAGCTAGCAGCTACAATCATGCAAAAATTAGGGGTGGCTGTCGACCCAGCTTAAATGGGGTTATTTTCTGCAATTTTGGCAATACAAATTATAAAAGCTTTTGTAACACACTTGGCTTTACTTACGTTTATTTTCAGATGAAATTAATCAAAGATGTGACACGATGTTTCCAGCAGCCATGCAGAATAAAAATGGGTCCCGGTCTATTTCTGGTGGGCGTGTTCAAGTGCAAATCACGTTGACTCAAATTAAAGATATTATCTGTTCAACATGAAAAGAAATATATGTTTTGAGAGAAATCAAAAACTTTGCGTTGTGTCCTTTGTACAGATATTTAGTTTCATCCAAATCAAAAGTGGTATTTTAAAATGCAAAAAGAAAGGGTTTCACAATCAAATCAATGATTTTATTCTGTTTTGAATGGCACTTATTAGATTGAATGAATGACTGCATGTTAGACTTTTTTCAGTGAAGGGTACAAGAGGTAAATCGAAGAATAACCACACTGATCCGGCCGGGTGAAGTCAAACAATGATTTAATGCACGCGTGGGAAGATCACTGCATACGCAGACAGCAATTGATGATCTTCGACTTAATCAAAGCATAAACATATATTTTATACCATCAGGGCTTAAATTTAATGACGCCCCCTCAACGTCAGATCCATTTCATACATAGGTCAGATCAAAACCACAATAACTTTTAACACAGTTTAAAAAGAACATTGTCTTCGTCTTCCCAGCAGGTACTTCCTGTCACTGCCGGATGCTCGCTTATCATCTTGACACATGAGCAGCAGTTCTGCTGTATATATACAGACACCATGTTTACATATATATTTAGCATCAACATAATGTTCAAAAGGAGTCTGATTCTTCAAGTGATAAACATTTGGCTTGGATGTCCAGGAACTCTCGGCCAGAGCTTTTCAGCTGCCGGCTACACACACACACACACACACACACACACACACACACACACACACACTGTCAGATTATAATATTATTTTATGCCATGTTATGCCCCTAATTAAAGATTGTGAATTATTATGTAGTCTTAGTTTGCATTATTCTCCTGAATTAGAAGAAGCTGATAACTATTGCATTAGTTAAACTGATTTGCATTACATTAGACTGCTGATTTATTGTGGATGAATGATATTGTTTTATGATGTTATAAGAAATACTGTTTGCAGAGAGTCATCGCCTTATTTGTCTGATTAGAAGAGAACAGAACATGCTGGAGTTTTCTGCCCCATCTCAGCAGGAGCAGATAAACAGGGAGCCAAGGTCGTAGCTTAGGCGCCGTGTGAGAGAAAGCATGTGAATGTTTAGGCTTTTGTGATAAGGTGGGGGCACCAGAGGCTATAAGAGTTTGATCAATGCTCCACCATTTTGAGATCTGAGGCTGTCTGCATACAGTGTCCATCTCCCACATGTGTGACCATTAAAATCATCGTTTGACTTAACCCGGCCGGACCAGTGTTATTATTGTGGTTTTTCCTCTTGTGTTCATCCCCAATTTTTGAACTCGTAACAACACACACACACACACACACACAAACACAAACTCAGGTCCCGGCACGTCTTATGCAGTGGAGGTGTGATGAGCTCATTGAGCTCCGCTGTGTCAGCCTCACCTGCAGCCGTGCACAAATCAAAGTGAAGTAAGAAAAACCAGAACAAACGCACACTAATCATGAAGCTACAGAGCCCCTTTACTCACATGGGTAAGGAATATTTTCATTGCATGTCCACATGTTGATGTGACAACAAGACATATACAGCAGGTTACCCCACAGTCAGACGCCTGCCATCTACCAGCTAACTGTGTGAAGAGGAAAAAATGCTATAAATATCTATTTTTTTGTTGACACGCCTGCTCAGTTTATGGTAGCAGCAACTTAATCCAGTGCTAAGCACAGTGAGACTGATTACGTGGACATTCGTAGAAACCTTCTTGTCTGGAAGGAGGGATGGCAGACTCAGTCACTGCTGACAATAATTTTAACCTGTTACATTCTTTAGAAAAGATGATCCAGTGAAATAGCCTTTGAAAAAGGGTCTCTTCACATGTAAACAACAATTATTTAATACAGATTTAATAATTAAAGCCTCTCATTTTCCACCTCATTTACCCTTTAATTTACGACTGATATGATGAAATGGTTTGACACACAGTGAAATGATTTAATACACAGCAGAAAGTGCATATTCAAATTCATCTCCACATTAAGATGAGTAATGCCTTGAGACATTATATCTGTGGCTAAATCAGACAAAAGGTCAGAGTCCTAGAAAACACAGCCAAGTGATCTCAAATAAAACATTCTACATGACTCGGTCTCTTTCTAGTCGTCCTGTGGATATCAAGTGCACATCAGGAGTAAAAGTTCTCGGCCAGCTTCCTCATTCTTTTATTGCAGTGTGCTGATGGGGCGGGCGGATGATGAGCTGCCACATTTGCTGCGGCTGCAAACATACAAAGTCCCACTTCACCTTCAGGTTGCTGCTCTGTGCTGGCCCCTTTAAGCTCATCTTTGTCAGGGTTTGGATGGAAGACTTTATAATAAATAATTTTAAGTATTAGACCGAGGACGTAAACTGCAATAACACAGGCAGCTGTGATTAAAGCGTACGTGGGCTCTATCACAAAATCAGGAGGATCTGTGCTCATCTTCCAGCACCACACAGCACAGAGGATGCAAATATCAGTCAGTATATACCCGTGATAGAGCGCAGTCCTGTACCGCGTCTTCCCCTCGGCCACATTAAACCAGTCGAAATACCAAATGATGCCAACAGTGGCTCGATAAAGCCATTCTCCACAAGGACTATCCATGAAGTCCGTCTTGGATCGCCAAGCGAAGAAGAATAAAACCAACCAAGAGCAGATGAAGTGGGCAAAGATGAAGCAGGGCAGCACGGAGGCGAAAAGAGCGAGAGCAGTGAGACGAGAAGAGATGAGAACCAGGTTCCAGATGAAGTAGATGACTGATGAGGATATCTTCTGGTTTTCTTTGGCAGGCAGGAAGGAGCGCAGCGAGCGATGGTAGGTCGTCACAGTGCAGGCGATAGCTGAGGCTGAGCCGACGGCTTTTAGAACTGAGGGAGAACGAGAGGCAGCGTCAGAACAAGCAAAGAGAAATGTTGTGAAGTGTGCCACTCCACATAAAGACAAGCAAACTGGTCCCAGAATCAGCAGACTTTTAATGTATCATAACTTTGGTATATTTAGAGAAATTCTAGGTTCAGGTTGTGCAAAAGTGCAAAAGTCTAGCATAGGCCTCAGTTTTCAACAGAGTCACATATGAAAATTTTAGGTCTGAAAAAACACATTTGAAAATGTTGGCTTCAAAATGCAGATAAAAATCAGACCTTTGATATGGTAGAACTGTTTGGATCAGGCCCCATCACTCACATAAAAATAACCTAAAAAGCACTTTGTTAAGTTTTCCCAACTGAATGATCAGGAAAAAGAACAAGGATCCCATGCATCCCAAGCATCACAGATATTAAACTGGTCCAGGTTTGTGATTGAAACACTGGTTTATGCCATTAGACTAGTGGTTATTTAAAAAAATCTGCTTTCAATTTGTAACATTTGAAGTGGGTGTAAAATTGATTTGAGCTCAAACATGTTTTTCAGCGCTGAATAATTCACGTGGATATCGCCTGTATTTAAGAGTTATCGAAGATCAACAACATCACATTTAAAACCACTCCCATGTACTTCACCAGCCTGTAACTCACAAAGCATTCGTAGTATGAAGGTAAAGTTTTGCATGATTTCAACAAATATACCAGAGTTCTTATACAAGGAAATCAGCTGATTCTGTGAGGGTCATGTGGAAGACAATGACCTGTCTTGGGTTCCTCTTCAAGCATTGTTCCTTTTAATGGTTAGGGATTTTCCTGCACAAGACATTTTTAGATATGCATGTGATCGGTAGCTGGAGTTACAAAGGACACAAATTACATTACTTTTTTTAAAAAGTTTTTTTTTTTAAACTGTGGCACAGAAGAACATGTGTCTGTATTTGTTTGGATTAGGCTAATCGTTCTAGGCCAAATACATGTTTTTGGTCTCTCACTCTTATCAGTTTTTTGTGCATGTGGCAGAAATTAATCAGGAATAATACTTTAAACAAAAACATGTAAGTACAATAAACATGGCTTTGTTTTTAAATCTTTTAGCCGAGCGCTGGCAAATGTTTCAGCACGTGGTGACCCTGTTGTGTAACTTTATGTGGTCTGCCACTTCCTGTCCAGGTTACTGAGGTTCCTAAACACTGAGGTTGGAGTAATTTCACTTACAGATGATAAAGGAATATCTGGGAGGGGAGACATTTCACAAACTGAATGGTTACTGAACTATGGCTTCATATTACAGCACCACACTTGAATTAAGTGAGCTCTTTAGAACAAAGCATTCTTTTAAAAATGTTTTTGACAGCGTGGCTAGCTACCTTAATTATTTTGTACACGGTGGCACTGAGATCAAAGATCTGTGGCTGAATACTTTTGTATTGTGCATATTGTATTTGTACTGTGTACAAAAAGTGCATACTCTATGTCTAAGAAAGTACACTGCTAGCATAAAAATACTTCGATTTAGTTGAAGTGAATATGGGTGAGCTGATCTTTAATAATCTGAAGACTTTAAACTTACTTTAAAGTAGCAATGAGCCACCCCATTTAGTTTTTCATTAAGAATTTATTTTACAGTGTCACTATTTCTGCCCAAAACATACATGACTTTAACTCGAGTAATAAACTGTACCTGTAACAGGATCCAGATGGCCCTGCTGCAGAATGATGGTGAGCATGAGTGTGAGCTGCGGGGCGCTCTCTGAAAACGTCTCTACGATTCGCAACATGCTCAGATCTTGGCTCAGAAACACAGCTACACTCTCAGGGTCAGGGAGCTTTGTGCGGAAGCTTTCTACAGCCTTTTCCAGGACTCCTGCGTGCCTGAGAGCCAAAATATAATAAATGAGTCACAACCAGGTAAAGCAAATCCAAATGTCAAACACACCTAGTTGAATTTTCCTGAAAGCATTCTTCTTATGGAAGCAAGTGAGCAAATAAAATCAGTTTGCCCGACACACAGTGAAGGAAAGAAAACAAAATGTAGCTTATCTTGTGAAACAGAGAAAATTAAAGCATGACTCGGGAATTCGGGAAGTTATAAATGTTGATTTTCACATAATAGTTCAAAAATAAAATAAAATGAAACTGACAGAACCACAGCACTACAGATGATAAAATCTGTACTCTTGTGGTTTAATGCACAAACCTGATGGAGTTCTTGCACTACAGGCACTTTAAACACGCTTTATTAATTTAATACTACCTGAAGTAGATGCCCAGCTGGAAAACATGCAACAGTTTGAGCAGCCTCTTGGTAGGCCAGCCCTCGACCTTTGTCTTCATCCTGAACTTGTCATAGCTATACCAAAGCCAGCTGTAAGCCTGAGTGAGCAGTGACGAGACCAGGAGCAGAAACAGCAGAACAGCAAGGCACACGTAGGCCTTTTCCTTATAGAAGGACACAGCGGTCCATATATCCAGCCCTATGTCAACCAGGTACAGCGGCAGGCCCACACAAGTGAAGAGGAAGTCCCAGCAGGAGTATTTAAAGTTAGCCTGAGTGCCTGACATGTTCACCCGTCTCTCTGCGTGCCTCTAACACAGCTGCATGTGATGCATGAGCTGAAAGACAACTTATATAGACAGATAACGAAAGTAAACTCAAGATTTGAGAGTTTCAAAACCCCTCCTACCAACCAGCCCGTGTCCTGAAACTTATCTTAAAGGCACATTGTGTTAATTCACACACATACACACCTCCTGCTGGCGAATATCCCGTTAACAGTAAACATCGTATTTGGATGACTTTCAGAAAGACTGAAACTGAAAT
Source organism: Aulonocara stuartgranti (assembly GCF_965226115.1). Taxonomy (NCBI): domain Eukaryota; kingdom Metazoa; phylum Chordata; class Actinopteri; order Cichliformes; family Cichlidae; genus Aulonocara; species Aulonocara stuartgranti. Next base: position 28,589,809 of record NC_138957.1, read on the forward strand.
TCCTTTCTGGATATTTTAAGCATCATCCAGAACTCCTGCCCTTTAGTCTTCTCCTTACCTGGCACAGGTTGACAGCTGTGAGGTGGGAGCACTGCATTAATGCACCCGCTGGTTTACCTAAAGGGGAAGCCCAGATCTTTTTACTGTAAGCCAATGACTTACAGTAAAAAGATGTGCGGATGCTCGTAATCTGAGTTTGCAGAAAGACACAAAAACAAAAAGAAGTGACTTAACTTAGGTACTACTTTAATAATTGCACGGGACAGATGAGGTAAAGGTTTAAAAGGAAGTAATCCCCTTAACCTTTCATACCAGCTGACAGCATGCCAAAAAGTGGCTCCAAACACTATCAACTCTTTTACAGAACAGAGTTTCAACATATTGTAAATGATGTAAATGATGATGTGGAGGCAGGTTTACTGAAAAAGCTGGGAGATGGATGTGCTTTCAGCTCTGTATGTATACTAAAGTAAAAGTATCTTGGCACATGACATATTTGAACAAGCTAAACAGATAGTGGATGGATGAGCGACAATAACACTAGATTTGGCAGCTAGATGCAGAGAAATATCTAAAACATTCGTGTCTGTGACAAATCAGCAGGTTAGCTGAACTTGCTTTACAACACAAAAGAAAAAAGTAGAAACCAAGCTAGTGGATTTAAAACACTTGACCAGCTTTTGAAAAGAAACTATGAACGAACGAACTTACAGTGAAATTTACATTCAAAAAGGTTCCAGCAGCAACTCTAACAAGATAAAATAAAACACACACACGACAACAAAGGTAATTTAAAACCTCAGAAACAAGTTTTGCAGTGTTTCAAAAACAAATTCCAATTTAGAGGGAAAATCCAGATCTCCCACACTTTTAGTAAAAAAGAAAACCCACTAGAAACAATGTACAAATGTAAGATTGCTGTTTTTATTTTACTCTTTAACCAAGTCTCTTTATTAAACCATTTATAGCTTAGTTTTTATAATTACATATTGAATAAATACAATTCTATTCTAAATCTATTTCTAGAAATCCTAAAGTGAACTGAACTATAACACCTATATAGAAAAACTGTCTTTCTACTCACACTTAACAGTAATATTTAGGCTACTAACAGGCTGGAGTAATAAAACACAATTAAAAAGCACACAAACAGATTTGGTTTAGCTTATGAAACTATTCCTGCTTCAAACAGAATGAAAAATTAAAGCTGTATGCAATTTTTTTTCTAACGTAATTTATACATTAGCCACAACACTAAAACCTTTAGCAGATTTTGTATTTGCTGAGAACACCCATAAACCTACCAACCACCAAACGCTCTCACAGCTCCTGTGTTGGTAACCCAGCAGGTCTGAGAGGCTTTGACAGCATGAGGCACATAATTAGGCAAGTGGTGTTAATGTTGTGGCTGACTAGTGTTTGTATAGTTACAGTACAGTATTTGTGGTTGTAAGAAGCCACTGTGGGAGCATCTTTGTGTAAACACTGGACTGAGCTGAGTGCTCATCAGGTATTTCATTTGACACTTCAGTTAAAAATGTATCCAGAAATCCCCTTTATTACAATATAAACACTGTCTGTATGTTTATGCTTGAATGTAAAAGTACACTTAGTGTAAATACAAGTTTATTATTGCAAGTTTCTTGTTTCATGTACGATTTTAGAATCTGTACTTTGAAGCCACAGAAGGGAATGGTTCACTTCAGACATGTTTGCACTAGTGGGAATATTCGCATTTGCAGAGGTGATATTGTCCTATGTGCACATTGGACTATGAAGCTACAAGTTGGAGACCAGCTAATGTCTGATCTTAATTTGTCAATCATTTATGTTCTTAAGTGCACTTTGGCTGGGAAAACTTCAGAGTTTTAGTGCACATTGGAAAACTATTTTAGTGCACTAAGCCTGCAGAAAAAAACTGCAGCACAAATCTGAGAAACAGAAACAGATGCTTCATTCAGTAAAAAGCCAAACATCACAGATGAGGGGGCTCGGCACCGTTTGTGCCGTGAGGGTTTCGGAGGACTCTTTGATCTGTGTAAAAATTAGTGGCGTGGCAGGCCATGCGTTTGTTGACAAGTGTAGAGGACGGGGTGCTGTCCTGGATGGAAAAGTCTCTAAAGGACACTTCTGCATCAGGCAGATCACTGGGCAGTCTGGGCTCCCTCCCCAGAGGTCTCCACAGTTTAGGGTGGAAACAGCAGTAGTACAGAGTTTTAAAAAGCAGCCCCAGGAGGTAAGTGAGAGGTAGAGAGATGAGAAGTGGGAGGACGAACGCATCAGTCTGGACCAGGTCTCTGTAGCACCACCAGGTCACCAGCAGGATCACCCCATCTATGGTCATGAAGGAATGGTAGATTAGACTCCTGCCACGGGTCTGACCCTCAGCCACGTTAAACCAGCTGAAGTACCAGATGAGCCCCACGGTGGACCGGTACAGCCACTCCCCACCCACGCTGTCCATGAAGTTTGTCCTCTGTTGCCACGCCCAAAGCACAAAGACGAACCACAGCATCAGAAAATGGGCGGCGATGTATCCAGGAAGGACAGAGGAGAACAGGGCGAGTGCCACCACCCGTGGAGCGATTAGCAGCAGATTCCACAGGAAATAGATTAAGGAGGACCCCCATCCCTGCTTGGCTTTCTCTATGAGGAAGGCACGCAGGCAGCGGTGGTAATCCACTACCATCCAGGCTATGGAGGTGGTTGAAGCAGCAATACTTACAACTGAAAAACAGAAGTCAAACCAAGAGGAAGTGAACAAGTGCACAACTGTGATGTTTGCTTGCTGTTCACAGAGAGAGAACTCACACTGAACTGTCCTGGCCTTGTTGGTGCGAAGTATGACGTGGATCATCAGGGTGAGCTGAGGTGCGCTCTCACAGAAGGTCTCGATAAGACGGAGCATGCTCAGGTCATGTGTCAGGTAAACGGCATACTCTGACCCTTCCTCTTTCCTCCACCAGACTCTAAAGCCCTGACGTATGGCGGAGATGTGTCTGAGTGCGGATGGGAGAGCAGCGTGAGAAAATGACACAGCAATGAACAAACCAAACTCATGGAAATAATCGGGTGTGATTCATTAGGAGAGGTCAAAAACAGTGTGACTGAGCTTTTCATACCTCATTAATTCATTTTTATGCAGTCAGTTGTGCTCAGACTTACTGGATTTACAACTTACCACACCTGACACTGACATTTGTACATGGCTTGAGGTGTTTTAAAGAAAAATATATGGTTTCATTTTTGATTAAAAAATAAAGAAAGTGAAAAAACTATGCTAAGGAAACTTTCACAACAAACAGGCAGAGGCCTTAGCTGTTGAAACACTTATTGAGAAACAGATTCAGTGATGAATTCGGAGTGATTACATGAAATGACCTTACTAACACTTAACAGATGTGTTTTACATTTACTTAGTTCCTAAAGCTAAAACCCGGGATGTTTTACTGTTTTAAATTATTAGCACCCTGAGTTTATTTATCATTGCCAAACTTTAAAATGTTCAAAACAGGTACTACTATACCATAACACCTTTATTCATAAAGTACTTTAAAATAAACCGGGGTTCACAAAGTGCTGTACATATAAAATAGCATAAACAGAAAATAAAATCAAACATTAAAAAAAAATAGAGAATTAGAGAAAACAGAAAAATGGAGCCAACCTTTCAAAAGGTGCCAGAGGCTTCAGCAAATAAATATGTTTTAATACGAGTCTTAAACTCAAAAGGAGAAGACGCGCATCCGAACAATCAAGCAGCTGCATTACCCCGATGTTTATCAAATTACAATTTTATTTCAGTTTTAAATTTATGGACTGTGCACTGTTGCTGTTCAAACATGAAAAACCTAGTGTTAAAGCTAAAATAAAACTGCTTTAACCTTGCCACACTTCCATAAAATCCTGCCATTTAGTCTTCTCCTTACGGTGACAGCTGAGAGTTGGGAACTCTGCGTTAAAGCACCTGCGGGTTTACCTAAAGAGGAAGCCCAGTTGTAGAACATGCAGCAGGCAAGACAACTTCACTCTGTCCCCGAAGAGCACGCTTTTCGCCCCAGTGTGTTCGCTGAAGCCCGGCAGCTCTCGGTCGTACTTGAACCAGAACCAGCTGAACATCTGGACCACGACGGACGACAGGACCATGAGGCCAACCAGGACTCCGAACCAGAAGAAGTCTCCTCGGCAGTAAAACTCAGTGGCCACCCAAACATCGGAGCCCCAGTCTACGAGAAAAGTGCACACTCCGATCACGGAGAAGACGAAGTCGGTCCAGGAGTACTTTGAAAAAGTTCCGCGCTCCATGGCTGAGCCTCCCTCTCTCAGCAGCTAGCTGTCCACTCGAGCTACCTGTTTCTGAGAAGCTAACCTTCAGCTAACGTCGTGTACCGTTATTTTCCTCCCAAAGTGGCTCCACAGTCTTCTTCACCACGATGAAGAGAGGTTGCAGAGGGTTTGACATTTTGAGCTCCAGTAAATTAATGTTACGCCCCAAGACAAATAAATTACGTTTAAAAACTAAAAAATACTTCCAAAGAGAAGAACGGGTGTGTTTGTGTGATTGTTGGCCACGCCCACCGCGGCTCATGCAGGTTTTAAACGCATCACAACAGTCAGAGCACCGCTTTCCGACATTCGCCATTTTTATTTCAGGCATGAGGCTAGCAGTTTCAGAGAATTTCCAGCAACGGCCTCCTAATTGCAGTACTCTTGGGCCACAAAAAATACTTGTTTCTTATACACTCTCACAAAGTTTCTGTAGTTGTTTAACTACGCTTTTAATGTCTATTTGTTGTTTGTAGTCCGGTGCCATCAAGGAGTGCGTCTTGTCGCAAATCCTTAACTGGCCGATCTCCCACTGTTGTACCTTTGCGTGAATTGCACCCGATAGTTTCAGTGTTTTAAACAAAGCTTGTCATAGCTGTGTATGCTTGTGGATTTATTTGCGTACTTAGAAATCCGATTACATACACAGTGATCTGAATAGTCACACACAGATTTTAATATGCACACAAAAACTGAGATAGACATTCGCACAAATAGTTCTGGTTCAATAATAACCCCACAATGTCTGTGATAACTAGGAATGGAAACTCCTATCCAACGGTGGCTCTGGTCTAACTGTAAAAAGTTATTTTCATTCATTCTTAAAATCGCCTAATCGCACGATATATTTTCTAAAAACTAAAGTTAAAAAAACTAAGACAACCCCCCTTTTAGTCGTGGCCTATCATATCAAAGGAGGGCCTTATGTATGGCGGCAGTCTCACGCCTGCGCTGTAGCCGCTTGGTTGTTGTCGGGTTTGTCGTTTCGGCAGCACGCTCGGAAGAGACAGCAGCATGTCGCGGGTGTATATCGGAAGGTTGAGCTACAGAGCCAGAGAGAAGGACGTAGAGAGGTTCTTTAAAGGCTACGGGAAGATACTCGAAGTCGACTTGAAAAACGGGTAACGATGCTGTGAATTAATCGTGTATAACATGGAAATTGGTGCTTGAAGGGCCGCGTACGGCCTTGTTGAATCCAAAGCGGGTCAGACTTGCTAATGCTAATATAGCTACTCTACACCAAATTTCGCTTTTCCCGTTATTACGCGTGTTTTTTTTCCCTAAAGTACGCCTTCGTTTTACACGAGTGCTTGTTTTATCGATGTAAAGGATGTAAAGGTCAAGCTAAATTTTCCCATCTTTATTGTTGGTTATTGTTTGCGTTAGCGCCAAATCGCTAGCGAGCTAATGTTGGACGTGGCAAAGTCAAAGGCGGCTGTGTGCATTACAAGCAAACGGTCTGCTGCAGCTGTAACTTCACCCACCGTTATATTTTTAACGCAATATGAAACTGTAGGGGGAATAGTTTCAACCGTATGCATAGCCTTCCTTTACGTTAAATATCTCTTTGCAGTCGTACTGGCGCTAATCTGAACAAATTAACGTGTAGGGCCGCTAAAATCTAAGGCTCCAACCGGATGGTTTTATTGTCTCTATAATATGATTGAATAGTCTGTAAAGTTCGATTACTTGGTCTGTATGTGTCACAAAGCTGTGGAAAAATACCCACTGATGGCTGAGATATAAAATTTACAAAAATGCACAACAAAAATTTGTATTTGTTCACATTTGAGGAAGTAAAATGGTGTATTGAGAAATTTATGCGTTACAACAGCCAACAATATTAAATGAGAGGTATAATAAAAAATTGGTTCAAGGAAGTCGAATAGCTTAATAAAATGTAGTAATTCAATAATAATATATAAAAACATAAAAAAAAAACATATAAAAAGCTTGATAACATGAAAATGTTTAGAAAAAACAATAGGAAAAAGGTTAAAATTTATATTACTAAAATAAAATAAATCATCCAAGTTAAAAAAAAAAAAACAACAACACACACACAACTTGTCAGTAAAAAAAAACTAAACAGGAGCAAAACTTAAGTAAAATTTGCATAAAGTATTATATCATAAAACACAGATAACAGTAAAAGATGTAAAATGTTGGATTTAAAGTAGGGCTGCTCAATTAATCGAATTTTAATCACGATTACGATCTGGGCTTTCAACGATCATTAAAAATGACTGAGCCGATTATTAGCCCCTCCCTCATTTATCCGCGACACCTTAAAGGCCGGTCCGTGAAAATATTGTCGGGCATAAACCGGTCCGTGGCGCAAAAAAGGTTGGAGACCGCTGATTAAGAGGACCCGAGGGAAGCTCGGAAAGCTAAGCAGAAGTTATTTGGAGAGTGACTGCCGTTGGTTGAAAAGAGAGTTAAAAAAAAAAACTTCAGTGGTGTTGCACACTATTTTATATTATTTTTTAAAGTCATTGTTAACCCTTTAAAGCCGGTCAGAGCTGCACGCTCCGTTTTGTGTAACTATTGTTAAATCCCTGTAGAACCTGAACCGTGTAAGCTAGCGCAATAATTTGTTTTGCATATGAAACCGGAGGAGTTGTACTTACATCTGATGCCATCAGCTTGTCCTCGGTCACGGTTTCGTTCCACATATAGCTTTGCAAAAATTGCATAAAAAGCGCTTGCAGGAACAAAAGCATAATATTCCAGAAACACGCTTTGCCGTTCCTATCAGCTGTTCGTAACACTTCCCACAGTGAAATGATGCACATGCTGTTTTCTTTGCAAATTTGCATCATAGGATTGTTTTTTGTTTTTCCTGCAGTATATAAAAATTGCTGTATCTCCAAAATAAAACTATGAAGACACTCAAAATAAATTTCCTGTGGTGGGAAACTATTTTTTGCAACTTTATTGTATTTAAAGTTTTGAGGGATAAACCTCTTAAATTTCTCCAAGTAGAAATATATGTAAACAAAACAAAAGCGATTTTCAATTTTTTTTGTAGTTTATTGCACTTTTTTGCAATTTATGTAATTACTATGGACTTAATGCATACATATTATTAAAATATGGGCTATAACAGTTGTATTGATGTATAGCAACTTGAAATGCTCCCACAAATGGCACTACAGCATGTAAAAAAAAATAATATAAGCTCTGGTGGACTTGGTTCTATAGTAGGTCTTAAAGGGTTAAATAAATATCGTCAAATAATCGTGATCTCAATTTCAGTGAAAATAATCGTGATTATCATTTTTGCCATAATCGAGCAGCCCTAATTTAAAGGACAATAATAATTTATCCTGCTCAGTTACCTGCTGCCATCAGTAAACTTGTTACATTGCTGCAACTCTGCTGTAAAGTCCTTTCTTCTTTTTATTTAAACATGTTTCATTTCCATCTGCAGGTATGGGTTCGTTGAATTCGACGACCCCCGTGATGCTGATGATGCAGTATATGACCTAAACGGCAAAGAGCTGTGTGGAGAGAGGGTCATTGTGGAGCACACCAGGGGACCACGTCGTGATGGAGGCTATGGTGGTGGTGGTGGTGGTGGTGGAGGAGGAGGTGGTGGAGGAGGTGGAGGAGGAGGAGGGCGGAGTAAGTGTCCAGCGGTGTATTTCCCGTATTTCACGTGAATAATAATTTATAAGAAATCTCATTTATTTCAGGGAATTCTTAAATTTCATGGGGGGCAGAACTGGTCCTTGGTGGCTAAAGTGCATTCAGTTTATATCATAATTTCATGGTGGAAACTGACAGAGGTGGTTTTTCTGTAGCTGGTTCTTAGAATTGGGTGGAGTGAGGTGAAGCTGGTTTGTTCTCTATTAATTCAATTTTCGTTTCTGGGTCACACCTTCACAGTAGTTTCATCACAGTTCACCTTTGTTGCAATCTCAATGAGCATTCCTGGTTTCTAGTGGTGTTTTTGAATTGGGGAAATCTTACTCATGTACTACTTAACAGTTGCTTCTGCGATGCAGTCCCTGACAGATGGCGGCATCTTTCTTTCTGTGATGGAAAGCTGGAAACAGGCAAGGTGGAACCTAAGAAAGAAAATGGCGCTGCTCTGCTGTCTAAAGTGAACATTTAACAGTTTAACCACAATTTGGCATGTTATCACGGACTGATTAAGCTTTTCAAATCAGGATTTGACCAATATCTGGTCCTTGTGTCTGGTAGGTGTATCCCCGATACCTCTAGATCGTTCTTTGAGAACCAAAGGGGAATTATTCCTGCTAAGCCGCTGACCTCATTTTCTTTGTTTTGGTCGTTGAGACACTCCCACCCGTCCACATTTCACTATTGTTCTGGCTTGAATGAGCCTTCTAGGTTTCTAGTGGTCTCTTAGCCTGCGAGTACATCTGAGTTTCTGGATAGAGCAGTAATTTGGTTTTGAATTGCTTTGCTATACATCACTTCACAGCTTCTACTCAGAAAAGAACAGCAGGCGTGGGAGGAGGTGTCGTAACGTGATTAAATCTGTGTGCACCAGAGCCACCAATGACTTCTTCAAATATCTTGGGTTTCCATGTGATGGATTTGAAACTAACAATACATGTGAATGTGTGATGATGCAGGAATTGGCTTACTAATTAAAACAGTATAAATGTATTGATTGAGCATTGTAGAGTAACTATTTGACTGTCAAATATCTTGTAATCTATTGATGTCTTATTCCGTTTTTATTTCATTTAAAGTGATTGTCAATTTAAAGGTAAAGATTTAACAAAGAACCTCAATGTTTTAATTGAAAGAGTCCTTTGCTGACTGCCTGCCCCTATTGCTGGCCATGGTGTCCCCCCTTTCCAAGAGTGTGGTTTGACCATTCTGGGCCCCTGGGCAGACCAAAAAAGGGAGCCATTGTGAATGAAGACCGCTTTTCCCATTAGGCCCAGGCCGGGTGGTGAGGATGCCATGGGGTTAGGAACAGATGTGGGTTCAGCTCTTATAGGTGCCTGAAAAAAAACAACATGTTTTGTATCAGTGAAATGTTTTTAGATAGGATAGATTAGACACTTGATTTAGTTCAACGTAAGTACTTCCTCCTTCAGTTATTAATTTGATTTTTATTGCTTTTTTCTTTTCCTTTTTCTTATTAAAATAGGCCTGTTGAGCATCAACCAAAATTTAATATCCATAGGGTTTTTTTTTCTTCTTGTTGGCTTAAAAATTTAAAGAAAGACTAATAGAAAGAAATAATTAGGGTCTTTTTAGGAATTCATAGCTTTTTCTCTTTTTTTCAGCCTTTTTGCTTTTTCCCTATTTTGTTTTCTTTCCCAAGAGATTATTGATATATTTTAATAGTGTGTAGCTGGAAGTTTAGTATGACTGCACCATCCCGGTTGCTTTCCAGTCCTCATTGTTCCTTCTGTTTCCTTGTTACCCTGAAAGGTGGATATGGACGCTGGGGAGGAAGAGACAGATATGGTCCACCTATACGGACAGATTATCGGCTTATTGTTGAGAATCTTTCCAGCCGCTGTAGCTGGCAAGACTTAAAGGTATGTTTTTGCTTAATTCACCCTCCTCTCTCATATTAAATACTTATTGTGAAGGAAGTAAGGCTTACAGTCCTGATTTAAAAAAAAAAAAAAAAAAAAGTGAACCATTATTTCAGCGTTTTAACATTTCCCATAGTGAGATTTTCCCCGTCTTTTTCTTTTTTTTTTAAATTTTTTTTTTCCTTATTTTACCCAACTTTAAGAACGTTGCATTAGATTTTGATTTTTGTTTTTATTGTGGCCACATGATTATATAAACATTCATAAAGCACAACACACCCATTCTGATCAGGTTGTCCATAAGGGAAGATGTAATATGAATCCATGATTCAGAAGCTCTCATGGATTTTATGTAAAATATTTACATGCAGTTTGGTCAGAGCCTCCAGTGGACACATTCTCATGATCTCATCTGTTTCCTCTCCTTGGTAGGACTACATGAGGCAGGCGGGTGAAGTGACTTACGCTGACACCCACAAGGGCCGGAAGAATGAGGGGGTGATCGAGTTCAGGCTCTACTCTGATATGAAGAGGGCCCTGGAGAAGCTCGACGGCACAGAGGTGAACGGCAGAAAGATCCGGCTCATTGAGGACCGTCCTGGTGCCAGGCGCCGCCGCTCGTATTCTCGTAGCCGCAGCCGTTCCAGGTAAAAAAGGCACTGTTGTTTGGTATTATATTAGGAATTGCATGCTGCTGCAGTCGGATCCAAGATCGATAAATGGTATAATATTTTGTCAGGTCTCGCTCCAGGAGCCGCAGGTCTCGTAAGAGCCGCAGCCGCAGTGAGAGCAGCAGTCGCAGCCGCTCCCGCTCCAGGTGAGAAAAACTTTATTTTGCTGTTTTGTCCAGAAACTGATAGATGTTCGATCGATTTGTCCTCTCACTAGCTGCCTTGAGACAGCTTGAGACTTTGTATCCAGTTCAGTTCATTTGTTTTTATAAGTATGTTACAGGAAACGTGTTACGCTCATTTATAGCTTTCATATTCGTAGACTCTACTAGAGTTACTTTGCATGATTCAAATCAAGGCTTATCTTTCTTTCTTATCCTCTTTGTTGTGACTTATTACTTCATCCTGTCTGTAAGAAGCCGTTATAGCTCCTGTGCTCACAGCCAGAGCCGTGAGACTGAGATTGCCATATTAGGATAGATCTCTCGTTCTCACTGTAGAGGAAAGCTAGCTGAAAATAAGGGGTTGCGTTTACTTCTATCCTGACTTCATTAATACAGACTTTGTTTAAATATGACCATCCGTTACTGAAATCGTGGGTGTATATATAAAAATAAGGAATGCATAATGGGTTTAATAATACATGTACAAAAATGTAAATAAATCTTCAGGTCAAACTTTCAGTCTTTGTCATAAGACGATGACATCGCGCATTGGTTTGTAAAGTCGTGCTTAGCTGCAAACGGAGCGTTTTCAGGACTGCAACTGCAATTAGGACTGCATGCTGCCTGGCTAATCCTTTGTCATTAACAATAACAAAGGATGAGCAGATCCTGAATAATCCTCCTTTGTGATTTCTGATTCTTAGTTACTAAATATGACTGAGCGCATAAATTGATCATAAGTGTTTACTGAGGTTAGCGCTGAGGGCTGTCTTACTGTAGACTTCTATAGGGCAAGAAGTCTTTTATTTATTTTTTTGTATGGTGGCCTTTAAAAAGCATGAAGACTACGTACTTTCTCTTTACTGTCTTCAGACAGGATGTAGAAATTTCTGTTTAAATTATGTCTCTCAGATGCTTTTAAAGCTGCTCACAATCATTCTATTTTTGTGTTGCGGAACATCGAAACAGAGAAAACAGACCTTAGAAAAACCCCTAAAATTCTAGTAATTTTACCCAGCTGTTCAGTGCTTTATGTTAATGAGAATTTTGGTGGATGGGTTGGTGCAATAAGACTTGGTTTGTCTTTTGTCCACAGAGCTGCTTCTCGCTCCCGCAGCCGATCTCGTAGCAAGAAGAATAAGGGAAAGGGCAAGAAGGAGGAGGAGGAGCGCAGCAACGGCGCTCAGAAGAACAAGGATCGCAGCCGGAGCCGCAGCCCCAAGAGTAAAAAGAGCAAGAAAGAGGGGAAAAAGGGCAAGAAGGGGGAGTCCAGGTCCAGGTCTCGCTCTCGTTCTCGCTCCAGGTCTCGCTCTAGATCTCGTTCTGCATCTGGAGCTAAGGATCAGTCAAGGAAATCTGTCTCAAAGGGCCGGGAGGAGCCCAAGAGCGATGACGAGGGCGGCGAGCCTGAGCGAGGCTCACGCTCTCGTTCTCGTTCCCGTTCTCAGTCTCCTGAGGAGTCCAAATCCAGAGCCAGGTCTAAATCAAAGTCCAAATCCCGTTCCCCCTCACCTGCCAAAGCCCGCTCCCGTTCCCGCTCCGCCTCCAGATCGGAGTCCCGCTCTAAATCCCGCTCCCAGTCTCGTTCTCGTTCCCGTTCCCGCTCTTAGTTCAGATTTTGGACTGTTTGTCACAAGCCCTCCTCCCAGTGTCTCCCTCCTGCCCTCTATTTACATTCCCCGTGCCCGACAACACTATCCTCACCTCCTGTTTTTTGATAAGTAGCTGTAGAATACCAGGCGCTCATGCTCGATGTCTCTTATGCACATGCTACTCCATTTCATTTGCCCTTTACCAACATACGTTTTCATTAGTGGTGTTTGTAACAATAACAACAGGGTGCAATGTCAGTTTTATAAGTTCAAGCGAAGGTATGGTATTTGTCTTAGCCTTTTTTAATCAAATGTAGAAGCATACTGTTTTTGTCGATATGCTGGTTGGGAACACCTTCCCCACTTTTGTGAAATCCTTGTAATCTTTGTTTCACATTAAAAAAAAAAAAAAAAAGCTTGTTCTGGACTTGTTAGTCATGTTTATGTTGGTAATAAATTCGGTGTGTGAGGGAAGCAGGTTGGCTCTTTTATTTATTTATTTATTTTTTTTGCATGATGGTGTAAATATCACTGGGGTGAGTTTGTGTTTCTTTGTTTGCTCAGAAAACAGTTGGAACAGTTTTTAGAAAATGTTTTTGGGTTTTTTTTGTTTTGTTATCCTATGTTAACATAGGATTAATTTAAAAAAAAAAAAACAACAACAACTCATAAGGCAGTTTTATCTGTTTTTAAAAAGCCAAAGATGTGTTTTGTAAAGTAAAAGGCTGGTTTGACTGCTGGCAGGCTTCAGTTTCATAACGTAAATTCCTCTCAAACTCAGCTGATTACACGTTTTTGTCTAATAAACAATTAGTGGGTACATTTTTATTCACGCCAAGCTTAATATTACATTTAAATTTATAAAACTGATTCAAGCCACCCGTTTTCCACGTGACAGAAATTTAAGTAGGATAAATCAAAGAACCCTGTTACCGTGATTCCTTGGATGACATGATTCACGATACACTTAATATTTAATCATTTGTCTAAGACTTACTTTGAAGGTAGAACTGTAATTTGTCAGTAAGATCGCTGAAACAACAATTTAGTCCTTAGGCTCTGATTTTATCCATGATGTGAGAAGAAGAAAACATGCAGTACAAAGTCCCAATTTTTACTTTGTGTGTTTCACATCTTACAAAGCCATCCACTCCGTCTACCCTTTGGCTGACATCCCTGAGTTAAACTATAGCTGCTGGCAGAATTGGTCAAGTCAGTTTTCCTTAGGTTTCCAATGTGTATCTGCATGTGAGCCATAACAGGAGCTGGCTAAATAAATACTCTTCGCACACAGGAAAGAGTGTTTGAGAATACACTAAGAATTATCAGAGTTCATAGAAGGAAAAACTGAGGTGACTCGGATCATAAGAATATTTTCCATTTTATGGCATAAAGTTTGGATATGTTCAGTGACAGATTCTCAACGTTGGGGTGTGAGGACTAGAAGGGTTTGGTTTACAAGACCTGTGCTGCCAAATGGTATGGGGACTGTAATTAATTTTAGATCAGTTTAATAGTTATTTGCACTACTGAGCACTCAAAACAAAAGTTATAGATTCCCATGATCAAGTTGCTTGTGCATGTGTGGCAGAAGGCTGTGTGCGTGAACCAGAGCAAGGTCAAGAAACAAAAGCCCTCACAGATGTTGCCTCAGATGCAGAAAACTAGATAACCGGTTAGAGGGAGGGAGGCAGGTGTATCGGTCCATCCCAATGTGAAGCTGCAGCTGAGGGAGGAGAGGAAGAGCAGAACTTTGCTACGTAAACAACGGCCGCTTCTCAATAGTTTTGACCAATCAGATAAACGCACATTCTCTATAAATCTCTCTCCCAGGAGTTGGCTACAGCAGACTGCTGCTGACTGGTTTTATAACCAGAGGGAGATCCATGTATTATTCTTTGAACTGCTTGAATCATTAAATCTAACTTGAATTGGACCAGAGCTGACCACACAACAGCAGCAATAAACCTTTCTTATCAAGTTCTGGTGTGGAGAAAATATTTTTCTATAAAGATTAAACTTTATTAAATAATTTAAGTTTCACCACAATTCAGTCCATATTAGTCATTTACATTTTTTAATACTTTAGTTTGACCTAAATCACAGAAAGCTTTATTAAAGGCAGGACTTGCGCTGGATTATTGATCCAGCATGAACCAGATGATAAGCATTACAAATATTTGTGTTTAACTTTATAGGCTCTTTATTCCATTTTTAAATGTTATTACAACCATGGCAATTTATATTTTTGTCATGAAATGCATTAAACAAGTGTCTAAGATGTGCTTTTTGTAATCCCATCTAAAGCAAATTGTGGTTTTAACACAGAAGACTCACATCAACATCTGCTGTCATGTGATTAAGGCGCCCAGTGTGAATGCATTCATTATTTCCTTGGTCTTATGTTTTCCCTTTGAGGGGGAATTTTTAATTTTTTATGATGTTCTATGAAAGGTTTGCAGCACAAACAGGCAGACTTGGCCGAGGATACTAAATGTCCCATTAAACCCCAAATTAGTTGATTCTGCTTTGGACAAATTACAAAAACGCCAAAGCATGTTCAACAGTTTACTGTTCATTTGAGGCCGCAGAAAACAAACAAACAAACAAACAAAGAGTCCCTTTCTTTGCTCTGAGAGCTGTGAATGCTACAATCTATGCAACCTGTGGTGAAAGCTACGTCTTTATGTAAATACAGTCCTATGATGTGCATTTTGTATAAAATACTTTTAATTACATATGAACAGTCATTGAATTACAACCTACATGGGCAGAACTTCCTCTTTTCTGTCACCCATTACTTCAGTCCTCATCCTTTCACACAGCAGAGCACAGCTCCTCTATCTCCCTGCATCAGGCTGACAGCATGCAGGCTGGTAAACAAAGCAGGCAGATACAAGTCGTGCTAGCCAACTTCAGTCATCGTCCTCTTCCTCGGAGGAAGAGCGCATCACGCCTCTGCTGTCGTCTCTGTAACACCGGGCCAGCAGGCGCAGCTGCTCCAGGGCCTCCTGGTAGTCTGACACTTCAGGCCCTTGAGAAAGGAAGCTGGGGGCAACACGGCGGATGTCGAAAGCACTCACACCGCGATGCAGCTCGGAGAGCCAGGGGTCGAGCGCAGGACCCGACTGGAGGGAAGTCATGACGGGTACGGAGGAGACGACACGGGGCGTACCTGCAGAGAAAGATCATTCATGAAAACCTATAATAGAACGGCTCTGCGTTACACACAGACAAAAACAGAAAAACACTCACTGCCAGGCGGGGGCGGCTGGCCCTCCAGGAAGCCCTGAGCACCGAGGGATTGACTGAATATCTGCGGGAAAGGTGGTGCCAGCTCACTGGGAGTAGAAACCAGCTGCAGAGCCCTGAGACAGGGATGACAAGATGATGGAGAGAGCAAGGGTGAGAGATGAGAATTTGTTAGGAAAAAAAAAGAAATAGCAAGTGTCACGTGTCAGTGCAGAGACTCACAGAGGAGCTGAAGGATAGAAGGATCTGATGTAGGAAGCCAGGACGTCCTCTCCGCTGTGGAGACTGTGCAGAGGAGTGGGCGGTTTAGTTCCTGCAGCCAGCGAGCTGGTGAAAAGAGAATAAAGGGGGGGGAGCAAGTTGTTTATTCAAAAATGTTGACAAAACTGTCATTCACAACCTTAGCTGAAGTTTAACCTAAAGTCATTAGCATAAAGACACCAGAGCAACCTCCCCGAAGAGAGTCCAGTAACCATCACAGTGGCAGACATCCAAGAACGGGTTTCCAGTATGAAGAGCTGGACAACACCTGTTATCAGGTACCTTGCTGAGGCGCCTGTATGCAGTAAGGGTCCTAGGCTAGACCCCTAATGCTAAATAAGCCTCCAGTATGAAGAGTTGGACATGAGGGAGAGAGATAAATATGAATGCTACGGTAAGGGGGACCCAGGACAACGTTCAGGGGGGAGATATCCACCAGAGTGGAGAAAGGCACTAATCAATGCAGCACAGGAACAAGCTCTGAGGCTGGGGTCTATCACACACCAGCTATCATAGATGAAGAAGGTCAGTGGTAATTTCGTAGGGGCAGAAGCAAACTTAAACTAAAGAGTCAGAGTAGAATATAACTGACTCAATAACTTCATTCTGACCTGATGAGTTTCTGGCCTTCGAAGCCTTTGAGCGTCGCCCACTGGCCGTAGCATCGGCCGTCTCCTGCTTCAGCGCACCCAGACAGAGGCCTCCACGGCAGTACGTCGGTGTATGTGCTCAGGGCGTCAGGGAGAGAGGAGCCGTGCATCATGGGAAAGGGGACGGCACCATAAGCAGCCACGACCTGTGATTTAAACATTGGTTACCATAATCTCAGGCATCTCCACAGATAAATAACCTAGCTGCAACATCCAGCTAGCTTGTGAGACTTCATGTCCTTTATATACCTATAGAGCTTCGAGCTGGTTCCTTTCATGACTTGATTAAAAAAATAAAATAATATTTGCTGAAGGGGGAGGAAAAAAAACCCCAAATAAACGAACAATTGTTAAATACCTTCCTCCCTGATACAGCCAAGTCATCTGCCAACTGCCACATGGGGACGCTGTTATTTCTCAGCCTGTAAGGTGCAGTAAGGGTGTCCAATGCCAAAGCCAGGACAGAACTGGAGTGGTACCACAGTGAGGGCTGGCACAGAAGACAGACAGATACATGTTTATATATAATCCTGCATACCTGCACATATAAACTGTGTTTCTATGAGTTGAATTATCTCTTTAATCAGAGCTGTGCCAAAGTTTAAAGTTTGAGTGCTTACATTTGGATAGAACATAAAATAAGTCGGTACAAGGTCTTAAAATAATTGCTTGTTGACCAAAGGACACAATAATAGTACTGCAGCCAGTCTCACATCATAACTGAGGTGGGTGAACGTCGTGGGAGAGGACGGTCGTCTTCCCAGACCACCTCGCAAGGTCAACGGGCAGAACAAAGAACTGTGACTGGCCATGTGTACCATCCCTAAAGTGCAGTTCAGCAGGCGGTAGAGATCCTTCACTGGCGTCTGTTCAAACAGAGACAACAAATATAAATAAAGAAGCCGCGTTACAAAACATTTGCTTTTAAAGAAAGAGACACTCACTGAATCTGGGTGACTGACGGGTAACAACCCCCAGGTTAGGATGCCCCTTCCTCCGTAAGAGTCGTGAAGCAGCTCAGTGACCTTCGACCCCAGACCTGCAAAGCCATCAGCCAAGTCGCACAGCACCTGGAAGCCCTGAAAGGAAAAAAAGGATTGAGGAAGCACAAAGAGATATGCAAGAAGATGGCAGATACGAAATGGTGTACAAGTAAACTTTGATTAGCACCTTTTTAAAGGTCTTACAGTACAAAAAAATATTTCTAATTATAGGGGAGAGTGAAATGGAAGAGTTACCTGAAGGTAATCGCACTCCTCCACAAAGAAGTGCAGCCTGTCCTCCAGCTCCTCGAGCACCGACCCCTGGAGGAGAGACTCGCCCTGGCCGAAAGCCTCCAGACGGTGAGCCTCTCTGAACGCCCATAAAAGCAAATATAAAGCACTCAGTTTAAATACCTCATAACTGTAAGTCAGCAAGTCTCAAGAAGCCTTTTTAAGTGTGGTGGAGAAGCAGTTGTGGGTATGTTTTAGATCTTTATTTCATTCTGTCAACCAATTTAAGAATTTAAGAATAGAATTAATTTAGAAAACTAACTGAATGTTCTTTAATTTTATTCTAAAGTATTCATGTTTCATCTAATTACTTTAATAAAACAAAAAAATGACAGATTGGATACGTGAAGTTGTATAATAAACTTGTTTATACATTTTCTGCCTTTTCTTCCATACTGACCCACAGAGAACAGTCAGTTTTAATCCTGATTGTGAGGGAAGGCTGACATCTAGTGGTGAAACGCAGGTGAGGGCCTTCCACTCTTATTTTGTGGTCTAATATATAAAAAGTTTTCTCTGTCATAATAATCTAGATCTGGAGAAACTTCTTTGATGACAACATACAACAGTTTGCATAATGAGGTTTGGAAAATATTGGGAACATTTCCCAAACATTTTAAGCTGTTTCGATGAGATGTGACAGGAAATTCTGCACCTGCAGTTTTTATGTTGAAGTTATGGCTCTGACTCCTTTAGAGGTTCAAAGTAAGAAGCATCAACAAACTACAGGTAATGTTGCACCCGCCTTACCCATCGTGGTTGTACTGGTGGATGACCGAGATGGTCCGAGGGTGCAGGTGGATCCTGAGGAAGTCAGACCACACCTTCACGCTGCACTCCAGCCTGTAGCTCTTCTGTACTCTAGCCAGGTGGCTGTTCACTGTATCCACACTCAGTGACCTTGCTGCTGGGAGAGATTGGTTTTTTTTTAAGCTCATGTGATGATTTTGGTACAGAAACTTGTTATTTCATGCACGTTTGGTTGAGAGGTTTTCATACCTGAGCACTGAGGCTGGGAGCTGGAGGGAAAATCAGCCTCTGCGAGTATCTCCCCTTTCTACACACAAAGAACAGAATGACGGGCTCAACTCTTTGGAGACGTCTCTATTGAGCTATTTTTTTTTCTGGAAATTTGCTCTCGCACAGCCAGTTTCATGACACACAGCAGTGCATCCTTATTTATTACTTACTTATAGGGATTTTTACAAAGAGAGAAAGCAACGGTGATCTGTAACCTGGTCGCAGTCAGTGATGACACGCATGTATGCGAGTCCCTTCAAGCAGTCCAGGGCATGACACGCTTCGACCCGACTATAACTGTAATGTGTGTGTTTGTTGTGAAAATCTCTTTGTGTTAGTTTTCATTTCTACTTGAAATACTCACATCCAACTTATCAAGGTCTTCAAGGAAGGAGTTCTTTGCAGGAGGACTTTCTTCGTGCATAGTGATACTTCCATCCCTGCCAAATTTAAAAAAGTTTTCAGTATATACACTAAATATGAACAGTCTTAGGACCAGTGCATGTAATAAATGGATTAGTTAAGAATAATGGCGACTGTCAGTGCAACCCCTTAGCCTCCTAGCAGATTCACCTATGTATCAATTACAAAGTCCTACATTGGCTCATTTTCATGTCATCGTATTCACAAAGTGTCCATACCACCTGCCCAGTGGGGTGACTACAAATACTCATTCCTTTTATCACCACAGGGTAAAAAAGGGATATGCTATAGGATTTGATTTGTCCTATAGATAAATAGATTTAAATGTAGATAAATATCTATATGTAAACAAATAAACAGACCAAAAAAAACAAAAAACAAAACATGTGACAGTGTTGAAACCAGAAAACAACACAAATAAAATTTGTTATACCAGGCAGAAAACAAATAGAAAGGGTCTTGTTTACCATGTGACAGCAGACGTGTCCCTGCCTGCATCGTACAAACTTCCCTCCTGTCGCAGAGTACGAAGACTTCCTGTTACAGAATGAGAGAAAGACGGTCAGAATTCACCAAAAAAAACCCAAAAAAACAACAACTTTGTAACAAGTGCTCTAAATTAATGCTAACATATTATATTTCAGTCAGTAAACTGGACAAAGTAAAGACACAAAGTTTCCAGTATTTCTAAAAGCAAGTTACCTTTGAGATCCATGGCAATGAGTCGTGGTGTGTAGGTGACGTGGCCACCCGGAGTCTGTCCTTCACGAAACACGACATCGCTCTGGATCTCACCTGGCGGTGACTCCGGATCGTACGATAAAGATGCATCCTGCAAACAAAGAGAGGAGCACCTCTGTTTATCTGCTAGCACGGTCAAAGCAATTGAACAATGCTTACAGAAATTCACAAAGCAAACGTATCATTGTTAACAATCAACAGTCCCATTCATGAATGTATATACAACAGGTTGACAGTAAGGTGCAACCCACTGATTACATGGTCGAACAAGAACACCAGTTTAGACTTCAACAGAAAACATTTAAAAGAGCACAAATCTGGGGGGAAAAAATGAAGAAATCTTTGCACAGATGAAACCTAGATCAACTTGAACCAGAACACTGGAAGAGAAAAGTAAGGAGAAGGAGAGACACTGATTGTCATCCCAAGCATACCACAGTATCTGTCAAACATGGGAGAGGCAGTGTTGTTGCATGGGCACATATGGCTGACAGTGGAACCAGGTTATGAGTGTTCGCTAATGATGTGACTTGACAAAAGTAACAGGATGGATGCTGATGTGTACAGGCCTGTACTTTCTGCTCAGTTGAGCCAAAAGCTGGAAAATTTATTAGACAGCACTTCACAGTGTAAAAGAATAATGACCCCAAATCATCCTGCAAAAGCAACCTTAAATATTCCTCCATGACCAAATCAGTCACATGATTTCAACCCAATTCAGCATTTTTATTTTTTTTAGCTACTGAAGACAAAACAAAAAGCAGAGAGACCGACAAACAAGCAGCAACTGAGGGTGGCTAAAGGAATAGCTTGATATAGAGCACCTAAAAGGAGATGGGGAGAACAACACATTTGATGAGGTCCAATTTTGGATCTTTATCCATTTATTAAAAATAAACCTTATGTTTTGAAATACGAAAACTTTTTAATTGAGCTAGAGCCTTTGAAAATGGGGAGACTATATATAATAATATTTGCTTTAAATCTTGGACCAACAAATTATGGACCTAAATGCTCAGGTAACAGTTCTGAGTGTTTTTTATGAAAAGCTCGTAACAGTTTGCTAACCTGCTAATTCAGCAGCTTTAGCCACACAACTGTTGGCGGTTATGCCTCTGTTTATGGTCAATGCCATGCTGGTCAGTTTGACCATACTTCGTGTCCCAGTCTGTCAAACTGAGACTAACCAGAGCTAACGGTTCACAGCAAGCTCACAAGTTTGACAACACATGCACAGCTAACGTTAGCCAGCTAGCCTAACGTTAGCCTTGCACGCGCACTCCTCACCTGTAAATTCCACCAGTGAGTTCCCGCAAAGTTGGAGTAATGTCCGAGCTGGAGGGTGATCACCTCTCTGCAGAGGCTGCTCATCGTGACGAAAATCAACACGCAAGACAGAAGATAAAGCCCACAACTACGAGCATGATGGGCATGTTTAGAATTGACGGCACTGAGAGGAGACGAGCTAGCAGCGGCGACGGCTGCAAGCCATTGGCTGACAGGAGAGTAAGACGAAATGTGATTGGATGGATCAGCGACGTCAGTATGATAGTTTGGTTTCACTGTGCCTTATATTCACGTGGGGTCCAACCATCCAGTACTACAGTACTGCGTGTTTGATTGTTTATTAGACTGTTTCAAACACTCAAAGAGTATGTGACAAATATTTATATTAAAACTCATCTGAGGCTTTTTAAAATAATGCAATAGTGAACACAATAATATGAGTTATGAGTAATAAATATGTTTATATACATTTTTAGGTAATGTGATGTTTGCTTTGAGAATGATTTGATGGACAAGTATAAAAGTAGAGGATGTAGAGAAATTATATGATAGGTGCACCAGCCTCAGAAATTCCTCTGCCACTTCTGACTTCAGTCAAACAACTAACTTTCTGGTTAAAGTTTAATTGTTTTGTTTTGTTTTTTGTTTTTAAATGTATGACATAAGTTTGTAGAAGGTTTACCCGAAGTACTTTGTGTTTGTGTACAGCTGATGCAGAACCTTTCAGATAATTATTCAAATATCCACGCTCCCTGAACTTAAAGTGACGATCAGTTATTTATATTTCCTAATCAGGTTTTTATTTTTACGTTTTATTTTTTTAATTTATTTATTTTAAAGAAGTTTAGTTTCAATGAGTTTCCTGAATGGATTTGCTTGATTTAGTTTCTTTTTTATAAAAACATGGCCAGGTACAAAAACTTAGATGAGAACGCACATTTAAAACAAACCCTTTTTGAAGACAGCTGAATCACTGTCCAGTAGACATCAGAATTCTAAGCAAGCAAATACACTAAAGGCAAAACTAATAATTAAAACTAATTATTTGTATATGTTTTGTCTTTTGGTTTATTTTATGAGCACACAAAACAATTCAAGATCCCGTTTTTCTTTCAGAAGTGCAGTTTTTATTTTTACTTCGGTTAACTAAGATATTATTCAAGTTTAAATTTCAGGTTTTAGTTATCATAATAATGGGATTTTAAAAAAGGTATATTTTCTACTGTAGAATCTTTAATATGCTTATGATGGCATACCATTTGTGTTCTGTGCAATTTATATGTCGCTTTTAACAAAGCGTAGCAGTCAAAGGCAAAAATAACTTTCAAACACAAAGTTATTTATTTTCCAGTGTCCATATGCTCTGCAGGAAGTAGTCTTTGTCTTGTTTTCAGGATGTTCATCTCATCAAAGTGTAACTCTTTTAAATCAGGTGTTTGAATGTGAGAGAAGACTGCAAATGAGCTGTCTGAAGACATTACAGAGAACTCAAATGTGAGCAGCTGGTTTTTATTAAAGTCACAGGGAGTGGTCGAACAAACACATTTGATGACTTTAAACTGTTGAATTAGGGTTTTAACTTATGAAGCGATGGATAAATGAGCAGTCCAGGCTAGTTGTAGGGTTTACTGGCTTCCACTGAAATAGGACACAAAGGACTGAAAAATGTCGCGCACATCCTGCATCTTCCCCTTCAGGGTGGATCGCAGGTTGTCAGTGGTGTCCTCAAGGCGATCTTTGATGTCCTCAGCTGTATTCTGAATCTTGAGCTTCATGTTCTCCATCTGAGACATCAGCAGGTCCTTCAGG
The DNA here is from genome assembly GCF_965226115.1 of Aulonocara stuartgranti. NCBI lineage: Eukaryota > Metazoa > Chordata > Actinopteri > Cichliformes > Cichlidae > Aulonocara > Aulonocara stuartgranti. Next base: position 28,612,810 of record NC_138957.1, read on the forward strand.
GTGGTGATCTTTGTCTGGGCGTTGTCTCGCACCTGAGCAAAGTAAGGGTCCAGTCTAGTCTTCAGGTCCTCCACGTTCTCAGAGGTGCGGGACTGAAGCTCCTCAAAATACTCTGTGACGTGTCTGAAAAATATATGTTTATATTTATATGCTTATTAATAGCTTAATCATTAAGACATTAAGTCAAACTGAAAAATAGACAAAAAAGTGGTAAAAGTTCCCACCAAGGTCAAATTCTTTCCTTCTTTCACACCAAAATGTTTCTTACATTTTAAATTCACCAGCTAAAAAGCATCAAATCCTAATATCTGAGCTGAGTTTGGGTTATTTCACCTGAATAATCCACTCACTATCTGTTCCTTTGTTTTTCTACACTGTTAAAACCCCCCAAATGTTGTTATTTTTCTGGTGAGGTTGTCCCACTCACCTCTTGATCTCCTGTGTGTCCTTGCTGAGGCGCTTCTTCATTTTACGGGTGTAGGTGGCAATTCTGCTCCTGACGTCGTCGGTGTTCTGCTCCATCATGGTCTGAAGCTCCTGGACGTACTTGTCCATCTGCTCTCGGGCCTCAGTCATGTGTTCACGGAGTTTGTCGGCCATGAGCTGCAGGTCTTTTCCCAGACGATCTGCGGCTTCTTGAGTGTAGGGAGCCAGCTTGGTCTGCAGGTCATCCTTGTACATGGCCAGCTCGGCCATGCTGTCCTGGATCAGGGTGCTGTTCATGGACGGGAGAGGAGATGGATCGGTTTAGAGGTTTTGTCTGTGGTTTTGATGCATTCAGGATCCAAAGGGGGTAAAGCACTGAATCATTTAAGATAAGTAGAAATATCAGCAGATTTTAATTGAAACACTGAGAAAGATTCGGTAAACTGTAGGACTAAAGCAAAACTCAGGAGACGCACAGGTCAAAGTTCAGCTCTCAAAATGTCTCACCTCACTGCAACCTGCTGATCAGACTCTGACACTCTGCTGTTATATAACAAAGCCAAAGCCCAGCACCATTTTGTTAAGAGCGTTTCTGTTGTAAATTCAGTGTTTCTAAGTCGTGGAGTTAAACTTTAGTAACTAGATAGAAGCAATTTGTATTTAATTTATGAAGTGAAAATTTCTGTGAACTTAAACTTTAACAAAAATATTGAAATTAATGGTTGGCAGCTGAACTGAGACACTGACTGAGACAATTGCATGTTACTGTTTTATATTAATAAAGGATAAAATTCTATGAGCTGGATTCAATTTTTAATCACAATTTTAGTGATTCAAATGCAGCCGACAGCCGAGCAGCACTGATAAAAGTCAGTATGCTCGACTACGATTACAGGAATAATTGAACTCACTCCAGTTCCCTGCTGATCTGGGAGCTCTTGATGTCCTTCACCACTACATCAGCCTTTGAGTTCAGGTCCGTGATGTAATCCCTAAACTTGTCGACTGTGGTTTCCCAGCTGTCCTGCCAGTCCTGCTGAAGCAAGCTTCGTGCGTGGCAGCCTGGTTTGAACAAAGGAAAACATGTCAAATGGTCACTTTTGAATGGTTATCCATCTTTGATCAAAAGATGCAAATTGTAGTATAAGGCTTTAAAATTATGTTTTAATTTGTCAAATCTGGGACCTATGGCAGCATTTAACTGTTAAAGGACAACTCTGATGACTAAAAAAGCTGCAGAATGCATAGTTTGTTTTATTCAGTATGTAACTAAAAGTTGAGTTGGTGTAGGCCGCATTTTTGCAAAATAAAAGCCCCCAAATCTAACAGGAGCTTACATCTTACATCCTCATTTTCTTCTCACTCCTGTATTCTACTTTGCATCCACTTTTCTTTCTATTATTTGACCCTAAATAGACAATAAACTCACTTGAGAAGACCGCCAGTGCAAGGATTACTGCAAACACCCTCATGATGACCAGAGATTAGGACACCTGGAATATGATGTACAAATAAATTTTAGTTACAAAAGACTAAAAAAAACGTATTCAAGAGACCCTTTATTGACAAATACATAACATTTTGTTGTCTAAATCATCTAACTCTCATTTGATTTGATTAATGAATCTAATAAGTATTCAAATATTTTGGACTGCAAAAAGAAATTCGACTTTTAAAGATTTCAGATCGGTAATCTTACCTCAGCGATCTGATCTGTGACGTCTGTGAGAACGACTGAGCTCGTCTCCCAGTATTTATACAGTATGGGGGCTGTTGATGTAATCACATGGATGTCAAGAGGAATTCTGACCCGTGGCCGAAGTTCCCGACTGCGTTGTTGTAACTTTATTGCTGAGCGTGTCGTTTTGGCTCCACGTCGCACACAGAAAGGAGACGTGCAGACACAGGTCAGAAATAGTAAACACTTTTGGACTCACGGCTTCCTCTCTGGATCTTCTGCTGAACTTGTGTTTGAGTTTGTTAACTAAAATGTGATTCTTTCAGCCACTCTGCCTCGAGCACCATCACATGATCAGAGAAACACGATTTTTGGTTTTCTTTTACCGTGACCTTTTCAGCCAGTGCCAGCTGACAGCACAACAATGACGAGGTTAAAGGTCGTTTTCTTGATATCACTGTTCATTGGATCTGGTTCAAAGTCTTCTTTAATTGCCACTGTGTTCATTTCTAGGACTGATATAAGATGGGAAACTTTCCAGTTAGCAAGTTTGACACAGAACAGAGCAAAGTTAATAGCTTTATTGTCTGCAGATGTGGGAACTTACATGTAGCCTTCTTCTTATTAAATATATATGTAGAAAATGTGATACATTAAACATATAACATGCAAAAAACAAAAAAAAAAATCTGAAAAGTCATGAAGACATCTACACTAATATACAAATATATTGCTTTACAAATATTTAGACCAAAAAAAACTTCTATTTTTATTTTATATTTTTTATTTGTAAGAAGTCAGAAATTAATCAAATATATCATTCAACCACTAAAACTATTTTTTCTGTTCAAGAATCGCACTAAATTACTGTCATTTGGCATCTTAATCGAAAAATAATAACATGCTTTACTGGTTTTTTCAGCTGTTTTCTAAAATAGTAAATGTGAAAAATAATTGATAACAAAATTATTATATTTTAGCATTAAAAATATATAATTTTGATTAAAGATGTTGCACTGGTGGATAAACAAATATAGAAGTATAATATATTTTGGTAATTATGAGCATGTTTAACACTGTGGCATAAACCTTACAATAATACATTTGTAAAGCACTGTACAGTAACATTTATGTATTTTAGCATAAAGGAATATTGCAATCCAAGCACATTGTGTGTAGTTGTTTGATTTATTTTTAACAGCCAAATAAACTATTAAATTTATTACTTCATGTTGACATTACTGTTTGAAATTGTGTAATTAAAACAGATAATATTCAGTAGTGCATTTATTACACACTAAATTGTTTTTATGCATTTATTCAGTTTATCGATTTAACAGTTTTGCTTGTCTTATTTTTTCTTCTTCTATTTTGACCTCTAAAAATCAGTAAATAAAAACAGCAACACTAAAAGTTATGTGATCTTTTATTTTAACGAGTTACAAGGCACTTAACATGAATAAAAACGAATGCCTTTATTTATCAATTTAAATAATAATTTTATCATTATTTATTAAGTTTAATATTTATTTGATATATATTTTTAGTGAAACAGCAAAGAAACCAAACTGGAAACTTCTGTATTCTGACAAAGTGTAATTAATTATCTTTGTAACCAATAAAACAAACTCTGTGCTTTGTAATTAAATTAATGCCACAGTATTTTGGCAGCATGTGGAAACACTTTTAAAGAAGTTTACTTACCAATCAGAGGTTGGGCCCTGTGAGTATTTGGTTTGCATGACAGTGAACACATATATTTAAGATATGGGAAAAAGGTGGAGAACTAGAGGATTTTGTTACGGAGAAGAATGAGGGCAAAGAGAGAAACACAATGTGTAAATGATGAAATCACTGGTGACCATGTGACGAGCAAACGTTCAACCAAATCTGAGCCCCTGTACTGTTAAAGATATCGTCCCGATGCATTGATTGAAAAGTCGCTCTCTTCTTAAATCCTACTGAAAAAAATGGTATGATCACCAGCCACACCGACAGGGCGAGGGTGGAGGGGTTGACGGTTTTGTTCAGTATTTACTGAGCTTTTGTTCCTTTGTTGCTTTTTTAGAAGCTGTCTTCCTTTGTCTTGTCTTTGTGTCCCCTTTATTTCCCCTCTTAGAGATTCCAAGCCCTAAGCCTCATTCTTCATTGTGGTTGACTTTGCCCACCTGTGTCCTTTGGTTCCCTGCATACTTGTTCTACTTAAAAGTACTCAATAGTTTATGGAGAATCTGCAATTTTTTAAAAAAGTTAAAAACATGTGTAATGTTTGCTGCAATATTGTTCTTTTTGATGTTTCACCCATAAATACAGGGCAGCTTTCTCATTTCTGTTGAACTGCTATGAGCAGAATTAACAGCTGTATCTGTCTTAACCTTTCCTGAACAGTGAACATGCCGAAAGAGCCAAACAGAAGATCAAAGTTATCACAGAGATAACAGTCTGACCTAGTAGCAAAACCTATGTAAAGTCAGATAACACTGGCTACCAGATCAAGTGAGGCAGTAAATTTTTAAAAAAGAGGCAGCTGAGTGCATTTTGTTACCTGATGGTGATGATTTTTCTGCTCATCATTTAAACGTTTGATTGTTTTTTCTCTGCAGATTTGCTCGGTTTGTGTTTGTGAGATTTTGTTAGACACATAAAGGTGACCGTGCTTGACTTCATTTGCACATTTTTTTAAACATCACATGTATTTTCTCTTTCTAACACAAAGAAAAGACCAAAAGTTCCTTGAATGTGTTTATTGTTGTTTGTCAGATAACACTTTTAGAGGTAAAACGTAACATGTAAGCCAAGAGCCCCAAGAGGCTCTTTCACAGATGTAAAATCTGAAACATGAGGTATTATGTTTTCTATGTAGACATTAAAATCCACCTTGATTTAGCAGCAATCACTGATGACAAGGCAGAAGAAAATATCTGACACCTAGTTTTTATTCTAGTCCATTTACAGGGTCAGTTTTAAGCACGCCCGTGGATCAGACCGTTGATTTTCTGGCTTATCTGGGTCATCTGGGCCTCAAAGCTCCTCTGAAACTCCTCCAGGCTCTCCTGCATCTTCTCCTTTATCTCCTCTGTGTAGGGCACCATCTGAGCCTGCAGCCGGTTCACTTTCTGCTCCAACTGCATCTTCAGCTCCTGGCTCTTCTGCTGCAGAGCAGCCTTCAGGGCCTCTGGGTCCTCAGCGTAGGAGGCCGTGTCTTTCTTCAGCTCCTCCACCTTGGCCAGCAGCTCCTCGGTGTAGGGCTGCAGTCGGGCCCTCACGGCTTCCAGATCCGTCTCCATTTGGGTCTTCAGCTTTTCTGCCTCCTGGGAGAACTTAGACATGAAGTCCTGGGCCAGAGGAGCCACCTGAGTGCGCAGGGTGTTGGTGACCGTGTTGATGGCATCAGTGCTTGTTGCAATGAAGGTGCTGCAGAGATAAGCAGAACTTTGAATTAAAACTTCTTCATCTTCAAGTTTTTTCTGTCAATATAAACTAAAGCCACTTGAAACACAAAATTCAAGCTTTTTAAGCACTGTAGGACTCTTACTTCATTTCCTGTCCCATTTCGGACTCTCTCATCTTCTTCAGGGACTCCTCAGCGGTCGCGGTTACCTTTGCAACGTAGTCCCAGAAAGCATCTTTCACCATTTCAGCCTTCTGTTTGGGCTGGTCGTGCCATGTGACGTTGGCATTGCAGCCAGCTACGAGAAATGAGGCAAAAGCATTTCTCATTCACTGTTGTTTGTGAATATCATGAATACTTCTTGATCAAAGATAATGGATGAGAAGTCTCTCACCAGTGAAAACGGCGAGGACGAGAACCACGAGGACCTGCATGTCTGACGTGGCACCTGTAAAGAAACTCAGTAAAATTAACAGTTTGTGGTGATTTTTGTCAGAGAAGGCAACAAATCTCACTGCTGTCCTAACTGGTGCACCTTCTGTTCAGTCTATCAGCTGCTGAATGCTGTGTGTGCTGTCAGGACTCAGTATATATAGGCAGCCGGTCGTGTGGAGGAATCAGGAGTAAAGTCCAGCGCTGAGTGCTGTTCTGTCATGGCTGCTTCCACATCACAGGAGTGCTAACAGTGTCACTGCACACATCTTTCAGAGCAGCATCTGACCTCTCTCACTGCTGACATGACTGACATTTTGGTGTTTATTTTGGAAATCTACAAATTCACACATGATCAGAACTTTAATTCGATTTTACATCATGTTTTTTGATCTGATCAACTCTGTGAGGCTTTCTGTTTTCTGCATACAAACATCTGTGGGTTGGCACTGAATGGAAACTCCTTTTTTCTAGTGCACAAAAAGGTTTTTATAAACTCTTTCATTTAACAAACTATTATCACCAAAAAAAACTCCAAGACTGGTTGAAATCAAAACTTTGATGCTCTAAAGACGCCAAAGGAAGCACACTGGTGCTGAAAAGAGAGAGGACAACACTTCCACTAAAGGCAATGGTGCGGATCGCCTGCTGGGGCCATAACTAGACAATAAAAGCAAGTATCACACAATTCTTTAATTTAAAAAAACAGACCTAACATGCAGAATTGACAACGAAGGGCAGGCAGGGGGTGAACAACAAAGACTAATACTTACATAATGACTAATAAAACATACGAAACAAAGAGAAAAGAACTGCATTTTGATACAACATAACACAAGTCCAACAGTGTTATTGTGTAATAGGGTAGAATTAGAGAAAAGGAAAACAACAAAGATAGATGAGACCACGAGGAGCAAACCCTCAAAATTAATATATAATAAATAAATAATGAAACAGTTAACTCACTGAGACAACACTGAGATGTAGAGAGGGGGAGGAAGAAAAGGGGAAACACTTCAGAGCAAGGAAGGAAGGACAGTAAAGAAAGTAAAACTAAGCATTAAAACACATAAATCACAAGTACAAAGACTCTGACAGGCAGGTAATTTAAAATGAATGTTTCTTTCAATTCATCCTCTGAGGGGATGTTGGAGCCACATGTTGTGTTGGTTTTTAACACATTTCCATAAGCCAGACTAGCATCGTCACCATCGTCTTCATCTTCTTCTCCCAGTGATTTCCAGTCCTGCAACAGTTATTCTACTGCACCGGAAAATCCGGAAGTTTCCCCTACTTTAAAAAGTTATGCAAACTTGCTTCCTTAAAAAAAAAACTAAAAAACAACAACAACAACAAGTACAGTTCACATACTTTGACTCAGGACAGTCATGGTAAGGGAACTCTTTCACTGTACTTAGAGTAATTTAATTTCTAAGAACTGGCAAATATTTGTCTGGAACTAATTCATTTGTACTCCTAAATGAGAAAAATCAAGTTAATCTAAATGTCCAGCTAAGTACTGGCAACTTTAAGAAAAAGAAGTTTTTCATTTGTTAAATTGATTTATTTACAGAAGTGGATTAAAAGAGCAGCTAAATACTTCCCTAAAAATTTTCATTTAAAACATATTATTGTTTTTGTTAAAGCCTTAATGCTATCTTTATTTTAACTTAATTTTAATTATCTGCTTCTTTTTCTTCTTCTTTTTGCTGCTATCCATCCACAGACCTTCTCTGAGGTTTCCCTCCAGCCTGGCAGCTCCATCTAGTGAGAGAAAACTAGACATTAATAATCAAGTTGTCCATGTAAACAGTCGAGTTTCTACCATTTCTCTATTGTACATATGTAACTGACCCATCTGGTTTTACAGATTCACTTCATCACAGAGTCTCAATAAAGGTTGAATAAAAAAAAACTTTAGGCATTGTTTTGATTTTAAAGTGAGAAACAGTAGATGTAATTTGTTTTACTGCAGTGCAAACAGCGTGTGTCACAAAGAAATCTCAGGTCAGTCAAGTGTGAGTCAGACTTGGTGCCCTCTGATCTGAAAATTATCTTCACTAAAGAACGTCCTTTGGCTGTTCCCTCTCAACAAACTGATAAGAGAAGCTAAAGTCTTCCTCTCAGGACAAACTGCTGATAAACACCACGCTGTTTTCAAATGATGTATATATATATATATATATATATATATATATATATATATATATATATATATATATATATATATATATATTATATGAAAAAAGACCTTGAAGCAACTGAAACAAGCGTGTGGAAGTTGGTAGACTGAAAAGATTTTCATTCAGTTTCTAATAGTTTACAGAATTAAAATTGTGTAGCTGTACAGATGTTAAGTGTAAGGCTACGTATTTGGGAAGAGTGAGGTGGAACTATGAGGGCAGCGTGTACGGGGTTAGGGCTGGGTTATGTTCTCTGAGACGTGCCGTCCAATCACGTTACAAATCCTGGAAACCTTCGTAGCTGTAAAGCTGTGTGGTCAATGAGTCTTGCTTTTATTAGTCTTTCACTAACTTCACATACTGTGTATGTAAATATTTCTTTAATTTCTCTCATGTTTTAAAGCCCTCACTGTGTGCATATTTTTATTCTTTAGTCTGCTGCTGTAGCACAGTAATTGTGGGATCAATAAAGTATCTGTCGAGCCATCAAAAAGCCATAGACTGTATATAAAAGACAGAAACCATTCATGTGCAAGATCAGGTACAAAGGTCCAGAAAATGGTACAAAAATAACTTGAAGAAACATTAATAGTTCATAATTCCTGGATTTGTGGTATATGAAGCGTGCTATATTCATTTAGTTAGGTTTAAATTCATTAACAAAGTGTCTGAGAGTTTGCTTGTTGGTCTCTGAGATCAGATGGGCAGATATTTAACACACCGATCAGCACAAATAGTAGTAGGCATCTACTAATTAGGGCAACAGAAGACTTCTTCACCTCTGAAAATCCACCAGTGGTTAAAGTTTGGGTTCAGTTAACGTCCAACCATTGTTATAGACTTTTCACTTGGTTTATGTCAGTTTGTTTCTATTTCACATGCAACTTTAAAAGTCTAATTTGTCCCAAATTTCCATTAACACAGTCTCAGAAGCCACGAGCAGAACAAAAACGGTAAATAGGTGCAGTTCAGTGACTCATATCAGTGGAGGTGAGGTCAACGGCTGCTTGTGTTGGCGCACCTGTCAGTCAAAGCGGCCACTCCCCTTAACTCTAAGCCTTTAATAAAATCCAAATAGATGATTAAATAAAAATAAAAGAAAGACCATACAGTTGTTATAAAGGTGTAAACCAACCAAAGAGACCCAAAACAATTTTTGTACCAGTCTCGTCTTTATTTCATCAATACAAATAAAGACTTAAACATGGTGGTCTATGGAGGAAATCTAGACAGCCTCAAATGGAAATTACAGGGGAGGCAACCTGGTTTTCCTGTTTCTCCTGAAAAAAAAGCTTTCACGAGTTGTTTTCTGCTGCACCTGATTCTGTTTAGGATGTTCAAACCTAAAGAAAAACTACTCTAACCAAGCCAGATTCCAGTAAGCCTGTATCATAAGATATGGAAACACTAAGATTGTGACGTGGAGTCACAACAGTGACAAGAAACTGTCCAGCGGGGCAACCAGAGGAGGACTTTAACCTTCAGCGTCGCTATAAAGCCCGCGAGCGGTCGTCTGCACAGCACAAACCATCAGACAGTGAAGAAGAGACAAGCTGCATCTGTAAGGTAAAAGATCTTATTTCAAACTATATAATCTTAAATCAACCACTAAATCCAGCTTTAAACTAAGCACCTGTTCTCTTCATCCAACAGCATCAACTTCAATCATGAAGACGCTCATCGTTCTCGCTCTTTTCTCCGGTGAGTAAATCTTCCCTTCAAATTAAAAGCGGAACCCATTTTAAATCACAGCTGATCAAATTAACCGTCTGCTTTCATCCACAGTTTGCAACGCCAACATCCTGTGGCCAGAGCCTCCCAAGTCCAACCTGGAAGTGGTGAAAGATGCCTTTTGGGATTATGTTGCAAAGGCCACACAAACCGCTGAGGAGTCCCTGAAGCAGATCAGAGAGTCCCAGCTGGGAGAGGAAGTGAAGTAAGAGTCAGCATGAGGAGTCTGAAGAAGTACAAAATATGTACATATATTATATGTTTTCAGTTTAATAACTTCCTGTTTCTGTGTATCAGCACCAAGATCTCTCAGAGCGCCGACACCGTGAATCAATACGTCGCTACGCTGCACACTCAGGTGGCTCCTTTGACCCAGAACTTCATGACTCAGTTCTCCCAGGAGGCCGAGCAGCTGAAGGCTCGCCTGGAGAAAGACCTGGCCGCTATGGGCACCAACGCAGAGGAGATGGTGGCGAAGATCCAGACCAAGGTGGATGAGCTGAAGAGTGGAGCTGAAGCCTACGCTCAGGCCATGGACCCAGAGCCCATGAAGGCCGTCCTGCAGCAGAAGAGCCAGGAGCTGAAGGAGCAGCTGGAGCAGAGCATGAGCCAGCTGCAGGCCCAGATGGTTCCCTACACCGAGAACATGAAACAGAAGATGGAGCAGAGCCTGGAGGAGTTTCAGAGGAACATGATGCCCCTGACCCAGAGCTTTGAGACCCAGGTGGCTCAGAAAACCCAGGAGATCCAGCAGAGGTTGGCTCCCTATGGAGACGAGCTGAGGGAACGGCTGGACTCCAGCGCTCAGGACCTGCAGACTCAGCTGAACGCCCTGTGGAAAACCTTCACCAAGATCGGCCAGTAAATGGACTCTGTCTCAGTCTTAAGCCTTAAGCGCTTTCTCTGTATCACAAACCAAATATTTATTTCATCTTCACTCCTGTCTGTTTTATGAAATAAAAATCCAGAAGTTCTGCATTTTCTGCGTCTTGATTATCATTAAAGGTGTGTCAGTAATTCAACGAGCATGTTTAATCTCTGAAAAGCTTTACTCGTAAAAAGTTGAACATTGATCTTACCAGTTGGGGAATGGGGGGAAATGGGGGGGGGGGGGGTCAAACTCACTTTAGTTTTATGATCTTGTTTTTTTTCCACATTCAGTTTGTAATTACACAGCACAACAAACCTTTAAATTTAGAGCATTGTGAATAGTTAAAATACTTCTCTGGAATTTTCATACTTTGCAAAGGACCTTTTGGTGGGCCAAAGGTTTGACACCCTCCATCTAAAATAGCATAATGTATCGCTCACCTACAGATTAGTAGTAGCGGTAAATAGGTGCCCCAAGGTCAATAACTATTCATCATAAGTAAATACCAAGCTTCAGTGGCGCTCATATATGTACTGGTATACATGTTAAGCTTTAAATGTCACTGGAGGAGTGCAATTTGTCATGATGTTTATGTTCTATAGGCTGATAATCCTGAAGGATCACTATTTTCATACCAATTAAACATGTGCATCTCTCATGTCTCAAATTGATTTATATCTATTATTTATACTTCCACTTGTTCTATTTACTTTTTCCATTAGTTTTTACTACCTGTCTCCAACTTCTTTTATTAAATACATCTAAAAATATTGCTGTTGTGACAAACAGCCTCTGGGATGTACTTCTGGTTTATGGATCTAACATGCGGGAGAAAATATCTTAACAGAGAAAAGTCCTTTGGCTGTTCCCACAACAACCTGATAAGACAAAGGAGCAAAGTCTCCAACCCAAGATAAACTGATGAACAATTCAAATGACGCATAGAGAGATTGAAGCAAATGAAACAGTTATTCAAGCAGCTCACTCTGTTGTACTCCGAGCACAAAATGATATATGTGAAAGATTTCATTCAAAAGTTCTGTTTTACTTTCAATTTGTTAGAAAGTGATTAATGCCACCTCTTATTGATTTGTGGGTTTTGTCTTCTTTTTAGGACATTGTAAGGCAGACTAAGAGGGGCTAATTCTGATCTATTTTCCACCATAGAATATATTTACTTTCAGTTTCTAATAGTTTATGATATTAAAGTTAAACTGTCGTTGGATCCTAATGGTGCAGACCAGGAGATGTGATGCCCACAAACTACAATAAATATAAGGCAAAGAGTTTGTGTGGGTCAATGAGGGGCATTTACCAAAGCTGAGCCTGAACTTTTGACATTAAACATTAAAACTGCATGTTATAGATTTGCCATTTGAATATGACAAATAAGCTGTAATTTATTACAGTTCCTCAACTTACTATAAACATGAATGGAAGCTGACGTTTCTTTCTGAACTTCTGTGGTATGTTCATTGCACTTGTGTATTCCTCTTTTTCTATTAGAACTATTAACGCACAGCCACAAACAGTTTCAGTTGTACAGTAGAAATCGATTGATCCTCTCTTTGAGCCACATGTTTCTTGTGATGCATTTGTGGACATCTGGAAACTAGAATCAATCAAAATGTGGGATACTGATTCAGTACATACCCATACTACAGTACCGATTGGCAAGCTTAGTTACACTGACAACAGAAAAATAAACTTGGCGTGGTAGATTGTTTATACGTGGTATGCAGATCAGCATTGCTGCCTCACAACAAGAAAGTCCTGGGTTTGAATCCAGCGTGGGATGTCTGTGGGATGAGTTTCCATGTTCTCCTTGACTCTGTAGCTTCCTCCCCCAGTCCAGAATCACGCATTTTTGGTTAATCTGTGATTCTGCTGCCTTGTCTACTCATTTAGCTCCACTCAAACAGAACTAATCCAATAAGATAGCGGTGAAGTAACCAGTTACGTGCTGTGAGGGGTGAAATTGAAGTTTTTTTGTCATCACAGATGATGAGAATGCCTTTAGTTCCTCCTCACAAACCTGTGATCAGGTGTAGGCTTCTTCTCGCCCTATGACACCCAGGCTCCAGCTCTGCTACAACCCTGAAGCAGACTGATGACAGATGCTGATTATCTGCCAAAACTGGGTCATTCTTGAAGGTTGCCAGGCAGAGGTAATTCAAATTCTGTGAAATAAACGATATATTGTTGAGGAGAGCAACTGATGCTTTCACAATATGCTGCAGGAGTATAAAGGCTAAAAAATGGTCATGGTAGTGCCATTGCTAGGTGGATGTCAGGCAGCATATCATAGATAATTTAACAAGTGGGTATGAATAAGATGTGAAATAAAAAAGTGATACAATAGTTTTTTATAAAGTGTTGTAGGTGGCTAAAGCCTAAAAACATTTATCCCATTGGTAGTGTTGCTAGGCAACATGGCAACAACATGGCAACAACATAATATCTGATATTAGATAAGATGTACCTGTGTGCAAAGTATGATTGCTCAACTCCTGAAGGTTCAGGAGTACGCACACAGCAGCTACAAATGGCTCTTAAAAAAAAAAGTTGACGTTGACAGAAGGAAACGAGCACAACGTCCAGTTTTTGTAAGAAATTGTATTGATCAGCTTTGAAGAGGTATATACAGCTCATATATACTGTTCAGTATGTATGTAACATAAAAAAGGCAACAAAACAAGTGATGCATTGTGAACATGACATACAGTACAGTACACTCCTTCCTAACACCTGGTAAACTTGTCTGTAACCAACAACTGATACTTCTTTCACTCACTGCACACCAAGACAGACTTAATGGTAAAAAAAAAAAAAAATTAATAAGAGAAATGTTTAAATCAGGAGCAAAATAAAAAATAAATATGACAGGCACTGAACTCAAACAAAGAGCTCTGTAAATCTGTCTTCTAATGTTACGTCCGCCTGCTGTCTATGTGTCTGTTTATGACGAGGGTCTGCTTGTTCCTGACAGGTAACATTATTCATCACACTACTGATCATCGAGGGGATTCGTCTTTAAGGATTAGAGTCAAATGTAGATTTATATTAACCGCTTATATTCACCACATGTGGTGAAAAATGATTTGAGGAAACCAGCACTATAATTATTGGTCAAATCTACCAAAGAGGTCACCGGCAGTTTCCGTGGTAAAGTCTCTAGGTCAGTGGTGCGTCTGCGCCGTTTGTGAGCCGGCACTACGTCGGCCTAACCGATGTTGACGCCAAAACCGCACTGGAACTTGTTTTTGCGGTGGTTGAGGAAGCCGGAGAGGGCCAGAGAGAGGGGCAGCGGGAGCAACTTCTTTTCCAACGTTGCCCCAACTATCCAGTTACTGTCAATTGAACCTGAAAGAGGCAGAACGGCAGATTTAAAGTAAGAAAAACTCTCAAATTGAGAAAGCCTTTGTGTATATGTACACCTCTGGATTTTTCTAACCTGGTGCGTTTCACAGCTGGGTGTGATCGTGTCAGTTTTTACCTCCATTTGAATGATTTTGGAACATTACACTGGGATGAGACTTTGTGGGGGGGAAAAATACACCCAGCAATGTCTTTGCTTCCAGTTCTGGCTTCTTCTCTTCCTACATCAGCATTATGTGGCAGTAATGTGGCAACATCTATCATTCAGCAGAATACTGTAGCGGCCTCCTCTGCCTTAATGGCGGTTCTTGTCCAGAAAGTGAGTCGCTTTCTTGTTATTGGGCAGCAGTATGACCTTAAGCACAATTTAAGTGGACACACAACAAGGGATCGTTGTGTGTAAGCTCGCCACACCACAAACTCATCTGTCCATTGGTTGGATGAGATAAAAACTAATGAGGACTTATTTTCTTACTGCAGCAGTTACATTTCTGTTTGGTAAACCTACCAGATCCCATTGACAAAAAACACAAATGTTATCTCACAGAACATAAACCATGAGGGTTTGTCAAGCTGCTGTGATGCTAGTTTGACTCCAAATTTGTCTTCTTTCAGGAGGCAGATCACACTATCCCAGCATCCTTGTGCCACACTACATCCGTGAATCTTCTCTTTCCCAGCAGCTCCATATTCAGCATCCTTTGTCCAATATATTCACTATCCCAAAACTCATCCAACTTCACTCAAACAAAACTAACCCAATGAAGCAGTGGTGCCCTAACCAGCTGTGTGTGGGGGTGTCAGCACAGTCTGGAGGCTGTGATGAGAGTTCCTCGTCAGTTCCTCATCACCAAGAGCAGTGAGACAGCAGCTCGAGAGCCAAAACTCATCAAATACATCCTATACTCACCCTGGAAGAAGTGAACAACCTAAGGATGGGACGACGGGGCAGATTTAAGCTCGACTGCTTTAAAATTACCTTTTTTTTTTTAATGTATAATCATTTGGAAATTCTGAGGGGCTTATAAAACTGGGACACAGTTTTGTTGCTAGGTGGGCAATTTCTGATGCAAGCAACTTCAGATCTTCACAGCTCATATTTGACACCACAAGGTTTATAAAAACTCTAAAAACGCTATAAATGACAAAGCACATTTATAACGTCGACTTTGTTCTATAATCTGTCACAAAAATTTGGCTGCAAATAAAATGCAGCGATGGATGAAGATGAAACTGCTCTCCTGAAATTATTTTACCAAACGTGCACATCTTTACCTTTAAATTGTAAATTTGCTTTAGGGACATCTAGCTGGTAGCCAAACGACATACTGGTGTCTTGCATGCGGGCACTCGCCTCAAACTCCACACCGACCTGTAACTGTAGAAGAGACCGATCATCATGAAGGCCGACTGTAAAAATACTGAGTCCTTTCTTACAAAAAGGATGCATGCGGATGCGGTTACCTGATCGTTGGCTTTATGGTAGTAAGATGCATGAGCTCCCGCTGAGCCGAGTGTTAAAGTGGCGATGTAGTTGTTGCCTACAGAGAAGTAAATCTATCAGTTAGGACATGTGTCTGACGTTATAGTTCAGGCTTTGTATTAATCTTTAAACTGTGTCTCACCTGTGTATCTGCCAACTAAAGACATTACTGAGCCCTCCTCTCCAGGCCTGCGGTGATAAACCAGCTCCCCTCCCAGAGCCAGAGCCGGCGTTATGGACTGGAGGTAGTGTGCGACGACGATACCTGACAGGTGCACGACAGCAAGATGACAACAGATGTTCAGATGCAGATCACAGTTTTGTTTTTGTCTGACTACATAGCTGCTTTTCACCAATTTAAAAGAACAGACAACAGTAACAGTGACCTGCACAGCATCTGTGACTGATGACCTACCAGAGCCAACAAGGACATCTGGGTTTCCGAGCGTGACAGTTGCAGTAAAATCTTCTCCCCTGAACTCAGCGTCGCCCTGCCAGTTCACAAATTTGTTTTGCTGTGTCTGAGGATACAACATATTTAACAGTTAGAATCATGCAAGAACAATAACACATAAAATGGAAACATCTCAGAAGACATTTTTGAGCGTAGAAACTTCTCGCCACATGAAAAAATAAAGATAAAAATAAGAATCTGACCATGAAAAAACCCAGCAACTTCTCCTGTATAATGATGGAGCAGATATAGACACTCTGCACATCTGGTGCTTAATAATCAAAGATAACTGGAAATGTGGCTGCTAACAAGTGACGCATCCCTAGTTTTATCCCACAGGGTTGTGTCAGAGAGTCCGGTGGAAAAATCTGTCAAACATGCAGAGGTGCCTGCTGTGGTGACCCCTGGTGAATAAGGGACCAGCTGAAAGCAGGTTTAACTGGAAATGTGACTGGCACAAAGTGCTCCGAGGGGATTTATGTCAAAATGGCACGTCTTATCACAACGGAAAATATATGAATAAACTGTAAATGTAAAAAGTAAAAAAATGCCAACATGACACATTCTTTTAGTCTTTACCCCTTGAAAGCCAACTAGGAGTAATCCATGAGGCTGTTTGTTTAACAGAGAGGTTTCTGTAATATTTCAGGCCTGCTTATGGAACAAATTAAATGGGTCTGCAACAGAGGGTACAGAGGGTGGTCTCTGCATAGGCAGCTACCCTCAGAAAAACTGAAAACTATTCTTATAGTCATCAAACACATCTTAATTAATATATACTTATGTGTCAAAATTGGCCATTTAGGGTACTGGGGAGGTCTTCAAACGTTGCCTTTATATAATATATAAAAACATCAGCTGACTCTAGTCTGAAATTAGTGGGAACCCCCCCCCACCAAAATCAATCATTCGTAAAGTGTAAACTGTGATTTTGTGAAGACTTCAAAATATATTAAAACACTGGCTCAGTCTGATAAAGTCCAAAGCCTTTAACTTGTTTGAACTGTTGAATGATCTATTAAAAAGTATGGTGGCACACTAGACGGCCAAAGTTGGTTGGATTGTTTTTATTATTTTCTTTCTATGGAGTAAAACATTTTTATTTTTAAAGAAATTACTAAAAACTGCAGTGAATTGTTAACAAGAGTCACTGCAGAGCCCCACTCGACCCACACATTTTGATGGTTGTATTAAAGGGAAAAAGTCCAGACAGCAGTAAGAGGTTTCACCTGGAAGGCCACTTTGGATCGTATCCTGTTGGTGATCTGGTGGATGATCTGGGCGTTAAGGCTGCCGCTGTTGTCCATGTCTCCCACCATGACTGGAAAAGACTGAACAACAGGAGAGTGTTTGTATAACAGTTTAAACCACAGCGTAAAGATGAGATTCACATTGAATTTAAGGCTTCACACCTCTGCTGGACCCGTCTGCTTCGATCCAACATACGTAGCACCGAACCTGTAGAGGGAATCTCCAGTGGTGCTCAGCAGCACAGTGTGAATCACCTGCAAGCACGCAGATTAAAAATGCACTTTATTCACATTTATTACAGTTCGCTGAAAACAGTCCAGTGACGGCAAAACTTTAGACTAAAACGACACCGTAAAATCTGAGTTTGAAATATGTTGCTGGACTTCATGAATCGACATAAAGGAGAATCGCTTCAGTCATGCAATGACTGTAAAAACCTGCGTCAATGCCAAAGTTTGACACAATCTTATTTTGCTTCCAGTATTTATTCCCCCTCTCATTCTACAGACAGAGGGATCTTAAGTGTATATAATCTAACTATCTTCATCACACCATCCTTGAACATTTGGGTACACAGATATCAGTCGAGACAGCCAATTTTAGCCAAGCTAATAACAAGGTTAAATGAGCTTAACTGACCTGGAAGTGATTGCTAAGACCTTTATTAACAACTAGCTTCACGCCTTCCATCTGCAAAGGAAAAACCTCTGAGGAGAAAACACACACAGGTAAGACAAATCGAGAGCAAACAGACATTCCACTCCAATAAACATTTTTTTTTTCATCTGCTCCTCTTACCTTTGCACTTCCGATGACACTCGTCAAACGCCCCTGGATTGGGCAAAGCATTTTCTGACTCCTGCTGCTGAGCAGAGGTTTCCCCAGTCTGGGGTATAACTGCGGAAACTGGAGGCATCCCAAAGCCCGGAGGCACCGTCAAGCCAGGGGCAGGAGTGCCGCCCGAGGCTGGTGGTGGTGGGTTGGGGGAGCTGGCAGCCAAAACACTGCCCATTCTGAATAGCCAGGACAGAAACACAGAGACAGAGAGGGAAGGACAGAGTGAGTAGCTGATTTATAACGCAATAACAGACTGCCAGTACAAGCTGAGGAAACGTTAAAGGAAACTTGTTATGGTTTTCTTCATTTTCTCTCATATCCTGTATATATACTGTTACAACACGCACTCAAGTCATGGTTCCAGCAGCTTTTCTACTCTTTGTGCTGTATGATGTCAATAATAGCTGATATCCCCAATATCTCCAGGCAAATAACTCTGTCTGTGACCCACTTACTGTTTTAACCTTCTGTTTGTGAGGGTCAGCCAATCAGAACAATGTTGACTTACAGGAAAAGAAGCTTAAGCAGCTAGTTACAGATGGGGGAGGAACTGAGAGTATATCAAGGCCCTGAATTAAAGGCCTAGGTCATGGATTATTTTGGACTAGAACGCTGTAAAGCCTCTGCAGTAAACATGTGGAGCTCGATATGAGCAGAATAGGTTTCTTTTCAACAATCAGCACTGTTAGTATAAGTATAATACAAATATGTCAATAACACAGGCAAACCTAGAGACTACTCATATTTTATCCATATCAATTACAACATTATCAACTAACTTTGAGCATCAAAACTGAACCCAGCACAGTAACAGAGCCCCACCACAAAGAGTCAGATGCTATTGTTTAGCAACTGTCAGAAAAGCACTTCAGTATGGATACAAGGGATTCATAAGCTTGGAGTCTTATGATTTAGACCAACCAGTCAATCATCCTGAGCTGGTTCTAGTTCCCCAGGACGGCAAAAAGTTAATGAGCTGAGTTATCGGTCCACTCCACACTTAAAATAGTCCTGAGTGACTTGAGCAGGGTATGTTGTTGAACAAAACTGGAGTTTTAAAGTCAGAGTTTTCATGTCATGATGGTGACTCTCTTAACCTGGTAAGATCACTGTGGTGACTTCAGCTGAGGACATGAGCTGGTCCAGAGGAGATTATGTTCAGATTTGGGTTTAAAACTGAGAGGAACCATCACCAATTCTCCTCCCTCTAAATGTGATATAAATCAGATAATGTCTGATCAGACATTTCCACTCACCCCAAAACAAATCTGTGATACAAACCATTACAAAATAGGCCCCACAAGCACTGAAATTATGTAGAAAATAGCAGCTTTTGAATGAATTCAGAAAATGAATTATTTTCTGCAGCACCAGGAATACCTTTAGGTTTATCTTATATGCATCCCCTATTCTCTGATAACATCACTGAAGCAGCTTGCATTCAAGGGATCCATTTGTGCAGAGGCGTCAAATGACACAGCCTTTTATGTTAGTACACAGAGCTTGGAGCCGAAAGCATGGGCTGGGAAAGATGATAACCACTACTGTGACACTTGTTGTCTTTGACAGGGGTTTCTGGTTTTGTTGAACCAGCAAACACAAAGTCAGTCTGACTACATCAGACCTGTGTTGTAGCCCACCCCTCTGTTTTCACACTAAAAACTCAAGTCAGCATAGTTTCCAAAATGACAGTAATAAATCGCATACACTTTAAAATATTAGTGTGAACATACAGAGCTGTAGATTTTTTTTCGCCCTTTCTTGTTTCTCTTTTTTTTCTTAATTATGAAGGAATAACGTTATCCAAACATACCTGGCTCTAAAAAACTACCTGCCCTCTATACCTAATAACTAGGTACCATTGGCAGCAAAAACTGCAATCAAGCAACAAAGCAGCCCTGGACCATCACACTACCACTGCCGTGTTTGACTGTTGATATGTTTGATATGTTGTTTGTTTAAATAAAACGCTGTGTTAGTTTTACTTCAGATGTAAAGGAATTCAAACCTTTCTAAAAACGTTCATCAGTCCACAGAATATTTTCCCAGATATCTTGGGGATCATTAAGACGTTTTAGTAAAAATCCTGGATGCCATTTTTGTCCAGTCTCTTTCTTGTGTTTTTTCATCATGAACTCTGACCCTGAGTGAGGGTTAGAGTGAGAGCTGTTCTTTAGATGTTGTTTTTGGCTCTTTTGTAACTTCTTTTGGAGTAATTTTGGTAAACTGGCCACTCCAGTGAAGGTTCATCACTGTTCGAAGTTTTCTCCATTAGTGGATAATGAGCTTAGCTCTCACTGTGGTTCACTGAAGTCCCAAAGGCTTAGAAATTGCTTTGTAACCCTTTCCAGAGTGACAGATGTCACTAACTTGGTTTCTCATCTGTTCTTGGTTTTCTGTAGATCGTTGCATGATTGCAGATCTTTTAACCTACTGCACTTTGTCAGAGGTTCTATTTAAGTGATCTGATAATTCATCAGCTCTTGCATTAATCAGGCCTGGGTGTGGCTACTGAAAGTCAATTCAACTTTCCAAAAAAATGTGATTAATTACAGTTTGGCTTAACAATAAGGGGTAATTACTCTTTCACAGCACTATACCTTTAGCAGCAGCACCCTGTACCACTCTGTCCCACCACCTGCCAAGCGCCACTAGGAGGATCCCGTTTCTCTCTGATGTTGCCATTAAGTCATAAACTTATAATTATGTAAAAGCATATCACGGTGACAGATCAAACTGATCCTTTCGGAGTTTGGGAAGCGTTTGCTTGAACTAATTAAGCATTAAAACAGCAGTGCCTCAGGTTGCTCATGAGTGAACATGTGCAGAATAGGTGTAGTGTCCCTTTAACCTTCCTTCCACACAGCTCACACTCATTCATTTGCAGTTAAGGTAAAAAGAAGGCGGTTAAATTAAACTAACAATGATGCAATAAGAATGAAAATGTCCACAAACCAGCAATTATTATATACTCTCATAATTTTTTGTAGCTAACACCCTGAATGGGAACTGCCTCATGTATAAGAAAGCATGAATGCGTTAGCCGTGCTAGCTCCTTTAGCACCTGATTAGCTTGCTGGCTAGCTTTACAAACAGCAACTGACAGCCTGGAGATAAAACGCTGCTGCTTATGGAGGAAAACTGCGGCCGATCTGTGAGACAAAAGTTGCCGAACAAAACCGCCAACACGCTTCCACTGAAGCGTCACGTTATATAAAATACAGAGCTTTCAAATGCTACTCACGTTGTGATTTCCAGAGGACGATACAGCCGGAAGTTGAAGCCAATGGCACCAACGAAGAAGACGCGGGAGCCCCGCCTTTTTCGTCAATGCAAAATGATGATTGGATGAAGGAGCATGTATCCGCGGACATGATTGACGAAGTCATCTATCAGTCATATGAGGCGTCCTTGACGAATCGCAGGCCGGGCTTCGAGATGATGTAATGCTCATTCTCAAGCATTATTGGCTAAACAAGGAACGGTCAGCCGTAAGGGGGCGGGGCGCTGACGCCGATTAAGAGAGAATAGGCGGGCGGTTGGTTGGAGTTTTAAGGGCGGTTGTAGTAAAAGGTGAAGAAGAAATACTTTCAAGGTCAAAAGGTAGCCTGAGGATCTCCAAGCAAACAAAAAACATTGTTTTCAAACAACAGGCCTCTGTCCCATTATGGCTACACAACGAGCAGCACCTTTACATTTTTTAGCTGGAGGCCCAAAACAGTAGATGAACAGTTAGCAAGGTGGAGGAAGACGTACACATACAAACCCAGAGTACACAGAGAAAAATGTACTATCATCTTCCACTAGTGAAGTGCAATACTGCAAACTTTGGTATCCAGCCCACACCAAGTAAATACAGGGCTGATACCAAGAAGGACACTGATACAAGTTTAACCTATAAAGGTAGCTTGAGTGACCACTAAATCATGATTCATACCTTCTGTAATAATTACTTAAATAAATAAAAATAGATGTTCAGATATTTTTCATAATGTATGTTTGAGGTGTGGCTTTTCCATTTCCCCAAAAATATTTTATTTACCACAATTCACATGCAGATAAAAATGGGTTATATACTGAACTTAGAGGATAGACACAAGGTCTTAATCCTATTGTGCTAATATCAATCAGATACGAGTACCAGCATTAGTGTCCACACTATCGATATTTGTATTGATCCGCCCACCTCTCTCCCCAAAATACAGCATATCACTAGGGTTTGGATAGCTCAGTAGTCATAAAAATGAAATGTTTAAATTCAGTATCTGACTCATCAGATTGTTAGAGGCCCTAAAAATATCCTGGAAAAACATTTGTGGAATCAGAACTGCCAACAATCCAACAAACTGACATTTCAGATCTTTCTGCTTCTTTTGGCGTCTTCAGAGCACAACATGTTTAGCTTGGTCCCATCAGGTCGCTACAGATGTTCATCTAAAGTATGTGTGAAGTTGTATGGAATCAAAAAGGTGGAGAAATAAACAGCCAACAACAGCAGCCAGTAAAGTTCAGGTCAATTTATTGAGTTTCTTATCAGGCCCTGAATATGCGTTTCCATGTTACAACAATTGAGGACAGAGTTGCTGGAATATACCTTGTGCCTCTTTAATGCATTTTGTAGGCAAAGAAACCCAAAAGCATTTTTTAATAGTAACAATGGAAGAACGTGTTTTTAAATGTCATCCAATCAAAATCATTTCAGTGAAAATAAAAATGGGTGAAATTATGGGAAAGAGGGAGGAAACATGGAATCTTGTTTTATACCAATTCAGGTCCAATCTAGTCATGGTTTTAGGAAAACAGGGCCAAAAAAAAAAAAAAAGTACCAGTAAGTACAAGGAAGGAGAACAATTCAACAAAAGGATAATTTAAACCAACACTTATCTGCCAATTTAGATCATAAGCACCCACTTCTACTCATGCGACTTTGTCTTCATCTACTTTTAATTTTACCGCCACTGTTCTGCATCGAAGCTGCAGGGGGACTGCTGCTCAGCTTACAGCAAATCTGCTGAGTGTGTCATTAAAATCTGGCAAAAACCTCCAGCAGCAGTGGTCGAGTCTATTTTAGTGCAGCAAATCCACGGTAGAAATATTAGCGGCATTTAAGCCTTTAACACTAATAGTCCACATTAAGATGTTAACTTTTGTTTTACACCAGCAGGGAAAAAAGAAAATTCATTATAGTATCCAAGTCCTCACCCTTTCTCTGATTTTAACTTTGAATATGTTTCTGATAATATCCCTGCCTCCCGCCCCTGTCAGCACTCCATTTAAAGAGTGCCAACACTCACATACAAAGACTTTATGACGACAACAAAAACCAACATTCATGACTACATTCAGCATAACTTCCTCTGTGACAGGTTAAGCCCGACAAAACAACAACATCGACTTAATGCTGTAGTTTCTATCGGTTACGACTCTCCCCCCCCCCAATTCAAAACATTCGACTGAGTCGAAATGAGGCTGCGCTCGTTACTTTAGAGTGTAAGAATGTTACAACTGACTGCGCAAACAGCAAATATATAGCTAAGAAACAGCTGGCAGATTCATTTCATCTCATCCCTAAAGTAAAAATCCAACCATTTCACAAAGATCTCGGGTGTTCAGCTAAATATCTAATTTTCTGTGTCACAGAGGAGTTTATGGACTGACTGTCAGGGAAGTGAGTAGGAACACAAACCACTGAAGGGGGAAAAAAAGAAAACAAAAAGAAAATCTCATTAGAAATTATTTTGTGTGTCCACAAACATCAACTTCTGGAGCAAGCGGGAGATGGAAAAAAACAAAAGGAGAAAAAAAAACCAAAAAACAAATCACATCCCTGACAACTGTAAACACCCACATCAATACTTAAGACATCGTACTTGACCAACAAAACAGTCTGCACGATAAGCTCGCGTACACGCAGCCTCGAGCTACAACAACAGGTCAGTTTGATTCTTTTAAAATCATGCATGAGTAACAAATTTGGCTCCAAATCAACTGAACCTGTTGGATTTATCCACAGAGATAAAGCTGTTTGGGTGAGGCTGCATGTAAACACGATGACTCCTTATCAACTGCACACACACTCTTTAAAACACACATACCCACAAACACACACCCACCCCAGATCAATCAACTCGCACGCACGCACGCACGCACGCACGCACACACACACACACACACACACACACACACAGATCCCACATCAATCAACTCACATGCACACACACACGCGCACACAGATATCCCAGATCAGTCAACACACACACACACTCGCTCATACGACATTCAACTTTTTTGGTTTTGCTTCAATGTAAATCCTGAAAATCTATTTCAAGGAAAACAAAAGGAAACAATACAAGTCTACTTCCTCTTCCACCAATGAAGCAAAGCATTTTCATTTTTTCTTTTTCCTTTTATAACTGTAAACAACGAGTGTAAACAATGAATCATTTACCATTTTCTTTCCTCAAAATGATTCAGAATACCTCGTATAAAGATTGCCCTACTGGGGGAAAAAAATAAAATAAAATAAAAATCACGGCACTTTGATCTTCCATCACACAAACGTTGAACAGGTTCAAGGAGATCACAGTGCTTCATCACTTTCCACAAACTCTTGTTTGTTTGTTGTAACTCTCTGGCAGTCAAAACATAAACAAGTTTTCTTTTTTTCCCCCAACTTCTGGGGGAGAAAAAAAATTACAAATAAAACAAAATCAATGCTTTTTGACTATGCTTCAAGTCCCAGAGAGATGATTCAAGATGCTCGGTGAGCATCTGATAAAACACTTGGCTTCTGCAAAACTCACCCCAAAAACTCCAACGGTTACCCAGTGCTAAAGCCTCACCCTGTCCCCACCCCCCAAACTGCTTAGAGCAACAAAAATAAATCTTAAAAAGCAAAATTTCTTTTTAATAATTCGTGATGATCTGTGAGGGGGCAGGGGAAAAAAAATAAAAAATAAAAAAAAAATAAAAAAAATCAGCTGCCCATTCAAAGATGCTACAAGTTTGCTTAAAAGAAATCTACCCCTCATAAAAATTGTCACTTAAAAAAAAATAAAAAATGTGTAGGCTGTGGAGAGAAAAAAAAAAAAAATTGTTGCCGCACGAGAGAAAAAAAAAAATTAGTTGTTTCCAATTGACTTTATATGTGGTCTTTTAAAGACTGAGCGGGTTTCATTCCTCTGTGGTTCATGAAACCAGCTCACATCCAGTTTGTATTTCATTAAAGCAAAGCCTGAAGCGGAGCCTCTACTGCAGCAGCAACGTGAAGAGCTTGGCATTAAACCACCGGGCTGCACAGCTATTATTGGCAACTAATACATTCACCGACGTTAATTTTGTCATGAGGGCTTAAAAACACATTTCCACCGTGCGTTTCCTCGATTAAAAAAAAAACAAAAAAAAAAAAACAAGCAAACAAAAAAACCCCAAAAAAACCAAAAACAAAAAAAAAAACAGAAGCTGTGTGGGGAAAGAAAAAGTTAAAAGTGTTGTTTTGCACCAATCGTGGACATGCTGAAGCTCATTTATCAGCTGTTCTGAATGAGTCTTGAATGCATCATCCTTTTCAGGAAAAGAGAACATATTTTCATCCAGCAGCTACAGCGACCAATAGATTTACACTATTTACCAGTCAATATATATATTTTTTTCTTAGCTGTAAAAGAACAACAGCTTTAATTTAATGAAGCTGCTACTCATCTCCCATGCTGCTTGTGTGTATCTGCAGGCCAACATACTCTACGAATCAGTACCGGGGCCGTCTTCTCACATTAGCTCTGCTCATGTTTTATTCATGGTGGAAGGGAAAAACAGTCACGTAGTATTTAAATAAAGCTGCCCTTTTTTTTTTTTTTTATTGCAACGTTCACATTAAAAACAAACGTTCACATTCAGGATGGTTTTGAGCCATGTTTCTGCACACCTCTCAGCGGGAGAGCAGTGTGTTGTCCTTTTTTCCTTTGCATAATGACTAAAGTTTCAATAAACTCAGGTTACTATTGATTCGTCTTTGTGCTCGTACTCTGCTGCGTGACAGTCGGCAGCAGGCTATGAATGGATGAGTGCACACGGGAGTCAAGTAAGGCACTTAAGTGACCACAGCAGTGTGAGTGGACAGAGTGATGGCTGGTGTAAGTGCACCACTTTAAAAAAAAAACAAAAGAAAACAAAAGAAAACAAAAAAACCCAAAATAGACCAACTTTGCTGCTGGAAGTGAAAACTGTCTCCAAAGGCGACGGGTTCAAAACAGCTCATTTCTCTAATTCTAGGAATTGTTAAGCTTTCTCGCGGTCCCAGCTTGGTGCAAAGCACACTTTAAACCTCTAAATGTATAAAATAATGAGGCAGCTCTTGTTGAGGAAAAGCTAAAGAAATGCTCCAAAATAAAAACAGCCTTTGTTTCTTTTTTTGTTTGATTTTTTTTTTTTTTTTTTTTAAGACATCCATTCCACAGGCTCGGAAAACAAGTGACGAATGTAAAAATGAAGAGTTGCCTGAAGCCTGGGTGCAAGCGCTGATGTCTGTGCAAAAGCCCGGTGTGTCTCAGCGTCCTGAGGAAGAGGACAAAACATGGATTAGGAGCACATCGTCAGTCAAGTTACCAACACAAGGAGCCACACTGCATCTGAAATCATTCACTACTCACTTGGGTGGGCTGTATAGTGAGTCCGGCTATCTTTCAGTCTGAGTAAGATTATACCCTACATGGCATTTGTCCTCATAGGGGTAAGAATGACTTTGATAAAGCAAGTGGAAGGCCACACATTGACAAAAACTCCCCCCAAAAAAACCAAACAAACACGACACAGAACTGGTAAGGCAAGTTGCTGCAAACTCTTCCATGGATCAGCTGATCCTCGCTCCATGATTTCAGTCATTAAGTGTTTAATTTTTTTTACACATCCTTTTGTGCAAACAGATTAGTCCATCCTGACAAAGCTACAGCTGTTATGATTTTTGGGAGAGATTTTAGGCCGGATTTTTAATATGCTGCATCAGCATAACCACCTCTGCAAATGACAAAGTTAAGAGAAGAAAAATTTAAGAAACTGTTTTGTGAGCCAATCCCAGGCATGTGTCCCCTACCCTACAGCATTTAATGCATCTCACAATGCCTCAGGAAAAGTAGTGTACAGCTGATGTGCACTGCCCTCCACAGAACCCCATCATACGCTGAGCAAACTATTTTTTAAGCCAGCTGTGATTAATAAATGTAATTGTGTGCCAGCAAAGACATAACAGAGACAAAGGCGCGAGTAGTCTCTGACAGCATTTCATTTTACTGATCTAAATCTTTCACAAATCTAGCAATCTTTGGCAATTTTTTTTTATATAAAACTCTGTTTTTTTCTCCATGTTAGAAATCTAGTTCACCGCTTTCTTTGCCCACCTCTACATGCCCAAAGTTGCTTGCCATTTAATTTAGCTCATGCTAAACTATATATTTAAAAGGTAAGGAAAGCATTTTAAAATGAACTTGTTCACATTTAAAATCATGGTAAATATTGACCAACTATCACCCTGAATTTACTTTTAATCATAGCTGTGAAGCTCAATACATAGAACTCCCGGGATAGGGAGCAGTGAATGATTTCAGACAACCTCGCTTTTTCTTGGCATTGCACCTGTTTTAGGTGCTGTCCTGTTGGCGCTTCTCCTCGACCTCCTCCACGTCACAATCTCCGCTAGTTGAGTGGTACTCGGCCACATAGAGGCTCTTGTCGATGCTGCTGGGAATGGGCTTAATGTCGGTCACCAGCTGGTCTTCAATGGCCTTCAGGTTGAAGCGATCCTCCGATGTGATCAGGTTGATGGCCAAGCCCAGGTGTCCAAACCGCCCTGAGAAACATGAGAATGTGGTTAATATACAATGTCCAGTTTAAACTAAAAACAAAGTATGTCATTAATATTGTGGGGGAAAAATAATCAAATAAAATAGTACAGTAGAGAAACTGTTCCCAAGGGACATCAGAACATCAAAACCATGACATCAGTCACAGTCTGAAGCGCTGTGAGCGTGTCAAACATGAAAAAACAAAAAAAACAACCCCATGAATTTGGCAACTTGTGCCACGTGGCGAGACGTCACAGATGTAGATTGCGAAGTCCAAGCCTGTAGTAAAGCTTTAGTTTTGTGCTTTCTAACTAGTTTGCTTTTTCCTGTTTCACTTCATGTGGAAATTTTGGTTTGTGTTTACTTTCATTTCAGTTACTTTGCAGATTGAATTCACTCGTTTCAGTTTAGTTTTTAAAATAGTATCATAACACAGACCATATTTTTCAGAGGCGGCTTTCACAAGTTCAGAACGGACGTAAAATTACAAAAGTACTTTTTGAAGGCAGTTGAGTCACAGATTAAAAGCGCTAAAGCCTGACATTTACTCTGTTAAAAACAGGGCAATTGTTAGAGCAAATAGCAGTTTATGCTCAGCACTGTCATCCTTACAGGCAGTAACACCAGTTTTTGTAAAGCTATGACACTCTTTTCAACTGTGGCTTTAGGGTTAGCGACAGGATATTTAGACCTCTGATGGTTAAAATGAGAGTTTTAACTGTGACATAAGAAAAGAAACACTTTTCTCTCATTGTGCATCAGGGGTTGCTGTGCGCCATGGTTTCTAGCTAAATACAAGCCAGTTATAAACTTTCAAGCATCCTGGAAAACAATTTCATTTACAAAAAAAAAAAGCAGGTAAGCTTTAATGATTTACATTTACAAACAAAAACAAAACATACCTGATCTTCCAATACGATGCAGGTAAGTCTCTGCGTTCTTCGGGAAGTCGAAGTTGATAACCACGTTTACCGCCTGGATGTCAATTCCTCTGGTGAACAGATCTATTGGAAGGCAACAGAAGATTACAGCAGTGCTACAACATATCCTGGATTAACTCTGAGGCTTTTGTGATGCACAAGTAGATATTCCAGTTAAAACTCACCAGTGCACACCAGATTTCTGCACAGTCCATTTCTGAAGTCGTGGAACACACGGTTTCTGTATTCCTGGAGAAAACAAATGATCGCAAATCATTACTTATCCAACATCGGGATTTGCTTTTCTTCAGCCTGAAGAAAATGTATTCCTCATTGAAATATTCAGGTATTTTAATACCGTGATCAAAGTAATTTTAAGGTTTTAAAAGAATCTAACATTAATATTTATATAGATGGAGGATTACGAGCAGGCATATTCTTTTATTTTGCGCCCGTCATTCATTTGAGAGCCCACTAATGTTCTGTTAGCATAAAAACATTGTTCTCACCTGCATCATTTTAGCGTGGATGTAGAAGCAGGAGTAGCCCAGCTGAGTGATCTTCTTGGCCAAGAGCTCCACTCTCTGAGTGGAGTTACAGAAGATGATTGACTGGTTGATTTGAAGCTATGATGGAGAGGAGAAAAAAAATAAGTTATTCCTAGCTCAGAATGAGCCTTTGAGGGCATTTTCATCTGTGGAAAGTAAAAGCAATAAGCCTGTGTTTCCTTATCTGATAAAACCTTTTAAAGAAAGGAATTAAAATAAAAAAATAAAGGTAAAGGGAGTAAAATTTAATCAGGAAACACTGGATTAACACGGGCTAACTTGTCACTTTGAAAGAAGTGTACTTGTGGTCACAAAGTAACCGCAGTTAACAGAGAGTCGGTTACCCTGGAGAAGAGTGTGTTGAGGCAGTGAACTTTCTGCCTCTCTGTGACGTAGGCATAGTACTGAGTAATGCCCTTCAGAGTCAGCTCCTCCATCAGGTTTATCTCATAGGGCTTCTGAAGGTGCTTGGCCTACAGCAAAGACACAGAGAGATAACAGTTCACACAGTGCTTTTAAAAATGTGTTTTCAGAACTGTAAAAGCTTCTAGGACATTTCTGTCATGATCATTTTCTGCTCTTCTTTATGGAGAAATTTCTTTTTGGATGCACTGTCACTGAAACCACCACACAAGTAGTACCTGCTTAGATACTCAGAATTTCAAAAAAGACTTGTACAAACAGTAAAAGCAATCGTATCCTGTGACTGTAAACTAAATTTGCTTTAGCTGAATCAACCCTGGAAATGTCCACAACAAAGAAAGAAACAGATTTGGGCGCGACAGGAGCGGAGCTCGGTCTGCAGTGTGAGCTAAGTGGAGCCAAGTGGCTCTGAGCCAGCAGGCTGGACAAGCAGCGCAGTAATTAGCCGTCTACTCACCATGAACTTCTGCACACTGATGGGGAAGGTTGCAGAGTAGAGCAGGATCTGTCTGTTCTTGGCCAGGAAACTAATAATATCTTCAATAAGCACCACAAAATCCTGAGACAGCAGCTTATCCGCCTGAAGAGAAACGGAATAATAATTACCACGAAGCAAGCCTCTTTTCTTACCCGATACAACACAATACATGAAATAACAGCTAGTTTCTGAAATGACTTTACTCATATTTACCTCATCCATCACCATCATCTGGACTTTATCCACCTTTGCCACTCCCTTCTTTATCAAGTCCAGGATCCTGCCAGGCGTGGCAATGACCACATGCACTATTGTGAAAACAGAACTATGATTATCATCAAAACTTCCTTTTTACGGGGCATTTTGTGACAATATTTAACAACAGATAACACACGGAATTCAGAGTGACAGCCTCCATAACCTCTCATGGATAAAAGTACCACAAAGCTGGTTGATATGAATCTTTACCGGTCTCATCCAGACGCATGATGTCATCTCTCAGGTTGGTGCCCCCGGTGGTGGCCATTACTTTGACTCCTCCCAGGTGTTTGCTGAGCTGGATGCAGATCTGGCTCATCTGCAGTGCCAGCTCACGAGTGGGCACCATGACAATGGCTGGAAAATTTATAAAAAAAAAAAAAAGAAGTAGAGATTACAAACATGATAGATGGTATGTGATTTCACAAGCTGTTTTCACACATGAAATTAATCTGGCTTTTTAGTTTTACAGTTGTCCTTTCTGCTAGGCAGCACAAAGATGGCCACTTGCTATATTAGCTGTGCCTTCAAACATCACAGAGACTTTGCACTTGAGAACTTAAAGGTTAATGTCAGGCTGAGGTCCATCCCCGTTGGCTCAGTCCTAGAAAAGATCTGGGCTGCAATGCATGTGTGAAATCTGCTTTGAAGGAAAAACATAGAACCAACAGAAAAAACAAGGCTGGCGAGACAATGACGATGCATTAGCTTCTCTTTCTATAGCACGTGCTTTGTTTCCTAGACAAACTGAAGGAAATGCCATGTCAGGTAAAATGGAAGCATAGGAAAACAACACAAGTTAAAAAACACCTTAAAGAAAAAGGTAGTTAAAACTGTAGTCAGTAAAGCTTATATTTGGAGTCCACCTATAAAACCAAAGGCAGTGCCTCACCCTGTATGTGGTCCTTTTTCAGGTCTATCCTTTCCAGCAGTGGGATGAGATAGGCTCCACTTTTCCCTGTTCCATTCTTGGCTCGGGCCAGAATGTCCCGTCCAGACAGGGCGATGGGAATGCTCTCCTCCTGCAAGGAACCAACAGGCAAACCGTCTGTCTCATTACACAAACATACTTGCCTTTTTTATTTCATGGACACAAATGAAATGTGTGTCTTTGTCTTACATGTTTAAACCATGGCATTTGTGCTTTTAAGGTAGACCATAAAAACAACCCGAATTGTGTCAGCATGTGTAAGCATCTCTCAAATCAAACAAACAAAATAAAATGTATAAAACTGTATGACCGTACAAGTAACCCAGGTTTTTTTTCCCCATCATCCACAGTGATAGTTAAAATTAGGTAATGGAGATAAAGCCACTATTGTGTTAGATTCTTGTAATAATTCACTTGTCTTGTCACCAGGCTGTTACATTTTTATGTCAGTTCACATTTATATTTTCTTTTCAGTTAAATTATATTTAAAGTTTAAGGAAATTATTTGTTTAATAAGACAAGATTTGTAAAGTTTAACAAATCTGATTTACTTTATAATGAGAAATAATCCTGATCTAAAAAGTGCACCACATCAACCGTGCTGCAGATGATGTTTACTTTTAATGTTAATTTTTGATGAGTTTTAAAGAGAGTACAAAAGAAACAGGATGAAAACACCTATTCTTTTTAAAAAAAGTCAAATGCTGACGCACAAATCAACTGATATTGGCGTATATACTGTCAAAAATGATTCTCCCCCCCCCCAAAAAAAAAAACCACAACAGAATACAGACAAATGTGTTTGTCTAATACAGAAATGCCCAGCAGAATGGTTACATGTGTTGGGTTTTCTGTCAACATAAAATTGTAAGTTAATCAATGGGGTCTATTTGGAAAGAAGATAAATGATAATAAATATTGAGCATACCTGAATAGGGGAAGGTTTCTCCCAACCCATCTCAAAGATGCCCATCAGGAGTTCTCTTTTGAGACAATAATCTTCAAACTCAT
The DNA here is from genome assembly GCF_965226115.1 of Aulonocara stuartgranti. Lineage (NCBI taxonomy): Eukaryota > Metazoa > Chordata > Actinopteri > Cichliformes > Cichlidae > Aulonocara > Aulonocara stuartgranti. Next base: position 28,645,330 of record NC_138957.1, read on the forward strand.
TCCCCTTTGTGGACGTCACATCCTGCAGTGGTCACAGAAATGGTTAGGACATCAGGAGAAAACCAGTCTGAAGCGAAAGCATGACAAGAAACTGAAATCAAATTTTAACTCACTGAGGTTTTGACCCTGTTGTCTTTGGGAGGGAGCTGTAGGCTCTTTTTCCAGTCATCTCCAAACTTAATACCACCTCCGTCCTGAGAGGCTCCTCCTGCTTTCTGGGGAGCACCCAAAGTCTTTCCTTGAGTTGTTGGTGCTGGCTGGACTGCAGCTGGTTTGGTCTGCCCTCTGAGCTGCCCGTTCTGCTTATTCAGTCCCATGACGACCGGGCCCACACTTTCTGTTCTGGCGGTTGCCATTTTCCCTGTTTTTGTCTTCTTTTTTTCTGTCCTTTGAAGTATTAGATTTTTGCGTCTTAGGTTTAATTTTTAAAAATTCTCTTCAGATGTAAAAAAGTTTAATAAAGCATTAACAAACGATATTCTCTCTCTTTTTTTGTTTGAAGTCCAAAGCTGACGACAGAAGTGGATTCGTAGTATTTACATATACACACGTACGTGCAGTTCGGTCCCCTTCAACAACAGAGTGACTGACGTACACAAAACAACCAAAAAAAAAAAAAAAAACTTTTTACAGAAGAGCTCTTCAAAATGAAGAGAAATTTGCATTCATATGCATGAATATACTTGTCCACAATATAGAAAAATTATATGTGAACAAGTATTGAAGCAGTTCAAGTCCTGAAACAGAACAACTAAGGCAATCTGAACTTGGGGATCTTCAATATAATCTTACTTCAATACTTAAACTTCTCTTTGTGAATGGAACAGTATTTCTTATTTCCACTTTTGAGTCCATTAGAGTTGCTCAATATCCCTGTTCTTGACAAAAAAAAAAAAAAAAAAAAGGAAAGTAAATGCCCAACTTTGTACAAGTATCTCCCCAAAATTATAGTCCGTAATGCTTTCTGTTTATTTCCACTGTGTGGGTATAAGTCACTCCAAAAAAATGGATCCTGAAATCAAAAATCACACAAGGGGTAACTGAGTCCAAAGCCCAAAAAGCTTTCCACCCTTGCTGAGTCTTCAGTGTGTGTGGGGGGTGTGAGTTTCCTTTCTCCTCCAGGTGTTTGACCCTCTCTCCTTCGACACTACAGGTCTTCAGCTCAGTCTGAAGTGTGAGAGTTGTGGCCTGATCGCCTGCTGCCTCCTCAGAGTCAAAGCCAACAACTCAGACTCCTCACCTAAAAGAAATAAAAGCACGAGATTTTACATTTTTAAATGACCATGAACAGCTGACTCTAAGTCCCAGTTATAAGTAGTTTACCTATTTACTCTCTTGATCATCAGTTGCACTGAAGATGACATCATAACCCAAAATAGGTAAATAATGATTACAAAATGAGAAAAAGAAGCAAGATCTCATAAACAAACAATTCGGCATTTTTGGGATGTTTGCATTTAAAGCCATCAGGCTGCCATGTTTAACTCCTTATCAGATTACTTGTAATTTGATTTCTTTGCATAAAAACAGGTAGGACTCACAGTGGCCTCCATAGCTTTAAAGTTGCCCTGTTCCAAAGTAGACACAAACACTAACAAATATTTTTTGTTCCGTTTTGTTGGTAAATAAATTTACTTTCAGCGCTCGTTATCTGTGACAGCAGAGATGACAGCGTAGGTGGGGATGTTCCAGATCCTGTTTTAACTTTTCATAATGCCACCAATAAACCACTACTGTTTCAACTGAAAACTACCTCTAACTAAACAAAAGGGAAATTAAAAGGATTCGCACCATCAAATTTTACAGGAGATTAAAACTCCTGAGTGTCAAAGACATGCCTGATCATCTACATCAGAATTCCCTACAAAATTTGAGATCTGCAGCTTCTCATTTCAACTTATTGAATTGCAGATATCGCCAACATCCTGCAGTCAAAAACAATACACAAATCAATCACAAAATACACTAATGTGACATGTAGTCACGTAGCTGGGTTTCAGAGGGGTCTGTGGTTATAATGTACCTATGACATATATCTAACCCTTAAGTCTAATCTGTTCTGTTAAGGGTGTCTCTGAAGAAATGTTACACACAGTCAGTTGGCTTTGAAGTAATGGAGCAGCAGCTACAACAGGCCACACAGAAACCTAGTCTGCCAGTCATTCTCACATATTTGACAACGGTTAAACTCCAAAAGCCCACAGATGCAAAAATGCACTGGGAAAAAAAATTCATCATCAAAGCGGACTTTTCTTTCGAATCTACTGTTACTAATATTTATTAATTCTTTATTTAAACTGGCAGCATTCTTACGTGATTTCATATTAAATATTGATGCTAAATGCAACATAGTGAAATAATAGTGCTATATTTTTAAGAAGTGAACAGTTAGTAGTAGTTCGTTTATAAGCATACAGATTAATTACAGAATACCTACAGAGTAACTAACTAATGAATATTCAGTATATAGAAACACTGAATATTTCCGTATTAAAACACCATACTCAACAGGCTGTGCCACTTTTATTAAAAAGCTCAAACTGCGTTTTCGGCTTCTTGCAGACCCTTCCCCCTTTAGTTAAAGTTGTTGAGAATCTGCTCTTTTGTTAGTAAAGTTGGCCGACTTCTGCCCTGAACAGTGATAAATAAAAGCGGCAGTTATTTGCAGAAAGCGACACGCTGCTTCAGCACTCCGAGGTTAGAGAGGTGAACCTGCCAGGTGGCAGCCCTCAGATTAACGAAGCCCAAACTGTCAGGATTTTCTTCTTTTTTTAAATTGAGTCTATCCTTTACTGAGGCTCAAATCAGCTTGAAACAAATCAAACAATCACAGTTTGAATCGATTGCCAAAAGCTGCTCACAGCGTCATAACTTTACCAAGTTTTTTTTCCTCCACCGTTCAGACTGCACATTAGCTTAAACTTAATTTTCACGCAGTTTTCCAAACGCACTCTGAAATTAATTAACTTTAACACACCAAAACAATTACTTTGGATTTGATAAACTTTACATACCTTAATTTATTGATTAATATCTTACATTAACGCTGCCTCTAAGGAGAAACACTGAATACGTTATGCTAACGGAGCTAAAGTTAACGAGCGACTGAGCCGTTAAAACGTTCGTTCGTCTTTTACTTTTTATGATCTTTTAATTTATCATAACGATAACAATGCGATAAAAATGTACTTTGACTGGGTTAATTCTTTTGCAATGTTTCCACTAAAGCTTCATGGAATACGGCTATCCTCCGGACTAATTTAGCACAAATAACTCCACTCGCTAACGTTAGCTACATGCTAATCTGCTCATAGCACCTCAGATGTTTTTTACAGAAAGTAAACGCCTCAAAGCTCCGCAAACCTACCTTTATTGTTTTATTTTTCTGCAACGAACACTCACTGCGCGGTCGATCAACTATTTCCTTTACAATAAGCTTCAATCACTGATTTTTTTTCTGGATATAAATCTCCTCTATTGTGTTTCTTCTTCCTTTAAATCAACATGGTCGCCTCTTCTTCGTCTCCTCTTCCTCGTCGTCTCTCTGCTGTTTATCACACGTGAGACTCCAAGACGTTGCTGCCACCTGCTGGCGCACCTAGTTACTGCTACATAGGATTTATATTTTTAACTATAATTATATTATTCATATGTTTATTTTTATATTTTATGGAATGATTAAATAAAAGTTGAATATAAAAAAAGCTCTGTAAAGCGATCAATATAGCATTCTCATTGTGTACTTTATCTAATCAGCCACAGAGTTTTCTTCTCAGTCATAAACGCACCTTTTTGTGACTTTTATACAAAGTCACAAAAAGTGCCTAATTACCTGAAACACAGCTCACAGTTGTTTTAGATCTTTGCCCACACATTCTTTGCTCAAGGTTACAATCACCTACCGATCGTAATGGGTTCAAATGAGTTCAAATATGCACTCTTACTGCTCTGACTCCTTAACATTGTAAACCTGTTTCCCATAATGTTTGGTACAGAGATGAATGGTAAATAAAAGCTTCCTAGCTCAGGCAACATTTCTGGCAGCTAACACTGAGGGAGCAACAGCTACATTCTTGCTAAAAAAAATCTAACCTACATCCCAGAGAGTGTCTATAATAGAGGGTTAATTTGAGGATGGGTACCTAGAGGGATGAAGTATCTCGGGATTAGGCTAAGCCAAGATATGGAGGACCTACCCCAACTCAATTTTGACCCAGTCCTACTAAAAATAAAAACGTCTAAGGAGCTTGGAAAGAAAAGCGTCTGGACTTCTTCGAGGTGTTTGAAGATGTTTCACCTCTCATCCAAGAAGCTTCTTCAGTTCTAAGGGTCAATGGTGGGGAGTCCCAGATTTAAACCCAGTGGGAGTTTCCCCCCAAAGAGGGACAAAGAACCCCCTGATGATCCTCTACCTAATCACATGAGCCAAGGTGTGAAAGCGGGTGTGGTTCCCAATCAGCCAGGGTTTCGGGTGAGCTCATTGTGAAACCTGGCCCCACCCTATCATGTGATTTCCCAAGGTCAGATGGCCCAGGATGTGAGTGAGTGTTAAGGCGTCTGGGAGCAAAAAAGTGGAGCAAATTAAAAATCTCATTGTGGGGCAAAATAAATATTGTAAAAATGATTATAGCTCCCCAATTCAACTACGTATCATGTTACCAAATGTGATACTGCCTGTTTTCTTCAAACAGAATGAAAACTTAATTAAGCAGTTTCTGTGGGATGGGAAAAGGGCAAGAATCAAGCTAAGTAAATTATATGGCCCTAGAGAGAAGGGCGGCTTAAGTTTACCCGATCCAAGACTATATTCAATCTCATTCGAGGTGGCAAAATTGGTTAATTACTGGGGAAAAAAAATCAAGCTGGACAGGAATGGCTGAGTATAGAGTCTGAGATTTATACCCATTATGACCCAAAATGTATGCTGTCTCAAAGCCGCACTTCAACAAACGCAATTTTGCTTCACTCTAGCCAGGTATGGCTGAATATAGAATTCTTAAAATATCACCTCATGTGCAGTTTTACTCATCGCTTTGGAACAATCCAGCTGTTCGTATAGGGGGGAGAAAATGGTGTTTTGGAAATTGTGGCAGTCTCATGGCATAAAGGTTATTAGTGACTCATTTAAAGATGGGGAATTTATGTCCTATATAGATCTTGTCCAAACATACAAATTGGAAGGGAAGGAACGTCTTTGGAGATATTTGCAAATTAGATATTGTGTGATGTCCAAGTTCAGAAGGGGACATGGAAATCTTGTTCTAAATTTTATAAATATTCCTCGGGAGCGCCACACAGCATAATGCTTTTATAAGTTGGTAAACGATAATAGAAGTGGGTGTTCGAATATTAAAACTTTGTGGCAGAAAGATTTAAATGCACCAATTCCAAACATAAAATGGATGGGAATTTTGGTAGAAAATGGGATTTATGTTAAGGAGGCGAGGAGACAAAGATAAAATTTGGGACTACTTTTGGAGCTATCTGAAGCACACAGGAAATCACGACCATAATACCATAATCTAAAGGATTATTAACTGTGACTACCAGCCAATATGTTACTTTACTGTCATTTTTAGTTGCCCGTTTCTGTGTTTCTTCTTTCAGAACCTACTGTAAGTTAGCTTCTCTTTCCTCCTTTTAAGGAGGGATGCACACCAGCAGTTTTCTTGGTTTCTCCCCCCCCTGCTCTTATACAGGTTTAAGTACCGTATATGTTTTCAAAAAACTTGCAAAATCAATAAAAACTTAAATGTAAAAAAATTATGAGGATGTGAGAGCCATGTTACATTCCCTCAGATTCACAGGTTATTCTGATAAGCTAAGGTGATGCACACTGTGACCTCTGGGTTCAGAATGTGTTTCACTTTTGTTGTCAGTAAAACCTGCCATGCAAGCTTATGTAAAACAGTAACACTAGAGAACACAGAAAACAGTACAAAGACCACATATTAAATGTTAATACTGAAAGGTCTTATTGTTTTCTTGATGGACAATAACTCAGGTATAATATTGTTTTTCTTTTTAAAGACTGGAAACGTTGACCCAGATAGATAAAGACACAGGCATATCCAAGATGTGTTTGAATCACACAGTGACTGCTGACTCCTGTTCCTCAGACTTACTGGTGCTCTTGGTGACAATGGTATCCTAGATGCTTATTAAACTCTAAGAGCTGGCTCAACAGGTTTGATCCCAGTGACGTTGCTGCTGATGGTGGAACTGTATCGCCATGTGAGGCTTTCAATGGGAACAGGAATTATAAACTTCTCGTGGACATTTTTGTAATTGATGTGACACATCAACGCCCTCACTCAAGGACAACGAGGCAAACGTAGAAAGAGTGGACACACAAATTCCTTTTCTAATAGAGCTAGATGGTTGTGTTTAAATCAGTTTTGACTTATTTATAGCACTGATGACTCTGCCATCATTGATCGAGGTTTCCTTCAGAGTATTGCCAGCTGCTGTTGAGTGACATAAGCCAGGAAATGGACTGAGGTCTGCACTTGTAGCAGACAAACATTTTTATCTTAACATTAAAGCTGAGCGCAGCTATTTAGCTGACAGAGTCCGATTAGAGGACGCAGACAGATAAAGGGGAGAAAAAACTGCAAGAATGAAGGAAATGACTGGCAACAGAGCAATCCGTATGAAGGCTGTGATCCTACAGTTGCACACACTTGAAAATTTGAAAACGAGAAAAGCCATCAGTGTGTTAAAAACTAAAGCGTTTATTTCACCATTTACTGCCACCAACATAAACATTGAATTTAAACTAATCAAAAGCAAGTTTACTTCCTGTCAACATCTGTGACACCTAACATTGAAGAAGGACAGGTAATGCTCAGATTCACTAATCTGAGTTATCACCATGCACCTCATTAAAAAAAATGCAAATGCAAAAACTTCAGAGTGTAGTTTTATTCAACAGTTGTGAAAGAATAACAACATGATAAAACAGTTAATTTACACCTTATAAAGTTACTTTCACGCTGGTACCAGATACTGCTGGTAAATACAAGGTGATGGCCTTTTTAATGGTAAGTAAACATGTAACAAACTGTAAAAAAAAGAAACAACAAAAAACCCAACAACCCAAAACAGATGACACACCTTATCCAAATAACAATAATAATGATAATAACAATAATAATGATAATAATAATAATAATGATAATAACAATAATAATGATAATAATAATAATAATAATAATACTACTACTGTGCATCTGGAAGGTGATTCCTATACAAGTAAACCATTAACACCGGTCAGTTTGACGTAGGCATTGTGAAATAAAGTGTTTCTAACATAGATCGTATATGTTTAGACAGCTTTGAATTTTAGGCACAGCAGCTTACTGACTTCAGAAATCTTCCATCAGGTGATAAATTACTACAAGAGCTGGTTATTGTGATTTTCTGAGTAAAATTTCTGTCAGTCTGTGATACTCTGAATGTTCAACAGATTGTAAACATGTAAATCCTGGTAGAAAAATACTTCATAACTATGTTTTTTGTCGTTATTATTATTATTAGGATCCTATTAAAGCTGGTTGTAAGAAGTTTTCAGTGGTTCTCTTGAACGCGACTACCTACAGAAAACGCTGTGCGGGGTTAAAGTGCAGAACGACAAAGCTTCCTCCACTTTGTGCTTGTAATTCCTCCTCATTTGTTTCTTTTTCACTTTTCTGTCAGATCTTTCTCTCTCTTTTTTTCTTTATTTAGAAGTCCCAAGAATATTGGATCAGTCATCCCGATAAGTTGGCACTCTTAACACATGTTTAATTAAGTCTCTTCCACAAGATCGTGCGGTGGGTTTTCTTGCTCAAAAACCTCCCTTATTCGTGCTACGCAGACTTCTGCAGCCACATCCGTCTCCTTGGAGAGCTGGTACAGGCTGAGGAAGCCATGTGGGAGGTCCTTCGCCACTGTCAGACTCACAGGTTGGCCCATGTCTCGAAGCTTCTTGGCAAACATCACAGAGTCGTCCAGCAGGGCATCGAGAGCAGAGGCCTGCGTGGGAGGAAGAGTCAATTCAAATTCTGCTGTGAGTAATAGACTGCAGTTCAACTCACACTGGACTTTATGAGGAGAAATCAAGTAAGCTAAATGTTAAAAGTGCCTTTTGTATCTAGTACATTTTCTAGAGCATCTGTCCCGTTGAGCCACTGTGTGACTCAGCTACCAATGATCTGTGAGTGCTACATATTGTCTCAAATGACAATCTCGAAGCACATGTGATTGGACCTCTGCCTGTGGTCAAATTTTCTCCTCGTTCCTCTCACAAAACTTTTCTTTTACCCTTTCTAAATGTATCTAAATGTGTTCCATGTGCCTCCCTGTTCTGCAGCCTTTTGAGCCAGCCACAGCAATAAAGTTGCTTTAGAAACACTCTCTTGTTATGTCTTTCTGCTGGAGTCATAATCAATGTTTTTCTATTCCACCTATTTTTTTCTGTTCAGGCGAGAGATCTGGGGCTCATCCCAACTGTCATAGGACAGAGACAGGGTACACAATAGACAGTCTGTCAAAAGACTAACACAATAGCCCTTTTCCAGTGGTACCTACTCAGTTCGGCTCAACTCAGTTTTTAGGGTTTTCCAATAAGTGATAGTACTTGGTAACAGGTACTTTTTAAGTACCTGCTCAACCGGGATTTCAAATGAGCGAAGTTGATCTGAAAAGGTGACGTCAATGGACTGCATGCCACTGATTGTCCAATCAATGGCATCACTCAATGAGTCATGAGAGCAACTCCTTCACAAAAAAACAAAACCAGCATTTCGAAGACCAGAATAAAAACGAACAATGTGGCTCATACGTAAGACAAAAAGCAATACACAGAGCAGTAGGTACAGTGGCTTGCAAAAGTATTCGGCCCCCTTGAACTTTCCCACATTTTGTCACATTACAGCCACAAACATGAATCAATTTTATTGGAATTCCACGTGAAAGACCAACACAAAGTGGTGCACACGTGAGAAGTGGAACGAAAATCATACATGATTCCAAACATTTTTGTTTTTACAAATAAATAACTGCAAAGTGGGGTGTGCGTAATTATTCAGCCCCCTTTGGTATGAGTGCAGTCAGTTGCCCATAGACATGCCTGATGAGTGCTAATGACTAAATGTGCACCTGTGTGTGATCTAATGTCAGTACAAATACAGCTGCTCTGTGACGGCCTCAGAGGTTGTCTAAGAGAATATTGGGAGCGACAACACCATGAAGTCCAAAGAACACACCAGACAGGTCAGGGATAAAGTTATTGAGAAATTTAAAGCAGGTTTAGGCTACAAAAAGATTTCCCAAGCCTTGAACATCCCACGGAGCACTGTTCAAGCAATCATTCAGAAATGGAAGGAGTATGGCACAACTGTAAACCTACCAAGACAAGGCCGTCCACCTAAACTCACAGGCCGAACAAGGAGAGCGCTGATCAGAAATGCAGCCAAGAGGCCCATGGTGACTCTGGACGAGCTGCAGAGATCTACAGCTCAGGTGGGGGATTCTGTCCATAGGACAACTATTAGTCATGCACTGCACAAAGTTGGCCTTTATGGAAGAGTGGCAAGAAGAAAGCCATTGTTAACAGAAAACCATAAGAAGTCCTGTTTTCAGTTTGCCACAAGCCATGTGGTCCATCTAATCTGACTGAGCTGGAGCCGTTTTGCAAAGAAGAATGGGCAAGGATTTCAGTCTCTAAATGTGCAAAGCTGGTAGAGACAAACCCTAAAAGACTGGCAGCTGTAATTGCAGCAAAAGGTGGTTCTACAAAGTATTGACTCAGGGGGGCTGATTAATTACGCACACCCAACTTTGCAGTTATTTATTTGTAAAAAATGTTTGGAATCATGTATGATTTTCGTTCCACTTCTCACGTGTGCACCACTTTGTGTTGGTCTTTCAAGTGGAATTCCAATAAAATTGCTGTAATGTGACAAAGTTCAAGGGGGCCAAATACTTCTGCAAGCCACTGTATACCATATCGTCTCGATGTCCTCCATTGTCACTTGTTGTTTGTGTCAGACACAGATGACATCACAGGACTTTTCTCAAGTTGAGTCAAGGCGAGCAGAGAAGGCACTAGTGGAAAAGAGGCAACAGACCCGCTCATCGATCTAACCCCATGCATGGAGAACCAGTCAAGAAGGCCACCGCTAGTAAGCAGTGACTGAACTTCAAAATAAAAGTGTGGGGATTGTTGTTATCCACTGGTTAGAGTGATAATTAAGTAAAGAAAAACATTAGTTTCAAATATACTTTGGGCAGCCTTTAGTATACATGGGCGAATATATGTATACACCCATGTATACTGGATGTCTATGAGTGTGAAGCCCATGGGCAAAACTGATCAACTAAAGAAAAAGACAGAGGTGTCTATTGTGTGACAACAAATCGAGTTTTATGGCTAGAAATTCCAAAAGTTGCCCAAATCCTAATCTAAACATGAACTCTTTCCATCTCCTTTCTTACCACTATGTGCACAGGTGGCAGGCCTTTCAGCATGCTGTTGGGAGCCAGCAGGGGTGACACAAATGGATTCTTTATAACTGGACAGGATGTTGGGTTAACCATAGCAAGAGACTCAGAGCGCAGAGGCTCAAAGCCTTGTGGGTAACAAAGCTGAGCTCCAGAGTTGGGTACGGAAGCTTGGTTGGACATGTGGGTTTCAGTCTGTCTCTGTGAAGACAAGCGGGAGAGCGAGCGACCTGAAGTCCGCCTTGGGTCCAGAAAGGACTGGATCCAGTTAGAGGCACCCTGAGTGAGATCACTGAGCAGCATGGCCGTGTCTCTACTCAGGAGCCTCAGAGTGCTGCTCCCCATTGCAGGCTGCACCGTCTGGTAGTCTATACCTGAGAGGATACCAACGTTTAGTCAGCAGAGGAAACAGCAACCATAAAGTAAAACAAACAACAAAAACAAAAAACCCACACACGAGTCTGGCACACACTTGTGAATTATTAGAGAATATCCACTGAACTACAAATCAGCAGATATGCCCAATACCTAAGAGTTTTACAAGTACTTTTTAAGGTACTTTAAAAAGAGGGTGTTCTATTGCTTATACATGAGAAGAATTTGTCACATATGAACAGAGGCTTTCTGTATCCAGCTCAATCCCACAGTCCAAAAACATGCTATTAGTGATTTTAAAGTGGCCATGGATGAAAGGTAGATAGAGGGTTTGACTGTGTAACTATACAGAGCACTGTATGGTTATAAGAGGGTTGTATTTCAAAGTCTTTTCAGCAGTTAGTAAGTTGTACTTGAGAAAAACAACTGAAAAAACAGCTTCAGAAGCACTTGGTATTAAATCCACCGAACATCTATTGAATAACTCTTGGATTATCTTTGACAGAGACCTTCTGCTTCAGTCTCAAATATAACTGATGATCGTGAACAGTTGTATCACAACTACTACCCAACTACAACTTTGAGACTTTATTCCAGTAAGTCTTCTCATTTTCACCTTGATTTAAATCTAGATGTACTATTGTCTGTATACCAATAGAGTCTTGGGGGATTACAACACTCAGTCTTTTTTTGACCCTGAAACACTTCTTGGGTGCAGCTGGGTGCAAGAAGACAAACGCAACAAGTGCCATCGTTAAAAAAACAACAACTCAGGAACCTAAAAGAAACCAGATGAAGAACAGCAAAACAAATGTAAGATATGTGAAATATGAGCATTAATGGATTGGTGAGGCTGTGCTGGCTTTATCTTTTGGCTTATTACGCCAGTAATGAAGTCAGAGAATGAGAGGCAGTGGTGGAGTGAGCCAAAAAATAAATAAAGAGAGGGAGCAGTGTCAGTAAAAACAAAGCGGTGAATCATAAAAATAATGCGTTATTTTCAGACTGTTTTACAGCAGTTACATTCCAGAGCGCTAATAAACACACCCAGATCTCTGCTGCTCATAACTGACGAGCAGGCTTCATCACGTCTGCTGCGGCTCCTTTGTGTGTATCAACCGTCACATTGACATTCAGCTCTAAAATGCATTGAGACAGCCAGGATGTAATCTGCTCTGTACGTTTTTAATAATAGATTCTGTGATTCGTCTCTACGCCGGCTGACTAATTTGCCTATACAAGCCTTCAAATTTGAGCCAAAATGATCTTTTTAAAAGTTAATTATCTGGAAATGATCAGAAAGCAGATCAAACTTCCAGAGTACCAGTGCTGGTTTTTGTTACTCTGCATCACAGACATTAAATTGGTGCAGGGCTGCTAGTATATCCCATGATATTGATGCTTATAGAAAAAAAATGTGCTTTTGGCTTTAGATTGTGACACTTGGATTAAGTGTAAAATTGTTTGGTTCCAGTTTTTAACAGAGCTTAAGGTTGTTTATTAAGTAGGTATATCCTGAATCTATGACGGCTACAACTTACATGAGGATGTAACTTGTAAATATATTTACAGATATTAAGGAAAATGTTTGCATGGCTTCATTAAATATACCAAATTATACCCAGTCTGCCAGCAGACTCAGCTCAACTCAGTTCTCTTTATATAGTGCCATATTACAGCAACAGTTACCTCAAGGCGCTTTACATTGTTTTTGTAGGCTAAACCCCAACAATAATACAGAGAAAACAGCGAAAACCCAACAATCAGATGTCCCCTATGAGCAAGCGCTTTGGCGACACTGGAAAGGAAAAACTCCCTTTTAACAGGAAGAAACCTCTGGCAGAATGAGGCTCAGGGAGGGGCGGCCATTGTTGAAATTATGTCATTATTTCCCGGTTTAAAAATGGTTGTGGTATGACAGCAAAAGCAGAACCACATATAGTACAGGTCCACTCAGACAAAGCATGAAACACTTATATTATTAGAATGATGGTGATAAATACATGTCTTTGTTTTTGGTAATTAACAACAAGTGAACAACAGGTCACATGACTGAAACCTTCCAGTTTTTGCTTTGGCAGTTATGCGTGGCTGACAACAGGAAGACATCTAGGCGGTGCAATGAAGATTAAATCGAAGGTAGGCACGGATTTTGTTTTTAGTACATGCTTAATTAGAAGTTTGACAGGGCAGACAAATCGTAAGTTTTTCCTCCCGCATTTGACGGTTTATACATAAATCCTCTTAATATTCCGTGTTCTTGTCAGGTGGCACCTGGATGTACTTGTGTTAAATGATCTGTAAAACAACACACCTGATCTCCATGCAGGCACACACGCCCTGCACACACACATACCTGCATAAGCATTAATGCACTTGGTGAGTACACCTAGAGGCAACAGCGGGTCAATGAGAGTGAGCAGGCGGGAGGGTGAAGCATCGGTGGTGAGCAAAGTGGCGGGGTAGGCGGCCATAATGCCATCAGGGATTCGGATGCCGGTGGATATGGCCTTCATGGACACGGTGATGCAGAGATTCCCTCCAGCACTGTCGCCTGCCAGACAAACTCGCTCTGCAGTGGAGCCTGACAATAAAAACAAAAATAATTCCCACAATAATTCTTTGGGGCCATGGCTGCAGATTCAGATGTGCTGTTGTGATATTTTTAAACTGTAAAAATACTTCCTGCCATGATTTTGTCAATCTAGTGCTCAATCTACTACTTGCAGTAAATGCAGTCATTTATGTGTGGTGTACTGTTGTGTACTTTTTTTAACTTAAGATATCTCAGACTATTTATCATCTGTTTTTAAATTAATCTCTCATGAGAAAAAATTAAACAAGAGAAAATTCCTAAAGTATAAAAAGTAGAGAGTGGGGTAAAGGATGATTTTATGGCTTTCTTGGCTTTGGGGTTCATGAACAGTTTCAAAAATTCTCAGAAAAACTTATAAGAAAGACGAAATTTGAAAAAAATAGGTCATTATGGACTGGTTTTACTGGTTTGCCCCACTTTAAATCAAATTAGGCAACATGTGGTCCATGAATTACAATGAGTTTAGCTTTACAGTAAGATAACACACACTGACCCAGCAGGTGACAGTTATTCAGTGCCCAGCAGTAGGCGTAAAAACATTCCTCTAGAGCTCTGGGAAAGGGTGCTTCAGGTGACAGAGAGTAGTCGACGGAGAGGACCGGGACATTCAGCTCCTTCGACCAGCTGCGAAGATAGTTCTGCAACACGAGTGGGTTAAAAGGCATGCGATTAATTTATTTTCACAGGAATGCAAGATCTAATGCTACCTGTTACTATTATTATCATTGGAATTTGAGTAGAATTAATCAGAACAGCTATGACAGATAAAAAAGAAAAAAGTCTGTCTTCTGTTTTGTACCTCGTGAGACTTCGAAGTCTGGGCCACAAAGCCCCCTCCATGGAAGTGGATGAGCAGCCAGGGGGAGCGAGGCTGTTTCTGTACCCAGGGCAGATGGGTGGAGATGGGGGGAGGCTTAGCACGGGACAAAACTAGAAGCTCTTCACTGTCCTGTAAAGTGAAAGGATGAGATCATAAAATAAAGTAAACAAAGCAATCAAGTCTTTTAACAGAAGTCATCTTTCAGCATGTGTACAACCACATTTTTGCAGCTCTCTAATGAAAACCTTGAATATTTCCCCTGTGCTCATTTTTCATTTCCCATCCATAAGCAAATTTTACTGGTTACTAAAATAGCTCTACTAGTTTTATCCAATCTCAAAAACACATAATACAAAAAATACAGAATTTATTTACTGCGCTTATTCTGTAAAAAGTCTGATCCTCACCATATTGGTCAGTCGTGTCAACAACTGTATTTACATATTATAGTCTTTTAAATGCCTTCTCTACATAAAATGTATTTTTTCTTCTTCTTCTACTCTACGAGTTGTTGACCTTAACCTGTCCTTCTCGGAGTTCATAGGAGATCAGACGCATGTGGACTGGCCCGGGGCCCCAGTGAGCTATTGGAGGTGACACGGTGACAGAGAGCCTGGGGTCGGAGGCCAGAGGAAGGCGTAGAGTGACTGGAGGCACGGTCATGGTGAAGTTTACTTGCACTTGTTTGGAGGCTATTCTGTTGAAGCCCTGAAAAGAGTAAGAAATGGAAGAAATTTCAAATGCTGAAGATAACTTTAGGTAAAAGACAAGCAAAAGAAGGAGTCTGTGATTCTGCCTACTGTTAATAGGCCGGACTCTGTGAGGTTCCAGAAGGACTTCCAGAACTGCATGTCCAGATTCTGGGTAATGCGCTCAAACTCAGCGCCCCGGAGCTCTGGATCAATAACATACTTCCCTGATGTGAGGAGAGACAAGGCTGCTGTTCCTAAAGGAGGACAGATACTTATTTTAAAGATGGTTAAAGGTAGGGCTGCTCGATTATGGCAAAAATGATAATCACGATTATTTTCACTGAAATTGAGATCACGATTATTTGACGATATTTATTTAACCCTTTAAGACCTACCATAGAACCAAGTCCACCAGAGCTTATATTATTTTTTTTTTTACATGCTGTAGTGCCATTTGTGGGAGCATTTCAAGTTGCTATACATCAATACAACTGTTATAGCCCATATTTTAATAATATGTATGCATTAAGTCCATAGTAATTACATAAATTGCAAAAAAGTGCAATAAACTACAAAAAAAATTGAAAATCGTTTTTGTTTTGTTTACATATATTTCTACTTGGAGAAATTTAAGAGGTTTATCCCTCAAAACTTTAAATACAATAAAGTTGCAAAAAAATAGTTTCCCACCACAGGAAATTTATTTTGAGTGTCTTCATAGTTTTATTTTGGAGATACAGCAATTTTTATATACTGCAGGAAAAACAAAAAACAATCCTATGATGCAAATTTGCAAAGAAAACAGCATGTGCATCATTTCACTGTGGGAAGTGTTACGAACAGCTGATAGGAACGGCAAAGCGTGTTTCTGGAATATTATGCTTTTGTTCCTGCAAGCGCTTTTTATGCAATTTTTGCAAAGCTATATGTGGAACGAAACCGTGACCGAGGACAAGCTGATGGCATCAGATGTAAGTACAACTCCTCCGGTTTCATATGCAAAACAAATTATTGCGCTAGCTTACACGGTTCAGATTCTACAGGGATTTAAAAATAGTTACGCAAAACGGAGCGTGCAGCTCTGACCGGCTTTAAAGGGTTAACAATAACTTTAAAAAAATAATATAAAATAGTGTGCAACACCACTGAAGGTTTTTTTTTTTTTAAACTCTCTTTTCAACCAACGGCAGTCACTCTCCTCTCCAAATAACTTCTGCTTAGCTTTCCGAGCTTCCCTCGGGTCCTCTTAATCAGCGGTCTCCAACCTTTTTTGCGCCACGGACTGGTTTATGCCCGACAATATTTTCACAGACGGCCTTTAAGGTGTCGCGGATAAATGAGGGAGGGGCTAATAATCGGCTCAGTCATTTTTAATGATCGTTGAAAGCCCAGATCGTAATCGTGATTAAAATTCGATTAATTGAGCAGCCCTAGTTAAAGGTAAAAATGCCCATTCAGAAGAAGGAAATGTAACTTTTGACAACATCCTAAATAAAATAAAAAAAACCTCACCTAAGCCTGACTGTTGTTTACCATAGGTTTCTCCATATGAAACCATACTTATGACAACAGTCTGCAGGAACGGGCGAATGGAAGGGGAGTACTGTGAAACAAAATAAGAGGGGCATTTAATAAATACATTCAAAAGACAGGGCTCTTACTTATTTTTAAGTATTAATTACCACCACAAAACATAAGAGACTTGTGTGAAAGACCTAGGGATCGGTTCACCCTGCCTGGGACAGGGTTACCAGGGGCTCGCCCTGGAACCAGGCCCAGGAGCATCTGGTGGTTTGGCCTTAGTTCATGGGGCCCAGTGTAAACTTGCCTAATCTGCATATAGTAAGCGTAATGAGCCTATATTACAGTACTTAATGATAGTCTGTGAAGCCTTTGCTTTTATTTCTAAATAATAAAAATAAATGTAATTTAAGCTGCCAGAAATTAAATCGCAGTTAAAATCCTTGTCATGTTTTTATTAGGGGAAAAGTCTAAAACCTACTGCAGGGCTGCAGGTGGCAGAATTGACAAATCAAACCAACAAAAAAAAAATATATATAATAAAACAATAAAGTTGATTACAAATATGTCTCCACTGTTAGCTGACCTGAAAGCCCAGACAGCGGCCGTAGAAACACGCTTTGTGCATGGAGGAGTACTCCTGCACAAAGCTGCGGCTCAGGTCCTTGTCCTGCAGGGAGTACAGCTGGCCGCAGTCGTTGTCGTTGATCAGCTGCTGGGCGAGATGGAGAAGAGCTCGGAGCTGGCAAAGGGCGCTGCAGTACGCCTCCATCTCAGACGTGTTGTGGTCAACCCTGAAGAAGGGGTTGCTGTAACTGGAGGCAATGTAACGGGCTTTGTGGATGATGTGCAAAAGGCAAGCCTCCAAGACCTGAAAGAAACAACAGGATGAGAGGTTGGAAGGCATACATGAAATGCACATGTTTATTATGGCTTTTCATGAAATATAGTTAATTTTAAAAAAGGCTCTCATGCAGCCCAATCACACACTGAGATGATGGGCTTTTTATATCTGTAGTGATTATTATAACATTTATGATGTGCTCCAAAACCTATGAAAATTTAAGATTGTTTTAATCTTGGTTCAATCTTGGTACCTACTATATAAACTTAAGGAAGAACTACATTTCACAGTAGTGTAACCACCAAACCTTAAACCACACAGGAAGTCAACCATTTTTAAACCATTAAAGAATTTTGTGGTTGTTTTCCAATTTGCAGAGTTTGTACTTTAACCCTTTAAAGCCGGTTGGAGCGGGCACGCTCTGTTTTGCGTAACTATTTTTAAAACCCTGTAGAACTGGAACCGCGTAAGCTAGCGCAATAATTTTTTTGCATATAAAACCGGAGGAGTTGTACTTACATCTTATGCCATCAGCTTGTCCTAGGTCACGTTTTCCTTCCACATAAAGCTTTGCAAAAATTGCATAAAAAGCGCTTGCAGGAACAAAAACATAATATTCCAGAAACAGGCTTTGCCGATCCAATCAGCTGTTAATAACACTTCCTACATTGACGTCAGCGCGAACTATCGCATGTCCGCCATTACCTGCCCGTAACCGGAAGTGACGTCATTTTCACAGAAAATTTAGTTTTTTTATTTATAGGCCTTATAAGCCTATACTGGTGTTTTTAAAAGTCATGTTAGACTTCATGCTTTTCTGAATAGTTTCTGGGATGCCTAGAACTCAAATTGAACTGCTTTAAATCGTTTATTTTGATGCACATGCTGTTTTCTTTGCAAATTTGCATTATAGGATTTATTTTAGTTTCTTCTGCAGTAAATAAAAATTGGTGTATCTCAAAAATAAAATTATGAAGACACTCAAAATAAATTTCCTGTTGTTGTAAACTATTTTTTTGCAACTTTTTTGTATTTAAAGTTTTGAGGGATAAGCCTCTTAAATTTCTCGAAGTAGAAATATATGTAAAAAAAACAAAAACGATTTTCAATTATTTTGTAGTTTATTGCACTTTTTTGCAATTTATGTAGTTACTATGGACTTAATGCATACATATTATTAAAATTTGGGCTATAACAGTTGTATTGATGTATAGCAACTTGAAATATTCCCTAAAATGGCTCCACAGCATGTAAAAATATAAAGTAAGCTCTGGCGGACTTGGTTCTATGGTAGGTCTTAAAGGGTTAACTCACTGCAGACAATTAATCAGACTGATATCATATTTTGTCAGTCTTCTACAGACTTTTGCATTACTTAGTTTGTTTGTTAATTGTTAATTTGTTTTATTCCTATGCACAATGTCTACTATTTCTCATGCTTTAGGAGTGTCTGTATAACTCAAGATATCAACAGATTTTTTTTAAATTTAAGGTTTACACATAAAAAAGATCTCCTGAACTGAATTGATATTTTTATATTGTTGCTGAATTTCTATAAACTTGAAAAAAAAAAAAACTCAAATGAAAAACCTAAATGGAAAAATATGTTAACTCAGCAAAAACAATAAGGTCCAACCCTCCCATTATCCTGAACTCGATAAGCAGAAGAAAATGGATAAATAGATCAATAAAAATGAGTGAATCTGTACTTGAATCATGTGAACCCCACACTTCTAATATTTGCAGAAATACAAATATTAAAATGTTGTTGTTGTTAAAATGCAATAACCTACAATCTAATAAACAGATTTTTTTCTAATGATTTAAACCAAAGATGTGAAAAACCAAACACACTGTTAGTCACATAACACACACGGTCCAGCCACCGTCATACCTTGACCAGCGTGCGGTAGCCATTCCCGGGTGTTTGTGCATCAAAGTCATAATGGTGATAGACGGCGGTGAAGCTGGTTACTACAGGCTCCAGGGCTCGACCATGTTCCTGAATCTGTTTCACACAAGTGACCAGACGCTCAACAGCAGTGTCGTGTGGCAAACGAGAAGGCCCACAAAAAACAGAGATGTTGTCTTGGCACACTTTCTCCAAGGTTGCAAACACAACCTCGTAATCCATTTCTGGGGCTGTGAAGGAAAGAGAGAGAAAGAAGAAGAGACCGCCGAGTGAAACTTGTCATTCATTTGAAGCTCTCTGTGTCGATACAGCAAACCTCTGATGTGCGCTTTATACATCTAAATAAAAGACTTAGGGGAAGCCCAAAGATCGCAGTGATCTCATTGCCAGTGATTACACTGTATTATCTGTTCAAGGGTTGAAGTTCAACTGACCTCATGAGAGCAGCTGACTGTTATGCAATAAAGAGCAATAAAGATAAGGAGAAAACGTGGCAGTCACAAAATAATAAACAAATCTGTGGAAGACTTCTGTAATGGCAAAGATGGTGCATCTCCAAATGAAAATGAAATGAATTCACGCCCTTTATTATAATATAACTGGGAAGGTATCCAGTAGTGTACTGGCCATTGGGTCTGTGCTGCATCATATTGTCAGCAATTAATCTTGAAAAAAATGTTTAAGTAATATAACAATGTCACGTTGCAACATCTTTGCTGTAACAACACTATTTACCTTCCCTGACAACGACACATTGCATGATGTCTTACATTTGATGATTTAGCTGTGGGTCGGGGAACTCCAGGGCTCAAGGTCCGGTGTCCTCCAGGTTTTAAATGTGTCCTTGATCCAATACAGCCGATTTAAATGGCTAAATTACGTTCACAACACGTTATGAAGTCCTCCAGAGATCTGGTAATGAACTAATCATTTGATTCAGGTGTGTTGACGCAGGGTGAAATCTAAAACCTGCAGGACACCAGACCTTGAGGCTTGGAGTTCAACAACCTCCAACACAGAACTTTGCAAAACATGAAACAAAAAACAAACTTCCAACTAAAAAAGGAAACAAACTACATACACAGGGTTACCCAAAGTGTCGTGGGATTGTCCACCATGGATGCACCAATTCGATTTGGATCTGATACCCATTCAATCCCGACTAACAAAAGCTGGATCGGCTGTCAGTGGTAAAGAGCTGATCTATGGGCCCATCTGTTCACCCGTTATGTTTGCTGTAGCACTTGTTGGAATGCTTTTAATTTTTTATTAGGATTATTTCAATTTAACAGTCATGTGTCATAAAGCAGGAATAGAAACTGCTATCCTGCACTCCAGAATCAGCAGACTCTGATCAATTAAAGGAAAGTCAAACTAGATGTTTCTTTACACATAAAGAATTCTTCCCAGTCTCTTCCCACAGTGAGGAATAGTTTTTTAATTCAACACTGGTGTCTAATTGGCACCCTATATTGAATTAAAACTGGAAAAAGTTGAATTAATGCGTTCCTAAATATCACACAACACAGGAGAGGACATTCACCCACTAAAGATCATATTGCATATGATGATTAATAAAAAGAGCAGTCACAGTTTAACATGCATCGTCGTGCTACATTAAAAGCCATTGTGGAAATGATCATGGAGACAATGGACCAGTGTGTGTGGTGTGGCTTTACTAAAAAAAGAAAAGTAAAATCTTTCATGTCAGCAGCAGCTGTCAGAGCGCAGAGCCTGCAGCGAAGAGTGAAATCGGGACACCGTGCCAAATGTGGAGATGCTCATAAACACTGAAAGCTTTGTCGCAGTTTTGACACATGGTCGATTGTGTTTTTCCATTTCTGGGCAGCACTCCGTGCCTTAGAGAGATGACCTTTAGGCTTCTCACAATATTTTAATGCTATAAGGGCTGCAGTGTGATGCACATCTGCCTGCAAAGCCCACTAAACAGCAGTTAGAAACAAGCTCGCACAGAGGAAAGGGCTGCAGCTATAGATTATAGTAATCAGCTATTCTATCGCTAATTGAGCAATAATAAATATTCAACAGAGTAAAATGAACTGCTGATTTTTGACATTGCAATATTTTTATTAGTTTCACTGCAATCCACATTTGTCAAAAAAAAACCTTACTGCTGTATTTGCGTGCCATATCAAAAACATATTTCTTAAGAAAATATTTTCTTAAATGCAAAATTAAATAATCTGAAGTATGGTGATATTAGATAAAAATAGGTATACATACTTACATTAACAGATGGAAAAATAAGAGTTCTGACATTATTATATCTTCAGGATGAAGTAGATTTGGTGTGTGTTGTCTGTGTGTTTACATGTGGTAGTGAATAAGTGAGTTTGCAAGCCTATAAATGAGCATGTGCAATGAAGAAAAGCGAGTACATCAGCATTCTCAGAACTGAGGCTTAACCTGCGGTTTGATGTAAAATTTCATGGTGCAGAAAAAGTTCTGATGGTGTAGATGCTGATAATGTTAATAATTGATGTTAATAATAATTCAGTGCCCAGCCTTACAGTGCCAGGTCAGTGGCCCATGCAAAACTTTACTGGTTTGCCTTTATTTTTAGATGTTTAAGTAGTTAGTTAACTACTGTGTGTGACTAGCCAAATAGTTGACTAACCGTTGCTACTGTCACTAGTCGGTACCAGATGTAATAGTCATTTAATCTAATTGTTTTATACATTAATTGATACACGATGCCAGTAAATAGTTGTGTCCCAATGTCATGCAACCATCTACTACCAGATGCATATGATGAGAAATGACATTAAATCTGTTAACCTCGGACTGATTTGTTGTTAACGCTATTATTGCTAGTTCTTTTACAGGTGAAAAAATTAGATCGCAGATAAACGTATCATGTATGCAGAGGAGTCTAGTCATACATCGAAAGGAGTCAGCTGAGGCCTTCTGGGTAAGCTGGTCCAACCGATGTATGCAGCGGCTGGCCTGGGAACACCTCGACGTTTCCCTTGATAAGCTGGAGGAGGTGGGTGGGGAGAGAGAATTCTCGGCTTCCCTGCTTAGGTTGCTGTCCCCATGACCCAACTTCAGATAAGCAGAAGAAAAAGGATGGATGACTTATCTTTTTGTTATTTTAGATTTGAACTTTCATTGAAGCGGTTGCCATGAATTTTCAAACAGCGTGCAAAAAACACGGCACAAAATCACCCTTTTTAGTCAGGGTTTATTCATTTTTCAGGTGGTAATTTGTCATGTTTTTAACAACCCATTAACATGTTTGCAGTAACATGTTTTTATATCATATTTAACATTAATTTAGTGTTTTTCTTCTTCACTGTCTGGACTACAATGTGCAATGTTTATAAAGCACCATGCAAGGTGCTGCACAGTTAAGCAACATGACTCGTTATTGAAGAATGGGATTAAAGGTTTAAATTGTCTTTGTTTAAAAGGCTTTGGACATAAAACAGTTCCCAAATTTGGCTTTATATCTGAGTGTAAATTTTAGTTTTAGCCTAGTTGGTTAGTCTGGATCAATAACATACTTGCTGATTCGCTGCAGGCCTACAGATAACAAAAACTCTGTTCACTTCCCTTTTCTGAGACTGTTCCCAATGTAAAGGTCAAAGTGAAATTTCAAAGAATCATTCAGCTCCACTGTTTCTTAGAAACACCAGTGGTAACTAGGACCCCAACCCCAAATAAACCTCAGTTCTTGGGAACATCATCAGGAAAGTTTATTCCTTATGGCTATACTTCGAAGATCTGTGTAAGTTCTTCGAAAACCCTACAAAAAGAGATCACTTGCACTTCTTTGCATTTTCTTTTTTTCTCCTGTTGAGCTTTTCAGAAGTCTGATCAGACGATTAATCTTATTTTGTGCTTTTAGACACTATTTAGCTGCAGCTCTTGATATTATTTGGCAACCACTGCCTTTCATATGCTGCAGATCCCTTTTCCCCTTCCTTCACAAACTTGAATGAAGCTGCTTTCATGTTAGCCTACTTATCCTCAGCACAGGGCCATCTATCTATGTTTGTCTGTGGAAAAACAACAAAAACTACCTCACAAAAGGGTGGTGCTTGTGGCTCACCATCCATGGCTCCTCACATATGAAACTGCAACTACTTTATCTTTTACATATACATATATTTTAATACTTGCTACTAGTTTATGTTGTCTAAAGGTAGGATTATTACTGCTCATTACTAAATGAGTCCGTTTTGTTTACATTTTAACAACTGGAGTTTAAAATGTAAACGAATATCAATGGACAACGCAATCAACACTTAGACCGAAACAACACCCTAAATTATAATTTCACTCTGCCGCTGGCCAGATGTGAAACGTGACTCACTGTTCCACCTGCAATGGTCCGGTTTTGTGATAATATTACAGTGATTCCGTGTTTCAGTTTCGAAGTTACATAACCAAAACTAAACTAAATGATCATTCATGGCAGCTTGGTGACATCTGTTTAACGATGAGTCCACGCCTCTTTCGACGTGAGCAAACTTGCTTCCCTGCTAAATCTCTTTATTTATCAAAACAAAAAGCCTGGCTTGTCACATGGCAACCCCTTTCAAACTAAACAGCTAACAGTAGCAAACACTTGTCAGCAACAGCGGTAGCAGGCTGCTCTGTCCGCTATCACTATCACTTGTCTTCCCGGACATTGGTTTCACATTTACAGTCTGTATCATTCCGCGTTTTAAACAGCAAACCGGATATCTTAAACGCTGAAAACGCGCCCACTGTCGAAGCTAACAACGAGCAACAGTTTGCTACCGGTGACAACTTCGCCCATAACGCGAAGTTTCGGGACTGTAAGCGCGTCCTCCTCCAATACTGCCAAATGCCACCGTTTACAAACAGATACAACCACCTAAAACGTCGCTAACGTTTGTTTAGCTGGATAACACTGTGCAGATGAGCCTAACACGACAGATGTTATGTTATGTGGGCGGTTATGTGACCTCGTTGTGTAGTAAATGCCTTCACTCACCTTCCCGCATCTTCTTCCTTGATCTTCTGACGATCTCTGTGAGCTCGCCCGCAGAATGCTGGGTAACGTCATGTGAGAAAAGCGCGTTCACGTGTCTACCATGACACCAGTTAGCATTATTATTAATCCACAGGTGGGATAAAAACAAGGATTGTCAATACTGAGCTGCATATTTTGATGCCATGGCAGCCATTATATTATATAATCTGATTTAAATCAAAGTTCTGATGACTAGGACATTTATTCACTATATATTAGTGACAGGACAGTCAGGACAAGCAAGGCAATTGGTGTCTTCCTTGACAAATTACAAAGTAAAGCAATCTCTGTTCTTTCATCTTAGAGGCCTCTACTACTACTATCAAGATAACTTGAGGATTAACCCTGGGTTGTCTTTACTAAAAAAGGTGGCTCACTTCTTATCGGGGTCCCAAAAAGGTTGATTCTGTTCATTTGGACATATCGTTTTTGTAATAGAGTGAATTGTTGCCCTCCAGTATTCAAGAATTTCACAACTAGCGACCAGGATTTTAAAAAAATTTCAGTGTTAAAGAGGCTGTTGAGGGACTGTTCAAACATAAGAAAAAACACTGTGGGTCGTGTTGTCGAATATAATGAATCGAAGGAAGGAATTTTGAGTCATATTTGGAGCAGTTGGAGAAATTGATGTGGGCGAATGATGTTTCCGATGAGAAGAAAGTGTGCCCATGAAAGACAGACCAGACAAGAGGGTAATAACAAAATAAAAAGCTGGAAGGGACCTAAAAAGACACAGGAGCAAAGCAACCATGCTATCAATGTGTTGGAAACATTCAGGACATGAGTGCCTTCCCTGTGTTCCACGTTTAGTTTAGTGAAACAAGGGAAGGCACTAGACTAGAAACTATAAATATAACATAAGCAGAAAACAACTAAGAACCATGAATAGTACGGAATCACACAGTATGATTAAAACAAGAAATATACAAACATTGAGTTACGATTTTGTTTAATCATATGTTTGTTAGAAAGTAATCATATTGCATCGAAGGAGGAATTTAATGCGGAATCCAGAAGTTGTTTTTTATGATTGTTTATCTACTAATAGTAATTTTGTTTGCAAACATTCAGAATCTCTGAAAACTGTTAACAGTCAAATTTAAGAAGAACATTTTTGTCATAATAATAATTACAAAACAAAAGAATCAAACAGTGAAACAATCAAAAAAAGATTCAGAGACAGGTTGCTTATGTACTACAGTTAAAACATTCACTCCATGGGAGTCTCTAGTGGCCATCAGATTAGTTGCAGCTATCAGGACATCAACAGTGTACAGAATATTTACTAGAATTTAAAAAACGGACAATATGCAAGATTTTAAGAGTTTAAAACACAGTGGTCTGTAATTGTAATTTTCTGATATTTATTACAGAAAACAATAACATATATTTCGCAGGAAGCAATGTCATATTTGAGACACTGTAGGGAATAAAAGGCTGTAATGCAATTGCAAGAAAAAGCCTGTAATGTCCAATAATGCAGTTGTACAACTAGTTGATTAAAGTTAAGTAACTACCCAATTTTGTCAAGGTTAGCTCAACTTACAATAGAAAAACATAACTAATTATATTTTAAGAAGATTTTAAATGATTCGTCTTGGGTAAAGAAATATATATATATATATATATATATATATATATATATATATATATATATATATATATATATATATATATATATGTATAAATCTTAATGTTGAATAAATACTGAATGAAGAGTTTAAAAACACCCCGCAGATTAGTAGATGTATAAAAAAGACAAAGAAAGCCATTTAAATAAAGAATTCTGTGCTTAAATTATGAATTGTACAATATTGATATTAAAATATACATTTGTAAATTCATTTACAAATTCATTTTTAATTCGTTTATTAATTCAAACATGACTAAAGTTTTTTTTTTAATATTTAAATTTAAAATAAAAACATTATTTTTTAACCAATATTTCAAAATGAATTATTAATCTATTAATAGATACTTCAAATCGAAAATGAATTTCCCAAAAAAGAATTAAACTCTCATTCAAAACCAAATTTTAAACATTTTTTAATTCCAAAATTAAAAAAAAACAGATGTTCAAAATCGTTTTTTAAAGCACAATTCAAAAAGAGAAATAAGTATATGGATTCAAAATTCAGAGATTAATTTTTGACATTTAAACTGGTGATTCCACAACTCATATGAAAATCTATTTCCCTTTCCTGTTAGTTCACAGATGAGCATTTATATTAGCAT
This sequence comes from Aulonocara stuartgranti, assembly GCF_965226115.1. Taxonomy (NCBI): domain Eukaryota; kingdom Metazoa; phylum Chordata; class Actinopteri; order Cichliformes; family Cichlidae; genus Aulonocara; species Aulonocara stuartgranti. The sequence continues at coordinate 28,671,836 of NC_138957.1, forward strand.
ATTGATTAGCTCTAAGATTAAACAGGATTAGCTGCCTGGATTTTTCTACACTGCTGTTTGTGCTCATAACTTTGTGTTGCTAATAAGTGTAAGCACGCACAAAAGCTGAAATTGATTCAGTTTAGTAGGGGAGACCGGGGATAGTTGTAACGTGGGTCAGTTGTAACTAGAGATGGCACGATACCACTTTTTTATGTCCGATACCGATACCGATATCATAAATTTGGATATCTGCCGATACCGATATGAATCCGATATAGTGTTTTTTAATCAACAAAACTGTTTTTTAAAATATCTTGCTGCATTTTGCAAGTCTGCAAGTTCATACTCAAGTTTAAAACAACAACTACACTAAAGCTATTCTGTTATACCTGTATACAAAAAAAATATTTCATAGTTCAGCAATACTGATCAATCTAATAAACTTAGACCTACACCATCCTCCCTATTCTGGTATTTTAAAGAGTACTTAGCGTAAATATTAAGCAACCTAACTAATAGGGTTCCAACTCCCAGCAACAACAAAAATAAATAAATAAAAAATAGGGAACCACCCCTCACGCTCCACCTCATGATGCTTAATCGACGTAATCAACCTTAATTTGATGCAGTGTGAAAAAAAATGCACAGAAATCAATTATTTTTCAAGAAATATTAAATAGATTCAACATCTTTCTTCAACAAAATTGCAGACTGCACAGATGGTACCTTCCCAAAGGAAAAAGTACTATAGCTTACTAGGGTATATATATTAGACTTAATAGTCACTATATACAGTAATTGACTTCTATTCATTTTACATCAAATTAAAACTTTGGGTGTCAGATAATTATTTATTAAAAGCTAGACATTTTAAATGAGAATAAGAAAGAAAAGTATGTCTTTGTGCCCCCTTTTCCCTGTTAATGCCCTATCGGCCCCCCTGGCTAAACTTTGCTAGATCCGCCCCTGCACAGTTACCAGCGTCAGCTACATAGAAAAAGATCCTGGTGTAGAAAGTAATATTAAATAAATTCTAACAACAGCTGATCAAGCTTAAACGTGCTGCTGTTGTTCAGCCGCTGGTTTCCTCTTTCTGGTGCAAAGTGGGCCAAAAGCAAACTAGAGACACGGACTAGCGACAGAAAAGCCGATCAGCTGATCATTTAAGCAGTTTCACGATTGAAGTAGCAGCCGGAGAGCGAGAGGCAGTCGCTCGTTAAGCTTAACGCAGGAATGCTTTACAAACATTCAGAGATGGACTTACACACTTGCTTTACTTCTCTCGGGGATAACTTTGTCGGAGATGAAATGCCAGGTTGCTAGCGAAGCTCCAAATGCTATCCAGACCACAGGTCCCGCATGCCACAGCCGCTCTATCACGTGATGCATACTGCTCCGACATGCTAACTTTCTGAGGTGAGTTACGGCGTGTTGCAAGTTTTGTGAGGTGCTTTCGTGATATTTAATGGATCGGATTACATTTTTTATTTTTCTCCGATATCCGATCCAGTCATTTAGGTCAGTATCGGACCGATACCGATACGTAATATCGGATCGGTCCATCTCTAGTACTTTTACTTGTTTTATCAGCTCAGTCCGCAGGCACACACGTGGAGGTTCAGCTCTCTGTTTCACTGCAATTCAATTCAATTCAATTTTATTTATATAGCACCAAATCACAACAAAAGTCGCCTCAAGGCGCTTCATAGATACAGAGAAAAACCCAACAATCATATGACCCCCTATGAGCAAGCACTTTGGCGACAGTGGGAAGGAAAAACTCCCTTTTAACAGGAAGAAACCTCCGGCAGAACCAGGCTCAGGGAGGGGCGGCCATCTGCTGCGACCGGTTGGGGTGAGAGAAGGAAGACAGGATAAAAGACATGCTGTGGAAGAGAGACAGAGGTTAATAACAGATATGATTCAATGCAGAGAGGTCTGTTACAGTTTTTGCCCGTTGCTTGAACACATTTGGCAAAACGTCGCTCATTGTGCCAAAACTCTAAACACAAGTAAGCACGACACAACACTGGGAAATATACCATACACATCTGTGCCAAAATGAAACTCCACTCCCAAAACCTAAACTCTGCTGTCAAAACCTAACATTCCTCTGTCAAAATGTAACTCTGTTGACAAAATGACACATACTTGCATCATATGCAAACACTTACAGATCAGGGGGAACACACTAGTCTTCTTTACATAAAACACTGCAGTCCTTGATTTCCATTGTGTATTCAGAAGGCACATTTACAGGAGACACATTTCCAAACAACCAAAAACGCAAATAGACCTACTCAATAGTGTACATCGCAGTACCATGAATTCAGATGAAGCAAAAAAAAAAAAAACCACAACACAATAATACTGCAATAGAAAAAACACTATACTGTAAACACAAAAAACCATGACAAGTGTGCATAAGTGGGCTCATGGATCCCACCGTCTGTTGGGGTCTGGCCACAGGACCTCATCAACATCGCAAGCTATGTCCTCTCCCGCTAGGCACCGGGGAAAATACCCTCTTGCATGCCGAAACCATCCATGGATCGCTGTCACCTCAATGTCGCCGCAGGCCTGTTCCATTGCCTGCAGAAGAGGCATGCGGGCATGTGGTTGGCGGTCATATACTCACCATCTCCAAGCCGAAAAAAATTCCTCAATAGGGTTTAAAAATGGTGAGTAAGGGGGCAAGTATACCACTTCAAATTGATTGTGGTCGGTGAACCAGGCCTGGACCAGAGCAGCCCGATGGAAACTGACATTATCCCATATCACCACAAACCTGGGCTGATCTGGTCTGTTCTGTACAACTATGTTATGGAGAGCATCTAGAAATGTGAGTATGTGTTAGAGATGGACCGATCCGATATTACGTATCGGTATCGGTCCGATACTGACCTAAATTACTGGATCGGATATCGGAGAAAAATAAAAAATGTAATCCGATCCATTAAATATCACGAAAGCACCTCACAAAACTTGCAACACGCTGTAACTCACCTCAGAACGTTAGCACGTCAGAGCAGTATGCATCACGTGATAGAGCGGCTGTGGCATGCGGGACCTGTCGGTGGTCTGGATAGCATTTGGAGCTTCGCTAGCAACCCGGCATTTCATCTCCGACAAAGTTATCCCCGAGAGAAGTAAAGCAAGTGTGTAAGTCCATCTCTGAATGTTTGTAAAGCATTCCTGCGTTAAGCTTAACCGACTGCCTCTCGCTCTCCGGCTGCTACTTCAATCATGAAACTGCTTAATGATCAGCTGATCGGCTTTTCTGTCGCGAGTCCGTGTCTCTTGTTTGCTTTTGGTCCACTTTGCACCAGAAAGAGGAAACCAGTGGATAAACAACAGCAGCACGTTTAAGCTTGATCAGCTGTTGTTAGAATTTATTTATTATTACTTTCTACACCAGGATCTTTTTCTACGCAGCTGACGGCTGGTAACTGTGCAGGGGCGGATCTAGGAAAGTTTAGCCAGGGGGGCCGATAGGGCATTAACAGGAAAAAGGGGGCACAAAGACATACTTTTCTTTCTTATTCTCATTTAAAATGTCGAGCTTTTAATTATTTAATATTTATCTGAATCTTACACCCAAAGTTTTAATCTGATGTAAAATGTATAGAAGTCCATTATTGTATATAGTAACTGTTAAGTCTAATATACCCTAGTAAGCTATAGTACTTTTTCCTTTGGGAAGGTACCATCTGTGCAGTCTGCAATTTTGTTGAAGAAAGATGTTGAATCTATTTAATATTTCTTGAAAAAGAATTGATTTCTGTGTATTTTTTTTCACACTGCATCAAATTAAGGTTGATTACGTCGATTAAGCATCATGAGGTGGAGCGTGAGGGGTGGGTCCCTATTTTTTATTTATTTATTTTTGTTGTTGCTGGGAGTTGGAACCCTATTAGTTAGGTTGCTTAATATTTATGCTAAGTACTCTTTAAAATACCAGAATAGGGAGGATGGTGTAGGTTTAAGTTTATTAGATTGATCAGTATTGCTGAACTATGAAATATTTTTTTTTTGCATACAGGTATAACAGAATAGCTTTAGTGTAGTTGTTGTTTTAAACTTGAGTATGAACTTATACAAAATGCAGAAAGATATTTTAAAAACAGTTTTGTTGATTAAAAAACACTATATCGGATTCATATCGGTATCGGCAGATATCCAAATTTATGATATCGGTATCGGTATCGGACATAAAAAAGTGGTATCGTGCCATCTCTAGTATGTGTTGGCTATTGTATGGACCTAGCATTGCATGATGGTGCAGAAGTCCTCGAAGGCATATGGCGGCACATAATGTGATGTTTCCCCCGCGCTGCCCTGGGACGTGCACAATTGCCCTTTGGCCAATCACATTACGACCCCGTCGTCTTGTTTTGCTCAGGTCGAATCCAGCTTCATCAATGAAAATGTATTCATGAGGCTGTGCAGCTCCATCCATGGCCATGATCCTCTGAAAAAAAGGGGAACATGTCACTGTACTACAGTGCTACACATACAGCACCCTCACCCCATCACACAGGTACCTGTGTAGCTCTCAGAATAGATCCATGTGGTACTGATATGGTACATATTCAGCTGCTACTGGACTTCACCAATACTCTATTGTAAATGTAAGGGACAGTTACACGTACCCGTACATATTCAGCTCGAAGTCCTTTGACCCTGTCACTGTTCCTCTCGAATGGGACTCTGTAGAGCTGCTTCATGGTGATGCTGTGTTTACCCAAGATGCGTCTGATGGTGGTGATGCTCACATGGTCTATGTTGCTGAACACTCGCCTGTCTGCAAGTATTTTCCATCGTAGCTGGTGGAGACGGATGGCATTGTCTGCCCTCACTAGGTCCACAACGGCAAGTTCCTGCTGTTGTGTGAACAGGCGTTGCCGTCCACCCCCAGAAGGTCTTCGGGTCATTCTGGAGGAATACAACCACATATTGTCATCGGTTTGCTTATTTTTCATACAGTACTTTACTGTACGTACTGTGTCATCCACTGTACAACACTGTACTTCAATATGAGGAATCAGCCACTTTGGCTGCAAAAGGAGCATTAGCACCCCGTACACTTGATATGGTAATGTGATATACTGTAGAACAGTGCTATGGAACCATCTGAGTAGAGCAGAAGGTATGGAGGTGAAGACAGACCTGTTTTCTAGTCGGAATGTTCGTATTATAGATGCCACTGTGAAGCGGCTTAGATGTGGGTGGACTCTCTGCCCAGCTTCCCTCATAGTCAGGCCATGGTTGATGACATGGTCCACCAAAGTTGCTCTTATTTCATCAGAAATATGGGTCCGTGCATGGCCTCTTCGGCCTCCTCCTCCTCTTCCTCCTCCTCCTCTACCTCTTCCTCTACCTCTTCCTCTTCCTCTTCCTCTTGCTCTCCCTCCATCCATGCTTGCGAAGTTCTTGAAATGGCTACGCTGAGGGCTTTTTGTAGTTGGCTAATTGGTGTTCGGTTTTGCAAGTAAGTGCCTTCAGGTGTGTATTTGCGTGGTTGCAATTACTCCATGTGTTTTGTATTTTGGATACATGTGTTTTCCGAATGGCACCCTGACATTTCATTTTGTGAGCGAAGTGTCTTATGTATGACATAGAGTGTAGCATGCAGGACCATGTGTGTTGCATAAAGGGGTAGGTGTGTTGCATAAAGGAGTAGGAGTGTTGCATAATTGGTACTGGGGTGCAAAGCAGCGCTTTTGTTTAAGGTATGGGTACATGTGTTTGAGGTATGGTAACAAAAGCTTCACGTTGTGTTACTTTAGTCTGAGCATGGGTTTATAGTGTTCAAGCAACGGGCAAAAACTGTAATACATAGTGAGTGAGAAAGGTGACTGGAAAGGAAAAACGCAATGCATCATGGGAATCCCCGGCAGCCTACGTCTATTGCAGCATAACTAAGGGAGGATTCAGGATCACCTGGTCCAGTCCTAACTATATGCTTTAGCAAAAAGGAAAGTTTTAAGCCTAATCTTAAAAGTAGAGATAGAACTGCAGGGTCCCTTCATTCTTCACATATCCGTGTCGGGCAGAGTGTCACTCTGGAGGCTGAATGGCCCTTGTGCAAGCACACACACTTCTTAGCAGTGCATGCGTATGTCCAACCAATCAGGGAGCTCCTTACACTGTTGCAAAGCTAATATGTATTGCTTTGGGATTTCAGAAATCAGATAGATAATCCAATAATTAATCTGTCAACTAATCCAGGATATAATCCAGTAGTTAATCTGTTAGCTAAACCACTTTCGAATGAGTTGTGGAATCGCCATTTAAAATGTCAGAAATATATTTGTTGAAAATCTTTGATTTTTTAATCCATTTGTCCATTTATTTGTCTTTTTAAAATTGTGTTTTTAAAACAATTTTCAAAATCTGTTTTTTAATTTTGGAATTCACTTTTTTTTTTTGAAATGAGGGTTTGATTGAGAGTTTAATTCTTTTTTGTGAGCCTTATTTTTGATTTAAAGTATTTATTAATAGATGAATAATTCAAACATGGCAGCACGGTGGCACGGTGGTTAGCACTGTTGCCGCACAGCAAGAAGGTCCTGAGTTCAATTCCACCATCAGGCCGGGGTCTTTCTGTGTGGAGTTTGCATGTTCTCCCCATGTTTGCGTGGGTTCCCTCCGGGTACTCCGGCTTCCTCCCACCGTCCAAAGACATGCAGCTTGTGGGGATAGGTTAATTGGATAATCCAAATTGCCACTAGGTGTGAATGTGCGAGTGAATGTGAGCGCGAATGGTTGTCTGTCCTTGTGTGTTAGACTGGCGACCTGTCCAGGGTGTACCCTGCCTCTCGCCCTATGACAGCTGGGATTGGCTCCAGTGCCCCCCGCGACCCTGAAAAGGATAAGCGGTAGCGGATGGATGAATAATTCATTTTAAAATATTGATTTAAAAACAGTGTTTTTATTTTTCATTAAATTATTAAATAATATTAAATTACTTTAGTAGTGTTTGAATAAATAAAATTAAAAATGAATTTGTAAATGAATTTACAAATGTATATTTTATTGTACAATTCATTATTAAGCACATAATTCTTTATTTTGATGCGTGTGGCTGTGTGATCCTCCATATAGCACTTATAAGTAGCCGATTCAGGGACATAGGTAAGGTCATCACAGTCACAGTGTGTTTATTCAACATTCGGTGCTACTTCCCTGAACTGTCAAACAGGTCACACGTCTACTGATATTCATGCAGGTGCTCTTATTTAACATCCTTTCCTCTGCAGTTTCATACCATAAACAGATTTTATAAGACATAAACATGTAATGACTGTGCTTAAACAGATACTTTCAGTAGCGGGAAAAATACTGGTATATTTTATGTCTTCTAAGTTTGAGCTTGTAAATCATCACCTTGACAGGAATGAGGAAAATTTCTTTGAGTTTTTATTTGCTTTGACTTAATTCTTCCGCTCTACCACTCAACATTTTCTCCTGCAGACTTTTGCATCACACTTAAATTACGTTTACATTTTTAACATGTTAACAAAATTGTTAACATGATTTAACACAACTTGTATCTTTGTTGCTCTTAATTTAGCAAAGCACTATACTGTTGAAAAGACTTCTGGGGTGCAGGATAAAATGCGGTGAACCATATTAAACCAAAACACAAGCCACTGTCCAATCTCTGTGTGCTACTGTTCAAAGTAGAACCGCCTAAGAAGTGAACATAACTTTCTATTTAACCTTTGGAGTGCAAAAATCCAACATTTTATCATGTAAAATTATGACTCAGGGTTGCATGTGTTCTGGAGCCTCTCCAAACTGTGATAGGGTAAGAGGCAGGGTACGCCCAGGCAAGGTCACCAGCCTGTTAAAGGGCTCAAAGTATAACAAGTATCTTATATATGTGGTAGTTATGACAACTCGGAAAAGTTGTAATCGACAATTTAGAGCTTCAGCTTATGACAGTTGGTCTTGATATTTAGATTAGACCACTACTATTACTATTTCCAGCACACTTGCTTGATAAACAGTCAATTGGCTACTGAAACTCTAAAATAGATAAAAAGGATTAAAAATCTGTCATAATTACACTAAACTTAACAACAACAACAATAATAATAATGATATATTTATTTGTATTAGATAGTATCAGATACCATTCATGTAGGTCTATCTCTTGGGTTATAATATCTATTGTCTGCAAACTGCAGTGAAACAGATAAAAAAAAAAAAATCTTTATACCAGAATTTAAAATCGCTCATGCTGGAATGCTTAAACAGTATTTATAGTTTCTATTATTATTTTTTATTTATGAAATACTCTGTGCTGCCTTGTTCCTCCTGAAAACACTGTTTTTTACTGGCTTATGGTCGGTTGCAGGATAAAGGACTGTGAAAATGATTCAAACCAGGTTTGCTGCAGCTACAGCAGAGTACTATCCACAAAACAAAAACACTATAGTGAACACAACTATACTTTTTGTCACGATCCGCAAGGCAGAGCATGAGGAGATCACTGGTGAAAGATGTGGATTCAAGAGCAGACACTGACAACCGACTTACTGAGCGTGAACTTTATTCACAGTGGGAGGCAAAATACGAACAAAAGCAGAGAATGGCAGAAACTCAAACTAAGAAAAGCCTAAACTGACAAAATTAACAAGAAGCATGCAATCTGAGGCAAGGAACTAGAAAAACTTGAAACGCAGGTGAAAATTTAGGGATGACAAGTAGATGAACCAGCAACAAATAGAGGAAGACACAGGGCTAAAATACACAGGCAGGACAATGAAAGGCTGGGCAATGAGTGGGAAAACAGCTGGGACAAATGAGACATAACAAGACAAAGGAAGCTAAGCAGAATACACTGACATAGGACAAGGACAACCAAAGTAAAACAGGAACCACGAGACATTAGCAAAGACGCAGACTTGATACAGAGATGTGGAAACCATGACAGACTCTGTAACATGAAGCACAGACAAAAGTAACTAGATGAGGAACACAGGGAAGACGTAAAGACAGAAAATCAAGACTAAGCATACAACAGAATTAAACCTTCATCGAGAACACAGCGACGGCACAGAAACAGAACAGAAACCTAGATACCAGGAACTATAAATGTAAACAGAAAACCATAATTCAAAGAGTATAACTTGAACCCAAAAGACAAACAATGGGTCACCAGACCCAGTGCCGTGACACTTAGAGTGCATCTGAAATGACCATAACATTTTATTATGTAACATTACGACTCAGCATTTTTGAAAGTTTTTAGTTTTCATGTTATGCTTAGACTGTTATGAAATATCATACATTTAGGATTTATCTTTTGGGTTGTGATATATAATATGTGATTTTCCATATGCTTCCAGACTAAAAGGAAAATAAAGATGTGGGACACACCTGTGGAGGTGATAAAAGAGATAATTATGAGTCTGGGCTTGCGGTGTGTAAATCTGACATTTGAAGAGTAATACACATTTGAGAGCTTAAAAACATAAATTGGCAGGGATTTAGGAAATATTTTGAGCACTAGTCATCATTCCTCGTAGTATGGGCCAGCGCATGACATATACAAATACAGGTCAACACAGCGGTATCCAACTCCAGGCATCGAGGGCAGGTGTCCTGCAGGTTTTAGATGTGTCCTTGATCCTACACAGCTGATTTAAATGGCAAAATTACCTCCTCAACGTGCCTTGAAGTTCTTCAGAGGCCTAATAATAATTTGATTCAGGTGTGCTGAACCAGGGTGCTATCTAAAACCTGCAGGACACCGGCCCTTGAGGCCTGGAGTTGGACGCCCCTGGGCCAACACAGGGACAGATAAAACAGATTCCCAGTAAACAGAAAACCATCCCATCCATCTATTGTCTTCCATGTATCCAATGGTTATAGTGGATGCTGGAAGCCAGCTCTCATGAGTGCACAGAAAGGTTACACCCTTTGACAGGTTGCCAAGCTATCATGAGGCTCAAAGTATAACTACCATCTTATAGTTGCTGAGAATTATGTATGAATCAACTGAGAGTGTCAGCTTCTTAGAGTTGGCAATGATATTTACTTCCGAGCACCACTAATCTAAAATTTGTAGTTTTAGGTAATACATTTAAAGCTTTTAGTAGCTTTTAGAGGAATTGTTAGATAATGAAAACTGCTCTCCATGTTCAAATTCATGTTGGTTTCTGTTACTCACATGAATTCAGATTGGATAATATCATTTTTAGGTCTTCAATTTCTGTGTCAGTCTGTTGCTACCGTTTTGTTTTTCAAGCAAAAGCTAAAGGCTAAAGCATCACAGAAACCATGTGATAACCAGTAACCTTGGATAAATGTCTCAGACCTATCTTTAGTTAGTCTAACAACTAACGCAGCTAGTTTACCCATAAACTGTAAGTTGTTGAGCAAACACCTCGGACTTCCGTGAAGTTCATGCCGGCCTCAGTAAAGAGAACATAAAACTGACTCAGTATGTTTTTTGTATGTTTTTTGAGGGGTGAATTAAAGAGATATATAGAAATATAGAAATAATTATGCTTTCCTTCAGCTCTTATGTAAAATAATATTAATGGATTATTTTTAATAGGCTGTGTTTTTGGTCCCTGACCTTTCTGGATTTGCTTATGTTCAAACCTTAAGCAATTTTAAATGAGAACATAATTTGTTGGCATTTTGCCTTTATTTGATTGAAGAGTGAACTTTTTAGGATTGGAGTGTGGGGAGAGAGACGGGGTAATCCACATGCAGCAAGAGGCCCTGGGTTGAAATCAAGCCCAGATCAATGCATTGAGCCTTGTGGCATATGGCCATCTGCTCAACTATCCGCTCAACTAAAGAGACCTGAACATCACCATGAACATCACCATGAACTAGTGATGTGCGGATCGATACTGAAATATCGATTCCTCCGGTACCAGTCATTTATGTTCTAGAATCGATACTCATATTAAAATATCGATATTTTAGTAATTTAGGGTAAATTTGTAGTTATCATTAACAGGAACAAAGTGCAAATAAACTATATCATTTGGATTGTCTACATTGGAAGGAACTACTTAGTCTTCTGCCTGTCATAGTCATGTGTGACGTACGTTTGTATAAATGTGTCCAGCCCCTTGTTGTGCACACTCACAACAATGGCTGAGCATAAATGGAGTCATGTGCAGACGTATTTTACTTCCACAAATGGTTGAGACGTAGTTTGCAATACATGTGGCAAGAAAGGGAGGTGTTGTGGCAACACTGCTAACCTCATCAAGCACTTCAGAGTAAATCATATCACAGAATATGACGAGCTTATGTTGAGGTGAACTGAAGAGGAGGACAGGGACAGGGACAGGTGCTGCAAGGGTGAGACAGACGTCTCTCACGGAGTCCTTTAGTGCTGCAGGCAGGCAACATGTTCAAATAGCGCACAACTTCAGTTTTTTTTATTTCTATATGATAACTGTGCATTATTAAGCGATAAGAACAAGTAATCTGATGTCCTGTAATCATTATGAAGCTATAATTTGAGATACAATAACTGAAATACGTTTTTGTACAAAGTATCGGTATCGGATCAGTATCGTCGATACCACCCTGAATTTTACTTGGTATCGGATCGGAAAGGAAATCAGTGGTATCGCACATCACTACCATGGGCATCACCATGGGCATGAATTTCGTAGTAATTTCAGGCTTTAAATTAATTTTGTGGACTTTTATTTTTCCAGGATTAAATGACTTTGCAGCACATACAACTTTAATGACTTTGTTTGAATATATTTAGAATTTTCTCTAATCCACCAAGGCTCAAAAGTATGCATACACCGCCAGTAATTTATTTGTTAAATGCCCCTTAGCAAGTTGCATCTTGACCAGATACGTTGGTAGCCATCAACACGTTTCTGTGTCGATATTTTGGCTGGAAAACTCTACTTTCAGTTGACTTTAGTGGACTTTAGTGCCGAATAGAGCTTTCTTAACACCATGTTTACTTATCAGCCAGGGATTCTGTTGGAGAACCTGCCAGAGCCTCTTCAGGTTTCAGCTCGAAAAAGTACTTATCTTGCCAGTATCACTCAAAAAACCTCACTGAGTTTCTCAGTCTGTTTATCTTTGACATACCTAGCACACCCTGGTACAGAGGCTAAAAATCCATAATGCAGGCATTGACCAGTCTTGGAATACAATAACTGACTAAAGTTCATTCTGTCACCAGTTCTGTCTGTCACTGACCTGTTCTCGGTATCCAGGAAATATGATTTGGAGGAGGTGTTTCTAATGAATGTGGCTTTCTCTCTTCCAGCACAGCGATTGTATGAATGGGCTGTAGACATTTACACTTTAATTATTGCAGGAAGCAATAATTAAAGTGTAAATGTACATCTTTTGGAAATGTACATCATGGGTTCCCTGGCAGTGGGCATCATCATGCCTTTGTCATATCCACTCTGTTTGGGCTTTTTCTTTCTGGAGAAGAAGGGTGAGAATCTCAAACCATGCATCCGCATTTGAATCAAATCTCTGTTAAAAACAAGTATCTGTTGCCTCTGTTGTCTTCCGCATTTGAACTCTTGCAGGGTGCCACCATTTTTTCAAAGTTGTATCTCAGTAACGCTTACCACAGGGTGTGGATAAAAGATACTTCAAGTATTTTGGGATCCCTTTTATGCATACCACTGCTCCAGCTGTGCTCCAAGCCATGGGTAACAATGTGCTGACTTCACCTTTGTCTGCTTGGATAATATTTTCATCCTCTCCAAGACCATTTCCAAGCATCAAAATCACACCCTCCAGGTACTGGAATGCTTATTGGAAAATGAACTGCATGTCAAAGGACAAGGATTTATATTGCGTGTTGATTTTGTGGCACTTTGGGGATTTATTACTAAGTACAGGTAAAATGACACCCAGCTTAGGTTCAAATGGTGGAGTAGACAGTTTTGGCAATGATGAGAAATCTCCAGCATTTCTTGGGGTTTGTAAACCTTTACAGTCATGTAATTAAAGATGTATGTGAATGTACTGCATCTTCTGTCCAAAACAAGTCCTCCAGTTTACTGTTCATGGGACCGCTTAGACCTCTATCTGTTCCTGGATGGCCATGCTCCCACATTTCCCTGAACCTCATCAGTGTCAATAATTGACCAGTTTTCCAAAGGTGCTCACTTTGTGGCTCTGCAAAAACTGCCCACAACTATAGAAAGTGCTCAGCTTCTAACTCGTCATGTATTTTTGCTTCATCCTACCGGAAACCATTTGGAATCAAGGGCCTTAGAGTTAGAGGTATCCCTGGTACAACAGCCACTTCTATTCCCATCCAAGAAGGTTTGTTTTGCAGCTCCTTCTGAGCAGCATCACCTCTCCCACTGTTGTCAGCTTTTGATGGCGGCCCGTGCAGCTCTATTGACGACACAAGAACGAAGCAAGCGCCTGGCTTACCTACGGCATGGCACCCATCTACTCTGCAGGTTTGATTATCTTCCAAAAATGTCCAGTTATGAAATGTATTTCAGAAACTATTTTAGAATTGCCCTAAGACCTGTCAGGCCTGAGGCAAATGAGAATCATTCTAAATCTTGTTCAGCCCAGTGCAAAGTTGCATAACCTTTCTGTGACTTACTTGCAGTCACAGTTAATATGCACTTTCTGCTGTGCATTAAAACATTTCACTGTGTGTCAAACCATTTCAACATATCAGTCGTAAATTAAAGGGTAAATGAGGTGGAAAATGAGAGGCTTTAATTATTAAATCTGTATTAAATAATTGTTGTTTACATGTGAAGAGACCCCTTTTCAAAGGCTCTTTCACTGGATCATCTTTTCTAAAGAATGTAACAGGTTAAAATTATTGTCAGCAGTGACTGAGTCTGCCATCCCTCCTCCCAGACAAGAAGGTTTCTACGAATGTCCACGTAATCAGTCTCACTGTGCTTAGCACTGGATTAAGTTGCTGCTACCATAAACTGAGCAGGCGTATCAACAAAAAAACAGACATTTATAGCATTTTTTCCTCTTCACACAGTTAGCTGGTAGATGGCAGGCGTCTGACTGTGGGGTAACCTGCTGTATATGTCTTGTTGCCACATCAACATGTGGACATGCAATGAAAATTTTCCTTACCCATGTGAGTAAAGGGGCTCTGTAGCTTCATGATTAGTGTGCGTTTGTTCCGGTTTTTCTTACTTCACTTTGATTTGTGCACGGCTGCAGGTGAGGCTGACACAGCGGAGCTCCATCAGTTCATCACGCCTCCACTGCATAAGACGTGCCGGGACCTGAGGTTGTGTTGTTGTGTGTGTGTGTTGGGGGGGCGGGGGGCAGAGGGAGTGTTCGCCTAGGGCACCAAACAGGCTAGGACCGCCCCTGCTTGCTTGTAACCAAACCTGTTGAAAATTTTATCTCAACTCCCAAGGTGGAGTCCATCCTAGTGTTGACCCTTCACAAGAATTCTCCTCAGGTCTTCCCGTTCCTTTGACTTTGCAATTGTTCTGAGGATTGGTTGTTAAACAAATCCTTTTTACGGTGCCAAAGAGAAACTACTGGTTATAGTCAATCATTATCACTAACATGAAGTTATGGGCTTCAGCCTTGTCAAGTTAAAAGACATTGTAAAACCTTTAACATCACTTGTTTATTTTATATCACCGGAAGGGCTTGTCCATGTCCCTCTTTGGGAAAATACAGTTACAAAGAAACAAAGAAAGGCGTTAACCACTTTTAGTTTTTTCTTTCTTTTTTTTTTTTTTTTACCTTTGTGCTGAAAACGTTTCTAGAAAATTCCTAATTGATTCCTGATCCTGGTATCAAAGGTATTCAAACGTTAACTCCAATGAAAATAGGAGCTGATATGGGTGATTTATTGGTTGAAAGGCAAGCCTTTATTAAGAAGTCGGAAAAAGAATCGCCGCATCTAAACCACGGTTCATTTATAAACCTCTGTCACCTAAACACGCCTGTATAGTGGCAATGAAGGCTCAACACAACTTTTGTTAAGTATAGGAGAAGAGGGGGTGATGGGAGCACAGGTGATGAGTCGATGAGTCAAATCACCTCTCGGCCCTTTTATCACTTGTGTCACAGACACACACACACACACACACACACACACACACACACACACACACACACACACACACACACCTGATACAAAAACACATAAAATCAAAAAGATGGCATTATGGTAACGACATGCAATATATTTACAGGTGTTTTCTTTTCTGATACGTGTAATAAAAACAGTCAAAGCAAGCTAATTCTGAATGGCTGGTAGGTTTAGATTTAGTCAGCTTTAGGATGTGTATTTAGTTTATTCAACAAGTATACAGTAATAAAATCATCTGTCTGCTGTTTTAAATCCTGCTTCTATTTTAACCAGCATTTTTTTTAATTTTTGTGTTTTTTTTAATGAACTTGGACTAAACCATGCCAAATCTGACTGTTCCTCATGTTCTCTTGACAGCGTGACCTCCCCCTCCCCCCCAAGTGCAAGCGGTTTAAAATAGTTCAGTAACTTTATTACCTATTAACACTTTATGAAACTATTGCTTTATAATTACAAATTGTGCTGGCTCAAAAAGGAAATAACATTTTTATGGAGGCTCAGTGGTTTGTGCCACTGTAAACCATTAACTGTCCTCCCAGTCTCCCTTCACGGTTCAGACTATCAGTCTCTGCAAACCTGCACAAATATCTATCTTATCAAAAGAATATCTGTGTTTGCTTCCTCTGCGTGCCAACTACTGTTGAATTTTATTTTGCATGAAGTTTCATCACTTTTCTCCTTTTTCCACAGGCTTTATTGAAACACATCACAGGAAGAGTGAATGTGTTTCGTACATAAGCTCTTCAACACACAGCTGAATATTTTCAATTGTGAGTTTGTATGTAGTAGAGAAATGGTTTTCAACTCCGTCACAGGACATTGCTCAAAAAGAAGGGTTTAATTGTTCAGTAGTGAAGCTTAATCCATATTCCCCACTATTCTCTGTTATATTTTCTTAGAATAAGTAACAGGGACCAACCAAAGTCTTATGTAAGATTTAAGATAGATATATAAATTAAATCTTCAGCTATTGTCGGCAATACAGAAGTTTTATGCTGCATTTTCTAGAAGGCAGTTTAAAGTGCTTACAAGAAACCTTAAAAGATATGATTAAGGCAGGTCTTCCGGGTGCCGCTTTAGCCCACAGGGTGATTGGATGACCATATGCTAAATGGCACTAAAACATGAATCATCTCAACTTATGACATAATAAAATCAAAGTACACATACACCTGCTTCAAAAAAGAGCTTCATAAGTATGTATAAGGAGTTTCTTCCAAAATATTTCCATCAACTCCATCTGAGAAGTAGAAATTTTATGAAAACTTGCTAATACAGACATTCATAGAATTCACTGAGTAACGTGACTAAACTTGCTGGTCTGGGTACAAAAGTGGGTGGAGAAAGACCAGCATCATAATGGGCTGAGCTTCACCTGCTGTAAAAGCTGTATCCTTGACAGAGAGGAGAGCAGAAAGTGGATACCATGCTCTGGTCAGATGAGGATATGGATACATATGTGAAGAGAGTGACAGAGATCTGAGTGAGAAGAAGAAGGCGCAGAAAAAGGAAATGAGACTTTGAGCTGCAGTCTGAGGCTGACTCGAGCATTTTCATCAACAGTCTAAATAGCAGTTTGATTAAAGTTTTAAGATATTTTATCCAATAATGGCAACTCTTTGGCGATTTACACTTTTTCTCTGCATGCTGCTGATGGCGTGTGGAGGCTTGAGCCTGGCTAGTGAAGAAGCAAAAACCCGAAATACACAAACAGAAACTGGGACGGCCTCAAGCTCTAACACAACTGGAGAAGGTGGTCATGGAGGGCCGCCCATCACTACACTGCCTATTGTGACCTGGAAGTGGGATCACATCAGTGTACAGTACCTGGTGGCCCTGTGGGTTTTGGTTTGCTGGCTCTGCAAACTCCGTAAGTCCAATTCATGGAAGTGCTCTCCTTTTCTGAAATCTATTAAAAATAATCCTCTGCACCCAAGATATTAAAAAAAATTTTTTTTTTTGAAGTAGTAATAATTTGTTTCTAGTTTAGGGTTATGCACAACATGTATTTTTGTCACTGGTGCAATTATTATTATTATTTTTTATTATTTCTCAGGTAAGAGCTCTTAAATGTATAAAAACGTGTGTGCTTATACACTTTAGTGATATTTAAATAGAGCCAAACATATGTCCTCTCAGGGCACTTTGCAATCTAAGATTAACCCCACAACTAGAATTTTAAAAAATCATGCAATTCTGTTTAATTAAAACCCCATCATCTTATATTTCACGGCTTTTCCTGAGCTTACTCATCATATAGTGAATTTTTTTGATTGATTGATTGATTGAATCTTTATTTTGAACATGTTGAAAAAGTATAAAAAAAAAAATAGAATTAAAAGAGACAAATGAACAAAGCAAACAAAAGGAAAACGAGCAACCACAACTCCAAATAACGTCCATGTTCAAAAAGGAGCAGGAAGAAGCATAAGCTTATTTAATCCCACCCCTTTTCCACTATCTAGTATCAATAGACTACAGAAATACCTCCTTGTAATTACATTATATGTTATGTGTAATTTTTTTTTTTTTTTTTTTTTAATATATACACATATATGTTTCTATCTATCCATACCTACGTATATACACACATACGCACATATACACATTTTCAATAACCCCATTAACACCTGAAGGATACACAACCTACAATTTTATATATATTTAATATATATATATATATATATATATATATATATATATATATATATATATATATATATATATATATATATATACATACATACACACATATACACATATATATACATATACATATATATATATACATATATATATATATATACATATATATATATATATATACATATATATATATATATATATATATATATATATATATATATATATATATATACATACATATACACATATATATATATACATACATACATACATACATATACACATACATATACACATACATATATACCCATACCAACAAACCCGTGCATGCGCACACACATGAAAATATTAGACAGGAACACCCTATCAAATCTCTACCTTTTCCCTGTACCCTGTAAAAACCATATCCTTAAACCGCTTTTTAAACTGCTGTTCCACAGCTTCACTCCACACACAGAGATGCAAAAACTTTTTAATGTTGTACGGATACGAGGATGTTTTAAATTTAATTCCCCCCTCAAATTGTATCCCTGTTCCCTTTTAGAAAACATTTTTAGAATATTGTCAGGAAGCAGGTTATTTATTGCTTTATATATAATTTGTGCTGTGAGAAAATGAACCAGATCTGTGAATTTTAGAATTTTTGATTTTAAGAATAGTGGATTTGTATGATCTCTGTAACCAGTTTCATGGATTATCCTTATGGCCCTTTTTTGTAATATAAAGATTGATGATAGCGAACATTTGTAAGTATTGCCCCAAACCTCTGCACAGTAATTCAAATACGGTGCAATCAGGGAACAATAGAGAATGTGGAGTGATTTGTGGTCCAGAATGTGTTTTACTTTACTCAAGATTGAGACACTTCTTGAAATTTTGTTATGTATAATTTTTGGATGTGTGACGGACGATATGGACGATTGGACGATATTTGAACCTCATAGAAATCAATGTGAAATATCGGCAACCCGGCATGCCGCGTTGCTTAGCAACACTTATTGTTTAAGCTGACTTTTACTTAATGGCCGCTCTAACACGAGCCAAGTCTGCGGAGAGTCTATTTACAAATATAAGTAAAAATATTGGCCGTTAAAAACACATAAAAACATAGGAAATCACTTTTTTTTTTTTTGGCAGACGATCCCTTTTTGGCAGGATACTCGATCAGACAGAACTCGCGGAATATCTGCCAAAAAGTGAGCGCCTGCAAAAAAAAGTGACTTGCAGAGTTTTCGTGTGTAATGTCCTTATCTATATTGTTTACATAGAGTTTGATGAACAGGCTTTACAAAGGGGTTATATATAACATGCCCTTTTTTCATCTTTATGACCCCGTGTTATTGCACCTACATTACAACCAA
Organism: Aulonocara stuartgranti; assembly: GCF_965226115.1. Lineage (NCBI taxonomy): Eukaryota > Metazoa > Chordata > Actinopteri > Cichliformes > Cichlidae > Aulonocara > Aulonocara stuartgranti. The sequence goes on from NC_138957.1 coordinate 28,690,901, forward strand.
TCCACTTATATTTGCCACTTAAAATATCTTTATAGTACTATTGTTATATTTTTTGCAGTTCCTGTAAGCCTCTTGGCCAGATTACCCTTTAAAAAGAAATGTTCAACGTCAATGAGACTTTTTAACTGGATAAATAAAGGTGATGTTAAACTCACTTTAAAAAAAAAACTGATTATAACTTTTTCCTTGTGACTGGAATGTTGTTTGGGGCTCCAGATGACATGACATCATAAGTTTTTGTGTCCCAGGATACGGGGACATTTGTTTTGACATATTATAGGCCAACAAGTTATTTATAGCAGTTTATAAATGGGTAGGCACTTTTTGGTATACACCACTCTTTTTTGTCTTCCAAAAAGTGATTTCCAACGTGTGTAATTTTTTTTTTTTGTAATACCTTTACTTATAAATAGACTAAATAAATAGAGAAAATAGACTTTAGCGAATAGGATTTACAAAGGGGTTACTTATAAACTAAAGAAATGACTTATTTTGCAAGTATTTTACCCACTGGGTTATTTTACCTACAATATAACTAATCCAGTCCTTTATAGCCAGTTGAAATATCTTTACAGAACTATTGTTATACTTCTTGCAATTTCTGCTGCCCTCTTGGCCAGGTCTCTCTCTCTTTAAAAAAAAGTAATGTCATTGTCAATTTAACTGGATAAAAGAAGGATATTTAAAAATCACTTTGCCAAAAAATTGTGGCTTCTACCTTGTGACAAGAATGTTGTTTGTAGCTCGAGGATGAGGGATAGTTAGTGGGGGTAGGTTCATTGATCAATCTAAATTGCCCATAGGTGTGAATGTGGAAGTGAGTGTGGTGTACTCTGCCTCTCACCCTTTGACAGCTGGCATAGCCTCCAGCGCCCCCCACAATCCTGAAAAGGATAAGAAGAAGCAAATGGATGGATGGATGGATGGACACGAGGGATACATTTGACATATGTTTCACATATCATAGGCCAACAAGCCATTAAAAGTAATTTAAATATGGAAAATCACTTTTTGGCAAATACAAGAAATCACTTTTCAGCACAACACTGTCTGTGCAGTGCGTCCAGAGTGTAGAGAATTATTTCAATCAAATAAAAAGTGAAATTCAGAGCATAGCAGCCAAATCAGACTGTTTTTTTGATCCTGAGGTACAGAGCTGAGGATGTGAAGCTGCAGACTAAGGCAGAGCAGCGTGGATGGTCGAGGAGAGGTTGCAGTACTGGTGATTAGAAGCAGACATGGACGAGATGATCTTAAAAATAGTTTGTCCAGCTGTCCACATATCCATTCAGCCCTTCTGGCTCTCTGACAGCTGGCACAGCTTCCAGCCTGATGAATATGTTGGCTGAGGGCGAGGAGCTTTCTCTAGCCCAACCAACTACTTCATCTAGGAGGAAATGTTGATCTCATCATCGCCGTTCCAACATCGGCCGTCCAAGTCCACACTACTGAATACTGATGGATATGTGGGCAGCTGGACAAAGCCTCATCACTGCAGCAGCCTCCTCTGCCTGAAGCTCTGCTGATCAGGGTGGGTTAACGAAAACCTTTGGCCAGCTCGTCAATGCCACTGCAGCTAGTCTCCCACAGAAGGACCCTTGATTCTCTGCCGTAGAAATGGTGACCTCAGACTCCCCCAAAGAACTCATATCTAAAACAGAATTTCCAGTTTTGTTTTGCTGTTGTGAAATATAGGTTACTGGGGTCACTGGGGACACATTTAAATTTGTAAAATGTAAAAAGAAAAAAACAAACCAAAAAAATCACTTAGAACTATGACAAATGCAATTAAATGAAAAAAAAAAAAGGTTTAATTCCATATTTATACATACATTTTTTTCACAATCCATGGGATGCATGAAGCTCTCACATTCAAGACCCTTGAGTTAGTACATTAAAACCTTGTATCTGTCCACAGACCCTAATTATAGTCTGAATCTGAATTCTCCCAATACCAACAGCATTGTTATTTATGTTTCCAGTAGTCAGAATGAAACTGTCCAGGTTTGAGCAGGAAGCAGTTTTGCTATAGCTGAAAGGCAGAAAGTGACAAAGTCCAAAGGGGTTATGTCCTGCTAGTTCAGGGCATAACAATTAAAATACAAAGTTGCCTGACAGTCAAATGAAAACTCTGACATGGAGCAATAAAGGAGAAACACACAAGGCAGGGTAAATACACACAATAACAAATAACAAAGACAAGGACATGGTTATATATGCAGGAAGGTCAGGAATGACAGAAACTAATCAAGGAGGTAAAACTAAACACAGCACACAGGAGACCAGAAACTACTGTAACAAAATGAAACCTCAAATGACTCAACAGGAAAATACGTTACACAGAGGCAGGAATTTGACAAGAAGATACAAAAAGGCACGGCTAAACTGAACCAAAACACAATAAAGTAAATATAAATAACAATGTAAATTCCAAAGTAATAAGAACTGGGGACTAAGAATCGTAACACAGAGGGTGACAGGAAACCTGATCGGAAATGGAGTTAAAAAAACTCAATGGAATTCAAAACCCCTGGACTACTATGGAAGAGACAGAAATCAAGAGAAAATAAATAAACCTAGAATAGAGGAAAAAATAAGATAAAACCAAATTAGGTTATTAATTACAGACTCGATAAGAAGTCTACACAACAAAACTCAGTGACCGTGACACCACACACCTGTTGCAACTTTTCCACACATTATACGGTATACACAGATGGATTTTGGCTCCATCTCATTTACAGTATATGTTTGAATGTATTTCTTCATTTAAAGGAAAACTGGTGAAAATGCTCCTAAACCCACAAATTTAACAGGTATCCAATGACCTCTGTTCCATCACTGACTGTGTCACAAATCCCCGTGGACGTGCCCAGAAAATACAAACAAAGCAATAAATTGTCAAAGCAACAACTAAACCAGACAGTCACACACTGCAATCTTGCGTATGGTCAGTCGGCCTATAGTCTACTGGTTTTTAATTTAGAGCTGGTCACTAGATAATTGCATGTCTGGCTCTTGTTGCTGGTCTGTTTGGTCATCCTTTTCTTGAGTTAAACCTTTTTAAACGTAAAGCTAACTCCTCAAAATCTCAGCTGATCTACTTCACGAGAGACTGCACAGATGTGGTTTTATAAGGAGTCAAGTTAGTGATCAAAAGTGAGAGTTTAAAAGTGTAAGTGTTTTGGTTACCTCATTATTTTTTGTTTGTTTATAGATTTCCAGTATTATTATTTTTTTTACAAGAGGTTCCTTTGAGTTAAATTTAAAAAAGTGATTAACCTTTGCATGGTGTGGAGAGAATCTTTAACTTGTTGGAGGTCCTTGAGTGAATATGTTTTAGTAATGGGAGAATATATTCACTTTTACTGTGATATGAGTCTTACATATATATAAAATTGGAAGCTTTATGATTGTTTTAGCTGCTTTCTATATGTGTGGAATGACACACAAATTTGTACATTAACTCAAAAACCTGAAAGCAAAAATTCTAATTTTTCATCCTCACTGAAGTAGATATTAGCAAAAATATTCATTTTGATTCTGTGCTTGCACAAATGTAAGCTGTATTGGGGACTATAGTTTTTGGAATTTAATCTTCAACTAATTTTAAATACAAATGTGCACAACATAAGTGCAACCCTGTGGGGTAAGAACAGGTGTACACTGTGGTTCAGTAGTTTTTATTGTTAAATAAATTTTAGTGACACTTTATGAGCTCATTAGACATGTGGTTATCTTTGGTTATGCAGACAGGTTTCACACACGATCCAACCACCTCACGTGTTGCTCATATCCCCAGATGCTTTTTTTTAGATGAGCAAAAGTTGATCATTTGCAGAAGTTGCAAATGGTCAACTAGAGTTTTATATTTAAGTGAACTGAAGTGAACTGAGCTTTGAACATTTGCCAGCTCCTACCTGACAGGAAGAAGAGCGGCTTAAAATCAAAGGTTGTTACAATTGATTGATGGTTCTTGTCTTTGTCTTGATCTTTTTTCTCCTCTCAGTCATTGAGGCCAACCATAATGTCACCAACTACATACCTGAGAGTGCCCTCCTCATCTGCTCTGGTTTCATTTTGGGTGGCATGATTTGGGGTGCAGACAAGGTGCAGACCTTCTCACTGAGCCCAACAGTCTTCTTCTATTTCCTGTTGCCTCAAATCATTCTGGATTCAGGCTACCACATGCCAAACAAGCTCTTCTTCACAAACCTGGGTGCTATTTTGATCCATGCCGTCATTGGGACCTGCTGGAATGCTGCCAGTTTGGGGCTGTCGCTATGGGGGTGTCACGTGGGAGGAGCCATGGGTAAGAGAGGATCTTTGATTTATTCCATTTCAGCACACCTGCTGCTGCGACTCACACAGAGGAAGCGATCCATTCTGAGATGTTTAGACTGATAGCTACGATTTGTGATATTTGTAGTGTTGCTTAGCATACTAAAGGATTATTAAAAATCTAAGTAAAAGAAGGAGACATTTAAAAATATCAGTTAGTTACTTCGTTGGAACTAACAATCCACATTTTGAGGCTTGACTGATAAGGATTTGGTCGGCAGCATGTTGGTTATTATAATCCAGAAGGGGCCAAATTTGGAAAAAAGGGTGGATTTCTACATTATCAGCTACTGATAGAAAGCTTGGTTATTAAGCTGTGTGCATAAACTGGAGGCTAATTAGAGCTATTTTCTTTTTAAATATTCACATTTAACTCACAAAACGTTTTGCACAAACTCTGCATCGTAATAATTGAACTGTGCATAAAACATGCACAGTAAATCTTGCTGGCTGCACAAAACAGAGAAAAAAAAACCTTTATTTATATAACAAAAAACTAAAATACAAATTCATGTTTCTCAACGTGTAGCAGACAAATAGTGGGAAAAAAGGCAATTAACAATGGAAGCGAGACAGACCATCATAACACACACATTGTTGTGACACAAATGACACAAACATAAGCACTTCAAACCTGGCTTTATATTTTACCCCTGAAGGCTGTGATTGTTCTGGAACAAAGACATGAGGAACAAATGAAAGTTGTACAGTCACATGACTTAAGCAAGCTGCCTGAAAAGAGCTTTCTTTAGTATTACAGAAATCCTTTAATACTTTACTTTTATTCTTTGTTTGAATACATTAAACAACAGCATCAGTAGCTGCTAATTTGGTTTAATTCCCAAACTTTCTCCAAATGCAGACTTAATAAGTTTATTTTATGCTTAGGCCTTGTCCACTGCACTGGACGAGACTGGAGAGAGATTTGACACGATTTATTCTATTAATGAATTAGAATGCTTACTTTGTAATTCTCAGCTACAGAAAATATGAGCTAGGTTTATTGTATTTCCGGCCCTCTGTATCTGTACAGGTGACCTGGACATCGGTCTGCTGCAGTATCTTCTTTTCGGAAGTCTGATGGCTGCTGTGGACCCCGTGGCTGTCTTAGCTGTGTTTGATCAGGTCCACGTTAACGAAGTCCTCTTCATCATAGTGTTTGGAGAGTCGCTGCTCAACGACGGTGTGACAGTGGTTAGTATGATAAACTCTGTAAACGCAAGCTTTTCACCAAACCAAAACGTGGAGTCTGCTTACACACCGCAAAGAGCAATGAGGCCGAGACCTTACCGAGACGGGGAGCTCAGGTTTCTAGAATCCAAAACAGCAGCGCCTGTTCCTTTAATGACTATTAAAACCTTTACTGTGAAAAAGCAAGCCAGAGTCCTTTAACAGAGCACCTGGTTAACTTTGTTAGGCTGGACACTGACTCAGTATTAATATTAATGTCTAACATCCAAAAACCTGCCTCCTAATAATGTCAGAAAGCTTGACATAACAAGACAGAATAAAAATTGCGTATACATTGCAATTCATTTGACTTTGACCTTTGACTGTACTTGACATCATTTTTATACTCTTGCATTTAAGAAATTTTTTCTTTAAAAAAATCACATTACATTTAATACATTTAAAGGGTTTAATTGTTTTATTATTATTATTATTATTATTATTATTATTATTATTATTATTATTATTATTATTATTATTATTATTATTATTATTATTATGTTACATATTTTGTGTGCAGGTAAACTTTAAAACATTGCAGTTTCTAAAATGGGACCTAAAATGGGACCTGCCGAGCCTTCTTTACGAGGGTGTTGGTGTTATGGATCCAACATTAACATAAGACCATTGGAGATGTGGGTGCCCAACAAATTAAAGATTGAGACAGATTCCATCTGTTCTCCTCCTATAAGAGGGGAGAGGACCCGTCTATGCCTCTCGAAGTCTCTACCTGAAGAAACTGGACCTTTGGTGATTAGGATGTCTGGACTTATGGTGCTGAATGAGCTGTAGTAGTGATCATATTGGGCAAAGGTGTGAGATCCTCTGCAAGTTGGATGCTGCTGTTGTGGATTGGGGGGCTCTGGCCTTTGTAGTTGGTGAGCTTTTGGATGCCCCTCCACACCTGAGGAAGTGAGGAAGCCCTCTATCATTCACCTGAAAGCCTCCTTGGCCTGTTTGATGCCCCTCCTCAGGTTGGCAGGGATGTGGAGCAGAGAAAGTTGGTGTACCAAGTAGTATGGTAATCTTTGATGATGTTGCAGGCTCTGATGAGCTCTGCAGCAATTTCTTTTCTGAGACACTGGAGCTGCAGAATAAGATGGAGATAGAGCTACTCAGCAAGTTTTCAAGGTGCCTCATTAGTAAGTGGAGCGAATGGGGAGGGGAAGGTGTGCTCTCCTCATCCGGCACAGCGATGCAGGTGCTTCCGAGCCCGTTTAACTACTGATGCTGTATTAAGTGACCAGCCCAGGCTATCAGTTATCTGTACTCCCAGAAACATGATGCTGCCAACTATCTTCACCACTGCTGTGTCATCTGCATACTTAATGATGTGATTAGAAGCAAGTGCAGCACTGCAGTCATGTGTCAGCATTGTCAACAGCAGTGGGCTTGGGAACGAGGCCTGTTTGCCTGATTGAATTCTCCTACTACAATACAAACGCCCTCTGGCAAAGTGGCTTGAAACTCAGTGAAGGTCTTAAAGATCACTCAGGGTCTATTTTGTGTTTGCACTGGAGGGGATGTTTACAGCCATAATATTCATAGTGGTAAATTCTCTGGGCAGGTCACACAGTCTGCCATTAACAGTGAGCAGCTCTGTTTCAGGAGAACACTGACTTAAGACCGCTGCTGTGTTTGTACTTCATCTGTTGCTTGTGTAAATACAAAACCCACCTCCACAGAATTTACCACAAAATGTTTGGCTCCTGTGTAGCCACATTGTGATTAACCCCATGCAGACTAACTACATAATCAGGAACAGGGTTCAGCCATGTCTCAATCAGAACCATGGCACAGGAGTCTCTCACCTCCCGTTTTGATGTTAGGTCCAGCAGTGAGAATATGATGGAAGTTTATCTCCTGTTGAGTGCTACATACTAGAAAAGAAAAGTCTGAAAACATTCCAGTCTGACTGTCCAAACGCTGACAGTTTTTGTTTGTTTCTTTTATATATATACTGATCACTCAATAAGTTTTCTTTTTTTTCTCTTAGGTGCTTTTTAATGTGTTTGATGCATTTGTATCGCTGGGAGGAGGCCGAATTAATGCAGCAGAAATTATTAAAGGAATAGGTAAGCTATAACATTTATCTGGTAAAAGAAAATGTATTTGTTCATGCAGTGTAATTGCTCACAGTCAAGTCTGGCAAAATAGACAGTGTAGAGTGTCCCTGCTGCAACACACAAATGTGTTGACCATTTTGATTTGTCGGGTGTGGACACAAAATAAATTAAACACTTTTTATGCTATCACTGCCCTGTAAGGCTAGTATGTTTTAGAGGGGAGTAAACAATAGCACTAAAAAATAGATTTTTATATGTTTCCTCTCTCTCCACAGTTTCCTTCTTTGTGGTTGCATTTGGTGGTTCCCTTGTGGGCATAGCATTCGGCATACTAATTTCACTTCTGACCAGATGCACAAAAAACATCCAGATCATCGAGCCAGGCTTCATCTTTGTCATGGGATATCTTTCCTACCTGACTGCTGAGATGCTTTCTCTGTCTGCTATCCTTTCGTGAGTATTTCACAATTGAAATATAATTTGTTTTATTATGTCTGTATCCATTTTATATATGTAAAAATGAGGTAAACATATTTAGAGTTTACTTTGCGGTTCCTTCTGTAGGACTACATTCTGCGGTGTGTTATGTCAGAAGTACGTCAGAGCAAACATGGATGAGAGTTCCGTCCAAACAGTCAAATATGCCATGAAGGTTTTCGCCAACGGATCAGAAACCATCATCTTTGTTTTCCTCGGTATCTCGGCCATCGATAAGGTTATCTGGGTTTGGAACACGGGCTTCATCCTCCTCACAGTCTTCTTCGTCTTTGTGTATAGATTCATTGGTGAGATTTTGTTGTTTGGCTATCACTGTTGAGTCAAAGCATCACACACATTGTGGGGTAAAAACTTGGTGTGTTATGCAAAGAAATCTTCTGCTGCTGCAGCACAAAGACCAAATGACACACATTTACAAGAATACGTGTGTCAAGAACACTGAGCGACCGGACTCAGAGGCAGGATTCACAGTATTCAAGTTTAGTGAGCTTATTTACAATGAAAACACCAGAGTGATACATACAGGTAGTGATAAGGGAAAATAGGGGCTCCAGGAATCCAGGGGAAGGGGCAGCCAAACAATGTCTTCTCATTTACTCTGCTCAGGCTGTCTCTAAAAACACTGTGCGGCAGGGAAAATCCAGGAAAGGTCTGTACACAAGAGGGACAACAATGAGATTAGTATGAGGCAAAGAAAACACTAGACTTGAGTGCTGAGCTTTACTAAAAGCGTAATTCAACAATCCAGCAAAAAGCACCACCGATGTGTGAAGTCTTTAAATAACTGTGTGTGTTTGTATGTCTATTCCAGGTGTGTTTTTCCTGCAGTGGATCCTTAACAGGTACAGGCTGGTCCCAGTTGAATTAATAGATATGGTGATCATGAGCTACGGTGGCCTACGAGGGGCTGTTGCGTATGGCCTGGCTGTGTTGCTGGATGAGAAAAAGATAAAGGAGAAAAACCTGATGATCTGCACTACTCTCATTGTGGTGTACTTCACTGTCATCTTGCAGGTAGTGAATTTTTGGAGTTGATAATTCGCTAAAATATGTGTACATTAGTTTGCTTGTTAATTACACAGTCTGTGTTAGAGCTTAATTTTGTTGGCACATTTGTGCTTGACATTGTTACAGGGAATAACGATGAAACCTCTGGTCATGTGGCTTAAAGTAAAGAGAGCTGCAGTAACTGAGGTCTCACTCCTAGAGAAAATTACAAACAAGGTAAATCTAATAAAACACGTCATGTTTCACCGACAAAAACGTTTCCCGCCCAGTTTCTACAAAGTCCTTCTCCTTTCTTTAGATGTTTAATCACACTCTGGTTGCCATCGAAGACATATCAGGACAAATAGGAGATAACTACTTCAGGGGCAAGTATGTACAAGACTTAATACATAATTCCAAAATGCCTTTTAATTTTAAAGTAAGCAACAGTGATATTTCTTTTTGTAAAGGTGGAGGCATTTTGAGGAGAAGTGGATGACGCCATTTTTGATGAAGCCATCTGCAAGGAAGAAACAAGATGACGTGTTTGATGTCTTCCATCAGCTGAACCTCAAGGATGCCATGGAATATGTGACTGAAGTGAGAATCATTTGTGCAAATTCAAGTATGTTTTGCTCAAGTACAAATTAAATGAAACTGAGAAGATTACTGCTGGTGTCTTCTGTTGCAGGGCGAGCGTAGAGGCTCTCTGGAGTTTGTCCGTAATGACAGCGCCATTCTTGATTTCAAGAAAAAGTTGGAAAGTGAATACACAGAGGTCATGCCTGACATCCCACCTTACATGATAAATGATCATGGTGCAATGTTCACTATGGGGTGAGCAATCTGGATTTTTATGACAGTGTGAAAATATATACAGAGGGTAAAATAAGTATTAAACACGTCACCGATTTTAAGTGAATATATTTCTAAAGGTGTTGTTGAAATAAAACTCTCACCAGATGTCAGTAACAACCCATCCAATCCACACATGCAAAGAAATCAAACTATAGATGTCCATAAATTCAGTTATGTATAATAATGAGAAATGACACAGGGATAAAGTGCTTACTGGATTTCTTTTTAATGCTTTGTACAAAAGTCTTCGTGGTTTCAAGAAACTAGTCACATGCATTGCCAGGCGCATCTGGTCATGGGTAGTTTATGCTGAAATGATGTTCCTTCCACTTCTGGATTGTGGCCCCAGCAGTGCTCACTGCAACCTTCACTAATTTCAAAATATCTTCTCTAATCAATGCTATCAGTGTGTTTTGCAACAATTATGCTCTGACGGTGTTGCGAGAGCTCACTGGTTTCACTGATCATGAGATGCTTGTCGTGTGGCACCTTGATAATGAGACACCAGTTTATAACCCATCAATTGGGACTGAACAAGCTGAAGTTAATTTGCACTGAGTGGCTGGATTGCGTTCTAATTGCTGGTGTCATGACTTTTCATGGCTTTTTGCATCTCCCTTTCTTCATGTGTTCAATGCTTTTACTTTGTGTCATTTTTCATTTTATACATAAGTTAATTTCTGGACATGCATAGTTTGATGTCTTTGTATGTGTGGATTGGATGGGTTGTTCCAGATATGTTGTGAGAATTTGATATTAATAGCACCTTTAGAAATATATTTAATTAGAAAATTTGTGTACTGATTTGATGCATTCAATACTTTTTATACCTACTTAATAGACACAACTTACTGCAACTATTCAGTGCCTTCAAACAGCTTCCGTTCACCACCATATTTTAAAAATGAAACCAGACTCTTTTGATATTGTTGTATTGCTTTAAGTCAGTGACATGATTGGCTTCCTCTGCAGTAGAGACCATATTCCATCAGTGAGCCTGGAAATGCACGAGCAGACCATGAAGGCTATGAGGGGAGCTGAGGCAGTTGATGTTCACCACCTTCTTGATCAGCATCTCTACAAGAGCAGAAAACAGGTAATGAGCAAATTCAGTCATTGCATGAGGGACTTACTAAAGCATCCTAGTAATACATGTCCATTTAACCATTAAATTACTGAGGTGTATGTGAACTAAAAACAACAAACTGTTATTTATGGCTGGCTATAGACAAATGTATATTTTATGTATATATGCAAATCCTCAGCTTATTTGCTTGAACTGTGGCTGAGCTTGACTTTGTGTCCTTCCTGAACTATTGTTGGTTTCTGTTTTATAAAGCAGTAACAAACTGACTTCTCATTCTGTTGTTTATAGTATCGCCACGGGTTCAGTCGCAGTGATTTCAAAATCAACAGAGATGAGAAAGAAGTCCAGGAGATCTTCCAGAGAACCATGAGGAACCGGTTGGAGTCATTCAAGTCTGCAAAGATGGGTGTTTCACCTCCAAAGACAATTGTCAAGTACTCAAAGAAAGAACAGCAGGAGAAGGTAAAGACAAAAAGAGGGAATAAGCACACCCTACCACTGTTTGCAGAGTTGATTATGTCTCTTCTGAAGTCCAGTGAAGAGGAAATACGGTCCTTCCCCAAAGCTTCATTTTTAGTTTTTTTTTTCCATTTGACTTCAGTGTAGTACTGAAAATCCTTGGTACAAGACAGTGGTCTGGAAACTGAAAACCAGCTGCTGGACTTTTGAGAGAGAAATGTTGTCCTTTTCTTTTTAAATATTGCGTGGCTCAATAGACCTACGTCATCTTTTTATGGTTTTCTGTTTCATGATGCTCCAAATGTGTTTAGTTGGTAAAAGTTCTGGACTGCAGGCAGGCTGGTTCAGCACCCAGACTCTTCTATGAAGTCATGCTGCTGTGATAGCAATCTGCAAATTAGCAAAGCCTTCCCTGAAAAACATGTTATCTGGATGGGAGCATACTGTATGTTGACCTTTATACATACCTTTTAGCACTGATGGTGCCTTTCCAAATATGCAAGCAACCACTTCCATATGCATCTCCATACCATCCAAGATGCAGCCTTTTGAACTGAGTGCTGGTAACAATCCAGAGAGTCCCTCTCCCCGTTAGTCTTGAGAATGTGGTGTCCATGTCTTGCAAAAAGAATTTCACATTTTAATTCATCTGACCATGGAACAGTTTTTTCATGTTGCCTCAGTTTCTTTGTTTTTATGATTTTTTAAAGGCACGTTGTGTTATATTTCTTCTTTTGTCTTTGATGTCAAGAAACATTTAATTTTTAAATCCTGCCTGGAAGCTTTATCAGTCAGAACCATGATCTGAATGTACTGTTATGCCAAACAAACTTGGATCTTTCCAAGATCAGCTCTATAAATTCTCTATAGGCTCCTCTTGTTCATGTGCGTCATTTATCTAGGTCAAGTTTATTTATATAACGCATTTCCCAGAGCTCATGCTGCACAAAGTCTTTAAAAACTAAAATGCAACTAAAACAATTAAAATGTGCAGCAATAAAAATATAAAAGAGAAAAAGTAATACAATAAGACAATAAAGACAGCCAACACAACAATGGCCATAAGGGATATTTAGACATGGAGTGAAAACAAAAGGAAGCATTAAACAATACTTGGAAGTGCACAGATTTGTGCGCGAATTGCCAAAGGACAATGGGACACTGAGACATTAATACAAATCAAGGAGACCGAGACAAGGGAATTAGATTCAATACAAAGCACAGGTGACAACAAGATGCCAAAGGAAAGATAGGAGCTAAACACAATGGGGCACAAAGGAAAGACTAAGAAAACAATAATCAGCAATAATAAACGATACAAAATAAACCTAAGTCAGACACTTTTCAAAATAATCAGAAACTCAAACAAGGAACTAGGACTTGAGATATGCAGAAATGTGGCAAACAAGAATAAATAATAATTGATTGTTGTTGATAAGTGATTGCAGAGTGCCCTCTGCTAGACAAACTAGGAAACATCGCTATGGGTTGGACATGGCTGAGGGTGTTGATCTTGTCTCTTTTACTTTACCTTCAGTTTTTTTAAACATCATATGTGATTAAATAAATCTCCTTCGTTCTACAGACCCCAAATGGAAAGTCAGTGAGCAAGACTAAACTCTGCCATTCTGGTGATGAAGGTTTGTCTGCTTGTGGGGTTTTTTGTGTTTTTGTTTTTTTCAGATTTAAAGTCTTAGCAAACTAATTTTCTCATTTTCATTTTTAGACTTTGAGTTCTCAGAAGGAGATAGCGCCTCTGGCTATGACTCGTCATACCCTTCTTTCTCCATGAGAGCCACGTACAGACCAGGAGGTGAGATCAATGCACTTTCTACATCCTGTATGAAACCAAACATATATTTTTGAGAATGATTAAGAGAGTAGCAGATGCTGTTATTATAAACACAGAGATTAGGGAAACATACAACAGAGGGAACTAAATAGACAGTTTGTGTGCAATAAAAACCCCCAAAAAAGGTGAAATATAAAAGTGTGGTAGAAAGGTCTCTACAGAGCTGCAGATGAGCCACAAACCACACCACACAACAAAAAGTATGTAAGGGTTATGTAAGGGTGAGCTGCAGGGTAAAGGCACCAGACTGTCATACAACACAAGGACTTTGTACTAGTGGGCTGACAGGTTTAAAATCAGCAAATGTTCGATCCGTCTGTGTTGAATATTTCCATTCTTACCTGTTGGGAACACACTGTTAGACATTTTATTGTATTTTTACAGCAACTTACTGGCAACACTATTGCCAGTAAGTTACTGTAATTACTGATCTACAGTATCTTTACTGTTGTGATGTTTTACAGTTCAACCACTTTACTGTAAACATATATTACAGTATAACAGCTTTACTGTAAACGTGGTTTACAGTTAGAAAGACTTACCGTGATTACGTTTTATAGTATCACTGTACTGCAAATGTGGTTTATGGTATAACACTGTAATTGTGTATAGTATAATTTGTTTAGACTGTAATTGTGTTTTACAGCATATAAAATAATATTAACATTCATATTCAATATAAGAACATTTACAAAAAACAATATAATTCAATAAAGTAGTCTCAGAATAGTGAATTAAACCAACATTTATTGTTGATATTTTTTTAACAAGAAAAACATTTTTCAACTGAATAAAACTCAAAAAACTCATTCAAACTCAGAGAGCCGCTGGAGGAAGGTGGTGATCCGAGGGCTGATGCTTGTAACCTTCCTCTTTACGACACGACCTGTCTTGCAGCTTGTACCAAGTTTTGCAGGGCATTTTGTTTCCATGTCTGGATTGATCCTCACAAAGAACCTTTTAACGGAAAAAAGGCTGCTTTAATTTCAAAATTAAAACATACATTACAGCAATCACCTATATGTTTCTGCAACTGTAGTCAAGCTATCACATATATTTCATTCTTAAATGGTGTAAGCTTTAATGGTGTAAAGTATTTACCTCTGTATCATCTCCAGTGTGAGGGACGCTGACTCCTGATACTCAAGGTTGAAAACGTAGTATGACGCAAAGAAGACAGCAAGGGTGCTGGCAAAGTCATGCATCTGCTCAGGCTCATAAAATACCTTGCCCTCCAAACTGATCATCCAGCGGCTTGCAGACATGAAATTATTCCCTAAAAACAGACAAGAGTCCAATAAGACAATGTGCTCACCCTTACAAATAAGGTTTCCACAAGAATGCTGGATAGCAGGCCTCACACTGTAAAAAAATAGAATCCACACAGTTTGCTGCTGTTTCTCTGATTATTTATTATGTAAAAAACTGCCTAATGTTTTGGCATTTTGGCCTGTGCTGAAATGTTAGGCTGTTTTTTCCTGTTGGTCATTGTGTATAATAAATAATAAGAGAAACAGCAGCAAACTGTGTGTATTCTATTTTTATACAATATAAAACAGACAAACCCCTGTTAAGTAAGTTGTTGTGGGTACAAATACCACAATAATTACATAGATTTTTTACAAAAATATTACAAGAGGATTGAAACTATTTACTTACCAAGCGCTATTACCCTTGGTGTGATAGGTAAGGTCATCTCTCTCTCAACAGACATCTTGGTGGAAAAAGCCTTTAAAACACAAACACTGAGGCTACATCACACTGTCAGCGCAGCCAGCAAGGGCAGGAGAACAGCAATGCACCACACTGGGCGGGAAAAGACAGAGAGACAATTGTTAATTTAATGTTGCATTTATTTAACCCTTGAAAAATATATTTACATAAGTAAATAAAAGAAAAAAAACACACAACCCATCTTTTCAAGAATAATTCAACTAATTGCTCTTTTGACCAACCTAACACAGACGTTGCACGGTTTTCCTATGAAAAAGACCCTGGAAGACGTTGTATTAAAGGAAAAAAAACATGCTCCCCTTCCCACCTAAAAAAATAATAAATATTAAACTTAGGTTGGAGTTCCTCACGCCACCAACCTAATGTTATATTAACTTTTTAATGTTGTGTACTGCAGCTCACACAAAATTCAATAAAGCAGGCTAACCTACATGAGCAAGCTCAAAACTGGATAAGATTGTTTTAGCAGTCTCTAAATTTCCAAAAAAAAAGTTGTCTTTCTTTATTCTCATTAAATGTGTATTTTTACCTGCTGCTTTAGCTGAAGCTAAATGTCCCACTGTTAGCGTGGCCAGCTTCTCAATAGTCATAGAACAGAAGCGCAGGAGGACAATGCACCACACTCGGCGGGAAAAAGACAAAGACTGTGGTTGCGCCTGTGTTCTTCGCCCCTCCCCGTGGAAAATATATATCTAAATATATATTTAAATAAGAAAAGAAAAAAAACACACACAACCTATTTTTTCCAGAATAATTCAGCTAATGTGCTATTTCGACCAAGCTAACACCGATTTTAAGCCCCCCCTCCCTCCCACACACACAAAAAATATATATGCTCTTAAGAATTAATAAACGAGTATGTTAGGTAGGAGAGTCCTTTGCATTACCTTATGACGTCCCGTTTACAGTTTCCACACAGAGATCCAACAATAACAGGTGCAAAATCTTTTGTCCTCTCGAGCATATCGTAACGAAGAGTTAACAAAGTTGGCCTGTCTTTCCTCTCCTGTCAATCACTGGATCACAGGTCATGTCAGTCAGGATATGGAGTGGTGGTTGGTAGAGGTGGTTGGGTGGGCGGGGCCAGCAAGCATTCAGTGTGTGTTTCACTAAGTTGGGTTGACTAGTTCCCAGAAGAGTTCTGTACATGTTGCACGTTCAGTAAATGAGCAATTCAGTTACTGCTCGACTGAGAAGCCTCCGCCAAATTATTACAATATTCTCCACTGACTGAAGTTCGCCTTTGGCAACGCAGTGGCAAGCACACACTTGCAGCAGCTGTGCATGTGCATACAACTGCATGCAGCAGATTAGATGATCAGAATTCTTGAACCTTACACACAGGCAAGTCCCCTAAAAAGTCAAAACCATAATACTTTCACTGGTATCATACTGACAAATGGCATAGGTTGGAGGAAAATCTGGAAATGGTTGGCAGTGAAAGAGTTAAAATGTAATGCACTATTGCAACCAACCACTGAAAGAGTAAAAATACACAAACAGTATGATGAACCATTCAAATCACATAATACAGTAGCACTACTGCTAATGTGTTAACGGTAGGTATAACTACTACCGCAATTTTAAAAAATACAGTAAGTAAATGTAAATAACCTTAATATACCCATAATGCAAAGCAAATTACAGTAATTAACTGTAGAAATGTTTTCAGGTAAGTTACTGGGCATTTTGTGGTATTTTACTGTGAAAAATACAGCAAAGGTTAACAGTGCAGTTTAGGGCTACAGTGCAAATATGAAAGCAGCTCATTATCATAGAATTTATTTTGAATTTCCTAATACTGTTCTGACTCTGCAAGCAAACACCTATAAAACACTTTCACAGTTGAGTTTATGTATAAATGTCAAATAAAGAAAAACAACAACTCCAGAACAGCGAGTGTATTTGAGTTTAAACGTTTAAGCTGAATTAAAGTGGATAGACCACAAGCGCAAGGGATGAGCAGCCAATAATGGTTTCACTTGTATGAAAATGTAATGCAGAGAACAACAGTGGCCCTAATATTGAACCCTGAGGTACTGATTCAGTTTTTTCTTTCATTAAGGTGGGATTGAGAACCCAGCCTTCGTGCCAGATCTGTACCCCGCGGATTTGTTGCAGGAGATCCCTCCTTGGCTGGCAGAGAGTGAACCCGACAGCAGCATGGTGGCTCCGTCATTGCGAGCCCAGGCGAATCTTCCCAATTCACCTATGGAAATGCGCCGCCTGGGGCTTCTTCGTGCCAGCACTCGCTCTACTGACACAAAGCAGATGAACAATGATCAGTTGCCCCCTCCACCAACATCTCCTCCTCCCCCTCCTCCTCCCAGTGGCCAAATGTAACTGTATCCCAATGCAGACACCCTGTTCTGTCTCACTTGAACCTGGAACAAAGACACAAAACAAACCTCAGACTAATTAACCATCTACTCTCATACTGACAAGAAAATGTTTATTTTTCCATGACTATGGTTAGCTCCTGTGTTTCTACACAAAACATTTACATAACCTCTTTAAACAACCCCTGCTGTTTTTAGGTTCACCCTTCACTTGGCAAAAGAAAAACTGCACTGAAACAAATCCTTTATGTTCAACATTAGATATATGTTGAACATTGTCATATAGTCTGTGGTTTGTAGTAAACATGCTATTGAAAATTATTATTTAAGGGTTTTTTTTTTCAAAACATCTTAATATTATGTAAAAACCTTTCAAATGACGTGTAGATATCAATTATAAAAACAGTGATTTAAAATACTTTCTGAATCTATAATCCATACATTCGTATTGCAGAATACCACAACAACTTTCACCACTTGGGGCACTATTTTGTGTGAAAGATGAAATATTACTAACAAATAAAATGCTACATAGGTCAATGATGCAAACACATTTTAGTGGGATGCATTTAAACATTTGCAGCATATATAATGCAGATTCTTAGTATTATTTAGTGAGGCTCCAGCCTGCTCTGAAAGCTCTCTGTTTTTTTGACTTTTGACTCTTGCAACGGAAGGAAGAGAGGACATCCCAAATATGGTCATCTCAGATGCTCCACCCACCTTCCGTTTCAGTGGGTCAAACAATTAGGAAAAAGTTGGTTTAAAGGCAGATGATGAACTAAGAGGTATTCATTAAGGGCCAGTAGAAGATAAATGAGGGTATAAATGAGGATTATTATGAACCATGAATAATGCAAAGCTACTCTTGTCTGAGAATCAAAATCTGCAGGTGTAAATGAGTTTGATGTGCCCATTTTAATTTCTTGTATTGTTTTAATTTTCTAATAAATAGAATAGGTGTGACTGTTTCTCTGTCTTTCTGTGTTAGCTCTGGCGACTTTCTTAGGGTGTACCCTCCCCAGCACCCTTCACAACCCTGAATTGGATAAATGGAAGAAAATGGAGAGATGAACTGATTAAGTGTATTATCGAAAATCGCATGAAAAAGAACTTTAACCTCTTAAGCCCCAATGCCCCCTGATACGGGGGCTAAAGGCAGGAGATCAGTTAGGCTTGGGGCTTAAGAGGTTAAAAGGATGTAAAAAAATATTTTTAATCAACTCCATCTGAGAAGTTTAATATTGGTGAGAAGCTGCTAATAAAGCCATTCACAGGCTTAAATTATACCTCTGAGTAAAGTGACCAAACTTGCTGGTCTGGGTACAAAAGTGGGTTGAGCCAGACCAGCATCATAATGGGCTGTGTTTCACGAGCTGTGAAAAGCTGTATCCTTGATATACAGGAGAGCAGAGAGTGGATACTATGCTCTGGTCAGAAGAAGAGGTGGATGTATGTGGAACATTTATGTCAACAATCTACACAATAGTTTGCTGATGGTTTATAAAGGATTTTATCCAAAAATGGCAGCTTCTTGGGGATTTACACTTTTTCTCTGCGTGCTGCTGATGGTGTGTAGAGGCTTGAGCCTTGCGGATGAAGATCCAGATCAAACCTTATCAAGCAGTGGTCAAGTAAAAGCCCTTAATCCAGAAATAGACAATGCACTGAGCTCAAACCATGGAACAACTGGAGAAGGTGGCCATGCAGTGGAGCCCATCACTACACTGCCTATTGTGTCCTGGAAGTGGCATCATGTCACCACCCCGTACCTGGTGGCCCTGTGGATCCTGGTTTCCTGGCTCTGCAAACTTGGTGAGTCCTGCAAAGTCCTGTTTCTGCAAGGCTCCGCTCTCCCCTCATCAACCAGAAACCCTGGAAAAGCTATTTTTGCACAAAGCTATTAAAACCTATTTTAGCTAGAATTTTACACTCAATTTGAATATCTATTGTGTAGAACACAGATAGAAAAATAATGAGAATTTAAAAAAAATTTAACTATTTGCTGCTATCTACATTGTTAATTGGTGATTTTGTCTCCACACCTTAGGGGTTAAAGTGGGATTCAGTAGGTGGGATGTTATAGCAGTGCAGAAAAGAAAATAATTGTAGAACATAGAAGTATGTCCCAATAATTTCCAGATTTCTTTGCCTGCAGTCTGTGAGCAGCAGAGCTGTGCTGCTACTCTTTGTAGATTCCATCCATCCATTGTCTTCCACTTATATAAGCAGATGTAACATGAACTACCGTAACTGATTTCCCACTCCTAGACAGTGTAAACCTCTTAGACTGACCATGAACACTATCGCTGCTCTACACCAACCCAACATTCAATTTAACTCAATTTACTTTTATAGCGCCAAATCACAACAGTCGCCTCGGAGCATTTTAGATTATAAGGTAAAGACCGTACGATAATATAGAGAAAATCACAAAAATCTGATTATCTCCTTTGAGGAAGCACTTGTGGACAATGGAAAGGGAAAAAATGGGGAGGAAGACAGGCCAATAGACACATTATAGAAGAGAGCCGGAGATTAACCCGTTGAACCCCATTACCCCTGGTGCAAATAGGGAACACGGGCTGTACCGCCAGGTCTGTTATTCAAATATAGACATGTACAGTATCCAAAGAAATGTCAGAATCTCAGCTAAAAGTGCACAAAACAATTTCCATGATCACTAAAAACAACTAAAACAACAAGGAATTAAAGAGACACAATTTGCGGATCCCCATGTTCTCCTGATGGCATCGACACAAACAAACAATGTCTCTGCTGGAAACACAGATCTCACAGATTCCAAAACTGCAAGATCTGTCATGTTCCAACCAACATTCAATGAACCAGCACTGCAATCCAGCCACTTTTCCTGCATAGCTGCATCTCCCATGTGGGCTTCAAGAGCATCTTCCCATCATATACCGCTATTTTCTGCCTTATTTTCTTGCAAAGACGCATTATGCACCATTTTTTTTGCAAAAATGACCTCTGACAAGAAAGTTAATTTATTCTATTCAATACCTAAGAAATTTTGACTTTTACAGATGGTGCCAAATTGTAAAATACTTAGCTATGTCTCTAATAAAACCTCTGTAAATTTGCTCTGTTTCACTTCAGCGGCACAATTCTTTCTACAGTTGATGTCTATATGTTGATCAATGCTTTCTTCAGTTTTTGGTCTACTGCAGCACATTTGAGTCGTTATATGCTATAAAAGGCAACAAAAAAACTCTTAAAAAAGGCAGTGATCACTGTTGGCCTCTCTCAGTTTTTATTACCACTGTTCTTTTTAAAGCTCAGTTTTAAAAACCTAACAGTGTAACTAAGGTCCAGCCCATGCAGCAGTATATTAATGACTAACCTCGTATTGTTGATAGATTATCTATCTCAGTTGTTCTCCTGACTTAAGTTTGGTGCGTTTACAGTTTACTCCACCAGAGTGCCTATTTTGGGTCACTTTTGCCGGTCCAAGCCCGGGTAAAGGAGCAGGGTTGGAATTGTGACATTAAAAAAAAACAATAATTGCTAAAAGAAATTTAATTTGTAGTTCTAAATAAACTCTAAATGCATTTAGGACGTTTTTTACTCATTTTATGTCTCTTCCACGATGTTATTAGCATGACCAATTATGCAAATTAGGCGATGACGTCATTTAGTGACTTCTAGCGACTTGTAGGACAACCAATAGCGATTTTCCTTACTGAGGAGTTGGCAACACTGCGGGCGAGGTGCCCACCGCAGCACCCGCTGCTTGTTGAGAGTAAGAACGATACACACTTTTACGTCAAAAAGTTGTCATAAATAAGTCTCCAATAACACCAGAGAAAGTTGCCAGATTAGTCGCTAGTCGCTTTTTACAAAAAAAGGTCGCTAAGGGGGTCTGAAAACTCGCTAAATATAGCGACAAAGTTGCTAAGTTGGCAACACTGCATGTGGCTAGCTACCATAGCTGTGTAGCTAGCCACCACGTAGAACATCATTAAAAACCAGCTAGCCCAACTTTAGCAACCTTACAAATGTCACTACTGTTTAGTGTTCTAGGTTCATTAATGTCTGAAGTGATAGTAGAGCTGTACATTTTCAAAAATCCCTCATTCAGAACATGGTATATTATGTTTAGGTGGAAACTAGCGAGCTAACTCCTTGCTAACTTTGAACTCCGTTAAATTTGATAAATCCTGTTTTCATGGATGCCTGGATGTTCAAAATGTGTTAACTACATAAATAAAATGTAATTTTCTCTATAGCACTTCATGGATTTCATAAGAAACACACTGTAGTTGTTCACACAAAGCATAAAGGTAAAAAACAATATATACAGTGTTATCTTCATTTTAGATGGTGGTCAGAGGACCCGGTGGCGCCAGTGTCCGGCAGCCTCGCCTCTCTCAGTGCGCCCCGGGGCGGCTGTGGCTACAATGTAGCTTGCCATCACCAGTGTGTGAATGTGTGGATGACTATATATGTAAAGCGCTTTGGGGTCCTTAGGGACTAAGTAAAGCGCTATACAATACAGGCATTTACCATTTACTATTTAGGGACCTGAAGTGGAGTTTGGACCCAGAAACGGCTAATGACATCAGAAATAATAACTGGATGATTAAGCCCCACAAGTGTTAGCTTTATTTTGATACCAAAAATTGTTAACACAGAGTTTGTAACTGTAGAGATTCTAAAATACTATTGTAATTTTTCTTTTTTCTTTTTTTTAATTGTCTACCCCGCGCCTGCATTATTTAATCACCAAAACTTAATACAAATTTCCTCTCTGTTTCAGTATTACTCTCAAAGCCAGCAGACTTTATACTCTTTGTTCTAGGTGGAATTTGAGTTACAGCTACCCTAGATGACGATTTTTGAACAAAGCATTTCAGAGAAATTTAATTCACAGGTACTTAGAATGTCACTACAAGGGCAACTTTAGCTGCAGTTTACGCCAAACAGGAGGAGAAAAGTGGGATCAGTGGCTGAGATTTGACCCATGTGAATTAGTTCATTTTATAAGCAGATTACATCAGTATCTCTATCTGATTAATGGATACATCTGAGCTCTTTTGGTAGTTAAATCTTGTTTCTCTCTAAGAAAAATGGTTAAATCTTACATAAGAGCTCTGCTTGTAATCAAGTACCACACATAAAAAAAAACACTGTTTTCTCTCCTGTTTCAATTTCCCAGTTTGGACATACAGTAATCAGGCAGCTCTTGTTATAGCTTCCAAGCACATACTACTGGATCACTTCACTCAATTAGAAACCTTCCTATGCAAATCTGACTGACAGGAAAAATCTAGTGTCAAATTTTCAAAATAAAAGACCACCATTACTTGTACTGTTGGACAATGATGTACACTTTAGCGTCAGGCTTTTAAACAAAACAAAACAAACATAACAAATAAACACAAGAACAGGAAACTACCTACATTCAAATGAATGGATTGATTATTTGCTCATACTATTTAAGAATGTACTCACACTTGGCATTGCTTTTATTTTGACTGAGGGTTCTTAGACAAAACTAGGTTTGGGCTTTTGTTCTAAACTGCTTCGGTGACCTAATTTTTAATTGCAGGACCACAAAATCTTACTGAGAGCAAATTTCCTATAGAAAAGAGGGACACACATTCATGGAAAACCTTTACTAGATCAAGTTATGATCTTGATCTGTTGGTTGGCATTCATTTCAGAAAAATTTGTACAGGAGTATCATCTAACCTAACTGAGATGAGTTACGGATGAGTTTTAGACAAAAGCATTTCAGAGGATTCAGAGAATCGACCCAAAGTTTTGCACAATTACTCCGGCAACTTGAGCTGCTGCTGTCTAGAACTGATAGGGATGGGCGGTGTCACTGGATGAACTTTTATTTTAATGAGTGTTTTCTAACTGATGAATTTGATCATTTGCTCTCAGTGATTACTGGGTTTAAGTTTAAGGGAAATGGGCCATGGAACTGTGGACAATGTAAAAATATGAACAGGGGTTGTGTGCGGCAGGCAGGAATGGAGGACCCAGTATGAAGACTCCAGGATGCAAAAGGTAAACTCAAAACTCAGCTTTACTGCTGGAAATCAGAAAAACAGAAAACTAACTAAACTGGAAACACTCGTGAAGCTAAAAAGGCAGACAGACAGGACATGACACTGGATGGAAGAAAACAAAGGGGTTAAATACACAAGGAATGACGAGTGCACAGGAAACGCGACGAACACAACTGGGGCTAATTGCGCACAACGAGACAGATGATGAAAAGCCTAATATAACACATGAGACGAGGTACCTTCAAAGTAAGAGAGGCAAAAGCAGAACATGGCGCACACAGACAGGAGACAACCAAATTAAAACGGGAAGTAACAGGAACACACACACACACACACACACACACACACACAGACCAGACCCAGATAGACACGACACAGACGAGTCCGGGAAAGAACAGACATGAAAACACAACAGACAACAAAACACAAGGACACAGGGAAGGCAGTTTCTCAAGAACCTATTTCCTCTTTACAGATTAACAGTGCTGTCTTTCTTCCAGCATGCTTGGTACTAACTGAAGTACAATGGACAATAAATGCAGGGTCAACTATTTGTGCTTTTTCAAGAAAAAGCTTCTTTATAGCCATCGGAGTATAACACAATCTATTCAGCTAGCAAGCAAAAGACCAGCGTTAATGGATTTCACCTTCTTTGGTGCAAACGAAAGTGACAATGTTGCACTGCAGTGGCAACGAGAAGACAACCTCCAATCAGTGCAGCTAGAATGTCACTAATCTCACCATGAGTGACAGAGATACTTGCAAAAAGCAAAACTAGAGAAAAAACAATCAGGAAATAATAGAAAATCAATAAAGAGATTTTAAATTTGAGTCTCAGTCACACACAAATTTGTACAAGCACCTTTTATGTCTGAGTACTTTCTTTCTAATTTTTGGAGGTTGTCTTCCTGTTGTCGGTGCACGGGTTATCACTGTTATGTGCACCAAAGCAGGTGAAATGGATCCTGCTTCCTAACTGCACAGACTGATATATAGAAGGTTTATCTGTATGTTATATTTTAATGATCAACTCTTCATCCTCATCATTATAGTAACTTATACTTGACTCCTAACTCGGTTATGTCTCAGATACCAAGTGATCAACCCAAATCCCTCACCTGCTGAAACAATTAATTTTATGTAAAATAGGGTTCTTGAAAAAGCTCATGGACCTCAGCATGCAGTTTAACCACAGTGTCTGGAGAAAACCATCCTGGGCATGGAGAAATGTTTACAGTTTATATAGGTGTAAATGATATAGAGTGACCCTGGCAGGGTTACTGAAACAGCTCCAATTCAAGGACAACATTTCAGACACTTACTGTCAGTCTAATTTATAATAAAAATCTTAAATCTCTAATATTCTATAATATAATGCATAATGTTGCTAACACTGAAACTTATTTATCTGAAATTTATTAATTTAGTTTATTGTGTTGTTTAACAACATTTAATCCTTAAGCGTTGGGACCACAAATGACAAATTTTGTTGAGCACAGAGCCTGAGATGAAAAATACCACACAACAGTCTTGAAGTGTAGCTACTGTTCCTCCCACACTGAAAACAACCTTCATCTGACCATCGTCTGAGTGCTTGCTGTGGTGGAGACCTGCGGTCAGAATGACTGAAAAGTCAAGTCACTACTCAGTGACATTATCATTTCTTAATAATGGGAGGGGAGTTCACGCTCGACTGTGCAGCTAAATGTTCTTAAAGCACACACACACACACACACACTAGTAGATAGCAGGTAACCGAGTGGTCATTTTTATTGTATAAAAATACAGTACAGATTTATGACAGAGAAACTTTTTTTTTTTAGTTTCTTATGCAAGGCTTTCACACTCACCCCCACTCACACCTGTGCCAACAAGTCATCTAACCAATGAGGCTATTGTCCCTATCCTTCCACCTGAGGACCCGGCCTACGTCACGAGCTCCCTCTGTGGAGTGAAACTCTGCCGTCTGCTCCTTGCTATCTAATATATCACCGGGCACTGACGTAAACTCTTCTGTTTAATTATTTTCTGTTTGACGTTTATTCAGCTGTGTGAAAACCCTCCCGAGGGATTAATAAAGTTAAATTTAATTTAATCTAATCTAAGAACTTTAATCTCAACCAAACCGATTTAGTCACCAACAAATAAAACACTGAAAAAAAAACAATAAGATTTTTAAGTTATCAAAGTGACTTATATATCACGTTTAACCCGAGTAGCGAAAGACCGCGGGGGTTTGAAGACGATGTGTCAGTCGGCTTAGATATTTGAAGTTTACACAGCTACATTCTCACCTGAAAATATGTTAAAAGTTTTTTTGCGACCCAGAAAGAGAAATAAGAGTAATATTAAAACTAAGCAGCTGCCGCCATTGTTGGAAACTGGAATTGGCTGGGCCGCGCTATGAATTCTGCAATATGGTTTTTCAATTTTGTTGTCCGGGTGGAAAATCGGGATTTTCGGGAGGGGCACTGAAATTCGGTATTCTCCCGGAAAAATCGGGAGGGTCATGTATGGTTGTGGCAACATCACTAACCTTGTCAAACACCTCAGAGTAAATCATATCACAGAATATGACGAGCGTATGTTGAGGCGAACTGAAGAGGATGAGAGAGTCAGGTGCTGCTAGGGCGAGACAGACGTTTCTCACTGAGTCCTTTAGTGCTGCAGGCAGGCAAGATGTTCAAATAGCGCACAACTTCAGTTTTTTTATTTCTATATGATGAACTCTGCATTATTAAGTGATAAGAACAAGTAATCTGATGTCCTGTAATCATTATGACACTATAATTTGAGATACAATAAATAAAATAAGTTTATCGGATCAGTATCGTCGATACCACCCTGAATATTACTTGGTATCGGATCGGAAAGAAAATCAGTGGTATCGCACATCACTAATAAAAAGAACAAATGTTAAAAAAAATTCCTTGAATATGAAGGCACTTTTTTCAGCAACCTGCCAGTGACTTGCTCTGCAGCCATCAGAATCACATTTGGTAATGATAAACACAAATTAAATATAAAAAGAAATAACCATGTTTCCATTTATACATTTATTTTAATATAGGTTTTTTTTGCTTTTTGTTTTTTTGCCAAAGCAGCGGTGAGCCGCTGGTAATGGGTAAAAGAGTCTCAGATTTGAGACCGTGGAGTTAGTAGAACTAAAGTACATTAAAACCAGCCAACTGTTATGAATTAACACTGTTCACCTTCTGTCTGTCCCCAGGAGTCTGTAATTGTAGGCTAAATCATTCTCCCCACACGAGCAGCACTGTGTGTGAAGCTTGCAGCAGCTGGAGTTGAGCCAAGGCAACACTCCTGTTACAATATTGTCACAGTGTATGCCAATACAGGTGGATTTTGGCTTCGTTAACTCTCTGTTTCATTTAATTTACATTATATATTTGAAATTACAGTCTCTGACATTGCATTCGCCTTGTAAGTTGGACACAGTCATACGTTTTTTTGTTTTGGCACAAAAATCCCCCTGCAGCATCACTTAGTAATGTAAAGACAAAACAAATGATTAAGCTTCTTAACTGAGTCAGGAGTGTTTTGTGCCCTTCTGAAGTCACTGCTCCAATATGTAATGATAGGAGCTTATTTAGGGACTGCTTTACGACACCTTTGTTATTTCTTCTTCGTTAGGGTCAGCTGTGTTTCAGGTGGTAGAGCAGATCATCTACTGATCAGAGGGTACTTGGCCAAGACAGTGAACACTGCATTCACATGTGTGTGATTGGGAGACTTAGATTAGTAGTAGGAAGCACTTTGAGTGCTTAACAGAGGAGAAAGGTGCTATGTCATTTCAAGGGAGTCTTTAACTAAGACTGCGTAAGGTCGGTGTCAATCATTACTAAGGAGTGAAACTGGTGGAAATGTTCCTAAACTAAAGGTATTCATTCAACAACACTAACAATATCATGACAAACTGGAGTGGACGGGACCGGAAAGTACAAATGTAGCAATGACCGGAGAATGTTTCAGATGTCACTGAATAACCGAATGACATCCTTTGCTCCTTCTTAAACTCTTCAACCACACACTCATACATGACCTTACTCATAGAGGAGTAGTGAACTTATAAAAAGGCTGAGTCCAGTCCTGATACAGACTGTGTCAGGACTGAGGACACAAAGTCACAGACAGAGTGTTGAATATTGTGAGGGTAGGAAGCCATTGGCAGAGGTGTTGTTTATTTATTTTTACCTCTTGAGGTAATACAGGCACGAGAAGGCTTCTTTTCTTCAGTCAGTTTATTTTTTTCAAATGCTACGCTGTGGATATGCACTCTTCTGGCTGTTGGAGTCAGTGTTGTTGATCTGCGTTGTGTCATCAGTGAAGGGTGAAGCTGTGGTAACACGTGAGGGGTCCCACCTGAAGCTGTCCGAATCCAGTCACTCGAATGAGTCTCAACATGGCCACAGCTCCAATATCACAGGAATACCCATCATTAGCTTTAAGTGGCACCACGTGGAGACCCCTTATTTAGTGGCTTTTTGGGTACTGGTGTCATTTTTGGGCAAACTGGGTATGTAATACATATTGTAGAATATAAATATGATAAAAAAAATTTATATGCTCTGTTTATTACACGAGATGATAAAAGAAAAGAAGAAGTATAGTTTGCCTCTTGCAAACAGAGAAGGTAATGTGGAGCAAGCTTTCACTTTTGGTAGCTGAAATCCTCTAAATGAATAGCTCAGGCTTATAAAATATAAATATACAGATAAAAACACAGAGGTGAAAAATTGTATACTTGATACAAGTTTCTGTAATTTAATCTTTAATTACATTTAACCTCTTAAAGCCTAAAATATGAAATGAATTCAAAATTGAGAATTTGTTGAGCCAATATAACAAATATATAACATTTTAATTTCCATAGATGACTTTTGATTTGTATCATATTTGCTACATCTGGCATTTAAAAAATGCTGAAGAATGTATCTTGAATAAAATTTCTTTAGGTTTTTCACTGATAAAGGAGAAGTCTCAAAAACTCATAAAAAAAACTGCACATATCAAACATGATACACCAGGATTTAAGAGGGTAAATATAAACATGCATAACAGAAGTGTAACCCCGTGAGGTGGAAATTGGTTTACCGCTGTGGGACAGTAGGGTTTATTGTTAAATAAACTTTAATGGCACTTCCTCTGCCCATTAATCATGAGGCTATCTTTAGTTATGCAGTGGGGTTTCATTCATCCGCCACGCTGGTTAATCATGTGCTTTCGTGTTTTATTTTAGATGAGCACTACAGTTAATCATTTGCAAATGTTACAACCTCACAAGCGTTTTACATTTGTGGTTCAGTAAAGTGAACCAAAGGTTTGAATGTTTGCCAGCTCCAACCTGACTACAAGCAGATTAATGTAAAATCAAAGGTTATTACTATTGATTCATGGCTTTTATCTTTTTTTTTTTTTTTAAATCTTGTTTTCTCTTCTCAGTCATTGAGGCCAACCATCATGTCACCAGCGTTATACCTGAGAGCGCTCTGCTCATCTGTTTTGGCTTCATTTTGGGTGGCATGATTTGGGCTGCAGACAAGGTGCAAACCTTCAGGCTGACCCCGACAGTCTTCTTCTTCTACCTGCTGCCTCAAGTCATTCTGGATGCAGGCTACCACATGCCAAACAAGCTCTTCTTCACCAACCTGGGCGGAATCTTGGTCCATGCTGTCATTGGGACCTGCTGGAATGCTGCCAGCTTGGGGCTGTCGCTGTGGGGGTGCCAAATGGGAGGAGCCATGGGTAAGAGGGGCTTTGTAATTTCTTCGTGAATGCACCAGAGAGAGATCTAATATGATTCCTGTACATCACAAAAGGTTGATTCTGTTCATCTGGAAATTCAGTGGGAGAAACATTTTGACACTCATCCAAGTGACTTCTTCAGTCTCAGCTGACTACAGGTTTTCCTAACCCAAACAGTACATTTGCACAATAACTGAAACAATGTTATTTGATTCAGAGATGGTCTTTCCCTTTTCACATAAATGGCCTCCTTGACTCTGCGCTCAAACCAGCGCTCCTCCCTGTCCAGAATGTGTAAATCCTCATCATTGAAAGACTGTCCATTTGCCTGTAGGTGGAAATAGACTTCCTTCTGTGTTGTGCCATCCGCTTCACAAGAGGTTGTTTGGTTTCCTCAGTGTCTAAATCATGGCAATCCTCCTGGCACTTAGCGCACTCTACATTACTCTGTTTGTGTCGGGGGATCCGATCATTGGGGTGGACCGTTTTTTGGCGCAGTGTGTTTTGGGGTTTAAAGCCACTGAGGTGTTGTGTTTAGAAAAAATGTGTCTGTGAATCAAGGAGGGGGCTGTGTCTCACAATGCTGTGATTGCCGCCATTCCCCAACTTTCTGTGAATGGTACTCATAGGCATTGATCAATGGTCTTTGATCAATGGTCATGACAATTTGCACATTAATGATCAAGGACTTGACCTCCCAGCCCATTGTTCATTCAGTTGGCTAGTTTCCATTATTATTCAAATGTACTGTTTATAAGATTGGGGATGTACAGATGTACAGAATCAACCTTTTGGGATTTACTTACCTGGATGATTGAGCATCAAGGCATTTCCTGTACAGGTGACCTGGACATCGGTCTGCTGCAGTACCTTCTTTTCGGCAGTCTGATGGCTGCTGTGGACCCCGTGGCCGTCATTGCTGTGTTTGAGCAGGTGCACGTTAACGACGTCCTCTTCATCATGGTGTTTGGAGAGTCGCTGCTCAACGACGGTGTAACAGTGGTTCGTATGCATCATTGCTGTCTTTAGCATTACTTAAGTAACATAACCTGTGAGTTTGGTGAGACATCTGTCATAGGCATGTCCACTTTGAAGACATGAAGTGTAAAGAAAGTAAACAGTTTAAGTGGTTTTACTCTAGCTGATGTCTTGCCATCTTATCTGAGCTTCTCTGGTCAATATAGGTGTTTCTGAACAGTCTGGAGTTCATTTGATACGAATCATGAAGTTCCACCCCATTCACTGCTGAAACTTGAAAGTTTGCACACCTTTTAAAATTACAATGTTAGAAACCCGTGACTTTATCGTTAGAAGTGTGACCTTCTCAGAAGCATAAGTGCTATATCATATTGCTCCTTAAAGGAGAGGTGTACTATAAAACTGAATACATGTCTTAGAGAACTGAATTAAGCTTAAAATTGAAAGTAAAATAAAAATGAACTAATTAATTAAATGTGGACAGAATTTGTCAATCAGAGATAATTCATCTCATAAATCAAGACACAATGCTCTCCCTTATATAAGATGCCTTTATAGGTTAAAAGTATCATTATCAGTATTGGTATACTGGCAATGTATTTACTTTATTTCTGGCCCTTTATTGTATTGATATAATCTGTAATTGGAGTTCAACACCTGTGGCGTAAGTGAATCACTCAGGACTCACTCTCTCCCTCCCTCCTGTGCTGAATCATAGAGCGAACGAATCACTCAAGACTCACTAACCCCCTCCCCAGAGGTGTGGACTCGAGTCACATGACTTGGACTCGAGTCAGACTCGAGTCATTAATTTTATGACTTTAGACTTGACTTGAAAAAATGTTCTAAGACTTGTGACTTGACTTGGACTTTTACACCAATGACTTGGGACTTGAATTGGACTTGAACCGGTTTACTTGAAAAGACTTGATATTTTACCCCAAATATAAAATTTAACATGCATATTATATAGAGATTGAAAATGTGACGTCATTCACGGGTAGAACCGCAAAGGATTCTGGGAACTCGTGGCAAGCGGTACTAGCGCACGCAGGCTTTCAATTAAAATCAGTTATACAGCGATAAAAAGAAACACAAAAATGTCAAGAAGCCGTTTTATTATTAACTGCAATAGCCGGTCGCATGACAGCCACTGGAAGCCGACGAGTAAAGAGATCGGTTGTTATCGGATTACGTCGTTGAAGAGAAATTGTTCAGCCATGTTTCCGAAGTAACAAAGATGCGACTGGATCGCAGCCATTCAAAGACCAAATATAACGTCCCAGAACACTCCAGCTCACAGGTTAGTCTGCTCCAAGCATTTACACGAAGGTCAGTGTTTTTTAGTAGTTAATACGTCATTTTCATTACATAATTGGTGATATAGGTTACAAGCAAGTCTGGCGCTGAACAGAAATTGTCGCGCTATGCTCCTTTATTTATTGTGCATAAATAGTGAATTGTCCTGACACAATATTGCGTTTCGCTTCTGTTATTATGGTACATTGACAAAAACATATACTTTTATTCACAGGATAAAACAGGTTTTTTGTATCACTAATTGCCCAGTACGATTACAGCATACAATATTATTGTCACTGCTACATTTCTGTGATGCTACCAGAAATTATTTCCACTACTAATTAATTACCCTTGAGCTCAAAGGTCCTATTAATAAACGGTTAAGGAATGTGTATTTATGAGGACGATTTGTGAGACTGGTAAACTTATGATACGTACGATGGTCTTTCGTTCTACACGGTGCATTTCAAGGTCCTGCACCCATCCGTCGGTAAACTGTACCTGGGCTTGTTGCAGTGACCTGAAGTTACTAAACTTCATGAGTGTATGCACTCACTCCAAGAACCGTATGATTATAAATATGCATATAAATATGCTACGATGAGATAGCTGACTTCATCTAACTAGCAAATGTTGTCCAGGCTACGTTGGTGATACAGTTTTTTTTAATGTGTATGATATTTTTGTCATGCGATTTTAAAGCTGGTCCTACAACCGCATCCAAGAATAACATGCAGCTTATCTCAGAACTGTCGGTGAAAATTATTCTTGGAGCTAGGTTTAATTGAGCTGCATTTTAAAGAGGTGCAATTTCACAATTTGTGTATATTTTCTAAGTTCACTATTTTGTCATGTGTTGAGAAAAACACAGATTTTAAAATTACATGGTCTAATATTTACATTTAGCATATAACTGCAACATTATTTTTTCGTTGTTTTTTTTTAAAGACTCGAAAGGACTTGAAATTCAAAGTTTCAGACTTGTGACTTGACTCGGACTTTTACACCAGTGACTTGAGACTCGACTCTGACTTGCCTGACATTACTTGAGACTTGACTTGAGACTTGAGGATAAAGACTTGAGACTTACTTGAGACTTGCAAAACAATGACTTGGTCCCACCTCTGCCCCTCCCTCCTGTGCTGAATCGTAGGTGTAAGCCACAGGTGTCGAACTCCAGGGCTCGAGGGCCGATGTCCTGCAGGTTTTAGATGTGTCCTTGATCCAACACAGCTGATTTAAATGGCTAAATGACCTCCTCAACATGTCTTGAAGTTCTCCAGAAGCCTGGTAATGAACTAATCATTTCATTCAGGTGTGTTGACCCACAGTGATATCTAAAACCTGCAGGACACCAGCCCTCGAGGCCTGGAGTTCGACACCCCTGGCGTAAGCGAATCACTCAGGACTCGCTCACCCCCTCCCTCCTGTGCTGAATCATAGAGCGAACGAATCACTCACTCACCCCCTCCCTCCTGGCTCACAGCTTCTTCTTCTTCTTGGTTGGCAACCAATGTTAAGGCACATTACCGCCCCCTGGCTCACATTTCAGTGGACATTTAGATGAGAAAATATATATTTAACACATTTAAGGAAAATACTAATAAAATAAAAAAAATGTTTATTTAGCAATTTTGATAGGAAATTGCTTCATTTTAGAAATGTTTTTGCTCTTTTTTTCTCTATAAAATAGTTGTTTTCTTTTAGAATCATTCATCTTAGCAGTAGGATTTACATGAAAAGAGAAACAAATTAAGTTTGAGTGAAAATGTACATTTTTTGCACTCTCTGGTCAACTGACTCAGTGAATCAAATGACTCAAAAAACCCGATTTACTTTGGTGAGTGAGTCATTAAAACTCGATTCAGTAAAAAGAATCAAATTTACCCATCACTAATGTAAGTCCCCTTCAATTAAATGGAATTTATTTTCATTTCATTTATATGAAATAGCCATGTGATTATCAGCAGTTACCACGCCTACCTAGCCACATCAGAGTCATTTTCCATCCTCCGTTATAGACCCACCTACAGACACGTGACTGGACAGACACCACATGCAGTAAATCTGGGCCCACGTGGGTTTTAGCCTTGCAAGGTCTGATTGGTTGAAGTAACGTGAACGTGGCATTGTTACTGTGATTCTATTGGCTCAAACAATTAAAAAAAGATGCCAATCATGCAAATTGAACAAAAGAGACCAAAGTTACAGCTCCTCAGAGTTTAAAGGGCCAGAGACCAATTAAATGCTCCATGCACACGGCAGAAAAGGGCCATTACCATGTAGATGTGTCGTTAAATCTTCAAAAATATATATATATATATATATTAAAAAAAAGCATTTTTAGGCCTGTTAATAAAATCAATTATTTCTGCTCTTAAATACCTAAAAAATTCAACTGGCATGGTGTCCAATTGTGTGCCAAAATTAGACATTTTTGTACAACATGTGGATATTCATGTATTGACAGTGCTGTAATTTTTCACTGTTTCACTTTACAAACATAAATCCTTGCACAGATGATGTTTATATGTTGGTTACTGAATTTCTGTAATGAAATGTGAACTGAGGCATATTTTAAAAGGGTTATATGCTAAAAAAAAAAATTAGGTGAGGATAAATTCTATTGACTTTTTCTGTGTTCCAGTCTCAGTAACTTTGACACAGTAATATCTGCTTCAATATTTACACCTCTGATGAAATTTCACAAGTGTTAGCTTTATTTTGATACCAAGATTGTAAGGACAGAGGTTGTAATTGCAGAGAAATAATCAATTAATTTGGGCATTGCATTTTCGAGCAGGAAGCTCAGAAACCCCTTTGGGGCTTAAGAGGTTATATTTACCCACAAATACTTGAGCTATACTTAAGGTAAGCACACTACTTTTTACAGGAAACAAGAAAAATAATTATACTATAAGTAAATTTAAGTACTATGTAAGTAATTTTAAATAGTAGTTGGAAATTTTTAGTTTTGCATGACTTCATGTGCTTTAAAGGAACTAAGAAATAATTACACTGCAAGTGTTTTAAGTAGTGTATAAATAATTTTAATAGATCCTTATTAAGTGGTAATTCGTGGAAAAACAATGAAATATTTCCCAACATCAGGTCTTATTATGGAGGGACTTACCTTGCTTAACTTCCAGGTATTTCATAGGAAAGGAGACGTTCTGTTCTAATACACGTGTTGTGACTGTGACAGAAAAAAAAATTAAGTTAGATGTGGCTCCATCATTATAAGGTCACAAAGGCCTACACATTTGGTGGTATTCATTTATTTTTTGTAACTTGGTACGCTTGGTACTTATCACATCCACAGGGCTTCCATCAATGCACATTAACACAACGATGATTAAATAAAGTCGTAAAAAGGCAGTATCAATCTACTCTGTAAAACTGCCCATACCCCCAAAAGGACAGTGTAGCTACAATGTAATACTGTTTGTTTTTGCACAACAAAAACCTGTTACCCCTTACTCTAGTGTGTAGTACTTGTAGGTAAATATAATTACTTTGCAATTTCAAATAAAATACGTCGAAATTCCATTTAATTACAGGGGAATTGCACCCTTTGTCATGGGTCCTTCTTTACTGCTAAATGACCAAACATTATTTTTTCTTCTTCATCTCTTAGGTGCTCTTCAATGTGTTTGATGCATTTGTGTCACTGGGAGGACCTAAAATTGATGCTGCAGAAATTATCAAAGGAATAGGTAAGATATGACATTTATTAAGCTGTTAATAGAGGATTTGCCTGTGTATGGGTTATAAGCACTTACAGTCACGTCTGGCTAAGCAGAAATTGTTTTTTTGTTTCTTTTTACAGCATTTTTTTGTTCAGTATTATGAGCTTCTTCATCAAAATGCATTGACCATTTCAAGCCACCACGATGCTTTTATTGGCATTGGCTGGGAACTGACCTCCCAGTTCCTTCAGTGGTGCTAGTTTCAGTTGTTATGCAAATGTACTGTTTATAAGATTGGGGAAACCTGCAGTCAGCTCAGACTGAAGAAGTCACTTGGATGAGTGATGAAACGTGTCTCCCACTGAAAACACTACATCCAGATGAAAAGAATCAACTTTTGGAGATGCCTTTATTTACTCTTTTTTTTTTAGCAGAAGCCAGTTAGGACAGTAGGGAGTAGAGGCATGTAAACAGATGCAATAAAAAACATAACAAAGCCTAAAAGTAGATTTTTACATATTTCCCCCTTTCTCTACAGTTTCCTTTTTTGTGGTTGCATTTGGCGGTTCCCTTGTGGGCCTTGTTTTTGGCCTACTAATTTCACTTCTGACCAGATGCACAAAAAACATCCAGATCATCGAACCAGGCTTCATCTTTGTTTTGGGATATCTTTCCTACCTGACTGCCGAGATGCTTTCGCTGTCTGCTATCCTTTCGTGAGTGTTTTACAACTGAATTTGTTTTATTATTTCTGCATCTATTTTGCATATTTTGTGAACATATTTAGATGAAAGTCTACTTTTGTGTTTCCTTTCTGTAGGATTGTCTTCTGTGGAATGTGCTGTCAGAAGTACATCAACGCAAACATGGATGAGAATTCGGTCCAAACAGTCAGATACGCCATGAAGGCTTTTGCCAACGGATCAGAAACCATCATCTTTGTTTTCCTCGGCATCTCGGCCATCGATAAGGTTATCTGGGTTTGGAACACGGGCTTCATCCTACTCACGCTCCTCTTCGTCTTGGTGTACAGATTCATTGGTGAGATTTTGTCTTTTTGGGCTCAGTTTTGTGTCAAAGCATCACTGTGATGTAAAAAGTTTGTTTGTTATGCAAATACATTTAGATAGACTGAAACACTAAAATGCATTCAAAACTCATGAAGATTCATTTGGAGATATTTTGTGAGTCTTTATATAAGACTGTGTGTTTGTGTTCGTACTGCAGGTGTGTTTTTCCTCACCTGGATCCTCAACAGGTACAGGCTGGTGCCCTTGGAGTTTGTAGATCAGGTGATTATGAGCTACGGTGGCCTACGAGGAGCTGTTGCATATGGCCTGGCTGTGATGCTGGATGAGAATAAGATAAAAGAGAAAAACCTGATGGTCTGCACTACACTCATTGTGGTGTACTTCACTGTCATCTTGCAGGTGAATTTGTCACTTTTTCTTAATTAGTTAACTATCTTTTTCGAAGAAAAAAAAAGGCTTCTGGCAGTAGCTTAGCTGTTCCTGGGACTGCACTCCTTTGGACATTTGATGTTGTGTCTGGAATCTGCTGGAGTCACTCTTCAAAGTTTAGGGTCTCGGCTCCTAATGCTAATGTAGGTAAGTATAGTGATAATAAGACAGCTGAACCAAAGTCCAGCTTCTGGAGGCTCAATGAGCAATGAAAAGAGGAGCTTGCAGCTCACATGCAGCTCGGTTACCTGGACGTTGGCCTCCATGGCAAGATTCTCTGCACCTCTCTGAAATCTATTCCTTGGAATGGCCTGCAAGTAAGCCCACAGAATCAATATTGCTTTCACGCCTTTGTATTACAGGTATTACTTACAGGTCTAACTATAGTGCTCTCACATGAACCCACATCATGTCATTTCTCATTTCTGTGTTTACAGTAAAGCCTGTAAAACCTTATTGCTGTTTGTTTTTGTGTCTGCCCTTGGGTCCACTTCCTTGTACTGGCCTCTGGGCCCCTTCTGACATGAAAGTAAAGAAGTACCAATAAAAATCACCAATAAAAGCATTAGGAGCTGTCACTCCCAAACAAATTCCAGGCACAACATCAGAGGTCTCTCTCCAAAACAAAGTAGTCCTAGGAACAGCTAAGATACAGAGAACCCTGTCCTCTACCCGGTCTCTGTTAAAGCTCATGAACTTACCACCCCCCCTAACACTATTGCATTCCTGCTTGACATTGTTGCAGGGAATAACAATGAAACCTCTGGTCATGTGGCTTAAAGTAAAGAGAGCTGCAGTGACTGAGGTTTCGCTCCTAGAGAAATTGACAAACAAGGTAAATCTAAAACGAAAAACCTCTCGTTTCACCTACACAACCATTTTCTATCCAGTTATTGCTGAGTCCTTCTCCTTTCTTTAGATGTTTAATCACACTCTGGTTGCCATAGAAGACATATCAGGACAAATAGGACACAACTACATGAGGAGCAAGTATGTACAAGACTTGACACGTAATTTGAAAATATCTTCTCATTTTAAAATAAACTTTAAAATAAGAATTTCGTTTCCTTTTTGCAAAGGTGGAAGTATTTTGAGGAAAACTGGATGTCATGGATTTTGATGAAGCCGTCTGCAAGGAAGAAACAAGACCAAGTCTTTGATGTCTTCCATCAGCTGAACCTCAAGGATGCTATGGAATATGTGACTGAAGTGAGCATCATTTTGCTAAAGTACTCATTAAAGAAAACTGATAAAACTGCCACATGGAAAGAAAGCATGGTCTTCTTCTGTTCCAGGGTGAGCGGAGGGGCTCTCTGGAGTTTGTCCGTAATGAAAATTCCATTATTGACTTCAAGAAAAAGTCTGAAAGTGAATCCTTCGATATCAACAATGCAAATATGTCAAATGATCATGGTGCAATGTCCACTACAAGGTGAGCAATCTAGATTTTTATGACAATAGGAGAAGAGCAAAAAGCAGACTTAAAAGTCAGTATAGGATCATGTTGTGAAATCAAATGCACTGCAACTATTAGTTAGATTAGATTAACAAACATCTTCTATGCCTGAAGCTTCAATTTGCCACTGTGCTGTAAAATGGAAACCAGAGTTAATGTACTACTTTAATATGGTTATATTACTTTATACCGCTGACATGATTTGGTTTGCTTCTTAGTAGAGATCCCATTCCATCAGTGAGCCTGGAAATGCATGAGCAGATCATGAAGGCTGTGAGGGAAGCTGAGGCAATTAATGCTCACCACCTTCTGGATCAGCATCTCTACAAGAGCAGAAAACAGGTAATGAGCACATTGAGTCATTACATCAAGGGCTTACTAAAGCACCTTAGTGCCGCGCTTCTATATAATTAGTACAATTTAACTTGTTATCAAAAGAAGAATATTTCCAGGCATCAGTGAGAACTATGCTTCAGCATACCAAGACATTTTGACCAATTTTAAGCTCTTAACTTTGTGGGAACAGTTTGAGGATGGCCCCTTCCAACATGACCGTGCACCAGTGCATGAAGTAAAGTTTATAAAGACATAGATGAGCAAGTTCAGTGTCGAAGAACTGGCCTGCACAGAGTCCTGATCTCAAAATACCAGAACATCTTTGGGACGAATTAGACCGGAGACTGCAAGTCAGGACATCCTGTCCAACATCAGTGTCTGAGTTCACTAATAAATTCCCATAAACACACCTAAACCCACGGAAAGCCTTCCCAGAAGAGTTGAAGCTGTTATAGCTGCAAAGGGTGAGCTGAGATCATATTAAACCCAAAGGATTAAGAATAGAATGTCACTCAAGTTCACATGTGTGAAGGCAGACAACCAAATACTTTTGGCCATATAGTGTAGTATATAAAGGAAGCACTGTGGTAGATGCATTCCAAAGTGGCTTGCAGATGTGCAGGAACTGTGAGCATGAGCTCAACAGATCTTCTAGTCTATTAACACAGAGCTGAACCTAAGCCTAAGCTTGACATCATGACCTGCTGTTTTTGATTTTGTGAAGGAGTATTAAGCTGTCTTCTCGTCCTCTTGTTTACAGCATCGGCACAGATTCAGTCGCAGCCATTTCGATATCAACAGAGATGAAAAAGAAGTCCAGGAGATCTTCCAGAGAACCATGAGGAATCGACTGAAGTCGTTCACGTCTGCAAAAATGGGCGTCAAACCACCAAAGACGATTGTCAAGCACACACAAAAAGAACAGCAGCAGAAGGTCATAACTTCATTTCTATATTTATTTTCTTCCTGAAGTAAAATACCACTTTTCAAAACATTTTAAAACTGTTTTATACTATCTTTATCTCATCTTTAGACATAATCAACATTTTCAGATTTTTTTTTATCATGTCTGTGGCTACAGTGTAGCTTTCCATCACCAGTGTGTGAATGTGTGTGTGAATGGGTGGATGACTGGTTGTGTAAAGTGCTTTGGGGTCCTTAGGGACTAGTAAAGTTCTATACAAATAAAGGCCATTTGCCATTTTCCCAAAAAATCAATAGAACTGATTTTTAAGTTGGATACTGATACCAATATTTGATGGTGGTTAACAAATTTAATAGACCACCAACCGGTGCAAGATTTATAGCACAGCTGCCCTAAATTAACAGTATTAGCAATTACAGAAATCATTTTTATTTTTCTGTAGTTGATAATCCACCAGTATGCTTACACATTTGGTTGAAAGTCATTTTTAATTCTGAAACATAATTATTCTTATTATCCACGAATTCTCAAATGTTTTACAAAAAGAAGAAAAAATAATAAAGAGCATTATGGTTTTTGGCGAAGATGCCAAATTACAGTTATTGGCATTCCTGAAGATAAATTTGTTTAAGTGGTTGAATTTTATGCTTCATTAATATCTCATTTCTCAGAAAGATCCAGTGTTTCGACTCAAATTTGGGCATCACATAATTTTTTCTTTCAGACACATGAAACATGAACAAATCTCTCAAACAGTTTTTATGTGCATTTATTTAATTGGTTGTTTACGCTCTACATAACTCTGCTTGGACCAGCTGGTTGTTGTGTTTGTGAGGGTCCAAGCAAGTGTATCGCTAACAGTGAAGTTACAGAGTTCCCTCTGGTGGACAAACTATCACGTTTCTTGTTACTTTATTCACTTTCATTTGTCAGCTGCTATAAATGCCGATACCAATCAGCCATCAAATAGCTAATATATTCCTATAATATTGGCCTACTCATAAAATTGTTGGGCTTTACTAATCTTTTATTCGAAAATTGAAGAACAACATGAGAACAAATGAATATGACTTAGAATTTCACTTTTTGAACCACAGCTAATAATCTAATGACTCGTCTTCCTGTTACAGATGCCTAATGGAAAGTCAATGGACAAGGCTAAAACCAGCTATTCTGGTGATGAGGGTTTGTATGATTGTTGGGTGTTTTTTTTCTTCAGATTTAAAATAGGTAAGCACTTAGAGAGCCAATGAAAATCTTGTCACGTTCATTTTTAGGCTCAGAGGGAGACAGCGCTTCTGGCTATGACCAATCATACATGAGAGCCACGTACAGAGCAGGAGGTAAAACAAGTCTGTAAATCCTGTATCTAAGAGCAAACATATATTTTTCAAGAGTGACCAAGAGAGTAGCTGGTCACTATAACTGGTCACTATAGTAACTATAAACACAAATATTACAGAACCATACTTTAAATGCAATTAAGGTCAAAATAGATACAATATGAAACAAACCCCCTTCAGTGCAAAATTTACTTAAGTACCATTTTAAAAATTTAATCTTTAAAATAAAATTCTCAGTTTTCAGTCTTTCTGTTTGTGTGCTGCACCTTTCTGTGCAGCACACAGCAGGAAATAGTCATCCTCAGGCTCGCACTACTGGAAATACCGTATGTGGTTTATGTAAGGGTGAGCTGCAGGGTAAAAGTACCCGACTGTCATACATCATATGGACTTTGTACTAGTGGACTGGCAGGTTAAAGCCTGGCTAATGTTCGATTCATTTCTTTTGAACGTTTTCCTTCTAACCTGTTGGGAACAGTTTATGGCTGCAGTGCATGTGTGAAGACAGCTCATTATCGTAGAATTGCCTAATTCTGCTCCGACTCCACAAACATCTGTAAAAAATTTCCAGAGAACTGAAGCTGTGTTGAATTTAATTTATGTACACAGATGAGAAGCATCAAGCACACAGTGTCAAATCTCATAAATCCATATAGCTCGTAAAAGTACACATTTTACTGTTTTGTGAAAAAGATTATCTTATGTTGAATTTGATGTTAGCAGTAATCGTAAAAAGTTAAGACAGTTGGAAATTAGGTGGTACTAAAAAGAATTAGCTGGAAGAACATTTTTCTAGTTTAACTGGTAACAGAACAGTAACATGACTATGTCTAAAAAGATTATCTTTGAGAGGCAGAGTTTATCAGAACGAAACATGGGTAGAAGTTCATCAATCTGCAAAATGTTGTATACAGATCAAGGAACAATTTTAGAAAAATGTTCCTCAAAATAAAACGGCAAAGACTTTGATTATTTCATCACAAGACTCAGAAAATCTGGAGAAATCTCTGTGCAAAAAAACATGGCCAAAGATCCTCAACAGATTCCTGTGATGTTTGGATTAAAAACTGCATTAAAAACTGTCATGACACCGTTTAGGAAATCACAGCACGGGCTCAGAAACACCTCCACATGTTGTCTGTGAACAAAGTTAACCACGACATGCAGAAACGCAGCTCACTTGAAATGAACTGGATGGGACACATGGACACTGCACTGTTATTAGCACTCACTTCAAAAGATTGCATCTCTAATGGTATGGGGGTATATTAATGCCTATGGAAGAAAAGTGGAAGCTAGACTGTTGGAAACATTACTCTCTCCAAACTTCAGACATGTTCCTACGACCATTGAAATTGCCTTATTTTTTTCTTTTTGTCATTTTAAACCTGATACGTTCTATTATAAATTATTGTTTGCAAATCGTTGAGAACAACAGAAGCCATAATATAGAAACCTGAGGTCCTAATTCAGTTTCTTTTGTTCATCCAGCTGGGATTGAGAACCCAGCCTTCATGCCGGACCTGGACCCCATGGATTTGTTGCAGATTCCGCCTTGGCTTGGGGAGAGTGAGCTCGACAGCAGCATGGTGGCTCTGTCACATCGAGCCCAGGTGGATTTGCCAAGGACCCCAAGCAACCTGCGCCGCCTGGCCCCTCTTCGTATCAGCACTCGCTCCACTGACTCCTTCACACTGGAGAACATTCCTGACACACAGCAGATGGACAGCGATCAATTGCAGCCGCCCCCTCCTCCTCCTCGTCCTCCCAGAGACGATGGCTACGTGTAGCTGGATCCCCAACCCAAACACTCAACTCTGCCTCACTTGAATCTGGCTGCCAAAGAAACAAAACTAAACTCAGAACGTTTAACTGTGTACTCTAAGAATATTGACTAGGAAATATATTCTTTTCCATTTATGTGATAACCTTAACTCCTGTGTTTCTACACAAAACACTGACAGTTTCATGACCTGCATGTTCTTTAGACTGCTCCTGTTTTTGTTTTAGGTTCACGCTTCCCTGGGCAAAAGAAAACTGCACTTAGAGCAAGGCATGTTATTCACAGGGCACATAGAACACCGTTAAATATTGTCCTGTGGCTCAATATTAACATGCAATTGCAAATCATTACTTAAGGTTGTTTTCCCTTAAATGTGATGCAACAAACAGAAGCAAAAAAAACAAAACAAAAAAAAATCCCAAATATATATTTTTGTTTAGGTCTCAATAATAAAAAATAGGATTTAAAATAATAATGACTGAAAATTGATTCTCAATCAATAATATATGGACATGCTTGTGTTTTTCCTCAGAATTGCAACTGAGGTTAAATAATAAACTTGAATAATAAAACAGTTGTAGAAATGTCACATATATGATGAGGCAATATATTTATTTGTGAATCTAGTGCATCTTGAATATATATATATATAGACTGTAATCATTTAAATATGGATTTAAAAAGAGAAATTGTATTTGTTTTGTTTCTGTGGAGTCAGTCAAAAAAAAAAATCCAAATTAAAGCAGAAAAAGATGCATCCAGAGATATTTAATCAACTCTTTCTAAATCACAAACTCTAGATAATTAAAATAAGTCATTAACAGGAATAGGATATTTATTTTAGGTCTCAAAACTTTTAGCTTAGTTACTGAATTCACTGTACTCGTGGGACAGGGTTGGTCAAAACATAACAAGCTACACTGGTGACACAATTAAATATCACCATAAATTAGTAGAAAAATGACAAAAGTCGTTTTGTTTA
The DNA here is from genome assembly GCF_965226115.1 of Aulonocara stuartgranti. NCBI lineage: Eukaryota > Metazoa > Chordata > Actinopteri > Cichliformes > Cichlidae > Aulonocara > Aulonocara stuartgranti. The sequence goes on from NC_138957.1 coordinate 28,734,410, forward strand.
TAAATAATCCATTTCTGAGGTTTCCAAATGTTTTGTGACGTAATCCAAAATTATCTTTTCGTTTCCAGAGTCCTTCAGGTAGAAATGAGATCCGTGGAACATCTTTATGGTGAAATCTCCTGATGTGATGTCTTTCCAAGCTGTTAATAAAACACACACACACACACACACACACACACACACACACACACACACACACACACACACACACACACACACACACACACACACACACACACACATTAATTTCACTTGATCACCTGTAAATCTTTCACGTACTCAGTCACACATTCTTGCTGCCTCTGGTTCAGATCCCGTGCTCTCTAATAAGAAACAGTTAGCATTAGTTAACACTGCCCAGCAAAAGATTTACTCAGCCCGAAGGTGACCAGGTGAAGCCATAAACCAGGTAGATCATCATTTACTAACCAAAGCTAACTCCACCTGACATTTTTTTAAAGGTGGTTTTCACCACATAAGAAACATCCTGACAAACGCCATCCACTCACTGTGAAACGGGGCTTTCGGTGTGTACATTTTAATTTGATTCTTAACTTGTGTCTAATTATGTAATTATTAATGTATGCTTTTAAATTTATTTACTACTCTGCTTGAGCGCTTTGTGCTACAAGGCTCATTCACCCACTCATACATACAAGAGGCTGTTTCTATGGCTGGGTGCTTTCGATCTAACTTTCACACTCCGATGAACAAACTGCAAGATACTGAAGTCAGAGTTCAGTAGAAGGAGACGGATTGTTAGGGTTACGTAAACACTGCTCTGCTGAGGGCAAAACAAAGAAGGGAGAAGCACAAAGTAGCAATTGGCATTTAAGTCAATGTAATAACCATAAGAGTAACGTACAGCCCCTTCTTGGCCTGTTAGAGCACTGACCTTGTAAATCATGAGGAATGTCATCCTTCCCGTCAAAACACGTGACCGGGCAGGAGAAAAGCGGGCTGCTCGCCTTGTTACATCTGCAGAGAGGTCAGCAACTCCCATCACTGACAACATCTACGCTTGGTTTTAGAAATGTTAAGAGCAGATTAAGTAACAGACAGCTGTCCGCCCACCTGTAGTTCTCCACTACGTGCAGGTCAGCCTTCAGGGCGGGAAGGAAGAGCTTGAGGACTTCAGGGTTCGCCAGCAGCTCAGGAGGAGTTCCTCCAATCGAAATTAACCACTTAAGAAAATCTTCATCAGACAAGTCGCTTCTCTTTGGGGTTTTAATGCGAGTCTCTGACTTAAAGACAAAGAACAACACAGTACAGTGTCGTGTCATATCAACAACACCCAACTCTTTTCTTACGTTAAAGAGGCCAAATTACAAACGTTTAGCTTTTCCAAATGTTATCACTGATGTTTGTTGAATATGAACATCAGGATTCATAGATCAGGGTTTTCATGGCAGTTATGTGTGTACAGATTAAGTCTAATTAATTTAAATCGATTTTAAAATACGTGATTAGCTTATAGTGAATATAATTTCAATGAAAGAATTTTAATCTCTTTGGTGATCCGAGTTTTGGGTAAAAATTATGTGGCAGAAGCACAGAAATGTAGATTAAAGCATGAAGTGGTGACATAACAGCACAGAGAGGATTTTCACGTGTGTCACTGCATCACTTATTACTAGATTTGAAGTCCACAGCCCCAAAAAACAGGGTTATGTTTGTCTTTTTTTGCTTCGTGGAACTAATAAATATCACAAGCAATGAAAGAAAAAATACTTAAAAAGCGTATTCCAAGCAAAAAAAAGACTTAAGTAATAAGAAGTTTTCCAGGTCATCCAGTAGTTTTACTTACATAAGGTGCAGAAGCACCAGACAGAAAGATGTGAACTGGCTCCACGTTGTGAATTTTCTTCAGCGCGTCTGCAACAGCGAAGCTTGTGAAGGCACCGAAACTGAAACAGATTAGAATTTTTTCTTTATGTTGCAGGGATTAAAACCATGCAGTGTTCTGTTTATGACGACAGCCTTGTTTTTATTCAGGGATCATTTATTCTCGCCATACCTGTGGCCAAACAGAGCGAATGGCTTCTCCTTTAGCAGCGGCAACAACACACTAATCACTTCATCCACGATCTGCTGCATGTTTTCGAAGAATGGCTCTTTAGCTCGACTCTCTCTGCCGGGAAGTTTGACAGCCAACACTACAAAAAAAAAAAAAGGAAGAAAGAAAGAAAGAAAAACAGTGTAAAGACATGAGGTGATGTTTCTTCTGAGTATTTGTCTTCCTTTGATTCAGAGTAAATGAGTGAGTAACCATAAATAATTCAAAGCATAAAAGTCCTCTGAGGCATGTGTAGAAACGTAATTCTGATGATTGATTGTTTTTAAATGCCAGGTCTGTTTTTAAGTGACGGACTAGAGTGCTGGCAATTCTGCTCATAACTGGCACGAGGTTGCAGACACAAGCCGTGGAAAACAGCTTTCTCTGAAGGGTGGCTGGCTTGTCCCTTACAGACAGGGTCAGGAGTTCAGTCATTCGGGACTCAGAGGAGAACTACTACTCCTCTACTACACTACCACTGGAGCTTATCCCAGCTGTCATAGGGCATGAGGCGCAGTACACGCCAGAGTTGGTCGCCACTCTTTCACAGGACGAACACACACACACACACACACACACACACACACACACACACACACACACATCTATGTACAATTTAGAATCACCAATTAACCGAACCCCAATAACTGCAAGTGATTTAACTGTGGGAAGATGCTGGAGTATCTGGATAGAAGTCGCAATGTGCTAGAGCGCATGCTAACAGAAAGGTCCCGGCCAGAGTTGCGAATTCGAACCCAGGACCTTCTTGGTGTGAGGGAACAGCGCTAATTCCACCACCTGTAGACACGAGACAAAGACACGAACGCAGAGGCAGCAAGAATAAAAGCAAACTACAGGAGAGAGACAGAGTTCAGGAAAAACTAATGATCAAATGCAAATAGGTGTGTAAACATGCAAAGACTGAGAAGACACACTAATCATGGGAAGCCCTCCAGCAGACTAAATGTATTGCAGCATGATTGGGGGACAGTTCAGGGTCACCTGATCCAGCTCTGGCTTATAAACTTTAATTAAAAAGAAAGTTTTAAGGCTGATCTTAAACAGCAAAGTCCTCTGCTGAGATATTAAGGTACTATGAAGTCTTTAAGATACGATGGGGCCTGATTATTGATTATTTTGTATGTGAGGAGAAGGATTTTAAAAACTATACATTTAAAAGTTAAAAGGTAATCTTGATATATAATTATGGCAAAACTTTTTTTCTAAGGTGTTTTTTCCCCCTCAACTCTTTTGCAGATAACAAAATTTAGTCAAGAGCCAAGAATTTATTCTGTGCTCCAAAAATCTTTAGTCCAGCTGTCCTTTAGTCATAAACACAGACGAGAAGACTAGTTATACCAGACCACCACATTTCTTTTCCACTTGCTTCCTGGAGCTTTCGTTACAACGTGCAAGCACGTACACGTGAAATGCTTTCTGGGCACCTCACCTTCAACAGAGCTGCTGAGGACATTTCCCCAGCGAGCGTAGTGTATGGACCCTCCACCTGCCCAGGGGAAGCAGATCAGTCTGGCCACAGCATCTGGTCTTTTCTTGAAACAGTTTACCACCTTGTCCATGCTGATTAAGGAGAACAAGAACATTATGACCAGAGATTTATTTGCACTTGTGTTAAAACAAGAGGTTATTTTAAAAAATCTACCTATTACTTGCTGTCTGCTCCATTAACTTCTTCTAGGAAAATCCTGGGAAGAGTTCAGTGTAACATTTCCTTATTGGCTTCTTCTTCATGATGAATTCACTGGCGCCTAGCACACGGCGAACTGGTGCAATACCGCCACCAACCGGTGCTCAGTGGGAAAAATCAAACATGCGATCTCGTGGAGAATAACAGTTGATTAATTTCTGCAGTGAATCTTTGCAGATAAGGTAGCCGGAAATGCACAGACAGGAAACGACAGCGTCGACACAGAAAATTTAAATCGCCTGTAACAATTCCAGGGAGGTGCAGGTAAAGGCACAGGTTACAGGAAGCAGCTGAATGTACCTGATGAATCCCACCAAGCAACTTTCACTTTCTGAGTTCTTTTGAAGTGTATCAGTAATAGCCAGGTTGACTTTCATTTTCCCCTAGGCGTTGGGCCAGCTGCTTTCTCTGATCTTCATATTTCAGTATAAATAAATCGTGTTACCTCTTTTCCACAATAGCTATAATATATGGGATGCCAGGACTGCCAAAATGAATTAATTAAATACACCAATTAAATAATTAATTAAATGTGTCATTAATTAAATAAAATGGAACGTAATTAAATACATATTTATGGCATATTTAATTAATTATTTATTGCCATATTAATTATTTATACATTTCATTAATTATTTAATGGTGTATTTAATTAATTCATTTTGGCAGTCCTGAACCCTAGGGCCAGGACTGCCAAAATGAAATAAATAAATGAGGAAGTAAAACTGAACTTGAATCTTAATGTGCTTCTTCTTTAGCCACTCCTCTGTTTTCTTGGTGGTACGTTTTGGCCTCGTCCATTGGCCCCTCAGTCCGGTGATGTCATCCTTTATACTTAGCAGAAAAACAGCCCTGGGGCTCGAACCGGCAACCTTCCAATTGCAAGGCGAACTCCCAACTCTTGAGCCAGGATCGCCCCAAATCATAATATTTCCCCTATACTTAACTGTGGGGATGATATTCTGCAGCTCGTAGTCTGCATTTCTCTTCATCCCAACGCTGCAGGTCGAGCTGATGCCAAAGAGTTTGATTTTGGTTTCATCTTACCACCGCTCTTTCTTCCAAACCTTCTCTGAATCATCTCTGAAGTTCACTGGCAAACTTAAGATGGGCCTGGACTCGTGTCCTCTTGAGCAGGAGGACCTTGCCGCTGCTGCAAGATTTCAATCAATGATGTAGTGTGTTACCAGTAGTGTTCTAGGTGACTGTGGTCCCAACTGCAACCAAGAGTTGCCACCATCTCACCAAGCTTCTTGTTGATGGTCTTGTAACCCATTCCAGCCTTGTACAGTTCTTTGGTCTTGCCCATATTGGTGGAGAGGCTGGAATCGAAGAGAGGTGTGTTTCAGGAACATAACGAGTTGAGTGCAGGAATATCTGTAGCTGATTGTACTCTGCGTGCCACATGGGTACACAGCCAATCTGTGGGAGCTGGAATTCTGGCTGGATTTTATGGGATCAAATTTTATTTCACTCAATGAGGTGCAAATCAACTTAGAACTTTTATGTAATGTGTTTGTTTTCTGAATTTTTGGTTGACATTCTATCTCCTTCCTATAAAATGAGTCTCATTTTTATGAAACTACCATAAAAATTCGATTCTTTTCTTTAAAAGTGAGCAAACTTACAAATTCAACAGGGATCGAATAATCATTTCACTATTATAAATTCTGTTTCTATCATTCCAGAGCTCTTTAATTCTCTTTTTCTGGGAAGGTTCAAGTATGAAGAAATCTGTCTGTGGCCTTGTAAATATGCCCAGTAGTTATGTTATTTTTCTAATTTCTGCTTATAATACTGCTGTCCCTGTTGTTTTAATTGAACATGTACAAGTCTTAGAGCCTAGTGTTTGTTAGAATTTAACTAATGCATAACCATTCACTGCAGACTCATAATCCAGTACTTATCTGAATAATTGCTCTGGCCTTTTCACAAAAACTTTCTTCCTCTCTTCATTATTGCAAAATGTGAAAAGTCACTCTCACTATCCTTAAACAAATTGTTTATCATAAAGGGCTCACTTCTTTCCTATTCTTACTTGTATTTGCCTTCATAATAGAATTTCCTCTATCTACCTGTGCATTCAGTCTGTATTTCCCAGGTTTATGATTGAGGCAGATGTAAAATTATATGAATGGTTTCTGGGGACATCTACAGTACGGAGTAAGCAACTTGCATGAGGTGTGTCACTGTGTCTTTGACTTGCTTTGACTGTTACAATACCTGAGCAAACAGGTCAAGCCACAGAAAATTACGACAGCTAAAATGCAAATAGAATACGTCTTACTTACAAACCTGACGTACATACTTTAGAAAAAAGTTTCACAGATGTGACGTTACTGCCTTCAGATGGTATTTCCTGATGGAGTAAATCAAATTAAAATATTCCTTTTGTCTTAATCAAAGCCTCTAAACCAACTGAGAACGTCTTGGGAGTCTACATAAGGCGTCACCATTCTTATATTGATCTGAATTGTTGTTAAGGCGCTGTTCAGAGTTACAACAGTTAGATTTTCCTGAAAGTAGCATTTGGTTATATGTGGCTGAAAGTAAATCTTTGAAGCCTACCATTTTGCCACAGCCACAGCTGAAATGTTTCTTGATACTTTGGAGTTAATATATCTTATGTGTGCTCTCCAGTTAAGTCTCTCATCTATCATCTATTACTACCGTAAGAACTTTTAAGAATTTCTATGGACTCGTTCAATATCAACACTGTTTATTTTGTGCTTTAGTTATCTCATCCAATAAATGTTGCAGATCATGACCAGAGCTGTGTTTGTAGAGAAAATGTTTTTCATCAGCAAACTGTGTAATTTTAACCCTTTGGACATAAATATTCTAAGGAATTCGCCATACACACCTTTGTCATGTTTCTGATATATTTGGCACCAGTTCTGTTTCATTAAATTGTTTTAAAAGGCATTTGATTCCTCTGTTCTTACTCGTCTGTTTTTTCCCCTGTCCAAATTATTAATCTTGTATTCCTGTCATAGAGTATAAAAACTGGAAGATGGTCTCTGATATCATTACTCAGAAGTCTACTTACTGTCTTATGTTCAATGTAATTTGAAAAAAATGTCTATGAGAGTGACACAATGTAATGCGTCTCTGTTAGGTCTGGTAATTTTAGGGAATAGGTTCATACAGTCATTGTGTTAATGTTATTTAATGTTTATTTGGGTTAAGCAAATCAATAGTAAAATCTCCACAAATGAAATTTTGTTTGTGACCTATTTCTGTAAATGTTTCCTCCATCCAGTCTTTAAAGGCCTCAATACCAATACCTGAAGCTCTGTATGTACAACTAAAAAACATTTTCTACTTTTGTCTTTATAGATTTCAACTGTTGTAAATTCCAAGACAATATTAATCACCATTATCATAAGTGACTTATGTATGTATGTATGTATATATATGTATATATTGTACTATTCTTAGTTAGTGTATTGTCTGTCTTGTCTTAATGTTGGTTTAAAAAATTTTTTAATGGAGCACTGTAACAAAAAATAATTTCCCCCAGGGATCAATAAAGTATTCTGATTCTGATTCTGATTCTGATTCACTACCTACGGGGCGATCGTGGCGCAAGAGTTGGGAGTTCGCCTTGTAATCGGAAGGTTGCCGGTTCGAGCCCCGGCTTGGACAGTCTCGGTCGTTGTGTCCTTGGGCATGACACTTCACCCGTTGCCTACTGGTGGTGGTCAGAGGGCCCAGTGGCGCCAGTGTCCGGCAGCCTCGCCTCTGTCAGTGCGCCCCAGGGTGGCTGTGGCTACAATGTAGCTTGCCATCACCAGTGTGTGAATGGGTGGATGACAGGTTGTGTAAAGCGCTTTGGGGTCCTTAGGGACTAGAAAAGCGCTATACAAATACAGGCCATTTAAATTTCAAATATTTGTCTGGTTTAGATATTCCACCTCCATCTTTGTTTTGCCAAAATATGTACCTGAATCATAACCTTGCTGTTCAAAGTCCATATTATATGTCCATTATCTAATAGTATCCATATTAATCCAAGTTTCAGATATGGCAATGACATTGAATGGATATGAAAACTGGTTTAGATATTCCTTTGTGTGATTAAAATTTGCACATAGACTTCCACAGTTAAAGTGGATGACTGATAATTTATTAATCCACTCGCTGTGCTGTTCATTTGTATAGTAGCAGCAATACTTATTGATAGATCACCGCACCAGCTTCTTCTCTTCTATTTCATATTCCAAGTCCTGTGTATTGTGATTCATATAGCAAAATGTTTTTTTTAGTTCCAGTTGATCATATTCTGCAATTTAGTGAATGATGCAGTATTAAAAGTTATCCAAATACCAAACATCAACCATGATCAAAGCCACAGCCCACTCTGCACCCGACAGACAAGAGGAGATTAGCAGGCTGGTGAGTGTCCTGTAGGCCAAAAGTAATGCAGCATGGGAGATTTAGTTTTTTGGTATCTTTGAATAAATAGACTTTTGTCCCCTTCTTAGGTGCAGAGTGCAAACTATGTTTGTCCAGGAGTTTCAGTTCCGTGTGCGAGATGAGATGGCTCAGGTGACGGGTCGCGTCCTGCCAGCCCCCATGCTGCAGTATGGTGGCAGGATTTATTAATCCACTCGCTGTGCTGTTCATTTGTATAGTAGCAGCAATACTTATTGATAGATCACCGAACCCTTTATGGTACCTTCCCCTTTAAATCACGCTTCATGTGTTTGTGTCCTTCTGCGTGTCTCTGTGTGTGTTTGAGACAACAGGATTTCCTCCACTTAGCTACAGAAAAAGTGCTTAAGGTATCAGTGCTTGGCAGTATATATAAACTTTATCTTCACAGTATTATTATTTATGAATAAGAGGGTCTCTTTAAATAGGTTTAAAACACATTTTTCTATCAGGAGAATGTAGATTGGAAAATGCTGTCATTATGGGAAAATAAAGAAACAAAACTAACATCAAAAAATATAACACCAATTTGTGGTCAGTTTGGGCAGTGGTTGATCCCTCTGGTGTCTCTGCTGGAATTTTTTACTGTAAGGTCCAATCTTCTGTACTGCTTATCTTGCAGAAGACAAAGAGAAGAACCCCGTATCTCTTCTTCACCTAAGATTTATACTGGATCACGTCAGAAGGCCCAAAGGCCAGTACGAAGGGTGGACCCAAAAGCAGACTCAATAGGCAAACATTTTCACAAGAACATGAGACATGAGAATCTTAATCATGAAAGTGTGGCAGGAAATGAAAATCTCAGGAAAACAACAGGGAGCTCTGGGGTGTGGGTACCCAGGTGAGTGTCAAGGCATGAAGTGAAGTCAGTAAACCATGATGTCTGGACTTTTCTCTCTTTTGCAGTGATCTGGAAGTAAGCTGCGAGGAGGAGAGCAGGCAGGTGAATATTGAGCAGTTGCGTGATGGCAGGATAGACTGGCGTCAGTAAAACCAGAAGAACGACGATGTTTGAAGGCAGAGGTAACTGGAGACACAAGGACATGAGAGGTTAACACAAGGAACAGCTAAGTGAGAACCAAACATGAAGGCAGATTTACCACCATGGGTTAGTAGATTATCTGGCAGAGTGCAGAAGTCTGAGTTGGTCTTAAATCCCAATCCACTGATTACCTCTGATGGTTTCCAGTTGCGGTTACAGATGCAGGAAGCAGAACTAGAGATATAATGGAAAAATACGTGAAAACACTAGACTCTCAACCCGGACTGTGACAGATCGCCCTTCCTCACCCCTCTAATGTGACATTCAATCATGTTATTGACATCTAATCCCCTGATGTCGACCACCACCTTATCATTGTCTCGCTGACTTCTCCAAATACATGATTTAAAACATTTAAATTTAGAATCACTTCATTACATTTTCATTTCTGTTATTAGCAGAAAATTCCATTACAAATCAGCATTCGCAATATTCATGAATATACTTCACTTCATCTTTGACATTTTTATGTAATTTTCCTTCAATTAACTCTATCATGACCTTATTCCTACATAACATCCATTTTAGTCTGGATACTTATACCTTTTACCCCTTCAGATGCAGAGATGGGCAGTAATGCGTTACAAGTAACCATTACTGTAATCCGATTACTTTTTCCAAGTAACGAGTAAAGTAAGGGATTACGATTGCAAAAAAGGTAATTAGATTACCGTTACTTTCCCGTAGGAACGCTGCGTTACTGCGTTACTAAAACCGTGATTTTTTTGCGAGAGTGTCTCATGACAATGACGTAAGCGAGTGCGATGTTGGTGGCAACAGCTGTGTGCAGATCAACAATGGATAATATATTGAGTGCAGAGAAAGTACGAGCGTGCAGCGTTTAAAGCGTGGAAGTACTGACCTTACTTTGAGTTTGATTCCGTAAAAAGTGACAAAAACATTAGCGTCCGCTGTTCACTGCGTGGGAAGAAAACTTCTTTTTACAGCGAAAAACTTCCAAGCAAGCACCAAGTACGCTATGACGTAATGGGAAATTCACAGAAAAACTCGTGGATTCTTCCACTGACCGCTGCGGCACACCTGCACCAGGGCAAACCTCCGCCTACCCCACTCCTGCTTTACAGGTGAAAATAGAGCCAAAGGACCGCTAGTCTTTGATTTTATTTATTTTCTGCCTTGTTTTACTTGCATCTATTTGAAAGACTGAGTGTAAACACAAAAACCTATTGTGGTGGAAGTAAAACACGATGGGACCACAGATCCATGTTTTGAGCCATCTTTATTTAACATTTGCATCACACCACCACAACCCCACACCAACCCCTGAGTCCCCGTGTTTTAACACGGCGGGCGTGATTGCGGATGCCGTGGAGGTGCGTCCGCACGGCACCGCAGACCACGCCCCACCACACCTATTTTATTTTATTTTATTTTATGTGCAAGAATGTGCAGAAAATAGGTTTAAATTTTAAACAAATTTCTTCCAGTCAGAGAATATAATTTAATGTTTGCTTGATGCATAAAGTTAAAAGATTAAAACTAGCGTTAAGAAATAAATATATATTCTTAATGCTTATTTGCTGATTAGATTGTTTTATGAGAGGCCCAGACTTGACTAGGTCACAGGCTGACAGGAAACTGCATGTTTTTGCAGAATATGAGGACCAGAATCTTGTTTCTAAAAAGTAACTAAGTAACTAATTACTTTTGAAAATAAGTAATCAGTAAAGTAATGAGATTACCTTTGGGGGGAATAATCAGTAATTAGTTACTAATTACTTTTTCAAGTAACTTGACCAGCACTGCTCAGATGTGATCACAGGTAAGCCGGGGGGACTTCAATCTCTCTCTGTCTTTCCCACCTCTCTCGACACACTCTTCAATCATGTTAAAATGTTTAAACATAAGTTATGACCTGTATCATCATTATTCTTAATGTAACAAAGTACTAGCCTGTTCCTTGTGTTTCTGAAGGGGAAAGGGGAGACCTGGTTCCATTGGTCTCAGTGTGCAGTCGCGGACGAGAGCTTGCTGGAGCTAGCCTCCACCCCATCGACGCAGGGGGGAACATAGAGGCAGAATAATCCTCTCTCCCCCTGTGCCACGGTCCTCCTCAGTAGTCTAACCTGAGTGAGGCGAAGAAAGAAGAGGAGCGTCACGCGCCAAGGAGGAATCCATTCCAGGCTCTTAAATAGGCTAGGGCTCTAGTCTAAAGTATTTGATAGTTTAAAGGAATCGTAATAGTTTTGTATGTTACTCGCATATTTTTATACTCATAATTTTATACTCTTCTTTTTGTAACTTTATCTTTTTAGTACAGAGTAAAAGTAAACGAGCCTGGGAACAGTCATCATGAAATTGTGGGAAAATTGGAAAATAACGGGGGTGTTGGGGTTAATAAGTGTTATAACCAGTGTTGGTCAAGTTACTTGAAAAAAGTAATCAGTAACTAATTACTGATTACTCCCCCAAAAAAGTAATCCCGTTACTTTACTGATTACTTATTTTCAAAAGTAATTAATTACTTAGTTACTTAGTTACTTAGTTACTTTTTAAAAACACGATTTACAACCTGAAGAGGTGATAAAGTGATAGATCTTTCAGCCCAATTCTACTTTTTCTACATAATCCATCATACAAAATGTAATCAAATGGAAAAGTCTCTTTTTAAAACTTGTTTTATCAGTTTTAATCTTATAACTTTATGCATCAAGCAAAACATTTAATTATATGCAACATTCTCTGACTTGAATAAATTAGTTTAACATTTAAACCTATTTTCTGCACATTCCAGCACATAAAATAAAATATTTTTTGTGTTTTCACTCACTCTTTCAAACAGATGCAAGTAAAACACAGCAGAAAATAAATAAAGTCAAAGACTCAGCGGTCCTTTTGCTCTATTTTCACCTGTAAAGCAGGAGCAGGGTAGGCGGAGGGTTACCCTGGTGCAGGTGTGCTGCGGTCAGTTGAAGAATCCGCGCGAGTGTCTCTGTGAGTTTCCCATCACGTCGTAGCTACTCGGTGCTTGCTCGGAAGTTTAGGGGTTTTTTTCGCTGTAAAAAGAAGTTTTCTTCCCACGCACGATGGACGCTAATGTTTTTGTCACTTTTTATGGAATCAAACTCAAAGTAAGGTCAGTACTTCCACGCTTTAAACGCTGCACGCTCATACTCTCTCCCGCACTCGATATATTATCCATTGTTGATCTGCACACAGCTGCTGTCACCAACGTCGCACTTGCTTACGTCACTGTCATGAGACATTCTCGCAAAAAAAAATCACGGTTTTAGTAACGCAGTAACGCAGCATTCCTACGGGAAAGTAACGGTAATCTAATTACCGATTTTGCAATAGTAATCCCTTACTTTACTCGTTACTTGAAAAAAGTAATCAGATTACAGTAACGCGTTACAAGTAACGCGTTACTGCCCATCTCTGGTTATAACGTGTTTCTTTGTTTTTTGGCAGACAGGTGAATTGCCCAGACACAGAGGTCTATCCGCTCCAGAGCCCGAACCGATCAAATCGTCGAAAAAAGTCAAGCGTGCGGTTGGTTCAGGTGGGGATGATGGGTGTCTCAAAGCCAGTGGCGGAGTCGAGTTTGGGTATGTTAATGGATCCACAACAGCGTTCACATTCGATTTGTGTGAGGTAATTAAATGCTCGGGTGACGGGAATAGCTGGAGAACATATAATGTGTGGGTTTGTTATCATCCAATGATGTGTTACCCTAAGTCGGTGTGGGGCCCATCATGGGATAGTGACATCTACACCTATGTAACGGATCAGTGGTGTTCTTGGCAGGATGTGGTCGCGTGGACAGGGGTAGGATGGCAGCCAACAGTGCCACCGGCCCTTGAAGGAATAGCTATTCAGAGAGATTATTCTGTTACAAATAACCCTATTACTCTTTCCCTAGGACCATGGAGTGAACTCCCTGAACCTGGGTTTGATGGAGGTGCGTTTTATTTAGTAGTAGGGGTAGATAAAGTAGGGACAGATCCATTCGGGTTAATTCGGGTGAATTTATTTAATCCCAGGTCTAAACCGCTGGGAAATGACTCAGCACTGAATCTCACGGTGCAAATGGATCCCTTAGAGACATTTACTTACAAGGATTCAGAAGAGAAATGGTTTGTTGCCACAGATTAAACTAGGTTAAAACCTCAGGAGTTGATAGAGCGTGCCACAGGTTTTGGAGATAGGAATCTTTGGTTAGATTGGGTGGCTCAAAATGCTAAGGAGCAGAAAGTGGTTGATTGTGTTGCTTGTGCTACCGCTCGACCTCATTTGTTTACTGAACCCGCTCCTCTGTATCCAGAGGATGAGTGGGGATATAATTGCATGCTGAGATTAACTAGAGAGGCGGTGGACACAGGTAACTGCACCACTTTGTCAGGTTTATATCCGCCAATTGATAAACGTACACAACCAGGTTCATTCACACCAAAACGAGATAATTATACATGTTTTGAGTTCTCTACAGACAGAGTGAGATTTAGGCTAGGAAGGATCGATCCAAGCTGGTGTCAGAGGACAATCACAGGTAGGACTACCAATGATGTAAGTGACCCAAGCACAATTATAGGCACCTGGGCGAGAGGTGGGCTATATTATTATTGTGGGGAGTATACCCTTTTGGTGCAGGTTCCCTTGGGGAGTGTGGGAACGTGTGCTCTGGTGCGCCTAGCTGCACCTTTGATGCTCATAGGCAGTAGGCTAGAGACAGTTCCACAGCAAGGCGCGGATGTGTCTACAGCCAGACGAAGGAGAGCCACAGGGGGTGTCCACAGGTATGATCCAAGACGGGACTCGCCAACCTGGATTGACTCAATAGGAGTTCCCAGAGGAGTTCCAGATGAGTATAAGTTAGTTGATCAGATAGCGGCCGGGTTTGAAAGTGTGTTTCTGTGGGTGACTCCAAATAAAAACGTTGATCGCATTAATTATGTTCATTATAATGTGTTGAGACTCTCTAATCTCACTAGGGACGCGGTGGAAGGTCTTGCAGAACAATTAGGTCCGACGTCGTTAATGGGAATCCAAAATCGAATGGCGCTGGACATGTTATTGGCTGAGAAGGGAGGCGTCTGTGCGATGTTTGGGGATTTATGTAGGGTTATGACCATAAGTTATGACCTGTATCATCATTATTCTTAATGTAACAAAGTACTAGCCTGTTCCTTGTGTTTCCTTGTGAAAAGACTGTCGGTGTGCAGGATAAAATGCTGTGACCCATATTAACCCTCTCAAGGCAGGCGTTGCTGATTTGCAACAGTTAAAAACTAACAACCTGATTACCCCACATACATATTTTATGAGGTTTTTTTTACTCAGAAGTACCACTGCAGGACTTAGTTGTGCATTAATTTTAAATCATGCTTTTTATTTGTTCTTGTTTCTAATGTCTCTGTAAAGCACTTTGAATCACCTTGTTGTTGAATTGTGCTATACAAATAAACTTGCCTTGCCTTGCCTTGCATTAGCAACAAAACGTTTAATTTGAGCCTGAGAGGGTTAAACCAAAACATAAGCCACTGTACAATCTAAACATACTACTGTTCAGACTAGAACTGCCAAAGAGGTGAAAATAACTTACTGCTTGACCTTTGGAGTGAATATAAAATTACAACATTTTGTTATGTAAAATTATGGTACTGGGAGTGATTGTGCTAGAGTCTATCCCAGCTGTTATAGGGCAAGAGGCAGGGTACACCATGGAAAGGTTATTAGCCTGTCACAGGGCTCAAAGTATCACAACTATCTTACTGTATATATGTGGTAGTTATGACAACTCAGCAAATAATATACAACTAATCTGACCTAATCTGTCTAGGTATCTAAATTAGAGCACTACTATTACTAACAGCAAACTTGCAGCTTGAATCAAATGAATGGCTTGTTACCAGGCCTTTGCCAAACTCAATGGGATACTGAACAGGTAATTCAACCATTTGATTGAACTGTATTGGAGTAGGGATGCATCTAAAAGTTACAGCACAGTAGCTCTCGAGGACTGGAGCTGGAGACCCCTGTATTAGGTAGTATTGCATACAACCTAATACAGGGTCTATCTCTTAGGTTGTTTTATCTACAGTGTGCAAACTGCAGTGATGCCAAATAGGAAAAAACTTAATTGTAATTGTGACAAAGTGAGCAGTTTTGATGCTCTCCACTTGACCCAAACGTGTTGACCTTTTTTTGCACATTATGCACATTATTCTGTCTCTGTATTTATTTGCTATGATTTGATATTTGTCAAAGTAACATTGCTGCACTAACTATCCTGGGTTTGTTTGTATAAGCATTCTGTTGCCGGAAAAAAAAAAACCATTCTGCAAATTAAGGCAAATACTCAGTTACATGTTTCTTTATATTTTATTATCTTACAGATTAAGTCATTTGTTCATACTTACTTTGTTCTTTCTTTTCAGCCTTCATGTAGGTCAGGTGTGGGGAAAGGCCCGCCTAGCATTTCCTCAAAAAGTGCTGATGACGTCAGATGTGATTTGTTGAATCTTTTTTTTTTTTCGTAAATAGAGCTGTTTAGTTGTGTAAATGTGCTAATCAGAAGTGTGAGGAGGTTTTTGTCATTTTTAGTCATCTGTGTAGAGTTTTAGGTCCCTCAGCTCAAGTGAGGGGTGCTGGCCGGACTAATTGAAGGGAAATTGATGGCCCTATATATAGCCAGTCTAATCCAGATTCAGATGAGAGAGGAAAGGTGAGCTGTGTTACTGCATCCATGTACTTTGAATTTTGTTAATTAAGTTACTTTGGGGGGGGAAGTTTTGTAAGTTTCACATAGGATGGGGTTCACTGTAAATAAATTGCTCACCTCTGGAAACACGAAATGTCTGTTGAGTCTGCTTCCTTACCATCTTCCTTGATGTTCGAGTCTGACTACATTACAGTAATGCGTATTTATTATATACAATAAAGAGAAACTCCTGTTTTTTGTATTTGTTTCTGGAAAGACTCATCCTTGATCAGCTCTGACCTATGGTCGGGCTACATCTGGTCCCCCTTCAGTTCACTTACCAGACCTGCCTCTGAGGATGCCATCATCTATCTGCTCAGTCATGTCTAGACACACCAAAATCAGCTGGCGAGCACTCTGAGGGTCATGTGTTTTTTATTTCTCCAGTGCATTTGATGCCATCAGGCCGACCCTCCTGGGTGATAAGCTGACAGTGATGCAGGTGGATGCCTCTCTCATATTATCCTGGATTGTTGATTACCTGGCAGGAAGACCACAAAATGTGCATCTTCAGCATTGTGTCTGACACCAGGACATCACAAGGGACCATTCTATCCTCTTTCATGTTCACCTTCTATACCACAGACTTCAGCTGCTGCACAGAGACCTGCCCTCTTCAGAGGTTTTCTGATGACTCTGTGGTGCTTAGATGCATCACTGAGGGTGATGAAATGGCGTACTCTTCATCAAGTGGTGGGAGCAGAATCATCTGCAGCTTAATGTGACAAAGATAAAGGAATGGATTTTGGACATTAGGATGTTCAGAAAACCAGTGACCCCTGTTTCAGCCCAGGGGGTTTATGTGGGCATAGTGGGAGACTATAAATACCTCGAAGCACACATGGACAATAAACTGGACTGGGTTAAAAATTCCACTGTATTCTACAGGAAGAGCCGTCTCTATTTTCTAAGGCGGCTGAGGTCTTTTTAAATCTGTGGGACAATGCACAGGATTTTCTTTTATCAAAACACACTGCAACAGTTGCAGACCCTTACTATTTGCACATCCTCGACAGGGAAAATAACAAAGCACAGTATGGTAAGAGGGGTACCTCATTGCCAACCTGTGTCAATATGTAATTTGTGCAATATACTGGGAATTAATAAAGTATTCTGATATTCTGATTTGTTTAATAATTTTTTCATTGTTTTCCTAGAAAAGTTGTGTTTTGTTTTACATCTAATTGACCCACTTTTGCCTTGTGGCGATTTGCTGCCTTGTGGCCCCATGATAAAACATTATGTACAGGTTAAATGTAGGAGTTAAACATTGATTCAGAGAAATTCTTTTTTCAATTTTTGTTTTGTTTATTTATATCAGTCATTTACTCGGAAACTTTGCATGGCAGTAGGATCAATCCGCTGCTGCACCTCACTGCTGCTCTAGCAAGACTTACACTTGCCCTTTTATTTTATGCACATTTCTAAAAATGTCTCTTTAACCAATGCTGCAACCACAACGAGGACCACAAAAAACAAGAGTCCAGCTTCATCAAACTGTCTCTTCACTCTAAACAGCCATTATTTTTGCAAGTTTTGCTGACTGTTAACAACACACCCAGTTCCACATCGCACTCTCCTGATTGAACCCTCACCTTTCATCAGATAAAAAGTCTGAGAAATTAGACAGAAGCTCTGAGTAATGCCAATAGATAACAACTAATAAAACTGGGTTTTCAATTATGACTTGGCAGCGTCTGTTGATTAAAAAAAAAACATGATAAGACAAAGGACCCAACACACAACGTTGCACAATGGATGCCTGTTTATTTGCTAAATCTCTCTTTGCAGCAGCTTTTCAACTGCCTCCTGCTGCACACCACGCACAGCTCCTCGGATCATGGTGGCCTACTTAAATGGGTAGACGTGATTAGGTGATGGAGGTCAGCTATGTGGGTCAGCCTTCCTTGACACCACACCCTGATCCCACTGCTCCACCCCTCCCATTTGTAGTTGTGCTACAAATGGTTTACTGGAAGGAAGAGTGAATCAATTTGTTGGTAAATTATTAATAATGTATAAACAGGAACTTAGAAAGCTTCCTGCTTCCTGGTCCCAACTCTGGATAGTCACGTTTTGGGAGAGTCGAATAAGTGGCCAGCTTTCTAAAAAGGATTTCTAAAAATGAGAAGTGCTCCATCTAAAGTGGGATGGATACAGTCACTCCTAACAAGACAGGGGTTTCCCTTAAAGTTTTCCAATTATCCCTCATTGTTATTGTGTAAGTTACTCACATAAAGGCAGTTCTGGTAATATCAAATTATTAGTTATTTCATTACTGTGTCAGCCTTGAGCTGCTCTGGTATTTTCAAGCAATGGTCAAATGTTAAACTGTTACAGAAACCCTGTGATGACCAGCAACCTTGGATAAAGGTCTCAGACCTATCTCGAGCCAACGTAACAACTAAGGCAACTAGTTTACTCATAAATGGTAAGTTGTTGGGAAACACTTCAGACTTCCCTGAAGTCCATTAAAGATAACAAAACGTGTGTCATAAGAGAATTGAAATGTAACGATAATTGTGCTGTCTTTATGTTGTCCTTTAGCTCTTATGTAAAAATAATATTAATGGATTTGGTCCATTAATAAAAGACCATGGGATGAAATGAAACACATGCCAGTGCATCAAGCCTTGTGACATATGGTCATCTGCTCAACTAGGTAAGCTAAACAGAGACCTAAGATCATAATTAGTATGAATATCATGGTAATTTTAGGCTTTTAATTTTTTTAATTGTTCTTTTTCCAGGGTGGAATGACAGTACAGCGTCTACACAGCTTCAGTTACTTAAGAAAAAACTAGGTGTTTTTTAGATTTACTGGACCAGAGCAGCTGAAGGACCTGCTCCACCCCAGCAATAAAGTGTTCCAACTTCTGCAATCAGGTAGAAGGTTCCGCATCATCCGGGCAAGAACAGAGAGGCTCAAGAGGAGCATCTACCCTCAGGCTATGTGTATTTTGCGAGCTAGTTGTTCGATGCCACTCCAGCCAGCCAGAGAATCCCTCGCCGTCCCGCCCCTCTCCTCCCTGTTCAGCAAGCAGCAGGCACACCTCGTAAGTAGAGGGCGCCCTTACTCATCACAAATGGGCAATGGAAAACTGAAAACCAGCACAATTCCCAAAATGCGTTGGCATGATGTTGGGGCAGCAAGGGTGCTAGCAACTTTTTTTTTGTCAATGCCATGATGCCGTCCCCACCACGATGCCCTCCTGGGCAACTGCCCACGTCGCCCATATCAAAATCCGCTGTGTCCGCAATAGGCTGCGTATGCAAACAAAGTGTTGTAAAGTTAATGTGAGTTAAACTTGTGCTACAAAGGCTTTCATACGGAAAAATACATCTAAGTCGGAGGATTTAAGATCAAAACTTAATTCCAGCCGCTTTGGACACCAGTCCACTGATCGTGATAAACTTAATCTCCTTTGTGCTGCTCTTGAATTGACATTAAAAGGTACCTATTATGCTATATATCATGCTTCCTTTTGCTTGGGATGGTAAACCTACAAGCTAAAATTTCCATTAAAAATTTTACAAATGCATGTAATATGATACAAAAATGTAAACTAAGATTTGCAGATGTGTACAGGGATTTATGTGTAACTCTTTGAGGACTCACAAATATGAGCTGCAATCTACACATTTCAAAGCAATTTAAACAAGTGAAACTATTTAACAAATACTTATATCCAAACCTGAATAAAATAGTCAACATTTATGCACAGTTTTTTTTTTAGTTAATCTTAACATTCTCTGATAACAGCAAGCAAAATTTGGTGCTAGATTCATGGCTAATTCTGAACTGTTTATCACAAAGTTTTCAGCTTTCTGCTAACATCAGCTTAAAGACGTCCTGGAGACAATGATTGAGCTGCTAGAAGACATTTTTTTAACAGTAGTCTAGTGTAATCTAACAAATATTTCTTTAGTTTCAAGTACTTTAAAATCAGAAAGCTATAAAAGCTTGCTTGTCATCCATAACTCAAAATTTAATTTTTTATGGTGAAAATAACTCAAAATTTCGAGTTAATAAGTCAACATTTGAAGTTAGTTTCTCTAAATGTTAAGGTAGTAAGTCGAAGCTTCGAGTTAATGCTGCCAATCAAGTCAAGTGGCTTTTATTGTCACTTCAAACATGTACAGTGGTACAGTACTGGTGCTACATATGACATATAACAGACAAACACAGGACTACGTAAAGTGCAATGTGTAAAAATTGCAAATACACAAGACAAAACAGTGCAACACTAGACAGACCAGGACGATACAGGCACAAGACAGTGCAATGGAAATATGCACAAAACTGAGTATTGTGCAAAAAGTAACTTGGTGTCTGAAGGTGTGTGTGTGTGTGAGCATGTGTGAGAAACTGCAGATAAGTGCTTGGTTGTGACATGTATGAAGGTGTCACAACCAGTGTCCGTGATGGAGGGAAGAGAGGCTCCAATGATCATCACGCGATTAGTCCCGTACTTTAGCTAGAATGAAAAAAAAGACACAAAGCTGAAGTTATTCTGCTTTGTGTCTATTCTGAAGAGTTGAGTGCGCATGGGCAGAAATGTTGAGAGCGCGAGCAACACATTGCGAGTGAGCGCAAATGCAAAAACTGAGCGACAGGGGCTGCTATTGTGTGTGTGTATGGATAATAGCAAACACTGAAATACATTTTTTGCATGTAGGAATGAATTTTGCTCACTCAAATTCAGCTTTTCTTCGCTCAAAATAAATTTCTCCTCAAAATACAACACTTGTACCTGCAAACTTTTTTTACGTGCGCTCAATTTTTTTTTACGTGCGCTCAGAATAGTGGAAGAAATATAACGCCATACCACACACAGCTCATCATATCATGGTGGCCTACTTAAATGGGTAGACGTGATTAGGTGATGGAGGTCAGCTATGTGGGTCAGCCTTCCTTGACACCACACCCTGATCCCACTGCTCCACCCCTCCCGTTTGTAGTTGTGCTACAAATGGTTTACTGGAAGGAAGAGTGAATCAATTTGTTGGTAAATTATTAATAATGTATAAACAGGAACTTAGAAAGCTTCCTGCTTCCTGGTCCCAACTCTGGATAGTCACGTTTTGGGAGAGTCGAATAAGTGGCCAGCTTTCTAAAAAGGATTTCTGAAAATGAGAAGTGCTCCATCTAAAGTGGGATGGATACAGTCACTCCTGACAAGACAGGGGTTTCCCTTAAAGTTTTCCAATTATCCCTCATTGTTATTGTGTAAGTTACTCACATAAAGGCAGTTCTGGTAATATCAAATTATTAGTTATTTCATTACTGTGTCAGCCTTGAGCTGCTCTGGTATTTTCAAGCAATGGTCAAATGTTAAACTGTTACAGAAACCCTGTGATGACCAGCAACCTTGGATAAAGGTCTCAGACCTATCTCGAGCCAACGTAACAACTAAGGCAACTAGTTTACTCATAAATGGTAAGTTGTTGGGAAACACTTCAGACTTCCCTGAAGTCCATTAAAGAGAACAAAACGTGTGTCATAAGAGAATTGAAATGTAACGATAATTGTGCTGTCTTTATGTTGTCCTTTAGCTCTTATGTAAAAATAATATTAATGGATTTGGTCCATTAATAAAAGACCATGGGTTGAAATGAAACACATGCCAGTGCATCAAGCTGTCACGTTCCTGGATCTGTTGACCCAGCGTTTTGAGTTTTAGTTTATTTGGATTATATGATTGAGTTCTTTAGGGTAGCTAAGTTGTTTATTAGTTTCCCTTTGTGTTTTCTACCGCTGTATTTAAGTTTCCCTCTCCCTTTGCCTTTATGTGTTTCATGCTGCGTGTCTTATGTTGTCAAATTTATATTGTCTTGTCTTCGTCACGTTTCCTGTTATATTTTGAAGGTCTGTGTCCTATGTCAGTGTAGTCAGCTTTGCTTCCTTTGTCTTGTTATGTCAGACTAGTGTCAGCTGTTTCTCCATGTGTTTCCACTTCCCCTAATCACCCTTGTGTGTAATTAGTTTGTGTGTTTCTCTTCATTCCTCGTCAGGCTGTCTGCTGTCACGCCATGTTCTTTACACCAGGTTTCATGTCCAGGTTGTTTCATATTGTTGTTTAGATTTCCCAGTTTAGGTTTGTGTTCATTTTGCTTCAGTTTTCCTTGCCTTTTGTTTGTACCTTTTACCAGCCTCATTAAACGGCTCGCTTTTTGTTAACATTTAAGTTTTGTTCCCTGTTCCTTGGGGTCTGCGTTTTGGGTCCTTCTCATCAATTCATACAGTCTGCCTTCGCCAGACTGTGACAGAACGACCTGACCGTGATGGACCCAGCGGACATTTATTTCACAGACTTTTTTGAATTAAAGATTCGTGTTACGATTCTTCACGCACTTTGGATTATTTCCTCTGCAGGCAAACAGGAGGAGGAGAAGGAGGCTACTCGGGCTCAGATGACCCAGATAGCCACGGCTAACCCAAGGTTTCTGGATTTTTTGCCTGAGGGTTTTAAAGAACTTTGTTACTGCCTCAACCTGCTCTCATTGAACATGCTGGCTTCAGGCTCTCGCCTGTGTCACCACAGCAGCAGACAAGTGCTGTGTTTTCCTCAATACAACCAGTGGCTGCTTCAAGCGCTACATTCCTCTCAGCTGTAACGGCACCAGCCTCCCCTCCACAACCACAGTTTCCGGGAGGAGCCCGTCAAGCCATCAGCGTCGCCTGCAGCTGCCTCGTTAGCTGCCTCGTCAGCTTCAGTTTCACCTGCAGCAGCCGCTTCAGCTTTGCCTTCGCCTTGCCTGGTCCGGCTTCGGCTTCGCCTGGTCCGGCTTCAGCTTCAGCCTCGCCTGGCCCTGCCACGACCCAGCCAGAGGTCGACGCCACGCCTCTGCTCGTCTCGCCTGCTCGTCTCGCCTGCCACGCCTGGTCCTGCCACGCCTGGTCCTGCCACGCCTGGTCCTGCCACGCCTGGTCCTGCCACGCCTCAGCCCGAGGACGTCGCACACCTGGTCCGGCGCTCGCCAAGCCTGGTCCGGCGCTCGCCAATCCATGTCTATGGAAAACCAACAAGGCTGTTTTTCCATGGCCACGCTGCCGTCGACCACCAGCC
The DNA here is from genome assembly GCF_965226115.1 of Aulonocara stuartgranti. NCBI lineage: Eukaryota > Metazoa > Chordata > Actinopteri > Cichliformes > Cichlidae > Aulonocara > Aulonocara stuartgranti. The sequence goes on from NC_138957.1 coordinate 28,757,444, forward strand.
AAGCCACTTGTGAGTCTTCATTCTTGGCCACTTTCTGGGCCGCTGGCTGGATATCATCACCGTCGTGGGCGGCCTCCTGATCTGCTCCATCGCTGCTGTTGGAAAATAGTCAACATTTATGCACATGAGACACATATGAGACAATGATTGAGCTGCTAGAAGACATTTTTTTAACAGTAGTCTAGTGTAATCTAACAAATATTTCTTTAGTTTCAAGTACTTTAAAATCAGAAAGCTATAAAAGCTTGCTTGTCATCCATAACTCAAAATTTAATTTTTTATGGTGAAAATAACTCAAAATTTCGAGTTAATAAGTCAACATTTGAAGTTAGTTTCTCTAAATGTTAAGGTAGTAAGTCGAAGCTTCGAGTTAATGCTGCCAATCAAGTCAAGTGGCTTTTATTGTCACTTCAAACATGTACAGTGGTACAGTACTGGTGCTACATATGACATATAACAGACAAACACAGGACTACGTAAAGTGCAATGTGTAAAAATTGCAAATGCACAAGACAAAACAGTGCAACACTAGACAGACCAGGACGATACAGGCACAAGACAGTGCAATGGAAATATGCACAAAACTGAGTATTGTGCAAAAAGTAACTTGGTGTCTGAAGGTGTGTGTGTGTGTGTGTGTGAGCATGTGTGAGAAACTGCAGATAAGTGCTTGGTTGTGACATGTATGAAGGTGTCACAACCAGTGTCCGTGATGGAGGGAAGAGAAGCTCCAATGATCATCACGCGATTAGTCCCGTACTTTAGCTAGAATGGAAAAAAAGGCACAAAGCTGAAGTTATTCTGTCTTTACGTTGCACAGCTGCCTCTTCTCCCCTCATTCTCTCTCCCTCCCTCTCCTGTTGCTACTTCAATCATGAAACTGATCAATGATCAGCTGATCGTCTCTCTTGTTTGTTTGTCTCCCACTTTGCGCCAGAAACAGGTAACCAGCGGATGTTGCGCTAAACAACAACAGCGGCACGTTCAAGCTTGATAAGCTGTTGTTATATTTTATTTAAAATTAATTTCTATTATCAGCTGATGTTTGCTGGAGCCACAGCTGTAAAAGCTGCTGCTCATGAGATCGGTTTGGAAACATGAAGGTGATACAAATCATACATATATACCAACAAGACAGTGTACATCACTGTTACAACAGCATTTGTTTTAGTTCAAAGGCTTTATGGTTTTTCCTATAATACCTGGTGGTGTAGTCGGTGATTTTTTTGTCACTTCAGCTTTATATATTATGTTTAACCTGAGTGACCACCCGGTCAGCTGGTGGGTAACAGGCATCTCCGAAAACATTAGAGCACTTATGCAAATATGTAATGTCTTGATGAATCGAGCAGATATTAGAAGTTTACACAGCACCATTCTCGCATGAAAATATCTTAAAAGTTTATTTTGTGACCCAGAAAGAGTAATATTTCAAACTCTGCCACTGCTTCGTTTGAGTTTTGGAAGAAATGGATTCTGGGATATTGCATTTCGTCATTTCGAGCTGATTGGAGACCAGAACAGCCAATCAGATTTTTTTGTATCCAAGTCTGTGATTGGCTGGTTTTGTGGCACAACTATGACGGTGTAGAGAAAGAGTTGAGTGCGCACGGGCAGAAATGTTGAGAGCGCGAGCAACACATTGCGAGTGAGCGCAAATGCAAAAACTGAGCGACAGGGGCTGCTATTGTGTGTGTGTATGGATAATAGCAAACACTGAAATACATTTTTTGCATGTAGGAATGAATTTTGCTCACTCAAATTCAGCTTTTCTTCGCTCAAAATAAATTTCTCCTCAAAATACAACACTTGTACCTGCAAACTTTTTTTACGTGCGCTCAGAATAGTGGAAGAAATATAACGCCATACCACACACAGCTCATCATATCATGGTGGCCTACTTAAATGGGTAGACGTGATTAGGTGATGGAGGTCAGCTATGTGGGTCAGCCTTCCTTGACACCACACCCTGATCCCACTGCTCCACCCCTCCCGTTTGTAGTTGTGCTACAAATGGTTTACTGGAAGGAAGAGTGAATCAATTTGTTGGTAAATTATTAATAATGTATAAACAGGAACTTAGAAAGCTTCCTGCTTCCTGGTCCCAACTCTGGATAGTCACGTTTTGGGAGAGTCGAATAAGTGGCCAGCTTTCTAAAAAGGATTTCTAAAAATGAGAAGTGCTCCATCTAAAGTGGGATGGATACAGTCACTCCTAACAAGACAGGGGTTTCCCTTAAAGTTTTCCAATTATCCCTCATTGTTATTGTGTAAGTTACTCACATAAAGGCAGTTCTGGTAATATCAAATTATTAGTTATTTCATTACTGTCTCAGCCTTGAGCTGCTCTGGTATTTTCAAGCAATGGTCAAATGTTAAACTGTTACAGAAACCCTGTGATGACCAGCAACCTTGGATAAAGGTCTCAGACCTATCTCGAGCCAACGTAACAACTAAGGCAACTAGTTTACTCATAAATGGTAAGTTGTTGGGAAACACTTCAGACTTCCCTGAAGTCCATTAAAGAGAACAAAACGTGTGTCATAAGAGAATTGAAATGTAACGATAATTGTGCTGTCTTTATGTTGTCCTTTAGCTCTTATGTAAAAATAATATTAATGGATTTGGTCCATTAATAAAAGACCATGGGATGAAATGAAACACATGCCAGTGCATCAAGCCTTGTGACATATGGTCATCTGCTCAACTAGGTGAGCTAAACAGAGACCTAAGATCATAATTAGTATGAATATCATGGTAATTTTAGGCTTTTAATTTTTTTAATTGTTCTTTTTCCAGGGTGGAATGACAGTACAGCGTCTACACAGCTTCAGTTACTTAAGAAAAAACTAGGTGTTTTTTAGATTTACTGGACCAGAGCAGCTGAAGGACCTGCTCCACCCCAGCAATAAAGTGTTCCAACTTCTGCAATCAGGTAGAAGGTTCCGCATCATCCGGGCAAGAACAGAGAGGCTCAAGAGGAGCATCTACCCTCAGGCTATGTGTATTTTGCGAGCTAGTTGTTCGATGCCACTCCAGCCAGCCAGAGAATCCCTCGCCATCCCGCCCCTCTCCTCCCTGTTCAGCAAGCAGCAGGCACACCTCGTAAGTAGAGGGCGCCCTTACTCATCACAAATGGGCAATGGAAAACTGAAAACCAGCACAATTCCCAAAATGCGTTGGCATGATGTTGGGGCAGCAAGGGTGCTAGCAACTTTTTTTTTGTCAATGCCATGATGCCGTCCCCACCACGATGCCCTCCTGGGCAACTGCCCACGTCGCCCATATCAAAATCCGCTGTGTCCGCAATAGGCTGCGTATGCAAACAAAGTGTTGTAAAGTTAATGTGAGTTAAACTTGTGCTACAAAGGCTTTCATACGGAAAAATACATCTAAGTCGGAGGATTTAAGATCAAAACTTAATTCCAGCCGCTTTGGACACCAGTCCACTGATCGTGATAAACTTAATCTCCTTTGTGCTGCTCTTGAATTTACATTAAAAGGTACCTATTATGCTATATATCATGCTTCCTTTTGCTTGGGATGGTAAACCTACAAGCTAAAATTTCCATTAAAAATTTTACAAATGCATGTAATATGATACAAAAATGTAAACTAAGATTTGCAGATGTGTACAGGGATTTATGTGTAACTCTTTGAGGACTCACAAATATGAGCTGCAATCTACACATTTCAAAGCAATTTAAAGAAGTGAAACTATTTAACAAATACTTATATCCAAACCTGAATAAAATAGTCAACATTTATGCACAGTTTTTTTTTTAGTTAATCTTAACATTCTCTGATAACAGCAAGCAAAATTTGGTGCTAGATTCATGGCTAATTCTGAACTGTTTATCACAAAGTTTTCAGCTTTCTGCTAACATCAGCTTAAAGACGTCCTGGAGACAATGATTGAGCTGCTAGAAGACATTTTTTTAACAGTAGTCTAGTGTAATCTAACAAATATTTCTTTAGTTTCAAGTACTTTAAAATCAGAAAGCTATAAAAGCTTGCTTGTCATCCATAACTCAAAATTTAATTTTTTATGGTGAAAATAACTCAAAATTTCGAGTTAATAAGTCAACATTTGAAGTTAGTTTCTCTAAATGTTAAGGTAGTAAGTCGAAGCTGCGAGTTAATGCTGCCAATCAAGTCAAGTGGCTTTTATTGTCACTTCAAACATGTACAGTGGTACAGTACTGGTGCTACATATGACATATAACAGACAAACACAGGACTACGTAAAGTGCAATGTGTAAAAATTGCAAATACACAAGACAAAACAGTGCAACACTAGACAGACCAGGATGATACAGGCACAAGACAGTGCAATGGAAATATGCACAAAACTGAGTATTGTGCAAAAAGTAACTTGGTGTCTGAAGGTGTGTGTGTGTGTGAGCATGTGTGAGAAACTGCAGATAAGTGCTTGGTTGTGACATGTATGAAGGTGTCACAACCAGTGTCCGTGATGGAGGGAAGAGAGGCTCCAATGATCATCACGCGATTAGTCCCGTACTTTAGCTAGAATGAAAAAAAAGACACAAAGCTGAAGTTATTCTGCTTTGTGTCTATTCTGAAGAATTGAGTGCGCACGGGCAGAAATGTTGAGAGCGCGAGCAACACATTGCGAGTGAGCGCAAATGCAAAAACTGAGCGACAGGGGCTGCTATTGTGTGTGTGTATGGATAATAGCAAACACTGAAATACATTTTTTGCATGTAGGAATGAATTTTGCTCACTCAAATTCAGCTTTTCTTCGCTCAAAATAAATTTCTCCTCAAAATACAACACTTGTACCTGCAAACTTTTTTACGTGCGCTCAATTTTTTTTTACGTGCGCTCAGAATAGTGGAAGAAATATAACGCCATACCACACACAGCTCATCATATCATGGTGGCCTACTTAAATGGGTAGACGTGATTAGGTGATGGAGGTCAGCTATGTGGGTCAGCCTTCCTTGACACCACACCCTGATCCCACTGCTCCACCCCTCCCGTTTGTAGTTGTGCTACAAATGGTTTACTGGAAGGAAGAGTGAATCAATTTGTTGGTAAATTATTAATAATGTATAAACAGGAACTTAGAAAGCTTCCTGCTTCCTGGTCCCAACTCTGGATAGTCACGTTTTGGGAGAGTCGAATAAGTGGCCAGCTTTCTAAAAAGGATTTCTAAAAATGAGAAGTGCTCCATCTAAAGTGGGATGGATACAGTCACTCCTAACAAGACAGGGGTTTCCCTTAAAGTTTTCCAATTATCCCTCATTGTTATTGTGTAAGTTACTCACATAAAGGCAGTTCTGGTAATATCAAATTATTAGTTATTTCATTACTGTCTCAGCCTTGAGCTGCTCTGGTATTTTCAAGCAATGGTCAAATGTTAAACTGTTACAGAAAGCCTGTGATGACCAGCAACCTTGGATAAAGGTCTCAGACCTATCTCGAGCCAACGTAACAACTAAGGCAACTAGTTTACTCATAAATGGTAAGTTGTTGGGAAACACTTCAGACTTCCCTGAAGTCCATTAAAGAGAACAAAACGTGTGTCATAAGAGAATTGAAATGTAACGATAATTGTGCTGTCTTTATGTTGTCCTTTAGCTCTTATGTAAAAATAATATTAATGGATTTGGTCCATTAATAAAAGACCATGGGATGAAATGAAACACATGCCAGTGCATCAAGCTGTCACGTTCCTGGGTCTGTTGACCCAGCGTTTTGAGTTTTAGTTTATTTGGATTATATGATTGAGTTCTTTAGTGTAGCTAAGTTGTTTATTAGTTTCCCTTTGTGTTTTCTACCGCTGTATTTAAGTTTCCCTCTCCCTTTGCCTTTATGTGTTTCATGCTGCGTGTCTTATGTTGTCAAATTTATATTGTCTTGTCTTCGTCACGTTTCCTGTTATATTTTGAAGGTCTGTGTCCTATGTCAGTGTAGTCAGCTTTGCTTCCTTTGTCTCGTTATGTCAGACTAGTGTCAGCTGTTTCTCCATGTGTTTCCACTTCCCCTAATCACCCTTGTGTGTAATTAGTTTGTGTGTTTCTCTTCATTCCTCGTCAGGCTGTCTGCTGTCACGCCATGTTCTTTACACCAGGTTTCATGTCCAGGTTGTTTCATATTGTTGTTTAGATTTCCCAGTTTAGGTTTGTGTTCATTTTGCTTCAGTTTTCCTTGCCTTTTGTTTGTACCTTTTACCAGCCTCATTAAACGGCTCGCTTTTTGTTAACATTTAAGTTTTGTTCCCTGTTCCTTGGGGTCTGCGTTTTGGGTCCTTCTCATCAATTCATACAGTCTGCCTTCGCCAGACTGTGACAGAACGACCTGACCGTGATGGACCCAGCGGACATTTATTTCACAGACTTTTTTGAATTAAAGATTCGTGTTACGATTCTTCACGCACTTTGGATTATTTCCTCTGCAGGCAAACAGGAGGAGGAGAAGGAGGCTACTCGGGCTCAGATGACCCAGATAGCCACGGCTAACCCAAGGTTTCTGGATTTTTTGCCTGAGGGTTTTAAAGAACTTTGTTACTGCCTCAACCTGCTCTCATTGAACATGCTGGCTTCAGGCTCTCGCCTGTGTCACCACAGCAGCAGACAAGTGCTGTGTTTTCCTCAATACAACCAGTGGCTGCTTCAAGCGCTACATTCCTCTCAGCTGTAACGGCACCAGCCTCCACAACCACAGTTTCCGGGAGGAGCCCGTCAAGCCATCAGCGTCGCCTGCAGCTGCCTCGTTAGCTGCCTCGTCAGCTTCAGTTTCACCTGCAGCAGCCGCTTCAGCTTTGCCTTCGCCTTGCCTGGTCCGGCTTCGGCTTCGCCTGGTCCGGCTTCGGCTTCGCCTGGTCCGGCTTCGGCTTCGCCTGGTCCGGCTTCAGCTTCAGCCTCGCCTGGCCCTGCCACGACCCAGCCAGAGGTCGACGCCACGCCTCTGCTCGTCTCGCCTGCTCGTCTCGCCTGCCACGCCTGGTCCTGCCACGCCTGGTCCTGCCACGCCTGGTCCTGCCACGCCTCAGCCCGAGGACGTCGCACACCTGGTCCGGCGCTCACCAAGCCTGGTCCGGCGCCCGCCAATCCATGTCTATGGAAAACCAACAAGGCTGTTTTTCCATGGCCACGCTGCCGTCGACCACCAGCCAAGCCACTTGTGAGTCTTCATTCTTGGCCACTTTCTGGGCCGCTGGCTGGATATCATCACCGTCGTGGGCGGCCTCCTGATCTGCTCCATCGCTGCTGTTGGAAAATAGTCAACATTTATGCACATGAGACACATATGAGACAATGATTGAGCTGCTAGAAGACATTTTTTTAACAGTAGTCTAGTGTAATCTAACAAATATTTCTTTAGTTTCAAGTACTTTAAAATCAGAAAGCTATAAAAGCTTGCTTGTCATCCATAACTCAAAATTTAATTTTTTATTGTGAAAATAACTCAAAATTTCGAGTTAATAAGTCAACATTTGAAGTTAGTTTCTCTAAATGTTAAGTTAGTAAGTTGAAGCTTCGAGTTAATGCTGCCAATCAAGTCAAGTGGCTTTTATTGTCACTTCAAACATGTACAGTGGTACAGTACTGGTGCTACATATGACATATAACAGACAAACACAGGACTACGTAAAGTGCAATGTGTAAAAATTGCAAATGCACAAGACAAAACAGTGCAACACTAGACAGACCAGGACGATACAGGCACAAGACAGTGCAATGGAAATATGCACAAAACTGAGTATTGTGCAAAAAGTAACTTGGTGTCTGAAGGTGTGTGTGTGTGTGAGCATGTGTGAGAAACTGCAGATAAGTGCTTGGTTGTGACATGTATGAAGGTGTCACAACCAGTGTCCGTGATGGAGGGAAGAGAAGCTCCAATGATCATCACGCGATTAGTCCCGTACTTTAGCTAGAATGGAAAAAAAGGCACAAAGCTGAAGTTATTCTGTCTTTACGTTGCACAGCTGCCTCTTCTCCCCTCATTCTCTCTCCCTCCCTCTCCTGTTGCTACTCTGAATGGCTTAATTTTCTTGTTACTTGGAAACAGACGGGTGGACACAGACACACTCAAAATCAGGTAGTGATAGCATCAGTGAGCTAGGAATATATATGTTAATAGGAAAATTGTACTTAGTAATCAGTATAATCTTTTAATGATATAAGTTTGCATATGGTAGAATGCTGCATGTAATCATTTGTGTGTAGAAGTATATAGTTGGTGGCATATTGAAAGAATGTCTCATCCTAGGAGGTCTGTAACATTCTAGAGTGTTCACCCCCACATCCTAGGAGCATGGGAGAGGTCGTACCTTGTCTTATTGTTTTACGGTAGGATTAATGTAGCTATGTCATCTATGAAACCGTGCTGACCATGCAGTACTCAGTAGTGTACTCATTCATAACCATTAGCTGTAAGATTGGTAGCTTATCAGTAGCGTTGATAGCTGATGCCTTCCACGTTCTGCTTCATGGTAACAAGACTATTACTATTAACTTACTTACGTACCTTCACCGAGCTTCCTGATTGGCAGAGGTAACTTGAAATTTCAAGTTTTTTCAAAGAAATCTCGACTTCTTAACTCAAAATTTGAAACACACATCTTGAAATTTTGAGTTATGGATGGCAAAACAGTTTTTTTTCAGCTTCCATAGAACGCTCATAATGGTTGTGTAAGTGCTTTAAAAGAGATCACTATCTTAATTACATAGTAGCACTTCATATCACACTATCGGTTTGCAAATTGTGTGGGCTCATGCAGTACACTGGCAACAATATTTGTTTTCTTCTATGTTTGCATGTTGTTATTGTTGTTAGATATGCTGAATTAATTTTTTTATTGCTGACCTGTGTGTTTTGCTTATGCAATAATGTGAATATCTTATCTCTGGGACTAATACTTATCTTACTACACAATTTATTTATTGCATTTTCCAGGAAGGCCGTTCAAAGTCTTTTCCAAGAAACATTAAGACATATCATTGAGGCAGATCTTTCAAGTGCCCGTTTACCCGACAGGCTTAAGCCTCCTTGCACTCGTTCCAAGTATGTTTTATTATAGATTTATTGGGTTTGGTGGATTTATTGGACATTGGATCAGCCTAATAAGAGATGTGTTTGCCGTTCATTTGTTCATGAGTCCTCGGCACGTCTACACTACACTCATGATACTTCTTTCAGAACTGATTTTTCATGCTGTGTTTGATTCGTTGCCCTTGTGAAAGACTTTGCAGGGTGAATTTTAAAAAGTGCTCAATAAATTATCATATTTTTTCTGTTATTTTTATTACTATAAAACATTTATAAACATTATCGATTACATATATCTTATATTTTTCTCTTTAATATTTCTGCAGAAGATAAAATTAGGATTATTAAGACAACGTGAATAATGGAACGCTAATCCAGTCCAAGAATAACTTCTGTGGCTGTAAATGAGCATAATATGTCAACTTTAATTATGTCTTTGTTTAAACTTTGCAAATAATCGATTGTAATCAGGCAGTACGGTGGTGGAGTGGTTTGCACTGTTGCTTCACAGCAAGAAAGTTCTGACTCCACCGGCTGGTTGGCCGTCACTAACAAGACAAATTTGCAGCGATCAGAGAAGTTTGAGACAAGTGTGTGGAGCGCCAGCCAGCCCATATTTACTCGAATTCCAAACTTTACTCTTAATGAGTATCCGGTTCCTTTGGGGGATGTTGACCTTTTAAGCAGTATATGTCAAGTAAGCAGTCTAAATATTGCATAAAGATATGGGCAACTTGTGCTGCAGGGCCAAGTTATAGCTGGAATATACAGGTTTACACGGGGAAACCTGCAGACAGTGTTCCTGAAAAGAATCAAGTGAGGTTTGTAGTTCTGGAGATCGATTGGAGGTCTGAATGGACATAAGATGATAATTTCTTCATCACCTGAAGTCTTAGTAAGAAGCTGTGTCAGACACGTGTACTTTGGGGATAATTTCCTCTGTACACAAATAAAATATTCTCAGTTAAAACAGGTGTTACTTTATATGACTGCATAAAAATTTAAAAATGTATCAAAACAAATGTTCTTGGTAACTTTGACCCAAAGTGGTCTGTGATCAACAGGATCCTATATTTTATCCGATTATTGCTTATAGTCAAAATAATCCTGAAATGATCCCTTTTATAACCCGAATTCAAAGCATATAAAGTCAGAATATTGACACATACAGGGCATAAAGTACAAACACATGTTCAAAAACTGTAATGTCCATAACAACTTAGGTTGATAAAAAGATCAACACAAGAAGTAGTGATAATATAGCTATTATAGTTTTTATGAATAGTCTTAAAGGAACAGACATTTTTGGGACTCATTGTTGTAAATGTTCCTGTCATAACACCATACTAAGTGTGAACCTAGGAAAGAAAATATGTTTGGTGGCCAAAGTTACAGTATTTTCTTTCTTTTGAATTGATAAGTTCACATACACATGCTTCAAACAAGCTCATATTAACATGTGTTATTTACAATAGGATTAAAAAGAGCTTCATAAGTTTGTAAATAAGATGTTTCTTCCAAAAATATTTTAATCAACTCCATCAGAGAATTTAAATATTAGTGAAAACTTGGTAATAAAGGGATTCACGGACTTTAATTATACCACTGAATGATGTGGCCACACTTACTGGTCTGGGTACACGAGTGGGAGGAGAAAGACCAACATCATAATGGGCTGAGCTTCACCTGCTGTGAAAAGCTGTATCCTTATCCAGAAAGTAGATGTTGGAGGACAATGAGAGTGATCTGAGTGAGAAGAAGGCACAGCAAAGGGAATGAGACTTTAAGCTACAGTCTGAGGCTGACCTGAGCATTTGTATTAACGGTCTAAATAACAGTTTGATTACAATTTTTAAGGCATTGTATCCAAGAATGGCAACTTCTTGGCAATTTACACTTATTCTGTGCATGCTGCTGATGGCGTGTGGAGGCTTGAGCCTGGCTAGTGAAGAAGCAGAACCCCGAAATTCTCAAACAGACACTGGGACGGGCTCAAACTCTAACGCAACTGAAGAGGGTGGTCATGGAGCGGTGCCCATCACTACACTGCCTATTGTGACCTGGAAGTGGCATCACGTCACCACACAGTACCTGGTGGCCCTGTGGATCCTGGTTGCCTGGCTCTGCAAACTCAGTAAGTCTTGCAAAGCCAAATTGATGGAAGTGCTCTTCTTCCGGCATTATAAACTCCTCTGCACCCAAGAAATTTTGTAATTTTTAAATATGTATGTAGTTTAGGGTTATTCTGATCATCTATTTTTGTCACTGGGTCAATTTCTTAATTGTTTTAATTATTTCTCAAGGAAGTGCTCACAAAATAAATAAAAATAGTTATAAAAAAAGAGTGTGTAAGTTCACTTATATTCAAATAGGGCCAAATCTTATATCACAAGGGAGGATTCAGGGTCATCTGATCCAGGCCTAACAGTATGCTTAGCAAAACGGAAAGTTTTAAGCCTAATCTTAAAAGCAGACATGGTTTGCTACAGGCTCTCCCTCCCATTCTATTTTTAAATAATCTAGGAACCACAAGTAAGCCCACTGTCTGAGAGCAGAGTGTTCTAATGGGGTTATATGGTACTATAAAGTTATTAAGATAAGACGGGGCCTGATTATTTAAGACTTTGTAAGTGAGGAGCAGGTTTTTGAATTCAATTCTGGATTTAACAGGGAGCCAATCAAGAGAAGCCAAAACAGGAGAAATATGCTCTCTCTTTCTAGTCCCTGTCAGTATTCTTGCTGCAGCATTTTGGATTAACTGAAGGCTTTTCAGGGAGTTTTTAGGACATCCAGATAATAATGAATTACAGTAGTCCAGCCTGGAAGTAATAAATGCATGAACTAGTTTTTCAGCGTCACTGTGAGACAGAATGTTAAAAATTACCCCAAGTTTGGTGGCCAAGCTAATGTCATCCAGAGTAAGCATCTGGTTAGATACCATATTTCTATGATTTTATGGCCAAGTACAATAACCGAATTTTTCTTTGAATTTAGAAGCAGAAAATTGGAGGTCAACCAAGTCTTTATCTTTAAGACCTTTCTGCAGTTTGTGTTATCTGGCTTTATGGATAGATAAAGTTGTGTTTCATGTGCATAGCAGGGACAATGTAAGGTATGCCTTTTAATGATATTGCCTAAAGGAAGCATGTTGATCATAATCAGGATTGAAATATTAATTAATGGTAGGACTTCTTTGAGCAGTCTTATAGGAATGGGGTCTAAAAGACATGTTGATAGTTTGGAGGAAGCAATAAGTTAAGTTAACTCAGAAAGATCAATTTGAGAAAAAGACTAAATGAATATCAGTGGTACAGAAAGTGGTTACATCTGTGAAATGATTATGAGTAATTTTTCTTTAATGGTTAAATTTTCATTCGTGAAGAAATTCATGAAGTCAGTACCAGTGCTGTCAGCGTTAATCTCGTTAAAACCGCTCTAACGCTTTTACGCCGTGCAGCCCCGCACACTGCGCTAACTCGCTAATGGAGATTTGCCGCGTTAATGCAGTTATGGCGTTAACATCATTTTAACGAGATTAACGCTGACAGCACTAGTCAGTACCAGTTAACATTAAATGAATGGCTTGTTCAACAGAGTTCTTACTTTTTGTTCGCCTGGAAACAAGGCTAAAGAGAAACGTAGGGTTTTTCTTAATTTCTTTAATCAGTGATGAACATGATTGATGAAGATGTTCCAGCTTCCCAGCAGTCGCAAACACTTTTTAGAGGCTAAATGATGATCTTCAAAATTAGTGATACGCCATTTCCTCTCCAGCTTATGACTAATCTGCATTAAGGCACATCTTTGACAGTTAGCAAAATGTTATAACTTAACATTGTTGACCTAATGAGACAATTTTTATTAAGCCATCAGGTAGGACTGAATAAGGTGATATTATATTGCTTATATTGTAATTACTGATAAATTACAGCTGGTGACATGACTTTTCATGGCTTATTGGAACTCACATTCTCCACCTCTTCAATTATTTTCCCCCCATGTCATTCCTCATTATTACACATGACTTAATTTCTGAACATCTATAGTTTTATTTCATTGCATATGTGAATTGGATGGGTTGTTACCAAGATCTGGTGAGAATATCATTTCAATAGCACCTTTAGAAATATATTTGCTTAGAAAACTGGTGACTTATCTTACCTGCTATATATCTGTCCACAGTCCCTAAATATAAATAAAATATTGCAACAGTTGCAAATGATCAAATGGAGTTTTATGTATATGGTTTTACTTAAAGTGCAGTGAAGGTTTGAATGTTTGCCAGCTCCTACCTGACTACAAGCAGACTGGCTTAAAATCAAAGGTTGTTACAAAGGTTGATAGTATTGATTAATGGTTCTTGTCTTGATCTTTTTTTTCTCCTCTCAGTCATTGAGTCCAACCACCATGTCACCAACGTCATACCCGAGAGCGTCCTTCTCATCTGCTTCGGTTTTGTTTTGGGTGGCATGATTTGGGGTGCAGACAAGATGCAGACCTTCAGGCTGACCCCGACAGTCTTCTTCTATTTCCTGTTGCCTCAAGTCATTCTGGACGCAGGCTACCACATGCCAAACAAACTGTTCTTCACCAACCTGGGTGCCATCTTGGTCTATGCCGTCATTGGGACCTGCTGGAATGCTGCCAGTTTGGGGCTGTCGCTGTGGGGGTGTCACATGGGAGGATTCATGGGTAAGAGAGGATTTTTATTTTGTTTCATTTCAGCAAACCTGCTACCACGGCTCACATAGAGGAAGTGATGTCAAAGCTCAGCGGCCCGAGACGAGAGATGGACTCAAACGCAGATTCAACCTGAGACTCGAGAAAGTGATAAACAAAAGAACTTTATCTAACAATGGCGTGATGCACAAGGTGAACAGAGCTAAGGTTGTGAACTGAGCAGGGACTATGAACATGAACTGTGAGACTAAGGGAAGGTTGCAAATAACATGAAGTGTGAGAGGACACTATGCTGGCTGGAATTGGGATCTTGGTGGGGGAAGCAGAGACAGGTCAAAGGTAAAAAAAAAAAAAAGGTCAAGAAATTTCCAGTTAACTCTGTCAAATGCTTTTTCTGCATCTAAAGAAAATATTGTAGTTTTGATGTTTTTACTGTATGAGTAGTCTATTAAATTAAATAATCTACGTGCGTTTGTTGATGAGTGCCTACCTTTTATGAAACCAGTTTGGTCAGGATGAATTAAGAGGGGGGTTATTTTCTCTAGTCTCTTTGAGAGAGCTTTGCAGATTATTTTAAGGTCTACATTTATAAGGGATATTGGACGATAGCTTGAGGGAAATAAAGGGTCTTTTCCTGGTTTTAGCAAGAGATTAATGTTTGCAGAATTCATATTTGATGGAAATCTGCCGTCTTCTTTGATTTCCAACGACGTTCTGTAAAAAACTGGTGCTAAAATCGTCCAGAATTCTTTGTAAAATTCTGCAGGAAAGCCATCTGGACCTGGAGCCTTATTATTGGGCATGCTTATCAGGGCTTCCTGGAGTTCACCTGATGTCAGTGGCGAATCCAGTGCCATTGCTTGAGTGTCTAATAATTTTGGAAGAGTTATGTTGTCCAAAAACTGATCAATTTCCTTTTTAGATGGGTTTATTTGTGGTGAATACAACGTCTTATAGAAATCCCTGAAAATGTTGTTTATTTGTTTCGGGTCACATATTGTGTTCCTAGATGAATCTTGAACAGCACATATAGTTGTTTTTTCTTAATTTATTTTTAGCTGGTTTGCCAGAAATTGACCGGATTTATTACCATGTTCATAATTTTGTAAGCGTAGTCTTTGTACTAAGAATTTTTTTTAATCAATCATCTCATTTAAATCTAGTTTTGTTTTGCGTATTTTGTTCAATGTTTCCTGATCTTGGTGGGACACGTAGGCTTCTTCTAGTGATTTTTTGTTTTTTTATCATTTCTGAATATTTTTGTTTTCTTGTTTCTTTTTATGTGATGGGAAATAAATTTTTTCTGGTTTTTCTGGTTCTTGCCTGAGACGAGTAAATGTTGATCCAAGGCCTAAGCTGAAAACACAAAGACCGAGAGGTCACACAAGGTTTTAGCTGATGATCTGGTGGAGAGTGCAGGTCAGAGTTGGTCTTAAATACTGTGCACTGATTGCGGTCAATGAGCCAGCATGAGTGGAGTCAGGATCTCGGGAGAGAAGTGGAAAACTACTCCAGGAAGACCAACACTCACTGGATCATGGCACTTTTAATGCTCTAAGTGGGAGTCTATAGAGATTAATTTGCCTTTGGAACGAGCATCAAGTGGCCACTAGAGGAACTGCAGTTTGTAGTACTTCAGCCTTGGCTTTGTTTTTTTGCCTTGAAATTTGTTCTGGAAACAAAGACACGTCACACAAATGATATTTCTACATCCGTGGTGACTCAGGAAAGCTGCCTGAGAAGAGTTTTCTTTAGTATAAAACCAATCCTTTAAAACATTCCTTTTACTCTTTGTTTGGATACATTAAACATCGACATCACTAACAGCTAATTTGACTTCCTTTTAACACTTCATCAAAATGCAGACAAATGAAAATAAGATTTAAGTGGATTTTTAGTTCATTACAGCTCCAGGTTTGTCTGAGACTTTATACCAGGAGCCCCCAATCCAAGTCCACGAGGGCCGGTGTCCCTGCAGGTTTTAGATGTGTCCTTGATCCATCACAGCTGATTTAAAAGGATAAATTGCCTTCTCAACATGTCTTCAAGTTCTCCAGAGGCCTGGTAATGAACTAATCACGTGATTCAGGTTTGTGGACCCAGGGTGAGATCTAAAACCTGCAGGGACACCGGCCCTCATGGACTGGGATTGGGGACCCCTGCCTTAAACCTTTGGGTGAAGAATACTGAGTCTGACCACTGCCAAACCAGTGCACTGGATGAGACTGGAGAGAGATTTGACATGGACTTTTCCTACCAATAAATGAGAATGTTTTACCAAATGACACAGCATTTCATTCCAGCATTTCAGTTTGCAGCAAAGTGCCAGATTGATCATAGTTACAGTACAATTGAGCAAAACTGAATATATTTCCTGCTCTTTGTATCTGTACAGGTGACCTGGACATCAGTCTGCTGCAGTACCTTCTTTTTGGCAGTCTGATGGCTGCTGTGGACCCCGTGGCCGTCATCGCTGTGTTTGAGCAGGTCCACGTTAACGACGTCCTCTTTATCATAGTGTTTGGAGAGTCGCTGCTCAACGATGGTGTAACAGTGGTTCGTATGCATCATTGCTTTGTTTAGCGTTACTTAAGTAGCATAACAGTTTGTGAGTTTGCTGAGACACCCATCATAGCAATGTAGTAGAGTAAGTAAACACTTGGGCCCTCTAGTGTAAGAGTTTTACAAATTGCACATGCAATGTGCAATTTGTAAAAGGAAACTATGAAAGGTCAGTTTGGTAACAAAATGCATTTATGTAACTATAGCATGTTGTACTGCATAAGGACAGTGAAACAAAATCTGACCAGCTGAATTCTTTCCTCCTTCCTTCGTCTCTGTAAATGTACAGTCGTGGTGAAAAGAAAAAAGCTCTTTTACGTATCAGGACATAGTAAATAATATCTGGTCCTTAATAGTCTCAAAATTAGGTGAATCAAACCAGAGGTGTCATGAGTTTGCAGCGCTTGCAGACCCATTTGGAGTGTTAAGTTGAAGACCAAGATGCAGATATGCAGAAAAAGAAGAAATAAACAGAAAATACACCTTTATTGGTTAAAATGTCCAGCAACAACATAACATTAACAAAAGCAGCTGGAGTAACACTAGGGAACACACTGGGAGTAAAGAGACAGTCTGACAAGGACTAAGAAGAAGACAGAATTATTTATGTACAGTGGTGTGAAAAAGTGTTTGCTCTGCCATGCAGGCCATTTCTGCCCAGTGTCTAACTTATGATGGAGTCATGAACTCTGACCAGGACTGAGGCAAGTTAGGCCTGCAGTTATTTGGATGTTGTTCTGGGTTCTTTTGTGACCTCTTGGTTGAGTTGTTACTGAACTCTTGGAAAAATCAGAATCAGAATCAGAGAGACTTAATTTATCCCCAAGGGGCAATTAAGATACAACAGAGCAGCATGATGTTAAAAACAAGGACGGGGCGTAAACAGGCAAAACGAATGAGAAAAAAAATACTTAAAATACACAGTATATACACAGTTTTAAAATTAAAGTCACTGAATAAGTGAATAAAAAACTGTAGGTGACTAAAAGTGAATAAACTGTCGGCAGTATAAAAAGAGTGTAGAGTAGTTTATGTTTATGGTGTGGGAAATGGGCTTATTGGCTGGAGTTAAAAAGCAGAGTGGCTTTCAGACAAAGGTGGCTCGCTGCATTTTCTCCTCCTGCAGAAAATGCAGTGGAGGCGCCGCCCAGAGAGGGAGCCGTTGAAATGCGGCGTGAAGAATGTGAGAGGGGTCATTAATAATTTTGGCTGCCTGTCTAAGGGCCTGTTGGCTGAAAAACCTGTTCAACAGTTCTGACAGGCAGGCCAATGATTTTAGAGCACACTGATGCAGTGTGCTGCAGTCTGTTCCTGTTCTGAAGGCTGAGGGAGTGGAGCCAGCAGGAGATGGAGAAGGTCATGATGCCTTCCAGGAAGGCATAGTAAAAAGTCATCATGATGGGTGTGCTGACTCCAAAGTAGTTGAGTTTCCTAAGGAGGTATAGCCATTGGTAGTCAAAGGAGCTTGCAAAGAAAAGCGACTGAGAACCTTCACAGACATATAGCCATTGGTGGCACCTCTGTGTTGGCAGAGAATTTCAGGAGGTTGTCAGAGATGGTTCCCAGGTATTTGTATACCTCAACTACCTCCACTGGCTTCCCATGGATGGTGGTGGTGACTGAAGCAGCCAGATCCCTCTGCCTACTGGAGATGGTCACCACCATCTCTTTGGTTTTGCTCACGTTCAGTTCAAGTTTGGAGCTGTTACACCACTCTACAAACTCCCGCATGCTCAGCACCCTCACCTAAATCATAAGGCGTTGCCATGTTGAGAATGTGATAGAAGTTTTTCTCCTGTTGAATGGTACAAGCTAGAATGGACAAGTCTGGAAAACATTTTTACCAGATGACCAGTCATTAATTTTTCTTCCATCCAATTTTTCTTTCATCTCTTAGGTGCTCTTCAATGTGTTTGATGCATTTGTGTCACTGGGAGGATCCCAAATTGATGCTGCAGAAATTGCTAAAGGAATAGGTAAGACATGACATTTATTAAGCTGTTAATAGAGAATTTATCAGTGCATGCAGCTGACTGCATGTTTCCACAACCTTATAAACTAGGGCTGAGTGATGAAGTCACTTGCGTGAATCACAAAACATTTCTTCCACTGAAAATGATTTGTCCAGATGAACAGAATTTACTTTTTGGGACTCTCTCTCCACAGTTTCCTTCTTTGTGGTTGCATTTGGTGGTTCCCTTGTGGGCATAGCATTCGGCCTACTAATTTCACTTCTGACCAGATGCACAAAAAATGTCAAGATCATCGAGCCAGGCTTCATCTTTGTCATGGGATACCTTTCCTACCTGACTGCTGAGATGCTTTCTCTGTCTGCTATCCTTTCGTGAGTATTTCACAATTGAAATATCATTTATTTTGTTGTGTCTTATCCATTTTCTATATGTAAAAATGTAGTAAACATATTTAGATGCACACAATTTATATTTGTGTTTCCTTCTGTAGGACTACATTCTGCGGTGTGTTATGTCAGAAGTACGTCAGAGCAAACATGCATGAGCATTCAGTCCAAACTGTCAAATATGCCATGAAGGTTTTCGCCAATGGATCAGAAACCATCATCTTTGTTTTCCTCGGTATCTCGGCCATCGATAAGGTTATCTGGGTTTGGAACACGGGCTTCATCCTCCTCACAGTCTTCTTCGTCTTTGTGTATAGATTCATTGGTGAGATTTGGTCCTTTTGCTATCACATGCACACATTGTGATTTAAAGGTTTGTGTGTTATACAAAGAAATTTTCTGTGTTTGTACTGCAGGTGTGTTTTTCCTCACCTGGATCCTTAACAGGTACAGGCTGGTCCCGCTGGAATTCATAGATCAGGTGATTATGAGCTACGGTGGCCTACGAGGGGCTGTTGCGTATGGCCTGGCTGTGATGCTGGATGAAAACAAGATAAAAGAGAAAAACCTGATGGTCTGCACTACACTCATTGTGGTTTACTTCACTGTCATCTGGCAGGTAGTGAAAGTTTGGTTTTTGTTATTAAATGTATACATTATTTTCTTTCTTCTTACACAGTCCGCATTAGAGCTAAAGGTTTGCACATTACTGCTTCACATTGTTGCAGGGAATGACGATGAAACCTCTGGTCACGTGGCTGAAAGTAAAGAGAGCTGAAGTGAAAGAGCTCACACTCCTAGAAAAAATGACAAACAAGGTAAATCTTAAAAAACATCTCATGTTTCACCTACACAACAATTTTCTGTCCAGTTATTAGAGTCCTTCTCCTTTCTTTAGATGTTTAATCACACTCTGGTCGCCATAGAAGACATATCAGGACAAATAGGACACAACTGTCAGAGGAGCAAGTATGAAAAGACTTGATACATAAATTCAAAATGCCTTTTCATTTTAAAATAGGCTACAGTGATCTGTTTTCTTTTTGCTAAGGTGGAAGTATTTTGAGGAGAAGTGGATGTCGAGGATTTTGATGAAGCCGTCTGCAAGGAAGAAACAAGACCAAGTCTTTGATGTCTTCCATCAGCTGAACCTCAAGGATGCTATGGAATATGTGACTGAAGTGAGCATCATTTGTACATTTTAAGTATATTTTGCTGAAATGCTCATTTTGGAAAACTAATAAGTTTGCCGCATGTAAAGAAAGCTCTGTCTTCTTCTGTTGCAGGGCGAGCGTAGAGGCTCACTGGAATTTATCCGTAAAGAAAGTGTTGCTATTGATTTCAGGAAAAAGTTTGAAAGTGAACACTCAGAGGACATGCCTGGCATGAGGGCGAACATGTCAAATGGTCACTGTGCAAAGCCCACTACGAGGTAAGCAATCTGGATTTTTAAGAGGAGAGCTAAAAGCAGACTTACAAGCCATTATATAATTGGGTGGTGATGAATCAGAGGCCACAAAAAATTATTTTAATTTGAAGAAAAATCTAACTAGCTAACTAGGAGCACTGCAACTATTCAGTGCCTGAAAACAGCTCATTTCACAACCATATTTTAAAATATAAACCAGAGGGAACATAGCCCTTTTAATATTCTAGTATTACTTTAAATCACTGACACGATTGTCTTCCTCTGTACTAGAGACCCTATTCCATCAGTAAGCGTGGAAATGCACGAGCACGCCATGAAGGCTAAGAACGAAGCTGAGGCAGTTAACGCTCACAACCTTCTGGATCAGCATCTTTACAAGAGCAGGAAGCAGGTAATGAGCACATTCAGTCATCACATGGAGGGCTTACTAAAGCAGCTTAGTGCTGCACTTTCATTTCATTGGAGACAAAATGTTAAATGTTGTCATTGTGTTACTTAAATTTGTAAGTCTTAGTTCAAGCACCATGATCAAAGACATTCCTTTGTTTCTGACCTCCCCAGCCTGTTGGTGGGGGAGGCTGTAGTGTTTTATTATGGGCACATCCTACGGTTAGCGTTCTGTTTCTTATTTAGTGAGGATGTTTTACTTCCTGCCTTTTTGACCTCACCTGTGTTTGTGTATGTTGAGACCATTGGAGGGGTTAAGCCATATACAGGGTAGATGATCCTTTTTGTGTGCAGGAGGTCACACAAATGCACACCCTAACACAAACACACACACACGTGCACACACACATTCTTGCACATGCACACACACACACAGATGCTTGCACATACATGCACACACACATACACATTCACACACACACACACACAGAGATGCTCGCACATGTATGCACACACACACACACACATAGATGCTCGCACATACATGTACACACACACACACACACACACACACACACACAAAATCAAAGTAAAATCAAAACAAAAAATGCATATGTAACACTTTTCTTATGTCCTGCTCATGCCAGTCACTCAATTCCCGTGAAAAGATATGAAAGGTTATTCTACTGTTCTCCTTAAAGGTGACACTAATAAAACTAATAAAAAATATATATATATCAGTCAGGACCACGGTAGAAAGATATTTCCAGGAATCAGCATCAACAGATGCAAATGATCAAGTCAGGCACAGCAGTTACAGATGCAACTGTGAGCAGTTTCATGCACCTCAAATCCAGCTGCCTGAGATTTATATTTGTAGAATTTGTATATTTGTATATCAGCACTGAGACCAGCTGAATTGCCTGGACTGTGGCTGAGCTTGACTTCATGGTCTTCATGGTTTGTTTTTATCAGTGAGTTTTCTTTTCTTGTTCATAGCATCGCCACAGGTTCAGTCGCAGCAAATTCATAATCAACAAAGATGAGAAAGAAGTCCAGGAGATCTTCAAGAGAACCATGAAGAACCGAATGGAGTCATTCCAGCCTGCAAAGACGGGCGTTTCACCAAAGACGGTCATCAAGCACACAAAGAAGGAACACCAGCAGAAGGTAAAGAGAAAGAGAGGGAATGAGTTTACCACAAAGAGCAAAGAGCTGATTATGTCTTTGTGAGGTTCAGTGAAGAAGAAAAGTGTCTTTTGCAAATACGGCCCTTACTGATTCTTTATTTTCAGTTCTGTTTTTTGTTGTACAAAATAGTAAATAATTCCCTATTGAGCCTTTATTAAACTTCCTTGAAATAATATTCATAAACTCTCTTCCATGTGTGAAAGTGGACAAAAATATTGGATTTTGCTTCTTGAAGTAAAATTTAAGTAAAATCAATCTTTTTTTAAAATTTTTCTTTTGTCTGTTTGGTACAGTTTCAATTCCAAAAAAAAGGAAGTTGTTTAAAATATATTATTATTATATATATAATTACTACAAAATTCCAATGATTTGTACATCTCACAAATCTATATTTGATTCAAAATAGAGCAAAATAGAATCATAAAACATATCATATGTTTAAACTGAGAAATTAAACTCAGAAGATGTCAATTTTTAAGAAAGATATTTATTTTGAATTTGATGGCAGCAATACATCTCAAACGAGTTAGGACATCTCCATGTTTACCACTGTGTGCCAGCACACAGAACAGCCCATAAACTTCCCGACATTCCCTGAAAAATATGTTGTCTGGTCAGTCCAAAACTCAGGACCATGACACTTTGGCCCAAAGAAGATAGAAGTGTCCGGATCATGTTCACAAATGGCTTCTTCTTTGGAGGACAGAGCTCTGACCTGCATTTGTTGATTAACTTGATTAACTTGTTAATGAGCCCATGCAGTGATTTCCATGGCAGAATTGTGTTTTTAATGCCGCGCTGCCTGAGAGCCAGAAAATTACCTAAATCCAATATTGATTTTTAACATTGCCCCTTTTGCAGATCCTTTACATTTCTTGTTGATATTATGTACTATAGATGCTGAGATATTCAGTGTCTTCACAATTTTACATTAAGGAACTAGGAATTAGTGTGAAGTTATCGCACAATTTGTAGACCCAGATTTTTGCAGATTTGTGCCCATCTTTGCTTCTGAGACACTGAGACTTATTTAAGGTGCTCTTTTTCCTTCCAGTCATTACTGACCTGATGCCACTTAACCTAAAAAGCTGAAAAATGTTCCTCCAAGCTTTTCTTATTGTTTTTATAGTTTTCCAGCTTTTAATTGTCCTGCTCCAAGTCTTTTTGTGTTGCTGTCATCCAATTCAACATGAGCTAATATTGTTCTTAAAATGGCAAATTATTTCTGATTTATTGTGAATAAAATCAAGGCGTTGCTGTTTTTTTACTGGGATTATACCATTTTAGCAGACATAAATTGATATTTAAGTGCTTCTGTTTTTTATCATGTTATGCAGGGCTGAATGATTCCATCCAATCTCTTCCTCTTGTCCTTGTCAGGGTAACGGGGGGCTTGAAGCCTATCTCAGCTACTGTAGGACTGGACAGGTCGTCAGTCTGTCGCAGAGCTAACACGCAGAGACACCAAACTATTCCCACTCATATTCACACCTATGGGCAAAATAGAGTTAACCTAACCCTACCAACAGAATGTCTTGAGAGGACCTTCTTGCTGGGAGGCAACTGTGCTCATCACCGACCATAACAGTGCCAATCTCTGCTTCATACTGCTGCAGAGAACAATATTCAAATATATTTAAAGTATTGTGTAATAAATGTATCATATTGGTTTATTACCAGAGCTCATATAGAACTTTAAGACCGATACCTACACAGATATTTTTAAAAAGTTAAATATTCCTTTATACCTTTTTCTTTTCAGATACATGAAACACTAGTAGACATGATACATTTGTGATGTCTAATTATTTCCTCAATTCAGCTGGTTGTTGTTTGTAGTGTTGCAAACATGCTTGTTGCCATCAGGGAAGTTGCAGAGTGCCCTCTGCTAGACAAAATATGTAACAGCAACATTGGTAGCATAGTTGAAGGCCATTGGTCTTGTCTCTTTTTTTACTTCACCTTCCATGTTTTTTGAAACATAGCGTGTGATCAAATGACTCTTCCTCCTCTTACAGATGCCAAAAGGAAAGTCAAAAAGCCAGACTAAACTCTCCTATTCGGGTGATGAAGGTTTGTACGTCTGCTTTTGTTGTTGTTGTTGTTGTTTTATAGATTTAAAACAAATTTTCTCATTTTCATTTATAGATTTTGGGTTCTCAGAGGGAGATAGCGCCTCTGGCTATGACTTGCCATACCCTTCTTTCCCCATGAGAGATTCCAAACCAGGAGGTAAAATAATCCACTTTCTACATCCCGTATGAAAATGAGAGAAAACATATTTTTCAGAAATAATTAAGAGCAGAAAATGCTTTTACTATAAACACAAAGATTACAACATATAACAAAGGGAACTAAATAGACAGTACATATGCAATACATTTAAAAAAGGTGAAGTACATGTGTGAAAACAACGCATTATCATAGGATTATTATAGAATTGCCTAATTCTGTGCTCACTCTGCAAGCGAACACTTATAAAACATTTTGACAGCACTGAGTCGTGTTGAGTTTGATTTATGTACACAGACAAGAAGGACCAAGCACAATGAAAATCTGCAGACATAAAGAGTTATATAGATTTAGCATCTAGAGAACAGAGGTAATCTAATAAAATATGAAGTACTGCTCAGGTGCATTAATAAAAAGGAGCAGCCAATAATAGTGTCACTTGTATAAAAAAAATAATAATAATGCAGAGAACAGCAATGTCTCCAATATTGAACCCTGAGGTACTAATTCAGTTTTTTTCTTTCATCAAGGTGGGATTGAGAACTCAGCCTTTGTGTCAGATTTGTACCCCACGGAGTCATTGCAGATCCCTCCTTGGCTGGCAGAGGGTGAGCTCGACAGCAGCATGGTGGCTCCGTCACTGCGAGCCCAGGCAAGCCCGCCCACATCACCGATGGAAATGCGCCACCTGGGGCTTCTTCGTGTCAGCACTCGCTCCACTGACACAAAGCAGATGAACAATGATCAATTGCCGCTGCCACCAACACATCCTCCTCCTTCACCTCCCAGTAGCCACATGTAACTGGATCCCAATCCCAACACCCTGTTCTGTCTCACTTGAACCTGGGACAAAGACATAAAACAAACCTCAGACATCTACTCTCATATTGACAAGGAAATGTTTTTTTTTCCGTAGCTGTGTTTAGCTTCTGTGTTTCTACACAGAACATACACAGTTTCAAACCTCTGTGCTCTTCAAACAACCCCTGCTGTTTTTAGGTTCAGCCTTCACTTGACAAAGAAAAACTGCACTGAAACAAATCCTTCATGTTCAACATAAAAGATATGTTGAACACCCTCATATAATCTGTGGTTTGTAGTGAATCTGCCATTGAAAACCATTATTTAAGGATTTTTAAAAATATCTTAATATGATGCCAAAACGTTTCAAATGATGTGGATTTTCTCTATATAGCAATAATAACAACAGGGTTTAAATAGAGTGATTTAAAATAGTTTGTGAATCTATAATCCATAGATTCGTATTGCACAATACAACGAAAGCTTTCACCACCAGGGGGCACTATTTTCCCTGTCAATGTGAGACATACTATTACTAGCATAATAAAATCCTGCATAGGTCAATGATGCACATGGATGTTCACATCTTCCATTCATCACGCAGGATCTTTGTAAGCTTTCGAGTAGGCGTAAGGATGGTTCCACAGTATGTGGCATCAACTTTCACACATGGGTGGATCTACAAGGGGGCATGGGGTCAAATAAAATACTTTTTATTATTTTTATTTTTTAAAAATAAAAATAATCTCTTGCCATCCCTATAGTGCAGCCCTAGTTTTGCATGCGATGGTTTTGTTTATAAAAAAAAAAAAAAGCTAGCATTAACACTTTGAGCACAGCTGAATATAAACTGAATATGAATTCTAAAACTGAATTTATTGCATAGTGTTACTGCCAACCCCCACCCCACACACACTTCACCCTTAAAAAATGGTTCATCCCATAGTGGTGCCCAGCTTTAATTCTTGTTGTCAGTAGCAATCAACCTATGATTGTGCCAGAGCACATTTTGAATGAACACCATGGACATGGATTGTTACACTCTGGAATTGGAGTGAAGGTGAGTGTTCTTAACCCTCTGGGGTTATTGGTATTTTTTTGTTTTTGTTTTTTTATTTGGTTGTTAAGTAAGAGGGGAACGTTTGGGGAGTGATTGCAGCGAGAAAAAGTGAGTTATGAGATGTGAGAGATTTGTGACGTTTAGCGTGTTTGGAGTGTGTAGTTCGTGCGTTGTCTTGTCTTGTGTACTCAGTGTAGTGTAGTTGTTGTTTTGTGTGTTGTGTGTGGCTTCTTATTCAGACACCTGATTGCTTTGTAATTTCAATTTTAGTAGTATTTTTGAATGGTTGTACAAAAACACCTGAGGCATTGGCTGCATTTTTAGGTACAACTTTATTGTTTAAAAAATTTGCACAAAACATTTTAAAGTTTATATTTGCATTTCAAGTTATGAAAATAATTCACTAAAAATATTTGTGGTTATTACATTAAAAATTATATAAGATTTTCCTACTAGGATTTTATGTTTGTTTTTTTTGTGTGATTTCAGATAAACTGTGTTAATACAGTATGTCAATAAAAAAAAATAACTATAAATTTCAACATGTGAAATTGTGCTGAAAAGGACGATACCAAGCAAGGCTAATCTAGGTAAATATAAAGGTCAAATCAAAAGTAATCAAAAATGGCCAATTAAATTGTGGGCCTTAGAGGGTTAACCAAGTAAAATATGAAAAATTAGGTTTAAATTTTTGGTCAAAAGTGTGTTCATGAAAGTGCAGATTTCTGTCATTTTGTTTAAATTTAAGCATGAAACAATTTTAACATTTCTAATAAAAAAAAGTTTGAAACTTAAGTTAGAATTGTGTTTGTAAATGAACCATCCCATTTTGAGTAGCTTTCTGGATTTTGTACTTATTGGGCTACATACTTATTATATAGGCTATACAGTATATACAATCAAAATTCACATGTTTTATTGCATGTTTAATTATGTGGGCTAAAGATAAGAAGAAAGTTGTAGACTATATTTATATGAAGCATGTATATACTTACTGCATTTGATGTATGTTAACCATATATGGATGTAGCACTTGCATACGTGCAAACAAGAAATATGGCTTTGATTTTGATTTCCATGTCAGCCTTAGAACATTTCTTTAGATCTAACTGTGAGGCAAACACACTGCAGTGGGAACTATTTAAACATTTGCACAGATTCAATGCACTCATCTCAAGATTCATAGCACAGTTCAGATTCTTAGCATAGCGATACCGCTTTTTAAAAAATCTTTTTAGGATTTTGGGGGGTTCTGTGGTTTTATTTGGGGGGTGGGGGAGACTTTAGAACCTGAAGTAAATGCTCTTGACACACTCACATGCGCTTCTGGACAGAGACCTCAGATGTTGTTCCTGGGTAAGTATCAGAGTAAGAATCTGGTTAGATACCATATTTCTAGGAATTTTAGGGCCAAGTACAACAATTTCAATTTGATCTGAATTTAGAAGCAGAAAGTTGGAGGTACATCCAGGTCTTCACGTCTTTAAGACATTCCTGCAGTTTAACTAATTGGCGTGCTATATCTGACTTCATGGATAGATTTGGTAGAAAGTTGGGTGTCATCTGCATAGCAGTGAAAATGTATGTTATGCCTTCTAACGATACTGCTTAAGGGAAGCATCTATAATGTAAACAGAATTGGTCCTAGCACTGAAGCCTGTGAAACTCTATAATTAACCTTAGTGTGTGAAGAGAACTCTTCATTTACATGAACAAATTGGAGTCTGTTAGATTGATATGATACAAACCACTGCAGCACAGTACCTGTAATACCTACAGGATTGCTTTAATCGTGCTAATAGAATATTATGGTCGACAGTATCGAACGCTGCACTGAGGTCTAGCAGGACAAGCACAGAGATGAGTCCACTCTCAGAGGCCATAAGAAGAGCATTTGTAACCTTCACTAAAGCTGTTTCTGTGCTGTGATGAGCTCTGAAACCTGACTGAAACTCTTCAAATAAGCCATTCCTCTGCAGATGTTTGACAACTACTCTTTCAAGGATTTTTGAGCTGAAAGGAAGTTTGGAGATTGGGCAATAATTAGCTAAGACAGCTAAGACGTTTAACTACGCCAGCTTGAAGCCCTGTGGTACATAGTCGATTATTAGAGATAGGTTGATCATATTTAAGACTGAAGCATTAATTAATGGTAGAACTTCTTTCAGCAGTCTTGTAGAAATGGGGTCTAAAAGACACGTTGATGGTTTGGAGAAATTACTGGAGTTAACTCAGAAAGATTACTGGTGCTGAAAGTAGCTGTAGATAATTTTACATCTGTGAGATGATTATGACTAATTATTTCTACTAGTTAAATTTTTATTTGTGAAGAAGTTCATGAAGTCATTACCAGTTAACGTTAAAGGAATGATGGGCTCAACAGTACTCTGACTTTTTGTCAGCCTGGCTACAGCGCTGAAGAGAAACCTTGTTCTTACTTTCTTCAATCAGTGATGAACAGTAAGATGTACTAGCATTAAAGAAGGCTTTTTAAGTACCAAACTATTTCTCCAGGATAAATGATGATCTTCTAAATATGTGAAACGCCTTTTCTTCTCCAGCTTACACATTATCTGCCTTAAGGTGTGCGTTTGAGAGTTATACCTGGGAGTCAAGAACTCCCAGGTATAAGCTATAGTATCCCGAGTCATAAACAGGTCAATTTATTTACAAGATAATCAACCTGTCAATCATTACTAAGGTTGGTGGAAATGTTCCTAAACTAAACGTATTCATTCAACAACCCTAACAATACCATGACAAACTGGAACAAATGGACTGGAAACTACAAACGCAGCAATGACCAGTGAATGTTTAAAATGTCACTGAATGACATCCTTTACTCCTTCTTTAATTCTTCAACCGCACACTCATACATGACCTTACTCAAAGAGGAGTAGTATACATATAAAAGGCTCAGTCCAGGATTTCTAGCCTTTCTGAAGTCACTGCTGACCACAGACTGTGTCAGGACTGAGGACACAAAGTCGCAGACAACGTAGTGAAGCGCGACAGTAGAAAGCCCTTCTGAGGTAATACGGGCACGAGAAGGCTTCTTTTCTTCAGTCAATTAATTTTTTTAAATGCTACACTGTGGATATGCACACCACTGTCTGTTAGGGTCAGTGTTGTTGATCTGTTTTCTTTTAGAGCCTAGTGTTTGATAGAATTTAACTAATGTATAGCCATTCACTACAGACTCATTATTCAGTACTTATCTGATTAATTGCTCTAGCTTTTTCACAGAAACTCTAAATTTCTTCCTCTTTTCATTATTGCAGAAAGTGAAAAGTCACTCTCATCTTTATCCATAAACAAGTTGTTTATCATAAAGGGCTCACTTCTTTCCTATTCTTACTTGTATTTGCCTTCATAATAGAATTTCCTCTATCTACCTGTGCATTCAGTCTGTATTTCCCAGGTTTATGATTGAGGCAGATGTAAAATTATATGAATGGTTTCTGGGGACATCTACAGTACGGAGTAAGCAACTTGCATGAGGTGTGTCACTGTGTCTTTGACTTGCTCTGACTGTTACAATACCTGAGCAAACAGGTCAAGCCATGGAAAATTACGACAGCTAAAATGCAAATAGAATACGTCTTACTTATAAACCTGACGTACATACTTTAGAAAAAAGTTTCACGGATGTGACGTTACTGCCTACAGATGGTATTTCCTGATGGATTTCCCTCAGTGGAGGAGGAGAGGAGGGACTAAGAGCTTTGTCAAGTTAGACTCAATGAAACAGTGGAAATCCTACAAATTATCCTGTTTGCTTTATATGGTTCAAAATTCTAGCTTACTGTTAAAGTATAATGTTAAAAATATATATTAACAATCACGACAGGTAGAATTTTTACCACTCTTCATTACAATGTTGCTTCAGCTCATTGAGGTTTGCAGGCATTCATTTCTGCACAACTCTCTTAAGATCTGATCACAGCAATTTGCTTATTGCAACACCTTTCCTTTCTGTTTCAGTTATTCTGCTGCAGATTTGCTGTTGTGTGGAGGACAGATGGCCTCATGTAAAATACTTTTGTATACAGTTTATGGTTGACAGGTTCTATGGCTGCAGAACAAGGCCAAATCCTCAACCTTCCACCACCATGCTTAATAGTTGGTATGAGGTTGTTCCAGAGGTCTTGTGCTTTGTTTAGGTGCAACTTAGCAAACTGATGGTATGTCTTTAGAGAGGAAAGGCATCTTTTCATCTTGTTTGTCTTTTTTAAAAATATACCATTTTAGCAGACAAAAAACAAAGGAAACTAAAAGTTTCTCTTTGAACGCTAGTGATATTTGAAACTTAATTTGAGGGTGCTAATCATATTGTTAACATGCACTAGCTATGCCCTACAATCTATGTGGTGGATCAAATGTTCAATAAAGGATAGTAAGATGTGATATATAGTGGATTAGAAGCAGAAAATTGCAGAAAATGAAAATGCTATTCAACGTACAATACAGAAAAAAATGTTACTTTGTGTTTTAAGTTTTGATATAGCTTTTCAGTTAGCACCACTTTCTCAAAAGAACCAACAACTACACACTGTTGAAAAACTGTCACTTCTTCCTGTCTCTAATTCCCTGCGCCTGTGCCCTTTGTGCCTTCCTTAATTAGGTCTCAGCTAGTCAATATTAGACACATCAAAACTGGCAATAATACAGGTCTTTTGGGCGACACTGTTGAAAAGAATGTGTTCTTAATGACTACCTGATTAAATAGAGTTAAGACTGACTCACTGCACCATCATGTGATATAAGCATTATGTGAAGGTGCAGCCTGACCCTAGTTCAGCCTCAGTTGGTTAACGCAATACACTGACCTTCTGGACTCAGCAGTTTTTTGAGAAGTAATTTTGAAAAGTTTTAAACTGAGTGTTTTTACGTATATTACTTGTGTAAGTTTCTGTAACATGAGTTTCATGAATTTTAGCCTGTGTGTATGTTTTTTTTTTAAAGAATGAGTCCCAATGTTTGTAACACATAATACAAATAAGAAGAGGAGGAAGAAGACTTGAATAAGTATTTTGTTTTGAAAGAATATCCCGGAAGTTGCTATGTCTCGTACCCGTTAGCGTTCCCTTAAGTATGACAGAGGGCGGCGTAAGAGCAGATTTCAGACCGGTTTATCGCCGACGCTGAGGAGGACGCCGAGGTAGAGAGCCTCTTATATTTGTTTGAAAAAAGTTGAAATCGGGATTGTCACGTTAAACAGACTTGACAGTAAACTCAGCAGTCGAGCAGGTAAATATTAATGTCAATCTCGGGTTGCCATTTAGCTGTTAGTTGTCGCTGGCTAAAGCTAACTAACGTCGTTAGCTTACACACAGTTGCTAACGCTACCGTAGACATTTCACCAACTTCGTGTCTTAAAAAAAAGCTTAACACCGATAATAATTCTGCTCTTATTTCAGTTACAACGCCAAAGTCCGGAGTTAAGACATTTCATTCAACTTTAATCTGCCAGTTTATGTAGGTCAGGTGTAGTGGGGAGACAAGAAGACTTCTAACCGACGGGACAGCGAAGCGGCCCGGTTCGACTTCACCGAACGAAGCCGGGGAGAAGATATCACGAACGGCGGAGCTTGGCTGATGCGTGCGGGGCCAGCGGAACCACACTGAACATTTTAATCTACGAGGATTATTGATCATAAAGTGCCGGTTCATCCGGACAGACACCCCCATGAATGGAAATCGGAACAACAGGTGGGATCCCGGACTAACTAACCACCGTGCCTAAATGTGCTAATGTGGTGTTCAGGTGCTGCCGAGTTATTTTGAGCCCGTATGTGGTACTTCTCATACATTTAACATTACAGGTTTTTGAATTAGGAGTTTTCCTTTAATCAATTTGGTGTCATACGTTTTTGTTTGTTTTTTTTGTTTTTAAAGTGTTCAGGTTATCATACAGAAAAAAAGCTCAGTGGTGTCTGTTCCCAGAGATTACCGGTCAGTTGAGCGCCTTGCACAAGGGAGACATTTGACCTCGTGGTTTTCTACCAGTTTTTCTTAGACTGGGTTTGAACCCCAAGCATAACCAAGGAGTTGCTGTTGCCTAAGCCTGAAAAATGTTGTATTAACAAACCCTTAAAGGCAAACTTAGCCCCTTAGTATTTGCGTGTTTGCCCCCAAACCAGTCTCACGGGTTTCTTTTTTGACTGTGTAGGTTGTCAAAAGCAGGTGGTGATGCCACCAGGTGTGCTTGAAGACTGGGAGGGAGGGGGTATGTCCCATCCATCCATCCACCCACCCACACTGCTGCCATAGTTACTCAGCCTACTGAATAATGTTTAGTTAACTGCTGTCTTTGTTAATTATGAATCAGATAGGCATGGAGGGTCATAAATCAATTTACTTTTTGCCAGGGGTAGCAGTTTCTGTGTTAATGATTGTGTTGGGAAAAGTCCAGTGGTGGACTGGGAGGGACGAGGTATAGATGTTGACTGGTTCATTGAAGCTGACCCATACTTTCTCCATCCCCTTTACCCGTTTCAGATTTGGGCCTTTTTCAAGCCTGAAAAGTTTTAACAATAAACTTTTTCACTTCAGCGTGTCTGTCTGTTTTCAGACATACCGGCACTACTTTTTTCTCTTTTGCCAGGGCACCATTGTAAATACACTGCTGTGAAAAAGTATTTGTTCCCTTAATGATTTCATATTTTTTTGGTCATGTTTTCAGGTTTGGGTGTTTCAACTCATCAAACAAATTCTGATATTAGATTAAGAGAACCCGAGTAAAGATAAATTGCAGGTTTGAAATTATTGAATTTATTAAAGTAAAACCATCCATTACCACAGAGTAATGGGCTGTGCCACCCTTGGCAGTGAGAACTGCAATCATACGTATTGCTTAACTGGCAATGACTCTTTCAAAATTTGACTCATTCTTCTTTACGGGGTTGTCTTAACTCATGATTGCAGGGCTTCTAAGAATGAATGCCTGTTTTTAAGTTCATGCCAGTGCATGTCGATCAGATTTAAGCACGAACTCTGACTTTAAGGTCACTCCAAAACCTTCATGTTTGTGGTTGGTGTTTGTTTTTGTTTTTTTTTTGTAGAGTCTTTCAGTGTTGGATTTGCTGGTGTACTTTGCACATTCTCCTTCAGCATTTTGTTAGAGCAGAATTAATGGATTCAGAATTCAATTATGGCAAGTCATCAAAGTCCTGAAGTAGCAATGGTAGTAAAGGGTGGTAAATGTAAGACGAGCTCAGCAGTGGTTCTTTTCTTAGAACTCTCCCATGGATGCCATTTTTGCCCAGTATTTTGTTGTTGGTTGTTGTGGTTGGTGGTTGTTTTTGTTGTTCTGGGATCTGTGACCTCCTGGGTGAGTCATTGATGTGCTCTTAAAACAGAGAAAACCTGGAACCATTGTGAACCTATTTGCAGTTAATGGAGTGGTTCACTGGAGTCTCAAAGACTGATAAATGTCATTGACTTTATACAGCACCTTAAGCTGTAAGCGGCACAACCCCAGCTCAGCTTCAGTTTATAATTTTTCTATTTATTTATTAATTTTTGTAATGCAGTACACAGATATTTTGGAAGTGAAGTTATTGTGGTTCTCTCATATCCTGTTTAGACTTCATTCTGGAAAGTTTTTTTTTTTGTTTTGTTTTGTTTTTTAATAAGTTAAACACAGGAAGTATCTGTTTATTTCCTTCAGTAAGCAAGGCTCTGTAATACAATGCAAATTTTATTATACCCAGGATCTTTGTTTTGACTTTGCTTAACCAAACATAAGCAGTCAAGATAAATGATCACACAAAGGTGAATATCAACTGCATGACTGACTGCATGCATGCACGTCTTTATAGGTTGCGTATCCCAAATCCTTCACTCTGCATAGGCTATGCTATGCAAACAGAAGCATGGCAACATGAAATTCACTTTAGTCTGAAAAAGTGCTACTATATTGGTCTAATTGAAGTGTATTTTAAGAAAAAATGGCAAGATCTTTTGTCAACAGATTTGAGTGTCGCAGCTCCATTTTTAAGACAGAATTATTCATATGGCATTGAATTTCTGTTTAAAAGTTTGCAATACTGTTAAGTCCTAGTCTTTCATCTGCTTCTCTTGGGAGTGTGTATATTAAGGGTTTTAGAATAATAAAATTTTAATTGTTTGCAGCTAGTATGAAAATCACAGAATAATGTTGCTTCAGAGAATGTATTTCTTACCAAGGCTCATCAGGAAAATGACAAACTTTAGATGCTCTATAAAGAAATGTTTGACTCCCTTGCATTCCCTCAGAAGAGGTCTTAATGGTGATGCTACTTTTCATAGAATTGATTGGCCAGTAGTTGGTAATTTGTCACGCACTGATCTCTAATCTTTAACATAATCTGCTCTGGTGCAGGGTTATATTTGCAGAGCTGGTAACCATGCCAATGTATTTGTAACAATAAAAACTGAGGCGGAAGTTATCCTGCGGTAATCCTGCTTTCAGTTTTCCCCTCATTAGAGCTGTGATGTTGAGTGTGATGGTAATAAGATGTTTGAACAATTCATACCTATTTATTAACTTGAGAATGAGACATTAAAAAGAGTTCATCTTCAGATTTTATTTTTTCTGCACGTGAGGATTGACTCAGCTTTGCCTATTAAATTCTACTTGATGATCATACTTTGCCTGCTTAATTAAGCAAATTATATTCACACCACAACTATTTAAACACTTGTGTCCTATAAAGTTAAGGAGATTAAACCAACACTTGCTTTATTATTCCAGGATGCACTTTAAAACTTTTAGCTTCCAGTGTTGGTGCTGTGGTGGCTGTACAGTATCTCATCAGTGGAGTTCTTTTAAAATATGTGGGTTAACTACAGCCATGTGTGGGTGGCTGCTGGTTGTGTGGTGCATTTGTACATTGAAGCAGCCTGATAAGTGGTTATTAATCTCTCCATTGTTGCTCAGGCTAAAGTGAGCCTTTGTCTTTTTGGGACATTACTGGTGCAGTAGCTGCTGCCTGTCCTCTGGAAGTGCCAGTAATGGACATTTCAGTTCAACACTTGAAATCAACTCCAGATCTCTTATTTGCCTTAATTTTTCATAAGAATGCAAGGGAACAAAACAAAACTTGTCAGTCAATTGTCTAGTTACTTTCAAGTTTCTGAAAATGAGGGACTGTATTAAGATAATTAAATCCTAAAGATGCTTTTATTAAACCCCTTGAATTAAAGCTGTACATTAATGATATGTTGTTAGTTTATACCATCACAGTGCGCTTCAAAATCAAAGGGGCAACAATTACAAAGATTGTGACATTGTCCAAATACTCATGGAGCTAAATGTCAGCACTTCGGTTACAAAATCCATACTCCGAAGCTTGTTGGGCTGAAAGTTTCTGGGTAATTCCTAACTCAGAATGGAGCTTTTTGGAGAGGCGACTGCATGTAAGAACTTATTAGTCCAATGAACTACATATAAAAACCATGGAAAGTGATAGAAGAGTCCGATATCTGAATAGAAGTCTAATTATAATTATTATTTTTTTTAGTTTTTGCCTTTAGCTGAACTAGAATTTCAGTTGATTAAACCAGACTGGTGGGGGGGATCTAAAATATTTCGTAATTGTGATTTTCTTTAGTCAAAGACTAAAAACCTCTTTGATAGATGCTGGAAATTTATTTGAAAGCAGGAAAAACCCGGGTCATATACTCACACTGAAGACGAAAAGAAATTGCATTCATTTTTTTTTTTTTAAAACGGCACATATTTAAATTCACCCCCCCCTTGTTTTTTTTTTGGGGGGGGGGGGTTTTGGTTATTTTTTTGTTTTTAATTTTTCACATCTAGTTTCGGTTAAGTGTAGTAATCCTTATCCTTGTGTTGAATAGACATATACCCAACTAGTGTTTTTATAAAAGCTTAAATAGAATACATGATTTTGACATTTTTGATCTTTTATTTTGCTATACTGATGGCTCTTAAATAGATAATGGGCACCCTGTTACCTGCCTGAGCTATCATATCTCTCAGGAAGAACCTTTTTTTTTTCTTCTTTTTTTTTTTTTTCTCCTTCTTC
Source organism: Aulonocara stuartgranti (assembly GCF_965226115.1). Taxonomy (NCBI): domain Eukaryota; kingdom Metazoa; phylum Chordata; class Actinopteri; order Cichliformes; family Cichlidae; genus Aulonocara; species Aulonocara stuartgranti. Next base: position 28,793,197 of record NC_138957.1, read on the forward strand.
ATTGCAGCTCAGGGATAAATAAGGTAAATCCATGTTGGCCTGCTCTTCCCTCCTCCTGTCGGCACGGTTGTAGTTACCATGGAGAATTATGGCAGCATGGGTGCCGTCACCATGGGAATGGCACAAGGGAATAAAACAACCTGGGGTAACCATCATGCAGAAAGTGTATTGTTTTAGTCAATAATGCCTCCTTATCACACATTCAGATCCAGATGAGAGTTCAGAACCTGAAACAGTTTAACTTTTTCAACCCCCAGTTTCTCAGTTGCACTGATTTCATAGCCATAGTCCTCACTTCATCACTGTTGTAGAATTTCTTTTCTCTGATTCACACTTTCATTTCAGCAGCAACCAAGTGCTCAAAGTCTTGGTGCCTTTACAGCTTCAGCTGTGTATGTATGCGCAAACATTGTCTTGCGGATCCTCTGAGTCACTTTCGTGGAAATTGTGTGGTTGTGTGATGTCATTTTCATTTTCTTTTTTCTTTCAATGTGTATTTTCCAGTTTGGTATTTTATGAAAATTGATGTCAAATAAGCGTGGTGTGTCACTCGCCGCCTTCTCCTGTCTGGCAAAGGCCATGTCAGTCAGAAATCTGTGACCGCCAAGCTGGTCTTTATTTTAAAATGTCACCCAACTCTGTAACCTTTCCTACGGCCATTATCAGATTGATGTGGGAATCGCAGTGTTCGTCTGTGTCTTTCAGTTTTGTCGGTTTAAAATGAGGCAATGCTTAACATCCCTGACCATCAGAACCGGCTTACACTGTCTGCACTTTTCCTCCTTATTAACCACTTCCTTCCTTCAGTTTGCCTTTCTCTCTGTAAGGGTGCTCTACACTCGGTGGTACTGTGGTGCAGTGGTTGGCACTGTTGCCTCATAGCAAGAAGGAAGGTTGTTTTGAACCTCCTGGTAGGTGGGGGCCTTTCCTCCCCCTCGGTGTACTCCAGCATCCTCCCACAGTCTAAAGACATGCACATCTGGGTAATCGGTGATTCCACACTAGCCGTAGGTGTGAATGCAACATAGATTATGTGCTTTCGTACAAAGAATAAGTGCTGTATGAATTTACCGTACACTGAATACATTTGTGTATAAGAGCAAAAATTGAGAAGTGAGATTAGATTTACAGTAAATACTAGTCGGTAAAAGCTAAAACTCTGCTGTTGTTTAACATGTCCATAAAACTGTTTCCATTCCTTTGAGCTTTTTCTGCTGAAAATATAATTAACAAAATAAACAAATATAGATAAATGTAGACTAAAGTAATCCTGCAGCTTGGGAGTGACTTGGGGGTTACTGCAAAGGAAGGGTGTGTCTCTTTTGGACAGACACCGCTGTCAAATTGAAATAGCATCTTGATGGTTTTATTTCAGTTGTCTTGTAATGATTCATTGTATTAACTGCCCAAGGTTGTGGCCTCTTGGCTACTTTAATTTTGGAATAAAACAATAATTATAATTTTATTGTCACTGCTTTAGGAGCCGTTGAAGCCCAAGCGCTGTTCACATTGCCACGGCGACCGGGCTATGGCACCCTTGGAAAATCCATCAAGCTTCTGGCCAACTGTTTTCAGGTGGAAATCCCCAAGATTGATGTCTACCTGTATGAGGTGGACATTAAGCCTGATAAATGCCCGCGGCGGGTCAATAGGTAAGGGAAAATCCCCAAACTTATTTGGTAATTTGGCTCATATTTAACATTACTGTCTGTGTAGATTTTTACAGAAGAACTAACAGGACATTATTTACTTTTCCTTTGCATTTTACACCTACACTTTTATGCATACATTAATAGTGACGCTGCAGTGTGATCATTTGCAGGGAGGTAGTGGACTCCATGGTGCAGCATTTTAAGGTGACCATCTTTGGTGACCGGCTGCCAGTTTATGATGGGAAGAAGAGCCTCTACACTGTGAGCCCACTTCCTGTGGCCACTGGTGGGGTAAGAAACTAGATCCTCTGTGTGGTGTTGGTTTGTTTAGGTTGCACCTGTCAGCAGCTTCTTATCTATGATATTGATTTCTAGTGCCCGAGAGTTGAACTTGTCAGTACGCATTTGTATGTCTAAAACTCACCTGCTCAGGTGGTTCTTATTTTTGGTAACCAGAGTTTTAGTTCAGTTTTCACTTTTATTGATGTGAGCTTGAGTCTTTTATTTATTAATTAATGTAGGCATTATCAGAAGCAAAATGTAACAAATTGGAATTACAGAAATTGGAATGCAAATAAATTGTACTCCCAGCATCAAAGTAGGCAGTGTACACAAATGTGACCACTTTGATGAAAGGGTTAAATTTGAGCTAGTTTTAAATACACAAGTTTAGGTTTAGTTAACTCCAGCAACCTTTTACCCTGGACATGGGGTTATATCAAAGTATAAAGCTGTTTAACAGTTTAGAAATAAATTCCCCTCTTCATTTCTAATCTTGTTCACCTCCACTCAAGTCTTGGTCCCTCCCACCAAAGAGATGTGCAGAGAAAGCACGGAAAAGAAGTCAAATTGAAACTTGCTTGCATAAAGCGATGTCAGTTAAATATGACGCCTGACTCAGATGTTATCTGATTGGTTTTAGCCTGCTATTGGATTTAATGTTGTCGAATAAGCACATCATGTTCACTTTTATGCTTAGGCCCACTTTTGATGAAATTCATAAAGTGCTCCAATGTGACATGATTGTACAGATAGTTTTTATTCACACACACAAATTAAGGGCAAAAAGTTTGATCATCATAAATAAGTCATATTTTGTAGAGTCCTAGAAGTTTTTGTCTTTTAATTGAGAAATGAGAACTCAACACTTGGTACCACTGATTAAGTATAACCCCTGTATCATTTTTTTTTTCTCTTTTCTTAAACAGGTTGATCTGGATGTCACCCTGCCAGGTGAAGGTGGGAAGGACCGACCTTTTAAAGTCTCAATTAAATTTGTGTCATTAGTCAGCTGGCACATGCTACATGAAGTCTTGACAGGACGCGGAGCACCAGGGCCAATGGACCTGGATAAACCTCTGAGCACTAACCCTGTTCATGCTGTGGATGTTGTCCTTCGGCATCTGCCCTCCATGAAGTGAGTTTCTTGTCTTGCACATGTGTGAAGGTTTGTTTTGCTGATAAACACCTTTCTAAACTAAACAACTAGAAAATTATATGAAACATTTGTTCGAATTATTTAATGTTATTTCAAAATAACTGGCATTGATGTCTACTGTTTAGCAAGTGTCTTCAATTGGAAACATTCAATTGGAAACTTCCTGGATATTAAGTTGAAGCCTTTGTCTGAATTGTTCTATTTAATTTCTGAAGGATGATCTGGTTTAAAAATCCAGCAGATTATCTCTAAACTATTCTGCAGTTTACATATATAAGGTTATAGCATCATAAATTGCTCAATCCATCATGCTGTCCTCGCCATCTTTGGTTAATTCCACCAAAGCACTTGAGCAAATGAAATGCTAAATTACATTCTGAATACAATAAGAATAAGTACACTTACCAAGCTCTTATGAAAACAAGTAGATTTACCTGCAACCTCACAGCTGAAACTGCTGCGAAGCTCAGCTGTGTACTCATGTCCTAACAATGTACTTTTTTCCCATTGACCTTGCTGATTGTAGGGCTGCACGATTTTGCATAAAATGAGAATCACGATTTTTTTTTTGGCTTAGAATTGAGATCACGATTCTCTCGATTCTCTTTTCCAGTATAAATATTTATTGCACTTATTAACTGCACATCAACTTCGTAACAGTTGAAACTGAACATAAAAACAATAAACATAAAAACAACAAATGTCTTACGTTTTGTTGTTGCCGCAAAATGTTGTACTGCTTGAAATTCCGTCTCCACCGTTGCTCGACACTGCGTGTATAGAGCAGGTAGTGCAACAATAGAAAAATAGTTGCGGGACGGCACTGTGTAGCGTTTGTCTAGGGTGTTGATCATTTTCCTAAATCCCTCATTTTGCACATTGTTGATGGGAGCCATATCTTTGGTCAGGTGATAAGTGATGGCCTCCGTAATTTCTTTGTGCCTGCGGGAGTTCGACGGGGGAAGCGCTGTATAAGGTTCCCGTTATTGATGTTTGGGTGGTTGACCGGGACGGATTTTCTCCTGTCACTTTCTCGTCATCCCTGACGTGTTCTCCGTCGTTTTTTCCCTGCTAATTTTAGCATCACACGTCACAAGGAAGAGTGAGCGCTTGTTTTCATGCAGATTACGTCCCGGGTCAAAATGCGGTGTCGTCGTCTTTTTTTTTTTTTTTTTTAAATCGTTGTCATTTGGAAATGAGATCGCACATAAGTATGAATCAAGATCGCAATCTTCTAACGATTAATCGTGCAGCCCTAGCTGATTGGCTCTTAGGGCTGTTCATTTGCCATCTTATTGCATAATTTAATCATAGATTTCGTTCATTTGTCCCATTTCTGTCAGAATGTCTTTGCTTTCTTGTTTGCCATTACTCTGTTGCATTTTACATTTAAGTGATTAAAAACTGTAAAGGCTAAATAATGTAATCTGAATTAAACATGTGAGTAGTGTCTTTGTTAGTTAATTCTCAAGTCAGGAAATATGATCCAAAGATGCTCGCATCCTGGAGATATACAGCTCCCTTAATTTATTATGCAGCATTTCAACCACAACAGAGTTGCACATTTCATGTATTGCATTTCATCTACAATACCTCAGGTAGATGTATTTTTAGATTAGTAGATGACCCCACTGGGATTTGAATTTGACATGCAGAGATGGATTAAAAGCATCTTTTTATGTAATCTACCTTGGGATGTGTCATTTGGTGAATCCATTAACCAAAATAACTTTCAGTAACATGAACACAAACCCTCTGAGCCTCCTGTGGTTTGAGACATGAAACTCATGGCTGTACCCAGTGAACTCCACAGGGAATGTCGCTTCCTATCACAGTAAGTGTAATTTCTGTTCCCTGCTTACCTCTGCGTGTCCTCTACATCGTCACCAGGTACACCCCTGTTGGAAGATCCTTCTTCTCCTCCCCAAAGGACTATGACCATCCACTAGGTGGAGGAAGAGAAGTTTGGTTCGGCTTCCATCAGTCAGTACGGCCAGCCATGTGGAAGATGATGCTAAATATTGATGGTAAGGATGGTGAAAGCAGGAACATTTAAAAGGAATGCATGTAGTGAATACGCATATGCTTTCTTGCCCAGATTAGGATGACATGATTGTTACTGTGTGTGCACTAAACTTAACTACTACTAGTTAATCTGTACAAAAGTAAAGGTCTTAAAATTTTTACAAGTTTTACCATTTTTCTCTTTTCTGAGTTTTTTTTCAGCTGTCTTCTTTTTAGTCACACAGACTTGGAGACAGATTAGCAGGTTGGGGAATGGCTGCCAACCAGTTACTCAAAGAAAATATGATTCCTGATTGGTTGTGAGTGGGCACTAAATGGTGCAGGCAGTCATTAGATGAAACTAGTTGCTTTATGATTACTTTGGTCACCAGCAGATTGCTGCGGTTGCCCATAGTTTGCGTGGAGGATGCAATTTATGGACCAACGCGTTTGGAAGTTTCACTGCAGTACAGTAGTGGAACCTCATAATGTGACAGAGGCTAAGAATGTTTGCCTTCAGAGTAAAAGTTGCATCTTATTGCTGAATTATTTCAAAAGGTATGTCTATTGCTTTGATGACAAATGTTCTGTTTTCAGTTTCCGTCACACTTTCAGGAATTTATCACAGTGTGGGTAGTTCGTGAGTGTTGGCAAGCAAATTGGTGTCTTCATGCATTCGGTGGGCAACCAGAGCAATCTGCTAGCAACCAAAGCCATCACAAGAAGGTTTTTGCTGCTGTACTCTCTCTGCAAATGATTTCGGAGACTGCCAGCAACCACTCGCCAGTCAGGGAATTAATTCTGCCTTCCCCTTAGTCACCTATCCATAACCAGTCAGTGATCCCTGCCACGTTGAAAGGCCACACTGACTGGTCTCTAGACCTGTTTGACTTATAAGCAGGTTTGCAAATTCCTGTAAACTTCAGTTTGATTTTAATTCTTCTAGTTGAATTCTTCATGTTAATTGGTAAGCTTTGGATGTTTTGTGTTACATTTCATTACATTTGGAAAGGTCTTCTGAGTGTATGCACATTAACTTACGTATTATAATTCTTTTTTTGGCACGATAGTAAAAGCACAAAACTGTAACTTTTAATGTCATTAGGAAATTTTGGGAAAAGCAGACATTTCAGTATTTGTTACTGTTTTGTCACAACAAAATCCAGAATGTGCTACAGCTCTTGGTGTCCAGCTGTTTAATGACTTATAATCAAATTCAGATTTCCCTTTTTGTCTTAATCAAAGCCTCTAAACCAATTCGGCATGTCTTGGCTGTCTACATAAGGCTTCACCATTCTTATATTGATCTGATTTGTTGTTGTGGCACTGGTCAAAGTTGCAACAATTAGATTTTCCCAAAAGTAACTTTTGGTTATGTGACTGAAAATGAATCTTTCTGGCCTACCATTTTGACTGTCCTAACTCATCTTGTGTTTTCTCAGTGTCAGCCACAGCTTTCTACAAAGCCCAGCCAGTCATTCAGTTCATGTGTGAGGTTCTGGACATTCACAACATTGACGAGCAGCCACGCCCTCTCACAGACTCCCACAGGGTCAAGTTCACCAAAGAGATCAAAGGTACATCACAGAGGAGTGACAGCCTCTGCTTGTTTTTTATCACAGTGTCACAGTAATAACATTTTGTTTATTGCTGCAGATAATTTAAGATCGTGTATGTAATTGAGGTATCAGTAGTTCCACTGTTGGGGGGGAGCTAACTGCTTATCATTTAAATCTTTACAGGTCTTAAAGTGGAAGTGACACACTGTGGAACCATGCGTAGGAAGTACAGAGTCTGCAATGTAACACGGCGCCCTGCCAGCCTCCAGACGTACGTTTCCATATTGCTCCCCCAGTAGATGTTAACTCGCACTCAAAGCTGTTGCTGGCTTACAATAACACATTCTTGTTACTTTCAAATCCTCAGATTTCCATTGCAGCTTGAGAACGGTCAAACAGTTGAGCGCACAGTGGCTCAGTACTTCAGAGAGAAGTACAATCTGCAGCTGAAATATCCCCACCTGCCTTGTCTGCAGGTGGGACAGGAACAGAAACACACCTACTTGCCTCTAGAGGTAAGAACTAATGTTGATCGTAGGAGTTTGCCCTAAAACCCTAAAAGAACAGTCTCTGGATTTTAAATCATTAGAGGTTACTTGCTACTGGGATTGAGAACAATGTGCATTTCTCGCTCTACAAAAGACAGTCGACACACGTTGATTCCTGAGGTCTAAATGAATTTTGTGACATGAATTCTTGGGACTGCGAGGTTTAAACCTGGCAGGGCCCTTCTATGGAGTTTCCATGAAGTTGGCATCTAAGAATGTTAGGTTAATGCTGCCTATGTTGGATGACGACACCCTATGAACACAGATTGTTAATCTCAAGTTTCACTTCCTGGTTAAATAAAGGTTTTAGAAAATGAGCTTTTTTTCGCATCTAGGGTCATAGGGTCGACTGTTTGGCCAGTAAGCTCACAATGATTGTGTTGGATTCATAACAAGAAACGCACTACATTAGTGGGGTTTTTTTGTTTTTGTTTGTTTTTAAATGGCACTGACACATTATTTTTAACACTCAGAGCAGCGCACTACCAGTGAAACACTGCCATGTCCTCATCTGGCCTACTTGTTTTTGATTTATTGAACCTGGGCTCAGTTTGCATGTTACTACTCAATAGGTAGGTCATATTAAAAAAAATTAACCTACCTCATCTTGGGTAGCCTACCTTCATGTTTAACGTTTCAAGCCTTTAGTATTATAATACCAGAATCCTTGAATAAGTTTGGTCTATGACACTATGTGGCTCAAGCCACAGCTTCAACAAGCTCCACTGTCTCCTTTGAGAAGGATGGATGGTGTTAAGCAGCATTGGGCCTTCTCTTTTGTGTAAACTACCCTGGTTTGAGAACGGTTTCTTGATGATTAAGATCATACAGGAAAACTCAAAACTTGTAATAAGTCAGGACACTATCATTTTAACTGAAAGAATTTCCCAAATACAGGATTAATTAGGAGGGTTTGTTTTTTTTTTGTTGGTTTTTTTTGTTTGTTTGTTTGTTTGTTTGGGGGGGGGGGTTGTGTTTTGGTTTTTTTTGTTGTTCTTACCATTATATCCATCTTGTGATGCTGTTTGTTTTCTCCAACTAATGGAAGTTTAGAAAGGGGTTCTTTTGAGTAGGTAGTTGGCTTGTTAAATACATGAAAATGTAAAATATAGCTTTACAAGTTGATTAAAATTTCACAGAAAAGATATAAATGTGAGATATGTAACTCCACTGCAGTCGGTCTACTGTAGTTTCCATTTTGTCAGTGACTCGTTTGGGTTCAATACCTTCCTGAGAAATGCAGTTGATTCACCGCTTCCACACTTTTGTTTTTACTTTCAGGTGTGCAACATTGTAGCAGGACAGCGCTGTATTAAAAAGCTAACAGACAACCAAACATCAACCATGATCAAAGCCACAGCCCGCTCTGCACCAGACAGACAAGAGGAGATTAGCAGGCTGGTGAGTGTCCTGTAGGCCAAAAGTAATGCAGCATGGGAGATTTAGTTTTTTGGTGTCTTTGAATAAATAGACTTTTGTCCCCTTCTTAGGTGCGGAGTGCAAACTATGACGCCGACCCGTTTGTCCAGGAGTTTCAGTTCCGTGTGCGAGATGAGATGGCTCAGGTGACGGGTCGAGTCCTGCCAGCCCCCATGCTGCAGTATGGTGGCAGGGTGAGCTCTGAACCCTTTATGGTACCTTCCCCTTTAAATCACGCTTCATACGCATGTGTGTGTCCTTCTACATGTCTCTGTGTGTGTTGCAGACAACAGGATTTCCTCCACTTAGCCACAGGAAGAGTTTTTGGGGGTTTTTTGGGTTTGTTTGTTTTTTTTTTTTTCAGTTTTATTGATACAGCGTCAAACCATAACAGTCGCCTCAAGGTGATTTATATTATTAAAAAACTCCAACAATTAAATGAGCCCCTATGAGCAAGAGCTTTAGTGACAGTAGGAATGAAAAACTCAAATTTAACAGGAACAAAACTTCAGAGGAACCAGGCTTAGGGAGGGGCGACTTGCTGATTCGACCGGTTTGGGGTGAGAGGAGGAAGACGGGACAAAAGACATCCTGTGGAAGAGAGACAGAGATTAATAAGAACCAATGATTAAATGCAGAGAGGTGTATTAACACATTGTGAGTTGGGAAAAGGATGACTGAATAAGAAATACTCAATGGACCATGGGAATCCCCCAGCAGCCTACACCTATTGCAGCATAACTGAGGATTCAGGGTCACCTGATCCAGCCCTAACTATATGTTTTATCAAAAAAAAGTTAAATCTAATCTTAAAAGTAGAGTGTGTCTGTCTCCTGAATCCAAACTGGACGCTGCTTTCGTAGAAGAGGGGCCTGAAATCTGAGGGGGAGAAACAACCTACACAACCAAAACCGTATGGTCTTATGGCGTGTTTGCAACAAACTAGAAGCACAGTTTTCCTTCAGCGCAGTTGCAGAAAGTATGTGTAATGAGGCAAATTTGCACCAGGAAATATCAGCAGAGATGAGGTTCAGCCAAAAAAAGTCCTTGCCGTTGCTTTGAGAAAACCAAGTGGCATCCTGGGATCGTCCTGATTCCACTGACAATCACAAATGGGGTACAATCTTTGTGGCACCTGTTAGCCTCTGCTTCACCTGGTTTCCTTTTGCTGCACTTGGGATCAGCTGTTTGAACCCTATCTATGCAGAGTCCAACACAGAAGCAGCAAAACCAGAAATGAAGCAAAATTGCCCCCTTTAGCACACCTTTGTGCTACTTTCAAGTTAAATAAACCTAAATTGAGGATGAAGAAAGGAGCTGACTGACAGAAAGCGTTCCCCAACATGTATTTCAGCCATGAGATTTCATATATGTGAAGGTGTTGGTGATTGTTTTTTGCAAATTGTGTATATTTTTTCATATTAAAAAGATTTGTTCTTATGATTAAAAATGTGCAGTTATGCAACTCTCTCTCAAAGGTCAGTGTGCCGCATAGTCAGAATTATTACATGAAAAACATTTATAAAGCAGGTGAATTTCACTTCAGAACGGCTATGCCGTACCACATCATCCACAATAATACAACTCTAAATGTTTACATGATGTTAAAAAAAAAAAAGAAGTTATCATCCATCCTTAACAAAGCACAATACTTTCCAAAATATCCAGAAATCTGTGGCTCTTGACACCAAAATTGTGTGAAAAGGAGGAGATGCTAGCAGGTGGAGATGTGCAACACAAAAGTAAATGAATTTAATTTACTAATTTCATTAAGTAAATGAATTAGCTAGTTTTCCTGTGGAGAAAACCCTGGGAGGAGAAATCATCTTTAATTTGCTTCCACTGTTCGACTACAAACTAATTCAGCTAACATTTTCTCATCTTTCTGAACATGTTTGTGATTTCTGTTTAATTACACCTTAACTCATGAATGCTGTTTAGGGAGATCATCTACACAGATAATGTTGATTTATTTTTAGTGGCTCTGTTTTGCATGTCAATCATAAAATAAATTTTTTTCCCTTTGCATGTGCATGACGAAAGAAAGAATAAAAGCAGCAAAAATATTACCGTACTAAATAATGAGCCAATCAGTCACTCAGCCGATTAAGAAAACCAGCTGAGCTCCCACTAGCTGCTTACGTTTTATGAATCCATACATTGTCATTGTCCATGTATTATATTTGTTTGTGTGACTGCCAGCCCCAGCGGATCAACCCTACACTGTCATTGCAGAACCGCACAGTGGCCACACCCAGTCACGGGGTTTGGGACATGAGAGGGAAGCAGTTTCACACTGGAGTGGAGATCAAGATGTGGGCCATCGCCTGCTTTGCCACCCAGAGGCAGTGCAGAGAAGAGATCCTCAAGTGAGCTTGGTTTGGTTATTTATTTACAAAGTGGTTAAACTGTGAAACAGCACTTAGTGGATATACATATGTTAGACTTGCTTTAGAAGTTAATTTAGTAACAATTTGTTGTAGTTTCAAAAAGTAAACTGAAACAAAGTTTCATTGGTTATTTAAGGTATTTGATTTGTTCTATGGAGGTATAAGTTAAGTACGGATTGTTAATCTTCAGAACCATACTGCTCATTAAACTTTAATTCCCCCCCCCCTCCTTCTTCTTTCAGGAGCTTCACTGACCAGCTGCGGAAAATCTCAAAGGATGCTGGGATGCCTATCCAAGGCCAGCCCTGTTTCTGTAAATATGCCCAGGGAGCTGACAGCGTGGAGCCCATGTTTAGACACCTGAAGAACACCTACGCTGGACTACAGCTCATCATCGTGATCCTACCTGGCAAAACACCAGTCTATGGTACAAAGATCTTTTAATTTCTAAACCAAGTGTTGTTTAACAATAATATCTTTGTGTTCTAAAAAAAAAAAAAAAGAGAGATTTTGAAGTTAAACTCTATCGAAGCAGAAAATGGCTTTATATGTCTGACATATGATTATCAAGCATGCCTGCATAGAGTAAAAGGATGACTAATATTTCTGATTACCCACAGCTGAGGTGAAGCGGGTGGGTGACACCCTCCTCGGCATGGCCACCCAATGCGTCCAGGTGAAGAACGTAGTAAAAACGTCCCCTCAGACCCTCTCTAACCTCTGCCTCAAGATCAATGTCAAACTGGGAGGCATCAACAACATTCTGGTTCCACATCAGCGGTAAGCTCACAAAACTTCAAACTGAAATTAACAGACTTTGATGGTTTTTTGTTTGGTTTTTTTAAACACATTCTCACTGAAGTGCTTATATGCAGTGTTGGGGAGTAACGGAATACATGTACCGCCGTTACGTATTTAAAATACAAAATATGAGTAACTGTATTGCGTTTCAGGTACTGTTTAAAAAGGTGGTATTTAGAATACAGTTACTTTGTTGAAATAAATGGATTACACGGCGGTACTTTCCTGTTTCATATTGTGGCGGTCAGGACCATTTCGGTTTTGTTTGACAGTAGTTCCAGGCGGCAGCGTTGCGGTTGCCATCGTTACAGGGTGACGCTCTCACTCTGCGTGTTTCCTGGGTGAGAGAGCGCCTTTTTGTTGTTGTTGTGCTAAGCTAATAGGCAGAATGCTACAGGTATCGCTCTAAAGCAGGGGTGCCCAATCCCAGTCCTTGAGATCTACTATCCTGCAGCTTTTAGATGCATCCCTACTCCAACACAGCTGAATCAAATGGTGTGATTACCTCTTCAGCATGCCATCAGGTTTGGCAAAGGCCTGATAACAAGCCATTCAGTTGATTCAGGTGTGTCAGAAGAAGGATGCGTCTAAAAGCTGCAGGACGGTAGCTCTCGAGGATTGGGATTGGGCACCCCTGCTCTAAAGAATGTAGCCTCATGGGCAGTGTAGTCCGTGCTGCAGGGAGAATGGACTGCCATACTCGTTATGTGTCTGTGAGCGCGAGGTGGGAGAAAAAGGGGAGTGGAAAGTTGACCCACACAACAAAGTAAAGCTATTTTTCGGCTACGAGCCCGACACGAACCGACCTATTAGCCAGAGGTCCCTTTACCTCCAGTAATAGTAATAAATCACACAGCAATAGTTCACGTAGTTGTAAAAATGCATGAAAATATAATAAGCAATCCAAAGTATTCAGAATGCGTTACTCTCATTGAGTAACGTAACGAAATACGTTACAGAATACATTCTGGGGCATGTATTCTGTAATGGAATACATTTTAAAAGTAACCTTCCCAACACTGCTTATGACATTATGAGCTAGAAAAAGCTGTGAAATAAATGATTTACAATGTTTATTTGTTTCAAAGTTTAAAACTATGAAAACAGTTGGCGCTTTTTCTCCTCTGTTTTTCTCCTTGAGGTTTGTTTGCCAAAAATCGTTTGATCTGTGTCATTTCATGACACATTGGTTGGTAGATAATTTTTTTTTCTTTTCTCTTACTTCCAGACCCACTGTGTTTCAGCAACCTATCATCTTCCTTGGGGCTGATGTCACTCATCCTCCTGCAGGAGATGGAAAGAAGCCATCTATTGCAGCGGTGAGTCGTCTCGTCAGGAAACATCTTTTTCCTGTTCTGGTTTCTTTCGTTTAAGAAACACTTATAAATTGCAACATATTCCCTCCTTAGCTGAACTGGAGAAAATTATTCATGTATTGGTGTCATCGTGCTTGGATTACTGTAATGCCCTGATTACCGGCTTGGATAAATCTTTTTAGGCTGTACAAAAGGCTGCAGCCAGGATATTAACTCACTCTATTAAGCAAGCTCACATTATTCCTATTTTTTATTTTTAATATTGACTCTCAGTAGATCTTTGGATTTATTTTAAAATTCCTGTACTTGAATACAGAGCACTAAAGAGCATTTCACAGGCTCAGAGTGTTAGTTCCTTTTACAAGATTTGTGAGGTCAAGCTGGGACTACAGTCAGCTGACTGTGGGGACCTTTTAAAAAGCAATTAATCGTTGTTGTTGTTGTTGTTGTTAATAGTGGTTTGAGTACTTGTTCTCGGGCTCATGTTTGCAGTGATGAGTCACAAAACAGGCCGAAATGTATCGGATAAATAGAAATGTTGTTGAAGATTATTTGCACTGTTGATACTATTTAATTGGTTAGGTTAAAGTATTACTTTTGAATTTTTAACAGAAAATGATGGCAGGGTTTTGTTTTTTGTATGATTTTTGCAATTGTCTACACTCCTATAGGTGGTAGGCAGTATGGATGCCCACCCCTGCAGGTACTGTGCTACAGTGCGGGTCCAGAGGCCTAGGCAGGAGGTCATCCAGGATTTGGCCTCTATGGTGAGAGAGCTCTTAATCCAGTTCTACAAGTCGACCCGCTACAAGCCAACAAGGATCATTTTCTACAGGGATGGAGTGTCAGAGGGCCAGTTCAGACAGGTACTTTAAAAAAAAAAAATATTGTTCAAGGCTTATTGTTAGTTTTCCTTTGGGTGGAAACTCTTTCAGGCACCACATAAACACCAATTTAACTTGTACACGAAGTTGTTTATTATTTGGTAAATAACACCAAAGAAATGCTGTTTATTTGTTATACCATGAATGTTTAACTAAAATTAGTAACAGGTAATGTGCACATCAGATACGAAGAATAAGTAATTTTTCCCCACTTGTATTGTAATAAGATTTTCTAAAATCTACTTTTTGAATGTGTACTGTATTATTTTGTGTTTAGGTGCTGTACTATGAGCTGCTGGCCATCAGGGAGGCATGCATCAGTCTCGAGAAGGAATACCAGCCCGGGATAACCTACATCGTCGTGCAGAAACGCCATCACACACGCCTGTTCTGCGCAGATCGCACTGAGCGGGTGAGAAATAAACTACCACTTCTCCCAATTGTCCCATTCCTCCGAGGAGTTAATTAGTTAGTCATATTAGAAACTTACTGTTTTTGTATAATGTGGTTAAAATCTGGAAACAATGGCCTGTAATGGTTAATGGAAAGCTGGATGGAAAAACAACCTGTAACTTTAAGTTAAAGGTACAGTGTGTAACCAGCTGATGATGTTTAGTCAAATCACTGTAAGGTGTCTGGAGACAGGAGGGTTGCATGTTTAATCTGCTGGCAATAAGTAATTGTGATAATACTGGAAAGAAATAGGAATGTTTATGCACGTTTTTGGTTATTAGAGCCCTCACTTCAGTTCAGGAGATCAGGCTTGAGGTGGAGGTGTGAGGGGGGGGGGAGGAGGAGTACATAATCAGAGAGAGAGAGAGAGAGAGAGATGATGAAATTATAAATGTACAAATTGATCATATGTACTCTTGAAATAGATTTGGGATCTTTAAAAGATAAGATTAAAAGATGTAATTGGACACCAGTCAATGCATATTTGAAAAAGACTTGCTTTTGTAATAAATAAACTCAAATTATTTTCAACCAGTATATTTTTACGTTGTTTCTTCTTATAAGGTGGGACGAAGTGGAAACATTCCTGCTGGCACCACAGTGGACACAGACATCACCCACCCATACGAGTTTGACTTTTACCTCTGCAGTCACGCTGGAATCCAGGTAAGATTTTAAGGACAGACGCAAACTTTCAGGTGACTTTGTTTCAGCTTCACTTTAAGGCAATCTTGGAGCACGTCTCTCATTTGTGAAAAAAAATAAATTATTTGGCTTGTGACGTGTTGATCAATCATTACTTGTTAATTACCAGAATTAATTTCCCTTTCTGCCACCTGTCAGTTAAACCTGGAATCTGCCTCTTTCACTCATGTTCATGTTTGAAGCATTTCCCTAAGAACTACACCTCTCACTCTACTGCGTAACTGAGACCTCAGCAGCTGTTGGAGAAGGGAACCCTGTTACTGTCAAACACACAGGCCTACCAGCTTCACCTAATTTTAGCCGCTCATTGTTTGCTGCCTCTCGCTGGAGCTGCTTTCTCTCCTGGGTGCGATTAACTCCGCTTTCCTCCCTCCAGGGTACCAGTCGTCCTTCTCACTACCACGTACTATGGGATGACAACTGTTTCACCGCTGACGATTTCCAGCTCCTCACTTACCAGTTGTGCCACACCTACGTCCGCTGCACACGCTCCGTGTCCATCCCAGCACCTGCCTACTATGCTCACCTTGTAGCCTTCCGCGCTCGCTACCACCTGGTCGACAAGGAGCATGACAGGTGGGGCCCGAATATTTTAATGTTTGTATTTGTGTTTTTCATGAAACCCCAGAGGACTTGAACTTCTAATGACTAATATTGCCTGTACCCTTCGAAAACAACAGTTTCATATGATCACCTTTTTGTTTCAGTCAATCCAAATTAGCATTAATATTTTGCTGTTATCTCTGTAGTAGTTTTTGTAGCTTGATGTAGGCCAATAGTATGACTTTTAATACAACAGCATATGTCGTCCAATATGGTGGTTAAACGGCATCAGTGAGGGTTAAATAATCATAGTACCATAGGTTTTCTGGGGGCTAACCATTTCAGGTATCTCTGTATACCTTTGTTATCCTTGTACTTATTTTTTTTAATAACTTTTTTTTTTTGTCATAGTGCGGAGGGCAGCCATGTCTCAGGGCAGAGTAACGGCAGGGACCCCCAGGCTCTGGCCAAGGCTGTTCAGATCCACCACGACACACTGAGGACCATGTACTTCGCCTAAACACCCCTCCACTTCACTCCACCTCCCAGTTACTCAGCCAGTCTTAGTGCCCAACTTCCTCCTGATCCGGAGTGACTCTGTGCTGGCGCAGCTTTGCTGAAGCCAAACAACGACGACGGCTGTGTAGGAATGTCCTAGAGGAGTCCAGCCATGTTATGTAATCTGAAACCAGCCAAGGTGCTCCGGACCTCCATCTCATTCTCCCCGTGAGCCGTGTCCTCGCCTTCTGCATTTTACAGACACTCAGTTTTATTTTTATGGGATTATTTGGGGTTTTAAAGGATGGTGGAGCAGCCAGTAATCAAAAAAAATATATTATTTTTGGTGCATTGGTGGTAGAATCACAGAGGACCTGACCTGCTTTGTAACCTCATGTTGAGCCTAATGTTCATGTTTGTTCTCTGGCTTTCTAGAGCCTGTCTGTGTTGTTTCTCTGAGCAAATGTGTGATCGACATGGCAGCATGTTAGCTTTGGCACCTTTTGTAAATGGGCGGGCTGCCTTAGTGGTTTCTCTTCTGTCTCCCTTTAAGCCAGTTCTGTGTGGTTCCTCAGTCTGTCAGCCAGACAGTAAGCAGCATAACTTTGCACTCTACCAACACAGACACTGAATGAAATCTTCATTTTTCTAAGCAGAGCCACGTACAGCCGTTTTGAGGCTTTGTCGCCTTATTGTGAGGCGAGGTGCATAAACAGAACTATATAAGATTCAAAGTCATTGCCATGAAATGGACTTTGTTCTTGTTTGTCTGACTATTTATGATTTTTCTTTTTCAACTTAAATTAAGAATAATTTACAGCAATAGTGTGTAGATGACCACAAACCTTTGGACTTTTCCCAGTTTTTACTTTTAAAGAGAGGGGAAAAAAAACTGACCGATTCAGTTGTGAAGAACTCCTTCAGTGCAATAACGTGTTAAAATGGAGAGCGCAGGTGTGTTTTCATGAGTATTTGTGTTGTTCTTAATGAGATCTGGGAAGTGACAATGAAGATGGAATCAGGAATGTGCAGTATTTGACATTCTGGTGACCGTGTAGGACTGATGCCTCAGACGTGAGGCTCGGTCGTGATGAGGTCTGATTGTGTTTGAGGAGGTTTGTGTTGTTAAAGTGCCTGATATGTTTAGAAATTGAACAATTGGTGGGATGGAAGGTCTTTTTGAAACAGTTTGGGTGCCTCAAAACAGTCGATTTGTTAACAACACACACAGCACACTGGATTGTAGATGATCCTACCGCCAGCCAAGTGTGATTGCTAATGTTTGCTGCGTTTTTTGTTTTTCTAAATCACAGATCTGAATATGAAAAATGTTTGAGGTCCTACAGACTCATCATGTTAACCAGAAAAAATTGTTTTCATGATTTTTACAGCTAATCTTTTTTTTTTTTTTTTTTCTTTTTTTTCGGCACATAGATGATTTGAACAGTAATTATACTTGACCGCTCTCCTTGGTCATGATGTTTTCTAAATGGTGCTTTTGGTCTCCTGGTTCCAGACCTCTAAATGCATTTCATTTGGTTTATTTACTAAAGAAAACCTTTACATCGGCTAAAAACATCAAAAATACACTCACTGTTCACCAACCTGGTTTTCCCGATGATGAAATGATCAAACTCAAGGCAGCAGCTTTGATTCTTATTTATTTTTCCCTTTTTTTGGTAAATGTATTTAACAATCTCAAACGAGATTATAAATTTTGTGTTTGAGAAGGATTCGCTGTCCCAGCCTTTGAAATTCAGCTTTTTATTGCTGGTTTCTGTCTCATTTGTTTTCACAAACAAATTTGGATTAGTGCAGCTACAAAGGCCTTATTTTCAGTCATTTGCATGTTTAAAAAAATAAATCAGAAGTCTGTAAACTCTGAGGGCGATGCATCAAATTTCTTTTGTTGGCCCCCAAGAGTCTAAAATCTAAATATGTGTGGTTCATTATCATGTATGATGAAGAACGGTAACGTGTTTTCCTTGAAATATAATGAAATTAAATAAAAATGCACAATGCACAATGCATCAGCTGCTATTGGCCCTGCTGACTGATCTCAGCAGCTATAATCACTGATGCAGGGCCAGTATTTATCTGGTGCATCCCATCCATTTTGAGCTAGCCAGACATGAAAAATTTATGGAAAGAGCTTTATTTAAAAGAAGAAGAAGAAATAATGACAACAAAAACCAGTATCTGACAAGTTGATATAAATTGGCCCCGAAAATCGACTAATCGTTGCAGTTTGAGTGCCAAGATGACACTTTTCTCAAAAGCAGAGTTATCTTTACGTTTTGTTTTTTCCCCCTGGAGGGTTTTTCCTCTATTTGGATTTGCAGGTGGTGATGTTGACATCTTTGTTTATTTTTCAACTTTTAGTCCGTCATTGACGTCTCTGCACTGCTGTTATTGTTGGACACCCAGCCCCACGCAGGCTGTTGCTCATCTCAAACCTTCAGTTTACTTTAACACACATGAAGCCTTCAGGTTTCATCCCTTGGACCAAACCCATGTGCCTGGTCGGGGTGAGTGCTGACGCTCTCCTTGCCACGTGTCACCAGAATCAGCTGCTATAAGAGGAGTTTTATTTAATATTTCAGCAGATAAACATAAATACTGTATATTTATACACAAAAAGCAAAAAGGATATTTTACTGCACTTAACAGAAATTCACGGGGGAGAGAAGTGCTCGTTAGGTTTCTTTATGTTTGGCCGAGGCTGTTTCTTAATGTCAGACATTACCAGCATTTCTTTTAGTTGTTTTTGTTTTGGGGGGGTTGTTTGCTTTTTACTTGAACAATAGCAAAAGTAATGGCGGGCATATTTAACGTTGTTTGCTGGTGCTCTGGTCGTCTCTGTAAGTTGACCTTTAGACAGCCTTATTACAGGAACCCCCTTCTCCACTAGTGATGCCACAGGACTTCAGATGCCTTTTTTTTTCCCCTTTTAAAGAAAAAAAAAAAAACATATTTATATTTACATTTAATAATGAAATACATGTATTGCTTATTTTTCTAACAAAGTCCTATTTAAAGCAGAAGCCTAATAACGTAGAGGTCTGCGATAACTTTCCAAATTTAGGTTTATGTATGTGATCGAGGTTTGTCTTGTCATAGAGCGATCAGATGAATCCTCAGCCCTCCGCACACTCTGTTTGTGTTATCATCTCAAAAGCTCATCTGAGAAGCTTTAGGACATTGATTTTTATTCATATACTAAACCTTTTATTTTGCATATTAATGAGAGGAGGCTTTATTTTTGGGGGGTTGTTTTCCTGTCCGTTACAGACTGTGCCTTTTTCTGATGGTGCTGGAAAAAAAATGTTCAAAGTGTGCTGAGCCCAGAGTCTACATTAATACGTATATATTAATACCTGGAAATACTGTAATGTGTGTGGATACCTCTGACATGTATGCCAAGAACACAAAAATATGCAGAATTTATCCGTTTTGAGCTGACAGGACCAAAAGGCCTGCAGGGATTGGTTTATTGAACGGGCACTCGAGCACAACCTAAAACCAAACATTTTTCAGTAATACAAATCATAACTTGGGCGAGTGGGTTGGGTAAGAAGCACTCATGACTCGTAGGCAACGAATATCTCAGTGTAGACATGATGTAGCATATTTATTTATTTCTGTGAGGCGTACTGCATGTTGTCCTCGGTTGGCGTTTTGTGTGTTCATTCTTAAATGGACAGCAATAATGAAGCAGCTGTAAAATTTCTGTGCAATCGGTTTGGCCGGCCTTACTTTTTCTCCGTGTTTGCGTGTCTCTTTATGAAAACTTCATTTTGTTTTCGAATGCGAAGTTCAGACGTTTACAGACTTGGACAAAGAGCTTTTGTTTCTCCACGAGTGCCCGTCTCCCATGTTAAGGGATTCCCCACAAAATGAATGAATCTTTAGATGCCTCTGAAGGTTGGCTGCATATCATTCTTGAAGGAAAAAAAAATTTGAGTTTGAAAATGTTTTTTTTTTTTTTTTTTTTTCTTAATTTATGATATTAATAAGTACAACTGTATGTTAAAGGACTTTTAAAGTTTGTCTTAACACTCACCTGATCCTGGTCCTAAGTTGAGCCTTTTTTCTTTTTTCTTTTTTTTTTAATTTGTCATATTTAATTTTTGGAATAAATACTCTATGTATAAAAGTCGTGTTGCTGTCGTGATTTGAAGAAAGTGTCACATCCAGTCTTTGTTTCCAAACATCACACTGAGGCTTTTTGCAAAATCTGAGACGCATGAGTCTAAGGAGAGCTACTTCTGTCCTTCTTAGCTTTAAGCTGAGGCTGATTCTCCAATAATGGCTTTACTTCCACCACCTGACTGCTAGACTAAAAACTGAAGGGAGCCCTCGGTCATCAGTGAAACACAAAGTGCTGTTGCATCCAAATATGGATGGACTTGCCCTTTCTTTGTAAATCAAGGTGTTGCTCTTTGCAGAAACATTACAAATGCTATGTTGTTGTTATTGTGATATCGAAAAATGCTGCTGTAAAATAAATCCCATTAGCTGCAGTCCTAGCTAAACTAATAAACTAGCTGAGCTCTTGGTATGCACTAGTATCTTACTACGCAAGTAATTAAGTAGTAATAAAAGCAGTCCAGAGCAAATGTTTTCAAAATGTATTTCCAGTTTTCTTTTAAACACGTTAGTATTTTTACAGTGCATTATTCGTGTTTGAGGTATTTCTACATCCATGCAAAAACCATGTAAGTAGTACTCGAACACACCTGCTTCCAGCATTCAGCCTGACGGCTCAAAATAAACTGTTTGTGCACACTGAGTGCAGTGTATACTTGGATACGATAAAGGGCTATGAGCTGTGTGCATCTCTGCACCTGCGCACGAGTGCGGTGTTCATTATTATTGACAGGAAATGGCCTGAAGTCGGTTATCAGTTACTGTCTGAAGTCTCTGCAGAGCACAAATACACACACTTTATAACTGTGTCACTACATCCATGTTTAATCTGTGTCTACACTTCCGGGCCGTCTGTGCTCATAACTTCATATTAGCTCAGCAATGTACAGTCTCTCCGCTTCCTGCCTATATGGTCTAACGTGGGTTTTTTAATTGCTTTATCTCTATAAAACACTTATCTTTAATTAAACGGTGTCCTTGTTGAACTCTGAGTGACATGAGTACAGCACAGTGTATACAGCAGGTGCTCTGAAGGGCCCGTTTCCTGCTACATTTATAGCCAAAAGACAGACGGAGTGCACCTTTAGCCTCTGAGTAAAGATAAACAAAAAGATAATAAGCTTTAACTTTATAACAGTCTGGACCTCCATAGATTACCATTCCACCTGAGCAAATAACTAAAAACAAACAAAACACCTTTTTAGCTATTACTGTATTTAAAGTGTAATGATAAAGAAGTGTTCTTTTTCATCATTAAAATAATAACTTTCATTTTCAAAAGCTGGTCCACAGATCTCAACCAATCCAAAATGGGCTTCCACAGGGCTCCGTCCTTGGCGCACTTATTTTTGCATTTTTCTAATAAGTTATTTCTCCTACTCAATTTTTCAGCATTTTATCCACCTAAAAAAAGACAAAACTTCATTTAAAATACATTATCCTCCTTTGGAGAGTTTTGAAACATTTATCAGAGTTTGTTTTCATAGCTTCTTATTTCTTTGGTTGTGTAGTTCTACTAGTTTGGTTTGCAGACTGTGTTTATATCTAATTGTTTTCATTTTCTCAGATCTTAATCACAATAAGACCTGATTCAGGGGGAAAAATAATAATTACTGTATTTTTAGGAGATAAAACTAATCTACTAAACCAGATTTTTCTTTAGCTCTTATTTAAAGTCCTATTTAAGTTGGTAACGAAATACTATGGTCATTTATGACATCAGTTTATAAAATCAACAGTAACACAGTTAACACACATGACAATACAGAAATTAATTCATATCACTCAAACTCAGCTTTAAATATTTTACCTTAAATAAATTAAACCACTGACACCAACAGGAACTGACTCAGTCTCACAGTGGAACAACATTTCCTGGCTTTTCATTTTGTCCATATCTTTTGTATAAAATAAATACGTTCAGAATTTCTCTAGAACTTTCAAGAAGGTTCCGCTTTCTTGTATTTTTCAGTTTCTGGTTTCTGTTGAGGACGGTGTTGAGTCTCTTCACACCGCAGGATGTGCAGCTTTGCTGTGATGTTCCTGAAGCAGTGCTTTAACATGCTTCTAACGGCTGACGAGGACAAGTAGAAGATAAATGGATCCAGGCAGGCATTTAAGGTGCTGGAAAGCAACGCCACAGTCCTCCACTCCTGATTCTCCTTATTGACAAAGCCTACCACATGGGAGATGTTGTAAGGACCAAAACAGACGCAGAATACGATCAGTGTGCCAAGAGCCAGACCAATGCATCGCAGCCTCCGCCGCCTGCTGATATTTGGGAGACGGGACAGGATAAGGATTAGGTTGACGTAGCAGAAGCAGCAGATGATGAAGGGGATGCAGAAGAGGACGAGGAAGAGCTCGAGGCGGAACGGCAGCAGGATTGCAAGCTCTTTGTCGGAGAAATTCAGGTAGCAGCTAGGTGGAGGTGTGGCGGGAGTGCTGCCATTGGTGTGTCTCCACTGGAGGTAAGGCATGATGTAGACGACGATGAGGTTCAGAGACGTTAGCAACCAGAACATGACACAGGCCAACAAAGCATAACGAGGCCGCCGATGGAGGGAATGCCTGATGGGGTGGGCGACCCCTAGGTAACGCTCCACACTCACGGCAGTGAGCAGCAGGGTGCTGTTGTAGATGGTGACATAGAAGAGAAACCCAGTGAAGGGACAGAGGGAGTAGGGCAGCAACCACTCCATGTCATCAAAGGCCTCCTTCATTTTAAAAGGCAGCAAAGCCAGGAGAATCAGGTCGGAGATGGTCAGGTTGAGGAGGAGGATGTCTATCGGGGTTGGCTTGCGATACACCTTGCGGCAGAAGGTACCAAATGCCAGGATGTTGGCGGGAACTCCCATGAGGAAGGTGATAATGTAGACAGAAAGCAACAGATTGTATGCCATGGTGTCTTCTTAGGGACACACTCTCACAGACACTGCAGGGAGGAAGAAAGCAAGTTGTGATCAAGTAGCACCAAAGACTCAGAAACAGCTCATACTTACATTTTTCTTAACTTTACATCAGAAAGAAAGAAAGCTTAATAGAAAAACAGCTAATATATTTCATCTGCCATAGAGATGTGAATGTTTATATAACTCCATGCATCAATATTAATAAGTCAGTTTATCTTGTTTGCAAAGGAAACCAGTTCTTGTCTTTTGCATTTGTTTGTTTGTTTGTTTTTTAAGCTAAAATGTTTAAAAAATACACAAAAGAAGGTTTTTCAGAAAGTCATCAGCCTGCTCTTTCCTTGCCACTACCAGGTAAAGGCACTGAAC
Organism: Aulonocara stuartgranti; assembly: GCF_965226115.1. Classification (NCBI taxonomy): domain Eukaryota; kingdom Metazoa; phylum Chordata; class Actinopteri; order Cichliformes; family Cichlidae; genus Aulonocara; species Aulonocara stuartgranti. The sequence goes on from NC_138957.1 coordinate 28,816,834, forward strand.
TTTGGCTTTAAACACAGAACAAATCAAGCAACAGCAACAACAGCACATTATCTTCTCTAAAGCTTCACACGCTCTTTGACATCAGATTCAAACATTTGCAAATAATAATTTCCGTAAAAGAAAAGAAAAAAATCCACAGTGGAATATTCTAACACATCATTTGATTGCTACCTTACCATCTAGAAAACATTTAAATTTAAAGATGCACAAATTTGTTTTTTCTTATTTAAAAGTAGAACTTCAGAATTAGTGTGGTTTATGAAGTGTCAACGTTTTTTCTGGGAAACAAAAAAAAAAAGGAACTGGAGCAACTGGTGAGCTCTCTGCTACAGAGGAATAAAATACTTTTTATTCTTCTTTGCAATCAGAAAGAAACTCCCCCAAACTTTCTAACCACACAGACTTTTAAAGCTGACTGTTAAAAAGTAACAAACATCTGAGTCCATTTGGCTCAGATTTACCTGCAACATCTTATTGTCAAAGAAATGGAGAAAGTGGGACAAAATTTCTGCATATAAAGACATCCAGAAATAAAATACGCCCCGTCCGAAGTTAGCTGGAGATAAACTCACCTCACTCAGGCTTTGAAATCCAGCCTCTCCATCACAGAGTGCTCTGTAGTGCTGCAGCTCTCTTCACCTCTTGGAAACAGACTGTTTGATCACATCACAAGACTGCCCCTAATATTGTCATCCTTCTGCGCCTACAGTCTCTCCTTCGCCAGCGGAAATTTAATAAACTTCTGGACATTTCGTTCTCACCATTCTCCAAACATCATCTCCCAGCAACCGCTGAGAAGCTCGGCGCAGCGTAGGTGGAAATGATTAATCAGAACTTCTCGTGTAAAAGGCCAAGGCACTAACAAAGAGAGGAGGAAGATTGTTTCCTCTCTCTGCTCTGCTGCGACCAGAGAAGAGAATTTACCTTTTTTTAAAAAGCAAATTTTTTTTTTCTATATCAACACATTTTGGCAAAATGCTGCAGTTTTGCAGAGGAAGCTACACTTTCCTTTTCTTCATTTTTTCGTTGTCGGATCCCACAGAAAGATCTGTAAGTGCATTAAACTACAAGATACCTAATTTTGAAATCCAAGTCAAAATAAAAAAGAAGCCGTAAAAGTGCTTCTTTTTGAGCCACCCCTGATTTCTTTAAGTTTTCTTCAAGTTTTATCTTTCAAAGTTTTTCTTTCAGTCCAGTCCTTGTGCCTAACCATTTTCAGAGGGAGGAGTGTTTAGTTTATTTGTGTTTTGTTCTCTTGTTTTCTTTTAACACTGACCTATGAGTCATTCAAGCAGAAGAAGGCACCAAATTCAGGAGATGAACCAGTGTTGTGTTTACACAACTAGTTTTTAATTGTTTCACTAGGGAGCGCTGATCCATTTACTCTTTGCCAAACCCCCATCAGAAATAGTCTCAGCTCTTAGGCTGCCAGTCTTAAAGATAAGATAAGATAAGATAAGATAAGATAACTCTTTATTGTCATTGCACAGTCATACATAGTACAGTAGTACAATGAAATTGGAAAAACTGTCCTACGTCGGCACTACATATAACACAACACGACACGATATGACACATCACAACGTAACAAACAACACAACACAGTATATTAACTTAGTATAAAAAAGAAGAATAAGTGTATGTGTATTGCACACTGTTATTATTGCACATTAAAGGAGGGAAAAGGGGAGAAAAAGCACAGGTGTGCCAAATTACACAACAACTGGTCTGAAAATCAGTTGAAGCAAGTGCGATAGAGTGATGAATCCAAATTTTGTACATCGTATTTCCATTTTATGGCACGATGACTGTCCAAACTCACAACTGTTATCCCAGCTGCTTTTGTGACAAGTAAAAGCAAGCAAACATTTACTGAACCATCCATTTACAAATACATGATTAAGATAAAGCAGCACTATTTCAACAAGGTCTTTTCCAGATTTAGTCTGTTGTCATTACTCTCACAGGGGCTTTAGTGAGAGGACCCCAAAACAGAGAGGAGCAGTTCCAATAAACAAAAGCTAGCCATTTAAAAGTCCAATAAACAAAATAGTAGAGTCCAAGTAGAAGTCTAAAAGCAAGACAAATAAAATCCACACAAGAACACATACACAGCAGAACAGCAGACAACTCTACAAAGGATGGGGGGAGGACTATTTATACACAGACTGCTAATCAGAGGAGTGGAAATATCAGGAAAGAAATGAGACATATTTCAGGGTAATCATGCAGGAAGAAGGGGCACAAGAGATAAACACTATCAAAACAAAGCAGGGGATCAATAAGAGCTGCACTGAAATAAGGACAAACATATAACATGCATGAACATAACAGAAGAGGTGACACAGAGAGGTATATAATGAGTCCACAAACACACTGAAGACCCATGATGCTCTGGAATAAATGATAAACAAACCCTGAACCATCAATAAAACTACAAACCAAACAGAGAACAGGGATTAACTGTGGGGTCTGTGACAATTACATGTACATTAAAAAACATGTACAGACTCCAGTAATGACGATGGAATTGAATTCTTAATGAAGCAACTTGGGATACAACAAATTTCGATCTGATCTGATAACGTTGGAGTTAATTAATGATTTTTCAGCAATCCAGTGAGGTGGGCCAGTTTTGGGCCACGTTTAACACCTGGAGTGTAGCAGAACCAGCTCTGCTTGCAATGTAAAATATAATAAGGTGGGTTTATTATAAATAATGAAAAATTTTTTTTTCTAAAAATATGAAGAGCCTTGTTACTGTTGCCTAACATGAAGCTTGTCAGTCACATTCCTGATTGCATTTCACTTATAACTTCAGCAAAGTTAAAAACAAAAATATGAAACGCATATAATACATGAACAACGGCTGTAAGCTGGTTACACTTTTTAAAATGTTTCTAAATCCTCACTTTTCTATTCATTTCCAGATTTACCTGAAAGTATGACTTTGAGTCATTTTTGATGTCATATACGGCACCAAAAATTCAATAATAGGGATTAAATAAACATGATATCCACTTCAGAGCACATCAAATCTCTAAACAACAAGGATTTATGTGCAGGACAGCGTCAGATGACCCCAGTCTGATGTGCATAAGTGGAAGCTGAACATTATAGGCACATTAAGACCAGATGTGTTTATCATGCAGTGGCTCGTATACAGTAGCGCTGAACGCGAGCCAAGAGTCCGAGTGTTTATTTGGAAATTTTCCACTAAAACCTTTGCATGCAGGTTATCCAAGAGGAACACAGAAGCTTATCAACACGTGTGTTTTAATTGTGTTTTAGTCTGTATGTTATAATTTTTTATTTTTACTTTGCATTGTTTGTATTTATTTATTTTACTTAATACATATTGGTTGGAAGTCTGTTAATTTATTATGTTTTATTTATTAAACACAAAAGTACAGCATAATTTATAACTGAGATATGTATGTATTACATATCTCTTTATTTAAGTATTATCATATGTGTGTAGTGTATTTACTTAAACAGTCTATGTTCTTTTAGCATGCTATAACAAAACAGGTGTTTCCTGAGACCCAAGCTATTGTTTAGGAAGGATCTTTAATTTCTACTAGCTATTTGGGATTAGTGTTACCTGATTGGTGTAACTCTAAGCATCTTTTTTGAACGTTAATAACATTAGTAATTTTTAATGTCCTCATATGAAGACAACGGGTTTATTTACAGCATCAGACAATAAAGTCACCAAAGTATAGCACACTTTAGCCACAGCTGCCCTGAGGCTAAAGTGTAGCTTGCCTCCACCAGTGTGTGAATGTGAGAGTGAATGAATAGTGGAATTGTAAAAGCGCTTTGAGGGTCTCGAAAAGCGCTATATGAATGCAATCCATTATTATTATTATTATTATTATTACTTTATTGACCAGGAGGAAGTATAAGGTTCAGGATGAGGACACAGGGTCTCACAAAGGTGACAAACTAAAGAGAAAACTTGACCCTAACACTGTTCTGCTGTGAGGAGTGTAGTTATCCCATTAGAGGGATATGTGTCCTGTGATGAAACATATCTATTATAATGGGAATCTTTATTCAATCATTATATTTTTACAAAGTTGTTTTGCTCTTTTTAAGACGTCTTCATTAGTCAGTCTGTCAGTGCACGATGACTCACATCTCTGCTGAACTGATGGTGTTCATAGGTTTCTTGTTTAATATCCATACTTACATGAGGACAGGTATTGTAGGCATCTAGGACTTTCTTTGTTTTCTTAAAGCGAAATGGACTACGATCACTACAAGAGTCTGCCCCCGGATACACTTTACAAGCTTTCACTGAAGGCAATGTCATCTATTTCCAATGATATAGTGATTTTGCTTTATCTGTCCAATAAGATGCTGACCGCTTTTATTTCTTGATCCAAGACTTACCTCTCATCTCCAACTTGTGGGGACTAATAGTCACTTATTGGGAAAAAGGCATATTCTGTCCTCAAAAAGATATCTAAACATGTACACACACACAGGTGTAACTAATAACATTAAAGATTTGTTTCATGTTGCCGTGCTGATAATTCTGCCACTGAAAATCAAGGCAGCTGTGTTGTGATTAGCTTCACCTGTGAGAAATGTCTTATAATACTGAACACTTTCCAAAACATGACAGATTTTAAAGTGAGCTTTTACAGCTTGAGACACCAGATGGAGCCATTTAAAATCAGCCGATAAACATTCCTCATGAAATCTGAAATAAAATGTTTAAACATACACAGTGTGCCTGGTCAAAAACAATGATTTCACATACTATCCACACATCATTTTAATCCAAAACAAGGATGTTACAAGAATCAGCAAAACATTACATGTGACACAGCAGTACCTTACAGCTGTATTCAGTCTGCAAAATAGGCTTTTACATCATCTCTTTTCTTTAGAAACATTTGGTCTAAACAGGTCGTTAACGCCTGACGACACAAAGCTTTGAAGAAGTCAGTCAGCTCTGAATTAACAGACTTCATGTAGCTGGACAGTCAGTGTGGAGGAGGTTTACTGGGTCTGTTTGCAGAGGTTACTGGTACATGAAGAGTGGTCATATCAGACTAAATGTTTTTGCACCATTTCTTCTTTTGAATTTGTTGCACAGTCTCCTTGTGACACTCTCAGGTCATCTAAGCCCCAGGTTTGCTCCCCTCAGATGGGACAGTTGGTGGTCTAACTTTTGAAGCTTCACTGACGGCTTTACACCGGTACCGAGAACCCCCCCTGTGGCTGAACTGGCTTTGCCGTCCACAGATTCTTCCCAAGATGCCTCTTGACATGACTGGAGATAGCATCAGCATGACCACAGGGTCCAGGAATACGTTACAGGTGCTCGTCAGCATAGCGTACGTCCTCCACTTCACGTTCTCCCCCATCACAAACCCCACGACGTGTGAGGCGTTGTAGGGTGCGTAGCAAACCACAAACACAGCGAGCGTGGACAGCGCAACAGCCAGCACTCTTCTTTTTCCCATGGGGGACAATTTCGAGCGCCACACCAGCGTGACGCAGCGCATCGTGCAAAAAGTTGACACAATCAGAGGCAAAAGAAACAGGGTGATGGCCATCTCCAGGCGGAGTGGCAGCAGCACGGCCAGCTGGGACGCACTAAAAACTTCATAGCAAACTGAGGAGTTATTACCTGTGGAAACAAAAAACCCCCCTTCTTCGACCATCACGCCAGGGCTGAGGTGTAGCACCACCAACAGCCACAAGACAGCGCTGATGATGCAGGAGTTACGAGCACAGCGCCATCTCTTGTAGACAATCGGGAATGCTATGCTGAAGTAACGACCCGCTGTTACAGCAGTGATGAACAGACAGCTGCCATACAGGGACGAGAAGAGGAAGAAGTTGTAGACAAGACACACGGGAGCAGGCAGCCTCCAGTCCTGAAGCAAAGTCTCCAGAGTCTTGACAGGCAGCCAGACTAACAGCCCCAAGTTGGCCAGACACAAGTTGAGGGCGTAGACCACGTTGGGTGTGGCACCATGTTTACGAGCCTTGCGCATGTACACAAAGAAGACGAGCAGGTTGGCAGGAAGGCCGAGCAGAAAGGTCAAGATGTAGATGATGAGAGCAATGCAGTCCTTGACAGCCAGCTGCATCTCTTCAGATGAGTTCACTAAACTGGTAGCACCGCCTCCAGTTTACCATGACATAGTTTGAAGGTTGAAGAAAAGTCCTGCCTGGAAATATGCACACTGCTGACCTTTTGTCCTCTCCGTTTATCTACAACGTCTTTAAAACAGCAAAGTCTCCGTTTGGAATGTTTTCCGAGGCGGTAAAGTGGCTGCAGAAGAGCCGGGTTTCTCTCGCCATCATGTGCACAAGCAGGTCTGAGGCACAGAGACAGGTGATGCCAAAAAAAAAAAAAGAGGTGGTGGCCACAAATGGGAGGATGTGTATGGGCACACAGGGGGACGAGGTTCATACGACATCATGACAGAGATGCAGATAACAAGACGTACTCACCCATGCAGAAGCTGGGGGGCATTTAGCCGGCACCAGGCCACCTTAATTGCCTTCTCAGTGAAGGGCAACAGACAGTTAGCATCTGGGCCCTTAAGTGAAATGATTCAGAATAATTCAACCTGTCAGGAAGCACATGCCCATCCTCTTAAATTCAAGGCTGTGTAAATGAACTGGAGGGCCAGGCAGTAAAGTCATAAATGTGCTGAAAACCGATGGTTAGTGCGAGCAGAGGATGGGTTGGGCTTTGGGAAATGGTGATTTGTTTGTGACATGAAGGCACTTTGAACAGTTTTATGGTGGACGGTGTTTTCCTTATTGTGGGTGTTCTGTGTGTGCATGTGGGAAAGTGTGTTAGGCGAGGTGGTTGTGTCATGCGGGAGGCTGCTGGTGAAGAAAATGGAGCAGAAAATTCACTCGACAATTTTTTTTTTCTAAGAATGGAGCTGCCGCCATTCAAAACACAGCTATTAGGTGTTTGATCAGTCTATTGATCCAGTCTTTAAAACCAACGTCTACAGCGTCCAGTCTTCGGATATTTGATCTGAATGTTTGCAATGAACTGACGACACTTTTCCTGTATTGTTAAATGAACGTGACAGTAGCACAGCTTTTATTTACCAGTCTGATTTTGTTTTTCCTTTCAGGCCGTTTCTGTTTGCACTGTCTTGCGTCATTTTCTCCGGTAGCGCTTCCATTTCTGTTATTGGTATTAATGCAGCACCATTACCTATTCGAATGCTCACTATGTTGTAGTTGTGTTGCCAAAATTAACTGCTTGACAAATTTAAAATACTTCAGTTATGCTCTGATGTTTTTCTGAGATATTTCCTGGAAAGAACAGCTTAAAATGGTTCCAATTATTGGGAAAACAGGGGCATCACAGATCATGTCTACATTAAGAAATGGGAAATTTAACACAGCTGTGCAAAAATGGAGAGTTAAGCACTGAAAAGCTAACCAGTAAACAGTTTATCTGTGTTTAAAATGAACCTTTCTTTCACAGAAAGAACTATTTCTGTGTAATTTGCACCTGGTGCAGTAATCGTGTCCTAGAAAGTAACTTCTTTTTTGTCTCACATGGGAGGGTTTTTTGGTTTTTTAGTGTTATTTTCATACAATTTTTTCTCTTATCTGAGCACATCTTACTCACCAAACATCTGTTAAAAACAGCTCACCCGAGATCATCTGGTGACTCATAAAAAGTCAGTGAATGACACAAACACATCCATCTGAAGACTTTACTACAGCGCCGGGTGAGGTTTATTATTTTAGGCAGGCTGTTTACCAGGTTATTTTATCAGAGTCAAAGTTCCCCTCATTATTGCAGCTTTTAAGCTGCCAGCAGCGTCAGTTGATCAAACAGTGTGGCAAAACTAAACAAAGCCATTAAAGCATAAAAGAACCAAACAGACATGAAAACGTGCACTTTCACGTGTGAATTTTGGATAATTATATGATGCCGGATATAGTTTGAAGAGTGAATTTTTATTTTACTCAAAAGACTGTTTAATCCACAATTTAGAGATGATAAATCAATCATTTCTTGCTGGATTATGATACACAAAAATGCAAATTAACTACACAAAACAGAGGTCAGGAGAATAATTTTACAAGAGGAGAAAAGTTGCAGCTGGAGTAAGTTTGTTTTTTTTCTTCGGGACTACTTTGTGAAGCGAACTGTGCCCAGACTTTTACTGAGAGTGTGAGTAGATTTTTGTGTGTCCATTGCTTGTTTATGACTGCAGGGTTAAACAAATTAAACTTAAAATAACTATTCGATTTTTTTCCCTCAAAAACATTCAGACCATCTTCTCACTGAGCCAGCAGCTGCAGGTTGCTCCTCCCACTGGAGTTTGCCAGCGGGACCACGAGCGCCGAGTTTTTATTGTCGGTGCTGGAGGTTGCTGTGAGGCGAGCGCGGGTGTTCAGGCTTCGTTGTTCCAGAGACAGAGCTTCCTGTTTTCTGGAAAGATCCTGCAGCATGCGGGAGTGATGCAGCTTCATTTTCTGCAGAGAGTGCCTGAGAGAGGATTACAGCAGCGAGCAGGGATGAATATCAGCTCCGGTGGCATGCATGCTCGAGAAGTTCTTCTGAATTTGGTTTTATGGTTTATCATTACTTTAAAACATCACAAATCCATAAAATGTATTTCTCTTTATATTCAAGATTGTAAGAGTGACAGATATATTTTTATAGTCCTATGTTATTTCAGCGGTAACTCTATAACTTGTCTGTTTCTCTTCCATTAGATTGTTTATACACTTCCCAATCTAATATTCTATATTATATATAGAATACATATTCTATAATTGGACCTAATATTTATTTAACTGGACAAGCTTGAGATGTGATGATGCCACACATAGTATGATTTCAATAAGATCTCATATTGGTGATGGGAGAGTCAGACCCTTCTGTCTCCAGCACATCCCTCTGATTCTCAAGGTCTGGACATTGTCATCTTGGAATTTACCTGTGCCATCAGGGAAGAAATTGTTGGAAAAATAGTAAGCTGACCTAATTTTTCGGGCATTTAACGTCATTCAGTTACAACCTGCTGAACTGAAGCAACCTCCAGTCATAACACTTCCTTTACAGGGTTATGCAGTAGGCACCAGGCTTGATGAGTGCATCACTTCATCCACCTCTATTCTTACCCTGATGCTTCAACACTCCCAAACAGGGTTGAGAGTATATTACACAAACACATATATGTTTTGTGTAATATATACAATACTTATATATTATTATTATTGTTAATACTACTTAGTTTGGCCACACAAATAAAAATGAAGACTCACTGAGCTTCAGAGAGCTTCTGCTTCAGAGCTGCGATCGTGGCCTCCAGTTGCTGGACTTCATTAACGAGGCCGTGCTGCACCTGCAAACCATCACGATAAAAGGAGAAAAGACTTCTAATGCAATCAGGGACACATCTGCTGCTATATAACTGATATATACCTCGTCTCTGCACAGGTCCACGTTAGGCCTGTTGGTCCTGGTCTCCAGTCTGGTGTGAGCAAGCTTCAGGTTGGCTGTCTTCGCCTGCAGATCTGCATCCAGCCCGTGGATGTCAATTTCCATTTCTGCCATTTCCTCCTCAGTCTACAGACGGATGTACAGGCAGTGGGAACATGCGATGACAAACTATACTCCCTCACCCTGCTGCTAACAGCTATTATTTATAAGATCTTACAGTTTTTATTTGCCACTCCAGCTCATGTCGGGCCTGCTCTTCAAGGTGATTACGTTTGCGGAGAGCAAACTCTGTGGCTCTGCGTTGAGTCTCCAACTCATTCTGCAGCTACGAAATAAAAAGAAAGAAAGAAATTAACAGCAAATATGCCCCACCTACTCTAAGCAAGATTAGTGGACAATATAAGAAAACCAAAATAAAAATAAATTAATCAAATTAAAGAAATCCTTTAACCATCTGCAGCGCCCCCGGGTGTTCAAACACCGACATGTGAAACAATGTTCTTATTAACATGTAAGTAAAACCTTTATCCCATAGATTAAAACTGCCTAGAATATCAATGATTTTTAAATTAAATGTGACATCAGAAGATTTTTTTTAACAAAATAAAAATATAATACACACATTTAATACACAAAGCGCATCTTTGTGATTAATAAATGTGGTAACTACATATCTCCTCTTTAATTTAAGCTTTTAAACATGGATCTATGATGTGTGCATAAAAAGCTTTTAATCATTAAATAAACATTTGTCAAATCTGGAGAACACAGACTGAGCACAGAGAGAGGGTTGCACCAATATTTGTGCACAGTTTAATGAATATTAAAGTCATTAGGTGGTTATCATTTTTTAATTTTTTTTAATTAAATAAAATACTTGAATAGTACTTGGTCGTATAATAAGTCATATTCAAGAACTCCTACTAGTTGCAAACCACCTACCTGTGCTCGGGTGAGGTTCATATCCTCCCTTATTTGCTGGGAAACCTGCATCGCCTCATGGGCACGAGCCACATTATGCTGGCTGAACTGGACCCACTCCTGGGGGGTGGAGGAGCTACACCAAAGACAGCAGTTATAACAGTAGTAGCTGCTATGAATGATACGGTTTAAATAGACAGCGGTAACCAAGCATCACAAAAATGCATAATACACAATATTACAGTGACACTCAGTAGTTATGGTTTTTGTGTGTAAAAGAACAAATTTTGTATATAAATTTCATGTAAAAAAGTATATATTACAAAAGCTTTATGAAAAGTTCTAACACCTTGTTGTGATTTGGCTCTATGTAACTGAAGTTGAATTGAATTTCCATAGTTTAGCAAATGAGGAGTAATATTCAACCAATCTTTTAATTATGATAATAATTATATCATACACTAGCATTTTATGATCTGCATACTTCATATTTCATGCACACCCTCATCTGAAGATTACCCTGATGGAATGCGAGTCGGGTTGGTCTTTAGGGAGATGTGGGGCGATTTTATCGTAAGTGACAGACAGGACATGTCAATATCCAGAGCATCCATCTTGTTCTGGAGATCAGCAGTCAGCTGGTGCCGCACCTCCTGCAGAATGCTTAGCAACCAGGAAAAAGGGAGGAGCTTAGAAGTTGGCTAAAGTCAACATGCATTTTCAGCAGTGGGAAACAGAAACGTACCATAGCTGCTCAAAGGCCCTGCTAGTGTGCTGCTGCAGAACTTGCTGCACTCTTTCAATCAGCTCCACCTCTTTCTTCAGCTGTTCGTCCACGGGGTCCGTTACCAGCTCGTGCCCTTGCCGTCCCTCCCTCAGTGTCAGGCATTCAGTGGTGACCTCCAGAGGAACAGCAGTGGCAGCCAAAGCTTGCTCGGTGTGCTCTTTGGACTGACACCAGCGTGAAGCCCACATAAATGAAAGTTATCTCAGAGACCAGGAGTAAAGATTTTATGAGCACTTGACAAAGAAACACCTAGATGTTTCTTTAAGTATGACACATGTGCACATGTACAAAATGGACAAAGGCACCTCTCAGTCATACTGGGGCCATCTTGGATTTTGAAATCAAAGATTAGCGAGAGGCAAGCTGACATTTCCACTATAGGGCACAGTCTACTCAGGCTCTGCACATCCCAATTTATTGTCTCCAAACGAGAGCTTCATTTACAAAATGCAAATCAGGCTGTAAACCAGGGACTGAGATCTTAAACATATTAGGAACATGTTTGCTGAGTTATTAAACCAAATAAAGAGTCAGGAGATTTTATCACATCCAGATGGTGTCACCACCTGCTGGTCATTAGAAAGAAAACAGGTTTAAGGCACTGAAATGTTGGCTTTACTTTTTAGACAAAGAAGTATATCAGCTACCGTATTTCCGTGTTTCTTATACAGTCTACAGATTCAACCTCTGCTTTTAAAAAGTCTGAATAAATCACCAGTGTCAGAGTCTCCATCTCTTCATCTACTTTCTGAGCACAAGTTTCCAACACTTCCTTCCACCGAGCAACATCCCAAACACGGTCACTCAGCCTACGACACGTATCAGTCTCATCCCAGCGTGTCTATGGAGAAAAGGTGCTTTATTAACAACGTGTGGAGAAAGAAAGGACATTGTTGGATGGTCCAGTGGACAGTGTCCTTTGAGCTCTGCCAACAAAACAAGACCCCACCTTAAAGTTAGTCTCGTTGCGTAGTGTCCTCCCTTCCTGTCTGATGACATTCGAAATGTGTCGTTCGTGTTGAGCTGTGGCAGACAGCTGCTGATTGTTGCTGGTCCACTCTGACACACTGCGGTGCAGGCCAGGCTTTGCATTTAGTGAAGGCATCATATTTCTGCTGAAACAAGGCCCAGATTCACTGGATCTTTCACGTACAGCTAAATGTGGGGGGTCTCTGTGAAGATCAAACACCAACACATATATTACCAGTGCAAAGGTACTACCAGAAAAAAGTGCAGTTATGAGTAGCAATTACAAACTGATATTATTACAAAATAATGGCATTATATCCCCTGAAAAATCTGAACGATCATAAAAACTCATCAAAATTTTGCTCTTTATTTTGAATGTTTCCATTTTATTAAATATCACAATAGTAATTTGCTTTGATCCAAGGTAAATATTGCATTGTTTGTTACTCTGTTTTGTGTCAGTGACTATATTGCAGTTAATCAACTACTTTAGATTTTATGACTCTATCAAAACTGCACACAATAAACCCAATAGTGTATTAATTATATAAGTGCGCCATCTGGAGCGTTAGTTATAATATCATTATGAAATGCTGACAAAGTAAACTGATAGATGTTATTACAATATATATTTGAATGAGTGTGCTTTGTGTTAATAAACCATACTTACAAACAAACCATCCCTGTGTATTTAATAACACTAAATGCAGATTTGAGATTTAACGGGCTGCCAGAAACAGAAACATTAATAAAACATCAGTGATAAAAGCACGAAAATAAACAGATACTACACTGTGTAAATACTCCTTTCAAAGTTACATCACCTCTTAGCAACTGCAAAAACATGTAAGAATATCAAGGACCTTTTTAATTTAATTATTATAAATAATTTGGATTGTGCAATCAAAATAATTCAGGCCAGGCAGGAAGAAAAGAGGAAGACAACAGAGAAGATTCATGGGTGGAGTAAAGGAGGACATGCAGAGGGTTGGTGTGACAGAGGAGGATATTAGGGAGTTGATGAGATGGACACAGATGATCTACTGTTAAAGGGAGCAGCTGAAAGAACAAGATGACACACCTTTGTGAAATATTAGGAATTAAGTAATTATTGGAGTCTAAAAGGCTACACCACCACGTACAATTATTTCTTTTATGGTTGTAATTTTATTGTTATTCTCAAACAGGTCTCTCTTGTAAATGAGACATTGAGTCTCAGTGGGACTACCTGTATAAATAAAGGATAGATTAAAAATATAAGAAAATAAATTATTATTATTTAAAGCGGGAAAACATGCAAAAAATATAAATAAATCAAAGTACAAACTACCTTTGCAATTCTTTTTCCAAATAACATTTTAGCAAAAAGTAGAAACAAGTTCAAAGGAAGATCATATTTGACTTTTTATTATGTACGTGCATGAATAAAGGATCAAAAATGAACCAAAACTTTCTACCAGCTGTCTCCCCGATTTATCTGTAATTAACTGATTTTATGTTTCAGGTACATGGGCCAGACGTGGCCGTCAAAAAGGCCAGGTGGGTCTGGTACCAGGTAGTTTCTTGAGCACTGTACGAGTTATTAATGAACGAGTACAGCATTAAACGCAATAGAGCGGAATCAGAAAATGCAACAAGATAAAAACAGTCAAGTAGGCTAAAATAGCCAAAATGTGGAACGAAGTGCTGCCCTTGATTAAATGTACTTCAATGTTCGAAAATACCAACATTGACCAGCTCATTTGAATATTTATTGTTTTCCCCCTCTGAATCTGGATACCCCCTTTTATGTTTTCTAGATCTAAATCTGAAAAATATTGTAATGTTTAAATTTAGCTGAAATGTTTCGTCACTTCGATCTTACTCACCGGAATTCTGGTACCTTGAGCTGAGCTGGTTTTTCCGGGGTTTGTTATCCGTGGCGACCGTCTCTAGGCAACAAGTACACACAACTTGCGCCTAAAAGGCTTTAATAATTAAAATACCTTCATTACGTTTAGTTTTGAGTCAGATTACCAGGAAATAATCATCAGGGAACACGAGCAACTTAAATCCACTTTGCCTAAATGACAGCCGGGGAAAATTCCTTTTAGACTTGTAGAAGCAGACTTAAGTTTAATAGACTTATTCTGCTTCGGGAAAGAGAAAAGGCTCAGTACTTATCTAAACACAATCGGATAAATCCGCATAATTTATTTTCAAATGTACTACTGTGGTAGTAGCACCAAACTGACACCTTTACACACCCTTCCTGTCGCATAACTATGAAGGATAAAAAGCTAAAATAGTAAAGCTAAATATTAAAGTTATGATGTAATATGAATAAAAATAATCAAATTATCTGAATAATGTGACCAATTTGCGTAGCAAAACTGAAAAAAAAAAATAGGGTCATATAACACTTTGAAGGTTGGAAATATATTAAAGAAAACAATTCAAAAAATTTTATTTACATATTTTTGGGGAGGGAAAGCATCTGTGTATCTATACATATATGCACGTGTAAGTATCTACATGTGTATAAATATATATACACACACATCTTTTTTATTTATTCTGTTTATTATTAAAGCTGGACTATTTTGACAAGCACCGATTTCTGTTGTGATCTATTATATTGTAGTTAAAATCTAACAAAAACAAAAAACAAAAAAAAAAACAACCAAAATATTGTACCAGAAGTTTCATTCCAGCCCCAAAACGCTTTTCCTCGTAACCTCGATAATAAACACCACTCGGGTATAAACACTCATTTATTGTAGTATCAGAATTAGTCATGCCAGTGGTTATATTTCCATGCTGTGGTGACTTTCAGTGTAGACAAAAAAAAAAAAAAAAAAAAAAATCTAGTTAGGTATAATCATCATCATCATCATCATCATAACTCGTATCCCCTCCCTGACCATGGCTGTTTTATGGTCATGAATCAGCAGCAATGGTTCCCAAGGTGTAAATAGTAATATAGGGAAAATAAAAAGTCACCAAAACGCAGCAGGACCGGTGGGCCAAAACCGAGGCCGGTCTCCAACCAGGACCTCACACCTGTATTCCAGTGACCTATTAAGCAGATACACAACCAAACCATGGTTTAATGCCCGACAGAGACGATTCGCCTTGAAAATCATCTCAGTGTTACTTTATCTGTACATTGCACCTAACGGGGGACACATATGAGCTCTAAATTCTTTATATAAGGACGTCATTGAACGTGGGAACCGCTTGCCAGTGCATAATCCCAATTACCTGAGCTATGTTAACACCTATATTCTCCAGTAGGCATCTATTAAGGCCTTACACTAAAAGAAAAACCTCCATGCCCGTGATGTCAAAGCCACTCCCACTTTGACTCTACAGAAATTATAGTTTTGAATTCACTGACGATGGACGATGTGTGTGAGCTCCGTCTGGTGTGTGGAGTACCAGTGTCGAGAGGAAGAAATTTAAAATAAACAAAAAAAATCCACTGACAGTAAAAGTATTCTTAGTAACAGTGCTGAGCAGGATCAAAACAACTGATTTGCTCATTATTTGTTCATTTCTGGAGATGATTTCAGCTTCTATTTTTTTAAACTTCTGTGTACACATTGTTTAAAGACTAATAAATTAAAACAAAATGGGACCATTTAGTAGCTTCAAACAAAGCATGTCCAAAAAATAAAAAAAACAAACCCAAAGGAAAAAGTTTGTGTGATGATAAAAACGTAAAGACGCTAAAAATAAACTTTGTGTGGCAGGTTCATAATTTAAAGTAAAAAGAAGAGTTTGGCGGCAGCGTGGCGGTGGAGTGCAGAGGTCGATTTCCTTGAAGCAGAAGTGAGAGGTTCAGTTAGCTACTCAGTTAACGGATTTCAGAGCGTTCAAGCTTTTCATGGAGCTGCAGGAGGAGGAGACGTGTTCACTTTGCAGTCCTTCGGTGTTCTTCGTGAGCCTTTTGCGTGTTTCTCTGGTCCAATTTCAGACAGAAATTGTCTCCTGTTATTTCTTCTTTTCTTTTTTTTTTTTTGCTCCTCTCCTGGTGTCGTTCAGCTGTGTGGGAGGACGCGACTCTGTGTTTGTGATCCTGCACTTGTCCAGTCCACAGTCACTGAGGTGTTGCATCTCCGTTGACTTCTATACCGTGCTGCTGCAGCTGTGCTCGAAGCAGTGCGTTGTCATTCTTTAATTCCTCAATCTGAAAACGTAAGACAGAGTATTTAATTTCATTCATCCTTGATCCTTCAAAGACTTTTTTATTAAAATGCCCCTAACTCTCTTGATTCATGCCACGTTTATGGTGTTTTAGGTGCAAACAGGAGAGCGGCGGTGCTTTTCTCTCTCACATTCATGTAAGTGTTATTTTCTATGCCCAATTTTAACCTAATGGTCACAATCGAATGCATGAACTGGAAACAAATCCGTGTTCTGTATCTTGCCCAACATGCAGGCCGGAGGAGCCAGGACTGAACCACCGCTTTTCTGTTGCCCCCGCTTTGGTGTTGAGGCAAAGAAAGTGGAACCTCAGTACTCTACCTCCACTATTAGTCAGAAATAACAGACAAAACTCATATTGAGCAGAATTTAATTCAGCTTATTGGTGCAGTCCTCTGCAGTGTTTATTTTCTGTCATGTTACAGTACGCTCACAACGTTCAGACTGATCGAGACACTCGAGTTCAACGTTTTTCTCTACTCTTGGCACTGCACCGCTTTGTCTGTGAGGACCCAAAGCCCCCTCCACCTATGTTTGCAAAGGGTAGCAAATCAAAATATGAGATGTGTGCACAATGATGGGAAGTTAACCTGTTGTCTAAGCAGCTCGTTGTCCATCTCGACTCGCTCCACCTCTTTGTAACTGTCCTGCAGCCGCTGGTTATTCTGACGCAACTCGCGGATGTAGTCGCACGCTTTGGACAGGATGCCTCCTTTACTCTGAGGAACAAACAAATAATATAATATTTTTCTTTCTAGTCTTTCATTCCCACTGTGAGCTGACTTTTCTCCAGCGGCTGACACACTTTGAAATTCCTTCCATATAAACACTTTGTTACCTGCTGAGCTAAAAATAAAATAAATAAAGTAAACACTGTCACACGCCCCTGGCTGTAGTAAAGCCTGGTGAAGGCATGAATGAAGTCAAAGAACAGGGTGAACAGGAAGTGAATGAAGGCCTGACAGAGGCAAATTTAAAAAGATCAGTGACATGAAACAGCTGCTTTCAGACTAAATGAAGTCACGTTACATACTGAGCTAATCTAACTAGCAGGAGCTTCTGTAACCATCTGTCAGCACTTACACGGTCATGCAAAATATACACGAGTTTTCAGTGAACGTCAGAGGGTTTTTTTAATACAACGCTCACCGCTCCGGTTCTGCTGTCGATGCTGCAGTCAGGAATGATTTTTGACAGCGTGACAATCCAGTTATTAATCTTGTCTCTTCTTCTTCTCTCCACTGTAAAGAAAATAAAAAGGATGCTCAGTTTTAGCTCTCGCAAGCTGTGGTTTCACACACCGATCAGCCCCAACATTAAAACCACCGACTGGTGACGTCAACAACACTGAACATCTGCTGGGAAACCTCAGCTCCTGCCACGCAGATCTTACTTCGATATGTGCTACCCTTCTTGTTACATGCACGATAAGTGAAACTGTTTCTGTTCTTCTTCTGTTGCTCTTCTTTTTCCAGGTATAAAGCCTCCGCCTATTGGCCCATTCAAAGTTAATCGGTACATGTCTATTGGCTGATCTGAGCACATGAGGCCAATCACTCGCCAGTGATCGTTACAAAAGCGCAGCTCCCTCGCCAGCTGTGCCTGCTCTAATCCTTAAGTGACATTCTGGTCCAGACTCCATACCAGTTGGTGGCGGTAATGCACCAATTCGTTTGCCAACCGTCAATAAAAAAAAAAAGGAAAGGAAATAGAAGAAGAAGCTTCGCCTGCTTCCGACTCTCAGTGACCTTTGTGTTTGGTAGTTTCTGTGTGTGAACAGCAGCAGACTCCCACAGCACGACATTACACCATCCCATGCAACAAAAACTGCTCAGAAACCACATGAGGGACACCAGAAGAACCCAAAGAGTGTATTCCCAGAACACAGAGGCTCTACACAAGAGCCCACATAAGATTCATTTAATGTTGTGGCTAACCTGTGGAGATACACACGAGCTGGAAAAAAAAATGCTGCTGGAAATGTGCACTTTTACATGTTACTGCCATTCATGTCTGTGATTAAAGAGCAATTAAAATAAAATCGCTTTCAAACTTTCATTTAAGTTTAGATCCTTCCTTCACTATTCAAATTAAATCTGGTCTTTCCTTAGGAACTTGAAGTTAAAAAGGAGTGATAGATGTGACAGCCCTGAAATATCCGTAACCTTGGCGATCACGCACCTTCATTGTGCTGTGCTCTTCGCCTCTCATCCCTGGGCGCCCGTGGACCATCTACTTTCCTGTAAAGGCACAAAGAAAAAACACAACAATTGTAAATTAACATTGAAAAAAAAATGCTAAGACACCACACTGAATGCTGATGTGCCAAAACTGTGACCCAAAAGTCTGTTAACAACAAAAAGTATTGATATAAAGGAAAGCATGTTAACCAAAACCCATCTGGTTTTAGTAGAAAATTATCTTTATTTAGGTTTAATGAGCTGTAAAGAACCCCACAAATATACCAACTGCTAGAGTCTGTGTTAACTAGACTTTCACCTCCGAAGAACAGACCCAGATCCTTTAAGTCCTCTGAAGGGCACGCTCTTTGAGCTCAACCCTTTGAAGGATTCAGGCTCTAACCCCCCCCCTCAAAAAAAAAAAAACATGAGTATGGTTTGCTGTTGCCCTCTCTGAAGGAGAATCAGTGACAAACTAAACACCAAAGCTCAGTGGTTCCCACACACTTATTACCTGGGAGGGCTGCCCAAGTATAGTAATGGGCCCTTATTATAGTTAGCCTTTCATTTTAGCATTTTTTGCAGTTAATCTTATCCTCCTCACTTTTATTTTGAAAGTCTCATCACCGCTACACCACTAGTCCTGCGTTAGCAGTGGCTAGTAGGTGGCTCGCAGGCGTGTGCTGCTCATTAGTCATTCAGATGAAGATGTCCTTCAGTGGCTCAATGTAGTCCAACCTCACCATCACAGACTGAAACTGCAAAGAGGTGGAAAACTGGGTCTGAAATCTAAATCTGTGGGAAACACTGATGCCTGAACTAAACCTGCAGCTATTAACCAAAGCCACAGGCAGACCAAAATCCAGTTTAATCCTCGTATCTTAAGCAGCCACCAAACGTCTGATTCTACGACACATGATGGGGGCAGGGTGGGGGGCGTAAGTGAAAGTTCTTCTCACCAGTCTGAACTGCCATGCTGCAACATCTCGCTTTCACCAAGGTCTCTGGGGATGGCAGGTAAGTAGGACATAGTATGTTGGATGTTTTAAATGATTTAAATGATGGTTTTTCTTTTTTTTTAGTATATATTTATTGTTTTACACACAATGACAAGACGGATCACGCCAAGAAGGAAAGCAAGAGGCAGAGTACACCCAGTCCAGTGCAGATTGGGAGGAAAAAGGTGAGATGTCGGCCAAACAGATGTGCAGAGGGATTATGGTGATTTGGTCATTCTGAGATTTTTTGGGAAGTAGCATCAATGTGCGACGAAGCTTTAAGTTGTACTCACGCAGTGTAGGTGTGTGTGCGTGGCGCTATGGTACGTTGGGTCGCCGTCTGCAGCACCTCAGGTGGGCTCATCATCACGTAAAACTGACCTGGATTTGACGAAACACCACGAGGCGTTAGATCGACAACACGAGCCTGTTTTATTTGACGGTTAAAGAAGTGCTTCTCACCTCCCGCTTGTGTAATTGTTGGGTCGGCGGTGGCCTGCACCGACACGGCCGTGGCTGTTCCATCGCTGACTGTGGCTGCAGGGAAATAAGCGAAACGTGTCTCTCCTCCCACCGTCTCCCCGCCAGGACTTCCCCCGTTGCTGAAAGGATTCTGGATGACGGCCTGCAAAGTCGGAGACAGAAAGTTTGTACAGCTGGAATCATCTCAAATACAAATTCGATTACTTTTGCCACTGGAAAACCAAAATGCTGAAATACAGTTTTCAGAATAAGAGCTCCTTAACTCCTTAACCCATGTTTGATATACAGACTGACTCTGTGTCATCCGGTCACGTCCTTGTCATGCACTTTTTCACAGACTGTGTTTTTAAAATGTCACAGGTGTTCATGGTAAAAGCCAAAAATAAATCTTAAAATAGGGTCACTACCCAAACGTTTCCAGACCGAACCGTATACACTTCTCTAAATAATTACAGCCCGTGTGAAATTTCACGTAGAAGAGGTTGACGTCATGGTGATCCAATCCCCTATTTGCATGCCCCTCAGCCTTCCTGTCAGCCACGAGCTGATAGATTAGTCAGATAAGGAAGCGGGTGTATCTGTGGCTTCCTGTACAGACTGATGGCTGCTGCGTCTTGACTGCAGTCTGTTTTTATTTCTAGAGCCTTTTGTGCATCCTGATCATCTTGCAGGGTTAACTGACCTGCGCTACTGCCTGAGGGGCTCCAGCAAATGCTGCAGTGGAGACGACGCTGACGGCTCCCGTCCCATCAGCTGCCGCTTCTAGTTGGTCATCTGTCACCTGAACCACGCGATAGGTCACCTGCAGACAGAGGAGGGCATGAAGTCAGTGACCATTATGGGGGTGTTTGAAATTTGTTTTTGGTACGAGTCGACCTCACACAAGCCTGGTGATGCACATTCATCGAGTAGCCGTCACGCAGACGTTTCATCTTATCGTTCATCTTATCATATCACAATATGTATTCTGAAGATGACAGCAATGATCCAATCACAGCGCTGCTGGGACAGCCACCATCACTGTTCACAGCCTCTCATAAACTCTCTGATCAGAAACTCTTTGTTACCATATTTCGTGAGTTTTTTTGGTTCTGAAACTTCTCAAGTTCACTTTCAAATATTTGGGTCAAAATTTTAAAAAATAGATTTTGTTCAAAGGTGTCAGTGACCGTCTGGAGTGAAAACAACAGTCGTTGCTAATTTTGCATGTGCTTATCAATCAAGTCAATTACACTTTCACCCCACAGACCAACAGTGACACCCACGTTCAATGACCTCAGGCGGCGTGACGCCCGGATTTCGATTCGATCCCTGCCAAAGTTGAATCTGTGGCTACAGCCTCGCTTTTAAAGAAACATAACTGGGATAGAAAGAAAATAAGATCCACAATAAATATGTCAACTGAAGAAAAAAAAAATCACTGACAGAGCAACTATATCACAACTGCCCACTCTCCACATATTTATTACTAAGGTCTGTCTGGCTTTGTTGTAAAGATATCCTCACATCCTTTGTGTAAAACTATGACGCCTGATCCCAGGATACTAAAATCTGTTGTCACAGCTCAGAACAGGAGTAAATTTTTCACCAACAGTAGACAGACGCTCCTGCTGCTGATGGACTGCTACCTTTAGAAATATGGCTCTGTGTCTTGCTGTTGTGTCCGTCTCCCTTGTATAAGACTGTTATACTCCCACTGTGAAATTCTGGGCTGATCTACAGATTTTTCATGTTTAAAATAACAATTTGTCTGATAGCTGACGCCAAAGAGTTTTTTACATTTTTCTCCTTTGGTTGAGGTAAACAAATAATTCTTCCTTATATAAAAATGAGCTGACATCCTTTGAAAGTTTTTCAGCTCCTGATCAACAGATCCTGAACATTGAACCAGGGCACAACTGCTGCTATCAGTTACCGTGGTTACCAGTATCTGAAGCTCTATTGTTGCATTCCAACTAGAAAATATCTGAATGGCAAATCAGCAACAGAGGAAATGCTGCCTGCAGCTCACCTGTCCGCCGCTGTTGTCTGTACGAAATTGGTACTGCACATTGTGGTCAGCAAATGCAGTCTGAGGGACACCGGTGATGGTCACTGCAGTCTGCTCGTCCGTCCCCACAGCTTCCCCTGCAACACACACACCACCACGTTTCAGACCTCGAACACTAAACAAGCGCAGGGCCGTGTAACGCAGGTGCACGCCTTTTGGCTTAACAGCAAGCCTGTTTTGTTTTTCTGCATGGGCAAAAATCTGCCACTGTCCAAACAGGTTTTGGCCTCGTCTGAACTATTGACATGTTACTTTCCAAGTGGAGCTTCGTGTACTCACAGTACTCATGTCCTCACTACCATAAAATTCATTTTTAGTCACTAAATGCCAAGAAATAACAAAAAAATATCCACTGTTTTGTTGAATTAACTATATCCAACTCAATCTTCCTTGTGTGGAGAGTCCAAAAAATGCATTCTGAACCTGGAAAAACTCTATAAAGTCTCACTTTTAAGTGTGTTTTGTTTCAGTCGTGTGGATTACAAGAACAGATGCTCCTACCTTCCTGTAGCTGCACCACCTCCTCTGTTTCCTGTTTGTCGTGACTAAAAACAAAAACAGAGCAGAGCTGAGTCAATTTCAAGTATTTCTCTGAAATAAGATCATTAACGTTTTCTGAACAAAAACCCAGCTCTCCTGAACCAACTGAGGAAATACGGCGCCCCCGGGTGGTTATATAAGGGAATAATCATTAAGATATAAATAAAATGAAACATTACTGGCGTCTAAGACTTAAAATCAGTTCATCTGCACTTAAAAGGGGGAAATGAGAATTATTTAAGACCTAGAAGTCTAGTCTAACTGCTCTGACCAGTTGCGCATGGAAAGGCAAACTTCACAAATATACATAATACTCCAAACAACGCCCCAATGTAGTTGGATTTAAGAGTTTGAAACCTTAGAGATGCTGCATCAGTTACAGTAGCAGTGAAGTGCGTTTACTTGTTAGCCTAAAAACAGTCACAAACTGCAGCTGTGCACTTGTTTTTATTGTGCATTGGATAAAACAAGCGCACAGATTTGGAAACGGGCGCACAGCTAATGTGTGCAGAAATCCTCTGAGAAAAGTGCGCAGACAGTGCGGGACAACACGAAACAAATATTAAAAGTACACTGAGAAGGCAGGTTATTAACTGCACTGCGCTGCAGGGAGCAGGGGGAAAACAGAGGGGTTTATAGGCCGTGGTGGAGCCATGTCTGAGCAGGAAGCGGGCAGCAGCTTCTCACCTCGCCGAGCTGTCCAGACTTTGCTCCAGCATATCCATGAAGCTTTTGCGGGTGTAAAACGCCGATATTCAACGACACCGAATTACGGAGATGGAAGCGCTGATCACGGGGACAAACACACGGGTCATGTGAGGAAGACAGTCCAGGACACGTGAGGCGCCGACCGGGCAAGGAGCTAAAATGGAGGCCGCTGAGGAGCAGGGCGGAGCTGTCTGCGTCTGTGCGGAAAAGTAGAAAAAAAAGAAAAAAAAGAGTCCGGGTGTTTCCGCAGCGGTGCCGAGGCGGTGGAGGGAGGCTGAGTCCTGGATTATGATCGTTATTGTGTTATAAATTCGGATCTGAATGCACGGATTGAGGCTGGTTTGCGGTTAAATTGGTTTCTTTATGTCCTCCGTGTCCTCTGTTTGCGCACAGCTGCTGTTTGTCCGCGCAAAGCGGCTGCGACATGCGCTCCAGAAGACACGGAGTGGATTAGTTTGTTCGTTTTTTGACAGAAGGAAATGCGTCTTTTTTGCTCTAAATGTCGCTTTGTCTTTGTAAGATTTGGAGAGCTTGTATTCACGTGACTCCTGGTGTGCAAACAGTTTGGTTAGAGACGGATTTTCATGGGATTTGTTTGGTTAATTCTCTATTAAAAACGATTTACTCGCGAATTATTTGACTTTGGACTTAATAGCGCGGTAAATATTGTCACTGAGAGTCATTTTTTGCGCTCGTTTTTCTCTCCCAATCAATCAGTTCCTCAATGGGATTTTTTTTTCGGGTCTCTTTTGCCCAGGTGACCACAGAGATCCAATACGGGTTTTCTCTCAAACCACATGACAAAAACTGTCTACATAACAAGGCACAGCCGAAGCTCGCATGGTTTTAACACATCGGGCAGCTATGGTGACCATTTTACTTGAAATTCAGACCCAGTTTGTACATCGCTGAGCTGCTAAATGAGTGAAAAAGACAAATAAAACGGGTTCTTGTTTCTTTACAGCCAACCTTCCCATCAATTTCTGACAGTAGGAGGCGATGCTGAGTGTCAGCGGCAGGAGGCACGACGTCTTCCACAGCTGATCTGCGCAACTGAGATCAGCAGATTTTCTTTTACAGTCTATTTAATTCACAAATAAATGCACCTTTATCATACACAGAATCTCAGAAGCTGTCTATAAAATAAAGCACGAACATACTGAAGCTTGTAAGGCCTCACAAAGCACATCACATTTATTTAAGAACATGTTTTACACATTAGGCCCCTGTTTGTTTGTTTGTTTGTTTTTTAAATACTTGGTAATTTTACACCAGATATCCATAAATCCTTTGATTGAAACAATATTCATTGCCGTTTAATTTACTTGTATAAAGGCTTTAACAGTGTGTCCAAAAGTCATAATTCATAGTGTTTAATAAAACTGTCTGCCATTTATTACATGTCAGTTTTTAGAGCCAGCACAAAGGGGAAAATGAATTTTTGCAAGCATAGCTTTAACCCTTTAAAGTCCACTATTAAAATGAACCACTTCTAGCTTGTGTTACAGGTTATAAATGGGATAAAAGTGCATATGAAAAAAAAACCCCACATACATGCTCATCGGCCACTTTATTAAGTATATCTAGTTAGTACTGGGTTGGACCCCCTTTTTCCTCCAGAACTGCCTTAAGTCTTCATGGCATAAAGTCAACAAGGTGCTGAAAACGTTCCTCAGAGATGTGGCTCCATATTGACATGATAGCATCACAGTTTCTGCACATTTGTCAGCAGCACATTCATCCATCTCCCACATCCCAAAAGGTGCTGTACTGGAGTAAGATCTGGTGACTGTGGAGGTTATGTTATGCTGCTGGAGGCTGTCATCCTAAGATTGGTACACACTGGTTATAAAAGGCTGAACATAGGAAGATTGTGCATTTAAAAATGCTTAATTGGTGCCAAGCGGCCAAAGCGTGCCCAGAAAATATCCACCACGCAATTACACCATCACCAGCAATCTGAAGACATTTTCTCCCAGAGAAAAATACTGCTCACGGGATATTTTTAGTTTTCTAAAAACCCCATGGTTGTGCAGTAAAATCCAAATACATCAGTAGTTTCTAGAATACTCAGACCAGGTTTGCACTGTAAGGGCGTCCAAAGAAAAAGAGAAACATTTGTTGCCCATTCTGATGCTCAGTTTGAACTTCAGTAAGTTGTTTCACATTGCTTAAATGCACTGAGTTTTCATCATGCGATTGGCTGATAAGAAATTTGCATTAACAAGCAGTCAAACAAGTGTCCCTAATAAAATGACCAGTCAGCATATAATCTCCATCAGCTTGTTCATCAGTTTATGAGATTTAGTAAAATGCTTCAGCCTCAGTGTCTTTGTAGTCACTCCAGCTGTCCAGCCATTCATTTTCCTAGTCAAATTTTGGTCTCAAGCAAGGCAGACTGACCTGGCTGATATAAGAGAGGCGAGATGGAAGCGCCTATAGAAGAGCATGTCTGTGGTTCCGAGTGTGGGAGGAGACTGGAGCACACAGGGAGAACCTGTAAACTCCACAGAGAAACACTCCAGCCGACCAGGACGTGAGTGCTAACATCTGCACCACTGCGTAGTCCTCTCATCCTGCCACTGAAATGTAAAGACACTGTATCATCTGTATCTGTAACACTGTATCTTGTATCTTCTCATACATATTATATGTATGATGTTTAGTGATGTTTAGTGGGCTACAATCAGAATAATTAAAGGTCTACAAAAGAAAACCAGTCTGCCAGAGCACACTTTTGGTGCTGTTTTTGTTTTATGACTCGGAATCTCTTAGTTAAGGCTGTCCAAAGAAATACATTTCTGGCCATTTAGGTATTTAAACCAAAGGCTAAGTAGGAAATTTGTGTAAGAGCTTAAGAAAAGATGTTGCGTAAATGCATCCTTACAGGATGTGAAGACTCCAGCTCTGTGGGGTTCTTCTGGAGTTAAAACTTTTGCAGAGCTTTTACAAAACGACTACAATTCAAGTCTCAGCCAACAGATCTGCTTAAAATTATCCCTTATAGGCATCACATGGCTTTGTGCGTGGCTTTGTGCAGAGGGTGACTCATTTATTCAGACTGTACACCCATTACAGTGAGACAGAGAGAGAGAGAGACAGAGGGAGGGAGGAACAGCCACCTAACAAGTGCCAAACTTGAGGCCAACCTCTCCTCCCATCTCATTCTTTCCTACATGGGCACTCTGATGGGTTTGCAGACAGCTCAGTTTGCAGACTGAAGAGAGAACCAAGACGAACACTGGGATCACGTAAGGAAATCGTCAAACTACTCTGCAAAGATCTCCAGAGATTTCTCATCCTCTAACAAACTTTAAAAAGGTAAATCGAATTTTATAAGTTAGTATCTTTTGGGCAAGGACATCACTTTAATTTTTGGGTGGAGTTGTTAACCCCACCCATGTCTTTTGATTAATTGTGCTTTGTCGTTTGTGTGCTTAATGTTAGGGGATTAAAAAGAGCCGGATGTATTTGGAAGTAATCAATATGTTCCAGTGAATTAAGCTTTGTTTTCTTTTTAACTTTGAACTTTGAGCCAAAAAGTTGCCTCATTTTTGTGTGTTTCAATGAATATTTCTTGGGCATATTTCTTTCATCTTATTTGTGACACATGTTCCACGTCGACTGTCGGATCAAACTGAATGGTGTGCATTTGCACTTGAATAAAACCTGCTCAAATTGACTCTTTAGACTCAAATGAATATAATCATATCTGTTTTGACAGCAAAATAAGAAAGTTACAATGGCGACACCCAAAAACACTCCACGAGGTGCAAACACACCACTTTCTCCCAACCGGATCACCCGTCTCCAGGAAAAGGAGGACCTCTGCAACCTCAACGATCGACTGGCCGTCTACATCGACAAGGTCCGCTCTCTGGAGGTTGAGAACGCCGGGCTGCGTCTGCGCATCACCGAGTCGGAGACAGAGGTCAGCCGGGAGCTGACGGGTCTGAAGGCCGCCTATGAGACGGAGCTGGCAGATGCCCGCCAGACACTGGACTCGGTGGCCAAAGAGCGAGCACGGCTGCAGCTGGAGCTGGGCAAGCTGCGAGAGGACCACAAGGAGCTGAAAGCCAGGTATAATGTTTACTGTCTTTGCACGTGTCTGCAGGAGCTGCTGAGAAAAAAGATTGATTACTTTGGGTTTGTGCCCTCTCATCTTGGGTCCCCAAATTCCTTAAACTCACCCCTGTGTGTTTGATCGATGTGGGTGGGGGTTTTTTTGTTGTTTTTTTATAGCTATAGTGGGAGTGTGTAACTTTAAAAGACAAAATAGTAACAACAAGATGAAATCATGAGCTGCAGAATTCACCCTTACTCATTCCTTACACTCAGGGGCTGTCACGGCACGATTTAATGTGGTTTGACCTTTAGCTTCCAGTATCTAATTTCAGCAAGTCTTAGGAGTTTCTTGTCATTCTGCTGACTTCATAACTCATTTCTGTTTGTGTTATATTTACATTAGCAGTTACTATTATCCCATAATTATCACCTGTCCCACAGTGTCTGCTGTTCAGCTAAAGTTATACGATACAGCTTTTGAAGTCAGGATTGCCAAACTCTTCTCAGAAAGAACTCTGCTGCAGAGTGTCTGGTGATCATGAGATGTCTCGCTGCTGCGAGGCATCTAAAATCCCCCTTTTCAAACAAACCCTTTCAATTGAAGGCATCTATTTGTCCCTTAATACAAATGTGAAAGGGTTTGGACTTCAGTGTTGATACATATTAAGCAGCAGTTACTCATAATCTTTTAATAACTGATGTTTTAACTTGGTGATGCACTGAGAGTTGTGTTACCCTGCCGCTGGGAACACTCCCTATAACTGTAACATATTCTCCTCATTGCTCACTGGGCAAGAGCTGGAGTGGGACTCCAGCTCTTTCCCATGCTTCCACATCCAGAGGCTGATGACTAACTCTTTCCCCAGCTTCTCCTCCTTCACCAAAGTCATCATTATACACAATACGTGGCAGTGTTTAAAGAGCTCCACTCTTGCCTGGATTATTTTTCCGTAAATAATAAAACGACGGCCACAGTGTGTTTGGCAAAGCCATACCGTTGCCATGGCAATATCTCAGCTAAAAACCAACGGCTGTGGCTTGTGGCTACCAGATCCACGGGACTTGATGAAAATCACTGTGGTCTATGACTCATATGCACCGAGGTCTTTCCCCTGCTTCTGCTTCTTGTAGACATCCTCATTCAAAAATAGCTCATATTTGTTTGATTAGAGTGTGTAAAGGAAACTATAGTAATTCAGTTTTAGGTCTTAGGTCACTAAAACAAATGCAGTAAGATGCCTAAACTCTTAAACTATGGATTCTCAAAGCTTGAATGAATTGAGTGTCATTTGAGTAAAACGAGAGAAAATGTACACATTGAAAGTCTCAGTGGCATTTGTAATAGTAGTTTAAGGTTTTGTTCAAGTATTGTTGCTATGGTGACTAATGGAGATAAACATGAATGAGAAATCCTCCCTTGATCTCACTCAAAGCTGTCATAGAAAATGTAAAGTAGTGCATTCTTTCATTCATGCTTGCACTAAAAATGAACAAAAGCTGCACTTTGAGAACTTAAAGTGGAACTTAGTCCCCATTTTTGTTTTCATAGGAACACTAAAAAAGAGTCAGAACTGGGGGGAGCCTTGCAGAGGCTCAAAGACCTGGAGGCTCTGCTTAATTCGAAGGATGCTTCCTTGACTACGGCTCTTGGAGAAAAGCGTAACCTCGAGGTGGAAAACAGGGACCTGAAGGCGCAGGTTGCCAAGGTAAAGTCAAACCCACGCTCAATTTAAAACTCAATAGAAACACATCTGGGCTCAATCTTTCTGCAGTCAGTCTACAAGCTCAGAACCTCTCTGTTTGTCCTTCATAGTCCTCCTCTCTTTCTTCCAAGTTTTGTTAGTAAATGTCAGCTAATTCAGATTTCAGCAGGGGTTGAAGGACAGCCTCTCTGCATGTTTTCCTGCCCGCATACTCCACTGACTGCTTATTTTCCACTCCGCAGCATTACTTTGTACTCATACTCGGCCCATTTTGTGCTTCTTTTTTAGTTGAATACCAGCTTGGCCGATGCCAAGAAGCAGCTGCAGGATGAGATGCTGAGGAGGGTGGATGGAGAGAATCGCATCCAGACTCTGAAAGAGGAGCTGGAATTTCAGAAGAACCTCCACTCTGAGGTCTGAGCGCTTTTTGCATATGTTCTTATCATTAGTTAATCATTTTAAAAAGTACCCATGCTGGACTTTACTGATAATCATTGCTGGTAAATTTTCAATAGGAGCTGCGGGAGATAAAGAGGCGTCATGAGTCCCGCGTGGTTGAACTGGATAATGGCCACCAGCAGGAGTTTGAATGCAAACTGGCCGAGGCACTGGCGGATATGCGCAACCAGCATGAGCTGCAGATTAAAATGTACAAGGATGAGATCGAGAAGACCTACAACACCAAGGTAGACCATCAAGTTACTGTTACTAAAGGTTTACTTTGCAGCATTTATGTCTTCTGTTTTGGTCCTCAGTGGTGAACGAAAGCTGCACTGAATAATTGCGCAGCAGAAATATCCAGTTAAAACATCGTGACATGGTTGTGTAGTTCCGAGTTGTTGGGCTTTCGCAGTTTCACAAATGTCTTGTATAATTTGGTTACAGTCCATGTTTTATCTCCCTCCATCAGCTGGAGAGTGCTCGTCAGTCAGCAGACAGGAGCAGCCACCTGGTTGGGGCAGCACACGAGGAGCTCCAGCAGATCCGAGTACGCCTGGAGTCCACGTCGACTCAGCTCAGCCAGCTACAGAAACAGGTTCTTACAAATAATCAGCACACACTTATCTGCAAGCATACATCACTTAAAGAAAAGGGTGATATTTTTCATATTTCAGAGCAGGGGTGCAAAACATAAGACACAATCGACCCGCCAAAGCTGTAGAAAATGTAAAGAAGCGCATAGATTTTGAATTTTTAACTGCAGTTTCATAGGTTTTACAGATGTTCCTGATAATAAAGATTGCCCACTTTCATGCTAAATCAAAGTAATTAAGCAACTAAATGACAAGAAAGTTTGTTTTTCAAATATTGAGTCCATAGTAAAAAGAACAACAAAAACTTTATATTTTATCATTTCAGAACAGTCTGTGGAAAGAAGTAACATAAATTATTCTGTAGTTTTGCGTATTTATCATGTAGTTTCACTGGTCCGGCCAATTCAATATCACCTAAGATCAAAGTGGGGTGTATGTGACTCACTATGTAAAATCAGTTTGACATCCATGTTTTAAAGTAAAAACAGACCCCAACAGAAATCAATTTAATTTAAAACAGAAGTTGTTTTTATAGATTCACATGAATTAGGCTCTTCAAATTGATGCTGGCTGTAAACTCCATTTATTTGTTTAAAAGTTCAGTTTTTCATGGTTTCTCTAGATTTCCTTTGTTTTTTGAGCTCAATTATTAACTCACTCCTTGATTGCTCTTGAGGTCTCCAGACTTGCTTGTTTGATCCTATCAGGCAGTAACTTTGTGACTCTTTGGTTTGATCCAGCTGGCAGCTCGTGAGGCAAAGATCAGGGACCTCGAGGATGCTCTGTCGCGGGAGCGGGACAGCACGCGTCGCCTTCTGGGTGAGAAGGATCGAGAGATGGCAGAGATGAGGCACCAGATGCAGCAGCAGCTCGATGAGTATCAGGAACTCCTCGACGTTAAGCTGGCCCTGGACATGGAGATATGCGCCTACAGGAAGCTGCTGGAGGGAGAAGAGCAAAGGTATGTGTAACGACGCTCATCGTTTCCTCTGTGTGGTTCATAAACTTTTTCATTTATCTCATCATCGTCATCAACATGTTTCTCTCTGCAGACTGCGTCTTTCGCCCAGCCCTCCTCCTACCAGGGCGGCGGGAAGTCGATCCTCTACTTCTGGAGCTCTCTCTCGATCTATCCACCACAGCGCTCAGAACTCCCCTGCTAAGAGACGTCGCCCTAACGACACCGACAGCGAGGCCTCCAGCTTCGCCGGTGGAGCCGTTTCCCGCACTCGCATCACCCAGCAGGCTTCGGCCAGTGGACGTGTCACTGTGGACGAGGTGGATCTGGATGGGAAATATGTCAGACTCAGCAACAAAGCTGATGAGGTGAGATGGAGAAGTTGGAGGTGGACTGACTACATTACTATTTGTAATGTAGTGACTTTGAACTCTGACGTTTTTACCCAACTACCCTCTTGCTCTTGTAGGATCAGAATCTGGGGAACTGGCAGGTGAAGCGGCAGGTGGGATCTGGCACTCCCATCGCCTTCAAGTTCCCAGCTAAATTCACCTTGAAGGCTGGTCAGAGGGTGACGGTTAGTAGCGTCTTTATTCAGCAATCAGAATCACCAATCAACACCTGATTAGCACAGATGATTTACTCTGTACTGTCCATGTGGTCAGATCTGGGCCTCTAATTCTGGTGGAACTCATAATCCTCCATCTGACCTGGTGTGGAAGAATCAGCCCTCCTGGGGCACCGGAGACCTCTTCCAGACTACTTTGATCAGCACTAATGGAGAGGTATTTTGAATTAAATCAGCTTATTGGGCTTGATAGACATTTCATTCAGACCTAAAGTGTCAAGACATCAAAACTCATGGCCAGTATATTTAAAATATACCGAAACTGAATGAATAAATAAGAACTACAACACTTTTCTTTCAGGAAATGGCAATGAGGAAGGTCACCCGCACTCACCTTGAAGAAGAAGATGATGACATGGTGAGAGAAATGATAGTTTTCCTAGCATGTGCATAATGAGATCATGTGCAGGACCAGAATCCAATTAGCAGCATCCACTGGTTTTGCATTGAATTAAAATAAGAATCACATTAATTCAGATATTAACATTTCAAATGGATCCGTATCACTGTGTGGGGGCGGTAACATTGAAACTGAGCATTACGTGTTGCATGATAAGGTGATGGTTGGTAAGTAAAATAAAGATATTTAAAAGGATATATGTGTTTTTAGTTAGGTGAAGCAAGGACACATGTGCGTGTGCAAATGAAGAAATACAGCAAAATCTCACACAGTTGCAGCTCCCAATGGATATTTTACATTCTTACTAGAAAAATGATTATCAGTAGTGAAGAATAGTTGCAAACACACATATTTCATCAACTGTTTACGCAACTCAATGTTAACTGTTAAAAGAGACAATTTAAAAAAAACAAAAAAACAGTTCACTTATTGTTTTTAGGCTCTTGTTCATTGTATCAGGGCTACAAAAATACAGGAGACAAAGGCGGTTTAATAACAAAAGCTGTTACAAAACCAGTCCTCCCATAGATACAGACTATTTACACACACAGGACTGAGTAGATGCTCATTAAACAAATAAGGGTGGGGCAGGCAGTCACAAAGGAGTGTCAGAGGTGGGGGGGAAGAGACAAAGACAGGAAGTCAATCCCAAGAGACACAAAGAAAATCACATACCAAAATAAGACAGGAAATGGAAACAAGAAAGACAAAACAGAGACCAAAACATTAGGAAAATATCAGTGAGAAGGAATGAAAATTAAATAAGCACAGACACCACGACACATACTTGACCTTTATTACCACTGCAGGGTTTTTTTTTTTTTAACACACACTAATTAAAAGCTGTGTCTGTGCCTCAGCAGGTGGCTCACAGCACCTGTGGGGACGGCGAGTACAACCTGCGGAGCCGGACGGTCGTGTGCGGCTCATGCGGACTTCCTTCAGATAAATCCAGCAACTGCTCCGTGTCCTCTGCTTCCCGCTCCTTCCGCAGCGGAGGCATCTCCGAGGGTTTACTGCCCCACTCCTACGTGTTCAGCACGAGCACACCTCGCAAGGTGAGTACCGCAGCTCATACAGGAGATATATGACTTCCCTTTCATGCAAAGATTACCTCTTTTTTGTCTATTAATATGCATGTGTGATCATTCTAATTTTGTTAAAATTTCTTCCTAGACTGGAGGCAGAATGGAGAGCTGTCCAATCATGTGAAGCCCTGGGGCCACTACACTACATTTTCTATAGCTTCTTAGGTATCAGTTGTTGAGTTATCTGGTATAGTTTTTAGTTCAGTTTATGTACTTTCAATTTAATTTCAAGTTATTGAATGCCAGAAAATTTTATACTGCTTTTTATAATGTACATATGCATGAATAAGAATAATTTTCCAGAGCCTAAAGGTTAATTGGGGTTAGCTTTGTTTGTTTTTTTTATATTAGGGACATTTAAGGTTGGAAAATGTAAAACAGTTACTTTAACATTCATTCGTTTTAAAAACTTAATTCAAATTAATTTCATTATACTCTATAGACACTCTGACACAGCGGGGTTGTGATCAGTTTAGGGGAGACCGGGGATAGTTGTAACGTGGGTCAGTTGTAACACTTCCAATTTCTCCAATCAGGGCTAAGTTTCAAATGATGTGACTCATCCTGTGCATGCCCAACTCAGTTCTGCTATCACATGTGAAAAATCAGCACATTTTGCCAAACACAGACAATTTAACATGAAAAAAAGTAATTTGTATGCCAAAAAGTAAGTTTTTCTACTTTATTTCAATTTGTAATAGCATTATCTGCTTTGCAGTTAAACTCATCAAACTTAAATTATGTTATTTGTATGTCTATGGGGATATATTCTGTGTAAGTCTTTAGTGCTAATGTTTTAGCCATTGGCTGTAATGTTAGCTAGTTCATGGCTATAGGAGTCTGGGTCAGTTGTAACAGCAACAGTCTGGGTTAGTTGTAACAATAATGCAGATGTTACAACTTACCACACTATTACTTTAACTTATATTAAACAAGTTGGGGCAGCGACATCAGCGAGAGAGGTTCACTGGTTGCTTTTGTATATGCGGTTAATGCCATTGGCAACACAATTCCTCCACTGTTTGTGTTCCCACACATACATTATGCAGACCACTGTGTCAGAGATGGACCAGTAGGAAGTACTGGTAGTGGAAATAAATCAGGATGGGTGCAAGAAACAGATTTCCTCATCTTTCTGAAGCACTTTGCAAACCTCACCAAGGTAAGCCATGAAAAAAGTAATGGAATTGCGATGCTGGTGAACAACTACATTTTTTCAGCTTCATTGTTATGTTCAAAATTGGTGCAAGAGTTGTGGGTTATAATGCCCACTGAGCCAATGAGGCCAAACTCAAGGAAGACCAACCAAAATTAATGAAATATTCAGTTGCAGAAAATTCCATAACTTGTCTTTTTTGGGGGGTTGGAATATGTTCAAAAGCTAGATGTCTGCATTCTGTCACACACACACATAGCTACATAAATGGATGTAAGTGCATTCATGTGTTGAATAAACAAAGATTACATGTAAATGTTTTGTTAGTACCCTTATTTCATTGTGTTACATTTCACCCCAGGATATGTTACAACTAACCCAGACTATGGGGTTAATTGTAACATTTCACTCTTTGTGTTTGAGGCCATACCATGCAATGGGTAATTGTGCTGCAGAGAAAATAGCTGCACTATTTAATAGCTGAGACATGTAAATACTTTGCATTACATTTTGAATCCACTACCTTAAACGAGCTCCAATTTACAGACAGAAATGTCAAAAATGTTACAACTATCCCCGGTCTCCCCTACAATTTTACCAAAATTGAAAACTTTTTTTTTCTCATTAAATCTTCTTACATGGTGAAGGTAAAATGAACCCAACCTTGCTACAGATCTACAGAATATTGTCGGGTTTTTTTTTTTTTATTAAAATGAATAAACGTGTTTTCAGAAACCTGCCTTTTTTCTGTGTCTTTCTATTTACTCAGTTTCTTACAATATTTACTGCCTCACCATAGAATCTAATACAGGGGTGGGCAATTCCAGCCTCTAATAATTCCTCTATTAGGACACAGTCAGGTGTTGCTATATAGTTCATCTGTTTGAACGAGGCCAAGAGTTTTATTGATTTAATAAAAATCAATAATTTAAAAAAAAAGTTTCATTCAAATGAAGAAAAATATGACATTTGTATTCAGGCTCACAATTACATGATAACAATAATATAAAAGAACAGATTATAACTGTTCAGTATTCATACTCGTCCACGGTATTATAAAACTATAGGTGCATTTATTTCACCACCTCTTGAACTTTACTTGAGTATTTCATTTATATTTTTTGTACCTTTTCTCCGCTATTTAGAAGGAATTCCTGCTTCTTGAAATTACAAAAAATAAATAAAAATATTTTCAAAATCAAATCGTTCATATATATAATGAACATTCCAAATCATAAATGAAATTTCTGCTCATAGACCTTCTGTTTTTATAAAGAATTATTTACTGGAATATCTTTAATGGAAATGTTTTTGAACATTTGTGCTTTACTAGTTATAGTTAAATTAAGGATATAAAAAAGAATGTATAAAATGGGCTTATATCGTGTGTCACATGGGTCTGATTCTATATAGCTGGCATATAGGGATTCTACTTCATTTATATATAGTAAGGGTTACGCATATTTTCTCATTTTAATTAGAAAAGTGTGTCTTTTACTGCAGTCTCTCCGACTGAGAGCAGGCTTTTATTTTGGAATCCTGGTTTTCAGGTCGCTTTCAAACCCGGAAGTAGCCTACAAGGTCAGGGTGCAAGTGTTGCTCTTGCACAGCGTCAAAGTTCCAAAACTAAGAGCTCTGTGGTTTAAAAGGACAAAACTGCATGTGAAGCTGTCTGCAAGAAAAAGGGTGTTAAAATTTGGTGAGTGTCGCTAATGTTTTGACACGAAGTGGAGCAAATGCTAAACGTTAGCTAGCAAGTCAGAGCTAGATAACAGTGAAGTGGACATGAGAGTGCTCCTACTGTAGCCCTGCGACATTAATGTGTACACAGTAATATCCACATAACCGTGTAATGCAGATAAAAAAAAATACAAATGCTAATAAACATTTACAAATATTAGTCGCGTTGATCTGAACATAAATCGAACTGGATGTTAGCAAGTGAAATCTGTTTCACTTCAGTGTTCATAGTTCAGACACTTTTTATTTCTGTGCAGTCATGTGGATTAATAAGTAAACCCTGACTGCTTTCATTGTAATTAAGAGGGTATGTAGCAGTAAGGTGCTGCTAATCACGATTAATTGATCATGAGCACCTCTGTAAAAGCACAAGTTTAGGCACTTTTGCTGGTCTGCAACATTCAGGTGTGTCAACACAGTACCACAAACTTCCCAGCAAATTCACCAAAAGATCGATCTGTGCAATGAACTGTTAGAGAAAGATTAAACAAGTCTGGCTCGTTTGGAAGGAGTGTTTTGCAGACACAGGATGTGGTCACCTTACAGTCACCAGGTTGACTGTCTGCACCAGTTCATATTTGATTCAACTGTTCTTTAATCTGTCTGACAGCTAAAGCCTGACCCAAATTCAGTCATGCAACAGGACAGTGATGTCTAGCACAGCAGCAAATTTGTGAAAAAGAAAAGAATCAAGGTGTTACAATGGCCAGGTGAAAGACCTCAGCATGATTAAAATGCAGCAGGCTCTTAAGAAAGCTGTGCATTAATAAATACCTGCAAACCTCAAGGAACCGAAGCAATGTTATAAAGAAGAGTAGGACAAAATTCCCCCTTAGTGATGTTAGAGGCTGATAAACTCATACAGGAAATGATTGCTGCTAAAGGTGGTGCTACAAGCTGCTGAATCATGGGCTGTAATTAGTTTTTCACAGGATTGCAGAGATTCCTGTGATAATGTTCCTTTTCACATAATTTTAGCGATACAGATAATAGTTTTCTCTGTATTGATTATTAGTGTATTTACATAAAATAAGTTACTTGTAATCTATTTACATTTGTTTTTATTATTGTTATTCTTATTTTTTTAATGCTGCAGTGGTCTAATTCAAGATGATTTTCTCCTGTGGGAGGAAATAAAGCAGTCAGATCTGTAAATATTACTGCACTTAAGATTATTTTTTTGTTTTGATGGTTACACAGAAAATACACTCAGTTTATCTTTACTGTATTAGTTTTGTAATAACACAGTATCATTTTAGTTCATTTTTGTTGTGGAATTTTGTTTTTTAAATGCCTAGTATGGGTTTTTTTATTTAGTTTTAATCAACCATGTTCTGGTGTTGCACAGACTGTGTGAGAGTGGGGTGTCTCACCTCTTTCTTTAACGCATACTAAGCAGCAACGCAGACGAAGGGAATGACTGATTCTAAGTTTGCAGTCTGCAGGTGTGAGCAAATAAAAGCAAGGAAACAGCGAAAGGAGTGAAACCTGCGTCATCAGCAGACTGAACATTGCTCACTGTGGTCTTTTCTTAAATTTCCTCAGGAGCTTGTATCATCTGGATGTTGAGCGTTCGAGCTCTGTTTGGGATCGGCTTCCTGGTGACCTCACGAGCCGCGACAGCCCTCGCTCAGGCAGGGACATGCCCGTTGCCCGCTGCAGCTAACAGCCACAGAAAGGACTGTTTCAGCAGCACACCAGCGTCCACCATGGCCCAGGCCATCAAATATCTCGGGTGAAGGTTTTAACCTTTTCACACATAAGAGTAAAACCAGACTTCATGAGTCTAGACTGACCTGTAAATACTTCACAGGCAGGAGGAGGCCCAGCACATCGACGAGGAGCTCTTCAGTGAGTACGGCTTCAGTGTGGATCAACTGATGGAGCTGGCTGGACTCAGCTGTGCCACAGCCGTCACACGGGTGAGCGTCACCGTGGGCTCTTATTTTTGAAATGCAAATCTAACGGGAGGAATATTAGTCACTGGACTGGCAACAAACTCTTTTATAATGTAAAATAATTATTTCAGGAACTAATGTGAGACCTCTACCTATTCCAGCTGCTCAAAAATTAGTTTGGTGTCTTTAGGGTTTGAAGAAAGAAACAAGGGTCGAAAGTGGGGTGTAGAAATATTTTCACTTTTTTCTTCTATTCTATGGTTGAGCCACTTAATCCAGTTACAAAAATAAAAGTTTAAACATTGATGTAAATAGACAGCTACCAACCAGTTACGCAAAAATCGTGTGATGAATTTCCCCCAAAACTCTGATCTAATCTTACTCGTCAGCCTTTATTTTTCTGTAGTCAGACTAAAGTAACATTGCACTTGATGACGTTATAGTAATGTTGAAACATTCGTCTTTTTGCACAATCAAAGTCTGAAATATTTTCAACTGCACTTTTAAGTTTGCTGTTGTGGAATTGAGATGCACTTGATACAACTGCATTTTGCTCGAAGGTGCAGGAAGAAGCTTTACTTGGTTTGCGTAACTAACACAGAACGGGCCCTTAACCTCCTAAGACCCAAACTCTTCCATGACATGCATTTTTAATTTCTCTTTGATATTTGGGCTGATTGTGACCCAATGAATGTAAAAACAAAGAATTGCCATATTTTTTACCTGATTTTTGTTTCTGAGAAAAATTAGAGCCACATATGAGGATATTTGTCTAAAATTTCGATAGAACAGTGGCAGTATAATGTCCTCGTAAGTGGATATCAGGCCCTTGTAGAGCAAAATTTAGGATTTTGGTCTAAACAACCCAAAATGTGATGTCCACATATGTGGACGCCAGGTCCTAGGAGGTTAAATATATCAAAGTTTATTTTGCTTTCTTCTTTTCCTTCAGGCATATCCACTTACTTCTCTGGTGAAAGCCAGACCTTCTCTGCTAGTGATTTGTGGACCAGGTAACAACGGGGGCGATGGCCTGGTCTGTGCCCGGCATCTGAAACTCTTTGTGAGTGTCTCTCAATTTCACAGAAGAGGAAAGTAAACCATTTATTTTCACATCCTCGTTCAGCCTTAAAATCCTAAATTCCTTTTTCCTCGTTAGTACTTTGTGTGTCTGATTTCAGGGTTACGAGCCGACCATCCTGTACCCAAAGAGGCCAAACAAGCCGCTGTTCCAAGGCCTAACCACACAGTGCCAGAAAATGGAGATCCCCTTCCTGACTGAGATGCCTGAGGTTTGGTGTTAATAAAATATGTAGCTGCAGCTTTATCCAATGTAAACACACAGACACACTGCTTATTGTTTTCTGACTGTGCATTTTGTATGAAGCTGTACAAATGCTCTGTTACACATGAACAGAGCTAATGTAATTAGGCTCCAGTTTAAATTAGCTGTCTAAATGATACTGAGGGGATAATAGCTCTGTTTTTATTACAGCAAACTAGATAGTGAATAATTTCATTGGTAGCTAAGAGGAGCTTTAGTTGATGGATTTACTCACTGAAATAAATGTGCTTTCAAGCTATTGATTAATTCCTTTGAAACTAACTTATCTGGGTAAAACTGTCTCCTCAGGCCAAAGCGATTGATGAAGCATACAACCTGGTGATAGACGCCATCTTTGGCTTCAGCTTCAAGGGAGCTGTGCGAGAGCCCTTTGGCTCCATCTTGGACACACTGAAAAAGTCCACAGTGCCCACAGCCAGCATCGACATCCCCTCAGGTCAGTCCTCACCAGTCCTTGGGTGACATTACTTTGTGAAGTAACTGGTTACAATACAAAATTACTGCCATTAAAAAGTAATCAATAAGGCATGCACCAGTATAGTGGGGCAGGGGTTAGCACATCACCATGAAGATGTGAATGTGAAGTGCTGTTTTTCTTTGTTAGCCATGCTGACAGACTGCTAACCCTTCAACGATATAACCCGCCTCCCAGCTCATGGCAGCTGGGGAAAGCTCCATGTCGCCACAACCTTGAATTGAAATGTCTCTTATAAAAATGGATGTATTAACTTTTGCTAGCATTACCTCTTAAACTAAACCCAATGTATAGCCAGCTTTTAGCTGAAAAACATGTGGTTTTGCAGTCCTCCTCGCTGCAGTACGGCTTGCCAGCAATGTTGTGGAGTTCTGCTTATTGTCAGTGAGGATTTATTAAACTGCAGTGCATCTGTCAACAGTCTGGAATGATTATAATCAATAACTGCATGAAGCCTGCTGCATGTCCGCGCTCCCAAACAGAGGATATTGATTTGGGTCTAACAACTGTCGCTAACAGACATACTGCAGATTATCTCAGGAAACAGAAATTTCAGCTGGTTAGTGACAGCCTTTTTTTGTTTGTTTTCATGTTAAAGGTTGGGATGTGGAGCAGGGTAGCACAGATGGACTCCAGCCTGACATGCTCATCTCTCTCACTGCACCAAAGAAATCCGCCTCCCTGTTTAAAGGACGATATCACTTCTTGGGAGGCAGATTTGTGCCACCTGGCTTGGAGAAGAAATATCAACTCAACCTGCCCCAGTACCCCGGCACAGACTGTGTTTTGCAACTCTAAGAGATGTGGGCCATCACTGAAGGGAAATAAGCTGTCACTGGCGTTATAAAGCAATCAGCTTAGCTCAGCATAAAGGCTGTAAACTGGGTGAAACAGCCAGCAGCGTGACATCCGTTCACTCATTAACACGTCTTGTTTGTTGATTTTAAGAGAGCTTATGTGACATAATCGTATGCTGTCATCACACCTGCAGCACAATGGCAGCATCAGCTAAAGTAAATATGAAAATAAAAAAATTCTTTCTCTGACAAACTGACAAACTTTTTAAAGTTCATATATTCTGCTTTTCCCAAATTTTTTTTTTTATATATACGTACACGTATATACGTGATGGGAGAAGGGAGCGGGAGATCGACAGACTGATTGGTGCAGCGGCTGCAGTGATGCGGACGCTGTACCGGTCTGTTGTGGTGAAGACAGAGCTGAGTGTAAAAGCGAAGCTTTCAATCTACCGGTCGATCTACGTCCCTACCCTCACCTATGGTCACGAGCTGTGGGTAGTGACCGAAAGAACGAGATTGCGAATACAAGCGGTGGAAATGAGCTTCCTCCAAAGGGTGGCTGGCCTCTCCCTTAGAGATGGGGTGAGAAGTTCGGCCATCCGGGAGGGGCTCAGAGTAGAGCCGCTGCTCCTCCACATCGAAAGGAGCCAGCTGAGGTGGTTCGGGCATCTGACAAGGATGCTCACTGGGCGCCTCCTGGGTAAGGTTTTCTGGGCATGTTTCACCAGGAGGAGGCCCGGGGCAGACCCAGGACACGCTGGAGAGATTATATCTTGGCCGGCCTGGAACGCCTTGGTGTTCCCCTGGATAAGCTGGAGGAGGTGGCTGGGGAGAGGGAGGTCTGGGCTTCTCTGCTTGGGCTGCTGCCCTCGCAACCCAGCCCCGGATAAGCGGAAGAAAATGGATGGCTGGATGCATATACGTACACTCACCAGTCATTTCATTAGGTACAGCATGCTAATAATGGGTTAGGCCCTCTTTACCTTCAGAACTGCTTCAATTCTCTGTGGCATAGACTCAAAAAGGTGCTGGAAACATCCCTCAGAGATTTTGGTGCATTGACATGAAACAATCTGCCGTACTGCTCCTAGATCTGGTGACTGGAGGTAATTTGAGTGGACTGAATTCAGTATCATCTAAGAAACAAGCTGGAGATTATTTAAACTGTGTGACGTGGAGTATCATCCCCCTGGAAGCAGACATCAGAAGATGGACACACTGTGGTCATAAAGGGATAGCCATGGTCAGCAGCAATTAAGCAATGCTCAGTTGGTATTAAGGAGGCCAAAGCGTACCGAGAAAATATCCCCTGCACCGTTACACCATCACCAGCAGCTTAACCACTCACGAGGCAGGATGGGTCCATACTTTCATGTTTATGCCAAATTCTGACCCTGTCATCCAAATGTTGCAGCAGAAACTGAGACGCATCAGATCAGACCATGTTTTTCTAATTGTAGCCTCGGTTTCCTGTTCTTAGGTTTTTTGATTTGATTTGATTTTATTGATTAGCATTCAAATTCAAATCTCAGTGAAAACAGTGAAAAAACAAACAAACAGTGAAAACAGAACAAAAATCTACCATAAAGAAAGAAAGCATGAGACAAGGCTAATCAAAAGGTATTGGCAGAAGCATTTGCTTATTACTCCAACCCTTTTCACAAAATATCTTTTTGTATGCAGCTCCTGTACACAGGGCTTGAAGAAAATAATAAAGCAAAAACCAACAAAACAAACAAACAAACAAAAACAAAGAAAAAAAAAACTTTCCACCTTAGATAAGTAACTACATCAAAGCAAAAGAATCAAGAGGTTGTTTTTTTTTTTTTCTCCTTTTTGCTCTTTTCATTCTTGATATATATATTTTTCTAATACTCTATTTTTAAACATGTTTTTAAACAAGGAAAATGAACTACACCTTTTTAAATCACTGTCATAACTATTCCACAGGTTAACTCCTCTAACAGAAACACATCTCTGCTTTATATTTGTCCTCATCTTGTTTTTCTTAAAGGTGAGTGTCATATAGTGTGGTGTGCTGCTACTGGAATCAACAAGGCGTTTTCAGCCAGAGAACTGCTGCTCACTGGGTATTTTCTCTTATTTGGACAATTTTCAGACTGCAAATCCAAGAGATGTTTGTGTGGGGGGAAAATTCCAGTATATCAGCAGTTTATGAACTACTTACACTGCTCCCCCTGGCACCAGTAACTTTCAAAATAAATCACTGGTTTCTAAATATGGTTACAAAAGTGGACGCTCATATTAGACAGGTCCAGTAGAAGAATAAAAAAAAAAAAAAGTTGTTTTGAACATTAAAAATGGAGCTGGAGCTGAGCAGACCTCACTTGAAATCTTCATCATAATCATCAATCATAATATCCAAGCATGACAATTTTCAACCACGTTTTCTCCATTTTTATTAATACATCTTTATTATTGACTGAATCTATAACTAGCAGTTAATTTAGAAATACAGTCTATTGTAGCCCATCACATTCTATTTTAGAAATCACTTACACATATGGTGTTTTTTATACATTATGTGGTGATGATTTAGTAAAAAGCTTTCTTGGACAATTAGCCTCATGGACTCTCCACAACACCACTCATATTAAATGCATGACTACATATACTTAAAGACAAATACTGAACGTACAGTATATGCTTCAGACAATGTGGTTCATTAATGCATAATGGTTTCTCATATAAGTGCAGAACATGCTTTTTGTGCACAGGGTACTATATACAGTGCTGGTACCATGCTCTCCTAGTGTGTTGTCCTTTGTTCGGTTTGTTAAGAAGGTAAAATAGAGGTTTGAGACGAAGAGTTTTTCCCTCAGGTTGTCATCGTGCAGGTCGTTAAGTGGAAGGATGTTTTCAGTCCATGAAGAAAGCCTGAGGACAAAGACGGCTCACGTAAATGGAAGTGCTGGCGCAGAATCAAAGCGACTGAGCTTGTAGAAAATCCAGTTTATCTCTAACTAATCCAACCTCTACAGCCACATTTAAATAATTAAAATGATCTCACAGCTGTTTTCCATTAGTTTCAGCTTTGCACACCTAATCAGTGACAACATATCTGTGTTAGATGGTGCCATAAATAATGCTTTTACACTTTATTAGAGAAAACAAATCAGTTTTATATTTAGTAATGAGGTTTGGAGTACATGGTGGTGTAGCCTTTTGGACTCCAATAATACTTAATTCCTAATATTTCACAAAGGTTTATTATCGTGTCCTTAGGGGTAGATCATCTGCATCCATCTCCTCCTCTGTCACAACAACCCTCTGCATGTCCTCCTTCACTACATCATGAATCTTCTCTGCAGTCTTCCTCTTTTCTTCCTGACTTGCATCTTCAACATCCTTTGTCAGATATATCCACCTTCCCTCCTCTGCATATGTCAGCCTTTCCTTTCTAACTTTGGCTCCAAACTGCCCTACCTGAGCTGTCCCTCTGATGCAGTGGTCTCTAATCCTGTCTATTCTGGTCACTACCAGTGAAAATGTTAGCATCTTCTTTTTGTTAGTACCACCATCTCCAAAACATGCATCACAGCAGGTCTCACTACCATCTTGT
The DNA here is from genome assembly GCF_965226115.1 of Aulonocara stuartgranti. Lineage (NCBI taxonomy): Eukaryota > Metazoa > Chordata > Actinopteri > Cichliformes > Cichlidae > Aulonocara > Aulonocara stuartgranti. The sequence continues at coordinate 28,860,991 of NC_138957.1, forward strand.
ACATTTTCTCTTTCACTCTTGCTTCTATCCTTCTGCCAGAAATCACCCCTAACACTTGCCTCCACCCACTCCATCCTGCCTACACTCGCTTCTTCATCTCTCTTGTACATTGTCTTTTGCTTTGGATGGTTGAGCCCAGGTATTTAAATTCATCTACTTTCACTACCTTTGCCCCTTGCATGTTCACCTCTCCAACTGTGTCCCCCCCCTTGCACACACATGTATTGTGTGGGTGTTAGTCTGACGTCTAAAACCCACACATTTTCACCTAACTGAAGGTACAGTATTTGTATCACACAATTAGCAAAGCTGGTCCCACTTTAACACTTTAGCTGTGAAAAAATATAGTTGAGCAGAAATTCAAGGGATCCACCTTTCTAACCTGTCATTAATTTCCCTCAAAAATATACTTTAGTGCAAGAACTCAGTATTTAAATCTACAAAGTTTATTTTGCACTTTCTAGTAAATGTTAAGTTAGCAGCCTAATAGCCTAGCTTAGCTTCATGGACATCCATAGAACAATTTTGCTATATCCATAGAAAAGTGCAAAAATGACCCTTAATGACCTTTACATAATGTTTTCAATAAAAGTACACAGTCTAGAAATAACAAAACTTTCACCATAATAATACAATCAGAAAATTGCTAGACTAGATAATAAGTAAAGAGCAATTTTTTCTTTTATATTTTATACTTGACGTCGTTATTGTTGCTACAGGGACACAGTTTACATAGATCAAACATGATGTTTGAAACAAAGCCGTGGTTAGGAGTGGTCAGCTGACAGGGTTTAATGACATTTATGTAGTGTTTCTAATCATTCTAAAATACATTGTAACAGTAGGTATCTTTTATGGAAAGATGACATCCATTTTCATTAAATGATCACAACGTACCTGTGCTATTCTCCGACTTGTACCCCTGCGCAGTTATCTTTACTTTCCGAGGCTATCGCTAAATATTCAGCATTTCTGGAAAGGAAAAAAAGAAAATCATTTTCAGTAATCATCTGCAATGTTTTCTTTTATCACAATGACATGGGTTAAAAAATGCAAAAATAAAAAGATACAGGTTTGATTTTCTTTTCGACTTACAGGAGGAAGGTTTTGGTTTTGACTAGGGAGGAGGATGGCAGGATGAAAACACGACAAGGCGACAAGAGGGAACGGGACAAAGACACACAAGTGAACGCACACAAACACGATGGAGACAGCGACAGTCTTATAGTAAAGGAAACAATGATATAGCAGGCAAAGGCAAAAGTTAAAATTATAGGTGTGATTATAGCAGGACAATAAACAATGACATGACTCATGGGGAAATACACACTTTTCACAACTTCCGACTCACACCAAATTTGTTTTTGAGGAAAGTACCATTCACGTCAAACACTGTAAGCCAAAATAACACCTAATAAACAAGTATCAATGAGAAGGAAACTGCAACTGCTTTCACATATCTCTTATCATTTCTGCATATAAATTTGTCTCTTTGGCAGTCTGCCAAACCATATCCCTCTTCTGTGATTCTTCTCCTTTTGCACACCGAGGAAAGTTAACTTCTTAACATGCAACAGGTCATGAGTTAAAATGAGCATTTAGGGTTGAGTTTGGGTTGGGTTAACATCCACCTTTTTATGATGTCATTTTCTCCTGTTTGGATTCAGGAGACAAATACCCTCTCAACTCCAAAGAATGCTCTCATTTATTTTATAAAGCTTATAGTTAGGGCTGGATCAGGTGACTGAATGATCCCTTAGGTATGCTGCTTCAGGCTGCTGGGACACTTCCCATGAGGCACTGAGCAGTTCTTCCCACTCTCCTGGATGTGCTTATATGCAACTACTGCAACCTTTGTCTACTTCCTCCCATACTTTGTGTCTGCTCGTGGTCTCTCTCTGCTTTCCTTTCCTTTCTTCCTTTTACCCTCATCTCTCAACCATTCAGGCCAGGTTGCTGCCCTCCCACAGCTTGGTTCTGCCGGAAGGTTCTTCTTGTTAAAAGGTAGTTCTTACTCACAGTGGATCCTCTGATTTTTTGTGGGTTCTCTCTATAACGATGTGCAGTCTTTACCTTGCAATAAAATAACATAATCTGTGGATTTTGTTGGGTTTTTCCTTCGGTAAGGATTTCTTAGTTTATCGTTGAGGTTTTTTGTAATTATAGCAAAAATGTAACGGATGTGTTGATTACTTCTAGGTTCTATTTCATCTCAAGATTCTCATTTAGTGTTTTAGTTCTTCTTACTTTTGAAATCAGTTTTTCTTCAACGTTTAGAATACCCCTATACTTGATTTGATTTGGTTTGGTCTGGTCTCTCTGATGTCTTCTTGAATTTTGTTGTCAAGTGTTTCTCTTTTCCTTGGTTTCCCCATTTGGGTACTTCCTGTTTTATTTTGTTGCTTTTCGGTCTCTTGTACATTATCATTAATATTATTTCCTTTCTTATTGTCTTAATTAGTTTCAGCTGTGCCCTGTTAATCTAGTGTTTCCACTTTTCCTGATTGCTTCCTGTGCCCATTTAATGCCTCAGTTTCTATCAGTTTTTTGTTCAGTTACACTCTAACCCTGCTGCCCTCTTTAGCTTTATGTCATGTTTCTGTTTCTTTAATTTTCCACATTGTCTCAATAATGTTTTAGGTTTTTTTCTGTTTAATTAGTCCATCTCTAAAAGCTGTATTTGGTTCGGCCTGAAATCTGTGACATTTAAAGCACCTTGAGGTGACTGTTAGTGTGAACTACAATTATTTTAATTTAATTTTTGCCTAATTGGAACACCTAAAATGTTTTTACCCAACCTGCAGACACAAAATTCTGGAATCCCTAGCTTACACTCACACAGTGTTTACTTCCTTCAGCTGGAGACCTAAAATTTTCTTTCATTTGCACCTCTGAGTGAGTTTATAATGCTGGTGTGACCGGGCCTTAACTCAAATTTGTCTTTCATCAATATCTACAAATATGCATGCCAATAAGTGCCAGAAAATAAGGAGTCTCAGATATGTTTGTTTCCTTTTCAACTGTAAAATGACTTAATTACACATCTTGGTCCACAATAGCAACGCGTGACTCATTTTATTTTGAGCTACAAACTAATATTGGCCAACATATCTGCATCCAGTTCATAACTGCACTCAGAAACACTTTTATAAGCCTTTAACATATAAGCACATCTTGTATATCTTTTCAAGCTGAATCTTGAAATGAAAAGGCTCAACTGTTTATACAAGATTCTGACATGCATTAAGTCAGCATGCATTTAGGTGTAAGAGAAAAATACTTACGCCGCTTCTCGTAATGCTTCTTCTCCAGCTGCTGCTATCTTTCTGTAACAGTATATCATCTCTATGAGGAGCCAGAGCTGCAGGCCGATGATGGACACGTACATCATGACCTCTGACACGATGGAAGCTGTACCTCTGGTGGCTGCATACAGGAAACCAGGAAAGACGAGACAAACAAACAAAACAAAGGTGACCTGACGGGGTCGAGAAAAAGCTGAAACCACCTAAAACCTAAAGAGGAAACATCTGTTCTATCTAAAATCTTTTGTTTTCAACCACAAGAGCCACACGCATCGAAATAAAGAATTCTGTGCTTGAATAGTCTTAGTTTTTCTTGCAGAAGAATCACTTTTGTGACATTGTGCAGTCTGCCTGTGAGACACTACTGAGTTTAATCAAAATATATAATATATAATAAAATGACTTTAACAGTCTCTCATGTTCTTGCAGAGGAATTTTGGACCACTTCACAACATTGCTTCGGTTCATTACAATTTGCAGGCATTCGTTTATGCAAAGCTCTCTTAAGAGTCTAAATATTTGCAAAATAGCTATTAATTAATCATAATTTGTTCCAAAGTTACAATTAAGAGACAGTTTTCCAGACGTATTTAAAGCCTAGTCCTAGATTCAAAGGGAAATTAAATTAAGATCGCCGCAAAGTCTAAGACTAGACTTGATCCGTGTCTGGGAGACTGAACCAAAGAGCGCACAGTTATATATGCTTACTGTTATGCTGCCTGATAGTAATGCATTTATCAGGAAACATTAAATAATTCAGCTAAGCTGCTGAACTGGCAGCGTGTCAGTATCCACGATTAGACATGTTTCTTCCATCTATTGAAAACTGTAGAGAGTAAATATCAGCCACTGATGAAATAGAAGTGAAACAAAATGAATGTTGCTTCCATTTTAATCATAACAGAGACTAGGAGGCTGCTTTATTGACAGTGCCAGAATCTTCAACCTCTGAAAATGGAGGCAGGCTGCATTCTCATAATATTAAAGCTCCGTTGTTGTTCAGGGACCTCCAGGTTAATAGGAATGCACACTGCACTCACAGTGAGATTTAAAAGAGTGACGGTCTGTATTGTGTGAGTGTGAATCAGTTTGTGAAATGCTTCTGCAATGACAGAGTCTGCTTAAGTCTAATTAAGGCCTGAAAATGCTCAGCCATCTCCACCATTGATCGCCACATTTACACGTAAGATAAATTCATTCAAAAAAATTCAAAAAATCTAAATCTGACTGCTCAAACCACACTTTTCAACCTTATTTCAATATGCATAATATATTTTAACATTTAGCAATAAATTAGCTTTTTCTTGTTAACTGTCTTCAGATGTCTTTAAGTCTACTTGCTCAGATACTAATGACCTGTATAAAGTCGTACCTTTCCCCACCACACTGAGGTGCACCACTTTGCTGACAACGTCATTGTACTCGTAGTTTTCGTAGGAGAGGATGCGGTTGAAAAAGCACCGGTAAGTGCCCGAGTCATTGAAGGTGACATTTAACAGGTATATGGATGCATCTTGAATGTCTCTGCTCCTTTTGCTTCCGTTCCAGTCGACACGAGCCTCAAACTGGTCACTCTCAATGGTGGGGCCATCCTCATTGTAGGTGTACATCTGGACGACACAGAGATCATTTAAGGTTGTGTTCATTACCAGTTACATATTCTTATGCAACACCTTTGCATGAGTGACGGTTAAAATTAATCTTTCATTATTTATGTTATTCTGGGCCTTGGTGTAGCCGCTCAGTTTGTTTCCCCCCTTAAAGAGAACTTATTTCTGATTGGCTGTCCCCCCCTAAACAGAAGATCGGAACAGTTGTGGGTGGAGCTTCTGTTCTCACAGCTAATACCAGGTGTCTGAGATGACTCTATTGGGATATACGCACTCCATGACATCACACAGAGCCAAGGGTAGAAGAAACTGTCAGAAACAGAGCATTTGGCTCACAGGTGTTACTTTTAAAAACGCTGAAACTTTGGCGGTGTCTAATATGAACATCCACCAATGAGCTATTATGTTATTTAGGCTACGATGTATTATTATTATTATTATTATTATTATTTTGGAAATGTGTTTCATATCTCTTGAAAATCAAGGATTTAGTGTAAAAACTGTCAGTAACTCGTAAACATTTATTGCTAAATGTTTGTTAAACCCTTGAATTAGAGCAGAAAGTCTACACTTCAGCTGTACCCTGATTGTTTGATTTCAAATTGGAAGCAACAATGAAAAAAATATGTCCAGGTTCATGAGTAAAAAACATACTCCATTTTTTAGATTTTCAGTTAATTGGTTAAGTAAACACACTTGACAGCTCCAAATGGATATCATGTGAGAGGAAAATACCTCGTTACATATTGTAGATGGATGTGTTGCCTCCGATTTAAATTTGTCTACACCCCCAGTCACCCCATATGAAACACACTTTCCCCTGAAACTGTTCAGGCATATTTTTGTAAATTATAAAACGACCGTTCAGACACTACTATACTGAAATACATCCACGGCTACATTAACACAGCATGCACTGCGGCATCAAACAGAGAATCCAGCACAAGGTCAGCAGAGCTCTCTCTGACACTTTGATGACTTCAGTGGAGTAAAATGTTCCAATTGATTCCCATCTGAAGCTCATGACGGTCTCATCACTGGGTGCTATTATGTGACTGAGGACCGTACTGTAGGTGTCTATGTGCGAGTAAGTGAGAGCGACAGGAAGGAGGAGAGCTTTGGTGTGCACTATATATAAGTGCATATATAAATAGCTCAAGTCCTGAGAGAAGTAGCCCACAAGTTTGATTTTATGGATGCTTGCATGACTAAGACTTCCTGCTCCAAACCTCCCATATAGTCAGCAGTGCTGCTTGTTGTGTACAAAGCAGAATTTAAGGTCCAGCAGAGGTAGCGGCTTCGCTGTGTGTCATTGACATAAATGTATTTTTCAAGGGATTTTGCAGAAATTGCAACAAGCATAAATAGCACCATAGTTCTGTAAAGATATTATTAAATTGGCCAAAAAGGATTGGGTTGATTAGAATTTAGGTATTATTTTATAGATAACATCTTCATAAATCCAGTTAATTTACCAACACGAGGAGCTATTACACATACATACATCAGAAACATCAGAAATCTTTTTGGTGCAACACCGGCCCACTTGTTGACGTGTATGTCATCCAGTTCAGCGATGCACAGTGAGGATCTTGGAAGACTAAAATTTGTTTTAATCTCCATCATCAAAACTGCAATTAGGAAATGAGAGCTCTTTTCCTGAAGGATATTGCTTCTCCTTCAAATGTACTGAAATCGTTTTGTGTGATAGTAACTGGAAGAAGCTCTGGCTTTTGCAGTTATTTTCTTCTACTTTATTAACAAGGTGAAAGAAGCATCCTTTAAAGTGCTCCACTGGTTTTATCCTACCGAAAGTGTCCTTAAAAAGACTCAAACCTGACATTATGTAATCTTACATGAGTTTGTCTTTCAGTTATTTTAGCTTTACCTCTACTCCTGCCTACTGAAACAGCATGTTTACGTTTATGTAAGTGATTCCCGATTGGTTTGGAAAGATATTTTATTTGGACTCCATCAAGACAATAACGCAAACTCTTGTGAATTTCAGATTAATCTGATTTTTTTTAATTCTGTGCCAAATTTCAGATTCACAAATGTAAGTTTCTAAACTGAAAACGAATGCAGTTCCACAATCATATTCCTACTGTCGTCTCCCCTGAAAATATATTGAACAGTGTTTATTTTATATAAATAAAGCAGCAAGTTACTTCTATACTTTGTTCATGGGCAGGGATAGCTCAGTAGGTAGAGTGGTGGCCCCATGATCGGAAGGTCGGGGGTTTGATTCCCCTGAACAGCTACCCTGAGGTACCCCTGAGCAAGGTACCATCCCTACACACTGCTCCCCGGGTGCCCAATGGCTGCCCACTGCTTCACTGAGTGAATGGGTTAAATGCAGAGAGGGATTTTCCCCACGGGGACCAATAAAGTACACACTTTCTTTCTTTCGTTCCTTCTTCTAATAAATGTTTTGTTTTTTTTTAAAAAGATGGGGGGAAACCCAGATCTGCAGGGCCATAAATCCCACTTCATGGAAACACTCACCAGAAAAAAGTCAGCCTCCCCTTTTGGCCTGAAGTACCATTCGACGCTGGCTTCACCTCTCACCTCACTCCTTCTTTTGCAGGAGATGCAGCCCAGTTTAAAACCCTTGCCTGCTACAGCTTCAGTGTCCGAGTCCACCTCTGCACAGGCCCCGTGACACTGGTACACTGTTTACAAGAAAAGAAGAGATGTCATCAGCCTGGGTTAACAAGGTGTCATAGCAAAACACTGCCAGGAATCCCGCCCACTCACCAAACAGCGTGCAGAGGAAGGAAAATAGCAGAAAACGTAGTAGTGCCATAACTCCAGATGTTTTATCGAAGGAGGGGCCTCAAAAAGTACAACCCTAAAATGGTTCTTGAAGCTTTCACGGAGCCTAGTGACACTCACGCACTGAGCACCTCCGAGTTTGCAATAGCAGGATGGATATTTGCAAATGTTTTCTTGTAGATTTCAGGAAGCTTATCTGTATTGTTTTTTTTTTTAAGTGCAGGCTGATGTCATGTGTTGGTGACAACTAGCAGCTAAACATGCATTGTAAAGTGCAAACCGTATACGCGTAAATGTAATGTCCCGTGGAACCACTCAGGTCTTTGGCTCAAGCCGGCAACAGTTTCCAGAATTCTGGTTGCAGAATTTATTGCCACAAATTATTGCTCCTTTTGAGACAGTTCCCCCAATTTACACACCCACTGGCCTCCCGCATCCACGCGGTGACCTTTTCTGCTATCAATAATCAAATAGCTTATGAAACGATCCAGATATCTGTTAACTCACAGTGCTCCCCAGATCCGCACCCTGAGGTTATGATTTTTTTTTCCTGAGGTCCTTTTAATATGAGATGCAGAGAGCAATCAGTAGACCTCCCTGGGGCATGCTCCGCTCTAAATGTTGGAAAATTACAGAGAGTATAGACGCTTACGAGGTTAAAATGAATGTGTTCAAGAGTGCAACATGCCAGCTACTGAATAAACGTCAACAATACATTTACATGCCAGTGCATTTATAATCAATTTGCATGCTCTACGGCAGGAAACAAATGGCTACCTTTTACAGGGTACACGCTACCAGTATTTAATAGAGACCAGTCTAATGGTCTAATGGTAATTATCCTTAATCGGATCAATGAAATCAGAGCCACTGTCCTGATCAGGCCTCCTCTCCTCGAGCAGAGTCGTCTCTCCTGGAAAAAATATAGAAAAATACTGTCCTCTCCTGCGATGGCAGCTATATATATTTTTTGTATAATTTCAGCTATCTAATGACCCCGTGCTCGGAGAAAAGATGTTTCGTTCGCGTTGGCATTGCAGGTCAAACTGCGTGAGCGCACACGCAGGCATATAAGCCAGACACGCAATTAAAAAAAACACACACACAACCCTCAAATAAATCCGTCCAGTGCTCAGTTAACGTTGTTTTTTCCTGCGCCACAGCGGCACCTCTGTTGAGAGGCTGTTGCTGCAGATGCACTGCGGTAAAAACAGCCAAGCGTGTGTGAGACAGGGCAGGTGCTGCATGTGACAGCTGTTTGAGCCTCTTCTGTACGGTTTTTTAAACTGATGCTCATTTAACCCTGCCTCAAACCTGCTGCAGGGATCCCGGTGTGCGTTGGAAGCAAATTAAATGGAAAATGATAAATAAGAAAACGAGAACAGGGCGAGATGGCCCTTTAATTTAACTCCATGTTGATTCATACAGGGCATCAGAGAGCTTCCACTTTCTGGACTTCTTGTTTTATAGGGGGCGCTAATGGGAGGTGACTCAAAAAATCCAGTTAAAATTACAGTAGGCTACAGTGAAGGAATTTTTCGTGAAATTATTTTAATGTATTTCCCAGTGTTTATTACACATTGAGTTTTACCATTAGATATTTGTGGAAACTTAAAAAAATTATAATAATTTTGATGTTTGATGTCTGTGGTCCCCACATGCTTCAAAAGATCCACCATCATCCCTGTGCCCAAGAACAGCAAACCCTCATCCCTGAACGATTACCGGCCAGTTGCACTGACCTCGGTAGTAATGAAGGTGTTTGAGAGGCTGCTGAAGAACATCATCTCCTCCTCCATCCCAGACACCACAGATCCGCTGCAGTTCGCCTACAGATCCACAGAGGATGCCATCGCCCACGTCCTACACACCACTCTCAGCCACGTGGACAAGAAACAGGGTAACTATGTGCGAATGCTGTTTGTTGATTACAGTTCAGCGTTTAACGCAATAGTGCCCTGCAGACTGTTCACAAAGCTCAGGGATCTGGGACTTAACAGCCGTCTGTGTGCATGGGTGTTTGACTTCCTCACTGGCAGAACTCAGGTGGTGAGGGTGGGCAGGTGCTTCTCCAACAGCATCACCATCAACACAGGAGCACCTCAGGGATGTGTCCTCTCGCCACTGCTCTACTCCCTCTACACTTCAGACTGTGTGGCCACCCATGGCTCCAACACCATTGTGAAGTTTGCTGACGACACAGTGGTGTTGGGTGCCATCTCCAACAACGATGAGGCGGCCTACATGGATGAAGTGAAGAATCTGGCATCATGGTGCCAGGACAACCACCTCCAGCTGAACGTCTGCAAGACCAAGGAGCTGGTGGTGGACTTCAGAAGGGGTCAGCACAGAGACTACAAGCCCATTATCATCAATGGAGCTCCAGTGGAGAGGGTGCAGTCCTTCAAGTATCTTGGTGTCCACATCTCCTCAGACCTGACATGGGCTGCCCACATTCAGGTCCAGACCAAAAAGGCTAGGCAGCGCCTGTATCACCTACGACAACTGAGGAAGTTCAGGGTCCCTCCAAAGATCCTCAGGATTTTCTATACAGGCGCTGTGGAGAGCATCCTCACACAGAACATGACACCGTGGTTCGGGAACAGCTGTGTGAAGGACCAAAAAGCTCTCCAGAGAGTGATCCGTACAGCAGAACGCTGCTGCAGGATTGCTCTCCCCCTGCTTCAGGACACACCAGGAGATGCCGGACTAGAGCAGCGCAGATACTGAAGGACCCGTCCCATCCTGGCAACAAACTGTTCCAACTTCTGCAATCTGGTAGAAGGTTCCGCATCTTCCGGGCAAGGACAGAGAGACTCAAGAGGAGCTTCTATCCCCAAGCCATCCGTGCCCTAAACACACACACCCGCCCTCTCACATCATCTATAATTGACTGAGACAGGACTCTCTTCCAGACACTCTAAACCAAGGCACAATGTACATTCCAAATTCCTTTAATTTTAATGTTTATATTGTCTATCCTGTAAAATAGTCAGATGTCTATTCATATTAATGTACAGAATTCACCTGCTTGCTGCTACTACTGCACATTCACCCAGTGTATATACTATATATATATATATATATATATATATATATATATATATATATATATATGTATACATAAAATGTTCTTCCTCTACACCCCCCCAATGTCAGGCTACATTTCACTGTGTGTTATACTTGTATAACTATGCATGTGACAAATAAAGAACCTTGAACCTTGAACTTTATTTAGGTGCAAGGGGTGGGTGGGGGTATTTCATTTTCATTTTATCTTTTGCATTTTTAAAAGTGTAAACTTCATTGAGGAAAATTTGAAATTTTTATGATATTTTGTTTGGAGATAAACGTTGGCGGTTTTATTTATTTTCACAGCACTATGAGCCGCTTTACTGCATCCGCCATTTTACTTTTGGGCATGAATCCACCAGTAGCTGAGAATTTCTAGCAACTAACCTCCTGGCAGCGTCCCGTTCAACCACCACAACCATCACACATGTTGTTTTCTGTTGCGGTTTAACTTTTCTTCCACTGTTTATTTAACGCTTGTAGAAACGTGTGTCTTAGCAAAATGCTAGCTTTTGGGCAGCATAAGCTTCTCTGTGAGGACTAACTAAAGGACAGGAACATCGTTTTATTTCAGTACAGGCCCATTATCGATGAGATATGCGAAAATTAAATTACACATTGACCGTTTTGTCTAGAAGCTGTTGTTTTATCCGTGTTGCACTGTCAGCTAATTGAATATCTCCGGAGCGCCCCCTGCTGGGCCTCCAGCTGGATTGCAGCCAGTTTCTCGGGGATTGGGCTCTGTCAATACATGTAACAATGGGTCTGTCAGTAACGTTTAATAATTGTCCATGCAGCTATTGTTTATTCAGCGGCAGGTGAATCAACAGGTTAACGTGTGATGGCGTTTCGTGACAGTTCTAACCGACGTTTACACTAAACACCCACTCACACCGTATGAGGATGCTGCTTAGTCAACTGGCTATAAGCAGCAGCTGCGCCTGCGGGCAGGCTGCCGTTAGCCTCGTTTTATTAGCGTGATTTTTTTGAGATGGCGGTTAGCATGTGGAGTTTACCAGTGACGTTTTGCTGCAAATAGTCAGCGAGGCTCCATGTAAAACAACAAAATCTCGGCTCATCGAAGGTAAAGTCATTAAACTAACGTTTACTGGGCTAACTGTTGACTGGCTAATGTAGCTAAAAGCTAGCTTAACCCAGGGAATATAAACAATGAACCAAAAACTAAGGAGCGAATGTCTTCAGCCCTTCATCGTGTGAGTGCCGCCTTTAAAAGTAGATGGTGAAATAGTAGAGCATCGACGTGAGCAGTAATCACCAGGTGGTAAATTATTCGGGATGAACACAGGTGGTTATTAATAAATCAGCCCTATTTATCCCATATTCGGGAAATGCTATCGTTACAGCACTTAAATTGAACATTAAAGATAACACCCGGATTATCTGGCAGATGGCTTTCTGGTAGGCGGATGTATTGAATTATAGAGTGTGATGGCATGTGGAAGGGAAGATTTTGTATATCTCTCCTTGTGGCAGTGTATCTGAGGCAGGCTCTGCTGTCTGTTTAGTAAGTGTTGCAGAGGGTGGTCAAGATTATCTATGATGGATAGCAGACTGTTCAGTGGCCTCGTCTCGACCACAGCTCTTTCATAAGTGTCGTGTGTGCAGCCAGTCACAGAGCCAGCCTGTCTGATCAGTTTATTCAGTATGTTGGAGTCACCAGCTCCCCAGCAGACTTCAGCAAAGTCTAAAATTGGGTGATCTGCAGCATTTTGTTGGATGCTTTGAAGGATCTCAGTTTCTTTAGGAAATAGAGTCTCCTATTACCCTTCTTGTATACAATCTGTGTTGGTTTTCCTGATTTGGATGCCTGGAGTAGCCCTCTACTTCAACACCTTGTCCCAGGATAGGTCTTGGCTATGTAGCTGCCCTCTTCCTTCTGAAGTTAGTCACCGTAACTGTGGTCTTATTCACATTCAGAGGTAGACAATTCCTCCTAGACTACTTCACCGGTGGGCCCAGGCAAGTCTCTGGTGTGAGGGAGCTAGTCAATAGTTGTTAAGCCCTGATAGTGTTGAGTTCTTCGGTACAGGAACCAAACAGCATATTTTCCATAACACTGATATTAGCAGCGTTTTATCTGACATTTGAGGTAAAATGATGAGGTAAAATTGGTCTTCATGAAATTACTCGTAAGCAATTAAAGATCAATCAGAGGATAATAGATTAATGTACCAGCTGATCTTTTCTGCGGTGAATGTTATCAGCCTTCTTTTGTGGAAACCAGACAGTGTTATTGCATATTTTAATGGCGTAACAAAACATATATTAGTCTATAATGCATTATATGTATAAGTGTGGATTAGAAAAATAATAACTACATGTGTAGTAAAATATGAGAAAACAACTGACAACTTTTGTGCCTTTCCTCTAGGTTTCTCTGACCATGGATCCGACCTGCAGTGGGTCTGTGGCTCCGGCCGGTTTGACGGTCCAGGTGTGCTTCCCAGGCGCCAGAGCAGCTGTTTTGGACAATCTGAACCGGCAGCGGGAGGAAGGCAGGCTGTGCGATCTCTCCATCCAGGTGCAAGGTCAAGTGTTCAGGGCTCACCGCTGTGTCCTCGCTGCATCCTCACCTTACTTCCATGATCAGGTAGGGCAGAGCATATTAATGCAGGGTTGAAGTTGTTGGGGTTTACTGTCTGATGTTGCACTCCAGTAATATAGCACTATTAGAATACCTAAAATCATCTCTGCATGTAGAGTGGGTGACAAGAGACGAAGGGAGAGACACCACTTCACAGCCTTTATGAGCATATCACCCACATGTTTTCTACTCCACATTTTGAGCTTTAATATTTACATTTTGGCCACAGCTGGCAAACATGTTTAAAAGCTGTATTATTAACTGTTGGAGTGCAATCCACTGAAAAAGATACCTGCTAATTAATACGTAGTAACATAAGCTGATGGTTATGATAAAATACTTGAATTTCACTCGCCAAAACTGAAGCAGAAAATCCTTGGGTAGTCTGTACCTCACAGTAGCTCAGATAATTTCATCAAACAGCACAAACATGGTGGAAATGTCCACATCAGTGACTCCAGTTAGCGGAAACCTAGCTTTTGTATAAAAAGCAGGTGTCTTAAGCCTCCCTTATAGTTTCTTTAGCTGTTTTTCTATGTTTAAAATGGATAACAAACTGAGCAACAGTTTGTTTTTGTAAAGGCACTGGGTTTGTAAAACACTGGCAGAAAACCTGTTTATGTGTATATTTTAGTCCAGATGTCAAAGTGTGTCTTTGTTTCTGTCTCTTCACAGGTGTTACTGAAAAATGTTACAACTGTCTCCCTGCCCTCAGTCATGGACCCAGTTGCCTTTGAGAGCGTCCTGAGTTCTGCGTACACTGGCCAGCTGAGCATCGTGCATGACGATATCGTCAACTATGTCACCGTGGCCAGTTTCCTCCAGATGTGGCACATCGTGGACAAATGCACCGAGATCCTGAAGAGGCCTCGGTCCTTAGCAGAGGGCGCCTCTGGGGAGGCTGCCGCCGCAGCTCACCCCGGCTCTGCATCTCGCCAGCAGTCCCCGAGCAGCACGGAGTGCCTGTATGCAGAAAGGGAGGGAAGGAGGAGGGAGAAGAAGCCAGATTCACTGCCTCCTTTGGCTACATGGAGACGCCCACAGCAGTTCTCAAGATGGGGACGCCCTCGACCCTCGTCAGCCCAGCACTTGGCTGATTCACAGCTGGACAGCCTTCCTGGCTATGTGGAGACTGATTACACCAGCTGCGAGGAGACATGGGTATCGTGCAATGCTAAGACGAGTCACTTTACTCATGACGGACCTGGACACAATGCCCGGCACCATGGGGGGTTTTTGGGTGCTGAGGCTTTAAAGCAGAAAGTCAGATTTCAACAGCGGGGGGCACCACAGACCTCTGATCGACCACTCGATAAGAATAGAGAGAGTGGGGATGGTGATGAGACGCAGGATAAGAGGAGGAGTGAGAGAAGAGAGATTGAGGCGGATGAAGGAGTAGGAGAAGAGACGGGGAAGAAGGAAGGCTTTGCACAAATGGGACACTGTGGTAAGATGGACAAATATGAACAGCATTAAAGAATCCTTTTTAGACACTATTTGTTATTAGGATTTTTACTTTTCTTGAACAGCAGTTTTTTTCCAAATATAAAGAAATTTGCAGCTTTTGTGGGGATGATTTGGACTGACAGCAGTGCCCTGACATTTACTGTAAATGTTACTGAAAGTTAATATGTTTATATATTATAAAATAAATACAAGAATTTAAATATTTTATTTATTGGTTTCAATTTAGTGAAATTCTGATTTACGTCAGCAGTGGATATAAATATAAATAATGTTGAATCTGACCAGATAGCTGGGTCATATATTCTTTCTCTTTGTGCATTTTCCCAGTGAATTTAATAAACTGTGCTTTTGTTCCTTCTTGTCTTCAGCAGACTTTCACTCAGTTTCAAATGAAAATGACGAAGCTGGACATGTTGCAGGGAAGCAGAGTGCAGACGTGATGAAGCAAAGAGATTTGGTAGGAAGCGATCCAGCCACAGACCTGCCCAGTCTTCATGGTTGCCAAACAGGTGACGCAGTTCCAGACCCTTCCTGCCCGTCCTCAGCGAGGCTTCAGTGGCAAACAGGTGCCTGGTCTCAGCAAGAGCAGAGGCCTCAGGAAGGAGAGGGCGGCAGCTGCAGTAAAGATGAGGATGATGAAGAGGAGGATGTGGATTTTGAATGTTTCACAGAAGCGACCTATAGGAGAGGCACTTACGATGAGATTGAAGATGGCACAGGACAGGTTTCCCAGCGGCCTTTGGTCCCCGTGTCTCCTGACTTTACAGTGGCGGGCGCGGAGGTGAATTGGCAGGGTGGCTCTTTGACCCCTACCTCCAGTCGCCATTTGTCCTCATCTTCTGCTGCATTTCCACCGCCCCCTTCACCTCCAACCCCATCTTCATCATCCTCAGTGTCCCTCGCTGCTGCGCCCTACACGGGCAAAGTACACTTCTGCCACTGTGGGAAAGCCTACACCCTGAAGAGTATGCGTGACCGGCATGTGAAGATGCAGCACCTCAATTTACGGCCCTTTGGGTGTCCTGTTTGCACAAAGTCCTTCAAAATGAAGCACCATCTCACTAAGCACCTTAAAACCCACGGAGGGCTGCGGCCCTATGAATGCAGCCTCTGTGGGAAGAAAGTCATTTGGAGAGACAGCTTCCTGAGACATCAGGCCCGATGTGAGAGACTTGCTTCCAGCTCCTCGGCGAACAGCAACAGTGCAAGCGCAGCAGCAGATATGGATGATGGCTACAGTTATGGATTTGATGAAGGGGAAGCCTTTCTCCCCACTGGAGGACAGGTGAAAGTTGAGGAAGTGGATTTTCATAAGGAGATAGAGGATGGGATGGGTGGGCTTTTGGGTAGTGTTTCTGGGATAGTTGCTGAGCTAAGAACCCAGACGCAAAACTTGGACCCTGGCAGTCACGTTTTTAAAGAGGAGGCCAGCGAGAGCTTTACCTGAAATTAAACGTTTATGTGGAAAACGGTGATTTAAAGCACTTACTGTAAAGTTTGAAGAAGGATTTTGCTTAAATTGCCATGAAATGTCATCCGATCTTCACACAATCTGAATAAACGAAGAACACAAGCAGTTATACTTTTCATTCTTTTATTTATGAAACATTGAGCAATCACTCAGTGCTGGATGGAAAGAATAAGCGAACCTTTGTGCTAATGAGTTCTCAGAAAAGCTGCTTGGAGTCAGGTGTTCCAATTAAGGCAATGAGATTTGACTTGTGGGATGTAGAGGCACTTATCCCTATAAACAAATGTGTACACAGTCTGATTACTTACAAAGCCTTTTCTGAAATTTATATAAAGTGGAAATATAGGACAGGCACTACTCTTTTTTTTCCAAAGGCCACAGAGACCACAATATATCTGCAAACAATATATCTACACTTACTAAAATAATTAAAAGATATACAGAAAACTTTTGAATAACAAATAGTGTTAATGGAAGGATTTTGCTAAGTAAATAAGTTTGCAAAAGACCAGATGGATGTTCCAAAACAGTTCTGTAATAATTTTCTGAGCACAGTTGAGACAAAAGTCAGTCTTACCATCCACCAACTGGATGCTTTGCAGGCATTGAGAGAGTAAATACGTTTATAGCGGCAGTTCTAAATCTGATGCTTAGAAGAGTTTGGGAAGATGCAGTAAAACAGGAAATATTATTGGCCTCAATGCTGTTAATGTTTGTCCAACTAAATAAATTCAATAGTTTACTTACCGTTTTAGAATAAACACTGTGGGATTACTCAATGTGTTCAATAAAGACATGAAAAGTAAAACTGATATTTTCCGAGTTTGATCAGATAATTAGTAATCAGTTAAAGTGTTGGTGATCCCAAAGGATTTGTCAGCTTTCTGCTGTATGTACATAAACACAAGATGGAAATGTATAACGCAACAAATCTTTGAGCCACTGCTTCAGTTTTGTCCATTACATGTGCATTATTTACAGGCCATGGTTATTTTGAAAAACATGAGAAAAAAAAATTTCTAATTTCAAGTGATCCTTTTTCATTTTGCAGCGTCACATAGGCTCAGTTTTTGTTTAGTGATGCTTAAAACTCTACCAAGCAGTGTTGTGAATGTATTTCTCGCATTTTGCACATAAATTATTTGCCATTGACCTTTAACACAAGGATAAAAATGCTTTTTTCCCGTGCCATGCTGATGTCACTTATGTGAAGAAAAAAAAATCATGGTAATAAAAGTAGTTTTGTTTCCTGGTTTTGGTGATCTGTGATCATTTTAAAACATGTCACTGAGGCTCATTTTAATATTGTGTGTTATTTTAGAGCACTGAGGCCATTTTTAAATATTTTGTTAAATGACTTCTCAAGAAAGAAACTTAAAATCAATGGTGATGAGATTACAGCTTTATCTAGCAGTTGCTGACAAAGCCAGTCAGTGTATTGGCACCTGAGAGGCTAACACTGGGCTCCCGAATAGCTTGTTAGATTTATATGAAGTTTAGCATCTTTTCCAGGTTGAAACAGGTGACTTTGGGTTTCTAGTAGATAAGTGTGATCGTCTTCCCTGTGAGACGAGCTCTACCAGTTACATTTAGGCTTGCAGGGTGTGAACACTGATTTATAATTTTTCCATTTTAGGCTAACACAGTGGATTTTAAATCAAGCTATTAAGATATGATTGAGGTGGAGACTATCAGTTTAAATTCAAGTGGTTCAACAAAAGCAATATATAACTGGGAAAGGCAGTTGATTTAAAAAAAAAAAGTAATTCCGGTGACTGGAGTCGATTTTGTTAATTTCCTCTGTTGTATTTGGGAACCATTTATTTTTGCTATCAGTATGAGGTCCTTAGAGATGTTGATGTAAGTGAAGGAGGCTATGATTAGACTTAAAAAAAACAAAATGAACACCAGAGGGAGACATTATTTTAGGAGTGACCAGTCGACTGTTTGGTACTTTTCTAAAACGAAAGAATGCAGTAAACACCAATAAATCCACAACTAAAGTGGATTCTTGCAGTTTCTTTCATCGGTTAAGAAAAATCCCTTCCTAGTGGAAATTTGACCAACATAAACAAATCTTACATTTTTGAGGAGTTAGAAATGTTTTTAGATGAATAGCCTCTTATCTAAAAGTATTTGAAAAGTACTGTATATGCGGCATTTTCCCACTGGTCAATATTAAAAGATTTTTAAGCAACATTCCACACTGCTGTGTGTTTTTGGAGGACATAAAACACTGAGGTTTAAAGAAACATTGCAGATAATTTTAGAACCCTTAGGCTGATTTGAAACAATCTGGAATTCATGTTTTAAACAATGCTGAGATTGTCGTAGAGCACTAGTGTGTAGATAGTGGTGGCCATTCTAGAACAACGGTGTGCAACATTCCAGAATGCAGAAGTTGATTTTTAAGCATTCATGGCCATTCTAGAACACAGATGCTAATGTGAAACATTCTAGAACTCTGAGACTGATTCTAAACTTACTAGAGCACGGCACATTCTAGAACACAGGTGTCGAACTTGAGGCCTTGAGGCCCGGAGTTGGACACCCCTGTTCTAGAATGTATGTT
Source organism: Aulonocara stuartgranti (assembly GCF_965226115.1). Lineage (NCBI taxonomy): Eukaryota > Metazoa > Chordata > Actinopteri > Cichliformes > Cichlidae > Aulonocara > Aulonocara stuartgranti. Next base: position 28,879,868 of record NC_138957.1, read on the forward strand.
TTAAACAATGCTGAAGTGCTGTGTATATTGGTGATCATTCTAGAACAAACCAGTGTGCAACATTCTAAACATTGATGGTCATTCTAGAACATTTTAGAAACATTCTAGAACATTTTAGAAACATTCTAGAACACTGAGGCTGATCTGAAACATACTAGAATGTTTTTTTTTTAACAATGCTACAAGTTTATTGAACACTAGTTTTTCATTGTAGCTAATTGTAGAAGACTAATGCATGAATAATGCTTCATTGGGAAATCTACAATGTTAACCCTTCACTGTAACCTTCCATGTAGCCTGATGTGCACCACCTGATGTGCACCTCCTGAAAAAAATAACTACACATCGGGTTGATGCAGGCTGCCTCGACTTCAATGGCATGGAAATGTGGTGGACGGCTAAAAGGAGTTTCTGATTACGACGTAAGTTAGGATGCAGCTTTCCTGCAGAAGTCTAAATCGAGCTTTAGGCTCATCTTAAAACCTGGGTCATTTATGGTCATTCTCATAACAGTCTCAATAACTGTTTGTTGGCTCTTAGTCACCTGCTGAGTTGTGTGCATAAGAACATATTGCTTTTTTTATAGTGGAGAAATTCTGAAATTCAAATTTCAGTAAACAGGTGCTGCTTTTGGATATAGTATTTGCCCCATTAGAACACATTTAGAATGCTGCCTTGCAGCACAATGACGGGGCACAAGAGGTCTCTGTAGCTCAACACTGCATCAAGCCATTCTAGTCAAAAACTACACTATCTGTGATAACATGATCTAGAGATGCCAGTGAATGGGACTGCTGATTAATATATTTGGGTGTTTTCAGAAGGGATAGTCTATAGAAATAGCAAACATGAGGTCCTGACCATCAAAGAAAGAAATGACATAACACAGAAAATACACATTTTTGGCTTGCAGAGCCCTATAGCTTAGAGAGAAATGTTACTGCAGTACAGTTAAAAATCATTTTATAGTAATGTTTTGTCACATTAGACACTTGTATGGCTGGATTAACTGTGAAGATGAACTGGCTGAGTGTACAGTTTGCTCTTTATATGAGTGCTCAAATGTGCGTGACGTAACATGGATTATAGACCTCTGAGCCAATTGTTGAATTATTCAGAGAATAAGCAGCTCAGTGATTATTCTGCTTTTAGAGGCAGTAGTCCATGAAAAGTTCTATCTCACCGTTATTTCTAATGATGAGAAACACTGTTTTTCCCACTTCTCAGTATTGACAAGGGAGTCTAACGAGGATGACTCATCCTTGTTTAGTGTTTAATTAAATGTAGGACAGAGTGTCCTGCTTGATGTAGTTGAGATCTTGTTTTTTTCACTCTGCAAAAGACTTTGATATTGGGATTATCGTCTGACGTAGACGACTGGCCTCGAGAGAATATTTCAGCAGTGTTTGGGAGCTTTTTATGGCATGGATCATCGCTGAGTTACAACAGGGGCTTATCAGTTTACATTTTTTTCCTCTCAGTTTTTGAGCTGCTAGGTCAAACTATAAGCCTTCTAAGCTGCAAGAAGGTAACAGGGTCAAATTTTGTAATTTTTTAAAACAATTTGGCAATTCAACAAAGACTCTTAATGGGTAAAATATTGAAAATTTATGAAGTATGGTTACAAATCTTCCAGTAGAAGGCTATTACTTACCTTAAATGAGCTTAAATGAGCAGAAATGTAATTTTCTTTTTCTTTCATAGTACTAGAAATTTATATTTCTTTATTTATTTGAGTTTATTTAAGACGTTAGAATATATAACTTCATAATAACGGGAAGCGGTGCAAGAAGAAATCTTATAAGCCTGCCCTTTGTACAAATGAATAGTTTAACATAAGGTATTTCACAATTGCACAATGCCTCTATGCATACTTGCAAATGTACCTCAGCATCAACACACATACAACACATACACATACAGAGCACACTATATTTCATACATTCATGTGCTCAAGGACAAAATAGAAACAAAATAGGAAGTAAGCATGATAAATTGGAACGGAACCAATGAACAGCTCATTTTCTACATTATTATTAGGGACACTTTGTGTACATTATCTTTGTGTAGTGTGTCTGTGTGAACTATTGTGTTGTTTGTTTACATTAAACTAATGATTAATTTAATATGTGTGATGTGAGGCACGATAACTTACAGCGAATGCAGCAGCAAGCATGCCAATGGTACTAAAACAGTCATTTCTGTTCTGAGCCTGTCATTTTCCACGTCTCTGTGTCAAATTGCTTATGTCTCATGCTTTGTGTTTTATTTTGATAGTCCTTGTCTCATGTCAGTGTATCTAGTTTTGCGTCCCCTTGTCTCTTTATGTCTGATTAGTTCCAGCTGTGTTTCCACCTGTTCCCCGTCGTCTCGTTATCCTGCCTGTGTATTTTAGCCCTCAGTCTTCCCCTGTTTGTTGTCACGTCATACTGTCAGTGCTAAGTGCTGTGTGTGAGTCTTCGGCGCTCCTAGTATTCTCCAAGTTCTCTGTTGTAGTGTACTTCCCTAGGTTTTATGTTTCTGGTTTCGTTTTCTTGTATTCAGTGTAGAGTTTTTCCGGGAAATAGAGCTGCCGTTTTAATTTTACTTTTCCGTGTGCCAAGTCCTGGATTTGGGTCCTCATCCTGCCTGCCACACAGCGAAACATGACACTATACAATATTTTATACTGTTTTTTGCATTACTTAAATGGAAAAAGGCATAAAGCTTTAGAAGTGCAGCTATTTTTATGGTCTGTTCAACCTTAAGAATATAGACTGTATATAGGTGGTTATGTTTTTCTTCAAGAACGTAACCACCGTGACATCATCATATGATTTGATTTGATTTGATTGATTAGCATTTAAATATCTCAGTGAAGACAGAACAAAGATCTACCACAAAGCAAGAAAGCATGAGACAAGGCTAATCAAAAGGTATTGGCTGAAGCATTTGCTTATTACGCCAAGCCTTTTAACAAAAGATCCTTTTGCATACAGCTCCTGTACACAGGGCTCGAAGCAAATAATAAAACAATAAAACATATGGTTATTATAGTCCTAATGTGAGGCCCTGTTCTGAGAATTTGTTGCTGTTCCTAACTTCATGAGGAGTGAGAGCTCGGTCTGACTGAGACACCAATAAACAGCAGATACTCTCATACACCAGCGACTTATCATGCATAAGGTAAACATGCCTTAAAGCAGGGGTGGGGAACTCCAGGCCTCAAGGGCCGGTGTCCTGCAGGTTTTAGATCTCACCCTGGGTCATCACACCTGAATCAAATGATTAGTTCATTATAGGCCTCTGGAGAGCTTCAAGACAACTTCAGGAGGTAATTTAGCCATTGAAATCAGCTGTGTTGCACTAAGGATACATCTAAAACTTGCAGGACACCGGCCCTCGAGGCCTGGAGTTGAACACCCCTGCTCTAAAGCGTCTTGTGTTTTATCCTCCTCCTAAACTCTAGCAGAGACTATATTTCACATATATTTGAAACTACTGACTGAGAAGAAGCTCATCGGGAAAGTTTTTAACTGAGTTCAAAATAATCTAAAAACCATTTTCTCATCACTTTCTATGAAATCAAACCTTATTAAAAGGAAAAGAAAAAACAGTTTTAAGGACTTCTGGCTTGATCTTTATGACTAAAGTCCATCTTTTACATACAGTCTATGCATTCGACTAGTTGTGTCCACTTGTTTTCAGGCATTTTAAGCCTAGCAGACTGTCCCCTTACCACAGACATGAAAGTGTTATTATCTGGTTAACGTTCAGCAGGAACGCTAGCGTGCACATTCGTTGTCACATTTTTTGCTCAGAGCTCATTTGAATCATATGTTTGGTAAATCATAACAATTAAAATGCAGCAAAGACAAGGGAATGATCTGATTTTAAAACATTTAATAACTCTTAAATGTGAAAAAAGTAAAGGTGTTTATTGCAAGTTAGGCTGTACATTACAAACAGGAAATTTACATTAAGAGGAAACACAACACTTATTTAAGTATCAGTTCCTATTCCCGTAGCACCACCACACATTAGCCATCTCATCTTTACAGTGCTTTTGACCATTCAGTTAAAGTGAACATACAAACATCAAGTAGAAATAAGAGTGGCAGTGTAATTTATTACAAACAAAAAAAAAATAAATCACAAAATATTTGTCAGAACACATGAATCCAACATCCTGTCCTACAGTACTGTGCTCCTCGTGCCAACTTGCTGCTTCATCCTTAAACCTTTTGAACCACTTGCAAATTAACCATCAGCTATAAAACATGTCAGCCATCCTCTGGAAAAACACAAATCACCATAAAACTTAAATGACGACAGAACAGATAAAGAAAATCACTAAATGAGGCAAAAGCTACAGAAAAGACAACAGAATAGTTTTAGCACATTTCTCAGGTGTGAAACAGTGCATTCGAAAGGGCATTTTTATCTTGTTTTGATAGAGTTGGGAAGCATCAATATCATACATGGTGATTAATTACACTGAGGCAAAGAAAACTTATGCAGTGGTGTTAAAAACAATATTAGAGTCCACTACTTCTATAGGTTTCCAGTTGCATTTTACAAACGTGTGGCTTTGTGACATGCTCAAGCAGAAACGGGACCACCCTCTGTCACGATTTCACATGTGAAAGTTTGTTTGGCTTGTGTGTCGTGTGAGCTGTGTGTTTCTAGGAAGCAGCGAGATCCATAAAGCATCAATCGTGTACAAAATGCAGACGACAGCAGACATAGAAGAAACAAACACCTGCCATGAACAAACCTCAGACAGCAGACACTAGCACCATCAAACAATGATTTTTATGGTAGGAGACTTTACTAAAAGCATGACTGAACCTCTTACAAACAGCTAAATAATTCCTCAGAAGTAGGATTAAAAATAAAAAGAGGATTTTTACACTAATGTTGTGTCTCTGTCTAAAGATAAAGGAGGATCGTGTTAGTTTGTTAACATCTCTTGAGGTCGTGAGTCTGCCGCAGGCGTATCTGTCTCTTCTTTTGGTCTCGTCAGTGTCGGATCTGCGGTTTGGTCCTCAGTGGAGAGCTTAGAAGATGGTGCTCCAGCGTTTAGAGGGTGCACGGGACTTGCCTTCTCCCTGGAGAGAAGAAGAAGTGGACATGAGGAGGTTGAGAAAAACATTAGTTTTCCTGCCGCAGCCACAGATAAGAGCAATCTGGGAAGATATTTGGTTAAAACAGTGTTGAAAGTTCATGAACGAGGTGATTGTCAAAAAAAACGTTGCATTTAGTGGCGCTGATCCACACTGAAAATAAAGCCTCAAAAACATCGAGGTAGATGGCATTGGATGAATTTGGGCTTACATGTAAAAGTGAAAATGTGGCTCTAAAGCTTGTTAGTTTATTATGATGACAGGCTGCAGTAAAAGCATGATGATGAAATGATCGTATTTACATCCTACTCACTGATCTCTGACGAGAACATCACTGTTGCATTTGAGCAAACACAAACAGGAAGCAGTGATCGTGAAATCCAGGTTTACAGGCAGAAAGGGGGAATTCTGGGTAACGCAAAGAGGCAAACGTTCTGCGAGCTCACCAGGTTGAAGAGTCTGGACAGCGTGCTTTGGTCTCTGCGCCTTCTGACTGGTGACTTTGTGCTCTCGGCACGCGGTGACGTGGCCTAGAAAAAGATGCCTTATAAGCACAGGTGGAGAACTGGAACCAGCTCCAGAATCCAGCATTGCCTCACTGCATAACCTTTAAGCAATTCATTTTACATGGACGGCCTTTTCCTCTCCATGAGATTAAAGATATTTTCCCCCAGACAATCAGAGATATCAAACTACTTCAACAAAATGCCAAACACACAAAAAAACTACTTAACATTTTGTTACAAAGGGCGCCGTTTTTGCTGTTGCTGCACAAAAAACACATAACCACCCGTAATATGACTGCAAACCTTCTTTTTAATGATCTCCATCCTCTTTAAATGCATTAGGATGGACTCCTTGGTATTTGGGTTTGTGCTTTCATTGTGTTTGGCTATGAGTTGAATTTCCTTCTTTGATATTTAAAGTGAATTGGTGTGCAAAATAACAAAGTGCAGGTATGTGGTTTCTCTGCAACAGCAAAGAAGAAAGTTGTCTTTGATCTGTTATTGTGAGTAGACATGAAAGGAGAGAAATATGAATGTGTGACTGGACCAGATTTCACCTAACAGTAACCTTTAGGGGAAAGAAGATGGATGACAAGGAGAAGATGGGGTCCATGAGAAGAGACACTGACACAAAGGGTGTAAGTGGCTGATCAAATGACACACAAAGAGTTGTCCACAGTGGCTGGACAGATAAGAAGACACAAAGGAGGTGGCAGACCAGAACAGATGGATCGGTGAGTCATCTCTGGAGAAGTTGATGAAGGTGTTACAGAGAACTAGAGGTGTGAAAGAGGAGAGGGGGGGGAGAGGTCCTAAGAAAAAAGCGTTTACCGGCTGTGGTTCATAAATAGTTGAGCGATTTCAAAGTCATCCAGAAGCAGTGAGTCGCTCTGGATTGAAGCAAAGAAGGGAGGGAAATTGAAGTGTAATGAACTTATCAATAAGTCAATAACTGTATCAATAATTTCCAAGCAGCAAGTCAATGAATGAAATCGATTTTCTGTGGCATTCATCCAGGCTGATCTGCTGTAACTGTGCCTTTCAGGCCTTGTGTGTGAATGCTGGTGAATCAGGACGTGAATGCGACTTGATTCATCTCGCTCCGGTATGAAATGTATTTCTCTTCAGGGAGGAAAGCAGTGAAACACAAAGTAGGTTAGGAAACAGGTGCACTGCAGACAAAGGACATGTTGCAAAGAAGAGGTTGACAGACAGATTTAAATGGGATGATTGCAGACGCACAGAGCGGCGCAGTCAGCAGTGGGGCTTTTGTATAATTTGAGATGGATCGAGTGACGTACCAAACCCAAGACGTCTCTCCACTGGACATGAAAAAGAAACAGATAACGACATGGTGAGATGAGCAACAGTAAGATTATGATGCCACCTGCACTGGTCTCAGATTAGCTTTGTGGTAGCAGACAAGTCGATGTGAAAACTCTGATTTTATCCAGTCCCTCCATGATCTCCACTGCTATGATCTAGCTTTTAAAAATGTTTCGGTAAAGGTTCCTAAAAAAAAACACGAAGAAACTGAAAATGGATGCACATATAAAAAAAAGAGAAAAGGTTTCGTTTCCTGTCCAGTTATCTCATGATCCTTGATAATGTATTTATCCAGTACCAGAGTGGGAATCTGCATTTTAGAGGAATATGTGACCCTTATAAAGAAATTGCTTTGCAATAATAAGACAAATATAAGAATACAGATAGATCCCCACACAGAGGATTACTAATAATCTAGTAAACATCAGCATAAATAAGATGACTTGCTATGATATTTTTTTTCCAGATATTCATTCAATAAACGTATGAACTATAACCTTAATATTACATAATGGCACCATCATCAGGTCACAGTCTTGGTTTGCTCAGTTATAACCAATTATCTATTTGTCTCACTAAAATCAGCCTCAGCTTTAGTTTATGTTACCATGATAACACCAGGATAGCAACCATGGTGATGTGTGAAATTAGGTACACATTACATTTTAGCTTTCATTAACCCTTCAAAGCCCAAACCGTGTTTATGAACCCTTCTGACAAATATTAAAAAATACATTAAATATCATTTTTGTGCAGTTTATTGCTGGCAGTTTGAAAAAGAAAAACAATAAGTGGGTTACGGTTAAAGAAAATCTCGCTGGTGATGCAGAGGTCTCTATCTATTATGATCTTATTATCTGATATTTTCTTATTTATGGCTTATAGTGCTGTCTGTGATTATATCAGCTTTTTCCTTTGTAGGACATTTAGATAATCTCTGTGAACACAGGTGAACTCTGTTTCATCCATTTGTTTATGGGTGAAAGACCCACAGTGCACATTTAGATCCACAGGACACTTCATGGCTCTCCAGTGATTTTGTAACCATTACATGAAGGCACCTTCAGCAAAATGCTGAAAATGAGTAAAGTGAATTTCCACAATAAGATGTGAGATGCAATTAGCAGAAATTGTGGTGGGAAATTTGCAGTCATGACAGTATCAGTAAAGTAACCACTGAGACAGATTTTAGGTCAAATATCCAAATCTCATTTTTAGGCTTCTCTAAATAAAGAACTTTGATTCTGCTGCTTTTATAGCAGAGTGTATTTATATCGGCAACAGTTGAGTATTGATTTCAGTTTTACTTCTTTGAAGTCTGGGTGCATGTGCAGTTGGTGCATTCAAGACACAAAAAATGAATTACGTTAAAAAATAAAAATAAAGTCAGGACTGTAGATGTCCTCATAGACCTTCATTATCTAACACTAAAATTTGTATCTCTCAGGCCTGAGCAGACCCTAGCAGACTGACAGTAAGCATAATCGATGCCTGCAAAGTGCAAAATTCTTGATGTAATTTCCAACAGTAAAATCTGCTAAATTGGCTAATTTTAGCTTGCGGTTTTGTATCTCCACTTTTTAAGATAGTATTAACAAGATTTCTGAAATAAACTCAATTTTGGATTAAATATTACCCAAAATAAGTGACTGAGTCCATAGACTCAGGAGGAAAGTGTTTGCAGAGGTCAAAAAGGGAGTTTTCATATAAACTTGTATAGGACCTGAATCGTTTTTGCTTCTACAACTGTCGCCATCTTGTGGTCTTCGGATAGAATGCAAGTTTTAGGTACTTCCCCTTTTGAGGTTAGGAAGCTACATTCATGTTTTATGCTATCCAAGTGACAACCAATCAGAAGAGGTTTTGATAAAAAAAAAAGGTGTGGCCTTAGAGGGAAATGAGCTTAAACAGCTTAAGACAGAGGAATGAACTGAGGGGCTTTTCTAACATTCAGTCTATCTTACTATATAATGTCTTTGTCTCTATATTGATCCCTTCTCTTTCTTCTCCTTCGCTTCACCCCCTTAAAGACTGCAGCATATGGCTGCTCCTCCCTGAGCCTGGCTCTGCTGGAGTCCACTTCCTGTTAAATGGCAGTTCTTTCTTCCCACTGATGCCAAGCGCTTGCTCACAGGGGTTCATCTGACTGTTAGGCTTTCGTCTTTAAAATGATTGGATCTCTATTTAACTATAAAAAGGTGAGGTGATTGTTTTGACTTTGTTTTGGCACTTCATCAACAAAATTGAATTTAAACCTGAAATGATAAAGAGTGATTATTTTAACCTTTGATTGCTGCAAAAACACTTTATCTTCATCCTGTGGTTAAACCTTTGGAATAATTAAAAACAGATATGGGTAAAGTGGGACTCACCCTGGATTTTGGACGAGGAGAGGAAACCTGAGGAACACCAAGCAACAACAACAGCAACAACAACAACAAGAGAGTGACTGATTGTTCAGAGCAAAAAAAACCAAAACAAAAACAGAGCAACAAACTCAGATATGAAATAAACAAAAAGTGCTGAGCTGCTGATTGAAATTTCCCCAAAATCTTTTTTAACAATATGCAAATGAAGGAGTCATGCGCGCGCTAATCACTGAGATAGGCGAGGAAAAACAATTTAACCAGCTGTTTTTAAAAAAAAAACAAAAAAACATTGCCACACTGTTGATGCCAAGAGTTAGAGCCAAAGAAAATACTGGAGGAAATTTGTTTTTTCCGCATTATGAGTTATGCAGTTTTTGGCAATTTCAGGGGATTACATCAAACAAATTTAACTGAATGACGCTCGGCGGGGTTAGCGTGACCCAGCAACAAAAAATAGCTTTTATAAAGGTAAGTAAAACATGTATGGAATGGCATGAATAACGTGTGCGTGCAAGTGGAACTTACAAAGCTCCTGAAGAAATGCACAACAGCATTTTCATTAGTCCGACGGCGGGAAGAGGACTGCTGGGGTGAGGCGGCCAGATGACCCCGGAAAGACCCCTGAGAAGATAAGCAGAGGTCAAGTAACTGCATATATTTGTTTAACACATGTTCATCTGACTGTATGAAACATTCATTTTTCTGCAGTGTCTTCATGATAGAACAGATTGGGATGAGCTCACTTTCTCTGATGAAAGTCAGCACCATGCAGCTGCAGAATTATAGCTTTGATATTTCCTAATTGTTGTCAGATCTCAGTGACAGAGAGGAAATTATCAAGATGATGTTTTTAAGACTGATGATACAGATTAAACCTCATATATGCAAATCAATTTTTAATGATTTTGTAAATGTTCAAGGTTCAAGGGTTCAATAAACACTCCTTTTAGAAAAAAATTGAGTGTTCTGGGAATTAAAGACTTTAAAGTTTTAAAGGCAAAAGCAATGAAGACAATGAGAGGAGATGTATCCCTGATGGTCCTCTAAGGCGAGCTGTGAGATCAGAAGCAACCCCTACATATTGCTGTAAGCCTCTGTTTATGTGGGAAGCCAATCAGAGGAAGGTTTCTGCCTCTATGACAGTTATTGTATTTTTTTTTACTTGGTCTTATATTTAATGAATACAAAGAAGTCCGAATAAAGAAGCGAGATATGTGCAGGCACGCATCTTTTTGCTTTCTGTTGTTTTCTGTCTGTCTTGCAAATGAGTCACAGAAAGGCTGAAATACAAGAGTGAAACACACAAACAATAAAATTCAAGAAATCTCTGAGATCTGGCGTCCTTGCGCTCTGCCTACTCAGAATAACAGCCTCAGATAGCAGATGAAAGCAGTTTGAAAGCAGCAGAAGGGCCCCTCCCATCACATACTGTTGAATCTTGAAATCTGAAAGGGGTTTTGTCTGATGTTTTCTATCTGCTGCAGCTCATGGTCAGACAGATATTACAGACTAAATTTACATGCATCCACATTGAGGCCTGTTTTTTCCTTCACAAGATCTCAATGGGACTGTATTAGAGCCTTTATATTAGATTCTTTGCAGCATTTTGCAAGATAACAAGAAAAACAAAATAAAACAGTGCATCGGGGCAAAGCTACCAAAGCAACTGGATGGATTTTTGAGTTACTCATACCCTCCAAAAAAAAATATATATATATATTTTTTTTAAAAGCTGAAGATGGGAGGCAAAAAAAAATCCACAGCCCACAGTACATACAGTAATTTTGAGTGTGAGCTTTTACATAGTGCAGTACTCAGTGAAACATCACAGAGATGGTGTCTGACATACAAAACAACCTCAGTGCTTTAGGACACTGACGCTTAAATAAGTGGATTTTAATTAACAGATAAGGTCTGCAGGTGAATGTGAAGTACAAGCAGTAAAACCAAAGAAATCTCAACTCTGCTCAAGAAAATTCAGAATTGCTTAAATATTTAAAAGCAAACTGTCATAATATAAACTGCAGAAGTGAATTATCACCTCCCCTAACCTCTAATCATCCACAAAGTCTCACTTTAGTTTATGAGGACATTTCTTTTTAATATTTCACTTTTTAAGATAAAAACACAAGTTATTAATCATATTAATTGCATTATTATTGTAACCACATTATTATTTATATGTAAAAATTAATATATGCATGAATTGGCTTACAGACCACAGCTTGGCACAAAGTATCTAATTAACTAAGTAAAAGTTTAAAACTGGGTTAAGCTGAGGATGAAACTGTCCTTTTAAATGGATGGATGCTCACCTTGCTCCTCTTCTTTTTGTTTCCTCCAAAGAATTTGCTAATCTGATCCATCAGACCGGGGTTCTTCTTTTTCCTCCCGAGCCCGAAAGCGCTCTGCCCTGAGGTGCTCGCTGTAGCCATGCTAGCTGCTGCTGCTGTTGGTGGCGTTGACCTCTCTGTTTACTCAGTAGTCCTCTTCCAAGCTATTCCAAAGCTCACAGTGCCAAAACCCGTCTCTGCTGCTCCTTCAGGGTGGTTTGCAGCCCATCTGACGCTCAGGGGCTGTCTTTGAAGGTGTCATCCCCTTGGCCCAAGGGCACCATGGGACATACTGAGGGTCAGGTTGGTGAGGGTGGGGGGGGTTTGCATTGGTGATGTCCATGGTTCTGGCTCAGCTCCAGGCATTCTTTGGAGCTTCAGTGGCTGTGTCAGTCACTGCCGCCCTCCGCATGGGCCCGGCCATTGTTCCTCTCCCCATCTGCCTCACCCCGGCCGCAGGGACAACAAGGGTTATCTCTGAGTCTGAACTCACACCCTGATGCAAAGCAGCCCGAAGCACTGTGGGGCCATTGTTGCATCGGCCCCATATATCTTCTTCATGCATTGTGTTTGAATTGGATGTACAGTCACCAGATTAAGAAAAGGAAAGACTATGGTGTGAAAGAGACAAAAACCTGTGAACACAGGCCAATTATCTGTCTGCACAGTAATAAAATAAACTTGAGGTGACTTTGCACATTGCATTTGCTCCGTTTCGGTGTCTTTAAGCCAAAGCCATTGAAGAGCTCCAGTTATTTCAGTTTATGACTAACAGGAGAACAAGATCTGTGCCATGGACTTGAAAACTGCAGCTTTATGCTTTAATGCCAATAAAAGTACAAATGCACCAAGTTTAAATCTGCAAAAAAATAAATAAAAGGTAGCTGCCTTGAAAGCATCTGCAGCTTATTGATGATTGAGCAAACTGCATTTGCTCCTGAAGACCTTGGAGTGAATATTTTTGTTAGCCGTCAGTGTTTCACAGAACGATCCATGGCTGTTTAGCAGTGTAGAGTGTAAATTTATTTTCTCATTGTACCACTTAACAACATTACAAGGAGTCCTGCATGTGTTGTTTCACCCAGAGCGGCTGCGGCGGTCGGCAGACAAAGCACGATCTGTTGAGCAGCGAGCTGTGTTAGAAAACACCCATGCAGCATCAGAATATTAATATTTTGCAACAGATGTCTTTTTGTTGTTGATTGTTTCTTATTTCAAGTCAAGCAGAAATGTTTATAGAAAACAAACAGGTTAAACTGGAAAAACATGGCTTAAATTCATATGTGTTCATATCGCACAACATAAAGCAAGTGAAAAGTGGGGGTTTTGGCCACGTTACTGAAGTGGAAGTTTTATAGGAACAGTCTCCATATTTTTAATAACAATGTTTTAGTGTTTTAATATAAATAGTAAGACAATCTTTCAAGCTTCTGAACATTTTCTAAACTTTGTATCCAATTCAGATTCAGATACTAAGCCAGAGATGCAAATAACACACACATATGGCTAATGATTGAACCACCAATGACATGCATGTCTAACATACCACTGTGGGAGGAAACTGGTATGCAAACATGCAAACTTCACAAAGAAGCAGGTTCAAACCCAGAGCCATCTAACCGCTGCAACACCATGCCACCCATTTTTAAACTCTGAACTAATTTTCAGAGTAATTCATGTGCCAACCTTGGGAGCCCCATTGGCTGATACACGCATGCAGGTAAATCACACATTCACCTCAGCAGCTGAGATCTATAGGCTATTGGTTCCTGCCTTTTCAATCATCTACAATCTAATCAAAACCACCATCTGCAGATCACTTGCACACAACAAACATTTGTATATTTCAATAAAAACCTCTATTATGGTAATCACAGATAAAAAGACATGTACATAGTGCATCTGTGGATACCAATGACAAACCAAGCCAGTTGCATATCCAGTGGGTTGCAGAGGCAGGCCTCTAAATAACTTGGATGTTGAATGAATGGCCGAGCTTGATGAGTGGGTGAGCTGTCATGTGGCCTGATAATGAAGAGATCCTGCTGGCTTCTCAGTTTCCACCAACAGTCTTATTTTTAGCTTTTCTTTATCATGTGATCACAAATTTTAGTTAACACGTTTTTAGTATTTATATTTTACTTATTGACTAAACTCTAAATATTATGTACCACAAATATATATTTGTGGTACATAATGGTCTATTTAGTGTTGACTGTTGTGAGCTGCCTGGCTTGCGCACTTTTTGGTTTTACTTTTAAGTAATATGTGTACGCGGTGTGCTAAACGTGGAAATAAGATTAAAAAAAATCTTGTTCTGCTTGATGGGCATATAATTTTGAAACAAACAAGCTCTGAACTGTTTCTCCTCACTCGTGCTGTCATATTGTTGTGAATCATTACAGGATAATTTGTTTTGGGACTCATTTCTCTTTCCTGCTGACATCAGAGGCTGAATGTCTGCAGACAGTTTCAGTCTGGGATGTTAGGGCTTGTTTTCTTTTCCTGCTTTCACCCAAATTCAAAAAATCTAATCATGAAAGTTTCAGCCTTACAGCAGTATTTCTATTTATTTATCTTTCATCTCAGTCCCTGTTTTGCAGCAGACTGACTGTTATCATGTATATATAAGAAAGAACTTGAGAAATCTGACAATCCCCTATGAGCAACACTTGGCAAACGTTGGGAGGAAGAACTCCCTTTTGACAGGAACAAACCTCCAGCAGAGTCAGGATCACGGAGAGGCAACCACTGGTCGAAACTGGTTTTGGGGTGAAGGGAAAGCGTAGACAGAAAATCAAATTAAGTAACATTTTCTTTAGCAAGTAACACATTTGTAACTATTCCAGCAAGATTTATGACTTGCTGAGTTTGTTGTATTTGAACATTTTTATTCTTTTATTGACCCTATATTAGCTACATCCTAGGTAGCTGTTTCTGGGGTCTTTCAGCTTATAAAACTAAAATAAACACATTGAAATAAAGAGAATTGAAAGTAAGCATGAAAGTTAAATACCAACACTTGAAATTTGACTATATTTTGCATATCTTATATATCTGAAAATTAAAGTTTATTTAACAATAATAATTTAACTCTGACATGAATGTTCAGGTTTGGATCTTGTTGATTGCATCATATGTGACATGGATCTTGTCAGTGACCATTGAAAGTTTTTTATTCAAATCAAACCAAAGTTTGAAAAAATGAAAGATACATTTCAAACTTCATTATTGTTTTTTCCCCCCTTTTTTTTTAGAATGTGAGTTTCATTTTTAATTGTTTACCTTTGGGTTTGAATCATGTTTATTGCTCCGAACTCACTGAGCCTCGTCTCAAGTGGAGTTCGAGTTGCATTCCAACTAATGCTAAACTGGCAAATAACGATGATGAGCATGGTGCAAAAACAAGGTTGACAATGGCATCCAGAGTCTGGAGCCCACTTGATGATGACTTGACCTTTAGATGCAGAAGGGAACATTGCTGCCTGTCAACCTGTAGGTATAATGAAATGTTATGCTGGTCTTTGAGTACAAAGTGAACTATTCTTGGAGGGTTTGCAGATGCATATACTGTCATATTTTGTTACTTTTGTTGAAAGTGAATGGCTCAATAAATCAACCAAAAAATAAAGCCCTTAAATTGATGATGTAAATCTGTCAGATTTAGCTACTAGCTAATTTTGATCTGCAGTCCCAGGCAGGTTGTTTTTAGGTTTTTAGGTTTTCATGGCTTGCTTACAGATTCTTTCGATTCATTGTGATGTGGTTTCATTTGTCTGTGTCCAACTAATGAGACAAAAGGTCATAAGAGAGAAAAGTTTTGAGGCCTCAGTCGTTAAATTGTTCCCAACAAGCCTAAAATTTCCCAAACCAAATTTGACTATTCACAACTTTAAAAAAAAATGTAAATTCTGGATCTATTATTATACCTAAATATTTATATTTATCACCTGATACTGACTGATGATGATAGTAACTGACAGTCTTGTCCCTATTACTAATTACATCTGAATCACTATTTCAGGACCGTGAAAAAAAAAACACAGTTTAGCTGAAATTAAGATGCAAACATGAATTTGGCAGGCAGTTAGTTACATTGATCAGTGTAAATGACAGTTCTTCAGCAGCCTGGTTCTTGGTTTTAGCATGTAGCACATGTAGCACACAATGACATATATCTGGCAATATCAGTAGGTGGACAAAATACAAGTCAGCCATTAATTTACAAATAAATGTAAAGCAGATGTTGCTATTGTTGATTATGCAAAGCTAGCTGAATAGCCCCTTGCAGCTAACTGTCCAATAAAACACCAGTTGTCAAACAAAACTTCAAAATCATTTACGACTAATCGCACAACTCTAAAGTGAACTTGTTATGATTTCTTCTTACATTTTCTGTTACATATAAATTGTTACAATGATGCATACCTCAGATTAAGCATGGCCGAATTTAAAATAATGGGATCAGCGTGTAGACAAGTATAGCCTGTGAGCTCAAAGCTCAGACGGCTCTGAACTCTCAGTTTCAGAAAGATTTTTCTACTCCTTGGTCTTGGTGATGTCGGTAAGAATGGAAATCCTAAATACACCCACTTACTCCTCAAACCGTTTGGTTTACAGATTGTCAGAATAATAACGGAAAAAGTTAAAATGGCTTTTTTCAGTATGTATTCAGTAAGTGTAGTACATCCTTTTTTCCTTTTTAAAGTACAAACTTTAAATTTAAGCCACATATGTGCAGAAGGTGCAAAGAGGAGAGATTATTTGTTGATATCAGTTTAATCCATAAATCTGATTAGACTGCCACCATATTTAGGGCTAAAGTTGGCTGTTTTGGGCACTCACAGCTCAGTTGAGCCTCTCACAAATGTTGTGTGGATCAAATGTCATGATAAACCTGACATCTGGCCAGTGTAAGATGGATTTGTGGCTAATGTGAGTCACCCTGAGTCAACTCTGTTAGTCATGGTAAAATGTAACCTGCAGATGTAAGCTAAATTTTGGCTGAACAGTCACTACTTTTTGGGAAGTTGCTTGCTTTGTACATTTGCTAATCCAAAATGACGCATTAGTTGAAAATGTGATGTCTTTCATTAATATCACTCATCGCTTACATACAGGTTTTCCTCCTGATATAAAAGCTAGTGGAAACTTTTGAACTCTTGCAGCTCTAAATGTTGCTCATTCACTTAAAACGGTGACTCAGGAAATCTCTAGACTCGTAAAAACGTAGAAATGTGAGGCCTTTATCTGAACTCATCCGCTGAGAAATCTCGAATAAGTGGGTGAACGTGCCCTGATATCACATACCACTGCCCGGGCAACATGGCTGCCCAGTTTCCTGTACAGAGAATCTAAAATGGGGACATGGGAGACGTGTTTGTCCACTCTGAGCTGTACACTGTGTTGTTTGTCCTGCAAAAAACGATATCAGTGCAGCACCCACAGGCCTGTCAGAGGTAGGGTGCAGGAATGCAGAGAGTGGGCTGACCACACTGCTTGTGCTCTCGTGTCCAGAAGAGTCTTGGATTTGTTCCTGGGAATGGATGGCTGAGGACGGAGCGAGGACAAACAATAGCAGCCATGGAAGAGAGCTGTGGGACACAAACACGGGAGATATCCTTGAACCCCAGCAGGAATGCTGATCTAAACCAAGTCACCCACTCAGAGCGAGCAGCCGAATATCTATCTGCTACTGGAGAGAGGAAGAAAGACGGCCTCTGTTCCATCACATGTACTGTAGAAGAACGCATGAAAAAGTCTGCCTTGTTTTACATTATTAAATTAAAACTGTTTTTATGACTTTTGCAACCTTGCAGATGCGGGAGTCAGCCTGAGAGGTTCCCAGAATTAGTCTGACATTGTCACCATTTTAAAGGCTTGAGGTCACTTGAGTTATAATTTGGTAAAGATGAGCTTAAATTGAATTTTGGTTATTTTCTGGCACAGTTTAATGAAAAGACCAACCCTGCCACCCAGAGAGGGATCCTGCTGTTTGTGAGTCTCTTCAAGACATAAAAAGACAAATCACAGGGTCATAAACACTGTTTATGCTTGCTTTGTATATTGGTTGTTGCAGGTAGATTCCAGTGGAGGGCACATCAGAGATCCCAGTCATTAGAAACCACACTTGAAACCATATTATTTTGGAAAAACGGGTTTTGATTTATAAAGGTACTCAGCAAAATAGTTGCCTGAAGACTGGTGGACAAAATACACCATCATCACCGTTTCCCCTCATTTTTTAAGTAGACTGACTTTTTTTCTCCTGTATTTTTGCAGGTTTTCTGTTCACTTTTTGCAATTTTGTCAAGTATATTTGTCCTTGTGCAGTAGCAATGGCTCACTGTATGTTTTAGTCTTGAAGTTTGTCTTTTTTTTAAAGAAAAGAAACAATCTGGCATGTTTATTGCTGCTGATGCGCCTTCTGAACATGTCAAAAGCCCATATTTGTATTAAAGTATTTGAAGTGTGACACTAACCCTCTTATTCTGAGGGCAGCAATTTCTGGGGTGATGGACGCTAGATGTGTGAAATTAAAAATGTGATGGTCTAAATCTGTGACTCAAAGTTAACCAAGATATTAAATGTGCCTCATCATTGCTACAACTCAAGAAAATCTTAATAATGGAAATATAATTAATTACAAATATCAAATCCAAAGATGGGATTCCTGAAAAAATAAACAGAACAAAAGAGCCACCCACACATTGAGCCACTGGATCAGGCTTCTCGCCTTAATATTATTATTAATAAATATTGAAACAGAACCAAAATAAAACAGGATAGCTGTTAACTGTTAACTAATAAAGAAAATGACAAATTAACAGTAAAATCAGACCAATGCTAGTGGTGGTGAGGAGAGGGAGAGGAAGAAACAACCATCATGCTGCACCTTGTCTAGCTTTCTGTGAGTGCAGGTGAGTCTTCTGCAGTAGAGTGCAGAGCGTATCGGCAGTAGGAATAAATGACACAGGAGGCCAGTTTAGTAAGGACAGAAGAAAAACAACAGCAGGACGAAATAGCCCAGGACATTGAGGCTCGTGTAAGGAAAAGCGTTATTATTTCTTTAGACTGGTTTAATGTGAGACCAGTGTAAAATTTAACTTATCCTGGAAAGTGTTTATGTTGTGAGGAAACTATAACTACAAACGATATTTACTGGTGATTCGGAAAGCATGCTAGTTAAAAGAACATGCTATTAGAAAGCTGCTATTATTAATGCCATGTGCTTTTTTGTTGCTTGGCCTGTTGTATGGCTGATGTGTTCATTGGGTTCAGTATAAGATCGTGATTAATTTCCATTTATGCTTGTACATTATACTGGGAAAAGAGGGGTCAGCAATATGATTTTCTTGAAGTCTTAAAAAGCATCAAACCAATCACTAATAAAAGAGGCAGTATTTGTGTCCTCTTGAACTGGATCACGGACACGGCCCCATCTAAGACTCAATGGCATTGGACAGTATTGGAATATGTGTCACTAGATTTCCTAACATGCAAGCTACATAATAGGGACAAAAAGTTTCATAAAATATGGGACCCATTTATGGCGTATGTCGGTTTGGATATTTCTGCTATTTTCTCACGGGCCTTGGTATAATGCAAGCAGATCACTGCTATTTTACATATATGTATTGTTAATCGTATCTCACAATCAAAATGTCTGGATTTTCCACTTATTTCTTTGTATTCATAAGCCGGGTTGCCTGTCTCTTTGTTTTGTTTTGTCTGTTTTGTTTCATTCTGCTATGTTATTGTTGTTGTTGTTTTGTTTGTTGTTGTTGTTGTTTTGGTTATTTGTTTGTTTGTTTAATTTTGGTGTCAGTGTAAAGTTTAAAACTCAATAAACACACAGTTTAAAAAAAAAAGAAGCAGTATTAACAAAACAAAAGATTTTTATTTGATAAATGCATTCTCATCTCAGAGCATCAAATCCTGACATTTTTAAGATGCCACTGCATTGCTTATAAATATTTATATGTTGTGATGGTTGCCTTGGAAATTGAAACTGAGAGATAACAGTCTTGTTTTAGACATCTACTTAGACATCTACTTTATCACAGTAGATGTCTTTCTGAAAGTGCTGTAACTAAGTTTAAGAATTTAATCCAACCACTGCTATCGTCGTCAATGCCCTGTACCAACATAGAGCAGACAAGCTACCTGAACGCTACTCCAACAGAGGTTGATCATCTTGTTAATAATTTTACCTCCTCACTACCTACGACTCTGGATACTGTAGCTCCGGTGAAAACTAAGGCCTCAAATCAGAAGTACCTGACTCTGTGGTATAATTCTCAAACACGTAGCCTAAAGCAAGGCAAGGCAAGGCAAGGCAAATTTATTTGTATAGCACAATTCAACAACAAGGTGATTCAAAGTGCTTTACAGAGACATTAGAAACAAAAACAAATAAAAAGCATGATTTAAAATTGATTAAAACAAGCAAACAAACAAACTAACTAAACACACACATTTCACACCTGTTCGCGCGATCTGAACCCTTATCGTAAGGGGAGCTACCAGTCCTTCTGTGGACGAGCTAAAGCAGATGACTCGTAAGCTGGAGACGAAATGCCGTTTCACAAATTTAGAAGATCATCATTTAGCCTGGAGAAATAGTTTGTTGCTTTATAAGAAAGCCCTCCGCAAAGCCAGAACATCTTACTATTCATCACTGATTGAAGAAAATAAGAACAACCCCAGGTTCCTCTTCAGCGCTGTAGCCAGGCTGACAAAAGGTCAGAGTACTGTTGAGCCAACCATCCCTTTAACGTTAACTAGTAATGACTTCATGAACTTCTTCACAAATAAAATTTTTATCATTAGAGAAACAAATTACCAATAATCATATCACAGATGTAATATTATCTACAGCTACTTTTAGTACCATTGATGTTCATTTAGACACTTTTTCTCCAATTGATCTTTCTGAGTTAACTTCAATAATTACTTCCTCCAAACCATAAACATGTCTTTTAGACCCCATTCCTACAAAACTGCTCAAAGAAGTCCTGCCATTAATTAATGCTTCAACCTTAAATATGATCAACCTATCTCTAATAATCGGCTATGTACCACAGGCCTTCAAGCTGGCTGTAGTTAAACCTTTACTCAAAAAGCCATCTCTAGACCCAGCAGTCTTAGCTAATTATAGGCCAATCTCCAACCTTCCTTTCATATCAAAAATCCTTGAAAGAGTAGTTGTCAAACAGCTAATAGATCATCTGCAGAGGAATGGTTTATTTGAAGAGTTTCAGTCAGGTTTCAGAGCTCATCACAGCACAGAAACAGCTTTAGTGAAGGTTACAAATGATCTTTTTATGAATTCATCTCTGTGCTTGTCCTGCTAGACCTTAGTGCAGCGTTCGATACTGTTGACCATAATATCCTATTAGAGCGATTAGAACATGCTGTAGGTATTACAGTTACTGTGCTGCAGTGGTTTGTATCATATCTATCTAATAGACTCCAATTTATTCATGTAAATGTTGAGTCCTCTTCACACACTGAGGTTAATTATGGAGTTCCACAGGGTTCAATGCTAGGACCAATTCTGTTTACATTATACATGCTTCCCCTAGGCAGCATCATTAGAAGTCATAGCATACATTTTCACTGCTATGCTGATGACACCCAGCTCTATCTATCTATGAAGCCAGATAACACACACCAATAAGTTAAACTGCAGGAATGTCTTAAAGACATAAAGACCTGGATGGCCACTAACTTTCTGCTTCTTAATTCAGATAAAACTGAGGTTATTTTACTCGACCCTCAAAATCGTAGAAATATGGCATCTAAGCAGATTCTTACTCTGGATGGCATTGCCTTGGCCTCCAGTAACGCTGTGAGGAACCTTGGAGTCATTTTTGACCGAGACATGTCCTTCAACGCACATATTAAACAAATATGTAAGACTGCTTTCTTCCATTTGCGCAACATCTCTAAAATTAGAAATATCCTGTCTCAGAGTGATGCTGAAAAACTAGTTCATGCATTTATTACTTCCAGGCTGGACTACTGTAATTCATTATTATCAGGATGCCCTAAAAACTCCCTGAAAAGCCTTCAGTTAATCCAAAATGCTGCAGCAAGAGTGCTGACAGGGACTAGAAAGAGAGAGCATATTTCTCCTGTTTTGGCTTCCCTTCATTGGCTTCTTGTTAAATCCAGAATGGAATTCAAAATCCTGCTCCTCACATACAAGGTCTTAAATAACCAGGCCCCATCTTATCTTAATGACCTTGTAGTACCATATCACCTTATTAGAGCACTTTGCTCTCGCACTGCAGGTCTACTTGTTGTTCCTAGAGTATTTAAAAGTAGAATGGGAGGGAGAGCCTTCAGTTTTCAGGGCCCTCTTCTGTGGAACCAGCTTCCAGTTTGGATTCAGGAGACAGACACTATCTCTACTTTTAAGATTAGGCTTAAAACTTTCCTTTTTGCTAAAGCATATAGTTAGGGCTGGACCAGGTGACCCTGAATCCTCCCTTAGTTATGCTGCAATAGACGTAGGCTGCAATAGACTGTTGATGTGATTTGGCGCTATATAAATAAAATTGAATTGAATTGAATTGTTTTGAAGAGCAGAAAATGTCTGCATTAAGAGGCAGTAAAGCAGGTGGAGGCACATATAAACACTCAGAGAGGGCAACGCTTCCCGAAGGGCAAGTGCTATATAAAACTTTGATGTTTTATGATGTCTTTATTACAACACGCTGTCATCAGCCTGCTTTTATAGCAACACACTGATGTTTGACCTTTGACCTATGTCCTTCAAAGATTACATACTAAAATTACACATTTTATTATCTTTAACCATATGATTGGAGCAGAATGGGCTGAAGCCTTTGGCTTTAATAAGTTTTTAAAACTTCAGACTTTAAGATATACAAATACAGTGTAATTGTGCAAAACCCTGGCATCATTGTAACATATAAAAAATAAAATGTGTAGTCTCTCCGTGCCCTTTCATGTGACAGAGTACCTGATATAGATTTGTGAAATTGTTTCTCAAGGTCAGCTTTGACCCTGGACACTAACATTGATGGTTAAGGTCAAAGCCAACCTAGGTACTAATATCCCCTAAGGTCTAGTATGTTTTTGTAAATAGAATAGAATAGAATAGATATATACAGACTAGATGAATATATACAAACATGAGAAAGGCACACATTTAGAGCAAAGTTTTTGGAAGTAATGCAAAGGACTTGGTCTTAGTATTGAGTCTGTATGTGATTGTGGGTTACTGTGGGTGTGACTGTGTGAAAAAGTAATTAGCACTATTGTTAAATCATGAATTAACTGGATTAATCTCATTTTTTGGGAAGCTAAGTTCACCTGTTTACTGGCAGACTTGTTGGATCAAGAAATCACTTAAATAGAAATTGTCTGATAAAACTGAAGCAGGCTAAAAGATCTCAAAAAGCAACACATGATGATATAAATTAAAGAAACAGCTGGGGAACAAAGTCACCGACATCTATCAGTTGGGAAAGGATTACAAAGCCATTTCTAAGGCTTTGCGACTCCAGTAAATCACAGTCAGAGCCATTATCCACAAATAGAGAAAACAGTAACGAACCTTCACTGGGGTGGCCGATATACCGAAATTACTTCAAGAGCGCATCAGTGACTCATCCAGGAGGTCACAAAAGGAACCAGAGAAACATCTAAAGAACTGCAGGCCTCACTGGTCCAAAACAGTAAGGTTTTGGAGTGGCCAAGTCAAAGTCAAAACTTAAATCTTATTGAAACCCTTTGGAATGACCTTAAATAAGCTGTTTAAGTTTAAGTCCCTTCTTGTGTACAAACTTCCTGCAGAGGTCTGAAATTACTTTTTTACACAGGGTCAGGTAGGTTTGGATAAATATTTCCCTTAATAAATGAAATCACCATTTAAGAACTGTCTTTAAATGAAACCCCAAGCGCTCCTTATAGAGTGTTTATATTGAATTGGAAGTGACAGACCCGCCTTAGTGTTGCTATAAACTGTTGTGTCACGGTACTTATGTTTGCTGTAAAGCACGTCTTGCCTGATGCCAGCTGCTTTGACAGAACGGCAGAATTAGACATCCTAGAAATGAGATGGATCTATGTTTTGTTCACAGACAATTTCTGTCCTCAAATAAGTCTTTGAAGATTTAAATTTGTCTGAAATTACTTTCTTTTCATTTCTCTTTAATCTGAGGAAGACAATAGCCGTGGTAGAAAAAGGAAGAAAGGAGATGTTACTCTGTCTCATTTAAACTGTGATCCACTAATAAGCCCCGAGAGTGAAAAGCCTTTGTGCTGCTGCGTCTCTTCGTCACCCTGGATGACCTCTTCGTATCGAGTGGCTTCCCTGTAGATGCACATAGATGACACCATAGCTTTGAGGCTCGGCAGCTGATGTCTCCATTTAGCAGACACTTGGCTGAAAAAGAAAGAAAAAACACTTTAAAGTAAATATAATTGTGTTTCATTTTACATCTAGTGTTTCATAATTCAAGATTTAGTCCTTTAAGTCAATTATCACTAAAGGAATAATGATTTGCTGATTTTTCTGAGGCAGTTTGTCTCTTTTCTGTCTTTGAACATTTCTATTGTTTGAGCTAATTGGATCAGCTGTAAGATATGCTCCCCCCCCCATCGCAGTGCGTCCTTGCAGCAATCCTTTTGGCTGGTAAACAACTCAATGCAAATGTCTTGGTGGTTGAAAGCCAATGATTCCATCAACATTTGGCAGGAGCCACAGCGCAGGGCTCCAGCATAAAGCGATCATTTGTTTAGCGACTCAACAATATCGTGCTCTCTTGTTTCAAACCGAAGGCTGGAGGATATTTTTGAGCCACCGCCGCTAGCTGCACACGAAGGGGATTTTTGCAACCAGAGACAAAGTAGAAACAGAAGAGAAGTCTGTGTTGGAAATGTTTCTTTTGCAGGTTTTCTGTCTTAAATATCACAGCCAGCCCCTGTTTTTGCAGCCATTGAAATATAATCACTTAATTTCTTTATTTATTTTTTGGTGATACTGTTTTCCCAGTAAATGTTTCATGTTTATGTCACCTAAAATTTGTTTAAATATTGCTACGTGTTGCCTTACAATATTTCATCTCTCTTCCTTCTGCCTTACCCCACACACAGATAAAGTTCATGCACACTGCTTTGTATTTATTGGAGCCACTGATGTGTTAAAAACATCTGTGCTGGGTAAAGACGGCCTGTTATGCACCTAGTTTCCCCCACAGAGAGCAGGTGACCATTCGGCTGGTTTTCAGTAAATCTCCATCTTTGCATTCATTATGAAAACAGTGAGTCTGTCTCTCAGTGCTGCATGCTGATCACATAAAAGAAACTCTGACATTTGTGTACACATCAGCGATGTATTCCAGTTTACTCCACTCTGTGGGAGTGTGACAGAAACATGTTGGTAGGCAGCGAAGGTCACTGAAAACAACAAGACACTTCACAGGAGTGGACGAACTGCAAACTGTGTAATACATTTCTCAGTTTTATCTTTCTGATGTAATCAACAGAATTGATCAATCTATCACTGGTCTGCTTTTGTCCCATTTAACGCATTCATGAGATTGGCAGGGCCTGAAAGAAGCGCAGCCATGTTGTTATCATAATAATACTGTGGCAATATTTTCCACTTCCGTGCCAAAAAAGATTTTACAGATTTCACTCATTGTGCCTGCGATGGCTCAAGTGGGCCAGCTGCCTGCTGTTTCCATTCATTTCAAAACAACATGCAAACTGCATCTGCAGGATCCTAACATCTGTCACGGACTTATGGTTTTACTAAAACATATTCAGGTGTTCAGTGAATAGATTTAAAAATATCATGGTTTAGAAATAAGACAGGAAAAATCTCCTTTTTCTTACCCTCAGCTGTAGCTTGAGCCACAGAAGAGAAGAAACCCAGCTGATAAAGTCATCTTGGACAATTCAGCAGTCTGTCACAGGGCTAACACAGAGACAGGCAACCATTCGCACCTTTAAAATCACCATTCACATGGATCTCTTTAGACTATAGAGAACAAACAGACTTTGCAGGAATCCTTCCTTCAGCTGCAGCCATGAATTCCTGAATGCTGAAATATAGCAAGTTGTTCATTTCTGGTTCTTACATGGGTAACTGTTTACTGTGTTCAGCATTACCTGGAATCCTAATTCAGAGTAAACACAGATTCAACACCACATTTGAATGCATCTCTTCTCTTTTATTTTTTACTTGCTTTGTTTTGGATTCACTGCCAGTAAAAACACACAACCCTGTCGTTACTTTTGAAAAGACTGCGGGAAGGTTTTGTTTCCTGAAACCAAGCAGGAATAATGTGAACCTAATACCACTTTTGAAACCTCTCAATTCTGAAGGTTTCTCTCCCTTCAGTGAATCCCCATGCTGCTTTCCCTCATGTTTTACTTTCAACTGTTATCCTTCTCCCTCTTCATCTTCGCAGCCTCCTTTAACAGCAGAACTCCTGCTGCTTGTTCCAGCATCTCCAACTTGTAGCTACCAATAGCTGAAAGAAAAGTTCTATGTGCCTCTTATTTTGCTTTATCTTCCCTGGAGATGTGTCTTGTTTGTTTTCTTTTGTCTGATACAAGTTCTTTTGGTGTTGTGACTTTCATGCATTTACTTTTGAATTTCCTTTGTTTCATTCACTTCAGTACTTGTTTGTGACAGTGCTGTGCAGATGAAAGTCCAATTTGAAAAGTGTGGTTCAGACATTTGGTCAAACCTACAGCTCAAGTGCACATCAGACATAAGAGACATGTTATGTCTGATCTAACTCCCAAAGTACCATACCCTCAGCCATATTAAAGAACAAGTCGTGCCTTCACACCTGCAAGTCTTCATGTTTATCATCCATCTGAAGCCATATTTGAAATTTAGAACTAGTAACTTCAGATGGCACGATCTTAAAACAGCATGTTCCCAGCAGCAATTAATAGTTTATCTTAACACTTCTTGTTGTTTCCTGCTGTGTGCTGCATGTACAGTAAACACTATGGAAATGAGCATGCTCAACTTTGATCTGTGTTTACTCCAGCAGTGCATCTCAATGACCAGAAGCAGCACGCTGTGGTCATGCTGAGCGGTTCTCACGTGGGTCTTGGTGTGTTTCTGTGATCGTGATTAAATTTGCACAGGTTCCTGACACTGGATGCAAAATAATCTGAGCCAACAAGGGCTTAAAAAAGACATTTCCTCTGGCTCCAGATAAATCAACAGGACTGTTTGACTTTGCACTTGACAGTGGCACTCATGATTGCTGAGGCAAACCTCGATCACTCCCTCTGCTGCTGGTGTGAGGAACTGTGACTCTGATGAATATTTATTTTGCTTTACTTAAGTGTCAGAATGTGTTAATTTAATTAAATGGTAAGATTTACTATGACCCTTCTCAGAGGCTCAAGAAAAAGAAAAAAAAAGAATTAAAGAATATCTTTCTCATATCAGCCTACCACACTGCATTCTGCTTTATCGCTAATATAAAATTTAGTACTCATCACTCCTTCCTGAATAATGAGGTTGGATAAGGTAAACCACTGAAAAAACAGAGTCCAGATCAGGGTGCCAAATGCTGTTTTATCAGAACTAGGATAGTATAGTACATTAAGATGTTTTGTGAAATGCACTGGACGCCGGTGTCTGCAGGGATTTTTTTCATTATTAGGTTTTAAAAATATGCTGCTGAGCAATTAGATACCATCAATTAATTGGCTACTTTGTAAAAGTCTTTGCAAAAAACAGTTCATTGTATGTGAGCCTTGCTTAAGACGATCAGTGGTAAATCTGCTTTTTGCAGCAGAAGAATTTATACATGCATCATCAGATTTTTAGTCTAAGGACCTTGGAAAGAAAAGCATCTGTTGCTTGAAGATCTTTCACCTCTCATCTGAGAAGCTTCAGTTCTTCAGTTCTTCAGGCAAATGGCCGTCCCTTCCTGAGCCTGGTTCTGCCGGAGGTTTCTTCCTTTTAAAAAAGAGTTTTTCCTTCCCACTGTTGCCAAAGTGCTTGCTCATAGGTGTTCATGTGATTGGTGTTTTTTTTCCTCTGTGTGTATTATTGTAGGGTCTTCCTTAAAATATAAAACACCTTGAGGTGATTGTTGTTGTGATTTGGCGCTTTATAAATGAAATTCAATTGAATTGGTTGCTGGAGGCTGCTGGCTGGCACTAAATGAAATTAGTCAAAGAGGTCGCTGCACTGAAAACCTGCTCTCATCATTCGCAGATTGTTGTCATCTTTAGTTTGCATGGAAGACACTGATTTGTCAGTAAACACTTGTCATCTTCTTGATCTTCTTGAGAATGTTCACCTTCAAGGTAGTAGTTGAGCCTTGCCACTGAAACCAAGACATTTCAAAAGGCACGATTTTTACTTTGAAGGTGAACGGTCTCTGTTCCCAGTTTATGCTGCATTTTTCACAGTTTCACTGCCCCTTAGCAAGTAGTTGGCCAGTGTTTTGTCATGATTTGACATCTTTACAAGCTACGGGCAACCACACAAATTTGAAACCAATGCACTGGCAAGGAGGTTTTTGGTGTAGTCCTGTATACTTCTTCGCAACAGCGAGCCACTTTCCATCCAGTCAGAGTATTGTCTCTAGCATCTAATTACTGTGGTTCTGGTCTTACGCCTGCATGACTGAGGCTTTAGCATGTGACTGACTCACGACTTTTTGCTGTGGACGCATTGATACGGAGCTGTATTATAACATATAGAAAAACAGCTGCACAGATGATTTTTGTGACTGTTTTGAAAACTCAAAAGTGCCTTTTAATACCCACCAGGGGGCAATACCTGTGACTGCAAAAACCTTTGGCCTTATAAAAATCCGACAGAAAGTTGCCTTTGTAAACACTTTCCTGATGCATTTATGGGCTCATTCACTCATTCCAATAAAAATGTAGTTCATTTTGTAAATTATGATCATTATAAGGGCCAACTGTTATGTTGTATTATGTGATGCATGTGTTGGGTAAATATACTGTAACCAGCAAGGGAAATTAAAAAACCTGTGAACCAATTCAGGAGTGAAAATCGAGGTCAAACACACTCGCCCGATGTATTCTAGGGACCTTATTACCACCACCATGTAAGCCTCTTAATGTGGACAATGTGGATCTTTAAAACAGGACTGTTTTCAGCAGTTTTCATTCAGCACCTCATTTTGTTGCAAAGACCGTGGTCAAAGAAACCCTTAATTGTGAGATGTAGGCGGCTTCTGACAAAACTGCACTGAGACAAAAACATGTTGCATCTTCCATGATATAAAACCACTATTTAGATTGTTTTGTTTTGTTTTTGCTGTTAAAGCCTTGAAAATAGCTCACATCTCCTTTTTTCAATTTATTCAGCTAGAGCTCACCATCCCATACATGCTCAACCTCTGACATCCAAAAGAATATGACACATTCAGACCATCCGCTGACATAGTCATCACCTAAAAAGAATGACCTCAAGCTTTGATTGAAGACTTTAAAGCTCTACTACCTAATGTCTTTTTTATTACGCTCATAATCGTCTTTATGTAGGGTTTTTTATTTGCACACATGCACAACAGCATGAAACTAGATAATAAAAACAAAACGGATGTGACAGGAGATAACATGTACTCTCACGTATCCACAACTGAGCGCTATATTATCTGAGGGATGTTTCGTTTTCTCTATAAGAGGATGCTTTATTTAGTCATTCCACAAGAAGAAGAAAAAATCAGTACTGAAGAAAAAAAGCAGAGTTTTTATTTTATTCCCTGAGAAAAAAGCAGTCTTATCTTACTGAAAATTGATGTTGGTTTGAGGAGGAAGGCTAGCATTTTGACATCATCATCCTCTGCATCTTCAGGGACTCAGAAAGACCTATCATTATCCAGAAAAGAAAATGAAGGCAAAACAAAACCCAACAAACACTGTGGTCTTTGAAAAGTAAATCACCAAAATGACAACCTGAGGCTCCCAACTAGTTAGCAGGAGAAGTAAGCTTGTTTCAAATTATTGGTATAAATGGATGTGCTGTTGCTGTGGTCTCCTCTCATGGCTCAGTGTCATGGAAACAACAGGTCTGACTCCAAGCTGAGGTAAAGGGCTAACCACCTGAGAGGGCAAGCAGCAGAGTCGAAAGCAGCTTATCTCCTTATGTCTCTAACAAGGTTGGTAAAGAAAATCACAGAGGTGGGAGGGGAGACGATGTTGTATAAGATCATGGTATCGCTGTGAGATAAAGCTGCGGCAGATGCTGAAAGTAGGACTTCATGCATCACACCTTAATGATTGTGCCCTTTAGGACTCCATTACTCCTGCACTGAAACAAAGGCTCACATGGTTTGTTTGTGACGTCCCTTCTTTACAGATTTCACACAATGTCACAAATTAGTGTCACAGTACTTCAAAGAAAACAAATTTATTTCAAATATAGCTGAGGATATATGAGACATTACACAAAAAAATCCACCTCCAATAAACACAAAGCAATAATTTTGAGCAAAATGCAACCGAAATATATGAAATCAAATGTTTATTTATTCAAATAATTATTCATTAAGGAAAATATGCTGGGTGTCAACTGAGTCTGACACAGAGAGAGAGACACTCACATTCACAGCTATAGCCAGTTAAGATTAATCAGTTAACCAGACAAGCTATATTATCTGAGGGAAGAAGCTGGAGCACCTGGAGAAAAGCCTCTTAAGCACTTGGAGAATATGTAAGCTTGACACTGTAACGCCCCCTGATGGGTTTGAACCATCTTGCTCTATGGCAACAGTGCCAGTTCCTTTTCACCGCACTGCCCTAAACAATCCATGTAACACTTGGAGGACTGATCATCTTGGGAAATATGATTATGTGTTGTTCTGAACTATAACATCCATCCAACTGTAATTAAAAGAAATTCTCTTGCTGTTTTGTAGTGGTCACATCTTCTTACCTCTCTGATCTTTGAATTTTGCACACTCCCATTCGATCCCTGCGATCTACTGAACAAACGCTAGCTATCTTGAAAAAACAAACAAACAGAGGAGGTCGCATTTTTGCACTGACTGAAACAACTTCTCCTTCACATCAGGACCTCCCCAACATTAGAACAGTTTTTAAAATCAATTTGAAAAACATTTTTGGGTTTTTTTTTTACTTTTAAAACAGACTGAGTTTTTCTTTTATTTACTTTTGAACAGTTCTACTTTATTCATGTTTGCATGTTTTATGTTTTCTTTTTTCAATTTTTTTTTTGTGTTGTTTATAAATGTGCTTACAAGTAAATTTGACTTGACTTGTTGTTGTGGTGTTTAAGTCTCAATCAGAGTTACTTTTTGTGCTTGGAACACATGGGTTATGACCCCTCTGAGGTCTACAATGACTTACACCTCAGGGCCACGGTCATGGCTTTGCTGATTTCTGGATCTGTTTGGCTGATGATTGAAAGTGCAGCAGTGGGTATATCACATCACCATATTAATGGTGTTTACCTCTAAGGGTCATTATGAAATACCTCTTTAAAGGGAACCTGTTATGGTCAGTTTTCAGCACTGTATTTCTGTTCTTGGATTGGGCTGGAAGCTTTGAAACATTCGCAGTTTAAAAAATACAACTTATAGAAATTTTACTGGTACTCGGTGCAGCCCCTCAGTTAGTCTTCTCCCTGGACAAAAGGCATTTTAACCCTAACCCTCTTGATGACAACCCTAAACAGAGGTAGGTAGAATGGTCGCCTCATGATCGGAAGGTTGGGGGTTTGAATCCACCAAACGGCTACCCTGAGGTTCCCTTGAGAAAGGTACCGTCTCTACACACTGCTCCCTGGACACTGGATTGGTAGCTGCCCACCGCTTCACTGAGTGAATGGGTTGAATGCAAAGGACCACAAAGTTTCCCACATGTGGGATTTAAAATTTAAAAAACTATCTTCTTGAAGGCCAAAAAGCAAATGTTTAGAAGAAAATGTGGATAGTTTATAATGCATATCAATTATATTGATTTTTTGTTTCAAGACTACAAAGACTGGGAAGAAGAGTTTAATAAGTACAAACATTATGTAATCTTTTTATTATATACTTCCAATGTACAGCACTTTGTGTCAGCTGTGGGTGTTTTAAAGTGCTTTGTAAATAAAGGTGATGATGATGTAATCTGATTACCTATGGTTGGAGTTAGAGTTGAGCTTCTCACTGGTGATAATT
Organism: Aulonocara stuartgranti; assembly: GCF_965226115.1. Taxonomy (NCBI): domain Eukaryota; kingdom Metazoa; phylum Chordata; class Actinopteri; order Cichliformes; family Cichlidae; genus Aulonocara; species Aulonocara stuartgranti. Next base: position 28,911,687 of record NC_138957.1, read on the forward strand.
TAGATCACAGAGGGTTAAAACAGCTACTTTAAATTTTTACTTAATTTACCAATACTGAAAACACTAATAAAAAGTATTTGTTATTGGTATCAACTGGAAGTTTTAAAAAGAGGTTTTTGTAAACACTTAGAAAAAGGAAGTTCTTTGTATTTTTTTTAATATAGAGAAAATTCCTCCCAAAACCCAATGACTTTGGGAGTTAGATTAATGTTAGATTAGTTGGTGATTCTAAATTGGCAGCAGGTAGATGAATGAACGGTTCATTTAAAAATTAGACCCCAGACTTATGATGTAAATGTTTGTCTTTCTTTTATTGGACTATCTAATTTAATAAGTAAATATGTTATAATAACTTTTATTTCTCCTGATTTATTTGTATGGTTAGGTTAATAAAACAAACAAAACAAAACATTAACTATAAACATTGTTAAAAGACTTTATTTAGTTTTAAATGCACAGTATTTTTTGGGTGACTGTGGCTCAGGTGGTTGGGAAGCGCATCTGAATCTGGAAGGTCGCCGGTTCGATCCCCGGGCTCTCTGTCCTGGTCGTTGTGTCCTTGGGCAAGACACTTTACCCTACCGCCTACTGGTGTTGGCCAGAGGGGCCGATGGTGCGATATGGCAGCCTCGCTTCTGTCAGTCTGCCCCAGGGCAGCTGTGCATTCACACACTGCCTCCACCAGTGTGTGAATGAGTAGTGGCATTGTAAAGCGCTTTGGGTGCCTTAAAAAGTGCTATATAAATCCATTGGTATTTTTATAAAGTAAAAACAATTTAGATATAGTAGACATCTAAACTGGACTTGCTTTGCAGATTGACAGGAGATGAACTGAAGAATGTAACAACACGCTTTGCATTTTACAGCTTTTCCGAGGCTTCAGTATCACTTTCTTTTTCCCAGCAGAGAAAGGGATAACATCTCAGTCGCTGGAGTAAGGAGTCACCATGGAAACTTGGGGCTGCTTCAGGACACGAGCTGAGCAACCAATTACAAAACATCTGCCATGCTCCCAAAAGTATAATAAAACCCCTTAATAAAAAAAAACCATAATGACTACCACTGATGGTGAGAAAATGCTAAGTGGGAGAATTGGTCACAAACATTTGTCTTCATCTTCATCATCTGCCGCCATCATTAACATCAGTATCGCTGCCATCAACGATAACAATCCTGAGATGTTTGAGACTAAAGGAGTAAAGTTTCTGTGTTTTAGCAACATAACACCAGTAAATGAACCAAACATGTAAACAATAACAGCCTCAGTCAATCAACTGAGGATAAGATATCATCAGCCTCTGTTCTCAGGTTACATAGCATGTGCATCATCTCTGTCGTCATATCCAGATGGTATCCCTCTAAGCAGATTTGGCTGATACTCACATGCTTGTATAATGATAATAAGCTGCTTGGAGACCTGCTCAGAGTAGATCAATAAGTGAAGACAGTCGACGATCAATGAAAACCCTTTTTCTAGTGCAGTCTGTGCTCTTTTCGGTGTTTTTTTTTTCCACATTTTTATTCATCATTTAAAAACAACAACAACAAAAAACTTAAACCAACTAGTGATTTGTTGAATTTTCATTAATTTGAGGATCTTTTTTTCTTCTGGTGGTCAGTCTCACCGTACAGTGTGCACATTCTCGTGGTGTTCTGCTTTTGATACAGTGATGATGATTATTTTATGTATTGTTGACAATATCTTGACAACTTTATGATGGCGTCACAGATGAAATTAACCTCCTAGTACCTGGCGTCCACATATGTGGACATCACATTTTTGGTTATTTAGACCAAAATACTCAATTTTGCTCTACAAGGGCCTAATATCCATTTACGAGGACATTATACTGCTACTGTTCTATCAAAATTTTAAACGAATATCCTCATATGTGGCTCTCATTTTTCTTAAAAACAAAAATAAGGTCAAAAAACAAATCTGGTAATTCTTTGTTTTTACATTCATCGGGCCCCAATTAGCCAAAATATCAAAAAGAAATTAAAAATGCATGCCGTGGAAGAGTTCGGGTCTTAGGAGGTTAATGTTAGTTCATTGTGCCCACAGGATGAATCCTGGGTATTTTCAGGCCTAACCTCCAGGATTACTAGCAAATTAGATTTGATCTTTATTGTGGAGTGCTAAAGTGCTAAAGTCATGTCCTCTACTTGGTTGTCTGAGTGCTTGTAACTGGCTACAATATCATAGACCAGTCATAGTCTGTATATTTAAAGTCCCCACTCTCACCCACACACTCCTGCATTTCTTTTCTCTCTCGCTGCCTCCTAACATGCCTTCCCCCTTTCATTTTCCATTATCTTCAACCAACAGTACCAACATCCTGTTGGCCAGCAGCACTGGAGCCAGTCGTTAACCTTGACATCTACCAATCCATTATGGAAATCTTCTTTATGATTCCATTTATCCAGGCTTGGGACTGTCACTGGGAGTATATGTGTCCTGTTCATTGTTGGGTTGTTATTGGCTATTGGACATTTTGAGCATTTTATTATCACAGTGTTCAGCTTGCTTAAATTAATGTCCCAACAGCCTTCATAGCTAATGGCAAAAGTGAGCTGATCTCCATTGGTTCCAGTGGTAAAATCCTAAAGTTCAGTGCTTTAAAAAACATGCTTAGAACAAACAGTTTGGATAGCTTTACCTTTCACAACAACAATTATTTGCTAGTAGATGGTCAAATAAATCAACCATTTGTTAACTGGTAGATCTTAATGTGCAGCTTTACTTAACAGTTGTGCTGCAGCTGATAGCTTTCTGCTAGGCTTCATTTGCCATCAAGGGACCTTTTTACCATGTTTCCCATGTTTGTGCTTTCTGGATTACTGTTTATGGGATTATCTGAAAAATAACATGGCTTGCTGTTTGGAACAGTCAGATTTCTATTCTTAAATTTTGCACCATGACTTTGCATTACACCTGTATAGTTTATGGATGCATGAGGTAGCTATCAAAGCTGAGGTGACATCTTATTCACCAAAATCACTTCTGGCTATGAAAAAACAAAACGATACTATCAAAACAAAACAAAACAAGACCCAGAAAAAACAAATAAAATACAAAACTAAACAAACCCCTTATATTGAGGCTGTGTCATTCGTGGATTGATGATGTCACAGCACATATGTCCATCTTTTACATACAGTCTATGCTAGCTAACTACAGTATGTCCTTCATTGCACTGGTAAAGCTCCAACAAAGACAAGTCAGATCCTGCATCCCTATAAAAAGCTGTTTGGTAAATGTTCTGAAACTGTTACAAATAGTACACGCTAACATAGATAAACTATTCATCTCCTTTTTGAAGTCATACCAACTGCTTATAAGCAAGGATTACAAATCAGATACTTTATTAAGATTTTACAAATGATAATGACAAAAATATTTAATTAAACCTCTGTTTTATTTTGTTTTTTACTTTTGACTGTTTCTATTACATTGTAACATGAGTTATCTTCTGTCAATGGACACTTCATAAAAGTATAAAGAAAAAAGGAATAAGGAATCTATGAAAAGACTTAAAAAGTCTCAGAGCAGCATAATAAATTGTCATGCTATGAAAATACCTAAATCCATTTATTTTTGCTTGAAGTGAGCTTCTGGGGGAGATAATACATGCCATATTTACAAATAAAGTACTTATGTATGCATGTATATGATCTATTTCCTCTCATATAGCATATTCCATGTGCCAGCATGTGTTATTTTTGGATTTTCCTGGTTTAATAAAGTGGTACTGAATACTTCTGGATGTGGCTTGTTAACGTGAATTCTTAAAGCAGTCACCTGGTTTCTTTTTAGTTCTGGTTCACTGGCTATATGCCGCTGAAAAGTGAAAAGGTATTGGTGCGTACAGTATGGTGACGTTTCTCGGGAAGGCAGGCAGGTGGGGAGGGGGTCAACCTGCAAATACATGAGCTCTGTCCTGTCTTTACTCTAGAGGAAATCTATCTTCAGCTTGAGCCTCATAGAGGTTATCCATCCTTCGTAAAAACATGTAACTTTTCTTCACTGCTGGAAAATCATGGAGCTACAGGTGGAAAACCAAAGTCAGCCTTTCGCCACCAACACCATGAGGCTGCCAGCTAAAATCATCCTGGAAATGGGAGTAGATAACTTTATTTCTCTTCTAATATTTGGACTCATTTTCATTCTTGGTGTGCTTGGGAACACACTGGTCATAACCGTGCTGGCGCGCAGTAAACCCGGACAACCGAGGAGCACAACCAACATATTCATCCTCAACCTGAGCGTGGCTGACCTGTCCTACCTCCTCTTCTGCGTCCCTTTCCAGTCCACCATCTACATGCTGCCTACGTGGGTGCTCGGAGCGTTCATTTGCAAGTTTATCCACTATTTCTTCACCGTGTCTATGCTGGTCAGTATTTTCACTCTGTCAGCAATGTCCGTGGACCGTTACGTGGCCATCGTCCACGCTAGAAAATCCTCCTCGATCCGGGTGGAGAGGCATGCCATGCTCGGAGTGGTGCTGATCTGGACACTGTCCGTGGTCATGGCAGCTCCCGTTGCGCACTACCAGAGCATCGTGGAGAGGGAGAACAACAACACCTTCTGCTGGGAGGTCTGGCCGGAACACCAGAGGAAAGTCTACGTGATGTGCACCTTTGTGGTTGGATACCTTCTGCCTCTCACTTTGATATCTGTGTGCTATGCAAAGGTGAGCGCGCACGAACCAGAGTCAACATGTGACCATGAATATACAGTGTAATAACGAATTTTCAAAGTGTTGAAGAAATTAATGCGTTAACTTGTTATTCAGATCGTATTTCTCTCTTTTATAGTGTAAAAAATATTTATTTTAACAACAATGGATTGGTTTGTAAAAAAGGTTTAAGTCGTCCTTCAACATCTGCCCAGATGTCTTTCTGAAAATAAATAAACGTGAAATAATTTGGCTGCTCCTTGAAAACATTCACATGTGCGTTTTGTGTTTTCAGGTTTTAAATCATCTGCACAAAAAGCTCAAGAATGTCTCAAAAAAATCCGAGCTCTCCAAAAAGAAGGTTGGTGGAAGCAATTTTCTTTTGCTTCTGATTTCTCACTAAATTAGGAGTCGTGATTGAACATTTCGCTGGCTGAGAGGTTAATGTGCTCATTAGGTGCAGATAAAAATGCCTGCACTCTTGAACTCCATTTACAGCACTTATATGTCAGCATAAAAATCTAGATTAAATTACCCAGTGGGGTTCTGGTGATGCTGTGAAGTGTCATTTTATTGCATTTGGCTCAAAACTCGGCACTGAGCTATCCACTAACAGTTTTTTTCCAATCATTTATACCACCTTGCTTCCAAAAAAAGTAAATGTATAAAATCTAAATAAAACAATGTGCAAATTTTCTGCATTTATTCAGAAATCTTTTGGTCTTTAGATGACACTGCAGTAAAAAACTGACACAAATATTCAATTTACTGCATTGGCTCAGCAACACTTTTGGTGAAACAAACATGTGTGGAAGACTGGAACTACCAAAGAATTTAGCAATAAAATGTAAAATTAAAAAAAAACGATTGAATAAAGATATAAAAGAAAAAATAAAGAAAAAAATATATGTCTGAAGTCTCGATATGTCTCACAGCTGATAGATTAGTCAGTGCCTGTGTTTAATTTGGTATTATATCTCATGCAATTAATGGGTGGCTCCATAGTGGTCACCACATTCACCTAACATGCAAAAGATCCTTAATTTGAGACTGTGAGAAGTGGCAAACCCGTGCAAGCATTGCATCAGGAAGAGAATCAAGCGTGTGGATCCATCTGCTGTAATGACCAGAATAGGGGAGCAGGTGAAAGATGCTTTGCTGTCTGATGCATTTAAAGACATATTTTTATTAAGTTATTTGTTTATTTATGTTTGATTTTGGCAGTATTGGTCCACCATAATGTGCAGTGAGGCAAACTAGAAAACTTTCTTGTGGTTTGACCAATAAAAATTTAAAATAGTTTTTGGACGTCACGAGGAGAGAGACCAAACAGCTTGTCAGAGTTCAAAGACAGCATTCCTGATAGTTCACATGGCATGGATAACATCTATGAAGGCACCATTATTGCTAAATGATACACAACGCTAGGACAACAGCTTCCATCCTGAAGCCTTATTTCAGCGAAAAAATGCCAAACTGTGTTTTGGGAATATTCCAACAGAATTGCTTCTGAGTATAAGAGTTAGGGTTTTAAAGTGCCTGCAGTAAAGACCTGACAATATATAGTAAAGCATATAAACTCTACAGAGTGTTGTTAGAAGAAGAGGTGATTAGGATGAAGTTTAAAATGAACAGATGTTTTTCAAAAGCAATGGCACTTTTGATTGGTTGCACTTGTAAACTTTTAAATAAGTACAGGGTTTAAATGTCTAATAAATATATTTTATTTACATTTTACACATGTTCCAACTTTTTTGGAAACGTGTTCATACCCTTATGTGACACGTGACCTGTGATCATCTCTTTTCCACAGACTGCTCAGACTGTCCTCGTGGTGGTTGTTGTCTTCTGTCTGTCCTGGCTGCCTCATCACATCGTCCACCTGTGGGTGGAGTTTGGCTCCTTCCCTCTGAACCAGGCCTCCTTCGTGTTCAGGATGGTGGCTCACTGCTTGGCCTACAGCAACTCCTCCGTTAATCCCATCATCTATGCCTTCCTGTCTGAGAACTTCAGGAACTCGTATAAGCAGGTTTTCTGGTGCCGGGCGCCCAGTGAGTGTCCTCTGAATGAAAACAGAGACCCCCGCAGCAGAATGGAGACGGCACCTTCTACTAATATCAGCGTGTCTTATAAAGGTCACGACTCTCAGATCAGTAAAATGCTTTGATGACACTGGCGGTGCATCCTGAGTACAGCCTGCCGGATAATGGATTTTTTTAAAGGCTGAAACTACTGATATGAAAGTTTAACCAAATCCAGAGTTTCATATATCGACTGATATTTGTATTTTGAAAGACTTTAAAGAGCATGTTTGATTTGGGCCTTCATTCCTCAATGTGGCACATTTGCATATCTCATGTATACACAAGAAGTAACAGTTTTAAATGTCAGGAAATATCAACCCATTTCCTGCTCAAACAGATTACAAGAGGAGGGAAAAAATCTGTGTAATATATATAGTCTGTATATAAAATATGAACATGACTAAATGTCACCCACTGATTTGTGAAATCTCATTTTGAAGACTTGTTGTAAGTATCGTGACTGTCAGTGTCTATGATGCCAGAAGTGAGTATACGTTTGTACAGGATGGTGAAGAGTGAAGTTATCAGGTAACGCTAGCAAGATTAGCATCAATGCACTGGTGATTTGCACAGAGAATGATTATTGCTAATTGGTACTAATTAACCAAAATACAAATATAATACTAAAACTTCACTCAACACAACAGCAGCATGGGTTTCTCTGACTGGTTATTTGCATAATTAAAAGTGCTTTAATTCAAGTTAAATGTGCTGAGTTATAAAATAAGATTCTCATTACATTATCGAGATCAAAGCTATATTTCATACCACTCTTTAACCTTTTGTTTTCTTTACTACCACTGAACATTTTGAACATGGGAGTTTATGGGGACTGAATCACTTCTGGACTTAGCATCAATAATACAGGGTGTATCTAAAATAATCATTCAATTTCAAAAGGCTATATTTTTTTTAAGTAATGGATATAGAAACTTGCATGGTTGAATATAAAGTTTTACATACCAAACTTACAATGTTCACAAGTGCCCAAAGTGTCCTGATAGTCAAACTTGTTCCGTACGCTTGTGAGGATGTCACTGCAGCCACTGCTGTTGTTATGATGTCTACTGGCAACTGTGTGAAACTCACAAATCTCCTCTTTCTATCAGTGTGTGTTTCGATTGTTACTGGTGAACAAAGATTAAAGCACCATGAAACGATGCTTTTTGATACACCCACAAATTTAGGAACTACGTTTTTGGCACTTCCTATTGGCTTAATTTTCAGCCCCAGAGATGGCTGCCTGGTGAATATTTACCAGGATCAGTCAAAAGGTGTTGGACAGAAGCTTCTAGATATTGCTGGAAGATCCAGTGATAATTGTTATTTTGCCCAGCTTTAGATGATTAGTTTACAATTTAACTCTGTCTGCCTAATGGAATGTACATACTGTACAGTCTATACCAGAGATATATGCGCGTAAGTGATAACGGTAAATGGACTGGTTCTTGTATAGCGCTTTTCTACTCTCACTGAGCACCCAAAGTGCTTTATACAACTCATGCATTCACCCAATCACTTCGCATTCACACTCTGATGGATGCATCGGAGGGCAACATGGGGTTAATATCTTGCCGAAGGATATGTGGCATGTAGACTGAAACTGGAATTGAACCACCGACCTTCTGGTGAGTAGGTGACCTGCTCTACCGCCTGAGCTACAGCCACTGCAATTGCAATAATGCATCATTTAAATCACATTGTAGATAACCGTTCTGCTCTCAAAGATCAAAGGTGAAGGTTAAATATAGTCTCACCTGAGCTGCCACAGACCTTAAGTTTCTCTGTAATCTGTGGCTTCCTGTGTGTTTTGAATGGATTATCCAGTGTGTGTGTGTGTGTGTGTGTGTTGTCTACCTGTTGTGTAGTCTGTTTTTGTTTAGAGGGAACTTAAAGGCAGTGTCTTTGTGTGAAGCGTTTTCACTGAATGTGCGGAAACTATGTGCACCAACTGCAAGCAAAGAAATGTCTAAAACCAAAATGTGTAAGTGTACAGTATGTGTGTTCAAGTTGTACAAAGACATGAATAATTTATGTTACAAACCAATAAACTCTTTTTAATAGCTCATGTGTGCATGAAACATGTTTGATGTTATGACTTTGCTCTGATATAACCAGAGCAGCACTGAGCCTGCTTACCTGGCTTCTTTATTGCACAGATTGCATGCTGTTTCCTGTTTATCCCCTGGGCTGAATTTGATTAACTTTTGCAAACAGGTAACTGTGCATGCTCCTTTCTACAGTATTGTCTGCCCTCTGCAGGCATTATTACACTGAAAACTGGGGCAGTGCAGACTCAAGTGCTGTCTTAGAAAAGAGATAAAAAGCATTTGCACACAAATACAAACAATGCACACAGTTTCATTTCATTTCATAAAAACATCATGTGGTCGACTGCTCCCATAAACAACTGAATGAAACATTCACTTTATAAGGTTGATCAATAATTTTTTTTTCCCTGTCCCGTTTGGCTCTTTTGCCATCAGAATTGTTGTCTAAAGGCAAAGAAAGATGCCCAACGGATTTACTTTACCAAATTGACCATCCCAGCCTTGCCATAATGGTCCATTTGATTCACCTTTTATTGTGTATTTTATTTTCACTTGTTGAATACGGGACAGACTTGACTTGGGGAAAGAAGGGGAAAAAGAAAGAGGGAAAGAGAAACAGCTGAGAAGAGGGACGGGGGAGAAGGGCAAAAGACAAAAACCAACAGAATGGGCAGAAAAAAAGAAAAAAAAGAGAAAAAAAAGAGAAAAAAATGCATATATCGATCACCTGGATCACCTGTTGAGAAAGAAAAAAGAAAACAAGCAGAAGAGAACAAGAGTAATAGAATAAACAACATCACAATGATATATGGGAATATGACAGTAAATACTAAATATTAAACATTATTGTGCAGCACATAAGATCAACAGAACACAGTGTGCTTTGAGGTAGGAGCCAAAAAGGGTGTAGTTTGTGGGTGTGATCACCCGTGTGTACACCTGTGAGCATGGACGCGCTTGTTTTTTTAAAAGGTTGGTTCATGTAATGATCTGCTAGAGGGTGTGGGGAGCCGCTGCCCCGTCCTCCAGGGCATGAAGCAGGTATGGAGGAGATCAAAACTCCAGACATCCAGAGGCCCCCAGAACACAAGAGACCAAGGAAGACCAACAGAGGGGCAGCCGCGCCACTGTCCCAGAAAGAGCTGAGGAGAGTCCCAGATGAGGGCTCACTCAGCAGCCGCGGAGCAGAAGCCAGGGGGAGTTGCAGTGACGCGCCCGTGAGCTCCGCCGGCAGCCAGCTGTGCCTGAGTGACCGAGCCCCAGGCCGAGAGGCCGGGGGCACCCCACCTCCGAAGTGGCCCGAGCGAGCCCCAGGCTCCAGGCCCCGATAAGCGGCCGCCAAGGAGTGAGCCGGTGTGTACCTGGACGCCCATCCCCGGACACAAAGAACCACCAACGCACCGATGTCTGAGGGAGTCCGCCACTGGCAGGGGAAGTGGTGGTGGGGGGGAGATAGGCCTCCAAACCTTGGCGGGCCTGAGATGTCCCCAGAGAGGTGGCGTCTGATACCCAACCTGACATATAGACACAGACATACAGGCACACACAGATACAAACATCCATTCCCACCCTCATGCTCTCATATGCACTTACTCCACACTCAACCAACGTGGAGACAGACATAAAGAGACGCTGTACACACGATCACACTCCCCAAGCGTACTCTACGAACCGGGTCTAGGTACCCTTGCCCCTGGAGGGGGGAACTGCACCCAGACCCAGGTGGTGTTACCCTTTTCCCTGCGGTGGGGGGAGGCAGACCGCCCCGACTCCGCAGCAGCAGGGAGGCCCCACACTCCAGACCGCAGGTTGATCAATAATAAATACAAAATTACTTTTTATAATTACAAATTTTAAAAAAAACCATTGCTATCAGTATTTAGTACATCATTTACTTTTGTACAGTTTTGTGGCTCCACGGTGTCGTTAACACATTTACTTGGTAACCAAAAGGTTTCCTATTTGATTCTTTTGATTCCTATAATTTTGAGGTACTTTTACTGTAATTGATCTCCACTCTGAGTCACTTTTGGTTCAGTCTTTTTCTAACTGTGCTGTCATGAACTTTGTTTGTTTTTTACAGTATCTCGGAGCATTGGCGGGTCTGACCTTGGCTTGAATTTGTTGGACCTAAATTGCGGGACTGTGTTAATGCTGAATGCTTCAGACCAGCAAAGTGCAAACACTTCTGCTTTTTTAGTGGTGGTCACACTTGCTGATCTTCAATCAAGCACTTGATTAGCAGCACCTGACTGCGACTTACCCATGTAATTCTCATAAATACGAACACGAAATGATCAATTTTATTCCTTCTTTCATGATTTGATATTCTTTACTGTGGTGTTATTCCTGAAGATAACCTAGAACATAAAGTATACAGACCCAAAGCATCCTGTCTGATGACTCATTTCACTTTAATCATTTTTTTCATAATGGACTATGTTATGTAATATGCTCAAATGATGCTCATCTTATTTTCCATTAGCTGGAAACTGAGTTAAAGGCGCAACGTCACAGTGAGGGAGGATGATGAAGAGCTGGTTTAACTGCAGGTCCCTCAGTTATGTGAAGAAAAAAAAAATATATATATATCAGTCTGATGCCCTGAAGAAAATGACTGCATCTGAGGTCTAAAAAATATGAGGATGAAAGGACACGTTAGTAAAGGAAAATGTAAGAAAACCGATTTTCCTGATGTTAACTAAAAAGCTGTTTTAACCTCAGTTGAACAGCAGAGGTCAGGCTTACACAGGTGTTGATATTCAAGCCTCTCTTTCTCTGCTCTGTTTAATTTGCATCTTCTGCAAAAGAAGTTTAAATGTTTAAACTGTTTAAAGTTTATATTTCTGGATTGTTAAAGAGCAAATTTAAAAAATTTGGGATAACAAATAATAATTTAAGAATTTCAATCAATCAGATTATTTTGGTGGGTACTTGTATTTTCTCCTTTCTCCTCCATCTAAATTAACTTTAATTTCTCTGCTGGTTGGAAATTCATTTCTAGATCATGTATGCTAATCAGTTCTGTTTCCTGAAGCTTCTCCCATTTGTCATTTCCCCTCTGTGGCAGCTGACTCCTCTATCCCTCCCCTGAGACTCCCACCCAGCCTATTGAATGTGTCATAAATAATATGGGCTAATTAGATATGAATTGATCGTCTATAGGTCGCAGGCATTTTCATCCATCACTCTAAAAGCTGTTTAACAATAGATTACCTCCAAATAATCCTCCATGGAGCAGGTGAATGGGGTGGTGGGCCATTACAGCCTTGTTTAGTACGGGTCGCAGTTGGAGTCATAATTCTCCCGAATAATAAATATTGCCTTAGTCTGCTCTTTCACTGCTGTAGGTGGTGTTTTAATACAGAGGAGGATATGAATCATTTCACGATTTCACCAGAGGGTTTTAGGCTCCCGCTTAAAAATTTGTGATCATTTCCCTGCTTTTAAAAAAAAAATGTTTTTGTGGATTTTTAAAATTATCGTTATTATTTTTTACTCCTGTTAGCTTCAAATTCTGGATTTTGGTCCTGTTTTATCTCACTGATACATTTTATTGTATAAGATTATGCTCCAGAGAGAACATTAATCAGTGTACAAAAGAGCCTTAATGTGTCTTGATGAATGATTAGCAAACCTGTGTAAGTACCTATGGAAAAATAAACTCTATAGATCAGAAAACACCAAAGCTAACAGTGAGTATAGTGGTTAAGTTTATAGACTGTATATAAAAGATGGGGACAGCAACACCAATGTGCCTTAAAGCTGCATTCTGACTCCTCTTCTTGCACGCTGAAGTCCTGGAGTAGACACATCTCTGGGGAAAAGCTGGGTATGATTTGGTGTGCAGCTACTCTCAAGATGTTAAATCATAGTCATACTGACATGTACTGCCAATATCCCACATTTTGTTAAAACGCCTATGTGTTTGTAGCTCTGAGTATTCCAGTGTTTATAACACATTTTAACCAATACTATTGCCCAAAGAACTGCACATCGGTTGTGATTTTCTTGGGTATTTATGTTTAATGCTCATCAGCAGATGCTAAAAGGCTAAGCATAGATGGTGAATTCTACTTTTAAGGAAAAGGTTCATTTGCAGATGTTAACCTGTCATGCAGTGTCGCAGAGTTGCTATGGCAGCTGCCACTTGTTGTATATTATAGGATTAAATATGAGCTTTTCACATAGTCATTGCACAATGCATGGTATTAAATAATTGTTTTTCTTTTAGTATTTGATGCTCTCCTTTTATATTGATCTCCCAGTAGCTTTCTACATTAATTTTATGATGTGTAGAAGTGTTGTAGAGATGCATGTGGATGTTTTTCAGCAGAGCTGTGAACTACATTACTCTGAATTAACCAATATCACCTTGCAAAAACACAGGCATGCTGTATTTCAAACCCTTAAGAGTAAGAGACTGAGAGCTTGCCCTTGTTATTGAATACCCCACTGCTGAAAGGTCTTATGATCTGGTGCTGAAATGTTTATTTGAGTAAAAACTTCTCGTGAAAGCAGTTTTTAGGATATAAATATCTCATCCAGTGCTGTGGCAGACCTGAAGTTTGATCTCTATCTACCTGTCCTGGACTTTTCAGTTTTCCCACTTTGGCCGATGAAAAGATGCGGCGCTCCGGGTTGAAGACGACCGCGGCAGGCCTGGCTGTCACCCTCTCTGATTAATGGCCCTGCTGAAACATGTCCAGTCACATTAGAGCCCCATGTATCTCCCAGAGTCCACACAGGCCTGGCTCTTTGTTCTGATGGGAAATGGTGTCAGCCGCTCACTGCTGCTCGCCCAGAAACAGATAAAGATTTACTGTCATCAGAGGCCAGATTAAAGCGCACAAACGCAGACATTGATTTCTGAGAGGGAGAGAAGAGGAGAGGTGGGGAAAAAAACCTACACATTTTGGGGAGGAAACTCATTCCAGGGCCAGCGGAGATATGATCAGCTTATTTGGGAGGTGGATAATATGGAGCCCTCTCCCAGAATGAACTTTGAAAGAAGTAAATTGTAAATATTGATTTCTGAAATGAACTGTCAATCTCACTCGGCGAGATTATTCCTATCATCTTGTTGAGAGGGGGCCAATGAATTCAAAACTGCGGACAAAGAGAGGGGCCTGCTGGATTTCTGTTAGGGGGCACTCAAAAGGGCTTTATTCGCTTAGTAATGGTTGTTCAGTTTCATCAGATAACAGCTGAGATCTCATCGGTGCTGAAAAATAAAATGAAGTGTGACTTCAGGTCCTGATTGCTGCTCCTGTCCACAAGGACGTCATCAGAGAGGAGCTCTAATAAACTCTTTCCTTTGTGAATCTGTGGCACATTGTCCCAAATCTAGATCAACTCAGTGTTTCTGTACAACAAAACACTTCTACTGATTACGCTGGAGTTGATATGAGACAGATTATAGAGAAGAATGATTGTAAGGATCCAAGACAGGAAAACAAAAACACGCTGTTCTGTTTTATACTGATGAAACAAAATCATTATTGCAGTACATCCCCGTTTTCCCCCATATTGCTGCATATTCACACTTCCTGGTTTCTATTTTTGAAGTCTGAGATATTCTGAGCCTTCGGAGAATCAAATGAATTGATTTTGAAATATGGTGATGAAGTCTCATAAGCATACGTCTGTTTAAAGCCTTAAGCAGCAATAAGCAATAATCACTTTAAATCCATCAGACTACTGTGACGCTTCCAAACATCCCCAAATTTCACCTGAAAAGCTAAACTGAATAATCTTCGGCTCTGCGGATAGGAGACATTTTAAACAGTCCAGAGTCCAAATTGAATAATCTAATTGAATACAGACAGTTTGAGTTTTACCCAATCAAAATTATGAATCAGAAAGTAAATAATAGCCTTAAAACTGTGACTCAGTGACGCCGATTTTATCAAATCCGCTTTAAAAATTCTCAACTAAATTTGATTACACAAAAAATAGATTCAAAGTAAATATTACATCAATTTCAGTCATGGTACTAGTCGGTGGCCTCTCCATTGAATATGTCATGCTTGGAAACCTTCAAAAGTGGTGCTAGTACAGGGGGCTCCAGGTATCAACTGTTTACTATAGTTTCAAACTGACCGAATCTTAATGTGCACATTTATGAAAGCTGAAGTGTCAAAAATGTAACAGAGTAACAGAACTCTATGTTTCCCTTCATGAACAGAAGGAAAAGCTGTGTAAAACTGAGCATAGTGTTAATTCAGCTTTGAGGTTCAGGATTCTCCACAACCTCAGCAGGTCAGCAGGTGTCGTCCACACAATCTCATTGAAGGGAAGATATATTCATGCTTCTTTACCCAGCTTGCAGGGCCAACTGCAAGCTGCTTTGCAACCCTGTAATAAAATGTATATGATTCTCAAAAGTTTCATTCCACATCAAGTACATCAACTTTGGGTACTTTAAAAATATTTTTGAATACACGTTATGTGCACTATTAAGCTGCTTAAGTGGGATTGTAACTTTTACTGAAGAAAAAGGTACTTTTCTCTTTGCAAAACAAGTCTCCTACACACAGTGTTATGTTTAAATCCTTGCATAGCCAACACCACTACTTAAATAACTAATCTCAAATAGGACACAGAGTTGCACATGAGCCCGAAAATTGTGATTTATATTAAACATACGCAGAAACTAGCTGCAGAGCTACATGACTGAGTTACAAATACGTGAAGAGGTGGGAGTACTAGAGAATAGTATTTTCCTTCCTGTATATATGCTCTATTTTGTGCATATGTATGCATATGCTCAAAATGATCAATTAACCAATAAAAGCTTGCTTCACTAATGTTATTTCAGATTAAACATTCTGATTCGTCTTTAGTCCCCTCTGTGCCATTTCCTTTAAAAACACATGGAAGTGCAGTGAAGGGGCATTAAGGTCTCGGAACATAGTGACACCACCAAAAATAAAAGACTGTATATAGAACTAAAATCTTCTTTTAGTGGGCCTGACTGAAAGGGTAGCAACAAGTAAAGTGCTGGTAGATTGTTCCCAGGCTACTACTGAAAGCGTCAGAGAGGCAGAGTTACAGCTTTGCACTTTGCATTTAAGCTGAAAAACTTTGTTGTATTTCTAGTTGCAAGTGCAACTTTTGACTATCCAATAAAATCACTGCTGCCTGATCTTTAAGTCCACAACACACTACGAGCTTATTTCTAAAAGCCAGTTGGACAAGGTTCCTTTTTTTCTATTCTTTTTTATCACCTTCACTAGTCACTTTATTGCCAAACAGATAAATGTTTTTGTTATTATCGTAGTTATTACTGAATTATGAATGCTATTCTTATTTCTCCTCATTTCAGTTGTTTTGCATATAAACTCTCACTAGGTGGCAGTGCACTTCTATGCATGCAAATCATTTGGAGTTTCCCTGTGCTGTGTTTGCACTCGGTGTTTGAAGAGATAAATCAGTGAGGATTTGCACCACCTCTCTGTGCATCTGTTGCTGTTTGATGCAGTTGATTCTTCTGCCTTTGTGCTCCTTCGCCCCTTCGCCTTCTTCATCAGAGCAGCACCTTCGCGCAGACCCCCACCCCTTCAATTAGACTGAGAGCTCTTTGAGTTAAAGTAAAACTAATGATGCTCATTTTCAGCAGCACACCACAGCAGTTTGGTCACCATTTCTGGCATTCATGATTTGATTTTGATGAAATGGGCTCAAATGTTTCGTTTTTGGGTAAGAAAGCAAAACGTGTTTAGCTCCAGTGATTCTCGTTTAGTTGTTCACTTCTATTTGCACTTCCCATACACATTAAAGCATTTTTATCCATATGGTTCAGAGGGAGTGGACTAATCGCTCTGATCACTTTTTTCCATTATGCTTAATTGATTTAACGCATAGTGCCAGATCCCCCCCGACCCCCGTCTCATTTTGACAAATGAGTGTCAGAGGCCAGCGGCTCTCAGCAGCTGTGTGTGTTCCTATCAAAACCAGCCTCGTAATGCAAGGACAGCGCCTGCAGCACTTAGTGTCCTTTAATTGCCATTTACATAGTAGGCTAATCATTATTTTTTATGTCCTCTATTAACCACTATCACCACTATCTCTGCTCTCTCTGGACTGAAACAATAAGCTGTTTGTCAGAAGTGATGCTCTGATGGACGGGTCACTGATGGAGGAAATGATACTGAGGGGAAAGACAAGCACATTCAGTTATATTTAGATAAAACACATTTTCATTATTTAAAAACAATGAAACAATAAATGAATGAATGAATCCAATTCATTCATTCATTAAAACCAGATCAGCCCTTATACAACTACAACTTTAAATAACAAATATACTGGTTATTTATATACTGAGTTTAGAAAAATTGGCAACACGTGATGTCTGCAAGTTGCTTGTTTTGTCCAACCAAAAGTCTAAAAACCTAAATGTGATCAATTAATACATTTATAAAAAAAACTGCTTGACCTGAAAGTCATGTTGATCCAATTTAACCCTCTACTTCTTTAACTAATACCTTCAGCAGTGTTATTGTAGGGTCTACCTTGCAATATAAAGCGCCTTGTTGTGAGCTGGCGCTGTATAAATAAAATTGAGCTGAATTGAAACTGAATTTGATGCTCTGTCTTTGGTTTCATAATGTGGAGTGTGGGGTCCAAAGAAGACTTTTCTTTGTTTAGGTTGTGTCATTTATGAAAGATCAGAAGAGGCCTGAAGGCTGAAAACCATTTAGCATTTCATAAAAAAAAAACATGTAAAGCAGTCTCAAAAGAGACATTTGGAACAAGCAGGGATGACACTACATTTAGAAATAAATGAACGGAGGATTTAAATGCCTCCCAAAAAGTCCCATTATCCCTTTATATTTAGTATACTGTCAACCCAAAGGGCAATATCACCCACTTAATTAACTGACTGCGGTCATGACATTTTAAATTTTTCTAACAAACAAAACCAAACTGCAGCACAATTTATTCTCATTCTTTCACAATCATAATCTCATTCTTTTTTGATATTATTGTCTTCACTAGGAAGAGAGCAGGAGAATGAGGAGCAGTGGCCTGCAGGAATGCTGAAGCCATTTTTTGCAGAATTATATGCTCGAGTCTGGTGCTGACAACATATTTTTGACAAAATAAACTCATAATAGCCTTTCAGCATATTATAATTGAAGTGGTCTAAAAATTAACTACCCTCCTGCATTTATTCCTTTCTGACCACTGGTGTAATTTATTGAATGGACAATGGGAGAAAAGATTTGAATCCATAGACTGTATATAAAGATGGACATAGTTAATGTGACATCGCCACGTGGTTAATGAAGTCCTGACCATAGTTCACAAAATCAACTTCGTGCTTAATTGAGTATCACCTGAAAGAAGTGACTCAGCTGATATAAACTCATCAGGAAAGTGTACTGGATGTCACAGAGGGAGTCGCCCCCTGCTGGCCAAGGCATTTCTGTGTTGGTTTCAATTTTCAGATCCAAAGCTACGTCCATCTTTTATAACGTCTGTGTTCGAATCGTCTGGTGGGAGGGGCTAAGAACAGCTGAACTTCTTTTGCCTTTTCCTGATTTCATCCTACTGCAGCTTCAAAATAGACCCGTGTATAAAAATTCAAACCTTTTGTTGTCTGTCTGGTCAATGTTTTGAAAAAAAAAACCCAACAAACTGAAAACCACTTGGTTATATTATGTTAATCAAAAGTACTTTGTTAGGTTTAGGCAACAAAAACAAATTAAGCTTAAGCTTAAGAAAAGGTTGTGGTTTGGGTTAAAACATTTTATCTTTATCAACAGTAATCCTGCTCATCGGGAGTGACCAATCACTGTGACTCATAATCCAGTGCAGAACACACATCAAAGGACACTTTGGATACAGTGCCTCAAGTAATGTCAGTTATGTCTTTAGATCTAAAGGCTACATGTCTTAAAATTACAAAAAATAAATATATGCTGGTGTGGAATGAGAGGTGAACTAACCAGAACTCACTTCAGGCTTTGGGTTATAGTTGCTGTTATTTGCAACAGTTGACTTTCACTTAATGTAATTTTGACAAAATAAAAAATGTGCCAATAAATAATAATTTTATGAATTATTAATAAAATCTTCATCAGCTCACGTTATTTAAACGAAACAGTCCCGTTCGGTTTTTCTCCAAATACAGAGTTTGGGTCAAGGTTAGGGTTAGGTGGTCATTATGATTGTAGGCCATGACTTAGACATCACAGAGTTAAAGTGCCTATTTTGAGTCTGCAAAGTGGACCTGTAATTTCAACTAAGATGATAATGAAATTAATATACTATAAATGTTAACCAAAACAGATGTGCTTCAAGCGGTTGAAACATCAAGTATTTGATTGCAAGATGATATTCATATATAATTTTTTTCTTTAAAATCTTAATCTAAAAGGCTACAAAGTAACTGAACCTTTAGCTGTCAGATACATGTAAAACTCCACAGTACCTGGACATGTAGTGGGGTAAAGGTATAAAACATAAAAGAGAAAGTTCAAATGTATGTAATTCTACCCTACGAGCAGTACTTAAAACTTCACCACTAAACTAAATTTCCTCTCTGTCTGATCAGAGTTTGTATTTGCACTTTCAGAGCTGTTTGATTCTCACTCTAAACTTTGACGAGCCGCGCTCTGTGCCAGACCTGAACCCCGGTTTATCTGCCTTTCCACGCATCACAGAGTAATAATGACAAATCGGGGCGATGTTTGCTAATGATTAGTGGAGATTGTTTCAGCTCACTTGTAAAAGCCATGTTTAAGAGCTATATTTATTGTTCCATTTGCACATTTTGTGAGTGTGTTTAAGAGAGGACTAATCGTTATTAATTAGGGTCATTGTTCTACTGTGTGTGTGAGTGAGGATGGGAGTGTGTTTGTACTTGCATGCCCGTGTTTATGCATGTGTCTGTTCCCTTTGTATGCAGATGTGTTTGTGCGTCTGTCAGTGCACGTGCATACGTGTGTGCATGTCTATGTGTGTCTGTGTGTATGTGCGTGTTTTGCCTGAAGCCATACTCAGCAAGCTGTGACAAAGGTCCATTACCTTGTCTGATCACAACGGCCTGTGATCTATTAGCATCATCTAAAAGCTACATTAGGATGAAGTGGAGACACTCATAAAGAGAACGCTCTGATCAGCCCTTTTAATGGGTTCACTGGTTTTACATGGAACCTCTCTGGCTTATTCCCCCAGGTTTGTAGGTTAATGCATTTTCAAGTACCCACCAGACAACACTCAATTGACAATGAGGCATATATATGAGCTATTCAATCCAAAATGAGTGAGGATCCACCAGTGAATTCAGATGGAAAGTGAATTCTCTTTCTGCTGATGTGCAAACCAAATGAAACAGCAGGAAAAAGGTATAAATGAATGTATAATTGTACATGAGCCCCCTTCAAGATTTCTTAGTTATACATTTGTCATACGTAACTATTTCAGATTGTGAAACTTTAATATTAGACAAGGATAACCAAATGAATAAAAAAAAACATTTTTCAAATGATGATTTTATTTATTAATTTGTTCAAACCAAACATTCCCTATGATTGTGATTAACCAGAAGCGCTAATTCAAGAAATTACTTAAATAGAACCTGCCTGACAAAAGAGGATGAAAGAGCTCATAATGGCACGATCTGAAGAAACAGCTAAGAAGCAACATCATTGATAACTGTTAGTTGGGAAAGGATTACAAAGCCATTTCTAAGGCTTTGGGACTCCAGTGAACCACAGTGAGAGCCATTATCCACCAATGGAGTAAATTTGGAACAGTGGTGAGCCTTCCCAGGGGTGACCAATCTGCCAAAATTATTCCAAGAGCGCGTCAACAACTCATCCATGAGGTCAAAAGTTTAGGTCAGAATTCATGATTTAACAACAAGAAAGAGACGGGGCAAAAAATAGCATCCATGGGGAAGAAAATCAGGGCCAAAAAGAACAAAACGGTTAAAATTTTTGGAGGTTTGAGTCTCTTTACATCTGCTGTAAACTAACAAAGCATTTCTTACAAAGAACATCATCCCAACAGTCAAGCATGGTGGTGGTAGTGTGATGGTCTGAGGCTGCTTTGCTGCTTCAGGACCTGGACAGTTTAAGTTCATGATGGAATCATGAATTCTGCTCTCAAAGTCCAGGGAACAGTTCATGGCCTGAAACTCAAGCACCCTTAGCTTACGTTTTGGAGTGGCCTAGTCAATCTGTGGACGAGTCTTTGCTCCCAATCAACTGTTAAACAGCCGTTCATGCTTGAAATAAAGAATTCTGGAAAGAAGAGAGGCAAAAATTCCTCCACAATGATGTGAACAAGATGATTTCAAACATTTAAGTTTAACAAATATGAAAATAATAAGAAATCAAGAAGTGGGCAAATAGTTTATCACAATACTCTATGATCTACTTAAATTTCCTCTGCCAAAACTTTTAAATGAAATGCATGTCATTGTATGGTTGGTGGTTTGGTCTGTTTACTTCCTGTTTTCCTGTATCACAATCCGAAATAATGGTAATGGGTCCTAACATGGTCCTAACATGGTCAATCTTACTACAGGAGTTCACAAATTAAAGGTAAAAAAAAAAGTAAACTATAAGCTACAGTTAAAAATTACACTACGGTTAAAAAAAATACTTCTCACAACACAGATAAGCCATTATTTGAAATATGTGAATTTTTCTGTAAATTGAAATTGGGCTGAAAAAAAGTTCTATCAGTTCAAAGATTACAGATTAACAAATACAAGATACACAAGTAGTATTTCCTGTATTTGAAATAGCTGACAGTTTAAAGCATTTCAAATTATTTGCTTACTTTTCATGTCTCTTATCTCCCTGCTGCTTTCTTACATACATAAATGTGATTTCCATCAATTTTAGCACTAGCGACACAGTAGCAGCTTATTATCAGCTATATTTAAGATATAAATATCAATAGTGAGTTAATAATGAATACACAATACTGTTGCACAGGTGGCATCCCATCACTTACCACTCTGGAATTCACTGAGCCCCAGAAAGTCACAAATGTTTGTAGAAGCAGTCTGCATACCTTGATTTTATACACCTGGGACCATGGAAGTGACTGGAACACCTGAATTCAATGATTGGATGAGCGAATACTTTTGGCAATATAGTGGTTATACAGTCATGTGGCCTAAAAAAAGTTTCCACAGGACTATAAGCACACCCTTACTGCTTCCATAGGGATCAAAGGCTAAGTAACAGCCCGATGTGCTAATCAAATGCACTTGATTAAGTGATCATCAGCACCTCTAGTAAACCAGAAGGTTTGGCAGTTCAGGAGTGTGTCAATGCAACAATATTCTTAGGAGTGGATGCAACCTTCTGCACCCTAAAGGCAGAGCAAGGTCAAAAAACCCACAAGTTGCATCTGAGACTCTACAGGCTTACAGTGGGTTTACAGTTAGAATTTCAATGTTAAAGTTCCTGCACAAAGGAGCGAACCTCTTCTCCATACAAAGAACACGGCAGCATATTTTAAGTTCGTAAAATTCCATCTGGAACAATGTCTTCTTGACAAACAAAGCCAAAGTCGAGGTGTTGGTCATAATGCACAGAGGCATTTTTGGAGAGAACTAAACCCAGCATATCAGCACAAACGCTCCATACCAGCTGTCAAACATGGTGGTGGAGGGTTCATGATTTGGCCTTGTTCTGCAGTCACAGGACCTGGGAATCTTGCAGTCATTGAGTTGACCATGGTCCCCTGCAAACCATTTGTTGCAAAGGACCAGTCAAAGTCCAGACTTTAACCTGAAATCGTGGGGTGTGAGTATAAGAGAGCTCACATAGTCACAAAAGGTTATTTTTATTTGACCTGTTAAGTTAGTACTGTATATATTGAAGGTTACTTTTATTAGTTATTGATTGCACTCAGTAGTCCTACTGGTCTCTTTGTCTTTTAGCCCCAAGTGTGTAGTTTACTGGATAACTGTCGCTGTGTATGTTCGCTGATGAACTGTGGCAATTTACATTTCTTTGTATTTATTGACTTGTTTATGTCATCTCATCTAAATGCCTAAGAAGTGGTACCTCTGTTTTTGATTTGTTAATAGTATAAACTCAATAGAAGTGCCGTCCGTTGCCTACTGATACGCATGTATGCATGGTGTTAATTAGTCAGGCCAATCCTGATTGGCTTTTGTCATGACTATGGCAAAATGAGAATGTGGAAATGCTGCGATTATGAACTTATGAAAGAATGAAATTTAATAATAATATTGATAAATCTTTCAGCAGTAACCAAGAAAGAGTGCAGGACCTCAGTGTAAGGAGTTCAACGAATTTGCAGAAAACAACAGCACACAAAACACGATACTGATTCATTTAACCGATTGCTTTAATAGATTTCAATAAATATTGCAGTAATATCACTTTCAGGATTTCTTTTGACCACACCAATAGCGAAGTGAAAGGCGTGATGTCGTGACCATCCAGTAGCTCCATAATCTGCTTTTCTTTGTTTGTGTCTTTGTCTTTGCCACCTTCTTTCTTCCAGGTACTTGCAGTATGAGATGAGGCTCATTGGCCAAATTTCCCCTAAAAACGATGCTCTTCAATTTATTAGCACTGACAGGTTAGAAAAAAAAGGTCAGCTAAAAAGAAGCTAAAATGAATAAATCATATTCACTTACTTCAAAGGTTTTATAGTGTCATTTGTGGAGCTTTGGGCCTGAATGTAAATGAGACCCACAGACTAATGCATGAGGTCTGACAGACATAAAAGAAATGTTATTAAGAGAGAACAACGCTGAAATCAATAGAGTGAACTTGAAACACGCTGGAATACATTTGCAACAATGTGATAATTAGTGCACCGAGCTCATATCTGCAGCCTGAAATCCCTTCATTATTGTCTGCATCATTTCTGAGATCTTTTTCAAAACTATAATGGTCGGATGAGTCTTCAGATGAGAGATGAGATGAGTTCTGTTGCGGTGCATAAACGGTTTTGTTTTTGATATGCAGAGAGGGAGCATTGAGGCCTGCTAGCGTTACAAAGCTCACAGCAGCAGCCTTATTGTGTGTGAAATTATCATAAACTCGTGCTACCTTCAGAGTCCTGAAAGATCAGGCTTTGAGCAGTCGCTAAGAGCTTCACTTTATGGGAAATGCAAATGGCTGTGTCTGCAAATTGGATTCTCATAAAAATAAAATAGAAGAAGTGTTGAAAAACTGGCACACACTTTGACACCAATAAAAGATGACAGTCTGCATGGGGAAACTAACAGCTCAGGCTACACGGTACAGCTCGGCTACAACGGTATCAACAAACATTTGAAAACTGTAAAACCTGAGAAGCTTTATGTATTACTACGTGTTCTCCAGTAAGACCTGCCTCGGCTGAGGAGAGGCCAGCGAGCGGCTGGCATCTTCTGCTGATTGATATACTACAGCGAACCATATGGACACTGTGTTAATCGAATGAAGGAGACATCTGTGAGATGATTTATGATTTTGTTGTGATTTGTAAGCGGTGGGTTTTATCAATGACATCATCAGCATTACTCAACTCTTTTCCTGTGATGCCAACACATTTCCTAATTAATGAAGAAGGACAAGCGGCAGACTATAAAGAAAAGACCAAAAAAGAACAAGTCTTTACAGTAAGCAGGAACATGAAGTGATATTTTATTTTTGTCTCTTAGCTTAAATTATTTTGTTAAATCCAAGTAACTGGGAGCAATGAAGGGTATAATGTAATATGCATTTTCAAGTTTAAAAAAGAGAGTAGATTAGCCATATATTTGGCATGCATTTAGCTCAAAATTAATGTGAAGTGCAACGGAAAGAGAAAGCAGGGAGGGCATATCAAAGGAATGGAAAAGGAAAGAATTTTTAAAAAAGAAGAAAGAGGATGGATAAGAGAAAGCCAGGGACACAGCTGGACACACTTACAGTACTAATCACTAATAGTTTAGGAACAAAAGGAAAGGAAAGGAAAGGAAAGGAAAAGAAAAGGAAGGAAAGGAAAGGAAAGGAAAGGAAAGGAAAGGAAAGGAAAGGAAAGGAAAGGAAAGGAAAGGAAACAAGCATTAGAAAGACCAGGGCACAGCTGGACATAGTTACAGCACTGTACAGTAATAGTTAGGGAACAAGAAAGTGGAAGTAAAAACAAGAAAGGAAAGGAAACAATTAATACAATGCAGTTTAGCATCAAATAAGGATGAAAATGGAGTAAGAATGAAAGTAAACTGAATGAACACAAAGATAATGGAATTTGTTTTGGGGAAAAAAAGGCAGGAATGCAGGAAACAGGAATTCAAAGAAGAATCAGGAAGGGACAAAAGAAAGGAAAGAAAAGGAAGGATCTCATACAAATCTGCTGACCCTTAAAAATGACAAGCTGTTAGCCATGCTGTGACCCAGCTGTCAGGAGAACAGCTCTCCTGGTTTATCCTGAACACCTCCTCACCATTCATCTCCAGCTGGGACACTGTCACCTCAACTTCACCCAGCGGTAATCTGACGATTGGACGATCGGAGGGGAAGAAACCTCCCCCCTCTGCCTCTTTGACCTTTGAATTATTTATTTGGTCAGCTGAAATGATGGATGACGCCTAAGCTACAAACTTCTATCCAATTATCCATTTGGATTGATTTAATATTATGAACTATTCTGTTATTAATTTGGGTAAGCATGCACTACACAAGTGACAAAAAATGTGCCATAAACTGATACCTCTAATCTTTTGGAGAGAAAAAAAAATCTAACAGTGGTAGTTTCTTAATTTATTTTACAACATGACCATCTAAGGTTGTATGAAGCTTTCTTATTAAAATCTTGGGGGGGGGGATGTCAGTTTGCAGTGTATTGGGCACAGAAATGTGTCGAATTCTGTGATAGAAGAATTTCACAACAGGTCATCACAGTGGGATTTGTATCTCGTTCCGCTAAAAACCACTACTATGGACTTTTTCATGAAAAAATCCAGGCTATTCAAAGTGATATTTTCCTAATTTATCGTAAAATTTGCTAAACTCGTGTAATCGTGTAAGGTTGTATAAAGTGTTGATGTTTAAATGTTATAAAGTGTTCTTGTTACGCCTCAGATCTCTTCACTTTCTAAAAACAAACTACGCCCTGTACAGGGAGTGCAGAATTATTAGGCAAATGAGTATTTTGTCCACATCATCCTCTTCATGCATGTTGTCTTACTCCAAGCTGTATAGGCTCGAAAGCCTACTACCAATTAAGCATATTAGGTGATGTGCATCTCTGTAATGAGAAGGGGTGTGGTCTAATGACATCAACACCCTATATCAGGTGTGCATAATTATTAGGCAACTTCCTTTCCTTTGGCAAAATGGGTCAAAAGAAGGACTTGACGGGCTCAGAAAAGTCAAAAATAGTGAGATATCTTGCAGAGGGATGCAGCAGTCTCAAAATTGCAAAGCTTCTGAAGCGTGATCATCGAACAATCAAGCGTTTCATTCAAAACAGTCAACAGGGTCGCAAGAAGCGTGTGGAAAAACCAAGGCGCAAAATAACTGCCCATGAACTGAGAAAAGTCAAGCGTGCAGCTGCCAAGATGCCACTTGCCACCAGTTTGGCCATATTTCAGAGCTGCAACATCACTGGAGTGCCCAAAAGCACAAGGTGTGCAATACTCAGAGACATGGCCAAGCTATGAAAGGCTGAAAGACGACCACCACTGAGCAAGACACACAAGCTGAAACGTCAAGACTGGGCCAAGAAATATCTCAAGACTGGTTTTTCTAAGGTTTTATGGACTGATGAAATGAGAGTGAGTCTTGATGGGCCAGATGGATGGGCCCGTGGCTGGATTGGTAAAGGGCAGAGAGCTCCAGTCCGACTCAGATGCCAGCAAGGTGGAGGTGGAGTACTGGTTTGGGCTGGTATCATCAAAGATGAGCTTGTGGGGCCTTTTCGGGTTGAGGATGGAGTCAAGCTCAACTCCCAGTCCTACTGCCAGTTTCTGGAAGACACCTTCTTCAAGCAGTGGTACGGGAAGAAGTCTGCATCCTTCAAGAAAAACATGATTTTCATGCAGGACAATGCTCCATCACACGCGTCCAAGTACTCCACAGCGTGGCTGGCAAGAAAGGGTATAAAAGAAGAAAAACTAATGACATGGCCTCCTTGTTCACCTGATCTGAACCCCATTGAGAACCTGTGGTCCATCATCAAATGTGAGATTTACAAGGAGGGAAAACAGTACACCTCTCTGAACAGTGTCTGGGAGGTGTACATCAACATTGCTGCACGCAATGTTGATGGTGAACAGATCAAAACATTGACAGAATCCATGGATGGCAGGCTTTTGAGTGTCCTTGCAAAGAAAGGTGGCTATATTGGTCGCTGATTTGTTTCTGTTTTGTTTTTGAATGTCAGAAATGTATATTTGTGAATGTGGAGATGTTATATTGGTTTCACTGGTAAAAATAAATAATTGTAATGGGTATATATTTGTTTTTTGTTGAGTTGCCTAATAATTATGCACAGTAATAGTCACCTGCACACACAGATATCCCCCTAAAATAGCTAACACTAAAAATAAACTAAAAACTACTTCCACAAACATTCAGCTTTGATATTAATGAGTTTTTTGGGTTCATTGAGAACATGGTTGTTGTTCAATAATAAAATTATTCCTCAAAAATACAATTTGCCTAATAATTCTGCACTCCCTGTATGTACATTCAACGCGATTTTCCTACATTTTATTTTAATTATAACTGGGATAAGATTGTATATAGTTGTATAAAGTGTTGTTCAATGTGTGGTATGTGGGGCATATTGCACACTTACAAATTATCTGAAAAATGCTTGTATCTAAGGGTGCATAAATTCAATTACATTTCAAATTAAGTGCAGCTCCTTTACTGTGGAGTTACGTGACTTTATCTTTCATAAATTTTGCAAACTCAAAATAAAAAAATTGCCTCCCTGAAGTTGATTTCCTGTATATTTAATCTTCTTTTGAGGCGACAAGTTGGCAAGCATTACAGATTTTACACTGTACAACTGAATTAAATTCTAACAGAGAGAATAAAGCCATGATGATGAAACTACCTCGAAAACTGGATATTAAACTGAGAGGATATCCTGGTTAAAAGTTAATTGCAGCAATTCCAGTTGAATAGTTTTCTCCTTTGTTCAGCGTAACACAATTATTTTCACTGTCTCCTTTGAAGGCAGCAGCAATTTGTCAAACAAGTGTCAAAGCAAATCACCAGTATAATTGTAGTCTTGGCGATTGCAAAGCATATTTTACTACTGTTGAACATCTGTCAGTGAATATTCTAACAATGCATACTGCTGTTTTCAGGGACCTGCTCCAACATCTCATGAACAGAAAAGAATGCACTGCACATCTGAGATGATCCAGGATACTGAGATGAAGGGCAGTTGTGCAGTTGCCACCGACAAGATTAAATCTGCCGCCAGTGAGACGGATTTGTCACCAGTAGAGGCAGCAGACAGAGATTCACCCCCAGCTCAGAAGAAGAAAATTTACTGGTTATCAGAAACGAAGCCATTTGTGATTAAAGACTTTAACATCCAAATGAAATGTTTTCACTCTGTAAACAGTTACTGCCAGAATACAACAAACTCGAATGTGAGTTAATAAACGGGAGGATCTGTGTCATTACAGCAGCGACAATAAGAGTCTGACAGATTTGCAAGCAAACACATCACAGAAAAACAACAACAGATCTTTTTGCTGATCCTTTACAGGCCTGGGTCTTTATAAGTAACAGATCAGACAGATGACAAGAGCATCGGCAGCAGCAGCATCTCCCACTGATGGCTCAGAGTTCCCCTGGAGGGAAATCCTCTTTGTTTGGGCGGTCCAAGCCGGCCGCGTCTTTCAACAGGATATCCCAACAGAAGGTGAGGTCAACTATGAGCAAACTCTGCACAAAAGGATCTGGAGCTGGATTTAATGTTTCACAAAGCACTGGTCATATTCTTTGAAGATTTTGCCTCCTCCCTTCGTCAAGTCTGCGAGAGTTAATTAAACATTAGACAGCTTGGGGTCAAGCATAGGCTCAAAGGAAAAAGGAAAAAAACTTTCCCATAAAAGCATCCCATAATCTCACCTTAATATTACTTAATTTTTTTCTCCCTTTTTTTTGCAATAAGATGGCAGTGTTATTGAAATTCATATATTAAAAAAAAGAAAAAGTTACAACGTGCTTTATAAAGAAGAAGCTACATCCAATGCTCAGCTGGAGCTCTAAGGATGACTTGCATTTGTTTATTTTAAGAAAAAGTGATCCCTTAAAGAGATTTAAAAGAAGGCACTAAGTAATTTTAAAGCCCGATTACAGCTATTTTAATAAAATGCAGCTTCTAGATGTTTTGTGTACTAACAACAAAACCAAATAAAAAACAAATAATTATTTACTGTAAATGTTTTAAAAAGCTTAGAACCTATCCACCTATTTTTCCTCTACAGACATTTCAGCTCTGAACGTATCCTTAAACTCGTCTGAGTGCTACTGTGATATCCAAAAGTAAATGCTCAGTATCATTATTATAGCAACATGACTTACTTAAAACTCGATGGCCTGAAGCTGAACTTTAACCTTTGAGTTTATGCAAGAAACTCCCACTTGGTTATTTCAGGCCTTCAGTGTCAGCTGATCATTCAAGCTGAATTCGTCCCCTGCAATTTATGTGACCTTTCAACTCCTCTCAGGTTCTGAATTTCTGCTTACAGTAATCTTACACTTTCAGCCCTTTTATTTAATCTGATACTTCAGTCTTTATACTTTAACCACAACAGTTTTCAAGTATTTCTGATATTTCAACTGGAAAACCAGCAGTATATTAGTATATTAATCACTGTTTCTGACAGCTGAAACTTCTGATGCATTTTAACTGCCTTCACCTGTCACCTCAAACCCTTTCAATTGTCAGGTTTTGACCTTTGAATATCTGTAAATTCAAAATACATTGAAATAAAATTCTACATAGTCTAATACATTTTTCCATTCATATCTTTGACTTGTAGACATTCATTACTTGTCCTTACATCCCAGTCAACACTTATACTAACAGCTTCTTTTAGTTTACACACTTTCAATGGCTCTTAAAATGACTTCCACTTCAGTCACCTGGAATTCTTATGACACTTCAACACCTTCAGTGAACTTCAACCAAACCTATAACGACTTTCTGCACTTAAGCACATCTATATTTAATTTCTTCAACTTGTTTTAAACTAAAACTTCTAACCGGTACTTTGACATTTTCAGTACTTTTTAATTCAAGTGTCACTGTAATGCCTGCTTTCATGGCTTTACTGTTGTAACAAATACCAAAGCTTCTCCAAACATCTCATTTCCAGCAGCATTTGAATTTTTTGTTCATTCCGATATGAAAGCCTAAATTAATATTGGTAAATGTTTGAGTGTTTGAACTCAAGTTATTTTTCATTTCCCTCTTGACTGAGTTTGGCAGGGCATCAGTGGAAACGGAGCTGTTGGCTGCCCTTCCATGTCTTCTGTTGTTGTTTTCTGGAGGCCTCAATGGGATGGGTAGTTTGTGAAATGACAGGACATGCCAACAAATTGCATCACTTCTGGCTCAGCGGCCAAGGACAATGCCATGCCATATGCCAATTGGGGGGGTTACGGGGTGGAGGGATGAATGGGTCTCATTTCCATGTGGTCCCTTCGAAGACTGACCCCCCCGACTCCACCCCTCCTGAATCTGTGCTTCTCCATACTCTCTGTTACCAACACACGTACACCCAAAAACCCAGTTGGGAGGTTGCCTTGGCCAGTGGTGTGACACAGACATACGAGCTGACACATCAGCCATGAGCCAAAACAAAGCATCCAGAGATTCAACTCAATACACGGGCAGGCCTGAAGAGCGTCATTGTCCCTGCTTCTCGCTCTCCACCTGCAGACAACGGCGTGGGCAGAGCAACACATAGAGTACTGTACACACTTACTGTTCACACAGAGGATATTAAACTTG
The DNA here is from genome assembly GCF_965226115.1 of Aulonocara stuartgranti. Classification (NCBI taxonomy): domain Eukaryota; kingdom Metazoa; phylum Chordata; class Actinopteri; order Cichliformes; family Cichlidae; genus Aulonocara; species Aulonocara stuartgranti. The sequence goes on from NC_138957.1 coordinate 28,942,470, forward strand.
TTTTATCATCAAAAAAGATAAATAGACAGATAAATATGAAGGCATGCCGGCTCGGACGTCGCCCGGATCAACAAGGTCCGCGTCAGGTGTTGAGGAACCAGGGCACCCTGACGAAAAGTGGGCTACTGGAACAAGAAGGCATCGGTGGGCAAGAGACGAAAACAGGGCGTTGTTGGAATGCTACTACGCAAGTAACCCCGGCGGAAGGGGCTACATGAATAGGATGAGGGACCTATATATATATATATATATATATATATATATATATATATATATATATATATATATATAGCATATGCAGGGTAAAGTAGATACCCTGTATGTACTTTTTTTAATTCTAGTTTAAATCTACTTCCTAATGTGCATGCACCTTATAGTTGTTCTACTTTGTGTATGACATACATCATATTGTCTTTTAGCCCTTTACTATTGATTTGGTATTTATTTGATACTTTAATCTTCATTTTGTAAATACTTTGTATAAAATTTCTAATTTCTCTGTATTAACTTTGTAGCTATTTTCAAATTTGTATCTACACATGTTTCCAGGCATTTTCAAAGTACTCAATATTCTATTTATTTAAAACTTTTTCTTGTACTTTTATGATTAAAAAGGTTTCACTTGCTTTAAAAAAAATTGTCACATCTCATAAAGTATTCTACATAAACTGGAAAACTTTATAATACTTTATTTTTTTTCCTTAAAAAAGCTGCTATTTTAAAGGACCCAAAGTAATTTTTCTTCTTACTTAATACTCCCCCATATTATCCAATACTTACTCTGTAGCAGGGTAAAAATCACTTTTCGGAAAGTTCACTCCTAAATATGTCTCTTTTCGGTGTCTTTGGGATTGCAGATTTAAATAGTGCGAGGTAATTTGTTCAGGGAGTGAGGAGCAGTGATTTAGGAGCTGTTTTTGAGTTGACATGATACAAATGAGGATGGTGCTAGAAGGTCAAGCACCCTGCGCCATCACCATAATCGTGCTAATTGGGACAATATGTGCATGATAAATCGCTACAGCCCGGTAACGGATCCTTTAATCACTTCTTAAAGCAGCTTTAGATCCACCGAGTTTGCTTCAAAAGGAACGTTTTCAGTATTTCCATTTTTAAAGGAGCAGAAATTTTGTTGTTGACCATATGCTCTGTGCTGCTGCTGCAGTGGGAGGGAGGGAGGACACTGTGAAAGGGTTTTAACCTTCCACTTTGGGGAAGTTGGAGTTAATACTCCAACCACCTCATCACTGGGCCAGCGCCAAGTGTGCTCGGCTCGTCTCTGGGAAGGGGGGTGAGGACGAGACCCCACAGATGCTTTCTCTCGGTCCCCTCTACCTCGCAGCCAGATGCCGAGAGGATAAACTCCAGTATCACAACATCAAGGTTGTGTCCAAATCTCGAGCTTGTGATATTAGTCAGAGAAGGCATGATGTATGATTGTGTTCTGCCTCAACAACATCTGAATCACAGCGCAAAACAACTGAAATGACTAACACTGTAATACATGTACTTTAGGTAATAAAACTACAGTGACCTCTGCAGTGAAACAAAAAGCACAAGAGAGTACTTTGGAGTACTTAGTAAATAGATTACAAAGATTTTGATTTGCTATTATGAAAAAAGCTCAAACAGCAAATTAAACAACAATACTTGCTCTGATTTTTATATTAACATTTGAAAACCTACATTAAAGTATTCGCATGAGTCTATCGTGGATGTTAAAACATGTATTTTTGCTTTAGCAGAACATTTTTGCTTTTAGCAATATCTTCAGATAAAATAAGCACATGCTAAGCTACATCATATTCAAAGTCAGCGGTAAAAAGTCACCGCTTCCTTGAATTTATCTTTAATTTAAATCTTCAGTTTAGCTTTTTGTTGAACTTCTCAAACATCTGAGCAAGAGTAAAACTGGGAGCAGTAATAAGCTAATGCTAGCACTGAATAGCTAGCTTGGCTAGCAAAGGGTACCTATATCTTGGTTACTTTGGGTGACAAAACGAGGCTTGAAACAAAAAAGACAAACTGAACAAATATACGCTGAACAATACAAAATGCACCCACCTGTCCCTTAAAGTAGACAAGCCCTTCGTTAAGCGTAGCTTTGAACGCTCATGTGACTTAAACGCTTGACCTAATTTGCCCGCTGAGTTGTTACTGATGGGAAAATTATCCATAGAGCCACTGTAACCTGGGGCAGTGACTCCAGCTTACCTCACGTGGCTCTTCGAGGGATACTGTTCATTCATTGGTTTCATTTTTCAGAAAGAACAGACTTTACAAAAAAGCATACATATGCAAATAATAATGAATTTCATCCCCAAGTTATTTACATTTTCTCATTTCACTAAATCTTTTAAGGTCAAAACACACAGACGAATGCAGACCTGATATTAAAAAGTCTATTTAAATGCCTCTTTAAATTTGTAGCATGGCATCCGAGTGCAGGTGTTGAGCCTCTCACCAGTTGCTCTTTACAATAGTCTTGCACCTGCACGTGATATGCACGTGTGCATATAATTATGCTTCTTCTCCACATACAAATGCAACAACAGATCTCAGTTAAGGGAGTAATGGGACGTTTCCAGCTTTCCTAATTAGCCAGTTACAGGATTCTGCCCAGAAAGTAGTCGCTGTGGAGAAAAGATGAGGAAAAATGTCAGGTTAAAGCAACCAATACAGCACAACAAGCAAGGACGAGGAGTTTTAATGTGTATATGATTATTTATTTTCACACGGACGAAACTTTTTATACATTAATTGTTTTCTTGGCAGTTTAATCTCGAGTGTTTTCTCTGAATTCATGTCAGTGTAAAACTGACAGAAAAGCTGTCTCATAAACAGCGAAACAGAACACAAATGTGGGAACTCGCCATAATTATACATGCAGATTTATTCTGTCATTCTTACATAATCTTTTTCTCTCTTTTTTTCCCCTTTTTGTTTTTTACAGATAACTGGGGAGGGAGGGAGTGGGGGGAGAGGTGGAGGGGAGGGGAGACCTGTGGATGATTAGCTTCTTTTTGTCCTCTGTTTTTTCTCTGCTTTATTTTCCCTGAGAAGATTAAATATTTCTGCTTGAGAAAATCTTTTTAAACGGCCACTGACTGCTGTCCTGGCCCCCTCTGTCACTGCCTGAGCACACAGGGTCCCCACAGGGTCCAAAAAACCCACAGTTCTCCCCCATTTTGTCATTCCAAAATGTGGTGAAAAAATGTAATCTTCTAACAAAGAATAGAAAAGGGAGGCTATAGAGGAATTTTTTTCTGCAAGTGGCCTCTTTATTGGGTGGGGGATGGGCAACGGAGGGCTCCTTCACAGTATCCACACACAACAGGGCTCCAATCTGTCAAATAATTAGCCAGTGTGGGAGGACAAAGGTTTTTATTTGCCCGAATTTCATACATCACTGCTTGAATACATCATCACTGTATTGTGACGGGTCATGGGAACTTCAGCTTCGAGACAGAGCGACGGAGACAGAGACGCAGAGAGGTCGAGAAACCTGATAATGAAAAGACTAAAATAAATGAGAAATTTATAAGGACGCATATGGATGTAAAGATATGGTTCACATATGACAAGCATTTTCATGTTAATCAGAAATGGCCCCAATTTTGCTATAAAATGCAAATTTAAAAAAAATGGGCACAACCTGAGCTGAGGTGGAGGAGTGATTAAAGTCTTTATGGAGGAGTGATTAAAATCTTTATTTGTAACAAAAAACTTTAATGTGTAGAAAGTTTTACAAAGCAAAGCTTTCATTTAATACTTCACTGTTTCTCGTTCATATTACTTATATATTACACTTTTTTATCACAATGGATATAACAGTTTAAGATAACACTTGTAAAAAATTACAACACACTACAGTGAGGAATGGTTAAAGTGAGATTTTCAAAATAAGAGTTTTTGGATCCATATATTCATTTGAAATTTATACCAAATTTGATGTTTTTGCTGTGAAAGTGTCAAAGCAAGATTGCACCTTAAATGCATAAGGGCTGATCATCATTACCTTTAGCTTTAAGGTCAATCAATCTTTTTTCTCCCTTTATTTTTTAATGAAATCAGTCAGCTGCTTATTTGAAATTTACCTTCTTCTTCTTCACGCTCACGTGTTTCAATTTCTTGATTCAAAACCTAAACATTTAAAGGTATTTAAAAATACTTCAAAAATAGAGACGCACACACAGAAGCACAAATTTGGCAGCAACTGATTTAAACACATAATTTGTGGTTAGTCATCTGTTAGTGAAAACTCTGGTTAATTAATGTTGTATCAATTTAAAGAAAAAAGAGAAAGAGACATTAAAAGTCACTTTTTGTTTTACTGAATGATCCAAACTCTAAAATAAAAAAGTGCCACACAGAGACAGACAAGAGGAATGGCTGTAAACTGATGACAAACTACAAGAGAGTCTTCAGCTGTGAAGAATTAGCTTCTTAAACTGTTCAATTCATAGCTTTTCTAACTGTATGGGGACTGTGCTGGAAGGACTTGACGTCTTTGTGCGTGTGGACTGATTTTGTCACACCCAGGGGGATCATTCTGAGTAGAAAACCTTCTTGTTTACCTTTTTTTTTAGCATATAAGTGGACTCAGTGTTAGCCATAATGTTTCATGGCCTATTTATTTCATATATTTCTTATTCAGTTTGAGTAAACAGATGCAACAGACTTAGTAAGTGTGGGGTGGAATGGTGGGAGAGTCTATACGTATCCCTGTTTATGTTATTGTGTTATTTATATGCATGTTATATCATTACTACTTTTATTCACACATTTATTTTTGCATACACCCGTTAAATCTCAAGATGTTTGCCATATAATTAATAAATAATAGACTTTTGACTGCACACACATTATATTGTATTATATTGTATTTGGGAATGCTAGCTCAAGAGTTTAAACACTTTCACATTGCTTAAAGTGAGAGGTATTCTGGTGGTTGTCGGTCAGTCCTACCAGAGCCTATCTCTGCTCTCATAGGCTGAGAGGCAGGGTACACGCTGGCCACGTCACCACTGTTTGCAGAAAAAGAAAAATACAATCAAGAGTAAAACCAGAGGATCAGCTCGCTCGTATGAGTCTCCAGTCAAGCCTGCAAAAACTGCTCAAAGGTCGACAAATCAAAACAAGCGTAATTGAAGTTATATTTCAAGTCATTAGAAGCAGAGCTCAAGTTTTAGTAAAGGAGACGTTTGAGAGAAACCACAAGGACGAACGCTGGTCGTCTGCCAGCGTGTCTGTATGTTTATTTAAGATGTCAAAATAAGACCGGATATTTTCACATCTGAGTTACGGATTGAACTGGATCAGTGAAACCTTTTTTTCTGTGGCCCCTGAAATCAAAAAAGAAAGTTTATCAGGAGCTCGATATTGTTCTCTTTTCACCTTTGAGTTTGTGGGCAAAGGGAATAGACTTCTGTGGGGCCATTGTCTGGGATGATTGCACCAGTCCATCACACGTTTCTCTGAAGGATTAGATTGATCCACTGAGTGGGAGGCGAACTCCTCGTGTCAGTACTGTACTGAACAACATTTCAAAAAAAAGAAAAGAGGAAAGTGGAGTGGATCGTGGGGGCTTTTTTTGTTTGTCTACTGAATTGAAATTAATTACTCTTCTTAGGCAGAGTAAAGTGGGTTTGGGGGCAGGGGTAAGCAATTTTTCTGTGATTATTTTTCATTAAGTTGCTTTTATCACCTTTTTAACCCTCACAGTGGATGTACAAGAGCAAGGGTGCAAAGCCAAATAACGTGGTCAGTTTCTGAAGAAGATTAATGAATAGTTAAAATAAAATGACACAAAAAGCAACATTTTCCATAAATTAGGAAAAAGTTGCTTTAGACAGAAGTAGGTCAACAGCAATGCATTTATCTTTGCATCTGATCCTGGAGAAAAGTGATTTACCATTTTTTCCTAACACCAAATTCTTCCATAAGTACACAATCTAATTATATAAAGAAAGCAATTTTAATAGAAACCCACAGTATGCAATTTAGCACTAAAATATAAAGAAATTCAACTGGAAAAGTCTTTAAGGACCCCAGGACAAAGAGTCCACGTAGCTGTCTAATGTCATAAAATAAAAGGAAACTGTAATAACTGTAATACAGTGTCGGCATGCAGGACTTGCAGGATTTGGAACCAGAAAGGAAATACGCGGGTGTAATTGCACAGTGATTGTAGAATATTCTGTAAGTCGAGTATATATGTGTATTTTTTTGTATAATTTCGCGGCCTGTTTGTGTTTGCACAAACTCTGACACTTTGGCCCGCGGGGATTTTTAAAGCCCATTTGACAAGTCGGTGGACAAATGATATTTTAATTGTGTGACATTTTAATCCCGAAGCCCGGAGTAAAGGTAGCAAATTTCTGAGTACATCCTGGTTGATTTAAAAAAAGAAAAGAAAAAAATAGGAAGTTTCAATGTTTGCACAAAGTCACATTAAGTTTAAAAAAATGACAAAAATGAAGCTTGGACATCTGGACAAATAATTTCCCCCAGGGATCAATAAAGTATTCTGATTCTGATTCTGATTCTGTTTAATAATTATATTTAATTAACAACAGCTGCATATTGAAGGAGCGCAGCTATGAGTGAAACGGGTCAAAACATGGTTTTCCTGCTCTATTACAGCGCTTTAAGAAGCTTTTAATGCAAAACCAACACGTGTGACCTCTTTGAGCCGTCTTTACGGGATGCTTTTTTTTTCTCAAAGTGTGTTGATAACAATATAGAAATGAGATGCAGGAGGAGATGGAGGATTGATATTTTGGAGTGCGACGGTTCCATCCCAAAGGCGTCGACGAGTGCCGAAACGCTGTAATCGGATCTGTTTTACAACGCAAGAAGTCAGAGAACCTGTTGAATTCATGTGATACAAGTTTATATATTATTCATTTTATTGTCAATTTCCTTGCTGTTAATAGAAAGCTGAGATTACCTACTAGCTTCTGAAAACGTATAAAACAAGAGATAAATTAGGGACTGAAAGGGCCACCCTAAAATCAGAAAGTTAAACACACTCCGAGCTGTCATGCGTGACTAGTTGACATTCTCAAATCTCGTCTTGGACTAAATGTTTTACTTTCCCCCTCGTCCCTTTTTTTTTTTCTCTTTCTCTCTCTCTCAGATGGTGATTTATACACACAACATGTTGCACAATGGGATCCTTGTTTGCTAAATGGGATAGCCTTAATGGAGACTTATATTTCCAGGATTATATCTGTATTCAGTTGCAAATGATTTGGAGGGGGGGTCGTTTCAATACTCTTCCTCTGTCTATGAATAATAGTATCATTTGAATTAAGTGGACACCTGGTGCAGTGGGTAAGGCTCTGAGGCGCGCTGTTGACCCGCTACCACTGCCAACTTCCCTTTTTCCCAGCCTGTCCTTATCCGTCCCTCCAAGCCTCCAATTTCATTCTCCCTCCACGAAATGCCACACACTTGTAACTTTAGTCTCCCTTCGGCAAAAACTTGCTCTCTCCTGAAAGGCAAAGGGACAGAAAGAAAAAAAACTTAAGAGAGGAGGGAGAGGGGCTGAGGGAGGGAGACAAATTCTTATCAATCTCCTCTTAGATTTGAGCAAAGTCATTTGAAAGCGCGGTGTAATGTTTCAGGGAAAACTTCCAATTAAATACTGTAAAAAGATAAAATAACAGTACCCTGGACCTGCCCGTTGCTGGTATTAAAGCCCCCTTTTGTTGATTTATTGTACATTAGCCACTGAGCCATGCAAGGAAGAGGACATTTCAGAAGGGATTCTATTTGTATGCATCCTGCGTCTGCTCCACACACAATCAGGCCTGTATTGCGTTTTGCAAATTTATACCAGGATGTAGGTTTAGAGTGTTCTCCCCCCCACCTCCCCTGAAAGAAAAAGAAAGTTTTTCAAGTAAGTGTCTGCTTTCATGAGCACAAGTGATTGAGGCTCACAAACAAAGCTTTGTTTCTAAACTCACAGATGTACAGGCCGGCTGTAGCTTTGTCCTCTGGCCCTGAGAAGCATTCATAGATTTCTATTAGAGCACAACATTGGATTGTTTGGAAATACTTTTAGAGTGGACATCCAATAATAACCCAAAGCTTTCCCAGGGCTGTATTTTCACCCAAGAGGGGGAACGAAAGAAGTCTTTTCTGAACCAGATATCAGATAAAAAGGAAGTAGCATTCTTTCTCTTCAAACGCTCTTTCTCCCTGATTTTGCTTTGTGCGGCGTCCTGAGAAACTAATGAGTAGCGAGCATTTGAAATTAAACGAGAGCAATAATATTTGGCACTTTACGCTCAGAATGAGATTTGGGGAAGCAGCACGGTGGTGCTCGGAGGTAATACTGCATGTCAGTAATTAAAGATACTTCTTTTCTTGTGCTTTGCAACAGTTTAAAGGCAAATATTGCACTTTTTTATTACACTACATTTATTTAAAGACTACAATTAATCTTTAAACCAAGAGCGTAAATTAGAAAACACACAACAAGCATGGCAAATTGTCAGAAACCCCCCCACACACACTTATTTGCCTCTCAAACTCTTCCCGAATCGTTAATAGCAACGCTGAAGGGACACTTGCCCTTTAAACTTTGCTGAAAAAGCCAAAAGTGCTAAAACCTATCAAGTTTTTCACAAGAAATAAAGCAGAGCCGAGTAAAATAAAACTAATGCATATGTAACTTCTTTTAATCTCTGTTATCAGACAATCTTATGACCCCTTTGAAGAATTAGACCCCTGTGATGAAAGCAAAGAAAAAAAACAGCAGTTCTCAGATGCTTTTCAGTAATGCATGTACCCCTCATTTTTCAGCCAAGTGCCTCCCCCAGAACAAAACATTTTCGGTGCAGAAAAGCGTCTGCAGCGCAGGACTGAGGCGTCAATGTCTGATCTGTTAACAACAAACATATTGCTGGAAAACGCTTCAGTGCTGAAGTTCAAAGTTTCATAATCCATCGCTAATTTCTGAAACTAAGATCTGACCATTTATGATAAGATGCATTTAAAATTAAATGTGAAGCATGGGCTTGTGCCTCACTGGGGATCTTTGTGACTGTGCAGTGATCAAACTCCTGTTTCCAGGCACGATCTGTATCAGTGCTCCAGTCTGAATGTGTGGATCGCTGTTCTGTGAATATTTCGTTTTCACTTGTATTGCTGCTAAATTTAATCTTTTTTGATGTTTTTTTTTTTTTTTTTGCCTTAAAGATCAGAAACTTGCAGTTAACATGAGTGCGTTATGTGTTGGGATGAGGCTTTACAGCAGTTGAAAGCTTACAGCCTTATTACAATCAGGAATAAAAAGTTTATCAAAATTGCATTTCTTTTTATTTTATTAAAACGTGACAGTGAACATTAAATATCCTGGATATATGTCAGATTTTGCCATGCAGTTCATTTTCACTGCACCGGGTTGTTGTATTTTAATTATTTTGGAAATTATCCATGACTGAAAATGTTTTTATTGACTTAAACAAAAAAGGAAAAATGAAAGGAAAACACTTGCTGTAGTACTACGGTGTACCCCCAGAGGTACCATTATTCCCATTTTAAACTATAAAACTATATACAAAGTGGTTAGAGCAGTAAAGCCTCCTTATACAATCTAAATGATACAAATCAGGTTTTCCTGTCATAATTTCTGTCTGTTTTGTTCATTTTATGTCCTTTTCTTGCAGGATTTTTAAAGCAGCATCGTTTCAGTTTTGGTCCTTTAACAAAGTCTTAATGTCACTCTTGTTACTGCAGCTCACACACAGAAAGGGAAGCGCAGTCATGCTGGAGTTAGATGACAGAGGAACAATTATCCCTCTAATTCTCATGTCGATACAGTTATGTCTTACGTGGTCGATGGACGTGTCGTTGTTATTCCTGATCAATACTGAGACACTTCATAACACATCTGAGGTGTGATAGAAGCTGATATGCTGCGTGACACCTTCTGATCCCCATTTAGCTATGATTGCAGGCGTTGGCGTAAATCTGTTTGGCTGGTTATGGATTAGCTACTTTGGCCCTGAAGTGGCTGCAGTCGATGATGTGATTAAATCAATGATCATCTCTGCGAAAGCTCTTTGATTCGTTCTCGTTTGGCTGCACAGCAGAACAGACCAGGGTGTCTCGGCAGCAAAGGGATAATTTACACAGGCTGCATGTCAAAGACGTGACACGTTCACTGTCCACAAACAAGCCTGGAAAATGCATTATTGCCTCTTCAAGGATTGTAAATTGTGGATTATGTTGAAAAACAAGAAGAGTTGGAAAGAATAAAATCGTGCGCACATTAAACTTTGACTGCTCAGAACGTGTGTGACAAAATCAAAATAGAGGTCCACTTACTGGGATTCACACAGTACAATATATTAGCATTTACCTTGCTGAGGACTTGCATGTTTCCTTTTTTTGTATCGTTGGATATTTGTGTTTATAATTTTGATGGACAGGATATTTTGGGATGGAGGGGTTCTGTTGTTTTGTTTGATTTAGTTTTGCAGAAAGTAATTTTTCTAGTCTTATTTAAAATTCTTTTCATTTTAAATTAAAGACTTAAGGGGATTTTTTATTGAGAATTTTAAAGGTTTTTTTTTTTTAAATTGATTTTATCTTTACATTTTTTTAAATGTATTTAGTATTTTTTTGAAAGAATGATTACAATTTTTTTTATAGATTTTTACCATGTTCTCTTTAAATATAGTCTGTAATCTAAAGTGTAAAGACACTCTGTGTATTTTACCTGCTGTGACTATTTAATTAACCAACATTCTTCTCTTACATAAACTTAGTAATTAATCTTTTTTGTTTCTTTTTTTTCTTTTTTTAAATTTGTTGTAAAACTTTTATTGCACATTGGACAAAATGAGCTGTGCTGCCACTCTGCCTCGGTTATGTCTAGACTACCGGAAATGCAAAATTGCATCTGCTTACAGCCACTAGGAGCTCTAAAAGAGTTGCTGTTGGGAGGACAGCAGAGAGCTGCAGAGGCTGCAGCGAGCAGGGAAGGTTTGTCTGCAGGCAGCTGCTGAAGCTCGGCCCAGGATGTGCTGTAAAACTGTTGTAAAGACTGGGCTCTCTTTACTGTTTGCATTGCATGACATTTGTTTTTCTCTTTCCCCACTCCTCCTGTTGTCCCCTCCCCTTGCCTCTCTCTTTGAAAAGGCTGTTTGACGCACATGCTGCCATTTTGCGACATGGTTTTGCTGTGAGAGGAAAAAGGGTGTGTGGCATGTATAGAAACAGAAGCATTTACGGGGTTTAAATACCACTGTTGTGAGAAAATTCGACTCTCTTTCTCCCTTTCCTTTTCTCTATAAACACCATCCCCGTCAGAAAGTGTCAACGAGCCTCTGCAGCATCTTGATATTGCCCGTTACTTTGCCTCAGGAGCAGACATAACACAAACATCACCCTAATGACAGACTTTGTCAGCTGCCTGGCTGTCTGTCTGTCCAGCGATTGATTATCCTTCAGCAGGAGGTCATAAATGACCCATGATCATGTGCCTGAAAAACATATTCCCAGCATCTGACCTGTCACTATAGGTTAATCAAATAAACCACACCAGCCCCACGGAGCATGACTTTTGCAATTATCCGTAACTTATGTCCTGCCTTTTATTGCATCATTAAAGTTGGGGGGAGTTTGGTCGACGACTGAGGGTGACAGCAACTCTGAAAAATCCCAGCATGGAGCGGTTTACATGAAACGTGCCGAAATGCAACAAAACAAGAGCAAGTCAGAGCTTTAACAGAGGAAACCAAAAATAATGCAAACAAATCACAAGTTTCCCATCGACCTTATGTTTGAGCTCAACTGTGGTTTTCATACCGAGACAGTTTTAAAGGAACTAAGACAAAAGAATAACCTTGGAATCTAAAAAGTTCACATCAGTGGAGGGCAGCTACCTTTTGCTTATATCTGCTGTACCCTCAGTGCTACCTCTTGAGTATGTTTGGGTAGAATTAAGGACGATAATAACTGCAGAAGAACGTCATAAAGTGCTACTTTGGGAAACAAAGGAAGCATTTTGTGTTTCTCATAAGAAAAGACTCGTGGAAAGTTTTTACTGGGTTCTAAATTTCCACAGTTAAAATGTGAATAGTGGGCACAAATATTGTTTTACGCAGTGTGTCTACAAAATCTGTGCAGGGGGTATACTAATGAATATTAATATCATATAATATTATTGTAATTGCAAAGAAGGACTATCCAGTACAGATTCACATTAGCTAAAAATCACTTCAGTTCAGTTTTGTTATCATTGGATGGCCATCAAAACCTGCTCCTCCATGTGTGCAACCTGCTAAATATCATGATAAGTATACAGCAAACGATATGTCCAAAAATCATTGAGAAATTTTAGTGTGCATAGCTCATATTTATACTTACTTCCTTTCATTAGCATGTTGCTAACAGGTGTAGCACAAGCTTGACTTCAAAAGTGAACAATGTGTTGATATTTGTGGATTTTCCCAATTTTTGGCTCCTCACCACAAAATTTATTAACTTGCCTGATTTCTATATACGACGGCATCTAACAGCCGCTAAAGCATTACTGGTCGAGCATCTTGAGCTGAGTTCAGGAACTTTTTTGCTAATCGGGTGCTACGCAATACTTAAGACCCAAAACGGTTCCCTACAACGTCTGAAGTAAGTCACAGAAGTTCAGTCTACCTTTGATCAATAAAGACAATCTTACCTGCAACTTTAAAAACCAGCTCCTCACATGATTGAAAAGTAGCCTCTCTCAGCAGGCCAGAGCCTGACTGTGAGACCAGCAGCAGAAAGTATAACCCTGGGAATGTGTGCCATCTTGCATGATAAATATCAGTGATTTGCTCCAGGCTTCAGACTGTGACTCACAGGAAGTAACTGTTTGAGTTGGTTTGCACAGATGGAGACCATTCTTAGTCAACATTCACATAAAAATCAGCCTGGGCCCTTTTCGTTTAGTTTTCTCTTTTTCCTCGTCTCCTTTTCATTGTGTGCAGAGAGCTGAGGAGCTTTACTGTTTGACTTGGTGGGAGACAACACCTTTATTTGCTTGCAGGATCTTTGTGAGGTTTTCCTTCAAATTTCACAAGGATCTGCAACTTTTCACGGACACGAGTAAGCCAGACCTTTTAATTTACGATTACACAGAAGTCAAATGATTTATTTTAGTTTATACGGGAATTACAGTTCAGAGCAGTGACGCAGTCCTCTGACGCTGATATAATAGTGCATGTGAAACTGTTTTTCTTTTTTCTTTTTTTGTCCAGTTTTGTGCTCTAATGATGATGTGGCATGGCAAGATTTAGGCTGTGGCTACGAGCATTTATTGGTCTAAGTTATGAGGACAGTCATGAGTTTCTCCTGGTGTGCTTTACGTTGAGTTTCCTAATAATTATTCTGTCCACTGTCTGCCTCCCACTGAGAGACACGCTGAAGGAGGAGGCTTAGAAAATCTTCACATATGTTGCTTTAATGTGTGAAAGTCGCCTGCAGGGCTCCTCTTACTGCTTCAGTATGTTTTTCTGCTAGCAGTGGAACAAGTATTTAGATCTTTAACATCAGAAAAGGAGGTGATACGGCGATCTGAAAGTACTCCATTATGTCTAGAAGTGTTAGATTAAAAGCTTTATTAAGAAAGTGAGCTTAAGTCAAAACTGTTATGATACTAATACTGAAATACTTCCTTTATAATGCAGTTTTGTTACTGATATTAAAGCAGATGAAGAAGTCGGAGATAAATCATGTACTTCTCAAGTGTGTCGCACTTTTACAAACTAATCATATGGTTGTATGTTATCTGTATCTATCTTTGGGTAACTTGTAGCTGTTCGGTAAAAGTACCGAGCAGAGACTACGGGAAAAAAGGAAACAGACGAGTACTTGGGGGGATTTTTAGGTTTTTAAAGCGCTCATTAGAATGTGTCTTCAAAATCTTCAGAATTTCCCGTTTATATATTTTTAGGGATTTTGGGATTTTTCTTAAACAACATTTAGCAGAAACACTACAGGTTAAAATTCCAACAAACCTCCTCAGCTGAATATTTGACGCTAAGTTTAAATTTTGTAGGTTTTCTGAAAGTTTTATTGCTGCATATTGAAAATTAGCATATTTGTTAGAATGCAAATGTTTTTAATTTAATGCTTATTTGCATATTTGTCAAAACACAGTTGTAAATACTGACTAAAGCAAAGTCTTCATTTTTCATTTTTGCATTAAAGCAAAAGGTCGGAACTGATTCCATTTTGATTTGTTTCCAGTCATCATTCGTCCTACAGTAGTAATGTTTTAAGGATTAAATCTTTCTATAAAACAGGTTTGGAGTGATATATATCAAACGCTTGTGTAAAATCCTAAACAAGAAGAAAAATGGAGAGTTAGGAGTTACTTAAATGAGGATTTCTGGCTCCAAATATGAGACTAATGCATTTTAAGAAAGCTTCTGTTAATGTGTGTTATTAAATTCCATTGTTTTTCCAATACTGTTCGAACAGAGATGACCCTGACACTTGTTTAGGGAATTGCTTACATTATGAGAATGATCTTTTGTATTGTGTTATAGGGCCAAGTTTATAAAAGTGTATGTATAGATATGCAAATGAAGCATAGTCTCATTAGACGTACACTGACTTCTGAAACTGGAATGTGTATTTTGGACATATTCTTTCCATTAGTGCAAGAAGATACGTTATGGAAGCAAAATAGTTCAAAAAGTTTTTGAATATGTTTTTTTTAAGTTAATTTAGATGTACAGTCTTTAACTTGTCGGCCTCTTTTGTAACCAGGACAAGTTTAAAAATGTAAATCATCAGGGGATAATGCATTTGACCTCATTTTAGTGAAAAGAAAAAGGCGTCGCTGACTTTCTACAGTTTACTCGGCATTATTTTATCCATATTTGAGTCCGCACACTCGTCATTGCTGCAAGAGCTGAAATTCGAACTCAGCTGGAGAATAATAAGCGGGGTGAGGGCAGGGCCAGCTTTACTTGTTTTTCAGATTAAGAGAGAGCTAACTGGATTATTTGTAAGAGAGCTGATGTGAAAATCTATTTCTGCTGATGCTCGGTGAAACAAAAGGCTTAGCTGTAGGTAGCCTGCTTTGTTACTCAGCTGGGAAAAGACCTGAATCTGAAACAATCTATTCTTATTCTAAACAACTGTGTTGCTTAATTGTTTCAGAGATAAGAAAAGGGCATCCTGCTGGTACGTTTAAGTCCTCCTCTTCTTTCTTTTAAGAAATCTATTACCCAGGGGTTTTGCCTTTCTCTTCACTTTCAATTCAAACACTTGTAGCTTTAATTCACCGAAGAAATTATTTATTCCACAAAAGATTTTCTGTCCTACGACAGGGCAGTGTGTTTAAGGAAACACACAAGGAAAGGAAAGGCATATTGTACTCTGAGTCTTCCTTTTACCTGCCTTAGATTTTATGTGCATGAAGGTTGTAATTAGCTTCTGTTTTATTGCCTCCTTTGTTCTAATCTGCATGCAAGTTTTAAGAAGGAATGATTTCCTTTTTTTCCTGAAATCTGCAGCTTTTTTGCCGTTAGGTGCTTTTCATGTAGGTTTTCATGTCAACAAAGCCCCAAACACATAATTATGAAGCTTTTATGTGTAAGAAAACAGCAGCTGAGGGGATGTTTTATTCTGTGTCCCTGTTTCTCTCATCCTCCTCTAAATGGGTGCACCCTTTGAGTTTCCTCATACAGCAAAAGTTTACAAATATTTACACCTATTTTATGTCATTCTGCACTTTAACTTTATTTTGTCATTTTTTTTCTACCTTAGCCAATTTCCTCTTTTCTGATCCCAGCCCACTGGTATCATCACTTTCCTCATTTCCAGCTTGAAGGCGATCCTGACACCCGGGACGTCATGTGAAACCATGAAGGACAGGAGGCAATAAGCCGGAGAATAGCAGCAATCTTCAGGAAAGTTCTCCATTCACTCTCACTCCCGCACTTCTGTGTCCTCTTATCCAGCCTTGAAGATAAAGAAAAAAAATCAATACAGAAACACAGTGTTAGATAAAAGCAGAAAGGGGGGAAAGAGCCGAGCCAAGTTAGGTGTAGTGAATTAAAGCGATCAGAAATTTCCCCGACACTCAGCCCTCAGTCTACATAACCTAACAGCCCTGCCTTGGTGCTGTCTGTCACTCTGCACTCTCCGTTCAATCCCTCTTTGTTCGCTTTTGATTTCTTTTTGGTCTATTCTCCGTTTGCTTTGTGTTTTGGGATGAAGAACCAGATCCCATTCAACCACAATAACTGCTGAGTGAAGGTTTTGGCTATTGCAGGGGAGACTGTCTGGGTCTGAGTCTCCATCTCAGCTTTGATGATTGCTGGTTTCTCTTAAGGGACGTGACCGTGTGGAGTCATCGGGCCTCTTGTTTTAAAGCAGAACTAGCAGTTAGAGATGGTGGTGTTGGCTAGTCATTCCATAAGACTATTTCTCAGCATTTACTGGATGGATTGAAAAAAGCTTTTGCACAGACGTTCATGGAGGACCCCAGAGGAACATGAATGTCTGACTTTATTCAGTTTTACTGAAAAACTGAAAAATCTCAAGAACTATTGAGGCGATTGCCATAAAATTCTGAACCGAGCGTCATAATCTAAAGTAAATACGCATGCTAGCTTCTCACTTGTCACCATTAGGTTTAATCAGTATTTGTGATTGGCAAATGTTTAATTAGGTGAATATAAACGCCAGAGCATGCTAACTGCTAATGACTCCACTGTGACTTCACTTTAAAATACACAAAAGTATTTAAAATACACAAATGGTTACTTTAAGTTTTTTGAGTAGGTGTTAATTTTTCATGTAATTATGTTACATGAGTACAATGTAAACCATTCATTTTAATGGAATAAATCTATGATTGTATATATTTCAGTAGAATTTCTGTTTATGGGGGCCAAGAATAGTTTTTGTGTAATTTGACATTAATACTTTTATTTTCTGTTTAGTTCATTTATGCAATGACATACTTCAGGAAAAGCATGATTTGGGTTTTTAAAAATCGGTTGTATATTAGTCAAGTTAAAAACTCAGACTGTATATAAAAGATGGCTACAACCACTGTGGCCTCAGCAATCTGGAGTCACTGTCTTTGCACCAAGAAAACCAACTTCACGAATGACTGAGAAATTGAGGTACATCAGGCCTGCCACAGGGAAACACAGGCTGGAGGATATCCTGCTTTAAGTTGCTCTACATTGTGCCACGATTTACAAATTAAAAATTTCCAGTGACAAATAAGGGAATAAAATAATCAGAAATGAATTTTATTTTCTGCACTTCCTTTTGCGACCCCTTAAAACTTTAGTCAGCTTCCATAGATTCCCAAGTTTACAGCTTAAAACGAGCATGTTTACAGGTACAAACTAATATTTATAGTCATTGGGTCAATTTATTGGGATAACAGAGTAAGAGGCATGGCTATTTGAATCGAGGGTATTCCAACACAGGGAGATATAGCCAAATGCTGTTGAACACTGGATGCAATTCGCTTGTTGCGCATCACTTTGAAGCTGACGGCTGCTTGCTCGCAGACATTCAAGGCTCCAGTTGCCTTGGTAACCCGCTAATCTATTTGCTGCCAGGTCATATGTCAGTCAGTGGTATCCTTCGCTCTGATTTGCAGTCACTTTAGTTGTTGGATGGGAGGTTGAGAAAATGTTATCACTTCCCCATCGCGTGCAGTTTTTTTCATCCGTAGTTGCTTGAAGTTGCTGAATGTCATTCACTTTATGTGGTCTCCTGTCGCCGCGTTGCTTCCAGTGTGGGTGAAGCTTAACGCTGAGTATTCAAAATGCAAAATAAAAACTAATGGGTTATGTCAAATTAGCTACTGTAAGCCCATCTTTTATATATAGTTTATGTCTAGGAAACAAATTCCTTCTGTGTACAACAATCGTTTCCATATTCTGGATTATAAAGGTGAAAGATAGTTGAGTTAGATGATACAAAAGAGCTCCAATGTGAGCAGCTGTGGTTTCATCCACTTTCGACCATTACTGACGATTTCCTGGTGAGGTCTAAGAATTGCATATTTTCATACATTTGGAAAAAGTGGGATCAATTGTAAAAATTAATTCCTCATCATCATCGTCAAAAAAATGTTTACTTTGGTTTACGAACAAATATCTACCAGAGATGAACTCCATACTCTGCTCAACCTTTAGTCTAGCACAGGGGTCGGCAACCCTAGGCACGCGTGCCACACTTGGCACGCGAAGGGTTAACTGATGGCACGACCATAGCTGGACTGGCCATCGGGCATTTGCTCAGTGGCCCGATGATTTTTTATTTTTATTTTTTATTTTTTGTAATGGTATGAACAATGAAAGGTGGTGGATTAGCCAGATGCTGGTCGGTGTGTAAAAATAACTCAAGTTGTTTGGTGGTGGCTGTGGCGGTGCTTCCTCAGATTCAGTAAAATTAGCAAGTGGTGGAGGCCAGCAGGTGGATGAGGGAAGGGGAGGCAGGAGGAGGACAGCCCCGAGGCAGCACCGGTCCGAGTATCAGGCTAACTGAACTTCAGGTAAGAAGTTATGACCTGCAGTCTATCTGGGTCAGATATAAACCAAGTTTAGGTGGAGTTTATTTTCGTTGTGCTGACTTTTTACAGTCAGTTACAATAACTCGTACTGTGTGCTAGCTAGCATGATGGAGTTTCTATACAGCTGGTTGGGTGCTTTGATGTTACTGATAGTGAACTTTATTTTATTCATAAGGTTAGTTAGTAGAGTTGCCAACCGTCCCGTAAAAAGATGGAGTCGTCCCGCATTCAGAGAAAATATCATGCGTTTCGTGTTGAGCTGAGAGGGGACGCAGTTTGTCTAGGATGGAAAAAGAAACAAAGCTGAAGTTATTCTGTCGTTACGCTGCACAGCTGCCTCTTCTCCTCTCATTCTCTCACCTCTCTCTCCTGTTGCTACTTCAATCATGAAACTGATCAATGATCAGCTGATCGGCTTTTCTCTCTCGTTTGTTTATCGCCCACTTTGCACCAGAAAGAAGAAACCGCCGGATGTTGTGCTAAACAACAGCAGCACGTTTAAGCTTGATCAGCTGTTGTTAGAATTTATTTAATATTAATTTCTAGTATCAGCTGATGTTTGCTGGAGCCACAGCTGCAAAAAAGCTGCTGGTCATGATATGGTTTGGTTATCTGGTGAGAGGGAAACATGAAGATGAAACCAGGAGATGTCCTTACTGAATCATCAGAGCTGAACAGGTGATGGAGAAACAGGTTTACCTTTTAGGTGACAGGAATGAGTTGAAGGGAAGTTATGAACTGTTTCTGAGAGACAAATAACACCAGGATCTGTTTCTAAGTAGCTGACAGCTGGTCTTTTTTTTTGTTTCAAAATAGCTGATAACTATTCACTGATAGCTGCCAACATCTGCAAACAAATATGATTCTATAAAGTGGTTCTATATATTGTGTAATTGTTCATATAGAGCATTATTAAATTTATTGCTAATATGGCACATAATATGGCACACTGACTTCTGAGAAAATTTTAAATGGCACTCGCCATCAGAAAGGTTGCCTCCCCTGGTCTGGCACCTAGTTAAAGATATACTAAGATGGCAAACGTGATGAACATTGTACCTGCTATTTCACAGATTTTGTCTAAAAGACAAAAATGTCAGACTATACAAAGACTATACAAGACTAACACTATGCAAACCTATGGGAAATGCCATTAGTAATGTAATTACCTTCATATAACCCTATTTATCTACTGTCATGCTATGGTTAGCATTTAAAAGAATCACTTGGCCTGAATCCTGTCTCTACTATCTTGACTTCTTTTGTTTTACATGCTTCTTTTTCAAATCCTGTGTGTCCACTTGTATTTTCACCCCCATCCCCTCTTTCCCGCAGCCCTCTGTTCCTTCAGCTCCTCAGGTACCAGATCACATCGACAACTGATGAGTTGTAGCAGATATCAGGGTTGTATGTGATGCTCTGAAGGGTGTATTTCAAAAGGGTTTGGGGTCATATTTCACTGTTTCAGGGCTGAGGTGCCGCCATGTATTAATTAAAATCCAAATACCCCTATTGATTGTGTTATCAGGCTAGTGCAGCCTGGGCTTGCTGTATTGATCCAGCCTGTGATTTACGATCATTTTCTAGAAAAATCCCTTTGTGTGATTATATGAGGAAACAGAGCCTGAGTGAGTGCAATTCTTTTAGAGATATTATAGAGCACAGTGCCAGTGGTGGAGGGCTAAACAGACTGCCACCCTGAAGCCCCTCACAGGAGAGATATTTTCAACTAGAAAAATTGTTATGATCCTGTTGGTTTCAATGAAAAGTAAATCAAAGGAAGCAGCTGGCTCCACACACTCATGAGTTACAAACTGCGGCTGCTGCCTGTGGCTTTCAACATTGCACCTCTTAGATAATGTGGGTAATTTAGAAATCCCGCCCTATTAATGAGCTTGACTACATTCCCAAAATATACTTTTAAAACTCATTCTCGCTCGTGGGTAAAAACATTGCATAATTACCTACAAAACACCTCCAATTTTCCCCTTCTTTTAGTTTAAAGACGTGCAAGTGTGATCTGAAAACTTTAACATTTAACAAATCTGTCATTTACAAAACAAAAACCTTAAAAGTAAAGAACAATATTTCCACACTGAGTCAGTGCGCTGTCACTGAAGAAACACTACAGTCATAAATCAAAGAAACTCTCTGGCATGCCTCCTGAGCTGAACCACCTTACTTCAGTGTGCTATGGCGAGCCATATGCGATGACTTTGTCAGCAAGAAGGCTGTAAAACTGACAATGATTGAGTAAAATAAGCCGCTTGGACAAACATTTTCATGATGTCATACGTTAACTACTTGCAGCACAATGCTGCTTGTTCCAAAATACACTGAAAATACTGTCATTCACAAACAAACACAGAAGGACAACAGACAACAGTCGTAGATCCTGACAAGGACTAAGTGTGTGTGTGTCAAATTTCAAAATAAAAGTCCTTTTTTTTTTTTAATCAAAGACCAATATGATGTAAAATTTCAGAATTTTTAAACTAAACCTTCATTTTCACACAGGAACTGATTTAAAGTGTGACAAAGTGGGTGAGAAGACCATTTGTCTACATTCTTAGTTAACATTCTTGTTTTGATTTAACCATATTTCACATGTAATCTGCAATAGGCAAACATCTACTATCCCGGGTTTGTTTATGTTCTGCACTTTTACAGATTATATAATATAACATCTTGGTTTAAATCAATTCATACAAGTTTGTTAAGTTAACAAGTTATTTCTTTCAACTGTTAATTTGTATTGTTTGAACTTACCTTTACCTACCTGTCTTCCAGAAGCAAAAGGAGGAAATGTAGTTCTACTTCCTGCTTTATACCTTCTGGGTTCATCTGAGGTCACAGGAAGGGACCAAGTGCAGGAGGGGAAGAATTCTTATAATTTAATAAAGTTGATTTTAAAGGGTTTATAAAGAAATAGATTTAATGTTGTGATATGTATTGATTACACCAGAGTTTATGTTGCCAGTCAAGAGGAGAAAGTAGAGGATGAATATAATCATGTTCATCTCACCTACCTACTGAATGGAATAGTCCAGAGGAGAAAGTGTTTGATTAAGGGGACTATTTAAGCAGACGAACTCAGGTGTTTCGGAAGAAAGGTTCAGGTCAGTGTAGCTGTGTGCAGTTTGACCTTAATTTCCGTTGATTTAAGTTCAGTTATGTTTATTTGAATTGAGTTAATTATAGAGTTGAATTTCTTATTTGTTTCTTTGTAAATATTGTTGGGCCACAGAATGGTGAATAAATCACTTGCTACACTGGACAGCATCAGTCTCCTGCACTTCTTTGACCGCTTAAGTCGAGTCCTACCACATAAAGCTACTATTTATTTTTCTGTTAGTGTCCCTGGCTGTTTGTGATTTTGTGGGTCAGGTATCGATGCTGTGACATCCTGGAGCTCTGTAAAGATGCTGACCGTTTTACTACGTACACCTGTGTGCCTGAAAAGGTGGCTGGCCACTTAATTAGGCACATCTGTGACCGCTTTATTTGGTACACTTATGTGCCTAATTAAATGGCTGTCCCCTTTATTAGGTACACCTGTGGTCACTTTATTAGGTACACCGTGTGCGTAAAAACGGAGTCAGCCACTTAATTGGGTACACCTGTGCGTGGCCACTTTATTAGGCACACTTGTGTACCTGGCCACGTTTTAGGTACACCATTTTAGCCATTTTAGGTAGGGTGTATGTGCCATTTTATTGGGTACATACACCCTACCAAACTTTAACCTCAACTTACAGGAGACAAAGCAACGATCTCTGTGCGTAGCAACAATGCAACAGCAATTTCTCCAGAAACTGTACAGTCCAGTTTTTCCACTGTATTTGCTGGGCAGCTGTGATATGTTTAACCTTCAAGTAACCCAGTGAGGTAGTTTATGACCCCAGCTGATATTTCTAACAATAAAAGATGTTTTCTACTGTACCACAATTTTTTCAGTCCATTTCTGCTCTAACTTTTTATAGTTTTTAAAGGAATTGTCCCATTGGTATGGTGAGAATAATGGAAAGTTATGTAGGCATCAAGTTTTGTTTTTTTTAACATCATAAGCTTTATTTTAACACAATCGTTCCCTTGTAATTACCACGTTTTAATGTTTTTCTCTGAGCCATGGCTAACAGATGTAAGAGAAGACAGGAGGCAAATACAAATGCCTGACAATGAAAACGGCTCTACTGAGTCAGAGTAACCTCTTCATGCATAACAAAAAGTATATCAGTCTTATATCAGTTCTTATATAAAATATAAAAAGCTAATAAATCACCTCACTCTGTCATTTTAGTCACTACAATAAGTCAAAAAAGGCAAACAATAGCATCCTCTGGTTACATCCTCACATATTTATCATACCACAGAACATATGTGGCTCTTACTTTCCTTATTAGCACAGAATGTAATTTGATCTGTAGATTTGTCCATTATCAATGAACTTCTTAGGAAATCAGGCTTAGCTAAAAGAGCTTTTAAAAGAATATTTGAAGAATTTAACACCAATGTCCTCCTAAGCATGTATTAAATTATTTTAAGACGATCTAACAGTCTATCAACTTCACTTTAAAGCTCACTGTAAATCTTCTGCTCATATTAGGATCATTAAAAATAACATTTTAAAAACATTTTAGTGAGTTTAACCAGTTTTTGGCTCCACAATCACCACCACGTAGGCCAGTCAAGTTTCAGTGAACACATTGAAGCTCTTTAGGTAAAAATCTGTGCATAAACATTTTTATTATTCCCTGCAGATTCTCTGCAAGGCTTTTCCTGTTAGTCATAAATACCTCAGTATGAATAGATAGTTTCAAAGTCTTGCCGTGTCTTTCAGCCTGATATATCTCTGGAAAGTTTTGCATTTTTCTCGTGGCTGATCACTGTCTTCAGGGGCCATTAGCTTGTCATATCTCCATCTGTGGCCTCATGCTCTGTACAGCAGCCTTCGCATTCCTCAGTTGGCACCGGCTGATGAGCCGCTGGTGTATCTGCTCCTCCTTTTAGTTGCTAGTAAATCGCTGCCTACTGTAATTTTCATACAGAAAATGTGGCTGCAGAGAAGCTTCTCAATTCTGAAGCATCAAATTGTAATCTTGGCGAGTACGTCAACCTCACTGTCAATTTCTTGCTCACAAATGACTGATACGCAAATGTGCAAAGAACTTAAACATTACAAATGACAGATTTTAACTTTCATTTTATATTAATTCAAACATAATAGTGTATTTGGCCTATTTTCAGACACGCAAACACTTTGTTATATTAATTGATATCTTTTCCAAGTTCTTGTGTAGTGGACAAAACATGAATGAATGTAATCTGTATTAAATGTGATGTTGTTTTTAGGAGATGTGCTTGTTGATTTGTTGGTATTTATCATTTCCAGGCTCCTGAAAGAAAAGAAATACCTTCTATGTTATTCATGCCATAGCCACTGATATCACATTTCCTGTGTTTTTTCAGTTGTTAGTGGATATCAGGCTAGAATGATTATTACTGACTATAACAGCCCATGTTTGGAAATTTAATCCTCTTCCTCCTTTATATCAGATATTTTGGCATATAATTATAGGCGGGTACGGTTTGATTTGTACAACAAAATGAACATTATGTAACACAAGGAAGCATGACACAAAAAAAGAAAACCATGAGTCACTGGCCCTGACAGCGAGGCATCCGGTGGTAATGGTTTGGGTCCTTTGTGCCATGATGCCTGGTTTCTACAGATGTGATGCTGATGCCTGGTTATACCAGCCCACATTTCTGCAGGTTTAAGAACTGAGTATAACATTGAATTAAGTGGCAAAACGTCATGTTCATAAATCCATGTGATGAAAATTATAGTGGACAAAATCTGCAAATCATCTGTGAGTTTCTTGCCATAACCCCTCCCTTAGTTACTTACTTCAGTGGGTCCAAATCTGGGCCCAGCAATTTTGTGGTGCAGTACTTGTGCCAGCTTTTTGGCACCAGCGCAGGTCTTTTTTTTTTACTGGAAATGCAAACAGCTGGTTCTAGATTTGGCACTGGTACTGGATTGGTGGAAAAAAAAGGTTGCAGGAGGAAATTAAGGTTGAGCGCACATGAATACATACTTGTTCTGAAAGATCACTTTTAACTGTGTTCTCTTCCAGAACAACAATGCCTTCATCCGCATGAATCAATAGTGGCTTAAAAGTGTTGTGAATCATGTGATATGGCCTTTAAAGTCATGTTTAAAAGGTACTCACTGATGCTGTGGTCCAAACCAAAACAAAGGTACTTTATGTTGTTTTCTTCTTTACCCATCCTTATATGCTATTGCTGTATTTTTGCAGTATTTACAGCTTTAAAAGTTATTTTTAGACTTCTCTTCATTAAATATCCTGGAATACTACTGGTCAGTTGTTTTTCCAACAAAACCACTGAAAACAAAAATTCTACTGAAATCCTGTGTAATAGCTTCATCCAGGATTCAGGACCTCTTTGTTTCTTAAATTAAGCCAGTGTTTGTATTGCAATCTAACACCACAACTCCACTTACTGCTGCCCCAAAATTAACTGGAGACTTCTTCTGCCCTGCTGAAAAAAAGCGAAGCAGTTTTAGCAGCATAGGTTGCCAAAATAGCATCATGAATAACTCCCAAGTGCCTTTTTTGTTTCATTATTAATTAAGTGATTTGTGTATTTTTAGTGTAATTGCTTACTTTCAGCACTTATTTATTAATGAATATAATTTATTTAAGTGGCTCAGCTGGATTACCTTTCCTCCTCATATTAAACAATATAAACTGATACATTTGTTTGTCTAACAGATGTTCACAATGATTAAAATCAAGTGGTGCTTCGGGCATAGAGTGGAGTCTGCACGGGTGGAGGCCAAGTTAGAATCTGGAAGAGATCATGGTCAAGTAGTTGCTAGTTTGATTTTGTGTGCTGACGCTGGTTACAAAGAATCAATATCGAATCAAGGAGGGTTGAGTTTCTAGATAAGCGTTCTCGGCCACTCTGGCTATTCATCATAAGTCTGTAGAAACCTGATAGGTCAGAAGAAATTATATTCGAGCAAGAGTGGGGCCTCCTTATCTCTCTATAGCAGGGGAATAGGAGACATGCCGATCAATACCAGGCTGTTGTGTAGTACTTGCAATTATCAACAGCTGATTCTGTCGTCCCCCAGCTGCATCTTTTAATACCACATAATTACAAGTTTGGGGACAATGTCTGGTGAAAGGGGATTACAGCTTTGCTGAAGTATGCTTCATTCTTCTCCCAGCTTTGAAATAGCTACAGTCTGTGGAAGGGTTTCAAACACATTTTATTATACACCTCATACTCTTGCATACTTTCTTTTTTAAAGGATTTTTTAATTTATCGATAACTGAGCTGGATTTAAGTTTAAACTCTGGTCTGTATTGGCTGCTATTATGTCAACCAACAGGTAAAACATATATACAAGCTACAAAAAAGGTGTATTCAGCCTAGTTTTATTTTCAAACTGAGCTCATCTGGGTTTATCTTATACACTTCCCTGATGCTCACTCGAGGGAGGATTTCTTCTCCGACACATTTTTCAGTCTATTATGGCGCCAAATTGTGGGAGGTCGTAACAAATGAAGCAAGGGCTCCAACACCTCCTGTGGTATCCTGGCAGTAGCCTATCGCAGGCGGCTGAAGGGCATCTAATGATGGACCGGAGGCGGAGGCAACAAGGAGAGCGCCGGTAGCTCGGATAAACCAGGGATCTCACTTCCGATAGTCACCAGTGCAAGATCGGATCTACGTACGACCTGAGTGAGATTTTTACGCACAAAGTTTGACTTTACGCACGTATCCAATCCTGCGAAATCTGATCTGTTAGGGAGTTACCTCTTCCGTCGCGTTGATTCTGGGCTTGAGGCAGTTTTAGGTGTTCAGCCTATTTTCTCTGAGGGTGCTCCTGCTAGTGTTACGCTTTTGCCGCGAGTGTGTGTGAGGGATTCAGCTGGGACATCGAGCCATCCACCTCCCGAGGAGTCAACTCAAAGTGGAATGTCTAAGCCAATCCAAGAGCTGAGAAAGGAAATAAAACAATCTTAGACTCAAACGGACTATCTAAAGATGCAGCATTTGACCACAGAGTTAAAACCAAGACCGTTCCAAAACGCTTAAGACTCTCAGGAGTTCAGATCGGACTAAACCATGTTGGCTGCTCGGAGATGTGCGTAAAATCAGCCGCACACCGGACAGGAAGTGAACTAATTATTATTAAACACCATCCCTCATTTCCATATCTACCGTGAGTTGGCTGGACGGCAGCCAATCACCCATCGAAAGGCAGCTAGAGTCGTAAAAGCATTATCCTTCCTCCATCATAATTACACTGACATGCGCAATCTGCACTCGGGCATCAACACCATCCTCCGATCTCTTATTTCACCGAACCCGCTCTCCACGAAGCGTCCCATTCGCTGCTTGTAGATGATTCGGCGAAAGGCAGCAGCGAGGCGCACAAACAGATCAACATGTCCCGGCGAAAGCAAGCCAAGCCGCAGCACCTCAAGTCAGATGAGGAGGCGATACAGACCGGACTGCTCTGCAATAATGGTAAGTGTCCGGGGAGCTTTGGACGACTTTTCAGGGGGTTTTTAGGCTGCTGCGTGAAGAAGAACTGTCGTCTTAGACGGTTTATTCAAAATGATTTATTCTGTTACAAAAAAAACTTTTTAGGCAATTTGTAAAATAAAATAGAATGCAAATTAATTTAAACAATTTTACTTACCATTTTCTGCGGAAACACACCTATTATTTTAGCATTATTTCTGTATCACACTGTTTAGCTTTCAAGTCTCATTAGGGAAACTTTTTAAAGATAAAATCCGAAAAAGTTCATGATTTGATCACAAGGAAGCTTTTTTCATTTAGTTTTAACTTTACTTTGACTCGTGCAGGTCGAGATTTAACAGCTGGAGAAGATGTTGACACAATATGGAGTGGCAACTGTAGACTGAAATCTTTTAACATTTTTCTTTATGAACCAAGTTCAATGTAATAGTTTATTTGCTTGGTGTTTAAATGTTGAAGAAACAGGACCTGCTGTGAAGGACTGCGCCGAAACAAAACCCCCACATGAAGCAAGAAACGCACGGAAATCTTATATTTTGTTTCACATTATGTTCATATTTTATTTTATTGTATTTTTTTAATTTGGGGGACAAAGTCCTCCTGCCAACTATTAAACTTTTAATGATAAACATTCATATTATAAATCAAATAGAAATAGTCTTAGAAGAAGCTTCTTAATAAAGTAAGACGTTTAAGTAAGTCAAGACCCTTTTTTAAATATATATGTATATTGATTTAAAGTTTTTAATTATAACATTAGGGAAGTCCATGAATAAAATAATGACTAGGGATTATCAGCGCATTTCATATAATTTGTAAACAGAACAAAATCATTAAAACATATGACCATCCCATGTTAGAGTACACTATAACTCTTATCTTGTATATTTTCAGTGTCAGGATTTAATCTGGTGTGCTTGCAGGAAATCCCTATTCAACCTTTTAATCAACAAAGAAGCTGAGCATTAAATTGTATCAGCATTAATATTTTAAGTGTAAATCAACCTTTAAACTGCTGGAAGAGGCCAAAATGTTTACTGAAATTTAACAGAATTTTAAAATTAATCTTTGGCCTCTCAATTTGGTGCAGAATCAGCTGAAATACTTTTACATTCCACCAGGGACGTAAATATAAATTCATCCAAATAATGCTGATGTAATATCATTCATTTGACTTATTTTAATTATGTTAATGTTGATGGAGGGATTTTTATTATTGTTTGCATAACCCTGAAAAGTAAAAGGCCTGTAAATGAAAAAATCAGCTTCACTGGTGGAATCGCAATTTTTATCATCATTGCCGTTTTTGTTGCGTATTTTTCATTGAATTATATGTGACTTTGTTTTTATGCGTGGCTGTGAAAAGGTGTCGAGTGTGGAAGAGGCCCTCCTGACTCGGGCCCTCCCACCGCCCTCCAGCCAAGCAGGGGGCTCCGCCACTATGAGCTGGGCTTTGATTGAGCCTGCTGACTTAACCTTTGGCAGCATCACCCTGAGAGGGGCAAGTGGTCCATGTCTGGATCACAATACAATTAGTACATCTGAACCATTGACCTCTGCGACCCAGAGGTCGCGCAGAGAGTCACAGAAGCATTAATGCTGGGCTGCGAATCTGTTTGCTTTTCAGCTGCAGCTTCATGATTTTTTTCCCCCTCTCTCCTCTCATCGCCAAACCACACAAGAAACCAACATAAATCTGTTTACTGTTCCTGACATTATGGATTGAGTGAGGGTGACATTTTTAAATAAATTCCCATCACGTGTTATTACATTTGGAAATATATTTAAAGGTTTAAATCAAATCCGATCTTTTCTTTGTTTTCATTGGAAGTAAATCTTACAGAGAGCAGACAAAATCCTGTGCTAAAACAGTGGAAGTGTTTTCACTCCTGTGTTTGCTGAATCGCCCTGGTGATCCTCAGACCACCCACTTTGTGAGGCAAGGACTCTGATTATTTACCCATGACAAGTTTGACTTTCAAATAGATTTTTCTACTCTGCTCTGGTTACACTCTTACTTCTTAAACTGAAAAAAAGTCTGTAAAAAATTCTTTTTATAAAATCTCTGACGTGCCACATTTGGAGCTACATGTCTATAATAGGTTAGTGAACTAATTTCCTCCTTAATGCAGACATTGTTCTGCGTGTTTGCGTGAGGATTTGTTCAGTGTGTTCGTATAATTGTAAATATAACAGACGTCTCCGGCTGCTTTTAGCTCCAGCACACTGGGAGTAATTCTTTTAGGTGGTGAAATGTGATAATTGGAGTTTATTGATTTAAGTCGGAAACACAAACACACACGCGTGTGCACACACACACGAATTATGTGCACATATGGGGCCACACAGACACACGTTCGTGTCAAATTTAGCACAAACACACATCTTTCAATCTAAAATTATTTAAAATTCACATTTAGTTTGCTTAAGGAAAAAACGCTGACAGTCCCTGTGAACGTGTCTTTAACGTGTGATGCTTACAAGAATGGAAGTTTGTAAAGATACTCAGTTAACAAAATCCAATTACAGTCGTTCCTAATCCCTGAAAATATCCATCCGTCTAAATAATCAGTTTTTAAAAATTGTTATCCTTAAATTAGTGTAGCAATACCCGGATATATGTGCAATAATTCAGTAGTGATTTCCCCAAAACTTCCCATCTGGCATTACTGTCTGTTTCCTAATGGGGCAAAACCTGAACAGATGCAACAGTGATCATAAAGTGTGAAATCCTGTCATAAGGAATGTCACATATCAGCTACTGAAACGGGGCAAAATGAAATGAAGATTTCAAAATAAAGAATTGTGCTAAAATATGAGAAAATACATCAGGAAAAGTCTGGAAACGAGGACGACAAGGCACGCTCTTACGTCCTGTTCACGTCAGGGTATTTTTTAGTATTTTTATTTTTATATGTATTTTGTATTTTTGGTATTTAGATGCATGAAATACAAAAATAAAAAAGAGATATGTGTTGCTGATGCAGATTCACAGATGTGTTCCTGAAGAAATTTGAGAAGACAATTAAATTTATCAGATCCTGAGAGCGAACACGATGTTTTAATAACAATCAGGGTATAACATGTGTTTCAGGTTGTGTAGATTATTAAATGTTACAACAGTTTTTTTAAGTTTAGGTTAATTCACGTCACTTTTTCCAAATAGAAATTTTGACAAATATGTGTTTTCACACACTCTTTACTTTTACTTTAATTTTACTTTAAGTGTGAGTTGAAAACTTCTGTCAGACACTTAAAAGCAGTCTTTTAGAGTCACGTCTCATTAAAAATGAACACACACTCCACAGCTGTAAACTTTGAAGTAGCTGAGCATGGTCTTTGGTTAAATGCAGTTTTTTATATTAAAAATAAACCTTAAAATGCCCCAAACCTTTCCTCCTGTGGTTCATAATTTGTTCTCACATACAAATGCACGTGTGTGCATAACGTTTACGGCACATATGCAGTTTAATCTAAATTTGTTTTAGATAATTCCTTGACAAACCGTCCCGTTTCAGCTTGACATGTTTGTTATCTTTGGACGCTGCAGGGTGTCTTGTGGATTTCAACGTTCAGTGGAGTTAAACAATGGTTGTCCGCACAACACGAGATTGGAAAGATGGACTCACCGCTGTGTGTGTGTGTGTGTGTGTGTGTGTGTGTGTGTGTGTGTGTGTGTGTGTGTGCGCACGCACGAGTGAGAGGGGGAAGGGACCATAGGTGAAAGGTGATATAGAGAAAATTCGTCCCACCGACGAAACATCGGGACATTCAGTGATCAGTTTCCCATTCTACTCTTGTTTTTTTTCCTTCTCAGGGATTTTGGCTGGCATGGAGCGAGAGAAGGCCAATGAAGACAGTGAGGAAACACACATCTGTGATAAATGCTGTGCTCAGTTCTTCACTTGGACCGAACTGTTAGAGCACCACAAAGTCTGCACTGAGGATCCCTTGGTGCTGATAGTGAAGGACAGCGAGGGGATGCCTGCACCGGAGGAATCTCCTGTCGGGCCGTCTCCAGTTCCCAGCGTAGCGTCCAGTGACTCATCTGCTGCAGAGTCCACGGATGCCGGCTTTGAGCTGGGAGAAACACTGGTGAATGACAACGACAGTCTGGATAATTTGGAGGAAGGGAGGGAGCGGGATGAAGCTATGGAGCTTGAACATTGCCCACAGGACAAATACACTACAACGCCTAGCCCCCATCCCCCGGATTCAGCTGAGTCCACTCCTTCCCAGATGTCTGCAGCTGCCAGCTACAGCATGCCGAGCACCAACGTGACACTTGAGATCCTTCACAGCACCAGGGTGGCTGTTGCCCAGTTTTCCCAGGGGATCAATAGCAGCGGTCCAGGAGGGAAGGCAGCTTCAGCAGCTATCCCGGTGATCCTGGAACACCTGCTAGCTCTGCAGCAACAACAGGTCCACCAGCTGCAGCTTATAGAGCAGATCTGCAGCCAGGTAGCTGTCATGAACAGACAACCAACACAAGCAGCATTAAACCCAGTCTCCAGGTCCCTGTCTTTGGCTCCTAACCCTTTCCCCTCACAAGGCATCATCCCTCCTCCCGTCCTGCCACTGTCAGGAACGATTCCCTCCGCCATTAACGGACAGGCGGCTGTTTCTTTGTCTTCTGTGCTTGAAAAGTCACAAACCCTGCCCTCACAAACTATATGTGGACAGCCCACATTTAAGGATGTCACATGTACCTCAGCCTCCTCAGAAAACACGACCCCATCTCTCTCCAGCTGCAGCAGCAGCAGCATCTCCACGTTGCTGCCTCCTTACACAGGCTCACACACCAGCAGTGTTAGCAGTACTCAGACACTGAGCTCCTCCAGCCCCATTTCGCTGGCACAGAGCAGTCTACTCAGCTCTTCTTCTAGCCTGCCATTTCTACCTCAGAGCCCCCCCAGCAGCGTCATTTTTCCCAATCCCCTGGCTAGCATTGCCGCCACAGCTAATGCACTTGACCCTCTCGCAGCCTTGATGAAGCACAGGAAAGCGAAACTGCCTAATGTGTCCTTGTTCGAAACGAAGCCCAGCCCAGAGGAGCCCTTCTTCAAGCATAAATGCAGGTTCTGTGCCAAAGTGTTTGGCAGTGACAGTGCTCTGCAGATCCACCTGCGCTCCCATACAGGAGAGCGGCCCTTCAAATGCAACATCTGCGGCAACCGATTTTCTACAAAGGGGAACTTAAAGGTGCACTTTCAACGGCACAAAGAGAAGTATCCTCATATTCAGATGAACCCCTTCCCAGTGCCAGAATATCTGGATAATGTGCCAACAAGTTCTGGGATTCCCTATGGAATGTCCATCCCTCCAGAAAAACCTGTCTCCTCCTGGCTGGATAGCAAGCCGGTTGTAGCAACTCTGCCAGCCACTCTGGGTCTTCCGCTTTCCTCCACTATTACTAGTATCGGCGGCTCAAATGACCCTGTAAGTGTAACACCATCTGTTAAATCTTCCTATGAGCCAGCTCCTGGTGAATGTGTATCTGTGTCACCTAACCACAGAGGCAGCGAGGCTCGTTTCTCTCCCGTTTTAGAAGCCTCCAGTGTGCTGAAAACAGAGGGGGTGCACCTGCCCCAGAGCTGCACCAGTAATCTGAGACCCAACCTTGCCTCTGAAACAACCAGCACCACCATCCCATCTGTGACCACCACACCTGAACCCATCGCCTCAGCATCTCCTGCCTCCAACTCTCCTTCTCTCTCATTAAACTCAGACGAAATAAGACTCCCATCGTGTGGCCTCCTGGATTCTATGCAACCATCTGAGACCTCAAAGCTTCAGCAGCTGGTGGAGAATATTGACAAAAAGATTACAGATCCCAACCAGTGTGTCCTCTGTCACCGTGTCCTCAGCTGTCAGAGCGCGCTCAAGATGCACTATCGCATCCACACAGGCGAAAGACCCTTTAAATGCAAAGTGTGCGGCAGGGCTTTCACCACCAAAGGAAACCTGAAGACTCACATTGGCGTTCACCGAGAAACTCTCCCAGTGCAGGTGCAACACTCGTGTCCCATTTGTCAGAAGAAGTTCACCAATGCTGTTGTTCTTCAGCAGCATATCCGCATGCACATGGTTGGTCAGATTTCAGAGTCAGCCGCGGTGGACGGGCTGCAGGAGGTGGACAGCAACGTGTCTTTCAATGAGAACAACTTTGACAGCCTGAGCAGCAATGGCAATGACCTCATTGATGATATTTCAATGGAAGAGGATAATGAGGATGGTGAAGAGGAAGTGGAAAATATGGAGGAAGGCGCATATACATCTAAACCCTTAATCTCTGATTGTAATTCTCCCCCCAAGTCTTTAGCCATTGTGTCAAGTATAGCAGCTCTGGAGAGACAAATGAGAATGATTGATTCTGCTGTAAGCCTAAACCAGTCATTTGGTACAAAACCCCTAATTAATGGTTTTAAAGACAGCAGCCAGCTCAATATTGAAGGCGCTTTATCAGAGAAAAGGGTGGAGAACTGTAGTGAAAACAGCCCACATGTGTCCGAGTCCTCCTGTTCGCCTTGTGTATCAGCGTCTCCCTTTCAAAGCAACTCAGAAAGCATGACGATCAAATCACCGGCAGTTGACAACAGCAGGCCAGAATCCCAGGAGCCTTTGGCAGCCTCAGTGAAGAGAGAGCAATTTGAGTCTCCTGCCTCTGCACCAGCAGCTGCCCAAGAGCCGAGAGGAACACAGCCCGGCAAACTATGTGTGAAAGAGGAGATGCCTTACAGTATGTCATTCCAGCTGAGCAGAGAGAGAGGTAAGCTAAAAATGCCATGTAAATGTTTATTATAATAACCTTAAAAAACAGTTTAGTTTTGTAAAGATAACTTTATACTGCAGGTATTCCAAGCCTGATTACCAGCACTTCATCGGGCTTGATAAAAACTGAGGTGAATGGTCACAGTCAACCGAGCACCCCGATGGAAGGGCACCATCCTCCGTTTAGCATCCACATCACCCCAGCGTATCCGTCAGTTGGTAGCCCAGGTATGACCTCCCTGCTAGGCCCTGCGCCTCCTCGGCGAACCCCAAAGCAGCACAACTGCAATGTCTGTGGGAAGAACTTCTCCTCAGCCAGCGCCCTGCAGATCCACGAGCGGACTCACACCGGAGAGAAACCGTTTATCTGCTCGATCTGTGGTAGAGCTTTCACCACAAAAGGCAATCTGAAGGTAGATAAAAACTGATGTTTTTTCTGGTGTGTTGTGTTGTGTTGTGTTAGGACCTTATCAAGGAAAACTGTTCCCTATTGCTATTAAGTTTTAAAAAGTGCACAGTAGGTGAACCAGGACTCATTTTACTGTGGTGAATATTGGATAAGACAAGACTTCCTGCAAGACGGGAATCCTTTAGACCAAGAACCTGGTTTCAGTTTTAGAGAAACAAAGCATTCAGAGGATCTCTTGTTCAAATGTGTCTAAAAGTAAAACAGTCCATATTGAAAAACAGAGACAGATGAACTAAACGAAAACAGAACATTTACCAAGCATACATATTCTTCTCTACATGGTATCTTTGCTTATAAGAATCCATTAACGCGAATTAGGAAGCATATCGATGGAAGCTTAAATCATGCACCTTTCAAAATAAAAGACTGCTTAGACTATACAGGTTTCTGTAGGATTAAAACTTTGTTCATCATTTAGTGCAACATCATACTAACACTGACAAAATCTCTGCTATTCACCACTTGGATCTTAAAAATCATAACTGATTATTACTTTTATTTCTTAAATGTTAAGAAGTATCAAAAGTAATTCCCATTAGAATTCCTTAGAACCCCAGATTGCACCTTCATAATGTTTGTTTTTGTCCAAAAACAAACAAATATTTTACAGTATTGAATAATCAGAAAGGTTTCTGATTAATTATTAATCAACAAATCGATTCTGGATCAAACAATAAAAACTTGCTGTTCAAACTTTTATTTTGTCAGAGCCTAAAAATGACGTTTAAATAAATGTATTTGAACCATCAGGGTGTGTTTGAAAAAAATCAAAAGATCTAACATGAATAAACTGTCAGCTGTCCTATAGGTGATATATAACTATGTTTGTATTTTGAAAAAGATTACCACATAACACTTTAAATGCCATTTTCAGGTTCATATGGGAACTCACATGTGGAACAATGCACCGGCAAGGAGAGGCCGGCGGCTTTCTGTGGACAACCCCATGGCTTTGCTGGGTGGAGAGGCAGTGAAGTTTGGAGAGATGTTTCAGAAGGACCTGGCAGCTCGAGCCATGAATGTAGACCCAGGATTCTGGAACCGTTACGCGACAGCTATCACCAACAGCTTGGCCATGAAGAACAACGAGATCTCGGTGATCCAGAACAGAGGCATCCCTCAGCTTCACCCCCTCTCGGCAGGCATGGACAGAGTGAGCACCGCAGGAGGTCCAATTACCAGTCTAACCAAGACAGGCATCGACCTGGGAAACAACAGACATTTTTCTCTGCTGATTGATGACAGTAAAGAAATTGGAATCAATTGAAAAAAAGACAAACGTTGTGAAATTATGCAAGTTATTATGGACATTAAAATATTTGTAAAACACCTTGTTTGTTCTTATGTATTATATATAGACTTGAAAAAGAACTTTTTATGACTCAACAGAGAATAGTAGGTTATTCACATTTTGCTATTTTACTTTGCAGTCATTTGTGAATGTGTTTTTCTACACAGTAAAGAAGTTGTTCAACTCATACTGTAATTGACAATTCCTTAGATGTATGGTTGCTCTGAAGAAGGGAACATATGTCCGATAATCAATAATGCAAAGAGTCTGCTTTCTCCTCTGGACACCTGCCCGCTGCTGCTACAGTGAGAGCAAAGCACAAAATATGCTCGTGAACATCCACATCTATGAACTGAAAAGATACGTTGTCAGTGTTATGGTGAGAAATTGTCTTTCTTAAACAACAGTCGGACCGAATAAAAATCAGAACACACCACCTGTATGTTCAGATCTATACGTGACACTCCTTAGTTATTACAGCACTTTTTTTTTTTTGCTTAGAAATCACAGCCAAGAATAAGCTTTTTCATTTACTTTTATCTCTTTCAGCAAGGATTTTTTTTTTTGGCAAACAATAAAATGGCCCTCATAAACTAACAGCTTTAACAAACTGATTCTTTAGCTTGACTATATTTTATCATTTTAGTAGAACTGCAAAGCTACGTCTGAAGTTTTCAATTAAATCTAAAAACAACCATCAGTAATAATAATAATAATAATTGTAGTATTTAAACAGGTCAATGAGTTGTGTTATCTGTAATTATTTAAATCAAAGAAAATAACAGAAAAGTAAGTCAGCAGTCAACACTAGATTTCATAAAGGGAGACCATGTCAGCCAGTTTCAAATCAAAACTTTAGGAACAAAATAAAGGCGTATATTTTGTTAAGTAGTTTCTATAAATTCGGATTAGAACAGCTGCTTCTCAAATAATTTCAAAATCATATGCAAAATGCAAAATATACCACCTATTAAAGGTATCGTATCATCCTCCAAAGTCTTATTTTAGCGTAAGCTATATTTATTATTTCACTACACTGATTAAATCCGCGTGCAACCTTCGGTTACATCTTGAAAGCGCAGTTTTCGCATTGCTACATTCAGAAAAAGCCCACTTTGTTTATTTTTATTTATTTATTTATTTTTTTGCACACACGCTGCGCAAAACAAGCGTTGCGTGAGATGAACCCCCCGCCCACCCAGTTTGTGCTCTCTAATCTTAAATTAGTGAAGCAATTTTTTCCTGGCTTGACATTCATCACTACGACATTTTTAAATGCCACGCGAATGCAGCACAAATCCCTACGCTTTTTGCGTGGCATCGCATAGGTACTGCCCAGCCAAGATGGCTGACAGCATCCCGTTAAATCCGGTGCGGAAGAACTCGAAGAGAATCCCGTATTACAACTCAGCCAGGCTTTCAAGGTATGGACGGGGTAGCTGAGCTGTTTTTTCTGTCTCGCACTAAAGCGACAGTCTTGTTGTCTGACACGTTTATGTGTTTTTGCTTTGCTTTTGCTTCCCGGGGCTCGGATCTGTGTACGGGGGTCGTGCTTGTTAGCTTGTTTTGCTAGTAGTGCTGTTGACAGCTCATTAGCGGTTTCTGCTTTGACAGCTGTTTAATTTTATCACACCGCCCCAGGTAACGCTAGAAACCTGCGCAATATGTGCTTTTGCTTTTTTACAAGTTCCATAATTCAGCCTGTCAGTGTAGCATATGTTAGTGATAGTTATCTGCTGTGTTCCCTCGGGCTTTTCATTTAAAGTCACATGATAGCTGTGCTGGCGTACTACGTCACATGATATATGAAGATAGTTACTTTCTGTAGTCGTGATTCACCATCTTGCTCATCTTTCAGAATGGAGGAAGATGAGCTAACACAGTCCTCAGGGTGAGGAATGGACAGGAAGCGAAGTAGGCGCATAACAAGGTACTTGTAGTTCAAGAGCATCCACAGCAAATAGCTTTGGGTCATGTTAACGTATAGGCAAGTGGCTAATTAAAGGTGGAAGGTAAAACCTCGACCCCTGCAGGGTTAGAATTTGGTGGCCAAGTTAAGATTTAAGTAGAAAATGTCCTAGTATGTTTCACGTCCACTTGTCTCCTTTGGTCACGGCAAAAATAATAAAAATTTCTCTTCTTCCTGTGGTGAAAAACATCTAGTGATCTTCTTTAGGATGACAATGCCTCCACCCATAGGGCACAAGGATTGGCTGGTTAGTTTAATGAGTATTAGAATGTTATAGTTTCAATAACACAAGATTACAACCTAGTTGAATTCCTATGGTAGATTTTTGAGTGCTGTACACCACTGTAATCAAAACAGGGACTTGTATAAAAATCTAAAGCTAAACTAAAGGTTTTCTAGTAGTACATGATGGTTTAGCAGTTTAAGATGCCTTATGGGCTGAGAAACAGAGAGGTACTGCTTGCTAATACAAGACAGGTATGCCGTAGTGAAAAGACTGCTTTATCTTTATCTTTTTTTTTTTTTTTTTACACTAATAGGGACCACGTTTTACAAAAAACATCAAGTTGTGGCGGAAAGGATTAAAACTTAAGTGAAACCATAAATGGGTCAGTAAAGTGTTTACTGAGGGTACAGGTTAAGGGTACAGGTCAATTTATCATTCATCAAACAAAGTAAACAGAATTTTCCAGCCTTCTTTTTCAGTGAGCTTCAGTCATTGATGACAGACTGCCTAAATCAAAGTCTGAAACTTGTTGCTCCGAGGTGCCAACAGCAGCACTAACATTACAATGCAATAACAGTGACAAAACATTATATGTAGCAACACAGTTTAAATCAACTGTAAGCAAAAAAAAAAAGTGGCCTAGGTAGTGTTTTTAATGGGAATTTTAAGTCAAACTATAACATAAATGCTTTATCCTTTAGTTCAACAATAACTAAATCAAATAAACCATGCAACATCTCAGGAGCCTCCACAGTATTGAAATTAAAATATATTTTATACTTGGGGATGTTGTGTCTTGGGTCAGACTTATCAGCCAGTTGCTTAAAACCCTACTTTTCCACTAGCTCTTCCTGTCATATGAAGTGCAACTAGTGAGTGCTCCAGTGAGTCATTTGTTTACTTTTGGGTCACTCCTCACCAGCTGCTATTATCTCGTCTTTCATAGCCTGGTTTTACTGGATGGTGTGTTTTTTGCTTCAAGTGGAGAAACGAGTTTGTTTCCACCTTTAGCAGAGACAGTTTTCTTGCTTATTCTGCAAAGCATTGTGCTTTTTTTTTTTTTTTTGGAGGCTGTTGAAGTAGTTCGTTTCTAAAATGTCGTCAGAGGCTGATATGTGGCTCTTGCTGTCAGAGATGTCTGGGCTACACTTGTTGTTGTTCGCACTAAGTATTGTAAACACCTGGCACAGCTCTATCCTTGATATCACATTAATGACACATTTTTATAATGTAAAAATATGCACCCCATATTATTGTGGAAGGTGGCACAACCTTAGAAGGATTGTATTGTCCCATGTGCACACATAAATCACAGACCTCAGCAACTGTAAAAGGTGTTTTGTAGTGGGTGGTAGTAATGTGCAATTCAACTGCAGTATATTAAAAGGCAAAAGTATTCAGTTTTATATACAAGGAGTGCAGAATTATTAGGCAAATGAGTATTTTGTCTACATCATCCTCTTCACGCATGTTGTCTTACTCCAAGCTGTATAGGCTCGAAAGCCTACTAGCAATTAAGCATGTTAGGGGATGTGCATTTTCATTCAAAATAGTCAACAGGGTCGCAAGAAGCGTGTGGGAAAAACCAAGGCGCAAAATAACTGCCCATGAACTGAGAAAAGTCAAGCGTGCAGCTGCCAAGATGCCACTTGCCACCAGTTTGGCCATATTTCAGAGCTGCAACATCACTGGAGTGCCCAAAAGCACAAGGTGTGCAATACTCAGAGACATGGCCAAGGTAAGAAAGGCTGAAAGACGACCACCACTGAGCAAGACACACAAGCTGAAACGTCAAGACTGGGCCAAGAAATATCTCAAGGCTGGTTTTTCTAAGGTTTTATGGACTGATGAAATGAGAGTGAGTCTTGATGGGCCAGATGGATGGGCCCGTGGCTGGATTGGTAAAGGGCAGAGAGCTCCAGTCCGACTCAGACGCCAGCAAGGTGGAGGTGGAGTACTGGTTTGGGCTGGTATCATCAAAGATGAGCTTGTGGGGCCTTTTCGGGTTGAGGATGGAGTCAAGCTACTGCCAGTTTCTGGAAGACACCTTCTTCAAGCAGTGGTACAGGAAGAAGTCTGCATCCTTCAAGAAAAACATGATTTTCATGCAGGACAATGCTCCATCACACGCGTCCAAGTACTCCACAGTGTGGCTGGCAAGAAAGGGTATAAAAGAAGAAAAACTAATGACATGGCCTCCTTGTTCACCTGATCTGAACCCCATTGAGAACCTGTGGTCCATCATCAAATGTGAGATTTACAAGGAGGGAAAACAGTACACCTCTCTGAACAGTGTCTGGGAGGCTGTGGTTGCTGCTGCACGCAATGTTGATGGTGAACAGATCAAAACACTGACAGAATCCATGGATGGCAGGCTTTTGAGTGTCCTTGCAAAGAAAGGTGGCTATATTGGTCGCTGATTTGTTTTTGAATGTCAGAAATGTATATTTGTGAATGTGGAGATGTTATATTGGTTTCACTGGTAAAAATAAATAATTGTAATGGGTATATATTTGTTTTTTGTTAAGTTGCCTAATAATTATGCACAGTAATAGTCACCTGCACACACAGATATCCCCCTAAAATAGCTAAAACTAAAAACTACTTCCAAAAACATTCAGCTTTGATATTAATGAGTTTTTTGGGTTCATTGAGAACATGGTTGTTGTTCAATAATAAAATTATTCCTCAAAAATACAACTTGCCTAATAATTCTGCACTCCCTGTAGTTGCCGTTCACAACAGTAATCTCCTCAAGGCATTTACATTCAAGGGTAAAAAACCATATGATATTACAAATAAAACCCCACCAATCAGATCCCTTATGGTTAACACTTGGCGACAGTAGGAAGGTAGAACTCCTTTTTAATAGGAACAGATATCCAGCAGAACCAGCAAGGGGCATCTATCTGCTGTGACTGACTCGAAGGGTGAGGGGATGGTACCTCACTGAAAGAAAAATGGTAGAGTTGTATCTAGCTTGCTTATTATGCCGATAAAATGGCTTGTATTCTGCCAGTGTAGCTCTGGCAGTTCATGTTAGACTGAGTCTATTTCTCTAAATTTGTCAGCACCAAGTCTAAAATAAAGAGCTTAGTTTCACTTGAAGTGCATCGAAGCAGAAACACCAGTGCACACCAGTGTAAAAACGCAAACGGCTATGTTGCCACGAGGGCAGGGATTCAGGACAGGACAATAAATCCCACTTTGTTTCTAAGACCTGTAAGTTGTGTCTAATTTTACTATATCTCCTACTATGGCTAAAAGTACATTTAAACTTGGACTTCCTGGGAAAATCCTCTGCCACGCTGAACTCGTTTCTCATGATAGTGATGAAATTAATGTGGCAGTTTATTGATCCCTGTAGAGGAATGATGAGAGCTGATTTTCTCAAACTGTTCCAAAGCATTTGTCCTGAAGCTGATGGAGAATGCTTTCCCACTGACACTCTGAGCAACTGTTGGCAACACCGTCAACGCTGCACCGGAGAGGCAGAAAACATTTTTACAAAGCAGCCCACGTTTCCCACAGGCTTGAGTTATTATGTAATCAGATGTGGGTGTTCCATCGCAAGAAACACTGGCTAATAATCCACTTTTTTTTTTTTTTTAGCAAGTTCGAATGGTGTGTAAACATATCGCACATTTTGGTAACAGTGAAACATTTCCCAGATCATATGACTCAAAGCTTTGAGCACAATATTTACAGTTTAACACTACTACCTTTATGTTTATAGATCTGTCTAAAACAGTCTTTTTTTTCTTATCCTCTTTAACAGTTCATCTCCCTGCATATTGTCATTCAATCAGTGTTTGTTTAGTTATAACTTGAGAAATCTGTGTACCTGTATCGACTGTTCTGCTCATCAGGTTCAGACTTGGCATAGCTGGGTCTTTGGCTATGAAGGGAAGGATTTGGGGTATGTGACCAATGCAAGTGTCCTTGGATGCAGTGCTCTTAAAAAAAACAAAAAAAACACTGCTTACTCTGAAGGTGGTGATGCTATGCACAGGATGTGTGCTGATTGATTGAAAGATTTGCTTGAACAAACAATGGATTGACAGCAGAGTTCACCATGAAGGGGAAAAAGTGTGAAAAGAATCAAAGGTCAAAAATAAAGAAGTACAAATGGTGGTTGGAGTGAACTGTTCTGGTGGTTTTGAACATTTGGTTTCTTTGTATGTTTTCACTTCTGTAATCAAAAGAAACACCCAAAACAAACAAAAAGTAGCCAGTAGTAGTTGTATTTTTGACATAACCATTGATGACAACACACTGATGCAACATGCGGATACTAGTCTGCAAAGCTCTGTGTAGGATCAATACACAACCTTTACAAGACACTGAAGTGCAGTGCTGAGTGTGTGAAGTCATTTGAATGAACAGGTCTTACTTTTGTTTCTCACTAGAAGTTGTTCTTGAATGTCAGTATTTCCCCTACAGTGACAGCAGCCATGTGTTTGACTGTGCTTGTGAAGATATTGAATGAAAATCTTGCATTCCCAAGTCTCAGAACCTTAATTTTGGACATGACAACTAAATGCCAAAATCCTGACTTAAATCTTAAATTTTAACCCTAAAAAAAAACTCTTTTCTTAGGTTTGTTATTTCTGATAGTAATAAACTCAAACGGGTTCTTGCAAATACAGCTGAACATAAATGTATTTAGTTTAGTGCCTCATGCTATAAAAAGGCTCCTGAGATCATGCTGCAAATCCAGGACATTTGTTGGTGTTACAGTTTATCAAACTTCTTTAGGGATTTAATCCATCCATCAGCAGGCCTGCAATACTAAATACCTTCACTCACTTATGTTATTTTAATAAGCAGTTTATATTTTCAATAGCCGTAATCACTCAAACACATTTGGTATGTGTATGCATGTAACTGGACTTTTAAAATAATAACTTAGTGTGTGTGTTTGTTTGTGTTTTTAGTGGACATCTATAAATTGTTGCTACAAAAATGAACTGGGTTACACTCTTATATGACAATTAAAAATTAATTGCTTGCAGCTGAACTTCATTACTATATAGAGACAGAGTTATTTAGCTTACCTTCATTTAACAGAAAGAGTAGGATACTCGTTTTGGTGTTTAAAAAAAGTAAATGCCATATTCATGAACCCCCCTGTTGTAGTCCCTTAGAATAAATGGCACCTCTTTTTGATGCTCAAAGTGCCAAAAGAAAACTTTGAACAACTCAGGAGAACTTTCTTCTCATTATGACTCAGTTATTTGAAAATGATCAGGATGTTGTATGAGGAACTTTATTTTTTGTACCAAACTATATGTGATAAGCACTTTGCTGTGCAGAAATATGGGTGTATCATGACAGGATATAAGCATGAACAGATTCCTGTTTGGCTAAGTTACAGCATTTGTTACCGGCATGTTTCTCTTGGCTCAGATGTTGTTGGACTTACAAAAAAAAGCGCTGCAATTTTTTTTTTTTTTTTTTTTTTTTTTTTTATATTCAAAATCTCATATAAATGAAACAAACTTTAAGATTAGTTCTACCAAATTTTATTTGACAGAAAATACTTTTTTTTTTTTTTTAAATGATAAATAAAGAAACAAATACTATAAGCATGTGGGGGGGGGGGAAATGGTCTGGACTGTGATCTGTCCAAACTGTGATTTTTAGAAGTGAGGAACCAAAACAAATACATTAACTGGTAGTAGTTGCTACACAAGAAATAATTATAACAAATATTTGTTTTATGATTTGTATGATGAATTTTACTCTTGTAAAATTTCTATTTCTATTTGTGGTGAGGCTGAATTGTGTTAATAGGGTTGTATTTTATGGAAAACACCATCATCATAGAGGGTGTTGATTTTGTGGAGACAATGAAGTGAATGTATAAACCAGCCAAGCCTGGTGGTGCACACCTTCTTCCCTTGTTCAGAAACAGAGCTTTGGGAGTTTCTGTTCATATGGGTTATAAATAGGTAACAGGTTGTTTTGTAGCAGAAAGTCC
This sequence comes from Aulonocara stuartgranti, assembly GCF_965226115.1. Taxonomy (NCBI): domain Eukaryota; kingdom Metazoa; phylum Chordata; class Actinopteri; order Cichliformes; family Cichlidae; genus Aulonocara; species Aulonocara stuartgranti. The sequence goes on from NC_138957.1 coordinate 28,986,324, forward strand.
TCTTAACCAAGTGGCATTATCTCCGGTCCTTCAACTAAAGTTGCAGACGCTCTCAGCTCAAACAAAGTCTGGCTACAGCAGGCGTCTAAATGTTTTACTGCTGGGGAGGGCCGCATCTGTGAGTTTGGACCTTAAGCTCTTAATCCTGCTCATGCTACGTTTGCTTGCGCGCATGTCCACGTTTATTTATTTATTTTCAATAAAGGACACTCTTGTACAGTGGAGTGACCTTTCAGTCTGCTTATATTGTATTTTTTTTTCTGAATGTATTTGATAAAAATAAGTTCTGGTTTCTAAAATGAGATTTGAAGTTTAATTAAAAAAAAATCTAAGCAAAACACAAACCTCCCCAAATGTTAAAATTGAATGATGTTAAATTTGAATTAATTCAGATTTGTTTGTTAGGGGTTTTTTTTTTTTTTTTTTTTTTTTTTTTTTTAGTACAGTAAATTTTATTTACTCAGAACATCCACCTCAGTATAATACATGGAAGATCAGTACTTGTATGTGACATTGATCAGAAAAATGTTATTAATCTTTTCAGCTTTATTTTGCCTGTTGCTGATATGAGACTCTGAATCTTTTACTGCTATATTTAATTGGCATCCTCATTTTCATCACGTAATCTGGCAACGTCACTATAAATATTATTGAGGTCATTGCAGGGTTGACGTGACCACAATGTGTTTTTTGTTTTTTTTTTTTCTTATAAGAATCTAGACATTTATTAGAGAGCGTCTCATGAATAAGGTAGTATATCTTCTCAACGGTGTTTTTAGTGTTTATTATGTGAAAGTGCTGTTGGCTCTGCCCTTCTAACTAGCTTTAATCTTGGCTTTTCTCACTGAATCTTGCACATCTTGTACTTTGAAGTGCTTTTTTAGTATTTATTTATTTTTTTACCTTGAGATTTCCTTAAGTATAAAGTTGGTCATAGATGCTGTTACTTGTTCACACTGCTTGGATATACTGTTTTTGCGATTTAAGATTAAAAAGGTTGAGTTTAATGTAATGAATAGAGTACTTTTTTCTTTTTTTAAACTAGTAAAGTGAACTTTGACAGTTTTTTTTTTTTCAAAATTTATTTATTTTTAGTACAGTCTCAGCAGAGAATGTGAATACTTAAGACCTTATTCATTTGTGTTTTTGGACACAATCTGAACACAAGTTTTTTTTTTTTTTTTTGCCACTCACGTCAGGGACCACAGATTGAGTTGTACACATCAGACTTCATGTGCAGTGGTTGGCACAGTTATGAGATGCTGAATTTTACAACTAAAACAAATGAAAACACTGTTACAAAAAGGAATGAAGCACAAGAGTTGCTTTATCGTGTTGTCATAATTTTATATTTAAATTGTTTATCCATTTCAGCATGTTTCTAAAATTGTTCTCCAACACACATACTTACCCTCGTTCAAAGTAACTGAGTCTTCCTAACACAGCTTACTGTTCTTTCAGATACTCTTTAGAAGATGAGCCCTCTAACTTGGATGAAATGCCCCTGATGATGTCGGAGGAAGGCTTTGAGAATGACGAGAGCGACTACCAGACTCTACCCCGGGCCAGAGTCAATCAGAGACAGAGTGGCCTCGCCTGGTTCCTCCTGGGAGGATGGAAAGTCCTGTGTGGGAGGTACCTCTGCACCATTGTTGTTAATATGTTGATTTAATGATTTTTTTATAGTGACGGTTTAGGCAAAATATTGATAGTTTACATTTTGGGTTTATGTATCTGGGTGTTTTCTGATTATTCACTCAAGCCCTGCTATTTTTTAATAGGAAAATTCAATGAAAGCATTTTAAAGCAAAAATAGATTAACCATGTTTTTAGTGAAGTTTCTATTTCTGACCTCTGCTGCAACCACATATTTTTTACCTTCTGCCAAACACTGCACCACCTTCTTGAATGTTTTCTAAATAAACTTAAAGGAACCTGTAATATAAGTTTCTAGCAATTAGACTACTTGAATAATATTTGTAATAGAAGCTTGTCCATAACAGATCTGTAAACACACAAAAATAGATTGCAAGTTCACTCTGGGATATAAAATGGATTGTGCTTGTAGCCCAGTAGTCTTTGCTAAATAACATATTTTCATAGCAAAATACTCGGATATGTTTTGCCAAATGCTTTACTGATGTCGCCTTATTTTTAATCTACAGACTAGAGTAGTCCAACTGGACATTTAACATTTCCGAGAGTCTTTCTGTAAATGCAAGCGTATTGTATAATGTCAGCAAGCATGCTTGTGATGATCAGTTTGGATTTCAAACGCACCGGTAGCTGTGCATGAAGTGCAAAGAGAGGATAAGGGCATGTTTTTTGGTCGGGTTCCTCGATGCGCACCATCAGTCCAAAAAGATTTTCAGGTCAAACAGAACAGGGTGGTTTATCCGACTAATGATTTATTTGACAGGTTTTGCCCTCTAACGACGCTCCTTTCAGGCTAAGAGGACTGTTTGTTTGTGTACATTTATAAACACTTGTTTGTGTAGTACTCCAGTGCCCAAAACGTAACATTCACCGCTGCTGCAATTTCATAGCATATTCGGTTTTCAGTTCAGTTTTGTTGGTAGTGGTACGTGTCCAATTGAAGCTGCATATTGATCCCCCTCCCCATCCCCCCACTAATGAACAAATCGGATTTTTCACAGCTGACCAGTTTGATGCTTTCCAGTAATTTTATGTGTGCATAGTGTGGGATTATAAAACACAAATAATTCACAGTGAATAAGCCCCGACTGTTCAAATGGCATATTATTTGAATAGCATTCATTTGCTCAAATAATCGCTCTTATGAATCTGGACTCAGAGTGCACAGAGACAGAGAACGTCGAGGCCAATACAAACAGGACTTTTTACCAAAGTTGATTTATTTAGTTTCATGTTTTGCCAAGTTGCTTAAAATGTGGAAAAGCCAAGCCGTTCAGCATGACGGTATACACTGACACTCTCCCCTCTTTCCCCCCAGGTGCCAGTTTAGGTCATGCTCAGATCACGCTGCTCTCATTGAAATTTACCCGCACACTATGCCACTGTTTGCGTTTGATATCAGATATGGGAGATAAGCCCCCATTGTAGTCATTACCAGGTTGATGGAAAGTCACTTACTTTTTGAAAAGTAAATGTCAATCTGAACCCGTCTGTCGTTATTGAGTTTTGATAATATGGTGGTAATGATGTTAGTGCATACAAGCAGAAATGGACTAGGGGTAAAACTACAAACTGCATATAAAAGTCAAGTTGTTACATCTGCTGCTGTGTTGGCATTTGTTAACTGTGGAGGTGCAACACATAAACATAAATATCGGCTTCTCAGTGCTCAGTACCAAACTAATAAAATATTAAAAATGGAAGTTCAGTAAAAGTAAGGCACAGGCACGCGTGTCAGTCGAAGCAACGCTCCACTATTTTTAAGCCTTGATAGTATCCAAAAATGATTCAGTGTGGAGTTGTTATGATGGAGGAAATTACCAATTGTACCAGATTGCAAACTTACATTTTAACATGTATATCATGGGAATTGATTCACTTTTTGAATCAGCCCCAAGTGGCCACTGGTAGGACTGCAGTTTTTAGCTTTTTTTATGTTGCCTTCTTTTTAACCTCAGAGGTTGCTGTTTGGGTAAAACTAACAAAACTAATGCGTGTCAACCAATTTCATGCAGTAGTTTGGTTATATACATGCAACATGTTTGACTCTTAAGCTTAAATTGATTATCCAGCTCTGAACTTGTCTGACTTTTAACATAATTAGCAAGGGATTTCCCACCAGGAGAGATGCTAACCTTTTTAGATGATTCATAGCGTTAAAAGCAAAGGACCTCTTTATACAAGTGGGTCAAAAAAAAGCCTTGAAGATCTAATTTACACTGATGAGACCTGGAATATAAATCACATCAGTACTGTAGGACGCAGCAGAACACAGCTGTGAGGCTCCATGGCTACTAATGGTTTAACAGCTGAGAACGTTAATGAGAATGAATAAACCAATTTGAAGTGGACGTCACGGTTGCGTCACTGTAGTTGCAGAAAAACAGGAAACTGGTGAAAGATGCAAGAAAACTGGTGAATCTAAGGAAAAAGTAAAAATGTCTTTTTCTGCTTCTTTATTTATTGCAGAATATAAATGAAGAGAATAAGATGGCCTGCTGTTTGGTTCGTGTTTGCAGTTTGGATAAGAATTGTTTTTCTTTTATATATAGTATTTTTTTTTTTTATATATGTTTACACACACAGTTGCTGTTGAATTGTGAGTTATTGATATTTATAGAGCTAGTTGAGTCTCTCTATCGCTCACATTTATATTACTAATGTAAATTTTTGTTTCATTTTTAAGGGAAGACAGTTGTGTTGTCTCAATGTATCAGCAGCAGCCATACCATCCTCTCCCATTGCACAACCCCCTCATTTAAATGAACATGTTTGAATAGACATATTCACTCAGTGTGCACCACTGTTGCCACAAAGAAGCTGGCTTTACTTTGGAAACCCCCACCTCCAGTTACAAAAGCCCAATGGATTACCACATGTACTGATATAATTAGTAGGGAGCTATTAGTGGCGTTACTGCACAGTGCTAGAGCTGGCACTGTTTAAGCATTGTAAGCAAGGAAGGGCAAAATCACAGATTTGCTTTAATCGCTTTTTCTATGTATTGCTTAAATTTGTATCCTGTGTTGTGCAAACTCGACAGAGATCCTCAAAGTCGTGTATTACCACAGAGTTTATTTTCTGTTTATTGGTTATATTTTTATCTTTATTATTTTAAGCTCTATGTGTCCGGAGAAAATTTTGAGAATTTGTGACATCAATAATGATTTAAAAACAAACTCGCGCAGTTACAGAGTGATTACTGAAATGTAAGAAGGCTGAAAATACGTTTTAGACTCTGGTTGCTGTGACAAATATTAAGTTGAATTTTAGGTTTTCAAAAATGTTTTTTCTTATTTTGAAAAAACCTGAAAAAATAAACTGTTTTATATATGTAAGATGTTTCCTTTTAATCATCTGTTAAATTTATTTTGTGACCTAGTGTGGAACTTTCTGACTCCCCTGGTACAAAAAAATATCCCCAAAAAGCCATAAAGGCAGTTCTGTCTTGTTGTTGTAATTTTTGCTTTTTTTTTTTTTTTTTTGGTCTGTTTTTAATCATATTGACATCTTCTTTTGTAAGCTGCTGTGACTGTCTGGCTCATATATGTCGGAGGAAGAAGGAGCTGAAGGCAAGGACAGTTTGGCTCGGCTGCCCTGAGAAGTGTGAAGAGAAGTACCCCAAAAATGCCATCAAAAACCAGAAATACAACATCATCACCTTTGTGCCTGGGGTGAGTGGCAGTAGCTCCCACACAACCTGTAGCCTGCTTCAAATGAACTGTCTTGCTTTGGTAACTGAATTCGCATTTCGTGCCCTGATCTTTGCTCTTAACGCAGCAGTTTTTCCTTTTATCGAGTCCATGCTCCCAGTCTTTATAGTGTCTACAGTACAAATTCATCCTTTCAGTTGAAATCGGTCATTTATTTTCACTGATTAACAGACTGTAATGCACAGGAGCTTTCACTGGATCTCATTGTTAACTATTCTGTCATTAAGTTAAGGGTTTACTCTGTAGGGAACAATAGAGATCCATCAGAGTTACTTATTAAAAAGCAAATGGTTCCTTGATTAAGAGGGCTGCCTTCAGCCCAGGCCATTAAATGTCAACTGTCTATTAGAGACGTAGATATTCTCGTCGACGGTGAACAAAACGGCTGTTTTTCTCCCTCCACTTTGAATTATTAAATACACACGAATTGAGTTAGCAGTATGCATTTTCCCCTAAAGGTCAGGAGGTTCATTAACTGTAGAGCGTCGTGCATTGATCCCATTGTCTCTGATAATCTGTGACTAGACACTGGACTCTCATTATTGCAAACATTATTCAAAATTTGACCTTAGATGACTAGAATACTGCGATCTCCCTGGTGATAGATGGCACATTAGCAAAGAAGCTTGAGCCGCTCACAAGAGCTACTTTGGTATGTGTAATATAAGAGCGTCTCTGGTGATTTCCACCTGAAATGGTATCTGATTGAGTCAACCTCATGTTGATTTATCAACACAATGCGCCTGTTTTCCTCCTTCATTTGAAGCTTTGGTCACGCAGTGCAGGATTATTCTTGAAAGTTTTAGGCACTGACATCGTACCTAGTTGCCCTTACATTTGAAATCTGCACCCTGCGTGCCATTTGAAACAGACGTTCTCAAAGTGTCAGAGTTTCCATTAGGTTAATGTAAAGTTAACAGCATTAACATGTATCTTGTTCCCTCTTGGAACGTGTACAGTAACCCATCCCGTCTGGTTTGTTTCTGCTGCTGCATCCTCTTTTATCTTGTCTGCAGCTGTCGTCATCTTTGACTCACCTTGCTGACATGTTCACTCACCTCGCTGAATCTTTGTCTTCTGTCCCCTCTCAGGTTCTCTACCAGCAGTTCAAGTTCTTCCTCAATCTTTATTTTCTAGTGGTGGCCTGCTCGCAGTTTGTGCCATCACTGAAAATCGGATACTTGTACACATATTGGGCACCTCTGGTAAATGTTTTTATGTATTTATTTTTGATCTATCAAGTTGTTTGCAACTAAATTAAATGTACAGTGAAGCCAAATTAGTCGTACTATTGGAATTCAGCAAGAGAATAAACCCATATTTTTCCACTTTTTACTATTGCAACAGTTTTAAGTGAGAACCTGCTCCAATTTGTTAATGTTAAGCAAATGCCAGTGTAGTTTAAATGAATGGATTTTATTATTGATAAAACTCAGTTTTTAAAGCACTCCTTTGTCGATCAGGGTTTTGTGCTAGCTGTCACAATGGTGCGGGAGGCTGTGGACGAAGTGAGACGTTATCAGCGAGACAAAGAGATGAACTCTCAACTCTACAGCAAACTGACAGTGAGAGGTTAGTGAGACAACTAGAGACCTATTCACCTTCCACCTTATTCGTCTAGCTGTTTGCTGACATTATGAAGACTCTTATTCCAATGATTGAGGCTCCATGCAATTAAAAGATGGCTTTACACTTGCAACAGAAGTCATTCTTCTCACTGTAATTGCATTGAGTCTTTTTTTTTTTTTCCTTCAAATTTATAAACACCTAAGATCTGTGCCTTGTGTTGATTGTAGCACTTCACAGCCACCGTGTACATATGTACATGTTTGTGCATGCAAGCGCAGTGAAAGAGGAAGGTTCTCAGCGGATATTGGGGTGGTTTAATTGAGAGTGACCTTCTATGTCATTGTTTTTGTCTGACTCTGACCAGAGATGAAAACAAAAGGGTATTACGTTATCAAGCTGGAGATAATCAATCAATTAGAAGGTGAGAAGGGGGGAAAAAAGAGCAATAGCAAAAAGTGGGCTGTGGTTTTAAGAGTCGGCATCATTTCCATGGGCCAAAAATCAATATCTGCATTTTATTTCATGACATAATTTAGTTTGAAGGTATTTCAGAATACAAGTCTAGAGTCTTTCACAATTTCTGTGCTTTTCCTTAGGTAAAATTCAAGTGAAAAGTTCAGACATACAAGTTGGAGACCTGATCATCGTGGAGAAGGTAAATCTCTCCTGTCTTTACCTCTAGATGCCTCTGCACGGAAGGATTCAGTTAGGTGTATTTGCTTGATAGGTGCTGATTTGACTCATTTTTTTAAGCTATTTAAAATATATAAAATAGGAATTTGATAGTTTAGCCGACATTTTTGGAATTTATTTTCATATACGATGAAAAGATGTTTGTTTAAAAGTAAAAGCAACCACAAAAAGGTTCTAAATCCTTCAAAACATTAGCTTGAGCTTATTTTATAAGCATTTGCATCTTTGCTAACAGGCAGATATTATAAAACAGATTAATGGATTTGATTTAAACAGTACGGTGGGAAATGTGTTTTATTTTTTTGAAACTTAAGATACATTCTCAATTCTAAAAATTTAATTAAAAATGATCAATTTGTGATGTTTGGTTCTAGGTCAATTCCAGCTCCAAATTTTTATTCTTGGACTCTTAATATTTTTTTTCCTTCTCTTCCTTTAATGCCACCCTGTCTTTCTAGACCACTTTCATCTGATTGGCTGCTATTCCCAAACAAATTGGTTTGTTTACTAGGAGTTGGTTTCTGTGCTCAAAACCCCAGAGCTGTGCACCTGAAATAACTGTCTGAGGGAAATCCTCTCTCACTGACATCAAACACAGCCAAGAGTATAAAAAAAAAACTGTCTAAAACAGAGTATTTAGGGTGAAACTTGTGCTTTTGGGTCCTTTCCTATACACCACTGTTACAGTGATATATGTGAAGTAAAATGGTGAAAAGCACACTAAGTCCATTTTAAAATTTTCATTGCTGTGCATTAGATTCACATAAAGTGAAGTTCACGTCAGGGTATTGACCATATTTAATTATTCAGGACGATTTGGAGGGGATAGTGCTCAATGACACACCACCTTTAACATTTTCCTCCTTTCTTCTTCTTCTTTTCCTAGAACCAAAGGATTCCTGCAGATATGATTTTCCTGAGGACATCTGAAAAAACTGGTGAGCAGATGAACTCCGGGTCTGTTTTATTTTTTTATTTTTATTTTTTTTATTTTTTATTTTTTAATCAGCCATTGTAAAGCAGGACAAAATATGCTGGAGACGCAAGTAGATCAGCATTACCTGTACACACCTGTAACGGTATGTTTTCCAAAAAAATAACACAAAGAATGCTTACAGTTGAACTTTTGTGTTCTCTGTGGCAGTTCAGCCAGCTGAGTCAAGTGTATTTAGGTGAGAAATGTGACTTTTCCCTACACTTCTAGTCCTTTGACAAGTCACCCTGTGATTCATATGATTTGTTTGGGTGACTGACGATGCAAATTCTAATTAATCAATGAACTGCATCAGATCCTGGCTCTTTTCTGAGTGGCATCATTTCCATCAATCTTTGATATGTCAATAAGCTTGGCAGGAAGTTGTTGATGTCTTTGTCTCTAACTCACACGCCCACACACATCCACATAAAATAACATATTTCTCTTTCGCACACAGGCTCATATATTTTGTCTTTCACATACTCATATACACCCTCACATCCCAGTGGTGTCACGTGAGAAGCTGACCTGCCATTACTGCAGAGGGAAAGCATGAATCATCCCACTTGTGTTAATGTTTTCCATGATACTTAACCCTCCAGGGATGGTTTATAGTTGCCCTTTTACCCTCTCTGTCAGATAGTTGCTCTCATCCATCAGTTTCATATGTAATATTGCCTCAGATCAATACAGGTCACCACTGCTCAATTTTTATCAGGCTTTGCGGTGTTCACAGCAACCACAGAGGCTTTCTGTTGTGCTACAGGTTCTGTATTAATGCTCAAGTTATTAGATTAAGACAATTTCTATGTGCTGCGAATATGTTTACGTTCTTTAGCACATGGTAATGTGGAAGCATGCTTTTCAAGCATGTTTTTTGGTTCAACAAAGCAGTCTCATGGTTTTGGCCTTTAATTGTTTAATCCACAGGATATACTTTTTAAACTTTGGTCACTGTCAGGTTTCTAAAAATGCAAATGTTAAAGTCTATTGCTAATAAGTAATAACATTATAATGTGTGTTAAAACATGCAAAATGCCACAGAAAAATTGTCATTTTCAGAAGAAAAGCTTTTTGGATTAAACGTGAGTTATAATCTATTTGTCTTATATGGGAAAGTCAATTAACACAACAAACCAGTAAGCATGGCTACATGAATAAGTATCTGTACCCCACTTTCAGTGTGAAAGAGCAATGCAAAGTATGCAATCACAACAACTGTGCAGTCTTTGAGAGCTTTTGTGTTTTTCCAGGTTCGTGTTTTATCAGAACAGATCAGCTGGACGGAGAAACAGACTGGAAACTGAAAGTTGCTGTTGGCTGCACACAACGACTGCCAGCAGTAGGGGTATGGATACGTTAGTGAATCTCTGGTAACAAACTGTCTGTGAATGAGTGTTGAGTTATCACTAACAGCGCTGCTCATCGAATGTCTGTGCTGTGATGGAAACCTAATCACTGATGACAGACGGCAGGAACAGTCTGAACCTGACAGCAGCTTCCTTTAACTGGAGATGATACCCAACACTTCAGATTTGAGTTTTTGTTTTTTTGTTGCCACTTAATGCAATCAGATAATTAAAGTTTCAGCAAGTCATTTGATGATTGAGCCACGGCTTCTGTATTGGGTTTCAAGGCACCCGAAGATGGCACAAGCTGTCTTTAGTTGAGCCAGTTTTCGCGTTGTTAACACGCCTCGCTTTTATACTTCATTAAAAGATTGTTCATTTGCCAGAGAATATTAGGAGCTAAAGTAAATTGGTTTGATGCGCTTTCACAACAAGAAGGGTTGCTGACTGAATAGTTGAGGTCCTAACTAATCAAGTATGTCCCCCCATCTTACGTAGAAACTTTTATAATATAAGCACTAAATTATCATCATGTCTACACCCACTGAGAAGGTATAATAGTTTATATGTTCACAACTCCAGTAAAACATCTGCTAATTATGCTGTTGTTTCTATATTTAAACTAATGACTTTCATCAGGGTCATGTATTGTTCCTCCATCACCATCCATACTTGCTGTCTCTAAATCATCGCTGCACCAACTCTGTGCTTTTGTCTCTAAAATGCTGGAGCAACATAACTCTCCATTGGGGGTTCAGTAAAATAATCTTCCCTGCTCCTCTTTAACCGCTCTGCCCATGTTCTCGATAGGAGAACACTATCTGAGCACAGCTGAGGCCTGCCTAACTGCTGCCGAGGCTCCACGCGCTGCATTCCTGCCTGAATAATTTAATATTTACAATCAATTTTTGTTCCACTAAGAGGGGGGAAGGCTGCTATTGGGTGCTTGACAGGCCTTAGGCTGCAGTCTTATTTGTCAGGGTGACTGAGAGAACAGATGATTGAATGGTCGTGATTCAGTGGTGATTGTTGTGACTTCCTGAGTTTGTTTCCTTCTTTTGTTAAGAAGCCAGATCCTACATTTATGGAAGTGCTGTTATCTTAGTACTCCCTTCATTGACTCTGTTGATTCTCTGTTTGTTTTACTAAATCTTGCCAAAGAAACAAAAGATCATACTAAAGGTTTTGCTCGTGTAGCAAGATCGGTCTTATTTATTTGAGCAACTGTGCTAAAGTTATTATTACACAACACGCTTTATAGTACATCACATATATATTAACTAAGACTTAAGTTCCAGCAATATGTTATTTTAAACAATATTTGCTGCAATATCCAATTATTCTGCTCTAATAGAAATTAGTGAGGCTTTTATTTTCAAATTTAAAGTATATTTTTCTAACATATTTTCACTTCCAAATAAGGTGTTTAGTTTGAGTGCAACAGACTGTAAAATACTGAAATGCTAACACAGTTTTTACTCTCCCTTGAAAACAGCTGGTCTCTTTTCCATTTGTAGTTTTCAGAAGAATTGCTCACTCATATAACCTAGTTAAATGAGGCTGTGTCTCATTTTCAAACTAATTAAATGGCACCTCTGTCGTGTCTTCTTGTCTCAGGATCTCTTCTCTATCAGCGCCTACGTCTACGCCCAGAAGCCTCAGCTGGACATCCACAGTTTCGAGGGGAATTTCACAAGGGTACAGTAGCTCGTTGACATATTTATAACCTGTAAAACAAATCTCAAAGAAATGCAGATTTTTCTATAGAACGTGGATTGACATAGAAGATGTGTATCACCGCAATGTGTTGACAAGTGACAACAATAGGGGCTTGTGTGTCCATCTGGGCCTGTTGTTATCTCCAGCAGGCATGCCTCTTACATCACAGGCAGGTTCTTGCAGCTCCAGCTCTATCCATCCTGTCTTGCTTGTTGCTCAGTGATTTTTTTTTTTTCCTTTTTTTTTTTTTTTATTAATAGCAGATTAGCGCAGCCCCCACAGAGAGGAGAGCTCCAGTACAAAGGGGGGCTTTGTGGTCCGTCTTCACTCTTGGCCACACACCAGGCTTAGTGAGCGAGCACTTCCTGCGCTCATTCATCCTCCACGGCCTTCCTTTGCATAGCGTGTGCTTTTAGTCTGAGCAGGATGGGAAAAAAATGGGTTCCCACAGATCCGCAGCAAATGAACTTACCTATTTATGAGAGTTTCTTTCTTTTTTCTTTTTTTTTCCTGAGACGGATATAGTGGCTTTGTTTCTGTGGTCTTCATTGAGACCCTCTGCAGTTATGAACACCGTACTGTGATGCCAATGTCAGAGCGGTCAAGCATTCTGCAAACTGCCATTTATTTTTCATGCACCTCTTCCCATGTTTGAGTGGATTGACAGGATGTGGGTGCTTAGGTATCATAATTATCATATCGGGCAGGCAATTTGAGCCGAAACTGGAGCCTTGACTCTGCACTCCTGACTCAAGCCATTTTCAGCATTTGTCTTTATTTAAGAGAGAAGGGTGAAACGGGGAGGGTGAAACAAGAGGCTCTCAAGGGGCTTATTTATCACTAAAATCTCATCTACTTGAACACTCTATACTGTTTTTTTTAAAAGGAGCCTCTATCGCCATGCCAAATCTAGTGAAAGTATAGGTAAGAGGACTACTGTATTGCTATAGTCGGCACAACTGTGCAGGGTGCTTGAGAAAATTAATGGCACAGCAGAGCTCAGCCATCCTGGTCAAGCTATGCACCGTCTGAGCTGGGGTCTCTTAACCATTTCTGTTCTTTCCAAACAAACTTTTCAGCTTTTTCCTTTTAATTATTGTCAAAAAATCTATCAATCAATTGGGAAATGTAGTTTTTTCATTGCAATTTTATTAAATAATGGTTATCAGATAGTACACACTTTTATGTAATAAAGCTAAGATCATTATTGTTATTAAAAAATAAAGTGGTGATCTTAGAGCCTCTTGCACAAAACAAAATAAAGATTTCAATTATTAGAAATCAGATTAATGTTTTTTACAGTTTGTAAAAGTTGAAATAAAATTTGTCTTCATTATTTTATTTTTGGTGAGAATAAAATGTTTAACTGCAGTAAATTGTCTTTTACTATTAAAGTCACTGGAGTGAAATTCATCTGTGGTGCTACTTTTGTGTTTGTTTGCCTGAGGGCCACACTGAGAAATACTAATTAGAAGGTGGCTAATTGCAGAAATAAATTCACTGCGTCGAGGTATTTCTTTGAAGCTCGAAGCTTCTTTGGTTGAAGTTTTCCATGTCTCAGGATTCTTGTTTGCTTTGTTTTTTCTCACACACAACAAAGTGTCACAAAAAGGAAGAAACAAAAAGCATATTAAGTTTGTACTAGTAATATGTAGAATTTAATTTGTATCTAAATATAATTTCATTTCAAACCACCAGTTAAGAGTTATTTAAAGTCCTAATTATGCCAATTTGTTTATTTGCAGGAAGACACGGACCCACAGATCCATGAGAGTCTCAGCATTGAAAACACTCTTTGGGCCAGCACCGTAGTTGCATCTGGTAAGTAAATGAAAGCTATTGGAGCCTTTTCATTTTTTTAAATTGAAGTGAATCACAAATATATTGCTTGTCTGGATGTTTTTTTTAAAAACCTCCAGTTTAATTTCACCTTCTGACACTTTTTATTATTGCTAAACATCAACCTAAAGATGTGAATGCATGTCTGTGTAAATGTTTTCAGAAACATGCACTGACTCATATTTCATTTTTCTTATTTTATGCATTTTCTAAATTTGTTGCTCACACTTCCTGAGTGCAGTGCTCAAGTTTTGCAAAGAGAATTCATGGGTTTAAACCTTGAGCAATCGGTTTGATTTAATAGATATTTGCTTAATAAAACCCACGATGGAGGTGGTCCTCCTTCAGTTCAGCCAAGCCATTCTGGCAGAAATGGTTGTGTCAGTTGAGAGTGTTTGTGACGCTCCCAGTGATGGCCACAGCATTGATCTGTGGTGTTGCTCTCCCCTCTGGCCTGACCTTGACCAGAAGAGCAAACACACACAGTGGCACAGAAAGCCTGACTTAGACTCGTTACATCATCTCTGCTTAGAAATGTCATTGTCCCTCACAAGACTCTTCCTGACAGACACCTCTCTCCTCTACAGTAGCGTTCAGGGCGTTTGATCTGGCCCAGATCACTGTGTATTCACACGGTTACGGGCCTCAGTCCAGCTGTGACAGGAGAATTAGTTGCTCGCATATTCAGATTGAAGCCCCTCTGCATGCTGAGCCACACAGACCATTTGTCACACCGCTCAATATTTCTGGAGTTAGAAGTCAACAGGAGCAATTCATCACCTTTCTCCTCTGATCCTGTGGCTGCTGGTCTCTGTTGTGCCTGCACTTTACTTTCCTTGTTTTGTTTTTTTTATCCATTTGTAACTTTCTTGCCATTTTTTTATAGTTTGGGGATTTCAGAGCCTGTATTTAGGTTTATTAGTGTCTTTGCTCTGCCATTAGGCTCATTTAATATTAATGACTCATTAATCCTTTTTAATAAGGCCACTGTAATGAATTGGCAAATAAAGATGGCAGCGTATTGATCAGCTTTTATGAGCTTCCATAGGGTGGCTGAAGGCCCCGAGTGTCTAAGCGTATTAAACTCCTGTCTGTTGGCTTGAGTGGCAATGAGACAAAACTGCCTCAGCTCAGCCTTATTGTGTTTCCTCTCATGCAGTTCGTCTTACTTGACCAAGATGAGTGTGTGCATGCATATTTGTGTGTGTTGTGTGCGTGTTTGTGTGTCCGTGTGCGTGTGAGATGGTGGGGGTGAGGTTCAGTTAATGAGCAGCATTACTTTCCTTGTCTCTATCTTTGGCAGGCACGGTGATAGGGGTGGTGATCTACACAGGCAAAGAGACCAGAAGCGTACTGAACACGTCCTATGCCAAGAACAAGGTGAATGCTTTTTTTTGTTTTTTGTAGCTTTGAATCTAAGGTTTTTTTTCTAGTTTCCTATACAAATAATGTCAAGTGGTATACTAGAAATATAATTATAAATATTTAAACTGTTACAATTAACGCTTAATTGTTAAAAATGTCTGAAATTTGCTTAAGATCCTCCTGTTTCCCCCATTTGATTTAGTTACCTCACTAAAATGAAGACAAACGGCAGAAGAAACAATCATAATTTTTTACACTGGATCTAGTTTTGTTTTAAGTGCTTCTGTATTGTATCAAATAATGATTTATTTTGGCTGTTTTTAAAGTCACATTGCTGATGTCAGCAGAATTTTGGACAAAATAAAATGTTCTTGTAAGCATATCCTCTATAGGTTTTAAACCAGCTTGCAAGGTATAACTCAGAAACATGGAGTCCCCTTGTGGTGTTTCCATCATAAACGTTTAAAAGCTCTAGTGGATAAATCACCTCAAACAAAGTATCTTCTATCCCAAATTCTCCTCATGCCATCTCGTTCCCTCTCACCTCTGATCACTAATCAATCACTACGACAAGGTGGTTTTTTAACCTTGACTTTCTAGATAAAGTTGGGCCTGTCAGCGCGAAAGGTCAGTACCATTTGCTAATTAACCAAAAGGGAAATTAACTAACTGAGGATTTAAATGACATTTTCAACACCAAGTTAATCTCATAGAATCCCCATTGAGCGTTTTGTCTCCGGATTGAAGTGAATAATTTTATGCTAAATATACGATTTTACCTGGAAGATGTTTTGGCTAGATAGACAGAGGTCATCTGATAGAGGCAGCAATAAACAAGATCTCAGAGGTTTTTTTTTTTTTTTTTTTTTTTTCCTTTTCTAGCTAAACTGAATCTACCATGCAGTGACTTTAACACGCAAAGTTGTCACTTCCAGCTGTCACCTACTAAAGCTCTCCGTGGCATAACATAACCCCGTCCTGCTGCAGCACCATTTTGACACCAGTGTCTTTTATTTAGAACGCTGATGTGGCCGGTCGAACAGCCGGCCAGTGTTTTGTGTAAGCCCGACAGCTGAGAGGAATTCAATATTTCAAGGAGATGATGTCAGAAGTGCCAATATGGAGACTGGAGATTGGGGGAGAAAGTCGATACAGTGCGGCTAAAGTCACAAGAACGTTTTGGTCTCATATAATCTGTTGTGACACCGACCAGGACGATGCCCGCGCTTGATCAATCTGACAGGACGTCAGGCGTAGATTCACCCTTTGTTGCAGTATAGTTACAAACTCCTGAGTAAAGAGGGAGAACATTGTCATTTGACAAGAGGCCACTTCTCAATAAGGATTCTTTGAAGTTTATATCCAAGTTCCAATACTCAGCTCTCCTCGTGTGTTTCTCAGGGCGAGTTGCTCTGGAAAAATAGAAACCTAAACTTGTTTACTAATTTCTCAAAGATCAATTTTATTTTTCTTGACTTTCTTCTTGGCCAGATTTCTAAGCTTTAACCGTTCACTAAGACTGAAGCTCTGATATTCTTTGGGTTTAATTTCATGAATATTCATGTCCCACGTCTGCAGTCCGTCATCAGATTTCACACACATGCTAAAATACAAGCCACACAGGCAGATCGAATCATTCCTTTCAGTTTTAATGGCTTGGAGATGAATGGAGTAAAATATGCACTTTTATTCATTGATAGCATCTTTAGGTTGAGGTAATTGAGTCCTTTTTCCCCCCTTGACTGAATGAATAATGACTTCATCTGATCCCCGGCAAGGCTTGGAAAATTTAGACTAGCCATTGTTCAAGCAGAAGGCGATCCTTTGCTTTTCAGGCGTGCACTGTTCTCTCTGTCTTAATTTTTCTTCATTTTAATCCACCCAAACCCGCTATTTTTCTCAATAGCTCAACCATGAACCATGTAGTGAGGCACTGGGGTGGGGAGATGCCCACCCGCTCACTCGGACCCCTTCCCCTTTCCCCACTCTGCTACTGGGAGTTTAACACCAACTGATAAATCAGTCACACTGGTCTCCCAGCTCTCCCAGTCCTCAGGGGAATGGTTTTGGTGGGGGTTTAGGCAGTGGAGGAATTTTGCTGCTTTTTATATATGCCTGCCCCCTCCCCTCCTTTTCAGAGCAGTTCCTTTATTTGAGAGAGGAGAGATGTTATGTTCTGCTGTTTTTGTAAGCGTGGTGCGTCAGATGAAAGCCCTCTGTGTACAGGGCTTTGCTGCGAGCACTGCCAGAAAGGGGAAGGGCGCTTCTTTATTTGACATCTTTTTCCCACATGCTTCATTGGCTGGGAGATACACTCGAAAAATAAAAGACAATTCTGACCCCCTTTTTTGTCTGTTTTTCTTGAGAGCCATCTCAATATGGGAACTTTCTCTGTTTTTGAGGCCTTTTGACCTTCTATTTGTTGCACTGAAAGACAATACTTCAGCATGACAATAATGCAATTTGAAGTTTGGCACAAAGTGGCAGCACCAATAAACTTACTTATGCTGTATACACAGTTTGCATGTTAAAATCCTGCAGCTGAGAGTTTGATTGGCTTTGTTTTTGCCCATGTGTCGCATATTGTAAGGTTTTGGTAGCAGATGGGAAAGTAGCAAAGACCCTTTTCTTTTCTTTTTAAGTTGCCAGAAAAGGAATAAGATGTTTTATCTGGCTTTGTATTTCAAGTTAATTGAAAAAGTGTCCTACATTAGAGAAAAATTGCTAAAAACAAATGCCACACTTAATCAGATTTTACAGAAATTACTCTCTAATCGATGAAGCATGACAGCTATGTTGTAATCGGCCCATTTTGACGTCTATCTTTTCCCCAAAGGTTGGCCTGCTGGACCTGGAGCTGAACCGTCTCACCAAAGCCCTGTTCCTGGCCCAGGTGGTTCTCTCTGTGGTGATGGTTGCACTGCAAGGGTTTGTGGGTCCTTGGTTCCGCAATCTCTTCCGATTTGTTGTGCTTTTCTCCTACATCATCCCCATCAGGTACAGTCTCAAATACAAACCTCAGAAGTCGATCCTCCCACACTGGCAGGTGTAAATGTTCTTACCAAAATAGATATAATGATGATATTATTTTTAATAATATTATTTTAGAAAAAATAATATTTTGAAGCTTGATCTTACAGTACATTCAAAACAGATTTCCTATCAAATCTTTGTGTTCAACAGATTTTTTTTATGTTGAATTTATTTTGCTTCAGTTGTTGAATTCAAAGTATTCTCTTTTTATTTCAGTTAAGGTTTACTAAAACCAGTGAACAGTGGACAAAAGGACAAGTTATTTAAGAAGAAAAAAGAATTAGCCAGTGTTTTCTTATTTCTTAGTTTATGTAGCCTTACTGTGACTGGTGAGACAAAGATACTCTTAAAACTCTTAATCTGTTTTCCCCCTTTTTTCTTTTTCTTTTTCTTTCTCTTTTCTTTTTTTTTTTTTTGTAGCCATTTTTTCTTTTTATTTGGTCTTTAATACAGTTTTGTTGTTTTACTGGTGGTGGGTTACAGTCATTTTATTTAATTTCGTTTTTTTTTTTGTTTAGTTTGCGTGTAAACTTGGACATGGGAAAGTCGGCCTACGGTTGGATGATAATGAAAGATGAAAACATCCCCGGCACTGTTGTGAGGACCAGCACCATCCCCGAGGAACTGGGCCGGCTTGTCTATCTGCTGACAGACAAGACAGGTAGTGTTTAAGATTTTACTGACAATCCGAGTTTGACTGAAATTATTTGCTTCAAGAGGAGAAATGATTTGGATGCTGGTTTAGGCTGTGCATCTTCAAATGGGAGAGACTGTGGAAGCCTTATCATACCATCAAAGAAGGTGGAAGGTCTACACAAAGTGTGTGACACGTGTGTATTATAGCATTTATGGGTTTTTAATGTTAACATTTTTAAGGTGTCTAGATCCCTACTTGCAGATTAGAAAGTGATGTTACCTGATCAAAGCACATTAACCAAAAGGAAAAACAAAAAAAACTGAGAATGAGTCTTTAATGCAGCCACATTAATTTTTCCTTTATGAATTAAGCACATTTGATGATAACTGAAGTAGAAACATTTGACACTGTGGGCATGTGTGAGTTAAAACGGAGAACTGAGGAAAAATCCAGCGTTTTCAGGTGCTTCTCAGGAGTCCTCAAGTTTTCTTATTTCCCTATTGTGGCGTGTTTCACTAATAAACAAATGGCTGCTCTTTTCTAATTCTAGACGGTGTGTCAGAGTGATAAACTCCTGCTGGGGTCCTAATATGCTTCTTTGTCTTCCCCCACTGATCTAGGTAGGAATAGATTAGCTTTAGAGCCTATTTATCCAGGTTGGTAGTTAAAGTACATGGAAAAAAGAACAAACAATCAATCCATTAGAATTGGTTAACTCTGTGCCTCTAATGTTTTTGGAAGTTAGATGCCCTCTAATCAGCTTTACGCTCTATCAGCACACGTTCTGGCAACCAACATCCATTAAACAAGGCCATTGCCCCCATTTTCAAGGATTTTTCTTTTTTCTTTTGCTTTTAGTGTCTGAACATTCACTCAGTCTTTTTGTATGCAGTCTTGTCTGATAGTTAGAAAGGACACGCAGTCCATACTGGTAATGCGATTAGGTCAGTGAGAAGGCAAATGCACTACCCTGCAGGTCCCATGATATATTGGAAACGGTCTTATGAAGACGACCGCTGTGTGTGTGTGTGTGTGTGTGTGTGTGTGTGTGTGTGTGTGAGAGCTTTCAGAAAGGCTGAATTTCTCTTAATTTTGCTATTGTATACAGTTGTGTAATAAGAAACTCTGGATGATATAAGGTGGAGACATGGTTTATTTATATAGAGCACAAACCTAACATAAGGTTCTTAGAAGCATAGTCAAATAAACAGATTGTTTTCTGTGCTGTAGTCACAGACCTGCCTCTGGAGATCTAGGTGGTGATCCAAACTTTGCAGGATGGCTGGGAGCACAAGGTGTCAACCTTGAAGGGGATTGCTTGCACATTTAAAGCAAGGACGATTTTAGCTATTAATTTTGGGAAGCGATTAGAGCTTGCACAATAAATAAGGCATCTGATACTGTTGTAGCTTGATGGGTATCTGTGTATATGTAAGATGATACAAGAAGCTGGAGTTCAGAGATGCCAAATTAGGAGCTGCTCAGTTTCTCTCAGGGAGGATTTCATCACAGTTGTGACCAGCAATAACAAAGACTGCGGATTTGTACCAAAAATGTTATTTATGTCTTGTCTTGTTAAAACACATGACATAATGATAGTAAACACAGTACTGATATTCTACACTTGCGATGGGTCTTAAACATTATCTTTTGAGAGTTTGTTGAATTGTGATTCAGGTGCTGTGGATGTTCTGTTTGTTTTATATGGTAATGTCTAAATAATCTTCTGAACTGCAGGCACTCTGACACAAAACGAAATGATATTCAAGCGACTCCACCTGGGAACAGTATCCTATGGCACAGACACCATGGATGAGATCCAAAGCCATATAGTCCAGTCATACGCACAGGTGAGCAACCTTAATGACGTGTGGTTGAGAAAACCCAGCTACTGTTAGTCTGTGTATGTCTTAAGCACCCGAGTTAAAGGCATCTGGACTTTTAAGCCTTTTGGATTAGAGGTAAAATCTCTTCATGAACCTAAAAAAGAAGTCTGGTTGCCTTCAGCTCACCTCCATGCTGATTTGTTTGTGTGCATTAATTGGTGTGAGTGTATTTGTGTATATGAAAATAACGTCCAATATTTTAATTCACTAAAAATAAAATCTATGTAAAAATTTTTAGCACTAATTTTTTTAGCATCCATATTATGAAAAAATACTTTTTTTTTTTCTTTTTTTTTCTTTTGTAAATTTCAGAATAATGATTGTTTAGTGTGAGTGTTCGCTCAGTATTACTTTAAAACTATAACACATATGCCTAACGATAGACACTGGGTACACAATTTACTTGACTTTTGAAAATTTGTGCCCAGCATGGGCGCGTATCCAGTTAAAATTAATACTTTTTTTCCCTCAGTGTTTTCCCGCTTATTCCTGCCCCTCTCTGCGGATCAGTTTAATCAATTTTTATATTGAGCTAAGAATAAGTTTTCCAGGAAAGAAGCCCATATTGTCCATTCATCATGCGGCGTCCCTGAGAGACTCCCTGTACTGTAAGCAAGTGTTTCCTCACTGGGTGGCTCAGATCTGGCTGCAGTCTTGACAGAATGATATTGTTCGCTCTCAGCCAGCTCCAAACAGCTGGTCGAGGCTGAAACCATCTGCCCCGCACCCTTATGTCTAATCTCAGCTAATGAAAAATGACTAGTCTTTTTAGCGCAGGACAGCTGAAGCAGTGCTGATCAGCAGTGCCTCTCTCATTTGTGCTATACAATACTTTTTTCTGTACTGTACTGTCACAGTGATGTGTAAAATTTAAAGAGGATCATTTATAATATAGTCTAAAAAAACCCACCTAAAGGTCTTAATTTAATCACAACTTTTGCCTACAAGTATCTGTTGTACATTTAGAAGAAATCCTCCATTTATATCTGTGACACTGTGTTTATCTGGCTGAATGGCATAATAATCTCTGCCTGTAGATCTTTCAGTCCCTTTAGATAAAGTTTGTGTACTTACTGTACTCCTGTCAGCCCCTTTCTCTGCTCAGCAGGAGTCAAGTCTAATAATAAACCAAAGTCTAATGCTCAGTAGAGTGCAGTCCTCCTGTCAACTACAGCTGGCTCTGTGGACTGTTGTCATGCTCAGTAATCGCACACTTAAACTGATGGTTCTTGTCAAAAGAGATGAAAATGTAAAAGCCCTCAAACCAAATATAACAAGATAGAGACTATGCTGCAGTCCTCTCCTCGCTGTGTCATCTAGCTTGAACAGGTGTGTCAGATTGATAAGAACTAGCTGTTTCTTACTGTGTCTGCAGGGATAAATATATATAAATATACTCCAGATTCAGTTCTTTTAGGCACTGGATCTGGTACCTTGCAAACACATTTTTAGCCATAACTCATGAATTCACATGGATATTTCAATATTTCACAAAAATGTTTAAAAGGATAAAGTGATGACATTTTGTATACAACAGCTCAAAGGTTCATGTAACTGTGCAACACTATGTTGGCCATTGTTCCTTTACTCAGTGCCATAACACAGGAACAGCCGAGCCCAAATCTATAAAGTTCTTTTAAAAAACTAAATATTTAATACAAGTCTGGACAGAAACTGTTGTCAGCTGCAGACTGTTTGTTCTTACTTCAGGCAACTTCCCAGCCATCCAGTGGTAGTGCCACTGGTGCCACGCCATCGCGGAAGACCCAGGCATCAGGTCCAAAGGTTCGTAAGAGCGTTAGCAGCCGGATCCACGAGGCCGTGAAAGCCATCGCCCTGTGCCACAACGTCACACCGGTGTACGAGTCGCATGCCGGAGTAAACGGGGAGACTGAATCTGCAGAAGCCGACCAGGACTTCAGTGATGACAACCGCACGTATCAAGCCTCCAGCCCAGATGAGGTAGATATAAAGCACAGTGGTTATCCTGGTCGTCAAAGATTAGATTATAGCTCTATTTCCACCTCGTATTTAGCAAACTTATCTAATTTGGGTGGGTCACAGTTTTCCTCACTTGTCAAAAACAATATTTTATGACTACTTTGGGTTAACAGAGGTTAACTTATTGTGATGCAGATTACATTTGGAGTTGGAAGCTGGCAGGGAACGTAAAATAGAAAGCTAATGAATTAAATCAGCACATTGTTAAGATTGAATAACTGTCTGAATTGAACACATTACAGTGCACTACATAAAATTATTTTCTTTACCTTTTAGAGTCCATTTTTTCTACAGTCACACAGATGTGTTTAAATAATCTGTGTGAGACAAATTGTCACAATACCGCCCTTGTCATGAGTGACGTTTCTGGGTGATTCCCAGCTCATTCAGAGTCTTTGGAAAAACCCATAATATATTTTAAAGTCAGCTTAAATCTTTATTTTAGCACCTTTTAATATTTTTGTAGGAGAAAACATGTATATACTAAACAAAAGGATGCGGAAAAGGGAGATTTTGCTTTTGAAACACTCATTGTAAAAATATTTCTAATCTCTTTCTGTGTCATTTATTAGCCATCCTAAATAATCCTGCTTAGTCATAATTATCATTTCACTGGCAGAAAGTCAAAGGTCATGAACTCTTTTTAGAGGTTAAGCTTTTTAATTGTCTATATTAGCTGCCTGAGAATTTACTGCTGTAACTGAAGGAAGAATGCAGCCCGGTCCCCACGAGGATCCTCAGTGTTTCCTTTCTCCATGTAACACGAGAGCTGGATTACATGGAGAACACATAAAACACAGAAGGAAAACGACAAAAAAAGTCAGGCTTTTGTTTTGTTTTGTTTTTTTTAACAGTAGTTTAATGCAGATTGGAGGGGAGTTAATCTACCCTTAAAGGCCCACTGCAGCATTATTGGCATGTTTATCACCACTGACATGTGAAGGTTCGTAAAGCCTATGTGAGACTGGCAGAGTTTCTTTTTACCCCCTGCCACCTTTGGCAATCAAAATAAAGATAAAAGCGTATTAAAAGATAAATCTAATTTTTCTGTTTTACCTGCACTACCTTCCTCCAAGTTGATGGGTATATTTATTTATATCCCCTCTTTCTGCTCTGTCTCTCCTCCCTCTATTGTCTCACACTGCTTGGATTGATCAATATTTAATTTTCTCACTGGGAGGATGAGAGGTGTAGATCTGTGATTGTTGGTAGAACTCTCCCTTCCCCTTTCACTCTCTCCTTTGTTCTTTCTCTGTCTTTCATTTCCCTCTTCTTTTGAATCCTTCGTCTCATTGAATGCAGCATCCGATCTCAGCCGCTATACTTCTCTTAGTTTGTTTGGCCCGCTCATCATTTCGGATATCATAAGCAGTCATAAAGTGGAAGCTACTGGGATCAGAACAAAGGTCGTCCGACCTGTGGTCTGATTAGAAAAAAATATTTGAGTGTAGCCTTTAAATGTGTGTGGCTTTTTTTTTCTTTCCTACATATTGTCACCTTTCAGGAGCTCGTATTAAATTACACACTTGGTCTTTCTGGATTGAGAAGTTTGACAATTATTGTTCAGCTGTCATTAAGATCAGGAAAATTGTGTCACTTCATCTCCAATGCAAGAAAAGAAAAGCATTGCAGCAGCTGCTATTTCACATTTAATATTCTCCTTTATAAAAAATATTTCTTTGCTACTTCCTTTTTAATGGCATACATGCAAGGCACGTCAATTTGATAGTGCCTGATCCTTCCAAGTTTGCAAAATTCTGTTGAAAAGCCAAGAAAAAGAGAAATCTTTGTGAAATTCCCCCTAAGATTCATGTCATGGGAAACACCAGGTTGGATCCATTCAGTTCCTGCAGTTGAAAAGCAGCTGAGCTGGTGGTCACTGGCTATTAATATTTGACTTCTTAGACTCTGTCATAGTGTTGATAATTTTTATTTGGAGCTAAAATCAAAAGCTTTGTGAAGATAACTCTGTGTCAAAAAAAGGTGAGATACATTATGTAAACAATATGAACATGCTGGGACATTGCTTTTTAATTTAGCTTTGCAGATTCTCAGGTAAATCCAATTTCCAAAGTTACAAAAAAAAGAATTTAGGTTCAATTCATTCAGTTCTAAAATCACCAAACTGCAATGCTTCCTCGCTAATTAAATGGTGTCGATTACACCACAATGATAATCAAGTAAATATACTTTTCCTTCCCGTTAAGTTTGCATGTGTCCCTGTGTGCTTATCAATAACAGTTAAAAATGTGTACAAATAGCAGGACGGCTGTGAAGGTTTGTTAAACTGGTTATGCAAGAACTTTTACTCAAATGCAAAAAGAAGACGCAAACTAGACGATTTATAGTTTTGTATTTGGGATAAACAAGTTACCAACAGAAGTTTCTCATGAATCCAGATGCACAATTTCTGCTCTGTCTTGAGATACTCTTTCAAATCTAAAGTGTGTCAAATGATCCCAAAATAAATTGAGCTCTTCAGGGTGCACCCTTTTATGTTACCAGTGACATTACAGCAGAAAAAAGAATTTAACTGTTAAGAGTCCACTTGCCGCTATTGTGATTTACATGGCTGCTAAAACACAGTGAACACAGTTGAAATGATTGATCGTGTTGTTTAAGAACGTCTGCCATTGCAGTAAACTAGTCAGCAGCAGTCGTTTTTTTTAGTAATGTTGTAACACACGCAGTTTGAATCACATGCAATTTGTATCAAACTTGACAAAGCTTTAAATAGTTTTTGTAGAGCTGATAAAGTAGATTAAAAGGACTCTGTTTAATGTCAGCACATGTTGTGTGTCAATTCATGTGTGTCCATGTGCAGCTATGTGAACACACACACAGGATAATGGCACACAGATGTGTGTTAAGTAAATATAGGCAGCCTTTTTACGGAGCTCAAAGGGGGAGCAGGAGAAATGATGGGGTATTAACAGGAAGTTCTAATTTGTAGGTCGGAGTATAATAACAACCTTTGAGTGAGCAAATTGAAAATGAACCCATTGAGGATTGAGTCGTGTGCAGCTGAACACTCACTCGGGGGCCGCAGTTCCTGCTGAGGGGAAAAAGAGGAAAGAGAAACAGAAAAACACTTATGTGGAGCTGAATGGGAAGAGCTCAGCAGCTCTGGAGATGCCGTAACACACTCTCATCCTTTAAGTGCATGTGAAAGTACATTTAATCAGCTTACATGTTGTCAACTTTCATCATTTTCTTTCCTACATAAAGTGATTTTCTCATTAACCTGTTAGTTTTAGTAAACATTCATCCTAAAATAAAGATTTTAAGTATTTTAATTTGATCCTCAAACATTGTGAACAAGTATATCTTGTCTGCTGTTTTATTAAAGTCAAAGCATCGAATCTTCCTCAGGTGGCGCTGGTGCGGTGGACAGAAAGCGTTGGTTTGACCCTGGTGAACAGAGACCTGACCTCCCTGCAGCTGAAGACTCCCTCTGGACAGATTCTCTCCTTTTACATCCTGCAGATCTTCCCCTTCACCTCTGAGAGCAAAAGGATGGGCATCATTGTTCGGGTGTGTATAATGATATCCTCCTTGTTGTGTGGTCTGAGTCATGCCTGTTTCTGTTATTCCTGCACATAATGAGGGCTAATTTTTAAGATAGGTTTGAACCTAATCTTGTAATTCTGTTTATTGTTGCTTCTGTTTAGCTTAGTTTCCACAGTAATGCCTTCAAATTTAGAAGAAACGTAGCTATTTTTATTTTCCAACTATTTAGGAGGAGTCAACGGGGGATATCACTTTCTACATGAAGGGTGCTGATGTTGCCATGGCGAGCATCGTCCAGTATAACGACTGGTTGGAAGAAGAGGTACAAATTTGAGTCATATTAAAGATTTTACTGGATACTTCCTGTAAATATAGTTTGGACAGAACTGGATCAAAGAAGCGCAAATTCCATTAAAGTTAGTCTTAACCAAATTTTGGTTCAGGATGAGAATCACAACAGTGAGTCGGTGACACTATTCCTGCACTCTTAAGTGTTCCATGTGTTTGCACACGGTTACTATAAGGCAGCACGCTTGGATTGGTGCAGTTTGTCAAATTAGTGCCTCAGCTAGTGCCAGATAAAGACTGTTACCTGATTGGTCTTTCTAAGATTCAGTTTCATTCTAAACACCATTAAAAAGGTCTTGAATATAACTTTGCTTATGCTGAAGGAACCTGGTTTAACTGACTCCCGGATAGGTCCCCGATTTGTAGATCTTTTAGATTGTCACTGCCCGAAATTCTCAATATCTCTGGCTCAGAATTGGAGTTAGGGCTGATGTAACCAGTTTTTCTTCTTGGCTACTTGTAATTACAGTCTATGTAAAATGATGGGCAGACAGCATAATTACAGGTTTTGGAGCAGGGACAAGAAACATCGTGCTCTAATCAGTCTGTGCGCATCCTCAAAACATTTTTGTGTGAACTGTTGACGCATGCTGTTCTCACATAACATAATAGTTAAGGGATTGTGGAGCTTTAAATATAAAAGATTTTAAATACAGTTGTTGAACTCAAACTAAATAAATAAAAGTTATGCTGAAAAACACCTGCTTTAAAAATGTTATGCAATTTCATGTCTTAAAAAGGCATGTTAATTTAATGTATACTAAATGTAGTCTTTCTATAATAAAGATGATACATGTTGAATCTACTGTTTAAGTCTTAAACATTGTCACATGTGGGAACTCTGCCAGTATTTTTCTCATTTGTTTCTACTTATGTGAAGTAATAAAATAACCAACATGAATAACAAATATACGAGAGCTTAGCTGCTTATGGCATCTCTATTAATGGGGACATTTCATCAAAAGATCAACAGGCCACCTACACCAGTTTGGTGGTCGAAGGTCTTGTGCGCATATGTTCATAATTATATTGGCATTATTGAGTCATTTAGCACCGGGGGCAGCTTTTGATTTAATTAGTGACCTAGATAAAGTTGAAGTAATTACAGTATGTCATATTCTTGAACAATGGTGCTAATGATGTCCTGTTGGCCGTAATATCCCGTTGTCAGATCAACGCGCTGCAGTTACTCAGCTTGTCAATAACCAATCAAGTGGACAGATTGCCCCTATTGGTGTTTCATATCAAAAATAAACTGCCATCCATCCCTTTGTTTTACTGTGTCCTCTGAATTTCACCACAGGGTATGTTATTCAATATTGATTTCTTTTGGTGTTGGTAACAATATGCTGTTATTGACAGTAGTGTCTGCATGGTGTACTTGCACAGCAGCTGCTCTAATAAAAGAACTTATCTGCCCTAGATTTGATTGAAATTAATCTCAGGGAAACATTCGCAAACATTTATTGTAAATACACAACATCTTCTACTTCAGTCAAGAGCGATGAAGCTTTTGAAAGATACTTGAGACTGAAAACACCCCTGAAATAGATCTCTGATCTCCTTCCTTTCAGTGTGGGAACATGGCCAGAGAGGGCCTGAGGACTCTGGTGGTGGCGAAGAAGTGTTTATCTGAGGAGCAATATCAGGACTTTGAGGTATGCAGGTTTATCAGTTGTTGGTTTATAAGGAACGATGTGTACCTCTTTAAATCTAATATAGTCTGCTTTGACAGCCCTCCAAATGAAAATCTAAATATGTGTTTTCACTGTACGGTCATTTTTGAGGGTGAAGTTCGTGGTTCCTCTGGACTTTTAACTTACACTTACTGATATAACTGTCATAAACAACATAATGAAAGAAGAGTAGATGAAACAAATGTTTAAGTAACTCATAAAAAAAAGGAATTCTTTGACATTAGTAAACAACCACAAACCCATCATAATCCTCAGATCACTTTCATGTTTGCCTGTAAATACATTTATTGATTTTTGTAGTCTCTGCAGTTCAAACTACTCTAAAGGGAGAATAACAGGCGTGTCCACTATTTGCGGTTCTGAAGCTCTGAATCGCTTCATGATTTTATTCGTTATTTTTGTTCTTTCTCCTTTTTTTGTGCAGAATCGCTACAATCAAGCGAAACTGAGTATCCACGATCGAACCCTGAAGGTCGCAGCAGTGGTGGAGAGTCTCGAGCGAGAGATGGAGCTTCTGTGTCTGACTGGTGTGGAAGACCAGCTACAAGCAGACGTCAGGCCCACGCTGGAGCTGCTTAGAAATGCTGGCATCAAGGTCGGTGCAGAAATAAAACTGGACGCCAGACCGATGCTTTTTTTTTTTCGTCAGATCATCTCCACTTTGATTTATTTACTTTGTTGCAGTCCAACAAAACTATTAAAGTAATAGTGACATGGTAGTGTTAGTGCAAGGGAGTAAAAGAAAAAGGTGGAAGAAATAATTAAAAGATTAAAACAACTTAATTTTTCTCAATTGAGACTGAAGAAAAATTCATTTTGCTGCTTGTTAGCATTATGTTTAAACAACAATATTGATACCTTGAAGGAAAGTTGCTTAATAATTACTTCAGGAGGGATAAAAAGCAGGAAAACTATAATATTACACCTAATCAGAATTTGATGTATTTTCATGTTAATTAACCATGAAGTGTTGGAGATAACTGAAGATCTTATTTGTTTAATTTTACTCCATTTTTGTGCTGTTTCTGTAACACTTTGTGTTTCTTCATGTTGTTTTCTTCTCAGATCTGGATGCTAACTGGGGACAAGCTTGAGACGGCTACGTGCATCGCTAAAAGCTCTCATTTGGTTTCCAGGAACCAAGACATCCACGTCTTCAGACCGGTACGCTGTTTTATTTGAAAACATGAAGTGTTTGCATAAAAGGACCTGTCGGCTAGTTGGCTGCTTCACACTCTGGGTGTAACTCAGTTTTTCAGGGAGGGTGGATAAGAGATTATGGTTACCATACCACCTTTATTTTTAAAGCAGTTTAAAATAAAACTACTGTTTTAAATCGCTGTAATAATAATAATTATAATGGATTGCATTTATATAGCGCTTTTCGAGACCCTCAAAGTGCTTTACATTACAATTCGACTACTCATTCACTCTCACATTCATACACTGGTGGAGGCAAGCTACAGTTGTAGCCACAGCTGCCCTGGGGCAGACTGACAGAAGCGAGGCTGCCATATCGGCCCCTCTGGCCAACACCAGTAGGTGTCTTGCCCAGGGACACAACAACCAGGACAGACAGAGCTGGGGATCGAACCGGCAACCTTCAGGTTACGAGATGAGCTTCCAAACCCCCTGAACCACATATACAAATAGCATAAACAATAAAACATGTTAAAAATTAGGGAATTAGAAAAAATAGTAAAACAAATAGAGTCAATCTCTTAAAATGTGCCAAAGGCTTCAGCAAATAAATATGTTTTAAGAAGAGTTATAAACTCAGAAAGAGCAGAGGTCTGCCTAACGTGCAAGGGCCAATCATGCTACAACTTTGGAGCAGCTACAGCAAAAGCACGGTCACCTCTAAATTTACCCTTGGTGTTTGGCACCTTAAAGAGCTGCTGATTGGCAGACCTAAGGGAGTGGGCAGGTGTGTATGGCTGTATTAAAAACTACCGTATTTCCCGGACTACAAAGCGCACCTGAATATTAGCCGCACAAGCTAAAATCAGGGGAAAATCCTGTTTTGTACATACATTAGCCGCACCTGACTAAAAGCCGCAGGTGTTTCAATGTTGACTTATCATATGTAAGAGAATATGCACAAAGGGAATTGTCAGGAAAGAGATGGCTGTTTGGAGACACACCCCTTTTATTAATATTTTGAAAAACAAGTTATGGGTACATATTTGCACATGTAGTACATAACAGTAACCTACAGCACACCAGAAAAATAGATTCGGACTACCTTTTAGGCTCAGGTGCAGTGACACGGCTTTAACAAGAAGAAAAGTCAGTCATTCACCATCTTTCTCTTCTTCCTGCGCTCTAAAACCACCAAAGTCCTCTTCTCCAATGTCGGAAACGAACAGGCTCAGGATGGCTTCGTCATCCACTCTCCGCTTCTCTCCTTCGTTGTCACTTTCAAAACCAAAGAAATCCTCGTTGTCAGTGTCAGAGTCGAACACCCTCAGAAGGGCCGTGGCGGTGTCCTCCTCTCCATCATGCAGCAGTCCAGCCCTTCAAAATCCGTTGGTGATCGTGGATGTTTTCGCACTTTTCCACGCTGTCAGAATCCACCGGTGGAGTTGGGCATAACTTGCTTTTCGCAAGTTTATCGCCGCTCGTCATCCACGCCTCCCGCTGAATGCGTAGCGCTACTTTGAAGTTTGTTTTTCGCGCTACTTCGTACGGCACTACGTTGCCTGGTGGACGGACATGTGACTAACATACCACTCTTGAACCCCGATCCTTCCGCCAGGCAACGTAGTGCCGTACAACAGCGGAACAAACAAAACAAATCGTCTTACGATATGACAAAAATCATGGAAAATCCATAGAAAAGCCGCACCTGACTAAAAGCCGCAGGGTTCAAAGCTTGTGCAAAAAGTAGCGGCTTATAGCCCGACAATTACGGTACTTTTCTATCCACTTTTCTAAAAGCATATATATTATGTTAGCTCTTCATTTCACGATTGCATTTTGCCTCTATACAGACTGTCTACCTGCATGTAAGAGAAGCCTGCCTGCCTGATTAGTAGAAATGTGTCTATAAGTAAACTTCAAAGAGTAAATGGAAAGCTTATGGCAGTCTTGTCCACTTTGCATTTTCCAAAACAGATAGCTGTTCACTAAGATTAAATGTGCGATAACAAAAAGCCTAAATGATCTTGTGGATAATTGTATTGTGTGGCTCTCAAGCAGGTCTCAAACAGAGGAGAGGCCCATCTGGAGCTGAACGCCTTCAGAAGGAAACATGACTGTGCTCTGGTCATCTCAGGAGACTCCTTAGAGGTACTACAGCGCAGTGCAGTGACGCTTGCACAGCCGATGATGTTGAGGGTGTACTTCTTAGCCAAAACGAACACTTTGGAGTTCACCCAAGAAGTGGAGGAGTTGGAGAGGGAAAGATAATAAAAACAACTGGAACAGTGAGCTGAATTTAAAAAAAAAAAAAAAAAAAAAAAAAAAAAAAATGAAGTTAAGCAGGAATTTAACATTTTCACTGTGTTTTCTGGTCAACAAGTTAATTTATGTCACACAACCTTTGGGGTTTTTTTGGTTTTTTTGTTAGTTTTTTTTAAATGTATGCTACTTCCTTTGTGGTGCTACAGGTGTGTCTGAGGTACTATGAGCACGAGTTTGTGGAGCTGGCGTGTCAGTGTCCGGCGGTGGTCTGCTGTCGCTGCTCTCCAACTCAGAAAGCTCAAATCGTCAGACTCCTCCAACAGCACACAGCCAACAGAACTTGCGCCATAGGTAAGTGTTGACAGATATAGGGGCGGCAGACCTGCTTGCCCACAAGGCATTTGGCTACGATCCACGGACAGCCTGGGAAAATCTGTTAGCGGGAGAAAATATCTGTGTGAATTTAGCTCCATCTTTTCGAGAGGAAAGTGTTTACCATTTATAAAACTCTGGTGAACAGACAAATTAAACCAGACCGATTTCATACTCGTGTTTGGGATACAAGCTGAACTGGTTTGTAAAATGCTTCAGAGAAAAACACATAATTTCACAGTCTCTTAACCGTCCCATCCCAGATGTGACCATTTAACATCACTGATTTTAGTTGGGTTAGAGGAAGATTCATGTGGTCTTAGACAGAGTATTACTGCATGTGTCCACAAGATGGCAGTGAAAACTCACTGATTTAAAAATGCCCATTCCAGCTGCTACTTCTAGAAACTGCATCATGTAATTTGTAATTTTGTGGCAGGTGATGGAGGAAATGATGTCAGTATGATCCAGGCTGCAGACTGTGGCATCGGGATTGAAGGAAAGGTAAAGCCTGCTGCACATTTCATTCAGACCTTGTGTGTCTTATCCTGGATTAGGTCCAATAACTTAATTTGGTCATAAAAACTCTAAAAACCTTGACTCAGATCCCTCAGTTATAAAACTGGTAAAACGAAGTGGCATGTCTTTAAATGTGAAGAAAAAAGAAAACGGTTGTTCTACTTTAGCTTAGCATCTTTATTCTGTTTGTTTCACATAGGAAGGGAAGCAGGCGTCGCTGGCTGCAGACTTCTCCATCACTCAGTTTAAGCACATTGGCCGCCTGCTCATGGTTCACGGCAGGAACAGCTACAAGCGTTCTGCAGCGCTTGGCCAGTTTGTCATGCACAGGGGCATGATCATCTCCACCATGCAGGTACAGCGATAGTTAAATTAAAACACAGACAAAACACTACAAATGCTGTATGTTTCTTGTTACATATTTTGAGCCTATATTTTGCTTTTGATCGTTCCTAATGAGTTCATCATGAAAGTTGTTTTGCGGTTAAAACGAAATTACAAATTCCCCACAGCGGGGACATTAAAATTCCTCATTTGGTGACTTTATGACACCAGTTTTGTGTCCTGTCCTCAGGCCGTCTTCTCCTCCGTCTTCTACTTTGCCTCTGTGCCTCTGTACCAGGGTTTCC
Source organism: Aulonocara stuartgranti (assembly GCF_965226115.1). Taxonomy (NCBI): domain Eukaryota; kingdom Metazoa; phylum Chordata; class Actinopteri; order Cichliformes; family Cichlidae; genus Aulonocara; species Aulonocara stuartgranti. The sequence goes on from NC_138957.1 coordinate 29,019,240, forward strand.
TCATGGTCGGGTGAGTACCTGAAGTCTCATGGGGCCAGTGTAAGGACAGCTTCACAACAGCATAACCCTGATGCAAGCTTCTACAGTATTCGATCATATAACCTTCAGTTTTGTTGCCTCTCCTGTCTTCGTCTCTCATTTCTTTCTCTTTTTTTTTATTTATTTATTTTTTTTATACTTTGTGTGTAGGTATGCGACTATCTACACCATGTTTCCTGTATTCTCCCTGGTCCTGGACCAAGATGTGAAGCCAGAAATGGCCCTGCTCTACCCAGAGCTTTATAAGGACCTCACTAAGGTTTAATCCCATTTTTTTTAATCTTTGGTTTTGACAGCTTTCCTTCGTTAGAATTTAAACAAGTAACAACATGTCTTTCTCTCTTTCAGGGACGTTCATTGTCTTTCAAGACTTTCCTCATTTGGGTTTTGATCAGTGTCTATCAAGGTGTGTTTTTCCTTATCATTCACTCACATTTGCTTCCTAAAATCAACTTTCAAGTTATAGCAGAACCATCTACAGCGTGATTCTATCTTTAAACTGTCAGAGCAACTCTTCAGCCACCATTTCATCATTTGTGCATTGTCTAGTAGCACAGTCCCAGGGCCCCTTCAAACCCTTGCACAGTCCGTTTCTCAGTATCTAAGGTTTCCAACTGCCATCCGCTTTTACATGCAAGCTTTTGTCTGTCCAGTAAATCGATATTTCTGTAATCGCTAAGCCATGCAGCGAGTGAGAAAGATCTATGTTCTTGCTCAAGCGTGACTTCCTGACAGCTCGAGGTTTTTAATTAAAGGCCAATACTCGGTATGTGGAGAGGAAAAAAAGCAATATGAAAGGAAGAAAATATTAGGAACTGATCGGGCATAATTTATTACAGACGTTGAGTCGGTGGAATGCGCTGTATTAAGCCAATATGAAAAAGCAATTACGTGATCAGTTATAGGCTATTAAGCTCAATTTGTGTAGTGTTATGATAAAATGAAAGGCTATCAAGATACAGCAGGCGCCCAAAGATGAGTGTGTGTCTGGACACTCAAGAGTGAGACACACTGGAAGTCATTGTGGATCCTTCAGCCTCATAAATAATGTTATTGAATCAGTCCTTATCTGCAGACACCATAATCCTTAACTCAGTGTCCCAGACCACTGTTGATGAAACTGATAGACTGGGCCAGTTAATCTTTAGAAAACAATCGTGATTTCTTAAAGGGAGATCTGGTGCACAGCAAGTCCTGAATGAATAATGAGTAATGTAATTTTAGTTAAGCCCAGACACTTAGACCAGACCTAATCGTGCAAAAAAGTTTTTAAAGTCCGCATGTTTCCTTTGGCGCCACCAGGGGGCATCCTCATGTACAGCGCGTTGGTGCTGTTTGAGTCGGAGTTCGTTCACGTGGTTGCCATCTCCTTCACGGCGCTCATCCTGACTGAGCTGCTGATGGTGGCGCTGACGATCCGCACTTGGCACTGGCTCATGGTGGTGGCTGAGTTCTTCAGCCTGGGTTGCTACCTCGCCTCACTCGCCTTCCTCAACGAGTACTTTGGTAGGTATACCTTTCCTCTGAGTTTTTCACTACTGGTTTACTGACCTTTTAAACATTTAAGGTTTCAGGAGATAATAAGAATATCTTTATATTTAAAAATCCTATCAAATAGTTATATGAAAGCTTGTATGAGAACTTCTTGTTGTACTTTAATCTACTGAATATTTTCTCATTAAAATAAAACCTTAGTCTGAACAACCATGAAGAGTGATGCTAATATGCTATTTTTCAGTTGCTAAATAGTCAACTAACCTGCTTGTGAACAGCTTGAACAGTTGGTGTGAGGCTTTTACTTTTGGTTTGATACGTCCAGTATTGATTGGTCTGAGTACTTCAAGGAACCGCCTTCTTCTTCGCTGTGCCCGCTCTGTTTAGTTTGATGTAACACTACTTGGCACCTAAGTGTTGCGCTGTTGTTTAAACCCTCAGCTCTGTGCTTTTATTCCCTCCTCAGTCTTTTTCTTCTCTCTGTCTGTCCTATTTTTATTTCTTTCTTCACTGCTAACTTTTTGCACTGCACTCACTGTTTCTGCTGCACTTCTTTTGCTTCTGTGTGTCGGCAACAGGCATAGGCAGGGTGTCGTTGGGAGCTTTCCTTGGTAGGTGTACAGCCTGTGAATTCACACCCCTTTCTCCTTCATCTGTCTCTGATATTATGTATCTGGTCTTGCATCTGTATGTTTGCATCATCTTATGTTCTTGGGTTTATTTTGTCGTGTGGGTCGTTTTCATCTCACGTGTTTAAGTTTTTATTTTCATGCTTTGACCAATACGCAATCACCAACATAATTTTAGAGCGCGATCATGTCGCTGTGATAAAGTCTTTATCTTTCCTTCTCCCAGACTCGTCCTTCATCACGACTTGGCCTTTCCTGTGGAAGGTGTCCGCCATCACACTCGTCAGCTGTCTTCCTCTCTACATAATCAAATACCTGAAGCGCAAATTTTCACCACCAAGCTACTCCAAGCTCTCCTCATGAGCCAAACTGGGATTATGTTTTTGTTAGGTTTGTAGTTCTGTGCAGCAATGAGCTTTGTAATTTTCGCACTTTTTGTACACACTGGTCCTCAGTGATGGACAGAGGAAACACTGGAACAATCAAAAAAAAAAAAAAAAAAAAACTGAAAGAAAGTTGTTGGTTTTTTTTTAGGGGGGGTTTGCCACTGATACATGGAATTACTTGAAAAGATTGAGCACATAATAAAAGACTGTCAGAGGAGGGGTACAGGCGCGGTGACTGCACTTGGAAGGCCCGAAACACTTGACCCCACTTTTTCCCAAAGGGGGTCGACCTGCCTTCGTTTGTTTTAAAGCATTTAAATACATCAGCTCGTCATTTTATACCGTTCAGATGCATTACTTTCAGTGTTTAGATTTTTATATGTGGCGTTTGGAAACTTTTTTACTATAAGTGTCACCTTTTTTTTTTTTTTATTTATGGTATTAATTACAGTTGCTGGGCGGTGTGTTTGAACAGTGTTGAGCTGCAGTAAGGGAGAAAAGGATGATTCACTGGTTTCTTGTGTTACTGTAAATAAAGTCTTTACATGCAGCTTTGATTGTTACTGGACTTAATGTAAAACTCGCTGTGTTTCAATCTCATACAGACGTGCATTAACCAAAAATCATTCGAGAGAAAATGCTGTTGATGTGTTGAGGGTCGAAGCTTACTGGGACTGGCTTTGAGGTGAACTTTACATTTTTAAGACATCAATCTGTAGTCTTTGTAGTGTAGAATCAGAACTCCTAAATGTTTCCATGTTTGGCTTTGATTGTATAATTTCACACTTGTGTGCGTCTGTGGCCGTCAGTCCTCCTGTCAGCGTGGCAGCTCTGTGCCTCATTATGATGTGCATGTATTCAATCTGCATCTCAGAGGTTTAGGTTCGGTTTCTTTGCCTCCACAGCCATATCTGAACTTGAATCCTGCTGCTTTTCTTGGAGAACAAGTTTTTTCATGATGGCAAACTATAATAAGGGCCCTGATTAAACTCGCTGGCTGAAAGCTTTTAGGGCTTTATTGACAATTCGACTCTTTTGCTCCGGTTTGACTTTGACCTGCAGTGGACTTTGACATTCATCCCTTTTTAAGGAGGAATGAGTTTTATCATTGTAGTTCTTTGGGGAAAAAAATACTTTGATGCAAATTGCATTGAATGTTTGAAATTGCGATTTTCATTCTTACAAGCAGCAATTCCAGTTGTTGATTCCTGTTTTCTGTCAAGTTTCTTATGATCTTACTTTCCATGGCTGACACAGCAATTTCTAACCGTATGTCTGTTATTTATAAAAACTGGTATTGATTAAGGAGTAATAAAAAGACAATGAATACTAAAAATGTTCCTGTTTGGATTTTTCTAACTGAAAGCAGAGGCAGCCAAGGATATATTCATTGTTAGGTTTATCATCTGGCCACTAGATGGAGACAGAGACTAAATACTGGAGAGCAAATGAGTTTCAGTCATGTATGAACTTGAGTGTTGAACCTTAGGTGTTTGTTTTTTGTTTTTGTTTTTTACATTTAAAAACAAAACAAAGTTTCTGTAACAGATTGCAAATAGCATCTATTTGTTTCTGAGGCTCAAATGATGAAAAATGATTTAAAATCTGTGACCAGAATTTTCAAAAACTCCTAATCAAATTATTATTAAACTAAAGCTGTATTCCACCAAAGTGTATCAGGTGCATCTCAGCTGGATATTACCAAACTTAAGGAAAGAAGGGACTAGGGCGCACATATGGAGCATTTAGTTAAAGTTTAGACAATTAAGTGATTCGCCTTACTGCTAAGAAATGTTCATGTTAAATAAATTATTTAGAAAAATTAAGTGTGAAGTTTGGAATCCTTCACTTATGTCGCCACATGTAGTTGTAGAATTGTTTATGAACCTTTTCAAACCAGCAAAAAAATGCATTGGAGTTTTAGCAATTATTTAACTTATATATGAAATTAAAAATGCCATTTTCATCTGTGTTGATGCTAAAGTTTCAGACTACCTAAGATGAATTACATGCATGTTTTAAATCACTTCAAGCACCCAAACCTGTAATTGGCCCACGTTTCCATTTTTGTATTAAAATATCCCTCACCTGAGAAATGTCTACTCTACTCTATGTACAACAAGAGGAAACGTCGGTGCTTTTAAATGTGAGCCGCATGGAGGAAGCTTTAATGACTCTTTAAAAGAAACTATATGTTTTACCATGTAATCTAAGGCAGCCATTGAGCAAACAGACAATGTGCTATCAATTTTTCTCCCCATGGAGCAGGAAGTACTTTGCTGATGGAGGGTGACCCAGTGATGAATGTGATGGTCCGATGACTTCGACATGTTAAGAAAAGTTCTTTCATCTCACGCTTTTCACTTTGTGGGGAGGGGAAGAAGTGCTGCACTGCAGGTTGTGTTTTACTCTTCTTGCAACATTTATGAAAGAGTTATTGTGGTTTGTTTCCCAGACCAGCAAAAGTATAGAGTTAATGTGCTGCACAAGGAGCTTTGATGGACTGGATAATGCTCGTGGGACTAATGATTTATTGTACTAAAAGGAGAACCGCTGCAGATTTCTTAGATTCATTTGTGTTCTTGATGAAACTGAGTAATGGTACAGTCACTGTTTGTTTGTTTTATGGGGGGGAAAAAAGAATTAGAATTGTTTCTTAAAAAACAAACCAAAAGAAAAACACCTTTAAAGTGGTTTTAAATGTAATTGCGTTACAGAAACTGTGATTTTGACTTAGCTGGAATTAGACTGTATATAAAAGACGGACAGCGCGCCATCACCCATAGTTACTGAGGTCGTGTTGTGAAGCCTCAAGAAAAGCAGCATTGTGTTTTTAAACTAATGATTTAGAAACATGAACACTCACCCTCACGTAAAATGAACAACACGTTGTATTCACCAAGCCCTGAAACTAGCAACCGAGACCATGAACTCATCAGAAAAATGTGTATCGAATGAATGAATGAGATTTTCCTCATAGTCTGTTATTAAGTAAACTTCATCTAGCAACCAGAGGCTTCACCCCCTAGTGGCCATTAGAAAGACTGCAGGTTTAATGCACTTGTGTGTTGGCTTCAGACCACCAGGGGTTTGTTAATCTCGGTCCAAAGGCACAGGTTCACCAATAAAACAAGCATAGTTTGAGCATACAGGTAATCATCCAATGCTTTTTTTTCTTTTAGAAAAACTCCAACGACACATCAGATCAATCTGTTTCAATATCAGTCACTTCAATCGAGGTACAACAAAACTACTGCTATGTAACTTGGGTAAATTATTAGTTGCCTAGCACTGAGTAATATTTAACACTGCTAGATGACACATGACCAGTTATGCAAAGAGAAAAGAGAAACAAAAAACGGAGAACCCTTTTAGCACAGTGACAGTAGCAAGCATCGGCTAAACACCTAGATTAGAAGCGTATTAGCGTCAAGGATGAGTTGGCCGTGCAGCAGAACGGTGTTCACCCAGAAGCTCAAAATTTGCTCCCGAGTGAGGCAGAAACAAGAGAGCTGAAGTGCTCTAAGTCATTGGTTGATAAATAAACATCTCCTTATATAAACAGAGACAGAAGAGCCTAAGTGCTCCGCTCTGTTCAGATGTACAGAAGTAAGCACAGAAAACATTAAAGTGCTTCTGAAGGTTAAAAAAGCGGTCAGGGAAAAGAATGCGTTTAGAAATGATCACATTAATGTGAGAATATTGATTTTCTTTTTAAACTACTGGCCACACAAATCACGTCTGGTGCACTTTCATCAAATAGTTCTTCTCAGTTTTTCTCATTTACTTGGGTTTAGTTTGTTATTGTGCACATCAGAAAGAGCACTTCTCATTCTTTGCTAGCATTTGAAAACGTTTTAGGATATTTATACAATTAACTAAGACAGGTGTCTACAAATTGTCTGATAGTTCAGATCTGATGAGAACACAGCTGTAAGTCATGAATATACAGTGGGATGCAAAAGTTTGGGCAGCCTTGTTAATAGTCATTATTTTCCTGTATAAATCGTTGGTTGTTACAATAAAAAATGTCAGTTAAATATATCATATAGGAGACACACACAGTGATATTTGAGAAGTGAAATGAAGTTTTTTGGATTTACAGAAAGTGTGCAATAATTGTTTAAACAAAATCAGGCAGGTGCATAAATTTAGGCACTGCTGTCATTTTATTGATTCCAAAACCTTTAGAACTAATTATTGGAACTCAAGTTGGCTTGGTAAGCTCAGCGACCCCTGACCTACATACACAGGTGAATCCAATAATGAGAAAGAGTATTTAAGGGGGTCAATTGTAAGTTTCCCTCCTCTTTTAATTTCCTCTGAAGAGTAGCAACATGGGGGTCTCAAAACAACTCTCAAATGACCTGAAGACAAAGATTGTTCACCATCATGGTTTAGGGGAAGGATACAGAAAGATGTCTCAGAGATTTAAGCTGTCTGTTTCCACAGTTAGGAACATATTGAGAAAATGGAAGACCACAGGCTCAGTTCAAGTTAAGGCTCGAAGTGGCAGACCAAGAAAAATCTCGGATAGACAGAAACGACGAATGGTGAGAACCGTCAGTCAACCCACAGACCAGCACCAAAGACCTACAACATCATCTTGCAGCAGATGGAGTCACTGTGCATCGTTCAACCATTCAGCGCACTTTACACAAGGAGATGCTGTATATGAGAGTGATGCAGAGAAGCCTTTTCTCCACCCACAGCGCAAACAGAGCCGCTTGAGGTTTGCTAAAGCACATTTGGACAAGCCAGCTTCATTCTGGAATAAGGTGCTGGGGACTGATGAAACTAAGATTGAGGTATTTGGGCATAACAAGGGGTGTTATGCATGGAGGAAAAAGAACACAGCATTCCAAGAAAAACACCTGCTACCTACAGTGAAATATGGTGGTGGTTCCATCCTGCTGTGGGGCTGTGTGGCCAGTGCAGGGACTGGGAATCTTGTCAAAGATGAGGGACACATGGATTCCACTCAATATCAGCAGATTCTGGAGACAAATGTCCAGGAATCAGTGACAAAGCTGAAGCTGCGCCGGGGCTGGATTTTTCAACAAGACAATGACCCGAAACACTGCTCAAAACCCACTAAGACTTTCATGCAGAGGAACAAGTACAACGTTCTGGAACGTTCATCTCAGTCCCCAGACCTGAATATTATTGAAAATTTGTGGTGTGAGTTAGAGAGAGCTGTCCATGAACTAGAGATGTTTTGTAAAGAGGAATGGTCCAAAATACCTTCAACCACAATCCAGACTCTCATTGGAACCTACAGGAAGCGTTTAGAGGCTGTAATTTCTGCAAAAGGCAGATCTACTAAATATTGATTTCATTTCTTTTTTTGTGGTGCCCAAATTTATGCACCTGCCTGATTTTGTTTAAACAATTATTGCACACTTTCTGTAAATCCAATAAACTTCATTTCACTTCTCAAATAACACTGTGTGTGTCTCCTATATGATATATTTAACTGACATTTTTTATTGTAACAACAGACGATTTATACAGGAAAATAATGACTATTAACAAGGTTGCCCAAACTTTTGCATCCCACTGTAAGTACTGCAAAAACATTTTAGAACAACTGAGGTACAACCATTTGTGAAGATGGTAGAAGCTGCTCATATAAATATTTTGCAAGGGAAGTGGAGGAAGAGAGGAAAAGGAGTCAGAATATTTATATTCAATTCCACCATCCGGCTGGGGTCTTTCTGTGTGGAGTTTGCATATTCTCCCTGTGTTTGCATGGGTTCACTCCGGGTACTCCAGCTTCCTCCCACAGTCCAAAGACATGCAGTTAGTGGGGATAGGTTAATTGGAAACTCTAAATTGCCCATAGGGTGTGAATGTCTGTGTCTCCTGCGACAGACTGTCCAGGTTTACCCTGCCTCTCGCCCTAAGACAGCTGGGATAGGCTCCTGCCCCCCCACGAATCCTGAAAAAGGATAAGCAGCAGAGAATGAATGGATGGATGGATACAGGGAGATGCTGATGGCACAGCCAGAAGCTTCTGGATATGATCCACCAGCTAGCTGGGGTCTTTCTGTGTCCTCCCTGTGCCTGCGTGGGTTCTCTCTTGTTAGGCTTCGTCCTGCAGTCCAGACACATATATGTTAGGTTAAATAGGTGCGACTTGTGAGCGTGAATGTCTGTGACAGACCGGAAATATATCCACGATGTACCTTGCCTCTCGCCCTGTGACAGCTGAGATGAGATGGAGAACAGCAAAGAGTATGGATACAGCATATTGTCTCTTTGTCCACAAACTGAAGCAACAAGAAACCCAACAACATCTTTTTATTATTATATAGTGTTGTGTGTAGTAGACCCATTGTTTTTTTTTTTCCACAGTGCTTGTTTTTGGTACAGATTGTCCACATAGATTTTTAGCATTTTACCCATTAACTTTCGTTTCCAGTGATGTGTTGGATGTCCCCTCATTCACAAAGGTCCCTGCCAGATGGTGGATTTGAACCCAGGACCACCTTGCTGTGTGGCTAACCAGCTCCCAGTCTTAAACTCAATATTTAGGTATCCTGTGAAGAATCTATAGTCTGGTACAGTAAAGTAGGCACTTAAAACATAAAGTGAAAGAATGAGAAACACAGTTGTAAAGTCATTTTAACAAAGTATCCAAACATTTTGACCACGCTGTGAGAGATTTGTCATTAGATTGCTCTCTTCCACAGCGTGTCGTTTGTCCCACCTTCTTCCCCTCATGTCAACCGGTCATGGCAGATGGCCCCGCCCCCTCTCTGAACCTGGTTCTACTGGAGGTTTCTTCCTGTTAAAAGGAAGTTTTTCCTTCCAACTGTCGCCAAAGTGCTGGCATGAATGTGGCATGCGTTCTGAGTGCTGAATTAGAGCAGAAAAGCACTATGTAAGAAGTCCATTTACCATTTTGGTGGAAATGACTCTTCTGGCAAGTAAATTAAAGGTTTGGAATATGCTAGAACCTTTTGCAGGTATATTTAACTGAATTTAATTAAAATTAAGCGATCACTATTAATTTTACTCAGTGAATTGACAATATTTCTGTCTGTTGGGGTTTAGAATCAGTTGTATAGCGTACAACCAAGCATGCATTTTCTGTTTTCAGTCCCTGCAACACTTTGATAGTCAAATGTGGTTTACATGCATTCAGTAAACTTTATGTAAAACCCATAGACAGGAGAATTCACACGTGGACTGCAACTTCAACATCCCGAGCCGTTTTTTGTTTTAGCTGCTGAAACCGCTGCAAGCTCAGATTTAATAGTGTGAGTGCAGAAACACAACAGTGAAGCTGTTACACTGTCGGAGTGGAAGTTAATAATCTAATGTTTCGTCTCTCGTATACAACAAATTGTCTCATGTCATAAAAAAATGACTCCATAACTTAATTTGAAGCCCTCCAGGATGAGACGTTTTTGCAAAACACTTCTTGACCTAACTCGATTTTAGCCAACCCGTAAGTGGAATACAAAACACTTACACAGCAGAAAGTTCAGACGCATGGAGCATTTGTCAAATTAGTACATTTTTTCACTTTTTTGCAGCTTTTTTTATTTGCTGGAGGGAGAGCCCTGCCATTATGCCATTATGCTATCTTGTTACTAAGCGGCTAAGTGGCTTCTGTAGCCATATTCCCTCCGACTGGGCTTATTATAAAATTCCACAGCACCCTGTTTGAATTAAGAAACAGCAACGAGCAGAGATAAAGTTACTGTTAATGATATTCCCTGACTTGCTTAATGGGGGAGAGGACTTTAAAGTGCCTTAAGGAAGACGAGACTATTTTTCATTCCAGGGGTCCAACGTTTAATTATTTATCCATACGTTAAAAAATGCATTATTAACTGCTGAAATTACAGAATCTGCATCCTTGCCAGAAAGGCACTCCAGCTTTTCAGATATTGTTTTTTTGGGTGATGCTGGGGATTGCTGGTTCAATCCTAAGACCAGCAGGAATAATCATTAATAAAGCCACAAACTCCGAAATGCACCCAGCGGAGCAGCTCAACAGACTTTAGCTGTACCGAGAATCAGTCTCTGTATAACTGTGAGACGTTGTTTCTAGGAAATGTATATTTAAAAAAACAGTCATTTCAGTTCAGTTCAATCAGTTTTATGTATATAGCGCCAAATCACAATAACAGTCACCTCAATGTGCTTTATATTCTAAGGTAAAGACCTTACAGTATTAGAAAGAAACCCCCCAAATCACATGACCCTCTATGAACAACCGCTTGGCGACAGTGGGAAGGAAGAACTCCCTTTATAACAGGAAGAACCAGGGTCAAGGAGAGGCAGCCAATCACCAATATAGGTTGGTTGAGAGGCAGGAAAAAAGAGTCATACAGAGAGAATCTCATCATTAACACATCAACACTTTAAAGATGATCTGTTATCTCCATATCAGCGCTGTTTTTGTATCTGGGCTCTTGGGCTAGATTGGTACACTGGGCCTTAGTGCAGGCTCTCAGACAACTTTCCTTTGATTGGCTGCCCCTTACAAAGAGAAGGTTTAAACAGCACGGCTGCTCATTTACAAAGTCACTGCTCTTTGACATCACTCAGACTCAAGAATAGGAAAAAAACGGTGCAAAACTGACTTTTTAGATCTGTCTGAACCCTAAAGATTTGACTCGCATACACTCACCTTGTTATGCAAAACTTTGGACATTGTTTGACATGAGTGTCCAACATTTTAAATTTATGTATGACAGACAATAAGGGAAAGCTCACACATCAGGTGGTATCACACCTCCATACACACACTGTTTTGCTGTTAAATTGTTTGCTTGTTTTTCTTGGCAGCTGTTTTTGGTGCACTGACATCAGGTGGCATTCAACCTTCAAACACCAGTTCAAATATTCAGCTGGAATTTTTCAGATGTCAAGATGTGAGATACACCAGCTGGTGTTTTAACTGTTGTTCACTCCTTAAATACCAACAGTGGTCACGCTGAGTTTGTGCCATTCAAACAGTTTAACTTTCAGGTAAACTGATGTGTTAAAGATTTTTTTCAGAGCTCACTCATTAAGACTAGAATAAAACGACTGCTTTGACTCCGGCTCTTTTATAAACCATCTCGGTTGTAAATATTTCGCAATATTTTAACCCCTTCAACTATTTCTGGCACTTCCAGCTCCACCTTAAATTTGAGTTTCTGTCATTATTTGCTGATCAGCTTAAATTTCACATGATTTTTTTCCATCTCTAGCTTCTGCCAACATTTCATCTCTTTCCTCTTCCTCTTGTTTGAATGCCAATTCAGTTTTGTTCATATAGTGCAAATTCATAACAACAGTTCCCATAAGGTCATTTAAAATATAAGGTAAAGATCATACAGTGTTAGGCACAAATGCTCCATGCATTCTTCAACTATTTTCATTACTTATATACAAACTGTCAGTGCCAGAACCTGAAGTGTTTAAACTTTACATTGTAATTAATTATATTCTTTAAAGCTGCTACTAGAGATACTCAAACCCATTTAGAGCTTCATTGTCAGCTAGCATTTAAAATGCTTTAACTCCATTTGGCACCTTAAAGAAACAATATTGACTTTATATGCTGCTTTTTGGTGGGAGCAAGTGCAGCATTTCTTGATGTATTTATTGGAGATTCTACATACAAATTATTGTCACCTATATGCACAACTCATTTAATCAAAGGTACACAACATTTTAATCGAGCTGAGGTCTGAAGTTTGACTGGATCATTGCAACATATTGATTATTTTCTTTTTCTGCTATTCTGTTGATTTGCTGTTGTGTTTGAGACGTCCTGCTGCACGACCAGTTTCAGCTAAGCTTCAGTTGTTGGACAGGTGGTCTGACATTTGAGTTTAAAATACTTTGATGAAAACATTTTCCAAACGTAAGCAGGGTTGCCAGGTTTGCTTGTTTTTTTTAGAGCAAGCCCTCCAAATAAGCCATGCTTGTCCAGTCTTATTCTAATTGTATTGTCATGAACTTTAACATTTAACATGCTAACTGACCCCCTTAGTGTCTGAGATGTAGCTCTCAGGGGTTTTTTGCAATTTCTCTGAGTGACTTTGGACTGAATTTGCCGGGACATCCGGGAAGATTGGCAAATGTTTTCCACGTGTAAATAATCTTCCTCACTGCAGAATGATGGATGTCAGACTGTTTGGAAATGGCCTTATAATCCTTCCCAGATTGATGGGCAGCAACAAGTACTTCTGTATGATCATTGCTAATGTTATTCCTCCTTGGCACCTGAATGCTCCAGCAAACTGCCAAAACGTCTGCTTTTATAGAGGCGCTCACACTTGCTGATGAGCAGTTAAGTGCATTTGATTAGCAGCACCTGGCTGCTGCTTACCCTCTTAATTCTTATGGAAGCAGTAAAGTTGTACTTAGATTTTCACTTAGACTTTCTGTGATAATCATAATGAATACAGTATCTACTTCTAATACTTTTCGTACTGCTGCAATATTTTTCCATGTACAGTAAAAATAAAAACTTGTATCTTGTGATGAGAGCACAGATATGCGTTGAGGTTGTTGCACTAACTGAAGAATTTGCAGACCAGAATCATCCGAGTGCAAACTTCCTCTTGGGCCAATAGGCTTCTTCTCCTTCGGTTTGTACCACAGTAACAAACTAGTCTGTTGGTAACCACACTCCCCTGCAGTTACACTATCGCCATTCTTCACTTATGTAAATGACCTTCGGACACGGTGTCCCTGCCACTGACCAACAGTTAAGAGACAGTAACCGGCTGTGTGCCTCAGGGAGCTGTTGCTCAATCCTTGTTATGCCTGAGCCTCATGCCAGCTCTGGGACTGTTAGAGAGAGAGCGAGGGAGAACGAACCTCCCGGCCGTCTGCTGCAAACGCTCCCTCAGCTCTAAAAACCCCTCCCTTGCATGTAACTAAGCAACAGGCCTTCAAAACAGGAAACAGAGCAGGGGATTCCGTCACGGCGGTCGAGAAAAAAGGAGAACATTGACGGGAGACAGGAAGTCTGACTGTAAGAAAGAGCGGGCATGGTGGTGGGGTGTGGTGAGGGGTCACCACTCCTCTGACAGGGTGAATGTTGAACAAAGTTTTTATGGTCCAAAAACTCCAAAAATGTTTCTGTTTTTACTCCCTTATAGCTCAAACAGGTGATAATAAGAGTACAGGGTTCACTCAGTACCAATGATTCAACCAGGTGGTGAGACATCTGGCTTCCAATGCTTCAATCTTAAGCAGTTATAAAGCAGAATTGTTCATAGAGTGTATTCATGGTGATATAATACTTTTACACTCTCACATTTTTGTTTGATCTCAGCTCTGAATACCTTTCTTTTCATCGCTCTCGTGTCTTTTCAGGCCACTGTAAAGCTGTGCCAGTACCAGATTACTTCATGTCCCTTGAAACCAGTTTTCTGGTCACAGTCTGAACTCAACTCTTGGTCACAGGGACTATTTTTAATGTTTTATTATTCTACATCAAGAAACACTTTATAAAATAGCAGTTATGAAAGCACATATGGTGACAGGGGTGTGTGAGGAAGCTTAAAAACACAAAGACCTACAGTATTAATTTTTCACTTTCCTTCCAAATTATTTTTCCAAAACAAACAGGTGATTGAGCAGTGGGAAAGCTGGTATTTTGGGCCAGTTGTTTCTCGGTTTTTGTATAACTTACAATGCCGCCCAATGTTCCATCATGTTTTTGTTCAGACCCAAATAAAGCCGGGCTCTGGAGTTTGAGGGTTAGAACTGTGGAAAGAAAATCCAGTCGAGGTCTTTTCCACCTCGCCGTGTCCAAACCACGTCATACCAGGCAGAGCGCTCGCAAAAATTTGGCAGCGGCCGCACACGGGATGGCAGACGACAAAAATCTGTGGGTTTGTGATAGGGAGACCACCCCCAACCCCCTGATCGGATTTACCCCTCCCTCTTAGACCCTTAAAATGATATACCACATGAAACTCTGGGAAAAGCAGCTCGGCAGCGCTCCCAGCAGGGAACACGGAGACGTGGGGTCAAACATGTATTTAAAAGTTTCCTGGACACAAACATGATTTACAGCCTGATTAAATTAGCAATGTGATTGTGTCACTCATTAGCCGAGAGATTGCACCATAAAGAAAATGTTCAGCGCGCTGCTTTGTGTTTGTGTTTGTGCTGTCCAAACGAAGTCACGCCGCTGGTTCACAGCGAAGGTCACACAACCGTGCAGTGCGAAGGCCTCCCTTTAAATGCACTTTAAGTCCAGGGATTCAAACCTGCTGCAGTCATGTCGTGATTTCACATGTACACCACCTTAAGACTTTTAACTGGCTGGCAAACAACTCAAGTGTGCCACAGGGACTGTTCCCTTGTTACAAGATGTTCATTTGGGATTAAAGTTTGAGCCAGCTGCTTGCTGCCAATCTTTATTGCCCAACAAGTGCCCTGTGTTTTACTGCTCTTAACCCTCAATATGCTACTGTATTACAAAGTCAATCTTTACATTAAAGAGCAGCCTAACTGCAGCTGAATATCTGTTTTTAACTCACCTACTGTGTTTTGCTTCCTTCTTATGTTGCTGGAGTCAGTGTCAGTGCATTGTGACACAGCAAATGAGTGTGGTTAATGAAACACCCGTAGACCTTAGATAGATGATGGACACAGACACCGTGACATGACCCACTGGTTTTTGACCTCCTGGATTGTAAGATTTTGGCTGTTGGTATGATGTTTTTGTTAGTTTGTTTTTAGCCTGAAGTAACCATGTTTGGTTGTGTGGGTGGATGGTTGATGGGTGGAACCTGAGTTATGCATCCATCGACAGTTTGTTAGTGCAGTTTCGCACACATCCTGACATATCATTGATCAGTGATAACATTAAAAAAAAGCTACTAAAGGTAAAGTCAGCAGGTCTAAATTGGTGATTTGAATTGTCTGAGTAGGTAATAAGGGCAATCCACAAATAGTGTTAATAGGTGTGGTTAGTTTTATGGGTCATTTACAAAAGTTGTGCTGTTTTCTACACACAGTTTAGAGTTCAAGTTCATTTCAACATCAAGCGTAAAAAATAAGACGTGCTTTTTTCCCGGCGTTAAATATTGATGTAATTAACAGTAGATTGCGTGTTGGAAGCAGTGATGCATCAACTCCCAGAAATACATATGCAACAGGTTCAGTTACTCTGAGTTCCCTCCTCTTACGTATAATCTTACTGCTGCGCTCTCTTCGTAAACACCTAAAGTGCTCTTTTTTACGCCAAAACCCAGTTTGGTCTGCGTTAGCAATCTGGCCATATGTTGACACCACGGTTATTATAGATAACTTAAACGAAAAACTAAATGTGAAAAAAAACATGTTAAAAAGTAAAAATAAAAGCTAGACTTTTGAAGAAAATAAAAACTAATTGAAATTAGGAAATATCCTTAATTTTAGTGTTTGTTAGTTAAAATATTTTCATCAAAAATTGCTTCATGAGAGTTTGATAGATGTATTTATTTAGACCAGTAAGACCTGTACTGATTTTCACAACTGGAATCACAACAACAATTGCCTCAAGGTAAAGACCCTACAATAATGCAAAGAAAACAGAGAAAACCCCAACAATTATATGACTCCCTATAAACAAGCACTTTGGCAACAGTGGGAAGGGAAAACTCCCTTTTAACAGGAAGAAACCTCCAGCAGAACCAGGCTCAGGGAGGGGCGAAAAAGACATGAAACTAATAAAAAATAAACTAAAACTAAACATTTTCAAACACTAAAAACTCAAATTAAACAAGAAACAAGAAATCCACTCTGGGAATTAACAGAAATTAAACCGATTTTTTTAAGTCAAAATGAAGACTAATTACAAATTACAAAACTGTAATAACTCTGTAATAATAATAATAATAATAATAAGAAGAAGAAGAAGAAGAAGAAGAAGAAGAATAAGAATAAGAATAAGAATGTGGCTAGATTCCTAATAACTTCATCTTTCATGACATGACTTTAGCAGGTTTTTAACATGGGAGTCTATTGGGACTGACCCTGCTGGAGCTAGCCTCAAGTGGCCATTTGAGGAACTGCACTCACAGGCACCTCTATGTTGTTTTTTTAGCCTGGGGGGGGGGGGTTCCTGCTTGGTTCTGCTTTACCAGTAAGGCCTTCGCTACTACACTAAACTAACTCATAGTAAAAAAAAAAAAATGTTGGATGTCTGCATATCACAAAAATACTCTAAGCCTTGCCAATGGCTGCAGAAATGCATGAATTCATCAGATACCCACCTTAAATATGAAATGTTGTCCACATGCCAGAAAGGAAGCTCCACCTTAAATCAGAGAACTTGAAAAGGGCTTCAGAGGAAACAAATGCCTTGTCATAATAAAAAACTAAACAAACTTGCGAGCAAAGGTTTTATTTAGAATCAGATCTGTGTTTGAGACCTGTTTTTTTACCAATGTTTCAAATACCAAGATCTGATGTGGACTTTGATGGTGTCTTAACATATTTGAAGCTTAATTCGGAGCCATCCCATAGAGCTAAAACAGCTCTATGAGTCCATCCGGTCAACATATGTTGTGTCACTTTGCATCAATAGTGACAAGTAGCTTTGCTGATATCAAAGCAGTTCTTCTGTTTGCCATGCTCTGCCTACATTATCAGGGCAGGATGTTGGCGTTGTTTCTCATTATCTGCTGTATTCTTTTTTCAGTTGTGGCTTTGGACCCATCCGGTCTTTAGTGGCCTGTTACTAAGGCTGGTCCACAAACCAACAACAGGCATCGCTGGAAAAACTACGAGCCCCAGCACCTCGCTGACGTAGAAGAGTCCACGAGTCAATCAGCAGCAGAGCTATTTATTAACTGCGGAGTGGTGGAAGTGTTTACTGCAGCACATGTTTCAGTTACACATAGTTGTGGAGTGGCAACCCGGCCCCCCTTTTTTGCCCCAGTTAGGCCCCCCCCCCCACACACACACACACACAGCCCCACAAGAGCTTTCCATGAGGTCAAAGAAACGAGTGGGGCTCTTTAAATGACTGGAGAGCCACCGAGCCACGTCCCCGTGATGAAACAGACGGCTAGGGTTTCACAAGTGCCGTCACTCCCGCAGATATTCTGGTGAGGAGAGAAAGCTCGGCCAAAATGAGATCCCAGTGGGTGAGGAGGGAATATTGCTTTGGATGTGGGGGCATGCATGCCATGATGTTGCATAATGGAGATAAATGTGGATTAAGAGCTGATTTCTAAAACTGTTTCTCTAACAGCCAGTCGCACAAAGTCCCACAAAGTGCAGGGAAGGAGTCGTACTGTGAGGAAAATTGTGCATGATGTAGTTTGCACCTTGACACAGATAAACTAATGGGTGCGGAACACGCACACAGAAGTAGTGGAGTTTGCACCTTCTGCATTTAATTTAGGAAATGGGCTGCTAACTATATGCAAACTAAGTGAGAACATATTAATTGGCCTATTTTTATTCTAAATATTTCTCTCTGGTGAAATTGAGGCTTTTTACTCCCACTGGTGTTAGTCAGCTCAGACCGACATATCTAAACAGTTGTCAAATGGATTTCTATCAAATGCTCATGTTTCTCACAAGATGAAACCTGTTGACTCTGTTGGTCCTCTCACATTTCCCGCAGTACTGCCATGCGATTACTATATCAGAGTTTTTCCTGGCTTAGAGCAGGCCTTTAGACAGGCGGCTGTGTATGTATGTTAGTACAAACAGTTCATGTACAGTAAAGGTAGCAAGTTTGTGTTACCTTGTCTGACAGGAAACTATGCTTTAGAACAGCCTAAAACCTCCTTTGTAGTTTTGAGTGAAATGTCATGACTATTGCCATGAAATCTGGGAGGTAAATGTTCAGACAATGCTTTGGTGAAATCTCTATTTTTTATTTTTTTTTAAAAAGGTTTCCACTCTGAGGAGAGTCTGCAGGATGGCAATATTTAATTTTTTCATCTTTGCAGTCAGAAAAAGCAAAAAGCAAATATCAAACAAAGTTATCTGATACTAGAGTTGCTACTGGCATCAGTTACCATATCTAACTGTGAATTTAAAATGCTTTGTCTCCCAAATTTTGAAACCAGTTGCCTTATTTATGTTAATACAGTATATTTGTGAACAAACTTTTAAAAATGGTGGAATGTAGCTTGGTTGAGCTGCAGTTTTGCTCTTGCACACAGGACTAAAGGGTAGAATCAGTCTGATATAACAATGTCTTGAATGCAAAAAGCATTCTGCAAAAGCCCCCTTTTCTACATACCAACATATTAGATGTGTTACTCGTCGTCACGGTGAGAAATCTTTCAGCAAAGCACACTCCAGGATTACCTGAGAGATGGGTAAAGTGTTCCTGGAAAGATAATGCTTCAGACACTCGAGTTAAAATGAAAAGATAAAAGAGTGACCTTTAAATAAAGGTGCACCATAACACGTCCAAACTGAGAGTGGCCTTAGCCTGACACCACCAGTATCACACCAAACAGGGCCTGCTGATATGATTCTGTAAAGTAGCTTCCCACCTCCAGGGATAGACAGACCGTTAGAGAGCCTCATGTGACTGTTGTCGTCAAAGAAACCTCGGGCCTGCTGCCAGCTACTGGAAGGTCCAGACCTTCCAAAGATAGCAACAACCCAGCCTGCGAGTGCTGAGGATAGGGAAGCCGAATAAGTCTACACCGACCACGGAGCGGCCTGTGGAAAACTCTATGAACATTCTCAGTTCAGCGTGTCAAATGACTGGGTATAGCACTTGATTTTTATATAGTGCTCCTCTTACCTCATGTAGTGTATTTTCGTTGTTTTTCCTATCAGCCTACCTTTCTGACATGCTCCCCAATGTGATGTTTGTGTAAAGTTGGTCAGAAGGTTCCTCTGTGAGTGCGCATGCGCCATTAGCGTGCTGCCTGCTGTAACCCCTAATTTCCCTCGGGATGAATAAAGTATTCTGATTCTGATTCTGATTCTGATATGCAAGTCCTATGCAAACACATAATTATATGTGTTTGTGCCCCACAGACCTGCATTCTGTCAGGGAGGGGGAAATGGAAAAACAATTATTTGCCTTTGCAATAACTTCAAAAACCCACGAGAGGCCTAAACAAGATCTCAAGGATTTCTCATGCTTTATATGTTGCAGAGGTGGGACCAAGTCATTGTTTTGCAAGTCTCAAGTAAGTCTCAAGTCTTTATCCTCAAGTCTCAAGTCAAGTCTCAAGTAATGTCAGGCAAGTCAGAGTCGAGTCTCAAGTCACTGGTGTAAAAGTCCGAGTCAAGTCACAAGTCTGAAACTTTGAATTTCAAGTCCTTTCGAGTCTTTAAAAAAAAAAAACACGAAAAAATAATGTTGCAGTTATGCTAAATGTAAATATTAGACCATGTAATTTTAAAATCTGTGTTTTTCTCAACACATGACAAAATAGTGAACTTAGAAAATATACACAAATTGTGAAATTGCACCTCTTTAAAATGCAGCTCAATTAAACCTAGCTCCAAGAATAATTTTCACCGACAGTTCTGAGATAAGCTGCATGTTATTCTTGGATGCGGTTGTAGGACCAGCTTTAAAATCGCATGACAAAAATATCATACACATTAAAAAAAACTGTATCACCAACGTAGCCTGGACAACATTTGCTAGTTAGATGAAGTCAGCTATCTCATCGTAGCATATTTATATGCATATTTATAATTATACGGTTCTTGGAGTGAGCGCATACACTCATGAAGTTTAGTAACTTCAGGTCACTGCAACAAGCCCAGGTACAGTTTACCGACGGATGGGTGCAGGACCTTGAAATGCACCGTGTAGAACGAAAGACCATCGTACGTATCATAAGTTTACCAGTCTCACAAATTGTCGTCATAAATACACATTCGTTAACCGTTTATTAATATAACCTTTGAGCTCAACGGTAATTAATTAGCAGTGGAAATAATTTCTGGTAGCATCACAGAAATGTAGCAGTGACAACAATATTGTATGCTGTAATCGTACTGGGCAATTAGTGATACAAAAAACCTGTTTTATCCTGTGAATAAAAGTATATGTTTTTGTCAATGTACCATAATAACAGAAGCGAAACGCAATATTGTGTCAGGACAATTCACTATTTATGCACAATAAATAAAGGAGCATAGCGCGACAATTTCTGTTCAGCGCCAGACTTGCTTGTAACCTATATCACCAATTATGTTAAGAAAAATGACGTATTAACTACAACAGCAGACTGACCTTCGTGTAAATGCTTGGAGCAGACTAACCTGTGAGCTGGAGGGTTCTGGGATGTTATATTTGATCTTTGAATGGCTGCAATCCAGGCCATCCGTTGCGTCTTTGTTACTTCGGAAACATGGCTCGAACAATTTCTCTTCAACGACGTAATCCGATAACAACCGATCTCTTTACCCGTCGGCTTCCCGTGGCTGTCATGCGACCGGCTATTGCAGTTAATAATACAACAGCTTCTTGACATTTTTGTGTTTCTTTTTATCGCTGTATAACTGATTTTAATTGAAAGCCTGCGTGCGCTAGTACCGCTTGCCACGAGTTCCCAGAATCCTTTGCGGTTCTACCCGTGAATGACGTCACATTTTCAATCTCTATATAATATGCATGTTAAATTTTATATTTGGGGTAAAATATCAAGTCTTTTCAAGTAAACCGGTTCAAGTCCAATTCAAGTCCCAAGTCATTGGTGTAAAAGTCCAAGTCAAGTCACAAGTCTTAGAACATTTTTTCAAGTCAAGTCTAAAGTCATAAAATTAATGACTCGAGTCTGACTCGAGTCCAAGTCATGTGACTCGAGTCCACACCTCTGATATGTTGGTCATGAAAGTGCACAAGGTGGTCACTATATGTTCTTGCATGTACCAGCACACCTGCTCTGCTGCTTCTGCAGCCCCATCTGAAATTCCACAAGCAGGCAGTCTTTAACTTAACATCCTACGCTAACCAGATGATGAATGGCTCTTTCAGGGTGAAAATGGCAGCAGTTTAATGTAAAATGCTCGTGAGGATTAGACTGCACATAAATCTTGATTTCCATGTGCAGTGTCTTACAGCAGCGCGCTGATCACTCCTTTGCAAGTGACGCCAAGAGGAACAGATTCAGCAGATAAAGTGGGTGGAAACTGCAGATTAACGCTGTTTATGCTCATTTAGTCAGTAATAGATGACGAGGGCACAGTTTGAGTTGCACGTTTTCTTTTAAGATCTGTTACCTTAACATTTCATAGCGTGTTGTGCTGTGCTGTGTCATTCCAACTCAAGTTATTCCACTGTTTATATTCAACAGGATGCTCGCCCTGGCTCACATTGTGCAGGATTAGCTTTTGCATTGGATGTTTCATTCCAATCACTCGGAGCTCGGCAGTTTGGCGTGGCTTGTTTTACTCTCTCGGATCTTTTGAGGTTCTCTGCCAGCTTCTCTAATTGGCCTCTTTTGCCTCTGGAAACCCCCAGTGAGAGAGAGGATCTCCGCTGGACCCGTGCGGTGGTCGGACGCGCAGATGCGTCAGAACGAAGGAAGGGCGGCGCGTCGGTGCTGAGGTGATCCCCAGCTTTAAAAGCGCACAAGTTCTCTGTGCGCCGAAGCAGTGCGTCACGGAGACCCAACAGAGGCAGGATCCCCCAACAAAGAGTCAGATATCTCAGCACAGCGACGAAGATAGCCTTTCTTAGCGCAAACGTCTGCATCCTAGTCATGACCTTATTCCACGTGTTTTAACATTTCGTCGCTTATTTTTCTTCCCCCCACTTTGAATGCATTTCCCCCCCTCCTGTATCTGAAAGAATAGAGAACCATCGTTTTTCCCTTCCACCGAAATAATTTGTGATTTCTGATCGTGGTGAAACAGCGAGAGAGGATCCTGAGCAACAGCTGGGGGAATTTATCCGCTCCACTATATGGATAAGGAATCGTATCCGCCTGCAGCTGTACTCAGAGTTTGATCTCAGAAGTTGCTCTGCTCAAAGGGGAAAATGAAATCTGCTGAAGAGGGTGAGTTTGACTTTTTGTCTAGGCTTCCCCATCAGAGTGTTTAGTTTATATTTTATTTATTTATTTTTAATCACAGCGAGGTGCGGCTATTAACGTGGCATTTTTTTTAGCTTCTTGTCAGTGCCTGACACTTTACACCCGCATGCAACACATTAAACTGGGATGTGTCGTTGAACCGTGGGTCTTATCTACACTATCTCAGTATATTGTAGTTAATTACAGTATTAAAGCAGCGGTGTAGCTATTTAGTGAGTGCCCCTCCCTGCTGATTTGGACGAGGTGGGCGTGGTTCTGTTGCTGTGAATCTCTCATGACTAAAAAGTGCGCCCAATAATGTTAGTCGCTGAGGACTGACAGGGCATTGTGGGTAACAGTGTGCTAGTGCTTCAGAGGACAGTATTGAGCAGAGTCGTTTGATGGTGCAGCTAGCCCCCCTCCCCTCAAGGCAAACTGTCAGGATGTCAGCTAATTTTAGAAAACACACACTTCAGTGCTACTGTATCACTCACCACAAGCAGGATTTTAAATGTAGGCATAATTTTCTTTTATTACAAGGAGTCATATGGTGCTGCATTGATGTCATAGTCTTTATGGCTGGGCCCCTAATTCTCTCTAATTTACAGCAGACAGGAGCTGCGGTGACTGCATATGTCTGTCTGCAGCCGCCGTCTCCATGCGTATCAATGTGCCCTGCATGCTGTGGTCACACTCAGCCGGCTTCATGCACCATATAACCACAACTGCCTTTCCCATGTCAACCCCCCCGCCCTCTGCACCTAATTGTGACCTCAGCCATCACCACAGATGGGCAGAGTTTCATGTGTCCCAGCGGGAGCACTGGCACAACACCACAAGCTTCTCCTGGCTTGGTACAGCGTGCACCTTTACGGCATGCAAATAAACGAGTCATGTCCCTCCTGTGTTTATTTTCGATGGCTGCTACAACATGAAACGGGCCAACAAAAGCATCAGTGTGTTTTCATAATGTTACAGTTTATGGGCACCGTGTGCATTAAGTGGTATAAATCTGGCAAATGTGGAGTGGAAAAAAATTACCTGGTTTTGCCTTTGGTTATTTTTAGACTGGAGTTATTTTTGGCTCCTTTATTCGGATTTCCCACCCAATTTGCTTTGTACAATTTGGGCCATTCAGAAAGAGTTTGTATCACTGGCCTGACTGGCGTGTTTTGAGATCCTTTTCAGATGAGGCGATACCTTTTCAACTTGCAAACCTTCTGCCTCAGGAAATGGTCAAGGCCAGATCCAGTAGGCAAGCTGTTCTTTTGCCATTACAGCCAACGCCTCTGCAACAGCTCTCATAAGACTTAACTTTGGCATCGGTCTCCCTCACAGTGAGTGCAGCCAGTGAATGTGTGTTTGATTATCATGGTAACAAACTCAATCTGTTTGCTTTCCAGATGCATATGGCTACACGCCAAACGTCAGTCTCTCTCTCCCATTGGGCAACCCTTGTCTTCCCTCCCAGTACCACAGCCTGCAGTCCAGCCCTGCCATATCTGTCTCTGTCAGCGAGCCTCACAGTTATGACTCCCAGGATGACATGAGAGCGGCCGGATACTTTTCATCCACAAGCATCCGCCCAAACGGAGCCCCGACCTTGGAGAGCCCTCGTATCGAGATCACAGCTTACGGTCAGTTTCCTGAGGATGAGGTGGAGGAAAGCAGCCTTCCTGTTGCTAAGAGAGTCAACTCCATAGTGACACTGACCATCCCTAGTGCAGATGGCTACCGTGACCCCAGCTGCCTGAGTCCGGCCAGCAGCGTCTCATCACGTAGCAACCTGTCCGATGCATCCTCCTATGAGTCAAGCTTCTCCTACAATTACGACAACTCACCCCAGAACTCCCCCTGGCAGTCTCCCTCTGTGTCCCCCAAGGGCTCCACCCTCACCCTCCCCAGCGACGGCTGCGCCTCCGGTGGCTCTCCTCGTCACTCCCCCTCCACGTCCCCTCGCACGAGTATAACGGACGACAGCTGGATGGGACAGCGTGGCTCCAGGTCCAATTCCCCCTGTGGTGCAAAGAGGAAGTACAGCTTAAATGGCAGCGGAGCGCCACAAAAGCACTTCCCTTATTCACCCAACCACTCCCCAGGTCTGTCCCCACAGACATCTCCTCGCCTCAGTGTCACAGAGGAGACCTGGCTGCCAAACACCAACCAGTACACCAACTCAGCCATCCTGGCAGCCATCAATGCCTTGACCACAGATGGAATGACTGACCTTGGAGAGGGAATCCCCATGAAGGCCCGAAAAACCAGCCTGGAGCCCAGCACCACCATCAACCTGAAGGTGGAGCCTAGAGGTGAGGAGCTGAGCCCTAGGGAGCTGTGTCAGGATGAGCACCCAGCAAATCGCATGTCCCTGAAGAAGGAGGGCTACTGCGGTGGGTTTCTGGATGTACCACAACACCCATATTCCTGGTCAAAGCCAAAGCAGTATGTCAGGTAAGGATGGTGGTTTACTCAAGCATGAAAAAATGCATTTAAATGTAAAATTCTTTTAGTATTTCTGGCATTTGATCAGATGTGTTGTTCAAAGACCGTTATTCTTTCACTATGTCTGGAACCGGAGTGAATTTTGAGTAAGGATTAGTGTGTTTAAGTATCTTTAAGCTACTGGCTTTATCACATGCTCTGGCGTATCGCAGTGTCCACATTCTGCACATTCTACCTTGATAAGCCCATCTAAAATAAGCCCTCCTCTTGTTAAGGTGACATGTTGAACATGTATTTTTTTTTTGCCACTACAGCCCATCTTTGCCAGCTCTCGACTGGCAGCTGCCATCCAGCTCCGGGCCGTACAGCCTGCAGATCGAAGTGCAGCCCAAGTCCCACCACCGAGCCCATTACGAGACAGAGGGCAGCAGGGGAGCAGTGAAGGCTCTGGCGGGAGGACACCCAGTCATTCAGGTCTGCTAGAACCAGTGCTTCTTATTTGTATTTTGACTTACAGTGACTTTATGTGAAGAATAATGTTTTTCCTTTGTATCATATGAGCATTTTAATATGCAACGCAATCTAGAATTTCAAAAGAAAGTGACTTGAAAAACAAAGAGATTCACATTTATCATCCACTGACTGGGAACAAAGCTTCGGTTTCCTGCGGTAATCGGAGCAACACATGGTTCGACCATTAGGCTCATTTTTACTCCGGCTCCTTACCTCGTCACTTCTCACCTCAACACCTCCCTCCTCTTGTCTTTTACCTCATGTGTTAAAAAAGATTAGAGCGACATGTGTTTCATGACCTGCCTCTTATGTTATTTAAAGATGTAACATTTCTGAATGGAATACCATAGGTATGCTATTAGACAGACCAGTCCACTCAGGCAGTCAGTTCCTGTCCAGACGAGGGTGACTCAGATTTTTCCATTGCGTTTTCAAGTGCAACGCAGACAGTTACGAACTAATGTAGCATGGCCAGTAAGAGCTTAGTCATGAGCTTTAACCACAGTAGCTGTGGTGGTTGAGTCCAAGAAGAAAAAATGTGGACATCTGCAGATGTTTTGGTTATAAACCCATCTGGTCCCCCCAACCATTACGCCACACCGCTGACCTCAGTGTTTGAATAAATAAAGGGTCTGCAGAGAGGCGTTAGACAAAGCGAGTGTAGGGAGTTCTGTTGGTTTTATTAACACCTTCTGGCTTTTTCTTAACACGTTACAAAAAGTCAACGAATTTACTAGACACTCTTGTGTTTTTCCTTCGCTTTTGATAAAATATTTTTTTAGACTAAGCAGTTTTGCATGTTTCTTCGGGCATCAGGGAATTCTTACATTGCTAAAGAGTGATTTTAATGTAGCCAGTTTGTGAACTGCTGTTTTGAAGCCCTGACGTTGGTATATGGGGCATTGCTTTCTTGTTTTTTGTTTGTTTTGTTGTGATGAAGACATGCCCATGTTTAGATTAGTTGTCAGGGAGTGCTAACTACTACCTTGGTTAGCAAGGTGTATCTGCATTTCACTGGGATAGAATTAGATGCAAACTGTGGCATGAAGGTTTCCTTCCCTCACAAACTGACTCTGACTCCTTTGTCTGTTTTAATCCAACCAAATACTGAACAATATGATACGGCGCCGATTACTCAAAGCAGCCTTTACTAACACGCAACATGAATACAATTTAAACTGGTTATAAAAAATCCCGTCTCCAAACTTGCCCATTTAATCCAGTGGCTATTAACTCATCAGCCTCAAGTGGCCATTAGAAGAACTGCAGTTTTTCTGCTGCTGAGGTTGCTGTTTGATTTCATATCCATGCAACATGTTCACTCTCAACACATTTGGACTTAAGTGCATTAAAATAAGTGATAATAAAATAAGCTGGACTGGATATTGATAACTATGTGATATAAAGTTTTATTTTGTATCATGAAAGGGAAAGAACCAGCAGCATTCTAGTCAAAGAGCCCTTAAATCTATTTAACAAAGAGCTTATACAACTGTGTATTTATCTGAGAGAGAATTTGGCATTTTTGTTGAGTGCGCAAACTGCGCAATAGTGACAAAAAGTCTGTCAACACAAGTTAAAACTCTCGACCTTTGAGTGCGTCACGGATGAGGAGGAGCTAGCTGTGGCTAGTGATGGTGAGGATGGAGGAGCACCAGGAAACAACATACAAATACTCAATTTTAGGATGTTTTGTTTTTTTCCTGTTGCTAATTTTGTAGTTGAAAAAGTTTGCCTGTGATTGATTTCGTGTAACTAATTGCAAACAGCATTCGTCACAGTTGGTATTAAAAATAGGATGTAGTGACGTCTTTTTTCCTGGAGTGATCTTACTAAAAGGTTAAAAGTAATAGTGTTTGAATGGAAGTCCTCTGTTTGTTGGACAGAAATATTACATTTGTATGCAGCGTTGGAATAGAAAAATCTGGAAAGCAAAACACGTTGTATTAGCCATAGTGTCGCAACTACAGCCGCACATCTGTGCGAGGCTCACCATGAGAAGGTGCTAATGATTTAATGACAGGGGTCTGGGTTCACCTCAACTGAAATAGAGTGTGTGTTCTCTTTAAACCTCCCCCCCAACTTTTTCTGCCAGCTACCACCCCAACCACACAGACTTCCCTTTGTTTAGGAAAGTTCCTCTCTGTACGGCTGACATCATCGCGCCCTGCGTCCTGCAGAGGCGGCAGCAAGCTAAACCACACACGTTTCTGGCAGGCTGTGATGGAGATATTGGAGGGAGCCTCAGACAAGGCAGCTCCATCTCTGCGACTTCCTGATTACACGGTGCGCGCAGCCTCTGCCGCGGACGCTGGCTGACGAATCCTCTGCGGCTCGTCCCGTCGCTTTTCTGACTCAAAACCTGCCCAGACTTTACAGAGTTTATTCTGGAAGGTCCTGTTCAGTGTGGTACACGTTTTCTCCACCCCTAGCATCAGCACAGTTAAGCTGGCTGTTTTCTGTTCTTTTTCAATGCCATCACTGCTGCCTGCCTCAACCACACCCGCCCTTGCACCAGCAGCAGACTGAAGAATGCCCCTCTGAAGTGCTGCGTCCAGTCCTCACCGCAGCTTATGCTCAGGGTTTCAAGCTGTACTTTGGTGGAGAGGAAATGCTCTGTATTCATGTCTGTGAGGTCCTCTTTTTCACCCTGACTGAAGTAAGCTTTTATGATCTGACCAAAAAGTACCCAACATGCTCTTTTGAAGTATGTTTTTGTAGATTTAGATGCTGTTATTTTGGCGTCATGTGCTTTTTCTTGGCCTGTGTAATTAGCAAATGCCATCTGAGACATACTGGGTTATCTCTCTTTGAAAATAAAGATGGAGGATTCCCATTTATAACCATTTTAGAGTTGCTGGGGCATCACAGGAATGGAAAGGAAGCGCTGGTCACCCTCACCCGGCCGGAGTCTCGGCATTCCTCTTGTGGGTGATAATGTGAACTGGGGAGGCTTGGCTGCTTCGCCAGCGTCAAACTGCCAGAGTGAAAGAGCAGTGGATTTACATGAAGCTGTATCTCAGTGATTTTAATTGCATCAACAAATCATAACTGTTGTCTGCTTGAATTGCTTTGTAAAAACATATGATTCAGATCACGGAGCAGAAAAACTAAAAGGGAAAGGTTTCTTAATTTCATGATTGCTGCTTGTGTCTTAAAATGATGGATGATGATGCTGACATAAATTACGAGCATTTCTAAATGGATGCTTTGTAAAGGTTTGGAAGCAAAGAAACCAAAAACAGCTGAAAGCAGTCAGATGATATTATCAAGTTTGATTATTTCTATTTGTCTAGACTTTGTTGCTGATAATAATTCAAAGCAGATAATCAGTAATCTGTAAGTAATTACAGTTTGAGAGTAACTAACCTCGCGAGCAGACTACCTCACTTCATCACACTCCTTCCTGCTGCCTGAATAAACAGCATTGCTAGGCAGCAACCCATTTCCTTACACAAATATACGGGGCTTTCGCAGGCTCTTAACCCTGACAGGGATCCTCCTCCAAATCACATGTTATGCCTCCCCAGTCTGAGGCTTTCACTCTCATTGTGGGCGCTGCTCGCCTCGAGTGCTCCCCTTATGTAAGTGAAAAGTGCGGTCTTCATTTCAACATTTCCACACTGATTGTTTCAGCCGACACTCTTTTCCAAAGTGCCTTATAATTAGTCGGGGTTGAGTGTCGGCCTCTATTACGCTTTGACGGGTTTGTGGATGACGATGTGCGTATAGTGCTCGTTTTATAACACTTTGCTTGCAGACTCAGACCAGTTTGACTCTTAGAAGCTCTTAATCAGTCAAGATAAAGTGCTGTTCTGCGTGATAGCATGCAATAAAGTCTACTTAGTTAAACTGTATTTTTGAATACATTTGAATACTAATAGCCCATAGAGAGAGGAAAAAAACGTCCCAATACTTGACCCTGAATGGCCGACACTAATTCAAACCTGATTACTGGAGGCATTTCAAGTGAAGCAGAATTGCTTAATGTAATTTAAAAGATGGAAAAACTTTAAGACTGTTTAGCCAAACAGGAGCAAGTCCAGCTGGGATGTTTTGGTTAAAGATGGAGGAAATTTAAGAGCCTAAAAAATTACAGATTGGAAAAAAAGAGCACTTAAAAAAAAAAAGAAAGTTCATTTTTATATTAATCCACATGTTGATGTTTGCTGAAACATATTAATCATGGTTTAAAAATAAAAAAAATGTTGCTTTTCTCTGTTTAGTTTCCTCAGTTTAAATTGACAGTGGTGTAAAATGTCGAGCCTCACTCATATTTACTTAGATGTAAACATAAAACTAATGTTAAATATTCTGCTGTAATTCTTCTGCTGCATTGTATGGATAACATACATAACTCTCTGACAGAGTGTCAATAGTAGCCGCTGTTCTCAAATTTCAGCACTGCACTCCCAGACTGCACTCTGCAGTCTGGGAGGTTGAGGTCATCCTGGCAGGAGGCCTCTTGTCAGGCAACACCTATGAAGGTCTGGGATTACTTTAGATGCTCTGGGACGAGCCCACCAACTGTAGCAAGCAGTTAACTTGACCCTGATTGTCCCTGTTTGGGTCTAAACGGCTCGACCTTGACTTTTCCAAAACACTGCCTCAGTCATGTCACAAGGCAAGCATGGTGCTCACAAATCACAAAGCTGCAGACTGTAGGTGTATTTTACCGCTCTTTGGCCCCATGAGATTGAGCCACTGTTGGATCAACATCTTGGCAGACCTGACATGAACTCGTAGAGGAAGTGGGCACAGGCTGTTGGTAGTAAATTAAAGATGAAAAGGGTGATGATTACACGGTCCTAAAAGGCTACTTTGTTGGAAAGCCTGACCTCTGAAAGACCTGCGTTACGTTCTGACAGTTTGTAAGCTTGACCGCACATGTCCGTCGTTTCTTTGTCTCTTAGCTTCACGGGTACATGGAGAGCGAACCCCTGACTTTGCAGCTGTTCATCGGCACAGCTGATGACAGGCTGCTGAGGCCACACGCCTTCTACCAGGTCCACCGGATCACAGGCAAGACGGTGTCCACCCCGAGCCACGAGGCCATGCATAACAACACCAAGGTTCTGGAGATCCCACTGCTACCAGAGAACAACATGCGGGCCATGTGAGTATCGCCAGACTAAAAAAACAGCTCAAGACTTGACTTGGACATCCAGTCTCAAATTGTTTAAGAACTGGCGTGCACTGGAATGAAGCACTGGTTTTAAACTGGGATGAATCTGATTGCCAGTGAAACCTTTTAAAGAGTAATTTGAGACAATGGCAATGCCAGTCTCAAGTCATTAACCAAGAAAGCACATTTTGTACAAGCCCATGTCACGTTCGGTCACTGACAGGAAATCCAAGTGAAATCTGCTGTCCCTTGAGAAATTTCCTTCAAGTCCATCAAGAAAAGTCATGCCATGCATTGAGTCAGCTGAAACAAGTCCAAGTCAAATCTTTTAATTGTCCACGAGCAAGCTGCAAGTTAAGAGTGGACAATTTCGTCAATGTTCCCTCAAAGCTCTCGCAATCAAGTCCTTTGACTTGTTTGATTTTGCTTTCAAGTCAACATTCGACTTGAATATTTTAACATTTAAATCTTAAATGAATGACTTAGATTTCACAGCAAGTACACAACGAGTCCAAAAGACTTGAAATAATAATTCTTGCTATGATGGAGTTTAGTGCAGCCAGTAAACACCAGCTGCTGTGGTAGCTGTAAAAATGCATCTTCACTGTTATCATATTAAAGGGATACTAAAATCACGGGAATTTATTTCAACAGAGGCATCAGTCTGGTCTGGTGAGAGGGGAATTTCACTCCTCTCGAGCTTCTAAAGCCTCATCAAAGCATGTTAGATTGCTGCTTTTGATTTATCTGTGCATGTCTTTGAGCTTGCATGTCTCCTTTAGGGCTTTAGTTTTGCTCTTGAAGTGTTACTCTCCGCACACAGATGGGTGGCTTTTCCCATTTTATGAGCTTCAGAGATCAGATTACTGGGAAGTCTTCGGGCTGCTAACAGGGGACCCGGGGTCTCTGTCTGTGCTGCAGGTAGTAACATCCTGCTACCATCAGCACTTCCCCTGCTTTTTAATGGATGTAACACATAAGCTCCACTTATACAACGACTTCACCTCGGGGTTTCTTCACAGTACTGACAGAGTACACGAAGGGTTTTGTGGTGGATTTGACATGTGCTCCAGTCCAGTGTGATGTATATATGTTTCATAATGCGGTATAGGATACAGGCGTTATTATATCCCTGGAATAGTTAATCATGATGATTTAGGAGGAAAAGTTTTAAATTAAATTGTTAAGCAACACCAACGCAGATTTGTTTTTTGCGGCTAATGAAGCCACAAGAGTCGAGTTGGTATGAATTCAATTAACTCTTCATAAATTAGTGCCTTAAAAGAAATAAAAGTGTCTTTTTTTTGTCCTCGTCTTCTAAAAAAAATGAAAAAACCCCAAAACTCACTGACGAGATCCCTCAGTATGTGATTTTTTGCAGTCAGTCTGTTTGTGTAGGCAGAGAGCAGAACAGCTGGGGTCCTTAGCATCAACACCTGATTACTTCACCAGTAAAGCAGACCCTGGTGTCTGCCCAGAAGAATGTAAGGGAGTGTCCGAGTGTGTGTAAAAGTTGACATTAAGTAGGCTTTGAGGAATGCAGCATCAAGTAGCAGAGCGATGGAAAAGCCAGAAACCGTTTGGAAAGGCCTGAGGTACTGAAGTATGAAAAAGTTAGAGGAGTTCAGTGAAGAAGGGGCTTATTAAGTGTCTGATGAAGACTTTGACTCCTCAAAATACATCTTATAGCCAATTCCTGGTGGTGAGATTTGTGCAGGGGCAACAATATTTAAGGAGCCGGCTCATGTGAATCAAACAGATTCATGAAAAATTGAATGCTTCCAGGCGTTTTTTTCTTTAGAGCTTCAGTTTTACCCCAGAGCAGGTCCACTGAGGCGTAAAAGCTCTGCTGGGAGTGGGGATGTTAATCTTCTGTTGACAGCCTTCTTCGGGGCTACAGTGATGAAGTCCAGAGTGAAAGTCTTTGCTACATAAATCCTGATTAAGTGTGAGATTATATATGTCATAAACGGACCCAGCAGACTCTTTGTCTTGTGTCTTTGCAAACACAGAATCGACTGCGCGGGAATCTTGAAGCTGCGTAACTCGGACATAGAGCTGAGGAAGGGGGAGACCGACATCGGACGCAAGAACACGCGTGTGCGGATGGTGTTCAGGGTTCACATCAACCAAGCCACGGGGAGAACGGTGTCTTTGCAGGTGGCATCAAACCCCATCGAGTGCTGTAAGTACATCCACTCATATTTGTCCTGCTTTGAAAATGCCAAACTTGAACTCATCAGCCTTCTACAGTCGTTTAAAGGGCTCCATTAGCGTGCACACGGGTAGAAGCGTAAGATGGTGTCACTGATCCCAGCAGGGAAACTCATTCTGTGCATTTAACAGACTCTAAGTATTACAAGCAATGAGCATCCACCATGATGCATCATTTCCAGTTGTAATTTTCTAAAAAGTCATTTTGTTAATACCGGTTCATTTGAAGACTTTATTCCAACTGAGCACCGAATTCTAACAAAATAAAGTAAATAAAGAAAATAGACTACAGTCTCCAGAGATTTCCTTCTAACTGTGACTGGCTGCTGGCTCACAGGTATGGTGTAAGAATCTCCTCACATATCTGCAGTGCAACAAGACATCTAAACAAGCTTGTCCTTCAAAATAAAAGCACTACAAGTAGAATTATGATTTAAAAGATGCAAAATCAGTGATTTTTTTAAATTTCTTGAAAAATTATCTGGATTATGTGATAAATATAGCGTTAACAATTAGACCAGTTATTTGTTTAAGTTCCTTTGATAGGCAAATTCACCTAACAAGTTTGTGATGGCAGGAGAAATCATAGGGAACTCATACAGCCTAGCACCCTTTTACCACAAGGCGCAGTGCTGACCACTGAGCCTTGTGCTGCCTAAATGGCTGTCACACCCCTCTAAAGGGTCAGAAGTATCCACTATATTTAACTTAATCAGTGTGAGACAACTCTTCCGTGTGAATGGGTGCTTTGTACCAGACGAATATCTCAACATTTATTGGATAGACAGACACTCACACAGCTGCTGATGGGGATGCAGACAGGCTTGTTTTTGTGAAATACTGTATCGTGTTCCAGTTTTAGACTTTTAATAATTCCTCAAATCAAATGGAGTGAGATTAGAAAGATAACAAAAGTCCATGTGACTGGTGGTTGTAAGTGGATGCCGCTCGATTCAAAAAGATCACAAGACCGAAGGACTGGGCAGTAGATTAATCAGAAACGATGAGAACTGATTAATCCTTAATTGATTAACCAAATTGACGTAAGCTTCTCAAATCTGAAAATGTCCGTTTTTTTCTTTGCAAATCAAATTTCGTTATCCGTTTCTCGACCAGATCAGAGAATATTAATGAGCAACGTTGGACTGAGTCAAAATTATGAAAGAAGAGAAAAGCTGTAGATTCCCTGATAAAGATAAAAGGAAAAGATGCAGCCATGTAACGAGAGCCACTGAATGCGGTTCATGTGATAGTGAACTACACTTTAATGTAATAGTATTAACCCTGTAAAAGCGTTTTAAGCCTGGCTCGATAAACCCCATTGACTACACTGCACTGGAGTTGACCTTTCAATGGACCGGGCTAAATTCAGGCAGATCAGCCACTTCATGTGGTTCTGGCACCAAGGGCTGCCACACAGATTAAGTCTTATGAGGTAAATGAAAGACAGTAGTTAAACCATGAGCTCAACCCCTTGAAATAGACCATTGTTAGTTTTTGAATGACTGCCACAAAGCAATTGTTTTTGACCAAAATTCGCCTGGTGTGTGAGCGAGGCTGAAAATGACACACAGGCGAAGAGCAGCAGAGAGATGTGGGAGAGATTGATCGTTTCCAAAGACAGGGAATTAGAGTTTTATCAAAATCAGAAAACAGCAGCATCAAATTACAAAAAGATGATTCTCATGTGAGGCGAATATTCAGCCTCTGTTTATTTATCCAGGTCAATCAGAATGAAATTACATGGGCTAAACTTGGCTAAGACATCAGCTTTACATCTAGCTGAAGACAGAACAAGGTTTGTGAGTATTTTGTGGCGTGTGATAGAACGTTTTGGAGGGGGGAGAAAAAAATGAAGGCAAACAAGGAATGAGAAAGACAGGCCAAAAGTTAAGAGTGAGGCGTAAGGAGGATCAGGAGAGGAAATATTTGAGAGGAAACATCCTCTATAATTTAAGGGAAACACAAATAAACACAACATGAAGCCTCTCTATGCTTACTGCCAAACAGGGATCTTAATTTTAACATGGAGAAGTTGAGGTTTACAGCTCTGTGAAAGCTGTCTAGGTAGTGATTCAGCCTCGGTCTGGATGCTCAGGTCTGCATGGGGAGTGGGTGTGTATTAGCTGAGCGATGAAGCCCGGTTTGTTTTTTCCCTCCCACAGCTCAGAGATCAGCCCAAGAGCTGCCGCTGGTGGATAAGCAGAGCCTGGAGACGTGTCCCGCCCCCGGAGGGGAGAGGATGCTCCTCGATGGACACAACTTCCAGCCCGACTCCAAGGTGGTGTTCGTGGAAAAGGCTCAAGGTAAAGCCGGAGGAGATTTTGCGCTGTTTCATCTCAGTGCAGCAGTGTGTGTATGTGTGCCCGTGTGTGTGTGAGTGTGTGTCTCCCTTTCTCTGCTGTTGGAGAAACCCCAGGACTGCTCCTCCCCTCCCAGCTCCTCTCCTCCCCCCGCCGTCAAAATATCCTCCATTCTGCCAGAGTGCCACATGTGGTGCACATTAATGCGCTGTATTTTTAACCCAGCAGATTTACTTTTGCAGAAGTTTCCATTGCCTGTTCAGCAGAGGAATGGATCACAAATGCAGCATGTGTTGCGTATGTGTGTGCGTGCGCATGTAGGTGGGTGGCTGTGCACGTGGTGTGGACACTTTTGTGTGTGTGTGTGTGTGTGTGCCTTGCATCAGTATTTGTTTCTCTTTTTCTTACGTTAAGCCGTTTTGGTTAGGAGGGAGCGGGGACTGCTCCCAGATGTTGATACGACAACGTTTACAAACAGCAATTTCCTTGATTAGCTTTAGCAAAGCAACGTGAGGTACAGTTTGGGCCAAGGCTGAGCAATGTAAACACGTGTGATCCTATCACGACGGTGACTCATTCAAAAAAAAGAAAAAGAAAGGAAGCCTTTTCATTGTTCCACCTGTGGAAGAAGGAATTCAAGGCTGCACGGGCACACAGGCAGCCCGCCTCCAGCACTGTACGATGGAGTAGTGAGATTGTTTATTAACACTCGGAAGAAGAATCTTTTTCCTCTCTGCGCAAACTCTTTGTTTAACTCTGATCTCATGAGGTGAAAAGGGCAGATCAGTGCAGAACTAATGTCATGTGATGAATTAGAGCTGACACCAGAACCACTTTTTGGAGCACGACATGAAACTCTGGGTTGAACAGAAATGAAAAATATGCAATATCCACTTTGTAATAAACTGATGTTAGCCTTGGAGTCTCATAGGAATTGTCCTGACACCTATACTTTTCATGTTATACACGCTTCCTCCATATAGTGTAGTTAAAAACAACAGTGGATGCATTTTCATTGTTATGCAGATGATACCGATCTATATTTATTAATGAGACCTGATAACAAAAATTAGTTTGTGCGTGTCTTGAAGACATAAAGGTTTGTAATAACCCCAAACAACCTCATAAAAATGGTGTCCTACTGTTGTAAAGAACCTGGGACTCATTTTTCACCAGGATATATGTTTCTATGCAGACATTAAACTAATATTTAGGACAGCTTTACTAAAACAGAAACATCCTCTGCCATCCTGTCATGCTGAAAAAAAAATGGTGCATTTTTCTATCCCTAGACTGAACTATTGTAATTCATTATTATCAGGCTAACATAAAATTTCCCCGAAAAGCCTTCAGTTGATTAAAACCCTGCAGTTAGGGTACTAAGAGGATAAAGTTCATGTTGCTCCCATATTAGCTTCTCTTCACTGGCTCATTGTTAAAACCAGAACTGAATTTACGTGCAGTTGTCACACAGTGTGTTGCTAGCTAAAGGTCCAGCTCCTGTATTTCACAGGGAGAGAAGGGAAAGAGAGCAAACTTCACTCAGAGATGGAGAAAGATAAGAAAGACAGGAAGAAGAGCGCTTGATAAACTTGAAATTTAAAGTTTACATTAAGTCCTCCTGTTTTTAAATCTGATATTGACTCTGTACATTACGTATTTTTCATTTGTGAAACATGCTGCAAAACAAACTGGGGACTGTAAATTTGACTTGAATTTAATAGAAAGGTCCATTCTGTTTTTTAAATTTAGCATTAAAGTGATGCATAAAGTGAGTATAGCATTACTTACTCACTTAAGGCAGGTTACAAAACAAGGCTTTGCCTGCAGTCCTGGAGTATGAGCTGATAACAGCTGATCTCAGTGCTAGCCCACAGCAGAGCTATCAGTTGACAGTCTTTGAACATTTTGTAGGCACATTTTCTTTAAGCTGATTTACCCTGCTTCTAGTTGATTCTGCCTCTGCAAGCTGCTTCACAACCCACCTCTTCGTTTCAGTGCTGTGCCTGACTGAATGAGCGTCATCCTTGTTATCGCTGATGTCTGTTCTGTTGTGTACCGAGCTTTCACCCCTGCCTTATGCTTTCCATATATTCACATGGAAAAGATGGATGTCCCCAAATACAATAATACCACAATAATGTAGATGGAAATCTTCCTTTGTGTAAAGTGATACTGGCTGAATTTTAATCTAACAAACTTTCTTCCTTTATCTCACATTTCAAATGTATAGCCATAGTGTATTAAATTATTTAAAAAATATATAGCTTGTTGAATATTTAGATAAACCACATTGCAGGTAGATATGAAATGTGGTTGAAAGCTTCAGACACAAGTGTGAAAGTGCTGTCAAACTACTGTCTACTACCTAACCTTTTCATCGATACCAATTATCTCTATAAATGTAACCTTTTTAGCTCTGCCTCCTGGCGTTTCATCCAATCAGTGTGTCCTGCTTGGCAAACCACATATTTTTGATCCTAAACTGAGCAAAGCATTAGTTCGAACAAGCCGTGAAATCTGCCTCAGCTGTAAACTCGCCAGATGAGCTGCTCTCAGAGCCGCTCCACAGTAGCTGATCGTCCAGTTGATATTGAACTGATATTTAAGATAAGCTTCAGAGTGGACTATTTTATCTGCTTTAACCTGCCGTCAGTTGCTGGACATCTATAAGCAACTTGGCAACCCATCCCCAGCCCAGCTCTTCCTTTCCATGCTGTCTCTGACTCATTAAATGCATGTGTCATCTCTGATGCTTGCTCTGCTTTGAATGGCTGGTTTGCTGCTGTTTCTGCTGCCTCCTGTTTTCCATGTATGAAAGAGCAGGAAGATGCAGTGACCACGCCTTATGCTTTCCACGTATCCTCTCGAAAGGGTGGAGAGGTCCCAGAACAGAACCATGTTGCTGAATATAAATTAATAACAATTTGGCTGAAGCGGATCTGACTGAATTGTGTGTTTCTGTTTGACCCAAACTCTGAGCTCATTGTAAATACATTCATCTGGTTCATTTACAAAGGAAACAAAACAGAAACGTCCAACATGTTTGGGTCTTTAGCTGCTCTGGTTCTCCTTGAGCTTTGAATCTAGCCGTCTTTAGGGCCTCGTGGACTGATGCTTATGGGTGTGCTCCCTTGTTTTTGATGAGGGTTTCCCTGCGTCTGGCACCAGCATCAGATTCCTGGGCAATCCTACCATGGAAACACCCTTGAGCCAGGCTTCCACAACACTGCCCCCCCTCCACTTCCCTCCATCCGTCCACCTCTTTATCCAAGCTGCTTCTTTGCCACCAGCTGTCAGTTCATTAACTCTATGAGCTGCGATCTCCCTGTGGATCAAACTGGTTCTTCTTTACAGCTGCTCCCTGTATAAACACACAGATAAATAGAAACAGTAGACTAGTAGAGACGTCATTACTCTCTGGGGTGAAACGGCATCACTGATATAATAAGATACTAACTAATAAGGCCAAGGACTAAAAGCTCAAATCTGCATATTTAAAAAAAATATACAACTCATCTCTGTTTTCAAATCTTCATGTAGAACATGTACGCTCTGGAAAAGTTATAGACTTTTATTGTTTTTTTACTCGTGCCAAAGCGGAGCTCTGAGAAACCATTTAACAATCAAACTCATAAATCCGGAGTGGTGGATTTTGTTGCCATAAAGGGCTTAAGCATTTATTTTTACCGATGGACAATTTTCCTGCAAATCTTCCAATAAAGCGCTCTCACAAAGCTGCGGTAACAGAACATGCGGACGCTGACAGATGCAAATATTCCTGAGAGTTGTGTTTTTGCATCCGTCCTGTACTTGCAAGTGAATACGTCTGTGTGTGTGTGTGTTTTAGTCAGAGTTTCCCCTGCAATTATAGCCGGGATGAGTGACCCTGCCTTGAGATGCCAACTTGCTAAAAAAAAATCAATTTGTTTTGGTTTTTGTTTTAATGTCCGATGGATTTTTTTCCCCTCTTGCGGTAAATAATGAAAACCTTCTGGAGTGCGAACGTGACAAGAGAGGGTGACCTTGAGACCTCGTGTTTTTTGTGCATGTGCAGTTTCATGTTTTTGAGTTTGTTTTTGTTGCTGCCCGTGACTCACGCTCATGAAGGAAATCCCTGTTTTCCCATAGAGACCTGCACACTCTGTCACCTGCTCTTTAACACACAGTCTGAAAACACAAACTGGCTTTGCTTTATCTTGCCTGCATGTCCCGCCTTTAGCAGAAATGGCCAAGATAACATCGGTTCAGCTGCCACTCGTGACTACAGCCAATCAGTCATAAGAGATTACTGTATGGCTTTGGTGCTGCAGACATCAGCCTGTAATCTAAACCTAACTCGATCTCACCTTGCTTTCATTTGCAAAATTACTGCCCAGGAGATGCTTTCTGTGATAAGTCGCAGCCACTCCATGTGGGAAATTAGGCCCTGCTGTCCTCTAGTCACCTCTTTGTGTTGATTAGTACTGGAAGACTTCATTTGTTGTCAGCAGGAGTATAAACTGTACCTTGGTTATTTAAAAAATAGATATGCACTGATAAAAGTAGACACATTATGTTCCGTTTATGCTGTTGTAGTGTGGATGCTTATGTTAAACGTGGGCAAACGTAGACATATTGGAGTCAGCGTATGTACTAATAATCCCTGTGAAACAAGGCTTTGGGTTTCAGGCCGCTCTAAAAGCTTAGGCTCAGACAGATTTTTCTACTCTTGGCTCTGGATGATGTCAAAGAGAGCGGATATCTCTAATGTGGTTTTGTCAGAAGCTCCACCCGCCTGTGCTCAAAACTTCTGTTTATGAAGGGCTGCTAATCAGAAGACTGGATACCCTTAAAAAGAAAGCTATCTTTAAGGGCGATGATCTGAGGCTCTGCGCCGAAGCCCAGCTAAAGATAAACAAGGATTATTCCGAGCTGCGACTCAAAGAAAATGGAGCTAGAAGTGAGCATCGCAGGTCCAATATAAGGTTACAAAATGTGACAAGTTTGTTGTTAAGTTATAAGATGTTTCATAACCTTACCTCATAACCTCATAACCAGCCAGGATCTTTCTCTCTCTCTCTTAAACCTTCATGTTTAATCCCAACCAGTCATTGGAGATACGCCCTCGATGAGCTTGATTCTGCTGAACATTTCTTCCTCTTAACCCTTTATTGGCCAAGGGACCATATGTGCTACCCTATTGCATCTGAACAATGAAAAAGAAAATAGAAAAAAGTTATTAAAGTTAAACATAAGTTCTCCAATAGCATGCTAGGGTTGAGTATTTGAATTTGAATGAGAACTGCTGTTGCTTGGGATCCAGCGATGTGGAGAGTTACGCCCCTTTATGACCAAGTTCTAAGTTTTGTTGTAGTCTTGTTTTTGTTGTTGCTGTTTTTGTTTTGGTTTAAGAAGCTGGTTTGATTTCATTCTCCCAACTGTTTTTTTTAATCTGTTTTAATCATGCTTGGACTATATGACTAACATGATAAACAAACCTCTCAGACCCACTTACTAGTTTCCAGCTGCATCACATGGTCTTCATTTAGTAAATGGTGTTGACTAATGAAGCTAAAAAAGGATCTTCTTGGGGTTTTTTCTGTCTACAGTATTAGATTTTAGCGAGGCCTGCTGCGTCACCTGGATGCTGACATTTCCCCCCCAAATTTGATGATAACTGTATAGTTCAGAAAGCGTCCATTTTAGTATTTAGTATTTATTTATTTATTGTCATTGTCAAGAACAATGAAATTGCGTTTGGGGCTTCCATACAACCCAAAAAAAAGAAGAAAATAATAAATACCCCTTAAAACCCAAGTGTACATATTTAACCCAGTGTGACTCCAATGCAATAAGACAATCCTTAGCAATAATGTTCGTAGAAATTCAGACAAAGACCTGAGAAACATGACAAAATACAACAATGCAACCCATTCAATATTATTGTACTGTGAGATATGATATCAGATATGATAGTTATCTATTTAAGAAAGAGGGGGGGGGCA
The DNA here is from genome assembly GCF_965226115.1 of Aulonocara stuartgranti. Lineage (NCBI taxonomy): Eukaryota > Metazoa > Chordata > Actinopteri > Cichliformes > Cichlidae > Aulonocara > Aulonocara stuartgranti. The sequence goes on from NC_138957.1 coordinate 29,060,342, forward strand.
GGAGGGGGAAGAGAATAAAGATATGATGCACCAATGCAGACCAGTTCATTGCTATTAAGAAGTTGGATATGGTTATTGTCCGTGAGAGGGGGGCAGAGAGTTCAGGAGCCTCACAGCCTGTGGATACAGGCTGTTGGCCAGTCTGGATGTTCTGGCCTGTATAGACCTGTACCTTCTCCCTGAGGGCAGCAGATGGAAAAGGTGGCGCGCAGGGTGATGTTGGTCCCGCAGGATACTGTGCACCCTCCTCAGACAGCGAGTGGGGAAGATATTACTGATCTCTGGCAGACTTGTTCCAATAATTCTGCCAGCTTCTTTCACCACCCGCTGGAGTGCTTGCTGATCGGCCTTGGTGCAGCTGGGGAACCACACTAGAAATCCATACGTCAGAACGCTGCTGATGGCACAGTTGTAGAAGTTCAACATCAGAGATCTGGGAATGTGTGCGCTCCGCAGTCTCCTCAGGTAGTAGAGGCGCTGTTGGGCCTTCCGTACAACTGAGGTGATATGGTTGCCCCAGGACAGGTCCTCGGTCACAGTTACCCCCAAGAATTTAAAACTGCTCACCCTCTCCACCGCCTCACTGCCAATGAAGAGAGGCAGATGGTTGTTATGGCCCCTCTTCCGGAAATCTACAATGATCTCCTTGGTCTTTTTGGTGTTTAAGACCAAGTTATTGTCGTGGCACCATGACTCTAGTTGTTGCACCTCTGTCCTATAGTTTGTCTCATCATTGTTGGATATAAGTCCGAGCACTGTAGTGTCATCTGCAAACTTAACAATGAGATTGGACGCGCAGGAGGAAATACAGTCATGGGTGAAGAGAGTGTATAGCAGAGGGCTCAGAACACACCCCTGAGGGGCACCGGTGTTGACCACAAGGGTGGAAGAGGTGTTCTTACCCACTCTGACACTCTGTCTACGGTTAGTGAGGAAGTCCACAATCCAGTTGCACAGAGAGGAGTTAAGTCCCAGTTGGTGGAGTTTGGGACGGAGTTTATATGGCCGGATGGTATTAAAAGCCGAGCTGTAGTCTACAAAGAGGAGCCGTGCATAGGTGTTCCTGTGTTCCAAGTGCTTCAGTAATGTGTGCAGCACTGTGGCGATCGCATCCTCGGTTGACCGGTTCTCCCTGTATGCAAACTGGTGCGAGTCCAGGGATGGTGGAAAAGCAGCTCTGATGTGTTTAATGACCAGTCTCTCCAGGCATTTGGCGGGAATGGGGGTGAGTGCCACAGGTCTGAAATCGTTCAGACATGTGACATTTGACTGTTTTGGGATGGGAACGATGGTTGCTGCTTTTGAAACGATAACAACTGGACTGTTTCACAACTGCAGTTATCTGAAAATAATGCACACCGTTGATTACTTTCACCGGGTCCCTCCTTTTATTTGCTGGAGTATTTTTAATCAAGTGTGGTTCTGCACAGTGTTTCCCTTCAATGATTGATAATAGCGAGAGATCCTGGAGGAAATCCTTTCAGAGGAAAAACCCCAAATGAAAAGAGCACTTTCACATCTGGCCTGGTATTCTGGAGAGCTGCCTGGTCGGCTGCAATCAGCATCGCTGCGAATAACAATTTCCCTGATCCATCAAACCTACAGCTATGTTTTCCTTGAACCATCTTCCTCACCCGTCGCTCTTTCTGTGAGCCGACGAGTTGGAGCTCCGAGCAGGTAGAAAAGCCGAGCTTTCCTCGTCTGACGGGAACACCCAAACAATTTTGTCTAATCGTTCTTGGTCAGAGCAGCAAGTAAGACGAGCTGAAAATTGAACTTGACCGCGCTGCGTTGCTGTGAGATGGTTTCTAAAATTACCGGTAGAAAACTGCAGACAGCCCTCCTTCTTTAAACTAATGAGAGCTGTGAGCGAGATGACAGTAGCGTAATGACAGTAATGTACCTTGGGGTGAATGAGTTTGTTTTAACTTGCGCGCTCTGTTAGCTGTGCTATCTTTTGAGCGGTGGTTTGGTTTGGAGGGAGGGTTCCTTTGCTTTGGTGGTGCGCATGGTCGGCGCACTTCACTTTCATTAGATTAACAGAACAATGGCTGTTCAGCGGTTTGGCTGCTTCGGACACTTTTGAGAACAATGGCTATTTTTCATAAACAAATCAATTACAGTCACATAAACAGATGAGATGATGTTTTCATAAATTATAGGGTATGATTTCTTAAAAAAGAAAGAAAAAGACAGCTCTTTTGAGAAACTCCAGAGATTGATTTCTCTATGAAACGGGTGACGTTGTGTAGTGGCAGGCGCCGCTGTAGCTTTAAGTGGTGTTCTTGAGGGCTGGATGTCAGTATCTGCTGCCATTTATCAGATTTGAGCTGGCCTCAGTTTGCAAGCAGCTTCCAAAATCCAAATGTTTTCAGGGTGGTAAGGAAGAGGTCTCAGTCGTCAGTCAGAGGACAAGGGAACTCTTTCAGTGTGCCACATGGACTTGGGTAGAGCATATGTTTATATTTACTGTACGTTATGAGGGCTTGGGCACATGCCACCCCGCTGTTTCACTCTGGGCACCAGAGTTTTACTCCACCCAGCCTCAATTAAGACACACAAGGAGCTGTTTGAATCTCTTTCTAAACACAACATGACAAATAACTGTATTGTATATTGTTTGATCCCCCTCGGCTGCCATGACTCTTTGCAGCACACCACCGCTGTGTCATTGACTGCTCTGTGTTATGTCTGCTCTGAGAAAGTAATGATTTGTGTAGACCGTTGCTAACAAAATGTGAATTGTACGACTTCTGAGAGGCTGGGACGGTGCCAAGGCCGGTGGAGCTTGGGCGTTGTGAGAGCTGGGGAGGGGTGCTGGGTTTATATGGTCGAGGTGGTTTTAGGCTGAGTTGTTTAACTTAGATAATATTGGATATCATCCAGCACAGTGGGCCAGAGAGTTAGAAACCAAATTGTGCTCGCTGAAATTTGGTGGGAGGGGAGCTGGAGAGAAACTGCTGGCGAAGTTTTTCATTGGATCGGTGCAGACTTTGCGCAGATGTTGCCCTATAACTCTGGAACATTCTGTGGTTATCAATTACATTCTGTGGTTATCAATTATCCGGTACAGTCTTTTCAAACAAAGGCATCCCACGCATTCAACTTTTCAAAGCTCTTTCTCTCTCTTTTTTTTTTTTTAGCTCTTGAGAAGTTTCCTGGCAGTAGGTAGCTGGGCACCGAGAACAAATTGCTCAATTCAAATTTTCTATCTCTGTGATGATGTGAAAAATGATGTGCGTGAGTCAGAGAGAGCGAAGGCAAAAGCAGACGGGGAGAAACAGACAGAGACGTTGAGGGAGATCTAAAAAACATGTTCATCTCCTGTGGATTGACAATGACTGGAAAGGCTTCCCTTCTGGAGAGCTTCCTGAAGTGAGGAGACAGAGTGGGGTTGAGAAAACAGACAAACGCGCAGATTTTAGTGTTAGTCACGTTAACTATTTTTAAAGTTTGTCAGCGCTGCTTACGTAAAGATATTCTTTTCACTGAGAACTTCCTGTATGACGAGCTGTTTTTCTTCTCTTTTCTGTTTATAGGGAGGTTTCTTTGCCATATTGTCTATAAATCTTATGTTTGAATCATAATACCACACACCAGTCTGTGTGTGTGTGTGTGTGTGTGTGTGTGTGTGCACTTCCCATAACTCTACACCTTGCATCTGTACCAGATTATCTTGAAGCTTTCAGAATGCTGTTTACATTTATTAACCCTCAGATTTCATTTTGTTTTTAGAATGAAAGTAGACCATTTATGCTTCCCTTCATTTCTCTCATACCTGTATCTTTACAGTGACGAATGCTCCTACTGAACATATCCAAAGTTGAATAATTAATTAACTATATGTAGAAGCAATCCCCTCGAGGCAAAAGCTAAGGCTTCGTTTCAGACAGTCTTTCTTACTTTTGGATCTTTATGATGTCAGTAGCACACAGCTCGGGCTGTGAGCACAGTGGCCCCACCCACAACTCTTTTGAGGGGCAACCAATCAGAAGAAAGTTATTTTAAAGGTAACAAGTGTTGTTTCAGACAGAGGATGAGCTGAGGGGAGGCCCAGTTGGAGATGATTGATGATTATTTTGAACTGTGAATCATGCAAAGCATCTCTAGTAGAGTCCAAGAAGAGAAATGTGGAGCCAGACATGAACATAATGAGCGTCCACAGAGAGAGTGAAAAATTTAGGTAACGAAAAATTTATTGTCATAAGCTGTCACTTTTTTCTCAGAAGTTTCATACTGTTCCTGTCAGTAAGTTATAAATATTTCACATAGGAGGTTGTCGTATATTCCCCTTCTGTCTTCCTCTCATACCTTCATGTTTCATCTAGAACGGTCACGAGGATGAAGATTTGAATGATGAAGTAGTTGTTTTTTTTTCATTTTGTTTTTTGTATAAGTGCTTACTTATACTAATTATTGTATTGTGGGCTTTCTTTCTATGATAATGTAATATTTACACTGGGTTTTTAAAGTACTAAAGAGACCGTGTAGGGAAAATTTACTTGAAATGGAATTAAAATATTTTACCAGTGAAAAAAGACAAACATACAACAAGTAATAGCAAGGTTTTATGATATATGTTGAGTTGCACGCAACAAGGTTGCACGAAGAGACGTATTAAGTGTCATCTGGAAGACAAGTCGAACCTGTTGATGTATCTGCAGCATTCACAGGCTGCGTTGCATTGTTTCCTTTTTTCTTTTCTGGTTTGCAGCTCGTCAGAAATGTTCTTTCCATCCCTTTGAAGTCATTTCAACCACTTACATTTACATGTGTATATTGACTGTAGCATAAACATTATGCATTATTAAGCACTGTGTGGCTAATGGCAGCAGAAACCATGTCAGATGTTTGATATTTAGCAGAAATAATAAGTGATCTTTTAAATGTCTAACAGAGCAGGTTTAAAAAGAAAACTTTGCTCTAATAGCTCAGAATAGCTCAGCCCCAGTTCCACATTCTTACTTACAGCAGGTGCACTGAAAAATTGACTAAATTAGTACAAGCAGAGCCTGTATTGTAAAAACAGTATTTGAGACAGGCTTCTGATTGTTGAAGAGTTTGAAAATATGTCTCCAGAAGTGACAGCTCAGCTCTCAGTTGAGCCCCTCTCAGGTTTCCCTCGAGTTATTACTAAAGTGACAGCACACTCTATCTCAGCCTTTTTTGTTGGTTTTTCTTGGATGATAGTCCGTCTGTTTCATATGAAGGAGTTCTGTGGAAACATTTGGTAAAAAAAAAAAGACTTTTATTTTGTGTTTAGAGTTAAAGTTGAAATAATGAGCGTAAACTTGACACTCGAAGATTCAAATCGTCTGAGAGGAATTTGTAGCCCTATTACTCATTCGAAACGAATGTTATCGCTTCTTCCTGGAGAGCAGCAACCCTGAAACTCTAATGCTAAGTGTCAGGCATGTGCAGCAGCTATAAGAAAAATGAAAGTGAGATCAAACAGAGCAGAGAGAGGTCTCCGGCTCTCCAGTCAGTGCCAAGCTGCACCTCCTCCATCTGTGCCACCTCACAACTCCCGTCTACTCAAACACCGAGCGTCCCGTCCGTCTCCACTGAGCTGTCTGCTCCATTCAAACGCTCCACTTGTCAAACTGCAGGCATCATGTTGAGCGACACTGAGTCAATTTTCTTCAAAAAAAATTTGGCCATGGCTGACTTTTTCTTTCTTTTAAAGTAAAGTTTTCAATTTCACAGCCCTTTAATGTCAATTTAGAGCCTTGTTAATGAGTCAGGGGTCTAAAGAAATCACAGCGGTTTCCCTCTGTCTAATAAATTGGTTGAAAATTATAGTTTTACTCACACCTCATTGGGCAAAATGACAAATCAAACCCGAGCTTTTTTTAGCAGGCCTGTGTTTCCAGCAGTTCACATGATGCCTCGTTTTATTGCCTGATGAGAAAACCTTTTTTATTGTGGCAGCTAAACAGAAGAAAACGCACATTACCAGAAAAGAAGAGAAAAAAGTACCAGTACCGTTTAACAATCATTATATGGGGATAGCGGAAAGATTCCTATGAGAACAGAAGAAATGAGAGGTTTGAAAGTCGAGGCGAGTTGTCAGTTTCCAGTCGCCGCGCATTAACGAGCCAACCAGCTGCTCGAGCATGTTGGGATTCCACACAGCGATGAAGTCAAGCTTTCTCTCATCCACCAAAGATGTCGCTCATCTCTTTGGTATGACTGCTTTTCTTTCTTTTTTTTCAGGATTGCATCAGATTTCTCTCTGTGCGATTTTGCTGTCTCGAAGTCTGTTAGACCGAGGATATGAGCTCATGAGCCGTGGGTCAGACAGTGTGACGTTCGTGATATCCTCCGCTCTCCGGAGCTGTTTTATACATCACTGATGTAACCGATAATAATAACAACACTCATTGCATTTCTTCATTTCTGCTGGGAGCCAAGTAGGTGGGTTATTTTCTGAACCGTCGTTGCTAAGTCTTTCTCTCTTTCCTGTCCTTTCTTTTAGACGGTCACCACATCTGGGAGACTGAGGCCAAGGTTGAGAGAGACGCCTCGAAGCCTGTAAGTGATACATGTGACACAGTGATCGTGACAAAGCTGATCTCATTTCAGGATTAAAGCGCTGTGTAAAGAGCAGCTGTTCCCAATCATTTATCTGAACTCGATGCCAAAATGTTTAGTCTTCGCATCTGAAAAACAATCTAACGTCTAAATTAAGAGAGCCGAGAGCGACTGGAGCCCCACTCAGTGTGATGAAGAACAACCTGCCTTAGCAACAACAACGCATTTGTTTTTTTTTATTGAATCACAAATCTGCTGTAAACTTATACATAATTAGATGGGAAGTTCAAGAAGTCTTTAAAATTTGTAAACTATTCTAGTCATTCATCTACTAGCTTAGCATAAACCTGTAAGGAAAGGCAAAATAACCCAACCCCTTAGCTAATACTACAAAAAGAATGTGTGTTCATTATTCAACTGTTATACTTTTTATATCTGATCTCTTATTTATTTACAAGAAATATTTTACAGGGCTGGAAGAAACTAAGAGGGCACTTACCAAACACTTCCTGTCTCTGTACTGGACACACTTTTGCCTTCACAACTGCCTTAATTCCTCAGTTTTTCATAGCATAGATTCAACAAGGGGCTGAAAACATTCCTCATATATTTTTGGTCCATAATGACACGACAGCATCGCACAGTTCCTGCACATTCACGACATGAATCTGTTGTTCCACCACGTCTCAATGGTGCTCTATTGGATTGAGATCTGGTGACTGTGGAGGCAATTTGAGTGCAGTAAACTCAATGTCATGTTCAAGACACCAGTTTGAGATTATTTGAGTTTTGTGACATGGTTTGTTATCCTGCTCAAAGCAGGCATCAGAAGTTGGATACACTGTGGTCGTAAAAAGATTGACAAGGCCACTAACAATGTTCAGGTGTTTATGTGACACTCCTGAAGTGTGTCGAGAAAACATCCCCCACATCATTACACCAGCCTGATGATTGTTACCAGACAGGATGGATCCATGCTTTCATGTTGTGATGAGTCCGTGTGAAGTGCAGCCTTGGCTTCCTATTCTTAGCTGACAGGAGTGGCAGCCGGTGTGGTCTTCTTCTGCTGTAGCCCATCTGCTGCAAGGTTTCACATTCAGAGATGATCTTCTGCTTACTTTGGTTGTAACAAGTGGTTATTTGAGTTACTTTTGCCTTCCTGAGATCTCAAAGCAGTCTGGCAGTTCTCCTCTGACTTCTGGCATTAACCAGAAGGCATTTTTTCACCCAGAGAACTGCTGCTCATCAGATATTGTCTGGTTTTCAAGCCATTCTCTGCACTAGATGCAGTAGATCAGCAGTTTCTCAAATGGCAGCAACAATGATGCGATTGAGAGTCACTTAAATCATCTCAGCAGATCACCTTGACCATGTCTACATGTCTATTTGTGCTGATGGTATGTGATTGGTTGATTACACATTTACATTAACAAGCAACCAAACAGGTGTACCTAATGAAATGCCTAATGAAGTATCAATACCAGCGTTGCCTTTTGTTCTGAATCAGTAAACTGTGACTGTAACAACAGCGCTGATTTCCTCAACCCAGGACAGAAGCTTCAGTGTTGTGTTTGAAATGTGTGGAAAAGGTGTTCAAAAGTTCAGCCCTCCACCTGTGGGGGTTTGAGCCTGGCAGTGTATCCTGTCTTGCGCTCAGACAGCTGAGGGAAAGACAGAGCCAGAGACGTGGTGGGAGTCTGGGAGATAGACGAGGGGATTAGAGCGTGTATAAATGTGAAGCTCTGCACCTGCTCCCAGTGTCTTCCCTCTGCAAAACACAGACACACACTCACTTAGAGTGGCTGCTGGGGCACATCTGTCTGCTTGAATAGACAAAGGGCCTCCCTCTCTCCGTCCCTCCCCACTCAGTCCAGTCTGCTGGATTGGTCCCATTTCAAACACTGATGCTGCTTTGGCCAAGTTTAATCTCAGGCCAAACAACGAATCCAGAATACGTCACCTGAACAGACTGATCTGCCCCAATGAGCGCAGATCTGGGAAGACGAGGGATGATTACGTTTTCTTTTTAAGAATTACTTATAATTAGATACAGATTTCTCATATAAACCTAGATAGATGGTCTTGACGCACTCACTTAGGGAGTCCAAAAATGCTCCTCTATGCTCAATTTGTCACATTTTTTTCCTTCCCACTGTTTGCATGATAGGAACCAGTTTTATTATATTAAACCTCCCAGACCTTGTTTTGAGATTTTCTTTTGCTTTTTGTGTTTGTTTTAACTCAATTTGCAATTTTATGATGTAACACACAAAATGCAGGCATAAAACTTTCAGAAATATTTGAATGACTTCAATTACATGTGACACCAGTGGAATCCTGGCAATAAACCCATTCTGATTCTGATTCTGATTACAGCTGCCTAACCGGGACACAGTTTACACAGTCCAAATGAGGAACCCTTTCCTGAAATTTAATTGCTATTTCTCTGAAGGGCCGATGGATTTCAGGGAGTAAGAAAAGTAGAAAAGCCTCATCTGGCTCCACTTAGCTTTACAGTGGTAGTGATTTAATATAACGTGTGTCAGCTCTCACCTGTACATGTCAGGCCCGGCCGTCCTCCGAAGCTCAGTTTTGCAGACGGATGACTTCCTCCCTGACTACTGAGCAGCGCCTCCAACACACTCGGTCATATATATTCCCACACACATGCACAGAAACACACACATGGGGCTCATGTGTCCACAGGCTGAACCCAGGAGTGTGGTCACTTCTGGCCTTCACTCTCAGCAGGAAGCTCTGCTGGGGAAATAAACTATCTGGACACTCCCAGGTTCAATTTATTCACTTTGACTGAGTTATTCATTGTGCAAACAACCAGAGTTCCCTCTAACCTTACTTCATGGCCTCTTTGTGGCTTTCGGATGACAACCAGATTTTTACATTGTATCTGCCGCCCCTTAAATTTAAGCTACAATATAGTGGAAGGGACTGCAGCCTGGATTTTGTGTTCCCCTTTCCCCCTTCTAATGGCCAACAGGGGGTGACACACATGTTGCCAAAATAATCAGATTGTGTAGCTGTCAGGGTTTACCTGTGATTGTCAAATTGGCACAGACGGGCATGTAGTGTTCTCAGTTTCTTTGTCACAACTACCTCTTCAAGATGACAAACAAGAGAAGTAAAGCCACAGTGACGACTTCCCCCTTTTATATGTACTAATTAAGAAGTTTAAGTGCAAATGCAAAGCTATAAGCTAATTAAATGGATATTTAAATAGATGGTGTGTTTTTAATGACAGAACTTGTTCTGTGTTGCAGAATTCGCTTCTTGTTGAAATCCCTCCCTACCGAAACCAAAGACTGTCCACTCCCGTCCACGTGAACTTCTACATCTGCAATGGCAAGAGGAAAAGAAGCCAGTACCAGCGCTTCACCTACGTCCCTGCCACCGGTAAACTTGTCTTTATAGTCTGCAATTTATAGGTTTGGTCATCGCTGTCCTTCATAAAATGTTAAACTCCTTTCATATGTTTGCTGTTACAGTGAGTCCATAGTGTGGTGGCTTACACATTTTTTTAGCCATACAAAAAGTTCTCTGGTTCAATTTCAGGGGGAGCTCCAAATCCCTGTAGGCTCGTAAGAGCCAAATCAAGCTACCTACATATACTCTTACAGTGAGGGATGCTCACTGCTCATAAAACGATGCTCATAAAAATGGCTAAAGTTCAAAATAGTCTGTCAGTCTATGTTCACTCTTAGCCAGAAGCTTTGTTTCAAGTTGCCTTTTTCTACTCCTGAATCTGGTTGTGAGCACACAAGCCCCACCCACCTGCTGTCAATGTTTAGAGGAGCAGCCAATCAGAAGAAAATCACTTAAAACATTTATCTCAAAGCTTTTCCGGACCCTTTTTACTAACAATAAAAAGTGTGAGCACCACAGCATTAGAAAAAATGTCAATTTTTTTTTTGATTCATTAAACATCTTTTTTGTAGTGGCTCTATACCTCACAAATGAGGTCCAAATCATGAGAACTACCATCTTAAAGGGAGGGGGAAGGGATCTAAAGCAACTTGTTTTAGCCTGAACATGAACTCTGGATGAATTTATTTTGAATCAGCAAAATATTCTCTGTGAATGGACATTAGCATAGTGGATCCACTTTATGTTGTAACTTCTTTTTCAGCAAATTTTGATGTGATGAAGCTGCAAAAAAAGGGAAAATATAGTGTGAATAAGGTAAAAACTGTCTTCAGATATATGTTAAGCTGGGGGTCAATAGTATCACTCACCATTTAGTCTTGTTCATGTTTTAATAATTAAAAAAAAAAAACAGCTGCTTTCATTATCATTTAGTGTAGAGTTGAGTTTTTGATAATTTAACAAAACAGTCCCGTCAGCTTGAAACCCAAATAGTCAAACCATTTTGGTCACAAAGTAAAATAAAATATACATATATAACCCTCCATTAATCTCCAGACTTTTGATTAATTTTTTGTTTTTGACTTTTTTGTCACCATGCCAGCCCCTCACTACTCTCAGTCTGCTCTTTTCCTTCCACATCACAGACTAATTAGAAACATTTTCGCTGGGATTTTACTTCTGAAGACGAGAACAAACAGTTTGTATTCCCCCCTTGTCTGGTGGTTTTCTAGGGAGGAACAAAGCAACGCTATTATTCCTCCATTGTAAAAAGAAATCCATAAAATCTGTTCTTTTCCATACCTGTTGCTGCATGAATGCTGAGGCAACTGGACACACGAGGGTGGGGAAAGGGGCATGGGAAAAACATGTTATTTGAATAGAAAGCCTTTTGCCAAGCTAAATATAAACATTGACCCACCAACTGAAATGTAAAAACCACTGCTAATTGCACTCCAGGCTTGGAGTGAAAATCCAGTGGGTGGTTCAAAGCTGCGATTCAGCTGAACTGGCCCGGCCCTGTACGTGGGCGACGGATTGCCCCGCCGTGAAAGTGGAGCATTGTCCTCGGGCTGCAGAGTGTAAGGGAGTGGACAGACTGTGGGACAGCAAGTGTGGTCAGTGTCTCCTAGAAGGTGAAAGCTTTTAAGGCAGCAAGCCAGCAGGCTGAACAATATAATCTGCCAGTCTTCTAGAAAGGGAGAAAATCATTGAGAAAGTTTAAACAAATGGACAGACTGAGTAAAAACACAGCTGGAAAAAATGATCAAGGCCTCAGTTCCTCAATGAGATGTCTGGACAGAATGCAGTCATTTCCCAATCTTTTCAGCCTGATGGTTAATTGAAAATAATACAAAGACAACCTTTCAGATGTTGAGGCTCAATTGTTTTATTGTTTGCTAAAAAAAAATACTCGTTTTGAATGTGATTACAGCAATTTGTTTAAGAAAAGGAGGACTGAGGGAGGTCTTTGCTGCACTTTTGAAAGTAAAAGTTCCCCATTTTTCCTAAATATGGGATTTTCGCCTCAGGTGTTTTCTTTGTCATTGTTTTTTGTTTCATAAAGCGCCAAATGCCAAACTAGGACTGGATGAGCACCAGTTTGGTACCCGCACTCTTTTGCTATGGAGTTGTGCCATTGTAACGTGAGCAGGCTGACAGTTAAATGATGTAGCATTAATGAAGCCTTCACAGACGTGCGAGTAAGATGGACCCCCGATGTCATCACTGATCCTTGAAGGGTATTGTGTCAGTGTTTTCCAAAAACAACCTAAGATTTTGAAGTTTTCCCCTTCACCCAAGTTAATCTAAAAAGAGAAGGCAGCAGCATTTATGGGTTTTTTTTTTTTATATCTGTTCTTCACATCTGACCTGACGATCACAACCATTCACTATTTGGCGTTGTTTTCAGCATCGTCTTTGACTGAAATCTGGAGTTTTCTACAGATTCTTTGGATCATTTGATGTTAGTATGAACGCAGATGATGAAAGGTTTAGATTGAAAAGCTTATTCTCATGTAGTCTTTCACAGTATCTATATTTTGAAAAGCAGTTTTTACACATCGCTAACATGTTGTGGGCTGTGTAGAGCTTTTTTTAGCATTACAACCCTTTTCCAGTCTTTTGTCGTCCTCCAACATTTTTAAATGCATTGCTGACGTCAAATTCAAAATGCGCGTGATTTTTTTTTCAATCACATTTCTAAATTTGATGCGTTTAAGCGAAATAATCAATTAAAGAAATCTGTAAATCGTTTTGTTCCGCTCTGATTTACGCCTCAGGTTCTTTGCTTCTGTTTTGAAGAAATCACATCTGTACCTTTTTCTCTTTTTCATCAACAGCAGGTGTTTCAACAGCTCACACAAAAACAACAGATTTATTTTGGGACACGTAGTACACATGGTTGATCTTCTCACTCCGGAAACCCAAGGGCAGGCTCTCTTTTCTGGCAAAACAAACTATTTGCACTTCTTCTGCACCCTTCTTTGCACATGCATGCATCTACCCTCCACAAGCAGGCAGACACACTTCCTCCAAACAGACCCAAAATAGGAGTGCGTTTGCTATTTTAGTCGTGCGGTTTGTGTAACTATCTCATTGCAGTTCCTCTTTTACAGTTGTTGACAGGCGAGGCTTCACCATGCATGACACGTCCTAGTTTCACTCCTTTTAATCTAATTAGCCTTTTTATTTAGCTCGGGAACTCCCTCTAAGATTAAAAATATCTTTTTAAAGAGACATCCCCGAGAAAGATGCAGAATTACATAAAATCAGTAGACAGTCGGCAAATCAAACAAGCGTGACAAGAACAAGAAGAATAAAGCATGGGTTATTAAGTATTTCAGCTTCTATTTCAAGCACATGCTTCATATTATGATCTAAAATATGCTCGGCAGAAAAAAAGTAGAAGAAATAGATCCAGTTTGATGATGCAGTGATGCAGTTCAGGGTCAAAGCTGTGCTGTCGTGTGCTTGTAACCGCACTGAAACGCTTGTTATATAAGATTGATGTGGTGTCATTGGCTGCAGCTGATTGATGGCCCGCATTTTGAAACTTTGTGTCCAATATGTTTCGCTGTGAAATCTGGACGGATGGCCAAGATGACAGCGACTGAAAACAAGACGTGGCTCATTTGAACTCAGCGTTGGTCCTCCGCAATCCTCCGACACCCCAAAGACCCAATTTCATGTGTTTGCGTTCAGTTAAACTCTTGCTTTGTCTCGGTGAGGAGGCAGTAATTTTCTTTGAAATTACTGAACCCTGCTGAGCACGAAGCTGCTGCTGCTGCTGCAACATATATCATATCGCACATGTACTGTAGTGGATATTAGCACCAGAACAGGATCCAAAGAAAACAGGGCTTTTATTATAGAAGCAGCCAGATTTTTCTCGTGTTGATGACTCATCCCTTTTTTTACTTCTTTTTTCTACTTTTGTGAATGTTTTCTGTTGGGTGGGGGAGCTCAGGCCCTAACACAGAGACTCATTGATGAGAGTGTTTGTTTGGCAGTGTGTATCCTAGCCACAAACCCACTCACTAACTCACTCGCTCACTCACACTTGCAGGATGGTTGGAATATGTGTTTACTCATTTAGCTTTTCCTTCTGTTTTCCTTCAGTTCCAACAATAAAGACGGAGCCTCGCGATGACTATGATGCTCCTCTGATGTGCACCCAACATGGCCCTGGCTTGTCCTTACTCCCAAAGCCATATTACCCCTCACAAGTCATGGCCCCGATGATGACCTCTGACCTCAGGCCATGTGTTGTTGGCGGGCCTTATTCAGCCAGCCAGCAGAAACTTGCAGCCAAGCCCTCCTCCTCCTCACCTCCGAGCACCAGCCCTAAACAGCACGATCTCCCACCCTCACCCTTCTCAAAATGCCTCCCTGCGAGCCCGGCCGTCCAACAGCCGGGCTCGCAGTCCCCGATCCCGCACGTCTCTATCATTCAGGAGACTCCCGGGCGCTACCAGCCACCCAACCTCTACTCGCCCAGCAGCTGCTCCTCCTCCCCAACCTCGCAGGCCTCCAGCCCGACTGACGCCCCCTTTTCTCCAACCCACTGCATGACACCAGCGCAGCCGGTGAGCGGCAGCACAAGCCCAGCCGCTCAGCAGCACCCCAAAGTGCCAGAGAGGGCTCGCTCTTCCCTGCAGGAGGATGGCAGTCCCTCGCCACTGGCTGTCAGCATCAAACAAGAACCACAAGAGCTGGACCAGATGTACCTTGATGATGGTGAGACTTTTTTTACTTTTACAAGACAGAATTTAAATACTTCTAATCCACTGCATGGAAAAAATTATAGAGCGAAATCCCCATCGAGCCCCCTAATTGATGAAACAATATGGTTTTTATTACCCTCCAGCACAAAACGACCGTACTATCTCCAGGCACTGATAGCATTTTTGATTATCATATGACTCACTTATCACTTTTGCCAGGAAATTTTTGGCCATCAAATCACAACTTAGAAGTTTTTTCCTCTTTTTTTTGTGTGGAAATCCTCTGACTCATAGTCATTTAAAAGAACAGTTAAACATTTGTGGAAAATGTTTGTTTGCTTTGTTGCTGAGACTTAAGAGATAAGATTGATCTCATTTGTCTTTGGTAAATACAAAGTCATAGCAAGTGGAGGATTTAGGGTTTTATCATAGTAAGGAGAGGGGAA
Source organism: Aulonocara stuartgranti (assembly GCF_965226115.1). Classification (NCBI taxonomy): domain Eukaryota; kingdom Metazoa; phylum Chordata; class Actinopteri; order Cichliformes; family Cichlidae; genus Aulonocara; species Aulonocara stuartgranti. Next base: position 29,075,427 of record NC_138957.1, read on the forward strand.
GTGTGGGAAACTACTAGCATGGAAACCTGGAAGCACAAAATCCTCCAAGCACATCTAAAGTGCACTAACTACACCTTCTTTGTCTTATAGGTTGTTGAAATAAAACATTTGAGCTTCAGTAATAAAACTTATAGTGTAGCGCTACACCCAAGATCCAGAATGTGTTTCAAAAAATGACTGGTAGTCTCTGTGTGTTAATTAGAGCTTTTCAGACTCAGATCTACATGCCTAAGATGCATGCAGTCAAAAATATGTGGCACAACCAGCAACATGTGTGTGTGTGTACTCGTTTAGCTTTGCTTTTATTCTATTACCGGTAGCTTAAGCTACAGTCGCACTAGCAAAAACAGTGGTTGAAACCGCAACGCGATCAAAATTATAGTGACCATGTGCAATCAACTTGTAATGGCCCTGCTTGAAGTGGTCAGGGATGGGGAACTGGTCTGTGATGACTCCCAGTCAGTTTCACTCTTCAAAGCAGCATTGGTGTATCAGAACAGCGATAAAATGGGGATAAATTGGCAATAAGGCGGTGACAGTCTGCTTCAATCATTTTTTTAATTAACAGGGTCAAGTTGGCACTTACATGCAATCTGTTTACAGTTAACTGTGGTAAATCTCAAATCTGTTGCAACACTGCCGAGGTGGACTCAACAACAGTGGGCTGAGCAGAATCTGATGATGTGAAGACTCCACCGACACACTCCACCGTATTAGGGAACAGCTTAATAAAGCTGTTCCCTAATACTTTAAGTGTCGTGGAGTCTTCATGTCATCAGATCTTTGTCTTCTCCATGCATCTTGGAAGTAGGTGAAGTTTTGCCAGAAACATTTGTTGCAGACTGAGCAGAATCCACACATCAGGCATGACTCTCAGTAACAACTTGGGCCTGATCCAAATGAGGCACATTTATAAACTTGTAAACAAACAGATGCTGTAAGTAAATTTCATTAATGACCAGCACTCTACCAGCAGCTCAGGGAGTGAATGTTGTACTCGCTGTAAGCGCAGGTTTTACTCATGTTTCTCTCTCTGACAAGAGTGAGGCTGAAGAATGAATGTTTATGATATAAGGGTGAAATCTTCTGTTAGAAATTGTTGGCGGCCATGTGAGGTCCTGAGAACTGAGACTCAGGTGGAGCGTGGGATTTATCCAGAGATAAGGTGCTTTATTACAAAGCTTTAATATGTTACGCATACATTTGCTGGTTATGCATCTGCTACTGTCGCTCCTGTCACTGGCCGATGGAGAGGAGCAGCCACACCCTTGAATGAAAAGCTCAACCCTAACCTCACCGCCGCATCACTCACATTTAGAGCAACTTAAAACACGTTACATGTTACGAGTGATTTTCACATATTTGTTAGGTCTAAAAGTCAGAAAGTCTGCTGCTGATTTCAGTAAATAGAACAAGATGCCTCCTTTCCTGTACAGGGTAAACAGAAACAAATCCCTCATCAAAGCAAACTGGTTTCTGAGGAATTTTCTCAGTGTAATATTTCGTAAACTGGCAGCATTTTGTGCTGTTGCATTTTGACATTATTTCAAATTAAATGTTTAGGTTAAGGGGCAGTAGATAGGAGGTTTCATTCAGCTTTTAACTTTGAGTTTTTGAAGAGGAAACTGTGAGATTGGGAATATTAATATTAATTTAACGAACTTAGCACACTGTAACATTCTGACAATATTCTAACAGATCAATTAATAACTGAGTTCTTTCTGACATTTGTAATACCGCCTATCAAGTAAAGTAAGATAAAGAAACACGAACGCTGCTGTGTGTGCGGGTCTCAGTGTGGAAACCTCCTCTGTTCAGTATAAAAAGGAAAACCAGATGTATCCTTGTTCCTGCCTCCTTCCAATGCTCCGTTAAGTTCAGCTCAGTTCTGCTCTATTTCAGTAAAATCCCAGCATTACTGCAGAGCAGGAATACGTGTGCCTCGGCTCTAAACACTCCGAGTCAGCACTGAGTAAAGAGTTTTGGAGCTGCGCCCACAACTTTGAACCATCCAGCCGTGCCAATTACGTACTTGTTCTGATAACATCTCTGTCTTTTATTCCAAATAAATAACCACCGGTAACTCTCACACACATATCGGGGGCAAAATAAAGCCTTCTTTTCAGTGTTAAATTTAGCACAATTTACAGTAAATTTTCCACCACAAACCTCAGTAACTTAGGCTTGTGTGATTCCTTACTCTGTGTCCTCACTTGGAGAAATAAATGACTGAGCAGAGCAGCTTCTCACAGCCGCAGATTGACTCCGACTGAGTCAGTGAGTTGGCATTTTGTCTGCCATTTATAGAGTTGATGGCGATTAATTGCAGACCTTTGCCTGCATTTGATTGCAGTCGGAATGAGTCAGAGAGCTGTGCAAACGAGCTGGCCCCAGTGTTTTCTGGCATTTTCAACTCCTCACTGCAGGCATGTCATGTGCCTGCCTGCTTCAAGTCCTCCACCATAATCCCTGTCCCCAAGAAACCTAGGATCACTGGACTAAATGACTACAGACCCGTGGCTCTGACATCTGTGGTCATGAAGTCTTTTGAGCGCCTAGTTCTCTCCCATCTCAGGACCCTCACGGCCCCCCTCCTGGACCCCCTGCAGTTTGCATATAGAGCCAACAGGTCTGTAGACGACGCCATCAACATGGCCCTACACTTCATCCTGCAGCATCTGGACTCCCCAGGAACCTACGCCAGGATCCTGTTTGTGGACTTCAGCTCTGCCTTCAACACCATCCTTCCAGACCATCTCCGAGACAAGCTTTCCCAGATGAATGTGCCTGATCCCATCTGCCGGTGGATCACTGACTTCCTGACGGACAGGAAGCAGCATGTGAGGCTGGGAAAGAATGTCTCGGACTCCCGGACCATCAGCACCGGCTCCCCTCAGGGCTGTGTTCTTTCTCCTCTGCTCTTCTCCCTGTACACCAACTGCTGCACCTCCACCCACCAGTCTGTCAAGCTAATCAAGTTTGCAGATGACACCACCGTTATTGGACTCATCTCGGACGGGGACGAGTCTGCCTACAGGAGGGAGGTTGAACGTCTGGTGTCCTGGTGCAGCCACAACAACCTGGTGCTGAATGCCCAGAAGACAGTGGAGATTATTGTGGACTTCAGGAAGCACACAGCCCCACTCCCCCCCATCATCCTGACTGACACCCCCATCACCTCTGTGGACTCATTCCGCTTCCTGGGTACCACCATCACCCAGGACCTGAAGTGGGAGCCCACCATCACCTCCGTCATCAAGAAAGCCCAGCAGAGGATGTACTTCCTGAGGCAGCTGAAGAAATTCAACCTGCCAACACGGACGATGATGCAGTTCTACACTGCAATCATCGAGTCCATCCTCACCTCCTCCATCACCGTGTGGTACGCTGGAGCCACTATCAGGGACAAACAGAGACTGCAGCGTGTTGTGCGCTCTGCTGAGAAGGTGATTGGCTGCAGACTCCCATCTCTGCAGGACCTGTACACCTCCAGGACTCTGCGGCGTGCAGCTCGGATCTCAGCTGACCCTTCTCACCCTGGACACAGTCTGTTTGACCTGCTCCCCTCAGGCAGGAGGCTCCGGTCCATTCGCACCAGAGCCTCTCGCCATAAGAACAGTTTCTTCCCCTCTGCTGTTGGACACATGAACAATAACCACATGATTGTCCCCGCCAATAACACATGACCCTACGCTGTGTCACTGCATCATTCTATGTTTGGCACTGATCACCACCTGCACTCATGTATATATCTTTCAACGTAGCACTCTTAATTCTTATTCTCATGTATATATCTCATGTATATCTCATGCACATATCTTTCCACGTAGCACTTTTAATTCTTATCCCTACTTTTATTTTTTTCCATGTCTATTTAAGTGCTATTTATGACAGCATGTTTGCACTGAAGCACCGCAGCAATTTCCTAATGTTGTAAACCTGCTCAACATTTGGCAATAAACCCCATTCTGATTCTGATTCTGATTCTGATTCTGAGAGAGACGGGTTGCCTCCTTCCACACAACCTTGCATGCAATCGCCTTGTGACAAAACAATTGGTCAACCAGAGGACAAGGATGCTGCACGCATCTGATCAGTTTGTCAGTGCAGCTATTTCCAATCAGTCCCACATGATTGGAAGCATTTTATTTTATTGATGTTTATTTGTTTATTGTGTGGATGCCGGAGGCATCCACACTATTGAGATCCTGTTTCTCTTTATTCTTTATCCTTTATTATTGTGTGGATGCCTTAATAGGCATCCACACTATTGAGTTCCTGTTTCTCTTTATTGTGTGGATGCCTTAATAGGCATCCACACTATTGAGTTCCTGTTTCTCTTTATTGTGTGGATGCCTTAATAGGCATCCACACTATTGAGATCCTGTTTCTCTTTCTTCTTTATTATTATTCCGGGTGTTTCCGTACACTTTTTGCCGTGGATCTACTTCCACAATTTTTGTGCTATTTTCACCGTTCAAACTCTAAACTGTTCTGCTCTTTCTGCTAATGCCGGCTATGACTTTTGGTGTTTATTACTATTATACTTTTTAAAATATTACACTTTTTTCCTTTAATTTGTCCCATTGAAATGAATGGGAAACTTCCACAATTCTGCTAAAACTTTCTTGTCTTTGAAACTTAACTACTGCCTCATACTTTCACCTAGAAACTCCATTCAAACTTTAAAATGTTCTCAAATGATTTGGCTATTCCTGTATGATTCAGCTTTTTCAGATCTTCTACCGTTTTAATCTTATCCCTCTTTGAGTTTTCAGTTGCAAAATTGTGATTTTTCAGAAAATACATGCGTTGCTATGGTTGCTATGCAATTAACTCAGAGGGGACAGTGAAACTGTTTGAATTTTCTCTTCATGTCCAAACAACTTCTTGCTGCTCGCTCAATTTCCACTCAAGCCCCACAAATTATACATCAAAACGTAGGTATTTTTGCTGGCTTTCAGAAAATGTCACTATCATTGTTGTGGGACTCATATATATTTTGCAAATCTCCTCAGAGTAACACAAAGTCAGAAAACTCGCCATATAAACTCAATGGAGAGTTTGTTCAAAATCACCGCTGGATTTCTCTAATGAGAGGCATTTTCAAATTGTCATATCTCCTTAACGAAGCGAAGTTAAGACATGAGGCTTGTCCCCGTATATGTTCAGACACTCCTGACGCTCACAATTCAAGAATTTCTTTCTCACCTATTACCGTTCTGAAATGAGTTGGACTTGTTTGAGGGTAGGAAATTTGTCCCTCGCTCAGATTTCATCAGATTTCAATCTCTGGAAATGAACCACTTTTTTCTCTCGTCATATCTTTTTGATGGATTTCCACAGAGCCCTGAAAATTTCCATGACTGTTCACCAAAGCCTGCTGTTTCTTACGGTGAAAGAATGATTTTGATGCTCCATATAGATTTAGAGTTACCAAAGGTTGTTTGAGCGCAAGTCAAGGCAGTTTTTGCTTCGCCTCTACTCAGTTACAGTGTATTACAAGTCATATATCTTTAATAATTTATGTTTTATCTCTGAATTATGAAGACCTGAAGATTCCCCCATCTCTTCTGAATAAAACGATGCCTGAATGACCGTTCTAGCCTCTACGGTTAGGAAATTATGGCCATTTGTTCGAGGGGAATCCTGAATGTCAGAAATACACTGAAGAAAACTCACACCTCTCTCTGTGTCTGTGTGTGTAAGGGCTGACTACAGCAGGTGCAGCTAATTTAACTGACCTACATATACCAAGCCCAGACTCTCCACAGCTCCTGTTCCCTTTACTGTCTGTGTATGTGTGTCTGTGTATCAATATTTCTCCTATGTTTAGGTATTACTCCTCAATCATAGTATTTCTGCTAAATCAAAGTACTTCTACTACATCTTAGTACTTCTGCTAAATCATAGTATTTCTGCCAATTCATAGTATTTTTGCAAAATCATGGTATTTGTGCAAAATCATGGTTTTGGGGCCAAATATTTCTGTTATTTTATAATATATGTGCTGAATATATTATATGTGCCAAATCATAGTATTTATCCCAAATTATAGTATTTATGCCAAATTACAGTATTTCTGCTAAAACGCAGAAATAGTACCTTTTAGCAGGAATTTCTACCAAAAGATAGTACTTCTGCTAAATCAGAGTATTTCTGCTAAACCAGAGTATTCCTGCCAAATCATAGTATTTGTACTGAAACATGGTACTTCTGCCCAATCATAGTATTTGTACTAAATCATAGTACTTGTGCCAAATCATAGTATTTATACCCAATCATAGTATTTCTGCTAAATCATAGCATTTGTGCCAAATCATGGTATTTGTGCAAAAACATAGTATGTCTGCAAAACCATAGTATATCTCTAATGTTATAGTATTACTACTAAGGCATAGTATTTCTGCCAAATCATAGTATTTGTACTGAAACATAGTACTTCTGCCCAATCATAGTATTTGTACTAAATGATAGTACTTGTGCCAAATCATAGTATTTGTGCCAAAGCATCGTATTTGTATGGAGTCATAGTATTTCTTCTAAATCATAGTTTTTCAATCAAATCTCAGTAGTTGTTGTTAAAACGCAGTATTATTGCCAAATCATAGTATTTGTACCCAATCATAGTATTTCTGCTAAATCATAGCATTTGTGCCAAATCATGGTATTTGTGCAAAAACATAGTATGTCTGCAAAACCATAGTATATCTCTAATGTTATAGTATTACTACTAAGGCATAGTATTTCTGCCAAATCATAGTATTTGTACTGAAACATAGTACTTCTGCCCAATCATAGTATTTGTACTAAATGATAGTACTTGTGCCAAATCATAGTATTTGTGCCAAAGCATCGTATTTGTATGGAGTAATAGTATTTCTTCTAAATCATAGTTTTTCAATCAAATCTCAGTAGTTGTTGTTAAAACGCAGTATTATTGCCAAATCATAGTATTTGTACCCAATCTTAGTATTTCTGCTAAATCATAGCATTTGTTCCAAATCATGGTATTTGTGCAAAAACATAGTATGTCTGCAAAACCATAGTATATCTCTTATGTTATAGTATTACTACTAAGGCATAGTATTTCTGCCAAATCATAGTATTTGTACTAAATCATAGTACTTGTGCCAAATCATAGTATTTGTTGCACATCATAGTATTGGAACCAAAACATAGTATTTGTCCCAAAGCATCGTATTTGTATGGAGTAATAGTATTTCTTCTAAATCATAGTATTTCAATCAAATCTCAGTAGTTGTGTTAAAATGCAGTATTATTGCCAAATCATAGTATTTGTGCCCAATCATAGTATTTTTGCCAAATTGTGGTATTTGTGCCCAATTAATAATTCTGTTATGTTATAGTATTACTACTAAGTCGTAGAATATCTGTTATGTTATAGTGTATCTGCGGAATATAGTATGTGTGCCAAATCGTAGTATTTATACCAAATCACAGTATTTATGCTAAAACATAGTATTTCTGCCATATTGTGGTATTTGTGCAAGAACATTGAACTGTTATGTTATAGTATTACTACTAAGTCATAGTATTTCTGCCAAATCATAGTATTTGTGTGAATTTGTATACTGTAATATCACTGTAGTATGTAGTGGCTAAGTAGGGGGTGTTTACAGTGTAAATAGGTCATCTCTTGTGTTGGAGTGCCCTCTTGTGGCGCCTTTTGGGTAGTGCCTTAATAAACGTGAACCCTGTAAGAAGTGGTATCAGACTGATTTGTAGTGGAGGAATTTGTTGCCAGTTTTCTTAATCATAGAAACCACACCATATCACCTCTCCACATCCTCCTACTGTATGCCATGCCTCCCTGTACCATCCATCTGACCGCCAATAAACTCCACCTGTGGTAATCTAATCCCTGGATATCAGCCTCTCCTTCTGACCGAGGATAGTTACTATTGCAGCACCACCCAGCATTAAACTGACGTACACCATTCTGTACAATAGTATTTGTGCTAAAAAGTAGTATTTCTGCCAAATCATAGTATTACTGCTATTTCATACTATTTAAGCGAAATTACAGTGTTTCTGCAAAAACATGTTTGAGGGGTGGAAATCTGTCCTCCTCTCATTTTTCAAACTCCGAAGATTAAGCCATTTCTTCTCTCGTCATGTCTCCGCGACGGAGATACAAAGAGCTATGTAAATCGCAGTCAAAGTACACCAAAGTCCGCTGATTCACCCAGTGCAAGAATTATGCTTCTATCCCACCTAGTTTTTGAGTACAAATTTATACACTATCACAGACCGGTAATTCATATTGATAATTTATTACAATTCTGCAAAGTTTTATGATTTTAGCAGCTTTTCTAATATGGACCTCACATTCTTGTTAACAGTCTATGGCAGAAATACATACAAGTACACAGCCTGATGAAGCAGACAGAAGCAGTACCTCTGATTGGTTCAGCATTTTCACCTCTTATCAGCACAAATCTCAGCCTCTTCTGCTGTTTTCATTAGAATTGTAAGCTTTTCCACCTTTTTTCAGTTACGTGAGAACCAGTTTGGCTCAATGAGTAGCTGAAAAATATCAGCCTCTTCTGCTGTTTTAGCAGGATTTCAGAGTTCAGCTTTTTCACTTGTTTTAAGCACAAATTTCAGTTTCTTTACCTCATTTCACAACAAAGTTCTTCCTCTTCACCTCTTTTCTGCTAATTTGAGCTTCTGCTCCACAGTGCACATTGTCCCTCTCATCATATCTTTGCTTGTGACCCGAACTCATTTGGCTCAGAGGGTAGGGCATCTGCCGTGAGACCCGGTGGCAGAGGTTTGAATCCTACCTGTGACAATTGCTACACATGTTCCCTGCTTGCATGCGCTCTGCTTTCTTGACACTCTCCAGTGTGTCATTACACATACAGCCATCTTCAGCAAGCACTTCTGCTTCTACACCTCTTTTCAGCTCATCTTTTTGCTTCTTTGCCTCTTTTCAGCAGAAATTCTTCTGATTCACCTCTTTTCTGCCAAATGTTTAGCTTTTTCACCTCTTATCAGCACAATTCTAAGCAGCTTCTGCTAATTTCACCACAATTGTCACTCTCTCCACCTCTTCTTTGTGTGAATGAGTTTGGTGCAGTGAGGTGAATTGCCGCCTTTAGACCAGAAGGGCCAGGTTCAAATCCTGCTCAGGGCAATGTTTTTCGGGGGTTTTTTTCAACTTTTTCAGCTTTTTTCAGCAGACATCTTCAGAGTGAAGGCATCCACACAGCATTTTCGCAGGAAATGCAAATTTTTCTAGTTTGTATTATTTTTCATTTTGCTGACCTGTTTTTCCTCTAGCGTGACTGGGGCCTTAGCTTAGCTGCAGAGAAGGTAGAAGTCATACGAGACAAAGAACATTTTTGTAGCGAAGTGAAACAGTGTTAAAAATAATGACAATGATCAACAGCAGCCATTGTTAGTGCTTTTTTTAATCTGTGATGGATTTTTTTTATGCTTCTTCCTCTTCACAATTAACTATATTGATCTCTGTTTAAGCCAAATCTGCATTTGATGGTCTACACACAGCTGACTTACAAGAACGTCTCTGTTAGCCTCTGAGTTGCTTGAATTCCTTTAATCCCTTATTTCTCAGCCAAAGAGCTTTGCAACAGACAACATCAGGACAAAAATCTTCTATTATTAGTTCACATCACAGTAAAAATGCACTTAAGCCTTTTCGGCACGTGGCCTTTATAACCACGTTTCTGTTACACGAGCTTAATTTTGCAATGTGCTCTGAACTGCACTGAACTGGAAGTCCCCACTTATCTGGGAGTATATTCAGAGTGACATTCTTACATTCATTTACTTAACCGATTAGCCAACTTATGGTGGCAGGGGTGTTTGAGTCAATCACAGCTGTCATAGGGTACACCCCAGACAGGGTGTTAGTCCATCACAGGACACGTCTACCCCAGAGGAAATCCATACAGCCACACAGACAGCATGTATAGTCAACACAGAAAGGCAGTAGAGCTGTCCACTGCAGCAGCGTGCTACTGCATGCAATCACTGACATGCACTGGCTTCTTCTCAAGGTCCCCTCACGTGGTGTAAAACTGCACTTTGTCAATCCTCAGTACAGCCCAAAAAACATCCACCAATGGCCCCACAGATACATTTAGCCAAACCCAGCTATTTTTCTTTGGGTAATCAGTACAAAACTGAAGTGTAATAAGTTTTTATGTCCACTACAAAACATCCTGCTTATATGTCTACCAAAAATAAAAGAAATCCAAATTTCAGATCCACGTATCAGCGTCGAAATTATGAAAGAAATATTTAAATTCTCACTTTGGGCAGTACTTCCGCACTGTTACAGCTTGTGTCAGTTACAGCCTGCTGAGGCAGTAGATGGTAGTGGGAGTGACGAGACGGTGTGCCAAGATGTTTATCACTGCTGTTGCAATGCTTTAAAGTATTTCTTTCTTCGCTGCCTAAGCTCTGGTGGTCTAGAATTTGATATAATCGACTTTAAACACAGAATAAGACGATTCGGCTCAAACCTCACTGAAAAAATAAATGCCCTTTTTGCATCGCCCTTTATTTATGTCACAGAAGGCAGGATTTTAGTAGCACTAACTCTGTGATCTCACTGCTCTGGCCCTCTGCGCTCACCACTGAGGTTTTGGGGGCTTTGTGCGCTGCATTGTGGTGATTGGAAATAAATTGGATAAGTGATCTTCCTCGGGGCAGAAAAAAACCCCAGTTTGTGGCTGTGTGTAAGGTCCACAGTGGAAAGAGTTCAGTAGATGAAGAAACACTAACCAGCAGCTATCAGCAGACGGCGCAGCGCAGCTTTGATCCATCACCAGAGCCCCCGCTGAATCGTCTGGCCGAGCTTTGTGATGATGGAGAGTGAGATGCTGTTGTTGGGCCTCAGATTGCGGCACTCAGACTGTTCTCATGCCACTTCCTCCGAACAGTCTGGATAAATACATTATCACTTCTTTACCCCGTCTGCGGTAATATTTGGCAGGCTGGAGCTCCAGATTTGATTTGTTAATGTGCTTTTTTTCAGGTTCTAACGTTCCAGCCAGGTGTAGTTAATGAAATCAAAGTATTTAACTACGCCATCACAGTCATAATGGATATTCCTGAAGGGTATCCTTGTTAGACGTGTTTTCGCTGGCAAATTGAGGGAAATTTTGCTAAACATTCCTTCGTTATTGTGGCTTCTCACTTCATTAAATCTTTGGCATGGTTTGATACAGCTTTACGGCCTCGCTCAGGTGTGATGTCGAGCGTGCTTGTTAAACCACAGACATCCATATCTGAGGCTTTTTTGCTCATACAGAGTCCTTTCTGAAATATGATCGCGGGTAGATTTTATTTTTTTTAGTATGTAACGAGTAGTCTTTGCTCAATTTGATTTAATTTCACAGAAATTTAAACACTTATCCTGTTAAACAGCCACACTATGCTTCATTTTTAACTGAAAGTGGCACAGGTGGTTTTCGTCTCCCTCTTCCACTGGTACTGTTTTCGTCTTGTTATCCGTGTTTGCACAGCCTCTAATATTCATCAGGACCCCCCTCTGCTGCGCATTTTTTCACACCGTCCCCCGAGAGGCCACAAACATATCTGTTCGTGGAAAGTCTGACTCGCGTAGTCTGGAGCCAAAGGTACAGTATAGGCTGCAGGGTGCTGCTGAGGGAGATGGAGGTCTGCCACACTGCTATAAAACTTGCTGACTGGAGAGGTTTGCATGCTTCCCTTTAGCTCAGAATGAGTCTGGATGAGGTGGCGAAAGCCATACGTTATACTGCACAGTAGTGTGTCCAACACTTTTGTCAGTGGTGAGGTAACACGAGCAAAGCATTTGAGCCCGATGTGAGCCAGCGCATTATGAAATGCTTTTTATGGCGTGTTGTGGCTTGTTAGATGTCAGAAATGTACAATTGATGACCAGAGATTTAGGCTATCAGAGGAAAAATATTTTGGAATAAATCTGTGAGTCATACCTGACTCTGTTAAATCACTCAATTTTATACAGTAAAAGGCAGTTTTACAAATTTTATTATGTTTAGAAGGAATTGTTAGCTTTCTTTTTATTTGTTTGTGCTCTATTCACCAATATTCACATCTGCCATGTGTTACTCATTGCTCATTTACTGGTGCATCATTAAACTCAATAAAAAGCACACACAAAATATGCTGTAATGCAGTGGAAAAGTCCCAGGGTAAAGATTTATCTTAATTATGTAAAGTTTGGTGCAGCGGTTAATACTGTCGCCTGCAAAACTGCACCTTTCCTCGTCGTGTGGAGTGAGTGCCCTGGTGTCCTTCTGCAGTCCAGAAACAGTTTATTAGATTACCAGGTGATTCTATGCACTGAATACCTGCCTGAGGTGATGGAGACGAGTGAAAATAGATGTAGAGACTACTTTACGAATTTGGTAGGGCAGTTATAATTGAAGAGGCGGTCTTTACGGTCTAAAAAGTTGCTGGGAATCAGTGTGTGTGACAGAAGAAGCATTGAAGCTACAGTGTAAAAGACACTGGATTTACATATGTGTCCTTTTGATGAGCTTTTAGGTTAAAGCACTGTATGAATGCAGTCTATTTGCTGCTGTAATTGCTTTTTCTCTCCTTTGCCTAAGTTATACTGAAAGATGAATCCAACCTTTTTTCTGTCTCGTGTGCAGAGACAAACTAACATTTATTGATCGGCACTAAATGCAAAGTGCAGCTGAGGTTTAGAGGAATGTTATTGGTTTTACAGATACTTGGATTTAGATACCAGAAAAACGAATCTTTGTGACTTTGCTGGATAAGATAAGATAAGATAAGATAAGATAACCTTTATTAGTCCCACACGTGGGAAATTTGTTTTGTCACAGCAGGAAGTGGACAGTGCAAAAGTTATGAGGCAAAAATTAGAATACAATAAGAATAAATACAGTACACAACTGTACAGAATAGAATAAAATAAAATACTATATACAGTTTGGGTCAGACCTCTGTACTCCTTGTCGTCCCCATCAGTGATGAGGCCGACTATTGCAGAGTCATCAGAGAACATGGTGAGAGATCACCATGTTATTAAAATTCACCCCGATAGCATCAATCTCCTCCTTCCTGAGACATTTTCACTAAAAAACAAAAATATCAACCTCACGGTGACAGTAGATAAAAAGTCAGGCCATCGCCGGAGTCTGTTAGACTCTTCCTACGAGGGCCATAACTGCCTGCAAGAAATCTACAGGCGATCTGTCCAAGAGCTCTTGAGATATTTCAGTCTGGACAGACCGACAGAGCGGCTCTGGCGTCCTCCGAGGCCGCTGCTGGCATGGCTAAAGACGATTCCACATTTGAACTAACAACATTTGGCGAAAATGTCGACAACCAAAATTTGACAAAGGATATAAATACAAGATCACGGTTTCCTCTCCCTTTCTGTAATTCTATTTTATTTAGACATAAAAAGTTTCCAGTAATCTATTGTTCAGACATTTTTAAATAATACCTGAGTTTAAAAGAAAAACTTGGCTGAATCTGTGGTGAACTAAAGAACCGCTCTGTGGGACTGACTTGCAGTAACCCAGTAGGAGCCTCATAATGTGGGCCAAGAACATCTTGTGGCTTGTGGCCTGGATTTGACGTGGCAGTAAACTGGGGGAGGGTTCGTGGTGTTTTCTGCCCCCCAACTTTTTTTTTCTCATTGTATCAGCGCAACTCTCCAAGCTGACGTATTCCCTTCGTTCAGCGAGGCTGCTGGATATCTCGCTGCCGGATCGCCTCGTCTGTAGCCTTGTATTATTACAGGCTGGTTCGTGTTGGCAGCTTCCAGCCTTTAATGAGGCAAACAGCGCTGTCCTGCTAATTGTTTGGGAGTTCCTTGGGGTTTCCTGGTTGGAGAGCCGGGCTATATCAGTCCGATCCAGCTGCTGTCAGCCACCATGGGAGAGGAAACCAGTTCCTGGATTACTTCATATCAAACCCCAACATCCACGCTCTACAGCAGATGTAACGCTTGATAAAAATTGCCTCAGTATCTTCCGTTAAATCATATTCATATTGATGATTATCTTTGAGTTTGGGTTAGAGTTAGATGCATGAACATGCCGGTAAAAGTATTTATTATTTAAAATAAACTCCTGATCTTAATCAAAAGATTAAGTTGTTGTCATGTGAAAATTTGAAAAATGAAAACTTGAGTAATTCAGTGACGACTGAACCAAAGCAGCATCTGCTGATAATGAACATGTGATAAGACTGAAAGCCTCAAGGCAGCTACTGAACAGAGCTCGTGTTTATTTTAGAGCCTGCCCAATACTCCAAGTTGTGGCTGATGCTAGTGCCTATATTGATTTTTGGAACCCAAAAATGATCCATCAATATGTCAGCTGATATTCTTTTTAGACACTCGAGCCGGGCCTGCTGTTGTCAGTTAGTCAGAGCATGTTTTGGCATTTGTTAGGACCCAGACGCCCCTCCCCATAGCTCCTCCTTCAGCTGCTACAGGGAAAATCGAGGCCTTTCAAAGTCAGTTGGCAGACATAATCCGTCCATCGTGTCCTGGATTTGTCTTGGGCTTGTCTCCTAGTTGGAGAATCTCAAAACATCTCACCTAGAAGGCATCCAAGATTCATTCTAATCAGATTCTTGAACCACCTCAACATACTCTGTTAGAGAACAACCCCTCGTGAATGAATGAATGAATTAGTCACTCATTTCAGCTGCTCCTTAATCACTCCTGGTTTCTAGTCGTACACTATTCACAGTTTAAGTCCATAGGTGAGGGACGAACAATAGTAAAGGTGACCAAACCATCAGTTTGTGTCCCCCACCTTACAAAGAAATCCCTAACTTGAAATCCTCCTTTCAATGCAGAGCAGAAAATTGGCCTTTTCCACCCGAGAAAACTTATTTCACAAGCTGCCGTGAGTTTCACTCGGTAACCCTGTCTGCCCCGTTGTTAACTTACTCTGCTGCAAATAACCCACAGTCAATGCACTGATGAGTATATGCCTATACTGCTACAGGCTATCTTTAATAGACCAACATATCAAATATATTAACCACTATAATGCTTCAATTCAATTTCTTTGATTCTTCCACGAAAATCTTGTTTAGCAACCTCCCTTTCCAGATTATGGCGTAAAAACAAATTTAGTTCCCTCAAAGTTTTGATCAAAACCACATATTTATTTCCTTTTGTGAAATAAAATAAGGGCAGATGTTACCATGCGTCTCTGTGTGTTTGTGGACTTGTTTGAAGCGTCTCTGTCGCTCAGCTCTCTTAAGCAAATCAATGTGACCCACATGACACAGATGTCACACTAGTGCTGGGCCTATTTTTAGAGCTTTGTTGTAAACACACTTAGAGATCGATAGATTGACTTTATTTTTTCTTTCAATTAGACCCTCCACATCAAATGTGACACCACAACGAAAAGTAGGCCATGGTAACAGGCACATAAACAGTACATGCCGTGGCCTCACTGAGGCAAAAGATAAATTTTTACTGCCTGCCCTTCCTTTGTTTCATATCAGAATAAACTGAATTATGTCTTTTTTACTGTTTCAGTCTCATGTGAAAGCCATTGAGCCAGATGTGGCGCATGATGATGCGTAAGAAAAACATCTGCACGGCATAATTCATCCATGATTTGGATAGTTACCGGACAGGTGATGACATGATGTGGAGGCCTGACGATGTCTTGATGTCCTAAATTTACAGCCGGCGGCCTGGCTCGACGCGCGCGTTGAGAAGTCGGTGTAATAACGTGCCCCTGAGCCCTGAACTCGGCTGTTATATCCTTCCACCTCCAGATGCACAGAAGGTCAAAGCCAGATCAAATAGAGGAGAGGAGGTCAGTCGGTTCAGTCGGGCCAGGAGAGCACACATGGCGGTGGAGTGACAGACTGTAGGAGGGTGGAGATGAGGTTTGGGAGTTTATTTCTTCAGGTTCAAGTGTGTCTTCTGGTAACACCGGTCTCACATTCGCATGAGTGGTGGCAGTACGCTGTCCTGGTGACGCACGCCAAAAGCATCTCGCCTTACCATATGCACACAAGAACAGACCGTTCTGATTCTACTGTTACAACAACAGAACCTGAAGCTAAATTCTGGAGAGTTTAGATTGCGTGCAGCCAAGTCAAGCCTCCTTCAAGACGATTTCATGACCTCAGCTGCAAGATGGAGTCCACTGCACAAGAAGTCACTGCCGGTTTGCACTGATGAATCATTAGAGGCTTTGCAACGAATTTCAAATGAAGCACGAATAAAAGTAGCCGATGATTAGCTGTAGGTTTATTTTCCAGTCTTTTTCCTACATTTGCTGAGGTGATCAACTTGTCAACGTTGTTTAAGCACCAAAACTGTGCTGCTGTTATTGCGCAATGTTCGGCTATGTCGTTGATTTAAATTGTTGCTGCCGCAGTCATAATTTTCACGATGCCAAGCAGGTCTGACAAATGGTTCAATTTTCAAGGATAAGTAGAAAATCCTTAAATTTGAAAAGTTGTAGTCAGCAATATTCTGAGTGAAGAAAAATGCCTTGATTTATTATTTGAACTTCAGCACGTCATCCTGACCACATGCCTAAATGCACTGAGTTGAGTTTCTGTTTGACTGGCTGATTAGTTATTTGTGTTAATGAGCAGCAGAACAGATGTTCTTAATAAAGTGTGTGTATTTTCATTTTTATGGATCCGCTAATTCATTAACTGGCAAATCATTTCAGCCCCGTTCATCAGCATGCAGCTAAAACCTAAAAGGTTCCTTTGCAGCCTTCTGTTTAATGTCTGCAAGATGATTTTGGTACAAAAGTGAAAGATTAGATCAAATACCTTTGACCTAGAAGAAGAGGAAATGCGAAGATTTTACCTCTAATTTTACATTTTAATAATGCCGGGGAAGCTTGTCGACAGGAAGTGATTTAAAGCACCTGCTGCCTTGCCTCCTTGCCTTTCACCGACTTTGTTTCTTATGAGGACACATTGCTGTGAATCTCAGCCTCATATTTGCATAATAGCTTCAGTGTGTCCATGTGTTTCTGTGCTACGAGCAGGAGTTACCGCTGCTGTACTGTAGATATCAAACATGCCAAACAGATCTCATTGTTCCTTTATTAATCGCAGTCCGTCAGCGAGCCAAGCACATTTACTTCATGTCTAGACGAGCGTAACGTATCTCTCTGTAATTGTAAACAGCTTCGGTGAGAATCTAGATGATTTTGGCGTTTTGGTACGAAGGTTTTGCATCCACACATTTAGGTGATTATGACACACTTTTATTATTTTGTTTTTCACCATGACAGCCTCCCACGCAC
Source organism: Aulonocara stuartgranti (assembly GCF_965226115.1). Taxonomy (NCBI): domain Eukaryota; kingdom Metazoa; phylum Chordata; class Actinopteri; order Cichliformes; family Cichlidae; genus Aulonocara; species Aulonocara stuartgranti. Next base: position 29,092,718 of record NC_138957.1, read on the forward strand.
ACTGATTCCTTTTTGGTGGGTATGTGTGTATGCTGACATTGAGCAACACATGCAACCCATTATATTTTTGCGATAGGAAGTGTGGGGTATTTCTGGTAGGAAGTGTCCGTGCCAGTGCTGGGTCACTGAGGAAAGAGCTGCTCTGTTGCCTGCAATGAAAATAGATGGTTTTAAGAAGGAAAAAAAAACATCTTCCATTGTGTGTGTGCGTTGGGGGGGGGAGGCTGCTGCTCTGACCAGCCAGACAGAGGGAATTCCTCTCTCAGCCCTCTGGCTTGGTTTCTTCAGGCCAGATCCAGGGGTCTTCCCCTTCTCCTCTCACATTTCTCATCATTATGAAAGGGGAGCGGACGTGGGCTTAACCTAGATACTGGGTTAAACCGTAAACAGCAGACTAATGAGGGAGAAACTGACTTCCAAGTAATAAATGTGTTTACATTCACAGTTTAAAGAACAGTAAAAATCAAGACAGACGAAAAACAACACAATCAATTATAGTAACCAAAAATGACTGATGTCGGTGCATTCATATGTACGTATAGGTTTTTCTTGTGTAGCAGCTACAGTCAGTCAGACTGTGTAGCTGCTCTTTGAACACGGCACACCATCTGTACACAGCTGATAAAAAGAGATAAACAAGTGCACCTGGAGGCAGCAGGATGTTGCATCATCTCTCCTGATAAAAAAATGCCTGGGGACCTCCAGTGTAAAGTGATTCTATCAGACTGACTCAGAGGAAATAACAGGTTCTGTATGGCTCAGAGGAGTTTTGCTCACACTGGCAGAAATAGCACCTTATAGATGTACTAACAAGTGTATAATAGCCTTGTGCAATGAGAAAAGCAAAGTTTTACTAAGCACATTTACTTTTTCTGGGCTCTCTAGTTATCCTTATAAGGGCATCATTTTAAAAAATGCATGTATTTGATGAACCCAACAGCGAACAGGCAAAGTTAGACCAAGCCTTTAAAAAACAAAAACTTTATTAAAACCTTCATTTTTTTTCATAAAGCTTACAGATAGAGCTGGAAGCTTTGCTCCTATAGGCTCAGACAGCTGGGGAGCTTCATGTTATACTCTGTGATGTACTGAGCATTTCTTCTTCTCTCGCCTCCTCCTCCTTTCCCTCCCCAGGTGTTTATATGTCACTGCTGCATGTGTTTTTCCTGTCTCCCTATGCTCTTTATTTTCTTCCTAACAGAAAGAAACCTCCTGCAGACCCAGGCTCAGGGAGGTGCCCCTTTGAGCCTGGGAGGCGTCTCCTAGTGCTACTTAAAGGAGATTGTCTGATTGTAGGGGGTTTTCTCCGTTACTGCGTAGCTTCTTACGTTGCAGCACCTTTAGGAAGCTGTTGGTGTGATTTGGCACTATATAAATAAATTTGAATTGAGATGAATGAAAACTCTGTGTGTGTTAGATGTTATAAAATGTCAGTGTTTGTTTTTGTGTGATTGCTGAAACTATTTCAGGCTCATCTTATGCAAACTTGCTGCAAGAATTAAATGAACATTAGAAATTCAAAAGTAATAATAAAAATGAGCCAAGAATTAATCCGTGTGTTTTAAAGACTTTATCAGGTTTTATCATGAATGTTTATCAGTTGACATTTTTGTGCTGAACTTTACTGCACCAACTGTTTTTCTTGGTTTTTATTTGGTTATATCAATGCACTATAGCCTCTTTGTTAGGTTCAGGTTCAGAATAATTCCCTTCAGGAGCAGTAACCCTGCCAAATTAACACTGTGTGCATAAAGGTGACACACTGCCCACTTTGATGAAAACACTCCGAGACAAAACTGTGAAAAGAACTGAAAAGTGACCAAAAAAAAACATTGCATCAATGTTTCAAGCTTGGACTGAATAAGAAGTGAAAAAGAGACTTAGAACGGGCCTTTTTAGGTATTTTGGAGGAAACCTGAAATCCTGATCATCCTTTTCTCTCTTTTCCTTTTGCAGTAAACGAGATCATCAGGAACGACTTGTCGAGCATCTCCGTCCACAGCCACGCGTAGTTTCCCGTCACCACAAGTGACAGGAATTTTTTTTTAAAAAGGGAAGCACCAAATGAATTTGACATTATGCTCCACATGTTTGGACTAAGGCATGCAGGAAGCAGCAAAAGGAAACGCAAGGAGAACAATTCTAAATGTATTGTCCAGATGATCAGGGTCCAACGTGTGCCTTGTTTTTCATATATAATAACGTTACATAGAACCTATCCAAGGTATAGATTACATGACTGACATGTAAGTTAAGTATGTAGCAACCAAACCTGCCATTTCCAGCCTTTACAAGAAAGTGTGCTTTTAGAGGACCAAGATTTGCTTTGTTGTTGTTGTTGTTTTCTTTGGGTTTTTTTGTTGTTTTGGGGGTTTTGTTTGTATGGCTGCGGTTTGTAAATGAGTCGGTGCCCATGAGTTGTGTCATTTGTATATAAATTTGGATGTGTAGTGCTCCAGTTTGCATATCTGGCTTTACAGAGAAACCATTTAAAAGACAAGTGCCTTTTTGACTGGAAGCAAAAAGACATGGCCTTGGCTTCACATATTCAACCTCAAAATTTCAAATTAAATATATTTTAGTGGCAACTTAACTTACATTTTCCTGAACAGTGGATACTGTGGGCAAAAGTGACAATTAAGGGATTATGGCGAATGCAAGAAGATAGAGTACATGCAGCGTAACTTGCATGTAGTCAGCAAACTATGTTGTCTGTTATACTGTGATGTCTGTCTGGAGTTCAGCCTTTCATTTTGGAAATGGAAAGTTGGATTTTTCCCCATCATCATACTGTTCAGACATAATTTTCTTGCAGAGAACCAACAACAAGCACTTATCCACTAAACTAGTGGCAGTTCCTGTCAATGTTTCATTAATGCAGGGGTGGAGCCAAGGACAGCCAAAGGTGAAGCCAACCAGGACTTCGAAAAACTATAAAAAAAAAAATGGCACTAGCGATAGTCCTGGATGAACTGAAGCCGTATCCCAAAAGTGAAAGTTTGCAGGGTAAAGGTTTTTCCTGACAGACTATAGATGTAGTTCAATTTGTATGTTGTAGTTAAATACCTTTCTGTGTGTCAGCACAATTTGACACATTATGGCAACTGCTGTATTGATTTCAGCCATGAAGTGGGCAGCAGCGGCGTCCTGACTTACATCCTTAACAGACAACTAGCAAATGGCTAGTGTTTTGGGCAAAATTGGTTTCCTTTCAGAAAAACCAAAAAGCGAGTGTGTCATTTTATTTCAATTTGGGCATACAGCTTATGAACAAAAGCACTGGACCACCTACACATTACACTTACAGGAGCTGCTCAGCCATTAAAACCCACAAAACGAAACTCCTGGTACACAGTTTTTGCGCTGTTAATGTGAGAGGAGGTTTGGAGCTCTGCAGTTATGCATTGGCGACTTGTACCCAGAATGCACGGCAAACCTGCTCTGTAGCTTCACGTGGTCTGACACACCTCCGCTTTGCAGTAATACAACTTATAGTTGATTGTGGAGGGAAGAAAGCAACTGACTTGTTTGTAAGAGTGGCATCCCCTTACAGTACCACACTCAAATTCAGTGAGCTCTTTAGAACAACACATTCATTCACAAATGTTTGCAAAGGCAGAATGCATGGCTAGGTGCTTAATTTCATACACCTGTGGCAATGAGACTGAAAACACCTGAACGATTGAGAGCTGTGTCCCAATACTTTCATCCATTATCGGTACTGTATCAGCAAAAAGCAAAGTAGAAATGGGGGTTTTGTCTAGCATGCTTGTATAAATAATTATCTTAGCCATCCACTGAATCCTAATCATTGATGACTATCTGTTGCAAGCCCGGCTGCAAACCAGTTTTTGTGCAATAGCATTAATAGGAAGTGGAATACTTCTCTTTGAATGGCTCTCAGCTTGTTTAAGAGGGATGCAAATAATCACAGAACTGGAGTTACATTTAGTAACCTCTATTTTTCTAGCAGAACTTTTTTTGTAAACACCATGACCATTTTAACAGCTCATCCATCAGTTGAAATTGTAATTATCTTATGAACTTTAGCTTCAATTTAGCAGCATAAGACTTTCTAATTGTAACTGAGTGTTAAATGAGCCCTCATAATGTGCTACTACATGCCTGCATAAGCAAATGATAAGTGACACAAAAAAAATGCTAAGCTGGAAAAATAAATAGTCATCTGTTTCTGCCTGGCCACCCCATAAACTTGTCTGGCTCAGCCACTGCATTAAGTTGACAAGTCATTTCCTCCAACCCAGCCGTTAACTGCTTTTTACACCTTTTTTTAGTCATTTTTAATAAAAAAGAATACATACAGACTTGAAAAGTAACAAATAAAATGTTAGCTGCAGTAATACTGGTTCGACTTTTTAAAAAAAATCATCTCAGTTTTGATGAAGCTTGACTTTTATTACTCCCTGGAAGCTATGCAACATGCAGGTAGCATTAATCTCTGAGAGAATGTAAACATTCACCGTCATATCTCTAATCCAAAGATTACTTTGCAGCGGTGAACAGCAATACGAATATACACACATTTTTGTTTTTGTATTTTCATATTTATTCTCTTAGCATGAGCTCAACGTTTATTCACGTTTATCATACAGCTTGTTTTAGACGGTTACATACTGCATACTGTGGTTTACCTGCTAATTTGTCAGCGCTCGCACACTTGTTCCCAGTTTTATATGTATTTATGAGTCTTAATCTGTGTAACTGAAGAGCATGAGAGAAGCCATACTGAAATGTTTCAGAGGAGAAGGTTACTCTTTGTCAGTAACTCATAACTCTCCTTTGTCATATTTTGTGTACTTGTCAATAAATAAGCCTTCATCTCTTTGATCTGCGTTGTCTCAGTTTTACTGTAGGAATGAAATCAGCAGTTTTATATGTACATTATGTGTGTTATCACAACAAAGGCGGCAATTTGTCTCATCGCCTTAGGTTAGAAAAAAGACTAAAAGAAATCATTAGTTTACATACTGGTAATATGGTAAAGGTAATGGACCAAAGGTTCCCTCGTAATAAGTTTGTTATACTGAACTTTGAACTACAGATCTGTTCAGAATTTATAATATCTGGCATAAATACATTTATTATTAATCCTCAATGTTTCAAAGAGCACAGAGAGTGTGTTATTTTAGCTTTCACAGCACACAATATCCTCTCCTCTTTTACCAAAGATATGAAAACATAACAGCCAGCTGTTGGGATTCATTAGATAACTGTGTATAATCATTACAACCATTAAATGCTGCCCTCGCTGCTACGGTATATCTTTTTAAAAAAAAACTTTTCATAACTGTCATTTATAATTGTCAATTCTAACTCGACTTCAGTTGTCAATCTGTGGATTCATAGCAGTGGTAGGAAACCTTGAAGTACTGCATGTGTTTCCCACATTTGTTCCTCATTTTGTTTTATTTTTGCAGAGCAGAAGTTGCATCTCCACCTTTCCTGTCCTCTTATGTTGGCTTTTTTTGTGACTTCTTGATTAAGGCCAGACCCACGCTGTGATCCTTTTACCGGTGCCGCTGAAGCTGCTGTAAAAAGGTGGTGTCGCTTTTTGCATGCAAGGAGTCACAAAAGCCTTCAGGATAAATGTCTCGCTTGCTGGCTCAGAGTTATCTACATGGGAGGGGCTGTAATCTGAGTTTCCTTGCTCTGAAACATCCTCTAAATTGTGAGACGATCATGTTAGGCTCCACTTCACCTCAGTTTGTGCATAAAGATCAACCTCAGCTGATATTTGCTTTAAGCACTGGGTCAAATGTTGTTGTTGAAGGTAACTAGGTCATGTCAGTCATGTTCCATGTTACACATCATATACAAATCAGGTTCCAAGAGTGTATTCATTTAAATATGTTATGAATTTAACACCATAATTCCCTCCACACTCACCACCAAGCTGGAGCATCTGGGACTCAGCTCATCTATGTGTCAGTGGATCTCCAACTTCCTAACTGGCAGACCACAGGCAGTAAGGATGGGCGGACATGTCTCAGCCTCCACCACTCTCATCACTGGAGCCCCCCAGGGGTGTGTTCTGAGCCCCCTGCTGTACTCTTTGTACACATATGACTGTGTGGCCACTACCAGCTCCACCACCATCATCAAGTTTGCTGACGACACCGTCATGGTGGGCCTGATCTCTGATAACAACAAGACGGCCTACCTGAAGGAGATTAGGAATCTGGAGAACTGGTGCCAGAGGAACAACCTCCTTCTAAACGTCAGTAAGACAAAGGAGCTGATAGTGGACTTCAGCACTAAGCAGGAGAGGAACTACCAGACCCCTGTCATCAACGAGTGCCCAGTGGAGAGAGTGGACAGCTTCAAATACCTCGGAGTTCACATCACGCAGGACCTGTCATGGTCCTGTCACATCAACACCGTGGTGAAAAAGGCCCGACAGCGTCTCTACCACCTCAGACGCTTGAGAGACTTCCAACTGCCCTCCAAGGTGCTCAGGAACTTTTACTCGTGCACCATAGAGAGCATCCTGGCGGGAAACATCTTAACCTGGTTCGGGAACAGCACCATGCAGGACAGACAAGCTCTACAGAGGGTTGTGCGGTCAGCTGAGCGCACCATCCGCTCCGAGCTCCCTGACCTGCACTCAATCTACAGCAGGCGGTGCTGGACCAAGGCCAGGAAGATCGTGAAGGACCTCAGCCATCCCAACAACAGACTGTTCTCTCTGTTGAGGTCAGGAAAGCGATTCCGCTCCCTGAAGACCAACACAGAGAGACTGAGGAGGAGCTTCTTCCCGCAGGCGATACGGTCTCTCAATCACACCACCACACAGTCCTGACCCACACATATGGTTCTTACACACACACTGGACTTTCTGGACTTTGGTTTTGCACAACACTGGTCACTATATTCTTCATTTCCGGTTAATACTTGTACAGCTGCTGTTATTGTGTATATATTTATTTATATTTAGATTTCTTCATACATTCTTATATAGTTCTATATTGTGTATTTTGTTGTACAGTTATTTTATTTTCAACTTTAATTTATATATTTATCTTTATCTTATTCTTCCCAGTTAAATTTACCCTTCATTCTAATTTGTGTTGTACAATTATTTCATTTTTAACCTTAATTTATATTTTATTCCTTCCTAGTTAAATTTACCCTTTTTAATTTTTCATATTTATTTCCTATCTTATTCATAGCCTTTTCCTTTTTTGTTTTCTTTAGGTCACGAGCAGTTGTCCAAGCATTTCACTACATATCGTACTGTGTATGACTGTGTACGTGACAAATAAAAATTTGAATTTGAATGAATTGAAATGAATGGAGGGCAAAGGGTGCCTTTTATTACGGTAAAAGTAAAATATGAACACTAAAGAAAAATTCTCAGTAAAAATATCTGTTAAAAAAAAACTTCTCAAACCTTGATACATTGCATGTGTGTTTTTTCCTAAGTCAGAATTAAATTTAAGCAGTGAAACAGTGAGTGACAGTGTTTATAAGTTCTTTATACTGAGTCTTACTATAGTTGTCAGTGTGTTTATTTTACGCGTTCGTGATAAACACACACTTATATATAAATTGGGGTGTTCGTGATTCAAACGAGTACTTTTGCCAACTCGCAGTATTTTTTATTGTATTTATTTTAGTTCTAACAACCAAATGCAGTGTTTATTTTACATACTGAATCCAAAATTCGGCGGTTGTGTTTGCAGTGTGGGGTGGAAGCCTGGATGATTCTAGCCCTCAGTGAGTTAACATTTAGACGTTGACTTCTTAAGTTTTGAGAGTGCCAGTTTAGGAAGCCAACGTATGACTGAGGACCTTTTTTGTTATTTTACAAGGAAAATGTTCCAGATTAATGTCTGCATCATCGATGTACTGGTTCATAGCTGTTTAGCCATTATTGCGGTGGCATTTCTTGCCAACAGATGTATTCATCAGTGTTAGGAAGGTTATAAGGACTATAAAGGTCAAGGTGAAAATAAAGAGAAAAGCTCCTTTCTCCTTCGGCTTAAGTTTGAGAAATCTGACCATTGACTGTATAAAAAGGTGGATGCTGGCACTGTGAAGTCATCACTTTGTCCATTTTGAAGTCTGAACTTTAAGTTTATAGCTGATGTATCTTCATTTATCTTCATTTTCTTGATCCAAAAGTGACCATGACATGTTCACTAGCATGCTATGTACATTATATACGGGAAATTACCCCCTAACTTTAGTAAGCTCGGTTAGCGATGCACATTAACAGATACCTGCAAAGTAATGGGGACATAAAATACTAGAACAACCATCCAAGCATGATTTCGTCTGACTCTGAAAATCTGATATGGAAACAGTGATGTTAAAATCACAGTGGCTACATCTCTCATATAGGCTACATTTATCACACTAACAGAGAAACATCATTAATATAAAGTGACATGATATAACCAGAAAAAATATTGATACTTTTTACAACAACTAAGTGTTCTTGGGATTATCAGAGCTCTTGCGTGAAAGCAGAAATCAATCCTGCAACCATTAACTCCTGACTCGTCCAGTGTTAACCAGTATCTGCTCTTCATTGTTTGATTGGAGCTAAAAATAAATAAATAACATAACCATTCATTTCCAAAAGCAGAAACATTTGTGATGCAGCAACATAAAATGTATATTCAGAAAGAAAAATAAAAGTACTGTTCTGAGTCTTGTGTGATAACCTGTGTGCTCCTGATAGTGCTTTCAGTGCAGCGTGCAGGATTTCTTTCTCAGTTATGGTCCACACTGACACCTTGTGGTCTGTGGGATTTCTGCTTTGCCTAACACAATAAATCTCAGCGCTCAGCTGCTGGTTTCTTTACATTTGTTTTTCCTTTATGTTTGAGAATGTCACAGCCAGTACCGTCACGAACATCCTTCACACTTTGCCAGTAGGAAAATCAGGACGTGTTTTGCTTGCCTGCCTTTAACCCAGTTGTCGCCTTTTAGGGAAATCAGGTGTCATTTGTACTGTGTGCGCTGTAAAGTCTGTCATTTTTGTTGGCCTTCAAGCAGCAGCTTTACACACCTGGTAAGCACAGACTTTGAGTTTCAGTGTTTTTTGTTGTCTGATTATATTCATAAATGTCATTTCATGTCATGTCTGTTGTCGTCTTCTTATTTAAGCCTTATTTTTAAAGAAAAAGTTAATAATACACAGATTTTTAAGGTCACAATGTTACAACTGATTCTCAAAAATGCTTGTGTTTTGAAAACTCCGTTAGTACAGTAAAGATTCTCTTCTCTTTTTTTAAAAAATCTTTTTGAAGATCAAAATCAATAAATAAAGTTGCATATGTTTTTTTTATTTCCTGGTAGGACAACTAAGTTGAAACTGTATCAAAAAATATAAAAATGTAAATGATTAAAACACATTTTATTATACAGTAGGCATTTCTGTATTTATATAATACCCTAGCATTTATATTACAACATATAGACTTATTGGTCTCTTTATTAGGTACACCTGTTTAACTGTTCGTTGACGCTGACATCTAGTCAGCCAATCACATGCCAGCATCTCAATACATTTAGGCTTGTAGAATGATCAAGACCATCTGCTGAAGTTGAGAAGAAAGGTGATTTAAATGACTCTGAATGATGCATAGTTGCTGGTGCCAGACACGCTGGTCTGCTGGTCTTTCCCCATGAACATTTCTGGAATTTACAGAGAATAGTTTGAAAATGAAAAGATATCCAATGAGCGGCAGTCCTCTGGGCAAAAATGCCTTATTGTAATAATTGTTATAATAATTAAGGCAGTGCTAAAGGGAAGGAGAAGAGGGAGGAGGTTTCAAATACATAGTGTACCTAATAGTGTTTGGTGAGTGGATATGTAAAACATTTGAATCTTTAAACCTCTATTGGCAGCTTTTCACTGATTTTTCTTCTCTCTGTTTTCAACTACAGTCTGGTAAGATGGAGAATTTATCCAGCAATGCCACATTCAACTCCAGCAAAGCTGAGCAATGTCTTTTTGCACCAACTCACATAGCGATGCTCTCAGTGATTGACATCTTTACTTTTATCATCGGGGAAGCAGTGGTAGGGAAACTGCTGTGGATCATCTTCACATCCAAGAAGGCTATAGATATCCTCAACTGTAATTTAGCTATCTTCCACACTGTGCATTATTTTACATCCTTTGTTCATTTAATTTACCTGTTTTTGCTACCACAGTACCAGATAATACTGCTCAAGGTTTTGCTTACCTACGCACAAACAGGAGGTGCATCAAGTTTGGTTTTTATATGCATGGAGAGATATATTGCTGTGGTTTACCCCACATCTTACCATCTGCTGAATAAATACAAATTCAGGGAGATGTGTGCTCTGACAGTGTGGCTCCTTACTGCAGTTACTGTTTTGACAAGTAATCTAATTAATATCCCCTCTCAGACAGCTAAGGTATTAGGAACTATCCCACGTTTTCTGGTGTTATTCAGTTGCACAATGATGATCTACTACAACAGAAACATCTTGATAACACTGATGAAATCAGCACCAGAAAAAGATGAGCTGCATCCTGCCAAGAAAAGAGCCTTCCTAACCATCCGGGCTACCACATTCATCAACTTGTCATGTTATATTCCAGTAATCATATTGCAAATGTTCATGTATCTGCACCAACCTGCATATAGTTGTTCAGTAATATCTCTGTGTATAACATTAGTGTCTATTGCTAGTCTTGGACATCCATTGTTTTACCTGTCAACCCAAAGGAAGCTGCGCCTCTGCTTAAAGAGAGAAATGAAAGCCAGATGACTGTCTATCAGTCCATTCTTGTCATTTAAACTCAAGTTAAGGGCATTTAGATAGAGTGATAGACAGGTATATGTATGGGAGGGTGATGGGTATAACAGCAAAGATGCAAGGAGCAGAAATAGTGAAAGTTTTGATTAATTGAATCTTTATTTTGAACATGTTGAAAAAGTATAAAAAAAAATAGAATTAAAAGAGACAAATGAACAAAGCAAACAAAAGGAAAACGAGCAACCACAACTCCAAATAACGTAAAGTAGATACATTTAAATACCTGAGGTCAACCATCCGAAGCAATGGGGACCAGATGGATGAGGATGGGAGTGCAGGCAGCGTGGAGTGGGTGGAAATGAGTCTTAGAGATGAAAGAGGAAACTTTCAAGAGTGAAAGAGGTTTAAAAGATGGTCGTGAGACCTGCTATGGTTTGGTTTAAGCAGAATGGAAAAGATTAATAATTATTTCAGAGGGACGACTCAGTTTGACTTTGGAGACATTGTTAGAGAGGCTGTTTCCCAGAGAAACCTACCTGAGGGATTAATTAAGATCTATCTATCTATCTATCTATCTATCTATCTATCTATCTATCTATCTATCTATCTATCTATCTATCTATCTATCTATCTATCTATCTATCTATCTATCTATCTATCTATCAATCAATCAATCAGGAGAGAGTGGATATACTGGCCAAAGGATGTTGAATATGGAGCCTCCAGGCAGGAAAAAAAATAGGAAGACCTCAGAAGATTCAGTGCAGTGAAAAGGGACATGGAGAAGGCTGTTACAGAGGAGGATGCTAAGGATAGAGTAAGATGAATACAGAGGTTAGCTAAAGCAAGGAGCTGTAAGAAATAGTCTCAGCTCCTTATTTAGAAATGTCTTTCTGTTAGCAAATGCAGAGATTTGTTTTCAATAGGAGGCCTTCTTTAAACTATTTAATGAACTGTGTGCTGTTTAACTGTTTTTTATATATTATAATACACATTACACCATGTGGGGTAAAATATTTTGTCTGTTAGTAACACAGGATGAATTTCAGAGTTGCTGTTTACCGTAAATGTTCTTTTTTATTTTTATTTGATTATGTCACAGCCTGATCTGTACTAATACTGTGTGCTGCTGACTTTGACAAGTAGAGAGGGAAAGCTGAATGATCAGATTTTAGTACTGTCTATATTCATAAATGACTTTGTGCAGTGGTATAATATTTAATAGAACAGAAGTAATATTGTGCTGTTCCTGTACATTCACATGAAAATGGCCACAAGAAACTGTGTGTTGAGATTCCTTCTGCTTTGCTTGTTGTTTTGAGAATATCACGTAAATTTAGAGCCGATGTTTAAGTGTAGGTTGTAAGAATCATGTTGTATTTATAAGTTGTTTACTTAAAATAAATAAAAATCAGGTCATGTGCAGGTTGCTGAGAAAAGAGGTGAAAGCAAAGTTTAAAAAAAATTGTTGCTTTAATGTAATAATTATGTTATTTATGTAATACTGTACACGGCATGATTAAAACATCTTATTAAAAACCAATAAAATGTTACATTGCTTAATCATTACAGTAGTCACTACACTAAAACCACAAACTGAAACAGTAAATGTAGTTCCATTTCTTTGGGATTAACTTTACTCCTTTAATTACACAGGAGCAGTTCTATTGGTGCTCTGCTCCTGCAAAAAAAAAAACCTCCTTCATTGTTAAAAGGTGTTTATAACTGGCACAACTGAATGGTTTAAACAGGAGGATCCCAAACACCTGCAATAGATGCATTTTGTTTCAGAGACAGCTAAGTTGGCTTTTACAGCCAGCCAGTGGATTTGCAATGTTGTTGGTTTTAACCTACAAAAAATCAGTGTACAATAAGAAATTCTCTGTGTTTCTTCTTTCAGCACTTCCCACACATTTTATTTGACTTCTTTCTCGTATCACACCGCTCACATGCAAAATTGAAATGTCTCTCGAAATGCTGCTGATAATAGAGCTGTCAGTGTGATAGATTGTCTGTGGGTTACGGTATCTAATAGTGACTTTAATAAGTACCTGATCATACGTCATCTGCCATCGGCCAGGACCACACAGGCCCAGCAGTTTGTAGCAGAAGAGTTCACCCAGATGGTTCGCAGATAAGTTGCTCACACATCAGGTCTGCTGGCTTTTGGTTGCTAATTTGCGCTGCAGTCAGCAAAATAATGGTTATTATTTAAATTAGTGCATGGATCACCTGCAGAACGCCCGTACGCACTTCTGGGTGATTGTGCCTAAGTTGCCCCATTTAATATGGCTCAAAGTTTGTTATTGTCCCCACTTTTAAACATAATTTATAGCGCACTGCTCATGCTCCAGAACATGTGAAAATCCCAAAGCTGTTATCAGACAGAAGATCAGCCAAACTAACTGAAATAAGATTCTGGGATTCAGACTAACTCAGACTAACTAGCACTGTTGACCTGTCCCATGTTGAACATCATACTTATCTGGCTCAATACATACATACATGTACTCGTTGGATCATAGCAAAAGCAGGAATATATAAACAGATTTTTCTCATTTCACTCACAAACATGCGAGTCATTACTGAGTCTGTTTCCAGTGTCTTCTTTGTGACTTCAGGAGCATTTTGTGTTGCACGGGTCTCCGGATGAAAAGTAGTCGTACACACTGACCAGAGGAAACATGGTCACAGCTCCCAGCAGAGAGCCCAGCTGCACTACAGCTCCACACCACACGAGGGCGCTGTGGCCTTCATCACGGAGGATCACCCCAATAATCACCTTCACATAGGACAGGGTGAGAATAAAGAGGACCCAGGCCAACACCTGTGGAACAGAAGTAGGTGAGTGCTGCTGTGTTTCTGCTTATCACAAGGTAAAGAAGTGCAACTTGTCTCCCAACAGGAAACACTGTGAATTGTTTGAGTAACAGACGTCTACCAGTGCACTCACAATGATAACACCACCTGAGGTATCATTAACCAGCACTGGGCATGGACTCAGCACTGCCATGATCATAATATAAACTCCAACTCCAGTGCCAATCACTGTGAGGGCTCCCATGAACAGCAGGGATCTGTGAAATGAAACAAATGACATCCCGACTGCAGTTACAGATGCTCTAAGGTTGATATAATGTGGCACAAACATGTGAAGCTGTGGGGGAGGGGCCAGATGAACTATAAAGGAATTTGACATTAGTTGTGCTTAAACAGAGAAAAAGCTAAATAGCATTAGAAAAATATAAAAGTGTCTCCTGTAAGAGGGTTTAAGCAAGTTTTATTCAAACATTTCCATTATTTTTGCATTAAAAACTATGGAGAATATGAAAGAGTCCTGAAGATTTATTATTGTTTTAGCATTTACCTTGTTAAAATTGCCAATGGCACACTTACCTGATTGGTAAGAACATGGCGATGAAGCATGCCAGAGGGTTGGACAACGCAGCTAAACTGGCCGACAGGTGGTAGGCGTTGTTCCCGTACGGCATGCACGAGTAGGACTGCACCGAGGGAAGAACCGTGTTGCTCAGAGCGTTCACCCAGGCCAGAATCCCAAAGATATAAAACACCTCCATCCAGCTGTAAGAGCCGGTGCCAAAGCTGCTTCTGGGCTTCTGGTTTTCTGGTCTGTAAGGATCCATCATTGGCTTCTGCTCGACCAACTCCCTGTTTTTTGTTTTTTGTTTCACTCCGTTGGTGTATATGCTGTTTGGCTGCTCCCTGGCCACAGATGGATGGTAGTTCAGGAGCAGGAAAGCCCCCAGGCACACCAGCATCATGGCACTGAGGAAGAAGAAAAACACCTCAGTCGAGAAGTTTGCAGGCTGATACTGGGCCTGGAGGTTAGAGGTCACAGAACCGTTGGGAATGTTGAGGGTGTAGTTCACAGACTGTGTGCTGTTTATGCAGTGGACGACCCCTGCACCTTGGATCAAAGCCACAAGAGACGGCAGCAGGCCACTCACACCCTCCCCGATGTAGTAGGTGGTCAGATACTGAGACTTGAGACGCATCATGAAGGGCAGGAAGGTGACGGAGGAAGTGCAGTCAACAGCAGCGAGGAAGAAAGTTAAAACAAGGAGAGGCACGCTGCGAGCCACACCTGCTACAACCACAGTCTCCTTCCAGAAGAATCCCAGCAGGAAAGTTGCTACAGTGCCCAGGCCGATGATCACATATATGACAGCTCTCTCGTTCAGGGTGCCTGGTCGGAAACGATGCATCAGAGTGACGAAGAGAGGCCCGATGTTGGCCATCTGGATGATGACTGAGAGGTAGGAGGGCAGGTACCAAGCCTCTGGGATCTGGGGGACAATCAGAGGCAGCTCCACCCACAGACCGTTGATGGAGACCCAGGAGCCCATACCGAACAAACATGCCAACAGGTGAGTGAGAAGGGACATGTTGCTAGGTGGGTTTCTAGAATGAGACAAACAAGATGTTTAAAGTAGACCTTACTTATTTTATTTATAATGAAATCTCATATTTAACAATAAAATTTGATGACTCAGAACATTAGCTGTTGTGTTTCATTCTAGCTTTTTTAACAAATAGACCTCAAATTGCTCTTAAATGTTTTCTGGGTTCAGCATCTAAAATTCTGAAATGTTGTAAGAATATCTGTGATCACTCATATTATAAATGATATAGATACCATATAATGTATATATTGATGATTTACTCTACACAAAGAACATTATTAATGAAAGAAACCCAATAAAATGAGGAAGGAACCTCTCAAAAACTGCAGTTACCGTAGTAAACACCTCAGCCTAGCTCAAAATTGTCCCCATATCCTCTAATGTTAAACTATAGCTCTTATACAGTGTCATGCAGTATTGTGCAAAGGTTTTGCTTGAAAGGATGCACTGATCATCTAATTGCTCTTTGGTACCATAATGCTATTTTGTCTCTGTTGTGTTGTTGATATTTCATAGATTCAAGTAAAGAAATGAGAACAAATGATGTGTTTGCAACAGGCTGCTAGTAACAAAGTGCCTAAAGATACAAGCTAAAATGGTTCTTTGCTAACTTGGCTGTTTTGCAAAGCCAAGTCACTGGTTCATCCTTTGATGTGTGTTTTTTCTTTAATGCATGAATGCATCAAAGGTCTAGGACTGTACTGAAAAACCAGCCAATGTCCAGAGAAACAAACTTTGAAAGACACAGTGATTTTGGCCTCTGTGCCTAATTTTCCTCATCACAACAACTATAACAGTGGCGATTTTTGAATAACCTATTTATTTGGATATTGATGAAGTCTGAAACTGGGACCTTTGCTTTCTTGAACTGGTGTATTGCACTTATTGAGCTGGACCTGTTGAATGTGTTTGTGTCTTTTAGAACATTTTTCATTAAGTTAATATAATATGGAGACAGGTCAGGCCAGGTAGCGAGGAAAAAAAACATTGAAATGTGCAACACAAAAGGATAATACAGGAATGCACAGGTATCAACACACCATAACACAATAAACACAGACAAGCAACATGGGAAAGAGTTCCAGTGTGTACATCTGATCTGGGACCGCTACAATCTTTCGACTGCGCCTCCAGCTGACCCGATGTCCACATCATGGGGGAGGTAAGCGTTGGAGGTGGCGTTGGATCCGGGGTAGAGAGGGTGATGCGTCAGTGAGTGCTTATCAGTATCAGTATATGTATGTGTGTGCGTGTCCATAGTTCAGCTGAGACAGTGTCCTTCGCCCTGCCAGGCTAAGTAAACGGTCTTCCAGCCAACCCATGGTGGCTTTGTAGGGAATGGGAAGGAACAGACTCAACACAGTCGTTATCAGGGAGTTGTTGTTCGGCTCCAGCCTTGAGCTGGCGCCGAAGGGGTAGCCGGGTTATGATGGTAATTGAGAATTTCAAGCTGTTTTTTAACACTCCGACACTGGTCTCTCAGTCTCCCGTTAATAGCTGCGAGCTTCTCCGTGATGTTATTAGCCGTCGATT
The DNA here is from genome assembly GCF_965226115.1 of Aulonocara stuartgranti. Taxonomy (NCBI): domain Eukaryota; kingdom Metazoa; phylum Chordata; class Actinopteri; order Cichliformes; family Cichlidae; genus Aulonocara; species Aulonocara stuartgranti. The sequence goes on from NC_138957.1 coordinate 29,109,436, forward strand.
CTGTGGTCTTGTCACTCTTTTTGCTCACATAGCAGATTCTGAGACCTCACGAGCGCAGCCAACTGATCCGAGGTGTAATCCAGCTCCGCCCAGAGATGTTGTTCTGAGTTGATTCTTTCCTGATGTAATCCAACATACATACGCTCAAAGGTGTTATTCTGAGCATTCACTGCTGTCATAAGCGCCTCCAAGCTCTTAACCATGCTGCCTTCAGTGAGCCCTTTCTGAGAAGTCATACCTGTCGTTCCAATCCCAGCGGGCAGCCTTGGGGGGGTTTGAACAGCCAGTTCCGCTTTCTTAATTCTCCGATAAGCCAGGGCCAAGCCAGCTCCGATCAGCAAGAACCCTGTTATCATGGTTCCGAATAGGTAGATATCTTCAGCGTCCTGGCCGATCCTCTGCCACCCGTCCATCGTGTATCCGGCAGGGAAAGTCCCTCCAGGGCACTCGGGCTCTCCCGAGCCCAGAGTTCTCGTTAAAGGGTGTCAATAGCATTCAGAGACCAGTTGATCAAATCCATAATTCTCTTTTAGGTTTTAGACACAGACTGTGAGAGAGTGTTCCAGGGAAAGTAATACAAAAAAGACACGAGACTAGACAAGGACATAAGAACTAGCAGGAAAGATAAGGAAGAGGAGAAAAGTGCGTCCGCCTCCTCCGAGAGCCAAAGGCTGAAAAATGGTGTATGGTGGGGACAAAAAGTTTAACCATAAAGTATTAAGACTTTATGGTTTGAGGTTCTGATTAGGATCAAACTTGGCAAGCAGTGCTTCCAGTTAAAGTAATGCGTGACCTTTTATGTTTATTTGACTGTTCCGATAGCTCTCATGGAGAAAATACTTTATTGGCTTAGCTGTGTCATTCCATCTGCAAAGAACTGGAAATAATTAAACTGAATAAAACCTTAAGATCCCAGATCTGATAATGTGTCACCATCATGAAGCATCCCAGTAAAGGTCCAGCACTTAACTACTGGGCTAATGTTTACTCCTATTTTAAGGAGCTTATCTTTTCATTGCTTTATTCAGACAGTCACTTCTGTGAGATGGAACAAGTTACATGCAAAATGCAGCGTATAAGAAGATGTTTAAATAGTCTGGCTTCAATCTGCATCAGATATGAAACATACAGCAAACAAAACACGACCACCTACCGCACTGTGATCTATTACATAACCTGAGAAAACATCTGATCAGTGCATTGTTTATTTAAATAGAAACTTCATGCAGTGGAGACACTGATCAAAGAAACTGTAAAATAATAGTTTGAAACCAGTGCTACAAAAGACAGTTCTCCAAGTCCCTGAATTTGTTCCTTTACCTTATGAACACATTATTATTATAAAAAAAAGTCAAATAGTCTCAAAATAAACTATTCTGAATAAATGGCTATGAGCATAATGAAAAAAACAAACTTTTTTTTACAATTTTTAAATACTTTCATCGTTAAACTCAGAATATGCATCGCTGCAGATACTCACATTCAGTTTGGTGGAGTTGTTTGAAAAAATCTGCAGACACAAAGGAAAGGAGAAGCCAAAGTCCTGCTCAATAAACTGTGTGTGTGCGTGTGTGTGTGCCAAAGGATTAAATCCTGCTTGGGGCGAGTGGGTGTGCGAGCATGTAACCAACCATGACACACGTTGGGTTAACTGATCATTGTCCTAACTTTACATATCTTCACTCTCAGGGCTTTTGCATCATCACATGTTAGGATTTCAAGTCACAGCAACTGTTTCTTTTGCCTTGAAGGAATCGTTGAGTCGGCACTCAAGAATCTACAGAATCCATTAATTCTGCTTAAGGGGATCATGGGAGCAGAGGGGGAAATGGGTGTTTACGTGGCTGAGTTACAGAAACTGCATGAAAAACAAGTGCTGTAACTTGCTAATTTTATTCATCAGCTGATTTTCTTACATTAATGTAAAGCCAGGGTTCTCAAAGTGGGGCGCACGAGAAAAAGTTGGCCCATGGCAACACTTTATGTGGTCTTTGGCAAAAGCAAGGGAAGAATGCACTCTACTGTACACTCATTTCATTTATCTACAAGTCATGCATTATAAAGCACTGGAGGATGAGAAGGGAACCTTTAAACCCTGCTTTAAAGGAACGGCTTTACATTTGCACACACCAACCTCTCATCCTTCAGCTGTAAAAACCACAATCTGGCTTTTTTTAGTAGCTTCAGGTTTATTTCACATTTTGAAATGAAATCATTTCAGTGGTTAGTATTGTTACCGTTCTAATTTTTCCCAAGCAGCTGGTGGTGGCGTCAACAGGAGTAGAATTAGATAAATTATTAAAGATGGTCAGACGATAGTTAGAAGCTGCGTGTGAATTAAGTGCGTGACAGGTTCGTGAATTGACACTGGATGGATGTTGTATGTCCAGACCTGGTGGGGAAAAGGGATAATCCCTCCACACCACTGCAGCAGTTTACTGACCAAAGGAGCAAAATGCAACATTGTATAACTGGACACCTGATTTACTGAATTTGACCAACGTACTTTCTTTATTTGGCAAAGTGAATGTGGATAAAAGCTCAAAGCCATCAGCTGTGTGCCTATAAAATATGGAAATAAATTTCAAGTCACTTTAGTATTCTTACATTGTTAAAATAAATCTTTCATTGCAGTTTTCCAGTGTTCTACTTTACAGTCTGTACTGTCTGTTTTCACTACTGTTCTGCAAGTATCTGCGGACAGGATGGCGGCTTCCACAGGCGAGCGCTGCAAATCTGTAGCAGCCAAAGAGGTTACACACCTTTTTCACACACATTTTTCCCTTGGCAACTGGTGATTGTCTCAAATCCTGTGTGACTGAAGCCTAATGTTAGCTACTGTCTCTACAACTATGCCAGATGTGCAAATTATTTTAGAAATGATGTTTATATATGGCACAAAGACATTTAACATTTTAAAAGTTGACTCATTCATGACATATGAGTGTAGATGACTTATGTTTAAAAAAAAAACTCTTTCCAGAACAAACTGCAAGCTCAAAAATACAAAACGCAAAAACCAAACTATCCTCAATACTGATATTTTAAAACAACAAAGAGCAGTTTTACCCATGAACAGTTTTATTCATAACATTGTTATACAAGACAACGTAAAAAGAAGAAAAAAACAAAATAAAACAAAATCCATTTGAAATGACCAAATAACATTTCATTGGTAATAAAACAAAAAGCCCAGTATTACATCGAAATCCTCAAGGCAGCTTAACAGATGTTCTTCCTGTGTAAACAGAAGAGTTTAATAAAGCTGATGCTGGGTAGCAGCATGGTTAGTAAAATTACATTAACTGCATATCAAAGACGCAAAATCATTACTTTAAGGACTTAGAAATAAAATTCCTTGTTCACTGATTAGTGACTGTCAGGCATGTATCGTTCCCTTAAGATAACATCCCAAATGTCAAGTAAACTTAAATCTAAAGAAAACTTTCCATCCATCCATTTCTTCCGCTTATCCAGGGCCAGGTTGCAGAGGCAGCAGCCTAAGCAGAGAAGCCCAGACCTCCCTCTCCCCAGCTGCCGCCTCCATCTTGCCCAGGAGAACACCAAGGTGTTCCCAGTTCAGCCGAGAGATCAAGAACTGAATGGATCTGACTGCAAAAAGTTACTTCGTTATAAATTCTACCATTTTCATGAGGAGCTTAACAGAAAATCATAATCTGTTTTAAAAAAAATCTATTCCTGGCATAAAAAGGAGGTAGCAACACATCTGAATATAAAATAAAACATTAATGCTGCCTTTCTACATTGAAAGAATGTAGTTAGTGAATCATTCGGTTCAGCATCAGTACATGAGGACGAACAAGTTAGCTGTTGTGTCTGAGTGCAAATAACCTTTCACGTGATAGCTGAGATGGGAAAAGTCCATCAGCAGCTCCTCTGCTGCGATAAACAACCTGACCTACAAAGGTTCATTATAAAAAGCACAAAGCACTTTAAAGGTTTTACAGCATCATATGCATTTTACATCCCCTATGGCCAATCCTGCAACACAATGCTCCCATTATTTGGGAATGTTTTTACTTCCACAGACTTGAGACCTCTGAATCAGGAGAGGCTGCCTCATGTGAGACATGATCCTCAAGAAGAAGTAGCTGCAAGAAATACACAATACATCTCTCAGGAACCACAAAAACAGAATTCATTTGGCCATTTCCCATGGGGCAGGAACGAGAGGCGTGTGTGCTTACAGAAAAACTGCACTCATCTCACTCCTGCTAACTGCATTCTTGGACACATTCTTGGCCTCTGGTAAACACGTTGTAGATGTTGACCAGAGGAAACATGACGAGAGCTCCGATAAGAGAGCCGGCTTGGATGGAGATGCCGCACCACAGCAGGGCGGCGTGACCCGCCTCGTGAAGCAACGTACCAATCACCACCTTCAGATAGGAAAAGGCACCAGTGAAAAAAATCCAGGAGATGACCTGTAGGGGGCACAAATGGGCAGGTGAAATCAGTGAAGGATATTATTTAAAAACAGAAGAAAATGTGATGAGACTGAAGGAGTGTGGGCCTCTAAAGATCTGTTGTAACTCATGTGGACTCCTGTCTACAATTCTCACTGCTTATGAAGGCATTTGGATTCATTTTCAGAGGTAAAGTTATACCAATGTACTGTTTTGCTTCATAAAGTACACTGACTGAGGAACTGGGTGCGCGTGAGTGTAATTTACACTCCTATAATCACCGATCGGCATATCGCAACCTGCTCCAGGTATCGTTACTGAGCAAGCAACAAGATTTCACTGATTGTGAGGTTTTATGACACTAACACAGCTAGCAGGCTATATTTAAAGCTCACTATAAAGATGGGCTATTATTCTCAGGAAGCTGTCATTAGTAGACTTCTTAATCATGATTATTAAAGGTCAGAAAAGTATTCAGTACAAGTTCAGGGGTAAAATTTAAAACAATTTTTATACAAGATGCATCACAGCAAAAAATGTGATGACTATATATGGGAAAAATGTTTAAATAAATAAAAACATGCAGAAATGTTAAATATGAAGTGAAAAAAAATCTCTTGGGATTTTTGATTCTTAAACACAAAGACAACTGATCATCCAGTACTAAATAATGCAGGTCTGCAACCAAAAAACTGCATAGGATATGTTGACTGTTTCTTATAGATTTTCACTGAAACCGTGAAAAATCTCTTTAAAATTCCATCACGTCAGTTTTTTAGTTTAATTACCGGTACGTGTACAATTTCCCTTTTCAAACTGAAATCTGGTGTCTTATACTTGAGTCAGAAAAACATATCCAATAATGATTTCTTACAGTAATTTAATATTTCTAAGCGTGAGACTCGAGAGAAATACAAATAGAAAATGTGAGGAATTGAGGGGGGTCAGAAGGAGGGGGAGGGTAGGGTGGGTTTGGCGGTGTGAGGAGCTCAGATGATCACATCCCAACAGGTTTATTTTGTTCATAGTGAAAGGTAAGAAATCTCAGAAAAAGTATGCATGGTTCATTTTAATAAAATATTGATTTTTTTTTTCATCGCTGTTGTGCTTTTTTTTAATGTAAACTCCTCATGTTTTGCAAAACTGTACATGATAGAGGGAAGTGGAAATCATTTTTGGATTCAGCAGCATAACAAACATAAAATTTAACAAAAATATCCCATGAAGCTGAATTTTTTTTTTGCAGACCTGCATAATCAAAGGCTCTATGAAGGCACTCTTTAACCTTAAAATTTCTAGTTCCTAGTTTGCTCTGATTTGGCGCATTGTACATTCACCTAAAAGCGAAAAGATCCTCAGGGAGGAGACACAAATCCCTTTGAGGGTCGAACCAGGAAGGGCTTAATGAGATTCCCTAAAATTACTAGTTTAAATTTGGGAATTCGTTTTCTTTCTTTATATAAAATCAGCTTTATTTTTATTTATCATGCCCATTTAGAAATGTATCCATTGTTGTTATACTATAGATGTTAACTAATTTTATTTAAACATTAAGCTTAAAAATAGTAATTTTGATTCATTTATTTGTTTAAATAAATAAATCAAATTGCTCATGTTTACAGCTCCTAACTGAGAACCACAGGCTACGTAAGGAGCTAAGATGGCCACCACTTCCAGAGGATCATTCCCTTCCCCATCACCCATCCAACATTTGTTGCCTCTATAAACAGCTTTGTTTGCTTGTTATTTCTGGCCTTGGCTTACAGACCAGATTATTTCTGCTGAAATAATAAACACAACATCTACTCTTTGTTCAAAGTTGTTTTTGTGGCTGCGTACGACATTTTCAGGATGTGTCTCAGCCTCCTTGACGGGATGTAACACCCCAGCCCAGAAATATATGAACCCACTCACCACTAAAGCCACACCAGCATGGCTTCCTAGGAGCGGCGGGCAGGGGCTGAGGGCCGCTAACGCCATGAGATAAGCAGCAAATACACCACCCACCAAAGCCAAAAATCCCAGAGGTGTAGAGGATCTGGAAAAGACAAGTTTTCATGAGAAGAAGTCCAAATATAACAATGAAATCTCACAAATAAGTCTTTATTTCTATGTTCTCACCTGAGGACAACGAACATGGCCAGAAAACACGCTACGGGATTCGCTATGTTTCCAAGGACCACAGAGAGGTGGAAGGTCATGGTGCCATAGGGCAGGCAGGAGAAGCTCTGCACAGATGGGAGGACTCCATTGGTGAGGGCGTTAGAGATGGCGAGCAGCACAAGCAGGAAGATGTTTCGTGGTGTCCAAAATGTCTGAGCCGGTGGCTGCTCCTCCACCCGCACCTGCACCTGCTCCTCAGACACTGGCGTCCCTCCGTTGTACAGCCGGTGCGTCTCTTCTTCATCCTTTGCTGCTGCACCACTGTCAGACTCCTGCGGTGGCAGTGGCTGTGAACCCTGCGTTGACTCTGACGGTCTTCGCGTCAAAGCCAGGAAACTCAGAGCAGAGATTGAGAGCATCACAAACAAGAACCAGAAGAAATTCTGGGCGGGAAAGTTCTCTTTCAAATACTCTGGTTGCACTGTGCCGTTCACAGTTTTACACTCCAGCTTGCCAACACCTTGTCCCAACGCCACAATACAAGGGAACAAGGCGCTGAAACCCTGACCAATGAAGAAAGTACGGATATACTGAGGTGGGTACCGGAACATGAAAGGCAGAAAGGTCACGTTGGACGTACAGCAAACAATCGATAACACGAAAGTCAAGACCAGGAACGGTACGGATCTCTGCTCTCCTGCCACCATGACAGTGTGGCACCAGAAGACGGCCAGAAAAGCGGACGCCACCACTGCCAGTATCTGGATGCAGTGGATGGCGAGGCGTTCGTTTAAGCGCCCAGGCGCACAGTGGTGTGTGATGGTCACTGCTATTGGTCCCAGGTTCCCAAATGCTATAAGCACTGAGAGGTAAGCAGGCAGGTTCCAGCCTAAAAGAGAAGCAAAACAAACAAGTTAAAGTAATAAGATCTCAATAAGAACACATTTTTACAATTTTGTTTAATAAATGTGTTTTGATTCTTTCGAATTCATATTTGTGTTCTTTTTAAAAAAAATAAGGATACCACATTATTCTGCTGATCTTAAGGTGCTTTTCCAAAACAATTTTGTGCATGTATGTTTCTATTAAACGATGCTAATCTGTTTTTATTGCATCAAGAGTTATTTTGTTATAGAGTGATGCTGCGACCTACTCCCTGAGTTCACAGTAAGTTCAATATTGTGAGTTTGCTGCCCTCATCAGGCAGTAAACTCTTATCCTTTGGATAACCACAAAGACATTAAATGGATATAAGCAAGAAACCTCTGACCAGTGAAAGTGTAAGTAAGCTGGATATGAGCCAGTCTGACAGAATATTAGCCATTTTCAAACATAAACTGCAACACAGGAAATTTTTAGTTTGTGTTTTTTTGTGTGTTTTCTCAGATTGGCCCTAATATGTGTCAAACAGAGGAATGCATTTAGTGAAAATTTTAGTTGTAGATTTGAGTTTTAGATCAAGATGACACTTAGCCTGTAATAAAGTTTAGTTATATCTAACATGCAGCTGTGTAACATTTATTGAAAACCACGGTTATGTTCATACCTCAGTTTTGACTTTGAGTGGATGAATAATTTAAAAAAATAGCTTAAAAACTAAAACAAACATACACCTGGTCTCTTGATCATGACTGGGTCATAACACCCCTACAAATATGTGATGAACCCACTGAAGTTTTCTCATAAATATCATCCCATGATGAAGCACTTAATTCTGACAGTATATCGTTGGGCTATTATACTGATATTATACATTCACCAATCACTTCAATTGGTACACCATGCAAGTACTGGGTTGGATCCCTTACTGCCCTTAGAATTCATGCATGCTGGAAACATTTCTCAGAGTTTTGGTCCATATTGACATGATGGGATCACACAGATAATGCAGATTTGTCAGCTGCACATCCACGATGAGAATCTCCACCACATCCCAGATGAACTCTATTGCACTGGGATCTGGTGACTGGAGGCCATTAGTGTACAGTGAACTCACTGTCATGTTCAAGTAACCAGTTTGAGATTATTTGAGCACTGTGACATGACACATGACTCATCAGAAGATGGGTAGACTGTGGTCCTAAAGTGATGGACATGGTGAGCAGCAGTACTCAGACTGTGGCATTTAAATGATTCTCAGTTGGTACTAAGAGACCCAAACTTTGCCAAGTAAATATCCCTAACCTTATTACACCAGCAGCCTCATTGATGCAAGGCAGAATGGATCCATGCTTTCATGTTTTTACGCCTAATTGAGACCCTGTCATCTAAATTTTGCAGCAGAAATTGAGACTCATCAGATGAAGAAACATTTTCCAATCTTCTGCTGTCCAGTTTTGGGGGGGGGGTTTAGCCTGTGTGAACTGTAGACTAAGTTTCCTGTTCTTAGACAACAGGACTGTGATCCAATGTTGTTTTGGCTGCTAAGGTTTCAAGTTTGTGCAGCTGCTGAGCTACACAGTGGACAGCTTTTCACTTTTAAATAATTTTCTGGAAACTCCAGAGATGTTCATGGGGAAACTTCCAGTAGATAAGCAGTTTCAATTCAGTGACACCAACAAAGGCACTTAAATCATCTTTTTTCCTTCCATTGTGATTCTCAGTTTGAACTTCAACATCATTTTTGCCATGTTTACATACCTGAATCCAATGAGTTGTTGCTACGTGACTGACAGCTGAACAGGTGTACCTAACAAAGTAACCACTGAGTGTACATAGGTAAATGAGTAAATCTATAGGAAGCATTTGGTTTGCACCAGGCAATGTGGAAAAATAGTAAAGTATGCAAAATTGAAGTAATAAGTAAACAAACATCTAAATATGTACAGCGTGGCTATAGAAAAACAATGGAATAATAAAGGTTACCTTTCAGTCTATCATTATTTTATCATTTACGACAAAGGTATAAAGAAGCAATTTGCTTAAAACATAGTTAAAATGTAAACTGGTATCATCTGTTATAGTTAATTTTCAATTTTGGTGGTGAAAAGTTCCAAAACAAATGAAATTATAGAGACCATGGAGTAAATGTTGGGCTTCAGAAATAATATTGTAAATATATAACACTGAAGCATTTCAGTGTTAATGCAGGAGTTATAACTACATAACATCGGATATAACAGCCTATAAACTATACTGCAGATAATGATGACAGGTTTAGCAGTTTAGTATGTAAAGTCTAAACCTGCACATTAACAACAGCTCAGGAACTAAGTAAGAGCGCCATCTCTTAAAAAACTCGAAAACACAACTACATTTGAACGCTACACCTAACCAATTTTGAATGCATAGACTGATAATGTAACAATAAGGTGGAGCTAGCTGTTATTGTCCACCACCGCCTCCAGAGCCTATATAATAAAACCAATGAACTCAAATAATGTGGAAACACTGTGATACACGCTATGGATTAGTAGGGGAAAGGTCAAAGCGGGGAAGCGTGGGGTTGTTGGAGCTTCCTACAACCTACCTTCGGGCAGCACGCCGACAATCACCGGGAGCTCGACCCACAGACTGTTGACAGAAATCCAGGAACCCATGGCGAACAGAGCCATGAGCCCGTGGCTCACCGCGGCACTGCTCCACCACCCACCGGACATGGTCGCGCTTAGTCCGGCTAATTCAACAGAGAAACGCTAATAAAACGCTTGCCTCAGCTTGTGTCCAGCGTGTTCCTCCATACCTCCCTATCAGTGACTCGAAACAGAGGACGCTTACGCAAAGTTCCGCCCCTTCGGCTGCCTTCGAAACTGTTCGGAACTTTAATAATCGGTTTCAATTTTTTTTATTTCGGCTTTTATGTGCTTCAATTTTGCATTTTTTCTACTTAAGCAAAGCACACATTCCACACTAGGTTCGCTGCAAAGTTGTATCGTGAATTGTAAAGGTGGTTTATGACCTCCAAGTCATTTTTAATTACCGCTCTCTGGTATGCTGCCATTTCCTACAGCACCGCGGGTTTTCCCTATTCTTACAGTGGTTCTCTGACACATACAAGCTCCAAATTTTTTAAAGCAGCGTATAATATAACACGTTTGGACATTAACTCTGTTGGAGCGTTTTCATACTCGATAAGGAATTCTAGACATTCCGACAACCGTGAAGGCACCATCTGCCTTGGAGTTCTCTCGTTTGCGATCCAGCGGGCAACTCACAGACGGCTCATTGTAAACAACTGTTACCTTTAAAATAATTAAAGGGGGGGGGGGGTTGCTTGTTTTTTTGTTTTTGTGGGAAGTTAACACTGATTGTTGCTTAAATTGCGACACTATCGCCCTCTACTTTAACAGCTAATTAGATTCATTTCAGCCAAACAATGGGCTTTGCTGCTCTTCTCTAGCATTTTAATAATTAAAAAAAAAAAGAGAGAAGATCCCAATACTATGACTTTCGATACAGCAATCCCACTGCCACCCTATTTTTGTTTTTTACCTTTGTGTGGTGTTTATTTAGCTTTAAATAATTTAGATTTATTTAACCCTTTATGTTGTTTTGTGTTCTGAGTTTAAGGTTAAAACAATAAACACAATGATTTTCTTTATAGTGAATTCAGAAAATGGATCCAGCAGACCCAAACAATACACAAGGGTTAAAGGACAAGGCGGCGCAAGAGTTTATGATCATGAACTCGTTGACATGATTAACTCAGCTCAACTTGACGCGACTAACTGTCGCTGATTAACTCACTCACACTGAGGCTTGTGATACAAACACAAATGCCCTTCAGATCTGACAAACACGAGGTCACCAACAACAACATCCAGACATTTTGTCGTTTGGTTGATAAATTAAGTAAAATAATTTGACAGTGGTCAATTTCACATCTTTTATGTAAGGATTAGTTACAAACTCATCGACATTATTGCAAAAAAAAAAAAAAAAACTTATAAAAATATCCAGTCTTTCCAACTAATGGCATGTACAAAATAATACATTATGTGATAAGTGTGTTTTTGCTTAGTCCGAAGCCATGCAGTCACATGAGGAAGTCACATGATAAGATTTCATCCTCTTGACCTCTTCTCTAGATATCATACAGTTAAAGCACTCATGTGCCGCTGCTGCTTTGACTCGGACCGGTCGCAGCTTCCGTCGTGTCCTGGAGCACCGGCTTCTTTTTGGTCCTTCTAGGCGCCAAAACGATAGAGTAGCCAGGCTTTACGCGCGGAAGTGCAAGCTTCAGCTTCAGTGCCATTTGTGTGCTGTTGTGGAAAACCATATCCAGGTGAGAGTTTGTGTTGTTCAGAATCATTTTCTGATACACGATCTCGCAGCGCAGCCCCTCCCGTTTCTCAGCTCGGGATTTTCCATCGAAACGCAGCATCATTTTATCGACATCCTGCTGAGTTTTGCATGGCCCTCCGTTTCTATTCACTTGAGCTATTATGTAATCCCTGTCCATGTTCTCCTCTATCTCCTCGTACACCTTTATTGCCTTTTCTATTTTGCTGGCATAACCTTTTCTCATCTGTGGACTGCGGGTTTCTTTTGAGGTCCTCCTTCTAACTTCCAAAATGGAAAAGTCAGAGTCGTCAGAGCTCTCATCAGATGAAGCAGATTGGTATTTGTCTTCTTGGGAGCTGCCTGATGACAAGTTCTCATCTACAGAGTACTTTGTTGACTTCTCAGGCCTTTTCCTCTTGTAGGGGTATGTGTGGCCAAAGGGGTACTCCGCCATCAAAACAGAGAATGTGCAACTGACCAACTGCAAGCTCAAATTGGTGGAAGGAATTTGGGAAAATTTTCCTCCTGGCAGAAAATCCTTGAGGTGTTCTTCAGTGACTGAAGCAATCACCTTTATCGTCCTCTTCAAGCAAGCTCTGATCAGATCTCGATTCGTGTGCCACTGCCCACAGTAGTGAAACACTCCGTCAAAGGTTTTCTCTTGCAGTGGGTACTGCAGAAAGACATCCGTAGCCTCCTCTGGTTCCAGCAGAGTTGAAGGATCTTTGGACCAATCGAGAAATTTTTGGTAGAGATAGAGTAAGTACTGGCTGTAGAGAGCGTACTCTCCTCCACTCTTCAGAAGCTGCCAGTAAGGACCGAGGATTTTGCAGTACACAATTGCCAGAACACATACGAGGCTCTGAATCACAGTGTCGTTCGCATCTGCGGCAACACTCTCCAGAATAATGTTCGGGCATTTATCATTGTTCAGCGACAGCAAATCTGAGAAGAAGAGAGCGATCTCTTTGTGGTGGTGGATAAGACCCGCAGCAGCTTCAAAGTAGGTGTTGAATCTGTTTGAGTGATTTACCGCCAGTCTGGAGGGATTATTCTTTTCCTCACAGAAAGCCACCCAGTACTTCCTGTAGTTTTTCTTCTCGGGGGTGCGAGGGCTCAGGATATCACAAGCCATGTGAATATACCGTGAGGTGGCGCTTTCTGGAAAATTGACAAAGTTCTTGAATTTAGGGAGCTTATCACGGCCTAGTTTCTCTCCCGCTGACTCAATGATCTCCTTTTCAAAGTCAAATATGTGCTGTTCCACTACATCGTGAACATCAACGAGGAAATTGGCATTGTAGTTTAGAAACATGACAGGAGAGACAAGGGAAATGTGTTCATGCATTGCCTCGAGCTTCTTCTCAAACACTGCCATAGCTGGATTGTCTTTGAATGTCAGAGCGTACTGATTTTTAAGGAGATCCAGGGAAACCTGCTTGCACACTTCTGTTTTCCCACTGTACACACTGGACAGTTTATGGACAGTCAGCATTGCGATGTCAAGAACAGTCATAGACTCTGCTGTGTTACCCGAGGTTTCGTCTCCACTGTTGGAAACATCCATATCCTCATAATTTCTATGTACAGCAGCATGATCGTTTTGTCCTCGTATTTCATCTCTGTCCATCTCAGGCTCCTCACTTTCCATGATTTCAAAAATCTCGTCTTCCTCTTTGATTATAACTTTTTCATAATATATGCTCTCATCTCTTCTCATGCGTTTCTTTACAATAAGCTTTGGCTCTTTTATCTGAACCAGTTCAAACGGACTTTGAAGCATATTTTCAACCAATGCATTCCTCCTGTTACTTCTTGTTTCTGAATTGCAGCAAAACGCCTTTAACTTTTTTATTTTGGCTTTGAGGACTTGATATGCCCTTTGAACATTGCCATTCTTACAGTACTGTGAGTTGAAGTTTCTAAGCCAACTTACTAGAACAATTGGGGAGATTTTCTCCCTGCTCACAAAGTTGCTTAGTTCAAGAATCAAGCCGTTTGTGACTTCGATCGACTTTGCCCGATCTGAAAAATCTCTCATTTCCAAAAGATCTTGCCGCTCGACTCCAATGCTATCACATATTGGTCCAACAAAATTAAAATTGACATCTGATTCCAGGAAGACCAGCCTTGCATCATATCCAAGACTCAGTGTTGTGGCAATGCCTCTTCCAATCAAACGGCGAAAATCTGCTGACTGATGTGCGGGGAAGATCCTCTTGAGCCAATCCACAATGGCGATCCACGGAAAATTATTGTCCTCTCTCAAAAGTCCTACTTGGATCATAAATCTGTTCTTGCAGGGGCCCTTTTCAAGCTCTAATTCTTCTCCTGATTGAGGACCAATGAAGTCCGCAACGAGCTTCCAGTAGTATTCATCTCCTGAAAAATAGAAATCAAAGTAATCAGAAATGTAAACCTTTACGAAGAGGTAAGGCTTTTTAAATGAACTGGTATTAGGTAGGGCTGCACGATTTTGCATAAAATGAGAATCACGATTTTTTGGCTTAGAATTGAGATCACGATTCTCTCACGATTTTCTTTTCCAGTATAAATATTTATTGCACTTATTAACTGCACATCAACTTCGTAACAGTTGAGACTGAACATAAAAACAATAAATAAACATAAAAACAACAAATGTCTCACGTTTTGTTGTTGCCGCAAAATGTTGTACTGCTTGAAATTCCGTCTCCACCGTTGCTCGACACTGCGTGTATAGAGCAGGTAGTGCAACAATAGAAAAATAGTTGCGGGACAGCACTGTGTAGCGTTTGTCTAGGGTGTTGATCATTTTCCTAAATCCCTCGTTTTGCACAGTGTTGATGGGAGCCATATCTTTGGTCAGGTGATAAGTGATAGCCTCCGTAATTTCTTTGTGCCTGCGGGAGTTCGACGGGTATAGGGAAGCGCTGTATAAGGTTCCCGTTATTGATGTTTGGGTGGTTGACCGGGACGGATTTTCTCCTGTCACTTTCTCGTCATCCCTGACGTGCTCGCCGTTGTTTTTTTTCCCTGCTAATTTTAGCATCACACGGCACAGCTTCTGTATCACGTGGTATAAGGCTCCGCCCTTGTCATTTGTTGAGCAGGAAGAGTGAGCACTTGTTTTCATACAGATTACGTCCCGGATCAAAATGCGGTACAATCGTCGTCGTCATCTTTTTTTTTTTTTTTAATCGTTGTCATTTGGAAATGAGATCGCACATAAGTATGAATCGAGATCGCGATTTTCTAACGATTAATCGTGCAGCCCTAGTATTAGGCACAGTCACTATGTGAAGGTTTATCAGCAAAAGTGACTTAAATACAAGCTTTACTAAGTAGCTGTTTACTTGCAATGCATTCAGACTTACTTAGATTGGCTTCAGTCACAGCTGCTTTCCCACAAAGAGAAAAATCTTGACCATCCTCCATTGTATGCTGTTTTAAAAGAGACAGAGATGAAATTCTTCAGTCCTCAGTCTACAGAAGACGACGCTTTCAAGACAAAAACTGGATGGATAATGCATGACAAATCAGCATGATTAAGATCTGACAGACCAAACAAAATAACAGTGGACGAGAACGTTTCCCTGCTTTTACAATGACAAATTTGTCCTAAATTTGTATGAAGATGAATGACTGAAACTAAACAGTTAAAACTGTAGCTGATATTTCAAAATGTTATGATCTTAATAATAATTATTTACGTTTTTCTTGCACATTTTTTATCTTCCCCTACTAAAACCCATAAAGAGTAATAGTTCTAATACATCACAGTGAGAAAAAGTGCATCATGGCACAAACAACAAGTAACAACCATTTCCTTATCGCATCATGTCGTTTTATTTTATGTTTTGTATTTTCATAAAATGTCTTGGATCCAGGCCATGTCAAATTTCTCTGAAAAAAAATCACATTAGTGTTAAAAATTTCAGGTCCCTACTGTCATTAGTTTTCATCTTTTCAGAGGGAATTTGAAATTTCACTATCTGGAAAACTACTTGAGCACGGCCCTTCGAATATTTAGGGTACTATGGCTCAACACCACTACCATCATCCATTAAAATGCTTTTTTCAGAAAACTATTATTTCAGAATGGACCTGAAATTTGACATAACTCTAATAAAGATGAAAATATTTGGCCTGAGTTTTTTCAGACAAATGTGAGACTTTGCTTTAAGCATCTGCAAAGAAACAACACTGACACTCTGTATTCCCTAAAAAATAAAACAAGTTGTTTATATTTTATTCTCATTATAATAAAATTTCATGTTACTAAATTGAATCTTTTCAGTTAATCAATCAGACTGATTACTAACAATCTGACTTTCAAAGAAAACACATTAAATTCTTTGTTTTTACAAAATTACATTTTCACACAGAGAAACAGTTTACTTTTCACTTGTAAGAACTGCATATATCAGCAACTACATTTCTAATATGTCTGTATTTTATCAAGCATATGCCCAGTTCATTTGTTCATCTGTGATTCAATCCCCCATCTCTTTGTATGTTGTCTCAACCAGACGTTCCTGTAATTTTTAAAGTGGTTTTCAACACTACCAGGCTTTCTGAAGCTCTTTCAAAGTGTTTCTTTGGACACTGGGAGCGTTTTCATCCATTTCTGTACCACTTTCAGAGTATTTTTGTTTTCAAGCCATTTAGCTTAATTATTGAATTATTTGAGTATAAAAACAAATCTAAGTGAAGCGATGACAGCATGTTTATACATATCAGACTACTTATTAGCAGCCTGTCACAAAACATATTATGTGTTGTCATTTAGTTTTAGTTTGTTTGAGCTTATGAAAAATGACAATGATAGCACAGTCTGACAGACATATAATAGTATTTTTGGATGAACAAGGTGATTCCAAAAGAGCTGTTGTCCAAACATATATGCTGAGATATAGTACATCTCAGCATGGTGTGCGTTGTGTCTTTAATAAATCTGAGGAAGCTGGATCTTGTCAAAACTGATAGAATGCACACAGATTTTTACCACAATGCGATACAATTTGGAAAGCATCTGATTGGCTACAACTTCATTTTTCAGCATGACAATGATCCCTGTCAATGTAGTAAAAGCACACCTGGATAGAAAAGCACACAACTGAACACTATCAGTCACAGGCTGACCTCAACATCACTGAAGCAGTGTGGGATGATATTGGCAGAGAACGGAACAAAGAGCAAGCAACTTCCAAAGAAAACCTTTGAATGCCCTTCAAGAAGCCTGGAGAAGATTTCTTAAAGAAATGACAATAAAGCATGTCTAAAACAATCAAGGCTGCATTGAAGAATATAGATGGTCCTATCAAACATTGACTTTCAAACTTGTTAGAATTGTAGAAACTCAGTTTTTACCTTGTATATTACATTTCCACATATGTTTACATATGTTACAGTGATTTGTTGTACCCATTACCCATTTTTCTAAATATAGCTGGTACTAGTAAAAAATGTAATGTTACAAAACTGTGTGACATATATTCTAACTAGTTAAAATTCCAAAACGACATATTCATAGTTTAATTTTTACTTCTCAAATAACATTTAATGATCTACAGTAAACACTGTTTTCAGGAGCAACTTAAGTGATCATCATAATTATTTTTAACTGATTAAAACTGAATTAAAGAGAACTACAACTAGTCTAAAGTAGGTAACAAACATGTAAATTATAAAATAAAAATATAAAATATAAATGCCTGCAATGGTGTTTGAATACATGTCAGTTATAAGTTTTTGACTAGCTATTAAAGTTATGCAAAGACAAAGTTATTAATAACATGTTGAAAAATAAAAAAGATCTCTGGGTATCTAATTATAGATGTTACTTATCAAAGTGAATTTCTAAAAAGTTGGTCTGTAATTATAACTAGTCAAAATATAGATGAATAAATAAAATTACCATATCTATGGCTGTTAAATACTACAGGGGTGCATGTCATAGCAGATCAAAAGTACAAAACAACAACTAAACATTCTGCAGAAATAATATATTTAAGTGCACTTGTATGACGAACATGTATATCACATACTAATTTATCTTGTGAGAGGGGCTAAGCTATGTAAAGAATCCTTATTGGATACTATGTGTGTTTTATTATCAGTAAACATGCATAATTAATCCCTAACATGTATAAATACATCGAAATATGTGACTATTCCTGTGATTTAATGGCGTTATAAGCAGGTTTTTCGGAAAAAAAGGATTGTAGCTACATCTCTAAGTGAATGCTAATGCTGGACTAAATCTACATGCTAATGCTAGCCTTCTGAGCAACATGCTACTATTAGCACCTACTTTACTAGCACAAAACTAAGCATGCAAAAGTGCAATAATCCGTGATTAATACCTGAGCAGAAAGATGTGCTGGGTTCTGTAGCGTTCCCAAATAATTTGAACTGTATGCGCTGTAAATCTATGATTTAGTAGTACAAGTTCTTACCCAGAAACAAAAATACCAGGTGCCTGGGACACGCTCCCTCTCAGAATACACCATGAAGGGGTGGAGACCGTGCGCTGCAACGATTGGCTGGTTTTACAGAAGGCGGGCATTTGTCGAGGTCTCAACGAATCATTGCTGCGAAACGGCCGTGAAGCCCCACAGAAGAAGAAACTGGGAACGACAGATTTTCAACTTTAACTGTGTTGTTGGTTAACGTGTTATCCTATAGGATGTTAGTTTTCATTGAAAAGACTGCACTTTTATATATTTATTGTTAAATTGCGTGTTTCTATGCAAATAATGATTTTAAATTTTTATTTATTTTTTCATAATGAGTAGGTGGATTTTTTTAAATGCTCTCAGTTTTGTGGGAAATGCAACTCTAAAAGTAAATAAATGATTTAAAGTTTTTTTTTTAAATATATATTTATATTTAGTCTGCGTGGAATTGCAGCTGAATGTGTTATAACGACGGTAATATTTTGTTACTTGAAGACATTTAATAAAGTTTTTTGTTTAAAAAAAAATACCAACAATGCGAAGTGCATTATGGGTCCACTTATTGCAGTTGTCTTCGTGATCTAACGGCAGGTAATGTAAAACAGCAATTTATGAATGTATTGTTTAAAAAGCATTTCTGTTAATAACATTTGTTTAATTATCGACAGGCTCTGATAATGCTTACTGCCGCCGTCGCAATGATTTCCATGCCGTATTTTGTCATATTGTGCTCCAGGGCGATTTGTGGGAACTAGCTCAGTTAACTGGTGTCAGGTAGCGTTAGCTAACTCTCTAAACGATGGCTAGGTAGGTAAGAGCTTAGTAATAATAAAATGTTAATATATTGTGTTTGATCGGCATTTCTCGTGCTTCACATAAAGTCGTCGGTAGAGCCGTTTTCTGTTTGCAAACAATGAACATGCGCGCGCAGTTTTGAAGTGGAAAACGGCTTGTTAGCAAACGTGAGCAACAAATTTCTGTTAATATGGCTCATATCGTTACATAAAACAACAACAAAACTACAAATGCATTCAGTAAAATCCACCTTAGCCTCTTTCAGGATGCAGTTACTGTACCCCACATTGAAACTCCAAACAATAGAAAACAGGGACAAATTAAATAAATTACAGTTCTGCAGCGCAATATTGGATCCTTGGCTTCATGTGGCTGTAACAACTCGGCATTGTTATAGATGTGGTCATCATTGTGATATTTGCAGAGGACAATGTGAGATGTAGTGAAGGTAGGTAGAAGGTGTAAGTGAGTTTGGAGAGGTGGAGCTATGCTCTTAAGAGAAATGAAAGTCAGCAGAAGCTAGACATATCCACGTTTGTGAATGAGATGGAGACTGGTGTGATAGAGAAGTTGCAAGGTATAGAGTTAGTGAAGTTAGTGTTAGTTTAAATACCTGGGGTCAATCATCCTAAGGACAGTGCACAAGAGAGATGAAGAAGATGGAGTGGGTGGAGATGGGGTGATTTGTGACAGAAGCATAGCAGCAAGACTTAAATGGAAGGTTTACAAGATGGTAGTGAGACCTGCTAGGATTTATGGTTTGAAGATGTTGGAGCTGAAGGTGTTAGAGTTGGAAGATTTTCTTTGGAAGGGACTAGGATGGATATCAGAGGGACAGTCATTTGGAGAACACGTTTGATAGGCAAAGCTAAAAATGGTTTGGGCATGTGCAGCGGAGGGATAGTGAATATATTTTACAAGGGATGCTGAATATGGAAATGCCAGACAGGAGGAAGACTGCAGAGGAGATCCATGGATGCATTGAAGGAGGACATACAGAAGGGTGGGTGTGACAGATGATGGTAGGGAGAGGGTGAGATGGAGGCAGATGGAAGCAGGTAAAGAAGGTGACTAACATAAATAGCAACTTTCTAGATGTTTGGTCATACCACAGTAGATTTTTGTATTTATATGTTATCCCAGCTTTAACTATCATATATTGGCTTTGAATATTTCAGCTTGTGTAGAATTAATTAAAAAATCAGAAAAAAAGCCTGTTAATGTTCACTATTCACAATACCACGTTTTGACTTACGGGCCTGTATAACAAACTTTCACTGGCCTCTACAATATTTTTAATGACCCAAAGAAGCCAATTTAATTGTTTTCAATACTGGAAGCTCTATCTTTAATAATGTAGTATAAAATAATAGTAGACTTATATTTTATAAAGTTACATCTCCCAAGTAAATGGTAGCTAAAGCTGTAAAATAATTGTCATGTATAACATTATCTACCCCTCTTTCCCTGCAGGAATCACAGCTGTTAGCCTTCGGCTATAAAATCTGCCTTTTTTTAACGATCATTTCAAACTGAATAAACAGACTGCATACAGACAGCTCTGCTTTATTTAGTCGCACTTTGCAAATACTACCTGCATGAAAAAAAAATACTAATTTGTCGGTTCATTTTTGGCCACTAGTTATTTTGAACCCTGCAGCTGTAATTTGCTTACCCTTTGTTATCAAAATACATCAAACGTCTTAGTTTAAAAACAGATGTCTGTAGTCTAAGTAAAGTTTACAGATGGAGCAGTATGTCACAAAAATGTATCCTCTGCAGAGGAAAACAACACATTTTCACACCAAATCTCTTCCCCCATCTATTGACACACCCAAGCTCGTCAAGAAAAACTTTTATCAACAAACCTGTTCAACTCTGAGCATGCCAACTGTGTAGTTATTCGAACTTTTACTTTAGTGAGATTACCTATTGTGAATAGTTACAAGTGTTCTGTGTATAAAAACTCCTCATTACGTATTTGCAGAAACAGACCTGGTGCAGGGTGTTTTGCATCTGTACAGCTGAGTGGGAATTTTGTGTCTAAATATTGGGAGTTCTGAACAATCAATTCTTAAGCAATCTGATATTTTATGTGCAGTCTACAATATGCAAATAGGGAGGTCAATTTAAAGTCATGTTGATACATCCTTGTTCACTTTATCTAACCATAATTTAGACGTGACTTTTACAGTTTTGTTTTTGTTGCCACTTTTCTCACTTCACTATGTGTGTTTTGTTTTACCCCCAGTGGAGATCAGATTACTCTCACAGACTTATCTTGATCTGCTTCTCATTCCAGACATTACCACCTATGAGACTATCATGCTGATAACTGGTTTTCCTGGATTTAATCTCACTGTAAACTCAAGATAGCAGCAACTATGGATGCATCTGAAGCAGAAGCCTCAACACAGAATCAGGGAAAAGAGGAAGGTGCATCATCAGCTCAAGGAGATGCTGGAGCAAGACCAAAAAAGGCATCTTTGAAAAGAGCTGCAGATGCCAAAGCAAAAAAGAAGCACAAAAAGGCTCGAGTGTCCAGACCTGCCCGGCCTGGTTATACTGTCCATCAAGGGGAAGATATGCTTCTCGTTATATCGAGTTCCACCTCCCAGTATGACGGGTCAGTGTGGACTCTTAAGAAAAAGAAGGGGAGCAAAAAGAAGAAGTTGGCAAAAGGAAAAGGAAAAGCCAGTCAGGTCAAGAAAAAGAAGCCAGTCAATGCCAAGCCCAAACTGGAAAGTAAACCAGTTATAGAAAAAGAAGAAAAAGTCGCAAATTTGTTTATAACTCAGGAAGAAGACGACCACAGATGGGGCCACAGCCTGCCTGAGGAGATGCTAATTAATATTTTTCAGATTGTGGTCATTCAAGAGGGAGCAGTGCCCTTTTTATGCAGGTATTGTGTCGCACATGTGATTTATTTGTAATTAAACCTATGAGATTAAGACTGAAATGGTGCATACACTATTTTAATCAAAATCATTTCATGCAAGTTAATTATCTTTCACTTACTTCAATACCTTGGATATCAATCTCATAACTTAAAGTCTGAATCTCTCTACATAACCTTTATTATTATTATTACTATTATTATTATTAAGACTAAGTTATTTAACTTTATGGATAAACATTAAGAAAACTGATAAAACGCCCTTCAAGGAAATTTCTTTACATGTTTGTTTTGTGCGATTGAACAGTTTAACGCATTCACATTACTATGATAGAACAAGGAGATACTCACATTTAAAAAGCTGTGTTGGATATGCATTTTTCAGCTCTACTTTGGGAAGTAAAAGTCAATGAATCCATCTTCTTCCATTTAATTCAATTCACAAATGATGACTTGTGATGAGGCTGGAGGCTATCCCAGCTGTCATTCATAGGGTCAGAGGCAGGGCACACTCTGGAAGTGTCGATAGTGTGTCACTGGGCTAACATATAGAGACACTCAGTGTGAGGAAGCCAGCATACCGACCCAGAGAACCTTCTTGAGGTCAAGTGACAGTCCTAAGCACCGCACCGTTTAATTCTTCCTGGTGTTTTCGGTGCAGGGTGGGGAGAGTTTGTCGTCTGTGGAACGCCGCTGCCTCCAGTCCGATCCTGTGGCACAGAGTGACTGTCGGTCACTGCTGGATTGCACCAGGGAGGAGCCAACTACCAAAAACTCAGAAGAAGATTAAGGACACTTTGGACTGGCTGGCACACAGCAGGTTTGTACTTTATTTAGCTTTTTGCTTAAGTCTTAATCATGTAAATGAATTCTAAACTGTGTTGTTTTCTAGATTCTCTCAGCTGCGAGACTTTTCTCTGTGTCACTGGACAAAGAACGTTGATTATGCATTAGAGGTAAGTCATCGAGAATTAAACATTATTTGAAAGATCTTCTCATCTGAAATGATTAGTACATTCATACACATACAAATCCACAAACAAGCTCTCCTCACACAAGTTCAAAGAAAAGAACATAAAAATCATTTCTTAATGTATTTTTAAAAATACAGTAATAGTCAAGACTTACGTTTTCTTGGCAACTGTTTTGATAATCATTGATTATTTTTCTTTCTTGGTAATAAGTTGGTTTCAGCTTCTCAAGCTTAGAGAGTGTAAAGTTAAAGAATATTTCTGGTGTTTGTTGGAGGCAATTTGAAGTAACTCCCTTTTATATTTTACAGTGAACATATTGATGAGAACCTGTAGTGAAAAATGAACTAAGATGTCCATCATTAAATATAATCTGATCCCATAAGCCCCATATCCCAATAGGATATTGTTTTTGTCCAGAGAGTATTTTTGATTTTCCAGCATATTGATTACATTACATTAAAAAAACCACACTGGTTGCAAATATTTTCTTCCTAGCCTGACAAGACCAGGCAAAATTTAACAAGCCTGAATACAAAATAAGTCTTAAACTGAGAAACTCCCCTTCACACACTGGTGTTTGTTCATTTTGGATCCTGTTCATACATAAATTACAGTTCACTTAAAAACAATATATAAAGGAATAAATGTTTTATTAAAATTGTGGTTTATCTGTATTATTTAATACTTAGTATGTGGCTTTTTTTGAAATCATCATCAGGTTGTGTCGCAGTACTGCCCTGATCTTTGCTCCCTCAAGCTTTCTTACTGCACAGGAGTGACAGCGGCGGCCTTTCGCTGCCTCGGTCTGCACAGCCGCTTCCTGCACAGCTTAAATCTCCAGTATTCAGAGGTACGTGGACCTGTGTAGAGATTTTCTAATAGAAGCCATGCAAAGATCTTTCACTGTGTAATGAAGTTACACAGTGCAATGAATGTGCAGTTTTACAGTACAGGGAAAGTTTCTCTATGCTTGCTCTAAATTTAAAGTGTAACTTTAAGGGTTTGTCAAGAATTTAATGTTAAGCACTTTAAACAAGATAAGCAGATATTTATGATGAAAAATATCTCAACTGTTTTTACTTGTCTTATATTAACTATATGAGCTTTAAGGGTATTTTCCCAATGCAGATTATCATTTTTTTTATTCATAAGAAACTTCATCCACTTAATATAGGTGATATATCATAAGGAGAGCTTTTTTCATCCAGGCATGATTGCATGTAGAGAATTTGCAGGATAACTTGCTTTTGCTGTAGTTCCAGGTTGAAGGACTCCTTGAGTATCTTGAAAACCATGGGAGCCAGATCAGGCAAATGTTGTTCAGTCATGGACTAAAGAATGACAGACTTCTGGCTGCAATCACTGTAAGACTTTTCTCTCTTTGTTTGTGAAACACGTGCTACACAAAGTCAGTGCTACTGGACAAATGAGCTTAATAAATGCATAGCATTGCTTTTTGTTTTTCCAGCGGGGATGCTGTCCCGATTTGGAGATGCTGGAGGTCAACACCAAGCTTGACAGTAAAGACTGCCAACTTCCTGTTTGCATCCAGGCACTACAGATGGCATGCCCTAAGCTCAAGGTAAAACAAAGGTCTTCTCTGTTTTAGTGTGACTACATTAGCTTTTTTACATTAAAGTTTAAACTCTTAATTAAGAAGATGAAGAAAAGCAGGCGTTTTATTAATTGTTGATTGATTGTTTATTGTTAATATTTAAATTCCAGCTTTTCAAAGACTTTTTGGATCTCTTGGTTCTTGACTGCTGGTTGAAAAAACAAGGTGCATTTGAAATTATCGTTATGAACCCTGGTTTTATATAATTTGATTTTTTTTTTTTTTTTTTTTTTGAAATGCTACAGAACAGTTATTTAAGTGAGCATGTTCTTCACAATTCCTGCTCCACCTTTTATTCTTGGACTCTAGTAGAATGACTTTATTTCATTGACAGTCTAAAGTAGTTCTTATTCCTCTTATACTTGGCTACTGTGCAGCATGTATGTGACAGAAAATAAGGAAACGCCCAAGTAGCACTAAAGCCAGTAGCTGTAATTTCTTATCTACTGGCAGAGTTTGCACTTTGCTAAAGGTTACTTGTTCTCCCGTGACGCTTACGTACTGCTTCCCATCAGACCTTCCGAATGATGAACGTCCAACCTCTTCATAAGGGAATGCGTTTTGGTATCGACCCAACATCAGGCTTCCCATTACTGGAGGAGCTTTGTATCGCAACCACATCGTTTTCCTATTTGACCGACAGAGATTTGAGGGACATTCTCTTCGATTCCCCCAAACTGCGAGTGCTGGACCTGCGAGGCTGTTCTCGAATCACAGCGTCTGGTCTTGCAGATTTACCCTGTCTAGGTATGTTTGTCAGGAAATTAATGCTTTTTGCTTTATGTCACCAATACCGAGCAGCTCAGTTTGGCTTTTTCAGAATGAATCTATGATGACCTGGAAGTCGGAGTCAGGACAGTTTAGTACAGTTTGTACACAAAATGTGTCTGAATTATTTGAAGGCTTCACATTTTAAAACCATTTCAAACATTTATCTGCTTTATTTTACTGTCTTGTATTTGGCAGAGCTTGAATGTTTGTTCTGGGGACAATATTTCAGCAGCCATGTTGGGCTGTCATCGCTTAAGAAAGGACTTCACACGTTGACCCAAAAATGGAGTCGAACTTTGCAACAGCTGGACATTGCACATCAGCTCTTCACTGAGGAAGACTTGGAGTTAGCAATGAGTTACCTTTGTCAAGCTGAGGCAGACACACTGCGCTCACTGAACTTGAGTGGGACCAGAATTACACCACGTGCACTCAGGTAGTTGTTTTGTACTTACCTCAGTAGCGCCGCAAATCCAAAATAACCTCTTTATTAGACAAAGTGCATCCAAAAAGAACTGAGAATTAATCAGTCGTTCCCATTCACGTCTGTGCTTTGTTTTGCAGGCCAGTCATTGGACAAATGACTGCTCTAGACTACCTCAACCTTTCATCCTGCCGCTATCTCCCAAGAGGTGTAAAGAGGATTTATCGTGGCCAAGAAGACATCCAGCAGCTGCTGGACAAATTGGAATAGCTCTCACATTCATGTGGTTCCAGAAATGAGAAACCAAGTTTACAAGGCAGACTTGAATATCTTAATGCAGGCCTCGCTGTGGGTTATATTGTCTAATCGATGTGAATATTTTGCCCTCAGGACTTTTTTGATAGACATTTTTTCTGTCTGTTGTTGGTACGAAATTGACATTTCTGTGTTTGAATGCAAGAAGCAGTAGTTTGCAAACCTGTTACTACCGCATTAATGTCAGGTGGGGGGTTTTGTTTTTTGTTTTGACAATAACCAACACACAATGCGTGACACCTAGTACTGTATATAGATCATTTTATTTGTAAAACTAAATATTCATTTGCGTGTATCTTTTTTTTTTTTAAATGTGATTTCTGATTTTTTTTTTTTGATCAAAAATAAATGTTTAACATGTCACAAGAGAATCAGGGTTGTATTGGTCTTTATTTCCACTAGAGAGTGCTGTCCTGTCAGTATAAATTTACATTTGTCATCTTAAGGGACTGGTCATACTGGATTCATACCTTGCTTGTAGCAACATGTTTAAGAATAGCAAATACATGTAAACACATGAATGGATCTAAGTGCCTATATGATTTTTCCAATAATGTAAACATGGTCAAAGGAGAGTGTTTGATAATAAAAGACACAATATAGTATTCACTTGTTTATTGGGCCAAATAACAGACTAAACAAAAACAAGGGCAAAAAATGTATTTTAAATGTACCCACATTCAATTTTTGCCCAAATTTGAAACAGCACTACCCATTTAGGTTAATTAAACTTGGGTCTGTCTTGACTCAACTACTTCCATGACTGTAAAAGAAACAGAGTCATATGTCCCACAACAACATGAAAAATGGTAAACCATAAAAACAGCATTAAAAATTCAACATTTTAAAAAGCAAAGACATAAAGAGACTTAAGACCTCTTTACTATGTATATTGATTTATATAAAGCCGGGATTTTCAGCTTTACTAGGTGCAAATTAAATGTAAATGCTGAATTTTGGTTACAATAGTGGTTGTAAGCACAGTCTTTGGTTTATGTCTCTCAATTAAAAATGTATTAATTCCATTGTGTATGTCAGTTCTGTGACCACTTTCTACAATAAAAACAATTGTTCCATTTTCTTTGGTAATTATAAATGGGTTTTTTTCTTTAAAAAAAAACATATATGCATTTATTACACTTCCAAAATTGTACAATAAAAGCAAATAGGCAAAGGTCTTTTGTAATCAATCTCCTGGTTCATATTTTAGTAATGATAATATTGCAGTATATTGTCTTCACACGTTAAGTACAACTTCTAAAGTATCTTTTTTTTAGTTCAGAAAGAAGCTTTTTTTTATGCTATATTCAGTTATTAAAGAAGCGAATTGCTGTTCACTTCTGTAGTGGGAATAAACTGAGGCCTGTAATGGGATCTGTAATACACTTCTCAACCAGATGGAGGTATGTGAGGTTCTCCTTAGTGTTGGGGTCAAAGAAGCCCTTGGTGTCATCATCAGGATCCGATAAAATCTGGTTCATTTCTTCATCAAAGTAACCTCTTTCATATGCCACTTGTACAGGCACTCTGTGACTGTGCACTGGGTCAATTATTCCTCCAGTTGCAATTTGAGCTTCAAGGAGACGAATTCCATGATCTTTCACAATGAGATCTTTTTTCAAGGCCTGGAACAAAGAAATTGTTTTTCCAGTGTACGGATCTTTGTATCCTGTCACTGCCTTTTCTGCTGAGATCAGTTTGTTTTTCCACTCTTTCCCAACCACTCTTTGAGCCACAGCTTCCTCTACAGAAAGCTTTTTGTTGTTGACTGGGTCAATGATAAAGCCTGTGGCAGCTTGGGCTTCCAGCAGAACCAGAGATGTACCAGGAGTCAGCAGACCTTTGCTTTTAGCTTCATAGATACTCATTGTCTTTTTGGTGGACTGAAGATAAACTCCTGCAATGCTGTTGGTCCCCTCAAGGTATTTGCGCACTGAATCCATTTCACTTACTTCTGTTACTGTAACTTTTCCAGCGCTAAGATCTTTGTAGAGTTTCTCATCAATGATTTTGGATTTGAGCAGCTCAGTAGCAGAGACATCTTTTCTGATTCCATGGAACTTTTCAACTTCACTAGTTTCTGTAATTGTAGTGGTGATGGTAGTTTTTGTTGTGCTACTGTCTACTTTAGTTTCTGGTGGCTGGGACATGACAATTGAAGAAGATGATGAGGTTGTGTCTTGTGTATGCTGCTCAATGATTGTCAGGATGATTTCTAAAAAGCGCTCTATTGTGATTGATCCAGCCTTGTACTGTTGCACAAGGTCTCTCCGCTTCTCTTCAATTATATATTTGGAGTAGAGTAGATCCCAGAGAGACACTGTTTTTCCTCTGTATTTTCCTCCAGCTCGGGTTGTTGTTGTAGACTTCAGAATACGTTTAGTTGCCTCATCCACAAAGAAGTAAAACTCTCCTTTCTTGACAATGACAAGTAAACTGAGGCCTGTAATGGGATCTGTAATACACCTCTCAACCAGCTGGAAGTATGTGAGGTTCTCCTGAGTGTTGGGGTCAAAGAAGCCCTTGGTGTCATCATCAGGATCCGATAAAATCTGGTTCATTTCTTCATCAAAGTAACCTCTTTCATATGCCACTTGTACAGGCACTCTGTGACTGTGCACTGGATCAATTATTCCTCCAGTTGCAATTTGAGCTTCAAGGAGACGAATTCCATGATCTTTCACAATGAGATCTTTTTTCAAGGCCTGGAACAAAGAAATTGTTTTTCCAGTGTACGGATCTTTGTATCCTGTCACTGCCTTTTCTGCTGAGATCAGTTTTTTTTCCCAGTCTTTCCCAACCACTCCTTGAGCCACAGCTTCCTCTACAGAAAGCTTTTTGTTGTTGACTGGGTCAATGATAAAGCCTGTGGCAGCTTGGGCTTCCAGCAGAACCAGAGATGTACCTGGAGTCAGCAGACCTTTGCTTTTAGCTTCATAGATACTGAGGGTTTCATGGGTGGACTGAAGATAAACTCCTGCAATGCTGTTGGTCCCCTCAAGGTATTTGCGCACTGAATCCATTTCACTTACTTCTGTTACTGTAACTTTTCCAGCGCTAAGATCTTTGTAGAGTTTCTCATCAATGATTTTGGATTTGAGCAGCTCAGTAGCAGAGACATCTTTTCTGATTCCATGGAACTTTTCAACTTCACTAGTTTCTGTAATTGTTGTGGTTACAGTAGTTTTTGTTGTGCTACTGTCTACTTTAGTTTCTGGTGGTTGGGACATGACAATTGAAGAAGATGATGAGGTTGTGTCTTGTGTATGCTGCTCAATGATTGTCAGGATGATTTCCAAAAAGCGCTCTTTTGTGATTGATCCAGCCTTGTACTGTTGCACAAGGTCTCTCCGCTTCTCCTCAGTGATGTATTTGGAGTATAGTAGATCCCAGAGAGACACTGTTTGACCTCTGTATTTTCCTCCAGCTCGGGTTGTTGTTGTAGACTTCAGAATACGTTTAGTTGCCTCGTCCACAAAGAAGTAAAACTCTCCTTTCTTGACAATGACAAGTAAACTGAGGCCTGTAATGGGATCTGTAATACACCTCTCAACTAGATGGAGGTATGTGAGGTTCTCCTTAGTGTTGGGGTCAAAGAAGCCCTTGGTGTCATCATCAGGATCCGATAAAATCTGGTTCATTTCTTCATCAAAGTAACCTCTTTCATATGCCACTTGTACAGGCACTCTGTGACTGTGCACTGGGTCAATTATTCCTCCAGTTGCAATTTGAGCTTCAAGGAGACGAATTCCATGATCTTTCACAATGAGATCTTTTTTCAAGGCCTGGAACAAAGAAATTGTTTTTCCAGTGTACGGATCTTTGTATCCTGTCACTGCCTTTTCTGCTGAGATCAGTTTGTTTTTCCACTCCTTCCCAACCACTCTTTGATCCACAGCTTCCTCTACAGAAAGCTTTTTGTTGTTGACTGGGTCAATGATAAAGCCTGTGGCAGCTTGGGCTTCCAGCAGAACCAGAGATGTACCTGGAGTCAGCAGACCTTTGCTTTTAGCTTCATAGATACTCATTGTCTTTTTGGTGGACTGAAGATAAACTCCTGCAATGCTGTTGGTCCCCTCAAGGTATTTGCGCACTGAATCCATTTCACTTACTTCTGTTACTGTAACTTTTCCAGCGCTAAGATCTTTGTAGAGCTTCTCATCGATGATTTTGGATTTGAGCAGCTCAGTAGCAGAGACATCTTTTCTGATTCCATGGAACTTTTCAACTTCACTAGTTTCTGTAATTGTAGTGGTGATGGTAGTTTTTGTTGTGCTACTGTCTACTTTAGTTTCTGGTGGCTGGGACATGACAATTGAAGAAGATGATGAGGTTGTGTCTTGTGTATGCTGCTCAATGATTGTCAGGATGATTTCTAAAAAGCGCTCTATTGTGATTGATCCAGCCTTGTACTGTTGCACAAGGTCTCTCCGCTTCTCCTCAGTGATGTATTTGGAGTAGAGTAGATCCCAGAGAGTCACAGTTTTTCCTCTGTATTTTCCTCCAGCTCGGGTTGTTGTTGTAGACTTCAGAATACGTTTAGTTGCCTCATCCACAAAGAAGTAAAACTCTCCTTTCTTGACAATGACAAGTAAACTGAGGCCTGTAATGGGATCTGTAATACACCTCTCAACCAGCTGGAGGTATGTGAGGTTCTCCTTAGTGTTGGGGTCAAAGAAGCCCTTGGTGTCATCATCAGGATCCGATAAAATCTGGTTCATTTCTTCATCAAAGTAACCTCTTTCATATGCCACTTGTACAGGCACTCTGTGACTGTGCACTGGGTCAATTATTCCTCCAGTTGCAATTTGAGCTTCAAGGAGACGAATTCCATGATCTTTCACAATGAGATCTTTTTTCAAGGCCTGGAACAAAGAAATTGTTTTTCCAGTGTACGGATCTTTGTATCCTGTCACTGCCTTTTCTGCTGAGATCAGTTTTTTTTCCCAGTCTTTCCCAACCACTCCTTGAGCCACAGCTTCCTCTACAGAAAGCTTTTTGTTGTTGACTGGGTCAATGATAAAGCCTGTGGCAGCTTGGGCTTCCAGCAGAACCAGAGATGTACCTGGAGTCAGCAGACCTTTGCTTTTAGCTTCATAGATACTGAGGGTTTCGTGGGTGGACTGAAGATAAACTCCTGCAATGCTGTTGGTCCCCTCAAGGTATTTGCGCACTGAATCCATTTCACTTACTTCTGTTACTGTAACTTTTCCAGCGCTAAGATCTTTGTAGAGTTTCTCATCAATGATTTTGGATTTGAGCAGCTCAGTAGCAGAGACATCTTTTCTGATTCCATGGAACTTTTCAACTTCACTAGTTTCTGTAATTGTTGTGGTTACAGTAGTTTTTGTTGTGCTACCATCTACTTTAGTTTCTGGTGGTTGGGACATGACAGTTGAAGAAGATGATGAGGTTGTGTCTTGTGTATGCTGCTCAATGATTGTCAGGATGATTTCTAAAAAGCGCTCTATTGTGATTGATCCAGCCTTGTACTGTTGCACAAGGTCTCTCCGCTTCTCCTCAGTGATGTATTTGGAGTATAGTAGATCCCAGAGAGACACTGTTTGACCTCTGTATTTTCCTCCAGCTCGGGTTGTTGTTGTAGACTTCAGAATACGTTTAGTTGCCTCATCCACAAAGAAGTAAAACTCTCCTTTCTTGACAATGACAAGTAAACTGAGGCCTGTAATGGGATCTGTAATACACCTCTCAACTAGATGGAGGTATGTGAGGTTCTCCTTAGTGTTGGGGTCAAAGAAGCCCTTGGTGTCATCATCAGGATCCGATAAAATCTGGTTCATTTCTTCATCAAAGTAACCTCTTTCATATGCCACTTGTACAGGCACTCTGTGACTGTGCACTGGGTCAATTATTCCTCCAGTTGCAATTTGAGCTTCAAGGAGACGAATTCCATGATCTTTCACAATGAGATCTTTTTTCAAGGCCTGGAACAAAGAAATTGTTTTTCCAGTGTACGGATCTTTGTATCCTGTCACTGCCCTTTCTGCTGAGATCAGTTTGTTTTTCCACTCTTTCCCAACCACTCCTTGAGCCACAGCTTCCTCTACAGAAAGCTTTTTGTTGTTGACTGGGTCAATGATAAAGCCTGTGGCAGCTTGGGCTTCCAGCAGAACCAGAGATGTACCTGGAGTCAGCAGACCTTTGCTTTTAGCTTCATAGATACTCATTATCTTTTTGGTGGACTGAAGATAAACTCCTGCAATGCTGTTGGTCCCCTCAAGGTATTTGCGCACTGAATCCATTTCACTTACTTCTGTTACTGTAACTTTTCCAGCGCTAAGATCTTTGTAGAGTTTCTCATCAATGATTTTGGATTTGAGCAGCTCAGTAGCAGAGACATCTTTTCTGATTCCATGGAACTTTTCAACTTCACTAGTTTCTGTAATTGTAGTGGTGATGGTAGTTTTTGTTGTGCTACTGTCTACTTTAGTTTCTGGTGGTTGGGACATGACAATTGAAGAAGATGATGAGGTTGTGTCTTGTGTATGCTGCTCAATGATTGTCAGGATGATTTCCAAAAAGCGCTCTATTGTGATTGATCCACCCTTGTACTGTTGCACAAGGTCTCTCCGCTTCTCTTCAATTATATATTTGGAGTAGAGTAGATCCCAGAGAGACACTGTTTTTCCTCTGTATTTTCCTCCAGCTCGGGTTGTTGTTGTAGACTTCAGAATACGTTTAGTTGCCTCATCCACAAAGAAGTAAAACTCTCCTTTCTTGACAATGACAAGTAAACTGAGGCCTGTAATGGGATCTGTAATACACCTCTCAACCAGCTGGAGGTATGTGAGGTTCTCCTTAGTGTTGGGGTCAAAGAAGCCCTTGGTGTCATCATCAGGATCCGATAAAATCTGGTTCATTTCTTCATCAAAGTAACCTCTTTCATATGCCACTTGTACAGGCACTCTGTGACTGTGCACTGGGTCAATTATTCCTCCAGTTGCAATTTGAGCTTCAAGGAGACGAATTCCATGATCTTTCACAATGAGATCTTTTTTCAAGGCCTGGAACAAAGAAATTGTTTTTCCAGTGTACGGATCTTTGTATCCTGTCACTGCCTTTTCTGCTGAGATCAGTTTTTTTTCCCAGTCTTTCCCAACCACTCCTTGAGCCACAGCTTCCTCTACAGAAAGCTTTTTGTTGTTGACTGGGTCAATGATAAAGCCTGTGGCAGCTTGGGCTTCCAGCAGAACCAGAGATGTACCTGGAGTCAGCAGACCTTTGCTTTTAGCTTCATAGATACTGAGGGTTTCGTGGGTGGACTGAAGATAAACTCCTGCAATGCTGTTGGTCCCCTCAAGGTATTTGCGCACTGAATCCATTTCACTTACTTCTGTTACTGTAACTTTTCCAGCGCTAATGTCTTTGTAGAGTTTCTCATCAATGATTTTGGATTTGAGCAGCTCAGTAGCAGAGACATCTTTTCTGATTCCATGGAACTTTTCAACTTCACTAGTTTCTGTAATTGTAGTGGTGATGGTAGTTTTTGTTGTGCTACCATCTACTTTAGTTTCTGGTGGTTGGGACATGACAATTGAAGAAGATGATGAGGTTGTGTCTTGTGTATGCTGCTCAATGATTGTCAGGATGATTTCTAAAAAGCGCTCTATTGTGATTGATCCAGCCTTGTACTGTTGCACAAGGTCTCTCCGCTTCTCCTCAGTGATGTATTTGGAATAGAGCAGATCCCAGAGAGACACTGTTTGACCTCTGTATTTTCCTCCAGCTCGGGTTGTTGTTGTAGACTTCAGAATACATTTAGTTGCCTCATCCACAAAGAAGTAAAACTCTCCTTTCTTCACAATAGACAGTAAGTTAAGCTCTGTATTTGGGTCTCTGACGCACCTCTCAATCAGCTGGAGATATGTGAGGTTCTCCTGAGTGTTGGGGTCAAAGAAGCCCTTGGTGTCATCATCAGCATCAGATAAAATCTGGTTCATTTCTTCATCAAAGTAACCTCTCTGATATGCCACCTGTATGGGGACTCGATGGCTATGGACTGGATCAATTATGCCTCCAGTTGCAATTTGAGCTTCAAGGAGACGAATTCCATGATCTTTCACAATGAGATCCTTTTTCAAGGCCTGGAACAAAGAAATTGTTTGTCCAGTGTACGGATCTTTGTATCCTGTCACTGCCCTTTCTGCTGAGATCAGTTTTTTTTCCCACTCCTTCCCAACCACTCCTTGAGCCACAGCTTCTTCTACAGAAAGTTTCTTGTTGTTGATTGGGTCAATGATGAAGCCTGTGGCAGCTTGGGCTTCCAGCAGAACCAGAGAGGTACCTGGAGTCAGCAGACCTTTGCTTTTAGCTTCATAGATGCTCATCATCTTTTTTGTTGATTCAACTCTCACACCTGCTATACAGTTTGTTGCTCCAAGATACTTCTGAATATTTTCCATTTTGACAACAGTTTCTTCTGTTACTTCACCTTTTATAATTTGGGTGAAAAGGTCCTTTGAGATGATCTTTGACTCAAATAATTCACTGGCTGAGACTTGTTTTCGTAGTCCTTTGAACTTTCTTTCCTTGGATGATACCTCTGTGACTATAACTGTGAGTATTTCAATCATCTCCTCAATTTTGGTCACTCCTGTCCGGTATTGCTGTATAAGCTGCTCCCTTTTTTGTTCTGATATGTATTCAGATAGCAGCACTTCCCACAGTGTGACCTCCTTGTTTTTAAATTTTCCCACATTCAAGGTCATCATTTTGTTTTTCAAAGCATGCTCGATTTGCTCATCTGTGTGAAATACACGGGCTTTTTCTTCATGCAGCGGTAGGAGAAGTAGCCCAGTTTTATCATCTTTCTCACATCTATTCATGAGCGGACTGTATGACAGTTTTTCTTTGGTATTTGGGTCAAAGAATCCTTTTTCATCATCTGTGGGGTTCAACATAATTTTTTGAGTTTCTTCATCCAGACATCCTTTTTTGATAGCAATATGAATTGGCAGTCTGTGACTTTGATTTGGGTCAATAATTCCTCCTGTTGCTATCTGCACATCAAGTATCCGAAGGCCATAGCTTCTTTCTCTCAGCTTTTTTTGCATGGCTTCAAACAGTGATATTGTCACATCTGTATATGGATCTTTATACCCAGTGACAGCTCGTTCAGCTGAGAGAAGTTGCTCACGTACATCTGGCCCAATCAGTCTTCCTTTTACAGCCTCTTCCACAGCATGGAACTCATTTTTGAGGGGATCAATGATCCATCCTGTTGCAGCTTGAGCTTCAAGTAGTAGAAGTGCAATGCCAGGTGTCAACAGGTCTTCATTTCTTGCTTCATATATGCTCATCACTTTCTGGGATGGATAAACCTTCACTCCAGCAATGCTTCCAGATCCTTTTAGGTATCCTCTCACAGGTTCACTCTGCGCTATTGTTTCTAAATTGAGTTTTCCTTCTTTCACCTGTTTAAATGTTTCTGCATCAATGATTTCAGAATCCAGTAGTTGTTTTGCAGTGACATGCTTTCTCAGACCCATTATCATTTTGGGAGTTTCAGTCTTCTCCAGTTTTTCTATTGTGGTAATCACTAATGTGATTATGGTCTGGGTACTAATCTGCCTTGTTCTGTACTTTTCAATCAGTTCAAGTCGCTGATCCTCAGTAAAGTAGCCAGAATGAATCAAGTCCCATAGAGTAACCGATTTTCCAGAATAGTGTCCTACAGATATGCTGACACTTGTCTTTTCAAACTCTTCCTTAATCTCTGTGTCAGAATATATCTTTTTCTTTGTAGCTGTAGCTTTTGGTGTGTCATTCAGTGGCAGGAGAAACAGTCCAGTTTCCTTGTCTTTCACACATCTCCCCAACATCTCCATGTATGTCAGATTTTCTTTTGTGTTTGGGTCAAAAAAGCCCTTTGTGTCATCACTTGGGTCTGTTAGGATTTGATTAAGTTCTTCATCAAAATATCCCTTCTTGTATGCAACTTCAAGGGGTAAGTGGAGACACTTTAAGGGATCGATGATACCACCTGTAGCAATCTGGGCCTCAAGTAAACGAATGCCATGCTGGTTGACAATAAGATCTTTTTTCAACGCTTGGAAGAGCGAGATCTTCTGACCTGTGTATGGATCTTTGTAACCAGTGACTGCTCTTTCCGCAGACAAAAGTTTTTCATACATCTGAGGACTAATCAACTTTTCTTTGAGAGCTTGTTCAACTGTAAGTTTTTTGTTATTCAGAGGATCAACAACAAATCCTGTAGCTGCTTGTGCTTCAAGGAGGCAAAGGGCAGTCCCAGGTGCAAGAATGCCAATTCTCTGTGCCTCGTGAATGCTTAGTTTTTTATTTGAAGGTTGCAGTATCAACCCAGCTACACAGCTTTTTCCTTGTAGGTAGGCTCTCACACTGTCCATTTTCATCACATCACTGCTTGTCATGTTTCCAGTGATCAAACTGTTGTAGGTGTTTTTATCCACAATTTTAAGATCCAAAAGATCCACAGCAGAGACTTCTCCTCTGAGACCTTCAAACTTCAGTCCTTCTTGCTGTCGTATCTCCTTACTCTCAATGATCTCTACAATGGTCTCAGTTAGTTGCTGAATTGTGATTTTCTTTGACCTGAAGAGCTTGAAAAACTCCTGTCGTTTGTCTTCAGACAGATATTCTGAGTTGATAAGATCCCACAATGTTGTGCGTTTGCCCTTGAACCTACCATACTTTACAGTAACTATTGTTGTTTTAAACAATTCCCTAATGTTGTCATCTATCTTTATTTTGTTGCTCTTGCCTTTGAGAGGTAAGAGGCACAGGCCTGTACTAGGATCTGTTACACATCTGGCCATGAGCTGCAAGTATGTCAGGTTCTCGTGGGTGTTGGGGTCAAAGAATCCCTTGGTGTCATCACTTGGATCATCCAGGATCTGATTCATTTCTTCATTAAAGTACCCCTTCTTATAGGCCACATGGACAGGTATGCGATGGCTGTTCACTGGGTCGATGATCCCACCAGTGGCAATTTGGGCCTCCAGGAGCCTAATGCCATGGTCTTTTAGGATCAGGTCTTTTTGCATTGCTTGGAACAAAGAAATTATTTCTCCAGTGTATGGATCTTTGTATCCAGTAACCGCTTTCTCTGCCGATTGCAGCTTTTGACACACATCAGGCCCCACAATCTTTGCTTTGACAGCATCATCAACTGAAAACTTTCTATTTCCAATAGGGTCAATAATGAACCCTGTTGCTGCCTGTGCCTCCAGTAGAATCAGAGCAGTTCCTGGCATCAGCTTTCCTTTCTGTTTGGCCTGGTAGATGGTCATGATTTGAGAATCAGGAAGCATAATACCTGCGATGCTGTCTTTACCTTTTAAGTACACATTTACATTTTCATCTTCAATGACTTCCTTCACTGACTTCTTTCCCTTCTTCAGGTCCTCTAGGACCTCCTGACTAATGATATCTGCTTCCACAAGCTGCTTGGCTGTAACAGTGTCTCTGATACCTTCAAAGACAACTTGAGTTGTTTTCACTGACTTTTCTATCACTTCCAGAACTGTTGAAATGATCATCTTGATAGTTATCTTCCCCTCTCTGTATTTTCGAAAGATGTCTTGCCTCTGGTTTTCATCAAAATATTCTGACATCAGAAGTTCCCACAGAGATACTGTCATTCCTGTATATTTGCCATATGTCACTTTCACTTTCTCCATCTTGAAGGCTGTTTTAGTTTGGTAGTCAATGAAATCAAAATTTAGCCCATCTGATTTATCACGCAAAGGAAGGAGGCAGAGTCCAGTAGCAGGATCAGTGACACACCTTTCCATCAACTGAAGATAGGTTAGATTTTCTTCTGTGTTTGGATCAAAAAAGCCTTTTGTGTCATCCCCTGAATCCTCCAATATGGCATTCATTTGTTCATCAAAATAACCTCTCTTAAAGGCCACTTCTGTAGGAAGTCTGTGACTGTTGATTGGATCAATTATTCCACCTGTAGCAATTTGTGCTTCAAGTAGGCGGATTCCATGTTGTTTGACGATGAGGTCTTTTGAGAGTGCTTGAAACAGGGATATAGTTTCACTGGTGTATGGGTCTTTGTATCCGGTCACTGCCCGCTCAGCAGAGAGCAGCTTTGCATGATATTCTGGGCCAATAAGTTTGCTTTTGACAGCTTCATCCACAGTGTACTTTTTATTTTCTACAGGATCAATCATGTATCCAGTAGCAGCTTGTGCCTCCAAGAGAACAAGTGATGTCCCAGGCATCAGTATGCCTTGCTTCATGGCTTTATAAATGCTCATTCTCTGATTGGTTGAGAGTATAGCAATGCCTGCAATGCTGCCTTTGCCTTCCAGGTATTCTTTCACTGTTTCAATCAACATCACGTCCTGTGTTGTGGTCTTCCCCTTTTGCAGGTTATCATATGTTTCTTTGTCGATGATCTTTGATTCAAGGAGCTCGGTGGAGGAAATGCCTTTGCGCAGACCTTTGAAGGTGATGCAGACAGGAAGAAGCAACAGGCCTGTATCGGGCTCCACGATGCATTGCTTTTGGAGGCCTCTGTAGTTAAGATTTTGTTGCAAAGTTGGATGATAAAACACTCTGAGCTCTGACATTTGGTCCTTCAGCAAATCTTTTTCATAGTAGCCCTTCTGAATTGCAGAGTCAACTGAAATATTTGTCTTATCGACAGGATCAAACAGGCCTTTTGTGGCTATCTGTGCTTCCAGCAGCCTCAATCCATAATCTTTTGGAACTAAATCTTTTTGCATAGCTTGGAATACAGATATCATTTGGTTGGTGTAGGGGTCTACATACCCAGTGATGGCTTTTTCTGCTTTAAGGAGTTTGTCTTTCATCTCTGATCCAACTATTCCCTTTTTAACAGCATCCTCTACAGGAAGCTTTTGGTTGCTTACTGGATCTACAATACCTACTGTGGCAGCTTGTGCTTCAAGCAGAGCCAGTGCTGTTCCTGGCTTAAGCATACGCTTCTTCATGGCTTCATATATGGTTATCTTTGTCTTTGTCTTTTCCAGAAATATACCAGCCACAGGTTCATGGACTTTTGTGCAGGCATTTTGCTTCACACCGCCGTCCTTAAGGTTGGTGTCCATCTTGACCTAAAGGGCTGTGTTAACACATAAACAGTTACAGAGCTTGTTTTGTATATGGTATTTTATGCATTGTAAGTAATTGTAAAGCACAGCTCTAAGATACATTTGGGCACACTGCAGTTAAACTGCTTATAAAATACACATGTATTGATTTGTATGTTAAAAAAAAAAAACTTGTCAGGTTTTTATACAGTTATTTTTTTATACACAAATTATTCAGACGTTCACCAAATTAGATGCAGTAAGACATTTTGTCGAAAAATTTCTTTTACTACTGCTGTTTTGCGCCATAATGCAATTTCTAACGTTACATGTTTGACAGTGACATTGTTATGTACTAACTGTAAAGCTATTTTCAGCTTTTCCCTTGCCACAAGGGGTCGCCACAGCAGCGAGCACCACAAGATTAATTGGGCAGAGTTTTATGCTGGATGCAACAGTGACCTTTCACTAGTAATAGAGACTAATGTGATAGAGAATATACTCCAGCAAGGTAGAGAAGGTTGTAGAATAGTTTGCAATGACAAATAGTACTGAAGTCTGGTAAAATTAACACATTAGTATCCAGCATAACTCTGAATCGCTTAAATAACTTAATAACTAGTCTGGAGCAATTGAAATTGAAATAGATGGTAATTAGTTTTATTTCTATTAATTGTAGTGTAAGTTTTGGAATATATTATCTTCCAACTGTAATATCAAACCTTTCAATTTCCTTAGGAGTACGTGGACAGCCTTGGACGCTCTCTGTTGTTCCAAAATACAAGATCCAACGCCAGTGGCTTCCTGGTTTTTACGATCTCAGGGCTTTGAAACTCCGTCCCTGGAAAGATAAGGCGGTTGTAATAAGTTTGATCTTAAACTTTGTGTTAATGATTTGATATTGAAATTAGTTTATGACATTTCTCATGAACTTTCTAAATCACATATGGGTAAAATACTCACCATTTCATCACTGACCTATGCAGACTGCATATGAGACAATCCACAGGATGTAGGTAAAATGTTTTTTTTTCCTACTATGTTAGTAATACTTTAATTATAAGTTGTTACCATGACAATTATTCAAGTCTGTATGGCTTGCTTGCAAACAACTACTGTCCATGACTGACCCACCCACCCCATAAAAATAAAGCCTAACTGTACAGTCTGTGTGTATGTGTCTTATAAACCCATGTGGGCAGGTTTCTAATGCATCAATACTCTCTTTTGTTTTTTGTTTTCTAATAGTTTTTCTTATCATTTCATCATGTCCCTGCACAGATTCAACAACAAAAGAAGCTATTAATTACATAATGTGTGAGAACGTCCCCCATTTGCTTTTGGCAATAATAATGGTGTGTCAAAACTGGAACAGCCAGATGCCCTGTTTTGCAACAACATGCAAAGGAAAACCAATAACTGCAAGTACAAGAGTTCATATCTCTTGCAATCCTGTGCACCAAAGTCTAAATCTGCAGAACTTTGTTTTGGGTTCCAGTAGAGATTAAAAGTTTTATAAACTTGTGGCTGAGTTTTGTTTGCTTGTTAGACCCTCATTTTTTATGTCAGCCAGAAAAGTCACAAAAGAGCTAAAGTCACCATGGCATAAAAATATCAGCTTCAAGGTAAAATAATATATAAATGTTTTAAAAAACTGAATCGATTTGCATTCCGGTCCAGTATTATTTAGATTAGAGATTAGATTAGATAAAACTTTATTAATCCCTTTTAAATTTAAAGAATCCCCATTTTACCATTACAAATTCTACAACATAACCCAAATTTATACACATCCACTTGTACTTAGGGTACTAAACTGAAAAACAGGGAATAATAAAAGCAAATGTATAACCTTTAAGCATATTCTTATGTGGTACATGAGATGTTACTGTACTGAAAAAGCTTTACAAAGAGATTTTCAAAAAAATCTCAGTTAATTATTCTCATAGCTAGTAATTACTATTGCATACAAAAATGTAGTGATTTCTATGTATGTGTGGATGTGCAGATGTATGTACAGGTGCATGTTAGCTTCCCATGACCTCATACTGTTTCTGTTTTTTCTTTTTCTTTTTTTATTTTATCTTGTTGCATAAAAATGTTCCTAAACAAATAAAAAGTGTCAAAAAAAAATGTAGTGATTTCACAATTTTCTGAGAACCAGTCTTTCAGCCTTGTGGGGGTTGGTAACTGTCACAAATGATGTCATAACACCTGTGGGAGTCAACACAATAAGGCTCAGAAAAAAAGGGTGTGAACTGAAACTCAGCCAATCTACTCAGAAACATGTTAACTGTTAAGTCACAGATAAAGCTCCACTGTGTATGTGATTATTTTCACTTGTTTACTGTGGTAAAATGTTTGGTTTAGGCTGTGTGAGCTGCTCTACCTGAGAAGTGTATTTAACAGCTGTTATTGATAATGTGGCAAAAAGATGCTCCAAGTAACCAAGATAAGCAGAGTAACACAAACAGCTGTGGATCTGAGGTCTGCTGAACTCTTTATTTGTACAAGAGCAGCAGGTCTGTGGCAGTTCGGTATCTCTACCTGCAAGTGCTCAATTTACATCTTGAGTTCGTCACCCACTTTGTAAATATTTGAATGTTTTTGAAGCTGTCAAGCATTTACTGTACATTTATGGCACCATCTGAATTTGCTTGTCATATCATAAAGGCAAATACATTTCCTGCACAAAGTTAACAAGTTACCTAACTCTGCAAACACAGCTTCACTGTTTACTGGTCTCTCCACTAAATGCCTTTTCCTCAGTGAAGGAAGGCACTGTCCGTTCAATGCAAGAGCAGATATAAAATAAATGACTTTTTAAAAGATTTCGCTTTCTTTTTTGTCTTTATAAGACCTCTAAGCACAACTGAGTGTATATTCAGAGGCCTCTTTATTAGGTATGATCTGCCACGTGTGTATTTCATCATAAAGTTCCATTTTTAGTGACACTGTTGCAAATGTGGAAATAGAATTATCTAGTACTCTTAGTTACAGTTGATCTTAGTCAGACTTGGTTTGCAGAGGTGTTTCTGGGCTTTATTGTTGGCACCAGCATACATGACACACCCCTGAACATACCAGAGTCCAGCAAACAACTCTGGAACCTCAGTGCTAAAAAACATAATTGACTTCACAGCTGTGTGATGGTGTTAAGGAGAACTAATTAGAGGCCTCACTAATGTAGAACTAAAGTTAAAA
Source organism: Aulonocara stuartgranti (assembly GCF_965226115.1). Classification (NCBI taxonomy): domain Eukaryota; kingdom Metazoa; phylum Chordata; class Actinopteri; order Cichliformes; family Cichlidae; genus Aulonocara; species Aulonocara stuartgranti. The sequence goes on from NC_138957.1 coordinate 29,151,690, forward strand.
GAGCATTTAGTTACATTAGACTATACAGTAGTACCATAACAAAGAATCACTTTTGTGAGCTCTGACTTCTGTATTTTCTTGTAAAGTTAAATTATTTACTTTGATTTTAGATGAGGAAAGTCTTAAGAACCACAAGTAACAACTGATATAAAATAGTACCAGTTCAGTAAGAAAGTGGACTATATACTTCCTAAGGAATATATAATCACGTGACATGAACAAGTTATGATAATTCTAACTGTAAATCTTTAGGTTGAGCCAAGGATCTGTCTGGATGACAAGATGTTGGCATTGATAAACAGCTAATCTAGCATGCTTTTGTGGAGAATCAATAGAGCAGTTTTAAGATTGACACTGAACTGCAAATTGCTCACAACTTTCTCTCACTTGTAGCAACAAGCCTAATTACATCCTATGTGCACTTCAGCCATTGTGGTGCATTTTTAATGCCACCCCAGCAATAAAATACAACTTACTGGCTAGGAATGAATGAGGCAATATAGTACCACTGATTCAGGCGTTGCACAACAGTTTTTGTAGCTGTAACTGCGGAAAGTCTTGGAGTCATTGTGTAAATAGATCCCAGGGTGATGTCAGCACAGTGTTTAGACTTGTTGAAAGCCTCATTAGTGACATACGGGTACATTTATTTTACCAGCGGCGGTCAAAGGTGATCAGTGAGGAATGTGCGCATTCCCTTTTATCTGAGGGTGTTGGCTAACAGGACAGGATAGACACACGTTCTGCTTCCTCTCGTTTTACTTTGCCAATGCAGTCTCCACTTTCTCACTCTGAAGAAAATAATTTTCTAAATGTGGTTCCAGTTTTATGTAAACGCAACTCAAGGAAAAAGTTTGTTTTCTTTAGAAAAACCAAAACAAAGACACTGCTGATTTTTACACAACCAAACTAAAAAAAGATTTTAAATAAACTTGCTCTTACCCAAATGTGCTTGGATGATATCCCAGCTCTGCACCGGCGAGCGTTCAGCTTCAGCTGGTATGAAAGATACCACAACCCTGAAGTGCTCCCAGCATCTCAGAGGTATTCACTCCTCAGTGGTCAGATATAAGGCAGGGCCAGCTAAGCCCCTCCCCTGTTGAGGTTCAGCCTCCTCGCCTGGGGGTGTGAGAGTGAGACAGCCGGAGATCCTTTGCACTGAGCTCAGGATGCCAGGAATTCCTGCAGACTTCCTCGGAGCATGTCTATTGTGCTCTAAAACAATAAGGGTGAGCAAATTGATTCTTTCTAAGTGTACAAAAGGTAAGGAGATTTATTAAAGTTATGCATAAGATAAAGTAAGCTTTGTTGACTGTACAAATTCTTAAGAGTCCTGAAGGTTCTTCACAAGGGTTTCATTCACTTTCCTAGTCAATATTTTTTACTTTTCACAATGTGTAAACTGGACTTGGTGCGAAGCTTCCTTATCAAGCCGGCCAGGTTGTGACATGCAGAGCCGGATGCCCTCTGATTACACTGAGCTTTGTCCTTGAATTACAGCTTCCCTCAGGTTTGGCAGGTTTTCAAGTGTGGAAAGAAGAAACCCGACAGGCGTGATTGGCTTTTCTATCTTACTAACAAGAAAAAGTGTGTCACAAAACAGACTGTACGGAAAACACCTGTTGTTTGTTGTAAACCAGATGCAAAGACATTAGTCACATAAAAATGATAACGTCAATATCTTATGACTGACATGTTTGTGGAAACTGTCTGAAAACCTTGTGATAAATCAAATTCCACAGATGTATGTGAGAACATGTTATGGGTAAGTAATTAATGGGTTTGTTTGACAATTTTTACATGCACGCTCCAAAGTTATTTGACAAATTGGCTTGTTTATATTTTAACTATATCTATAATCTAAAATAAAACCCAAATACAAACAGCTTAGCTTCTACAAGAGAACATATTGCATATCCTTTAAACGGACGGAACATTGTGTGCAAAGTTTCGCATGTAATTACCAAGTAATGTCAAATGAGTATATAAGGAAACTGCCATTTGTTTCCATCACCTACGTGTGGATTTTCACACCAAGAACAAACAGACAATGAAGATTAAAGTTAAGTTTTGAGTATTCTTACATTTTTCACTGTTGTTGTCGAGTGGCAAAAGTCAGGTGTGGTGGTCTCAAGTTTCTCAAGAACACAATGTGTCAAAAACATGCAAGTGGCCTTCAAAGATTACAGATGAGAGCACTCCCTCTGCGTGACTTGAAATCTCAGAGATTGACATTATAATTGAGCAAACTAGAATTTCTGCTGTAGGCTAAGAGAGAAATCACTGCATAATAATAGCTTTGCTTTGCTAACATTTGAATTGGCAAAGAATCACAGATATATCAACACAAATATGCAGGAAACTAAGTTGGTGAGCCAAGGACACCCAATTATTAAAAATGTCACTCATAATTAATCAGAACAAGTAACTGAAATTACAAAACAGATTAATTTTACTTTGTTCATGCAACATAATATACGTAAAGGATTCAAAGCAAGTACAAAGTAGTGAATAAAATATCTGAAAAAGCGCAGTGAATTTAACCAAAACTCTACAAATGTTTCTTATGATGTGCCTTTTCAATAGTTTCTGTCACAGACCAAAATATATACTCAATGGCCATTTCATTAGTAACACCTTGCAGTAGCATATGATGTGAATGTGATGTGACTGGTACATGTGTGGTACTTATATGGCTCATCCACCACAGCCCAAAGGTGCTCTACTGGATTGAGATCTGGTGACTGTGGAAACCATTTGAACTCACCATCATGTTCAAGAAACCAGTCTAAGAGCTGAATACTGAATATATTTGTGAGGTTTGCACAATGCTCAGTTGGTACTAAGAGGCTGAAACGGTGCCAAAATATAAGAAAATTTAAAAAATATATGAGAAAGTTTTAGTCAGCTGTTGGTCACTCTTAATCTTTTTATTTTGTTAATTTTATTCATTGTATATCTTATTGTCTAATTTACTCATGTTTTAATATTTAATATATATACTGATTTGTTTTTATCTTCTTTTTCACTTATGTATTTGTTTTATTGTTATTTCAATTTATTTCTTTGTCTGCTTAATGTATGGTTTTAACTGCTATCTCTGTTTTATTATTGGAAAGCACTTTGGTCAACTTTGTTGTTTTTAAAGTGTTATATAAAAAAGTTGGATTGGTTTGGAAAAAGAAAGCAAAACCTGAAAACTACAAAATGAGAACATAAAAAATGCACAGACAGAGAATTCCAGATAAACAAGGATTTAAAGACCCAAACCAAAAACGTCCGGATCCGACACGTGCGAAGGACAATGAGAGGTAAATAAAGTTAAATAATGTGGGAGAGACAGATCTAGTTTAGTTCCAGTGTTGATTTGTGTCAGGTGAATGTGTGAGTAGGCAACTATTTGAAAAAACATGAAAAATATGTCTGTGTTATTTTAACAGCTTATTAATAAATGGACTGACATTTATATGGCACTTTTCTACTCGATGTACTGCTCCAACACTCTTTAACCCTTTTTAACCCATTTGTACTAGCTTGCTTTTCACGGTATACCTGAGCATCTTGTCTAATGGTCACACTCACACTCCGATGGAAACATCGAGGGCAACTTAGGGTTCAGTATCTTAGCCAAAAATATATTGATATGAAGACTGGAGATTTATTCTAACTCCTAAACCACAGCGGCCCTAGGCCCTGGGTTTTCACAAAAAATTTTTTTTCACAGCTCTGCGGACGTGGTGAATTTCGCTTTTATTGTTTACCTGCTAAAATCCTGCAAGCTTCCACTTAAATCCAAAGCATGGGTCTAAGGATGTTGCCAAAAAAGCAGCCAGGTCTTTCTAAGGAAAATTGTAAGGTGTATTTAGTGCACGGTTGTGCATTTAATCTGTTACAGTTGTTTGTGAAATATTATTTAAAGTGTTAATGGGAAATTTCTTATCCATAAGCTCTGAGTTAAGAATAAATACAAAAAAAAAAGGGCTTCAGCACTGTATTTACTGTGTTTATGAATACTTAATCTACAAGTGCAATACTATCTACAGGTGTAAACATATTGACATATGTTTCCAACACTAACTGCTCTAAAGATGTGCATAATTTTCAGCATTTCAGGAGTGAGGAAAAATCCAACATGCAGAGTGGAGGAGCAAAATTTCTGATTGGCAAATGATCCACTCCACCTCATCAACCAAATCCAACCATAGGCAAAAAGTTTTCATGAGCATAGATTTTTTGTTTTAATTGGATGACAGAGAAATTTCACGTTTATTGATTCCCTGGTAAAATCCTGCAACCTTCCACTTAACAGAGTTTTGGTAGAAATGCCGACAGATCAAAAGTACCTTCCATCTCCGACCAGATCAGCTGCGAGGGGGCAACTTCAGCATATTTAATGAAGATGCAACTCTCGCTCTCTTTTTCAGGACAATTTTTTCAATCACAAATTTCAAGCAACAATATAATGATCTACTTACAATATCGAAACTTCAACAGTTTAGTGCAGTGTCAAACGTGCGGCTCACGGGCCGGATATTATTGTATAAGAGATCATTTCATGTATGTCAGTTAATAATGGCTTGTTGGTATGTGGGAGCTTAATCTTCAGCCCTGCTGAAAATCCATGCAGGCAGGAGTGGGACTTTATTTTGATGGGCACACCATCAAAAGGAAAGAAGGGGGCAGATGTTCCAAAGACAGCAGGTGTGCAGGCCAGGTGCACAGAGATAAATGCAAGTGTGTCAGGAAAAAGTGAAAAACGAGCAAAAGCATAAAACGAGTAGCATCTGGCTGCATTTCAATGATATTGGAGACTGGAAAGCTGAGTGAAGAAATCATAAAATTAGGACCTGGCTATAGTGATACCTTTTTATTTTCAGCAATCTAAAAAGGTTTTCATTTTGTCCAGGCCTTAAACCTCATGTGTGTTCTCCCTAGTAATAGCAATTGCATAAATATGAGGCTGAATCTAAGCACTTGACGTAACTTAACTCTGACCATGAAACCACAGCCACTGTGCACCACTCACACACTGTTCTTTACTTTCAATCCATCACAGTACAGCAAACTAACCTGTTTATTTATATGGGAACGTCACACACATGTTTTTAATGTTTAATACAAGACTTTTTTTCTACCTGGTGCATTTCCAGTTACAGGGTTTAGTAACGATTAATTAAGTGTAATCAAGATTATGCAATCAAGGAATATATGACGCAGACCCAAGGATGATATATTGTGCTGAAGTATGTGTAAGTAAATGACTCTTCATCATTAAATATAATTACGACATGCTTTGTTCCATTTTAGTTAGTTTAAAACACCAGTCTGAGCTAAAAATTGGAGCCGTCATTTAAGACTCTATTTTGCCAAAGCTAGAGTTCCTTCTCGGGACCCTCTCCATGTTTTACATCGAAGCTAATCACATAATCCAAAGACCAGCCCGGCCCATGCTTTTGTGGCAGCTAAAGCGACTTGCTCTCCTGTGCCAAATTTGCATTTTTTTACACTTATCAACCATCATCATCATGTTCAGTGTTGCGTGGCAAAACCTGGGTGTGGTGATCACACACCTCTGAAGAAAGGATGTGTGAAAATCATCATGGAGAAGGAACTTTGGTTTAAATACGGGAACACAGCTTTGTATGAATATAAATTAGGCTGATTCATTCTTAAGAGGTCACACTGACAGGCTTTGACTGTGGACTTGAACAGGAGTTAGCATTTCATCTGACACACTGGGACACATGTGGGCAAGCTGAGACTAAGCTGGCATAACGAGTCAATGAAGGAACAGTTGAGATAGAAATGACAACTATGTTTTGTTTGAATTAGTCACTAAAGTTATAAAATAGCCTCACCTAACTTTAACTGCAACCTTATGCAAGATGTGCATGAAATGCATAGTTAGGTTTGGTATCTTAAAAAGTAAAAAGAAGAGGGCAACATTTATTTTTATTTTTTTGTCAATATGTAAAATGAGTAGAGTGATAGTGGATCAGAGGAGGCAGGTGGCTGAAGGAGAGAATTTGGACAAACTGCGTGGTGAGGGTGGGCAGGAGCAGAGTTGCAGACAAATGGCCAGAAAAGGGAGAATGATGGAACAGACTGAATTTAGAAAACTGGGCTGTTGGCTAGGAGAACATGGTAGAATACTGGACACAAACAAACACAAATAAGAGATTTTGGATGAAAATGGTAACGGTAGGAGTGCTGAAGATAAAGCAGTAGCAACACCAAGAGCAACGAAAAAAATAATAATAATAAGAGAACAAATTCCTTGTTAAACTCGTGCAAAAATGTCATTAAAAACTTCCAGAAAAGCTTTTAAAAAAAAAATACTGAATACTAAGAATTATAGTTTGATGTACATTTTCCTGGATACAGGCTAACAGAAAATGAAAATGGTTCTCTTTAAGTATTGCAGTGTTTCAATACTTTGACTTTCAATGAATTAAAACCACATACACACAATGTAATGCTATAACACACATACCACTATACCGACCATAGTGGGCCACCTAGACCAAAAATGCCTGTGGCGCAAATCTCTACATGTCAGGTTTTCTCAAATAATTAGATTTTGACACATTAAATTTATTAGATGAAAAAAATAATCTTACACATTTTCATAACTCCATAAAAGTTGTATGTTTCACATGTGCTGTATAATGAGTAACTGTTTTATAGAAACCATTAAAGAATAAAGCTTTCAAGTTTGCCATGTGACATATCATTTCATGTTAATCGCTTTTTGTTACACCGGTACAGCTTTGTTTCTTAATTGCAAATGTCAGTACCTTGCGAAACACCAAGACACACTTCTACTGAATTGTAAAACACAGATCTGGGCATGTTGGATGGTCCTGAGCCAAAATGAATACACCTGAAGTCCTGTCATGAACATACTACTGTATAGACACTAACAAAGCAAATCTTTTACAGACGTAGACCAATGTCGCTGTTGTTCAACTAAAAGTCATTCTCTCTATTGTGAACAGAGTTCTACATATACGTCACTACTAAATATATTTGTTACTTTGTTCTGTCTGTGTGGAAAAATCCCAGTACATCAGCAGTGTCTGGAATAATCACACCAGCCCCTCTGACATCAACAAACCTGTCGCATTCAGTCATCTTTCTTCCTGATTCTGATCCGTTTGAACACCCTCCCCCCCTCCCCCATGATGGTGCTGCCATGTAAAGGAGCAGATGTTGGGTCTGACCATTACCTGCTCCTCGCAAAGTACCATCTTCGTTTGAAGCGTAGTCAAATACAGCAACAGCGACCACGTCCATTTGTGGTGGAAAGGTGGTGAGCAGTTTAAGATCGAACTCCGTAATCGTCTTGAGGCGCTGGTGGAGGTAGAAGATGCTGAGGAGAAGTGGAACGGACCTGGGTTCTAACTGATGAACGGAAGCATGCCCAACAATGAAAACACTGAAATGGCTTACATGGAATTAGATCGCAGAGTGAAGCGGAGCTGTAGACAGGACAAGCGAGACTGGATAGACCAGAAGTGACATGAAGCGCAAGAAGCAGTTAAGAAAAATGACACGAAGACCCTCTATTGCATCGTCTGTGCACTGGTGTGAAGAGTGGGCAGGCAGTACCTGTCAAAGACAAAAATGGCAAGCCGCTGCTGGCCAAATTGGAACGAGACGCCAGTTGAGTGGACACTTCAAAGAGACCTTGAATCAGTACCCCTCGATAATTCATTTGTCTTCAACACGCCCAACCAAGCCAACGACTTAGACGTGAGGACAGGCGCCATAATCACTGAGGAAACAGCAGCTGCTATCAAATTCCTCAAAAATGGCAAAGTGCCAGGTTTGGACATGGTTTCTGCAGAAATGCTTAAGCACGGCAGACAATGCCTCGTCAATGAAATAACGGACCTTTTCAATTCATGCTGGTCATCGATGCGAGTGCCAGACTGCAGCAACTGGCAAGGAATCACACTCCTTTCTGTTCTGGGCAAAGTGTTGAGCTTTGTCCTCCTCCAAAGACTCCATAAGGCGGTGGATCAGAAACTCCGGGAAGAACAAGCTGGATTTCGCAGTGGCTGGTCATGCATAGAACAGATCTTCATCTTGTGCATCATCATCATCGAACAGAGTTTGGAATACCAACAGTGTCTCTCGATTACTTTCGTCGATTTCACAAAGGGATTTGATGGTGTCCATCGAGATTCCCTCTGGAGCATTGCCCCGTCATATGGCATCCCTGAAAAGTTAGTCAAAATATTTCAAACTCTCTACCTTCAATCCAGTTGCTGCGTCCTTACAGAGGATGGCTACACAGATTTCTTCAACACTAAGACTGGTGTGAGGCAAGGGTGTATCCTCTCTCCCTTCCTCTTCCTTCTTGCCATCGACTTTGTTATGTGGAGTGCCATGGACCAAGACGGCTTTGGGATACCTTGCCATCCACCAAAATACCTGAAGGACCTCAACTTCGCCAAACAACATCGCTTTGTTGGGTGACGATCGGAAAAACATGACTAATATGACATCATGCTTGGAGCAAGAGGCAGCCAAAGTGGGCTTACGGATCAGTGGAAACAAGACAAAGGCCATGAGGACAGGTTAGGTGACGATACAGGACCCCATTACGGCAGGACTGCAACTGCTGGAGCTGCTGGGCAGCATCCTGGCAAGTGATGGAGATGCTGAGCATGACGTTGTGTGTCGAATTGTAAAAGCAGGTACGGTCTTTCAGCGGCTCCGGCGGATCTGGTCAACCCTAAAGATCGAACTTACAAAACAGTTCACTATTCTAAATATTGATAGCCTTAAAATTATGACAGCATCATTCAGAAAACTGAGCGTCTGATGCAAGTGTACAGATGCATGACGAGAGCTCTTAGACTGCCCGTCTTTTAAAAAGCCCACAGTATTTAATTGTTATTTATAGTATTTACAGAATCAAAATCTCATTTCAAACGTCACTTCTGTCTTTCTTTGCTCCCTTATCTGACAAGGAACTCCTTTTTTTGCTCCCCTTTGTTAACAGTCCTGCAGGATATTGCTCAACTTTTTCCTTATGCTTGAAACTAAAGGACAAGGCCAGGAATGTTTCTTCAACAGTGTTTTCATTGTTTGTTCATGTCAGCGCCACACCCAGCTCGTTCTGCTCCAGCAGCCCCCAAATGCTTCTCGTCATTAATACCTGTCCACTTTTGTGCAGAAGGATTCAAAAATAACCCCGACTGTGCTTTTCTTTTGATTATTTCCATTCCGAGAGTTTCCCTTTGCTGATCATGCTTGTATTCAAAAAATATCTCTTATCCAAAACTCACAGTTCTTCACTGGAAAACACTCCTCTGAGCTTAGACCAGAAGATCCCGTTTCAGAAATATTCCACCCCAAAAATCCAAACACACAAGCAGTTATTGAACCATTCCTGAAATCGCACATTTTCTGAGGTCATACCTGATTATAAGAGTGCAGTGGTGTTATCTCTGACTGGAGTTGATGATTGAAATAGTTGAGCATGATTGTTGCAAAAGTTTGGTGGCACCATTCTTTTTGCTGTAGTGAGCTGAGGATGAGAAGTGACAGTGTTCAACACTTTAATTTTTAACTGATGAGCTTTTGCACTCAAAATAAATGCAGGAGAAGCGTTAAGTCTCCAAAAATGTGCAAGTGCTTTCAAAAAGAAAGACTTCTGCCCACACAGACCATCCGTCATATTTATTCTGCAGATTTCTGTGCTGCACATCCATGTGCCTCGTCATGTTCAAGAAACCAGTTTCGATAATTCTCAGCTGGTATAGGTGATCCAACATCACTAACCTAACTGTTAATACAAGGCAAGATCCACTCTTTCATGGAGCGGCCAGCGAGTACTGAGCATGACAGCTGAACTTTGTCACAGAGCTACATTATTAGCCAACGTGTTCTCACACCATGGTGTCACATAACTGGAGCATTGTTAGTTTGTTGCTAAAGGTAAATTTTACCTTCAACGGCAGGATTTTCTATGAGAGATTCCTAGATAAACTTTAAAGTGTGGCATGTTCTGCAACCTACAACGACACTTGAAGGGTTTTATTAGCTCTCGTCTTATCTCAGGAACACCCAGCTCCTCTTCACATACATCAGCTGGCAACAAAACTCCCAACAGCTAGTTGGGCAAATGCTGGGACGTTATGGATATGAAGTGGAAACATATATCATACAAAAATCCTTTACTTTACAGATAACTTTTTCAACATTTTGGGGCAGCAGGATGATAGGAATGTACTGCAGACAGAAAAAGAAATAGTCTGGCACATTAGCCTCTGCATAAGTGTGATTGTTTATTTAAAAAGTAAGACCAAGCAGCAAAAGGTTGGAACAGCTAAGAGGAACATAATCTCTCATATGTCCACAGTTCAGGTTATGTTAAAGGTCTTGGGACACAATATGCTTTTCTTTTTACTTCTTAGTGTTTCTCTTGCAGATCTGACAACTACAATAATGTAGTGTCATGGGTGGTGCCAACAGTCTTATTGTGCAGAGCAAGAAGAGTATCTGTTGACAAACTGCAATCAAGTAAAACTTGAAGTGAATACAGGTAATTACATTTCATGCTTCTTTATACTTAATTTCCAGTGCAAGAGGTATTTTTCAGCCACTGAGCGATGCACAGATCTGCTACTGGCTCACAAATTAAAGATGCTTGCGTAAAATAAATTGTTGTTCTATCTTGAATCATGCTTTAAAAGTTCATCACCTCATTGAAACGCTGCAGGAAACGTAAGTAACGTGTGTCGGAATGATTATGCATAAACTGACTACTCTTTTTAAGTTACTGAAACTCACTTTGAACTTTAGGATTTATTAACACAACTGAATCCTCTCTCACATCTGTACAGAGAAGCGCTCAGATTAATGTGTGCAAAACTTTTAACAATCATCTACGCAGAAGGTCTCCCGACATGAGGCACCCTGTGTCTGGGAAAAAGTGATAATTACTACAACTAATTAATTTTTATCCATCCAGTAAATGTTTGTAGTCATCCTGATCAGGCCACATTCCATTAATAGAAGCACTTAGTGTCAAAGGTCACATACAGCCCAGAGGGTTACTGTCTTCATGGCTGAGCAACCCATGTCAATTTTGAAAGACATTAAATAAAAACTCTGTACAAAATACTTAAACTCTTAGATGTGATTTCTTATTATCATATCCTAAATTACCCACCCGGTGTGGTTTCTTTCCCACGGTTATAATTTGAATTTTACAGGACACCAGTTCTTGTGAAAGTCTTTTGTCAGCAGTGATGAGATGGTATCTGTTATCTCTGAATTTGACACAATCTTTCAAAGCAGCTTAAAAAGTCCCTCCTGGTGGAACACAGCCAAGTGTTAAAGCTCTTATCTCTACATCTGCTTTCACTACAGCAACACATTCTTATTCAGGGTGGAGATTCTGAGGAATAATAAGTCTTTCACTCTTACTGGCAGTGATTCTTGTGTTCACATGCTGTTTGTAGGTTTCTTTTCCAAGTCATTTTTGAGTTGCAGAGGATGCTTTCTGTGATGATGGACGAGATTGTGTTATAAAACATAAACATTTGATTTGGTGTGCAAAAGCTAAAGTCAGTTGTCTGACTAAACAAAGAGCAGAGCGTCTCAGAATAACCGCACAGGTCAGCCTGGACACGGAGGAGGACTGTGCTGTAATATAGTGGCACTCAAAATAGAAATGATTGTGACCTATATCCGAGATAATATTTCTCCCACACTGTGCCATTGCACTACATCTTAGGGTTGTCCTTTCAGCCTTGATTGTAGCCACTGTTTGTGATCTTCGATGTGTTTTTTCCCCTCACTACATCCACCAGAACTCTGCGATTGCTCCTTTTCCTTTTCGTGTTTTTGACCAGTCAGCATTCAGTCTGCTCACAATTCCTTCCACTGTGTATCCAAAGGGCTTGCAAAAAAGCAACAAAAACACTGAAGTGGGGACATAAATCTTCTGTTTATTGCACGAGTTAAAAGAGGTACAAACTCTGCATTAGAACACCGGACTTAAAATCCTTATTTCATGTCATGTTGTTGATGCATTATGTCAGTGTTTTCTTTTTGCTTGCAGTTTGGGGCGGCAAGACAATAAATAAATGGTTTGATTTAGGAAAACATTATGATTTGTTCTCTTAACAATGTCTGAACAACGCTCAATTTTGGAGATCACAAAGCTGCCAAGTTTGGTTAAAACTGAAAACACCACTACACAATTACATGCACTCGCTAAAAGCGCTGCTGAAGATCATTATCTTTAGAACCTATTGTCAGTCACAAGTTCCACAGGCAGAGTTTCTAATTGTTTTTGTTTGGGCGGGTTGAACAGTCATGCAAGAAAATGCACTGTTAGGCATCAGTGCAGACTGTGAAACAGACAGTGTGATGATGTCTGAAAACACAACTGGGGACCTTTAACATACAGCAATCACTTTTACCAGTTAAATAATGCAAGACTAAAACAATGCATGATGCATTGGGTGAATAATGAGTACTTTTGCATTTCTTTAAGTGCATTTTTGCAAACAGAACTAAAGAAAAATATAGACCGAGTGATTTTCCATTGCTGATTTTTGGTTTCAAAAGCTTCACCTCTGCAGTGTGCAGCATAACACTAGCTTAAGCTTTCAATAAAACAAGTTCATCTAAGCTGCTTATGTGTTCACTGTAACTGACGCCAACCTTACATACCTGGATAACTCAGGAGAGTCTGTGAGGTTATGAATTTTCCTCGGGGCTGTGTGTAGGCGGCAACTGGAAAATTTTTACCAACCATTATAAAGTGAATCCTGGAAGCATACTGCGTGATATAAATATCAACCCAGCCTTGGTTTAGCTGTTTTTCTTTTTCAATTTTTAGACTAAAACCTACAAAACATCAGACGTCTCTGATCTTTTTCTATCAAACGTACTGAGTTTTTCACCAGGAATCTGAACATGTTTGAGTTGGAATAATTCAACACAAGATCAAAAGATTCACAGTTGGTGCTTTTTCAGTTACCTGGAGACCCCGCATTGTTGAAAGTAAATACACTTGCTTGTTCTTTGTTGCTGACATTCACTGTCATGTTTAATAATGATAATAATGCATACTTTATTGATCCCCGTGGGGAAATTCCTCTCTGCATTTAACCCATTCACTCGGTGAAGCAGTGGGCAGCCACCGGGCGCCTGGGGAGCAGTGTGTAGGGATCGCACCTCGCTCAGGGGTACCTCAGGGTAGTCGTTCAGTGGATTCGAACCCCCAATCTTCCGATCATGGGGCTAAAGGCATGTGAGGCAAGTTTTATGCTGAAGAAGAATTGCGTGTTGGTAATGTTGACCTAAAGAACCTGTTCTGCAGATCTGCATTCATGCAAGTAATGCTGTTAACTCACTTTATTTAATCTGCAATGACTGATTTCAGTTTGTTTCTTTGTCCTGATGAATTTTTCTTTAAAACCTTTGATCCTTATAATCTCTGACACTTTGTGAACAGTGGAGCAAATCTGAAGTCCAGATGTAAACTCAGATTTTATATTTCAGAACCCTCCCTTAGTTACGCTTCCTGGCTGCTGGGAGCTTCTCGTGTTTATATGGGTTTATACACCACTCTGCATTTAATAATTAGTTACTGTTAACTTTTCCACAGTGTGTCTTTTGTCCCGTCTCCCTCCCCTTACCTCCATCCACTCGTAGCAGCTGCCTGCACCTCCCTCAGCCTGGTTCTGTCTGACATTTCTTCCTGTTAAAAGGGAGTTTTTCTTTCCCACTTTTCTCTCTATTACTGTAGAGTCTTTACCGCAACATAAAACCCTTGGGGTGACTGTCATTGTGATTGGGCACTAAGTAAATAAAATTGAATTTTATTGAGAAGAGAAAAGCAGCACTACCCAAAACTGTTAAAAGCCATGCTTTCAGCCAGGTGATAGGCCTTCTCCCTCCTTAAGAAAGACTACCTTAAAAGAACTCACTGGGCACCTGGATCAGCTTTTACTGGCTATAACGAGCAGCATTAGGTTGGCTTTCATTTGCTATTGTTGGCGTATTTGAAGCACCCCTGTGTGCTTTCCTTATATTTATACATGCAAACAATATCACAGGCGCTCATTGCTCTTATGATGAGTTGCCCTTATAATCCTATTCTCTTAAATACTTGGAGCAGAATCTGTTTTCACCCCCACATGTTTTACACTTCATGCATCTTTATTATTTTATTTAAAATTAAGGCATTCATTAAAAACAAACAATTTATAGAAATTATAATATCCTCCTGAGAACAAGCCTATTCATGTATGTCCTTTGTAATGGACATTTGTTTTTGGTCTGTATCTTTTGACTTATTTGAGCTATCTTACTAAGTCCTGATGTAATAAATAGAGGACACCCAGGGCTTTCCCCACTGACATCCCCCGTGTGTTTGGGTGGCCTCTAATACCGCCAAAGAGGAAGGAAATCACAAAAAAGTTAAGTGGGAAGATTTGCTCCTTTCCTCGGTTCTCAGGAGGTTAGAATAAAAGGGCCGTAAATGAATCCAGTTCTGACTGAAGACCTTCCTGTAAGTCCAAAGGGACAAAACAGGGGAAAAAAAAGGAAGAGGAAAAAACAGCAGGGATGCAAAGAGAAAGAGGAGAAAAGACGAATAAAGAAGAATGTCATCTATTATTTATCTGTATTCTCAGGAATTCAGGCAATCCCCGGCCTCCTGAGTGCTGCACTTAGGGATTTGGCTTAAAGTTGCTCATGCACACATGGATCGTTCTGATGAAAATCTCACCAGTATGGCGAAAGCACAGCACCAAGATGCTAAATAGATCAGCGTGAATGAGTGAAAGGGTCAGTGAATGCCCAGGGACAGCCAAGAGAGCACAAAGTGCTTAATATGTTACTCATTTTAGTACCAGACATGATTTAATGCTGGACCACTGATGTATCTGCCTATTTACAGTGTGCTGTAGCTATGTCAAGACATTTCTCCAGCATTGTTACTTATTCCTATTAAGTGTAATAAACAACACTAATACTTTTGGCTCTTCTTTCAATGTAACACAAAAAATGAGGAAAATGTGGGAGCATTCTTGTTTTTTTGCTGAGTGAAGAGACTCAAACTGTACAGCAGGGCCCTCTACTGGGCCGCAGAGCCACTGCAGGTAGAGTGGTGCATGTTTGGAATTGTTTGGGTAAGTTTGACTTCAAAAACACAGAAAAAAAACTTCCCTTCTTTCTTCACAGTCACTGGATAAAAGCCAGACTTTAGAAAAGTCCGATATCACCCGATGGTTTGGTGAGAACTGCAGTGAATATCTTCAGTTTTCTAATAAACTGCACTGCTGTTCCTGTATTACTACACATCTGCAAAAATGACCCCATGGTCAAAGTATTTTTGACCTTTACAAATCAAATGAATTATATACACTAAAAATAATGTTATTTAATTTGAATAACTCACATATAACTGTTTAATTTGAACAACTGAGCTATAACTTGACTGTGTGGAGTCACTGAAGTCAGTTTGAAACCCCTGGATTAGACTGAAAGTGTATCTGCTCCCCCTTGTGGACAACTTGCAGAATTCAGGGGCTAATTCAAAGTGCTCGGAAACAACAACAAAACAAACAAACAAAAGAAAACAACAACTACCAAACAATATGGCTCAGTTACAAAACAAACTATAATAAAATAAAAATATATATAAAGGAAACGCTACATAGATATGTTGACATATACTTTAATGGAAATTTGAACAACAGTAAATATTTTAAAAAATAAAATAAAATCCTAATAAAACATTTAACAACTGATTTTGAAAATCCAGAAAATAAAACAGATGTGTAACCTATAAATTTTAAACAATTCAACAACAATTCAAGAACCTAAACATGAACTGGAACAAGGGAACAAGAAACACAATAACTTAATAACAGGGAAAACATACATACATATTTTTTTTATGATTCATTCCCCTCATCAACTTGCTGAGCAGCTTCCTGCTCAGTGGCTCTGGGTGCAGGAGGTGGTGGGTGCTGCCGTGACATCAGCTCTTCCTTAAAAGTCTCAGGCAGTGACTGATGGGTAAAGAAGGCTCCCCTGCAAGCCTGACAGAGATACAAGCATATTTATTGCATTACACATCTCTGTCTAAACAATATTAACGAAACATTTCGAAGATCATTGCAGCCATTTTTTTCAGCACATCTTTCATGTAGTGTAGTAGAAACAGTGGCTTACAGCTGGAGGACCAGGCTGTAGTGGGGGAGGGTAAAGGTACCCAACATGTACAGGGGGCAGCCACATTTTGGGCAGGAATTGATGAGATGGAGAGGGATAGCTGCTGGCGTGATAGCCTGGCATGCTAACTGGAAAGTGAACAAGAGGCAGACGTGCCATCTGCCTGAATTCACTGAAAAAAGGTGAATCTGGAAGGAAAGATAAAGCATTATAAGCTACTGTACATTTAAAGACACAACTCTTACTCACTCTCAACACTGAAGACATTTTTAGGTTACTTCTGAGTAAGTCTAAATTTTGAGTTATTAAGTCTATTTATTTTTTTAGGGGTTAACCCAAAACTATGGATCAAGATGAAAATACACTAAAACACACAGAATTTAAAAGATCAGATGAAATGAGAAAAATAAGATATTATTTATTTACCCAGGAAATTCCTAAAAAATAGTGAGAATAGCCCAATAAATACAATAAATATTATAAATAAATAAAATAAATACAAGACAAGACAAAGTAGGTCAGTAATATTTAAAAAAAAATCACACAAAATTAGATGCACAGTGGAAAAGAAAAAAGAGATTCGTTTGCATGGATGTACACCCACATCAATGATTATGCAAATATTAACAAATACAGTTTATGAATGTAGTTTAAACTATTTAATTATATAGTTTATTGTTATATATGATGAAACAATAACACTGAATATTTCATCAAGTGGGTGCACCTCCAGCACAAGTTGTTAAACTTTGTGACAAGAATAATCAGCAAAGACCATAAACAAAATTATCATTAGTATTACTTTTATACTTTAAATAAGTCACAGTAAAATGTCTCACTTTGTATGAATTAGAATATCAGTGCTCCATGAGGTTTAAACCTGCTAACTTCAGCCCCTCTCTGTCCCTCTTAATGTCCTAAAGATATTACATTTGTGAAAAGACAAGTCAAACTATTCTCTCACACTTTTTTCTCTTTTTTTGTGCAGGTATTTAATTCAGAATCATGCATATGTTTTTAATGCATATGTAGATGCATTAAAAACAAATAATAATAATAATTTAAAAAAAAAAACCCAAAACAATCTATCTTTTTTTTCTTTCTTTCTTTATTCAGTAAGTGTTGACATAAAGTTGGAGCGGTCCATTTTAAAAAGGAAATGCTACACAACAACAGTCTAACCCTTTCAGTAATACACTTATCTGCATGACACATTCATTTAGCATTTTCAGAATTCACTAATGTTAGGACCTATTGTCCAGAAGTTCAGCAGAGGCTCTCATCGTTTTAGCATTGTTTTTGCCAGACTGAAGGGTTTTATTACAAAATAGCTTTTACATGATTTGAAAATGTGATTTGATCTGATTAATTGCCTCAAACTTAATTCATTTAAGTCTAATACTTCAGTCTGGCAGCCTGTCATCCTTCATCCATGAACTGAAAAGTTGACAAAAACAAAACTATATTGGGGGTTTTTTTGTTTTTGTTTTTTCCAAAACAATCTATCAACTGAAATCCTATGAAGGACATAAGAATGTCAGATTATTATTTCAAAATTTCAACTTACTAATTCAAATTTCTGTGAAAATAACTACAAATTGAGATAATAACCTTAAAAATTTGAGCTATTAAGCAATTAAGAAATTTTAATAGCGATATAGTAACCGGACAGTTGGCTTAATTCTGCCAGTCAAAAGTTCGTATTTATTGGCGGAAACAAGCTCCCATACATGCTAATACAGGAGAGAGAGAAAGATGTCAGTTGAGTTTTAAATTTTTTGCTAATTTTGCTAATTCGTTTAATTCGCTAATTCGTTGCTTATATTAACGACTTTCCCACTTCACGTTAATCCAGTCCGTTGAGCTCAACGTTTCATATTTCATAATTAACAGTATTAGCTTAGTGAGAGGTGTAAATTTACCACCAGCCGACGGCAGCACATCCCTGCTGTCGCGACAGCCGGACTCGGGCTGTCCTCCCGCCTCAGGCCTACTCCAAGGGTAGGCGGGTGGCGGGCACATCGGTTCAGATGTGGATGGAGCACCCCCATCTGGGTTCGAGGTCCCAAAAGCCTTGTCCCCCTGCGCGTTAACCCTTCTGGCTCCAGGCCGGGTCTCTTTCACGGCTCTTTTCATTTCCCTCTGTAGGGCGGCGATCTTCGTCCTCTCCGTTATCAGGTAGCATTTCCAGCACTGGCACTTCAAGAAAGGGCAGATTTTTGTGTGGCCCTTCTTCGGGACGATAATCCCGTGGTGTCGGCACCGGGCGCATTTTGGCTTCCCTGCGTAGTCGTTTGTCCCTGCTGAGTCTTTAGGTAAAGACATGGACATTTCATTAACCGTGGTGTCCGCACTAAATCAACCAAATGGGCCCACTCGTGTGACCCAACGTGAACTATGTTTAAAAAAAAAAGAGCGAGAGAGAGATACAGAGGAAAAAGTATCAATTTCAAGTCTGGGAAATCTGTCACTCTCATTGTCCCACGGGCAGTGAGCCAATCAAGTGCTGAGTTTCTCAATTTGCCTGACCAATCAAATTTGGCAAGTTGATTGGTCAGAGCAGGCTGCTAATGTCAGGTCACTCTGGGGCAAAAATGTTTCTCATTACATCTTAGAACGAAATGTACATTTTAGATAATTTTTTATAAGTAAAGATAAACCTACAGCAAAATGTCATTTGTACAGTATGTCATTCGTATAATTTCGTTAGTTTGAGAGTAAGTTTTGCAAAACCTCACCAAAACCTTGGACTTTTTTTTAATCCACCCAGTGCAGGTGTCAGCTGCAAAGTTTTTTTTTCCACTGTGCTGTACAGCTATAACACTTGCTTCAGTAACTGGGTCTCTTCTGCTGATTGCAGTGAAACCCTGCGCAATCTTGTATCAGCCTCCATAACAGCGCTATATAAATAAAACTGACAGCAGGTTTTTCCGACTTTCTTTTAAACAATGCATATGATGAAAGCGACATGAGGTAGTTTTGAGAGGCAAAAGATGTGGTGCTGGTTTGCATAAAGCATTTCAAGAACTTGGTGCTTTGAAATTTTTTAAGGATAATTTGGGGAACGAACCAAAGAAACCAAGAAAAAGTGAATAGGCTACGTGCACTTTTATTTAAGGTTTGTTTTTTTTTTTTGCAGTTTTTTCAAGGAGGAGCAAATGAACAGATCCTTGTTATCTTCTAGATAGAAATATGATATATAGCCTACTTATGCAAATTAAATCCTATTTAAGAAATTACTGATTTATAATTGCATTTGGAGCCTCTGAAGGCAGCACAAATGTTTGAGGAGAAACTATAAGATGTTGAAATCAAATAGTTGAACACCTCTTATCTCTTACTGCCCATCAAAAACAAACAAACAAAAAAACATTTAAGCAAATTTTTACACACAATAAATATTTTCAAACACAGCCTGAGGGTTAACATTTAAGACAGAGACAAAAAAATCTAGATCTTTTTTTTTTGAAGAGATACTGTTTGTATGAATTATTTCATTTTCATGTTAATTTCCTGGCTCAGAATTGGTCTTTTTTTCTTTTACTACATTATAATAAAAATGTCCCATAAATTTGAGTACATGAAAAAAAATCTGTTTTTTAAAAAAAGATTACCATGAACAGACCCAAGGGCGTAGATTTGGTTTTGGCATTGGTGGGGACGGATGATTCAACCACCGAACCCTGCCCTGTTTCTTTTTTTCCCCCCTTTTTTGTCTTTGCTTCTTGATAATAAAAAAAAGGAGAAATATACTTGCCTACATGTGCTATTCTACATGCTTTTAAACCATTTAAAATTACAATTCATAGTTTTATATGTGAAATATATAATGTTAAATTGCTTAAGTATTTTAGACTTTAGTTTACTTCAGCCATATTCCATATAAATCAGGTATCATACAAAAATAAAAATAGAGTCATGACAATAAAAGAATATGACTTTAAGAAATTAACAACATTAGTTCAGTTACAGTACACCAACATCTCTGATACATTAGCACTAAGGGAACACTGAATGACCTGCTGGTTTTTGTCCATAAAACTACTCATCTAAGATTACCACAAAGTAAAAGATCTCTCAGCAAAATTATGCAACATTTTAGGCACACTATTGCCCCTATCAACTCAGTGAGCTGGGATTTTTTATTCTAAACATGAACTACTGTTACAGCAACAGACACGGACTGTTGGTGTCCCACACAAAAACTCAATGTCCGCTATGTGAAGGAGCCAAACACATGCCTGCTCCTCTCGTTAACTGAGATAAACTGCTGGCATATTTGTTTTACATCTATACTGTCCAGCTCTCCTGGTGGACATGGCATACAGCAGCATTGTTTAATCTCATTTGAGTCACTGTTGACCTTAGCCATGTTTTTAGTCTTCTGAGAGCACTGAAGCTTCTTCCAGCCTCAGTATATGCGTTTTATCCTCAGATTAAAATTATTACTATGTGCTTGATGTGCCTCACCTTTGGCCCTGGCTCTTCCCCTCTGACTGCACTAGGACATATTGCCACATGATAAAATAACACATTGATTCGTGCCATATAAAAAGTGAGACGTGTCAATTCAGATTCTTTGTCAAATAAACACTAATGAATCAATTTACACCAGCAGCCTAACAATTGTTAATAATTATTTAGTATTAATTAGTATTTAATAAATACTAGTTAATCTACAGCACCAAATCATCAGTCAGTCACCTGTGACCTTGCCTCTTCACCTCTGTCCGAGCTACAACATGGCAGAGCTGCCTGTCACCTGATGAATAACAGTGAGACATTCCAAATACATGCAGCCACACATGTGCTTCAAATACAGTCATGAACCACCAAGTCATCATCCAACTTCACCTGTGATCTTGTATCACCATTGCTCTCTGAGCTTTGTGTTGGTTCTTCTGTCACCTGACAAATAGGACATACATGACAATAAGAATAAAATGTGGAGCTGCTTCAGTGTTTCTGTCAATTTGTGCAGATCTTGACTCATCAGTAATGTTTGTAGGGTGAGTGCATTTTAAAAACAATTTGTGCAAACTGCACTAAAAGGTGGAATATTTGCAAAATCATAACTACCTCATGATATTTTGTCTCAAAAATTAACCCTATGAATATGTCAGTACCACTAGGATGAAATTATTGTGTCACCAACATTTTAACGTTAGACATATAATTTTAACAGCCTCTGTAAACTAATACCCTGACTTGCTCGAGGCTGCCGTTTTCTCTGACAGTTTCAATCAAAATTAGAAATGCTACTGTGGGAGACTGAGATAACTGATAGTGCTGCATGTTGTGCAGTTAGTTTCCAAAACACGTTATTCATGGTTGCATACAGTTTTAGACTGATGTGGGCCAAAGCCTAGCATAGCCTGTAACGTTATTGTGACGGACACATTTTATGAGTGAACTTGACTTTAAGCGACTTACAGGTTTCTTTGAAAAATACTTTCTTATATCCAGGATCTTCCGTTTTCCTGCCGTCCTCCTCACAGCGCAGGTTTGCCGCTGCTAAAACTAAACAGAGCTCCCTGAAAGGCACAGCCAATCACATTGGCCAGATTTGTCACATGACGTAGGACTCCAGTAGAGAACGTAATTTGACTCTTTCTGCACCGCTGGATGGATGAGACGTTGACAGATCGTTTTTTCTTTCTATCGGGTTTGTTTTTCTTTATTCGCAGAGATCAAATTATTGGTGGGGACAATTCAATAATCGCTGGATATTGGTGGGGACACGTCCCTTCCGTCCATGCCAAATCTACACCCTTGAACAGACCCAAAGTCCTGAAATCCCTCAACCTTACCATGATCTGGCAAATCTACCCCCAGCTCAAGAAATGGGAACGCGACAGATCTATATTTTTTTTTTTTAGATCTGAATAGCTCTTTTCCTGCTACTTATTAACAACTGCCTCATTTATTTTTGTTGTAACTAAAGTTTTTTGTTTTATTTACATCACAGAAAAATTAAGCTGTAGCCGAAGGACATCAAACGTGCCTCTGACAAAACAATCCACACATGAGGAAAATTAAATCAAACATACCTTTAACCTTAGATTTAAATCACGGCAGAAGAAGAAAAATTAAATATAGTAAACCTCTCATGTTAGCCCAGCTCCAGATGAGCTCTTATCATCATCAAGTAACTTGACACTGAAACGTTATCACACTACTGGATAATAATGCAATTTTTGTACAAAAGTGTAATTTTGGTATGTTTAATTTTTTCCGGACAATTCCAAAGATTAACCCTCCCTCCCTCTGTAACTGATACACATTTCAATCCAGTTGCAGACTGAGCATATGAATAAAATGTAAATGAATTTGGTTTAAATTATGTATTTCTTTTCTCATAACTTTTTTTAAATTTTATTTCAATCTATAGCTAAGGGGATGAAGTTTTGGCCATCGATGCATTACATCCATGCTGTGGCTGTAGCTCAGGTCGCAGAGCAGGTCAGCCACAAATCAGAAGGTCGTGGTTCAATCCCAGGCTGCCTCCTGGCTGCTTATGCCAAATATCCTTGGGCAAGATACTAAAAAGCTTCTTGGATGAGAGGTGAAACGTCTTCAAGCAACTTAAAGAAGTCCAGATGCTTTTCTTTGCAAGCTCCTTTGACTACGATGACCTGGATGACTGAGAACCAGCAGTGGTCAGAGGGCCCGGTGGCGCCAGTGTCCGGCAGCCTGTCAGTGCACTTTGTAGCTGTGGCTACTTTCTCCACTGTCATATAAAGACTACGAATAAAAATAAAGTTTAATTATAGGATTAAACCCCCAGTAAACTAGTCTATATTGATGTACTTAAAAAAAAAAAATAGACCATGCACCGACATTTTTAATCAGTGAATGTGTTGCTCATAGTTGACTGAAAACTGCTAAATATTCTTCATTGCAATGAATACACTTGAGAAAACATTTCATTTTCCTGTTTATTTACACAGGGTGGGTGTTACATTAAAATTCCTCATCACCATTTTTATTATAAATACACCATTTTAAACAAGGCTTGACGACCCTCAGTAAAATACATCCTTCAAACCTTTCAAAATATAACAAAACAAAACGCTTTAATGGATACAGATGGATTTCATTTTTGCACCTTTTAAATGTTAGTTATTCATGCACGTTTAGAGTATGAAAATAAAATGATACAGATCCATTGTGTTTACAAAGGAGATTTAACTGAAAACAGCTATACGTAGTGTAAAATACAAATACTGGGTCTGGTGCAAAGCTTAAAGGTCTTTCTCAAAGAAATGCTAACTCATGGCTTATAGCAACTGCGCTCTGTATAATCGTCAGTATACTGTACAGACATTATTTGCCTTTGAAGGGGGAAAAATACTTGAAGTATTTGTGACATACTGGAACAGACTGTAAAAAGGCTTACCTGATAACACACTATTTATTAAATTATGGATAGCACTGCTTTTTCAGTCAGTTTACAGCATGAAACGTCTCCTAATACTCATCAACCCAGTAAAGTGTTAAACAGTATTTTGCAGGCACTTACAAAGCATGGTTTAGGCCTTTATTTAAATGAGTTCAAGGTTGGATGCAAGTTTCAAAATGGTCCACTGTTAAAACAAACTGATAAAATATTATATGCGCAAATGTGTTTCAGTGCTGTTGCATAAAATTCTTGATTACAGTGAAGGTGACAGTCCAAATTACACCATGGGTCTCTGGAAGACATCTGAGCAAGGTGAACTGTGAATCAGAAGAATTCAACACAAACATTAGACTTCCCTGAATTACACAATCACAAAATGTAAGTAATCAAATCATAAATGTCTACCTACCTTTTAAAGTGTCCAGAAAGGCTGGAATTTAATTGTGTTGGTCTTGAAGTTTGATGTGTAAAGTCCAGAAGTGTCTGACGGTGTTAATGGTCATATTAAGCTACATTATCGTTTCATTTGTGGGAGCTTGCTCTTGGAAGTCCAGGTTTTAAGACAGACAAATGGGAATGGAGAAGACTTCAGATACGGGTAGAGTCTGTACGGCAGTGTTGCCCAGGAGACAAAAGATCTTGAAGCTTGGCATATCCTTAAAGCGGTTTTATTAATCCTCAGGAGACTCAATATTCTGCTCTGCAGAGTTGCTTTTTATCTTTCTTTAGATAAAATTTTCAGAAATATACACATGTACAGGAATTTGAGTTTTTACATCCAATTTGGTTCTAACAGTTTAAGCTAAGGGTCATGAACACTTTTGGTTACAGTGTAACACGGTATTTCATTTAAGTGTTTTTGGAACAGTAAATGCTTATGATGTTAAACTTAAAAAATATCATGTATACTTGAAACATCTGTGATAGATACTGAAAATAATGAGCGGTTGCTAGCTGCTTACAGTACATAATCAGAAAGTCTGATGAGAAAGCATGAACACTAAATGTAAATGTGACATATACAATAAACAA
Source organism: Aulonocara stuartgranti (assembly GCF_965226115.1). NCBI lineage: Eukaryota > Metazoa > Chordata > Actinopteri > Cichliformes > Cichlidae > Aulonocara > Aulonocara stuartgranti. The sequence goes on from NC_138957.1 coordinate 29,176,339, forward strand.
AATAATTCAATTTGAAAGTTATGTAACAGCCCCATGCAGAGCAGAATAAAGGTAGTCTTTATTCCACTGAGAGTTAGGCATCTGGTGAGCATTGTGGCTTTATAGCACATCCTTCCCTTACAGATCAGTATCTGCGGCCATAGCTTGGGGAACTGTAGGAAGAAGAAGAGAAGGTTGTTGTGAAGCTTGATCCTGTAGCATCCATGCTGCCTCTTCTGGAGCCTGACCTGGAACCAGTTCTAGAGCCAGACCGTGAACCAGAAGCAGAGCCAGACCCACTGATGCTATAGGGACTGTAAAGGCCTTTGCTTGACTGAGATGAGGCTTCAAGTAGTCGCAGACCAGTTCCCTCCTCTGTCATGCTCCTTTCAATTGCATCCTTGTAGGAGATCTTCAGCTTGGTTTTAGGGCACGTGAGGTATTTTGAATATGCACTAACGTCTCGTAACTTCTGTGCAGTGCGTGCATCTAAGGTGCCCTTCCTCACGGCCTCATCTATGGAGACTCTGCCTGTAGCATCCGGTTCAATCAATCCACCGGTGAGATACTGGACCTCTAGGAACCGTTGTCCGGCCTCATAGTACAGCCAGCCTTTCTTTAGAGCTTGGGCTGCTGACATTTTGGTTTTAGTCCTTGGATCTTCAAATCCATTGTACGCCTTCTGAGCTAAACTGATACGGTCCACCATAATTTTATCCACAAGCCCTTTATTCATTGCATCTGCAACTGAGAATTTCTCTCCAGTGTTTGGGTCAAGGATGCCTCCTGTGCAGGCCTGAGCTTCCAGCAGCCTTTGACCTGTTATATTATCAACAAGGTTTCTGTGGATGGCCTCTGTGACAGACACCTTCTCTAATGTCTCTGTGTCTAAAATACCAGCTATAGGGCCAGTTTCCTCTGTTGGGTCAGTCCATGTGGTTGCTGGTGTTTTTATGGAAGGTATTGGGCTCATGGGGTAGGAAGAAGAGGAGCCAAAGGAGGATGAGCGTGATCTGCTTCCGCTCATATTTCCAGATAGCATGTCTGCAAATTCTGTGATGGACAGCATTCCTGATCGATACTGATCCAGGGCCGACTTATCAATCAAGCCCCTTGAGATTGCATCATCGATATCATACTGTCGACCAGACCTCCTATCAATGATCATGGATTTCACAACTCCGTCAGATGAAGTGATAGTAATTTCCTCCCATTCACACTCCTGCTCTGCAAGTTCTAGATAGGTCTGGTGGTCAATAAGTCCTTTCTGATACGCTTCATACACAGACATCTCTTTGCCAGACTCTGGATCGACGATGACAACCCTTCGTTTGCGAACAGAAGATTTGGACGATGTCTTTCTCTCACGCTTCTTTTCTTTCAGTAGCAGAAGAGCAAGGCCGGTCTCTGGGTCTATCATACATCTCTCCATCAGCTGCAGGTAGGTGAGGTTTTCCTCAGTGTTGGGGTCAAAGAAGCCCTTGGTGTCATCAGAAGGGTCAGTGAGGATACCATTCATTTCTTCATCAAAGAGGCCACGTTCATAGGCTGTTTCTACTGGCAATCGGAGACTCTCTTGTGGATCAATTATTCCACCAGTAGCGATCTGAGCCTCCAGCAGACGAATGCCATGGTCTTTCAGAATGAGTCCCTTTTTCATTGCCTGGAAAAGAGAGATAACCTTGCCAGAATAAGGGTCTTTGTAGCCTGTCACAGCTCGCTCAGCTGAGAGGAGTTTGTCTTTAAACTCTGGACCAACAACACCCATTTTAACAGCTTCATTGACATTTAGTTTTAGGTTCTTAATTGGATCAATTACATAACCTGTGGCAGCTTGAGCCTCAAGAAGCTCAAAGGCAGTCCCTGGTCTGATCATGTTTTTCTTCATCGCTTGGTAAATTGATAGACGGTCTTTGCTTGATTCTACAAACACACCAGCAATACAGCTGGTCCCCTCAAGGTACTTCTTCACATCCCTGCTGACCTCCTCCACTGTGATGATCCCCTCAGTGAGATCACTGTATGTCTTTTGGTTGATAATCTGCGAGCGGAGCAGCTCATCCACAGTGATTTGTTTTCTTAGACCCTTAAAGAGAAGCCTTCTGTCTGCCAGTGAAAGCAGCCGCAAACCACTTTCTTTATCCACTCTGCATCTTTTCAGCAGCTGAGCATAGGACTGTTTCTCATCTGTTGTTGGATCAGTATAACCTCGCACATCCGCAGTAGGCTCAGTTATTCTCTCTAGTGTCTCCTTGTTGATGTATCCACGCTGCATGGCAACATCTATGGGGAGATGGAAGTAGTATTCAGGATCCATCAGTCCTCCAGTGGCATTCTGGGCCTCCAAAAGCCTTAAGGCATAATCCTCAGATATGAGGTCTTTTTTCATTGCCTGAAAGAGAGAAATCACTTTTCCAGTGTATGGATCCTTGTAACCTGTAACTGCTCTCTCAGCAGAGAGAAGTTTATCATGGAGTTCAGGACCTACAAGCCCCTTACGTACAGCTTCATCAACTGTTAGAAGTTCGTCTTTAACTGGATCAATCATGAATCCAGTCGCAGCTTGGGCCTCAAGGAGATTCAAAGCAACTTCGGGCTTAATCTTTCCATTCTTCATAGCCTGGTAAATGCTGATCTTGGGAGGACTGTCTGACATAATTCCAGCAATACAACCAGTGCCAAAGAGGTACTGCTTTACTGTTGGCATTTCCATTACTTCCCGAATATTCATCTTTTCTTGTTTCAGAAGGTTGTATGTGTGCAAGTCAATAATTCGGGCATTGTACAGCTCATCAATCGTAACCCTTCTTCTGATTACATCACATGACATACTCTGCTCAGACTTTAGTGTCTCCCTTTGTTCAATTATTTCAATGATGACAATTAGCATTCTTTCTCTTGTGATTTGCCCCAAGCGATACTGCTCCATGAGGCGGCGCCTCTCTTCTGCTGGAAGAAAATTTGAGTTCATGACTTCCCAAATGGTCATACTCTTTCCTGCAAAACTCTTGAGTGGGATGTCAATTTGAGTATTAGCTAGATCTGTTTGGGCTTGCTCCTCTGAGTACTGGTAAGACTTCTCAACAGGAGCAGGAGATTCAACCTCTGACAGGGGGAGGTAGCACAGACCAGTGTTGGGCTCTCTTTTGCATTTCTCCAGCAGCTCCTTGTAGGTCACTCTTCCATTGGTGTTGGGATTAGTGAAGCCCTTAACATCACCTGTGGGTTCACTGAAAGATTTAGCCATTTGTTTGCTGAAGTAGCCACGCTGAATGGCCACATCATTGGGAACACGATGGCTGCTAACTGGATCAATTATCCCTCCAGTGGCAAACTGGGCTTCAAGAAGAGGAATAGCATGCTCCCTCAGTACAAGCTCTTTCTTCATGGCTTGCAACAGAGAAATTTTATTGCCTGTATATGGATCTTTGTATCCTGTCACTGCTTTTTCTGCTGAGAGGAGTTTCTCATGAAGCTCTGGACCAACGACTCCAGCTTTCACAGCATCATCTACAGAGTATTTCAGGTTTTTGACCGGATCTGTTATGAAACCAGTTCCTGCTTGGGCCTCAAGTAATGTGAGCCCAGTGCTCTGTTGCAAAATACCTTTTTTTATTGCTTGATAGATGCTTAACTTTTCATCTGAATCTCCCATTGTGATACCATCAATGCGGTCTGTGCCCCGCAGGTACTTCCGGACTTTATCAGTTTCACTGACTTCTTTGGGTGTCTTTTTACCATTTTGGAGTTGCTCAAATGTAGCCTTATCAATGATGTTGGAATCAAGTAATGAACTGGCAGTGACTGGAGCCCTTAAGCCTTCAAAGCAGGCCTCTTCTTTTGTTTTGTCTTCTTTTTCATCAACCATTGTTATCACAATCTTTATCAGCTTTTCAATTGTCACATAACCCATTCTGTACTGGCGAATAAGTTCTATCCTTTGTTCCTCAGTGATGTATTCAGAGTGTATGATTTCCCAGATTGTGACTTTCCTCCCTTTGAAAGGTCCATACTCCAGTTCCATGGTGGCTTGGTTCAAAGCTTCCTTTGTTTTAGCTTCTGTAATCTGTTTGTCTTCCTTTGGCTTTGGAGCCTTCTTTGAGAGAGAGAGCAATGGAAGTCCAGTTTCTTTGTCTATGACACATTTATTCAAGAGCTGAGCATAAGTTGCATCCTCTTGTGAGTTGGGATCACAGAAGACCTTTGTCTCGTCTGTGTTTGTGTTCAAGGTCTTGCCGATTTCTTCGTCAAAATACCCACGCTTGCAGGCGATTTCATGTGGGATGCGATAGCTTTTAATGGGGTCAATAATTCCACCTGTTGAAAGTTGTGCTTCTAGCAGACGGATGCCATGTTCTCTCTTGATAAGGCCTTTTTTCATGGCTTCAAATAGAGATACATTTTTTCCTGTGTATGGATCTCTGTAGCCACTGATAGCTCTCTCTGCTGACAGAAGACGCTCATGCAGCTCTGGGCCAACAAGACTCGACTTAACAGCTTCATCAACGGGGACTCTTTCATTTTTTACAGGATCAATTATAAACCCTGTTGCTGCTTGAGCTTCAAGAAGATTCAAGGCCGTTTCTGGAGAAAGTAATTCTTTTTTCATAGCTTGATAGAAAGGCATTTTCTCCTTGGTTGGTTCATAGAACAGTCCAGCAATGCTGGGCGTCCCATTCAGTGCCTTCTTCACAGGATCCATCTCAGAGATCTCTTTAACTGTTATCTTTCCATTACTCAACTTGTTGAACACATCTTTGTTTATAACCTTGGACTCTAGCAGTTCATTGGCAGAGACTGGAGCCCTCAAGCCATTGAACACATTTTCCTTGTTCTTCTCCTTGTCTTCCACAACAGTGATGACAATTTTGATGATCTTTTCCACTGTGATCTTGCCAGTCTTGTACTGACGGATCAGCTCTCTTCTTTGTTCTTCTGTGAAGTATTCTGAATTTATGACTTCCCAAATGGTGACAGTTTTTCCTTTGAACTTTCCAAAAGGAACATCAACGTTTGATTTACTGAATATGTCTTTAGTCTCCACATCTGTGTATGTTCTCTCTGTTTGAGCTGCTTTCTCTGTCACTGTTAATATCAGCAGGCCAGTCTCTGCATCCTTGTTGCATTTTTCCAGTAACTGTTTATAAGTGAGTTGCTCCTGTGTGCTTGGGTCAATGAATAACTTGCAGTCATCGCTGGGATCGCTGAGTTTTTTGTTGATATCTGCATCAAACTGACCCTGCTTGTAGGCTGTTTGAAGGGGAACTCTGTGGCTGTTGATGGGGTCAATAATGCCACCAGTTGCAAGCTGTACATCTAGGAATTTGGTGGCCTGATCCTTCTCAATAAGTCCCTTCTTCATGGCCTCAAAAAGAGAGATTTTGGCTCCAGTAAAAGGATCTTTAAAACCAGTGGCTGCCCGCTCTGCAGACAGCATCTTGTCATGAAGTTCAGGGCCAATTAACTCCTCCTTAACAGCCTCATCTACAGACAGAAGCTTGTTTTTCACTGGATCAACAATGAAGCCTGATGCTGCTTGAGCTTCCAGGAGCATTGTAGCAGTGTTTGGAGTAATCTTCTTCTCTGTCATGGCCTGATAGAGACTCATTTTTTCTTTGGAAGGAGTCAGGACGCCTCCAACACAGCTCTCTCCCTTAAGATATGCTTTTAGCTTCTCTGTTTTTCCGAGTTCTTGTACAGAAACTTTGCCCTTTTTCAATTTATCAAATTCCTTCTTGGTCAAGACACCAACTTCATGAAGCCTTTCAGCAGGAACCTTCTCTCTTATTCCGTCAAATGCCAACATTGATTCTCCATCTTTCTTCAGCCCATCCTCAACAGAGCCATTGAAAACTTTCTTTGTTGTTCCTACCATTGTCATAGCAACTAGCTGTTCCTCCGGGACCTCATCGGTCTGAACTTCGATTTCTTTTGTTGTTGATGAACCCTGCTTTGAAGCAACCTCAAGATTCTGAAGTCTCTCTCTGAGCTTTTTGTTCTCCTCTTCCAAAAGTTTTTCTTGTTCAATCCTTTTCTTTTCTAGCACATCCAATTCTCTCTCTCTGTTTTTCATCTCTGCTTCAGCCTCCTTTTGTTTCTTTACAGCTTCATCCATAATGGCCTGAAGTTTCTTCCTTTCCTCGTCCATTAGCTTACGCTGATGTTCTTGTTCATCTTTAAGAGCCTTGGCCTTGTTTACTTCATCCTCAAACTGCTTTTCAAGCTTCTTTTTCTCATCTTCAACAGCCTTTTCTCTCTTCAACAGGACATCCTTCTCAGTGATGAAAGACTGCTGAAGTATAGCTTTCTGCTGCTCAATTTGTGCTTGTTGGGCATTTTCCATCTGTTAAGAAAAATATATTTTTTTAAAATGGCAGTAAACTGTTAGTGAAATATCACTCATCAATAAATGCATCTTAGATATTTGAAGAAATAACTCAGTATATCTATATATTTAAAATATCAATAACACTCATGTCTCTATGAAGCTACGGTTAGCAGTTAGTTAATTTAGCTAGACTGGGTACTGCTAATCTAGCTTTTCCCAATAAAAACAAAATTCAGCCCCTTAAAAAAAACACACACACACATATTGTACTGCTACTATATCCTTCTGTAATGTATTTAAGCATGCTAACACAAACACTCTACTGTCACTTACATGTTTAACAGGACAATATTAACTATAAGCATCTTTAAACTGAATAGCAGTGTTAATACAGGCCACAATACCTCTTTAGATTTCTTCTGAAGCTCCTCTGCATCCTTTTTCAGTTTCTCTTTCTCCGTTTCAAGGTCTGCTAGGGCTTTCTTCAGGTCATCAGCTTCTCTCGTGCTCTGTAGCCTCTGTGTCTCCAACTTCTGCACAACGATTTCTGTCGTTTGTTTTTCAGTCTGTTGGAGACGAGTTTTTGCTTCGTCGGCTTGCTTCTTGAATTTCTTTGCCTCCGTTTCAGCTTTAGCTTGAGCATCGCTGAGCTCTTTCACCTTCACTTTCAGTTTCTCTGCTTCAGCTGCAACTTCAAACTGCCTCTTTCGCTCGGCTTCCAGGGATTTCTGGAAATCCTCTGTCTCCTTATCAAGGCGCTGTTGGATCTGTTGTTTGTCCTCCAAAAGTTTTTTAGCTTTTTCCTGTGCCTGGTCCTTCTGTTTCTGGAGTTCCTCTGCTTCAGCTTTTAGTTTTGTAGCCTCTTGGATGGCCTGCATTTTCTCTTTTAGCATTTTCTCTGCAAGTGCCCTCTGTTCAGCCAAGTCAGATTCAGCAATCTGCCTTTGTCTGGCAGCTTCTTCAGCTTCCACGCTGAGTCTAGCAGCTTCCTCTGCAAGGCTCTTCATTTTCTCTGCTTCCTCTGCAAGTAATTTCTGTGTACTGTCTTTGTCCTTCTTCATCAGGCGCCGGTTTTCTTCCTCAATTTTGAGCTTAAGCTTCAGGAGTTCTTCCATCTGGATCTTGACTTTCGACAACTCATCCTCCACCTGTGCCTTTTGCTTGACAGCGTCATTTACTTCACCTTTAACTCGCTGAAGCTCTTCATCCAACACCTTCTTCTGCTTATCAGTTTCATCCAGCTGAAGTTTAACCAGTGTCAGTTCCTTCTCCACCTGCGACTTCTGTGTAAGTGCTTGTTCTGCCTCTTTTTTGTGCTTGGCCATCTCTGCATCAGCCTGCTGCTTCTGCTTTAGTGCTGCTTGCTCAGCTGCAGCTCGCTTAGAGGCCTCTTCCTCTGCTTCTTTTCTCAGTTTCTCTGCATCCTTCTGAGCTTTGGCCTGTTTAGCGGCTTCTTCTTCTGCAGCTTTCTTCAGCTTTTCAGCTTCTTCTGCTTTTTGGCGGAGCAAGGCAGCCTCTTTCTCAGCTTTCTCTTTGGCTTTCTGAGCAGCTTCTGCAAGTTTCTTAGCATTTTTGAATTCGTCTTTAAGCTTCTCCTGAGCAAGGCTATCTTCTTTATTCTTACTGAGAACATCTTGAGTTTTCTGCTCTGCGGCACTGCATTTTTGTGCTGCCTCTTTGGCTACAATGACCTGCTTTTCTGCCTCTTTCTCAGCTTGCTCTTTCTGCTTATTCGCTTCTTCTGCGTTCTTTTTGAGGCGTTCGACTTCCTCCTGAGCAGCTTTGCATTGACGAGCTGCCTCCTCTTCGGCTGCAGTTATCCTCTTCACCTTCTCCTCAGCCTCTTTCCTCTTCTTCTCTTCCTCTGCAGCAAGCTTTTTTAGTTTGTCTGCCTCTTTTTCAGCCTTAAGTTTGCTCTTCTCAGTCTCATCTGCAAGATACTTCAGTTTCTTTAATTCACCCTCTAGATCTGACTTCTCTTTTGAGGCTTTCTCAAAGTTGATTCTGATGATATGAATCTCCTCTTCGACCACCTTCTTTTGCCTCAAAGTTTCTTCCACAATAGTTTTTTGTCTCACCAGCTCAGAGTCAGATGAGCTCTTAAGGTGTGTGATTTTCTCCTCAATCTCTAGCTTATGCTGAGCAGCTTGGTCCTCCAGCAGCTTTCTTTGATAAGCTTCCTCCTCAGCTTTTCTCTTTAGTCTTTCATTCTCTGCTTCTTTAGCTTTGAGGGCGATTTCCGCTTCAGTCTTTAGCCGAGTTGCCTCATTGATAGCAGACAGTTTTTCCTTAAGGATTTTTTCCGCCTCAGCTCTTTGCTGGGCTGCCTCATCTTCTGCAGTCTGCCTCTGCTTCTTCGCCTCTTCGGCGACTGATCTCAGTCTAGCAGCTTCCTCAGCCAGTTGTTTCATTTTCTGCGCTTCAGACTCAAGAAGCTGTTTGCTCTTTTCTGTGTTTGACAGTGTCACCTTCTCAGCTTCAGTCTTCATCTGTAGCAGAGCGTCCATTTCACTTCTGACTTTAGCCAGTTCGTCTTCGAGCTGTTTTCTCTGTTTTTCTGCAGCATTCACCTCGTTCTTCAAACGCTGGAGCTCACTATCCAACAGACCCCTCTGCTGCTCAGCATGTTCAAAGTCAGCCTTTAAGCGTATGCATTCTTGCTCTGCAGAAAGTTTTTGTTGGGCTATCTGTTCAGCAAATTTCCTCTGTTTTTCCAGCTCCGTTTCTGCATTCTCCTTCTGTTTAAGTGCAGCATCTTCAGCTTTAGCCCTTTTCTTGGCATCTCGCTCTGCTTCAACCTTCTGCCTCTCTGCTTCCTCTTGAGCCTGACTCTTCTTTTGAGCTTCCTCCTCAGCTTGTAGCCTCAAGCGGAGGGCTTCATTGGCTTTCTGTCTCCATGTTTCCAGCTCTTTCTCTGCTTGCTCCCTGGCTTTGTTAGCTTCTTCTTGTTGTTTCCTGAGTTTTTCGGCTTCCTCCTGTAGCTGAAGAACAGTTCCCTGCTCTTTCTTGAGGGATTCTTCCAGTTTTGTTGCCTGTTCATTGAATGACATAGCTTTGGTTTGCAACTGTGTGGCAGCAGACTTCTGTGCCACCTCTTCTACAACTTTAATCTGCCTCAGTTTTTCCTCCTCAGCCTGTTTCATGCGCCTCTCTGCCTCTTCGGCTTGTAGTTTAAATTTCTGCAGGTCATCCAGTGCTTTCTGCTTTTGTTTGGCTGCCTCTTTTTCGGCTTCAGATTTACGCTTTAGCTCATCTTCAGCATTTTTCTTTTTCTGAGTCTCCTCAGTCACCTGTTTGCGAAGCCTTTCCGCCTCGTCTTGAGCAGCCTTCCTGAGCTTCTCAGCTTCAGCAGCTTTGTCTCTGAGCTGCTGTAACTCAGTCTCAGCTGTGCCCTTCTGTTTCATTGTTGCCTCCAACTGAATCCTAATTATGTGGATTTCTTCCTCGATCTTGGTACGACTGATGAGCGCCTCTTCCAGCTGCTGACTCTTGGACTTGATCTCCTGCTCTGACAGACTCTTCAGCTGATGCAGCTCCTGCTGAATGTTTTGCTTCTGTTTTTCAGCATCCACTGCAACGTCTTGTCTCTTATTGGCCTCTTCCTTCATCTTTAACTTCAGCTCCTCGGCCTCTTTCTCTGCTTTGGCCACAGACTTAGCGTGAGCTTCAGCCAACTGTTTCTGCTTATCTAATTCCGCCTGCATCTCTGCCATCCGTTTCCTCTCCGCTTCTTTAACTTTTTCAGAAGCTTTCTGCATTAATAAAAGAGTGAAGGGAGCTGCATGTTAGAGGTTTTACATTATAAAATACAACTATAGGCATAGTTATGGCTAAATATACACAACACAGATTTTTAACTGGAGAGATAATTCTGCATTGGGAAATGCTTTTCACGTTCATTTAACGTATGGCACACAATGTATGACACTTTACTTCACAACACCGGACAACACTACAAGTTGCTTTCATGCATAATCTGTGTAAAAAGTCTGGTAATATTATACGGTCATTATTATTGTGGAGTTGGTAAAAACAACTGCAAATTCTGTTTACAAGTGAACTCATCACAGTGTTAATATTTTGAAGGTGTGGAGGTTTTGTTGCTGGTGTTGTATTTTAGTGAAAAACTTGGATATGTAATCGCTAGAATTTAATTCAGTCACAATTTTATACATTTCTCTCCACCACTCATTGATTTTCTTAACATAAATAGGTTTATTGAAAAGTGTAAAATAATAGGAAAGAAAATAGGCAAATGATAAATAATTAGCAGCATGCAAAAAGTGCCGAGTGCAGATTAAATAATCAAACATATATATTTTTGCAGCAATCGGGATGAAAAGAACATCGAGCGTAGTGATGCAGCAAACACAGCATGACTTCATGTAACATTTAACACAGCAAGCTTGGATTTAAATGCACGTGACACGACACAAATCCAAGATCCCTCAAGTCTGAGATGAGTTCTGTTAGATAAGAAGGTGTTGTTGTGGTGACTGATACCTACAAGGAAGGTTCAACACTTTAGAAACCTGTCACATTGACCTTTAAACTGACGTCTGGTTTGAGAGAGGAGCTGATTTCTTTTGTAATAGAACATAGTTTCCACATTTTATTTGCTAGAGGAAATCATTAGAAGCAATCACTCAACTGTCATTTATCAAGCTCCCTTGTTCATAAGGGGCTGCCACAGCAGCTAGCTCTGCGTGTTTGATTTGGCAGATTTATCGGGCACAACAAGTAGTAAAATAAACAACAACAAAAAAAAAAATTTGACTGGCTTTGCTGCTTGTCTTTCTCTTTAAAACTAATCTTTGAGTTTTGGACGTGTGAAAACACCGCTCCCATTCAGGGATTTTAAAAATCTAAAGGCTAATCAGAATGTGAAATCTTAATTTGCTGTGGTGCTAAACAGTACCGTCAACAATCAGCTACATTATAATTTGATTTATTAAGGCAAGAGAAACAATTATAATAGCTTGCAAATCTCATTAAATGACAATATCTAGACTTCCAAAACCAACATCTTACAGTAAGCTGATGCTCAGCCAGAGAAATTAAAGTTCCTAAGTTATTACTGAACCAAGAACACCGTCAATAATGAAAGATTTCCAAATACGCGTGAACCTTCCCTTCACTACAGACACGAATCTGACGTGAAGACGAATGAAATGGGCTGAGAGGATTGTTTTTAAATACCTGGTGCTTTGGGGTTAATTCATCTCTTAAGCACGTGATTAATACTCATCATGACAAAGCACTGGCGAGCAGGTCAAAGGGATCAAACAAAACAGAAAGTTAGAAAGGAAGAAAAAAGGGCGGGGAGGGGAAGCAAAGGTAAATTTTAAAATAATGCATCTGAGAAGGTAGGAAGCCTGAAGCCTTTAAAATACGAGTGTGGGGGGTTTCAGGAAGAAATGAAGAAGTGATTATCAAATTTAAATTGTTGGAAAAGCAGTTGAGCAGTTTGAAAATGTGACTGAATTCAGGGCCAAATCACAGTCATGTTTACAGATCGTGTGAAATGATTTGGCTAAATACACATAGTGTCGGGGAATGAGAGACATATAGCGTAGTGGGGATGTGATGTGCGGTAACAGTAGGATGAAATTGTTTGCTTCAGCACTGTATGCCTAAAATTATGTCTGCACTCTTGGTAACAGACACACAATTTTGATGCTGTTTGATGGAAAACGATTTGCCATACATTACATTAGTGAGGACTTAACTGCACTGTTGTGTCTACTGAGTGTGCACACTTACCTCTTCTTCCTCCAGGCGGCGCTGTGTGTCTGTGATGAATTTGATGTACTGACTGGTGAGAGTCAACAGCTCACTGTAGCGTGTTCTCAGCGTAACATACTGAAAAAAACAAAGTAAAATTCACTTCACTAAATCGAATGAATGATTATTCTTTTTTTAGTCATATATCCTCATATGCGATGCTCTCCTCTTGACTTTTAATGTGAGGAGAAAGCAGAATGTATTCCCAAAATGCCAAAATGGGCAGAGGTGACAATTTCGGGATAATCATTGAGTTAGTTTCATGTTTAAAGAACAAATATGCCTGATTAACAGTCTTCTTCAACATAATTAAATACAAGCAGCTTATAGATCTTTATTGAAGCTGCATTTAGTTTCCCTTCTGTTAGTTTCCATCATGTTCTGCTGAGATTTGCACAGATTTTTCCTGTTGGCAGCTAAACACAGTGACAGGTTAACCATCATGAAAGCTTCCCCTACTTCCTTCACAGCCAGACTGTTCAAAAACTGTTGGTCCTGCTGTGTCTGACTGTTGAAAGCTAGAGTCAATCAAAACATGTCCCGATATGTTGGACGAGGAATAAGAAATAAACACGCTGTTCAGTCCACATGAAGTGGAACACCTGGTCCACCTACTGCTGGCAGCTCAACAGCTGTGTTTGTAAGGCCTACCTCCTGAATGATGTTATCGGATGCACACTCCATTTTGGGCTTTTTCAGAGGAGATGCTATGGGATCCTGGAGGGCTTTGTAGGTCAAAATCTGGAACTCGTAGTCCTGAAAACAAGAAGGGGGAAAAATTAATGTTAAGTTAAGCAGCAAACTTTTATTTTTTTAAAAGTTGAAAATTTTCAGTATTTACTTTGACAGAGTCGATATAAGCCTTTGCATTTTTCTGGCAATTTTCAACCTCCTCCTTGTTTTTCTCAATTTCTCCCAGGAGTTTCTGTAAATATGATTTAAAACAGAGAATATATCATGATTAGAAACTATTTCAGTGCATACTTCACAAACCAAGCATGATTCACACCAGGGGAGTCAAAAATATAAGTGGAGTGAATTTTTTTATTTTTTTGTGACACCCCAGTGAACACCAGAGGGCATGATGACTCTTCTACGCTTTGCCCCACACAACTTATTCTTTCCCTTTACAATACCTTCTCCTGTGCCAGCTGCTCCCTGAGAGCCTTGCTGTCCCCGATTGGCACAGCCTGAATTTTCTCCTGCCTCTGCTTCGCTTCTTCGAGCCAGCGGATGAGCCACTCGTAACTTTCGCGGTAGGAGTTCATGTTGCGCCCCAGGAGGCCGAGCTCCCGCTGCCTCAGGTCCATCTGTGCAAACACAGCTTGCCACCGCTCCAGGAGGCTTCCGACCAGTTGACGGTAATGCTCCAGATCAGCATCGCGCTCGCTGTGAATCCTCGTCATTTTGTCATTCATAGCCGTCGCCCTCCTAAGCTCGTCCTGCAGGCGGTCGAATATCACCTGGTTGGCCTCTGCTTCGGCACGCATGGACTGCACACAGAAAACAGCAAAATTACCACAAAAATGAAGCAGTCTGACACAGAAACAAACCTGGAAAATGCAGAAACATCTTGATACCTTCAGCTGACTGCGCTGATCCTCCACTTCCTTCTCATCACCAGGAACTTTACTGACGTCGCGCAGACGAGTCTCGTAACTCTTCAGCGTGTCTTCTGCATCTTTAGTGTTTCTGATCACGACATCGATCGTCTTCAGCCTGAAAACAAGATGTTCGCACTTTAGGAACAGCAAAAAAACGCAAACACATAGCTGTGGCTTAAAATCCATCAGCAAGTTCTTGGGAGAATCGCTAAGCCTCACTTGTCCAGGTAGACCGAGGAGAGGCCGTAAACATGATCCATCTTCTTCAGAGTCATGTCCAATTCAGAGCGCAGCATCGGGGCGGAGCTGGACTGCTGAGGAGAAGCCAGAACCTCCTCGGTCTTTTCAGCAATGGAGCTCAAGTCGTTCTTCAAGCCCTCCAGCTCAGACTGCACTTTCTGTTACAAACAAACAGGAAGATAACTTGCTAGACGACCACTTATTGTTTACTCATATTTATTTCTGCATTCATCTTTGTGTTTTGCACCATTTGCTCTGCCGTCTTCAGGGCGCAGGCTTTCAGTGGTTCCTTGTCGACAGGCTGGCGGAGACGCGTCACCGTTCGATTCTCGCAGCCTTCCAGCCTCAGCCGAAGGTCCTTGATCTTCGTCAGGTAGGTTTTGCACACAGTCTCGTCTTGCTCTCCTAGTTGGAACAACACATATTGGATTTTATATGTATTTAAAAGACGACTAAATCTCTTTATATAAGCCATTTTTAGCAATTTAAGAATTTGAACTAACTGTAAGAGGTGCAGTATTAGTTTCAGGATCCTAAAAGTTAAAGCAGTTATTTCACAGAATTGCCTGTGTTTCTCTGGATGGTTAAATTTTTGTTAACCAATTTAATCTCCTAAGAATAAAAAAAAAATTCTGATTTCTCAAAAAATCATAAATCTCATTAAGCTAGATTAGAATTTTCCATGATCTGCAAACTGAATGTACTTCTTCATGCATTAATTGTTCCATGTTGGCTATATTTCATATGTGTTAATTTGATCAATTAAGTGCTTTTTCCATTCGTTGATTAATAGTGGGGATCAGCTGCCATTAAAATCCATGCTCAGAGACAGGAATGCATTGATAAGTGATGTTAGGAGGGATTCCCAGAATCTATGAGGATGATTAAGTTGATTGAGGTGAAGCATGAAATGAAACATGACAGAACAACAGCTCTCAGCCAGTCAAAAGCTCCTAGCGCACATCGGCCACTTTATTGGAAACACCTTACCTGCTCTGGGTGGCACATAGTCTGAAATGTGAATGCAACAGTCAACTTACACACAAATGACTGAAACACAACTCGTGCAAATGAGAAATGATTTAAAAAAAATATGTAAACAGAACACAGACATGAAAATGTTTCAGGAAATGCTGAGGTGATAAAAGAAACTGATGTTTCAGAAAGAAACTGTGCAAACCTTGCTCTGCAGAGCTGACCATTGTGTTGTAGTGCTGGTTGGCTAGGTTGTAGTTGGACTCCACCTGCATACGATCCTCAGCCCCAAACATCTGGGAGTCCTGGCTGTCTCTCAGGAAGTCCTGATAGTGCTGCTCCAGGTTCCTCAGTGCTAGTCGGTACTCCTCCACCCTCAGCGTCTTAAACTACAGTGGTAACAAGGATGGTGGCTGATATCAAACATTATGAAAACAGCAGTTCAATAGAAAGCTGTGTCTGTATGTACAGTACCGAGGAGAGTGCAATTATCAACTATAAACCAAGTAAAAATAATGTTTCATAATGTTTTTGAAGAAAAATCAATTGATCGTAACAACAAATCTGCACATGCATAATCATTACCTATCAATATTTTGGGGGGAAGTTTTTATGAACTGTTTTGACAGCAAATTGATATACTAGAGAATAACTAATGTGTACTGTTCTGTTCAGCAGATCTACTGACAGGATCTTGAGTTAATCTTAATCTGTCTTACCCAGATATCCTTCCACGTATCCTCAGATACCATCTAGACATAGTTCGCACTTCCATTTCTGCATAACATGTGCAGCTGAGTAATCTTTGAAGTTTTGCTGTCTATTATTAGCCCCATTAGAGTTTTTCTGCCTCACAGGCATAAATCTAATGTTATTGCAACATGAGGTAAAATGCACCCCAACAGCAGTCATTTCAGCCCTGCTTTCATTGATACCACCAAAAACTATTTTCCGAAAGGTTTCACATTGTGCTGTTACCATGCTGATGTTCCAGCTTTTAATGATGTGGATGTCTCTCATCAGGTACTGCCAGGACAGCAGGCTCTTCATGTCCACAAACAGCGTCTGCCACATGTTCTGCAGCCTCTGGAGGTTTCCGTCCAGCCTGAAGAACGTGAGGTGGAGGTTAGTCTCCAGCGTGTGCACACACAAACGTGCGCATGCGTTACAAATTCAGCCGGGTGTTCTTTGACTCACCCGGCAACACTGTTCACAGCGTCCCTGTTGGTGGGTGGAATCAGGAAGCAGATAGATGGGACAGACGCCTCGTTGCCTTTATCATTCAGCACCTTCCACTTGTAGGGCTGCGAGTTATTCAGCAGAGCGCATTCATCGCCTCTGTGGACTGTGATCTGGAAGAAGATGAAAACAGCAGCTCATAACTGGCTAGATTTTACTGTATATTTTTTTTAATGTTATGTCCTTTCAGCGTAATAGAAGTGAACCAAAGCAGGACACAAGTTGAAACTCAATTAAGAATTTCACACTCACCATAAACAACTTAGGAAGTCTATGGCTTACCTCCATCTGCTTGAAGTCACAAACAGCCTGGACGGGCAGCTTTCCCTTTATCGGAGTAGCAGGGTTACGTGGTTTCAGCTGGACGATGGTCTTGGCTCTCCGCTTCAGGCCTTCCAGGTGAGTTTTGAACTCATTCAGTTGCTCTTTCTCATCCTGGGAAGAGCACATAAAATTCTCAAACTCTAATTCAATAATTCAAAGACATGCAGCCTAAAACGAAGCTCCCACAAACAGAAGAGTAAATATTTCATGCTGCTTTAACGGTGTGGATTTGTTTGCCAGTTCACAGTTTCTGGATGAGCTTAAAGGAGCAAAACACTGGTGAATAAACCCACAGCTGCATCCTGAAGCAGATCTTCCAGCCGTGTGACCGTGATGGTGCGGTCGCAGGTGTACTTCCTCTTCATAGTGTCTTGGATCTTTTTAATCTTCTCCTCTGCCTCCTTCACGTCAGAGAAGAACTGGATCGAGAGAAAAGTAGACCAATTAAGCTGCAGTGGTTTAAAACACATTAAAAACCTGCAGAAAGGGACAGATTTAGTGACGGCCAGCTAACTCGCCAGACATGCGGAGAGCAGTCTTTAAGTGTGGATACCTTGTCATGCTGATAATCATACCTGATAGTAGGCAGTGTTTTCTTTCAGGTGAGTTTCAATGCAGCAGCACAGCTGGAGGATCCAACTCCACTGAGTCTGCAGGGCTCCAGTGAAGGCCTGAGGAAGAGGAAGGATGGAAGGGGAGAGAAGAAAAAGCACATATGAGAAGAAAATAATAATTTATATTTAAAGTTCAACAACATGTGCTCAGCGTCCCACCTCGATGGTCTTCTTGGCTGGGTGTCCGTCCCTCAGCAGTTTGTCTCCTGTGGTCTGGACACCGTTCACTTTCTTCTCCCGGAGCTCCAACTCTCTCATCAAACCCTGCTCCACAGAAACGACAACCAATCATATCAGTACCATCGTCATAACAAGAAATGAGAAACCCACAAGAACATCTCAGTATTACTGTACCGAGTAGTTTTCTTTCTTGGCTGCCATGTTGGTGTTTCGCTCGCTCCAGTCGTAGTTCACCTCCTCTTCCTCTTTCTCATTCAGCCACATCAGCTCTTTGGTTGCTGCAGTGACAAAGGCATGAAGCTGGTCCATGTAGCGCAGGCGAGCCTTTGAGGAGTTCTACAGTAATGGTGACACATTAGGAAACATTTTTGCAGGGTTAGGAAGAAAACTGGATGGTATTTAAAACATCAAGGAAAATTTTCAGGGTGTTTCTGAACTTCAATGAAAACAGCTGTCGAGTTTGACCTCTCTACAAGACAACAGTGTTTTTTGATTTTAGCGACTCGTTCGTATTTACCAGGAGCTTGCCGTATTGTAGCTCCAGTTTTCCCAGATAGTCACGGTAAGCAGCTTTGCTGGCAGGTGAAATCTGACTCTGGAACAGATGAGAGACGCCGTAGAAAGAGATCATTAAGAAGAACTACTGATGAGAGTTCAGTCTGTTCAACAATTTCCACAGAAAGTCCACATTTCAGTTCATAACTACCCAACACGTTTTTTGCTTGTCATTGCTGGTGTCTCATTTATGAAACATAAGGCTTCCAGGTTAAATCCACCTCTTTGCAAAATCTCATTCTTTTACACAAATTGCCGGAAAAATCCAGGATGTGTGCAGCGATTCAGAGGTGGACACTAAGCTAACGCTCTACTGCCAAATACCAATTTTCCTCCTGAGATTAAATCTCTCTCTGCCTCATCTACAACACTGTCGCAGATACTTGGTGCCAACATACCTCATCAGCCTTGGCTCTGTCTATCTTGGAGCGGAACTCCTCCACACACTGATGGAGGCCTCGTTGGCTGCCCAGCTGGGACTCCACGCTGGGAAGGTCCGAGCCCCACTGCCCTTCGTCCACCCGTCGCTGGTTTTCCTCCACCCAGCTCAGCAGATCCTGGATGTAGCGCAGCGTGACTTCATCCAGCTCGGGCCGCACCCTCACGGGGGCCTGCTGCAGGACCTGGGCGCTGTGGACCTGGGTCGTGTGGACTTGGGTCATGGGGATCTGCGTCATGGGGATTTGTGTGATGGTCACACCTGACTTGAGGCGCAGATTGTACTCGCTACGGAGGTTTACAAGCCGCTCATGGAGGCGATAAACTCTAAAGACAGAAACATGTGATGAAAAAAACGTTCATCGATTTAAAATGTAAAGTTCTAAGATTCACTAGTTTGACATCTAAAGTAATTAGAAAGGAAAAAAATTACTAATTAAATTGATTAAATCCCATGATGTCTGTAGAGCTTGATTTCTTTTGTACCTGCGATACATTTGTTCAGCTTGAAGGTGGCGTCCATCTTTTAGCAGCTGAACGTCATTGAAGAGGAGGCGGATCATCCCTTCTGCTTTTTCCAGATCTGCCTCCATCTCTGCTGTGTGCTTTGCAGGTTTCCCTGAGCTCATCAGCCTCACATCCTTCAACAGACAAGTTTTCACATCTCTTTATTTTACTGCAAATAATTTGCACAAAGATGCTTTTATTGGCTGTCCTTAAGAGTTTGTGTCTCACCGTCTGCAGCAGAGTCTCCACCTGGTTGAGCTGCTCCTCGCACACCCCTGACTCCATCTGGACCTTGCTGACAACCCTCTGAAGTCGCTCCAGCCTGCAGGGAAGATGAAAGGTCAGAGGTCAGAAAAGAATTCAAACAGTGCAAACTGACAAGCAGGGATTTCCCTACAGGATACTTTCTCTTCTTTCTCAAAAGTAAAAATGTTAATAATAATTTAAAAAAGAAAAACTTTGAAAGGATATATTAAAGCACTCACTCCGTCTTCTGGCGGAATAAATACTTTAACGCATATCCCTGATGCATGAAAGCCATGTTGTTGCTCCTTTTTGAGCTGTGTGTGCCCAGCAATGCAGAGATGATCTGAAACAACTAAACTAGAAGCTGTGCCCTCCCTTCCTTGTGATTAGACAACTTTATGAGAGACTATTTAGTCTAAGGCTATTGCCATGGAGACGACACAGCCATCATGTGTTTGCCCTAATATGATCTGTACTTACTAATCCACAAAGCCGACTCAGTTTAATTTTATTGCCAAAGTGGACGTTATCATTAGGAGATGAGTCATGCTCGTGGTCAAACTGGAACAGTTTCCTCATGCTTTGTGGTTTTGCTGCCGTTTTGTGCTTTGGCAACACAGCGCATGTGATGAGGTTTGGATAACAGCCTGGTTACCTCTCAAATTCAGTCCTGAGGAGACGCTCCCTCTCCAGGATGGCGACATGCAGACGACCCCATTCCTTCTCCACATCTAAAGGGTGATAACCTGGCGGCACTTTGACCTGACCAGCCTGAACCGCACCCTGCGAAAGATAACAAACAACATACAAAAAAACATAAGATAATATCTGTGATCATTTAAGGCCTCAAATTCTGCTCAGTCTCAGATTATTTATCTTAAGCGATAATTCTGTGCTCCAGGGAAAAAATAAACATTTATAAAACTGGGTCTAATTTATTGATGGTGGGAAGATTTTCCTTAAAAGATTTTCAGACTGAAGGGGTACGCTCAGTGGGCCGTGGACATAGCAGTATTTGGAAAGATGTCCTTTAATTTATGTATTTTTTTAGTGACTTTTGTAAGCGTGGAAAAACAGGTGGGATTTTAGTTTATTACTGCAAATAAATGGACACTATTTTCTATTTGTTTTGCACTTTGCTTTTGCAAATCTATCTTCTTTTTATCTGTCGTTTACAAATACAGAAATTTATTTGGAACCAAGACTATTTGTTATGTGCTGCGGTTTGGTGGGATAACTATTTAAAATATTAGCCTTTCATCCCTTCATATTTTTTGTGACTGCTGATTTTTGTTCTGCTGGGAAATCTCACCTCAAAAGACTTGAAGATGTGTTTGGAGCGGTTCTTGTCTGCCTCTTTGGCAGGAAGCTCCGTTTCCTTGAACTTCAGAAACTGACGCCAAAGAACCTGCAGATGATAAACGTAAATAACAAAAGAACAAAAAACACGTTGATCGTCAGCTACTTGATCTGTGTCACACTGATTCTTTCAGATTGTAGGACGCGATCTAGTCACCTCAATCTCTTCGTAGCTGGTGGGGAACTTCCTCTCCTCAAAAACGAGGATGTGGTGTCTGATCCACTGCAGCAGCATGGTGACCAGCTCATAGTACTCCTGCCAACGCAGCTCCAGCTCCTGAAGCACAGATGTTCAAAATAATTACATGCTGATGTTTTCCAGATTGTCCACATGTGATTTCTTTTGTGCTAAATTTCTCAGGCTGCAACTTCAAAATTAACAGGATGATCATTTCTATGTATTTTACATATAATAATAATAATAATAATAATAATAAGTAAATGCAAGCTTATAATGACTATAATGCAAGCTCAGGGCATTTAAATAAGAATAACTCTTAATATTGCATTTATATTTTGCATTCTACTGCTGCAGATAAAAGGCGGCACCCGAGATGTTGCCTCTGCTGCTGAATAATTAATCAGTGATGACAAAAAGGTGGGCTCACATTGGCTTTGACACCATCCTGGACGTCTGGTACCCTGGGCATGGCATCATACAGAGAGGACACATATGTGATGATGGATTTCTCATCTGGATGGGGCACATCGACATCTGTACAGAGCAACAAAGACGGAAAAAAACTGTCATGTTTCAGGGAAATGAAAAAGATGGATGAGTGGTGACTTGAAGTTCCTTAGCTACCAACTTGAATACCAAGTCTATTTGTGGGACCTCTGAAATATTAAAACACAAAAACACTCACTCATGTATTCGTTCCTGTTTTGCAGCATATAAATATCAAACTATTAACAGCTAATACGTAGATTTCCACTCGTACAGCAGTGCAGGCAGGAGAATTAAAGGAAAGGGAAAACGCTTTGCCTACAATTAAAAGTGACTAAACTCATGCTTAAGTGTTCCCTAAACTAAATGTTTGAGGGTGACTGTGCTCACCTTCGGGGTCCAGCAGTCTGGTGACACCCAGCTCTCTCTCTGCCACGCTGAAGGCCTGCTCCAGGTTCTGCTGGTTGGACTGTCGGTACACTTGACTCATATCGATCAGAGAGGGTCTGCAGGCAGTAATCAGCCAGGAAGAACAGTGAGCGGAATCAGAGCAATACACTTTATTACTGCTGATCCAGATTTGATTTAAATGATAGATGACGGCAAGAAAACATGAGGTTAATTAACAAGGTTGGGCTTAATCTGAGTGTTAAATTATAAAAAATGCCCTAAAATGTGCAAAAAATATCGGTTTTCAGTATAAATATCAGCAAAAATGCTTCTGAAAACTATTTAATAATCCCATTTTTTTCATGAAAACACTAATTGATAAATAATCTCTGAAGCTCTATTGACAGGTTAAAATGATACAAGTTACATATTTCATGAGTCAAGTTGCTGGAGGCTAGCTGGTCACGTCTAGTATCTCTATTACAATATGAAGGGCAGGCAAAGACAAGACTTGCTACCACAATGAAGATTAAAATTAAACAACACAGACAGTTTTTTTTCTCTGTGCACTTTGCCAGGAAGTTTACCGCAATGTAATAACATGCGGGAACAAGCTCAGAGCATCTTAAGGGATCAAAATCCAATAAACTTCAGAGAGAAAGGTTGCATAAGGACACAGAATATCCAGTAAATTCTCCATACACTTCCACAACTCTCTGTATGTAGTACTCCTTTTGGGGTTCTCTGTCACCATAGCGCGCCTGTCTGTAGGAGTGTCTTTCTCTGCTCAGGTGCATGACGTGACGCTCTGATCCTAGCTCCTGCTCCTCGCTCTGGGAGCCTCGACTGGGGCGGGCACATAAGCTGTGCGAGCTTTGACCCGAGTCAAATGAGCTCTCGGTGGGAACATCCTCACAGAACATGATCACCCGCTCATCCAGGTCACTGAGGGAGCCCAACGTGCTGCTGGAGGCGCTGTTCAGACGCCTCTTCGAGCGGAACTTTCTCTTCAGGCTGTGCATCGTAGTAAGAGCCAAGTTTCCAAGCTTTGATTTTGCAAAAGCAGAAGCTAATTAAAAAAAACCCCAAAACGTGACGCAATGGAAACCAGTTAGAAATTCCAGTCTTGCCGCTTCCTGCTGGGATCCAAATAGTTATTGTCCGTTTTCTTATTTTGTTTTTTTAGAGTCCTCACTGCAGTCCTCAGCACATCCTTCTCTTCCTCTACCAAGAAAGAAACTGTGGCAGAGGAGTTCGAGTGCTAGCGTTTTGCTGTAACCTGCCAAGCCTCCACCTCCAGGGCAGCCCTTTTTTCCTCAATTTAATATGATACACCCGTTCTGTCTCTTATTTCACAGAATAATGCCAGCTCAAGTCGACTTTCTAATAGTGTGCTGTTTTGTCTGCCATGTGCTGCAGGAGCTGGAGGTTTGTGCAAACAGAATCAAAGTGGCACTCCACCCAAAGTACATGTTTCGAGCGTATAGTCACCTCCTTTGGGTTTGATGGGTGGCTGTTAAACACCAGTTTCCTTACTGACAAGGACAACGGCAGCTGTAGTACACTTAAAGTCACGACACTTCTTATAGTGACAGTTTTGAACAGCAGCAAATGGTTTATTTTGTTCTATTTTTTACTCATACATACAACAAAATAAAGCATTTCCATCCGAATTACTTTCTATTTAACCTTATTTTGATGAACCAGAGATTGTTTGGGACATGTTGAACAGCAGAAAATCTGATTAAGCTTCTTTGGAAGTTATGTTACATCCAATAAAAACTCCTGCAAGCCACATGGTCAATTATATCCTTTTATATACGTCTTTTCTACTCTTATAGAAACTTAAATAGCTTTGCACAAACTGACCACAGATGGTTTTTAAAGCATCCTTTTATGCCGTACAGTACAGCGTCTGACACATTTTAGCCTAAACTACCTTATTTAAAAGCTGTTTATTGTGCCTGAAAGTAAAATTTAGTGCTTTTAAAAGCATTTACTGTGCAAGTGTTAATTACTGTATTTAATCACCAACTGTTAAGGTATCTGTCAACACAAATTCTTCAGTTGTGACTCAAGCACAAGCAGCATGTGCAAAACGATGCACAAAAAAAGGAAAAAGAAAAGTAAAGATATCATAACAGAATATCTGAAGAGACAGTTTATTACTGCTTCAGTTATTGTACCTCCTTCACAGCAAGGCACGCACAGGTGGACTTAATAAGAGCTCACAAGTTAAATTAAGTGTCCCAGTAAATCATAGCATTAAAGACGCAAACAAAAATACATAATTTAACTAATGAAATTATACTAATAAAGTTACAGTTTGCTGAAAATCTATGCATTTAGATGTAACTCATAAATGTTAAATACTGGAGTTTAAGGAAATGTTTTTAGTTACAAAATATCTGAATTCAGAATGAATGAATGAAGTCTCCCTTGACTTTTCTCTTAATGTTTGATTTATAGTAAGTGTTCCATATTTGTGTCCTGACAAGTCCAACACTGCACGAATGCCAAATTCAAATATGAATTTAGGATTGCTGCCTGGATCTATGCCGATAAATAAAGGAAGAAACAACAACGTGAAATATGCAAAAGGTTAAACGTGTAAAATTCCTGCCTGCGGTGTTACAAGATCCCCAAGTCCAGGCAAGTCTTTCCAACTAGAAAATGTGTCTGTGACGCTTGAAAAACACCTCTGTGCTACAAATGGCCATGATTTCTATTCACGCAAGGCCGAGTTAAAATCAAAACACCTCACTGAGGATGCTGCTCACCTGTGTTTGTGTATGATGGCGTTGAACAGCTTGCCATCCCTCCAGCTGCCGGTGAAGTTGTCGCAGCGCAGGCCCTGGTATCCCTCCACCATCCTCTGAGACCACAGCAGCAGCTTCTCTTTGGCCGTCATGTCGTCCGACTGACCGTTCACCTGAATATCTGAGATCTGTAGGGCAAGACGGGCAAACAGTCAGTCATACGAACTACAGAGATCTCCTTTCATATCAGTTAGACTTGTGTTACTGTGCTCACAGCTCGTCTGTGGCTTTTCTAGACAACTTTCTCCCATTCAGTTCTTGCACAAAGGTGGTATTAGCTAGTACACTACCATTTTTTTCCTGTTCTTGTTTCCTTTAAAGAAAGCGGCAGAGATGCAACACTATATAATAGGAATTTTAAAAGGTGATATTTATTAAGAGGTCTTCTTTTCCTGGAAGACCTGGAGGTGGTGGCTGATGACATTTACTCTAATGTCTCTGCTTAGACTTCTTTGCTTACAACCCGAACACGGAGAAAGCGGCAGAAAATGGATGGATGGGATGATTATTATTTTTCAACTTGTCTTGAGTTTCACATTTAAAGATTAACTGAGACTGAAATGCTAATTGGAGGGCAGAGTAAAACTTTTCCTGCTCATTTCTTCCAGATTTGAGATGAGTCACATTTTAAACCTCAAATGTTACACGGCACTTTTGCTCGGAGAGCTCCTGACATCCATTAAGCTCGCTTTTTGGAGGATGCTTTTTAATTACACGAGCAGAAAACAGTAATTTTAGAGCGAAATTGTTTATGAGCAACTGAGTTGATGATCTTCTAAAGTTACAGTGTTGTTGTGCCAAACAAAACTTTACAATAAATGTCTCAGTAGCTGTAAACGAAAGTTGGACCGTGCAGCAGAAACACCACAGGAAACGTCTTTTTTTAAGAGCTGCGAGGCTAAGCTATGAGTCACACGAGCATGCTACCAACGTTTCCCACAGCAAAATGGTTGATCTTCATAAAAGAAGAGAAAGGACAGAATAGACCACTTTTTAGAGTTTCAGCTTTTGAATTCCTGGACATGAATTTTACTGCTCACATTTTAAAGCTGTTTGACGGAGTGTGACCATTAGCATGAATCCATCACCCAGAAGTTTCCCAGTGTGGTACAAATGGTGCTTTTGAATGTTTTTGGTATTTGTTTGCCTGGTTCACGTACCAGATGGGCGGAGGTCTCGCCTAAACTACGCACATGCTGTAACAATTAAAGGAAATCTTTTGGAAAACTCTTTTTGCCTCTTTTCTCAATGCAGAAAAAACAACCTGCTGCACGATTTAACAAAACATCAGCAAGTTTTTGTTGTCTCTGTATTAGAACCTTCTGACTTTTAACAACAATAAGACCCAGAAAACATTCAAGAGTATGATGAGTCTACTATATTTTAGTTGCTGGTGATGCATTAAGCTTTAAGTGATCAGGTGGAATCATATGTGCAATTCTGATATTTTCAATAGTAAACATGTACATGCCATGGATTTGTCAATCTAATGTTAGTTTTATGGATTCATTTGTCATCATGGAGATGTAGGCTTTTTTAAACGATTTTATTGTAATTGTTGGTAATTATTCAACTAGGAATCTTGTTCTGACTATTTTTCAGATGTTTCTGTATTTTTAAATATTTTGACTTATTCTGTACATATTATTTAAAATATTTATGACAATTTGATCAACATCAAATTAAAGTAAAAGTATTACGGAGTCGCCAGTTCATTCATATTCATACATAAAAATGCTTGAAAATCATAATGCCGTTACAACAATTTCAGGATATCATAAAGTAAGCGTTCCTGCAGGACCTCGCTTGGTCGTTTTAGTCGCTAGAATCATTTGGTTGTTTTAGGGTTAAGTGACTTCCATCGCTCTAAAATTTCATGGTGTGTAAGTGGAACGAGCGCAGCTTCGCCACCACAATCCGTTTCCAGTGTTTTGGGGAAGGCTGATGAGTCACAGCAGAAGTAATAATTTTACTTACATTTTTTTGACAGGAAAGGGTGGAGAATGGAAAAAGAAGGCATTTCTTCCTTATGTTATTTTTCCTTGACGAGGGAAGCCCCTGTGCTACAACGTGGGCACAAAATGACTCAGACAGCGGGTGGAAACCGGACCTCCACCCTCGCTGCCTCTCGTTTTAAAACGTTCCCCTTTCTCTGTCACGAAGCCGGACCATTATTTTTTTTATTAATAGACAAATCACCTGTGTGCATTAGTCAGCTGTGAGCTGCACCTGGGGAGCTCAGAGGAAATTCACCATTGTTTTTAATAACAGCATGTGCTGAAAAAAATTCTGGATTTGTTTTGATGAAATAATGTCTGCTAGATGACTTTTTTGCTTTACTGCTTTACAGCAAAGAGAATATTCAACCTTTTATGCACTGATTAGCAGTGAGTGACCATTTCTGTTTTCCCCACTGCAAAGCTTCTGAGGAAGGCCTGAGCTTCCACGTCTCCTGCCAGCTTTCCCATGGGAATCACTGAGTCATACTGAGGGACACAGAGACTGATCCCACATGCACATCTCAACATCACAGTCATTACAGCATCAAAGAAAGTACTCCCACTCTTTTCTCCCAGATGAGGAAGACATCTGCCTGCCGACTGATTCTTCCAATGTGGCGTGTGTTGCTATAGGCAGTATAAGCAATTTTATACTGTTTATGTTATGAAATAGGAAGTTAAACCTTTATATTTAGTTTGGTGGAAACCTATATAGCTATAAAAATGCATCTGAAATTCACAGGCATGTGACAATCCATCTTCTGCCAAACGTCTAATAACAGAAAACAGAAGCAAAATAATTACAATGAAGTATAAAACGCATGTTACTCATCCAGTGGAATAATCAGATCTATTAAGTGTGCAGTTTAAAAGTAAAACACATCATAGCTGAGGAGATACGACTCAGCTGTCCCATCAGGCATCAGTCAGTTCATGCTGAATACATGCTGAGAACTCGGAGTTTGAGCAGAGCCAGGGCACTTACAAAATCCTGACTGTAAAGCTACAGAACAGTGAAACACCATCAATACAAACAATCAGCTTCTTTATAACAGCTAAGCCAGGAAACTCGACCCAACTGTATTTATGCACAAATGCAAGAGTACAGATAAGGTTTGTCTGCTGCTTTGCTTTGCTACTCGTGCTAAAAAAATCGAGAAAGTTTTGAACTAAAGTGTTCGAGTGCTGTTACAGAGACAAGCCATATTAAAATAGCCTTAGATAACAGGAAGGCTTCTTTGTGCAGTTCATCACTGAAATAGGAGAAGCTAATAGTAAGTGTGGTCTCTAATCCCATTGTTGGTTATTAGCCAAATTAATTATAGGTAGCTAGCATAGACATGCTAACAGCTAATCAGTTGCTGGTCGCTGTCGACAGTCGTGCTGATAATGATAAATCATTAATACCTTTCCAAAGAACAGTTAAGTGCAATTATTCAGGAATTTGAGTGAAAACATCATTGCTAATAATTATCATTAAGTCCTTTAACCACTGCATTTATGGTATCATGGCAACCTCAGCATGAAGTAGCATGTTTGTTCAGACCTGCTGTGGAATGAGTCAGAGCTGTGGTTTGTAAATAAAGTTTTAATAAGGAACAAAAAAAAACTTAATTTTGGGATAATAATTACCTTTACCCATTTATCTAATTTATGTTTTTTAATTAGATTTGGCCTGTGATTCTATAGGTGTCTCTTGTGTTCCATATACAGTAAAAACTGCAGTTCTCTCTACATTCATTGAGTAAAGGTTGCTTTGTTAACGTGAGATTGCCCAGAAGCATTATCATAGTGACTGCCAATTGCTTCTAGATTAGCTTTACTGCCATACAGTAATTTACAGCAAAATGACTTATGAGTGTCCTACATTACCTGGAAGTGAAGGATGATGGTCCATATCAAGCCAAGGGTCAGCTTGGGGTTTCCATCTGCAATGTCATCATTCCTGATGTTGACCAGTTTGACCTGAAAGGGTGTGGATACAAATATTTTTACTGTGCTGAATACTAAGTAAAATAAAAGATAATATGAAACTGTTATTTTTCTTAACTACCTGTCTGTGTTTGAGAAAGTCCAGGGCGATCTGGACATTCTGCAGCTTGTGGAAGCGCATACGGCCTTTCTCCCGAGGCTGTAAGAGACCAGATGAGACCAAACATGAAGTGAAGGGAGCACTTTAGGTCAGCAAACAGCAAAGCCCCATGACTGAGGAACAGGTGTTTCAGGCTCCAGTAACACAAAGATCCATTCTCTACTGTACATATTTTCACAGTCATGGACTCGAAAACTTAAATTTAAAAGAAAGCAAATTTGAAGTGTGATTCAAATTCTGCGTGTTTGTGATCAAAGCGTTCAGAGCTGACCCTACAAGACCCTGAAGTGCATCAGAGATCCAGCCAAGATGTCTGCAGGTGAAAGCATGATAATGAATGATAAACATTCTCAGTGATTCTCCCAATCATCAGTCACAACTCTTCTTTTTTTTCCAAGACCTTTCAAACACTGCTCCCTGGATAATGGATTATTACACTTTGCCCCGAGTCAACTGATGACTGATAAATGTTGCTTTTCTGTTTTTAGCTGCAGTGCAATCCAATCAAGCAGATTCCATAAGGTTCAAGAACTCTTAAGCCTTAGAAATTATAGGAGTGGCGATCCTGACATGCACTCGTGCTCCAAGTTCTAAGCTGCAGAATTAGGTTGTAGTGACTTTGATTTCACTACAGTGTAAGAAACCACCATTTGAAACTGATAATAAAATAAACAGTTATTAAAAGGACAAGGACAATCAACTACAAATAAGTATTATAACAGAAGATAGAAATTCATACTCTCTATCCTGGAAATCTCCCAAGTCAATCAACCTTTATATAACAGGAATGTCTAGCAATGTTTTCAAAATCAATCCTCATTGCACAAGCACATGCTATGACTGCTGCTGGTATATTCAGCCATTTTCCATTGATATAATTGTCTTTGGATCTGAGACCAGACATGACATGAA
Organism: Aulonocara stuartgranti; assembly: GCF_965226115.1. Taxonomy (NCBI): domain Eukaryota; kingdom Metazoa; phylum Chordata; class Actinopteri; order Cichliformes; family Cichlidae; genus Aulonocara; species Aulonocara stuartgranti. The sequence continues at coordinate 29,205,591 of NC_138957.1, forward strand.
AAGTCTAAACATACTGACACACTGAGGTCTTTGGGGAAACTGCTGATGCACAAATACGAGCAGTCATAATGTGGTTTCCATGGTGAAGTGATCTAAAAGTGGCATCCATCCTGGAAGTGATCCAGAGGTGCACCAGGAGAAGATCTTGAAGGTGAGACTTGACAAATTAAATCAGGCATGTTTCTTAATTTTTATGGGTGGAGTCTTTGCACTTTTTATGATACAGCCCTTTAACGAGGTAAGGACATAAAGCTACATTAAGAACAAAAACAGTATATTTTTCTAGTTTATTCTTTTCTATTCTTAAAGAAAGCTAACTTTAATGTTTACTTACGAAAACGCTAAAATAATTACTACAAATATTCTGAATAAAGCCACCAATTTAACCACATGTTTCCTATCATGGCTCCTGAACCTGCCAACTCACTGACAAAATGAAAGAGGACAATGTTGACACAGAAAGGGACAATACACAGGGAGTGTGACCATCATCATGCACGACCCAGCAGCCACCTGGGGTGGTGACACATGCTACGCCCGCGGAGGCGGCCAGCCACAGTCCAGGCGCCACTCACCAACCGCACGTTCCTCACAACGTCACGTTCCCTCGGCTACCACAGCAAGAGCATCGCAAGAGAGGAAGGCAGAGGCAAAGGGGGAAAGGTCAGGGCAAAGGTCAGCAAACAGGAATTAGACAAAGGAAAAACCAGGGATCAAACAAGTCAGTGCAGAGAGGTTAAACGATGGAAGCAAAGAATGAAATTAGTGTTTTAAGGTTACATCACCAGAAGGTGTGTTCCCAAAAAGACTAGTGCTAAGCTAAGTAAAGTAAAAGAGTGTGCACAGCCTCAGCATGTACTGAAATGTCCAAAAATCTCTAAAGAATTAAAGTCAACACATGCAGAAGTGGAAAGAAGAAATCCAGAGTAATATCTGCCTTATAAACATTTAAAGCGGTTGAATTAACAATGAGTAGACTGGACAGTAGAACAAAGATTACAGCAAATAGGGCAGTAGAGCTGGGATGATAAGAAATGCCTAGACAAGACAAGGGGGTTACAGAAGAAGCACAAATTCTAATATCGGAAGTGAAATACCACCAAAAGCTTACCAGAGTCTCTCCAGAGAGCACCTCCAACAGGGAGATGAGGTTGTGTCCATCTCTGAGGTCCTCGTACAGGTCAGTGATGTGTCGCTGGGCCTGGAAAGAAAGGAAAGAAACCAGTTTTATCAGTATTGATGCATACAGGGACATTATTTTTTCATTCAGACTCCCATGATGTCAGCACCAGTGCTGAATCACTGCACACGACACAAACAGTTGCTGAGAGTTCCTCACAGTTGACAACGGAAAACAAAATGTAACTTTATAACTCACAAATCTCATCTACAAACAAATTAAGATAAAAAGAAAAACGTGAACACACAACAGTGGGGGGACTGCTTTTACCCTCTGCCTTCTGCAGAAGCAATTTGCTCTGGCTTTTTAAGGATTTCACCCCTTTTATTACCTGCCACAGTAATAAAAGGGGTGCTCCTTACTATTATTTGTAGTTACACTTTTGAGCTGTTGTAGCCAAAGAACATGCAGACACATGCTGCACTGCAGAAAATGCTCCAAAAGTAGACAGAAAAGAGCTGAAGTCAGCGAGGGGAAGGATCAGAGGTTAGCAGTAAAAGAGGGTGGATGAAAGGGAGAGAGGGCAAGGGAGGGTAAAAATGTCAACACAAACATGCAGGGAGGAACAAATGTGTGTGTGTCCACGCAGCTCTCTGCTCACAGACAGCACCTACCTCTGCCTTCCAGTGCTGGTGGGAAAGAACAGGAGGACAGGGTGAAGGATGGAAAGAAGAAACAGTTTGATGTGAGAAGATGTAAAACATAAAAGGACAGTGGGAACAGCGAGACAGATGGTGTGATTTGATGGATAAACAAGGACAGTCAGCTGCTTTCCGTTTCAAATTCTTTAATTTGATTCCTTCTATCCCTCAAACTAAAGAAACATGTGCATGTCGCTGTATTAATTTTATTATATGTACTTTATGATCTGCACTGGTTTCAGTGGGATTGACCCAGCTAAAAAGGATTTATAAAACACAGAACAGCATCTGTTTTTCATTCCTCACAATCTGAAGTGAAGTGTAAAACAAGCTACAGTAGATAGCATTTATCAGACAGCTGACCGTGAGACTTACAGGCCTCATAGTTTAATCTCATGACTCTGTTGTGACCATGAGTCCAAAGTGACTCGAGGGCCAGACTGCCTGAAGTCTTTTGGACCTAAATCAGAGGGATTACCCGAGAAATAAACAGTGACTATGGACAAAGCCTGGGAGTCATCTCGGACGGAGCCCGGTATCACAGGATACACATGGACGTCAGCAGACATTCTTTAACACGTTTCACTTCCCGTGTTAAAACAAGGATTCATCAACATGAAAGTGTTGTAGAGACGCAACAAGGTCCAGCTGACACCGCCCAGATAGGACTGTTTTTTTTTTCTTTCCCTAATCGATGGTTCAATTTTAAATTAAATATTAAAAATAACTTGTTTAATATAACCTGATCAAAAGCAACTTTCTTCTGTTAGGCTGCTCTTTGCAAACAGAAGGTGTGAGCCTCAGGTGGGCGGGGCCTCAGGCACACGGATGATCATATAAGGATAGGAGCTCTTATTAACATCAAAAGGAGCCAAGAGCAGAAAAATGCTTAAAGCTGAGTGTTTACAGCAGTCTTGGGTCTGAGCTTTTGACTCACGCTGACTTCATTATTTAAATCTTTGGCCACGTTTATACTTCAGCTATTTAAAAAATAATTATGAGACAGAACCAATCTGCTTATAGAAATATAACACCTGCTAATACTAGAAACCTGAGATTCCAACATACAAAGTTAGCGTTTTATTTCTTTATTATTTTCCTGTTGTCATAGCAACATGACAAGTTTTTTTGTTTTTTTAAAGGATTCTTTTAAGAAATCCCTGCCTTCTCCACTTATGAGTAACACAGTGACTCATAAAATGACTCAAATGTAAACATTTCCTGTCTTATGTCATAGATGTGAAAATTCAATTTGGACTTTCCTTAGGTTTTGGATGGTCGCTCGGAATAAACTAACGAACTAAAGGCACCCATGAAATCATTTCATTACAAGTAATCATTACGTTTTAAGGCAGCAAAAATACATTTTAAATTATTCTTATTTCTAATTACTACATAAAAATTACGAACCAGTAGCTCATTAGTTCAAAATGTTCTTACATTTTACTGAGACAGACTCCCTCCACATTTTAAAAAAACTTTCATTTTGGAGTTTGTGGTTAAGGATGGATCAGGTGACCCTGAGCCATCCCTTATTGATGCTGCTCTAGGCTTAGGCTGCAAGTGGACTTCCCATGATGCACTGAGCATTTCTGTCAAGGTTTTTATCTACCACTGCTGCCTCGCATTAGACTGTGTCTTCTCTCACTTTCAGTGTGTGTTTTTTCGTATCTTTCTAAGCTCTCCTTTTTCTTTTCCGTCACAGCAGATGGCTGCTCCTCCCAGAACCTGGCTCTGCACTGTTCTTTCCTTCCCACATCACTTAGTGCTGCTCATAGGGGCCTTCTCTAGGTTTTCTCCATTACTTTCCAGCATAACACGCCTAGAGACGTTGTTGTGATTTGGCTAAATCTAAATTGAAGTGAACTGAAACTCAGGGCTCCTATATCTTGCTAATCACTTGATTATCCTCTGAATTACACAGAGAACCACAAGTTCCCAGAACTGAAAATATCTATTAGATATTAAATCACTCATTTTGTCAGACCATCGGTGCAAAACTAAGATATGTTAAATTTATGTTGACTGTAAAATTTATGGGCAGCAAATCAGATTTAAGAAGCTGAAACCAGTTATTATCTTGGTGTTATGCTTAATAAATCAGTTTAATTATTGCTATTATGAAAGCTGTTTTAGTCGGGATAATCTGCTAAGTGATAGCTACCAAAAATATTTCTTACTGTAACAGGACTTTGCTCCTCACCTAGTTAGAAGCATTTCCTTTTAAGGGTAAGGGTCAGAACATTTGTTGAGTGTTGTTTCAGACGTATTTAACACTGATCGCCTCACACTGAATCAAATACTAATTCAACGTGGAGTCCTGGAGTTTCCTGTCCCCCTGCACAGTCCTGATGAGCCGCCCCGACCATCTGGATTCCAGATGCGTAACCTGACCGAGCCCAGGCAACGATACCGCTCTTCCCGAGCGCCAAGCTAAAGTGAGGCCAGGTGCGTGTGACTCACCCCCTCACATGCATACAGTTAACGGAAAGAGCGCGGTTGCTATTGTATCTGTTGTTCACCTTTTCCAAAGCTTTTAAAAGGAGGTGTGGAGAATCTAAATCTGATTTAGTTTCAGATTCTCTTCCAGTTTTATCTTCAGGTAATGTTTCCCAGCAGTGAGATCAGATAGCGCCGCATCTCCTAAGAAAACGTTTTTGTGTAATTTAAGTTATTAAAACCAGATGGGATATGAAAGAAAGTCCAGCTTTTTGGTGTTATTTGAGGACAGCAGGAGACCTTTTTACCTACCATGGAGAATTACAGTTGAGTTATAAACTCCACATGACGTAAACTTAACATTTTAATAGGCTTTTGGAGATTTTTAATCTATCTGCAGTGAAATGTATGTATTTTCATGGGTGAGGGTTGTTTGAAGCAGAACTTACCTTCACAAGGTGCTTGTTGACCCATTTTGTGAAGGTCTTTTTCTGAACTCTGTCCCGTTCATCTGTGGAAACACAGCAAATATACACTCTGTTTAATTTATGGTGTTAATTTAAGGGATTTTGCATTTTTAACAACTATCACTAATCATGTATTACAAACTCAGTGGTCCAGACTTACGGAAACAAACCATAAGCACAATTATTAAAAACCCCCAAAAAGAAATCTTGTATTTGGCTTTTCCAAAACAAACTACTTTACGACTGTCTAACCTGCCAGCAGACAGGAGGAGTCATTCTTTTTTGCATGCTAGCTTAATGGCAGATAATCACTTTAAATACCATACTCATCAAAGGCTAGTTTCCTTGAATAACTCACAGACACGGGAACTACATCCATATCAAGCTTGAGAAGTCTGAAACAATGATTCCCAAACTTTTTGGGCTGTGACTTTTGCACAGAAGTACATGCATTGCCCACCATCTACATACAGCCAACCCCCGGGCCACGGACCGGTACCGGTCAGTGAGTCGTTTGGTACCGGGCCGCGAGTCTTGAGGCTCAGGGGTGAAATTCATGGTTTTCAGAGGTTTTATTGTTAACTCGGTAGTTGTGCGTCTTATTTTGAAAGAAATATTTACGCATTACCATAGTGACCAGAGAGCATGTTACTCTCAATGTTGTTGCCACTTTTCAGGAGGACGTTGCTAATAAAGTTACACAATTACACAGTGAATTCGCGTTTATTATTATGTTTACAAAACACCACAGTTTTTGTCTTGGTCGTATGATTTTATTTTGTTGTATTTATCCGCGACACCTTAAAGGCCGGTCTGTGGCACAAAAAAGGTTGGGGACCGCTGATCTAACCCATAGGCCTGGATACATGATGGCCGAAACTAAATATAATTTGTGTTTATTGAGCCTAAACCGCCTTTATGGCCCTGCTTCAGATTAAAACCTCCAGCAAAACGCTTTCAAATCTTTTTTATCTGTTTTTGCATCCCAGAGTCACAAACAGTGTGAGACATATTTGTTTTGCCCAGGGACAGAACAAAAAGTCACATGTGACTTTGACTCAGACACGGACATCTGATGCCCAATAGGGACAGCACATTACAGAAGACTTACTGCAGCAAAACAAAGAATTCCCTGCTTATCAGGGGAACACTGAATAGATTATCTCTGTCATCATCTGGAGCAGCATCTCAGCTGGAACATGTTTCAGCCTGCAATGCTGTAGTCGTTTCATAATCAGATTATTCCCAACAAGCCTATCATATACTAGTAGGTATCAAACATATAATATGCAATGCTTTTCCTAAATTTTGCCATCTAAGCAGCCACTTGAAGAGATAACCATCAAACGTACACTTCACCTCTTCGGTGCAGCGCTTCAGTTGGCGATGAGGGTGCTTGTCAAATACAGAGCAGTTCACCAAAACAAATGTTTAATGTTCAAATGTTTTTTTCCTCATCAGTGACATGCTGTAAAGAAGTTGATAGTATTATCTGCTCTGTGATCAAAGCTAACAGAAGTGATCAGATGAAGAGGGAACCAAAGAAGAGGACATCCCGTGGCACCAACGCCCAAATCACGGTGGCTTTATGTCCATGACTCACAGGCACACTCACGCACGAGGCGGTCTCAACAGAGAAGTGAAATAAACCTCAAAAGCAGACAGATGAGTTCTGCTTTTTCACTGGTTTTGATTTCGGGCTTTTCATATATGGCTTTGCAAACACGTTGGACACGTGTTACGAAACATAAAAGATGCGTTTCTGCACAAATGAAATGTAGCAGCTCGGGATACTTCTGTTTCTCAGGTCGGCTGAAAGGAGCACTAAAAATTCCTAAAATAACCAGGCTGAATACATCACACTGAAACACAAGATCTACTGATCTCTCTGACAAATAATGCGTTTTCTTGGCTGAGTTTTGTAGCCTGAGGCTGCAGATTTAGCCCAGATTTATATGTTCACCTTGTGACAAAAAAAGGTGCAAGATATTAGATCACCTGAAAAACAGTGTGCATGGATGAGTCACATTGCCAAATCCTGCAACTGGGATGTTGAATGTTATTACACGGACTTGTTGCAATGCTCAAAATAGGGTGCTCTCTTTCTTCTAAAGAATTTCAGTGGCTCTGTCACTTCAAACGTCTTTTTAACAGGCTACATTTTATCTGTGCTGCAAAACCTCAAATTAGGATTTCACATTAAAGCAAAACAGATTTCTTCTGTCTGACAGGAACGTTCACCAGTAAAAATAAAAAAGGAAAAGATGTGACACAAAAAGGGGTGTGGCCCATCTGTTAAAAGAGAGGCTCCGGACTTGACTCTTTGCAAATTCAGACATCCAGACACAACTTTTGGACTTTTACGTAATACACGAAACAACAAAGCCAAGCCAAGAGCTAATATACAGACTGAACCATTTTCAAACCAAAGAATGCAACTGCAGAAAAACACAAAGCTCAAAAATGCAGCACTGCTGGAATAAACTCTACCTTTTCTGTGGTCCATGGCCCTGAGCACCCCCTGGTAGTAGGACTCCTCTACGAACACCCCATCACTACCCATACTATCAGAGGAGTAGGCTCTGAATCTCTGCTCCATCGCAATGCTGCCAGCTATCAAAACCACACGGAAGCCTCTGCAGGTTCAGAGGCGATGATGTTGTGTACTTCTACTTTTTCTTATTGCCTGAAACACTGCTTCTCACTGAGGGCTCCTGGAGTTAAGTGGGAGTGTTCAAGCCACCGATTCAGTTCCTGAACTTGCTCCCTTTCTTCTCCCTATCTCCATTTGCTGTCTCTGACATTCAACGCCACATTTTTTTTTCACCACCTCTTGCAAAATGCCTGCCTGCAGGCAGCAATGTCAGAGACATTCACCACAGAGAGGTCTGCAGGGAAGATTCTCCTCCTGGTTCAGCCCTGTTATCTACACCCAGACCCCACCCATGAAAAAACCCTCACACAGCACCCACCCAAACCAGAGCTCAGACCTCAATTTACATTATTCTTTGCACTTTTAATTTTATTTTCTGTTTAATTTGAGGATTAAAAAAAAAACAGTTTAGAATCCCACTCATCTTGTAGCTACAGCTAACTATTGCACTAAGATTCATTTTCAAAGATTCATTTTCACAAAGACCCCACAGATCACTAATCCAGAACAGGAGACATTCCCTCATTTAGACTAAGCTGTACAGAAACGGACCACTGAAGCTTGTTAACCCCAACTGAACTCCACTGCTCAAGCTAGCGGTGCCTCTGACCAACCAGCGTGTGGTCAGAGGCAGAGTGGCGGGACATACCACAACGCCACAAAGCATCAATGGAAAAACTTGTCCCGAGCACACAGCCGAAGCCAGGAGGCATCAGAAAGAACGTCCTCAGCTATTTCCCCAAACAGTACAATCACAAGAAAACCTCGAGCATGAAAGCTCTTCCACCATCAGGAGATAATTAAGGAATAAAAGGCACTGAGGGAGCCGTCTTCGGGATACAATTCAGCACCAGAAAGAATAATGAGAACAAACTGCAGGACTTCAGTTTTATTTGAAGCATTTGATTTAGACTATTTTCCCTTGGATGGACCTCCAATACCCTGTCGTGCCAGTTCAATACCACAAACCAAAAAAAAAAAAAAAAAGAGGGTGTGGGATGGAGGGGGTGGACAAGCATCAGACAGTAGAAAATTATCCGAGACACAAAGCAGCTATTGTGGCTCCGCATGGATAGACTGAACAGTGTGTGCACATGACAACAATCATTTGCATCTTCTTCATGCAAATAACTTCTGTCAAACATCCCTGAAAAACTGGGTGCAGAATTTGTTTTTCCATTTGGTTCCAGGTGATCACAAATAGCACCTCCACACTAAAATACCTTCAACACCTTTCACCCTGCAAAACACCAATTTTACGTGCAGTTACCGACATAACACTGTAAAGAAAAGGAATTTTTTTGGATGCCTATAAAGGGAGGTGACTTGTTGGGACCTGAGGCATGAAAGCTTCCTTGACTGCACCTTCAGACTTTAAACAGACCCTGAACGCCAACGGGCTACAAACAAAAGCAAAGACTCTAGGCAGAAACGCTAAAATTAGCTAAACATAATTTGTGCAAAATGGCTTTTGATCGACACACTAAAATCTAAAATCTGTGGATTATAGTTTTCAATTTCAAATGCAAAGAGTATTTGTCTGCAGGCTTAAGAACTGAAAACCGCAAGTAATCACTTCCAGTTTCCAAACTTGCTAAACTGTATTTGTTTTAAGACATGAAAGCACTGGAAGCTAAATTTGTGCTTCTTTGAACAAATCCTGGTGTAATCAAACTCGGCATTGAATTAACTAGATTTATTCATTTAAAGCTCAGTTTGCTAAAATGCTTTAAAGGTGGCAAAGAGATTTAAGCGCTTTTTTGCACCTCAATTCTAAGACTGCAAAACAGTTGTCTTATCCAGTATCTAAATGACGCTCTGGTGCACACAGTGCAGCATTGTGTGGATATTCCTCCTTTCCCTGTCCTTGATAACACACAGCGATAATCCTGAGCAGTGAGAGCTGATAGGAGTTTTAAGGTGACAGCTCAGCGTGTTAAGTCTGTAAATTCCTGCTGAGGGCGAGCCGACCCTCCTCACAGACAGGGGGAGGCGCCTCTCTCCTAAAAGAATTTTAAAAATAAAATAAAAAACACACCCCTATTTGTGTTTTTTGCAAGAGACAGCACGCGATGTCAGTCCCACTGAGGACAGGAATGTTAATCAACACCTTGTATCATCTGGTTCGCAGGTCCTGTTAGGGTTCATGATGGTATGAATGCTGGATGACTTGCGAAGAAACTCTGCCAAAGCCCCAGGGCATGGTGGGGCAGATCCAACCCGGAGCTGACAATGACAAGTGCACGAAAACATGCACATGTCAGAGAAGACGACCGGGTAGTGTCTGCTATTATACCTGAACGGTATAATGAATTCCTTTTAAAAAGCAAACACAGCTGGAAAAATAACTTAATAACCCCAAAGGCGACACAGGAATATGTCCTGACCACCACTGCAATTTAGAGCTGCATTTAAACTTGCTCGTATTATGTTTCAGCATCACTTTTGCAATATCAGCATCACTTGCAAGCACTTTGTGCACAAAAACATGCGTAATCAGCCACACATGGTGTTTACAATCTTGTGGTTACGAACAGATGAGAACTGGATAATTGTTGGATTTATGATCTTCATATGTGAAAACTGCTGCTCAGCACAGTTTGTCTCCCCCTTCTGGTCGAAAGGCTACAACACAAAACATGGGAAGCTGAATATTTAAAGCCATAATCCATTTTAATGTCACAACAACTAGTAGCTCCAATCATCCCTGTGTGCTCCTAAAGAGACCTGAGACTACTGGTAAGAAAGCTCAAGGTCACTTGGGGCCCTGCAGTGTTTACATATGTCAGTGGGCAAATGATTTTTGTGTGTGGGAAAAGTGTGTTGTGTACATGGTTGCCGTGACAACATAGTAAAAACACACAGAAGCTGAGAGTCCATCAGAACACCATTTTGGCCCAGAACATCTGGGGAAACACCCGAGTGCAGGGGGAAAGTGGATTTCTGCTTAGAACTGAAAATGCCAAAGTCCACAAAACACATGACACATTCACAGGGCGTTATCAGAGGGTAAACACAAACACCAAGTACAGTTTCCATTCCTGTAGAATATTCAGGGTGAGCCGGAGAGTGACAAATTAACTGTGTACTGAGTCACTCAGTCGCTTTTATATTCAAACGTCAAGACAAATGATCGAGTCAAGAAGCTGCATACAAGGACATGAAGTAACCTCGTTATCGTAAAATCAACTTTTCTCAGATAACAGACCTCTGCCCAGTGCAGACATTTGAAAAGAGCCAAACGTGAGACATTTAAAGGGCTTAAAAATTAAAGATTTAAGAAGCTGGAAGCTGACAGGGTTTTTAGTTATTTTTACCTAAAAATGCTTAAATAAACGATTTAGTATCCAAAATTAACTTTCTGTTGACGAACTGATTTACAGTTTATCATCTGCTCAGTGGGAAAATAATTAATTATCAGACTTTCATCACTGATGTTACTAATAAACAACATTCTCCAAGTTTTGAATTCTATATATGTCTAAAATACCATTGATATATTTACTGAATTTGAATAGGGACGCAGATATAAGCAGTGTTGCCTGTACACAGCAGCAAACAGGATGGTATTGACCATGGCACAAGCCAGTGTTTATCTGTTGTGTCACATCGATTTTGTGGTGCCTGAATGAAGACTTTAAAGCTGATTATCTCAAGCTGAGGTTTGTTTTCTAAATGCGGGAAATAAATCACAATAAAAACGAAATAATTAAAAAATAGTTTTAAGCATCTCTAATTTCAATCATCTAGTTCTGGACGTCCACTGTTTTGGCCCTCAGGGCTTGCTGTATCATGGGTGGAGGAACGGAAAAGGTTAACATTACCACCATCAGCACCCCAGCAGCCCCTCCCAAGCAGAGCCTCCTCCTATTACAGTCACTGAGCGATGGATAGAGCGGCGCAGTGATCGGACCTACCTGCGCAACACATTCGGCTGTACAGATGAGACCCCACTTCGCTGCAGTTCATTTCATGGATGTAATTAGTCCGTCGATAAAGAAATCCCCGCTCCAGCCCGCCGTACCAGGACGGCCGGGCAGCCTGCGCCGTATCGTCCACTTCGGCCATCCCGGTTTGTTTGTGCCGCGCGTAAACGCGGAGCGCGCTGGACTTTCTCGAAAACGCCCCCCTCACTCGTGGGTTTCTCGCGTGTGTAGTACCAGCCCTCCAAACTTCGCTCTGTACTCTATGAGAGCCACATGGAGGAGAAAAAACAGGGTCGAGTCAGATTGCAGACTCTTTGTCACAAGCCCAACCCACTCGTTTTGTTTAGCGAGAAGAAGTGGCGAGCTGCCGGCTGCTCCATCCTCCTCCGATCCGTCAGACGACTTGTGCCATTGAGACGCGCCGCGGAGAGACACTGCACACCGCGTCCTTATTTTAACACGCGTGATAACTGTACCTTTCACAAGATTGCATAACATACACCCCCGACAGCCCCATAAATGCAAAGCAGAAACAGGAATGACTTCTGGGAAGGCGCGAAACTTGCAGGCGGTGACAGACGGTTCTGTGCATTGTCTCGCAGTGACTGTTCACAGGAGGGCAGAGCGCACATTACCCCCGGTAATAAATCATCACATTCCCTTCACATCCATAACAGCTGTGCCTCGTAAATATCCCCGACACAGGAGGCTCATTTTCTCTCCGTTTTTGCGCAACTTTAAGAAATACTTCACATAACTGAAAAGGTGCTGGCTCCTCGTTAATCCGCTTGTGACAGAATCCAACTGCCATGACCATGAATTAATTTATGAAGAAGTTATATTTCTTTTAATTGGGGGCGGGTTAAGGTACAATCTGGTAACAAAACTTCTGATTAAGCAATAAAATAATACCAGTAGTAACTCACGGGATTAACTAGTGATGTGTCTAAAACAAAGTTTTAAACTGTTTCTTTAGGCACTTTGTTACTAGCAGCCTGAGTGAGTTCCCATTTCTTTACAGTAATCTATGGAAAATACCAAAGACAACACGTTGACAGGTGTGAAATAGATGCATCTGGACTTCAATTGATGCAACTATTGTTCAGTGAAGCTCATCAGAAATGTTCTCAGTGAATGGTGGCTGTCAGGAAGCCATTCTTAAGGAAGGTGGGGAAAGGCTGAGATATGTCAAATTATTATTTCTAAATTATTTTTATTATGATTAAATTACTCAAGAACCAGACTGAAAATCAGTGGCAACAGGTCTTGAAGACGTCAGGAGAGCAGTGCAACAGTGTCTGTTGTAAAACTGTAAAACATGGCGGAGGCTCTGACATGGTTAGGTGGTGTTGTGTGGTGTTGGGGATCTTTTCGAAACTGACAGAATTATGAATGCAGAAAAAGAATGAATGCAGTACAATCCGGAAAGCATCTGATTGGCTGTGGCTTCGTTTTTCATTAATAACGATGATGCCAATACGGCAACAGCCTAGATAGAAAAAACAGTCGAGGACAGAGATGAGGATAAGAACCAAGGCCCTCCCTCAGCGCAGACACACGCTGTACTGTATGCTGTGTATGACAGTCAATGAACCCAGCTACTATTGAGGTTTACCACTAATGTGTTTTATGTTAGGCTGGGTATTGTGAAGGGCATGTAGGGACACGCTGGGTGTGCATTGTTTATTGTTTTTGTGTCCTTTAGTAACAGAATGTTTTCTCGTTTTTCAGTTATTGCCCAGCGGGGCGTCCTCCCTCCTCAGTCTGTTATTACCACCACAGTGAAAGGAGACAGGAAAGTGAGTCACGGCTGAACACCACGAGACCAAATCTGAAACCGATCCTACGCTGTGCTGTCTGTGGCGCGCGGTTTAGCAGACACGGCTGCCAGTCTGAGTCTGCCATTAATACTGTTGCAGATTTGGGTGTGGTTTCCTAAATGGATTAGACAATATTGTTAAGGACTTTTATTGTGATGGGAATGCAGTATCCTAATCTTGAGAGTCTTAAAAAGACCTTTGCACAAAACAATTAGAGGAAATCTCAAAGTTAAAAAAAAAAAAACGCAGTCAAAAATAACAGGGAAGGGCATTAAATGATCATAAAGAACAGATCAAAATGAGCAGGAGCCTCTAATGAAGCAGGACTTAGATTCTTCTAACGTCCCGAGGATCTAAATGATCGTTTGTTATGACTGTATCCAGGATACGCAGGCCACCGTCCTCAGTGTCGAGTTTACTACCATTAGTCAGTCACCATCTGTGGCACGGAGCTTTTTTTAAACCTGGCTCTGGGTAAAGTCCCTTTTACCTACTTCCACCTTCCCCCTGTGTCAAAGGCACCTTGGTGTTCCAGCAAACTACAGTTCAACTTACACAAGTGGACTCGGGTTGTGTCCTTAAATCGAAATGTTTGACTTGAATGACTGAATCTGTAATGTAAACAATGAACAGACAGCCTGATATTGATCTTGCCGCCGCCAGAAATATGCTATAAAGAGGGAATACGATCACACCTGATGTGCAGCTCTTACGGTCTGCACTGCGGCAAGAACAGAGCTGAAAGCAGATTTCCCCAAATGCAAAGCACCTTGATATCGACAGGAGCTAGTGATGATACATGGCCTAGTTTTGCAATGCAGTGTTGGCACACGATTTACCAGTCAAACGGCACTTCCTGGCAACCTTTGATCGCGGCTTCAGTTGCGTGCAATTTACAGACCACACGCATTCGAGTCACGCAGACAGAGGGAGAGGAGGATACATGTGTTGTTAATTTCTCCTGTTTTGCTTATGTTCTGATCATATTTTGGATATTAAGTCTCTGGACAGGGACTTTTCCTTTTTGGGGAAAGACTTTTCAGAATTCTTTGAAAATCATTCATCTGCTCACAACAATGTGAGGAATGTTGTGAAAACTGCTCTTATCTACTCAAGGCGTGTCTTGCTCCACCCAACTACAACCTGATTGTGTAGTTTACAGCTGAGAGCACTGGTCAGATAATAGTACAGTAGTGCTCTAATTTAGCTTTAACAGCCAACTATTTCAAAATGTTAGTTTTGTTTTTTAAAACGTATTTAGGTGAGAGAGATTTCATGTAAAGGCTATTTTATGTGCAAATAGATTATCCAGTAAATGTGCACGGTTGTTTTAAAGTGCCAAACAGGTTTCCCATTTGAAAGACAAAACAAAATAAAAAAACAAAACAACAATTGTTCTCTCTTTTACCTGCAGACTGTCAGTCAAAAATTCTTTAAAGCACCTCAGGGTGTGTCACCTGCAGGGGTGTGTCTGACAACCACCACAGTGTTAAGCTGTGTCAACAATAACGTGGGCCTTCCTGAGGAGTGTGTCATGACATTAAAGAGTATGCAACCAACCTTCAGGCTGCATAGTTTAGTTGAACATCGTGTAACTCTTCTATGCTTGCTGGTTAACAAAAGGATATGGTTAACCTAACAACGCCAGTGTGCCAAGATGAAACAGGTTGAACCAGCATTTTAACAATACAGCAGCCTCCACAACTGGGGTAGGTCTGTAAAGTGGAGAGATTAAAGTTATATCCAGTCACTTTAAGAGAGCTGCACACATAGATCTTTAGCCAGATCTTAACAAAGATGGAAAAAAAAATGATGGAATAGTTTTCAGAAGGGAAAAACTGCAACTTAGGAGCAAAGCTGAAGCTGAGGAGTGCCCGTCAGAGCTCTGACTAAGCCGAAACCCCATTCTCCACAAGAATACTCCAGCTCTTCGGACGTCATCACCTTCCAGCCAGCATTTACAGGGTTAATCGCAACATCTCCATAGCACAGGAAACCGAGATGTGTGAGGGGAAAAAAAGGAGGGGGGGCAGTGAGGAAGACAGAGAGAGGAGCGTGTGCTGCAAAAACACAGAGGACGAGAGAGAGTAGAGACGACAGAACAGGACTGCCGGCAACAAACTGTTTGCAAAGGAAAATCTTTGATCTGCCGATCTCGCCGTCAGCTCTCCCTGCGCAAGCCTTGAAGCGATGAGTTTTTCAAGCTTTTCTTACCTTGCTTCTTGCGTACTCTCCACTGCCAGAAAACGATCAAGGTAACGATGTGGCCCACAGCCACAAGGGCTGGGAACACATTTCCAGGGGGGCTTGCCGGCATCGGGCCTGGTACAAAGTGGAGAGTCCCAGGCTCTGAAAGGTGGGAGGGTTGGGGAGGGTAGCGGCGGGGGGGGGAGTTGGAAGGTAAGGTGGAGGGGGGGAGTAAAGGGGAGGAGTAGGGGAGCGTCTAGGGGTGTGGTGTCACCCCGGACTTTAAAACGAGCGCTGCAGCTAAGTTGTCCGCGACTTTTACAAGACACGAGTGAAAGAGCACACCTCGCTCTGCTCTGTGACTCAGTCCTCTGGCAGAAGTGGCTGATCTCTCTCACTCCGGCACTCTTTCCCTCCCCCTTTTTCCTCTGCACTTTTACAATTCCTCTCTCTGTTTCTCATATATTCACGTTTAAGTTGCACTTCTTTTAAAAGTAAAAGCTGTAACTCTGGCAGCACGAGGAGCTCTGACGCTGTTAAAAATAAGTTTTGTCCTCTTTGTCCACAGATCAAGTAACTCCACTGGTTTTGCCCTACAGAAACTTGCTCTCTGCTTTCCTTGCCAGCTGCAGACTATCTGCAGGAGTTAATAATATATGAGGCTGTTTTGTGTGACGAGCACACACACAGAGCACGCTCAGTCGGGTCAGCCTTGATAAGAGGCAAACTAAGAGACATCCACTGTGAGCTGGAGTCAAAGTTTCCAACTGATTCACTCCATAAGTTTTCTTTTACCGACTGAAGCCCATTTTCCATCGCGGTTTACGAGTCACAGACAGTCGCAGGCCAACCCCTTCCGCCTTTTCCAAATATTTATACTGAAGCCATGCCTCCCAATTTTATTTTCCCTCATCACATAATCATCCGCTCCCTATCAATTCATTCTCCTTATGTAACTTCACAATTTTCCCGTAATTCTAATAGTTTCCTTATGCTTGGACAGCCCAACCAGTGTGTATAAGCTTCCCAGAGCCTGATTAAACTGGATCCTGTTTTACAACCAACCGTTTCAGCATCTCTGAACTGCCAGCTGCATTGTTAGCTCTAAATCCTAAAGTGTTTTTCATTTTTCTCCATCTTACCCTGGCTCTGTTGTTAAAACAGAGAAAAGCCTCGAGGGAAGATGTCCTCTGGAACCAGACTGCATGCCTTTTAAGGACGCCGCTTTAAGCGCAATCATTTTCAAACCTGTCAATCACCTTTATTAAAACAGTTCTATGTCACTAAATGATCACAATGAAATTCCTCTGTGGGAGCTTCTCCTCACCAGCCTAACTCGAAACACAGAGTTGTGAAACACTAACTGCACCTGCAGAAATATGCACACATCACCTGTTTGCATCACTGTTTAAAAAAATAAAATATTGCTTGAGGCAAAACAGCATCGCTGCCAAGGTCTCTGTTGTCAGAACAAATGAAAAGAACATAAGCTGTGGTGCAGAAACCCAACACCAAGACGAGTGTCACCCTCGCACATTTACAGCGACGCCACACACCAACAGCCACCATAGAGAAAGCAAAAATAGTCGAGACGGCCTCGACCTCGTGCTGTCTTTAGCGTGAGCACTGTGTCATGCTATATAAAGAAGGGAATACAGAATAGTCTTACACAATATAGTTTGCACTAAATTTAAAACAAAAAAAAAGAAGCTATGTTTAGGCACAAAGACCAGAAGCAAAAGTGTAGAAGAAAAAGTGGGCGTTGTTAGTCTAAAGTGCTGGCAGTTGATTTGGGGAGAGACCTTATATGATCCTTGTTTGAAAATGTCAACCAAATCCCCAAAGCCTTAGAAACTGGCACTGCAATTTGGCAATTAGTTACAGTGAGGATTGAGCAAAGGGAATAAATCCAGGGGAGCAGTAGAGACGTCTGGAATAAATTCATTTCACCACTCCCTCATGGGAGGAGCCAGCCCACTCCCCCTCTTCTCACATGGTATGCACTCGCTCAATGATTCCCATATTGTGATACACATTCTACATACTCCCGCGAAAGCAACATAGCCAAAATCCACAAAGTTACACATTTAATTAATTCAGAAGTTCTTAGAATTTCACTTAAAAAGCCTCCGATATTAATGCCCAACTTTCACATAACAGCGTAGGTAAGACTAGCAAAGCAATGTGAGGAATGTGAGAGATGTTTTTAATCTAAAGTACTGATACTGGGAGTGGCAGTGTCCTCAGATGGCAAGCATAATTCAAGAAATTAACCTCAGCATAGTTTATTCTTGATCTGGTATCTTTAAGTTCACTGATAAAGAGTCTAAAAAAAGATTCCGGTAAAAATAAAACCTACCGTTGGGAGGTCCTGGGCAGAAGCAACAGCACAACTCCATCTTCTCTCAGCGTCTTCACAACTTTTAGAGAAAATGCAGAACTGCCAAGGAGTCAGAGCTGACCTCATGACATTATGTTCTGATAAAAACGAGGGGGGGGGGCGTGCAGAAAAAACACCCAAAAAAAAGGAAAGAGTGAGAGCGAGAGAGAAAAGCGGAGGCACAGCTGGGAAGTACAAACTACACAGCGTTGCGAGTTTGATTTAATTTGTGAGGCTTTCCTCAGTGGAAACAGCATCTCATGCGTGGTGGCTTCTGCGAGCGCCGCTGGATGGAATCCATGTGCAAGGCTTCAGAGAGACTCCCAGGGACACATTCACATTTTTTCTTACAGGATTTAGACAAAGAACGGAAAACGTGACTTTTGCCAGCTATAACAAAGGCGGCTCTGTGAAAGCCGTTAAAAAAAAGATTTATTGGAAACAGTGCAATTATGCAGCCGTATCCACAGGATGTGCATCACTCTACGCTACTATAGCTCGGCTTTGTTTTAAAGTCACAGATGGAACATTTTAATCTGATCACACAAAAACTACACAGGTCGGACATATTAGCTCAGTTCTTGGACAATATTTTCACACTTATCATGTAGTTGTGTAGAATTGCGATATAAGATGTTGTTCGTATACTATTTAAAGTTCTGCCCAACTGACAAAGTCAATGAAATAAATGTTCATGATACATCAGATATAAATAACACAAAAAGTTTGAAGTGTCACAACAAAAATGTCAAAAAAAAATCCCCAGCTCTCATTTTTGCTCTTTTTGTGGCTTAAATATAATTAAAAGTTGACTATCTTTAATTCTAAGCTGCTTTTAAAACAACATTTTCACCTTTTCTGAACTTTTTTTGGTTGATTAATGTGGCCTAAAACTAATCAATAAAGATATGGATCATTAGTTACAGCCCAACAGACAAAGAATGCAAAAGTGCATCTTAAGATATGTTATCTATTCAGTTGCCCATTACTCCCGAGCCCTGCCTGGTCTGCCTCTTTTTCACTGTGACCATTTTGTGCAGAGGAGAGAGGTGAAGCAGCCAGTCAGGGGCCATCCTGCAGCCCACACCCCTCTGGATTTTACACCAGGAAACTTGATCCCGGACGCAGCCAGCAGGCAGCGTGGGAGGTGTCTAACTCAAGGTCTTCAATGTTAAAGTTATGAACTATAATAAATTTTACTCCTAATCTTTAAAAAAAAAAACACATTAGTTCTTTTAGGATCAAAATAAACTAGACGGTAGACATGCAATTGTTTTTTTAAGAAAACAATATTAAAAACGTCTTAAACACTGTGTTTAAGATTGTGTACTTAATCCCAGACACAATGGCCAGTATTCAGCTGTTATCTGATCTGCGGCAGCGAGACACACCCTAACCTGCTTCATCCTCTTTGGTCCGCTAGATAACCTGAGACTGGCCATAAAGTATTTCTGTGCTGACACCTTTTGGTAAGAAGACAGAACTGTTCCAACAAGAAAGACTTCCTACCTTGGCCGTGTTGAATCAGAGCCTCCATAAAGTCTCTAGAAAAATTCATTTCCATCGTAGCCAAAACAGGTTTCTTGATGATTTTTCTTTCTTACTGTATTATATGAAAAATGCAGCACACACTAGATTAGGAGTCAGCAGGTTACACACTCTGTGTTCTGCTGCAGCTAACCCACTCAAATACAGTATGGTCTTTTTAAATGTTGGAGTTCATGTTCATTGCAGGCTGGGCTAAGTGGAGGTTAGATGAAAGGTGGCAAATGCCACACACTCTGTGTTTTGGACTGCTTTGCTGCTTCGCCCTTTTTTGTGGAGGCACAGACAGGAAAAGCTGAGTGTGGTTTAATGGCACTCACATTTTTCCAGTCTCTGCTGAGTCATATATCAGCCCGACAATGGAAGGTTCTCAGGCAGATGTCATATTGAAAAGGTAGAGCCAGGGAATTCAGCACGTGGATTTGCAGAAGCATTTATCTTTTATAAGTCTTTATGCGCTGTATTAATATCTAGTTTGGGGGCCGTGTGAAATGCAGCATGTTCTGTGAGATGAAGAGAGATGGACACGCGAGTGCATGCAGCTGCAGAACAGCAGATGCCAGAATTAATGAATCAGCCACATTGATGTAGCGCACGCAGCAGCACAAATGTTTGCATGGATTTAATACTGAATACTGTGTTTAGACACCTGTAGATACCCTACAACGCCACAACATGTTTGCCAGAGTTTAAGTTAAAAAAGAAGATTTGACCATATAACACCCACACAGAGGTAACTACAGTATCTGCCTCCACTTAGACTTAGTTTATCTGAATATTTTAATGTCTGTTGACACGATGCAGACATCTCTCTGGTCTGGAATCTCAATATCTCTCAGACGTGTCAGTAAACTATGAACCAGCTTCAACAGGCTGACAGGTTCTTCCACCAATACCAGAGAAGCCTCTTTGATCTTTAAGGCTTCAAAATACAAAAATAAATAAGTAAAAGAAATTAAAAGATTCTTGTTTGGTTGTGTTTGTCAGTCATGTAGTTGCTGGTCTTAATTATAATTTTAACTGAGTTCTGGTTGTTTTACTTAATTTAATTTGTTGGTTTTCTCAAGTTTACTATTTACTTTATTTTTACATGTTTTTTTAAAAACATTTTTAATTTAATAATTATCTTTTTAAATTTCTATTTCTTTAATGAATTAAAATGATCAACTTTACCCCTTTTCATTAATTCAGGAGCTTTTGTGAGTCTTTCAGTTTAGTTTTGATCTCTCTATTGTTGTGCTGCAGTTTGTACCTGCTGTGCTACATAAATATAATTTTGCTACCTTAAAAATAACAAGACGTTAATTAAATATTCATTGAATTAATGGGTAGTTGATGCTGTTCTCCTTGGGGAACTGAACACACTGTTTTTCGTTTGAGTATAGATCACAACCACTGCAGAACAAAACTGCCTGTTCTGCTGAATATACGACAGTAATAATCTGCTTGACAGATGCAGTTTGAACATGTAGAAGCTTCATATGTTATCTTTGCTTTTTGCTTGTTTTTAACCCTCGAAACATCTCAAAGAAAGAGTTATATGTGTTTCCAGTTAAGAAGACTAGCAGAGGTAAAGCATCACAGGCCACATAAAACGAATGATCTACAAGGTGTCTCAATAATCAGTGTTGGATAAAAGTCACATTATTTTCTTATTTGTTATAAATTCTTAATGTTTCTACAGTTCGAGTTTTAGTTACTGTGAGTCCCGTAAGCAGATGTGTGACAGTAAACAAAATGAGGACTTATGCATTTTAAAAATATAACTGTACCCTCACTAACATACAGTATGCAAACATGTGCATGATTCACATTTAGACAAAGCTTGTCTGTGTAAGTGGGCCACTGGTTGCCACAATCCGCATCTGTAAAATGACACCTAATTGACAGTCTGTTGTTATTTAGCTATATGAAAAATGACAGGACCATTATTTGTATCAATAAGAGACGAGATTAAATTATCTCTGCTTCATCCACATAAACAGAGCCAGCAGCCATAGCAACACCAAGATAGCCTTTACTGCAAATGAAAGAGGAAGAAACGGGAGGAGGAGTTAGAAGAAGCTCAAACCTTCAGGGAAGTCAGGCCCGGTCTTCTGAGCATCTTTACCTTTTTCAGGTTCTTCTGTAAGAGTGGTGCAGTCTACCTGAAGCAGAGGGATCTTCAGAGCTGGGTAAACTGGTGGGACTATAGGGACGGGACGGTCTGCTTTAGTGGCTGCAGTGGAGGAGGCTCCAGATGCATCATGAGAAATCATGACTTCTGCAGAAACTATTGTCTCACTGTCTTTTTCATTCTCTGTATCTGTAATGTCAGATTCCATTGTTTTTTCCTCGGGAATATTTTGCACAGATTTGTAAGTGTCACACTTGGATGTTTCACTTTTATCTGCAGGGCTGTAAACTTCAACCATCACATGTTTCATCTCCTCAACATCACCTGGCAACTTCTTGTGGTATTCTTCTGTCACAACGTCAGCAGAAGATCCAAACGGAGCTGAGTTGACAACCTCATGGAGAAGGTCTTCATCTTTCTCTTCATCATCAATAAGCTCTTCCATCAAAGGGACTGCCTGGGGGTCTGCTACCATTTGTATACCGCATTCACTCGCAGGTACCTCTTCTTCAAGAACCCCCAAGAACAGATATTTGGTCTCTCTTCTCATCTCATTTAAGATCAGTTCTTTTACAGGTTCCTCAGTTGTAGTCTTCTGCACCTTCATGGTGGCCATAGCAACACGTCCAGACTCCTTATAACCTGTTTGTGGTTCAGCACATGTGTTCTTAAACGATTCCTGCAGGACCTCTGTTACTGGAACACCAGGAACCTTCTGAACTGTCTGGATTTCTTTTGGAAACTTTATCACAACTGAAGGAGAATGAAAACCTTGCTTGGCCTCCTCGACTGAGTAATGACCTCTGGTGGCTTTGTCTTCATGGTGGAGAACAGAAGCATTGAAAACTTTACTGTGACTTTCCTCTTCTATGCAGAGGTCTTTGTCCACCTTGAACAAGGTAGTGTTTTGATCTCTAGGCTGACCAATGGACATCTGGTAGGAGCCTCTGAAGGTTTTTGGAAGTCTGTCAGGTTGTTCTTCTTCAACTCTCTTGTGACGGTAAACGTGCCTGTCCGTAACACCCTCTTGGGTTCTTCCTTGGGCCTTCAGTTCTGAAATGGAAGATCTCGGGCCTTTCACGCTTTGAACTCGAGCAGAAAATCCAGGGCGAAAAATGCGATGAAGGGTTCTAGGCATGATTTCTGGAGGCAGGTGCAGGTAATCTCGCAGGTACCCGATACCTTCATTGGTGAGATAATAATAGGCATGTTTCCAGGCAAAAGTCTCCCTGACGTAGCCTTTAGTTTTGAGAGAGCCCACGGCACGGATCACCTTTAGGTTATTCACCCCATTGAGATCAGGATGCATGGACTGTGGCCGCCTGTCCTTCTTAACCACAATGACGCCATCTTTGAAGAGAAGCTCGTAGATTGCTTTCAGATTGGCTAATGGCATTACCATTCCAGCCACCATTATGTCTTCCCTTGTGTTCTTTGAGATCCTCAAGGAATTCCTTCTTCAGATACTATAAGCACTTCAATGCGCAGTATTTGCATAGAGAAATATATCACAAAGAAGACCTGTTAAAAATTCTTAATTCTACATAATTTTGGATTCACTTTGATGAAGCATTTATCTACCCAGTTGTCATCATGAGTCAGCATGGAGAAACAGCGATGCTCAGAACCCCTCCTACCTTCTCAGTCCCCAGTCGAAACAGAAACAGTGTGGATGAGAGGCGAGAGGGAAGAGAGGAGGAGAATCTAAAGGGGTGTGCGCACACAGGATGCAAACAGAAACCAAAAGGATCCAAACAGAGACGAGAAAAGGAGGTTTGGACCTTGTGTGGGTAATGGGCAGTGCCGCTGCTACAAAACCCCTGCTACCTTAGCCAGCTTTCAACACAAAGTGCAAAAACAGTGTGGGTTTTATATATATAAAAACGCAAACAATGAATTCTTTCTTTGCTAAATAATCCGTCAAAATCTATGCACAAATCAGACAGTGTATGACAATATATAATCATGAAATAAATATTTAAAATGCAAGATATTATTCATGTCTAGTTACTTAACGTGAACCAGTTTTAGTACTATTAGTTATTTCATATATGAGCTGATGGTGTAGAAAACTGTGCATCACACACAAATTCACCATCACTAGGTTGTCATCTTAATCCTTCCTCACCAGCCTCAGATGAGAACAACAACAAGAGTTTACCAACAGCACTGGAGACAAAAACAATAAAAATAGTTTTTGTAAAGTCACTGCAGGACTTACTGAAGGTCTTAATAACGCAGGATTGGAGTAACTGTAATGAGCTAGTGGTATGTTGACTACAGTCCAAACGGAGCCTGGCAATAACTAAAGAATTAAAACCAAAAAAGCCAGACATTACATTCTGCCTTTTAGCATACCTCAGAGTCATTTGGACAAATAACTGCACAGAAGATTTTCAGTAAAAGGATGGTGATTTAAAATGTGCAGCACTCTAACACAGCATCAGACATTAGAAGTAATACACCTGTAATAACACAGGGATACAACAATTAGCGGTGATGGGTGGTAATCCAATCATCTGTAAGACAGACACACTGCAGAATAGTACATATACCGTGTTACATGCATGAATGAAATGAGACTTTAACATTCAAACAGATGTGTAGGTAACAGATAACAGGGAAAAAACAAGCTGAAAGCTAAAACATCTGATATGGGGCAGGGATGACACAACCAACACCGAACAGGCCTGAGGGGATAACAACCATGCATACAATGCTGTGCAAAACAGGGACAGCTGTGGCGAATCATCGGCATGTGTTTTTAAAGGCAAGAGGTTTTGAAAATGTCACTTTGACGAAATACAAGGTTCCAGAATGAAAGGCTCTCTTTGTATTCTAAACTACTGAATTTGCCCAATATAATATACAGTCATGGTCACTAATGTTTTCCAAAGGTTCTTCAGTGCTATTCAAAGACACCAAACCTAAATGTCAAACATTAAGTACAAACAGTGTATAATCTTTGGTCTCCATGCTTTCCTTTCCTCACTCATAGCCCACATCTCCGGCCAGCCAATTCTGCAAACCTAAATGGAAAAGCCATCAAGTCGTGGATTTCCCCATAAGAAAAGACAATTGTGCCTGTGTTTAGGTCCATGTTACTCAACCTCCTCTGAGACCAAATGAGACTGAACAGCAGTTATAAGAGTCCAGGGTAACAACAGCTGCCAGTGGAGCTAAAAATACAAACAGGAGGTTTGGAAAAAGTCTGCAGGAGATGGTGATTTTCCCTAATTCTTCCTAATTTTCCCTCTTCTCTCTGACAGCTGCAACATTTAACAGTCATTTAATAATAATAATGAATATAGGAGCACATCTCTGCTGATCACATTAAAATCTCTGAACAGAAAACCTATTAGGGTGAAGTGTTGAAATAAATACAGAGGTTCAAGCTTTTTAATTATTTTTCCAAACAATCAATTTTATAATCTGCTTAATGAAAATCAGCTTTTGCCTGTTTGTGTCAAACCCATTTGTCAAGAAACTTGATTGCTCTACTGGGCGCAATGTTTTATAAGAAATCGCTTGGAGTAAGAGCATGCAGGAGAGGGAAGATGACTCCCTCTAGCAGGTCTGGGGCAAACAGTATTAAGCTATTTCAACATTATGCAGTCACATAAACACTGCCACCGATAAATCAGAATTCTGGAGATGGATATAACCCCGCCCTTTTGGGGCATGGCAACAATCAGCGCAAATAACTTTTGCGCCAGATGAGGCTCCACTGCAGATCATACCCGGCAAATGATCTCCTGCCAGTTCCATCGTATTTCGATAGGCTGTCATAGAACTCGAAATGATATACTGAAGCGTTAAGTGAAGATGTCTGGAAGAATGAATCACAATCTTTTTGCTAGCACAGATAAATTCTTGCTGCATGGCACAGCTGGTAAGAACTCTTCTGGTAAAAGAAAACAGGCCTCTCACAGCGCAAGAATTTAGTGGTCTTGGGATTCATCAAAAAAACTTGAGGACTGTGTTGGCTCACTGGATGCAGAGACTTAATCGCCATGTGTTCTCCATTACCTGTCCGTGGCTCTATATCAAACACACTGGCGGCAACAATAGAGTTTTTGTTTGGTTTTCAAACACAGAATCATAGATGGAGTGAAGTGAAGCTGTCTGCACCTGCGTCACACCTCTAACAGCTTCAGTTGTAGCCTTTCTTAAATGCAATCTAGAGATTGACGATCTCCAGTCAATCTTATTAAAAACAGCCTGATGGGAAAAATAAAAAATAATACGCATCCTCAACCTTTGTCTGGATATAAATAATGTAGATGTTTATTGTTGCTCTCTCCAAGTCATGATGAAAGCTCATTGCCATGGTGGCGATGGTCGAGGTCGAGGGAATGAAGACAACTCAAAGTGACACTGGGTGCTTTAAAATAAACCTATTCAACTCTACTGGCAGATAAATGCTCTCTACATTCCAGTGCGTACTTTATAGCGAGTCGTTTAAGCTGTATGGTTGTCTTCCAAGTCGTTAAATTCAAGTCTGCATTTTGACATTTGGAAATGGAGCAGTGGGAAAATGCTGGGAGGACTATTGCTGAAACAGTTCACACACACGTGTGGTGATAAATTCTGCAACTATTGCACTTAAAACATGTTCCTGACACGATGTTCAGTTAAGTCCTGAGGACATTCTGCAAACTGAACTGTCTGCAGTGCAATGGAGGCCAAATTCCTCTGGATAATGTATGCATTAAAGGCGTCATCCGTCTTATTCTCTGATCCATCTGTGCTTCTGGAGTTAGTACTTACATCTGTCCACCTCATGTAAAACGAGTGCAAAAATCTTTTAGTGATTTAAAAGGCACATTTTTTCCCAAGGCAGATGGATACGGTGTCAACTTTTAGCAGAATGGCTCATGGATTTAAAATTTGCTGGAAACTCCATATAATGGAACCTTTATATGGACATCTCTACCCTTACACATCAGCCCACTCACAAATATGAGTGAAAAACAGAGAACACACACAAGAAAGTAAGTGTACCTAACATTAAACTAAACAGAGTGATAAGATTCACCAACAAAGCTTGTAGCAGTTTCATACTAATTTTAGAGATGGAATCTCTACAATGCAGTTTAGTTTAGTATGGTTTAGTTTAAATGTATTTGAAAAAGGAAACTTAAATCTCATCAGAAAAAGATGAATCGCACCTGATTAAACTGCAAATGTTGAAATATTATACAAATACAAATCCAGTTGGCTGTTTAATATATTGCTTTTTGATTATGCATTTAATTAAAACATCCCATATAAACCAAAAATACAGCTAGAGGTTTTTTGGGAACTGATAGATGGTTAATGTTGACAAATCTGATTTTAACATCATGGACGTATATGCTTGTTACCCGGATAGCATCATTAAAAAATGCACATAGGAGAAAGCAGAATTTCTCATAAGCATTTTTATCAGTGCTCAGCGAGGAGTTAATCAATTTCATATGGAGCCATGTCTCTGCTGCAGTAACGAGTCCTTGTTAAGCTGAATAAACACTGTGTGATTTGGGCCTGTCCCAGAAGAAAAACAACCAAAGTGAAAGAATGAAGCTATAAATGGAGCTCCAAACACTGGCCAGGTCAAAGCTGCCCACTGCAATGAAATTGTTTTAATCAAAGGAGAAAGAGAGAGCTGCTTGTGGCAGCAGGAGTTTGTTTGTATGAAGTGTCTTTATGCTGTTATCATGACAGCACCAAGAAGGATGTAGCCTGTAAACAAACAGCAGAGGAAACGCAGCCTTGTGTCACAGCCTGTGAGTCATTGCACCATCTAAATATACTGAACTTCTCAATGTTTATTAGATACGTGTATTAGATACATGTTGCAGAGCGTGGGTTTGAAGTAAATTTAGACATGATCGGGCTGTTGCTCACCACTGTCCACTTTTCTGTTCTCTTAGCTAATAACAGAAAGAAAGCTACTTTTTCACAGCTTTTAGACACCCTTAAATGTGTATGACTACTTGATTTACGCCTACCTGGGACTGACACTAATTATATATCTCTGTATATGAGCAGACAGCTAAGTTGAGGGCAGCCAACAAGGCTATTCAAGCTTTCCTGACTTCACACCTCGATGTCAAACTGTCCTTGAGTGAGATGCTGCAGCATCCTACTGCAGAAGAGGGACAAACAAGAGGAAGATCGCTGACACTCAAACAGGTCTGCAGGCTGATGAGTGGTATCAGGGTATTTCAAGCATTTAATGGTTACTGGAAACTACTGACTGTGCAGAGCTGTGGCAGACTTGTGACATGTTAGCTTTACTTGGCAAGGCCTTATTTTTTTCCTGAGCTATTTTTGATGGCTGTAGCTTTATGTTTCTCATGTTTGATCAGTAGCATCTAATCTCTAATCTGAACACAATCTCTAATGTGACCAAAGCCTGAGAGCAGAACATTATTGTGTTGTTGCTGGTGTTTGTTTTAGCAAAAATCTTGTCAGTGCTGATAGTAGCATGCTTTATCCTACCATGCACAGGTAAATGTGGACAAATATGTAATTAAGACAAGAAATGGTTACATAAACCATGTGAGTTTTAGAAAAATGTAGCAACTATTCAAATATTTGAAAAGCATATTTATCACTGATTAACACAAAATGGATAACAGCATCAATGCATTGTTTTGGCTTTAAAGGATCACAATGTCAAGCCGAACTTATTAGACTACAGGTTTTTGTTGGTAATGCACAAACCACTATAAATACTGTTCACAGCATAAAAGCTTTGGATCACAAACCATCTGAAAAAAAAAATGGCTGATGCTGTTAGAAACTAATGGACCTCTGAGCCAGTCTGAGGCAACACGGGAAGGAATGAAGCAGCTCAGTGCAAAGGTGGTTTGAAAAATCCTGAACCTAAAATGGACGACTTGGAAAGTAGAAAATGGATGAACGCCAGACTTCGCCAAATCAGATAGGAGCATCATATGATTAAGAGGAACCACAGCGTAGCAACGGAAATGTGAAAGTGTGTGTGTGAGTGACCACTGCAATGAGTCATCAAAACCCATGGCAGGGCGTGGCTGGCCAGGAATGCCTGCAGCCACAGTAACATGACGCACCAAAGAAATATGAGTGCATAGAGTACAAGGCCAGAACAGTGGTCAGAGGCAATAGCATCGCTACTGGCAACAATAAGAAACAGACACACTCGTCCAGATGTTGAGAGCTTCTCCTGCTCACCACACAACCTGATCCAAAAGTTTCAGGTGATAAAAACATCAAAAGAAACTCTGGTTTTGACATTATTTTGGAGTTGCTCCGTTACCATTCACGCACACACCAACCAAGAAACTCAACTCGAGCATTTCAAAGGAATACTCCCCTAAAATATAACCTGTTGCTGAGCCCACAGTCTCCGTTTGCCTTCAACATGGATCGACGGACCTCCTCATAACCCTGGATCACCACTAAATATCATTTTAATTGATTTACTGTCGAGGAAGGAACTGTTCAAAACATACTGAACATACCGATCGAGATTACTGTGTAAAAGCTGTGAGACAAGTTTAATTCTCTGGTATTCTTTTCTTTTGCCTTGATACTGGCTCACCACTGGAATGCACTTAAACTGCTGAGAATCCCAGCTGATTATACACAGATCACCCACAAGTTCTTAGGAAAGGGGAGTAAACAAACACTCCTCACCAGTTATAATTAGGGGACAGTGTATTGATCGAACCCTTCAGGCACATCTCAAACAATTAATTATGTTAGTTTTTTAAGTAATGTATTAGCTGTATATTTTCACCTGCATAGATTTATCTGATCTGCATTGGGACTACAGGTCTAAATTATCACTTTCAATTAAATGTGGTATGTTTGCATTTTATATTTATGTCTATAACTTTGACCGTCCTTGTTAAAGAAACAATAAATACTGTGCAGGACCCCCTTGTGCAATCAAAGAGCTGGACACAGATCTGATGTGGTGCAGAGTGGGGTCTCTGAGTATCTAGTTTACTCTCGGATGAAAATCTTGGAGGGTGTGGAGGCAGCATCAACACTGTGCTCTTTGTTGTGTTCCTCAAGCTCTCCCTGAGCTGTTTTTCGGGCGTGGTCGGGAGCATCGTTCTGTCGGGGAGCCGTTTTTAGGAGTCTGCACCAGTTTTCAGCAGGATGACCTGCAAGGTGCTTTATCGTGACAAAAATTATAATTAGAAAAAAAGAGGTAAAGTGTGTCTTTTAATTACATAAATTTTCATGAACATGAACTAAATAAGCGTGAACTCAGTGCGACACCCTGATGGGAAGTGAATTTGAACTTTTAGAGAATAATAGGCCAAGCACGAAAAGATAACTTATTTTAATAATATCTTATTTTAACAGTCCGTGAAAGCTAAAATTATAACTGAACCTAAAATTTAATTAACACCATCCCTGGTATTATATGTCATAATTCAAGGGATAACACTGCATTTCTTTGGCTCTTTTGAATCTGTCAGTGTTGTGGTTGACTGATGTAGATGCTTTTCTTTGCAATGAAAGGGCTTTGTAATTTTAAAAGAGCTAAATTATGCCAACAAAACCACAAATATTAAATTAATCAAGTGGCAAACAGTTAAAATGTGGCTGACCTGCATTTATTCTCTTTTTATGATAAAAATCATTCCAGATTATTTTAATCCTTAATTTACACAGCCTTCCATAAAAACATGGAGATTAAACGTGTGGTGAGAGGAACGTTTAATCTCATTTAAAGTGTGTTTTAAAAGTTAAATTAAATACGGAGAATATAATAAGACCATCGAGTATATTTATGTCTTCATCAAGAAGAGTGGAGACATTGGACATTATGTTGAAGGAGACAACACGACGAGACGAGGAGCTGAAACACTAAAATTCCTTGAATTGTGCTCACATAACTGGATGTGGAAAAACCCTTTCCTCAAGTCCCAGGTCTCCGAAGCAAAATCAGTGTTAGACTCTGAGGTTTCTTCAGCCATGTTTGTAAGTACTGTTGTTGCTTCTGGTTTTCGCGGAAGGGTACTGAGCAATAATGGGACGGCTGATAATAAAATGCAAACAGTTTTTGAAAATCATCAAGTTGAGGGCTGAGTTAAGGGTTTGAGGGATTAAATCAGCGAGAAAACCAAAGTATATTTCACATGTGCTTGATATTGTGTGTGAAAAGCACAGTTTGTGACAGTGTGTCATATTAAAAGCTATGTTAATTATGTATATTTTGCTCACTAAGCAAAGACGTAGATGATTTTCTTTGGTGCGTTGAGTAAATTCACCAAAACATTTTTCAGTGTGCATATCAACACCAAAGGAAGTCATTGGACCATGTCCAGTATAAAGCCAGGTGTGCCGATTTCCACTGGCCTCTATGTTGACAGCAGCACACAGTCACGCTTCACTGACTTTCTCTCCATGGAGGCTGCAGGGCTTCAATCAGACAGCTCCTGTGTTTCTTATTGTTAGATATTCAGTCATGGCTTATTAAAAGACCCTTATTCTCAAACTTCTCAGGCAGGTCCAACTAACTACCAGCTGAAGAAGTCCAAAAATGTAGTCACTGTGGGGATGTTACCCACCAAGGTGATTTAAAGTAATGGGTGATAGATCCACCATGGTCCCACAATGGGGTTTTGTTTACTACCAAGCGAGCAAGAACAAAACTTAAAAGCACTTTGACAAGACATCGCTCTCAGGAAACCCCCGAAGCAACATGTCAGCATGATGTGTGTTCAGTGCCATTAGAGGAGTCCTATAAATCAGCTCGGCCTCCTCGTAAACTCAGCCCTGACACAATGTGACTGGGGCTTCACCTCCACTCTGTCCAGATCCCGTCCACATTCCCACCTCCTCAGGCCTTTTCTAGATCACTCCCAGACTGTCACTCCCACGAGAGAAAAAAATAAGCATGATAGTAACTGTTATCTGCTTCATAGAAAGTGGCAGTGAAGGGGTCTCACAGGGCTTTTCATACAGCAGGGCGCCTTGCTGGCTGTTGCTGGCTGTTTTGCCTGCGGTGAGGGTTGGCGGACAAACAGCCTCAGTTGCTTTTATAACGTCGTCTCATGCCAGGCAACTTCTGGAAACGGCACCAAGCTCGAGGGCTTTAAAACTTACAATTACTGACAAAGTTAAATGTCAGTGGGAGGGATATGATTTCACCCTGATCCTTGAATACAGCCCACTCTTACACTTGCAAAATATAGTGTGTGCATGTATATAAAGAAAGAAATTCAAGGAGTAGTAATTTATGCTCTTGTAACTTGAATATATTTACATTTGGGAATTGCTTGTTGACCAAAACCAAGAAAATGACCCAAAAAATATCGGAATATTGAAATAATTGCGAGATGCAAATTGAGATTGAGACACGATACAAGACAGAGATATAAAAGTGCAAAAGGAAAGCGAGACATGGCCTCAAGCTGCAGATCCAGTTTACTCACTTGGCTTGGCATCAGAAGAAAGAGTACAGAAGACATGATGGCAAACAGCCTGCAGCTCTTTGTGCCACAAACAACGACAGCACTGTTGTACCAGTGACTATTATACCAAATAAAAAGCAGCATTCACTTGAAGACTGTCACACACAAAGGAGTGAGGAATGAACAGTTGCATACTGTAACGAAATACAAAACTCGCTTGTCTAATTATGCCCCTGCATTAACAGAAATGAAAAGATACTTTAGAGTAAGAAGCAAGGACAGAAAGATCTGATGCACAAGCAGGAGGCGCTCACCCGTCCTGTGACACCGGACAGCCTCCTATTGTCACCTGGAACCCCACAAAGTTACAAAAGGCAGGAGCAGCAACTTACCTAGAAAGAGAGAAAAAAAAAGGCAAAAAAGAGAAATTCAACTTTCCTCCAAAGCAGACTCTCTCCCATTTCTAAAACCCAATCCTTTATATTTTTTATTACAATTGAAATCTTAAGAATCAACAAACAAACAGCAATAATTATGTTAACAACAGACGTCTCAATAGCCTCATTAAGGCCGCAGCAGCTGCACTAATAGTGCCCCCTCCTGGCCACTTTAGGGAAAGAAACTTAGCCGTGTGAACCCTCCGTCTTACAAGCGGCACAGGAGTCACCTTGTTTCAGTTTCCCTGCTGAATCCCCTTTCCCTAACAAAACAAAGCATAAAGAATGTAATTACGCTCCACTGAGAATGGGATTAGAGGAAGGATTGGATGATTAGACAGGATGTGTCAAATTATGGAGGCAGTTGCTCTTCTGAATTACAGGAAACCCAAGGTTAATGGGATTAAGCAATCTCATCGGCCAACTCAGGGGGGCACTCGCGGGGACCGTTTCCAGAGTTATCAAACAGCATGACTGACAGCCTCGCTGACAGCTCCAGCACTCTTCAGTACACAGGACCCCATTAGGGGGCTACACTGCCTCTGTTTAATTGTACTAATATAGGTCAGCTAATGTTTCTAACTGGAACTACTTGTTATTTAAGAAAAGCTGAAATTTGGGTGATTACATTTTATAATAGCTGAACAATTTTGAGATTTGTGTTCATTTTGCGATTGAACTTTTTTTATTAGACAGTTCTGTCATGTGTGTTGATGTCTAAAGATCATTCAGATAAAACGTGAATTGGAAATAATAGTTTTTGTTTGTGTTCCAGTCATTAATCCAGTCATCAGCTCTGTTTGTTTTTGACCTCTATAGAAAAGCCAGAAACCTGTAAATCAAAACCAAAGCACAAAAAAACGGAGGTATACCTGGATCGTGGTTCCACAGACCTGTGATACAAAATCACCTGTAACTAAGTATTGTTGTGTTCATTAGTTTAGCACAAGGCCTCTCTACAAACATGTCATGTTTGTAGAGAGGCCCCACTTGGACCCACAACATAAGGCTGGATGAACCCAACAGTGGACTTAAAAAGGGATAAGCTGATGCCACAGAGTTCCAAGAACAAACTTGTTAGCAAACAGTTGATGACCTGTTGAATGTAATGCCGATATTTACTTTCTTTTAGCTCAGTATTAGCCGTCAACCCCTTTAGTGCTACGATCTGAAACTGGGAAAGAATTGTATGATGCATTTATCAGAGCTTTTTCACTAAAAAAAAAGAGGTGCAACTTCTGCTGAAATCTCTGTCAATGAACCAAAACAGTAAACTTGCAGGTTGCCAATCCAAAACAATGAGCTGAAGGACACCGTTCTGCCATTCTGGGAACAGCTAGTGTAGTTAGTATCCAGTGTATTTGATATACAAGACAAGACATCCTTTCTTTACAGTCCAAATACATCTAAAAAAGAAAGCAGAAAACCTTAAGTACAAATTCTGAATACTGACATATGTTTAGCTAATCTCAAAGATTTCATGTTTTATATATGTCTGTGCACAGAGTGTAGGGGGAATGCTTTGTGCAACAAGCCTAGTCTTCACATCTGCAGTGAATCTTAACTCTGGCTGCAGAGAGAGAAACCTTGAATATAGTTATCGACTAATTCCTGCAGCTCAGATATCAGCTGAAGCATTTTGGAGCTACTGAGACTAAGACAGCTATATATGAGCCCTCTATCCATAAAATATAGACAGGATGTGTGCAGAAACACAAATACACTGTGAATAAATGAAGCTGTATAGAAACCTGGATGTAAACTTATGATTAACTAATATTTCAAACAGCGTTCCTTCTCTTCTCTGTCCCAACGATGACAGCCCCTCATTTATACCCTTCACAGAAAGTGCAGTAGCAAGAGGAAATTTGTGATCTTTTGCAGATATGAAACAGAGCATGACCGGAGATACACAAGCACGGGAAACTAGGAAAATGAGTAAGCAAATCAAAGGGGAATACTTCTTCATCCCTAAATTACAGATTCCTATCTATATCATACAGGTCTTTAATAACAACTCAATGATGACGTTATTTTACTTGTCAAATTTGGCCAAAGAGAGCCCACGTACTGTTTAATTACTGAACTGGATGTGGTAGTCAGGTCTGACAATCAAGACGAGGGTGTTTTAACCTCACGAAATCAGATCTGTTCACCGAAGCACAGTCCACTTTTTAATCTAATCAAACTATCCAACACAAATCTATTTATTCCAGCTGTTAAATGTATCCCTATTGTATGTTCTACTGTTTTACTGAAGCTACGGTCGCTTAAATTGTCAAAACAATGTCACCAAGCATCTTATCTGACCATACATAGCACCTCCTGTATGTCTCTGTTCTCGTTAGTCACAAAGATCTACACTCAGGCCTTTAATCTGCTGATTAGATCAGCCGCAGGTCTAACTGGCAAACAGGCTTTCAGCTGCTGGTCTTTCAGCCCTTTGTACACAAAGTAAATAACTCTTTATAGAGTAAAAACAATGGCTGAGGCTGACTGCCTGCTACTGTTATTGTAAATGGAAAAAAGGGGATTTAACTACAAGAATCCAGCAAAGACCATGTGCATCATGTGGCCCACAACACTGGTGCCAGCCTGATGTAACAACTAGTCAGTGGCACCATTTCCTGATTCATGGTGCAACAATTTCAGTGCATTTACGCGCTGGACAATTAGTCTTTACAGAGAAAGCTGTGGGAAATTATCATGTTTGTTTCTGTGTTAAAAACCAGACAAATAGTCAATGAAATGGAGAAGTAGGCAGCTCTGAAGGATTGCTGTGCTGTCGGCACTGGTGGGTGTTGTGTTATGTGTTTCGCATGGCTACAGCAATAACTTTGCGGTGGACGGAACAGGAATAAATCTAACAGGGTCAAGAAAAGAAGCGGTTGCCTTCCTGCTTTTAGCTTACAAATAGTGCTACCCTGGTCTCATTGCAATGAAGGGACATTTCTGCAGCCCGGCCTGTAGCTGCTGGGATATAGTCACACTACATGGATATATGCTGGCGTTATTATGGGGCATCAACAAACTGTCCATGCTCTGTTAGTATGTCAAATTGTTTTTTTCAAATACTTATTTTAAAGGAGTTAATGAATATCACCTGTTGGTCATCATGGTGCATTGATATGTGTGTGAACATCAGTTTCTTTCTGTTGCTACGGACCATTAGAAGTAAAATTCATTCATTGTGAGCGCTGACACTGCATTAGACAGCTTTAAAGTTTTTAAGGAGTCAGTGCACATCACAGTGCAGCTCAGCACACCTGCTTTTTTGCCAAGTACACTGCAAATTATATATTTATTAGACGACCACTCGATGTAGTTGTAGTTTATACTGTTATTTCATCGGCACCTGTAACCCCGAAGCCATGTTTTATGTTTCTGTTACGGTAAATCCACCACTATGCGCAAGACATTTAATTAAAATGATGTTTTTAATGCTAAAATATAATTATTGTTGTCATCCAGGAATTTTCAAGTTGACTGTTTTACCAAAAAACAAGAAAAAAAAAAACTGTAAAGCAGATTTTTTTTTTTTGAATTATCATGCCAAATCTCATGTTTTTTGTTTTTATGACAGTTTGTCTTATACACTGTTTAAGCACTGGATCTCCAAATGTTTTCTTGTATTCTTGTGTGGTGTTTGCAGCTCTTTTCCTTGGTGGGTTAATAACGATCACCTGATTCATTACAAACAGGAAAGCACATGATCTGTTTAAATTCATTTAGAAAGGAAACATCTCCATAGACATCATAAGATCTTGATGCTATCTTCAACATCAAGAGGAACAAAAAGCAACGTTTCTGGTGAATGTTTTCACCAACCTCCAGTGTGCTTGTATGCACGGTGGTCAAACCACATATTCAACTGTTGTTTTTCTTGATTATTTCATTTCTGATAAGTATTTCTGATGGCATTATTTAAAAAAACATCCTCACTTTGTCATGATTTCCCCAATACCCCAAAATGCATTTTAACACTAATCTATATAAAACACATTTATTTATTTTATGTAAAAATATAACAGTCCATTTCATTAAATAAACCTGCTTAAAATATGGAAATACCTCTAATAAAAGGTAGGGACTTGTCAAATGACCTGCTTCACCTTTTTTTTTTGTCTGCAACACAATACCACAAGAGGTCAAGTACTTTGACTCCTGCACCGAACTCCTTTTAACTGGATATCCTGTGGACCTGTGCTGCTGAAAAGCACAGCCATCTTTCTTTCACCAGCACGTATCCTTCAGAAAGCATCATTCATAACAGAAAACCTGCTGACAAGAGTTTGAGAAACCCTGGGGTAGAAAAAGTGCTGAAAGTAAAGGAGAATGTCTTCACTCTGGTTATTTTCTATTTTGAATAAAACAAAAAGTAACACTTTATTTAGTGTGGTAAGCCAGGAAACTGTTTTATAAGAGAGCAAAACGATACAAAAAAGAATACTTAAGAAAAAAAAAAACAGGTAGTGAAAAAGCAGAGATTTCAGTGAGTCAGTGAATGCACCACAATGTAACTTTTTTTTAGAACTTTTCTTCAACTGAGAGCAACATAAGCCTGAAATGAGGCTAAAATAATTGGGTCAAGA
The DNA here is from genome assembly GCF_965226115.1 of Aulonocara stuartgranti. Classification (NCBI taxonomy): domain Eukaryota; kingdom Metazoa; phylum Chordata; class Actinopteri; order Cichliformes; family Cichlidae; genus Aulonocara; species Aulonocara stuartgranti. The sequence goes on from NC_138957.1 coordinate 29,242,377, forward strand.
CTGAGAATCGGCTTGTAGAAAGCAGTAAAGCAGACAGGAAAAAAATATGCTAATTTCTATAATAGCTGCTATGCACCTCTAAAGACATACAGCAGATCACCAGCAGGCTCCTGACTCTGTACCAAGTGTCTGAGAATAGGTGACACAAAGAGACAATGGGAGTGATGGTCCTGCAGTGACGACATGCTTACAAATGAACTCAGTCTGACTGTGTAAGCAGCGGTGTTCGACATATTAAGTAACTCCATTGGGAGCGCTCAGTGAAGCGAAGAGCCTTTGTCTCCACAGCCCTGGGGAACACATTCTCAGCCTATCCAAATGGGCAGGACTCCTTCAGATCCCTCTCCAGGATCATTTAAATGCCTCCGCTGCCTGGAAAACTTTTCCAAAGCGTTACCACATTTTGCCAGAATACTGCAGACAAACCACAGCTCCACACAGACACCAGCATTAGAAAAAGCTGCAACAGTCTGGTTGTTCTCTCCTCAAATTAGGGGCTTTCTGTCTCTCTAAATATAAATATATTTGTCTCTTACATGAAGTAGGCAACAATATCCATGACCTGAACAAATGTACATTCATTTAAATGCATAAATTATGAAACCGCAGCTAGAATTCCTAAACTTAACAAGGTCTTTCTTTTTCTAATTTTCTAAACTATTGATTTGAACGAGACCTACATTTAAATATCAGTGCTAAAGCTACAACTCTTTCCTTTTCCCTTGTAACACAGGATCAGCAGGTAGCATCATATGTTTCATTTTATAGATGAAATCTGAGAGAAATATTCACTTGTTATTATTTTTTCAAGTGTTAAAGCCATTTGAGTTCTGTAACATTTTCACAAGAAATCTGCCAGCCTTCTAAAATGAGTATATTTATTAGATAAATCAGGAACTACTCATCAAAAAAATATAACTAGGAACCTTTTAAAGGTTGATTTTGATACCCTTCATTTATAGGATAAGACATATTTCATTTTAATCTCAAAAGCTGTAAAATTCCCATGTTACAGAAGCCAAAACTAATAATCATAATCTGTAACAGAACTGCTTAAAAAGTAGGAATATCTAGATGCATTATATTCTATATGACAAAATATTAAACATAAGGTTAAAACTGAACAAAAGAAAAGTAATAGAGCTGATGAAAATGTGAATTTGCTTTTATATTTATTTAAAAAATCAAAATCTTCAAAATGGGGATAATAAGTGTTAAAATGACACTTTGCAGTACTGTATTTATGACGTCTGTGACACTGAAGTACAGCTGAGTGAGACACTTGAAAAGAGAAGGTGGGTGGAGCAAACTCTGATGATGTAAGCACTAATTATAAGCAAACACCGAAGCTCGCTGCAGCCAAACAAGCAGCACACAGAACACAGACTACGGCTGTAGAGCTGTGTGTGATCAGCTCCGTCTCTGCACCATCGCCGGTCCCATCTCAGGACTCACGCTTAACCATAATTCCTGCTGTTACCACGGCGATGCAGCAGCCGCTCTGCACCAGGCGTTGAGTTCTGCATCTCCCGGCGCAGACGCATTCAATGTGCCGCATGCAGCAGCACCAGCCTCCCTCAGCATCTCACACACACACACCCACCCACCCACCCAGCCAGGCTCATAAAAGACACCGCCTCACAGTGACCCCTGCTCCAACCCCTGTGGTCACGCCTGGACATCAAAGGGGAAGAAAAGCTTTTCACCTCTGTTATCCGCAGAAACGAGGCGGGAGAACAGGGGACTATAATTCCCCCATTTAACTCCCAGAAACGCTCACGACTGAACTTTTTCTTTAGCCTGCATCTATACAAATGAGGAAGTCCTGACCAGAGAAGGATTGTGGGAAAACAAGGCGGTCCTGAAAGCATATGATGGTGATGACAAGTCAGGAAGTTAAAAAAAAAGAAATTATGGAATAAAGTCAGGCGTGGTACCTTTGAGAGAGCTGATCTCATGCTGGATAGACCTTCCAGGATCCATTCTCACGGCTGCTGAGTCTCCAAACAGCAGTTTGAGCCCTGCAATGTCAGCTCAGCCCTGAAGCACCACGCTGGAGGATGTAAACGTCCCTCAGCTAACGGCAGTCTGTTTCTACCACTCTCTGCCTCCCTCCCTCTCCCTCTCTGCTCCCACAGGACTTGGCAGCTCAGTGTTTTTGTTCTCTCTCTCTCTCTCTCTCTGCCCACTTGCACACAAACCCTGTCAGCAAAGAAATTGTGAAAGAGGGAAGCACACCTCCCTCTTTTCCAGCTCCTACCCCTCCCTCTTGCTGTTCCTTCTCATCCTTGTGGTGTTTCACAGGGAGGTGCCTCAACCAGTCATCCTCCACCATCACATCACTAGCACGCAAGCAGCTGGTGTCGAGCAGGCAGTGCAGAGCATTTTTGACTCGAGTCGTGAGTGATAGGAGGGAAGAAAAAACCTTTAAATGAAGGTCAAATCCCCTGCAAACATATCTAGACTCTAAAATTAAGATAAACTTGACAAAGAGTCACTGTGTTGTTCATTTTTGCACTGAAACATTAACTATGATTCAGCATCTCCCAATAAAGTATTCCACTACTCGACTGGAAGAGTCCCTCTAATTTTCATTAAATGTACTGCAGAGGGGACCTCAGGGTGCTTTGGATGACAGAGCAGTTTTAGGAAACTGAATTTTGGAGCCTTAATAAAATGCACTCGTGCATCTTTTTAAGCACTACCATGATTCAACTCTGCAGAGGTCACAGTAATGAAGTCATTAATCAAAGCCACAAAACAAACTAAGATCACATCATTTCATCTCATGGATTAACAGCCATTCTCAGCATTCAATCTTATCATCAGATAAAGCATAAGAAAGTTCCTGTCAATGAACCAACAATCAAAGGGCTTACATTATCAGAGCCTTGACAGAAATATTTTAGAAGATGACAGCAAGGTTATGCTGACTTTGACTCAGCAGTCTCCTCAAGCCTCCAGTGACCGGCTGACATCGCTGCATTGTGCCTGAAGTCAGCAACAGCAAAAATGCTTTTTGCTTAAGCACGAATAAACCGACAGAGGATTGATGAGTGATCAGCATAACACACGGCTGTATGAAGAATCTGTGAACTTTTATAAAAGCACAGGAAACTTTCTTGCTTCAAATTCCAGTAGATGCATGCAACTAAATAAAGAACAATTCTAGTTGTTCAAAGAGATTTTATTTGTACTCAAAAACACATAGCAGGTGATAGGACATGCATCACACCAGAGTAACTGCACTATAATCAAGTGAGACTATTCAAGCAAAGCACAAAAAGTTTATTTTTTGATTTGTAATTGCCAGACATCGATAACAGATCTACTAAATGCAACTCTGGGAGCCTAAACATGACTGCGTGGCTTTTTCTTTGAGCCTGCCCCATCTAGTGGCTGGAGTGGACGGGGGTAAGTGGAGGTGATGATACCTGCAGGGTTTGTTTGAACTTCTGGAAACTGTATTTCAAAAATATTTGAAATAAATTGTGCTCAGATGTGAGGAGTCAGACATTTGCTGAGCTGCAATAAACAGTTCTCAGAAAAACATGAAAAAGGGAACATTATGGCAAGACATTAAAAAAAAAGATGATGAGAAAAATCTCATTTTCTGGTTCATGAGTGGAAACAGTGCTGCTCTCTACTGCTGACGTGTCAAAGCATTATGACAGTTGACAGGTAACGATTACGAGGAGAGCCGGCTTAGCTACACGTGAAACTCATGAGTCACTGAAACACAATGTGTACAAGAACCTCGTCTAAACCTGAGAGTCTCCCTTAAAGGAGAAATCTGCTTTACAATGCAATGAGTCAGCACAGACAACGTTGTGGTAATAGGCTTATAAGACCTAAGTTAGACTAATCCTTTGTAACCAGTCAGATTATGTTTACTCATAATCAAATAAGGAAGAGTAGGTTACGTCTATCAAACTCACGGGAAAGGTTCAGTCTCAGAGTCGGCTGTGTTTCCCTGCTAAGAGTTTTTTTCCCTTCCTAATTAATCGTTCAGTGGCCAGACTACTTAAAAGCACCTGTTACAAGCCAAAGGACGAGCTTTTAAGGTTCTCAGTGTTGCAGGTCTAAAAAGTTCCCCTGATCCATGACGCACAGATCTGACAGCTGCTTTCAATTAAAAAACATAAACAGCAGAAATGTTCCAAACAGCCTGCAAACCGAGCACTGACAATAAATCATCTTTAAAGAATTTTGACATCTAACAAAACAAGGTTGTTTTATGAGGTATATGAAAAACACGAGACGTGCATCAATCACTGGGGACAAATGTCTTCAAACCCTGCAGAAACAAACATCTCTGAGCTCACATGTAGACAGACGGGAATAAAAATAGCTGAATATTCCCTGGAAAAAAGAAGCTGCTGCTGCTGCTGCCGTGGATGTTTTCTCACTGAGACACTTTACAAAAGGTGTATTTTCTCTCCTAACAGAGAGCTGCTGAATTCAACAGCTGGTGTCTGACCTTAAACTGTTTCACACTGATGCTTCAGTTGTTCTAGTGTGAGAAAAAAAAAATGCCAAAGACACTACACCACTGTAGAGCACTTACATGACAAATAGTATCGTGATGTTGGCACATTTTAGCAAAGCACAGGCCACAATCATGGAGGAGGTTATGTAGGCAGGATGTAATGACCACTTCTACAATCAATACAAAAATCAATGGCTCATCACAGATCCAGTTACAACAGCAGCAAAGAGATAAGCAGGGACCCAAGAAGCAAGGGCTAATTGGGAGAACCTGGAAGAGATTAAGTCTTTAAATGATGACAGCAGATCCTACAATAATGCAGTTTGTGATAGATTAACAAACAAGACCAAACGCTCATTTTTAGATTTGTGTAATCCACAAATCAGCCCTGTTTATTACTCCCGCTAGAGTACAAGAAAACCATCACAAAAAACAAAATTCTCAACCAAATTACATTTATTTATAGTTCCAACACAAAAGTCACATGTAGCAACTCGGCTCAAAGCGCTTTACTGGTAGTGTCTTAATGTCCTTGGGGACCCAACCCCAACCAGTCGCAGCAGATGGCCCCGCCCCTCCCTGAGCCTGGTTCAGCTGGAGGTTTCTTCCTGTTAAAAGGGAGTTTTTCCTTCCCACTGTCTCCAAAGTGTTTGCTCATAGGGGGTGATATGACTGCTGGGTTTTTCTCTGTATGTATTATTCAAGTGTCTCCCTTACAAGATAAAGTACCTTGAGACGACTGTTGCTGTGATTTGGCGCAGTATAAAGACAGTGCACATCACACTAAAACATACCATTTCAGTGAGGCAGGACAAATGACTGGAGCTGGTCTTGTGTTAGAAACTGCAGTTCTTCTAGTGGCCACTTGAGGCTGGCCCAGAGAGCGAGTCAAACTCGATCACTTCCCATGCTGAAATCTTTAACTTTACATCAGTAGTATTTGACTGAAGAAAAAATAAATAAAAGAAAGACTCCTTGAATTCTACAAAGATTCCAACGTGCTGAGATGCATTTAAGTTTTTCTTAAAATCAAGACATCAAGTTTGACAGATGGATAAACAGAGGAATGAAAAAACAACCAAGTAATTTGACTAATAAACAGGCCAACTCACTCACACTGATGTTGGTCCAAACCACTCATTATTTTAATCCAGTGATGCAAACCCTGACTGCTCTTTGCTCCTCAAACAGACACGTATATGAACTTTCAGAAGTTAGACTATTAAATCACATGATGCATGCATGTGACTCTAGAACAAGCAAACCTGTTTAATCTAATGACTCAGTCACTAAAACTGCGGCATTCCCCCTCGTCTTAGTGCTTTGTGAAAGTATGTTAAGAAACACGGCTTAACAACCGCGAGCTGCCTCAGATCTGCAGAACAGAGTAGAGCAAAGGACTTCACTAAGCTAGGAGGAAATTAAACCAGTGGTTACGACAAACAGCAAACACCACATGTGTGTCAAAATAAACACCCATCCCCAATTTTGGGCCTCTTTAAATGCTCATGCAACATATATACCACTTAAAGTTAAAAATAAGGCCCACCCAGTCGTAGCGTTGGTCTGTAAAGTGTTGTGAGCGCCAAACTAAACAGATGCACCTCCACACGCATATTTCCGTACAGGAATAAAAAAAAAAAAAAGCAAATCTGTTGCTAAAGGCTAGGGCTGTTCGATATAACGATATATATCGGATGACGATATAAAAACGTCTATCGTTTCATTTTACGCTATCGTTTGTTTCGTGGTGTCGCAAAATAAACTGTTTACGGCAATATTTTTTCATCGTTTTGATGGTCACTGTAGTGGTTATATTCATTTCTTAAAGTTCTCTCTTTCTCTTATATTTTATATAACCACACTACGGACGGACAAGCGCCTGTTTTTATGTGTTGTCGGTAAAACCATTGCGTGTCCGCTTGTTTATGTTCCACATAAACCTTTCACAATAAAGCTCAAGATCCTGTTGAGACTTAAACTGGATTACGTGAAAGAGCAGATTATTTACGGATGAAAAGTAAAAAAGAGCCGCCAGGTGCTAAAAAATAAACCTTAGACTCAAACGTTAGAACAAGCTTTTCCCCACAGCACGCCGTGTGATAAATACAACTTATGTCTAAAAATGTAGTTTCATGCATCGGTTAAAACATTCGACTCCAGCTACATGACGCCCAGCTGGAAACACTTCACGCAAGTCGAGCTGCCCGAGATTCACAGAATTTACAGAAAATGTTACATTTTTGTGATTTATATCGTTATCGGACGATAGATGTCTTATATAGGGATATGAGATTTTGGTCATATCGCACAGCCCTACTAAAGGCTGATTTGAACAGATGTGAGACTGAGTAACATACATCATTGCAAAGACTCAAAAAGCAAGGTTTTGTTCATGTCAGCAAAAATGGCCTCTGTGTTATCCATTTTTTTTACTTTAATGCATCATACCTACATTTTGGGGGATTTGCAGTAAGTTCCACTACCACATCAGACACTTCCACACAATCCAGCAGACGCTCCTGCTATCCCTGTTTCTTATCCACTGAACTTTTGAAGTGGGCAAAGCTTTTCCCTGAAGGAATGTTTGGTTTCCAGGTGCCTCTTAAGCTCACTTGGCATCATGCTGGCATTAGTTAACTGTCCCCAGCAAATGCAGTCGGGCTGAAGGATGATGACTTCCCGCAGTGATTTCTAAAGATTGCTTTTTCGGTGGTTTTGTGGAAGTTCAAAGATATTTTCTTGTTGTTTATTTTTTTAATGCAAGCTTCTACTTTCAGCTAGGTGAGAGTTGTAGACAGATGTGCAAGAACAAAAATGTAAGACTTTGCATTTACATCTGGATACGTCTGGTTTTACGAAACAGTCCATAGTACCAGTATCGGTCATAATCAGGCCTGTGTTATGGTGTGTTGTTAGTTGGCTGCAGGGTAACCATCTTGTTGAACCGTAAAGAGAACATTATAAACGTTAATAAAGTTTAGCGGTTGACTGGTTAAGGGCTTTATGGGCCTGGCTTTGACATGATTCTCATTTCTCACTACAGCCCGTCGAGGAATTCAGTTTACCGTACTCTGCATTACACATGAAACCTGAAAAACCAGCTTCATAAAAACTCTAACAAAAGAAGTAAAATGAAAGGAACAGGTTTATTTCTCTACATGATATGTATGTACCTTCCACAGGGTGCATTAATAAAAACATCTGGTATTAAAGTGGACAATCTAGTCTCAGAAATAATTCATTTTAATTTGATTTAGTAAAGAGCTTTGGCCATGTTAAGGTTAGATATTCCCTCTTACGTAAATATTAATGTGCATGAACCTTTAATCACATAGGAACCTCACCTTGATGAGGAGCACTGGCAATAATAAGCATTTTCTGAACACCTACACACTAATGTTTTGAGATGGAAAAGGGTTAGTGTTCAAAACCAAAACTTGCACACCACCTTAGGAATTTCCTAGCTTGTGCTGGAGCCAATAACAAAGAAACATAACTCAGTGATTTGTTTTTTGATTAACTGTCAACTTTCTCCTTTTCAACTGTGACTATTTTGGGGGATTTCATTCCTGGAGTTTACTCTTAAAAACAGCACAGTCCTACACAGTAAAAACTATTGTTTCTGTGCATATTTGAGGAGTCAGAGAAAATTCAATTTCCCAGCTAAACGTCATTGTGAGGTATATTAAGCCCCCTGGCTCCACACCAGTTTGAATGATATTTCTGTTTCCAAGCAGCGGTGCCAAAGCCTCCAGTGCCTTTTAATCCCAGGTGGAAGACCCGATACACCCGCTCCACCCCTCTGTGGGATGTGGCTCCTCCCACTATGGAAGTTCAGCCATTAGAAGCTGGAGTGTCACCAACATACTCTGGGCTTCAGGGTGGGGCGTGTGGAGGAGTAGGTGGTGATACCCCCACATCAGTTCCTGTCTAGGTCCATCGGTGATATTAAACTCCCTGTGCAGTTGTTGGAGTTCATCTGAACTCAAACAAACAAGCCGAGAATTCAGCAGCTAAAAATAATCTCTTCACTACTGCCACTCCCTGATTATCTCACACATAAAAAGAGCCCATTTTAACATCAACAGCTGGTGGATGTCATCCTGTTTATATCATGGCCACTTGGTGACAAATTTCCCGATATTAACGGAATTAAAAAAAAAAACATCAACATCGACTGGTTTGTGGACTCCTGTTGAGTTTGCTGTCAACATGAACTCAGCGATGGGTGAAAATGACTGAAAGTCGAGGACACGGCAAAAGCATGTAGTGAAACCCGACTGAAAGTAAAGTCATCAAAAAAATGTTTACGATTATTTTCTTTGACTTGATCAGAGGAGTCGCCCCCTACTGGTCATAAGAAAGAATGCAAGTTTAAGATTTAAAAAGTAAATACAGAAATCCTTTAAAGTTACATTAATCTTTTACATAGAGTGTGTGTGTATTTGCATAAAATCTATGCAAAACTTCACTATGTTAACATTTACATTCTAAAGCGAGACTCGTGTTGCCGGTTTTATGCCACAACCATATACCAAACCTTCAAATATTGGGCAAGTACTATTTTCAATGCATTTAACTGCATGTTACGCTTCCAGTCATTTATGCAACTATTTCGTTTTGAAACTTTTTGGTCTTCGCAGCAATAGAATTATTACATTATATCGAATTTTGGTTACACAATTTATGCGTAACAGAAGCTCCCAGGAAAGGAAAGGAAAAGAAAGCAACCACAGAGGAATCTGTGTGTGTGTGTGTTCTATGAGGCTTTGTCTAAAGTCCTTTCAGAGAGGAGAAAAGGAGCACTTTTCAGGAGGACCACAACACCAGAGGAATTCACAGAATGTGTCATGATGACATATGTTTTAAGGCTTGTTGTCTTTCAGATCTGCACTCTGAAAAAGACACATTGAGGATGTCTGTTTTCCTTTTGGGTGTCTCTGATTCACCAGAGTCAGGACACCCAGAAGTAGTTTATTTACGCTGAACAACGTATCCATTGTGTGTGAATAAGATCAAGATCACTAACACGTTTTCAAACACTCATCGAGCTTTTAACTTCTGCAGTATCTTTCTCCGGGAAATTAATATGCTACTTTTTGCAGGCACTCTGTTTTAAATTCTTTCAATGTTGCAAAGCACTAGAAAATAAATAACTTGAGTAGTAACTTCTGAGATGAGCTCATTCTGTTTCACCTCTAAAAATGAGACGAGGTGAGACAGAAATCAATATAAACGTTATTGTTGAATCACCGCTCCAGACAAACTGCTCATAGCCTCGTTAGTATTAAAAAATAAAAGAAGATAGAAGTTGCAGACTTCAAGGGTCGTGGTGTGTGAAAAAAGCAGCAGCAGGGATTTTCAAACCCTGCAGAAAAACAGTGAGAATGCCAGTCAGCTCCCTACTGGCATTCCTGGCATTAGTCGGGATTACTGCAGCATGCCATAAACGGGATGTTAGCACCATTGTTCAGCGACCCAGGACAAACATCAGGCTGGGATCTCTGTGCTTCCTGATTCAAAGGTTAGACTAAGAGATGAGCAGAAGTATTCAGGTAAGGTGGGATGTGCTGCACAAATACAATGTCTTTATCAGGGAGATGAAAGAAGTAATTGTAATATTATGAATGAAGACGTACTCATACTGAGCAAGCTAGTTATATTAAAAACCTAAGAGTACATCCTGTCTCACGATCCTGGCTTTCAGTGCTGACGAGTTTTTGTTGTTCCTTCTTGTGTTTCTATTTTATCCATCTCTGCCTCTCCCTGTCTCGCCTATGCAGTAGTGCCTTTTGTCTTCCTTAGTTCTAGTTCTGGTTTTGGAAGTACATCTTATTTTATCTTCATGCTGAGAGCTTCTACATGGCGTTTTATATTAAACAGCTTGACATGAGAACTGTATCCTGTTTTTCATCTAACTATAAGCAGCAGAAAAACCAAAGTGATCTTTATTCCAAAATACAGACCTTTTCCTTTAATCAGTCAATGAAATGGATTTGTGGATACAGAACTTTGTGCTGTAGTATGCTGCAACTACAAATCATATCACGTGGTGTGGAACTATATTTTAATCTATTTTTGTAAGCACTTACAATCTTTTATAGCTTGACTGTGCAGAGCGCTCAAGACGGATAAAATAACAGTTTGTATATGACTGTATCCTGGAGACTGAAATCTCCCTGCGACCAGAATGATTTTTCCTCCAGTGACATCATCCTCTCAGACAGATTAGAAAGACATCTTTCTGTGTGTCACTGCTATCACTCAATAACCCACCGGACACACTGTACGAAACCTGTGCTTTAGAGCACTGTGGGGAAGTAAAGAGTGACATCATCCTATTCAGTGACCTGAGGTTGATGATTATTGATCGATTCTTTTCCTCTCTCTCGCTCTCTCTGGCCTTAAAACGGACAGTAAACAGTTAAAGCAGCTGTGCGGTTAGAGTGGCAAGCGAAGGGAATAACAGCTGTCCAACCTTCAGCTGTGTTGTTTGTGTTTTATCAACTAATATGTTAATTTGATCAAACATTCAGTCAGCTGCAGCAACGTCTGTAAGTGAAAAGTTTAGACAATATAGAGGTACCAAAAACTGCAGTTCCTCTATTGACCACTTGGTACTCCAAAAGCAAGTCAGTCCCCATGTTTAAAGACTAATAAACAAAACATATAAATTAAAAATAAAATTGAAAACAAAAACAAAACTAAACTAACTGCTTGGCCTCTTCATAACAACTCCACAGAAAGCTGGAAAACCAGTTGATTTTAGCAGAAAGCTAAACCAGTGCCACAAAAACATTTTGTGATGTTTAGTGTTTGGAGCATTTTTAATACATTTCTCTAACAAAATTGAAAAAAACAAAACAAAACTGTTCAAGATCCCTGTTCTCTAGTTTTGGTGTGTCAGACTCATGTATGTTAACAGGTACCTGTATTTGTGCCATGCATCAATAAAACCTATACACACACCTGGTAACCATGCTTGCTACTCATCACTCCGCCCGCTGGTCCAAATATAATCAGTTATTTTTAAACTTTTTTAAAAACAGAAATTGCCAAAAGTTTATGCATAAAGATTTATTCTTTTTTGTGCAAAAAATAAATAAATACAAAAATCAAGACAATTACATGTGGCTGAGAGCTCAACAGACATCTGGTGTAATCTAACTGAATACACAGTATTACAAAAATACTGGTGACTGCCAGTGCTACCCCTCAGCCTCCTAGCAGATGAACGTATGGTATAAATTTAAATCCCGGTGACTTCCTTTTTGCATTATTGCATCCACAGATGTTTAATAGACGCATCAACAAATTCAATTTAAAAATCCTACTTCACCTCGTTCTCGAGGTATTGCATTCACAAACTGGGGTGTCCATGCTGCTTGTCTGTCCACCTGGTAGGGTGACAACAATAATCCAAACTGCAATGCTTTAAAACTAATTTCCTAACCTCCTGACCCTCTGTACTGTGCAAAAGTCTTGCTTAAGTAATAGTTCTTCAGGCTTTCTGAAGGTCTTTCAAAGTTTTTCTCTGGACTTTGGCTGCTTTTTCAATAATTTTCAGTCCGAGTCTTATAGCTGACTATTTTCAGAGCAACGTTTTTTTCTTTGTTTATTTGTTGCCCACTTAACACTGCGACTGTGACAATAAAAATATAATATTTCTGATCTAGTTAAAGACTAAAAGAAAGTTCATACATTGAACATTTTGCAGTGTGGTTACATAACAAACGTCAGCTGTTATTGACTCCATGGATTTGGGAGGGCACTAATCCTCTGCTCCAATACAAATCCCATCTCAATTACAGCGGCTCTCACCAGCAAACTTTGCCAGGCTGAGTTCACTTCACGGCGGTTCACAGTCAGGATTTCCATTCCTCCGCAGACTTAAAGCAGTTCCACAAAAGAAACCAGAGACACAAACCAATTACATCTATATGCCATTTATCATCAGAAAGGATTTGGACTACGTGAAAGAATGTGAGGGCATCTATTAGATAAAGAGGCATGACCAGCACAGAATCAGCCAGATGACTAGTCTTACTGCAGGAACTGAAAGGTTTCTGAAAATCACAGCAGACTGGCTGATATCCTCTAAGATTTCAAAGCGCTGTACCTAATCCAGGAATAAGACGTTTCTGAGGTTGTTGTTGGCTTTAGAATATGTTTAACAAGTTGAACGGCCTTATGAACATCAGAAAGAAGAACTTGGTGTAGCTAAGGTCAGATTTCAGATAATTTTACATATAATAACTCAGATAATTACACAGCTTGTGCCTGGTCTACCACTTTTTTTTTCTTTTTTTTTTAAATGCAGCAACATAAAAAGTTAAAAGCCTAAATCTACACTAGTTGAAGATCGACCACACACAAAATACATGCTGTAACTGAAATGATTCACTGAATATAATTCTTAAAATTAGTATTTTGACAACTTAGGTTTGGGTCCTTTTACATAAAGATACTTATAATCGCAAAGAATTGTAACTCATGAGTGAGGAATTCCTCCGGATTCTTGATTGGTCTGAGAGTCAACCCCTGGTGGGTTTTTGTCATTGGGCTTGAGGCAGTACTGAGCAGTTTTTGCAGAGTGGTGATGTGCGTCGGTCTTGGGCTGCAGCCATTTTTAAATAGATAATACATATCAAACCCACATTCATATCACTTCCATGAGAAGATTGCATTGTAACGAGATGATATTCACCTTGCTCGTGTGGGATTTTGTTGTTGCTGCTGATTTACATGCTTAACGTGCAGCAGTCTGCACGGAATATGTTTAAAGGTGAATAGAGGTGATAGAGGTTAAAGGTGAGCTTTGAGTCCTCTGCAAGGGTATAAAAGTGCTATATAAGAATGAGTCCATTTACCATGTTTAAGCAGAACATACAGACTAAAAGGTCACCTTATAAACTCAAGAGAATTAGCAGACAGACAGGTGAGAATGGCCTACTGCAGCTTCTGAGTCCTCACTCATCTACCAGATACTGAGCCATGCTGTTGGCACAGTGGGATGGAGTGTAGGTGTGAACATATGTGGGAATAATGTAGGAGTATGTCCTCTGTCAGAGGACAGCAGCTCTCAGGCAATACATGTGCCCCTTTATTTCTCCTGTAACTTTTCATGTCTGCAAAAAAGATTTATAAATTTGTGTGTTTTTAAGAGGAGTGTTATCTGATGACTTGACAGTTTTCTCCGTGATTATTTTCAGGCTTTCAGCTGACGGTGTCGATAGTCTTGACAGGCAGAAACTCAAAGAAGAAGGCTTCTGATTATGCATTCAGACCAAATTCAATTCCATGACTTCAACTTGTGCTATGCTGCAGAGCAGAGTAACTATCAGTGCATGAAAATGCTAGGGGGCACAACTAAACTTCCATCAAGCGATCTAAAAACAGCACTTGAAACTATCCAAACATGCACAAGGAGACGGTCTTGAGCATGAGACCCGCCACATTTAAATAGGACATTGGTTTTGAACTTTTTGAAAAGACGTCATTCATCCAACAGCATTTGTCTGTTTGGCCTTGAACTGTGGCTTATTAATCAGGAATGTGTTGTTGCTTGCCGTGTAATTACCAGTTAGAGACCAGTCAGAATATCTGCAGATGTTCAAAAGTGCTCAACAGATCAGGATGAGGAGTTTTTACACTTTGGAGGCTCAGATCAACAAATTAGCTGGACATGCATGGACATGAAAATCAAAACAAATGTATGTCTGTGAAGGTTCTCAGTCATCCAGGTCATCGCAGTCCAAGGAGCTTGGAAAGAAAAAGCGTCTGGACTTCTTTGAGTTGCTTGAAGACGTTTCACCTCTCATCCAAGAATTGGATTGGGAAACTCCCACTGGGTTTAAATCTGGGACTCTCCACCATTTGACCCTTAGAACTGAAGAAGCTTCTCGGATGAGAGGTGAAACGTCTTCAAGCAACTCAAAGAAGTCCAGACGCTTTTTCTTTCCAAGCTCCTTAGACAAAACAAATGTAAAAAAATGTAATGTAAATGTAATGATAATGTGAAATATATATATATAAAAAAAATATACAAATAAAGTGTGTTTTTTTTGTAGAACTTCATAGATGTTAATGGATTATTCAGGGGGAAAAAAGAAAGAGGCGTTGTCCACTTGGCACATATTAAATGACAGAAGAGGAATATTTTTCCTATTTTACAACCTGGACACATCTGTGTGTATGTGTGATCACGCGTCCATAACTTAAGCACTATTACTATTTTTGAAAGTGAGGTCAAGTTGCATGAAACCTTATCTGAGGCAAGTACTGGAACTGAGCGGAGGCTTCCTCTGCGGGTGCTCAAGCTCGACAGTGATTCACAAGACAAATTTATCGCAGCCCTTTTATAAGTAAACTCTGTTAGTATTTACACACAGAAGCTCGCAATGTTGACTCTTTTACGTGTGTTTAAGAATGGGGAGTGGGACAAAATCCACCTCGCAGGCAGGATTACATCCCAGACCAACTCTTTACAGAACAAACACAAAGATCACATCAGCACAAACAGCTACTGCCATGTGACGCCTGTCACAGTTCACCTGTAAGCTAAAAGGAGCAAAACAAAGTATTATTCCAGTTCTCTTGTTAACATATATTCAGTGTTTCCCACACATAATACCACCTACCAATTATATTTGATGACTACATTTCATCTGAAAGAATTCCACCACTATTAGTTTACTAGTGGAAAACACTCTTGAAAATTCTGAAAATGTAGCTGTTGCTAACTCGCTTTCCTGTCTCATGTTTTTCCTACAGCTGGCTATTATAGTACTTACTGACATTATTTAGCTACTTCCCCCAGAGAGGATTGTGTCCCGTGGTCAGACTTATTATAACTCCATCACCTTGGACTATAGCTAATATAGATCTCACTCCTCCTAACCAGAACCTGCAGAAGGTAGACGAACTGATCCTGTGGCAAGGCAGCAGAGCATAACTTAGACTACTAATACTGGCTACAGTCAATTATGGTGAAGTTGGAGTTCATCCTTAGGATGAGAAGTAGCTGTAGAAGATTATATTGCTCAGTTCTTTAATGGTCACTTGGAAGCTTAAACTCTTTAAGCTTTACTAGAATGGTGTTTTAGAAACATTGTTCCTTCTGCAACTTGGTTGAAAAGATGAATATTTAGCAAAAGTTAGAGCGAATCCTTTCTCTGACATTTGGCTACAAAACTATCAGCCAACCTCTTAAGAATGAGTATTTGAGGTGAAGATAACCCAACAAGGTCAGGGTCACTGGAGTCATTAGTAAGTGCAGGTAATTGTGCTGTATCTGGGGGACTCATTAGGCTTCTCCAACCTTCGATGTTACAGCGTCAGCATTTTAGATTATCCAAGAAATTCCAACACTGCAGCCAACCATCGATAATGGAATAATCTCAGGAGTTTTGTCCAACACACGTAAAATGTGACTGGAATAAGTTACCGCGACCTTAATAACAAACTCCTCATTGAGTTAAATGCCAGAAGTTATTTAGCTTGTCTTTCAACCAGAATAATGCCAAGACTGACAGAGTAAACTCCAGGGATACATTTGCAGCGCGTATTTAAAGCAGGGCTGCATGTTTTACACTAATAGATGTGATCTGTTGCTATTCTGACACACAGCTTCACCCAGCCTTCATCACTCCCATAGGAAGCTGCATTTCACCTGTTGCAATAACTTATACAAATGTATAAGCCCGCTCACGCAGGAGTAATAACTTTTAGAATATGAAATTAATCCCTAACCATGTGATACTGTGTGCACGAATACTGCCAAGAGTAACAGTCCATCCTCCCCCTGCTACATGCAATCTGTGCATGATGGACACTTTATCAGGATCAGATCTCTCTCACCTGTGTTGTGAATTTTGAACCGGTGTCAACACAGACTAAAAATAGAGTGGTGTACCAATCCCAGTCAAGTATAAATTCATGGTTGTTTCAATAATTTCACCTGATTATAGGACTAATTGAGTAGCTTCATCTTAAGGTGATTAATGACCAGCTTAAATTCTCTAATCCAGCTCCATATCAAAGTTTTTCTTCCAACACTCAACTTTTCTTCTGCTTCTTTTAAAATGACAGGAACACTGCTTTATCTAGGCCATATTTGAATTATTCAGCTCACACACAGAGCTGCACACACATGCAACAGCTCAACACACAGCTTTACAGAAGGGGCTGACATCTCACGACAAACCCCGGCACCCTACTTTTCGCTCAAAGCTCAGATCATCTGAAACCACAGGTAAGGGCTGATAAAAACAGCATTTATATTTGTTATCGCCCATCTCCTCGTCTTTAAGGAGATGTGTTCTATTTATTCTAAGTGTACAATTATCTAAAACAAACAGCATCCGGTTAAAAACCAACAATAAGAAAGAGTAACAGGAAGTCTGATCTTGGCAGAGAGACTGGAGGTTATGAAAGGGGCGTGGAGCACCAGACTGGTGCCAGAGAGGCACAGCAGGAACACTGCCCACAGTGACATGCACAGTAGGCAACCACATGGGAAGAAAATTACTAGACTGATGCGACTGGATGGAACTGCTCGGTTCCCAGCATACCAAGGCCCAGAGAAGACTTGCACTGACAGTTTCCTGTAACTGGAATTTCAGGCCCACACTTATGGGTTCTGTTTTTACCTCCAACACATGTTAATCATTCATTCTGCTAATTATTCATCGTGCCTCTCAACAATTATGCTTTTATAACAGTGGAGTTGTGCACAGTGTGGGACTCATACAAACTAATTTGAGGCTCTAGAAAAAGAGATGTTTCCTCACTGATGTGTGACATGTTTGACAAGTGTAACATGACGGCACAGCTGCTCCTGCCAGCCTGTGTCCTGAGCTAGATTACCTGCAGATGTCAATGTAATTCACCTGCCTTACAAAGACATAATAATGTCTTTGTGATGATCTACATAGATCTGAATCAATCCATAAATCGCATCCATACAATAAGAAAACAAGACAAGATAATCTGGATTAATTAATCCATCTTAATCTATCAAACTTGGAGCAAAAATCAATGCATTTGCAAACCATCAGCTTGACACACATTAAAAACAACACGTAGACCCAATCTCAGATTCATGCACAAGCACAGGAATAAATATATATAAATATGAGATGTCCCATTTATATAATGATCTGATTCAACGTCTGCTCCATGATAACTGATGCAGATATGTTCAAAATGTTGTCATTAGAAAGATGGCTTGTATCGGTCACACTGTCTCCATCACTTATTGGCTAATAAGATGAAGTTTTCCAGTGGCACCAGCCAATATTTCTCTACAGTTTCACATCACATATTTTGTGCTGTTAAAACTTTCCAAGGCAGTGAGCTTCCACAATCAGTGCATCCTTTAATGTCATTATAGGCCTCAAGCATACACTTAATGCTGTTAGATGAAACTGCGCTAAATTTAAACAACTTTGTTTTGACATAATTTTGAAGGTTAACCAATCAAGAGCACCAGTGTCAAATTTCACAACTATCATATGTATGCAAACTGGGAGAACATGGCATGGAAGCTGGTTTCAAGTGCATTGAGGTGATTGTCTTCCAGGTCAAATTCAGAATCATGAACCGAGTAAACAAATGAGGTGCAGGTGCATCTTCAAGTCGTCTGGACTTCCTGTTTCTATCAACCCTGCAATTCTTTCTGAAACAAAATAAAAACACTCACAAGTAGGCTTTTACCCACATGCTGCATAACTGGAAACATGTTGTTCTCATACGCTACCATGTTGGCTGGCAGCTCTTATCATTCTCGTTGCATTGTTGGACCTGTGCCATTCAACCAAAGGCCAAATGTCTCACCTCTCTGTGCCCACGCTGCCCACAGATTCCCCTGTATGCAAAGACAGCAGCCTAGCCTGAGAAGGACACAAAGCATGCAGAACAGGAGTCCTCTTTGTTTTATCGATGCAGCTGTTCTGTTAGTGCACCTGTAGAAGTGCACCACTTAACCATGTTCTCCGTGTTGATCTGTCTGCAATACAGGGGGTTAACTACAACAACAAAGACATCACTGGCAGAGCTGACAAAAGTACCAATCCACATGCCCATGCCATTGCTATTTTAGAAACACAGCTTACAGAAAGACTCCATGAAACATCAATGAAAATCAAAATGGAATCAATTAAAAGTAATACGCTGGCCAAGGCTTAACAAGTATACTCACTGAGGCATGCACTCACTCTACACACCCACCTCCCATTCAAACATGCTTTCAACATGTTATCATTTGAGTTGAAACTCCAAAAAGAAAACAGGAGGTGTTGTTACCTTTATATTTCTCCCTGACGTTTTCATAGGCTTGAACATAGTCTTGCTCCTCTGGCAGTCGCTGACCTGGGTCAAACATGGGCATGGACATGGCTTGGCTGATACTGAGTCAGGGTTAGGGCACCTTTCTCTCTTCAAACTTTCCTTTTAACTTTCCCCTGGCAGTGTAAACCCCTCTTTGAATCTGTGTGTCCTCAGTGCTGATAAAAGCCCTCCTGGCTATCTGTCCACACCTTCTTCCTCACCCACACTCAGCCACAGTATTCCCACTCTGAACTGTACATATCATTCCAGACCACCACCACTCCCCTCCTCAGCTTGAGAAATACCCACACACACTTATATCAGACCCTCCTCTTAAAGGCACAGAGACAAACACAAGCCACAAAGATAGGTACCAGCTGAGACACAGCTACACACACACACAGGCACACCGTGCATGCCAACTCCACCCCTTGTAGACACGGCTACCTCGATGAAAAAACAAATGACGGAGCTGCGTGGGGTTATTTGAGTTCCTGCTGTTGGAGAAACTGGGGCAAGGCGCAGCAAGTGGGTTCTGTAATATTTACAGCTTTAAAAAGAACTCCCATCACACTTACACGGTTCTTCTCAAAGTCACGTCATATTCCCAAAACTGAATGACGGCATAAGTGTTAGGGGACCACACCTCTTCAGCACAGAACACTGGATCAGAGCAAACAACAGCTATAACTTTAAACAAAGACTTTCTAATAATCTTCAGGTACAGTATACACAACTCCTACTGAAGAACAAGAAAAGTGAAATGATACAAAATGCTGGCACAACCATCACTCTATCAAACATCACTGTATTTGATTTTATTTCAGAAACACACATGATTAACAACGCACGTCCACATTATTTGATAAACATGTAAAACTTTATTCCACTAACCCTAAATCACTTTTTTCCTATATTAACATACAGTATTTTTCGGACCATAAGGCACACCGGGTTATAAGGCGCATTAAGAGAAACAAAACAGTCTGTTGAATTCTCTCGCAGCTGCTCTATTCGCGTGTTGTTGCAGTATATTAATGACAAACTCATATTGTGGATGGATTATCTCAGT
The DNA here is from genome assembly GCF_965226115.1 of Aulonocara stuartgranti. NCBI lineage: Eukaryota > Metazoa > Chordata > Actinopteri > Cichliformes > Cichlidae > Aulonocara > Aulonocara stuartgranti. Next base: position 29,262,269 of record NC_138957.1, read on the forward strand.
TGTTCTCTTGACTGAAGTTTGGTCCGTTTACAGCGTCCTGCCATGCGATTGCATTTGTCCCTAACCATCGCGAAACCTCACGTTAATTTTTATCGAGTGGAAAAAAGTTAGCGTTCATCCTCGAGCTTCACCGTTTATATTATGGTAACATAGCTGTGTCGCTTACTTAAGTTAAGACGTGGTATTATTTTTCATCAATCTTAAATTCCCTTCATTCATTCAGTTATGAAGAAGTAAAAGTAAAACTGATATATTTAAATGAGGGCAAAACACAGCACTAGCAAGTATCCCTCTTCTTAGGCCGTAAAGTTTATTGCAGCATGAAGACAATAGTAAAGAGACCTACTGTTTTATTCAAATTAGTTACAGACTCTCATGGATGAAGCAGTGACAATAGTAAGAAATGATGCCAAGAAAAACCCTGACTGCAGTTGGACCTTCCTACAAGGAAGTGGTGCTTGGAAGAAGCACTGAGACTTTGTCTCTGAAACAAAAACTGGAAAAGTTTAGAGGAAATTTACTTTGGATCCGTCAGAGTGTTTCTTTCTAAAAAGCTGCATTTCCCCAGTGAAAACAACCCAGTGTTGAAAAGGGAAGAGTTTCAGTGGTGTTTCTTTTTTTTGAGATGTTTAAAGTTATCAAATTATCCTCAGTAACATGCAGCAAGTTGGTCACACATATGTCTGCTGATAGTTAAAAACACACTGATATTTATGTTTCCTTTGTCACTGCCATATTTAAATTAAATATACCCATAATTAAAAACAGGGCAGATCGAATTAAATATATGCACAATATAATATCCTGGCTGCAAATAACTTGAGGTCTATTGTGAAATATACACACTAGCCACTTTGTTAGGTACACCTGTTGAACTAGTTGTTCATGTAAATATCTAATCAGCCAATTTTATGGTAGCAACTCACTGCATTTACTCATGTAGACGTGGTTTAAGCCAACCAAGAGTCATTAAAGGGAAATAAAGGTGCATAAAGTGATTTTTTAAAATAAATTAAATGTGAACAGCATGAAAGAATGGATCCATCCTGCCATTAAACCAGTAGTTTATATATATATTAGTAGTAGTGCCGTAATGGAGTGGGGGATATTTTCTTTTCACACTATGGGCCTGTTAGAGTGTTTTCAAGATCCACACCTGAGTGCAATTACTGTGTTCACACATGCACAAATGAATCGCCTCAATTTGGAAAACAAACCCGAATTCGATTTAAACAGACTAAACACTGCACGTTGATACTAACACACTTAGTCTCAACTAAGTATCATTGAAAAGCCACAGCCTGTCTGACTGCATGGGTACACTGACATCCAACAGGATAACGCGCTGTCACAGAAGTCAAATCATCTTAAACTGGCTTCTTGAATATGACAATGAGGTCATTGTAATAGCTCCACTGCACTTAAATTGCCTCAAAGTCACCAGATTGCAATCCAATAGAGCATCTTTGTGATGTGAGGGAACGTGAAACTTGGACAGGCAGCCAACAAATCTGCAGCAATGGTATTGTTCCAATATGTACCACAATCTGAGTATTACTTCCAGCATTTTGTTGAATCTATGCCACACAAATGTCCATCAGTACATCTAGGAAAAAGTTGCCATAATATTAGGATAAAGTTCTGTAAATAACTGCTGTGAAGTTACAGCCCTCTGTGCTAAATATTTGTAATTTCACAGTAAAATGTAAGCACAATTGGAAATTTACCATGTCGAAAACGAAAGAAAAGAAAGAAAATACTATATAAACACAGTAAAAGAGGTGGTGCCACTGTCACTGTTTAGATGTAAGGTAATAAGGCAGATATCCTGGCAGCCTGAGCACATACAGCTGGGAGTTTGTGTTTACTCAGCTATCGGGAAAATTTGCAGAGTTTCATCAACAAGAGACTGCAAATTGCAAAATCCGTCTTGATAAATCCTTCATATTAGGAATGTGGAAAAATATTTCAGCACTCTGACTCACTGGAATCATCAGTTACCGCGTGGCACCAACCACCAGCGGTGCGTCTCGACCTGTGAGTTATGAACTGAAAGTGAGTAACAAGAACGCTAATGAGTTCCAGCAGCAACATCATTATGAACTGAGGTTTTCTTTTAAAAAAATATATATCAACAGAGCAGCGACTGTTTGCAGTCCAACATCTGTGTTTAGTCAGACAGTTAACACTTCAGATCCAACAGAGCAGGCGATGTGATCTGAAAGCTATATTATAGTGCTGACATGACATTTAAAGACTTGTTTAAAAATAATTAAATAACTATGGTTCAGATCTAGTAAAGGTAAAGGTGGAGTAACTCAAAACACATCAGTAGAAAGTCAAAGAAGTCACTGTCACTGAAGAGCAAAGACAATCTGACAGTCTCTGAGTTCAACTCCAACGACAGCATCCATCACAGCATAGCCTGAAGATATCTCTAACAACAAACTGAGGACGTACAGTTTGCTTGCCTCCTTTATTTCCTCCATTCAGCAGAACGATGTGGTGTTTTAATACTGACGGCTTGTGGGATTTTTCAATTGTGCACTCAATCCCCATGTGTATAAAAAACCATCCCACTGTTTTCTCATCACTGGCCACCGGATGGTGTCTCTCAGAGATAATTTTTTTTTTCACTTTTGTCTCTCTGTCTGCTTCTCTGGCTCGAGTGTCAGGACTGTAGTGCAAGCCAGCGCTCCCACACATCACCAAACTAAAGCCTCTCTGCCCCAGTGGTGGCACTAATTTATGTTCTCTGCAAAAATAAAAGAAAACGCATCTAAGGAGGGATACAACGCCACCACTCACTATTCATTGACTGTTTTTGTGTGTATTTACTGATTTGTGTTTGTGAGACTTTGCCTGGTTACTTACTTACCGGTTGGTAGCATGAATGTTAATTAGAGGTTGAAAATGTAGTGGCCCCTGGGATAATGAGCTCCCTGGTAACACATTACTATTAAAATGTCGCTGTGACAAACAGCGAGCCTCTTTAGCATCTCTTTGGGCTCCACAGCCGCAAAAATCCATGACAAAATTACCTTTCAGCTTATGCTGCCCTTATGACAAGACAGATTTTAGTAAGCACCCGAACAGTAAATAATGTGAGCTGGGATCAGCTCCAGCCCTCAAGTGACCCTCTAAAAGCATTAGCAGGGGTACTGCTAATGGAGAGATAGATGGAAAAGAAGCAGTGGGGAAAAGAATTGACAGTGAAGGTAGAGCACAATAAGAGTCCCAAACTCTGAAAGTGGAGAAAGTAAAGCAAAGTAAGGCTTGCATCAATCAAATAAAGTGAAAAAAAGATCACTAGTCAAAAAAACTCAAAGTTGGTCTCTTTAGTTATGAATAAATTTAATAAATATTAACACAAACAGCATTACTTTACTTGTTTAGTCATTTATCCCTTGTTATTTCCTTGTTTGCCAAGGCTTAGTAGGCTTGGTATTGGCTTTATCTGTCAGTTTAATAAATTACTGCTGAGCACACACACTGAAAAGAATGACCAGGAAGTAGTCAAATGTCAGATTTGAGAGCAGCAATACAATCTAAGGAGGATGAGAAAGATGCAGGCATGATGCACTGCATTTTATCTTTGGATACTGTCCTCTAGTGACCACCATAGTACACTGCACACACCACCATTCTGGTTTATTATGATGAGTCTGATATCTGACATCAGCATTGTATACCTGTAGCTGGATACACTGGAAACACTCTTTCTTATTTTGAAAAGACAGATGCATGAAAGAGGAAACCTTGGTCAGGGTCCCAGAAATATCTTTAGAAACAGTAACGCTGCTGAAAGTGAAGACAGAAAAGGATCTGCAGTTCAATATCCTGACAGACACTGGAAAAAAATACCACACTGAAAGAACTGCTAAATAATTTATCTCCTGCATAGCAGACTCTAAACTCAATGTTTCATAAAAATCAAGAAGAAACTATTGTGTGACATTTCAAGACTTATGTGATACACTTCTCGGGGCTAACTGAATATCAGATGTCTGTGCAACAGATAACATCCTTTTCTTTACTTGCACCTTAACGCCAATATTAAGTTAACAGGATTTTAAGTTTGTCACGGACAGACCAAGAACAAAGCTACCCATGTTTTTGTCGGTTCTCACAGCTGTGGTCAAAGTAACACTCCAACAAATGCACATTAAAGAGTCTAATTTTTTTTTTTAAGGTAACTAAAAATTATTAATATACCATCTTTCAAGATAAAAAAAACAAAGTGCCTCACACCCAACGTGATAGACAAACATTTACCCTAAGGCAAGTTTAAAGGGAAGGCTTTTAGGCGTTGATACACGTGGCTTACATCAGTGGGACCTTAGGGACCCACTGATGTAAGCCACGTCGTATCCATGCAGTCCTCTAAACGTTACAACCAGACTCTTAAAGTGGACCCTCGAGTTAAAGTGGAGTCAGTGCAACAGAATTACATTTTCAACCATGAAAAAATTCAAGAACCATTCGTCTTGTGTTAGTACTTACTGGTACCAATCATGTGTTAGTATAATTAATAGAGAAAATGTCTAAATAATGTTTAAATATACATTTAAAAGATACTTATTTAAGATCCTAAACATCACAGTTCAAAAAGGAATTCAGGAAAAAATTCACAAAATGGGCACAAAAACATTATTTCCCACATTGGAACCAACATGGGAAAAAACTGCAAATGAGAATCCCAGAATTCCAAAACTTTCAAGTTATAAAAAGGATTTTAAATCAACTAGAGCTTCTACAGCTACTAATTACATCTACTTTTGTGTGTTTGTTTCATCATTCATCACCATAGCAGCCACTAGTCCCAAAGCCAAAACTTACATAATTTAAATGTCTTTTTTTAGACAAAAGTCAAAAAAACCAAAGATTTGAGGTTACTTATCATTAACCATAAATGCTCACAAAAATAAAAAGTTCAACAACTTATTGACTGTTTTTTCCAGTGTAAATGCCAACTTTTACCACTGATATTACTCGATGGTTAATGAGTAGCTAGCAGTCGTTATCGCTTAATGTTTGGAGGATGGTACTGAGACCTGCTATGAAGTATGGTTTAAAGGCAGTGGCACAACCAACAAGACAGAAGGCAGAGCTGAAGATGCTAAGATTCATTGGGAGTGATCAGGACTGACACGATTACAAATGAGTACATCAGAGGTGCAGAAGAAGCAGCAGCTATGATTTAACACTTGGTGACCCTTCTGTGTTTTGTGGGCCTGGCTGCATTGATATTCTAGTAATCTGTGATAACGAATTTTGAAGCCATTGATAATAATAACTGAAATATCACTGTCTGTTGTGAGCCATTATATGATAACATACAACATCCTGAACCAGAGTCATAAAAGAAAGTCTGGTGAACTTAGTTTGCTTTATTTTCAACAGAGCTTAATTATGTTGTCTCATCACCATCACTCTAAGTGATGTCATTAAACTAAAGTGTTATCCGATTAGGTATATCAGTAAGCTACAAAATGTTGATACAGTCTTACTGACACCATATTCAGCATTATCCGACACAGTCTGCCCCTCAGACTGTCTGCAGCTTGATAGCAAATGGTCACGCCTCCATTCACTGTGAGATAAAGCAATCATCTCACAAGGCTAATGACTCGGACTGAGTCAGGGCCATTATGGCAGCGATCCAGTGGGACAATACTCATACAGTCACACTTATCTAATGCACTTCATCTGATTCTGGTATCTGCCTCACAATGACAAACATTTTAGTCAATTTTCTGTTTAGAAATAAATTTACTTGATTGTCCTTAAACTGCAGCACACCAACAAGCTCTGCAGAAGTGCGTGGACATACAAATGTACTGCTGTTGTTATGTGTGCAGAGACAATAACACCCAGTCACACTGCAGTACCCCACCCCATCAAATCAATATTAGAGACAACTAGGGAGGGGGGAAGATGAGGTTGGGTTTCTGTCCGTGGTCCAAAGAGACTATCTGAACTAAACACCGACCACTGAACATGCTGAGGCAGCAAGTTGCTTCATCAGATCCCTGCCTCAGTGCACAGGTGAGAGTTAACAGAGGTGGAGAACCTGGAGAATCTCTAGAGGATAAAGAATCCCCGGGATATATGAATGAGCATAGTGAGAGATGCTGCTACTTTCCTTTTATTGTACAGTGAACCTCTGTCAAATGTAAAACCTCTGACAGAGTGTACAGTATGTATGAATGTTGGGAGAGTCCATAAGGATTTTTGTTTCTACTTTGTTTCTTTAAGTACTTAAAAAAGAAAAAAGATGCAGCAAGATTTGTAAGACAATCCACCTTTCTAAAGCTACGTGTTTGTAGCTACACCAGTCAGTACAGCTCAACAAAGGGGCCAAAAAAGATGGCAGCTACTGGCATTTTACAGGTGCGATGGTAGATCATCCAATCAACTGCCAAGTAAGAGCAAGGTCGGTACGAGTAATCACTGCCTGCTTGCTTTTTTAAGCTCCTCAGACTGATTCATGTTTTTGACAAAAACAAGTTCAGTGACTGGTGGACACAGGTTCAGTGATCTGATTGGTTGAACCCCAACCCCAAACAGTCTTGAACTGCAATTTGTAACAGTGGTCCTTTTTGCAGAACGCCACATGTATGAACCCATTCCCTAGGTACTTCAGGTTCTGGTTAGAGTGGCTCTCAAGGTTTCACAGCTACTGCTATGAGGGGACAAGACACTTTTATGGAATAACACCTACCTGGAAAGTAAACCATCTGAACAGGACGGGCCAGGATTGGCTGATTAGAAGCAAGTGGACTTTTACAATAAAATTGAGGAGGCATTCACTGACGGTGAATGCTATAACTTTCTAGCGGTTATGGCACAATATGTGCAGCAGATGATAATTACTGAGTGAATCTAAGTAGTGAGCTTTACTGTAATCCAAGGACTATGAAAACTAAACAAAGTACATGGAGAACATATTATTTTTGTGGGACAGAAGCCATAAATCACAGGCTTTCAGTTAGCAGTTCTTACAAGGAAAATCATTCAAATTGACTGTGCACAAGTCCTAACCCAGACACACATCCAGGTAATACCTGAAAAACATATAAATCATACTTTTAACCATGGTCTAATCAACAGCATTAAAAATGTTTAGGCATAAACCAACAAAAGAAACTTGAACTTCTGGGATGTAGATTTCCTTATGCAATGCTATACCCTGGCGTTAGAAACTCTACAGCAGCAGTTAGAAAAATAGTGTAGAGAACTTTACCAGCTCGTCTACAGATATAAACCACTGAGGGTCTTCTACCTGCCCATGAACATCTTACCTGCAATGCGGATGACGGCCCTCTCTGCTGGGTCCAGAACATCTCCAGAGGCTGACTTGGAGCGCTTGATCCGCTGGTGTTTGGGCAGGTTCCAGGGCAGGGTGTCTCCGGGAGACGGCGAACAGCTGACTAAACTCAGATCGCTGGAGCTCTCCTCCGATGCAGCCCTGACCAGAGGCCTCCTCTTGGGCTTCTCCTCCATAGTCTGAAAGGACACGGTGACCAGAAAAATATAAAAACGGAAACTCAAAACAAAAACTAAGACAGTTCTGTTTCTTATTATATATACTTTTTTGTTTGTTCTCGTATTTTAGTAGTTACAGATGACAGGCTACCTTCACTTAAAGCCTGAATTACTCCTAGCTAAAGCCCAACTGTGCTAATTGATACTGTCAGGTTGCTTTTGTGGGCCTGCCATCTACTAGCATGATTTTTTGTGACACCATATCTCCTGGTGGCCGGATAAATAACTCCTTAAAGTCCAGTCGTGGTAAATATCTTTTGGTGAATTTCTTCCAAGCGAGAAAGCCTGAACACCTGGCCAGTTATTTCTTGAAACGCTAATATTTCACTGGGCCCCAAGTAGCTAAAATCTGCCTTAAAGGGACAGGCTCGTTTCAACATGGTTAAAATCCAAAACCTATAAATGTCTGTTTTCCCCCCCAATTATCTATATATCAAAATCTCATATTTACGCATAGACTTAATGTCCAAGGTGGCGGCAATCAACTTTCAATAAAAAAACAAATGAATAAATAAATACATGAAATCACAGTACAATTGTGGTATTGAATTAATGCCCTACTTTGGAGAGTCTATTTTTAGACCATGCGTGTAGTAGCCCAGTGCACAGACTGCTGTGTGAAAGAGGAGGAGTTTTTACAGGGCAGGTGCTGCTGATGCACTATGCAACGTTACCGTGCTACCAGCTTCATTTCAGCTGAGTCACCATCCAGGATGCAGGAGGCTCTCCACAGGGGCGCTGGCTACACCACCACCGCTTTCTGATTGGATGAGAGCAGACAGGACCAAACCCCCAGGAGTAACATCTCCAGGGCTTCAGACACAGCTCATATTCAGGGTATAATTTACCTAAAGGCTATTTCTGGCTACTTACTGTTTCCTGATATAATTGCAGTTCTGTAACACTATAGCACTGATTATTTTATTTTTTGTGCAATTAAACCGTTACATAATTAAAGCGGTTTGTTTCAGAGCATATTTACAGCACACTGCCAGGTTTCTCAAAACACAGCCTACAGACCAACAGCAGCTCCAGGCTTATTTTTTCTGTGTCCTGCAGACACAACGGGAAAAGACAGCATTCCTGAACATTTATTTCAACCACTTCATGTTATATTATGATATAACAACTCAAAATAAGACAAAGGGGGAATTTCTCTTTAATTCAACTCTTCTGTTCCACACATTAGAAAAATAAACATGCAAATCAACGCCAAAAAAGGGGTGGCAGTGCTAGGTGGGAAACCTGCAGAACACAAAAGAAAAAAATTAATTACTCACGCACTGTGGGGCAGTTTGTCTGCTTTTTGCACCACAAATAATGTGGTTAAAAATTGTTATTTTTCAGGAAATAGTGCAAGCATAACCTGTTCTAGACAACCTACCACACTAAACATTGTTATCATGTTAAGAAGGTTTAAAAATCTATTAAACTACTATAAATAATATAATTACCAAGATAAACACTACTCATAAATCACACACGACAAACACTGAAAATATTTATGAGCGCATTTTTCATGTGCAATCCTCAATCATGTCTTGGCTTCTTAAACTGGCACATTTTAACCCTCTGATGCATAGTGGTCACTGGAGTGGACAGCTACTAAAACGTACATATCTCTTTAATGCATTGGTTTCTATGGTGGAACTGCATATTAGCCTCTAGAGTGCTCTCTGCTGCCATGCTCCATTGAGGTCAATTCAGTGTTCAGTTAGTGCAACTGCAAGTAAATTTCCTCTGAATCAAAGATGGCAGACAAACTGTCACCCCTGCCGACCACTGCTGGCATATCCTGTCAATCCTTCTATGCTAAAAGAGCCCAACAGGTAAAAAAAATATGATGATATGCAGTAACATCTAGGGAAGGATATTATCTGTTTGGAATAAGAAATTGTTATGTCTAATATGTAGAAAACTACGATTAACCATGTGTCCACTGTAGTGGACATCATGCATTACCCACTATATTTTTTTAACATAAGTCATAAATTGTCTCACTGTTTTTTGGGACTGTTTTGGTTATAAGTAAGCATATAATTGTTACATTTATAAGCTACTCATTTAAAATGTATATTTCTGTGCAGATCAGCTGTAGTTTGAGTTACTATAATAATTATTTTATCATATTTTGTAGACTTCAAATGCAGCAAAGAATAAGGCAGCGTACAGAATAGTCCAGGAAATTCCATCCAGCTCCAGTGATGATGATTTCATTGATGAGTGCAGTGATGATGAGTTCAGTGATAAGTCCAGTGATGATGAGAGTGGCTGCCAGAGCAGAACAGAGACATAGGAACTACGGACAGCCTAGGTGTGATGAACACAGAAGTGTTTGGAGATGCAGAGACTAAGATGTCAGTTTGTGTTTTCTTCCAGCATGCTACTAAGGGCTTGGTAATACTGTCCTGCATCGTTATAGAACTGTGTAGACTCAAAAACGTTTCTCTTGTTGGAGATAGTTTGCCATATTCAGGTGTAGGATTCACAGCTAGGACTGTTGATTGGTTTTGTTATTTACGTCTAAACATTGGGGCCTTATGAGTTGAAAGTTCCAAAAAAATTGCTGAGATGTTTTTCAAAGGATACAAGCAAACAAGTGTTTGTATATTTACAATAGAACACAAGGTAATTAATTTTTATAGTAAATTCACAGTATTTCATGCTAAGTGCTCAGGCGCATGTAGTCCACTGGAGTGGACAAGTTTATAACTTTATAAAAAAACATATTTTTGGGGAAAAAAAAGAGTTGAACATTTTTTTTCATGTCCTGAGAAGAATAAAAGCACTTAAGAAAAAAATCTTGACCAAGGCTTTCATAATTCATGCATCAGAGGGTTAAGATAAACAAAAACCTACTTCAGGATCAAATGAAGTGAAACTGAACATCTGCACGTGGCAGCTGTTACTATATGGAGGCACATCAGTACTCAACCACTTGTGTGGTTTCTTATTTAGGAAAACTTTTAACAGATTAAGATTATTTTATCATGCCATACCTCAATGTGCCTCTGAAAGTAGAGCAGTAACGCATTATGCTTTCCTGTGGCGTTTCATTGACTGGTCTAAATGGAACATTGGAACATTGATCGCTCTAAATGGAAATTTTGCCAATATTTGACCAGTACCAGTCAACTAATAATGGTCTTTGGGTTCAGCTTGGGATCTAGGAACTAGGGTCTTTCATGGACAACAAAGGGCATTATATAACTACATCAAGAAGACTGCAGACTGGGCTGTTTCAAAGGTTACAGGAAGTCACGTTAAAAATTCATAGCTTCTAAAACAGTGCCCACGCATAGCAAAGAGGGAGACCTCAGCACTGGCAAGAGGCATCAAAAGATAGCTTTCTGAAGAGTCCTTTCGTCAGCCAGGCACCAAAGTTTAAGCCTCTTTATGTCATCTGTGATCATCTCTCTGAATTAATTATTACTCTACTACAAATGATCTATGAGTGCAGATCAGATGTAGAGCATATAACCATCATCTACAGCTCTTATCACTTCTGTACTTATGTCTCCAACCTATTCCTATTCACAGTGCATATGCTTTCTTGTATGGCCTTGCTCCAAGCAGCTGAAAGCATCATGGTGATCCGTAGTTACCAGGCAACTCTGCAGAGCATTAGAGAGCATGCTCCATCCAGGTCTTGGAAATCAAAGAAAATGAAGTAGTGTGTACACAGGAATGCCCAGACTCTGACAGTAGCTCAGTCGAGCTGACAAACTCCCCTCTTCGCTCTTTCCCAAACTGTAAACAACCGATGGACTTCAGCGGGACTGGATCTGTTGATAATCACTTTTCAGACAAAGCTGTCAAGTCTGGATCCTTCCCAGAAAACTTGAACACAACAAGGATCGTAGATGTTCAAGCTCGTTCTGCTCTGCACCGCCACACCTGTAATGAGGCTGAGCCGCAGAGAGGACACGGAGGGGTGGGTGCACCTGCCGTTTAACAGGTTAGAGTGAAGGTTATGACGTGAACAGCCTCGCTTATACTACCATGATAGGTCGGGTTTTATTTTATGACCTCTAGGCTTTGAAATGCACTAAATCGTGTGATCATCGGTGTCGACGATGCGGCAAAACATGAAAAATGAATAATCTGTATTCCTCGTTTACTCACGCACAAAATATCCAGGATGGCTGTTGGTTTGGTCCCAGGTACACAACCGCAAAACACGGCTCTGCAGTCGTTACGTCGGCGGATACGTTCAGATTTAACCTGCTCAAACTTCGAAAGCCATCATCATCCTCATCCGCAGCGAGAGTCGCGCCTGCGTCCTGCAGTTTCCTGGTTGTGGGATGCTCAGACGCTCAGACCTGGACTGATCAGGGCTGCAGGACGAGAGGAGGAACCAGCTCCCTCAGCCTGCAGGCAGCATGCCTCGAGCTCTGCTCGCGCGACGACACCGGCGAAGTTGTCACTGAACAACAGGCACGTTTGAGATAAGGAGGCAGATCTGATTGCGCATGTGAAAACTGAGCTCAGGTTTATAGCGGGGAGGCTGTCGGTTCGCTACGCGTTACACCCTCCACGCTGACTTTTAGTTGTGGTAATGCGGGCAAGCTCATGTGGAGCCTATGAAGGAAATATGTGACTCAAACTGTGGTTCTGAGCGGGTTCGGGTTGGGTGAAGCAATATGAGTAAAAAAAAAATTATGTGTGTCTCCGTTTCAGTCTGAGAGTTCTGCACTTTCCCCCAAACTTCACAGGAAATCCTTTATAATGGTGTTATTACTCAGGACGCAACGCCAGTGCTGAGCTCAGCACTTGTATGTCACGTGGAAACAGCTGTAGTGTGCTTTCATTTTAAACACCAGAGTGTGTAGCTTACAAAACTACTGTTAAGACAAAGTTTTAAAAACTGAAAGAGATTTTAATAATATTTTACAGTTAAATCAGGTTAAATGTCCGCTTGCTCCTTCGTGCACTTGCAGGTTTTCTCCAGGTATTCCTGATGCCCCACCTGGCGCCCTATCATAGCTGGGATAGGCTCCAGCCTCCCCGCTACACTGTTGGATAAGATGTTAAGAAAGTGGATGAATTAGTAAGGGTATTCCAGCTGGCATCTGACAAGAGCCCTCGTCAGTGAGGCAACAAAATGTCTCCATGACACCGGAGGACTCCCGAAACAGGCCATGAAATGTTGTAGAAGTTCCTGGAAAGACGGTGTAATTGGACCCAGTGTTTAGTCTACATGTCTAAAAACTAAAAGGCCAAACAAGAACACTCTCACAATGAATGATTTTTAATTGTTGGTAATTGATTTAGCACTTAGTAACAGTCCAAGATATTTAAAATTGTTTTATTTAATGACCTCTGCCTGCCCTTTGCACTTTGATTAAAATCCCATTAATGTGTAAAATTGCTTAATTTCATTTCCCTTTGCTTTGTTTACTCTGTCATGTTTTTCAGGTTTCTTTTTTGCTCCAAATGAGACCAACTTGTACTGACTCACATTAAAAACTGCCCTGCTGAGCTATTACATAATCACAACAGTGACTGATGAATGGCAGATTGCTTGTTTGTGTGGCACTACTACATTATTAGTCTCCCACTAGTAGAATGAATTACCGAGGACTCAGACCGGAGGGGTGGGAGTGACGTGCTGGCTCCGTCCCACACAGAGCCCCTTCTTGTATTCACAAATCATGCATGTCACCAGTCCGGAATACCAGCGTCTGAGCCAACTTTGTACCCATTGTGCTGAAGATTTAATCTGATCAACTGAGTGCTTCACAGAGCCGGAGAGCTCTGAGTGAGAGATGCTCCAGGTCATGTTGGAATTACTTTGGTGAATCATTTTTTGCACGTACAGCATGTCAGAACCCAATCAGTGGGGAAATAAGTCATAGAACTCCTGCAGTTATTGCAGGTTTTGGAAAACCAGGTAAACAGAGAAGTAATCTAAAAGAGAGCAAACCTCGAATTTTAAGCCCTTAAAACATAAAATAAATTTTATAACACTTGATAAAAAGTAAAAGTCTTGCATTCAGGACCATTTTGTGCAAAACTAGTACCATCGAAACATCCTTTAGTACCTAAAGTAAAAGTACTTATTATGTATGATTTTATAGGAATAGATTTGATTTGATTTAATTTTACAACTGTTTAACTACTCTGGGCATCTTAATCCTCAAGAATCATAATTTATTAGTATATTAACAAAAAAAATTATGGATACAGTTTGTATCTAAAGCTTTAAAAAGTAATGGACACTATGTCTCCAGTCAGCCACATGTCCCATAAGCACCGAGATGAGTTCACAGCAAATCCAGATGAAAAATTTTCAGAGAAAAATTAGCCTTAACTAAGACAGAAAAGTGGAGCATTTTCATTCTTTTTAGGATCCTGAAGTGTGCCATTAAACCAAAGAAAGTAGAGAAAGTGGTTCTGAAAAGGCAGGAAACCCGTCCTATGACTCCTCACCTTCTGCATTGCCACTGTAGTCACAGTTTCCACCCCAGATTTAGGAGTTCGCTTCTTCCTCTTCCTCACTGCAGGGCATGGTGGCTCCTGTCCAATGGCTACAGACTCCTTTGCCACAACATCCTCTGGCTGGACAGAAGCAGATTTCTCTGCCTTTTCTTTTGCCTTTTTCTTCTTCTAAAATGAGACATGTAAAATAAGATCATGTTTAATTGTTTATCATTGTTTAGCTGAGATAAAAAAAGAGTATTTAATCAAGTATTAACACAACATCTAACATATTCAAGATAGAGTTTGTGTGCTGCTTCAGATATATCCACCATCCAACATGGAACAAAGTTCAGGTTTTACTTCCAATTAAAGGACTCATTTTTAAAGTTCACTCTCCAATTACAGATGGAAAACAGATGGTCTCGATAACTGGCACGCACTGATGACTGGGCCAGACAAAGACTTTATTTTAGACACTCATTAAGATTAGCGCTGTCAGGTAAACAAACAAGGTTTTCTTTTTCCTGCTGCTGGAATTCCCTGGCGTGAAATAAAGCCACAACATCATAATTTGTTTAACCTGAGTGGAAGAACATCCATTAGTGAATAGACATACTTTTGGAGTTGACAGGATTAATTCTGAATATCCTTCATCACGTTGCTGTATAGTCTTCTTTAGAGATGAATCTTATCTCATCTTACAGCACTCAAAGATTTTGCAATATTTTAGGAAGGGAAATTGTGCAGATTTAACCGCAGAAATTATGTTTAACATTTGCATCGTCTAAAACAAACAAGACTTTGTTCACTATTAGAAGATCATCTGTAACCATAATGAAACTATTTAAATGTTGGAAATTGAAATGTAAAGCCACTCAGCTCTGCTGTAACCTCTGCACCACCAGCAGATGCAGGTCATGAGTGGGAGTTTTAATGGCCCTCATTCTCATGGCCTCCTAATGTGTTTTGAAGAATGCAACTGTATTGCATAAATCTTGGTTGGATCCCTCTCCACACGTGTCCACTAGTGTATCTGGTTATTATGCTTTCGCAAACAGAGACCAGCAGATAACTGACAGTAACTCCACCACAGTGCCGGGATGTGTGCAGCTCTGCTTTACATAGAGAGACCTCACATGTCTCTTTGTCCATCCACTTGCTACTGCAGAAGAATATGGACCGTTGGTGGCTTGTCAGTGCCATTCAGACAAAGGACTTCACTCATGGAGCCATTTCAGAGAGGCCCTCCAGATTATCACTCACAATGACTACACAGTGCTTCTCTACTGTGTGACAACACTCATTCTGTCTGTGCCAAAACACACTGACGGAGGCCAGCAGATCTCTCAGCAGATCACAAGGCCACTTGCAGTCTACTTAGTAATGGCATCGCAGTGTGACAAGCTTCAGCTGCCAAGAGGTTAGAGTACAAAACATAGAGAGGAAGGACTGCAGAATACATTTATTGGATTTATAACATGTGAACAGCACCAATGTTGCATATTAGCTGCAGCTTCAGTGGCGTATGCAACGCTTTTAAGTAATCACTGAGTTAGGACAGTGACTTTTTTGTGTTGTAGAAAGTGCCAGCTCTGCTTGTAATTAAAGACATTCTCTTACTCACACTGCAAACATTAAATGTATCAATTGCCCTTATTACTCAGACAGAACACCAAATGCTAAAAACGTATTCACTGTTGGATGAATCACTGATGAATCATATGTTTTTGACATTAAGCTACAAAAGCTTTTTAACCCTAAATGCAGTGAGGCTCTGAGTTGGTCCACCACATTGGCTGAGGTTGAAATCACACAGCT
Organism: Aulonocara stuartgranti; assembly: GCF_965226115.1. NCBI lineage: Eukaryota > Metazoa > Chordata > Actinopteri > Cichliformes > Cichlidae > Aulonocara > Aulonocara stuartgranti. Next base: position 29,278,058 of record NC_138957.1, read on the forward strand.
ATGACATGCAGCAGAACTGAGGTCCAGGTCATGTTTCCCAGAGGATGCACGTGTGGTTTTGAGTAGAACAATTCAACAACTGATCATTAATTTTTTTCCACTCAAGATGAAGTTCGAGACCATTCAGCTTCAAATGTAACCTGCATTTAGAGTTAATTAGTACAAGTAACATTCTAAATGAAGTTAGTAAACATGTAAAAGCTTGATGCACTGCTGTGATTACAGCATACACAATCTCACAATGGCTACATGTCTTTACGAGTATTTCGTCAGATTTAAAGGACACATATTAGAACCATAATCTTCAGGGAGTTGACTCACTTAAGTGCTACTTTTAACATCAGCAGATTTGCCAGTGTATTTCAGAACAAACAGAGGTGTAATTAAAAAGCATTAAAATGCATCCGTTTTATTTAAGTGAGTGTTTTGCACACTTGTTCTCTGGAGCAGAAATATAGTTAATTTGACCAATTACACCTGTTTATCCTGCTACTATGTGTCAAAAGGGCTGCTGTGAAAAAAAAATAAGTATCAAAGCTTTTTAATTATTCATTCTGTAAATAAGACTACTGAAAATGAGTGATGGAGCTGAGTTATATTGACATTAACCATCCCAGAAGTCAGACACATCGGGCCCCAATCTGAGCTATTTTTGGCATTTACAGCTTAGTCACTGCCCATGGAAATGTTATGTGGGACAGACATGATCCAAATGCACCTAACATTTGGCCCATATAAGGTGGACGTGTGGCAGAGTTACAGCAGTCAGACCCAACCTGAATTAATGCTGCGAGTCAAGGCCAAATGCGATCCATGGAAACTGTAGATGTGGGCCTCGTTTGGGTCTTATTGGGCGTTGTTATCTTTAGGTTTAATCGACCGTGTGAAATATTTTGACGACATCTTTATGTTAAAAAAATACGTGAGAAAATCTTATGGCAGATTTATGGCACATTAGACATAAAACACTAAAGCTGGAAGTTTTCCCAGACAATTTCCATAATGCTGCAAATTATATTTGACGTATACCTGTCATGGATCAGTACACTGATGAACTTGTCAAGCTCGCTGGTCTTGTCAGTTTTTCTCATCAGCAAGGGAGTTTTGATAAAGTACAAGTGAACGAGGACCCCTGAAGTCTAAGGGAGGCATTACAGGCGGACATATTTGTGAATAGATAACTGCTGTGATTGAAGAGCCCTGGAGCTACTGAGAAAAATAAAGAACAACGCACAGTCACTCTTACGAGAGCTTTTCTCACCTGAGTCGGAGCTTTAGATTTGGAGGGCTTTGCCATTGCTGTTTGGAGAAAGAATACACATCTGTCACATGCACAGCTGATAAGCAAAGTTTACTATGATGTTTCAGTTCAGATGGAGCTAGTTTAAAGAATCTGAATATGAGACGATAAAAATAACCTGTGACTTCTCATGGTGGTCACAAGGTGCTTGCAGTGACATGCATGTTACCATGACTCCGCAAATCACCTCAGCTGCGTGTTGACCCTTGTCATCACATATTGTCAAATTTATAACATATCATTAAGCTCACATTACGGACCGTACAACATTAAAATGTAGTTTTACGTGCTCGGTAAAATGGAAAATTAGATCTGTGGTGGATAAATTCCTCTCTTTTTTTAAAAAAAAAAAAAATTGTACTTTTGACTATGAAAGACCCATTGTATCCCTCACATGGGTAACAGCACATAAAAGTGGTAAGAAGAACTGCTCCAACCACAAAAAAAGAGACAGAGCCAACACGAGCTGGCAGTTTCTGGAAAATGAAACACTGACAATTTACAATTACCAGACTTTGAGGGGGAAAAATGCGTTTCCACTGAGAGAGTAGTAAAAGCGAGCCTGACTTGAACTTGAAGAGTCACAGTAAGCAGCCATGTCAGTTGTAAACCTATCACAGGCCTCCACACACCCACAGAGGGTGAAGGGGTGGGGATCAAGGGCCCACCTACCTGCCAGGTACCTCTCCAGAGAGGCCGATGAGCTATGGTTCCAGCTGTAGCAGCAGAAGGACAAGAACCAGACGAGGAGGGTAGCCAGTACCAGACCTAGGACCCAGAGGAGCCGGGCCACAGCTGGGTTACTGGCAGCCCAGGTTGTCGAGATATCCATGCTGAAGGCTGCTGATCACACTGATTGCCACCAGAAGAGCCTAACTATCTATGCAGTCTAAATCCAGCAGTGTGACAGCAGCAGAGCTCATGGGTGTGCTGCAATTGGCCAGTTTGTGTCCTCTCGGGGCAGCCACTGTGCCTACAGCAGCAGCAGCAAACACAGATGGATACCAGCTGTTCCACAAGGAGCCGGCTCAGACCTCAGCCCACGTCAGCTCTGTGTGTGTGTTAGCTTGTGTCTGTTGTGTTTTACTGAGTCCTGGAAAAGTGTGAGAGTGTGTGTGGGTAAGAAAAACAGTTTGGAGGAGTGGCTAAGAGCTGCCGCAGCAGCTAGCTTCACTGTGAGCCACTCCCTTAGAAGGGATCCTCACACAAAGTGACTGAGACACCGAGGGTCAACTGAGAAATGCACTCGAGGTGGTTTCACATTTTTCCTTGAATACCTGCCAGCTGAAACTTGTGTAATTACAGGGTAGAGTCACATTCTGACACTAGACGGTGTTATAAAGGTGATCTTGTGCTGCAGCCGCACTTCCATTTCTTCACACAACATCTAACCTGCACAGTAAGATCCAGATTATCTCTCACCGATAGTAACAAAGCAAAAAGACACAACACACGTTAATTAAATAGAACCAGTCACCCAACCAGTTTTAAAGGAACCCACGTCCTTACATAGAAGTTTCTAAAGTAAAGTACTGAAGACTGGTTTTACAGGGCATTTACACACCGCAAATATTTACTGATGTGCTATCTTGAAGTAGTCATTACTGTGTCATTCAATCTTTAGAAAAAGGTGCTGTTCAACAATAACTGCACGAGCAGAAACAAAAACGCCGCATGTTAGGATTAATAGAAACACACGAACTGAAAATGATCCAAGGCTGCACCTGACGCTTAACCTTATGAGAGATTTTCCTCTAACAGCGAGTGTTTGCAAAAGTTACAAGTTTCATTCATTTGTCAGCAAATCATAGAAACTCAAAATTAAAGTCATTGCAGTCTTACAGATGTGCAACTTTTGAAATGTTACCACTGTCTGCAGATCTGCAAGCATCAAACGAAAAGTAAACCAACTGTGCCATCTAGTGGCTGAAAGACGACATAGGACATCAATAAAGGGGGGCAGAAATCTTTAATGTAAACTGTCATGTAGGTTTTTAGATGATTACTTTCAGAGTGCAAGGAAATAAGCTTCATCTTAAAAAACAAATAAAAATAAATCTACTCATAGCAGATTATAAATAGGTTATCATGTAACATCTTGAGTGTCAATAAGCTGCCTCGCTTCATTGCTTTTATTGTTCAATGACAGGCAGTTAAATAAAAACGGTGGATAAACCGACAAATCTGTCAATAAAAAGCTTCAATAACATCCCGAGAGGCTTCCGAATCTTCCTGATGCTCGTTTCAGCTCGTGCTCAGTAGAAGCCGGAGTCCTGAGCAGCCCAGTTCGGTGTCTGAGGAAATGACACAAAAAAAAAAAAAAACACATCAAAAAGAGAACAAACACAAAGGTAACAAGAAATTTGTTCCAAATTAGGAACCATCATAATAAAAAATACCTGCCAGCTATTCTGTCAAACTGACTGACAGCTGGGAAAAAACAGTTCACATTAAAATAATAAAATCTTACAAAAACTACTGAAGTACTGCAAAATTAAAAAAGGAAAAGAAAACCAGGAGCCATAATTATAACGAACTGAGACAAATACAACGAAATATATGCTCCTGTTTTTCCACATTTATCCATCAGAGGGCAGTAGCACGAAGGAAAAGCGTCTGACACATGATTATGCAGGTGAGACACATTTGTATATTTAAATACAAACACAAACGTTTGTATTTTAAATTGTGTTTTAATTCACTTGTCCCAATATGTTTTTTAAAAATGAAATCACAGACGAGTGATCATGCTTACTGTTATCCTGCACAGATAAAAATCCTGCAGTATTCACTCAGGCTTGAATAAAATACTGAATAGAAATGATGGTTTGCTGCCAGCGTTACAATCAAATGCTGTCATGATGTTTGCAAGAAAATTTAGTTTTCTTAACTTTGTTGGACCAAACAGAAATGCTTCACTGTAGTGTTCATTTTGTCTTCCAGCAACAACAAACACGACCAATGGGTGACATCTTTTAATCCCTGTGCAAAGTCCTCAGATTACCTCGTTCCTGCTGCTGTGTGCCAGCTTTTTCTCAATGTTCATCGCCAACATCTGACTGCGGAAGGACAAGCTCTTGGTCTTCTCGATCACCTGTTGGTACGGCGACACTGCGTTGTTGCCCATCACGACGTGACCCTGAGAAACACTCGCAGGAATTAATATTTCCCCCCTCAAGGACTGATTTTAAAGTACTTCAAAAATAGCGCTCTGACAAGCAAAGAAATACACAGTGTTACTACTCAAATCAGCAGTCATGGCTGTTTACGCTCAGTGATTTGAAGCTCATCTGGATCAGCGAATGCAGAGCCTCACCAGTTTTGAGTCGATCTTGGCATCAAGTCTGGCGTTACGGATGAGGTTGACGATCCACCTCTCCGCCTCCTCAGGCGTCATGTTGAGTTTGTCTGCCAGCATGCTGGGAGGAGAGAGTGAAAGAGGACGAGGCGTTTCATTTCAGTAAATATCCTCTGGTTAAATCCAAAAGTCTGCTTTTGAATATACTTTAAAAAGAACAAGGACACGAGGTTAAAAAAAACAAAGTAAATAAATATGGGAGCACAGAGGTCAAACAAGTTCAGAATATGAATCAACTGGGCACAAAAAGTTTACAGATCTTGTAGGTTTAAAAAAATAAAACTTTTCCTCTAAAAGCAATTATAACTTCAGAAATAAAGACACTGCATAAAAAACCCTGACATACTTGATGCTGATGCACTGATGAATGCGGCAAAAGGTTTCAAAGATGAAGAGTCGGGCATTCTCGATGAAGTCCTCCAGACAAGCGACCAGAAAGAAGTCGTTCACAAGAACCTGACAGGGACAAAAACACCAGAGTGGTGAGCATCCATCAGGGTTTATACATACCAGGAACAAACAGAAGACCGAATGTTCTACAAATGAGCAATTTTTAGTTCCCCTCTGCCAAATACAGGGTTTGCTTTTCAGCAAGGAAATAACTACATTTCTGCCCCGAAAGATTACAACCCTCACCCTGCAGTGCTGAAAAGGTGCGTATATTCAGAGCATAATAATACCACCACATGGCAGCCACACATTATGTGCAGGCAAATATTTTCTGTGATTTAGATCTTCAGCTACTGGTTATTCAAACCTGCATATTAAAATATCTCAGTGAAAACCATCCAAGTAACGATGCAGCACACATTTCTACAGAGGCTTTTTTTGTATAATCACACAGGGCTGTCAGAACTCGCAGCTGAAGTAAGTAATGCTTTTATATTTACAGCAGACAGCAGTGGATGGCACAGCCCTTGGTTTTCCTCACGTTTGTGGGAGTGAGCCTCAAACCAAAATCAGGACCTTGCTAGTGGGCGATACCCACCATCTGTTAAAAATAAATCAAAATACTGGTGCTAGAAGAAAATACGCACCATAGAAAAAAATCCTTCCAGCAAAATGCCTTTATGAAACAGTGTCTTACATGTATGTAAATTATGCATTAATGTGCTTAATCAGTTCGTGTGTGTGTTGCTTCTGAAGTGGTTTTTCTTACATATTATATATAAAGTGCTACAAGATGTTAATGCGTGTTTATCATCAGCCTCAGTACCAATAATATACTACTTTCCATGTTTTGGTAAATTTAGTTTTAAAAGGCTACTTCTAACACATCTCAGCTTCATCACTAAGCAGGTATGTGCAGGGCTGTGGTAATCTCTCTACAGTTAAAAACATCCATGCTTTTTAAAGCCCACAGTGTTTTGACAGATCAGTGGAAAACAGCTTTTTTTAAATGACCCCACACACACACCTTTGACATCAAATATTTTGCCAAAGGACAAAAAAGACAATGAGAGGCATCACACCGGTGTTTGTTGTTGAGACTATTTTTATATTGTATATGTTATTATATTAGGTGCATTTGTCACATGTTGAGTTTGAATAGTTTTAGTTGTAAAAGAGATCTTTCTATTAAAAACGAAATAAAAGGGAAATAAAAACACAAAAGGAGCATTACAAAAGTAATTAGCTCAGGTTGTACGTAGCGCACTGAATCAACTCCACACTTTCACAGTAAACTCTGCAGACGCCACATTTACACATTTAAGTCCTGCTTTCTTTCATTTAGTGCCTCAGAGCTGTTTGATCTGCTGGTCTGTCTGCTATCGACTGACGAAGCTGTGGATGGTGCTTGTCCAAGCAATATTTAAGACCGTTTAAAGAACCGCTTAATACAGAAGTTGTGTCCTGTGTTGATCACTACAGACTTATTTGGGAAATTCTGTCAAGCATTTCTTTGACTTGAGGTTATGACAGCAATGCATCAGAGCTGGTAAAGCAGAGTCTTTACTAAAAACTAACCACTCACAACAACACTGGTTAAGATTTATAGAATCTCATTCTTGCAGCTACGTACGGTACACAGTATTTAACTCCATCGTCATGACTAAATTTAACCCACATGGACATTCGGCCCTTTTAACCATCACTGGAGAGCACAAAACAGTTTTTTAAAACCTACCAACATCATTCAAATCCCTAATGATTAGAAATCTGTCACTAAACAGAGTACTACTAGGCTGCGACTGCATTTCTACAAAAATAAAAGCGGCAGCGCAGAGGAAGGATGTTTGAGCGATCTCAAACTTCCAAGAGTTTAGATTTATGAACACACCGATGACAGACAGATGATATTGTGGTTTCATTTCGCAAACAGCTGTTGTGTAATAAATTAAGTCACTCACCACTTCAGCCACACTGAAGCAGCTTGCTAGCTCACTGATTGTTTTCATATTTCATAGAGGACACGAACCAGGGCCGTGCAGACATCAACTACTTCCTGTCAATCAAGTTCTCAACAAGACTTTAATCCTCAAACTGCACACCGCAAAACAAAAGCAATCATGTTTATACAGTAATTAAGACAAGTTTTTGATCTCCAGAGAAAGAAAAATTAAAAATGTAAATTTATATCCTCTTGAGTGTTACAAACCAACAGAATCCATGACAACAGACTTTCTTAATGAACTATCTTCATTCTTCCATCATTGCGCTCACTCTGCGTATCTGACAGGATAGTTGAAGGCTTTGCCAGCGCTGCATAATTTATACAAGAGGGGTTAAAAGCGAATTGATGAGAGTGCTTCGAGAATGTGCAAAGTGGTCCCCGAGCACAACTGCAAAATAGAAGTCAAGGGTTTTTAAAGAGAAGGCAACCGAGTCCGAAATCTGACAGCTGTTCCGCTTTGAAAATCAAACTGAATAAAAGTAAGAGCCAGCAAATCAGGCCAGACATGGATTTGCTTGGGTTGAATAGCTGCAAAGTTAAATGCCTGGGACTCAGGAGATCACAGCACCAAGGCTGAGGGGGGCTTCATATCACCCCTCAGTCCCAGCTGACAGCCAACTTTTGTGGGGCGATTTAGGCCTGTGCACGATGACAAAAGCACACCGTCAAAGACGAAAAACTGAACGAGGACGCTCAGGATGCTTTTCTTACCGACTCGCACTCCCTCAGCTTCTTCTGTGCGCTGTCGAAGTCAAAGTTCACGTAGAGACACTCCACAAACTCCGTGATTGGGTCCTTGTATGTGTAGGACTCCTTCAGGCGTGAGAGAGAAGCCATCATGTTGATTAAGTCCTCAAGGCACATTTGAAATAATTACTATAATCAACAGTTTCTCGGTCTTACCTGTTGAATGACTTTCACCAAGTCCTTGAGAACTTGCCTGCGCTTTCGTACATCTTTGTTGGTGATGACTGCGGTTGTGAGATATCGCAGGATATGCGGGCACATTGTCTGGATGGCATTCAGGTATCTGAAAAGCACAAAGGCAGCACGGAGCCAGACAAAAGTTATTCTTCACAATTAAATTGGTAGTATCAGCAGTCATTATATTTCAAAAAAGAACCAAGAAAATGCATTCACATAAAGAGAAACTGATAATACAAAAGTAAGGTGGCAGTCAAACTAGTAATATCTTCAATAATGTTCAAAGGTTTAAAAAATGATGTCCAAATGTCCTTGAGGATGGAACATCCAACATAAGCAGATGACCGCATCAGTGGCCTGAGCACAAGCCTGGCATTATATTAGAAAGATGACTGTTCTGTGATATAACTGATTATACAGTGACTCACTGAGGCTGGTAGAGGAAGAGCTCGATTATGTTGTCCCTGCCTTTGGGATGGTTGAAGAACACAAAGAGGGACCAGTGAATGAGCCAGGTCCTCTGCTGGAGTGACTGGAGTGGAGAGCTCACAGACTGAAAGGAAACACAACAAAAAACATGAGAAAATGTGACATCAGGCCGGGGTTTCCCGCAGCATACGGCAAACACAACCACACGCCAGGCATCAGCACAGCTTGGTCTGTATACCAGGGATTATTTTTGCCACTATAAACCTAAAACCAACAACTACACAGGAGTTTAAAAAGAAGAACATGAAAGAACATCCTAGAAGATGCACATATGGTATACATGTGAAAATCCCTGGGGACTTCCTTCTGGAGTTATCACTTTCACAAGATTTTCAGAAAGGTTGACCTTCGACCCCAAACTTGAGATCGGGTCACTGAAATTCGACTCTTCCAAGATTAGTAGATGCACCTACGGTATCAATTTTAAAATCCCACACGGCCTTATTGTCAAGTTATTGCATTCACAAACTTCTCCCATCTGCGTTTTACGGCTGAGAGATAAAAAGCTGAAAACAGGCAAATGCTTTGACTTCACACGGTTTTATCTGTCCGCCAATACCCATCAAGTAGTGTGCGCTAATGAATGTGGGGAAAAAGCATTCATTGCTGCCTGCAAGCAGCATTAAATGTGACTCAGTAAGTTAGTTTCTATTCATGATGAAAGTGAGAAATCAGGTGTACCGTCCTCCCTTCTAAAGCTGGGCTACAGTAGCTGAAGGCCTGGATTTTACTCTGTTGTGGACACGAAAAGCTGGAGACCTGACGTCTGAGTAGTCATTCCTCTTATACTTCTTTAAAGTTTACTGTCTGTTCCCATGCATGGTTGGTGTACTGTAATATGAACAAGTCACAAAAAACAGGCAGACACGCAGACGTCTGTGTGGACCCTCACGCTCACTGTCAGATGCTGAAATTTATGTCACAGGGACCCAAGCAAACCCAAGGGTAAAACACACTTTAATCATGCTTAACCAGGATTTGGTGCTTTCTTATTTTATATTCACATAAACGTGGAAAACAAACCACCAGGAAACTCTTTCTATGGCCTCTCATGAACAGCATGGTTGGCCAGAGCTTTTAAGCTTTGCTGCCAGTGTGACTCAAGATTCACAAAACTGAGGCCTCGGTCACACTACAGCCCCTTTTCCATTAGTACCTACTTGGATCGACGCACCGCGGTTCATCATAGTTTTCAGGGTTTTAGGTCACAGTACCTGCTACCAAAACCTGCTCAGCTGGGGCTCCAAGTGATCCGAGCAGATACTAAAAATGTAACATTGATGTGCCACTGATTGGCTGGTCAGTTAGTCAATGAATCGTGGGAGCATTGCATTCACAAAAATCGAAACCGCCATTTTTGAAACCCAGCAACGAGTGAAATGCTACAAAAAACAATGGCGTGGTCCCAAGTCTTACGAAAAGCCACAGACCGAGCAGCAGGTATATCGTCGCCTTGACATCCACCTTTGTTGTAGCGTTTTCTATATCGACCACAGGTTGGCAACCTGTCTGTGTGACTGGGGGCTTTAATTCATCACCAGCGTTTGACACAAATGTTTGCCGATCAGAAAAGCATCTTAATGCACTTTAAAAAACAAACAAAGTTATGCAACTTTTTTGAGCACACCAGAGAAGTGGATGTGCACCTCAAACAATCTCTTTAATTATTTTCTTACATTGTTGTCGATAGTTTCCCTTAGACGAGTGAGATCCTCCATGGCTGCTTCCCAGTTCTGCATCAGGATCTCAGAAGCCAATTTTCCCCACAGGGAGCTCAGTGCGTTCCTGTCTGTTGAGGGGACCTGAGCAGATAGCAACAACTTATCAAACCACACCAAGTGCTGTTTAAGAAAAATTAAAGGCATCCAACTTCATATTTACTACACAGTGTATAAGTTCACATCTTACCAAGACGCGGAAGAAGTAGAGGTATTCTGCAGCCCCAGAGTAGTTACCGCATTCATACTGGAACTTGGCGTACTTGTAAAGAGTATCCAGATATTCTTGACGAAACTAGGAAGTAAAATATAGGCGATTAAAATGGAAGCTACATTTCACTGAGTTCTTCCATCAGTACCTGTACGATAATAAAACTGTCTTGAAGCATAATCAGTGAACTTGGTAATAAAATCCCCCAAAGTTGATTCTGTTAACCTGCGTTTTCACTCAATTCAAACTAACGTCTTCAGTCTCAGATGATTTCCCACAGCCTTATAAACAATGCTGCTGAATAACGACAGAAACCAGCACCACTGCTCGTTAGCTGAGACCAAAGAAGCCTCTTGGATGAGCGATGAAATCTAAATGAACAAAATCAACTTTTGGGATAAAACTGTCATTTTTAAAAAGGTATAACATCAAGTGAGGATGTGTGTAAGTAGTCAATTAAATGCTTAAATGCTGAGTAATGGTTGAAATTGCCTTTACATACAGGCACAATATTCATAATGTTTAACATTGTCTCATTTATTCTGTTTTCAGACTACTAGAGTTATCATCTGATCTTGTTTTTCTCCTGTTTAACTAGTCGATTATACATCCTCTTGATTCAGGCTAAAATGAAAATTATATTAAGTCTACAGCTGTGCAGTACAGTGAAATCAATGCTGCATGTTTAAAAAAGTGCTACCATCAATTTCCTCTCTAAGAAATCTGACAGGGAGAGGCTGGAAAGCTGACAGCAAGTGGCTGATTAGTGAATGTGGCAGCATCTTTCATCTTTTTTAGTAAAACAAAGCCCTCCCCTCCCTGACAACAAGCCCCCTTTTCTAATGCACACGATGTGGACAATGCTGGCATGCACTGACTAGTCGGTAATAAGAACAGTAATTTATCTGTACATTAGATTAAAAGACTAAAATTAAGGAAAGAAATTAATTAGAAATCAACAAGTATTTACTCTGATTTTTGAATTAGTAATGAGCACACTGGTGCATCATGTTTGATGTTTAAGGATTCACAGATTTGGATAACAGTCCTGCTGGCTCACCGTGACAGCTGGTTGTTATGGAAACTAAAGCACACATCTAGCTCCCAACTTCCAAGATTAAAATGCAGTGCACCTTTTACCAAATATGAAACACATTGTGCATACACAGCTAACATTTAAATACTCACATTGTGCTTTTCTGACAGATAGTCAAACAGCATCCTCCCATCCCTGGTGAAGATTAAAACAAACAGATGAGATGATGTCAAACAGCTAGACGACTTTCACAGATCACATAAATAAAAATCACAAGAGTAATCTGATCAGAGCTGCAGTGAAGAATGGACAAGGCTTCTGAGAGAGATGAATTTTTCTGACCTCGTGGACTGCATCTGTCGAGTGGTCTCCGGGTCTTCAAACATCTTGACGATTGGCTCCGTCTCTGACTGGAGCTGCTTCAGCTGGGCCACTACAGTACTTCTCTTCTCCCTTAAAGCTGAAGCAGAACAATAAAACACATCAAAAACAAATCAGCAGCAGGTAGACAGATTTACTTTGGCTGAAAACAAATAAATGAATGCAGGACACTACAAAACCAAAGCAAAACGTTCCCTTTAAATGTAACTTAAAAATAACTTTAACCACCTAAGTTCATATTATGTTACTAATATTTCATGATCTCTTAACTCTAAACTGTCCAAGTGTGATTCATCAGTAGTTGGACAGTAATTAAAGTTACACTACAAAGGTCTGGCTTCTATGCTAAACTTTGCTTAAACTTAAAGATTAAGGAAACAATACATAAGATAAGATGGTTTTCTCCTAGATCAAAAGGGGCCTTTGGGGTTGACCAAACACATAACAATGGTTCGTTCCCGTATAGTTAAAGTAAAGAGTTTGTGTTACCATAAAGCACATTACTGTAACCCATTTAAATAACTAAAATGCATTTAAGCTTTACTAAATTAAACCTGGCTCAATTATTTAAGTGGAAAATCAAGATCGCTTTGTTTTATTCACAAGAAAACTCTGTATAACTACGGAAAAACCATTGCTAGCTTAAAGAGTCTGTAACCCATCTGTGGTGAGAGGCATTGTGAGCAAATCAAATGCGTCTGTGGTACAACATTTCTTACTGTGTTGTAACAAAGCAAAGTGTTGAGTTGTTTTCTTACAGTGTGGGATTTCCTTGTCCGGATACAGATTTTTGTACACATCCATGGCGAAATCCACCATGTTTGTGTCGCTGAGTAGGTCCAGCTTTCCCTGGAGGAGTTCCTTCTCATTGTAGATCTGTTACAACAACACACATATTCACAGGATTGGTTCCCTTTGAAACGCGAATTCAAATAATGAAACACCGGCATAAACGCTCTTTAATAGCGCCAGGATTATCACAGCAGACACGTGAATGGGGTTCCTCCCATTCAATCAGCTGTTATGCTATGTCGCTAAGCTATAAGCTAACACGCGGGGTAACAATCATAAGCCAGTTACCTACTGCATGCCTGTTTTATACATTTTCTAACCACTTATGGTGTCGCCAACTAGCATTAAAACAATAATCTGGTTATAAAGGACTAAAGTGTATACCCAGTTGCAAACTAGCTGTTAGCTGCTAGATGACCGGCTATCTAACGTGACTGTTAGCCAGTTAGCTCGCTAGGTCGCATCGCTGCCGGCCACAATCATATTTCACCCTATAAACCCCGCCAATAAACAACTGCATTTTACTTTTACACATATCACGCAAAAACCTCCATACCTCTTTCACAGACAAAAACTCCAGCAAAGGGAAAACCAAATGCCGGTCCAGAAAATGTGCAATCTTGGTGGTGAGATCGTACTCTGCCATCTTGACTGGCTTCAAAAGCAAACTTTATTAACAAAAGAGCGACAACAAGGCTCTGCTAGAGAAACTCAGAGCCCCGCCCCGACCTTGAGACCGCTAAAGCGACGTCATCACATTTCCGGTGAGCGCTTCATTCATTTTGGCTCCTTAGTCCAGCTATCTATCTATTCATCTATCCTTGCCTGTCTTCATTTGGTTAACCATTAATTAAATAGCCATTAATTAAATTATATAAAAATAATTTAATGTTGACTTTTAAGCCCGCTCTGTGCTCGCAACAAAATATAGTTGAGATTTTCTGCCACTGTGCGCCCCCGGTTGTGACCTGAGGTCCTCGACCAAGGCTCTGGTGGCCATCCCACAGTCTGGGCTGAGAACCAAGCAGGCTTTTCCTGTCAGGACACCCACTCTCTGCAACAACATCCCTGAGGAGATCAACAAGCTCACTATCAACTTTTAAATCCATCTTAAAGACATATTTTTATAACCAGACTTACTATTCTGCTAGTGAGTTTTTAAAATGTCTTAATTTTTATTTGTTTTAAATTTTTGTCTTTGATTTCCACTTTTCTTTCCCTCTGTTTCAGCATTCCCAGCCCTAATGTTGTTTCACTTTTATCTCTTCTTAAATATTTTATGTGTTGTTTGTTGAAGCACTTTGTAACTTTGTTTAGATATTTTTATTTTAATTGGTAAGAAAAAGTCATTAGCAAAGTTGTAAGTGCACATACTGTAAAAATTAGGTAAATGAGAGAAAAAAGGTTAAAAATTAAAAGAAGAAAAAAAACCTCTTTATCCACAGACAAATGGCAACAGGTAAAAAACAAACAACAACAATGAATGGGCTCATTAAAAACAAACAAACAAATGACTAAAATTGGTCTGCTCTTCTTTTTCATTATCTAACTAAGATCAAATTATTCTCATATTTGCCTAATGAATACTCCAAATCAGCCTAAGCAAACCATTGGCAGGTCAAAAGATAATTCCTGTCAGTGATAATTAGATGTTCTGCTTAAGATCATTGGGCACTTGCATTCTTAAATCTGAAACATATTACCTACCTAAATATTGCTGTACACCAAATGCTCCCTAGTGAGATGTAATATGCAGTCAAATATTTAATCAGTAGTCTTCCCAGCGGGTCACAGTTTATTACAAGATAGATATCTGGAGTCCCTGCTGATCCTATCTACTCAGCTCAGTTTTTAGTTTGTATTCTGAGGTTGCATAATGTTTTCTGGAGCAAGAAATATCAAAGAATCCACCTCATATAGCTCTGATAATGTCACCGTGTCTCTGTAAGTAATCCAACCACATGAATGCACGATTGGTTTCCGAGCTCAAGCTGTGTGCTGGTCTGTGTTATTACAGATTCAGATGGTTATCCCCTGTAGCTGTTAGGCAAACTCCAGACAACCTGAAACATGATGCACTAAATGTTTCTGACTTGGCACGAGGTAAAGACACCTTTCAAATAAGTAAAACTACAAGAAAAAAAACATCTTTTTTATTGTTGAATTGTGAGTGACTGTGTTTTTCACATTTTTAGAGAAGCACTGGGCTTAATCTGAAAGGGTGTTCATTTAATGTATTCTGAAACATTTTGGAGTCTTTGTGCTCCGTGTACATGCAGGCAACCAGAATGAGTCTCTGCTGTTTTACTGACCCCCCCGAGGTCAGAAAAGGGGCCGGTTAGGCAGGTAGCAGCTGTCACCACAGCCGGGACTGTGATATCAGAAATGTGGGTCATTGAGTTCATCAGCATCAGTTAATGAGCAGGAAAAAAAAGCACTCCTCAGCCCACCGGGGTTGTTACCAGCTCGAACCAGCTCTCATCAAGTCAATACTCATGGAGGAAGATCCGTTCTCTTCAGGGAGGAAGTATTGGTTGTATCCTGAGTCAGATGTTTTGTAGGAGCAGAGGAGGGTTGATTGCACACCTCTGAGCCTCTGAGGCTGCCAGAAAACCAATGATGAGGGAAAGATGGCTCAGCCCGAAGCCAACGTGAGTTCATTTATCTCAATACAAGAGATCAAGGAGCATAAAAAAGGTCTTAGTAATCAAAAATGTTCAAATCTCACTATTACTACGTCATGATCCCTGGCAACCTATAGAGGATGCATATAAATGGTCGAAAAACTATAGCTGATGACCCAAAATGCACAAATTGAACAAAATAAAACTCAAATCAAATCAGAAATAATGTGAAATTTGGAGGAAAGAGTGTGCTTTTCGGTCTGTCTTTGTTAGCATGTGATGGACTGGCGGCCGGTTGCTGCTTATAAGATAACACGTCTGACACACCGACCAAACAAGAGCAAATTTACTTTAAGTCTTGTTGCCCTCCAGAGCACCGTTTCAAGGAAATGTGTCCTTCGACCCATAAAATAGAGACAAAATGTTGTGCATTATCAGGTTTTCAGGTTTAAACTTCCTCCCACCTGGGCTTGACTACTCACACACTCACAATAACAGTAAAAGCATCTTCACGTTTATGTGCTTAATCATCGCTGTTTAATATTTGGTAGTAAATCAAACAGTAGGCTGGACATGTTTTACTTTCTGGTGCAATAGAAGAAAAATCAGATAATCATAATCAAGTCTTATGTCATCCACCGTAAAGCAGGGACGTCCTTAACAATTTTTATGAAAATTCATAGAGCATTTATTCCAGTATGGCGTCTAAGCCTCAGTGGAGGAGGGTTCTGGGCTTAAACCCAGGCAGGGCTCGCCTGTGTGTCCATGTTTGCTACTGAAACGTATGCTTTACTAATGTTGCCTTGGTCCAGGATTCCTGTGAAAAACAGAGATTAAAATCTTAATTTTAAGAGATTCGCTTCCTGGTAACAAATTTATTGAGGCATTTTATCCTCGACTGAAGTAATGGCAATGGCCTGTATTTGTATAGCGCTTTACTAGTCCATAAGGACCCCAAAGCGCTTTACACAACCAGTCATCCACCCATTCACACACACAGTCACACACTGGTGATGGCAAGCTACATTGTAGCCACAGCCACCCTGGGGCGCACTGAAGTGGTGAAATGATCAACAGACTAAAACGAGCAAACATATTTTTTTATGGTGGAGGCAAACATTCGCAATTTGGCTTTTGGAGCTTCTTGGAGAGACTCACTTTTTTCTGTTATATGCTATCTAAAGCTCATTTTGCTATTCGAGGTAGTGAAACTCTTTCCTTGGTGTGTCTGCACAGATACAGTTAAGAGTTAAATGGAGACAGAAAAAGCTGCATATGTAAAACTTTCAAAAAGTGCTCTCTCATCACTTTGCAGCTCTCTCTATTTTCTCAGAGGCCACAGGTCAGCAAAGACATTTTCATTGGCTTTTCACTACCAAGGCAATGAATTCCCACATGAGATCTGCATGGAAGAGGCTGTGCATGCCTTACTGTCGTACATAAAAAGCCGAGACTGAAGGAAACCACTTTCTTGATGGCAAGCATCCCCCCCCCTTTCTCTCTGTCCATCTTAGAGGCCAAGACATATCCCAGATTTGATCTCAGTGGCTGGCAGCCTTCCATTTCCACTTCTTTTTATGAGAACAAGAGCCAGCTGGCTGTGGTGCACTTCGCAGAAGAAGCCAAGGATTTAATAAAGACATAAGAGACACAAATTAAACTGATTAATGAGAGACAAAAGTAGCTTTCTATAAAAGATGTAATATTGCATGTCATATCCGCCCTTGGATGGCAATTCAAATTCAGTGATGCCCTCCTATGAGATTTACTATGTCCTCTACCAGGTGGCATACTGCACCACTGCTCTAAGGAGCCCATCAGGACCACAAGCATTACAGTCAAAGAATTTCCATGGTCTGATATTAAAGTAGTGGAAATAAAATAGCAAGATGAACAGTCTGTCACGGGGATGCTCGCCTCCCCCTGAACATCAACTTCCAATTCAGTTTCCACACAGTTTCACTGCTAACACAGTCTGCTGGGTGATGTTTACTCGTGCATTGGTAAGAAACAAGCCCAGTGATGGCTTGTGGCTTGTTAGGTGCACTTGCTGTGCTGCAGTCACCAGGCAACAGTGGTGAGACACTTCCTCACACTGCCCAGCCCTGTAAATACAAGATTTAAGTGACACTAAAGACAAAATAGAAAGAGCTGCTTGATTATTATTATTTACAATCACACTACTCCCTCATTTTAAGCAATTCTACCAAGAAAAACAAGCTAATATGTGGTTAGGGTCCCTCAGTTTTTCCCCCTGTGCGTTTGTGGCTGGAAGTCGACTATAATAGAAGAAAATGAGCAGTTACCTCTGAAAAGTGGCCTGAATAAACTCCCCCCCAACAACCCGATGCACCACAATCTGTGCAATAAATATGAATATGCCATTCTAAACGAGCAAAAATTCAAGGGGCACATAAGAGCCATCTTAGAACCTCGTGAAGTATCTATCGGCTGATGAATCTTATAATTTCGAGTGAGGCAATCTATAGCTACAGCTTTAAATGACGCATTGATTAGCAAAACAGACAGGGTTGGTAACTCTCTACTTACAAAAAAAAGCAATTTAAATGTAAAAACTCACTTTAATGCTGGTACAATGTTCCAGACCACCAGCTGGAACATGTGCCTCTCTGGTTACAGGAGTGCACACGCAGGAAAAAGTCCCGCAGACTTCTAACACACTAAAAATAATTTACTATTAGCTTCTCCCCTCTGGAAGTAGTCATAGAGCCCAGCTCAGTGTGCCAAAATGTTCCATATGAACATGTTCCAAACTTATGAAGATTTTAATCAGCCAAGAGACGGTGGGAAGCAATTTTAGTAAAATAACACTGCAACAATTATTGATGTCTGGTGTACTGGAGGTGGATAAAAGTCACTTTTATTGTTCCTTATAAAATAATAACAATGATTACGATACATTTTGAAACGCTTGTATGTTGTGTTACATTTTGAAACGATTAGGCTCGGCTTGGTACGCTTGGCTTCTTATAATCTCTTGGCACAGCAAAACACGTCTCCATTCTTCATACAGAGTGCAGCTGGTAGTTGTTGATATCACACTACATCTGTTGGTCGGAAAATGTTAAGCTGATTTCAAATTCGGAGGTTTGGACAAATATCAATCCACCCCAATTCAAAATACTAAAGTTAAGAAGAAAAATCAGGTCGAATGTGACTCATATTAAATCATATATTTAGTTTTGAAACATAGTGTAAGTGCTGTACATAAAGTCCTTCCAGTGTGGTCTAAGAACTGGTAGGCAATCAACTCATATTAGATGAGAATCTTTTAATTTCTTTCCAAGAAAGGTGCTCTAGTCTCCAAAACAGAAGGTTAGGGTTAAAGTAGCTAGGGTTATACCTCAAAATCTTTTTAAATACAGGCACATAAAAGCAGCTCTGTATATATTGAAGACACTCTCATACAATATTAATTCCAGTATTCTTGGCAGTGTCATGGATACAGCCTGTGCTTTGCTCTCTGTGTGTCTGAGTTCACTTCCAGCTATGTATCTCTATTCATCCTGTCAGTCTGTCCTCTTCAGTGTTTGTTTATAGAAAGCTTTTAAGATCTAGAGTCAAATATCTCATGTCAGCATCTATAGGTGATGCAGTTTATTGTCCTATATGTGTTATATGGATTACATTAAATCCGCATGTTATCGAGTTAAATCTAACATGGATATAAGGCACACAAGGTAAACTCATTCCACAAAAGTAAGACCCATTTTTGCTTTTTTCACCTGTCATGAAGATGCTTTTGTTAGTTGTTGTCAACGCTTGTCATCCCAAACAAAGAGCTGTTGTTTTCTCCTTTTCTTTATTTTTTTCACTGAAGAAGAAAAACATGGTGAAAGTGAATCCTCCTCCAAGAACCTCACAAACTCTGAAAGCTTTGCCTCCAATTGTTTTGGGAAAAAATGTTTAATCTGTTTTAGTTCTTGCAAAATGTCACTCAGACAAAGTAGACAAAGCAGACCAGAGGCCTTGAAAGGGTGCCAGTGATGGGCTGTTCGTTAATTACTTTGATATGTAACTAGAGATGGCACGATACCACTTTTTTATGTCCGATACCGATATCATAAATTTGGATATCTGCCGATACCGATATGAATCCGATATAGTGTTTTTTAATCAACAAAACTGTTTTTTAAATATCTTGCTGCATTTTGTATAAGTTCATACTCAAGTTTAAAACAACAACTACACTAAAGCTATTCTGTTATATCTGTATGCAAAAAAAAATATTTCATAGTTCAGCAATACTGATCAATCTAATAAACTTAAACCTACACCATCCTCCCTATTCTGGTATTTTAAAGAGTACTTAGCATAAATATTAAGCAACCTAACTAATAGGGTTCCAACTCCCAGCAACAACAAAAATAAATAAATAAAAAATAGGGAACCACCCCTCACGCTCCACCTCATGATGCTTAATCGACGTAATCAACCTTAATTTGATGCAGTGTGAAAAAAATGCACAGAAATCAATTATTTTTCAAGAAATATTAAATAGATTCAACATCTTTCTTCAACAAAATTGCAGACTGCACAGATGGTACCTTCCCAAAGGAAAAAGTACTATAGCTTACTAGGGTATATATATTAGACTTAATAGTTACTATATACAGTAATTGACTTCTATTCATTTTACATCAAATTAAAACTTTGGGTGTCAGATAATTATTTATTAAAAGCTAGACATTTTAAATGAGAATAAGAAAGAAAAGTATGTCTTTGTGCCCCCTTTTCCCTGTTAATGCCCTATCGGCCCCCCTGGCTAAACTTTGCTAGATGCGCCCCTGCACAGTTACCAGCCGTCAGCTACGTAGAAAAAGATCCTGGAGTAGAAAGTAATATTAAATACATTCTAACAACAGCTGATCAAGCTTAAACGTGCTGCTGTTGTTCAGCCGCTGGTTTCCTCTTTCTGGTGCAAAGTGGGCCAAAAGCAAACTAGAGACACGGACTCGCGACAGAAAAGCCGATCAGCTGATCGTTAAGCAGTTTCATGATTGAAGTAGCAGCAAGAAGAGGCAGTCGCTTGTTAAGCTTAACGCAGGAATGCTTTACAAACATTCAGAGATGGACTTACACACTTGCTTTACTTCTCTCGGGATAACTTTGTCGGAGATGAAATGCCGGGTTCAGCTCCAAATGCTATCCAGACCACCGACAGGTCCCGCATGCCACAGCCGCTCTATCACGTGATGCATACTGCTCCGACGTGCTAACGTTCTGAGGTGAGTTACGGCGTGTTGCAAGTTTTGTGAGGTGCTTTCGTGATATTTAATGGATCGGATTACATTTTTTATTTTTCTCCGATATCCGATCCAGTAATTTAGGTCAGTATCGGACCGATACGTAATATCGGATCGGTCCATCTCTATATGTAACCTCAGTATAGTAATGCTAATTTACTGCATGAAGACATTCGCTGCAGGTCCTGCAGGAATTCTTTCATTACCATTCAGGTTACATGAATATTGTATGTTTAAAAACGTGGGATCAAGGACATTAAACCGTAGATGGCTGGTGGACTCAGCCATAGTGATACATTCTCACCAGCAGAGCAAAAAAGACAGAACGAGCACAACGGGGATCAGAAAGTGGCAAATGTGTGGCAAGAACACACACACACAAAGACAAAGTAAGGCAAACAAAATCTAAAACCATTACTCTGTCTGACTGTGCCCGAATGGGGTGCAGTTATGAATTTATGAAGTTATGAAATGGCAAGATTAGTCTGGAAAGTTTGCCTTTAAGAACAAACACAAATAGGTCACAATTATACAAAGTGCATATTGCATATTTATTTCACATAAGCAGCTCAGTAATGTGTTTACAGTTATGCAGTAAGCTAAATCTTTCACATTAAAATGCTAACATGCACAATTTTTACATGTTAGCAGTGTTGGGGAGTAACAGAATACATGTACCAGTGTTACGTATTTAAAATAAAAAAAATATGAGTAACTGTATTCCGTTACAGTTACAGTTTTAAAAGGTGATAATTAGAATACAGTTACTTTGTTGAAATAATGGATTACATGGTGGTCTTTTCCTGTTTCATATGTTAGGCTATCCCCTCTCTATCCCCTCTTTAATTTTGGTAATTAAAGGCATTGCCGGAAACCCAAACAAACACGAAAGAGGCTCCAATGTAAGCGCCCTGTTAATGTTGGTGGTGTCAGTTACACAATGGACCCGAATCCTGCACAACAGAGCAAGCAGTGCACAGGCAGGAATGCATTTCTTAGTTGGAAATTCCGACACCACTTCAAATTCAAAGAAGAATTGTGCAATGCAAACTCTGTTTGTTGTTGTTTGTTAAAAAAACAACAACAACAAAAAAAAACAACTACATTTTGCGGCTTGTATTCTGTAATCTATAGTGGAATACATTTTAAAAGTAACTTTCTTAACACTGCATGTTAGTTTCAATAGTTTTCCATGTATTTCTCAGGCACTGAAAAATTAACCCAAGTAAATATTAAAAACTGCAGTTTCTTGAGCGGCCACTTGAGACTGACTGCAATGAGAGGGTTAAATGGCCAGATAAACAGCAATAAAGGAAAAGTTGACTTAAAGGTATGTTTTTACAGCAACTTTATATAAATACTTTTCTACTTAATAAAAACATATACGGTGGTTGAATGTTTTTTGTATCATATCCATTCAAAGACAGAAAATTAGCATTGTGATTGACAGGTATGCTAACAGGTAGAGCTCACTTTGACTCATTACAATCGCTTAACCCTTTAAGACCTACCACAGAACAAAGTCCGCCAGAGCTTATCTGTATATTTTTACATGCTGCAGTGCCATTTTTGGGAGCATTTCAAGTTGCTATACATTAATACAACCATTATAGCCCAAATTTTAATAATATGTATGCATTAAGTGAATGGTAACTACATAAATTGCAAAAAAGTGCAATGAACTACAAAAAAATGAAAATCATTTTTGTTTTGTTTGTTTTTTTACATTATTTCTAGTTAGTGAAATTTAAGAGGTTTATCCCTCAAAACTGTAAATACAAAAAAGTTGCACAAAATAGTTAATACAACAGGAAATGGGTTGCATTGTTGTATTTTGTCATGTTTCTCAGGTCTTTGTCTGAATTTCTACGAACATTATTGCTAAGGATTGTCTTATTGCATTGGAGTCACACTGGGTTAAATATGTACACTTGGGTTTTAAGGGGTATTTATTATTTTCTTCTTTTTTTTTGGGTTGTATGGAAGCCCCAAACGCAATTTCATTGTTCTTGACAATGACAATAAATAAATAAATACCAAATACCAAATGTATTTGGAGTGTCTTCATAGTTTTAGTTTTGAGATACACAAATTGTTATTTACTGCAGGAAAAACAAAAATAAATATTATAATATTATATATTAATGCAAATTTGTAAAAAAAAAAAAAAAAAAAGCAGTGCAATTTGAGTTCTAAGCATCCCAGAAACTATAGAGAAGAGCATAAAGTCAAACATGACTTTTAAAAACACCAGTATAGGCTTATAAGGCCCTGAAGGTAAAAAACTACATTTTCCGGGAAAATGACGTCACTTCCGGTTTTGGGCAGGTAATGGCGGACATGCGATAGTTCGCGCTGATGTCTGTTCCAACATAGGAAGTTTTACGAACAGCTCATCGGATCAGTAAAGCGTGTTTATGGATTATTATGTTTTTGTTGCTGCAAGTGCTTTTATGCAATTTTTGCAAAGCTATATGTGGAAGGAAACCGTGACCTAGGACAAACTGATGGCATAACATGTAAGTACAACTCCTCTGGTTTCATATGCAAAAAAATTTATTGTGATAGCTTATGTGGTTCCAGTTCTACAGGGATTTAAAAATGGTTACGCAAAACGGAGCGTGCCTGCTCCGACCGGTCTTAAAGGGTTAACTGGACCTCTTGCACTCTTTCTATAACGCTTCACAAACCAATGGGTGGCATGGTTACCATGTCCATCTTTTATTTACAGTTTATTCCTATGCATTGGACTAAACCAAAACAACAAAAGTATTCATTTAAAAAAAGGGGGGCAAAAACAATGGGTGACGTTATGGTGGCTGCTTCCATCTTTTATATACAATCTATGATTCATCATAAAGGTACATTAATGGAATTTAATTTATCCTGAGAGAAGTCTTTGAAGAATTTCATAGCATCACTTAAAAAATGTGAAGCTATTTCAGGCTGAATGAGAGGGCCACGGCTTCAGTGGACTAAGATCAGAACAGTGGTTTTGTCTGTGTTGCTGTGTTAAGTGCAGGATTCATGTTGCATGCATTGCTTTTTCAGGTTTTATAAAGAAAACTGTCCAGAATCAGCAAACAGCTGCTCAGGAAAAAGCAAAGAAGATGACATGTTTTTATTTGCCTCCAACTGAGACATTTCACCCTCACATATTCTAAGCTGAATAAAATGAACTGAGCTCCTTGAGCTGTCTGCACAGCACACGCTCACAGTGTGAAGTGAGACCGGAGGTCAGACATTTTGTCGTCTTCTTAGTAATTTATATGTAATATTGAGAGTTTCTGGCGAGGGAAAGTAAGCGCTCAGTGCTTTGATCCTACCAGCCTGATGACTTTGCCCTCCCACTGTCAGAACACATACATACACAACTGTAGACTACCATGTGTGCTGTCTGATCAAAAAAAAGCAAGCTGTAAGGTAAGGCTGTGTTTAAGTAGAATAAAAAGAAAAAGAACAAAGCAAATTCAGTGAGAATGGAAAAATGCATTGATCTTGTCTGTGAATGAACTGCACTCACTAAAAGTAGCAGCTTTGCAATATACTGCAGTGTAGAAACAGCGCACCAGCTATAAAAAGATTTGCTTGATAGTAATTACGTTCTTGCAAATACAGTTTAGAAAAGCATTCCCCATTTTTATTCATCGGCCTATTGTGCTGTCAATCGCGCCACAATTTTCTGCAGGATGTGAACATGGCAGGTGTATTGTGGTAGCTTGAGGGCCATTTTGTGTTAGACCCAAGAATGAGAATGGAATTGTTTCTGCTTTATGTCTTTGATAGTAAACACACAGCTCAACTCAGCAGGAAGAATAACAGTGGTACTTTTATTTAGACCATAGCTACATGCTCAGACTACTATTTGGCTTTGATGGCTTTAAAGCAGCATTAATTGATTATTTTCTGCAGATAAAGCTGTGAATACCTTGGCAGAAGCCTGTTCACAAATATACTTACTCTGAGAACATAGCAGCATTAGCATTCATTTATACTCAGTCAGCAGTGTAACTATGTGTCGGTTTGTGCAATGTGCTTATAAAAGCCACGGGTGCAGCTTGCTAACCAAACTTACTGCTGTTAGCTGATAACTTAGCACCCAAAACAATATGTCTAGATGCAGTCGGTTATCTAGAATGCTAACTTTAAGGACACCATTATACCTGCCATACAGTGCAGGTGAACAGCATTGTAGAACAAAGTTGATGTCACCCACTCCCGCAAGTCACCAAGCACCTCGTGATTTTTGTAACCTGGCGCTGCAGCTGGGATGAAGACATGAGTGTATTATCATGTCAGTTTTTACTGCCATGCCAGTATTATATCAGAAGCTCAGAGAATCACAGATTATACAGAGGGAGATGATGCAACAGTTTGTAAAGATAAGATATGTTAAAAAAAAACCTTGACAATTTCTTTGCTTTTAATTTTTTCACTTACAAAGCCTCTAAATTTTTTGGGTGTATTCATTTTAAAGGAGAGAGACAGCATATCAACCAAAAACCCAGAAAGAAAATTCCAAACAGATTACGCAAAGGTTATAGATTGATGAGTGAATAAGTTAAACAATAAATACATTTTATATAATGTAGTTTTTATCTGGATTTTTCTTTTTAACAGTTTGTCTTTCTTCATTAAAATGAAACTACCGTAAAGTTATCGTTCTTCAAATCAAAACAACAAAACACTGTAATTTGTTATGTAACACATTTTTAATAAATAAACATTAGAGCGCTTGCATTTTTGGACACATTTGTTTGCAAAGATTTCTGATCCAAGTTATTATTTAAAGTCTGGAGAGAACAGATGTGTCTGGATCCAAGCATTTAATGAAGCTTTAGATGAAGGTATCAGTAAATGTGTTCTTCAATGCCTTTGAGCATAAATGCTTACATATCAAATTCCACACCTGCAGTGTGATGCCCAAATCTCAAAGATCTGGGGTCTTCAAAATCATCACTCAAAAACCTTTGTATGAATCCATCAAACCACACAGGGCTTTACACTCATTATTGATATGACGTCAGTATACAGACATAAATTTAAAGCCCCCATGAGTTGTTTTTTCGGCCTGCAATTTTACAAAAGCAAAGATGGTTTTCTGACTCACTTGCAGCATTTACTGGAAAATTGGCCATCCTATTGTCAGTGAAGAGAAAAAAATAACAACCTAAAATTAATCTTTCACTGAGATTTTCTATTTCTCCTTTTGAGCATGACCAGGAGGCTGTAAGACTCAAAATACAGCTTAGCATCCCTAAAATAAAATAGCTACTCTAATCAGCTAATAGCTAATTATGCAGATAAACTTGAAAGAAATCATCATGGAGAGTGTTTAATGAATCCAGAAACTGCTAAAATAAAATATCAAATCTTGGGCCAACATAGTTAACACTTTAGGTAAAACAAGGTGGTTTTCAACAGGAACCCCATCGCTTACTTTATATAAAGAAAGAAAATCCAAACCAGTAGCACACCACGAAGGCACGGTGCTGTATATTGCAGTTATGCTGCCAGAGGATAAAAATCAGACTGAAGAGGAGCTCAGTGTTGTTATCTGCATTACAAGAGATTTGAAGGAGGGAACCTGGGATTGGATGAAGTCTGTGAAGTTTCCCGCTCGGTATCCAGGCTCATTATTTTCCTGCGTAAGGAACCAGAAACAAAGCGCTTGTAAGTACATGTATTTTTTTTGCATCAGTTGCCTCATGTTTGTTCATGATGCAGATGTGAATCACCTCAGTTTGATCTGGTTTGAATGACAGACGGCATAATTCACCCTGGAGAACAGATGGGGTCTGGTGTTCAAGCCGACCGAGAACAAAGAGACGTTGTTTTTGTTTTTCAAGATTTGAAACCTGAAATGTTTCATCAGGACTTCTTTTCAAACACACAAGTCGACATTAAAGAGCACTGCCACCTCTTCCTGCATATAACCACAGTAAAGCAAAAAATATATTTTCGAAGACGAGCAGTATTTTAGGTATTGCATTACATTGTGTAATTAATCTTTTTTTATTCGCTTCAGGTTATTACCTTTGCAGCACCAGAGAGATTACTGTGTGTGTTTTCTGTGCAATGAAACCATTTACATTTCACATGCGTTATTTTGGCTCCGGCATGGTGATGGATATGTTGTCACGACGAGTCACTCACATGCTCGTGAGTCAGCTGGCACATCTTGAACTCCACAGATCTGCACTGTTCAGCCAACATCTGCCAGACTGTGAAGGAATATTTTGGGAGTACTGCTCGTTAGGTTCACCTGAATAGCAACCAAAAAACGAGAGAGAGGAAGAGAGAGTATGCATATTTTTCTCCAACTTCTGCAGATTCCGTTTCAGTTTTACAAGGAGGTTGAAAGGAATTTCATTTGCATTAATCACAGCCCTGAAAAATCATGTTTGAAAAACTCAACCGCTTCTTTCAGCATGAAAGTTTTACCTGTACGAAAACTGTTCACACTGAGGTCTGCAGCTGGGGAAAAACAGGATGCTCGTGGCAAAACACCATTATTATTTATTTATTTATCTATTTATTTGTATCACTTGGATTATGCAGTAAGAATGTGATCTGAAACATGCCTGTAAGTCCATCTCTAAAGGGCTGAAACCCCCCAAGAAAACAAAATAAAGATTTTGGAGTGGCCTGAACTGAGATGCTCTGCATGACCTTAAACGTTTGTGCCGTTTATGCTCGAAAACCCTCCAATGTGGCTGAATTAAAAGGCAAGACGAGTGGGCAAAAATTCGTCCACCGTAATGTGAAAGACTTATCATAATTACTTGTTTGTGGTTCTTGCTGCCAACAGTGGCACAACCAGTTATTAGTTTTAGGGGTCACTTAAGAGATACAAGATGCTCGGGTTATCTTTGTCTAGTATTAACATTTGTTTGATGAAACATATACATGTGACAAATATGAAAAAACACTAACAAATAAGGAAGGTGTCAGATACTTTTTCTGGGCTGTAGTCACTATAGGGGAAATATTTTTATCCGAAATATGAGAATCACTCATCCAACATCGAATTCAACACTGCACTTACTTGGGTTCCCAGAAATACACCTAACAAATATGAAGCCAGTCAAATAAGCAGTTGTACTGAGGTTTCTCTTCAATGAGATGTAGTGCATGTGAATTTGTGCTCTGGGTGATTTTCCAGTACTGGAAACAATTGAAGTAAGAATGGTAGTATTAGCTTAATGTCCTCCTAAGCCCAACCACACTCTTTCTCATGGGGTGAAGCTCCAATATGTCCCCTGTGCCAGGGAATATTCAGGGAATAACATCCTTGGAACACATCTTCAGCTGTCGCCCAAAGGCCCTGGGAGACATATTGGTGGCATCACAACCAGGTGCTGGGGATTATCGCAGAGGCCATCTGTGCAGCGATCTCTTTCATCAGACGGCAAAACAAACAGCAAAGTGCTTTATTTCTTTTGTCAAAGCTGGAGAGAAGCAGCAACAGCTCACTGGCAGCTGAAGGTCAACCTGCAGTGATGGCTCAAATTCCCAGACACCATAGTCGTGACTACACTCAGACCTGACATGGTTCCAGTGTCAGAATCGTTGAGGCAAGTGGTCCTGCTGGACTGACTGTGCCTCGAGAAGACCAGCTGGAAGAGGCATTCAAGAGGAAGAGAGCCAAGTACAAGGAGCTCATAGAAATTTGCCAAAACAGGGTACTGAGGGCCCACTGCTTGGCCAAGTGCCAAGGTTTAGCTAGACATTCACTCCATGGGGCCACCGAGCTGCTCAAGAGAGCCATCAGGAACATGCTGCTGCTGCTGAAAAGCACTGAAAGTGCTAAAATTGCTGTGGAGCAAAAGGAACAACCTGTTGGACAGCACAAGTTCCCAAGACACAACCTGAGGACTGATCACCCAGGTGAGGGTTCATGATGTTGAAAATCCTGAAACACTGATCAAATCACTGATGTTCCACAGTAAGGTGTGTTAAAACCATAAAAGCCATCCTTGAGGTCTAGTAGGTATCTTCATCATGCCCAAACTTACAGTCTGCTCACAGCCACCTAGATTTATGTGTGTTCAGCTAATGCAAACCATAGTTTGTCTTTTCAACCAAGCCTAACATGTTCTCTGGCACAATTAACAGTACGTGCTGGCATTCATAAAAAGTATACTTTTTCCAGGATAAATGAGTTGCTGTAAATGAGAGTTGGTGGCTGGTTGTTTTCCCCTGAGGAATATTAATGAAAGCTGAAGTGTAAATGAAATGCTCTTTAATTCATTGTTGATTTTTTCTATTATGGATAAGATAAGATAAGATAAGATAACCTTTATTAGTCCCACACGTGGGAAATTTGTTTTGTCACAGCAGGAAGTGGACAGTGCAAAAGTTATGACGCAAAAATTAGAATACAATAAGAATAAATACAGTACACAGCTGTACAGAATAGAATAAAATAATATACTATATACAGTAGAATAAAATAGAATAAAAATATACAATAAGATAAAAATAGAATACGAATGCTATATACAACTGAGTAAAAATACAACGATGCCAGAAAAGATTATTGCACTTAGTGTTATTGCACATGTGTGGATGTGTGTGCTTGTTCAGTTAAAGTCTTTGTTGTGGAGTCTGACAGCAGTGGGGAGGAAAGACCTGCGAAATCTCTCCGTCCCACACCGTGGGTGCCGCAGTCTCCCACTGAAGGAACTGCTCAGTGCTGTCACAGTCTGCTGCATGGGGTGGGAGACGTTGTCCAACAGGGATGACAGCTTAGCCGCCATTCTCCTGTCACTCACCACCTCCACTGGGTCCAGAGGGCATCCTAGAACAGAGCTGGCCCTTCGGATCACCCTGTTCAGTCTCTTCCTGTCCCCAGCAGAGATGCTGCCGCCCCAGCAGACCACACCATAAAAGATAGCAGAAGCCACCACAGAGTCATAGAAGGTCTTCAGGAGTGGGCCCTCCACCCCAAACGACCTGAGTCTCCGCAGCAGGTACAGCCTGCTCTGCCCTTTCCTGTAGAGGGCGTCTGAGTTATGAGTCCAGTCCAGTCTGTTGTTCAGATGAACACCAAGGTACCTGTAGCTGTCCACAGCCTCAATGTCCATACCCTGGATGTTCAGTGGTTGCAGTGGAGAATGCTTGTGCCTGCGGAAGTCTACCACCAGCTCCTTGGTTTTACTGGCGTTGATCTGGAGGTAGTTCAGCTGGCACCAGTCCACAAAGTCTTGAGTCAGTCCTCTGTACTCCTTGTTGTCCCCATCAGTGATGAGGCCGACTATTGCAGAGTCATCAGAGAACTTCTGCAGGAAGCACTGGGTGGAATTGTGGGAGAAGTCTGCAGTGTAGATGGTGAAGAGGAACGGAGCCAGAACCGTTCCCTGTGGGGCCCCCGTACTGCAGACGACCCTGTCCGACACACAGCCCTGAGTCCTCACATACTGTGGTCGGTCGGTGAGGTAGTCCAAAATCCAGGTAGTGAGGTGATGGTCCACTCCAGAGTTCACCAGCTTGTCCTTTAGAACCGAGGGAAGAATAGTGTTGAAGGCACTGGAGAAATCAAAGAACATGATTCTCACAGTGCTTCCAGCGGTCTCCAGGTGAGCGAGGGAACGATGTAGGAGGTGAATGACGGCATCATCCGCGCCAATGCCAGGCTGGTAGGCAAACTGAAGTGGGTCCAGTGATGAGCTTGTTAGGCGCCGAAGCTGAGCCAGGACCAACCGCTCCAGGGTCTTCATCAGGTGGGATGTCAGAGCCACCGGCCTGTAGCTGTTGAGGTCCTTGGGGCGTGAAGTCTTTGGCACTGGTACAACACAGGAGGTTTTCCAGAGCTGTGGGACTCTTCCCAACCTCAGGCTCAGGTTGAAGAGGTGCTCCATCACCCCACACAGTTGGTCCGCGCAGGACCTGACGACCCTCGAGCTGATGCCATCTGGGCCCGCTGCCTTCTTGCCATTAATCCTCCTCAGTTCCCTCCTAACCTGGGTGGTTGAGAGAGACAGGCTGGAGCCTTGTGTTGAGTGTGTATTGGATGCTGTTGTTGGGGGTGGGGAGGAGTGAGCAGGGTGAATAGAGGAGGTGTGAAGTGTCTGAGGTGTCAGAGGTGGAACAGCAGCAGTGGGGGTGGGTGAGTCTGCAGCCGATGTTGTAGACTGTCTCATGGTTGAATCAAATCTGTTGAAGAAATGATTCAGTTCATTTGCCCACCTCACATCCCTCCCAGGCAGAGAGTTCTGCTGTTTGTGGCCTGAGATGGTTCTGAGGCCTCTCCAGACTTCACCAACGTTGTTTTGCTGAAGCTGGTTCTCCATCTTCTGCCTGTAGCTGTCCTTCCCATTCCTTATCAGTCCCCTCAACTCTCTCTGCACCCTTTTCAACTCCTCTTTGTCTTTGGATTTGAAGGCCCTCCTCTTCTGCTTGAGGACAGCTTTAATTTCTGGGGTAATCCAAGGTTTGTTGTTGGAGAAACACCGTACAGTCCTGGTAGGTACGGTGTTATCCACACAGAAATTAATATAGTCAGTAATGCATGTAGTAAGGCTGTCGATGTCCTCTCCATGGTCGTCACAGATCACCTCCCACACAGTCGACTCAAAACAGTCCTTAAGAGCCTCCTCGCTCTCCTCTGACCATCTCTGCACTGTGCGGGTGGCTGGTGGCTCCCTGCGCACTAAGGGCTCATACACAGGGACAAGGTGCACCAGGTTGTGGTCAGATTTGCCCAGTGGAGGGAGAGGTGATGAACTGTATGCCTCTTCAGCATTGGCATACAGTAAGTCCAGTGTTTTATTGTCTCTGGTTGAGACTCACGGTTGTCTCTGGAGACTCACGTCTGAATATTCAAGGTATAGACCTACAGCCCTGCAGCTGCTCATGCTATGTAGACTTCAATTTCAGATGTGACATTTCTTTGTCGTTATAGTGTATTTACTTTATGTCTTCTTTTTTCTTTGAATTCCAGTCAACCAGTGATTGTTTTCCACTCGGGTTTTAGCTTTTTATAATTATAATGTTTCTGTCCTGTGGTGCTGTAGATACTGAAACATTAACACATTAACGGTTTTCCCTCGGGGCTTATTGGCAGGGTCAATTTGGGCAGTCTGGTTTGTGGCAGCACCTGGCTGCTGTGCAGGAGTGCGATTGCTAATTGTGACTGCAAAATCTATTATATTGTCTCACACTGCAAACTTTGACTGTCTCCTCATTTCTTACCCTGTTCTTTTGTGTTATAACCAGTGAGTTATTTTTATTGCAGTAATTTAGCAGCATAGATTTACAGTTATTTAAATATAACTTCACTTGTACTGGACGTCTTTACTGCTGTGTTTAATTAAATGAAATATCGCGTTTTTCTTGAGTTGTAGCATTTGTAGCACATAATACTATACCAGTAGGTGCCATGCAGAACTTTGTAGACTTACACCTAAATAAGTTGAGTTTTGTCGCTTAGAGGGAGTGTGAACAAAAGGTGGAGCGTTTGTGCTGCTGTTGTCCTTTAGCTTAGCCCGTGTCATGGAGATTACAGTCAGACAAAGATTATTTGTAGTGAAGTGATGAAAAACAATGAATAGTCTCCACTGCTGCTATTGTCTGTTTCATATGTAAGCTTTCTGATTTTTTATCCTTCCTTTATTAAGTGTACTCAGCTGTTACTCCCTTTCATATTCAAGCCAAGTGTTCAAACAATCAGCATTCTTTTGGAAGACTCCACACAAGTGTGTCTCAGTAGCCTCTGCGGAGGATGGATTCCCCATTATCCCACTCTGTGTGTGGCCAGCGAGTGCAGTGCAGGACCATAAAACCCACATTAGGCTGCATTAAACTAAGATGACCAACTGCTCGCTCTAGCTTTAGCTTACCATAGAAGGGGGCATGCACCTTCTCTCCTTGAGAAAGCAAATAAGCGTCGTTTATGAAATGCCAAGGTCTTCCTAAAAGTGGATCCATAATACTTTTCCTTACTTTCTCTTATGCATATATTGTTACAGGGGTATGTGAAAGTAATCCCTGAGACAGTTTTTCTAGTCATGAATCTGCATGCTGTCACAGAGAGGATTTCCCTAACATGGTCATCTCTCGCACACAACAAGGAACACAGGGGAAGCACCGAGACAGAAATCAAGAGACTAGAAACTAGATAACAATGAAATCAAAGACTATCAAAGATTATTATTATGTCCAAAAACAAAAACATGAAGTTGCATTTCAATATTGCCTTTCAGCATCATGATTACAGTTTCTTTTCACTCCCACTGGTGTTTGGAGGCGGTAAAAACTCAGAGATGGATATTAAATTCTGGACAAATAAAACCAAAACAATACCAACAACACGTGGGTGAAGTGACATTTCAAATTTCGGTGCGCATCTTGTTACAATATATTTCTGCAACAAAATAATCTCTACCAGGCACGAACTGTCAAATAACAAAAACATTCCAGTGGATTATTTATTTTAGCTATGTAGCTTCCTGACACTTAAAAGTAAATAAAAGAACTCCAATGAAATAGTTTTCTTTCACACTTCCCGGATATTCTACATAGTTGCGGTGGATGACAAGAAAAGCCACAGCTCCGAGAATGTAGCCTTCCTCAGTCGCAAATATAAAATATTGATTTGGATAGAGCAGCACAAAAAGAATAGACATAATCAATGTTACAAAAAACCCACTCTTGCAGTGTTTGATACTGTAAGATTGCACTCAATTGATTTCTCCAAATAAAGCCCTCTAAGGCTTTTGTCTGTGGTTCTTTCTCAGCAAACCTCCACTGAGTCAGTAAACATCTGGGATAAGGACGTCAGATGCACTTAAAGATTTAGATTCACCCTAAATAGCAACTTAAAAGGAATTAGTATTCTGTAGAAATCCTTTATGTTCTTGCTCAGGTAGGCTCTGTGTGTTCGGATTTGAAAACCTGGCAAGTGGGATAAATTGCAACATAAATCAAAGACAAGGTAAGCAAAACTGTCCTGCTGTGAGTTTAATTTACCCTCCTCCTTTCACTCCACCACCACCCAAAGTGTTGAAATATCTGTTCAGTGAATTGCAGACAGAGAGTTTACATAATTTATTTCTTAGACAGAGATGCTTCCAAATGCTCCCGTGTTGATTCATATGGATTTGATAGATCCGATTTTTTTAAGACCAAAACATCCAGCATAAACTGTGCCGGCAGACCTCAGAAACATGTGAATTATACTTGTCGCTGCACAAACATTCACAACTGAAGCTTTCAGTCATTTTGATAACTTATTTTACTACTGCAATCAACCATTTTATACTTTTTTATAGCACATTTATTTCATAGTCATGAATAGTCCATCAGCCGCACCCCTGAGGATCTATAGACATTTTTGAGGGGTTTTTTTATGTGGCGCCTTTAAGAAAAAACGCACACTCTGGCTAATAGATGTAATTTTAAGACTATAAAAAGCCATCACCTAGGAAATTTGTCACGGGTTTCATGAATGCTGTAGCACTGTACTGTGTATATAATTCAGGGGTGGCTGTGCCTTTTATCTCTATGATGTATGATGTTTTAAATCACTTTTAAATGTAAAACTAAGATAACAAACTTCTTACATTATAAATATGTCGTTTCTCAACTCTGTGAAAACGCTACAGAGATAGGATGTAGTGTCTGTAGATCAATTCTGTTTAAGTGCTTATACATATATTATGACCACACCTACGAACCAGTGAGAATAAAGGAAGAAAAGAAAACAGGTTGCTACTTTATTTTTTTTTTACTACTTTTAAAGCTAATCTATCTCCCAGCCTTGACCAGGAAAAAGGTTGGGCGTTGCAAGAGACATACAGCAATACAGGTGTGTATATTTCTATAATGCAGAGTATAATGTGTAGCGTATCCCTAATAGAAATACTACAACAGCACCTTTCATACTCTGACTGCTTTCAGATCTGCCAGAATACTAAATTAAAACAGCTAACAGACATGAGGTTCAGTGTGAGGTCTGATGTTACAGTGTTATATCTAATGAAAAAAGAAGTTAACCATGGGATAAGATTTTGTCTGCTATACACAAACTCTAAATCCATTCACAGATAAAACCCCACAATGATAAATGCAATTTACAATTATTATAAATATAATTGTTTGTATTATTTGAACATAACGATTTCATCTCTCTACACACATGTATTTGTGTGTGACTGTCAGAGATGAACAGTAACGTGTTACAAGTTACAAGTAATGTGTTACGGTAATCCGATTACTTTTATCAAGTAACAAGTAAAGTAAGGAATTACTAGTGCAAAAAAAGTAATGAGATCACTGTTACTTTCGCGTAAGCTCGCTGCATTACTGCATTACTAAACCGTGATTTTATTTGTGAGAATGTCTCATGACAATGACGTCCAAGCGTACGACGTCCGTGGTAAAAGATGCGTGCAGATCAACAGTTATATGGAGTGCGGGAGAGAGTACGACCACGAAGCGTTTAAAGCTCGGAAGTACTGACCTTACTTTGAGTTTGATTCTGTGAAAAGTGACAAAAACATTAGAGTCCACTGTTCACTCTGTGTGGGAAGAAAACGTCTTTCCACAGCGAAAAATTAAAGTTCAAATCTGAGCAAGCACTTAGCATGCTGCCAACGGAATGTGAAATTCACAAAGGATCCCCACTGACATGACCGCTCCGGCACCGGGCAAACCTCTGACTGCTGCACTCCTGCTAAACAGGTGAAAATAGATTTAAGGGCGACAGGACTCAGTGCTGCTATACCTTTGATTTTATTTATTTTTTGCTCTGTTTTACTTGCATCTATTTGAAAGAGTGAGTGTAAACACACACAAAAATTATTTGATATGCCGGAATGAGCAGAAAATAGGTTTAAATGTTAAACAAATTTCTTCCAGTCAGAGAATGTTGCATGTAGTTTAATTTTTGCTTGATTGATTGTGCAGAAAATTGAAATATTAAAACTAATAAAACAATTTTTAAAAAGAGACTTTGTCATTTGATTCTATTTGATATGATGGATTATGCAGAAAAAATAGAATTGGGTGAAAGGTCTATTGCTTTATTACCTATTCAGGTTGTTTATCATGTTTTTAAAAACTGACTAAGTAACTAATTCCTTTTGAAAATAAGTAATCAGTAAAGTAATGAGATTACTTTTTGGAGAGGTAATCAGTAATTAGTAACTAATTATTATTTTCAAATAACTTGACCAAAACTGATGGCTGCTATTTCTGTCTAATTTGTTTTTGTCTAATTCTTTAATAAATACTTCCACAGTTAAGTTCCATTTTAAAAGCCCTGCTGTTGGCCTCATGAGATAAGATGAGATGTATTTATACCCATATGTAAAAAACGTAACACAAGGACCGGCAGTAATTCTTTTGCACAGCCTAGAAATTTGGTTCAGATGAGACCGACACAACTGAGCAACTTAACTTAGCTCCCAGTGAGCACAGAAAAAAACTGAGCTTGATTAGTCTTGATCAAAGGTGTGTTATATGTGTGATCAGATATCTTTAAGTAAGGTACCCTACTTCAATAAGAACCAGCTGTAACCCCAGCTCTATGTTTGATCTGTTCAGGTTTGCAGACAGAGGAAGTATTTTTGGTCTTTTTCTTGCATTCGTGCAGAGGTGGATGTTCAACAGGAGACGTATGATGACAGCACCTGACACGTCTCCTCAAATGAAGTTTGCAGTTCAAAAAGTGTCTTTATAGCAGGCATAATAGAGGAAATGTGCCAGTTTTCACACATGCCACAGCTGCCATTAGAAGTGGAAAATCAAGAGAAGAGCATCTTTAGCTCTCTTACACTGAGCCATCGTGGCACACAGGCATTTCTCCGTAGCAACAGGCTGACCTCGTTTCTATGGTTATGGTGTCCCTTCTGCATTTCTTCCAGGACAACGATAAGCAAAAGAAAAAAAAGGGACACGAGTATGTGGGTGCTGCTCAACCTACAGCAGGCGGTTCACTTAATCACCACAAACAAAGGAAAGGAAGATGCAGGCAGTTTATAAGTGTAAGTTTGGAGTGAGATCAGTAGATGTCTTTCATAGCTGTCAGACTACTTAAAATGCAATAGTTATCTTTTAAAAAAATAACCAAACATAAATATGAGCACTCATTAGTGATGCAACTGATGTATTTTCATTCATATCTAATAATGTTACTGCATTTTCATTAAATGATTTAAGCTCTTTTAGGCATTTATTTCTCTCCATCACCTCTGACCTAACTTCATAAAATGTGCTTTTTGCAAGTCAGGAAGTGCAAGAAACTTTTCTTTTTCACATAACAAATGAATTATTTTACACGGAAAGGTATTTATCAATCCCCATGTCTTTTAAAGTACAACTTTAATTGTATATTTAGTGAACCATATCTATTTTTGGTGGCACAGCTGTGCACTGTTTGAAAGAAAAATAGTATGTTTCTTAGTTTAAACCTGTTGAGTCATTCTGTGCATAGTTTGCATGTTCTCACTGCGCATGTTGTCCAATTTCCTGACAGAATGCAAAAAAATTCAGTGCAATCACCGGGAAACCACTGATTTTTTTTTTTCCTTGTAGCAAGCAAGTTGCTGCCTTATTGCCACCTAACTTGCCAGTGTAGTCTACCTAAAAACGCTAGTTGTAGCAACAGCTATGCTTACTTAAGTTGTTTCTTCTCATTTTTTTTTAGCAATAACCTAAAGAAAAACCTGGTATGAATTTAAAGTTATGTAATACTTTATAGAATATTTTAATCCCATTTGGGGTTGCATGGGGAAGGGCACCCAGCAAAAATGTCTTGCAAATCCTCTTGCGGTGACCCCTTGTGGCTGGGAAGCAGCAGAAAGTAGCACACACAATGCTTCAGAATATTTAATTGGTTCAAAATTTTGGTTGAGATGAAACACGAGTAAAAGAGTTGCAGCAAGTTGAAAGAAAGCTGATTCAGCCTTTAAAGTGAAACTGATCAGTAAATATGTGCAGATAGCTGACGCTTCCCTGCGTCCCCGCAGAATTCAAGTTAAGATGCAGCCTACAGGTATATATCCGCCTCGATGGCTTTCAGCTCTGAAAACCTCCTGAAAGACAGCTTGAAAGAGGAGGCTGTCAGTTTGTGCAGGATTTGGTTTTTAAAGCCTCTGAGTTGACTGAATAAAGCATATAAATGACGTGGACGCTGATTTTATTTCCAACTTGTTATTTTTACTCCTTTTTTTTAAAGAATTTCCTCCTTTGTCCCTTCTTCACTCTCTGAGCTGCGACTGAGGCTGCCTGCCGTTGCTATGCAACAATGGGAGTAACGAGAATCATTATTGAATAAGTCATTAAGTTAAGGCAATAGTTCAAGAGAAGCATTTCAGACCAGGAGACATGATCTTACTCGTAATTTATCACATCAGCAGAACAAAGTAGGTGAGACTGTGTGATGTCCAGCGAGATTTCCTGCCAGTGCAGTCGGTGCTCTGTCACTCAGTGAGATGAGTGGTTGTGACAGCTGATGATAAGTGACTGCCAGACGCTGATGTAAAGCACAGCCACAAAGGCTTTCCTTCCTCCTGATCCCCAGTGTCCAACAGCCACGCCCAAGCTCTTGACCCCGAGTGACCTCCTCAGCAATCCAATTCCATTTCCTGCTGCCAGCTGCCCTGAATGATTACTCTGACTAACTCCATTCATGAAAAATAGGGGGACGAGGACCAGGGGCTATGAATGTACGTGCATGAATGTGCATGCACTGCATGAGAGTGTTGTCCGTCCATCTGCTGGGAAGTCCTTAGGGGTGTACGTTTTACACACAAGCCCAGCTACTGGTGGTGTTTGTGGGATCCTTTCCAGTGTGTGTGTGAATATGTGTGATTTTTTTGTTTGCTTTTTTTATTGCAGGTTTGATTTTGTGTCTGGAGAGTCCCCTGGCAAAAAAAAAAAGAGAGCGAGAGAAATAAATAAATAAACAAACAAACACAGACACCAATTAAAGCTGTTGCAGTGTCCCAGCTCCTTTACATCAGTAGTAATGTGCCTGTGGAAGAAACAAGGCGCTTTAACCCTTCTCGTGCACACCTTCAACATGAGCAGGCTGTAATTTCTTATGAGCCTGAGTTAAAACCAGAGCGGTTATTTCACACGAGAGACGTCTGTATTTGTGTTTCTCTCAGCCTTTCTTGATGGCTTGAAATGAGCTGGAAAAATAAAAACGCCAATACGAATTCACAAGTGCAGCTCGCATCATAGTTAACAAATATTTAGAGATTTATCTGTTGATTAAAATGATTCATTATCCAACGTAAGAGTAATTTGCTATAAATGCCGTGTAAAATAAGCTGGCTGACCCAACACCCACATCAAACCGATCAGCTCCCATCACCTCAGGTTAGACTTGTCTGCTTGAAAGTTTTGACAGTTAAAAGAAAGTTTCACTTCCCCTATTCCCCCCCAAGAAAGAACGAAATAGATCAAAGTCAGTTGGGGGTTGCTGCATTAAAAAAAAATCCTCTCTTATTGCCAGCCTTCCAAAACAAAGCCATGCACATTTTCCACAGAGACTGTAAATAAAGATGTCTGCATCCATCAAAAAATATTCTTTGCCTTCACCAGAACAAAGTACGTGACACTTGCACCCAAGCCCCTGCGGCCCTTCAACATAAGGTTCACCAACTCAAGCAGCGCCAAATTGAGACATTTTAATATGGGAGTCTATTCTGATTGACTGAATTGAGCCAGCTTCAAGTGGCCGTTAGAGGAACTGCAGTTTTTGGCATTTATTTGGATGTTATTTGGCTGTAAGTTTGCCTGGACTGCTCACAACAGCTCAAACATGAAACAAAGCTTTCATTTGGGACAGTTACGTAAACACGTGAACTTATGCAAGTTCACATGGATGCATATGGAGGTCAATAAGTGGCTGCAAGAACAAAACAAATTAGCATAATGCTCTGTGGTGAACGCCTAATACAACAGACGATCAGAAATGCAGGATAGCATTATCGTCTGCACACAGTTTAAAGGGTATTTGAGTTGTAGTTAATGCAATTTTTTAATGATTCTCACTCAGCTTTCTGCTTTAGTGGTGGTGCGCTGTGTGTCACTTAAGTCATTTGGGTTGAACTAAACTTTATTAAATCGCATGTTACCAGTTGAAATAATATAATTAAGTTGTTTCAGCAGTTATGAAGAAATGTAACTTTTATATGACTGTAAAATATGATAAAAATGGGGAAGAGGACTTGGAGAAAAGTAAGTAAAATAAAAGGTCTTCTGGATCATTTCTGAACATATGTTGCTGTAACTTTATTCCAGCTCCCGGTTGTACTCCCATTAGTTGTTGGGGGTAAACTCTGGGTTGTGAAATAATTGTCTTTGCTTGACTGAACATATCATAACCTTATAAACACCTCTACAATGTCATGAAATCCTTAAAAATCACTAGATTGTTATCTAGAAAACGCCAATGGCAGTCACACCCTGATCAAACCACGTCCGCACAGCTGTACAGAAGTGTTCACCAAGTGTTGAACGTTTGCATGTCATCATTGCATTACACAAATGAGTTCTTTCATGGAAGCAATTAATTGTGAAGGTGGGTGTGGATGACCAGGAGTGGAATTTAGCTGAACGACTATAATTATGTCTTTCTCCGGAAATGCAGACATGCTGGAAATGACACAACCTTTCATGGATTTATGAATAGTTTGTGGGTTTCCATTAACAATGAATTTGACTGTTTTTGTTGCACTTGGAGTCACAAATATTACTCAGTGTATTAAAGACTTTTTAAAGGTAAGCACGAGTCTTTATTCTTGGCCTTGGAGGCAGTGGAATTAAATAAACTATGACTAATGTGGACCTTCTATTACCAGGTTTTCAAATACTTTAAAGGGGAAAAAAAATAACTCAAAGCTACTTAAAGCTGGAAAAAAACATAACTTTATTACTGGTGGGACATTTTATTGTCTCTAATTCCCATATACATAGATAATTTGATGTTAAAATTAGACATTTTCTGCATGCTCGTAGACAAATCTCAAAATAAGTATACCAACTGGGAGAATTTCTAATGAACAAGGGCTGGAAAGACTAATATCTCTGCAGACGCCAGCCCCAATAGGGCTGAGTGCTTTGCAGGTTGCGTTGATTTAGGAGTCTGACTTTCATGTTTCCACTACTGTGAATACTGACTCTCTTACTATGCAATACCACTCTCTCCCACACATTTAATGCAACAAGCTCACAGCTGTTATATGAAAGCTATGGAAAAAGGCAATCCGCGGAAAACGTGAGAAATAGTCCGCTGCTGCAGATAAGAGAAGCTTGGGAAAAGTAAGAGATTCTCAACACTTCATCCCAAAATAAAAGCATCTAAGAAAAGCATTTCTCTCCCTTCTAAATTCAAGAAAGCGTCACCCAACGGGTACCCAACTACTCCTCGGGATGCTACATTAAATAAGGACAGATTAGCATCAGAAATCGACTTAATATTTCATACACAGGTCAGCGGATTGCACCTATTTAATTACATTAACGAGGTGAGAGAAAGAAGGTCATGTGGAGGATAATGTAATCCTGCCAGCCATAAGCACTTCCAATTATTGCACAGCACACATGTCTGCACACCCCAAGCAGGGGATAAAACTGTTTGTTCGCAGCTTCTTTTGTGAGAGCGGGCGATTCTTCGCTTCCTCCCCTTTCAATGCAATGTGACATTTCACTCTAATATTGCAGCTGGAATGGTTTGGTTCTTTTGATAAGCGGCTTGATTGAGATAGCTGTTGAAATGCTCTGGGGTTGTTTTATTTTTCACTGATTCACATGCCTCCCATGAGCAATTAAGTAACTCCAATTACCAGGAGAGCTTTTCCCCCAGGGGTTTGTTGATTCTCTTTCTGTCTTTTTCTGTCAGCGTTTGAACATCTGCAGTCAAAACCCCCAAGTGTATCCGGCGTACACTGAGCTTCCCCGACATCGGTGCTCAACCACAAAATCTAATTACACCTCCTGTGGTATTACTATTTGCGTCTCAACAAATCTGAGCAAATACAAGCATCGCTTCACCAAGCCACATTTATGTCAAACAGAATTTCCAACATGGACTCATGCTATTGTTATTTTTCTAAGCCTGCTCTGCACAGCTTTGTTAGTTGTAATTCAGCAGGGTTCTGTTGCTGACAAGGTGGAAACTGAAGGCTACAGATCTTTAGAGCACGACACCACTCCTGGTTCAGGTTTGCAGCTACAGCATACAGGCTTTTCAACACACAAGTATGTGCTGGCATTTAAAGTGTTTCCTGAAGTTGCAGCATCATTAGCAGCAGCGGATGCAGTGGTAAACAACAAGTTAGGTCAGAGATCCTCACAAGGAAAGCCACCTACGGTACCTCCAATGTAAACAAAATATTTATTTCAGGAAAGAATACATCGTGGTTTTAGCCTCAGAAGTCTCGGTGTTTATATGGCACATCACCGTCTATACATACCCAAAGAATAGATTGACATTTGCTCAAGTCTATCTTAACACAACACTAGCATGCACACATACTGGGTGCACGAAAACATGTCTTTGTTTGCTGTAACTGTTCCTAATCTGAGTGATGGTGGACTAAAACCACAATCCCTTTTCACACATGAGTAATGGAAGCTGACATCAGGCTTCAGCAGTCTAAACTGACCATAACAAAAATCAAGTTTCCCTCATTGTGTTTTCGCTTCAGCGGATGGATAAAAACACAAAGAGTGATGCTTGTTTTGACTGGGGTAACATATTAGTGCTCACAGAGGCGTTCAAGAAAACTGAGGAGGCCCATTTCATTAAATTGAATGCTCACTTGTGATATGACCACTTATTTCTTTTTTGGTATTTCCTGCACAACTGAAAACACAAATGAGAAAATGATAGCCACCATTATAGCTTTCCAGCTTTCAGTGTTTTAGAAACCTGCTGTGCAGTGTTTTGGTTTTGGCACATTCAGTGCATCTGTTGCACAGCCTGGGCTTCCTGACTGTATTTCATGCTTCACCGTACCTAAAGCAACTTACTGCTATCAAATAGCCCTGTGAGTTCTTCAATAGCTCTGTTCTTTTGGGCTGTATTCAACCAAATCAAACTACTATATTTAGCCTTATTTATATATATATATATATATTTCTGCATCTACCCAGAAAGAGGATTGTGGATTGTGGCCCCTATCATCTGTACTGAGATTGGATGAGCTGAAGGGACAATAACAGCAACCAATAACTCCCATATGCGGAGGACTGTATTACAACAGACGTGAAAAAATGCAAGCCTATCCTTTCAAAAGAAGTCTATCTATTAACCAAAATACTAGCATTAGCTGTTAGAAATGAAAAAGGCATTAAACCTGCCGATTATAGGACAGC
The DNA here is from genome assembly GCF_965226115.1 of Aulonocara stuartgranti. Classification (NCBI taxonomy): domain Eukaryota; kingdom Metazoa; phylum Chordata; class Actinopteri; order Cichliformes; family Cichlidae; genus Aulonocara; species Aulonocara stuartgranti. The sequence goes on from NC_138957.1 coordinate 29,320,888, forward strand.
TCTGACAGGATTTTCTAAGCACTTTCTGAGTCTTTTCCGCTTGTCCTGTCCATAATTTCAGCTGAGCACTTCTAAATCCTCGTCAGCCACTGACAAATGTGAGCAGGATTCCCGAGTGGGGCTGGAGCCAGCTCTCAAACTGATGGATCCGTACAACTTTGCTGCGTGTTTGGAATAGGCGAAGGCTTTCCTCCTCATCATCTCCCCTTTCCACATGGAGATCATGAGCAGCGTGGACAGCAGCACGCCCCCGAGGGTGAGCAGACACAGTCCCGCAATGACACACCGGTCCAGATGGGCTCCCACTCTGGCTTTCTCCCTCTCTAGACGCTCCATCTCCCGGGCGGTCACAGTGTCCGGGTCCACCCGGACGTCCCTGGGGACCGTGTAAGCTATGGCGACCAGAGAGATGCCAGTTACCAGACAAGTCACGGCGATGATGAAGCCGTAATCCACAGACTTCCCCGAGTCCTCAGAGGAGAGGTCGTCGTCGGACAGCAAGTAAAGTTCCGGGATGTCCTCCTCCGCTTCCTCCATTACCTCCTCCTCCTCGTACAGTTCACTCGAGGATCTGCAGGTTTCTGGACTCGCACCTATCAGCTGGACATCATCAGCATCTTCATCATGTTGGTGTTTGCAAGTAAAAGATGTTTCCGTTTCCTCCTCCGGACGCGGAGCTCCCCTGATCTCTGTCCATGGTGCTGAACACTCTCCTCCGCCGGGATGAAGTGACTTTTCACCGCTGTCACCGATACTTTCTTCATCTAAAACCAGGGAGACGTCTCTGGGATCCGGCTGATCAAAGTAAAACAGTTCCAGATCAGCCATTTGGGCATGGGCTGGGTTTCCCGTTTTATCGAGCCCATGCGTCCGTCTGTGGAAGTGAAACACACACGCACACGCAAAAGAAAACAGTAAGATGTTTAAACTCGCTGAACTTTCATTATTTACAAGGAAAATCTATAGGCTGCGCTTCTCTCACCCGTGGGCATGCACGCATTTTAAAGTGTAGCGAAGGAAGTCTAAAGAATAATTCAGCGTCAGACAGTAAAATTACAGGCAATAAAATAGCTACACTGCTTACCAACACTTAAGCTTTTGCTTTTTTCTGGCTTTCAAATCGCTTTTCCAAAACACTTAGTAACCATGCGACGCCTAATAAATCTAATTCCAGGTAATGTGTTCCAATTATACGCTATTAAGCACCAACATGCGGTCTGCTGAGTACCTCTCTCTCCGTCTGTGGCCGCTCGCTTCCCCCGACTGATTCTGCTCCCTGGTCAATTAGAGGGAAAGGTTTGGCAGACCCCTCCCACAGCCAGACTGGGCTCCGGCAGACCGCCTTATAATGCTTATTACCGAGCCAACTTCAGTGTTCCCCGACACATACAGACCACTAATCAGATGAGAGGCAGGAGGCGGCTGAATGTGCGCTGTGGGCAAGTAAAGAGCTGAAACACTTCAAATTAAGGTACGCTTTCTCCAGGCGCTTGTCAAAGTTGCTAAAATTTTTCATCCACGAATGTCAGAAGCAGATTTCAATGCAATCCGGTCAACAGCTGAGAGACATTTTAATCCAAAACACACAGGGCGGCGCTGGAGGAAAAGAGAGAGAATCACCAGCCGGAGATCATGAATGTTTACGCTTCATTACAATTCATCCAGCAGTTGAGATGTGACCAACAACTCCGTGATACTTGGCCTTTACTGCGACCCACGGGGTCTGCAGTAAATGCAATACATCGATAGTGGTTGAGATGCCCTGCAACCCTTTATTGGAGGTCAGAGGTCAAAAAGCCTTGTTCTGCTGGAAGGTTTCTACAGTCATATAAAAAAACACTAAAAACGAATAAAGAAGATTGTTACATGCCGTAAGCTGTCTATCAAGGCTGCCTTGTTTGTGTGGATCTTTTACTTTTTGCAAAGCAGAAATCTTGGGTGAGTGATAGATGCTATATTGACTGCTGAAGAGAAAGTGGTTTTCCAGGTTTGGCCCCTTTTTAGGTAGTTGGAGTTCATGTGGAGGGCAGAGATCCTGCAGCTGATGGAACAAGCCCTCTAAACAAAACTAGTCTTGGACAATTGGGGGTGAGGTTGAGCTTTCAGAAATAATAAAGTCATGGGTCCAAGTTCCTCCTCTTTTATATATAAAACTCAGTTTATTTCAGATTTTTTTTAAAATCCTATCTAAGGGTAGCTGCAGCTTCAAAGCCCTGCCAAGGAGTCTGGAGTAAACTCTTGAATTTTTTTCTTCTGAGTTTTCTTTCTTTTGAAGGTTAAAAAAAAGCTGATCACAAACCTTGGAAACAGGCAGAGCCTGGCTGTGTCACAAAAATTCACAAATCAGGACCCTTAAAACTTTTAAACGAATAAAGTCTTAATTTATTCAAACAAAATGGACAGAAAGCTGGAGATGGAAACTCAGCTGTGAAGGTGAGAGCCAAAAGCTGCAGTACCTCTAATGACCACTTGAGGCTGGCTCAAAAAAAAACGAGTCAGTGACGACTGACGTTAAAATGTCCAACTGCACATCTTCAACAGCAGCTACAGTCTTGTCCTCCATAAAAGTCTCGAACGTGTCTGATTTATTGCTCCAGCATCCAACATATATAACATCATAATCTGTATTAGGAGTTCCCACAATATATAACTGTGACAAAGGCACATATAAAAATATCAATGAGTGATTAAAAAAAAAGATTCAGATAGTTACCAATAATTTGAATGACTGTTCCTTTTTTTGAGAAGACATGACTTTGATTTTCAGTGTAAACTGTGACAAATGTCTTATAGTCAATGCTGGGTGATGACCTCCAAACTGGCAGCTTTTCAGGAGCTAATAAGCTTCCCTATCACATCATGTGTTTAAAAGTTAGCATGCCATTCCCAATATATTTAAATGACAGCTGGATTAAGGATACTCCCTTAGGGAAACTTGTCCAAATAAACAGAACAGTCTTTTCTGCACTGAAGCATATATAGGTTATACTGAAGGCATCCAGAGGTCCTGATTAGAAAATGCTCCATTGCTCTGCTATTGAAGTTCATTTGCTAGGATCCACCATGTTGATGCTTCTGGATACTCATTGTATGCTGTATCACTATACATACAGAAGTTACAGTCTTTTACAGGGAGAGGGAGCAAAAGTAACACCCAAGGGTGGGTTTAACATTCATATTTAAAAGAGGAACTGTGTTTAAAGCAAAAATATTTCACAGTTTTGCAACAGAGAATACAGAGTAGACGTGTAGTCTGCAGGCACGCTGGAAATGTTCAACCTCTGCACTACAACCTCCTGTGGAACTGTAGCCCCTTTAATCATTGAATCCCTTTGTGATATGTGCTTTAAACCAAATTAGCTCTTCATTGCAGAGAATTAAACTGACTCCCGTGGTTGCAATAAAAGGATATTTGGCTACCTCAAAGCCTCACTCAAAACAACATTAATAAACTAATAGGAGATTATGAAAAGTCATCTCACAAGGGACAAAAACAGAAGAAAATGATTAGGAATGAAGTGCAACATTTGTATTTACACATATATCGAATGTAGTCTGTGCCAAAATGATAAATTACACTCAAGAGACCAAACTACAGTAAAAACTAAATATGTAAGTGATCAAATAAAAAGAGAAAAGAGGAATAATAATCAATAAGAGAATAGTAATGGAGTGACTTAGATCAGTGGGTGTGACCAAAGTGAGACACATATGCACTTGTTAGTTTCTCTAAAAGCAAATGCTGCACCCTACAGTAAAATGTGAAACAGCAGCTGTGGTGTAAGACTCAACAACTCATGGCTTCAGCACAGAAAACCTCAAACTGCTTTTGTTTACATCTGTCCACATGTAACATTTTTAAGACAGCTATCCTGCTGCTGAGCCCAGCTCGGGGGACGCTCTCTGTTCTCTACTCGCTTTGGCTTTTCTCAGTCAGTTTTCAATGTGTGAAGCTGCTTGGAAAAATGTCTCCAGCCATTCACACAACTGAAATAGGGAGACAATCATTAGCCAGGCACAACAGATGTGCAGGTTAGCACTGTTGCCTCACAGCAAGAGGGTCCTGTGTTTGAATCCACCATCTAGAGTGTGGCGTTTACATGTTCTCCCCATGTTTGTGTCTCTCTGGCTTCTCCGGCTTCCTCCCAAAGTCCAAATTCATGCAGTTAGTGGGGTTCGGTTACTTGGTGACTCTAAATTGCCTGTAGGTTTGAACGTGAGTGCCAGTGGTTGTCGATCTCTATGTGTTATCCATAGGTGTAATCTTCAGGATGTCAGTTACAGTGCTTAACTTATTATTTATTAGACCAGGTGTCACACAAACAAGAAAACACAAATATTTAAAAATCTTCCAAGACCTTGTTTAAAACTAAAAATTATGTCTTTATTTTACAAGCAAATTACAAACTGATGTCACATTTTTATATCCAATTTTTGGGGAAAAGTAATCAAGTATAACATTTAACTAAAAAACTTTTTTTTTCTGTTTGGAGATATAAGTAAATAACTGTAATTTGGCATCTTTATCAAGAAATAATTATGTCATTTATTATTTTTCTTGTTTTTTTGAAAACTAATTGAAATGAATGGATAACAACACTATTTCAGCATTAAAAACACAATTTGGAATAAAGCGCTTGCATGTGCTGGTGAATTAACCACTGTAGAAACATAAAAATGATTTTGACAATTACCAATGCTATTGATTTGGGGCAGCATAAACCTGAGCTCATAAATTCATTAAGCACTGCACTTTTGAGCCGTGGTAGAAAATATCTGAACATATTCATTTATAAATTTAAGCACGTAAGTAAGGTTTGGGATACTTATTATTTTATACTTACACAGTACAGTTCGATGTCTTACTCTCCCGTGTTTAGTATTAAAGTTTTATTTAAACAGTGTGAGTATATTATTATGAATATTATGTTTTATAGTGAATCTCAAGCATTTTGCATTATTTGATGAGAGTATTGTGAGAGTATTCTTCATTTTCATTCACCATGTATTTGATATTTATTTTTAATTTGTCAATTTACATCTACAGCATTCATTTAATCTTCTTTAACTGAATTATTTAATTAATTATTGCTAAATTATTTTCTGTATCATTTTTATTTAGTAATTAAACAGAGTTTTATTTATTTATTTACTTGTTTATTGATCTATTTATTGTTACTTGCCCACAGTAAGGAAATATTTTCATTTTAAACTTTTGAGGCATTTAGACAACACTCTGACACTCAGTAAGAAAGATCACTTTAGTATTTCAGCAACAAGCAATGACTTTATGAAATCACCTATCGCAGGTTCACACAGCTTGTGACCCTTCAGATTGATCTTGTTGCACTTTCAGGGTCAGAATTTACAGTTCTTTATCTCCGGCTCCACTTACCCAAGGACAGATGGTTTCAGCACAATGATGGAAAGTGTACGACCATCTTCATGCACTCTTGTCTCTTCCTCTGGCAATTAAGTAGAGGTGGCCGAGCTGATGTGGGCGATAACCAAGGTTAGATATGTTACTTTAGGCAATATTTGATTGATGCAAAGTTTCTCTCTTTCTTTGCTTTACTGTACACGCTGCCCACAGTCTGTTAGTTTTGTGTTTGTGCACTTTTGTCCTACAGCTCTGTTTTCTACAGTATGTGGAGCAAAGTACACAACTTGGAAAAAAAAACTGTGTTTTAGAACTTTCAGCAGTAAACATCAATATTTTAGCAGTTTTCTGCATACTGGAAAGCGTGGTGTACAACACTAAACCCTCTGAAGACATTACTGTAAACGCATAAATACGATATATAGATGTATATCGATTGTGGCTGAAGAGTTGGGAGTTTGCCTTGTAATCATAAGGTTGCCGGTTCGAGCCCTGGCTTGGACAGTCTCGGTCGTTGTGTCCTTGGGCATGACACTTCACCCATTGCCTACTGGTGGTGGTCAGAGGGTCCGGTGGCGCAAGTGTCCGGCAGCCTCGCCTCTGTCAGTGTGCTCCAGGGTGGCTGTGGCTACAATGTAGCTTGCCATTACCAGTGTTTGAATGTGTGTTTGAATGGGTGGATGACTGAATGTATAAAGCACTTAGGGACTAGTAAAGCGCTATTCAAATACACACCATTTACCATATATATATATATATATATATATATATATACTTTAACAGTACTGGGTAGGAGCCTCTTTTGCTCTCAGAACTGCCTTACTTGGTGGCATAGATCGAACAAGGTGCTGGAAACATTCCTCAGGTCAATGTTGACATGAAAGCATCACACACTTGCTGCAGATTTGTCGGCTGCACATACGACTGTCATGTTCAGTGAACCAGTTTGAGAAGATTTGAGCTTTGTCCCATGGTGGGTACACTGTGGTCATGATCAGCAACAATACCTAGGTAGACTTTAGCATTTAAATGATGCTCAGTTGGTACTAAAAGGCCCAAAGTGTGCCAAGAAAATATCTCCCATTCCATTACACCAGCAGCAGCAGCCGGCACTGTTGATCCGAGGCGGGGTGGATCTCCACCTCCATGCCATATATGTCAAATTCTGATCCAAAAGTTGCAGCAGAAATTGAGGCTCATCAAACGAACTAAGATTTTGTATTTAATCTTGAGTTGTCTAATTATGGCGAGCCTTTGCCAATTGCAGCCTTACTTTCATTTTCTCACCTGACAGGAGCGGCACCCAGTGTGGTCTACTGCTGCTCTGCTTCAAGGTTTGACATATTGTGCATTCAGAGATGTTCTTCTGCCTGCCTTAGTTGTAACAAGTGGCTATTTGAGTTTCTGTTGCCATCGTATCAGTGCAAAACAGTGTGGCTTACAAGAAACTTTCTTTTGTTTTTTGGACCATTCTCTGTAAATCATAGAAACAATTGTTTTGGAAAATCCCAGTAGATCAGCAGTTTCTGAAAACCTCAGTCAAGCCTCTGTAGTACCAACAGCCATGATGCATTCAAAGCCACTTAAACCACCTTTCTTACCTGAGGGGGCAGCTGGCATCAGTCCAGTGTGGAACGTGCCACACGGCATGGTTCAAATACCAAAATGCAACAGGAGGATGCTGATGAATTTTGCGTAACCAAAAAATGTCATAAAATTTAAATATTGAGCTGTGTGAAAAGACATATCTTTGAATATTTTTCAAAAATATTATAGTTATCTTTTTAAAAAAGACAAACAGGAAATGAAGACGTAGCTCTTCAGCACCACCTCCCCCCTCCACCTGCAATGCAATCAGTTCCTTTGAGCAAAGCATCAAACGGTTATTCAGCTGCAGCCTCTCGGTGTCTGACAGCACGGTGCTTTAGTAGTGATGTGTTCTCCTGGGGTTTTAGTGTGTCTAACCTAATCTCCCCCTGCAACCACATCCCCTCGGCAGTAAACAGAAAAAGGGAAAATTCATCTGTCTAAATACGACTTTAAGTTCAGAGCTGCAGCAAAAGGAAAGCCAACCGCTGAGAGATGTATTGAGAGGACAGCCTGCTAATATTTTGCTCCATCACAGCCAGACAGAAAACCACCAGACTACTCCCCATGAGATGTTTTTCTAGTAACACTGCTGCTCTGTTGTTTATGATCTAAAGTGATTTGTCATTTCCTCCAGAGATGCTCCCAACCAGCAGGCCCATTTTATTTACACCATCCGGTGAAGTGTGGCATTTTACACTGACGGATCTGCTGTGAAGCCAGAGCACAAGTGAAGCTAAGAATAGCTGATAGGAAGCCAGCAGCAGCAGAGGCAAAGACGCTGGTCCAAGGTTAGGCTAGGACACAAAAGAAGTCAGATGGCCTTGCAGCAGGGCTGGGAGGAGGGCTGACTGGACAGAGCAGTGACGGTGGATGCACAGAGACTCACACTGTATGTCTCCAGACTGGTTCGTGTGCTGTGGTCACCACTCAGAGGCAGGGTGCATACAGTAAGAGCTGAGCAAAGCTGCAATTTAAAGCTGAGCTCTCTTTGCTCTCACTCAGCACTACTTAAAGGATGTTTTCATTGAAGTTCATATAGGGAAATGATAAAAAGAAAAAAAATCCCACAGATATCAAAGCACATTTGCCCCGAGATCAGGAGTGCAGCAGAACTGCCAGCAGCAGTGCATAAGCTGGGAGTTTGAGCCCTTTTCTATTCCATCTGTGTTTCCGCACCCACAAACAAACATGTGAGTTCACACATGAGTTATTGGACGTGATCCTGACTGAACGTCTGGTTTTTGAGGCTGATGTAGATGAACTTTCAGCTGAACCCGCTTCTCCAAAATCTGTCTCGGGAGGACCGTTTTCTGTTGTTGTTTTGCAGCAGATTGTCTGAACAGTTGCTGCGTCATATTTCCGAGACTGACTTTTTCCCCCTTATTGTAGATTTCACGCAAACCCAGAACAGTGTGAAAATAAACTGCAGGTACAGATTAACGATCATGACTAAAGAACACACAAAAACATGAAAAATGTGCAAAATTGCTGGGAGAATACACTTTTAGTATTTACAAGTGAGTTTTATGTTAGCAAAAACACCTTTTAAATTGCACACAACATCAGCTTTGGGCCATCTGTTTATTTCCAGACAGAAAATATTCAGGCCTGATTCCAGGATAACACAACAGAAGAATCTGAAATGAGTCCAAATACATAAAATATGTCAGCAGATGCTTTAATCATTATCAAAGTGCTTTATCTTTATGCTAACTGCATAAATATGTTTCTGGGAAACTAACACTTCATGTACCTGAATTCTCAAAAACAAAGTCAGGTTTATGGTGCAATGAACGAGGAATTTAATGTATGTTTCCTATGTACATTTAGGGCACTTGTATTTTGTTATACATAACATAATATACACGTGGGTTTATTATTTGTATTTATTTACTTTCTTTAAACAATACAGGAATGAAACATATTCAGGATAATGACACAGACTTACAAGAACCACAAGATGAGCAATCACTGGGAGAGTAGGGACATAATAATGTTTGTAGTGCATATGAGTAGGTTTCACTATATTCTGTCATTGATCAAATAAAACGGGACAAAATGATAATAATAATAAAATGATAATGATAATAAGAACAATAATAACCGTAATATTAATGCTACAAAGTAATAATAATGACAAAGTAAAAAAGTAAAAGAGAAGATATAGACATATACTGATGTAATAGAATTGATAACAAGTAGAAGTACACAGGTAAAAAAGGCGGGCGTTGTTGGAGTGAGACAATCCAGAGCATGGCCATCACCAAAAATAACAAAAAAAACTAAACAGGGTAAAGCCTATTAATTAAATGGCCATCGGTCAATTATTTTTCAGTGTTTTATAAAACAAAGATAAAGTCAGTTGTCTGTCGACCTGCCCATGGTGCCTAATCCTGCCTCTCCACATATTCTAATCTAATCTGAATATGGTCCTCTTCTAGGTTAACGAGTTACATTTAACATACATGTGAAATTAAATAAAACTGGCAGTGTTGGAACTTGCACCTGAGTATATAATACAAACATTAGCAATGATTTAGAACAGGAGCTGAAGTTGTGGACATCCATGGCACTCAAATGATGTAAAATGATGAACCAGAAACTGTTGCTTTGTCTGTCTTTGTTTATGATACGCTTAGCTGCACTTAATGCTAGTTAGCAAATGATAGCATGCTGAACTCAGACAGAAAACAATTTGTATACCTGCTGAAAATGAGCATGATGTCACTGTTATTGTGAGCTTGTTAGCATATGTAAAGTTGGGATTATCAAAGGATGTAGACTCACCTTATTCAGTTCAGGTTTAATTATACAGTCAGATTACAACAATGGCCATCTTACAGTGTTAAAGAGAAAACACCAACAATCCACATACTCAGTGTGGAGGACAAAAATAGTCTGCAAGGCACATTAGCTTGCAAACTGCAAATATGATGAAATGCAGGAGGACATCCAGGGATTTTTGGCATAATGCATTTGGTACTGAGAGATATTATACCTTTTTCTGACATACTAAATGGAGCAATAAGCACTGGATCATTCCTTTGCTCTCTTGCTGCACTAGAGATAGTGGAGCAATCATTTCTACAAGACACTGTCAATCAAACAGGTAAATTAAATGTCAGCACAGTCTATTATTATGTGTTCTTCTCTGAAAATGACAACCAGGACAGATTTAATCTGATAACTCCAACTCCAACTCCAACATGTGCAGAACTCTGCTGCCCGTATTATTACTAGGACTTCTTCTACCCACCACATCTCCCCAATCCTGAAGCAACTTCACTGGCTCCCGGTCAAATTTCGCATCCATTTTAAAATAATTCTGTATACATTCAAGGCTATTCACTCTCTCTCTCCACCGTACCTCTCTGACTTATTACAGATGAAGCTCCCATCCCGCTGCCTCAGATCTTCATCTTCTCTTTCTCTCTCTGTTCCCTCTGCTCGTCTGATCACAATGGGAGGGAGGGCCTTTAGTTGCTCTGCCCCTCGACTTTGGAATTCCCTACCCCCGGACCTCAGAAATATTAGCTCATTCTCTCTTTTTAAGTCCACCCTTAAAACTCATTTGTTTAAAATTGCCTATTCTTAAATTTCTGTATGTTTTAACTTTTATCTTCTATTCTTATCATTGTGTATATTTCCAGTTTTTATCTGTTGTACAGTGTCCTTGGGTGCTTTGAAAGGCGCTATTTAAATAAAATGTATTATTATTATTATTATTAACTTGACCCACTTTTGTCACCAGCAGAGTGCAGAGAGTGTCTCAGACATCTCAGACATCAGACATAGAAATCCAGAATGTATGTTTTGCTGTTTTTGACCATCCCAGAGGAATAAAAGAACCACTGTAAAATGGATTTCAGCTGAACTGTCCTTTCAGTAGACTATTCCGATTTTTAAAAATTCACCTGTTCGGAACAACTGACTGCAAAGGAAAAGTCTTTCTTTTCACAGGAGATATGTTTGTATGTTTACGAAACTACTGAGAAAAGAAAACCAAATTTTGAAGAAGAAGACCAGATTTTGTTGTGAATAATGTTTTTTAAACTGAGAAATGTACCTGGCGATAGAATATACTCAAATATCAGACCTGTTCACCCAAATGCAGACCTATACACTCAAATCAAAAGGTCAGCTTTATTTAAAAGCTGTTTCATTATTTGTGGAGTGCAGGATCCAAGAAGCATACCGATGTTAACAAAAGGCAAGCCAGTTATTAGACTAATGCAGTAGTCCAAAAGTGCAAATCTAAAGATTCACAGGAGTACATGGAGGGAAAGACAAAGAGACATCATGACAGAGAGTGATGGGAAGAAAGGACTAGTTATAGACAAATGGTGATTATGGAAGAAGGAAACAGAAAAGAACAAGAAACAGGTGCTCAGGATCAAGCTGATCAACAAGTCGAACTAAAGACAAGATAAGAGTTACTGACAAAGTAACACAAAAAGATAACTAAGCACAAATTCACTCTGAACAAGACACAAAAAGAAACACCAGGGAGGCCGAAAAATAAGAAAACAAAGTGAATAAAAACACAAAACACAAAGATCTGAACTATTATTACTGGGAAAAATAGGAAAAGTCGAAACAGAAAGCTAAACTCCAGATAGAAAACAAGGAATGACTTAATGGATCCAGCTGATAGCCAAAGCTCAAATAAACAGCAAAAGGATGAAGAAAACAGGACTGTGTATACACTGAGGACTAACTGCTGATTAGAAACTGAAACACAGGTTAAATTAAGCAAGTCACACAGTCAGGAATAAAACAAACACTCAATCTTACTATAATGCTCATAATATAGGCATATATGTCTGCTGCCTAACTCCTCCTACGCATTAATCAATTAACTGTTACACTACAAGTACTTAGGCTATTGGGACTATATCTATATAGCTTTTGGGAACTACTTTTACAACACTCATATCCTCACAGTTTATATATATCATGTACAGTAGCTGATCTTGAAGCAAACGGCAACATTAGAGCTACACTACAAGCGTGTGCATTGTTGACATTATGTATGCGCTGCAAAACAATTTTTAGTGCAGTGGCACTGTGAGGTCACTGGGTGTCATGCATATCTATATTAGTGATGCTAATAGTGTATGCACTTAATTATTTGGTCTGTACTGTGAATATGTAACCTGAAAAGAAGAAGAACAATAAATATGAGTGAACTGAACAAGCACAGCAGGGCCTGGTTTTTGCTAGTAATGTTAAACAAGAAATGCCAGGAAGCCCTGGGATCATGACACCACATGCTGTTCAAGTGTTTCTTCTTTCATTTTTAATTCCAAATTAAAGATGTTTAAATCAAGCCTCCCACGTCCTTAGGCATATCATTTTCTCTCAGTTCTATCCCTGTGCCGACAAACACGTGTACAAAAACCCAGGAGTATCGTTGGGAATTAGCTGGCTAATTTGACGCTTGAGGTATGCGATGAAAGCTGCTCGTTTGACTTTTTTGTCAGCAAAATTACACAAAAACTACAAAAATTAATTTCATGAAAGTTTATGGAAAGTAGGCAAAGAAAAAAACTTGTGTGAATACAACGTGTCTTTAATATAGAGCCGTGAAACACAGCCCTGGCTTTGGTGGTGGAGCCACTCTCGAAACGTCCATGAAGCTCATTATTTTTACTTATGTAATATCTTGAGCTATAAAACATAAACATAAAAAAATCTGTATTTTAAGTGTCTTTATTACTATACTACATATTACAATATCTAGCAAATAAAATGTTTAATCTTTCTGAAAAGCACCATTAAGACGTGATCGTGAGCTTGATTTCTGTTCTGTAACAGTGCTCTGAGAGTGTGATGGGAAAAAAGAATTTACAGTTTAATGCTGTGTTTGGAGACCTTGGGTTACATCGCAATGAGCACATTCATAACTTAATGAATTATGAATGTGATTTTTTTCACACCCACATACCTCCACACTGTCACACCTGAATGCTGCCCAGAGCAAATGCAGCATTCTGCTGTTGTGATGAACACAATCAGGCTCCCTCTGCATTTATTGTGCAGCTGTGTGTGTGTGTGTGTGTGTGTGTGTGTGTGTGTGTGTGTGTGTGTGTGTGTGTGTGTGTGTGTGTGTGTGTCGTACTGAGGAAGTGACTACCAGGGCGGTGAAGAAAACAAGAGAGCTGCCTTATGAGTAGGAGTGAAGCTTTCTGTCAGTGGATGTTATATACTGGACCCCACAGTGTACTTACCATTAATTGAAGGAGGTCAGGGTCAGAGCGGCGGGTAGCTTGTTTATGACTAGATGTGAGTCATAACTCTTTAGTGTGTGTGTGCGTGCAAAGCTGACAGCCATATGGGTCTCGGCTGGCTTGGACTAAGTTCCTTTAAAATGACCTGCCAGCGTCTCGGTAAATCAGAGTGGTCAAAGGTCATTTTACATTTTAAAATGCTCTTATGCACTGAGGGATTTATGGCATATACAGTGTATGTGTGATGAAATACAAAAGCAAGCCTGACACCCCACCAGCCCCGCCCCCAAACACACACACAGCTGACAAATGCATTTTTTTTTATTTACTGTGCACTATATGAGTGGGCCTGTGTTGGATTGCTGCGCACATTGTGAAGCTGTAATATAACTCAAACAGAACGGCCACTTTTATGTTTATAGCGCTTTGAGAAGAGACACGGACGCACTGATAAATACATATGTTACAGGCTTACAATACATCCATATTCATCAGACACCTGCAGAGCATCCAATCTTTCTCTCGCTGGCATCTTTTATAGCATTTTGTCAAACCTGAGCAACACTTGTGTTTGTAATTAGTGATCCACTTACTGTGGGAAATACGGTAGCTAAATGTTTTCGAGCTCAGACACCATCAAACCCTCCTGCTCAGCTTAATCTGTTGAATTTCTGCAGATTTGTCTCCTTTGCTTCTTTTTCCTTTCTATACACCTTTCTAAATATAAATGGGACAAAAATAACATTTTGCGGCTCCTGTTACTTCCTGGGTGACGTACAGAAGTTCAGCAGGTTTTACTCTATGCTTTTTCTTTCAAGGAACACTTCAGTGGTTTCACACAGGAGATCTCGCTGTCTCATCTTGGAGGCTGCGGCTGGCCCATGAAAACAGTTTTACGTCCTCTGAGGGTTTTTAGGAGCTTTGTGAAGCGAGAGAAATTAACCACATTGGGATTTTTTGTTTTGACATGAGTCTCTACTTCTGTTTAATCTTTAAATTGTTCACACTGTTTCATCCTTCAGCTTTACTTCCAGCCTGGAAGTATCCATCCATCTTTTAACACATATCAAGCTTACAGTCATGTATGTTATATTATAACATATATTTCACTAGCAAGGAATGAAAAACATTTATTGATAATGAAGCAAAACGCTAAGCCACAGGCTACAATTTTGAGGAAGGCATCAGAGGATCGCTGGCAGCTCCGGGCTTCACAGATCCTCCTGATAACTTTGAGAGAGGCTGACAACCAGAAATGAAACCAAATGGGTGTGTGGCGTAAGCAGGCATTTACAGATGTATGCCAGAGAGAGGAGGTTTTTCAGGAGTGGCCTAGCTCTTGATCAAATCGTCTGTACTTCCAGACAGTATTTGAACTTTTGGAAGTTTTCTCATGTTTCCCACTAATTCCTGTTTAACCTCTTTGATCTTATTCTTTTTCTTCGTTTTTGTTTTCTGGTGTACTCGTTGGTCACTTCATTGTCTACCTTCATATATTTAATTCTGGCTTTGAAGATTTGAAGATTTAGAGATTGGATCTTACGCTGCCTCTCTCTGGTGTTATGCGTCTCTTCCTGTAAACGTGGGAAGCGCTGTTGTGTCATCATCAAATCATCGTCAAATTTAACACTGAAAATCTGGAATTTGACATTTTTATCTCACAAAAATGCTCCTGGTTTAAGCCTCCTCTCCGGCTGGGGCCTTTCTGTGTAGAGTTTTCATGTTCTCTCTTTGCCAGTTTGGGTATTCTCCGCCTCCTCTCCCTTTCTCCCACAGTCCAAAGACATGCATGTTAGGTGATTAACTGGTGATTCACAAGTGACATAGATGTAAATATGTCAACCAGTCCAGGGTGCACCTGAAATCTCTCCCCATGACAGCAGGAATAGAGTAATCCCACCTGGACAAGCAGTTAGGAAAACGGTTGGGAATGCTGTGATTGATCTCTGCTGTATCAGTTGTGGCCGGTCTTTTATAAGCAGTGACCTGCGCTTCCCTCAGCAGTACAATAAGTTATTGGAATGTTTTTAAAATCATTGTTTAATAGCTTTGCAGCAGTAGACAGCAGGGAGCAGCAGAACTTTTATCTGCAAAGCACATTATACAATAAAAACTGACCAAAGTGCTCCACAGAGTTGACCTAATGGTTGGATAAGAATACAGAAGTTGTGAAAAAGTCATGAGCAAAACAGCACTGCACCGAGAACAAGTAACCACAAAGCAAAGAGGGTGAGCAATGACTATTAAAATGGTAGTGAAAGAGTAAAGCTCATAAATACATTAACTAAAGAGAAATATCTGATTATTCATTCTAGAATTTTCTACTTAATTACAGAGTCACTGGATTCACTGGATTTTGCATCAGAAGTTCCCAAAATATCTGTAAAGAAACATTGTTAATGGCGTTAATTCTGTTGGGGTGGACTGCAGAGAGCACTGAAATGCAAGTTGTGCAAACAAAGTAACAAAAAATGAATCTTTGATTAGAACAATTCAAAAGTACAAAGCAAGTACAAATTCCAGGAGATCAGAGACAAACAGAGATCATAAGAAGGGGAAAGACTACATGTATGCAGAGGAGAAATAGCCAGGAAAAAGATATGTGTGAATGCAATCAAACACAAGTGAGACTAATAAACGCAAAGCAGATAATCACACTGAAGGAGAAAAGGAAGTAAAACTGCAACAGGACACAACCATCAAAACAAAACAGGCCAAGAGACAAATAACAGTGAGACATGAAGATTAACTTGAGCACGACAAATTCAGAATAACGTATGACAAAGCTTTTGTTACTTTGAGGCTGTAATTCAGGCTTCTCTGAATAGACAGACCTTAAAGATCTCATCATATGATTCCAGCAGAGCTTCCAAAAGTAGAATGAGAGGCAGAGGCTGTCAGGACCCTCTCCTCCACTGTCAATGGATTCAGGAGACAGAAACCTTCTCAGCTTTTAGACTTATGATAATCTGAGTGAACTATCCTTAAGTTAGTCAAACAAATTTATTTACAAGGACATTTAAACACGTGAGGTGTGGAACAAAGTACTATACAACTAAAATAATAAAAGAAAACTTTTGAAAACATGAAATAAATCATAAAATAAATGGGAAAAAACAATTAAACAGTAACAAGAAAAAAGCCATTAGAATTGAGTCTGAAAATGGGTTTTCAGATCATTTACAGTAGCCACTCCTACTGCGAGATCTCCTCTGTGTTTTAAACCGAAGCATCTGTTAAGCAAACTTCTAGTGGGAGTAAGTTCAAGTTCAGAGCAGTAAGACGATGCTAATCTGTGCATTAATTTGAAAGTAAGGTGGGCTGCTTCAGATTCAGGCTGCCTCTTTGTAATACCAATGTGCTTGTATGCCAGTATTGCAGGTTTGTAGTTTATGTTTTGTCCTGTTTGTTTGTGCTTTTGTGTTTTTCTCTTCTCTTTCCTCTCACACCCCAAACCGAGCAGCTGCCCCATCCTGAGCCTGATTCTCCTGGAAGTCTCTCTTCATTAGAAAGTCTTCCTGTGTGTGTGCACATGGGTTCTTTCTCTACTATTGTTTGGTCTTTGTGTCACAATATAACATCCCTTGATAATTGTGTAGGGATCTATATGCTCCTTGAGCTAAATTCAGTACTACAGCTAAAATAAATGGTGCAACTTTAAATGTACAAACGGAAGGAATGATCTTGTGTCAGTTGTGATGAACTGTTTGCTCTTGTCACACATTTGGTACTGCCCAGCTATGTCCTTTAGGGGGCAGTAAAACTCTTTCCTTTCATTTCTACATATTACTTTTCTCTGTGGCACGAGCTCCTGTGATTTGAATAATGTAATCAAGTGAAGATGTTTAAACAGGAACTGAATACAAAGCAATGATATCTCTCAGACAATCAAGTTAATTTATGTCTGAATATATAAAGTAATTTGGAGACAGGAGAGGTTTTTCTTGTAACTGATTAAAGGCTCAAAAATTCTCATTTTAGTATTTATTAATTAGCAGATAAATCATTTTAAATCTATTTTAATATCCTTTCAACGTAGACTTATAGCTTCCACTCTAAAGTAAAGACAGTTAACTCTTAATTTAGGAAAAAAGATAAAGAAACTAATTTACAGTCTTGGAAACTGAGTCACTGACAGCAGGTTAGTTTCTACTAATATCATCCAAAACCAAGAAGGAGAAGGATGAAAAAAAGCTGAGCTAAAGATGACGGGAATCATGGGAGAAAAGGGGGCGTCATCATTATGTAATTTCCACCTGTTGCTCGGGATGGACGGCTGGCAGCTTCAGGCCTCGAAGCACAATCGTGTGAAAAGTGTGAGTGTTGGCGTGATCGTCACCATTTTCCGCTCAGTTCCTGGAGAATATGCACAGTTGGTGTGGAGGAGAGTTTGCCACCTCC
Source organism: Aulonocara stuartgranti (assembly GCF_965226115.1). NCBI lineage: Eukaryota > Metazoa > Chordata > Actinopteri > Cichliformes > Cichlidae > Aulonocara > Aulonocara stuartgranti. Next base: position 29,338,489 of record NC_138957.1, read on the forward strand.
ACAGTATTGTGCTGAGAACAGGCAGCCACAGATTGTTGGACAGCATGGCAGTTAATACAGGTCACTGCTGATCTGTCTTTTTGTGCTTTTCACATCTTCTTCCAACTGTAATCGTTTTCTATAATGAAATTTACCGCATCAGCACGAAGTGAGCTGATTAAATCTGCAGGGTGGAACGTGGTGCTGATAAATCACTGCACTACATGATACGTTCATTGACCAAAAATATTAGTATTAAACTCTTAAACTATGATGTATGGGCTCAGATTTCAGTAGCAGATGTTTAATCCACTGTGGGAATATGCAGAAAGATATATATGTTTTAGAATAACTAGACGTAGCTTTTGGTATAGTAGCAAAAAGTATTTGGACACAAGCTGATTATCTGTCTTTATAGGATGGAGTATATATATGCATGGATTTCAAGCACTGACTCTAAATTACCATTAAAAGGCTTCTTCAAAAGCAACTAGAATTATAAAGATGAGTGCAGGGAAGATTGAGCTCCTCTTTAATTGGGTTTGTAGTTTTAAAATAACAGTGACAAAAAATACAAGATTTGTCACTGAGTGCAAGCAGAACCAGAAACATTTGATGCATATTAGACTGTAAAATATGACTAAAATAAAGAAAATCAGACAAGAGTGATCAACTTGAATTGCCTACGAGATCCATGAACGTTTCTATAATACAGCACAGTTCATAAGTCATCTGACGTACAATCAGCTCAAGAGGGAGAGCTATATGGTGGAAAGCATTCATAAGAATAAGACAGCAAGGACTATATCTGAGAAAGAACAAGCGCAGAAGGAGTGAAGCTTCACAAGAATTTTTTCTGAATGAGAAAATTAAAGGTTTAATTAAACGAATTAAACCTTTGTGAATCTGATAGCAAAAGGTTTGAGCGGCACTGAAGCTACAATAAAGCACAGAGGTAGGAACGGTAAAGTGATGTATTCATGCTGGAATACATGCAGAAGACACAGAGTAGGATAATCCAAAGCAAAGAGGCTGTCGAATGAAAATAAAAAGGGGAAAATAAAAGTTGTAGTGTGACCCTCCCAGAGCAAAATCCACTGGATCCCTGGCGGAGCACCAGTGTGTGTGGGGGAGGTTAAAAGAAACATGTCTGCAGAAGGGTACAAAAAAAGCAGGGTGTACTTTAACAGAAGTGTCCGTCTCTTAAATCTTTAATCTCTTAAATCTTTCCATTAAAATTCATTCATTGATCCATCCATTCATCTTCAACTACTTCACTTCAGAGCTCCTCTGGAGCCTATCCGATAGGACGAAAAGCAAGCTACACCCTGAACAGGTCACCAATCTGTTGTAGGGCTGAGAGACAGAAAACCATTCACGCCTACAGCCGATTTAGAGTCACCAATTAACCCAGCATGGATGCCTTTGGACTGAGGGAGGAAGAGATCCCTAAGAGAACCCATGCTCAAACAGGGAGAATATGCAAACTTCACATGGAGAGGCCCAGGGATTCAATACCAGGACAACTGTGCTGACCACTGCACAAACATATGTCCATTATAAACAGACAACAAAACAATATAATTTATATATTTTTCTTCTCAGCTGACTTGACATTTATTTTTCAGTAGCTGTACACCTGGTCACACCCATATTTATATATCACAAAGACTTCACGCACAGTGTTTTCAGGCTGCAGCTGTGATATTGCTGATAAAACAACTGAAGTTTTTTTTAAGGATTAAAATTAATTAAAAGACAAGATAAAAATAGAGCTGACCAGTGATTTGTAGTCAAACCAAAACATTTTTAGATGGAAGTTAAAGTGGCTTTCATGGGGACTCAAACGCAGGACTCATTTTCAGTAATCCCTGAGCTCATTTCTATGAGTGATTTTAGAGCATTTGGTATACAGCAGTCTTTAAGTAATAAAGAAATCGAGGATTGAGGCTCAAAAATTTGTTCATATTGACGCCTTCTTTTTGCACATGCATCACAGGAAATGTTTTCTGAATATGTTCGGCCATACTTCAAAACAGCATGCACTTTTCCAACCTCCGCCTTCATGTTCACCTGGAAGAGTGTACATGCTGATTAGCGCTATCGTAAAAAAAAAGAAAAAGAAAAAGAAAAGAAAAAAGAGCGCCGTTCATGAAGTTTAAGTGACAGGCTGTTGCGCAAGACAGCAAATCAACGAACTGTGACAAATTTGTAAATGTTTTATTCATCATTATGAGCGGCAGCACTAACACTGATTCATGCAGTGGTAACAATCAAATATCAGATAAACAGGAAAACATTCTAACATTTTGCCGCTTGGCCAGCTGGTTTTGTTGATGGGGGAGGTCTGGTTTGGAAAATGTAATCATGGGCTAATCCCCTCGCATGCGTATGACTGCTCGTGCCAAAAGGAAGGCTCAAAAAGCAAACCTCCATCTGTCCGCCAGGCACAGTTGTTCCGACGAGAATAAGGTAGCGCGTCGCCTTTTACGCACAGCACTGCGACGGAATTAAAGCAGAGTCCGAGCAGCTCTTTGTCACTTCGTCGTTTTTCAACGTGCACCGCAAGCTTTCGTCTGTCCTTTACTTTGTGTGTGTGCGTTTCATATTGACTTTCCAGACCTGTAAAGTTTTTGGACTTCTAACTTCTATCGCGCGTAAAACCGGGCTGGTGCGCGAGAACACTGCAAAGCCTCTTTTTAAAAAACAAACAAACAAACAAATTCCTCATTTATTTGAACCTTTTAAACGAGATGGAAAACTTCACATCAGCTCCATTGGAGAACAATACTTTACCGACATGGGTGGACCACAGCATTCAGTACAAAGTGATTAGCAGTTGTCTGCTCTTCATGATTTGTGCTCTAGGAATTGTTGGCAATGTTATGGTGATCCTGGTGGTGCTCACTACTAAACATATGAGGACTCCCACCAACTGCTACCTGGTGAGTTTGGCTGTGGCTGACCTGATGGTGCTCACAACGGCTGGTTTGCCAGCTATTCCGGAAAGTATCTTCGTATCTTGGGTGTTTGGCCGCTATGGGTGCCTCTGCATCACCTACTTTCAGTACCTCGGGATCAACGCCTCCTCTTGCTCCATAACAGCTTTCACTATCGAGAGATACATCGCCATCTGCCACCCGATTAAAGCCCAGTTTCTGTGCACGCTGTCCAGAGCAAAAAAGATCATTTTGTTCGTCTGGGCTTTCACTTCCATTTACTGCTTGATGTGGTTTTATCTGTCAAACATCCAGGAAACGGTGTACAAAAACATCACCATCGTCACCTGCGCCTACAGAGTTGCCAGGAAGTTTTATTTACCCATTTACTTTTTTGATTTCGGCGTCTTTTTCGTGCTGCCGCTGCTGCTCTCCGCGGTTCTGTACGGCCTCATCGCCAGGATCCTCTTCCTCAACCCGCTGCCCTCCGACCCTAAAGACAAGAAGAAGAACGGACACAACAACCACGCCATCAACAAGAGCACCAGTTGTAAAAACTCTCGACACTCCAGCTCCACCGCGACCTCCCGCAGACAGGTGGGTGGTGTGTGAGCGTGGGGAGGATGAGAACCAGGATGTTTTTACTCTGCTCATTCAGCGAGATGTTGCAATTTTTTTGCACGGGTTCGTAAAATTATTCAAATATAAATGAATGAATAAACCTAGTCACATTCTACAGACATTTTAATACCAGTTATTAAAAGACAAAGTGAATATTTTAAAGTAATTAGGAGTGGAAATAGTTGTCATTTTCAGTATACAAAGGAGTTTTTAACATTTCTTCATTAAAAATAAGTATAATTATAGTGATTGTTTTGTTAGTTAATTTGGTATAAGCTCTACAACATGTGAAAACTGAAGGTTTCTTCTGAGTGCAATCAAAAACCCAAAGATGGACTTCTTATTCTACGATTGCAAAGAAATGAAATGAAACAAATTAACATTCTTATGAAAAATAGCAAAAGATAAAAACAATGACCTCATCACAATTACAAATTTTGAATGTTTTCCACACCATAAAGATAGCCCCTCCATGTGTTAGAAGTACCTCTGCAATATCATTTAGTATGCACAGGAAATGAATATGCAAATTGAACCACACCTCCCACCTTAGCCTCTTGTCTCTGCTGCTGCAAGACTCACTCAGACGTGCTCTGGAGAGAATAGAAAAGCACCTCATAGAAGTGTGTGTTAAGTGTGAGAGGAAAACCCAGCCCTTCATTTAAAAATCAGTAGGTTAGGAACACAGAGTGGGTGCTTGTTCCACAAGTCACAAGAAAAAAAACAACGGAATAAATAAAATCCACAAAGAATGGAGGAAAGCATTTAAACTAATTAACACTTGCGACAAAGCTTTTATTTCACTTACAGTGACTCACTGAGTTCTCACCAAGTGATGTTACCTTCAATTCACCCGTGTCGTCTCTCGTCTTCTCCCTGTTTGACAGTTTCACTGACACACACACACACACACACACACACACACACACACACACACACACACACACACACACACACACACACGCACGCACGCACACACACACAAATTATGAAACAATGGGCAGCAAAACAGCAGTAGAGACTCCCACAGTGAGCTGAAATGAACCAAGTGCACATGCACAACATGAACCTTTGGCTTGTTACATAAATCTTATCCTGTACTGCCAGCTTTCATAAGCCAGCTCCACCCCACAATCTAAAGGGACTGGTTGGTTGTCTGAATCTGTTATATTGAAGCTGTTATTCATATACTGTAATTCCAGTGTGATTTAAAACTTGTTTTTTATATTTATTATAATGTGTATATTAAAGAGGTATTGAACGCTGGGGTCAGTCTACACAATTTTAGCCTAATTCTGGACAACATGTCTGTAATGGGGTTACCACGAAGGAAGAGATTGGCAATGATTCAACAACCAGAAACCCTGCAAAGTCAATTAAAATCAGCAAATGTATTGACAACAGAGGGAACAGCCAATAGCAACAAATACTGGTCATATTGGTCAACTTAGAAGCAAGCGATTGAAGTGACAACCTACTGAACTGAAGGATACTGTTGACTGACATATGGCAGGGTTTACCTGTGTAACTTCAGCCTGGAATGACTTAGGACTAAGAGCCAGCTAGAAAGTGATGCATTTTAGATCATGTTATATATGAACAGGGTGATTATCATCATTTTTTCTTGTGTTGGGTGTCATAACGGATGAAAACTGATGCTCCATCGCATCGCCCTAGCTGAGAAAGGCTAGCTCGTTTTTGATGATGGGGCAGGGAAATGAAAAAGCCAATAATATATAGTCTGCTTCGGAATTTTGTGTTCATTTTCTTTTCTGGAAATCATGAAGGGAGCCATTCCACTTCCCACAAATTCCTTTCTACAGAATCTGACTACAGTTCAGTCAGAGGTGCAGCAGAGGGCGCTTATTCAATAAAAAGGAATGGAGAGGAGTTGAGATCAAAAAAGCCTAAATATTATTTTAGTTGTTGCAAAATAAAATAATACAATTACAGTGAACAAGTCATACTCATAATCATTGTGCTAATGCAGTTCTGGTCCACTGATGATTTAGGAAAGGAGACGCTCCCTTGGCGTTGCTCACTTACAAGTATTTCTCAGCACATGTTAGAAATGTAGTTAAACCGTGCGTGTATATGAATGTTGTGTTGTGGTGGTTGAAGGTTATGTTACCAGGAGGCTGCTGCTAGAAATATTCTACTCCTGCTGCTGGCTTCATGCCTGAAATCAACAAAGCGTAGGCTGAAAGTAGCTCCCAGAGTGTGACAGCCAAAAGGCTCGTGGAAAGATTTTTAATTAAAATCAAAGCTACATTTATTATCGCAACCTCTTCTATCTGAAGCAGAAGTTTGGAGTGGGAGTTCTTGAGTGCATCATCCTCGATGTTAAAGACAACGAGCAAGACGGGTTGGTTACCAATGAGTAGTCCGTCATATCCCTCGGTCGAGGGGACACTGACCATCATAAAACACAAGAAATACTGTGTGGTCACAAGCCTGCATTAATAAATAAAACCAGCTTCCCCATATGCAGGAGCAGTTCTCATATTTCTCCTTCCTTCCCACTGCAGGTGACCAAGATGCTGGCAGTGGTGGTAATCCTCTTCGCCCTGCTCTGGATGCCGTACCGCACTCTGGTGGTGGTCAACTCCTTCCTGGACAAGGCCTATTTGGACAGCTGGTTCGTGCTTTTCTGCAAAATCTGCATCTACCTCAACAGCGCCATCAACCCAGTCATCTACAATGCCATGTCTCAGAAGTTTCGTGCCGCTTTCCGCAAGATCTGCCGCTGTGGGAGGAAAGGCTCGGATAAACCCGCCACCTACAGCGTGGCCCTCACCTACAGCGCTGTCAAGGATACATCAATGGTGGAAAGCACTGATCACTTCACGACCGAGCTGGAGGAGCTCACTGTCACTGACGAACTGCTGTCTGATCAGAAAATGATGTTCCCAGACCCCAGTGTCTACGGAAAGGTGAACTTCAGTGACAATTGAGGTTTTCTTTGAGGCCAGAGATTTTTTTTTTTTTTTGGGGGGGGGGGGGGGGGGATAATTGAAAATTAAAGACTTTGAAAATGTTGCTTAATGGAGTCTGTCAAGTGGAAGTATTGTTTTCTCAGTGCTTGCTTACCTTTCAAAGAGAGGCTGCTGAAGCTAGAGATGTAAACACAGATTGCAGCCAGTGATGCGTAACAGCAGGCTTTGGAGCGCAAAGCCAAACACACTCTTTATGAGGCGTGATCCCGGACATTGTAAAGCCACCAACGCTGACAGATAAGCACTCTCATCACTCAGCTGTTATCTTATCTTTTCCATATAATATCAGGTATATGAGCCAACAACCCATGAATGCGAACGACAACACTGTTCCCACTTCAAATACACGGTGTTGCGTTATAACTCCGATTAGCACCGACTCAATTCTGATCTTTAAGCCTGAATGACGCAACAAGGCACGTCAAGAGGAAATAAACTGAACTTGAATGCTCAGACATCCTTTGAAGAGGTGCTGTCAATAAACTGGCCTTGACGCATTTATTTTCACCCACAAAGCCGGCGATCGGTACGTTGTACCAAAGAATACCGCAGGCAGATCAGAACTCTTCGAGTGGAATTTAGTCTTTATCATTAGATTCCCCCCACTTTTTTTTTTTTTAACTCATTGTGCTACTGAAAATAAAATTTAGGATGAGTTATTATTATCAGCTTCACTCACACTTTCAGAGTTCTTCTCAGAAATAAGGTGAATTATCATACTTGCAAACACACCCCAAAAATCCTCACCCTATACAGCTTTAATAACTGCATGCCTGCCTCCCTGACGTTTTCAAGGCAGGTGGTCCATTAAAGGGTGAGTCACACATGAACCTTCACTGGCAAAATAGGCCCTATTTTTGCTGTGAAGGACACGTACAGTGTGCAGCCTTGAGCACAATGTAAAACCAAGACAGATTTGGCTGTGAGTGCTCTGCAGGAAGGGAATTTGCTGTGAGTTTTATTTTCTCCAAGGACAAGCATTCACCGACAGACAGGGGCTGCAGAACTATAAAAAGCACTTTGTAACTTGAATTCAAAAAGTGCCATGATGCCATTTATGTGTTATCCTGTTTCTAAAAAGGCATACATCATAAAGAGTTTATAAGTTCTAACTGAAGACTTTACTTAGAGGCGAGACGTTTTTATAGAGCGTATTTTAAGAACTTTTTGGCTACCTTATCTATAGCTCTAAAGTCTTAAGATTTTTTTTTAATTAAACCCCATGTTTGATTCTACTGATGGTCAGCATTTGTGTTTGCTTTCTGTTTTTATTGTTCTTTGATATATTTTTGCTTTTTGATGGTAGTCTGGCATTGCTGTGCAAGATTTCAGATGGGTGTGGGAAAGAAAGCATTGCAGGTAACTTTACAGTTCTGATTGTAATTACATTATATGGACAAAAGAAATGGGGTACACACCTCTTGATCTTTGAATTCAGGTGTTTTCAGTCTCATTGCCACAAGTGTCGAGATCAAGCTCCTAGCCATGCAGTGTGCCTTTACAAACACGTGTGAAATAAGGTTGTTCTACAGCGTGCCACCATTGCAGCATGTCAATATGTAACAGAAAGCACAGAAGCCTGGCCGTGAAGTGTCAGACCAGTTACAGAGCAGGCTTTCTGAGTGCCAAGGTTCATAGTTTATAAATGGGATCATGAGATTGGTTTCCATGGCCTAGCTGTTGGTGTAGGTGTAATGTGTAAGTGGTCCAGTACTTTTGTTCATATAATGTATATCTGCAAGCCTAAAAAACTAACCAGGCAAAATCAAAGCACGTCTACGAATGGAGAGTATTTTGATCAGTGAGTCAAGCTTACCTGGGACAAAGTTGTGAACCACCGACAGGCTGAATATTTGATATTACAAAAGCCAGCAAACATATAACTGCATAACATTGGTGACAGTTATAATGGTGATAAATATACTGAAAATAAAAGTGGACCCATGATACAGCCTTGAGGAACACCACAATTAAAATGTAGAAATGTTCATTTTCTATGGCCAAACAGGAGGTTCTGTCGAAGAGATGGAAACTTCAAAGATAGATTCCCTTAAAATGTAACACACTCTTGACATACCCTTTTTATATGCCTTACGGTCCTTTCCTAAATGATTATTTTATTTTACTTTTTCCATGCATTAAAAACTGCTTTGAATTTTTCTTCGAGCAGCAGCAGTGGTGGTTGTAAACCTCAGTGTCAGATACTGTATATGTACAGTGCCACAGAGATTTGGTGTAACATATACGATGTGGTGATATAGTTTAGCTGCAGCATGGTGATTTGAGGCTGAAGCAAAGTGAATTCAGTGTTTTGTTCTGTGTTATGTATCCTGTGAACTGTGGATTTAACAAACCGTCGCTTTGCTCATCCCGCTTCTAGTTGTGAGAGCGGTCAGTGAGCCGGTGAACACTGCTGGATGGACGTAAGATGAATACTGAAGATGTGCTGATGTTGTGTGGCATTTTCTGCCAGATCAGTGACTGTCTACTGTTTTCAGTCTGAGCACTGTCTGCCACACAGGGAAATATAATTGGGTAGACACAGCAGAGTGGGTTTCATCACTGCTGAATGTGGAAGATAGTTTTAATACTGCATATGCATCATGTTACAGTGGATTAATGCATTTGTGTGTGTTTATGTCCCATGTGTTTTTAAAGTGCTTGTTATTTATGGCAACTCGTTTGTATATCTTTATGATACTCTTGCGTTCACTATTGCACATTCAAAGTTTATCAATATTACTTTGTGATGTACTATTTGGAAGCTGCTGCTTTGATCTTGCTTCTAAAATTATTGTGGTCCTGTGAATATGTTTGATGGCTCTCTAGAAATAGTTCATTTGTAATTTTTATTTCCTTGTGTCAAAATAAAGTTATTTCTGGAAATAAAGTAGTGTATTTTCCATGTGTCGAAGAGGCATTCTAGCTTTATTTTCCCCAAATCTTTGCAGGTTTCTGAGAAAATCCCAAACAGAAGGTGAACAGAGAAAGATTTAATTTTGGGGGGGTCACACAATGGGTTGTATGTTTCTGTATCATATATAGCAATATATAATATATATAATGTACATTTAGATAATTCTATAAAAGCAGAACAAAAAAAATTCTAATTTCAAATGAAATTATGAGAAATTAATTCAAACATCTACATTAGTGTAGCTGGTTACTGGAAATTTTACTGGTTATTGCATATACTGGTTAATTTTAGTTAAAGACTTCTCTTTAGCTCTGAGTAAGTTTGTTTGCTTTGTGACTGATCAGCATTTGTACATTTATTTCACAGGCACTGGCCATTAATGACCAAAAAATACATCAGTGTCCAGTGATTCTGTTAAAAAAAAAAGTAAATTATTAATAAATATTCAGATGTTACCAGCAAGCTAGTAAATGTCCACTGTGAAGGTAGCAGAAAATAATCCCCTTACCTTTCAGACTAATTTAGCTCCTATTTTTCACCCCACAATTTTACTGTTTTGGTCTCTAATAGCATCAGCCTCATTTCTAGCTAATGAACAGAGTGGTTTATGTAGCAGCTAATGATCTGAAATTAGGGTCAATATTGAGCTTACATTTAGAAAGTGCCCCCAAAAAACAACTTTTAATGAGTGCTATTATCTGCTAGATGTGTACCCGTGATACCGTGACCCATGAATATATTAAGAAAAAACTGATACCAAAAATCAGTCATTTCAGTGAAAGCTGCTAAGCTGCACATACACCACTTACAAGAGGTACACAGACGTTCCACATGCTTTCCAGTTTTGTGCCCATTCAGCATGCTTGTATTCTTCCAAGTCAAACCTGTAGAAAGCAAGCAAAAGATTCCTACCTGACAATGTCCTGTTGCCTCCCTGCACACATGAATGAACTTCAATAAAGCAACAGTGCAACCTTAGACTTTTTTCCACTTTAAAGCTTTAAACGTAACATGTTAATCACCTCTATGTTGGGTTTTTGGATCCAAAAGTTATTTCTTCTTGTCCATATTTGACAAGAAGCTGGAGTGCTATGTTAACAGCTAAAGCTAGCATTTTTTGTTAGCAAGATGAATTCATTCATTGTGCGTCTGCAGCACAAAGACACACCTTGTAACAGTCACAATGGTGTGGTGTCTCTTTAAGACAATGTAAGGTAAGGGTTAGTGATGTCAGTATGCGCCACTGCCCTCTTTGGAGTAAGAGAGCAACGAGCTTCCATGTGAGTATATAGACAAAGACAGACCTTATATCTTTTACCTTTCTAACAATTTGCAATGTTACGGGTTGTAGGAACACTGTGCTTCATGTATGATAAAATCCAGCCGCTCTACTGGGCCTTGTAAGGTTGATGAAGAGAGTGTGCATTAAAGGACAAGCATTGTGGGATTCCCAGTACCAGCGTAGTCATTCGTTTTTCTGAGTGTTTCTACCCCTCCTCTCAACCACTGAGCACAACCCACATTACAACCTGCTAACCAGTGACAAGTTCAAACTCAAGTTTTACTCACCAAAATGAAGCAAATAGTTCCTGGACTGTCCGTATGGTACATTACTCCACATTATAATTTTTCAAAGTACCGACATCACAAACACAGTCAAGAGATCTCAGTCAGCAACTCAAACTACTGGTTGTGAAAGGTTGTCAAACTTAATATTGAAATTACTGACGTTACTCTAGTCTAATATTTTTTTGTCCTGGCTTCTGTCTACCAATCGGTTTTCATCACTGACCTTTTTTTTCTGATGAAAACAAGACAATAGCTAAATAAAAACTAAAAAACACTAAAGTACAAAGACAAAAACTATGATGAAACTATGATGACATGTACTGATGCTTTCATCAACACATACAAATCAGATAAAATATTCTGGATAGATGAGATCCAATCAGAACTAATTAGGCTGTGCAAAAAGGCGGGACAAGTTTAGAGGTGGTCAGTACAGAAGTAAACTCCTACAGTGAGGTTTTGTTTTTTTTTCTCTCGAAATGTTATAACTTGCTCCCATGTTCCCAGTTTCCCATGAAAACATGACAAAATATCAGCACCCTGGGAGAGAAGAGTAGATATATGGGCACATTTCTCATTTTATGTCAAGGAAAACAAGATGCTGTGTAAACTCTCACCGGTAAAAATACGATAAACTTTAACACTTTATATTTCAGAGAAATTTGATACCTAAATTGTGGCTAAAACTAAATGATGTTTCAGTCAAAAGACTATGACTGCAACCTGTCAGCCTCTCTTCTGTGTCCTTTAAATCTCAGTGCTCTTCTGTCCGCTTTCCTATTCTCTACATCACTATCGCTTTGCCACGCTATCTGTCTCAATACTGTCATCATTATTCTAGTCCAATCATTTTCTTGCCCGACTTCTTTGGGCCAATCAGCTTGCTCTTTGTGTATTTTAAATATGTGTTCCCCATCATTTTGCCTTTCAGACTCTCATTCACGCAACCCATCTCCTCCCTGTCTTCACCTCTCAGGCACCTCGGTTAGAGCTCCATCCAAGCCTCAGTCTTTATCTTCACCACCAGCATCTAGACTCCCGAGGATCCTGTCCTAAATCCAATCCCAACTGGGATTCCGCTCTGCCATGATGAGTCATCGGAGCCTAATCGCCAAATACATTAATTTCTTTATCCTAATAAATCATGTTAAATTGTTCCAAGTGATCTCCCCTTATTGAACTACCTTTCAGACTTTCCTTCCTGTAGCCTGCTTCGCTCTGGTCATTCAGAGCTTCATCACTAACATCTTGACTCAGACGGTCATGCCCTAATTCCAATCACTGCTGGGACTCTTTTATTGGAGCCGAATCGCCAAATAACATCAATCAAATTCTGTATCTCAATAAATCACATTCATTTCTTCTAAATGGTCTCTCCTTATTTAAATATAGAGCAGACTGCACATTTTTTATTTCTACTGTAAGTTCATTTAACATGGTAGTCCATGGGCACTGACTGCAGTTTTCAGTACTTTGCATTTGCATCATTTTTCAGGCTCTACAGTTTAAATTGTCAAGGCTTTCCAGAAGTTATTGAACTAGATGAATCAAGTTCTGATCAATCCATCTCATTTGGTAAGTTTTAATGCACAGAAAAAATGTACAGACAGTTATTTTCCAGTGATTGCAAATGTAGAATATCTAGTTTTTGGCCAGTGGGCTGTAATAACACTGTTTCGTAAATATACTGATACATATACAGTTTCTGGATGTGATTTCTTCCATGTTATCTACAACAACTTCTGAAAGTCAGTGTTGAGATGACAGCTTTTTGTGATGTGCCCAAGTGTATTCATAAAAAGACACTACATATATTCCTGCTGCATTAACGGTGCTTGTGAATAGTGTACATGATTTATTTCACATAGTGTTCTGACCTTCACACACAGCTCAAGCAATAGTAGAAATAAATGAGCTGCTCAGTATATTAATGTGTCAACCACAGCTCTTACCCAACTCATCATACAACAGACATCATTGCGACACTAAATTGCATTCTCTTTGGCAGCATTTGGACATGAGACATACCTCGAGAGCATACACGAGAAGATAAACACAGCACTTCTCTCCAGTAAATTTAGGGTCTGTCATCATGTCAAGCATCTCCGCAGTCTGGGAGACATTTCACGTACGTGCTAATTTAACGCCATTGCCAGGAATAAGCTGCATGAGGTGAATTTCAAAAAGGCTCCATACAGTTTCATTGGAGTGTAAATAATGTTTTGCTGTGAGCCTAGCCTCCTGTGATCAGATGATCCAGATCTGCCATCAGCTCCAGACTCGAAGGTGAGAATGGCTATAAAACACCTCAGAAAGAAGACATTAACCTTTGGCCAGTTCTCTGATGAAGGCCCGTCTACAACCATGAAGGTACAATGGCTGTTTCTGCTAGCTGGCCCCGTGTGTGCTTCTGTTCACTTAGTGTCCTTTAAGTGGCTTACATCAAAGAAATACTGTGCTTTTCCCCAGGATGACTCATTTTAAGGATTAGTTCACCAAACTCACAAAAAATGAACCTCAGTATTTACCACTAATAGGTCTATGTACTTTAGACAGCCTTAGCTCTCATATGTTTTACTAGATATACAATAGAAGCTGTCATCACCCCATCACAATGGAGGTACACCAATCAGGCTCTGGGGAGTTTGGATGACAGGTCGACACCTTTGGCTTTTTGTCATATTTCTTGAGATGTTGCTGAGCAGTTATTGAGGTGTGACAGGGCCAACTGTCCAACTGCAATGGAGACTGTTACCTTAGGAGGGTGTTACGTGTCAAAGAAACAGCGACATGCGTGATAGGATGTTTCCCAGAAGAAAACTTCACTGCAAGAAGGTGATCATTTCATTTTACCTGTCAGTCAACCAAATTTGTGTGTCTTGCTTAAAGCATTGCAGGTTGAGTTTAATAAGAAAGTCCTGCTAACTTCAAAGCAAACATTAGCAGTGCTAAATCTGGCATTTCTGTTTAGCTGGTTTAGCTTTCAGTCACACAGACCTAGTGATCAGTTGGTGATCCCCGCCTCCGGGTTTGGCCGGTGGCTGCTGCAGGTTCGTGGCTGTTTCCAAGTGACAATGCTCACAAAAACATCCAACTTTTAAAACTTGACTCAAACTGCTGCAGCGAATATGTTTCCATATTTTAAAAGAAAATCGTCTCTGTTTACTGTTTCTTGCCTTTGCACTTTTAACAGTTTCACTACCACTCCACAGCAAATTAGAAAGTGCTTGCAGACAAACTGGCATCTTGGGTAACTATGAAAATCATGCAAGAGGAAAGGACAGAAGATTAACCATTAAGTCTCATTATCCCACTATCTCATACTTTAAAAAAAGAAAAGTTCATGGGGGAAACATTGAACATTACTGGTTCCCAAAAGAAATGTGGTTAGAAGCAAGACTGCAAAAAATCTTAGAATTTGGATTTTCTGACCTTTTAAGGAATCAGACCAGGACATAAATAAGTTCTTGTGTACATACATCCACTGGATTCAGAAATCTGAGCCGACTGTAAGGACTGACCTGCACGAAACAGGTTTTCTGTTTTTTCCTGTAACCTGGCTCAAAGTAAAAGCCACAATCTGTGCATCTGCAATCAATATCAGTGTGTTTACCAAGTAGCTTTTACATCACCTGTAATGATCTGACATGTTTTGTGCGACTGTGGAATTGATCGGTATACTGCGTAGGGTTAGAAGAAAAGCCATTTAGCAATTTACTTGAAGTAGAAAAGAAAAAACGAGCAGTTTTTACCCTTTACATTAAAACAAAAGAGACAGAAGCCAATGTTTCCTCCAGTGTGAGTATTCTTACAATAAACATTTTTCACGTTATCCTGTGCATTCAGCTAGTAACTGTGTGCAGTCATTTTTGAGATGTAAACTTTATCTCAAGAAGTGGGAGTAAATTTATTTGAAACTTCATCCTGTAATCAGTCAAAAAGACATTAGTTTGCCACCAACTGACAGGTGATTTCTGAGAACCGCAGAGGCAAATCTCCACAGCAATTACCCATTAGCAACAAGGACACAATCAAAAACTGTAGATTACCACTTAAAATCACGCTCCTTGTGTGACAGGATATAATTATCAGGCAGGCAGCGGGATGCAGGCCGGGAATTAGATGAATCACATTAGTGTCCCTCTGGAAGCTAAATAGCAGTGTATAGGCTGGATTTAGCTTAATCAAGAGTCAAAACAGACAAGAGTAAAGTTATTAGATAGAATGATACAAAAAAAATGCACTGAAATACATGATACAGTTAGAGAAAATGAAAATAAGGAAAAATGGGCAGTGAAGGGAACATATGCAGGTAAATGCAGTGATAAGAAACTTTATGGCTCATTAACTCTGAAATGAATGTGTTTCAGCCCAATAAAACGAGGTTGTTCTGTGATAATGGGACTGTAAGGTACATTATAACACCCCGGACTGAGACAGCAACAAAGACGAGGGGTGGTGTAATTGCAGCTCTCTTGCTGCAAGCGTGCAGCCTTCAGCTTTTATGAATAAATACATGTAGAAGAAAACGAACTTCACAGAACGCCTGTTCAAAGAGAAATCGCTTGTTTTCTGAAAGGACAAAAATATTTTGTATTAAACAGCTTCGGTGTTGAAACCATGTGTTGTAAAACCTAGACAGTGAAAGGACCGAAACCTTTAATGAATTTGCCACCAAGTATTGCTTACTGGTCAACCATCCAAAGCAACAGACAGTAAATAAGGGAGGTGAGGAAGAAAGTGTGGGCAGGGTGGAGACAGGTGAGAGATGATGTTGAATATGGAGCTGCAAGGCGGAAGAAAAAGAGGAAAATCACAGAGGAGCTTCATGGATTTTTATTCAATAATGTGAAATAAGACCTGCAGAGGGTTGGTGTGAAAACAGATGATAGCAACAGTTGATCCAATGTGAAAATCCCTAAAGGGAGCAACTACGAGAAGAAGAATACTAATATACTGTGTACACATCAGCGAGTCACAAAAAATACATATTTCTTTATTACAATAAGTGTGAGCTTCCAGTCATGGAAACAAACACCATCTGGAAGCCTGAAAAACATAAAGACATGTATTTAAATGATGGATGTAGCCATCACAACATCACCCACTGGTTTCGGGAATCTGCATTTTGATGCCTCAGTGTCAGTTTTTTGGCTGCCACCATGTTGTTATTGTTTTATTGTTTTGATTATTTTTTTGTTTCTTGCTTTTTTTTTTGGCTTAGTTTGAACTAGAAGATACTACATTTGAACACGAATGTTACGCAGGCTCAGAAATACACATACCTGCTAATTAGTAACAGATTAATAAAATACCAAAATTCTACTCACAAAAACTGAAGCACAAACCTCGTGCATGATCTATAGCACACAGCAAGCCATAGCATATGTCTGACAATTACACGAAAACAGCACAAACACAGTTCAGTGACTTAAATTAGTGCAGATGCAGACAGCAATCAGCTAGACGTACTATTTTAGCACACTTGCCATGTCTAAGGATTTTGGGACTGAAGAGTAAAGAAGACATAAAGCTGTCCTTGCATCTTTTTTTCTGTTATTTTTGATATGTTGTCTTTAAAGATGCTTTAGTCAGCACTGTGGAACAATCAAATTACTATGCAATCCCTTTAAACATGCGTCTGCATATGAGTACGCAACTCTGCAAGCAAGATCTTAGCTATCAGAAGCTTTCTGTTTTCTGTTTGTAGTCTGTGTAACATTGCTCAATCGCATTTGAGCAGGCTTTGTATTGTAGATTTAAAAAATTCCCTTGAAAAGCAAAAGGAGGAGAGTATTTGAAGAAATTCAATCTCAAAGCCTTCAGTTCTCGTCTGATGACAATTTCCCTTTTTATTTCCTGTTTGTAAATTTATCTACGTTCGCAAACACTGACGGGAACAGAAAACAGGAAGTCTTAGCCTGGATATCTACCGGCTTCACCGACAGATTATCAAGATGGTATTTGGTGAATTTCCAGATTGATTATTTTGTGCAGTGTCAACGAGGCAGAAAATCATCACTTTACTGTGCAGCTCCTGAGACCCTTTATCCTCATATAGGTTTTTCTCCATCTTATATTTCTACTTTGTTGAGCAGTGTTGGCTTTATTGTGTTATTCTGTAAAATAAACCAATTGTCTCCATATATGCAAACACACTGTTAAAAAAAGAAGTGCGTAACAACTACATAATGAAGTAAAATCTTCCTGTTCAAAGTTGAAGCAGAGTTTTTGCATGTAGCAGGTCCAGCTAATCTCACACAGCTTGGAGAGATTGAAACTGCCCCCCAAACATGAGGTCAGGTCACAGGAGAGTGAAGCTTTACAGAGCTCCAAACAATCAGTCAGCTGTCATTCATTTACAGCTTGCTCATAAACACATCAATTGCTGGTGGAGAGTGAATACTGAAATGTCCTTAGATGGCCAGAGAGATAGATAGAAATGACTGTTAATGCTGCTCTGTAAATACTGGACTTGTAAATAAGTAACATTTGATCCTGATAAGTTGGTATGTTATTGCTGTCACGGTTCTGGGTCGGTTCGACCCAGCATTTTGAGTTTATTATGTTTGGGTTTATTTTTTGAATGATCGTTTTTGTTCCTCTTGTGCTTTGTCGATTATTATTAGAATTCTATCTTTCTGTTTATTCGTGGTCAGGATTTGTTGTCTCATGTATTGTTTGAGTTTCATGTATTATTTTCTGTCTGCCCCTCTGTGTTGAGTCCGTGTCTTTGAGTAGTGATTCATGTTTCCTGTTTTATTGTGAAAGTCTCTGTCTTATGTTAGTGTGTGTGCAGCTTTGCTCCCCCTGTCTCGTTAGCCCTGTTCTCTCCCAGCTGTGTCTCCCTCCTGTTGCCCATTCCCTCATTACCACCCTGTGTATATAAGCCCTGTGTTTTCCCGTGCTCGGTGTCGCGTCGTACCTACTTGGTTTCTGTTTCATGCCAACAATAAAAGCTGTGGTTTTCAGTTACATTTCGTCTCGGAGTCCTGCATTTGGATCCACATTTCCACCTGCCCGCACACAGAGCCCTGACAATTGCTGTCTTTACAGTCTATTTCAACCAGCAGTGGAAATAGCTCCAGGTACAAAATTCTACTGTGAACAACTCAAAATGCACTCAGAAATGATTTGCAATGACAAACTAAAAATACTCAGTTTTTCCTGTCCATTCCAGTATACGTGTGAGAAACTGGCTAAAGGTAAAAAAAATAAAGCCTTTTTTTCCTCAACACAAAACACAAGTTCATTCAGCGTACATGATTATTACATTTCTATCTAGGATCCTCTAAAACGCTGACTGTTGACCACAGAGGCTATGCTGTTACAAGAAGCCTTGTGGCTCCCTAAATATATTTGTAAAATATAAAATACTAAAAACAGAGAGCTAACGGTGTTAGCTTGGCTTAAAAAACACAACAAAAGTTTTAAGGCGTTGCTTCCAGTTATGCTAAATTAAGCTTGCTGACCTCTGCATTTCAGTGCTATTGACCTTCTCATTCACTTTTTTTGAAGACTGCATTGTTGTGTGTAATGAGCATCCATGCTCTCCTGGTCATCGGGGCAGAAGTCCAAGTAGAGATGCCCAGACTGTCGTCTCCTTGGCCACCTCCTGCAGCTTTTCTCTGGGGACAGCAAGATGTTCACAAGCCACCTCAAGACACTGAACAAACCACTGAACTACTTCTTAAATGTTAGTCTGCAAAATGATTACAATGAAACTGATTGGGTCTTTGACAGAGTCTACAGCCTATAATTTTCTGTGATTAAATCAATAATTTCACTTAGAAAAACTGGTTTGTAAAAAATCTTTCAATGAAATTTGAGATCCATTAATTAAAAACTGAGTAATCTGCCTCATTTCAAGTTGATGGCACTTTCTGTGGTGATGTAGCATCCACCGTCCGTGGACAAACGATCATGCAGGTATGACATCAGCGACTCCCTAATTATTTTCATCCGTGGATTGATGCCATCCGGGTGGAGCTCCATTCATTACCAAAGAATGTGCAATCAACTCAGGACTAATTTACCTACACAAATCTCCTGCTGGGAAAGTTTGTGGGTTTGTTTGTTTTAATTGTTTAATCATTTAAAAAGGTGCCAATTACACCTGCAGAGAAGTGCGTTTCCATCACGAGGAGATGAGCTTTAATCACAAACCAATTGTTTTTGTTTTTTCAAAACCTCTCAGATCTCCTCACAGTAAAACTGACAAATTAATGCTTAAACCATTTATTATCACTAAATGTATTTTATGTATTGCATGTTGTGTATCCCCCCAGCGCTGCAAATCGCTACCTTACCATGGTGGAATAGTTTGTGTATCCCAGGGATCCCAGGGGGCTTTTGCCCCCCAGTAGGGACTCCCATGGCAAACTGGTCCTATGGGAGGGCCCAGACAAAGAGTTATTAAGGAGTCCCCTATAAGTATACAAACAAGGGAACAGTTCAGCCTGCCTGGGAAATGTTTTGCCTTTGTTCTGCAAGAAGCTGATCATCATACAAGGGCACAAAACCCTAAAAAGGATAAGGGGCTAAGCTGCTGGGTGATTACCAGTCTGTACAATAAAGATGGATGTAGCTTCTTGGAATGGAGAGTATAAAACATGGACGTGACCACCATTTTCATTTCTTGGAGCCAGAACATACCTTATATGGGTGAAGAGCTGGTACATCAAATTGCCAGCTAAAGCTAGCAGGGTTGGTTTGCAAGGGACATTCATAAACTGTACTGTCACACATATTGGTCAACTAGTACTAACATGTGCTCTAAAAGCCATCAAAAGGAAGAACACATCAAAGTCCCTGATTTTAACATGGGAGCCTCAGTTTGAGGCGTCATGACCAGTGGGTTATGTCCATCTTTTATATACAGTTTCGTGACGACAGACCATAACGCATGGACACAGCCACTGTGATGCCGTTGGCCAAAGCCGTCTTGGTTTTCTGGAGTCTAATGTCATGTTTGAATGAGTTTTTCATCATATTTAGACGAGAGAGGGAGCACTAAGACTAAGACACAGGTATTGGCTAATTAAACACACAGCACACCATATTATTTGGCTGATCACTGCATTAATACGTTTTCTGTCACGCCAATGTGATGCTGTGTATTGTTTAGTACCTCTGTTCCTGCATTTTTGCTAGGATGTGCTATACTGTACATCTTGGTCATCCACAATAAAAAAAAATACAGCTCTTATGCTGCAGTCTGTTAATGTGCCGACATATTTCTGCACTGCAGAGTGTACTGCAAAGCACAGATTCATCTAATCCTCACAATGACCCTGTATCTACTTCTTGTGCTTTTCTTCTGCAGTGAGTTACATTTTAATCAGTTGACCTTGAAGAGCAATTTCATAAAGCAAATTATTTTAACCGAGCGTTATAAAAAGTTATTTAAACTGAAACTGTAGCCTGAACCACTGCACCACCCTTATTGTCTTTCCTATTTCATTATGATTGTATCCGTCTCTATATATGAATGAGTGTGCTCTGGTGGCGAAATATGAGTCAGATGCATGTCGCCGTCTCAGGAAACTTGATTTTAATTTAGAGCCAGACTGACCCTGCAGCGAGTGAAACTCATTCAGAGAAACTGATTAGATTTTTACCAAATTTATTGCTGTTAGTCACAGAAATGCTCTTTTAATAAAACTCCCTCAAATCTCAGTTTATAAACTCAGTTGGTGTTTACCTGAAGACGGCAATATTAAGGTTTGGGAAATGCAGACTTTGAGCAGTTACAGTTTCTCATTCTCTAATTCTCTGCGGCTCGATGGCTTGACAACATGTTTTTTTTCTTTCTTTGTGTCTGAGTAAACACACAGCCCATCCTCAGAGACATTAGCAGCTTTGACAGGCTGCCTTCAAGTAATCTCGGGATGCTGGTACAGCTAATAAAAACAAGCGGTGCGTCCTAATGCAATTGCACACAAATAATTAAATAAAAACAGAGTGAAACTGGATTTTCCAGAGCAAAACAATTATATAGAAACTAGAAAAAGTTGATTACCCACAGCCTATTGTGAGTCTTTGTAGAGTCAAGGCAAATGGCTCAAAAAGCGTCAGAACTCAAGGGAACCGAGGGCACAAATTGTGGATAGTCTTTACAAAACTGCCCATTGTGAGAAACAAGCTAAATTGCTCAGGCAAACTGCTTTGATTCTGTAGTTTCATTAAGACATGCGGCGTCCATCAGTCGTTCCACTTCATGCAACATTGGCAATCTCAAGGCATCAATATAGGTAATACTGTGATTGGTTAGAGCTATTCTTCTATACTTTGTGAATATTGGCAGGCTGATTCTGGCTGATTATTGTTACCTTCAGTTGAATATGAAGAGACACTGATATAGATCCATTTCTCACAGAGGCTAAAGGTAATGTTGTGTTTAAGCTTTTTGCTTTTTCAGAGCCAGTCCCTCATTCTACTGCTTGTGCAGCTTTTTCTCTCTCTCTCTGCTTTTTCTTGTGTTACAATCACAAAAACAGCAAGCAGACCATCCCATTCTTTTTACAGAAAAGTCCATTAGTGTTTCTCTTCAACCTCTGCTTATTTCTTGGTCGATTGTATGAGTGGCCTTCTTCAAGGTTTCTTAAAGAGGAGGAAGGAAAGGTTGCTGCTGAACAAGCAGCAAGGCAAGACTCTAGCTTTGCCATAAAGATGTGAAAAATTTACAGCTAATGCAAACGGCAGCTTTTCTTGTGTTTGATGCTGGAGAAAACACACAAAAGTTTAAACTGTGAACTCCATTATCCAGCTCAGATTTCTACAGTTTAATAGATCAGAGGAAAAATATGTCAGACACAAAATATAGTCGCAGCTTGTATGACAAGAACAGCATTTCCATTTAAATGTTGCCCACCTTAAAAACGATGAGAAAAAAAAAGTCCCTTTCGAATACGACATGATTGCATTTTTAGGCCTCTTGAGATTTTAGGTTTCAAGAATAACCACTCTGTTCAAGATTGAGGCTGATGCAACAGAAGCCAGTGTGATGTGTGAAACATGTTTATGGAAATTTATGGAAATGAATAACAGCCTCTTTCATTTTTCTGATTGCAAACGAGCCAAAGAGAGGGATTTCCTCACCGTTCACATCCTCACTGACCATCTGACAATACTACAACCAAGCAGCCTCCAATGAACCACTTATTCATTATGAGAAATTTACACCATCCTGTTAAAAGAATGTATTTCATCAATTAAAAAAACTCAGTAGAAATGCAGAAATATATGTTTAAATCTACAGAAGTCATTCAATTAAAGTCTTCAAATATATGACCTGATTTTTTGAGGGTAGATGCAACTGGTAAAGCTCAGGATAACTAATGGCTCAATCACACTAGAGTAAAAGTAGGATAGCACCCTCTTGAGGTTTTTTGCTGTCAGGCTCTATTACAAATAGTTATAGCATACAAAGGTGGAGGGTGTTCAATCATCAACCTCTTGGAAACCAATTTTGATTGCAAACCAGTTGCACAGGTTGCCTAGTGGGAGGCAACTTGTCTCCAAAAAAATTGCGGTCTGACTCGGACTGACTGCAATAAGTCTCAGACAGACTAGTGAAGACTTACAAATAGTTGCAAGGTCTGCCTGCACCAATGGGAACAACTCATCTGTGAAGGCGATATTCCTACATAAAGGTCTCCATGTCATTTTGCAATCTTAGCCTTGATCTGCAGCAAATACACATCTATTTGTGGAGGAATTTGTGTTTCAAACCTATGAGTCTGATTGTAAGTATTTAATATGAATTTCTGTGCATGCAGATTTGCAATTTTTTCCAAGTTATCACAGTTAACAGTGCTCGCTGCATTATCACAGATGTAATTGCCAGCATAACCCCATTCAACAGACAGCAGAACGACTCCATCTTACTCCCGTATTTAGTGCAACTGACCTAGCCAAGGCCTTCGAAGCAACGATTTCAAAGGCAGCAAAATCACAAGTCCATTGCAAACGGTAACAATGATTTTGGTTGTGCTGCTCTCAAACTGTTAAGATTAATGGTTTATGTCTTAGTGAAATTTTGTATTACATTATTACCGTAAATGTTACACAACATAACATAATAAATGAAATATCTTTATTGGATAAAGCGAGGTTCAAAATTTGTATTTGATTTGATAGATTTAAATCGAAGTTTTCTCACAGAGGAGTATATCTTTTTTGAATCAGCTCACATATCAGACTGACAGGAGGAAACACATCTACTGTATATTCGCCATGGTCTAAGGAAAGAATGTGCAATACACACTTTGTAAAAATCTTCAGGACAGAGACAGGACAGGAACTAGAAAGTTTTCTGAATTTAGATGAAGTATAACGTTCCATCAGTTTTACTGGAAATGAGAATTCAAATTTTAAGTAACAGAAAGGTCATTCCTCTGATTATGTGACAAACTGAGCCGTGTAGGAGTATGTTGTCCGACTTAAGTTAGCACAACATGTAACGAGCAAAGACTTAAACACGCCAGTGTGTACCAACATCCTTGTTTTTTTGGGGTTTTTTTAGAATTGTTGTCGGTCAGTTAATGAACTACAAACAAAGTGACAGACCGCACCTAAAGCTGTAACGCTGCATGAGCTCGAAAGGAGACCCGAAGAACTGAAGCAGAGCATCGATACAATAAAACACTGAAGTTTATCACATGAGACTGAACTGATCCAGTATCGCTGCACTGTTTAGCTGATGTTTAGCTGATGTTTAGGTAGATGTCTGACACATTATGGCACTCATGGTGCCTTGTTTCTCTGCGTCTCTACACTAATAATAATTTACTAAAACTATTTGCTAACACTAAACAATTCGCAGAATGCATGAGTGCCTTTAATACTTAGATTAAATGTTATGTTACATGTTTATTCATATGTTATATATATATGTCATTATGCAAATAAAGAATTTTACTGCAAATAGGTAAATTGCATAAATGTCCTAAAGAACATACCTACATGTATGTTTTGGATTTATTCGCAGAGTGGTTTGAAAGAAGTCGAGTTATGGAAGCCAAATAGTCCAAATATGTTTCTCCCTGTGATATCTGCCTCATTCATGTCAGTAATCCAGTCACAGAGGGAAAAAATCAATTCAAGAAACATTTATTTTGCACTTTTTTCTGTAAGAACATGATTTTTCACTTCTTGATCATGTAGATTTTTGTAACACACAGAAGACATCTGAAAAGGGAAACACGAGGAGGGGTTCATCCCGCACAAAAAGCACAAAGGATCATTTTTCAGCTCAAGCAGATAATCAGCCTTTAGTGTGGAATGATGGAGCTCTCAGGGGGTAGTGAGATGAAAATCTAACAGAGTCCCAAATCTAATTATTATTGACCTTTAGAACAAAGAGATTACTGGAGGTCAGGATGTACAGTCTCTCATTGGTCGCTCTGAAGCCCAGGATTGGTTTGTCGGAGTCCAGGCTGGCCACCTGTTGCTTGGCAACCTGTCCTACCTGACGGCCCTGCTTCCTGTTGAAGAGGACGGTCTCCACCGGGGAAGGCTGGCGGTAGATGAATGCACGGCGGAGACATTCACACAGTGAAGCGTAGGAGAAGTTTGGAGCGCAGGTGGCAAACTTCTTATCTCGTTTGGATGCCTGGACATAACCTGCAAAAATAAATAAATATAAGATCAGAGACATGCAGGGACAGTTTCTAACCTTCACTTTATACTGTCTCACTGAAATAAGGACACAGAGTGTTACTCCAGATAAGCTTGATTTATAGTCCTGTGTTCTGTGACAGCAGTACTAATACCTGCTTGGAAGCTAATTTGGTTTCCACAAGGATGAGCAGCATTTTTAGGACAGAAGGACTCTAAAAGACAATTTAAACTCACCAGTCCAGAAACATTAAGACTAAAAGCCACCACTTTAAAGTGTGGCGGGCCACATAGTGCAGCGTCTATGTGCGGGACAACAGATGCCATAGGGGAGTTGACCGATGTGCTGACATTAGCTTAAAGTGATCTGATGGCATCTAACAGCAACCTCTGCAGCTGTAGCAAAATGCAGAATGGCTCTTTGAGACTCTTTGAGGCTGGCTCCAAACACAAGTTAGCAAAAATATGAAAACTCATATTCATCTTTATAGCAAATCGTTCTGTGCAAGTAGCATTTTTTTAAATAACTTACTTATTAAATTTGATAAAAGTCTCAGGTTGCAGGAACTAGCTGTCTCTTCACCTCAATTAATTCAAGTCACTGAAGTGGACATGTCGGCCATATCCATCCAATAAGTCCGTGCTTCAGATTAAGTGAAATTCTATTATTTAATTTATCTGTTAGTCATTTCTGTGATCTACAGAACTACATTAGACAACAGCTGCCTAAATGGCAGGGTGGCCAGCTGGTGTAGCTCACGTGGGTCTTACAGGTTATAAAAACTGGCTCAGATGAACTGTTCACCTGGCATCATTTGTTAGTTTATGTTTAACATGCTCCATTTTATTTAAGTAAACATCCTGTGTCGACTTCCACGTATAAACAGATAGGTGTGTCTGTGCTGGACTTGGCTGATAACTAAGGTACAGTTATGGGTACGCTGGTACAGTTTATAAGCGCAGCTTGCTAGGCTTAGCCGATAACTTCCACGCTTTCAACTAAATATAGTCACGAGGAAAAGATGGCAGAAGTCATAAAGTAATAGTGGAGGCTTAAAAAGCCACAAGCCAGAGGGTGATGTCACAGTGGATATATCCTCCTTCTCTCTGTGGAGGAAACCAACTACTTAAATTCTAAGACAATATCTTTGTGATGGCATGATTGTTTCTGGTTGTTGGAGTATTTCTCTACCTCAACAGCTAGTATTTGAAGAAGCGAGGAGATGGAGCTGCTAGTGAGAGGAAAAGAAATCTTTTTTTTTTGGTCTTTCAGGCCTGGAAATAGCACAGGCGTGAAGTGCTGTAGAGTGCTATGGCACGGTGTGTCGATATGTGGTTGGCCTAGCTGCTGCTGGCGTGGGCTTGAACATAGAGAATAACACACACACACTGTTCCACAGTCATGTGTTTCTGACTTAATGCACATTCTCAGTAAGAGGCACTTACATTTTGAAATAACTGAAGTAATTCAGAACCACAAAGGTTGTGAATAATCTGTCTTATCTTTGAATCTCACAAATGGAAATATTTCCCTTATGAGCCACACGCCCCAAACTACAGATAAACAAAGATCACATATGGCATATGAGATTGTTTTGAGTTTCTACACAGTACGTTTTTTTCCTGTATTCAATGTAATTATTGTTAGGACGAACAGGAGGGAAATGCAGCTCTTTTCCGTACCTGCTGGTCCAGGACTTGAAACTAACTTGTTACAGGATCAATCTACCTGCCACTACCCATAACCCTACTCTCTCCATCTAACAGCCAAGCGTAAAAAGGTTTTTGTTTTTCCCTATGGCATAGTTTTGCTGCACAAAGCTCCAGGCGCGGATCCAAATCACAGTATTGGGTGAAGAGAGGTTTAAAAATCTACCCCGGAGTAGCAATGACAAAAACACAGCTGAGGAAAAAGCTAATTGCAGGACGAATAAGAACTCAAGTGAAGCTAAAATATTTCAGTCCCCCCAAACATTCCTCAGAGATCCATGTTTTTAGAAGGGTGTTCAATACAGAAAGCAGACGTGTGATCAATGACCCAGAGAATTCAATTAGCTAGAAAGAGAACGCACCACAGCAGACATGTTCAGTTAATAGTTACAGATACTGAAAAGGTCTAAATAGATGTAACAGAAAGAAAAGAAACAGTCACTGATTCATTCATTATTTAAGTAATTTATCAAATTACTGTAAATACAAAGAATTTTCCAGTTTCAGCCTCTTGAATCTAAAATCAGAGACAATTAAATTCCTTTAAAGATGCCCCCTTTGAAATTTGGACAATTAATCAATAAGTCAGTTAGTTTGGCAGTGATGCTTTAAATCATGTTAAAAGCTGAAACACTGACAAAGCTTTTCCTTTTTTGGCAGCCTGTCCAGGACAACAGCAAGGACAGGCTCCAAAATCCTGAACTGCATAAGTAGTTAAGAAAATGGATGGATGGACGGTTCACTCCTTAAGCTTTGAACAACATAAGTCTTTGATCATTTGCTTTCACTGAACTGGAAATTGCATATTTGCCAAGGTCACTTCAAGAAGACCAAAGAGCTGGGCCAAAAGCACGAAACAGTCATTCTTACTCATCTGATTTATAAAGATGTTTATAAGTGTCGAGTCATTTTCATACTGGGAGATGTGCACAGGCCTGATTTGCACTCCCACAGTTTGCATTCGTCCGTGTAGCTGCACTAGCTATTACATCTGTCAGTGTGAAGCGCTGCAAAGACAAACAGCTATTTCAGCTGTGTCAGTGAGTTTCTGCACCTGCAGCAAACCGGCTTTCATTAGCCGTGTAAACCTGTAAAATCATCAATAGTAGCGACATCCTAATAATCAGAATCAAATACAGAAAATGCTGAATTCTTCATTGGAAAACACTTTACCTATATAAACTACATTAAGTAAAAAGACCACCGCATAGAAAGAAACAGTTGGATGTTAATGAGAGTTCATGATTATTCGTAAATAACTGAGTTACTAAATGCCCCTCTAATTGCACCTAAGGTTTCCATCCACCATCGTTTATTTTATCGTCTCATCACATCAGCCACATGACTCTAGAAATGTTAGACAGTGCTGTAAAGTTTCATTTAGGTGAGTGCGTGTAATTGCTTATAAATACCAGGTTGCTCCAGTACGCCTTCACATATGTACACATTGTTTGTACATCTGCTTCCTGATATTAGTGACAGTGAGACTTTATTGTTCCTCTGCTGCTGAAAAACATCTTTCACTCTTGCAATCTGATGAGCCACTTCCTGCATGCCTAAGATTTCCCATCTGACACCACAGCAGTTCAAAAACGCAAAACCAGCAATTTCTCTCCTGCAGCTCAACATTTGTCCTTAATAAAATTAGCTTGTGTAGTTGTGTTGTGTAGCAGAGCCTTAAGCAGCACAATCAATACTAAACACACTACAGGTTTATAGATTTCAAATCTCTGAAAAGTATTATCTAAGGAAACATATCAAACACACACAGATATATGCAAGTTAAATATAAGAGGTTTTAAGAGCTTCAAAACACCAATCATGGAATGGAAGCACACATTAACCACGCTGTGGTTTCATTATTGTGAAAATAAAAACAAAAACAGCACCGTTGCCCTCACATATATACCACTGTCCCAAGTTTAAATCACCTTCTATCTGACCAATAAGCATTTAGGGACACCAGCTTTAAACCAACAGGAGTGTCTGTTATTTTCAAGCTATTTGACAAAACCATTATCCATCTGCCCAAAGAAAAACAGCCTGTGCAGGTGGGTCACACTACAAAGCAAGGCCATAACAACGCAGTGGTACTGCCTCATTTACATGAATAGAGGGGCCATAAACTCCATCACTGCATGCTGGAAATTCTTGTGGGGTTTTCATTTATAAAGACTATAAGACCACATAGTTATAGCTACTATAATTATAGTAGTTATGGTTATAGTAAAAGAGACTGTGCCACCTTACTTCATAGTTCTTTTCTTCTCTTATTTTTGGCATTTGACAGTCAAATTATCTCTTTTCTTTGCAGGAAAACCCCTACCTATTAACAAACTTTTTAAGGACTCTTTCACGTAAATACATTTAATGGTGGTGTGGCATAGTCGTTTCTAGTACGTTACAAGGATGATCTCTGGTACTCAAGCATCCACATTTTGAGTCCTGTTTCTCTCTGTGCCTTGTTCCGACTGATCGAGGTAATTTCCGAAAATATCACCAGGGATCCATCTGCAGTCCAAAACTGGATGATATACTCCAAACAGAAATGTGCTGTTTGGTAAGTGCGCCTTCTTAACAAAAGAGAAATGAAGAAGTCACGGCTGTCAAAGTGCTTCAGGTGTCTGTTGTTTTAAGATGAGAAGAGACAAGTGAGGAGATAAATTACACAGACCAGGAGACTGAAAGAGACGCGGCTCTGGAAACAGGCGCAATCTCAGCACATCGGTGAGTGTCTGAGCTAACAGACACGTTACGATGCAGTCCTCACACTCAGGTATATTATCCAGAGCAGTTTAAAATGTTTATATGCAAAGCCGTCCCCGTTATCATTAACTACACTTTTAAAGCAGTCATTTAGTTGTCTATCCTCTGAAGTTGTGAAGCAGCAGGAGCAGCAGCAGCAGGAGCAGCAGCAGCAGGAGCAGCAGGAGCAGCAGCAGCGTGATACTGGACTTAAATGTAAAGTTATCAGCGCGTGAAATTAATTATTCATCTTATGCTGTCTTTTTTTTTTTTGATCATAAAGATAGAGTTTTACATCAGTTTGACATTTACTGTGACTCATACATCTTGGGATAAACTTTGCACTACAGACATAGTGGCGTACCTTCTCTGCTAATACAGGTGATTTTTTACAGAATAAAAGCAACTCTTTCTGCAAAACGATATTTCTGTTTGGATTTGAAACAATAATATTTCCTCTAAGCCCTGACTGTAGTATCATTTCCTTTATTAAATATAAAGCCGAAGCTACTGGCTAGCCATCGTCCCAGTTTCTGCCTCTCACACACAGCTGGAGGTTGTTTTAATGTTAACAGGCCCGAGAAGCGCCTGGGAAGCAACATTTATTCCTCTCGAGTGGCAAATGGCTGCAAACAGTGTTGGTTTGACAACATAACCATATTTGTTAGGCTTAAAAGGCGCTGTAGTGTGTTATCATGAAAGATGTGCTGAAAACCGGAAACTCAGCAACTGTTAAAGATTCACTGCAGCGCTATTGTATGAAGATTTAGTATAAAACTACAAATGCTGGGACCTGTTTGCCTTCAGTTTCAAAGAATTTGTCTTTTTTCTGCTTTGAACCTAATATTTGTAAAACCAGGTTCAATTTGTACTTCCTGTCATCAACACCACTTTGTGTAAACTGAATAGTAAACAATTTATTAGGACCCAGCAAAGAATTTTATTTTGAATAACTTATCAGTTGTTGTTTTTTTTCAGTGTCCGATCAAGGTAGAAAAATAGTTCCAAGACAACAGTTCAAGGTTTCACTTCTTAAATGTAGCCAGGGCACTGTTGTTAGACTTCCTAGTAAGAGAAAGTCTGAGTTTAAAACTTGTTTCTGTTATCTCTTTATCGATTTGAAAAAAATTTAATGAACCAAACCTTCATAAAAGAAAAAAAAAACACTTCAGTGGTGACTCAAACTGGTGATGTCCAGCTTTCAGGCCCATACTTTTCCTATAGAGCTGACTTGGTTTAAGATGCTGACACCGAGGAATAGGAGGGGATGGCTTTAACAGTCTAATGCAGGGGTCAGCAACCTTTAACACCCAAAGAGCCATTTGGACCCGGTTTCCACGCAAAAGAAAACACTGGGAGCCGCAAATACTTTTTGACATCTAAAATGAAGATAACACTGTATATATTGTTTTTTACCTTTATGCTTTGTGTGAACAACTAAGGTGTGTTGCTTATGAAATCCATGAAGTGCTATTTTATTTATGTAATTAACACATGTTGAACTCTTAAAGAAATATAACAAAAGGAAAAACACCCAGCTGAACTAAAAGGATCCATGTAGCAACAAAAACTGTTGTGAGCCGCCATCCTTATATCGCCTTTGGGCTTTTGGAGCCTTGACCTGACTTTTAAAAAATAATTGGAAAAAAAGCACTATGCTGCTACAAAATGAAAAATAGATATTTGCAAAAATCTGCCTTTGTGACCAGTTTTGATCCTGGAGATGATCTCAGGGTTTCAACCATCTTCACTAATGCTGGAAGCCCACTGGGGGAAGCCGCTGGACCAAACTGTGACTACAGCACATTTCAGAGGCAGATCTTTGCTCCTCTAACAATATGTTCCGAGCCTTATTTTTCTTTTTTGAGCAGATGAGGCAGGCAGAAAGTCAAACAGAGGAAAAAGCTTTGAATATCCAGTCAATTCTCAAACTACAAACACTCTTAAATGGCTAAAAAGGATGGGCACCAGTACAGTTTACTGATTGACCAGGTGCCCGTATGCCTTACGGCCCAAAAGCAGTGGCTGAAGTTCGAGTCCGACCTGCTGTCCCTTGCTGCATGTCTTTAACTGCTCTCTTTGCCCAAAATTAAAATAATAAAAAAAAAGGTTAACAGGAAACTTTGTAGCAGAGGCAATGTAACAGACCTGAGTCCAGGGGGGCATAAATTAGGTTTCACTTTTGACTGAGACTGCAGATTTGTACACTGGCAGCTAAAAGCCTCAAATCCTACCACATCTTATTGGATTCCTTTACAGTGACTGGGGAATCCATGACAGATCTCAGAACTCATTTTTAGCCAATTCGCTTTATGACATTGTTTATAGTCATGCTGGAAGCCCCCAGACTGAGGCCATAAAGGGATGCAGCTGGTTAGCGACAGCACTCAGATAGGCTGTGGCTGGTGTTCAGTGTGACAAGAAAAGTTTCCACGCCATCACAGACCTACTGACACCAGCAGTCTGGACTGCTGAGACAAGGAAGGCTGGTTCAGAAAGGATTCATGCTGTCGAGGGGAAGTGACTACCATCTGCAGTCTGGGACAGAAATTCAGAATTACCAGATCAGGATGCGTTCTCTCCAGTATTTGTACAGTTTCTATGAGTCTGTGCTTCCTGTGGCCACAAATTTCTATTGTTTGCCAACAAGAATTGAGGTCTTCTTCTGCTTGCTTGGCCCATCTGTCTCCAGACTTCAGATCGGCACAGATGAAGAGCTTTCCTCTCATCTTCTCATCAACAAAGCATTCCTTTCAGCAGAACTGCCCCTTATATAATCCCACGTTAGCTCTACAGACTGTTGTGGCAAACAACAAATGAGCATTTTGGATCAGACCAGCCTGTCTACTACCAACAACCATGAGAGAACAGATGAGATTTACCTTCATTCAGATGTCTGATGTGAACATTAACCCCTGACCTTCATCTGAATTTTATGCATTACACTGTAGCCTCATAGGATAATTGTACAGGTGTTCCTTATGTGTTTGGGTTTAGTGGGTCTATAATTGAGGCAAATTCACAGAGTAAGTGTTGCAACTTTAAACTCTTACCCAAAGCATTGAATGTGGCGATGTGCTCCCACATGTTACCGGGTTGATCAGGACGAGGCTGCCAAACGAGAGCGTCCACGTCATGTCGGAGGCAGAGGCACGGCATTTCGGATGGGTTCGCGTCAACCGTGAACAGGTACTGGTGACTCCCTAGATTCACCTGGAGACACACAAACATGAGGGTTTTATGTTGATGTCCCGAGGTTGTAGAGGTTCAGCAGCAAAGACAAAGGTGGTGATGGACTCGTGAAGTACTGTGATTTTTTAGTTGTACGAGGTGATTTCTTTCTGATCTCCTCCACTGCACGATGCAGATAAAACAAAACATGAAATGCTATTCCCTGTATTTTGCATCTTAACCTGAGTTCAGCAGGTTTGTTTGTATTTGCCTCATACTAAATTCTGATTAATGTGCTTGTCCTAACTCTGTGTGGTTTGCTGCTATTCTGTTCCAACTCCATTTGTTCTGGAGAGAAAACGACTGTTGTTATGACATAACTCCTTTTCGGCATCTGACTGTTCACACTGATTCCTCACTTGATGAAAACTGCCAACTTGTCTCAGAGGCTGTCAGGCGGCGTTGTCCTCCCCATCTCAATACACTTTTGACAAGCATTCAAAACGCTGCATAAACCAGCTCATAAGCTGGTGGATGATTGTAGCAAACAATGAAGAGCCATTTAGGAAGCCGTCATCTCTCCTCTCTAAAACTCATTTTCTTGCCAGTTGTGGTTGACTTGGAGTGTGAGGCTTTGGTACAGCCTCTGTGTGTGTTTATGTGGGGGAGGTGACTGATAACGATGCCACTGCCTGCCCTGTGACATGACTAGTGAATACGAAACAAACAGTGGAAATACAAATAAGTGTACCAAATTAAATTGACTTAAATCACAAGTTTGTGAGCTGCCAGAGGAGGACGAGTGCAGGTTTCATTAATTTGAAGGTTACTGCATGTGATCTCATTGATTAGTTCTCCCTCTCCCTATAAACCATTTAATGTTACTACCATGGATCTTGTAGTAAGTAAGCAGTCAGCGTGACTACATCTGATGAAAGACTTCAACAGGGAGTCAGAGGAACAATGACCTATTCAGGCCTAGACATATAAAAAAGAAAGCCTGTGATAAGATACTGAGTAATCTCTGCTATAAAACAGTACCACTGCATACCAATACATGCTTCACATTTGAAAACATCACCGTTAAACGCAGTTTCAGCTGTATTAAACTATAAAAGTGACAATTAGCACTACATTGGCTCAATACTGGCTCTGCTGACTAATACTGACATACCAACATCCAGGGTTTCTGCATACAAATTACATGCCTGGTAGGATCACTACCACCTGTGGCTTTTAATATATGAATCAAAGAAACATTTTTTAGACCAGAGTTAGAAGTTAGCTAATGGTAAGTCCTTAAAAAATTAATCACATAACCACACACTGTAAGGTTTATGCAACAGCTGCCATAAATTAACAGTACTGGTAATTATCAAAAATTAAGTTCTGTTTCTATAGCTCTTTGATTGAAATTACTTTTTTGTAACTAAAATATAATTATTGTTATTATCCATGAATTTCAAATAGCACATTATTTTTTCATTCAGATGCCAAATTACAGACATTTACTTGCATCCCAGAACATAAAAATTAGTCCCAGTGGTTTAACATGCTTGACTGATTTCTAGGGACCCGAATAAAATTTGGGTTTAAAAATGTGAACTCAGTTTGCTATTTGCCTAATAAATAGCATCATTTTTTTTTTTTTAAAGATTTTTAAAAATCTGTTTTCTTGTTTTTTATTACATGTGGTCTCATATATTTGTTAAGCACTGTAGGCGAACCTGTTTTTGCCTGTTCTTAGCATGATTATTGTACATAAAACTACCTACGTGTGGATGAGGTAAATAAAACTATTTTCAGAATACTAATATTCTGCTGCTTGTTTCCAGGAAAGGAAAAAAACAAAAAACAGAAAAACAATCTTAAGCCTTTTATTGCATTATTTTCACAAACACCTTTCTCTGCAGGGGGTTCAGGTCTCACCTTACAAGCTGTGGCAATTTAAACCCAGACAAAAAGTAAACAGAGTGACACTAAAAAGATTATAGAAATAGTGATTGTATTAGTATTGTATTGTATTTTGTATTGTATTCTACTTTAGCTTCTTCACAAAGCCTTTATTGAATAAGAAGGATTTAACTGAAGGGAGCAGTGGATTATCCTTCTGAATCCAGAATTCCTGCTAATTCCTGTATTAGCTTCAACACGGAGATACAATATTCACAACTGAGAGTGATAAAAAAAAAATGTAAAAGAACAGGCGGAGCTCTTAAAGAAACAGAGGACTTTTGTCTGTCAGTAGGAAAGGTTCAATCTAATGCAGCAACAGTATAGGAAAGAATAAGGTGAATGTCTCACTGTCTCATCTTTTCTTCCTTCATCTTACGTCAGTTTTCCTGCATCTCCACAGAACGTGCACATAAGAAAATGCATTAAAAAAAGGCATTAAGGCCACTGAATATGATTAAGAACCGGGGGTGGTTAAGTTGCCACAATACATACTGCTTAAATGGACCTAAAGAGAAGTGCTTTATGCATTCAGATCGTTTTTGTTTGAGATGCTCTTTGGAAAGGAGAAGTTTATATAGAATATATACAAGTATTCCAAGGCACTTACTTTCAAACGACATTTAAAATGCATTAGTTTTCATGTGTAATCTAAAAGAAACAACCTCCCTGATGAAGGCTTATAAACTGAACTTGGCATTTTTTAAGTTAAACATAACTTTTAAAAAAATGGCCTGTGTATTGCTACAGTGGAAATTCCTCAAAAAGACACACTCTCCATTTTTATTGTTCTGATCAGTTTGAAGTGAGCAGGGTTCAGCTGATGTCATGCATGTATGCACCAATCAGGATCTTATGAATGAAAACACAATGAAAAATGTGTCTTCAATAAAATAAATTAATAAAAAAAAATGGATGACTTGTTTAATTATTCTTTATTTCTAGGCTGAGGTATTACCCTTTCATTTCATCATGATGTCACCATAGCTCTGTGAAAAGCCTTCAGTTGATCCAAAACACTGGGACTACAAAATCATATTTCTCCATTTAAGCATCTCTTCACTAACTTTTTGTAAAATCCAGAATACAAAATAAAACCCTTCTCCCTTAATGACCAAGCTCCATCATATCTTAAATATCTCATAGCACCATATTATGGCAACAGAGCAGAACTTAGCCTTCAACTATCGGGCTCCTCCTCTGTAGAATCAGCTAGTTCGCCTTCCTGCAATGTCAACAAATGCCATTTTTGTCACATCTGCAAGCATAACTCAGTTACACAGCAGGCCTCCTTTTGTGTCACTCCCAATTCTTGACTGTCAATCCCAACTTCCCATCAAGAGAGATGATTTTACTCCAAATCATGATCCAAGTATTTATTGCCTACATTTAGTGTGAAACAAAACAAATGAAAAAGAAGCAAAAAAGCAAACCACGGTCTCCTGCTCGATATACATGCTACTTAAGACTGAAATGTTATCTCTTATAAGCAAATACCGCTGATGCCAGTGCATCAAAGGCACTGATCCCAAAGGAAACCTTATGCATACTGGGGAGATGCAGGTGGCATCTGAAAACATCACATTATATTATGTACCAGGATTAGAACATGTTGGTGGAAGCACTATTTGGCATTAACATTTGGTCTTCTCTTTACAGCACCTCATACTTTTTCCTCTTTGTTCTTTTTTACCTGAACCATAACTGTACATAGAGGTAGTGCAGGTACTGTATCTTTTGGATGCAGAGCAACATGTTTTTGTTCTGCAGTCACTCGCGCCTACAACCTGCCCAGTGTGGGTTTGTCATTGCACAATACTCATCTATTCATTCTGCTCTCTTTTCACTCCAAATAGTCGACAGCCACCCACCCTGTGGTTGGTTCTGTCAGAGATTTCATCCAGAAACCAATCCAAGCCTTTTTCCTCACACATACTGCTGCTTCCTTAACCCTTTGAGGTCTCAATTGTCACCGTGATGACATCAACCCTAAACATAAGCAATCAAAATATGTAATTTTAGCTTTAATTTAATTGCTCTCCCAAGTTTTGGTTATTCTTAAGGTTGAAAACATCCAGTTCAGAGACCTTTGATCTGTATCTCAGTGCTCAATCACTGCTTTTAACTTCAAGAGAAAGACCATGACATGGTTAAAAAGCTGCGTAAATAAGCCAGTCTGTGAGTTAAGACATTTTTAGGTATATTATATAGCGGTTGCATAATATATGCACAATGCAAGGTACTGCCACTGAAGCCTGTATAGAAAAGTACTTAATAATTACTCATACCTGCTAACATTTTCAAAAAAAGCAAAAAAACCTGTCAGTAAAAGCTGTTTTATTTTTAATCAAATGGTTTATAGATGATGACAGGAAGTGGGAACTTGGTATTGCAGAAAAGGGGAAAAAATGCATCTGTATGCAGGGGCCAGATGTCTGTTATAACAGCTGAAATGCCAACTCCCTCTCATCACTGCTGCCGTCACGCTCTTAGAAGGCTGCTGCTCACTCGCCTTTACAGAGAGAGGACAAAGCGTTGTTTACTTACACTCTAATCAGCCCGAGACGCTCAATTTTATCTTTTAAAAACCATCCAAGTGTTTTGTTTGACAGCAAGGGAGCCAGCTGCACCAAAGGGCAGTCAAATATGACCTTCAGTTATAACCAGAGTGTAAAATCAAAGCCTTTTTTTAGGAAATTGCATATCATAAATGTGTGACTCTACCTCCACCTGAGGAGGCTGGGATGTCTCTCCCAGTGATTGTGCGTGTTTGTGTTGTAATACCCATTGATCAAACCCCCCCAAAAACAAACTGCAGTTCAGGGAAGCTCTTTGTGCTCTGCAATTGTCAGATGACTAGTTTGTAGAATCACACCTGTCCTGGTCGACAATGCAACACCTGAACAGATGCCAGCTTCACACCACATTTGTATCTTCACACTGAAATTAAGCACCTCTACACTGCCTCTCGGGCCAATTGAAATAAAAAAAAGTTAAGTTTTGTAGCTGTTTCACAGTGATTTCCTCGTTGCTGTAATGAAATACACGAAAATACAAGGTACACAGTCGTCCAATCTTGATTGTAAACCTTGAGAATGACACACCTGTCTTTCTGAGAGTGTTCCTAACTTGATTAGATGTTGTGAAGGTGTCTTTGTAAACTATTCCAGTGAACACCTACTATATACAAGTTCAATACTTGGAATCAGCTGAAGATATTTGCTGAATTTGTAACAAATAAAAAATGTGATAGTGTTTGGAAGAAAGAATTTTTACAAGTCTAACAAATTATAAATTAAACTGCACGACCAGTACCAGTCTAAATGAAAGGATTAGAAGGTCAGAACAATGTGAATTTCCCATTGTGTCTTAGATAAGACAGATCTCTCCTTTAATTATTTATTTATTGTTTGTAAATTATAAGTCATAACGGTTCTGGCAGAATTTGCTTAAAATTATTAAATTTAAGTTGCCTTTGATGTAATAGCTGAGGAACCAAGATAAAATATAATAAATAACAGTGCGGTAGTCTGTTTCACAATGTCATCATTGTTTTGTCTCATCATAAATGCAGTGCACTCGCTTTCTAATGAGAACTGGCTTCTGTCGCTCCTTAAAAGCCCATATTTGCACTTAGTGACTGTGATGTTGACTGCATTAGGAAGGGTTCACAGGCAGTCATGGCCAGGATGTTAACATATAGAAATTTGCAGAAATTTGCTCGTTTCTGAACATTTTAGCAATCTTATACTAACCCCAACAGGGTTAAACTGAGTTCCCTTCCAGACATAAAGTCATAACAGTATGACATTCAAAGGTCGGACTGTTCGTAATAACTCTACCTCATCCAAGCAGGAAATTGCTGGCAAATTTAACAGCAACAAAGAGCGTAGAAGAGCTCTGAACAGACGAAGCGCTGACAGACTGCCATCAACAAACAGAAAACTTTTTCACAAGAAAGAGCAAAACACCCATTCTCAGAACATTCAAATATATCTTATAACTTAAATGTCTGAAAACGTTTCAATCCAATTATCATTTTATGGTAACAAATGATATCATAAAATACTTTCTGATCCTGCTGCACAGCTTACATGATGCTGAGATAAGCACGGCTGCAAAATCCATTACAGGTGTCCAAAGTAGATGTGACTCAGCCTCCATCTGAGGAAAGCACACAAAAACCATTCTTCATCTTTTTCAGGTGGGATCAGAACCGCAGACAAACACACAGTCAAAGGTGGCAAATTAATAGGAGGAGCCCAAATTTTAAGCTAAAAGGCTTTCTGAAAAAGGTCAGGTATCCTAGTGGGCAGGCAGGCGGCTGAAGGATTAAGGTGGATAAAATGAGGTACGGAGCCAAAGAATGGAAAAGTAAGGCTTCCTGGATGAAATCCTGTACACAGACACGCTCACGCATCCATGTACACACACACACACACACACAAACACACAGATTTAGCCTTCCTTCAAAAGACTGATGGAACAGAAACAACTACAATCAAACTTATTTAAGAGCTGCAGGTTGCCTGGTTGTACTATTTGCAGAGTAAATGAAGGGAGAAACATTAAAGGGCTTTTATTCCTATTTAGCCCTTCATCACAGTCTGAGCAGAAACACTGTACTGGACACTCACTAGTTGTTATTAGGCTTTCATTAAATAATGAAAGGCTTCAATTTTACAGAGTTTTTGTGACGGGGAATTTTTCATTATGAACACAGGAATTATTTTGCCCAAACGAAACACAGAAAAGTGAAAAGGGAACATCAGTGACGGATGTACTGTGGTCTAATATTCACACATGAATAGAGCTTTTGCAATTGGCTATATACAGTATCCGGGCTGGTGGAAGACAAACATCCAGTTATGCTCCTTCAGAAGTGAGGTTGAAACTGCTGCTTTTACAAACACGTCATCGAGTGGAGTGTGCAATAGGATGTTGTTGGGTTTTTTTTTATAAATGTGAAAGCATACTTGACATGTCCTTAAAATACAAATGCAAAACCCATTAAATCCTTTCTTTCCTTATCAACTGTGAATCAACTAAAATAGATGTTGTTCTAAAGAAACTGCAAACTGTGACGTCCGTTTTTCACCTTGGGGCGAATAATGGACAACAAAGACAAAGTTGCTAATTTCTCGTCATGCAAACTGAATGCATTCAAGAAGCAAAAAAAATGCAAATAATATAGGGATGATATTTCAGTGTGCAGCTTTACAAACCTTCTGTTGGAAGAGTGCAGTAAAAACATTATTTAACACTTTGTATTTTTGCTTGTTTGGTGTGAGAGGAAATAAAAAGTCACTTATTTGTTACATTTGTTTAAAATGTAACAAATGTTACAAATGTTTAAAAAGGATAAAAAGTAGCCACAAAACTCGGTGACCCATGTGACTGATTTGCAACTGGTTGCTGGTAGTCCCGAGGCGAAATTAGTCCTAAAAAGGATGTAGTCCTGCACCGAAAACCTCCTTACAATTGTTTTGGTTGCTAGCAGATTCCCACGGATGACAATAGTTTGCATGAAAGACATCGACTCATCTAGAAACATCTAGTCTCCATCTACTCTCAGAGTGCTGGTGAACTTCAAAAATGCGATGCAAACTGTGAAGGGTGACCGTTCACTTTCAAAGTAAAAACTGTGCATTTCAAAATATGATGACTGCGGTCAGCGAGGCTCAACTTTTAATTTTAAGATCAACATTTGGTTTCTGGTTTGTTTTACACTTCAAATTTTAAATGGACTGGATCTTTCTTACCTTCTACTCTGCCTGAGCACTCAAAGCACTCCATACTTCAAGCTTTCTATAGATAAATGAAAAGAATTTCATCTCTTTTGTTTAACTATTATATACACAATCACACTTTCTAACTTTCCAAATAGAACTGATATGAAGACACATAGCAGCTGCCTCACTCAAGGTTAAAAAACATGAGACAGCAAGAAAAGAAAGACTTTTCTGGCATACACCATTATCAAAATGCTAATGCTAAAATTGATTCTCCCTAAAGACTGTCTGGGTTTTGACAAAAGGCGCCCTAGTGATCCAAAGTGTTTTATATTCAGTGGACAGATACCATCAATCTCTCTGGTGACAAGTCCACATCGTTGTCCATACAAAAGGAAAAAGTCAATATATGACTCAGCTGTGATCTGAACAACAATATAAAATCCCCTGAAACAACCAGAAAAAAATGACAGGAAAATGAAAGCAAAGATCTCAGACATCAGAAAGCAAATCTGCACTTTGATGCAGCACATGAGATCAGATCCATTTGTCAGCGATGCACAGTGCCTCTAACCACTTGACCACCCAACGTGGAGCCATGTTGCTCCTTGATGAATATATTGTGCACACACAGGTTTATAAGAATAGCCATCAGGTACAACGTTTCACCTTCTTACTATTCATATCACGAGGATGAGTGATGAAGTAGGTGTGCCTGTTCTTCTTCAGTGGGCCTTTGTGGTGCTCTCTGATCAAGTGCCTTGTTAAAGGGCAATGCCAACAACAGCTCATTCACCGGGGCAGACGCTGAATACAAACATGCTCACACAAAGCATCAGGTAGCTAACAGTGTGCTTGAAGGAAATAACGGATGGACAGAGGTGACAGCTGTCTGGAAATGTTAAATCTGAGGGCTCAGAATTGAAGAGCTGGAGACTCAAAGTGTTTACCGGTGAAGAAGAGAAAGGATACTCACCACCTGAGTGGGCTTGAGTGACTGCTCATCAAAGTGTGTGAGGCTAAAGCTGTCTTCAGGAAACCCATCGCAGTCCTCCAGCTCCTGAGAGTTACAAGGGGGCTTGTCCCTGTCAGGGTTTCCATTCTGGACAAAAAAAGAAAGCAAGACAGAGGCCATGGTTACACTTGCTTTGCATTTATTAACATGTAAAAGGCAGAGCTAGCACCAAGAGTCTCAAGTGGACCCAGACGATACTAACGAAGGGCGAGGATTAGAGAGGAGCTGCCTAAAAATGCTGATGAACAGGCAACTGTGAGCGACTCTTGAAAACTAGAGAGCTACGATGTGTACAAGTCGTCCAGAGGAAGAGGGCTCAGAGCAGCTGAAGAGGAAGGGAGCAGAGATGGGAGACCTTAGGGGAGGAGGGGATGTTAAAAGAAAGAAGAAATGTAAGAGAGGTCATGAGAAAACCTCCAAAGAAAGCAAAGCCAATATTTCAAACACATACTGCTGAGTGATTTAACCACACAGAGGGTCGGGTGAATATAAACTGCTTAAAGATTTTCCCACACCTTCTATACCAAGAAACCCTCTCTACCCATCTATTTTAATACGTATGCACTATATATATAAAACACAAGTATATAATATGTGGCAGTGTGACAAATCAGAGAAAAAGACAGCTTTAAAGGAAATTGATGTTTACAAGAGTATTGTTGTAACATGAGGAATAACTTACTTATCAGGAACATTAAAAAAAACATCTCATTGATAACTTCCCAGTTATCCTTGAATAAGTTTAAGTTGTCATGAAACTCCACTTTTACCATTACGATGGTTTAAAAAAACCTATAATATCTTTATATTTCAATCATATAGTATAGCAGTAAAACCATTTTTGTATTTCTGTAATCTGCCAGTATAGTACATGCAAACTCTTCAGTTGAAATTATATTTTTAATGCCTAAAATATAATAATGTAATTAATAACTACATTTTGCACAGCCTCCATCTTGGATCATGCTAGCTGTGGTAAACTTCTGCCTCTATGGATCTGGTAAATGTGCTGCCATGATTGGAGCCTCTTTGCTGTCTTTTAACCTGGCCTTTTCTAGCCACTGGTAGAATGTTCGATCGGGGCTCAAGAGTTGGGAGTTCGCCTTGTAATCGGAAGGTTGCCGGTTCGAGCCCCAGCTTGGACAGTCTCGGTCGTTGTGTCCTTGGGCAAGACACTTCACCCGTTGCCTACTGGTGGTGGTCAGAGGGCCCGGTGGCGCCAGTGTCTGGCAGCCTCGCCTCTGTCAGTGCGCCCCAGGGTGGCTGTGGCTACAATGTAGCTTGCCATCACCAGTGTGTGAATGTGTGTGTGTGTGTGTGTGAATGGGTGGATGACTGGATATGTAAAGCGCTTTGGGGTCCTTAGGGACTAGTAAAGCGCTATATAAATACAGGCCATTTACCATTTCATGTCACCCACCTCCTCCACCTGTGGATGGTAAATCATCTCTAACACTCACTCACTCAACACTGGAGACGTCCAGGCATTGTGAGGAATTTTCCTGTCTTAACATCAGTATTACTCCAGCTGGGTTTCTGATGACCAATAGTGTGCATGTACTGATAGTTTGGATCTTATTCCTGCCAACTGGCTTTTCAGCGCCTGTTTTAACTTGTGAAAGGTATTTGGCTGAATCTTCATCATGGTGCCTGTTGGCCTGTGGTATACCCATGTCAACATGAACCAAGATCTCTAAAGAATATTTCCAGCAGCTTAATAAATCTATGGCTCTTTAATAACATCATATCCAATAAGCTCTATGTCACAGATATTTTAAGTCTAATTCTTCTTGCTCGTGGGATGGAGGGATTTTGTTTTACTTCAATGCAATCCTGCAATGTCAACTTTGAATTAAAAGTATATAAAAATACAAAGTTTCTTTCATACTTTGTATTCTAAGGAGCTTGGAAAGAAAAATGACTGGACTTCTTTACATTTTTTGAGGATGTTTCACCTCTCATCAGAGAAGCTTCTTCAGTTCATTCATTCATTTTCATATGTATGTGTTTCATACCACCACTCCCGTCTTTAATTTTAATTTGCTGTCATTAAAAAATATACATAATAAAAATATACAGAAACTGGACAGGATGGGGCTAGTCATTTAGAATATTGGTTGTACAGATAAAAGATGTTTCTCATTATATTTAGCACTGGATTTAATCAGTGTAATGTGAAGAGTGAGCCTCACCAAGTCTTCAGAGGTAAGGTGAGTCAGTCTTTCATGAATGAGGGCGGCCTGCTCATCACTCATCACATACTCCCCTCTCTTGTCGCCCATCACCAGCTCCGGCCACATGGGCCCCTCACCACGCTTCTGCAGGGTCACCTCCAGGCTGGGGACAGAGTCGGAGAATACAAAATTACAAATCATACATGTATTACTCATTAGCAAAAGGGCTGTCGATGAAATAGCATTACATTTAAGCACATAATGTGCAAACAGGCAGCTTCAGAAAGCTCACTAAGCGATTTTCTAAATTACACAAGATGGTTTAAGCTGCAAGTTCTTCTTCCACAATTTAAGAAACTATCTGAGAGCCTGCAGAGTATTTATAGTACTTTGGATGAAAATGATGCAATCAATGAGTAAACATCCAATCAGTAGCAGCTTAATAGGCTAATTTCCAGTGATGATGACAAAGGTCATAGAAAGGCTTGGAAAGATTGAGACGGGCAGAAACAGTTTTGACATGAATCGTCTTTCTCTGAAGCAAGAAGTGTCTGAGGCTGTGCTGCAGAATACATCAAGGAGAAAAACTGGAATGTTACCAACTCCTATCCTAATATCATTAAGAAGCTGCAGTATTACTTCTCGTAAAAAGATCGTCTCTGTCCTTTCAATGGAATGACTGAAATTAAGACTAAATTTACAATAAATCAAAATAACTGCAACATCATAAAGCCTTAGTTTGAGGTGTATTTTGAGTTTTTTGAAATAATTAATCCAGGAACTCAATTAATGCAATTTAATTCATGTGGTGGGAATTTCCAGCTTTGGGTGAGTTGTCCGGCTGCTCTCATTTGCTACTTTTCTTACACGATTTCAAGCTGAATATTTTAGAGATTTATTTCAAACTTTTGACAAGACTAGATAATAAAGAAAGAGAAAATGAGTGGCAGATTGATCAGGATCAATAATAAACAATAGCTGGGCCACTTCTCCAATATGTTTGACAAAGCTTTAATGTTTACTATCAAATTCAAACAAAAAGCTTGTAACTCTAGCAGCTAATGTATTAAAATCAAATGCAGCACAAATTGTTTCTGCATACTTATTTATTACTAAGAATAAAATAAACATTTCGGTTTCAATTTTGTCCATTTACACTTAAAATCTATAATAAACACCTTAATAAAGGAAATTATTATTTAAAAATCGGGCAGCATCGTGGAGCGGTGATTAGCACTGTTGCCTAACAGCAAGAAGGTCCTGAGTTCGACTTCACCACCTGGCCGGAGCCTTTCTGTATGGAGTTTGCATGTTCTCCCCATATTTGCGTTGGTTCTCTCTGGGTACTCCGGCTTCCTCCCACAGTCCAGTGACATGCACATGCGTGGGTTGAGGTTAACTGATCATTCTAAATTGCCCATAGGTGTGAATGGTTGTCGGTCTCTATGTGTTAGCCCTGTGATACCCTGCGGGCGATAATAGACGGATGGCTCTTTTCAAAACTGCATTTTATATTTACTTGTGTTAT
Source organism: Aulonocara stuartgranti (assembly GCF_965226115.1). Taxonomy (NCBI): domain Eukaryota; kingdom Metazoa; phylum Chordata; class Actinopteri; order Cichliformes; family Cichlidae; genus Aulonocara; species Aulonocara stuartgranti. The sequence goes on from NC_138957.1 coordinate 29,383,158, forward strand.
CTGGGGTGGCTGTAGCTCAGGAGGTAGAGTAGATCATCTACTGGTCGGAGGTTTGTGGTTCTATCCCTGGCTCCTCCAGTCTGCATGTCAAGTATCCTTGGGCAAGATACTAACCCTAATCCTAAACCCTAATCGATGATTGGGTGAATGTGGTATGTTGTATAGGGCGCTTTGAGTACTCCGGGAGAGTAGAAAAGTGCTATATAGGAATCAGTCCATTTACCATTTATCTCTGCCTAATATTTACATTTTTCTAAAGTATGAAAAATATGAAATAATAATAATAATAATAATAATAATAATAATAATAATAATGAAGGGGGCAAATGCTTTTTCACAGCACCGAGGCTCCACAGTCACTGCAAAGTACTACGTGCTTTTTTCTTTTAAGCAAATGCAGCATAATGAACTACGTTGGTGTGTAATCGTGTTTCCTTGTAATGAAATTACCGCCGGTCACTGGTATAAATGGTGCACAGAGTGATTGTAAAGTTTCACATTTCACAACATGCAGCTTAACAGTGTCAAAACACAGTGATGATCATCAGTTCAATGAGCATGTCAACCAAATCGTTTTCAGTCAGCAGCAACATTATGCAATGTTAATTAAATATATCAGAGACAGTGAAGTAACAGAAGCTGGCAATTAGGCTGTAAGCATGCGATATTATGACATTCACATAAGTTTAGCTGACTGATTCAAATAAATTGAATCTGTTACAGTCAGTTGTTACAGCCCACTTTGTGAGCAGCAATATAAAAGGCCGACTGACAGCAGAGTTTACAAAATAAGAGTTTTATCTAAATAAACTTTCAGTCATTTGACTACAGAGGGGTGGCGGGTGGGGAAGCTGTGATTACGGTTTCCCAGACTGGGCCTATAACCATTTATTCTCCTTCTGCAGTCTAATGGTTTTCAGTAAAATGTTTTCCTCTTGTTGCAGTTATCTCTCACTGCGTCATTTGGGGATGTTCGGCCTCTCATAGAGAGGCCGAACTGCTGGCACCGGGGTGCACATAAGTGGTCCGCAGGTGCGCATTCGAGGCGTGCAGCAGATAAGAAGTTGCAACGTGCGTTTGCGTACATATAAAAGGCACTGTTTTTGTCCGCTAGAGTGGGATTTTGTGGCATATTCTGCACCACATCTCTGTGCGGTCATCATCTGTTTGAAGCCAGCTCACCTCCTGCAACCACTTTTCCGAGAATAGGCACTTCTTTTTGCGGTTCAGACTCCTTCTGACATTTCTTTGGAGGTGGAGGAACACCAAAGTGCGCCCCAGGGCAGCTGTGGCTACAATGTAGCTTGCTATCGCCAGTGTGTGAATGTGTGTGTGAATGGGTGGATGACTGAATGTAGTGTAAAGCGCTTTGGGGTCCTATGGACTAGAAAAGCGCTATACAAATGCAGGCCAGGCAGGCCAAAGTAATTGCTTAAAGTAGCTTCTTCGACATCTTTAAGAGTTCTAAACAAATGTCTATCCCCCTCCAGAAAATCTTATGTACGCAAACTTGCAACTTCTTATCTGGTGCCCGTCTTTTATTTTGACAGCGAATGCGCACCTGTGGACCACCTATGTGCATCCCTGTGCTGGCATACTGCCTCCACAATGGTCTTGCTGTGCGCACCACGTTATAGAAAGTCAGGAGGTGTCATACAATCTGACACTACACCAAAGCAGCTATGACATTACTTTTGGCAAATGGCCCCACGCTCAAGGACAGCAAAGGCAACATGAAACTTTGTGTTAACAAAATTATCCCAATGCACGGCCCAAAGACTTGCACTGCCTGGGTACAGCCAGCAGGGGGCTGCACATGGATACAAGCATCTCTAAAGACAAGTTTGAAGCTGTTTAGTTGAAAAGCAAGAAGACCTTCTGCTCACAGCTGATGTCACCACTGCTGTCACCTCAGCCAAGTGAAGGTTAATTTTAATCTGATAGGTTCTGCTGTGAGGCAGGCAAGGCAGAAACCAGAGACAGAAGGCAAAACATGGATGCAGAGGGAAGAGAATGGGGATGCAAAAAGGGTATAAACAACGTCCCAGTAATTTAACGCACAGACAACCAGAACATAAAGAAAACAAAAGACCAGAATCTCAACAATACAGAACTATAATGCAAAGATAATCAAAACAAGAAAACCCATGAATGTCCGCATAACTCAAAAGTGTGGACCAACAACAATTTGCCTTCTACCAACAATACATGAAAAGCCTGCAAACTAAATGCTTTCTGTATATAAGAGACCTAGGTTTCAGTAAGATATTGCTAACCATGGTCCACTTTATCATTGCTCACTCACTGAATCCAAGCATAATATAGCACAATGTACCTCATGAAGAGATCTGCCTCGGTTTTCTGAATGACATCACTCCCTCTATTCTGATTTTACTGATAAAAATAGTGAACTTTCTACAGCGTTCATCTGTGTGCGCACACTGCAGCTTCTCTCTGGCCTTCAGACTCCGGTCTCATTCTTACTCTATTGTATTGCTGAATGTTATGAAATCAGTCTATATTTGGGCAAAAATGAGAAGATATAAAAGAGACAAAAAAGGCAGCTTCTTAATTCACTTCAGGGCACATGGAAGAAAAATGGTGCTCAGCTGTCTGTCTATGAAGCGTATAACACACTAGTACTGAGAAAATGTTCAATCGAAACAATGGAAGAACAATTGGGGGAGTGTTTTCAGGTATTTGCATTAAATACAATAATTAAAATTCAGTCTGCAAAGAAACAAAAATACAATTTCACATTTTTTTAAAACAGGAAACAAATAAACTGTGTATTTTGCTGTCTACCATAAACTGTTACGGACAACAGTCAGCACTGCCGACAGAGGTGCGATTTCTGTAAGATATTCCGAGCTCAGAAGAACTTCCGGATATGAACTTCATCCCAACCTCACACACACAGAATAAAAGAAAGTGACACTGATGGTAAAATGTATCTCTGAGAGATAATCAGGCTTAGAGAATACAAAATAAAATGATAGCTTCTCACATTCACCTCCATGATTTAGTTTTGTTTTTTTTCTCTGGACACAACAAAGACAGACAGACAAATGCATTCATACTCCCTGCCTCTCAGATACAAGAGCCTTTAAAGTTATCAAGGATTATCAGAAATAGACTGTGTAATAATAATAATAATAATAATAATAATAATAATAATAATAATAATAATAATAATGGATACTTTATTGATCCCCATGGGGAAATTACTTGTTTTTCTCTGCATTTGACCCATTCACTCAGTGAAGCAGTGGGCAGCCCACTAAGCAGGCGCCCGGGGAGCAGTGTGTAGGGACGGTACCTTGCTCAGGGGTACCTCAGGGTAGCCGTTAAGTGGATTCGAACCGCCGACCTTCCGATCATGGGGCGACCACTTTACCTACTGAGCTATCCCTGCCCCTTGGTTTAACGTGGTTTCACACTGAATGGAGCACTGGAGGACTTGTATTGAAGGAACAGGAAGCAAAGATGGTAATAAAAATAAAAGGTTTTATACCAGAGGATGTGACTCAACTCATATTGAGTACTGGATCAGCAGAGCCAATTTATATGAAAAGTATTCAGCACTAACTGAATCATAGTGGATGAAGTTTGTGTTTGTCAAATGATGGACGGAAGATGTTACAATACCCTTAGTCAAGTTTAAATTAGTTTAATTTAAACGGGAACGGGAATGAGGATCAGCACCTCCAAATCTGAGACCATGGTTCTCAGCCGGAAAAGGGTGGAGTGCCCACTCCGGGTCAAGGATGAGTTCCTGCCCCAAGTGGAGGAGTTCAAGTATCTCGGGGTCTTGTTCGCGAGTGATGGGAGAAGGGAGCCGGAGATCGACAGACGGATTGGGGCTGCAGCTGCAGTAATGCAGACGCTGCACCAGTCCGTCGTGGTGAAGAGGGAGCTGAGTGTAAAAGCGAAGCTCTCAATTTACCGGTCGATCTACGCCCCTACCCTCACCTATGGCCACGAGCTGTGGGTAGTGACTGAAAGAACGAGATCGCAGATACAAGCGGTGGAAATGAGCTTCCTCCGAAGGGTGGCTGGCCTCTCCCTTTGAGATAGGGTGAGAAGTTCGGCCATCCGGGAGGGGCTCAGAGTAGAGCCGCTGCTCCTCCACATCGAAAGGAGCCAGCTGAGGTGGTTCGGGCATCTGACAAGGATGCCCCCTGGGCGCCTCCTGGGTGAGGTGTTCCGGGCATGTCCCACCGGGAGGAGGCCCCGGGGCAGACCCAGGACATGCTGGAGAGATTATATCTCTCGGCTGGCCTGGGAACGCCTTGGTGTTCCACCGGATAAGCTGGAGGAGGTGGCTGGGGAGAGGGAGGTCTGGGCCTCTTTGCTTAAGCTGCTGCCCCCGCGATCCGGCCTCGGATAAAGCGGATGAAGATGGATGGATGGATGGGAAGTCTGATTTCTGAGAAAAGCTCCGTAAAGCCTTTTGTGGCTTCAAGATAACAAATGTGATCCAGCTCGCTTGTTGAGGATGACAATTGGGAAACTAGACAACATGTGGACATCGTGTACTCCTGCACTGATAGGAGTCACTTTTCTTTTCTTTTCTTTTTTTACTGTCAGTCATAACTCAAACAGTAACACGCGGGTGGAAGAATATTTTGCCGCAAGAGAGATTGGAAGGCTTGGCCCCAGGTCTTCACTGACCAAGAATATTTTAAGTGAGTGTCAGCGTTTCACTACTTCCTGCCTGAGTTTAGTCCTGCTTTCCTTATCCGACACTTTTGTGAAAGCTCTGCTTACAGGTCTGCATGCAGAAGTTTGTCCAATTCAAGGTGCCTCTTTCCCAGCGGCCCCAATTTATTAATAAATAAATATTCTTGAATAACTCAAAGCCAGGCTCATTACCTAGAAGCAATTTCAATTCAATTTAATTCAATTTGCCTTGAAACACATAAGCAGGAGCTACTGACCCTGAAAGCACAGCTAGCGGGGTCACCGAAGATATAATAACACTCAGTGAGTCTGCTAAACACTGTCAAAAAAATCCCACATAATGTGATTCAGTGTTGTATAAAGAAAACTGAAAATAAAGCCCAAAAAGCAACTGAAAGACAATTTTCTATGCAATACATGGATTAGATCATGTTTATGTTACATTTGTTATATATGTTATACCCCAGGATCTCAAAGTGGTGCTTTTGGGCCAATGGCAACCCCAGAAGTGTGAGAAAGAAGAAAATTGCATTACTGTACATTTCACTCATCTATGCTGGTGTCACACTATGATACTGCAGAGCAGTTTATGACAAAGGGAGTTTTTCTCTTTGGTTTCATCTGTTCACTTGTAGCCTTCAAAGCAGACTGAACTTATGTAACACTGAAAGTTTCAGTTGGTTTCATAACATTTAACATCTTATTCTTCTTTAAAATATATATAAAATAGCGCAAAAATGAAACATCATACACTGAATTGAGACTTATAACCATAATAAACAAAATATATTATGTTTCCAGACATCATCGTGACAAATAACTTTTCCAGTCCTGAATTTCTTTATTGTGTACTACACCAGCGGTCCCCAACTCCCAGGCCACAGACCGCTTTGGTACCAGACCGCGAGAGTTCAAATTCAAATTCAAATTCACATTTTATTTGTCACACACACACAACCATACACAGTATGACATGGGGGTGAAATGCTTGTAGCTGTACAATGCCCGACCATTAAATGACAGAAGAAAAGTTTTACAATATTTACAATTTACTACAAAAATTTACAAATTAACTTAGGAATTTACAGTAAAGAATGTGCAAATAGCAGAAGAGATTATAAAGATAAGGATTATAAATTATAGGAATTATAGGATTATAGGAAATGTGTGGTGGTGCGTGTGGTGACGTGTGTGAGAGTCCAGTCTTATAGTGATGTGTTGGGAGAGTCCAGTCCTACACCTGGTTCAGGCCCCGAATAGCCTGGGGGAAGAAGCTCCTCTTCATTCTCTCTGTTTTGGCCTTAAGGGAGCGGAAGCGCTTCCCAGACCTCAACAGTGAGAAGAGTCCATTGTTGGGATGGGAGAGGTCCATCATAATCTTCCTAGCTTTGGACTTGCACCGCTTGGTGTAGATGGACAGCAGGTCAGGGAGCTCTGATTGAATGATGCGTTCTGCCGAGCGCACCACCCTTTGCAGATCTCGTCTGTCCTGCTTGGTGCTGTTCCCAAACCAGGTGCAGATGTTTGACGTCAGGACGCTCTCGATGGTGCAGGAGTAGAAGTTCTTGAGCACCTTCAGTGGCAGATGGAAGTCTCTAAGTCTTCTGAGGAAGAAGAGACGCTGACGGGCTTTCTTAACCAGGGTGTTGATGTGACAGGACCATGACAGATCCTGAGTGATGTGGACACCCAGGTATCGGAAACTGTCCACTCTCTCCACTGGCGTGCCACTGATGATGAGGGGTTTGTAATTCCTCGCCTGCTTTGTAGTGAAGTCCACGATCAGCTCCTTAGTCTTGCTGATGTTTAGGAGGAGGTTATTCTCCTGGCACCAGGTCTCCAGGTTCCTAATCTCCTCCAGGTAGGCCGTCTCGATGTTGTCGGAGATCAGGCCCACAACAGCAGTGTCGTCAGCAAACTTGACAATGGAGGTGGTGTCGGATGTGGCTACACAGTCATAAGTGTACAGTGAGTACAGCAGGGGGCTTAAAACACAGCCCTGAGGCACTCCAGTGCTGAGTGAGATGGAGGGGGAGACTTGTTTTCCTACCCTCACTGATTGGGGTCTGTCTGTGAGGAAGTTGAGGATCCACTGACACAGTGATGAGCTGAGTCCTAGATCCGTCAACTTGGTGAAAAGCTTAGAGGGAATTATTGTGTTGAATGCTGAACTGTAGTCCACGAACAGCATCCTAACATAATTCCCTCTGCCAGTGTCCAGGTGACTCAGGGATGTGTGGAGCAGGTGAGATATGGCATCGTCTGTGGAACGATTAGTCCGGTAAGCAAACTGAAGTGAGTCGATGGTGGGAGGAAGTGAAGAAGTGATGTGATCTCTCATCAGTCTTTCAAAACACTTCATCACAATTGAAGTCAGTGCTACTGGACGGTAGTCATTGTGGCAAGCGGGCTGTTGTTTCTTTGGAACAGGGACAATAATGGACCGTTTGAAGCACGTGGGAACCACAGCTTGGGCCAGGGAGAGGTTGAAGATCTCCGTGAACACCGGTGCTAGTTGATCAGCGCAGGCTCTAAGGACCCGGCCAGGGATTGCATCTGGTCCTGCTGCCTTCCTGGTGTTCACCCTCCTGAAGGTGTTCCTCACGGCATGCTCTGTGATGACGAATGCATTTTCTTCACTGGTGCACTCCGAGCGCGCACAGCCGTTTGTTGTTTTAATTGCTGCGGCGTCGAAGCGAGCATAAAACGTGTTCAGCTCATCTGCCAGTGAAGCATCTGCATTCATCATTGAAGAAGCTGGTCGTTTATAGTCCGTTATAGTCCGCAGTCCTTTCCACAGGCTCCTAGAGTCGCACTGTCGTAGCTGTGACTCTAGTTTTTCCCCGTAGCTCCGCTTTGCCTTTCGGACCGCGCTGCGCACGTTGTAGGACGCAGCCTTGTATAGGTCCATATTACCGGAGACAAGCCCTTCATTGTAGGCAGCGGTGCGTGATCTCAGAGCGTCGCGGATGTTTTTATCCACCCACGGCTTCTGGTTGGGAAACGTTCGGATGATAGTTCTTTCTGCTGTGTCGTCCGCTAGTTTCCCGATAAATCTCACAACCGCTTCCGTAAACATGTTGATGTCATCAGAGCTGCGCCGAGTTGAGGCTTGGGTGTGAAATTTATGGTTTTCAGGGTTTTTATCGTTGGATCTTTTCCCGTGTTGTAGTTGTGTGTCTTATTTTGAAAGAAATATTTACGCGTTACCATAGCGACCAGAGAATATTAAGGGGCAGAGAGGAGGATGTTACTCTCAATGGACGCTGCTAATAAATTTACACAATTACCCAGTGAATTCATGTTCATTATTATATTTACAAAACACCACAGTTTTTGTCTTGGTCGTATCATTTTATTTTGTTGTAATTATCCGCGACACCTTAAAGGCCAATCTGTGAAAATATTGTCTCACATTAAACTGGTCCATGGCGCAAAAAAGGTTGGGGACCGCTGTGCTACACCATGCTGCTCAGTAGATTAAGCATATTCTCCACCAATAGCTAAAATCACAATATATAATATGCATGCTGGGCCTGACCCTAGCATTAAAAAAATTGTCTTCTATAAAATTTTGGTGAGTCAATGTGAAATGTAGCCTCAGTTCTTTGTTCTTATGAGACAGTTGTGGCACCTGGTGTGGTCTTCTGCTGTTGTAGCCCATCTGCTTCAAGGCGCAATGCGCTGTCAGTTCCTCCATGTTCTCTGCACACTTTGGTTGTAACGAGCAGTTATATGAGTTACTGTTGCTTTCCTGTCAACTTGAGGCAGATTAGCCATTTCCCTCTGACCTCTGGCATAAATAAGGCATTTTCTCCCAGAGCACTGCTGCTCACTGGCTATTTTTTATTTTGCACACTATTCTCTGTAAACCCTGGAAATGGTCGTGCAGCAAAAACCCATCTCAGCAGTGTGTGAAATATGCAGGCAAGCCCCTCTGGCACCATGCCCTGCTCAAAGTCACTTAACTCACCTTTCTTCCCCACCCTGATGCTCAGTTTCAACTTCAGTAAATCGTCTTGACGATTTCTGCAAGCCTAAATGTAATGAGTGCTGTCATTTGATTGGCTGATAAGACATTTGCATTAATGAGCAGTTGAACAGGTATACCTAATAAAGTAGTTGGTAAGCATATGGTATTAGTGTGCTTTAAAAGCATATACACGTGCTGAGGCGCTAACTATAAAAACCTATAATGAATCAATCCTGTTAATAATGTTTATAAATATATTGACTCTCAAGACAAAATTCACCAATGAAATGCTGCCTCTCTCTCTCTGATGTTTGTATTGGCACATAAACACATTTGATTTAAAACACCATTAACACGTTTAATATTAAATAAGTGGCAGGAACAATTTAAGGAATTTAATTCTTTCTTTCTAAAGCAAAAAAAATTAAATCAATCAATTTTTAAAAGCTTAATTCATTAATTCTTAATTCACCGATCCCTGGATGGTTAGTTTCTGACTCAACATCCAAACTCATAACATGTTTCAGGCTTCTCAAATCCCCAGAGTGCTGCATTAATCTTGTACACATTCAATATTTCATTCATGAAGATGACGACTGTGCAGAGATTTATTGTGTGCAGGTTTATATATAGTATGTGAGATATTTCTGTAATCTACTGCAGAGGTGGGAAAAAGTATTGATGCCACTATATATTGTATTACTTATCATTTTATTTTTATTAGAGCATGTACGTATTCTAACATTTTTCATTGCCAAGTGACACCTTCATGAGTCTGTGGCAGTTTTTAATTGAATGATGGTGAAGTGAACAGAAGTTAACTAATATGTTGTAGAGAGGCGGGGAAATGGCGAGCAGAGGAACAACGATGGAAATAGCGCCGTGTTACGGTACTGTTTTTATCCTACGATTTCAACTCCAAAATATAATGAAGAAAAAAAATAATCCAACTTCATCAACACTCCACATTTCAGACTGCAAACCTTTTGTCATTTTTGATGATCCAGGCGCTGGCCTCGGGGTCTACAGATGCAAACAGCTGGCCTTCCAGCAGTGGAGGGAAACCCTGAACTCCAATGGTCATGTTGTCTGCCGTCAGCCTGAACTGCACCCCCTCTTTGGTGATACCCTCGGGCATGCGCACACACAGTGTGACGTCCTCGGTCGTCTGCTGCCAAAAGTAAATGGGATCTGAATTCAAAGGGGAAAGAAATGTGTGGTGCTGAAGTTAATGATCGTCCTGAGCCAGCTGTCTCTGAGTCATACATAAAAGATCTGATAGAGTGCAGACATTGAAGGAAATTACTTTTGAATATTCAGTCAACTGCAGATAGGAGACCATTAAAATAAATGGATCATCATAGCGCAAGTGGGGATGACCACGAATGAGCTCACAGCGAAGCTATTAAGGCAATTCGTATGCTGAATTTTAATGTATTGAATTATTAAAACCTACAAATTTCAAGTGAGATGAGTAAACCAAACAAGCATCTATTTATTTTCTAATTATTTCAACGTTTAGTTTATGCAACAACAACAAAAAACCCTTCAACTTTTGCATTATTAACAGGAAAACTAAATTATACTACAACAAAAAAGTTGTTTTGCATGTTACGTTCTGCTATATTGGGACAAAACATCGGCCACAAACAAAAAATGTAAATGAATCAACTGGTGGATCAACAGAAAGTTTTAAACGATCATTTTTTATAATGAACTAGTGGGCTATTGATAGTTGGGCAATCTTTTTAAATAATAAATCTTTTTAAAAACATATAGATTTTAATAATTGCTGTCCATCATTGTTTTTTGTTTAGACTGATCCACCTGTTAAGGAGGAGACAGAGTATATATGGACAGATATACATAAGTATTCTATAATCGTTTAGATTAATAAAATAGAAAAGATATAATTTGGTCTAAAATGGGTCATGCAACATGACAATGAGCTCAAGCACAACAGCAAATTCACACCATGATGGCTAAAAAACAAAAGAATGAAGCCGCTGAACTGGCTGGCGTCCATGCGACTGCTGTGGCTGAACCGTGACTCCGAAAACCTCAATGAACTGAAGTAATGTTGTAAAGAAGAGTGGACCAAAATTCCTCATCAACAAAGCTTACAGGAACAATTACTTTAAGGTAGTAGAAGCACTAACTGACTCCCTTTAGCAGCCCTAACTACTGAACAGTGGGGCACACTCAGTTTATTACAGAGCTGTTAAGAGTTTTCACATGACTGTATGCATCCCTTATTAGATTCTTTACTTATAAAAGCAGATGTTTTTGGCATTATTTTAACATCATGATCTAGCAGAAATTCAAAAGGAGCCTCTTTAAATAACAAGTTATAATTAACAAGACAGAATCAGTTGCACAGAAGTCCACACTCCTGTGTTACAGTTCAATTTTGCCAAATTACCCTATTGCCCCTAAAATTACAAAGTAAGAGTATAAACCAGTATGTGGCTTTGGAGAATCAACACAGAAAACATAGTTTTCTGTCCTCTGTATGTGTAGTGTTTTAACAGAACAGCTACCCTCAACAGCCTCAGAGTGATTTTATATAAATGGATCACATGAAGGAAAGAATTTTACCATATTTATCATAAATGATGGAGGAAGAACTAAATTACAGCGACATTCTTGCGACTGTCATCCGTAAAACAGGCCTCATATTTATCTCTTTGCAGTGTAATCTTTGGCCTGCTTCTTTTGCTCCTCCTCCCTTGCAGATTCCACAAAACCACATCTGGTGGTCCAGTGGCCTGGTTTCCTCACCGTATCTCTTATCCATCTCCATCTTCTTATCTCTTCTTCTACAGATAGTTGCTTCACTTTTCCCCCCTAGTCTTAACTGAAGATGTTGTTATGCCAGTAGATCTTTAACCTCCTAAGACCCAAACTCTTTCATGGCATGCATTTTTAATTTCTCTTTGCTATTTGGGCTGTTTGGAACCTGATGAATGTAAAAACAAAGAATTACGTTTTGTTTTTTTACCTGATTTTTCTTTCTGAGAAAAATAAGAACAAGTGGATATCAGGCCCTTATAGAGCAAAATTTAGTATTTTGGTCTAGACAACCCAAAATGTGATGTCCACATATGTGGACCCAGGTCCTAGGAGGTTAAAATTTTCCTTAGGCAGCTGTTGATAAAGGTATGTATCTTATCTTTACATACCCTCCAAAATTTTGCACTGTAGAGAAACACTGATTCCACAGTGGAATTATTGAGTTCCAGATGTTCTCCAGCTGTAAGAATGCAGCTCTTGGTTTGCCCATTCTCACTTTTACATCCGTGTCTGTTCCTCCCTGCTTGTAACCAAAGGAACCGACTTATTTAAGCCTGGATTCTACGAGCGTTACTCCTTCTATGTTGGAAGCATTTGTTTTCCAGTGACAATAAAATGCAATAAAGTAATTCACTTAAATTTAGTGCAACGTTCACTTGCCAAGCTAGCAGCTTTGATATGGTTTCAAGCCAGATGCTGACTCATGATTTCTTTAATGCCTCAGTATTGCTATGCTAATACAAGCTTTTATCAATGAAGCGCTGCTCTTACTCGAATGAAAGAGCCTGCCACATAAATCAAATGATTATCCATTAGCACTAATAGCGTATTTTAATACAGATCCAGATTTATTTTTCAATTTCAATTAGAGTATTTACGCAACAAGTAAAAGGAGTCAATTATAATTAGAGCGTAATGTACATTATGGTAATATGAGGAAGCTGAGGCACCGAACTGCTTTCTTTGAAGGCTTTTTTCACAACCATGACGACCACGTTTCCGCTCCAGCCTGTTCTCACCATTCCCCACGAGCCAACTTTCTGCTGCCTCTGACTCAGCACACATCAAATCTTTCCTTTCCTTCAGCTATGACGACGCCTGTGCTGTGTGGTATGCTATAATGAAACATAACACGAGTCGTCACGGGGAGCGTAACCAGCATCGGCAGTAATGCTCAGAACAGATGTACTCTGAATAAAGTGTAAGTCATAAAGAGGCAATGTTTGTTAAAAGCCTTGTTGGAGAATAGATGAGCAGCAGGCATCATGTTGTTCTTTAGATTCTCCTCTAAAAGTTCACAGATGCTTGATAAAATGACTTTGGCTTCTGAGAACATAATCATAAATCTGTTTGCAGCCTTGTCCTTGAATGGTGTTTTCAAGACTTTATTTCTAAAATAAAGTCCCTTTGACTCCTTTTCATCTGTTGCTGATCCAACAGGAGATTTACGCAATATTTTCTTTCAGGCTGCAGCTTTTATCCTGTTTTGTCTGTTACCTCAGGTGAAAGGTTTCCACTTTTCTGTAATGCAGCTGCCAGGTATTTAAAAAGCAGCAAAGTACAGCAACCTGATCACTCACACAGCCCGCCTCATTTCACTTACTGAGAAAACTAAGAAATTACCCACATCCAATTTAATTTTGTGGCTATCACCACATTAGTTTGGCAAAATATGAATAAAAGTGAGAAAACTAAAGGAAATACTGCTTCTAGTCAAACTGATCATTGTTTATCGCAGGTCTTTTTAGAGCGCTTCTTAAAACAGCACCTCAAAAGTCTTTACAGAAACCACATGCTCTGCAAAAGACGAGGAAAGAAATATAAGTCTATAAAGGCAGGTTCTTAAAAATATTTTTTAAAATATGGGACAGGCAAAGCTGACCTGACGGTAATGGGCATTAGAGTTACTGAGCACAGGAGCTAAAACAGTAAAAGCCCTCTAGTACTGAACCTGGATGGTGGGACATTTAAGAGCAGCTGAGTGGTCCTGGTTCAGAAATATAAGAAGGTTTGATGCTTTAAAATACTTTCAGTGTGCTCAGGAAAACGTTTGATTTCTGAAAGTACAGGCGGCCTCGACAGGTCAAATAAAATCAGAGGGAAAAATGCTAAATATTGTCAAAAGCCTGACTCCTTCACTTTGATGTATGTTTTGTCTCTGGTTTGACAAATGAGGTTGAGGTTAAGGTTAACCTCCTATCCTTAAACGAATCTATTTCCAAGGTCGAGAGTCTCCCTCTGATCTCTCCTCCTACTACTTACATAACTTTTATATGCAGAGAACATCCTTAACCAGTGTTAAGGAATAATACCACTTCATACCATTTCAAATTGACAAGCAGCAAAGTACTGCTAATTGCACACACACACACACACACACACACACACACACACACACACACACACACACACACACACACACACACACACACACACACACACACACACACACACACACACACACACAAATTTGTAGATCAATTTTTTAAATTATAGAAATCTAGCTTAGAAAACTCGCAGAATATAGAAAAAAAACATTTGTAAATAAGGCATTTCCAGTTTGTTGTATCCCTTCAGGGGTCGTCTCAAAACAAGAATGCTACAGACACATATTGCTGCACTGTTTACAGTCCTACATCGGCACCTGTCAGCTACTGAAGGTCGTTTCCATTATAATGATTCTCTTTGCCAGGCCTACATTTAACATGCACGTGTATGAAAGACATTTTTATGCTTTTCTGATTAAAATAAACAAGCCACGCCTGTCCTATTAGTAATCACCTGCAGCTGAATATCATGTCTTACTCTGTGGTTTGCATAGCTCTTAGCAGACTGAGCATGTCACATTGAAATGAACTGACTGCATGAGTTTAGAAAACCATGCAAGTTTTGTAATTCACACCTATCAGCACTATTTGGGGACTGCACACACATACTTATTGGTTCCCTTTAGTAAATCTCGCCCTTGCTATCTTGCTATGATTTTGAATGCAACCCAAAAAAAGGTTGATAAACTCGCTCTTGTCTTTCTAACTTCTTTGTCTTCTTCAGGGATCACCACAGCCCATCATCTGCCTCCATTTCACCCTATAACAATAGCTTCTTCCCCATAGCATCATGGTATAACAATCAGGTTAAAAGCTCCACTGCCCTCTCAATTAGACATCCCCCAACCTCATCAGCACCAATCACCTTTCCACTCTTCATCCTCTTCACAGGTGCTCTCACTTCCTCCTTACTCATGCTCTGCCCTTCTGAATCCCTAACAGTCCTCTATCTGTGCTCTTCTATCTCTCTCATCATTTCATGCAGATCATTTTGTTTCCAACCAAATTATTTTATTTTATTATTTTATCTTCACTTTCTTTCCTGCATCTATTTTATCTCCCCTCGCTGTGGGCGAGAAATAATGCAGTTTTTAATCCACTAAATTTGAAGCTACACTTGCTAGTTACATTTAATATTAAAGACTTCACTTGAAAAACATACAACACTCTTAATAATTCTGAGTTGAGCTTACAAACAAGCATAGTGTACTTGGTGTCTCTCGCCACGTTTCAAATGAATTGTTGGGAGTTTCATTCATTACGGACCTCATTCAACCATGTAATTAATCTGTCTGACTGACTGGAAAAAATTAAATGATCCGATATTTACACAAAAGTAAAGATTAAAGTACAAAGAAATGAATGAAAATATATGAAGCAGAACATAATTTTTTCATCTCTCCTTTCCAGTAAACTGACTCCTTGGCACCTGACATCTAGCTACCACAAACAAATGCTTCAGAGAGTTAGTTTTAACGATGTCATACTGTTATATTTTCCCTAGTACTGTTAATAATAAAAAATTTGAAGCCTCACACTTTTGCCTGTATAGTGTTTGTATTTATTTTTTTCTTGGTGCTGTTCTAACTTTAGACTTTTATAAACTTAAACAGAAGATAAAAAATAGCTTTTGCTTCAAAATGAGCACAATTTCAAGTGGGGGACCATCTCTAATAATGAGGGTTGGGTACACACCCACGACCAGAAGTTTTCATTTGAAGCCTGCTTTTTAAGCCTGAAGTTGAGAACTAAGTCCAGGGTTATGCGAGTCATTTACAGTGATGTACACTGTGAATCTATCCCCCACAATGAGACTGTCAATGCAGAGCTGTCTATAATGGCTGGTGGAGTTCAATCAGATCCACAAAATATCAACAAATTTGCCTCCAAGACATTTTACCTAATTTCCAAAACTGAAAATCAAGTTAAAGAATCATTAGTTTGACAAGCTGAAGGAGATCCAGTCTGCATCACAGAGGCATAAATGTAAAAGGGACAGAACAAGACTTCCAGGCAGTGATCTAAAAGTCCAGAGGTGCACTGGAAGAAGATCTTGAAGGTGAGGTTTTCGACTATTCCCTTTAACCCCACTTTGTCCTTAATTTAATTACGATTAGAACCGCATGATTTTTCTCAAGCTGCAGTTTCTAAAACATGAGGTGTAAGTGTTTTATTATCATAACAATTAAATTAAAATATTCTTTCCTGTAAGCAACTCTTAGAACTACCAAATAACAATAAACATGTTTAAATGAACCAAAAAAGCAAGATTAGCATGAGCGAAATCATGTAATTGATGCGCAAACATCTCTGTACCAACCTTTTCATCTATAACAGCCATCATAAACAACATACGCTGATTATTGCCAAAGCCTGAGCAATTAAATTGTTCCAACTATGCAGCATCAAACCAACAGACCTGCTCCATATTTGGTGTAGATGTGAGAAACTAAGAGTTGTTCATTATCACCTTTTGTTGTCAACAAAGAAACTAACAAGGCAGGAGGAGGGTTGCCAAATCTTCCATTTCATTTTCCCAATCTTCTTTGCTCAGTGTTGATCTTTTTTGTTTATCTGTGTTGGAACTCAGTCAGCTGAAGTTTAAAATAATCCAGTTTTGTACGCCTATGCATCACTATAAATGACTGAACTCAAGGTTTTTGGTGTCCTTGTATCGGAATAATCATTTCCACCCACTTGTTTTGGACATATTCTCTGTCATCTATATACTTTTTCTATACCCACATCTCGTCTCCTTAACACAGCACCAAGTCACTTCTATCTTTTCTGCTCCCTCTCTCGTCACTTACAAGCCTCTTTGAACATGTCTCCTCTCTTGACATCTAATCCATTACCTTTTCTTCGAAAGGAGAAAGTAAGAGTGCTGATAAAAGGATTGCCTGAAAAGCTGCCATTACTCTGCTTCGGCACCATCAACATGCACTTTGCCCTCTCTGGGTCATGTTGTGGTTTTTTTTAATATATCTTTTGAAGGAGAAGGTAGCTGTTTGTCTGCTTGTTTAGAGGTTGTGAGTATAACAGAGTTTAAAAACAAGAAAAGGGCCAAGATGGATACGAATGTTTAGTTCAATGTTTTTTTGCTGTAAAGTGGATCTATTATGAGCTTCCTTATTTTCTGTCTATATATGATGGATTCTCATACAAAAGATGGTCAAAATTTCAAATAATGTGCACAAATAAGCCCTGTCAACCAAAAGCTTCAAACCGCTGTAAATACTTAGTTTCAAAGTTTTCTCTATTCTTGACTCTGTATGATGTCATGTTGAAGGGATCAAATGTTAGGCTGACTTTATCCATCATCGTAAAGTCCAGGCTCACCTCCATATCAGCCTGTGTGACATCAGACGTTACATATTCAATAATCTCACTGCTCTCCTTGAACCTGTCTTTGTCTCTCTCCCCATTTCTCACCTGTACGACCGTTGTCCTCTGTCTTTCTAAAGACACAGATACGTTTACGTAGCCTACTGTTCTTCTTGAAACCAGCCCGAGTTTTCCACGACATTCCAGCAAATGTTAGAGGGCTTTCAAACCGATACAGGAAATGTTCCTACTTTTCATGACCATTCAAGCTTTTCTAATAACATTAAAAGAACATTTCGCTGCCTTTTCATCTTTACTTGTTTAATTTACGCCTTTATGTTCCTGAGCCGACGTCGAGAATCAATCAAAACACTTTAAATATCAATATGACACCTTTGACCACTCAACTTGTCTTAATTGGCTCCCTCACATGAAATATAGAAAAAGAAAATATTTTAGTGATGATTGAATTTAAGCCACATTATGCAAAATGCAGAAATTCCACAGTCACGGACACTTTATTAGGTACACCTTGGCTTGGACCCTGTTTTCCCTTCTGAACTCTTTTAATTTGTGATGGCACAGATTCAACAAGGTACTGGAAAGATTCCTCAGAGATTTGGAGCCACACTGACATGATAGCGTCATAAAGTTACTTCAGATCTGGCTGCGCATCCATGATGTGATCCTCATGTTCCATCACATCTCAAAGGTGCTTGTACTGGATTGAGATCTGGTGACTGTGGACGCTATTCGAGTACATCAAATTCATTGTCAAGAAACCAGTTTGAGCTGAATTGAGCACTGATATGAGGCAAAAATCACGACTCCAATGTTACTTTAGTAACCAGGATTAAAAATTAAATTAAATTAGAAATAACAAACAGGTAATTTTTATAATAATTTAAAAGTGAGTGGATTCTGTATACCAAATAACTTTTTTCCCACTGTCTAAAATGTGAGAACATGCAGCCCCTGAGTCAGAGTTAAAGAGTCTCTAACTGTGGAGCAGTGTGCAGACAGGGTTTATTTTCGGCATTATTAATTAAGTCATTCCATTACTTAACTATCTAATAAAATTATTCATGACTAGTATGCTGCAGGCCTACAGCAAGTCATCCAAAAAAGGGAAGAAAAAAAATCCCTCTCACTGCTGAATTAACTGAACATTTTAGTCAAAGCTCGTCAGCGAGACTGAGAGAATATGCTGAAGGCGTCTCACAGGTCCTGTGCAACAGGAATAAATGGCCTGGAAACACATCTGTGTACACAGACACAGATCACCTGACCTGACAGAGACCTCAGTCTGATTGGGAATATTCTGCCGCCCGCTCAGATGTTTCTATGGCGACAAGTGAACGAGTCGGTGTGCGCATTCAACCAGCAGCTCGGAAAGGTAATGAGCGAAAGAAGTCGACGTGACAAGCAAAAGCAACCGCGTAATGAATCTTAACCAGAAACAGTCCAATTACAGAAAAGGTGGGAGGGGTGGCAGTCGCACGTCTCATGGTGGAAGGCGGGAATGCCACTCGGATCTTTTATTTCACTTTCTGTCACCGTTTTAACAGATTCGCAGACAGCTTGACTTTCAGGTCAGTTTCAGACAGAATTTTTGAGACAAAAAATAATCATAATAAAAATACATCACTATAAATAGGATAAATGACAAGCCGTGTCACATTATTTTTAAGTGTTTTCTCACAGTCTCAAGCCTGAGCAGCACCGAGTCAAAGATTCTGATGAGGACAACGTGACTTTTCCTATATTAGGTCTGCACTCTGCACAAATTCTGTTGACAGAGATCAGCAGGGTCAGAAATGAGCGGCGGCACTGTGGTAAGGACAGAAAAAAAATGAAACAGGACTTCTGTTCCTTGCCAAGAGTTAAAATTACATGCACTTCTAAAGCATTGTATATTAAACAACAGCTCAACAGTTATGTACTATTACTGCTGATTTGGGTTTCTTGCATCTCAACACTCCTTGAAGAAGATGAACTTGTTTTTATTAATTAGGATTTATTTTGGAAAGTTAACTTCATGAGATAAAGTTTGTATTTTTCTCATTCTGACAGCTCAAATGCAAACACTAAAAAACTAAAAAGGAGCATTACACTTAGCTTTATTAGATACACATAGCTATAAGAATGCAGTCTAAAGCAGAAACCTCTGAGGAATAAAAAAGATGAATATGAAATGAAGCCAATACGGCAGGAGCCAACTACTGCAGTATTGAATTACACTTCTTTGAATGGCCAATTAAGCTGGCTGCAAATGTAAGTCCATTCTGATCAGCTCTCAGGCCGTGGTGAGTCTTATCGATAATAATGACGAATCAGTGTACAGAGACGAGGTACGACAGCGAACGGACTGCTGAACAAAACAGAAGAGACGATTGTTGACTTTAGAAGATCAGGGGTATCCACTCTCTGCTGGAAATATTGTAAAGGCCACAAAATTCCACAGTGTTCACCTGTCAAAAACACCAGCTTAATAGCCAAGAAGGACCAAGAGCGTCTCTCCTGCAAAGGCTGAGCAAAGTCCATCTCCTGCGCCCCCAGGCCTGTCGAGAGGTTCCTGAGCAGCTGCATCACTAGTATGGAAACTGCACAGTAACAGATCTCAAAGCACCCTGCAGTGCACAGTGAGAACAGCTGAGAAGATCATCCGAGGCTCTCTTCCCTTCATCACACACGTTTATTTTTCCACACAAACTGCATTTGAAAAACCCACCAGCATTGTGGATGACCCCACGTACCCCTCACACAAACTTTTACCCTCCTGCTATGTGGCAAGAGGTACCAAAATATTCAGGCCCTCACTGCCAGACTGTGTAACGGTTTGTTCCCTCAAGTCATCAGACAGCTCAATACTCAGGAAAGGGACTGGCAACAAAACTGCACAGACACACACACACACACACATAGACTCCACTAAGTATTTGTACTCTGTATTATATTTTAATTATATATTGCCTTATATATCGCATCGTGTGCTCCTGGAGGAATGTTTTTTAATTTCAAGATGTACTGTATTATCTGTATGTTACCTATATAATAAACCTCGATTGGATTCTTTTTCCACAGGCCGTCGCTCTGATGAACACTTATATCACTCATATATTGCCTTTACTAAAACATCCAGTATACCTGCTGCTAAACTAAAGCTGCTGTATATAGTCTTTGTTGTGCATACATGTACAACTGTGAAGTTCCCATGTATATACTGTTTTTGTGGTATCCATCCATATTTATTAGTCTGTTGTGTTAAGTACATTGAAAACAATGGAGAAAAAAGGGCCTAATTCCTTGTGTGTGTACACATACTTGCAACAAAGATGATTATTGCTATGATATTGTTGAAATGACAGTCAAAGCTACTTTACTTGATTTTAATAACCCTTGTGTTGTCCTGGGGTCATTTTTGCCAGGATGTAGGGCAACAGGTGTATGGAAATCCCGAGGACATTACAGGGGTTAAATAAGCACCCTTAGAGCCTGAAACAAAGGCTACTACTTGTGCATTTAATGTTATAACAGCAGGCGCTGAGTAACATTACTCAAGCTGCTCGCTGGCAGACTTCCCAGCGGCACCTTTTACCCACCTGTCTTCTCCACCTCCATGGGCTCTGGCTCGGGCTGTTCCACAGGTCTACCATCCACATGTGTAAAAACGAATGGCTTCTCTGATGCCAGCATCAGTCCCTTCCCTTTGGGCTCCAACGCTGCATAGTGAGGCACCGACTTCCCCCTGAGGACCCTCCTCTTCTTCACCTCATACTTTTTCTCCTGACCTGCGTGTGGAAATCAAAGGACACAGTGATCCCTGTGTAAAGTAATCTTTTCTAAACTCAGACGGAGACCAGGAGGAGTAGAAAAACATCTCATGTCAAGAAGCACTGCATGTACAGAACTCCCAGCAGTCATTACAGAGCGTGCTCAAGCCACTTATATTAGAGGGGATTGTTTACTTCTGTAGGTATTTTGTGCAAGGTATTAGCTTTTCAAAAGATAAAGAATGTGCCTGCAACCTGATAGTCAAGCAAAGCAACTGTATCATGGTTCCTTTCCCTATTGGTGATTTGTTTTAATGGATAATGATGTCATCTTAAGGATAATGCATTTTTTTCCCCATTTACTCAGTAACTGCATCTTGGTGCGAGGATACAAGGATGTGTTGAAACTTTTAAGTGTAAGCTTTATGATCAGTCTGTAAGTTTATACTTATATTTTTTAAGTTAAAAGTTCATTTCAAATGTAGCGTTTATTCTATATCATCTCAAAATTACCAGTTTGAATGACTAAATTGAAATCTCTCTTTCATGGACAACTGACTGAGCTTCAGATTCAAAAAGCTGGAACCTGCAGCTGTTTATCTGCAGAATATAAAAAGGAGACCTTGTGACAAGAAGGCAGACCATTTGCTAAGCCAACAGGAAAAATAAATCTGTGTGAAAAGTGAAAAAGCAGCTCCTGGCTATTCTACATTAACATCATCCGCCACGCTGCCCTTCAGTAAGACCCTTCTACTGCTCCAGTGATTCTACTGGGCAGCTTCCAGGCTTGGGTTTGTGAATGTGAGCAGCACAGATTATCACTCAGTGAAGAAATCATGAATAAGTAATAAATGAAAAACATATACTCACTTTAGTATTTTAATATTTACATCTGGTGGCATTTTTATTAATATATGCATATATATGTTAATAAAGTAACTGTCATAGTGAGAAGGCTTTATCAGTATTACCTCTTGATTTTAATTCATGAATCTTTTACATTTCTACAAAATAAGCAATGTTTTAAACTATGCATTTAGCACTATTATATTTTAGCCTAAAATTAGTTTAAGATGAGAGGGGAAATGCTAAAACATCAAAAATGAGGTATCAATAAACAGTTTTATAATCTCTTATTTATAAATCATAAAGACAGCGTTAAAAGTTTGGCTCAGAAAAACCTGGGCATGAGTTTGATGATATGATTTTGTGCCCTTACACATGTTTTATTACAGTGATTCCCAAAGTGTGGGACGTGGCCACCTGGTGGGCCGTGAGGGTACTGCAAGTGGACCGCTGTAACAAAAGAAATTCACCTGGGAACTACACACAAGTACGTAAAGTTACATATTTATATAAATGTATTTATGTATCTAAAATGAATTAAAAAGTGGTAATAGGAGGTGGTTAGTTTGTGATATTACTCTCAATGCTCTTGTATTGATGTTTGTGTCCCGGTGGCAGGTCAGTCACACATTGGCCTTAACACTTTGCAAATGACTGGGTAGCATTAGCAATTTAATAGCCAACAGTGTATGGGGTTTATGTTTTTTAAAAAAATTTTCACGGAAATCCATCAGTTTCTCTTGTATACTGATTAGAGGGAAGAGTTAAGCTTGGGTGGGCACCGTGGGATTTTCTGGTTTTAAGTGGACAGCAACACTCTTCACTTTGGGAACGACTGTTTTATTACATGAAAAGTGACACTTCACAAAAGGTGGCCACCAGTCATATGTTTGAGGGGCTGGTGCTACTCCAAGTCCCCATTTGGCCATGTTCCTAGCCCAGACCAAATAGCCTTGATTAGCATTAGTAAAATATTAAGCAAATATCAAAGGGATGCATCTTTAAATCCAACAAAATGAAGAAGGGACTCTCGAAAGGCTGTCGTTTTTTTTCTACACAATATTTGACTCATCAGTCACGGTGGTATTCTTTCTCGGCAAGCACCGAGGACTTTAATGAAAATCTTTCTTGCCAATGTTTGCTTCAGAGTGCACTAATCTCATCTGGGACATAATATTTAAAGTCCATTAAAGGAAGAACATGACTAATACGCTATTACGGTTTAATTAAGAAGGGTTTCAGTTTTCTACTGAAACACTGTTAACAGAAAAAAAGGAGGCAAGGAAATTAAAATTAAATCACAGGCTTGAAACTGATATACTAATCATTTATGACACACTGGTCTTATCTTACTTCATGCTCGATTATCATACTCAGTCAATCATCGCACCACCCACCTTGTCCTGCAGTGTTGGCGACTGTGATCCACTCGAGAGACACTGAGTATCCACTTCCTTTGGTTTCCTCCGGGTCTTTCTGGACACGGAGCAGCAGAACCTCCATGCTGTGAACGCCAGCCTGGACGTGTGAGACGCTGTGGAGGATGGTGAAAGGTTCCCCCAGGTCTTCATTGAACAGTGGCTGCAGGCACAGTAACAAGATGATTTTTAGGAATCTAACAGGGTACTGCTGCCAGTATGGGAGAAAAAACTGTCACCAGAATTTTGCAAATGTAAAGATCCTCATGTACAGATATGCTAAGATAAAACGAGTGATTTAAAGTAAATGATCTGTAGTGCTACCAACACAAAGCCTCAAAATCCTACATCAAGTTGTTCTCAAGTTATCGTATTCACAAGAATTTCAGGTAACTTTAACTCCGACCTATGAGCTTGAGGTCAAAGTTAAAGGAATTCAAGCTCGTACAAGGTTTTTAGTAGATACACCTATGGGACCAAAATCCTAGGGGTCTTCCTGCTCAAGTTATTGCATTTATTCAGAAAACTTGACCTCTGACCTTGACTTTGAGATCTAGGTAATTGAAATTCAAACTTGTCGTGGATTTTTAGTAAACACACCTATGGCATCAATTTGAAGCTCCTACACTGCCTTGTAAGTATACCATACGAACGGCAGCACAGATGATCTAAAGTTTGTGATCATTGTTCAAGGTTAGTCTTTAGTCAGTCACACAATCTTCAAGACCACCAATCCCAGATGATTGGCAAGTGGTTGCTGAAGGTTGCTGGCAGTCATTATGTGAAATTGGTGGCTAAGAGATTATAGGGTGCTGCACCAAAAACCTTCTCATGATAGCTCTGATTGCTAGTAGACTGCCACAGTCGCCCATAATTTAATGGAAGATACCGAGTTGTTTGTCAAAACATCAAATCACCTTCGAACCACAGGCGATCAAAGCAGTCTGTTAGCAATCAAAGCAATCCCAATGACATTTGGAGTTGTAGAGGTCTTTACAACCAATTTCATCTAGTGACAGCCAGCAACCACTGGACTGCAAGTTAAAGAAATCAGTCGTGCAGCTACAAGTGAACAAACTATTTAATCTGCCACCCTGCTTTCATTGAGATTTATTTCGTTATTCAGCTCAAGCCTCTGTTACCTCTGCTTTATATAATCAATTGCTGTCCCAGACAGTCTGAATATTTGCCATGTACATTTAAATCTTCTTCGCAATTCTTGTTAATCATTTGAAACAAGTTAAAATGCAGCTGGAAATGTGACACAGTCTAAGCAGAGCTGTATTGTCTACTAAAAATAAGACTAGAATAGCTTTTGAATGAATTGACCAAGCAGAGATTTATCCTTGCATTATCTTTTAAAATGGAAGAAATGATAAAACGTAAATAGTTATACATATTAGTAGCTATAGGCACATGAATATAGCTGTGAGATGTTTTAATGGAGCATCAAGTGTTGCTAAATGGCTTTAAATGGTCTACTCTGCACTCGAAAACTGAGACATTTCTCTTTATTCTTCCAATAAAATGCTAATTCAAGCTAGTATTTCTAAATCAGGGTCTTCAGCTGTCTGGTTGAAGAAGATGATGCGATCCCAAGAAGCCCAAATTGAATGCATAAATATCTGGCTTATGAGACACTTTATTATTGTACACATGAAACACACACACACTAACATAGACTGAGAGATGCAGCGTGCTTTGGCTGGTGTCCCTAAGTGCTGAATCTTAAAAATAGAACTCTGGACGTCGGTAACTCGAGGGTTTAAATCTTCATTATAAATTCCAGTCTTGAACTTTGCCTTCACAAATGCATCAAGTGTCCCTGTTCAGAGAGGGAACTCTCATTTGTAACCATTCCCCACTGAATTCAGCATAAAGCGCACAAAGACTTGCTTCCTTACAACTACAATTTCAATTTCCAAAGCCCGACCAAGCTTTTTAAACACAGAACGCTTGAATTGCTCCGACAATATCCTCTGGGGAATAATTAGACATTCCATAATCAAAAAAATACAATTATTGGCTATTATCTTATTAATAAACTTCTTAACTTGGATATTCAGTTTAATGAAATGTGATAAATGTAAATATTTTAACTTTAAAGAGTACTGACCCTTTAAAATCTGCTCTCAAAGTACATCTACCTGTATTTTTCAGTGGTCCTGGATGTAGAGCCCATAAAGAGATAACAGAGTATGTTCACAATGGATGCAGAATTTTTCAAAGCGGTTCAATAACATCAGTGTAGCTGATCCACCATTATAAAGCTGTTATGTACTGTTACAGTTTTGACTTGGTTTTTCAAATGTCACTCTGGCCAAAGGAGGATTTTTTTCATTTAAATATTATCCCAGGTGTCTGTTCGTCATGGAGCCCAAGGCTGTCCTTTTTGGCCTTTGAGTTACTACTTACTGAATGTGAAATTTTTAGAGCACCATCTGCCATGCTCACAAAAAAAGACATTTCTATTATGAACAAATCGAGTGAAAAGATGGAGCCTTACAAAGTGTGACCATGTCTGAATACTCTCCGACTTGCCCATCTCGCTCTGATTTTCACCCAAATCCTTTCGCTTCCCACTGAAGTCCACTCTTGCAAACATATAGTTTCATAGTGCATGAAACTATTAATCACAGTCCTCAAATCAGTATTTAAGAGTCACCATAATGTTGCAAACATACACAGTGTCAGATTAGTTTGCGAAGGATGGCTAAGCTTACCAAATTAGGGTTTCTTTCCTTCGGTTGCTTGGGTATACTGTATTCCAGTTTATTCTGACAAAGCTAAGAATAACACATTTAATCAAGCAGTATTTCAACTAATACTTTATTTAATTGCAATCCTTTTTGAAAGGCCACCATCTGCTGACCAAGTTGGCTTTCCTTTTAGACCAAGAAGCTACGTCCATTTCTCATATATAGTTTATTACCGTCACCAGCAGAAGTGTCTCACTAGGACCACAGGTACATTAGAGCCCATGAACAGGTCAAGTTATGCCCAATAATTAATGTCTAATTATCTTTTGACTGACTACTAACCCAGCTTCTCTTGTGCAGTACTGACAAAGATATTTAGTGACTCAAAATTACATCATCAGAGACATTTGGACATTCAAAACACCTCCAATTTTGCCCAGTTTTGACCTAATTTATGACAGCTGTGAACACGCCAATGAGCTAGTGACTAACTGACTTAACAACTGTCAGTTGCAAATGCTAATAATTAATTGTGCTAAGCCAAGAAAGCAGAAGAAAAAGCAGCACCGGTATTACAATAGTACACAGAGGGAATTCAGGTTTGTGTCTTTTTACCTTCACTTCAGCGGCAAAAAATATTTCAAACACGTCTGTGCGTCACTTACAGCAGTAAACACCACGTCCATACTTACTTCCCACTTCATATGGGAGCTGTCTCCCCTCTTGCCTGTGCGGAGGAGGTACAGTCGACCGCTACCATCCGACAGAGCTGCCCAGGTCGCCGAGGTCAGGCTGAGGGAGGCGCAAAGACGATCCTCACACTGGCTGGACTCGACGTCTACACGGTAGACCTCTCTCGGCTTCCCCAGGGCGGTGTCCTGAATTCAGAACACAACAGACCCGTAAGCCAGTACTGCATTCATAAAAAAAGATTAGGCCATTTAGATTCATTCCTATCTGCAGAGGAAATCTCAGTGTGCTGGTGTATGAGAATGAAACAAAGTCATTGTGTATTTGATTACTTGATTAAGTCAGTGCATCAAATTTCAGAAACAACAGAAAAATGCCTATTTTAATATCTCAAAGTGCATGTTCTGTCCAGTTAACACTAAAAAAATACATTTATAATATGTTAACACCAATTACTGTACTGCTTGACTGTTAAGGGGAGGAGGGATGGATGAATGGAATAAAGACCGGATATCAAGTAAGCTCATTTCAGTGCTCTAGATGGAGAACAACATGGCAAAACTGATTTTGTCACCACTTCAGTTTAGCATTAGAAAATATTGTAGGATACTGGGAAATATGTGATGCATGCACTCTTACAGCTAACATCCAATCAAACAATAAGAAGTCCAGTCATGAATCACAAAGACTCAAGACATTGAATAGGCGGCTCAACTCCAGAAGATGAAAAAGGTTGCTGCTTCCATCCCATAAGAGTTTTACAATAAGCATCTGGGTCGAAGACATAAAGTCCAAATGATTTTGCATTAATTTCTTACTGTCTAAAGTCTTATAATCTAAAGAATGGTACAATGAGTAAGAGAAAACATGTACCCGTCAGGGACAGATACAGTTAGCAGCTGTCATGTGGCCACTCATGTGATTCAACAATCTGAAAGCCTTATAGATAGATATGCCACCACATGAGCATCACAAATTGCGTGAAGACAGAGTTTTTCAAAAGGACTGTGGAGAAGCTACCCCGTTGTTGCCATGGAGCGTGGCACGGCACATTATATCGCTACACCTTTGGTATCACTTTCTCCAGCATCCGTGCCGTTAATGCCCTGAAACGGAGTGTGAAACGTCTATGTGCAATGTGCCGAGCAACCGAGCACAAAAGGCTGAAGGATGATAATTATCATGTGATCACTGTAATTAGAATTTGAGCAACACTTTTCCATAAATTTCATTTAATGGTGCCACTGAAAACCAGAAACACTGTCTCGCAGGATTACAGTGTGATGATCATCAAAGAAAAAAACTCCAGTGAGACACCAATTATGTCTAATTATGGTCAATGGTGACTAAGACATAAAAGAAGGCTCGGTGGAAAAGGTCATGAGAACGATTTTGCTCCTCATCTCAACATCTTGGTACGGGGTAACAATACCAATCAGAACCTTGAGTCAATTATATAATCGCTCCTGTGATTAACTGGAGACCTACAAGGGCTCATCCAAACTTTATGTGCTCGGGTGATTCATACGACAGACAAAAGACTGCACAGAAAGTTGTGGTTCACACTAAATACTAAGAGCCACGTTTATTCTGACATTTATTATTTTGCATCTTGACCAAGAATAAAAAGAGGTTAGAAATAATGTTATATAATTTAACATAACTTTTAAAACTCTTGTGTTTCACAGACATCCTTTCTCTTCCCACAACCTGCTGATGCTCAAGTGTTTGGTCACCACCTACTGGCACATCAGGCGCATAAAAATCCTTCACTGAATACACCATCACAACATCAGGTCCATAATATGAAACGTTATATAATGGAAACATAAAACAATACTATAAAACAAAGACCTAAATTTGCCTAAAATCATTTGCAAAGACTCCAAACTTAGAAGTGATTTAGGAAAACTCTCGATTACATAAATTCACATGGTGAGAGTCAGATTTCAGGTTAAATCCATTTGTCATGATGGTAAATTTAATCCTTGATCTAAATTATTAGAATAAATAAAATTCTTCAGCTTCTACGATTTACTGTTATAATACATGGGAGCTCATCATGTCTGTGAATGCTCTACGATGTGAAAAATAAAATAAACTGCTTCACAGCATGAGGCTGTGAAAGCTATCAGCGTGTTGCTCTGCTGATGACGGTCGAGTAGACCCAACTTGCATTTTTCCAGCTCCGAAACACTTTAGCTATGATGACTTTGTCAATGCTGGGTTTATTATAAGATGTAACAGAATACTGACTAGAATCTTTACCCATGAAACATGTAACCAGCAGCTTTAATTACCTCACTGTTATTCTGAATTTGGAGCACATACTAATGGCACTAATGTATGCACATGGTTGACCTGTGGCTCGTTTTTTCTACAGCTGCCAAACCAAACTGTTATTATGCTGGCAAGTTAACTACCATTAGTCAGCTGTAATTAACCACACAGTGTAATGCTTTAACTACTCAGTTTGTCTTAAGTGTTACATTAAATTTTATTCCTCTAACGCCTAAAAAGATAAATTAACCTTATTATGCAAAGCGCAAAGACTTTATTTAATCACCAGGATGAAAAAAAAGTGGCAAAGCTTCTTCTTTCTGCCAGTTTCTCCTCTGCTTAGGGAACTCCTAAGTAGACCCTGATTAATATGCTGTCAGGGCTGATATATTATGTATTAGCTATTTACCAATATATCAGTATCTGTAATTATAAAAACCAATAAACGTACATTTAAAAAGTACGGAAGAGACAGAAGAAAGGCCCTTTCAACCATGAGTGTTGTAAAGTTTTGTCAACCTGAGGGCAACACGTGTTTGGAACGCCACAAACAAACCAACCAAATGATGCGAACAGAGCGTAAACATTAATGTTTATATGTTTGTTTGTTTTCAAGGTGCCTGTATTTGTATAGCACTTTACTAGACCTTTTACACATCCAGTCATCCACCCATTCACACACACTGGTGATGGCAAGCTACATTGTAGCCACAGCCACCCTGGGGCGCACTGACAGAGGCGAGGCTGCCGGACACTGGCGCCACCGGGCCCTCTGACCACCACCAGTAGGCAACGGGTGAAGTGTCTTGCCCAAGGACAAAACGACCGAGACTGTCCAAGCCGGGGCTCAAACCGGCAACCTTCCGATTACAGGCGAACTCCCAACTCTTGAGCCACGATGACATTACATACTTGTGTTTTTGTTTGTTTGGTTTCTTTTTGCGTAGGAAAAACTCCAAGCAAACTGAGCACACTTACCATGTTCATGTGTGGAACAATGAGCAGCATCACGTAAAAATAGTGCAGTTGTGAATACACCTTAGACGTCAATGGAGGGGCAACAATCATAAATAGGCCAAAAAACAAGAGGATTTGCAAACTCACCAGCGTAACGGTGAGATTAAGGACCCGTCCTTTG
Source organism: Aulonocara stuartgranti (assembly GCF_965226115.1). Classification (NCBI taxonomy): domain Eukaryota; kingdom Metazoa; phylum Chordata; class Actinopteri; order Cichliformes; family Cichlidae; genus Aulonocara; species Aulonocara stuartgranti. Next base: position 29,413,102 of record NC_138957.1, read on the forward strand.
CAGTCCACAAAGTAAACACTGTCCTCATACCAGGGGTCTAAATGCAGGTAATTATACATGCCAAAGGCACGCATGTGTTCCAGGGTGTACTGAGTATCCTTCAGCTTGACCTCCTCCACGGCTGCGGCAGATATGAAAAAGAAAAGATTAAATATGGCAGTAATCAAATTTCTGTTATTTATGTTTTTACTTAAAAAGCAGGTTAACCTTCTGCCTTTCCTACAGTTGCTTTGTGGAAAGTGTTACATATGTCTTAACATATCTTAATATTTCAACATTTTACTCTAAGATGAACTATTGGTGACAAAAAAACTGCAATTAACTATTTTTACAGCTACTATTTGTCTGAATTATTCCCACTAAATAAAGTATTGTTGTTGTTTTTTAAAGCACATTAATCACCTTGTAATATGCATACCTGCATCTACTGTGAGTGGATGTCTGTGCAAAGTGTAAGCACCTTTTTATATAAGTAAGACTGTATCGAAACCAATGTTATAATGAATTCTCCTGTTAGGCACACACTTCATAGATTCTTGATTTTTGGCCCACACTAGCTGTTTTATAATCTGGATAAGAGACGTAGTAGAAAACACCTGGATGCAACTCAGGTGAGCTCAGCTGGCCTGTTTCGATTAAAAGGAATTAGCAAGCTTTTGTATATGATTATGCAAAATATCGTTTTAATCACTAAAGTACATTTCTGGATCAGCAGCCCCACCAATTTAGTATTGTTCAAACTTAAGTTAAGATCTTGAAGTTAAAACACGTATTACAAAACTAACCTTATAACGTAAAGTAGGTGCAAGCTCCCTATGATTGTTTTTAAGTTATTTAAAATTGGTGCACTTGACTTGTCCTGGCAATATAAATGAGTTATGTATGTGTATGCAGTTCAAACTGTAGTAATTAGTCACTTCAGCGTTAATCTGTTAATTTTCAGTGGTTTAAACAATGCTATTGTTCAGATTTTTCTTAGTGATCATGTGAAAGCTCATTAGGTTACAGTGGTGGGCCTTAAGATCTCATTCTGAGCCACTGAGCTACAGATACAGCTGCCAAAATATTATGTAGCATCAACAGCTGACGTCGTCACGTAGTGGCAGCTAATAAAATGTCTGAGATAATGTCAAATAACTTACATTGCTATTCCTGTTTAATGTTATACTGGACAGAAGTTATACTGGACCTTTATCAGGGCTAGGCTAGCACACTTGCTAACTGCACTGCATTAAGTTTTTCTCACCAGCATCCAGCTCTATGTTGTACGTCGGTATGGCGTCCAAGGATAACCTGTAACTCTCAAAGTTTGGGTCCAGCAGGTCTCTGTTGACCTTTAATGAGTAGTTAGACGCAGTCATGTCTTTTTCAATGAGACTGGCTTATTGACAAGTTGATGACAGCCTGTATGCAGCAAGAGGAGGAGGGTGAGGTGTAGCCAGCGTGATACACATTTCCTGTGTTTTCGTCATTGTTTTCTCACACGGAGCTATTTTACGACGGACAAAACCTCCCAGGGCGCAGGGGAAGTTGAGTCCTGAGCTAATTTCTCTTGAAATGCTTAAGTAACTGTTTTAATGTAGTGTTTTCAGTTTAAATGTATTGTATTATATTTGTTGTTATTAAACAGGTATTTTGAACACTAATGAGACTATCATTGGTTATTCAGGTTGACGTTGAAAGATTAACCGCTCCAAAGCCGGAACTTTTAAGCGTTGAACGTTTTTAGACGGTTCAGTTGCGTAAAGGGACCTTATGTTCCCCAGCTGATCCTTCTCGATAACGGTAGCGGCTACCTGATAGGGAGCTAAATTAGACATTATAATATATGTTTTTATTACTCTCTTTCTTCCGAGCTGACTGTGTCGGTGTGTGTGTTTAATTTCAGGCGGATCATGAGCAAAGATTCCCAGATGAGGGCTGCAATAAATCAGAAGCTGATAGAGATGGGGGAACGGGAGCGGTAAGCGAGTCTTTCGCTGCAGTGATTTGATGCTGGATGGTTTGGCGTGGTTTTGAATTGCACAGATTAAGCCACATAATGTGAATTAAATGTGTGGCCGCAGGTTGAAAGAGTTGCTCAGAGCGAAGCTGGTGGAGTGTGGGTGGAAGGATCAGCTGAAAGCACACTGCAAAGGTATTTGACTTGTTCTTATGTTTGTGTCCGGTGATGCTGTCGTGGTGCTATAAAAACAAAAGTCACTAAAGTCATTACCTCCCGTTTGAGCCAGATGTGATCAGAGAAAAGGGCCTGGAGCATGTCACAGTGGAGGACCTGGTCACAGAGGTCACACCAAAAGGCAGAGGTACAGTACAGATGTTCAAACGCAACAGCAGGGGGAGGAAGACTGTTAGAAGTGATGAGCATACTCATTTGCATCGTTGGTTTAGATGTACATGTCAATTTATTTATTTAGCACTGCACATAATCTTTAATACATCTTTGTGCATGCTAACTAACAAACTGCTAATGTTGTAGGTCAGCACTACTTATTGATTACAGCTCTTACAATTTCAGGTTTCCCTGATATACAGTCTTGAACCACCCCTCACTCCTTTATATTTTTCTTCCAAGGAGCCAGACGCTGTATTTTCTCTAAACTGTTTTGAACTGGTCTTCAGTAGTAGTTCTTCAGACTTTCTGAAGGTCTTTCAGAGTTTGTCTTTGGACATTGACTGCCCATTTGAAGATGCCTCAGTCATTTTAAATGAGCTTTAGCCTAGAGAAGATGGCAGTGTTTCTGGATCATTTTCCATTATTTGGGCATATTGGATATTAACCATTATTCGTGCATGGCATGGTGATTTCTGGAAATGTTTCTGAGCTTCGTAGGAAGTTTTAGAGGGAGCTGGTGCCTCTTAAAAGTCATATTTTATCTACCAGGCCAACACTATAACATACATAGAAAAAATATTAGAAACAGCTGACAGGATGACAACTTCTGACAATAAAAGTATCGTGTTGTGTGAGTATGTAAGTTTCTATTTTGTGTTCTGACTTACCTCTCTTCATCTCTTTCCTCTGCAGCACTTGTACCAGACAGTGTGAAGAAAGAACTCCTCCAGAGAATCAGAGCTTTTTTAGCTCAACATGCAACCTTGTGAATGACACACTTCCCTTTTTTTTTTGTTTGTTTGTTTGTTTGTTTTTACTCACAGTTGATCCACGAGTGAAATCCAAACTGTTGTTTATTGTGTTCATTTTAGTGCTAATTTTATTTTTTATTGTGTGTTTTCATATTGATTTTTAGTTTATGCTGCAGTTTTGGAGAAGAAAAATAAAGTCATGCCTATTTTGGTCATTCTTGTTGTAATTGCTACCTGTCTGGTTGATCAAAACCCAAAAGTGCAGACAAATGAAGTCTTAGTGCAAAAGGCAGTGGACACCCTCGACCGGTCCCCAGTCTGTCGCCCATGTCGAAAAAACAAAAACTTATAATTGCATCATAAACTTTGAAATGTTATTTATTTACAGTTGTTGGGAAAATACACCCCAGAAATAATAATGTTGATTGGCAGTAGGTTTTACGGATCAGGAGTTAATAAAAAATGATCTGGTCTTAAACACGTCTTGAAATTAGATAAATATTATCTCAGATAAATAACAAAACATAACTTGCTACACAAAATACAAAAAGAGTGTGAAAAAAAGTACATCATTACTGCCTCCATAGGAATTAAGAGGCTAAGCAGCTGCTAATCAAATGCACTTGAATAGCTGATCATCAGCAAGTGTGAGCACCTCTATAAAAGTAGAAGTTTTGGCAGTTCCCTGCTCTGGAGCTTTCAGGTGTGTGTTAATGCAGTGCCATGGTGGAAGGACATCAGCAATGATCTCGAAGAAGCACTTGTTCCAACAGTCTTGGAAGTTTGTAAAGGATATTTCTAAACATTTTGAAGCTCATCATTCTACGCTGAGAAAGATTAGTCAGTCACAAGTGGAAAATACGTCATAGCGTTACTATGAGAGGACATCCCAGCAAATTTTCCCCAAGGAGTAATGCTTAGAGAAACTTTGATATATGAGCTACAGCTCAGACTCTACAGGCCTCATTTAGCTTGTTAAATGTTAAATTCTCAATTTGCTGTTCATACCGCCGTAGTGCAGGCAAAATGAAAGGGTGTTTGTTCAGGGTCTTAAAAATATTAGAACACACGCACACACACACAAACATCATGGAAACACCCCACTCTGCACAATCAGACACACATGCATCCCAGATGCATCACTGTAAAATAGTCTCTTTAAAAGAAAAAAAAAGATAACTATATAAATAAAGAACTGAGTAAGAAAGATAACTAATTAAAACTAATTCTAAAGACTGCTGGGTATAGTACTGTACATAACCAAATCAACAGTTCAGCATTCTAACAGCTTGTGGGAGGAAGCTGTTGGAGGCTTCCTCCAACAGCTATAACCGTTTGCCTGATGGCAACAGTTCAAAGAATTGAGGGGGTGTGAGGAGTCATTCACCATTTTCAGTGCACTGCTCCTGCTGTGGCTCTCGAAAAGCTCTTGGACAGAGGGGAGGGAAACTCCAAGGGCCTTCTGAGCTGCTCTAACTATCCTCTGCAGTGCTGTTTTGTCTGACATACTGCAGTTGGAATACCACGCTGATATACATGTACCGTATGTCAGAACATGCCTCTGTCAAAAAGTCCTGAGGATGCTGGAGGGGACAGAGGCTTGTTTCACCCAGTCCCTGCTGGGCCCATTTTCTGATCACTGAGATGCTCTTGTCCCAGCTCAGGTGCTTCGAGATCTGAACACCTAAGAACCTGATGTCTTCTACTCTCTCCACTGGGCAGTCGCTGATACTGAGAGGAGCGTGCTGGATCCGTATCTTCCAGATTATTCACTCTACACCAGCCCACAAGACGTTCAACTTCTTTCCTGTACATTGATTCATCATTTCTGCAAATCAGTCCCACCACTGTGATATCATCTTCAAACTTAATAACTAGGTTCCCCTCATATCTGGATACACAGTCATGTGTTAACAGCATGAACAACAGTGGCCTGAGAACACATCCTTGAGGAGATCCAGCGCTCAGCATGGTGGGTTTGGAGATGTTTCTCCCAAGACATGTGTGGTGTTCAGCCCCAGTAAGTGGAGTTTCTCTAGTAGTCTCTGTGGAATGGTGGTGTTAAACACTGAGCTAAAATAAATAATATGGAGTATGGCATAGGTCCAGATGGGGGATGTCTGAGTGCAAGGTGGTGGTTAATGCATCCTCTGTGGAGTGGTTAGGATGATAAGCAAACTGGAGCAGGTCAATTGATGCAGGAAGGGTGGCTGTGATGTGTGGTTTGATAAGCTGTTCAAAACACTTCATCACAGTTGGCGTGACTGAGGGAGATGTTAAAAATATCATTTAGGACATGTGCCAGCTCACCAGTGCAGTCCCTGAGCACATGTCCTGGGATGTTATCTGGACCTGCAGCTTTCCGTGGGTTGACCCTGGCTAGGGTCCTCTGGTATCTGCTGCACTTATGATAACAGCTGGCCCTGCAGATAATGGAGGAGAACCCACTTTCCCTCTGTATGTTCGGTTTGATGCCTGGAAGCATGCAAAGAAGTTATTAAACTTGTCCGGAAGAGAAGCATCATCTTTATTGACCCCTTGCAATTCATCAGTGCCTGTACTCCCTGCCATGTTCATCTGGTGTTTCCTGTCTCGCAGAGGTGTCTCTCGCAGACCTGGCCACAGGTAGAGCAGTCTCATGCTCCACCAGGGTCTCTGGTTGCCACGTGCAGTGAAGGCCTTAACTACAGTGACATCCTCTTAGCAATGTAGCTGTTTACTGCCTCTGCGTGCTCTATGTTTATCTGGTCTCCCTGCGAGGCTGCTGTCTTGAACACCCCCCATTCGGTGTTCCTAAAGCAGTCTTTAGTGCCGAGGCTGTCCTGAGGCTGCCAGATCCTGGTCTGTTTTCTCACTGGTCTGCTGCACTTCCAGAATGGTTTGTAAGCAGGCTCAAGCGTAACAGAAAGGTGATCAGAGTGGGTGAGGTGGGGGTTTGCTTATTATAAGTACATGGAGAGTACCTGTGTTGAAGAACAACGTCATGTCATTGCTCAAAGACATTTTGATAACAATCTCTTTCCTGGAAGGGGTTTGTTACTTTACATTTCTTTTAAATACCTTGAAGGTGTTTTGTTGGATTCAAGTCAGGTGAAATAGTTAAAACAACTTTTTTCTTTTTGTTCTTGAAACACTCGTGTGATTTTTGACAATGTGCTTTGGATGATTATTATGCTGAAATATTTCTATGATGTCAGGCTTCTGAAGGTAAACAGCGGTTTGGCATTCGTGATTCCATCTGTAAAGTCATGAGGACACCCTTCGAATTATTTCATATTTATGAATATTACACCCACTTTGGTGAATTTAATTAAGCAATCTTTCTATGCATTGTTTGGATTTTTTAAATAGACATAGTCTAAAGGAAAACGGGCCACCAAGAGACTGGTCTGTAATCTGTCAGTGAACTATGTTTGACATTATTATTATTATTATTATTATTATTATTATTATTAGTATTATTATTAGTATTATTATTATTTACTGTTTGCCAGTTTTAGATCTGTTTTCTTTTTATGGTTCAAGGCACAAATTAGTTGAATAGGAAATCTACAATTAATATAAGGTTGCAAGCATCATAAGGAGTTTTATTTATCATTGTTATGATCACAGAAAGTTTTGCAAACACTCAAAGACTGAAATGCGAAGCACTACTGTACGATATGTTTTATAAATGAAACGTGGAATAACATGACAATAACAGAATAACATGAAGACCACTTCAAGAGCACATTGTGCAAGTGGAGAATGATTGCACTTTAATGCAAATTTAATCCAACGGTCATGAAACGGTGTGAAAAAGTCAAAGGCTACACAAAGACCATATTTACTGAAGGACTGAACAAATGCAAAACGTGTATAACTTTGCATACTTTAGCTTTTTATAGCTCCACTTCTTCCTCCACATGTTCATCGCTAATTACGTCCCGTGTTCATGGAGCCATTATTTATCACGGTTTTTGACTCACTTTCGCTTTTGTTTTTAAATGCAGACATCTTGAAAATCTGATAAATGCAGCAAAAACTTCTTCCAGTCTCCTCCCAGTTTCAGGTGAGGGGCGGGACCCTGAGCACGTTATAAAAAGGTAGTGCGCGTCCCTGAACTGACAGTTTCCCAATCAACAGGTAAACAAAATTTTCTCACAGCAGGTGAGTTTTGTTCACTTAAATGTCACACTGGAAAATGGAAAATAAAATTTTTTAAAATAATATTTGTTTTAATAATTGTACATTTTACCACATATATTTATTCTATGGCTGTCAATAAATTTCAATGATATTTTTGTTATAAATAGTACTTTTGTGTCACGTGATTCACAATCGGTCGAGAGAGGGGCGCAGGTGAGGCAGCAAAGTAACCTGGGAGCTCTTCAGGATGGAGGTCAAGTGGAAGGCCGCAGCTCTCCTCTTCGCTCTTTGGTGTTGCTGCGGTAAGTTAAGTCAACTTCTATTCTAAACTCAGTTGTTTTAGCTCGCTGTTCACACTCGAGGAAAAAAGATTTCTCATGCGGTTTTAATTCAATTTTGCAGATGCTCAGCGCATAACCTCCGTGTCCCCACGCATAGGAAGCGTCAATGGAGCCACACGACTCACCATTCAAGGAGATGGTAGGAGATCCGTTATGAGGTTTAGAAGTAAATTTAAAAAGTAGTGTGGGCATTATTTTACTTTGTAAAACAAGTTATGATGGATTCTTAGATATAAGTCAATTTTAAGCTATTCTGTAGCTAAAAGATGCAGCTGAAGAAGATTTGTTAATGCAGTTGTAACTGTCCTGAGAGTCCTTGTGCCTGCTGGCCTGGTGGGATGATGCTGAAAGATGTGACTCTAAGCCTCAAAAACAATTACCTTCTGAGATTTTGTTGCCCCCTTTTTTCCCTTCCAGGTTTTGCACAGGAGCGGCAGTTCCAGCTGAATCCAGTAGACGACATGTTTGGAAACCGTGTGACCCTGGTGTCAAACACCCTGTCAGTCCCCTGTGATGTGGAGAGAGACTCCACACACCGCAACCAGATTATGTGCTACACCAGGTACAGTCCAGGCATACTTTAGCAGCACGTCTGTATTTACTTATTTCACAAGTTACTTAATTATTTCACAGGCACTTTATATTGTCACTTAAAGACCCTACAATAATACAGAAAAAAACCCAACAATCGGACGAAAAGCTATGAGCAAATACTTGGCAACAGCAGGATAAAAAACTCCATTTTAACAGGAAGAAACCTACGGCAAAGCCAGGCTCAGGGGAGGCGCAGTCATCTGCTGCAAGTGGTTGGGGGTGAGGGAAGGGAGACAGGAAATAAAACACTTTGCCTAAAATAAGTTCCCCTCTGAGCGCCCCTAGTCGTCCTTGTGAATAAAAGATTAATTAACTTTCTAGATAACTTAGCTATAATAGCTGTTGTTTAATACTGGTTAATTGATTAGTCCTTGCATATTGGCTCATTTTTACCAAAACTTTGTACTGTATGCATAATGTATGTATGTGTAATTGTATAGAATCTATATTTGCATATTATTGCATAAAGCTAGAAAGTGGAATTTTATTCCAGTTTTTCATTTTTTATATTACATTTAAAAATAACACAACACAACTTGTACAAACCCCCTGCAGAAGTACTCTGTAATATGAGTCTTAACACTGAGTATTTGTTTAGTTAGGAGTCTGGCTGTTGATGTTCAATATACTGAATATTATAATGATGGCTCTTTTTTAAAGCTACTTCCTGCATGTCATTGCCATCTAAAATCATTTCTTTGTCTCTCACAGACCCATGCCATATGATTATTATGAAATCCATGTCAGCGTGGATGGTGTTCCAGACAACAGCATGTGCCGTTATAGTTCGCTCTGCATCTTTACAGTAAGTCTGTGTGCAACACATACTTTCATTTATCTGTGTTTTGGATTTGTTGTGGTCATTGGTTTTTTTATCACCTTTACTTTAACTCTTTTCAGACTGTTTGGTATCGCACGCCTACTATTGAATCTCTGAGTCCAGTCAGTGGTCCTCCAGGTAACGTGTGTGCTGCATTCAGTTATTTTACTGAGTTCACTTTGAACTTTTGTTAAACCCACTCTAATGACATGGCAGGCACATTGGTGACCGTGTATGGACGTATCTTTACCGATGTATATGGAAGCAACACAGACTTGAGCTCAAATGGAATCAACGCCAGATTTCTGAGGTAGAAAATGTTAAAATAACTGAAATTGTATTTCTGTAAACCAATTAATCTTACCAAAGCAGCAAAAAGCAATTTTATAAAATGAAAAAAGGTCACGATTTGAAGATAATCTGTTAATATTCTGTAACAGATCCAGCCTCATCCATCAGTTTTCTTAAACTTTATTTGTACACCTCTGTAATCTTCTTTTTATTGCAGATCCTACATGGGAGGAATGCCTTGTGATCTGCTTAAACCCAACTCAGATGAACGGTAAGTTGTTCACCTGCGTGCTTTCTACATTGAATATATTCAGAGCACTATAAAAGAAAAGAAAAGTTATTTCATTTTTTGCACAATATATCTTAAGGTATAACCTCCAACTGGTTTCTCAATCTTCACAAATGGGATACATGAGCTGCAAAATGACGGGGACGTTTGTTGGTAGGCTGGCTTTCTTCACACTGAAATTACAGCTCTTCTTAATATATGTCACTTTCAAGTTTTCCAAACAACCCTTTAGTAATATATTGTGTATCCAACAGGTCATCAAAACCTGAGTTACATTCTTGATGCAGACTTTGGGAGGTAAAACACTTCAATTGTTTAATGTAAAATTTGTGGCTTCTGAACATTTTTAGCTGTTGCAGATGATAAACTGAAAATTGTGCTGAGAAGAAGCCATTCTTTTTTCTTTATAATCTGTAGGAGTCAGGCAGTGAAGAAGCTCTACAGGGTTTCAGCTTTGGGCAAGCTGTCCATGTTTCAGACCTTTGCAGGTACTTAGGAGAGCAGATATTTGTTGTTCACGATGATTCAGTTCTTACATTTAGTATTTATTCCTTGTTTTTGTCTTTTTCTTAGAGGTGACAGGGGTCTTTCCTTCAGAGGGTAGCATCATGGGTGGAACTCTGTTGACCGTTCAGGGTCGTTTTTTTGACGAAACTGATCAACCAGCACGCGTTCTCGTTGAAGGTAATCGTCACCATCGGAACAGAAACGCATAAAAACACTAACCAGCAACAGCCGTGTCAACTTGTTTTCAGCACAAAGTGTTCAGTATGAATGGATGAATGATACACGCGTTTCCACTAAACAAATTTCTATGTGTTGTTCAAACTACAAGGCACGCAAAGGTGATTATCCTTGTCAACACAGCAGCATGTCAGCATGCGTTGAAAACAAAACCACTGACTTGTCAGACAGCAGAGGAAATAACTTTCCAAAGCACAGAAGCACAGCACACCATGACAAAAATGCTGCTTTTCCAAGGGCTTTGTGAGTCAAGTAGTATGCTGCTGACTTTCAGTTATGGTACATATGCAATAATAATAGATGTGAGACTGTAACTGAACTGTAAGACCCAATATGTAGACAACAGATATGGAATCACCATTTAAAGGCATTCCTCTCCACAAAGATAACGATACAGATCACTAAATTCAGGTGTTTGCAATGCATTGGAAATGTATGTCAGCTGTGATGTGACACACAAATGATCAGTAACAGACTGGAGAGTGTAATGTGGAGACGAATTATTTTTTTTATGAGCTTTACAGTTAGAAAATATGAAACCAAACAGTAATTTATTCTCTAAGTATTTATATATTTGCATATTTGAAGTTATAGATGATTTTAAAGATGTTAAATGCAGAAATAGCCATTGAATTGTCAGCTACAAAACATTACCAGTTAGAAAATTGTACAAATGTATGATGGTAGAAAGAAACAAAGAAATAAAATCTAAGTGGTGATGGAAAAAAAACATATTTGCAGAAAAATATATTCATACATCGTAATAAATTAGATTTATATTTATTTTTAAATAAGTTACAAAATGACTAACGGGAAGAAATAAAAAATATATTAAACCAGCTGAAAAATAAGTAAAGAAAACCTACAACACACGTGAATTTTATAATAGATTATATTATTGTGTTTTTGTTTTAAAGGTAGACTTTTAAAGTTAAAGCTGGATTATAGGTGGCGGTTACATGGACTTAAATGTCATTGAAGTACCTTGATACTCATTGATGTACTTACATACAATACTTTGTATTAATTGTGCTTTCTACCACCGTCGAGTGGTTGTAAAATGTTTCAAAATTCTACATGTTAGGTAAATAAACCCCCCACATGAAAACATGCTTTATTCAGCTCTGCTGTTTTTTTCTGCATGTGTGTGTAAAGTTGATGTGAGCTAAAATGTACCTTTAGCCGCTGATGTTTGATATTTTTCCACAGGCCTGCCTTGTGAAGTCCAGAGTGTGGACGATGACAGAATCACATGCAAGACTGCAGAACACCAGATGAACAAGAACGCAGCAGTCTACCCGGGTGAGAACGTGTCGTCTCCTCTGATGTGTTTGTCTTTTAACCGGCACTTGTTTTGATCCATCCTGCCGCTGTCATACCGTGTAATTATCTAAGTAACACATGGGAATCTGTGGACAACTTGAAGAGTGGAAGAATTTAAAGTATCTATTTGTCAACAAATCTGCTGTCTTAGAGATTTCATCTTGTTCTTGTCACCTTTTATCAAGACTATGACTTTGATGTGCTGTGTGCTGGAATGAGATAATCATTCCAGCACAAACAATCACTTTAATCGTGCATCACAGAAAAGTTCTCAGTCACGATGACGTGAATGGAAAAAAACACACACGTGCCTTTTAATGTTTTTCAATTTCTACCACTGTTTCTATCAGGAACATAATCACCTTTAACTTTTCTTTAAATACACATTGGTTCCCTGGATGTTTTATCTTTGTCATATTTCAGCATACACAAACAGACCTAAAAACTGACTGTACAGGCAGGCTTAAATATAAAGCACACCCTTTACTGGTGGATAGGAAGCAATAGAAACTACAAAAAGTGAGAGAAGAATAACAAATCCATGCTATGTTTGCACAAAGGGCTAATTCGGGAAAGAAGACAGAGCTGTGAAAACACACATATCCAAGTAATTCAGGTGATTAAACAAGAGGAAACCAAATATAAGACATAAATGACAAGTAACTAGTAAACAAATAGTGAAAGCCATAACTAAATGGGGAAATACAGAAACATAAAATAACTTTCTGTAGCAGAAGAGACACAGGAGGATGAAACACTGAAGGAATAAATTAAAATAACAGAAGCTGGAAGTAAACACTCAAAACTGAGGCCAAGGAATAACATCAAGATGAAAATCTACACAGTAAGACAACTAATAACCAAACATAAAAATATTTAATAATAAATACAACTTGAAAGTCCCAAAACTGAAAGCTCTGGTGGTGACATCACCGTATCGAAGAGGTGGCTGACACAAACACATTGTAGCATATGAAAGGTCTCCAAGTTCTATCAGTGAAGACCAGATCCTGATCCACAGCTGTGTACTTCACTTAAATATTCATAGAATGAAGGTTAAATATTGTATTAAAGTTATTTGTACAAAGTCCATGTTGAGTCTGAGGGGGTCGGTTAGGAATTCGGGTGATCTGTTATGACCCATATACCATCTTAATCTTTAACGACTTGTTATTTATTGTTCCTTTGCTGTAAAATTTGCTTCAAGATGCACAAAACTTATTTAAATGGATTACCAGCTTCTGCATTTACCAAATATGTATTTCAAAAAAATGCTCTTGACAGATTAATCAGATCTGGGCTATGAGGAGATACTGTCATATTATTGTCCAAAAAAAAAAAATCCTTTCACCAGAGATTGGTGAGATCTGATGATAAAAAATAACTCACCTGTCCTTTGTGTTAAAACGGGGTCAAAAGGCAGCCGTACCGGCTCGCTGCATGCTTGCCTTTTCTGTTTTTATTTGCTTTGCGTTTTCCGTGTTTGTCTGATTCAGGCCAGTCTGGTTTTCATCTGTCGCCACTGGGATTTTATTTTGTAACACTCTGTTGACTTTTCAGTATTTGAAATGAGTTCATGTTTTTCATTATTTACTTCGTTTGTAGCTTTTCTCACACTTGTAAGCCTTTTATCTTACTGTTGTTCATCTTGACTGATTTTAGTATTTAGCTCAGGGACAAAAGCAGTGTGGCCCTGAAATACATTAACATTGTTGCTGATATTAGTCTATTGATTGCTTTTATCATAGATTATTATGCTAATATGCCATCTCTTTGGCATTTCATTTTCTTTCCTTGATTAAGCGACTAACTGTTTTTGCATACCTCATTTTTACTTTTTATGTGAAGGCGGAAGAGGCTTGAAAATGGAGGTGTGGAACAACTCGCGGCCCTCTTCTCTCAGCAATATTTGGAGCTACAACAAGAACACAACTGGCTACTGGTCTCAGTGGATCGACTCCATGCCCTACGTCTTCCCCAGAGAAATGGATTACTTCACCACACGATTTACAGGCTTCTTTGTCCCTCCTGCCACCGGCAACTACACGATATACTTGAACTGTGATGATCGATGTGATCTCTATCTCAGCAACTCGAGCCGCCCTGAAAATAAGGTGTGACAAGATTTATTTTTTTCAAATCACAGTACAGTTTACTGTTCTTAAGTGATAATAATTTCCTAAATCCTTTACTTCAGGTTAAAGTTGCATATCAGCCATATTATGTCATTGACTACACACAACTGGCGTCACAAAAGTCACAAGTACTGGCCTTGGAGAAAGACAAACCGTAAGCCTGGCAGCCTGCAGCTTTATTTACCCCAAATCATTCATCCAAAGTATGCCAAAGATTTTATAGGCATACCTAAAATAACTATAAATGTTTTGTTTTAGGTATTACATGGAAATTCTTCAACAGGAATATGGCGGTGCAGCTACCATAAACTTGGGATTGTTCCAAGGGGAGAGTTCCTACACAGAAGACCAGACGGATGATGCTGTCAATGAAGTCCAGGACATTGGTGCTGATTACGACGTGTTTGATGAGGAGCAGGTACAGCACGTGGTAGCTACACCTTTCAGAGGTGTCATACGCCCTTACCTAAGCCTGATATCAGACTAGTGTATATAGTAATGTACTGTAGGTATGACGTTGCAACACTGTTTGTAATGCTTTAAAGTTACAGGTGACAGTGAAGGTTGCTCATTATTTGTTGTTCTAGCTATATCAATAGTTGTCTAATGGAAGCCTAGTCTAAGCTACTTCCAGCTATTTTATTAGAAATAAATCAAATGACCAATATATTCACACAGCTAAATATAATAAAGTTCTGCTGAGTCCAATATATTTTCATGGGTGTGATGAAGACCACTCAGAATGCTTCAAAATGTCTTCAAACTATATGTTTTGGTATTTTATTTGCCTGGAAGACCTCTAATGGCAGAAATGCTGTGAATGTACAACTCATCCAAAAATATCTGCAAGTCCTCCAAAAGATGTAGTCGGACGTTTGGGTAAATAAACAGGAGCATGTTTGGTTAGTTAGCTTAGAAAAAAAAAAATAGAAAGATGAGATACAGTAACATGCTACAGGTTTGAGCATTAAATAGTGTTACTATATCCCCCTCTGTTGGACAGAGCTAGGCTAGGTTTGCTCCTGTTTTGCAAAAGTTGCAAAGTGCATGGGAACACCTCTGATCTTGAATTGGATAAGCTGAAGAAAATAGATGGAATGATGTTTTTCATAGCTTTGTGCCTCATTTCTGCACATTTTCACTGTTAACCAGGTGGTTACCTTTGACATGTGGCCCGCCAATGTGGCTGGAGTCAAGGAAGTCCAGAACGTGACTGTGAGCAGCAGCTGTTCTGACGCAGTCTGTAGTAGCGCCTTCTTCAGCCTCGGCTATGGACGTGCCATGACTGGTAATGTGAAAAACACTGAGTAAACTTGGATTTGGTAGCCACAAAAAAACTTGCATATCTTGGTCCAATTTGATGGAACCCCAAAATACACGTTGTTTCTTCATCTTTGCCTCGTTTAGCACCGATCGCAGTCAGCGCTTCAGCAGCTGAGGTAGAAACAGCCTTGAACGGCCTGTGGTCCATCAAACCCGACAAAGTCATGGTCACCAAACAACAAAGCAGCGAAGGGTCTCACTTTATAGTCACTTTCAATTCTGACAGAGGTATGAAGAACCAAAGTGAGGCGGATGCATAAAATAATTAAAAAGAGTAAGCTTGTGTTGAGCTTTGCAACTGACTTTCTGTTGGGTGTTAAATTTGTGCGTTTTTCTCTCTTGGCTTGTAGGTGACTTTGAACCTCTTCACTTTGAGGTTTTTGGTTCGGACACCAACATCACTGTTGCTGAGGTTACCAAGGGGAGGGGCAACATGAAAACCTTCACTCTGCTCTGGGGAGGAATCCCTACAAAGCCCATCCCCTTCAATGCATCCAAATCTGAGGTCTGTATTGTAAAAAAAAAAAAAAAAGAGTCCAGTGACCGTCTCAAGTTTAGCTTTTTTTTTTTCTTGTCATATTATTCACAGACTGATTAGGATGAAGATTGTTGCTGAAAATAACTATCAAAGATCCTGCAAAAACTGAATTTTTACAGTTTTGTTAAAGGTGTGATGTCTTGAGGTAACTAATGCCCAGCTTGTGTGAACAGGTTCAGTCGGCTCTGGAAGACCTGATGAAAGCAGAGTGTCCGGGGGAGATCTTGAGTTTTGAAGGCACTGATGTGAAATACTTCAAAGACTTTGAAAATGACAATTCGCAGGTTTGTGGGGACAAATAAAAATACTAAAACAGAAAAGAAATGTCTGTAAGTCTGAAACAGAAAACTGTGAGAAATGATTTCTTAAATTTTTAGAGAATTTGATTGTGGATTCTCAGTTTTCTGCTTTTTTCCATTCATCAGTTCAATATTGCAAACGAAGGCACGCCTGTAGATCACTCTGGATTCTGTGGCCGGTGGTCGCTGAAGAACGCCGAGATCCTTTTCAAGGACAGCTACACAACAGAGTCTGGAGATACATATGGACCGGTTTCATTGGACAAGCACCCAATGGTAAAATCAATCATTTATGTATTTATTGTTAATGGCATTGTGCAGCTACCTTTTTCACAAATATTCATTTAATTTTCTTCCAGCTTTGCTTTGCATACAAGGGAATGTTGAAAGATGAAGTTGGAATGAGGTTCACTTACCGGGACAGCAAAGGCAAAACGCTAACACTCACAACAAAGATCAACACTATCTTCAACAAGGGCTCCAAGTCAGTGCTAAGTCCTAAAAGTGCTTTTGATTTATCCAAAATGTGCAAAGATACTAATTACATATCGGTGCAGCGTGTAAATAAGATATTTTCTTCACAGATGGAGTTACAAATGCATGAATCTGCAAAGTTCTCTGCAGACACAATACATTGGGAGCAGATACAGTCTGCTGGAGTTCTACCTGTACAAGGATACTTCTGGTGAAGATTTCTACATAGATGTCGTTCATATTGGAAAGATGGCCACTGCAATTGATGAAAATGGTACAGAGTTGGATAGTACTTATTGTTTAATTGTACAGACAGTATTCAAATATCTTAATATTCTGCTTTATGTTGTTACATATTTCTATCCTACCGTTTTGCAGAATACCTTTAAATGTATAACTTTGATGCCTGTACAGGGAGTCTTAAACACTTGTTTTCTCCCTAATTAAATATTGATAAACTTAATTTTCCTCATTTTTTATTGCACAGCTGTTCCTAACAAGAGGAGGCCCGCTCCTTTTGAGGATTCTGGTCGGTCCTTCGAGTTGATCTCCGTCAGCAAACATGCATCATCTGCTTCACGGATCAGCTATGAGATCAAAGCCACACCTCTAGACTGTGCATTTGATTTTCCACTGCTAGGCGTTGGCTTCCTGCAGGTAGGATTTAGATGTGTTAATTTAGATGTGTAAAATAGAAATATTGAATAAGAAGTCATTAGATTTCTGGAAATCACAAATGTAACGTCGGTTCAGTTCAGGTTGGCTTCGTTGTTAAAAGTCAGCAGACTAGACTAGAAGACTAGAAGCTTAGGTTTAGCAAGCTAACCTATATTCTTAATGCAACTGGGAAATTTTCAGGCCTTTTATTGTGGCTATCAAGGCAAAGATTTTGATTTCTGACTTCTTGTTATTGTTCAAAAAAGGAGATAAATCTAAACTACATTTTCACCAAGTATTAGTTATCTGATGCACTTTGGCAAATGTCTTTTTGACTCTGCGCTTAGACTTTTTACCTGCATCCAAACAATGCCTGTTAAGATGTGATTGCTTAATAGAAACTATGCTACAAACAGAAAACCAAAAAGCACAGGTTATATACATCATGTCTTGTCCCTGTCCTACAATGCTGTACATATCCAAGTGCAGAATCTGAATTTGTTTTCTTGGTCTGCAAATAATGAGAACAATTTTTGGCCGTTGAAATCCTAACTTTTTGTTAAAAATATATATATATATATATATATATATATATTGTGTTGCTAAAATTAAACGGGAGAAGAAGGGGCTTTCCCAGTCACGCCAGTACTGTGGGATCTTATTGGAGTAACCGTATGAGTTTAGGCTTGTTGGCTTGTGTTTCTTGGAAAACAAATCCACACAAAGAAAGGACAGAGGCTAAAAGTTAAGCCTGCATTCCTGTGCTATTGTGTTACGGTGTCTACGGATTGTCTCAATAAAACAAACCAAAAGATGATAAAGGAAGAGTGAGTAGATATAAAGTTTCAAAATTGCCTCAGTAACAGTATTTTGAAACCAGATGTCCTGCTTAAGAGATCAGTGTTGCCTCAGCAATGTGAATGAAAGCAGTAGAAATGTACAGTGACCTGCAGCCACGCGTGCGATATAAGTTACAGTACAGAGAGGCACCTTAATGATCCTGTATGCGTGTCATGCCTCCACCTGCTCTACAGTCATTATTTGGCTAACAAATTAAAGCAGAAGCAGCACCAAAGCATAATGTCAGCTATTTCAGTTAAAGCTGACATTAATCTTTGCGCAGTTTATGTGGGTTTTCTGCTTCATGTTGTTTTAACAGGTGTTCTTTTCCCATTTAAAATCCAGCTTGTAGAACCACATTTAGTAGCAATAAGATGAAGGGTTCACATTTGACTGTTATACAGAATAGTTCATGATTACCTCAAAGACTGCATGGCGCCCAGTCCTGTGGCTGCAAAACATGATCCCAAATCATCACCCCTCCACCAGTGTGCTTGAGAATTGGTATGGGGTGTTTGTACCCATCCAAAGAAGCCATACTTGTTCAGTCTTTTTTTAATAGTACTGCCATGACATTTAATATTTACCATGCCAACTGAGGTGTACTTCTTGGTTTTACTTTTTTTAATACTTTTCTAAGCACTGCACAGTCGAACTGTGGTTTGAATTTCAATTCAATTCAATTTTATTTATATAGCGCCAAATCACAACAAAACTCGCCTCAAGGCGCTTCATAGATACAGAGAAAAGAGGGGCGGGGCCATCTGCTGCGACCGGTTGGGGTGAGAGAAGGAAAACAGGATAAAGACATGCTGTGGAAGAGAGACAGAGGTTAATAACAGATATGATTCAATGCAGAGAGGTCTGTTAACACATAGTGAGTGAGAAAGGTGACTGGAATGGAAAAACTCAATGCATCATGGGAATCCCCGCAGCCTACATCTATTGCAGCATAACTAAGGGAGGATTCAGGGTTACCTGGTCCAGTCCTAACTATATGCTTTAGCAAAAAGGAAAGTTTTAAGCCTAATCTTGAAAGTAGAGATAGTGTCTGTCTCCCGAATCCAATTTGAATTTGGGAAGATTTTGGAATTGTGTTAACACGTACCTGAATGCCACAGACTGACAAAACCTTTAAGATGAGATAAGATAAGATAAGATAAGATAAGAAGAACTTTATTTATCCTGAGGGAAATTCTTTCGTCATAAATATACAGAGGAGGTCACACTTGTTGATGATCAGTTAATCAATGGATTTGATTAGCAGCATCTGGATGCTACTTACTATCTTATTTCCTTTGAAAACAGTGAGTGAAATTCTTGTGACAGGATGTATTTACAGAATAAAGCTAGTTTACGCTGCTCATTAACATAAGTAAAGTAAATGCAGAAAAGTTAAAAAACAGCATACATCATATTGGCATTTGAACCAAACATACAATATAATGAGCACAACATCCAGAGAGTCCTTTAAACACTGTCCCACTGTCCCACAATGAGCTTAAAGTGAGTTCACTAATGATCCATTTTATGTTGATAAAAAAGGCCTTAAACCTGGCACACACTTTACAACCAGGATTAAGGTTGTAATCCTGTGATATCAACACAAATTGAAATGTGTTGATATTTTTTCTCTCCACTGTCTTTTGAAGATGTCCAACAACAGTGAGGACGCGGCTGAGTTTAAAGAAGGAGCTACCACAGTGACCATCGCCCGCCCTCACCGAGCCTCCCCTCCTCTGAACGGCACTTTTGATGCGATGATTTACGGTGGTCGAGCTGAAGGTAGCGCTGACAGACATTAGTAGAATTTGCATTGTAACAGCTGCCTTGCCTGCATCTGCGGTGTTCCACAGATAGGATTATCCAAATGGTTCAATTCTGTGTGACCTATAACTAATTACTGACTTCCACGCTACTCGTATGCCATTGTTGCCATTGTGAAGGATGACAGGTTGACATTAATCCAAAGTAAATGCACAAAAGCTCTTTTTAAAAGTTTACAAAGCTTCTGAAGGCTCAAAGAGAAAGAAACAGGGAGCTGAAGCTTCAGGTAGTGTTAGCTCTGTAACGTTATGTCTGCGTCTCTGAGGTTCACAGATGAAAAACTAATGACTTATGGTGTTTATTCTTAGATTAACGTTAGATTAAAAACATAGCACTCTAGAATCAATACATCTGCTATAGCTTCAGTTATTACTTTACCACTTTTCCACTTTGAATTCTGCTTTGAGTGTTTCTGTGATATATAAAATAGTGAAGTACTGCAGCTTCATGAGGGGAAACCTAATAGATGTGGTACAAATATCATTCATTTTGGGATATCTTTACATGGCTATCATTAAAAATGACAAAACAAGTCCTTGTTTTTAGGTTTATCTGTGGACATCAGTGAGGAGGACCTGAAGTATGCCCTAGAGGGAATTGCAGGGATGGGCCAGGTCACCGTCCAAAAGTCTGGAACCTGCAGACGTCCCCAGTGGAGCGTTAAGTGGCTCACAAAGCCAGGAGACCAACCTCTGATCCAGGTCTGACTGCACCGCTTCCTGTTGTGTTTGTGTTCCTTTATGTCTTTGCTCTTTTACCGTTTCTCTATTAAAATGTAAATTTCATTTCCCATCAAATGTATACGTTTGATAGGAAAGGCTACTTTTTCTCTAATAAAGAAAACCGCATGAAAGACCAAAACTGCCCAAATCGAGAATAAATAGAAATAAATGAAGATCTCCATCAATAACATAGTATTAAAAATGAATGTAGACTTTGTGTATAGTGACTTTTTTCTGCTAGATTAGCTAACAGCTTCATTTCTGTAATGATCTCCTGACTCAAAGCAGTCATGTGCTCTGTGACCCCAAAACACTGAATTACAGTCTGCTCATTTGCATTTTTTAAAGCAGAAAATGCATAAATAAATACAATTTGTGGAATATGCTACAGAAAATTAAATAAAAAGAAATGAACACCATATTAGCTAAATGAGGCGCTAATAGAAGTAAAAATTAATGAATGATAAAATGTTAATAAATATTAATTTATGTCACAGTTTTAAAATTTTAAACTTAGTATATTTCATTATTACATTTTATATTTTCTGGTGCATTCACTGACGTGACTTTTTGATTTTGGCACTTTTCTATAAATGTTGCTTAAAATTACTATTGTGATACAACATTAGATACCTGGAAATATCCATATTAGTAACAAAAGCTTCAATGACATGAATCCGTCATAACAACATGTACATAAAAGGTATAAACATACATCATACATTGTGATTTTCACTCGCTACAGTTCGATTACTCGTCAGTTGTCGGGGAAAATGTCATTATTTCGGCCACGGAAACACGAAAGGGAGGTCTGTGGATTCGAAGCCTGACAGGAGACTTTTTCCGAGTGTGGGAAAACAAACCACAGGTACGTCTGCGAATCAAAAAGCCTCCAGGCCAGGTGGTTTTAAGTTTCAAGTTATGTGTGTCCAACCGTCTGCTATAGCTACAGCTAATCTGTTAATGTGTTTTTGTTAGCGTGCATCCTGTAGAGCAAGTTTTGTTTTTTCTGTTTGCATAAAGCTGATGTATTGTTATATTCCGTGACTGCAGGCAGCATGTTTGACAGCAGTCTTTAATAACTGTCTCGTTATGACCGCTTGCAGGTGGAGGTTCAAATCAACGGCATCCCATCAAAGTGTTCTGGTGACTGCGGCTTTATATGGTCCGAAAAGAAAACTCCAGTCGTGACAGGAATCAGCCCTTCGCAAGGTGTTCAGTTCATCACCAAGTTACTGTTACCTGCTGTACTTTGTAACTTTAGTTCCTTTGACTCTGATCTCTTTGCACATTTAACTTTAAAAAAAATTTATTTTGTTTTAAAGTAATAAAATAAAAATGATAGTTATGATTAATAAAGAATAAATGAATTATAGAATAGATGCACAGAAATGACACAGTGAGTCAGAACTAATGTGAAGCTTAAAAAGCTGGTGAGTCTGGATTTAAATGCTGTTTGTGATGCAGTTGAACTTATCTGAAAATGGAGACAGTTGTGGAGTTTAGGAGCTCCAGCTTTGAACAAAACACCCACTAGTGAAGGGTTTGTTATCCAAAACTTGTCAATCAACACCAGTTTTTGACAGTATTCGTATAAAGCCTGTTGTCAGTCTCATATTATTTGATCAAGTCCTGGAAGTTTTGTAAATTATGCCGTGTGTTTTTATGCCGTACTGTATGGTGAAGGCAGCTTATATAATTTAATATAATGTTTCAGGTTCTAATGGTCTGGGGACTCTCTTAACTGTCACTGGGACTGGCTTCAGCAGTGAAAATGCTTCCATTATGGTGGGAAAGGCCAGGTGCCACGTTGAAGCAACCACAGGTGAGTAAAGTTATTTTTGAGAAGTGAACATTTTACTCTAGGTTCTCGTTAAGATAACTCAGATGATACTTGTCTCCAGGAGACTAACTATAACGTGGGAAATATATTTCAGCTACCACTCAAGTATGCAGACTTGGCAGCACCAGTGCCGGCACCTACCCAGTGTTAGTAAGCTTCCCCTCTCTGGGCGATTCACGCTTTTCAGACAGAAACTTCCTCTTTACCTACCAGCTCATCGTGTCTTCTTTCGTCCCGCTCTCTGGAAGCGTTGCAGGTACAACCACGATCCTCTATGTGAGCCATGAAACACCTAATTCTGCGAGACAATTATTGTTTTATTTTTTCCTCAGGAGGGACTCTGCTGACAGTGAGAGGCTTTGGCTTCAGCCAGAACGCTACAGTTACTGTTGGCAGTGCAGAGTGCACACTGATTGATTCAACTGACACTGAACTGAAATGCAGAACACCAGCAGTAAGTCCCCACACTGCAAACTCATTTTTATACACAGTGTTTACCTGCAATAGCATGCAAATAAAATAGCTGTCGTGTAGTGTGCTGAGAACGGAGTAAAAAGTACATGAGCAGAAAACAAGAAGATGCAAACTGGAATATCCAGAGTTGGTAGAAATTAGTCAAATAATTTCATATAATTTCATATTTAATTATCCAATCCAACATCCAGATCTGTAGTTACATTGCATTATTTAAAAAAGACTGTAACACTTTTTTAGGTACACTAAGAATCTAAATTTAATGTGAGTACTTGCTGGATCATGCATAGTAATTACAAGACATAATAAAATAAAAACAAATATAAAAAGCTTGAAGCTTTCTTAGGATGTTTTAAAAATGTTTATATATCAGTGATTTTTTTATTTTTTTTGTTGAAGTTAATCCAGCAATGAGAATTGAAATTTAAACTCGGGCTTTAGCCACTGACGTATTAAGTGACTTACAAAATTTCTTTACGGTCAAGTAAATGCATTGGAGTCGCTATTAACTTGTTCTTTTCACTAATTTTCCTATTAAAACTATTTCAAATGACACTTTGCGTGGCTACTATAATATATATAGCATATGTATCATTGTGTTAATTTTTGTAGTCAGTCAGACGTCACTAACTACTGCAGTCCTTTCTTGTGATGTAGCGTACTGACAAAACTGTTAAATGCATTAACACAACAGAATATTTGAGTAACATTTGTTATAAAGAAATAAGTTCATACTACGTTCACCACCAGGCCATTGGTCATATCAGACAGAGTATGCCCAGAAATGACATAGTTAGTTATATAGTCTTGTCATAATAAAACTTACATAACTTAATGTTATGTAACATTATATTATTTCCCGTCTTTAGCTCTGAATAAGGTACTTACTTTTATTAAAATGCTTATTTCAGGGAGCTGTGGGATCACAGACGGTCACGGTGTTGATGGGAAACATGAGTCAGACGGCCATCAGCTCCTTCACCTACGATAATAACCTCACCCCACAGATCACAGGCCTGAATCCCCTGACCACCACTGTGATTGGTAAGCAGCTCCTTTTTTATGCTGAATGGAGCTGTTGTGTTTATGCATCAAATAACCTTTAACACAACTATAGAGATTGTATGATTCATTTAAGTAAAGATTAATGAGTTTAATGAGGATGAAGGTGGGTTTTGTCCTTTAAAGGTTACTTTCAGTCCTAACTGTCTGCTTCCCCTTTGTGCTTGAAAAGAAAAGGATTCAGTGTTTCTTCATTGAATTTCAAGCCTCTTCATACACAAAGTAAACCACATATAGGCACAGTGCCTTTGTTATTATTCAGTTAGTGCTATGAAAACAGTGAATCCAGAAAATATTGAAGGCTTATGTATTTTTGTCAGTAACTTTTACACAGGACAGGTTACATCACATGAAATGTGTCCTTGAATATATGAACACAATGTATTTTAATGGCAGAGAGAGCCAAAATGTTGACGTGTGCTGTGTGTGCTGTCTGGGCTTTGTTGCTCAGAGCTGGCATGTTTCTGACCTGTCAACAGCAGCTGAAAGCGTGTGTAGAAACCTCAATTGTTATAGTCTTGAGTTGTGTAATGCTGATTTGCAGGTTTACCCAGTTTTAGCCTTTTAAAGCTTTCTTAAGCTTGAGAATCTTGGCTCAGGGGGCTAGCGAGGCTTACCGTCTAATTATACTAAACAACTAGGAAGAAATGACGCTAAAAGAATTTCTATTAATCTGCAGAACAACCCGTGACATTCATGACATACAATGAGAGCCAACGAGGTGACAAGTGCCAGTCATCTTGGCACTTTAATGACAGAGGCTGCTACGTTGGAAAAATGAGTTGGCATACTTGTTTGTCTTTCTTTGTGCAGGCCACCGAGTTCTCACCATCCAAGGTTTGAACCTCGGGCAGCAAGACAATGACAGCATCGTGCTTGTAGGAAGGAGGGAATGTGTCACTGTGCTTTGGACGGAAGCAAACATCACCTGTCTTCTCCCTGTGCTGCCACCTGGCATGCATGAGGTGGACGTACAGGTTGGGAACAATGGCTACCCCCAGACGAGGTACAGCGTCTGTCAAAGATACACTGAGTGATTTGGAAGTACTATCACGGGTTCATCTTTCGCGTGCAAAAATGAAAGACTGTTGAATTGTTTTCTCACGTGTCAGATGGGCCCAGGCGCATTCTGTGAGGGTCAGATACAAACATTGTTTTATATTTGTTTTTTCAGTCAATATACACTGTATAGACTGCGCCAAGGTTCCTGACACTAGAGTTTGATCCCTTCAAAGGAGTAGAAAATAAGTAGGACAACAATAAACAAATAATATGATAATAAATACACAAAAAGTGGAGCATGGTTTATTGCAGACAGAGACAGGATTTGGGGTTGATTTGAAAATGTGATTAAAATCGAATTAAATAAATAAATATCGCTCTCTAGATGTATCTATATCTATCTATGTATATACAGTGGGACTCACGGGAGTTACGTTCTAAAAAATAAACCTGCGATAGGTGAAATCTGCGAAGTAGCCAACTTTATTTTTTACAATTATTGTAGATGTTTTAAGGCTGTAAAACCCCCCACTACACACTCCAGTGTTATAGAATGAAACCAAAGGCACCCGCGGTTGCCTTTGACGATGCAAAACGTTTCAGTGTTGTGTTTGTTGGGGAGAAGACTTAAAAACATGCAGTACAGCACTTCAGAGTCACACTGCGGGCAATCCAAGATTTATGTAAATTTGCTTAACGCAATTATTTACGAAGCTTAACGCATTCTGTACTGTACAGGAGATATGGCACGAGATTGACTAAAAATGGTCTACAGCCAATCAGGACGCAGAACACAATGCGCTGTAAAAAATAAAAATAAAAATACAACATAAAAAAAGCATGCAAAATTGCGCAAAAATAAATAAATCCGCAAAACAGCGAGTCCGCAAAAGGTGAACCGCGTTATAGCGAGAGACCACTGTACATAGATCATAGACAGATAGATGAATTTATCTAAAAGCAGATATCACGTTCTGTTAAGTGCATCTTCCCAGTGAAAAGCTTTTGCTACTCAAAAATAGACTCGACTTTCTTGGAATATTTAATAAAGATGAGTAATTTCTTTCTCTACCTGCCCAAAAGATCTTCTCTCCATGAAATGGTGCCATGTATTTGTATTCCCACCATTATTCATGAGGACAATAAAGGAAATTCTTAAGGGTATTTTTTTTTTTCAGTTAAAATGTACAACAAATGATGTTTTCTACATCATTTGTTGTACATTTTTTCTTTGGAATGATTTTTTGACCCAAATCATTCCAAAGAACTTCTTGGAGCAAATGCTGCCATCTTATTTCAAAGCTTTATCTGAATGATCTTTGATTTCAGTGGTCACCGGGGCATACAAACTGCATGTACAGAATCATTTGTCGAAAAGTGATTAAAAATTTGGTCGAAATTATTCTAAAGTTAGGTTTTAATAAGATGCCATAGATACCAAAACAAATGACACAGTTTAAGATTAATTCTCATAAGTCTATTATTAATGCCTTTACCTTAGCTGGTCTGTTTTTTTGTTTTACAGCAATGGTGTAAACACGACCATTGAGTACATCCTGGAAGTCTACAGCGTCTCGCCGTTGTTCGGTTCTTTGATGGGAGGAACCAAGCTGACCGTTTCTGGCTCTGGGTTCAGCAGCAACGTATCTGACAACACTGTGTCTGTTGGTAAGCAACATGTGATCCAGTCGTAATTATGCCAACCGTGTGTTTTACTAGCAAATATATTTAAGCAATTTATATGAATGGAAGTTAATGATGGTGCAAAAGCTTGCAAATATTTAAAAACGGTGTAACAGAGCTGCATCACTGATCTCCTTCATGTTTTCTGTTTGCGTTGTGACAGGAAACGCTGCTTGTGAAGTGACGGCCGCCTCAGAGAATGAGCTGCAGTGTGTTGTGCAATCAGAGGAGAAGACCCACATCGTTACCAACCAGGGATTTGATCGCGGTAGTTTTATGTTTCTGTGCTTTGTGCAGCTGTCAAACTAAATCTGAGAAGCTGAAGTTGTGTACAACAGAAAGAGGATTAACTTACAGAAAACATACACCTGCGAGGAAGTTGTTGCCTGTAGTCTCTATGCAACTAAAATGCAACTGATTCACAAAGAAATGTCTCAGATTGTGTTAGATATCAGACACTTTAATCCGTGTGTGTGTTTGTTGGTTCTTTGTGTAAGTCTTATTCAACGTAACCATGCGTTTTCCAGTTTATGGGCAGGGAAATGCGTGGAGTCCAGCCTCACTCACCGTATTCATTGGCGACACGGTAATGTGGCGTTGGGAGGCACCAGCCTTTCAGGAAGTTGGGTACCGGGTCTTCAGTGTTTCCAGCCCAAGCGGTACCTCTTATGAAGGAGGACCTTTCACCAGTGGAGAGACCAAAACTGCCCAAGGTAGAACTAGAGTCAGCTGTGCACAGATTTATGAAAAGCTTTTCCCTTCTTTATCTCCAATCACCAAAACAATCCACCATAACTTCAGTGTGTGATTTTGTTAATTACGTTTGTGTTGCTATGGTTCTTCTTTGTTTCCCTTTAAATATTCAGATATAATCCTCCGGACTCTCATTTAAAGTTTTATTTTATCCCACATTGATCGCTGTGCTTCACCCTGTGTACACTGGACAACTGAAATTGTTTTATTTACTGGATTTAGGGAGTTCAAAACTTTGAATGGAATATTCCCGCCCAAAAAGGAAACAGTATTATAAACAAATAAAACAGTTTCATTTTCAGAAATCATTATAAAAAAGTAATAAACTCTGATTTGTACTTACTCCATGTTGATGATATTAAACTCTGGTTTATTGTTGCTGTGCTGCACACTGTAGCCGCTTGTAAAACATGACCTCATTACGTCTAGATTTCATGAGTTGTATATGAGAATGACTGGACACCTTTCATTTAGTGTATGTATAGAGATGTCATGATAAGCTACACGTGTTGTGCATGAATGAGTGTGCTGTGTTACACCTTTCAACATGCGTGAGCCATACTGAACTAGATAAGCGCACAGCATCATGACTTGACGTGACGTCTTTACAATCTGGGTCTCGTGTCCCTCAGGATTTTTCAGCTACCGTTTCACCGCGCCCGGGGTTTATTACTACAGCAGTGGCTACATAGACAATGCCAACCTCAGACTCCTGCAGGGAGTCGTGAGAGTCCAGAGTCGGGAGGAAAAGAGCAGCGAGGTCTCTGTCCGAGTGAAGGGCATTGAGGCCAGACATGTGGCTGGAAGTAAGTTAATATAAGTGGATAAGAAGTTATGATTGATTTATCCAGTTCTAAGGTAGAATAAAAGGTAATGATCTCTACTTACTACAGGTTCACGTCGTGTCTCCAGAGCAGCGCCACAGTGCATTGCCTCCCCGCAGTGCCAACAGTCCAATCAGACTGATATGCTTTCCCTCAGTACCTCCGCCTGCTCCACTCCCATGGTTTACTCCATTTCTCCCAACCAGGGCTCATACCACAAAGCGATCCAGATCAAGGGCAAAAGCTTCAGTGACGTGGCCTGTGCTAACGAGGTTAGCAGAACTTTTTAAGACTGCATCATTGAATGAATTAAATGTAAAATATCTTCTTTGGTCAGTGATTGTCTTGCATATCCCTTCTTAAAGACCCATGTTATACATCAAAATACAACATTGCTACATAACTTCGTTTTAGGATGCCGGAGAGAATATTCAGTATGACGTAAATGTTTGATATATAATATAGGTCAATAAAAAAACAACAGTACAGGCTGTGGCACTCCCAGAATCTTTTGAATGGCCTGATTAAATCATTCAGCCTTTATTTAATAAAATGTCTGGAACATTAGAGTGGCAGTTCTATTCAGTCATTTCCATGGGATATTTTGTGCTATTCAGATACAGACTGGATCAAGCATTCTGAGGAAAAGAAACTACAATTAAATTAAATGATTTGTTGATCTGAATCAGTTTGATTTGACAGTTGAGATCTAAAAGTTGAGAACTAAAACTAATGGATAAACAGTAGAAATAGACAGCCATGGATGTGACTTAAAAAGATAAACAGTGGTCAAAAAATGGAAATAAATTGCTAGCTAATAAATTCTTACCTAATAGGCTGTTTAGAAAAGCATGCAGTTGACATTGTTAGCTAAGTGTACCAATAAAACATAGACTGTACATAAACAATGGACTTGGCCACTGTGACTTCACATATTGCTTGGGATACTGAGTGTTTTCACCCAGCCCGTTCTCACCCCCGCAGCATAATATACAGACAATTTATACAGACCCGAGGTGTTCCTGAGGAACGCGAAGCTACGCGCCGGGTTACGGATGAAATCCAGTAGAATGACGCTCCCGCGGTAATACATGTCCCAGCCATGTATTCCAGCCCTAACCCTAACCTTAACCAGCACTTTAATGACGTTAGATAGTGTTTTCCAAAGCGATTTAAGTAAAACAAATGTACATGTGTAGATTCATTCCAACGGTTCTCATGTTTCCTCATTTTTCCAATCTCGTAATATAGGAACGTGTTGGGCACCCGGAAGTGTAATATATCGATGATTTGTCATCGATATTTAGCATAAAATGTTACATTTTGGGAGTGAGAGCATGTTGTTTCACCATTGTCGTGTGCAGAAAAAGCCATTAGTTAATGAGTTTGCCCAGGTTTCTGATGCAAACGAAAAACATTGAACTTCAATCAGCAACTCATCAGGGAAGTATTGGGGGGATTAGACTTCTATATATCCAAAAGTAATTTTGCAACCAGAGCTCTCGCCCCAACCCCTCTCGACACCATAAGATAGAATACAGACACAAGACACTTAAGCATTTGCACAAATAACATTGCTTCATTAAAGCATGCTGGAAAGCTCGGTAGTTAGCTAAGATTTTGAAGAAAGTAGTAATTAAAGATTAAACAAATGAACACTAACATTAGCTAATTGTATATTAAAAACAGTAGTGGTTTAAATGAAGTTGTAAGGATTTTGTGGCTGTAAGACCTTAATGCAATGTACTTAAATTAATAAAACACTTGTGTCACTATAATGAAAGCATTCAAGCACACATGCTTAGTCCTAAACTTCAATTAACACATAGCTAATTTCATTATACCATTTAGAAAAGTCATTTTAATCCTAAATCTCAGTTCTTTGACCAATAAATGTGTTGTCATTAACTGACTCGATTAGCCTTGATATAACTCTTGTTCAGACTTGTTACCCACAGTGGTGTGCTCTGTGTGCTGCAGGTGATGGTGGGAGATCAACCCTGTCAGGTGATCAACAGCTCCCAATCTGAGATTAACTGCCAGCTCAGTCCCAGCAGTGAACTTCCCATTGGCCTTGCTCTCCCTGTGGCCGTCAGAGTCAACAACCTAGGCAGCGCCGTCATCGCTGTGCCAAATGAGCTTGAGCGTCGCTTTGTGGTTCTCCCAGTGGTTGACTCAGTCTCGCCTCCTATTGGAAGCCCCACTGGCCACACTAGGCTCCTCATCCGCGGTTCTGGCTTCTCAAAGGGACTCGTAATTGTAGCCAGCGAGCTCTGTCGCATCCAGTCTCTTAATTACACTTCGATCATCTGCGACACGGCGCCTTCTCAGCCACACATCGGTGATGTCATCTTTTACATGGGCCAAATCCAAAGCGCCTGCCACTCAAACTGCTCCTTCCGCTACTCCTCGTCCGTCACTACCACAGTTACCGGCATTTCCCCGGACAGCATTGATGATGTCACTACTGTGACCATCTCTGGCTCAGGGTTTGGCAGCAGCGTGGATGATGTGGCAGTTTTTGCTGGGTTGACAGAGCTAGAAGTAACCGCTGTGACCGACGGCAAAATCAACGCAAGAGTCAGCGCTCTGCCTGCAGGTGACCACTCAGTCAAAGTGATTGTGAGAAGCAAAGGCCTCGCTTCTGGTCAGGTCACCCTGAGCAGTAAGGCACAAGCAACCCTGAACCCCAACGTGGGCAGTCTGGCGGGAGGAACGCCACTTATCTTCACAGGAAATGGCTTCGCTCGAGGGAACACAAGCGTGACGGTCGGTAGGAAACCCTGCAAGATTCAGGAGGTGACGCCGGGTCGTCTTATCTGCCTGACGCCTCCTAACACTGTGGGGCTGGTGACCGTCATTTTGCAGGTCTTCTCTGTGCAGTATCCTCCTCTCAGCTTCACCTACTCCACCGCCCACACTCCTGTCATCAGCTCCATCAGCCCCACCACAGGTAACTATGATGACAGAAAGATAACAAGCAGAGGCTAATGCAGTTTTTGCAAGATGATTCAGTGAAATTAAGCAAAACAGAAGAACACAGAAAAAAGTCACTGAAATTTGGAAATTGGTTCAGTCTCATTTACCTTAATTTATCATTATTATTACTGAACAGATAAAATATTATTCCAGCTCATGACATTTACAGATTTATGTGTCATTCGGTACCGTAATATATGTATAAAGCAACAAGTCATATCTCAGATTCTTTATTTATACAGTTTCTTCATCTTCTCTGTTTATTTCCTGCAGGACCGAGCGGGTCTGTCATCACCCTGACAGGTTCAGGCTTCGGCAATGACTCTCAGCTCATCACCATCACCATAAATGGCATCCCTTGCAATGTTTCCACGGTCTCTGACACACAGGTCCAGTTCGCCGCAGGAAGCAATCCAGGGGCGACATACCCAGTCATGCTGCATCACCAGGTCAAAGGTTATGCCCAGTCAGGAGTCGTGTTCACGTATGAACTGACGCTCAGCAGTGTGCAGCCCAGTGAAGGTAAGCAATATTAAAACTCTCTGTTTATCTGCATTTTATTAAATCATGCTTACTGAGGGAAAGAAAAACAAGAAAACACAGACAGACCTAATCGTTAAATAAAAAAATAAAACCAGATCTTTTTTTTTTCTGTAGATGCATAAATCCATATTTACTGGGGCTACTTAATTTGAAGAATATCTAACATTCCTCTTAAACTTTTTTTGTATTGAATATAAAGCAATCAAGTAAACAGAATTAAGAAAACAGAACAAATGATGTCTCCAGGGAGAAAACCTGCTGTCGGGAATAACAATGTTGGATGCATTCAGAATTTTTGTGAGAGTCGCATCTGTCTGACAGTATAGAGTTAATTACATAAAAAAGGAAGAAATAATTATATTTTTCTGATAATTTTTATTATTTTTAAGTTGTTTATAAAAAGGAATCAAATAAAAGAAGAACTGATCATTTAAAAATCTTGTCTCAAAATACTTCACAGTGAAATAAACTGTGCAGCTTTTGTCTTTTTCTTTTATTCTTTCATTTCTTTTGATCCTCTAATCAGTTTTTTATTAGCCTACTAAATTAGTTGTTTCACTTTAATCTGCCGTTCAGGTAGTTTCGGTGGCGGTGCGCTGCTATCCATCCAGGGCTCTGGGTTTGATCCACTCAACTCCACTGTGCAGATCTGTGGGGAGAAATGCCAGGTTCACAGAGAAACATCCACATCCACCCATCTGTACTGCCAGTCTCCACCTCACAACAGTAAGTTTTACCTAAAGCAGATGATCATGCAGATGAAAAAATCTCAATCACTAATATCACTAATAAAATGTGAGTTTTGAAAATGTGCATGCTGTGAAATGCAGCCATGGCATGCACAGCGATTGATTTCTAGGGTTATAAACGTTGCTATTATTACTGCTAAGTAATGCACTGCAGTGTATTTTGAACATTTCTTTCCATTAGTTGGAAAGAAGACACATTACCCCGACAGCACAGTAGTGTATCACACTCTGTGGCTAGTGTTAGGCATTATGTAGCAGAGATGTGGGTTTGCACATTGGGAAGAGGTCATTTCTACGTCGCATGGTGCTGCTTTGCCCATGTTCCACCTCTCTGTGAGCTGCATAGAGAGGGATTCATTAGCTTTAATGTACCTTTCTCATCTAGAACACATTGGGGGTGACGCTTAACTCTGCTTAACCGATGACTGATCTGGGCTAGCCTGTGAATCCTTGCTGGATGCGTGCCCTGGTCACAATTTAAACTCTGGTCTGTTGCTCCAAAAATGAAAATGAACATGATTTTTACAGGAAAACTGATTGCTGATGGTATCCTGCTTCACAAAAAATTAAACTAAGATTGTTACAAATTAGAGATTGTGCAGTGTGAAAAGTCTGAGCAGCACTGTTACATTACCAAACAAAAAAGTTCACAACACCTTCACTTCTAAAATCCAGATCCACAGCTTTAATAATATTAATAGCTGCTAAATGCAAACTAGTTAAAAAATATGTCCGTGACAAGCAAGATTTAATTTATTTTACCTTTTAAAGTACCATATGTGTTTTTAGGGACAAAAAAAAAATACTTATTATCACATCAGTAGTTGTCAGTAGCTGGTTTAAGACACCAACTGAATTCCCTAAAGGCCCTAAAGGAGACAGACTGTGCTTACGAGGAATGCTGTCAGCCTTGTCACAGGGCAGAAAACGGTCACATTTGATAAGAAGATAACTTGATATGGATGATGAGAAGATTTTGTTGTTGCGTGATTTGTCTGTCTGTGTGTGTGACTCCGTGTGTGTCCTGTATCCTTGCAGGCACTCAGTCAGAGGTCAGCTGCGTTGTTGCCGTCATTAACCCACATGATGCGGTCAACGTGTCAAACGGCTTCACCTATAGATCTCAGCTGACTCCAGTGATCACTCAGGTTTCTCCTCGCAGAGGCGGCACTGCTGGAGGCACCCGGCTCACAATCACCGGCTCTGGTTTCAGGTACAGCAAAGGAAGAAAACATTTCACTCAATTGAGAGTGCATGGATCACTGATCAAGAATAAGTGCTCAGCCGACAAAAGATATCTGTTTTTGCTTTCACTTTCTCTGCTTGGGAACACGGGGATTACAATCCTGACTAATAGATTACAAATACTGCTTTTTGTTGAGCATGTTTGACACATAATGAACTGTATTAGTGTCTGCACACATATTCATTACCACTAAGGGCCATAAT
Organism: Aulonocara stuartgranti; assembly: GCF_965226115.1. Taxonomy (NCBI): domain Eukaryota; kingdom Metazoa; phylum Chordata; class Actinopteri; order Cichliformes; family Cichlidae; genus Aulonocara; species Aulonocara stuartgranti. Next base: position 29,446,895 of record NC_138957.1, read on the forward strand.
TTTGTTTTTTTACACAGTCATCTGCCATCAGCTCTTTTTAAACAATGTAAAACTCACAAAAACTAGGTGCTGCCCCTCGGCTGGCTTCCAGAAGTTTCCCATTTGGATAACTGGGCAAACTGGGAGTTGATCTTAAAGAAAGATTACTGAGGAGATCACTGAATAAAAAGAGAGTTACAAACCCATAATAGGTTTTCTTCAGTCTGTCTCTCTTGCTTGCGTTCACTCCCCCTCCCATATTACAGCACTGACATTAACGAGATCAACGTGACGATCGCAGAGTCCGTGTGTGACGTGCAGTCCGCCAACAGCACGCACATCATCTGCGTGACCAGCGCTCAGGGGCAATCTCAGGAAACCAAAGTCAGAGTCAGCATCGGAAACCAAGGCATCGCCAAGATGGTGAGGTTGATTTGTTTGTGTTTAGTAAAGTTACGCTGCTTCAAAGGACGGAAACAGTGCTGTCTGACTGATTTTATTGTTTCTGATTACATATTTTCATCCAGTGTTTTTTGTTGTTCTTTAGGACAACGCAGATTTCTTTTACATTGACGTGTGGTCGTCCAAGTTCACGTGGGGAGGTCTGTCTCCACCAGAGGAGGGCACATTCGCTGTTATTACTAAAGGCCAGACCATCCTGCTGGACACCAACACACCAGTGCTCAAAATGCTGCTTATTCAAGGTGCAAAAATTACTTCTTATGCAGTGTTTGTGAAAATGCAAAATTTGGAGAACTGTTGCAGAATAAGATAAAATATTAAAATAAAAAAATTGAACGAAATTCAAACTGTCAGAGAAACTCAAGTTCTTTTTGCGTTCAGGAGGGACGTTAGTGTTCGATGAAGCCGACATCGAGCTGCAGGCAGAAAACATCCTGATCACCGACGGCGGTCGGCTCCAGATCGGACAGGAGGGGGCGCCGTTCCAACACAAAGCCATCATCACGCTCCACGGTCAACTGCGTTCACCTGAACTTCCTGTTTATGGAGCCAAGACACTGGCTGTCAGAGAGGGCGTGTTGGACCTCCATGGTATGCACACACAAATTTATATTCATAAACACACATAAGGTATAGATCAGGTATAAATCAAGTTCCACATCCTAATTTGTAGTTCTTACATTTTTTTAGGATCTCTTTTAAGATTGTTCTGTTTAAATGCAACAAAACACTCATTATGAGTTAATACAGATGTTACATTTTGTTTGTAATTCCACAGATTTTGTCACTCATTAAAATGAATAACCAAGTTGCATTTTAATATTGTTGTTTTCCTACATTTTTCTGAAGTAAATATTGAAATAAATACTTCTTTCACCCTTGAGGTGCACGATCGTATCATGTAGAGTCAGAAACAGAAGGCGTTCAGCAACAGAAACCTCAAATAGCTTTGACCCAATTATTTCAAAAACACGCATTGCATGTCATGTAATAATATCATGTAATAGTAAGCTGACAGCATTTTTAGGTCTTGGTGCTCAAGGTGATTATTGTCACCTCATCTGTTTCTAAGGAACCAGGATAATAATCAAACAATAAGCCCCAAAGTGGACCAGTTTTGTAATAGTTGCTCAAGTTTAAAATGACCTTTTTTATAAAATCAGGTATTCCTGTGCCGATCCCCTGGACCCACTTGGCCCAAACAGCAAACAGTGGCTCAAAAACATTGAACCTGATGAAGGCGGTGACGTGGAAAGTAGGAGATGAGATCGTTATTGCCACCACTGGACACAGGTACAGCTGAGGACTGATTCATAAAAGCATAAATCCAAGTTATTCATCTGAGCTATAAAGCCAAAACATGGGAACTACATGCATTTAATTGAAATGTTTAATTTACTGCGAAAAGAAATGGACAACAAAATGTAAAATTACAGTGATTAGCAGCTGATATTATCTCAAGCCAAATTTTCAACTTTTTAAAAATTTGTGTTAATAATCTTAAAATTATTTTTACAATTAAAAAAAGATCCAGTTGGAAAGAAAACTGGACTTTAATATACTTGTCTATTAAATTGGTCAAATATTTCAAATAAATGTGCTTATTTAGTTACCTAAAGATGTGGAATGTGGAGAAAAATGTGCAACATAACAGTATATTAAATAAATTGCAGCAATTAGCATTTTTGTTGCAGGATGCTAGTTAGCAGCTAATTGAATTAACATCTCTAGTTCCCTATATTTAAAAAACAGAACATGTTGTTCACTTTATTACTGTAATAATGAATATGTGAAATAAGATTATGTAGTAAGCAAAGAACAGAATAAACTAGCCCTGCTGAAAGCTCAATCTTATGGTTTAGCTGAGTAGCAGTAGCTACCGCCGCTCCGATTCTCTGGTTTTGCTAACCTGGATAGCGGGGAAATGTGTGCCAGGAACTGCTGACAATCAAAAGAATGGAGGGTTAAAGATTACAAAACGTCACTGAAATGCTGTTTTATACATTCCAAAAAAAAGGTTTTAATAAATCTGCAGAAGGGGTAAAAATATATTTATTTATATTCCAGGCACAGTCAAGGAGAGAATGAGGTGAGGAGGATTGCCGCTGTGTCGGCTGATGGAATGACTCTCACCCTGACCGAACCGCTGAACTACACTCACCTCGGGGTGTCCGTGACGCTGCCTGATGGTACGGTGTTTGAGGGCAGAGCTGAGGTGGGGCTCCTCACCAGGAACATCGTCGTGCGAGGTTCACAGAATCAAGAATGGAATGACAAGGTTGAAGCCTGCCCGGGCGGCTTCAACACAGGTACTTAGTGATAATGGTGGATGAGGATTTTCTTCAGACATATCAGATGGGTTTTTTTTGTTATTGTCAGCCTTAAAGTAAAATATTTTTCTGTATATATAGCTTGAACCCTCCTCTGCTGTATCTGCATACTAATTCTGAGACAAGAGCAACACTGTATTTAATACATTTTTGCACTTCTGTGTCCTTCAGGTGAGTTTACCACCCAGACATGTTTCCAAGGACGGTTTGGAGAGGAGGCTGGCAGCGATCAGTTTGGAGGTTGCATCATGTTCCACGCCCCCAGACCAAACGAGAATCTTGCGATTGGCCGATTGGAATATGTTGAGGTAAAATGTATTTTCATTCTCTAAACATTTCTATACTATAGTATCTTTTAAAATTATTATTAGTGTGTTAAAAGTTTGAAGTCTTTGTGCTGTTGTTCTGCAGGTTTTTCACGCCGGACAGGCCTTCAGGTTGGGACGTTATCCCATCCACTGGCATCTGATGGGAGACATCAATTACAAGTCGTACGTGAGGGGCTGTGCGATTCATCAGACCTTCAACAGGGCCGTAACAATCCACAACACCCACCGGCTTCTGGTGGAGCACAATGTGATCTACAACATCATGGGTGGGGCTTTCTTCATTGAGGACGGCATTGAGACGCAGAACATCCTGCAGTACAACTTGGCTGTGTTTGTCAAACAAAGCACCAGCCTGCTAAATGATGACGTCACTCCCGCCGGCTACTGGGTCACAAATCCCAATAACATCATTCGCCACAATGCCGCTGCAGGGGGAACGCATTTTGGCTTCTGGTACCGCATGCATGACCGCCCTGATGGCCCTTCCTACAACCCAAACATCTGCCAGAAGAGAGTTCCCCTTGGTGAGTTTTATAACAACACTGTGCACTCTCAGGGCTGGTTTGGACTGTGGATCTTCCAAGATTTTTTCCCCATGAAGAACGGAGGGTGCCAGTCCTCGATCCCCGAGCCCGCTGTCTTCCGTTCTCTCACCACCTGGAACTGCGAAAAGGGTGCTGAGTGGGTCAATGTAGGCGCCGTGCAGTTCAACAACTTTCTCATGGTAAACAATGAGAAAGCAGGCATCGAAGCCAAGCGTATCGTTCAATGGGCTGTGAAGGGCTTTGGAGAAGACGGCGGGGCGACGGTGTCCAATAGCACCTTTGTGGGTCACGTGGATGAGCTCGGACTAGGCAGCGACTTCTGCACGCACCGCGGCGTCATCCTGCCTTTCGACGACGGCATGAGCGTCATTAACAGCAAGTTCATCAACTTCAACCGCAGCTCCTGCGCAACCGTCGGGGTAACCTCGATCGACGGGGTGTGTGTGGAGCTCTGTGGTGGCTGGGCTGCCAGGTTCAGTGGCATCCAGTACATGAACTCACCCAACAAGGCCGGCTTCAGGTGGGAGCATGAAGTGCAGCTGGTGGACACTGATGGCTCCCTCACAGGTAATCTTTAGTGATTTTATTTTCTCACCATTTTCTCTCTTATACGTGTATAAAGGTTCAGTTTGTTATGTAAGAGTAATACAAGCCTTCCAAGAATCATGTTGAATTAATCTTTTCAGAAATTCTATTTATTCAAACATTCTGCTACTTTTTCATTATGCATTAAATAATCAGCCAAAGCTAAGTAGTGTGCTTGTTTAAGGAAATTTTAAACATCACCTTAATGCTTAATACACTTCTGCTCCTCTATTAAGAATGTTTTGTAGCAAGACTCTTTCTGATTGTTTTAAAGTAAACGTAAATGTGTATGTTCTTCACATGTTTTGGCTCTTCAGTCGGTTTTCTGCTTATTTTCAGGAAACATAAATCATGTAGTTGTGCCTATGAGCGACCTGCTGGATCCTGCTCACTGCTCCCAGAGTGCCGAGTGGAGCGTGGGTTTCCCCGCCGCTGTGTGCGACGAAACTGTTAACTTCCACCGTCTGGCATTTAACAACCCCTCCCCGAGCTCTCTGGTGGCCAAGAACGTCATTCTAACCAACTCACATGGTATAAAAAACTGTATTCGCTACTTTCAGATCTCATATAGTTGTAGAAGAAGCTGTAATTTGTTTTTGTTTTCTTACCTGTGTTGACATCTACTGGTGTTTAGAAGGAACTGCAGTAGAGATTTTACAACAACTGAAAATGCCATCAGGAACAAACTGCAGAGAATAATATTTTATCTTTATAGGAAATGTTAGATAATTATTGTGCATTAATAAATGCAAACCTCCTAACATGTAAACAAACAAATAAATATGTGTGCTCTGTCTCTTAAATTAAACTCAGGGAGCTCCAGGGTCCCCTTTTTGAAGAAGAGACTAACTCATCCATTTGGATGGATGGCCTTGCTGCCCTCTGGACAGACGTACAACTGGTATTTTGAAAATGTGGATCACGTGACCAACATCACTTACAGAGGAAAATTCTACAGCTTTAAGGTAATCACGTCAAAGAACACGTGAGTAAAGTATGTTAAATTCGATATAGGGCTTCGCAAACACTGATGTTTGTCGCACGTTTCTTTGCATGCAGCGGGATCAGTACGTCATCGTCAACCACAACTTCACACAGAGTCCAGACAGTTTCCAGATCATCGACACGAGAAACGGCTCATTGACGCCACTGAGCTTCAGCAACAACAGGAACGGAGATTGGTACTTCAATAAAAGCTCCAACAACCTCTACTACATCGGTTAGACGCACCTTAATATGGATATATTGTACTATTTGATTTATCCTGTATTATTTTATTAAAGGAAAAGATCTTATGCATTTCCTATATATAATGTCACTATAATGTGTAAATACTACAATGTAAAAATGCCCAAAGTGTCTCGAGACACTCACTTTCTGATGATTCTCTACCCATGATGTCAAAGAGAGCAGATGTCATTAATGTGGTAATCTCAGGTGTGCAGCTCTAGATGTGCCCGAAATTCCTGATGTGCCCAGTTGATGAAATCACAAGAAAGCGGTCCATAAGTTGACAGAGGCGTTAGATAAAACGAGATTATACAAAGTGGATTTTCCTAACTCTCGCTCAGTCTTATATGTTAAAAAGCTTTTTCATTACGCTGCTAGAATAGGAGCAGAATGTTTTTAAAGAGAGAAAATTGCGTTTTTAATGAAATTGTTGCATTTGTTAAATAGGTTGTGCAGCATGCAGTATGTTTGCTGTGATAAAATATAAATAAGCGTTAAACTCAGGGAGGCCTGCTTTATCATCATCCTTCTTTTTATCAACTTTGCTGTTTTTGTACATCTTACCTTCATTGGGTGCGTGCTACTCTTGCTTGAATAAAGCATTCAGTAACACTGTTCTGTTCTCTTTGCAGTGTCTGGGAAGACAAGCCAGCGCAGGCGGAGGTCCAGCGTTGACCGATCTATGATTGACGTTCAGACAAACTTTGCGGTCTTCCGCTGTTTCTACCCCAACTGCATCCCTCCAACACCACCGCCTCCAGCCACTCTCGCGCCATTACCTAGCCGCCGACCTGGTAACTTCATGTAAGTTGTTTATTATCTTTCTATCAGACGTTTTATGCATTTAACTTTTTCTGGTGTGGCCTTGGTCTATCATCAAAATGTCTGTTTTTCTGTAGCCGATGGTCCAATGCTTCTTTCTGGAAAGGCTCGGCAGAAAACAACTTCACCGAGCCAACAGAGGGTGCCGACGTGGTCATCCCATCAGGTAAGAAGCTTAAAACTAGGAGTTTTTTTTGACAACATTTGAACACAAAAAGATTTTTGTTTTTTTAGGAGCAAGTTTAAAAATTAATTGTCAAAAAAGTTAATTTCTGAAAATAAAACATCTATTATAAGTATATTGTGACTAAAAATGCCTCTTTATCCTTGCTAAACCACAGGGCAGTGGGTCGTTTTGGACACCGACACTCCTCTTCTCAACAAGCTCACAGTTATCGGAGTCCTTGAGATCCCCGACACCATGAACAGCTCATCTACCAGACAGGCTCGGTCTGTACCCGCGTACAACACTGTGGCTATAGATGCTGTCTACATCTCCATCCAGGTCAGTGTGATCAGTAATCTCTCCAAGATCCTCATCCAGAATATCACTTTAACATAAATTTATCAGCATTTATCTCCAGCATATATTTCATTATGACAGCAGCTCTGAGTGTGTATTTGCCTACTACATAACATGATAATGTGGAAGTCACAGGTACTGTTTGACTGAGCACGATGAGTTAGGTGATGTTAACATCTGTGACTCTTTCAGGGCGGCCGACTGATTGCGGGATGGAACGACGAGCCGTTCAGAGGTCAGCTGTACATCAAGCTGAGAGGGAACCACCGTACTCCGGACTGGCCTCTGCCAAACGGACCCAACCAGGGATCCAAAGTCTTGGGTAAGAAAACTGCTACCGACTCGTGTACTTGCCTAACCTTTTTTTCGACTGTAGTAAAAAAGTTTCCGTGTATGTACTGCAAAGATAGCTCCAACTGAAGAGACTGGTGACGTTTCTAAAAGCCTGTAAGTGCAACAAGACGAACCTTGCAGTTACATGATAAACATCACATAACTAAAAGCTAATATAACTGAAAAAGCTAAGGAAGCAATCGATGCACTGCTTTTACCACATGGCTTTAAATCTGTGTGACATTCTCAGTCCATCATTCCCAACAGTATTCAGATTTGTCTTGCATGAGCCATAAAGCAAATGTGCCCTTTTTACTGTCCATACTCCTGCTCAGATCCTTATTATTTGTGATGCATAATTCAAAAACCAGTCTTAAGTACAAAATGAACATTTTTTTTGTTGTTGTTGTTGTTTCCTAAAATCTCAGAACTTTTAACTTAACCCTTCCATACCTGAATTTTGACAACCTCAATCAGGATTTTTTCTTAAATATTTTTATTTATCTTTAGGCATGACAAAAAGGTGTTTGAACTTCATTTTTTAAAACATGTACTTTTCAAAGAGTTTTTTACATGGCCAATTAGGTGGACAACATACGTTTAGACTTATGAATGGAGTATCGACTGACACATCAGTGTCCAATGTAGTGGTTTATGTGCAAGTATACCATCAACACTGACACAAATACAAGAAAACAGTCTTTGAATAGCTGTAGTGACCACTGTGCCTGAAAGGCTTAATATGCAGTATTCAAAATGCAAATTTATGTCTTTGTTCATTTTCTATGAATTTTAAATTCGATAATAATCAATAGTGACAGTTATTCTAATTTTATTTAAATGAATAATTCAATTTAACATAAAAAATTTATCATCTAAAATGGCAGAAATAATATATTTTCTTGTCCAACAGGCGTGTTCGGCACACTGGAGCTCTATGGACTTCCTCGCAATGTTTACCGCACCAAACTCGCCGCTACTGCTAACGCTGGATCCAACACACTGACCCTGTCGCAGTCGGTCGACTGGCAGGTCTGTATAGTTTCCTCTAGAATGTGTTATTCCATTTTTTTATACTACGTACTGCATTCACGTGTTGGGTGTTGAAAGCTGATTGTATAACATCCAACTACAGTCCTGAATTTTTATTCCTTGAGCAACAAAATCAATTTATTCTCCTTCTACCAGATTGTCGAGTACCTTTACTCTAATTACTTCTCATTGGAAGTGTTCACTTTTTGACACGCCTGCTTCAGGTTGGAGACGAGGTTGTAATATCCACCAGCAGCTACACCACATGGGAGACGGAAAAACGTCAGATCACTGCCGTGTCAGCGGATGGCTTCGTCCTGACCCTGAACCAGCCTTTGACCCACACTCATATTGGTGAGTCGTAGCTCAGGACTTGGAGTTATTGTTCTGGTGTTTCTTTTACATCAGCTGAAAGGATTTGTTCGGTCTGGTTATATGAGTCTCAATAAAAAGCCTTTATGTGTATGTGTTGAAGCTGTAAGAATTTAACTTTAAGGTGTATTAATGAGGGGAAAAAAACATTATAAGCAAACCTGTAATATAGATCCGCTGGCTGCCTTCTTACTATTAAGGAACCACCTCAGTTATTAACTGATGTTTCCAAAGCAACACGCCATCAAACACTGAAATGTCTGCGTCATCTTCTGTCCACAGGTGGGACTGACTCTGTGTCAGGTACGACTTTCTCCTACACTCTGGCAGCTGATGTTGGTCTCCTGACCAGAAACATCAAGATCATCGGTCAGGATTATCCAACTATGATGCAAGACTCGTTTGGAGCCAGGCTGCTCGTCGGCACCTACTCCTGGGGGGGAATCAACTATAAAGGTAAAAAAAAGACATCGCCCTGAAGACGTGGATGCTGTGGTGGAGAAGGGGTTGAAACAGCAGTCAGTGATGGAGTGTAGTAGTGACACTGACAGAGGGAGGGAGGGGAAATGTTTCAGTATAAATAGACTGAATGGATATCAGTCGTGAGGATGACTCTCAGACTTTCTGTCATCATAATTTGCAATTTTGTTCTGAAGGCAAAGCTCAGATCAGGAACGTGGAGTTCTACCACTCTGGCCAGGAAGGCTGGACTGACTACAGCGACCCACGCTACTCTGTGGCCTTCCTCAATCTGGGAGAGGTGCAGCCCACACGCACGCACACACAGCATCTTTCCCAGCAACTGCCTGATCATAGAGGAGGATTAACAACTGCAAATATGAATTTTTATATCTTGTAGCAGAAGTTTATTTAAACAAAACTGCTGCTTTTGTTGTTTAATGAGAAGAAAGTGTCTGTTAAATCTGTTGGGGGGTTTTTTTTCTGTGGTGAAAGGTGACAGAAAAAGAGTCATACATTCAGGGCTGCGCTTTCCACGACGGCTTCTCTCCGGCAGTCGGCGTTTTTGGAACAGACGGCCTTAATGTTGATGATAACATCATCCACCACACTGTCGGAGAAGGTAAACACTGTGCTGTCCGTGGCTCTGTTTTTGTATCTCATGAAGGCAAAATGGTTATAAATTTGATTTCAATTTCTCTTCTTCTGTGTTTCTTTTTGTGTTTTCAGGCATCAGAATTTGGGGAAATAAGGTGAAACTGAGGAGGAACTTGGTGATGATGACACTGTGGCCTGGATCGTACCAAGGCAGAGAGGAGCCTTTCAACTTTGACTGGAATGCTGCCATTGAGGTTTGTTTTCTAGGAATATCCAAGGAATAGGAATATATATCAACCACTTAAACGTAAGTAATGTTTGTTTATAATAATCATCTGGTCTCTTCTTTTTTTTTTTTAAACATATTTCAGGTTAGCGAGGGGACAAACATCGTGCTGCAGCACAACATTGTGGCGGGTTATGAGAGAGTGGCGTATCGCATTGATGGCGAACCATGCCCAGGTGACATAGATGACTTTAATCAACAGTGACAGGCTTTATGTCCGGTGCTGGTGCAAATTTCTTCCTCTTTCAGAACAGTAAATTACAGAACTTCTTCTTGTGCAGGTTATATAAATGATAATGAGGCTTGGATTCATAACGAGGCTCACGGCGGTCTGTTCGGGGTCTATCTGAACAATGACGGTTTGCCTGGTTGCGCCCACATCCAGGGTTTCTTTGTCTGGAGGAGCTTTGACTACGGCATCTACTTCCAGGTATTAAAAACCAAGTCTCTGCTTCCTACACTTGAATAATCAGCCAGGTTCACCCAAAACAGGGCAAATAACCTGAGGGTAACAAAAGGAAAGAAAAAATCTGGGCATTTAATGAGAAGAAAAACAGGAAAAACAGGCTATGTTGGATCATGCACGTACATTTGGTCATATTTTACTGCATCAAATAGCTTTTTGCCATAATTTTCACAACGTTCCAGTTGCCTTTCCAGAAAGCAGCTTTAGCATTAGAAGTATAAGCTGACAAAAGCCTGTTTGAGGAATTTGTTCAAGCAATATGTAACAAACTTAATATGTGTTTGCTTTAAAAGGGTCCATGCTTTGTCTGAAAATAAAGATATAGTAGATACAATGATACCCTTTCCTCTTCCTCTCCCTGTCACAGACCATCATGAATGTCATGGTTTCCAACGTGACCCTGGTGGACAACGGCATGGGAATCATGCCTATGATCTATGGTCCCCCTTCTCTCTCCCATGAATTTGCCAATAAAACAGTGCTAATTCAGGTGAGATGCTTTATTTTGATTAACTGATTGTTGTTCTTCTGTGGGAGCTTTGTCTTTGCCAAAGGATTTAACTCAAATCCCTGTTCCCCCAGAATTCATTAATTGTTGGCAGCAGCCCGAGCTTCAACTGCTCAGACACTTTGCCAAACATCGACTTTAATTTGGCCACCACTTCAGGCCATCGGGCTCCCAGACCTATCCAAGGTAGAGTTAAACTGAAACTCTTAGATACAGATTTTGTCAATTTAAGAATAAAAAAGTAAAACCTGAACCACGTATACATGCAAATGCTAATAAACCTCTTTAACTGATGTTTCTGTTTTCATTGTGTACAGGTGGCAGATCTGGAATCTGCTGGCCAAATTTCCAGTCTGCCCACAACAGTGCACCAGCTAAGGCTCATCATGTAAACATGAACTACAACTCTATTAAAGGGCTGATGACAGTCAAAGGTTGGTTCAGCCTCTGCGATTTGGAATCAAACTGACTTTTTGAAATGATGCTTGGGAGCTTTTTCCCAGTAAACATGCTTCTAACTCCTGATTGCACTGGCTTTCTTTGTAGACACAACATTTGTCAACTTCAGAAATGTCTGCTCTTCTGAGGCAAACGTCATGTTCATCACAAACCCACTGAATGAAGACCTGCAGCACCCTGTGCAGATTTCAGGCATTCAGATGATCAACAGCACAGACGAGGCCAAAGTGTTTATCCACAGACCTGATTTGGGGTAGGTCACTCCATGCTAACAGATGTCCGGTGCTAAGGCTTTGATTAGAAATCTGTTTATAACAGAAACCTAAATAAATAAAAGGCAATAACTTGTAAAAATGTGTTTTTCACATGGTGAAGACATGACATGTTTTGTAAGTCAGCTGGCAAAAATGAACCTTTTATTCAACAAAGTAATCTTCACAAACTGACACCGCTTGTATGGTTTTGAAAGTGTAGAAGTGAAGTGCTAATGTTAAACAAAACTACAATCACATGACTGGGACATCACCACCAATAACCTCCACTCTTTGACATAATGATGCAGATTTTACGCAACAAAATGCATGAAAAGCTTTGACCTTTGAAGCTGGGTATTTGTTGATGTATTTTATGGAAAATGTGATCAAGTAAAATCTAATGTTTTTGTGCCCCAGTAAAGTAAACCCTGCTGACTGTGTGGACATGGACTGTGACGCGAAGAAGAAGAGCTTGTTGAATGACTTGGATGGGTCGTTCCTAGGGGCAGTGGGCGCCGTGGTGCCGCAATCCGAGTATGAGTGGGGAGGAGATCCCAGGAGGGGGCTGGGCGACTATCGCATCCCCAAAGTTATGCTGACAGCCCTCAATGGCAGCCGAATCCCGGTGAACCAGATTGCTCCAAACAAAGGTAACTAGAGCTTGGTGGAAGAGATACAATAGTGTGTCTGGTAAATGTTTATTATTTCCGTTGATTTACAATCATCAGGCTCTATTTCTTTAAGTTCAAGCTACTGAACTCAGTTTAAAATGATATCTTATCAGTTAATGAATACATTTTTCCAGCCAGATACCTTAGTGTCTGATATTTCCTGTCTTATTTCTTACATTGGTTTATTGCTTAATGGGTAAATTTAGTGTTCTGTGGTGGTCATGAGTTTTACTGGAAAGTGTTATATATCTAGTTAAAAATCTGTGCGTAGGTGTGATCAGGAGAACATGCACCTACATGAGTTCCTGGCAGAGCTACAAGTGCTTCGGCCTGAACTACAGGATGTTGGTGATTGAAAGTCTCGACGCTGACGCGGAGACCAGACGTCTGTCCCCCGTCGCTGTGGTTGGAGACGGCTACGTGGATCTGATCAACGGTAGGATAAGGAAACGTTTTCCATCGTATGCTTAAGATCTTGGGTGTTGACGGTCTGTTTAAAAACAGCAGAATGAGTTTAAAACTCTGTTTTGTGTGTTTGTGTCCAGGTCCTCAGGATCACGGTTGGTGTTCTGGCTACACCTGCCAGAGGAGACTTTCCCTCTTCCACAGTATCGTAGCCACTGGTCACTCCTTTGACGTCTACTTCACGAGCGTCAGCCCGCAAAAGCTTCGCCTCATGATGCTCAACTCTAATCCATCTGAGGTCAGGCCACATTTTCAAAAATGCTGTTCTGAATGTATTAATTGTTTTTAAGGAGTAAAACTTTTAAAAGGCACTCCTGAGATAAATCATTAAAAAAAATGCCCACAAATACAAACCAGATGTCTAAGTCTTCAGATCAATCTACATTCAGTAACTAAGTGTCTTTTTGTTGTTACATTTGTGCAGAGCATCGTGGTGTCAGTGTTTTATTCCAACCCTCAGCGTCTGGATGTGTATGTAAATAATCAACTGATCGCTCCCACTAATGCTGAGTGGAATGCTGATAACACTAACTACATCTTGAAGAAACCGATCCTTGCAGGTACTAATGGTTTACACAAAGATATCATGTGCCGACTAGCATCACGGCTGATCAAAAGGACTCAAATGCTGGACTCACAAAGCAACCTTTACTAAGCAGAAGGTAAAAGTCCAACAAATTCCAAAACATAAATTAACAGTGGAATCTAAAGGTATCAACAAAGGCAAACACAAAATGCAAGACACAGGAGAAAAATGATTACCAAAATAAAACAGAAAATTGTGTGACAGCGAAACACAGGACACAGATGTGGAGACTTCACAACATACAAGGAACACGGGGGAGGGAGGATGGAAGTAAATATAAGGTGCACACAAGCTAAAACTAGACTTGAAAAAGTAGCAATAACTAAAACTGAGAATATATTTGTTAAAAAAGCGACCAGGAAATACCTGCTTCATAAAAGAATAAAGAAAATAACTATAAAGACAGGAACCAAAATAAAAGTGAAAATGAAAACAATGAAACCCATCTGAGAACCCAAATATTAATGCAACAAACAACAACAACAACAAAAAAACAAACTATGATCCCAAACCCTGATCAAGGTTTGACTTGGTAACTAAAGTAACTAAATAGCTTGATTCTCTACAACAAAGAAGTAACGTGAGTATTCTAACATGTTCTCCCCAACAATGTCCAGCGGAGAGAAAAGTACATCAGGTTCATCAACCGACTCTAAGACGTCTTTCAGAATCTAGTGGACGCCAGCCATTTTTATAAAAGATGGCGGGCTAATGTCACGTAGCCCTTTGTTTGTTCTGTTAAATGTGTTTTTCCACCCTTTTATGCTTTAGATGAATACATATTTTTTTACCTTTTGTCTTAGTTTAAAGTATCTGCATTCTTAATTTCTCGTCTTGTGCAAATAATCACCACAAATATTAATCAAATCAACAGGAAATGTTACAAGGATCTGTGTTTGTCATGTATGAATTATATCTGAAGATGATGATCTAAGATTTTCTGTGTTTAATCACTCCAGGTCAGTACGTCCCCGAGCTAAATGCCACTGTGGGCACCAACTACTTTGACCAGGACTATAAGATGCTGAAGGTCGTGCTGAGAGGCTCTCAACCAGTGGAGATCCGTACTGCCCCGGTTCTCGTCATCGCCTTTGGGTTCCCCGCAATGACCGACGAGGAGTTCTATGGCAACAGCCTGGTCCAGAACCTCGCCGTGTTCCTCAAAATTCCTCCCAACATGATCCGCATCTCCAAGATCATCAGGGAGAACGGAGGCGCGCGTCGCAGGAAGAGATCCACGGGCCTGACGGTGGAGGTGGAGATCAAAAAGCCTCCTGTCCAGCAAACCACAAACAGCACCAACGGTTAGGAAGAAGGAAAAGTGCCACTTTATTGCTCATTAGGGTCTAATCTGTTCAGTTAATCATCATGTTTGCTGCCTGTGTCTTCTCAGATGACGAGGACTTTACACTGCTGAAGAACATCGCTGATGAACTGGGTCAGGCAGCAGTGACTGGAAACCTCAGTCAGTCCATCGGTTTTAACGTCTCCTCCATTGGCATGGTCCCACCTCCTCCTCCATCCTCTGACCCCAGCTGGAATGAGGTGAAGCAGAATAACATCTGCTCTGTAGACACTATAACAGCTGTTTTGATATTAAGATGATAAAAATACATTACGTGTGTGATGAAATGTCTCATATTTACATGGTGATTTCCTCCTTTTAACCTCAGGTGGCGACAGAGGAAGTAACGAGAGAGGAACCTACCGTGAATTACGTGTCCGGCGTGGACCGCCTGCTGCTGATCGAGGAGCCGATAGCCGGGGAGTTTGTGGGTCCTCTTTACCAGCAGCCCAGTCTGATGGCTGTGGATGCAGAGGTGAGGCAGCTCGAGATGTTTTACTGCACAGCCAGTGTTAAAGCTGATGTTTTGGGAAGGATGTGAGGTTGGTTTATCTAATTTTTGTATTATTAGATGATCTTTCATTTCAAACAGTTCATCCCCTTCTACCTTTTATTTAATTCATTCATTACTAACTCAGTGACCCAATCCATATAAACACTGCAAATTTCTCACACCTTGCCTGGATCAGGATTGGATTATTTTATATTTAGGATCGTTTTAGTAGGACTGAGTATGACTCATCTGGTATTCTAGAAATGTACATTTCTCAAAGTTACCATGATTCTTTTGTTTTTCCTTAATCCAATATAAAATTTGTTGTCTAGACTTAGCTATCATTCACACAGAAGGCAGTTTCACTGTAAATGTGGAGTGGACTCGAATGAATAATTAGAGTAAAAATAAGGAACATTTTTGGGACATTTATGCGTGAAAATCAACAATTTTACCTGAGTGGATAATCTGGACTTTCTTAGATGGCAGGCATTATTTATAAATTTCACCAGACAGTGAGCACAACGGTCTATGCGAACGTCGATGTGCCTGCATGTTTTTATGACCACACTGCCTTGTTTGGGGGAAGTTTACGTCACGGTGCACTAGCTACCCCTGCACCCCAGGTGGCACATTTCCAGCAGACTTTGAATAAGTTGAATACGTATAACAGGAATGACCCTCTTAGCCATTGGGTCTCGAGCTGTTTGTGTCCACAATGGAATATAATCAAGGATTAAGTCTGTTTTCTATATTCGTCCATTGTGTGTGTATGTGTCCATTCACACTGACCTTTGTTAATGTCTGCAGGGAAACTGCGTCTCCGTGGGAGTGACGACTCTCATGGTTACAGCCAGCCTGAAGGACTCTGATGGAAACAGCGTTGGTGGGCTTGAAGGAAACACAACCATCCTGTTCAGAACCTGCTGGGCCAACTTCAGCGACCTGTCCATTGTTAACAGCGGTGCGTTCACACATCCTCACCTGAACCTAAATAACGTTTGAAAACTGGCAGATTGAAAACAGCTGGTGCAGTTCATGCATGATAAAAAAAATTGCAAAACCAATATGTGCATAAAATAAATATCAAGCATTATTTATGAAAGCAGAAACTGATCCTATTAGGCGTATAAGTATCTGTTCTTCATCTGCAGGTGAGAACCTGACAATGGTCTTCACTTTGAAGGACTGGGGCACCACATCCAGAGCCTTCTCCATTAAGAACACTCCCACCACCCAGATCCCGACGACCAGCAGCAACATTACAGAGCCGACACCTACCACGACCACTGGTCAGGTCACCGACGACAGCATCTTCGGCTCTGGCACCACTGCTTCTGCTGGCGCTCTGTGCCTGGCTAGCGTTATCTACACCGTGGCCTGCTGCTCCGATGCTGTCCCCATAGGTTAGAAGAGCTCAGCCCGCTTTATGAAGGATAATGTAAAGTCACGTTAACATGAAGGACGAAAACTAACCTCTTGTTTAAAGTTTATTGTGAGTGGTATATTTTTCCATTGCTTATAGCCTTCAGATCAATATCCATTAGAACAAAAATCTTCTCAGGTAAAAGGGATTTATGAAGAATACAACAACAAATAATCATTTTTACTATTTCATGAGGTAAAAGTAAAGCTTTTCTTGAATGATTTTGTGCATTAGATGTTAATTTCTGTTAGTTTTTGGGTTCTTTCATTGTATTTTGTGTAAGATTTAATATGGGTGTGAGGTCCAAATAGATTACCTCTACTTTTAAAAAGTGCAGCAGTGAAATTGAAACTGCAAACAGCTGAAGGAAAACAAGAAATTTTGCAACAGTTTTCTGCATGTTAATGATTGTTTGAAACTACACTTTCTTTTCAATAAATTGTGTTTTTTATCTTTAAGTGAATCTTTACTGTGTCACTGTCTCTTGACTTGTTTTTTTCTCATGTTTTTGGGGCTTTAAAAAACAAAGCTCGTTGGTCTGCCCTGGCAGCAAAGTGGATAGAGGCTTTTCACTGTTAAAAGAATAAAATACCAAAACATAATATTAAAAGCCCAGACCGCAGCGCTGTAGGCAACATACTGAAACGGAGCTTATATCTACTCAAAGAGAATGTGATTGGAGGGGAAAGAAAGGTATATGGAGTCCAAATTTTCATGAACATTGGCTTTTGCCACGACTCTTTACGTGGAGCGTTACAAGCAGCAACTTTGGGAAATCAACAGATCCAAAAACAAATACAAAATCAAATCACTTGGAAATTGTTTTGGATTATTGATTATTCATTATTTTAACTGCTTCAGTAAACATGAAACCATAGTGAAGCCCAAGATTTAGCAGTGAGGTAATGGAGCTGAGATTTGGGCCATGGATACAATGTAAACAAATTATAAGGACAAAAGCGTTGGGCCACGCCTCTTGATCTTCGAATTCAGGTGTTTTCAGCCCCACGGGTGTCTACAAATGTTTTTACTGAGGATGTAACTTTAAATATTCCCACCATTAAGAACATTTTAGAAGGGGCTGTAATAAATAATTTTAATGTCCCAAAATTAATTAAAAAAATGAAATAAAGAAATAATGAACAGCATCGTGACGCCTTTTTTTCATACCATGCAGAAAAGTGTAGTATAGTTACGCAGTTATGTCTTTCTTTCTAGAGTCTATTCTAGTCATGAATCTCAAATATGAGGATATCTGAATAATGTGTGGATTATAATAATTATTTCTATCTGCTGAGCACAGACTCTGTCCACGGTGCTGAAGGACGTTGCCTCTGTGCGCCTTTCGTCTTTCGTATCAAAGCAGTATCTCTTTGCTTCACTAGAGGGCATTACACTCCACAATAAACACTAAAGAAATAATGCACCGAGGCAACGTTACAGGACTCGTTCTGCAGAGAAACTTCCAAAACTCAGGCTTAAAACTGAAAATCAAATCAATTCTGATTCCATTTAAGCAGGTTTGGTGAGAGCGAGAAAAGTCAGCGCAGTTTCATGCACCATAGTCTTTTGAGCGCACATCTGTCTTTCCGTGAGGAGGGTGGGGGGTGTCAGAGGAACAATTATCTTTACAGCCTAATTTGCCCTCTCCTTTAAGCCTTTAGAACAATGTAGGCGTGTCCTCGTCTCCTGTGTTTTTTAAACTGCGCGCCGCCTGTCCCTCTGAGCTGTGCGCACTTTGCGGAGCAGCCACTTGCTGCACAGAGGAGCGGATGCAGAGTCCAGCTCTGGTCCACCCCGGCCACAGCTCAGGCTCCGACTCAGACTCAGGACGAGCGCAGAGGATGGATTTCTATCACTTCTCTTTTCTTTGCGGGGCTCTTGTGTTCGTGTGGGGCATGCCCTGTTTCCAGACTCTCGTTATTTTCCCTCCAGCTGCGCCGAAAAGCAGCAAAGCGGCGAAGATTTTTAATTCACAAGAAGCGTCTAAATATTTTAAGGAGTTTTACGCTCGACCCTCACAGGACAGATACAACAAAGCAGCACCTAAAGACTTAATTGAGCCGCATGACTACATGTTGTCTATTTACAAGACATTCTCCACGGCGGAGAAGCTGGGTCTCAATGCCAGCTTTTTCCGTTCTTCAAAAGCTGCAAACACTATTGCAAGTTTTGTGGACAGCGGACAAGGTATGTGGAGCTCTGCCGCGTGTGTGAGTGTGTGCTTGTACGTAGTATTGCTGGTTCACCTGTGACTCATACTCTGTCTCCCAGTTTAATTCAGTGCAGACTGCATTTGGGATATTTATCTGTCAGATTCCACATCTTTGTGGTATGTAGATCATCTCAGTGAGAAGGCATCTGACCCTGCTGTTTTAATGCTTTCCACAGATGACCTCCCACTCTCCCCTCTGAGGAGACAACAGTATCTGTTCGATGTCTCAACCCTCTCAGAAAAAGCGGAGGTGCTGGGAGCCGAGCTCAGGATTTACACAAAAGCGTCTGGGAATTTCAGGATATCGGAAACAGAGCCTGTCGACATCCAGCTCCTCTCCTGCCACGACCAGCAGCTGCTCGACTCCAAAACACTGGACCTGCAGGGTTCCCACAGGCCGAGGTGGGAGGTGCTGGACGTGTGGGAGATATTCAAGGAGCGACAACACCTGAGCCAGGGGAAGCACTTCTGCCTGGAGCTCAGGGCCGTGCTGGACAATCCTGAGAGGGAGCTGGATCTGCATCTTCTGGGACTGCACCGACATGGGAGGCCTCAGCAGAAGAAGGCCATCTTAGTGGTCTTCACCAGGTCAATGAAGAAGCAGACACTCTTCAGCGAGAGGAGGGAGGGGAGAGCCTTACTGGGCCTCGAGAAAAGCCCCAAAGAGAGGGGCCCTGGCACTAAAGCCAGCAGGAGACGCAGGACTGCTGCATCCAAAACCCGCCATGGGAAGCGACATGGCAGGAAGTCAAAATCCAGGTGCAGCAAGAAACCCCTGCATGTGAACTTCAGAGATCTGGGCTGGGACGACTGGATCATCGCCCCGCTGGACTATGAGGCGTACCACTGCGAGGGGGTGTGCGACTTCCCCCTGCGCTCCCACCTGGAGCCCACCAACCACGCCATTATCCAGACTCTGATGAATTCAATGAACCCTAGCAACATGCCTCCAAGCTGCTGCGCCCCATCCAAACTCAGCCCCATCAGCATCCTCTACATCGACTCAGGAAACAATGTGGTGTACAAGCAGTACGAGGATATGGTGGTGGAGTCTTGTGGTTGCAGGTAGTACGCCCAGCAGGGGTCGTGGCTTACCTTGACCTCCTGGGAATTGAACTGCATCGCAGTCAACGTGGAGGAAAGCCTGTATTTGAAATAAAGAGAACTTTAGCAAGATGGAGACATCAACTATAGTTGAGAAGCATTTTTCTTTCAATTATGCATCCAACACAGTCATCTTGATACCTCAAACATCTCTTTCTGTCCATCTCCTCATCCTTTTTTTGTTTTTTTAAAGAAAATCCATCTAGTCACTTGAAACTCTGCAATTACCACAGATTTGTGGACAAATAAATATGCATCTCATCGCCAAATTAATAAAATACTAAATGCAAAAAGTTGAGCATGTTCTTGCAAAGATTTTGATGAAAAGGATGATTTCATATCTGTATGCTAAACCCTGCAGCTTGGTCGTGTCCTAAAGAAATAAAATTTATTCAAACAACCACACAAAGGTAGTCCAGATAAATAAATCCACCCTGCAATAAATGTGGATGTAAATGTATTCAGAAAAGGCATTACTATGTTATCTTTACAAAAACAGGTTCTGGTAATACAAGCTAAGTATACGCAAAGTGGACGTTATGTGGCTGTCTGTTCACAACCATTTAATAACCAAATTTGTTGTCATAGTTAGTCAAACACAGCAAAGAAGCAGAAGCCACCACCATCTGTAAATATCAGCGTATTTGCTGATGGTCTATTACCTGTCACAAGACTGATACAGGTGATGATTCAGACATGCAAACTTTCCACTTTATGATGAGCTCAGCTCCTTCTGGAAGTTAGAAGCGTGAGAATGGTTTCCATACACAAATCCAGGAATCTTCAACAAAGAATAAACCTTCAGTTAATATACTGAACCTTTCAAAAGATCAAAAGATTGGATTAAATTAAATGTGTAATTTGTATAACTTTTAGACTCTTTATATAAAACTTAAAGGATTTCGAAAGGAAACTATATTAGCAATGAATCACCCACAACAATAAAACCATCTGCCAAACTTGGACACAGCTCTAACCCATGAGGGCATGGAGACAGGATGTCTGGTACCAGAGACCTGGTTCTAAAACATTTTAAAGAAGTCAAAAAACAGCTTTTAAGCGATTATTAACAATGAAATAAATATCTACTTTGAGTTTATTAAGCAGAGGTGTATGTCATCAGTGTGGTAACTTCATTCTTAGTTTGTTTCATATCTATAACATCCACTTTGCTCAGACACAGTGGCAGTGGCTCTTTTGAGCTCTGTTCTTTAAATGTGAGGCTTCCACGGATGCTTGGATTAGAATGGGAGTGGGGAGTCTGGAGGTTAAGTCAATGATCTGAGCTCCTTATCATATTCTTAGGTAGTTGCTTCGGTGTAGATGGGCATATTGTGCCCACTGCCATCGAGGAGTCTACCTGTTATCTTACTTGTCTAATGAACATCCACATGAAAGCCAGAATCTTAGGTTTCCCAGCAGATCGCTGCATTGTATATGGTTTATGTTATTCCCATCAGCTGTCAGTGGTTTTATTGTTTTGGCACAATTTTTCTCTGGTCATTTTCAAAAGAAGGCCTTGGAGTAAAAAAAAAAAAAACTATCCAGATCTCTTCATCTGTTAGCTCAGTGGTTTATATGATATGTAATAACTTTACATCCAGTTTCACTAGAACAATAAAACGTGTCCAGTTAGTTAATATAGAATTTTTGCTGACTGAACAAACTGACTGATTCCGCTCTTTCCAGCTGTTTCTTCTGTAAACCAAATCATTAACTTCAGGTAAACATGTTCCGCATAATGGAAGTTTTGATTTTTATCCCTGCCAGGATTAAAATAGCAGATTTTCAGCACCTGACATGGCCTATGACTCAGGGAACGTCTTCCGATCGACCAACGTTCACATCTTTTCATCAAAACCATCGTGGGGTTTCGCACCGCTTTATGTTTAAGATGATTATATAGATGCAATAACTTTGTCTGTAATGCACTGATGGTCAAAGGTGCCATGTGTAAATATTTGGTATGGAAATAATAATTTAAGTCATGTGAGTAAATTATTGCATTTACTTTGGCCGCTTTGTTCTGTTACAACTTCCAGACGGTGCGAGTTACACATCTGGAGGTTCAGGCTCAAATAAACACACATGGGTAATGTTTTTGTAAAGAAATGTGACAGATTGTGAAATATCAGATTTCTATCAGTGTTTTTAATGTATATATATAAACAGGAAATAATTATCCACTGAGACAAAAAAGAAAAAAAGATTATTTTTGGTGTTGTGTTTATCTTAGCGGCACATTTTAACTTTTCATACTTTATGCTCTGCAATATTTACAGGCATCCAAAAATAATATATTACAACAACTGATAGAGACAGTGTTGTGGCACACTGTGTTTTATTGGAACCTCTCATTTCTATAATAAAAGTGTGCTACTCTATGAAGCAGAAATTCCTGAATAATGTATTTTTGCAGCATTAAATAGTCTAACCAAATTAACATATAAAATGTATAAAGATGCACATTAAAACTTACAATGTTTTCTTGCTGATGTTTTGAATGTATTTATTTATTTTTTGACAGTTTTAGTGCTAGTACCATATAGTGATTACTCTTAACATGACTTTTTTTGTATTGTAAAAAATGCCAGCTCTTTATTGGCCCAGAGTCTGTAAACAGTAAATTAAACAACATTGTAACAGAAGGACACTGAGACACCTGGAAGATGCAAAAGTAGCATAACCAAATTGAGCCAAATATCAGCTGGTCTACACCTGCAGGAGTGCTGTTGATTCTCTTACTGACCCCAAACTTTGCAATATCTTCAAAATGAAGCATTAACTACTCAAACGCTGGTAACATTTTAATTAAATTAATGTAGCAATTGTCTTAAAAAAAAATAAAGAAGAAGAAGAAGAAGAAGAAGAAGAAGAAGAAGAAGAAGAAAGGAAATACATGAATGTTTTCAATATTAAATTAATATATATATTTTAAAGGAAAACAGAAAAGCTCAAATTACTGGACAAACTGGGCTAACTGCAGATTAGCTAAATTAAAACAGGGTTTGTCATGCTAAAAACACCTACTGCTAACTGTACAACAGGTGTAAAGGAAAGTGTGATCTGATTACACTTAAAGGAAAAACCTCCGCTTGAATTAAAGTAACTGTCATGTATGTCTATAAAATAATCTAGTAGCAGGTTAGCTTAGCATAAAGACTGAACAGCAGCCTAGCTTACCAATGTCTTAAAGTACAACTGCTGCTAAAATTAATCAGTTAGCAGCTGAATCCTTTGTTAAAGACAGTTAAGGGAAGGCAAGAAGTGATTACGTCTGGTAACAATAGAGGTAGCTGTATTTAAAAAAAAAAAGTAATATGGCCTACACTATATGACATTTTGTAATAACATAATTTTTTTAATGGCTGTTTTTGTTTTCATTAAACAAACAATATATAATGTCTTAATAAACTATATTTTAAGATGCTCTAGCTTGGCTGTGGCCACTATTTCCAGTATTTACAGTCCATTGTTTGCAGTTATGGTGTTTTGCTAATAAAAATAAATTAGCATCATTGTGGCTTCATCTAGTGGACAAAATAAAAAGACTAAAAATGTTTGTGTTTTGCCAGAGAAATCCAAAACTGCTTTTCATCAGTAATCCTGTTTAATAGTTTGATCACGTTTTCCAGTAAGCTTTAGTGCTATCAGGTTTTATAAAGTGCTCTCACAGCAACCTTTTAACCTTTTTTTACATCTAAATTTTATTTGATAAAGCTTGAGTACACTTCTCCAGGTTGAAAAGTTTCCACATAGTCAGCAAATAACTCTGTTTTACCTAATTTATAAGCAAAAATATGAAACCCCTTTGCTAGTTTCCCAACTTCAATTTAAAGAAAATAGTTTAGACATCTTCTTCTCTGTTATAAAAAGATAAATATTTAACTCTTCCATGATGGGTTGTCCAGTTTATACATTAATTACTTCAAATAGAGTGAGAAGCAGCTAATTATATAATTAGATATGTCAGATTTTTTATTCTATACACAAGAGAAGGCTCCAAGGTTGACACAATACAGAGTACACACGGGTCTTTAGGGGGACATTTGTTGCATATTCAGCTTCAGTTCCAGCACAGAGAGCTGAGCTGTACCTGCTGCTGGACAGTTTGCAGGGTGAAAGCAAGGTCAGCAGACATGTGGAACTAGTGCCATCTTCCATGGGTGGGCTGTGTTTCTCTGTGCTGGAGGTCGGATGGGGAGGGAGAATGGATGGGATCAATATGTGACAAACAAATTGGTGTGCGGATGCAATAACTGACCCCGCTTCAGTCTAGAGCCACATTGAGTCCTTTACTTCACAGACAATAGTGGTGGAGGATCTCAACATCAGATTAAGCCTGCTTTTGCCCTAACTGGGTTCAAAGGTCAAGTGGCCCATTGTCTCCAGGGACTGCGGATATTAAACAATGTACTCGTCCCCTTAGAAAAGAGCTGCAATTAAGAGGGAAGAGAGGAGGGTGAGGGGGAAGGAATGCGTGCGATGCTCACTGAGGGCCTCGCTGTCAGTCTCCAAACAACAAGGTGAGATATAAAAAAAAGGGGGGAGGCGGGTTTGAAGCGGCTGCTCGGAGCAGCCTCGAAGGACAAAAGAGTGGAATGCAGCGTCTCTAAAGAGGAGGCGTTTCTGCTCTGTGTCTCGCTGTGGCAGATTTGCTGTGAGATGGAGAAAAATATTTGCTGGAGACACAAAGACGGGTGTAAATCGAGTGCAGGATTCAGCTGCTGTTATCAGAGGAGGGGGAAATAAGTGGGAACTCATGTTTTTTTTCTGACTTTTCTGTGATGTTAAATGTTTCACACATGCCCAGAGTGCAGTCAAGAGGAACAGAGAGTTAAAAAGGGATAAGGACAGAGATCTGGAAACAGATATTTACAGAAGTACGGGAAAAAAAAAACATCAAAGAAATGTCAGACAAGCACGGCAAAAACAGAGAAAATACTTTCCCCTTAAATATTATCCAGCACGTGCCTCCCTTGTTTGCTTTTAGAAGTGAAAAGTCCTCTCACCTTGACCTCTGTGTTTACTCTGGTAAACGCAGCTTGTTAGAGGCTTTATGGGAGAAATCCTTTCTGTGGAGTCGGATGGCAGCAAAGCCCCGACACAAGAGGGAAGTCACTTCTGTTGGTCAAGTAAACTCTGGGAATTGCTCTTCCTCAGACCTCACAGGGCATGAATTTAATGCTTTTTCAGGTCTAGATACCCTTCAGTATCTAATCAACAGCATTTCAAAGACTGCATTTCAACTTAAGCAACATCTTTGAAATATTTTTATCGAAATCCTGTTTAAAATACAATTGAAAAAAAGTGGAAAATTGCTGAAATAAACATGCATGTATTGTGTTTTTATATATTCTGTCCTAGCTGGTTAAGGTGGAAGCTTACATATTATTTAACTGGTTATGTAAGGTTGCCTTTAAGATTAGATGCCTTTAATTTTAGACACTGGTCTCAGTATCTTGAACAGTCTGCTGCACAGTATACGGGATTCTGCCTCAGTGGACGGCGAGGGCGTGTAACATCCTAAAGTCTTAAACTGATTTTTATATTTCTTTTCAGTGTCTGACTGTTTTGATTCATAAGCTTTGCAAGTGTTTGTCACATTATAAATTAACCAAATTCCACTTTAGACGTATGCATGTTGAGTTGAGTTTCAGAGCTGACATTTCATTCAGTCATGAAATACTTGAGTCAAAGCTCCATTGATATTCAGCTGATACAATAACTACTTTTGAACACTTTGCTTGGAAGCATGCATATTAAAGTTCATTACTCTCACATTAATTTAACAGTAGTGGAATTAATATTACCTACTGGGGCTTTAGTGAGCGAGTGCACAAATACTGAAACACTGAAATTTAATTAGTGTGGTCCTTTGGCCAGTTGCACACCTGGAGAAAATGGATTAAACAGGTGGGAGCAGCTCAATTATGCAGACAGGTGTGCATTGTAAAATGTGTCTTCTTAAAAGCAAGAAAACCTCTCAGGTTTGCACTAAAAATTGTGATAAGCATACAGAATACACTTTAAAATAATTCAGACAAGTAACATAAATTCCTGTTTCAGTTGTTCTAACAGGAAGTTAAATAATAGGACATTCAGTAAATGTTCTGTTATTTGAGTGAATGGGTTAAATGCAGAGAGTACTTTCCCTACAAGGGATTAATAAAGTATACCAAAAAAAATCACTGATGTCGGAAAAAAACAACTCCTTTTCCACATTTGAAAAAGTTACAAATAGAAAACAATCAGGTGTAACCTGCATCAGCTGGAAGGAGTCTCCACTTTATCAGTTTGTGCACTGAGCGTGATCTTTGGGACAATGACGTCCATCAACACCAGGTTAAAAGATGAAGTCATTTTAGTTTGCTCACTAACAATATGAAAGTATTTCAGTGTGACGACATGTTTCATTTACAGTGTGCAGACAGATTTACGCTGTGCAAGCTGCTCCTCACATGTAGCATCAATCAATCAATTACTGCACTAAACATTTTGTTCTCCAGATTTGAGATAATTTATTTAAAAAGTTGTAACTTATTTCTTCTGCACATTATGCAGTAATGACGATACTGATAGTTAAGTTAGTAAGTTAATTTACCACGTTGTTACATGACTCTTTAATTGAATAAGTGTTGAATCTGCTCCTGACTGTGCTTCCCTTTAAATTTAAAAGGCACGGGTCAAACACCGGGGAAAATATCTGACGATACCAGAAACAGCTGTCAAAACATTAATTACAGCACAGGTTTTTTTTCAAAAACTGTTTAATTGTATTATTTTTTCTTTGTTGCTCTTGTCTTATTGTCATATTTTGATCTCAAATTCAAATGCCTCAAAATTATTTCAATTTCACAGGTCTCAGGAGGATTAACTTTTGTCATATGCATTTAGCTTCTCTTTTAGGGCTTAGGACTTGGCAATATTTGAGTTTTGGGACTCCACATTGTAATAATTTGGCACTTACAGCATGTAAATGTGTTTGTATTCATCCATTAATACCTGCAGTCACTGCTCTATAGGCTCAAACAAAATAACTTTGGTTTAGTGACTTCCACTGTTCCCCATCTGAAAGCTCAAAGCCCTCTCTGTCTCTCATTTTTCCTCGCTGTAACCCCTCTCTCGATTTCTTCTCTCTCACCACATGTACTTTGGATACACATGCTATATTTCCGCGCTTTGAACAGGAACCTCCAGTTGCATTCCCATACTCGATCTTTCTGTTCCTATACAGTCTGTGGCCTCGGGTGAAGGTTTCATGAGAGGGCAGCGGGCACGGAGCCACATATTTTAACATTTTAAAGACCCGCGTTATCCACAACACCTCATTCTGGTTACGTTTTATAGACGTTGGAAGAGTCCCGATACCATCCTTCATCTCTGTGATGCACCTGAGGGGAAGAGGATGTGAGCCAGAAGGGGTGTGTCTATGAAGGAAAGACAAACAGCAGGAGCAACAGAAACAGAAAAGGAACAAGAAAAGGAAAATAAATGAGAAGATGTGTGTCAGAGAGCAGGAAGGGAAAGAAGAATGGGATGACAACTGAGGGAAAGTGAACAGAGATAACGTGACAAACAAGTAAGGAAATATGAAACTGAAAGAAAAAATGGGAGAGTGTGAGTTTTGAAGGGAAAACAGACAGCTCTGTGTCAGAGAAGTCATAAAGAAAGGAAGCAGTTTAAAGTATGAAACAGTCTTTCTAGTGTTACTTCAGCAGTAGTAAGTGAGGCCACAGTGCTGCTTTGAGCTAAATGTCCAGGGGAATATGAATGTCTGCACTGAATTTCACGGCAATCCATCCAATAATTGTTGAGATACCTCATTTCGGGCCAAATACGCGGACCGGCTGGTAGACTGGTGTTAGGATCTCTGCAATAGTTGAATTGAAGCCGCAAGGGCCAAGATACCCAGAATGTAATCCCTAGTACAGAGAGCTGAAGTGAAACCAGAACTTCCGTCCTCTGTTCCAAATATAAGAAAGCCTCATTCAAAATCCCGTTGATGTTAATAATAAAAAAGCCTGGGAACAGATCCTCAGCAGTGCATTTGAAACTGATGGGAGAAACTTATTCCAGGATAAAAATACCCCTGACCACAGGGCACGAGCGGTCACTGAAGGGTTTGATGAGGATGAAAATGATGTGAATCATCAATCATCTTTATTCGCTAGATTAAATCCTAACCAACCACCTGTGGGAGATTTTGGATTGATGGGTTAGAGAGGAGCTTCGATCATCAAATGAGAAAGAAGGGAATGTCTTTTAAACGCCTTCCAAAGACACCTAACCCTGGTTTTCTTCATCGCTTGCCTGCCTTGTGAGAATTGTGCAAATATGAATTAGTTAAAAAAAACTTCTTGCACTGGTAAAAAAACAAACAAAACTGTGCTGACTGACACCTAACGAGGAGGCCCTTCCTCTTGCGCTGGTGCTAGGAGATATATCAGCATATATCTATGTCCTCCAAATTGGTGGCTGGGCATGGGGCAACCACAGACTCTGTACTAGATTTGAGCCAAATAGTTGACTACTTCTGATGAAAGCCTCCAGCAGATGGTCAGGTGTGACATGGGGAGATGCTAACTACTGGTGCCTTTGTCCCTCTGGAAAGGAAAGAGGACTAACTGATCTAAAATGCAGTTTTCTGTTACATTTTGGTGCACAGTCACTTTTCTTTAAAAATGCAAAACAGTGTTTTTGTATTACTGGAAAACTACACGTTTCTGTTAGCAATGTCATGCCACGACTACCAATTTCATTTCATGAAGCTGGTGACGTGCAAAGGAAGACCATGTCACTTTCTGAACATTGCAGCACAGGCGTTTGGCATGATTTCTGAGTGTTTCAATATGGAAAGCAATTCAAAATAACATGCTTAACTTGCTCAAAAAGACCAAGGGAGAAAAGAGTTACAGAGGCAGTGAGCCTAGAATTCACATCACTTGTTTCACCAGTAATGTATTTTCTAGCATATGCTATAGTGAAAAATAGAAACCATAAGTGAAATAAAATTCTGACTTGGTTGAAAATCAATAAAACTAGTTTTGTGTGTTCTCAGTCAGACCGTTTCAAACGCTGTGCCCGCAGCATGTAATGCTGGATTTCTGTTGTAAGTTAGCACCAGAGATAACGTGGATGACATCGAGATGCTGCGTGAACTCTTAATAAATGAGCTGACCTTTGGGAGGTAAATCAGCCTCTTTAACGAGGTTAAAATGGGGGCAAAAAGTAAGACCTTGTAATCTACATCAGTAAATCAAAGGGTGAAGTCTTTCCTTAAGGTTAAGGTTAACGTGAGTCAGTGTATTGTTCTCCAAAAAGATGTAAACACAGCTATATGCGTGTGTGTGTGAGAGCTCCCTGTCCCTGTTGCAGAGCCTCATCAGCCAGGCCTTTTGGCAGAGTTACTTTTTAGCGGGTGTTCCCTTCTTCTCCTCTCCGCAGCCTTTTACTGTCACACAGGGATCTAAATGATGAGGACACGCAGAACACGCAGATGTTTGCAATATCTCTCTAATATGAACTCTCTCATACGGACGCACCTGGCTCTGATTTGTCTACGATAGAGCATGTAGTGTGTGCACTTGACATCAGTTTTTATGTGTGCAGAAAGATACTTTAAGGAAAGGGAAAAAAAGAGGTGGAGGGCAGGAGGGGGTCGTAAGTAAAAACAGAGGAGCTGTCGCTCACATGCCCGACACAGGATGATAATCACGGCCCTGGCTGCTTTTGTACATGAGCAGCTTTGGTTTTGGGTGACAGCGCTGGCAGTGTTGTTTTACAGTCAGTCTGCAGTTGGAAATAAAAACCAGACGAGGCGGACTCCGCGGCCAAAATCAGTCCCCCCGGTAATTAAAAGTGCCTGCTGAGAGCTCTTTACTACACACAGCCAGATCACTGATCATCACTGCACGATCACATCAAAAGGAAATGACACAGGACACAAGGCGAGCCATTAGTGAGTCGATTTCCCCCAAAAGATCACAGACAGTCATTGGGTGGTTGATTACCTACAGATTGTCTGTTCTTTCTCCTCCTTTCCACTGGAACGCACATATTTTTATTTTTTTAAATGCCTTCTGTTGTAAAACATCACAGGGGTCAGCTGTTTAATGCCCCAATGATGTGATTTGATGCATCATCAGTTTTGCCCATATTTCAGTTAAACTGGATTTACTTGCACTAAATTCTTAGAATATGAAAATGCATGTACATCATCTTTAGTTTAAGCACGTTAAACTTTATGATGGTTTATGTATGTATGGCTCTCCTTCCACTGCATACTCCGCTGTGTGGTTACATCAAGCAGCAACGAAGCCTCATCGACCACAAAATGCAGTCCCCCGAACAGCCGCTTGAGCCTGACTCCAAAAGCGAGGCTATCAAAGACTCTAATATTTAAAACTGCAACATTAGAGCAGAAATAACCATGTTTATATCCTGGTTTCTAAAAAAACGTTCCAGCTTCTATGGCTAGGTTCTCCTTTCATATCAACTTTAGAGCTGGGGACTTCGATTATGGGCAAAATCTCAAGTTTTTTGCCCATAAATATAGTACTTGACAACCTCCCCTGTACCCTTAATTATCGGTTTTGACACATCAATATATAACTTAAGGGGGAGCTATAAGGAACTAATTGCTCATAGGTCCTCTATTAGAATAGGGTTTTGCTAGCTAGCTAGCTGGTAGATTTTGAGGCTATTTAAGCTACAACATGTAGAGGCTCTAAAATCAAATAATGCAGAATTCTTCTGCACTGCAGATAAAAATTAAAGGAACCTAAACAGAAAACAGGATCAAAGCACATGCAACACAAGTGCATGATAGAAATCTGCAACTGTTAGCTTGCTAGCTTTCTTTTTCTCTACATAGCCAAGATGGCACCTGCTGAGTTTTGCAATTTGAAAAACATTGCATTTCTTCTCTTTTGATTATATATATATATATATATATATATATATATATATATATATATAAAAACACCCAGCACGCCCCTGCGGGCGGTTTATCCTTCAAGCTCGGGTCCTCTACCAGAGGCCTGGGAGCTTGAGGGTCCTGCGCAGTATCTTAGCTGTTCCCAGGACTGCGCTCTTCTGGACAGAGATCTCCGATGTTGTTCCCGGGATCTGCTGGAGCCACTCGCCTATCTTGGGAGTCACCGCACCTAGTGCTCCGATTACCACGGGGACCACCGTTACCTTCACCCTCCACATCCTCTCGAGCTCTTCTCTGAGCCCTTGGTATTTCTCCAGCTTCTCGTGTTCCTTCTTCCTGATATTGCTGTCATTCGGAACCGCTACATCGATCACTACGGCCGTCTTCTTCTGTTTGTCTACCACCACTATGTCCGGTTGGTTAGCCACCACCATTTTGTCCGTCTGTATCTGGAAGTCCCACAGGATCTTAGCTCGGTCATTCTCCACCACCCTTGGGGGCATCTCCCATTTTGACCTCGGGACTTCCAGGTTATACTCCGCACAAATGTTCCTGTACACTATGCCGGCCACTTGGTTATGGCGTTCCATGTATGCCTTGCCTGCTAGCATCTTACACCCTGCTGTTATGTGCTGGATTGTCTCTGGGGCATCTTTACACAGCCTGCACCTGGGGTCTTGCCTGGTGTGATAGACCCCAGCCTCTATGGATCTTGTGCTCAGAGCTTGTTCTTGTGCTGCCATGATTAGTGCCTCTGTGCTGTCTTTCAGTCCAGCTTTGTCCAGCCACTGGTAGGATTTCTGGATATCAGCCACCTCCTCTATCTGCCGGTGGTACATACCGTGCAGGGGCCTGTCCTTCCATGATGGTTCCTCGTCTCCCTCCTCTTTCTTGGGTTTCTGCTGCCTGAGGTATTCACTGAGCACTCGGTCAGTTGGGGCCATCTTCCCAATGTATTCTTGGATGTTCGTTGTCTCATCCTGGACTGTGGTGCTGACACTCACCAGTCCCCGGCCCCCTTCCTTCCGCTTAGCGTACAGCCTCAGGGTGCTGGACTTGGGGTGAAACCCTCCATGCATGGTAAGGAGCTTTCTTGTCTTTATGTCAGTGGCTTCTATCTCCTCCTTTGGCCAGCCTATTACCCCAGCAGGGTACCTGATCACGGGCAGGGCGTACGTGTTGATGGCCCGGATCTTGTTCTTACCATTCAGCTGACTCCTCAGGACTTGCCTGACCCTCTGCAGGTACTTGGTGGTTGCAGCTTTTCTAGCGGCCTCTTCATGGTTCCCATTTGCCTGCGGGATCCCCATATATATATATATATATAAACTGCAAACAAAAAAGTACAAATGTGAAAAATAAAAGCAGACTGAACCCTTTAAAATCATACAAAGGAATTTCATTACCTTCATGCACAAGTCCAACATTTGACATTTGGACAAAGTTATGTAAACTTAACTACAGTATAGCCTGTTCTTCTATATGAAAGTCAGATATTCAGTGATCCCCCTGCCTGAACACCTTGTTAAATGAGTTGCAGGTGCAATCAACAGGAGTTTGAAACACTTTCAAACCCGCAATCTCCCTCCTTACTGTAATTTATTCCCCTTAAAGAACTGTGGGGGTGGGTGGGGGGTTGAGTCTTTAGGTCAATAAAAATCAGAAAAGCAGTTATTGACTTTGAAGCCCTTTGCCGTTTGAGGGAAACCCAAAACCGGGCCGATTGTGGCGAGCCAGTGCGGTTGAGGCCGTAGAGGAAATGCAGTGTGACACTAACAGGCTAAAGGAGGAAGTGTTGATGGACTGAATTAAACAAGCAGGCGAAAGGGGGCCGAGGGGGTGGCGGGTGGGTTTTTGTGGGGGCATGACACTAATGTTTTCCATTGACAAGACGGAAAAGC
The DNA here is from genome assembly GCF_965226115.1 of Aulonocara stuartgranti. NCBI lineage: Eukaryota > Metazoa > Chordata > Actinopteri > Cichliformes > Cichlidae > Aulonocara > Aulonocara stuartgranti. The sequence goes on from NC_138957.1 coordinate 29,479,611, forward strand.
CCCGCTGCCATGCCACACACACACACACAGCCATAAATTCATGCATTTATTCACAGGGAATATCCACTGTGAGCTGCCAGCGGGGGCACTTTCCCATGCATACTTTAAGGAACACACAGATCCAAACATTCAGCCTGTACCAAAAAGTGAAAGATCCCTCCAATCAGCGAATTCAAAGTTTCCCAGAGAGGTTTGATTAAAGTCTAAAAATGCCCATTCCTCACTTAGATAGAAGGAAAACAATAAGGATTCAAACATATTTCAGGCTACTGTGACTCAGAGGTGCACAATCTGTCTGTTTCCAATTATGGCTTTTAAGCAGTTTGAGGAAACGTGTGGTAACTTCAAGAGGAAATATTTTACATGTCACGGATGTAATAGAGGAGCATTGTACTCTGTATAAACTGCTGGATCTGGGTTTTATCTCCAGAGAAAAATGCAGCAGTGAAAACAAAGAAGAAGTAAATGGGGAGGGAGTGTTGACGGGAAAACAAGCAGATTGTACTTGCTCTTTTAGTAATCTAACAAATGTACCAAACAGAGAGGATAAACTATAAGATAATTAAAAGCAAGTCATTTACTAACATTTCAACATGACCGTGTAATAAGTAATGGATTCACAAAAGGGCAGAGTGGAAAAGCTTATGTATTTTAGGCTCAAGGCCACTTTGAAGACAAAGAAATCAGTTTTATAGGTTTACATTTAAACTGCAGCAACTTAAAATACTTAAAAAAGGATTTGATACCATGTAACAGCTATATAAAATGAGTTAGAGAGTTGACAGTAAGTGTGTAAATCTGTGGGACTGCAAATAAGATTATAGGTCTCTGGTTTGGTTTAACAAAGAGCTGATTCATACTAATATTGGCATTTTACTCGCACCGCAAACATGCATAAGGGGACATCTGCATGTCTTCAGCGGCGTATCAACAAAGGATAAAAAGATCCATCCATGGTTGTAATATGTTTTAATAATGGGCATGTGAAACAGAAAGAAAAACAGAAATTATAAAAGAGTAATAGAGCAATTACTTGCTCTAAAGTGATCTGGAAAAGGTGTAAGCTGGAGATATAATTATGGCTACCCTTTTAACTATAAAAGGCTTGGGGTTTTGTGCTCTTGTACAATATCTATCTCTTTCTACGAGTATATCTTTGAGTATCAGGTGGAGTTGTGACCAGGTGATCCTCAGGAGCTTTATAGCTGCCCAATAAACCTGCGCTATCCTTTGTCCTGTGTCTGTTTCTCTGAGGAAACAGGAATCTTCTTCTGGAAATTATTTACCTGCCTGCTCAATCTCCACTGCCCATCTCCTCACTGGCAACAGGGGGGTTGATTTTGCTCATTTTGTTCCAAATAAGACAGCAAAATCTGACAAGCACAATTCAAAGACACATTTAGAATGACCTCGACCTAATCATGTTAATCCTGCCTCTCCTCTCCCGCAGTGCTATGTCCAGTCTTTGCCTAAATACAACAAATTATCTTTTTTTTCATATTTGTTTATCATGCTACCCTTTAACATTGTTTTAAATTAAAATAGGTTGTTTTACTTGAAAAGACTGGATCTGAATCAGTGTGAAACTGCAGTTCCTCTAAAAACCACTAGAGGGTGGTTTCAAACAAAAGGGCCAGTCACCATAGGCCAAAATGTTAAACCCCCCAAATTTAAAGCAGAAATAAGTGTGTTTACAGCCTGGTACAAAGAAAAGTTTTAATCTGTTTAGCAACTTCAAGGTCATACTGGTAATACTATTTTAAAAAAAGAAGAGCAAGTTTATGTTTTATAGATATTTTATAGATCAACATCATAATGTATAAGTGCAGCCTGCAGCTATGCAGTCATCAGTGGTTGTGGCTGCTTCACATTGACTGAGAATTTCACAGGCATCTTCATTAGGACACACATTGGGACTAAATGTTACTCATGAGTTTCCTGGATAAGCTCCTGAACGAGAAAGGCTGCTTTGGCAGTGTGGAGATGAGCATTATCGGCTCGAATCAGCTGCAAAGTGGGGAAACAGCGCAAGTACAGGTTTGACCACTTCACCCCTGACCATTCATATTTGCAGCAAAAGTAAACAGCTTGAGTCAGTCATGTCACGGTGTTTTTTATGGGTTCTGAGACCCTTGTTTGAGAATGTGCCAAATTTAACCAATATTTATATACAGAAATATGGGATGCAGAGATGTTTCTGATGTCACTATAAAAAACTGAAAGAATAATGAAGAATTGATGGATACAGTGTGCATTGTAGGTTGTAATGATGATGAGAGCCACATTGATAGAGGGTTGAAGGGGATGTGAAAACTGGTTTCCAGAGGGTTAGAAATGTGGTCGGTCGTTAAAACTCTACCATTTCTTTTATGTTTTCTTTTCCCCGACATTTCGTGTGTCGGCAAAGGGAAAAAAGCACTTTGGAGGTTTGAAGGAGGGAGCTGCAGCAGAATAAAAAGTGTGTTTTTACTCATCAAGCTGTTAAAATGAAACAGTACCCTGAGTTTTAGTCTTTGGTACAAAGCGCACAAAGTGAAACCAGAACTTCTGTGTTATGTTCCAAAAGTAAGAAAAGCTTGTTCAAAATCCTGTTGACATTCATAATAACACAGCTAAAAATCCAGCTTTGAACCAGCCTTCCTCCAGAGTCTGTCACACATCTGATTTCACAAGTTTAGGAGCTGTGTTGTTTTGAAAAACACTCTAATATTGTTTAGTTTTCACAGGTTAATGCCACATGATGATGGCAAAGATTACAAAATTACTGAGAAATATTTGTGAAGCCTTTCTGAAGATGATGAGGTTTTATATAATAAGAAGTAGGCAAGCTTTTCCCTGGGTGGAATTAAGGCTGGTTTCCTAATTCAGTTTCCGCTCACATTAAAGGAAGGTGAAACTGATCTTTTTCTTTTTTTTCTTTCTTCATGTTTGGGGTGAAAGGCTGCTGCTTTATTGTTATCACATTCACAAATACCTCTTTTCTAACATAATATGCATGCTCTGCCATCTTGAAGCCGGAAAATGTAACTGTTTTATCTATAGCATTAAACTTGGAAATACAAAAGAATGTGTGATAATGAAATATCATACTGGAAACGTTCACATGAACGCCCACTCGGGTTGTAAAAACTCAAAAAGTTTTGAGTTGACATTTAGAGAAAAAAGCAGATGAAAATAAAGATATTGTTAACGGTAAGAAAGTTTGGGTTAGTATTGCAAATTTTTGTGTTGCAGCCATGTTAATTAAATACTGCAAACAGCTACGAGCGATGCTTAAACAAACACTGAGCAAGAAAACTCATTGGTCGTAAAAACACAGCAAAGTTTCCCAGCTTGGTAAATCGGACCACCTGAGGAACGTCTGAGTGCAGGTTCAGTGGTTAGACACACACTGGCCTGCAATCAGCAACTAAACCATAACTGGCACAAAGCAAGTTTAAAGATTATACAGATCTAACTTGCTACAATATAATAAAATAACAATGTCCAGATATGAACAGTAAGAAAAGACAAATGTATATATATGCAGTATAGCAGCATTAGGAATATGAATATATGGTATGTTATATATGAGTTGGATTGTAGGATTTTTGTGGTAGTTTAATGTACTTATGAGACAAACATCGAGGAAAAAAAACCTTCTTTGTATTCTTCTTCTACAGAGAAAAACTTAAAGTGGGTAACTTACACAGGAAATCTTATATGTATGTAGTCATGCAACGTAAGACAATAAGGGACAAAAACATTAACCTAAGTGTACTTCTTTTGTCCTTACGTCTATGAGAGAGAATGCAGATATGTGTGCAGGTTTTATTAGGTTTTAAAGTAAGTATGAGTGAAGGACAGAAAAGCAGCGTGAGAAGAGAGGAAAGAAAACACTGCACACACAAAGCCCATGATTATGAAATAATACGAATAATATAAATAACCAAAACAGTGAGGGAGAGCATTGGCAGACCGGGTGTTTAATTTAGTTTTAGTTAAAGAATGATGTGCTATTCTTCATATTTAGAAACACCTCGGCACATTGCAATTTAGGCTGCAGAGGCTCCGCATGTGATGCCAGTCCGCATAAAGTTTACTTCTGTAGATGAAAGATGAGAGATGAAAGCGAGGCAATATTTCAAATCAAATCAATTGATCAAAGTTCCCTTTAATCCTGTTAATGAAAGCTATTAAAACTGAGCAAATCCATGACTTGAAGTGGAAGCTTATAACTATGAAGTAGCCCCAGAAATTGTGCCGCTGCCTGCGGGCCGACCTCCAGAAATCTGCAGCTGACTGACGAGTTTATCAAGGCTCGATGAGTGAGCGACCTCAAGTAAACCTGCTTTATTAGACGAACGCACGCGTGGTGGGAGGTCCGTCTGACTTGGTGTTAATGCTCATAAAGGCTGACCTCTCTCATGCCATGTGCCTCCCAAATCCAGATATGAACAGTGGCTTACAGATGAAACCAGGCTTTCATCACAGCATGCACACAGAGAGAGGCTGATTTACAGGAGCTGGACGGCAGGAACTTAGAGCATCAAAGAAAAACAGACAAAAAGGCAAAAAACTTAATTAAATAATTGGATTTTGTGATTAAATCTAGTGTTGGATAATAATTATACTGGCGTGAACAAAATTAATAGTCTGTTTGACATTTGAAAAATGTACAAAGAAGGAAATTTGTGCTTATAATGTAACTAGCAGATTAGCGTAACAAGAATTTAAATCAACTTTTTATTATTGCTAAAGCTTATTAAAGTACATTCAAATGAATGGTCGACCGTGACTGTATATGTTTACAAATGGTCTGAATTTATTTCCCCAAAACTATAATAAAATACTAAAAATAAAAACATAAATAAAAACTTTCAGTATTTGTTTTTGTCAGCAAAAAACAAACAAACTGGAGAGAAAACATAAAGTACTCACAACTTTGGAAGAAAATTAAAAGAAAAAAAATAGATACCTTATTTTTTAAAACGTAATTATTATTAATATATAAACAGAGCTTATTTCTAGCTTTAAATCTTATTGTATTACCAGTCAATAACATTTGTTTTAGAAAAAAAATCTTTATTTTTCAGTTTTGAAAATAGATGCTAAGCTCAAACGCTAATCTGAAACATATTTTTTCTAAACTTCGTGAACAGCTTAATTTTTTTTTACTTATGAAAATCAACTGACTTTAAATATAATAATACAATTTAAATGTTGTAAGTTTTCACTGCAAAATGTGTAAAATAAAAGATTTAATTTAAATGATTAGTTATGTTTTATGAAGACTTTTGTTAGATTTTATTAGTTTTCTCACATTTGTCCAATTTATGAAGGTCAAATAAACGCATCTTCTACACTTCTGCATTTAAGATGAAGCGACACTCAAAACTAAAAATTCTTTTACACAGATGCTCTTTAACTTTTACTACCATCCATCAAATCTGCAGTTTATAGAGAATAAGCCACAAACTCCAGGTGATGATTCCAGTGTTTCAACCAATAAAATGCACATGTAACAGTCTGGAAGTGAAACCAGGAGTTACTTTTTTCTGATAAAGTACGGCTCGGTGCGTCTGAACAAAATGATGGTTATCGCCCTCACCGACACGGGATCAGAGCGCTCCGGTGGCAGTGACCCCGGCTCCCCTCTTTCACCTTTAGGTGTTGATTGCTTTGAGAGCCCTCCGTCTAGATCGAGGGCTTTTCCCATGGAGATTAGACGATCTGGTTTAAAGCTGTTTCAACAGGTCGCTTGTGAGGGGTCAGAGGTCAATTACAAAGTAGTGCCTAATGGTAGAAAATAACGTCAATCACCTTAAACGGACGGGTGGCGAGGCTTGTGCCTGACTTTGGGTTGGAATGTGGGGAATCCAGGGGTTAAGCCTGTGGCACGCACACACACACACACACACACACACACACACACACACACACACACACACACACACATATTTGAAGCTTCTACTTGAAGCTGGTCCAGCTCACTCACCATCACCTACCATGCCATGCTATCAATCTTAGATTGAACAAAAGAAGAAAAATTAAGAATGAGCAGAAAGAAATACTTTACAACGCCTTCTGCTGGTTTTTATCACATATAACTACAAATTAAGTATTTTATGGTGAAAAAAATGCTTTGTAAGTGCAAACAAATTGGCAAATTGACAAATTCGTGACAGTGTCGGAAAGAAACAGGTATATTTTATCATTCTACCTCCTTCCATATGCCTGCACTTAATCTACCTCCTCACACAAATCTTAGAAGTTCAAGTTCACCTAAAATTCATTTTTACTGTTATTGCATTTTCATGTATTATATTTTAGACACTGCCACATGATTGGCTGATTTAATATTTACATTAAAAAGCAGATACCCAGTGAGTGTAAATCCGTCCTCCTTGAGAAACAGTAAAAGCCACCATAATTAACATAATAAAACATTATCATAAGAGCAGCTAACGTTATTCAAGACAGAGAGTGAACTTTCTGAGTTCACACCTTAAAAGTGACATTTTTAAAGAAACAGAAATAAAGGAGACATTTTTCAAATTAAAATATTTCAGTCACTGTACAGTTAAAAATAAACGCTCTGCTTCCATCCACTTCCTTCTCTTCATTCTTCTCTTGTTTTTCCCTTCGTTGCAGCTGAGGTGAAACATTCATCCTCTGCATTAAGTCCTCTGAATGAAAGCTTTGTTGGCACCAAAGTCTGCAATTCACATTGACCCACATGATTTGTTGAGGCCATCCCAAAATGGCTCTGTAATTAACGACCTGGCCAGGGGCAGACAAACAAATGACGATGCTGTGTAACTGTGACAACGGAGATGACTCATACCCACAGCGAGCCCTCACCTGGCCTGATGTGCTGGTTTTCCTCTGCATTCATTTAGGAAACAGTGCCAGGAAGACACAGGTCTGTGAGCTCATAGTGTTTGATTTTATACAGTCTGCATTGTAATGTCATTTCCTGTTGTGGTCACACACTCATCGTGGAAGTCACTGTTGTGGTCATTTTGGCCTTTTAATTATTTTTTAAGCTGTTGTTTTCCAGCTTGAGCAAACACCTTTATGAATTTGAAGGAAATATTTGAATTGTAATCTTGAGTTTTCATTTCAGCATTTTTCTCTAAATACGTTTTCAACTTTAAATTAAGATTAAAGTCATAACTTGAAATTATCTTAAAATTTCAACTATATACTCAAAATGAACAATGATAATAAAAAACGTCCTTCTGTTATCTCTTTGTTTTCTTAATGTGTTGTATTAATTAATATGGGACCTCTTGATGGAGGTAGATGCGAAGCTTGAGAAAATTATTCAGGCTACACTGAAGTAAACAAACAGTGGTGTTAGGACTGCTGAGTATGATGCGGCTCAACTTTTAACTCTGAAATTTGCAAAAATGTTTTTGTTTTGCTGTTCTGCACATGTTTTGCGAGTGTTTTGGTATTATTAATATTTCATGCATCTCTAAAGTGTGCATCAAAGCAAGAGACAACAGACCTCCACATCCAAGCCAACAATTTCCTCGTGAAATAAACGAGGAAATAAACCTCAAAGTTCAGCCGTCCTTATTCCAATCTTTGATGTTATTTCTTCAAAATAACATATATTTGTACAAGAATGTATTTTCAGTTTACATTCAAAGTTAGAAAATACTTGTATTACAATTGATCCACCACACCACATCCTCTGAGCAAGGGCATCACAGGGAGATGCTCCCACCTCCCCCCTGGCTCAAATCTGGCAGGTCTTAGAAAATAAACTGAAACCAAACCAGGTGTGCCTCCCAACTTTATTCGTGTTATCAGATGCAGCTGCTCCAAATGTCGATAAATGTGCCAGTTTCCAGCTCAAATTACCCAAATTAATGTAGCCAAATCTGGCAGCCAGTACAGGCTAGAAAATACCCCAGTCTTCCAAAAGTCACTGGACCCACGACTGGTTCAATTCAGCCTGCTTCCAAAGAATAAAGATTAAAAAACAGAATGAAGGAGTGCAAAATAAGTAGAGGTGTACATGTGCAAGACTGATATCAAAAGATAACACAAAGAAAAGTCTAGAAAATCTTCCCCTTGTAGCGCAATACAAGAAAACAAACACTGAGATCAGAGTATCACGATTACCAAAACTCACCTGCCAGGACACTTGATCCTCTCACAACACACAAATATTCAGATTAGTCTATCCAGGACTCTCCAGTCAGTGCTAATGTTATGAAGCACAGCAGGTTGGTACATTTACAGCACAAGGCTGCTGCAAAAGTACAAACACGTATTACTTCTCAGCTGAGCAACAATCTGAAGTTTAAACAGCTGCTTTACGTCCACTTGATCTGACATTTTCCTGATCCAGCCGTAACGCTGGAGGGATTTTGACTTTAGCCATGATTTCATCCTGTAACAAATGACATCAGCTCATTGTTTCTGAGCAATGGATCAAACTGCTTTTTTAAAACTTTTTACTCACCTTGTTAATTAGCGAGTGGTGATGTGAAGTACAACCTGCAAAGCCTCAGTGAGAGCCCAGCCTAAACTCTGCGTTTGGAGAGCAGAGTTGCAATTCTTGTTTGGTGTGTTTTTAACCTTTCTGGGAGCCACACGGGGGAATCCTTTTAATCGTGAACGGCTATTAATCTTTGTCAACATCCAGGACAAACTCTTTGCAAAGTTTCCGAAAATTGTAACCATGTCAATGTTTTCTTTCTCTCTGAAACGCAGTGAACGGCAAGTCCTTTATTAATGCATTTCTATGTTTACCAATCACATCAAAAACACTACAATCAGCCTATAAAGTATTTACCAGGTGTTTGTTTTGAATTCAGCTTCTAAAATCCCCTAAAAAACTACAAAGGACATGACCTCAGTGTCCTCTGAGAGTACTTCAAGTGTGCTTAATGTTTCTGTTTTCTCTCATTATTCTCTAATTTTATCCATCTGTGAACTTTCTGAGAACGTTTTGTTTCGTAATGCATCCCAAATTATTACGGGGACGTTTTGATTGACAGGAATAATAAATAGAGGAATCACTTCTGGCGAAAGCGCATACAGTATGCCATCTTAGGACGTGGCACAGTGCACAGGTCCCACACACGTTGTTTGTATCTGCAGGGTTTTGTTTCCATTCCTCCCTTGGACTGAAAACTCTTCCGCTGGGAACAGCACACTGCAATCAGGCCCTGTTTATGGCAGCCAGTCTGCCATTCACTGAAGACCAAAGATTGATGACGCCTGTCCTGACTGACTGGTAATCAGAGCACGAGTTTCACTGTCTGACATGCACCGCACGCTCATAAAACTCGGTCCATCTGGATGGAGACAAACATGGAAATGTGTCCATAAATTCTCTGTTGCTTGAGAAATTTGATGTTTGACAAATAAAGAGGAGAGGAATCAGTCTGATGAAGCTGGCCGGGTTCCTCCCAGCCAGCTGTAAACTACTGCGCCTCCTCATTTTCTTTAGTCACGTTGCCCTTTTGACCCACTGACCAGACTACTTACATTAACTAGACACAATGTATTCCCCAATGAATGCAACGTTAACCGTCACAGGCTCCCACTGACACTCAAGCGGAAGTATTTTTACAGCCTCTAAGCTCCACTGAACAAGTTTAAAGCAGCTTAATTGCAGCGTTGACCTGACTGGCAGCTATACGAATGTGTTTTGTGGGGAAGAGGCTGCCGCGAGGTGCTGGGAAGAAAAAAGGGTTAATGAGTGAAACGCTGCACCGCCAGGCCGGCTTTCAAGTTGGGATTCATTTCTGGATACAGACCCATAAATATGTCTCATGAGAAGGATACGGTGGCTGCGAGGCGCAAAGTCCATCATCTGAAGCACAAAGAGAAAACAAAAAACAATAAAAGTGTCTTGGGTTTTTAAACATTAAGTCCAATTTCAGGTCTTAGTTACAGGTTTCAAAATAGCAATTTCCCATCCTGGGTGCACCACGATGTAAGAAAGTTTACAGAAAATAAACACAGTGGCCTAGTGAGTAAATTGAGTCAAAGCAAACATCTATGGTGCTCTCCAATCAAGAATGATCAACCAAAAGCATTACAACCTGTCATAACCTCTTTAAAAAAGTCATGTGGTGCCTTTATGGTGGAAATCCACACAAATCGCCAGAAAGCAGCGAAGCAGCCAGTCCAAATAATAATTAGTTCACTGACGTTTCCCTGTCTTTAATTAAGAACGAAATTGAACGATTTAGCTGTTCAAAAACAGGATTTTCCATGGTTTATTGTGGTTGGACTCCCAGCTGTCCCAGTGGGATTTCAATGCCTTATTAAGTCATTTTTTTCACTCAAATGAAATATTTTAACTTACTCTAATTTTTCCTCTATTCGTGCCACCCAGTGCAGCACATCGATTCTCCTCATTGCATAGACTTTGAATTTGAGTGTTTGCGTTTGAACACGCCATTAAAGTGCAAAATATATAATCAATCAGGGGGCAATAATAATCATAATTATCTGTAACACACCAAGCCTACCTTTTTTTTTCTAAATAATCATTTTTCTTCCTTTCTATCATGAGGGTTAGATCTCAAAGAGATGAATATGTTGTGATATCTTTGTGAGATGAAGTCTTTGAGTGTATTTTCCACATCTGCAAGTCTGTTGAGGTCTTCTTTGGTCTGAGTGGCATAAATTTCATCATGACACAGTGAGCATGAGGGTCCATGTGAAAGTCCACAGGCCTGCCTGTTTTTTGTGATTGCGTGGCTTTGTCCACTACACTTGCGCCCCAGGCGGCGGTCTTCAAAGAGATATAAGAGGAATGACTAATCGGCTGCCATGTCTCTAGATGTCCGTGTTCGTGTCCGCTGCAGAGTCTAATCACGGCTTTAAAGATTTGCACGATTATTAAACAGCATCAGTTTCACTGCAGATGTTGTCGGTCTGCTTCCATGTAAAATCAGTTTCATCACAGCTTTACTAGCAAACACGCATGGGCGGGTCCACAGTGGGTAGCTGCAGGTGAACTGTGGGGCTGTATAGGCAAAGCAAACCCACAAGGGCCCTAAGTGGGTGTGCCCACAAAGGGCCACAGCAGTAATTCCCTTAGAGTACCCCATATGTTCCCAAACATCCACTAAAAGGGCCATTTTAATTAAACTATCTTAAGTAAAGACGCGATTTACTACATAGTAACTGTGTACCTCCACACAAGCGTATCTACATCCATATGTGTCCAGACTTGACCTTTGACCTTCTGGATATAAAACTTTGTCGTTTTTTTTTATGCCATTGGGTGTTTCTGTAAAATCCTGTCATAATTACCTCATTGATTATTGAGTTATGGACAAAATATGAGTCATGAGGTCACAGTGACTCTCACCTTTGTCCATGAAAATGTATCCACACGTTGTATTTGTTCTTTGAGACGTTCCTGAGCAGGTTGCTGAGTAGTTTGCATTTTGAGAATCAAAATAAAATAGTTTATGACAGCTGGGATAGGCTCCAGCGCCCCCCGCGACCCTGAAAAGGATAAGCGGAAGCGAATGGATGGATGGATGGATGGATGGATGGATGGATGGATGGATGGATGGATGGATGATGAAGTGACAGTTTCAGAAAATGGAATTCAGGACTTCAGCTGTTCTGTTTTAAAAACATTTGCTGACCAGTTTCATTAGCTTAATGCTGATGTCTGACGACGCTGTTGGGTACTTCACAGGATTTGTTTAGTTTTATATTAACAATTTAGTTCAATTTAATTTTAACAACACATTATATTAAGGTAAAGGTATCAAAGAAAAAAAAACAATGTTCAGACGATCCCCTATGAGCAACACTTGGTGACAGTGGAGAGAAAGAGCTCCTTTTTAACAGGAAGAAACCTCCAACAGGGCCAGAATCATGGAGCAGCAGTTTTATTCTGCTGCACTGGTTTTGTATTATTATTAGTAGTAGTAGTAGTAGTAGAAGTATTATTAGTAGTATTATCACTGTTCTCTCACACCAAGAAGGTCCTGAGTTTGAATCCTGCTTAGGGTCTTTCTTTGTGTTCTCCTCATATCTGTGTGGATCCTCTCCGGTTACTTTGACGCTTCCTCCCTTAGTCCAATGACATGCATGGGGTGAGGTTAATTGATTATTGTGAATAGACTGTGTGAATCTGGGTGATTTTCTGTCTCTCTCCAGGATGTAGCTTTCCTCATGCCTTATGACAGCTGGGAAAGGCTCCAGCCCAATGTGACCCTAAACTGGGTAAGTGGAAGGAGATGATGGATTTATTATTATTATGAAAAGAGGTGAGTGGGGAAGAAATGCTCATTGCATCATGGGAAGTCCGCCAGCAGCCTGAACCCATTCCAGCATAACTACAGGACAGTTCAGGACCACCTGACCTAGTCCTAACTATGTGCTTCACCAAAAAGGAGACTTTTAAGTCTAATCTTAAAACCAGAGAGGATGTTTGTCTCCTGACCCCAAACTGGGTGCTGGTTCCACAGGAGAGGTGCACAATAGCCTAAGGTTCTTCCCATTTTACTTTTAGAAAATTTAGGAACCATAAGTATGCCTGCAATGTGAGAGCAAAGAGCTCTGTAAAGGTAATATGGTACTGTGAGGTCTTTAAGTTATGATGGGCCCTGAAAACTTCATGACTTTGTATGTGTGAAGGATTTCTGAGTTCTCTTGCATGTGAAATATAATGATGACAAACATCTGGTTACTCGTGTGCCATTGTTTGCCAGTCATCAACAAAAATACATAAAATATTTTTAATAAACCCCAGTTATGAAGTTTTTTTTTTTCAGTTTGAAATGCACTCTCTTGCACCACAGGGCCACCACAGACACATGCAGTCTGATTCTCACATTTGTCCTTCAACAAAGTCATAAATTCAACAAGTTTTTTTATTTAAACTTTTAATAGACCCTCAGTCACAAACAAACTTTACACAACCGAAGCAGGACACTCAGATGTTTGCCTGGTACAGTGGTAACAGGAAATGAGGTAATGAGGGCCTCTCTCTGAGAGTGCACACCATGGAGAGCGATGCACTGACCCGTGGCAACCCAGACAGCTCCACTGAACTTTAAAGGTGAATTGGATCAGGGCTCCTGCTCAGCTTCTCAGCCAAAAACCTCCTGATGAGGGCTTAGCGGCGGCAGTGAAAGCAACCTAATGAGTGACGAGTAATCAACACTATTACCCGGCCTCTCCAGCGCACCGAAGCTTCAGCCCAGCAGGCTGTAATGCCGTTTACTAAAGGCTTCATTCGCTGTGAGGGGCACTAATCAAGAGAGGGGAATATTGGTGAATTTAATGGCTTAAGTATAAATCTCTCCCATTGCTCGGCCAAAGGAAAAACAGGCTTTGATTAATGAGCTGAAGTGGATTTTTAGCCCAGGTCTCTAACCATCTGGGGCTCTATCTAAACGAATGACCTCACTGCATTTCACTGGCTGCAGTCCATCCTGCAACATATCCCTGGCAAACAAAGAGCAGTGCCAACACAAAGGCCAAGGCAAGAACAAAATCCACAAGGTCACAGTGAAGTAAGACACTGCCTGACGTGTTAGAGTTCGTGTTTTTATTATTGTTCCAGTGGAACATGAAACGGTGCCGAGGAATGTTCCAGGGATTGAAAATGTAGTGACCCTTCAGTTATTCGTGAATGCGTTGCTTTTAAAGTCCAGGGAGAAAACAAAAATACAAGCTGCTCCGTCTCACTGTTTATATTGTGTCTGTGGCTGGAAATTGTCATTTTTGTACTGGTATCTATTGTTTTCACCCAGTGTTGAGGTCATATTTCTTGACTTTTTTAGGGTGTTGAGTTAGTGTTATGAAGTTTGAGAAAGCTGTGATGGCTAAAGCAGAACAGCTGAGATTTAAGAGGTAAACTCTACTGTTATATATACATGCTATGACATGAAAACTTGCTGTCTAAGGTTTGGTTGAGCGGCGGGGTAAGGTCGTACTGCTTTCTTGAATGTTTGGGCAGCTAGCTTATTCCTTACACGCCCCACGCTGTCAAACAGACAATGATTTCTTCAAGTGCTCCTGAGCCCATGTTGTGATTTCCATGACAGAATCGTCACTGGTTTTTAATGCAGTGCCATTTGACAGCTCGTACACAGACATTCAACCTTCTACCTGAAAATTTCTCCAGACTCCCTGAATCTTTTGACATTATACACTGTAAATGACGAGGAATTCAAAGACTTCAGAATTTGTTTGTTGAGGAACATTATTCTAGAATTGTTGACATGGTTACCCACTCCTGTTACTGACCTCCTGCTGATTAACCCAGCTGAAAATTGTCTCTCCAGCTGTTTGTTTTTAGTGTCACTAACTTTTCCAGCTTCGAGAAGTGTCGGTACCATCAAATTCAAAATAAGCGATTAAAAAAAATACTAATAATAATATGTAGTAAACCACATGTAGTTTCTTCATACTGCTTCTGAAAATCATGTTTCATCCTTTCAGATGACCTCCTATGACTGAGCTGACACATGGAGACAGAGCTCCCCTGGGTTCAAAGTGTTAATGACTTGAGTGCCAATTTAAGGGGTCAACATGACTTTGAGGGGCCTCAAAGGAGGAAAAATCCATCATGTAGAAAAACTTCTGGCTGGTGCAAATAGTCTCTTTACTTGATGTTGGTGGTTTGTCGTTATCATTTTTGTGGTTTATAGTCTTTAAAGTGGTAGTGAAGAAAAACAGCTGTTTTTGTTCAAACTGGGAAAGTTTAGTCTCGTAGTCTCGTTCTCCACTGCTGTGCCTGAACATAACATACCTCAACACACTGAAGGGAGGTAAAATGTTACCAGGGGCTACCGCTGGCCCGCAGGCCCCACTTTGAGAACCCTGGCTGTCCTGTAAACGAAGGACATCACTGCAAGACTTTAGCAGCTTCACTAACAGGCTTCTGAGTTCGCTGTGATGATACTGAAAGTTACATTTAGCCACAGCTTCATAATTTGTGTGTGAGGTATTTACTTACATATTTTATGTTACAGAATGTATGACTAAAGCTATTTTTAAGTACAGTACTTATTTGAAGCATCTAATCAAAAACCCATTTAAAACACTAAACTAACTGAAACTGGAAGTACAAAATGCTAATTTCTGGGTCTTAGGATTCACTCCTTTAGCACTCTATGACTGAAAGCCACGGCTAATGGGATCAATAAAGTATCCATTATTATTATTATTATTATTATTAATCTGAAAAACTACTTTAAATATTAATAGGATTGCTAATAGCTTTAAGTGTCATTTCCCCCATTTAAAAGCCCCTAAAATCTCCTGAGCCAGGCTTTTTTTTATTCTTCTAATCTTCGTATAAAATTTTACTGGAGGACAACAAACATTCAAAACCACCTCAAACACAAGCTGCAGCGGTAATTTCATGCATGCTCTCGATATCGTTTGCAGCCAGGTACTGTCTCAGGTCGTCTGCAGGCCTGCAGCACCAACCAGAGTTCAAAAGTTTAAACTCGGGCAGGATCTGCAGTCGGGACACTTTAAGCAACTTAGAGACGTATGGAGCCGTAATCCTTTGTGTGTAACTGATTTAATGAACAAAGTAAAAACAGAGGGTTGATCTTCTAATCCCTGCAAATGCTACAAGCTACTTGAAATACTAGTGAACTACTTTTCTTTCCCTTGATGTTAATCAGGACTGTAAATCCTCAGATTTTCAGATTCTGGCTTATCAATCTTTCAGAGCTGAATAAAACAAAAGCAAAGCGCTTAAGGAGGATCTGTGATATATCAGGCTGCATAGTTTTACATGGAATCCATGTTGAGTGGTGTGTGGGTTGGTGTGTGCGCTCAATTCTCTGGCATGTGAAACAGATTGAGTTTCATAAGGAGATCTGGTCGTTAATTCGCCTGCTTATCTCCACGCGAGGCTCTGGACTAAATTTGAGTGCAATATATGATTCTTCCAGACACTTTTTATCTTTGCCGACTTCTCCGTCCACCTCCTCCTTTTCTCCTCATCATCCCTCCTCCCCACACCCTAATACACACACACACACACACACAAGCTCGCCCTCCTCCTATTTGCCAAATACCTTCCAGTTGAAAAACACCCCATTTCTGCTGTTATCAGTCGAATGCATCACACCTCCCACTTCTCACGTTAGCCGATCCATGTTTATCCCTGTATTCAACACCGTCACCCCCCTATTAAAACTTTACTGTGCTGTGAGGCAGTTTGTCATATTAACGTTCTTCAAAACAAGACATAACTTTGATTCAGGGCATCACAGGAAGCGTTGATGCTCTGCAGCTGCAGCAGTTATAATCAACCACAACCCCCAAAAAACAAGCCTTCCAGGTCTGGTTTCAAATCACGCTGATAGTTTACGTTGGCCCCATCAGGAGCCAGAGTTCCCCCTATCTCCCTCAAAGAGCACCAATAGATGTTTGTCAGGTTTTTGTCACAAAGAGCAGCAGCCTGGACGTTTTTGATTTAGAAAACATTTTATACTTTAATACGTTTTTTAAGTAATTTACAGGACAAGACATTAATTAAACAAGTTACTTACAAGCCTGTAGTGCCACCTTGTGGTTGATCTTAATATTGAATACACTGTTTACATAGAAGATGAGTGGCAAACAATAGCACGTGAGTAGCCAAAAGTATGTGGACAGACAAAAGCTTGTGACCCTTTAATGTAAGAAATTGTACTGCAGCTTTGTGGGAGTTCAGTTAAGCTTTTTCCTGTTTCAGAGTGATTCATGTTTTCAGTTAGATGTGGAATAGCTTATCTAGCTGTAACCCCTAACCCTCACACACCGGGATAAACAGAATTAGTGCCACATAAATATTATTTCCTTGCTTTATGGCCCAGCTTTAGTGGCTAACCTACTGAGATTGCTTTGGTTGAAACAAGCTGCCATACTTCTTCTGATTGGCTGCCTCCAGCAAACAGAAGCGTCAAACTGCTGGACCTGTTCGCCTGAATTGACCATATCAGTAATATCCATTGTCACTGACATTGTGCAGATCCAAGAAGAGGAAAAACTGAAAATAAGCATTTTGTTCTAAAGGCTCACTTGTGCATAGAGTATTTAACTATATTTAATATCCTCCTCCACCTTGTATCAGTGTACATAGCACAAAATAAGGAAACCCATGATAGGTCCACATTAAGGTCTGTGGTCTAAGGAGCTTGGAAAGAAAAGCGTCTGGACTTCTTTAAGTTGCTTGAAGACGTTTCACCTCTCATCCGAGAAGCTTCTTCAAGTCCAGACGCTTTTCTTTCCAAGCTCCTTAGACTACGATGAACTGGATGACTGAGAACCTTCACAGACATTAAGGTTTGTGGTTTTTTTACAAGAAAATTATTTGGGTAATGTTTGGATGTCCACATATTTTTGGCTATGTTGTGCTCATAACAGTTGTTGAAATTATGCTGGTGCTCAGAAGATTTTCGTGTCTACATCCAAAGAAATAAATGCGCCAAACATGTATTAACTTAATACATTGTAATATTACAAATCTTTTAATAAACAACACAAAACAGACACAGACAGGTGACAATTTCAAAGAAAACCCAGAGTAAAGTGTCTCAGTGTGGTGTTGTGCTGCTGTAGGAGGGCTTTATTTTATTTTATTTTTTAAATCTAATATGGCTTTTTAATTATTTTAAAGGCAATGTCTAACATGTCAAACCATAATCTGCCATAGGAGTTCAACAGGGATGAGATCATGCTCATAGGTCACAGGGAGAGACCATTACAACTGGTATGGATATGGTTAACTGTAGGATAAGTGTGCCGCGTCATCTGTTTCTATATTACAGTTCCTTCTGCTACATTCACAGAACACATGTTCATTTTGTGCCTTCCAGACTTCCAGCCTTTGCTTTGCATTTGTGTACAAAAATAAAACTCGCTTTAAAAAGCTAATCAATCACATTGAACATCCCAGCATTGATCGCTGTAAGCGTCTTACATTTTCTTGATCTTACAGGATGTCTTTCCTTTACGAAAACGACTTCTTCTTCTCACACTTTCCCACACCCTCAGTTTGCTGTGCAGTCATCCTCAGACACAGAGTTTCAGTCGGGGCTCACAGGCGAGTAGAGTTCGTCGTCATCTGATCATCAAACATTCAGAGAGATTAGTAAATGTTTTACATTTTATTCCTCCACAGCTGCACGTCTGTTTATTGAGATTTACCTGAATTCTGCATGTTTGAGGTTTGTCCAGAGTGAAGAGGACCATATGAGAATTTTGAAGCATCAGAAGGACCAACAAACGACTCCAATGGTAGAGGATCTGAAACGGCAAAAGCTTTTCAGTTTTAATTGAATAAAAAAGTATTTCAGACAGTCTGAGATGGACTTACATCTTTTATTTATTTATCCTCGACAAACTGAAACGTGACTATCAGCCTTTCTTCTTCTTTCTTGAATTTTATATCACACAACAATATTTTTTTTATTTTTTTTAAAGCTAGAATAATCCCAGGACTTTTTTTTATTTTTATAACATGTAAACTACAACACTTTCCCTAAGTATCTCAAAAACTGAATTAAAAAAAAACATGGAGTCTATCTGGAAGAGGGAAGGAGAAAAGTTGAGAAAATAAGCTGACCTACAGGCATGACCACGTTCATCCTCATCCAGCACCCAACAAGGAAACAAATAAGCATATTCCACAATATTTATTTGGTAGAAAAAAGGACTGAGGGGAGTGAAGCGAACTCACCAGGCGTCACGTTGACGTAATCTTTGGGCAAGTTTTCATAGCATTCCCCGGAGGAGGTGCTGGACGACTCAAAGGAGTCCACTGAGATCTTTGACACTCTGGCGTACTGAGGATATGTCGAGGCACCGTTACAGCTTGGAAAGGCTCCTGTCATTGTATTTGAGGGCTGCGGACCTTAAAAAATAAAACACAAAATGGAGAAATTTTGTAGCACAGCTGGGACACAAACAAGAATTGTCTGTACGTGTGATTTCTTATTGGGGTTTTTTCTAAGGAACACATAAAAAAAGATGTCCTGCATTTACATCCATTTAGAAACAAGATATTTAATTTAGTCCTAACAGAGTTATATGTGGATGACCTCGTGCTGTTATGATTTGCTCGCTTTAAACTGTGAAATAATAACCTCCTCTGTAATTGGGTCAAATATCTTGCGCAACTTATGACAGAACAAATGATGGTGATGATATTTATAGATAATGCACGCTGATCTATGCACAAGCAAACATCCTGTTACGCATGACTGTACAGTTTGCATCTTTAGGGTACACTGTTCATCCGCTGTATAGGGCACACTGGATGAACTACAGAAAAGCAGAAACTTCACGTAACTTTTAATGACCCTACAAGGTTATCACTGAAGAAACCAGGTTGTCTCAGGGTAAATGTGATGTTTGTAGCCTCTAATGTCAATACAGGTCAATTTTTAGAAAGAAATCTTGTGTATAGATTTCTTTGGATAATTGCATCGTTGTGGACCTTTACGTTTTCAGGACACTTGTATAACTGTCATGTGGGAATCTGATTTGTGGGAATGTGTATTTTATCTTTTTATTTTGTTTCTTGTGTTTTATGTGATTTGATTTTTTATAGACCATGAGTCTGAAATAAAGATTTATCATGATGATGATTATTTTGTACCTATTGTTTGTTCTTTATGTTTTCTGTGTCTTGTTTTTGGTTAAAAGTGAAAGTCAGTGTTCCTCTTCCATTTACAGATTGTTGTCACAGCAGTAGTTTCTAATGGGAATGATGCATTTTGCTTGAGTTTTGCAAAGTGTTACAACTTTGCAAACGAACTGTGACTCACCTTCTTCACAAAGGCTCTCAAGACCTGAAGGCCTCATCAAAGGATTAACGTCTGTTCTGTATCGCTGAGAATCTGGATTTTTAAAAAAAAGTGACACGATGCACACAATGCAATATTTTACAGAGCATCCTGCAAACATTCAGTGCAAAACAGCATGATCTGCTCACACACACACACACACAAACATGCAGATAGACAGAGCAGCTTCAACCGCAAAATGCAGAAACAGTGTGAGACAAAGAAGCAACGGCTGAGAAACGACACATAAATGCAGAGGAAAAATAAAAGAACGTGGCTCACTCCGAAAGGTGGATAAACTGACAGACGGGTCAATGCTTGGGTCATACTGCTCATAGTCTGTATCTACTGACGTGCTGTCAGCACTACTAAGCTGGGTCCAAAGGAGCCTGGGATTGGAGGGGACTTTTTGAGACAAACACACAAAAAAGATTAAACGATTTGATGAGATGAAATCTGCAACTTCCTCACTACCGTGCATGTCTATTAAATAGATAAATCGACAGATAGATATGCCTGCGGGGTTAAAGAAAGAAAAAAGCTGTGTTAGTGTTCGACATGTTGAATTGTTCGACCACTGACCATCAGTCTCCGCCGGGTTGGCGGTGACTTTGATGAGATTAACAGCCTCGTGATAGTTGTTGCTTTGACCAGATGGAGCTCGTGGGCTGCTGCGCGTCTGCTGGAGTAAGAAAGCTGTGCACATGTAAAACAAGACTTGGGTCATTAGCGTATGACATTTAGAGGCCCCGCAACGCAACTTAATAAAACAGATTAAATAGTTCAAACTTTAATGTATTGAAATATTTAGATTTTCTTTAACATTTTGCTGTATAATGTCAGAGTACTAATTTCTGTATTCTGCACTTTTATAACGCAGCATCTTAAAATTATAAAAATTTCAGATTCTAGGAAGCCCATGAATGTTTCTTATCTTAAGGCCTTACTTTTTGAGCGATTTACAGTGAATGTATGGCTTTAAAGTGCCTTGGATTTGCAGTAGAAAATGGTTAGAAATGTTGATAATGAAATCCAAAATAATATATGCTACCTTCTTAGTGTTCTACTAATGTCATCTCCTCGTGTTAGGAAGAAGCTGGGTAAAACATATTTTTAAATGTGTGCTTTCTTCATCCTACTAACTTCAGATTAATTTCTTTCAAAGTCAAGGTAAGCCTGCAGCTCTTTCACAATCTAGTACATTAAATTAATTTGTACCTCTTTTAGGAATTTGACCTCTCCCATTACTTCCTAAATGTTGTGGACAAGCTGGGTGTCATGAAAATATTCTAGATGTTGTTGTTTTTTTGAACGTATCTTATTATGGGGGTTTAATTTTAAATTAAGGTTATTTTTTGGCGGTATAATGCGTCATCTTTTATCTGTTTATATCCACCTGTTTCCTGTCTGTACTAAAACAGATTCTAACTAAAAAAAACATTACACTGTTAGAATAAATAGGAGCTGTGCAGCATGTTTCACCCTTATTGATTTCATAAAGTGAAATATAAAATGTTAAACATCTACCTATGAAAATAAAAACATTTCTATAAAGTAATATGATTTGTTTGGGAAAATAAGCATATTTTTAAAAACTGATGGAAGAGATTTTTAATGAAAACTGTCAAAATAAACTGAATGTTAGTATTTCCATCATTACAGACAATATAACCTAAAATAATCACTAAAATTACTTAAAATAAAAAAAGGACAATAAAATATAATCTATTTATCTAATAAAATCTGAACAAACCGTGTTTTCTCCTGTAATGGCAGCAGAGCACCGTGTTTGTGATGACAATCACGAGGAGCAGGATGGACAGAGAGATGGTGGAGAGAAGCGGCAGAGACGCAAAAGGCAAATCTGCAGCAGCAACAGCGGCTGTGGTTCCATTGGCTGGATGCACAGAGAAGAAACAAATACTTCACTTTCTGATTATGGATCAAGACTAACCGCGACGTTTAAGAAACTGGTACTGAGAATAATACTTCAAAGAATAATTTAAGTACTTTTTCATAAAATAAAACTGTAAATATTTACCAGTTGTCCATTGAGGTGTTACAGTTGGATTAACCGTGGTAGCGTTAGGAAACCCCAGAGAACCTGCAGAACAAAAATATAATCTGTTCAACAAAACGGAGAAATCTGGTCACCTGGTTTCACCTGGATGTGAATTTTATTTATGCTACGACGACATTTTATGTGATTCCGTAACTATTGAACAGAAACTCCTCAGAGGACGACTCACTGCAATCAACAACTGTTAAATGAATAAATAAATGTGTAGGCACACGAATAAAAGCACTTTAAACACGTAATTATTTAAGTCACAGACAGAAATACGTTGGTTAATTACAATAAAATTTCAATTCAATTTTATTTATATAGCGCCAAATCATAGCAACTGTCAGGTCAAAGCGCATTATATTGTTTGATAAAGACCCAACAGAGAAAATTCTGACAATCACCCCTGAAGTTTCTTTCCTGACAGTGGGAAGGAAACTTCTGACAGAACCAGGCTCAAAAGGCGGCAGCCATCTGCTGCAACCAGGTGGGGTGGGGAAATGTATTTTTAAAAAATTTGAGTGTCTTAACAAAATTCCACCTTAAAATGTATTAAACATTTAATCCAGATGTTTGTTTTTATCCTGAATATCTGATCCCTTTAATATGTGCAAAGAAGTCCTTTTCAAAGAGTTGCTAATGAATAAATAAATTAATAAAATTCGCACTCATTGATTCCTCCTGTTTTGTTTGAGTGTTGTTTGTTTAACAAGTATATAACAAATAAAAACACCAAACTGTTTCCCTTACCTTCACAAATGACACCAGAAGCTTTTGAGTCTTTACACAGGAATCGATGATTTATGTATTCCTTGCACTCCCACAGACTCTGATTTTGTGATTTGCATTCATAGTAAAACAGCGTGCCGTTGTTGTGGGTGAGAGGAGGATTAAACTGGGTGTACTTTTCCACCTTATCGCCACAGCCCAGCATGGAGCACACAATGGAAGCCATCATCTCATTCCAGCAGTTATTACACACGAACCACCAGCTGCCGTTACGATGCACCTCCAGTTTACCAGAGCAGCGGTCCATACCTCCAGTCAGTCTGAGGCCTCGCATCTCTGCAGAGACACAGATGTCACAAGGAGTAAAACTACTGGAGCAAAATGGCATAAAACATTCCCCAAAAAATAATGCAAGTAAATCAGCTGGTGATAAACCAGCGCTAAGGATAATGACTTTGATTTTTTTTTAAACATATGACATACATAATTAACCTCATTCTCAAAAATGCATGAACAGAGATGTTTCTCCTGAGTTATGTTTGTTTGCTACACATCACTCATTCAATATTTCTGTATTTTTGCTGATCATTTTTTTAGTAGTGAAGATCACATTTCATGGAAACATAAATTTGAAGTTTAGTTATATGTAACTTTTAGAAGAAACAACGAAAATCTTTAAGATGTTTTTTTAACCAGTGCAGAAAGCAAGTTAAGCCCCAAGAATAAATGTTCACATTCAGAGTTGTTTTGTTAATAACATTAAAATTTCAGAGTACATTTTCTGATTTCTGCATGTATAAATAAACTTTTTTGAACTAGACCTGAACACACGACACCAGCGTCTTCTTTGTGTCCACAGTCTTGATCCTCCTCCTGTGTAGCCGGGCAGCTCCACAGGTTCTCCTCGTTGCCCGTACAGTTCAGATCGTCCAGGTAGATGGGTCCTTTCCCCGGGGGAAATAAGCCGGCCTGGCCCGTCACATTGAGGGCGTAACCGCAGCCGAGCTGGGCGCACACCACATGAGCATCATTCAGGTCCCAGTGGTCGTCACACACGGTCCCCCACTGCCCATTTTCCCATACTTCCACTCGTCCACCACAGCGGTCTGTCCCTCCTGCCAGTCGCACAAGCTGGTGTGCTGAGGATGACACCCTGTCATTATTATTGTGCATTACTCATCATTAATACTCGTGCAAATAATTAACCTAACAGCACAGTCTGGTGATCAAGATGTAAATCTTATGACCTGATAGTGTTAACTGAAATTATTACAGTCAGATCTGACAGTCACCAATCAAATACTTAGAAATCTCTTCCACTATGAATTCTCATTGCTTAAAAATCACAGCTCTTTATGATTTTTTTGTTTCTTAAATCCTTACATCTAAAGGTTAGTGCTCAGTTATTTTTGCCTGAGGCTAATTCAGAGTCACTGTCAGGGAAACACACAAGGTTGCATATTTTTGCTTCTTAAATTTTGGATAATAAACAAGCAGGCAATCACTTAACCAATTAACATGAGGTTAATTAGTTAAACCCACTGAGTGACTGTGGGTCAGTAACAGGGGTATGATAAGGATCAATTTCTGTCCTTTTGATTCAGTTATAGACAGTCTAAGGGACTGAAAGACATCCTGGAAGTGTGTTAAACCTGCATTATTTTTAACATCCAGCAGGGGGCAAATCTCCTGGGTTGCCTTCCTCTGTGACCTCAGTTAACCCTTTTCAGATTGCTTTACAGGCTCAATGACTTGTTTTGTGTTGGAGTCATTTTTTAACTTATAATTAGAAGGGAGGAATAACCAGGGTGTAGAGATTTCACAGTGAGGTCGCTCATCACATTCAGTCTGAAAACATGATACTTGAGGCTTCATAGCAGGATTTCACTAAGCAACAGGTCACTTCATGTTTGCTAAAAACATTTTTTATTTTTTTGTTTTTCAATAAAACACTCTGCTGTTCCAAGTTAGATGGAGACTGAGAGTTAAAATATATTTCTAGATCTCAGCTATATGTTATAAATTATAAAAGTAAAATATTGTAGTTGCTCAGTTCCAAAAACTCTACATGTAAAGGTTTAGTACTTTGGTAGAGCCACTGTGATCTGTAATATTAACACATAATGTTTCCCTACCAGCTTCCACACCTCAAACATGATTAACCAGTGTTTGCTTAAAGACGATGACGGACAGAGCAGATAAAAACTTAGGCCTGCTGCTGCATATTGGGAAAGGTTTCAGTGAGAATTAGTGATGGCTTCACGACTTCTGTACAGACAAGAGGAGGTGAGAATAAACCAGCGCGTAGGGCAGGAAGTCATTTATAGACAGGAAAGGGCATGTATGACATGCGGTCACACTCCTCAAATTCAGATAAACACAACAATAGTCCTCAGTTATTTTTAAGATATCTCAGACTGTTCATCGCCTGTTTTTGAATTGATGGTCCATAAAATGTGTGTGTGTGTGTGTGTGTGTGTGTGTGTGTGTGTGTGTGTGTGTGTGTGTGTGTGTGTGTGTGTGTGTGTGTGTGTATTATATTAAAATACATGACAATTCCCTTTCTTTTAAAAAAAATATTGATAAAAAAATTGATAAAATATTCCTTCCATTTTAGATTTTGAGGTTTTCCTGTTTATGTGTTTAGGTTAAATGAAAAGCATTTCATACGTTCCGAGGAGTTTCGTTCTATGTCGGTTTTGGAAATTTGGCGTGTGAGAAAAAAACCTTCTGGTTTCAAACCTCGCCTAATCTTTGTTTTTCTTCAGGTGCTCTAGTTTCCTCCCACAGATCTGTTAGGGTACAATGGCAGGTTACTGCCCCAGGGACAGGTCATGGTGCCCCCAGAAATCATGAATGTAAATATTTTTCCGAGAATGACAGTTTTGTTCGTCGGTAGTGTTCAACATCAAAGTCAGAGTTATGACAAAGAAGTTCAGTTCTTTCTAAACGCTCAGATTTATATCTGACATGATGCTCAGAATTCTTGATGTTATCTCAAAAACAACCAAACTGATATCTCACAGCAGCAAGAGCAAATTCCTCAACAAATGCAAAAAGTCCTGCTTGTCTGAAATATTTAACAGCAAAATATCTTTAATCCTCCTACTGCAAATCCAGCCTTGCAGTAACACAGTACACTTCTATGCAATTTCAGTTATCAAGCTTCTTGCTATGTAGACCGCATTGTCTACATAGTAATATTTGTTGCTAATAATAATAATAACTGTGTCTCAGTGTTTGTATTAGTTAGTATTTATTCAGTGGCATAACAAGATAATATTTCAGTAAGTAGAAGAAAAGTAGAAAAAATGACTGGAGAGCTCCGTTTGTCTCCTCATGCTCCGAAGAAACATGTGCCTCCACGTGAAATCAACCAAAAAAATCCAGTTTTCTTCTTACAGTTACTGTGATAGTCTAATATACACAGTTGTGGTCAGACTCTCACATGCATCCATCATGAATATGAATTTTATGGTAATTTGAGTCTTTTAATGATTATTTTGAACTGTTCTTTATGACTTTAAAAAACAAGTTTGAGTTTATTTTGGATTTTCTTTAATCCACACAAAAACTGCAGATTCCAAGATCATCAGTTCAAACAATTGTAGGTCTGTCCAAGTTATTTGTTTATGTCACCGTTTTGCCACAATCTGGAAGAAGAACCAAACTCTTACCCTCAGAGGCTAATTAGTTCAGCTTCAGGATTAAATTTGTAGATAATCCTAAACACACAACTGGTTTTTAAATAGATTAAGCAGGCTAACACGAGGCTTCTCCAGCAGCCTTGCAAAAGCCCTGACCTCAACCCTTTTAAAAATGATGGACTATGTTTGAAAGTATGCCCAGAAAACCAACCAATTTAAATTAACTCTACCATTTCTGCCGAGAAGAGTGGTCAAATATCCAGCCACAGTTATACCAGAGGCTTGCTAATGGCTACAAAGGCACCTATTTGAGGTGTCCATGGTAACAAACATCTGACCTCAACTGTATCTAGTTTCCTTGATATTTAGTTACATAAGTTTTAGTCTGAACACTCCGTTCGCTGTCAGATGAAACGAAAGTCCAGATGGTGTGTGAAATCTGTGTGAATATGTTAGCATCCTGATTGGCTACATCCATCTTGAATGCAGAACAATTTAATATTCGCTGATTGATGCTTTACAACTGTGAAGGTTGAGTCAATGAGGACAGAACCGGAAATTTCATGTAAACTAATACAGCGTCTATATATATTAAAATTTATATAACTGATTAGATTTTTCTGATTGCTGACATTAAAGAAAAGTCTTACCACAAACCACTTCATGGATCACACTGCAGGAACTTCCAACACTCAGTGAACAGTTCTCCAAACGTCCGTGTTGGTATGAACAGTTTTGAAAGCAGGTGATGTTGCCTGGTGAGCTGGTTTTATTAATAGAATGGACGCTGCCGCATTTAAGATCCTGACAGATCTGTTCAGACAACCCATTCACACAGTCATTTGTGAGCGCCATTATGTCACTGCTCCTGTTCCGAGGCAACCTGAGTGTCCACTTGCATTTTCTACCAAGAGAGTAGACATAAGGGTCATCTGAGGACACACAGAAATAAGAATTAGAGCAATTTTTTTGTAATTTCATTAAAACAACCATGATAGCACACTGCAAAAAAACACATTTTTTCTTCAGGTTGTCTGTGTCTGACAATTATTTAATTTGAGTTAACACAGATGAAAAGGGACAAAGATCACACAGATTACTCCACATCTGAAACAAGGTGTTTTAGCTTCAAGCCAAGTTTCTTCTTATTGGCTCTACCATTAGTAATAAAATGTTGGAACAGGGAGTGAGAGAGGCTGATGTATCTAAGTGATCATATTAACACTATTTGTTCTCTCTGACATCACATAGAAGACCTGGCCTTGTCTCACATGTAAACCTGCTGACCTCATTATTCAAAACCCTGTTTAATATGACTATCCACCATTAACAGCATACATATAACAGAAAATAGCAAGAGGGACAACAGGTCCAATTTAGTCTACAGTACATTTAACCTGCCACAGAATCTGTTTAAAAAATAAATAAATAAAACAACATTACTTCAGTTTATGGCAAAGTATGAGACCAAAGGAAAAGACCTTCTAAAATATCAAAACAAAAACTCTATATTAGTTATTTTTCCACATTTTTTGGCTTTGCTGTTTTTAGTGCTCTTTGTCCTAGCTAAAGTGACCATGATATAACATGTTACTTATAACATCACAACAGACACATCTAACCACTCACTAATCGAGTGGTTACTTGAGCAAGAACTGAGGTTTTTTCTGGGACACGTTGGTGTGGTTGACACATGAACGCGATCATTTCGACAACATTAAAAGCCACTAAACTGAATCTTGCACCTCTTTAAAACTAACATCTCGCTTTTACTTTTTGTCTTTTTGAAATGTGACATCTCGTATGGTCTTCATCTAAATGTGTCCTTTGTGACAAACATTTTTAACAACCTTCACAATATCTGATCGACTTTGCCAGTTTTACACTATGACTTTACAGAGAATGCTTCCACTGGGGCTATTTTTCTTTAGCTGTCAATTTTTTTAATTGTAGATTTAAGTGCCACATTTCCCTTGAGAAAAGAACTCAAGCGCGTTCCTCCTTTTATCTCTGTGCAGGATTGTGGTTGTGCATACGTCTTTGCAATCTTTACACGTTGGCGCCGCACACCAACTATCAAAGTGCTGAGATTAACCTCACAACCTTTAGCTATGCTAACACGCTGTATTTCTGGCCACCAGAGACCCTTCTTTTAAGATGCACCCTGGTGCATCTTGAAAGTCCCTGGCCACACATTTCCTGCGTGTATGTGTTCTGTCTACAGTACAAGCAATACGAAAATCCCTTAAAAATAGTCCTGTTTATATATTTTACCATTTTACTTTTAACATGGTTTATATGTTTATTAATTTTTAATCCCTATTTTTTCATCAGACATTCCAGTATTTTTTAGCACCATTACAGCTTCTACTTTTGTTTTGAATCCTTGTGAATGTAAATTGTATGCACTAAAGTATTTTTGGGGCAAAAATGTGTTTTTCAGGATGCAGCTGAACTAAAAGCCACACACAGACACAAAACAGCAAGAAACTGTGCTTGCAAGGCAAAGCCGAGTTAGCGTGGGAGTGTGTGTTCTCAGCTCACTGTTTGATTTGCACCTGCAAAATTCACCAAGATGGGTTTTACAAGCAGGTCACCCCCACTTCCTGTGCTGATGAAACATTTATACTGCCTCTGAGTAGAGTGCTTATCCTGATTCTGGACAAAAAATTCTGGTATAACGGTGTTTTTGTACAAAAGTGAACTATGCGGAAAACAGAAAGGGAAGATCCCACTTACTGCTGATTTTTGTGTTATTTCCCTTTCCACTCACACGGATATCAGACGGGTCGTTTTCAGTGGTTGCATTTTTCAAAGCTGAAATCAAGAAAGGAAAAAAACTCTTTAGGAATCAGAAACAGAGTGAGCATCTAGTTGGAAAGCTAATCAAACTATGCTTTTAAACCACATGTACTGCAAAGAGTAACAGCTAAACGATGTGTCACCGTTTTCTGAGCAATTATACTGAAGTGTTTGATAGGAAACTACAACTAATCTCTCCTCCACATTTTTCACTTACTTTTCTAAGAGACTTCAGTTCTGATTTTCATTTAATGTTTCCTGCCCAAGCACCTAAATTGAAGGTTTAAAATAGCGTGGCGTGCTCGTTGCACTAAAGTACATGTGGAAAGTTTAAATAAAGGCTAAATAATACGGTACAAAAATTGGAAATATGTACAAAAAACGAAAATATACATGAAATATCGAGATTTGCTTTTCATCTTCATACCGATCATGTTATTTTCAGTCTATTTTTCCAAGGAAAGGTTCTCTACAAAGACAAATTTAGGATCTGACATGTTCTGACATAAATAAGCTAAAGTATTTATCAATAAACTGTCAAGTTAACAACAGTTTTATAACAACAGCAACAAAATAGCAAACAGGGTCTATATCGTTTTACTTTACCAACAGCACTGACTTCATGTCTTTTACGTAACATTTGAGATAACAGTCTGTATGTACATGAGACCAGTTAATATATATTTTAAATAACACAAGGATAGATAATAGTATCATTTCATTTTACGCTGATTTCACAAAAGTTCTACTCTGTTTGTGAGAACAAAGCATTAAATAAATAAAAAACTGTAAACAGTACCTTGACAAAAAAAGTTCACGTGGATGATTAAGATGAATTTCAGCAGCTTCATTCTGTTGAGAGAGAGAGAGAGAAATACCTTCTACACTGTACAGCTCAAAGTCGAACCCCGGAGCTACTCAGACGTCTAGCTCAAATAGAGTAAGTCTGTCAATGTGGTTTCCTCTGTTGATCCCGTGGTGGTACCCTGCAAAACTTCCTAGTTGCTGCTTCGCAGAGGGAAGTGAAGCCTTTGTGGTACTTCAGCTTTTGTACAAACAGCTGTACAAACTTTTGTCAGATTATATATATGTGTATATATATGTATATCTAATATTTATTTTTAAAATATTTTTATTGTTATTTTACATTTTTAATTGTTTGAATAGATGGATGGACTCTAATTGGGTTTTTTTCTTTTTTATTGTAGGTATTGAGGAAATTCGTGGGTTCGTTTCCTATAATAACGGTAATTAATTTAACAGTTTAATGCAGAGATCGCAGTTCTGTGCGTTTTACAAGGCTTAAGAGCAGGAAGAGAGCTGGACCTTTCTGTGTTAAACATGTAAACATGTCAGTGATTTCTTAGTAATACGTCTATGATGTATGAATTTTCTCTCGACAGAAAATAAATATATTTATATTTGCATGTTTCTGCAGTTAAGTTTAGTTTTATATGTTGGATGAAAACAACATAATTCAGTTCAATGTAGTACGGTTGGTGTAATGGTGTGGTGGATTTTTTTTCATGGCAGACTTGGACCCCAAATGATGTGTTTAACACAGCCTACCCAAATCTCTGTGAAATGTTTCCAGCACCTTGTAAAATCGAAGTCTTGAAAACTTAAGGCGAACAAATAAACTCTACCTAATGAATAGAATAGAATAGAATAGAATAGAATAGAATTCAACTTTATTGTCATTGCACATGCAC
This sequence comes from Aulonocara stuartgranti, assembly GCF_965226115.1. NCBI lineage: Eukaryota > Metazoa > Chordata > Actinopteri > Cichliformes > Cichlidae > Aulonocara > Aulonocara stuartgranti. Next base: position 29,510,347 of record NC_138957.1, read on the forward strand.
AGGTACAGGGCAACGAAATGCAGCCTCCCGTAAGTGCATGTGATACTTTCTAGCAGTGTTGTTTTTTTTGTTGTTGTTGTTGGTGGGGGTTTTTTTGCCTGTCCCATTTGGTTCTTTAGCCGTCAGAATTGTTGTCTGAAGACCAACAAGGATACCCAGTGGATTTACTTTGCTAAATTAATCATCATGGCCTTGCCGTATCTGCGAATTTGATCCTTTGTTGTTATTATTTATTTTATTATATTTTCAGTTGTTACAGACGGGACAGACATGACTGAGGGATAGGAAAGGGAGAAAGAAAGATGAAGGAAAAGAAAAACAGAAGGAAAGAGGGACCGTGAGAAAGGGTACTTAAAAAGAGAAAGAAGAGGAAAAAAGAAAAAAAATCTCCTGGATCACCTGTTGAGAGAAAAAGAAGAGAAAACAAGCAACAAAAAAAACAGAGCAACATACTAAACACAACACCATCACATTAATCTAGCTAAGTGTAAACAGCAGTAAATACGAAATGTTGAATGTTGTTGTGTAGCAAGCAGGACCGACAGCGCACGTTGTGCTTGGAAATAGCAGCCAATAAAGGTATAGTTTATGTCTATGAACAGTGGACACCCGTGTGCACACCTGTGCGGATCAGCGCGCTTGTATTCAAAAGGTTTCCCCATGTAATGGTCTGCTAGAGGATGTAGAGAGCCACAGCCCCCTCCCCCAAGGCATGAAGCAGGCATGGAGGAGATCCAGGCTCCAGACATCCAGAGGCCCCAGAGTGCGAGAGCCCAAGGAGGACCACCGGAGGGGCATCCGTGCCACCCTCCTGGGAAGAGCTGAGGAGAGCCCCAGATGAGGGGTCACCCAGTAGCCACGGAACAGAAGCCAGAGGGGGCTGCAGTGGCGTGCCCGCCGGCTCTGCTGGCAGCCAGCTGTGCCAGAGTGAACCAAGGCGCAGGCCGAGAGGCCGGAGGCCCGAGGGCCCCCTTTGCCCCGGAAGAGGCCTGACCGAGCAACAGGCACCAGGCCCCGCCAAGTAGTCACCGGGAGTGAGCTGGTACATACCTGAGCGCCCAGCCCCGGACACCAAGAACCACCAACGCACTGACCCCTGAGGGCATCAGTTACCGGCAGGGAGTGTGGTGAGGGGAGATAGGCCTTTGGAGGGCCTGGGAGTTCCCAGAGAGGTGGAGTGTAAGATCCGACCTGACATATAAACACAAACATGCATTCCCACCCTCATGCACACATATACAAATACTCAGCACTCACCCAACGTAGGGATAGACATACACTGTACACACAATCACACTCCCCAAACAAACTCTATACCCCAGGTCCAGGTTCCCTCGCCCCTGGAGGGAGAAGCGGCACCTAGACCCAGGAGATGTTACCCTTTCCCCCGGGGTGGAGGCAAGCGGTCGTCCAAGGCTCCGCAGCAGCAAGGAGGCCCTGCATCCCAGATCCCAATCAGACGGCCAACACCGCTATTGTTGAATGTATTAATGTAATGTTTTCTGACTTACTTGACCTCCTTTTAGTTAACTTTTACTTACCATATACTTAATGCTGTGGCGTTAATAAAGTTTTGAAGAAAAAAAATGTTTACATCCCCCCTACAGGAGCACGCGCTCAACTCAACTCTTTCTCCTATTGGCTGTTCTGATATGTAGCTCCACCCACCGCCATACATACATTTAACTCATAAAAAAAGAGAAAAGAAACCAGTTTGATGCTGGCGGGGTTTTTTTTTTCACGTTTTTCTGAAACAGTAAAGTCTGAACTGTGTTTAACTGTAATGCAGAAAAATTCTCACTTATATCGTAATGCTTTATATATTTTATTTTATTATTTTATTCAGTAGTTTATTCTCCTTCCAGTGGTTAGGCGTTTGACGCCAAAGCAGTGTGAATTTAAACGTAAGGTAAACAGTTGCAAGTAGTCAACTTTGTTTTAAATGTTTTAATTAAAAAACATGATTGCTCCGATTGGGAGTATTTATAGGCATGCGCAACATGCACGTGTCGTAAACGTACGCGCAATGGCATCAGAGGCAAGTGACGAGACGACGGTAAGTTTGCAGCTGTCACTTTAAAGGGTAAAAGTAGTTCCGCTCTCTGCGGTTCACTTACACCGCTCACTCGTTTCTGTAGCCTTCGCACGCCGCGGTAGAGCCAAAGGACATACTTAAAGTAACTCGTTATTGTTATTTTTATTTAACTTTTTTTTTAAGCAGGTGATTTGGCTATTCTCACCCTTGCTTGTCGACCCACAAAGCTCACTTTGGTTGAGTGACGTTTAAAAACAAGTGAGCAAAGTTTGCATCCTTGAATTTTAAATGGCAGCTTTCGATGAATTGCACACTGATTGGATTAATGTCATGAAGCACAACAGATAAATTAACACCTGAACATGGGATAGAGTGTGGTTTAGGGTTCAATTCAAAGCACCTGGTCAATTATCCTGTGTAAAACCCTTAAGCCCCCCTCATTTCTTTATATTTTTTAACAATGTTTTGCAAATATGCATGGTAATACAGTGTATGTACAAGGAAAACACTTCTGGCCAGTTTGAAAGTTAATACTTGGAAGTCTTCATTCTTCAAGACAGCCTGAATTCACTTGAGCAAGTTTTATTTTAAGTTCTTCAAGTAGTCTTCAGGGATAGTTCTCCAGGCTTCCTGAAGAACATTCAAAGCGCTTCTTTGGATGCCAGCGTCTTTTTGTTCTCTTCTCTATCAAGATGTTTTCCGATCACTGTCATGCTGAAAAGTCATTCGACTTGCATATGATATTGAACGGTGGATAAAAATCTGATTCCTTTAATTTTGCCAAGATCCCAAACACCAAAGTCTGAAATTCAGCCCCAAGCCATGATGGAGTTTTAAGGATGGCTGTAGATGCACTGTTGCCACTGATGTTAACTCTATGGATCAGCTAAAAGTAAAGCTGCATCTGTCAGGTTTTTGCTGGATTTTTTTTTTTTTTTTTTTTTTCCCCCCCCCACCTCATTTTATTTAGGCCTGCCGCTTTATTTAACTTCAAAAAATAAAAGCATTGTTCTGTAGTGTAAGGCAGGTGCAGCCTCTTGTGGACAATATCTGCCATTTTACCTCTGAAGGTCAACTACCTTTGTTTGCCATTGACACTGACATTTTTTAATCTCTTCTTCAGATGACACTGGAAGAATCCATGGCACGACGGTATGACTACTTTTGAGGATTTGCTTTATTATTGTATTTTGAGGTGTGATTGGACTGTCGGACTGTACGGAGTTCAGTTTTGTGTCTTTGCAGTCGTCGCCTAAAGAGAAGAGAGAGGGAGACTTCATGGCTGGGACGAAAAGTAAGAGACAAATCATTTGAAAGCATGGTTGTGACTTTAAGTCGCATAAAACGGTTCTCTACAGCGACTTCTGTACAGTTTATAACTTTGTTTTTTAATCCTGCAGTACAGAAAAAGTGAGAACACACTGCATCAAAGGGTATGTCACCTTCTTGAAGTACGAGTCAACAAATGGCAGATCATTGATAAAATGTGAGTGGATTTTCTTTTTAATTTCAGCTCAGAAAGCTTATTACGATCACTCCGAGGTCACCTCTCCAGGATGCAGTCCAGCCAGCATCGATTCCCTTAGTTGCCTCAAGCCGGCTGTTCTCGCTGCACCCTTACCTTGGGTATTTTCTTTTTTTTCTTATCCTGACATCTTCTGCTGTTGATGCTTTTCTGTTAGACTGATTAGTTATTTTTAAACATGACAAAATAATCCATGGAAACTTTTATTATTCAGATAATTCCATTGAAACCAGTGATGAGTCGTTGGCAGAAGACAGGCAGCTCAAAGTGCCTGTCTAAGCACACATCAAAGCTAACTCCATTATCAAGTTGATAAAACTACACTGTAAAGATGATTTTGTTTGTTTTTTATATTCTGTAAAATATAACATTTTAACAAAATTGCAGTTTTATTACCCCTCAGCTAGAAAAGGCTGATGGTGTGCTTTGGTCACTAGGGATGGTAATTGGAAAATTCCAAGGACTTGGAGTACTGGGAACTTGATGGATACATTGCTTGCATCACCTTGCCAGGCGGGTAGTTTGTGAATGCAATAACTAGAACAGGGTTTTGGCATAGGATTTTCAAACGGATACCTTAGGTGTATCTACTAGTGGGCTGATGGGTAGCACTGGCAGCCTCCAGAGGTTGCTGCTTGACCGTGCGAGGTAACGTTAAAGAACTTCAAAAGCAGCAAAGTCTCGCATCAACTTTATGCTTTTTTTTTTTTTTTTTTTCCCCATTAACCTTTAAAGGATTTACATTTTCTCTTCACTTACTGCTGTAACTTTAATTGACTGTATATTACAGATGTGAGTCTTCCGATGAGGAGTGGGTGAAGATGATCGGCACGCCGAGGAACATCAGACGCAGCAGCGTGAGCTTCAGGGAGAGGCAGCCCCTGTTAACACCCAGAATGAGATCGATCATCCTCTACTGGTTAATGAAGGTTGTTGTTGTTGTTGTTGTTGTTGTTTTGAAATTAGAATTTTCAGTAATATCAAAGCAGCATTGAATGTTATTTTTAGTGTTTGTAGCTAAAAATGATTTACTTGGAATACAGTCGTGAGTAGTGCAAATCAATCCAAATTAGAATGTGTAGATTAGCTGTCTCATCTAAATGACACATTAATAGGACTTTCATGATTGTTCCTGCAGGTGTGTGAGGCATACGCTGTTCACAGGGAGACTTTCTACCTGGCACAGGACTACTTTGACCGTTTTCTGTTGGTTGAGAGAAATCTTAAGTTGGGTGTGCTGCAGCTCATTGTGCTCACATGTCTTCTTATAGCATCAAAGATGGAGGTAAAATTACTGTTTAGTAGTTTCTTTTCTTTTTTTTCTTTTTGTGTTAAATCTAAAATACAAATTCTTATTACTTATTCCAATGTTTTTATTTGCACTGTGGGTTTCTTGATGGTGCAAACAGGGATTAAAGTGTCACAAAGTGCATTTAAGTGGGAACCAGTGGTGACTCTCTTGCTTGTGCGTGGCAGACCTGAACTGTTGTTGTAATTCGGCTTTACTGCGCTTCGACTGCATTCTTCATACGTATGTGGCTTCTTTCCACCCATTAGCCATAGCCTGCTGTCAAATACAGCAGAGTGAAAGGAAAGGGTAACATCAGATTAAAAATTTTAAATGTAGGATTAAAATTTGACTTGCTTGACTTTGTGTGAAACTACTAACTGGGTTGATTTAAAGGTACTAGAAAGGTGTTCCTGCCCACTTTAACCCCTGGTTGATTAAAGGTGTTTTATTTATTTTATAGGAATCTAAACCTTTAAAGATCTTGCATCTGTCACGTGTGGCTCATGGGATCTACCATGTAGAAGAATTCCGTCATATGGAGTTGGTCATTTTGAGGGTAATACTTTTAACTCACTATTCATCATATGCACCTGTTCCATTGTGCATTTTATAAATCCATATGCTTTTGTATGCTCTGCAGACATTGCGCTGGTACACTCGTCCGGAAACGGCTTTGACCTGGCTGAAGTTCCTCCTGCAGGTGATCTTCAGGAAAGAAAAAGCAAACCTGCTTGAGCAGCCGTTTCCAAAAGATACTTACATGAGAAGTGCAAATGTAGGTGTTTGAGTTCACTTATATTTAAGTCAACAGTTCTATAATACATCTACAAATAAGACTGTATTGCAAGAGAAGTGAAATATCCTTGCTAACCTTGTGTGTAGTTGCTCAAGGTGTTTTTGTTTTAGCTTTTAGATCTGTGCATCCTTGACGTGAACTCGATGGACATACCTTATCGCGGATTGGCTGCCTCAGTCCTGTGTTATTTCGTGGACCAGGGACTGGTAGAAAAAGTTGCATGTAAGAGTTGGAGACTTAAAAAACAGAAGTAAAATAACTAAAAAATGTGGGAAAACGTGTTACACCTGACACACAGGAAGAACGAAGTTAATGTTTAAAATGAGAAGGCTCAACTCTTGAACATGTCAGGTTATTCAGTCTGTATGTTTGGTTTCTCTGTTTAGGTCTGCCCAGAGAACACCTCCAGCCATGTGTTGACTGGCTGGCCCCCTTTATGGATGCACTGGAAGACTTTGGCACAGTCACACAGAAAGTGTTTCCCACAGTAAGAAGAGAAGACCAATACAACATCCAGGCAAACTTGGACTACATGTCCATTTTGGTTAGTGTCTTTTTTTTTTTTTTTTTTTTTTCTCTTCCCCCTCTGTGGTCTTGCTTATAATTTAAGGTTGAAGTCAGACTAGAAAATGCAGTCGGGAAAATGATTGTTTACCCATACAAAAGCAAACTCCTAAGACTTGAAATGTTTGTAGAAGCTATATAGAGCTTACAGATGGAAGCTGGTTTAATGCAGTTTGTGATGGCGGCAACCTGTGTTGCATCTGGCATACTAAGAGCTATAAATAAAGGGACTGGCATTGGATAACTCCTCTTCTGACACATGATCTATATTCGCTGACCACTTCAGTAGGTACATCTGCTTGACTGGTGGTCAACCTTGTACAATTGGTCAATCACATGGCAGAAACTCTGTGCATTTAGACATGGTCAAGAGGACCTACTGAAGTTGGAACTGAGCATCAGAATAAGGAAGAAGCTTTATTTTAAGTGACTTTGATCATGACGTGTTTGATGCCAGGTGGGCTGGTCTGAGTATTTCGAAAACCTTGATCTGCAGTATGACATTCATACTGCTTTGCCTTCTTGTTTGACACGCTGTCAGTTTTTTACAACCGTTCCAGAAACAAGAATGCAAAGTCAAAGCTAAGAGCAGTGGTATGAGACACCATACCTCTGCCAATGCTGAGGAATTTGAAATGATGAGGTTGACTTGAATCTGTGTGAGTAGTGTTGCCTATCATTCTATTTGGTTGCCCACTTCTGTGGACGGAAATTCAAATGGATCACTCGTTTACAGTACTGTGCTAGTATGAACCCATAATTCTGCAGCCTTTTAGTTATTGAATGATGTCGTCACTCCTTTGCCATTCTTAAACTTCATTGGGGGAGATGGCAGAGCTTTTGACATTAGCCATAAAAAAACAACAACAAACAAACCCTGGACCATGTTTCTGTATTGCAGAATGAAACCCTGAATGCACAATTTCACGTAAAAGCATTTCTTTGATTTTAAGAAAATATATTTAGTTTTGGTATAAAGTGAACATTTGAACAACTTATTTTTCCCAGCTGACACACATGAAACTGCTCATTTGTAGAAGTCTTATTTTGCAGAAGGGAATGAAACTCTAAAGGTTTCTCCCCCCCCCCCCCCCCCCCGGCATATTTATTCTGTTTAAAATGAAATGTTATTTTTAATTAAAAAAAAAAAAAAAAAGACTAAAAATGAAAGACTTGAATTCCAAGTTGTTACCCTTACAGTGTCGATAAATTGCTTCCGTTAATTTTTAGGATGTTGCTCACAAGGCAATAAAAGGCAATTCTCCTACAAATGATGTGGAACCGCTCGATGCCACCTCGTACAGAGGGAGGATCTACGTACCTGGGCAAGGACTTACGTCTTCAGAAGATGAAGTTTAACAGAGTCTGAAGGTGCTGATTGCAGTTCTATCTGAAACTTTCCTCAGATTTCCTGCAGAGATGGCTGCAAATGTCCAACTCAGACTGATCTGACAGAGTTGAATGCTGAATCAAAATAAATTGTGTCGTAGTCTTAGTATGCCATAGTGTGAGAATAGTTATTGTTAGTTTAGAGTTGAATAGTTGTCACCCCCACCCACCCCCGCATCTTCCCCTCACCACAAATAGTAGTTCTTGACGTATTCAATCCATTAAAAGACGATGTAGGAGATCTAAACTGTTAACTGATATTTGAAGGCCACTCTTCTTCTAGCCACTTTTTGTTTTCCCTCATTTTTGGCTTTTAAGGTTTTATTTCAGAAAAATGCAAAGTTCAAAAGTTTGTAACCTGAAGGTGAATTTTTAGAAAATTGTGGGATGCATTTTTTTTTTCCCTCTTTTTAAATGAAGAAATGTTGTGTGCTGCTGTCCAGCAGCCAAAGTATAGTAAAATGAATGCTGTACTAGTGTGAATTTTTAAAAACCCCAAACAAAGCATTAACTGAACCAGGTCCTGATGTGATTAACTCAGGGCATTTTGATTTTATAAGTTTATTGCAAAAGATGAAAATAATACAAATTACCATGTACTTGTTACCACAAAATAAAATATTCATCCCCACCCTGTGAAATCTGACAGTGGTTCGTGTGTTTACTAAAAGTACAGTTTGGCCATCGCCTGCAGGAATCTCTTCTTCCTCTTCTGCGCAGCCAGCTGCAGCACTTCCTCTGGATTACTGGTGTTCAGTTCTGTCTGTCCAATCGCTTTTATCTGAAGGGTTGGGAGAAGACATCGGTTATGTTTTTGTTATGAGAATTCTTATTGAAATATACAAAATCCTACAGGTTCTACACTTCCAAACATTTTATATAAATTCTTTATTGCAGTCCATACACCTGAACGTTTAAGGTTACTCAGTGTGTTTAAGTCTCTCTCCCACAGCCTAATAAAAGCATGTGGAAATCTCTTTAGTTTATATAAATTTGAATATTAATTGATGAACCTCCTTGAAACGTTACAGATCAACTTTCTAATCTGTTTCATTTGGCTGCAGTTCCAACAGTGTAAAATAGACGTGGCAGCAGATTAGGACTCTAAAAACCTCTGTACACCTTTCACCAGCTGAATGCAAAGTCCACTGAGGATGTGACTGAGCTGCACTGCTCTAATTGCAGATAATTATATTTCACTTGTATACTGTGAAATTGATGCTTCCAGATTTTAAAACCATAACTCTGAATATAACCTGCTACAGACTAGGTGGCACATTCAGCTTAAGTTACCATAGAGATCTGGGCAGGTAAAGAGTTGAGCTCTAACTTTAAGCTCAACATTGCTCAGTAACTCTTGTTTCACAATGCATGTCAGATTAAATTTGACCTTTTATGCCTCACAAGTATTTTATTTTTATTAGACATTAACCAGTCTGCTTATGTGGGTGGTCATTGACAAGCGTTAGCTGGTCGTCACTTTGTTGCCGGTCTCTTCCTGCATTATTCTTCTATGATTTTATTGCATAAAAGAGAAGTCATAAATCTATACGTATGAGATGCTTTTCAGGTCGCAGCCTTTCGTGGTATAAGCTGTAGGGTTATAAAGACTTACCGCTATTTGTCTCTTCTCAGTCTCTCCTCGTTTGTGGTGAATATCTGAGCAAAAAAAATCAGGAAGCTAAACAGACACTGGAGAGAATGTATTCCTTGAAAAGAAAAAGTAAGTTTTAGCCAACAGTGATTATTGTTACATGAAGGATACGTGTGAGATATTCCAGGATGGTGACGTCCCAGATGTAGTCGTAGAATGAGTCCATGGCGTCGTGACTGTAATGTGAGAGGATACTAGCTGTTATTAAGAATGGCTCTGTGGGCAATGTAATGTGTCCTCCAGGGCCGTACCTGTTCTGCTCCTGAAGCGCTTTGAACGCTGTCATGTAGTCGACTTCTCTCAGAAACTGGCACAGAACAGCAACCTGACGAGAATCAGAGATGTCACATTACTTCCAACTCGCTACATCTGTAAGACACCAGTCAGCACTGAGACACTTACAGTCGGCTTTATACTTTAGCAGAGGTGCACGGAATAATGAGGCAAACAATGGTATTGGTTGATTTGCCTTATTGACTCTCATCAGCAAATAAAGCTGATATATTTTCTCTCATCAGGGTCTATCATTATTATACTGTTATATTGATTTTGTTCTGCTAAATGTTCAAAGAAGGGACGAGGAGCTTTCTAGCTTTTATTCATGAAATTATACTGGGGAAAACAAAGTGGGCACTTGCATCAATCCAACAATATGTTCATTAATTCCTCAGCAGCTAACATTAGTTCACTTTCTCAAATAGGCAGTTTGACCTCTGACCTGTGTGTGGCAGTTCAGCATTGAACAGCATTTAATCATCCTCTTCAGAACCTAAAATAAAAACAGGTGTGTTACTGTTAGGCGAGTCAGTCGGCTCTCATATCTCTCAAACTGCAGAGGCTCACTATGTAGTGCACTCTGGTATTAGTCGGTGTTTTACCTGGTCAGTGTAGATGTCGGGGGGGACGGCTTTGGTGAAGAAGTCCGAGCACACAGCTCCAGCCTGCAGGTAAAGGTTCAGAGCTGCAGAGTACTGATTGGTCACTACATAGGGAGAAATGAAAGTTGTTATTCAAGCTGCAGGTGGCTGTGTCTGAAAATGCTTTCTTAAAGGAATGTTTCGCAATTGCTGTGTAATTTCTTTTAAGTCACTTCAATCTTATTTTTCCTTTCTGTCCAAACGTCAAGTACATTGGTGGAAAAACGTCAGCCTTTGTCTAAGGAATGACAACATTTCACTGATTCAGTGAAGAAAGTTCTCTGAGTTGATGAGATGTGGTGATTGTTCTTACCAAAGTAGATGTCGGCTTGTGTGATAAGCCATGATTGGTTATTGGGGTTTAGAGTGAGAGCATAGGAAACCAACTCCTTGACTGTCACAGCCACAGCTTCCACATCCACTGCCTGTATGCTGCTCAACACACAGATCGGAACATTTAGTTTTTCGTGCTGTGTACATGCTGTTAAAGGGGATGTTTTTCCTTATGTCCTCTCATATTAACAGTTACAGTCATAGTGCAGCTGCTTTTGATTGTTTATGATGTCAGAGAGAGATGATATCCCCTAATATCAAACTGTTTGTGAAGGCTAGCCAATCAGAAGAAAGTTGGCTTGACGACAAAGGAATGAAAACAGCTTGGTTCACACAGAGGATGAACTGAGGAGCATCAGTACAAGTCAAATAAGGATTATTCTGAACTGTGAGTCATGCAAAGCTGCTCTAGTAGAGTCTGAACTAAGAACGTAATAAACAGATCTGTAACTGCAGATAACCTGACAGCTTTTCATGCACAGTGTACTTCCTGTAACTTTTTCACAAGAAAAGTAACCTCTGCTTATAAGCTGTTAGTGTGAAGAGGCATCAACACAATGAATAAAGAGTAAAATGACAATGTACAAGCAGGGGTGCAGGAGTCAAACTAGTCCAAACCACACATATTCACTCAACTCAAAATTCTTATTTCTTATTTTTTCAGTAGCTCAAACAAGCTTTAAAAGATTTCTCTCAGCTTGTAGGAGTTGAGGACAGGAAAAGAGATCCCTGTGTGTCGGTCCTGTAACTAAGTCCGACCAGTGCAGTGTAGCAGAAACAGGTGGTGCAGCTAAAACAAACAGATGAGGTAAAATAGAAAAGTCGTTCCTACTTTGGAAGAGAAGATGGCCAGATGGAGAGATGTTCTGCAGTAACTTCATTTACAATGTCATCCTAAAGAAGAAGAAGAAAAAACAAGGGGCTGAAGATGCAGACAGAAACTACAGCAGCACTGAAATCCCTCAATTTTTCCATTTTACTGTGTTCTATTTATGAATTCAGAGTCATACCCTGACTATACTGTGGAGTCTCACAAACAGTGAGATCAGAGTCGTCAGCACCAGTGGCTCCTGTAAGAATAAGACAAATCACAAGGTAAACAGCTAATTTATTCTTCCACAGTGTGTTTAAGTTGGTATGTGGTGATACTTACTCTAATTTTCTTGGTGAAAGTGATGAATTTGCTCCTGGAGGAGTCACATTAAGAAAACAGAATGAGTGTGACGCTACATGAATCTCAGACATGTTGTAATGTTTCTAAATCCTAAAATGACATCATACCTGTGCAAGATGCCCATGGAGGACTCTCTCTGTTTAATGAGGCCAATTCGGCCGTCGCTGTTCCTCTTGTGTTGGATGGAGATGCTGCAGATCTGAACCACCACATCCCAGAGCTCCTTGGCGGTGCGCCGACTTTCTTTAGGACCTGGAAGCTCCTTACACGTGGATGCCAGGAGCTGACCAAGCTATCGGGACAAAACAGGACAAATTTAATAAAGAAAAATGCAAAAATACTGGCGACCGCTAGACACACCTATGGTATCTGTTTCAAAATCCTACATCACCTTGTTCTCGAGACGTCGCATTGTAATTTATTGGAAATCCCACAGTACCTAAATATAACCAAATCAATCCTGAGAGAGAATACGCTCTCTCAGACTTTCATGTGTCTTGGTGGAAAAATTTTAAGTGGATCTGGTACCACAACTTATTTTTAAATGAATTTAAACCAACTTATTAATTAGTTCATTATGTAATCACTCAAGATTTTTAGTTTTCTTATAGAGCTGTGACTTCTGAGTTGCAGAAGAGTGTCTCAGCTGCCTCAGCTGGGATTTAAATAGCCTTAAACCTTACAGACAGTCAGCTACTGTGTCGATAACTTTGCTATAATTTCATGTTGGTGAATATCAGAAATAGCATCACTGGAGCTGCTAGAAAGAGAAAATTTCATGAAAGTGTTAAAAAAAGAAGCACACAGACGTGTTACCTTGATGTACGGGTTGTTCATGACCAGAGACGGCGACACCTGCAGAGTCAGGTAGTCGTTCTCCCTCCAGTTCAACATGAAGGCGACACACTCCTCTCCCACCACCTGACGTAGAGGCAGATCTGGAAACAAAGACCAGGAAATCCTTCACTGCACCTCCAGAATTGGTGCTATATAACAAGGCCTAGAAGCTGTTTATTCTGCTTTATCGGTAACTGAAGTTTTTATGGATAGCAGACATACGTCTATTTTTACAGTGAGATACATGCTACTCTTGCAGAAGTATCCTAATAGTGCCTTTTTTTTTTTTAAACAAATGTTTCTAGCTGCAAGACCAGATCTGTAACTTCTTGTAAGTGACATTAGTTTAGAACATTTGTTTACTGGGGCCCTAGAAATAGATTTTATAGTAGTATATGAAGCCTGATCCACAATGATTTTCTCCCATCACAGACTTAACCTGAAGATGCTGACACTGGAGTGACTCCACTCGCTGCTGTTCACTCACCATGAATCCTCATCTCTAGGTAACCTCTGACCCTGCTGACCAAGTCAGGGGGCGGCCGCTCCTTGCTCCCCTCGGCCGCCATCGCCTCGTGTGCGCGGACCTCCAGCAGCAAGATCTCATTCAGCATCACCTGCCTCAGCTTTGGGGAAAACTCTGTGACGAGCTCCAGACAGGCTGAGAAAAGCTGCCGTGCATGGGCGAAGTCCTGAGGAAAACATGCTCCATGTATTAAGCAGTTAAAAGTGATGCTCTATGATTGGATAACAACGTTTAATTATTAAAATAACATTTATGCCCCACTGAGCGTTGATAATTGCTCAGACCTTTATTGAAATGCAGTGGAGTCCTTTGGCCATGAGGATATAAACCAGGTCCTTGGTCAGGTTGTCTTTAATGCCGAGGATCACATTAATGTAGTCTGGAGGAACCTCCCACTGTTCATATAAACAGGAAGTGGTAGGTTAATTCAGATCATCTTGGTTGGTTTCGTGTGTTAGAAGTAAGGATTGAAAATTATTCCAAATGTGTGTATATATGTGTATATGTGAGAAACTGTAGTCCAGCACAATCCAAGATATCTTAAATGCATTAATGTTGAGCTCATGTCTCTGACCTTGCTGTTGACCCTCCAGAAAGGTCGTTCAGCCAGGCCGTGGAGTTCAATGAGGATCTGTCTGATCCTGCGTGGCTCCAGTGAAAGGATGAGCTGCTGCTCCAGCTGGCCAATGTTCACACTCGCTGAAGCTGTGAAGAAGTGAACCAAACCTCAATATGTCTCATGGTTTTCATGTGGAGAAGCGGCAGTGTTATGTAGCAGAAGTGTACAAAAGGCCAGCCAGTTCGCAGAACTCACGAACGGAGCCACACCTGTGGAGTAAGATATCAGCATACTGTTGCTGTTTAGCCAATGAGCGGTGAGGCAACCCATTCTCTTCACCAATCAGAAGAGGGTTAGACTTCATCATTTCTTCACTACCAGACACACTGGACCCACTACAGTTCGCTTACCGTCCAAATCGTTCCACAGACGATGCCATCACTCACTCACTTGGACACTAGAAGGGGGAATTATGTTAAAATGCTCTTCATAGACTACAGCTCTGCATTTAATACCATAATTCCCTCCACACTCACCACCAAGCTGGAGCATCTGGGACTCAGCTCATCTATGTGTCTGTGGATCTCCAACTTCCTAACTGGCAGACCACAGGCAGTAAGGATGGGCGGACATGTCTCAGCCTCCACCACTCTCAGCACTGGAGCCCCCCAGGGGTGTGTTCTGAGCCCCCTGCTGTACTCTTTGTACACATATGACTGTGTGACCACTACCAGCTCCACCACCATCATCAAGTTTGCTGACGACACCGTCATGGTGGGCCTGATCTCTGATAACAACGAGACGGCCTACCTGAAGGAGATTAGGAATCTGGAGAACTGGTGCCAGAGGAACAACCTCCTTCTAAACGTCAGTAAGACAAAGGAGCTGATAGTGGACTTCAGCACTAAGCAGGAGAGGAACTACCAGACCCCTGTCATCAACGAGTGCCCAGTGGAGAGAGTGGACAGCTTCAAATGCCTCGGAGTTCACATCACGCAGGACCTGTCATGGTCCTGTCACATCAACACCGTGGTGAAAAAGGCCCGACAGCGTCTCTACCACCTCAGACGCTTGAGAGACTTCCAACTGCCCTTCAAGGTGCTCAGGAACTTTTACTCGTGCACCATAGTAGGGCTGCCACGATTAGTCGACTAGTCACGATTATGTCGACTATTAAAATCGTCGACGACTAATTTAATAGTCGACGCATCGTTTGAAGCTTTGTAAGATCACAAAGGACGCAGGAATGAGTAGTAGGATTTAAGAGTGTAATAACGGACTGAAACAGAAGATGGCAGCACTGCATGTCCAAGGATGCCAGCTGCCGTTAAACCCCGAAGAAGAAGAAGCTGTGTCCCAGAATTCATAGCGCAGCCCAGCGCAGTTGTCAACAATGGCGGCAGCTAGTTAGTTTTAACTTTACTCTTATTATTCTTTCTGGGTCACAAAATAAACGTTTAACATATTTTCAGGCGAGAATGTAGCTGTGTAAACCTCAAATATCTGCTCAGTTTATCAAGATACCACATATTTTCAAAAGCGCTCCGACATTTTCGGAGACGTCTGTTACCCACTAGCTCGTTAGCTAGGCGGGGGCAAGGCTAACTAGAGCCGTGAGAACACCGGACTCCCGGCAAATCGTTTTCAAACCCACCGCCGTCTTTCGCTAGTCAGGTTAAACATATATATAAGTCACTTAGATAACTTAAAAATTTTATTGTTTGGCTTTCTTTAGTATTTTATTTGTTCCTGAGTAAATCGGTTTGGCTGAGATTAAAGTTATAGTTTTTGCACAGCTAAAACTGTCAAGCAGACAGCTGATTATCAGAAGTGTGAGACGCTGGAGAATATACTCCGGTGTCCTGTTATATTTTAGAAAGCAAGGAGTTTATTAAACTTCACCGAAACAATCTGCAAATTTCATTAAAAATTAATAAACTACCATCTTGTCTTTATTTTTAGTTAGCACAAACACTTCAAGCTGTAAGCTAATGATAGTTATATAAGACCAGATGCTGCTGGTGCAATAAGCTGTACGCTGTACGTCCAATGGATGATGATCTGATTAGTCGACTAATCGCAAAAATAATCGGTGACTAGTCGACTATCAAAATAATCGTTTGTGGCAGCCCTACACCATAGAGAGCATCCTGACGGGAAACATCTTAACCTGGTTCGGGAACAGCACCATGCAGGACAGACAAGCTCTACAGAGGGTTGTGCGATCAGCTGAGCGCAATATTCACTCTGAGCTCCCTGACCTGCACTCAATCTACAGCAGGCGGTGCTGGACCAAGGCCAGGAAGATCGTGAAGGACCTCAGCCATCCCAACAACAGACTGTTCTCTCTGTTGAGGTCAGGAAAGCGATTCCGCTCCCTGAAGACCAACACAGAGAGACTGAGGAGGAGCTTCTTCCCGCAGGCGATACGGTCTCTCAATCACACCACCACACAGTCCTGACCCACACATATAGTTCTTACACACACACTGGACATTCTGGACATTGTTTTCACTTCATCACTTAGATCACTTTGAGCATATTTGCACTGCACAAGACATAATGTGGATTGCACAACACTGGTCACTACATTCTTCATTTCCAGTTAATACTTCTACAGCTGCTGTTATTGTGTATATATTTATTTATTTATACTTCTTCATACATTCTTATATAGTTCTATACTGTGTATTGTGTATTTTGTTGTACAGTTATTTTATTTTCAACTTTAATTTATATTTTATTCCTTCCTAGTTAAATTTACCCTTTTTAATTTTTCATATTTATTTCCTATCTTATTCATAGCCTTTTCCTTTTTTTTTTTGTTTTCTTTAGGTCACGAGCAGTTGTCTAAGCATTTCACTGCATATCGTACTGTGTATGACTGTGTACGTGACAAATAAAAATTTAAATTTGAATTTTGAAGACACAATTCTACCTCATCATTACGCACACGTCGACGCACAGAGTTCGGTCGGAGCTGCAGGTGGGAAGAGTCAGCAGAGTTTTACTCACCATGTGGATTTTCGTTCCTTCTAATGCTGTTAGCGGTGTGCGTCCATGAGACTGTAAGTTTCTGTGTTCTATCGTGTTTGTTCTTTGCTGCGGCCATTATCCTCCCTTGTTTAATCCGTGGCGCACCCTTTGTTTACCGAATGTTACTGCCGTTTACTGCGAAGTAGTGATGTGCGGATCGATACTGAAATATCGATTCCTCCGATACCAGTCATTTATGTTCTAGAATCGATACTCATATTAAAATATCGATATTTTAGTAATTTAGGGTAAATTTGTAGGTTATCATTAACAGGAACAGAGTGCAAATAAACTATATCATTTGGATTATCTACATTGGAAGGAACTACTTAGTCTTCCGCCTGTCATAGTCGTGACATATGTTTGTATAAATGTGTCCAGCCCCTTGTTGTGCACACTCACAACAATGGCTGAGCATAAATGGAGTCATGTGCAGACGTATTTTACTTCCACAAACGGTTGAGACGTAGTTTGCAATACATGTGGCAAGAAAGGGAGGTGTTTTGGCAACACTACTAACCTCATCAAGCACAAGAATATGACGAGCTTATGTTGAGGTGAACTGAAGAGGAGGAGTGGACATGGACAGGTGCTGCAAGGGCGAGACGGACGTCTCTCACGGAGTCCTTTAGTGCTGCAGGCAGGCAACGTGTTCAAATAGCGCACAACTTCAGTTTTTTTTTATTTCTATATGATAACTGTGCATTATTAAGCGATAAGAACAAGTAATCCGATGCCCTGTAATCATTATGATGCTATAATTTGAGATACAATAACTGAAATACGTTTTTGTACAAAGTATCGGTATCGGATCAGTATCGTCGATACCACCCTGAATTTAACTTTGTATCGGATCGGAAAGGAAATCAGTGGTATCGCACATCACTACTGCGAAGCAGCCTCTGCCGTGCGGTCATTAAGGGACCGTCACTAATTTCTCATATTAGCTCTAATGTAAAGTGCCTAGTTAGGATTTATGTAAATAGTAAAATTAGCATTTGTTGACACTCCCTTATTTTGGTTGAATGTTCCACTATCCGGTATTGTTTGTATTGTTGTATTACACATTTAATTCACTCTGTTCACATAATTATGGAAGACTTATGTTCTTTCCAACAGAAACCACACCATCACTCACCACACGGCATATAGCATTTTACAGCCTGTTAAATCCCCTGACTCACATTATGGATGTGTGGTTCGGATTCTTGTTAAATAAATGAGTGAACGGCAGATACCTGAGTGGCAGTGGATTTTGTGGATACGCCATCTGTTCTTATCGGACAACCCTGTTGAGATTGTGGATTCATAGAGTCAGCACCTTATCATCTACATTATTCATAGTCAGGAGGTCAAGTCCATCCCTCTTAAAGTGACCTCCTCCATTACAAGAAGTCTCGGCCACGTACCTGGAATGTCGTAGAAGGAAGGCAGAGGTTTGGCACTGAGGTTGATTGTGGCCGACCGCTTCCTCATCTGCTCCACCAGGACCTTCCTCTCTTCCTCCTTCAGCAGCTCCATGAAGAGCTTATGGGATGACACCACAAACACCAGAGACAGGTCCTCCAAGCTTTCACACAGAGTCCTGCACCATAAGAGGTTTAGAAGGAAGACAAAGTCTTCATCATCATCATCAAGTATAGAATTTGAATAATGTATTGTTGCCCGACATCATCTCTGTAGCAGACCCTTGATAACCTCCTATATAATTGTCCAATGCATGGAAAACAGTGACTCTGACTCACTTCAGGAAATTAGCCATGTTTCTTCTGGATGCCTCAGATGGACGGTCTTTTTCCAGCGAGCGTGTGCACACCTGCAGGACAAACAAAGTCTGACTGTAATCTGCAGTGGCTTTAAACAACTTTTACTACATGAAAGAAAAACTGTTCTTAATATAATACTGAAGTAAAAACCACAGGTCACAATTTACTGAGGTACCTCTAAAATGAAGTCCACCACTTGTTTGCTAGGCTTAAGGAGCAGCTGCTGAAAACGCACGCTGAGGATCTCTCCTTCCAGAGTGTCGCGGACGGCGTTGCAGACACAGAGTTTGTGACACACCTCATCCAGGCCTGATTCCCTGCAGGGAGATGGGATGTTACACAAAAATATGAATGCATAAAATGCTTTTACAAGACTATTTTACAAAATTATTAACTATTTAATGGTATATATCAGCTTAATGTGTTAACCAATTCCAGCTGTTGGCTTAAAGGTGAAAATTTGTGGTCCACAAAGAAACCACAGAAACTGTATTTCCACAAGTAGAATGAGTGAAAGAACAGACCATAACAACTCTCTATGGATCAGTGACTGAAGTCTGTGCTAGCTGCAGTGCGTGCAGAGAGGTTTGATTTTGTTGTTTCCTCACCCTTGTTGGACTTTATACAAGAACTCCCGGAGAACAGACCGTCTGAAGTGGTTTGGCAAACTGCGCGATATGTTGTCTTTGATGAAGGCTTCAATGACGGCCTGCAGAGAATTAAAGTGGAGTTTACAAACCATTTTTTGCCCCCTATTTGTGATGTCAACCTACTTCTGCCTAAGCAACACAACACTCATAAGAATGCAGTACTCAAATCTCTCCAATGTGTTTGCTCTGACCGGGTAGTTGTGAGCCCGGATCAGGCTGTTAATCTGGTCGTAGGGTGTCGTCTGGGGGTCAGAGGGGTCACAGTCTCCAGTCAAAGCTCTACAGGCGTTCCAGTATCCAGCCAGGCGCTTCTCATCCAGGTGAACATGAACTGTTGAGTCTAGCTAAAAGGCGTAGAGAAAAAGGTAAACTGAACCACTGCTAAAGCTCCATGTCAGCAGCTTTTGTGAGAAAAGTTACATCTTGTGGCTCTCCTGAGAAAGTTAAATCATACTGTGTCACTGAAGCTGTGATAAAATATGATTACCTTCTTTAAAAGTTCCTTTGTCTGTCTGAAGTGATCCCGAGCCTTCTCATAGATTGGCAGGTCTGTGCAGCCTTGATGGAAGAAAATGCCTCCTAAATCATAATGCACCTGAAACACAAATCCTTCTATTACTCCAAAGAAAAATTCACTTTTTTTCCAGAAGGATTAGAGTTCTAGAAAGACAGCGCTGTGCACTCAGCCAACCTGGCAGTGCAGCTCATCGGCGCTGATGCGAAGCCCTGCGGTCGAAGACTCTGTCTCTCCGTTGGCAGCAGTGTCTGCGGCCAGCAGGTCCAGAGTCCTCATGGTGTGAACGTAGAAGTCTTTCTTCAGTCTCACAGCTCCTTCCAGCACACTGATGGAATCAGCCGCCTGCTCCTTTAGCTGAAGGAATGAAACATTTTAAAAATAGTATCAACTTCTGCTGTTAGTTTATCTGAAATTTAAATGACATGTCTAATAATATAATTAATAAGGTATAGTTTTATGTACTCACAGAGTATGTATGGATCATAAAAAAGGTGCTTACTCACCACAGTGAGGATGTTTTCAGTCATTTCTTTCTCCTGCTGTACAATATTCAACCTAAATCAGGGCACAACAGAAGCATTCAGTGGAATACATGATTTATTTTTCACTAAATTTGCAAAATTAAGCCTGGATCTTGGTATTTTTTACAAAGAATTAGATGAGCACAAGTACATTTTTTATTTATTGTGTATATTTACACAATAAAATATTTTAATTTTAAAATAAGATGAAAGTGATCTGTCTCAATGAGAATTTTAAATTAATATTTTGTGACTAATTAAAGCCAATCAGCAAATGAATGTGGGTAGAACAATGTCTCAATGTTTTCAGAAGTCTGAATGTCTGGCTGGCAACACAAAAACACAATCCCAGAGATTTAAAACTGAAACAGCGTCAGATGTGCTTCTAAAAGTCTTTGAGGGGCTAAAACTCCAGCACAGGAGCAGAGCGGTAGGCAGGTGGTAACATAGCATAACACAAATTTGAGAATAAAAACATGTAAGTGTGGATGCAATAAGTGATAAAGGGGAGGAAGAGGAAGGAGAAGGACTTACATGTTTATCTGGTGGGGTCCAGGTTTGGTTTGTTTCTCTGGAAAGCTGCTCAGCACAATTGTTCTGATGGCCCTTTAACAGACAAAATATAAATGAGACAAATGAGTGGTTAATTCTCTGCCACAATCTCTATTCATGCATCCTCTTTTAATCTACATTTACAGTTTAAGACTTGGATACAAACATAAATAAACACGTCCATAGTCCATTTTACTAGTTTACCACTGAGCTCATGACAGCTGCTTTCGGAGAGAGTCATCTCACTCACCAGCGGTTGTAGATGATGACAGCCATGGCAGTGGTGGGAGGAAGAGTAGAGAGGTCCAGGTCCACATGTTTCACCCCTGGCGGCACTTTGCTCACACACAGGAGTTCATTCAGCAGCATGTTTAACACAGGAATGGTCAATCTGCCGAGCAGGTATTAGAGAATTGCATAATAGGAATTTTTGTTAAATTACACGCTGAGACATATTCCACTTGGCTTTTTCGTAAACACGCTCTGATAACAAAAGATGTCCATCTAAAACACTCTGACTCACCCTTTCTCAAGCACCTCAAGATCCCATTTCATGTGAGCAGCTACTTTCAGTGCAAGCAGCTTCAATGTGCGGTTCCGACGGTTGTCGGCTGGAGGCTGGACCTGATTCTGCTCATTCACTGATGGCTTCGACGCCTGCTCCAGGAACTGGATGATGAGCTGCACTGGTGCTGGGTCTGCAGAAAGAACAGTTATTAACAAGCCTTTACAAGTCCATGAGATGTCATTAAAAATAAACGATGGACTCACGAGTAAGGCTGAACAAACCTGGGTTTGATTTCTGCAGGTGTTTCTCCAGCAGGCTGTCGTCGAGGAGAAACTCAAACCAGGAAGTCTGAAGAGGCGTGCCAGGCCGACCGCTGGTCACAGCGGCCACACGGTCTGCTGCTTCTGCACTCATCCTCGTCTGCAGATATGAACATCAGCTTTATTTAGAATGGATCTTAAGGATAAATATAAAGTGTTTGGGATTTTTAATGTAAGTTCTTTGTCAGTAAAAACCACATAATGTATTTATTTTTATTTCTATTATATTTATAAACTAGATTAGTTCACTCATCTTAAGGAGAACTGGTGTATAAACAGGTGACTGTAACAGTACTACCTTCTCTTGGGGATTTTTGTCAGGAAAAATGAAATGATCATTTGTTCTTTTAACTTTAAACCAACCAGAACCAGGCAAAGATAATCTGCTCCACCAGGACCTTCCTCTCTTCCTCCTTCAGCAGCTCCATGAAGAGCATCAGAAAGTAATATAAAAAAAAAGGCATCAAGTTACTGCTGCTAAAGCTTCCAAACACTACTGAATCATATGTTGCACTTAGTTTTTCTTTCTTTTCCACATGACTGTATTTGTAATATTGAACAGTTAGGGCCTTTTGATGTACATTAAACCTTTGATACTTAATTAAAAACTCTGTAATTACGTTTCACTCTTTGAAATTAAGTATATTTACAATCATGTAATGTTACTTTCACTCGTTAAAAATCTTGGAGATGGTAAATATATATAAAATTTCATATTTTGTGAACAAAAATATTTATAGTTTCAAAATAATTGTAACTATTATTAGATATTTACTTCCATAATAGGTTAGATAGCTTCACCTGTCAGAGCAGCTAACACTAAAAATTTCAGTAGTTGTTTAGAGAGCTCTAATCATTTTCACGGGGCGTCCTAACTGGGCGGGGGCATCAGATTTACCCATTGAACCTACAAGAATGCACGCTTACAGATGATGTTTCGGGCTGCCACTGTAAACAAACCAAACGCACGCCACCTTCTTATTCTGTGTTATGTTTGGAGCCAGGAGTCTTTTGGCTAATATTCCGGCTAGCCGTCTAGATTTTGGCGGTTGTTCCGCGCATGTAGGGACCAACTGTCTTACCTTAACGGGGCACAGTGATCGTTCAGAAGACAGGAGGGCAAAATGTGCACCAAAATGTCAAAATTAGGAGCTGGACCAGCTACACTAACTGATTCTCTCATAATTCATTGTGCCCTGCGCCATATCTCCTTCGTAATTCCGGTTCCGCTTCGTCGCCAAGGACACACAAAAATGCGCCATGATTGCGCATACTTATGCCGCTTCAGGTCCCATTGGTTCAATTCGTATAAAACTTTAGGGTCGGACGAGTTATTTGCACGGACGTTAAAACGTCTGACAGTGAATTTAGAAATAGAAAAGAAAAATAAGACCTATACTATAAACTTAACTCAATCATTTAAAATGTTTGTCGGGATTTACTTTCACTTGTAAACCAAACTATAAACACATAATGCGAAAATTTGCTCATTTAGGCAGTTTATAGTGCAACTATGAGATTGCGTAAGACGTTAACCATAGCCAACCTTAAGGTAACCTTAGATAAATGTGAAATAAAAAGCGAGCAAGAGCACAAAATAAAGCAGAATGCGCTCAATCGTCTTGTTTTCCATTCTACCGATAGGCCATGAATGCAGCATTATGCTTACTGCAATTTTGGCAGTTAATGACAATGAAAATAAAAGACTGAAATGACTACAAATTGCTTTTTATAATGTAAAAATTGCCTGCAGTTATTATCTTGCATTCATGAGTCTTCTCTGTGGTCTCCTGCTTGACAGCTCCATCTCCAAAATCCCTCATCTCATAAATCCACTATCCTTCATATGCACCAAACCATCTCGGGCTTGCCTCTAACTTTGTTTCCAAACCACTCAAGCTGAGCTGTTCCTCTGGAATACTCTCTTCTAATGTTCTCCATTCTAGTTGTTTTTATTAAATTTAATAACTGAATTGACGTTATTGACAGCTTATATATGCAATAATGTTTATTCAAGTTAAAAACGTACATTTTTGGAGCTGTAGTAGATTAAACATACAGTACACAGTTGTTGAGCCACCTTTCATGGTTTTATATTCCGTTTTATTAAATAATGCACAAACATACATTAAAAAGTTTATAAAGCAAAAACAGAGTTTGTAAAAATCTTAAAAGTCATTATTTGGTATGACCACCTTTACAGACATACCACCTTTACTCTTCTATGCATTCTGAACTCTTTTGGGAAAGCTTTCTTGTAATTTTTACAAATATTTCTAAGGAATAGTTCTTTAGGCTTCTTGAAGAACATTCAAAGCTCATCTTTGGATGTTGGCTGCCTTTTTTTCTGTTCTTTGTCAAGGTGATCCCTCACTCTGTCAGTAAGAGGTCTGGGCTCTGAGGAGGCCAATCCATGACTGATAGTGCTCTACAGTGTTTTTCTATGCAGGCTCTTGTGTAATTTGGCATGCCTCAGCCACATCATCTTTAAGAACAGCGTCTTGATACAAACTCTTGCACTAAGACCATTTCTGATGAGGCTAATGATAATGTTAAAAGAACCACACAAGAAGAGCTCAGTGTTATATTTATTCACCTCACACACTCACCACACGGCCACCTTGTTATCTGTATGACAGCACCAAGAGGAATTCATCACCAAAACCCTAAGGTAACAGCTCGGGGATAGGAAATTATCAGTCATGCCTGGAAGTGATGAATACAGACATGGCAGCCATGTCTTTACATAAGGCATCCAGGACCAGCCTCCACCACCTTAAAATGCTGAAAAAGCTCAGTTTAGAAGATTGCAGAAGGTTGTGCAAGTCCTGGATAGTTCAGTCAACCCTTTTTATATAGGCCATGAATACAACCATCTCATGTCAAAGAAAAAAAAAAAGCAGAGCACAATAGGAGCAACCAGTGAGTTCAGACATATAAATGTGTGTGTAAAGACATGCCTACTTCAGATATCAGTTATTTTCAGTAGATTTCAGGCAGCAGTAACAAATAAAAACTGATAACACTTTTCTGGACAGTCTTCTTCCACTTCCCTTTAACAGATCAGAGCACACAACAAGCAGCAAACAGTACAGAGAGACGCCTTTCCCACGAAAGCCGACCAAAGCAGCAACAACCCTTCAAAGAACAGCGCGTACACATGCACTGCATGAGTATTTCATGAGCAAACAAAGGCAGAGCGTGACAGAAAGCAAGAGCATGTATGCTTGTCACTATTTGGTTTTTTGGTAACCTTAAAATTACATAATCAAGCGAAAAACTATTCTGACTAATCTTACGTGTTATCCTGTTATAAAGCACTTTCATTTTGAAATTCTTGATTGCCGATTATGATTATTAGCTCAGTGATTCAGTCTAATTATTTCCTTTAAATCAAGACAAAAATGATCCAACTATGCTAGTATAATACATGAAATTCATAATTTAGACAGAAGACACCCATTTCTCTTTAAGTAGACAACAGTAGCGTGATTATAACACATGAACAGAACAGAAAAGCAAAACATTTAAGACAAAAATCAAATTAAATGCATAAAGATTTATCCCCCCCCCCCCAAAAAAAAGGGTCAAGAGCCACACTGGAGTGTCTGTGGAGCTCTGGTTTGAGCTAAATGCTAATGCCATAATTTTTTAATCAGCACCCTAACTGATGTTGATTCAAAGGTCTATAGTTTTGCAGGTGTTTAAAAAAATAAACTTGATAAAAGTGATTGAAAATAAAGGAAAGGAACATAATTATGCATCCTATCCAATCACTGTCAGCACAAAAGGACCAATCAGTGAACAGGATTAAACCTCTGGCTGCTTCATTTCATGGCAAACACTTTCCCCTTCTCAGCCTACACTGATCTCTGCGACTCACACCTTCATTAAAACCATTCATAGTAACATTAACAGTAACACATGGCTTATAAAACTACAGTACAGTGATTAATAATATGGCCGTCCATACATGTTGTTTGGCCGGTGCAGTGTGCTCAGCTGAGCCTCACTGTTTGAATGTGCAGCTTCCCCACTGACACCATGATAATCAGAGTTTTTCGCCCCGGTGTGCCGATCTGTGGATACGATCAGGAACACCTGAGGAGGGGCAGAGCCACGCTTGGCCGTCAGTACTGAAAGGAGATGACAGAGTTCACTTTGTAGACGTGGTACGAGCGGTTCCAGAAAACCCGTGTGAAGTAGTTTGTGTAGGGCGAGTAGTTCATCTTTATCTCGTGGCAGAATCGTCCATATTTGGAGAAGGAGTATATCTCACCTTTGTCATAGACGATCTGCAAGAGACAAACATACAGATCATGAGTGAAAGTATAAAAGACTCGAATTCTGTAGAGTTTGCAAAATATTCTGCAACTAATGTCTTGATTATAGCTAGATGATTGGATAAGTATTATTAATAACAAAGTAGTAGCAGAAAATGATTTATTCTTGGACTCCGCTAGAGTAGCTATGCGTGATTTAAAGTTAAAAATAATCTTCATTGATCATATTCTGGGTTCTTAGTGTAGCCACTGTCTGAAACATGCTATTTTAGCTCCTTTTCCTTTAAGGTCAACCATCTTCAAAAGATCTAATCAGAGGACCATATTATTGATATCCACTCAAAATTGTTCAATCTGTAAGAAATCTATAACGGAGGAAAGGGTTTAAACTCACATGTCCGTTGGAGATGTCGAGCAGGTCTTTGATCCTACAGCCCTTATTAATAGTGAGCTCACTACAAATCGACTCTTCGATGATCACGTAGTTCGTTTTTTGGGCGGTCAGGAGCTTGTAGATGTCCTCTGCAGATCTCATTGCGTACACCTGGTACGTCTGGGAAAGGAAAGATTACCTCCTTTTATTTTCTGTTAAACTTCAGTTAATTTCATTTCAATATTATTTGTGTTGCGCCAAATCACAAAAACAGCCAGTTTAAGGTGCTTTACATTTTAAAGACCCAACAATAAAACTAATAATTTACTTTGAAACATGTGGAACATCAGTCTCTGTTTGGACTAAAATTCACATTCAGCACTTTAACCAATATGACTAACAGGCATTTTTTATAGCTGATTATAAGACACAAGTATCTTCTTGACAGCAGCACTGTTAAGGTAACAGATATGTTGTCAATGAAAACTCACATCTTCAGTCCTCTTCAGCAGGTTGATGTCTGAATAAAGAGGTAAACTAGTTACAGCTGAACCCGAACACAACTTCACTGCTCCCAGCAGCTGTGGACTGCCTGCGAACACAGCTGCCACCGGAGCCTGTGACCTACATGAGGAGGAAAGACGATGGTTGATGCCATGATAAAATACTTTACAAATATCTTTATAAATACAGGAAGTTCTAAAGACCCACTTGATCCAGCTCATCAGCTCCACTGTGTCTCCATCGTAGAACTCCTGCAGTTCTGATAACTCTGCTAAGACGCGAGGGGAGAACTGCAGAATGGGAGAGAAAGAGCGTTACGCAGGAGATATAAAGTGTGTCTAACATAAAGAGCTCCCACGTAAAAGGGGCTGAACGCCTCACCTCTCTCCACAAACTGAAGCAAATGATTGTGGGAACAGCTGTGCTCAGAATCAAGGACTGGAGGGTAAAAAGAAAAGAAAACACGGTTAGCAACTGTGTCGATACTTACTCCTTTCTCTTCATGAGGGGAAAAACATTTTTTTAAATTTAGCTTTAATGTATTTATTGAACTGTTTTGTAATATATTCAGATTTTTGTAAACGTATTTTTACTTCTACTGCCTCCTTTTACTTACTGAATGTCTTTATGTTATCTTCTTTATTTAAGTCAACTTCTTTCTGTGTAATTTTTACTTTATTGAGAGATCTATTTTGTCATATTGTATTATAATACACTATTCTTCTTCATTTAAGCTGCTTATACCAAAACGATTATAATAAAGTTCATCTTTAACGTTGATGTTTCAGTATCTTCTTTTAGCTTCTTACTTCATGTTATAAGCTAAAAAAAACGATTTAAAGATAATGATAAAGATAAGTAAAAAGTGAAAACAAATACAATACAGAATAATGAGGCTTTCAACAATAAGAAAACGCATGGTAAATGTGTTTTATTTTCTGGACTTATATGGCGCTTTTTACAACATGCCTCATTCACCTATTCACACAAACACCTTCTGAAGTGCTTTCTATCTAGCACTCACACACTTTCACACTCCAATGGATGCACTGGAGAGCAACTTGGGGTTATCATCTTGCCCAATGATAAGTGGCAAGAAGAGTGGAGCAGCTAGGGATCGAACCACCAACCTTCCAATCATTAGACTACTTGCTCTACCTATACTTCGTGTGCTACAGCCAGGAATACAAAATAAGGACAACAACCACCATAAGCTGGTTAAAAAAGGACAGAGTTTAGATGGGGATGGGGTATGAGCCTAGACTTAAAAAGAGAAATGTAGGGTGCTATTTTTATGTCAAGGTGTAACCGATTCCACAATTGTGGAGCAGTGACTGTAAAGGCTCTGTAACTTTGTTGTTTGAGGCGCAACCTTGGGACATGTAACATTTAGAGATCATGACTTGTAATATAAGCCAGGGCTTTCCCATTAAGGGCCTTAAAACAATCAGTAAAATCTTAAACTGAATTCTAAAATAAACAGGAAGCCAGTGCAGTGAGGCTACGACTGGGCTGATGGGCTCATATTTGGTAGTGCCAGTCAGCATTCTTACTGTGCAACCATCTGCAAAAAAACAGAGGGAGATCTAGGTATAGTGAGGTACAATAATCCAGATGTGAAATAATAAAAGCACGGATGACTTTTTCCAGAACACGCAAAGACAGGAAAGATTTGAGTTTGGCATTGACTCTTAACTTGCTTGTCAAAGCAAAACTTTGAGTCAAAAATAACATCCAGGTCTAATTTGATACAGTCTGTTGGCCAGAAACCTGAGTTACCCAGATGAATCAAATGGAGTTAGAGTCTGGGTGCAAAAATTAGACAATAGAATTAGGTATAGAAAAAAAATCACTTGTCTGAATGTGTGTAATTGGGGTAAGTGATGTTTGAAATAAAACGTGCTTTGAATGCTCAGTTAGAGGGAATAAGTACTCCACAGGTATCAGTCCATTTACCATAAATATGGGATGAGATTATCTAAAATATTGGCAAAAGAACTAGATTTGAATGGACCAAAGATTTGTCACTGTTTAGTCATCTAACCTTTAATTTCTTCAAGATAGTAAGAAATCCTGAGATTTTCTACTGTCTTCATCAGCATAGAAATGAAATGAAATAATATGGCTGCTAATACTACCAATAGAAGCTGATATGAACAGAAGAGGACTGGGCCCAGGATAGAGCCCTGAGGGACCCCACAAGACAAATGGGCAAGGAGTGATACACACAATAGGCATACAGAAAGTCCTATCCACAAGACAGCATCTGAACAAGTGAAGAGGTCCAACAAAATCAGTACTGCATTATCACCTGAATCTAATGGGAGTAACAGATCATCGGTCAGTTTCAACAAAGCTGTTTCAGTGCTGTGAACAGCTCTGAAGCCCAAATAAAACAGTTCAAATATCTCATTTGAGTTCAGGAATGACAAACTGTGACAGGATCCATTCATTCCTTTGGATATTACCGGCAATTTATAGATAATATACTATTTGTTTGGAAACTTAGCATAAAGGTAAGTTAAAGAGACGGTATATACCTAAACCTCCCCTTCTGTGCAGACTGTATTAAAAGAAACCTGTTTACTTTAAGACATTTGGTTTTGTTTCTCATCCACTATAAACAAACATCCATACCAATACTACAGGGTGGATGGACTTCAGTTTGAGCCACTTAAACACTGTCATCCAGAGGTCAGGAGAACAAACCCCAAATGCTGTAAACATGCAGACGTATGGTGTCCATAAATACTTCATCCTGCAAGACAGAAGAACATAGGCGATGAAAAGCTGTGCTGAATAACATATGGTGAACAAACCTCAATTATTAAAAAAAACAAAAAAACCCAACGTACCCATCGAAGAGCAGAGCGAGACCCCCAAACAGCATGGTGTGGAAAACATGATAGACGACCTCTGGCTTCTCTCCTATTCCTCCATTTTCAAGGCTATAGGTTTTGCACAATGGCTGACCGCTGTGAGGGGAAATTACATTAAGATTTTAGCCAAAAGTATAAATATAATGACTGCTTAAAAACAACAACAACACAAGAGTCACCAGCATATGTCACTGTGTTATTGGGCAAACACATTTTGCTAACATAGTATCAACTACCAGTTAATTATTAATCTACTAGACACATGAAGACTGCATTTGTTATCAATTTGCATATTCAGTTCAATTCAATAGTTTGGTACAAACATTTAATTTCATTCAATTTCCCACAATATCAGCTCATCTGTTGGAAAGCTGGTTATCATTGTTGATCAACATCTGAACTTTGAATTTCATATCTCTAAGTTCATCCAGTCTTGTTTCCTTCATAAAAGAGAAACTGCAAAAATCCTGTACTGTCATTTATTCATTTTGAACTTTTAGTGCACACTTTAATTTTCACCTGCCTTGAGTATTGTAACTCTATTTTTATTTGCATCTCTCAAATCTTACTAATCCAACTTCAACTGGTCCAGAATGCAGGCTGCTAATGAGAACTAGCAGGCGTTTGCACATCATTTTCATCCTTGCTTCCCTTCACTGGCTTCCAATGAAATTCAGAATTCACTTCAAAATTCAGATACAACTCATCAAGTGCTACACGGCCAGGCTACTGCTAACACAGCAGAGCTACTGAAACCTTATAAGAGGAGTCTCAACAGCTTCTTAGATCATCCTCTCTCATTGAAAAATCAGAAGTAACCATGCTTTTGAGATTATAGGGTCTGAACCTTGGAACAGCCATCGGGAGAGTCTGTGCTTTCAACAACATCTGAAAAATTATTTTTAAACGTTAGCCTTTTATTAATACTTCTGTATAGAAGTGTGCATGCTGGAATAAATGAATGACTGTATGTTGATTATGTGTTTGTATTAAACGTGTCACTTTTATTCAAACTGTGAAGCACTTTGTAACTGTGCTTTTTAAAAAGTGCTGCACAAATAAATGTATTATTATGAGTAACAACTATAAAGGAGCTTTTTACGACTTACGTAGTTAGCCTGTCCAAAGGTTTTGTTAAGTTAGTGGTTTGGTAACTTAGTGACAGGTGTGCCAATTCAGCTGCTGCAATTGGTCTAGCAACGTGGATCAGGTTCACCTTATCTCCACTTCTTTACCATGTTTATGCTGTTGGCAACTTGAGCAACTAGGCAACTTGAGGCTTTAAAACAAGACTTCAGAAACCAGCTGATGACAGCATGGTGCTGTCTGTTGTTAGACCAGAAAGATTTTGCACCACGAGTGTTTCACCTGAGCCTTCTGTAGATTGCCTGTAAGGCTGAAAGCAGGCAGACGGCGAGCACGAGGAAGTAGAAGGGGAGGACCGAGGCCTGCGTCAGACGTAGAAATAAGTCCTGACCGGGCGTTTGGAAACTCTCCTGGCACAAGAGGAAGTTGGGGACAAAGTCGCTGAAGAGAAGAAAAAAGAAGATTATTATGTTAGATTACATCAGATTAGTTCTCACTAATAAGGTTACTGCTCTAAGTCAATAACAAAAAACACGACTCACGTTGTTGTGTTGAGTCCAAATTTTACTTCAAGGAACTTCAATATGAAGTCACTCTCATTTGCAGCAATTAGTTTCTGTAAATAAAAAAAACAAAACACTGCATTCAACCCAAAAACTGAAACTGAGTATCAGCCACTGAATGCTACACAGATGCCCTGCTCCCATATGACTTACCTTGACCAAATAACTGTAGGTGATCCCAGAGGTGAAGACCAGGTAAAAATGTAGGAAGAGCTTCATCACTCTTGCCACAAGAGGACCCACCTTCATCCTTTGCTAGAAAAAAAGTGCAAATGTTAATGGAGCTACTCCCATTTGAAAAGCTCCAAGCTGAAAACAATTTTCACTTTAAAGAGTTTATCTAATGTCATGACTGAGCTGCGAGGGGGAAGCTAACTCTACCTGGAAGTACCTCGCAAGAACCGAGCCAATGAGGAGGCTGAGCAGAGGCGAGCTGAGCAGGGCTGTGTTCTGAAACTGGAACATGTAGGCCAGGAACAAGGAGCTGAGGTACACCTTGTGGATGTCAGCCATCTGTTCATCCCAGAAATGGAGAGATGAAGAAGAAAAAGACAGCCAATCAGAGAAGAGAAAATAAAACACAGTTTTATTTAAACAGTCGGCAGGATTTTCCCTGTTTTAAACCCACAAGTTGCATTAAAAAAACATCATAAATGCAAAATTGTTAGTTTAAAGTAATATAGAGTAAGAACCTGCTGCAATTTCTGAAGAAAACTGTATGAAATTTCAGAAGTTCAAGCTACGACTGTGTTACCTTACGTGGTGGCACCAGGTCAAAAGAATCAAGTAGAAAAAGACAGAAGCCTTGGATGAAGAGCACGTAGTGACTGTGTTCCCAGACCAGGAGGAAGGTGAAGGTGGTGGCACTCATGGTAAGATAGCAGAACATCTACAGAGGATGAGACTCAATCATTAGTGCAATGTTCTAGCTCACATTACTTCTTTTTTTGTGTGTGTTAATGAGGCTCATGAGGGGCTCACCTCAGTTGAAGAGCCGATTTTGTTTCTCAGGAATCCAGTCAAAGCTGTGACCTGCCAGGAGAAGTAAGGCAGAGCCCAGTTGTCCCGCAGAGGAATAGCATGATCCACTTTGGTTGTATCTGCTCTGTGGGAGAAAAGAAACAGAATTAAATACAACTTTATTAATCATTTTAATAGAGGAGGATGTTTGTAGCATTAGTCACCAGAAAGGTTTTACTGGAATGAGAAAACATGAACAGACAGGCAAAGAAACTTCATGCTTAAGGAAACGTTTGTTCACCTTACCTGTTGATCACATACCAGGCCACGGCCAACATGCCAGCCACCCAGGTGCCACTCATCACCCAGCTGCACACAAAGAGGGCAGTGACGTAGACCGCCTGCAGGCCCAAAACTGCTCCAATGTAGAAGTAAATCGGTTCCACGAAATCCTGTTTTATCAAGGGAAGCAGTGGAAAAAGACAAAGACGGTGATCCTTAAAAAGTGTCTGTGGTCAAACCTTAAAGTGGCAGAATGAAGCCACTTTTAATTGTGATTTTTCACTCCTAATCACTTCATTATAATAATGTCCATAGCTAGCAGTACTAATGCAGCAACATTTACTCCTGCAGAAGCCTAGAGGCAGATGCTTAATGCCAAAAACACTGATGAAAACAGCTCAGCTGACGTAGGTAAGCCGGGTTAATCAGCTGTGACAGTAAAACAGGGTCTGCTTTGTTTGGGCAGCCTTATTGCTCCAAGACTTATCAAAGCATAAATTATACTGAAGTTTGACCAGTTTGAGTTTTAGGACTTGTACTAACATATTCCCACACTCTCTTTGCTTTTTCCATGTACGGTGCGTTTAACACGGGTATGTACGGCCTCTGTACCACTAGTTTCTATTTGGA
Organism: Aulonocara stuartgranti; assembly: GCF_965226115.1. Lineage (NCBI taxonomy): Eukaryota > Metazoa > Chordata > Actinopteri > Cichliformes > Cichlidae > Aulonocara > Aulonocara stuartgranti. Next base: position 29,543,377 of record NC_138957.1, read on the forward strand.
TTTCCATTCTCTGCTGTAAGCCAGACTTTTGTTATGCAGTCAAACCATTTATGTTTTAAACCACTCCAAAGCAATTGTATTTTATGTGCAAAATTGCACACACTTTAAACGTAATACTTGATTCTCTTTGCTGCTGCACATGACACACAAATGCAAACTAAATATGGAAATGTTCTGCTCTCTCTCATATCCCTGCTCTAACATACTCAGGATACTTGCATTTGTACAGCTGTTATAGTTAGGACTTTAACGCCTTTCATTTTAAACTATTTTTATGTAATTTATACGTACAAAAAGGGAAAAATATCTATATCTATCAGTTTCAAATGAACAGAAATGGTGAGTTAAAGCATTGTCTTATGCACTCCTTTAATATTAAAAAGCGCAAACCACTAAAACAGTGCACTGAAGCACTAACATCAGAACTATATCTTAAATATCCCACCTTAAGTATTTTTGTTTGACAGATTAAAGCCAAAAAAGCCCAAATATCTGAATACGAGGAGCACAACCTGACAGAAACAGACTTATCTGAACTGGAAATGCATAGAAACATTGCCAACATTCAGACCTTGCAGCTGAATACCAAACATTATAGTTAGCTAAATGCTCCTACACCATTAAAGTCAAATAAATGGAAATAAAAAAGCAGCATTGCTCAGTTTGGCAAAGGAACTTTTGTCCCACTCTTCTCCCTTTTCTGCTGCCATTAACCCAACCCCCCAGTATTTCTAATGCCTCACGAAAATGACTACAAAAACAAACACTGGAGGTCACATTACATCTTCAGCTCTGCATTTTGAGTCAACTGAACTATTCTGGCTATTTCCAGACAAAAGTGAATGGAGAAAGCAAAGAGAACTAATGGGTTGTTTCCCCTGAAGATGAAAGAACCTTCTGTCCAGACAGAAGGTTCTTTTATGAATTTAAAGACTCAGTCCTTTTAAGGACCCAAATCAACATTTTACTATTTATGGACCCAGGGACAAACCTTGCTTATTGAAAGAGAAGGCACTCAGCCTCCAAGAATGAGAGTGGACGTCACAGTGGTTTTTATGCTTCATTTTGCTTTGAGATACACACACAAAGAAGACAACCCAGGAAATGTAAAATCTGATTAAATAAATCCTCACCTGGCTGCCTGTGACTCTGTATATGAAGCTTGTGATGAGCTCCGGATAAAGAGACAAACGCTCGACTGCGTTAATGGTCTGACCTGAAACGGTCCTGTTATCTACCACCAGCTCATAAAACCCTGTAAAACACAAAACAACAGAGCTGAGTCATAAGGAAAGCAGAACATTAAAGTCATTATCTGTGCTATCTGTGGACTATTTTAAACTCTGAATCATACAAATCTACTCTATAATAGAGTCCAAGAATAAAAATATGGAAAAAATATTGAAAATTCGCTAAGCCTTTCATGAAGCAGGCAGTGTGCTCGTACCTCGCTCAAAGGATGGTGCTGCGATCAAACGCTTGTAGTAGTAATAATAGACCCCACTGCCTCCCTGGAAAGTGATTTCACGTTCCAGCTCCTTAGAAATATACAAAGTAAATTTTAGAGCTCGTACGATTGGGCAGCAAAGTAAAGATAAAAAAGGAAAAGAAAAAAAAGTCACCCACCTGTCGAGTTGAAAACCAGAACTTCCTGTCATGATATGTGGACAGATACACTGCATACAGCATGCCACAGGCAACAGATGCCAGACATCCAAAGAACACCCGGACTAGCCGCTGTAAGAAAACAGCTGAGGAGAAGAAGCATTAACAGTAAAAAACAACATCATCAACAAAAAAAGCTTCTGTAGGTCTTAAATGTGAGAGGAAAGATTTTTTACTCACACACTTTAAATAACCATTTTCTACCACACACTATTTCTCTTTGTAGCTGCAAACTGAGCTGAACAGAGAGATCAATATCATATACTACTATGACAAAAATAACACACAAAAAATAACATTACACCTGCCACCAAAGTACAGCCAGAGACATTTTATATTTAGTCTCCTACACATTGCAACACGTGCAAAAAAAACAAAACTTCTTCAGAGATGTCTAAAAATCTTACAGTACATACAAATTTGGTGACGTATGTACAAAAACTCTGCGAGATGGAAAAATACACTTAACTGCAATTTCAGTGTTTACTGGAAGCCACAGATGCAATATTTCATGACTCATGAAGTCGAGACATATGTTTTAGTACATTTGATCCAACACCACTGCAGGACAGTCGACTTCTGTTACTTCACTGAGTCACCATGGCATGTGTTTCAGCACCTGGTTGTACTTTTGATACCTCTCTTATCTGTATTTGAAGCATTTTCAATTACTCTCCTACAGCGTCTAACATTTACTAAGCTTTCTAAGGGTGTGCTCACAGTAGGCTCGGTTGCCTTTTACCATGTTTGAGCACAGAGCCCCCTTCCTCCTCACACTTCCCTTAATGTTTCGGGCCCCAGCGCTTCAGTTTGTCTCAGCATCTCAACTGTTCACTCTTTCATTCTCTCACTATTTTTGAACGGCACAAGCATTCCTGAAAAGCTTGCTTGCAGAGCAAAATTAGGTTAAAGATTTTATGTATTTTGTGGATTCGTTATGTGGCGCTGTCTTCACTGATTTGTTATTTACCTAACCAGCTAACTTTCATAGCTGGAACTCGATTAGTGTACTTTGCCCAAAAAGAACTTGCTCAACCTTGCCCTGGCTACTTCCTTAACTCGCCCATGGCACATTTGCCGAACTGTGTCTCTGCACATCAAACAGCTCTATTAATGAGAAGGTCAGCACTCACAAGTATGTAAAGAATATTTTTAATTTTGCATGACAGTAAAAATTAAGAGATGTGTTTCATCCAATGGCTTTCTTCAGTGTTTCTGATATGCAATAAAAGCACATAAAGGATAATAATAATAATAATAATAATAATAATAATAATAATGGAGGTAGAAAAATTACAATCGGTCATTTCATGTCTTTAATCATACATACCAACATAATAACACATAAATAAGCTAAGGCATCGAGTCTTTACACTCAATGCTATTCCTTCTGAAATTGCAAACCACTACACTATGGAGCCACCAAAATATGACATACATAAACATGCATTTATGTAGCTTTTTTTTTTTTTTTTTACTTAATTTGAAAGTACAACTACTAAACTACAAGGCTTTGCATGATTCACATTTTCTCCTCCCCCTGACTGGCTGAACCTTGCAAAGGGGGGGGTTTGAACAGCAGGTGGGTGGAGCTTCCACGCCTGAGATGTTCTTACTGACATCATTCAGAGCTACAAATGCAGAAAAACTGTCTGAAACAGAGCATCTACAGCAGACTAAAGCTTTTGTCTCACGGGGATCACTTCATGGAAGCATAATAGGTCCCCATTAATGTACAGCATGAACCTGACCATCAAATTGTTTGTTTTTTAAACGCCACTGAGCAGCGTATGAAGTGGGCTGGTATGTAAGAAATGGACTTACATGCAGATAAGCCCTTGGCTTTGACACATGACTGGGCTCTGCTTGATTCTTCCTGTTCATGCTGACCGCCTTTAACTTCACCTTCATCTTTCTGCTGCGAGCCATCAGCCGCTGCAGTGCTGGACCCATTCACCTGTTCAACATCTGGTGCTAGAGCAGAGAGAGACTGGCTGTCACAGCATCGACACAGAAATGTGCTCTGACAAACTGTTTCTCCACTGGAAGCTACACAGCTCATGTTCAGTTAGCAAACTGCTAAGTTAGCTCAACTTACGTTTGGTCTCCAGCTCCGACTCCTTTTGTTTCTCTTCCTCTTCATTATCTCCTTCCAAAGTTTCTGATTTCCGGCATCTTAATTCAGTCATGACTAAATCAAATTAAGCCAAGAGGATCTGTCTGGTGTGTTCAGGCAGCAGCATGCTAACTAAAAAGCAGTTAGCTAATCTAAGATCAAATCGATAAGATAAGCTCTTTAAGGTAAACTCAGCAGATGACAGGCTCCAAACGTTACTTTACTCAAGAGATTTTATCCTTCACGAACTTGTAGAACGACAGCGGCACAGCTGCAGAGTTTAGTTTAGTGGTGCCTGTGTGGAGGACTGAAGTTAGCGCTACTGCTGGGCGGAAGTTGCAGATGACAACAGAAAGCAGCGAAGAAGAATCCAGACCAAACTCAATGGAATATTTGTCTAATTTAAGACAAATAAACGCCAGCAAAACGCAAAATAAATAAATACAAATAAAAGAACTTTGATTATAAATAACATTTACCTTTCTAAAGTATTCAGACCACGTTTTAACACTGCCATTAACGTGTTCTTTTTCGCATTATTTCTTAAAGCAAATTTCCATTAAATTGATACCTGACATTTAAAAAAAAATCTATTTATGTATTTTTAAAGTACTGTATTGGTATTTCTTTGCATTTTCATTACTTTTACTTTCTTAAAAATATATATTAGAAGTGCTTCTTGTCAGTTATTATAATCTTATACAAGGACATGTTTATATTTAATAGTGTTTCCTTTGGCAAATACTCTGTACCTTGGATGTTGTTTTTGTTTTGTTTTGAGTAAACCTTTACTTAATGAAAACTGGGAAATTTAATACTTTTATTGAAAATAATATTTAAGCACAAAACGGACTAAACACATGAATAGTACAAAAAGAAAATATAATCATTTGCAAATACAGCCAAAACATTTTAACAAATCAGTTACAATATTTTAAAAACAAACAAACATATAAATAGAGCAATAGGCTTTTTCCGATAACCATAATTGTAAAATATGTATGTTTTTTACATATTCCCAAAATATTTAATTTTCATTTCCTTCATTATCAGATCAAATTTTACTTTCCTGATAACCTGAACACACTAATAAAATTAAAAAAGGTGAGCACATGTTTTAATATCTGAATCATAGAATAAGTTATTTTTTTATCTGTTGTCTTAAGAATTCGTTGCAAGGACAGATATAAATTTGAGATGCTTTTCTCAAACTACCTTCTTGAACAACTTTCAAGTTGCCATTTGTACAATCGATGAAAGTATGTAAACACATATTGTTTAAGTAAAAACTAGTGATTTTTTTCCTACAGATTTTCATATGACACCAGCGTAACATTAATTTTTTGTGTAATTTTAAAGTTTATTGACTAGTTAGCAACTCTTTATGGTACAGAAGTTATTTCCTTTATTATTTTCTGTTTATTTATGTGTATTACTTAAATGCTCCACTTTTCTTCAAAATGTTTTTTAACATGCCTTATTTATTTGTGTTTGGGTGTTTATTAATAAAGATTTTTACAATTTTTTTTAAATAATATGCCATTTTAAATTTAAATGATAAATAAATAACAAAGGGAAAAGGTCGTGTAAAAAAATCAAACAAAAATATCACCTTTATAAGTTAGTCAAAAGAAATCAGACAATTATTTGGAGATTTTAAAAGTCTAATAGTAGTTTTTCATTGTGTTTTGTTTTGGGGTTTGTTTGGGGCTTTTTTCTTTTACAAATGGCAAGAAATGATCTAATTGCACCTTTTAAAATGTGAAGAAATTATGTACAAGCAATTTGACCATTTATTTATTATTTTAGGAAATTTTATAAAATCTTTTTCAGTGTTTATTATTCATTTTTTTGTTATAAAGACATTTTAAATTAATAATAAAGCTAACTAGTTGCAGACCCTATAACAGTCTTATGGAAAAAGAAAATTGTGTAACTGTAGTAACCCTTTTTTTTTTAAACCAGGTTTTCAAAAGTATTCAAAACACTGAAACAAACACTAAAAACAAAACACTAATTACTTAGTTGCAGCTCTACTTTTTGAAGGTAGCACATTCTAACAGGACAAGTTAGCCAAGAAAATACAATTAAAAAAGGTTAATGAATAATGCCAGCTCTATATGTAAGACCTATACAGAAAGCTGTATTGGGTGACCTCATTAGGACAAATTGAAATGTAGAATCACTAAGAAAAAAGTGGTGTTTTTGTAATTACCATGCATACAAATCAATGTCTGTGATGGACAAATCTAAAGGCGTCCTTTGTGATTTGGGTTATTAGCATGACAAACAATGACAAAAAAAGAATCACTGAAAGCTGAACAAATGTGACTTACTCTTATGTGAATTTCTTTGTGAGAGGACTTTAATTCCAACACGACGAATTTTATAGCTGCATGCTGAGGGTGTACTTAAAGTAGAGCTGGGCGATATGAGATTTTTTCATATCACGATATGTTTTTTTCATTTCAGGCGATAACGATATCTATCACGATATAAGCCAAATAACTATATTTGTAAGATTTAAATGTGCCGTTGCTCACAAGTAAAATGTGAAATAATCAGCAGCTTGTTTTTATTTAAATATTTATTTCCCATAATAAGTTCAACAGGGTAGATGTACTTATGGAACATGAGACTTTTTCAGATAAATAAAGGCAAATATTGCAAACTACACAAAAGGCAGCCGCTAAAGCGTTTAAGTTTCAAAATAGAACAAATGAAACAGACTAAATTGTCAATTCCACTTAGAAACAATATATTAATTCTAAAAATAAATCTTAGTTTGTTTTACAGAAGAACAGACAAAACTGACTAACTTTTGTCAATATCAAATAAACTGAGCACTAAAAGGAAATTCTCAATCTCTCCTTGTTGTATAGCTGAGCTTTTCAAACAGTTTTAACAGTTACTTTAGTCTGACAAAAGCCGAATGACGAATTAGCGCTTCCAGTCAGAGATTGAGGCTACGTCCACACGTACACGGGTATTTTTGAAAACGGAGATTTTCCGTTTTCGTTTTAAAAAATAATCCCGTCCACACATAAAGGCAGAAATGAAGGAAAACGCTGCTATGAACATGCCAAAGCAGCAGGTGGCGCTAGATTCCTAACCGTGCAGAAATGTTGGCCAATCAGAAGTCTAGAAGCCTCGGTGGGAAAAAGTAAACAAAGCTGGGGCATAGAAGCAGAACCGAGTCGTATGTGTGGACGGACAGTAACTGTGTGTATATGTAAGCATTTAAACACTGCAGAGAGTAGAATTAACAGTAACAGTATTGTAGAAATTCATTTCACCGAAACAATAACGTGGCGCACAGTGTGACGCATGCACCAGTTCATTGTATTTCCAGACTTGCTTTCGGCACAATTTACAGTGCACGCTACTCTATTTTTTGTCAGACTTGAAATAGCCGAAATACCTTCACACTACGGAACTTCTATGGCTCTTCCGTTTGACAATCTCTCCGGCATTGGAACCATCATCTTTTTTCTCTTCGGTCACGCTCGGTTGATTTTTCTAGTTGGCACACTCATTTCCTCCATTACCCGCTGGCTACTTCCCAAACAAACACACGTGCGGCTTGGCACTTGTGCTGTACGTAACAAGCCACGCGACGTGACTCTGCGGCTGTGATTGGTTCGGCTCTGCGCTACTTAATTTGGATTGGCTGACCTTTTTTTTTTTTTTTTTTTTGAGGACAAGAGCGGCGAGGTCTATCGCGATAGCTTAATTTCTCTATCGAGTAAAAGTTATATCGCGATACATATCGTTATCGTTCTATCGCCCAGCTCTAACTTAAAGCTAAAATGCCTGAAAGGTGAAATGTAACTTACAGCAATGAGAGCTACACTGTTTTCTTCTTTTTTAAACAATAAAAACAAAATTAAACTCATAGGAATCAAAAATTGCAAACAATTGGCACGTAACATTAAAAAACAAAGCATCAAAGACAGTGCATAAAATCTTTAAGGAACCCACAAAATTTGGTCCCACACCTAAAATCTGGAGTAAAAATGTAATGGGCATAAATTAACAAATAGTGAGCTAAAGCACAGTGAAGAAGTTTACATGAACACTAACTGTGACCGTTATGTTTCACAACGCTTTGAGAAATTTGTTTCATTTACTTATTCTTCTTCTGAAGATTCTTCTGAACCGGCCGAATCCTCCTCCTCTGGTTTTTCAGCAACATGTTTTTCTCCTTTCATGAATAAGAAAACTGTGTTATTTACTTTCATTTTACTGTAGCATTAGTAATGAGTTGGTATGCAGTTTATACCTTTGCTGGCTTTCTTTAGGCTTCCTGCTGCCCCAGCGTGTCCAGCATCACACCTCTCTAGTAGGATTGTCAGGGTTTTGGTCACTTGTGGATGCTTAGCTGCCTTCAATGGCTTGTCATCTGCACTGTTACCTGATGAATCAGAAGCAATATTAATTTAAAGTCAACATGAATACATGAGAGAAGCAGCATTCATAGACAAGTGTCATTTGAAGTTGTGTGAAAAACAAACATAATTAATTCAATTTCTGATGGGATTGTGCTCGCTGCTAAAACGCTGGTAGGTTGACGGGTTAACTAGAAAGCATTTCCTGTGAAAACACATCAGAATTATCCACCAATCAGAGGCACAGCAGAGAGGGAAGACATTAAAATACACCGAATGGCTAATGCTTACACTTGTGTCAGTTACCATGGCTAAGACTTTAGCACATTCCTAGGTGAGGTCTACTTGTGTAATTTATGTAGTAGACTCCAGACAGTCTCTAGACGGCTTTGAGAAAATTAATATTCAAAGTTGACAAATTGTCCTCCTTGTTTATTGATAAACTGATGCCTGTAGAGTGAAAAATGTGAGCTCAAAATCAAATATTCAGCCGATTAAGGAAGCCAATTAAACAATTGTGACAAATTGTTTAATATTTCAGAAGCTTGTAAGACATATGTTTGTTACTACACCAAACGGATCAACAAAGCCTTTTGTTGATCTACATATTTTATATATTTTTTTACATTATTTACATTTGATCTTTTACATTGTATATAATGTCTATTGATTTTATTGTTTATTTTAATATTTTAATATTTGTGCACAGCGCTTTGTGATTACCTGTCTGTGAAAAGCGCTTAATAAATAAAGTTTACTTACTTACTTACTTACAGTATGGAAGTTTGTTTCTACCGCTAAAAATATATTAAAAAAAACAATAAATTAATTTTGCATGGCAGAGTCTCTGAATGCACTGTCTCAGCTGAACTCTGGACACGCACACACATACATATACACTGATATGCACACACTCATCCCCCCTCCCTTTCCAAACGCCTTCGAGGCTTATTCCCTTCCGATGCTGACGGTGGATCAAGGAGACCAGCGCACGCAGGCCTGGATGTACTGTCTAAATCGGCTGTCTCTCACCCTTTACCCACTCCTGTTGCTTGTCATGTGTTTCTTTGGTGTATTAAGAGGTTTTTTTTTCATGTGCTATGTGCAGAGGTGTTTTTTTCTGTTCTCAAACTGATCTCCCTGTTGGAGCTCAGTCTGAGGGGAGTTATTTTTTTCTCCTTATCTTTCCTCATGTGGTGCATTTTCCATTGTTATACCTCTCTGACCGTCTTCCCCATGTGATGTTTTGCGTCATGTATGTATGGTCGGAGGGTAAGATGGCGCCGCCATTGCGGCAGCCTTATGAAATTTCCCCTTGTGGGACTAATAAAGGTACAGTATATCAAATCAAAAGCTGAAGATTTCAACGTAATGACTCAAACTTCTAAGTTATAAATGTGACATCTCAGAGTGGTGTGGTCAGTCTTTACCTGGCTTCTTTCTTGGACTCCTAGAAGGAGTACTCTTCTTCTTCGGAGTGGGAGCCTTTGTTTTGGGTTTTTTGATAGCACGAGGTTTTTTCACAAGATTAATCAACGGTTCTTCATCTGAGCTATCATCACTGACTTCTGCTAAAACAAAGATTGAAAATGTTTTAAACTTTTATTTGTTTTGTTCAAGTCATCAGTGCTGTGAGAGTACCTTTTCTCTTGTTTGATGCTCGCCCTCGTGTTACGGTGCTCTTCTTTGGGCTTTTCTTCACTGGCCTCCTTTTCTTGGCAACGAGGTCCACAAGGGGCACATCATCATCTGAGCTGCTGTCTGCAAAAGAAGCGCTGTTTTAAAATTTAAGAGGCTAAAAACGAAACTACCTATAGTTAAAACCTGCTTAAAATCAATCCTTGCGCTCAGCCTACTGAAGACTTTGCCTACCTCTATATTTCGATGACTTCCTCTTTATCGCCGCCAGTGGCTCATCATCTGAGCTGTCAGTGGACGTCTCAGTATATTTAACTAAACGAAACAGCAACAAGTTATTTGAACTCAATAAAGGTCTTGTGGGATTTTTTCATTTTAGTTGAGCTCAAACTTTCAAACCAACCCTTTTTCTTTGCAGCATTTCTTTTGGATTTGGTAACCGGGTTTGCTTTTTCAGCAGCTGCTCTTCTCTCGTGCCGTGACCGAGGTTTCTCGGCAACTTGACTCAAAGGCTCATCATCGGAGCTGTCGTCCTTGCCCAGTGACTCTGTGTGAGAAAAGGAATCCCAAAGTAAGTATCTGATATAGCAGATGTCTGACGATACCCCAGTCCACTGGAGAGAAAGTCATCTCACCTTTCTTCTTTCTACCAGCAGCTTTTTTGGTTGGAACTGAGGGAGGTTTTTTCACAGCTTTCAAGGAAATTTTGGCAATTTTTATCAAAGGCTCATTGTCAGAGTCTTCGTCTGTATTTAAACACAGAAAGCAAAAATGTGAAGCCATTCACTCTATACACAAGTCAGAAGAACAAACAATGAAAAAAGCATGGGGTCACCTGTGTTCTTGTTATTTGTGCTGTTAGATTTGGGTGGTGTGTTTTCCTTTTTCTCTTGTTTCTTAGGTGGTGCAAGGCTTGTCTTCATCTTTACTAGCGGCTCATCATCCGAGGAGCCATCTGAACCTGTGAGAGAAGATATAAACATGCAAAATTTAATCAAATAATTGGTTGGAGAAATATTTAGTGTAAACACTTTTACTGATAAAACAGCTGGTATTATCATCACCTTTGTCCTTTTTTGATTTATTGTTGGAGTTGGAGGATAAGCTGCGGGTATTGTCGCATGACTCCTTCTCATCACTCTGTTGCCTCATCAGCAGCTTTGATAGAGGCACTAAGTCCTCATCACTGCTGGAGCTCCCATCTGATTAGTCAGACACACAGTCGGATAAATAACTGTAAATATCAGTATTTTTGATACAGCAAATGTAATAATGTAGTTAATGTTACTTTAGAAAAAAGGATAAGCTACTTAATATGAAATCTTTTCAAAAATCAAATCATATTTGTGATTTAATAAAAAAAACAGCATTCATATGATGATTTCTTATTGCATTCACCTTCATTTGACAGACTGATTATTATTACGATTAATTCCTTTATTTGAACAGGTCATCTCAGATCAAGATCTTTTTTTCAACAAAGACAAAAAAATACAAGACTTTAGACAGACAGAGAAGAACGCAATATACATGTTCATAAATAAAACAGGATGTTCAAAGATAGTTGCAAAAAACCCAGCGCACAATAATACCAAGGCTCAAGAGGCTTCAAATTGGATGCAGAATCATTCATATAAACAATGTCACAATAAAAATAAAATATAAATCTGCAGACTGCTACGATGCTACACCCAGTGGATGAGAAAAAGCGTTTCTTTCTATACAAAAATCCAATGTTGATCTTTAACTTTCTTGATTGGTGCCACAGTTGCACCATATCATACTGTATGTCATATGGTGCAGTATGATTGTGAAATGACAACTTATTTAGCAATATCCATTTATCATGCATTGGCTCAGTACATCCCTTTCTTATCATACGCTGAGTACATCATCATTTTCTTCTTCTAGCTGCTCCCTTTTGAGGGTCATCACAGCAGATCATCTACCTCAATCTCAACCTTTTCTTAGCAATCTCCTCTGTCATACCAACTCCTCCAATATATCCATCCACATATATCCCTCTGCACATGTCCAAACCATCTCAGCCTTGTCTCTCTAACGTTGCCTCCAAACAGCTCAACCTGAGCTGCCCCTCTGATGTACTCATTTCTAATCTTATCCATTCTGGTTAGTCCCCATTACAATCTTAATATTGTCAGCTCAGTCCCCAATGTAATCATACCTCCACCCATTACACTACTATCTCACTGTACTCACCATGACCATCATCATGTCCTGCACCTCCATCAAACCTTCTATATTCTTCTCCATCAACACTCTCAAAACATCACGTTTGTAGTATTATTTTTCAGAAAGAAATCGCACAGCTCCTCACAGATCGTCACCTCATAACTTCTCTTCTCAGCCTAGCTTCAACAATGACTCATCAACTCTATCCCTCTGTAGTTACTACAGCACTGAACATTTCCCTTATTCTTGAAAATCAGTACCAGTCTGTCTTTTCCATCCCTCAGGCATCCTCTTACTCTCCAAGTAGTCACGGGAGCACGTTCAGTGAGAGACTGAGATTACCAAAAAGCACCACTGAACAACACAGGAAATCATTCCTGTCGTGGCCATCTCCCTGTACAACTCCTCCACCTAATACACTGTAAACACTGCAATAATAGTTACCCTTTTTTGCACACGCTCTACAGTAAAATAGCAAATTACAAAATTCACAGATTCACAGAGTTAAATGTGAATCATATATATTCCACCTCTGTAAAATTCTTTGTCAATATTCTTGATATTTATAATCACCTCTGTAAAATCCGTGATGTGTATGTGATGTGATGGGCGCAATTTGTATATATTAGCGCTACTTCATAAGTTCGTAAACTCTGTAACATATTGTATTATTTAAATAGTTTAGTCTGTTACTGTCTTGGAGCAACTGTAACCCACATAATTTCCTTGGGGATTAATAAAGTATACTGATTCCAAAGACATTCTCTCCTAGACTTCTCCATACTTCCATAGGTATGTCATGTCTTCATCTCTCCCCACCCTTCATTCTCTTCATAGATGCCCTCAGTTACTCCTTACTACTCACCCCGGCCTATTTTCTCCATCCGTAGTGTCGAGTTGCATACAAAACTCACTTTGAGCTTTCCCATGCCATCTTTTTCTGATGCCTAGCATCTCTAGTATTCTGTCCTTTCTTTCCCTTTGAATACATTCCTGATAATAACCTATAAATATACAGCCACTCAATGATGTATCTGGTCCACACTGAGCTAATCTTAGCTAGACTTATCATTGATCAAATATTGGGGATTTAATTATGTATTACTATAAAGGAACATATTTTCTTATATGAATTTAAAATCTCCAAAGTCAAAAGCAAAACGTACACGTGAATGTGGTCTAGTTACACGTGCAATAACTATAGTATGAGGAGAAGAGTGTAGTGTTTAGCTAAGTTTCCATTATCCATCACAGTTTTATCATTAATACCAGAAGTACGTCTTGTGTGCAAAAGTGATGTTTTGCAAAAATCTCTGATCAAACCATACACACCGTTAAAAACATAATTACTGAATTAAATCAGGTTAAACTTTTCCATGATTAACGCTTTTAAATCAAGCTATCAGCAGTGGCGTGGGTGCATTACCGCGAAGTTATAAGCTAAGTTAGCAGTTAGCTGCGCAGTTCAATAACATGTTTGCCTCTTCAGGTAAAATTAAGAACAGCATCAGGCTACCTGCAGAGTCGTGTGCCACGTTAGCGTGCAGGTCAGCGGTGCTACAGTCCATTATGTTGGTCAGTGTAAGCAAATATTGCTCTTCATCCGCAGTAAAAACGCGCCAACTTGATTTTACTGTTACTCGATTTTCGCTGTGGGTTGAAGGTGGCGGTTTGTTTCAGCTGCCTCTAGGATGTATTTATGAGCCGATATTAACAGAACCGACCCGCAATCTAAAGCTACAGTTTAACAAGCAGATTTTGCAATAACGGGTGTAATACGGTCCCAGTTCATGTTTGATTTGTTTACTTCCGCTTTAGTTTTGGGAGGGAATGCACTTGGGCTCGCATTGATGACGCTTATTAACGTCATTGGTCTACTGGCTCCACGGTTTCCTCGCAACAAAACCTAGCAACTAATCTAAACCAGAGTCAGACATGGCGCAGAAGGAATTCTGGATTTGAAATAAAAAGAAAACATCTGTGAGAGAAATTCAGTCTTCATTCCGTCATTTTTTATTTTTTACTATTAATAAAATATTATTTATTTATTTAATATTACTTACTTTTTTGGGACATAGTCGACTAACCTTTTAAGGAGCAGTAAGACTACTCGATGTTTGCTCAAAATAAACGTAGTTATTTTTTATTAATGTAAAATTAATATGAAGAATAATTCATAATTGTTCAGATTATTTAGTGGTTCAATAAACAAAACATTCCTCTGAAAATGGACAAATATAGGGACTGAAAAAAGTGAAACAAGCAGCCAATGCCCAAAGAAAAATTTTTTAAAGCCTGGAGAACTACTACTCAACACCTTTAAAAGTTTGGAAGAAAGTCTGTCTCCTTGGAAGCAAAATATAAAGCAATGAGGAACCCAAAACATTTGTGTAGTTTCTGTACGATTCTGATCTTAGTATGACTTAAGCAGGAAAAAAAATTATCCACGAGTAAACGTGATTACTGTGGCAGTTGGTAGCTCAGTTTATTACACACATACAAGATAAATACTAGAGCACTATAATGACAAACAGGACAGGACCACATGCTGTAAATGTGCTGATCTAGACAATCATATGAACCTAATGACAAATCAGTCAATATTAATCAAAAAAAAGTGAGAAGAGTCTGTGCTGCTCAACAATCCTCAGGAAATTAACTGTTCAAGAATAAATACAAGAGCAGTGTGGAGTTTTAATACTTTGGTTAGTTGCGGTTTTTCTTCACAAAAACTGCCTTTAAAACTGTCAGTTCTTATAATTTTACTCTATGACTCATTAGGTTTAGTTTGATGGGTGAAAAGTGTCCTGAACGCATCCCTGAGAAAATATGGGGACAACCAGGTGATCAACCTTAGCTCAAAGGGTCATTCAATTTTTCACAGGTGATTTTTTTCATTTTGCTGCTGTTGATTTAAATAAAGAGCTACTGTAGAGGTACTTGTATTACATATATATATCCTTTCATCCATTCAACTTCACCATTTATAGCAACACGTGACTCACAAATAGAACGAGTCAAATCACTACAGTTGTAGAAAACATTGGTAATTCTCAAAGAAGACATGTTACATATATATCCTATAATCACTTAAAACCTGATGATTGGAGGTTAAATTATATTCGGTTAAGTTTATGATCAGATCACTCAGATTTTCCAATGTTTCATGCATTGCTAAAAACAAATATCATTAAAACAAAATACCATCCTCCTTTCCAGCACAGCAGAGTTAGGCAGAGCTACTTAGGGGCTATGGAGACTTCCTCATAATTTTGTTTTTCTTTTTTTGCATCTTGTCACCAACATGTTACCTGTTGGATTTTGATATAAATAAAAAGCACTTGTTAGATATGTCGAACCAGGCCCTGGCTAACCCCACTACTGAAAAATCATTCACGACACTTTGCTGATCAGATACATTACAGTACAGCAAAACAGTGTTTCAAGTGGAGCAAGTGAGACAACACAGTCCAACTTTATTAATGGTCTGTTGTTCGGTGCAACCCGTGAGTCCGTGCTGGTGTTTATGAGTGCTCTGGGAGTGACAGGTTACATAGCGGCCATCTTGCTGGCCTCTCTGACGCCACTGAGGTAGGCTCCCGTCACAGTCTGAGGAAAGTGTCTGTTGGTTGCCTGATATAAGGGACAAAATGCATTAAAAGCACATTTCACAGACACATAGAGCTAGTTTAAAAATACCCATATACACTCATGGCCACTTTGTTAGCTACATCTTCTTAATACTGTGTTGGACCTCCTTTTGGTCTTCAGAGAGGTTAGATAGGCTATAGAATATAAATAATAATCAGGAGGTCCAGGAAACACCCGTACCTTCTTATACCAGCAGCTTGTACCTGTGATACAAAGCAGAATGGATCCATGCTTTCATGTTATCGATCGCAAATTCTGACCCTTCCATCCAAGTGTCACAGCAGAAATAGAGACTTATCAGACCAGACAACACAATTCCAACTTTTTGTTGTCTAGTTTTGGTGAGCCTATGAGAATTGTAGCTTCAGTTTCCTGTTCCTGTGTGGTCTTCTGCTGCTGTAGCCCATCTGCTTCAAGGTTTTGCATGTTTTGCATTCAAAGATGCTCTTCTGCTTAGCTTCAGTACAATTGGGTGGTTATTTGAGTTACTGTTACCTTAGTATCAGCTCAAAGCAGTCTGGCCATTTTCCTCTGACCTCAATAAGACATTTTTGCTCAGAGAATTGCATTCTCCATAAACCATATACATGGTTGTGTGGGAAAATATCAGTAGCTATGAAAATACTCAGACCATCCTGTGACACCAACAACCATGCTACAGTCAAATTCTCTCAATTCTTTCCCATTCTGATCCTCAGCTCGAGCTTCAGCAGGTCATCTTGCCCATCTCTACTTTCCAAAACGCACTGAGCTGCTTCCATGTGTTTTGCCGATTAGATATTTGCATTAATAAGCATTTGAAAAGGTGTACCTAACACAGTGGCCTTAAGTGTATAGGGACCATTTCCACAGCAGGAGACATTTTAATTTGTCAGAGCAGGAAAACAACAGGAGAGAAGGATGCGAGGCCTGACTGCTGCTCCAGAATCATTCTTATTGAGCAGAGCAGCTTACTGGAAGACTTTGATAAAATTTGATAGACCTGTTACAGGGGAAAGACATCAAAGCACTGACCAAATGAATTTAGATTCTCTAAGTGACAAAACATAAGCAAATTCATCCTTATCCACTTAGGTCTGTTTTAGTGTTAAACAGCTCTAGAACATCAGAAAAGTTATCTTTGAATAGAAATCTTTGTTGGACATCATCTACAGAAGACTCGAATATCATTTAATTTTCGCCCCCTCAACCTGCTGGATTGAAAAAAAGATGCCAGAGATAGTGTGATTAAATGTAGAATGTCTGTGGCTCACATAACTTTTGCACTCTTGCCTTTGTAGAAGAGATTTAAGGAAACAAGCAGTAACTTGTTTCCCTAAATCTCGTTTCCCTAAATCTGAACGTTGACTTCTGTCAACGTTCAGTCAGACTCTAAAACGAATATTTAAAATGATTCCTGTAAAAATAACTGAAACATGAGGCGGCTCACTATTACAGGCCTTGTGCAACTCAATTTCTACAACAAAGATTAAGAATGCAAAGTTAGTGTGATACATACAGCCACAGCAGGATCGTGTTAATGCAAAACACATTTATGTAAAATAGAAATGAAATAAATGCCTCAGTAGCACTTCATAAAACCTGACGTTTCTGGACTCATTTGGTAAAAATTAGAAAAATATTACCTCGCCAGCAAAGAACACCTTTCCCTGCACGTCTTCAGCGAGAACGTCGTAGGCCTCTCCGCTGCCCCCTGTCTTCACAAAGCTGTAGGACATCTGGGACCAGATGTCTTTGCTCCAATGAGTGATGAAGAAATTCATTGGCTCAGGAACCTCCTAAATACATGCATATATAAATTTGAACTTAAATGAGAGCATTGGGAACTAAAAAAATAAATACAATAAAAAAATGAAAAAACAGGAATCCAGGGGAAAATAATACACCTCTGATTAGGAGATATACAAAATTTCAAGTCAGCATTGTCCAAAATATATTTTAATGGCTGTAGGTAGAGCCATTAAAATATATTTTTTTAAATTCCTGTATCTTAAAAAAAATAAAAAGAATAAATATCAAAAGGTAAGTTGTTCAGTTGTTTTGTGTAAATATCTGACACAATGAGTCTATGAATATTGATTGATGGATGTTTGGAGTCCTTAAATATTTTAATCTCTGACAGAGGATCTTACTTCAATGTGATATTTCCCCAGGTATAACACATTGAATCCAAATTAACTTTCTTGGAAGGTTTCTGGTAATATCATATAACAAATTTCAGACTGAGTTCTCTCTCATTTCAAAAATATGATTTTTGGTTGGTTTTTTTTGTTGTTGTTTTTTTAAATACTCCTATTATTTCTTTATTATTCTCAAACTTCTAAGTATAACTCCTGAAAGATTTTAGGAGAAGTAGGAGGATTACCTGCTCTTTGAAAAGTTCCCGCAGTACCCTCATGCACTCATCGACCACCTCTTTGTCCTCCATGTCCCGCACAGAAGAAACGGCGTCACCACTGATAATAGACATCAGCACAGCCTGCTTCCTCTACACAAACACACATTTAAACCATTAGATTCTGTATTAATCTCCTCCATCTTTTTCTACAACATTTGCCAATTTAAATATAAATACAATTTTGCAGCCTAACACCAGCGGCTCTAACTTTGGGCCACGTGGATAAACTTCTTATTCGTTTGGCTGTTTCTCTGATTTGTCGATCATCTGCCACCATCTTACCCCATTTCTAGCATCCTCTTCTATTGCGCCTACGCTTTGCATGTCCTCCTTCACTGCATACACGAACCATTTCTTTACTCTTCATCCTTTCCTCCTGCCTGTCATCTCCATCTTCACCATCTTTGTCCAATACATTCACTCTCCTTCATCTGCACATGTCCAAACCACCTTAGCTTTGCCTCTCTAACCTTGTCTCCAAACCGCTCAACACAAGAACAAAAACACACCTGTGGATCCAGGTCATAGAAGACACTGAACATGCCTCTCTTTTCAAGACCTGGTGGGATGTGACCGAAGTAGTCTGCTCCTTGGATTTTTTTGTCCCAGAATCTGTACGGGAACTGAAGCGAGATCTGCACACAGAACGAAGAGTAAATATGAGCAAGTACCGGGAAGCAACTTCATCATCCTTTTTATTCTACTGCAGCACAGGTTAGTTGAACTTTAATGACCTTTTCTATTATACCCGCCCCCAGACTGTGGATCGCCTTCAATTTCCTTTCAGGAAGTGGAGGGTTGAATTGAATCAGGTTCCTCTGAAGCAAAGTCAAAGGAACTGTAACAAGGACCTGAAAGATGACATTAGGCTGTTAGAGTAACTAAAAGATTAACTGAGATCATAAGATTCTGTATTTAGATAACAGAAACTGTACAGTATCACAGCAAAGATGTTTTTACCTTCTGTGCTGTCCACTGCGACCCATCAGAGGAGGTAACTTTGACAACGTCACCTGAGTAATCAATGGCCTGAACCTACAATTTTTAAAAAGTAAACTTTTATCTAATAAGCATAAGACTTCAAGAATGTAATACAGGTGGATTCAAGGTAAACTATAGAGTTTAAAAAACTGGAATACAGACCGGACACTTTGTGTGGATGTCGAGGCCCTCGGCCAGTTTGTAGAGTAAAACAGAGTAGCCCTTGGTAAGTAAAGTGTGGTCTCCTGAGAATTGGGCAAAAAATTCATTGTGGTCCCAGGATCTTGCCGATACCTACAGAAACAGCCAGAAAAAAATTCACTTTCAGTCCCAGTGCTATAATCTAATACAATTTACATAAATCCTCACAAATAAAAAACACAATATGTTTGACTACATTCACCTTAAAATGTCTTTCTTAAGGGATCAGAAACACTGAAAGACTTTCCACTAAAAATAAAAAACAAACCTCACACCTCAAACAGACTAATTCGTATTAGTCATCTCAGAGCGTGAATAATTTCCGATGCGGGAAGTTACAGTTTTCATCATAATAAACCCCCAGCCTGACCTTTCTGTTAAACTCATAAAAAATTACAACAAAATAAATCTGAAAAGCTCTTTTTAAGTTTAGTTTCCAGACCTGGTCTAATGTGCTTCCACAGGCAAACTCCAGGTTGCTGAGGTGAAACTGAAGCACCTTCTCCTCCAGCTCACTGAATTGCATCCCAGACTCCTGGAGAAAGTTCTTCTTAACTTCTTGGACTTTTTCTGTAACGAGAAAATGCCACAGACACAAATATTTCCTGTTTCTGTACAGGAGCTTTGCTGAGGAGCACTCCTCCAGAATATGAAAGATCATCTGAAACATGAAGCCAATGTGAAAGTTAACCATGCATTGTATTGGCCAGCAGGGGGCGACTCATTTAGTTTAAAAAAGGACTTGCACAGAAGAAGTCTTAGGAAATATGATCCTACAAGTCAGTTGATCTGTGATCTTAGCAAACACTTCTCTGATGATTTTCTGATCTTATTTGCTAGTTTCTAGGCTTATTTAACACAATATTCATTTAATAAATTATGGTTCCTATTAAAATCAAACTGACAAAAAAAGCAGGGTGTGTTTTAGAGTGAGCAGCTGGACCTCACTCACAAGTGTCATAGTGGTTATGGCCATCTTTTATAAACAGTCTATGATTTTAGAACTACTTCTTAATAAAACAGCCATGACATCAGTATTTTATACACAGAGTTCAAAGTCCTGACTGCAGCGTAATTATTGGCTGATAAGTGCAAACACTAAGAAATATTTTCTAAGATTATGACCCAAACGTGATGAGGCAAGAGTAGCTTTGTGAGACTTTTCTTCTCTCATTGGGAATTCTCATCAAAAAGAATTAAGCAAAAGGAGCTTCAGTGAAACACATGATGACAGCACCTCCCAGTGCTGTGTCCTGGTTCTGCGACTTGTCCTTCCTCCATTCTGACACCACATCCAGGATCGCATTAAAGTGGAAGTCCATGCGCTTGTCAATGGCAGGGTCAGTGACCTGCCCTCCCTCCTGAAAGAGGTCACATCGCTCTCCGAGCTTGTGCATCTTGATGCCCAACTACAGGAGAGAAGTCACAAAAGGGTACCTAATAGTAGTGTTTTTTTATTTATCAAATTTAATATGCATTTAAAAAAAAAAAAAAAAAAAAAAATTACAGACAGTGGAACAGTGGTTCCAAAACTAGAGAAAACAGCGGGGCTAAATAAAAACAATGCATGTCTATGTACTGTGAGCATGGACAAGTCTGTAAAAAGGACTTCCAGGTAAACTTAAATATATACAACAAAACAAACAAAACTATGATCAGCATATCTCAACCCTAGGTTCACCATGGCAGGTAAAGAAGACTGAACACAGGTGGCACAGTCTCAAAATATTAACTTCTAAGAGTATGAACTTGGAGAGTCCCAAAGTGTCCTGTAACCTGTCCTTTCAATAATGCAACACTGAAGCTGCATTTCTGTATTCATTACAAAAAGGAATAGGGGTTTAAAAATATTTTGGCATTAAAACTGAAACTTTTGCAAAGCTCTGACTTAAGATTTATCAGAAATAGGTGAATTTCAGCACATTCATTCTTACCTGTTCACACATCAGGGCAATGGGGTTGTTTACACAGCCATTAACGATTTGAGCTCCTCGACCCGCAGTGACACCCAGAGAGGCATCATCCCACACCCGACCACCTATTCTGTCTCTCGCCTCGAGCACCACCACCTGTAAGCCCAAACAAACGAAGAGTATGTAAAACTCATCAGGGTGAAATACGCTCACAGAACAATTCATTAGGTACACCTGTTCAACTGCTTATTGATGCAAATATCTACTCAGCCAATCACATGGTAAAACCCAATGCAATTAAGCATGTAGACATGATCAAGACGACCTGCTGAAGTTTAAACCAAGGATCAGAATGGATAAGAAAGGTGATTTAAGGGACTTTGAACGTGGCATGGCTGTTGGTGTCTGATGGGCTAGTCTGTGTTTTTCAGTCTACTGGGATTTTCCCCACACAACCACCGGGCCCGAAAAAGAAAATATGCAGTGAGCAGGATTTCTCTGAGCAGAGGACATTTTCTTGGCACACTACGCCAAGTGTGCATAATACCCTCAGTTAGTAAGAACTGAGCATTTGTAAACAGTAAAACACCCCATATCTCATTCCCCATACGTTGTGAATACAAACAATGGTAGTAAACATAGTTTTAGATAGCTCTATATAACTTGTTTATCACTTTGACGTTCAGATCTATTGACTGACATTGAAGGAGAGGTCAAAGGTCAGATGTGACATGATATTTTAAATCTTTATATGGTACTTTCTATGTTGACAATACGCACCACGCTTACAAAAACCATCATTTGTAAGTTACAAGGCTTTGGTGAAAGTAGGTTGAATTTTAATGGATTGCTAACATAACTCCACTCTACGCCCTTATAAAGAATTCATTAAAAACTTTTAGAGCTATCATGTTTACAGAGTGAATGATGTGCACAGAAATACTACCAAAAACACAACCTTCTTGGCCGACAGCAGAGAAATGAAATGTTTTCATGGTCCTCATACAAACAGGAAACTTCCTATGCAAAATTAACTATTTGATCACAATCAGGGGAGATGGAACGAGACTCCAGGCGAGATGAGGATCTTTACCTGAGTGCCAAAGTTTTGCAGCTGGCGTGCAGCAGCCAGTCCTGAAGCCCCGGCACCAATGATGATAACATTTTTCTGCATAAAATCATAAAATGTACAAGGTGCTAAAAAACATAAGAAAATAAGTAGTAGCAAAAACAATAAAAACTTCACATGACATTACAGATGTGTAATAATCTTGTGTAGATGAGGACGCTCACAGAGCAGTATGTTTCTGGGAGCAGAGGCTGTTTTGCTGCCAGCACACCGGTGTTGATGAGACCCTTCCTGGTCATGAAATGGAGCACTCGGTCCAACTCCTGCACGCAGCGCACACGCACCAACCCACGAACAATGATGTGCTGGGCACATTTCTCTGAAGTCAGCACCTCCTTCAAAAACAGGAAGGAAAACAGGAAGAAAATCTAATTGTTTTATTTGTTTGTTGTTCTTTTGGAGATTTCTGTTCCTTTTTTGTAGGAAAAGGTGAAAAGAACGCATGCGCATTATATATTGCCTAGTTTAAACATATTAAACTGGTTGAGTTTTATTATTTGTACAAAGACAAATCCCATGACACCTCTGAATTTAAAATATTTTTCTACACTAAAATAAAATTTAATTAAAAAAAACATTGGTGATTCTGAGTGATCTTTTTCACCCTTATTTGAGATTTTAAATGACCCCAGTGGTCACTTTTGGCTTTGTTGTACCTTACAGTTCTTGTGCCAGGAGGCCAGGATAAGGTTACGCAGAGCCAGATACATGGTGGGATCGCGGGAAAACTCTGGAAACTCATAAAGCTCATCTAGCTCCATCATATCAGGCCGCACACACAGAGCCTTTCCGCACTCATTTGGCTGGTAGAAGGGCTGGAAGTATGGACACAAGCCTGGAACTGAGGGACATAATAATGATCAGGATCTCCAATGGGGACACAAAACAGTAATTATGTGTAAAAAAAAAAATAGCATGGTGAATAGTAGGTGCTTAAATATGGCATTTCTTCTGAACTCAGACTTACTTTGAGGCTGAGCAGCTCTGCAGTGATCCGCCCTCAGCTCGCCCAGAGACATGTTGCTAGAAGAACCTGATGGACTCATCCCCACACAGTCGGGGTAGTACGCAGTGAGGAAAGGGCTGGCTGGGCTGTCTTTAAACAGTGGCGGCAAAATGAGCATTGAATGCCACCAGCTGTCCGTCACCTCTGCCACTCTCTTCAGGAATAAAACAGCTCAGCATTAAACAAATGCAGTAACTTGTAAAGTTTACACACTGTCCTCAAACAGATTCTAGCAAACACAACTAGCTTACCAAGTCCTCTGGTTGGGAGCACTGGTCGGGTTCCTCGCTCTGTAGGCAAATGAGCAAGATTTTTATCAGAAAAATAGATTTTTGTCTTGATGGGGATCGATGATTATATCTTTCCCTCTTTACCTTAATGTTGTTGAACTTCATCCCACAGCGGTATGCTGCTGCTAAGGAGGCAGTGAGCTGGATCTCCTTGGTCAGCTGGCGCCACTTCCTGCAGTCGGGTTTGGTGCATTGAACCTGAAAGAAATGAACATGAGAGTATTTATGACACGTAGCTACATGTGTGAACAGTTAATACATGTATCTAGAACCAGATACATGTATTAACTGTTCACACATGTAGCTACGTGTCATATGTGTGAACAGTTAATACATGTATCTAGAACCAGAAAAGCTTCTTATACATACCCAGTATGGCAGCTGCTGATCTGCCATGAAAGCTTTAAGACTGGGCTCACTTTTCCCATTACTAGTCCACACTTTCTTCCACGAAGCAAAGGTCTCAAAGCCGTCTTTGTGACTGAAGTGAAGGAGCAAAAAAAAAAAGTTATTCTAATTATTTTGACAAGTAACTCACAGCTTCACAGTTTGGTAGTGCAGAAACAATGTAAATAGGTCTGAGGAACATGTGACAAGATTATTTCAAAAATAATGTCACTGAACCCACGGCTGTTTCAGGTTTGCGTGTATACAGCGATACATGCTTATAATTTAATGACTCAAAGCAAGTGGCAAAAATCAAACAGCACTGATATGGGGAAAGAAAAAAAAACTCAGATTAAATGTTATACACTGGTTTCCTCCCTTCTAGAAAGAACATTGAAGGGAAAAAAAAATAGAATAATATCAATCCATCCAATTATCCTTTCAGCAGCAGTTTCATTGACGTCTAGATTTCCCTCAACTAGGCCACCTCTTCTAGTTCTTCTGAGGGGACACAAAGGAATTCCCAAACCAGCCATAGGGCATACTTTTTCCAGCATGTCCTAAATTTTTCCTGGGATCTCCTCCCAGTCTGATAAGCGTGAAACAGATCCTAGATGTGCCAATCAGATGCTGAACCACATCATATGGCTCCTTTCAATATGGAGGGGTTCCCGCTCTAGTCTTGACTTGCTCCTGAATGATTAAACTGCTCACCCTGTCTCTAAGGGAGAGCCCAGATACTCTTCAGAAGACACTCATTTCCATTGCTTGTATCCATATCGGTTTCTTCTCTTTGCTTGCATTAATTAGAGAGAGTAGGAATGTAGATCCACTGGTACATTAAGATGTTTATTTTTTTCACTCAGCACTGCAGCCAATCAGTACAACATCTGTAACACTTTACATGATGCATTAATCTGACTGTCAGTGGATTGATGTGAAATTCTGAGCTTTTTAAACCACGTGTCAGTCAGAACAGTTGTTTGTTGAGGGTTCTGCAGTTTCTTTTCTTTTACACCTTTTAAATATGCTTCTTTTTGCAGGGAGCAGTTTGCTGTTATAAATGTTGTCTGTATGTAACTGTAATTGTGTGCCTTCCTGGTATGTTAACATTTATTTTTAAATAGATTGCTGCAAACGAGAGAGGGAAGCGTGCCACTAAATTTCTGAGATGATGGAAACCATAAAATATCCATCTTCTCAACTTAATGTAGCAGAAATCACTGTAAACAACTTAGAGGTGTTTTAAGCAGTGCTACAGAAACACTGTTGATATCTTTAGCCTGCATTTGTCTCACCTTCTGTAGTAGTGATCAAAACACTCATTGCAAAAATGCTCCCCACATGACAGATGATACCACCGTGACGTGTACCCATTTTTAGCACATCTGAAAAGAGACAAGAAGTGCTGTTTGAGAACTGTAAAAAGTGATATAAGTAACTATCTGATTTACCTGACATCTGATGTTACCTTTCAGATGCGCTTGCAAAACAAACAGGGTAGATGGCAGAACACCCGGCCTTCTCACATTTTCTGTACTTCTTCTCAGACTGGTCATCTTCTTCCTCTGTGTCTGTGGCTTTTCTTTTGCTCTGTAATCCAAAGAGAAAAATGAAATATCATGAGACTCACATTCATTCCTATGTCCAATTCACAATCACAATTTAACGTAACATACACTCCAAGACAACCACATGCAGGCCAACATACAAACACTACATGGAAAAGCCGTAGCCTAGCTTCAACCCTAGGATCTTGTTGCTTTGACTGGACAGTTCTAACTAGCCTTGGTTTTTAAAGTAATTTCTTTGAGACAGACTTCAGGAACACATAATATATATAGAAATACATATTCTGACTATGGGCATAAATTGAATTTGAACAATGTGGTGCACATATTATATATGGGGCTTAGGAATCTCCCTGTAAATTATGGGATTTGGTTAAAGTTAGCTGGAGAAGACTAGAAATAATGAAGGATTTCAAGTACCTTGGTCCTGTCATACTGTATCAAATGAAAGCTCAAAACCTAAGGTTTTGGCAAGGATAACACAGCTGTCATAGCAAGCGTTACGGGAATCTAGAGACAAAAACATCTCTCCGATCCAAAGTCTACCTGCTGTGCTCCGTTGTCTTTTGAGTATCAGTAGTGTCTTCTTACGGCAAAACCGTAAGAAGAATCGTAGCATAAATTGAGATGCTACAGGAAGATCTCATGCCCAAAACCTGTGACAGGTATAAAAGGTCTGCATAATTGCTTTGCAACTTGAGATGGTATAGAGAGTGTCTCTGGTTTTTCAGGCCTTGTGAAAATCATACTGCAAGGAGCAGTTAAGTGAATGCAGAGACAAAACAGACAGATTAAGATTATGGGTGGATAAGATCTGTGAACAGGTAGGCATGAACCCGACAGAGACCCAGAGAGTGGTGGCCCAACAACCTCAATAGAGGTCAAGGGGCAAATCCTCATAACTTCATGAGGTGTGTTGGTGGTATGTTGACTAAGACTTCTACGTCTACATCACTGCCAGTCAACTGGCTTTAAAAAGTGCTTTGTTGATGAATTGCTTAAACACTGCCCCCTGAAAAGTAACCTTCTAGTATTGATTGATTGATTGATTGGTAATTTATTTCAACATGTGAACAATATACAAGTACATTTAGAAAAGAAATGAGAGAAAAAAAATATACTATACAAATTACATACAAAAAAACATTCTGATTAATTTACATGTTGAAAGGGAGTGGGAAGAAGTATACACTTATTTAATCCCACCCCTGTCCCATAAATTATCAGTGAATATTTAGTCAGCTTCCTTACTGATATAATTTGTAATAAAAATAGTGAACAGATTTCTGATATACTATATACTATAATATCACATCATGAATTTTTTGTTTGTTTGTTTTTAAATAGAGACATTCACTTAATTTAAATATTTTCCTTTTCTTTATAGATCGAGAAGATCATATTTTTATAACTCTTTTTGAACAGTTTTATGTTTGGACATTGCTTTAATTCCATATTCAGTTTGTTCCATAGTTTCACTCCTTGAACAGAGTGAAACTATAATAATAAAAGCAACATTTACCTAAAACTGCACACCTGGAAACATTAAAAACCAAACTGAAACCTTTGTGTGACCCTACTTTGCATGAATGCGAACTGAAACTTAACCGAGATATAGTCATTATATTAACTCATTGTGTACCTTACCTGACCAGGTGGAGGGTTGTTGGTGCGCTTCACCCGGACGTTGACCTGCCTTCCTGAGGAGCGCAGTGTCTGTCCGTCCCCTGGTGACTCCCCGGAGCTCCTCTTCTTGGCTCTCCGTGCACCAGAAGCATTACCGGGATAGTCTTAACACCAATGACAACAATATAATAGTGACTGTGTAGTGCAGCTCGGGCCTCTATTAACGTCGACAAAATATTTATGACATAGAACACGTGTGCAAAAACATAGAATTCACTCAGGTTATAAATAGCTGAAAAAAGCGACCGAAACACGAGGCCAATTGGTATGTAAACATAGCAAAGACGCGCACATTAGCCAGCTCTTTAAATCTGCCCAACAACGTCAGCTGTCACTTTAGCACCTAGCAAGCAGCAGCGGCGCCTCTTTAGCACTGACCTGCGTCCGACAGCATGGCTGCCCGCGGGGTTTCTTTCAAGCCCTCGACGTCCAAGTGAAATTCTGAGACGCCTTTTTGCTTTTAATCGTTGTTTTGTCTCTATTTTATTGTTGTGGGGACGAAAATCAATGCGCTGTCGTTTCCAGAATACCACTTCCGGTTTTGAAGAGGAAATGGGCGTGTCGCTCTGATTTTTGAACTCTGCCGCTCTCCGTACTGCCAGGGTAACCATAGCAACGGCAGTACGCTGTCAGACTGGCAACATAAACGGAGAGAAGAAGAGGAGAGGTGATTGTTAAAAAGCTACATAAGTTCAGGCTGAGCATCGTTAGCACGTTTGTTCGAAAACAAAAACAGCAGGTATTAAAAAAGGAGAATGTTTAATTTTTTTTAAATTTTTAGCCTTTAAAAACTGAAGCTAGAAAGCGGTTCTAAATTTACAAATGGATTCGGGAAAAGTTGTGCACAGAAGAAAGCCGGGGATCCCTGTAATTGGTTTGAAAGCATCCCAGAAGAGCCACCGCCATCAGGAGGTGAGCAGTTTGGAAATGTCTCCACCGGGAAAGTAAATGACATTGTTAGAGTGTGATAACGCCTGATTTACAGGTATTTAAAGCATCAACAGCTGAACACAATAGTGTTGCTGTTAAATTGTTTCTAACTTTTCTGAGCATTTCAGAAATTGCAAATTATATCCCAGCCTAAACTATAACCTAAATTCCTCTCCAGGTTAATGCTAAAAGTCTCGATCTCAGTAAGGTGATTTGTCTTCTTGAAGATCCTTTGACAGTAAGTTAAAAACCTGAATGCCAGTCCTCTTTTTTCTGCTATTGTATTACACATATAGTGCATTTAATCCCCCTATTTTTACTAAAGACTAACTTGAAGGAAAGGCACCTTTTTGTTCTGAAGAAACTACTGAAGAAAAGCCAAATTGGCTTTGTATCCTTTCGGTTTTTTTCTCATATTGTAGACTGTCTTTCTAAGAAATCCCTCTCATGCGTCACACAGCGCAGCAGATTGTCAAATTTTCCTCATTATGGTCCCCTGCTGCAGTGATGGAAATAGATCTGCTCTCATACCATGTAAACACAAAACCAAACATTGGTCCCAAGGCTCTAATTTATCACAGCATCACTCTTTCTGTCAGCATTTTCTGTTCAGAAATAGGCTCAGTTATCACAATGACCCATCACCTCCCCTCCCTTATCGGGATTTAGCTCTGCATGAGTGAACAATCTGCCAAAAACTTCTTTAACTGTCTGAAGCTTTTAAAAGAACTGACAGCCATCGCAAAAATACTCAACATCTGCGCAGAGAAGGTGACAGATCACCCCGAATATGTGTCCATTCTGTGTGAAGCTCTTACAATTTGTAGGTAAGAAACCCTTTCAAGCAAACAGCTCATATTTTATCTCACAAGATGATCTGATCATCAGAGTGCTGCTGTCTTTCGTCTCAGGCTTCCCTTTCTGAAGGAGAAGACATCTGACGAGCTGCACTACGCTCAGGATGTCACAGAGTTTCTCTCTCATATGGGTAATAAAGGGCTCGCAGATTGGCCAGTCACTGCTGCTTTAAATACATATATATACAGGTGCAAATTATGTTGTTGGGTTTTTTTAAAACAAAAAGACAGAAAGTAACATTATTTGATCGTAGAGTGTTAAAAATTCAAAACAGGAACAAAATTGTGAAACATTTCATAATTCCAGCTTCTAATTTTGAAACATTTTTATTATTTTAGTTGGTTTTTAATGGTCTTGTTTGCAATACATGATCACATTTTTACAAACCTAATGATCGAAAGATTTCTGCTATGGCATGTTAACCTTACATGCTGCATGACATTCAAAACAAGCTAGCTCCCTCTAAAGATGTGAATTTTTAAAAACAACTCAGAAATATAGATTATTAAATTTTAAGAAATGTTTAATCATTTGAAGTTTTTGTTCTTCAGATGAGAATGACGACATGGAGCGCTTCTGAGTTGTGTTTCTCTTGGCAGGGTGTCTGATGAGAGTGTCTGATGCCGAAGTGAGGCAGCTCATATTTGAATGCGTGAAATCATTCTACAGCTCTGTGGCTCCCAAACAGATGCTCGATGGTACGGATGGTACCACACGAAAGCCTCGGACTTTCCCTTCTAACAACCGATTTTCTAGACTTTCACTAAGTGAGGCTCTGTCATGGCGTCTGTGGTGGCATGCTTGTGCTTTTCTTTGTCCTTTGTGTTTCTTCTCTTTTCTTTTCATTTGTTTTCTTCATGTTTTCTTTATTAGAATTGGTTAGATTTCATATAGATATGTACATGAGCTTACAGCCGTACCCAGTGTCCTATGAGGCTGTTCAGGATTAAGAGATAAAGTTTTTGAACACATTATAGCACAAGTTGAATAGATCATAAAATCTGTCAAATATGAGGCTGAAATAAGGATTGGTAAGTTATTTTTCTGATAATTTAAAAGAGTGTTTTGGGTAGACTTTCAAGAGGCATATCGCCAGTGTGAAGTAGGTGGCTGGTCAGTACAAGGGCTCATTTTTACTTATATATTTTGTTGTTAGTTTAGTCTTTATTAAAGTAATTGACCATCATTTGTTCCAGAAACTCATGTTTAGTGCGACTCTAATTTTTATTTTCATCTGAATCTAATTTGTGGGGGGTTTTTTCTGACCATGGCATGACTTTTTTAATGTTGATTCCTCTTTAGTTATTAGTGTAATTGTCTTGTTCCTTAAAGTGGACAATTTAATTTCTTAATTTCTGTT
The DNA here is from genome assembly GCF_965226115.1 of Aulonocara stuartgranti. NCBI lineage: Eukaryota > Metazoa > Chordata > Actinopteri > Cichliformes > Cichlidae > Aulonocara > Aulonocara stuartgranti. The sequence goes on from NC_138957.1 coordinate 29,573,738, forward strand.
TTATGCACACTTTTAGAATTTTTAATGATTTTTTTTTTAAATATTTTTTATTACTTTTGCAACAACATACAAAGGTAGTTTCCAATAATATGCTGTTGTAATAGAAACCCTTTTCCCCCACCCTCACCTCCCACTCTGCTCTCTTCCGAACAAAGAAAAAAGAACAAGCTCACATGAAATATATATACAATTGTACAATATATGGCATTTATACATAATTCAAGGGGAAAAAAAGAAGAAAATATAATCAATAAGAATATTTAATGATTATTTTTAACATTTCAAAGTTTTGGGTAATGAGGAGATTGTATGAAAAATTAATCCATGTTTGACAAAAGCCTTTTTTTCATCTCCTGGCTCTGTAAAGGCTGATAACTCTAATATGTTCATCTAAGTTGCACAACTCTGCATATAAGCATAGAAGCACCACCTGCTTCTGTTTGTGAGGGTCAGCCAATCAGGATGAGGTTGGGGTAAGAGGAAAAGGGCTAAAATTACTTGTTTTAAACAGAAGCTGATGTGAGGGATTGCGCTATGGCTGAAATCACCTTAATAAATCCACTTTAAATGGCTTATAATGATCTCTTAGCTTGTTTCTTCCCTGATGTTGAACCTGGCATTTAAACATTTATAGTTGTATTTAATAATGTTTCTGCTCTGTTTCCTCAGGCCTCCAGCCGACCTCTCCAGGCTACAGGCTGCAGCTGCTGGAGCGCAGTGAGCTGGCTCAGACACTTCTCCTCTCCATGGCCACTCTCGAAAACCAGCCCACCATCAAACTGCAACTCCTTCACATCCTTCAGATCCTCTCCAGCTGCTCTGGTCAGTCATTTATTTCAATGCAGAGCCAGTGAGGGAGGGAAGGGGAGGAGCAGATGACCTCCTTCATTGGAGAACGTAGCCAGCTCTCAAGAACATAAATCAGACTTTCGGACAATGATGATTTTAAGTGTCCTTAAAATAACTGGGTTATTTACTGGGTTACACACGTCTATGTTTCACTTTACAACCACAGATATGAACTGTTCGTCAATACTCCACGCACGAGGAGCAGAGACGGTATGTCTCCACATGAACGACCACGATCCGTCCGGCCAGGTCCTGTTCCGTTCTTCCGAAATCCTCTGGAACCTGCTGGAGAGGGGCAACAAGGAGGTGGTCACCGCTCAGCTCGGCACCCTGGAGTGTGTCCTGTACGCGTGTCCTCCTCATTTAAGATGCTTTTAAATGTGCACGATGTGCCTGATGGATGTAGAATCTTTTAAATGAGGCAGCATAAGGGAAAATTCCTTGGAGTTTACTTCACAAAAATTTCAAGATTTTAAGTACAATGTTTTTCTAATCTATTAAATGCCTCGAACAATCAACACACCTTTAAAAGACTAGGGAAGAAATACAGAACTACAATGAAATAAACATAACAAATACATCATTCTTTTGTTGTGTGTAATGATTTTACATAATTGAAATGCCTGCAGCTCTGATTTTAGCCAAACCATCATTTTTAATGGAAAAGTTTAATTATTTGTAATTCATCTGATTTCTGTTGGTTGTGTGTTCCTTATGTGGCAGGCCTTTGTGCTGTCATTTATCCTTTGATAGCTGACTTTTGGCTTTATTTGTTCCTCAGCTCTCTGAAAGAAGCATTTTTTCACCTGCTGAACACCGGCTCTGGACATTCAGACCTCCAACTCAGAAACGATCTGCTCGTGATCACAACTCTCATTGCAGAAAGTCCAGGCTCACAGCTTATTGTGAGTACAGGACAGTTTAATGAATAGTAATTTGTTACTTTTTTTCACCCACCGGGTGTTTTTATGAATTTCTTTAATAATTTGAGGTGTTTCTAATTTTCAGGAGAGTTCATTTGCCAAACAGCTTGTGGTTTTCAGCACATTTCCAGAGCGTGAGGGCACTCGATCCTTTAAATGTTACACACTTTTTTACAAATGACTTCATTATTCATGAATATGAAAATAAAACTGCTTATTTTATTTATGTTTTAGTGAAAAGTCACAACCCTTTGATCCGCAACCTGAAGCTCAGCTATAGTAACGAAGACTTGAAAATGAAGAAGTTGCTGTTGAATCTGCTGGTTGTTATGTCGAGGGACTTGGCTGCCCTGCAGGTCAGTCACACGCTCACCCAGTTATTGTTTAAGTTTGGATAACCTGTGTGATGACTCAGTTTTCTTCTCTCAGCTTTATAAAGAAGAACGTGTTGTTCTGGCTCTGCTGGCGCTCATGAAGCCGCCTGTCGCCTCCTCGTCTGAGTGTCAGTCGGGGTCACGACACTGGTCCGCTGCGCAAAAGGAGGAGCTCCAGCTGCAGGCGCTGGCCACCCTCGCCACCATCGGGCCGCTCATGTTGGAGGAGTACATTTCCTGTGAGGGGAGTACCTGTCTGCTACTCCTGCTGGACTGGTGTGTTGGGCCAGGTTAGGAAACACAAGAAAAACAAGACCAAGCAGAATCTGTACTGTATCTGAAAGGTTAAAGGTCAAGGGAATTGCAGTGTCCTATCAGAGTGTATTTGAGCCAAACACAAAGTCACTTATACACTTACTTTTTGTCATGACCATGATTTGCTACGCAACAGACATTTAAACAGCTTTTATCTCTTACACTTTATCATACTCTTCTTTTGTCTCTTAAAGGTTATTTTTTAATGCAACTGATAGTTTAACTAGTTTCACAGCTTACAAAATACCTCATAATCACACCCCCAAATCTAACCAAAAATAGCTCTTAAATAATACACATTTCAACTCCTCTCACATGCTTTTGACTTTTAATGAAGTATGTAATCCATGTAATACACACCTCATTAAATAAAGTCCAATGAAACATTTTCATTTGAATTTTTAATCAGGTTTTCTTTATCTGTATTTAGGAAATGGGTAAAACACTTGTTATATTTTAGATAATATCTATGCAGAAATATTCAAAGGAGCTTGCAAAGAAAATATATGCAGAAATATACAAAATCTTAAAGGGTTCGCAAACTTTTTCACAAACTGAACAATCAGTCAGTAACTATATTCTCTCCTTTATTTCAGATTCTTACTTTGGCCAGGGTCACAGCTTCCACGCCACCGGAGGCAGAGGCGGTAAGAAGGCACAGACGCGGCACTGTATCAGAGTGCTGAGATCGGTGACTTCTCTGGGTGAAGAGTCTGTAAACCAGGACCTCTGTGATCAGGGAATCATCAACCAGCTTCTGGGTGACTGGACTGGACACATGACACATGCTCAATATCAACATTTACTGTTGATGAATTCAGTAGAGTCAAAGCTGTCGTGTTTCCTCAGGGATTCTCATGCAGATAGACGCGGGTCCTGATGAAGATGATGTCGTCGCTCTGGAGATAAAGTCGGATATTCAGGTGATCCTTTCAACGCTGTGTGAGACCGACATGCACAGAAAGGTAAAGCTCATATTGCTAACTTAATAAAAGCGCTTAGAACTGGCTAGTTGGATATCTGGTGAGTCTGTGTTTGTTTGCTGCCTGTTCTGTTTCATAGGAACTGTTTGGCTCAGAGGGAGTTGAGATGGCGGTTCATTTTCTGAAAAAAGGCTCCGACAAGTTTTACAGCGGCCTCGGACACAACAAGCTCGTGCTCTCCACAGTGGACTGTGTGTGGTCAGTGAACTGCAGCACACTTTAATAGATTAACTGCTGTATTTATTCATACTTGTACAGTCATTTACATTTGCCAGATCCAGGCTAGAGTAATATGAGAAACCAGAAGTGTAACTCTGTTAGCCAGATGTATGATGATGTCTTTGTTAGGCATAATTTAATTGTATAATATAGTTTCTGTATTGGAGCAGATGAAAAACTCACTTCGATTTAATGGCATAACTGCCTTAGCGGACAAATGGGACTTGCTCAGTTTACATAATATGAATGCAGTTCAGCTCAGAGGCATTTAACCTCTTAAATCTGGGGCCTTTTGCTGATAAGTATTTTATTTTCAATTTTATTTTCGTTTTTCTGAAGGTTTATGCAGTAAACTAGTCATAATGAACATTAATCAGTACGACTTACAGTGAGCTTGGGAGTAGAGCAGGGCGATATGGCCAAAAATATTTATCACGATATATATTTGAAAATTTGCGATAACGATATAACCAACGATATAATTGATGCGAGACAAAATACAACTCCACAACATTACTAGCGCAAAAAAACAATCTTCCATTTATTTTCACTTAAACAAGAAGCTGGTTTTTATGTACATTAAAGCTTTATAAAAATGTAACAGTGCAAATGCAAATTCCTTGCTGAAAGTTTAACCAAAAGGCATTTCCAGTAGAAATGGGCTGACATATCCTGAGCATAACCATGTATAATATCCACTGAAGTTAAAAAGAGGTGCTTTGCAACATTAAACTGCAGTGTGCAGTACGTATTTTTCGGACCATAAAGTGCACAGGATTATAAGGCACATTAAGCGAAACAAAGCAGTCAGATAAATCAAACTTTATTAAACTCATTCTTCTTGCTTCCTCCACTTCTGTACCATTGATTCATTAATGGTGAATTCTCTGGCAGCTGCTCTATTCCCATGTTGTTGCAGTATATTAATGACTAACCTCGTATTGTGGATGGATTATCTCAGTTGCTCTCCTGACTGAAGATTGGTCCGTTTACAGCATCCTGCCATGCGATTGCATTTGTCTCTAACTATCAGGAACTTTAACGTTAACTTTTATAAGTGGAAAAGTGTTAGTGTTCGTCCTCCAGCTTCACTGTTTATGTTATGCTAACATAGCTGTGTCGCTAGCGATCACGTAGCACATCATTATATACCAGCTAGCCCAACTTCAGTAACCCTACAAACGTCACTGCTGTTTAGTTTCCTGTCTTCATTTATGTTGGAAGTGATAGCAGAGCTGTACGTTTGATTTTTTTCAGAAATCTCTCAGTCAGAACATGCAATATCATGCTTAGGTAACTAGCGAAACTAGCGAGCTAACTTCCGCTAGCTTCCTGCTAACTTCTAACTCCGTTAAATGTAATAACTTTTGTTTTCATGGATGCCTGGAAGTTAAACTTTATAGTTACACCTGGTAAAGCAGCAATGCTGATCGTTTTATTAAAGATGAAAGAATTTAGACAGTTTTTAACTCTAAGTGATGCTGCAGTGTTGTTTGACCTGAAGCATACGGAGTTTAGGACCCAGATTACTCCCAGATTTAAGAGCATCTTAGTCCGACAAATATGACAATAACAACGGCCGCTTGCATGTTCTGCAAAAAAATGTGCTTTGTTGTGTATCTGACGGACAAACACCAAACCAGTTCCACATCACGGAAGTTGCACCATTTTTACAAACCAATTCTGGTTCATCTGTTTCACTCAACAATCGGCCATGTGCGTATGAAAACAAAGGCACTGCGCACGCGCGTTTTACTCCCATTCTATCGCGATATTTCATTTTCCTATCGTTGCCTAACATTATACCGGTATTACCGTGAACGGTATAATATGGCCCAGCCCTACTTGGGAGTGGCTGCAATCATGGCACTGTAAGAAGGTGACAGATGTACTATGGTTGTTCGCCTTCCTTGACTCCTCACTCTAACCAGTGTTGCTCCCTGCCCAGGATGTGCACTTCCTCATAATTGAAAGATTGGCCACTGGCCTGCAGGTTCAATAGACTGCAGAGTCCCACCCCAAGGAAGCATGTCTTCTGTGTGTTTAGCGAGAGGTTGTTTGGTTTCCCTGATGCATGATAAACAGCAGTCCTCCTGGCACTTAATGACGTACACTATATTATTCTGTTTACTCCGAGAGACCTGGGGTCCTTGGAGTGGACCATTTTTTGGCGAAAGTGACAGAGATGCTGTGTTTTTCAAAAAGCCTGTCTCAGCTGTTCACATAAGGCAGGGGTATCCAACTCCAGGCCTTAAGGGCCGGTGTCCTGCAGGTTTTAGATCTCACTCTGGGTTAACACACCTGAATCAAATGATTATTTCATTACCAGGCCTCTGGAGAACTTCAAGACATGTTGAGGAGGTAATTTTGTCATTTAAATCAGCTGTGTTGGATCAAACACATCTAAAACCTGCAGGACACCGGCCCTCGAGGCCTGGAGTTGGACACCCCTGACATGAGGGATCACCAACAGTTTTTATGCAGGCAGTGATTAACCTTCTGGATCCTGGAGGATCCTGGAGGGGGGGACTGTGCTCTGAGGAGATGGTGCTGTAGCGTTCTAATAATACCCAATTTGTGCTCCAGAGACTGGTGAGAGTTATACCTTAAATACTGGGCTGTAAGCATTGGTTTATGGTACACATGAACTTTCAAAAGTCTCTCTATTACTCACAGTAATTTGTCGTTTTACTGTCCTATTTCATATCCTCCCTGGTGAACTCGATGTGTTTGTCCACAGAACGTGAGTGAATTGTGGTCCATATGAACAGAATCAACTTTCTGGGAAACATTATTTACTACTTTCTACAATATTACCTACATTTAATCATAGTTTTATCCATAGGCTATGGTGTAGTAACAGATATGACCATCAGCATGAAGAGGGTCAGTGAATTTTAACCTAATCTGGAGAAATATTTGATGTCTACCCCATTAGAAATAAAAGTACAGAATCTCGAGATCTGTTATAATGACCTCGAGTTCAGGTCATCATAACACTTGTTATACGGGTCTGATCTTGATTTTTCAGTTCTGTTATGGACCTGCGAGCAGCTCAACAAGCACATTTTTTGTTGCAATTACAAGCCAACTATCAGGGGTCTATTTTTTGTCTCCTACAGCTGAGAAAGTTTCTGTCTGTGCGCCTTTTCTCCCATCAGGTCGTGTGTCGTAGGCTGCTACACCACAGAAGATTACTTTCTGGTTAAAGACGGGGTGTTTCTTCTCCTCAACTTACTCAGTGTGAGTAAAAGTTTCCTGAATTTACTGTCGAGGCTATAAAAGTTTCCTTTTTTCTTCCTGTATTTTGTGATTAAAAATAGGATCTCAGCTGCTCTGTGTTAAAGCTAGTTCATACAAGGCAGCGTTCACAGGTAATATAAACGTCCTTTTCTCCTGCAGACAAGCCCCAGGTGTGTGCACGGTGTCGTCCTCGCCACCCTGTTAGAGTTATGTGACAACCCGAACACGGTGCCGTACATTCTGACGTGGAGGGACGGCAACGGACAGACGGCTCCGAGACTCCTGCTGCAGCTGTGGAGAGAGGAAGAGGAGGAGCTAGGAGTTCCTCGAAATCAACATGGAAGCATCGCAGGTCGGTCTGCGATGCTTCCATGTTGATTCAGATCATCGCACTGAGAACAGATTTCACCTTTTTCTTTCAATTAGATATCAAATCGAAATAAAGAACTTTATGTTTTTTAGATTTCTGCTGCACTAACAGGTAAATGTTTCTACTAAACTGCTGATGCAAATTTTTTTTTTTTTTAAAGTATCCTGTTAGTCTGTAATGTTGTTTTGGGGTCTTTTACGGGCGCCTCTGCTTTGTCCTCCACTGTCTGTGTTGGACTTCGACACACACAGCATTATTTCTTTTCCCAACCTGGATTTTATAAACATCTGATTTTTATCTGACATTTTTATGTAACGATAACGTTCTGTACCACTGAGCCAACCAGATGCAGGGAATGGTTAAATATAACTGGAAACAATGTAAATGAAAATACTTTTTTGTATGTTTTTGCATAGCTGATGGATTTTGTTTTTTCATCTCTCCGTCTCAGACAGAAGGTTTTAAAAGTTTTACATTTTGCCAGCAGGTAAAAATCAGATTTTAGGTCCTTTTGGCTCTGTAATCTCATATAGTTCTCTTTGTTATTTCTTTTATCTTGAAGATCCTCAGAGGCCCATCCACAGTCTTTTCCAGCTGGATGAAGCTCAGCTTTCATTTCCTGCTAATGTGCCGAGTGCTGCAGTATTGGAGATGTCAGAGAACCTGCGATCGAAGATTTACTCCGTCTTCTGCAAAATTGGTAACCAAACAAATTATTCAGTTTCATACTAAATGTAAAGTATTTATTAAGAAGATTTTGTAATTAGATTATTTGATTATTTATTATTTTCTTCTTTTTTTTGGGTTGTATGGAAGCCCCAAACGCAATTTCATTGTTCTTGACAATGACAATAAATAAATAAATACTAAATACTAGCCCAATTTCTTTGTAGCTCCTCCTATAGACCAGTTATACATATTTATTTATTTAGTATTTATTTTTATTAATAAAAAAATACCATTAAAACAAAATCCAGAAGGTTGTAAAACAAAAGGCTATTTTTACATGTTTCTTTTTGTAGTCTTTCAAATCATATTCAGTCTCAATTTGGCTTTTTTAAATGAAATTTATCACTTATTGATTGAAGATATTTTGAAGTTTTGAAATATCAGAGTAATAAAATGATATCATGATGTTCTGTTCAAAACATTCAGTTGTTGGGCACAGCTAATATTGTTATATTAAAAAGCAAACGGGAGTATTTGTGACTTTTTCCTTTTTCAGGGTTTCAGGATCTTCCTGGATTGTTGGGAAAAGATTATGTGACTCTGACCATCATCAGGAGATATCTAGACTTTAAGGTAAAAGTGAAGAGGAAATACTGTTGATGCTTCATATAATAGTTGCTCAGACTTACAATCTGTTCAAAGTTTGTTCAAACCTGAAATTAATATGAAGCTTTAGCTGTGAGTAGAGTAGAGATATTCAAAGTGAAAGTACAAAAGTCCTCGTTCAACAAAATACAGAGAGCGAGAACTCTGAGGGACCAACTTATTTTGTCTTACTGTGGCTGAACCAGCAGCTTAAGTTTTGGATACTCAGGCAGTGAAAGTCTGTCAGGAAAACAATCTATAAATAACCGTTAGTCACAGGGAGTAAAGACTTAAAGGAGTCTGGAGCTCTCTTAAAGGTTTCAGATGCAGAGGACATAAACCGAGATAAACATCAACATGTCTGTCTCTTGTGGTGCTGCAGGTCGGTGAGGTGTGGGATGAGATCAGCCGGGAACTGAGTCTGGAAGGCGGTAGGCCGATCAGCCCCGACCAGGAGGCTCTGAGCACCATCTGCAAGATCGCAGAGGACACGGCGAAGAGGATCGTGGAGGAACAAAACAGCATCCTGGAGCACCATCAGAAGGAGGACATCAGAGAAGAGAAACTCACATACACAGAGGTACGGAGTAAAGGAGTGGAAATAGCTTACATGAAAGTCAGCTTAAAATGTTTTTCTTTAACAAAAAACCCCAAAAAGACAAATTATATTACACAGATTGTTTTTTTTTTCTTCCTGAGCTACTATACAAATAATCAGATTTATTTTCACATGCATAATCAAACAAATTCACTCTTTTTTTTTCCTTTCTTTTTTTGTATGTCTAGTAAAACGTTTTCATTGTATGTTTGACTAGAAGCAGAGATCCTCTGGGACAATTTGTTTTAGTTGGAGGAGATCAGGCTTTTGCTGTGACTGCTCCGAAACTGCCTTTACATATCAGGACCTCTCCAACACTGGATACATTTAAAACTCGTTTAAAGTCCCATTTTTACTCTTTGGCTTTTAATAATGCTTATTAAAAGCCAAAGAGTAAAAATGTCATTATTTTGTCATTATTTTATTATTAATGATAAAATTCTTATTTTATTCTTATTTTTTTCTTATCTTTTATTTTACTTTCCTTTTAAATTTTATCTGATTATTTTATTGTTATTTTCTGGTCAACAGTTGTTGTTTTTAAAAGTGCTATATAAATAAAATTGATTTGATAGTAAAATGAATTCTGACTTTTTTCTGTCTTTATCGCAGATGAAGTCTCGCTGGAAGCAAAAGGAGTTCATGGCGAAGTCATGGGAGGATTATGTTTCCAGAACTTCAAACTATGAAGCCCTGAAGGTTTAAAGATTTTTAACTATAAATTCTATCCTAATAATAATAATAATAACAATAATAATATCTAGATTCTCAGTATAAGTAGTAAGTGTATATTTTTGTTATGCGCTTTGTATACAGGAAGTAAAAGCACAGAGGGAGAAGTACGCCGAATCATCCAGACCTAAACCAAAGCACGAGGACGCTGCTATCCGCCCTGCTGAGGTCTTTACACTTAACCTTTCGTGACTTTTACAGGTCACCCACTTAATTGATTAAAATACTTAAATCTCATATCTTATTTTCACAAAATGGAGCAAAGAAAAAAGTCTGTTTCAGGTATAGCTCATTTTCTGGTTCTGAGAATGAGCATTTTTAATGCATGTAATGAATTTCAGCTTAATTTGGAGTTTGTGGCTTAGAAAGCATCTCTGAAATTAGTTTTAATAGTAGATAAATCCTGACATTCAGGGGCCCAATAACATAAATGAAGAAGATGAATGAAAATATATAAGATGAGATTAGACGTACTTTATGTTACGGTTTGGAGGAGGACTCAAGCGCAGGACTCCAGTTCTGATGCTCACAAGAAGGATTTATTTACAATTCACCAGGTGTATATACAAGAAGGTGCGGGGGGTGCTATATACAGCTGAGTGAGGGAAGAAGGGGTCTCCAGGGAAGTCCAGGGGGAAAGCACGCGTTCTTCAAATCATCCACACACACGATCACAGGCTTACACTCCGACACTGCCACACGGGAATCACACGGGGGAAAATCCAGGAAGCTCTGTAGACAGGGAGACAGGGTTAAGTACGACGCACAAAGGAAAATACTCTTAACTAGACTTGCTGTAGCTTGACATCACTAATTAATAACTTCAGTAGATCTTAACTCTGCACTAATAATGCACAAAGCACAAAATGATCATGAAGTCAGCTTAAATACGCAGGGGGTAAGAACAAATGGTGGTGAGGAATTGGTGTACCGGTAGTTATTATGCAAACTTTTAATATTTTAAGGTGATAACCAAATATAAATCTGAAGTTTTGGTGAAATGTGATGCCCTTCAGAATATGCTCTGTAAAGAGTTGTTAGATACAAAGGAGTTTCTTTATCTTTAATTCAGTTCTTTTCCTGTTATTTGTGAACAATGATCAAAATTTTAAAAATTGAGGAGCAACTCGCTGTAGTCTTGACGTTCTGTTTCGGTGTGTTTCAGCATTTCATCGGACACGTCGTTGGAGTGGAGAGCACGGACGCTCAGGGTCCGGCAGGAGTGAAGGTGACGCTGGTAAGAACGCCGGTCAGAGCCCCAAGTCAGGACAAAGGAGAACCAACAACACCAAACCCAGACTACTTCAGCACGGCGTCTTCTGCAGACTGACGTTACCGAAGTCACTCTTAATACAAGGCATTCACATTGTCATGTCACAGCATTTATTGTGCTGTATGCTCATAAAATTAAACTGCATTAATGTAAAGACTGCATTAAGGTGTTTTACAGGAATTATCAAGATACATGAGTAGAGCAGAGGGGTCAGAAAGTTCATTACAACTTAAAGTGAACTTTACTAGTTTAAAGCAGTCCAAAATAACTGAGTCCAATCGGCAAGAAGATACATACGGTTTTTTTTTTTAAACGGGGGGAAAAAAGGGCAGTGAAGGAGTGACTCAGTGCAAACAACCCACACTAAAAAAATAATATTATAATACTCAAAAATGCAGACTTTAAGTAAGTTAATTATGCAAGGTTTTTTTTGTAATTTTGTTACAAAGTGAAATGTTAAACATTAAACTTAATGGTTAAATGAAATTTACTTAATTGGTGTGCATTCAGTTTATACCAAGCATGTTTACCTTATTGATTAATAATTTGAATAATTTGCATTTTACTCACAGTTATTGCTTCATATTTATGAGGACAAGTACTATTGTTTTGAGTGCAAGGTGTAATTCTAGACAGAGTGATGATTAGGGATTAGACACAGGTGGAGACTCAAAACTCCAGAGCAAAACAGAAGGAAAATGAAGAGAAAACAACCTAAAGGTATGGAAGTTTGTATCCACCATCTAAAAAACACAATTTGGGGTTGCTAACTTAAAAAGAAAATAGCTTAAAATTGTACCTTTGCTCTGCCTGGCAAAATGTTTTTTTCTTTTTCTGTTGCAGAAACAAGCTTGCATAAAAAAGACACGTACTAAACACAGAGACAAGAAAACTCACATTAAACATGAACCCAACAGCATTAACACAGAGACGAGAACAGATTGGGACAATCTAAACTCAAAATAGGAACCGAAGCAAAATACAGACCAAGATCTAAAAACTAAGGCTAGAACAAGAAAACCAACTTGTCAGGAAGAGAAAACAAGAAAGATAAAAGAAAAATAATTCAAGAAAGCTGCTTATAGTGTTTACATTTCTGGTTCCTGTGGCTCTCGAGGGATGCAGCAGATGCAGACGTGAGGTCACTCCATGTGTACAATCAACACCTTGTAGTCTAGCCCACCACCCCAGCCCTTTATACACACACAGTCTCTGTCCTTTCAGACAACGTTACACTGGCTTACTTTAATTTCCTGAAGACTTATCTGAGCCATAACCAGACTATTATATTTTTATTTATTTACATATTTTTCAAGTCCTCTCAGTGCGACTGTGAGAAGCAGTAACTTGGCTTTCCTTTGGAGCTAACATGACTTATTTCGGTGCACAGAGCATTCATGTACAATCTGTTTTAAATTCAAATTGTTGTTTTTTTCCAAATAATTATGGTTTTTGTATCAAAACTAATAAAGTAATTAGATTTATTAACAATAATCTTTAAATCGTTAAAAATAAAATTCTAATGTTTTGGTATGTTTTCATCCTGCATTTATGTAACCACTCCTGCACCACGAACAAAGAGAGCCTGAACAATCAATGTGGCCTCATAGACTCCGCTGCATTATGTAACATCACTTTACCTTTAAACATAATAAGCCCACAGTGTAATTACATCCACTCGAGGTTAACGCTCTCATTAAATGCTGCAGTTTTTTTGGCTGTAAAAATTAAACTTTTTACTGCTGGGTTGTTAAAAAGTATTTTCTCTTTTATGGGTTACATAAGTGACTGCAGTGCATTAACACACATGTTCCTTCAAGCGTGCAACATGCTGCACAGAGCGACCTCTTCTTCTTCTCCTCCTCTCTCCGCTCTCACCCGTTTCACTGGCTGGATGGCCAAATCACCCCTGACAGGCCGGAGCTTTTCATGCGGCGCTGCGAGTGTTTGTGTGGCACACTGTACAAAAGAGCAGGGACACACAGGACCCTCTTCAGCACGTCAGGCTGCCCCCTGTTTGCTCAGACTGCCGAGGGGCTTCACGGGGCCGGAGGTCCGTCTGCCATCGATGAAGGCACGTCTGGATCCCAACTGGATGCTCATCAACTCCACGAGGACCTCCTAACTTCAAACTGTGAGGCTGATATGTTTTACCTGAAGGCTGATGACGCTGTGGAGACACCAACAATAAATGGCTTATAACACATTATAATGAAGCTGTTAAAGTGATAAAGTAAAAGTTTATATAATTACAGCTTTTACTGTCATCAGTTAGCTTCTGCTTAAGGCAAATACGTCCAAAAACATTTTAAAATGTGTTATAAACTGTTTATTAAAGGGTCACACAGTGTAAGCCTTAGAAATACTAAACAAGAAGACTTAAAATAAGGTATTGATATTAATAAAAAATTTATATCCTCAAACATTTCCTTGCTTTAGTGGCTTTGAAACTGAGATGTGACAAAACTTATGTCAGGCTGTGATATCAGTTTGAATTACCTCAATATGACTAAACTAGTTGGGTTAAAGACAGTTTTATGTTGTCTGCAACGTATTAGGTTTGTTACAATGAATAGCTCAAAATAAAATTTAAGTGTTCATTTCTCCACAGAGATTTACTTCTCTTGAGTATGGTTTAAATATGTATCTATTAAAAACATCCTCAAATAAACCAGGCAGTTCAAAGTGAGGCAGAAATCTGTTTTTAAAGTCACTGATTTCCATCAAGAAGATTAAGTTCTCCTTGAGATAAATTGGAGGGTGTCACAGCAGGATAAATGAGATGTGGAAGAAAAATGTGTCTTTTCCCTTTATTTTTCTGTGAAATGCATCTAATTATATCTTTTTGGGCTTTTCCCGTCAAACAGTGAAGGCGTCCAAAGCAACCATAATATATTCAGCCAGTTTGCCAGACACTGAGTGAGCCTAGTCCTAAATTAAAAGAAAATTTCACGGAAGATCACCTCTGAAAATTGTTTTAAATCTAAGTCCATGTCTGGGAAACTGAGCCATACTGTCTGCATAAATCTCATCTAACAATGCTCACTTAATGAAAACAGTAAGAGGGATGGGAGTTTTCCTCTCCTGCAGGAAGCTCCTCTCCCGTCGGAGAAACTGAGGCAGCAGGAATGATGATCAGACTGGGAAGACTGACACCGGGATACTTCCGCCTCCTCCAGGTTTGTGACTCTTAATTCCTGATTACATCCATGTTTCATCATTAAGTGGTTCTTCATCAGTAAACGTGTGTGCACAGAAAAGTCTTCTAGCTGTTGTTATCATAAAGCAAATCTGAGTCTGAATGAATAATTTATGGTTTCTATACATTTTTAATAGCGATACTTTAGACTATGACAAACAGCAGCAGTGGACAGGATGTTCAGAAAGCTCCATCTCTGGAGGGTTTATGTTATATAAGCTGTTCAGACTCCAGCAACAGAAAAATAACTGATGCTGTCGTCCTGCTCAGTTCTCAAAAGTACCAAAAATGGTGGTGAGGTAGGTGAGTAGATTTAATGTTTACCTTCATAAAAAATGAGTGACTTCTTCTTTAGCCTTTACTTTATATCAATTTGATCTTTAATCGCTCACAGATCAAAGACACATCAGTGGTTTTAGGAAAAGTTTTCCCTCCATTGGCCCATCGGGCGATTAAATCACACTTTTTGTGTCTAATTTAATTCCTTCATATACTGTTAATTTAAGCTATATTAAAGTAGTTGAAAAAAACTGCAGTGAAGCAGGTTGTGTCTGGTGGTAAGGAGGTAGGTCTGTCACGCCTAAAGGGTGGAGTTATGCGGACTCCTGGGCGTGTCCAACAGATGCACAGATGACAGGTTATGATGTTTGCTACTGTAGTGAAGTTGGAAAGGGTTTAAAACTTGTTACTTTAACAATGATTAGATTTTATTAATCCACTCTGAAAATAAAAAAATGGAAAACTAACTGAAGACATGCAGAAGAGACAGTGAGGCAAAGGACTGCGGGGTGAGACGGCGCTGTGTATACACAGAAATGCAATCGGGGATGTGAACACAGCAGTGAAAAACAAGAAGTAGGTGCAGACAATCAGCACAATCACAGGGGAGGACGTAAAATGTATTACGAGTCACGGAAGATGACTTATAAAGTAGAACAGGAAGTAAGCAATCATAACCAAATAGTGAAACACAAACGTAAACTTAATATGAGGAAAAAATCTGAGCAAACTAATAAACTCTGATATATACAGTAACTCGAAGAAAGACCTCAAGACTGAAAAGACTAAAGAAATACAGAATGACAATGTAAAGAAACAAACTAAGATCCAGTTAGAGGGTATTTATTAATAATAAACGAGAAATAGTGCTGGTCCACGGGGAGATGGAGTCGGTTATGGAGGGTGCGTGAGGACTGATTCGAGATCACGATTTGGTCATTTGTGTTGGTTATTTTTACATTAGTGAAATGTTACCAGGAAAATAAAGGGATCAGGATTCATTTGTGTTCTTTATGCCCACACATTTTTATTACCGTTATTAGTGCTGTTTTGTCAAAGCAAGCATTTGTGCCCTGACACACATTGATGAGATGAATCTGTCACTTCCAACTCATCATCATCAGTGGTAAAAGGGTTAATTTTACCCCAAACCATGACCTTTCCTAAACCCAACCAAAGAAGTTATATATGATGTAAGCATCACATTTATCATCCCGGTTATCAGTCTCATTTAAGGTGTGGAAATTAAAGCACCTTCTGGGGCCTTTCCTTTGTTTTATTGAATTTAACTTTATTGGACAGCGTGAACATTTAAAGCTGTCATCAGCCAGATGAATTATTACCCAAGTGGAGCATTCACTGAAAGCTTTAGTGTCTCACTATAGCAGTCCCTAGGTGACTGAAAGGAAAACACTCAGTGAGGAGTAAGAATATTTTAACAGCCTTTCTTCACCTGTGTGTCCACCTCGTCCACAGAGGCAGATGTCGGGTGAGGTCCAGATTCAGCCGCAGAGCAGCCTCATCGATCCTATCGCCATGACGATGGCCGCGGTGGGGATGGGAGTGTCTCTGTACAGCGCCAGGCGGATGTCAGAGAGAGTCCAGCTGAAGCGGCCAAACGCCTGAGAGATCTCACCTGTTCACCGGTTCAGTTTCTGCGGTTCATGCGACATGTGTTTGTGAACGTCAGAGAAAGTCAGCGGAGGAGGAGTGTGTTTATGTGTGTGGGTGTGTCTGTGTGGTGCTAGAAGGAAAATCTAAGTGTCCCCGAAGGAAAATGTGAGTCGGTCATCAGCATGTCACATGTGTGAAGCTGTAGTTTGATAACCCTACGTGTTGTGTGCAGGATGTCTTTAAAAGGAGTGCGTATTAAATCAGAGATTTGTACTTTAATTCAGTTAATCATCAATTAACAAACAGCATTAGAGTTTAGTTTTAATTTAAAAATGTGTATAATACAGATGTAATTCAATTCAATTTTATTTATATAGAACCAAATCACAACAAGTCGCCTCAAGGTGCTTTTTATTGTCAGCTAAAAATCCTACAATAATACAAGGAAAACAGAGAAAAGCCCAACAATGATTAGACCCCCTATGTGCAAGTGCTTTGGTGACAGTGGGAAGGAAAAACTCCTTTTTAACAGGAAGAAACATCCAGCAAAACTAATGTAAGTTGAAAATCTTACAAAGTTATTTTATTCATTAATATTAGTCACAAACACACCCTTCCAGGCATTTCTGATAGTTTTTATATAAATTATTAAGCAGCATCACATCTGAGTATTTCTTCACTAATCACACTAAGCATCTTCGAAGCATCTTCGAACGACTTACTGAAGAAAATGTCTGTAAATGTAAGATGCTAACTCAGAGATATCTACACTTCTTTGTGCGTCTAATAAAAATGTTCACATTTTCTGAGCTCTGTGTGCAGACTAATGTTTTCAAACAGCAGACTGCAGTCCATTCAGGTGCTTCTCGGCTCAAGGACAACAAGCCTTTAAAGCTTAACAGGATCGCACCATTCTGTCCTGTAAAAGCAGACAGGACAGACACATCAGTCAGAATGTTTTCAAAGCGCTCTCTGGTTCTCAGGCTTCATCCATGTGGAAACGGTCTGAGGGGAAACGGATGCTGTCAGGCGACTGCACAGTCTGTATGGGGTGATTAATGTGACTGAAGCTCCAGCAGAGGAAGTGATTTTACTGCAAGGCGTGAATCGTGACATGAGTTTATTTTCAAATCGACTGATTCTTCGGTCTCACATGAGTTTGTCAAATGGTCCGGGATGTTGGGATGAACAGACTCCCTTTTCCGGTTCTCGCTTTGGGTGACGCTTTGAATCGGTTTTTTCCAATCAGGCCTGGGAGTGACTCAGAGCTGTAAAGGATGATACCCAGTAATAAATAGGGGAATTACAATATCACTGCTGATCTAGATGACCGAGCCCTCCTGTGGGTCACTGCATGGGACTTGTTTCTGTATCATATCAGCACATCTGCCTCCAGATGGACACCGAATAACACCCTGTCCTTTTCTGTGTCTCATTCCTGAACATAAAGACATACAAAACCATAAAATTGATGCTTCTAATATAGATCGAGATTATATTGAAAGAGCTTCTAGGAAATTTAGTTAGTGCCTGTTAACTGCATGGTGATCATGTTCATCTTAGAATTGACATTTCAACATCTCTGGTGTTCATAATTTTATTGTTTGACTTTCATTTGTGAGCACAGAGTGTAAATAAAAGTTGGATCTTTAGCCACTGAGGCTGTTTGTTTGTGAGGACAGAGTTGTGAACTGAGGAAGAGAAAACACAACTCTTGTGGTGTGAATCACAGAGCAGCTGTGCCCTGTTGTTTCCTTCTGATTGACTCTAATGGGACGACAAATTACAGAATGAACCACATGCTGTACTCAATAAGATAACTGAAGAGCAAACTGAGACCATGATCTCTTTATATTAACTGTGGTCATAAATCTTATGTTTGTTTGTGAGCAGGGCAAACGTCTGAGTCTGCAGACCCGCAGAATCTAAAATAATTAGGATGATATGTGTAGCCTTCACTCAGATTAAAAGATTCCTGTTTATTTACCTGTTCCCTCACTGACTTTACCTCGCTCTTGTCCTCCTTTACTCATCGTTGATTCTCTCATCTTCTTATTTTGAGTTAGTTTAACTTTATTTAGTTTAACTTTATTGATCCTAAAATAAGTGGGAAATGTAATCACTTATATTAATAGTCATAATTAATAATCCAGGTCCTGAAAGGTGTACGTAAGATGTGCATACTAACAATTTCCCTGTGCTACATCTCTCTGAAACTACTCGCCTTGCAGTGCCAGTGCAAGTCTCTGGGTGTTGCCACAGCTTAATTGCCAATTGTTTACACCTGTTGTGGTGTGGAAAAAGGCATGCCTGAGGTCAGCCACCCCACCTGGATTGTTGGGAATGCATGATGATATTTTGCCTCACCTGTGTAAGAACTGCCTAAAACTGATACGTGAGTATGAGCAAATGTCACTGGAGATGGCAGACTACAGGAACTACCCGAGTTTCAGCTTCAGATGCAGACAAACAAACGCAATCGATGTGTTTAAATCTAAAGCAGAACGGATTCAATGATTCAATGCAGATTCTGATGAGGAAGGTTTTCAACAGGTTATTGAATTCACTGAGAAGGCTCATCCAGCACATCATGAAGTCATAGCCTCCAGGGAGAAGTTTGATGTACTTCAACATACTATAAACCAGGACCTCGGCTGCAGGCAGAGCAATGTATGCCAGACTCGCACTGAGGATGTGGATGAGTGGGTGAAGAGTTTGTCTAATAACCAACTAAAACAGAGAAGAATAATTCTTGTGAAAGGTAGGTGTACAGTTTTATTAAACCCGACTGATGAGAAAATTATTCTGAAATAAGCCCTGAAAATAAGGTCCAGGTGGTGGCTGCAGGAAAAGGGTGGCACGATCTGAAGCAGATGGAGCAGGACGCTGCTACTGACTGGACCTCATGCAACAGATTATACCCAGGGAAGCTACAGCTATGGCTTACCACAAATCCACAAACTAGGGGTGACTTTAAATACCTTCTCCAGGAACAAAAGGCAGTACACAGCTGTTTCACACCTTAAGGTTCAAACTCCCTTGCTACCTACCAGAGTCCTCAAAGAGACAAAAGACTCTTCCTGTGGAGTTGCCTGCTTCCCCCAACTTCCTTACTAGACCCCCACCATTTGTCTTACTGTATGAGTGTGAGACATGTTAAAATCCAGTGGCACCAAGGTATCATACAATAAAATAATGTGATTAATACATAACTAAAAGAAATTCCTATACATGCCCCTTCCTGATTTCTTATGTTTTAACATGTTTGTTACACTTACATGTTTACAATTTCAAATGTTAACACAGATGTTCAGAGTAAATACAGATTGTAGTTTTTTAAATGATGATTTCATTTAGTTTGGGGAAACAGCTCTCCAACTTTACCTCATGTAGAAAAAGTCATTTCCTTCTAAACCTAATAAGTGGTTTTGTCATCTAGCAAGAACTGCAATCAAGCATTTGCAATAACTAATAAAAAAAGCACTTGGGACAATTGTGTTGGTGACAGCTTTTGTTATAATATCAATAATATTTATATGAATATGGGATACTGTTACATGTTTGCATAGACTTTTGTGAAATATGGAGACACTCCTGGCATTATATGAGCAAAGTGAGACTCATTTTTTAGGGTTGGTGGAGATGAGTGTGAAGATCCAAACAATCCCTGTCAGTGATGGAAAAGCTTTGATGAAAATATTTGGTAAAAAGTTCACCAGCATGAAGGAAATGAAGTTTCACACTTTCCTTAGGAGGAGCCCAGCACGCCTGCTTAAAGAAAAGGAAGTGTGCCGATGTGGATGCTTGCAGCGACTGCTGTATAGAGGCCATCCTGCTACACATGAAACACATCAGAGTCACAATTGTTATTTTAGTCACGTGTTTGTTTATTATCCTTATTGTTTTATCTGGGACTGTTTGCAGACATCTCAGAGAGAGGAGACACCAGCATCTGAACAGAGACTCAAACCAGCAACCTGCAGCTCCCTGCTTGGCTGCTCCAGTTTTCTCCTCACTCATGTTGCCCACCAGTGATTTCTAGCTGCCCACCCACACAGCAGAAACTTTATTAATCCATGTGTAACACCCCTAATTTACCTATTATTAAAATTATATACCTTATTTAATTTGGAACCTAATCTAAGAAGTAAAACTACAGAACAAAAAGTCAGAAGTGCAATGTAATATTGTACTCTTCCTGGTGGCCGGTTTTGGTCTTCCACTCCAGCAGGTGGCACTTCGCTTCGAGCAGCCCGTGAAGGAAGAGAGGAGCGGGTGTGATCAAGATAGAAATCCATGTGATGAATGTAACTTCTTAGAGTTGCACTAAAAGGGGAGGAAAGAAAATCGAGATCAACTAAAGACTCAGGTGGGTTTAAACCACCTGTAAAACCTCCAGCTGATGGCAAGAAGACAGCGTTATGCGTGATTTTAACATGCCTGGAGAGTTTGTGCGTAAACGTGCGCGCTTCTCCGTGCCTCCCCAAGCTCTCTTCCCATCCTATCCTCACCCTCATCTTCCTCGGATCTGAGCAGCAGCAACAGCAGCCGCGGCGGTCCATCCTTCAGACCAGCTGAAAATGGATCCAATCCGGAGGAGCTCCACTCTGCGACTGACGGGGTTATTGTGCCTTTTATTTCTCGTTTTCTTCTCTCGTGGCTTCGCGAGTCATGATGTTGTTTCAGAAAAATCATCCGGAACGATACAAGAGGATTCCCGTAGCCAAGCAAACTCCACGGCTCATAAAAAGACTTTCCCCGTCCTCTCCTTCAACTATGAACATGTTAGGACGCCCTTTGAGATCTCTCTGTGGATCCTCCTGGCCCTGTTCATGAAACTTGGTGAGTGTCGCTCTAATGAAGCAACGCAACATGAATAAATACGTCCTTCTAAGCTGACTTCTCAGGCAGCTTTCAGAAATTATTTAAAGTCCAAGTTTATTTTGTTGTTTACTTATGCAAGTTCTATTGAAGATGCGATTATAAAGGTGCAGAATGCTCCGATACAAACAAGCTGACCGATTTCCAAAGCAAGAAGCCTCAGAGCTGCAGGTCTGCACCAATGAAGACGAGCATCACCTTTTATGGTTCCACTGTCTTCACATTCTTTAAAGTTTCAGTCATCTATTTACATTCTTTTTATCTGTTTATTTTCTTTATCTTTGTGTTGAAAGCGATTCAAGAAGTTTGTCCTTGATGATGTTGTGTGTCCTTTTCCTGACCCGAGTGCTGTAAATGTCCTGTAGTGGTGGGAGGGGTACTCAACAGATGAGTTGTGCTGGAGAGCCTTCCTGTCCTGAGTGGTGTCGTTTCCATACCACACTGCGATGGAGTTTGTCAGGATACTCTCCACTGTGCATATGTAAAACTTGCTGAGAAGTTTGGAGGTTAATCCAAATTTTCTCAGCCTCCTTAGGAAAAAGAGTCGTTGTTGAGCCTTCTTCATCATCTGCCATGTGTTATGGGTCCAGGTGAGAGCCTCACTAATGTGGGTGCTGATGAATTTGATGGTCTTCACCCTCTCCACCTGAATCCCGTTGATGTATAGTGGGGCGTGCTGGTCTCTCCTCATCCTCAGGTCAATAGTAGGTCATATCTGGCCTTTTTGTAGCCCTCTGCGTCACCAGAGGTAAATGCAATGGAGCGTGCATGTAGCATGGAACGTACCTCACAGTTCAACCATGGCTTCTGATTTGGATATGTTTTATAGCACTTGGTGGGGACAATATTGTCAATGCATGTGCTGATGTAGCTGGTGACCACTGATGCTTATTCCTCTAAATCCACAGAACTGTCCTCTCTCATTGGAGCAGTCTTAAACACACCCCAGTTTGTAGCACCAAAGCAGTCCTGAAGCGCCGAATTAGTCTCTTCACTCCAAACTTTAGTAATTTTACTTACTCACGGGGCTCGTTTGAGGAGCTGCCTGTATGCTGGATAGAGAAACACAGAAATGTGGTCAGACTGTCCAAAATGTGGGCGAGGCACTGTATGCGCCGCTTACATTGCTGTAGACGTGGTCCAGGATGTTGTTATTCCTTGTCGGAAAGCTCACGTATTGATGGAAAACACAGAAAACACGCAGTAAGCTCGTGTTAATCCATCATAAACAACTGCAAAGCGAAAAACTGTTTCAGTATAAATGACAGCTGCTTTCGTTAAAGAGGACATATTCTACTCATCATCTTCTATATAATTTTATTATTGGACTCTATTAGAGTAGCTTTGCATGATTCACGGGTCAAAACAAGCCGTGTCTCCCTTCATGCTCAGTTTAAACCAGCTTCTTCTGATTTCTCTCTCTCTGAGGAAGGGTTTGGACACCAGGTGGGTTTGGCTGACCTCATCACTTGAACCTTAATATGAGCATCCACCACAGGGTCAGTGTGTATATATATGATGGAATAATGCAGAAAAACACAAGTCAGCTTTACTGTCTGGTAGTTGCACCAAATAAAGCTTAAAAATGCTTTGCATTTAACATTATTTTATTTAATCACTGAATCTTTTAATTATTTTTAATATTTAAATGCTAATTCTTTGCAAGTTAAACATAATAAAATGTTTGTTATTGTCTTTGTAACAGTGAAAATCTAAAAACTGTTGAGTT
This sequence comes from Aulonocara stuartgranti, assembly GCF_965226115.1. Classification (NCBI taxonomy): domain Eukaryota; kingdom Metazoa; phylum Chordata; class Actinopteri; order Cichliformes; family Cichlidae; genus Aulonocara; species Aulonocara stuartgranti. The sequence goes on from NC_138957.1 coordinate 29,596,633, forward strand.
TGCTGTTACAGAAGCTTAAAAAAACTTAAAAATGCTCATATGTGAAGCTACTAACAAAGAATTTCCTCCCACCAAGAAAAGACTTAAATGACTCATTGCTTATCTAAACTGTTAGCAGCTGTGTATTTGTCTTTGGAGTTTTTGTTGTTTGTAGCCGGCACTTTGTAGCAAGCAGAGATTCCAGGAACCTGACAGTTGTTACTTTTGAAATTCATCGCCAGAAATAACAAAACAATCAAATGAGCTAAAAGAAGCTTTGACATTCAGTCTCCCCGACATGTGACCGCGGTCCAGGCTGCTGTAAAGAACGTTTATGCAGTCACTGGTTTTGCTTGAAGCCTCCCTCGCCCCCACATCCCCTCCCTGACTCTGCACACTGAGATCTTTGTTATCAAGCAGTGCATTAGGACAGGAAGACGGACAGGCCCTCGGTCACAACAGCTGGACAAACAGATAAGACGCTAAAGAACCTCGCTGTCCCCGCTCAGCCAATGGAAACCCACAGGAGAGACTGAGAAAGCCAATCAGAGTCGCCGCAAAACACCACATGTTTTAGACATTTAACATGGTGGATAATATAGCACCAAAAGAGTCAGAATGTATCTTTTTCTGTGTTGAAAATGTCCTAAGAAAGAGCTACAGTAGTTGTAGGGAGGCCTGCAGCTTCACCGAGCAGAAGAACAATTTGTACACTCACTGCTTGTGTTCAGCTTTGTTTTTTTGAAATTTTAAAGTAGAAAACTTACAGGTTTTATAAATCAAAAGCAGACACAAACAGAAACTGATACACATTTTATGGTATTAAATGGATTTATTTATTTATTTATGCTTTAAAAAGCCAACAAAATATACTAAAATGGTAACAACAGAGTCACTGGGTTGCCAGATTGTGAGAAAATCATCCACCGGGATTATTATTTTGTCTTGTTTTCTTCTTAGTTATCTGCGTCTGGACCATTAGCTGCAACAGCGCAACATCTGCCTTTAATAAATGTCTAAAATATCCCCATAATAATAATAATAATATTAAATAACTTAATTCTCCAATAAAATTCAACATAGTCTCCCGCATTAAAATTTGCAGCAATTTAGAGCTAAACTGACATATGAATGATATAATTAGTAAAATAGGGAGTCCAAAGTAGGAGGGGTCCAGCTGTGTCAAACCTGAAGGCTATTTGAAGAGTTTGAGTACCACAAATCTCCACAGAGATCCCTTTCATAGGTCTGAATCCAGCGTTTGCTTTGGAAACAGGAAATAGATGTTCTGTCCAGCTTTGTCCTAAAATAACTGAAGCACTCTGTGTATAATTGTGTGCAGTGGGAATATCCTTTACTATCATGTTCTCACAGAGACATTTCTAAGCTCGACTGACTCTGAACTCTGACATCATGACGGCATTTTTAACCAGAGATCTGCCGCTCACTGGATATCTTCTCTTTTTCTGTCCGTTCTCTGTAAACCCTGGAGATCACAGCGTCACGTAAACCTCCTTTCCTCCCCTTTCCAGTGCTTCAGTGTATTTAGCCATCTCCACATGCATAAATACATTGAGTTGCTACCATGTGATTGGCTGAATGAATCAGTGGGCTGATTGTATTATTGAGAAGCTGAATCTAATAAACTGGCCAGTGAGTGCAGGTCCCATTTAATCCTAATGATACTTTCTCCCATGATCCTTCAGGGAGAAAGTCAAATTTTTAATTCAGATTGGTAATCGGTTCAGTTTGATCTCTCATGCTCTCCAAGGTGCTTTCTATCCAAGTTTCTTCTAAGCCAGCATTTATGAGCCATATATAATGTTTTGATAAATGGTTTATTCATATATTTGTCAACCATTATGAAACCCTATAAGTGGAGGCCGGTGCATGAAACTATAAATTTGTTCTTCGGGAAACTGTGCTTTCAAATGTGTTCACCTGACATGTTTAAAAGGTGCAACACTTGGAGACAAGTGCATGTCTGCTCTAAAGTTTTTAGCTAAAATGTGATTTACATGTTTTCATGCACAAAAAAATCTAAAAATTAAAAGGAGGGGGGTGAGTGCGTGTCTGTTTCAGTGTACATGAGATTTGCGTGTGTGTGTGTGTATCCTATGTTCAACTTGAGAGAGAGAGTGTTCTTTCGCCCGGTTAATCAAAAGTCAACAGTCTTCCAGCTGATGCACGTGACCTTGAAGGATGGGAGCAGATAGTCAAAGCACAGTCCTCCTATCAAGGAGAATTCTCTGGCCAGTCTTGGCTTTGGGTAGCCGCATGAAGGAGATGGTTGTTTGGGTTCAAACGAACAACTGCGTTACAATTTCGCAGTTGGTCTAAATGTCCGTCACTGGTCATCAGGTCTCTCAGTTCCCATTCTTATCAATATTGCATTCAATAAACAGTCTGAGTACTCACGGCTTGCCCGTCGTCAATCATGTCGGCCAGCCTTGTGGGGTTTTGAACAGCTGTAACCACTTTCTTTGTTCTTCGATAAGCCAGGTCCAAGCCAGGTCCAGTCAGCCAGAACTCTGTTATCATTGTTCTGAATAGGCAAATCTCGTTCAATGCCCTCCATCAACAGTTGCGAATGACCATCGAGTATCCGGCAGCAAACGTCTCTGCAGGACAATCGGGCTCTACAGAGCCCAGGCTTCTCATTTAGAATAGGGTGTCATGTTTTTTAGGGACCAGTTGATCAAATCCATAATTCTTTAGGTTTTAGAGAACAAGACTGAGAGACTTTCTGATGGTGAGAGTTAGATGATAGTTATCCACAGTGGATTTTAAATCAAACAATAAATGAAAAATTTCAACTTTAATTCAAGGTGTTTAACATACTCAGTCCTCTATTTCAAAGGCTCAGAATTTGCCTTGTGCCATGTGCCAAATTACACATGTGTACAAAAATGTTGGTACCCTTTGGTCAATGAAAGGAAAAACTCACAATGGTCACACAAATAACTTTAATCTGACAAAAGTAAAATTAAATAAAAATTCTATGAATGTTAACCGGTGAAAGTCAGACATTGCTTTTCAACCATGCTTTAACGGAATTATTTTAAAAAAAATAAACTCATGGCACAGGCCTAGACTAAAATGATGGTACCCCAAGAAAAGACTGAAAATAATGTGACCAAAGGGACATGTTAATCCAAGGTGTATTCACTATTTGGCTATTGTACATGGTAATAGCCCCATGCAGTCCACTTTGGCTCAAACAACTGTCCTGTGGACAGATGAGACAAAAACTGAACTTTTTGCCAAGTGTTAAGGTTCAAAATATTGGGGATGGAGACAAGAGAAAAACCACAATAACAACACTGGTCCGGTCGGGTTGAGTCAAACGATGATTTAATGATCACACACGTGGGAGATGGACACTGATGCAGACAGCCTCAAATCTCAAAGTGGTGGAGCATTGCTCAAACTCTTATAGCCTCTGGTTCTCCCATCTTATCATAAAAGCCTAAACATTCACATTCTTTCTCTCACACGGCGCCTAAGCTACGACCTTGGCTCCCTGTTTATCTGCTCGTGCTGAGATGGGGCAGAAAACTCCAGCATGTTCTATTCTCTTCTAATCAGACAAATAAGGCGATGACTTTCTGCGAACAGTATTCCTTATAACTCAACAGTATAATGCATCATAAACAATATCATTCATTCACAATAAATCAGCAGTCTAATGCAATGCAAATCAGTTTAAATACTGCAATAATTATCACCTTCTTCTAATTCAGGAGAATAATGCCAACTTAAACTACATAATAATTCACAATCTTTATTTCGGGGTATAACATGGCATAAAATAATATCATAATTTTACAATTCCCCCTGATGAGCTCATTATTCTAATGAGCTCACAAACACCCTGTAGCCCAGTGTGGCCGGGTTCATCTCTTCTCACTCCTGAGGTCCTTTGTCCCCCTGACGGGCAAACCATATGTAAGATGACCTCTGTGTTTACGCAAGTCAGGTGCAAGACAAACTATTACTACAAGGATAGCAGGTCTAGATGACACTCCCCTGTTCTCCCACAGCTTTATTTGGTGTTCCCTTATACCATTCAGACGTAGACTAGAACCTCTGTCCGAAGAGCTCTTAACCTTTATTTTATTGCTGCAGCTACCAGTGTCGTCCAGTTGCGTGATCCTCTGTTCTTCTTACTTCAACCTCAGGGGTTAGACAACCCTTCAGTCGTGACACAGATCAGGGGATTATTCTGCCCCTATTTCAAACAACGATCTGTGTATCCTCGGGTCCTGTGTCTCCCGTGTATCCTCCAGAAAAGAACAGGAAGGCGTCCCCCTTTTGCCCAAGAGCCTCTCGAACCTCGTTGGTCTGGTGTTTCCGGATTTCCGTCAACCCCTTCATGGTTATTGCTGTATTTATGGGATTCATCCTTTTGAAGTGACTAGCTGGAGCCCAAACGCCATGACCCTTGGACCCAGTTGGTGTCTCGGCAGTCACTGTATCTGTCTCTGCTGCGAAGGACCCTCGTATCTCTGTGGCCTCGTCTGGTGTCTGTTCCTTTCTCTGTAAGAGACAGAAAACCAAAATACCCCCTTCCTAGCCCTAATAATCTAATGTTATTATCTACTGACCTTCTAGTGGATGGAAATAATGATAAATAAATAATGATTTATGCTTCTCACTGATTCTCTACAAAAGACCGTAAACTTTACCAAGCTTTACCATTCCTAAGTTATTAAAGACACAAATCAAGTTATAAAAATGTTCAAACAATCCTTGTTTGATGTTGAAACCCAACTTCCCCCCCCCCTTTTTTTGACACATTCCAATGTGTCAAATCAACAGAACTAGAACATTAAAAGAAAAGGTGAGGCAGACACCACGTTACCCAGAATATTAAGTTGATCTGCGTGCAATGTTCTGACTCAAGTATTTTTAATATTTTAATGAATATCGTCTAATTAACTGCCACTACTTATACCTAGCAAAAGACATAATTGAATAAAAATCACAAAGAATAACATGATCTTAGTGTTATGTAAGCGCGTGCAGCCCTCCATGCTCGAAGTCACTCCACACCATAGATCAGTCAGACCTCGCGCTGACTGTAGCTTTTGACCCTTATTAACTTGAGCGCAACTCTATAATGAGCAACAAACTGCCATATGTATATAAATTATCATGATTACCCCTGCAAAGAAAAATTAAATCAATATCCTAACACCTGTAAATAAAAGACTAATCAGAGGTTATAACAATCACAGGGACACAAATGTTAGAATACGGTCAAAAGCTTCTATAAATGCTCGTTGCATAAGTCTCATACAACAATAAAATGCTGATATTAAAACAACAGTAAAACACCCCCTTTTGTCCCATTCAACCTGACACATAAACGTTTATAGATGGCTCTCTTAAATTTGACATTCTCCTGATTTTTCTTCACTGACCACAGCAGGGGAAACTCTGCCATGATACAGCCATAAATGCAGCTCACCTGATTCATCACTGAGCTCCATCGTCACTGGGGTCTGACAGGGTGGCGCTGCATACTCTTCTCATCTAATGTGTCTATTTTCAACCTGTTTAGTCAGAGTGCTCAAACATGAGGCAGACTACGTCCACAACAAGTCAACACAGCCGTAAATGTGGCCAATTATCAATCTATTACCAATCAATAACAACAGATAGCTTTTATTTTATGAATGTTTTCAATCAACCACTCACCCAGAGGATCTTCAATCCCAGGAACTTCCTTCTTCTCATTTAATGAGTCTGTCCTCTTTCCAAGACCTGGTAACTGGTCTATCCAGAGCCACCTGATCTCAAAATATACTTACAACAAGCCAAACCACCCGTTGGTCACACCAACCCTTTTCCGCCCTAAAGATGTTCAACGGCTAAAGATGTTCAATGCCATCGTAGACTGGAGTGCCGAAAGAGACTTTAACGCCAACTGTTCCAACAATCCATTTTATATTGCTTCCTGGTCAGAGTTGCAAAACTCCACACCAGGGTTCAAATCGTTTTACTATTTTCATTAGTTCTTATTTTTTATTTTAGTTTCGACTCCAGATTTACAATAGTCATCAGTCCTGATGTTTGTACCAGGTGTAATCAATGTTTACCAAGTCTTTGCTAGTTTAGTCTAATTTATATTGTCCGAAAATCCTCAGTTTCAGGTTAATGTTGATTAGTGCCAGTTATAATTTTAGTTGTATTTTGCCAAAACTAAGTGTCACAAAATTCCAGTTTCAACACATCAGCCATGCTCCCCTGCTTATCCCTGGGTATTAAGACTATTAACTCCTGCTGCACTGCGTGTTCATAATTTTGGTCAATCGACAAACCTTTTGAAGGTGCTCGCACAATTATTTAGATGTTCCAATCCTGTTGTCTCGGGCTGCACCACGCTGCCTTATCTGGCGTTAGCTGTTTTCCGGTGATGTGGGTTGAATGGGGGAGCTCTTCAAGGAGGGGGAGTATGCTCCCCCTGATGAGCTCTTCAAGGTCAGCTAAGCTAACCTTCGTGTGTGAGCTTTTCAAGTGCATTTCAAGATTTGTGGGATTTTTGCTTTATAAATGTCCCTCATAACCCCCTGACGGCCCTCTAATTTATTTTAACACACCATAGTGTACATTTAGTGTTCACTTGTAGCTCTCATACTCTACTTACCACTCTTCTAAGTCCTGATGTTTCTTAAAGAGGACAACCGTACCTTTAAATAATATCACATGTGTGGGGTGGTGGTCTTACCAATTGTTTTTTCCCACCCTTTTTACATTTTATGAAAGCCAGAGAGATAGACCTGATATTTTCATTTGAAACATTTTGTTAAACTCAGAGTTTTATTTTATTATTTTTATTTATTTATTTTAAGCTTATTTAATTTCACGGAGAACATGCCTAACCTATTAATTTATACTGTAGTGCACGTCGGGACTTTATACTTATATTCATTTCACTTTTTCCTAGTAGACAACTCTTTAACAAGGGCATAGAGAATTCTTGACCGAATAGCGAGATTCAAACATAATTTTTCAAAAGGTAAGAGTCATGTGAGCCAGATAGGGGAGAGTGACACCCCAGGAGGAACAACACAAAGATTATCGAGATGCAGTGGCAGGTGTAATGGAGGAAAACACAGGGCCACAATCTGTCGTCCTATCTGGTTCAAAACTGATATGCAGGAGAATGTGGAATTTTGATTTTTGTTAAAAACAAATATGGATAAAATGCAAAAATATTTTCCAATAAAGTAAAACTGAGAGTCGCACTTATAACTGACTCCATGTCACCTGATTGTTTCTACAAGATCACATTTTTGCTAAGAGTTATTAGTGATCTCAATGTGCGAAAAGACTTCACCATATTTGGAGTTCAAACTCCTCTTGACTGAGAGACCTGGAACAAACATGTGAACAAAACCTGACTAGTACTAGTAATGAAGAGCTCTCTCCAAACGTCAAGAATAAAAGCCCCAATCAGATGGGATTATAACAGAATATGGTTCGCTCCGTTTGCCTGAAATAATTAATAATAATAATAATAATGGATTGGATTTATATAGCGCTTTTCAAGGCACCCAAAGCGCTTTACAATGCCACTATTCATTCACTCTCGCATTCATACACTGGTGGAGGCAAGCTACGGTTGTAGCCACAGCTGCCCTGGGGCAGACTGACAGAAGAAGAATTAGGAGTCACAGGCATTTCAGTTGTGGAATGGTTGGGTGCAACAGTAAACATATGTGAGATGTGGGAAGTGCCAAATGTTCCTTTGTGTCTCCAAATTAAATCACAATACTTCCTCAGATATCATAAATGAGTTGACTTTTGTGTAATAGAAAGCCCAGTGCAATCACTTATTCCTAAACCAATGGTTTACAGCTAGTCAAGTGTCAGTGACTTCTAAGTTGGTCCCTGATCTACATTTTTGATATTGTTATATAAATAAGTTTTAATATCCTGCTTATAAAAATTTCAGTGGAACCTGTAAGTTTCTTACATAGCTCCTAAATCTTATTAGTTTCACAGTAGTGATCAATGAACTCCCCTTGTGCACTATGTAAAGTTTAAATGACTTGACTATCGTAGGGCATACACACAACAATGGTGCTACACACATTTTGCTATAAATCCAATTGATTTTAATTAGTTTTGTAAACACTCATTACAATTTTAGTCAATTTTCCTTTTTTCTTATTTTGATTTTATTTCCGTTAGCACAAATGTTTTTCCACTTCTAGTTTTTGCTATTTCATTTGTATTCTTTAGTAATAATAATCCTGCTCTGCTCACTAGAATAAACATAATCAACGTGATCGACAGCTTACTGCGTATCGATTCACCATCTTATCAATTCATTTGCTTCATCCTTTTGTGGTTTATAACCTTATATTTTATTTCAACCTACTTTGTCTCTAAATATTTGAAGAATTTTTCAAGTTCGGGGTCAAATTTTAAGAATTTGACCATAAGTGAAAGTTATGGTGTTATCACCCCCTTTGGGGCTTACCTTTCCCAGTTTTGGTGATTTTCCTCCCCATTCTCTATTCTCTACAAGTACTCCTTTTCGGTGGCGAAAAACTGTTGGTGTGGTCAAGCGGGTGCTGTAAAAACAAAAGCTCAGGACAGAACAGTCACCAGTCATGTACTTCACTCAAAATTAGCATATATCAAACTTCATATTGATCCTCTGAGTGCAATGGTACATTTTAATTTAAACTTCTCAAAGCTAAACACAATATTTTACTTTATCTTACTCTCGTTCTTGTGCAGCACCACCCCTGTCGGTTCTATCTTACTTTTAAATTGCTGACTATTTCAAGATGTCACCCAAAAGGCGGGGACCAGTATTTATCATTACATTATCTCTATTTTGCGTGTGGCAAGTCTATCATTCCCTGTTATTTATAGGCCTCGGTAGAGGGTTTTTTCTTTTTTTTTCTTTCTTTCCTCTATAAAAGTTACTTGACTCTTTACAGTGACCCACTATGATTAATACTAATAACATGTTCAGTCATAAGTGAATTCAAACCTTTTCTTCATTTTAGCATTTAACATTCCCAACCATTTTATAATGGTACCCTAATCGAAACACAGCTACTAAAACACAATTTTTTATGTAAGCATCAGTAACTCCAACTTGGCAACCCAAGGGTTAAATCCGCAGTTCACACTCCTGTGAAGCTACAGCCTCCCCCCTCAGTCTCTGTCAACCTTCTGCTCTTGCAAAAACAAAACAAAGCAAGACAAAACATCCACCCTTCTTTTACAGGCTGGGTGAACTGTCTGTGGACATTTACTAATCCTAAAGTCGGTACCGTCTTTGTCTCAGTACCAAGTCAGTTAAAGCTTTTAGTCGTCAGTCCATAACAGTCCAGTCACATGCATACATCCACACACATTCATACCAGATATTGCTGATAATGGAGTCTCACGCGCAACCTATTCGAGGCTCCTTCACCAGCAAGATGACGTCATCATTTTAAAGGAAACAATTCCTTATTTATTGCTTTTTCTTGGACTGGATTGACTCGCTGCAATCCTTTTAGGATCAGGACTTTTCATTCGACCAGTGTCCCATACAAGTGAATTTCTCCTCAGCCCATTATAATCATGGAGAAAAATACTTCGCGACTGTTTTCAGTAAGAATATTTTATAGCACTTTAAAATTCACTCTCTCAGGCCTGGATTAAGGAGCCGATTTGTTAAATCAGGAGCTCACAAAATACCAAAATATCACCACCGGTGGATCACACCTCTCAGATGTTCTTATCTCAGTGCACTGTAACGAAAGCAAACACAGACGTAACCAATTAAACACTCATATAATAACAGATACTGGGGCCCATTACAAACATGCCCAAGCATAAAACCATCCTTTTCTCTCTCAGAGAAAGAAAACAATCCAAACCTCACTGATAGAATCAACCTAGTATCAAACAAAACCCAAAGATCAACCAAAACTCCTTTTTGCACCAACAAAACATGTTGGATTTACTTGACTCAATAGTGGACACTAGTTACACACCAACTCTTTACTTTGGCAAAAACGTAAACAACTAAGTTGAATCAACACAACCTTTTCATAATCTCTTCGAAATAAAACTCACACCATTCATTCATCATTTTCGCTCTGTACCACTGCTCCTTGTTAGACTGTGTGAAGCACAGTAAACAATTCAGTGGAGGCTTTGAGCCATAAACAGACATTACGCACAGACATTGTTTTCATTATCAAAGTGCTTCAGACCATGTCCTCTAAATCTACACAAATGCCCTCTGCGTGGCATGAAATACATTTAAGCAATAAATAATCAATCAGTTCTTGCTGTTGTAACCAACTCCGTATTTGGATGTTTGTGTGCAGCATTTGTTAGTAAAGCATTCTTCATTGCATCAGCGTGTGTGTGTGTGGATCACTTCTCAGTTCATTGAATCAACATTTTAATTTGTGTGTGTGTGTGTGTCATTTCTCCCTCAATCAACGAGTGCATATGTTCATATGTATGTTTCTTTTCACTCTGAGTCGGTGCATGTAGATGTGTGTGTTTGTGTGGGTGTTTGTGTTCATCACTTTCCTGTTGTAGTGTTCTGGGTAAACCACGGCCTGAAGCGTGCCCTGGGTCCTGCCCTCCTCCTTTTCAGTCTGTTTGCATCCATTGGTGCTGCTGCTCAGAGTTCTGTCCATACTGGTTCTGGCCCCAATTGAGGCAGTCCTTTTCTCCAGTGTCCAGCATCTTCTCCTTATTTCGCTCCTCCTTAACTTGACCCTTTTGCTTCGGTCTTCCTTCAGGGTTTTGATACGCAGCTCAATTGTCTGGATGTCCGTTTGTTGCTTGCAGAAGTGCGACTGCTGTCCGTTTGTTTGCAGGTGGAACGGCTGACATCCAGAAGGTGTATAGGAGAGTCTGCAGCTTCCACCTCCCCAGTGGAAGACCTCAATCTTTGTTCTGTTAGTTTAACACAGGCCTCAAGGCTCTCTGGGATCCCTGCTTGCACTTTCAAGCCCACGGCTCAGGTCGTAGTCGTGGTCCCATTCCAGGGGAATGGAGTCCATGGTTGTTTGGGTGTCTCGGCCCGAGCGTTCAGTCCGGAGCTGGGCAGCCCAGGACGCTGAGCGATCGGAGGACGGCAGAGGCGACAGGAAGCCATCCCCCTAACGTTTGCTCCATAGCAGACCGGACAAATCACACTGCTCATCTAGCTCCAGGATGCTCCGGCCTGATTTCAAGTCCGGTGTCTTGGACTCCAAGCCTGATGGGTTCGATTTTCAGCTAGCTCCTCCTGGGCCATGCTCAGTTTCTGCTCTGATGCCTCGAGGTCTTATTGAGGGCAGAAACCTCAGAGTCTTTTCCGTAGAAATCAGATTAAAGTCCATTGATGTTTCCCTTGGACCTTCTGTGGTTCTGCTGTTCGGCTCTTCCCAGAGGTCAGCTCCTGTCTGAGCCCCGACCCCTGTGCCTTCAGCTTATTTTCTCCTGGTGTTTTTCTCCATTCTGAGGTGCCTCCTGTCCTCAGTTTTCCTTTGTCTGTGGCACGCCCTGTTTTGCTGCCCGATCATCAGTGTTGGTCCGTCACTGTCCTGCACAGTTTTAATGCAGAGTTGTTAAGGTCAGCATTGTTTTGCTCGGCCTCACTTTTCCTCCGGGCTTAATGGGCATGTCGTCACAGCTCTGTCCGCTGAAGCTGTCTTTTTCCATATGGCAAGAATGTGAAGAGTGTGTGAGAGGGGTGTGTCCGATCAGGCACTGCCTGCTGTGGATTGAGTGCAGGTCAAGGTGTTCGGAGCAGATGGTGCGCTCAGCTGCTCGCATAACCCTCTGTAGAGCTCGTCTGTCCGGCATGTTGCTGTTCCCGAACCAGACAGTGATACAGCTGCTCAGTATGCTCTCGATAGTTCCTCTATAGCAGGTGGTCAAAGTCATTGGTGGGAGCCGGACCTTTCTCAATCTTCTCATTTAAGAAGAGAGACTGACGGAAATCTCCCCGTGTAGTGAAACGGGCCTTGGATTTAACACTCTCCATCTCCGCAGCCTGATATCGTTTTCCTGCAGCACTGTTGACATTTTCAAGCTGTTGTTATAGGTCCAGCTGCTGTAGCATTTGGTCAGGGTCACTTCAAAGATGGTGGAGGAGTGAGCAACGATGGTGGAGGGGAGAGCAGGCGTCCAGGTCAGCCTCGGCTTCCCTACCTGTAATCAAACATAAAGAGAAAAAAAACAAAACAAAAACAAAACAAAACTAATGATGTTGTATTGGCTATATCAGTCAGAGAGGGGAGAAACACCGGGGCCAGGCCCTGTGTCAGCCTTCACTCCCCCCTTTTTTTTTTTTTTTTTTTTTTTCTCTCCATATAATCCTCTCATAACCCACCAAGCTGACAGGACGACACAGGTACATTTTAAAATTCTTAAGATTGTATTTAAAGTTCAAAATGGAATTTTCTTTCATTCAGTAATCACCTATATTTATCAATCGGCAGAAAACTTGTCACAATTTGACTTTTCTAACCACTAAATTTGTCATATCTTCACTGGTTTGTCAGACCAGTGTTTTTTTTTTTTTTTTTGAAGTTAAGATGTTGTCCTGCAACCCAGAGAGTTTATTCGTTAGTAGTGGATAAACTTTATTGTGTAACGGCGGGTGTATGTTAAGCTTCACTGCTTTAAACTTGCTGGAAAATCTTCACATGTTCATGGGTGTAAGCTGTTTCTTCATTGCGTGTATGTGCGTTTGTAGGTGGGTTAACTTAACTTTTTGTTTGCTCATGGGGCCGGGTGGTCCAGGCCCGTAGCCACCTGTATCAACACACTAAGAGATTTATTTAATATCATTTTCATCACAATCACACTCTGCCGACTGAAGTGCCGGTCTTACTCAAACACAATTTATCTCTTCTATATTAAAATCCAGCCGAACATCAAACATTCAGCGTAGTCATTCAAATCCTTATTTATAATATTATAATCAACAAAATCAGCGTTTTTATTACAAGCTTGTATCATTATTTGCAAATCCCACAAAACACACTAAACAGGAAGCAAAAGTCCTCTGTGTAGTTCACAGCTCATTTGCATGTTCACACACAGTCTAAAAATAGCCCTCAGCGCCGCAGCTGCACGTCACACACAGTCTCACACCAAGCTCAGGCAAAACTCTATTATTTTATATTACAAAAGACGTCTTGTATTTACAATCACTGACAGGCCTAACAGATTGAGCACCTAAGAAATTTCGACAAATTTAAAATAACGAGTAATCAATTAACCAGTATCTGTTTCCTCCAGAACAGCCTATGGCCTGATTTCTAAAGAACCTAAACAATTTCGACAAATTTAACCATAACGGGTCCAACCGAAGAAAGTTAACTTTTTTGTAATCAATTAAACATTCTCTGTTACTTCTGGAACAGTTTCATGTTTCTTCAACTTCATTAAATACTCTTAAGCAACTTTAACTGCATAACACACGGTGATTCTCATCAAAATCAAAACAGACACTCTACCAGTAATTTCAGTGAGTAGACTTTAATTTAGTCATATCCAATTTGGCACATTTTGGAAATAATTCAACAGGTAGTGCCTTACCTTTAGATAAGCCGGCTTTTGTCCACTCAAATCAGACCACTGGCTCGTGCCTGTCCGTTCGACAACCTCGGACCGTCCAAACTTTTAAATTCCACCCCAATACCACAGGACAAGCCCCCAAAATGTTAAGGTTCAAAATATTGGGGATGGAGACAAGAGAAAAACCACAATAACAACACTGGTCCGGTCGGGTTGAGTCAAACGATGATTTAATGATCACACACGTGGGAGATGGACACTGATGCAGACAGCCTCAAATCTCAAAGTGGTGGAGCATTGCTCAAACTCTTATAGCCTCTGGTTCTCCCATCTTATCATAAAAGCCTAAACATTCACATTCTTTCTCTCACACGGCGCCTAAGCTACGACCTTGGCTCCCTGTTTATCTGCTCGTGCTGAGATGGGGCAGAAAACTCCAGCATGTTCTATTCTCTTCTAATCAGACAAATAAGGCAATGACTTTCTGCGAACAGTATTCCTTATAACTCAACAGTATAATGCATCATAAACAATATCATTCATTCACAATAAATCAGCAGTCTAATGCAATGCAAATCAGTTTAAATACTGCAATAATTATCACCTTCTTCTAATTCAGGAGAATAATGCCAACTTAAACTACATAATAATTCACAATCTTTATTTCGGGGTCTAACATGGCATAAAATAATATCATAATTTTACACAAGGCACATCAGCTCTGTGTTCACAGACGGAAAAATGAAGCTTATCAAGAAAGGAACGCTGTCCCTGCTGTAAAATATGGAGGAGACTCGGTCATGTTCTGGGGCTGCTTTGCTGCATCTGGCACAGGGTGTCTTAATTCTGTGCAGGGTACAATGAAATCTCAAGACTATCAAGCGATTATAGAGAGAAATGTGCTGGCCAGTGTCAGAAAGCAGGTCATGGGTCTTACGACAGGACAATGAGCCAAAACACACAGCTAACAACACCCAAGAATGGCTAAGAGGAAAACATTGGACTATTTTAAAGTGGCGTTCTATGAGCCCTGACCTCAATCCTATTGAGCATCTTTGGAAGGAAGCATGCAGTCTGGAAAAGGCGCCCTTCAAACCGGAAACAACTGGAGCAGTTTGCTCATGAGGAGTGGGCCATAAATCCTGCAGAAGTCTCATTAACAGGAATCGTTTGATTGCAGTGATTGCCTCAAAAGGTTGTGCAACAAAATATTAAGTTGTGGGTCCATCATTTTTGTCCAGGCCTGTTTCATGCATTTTTTTAAAAAATAATTCAGTTGAAGCATGGTTGAAAAGCAATGTCTGACTTTCACTGGTTAGCATTCATAGAATTTTTTGTTTATTGTTACTTTTGTCAGATTAAAGTTATTTCTGTGACCATTGTGTACCAACAGTTTTGTCCACGTGTGTAAGTAGATCAAAGTTCTGGAGTTGATCCCAAGTGTTAAATTTAAATTTGGATCTCTTAATGTGAGGATCTCTTAATGTGAGGTCCAGACAGATGTCAATGCAAGTGAAGAAAATAAAACCTATCAGAGAGATAGCAAACATCTTAGAAAAGGACATGTCAACATTGTGGTACATTGTTAAAATTAATGAATGCACTGACCAACTCAGGAAGTTGCTTTTGAGATGGCTTAAATACAAAACTGAAGACAGAAACAAGCCTTGATTGATTGATTGATAATACTTTATTTATCCCAAGGGAAAGCATCAACTGAAAGTGATGTCCATGGGCTCTAGACTTCATGCAGGCATTGACTGCTAATTATTTTCAGTATTAAGAACATTCGACATATTGAAAAGTAATTTATTAGTGTCAAAAATCATATTTTAACAACAAAACACAGAAGAGTGGACAACTCCACATTTCAAACGTTCAGTTCGAGGAGTTTTTGGCATTTTTTCTTAATGATTGTATTAAATTTGATTATGGTGTGTCTGCAGGATTTCACATCATCCCCACTGTGTCTCACATCGTGCCGGAGAGTTGTCTGCTAATCTTTGTTGGCCTGCTGGTTGGTGGCATCATCAAAGCGACTGGAGAACAACCCCCCATCCTTGACTCCAATCTGTTCTTCCTGTACCTGCTGCCTCCTATCATCCTGGATGCGGGCTACTTCCTGCCCATGCGCCCCTTCACCGAGAACATTGGCACCATCCTGATGTTTGCAATGGTGGGGACACTGTGGAACGTCTTTTTCATCGGTGGGATGATGTACGCTGTCTGTCAGATTGATGCGGCCAAGCTGGCTCACGTGGACCTGCTGTCCTGCCTGCTGTTTGGCTCCATCATCTCGGCCGTGGACCCCGTGTCCGTCCTGGCCGTGTTCGAGGAGATCCACATTAATGAGCTGCTGCACATCCTCGTGTTCGGGGAGTCGCTCCTCAATGATGCCGTCACTGTGGTGAGCAACGTTCGCATTCTCAAATAGTAAATATATTATAATTAAACTCATTCTTTTTAATGTGAATTAATTACTTTTCTATAAAATGTTAAAATATAGTAAAAAACAAATAAACTTTGAGGTGTTGTTATATCCAGTTAACACTAAAAATAGATACAGAAAAGTAGTGAAAGAAAAATAAAGACTAAGCAGGAAATCTCTCAATTTAGGAGGAAAGGAATTTTTTTCTCATGTATAAATTTTCACTTGAGAAAGTTTCTGAACTATAAATTTTCTGCTGATCAGGTAATCAACCCATTAAATAATGAAATTATCAAGATAAAATCAATTTTTTAGGTCCGTGAAACAATCATGAACAAAAGCAAAAGCAAACACAAACACCGCTGTTTCTGCTCCAGGTCCTGTATCACCTGTTTAAGGAATTTGCTCACGAGCAGGCGATTACCGTGACCGGCGCCGTCCTCGGTGTCATCTCTTTCTTCGTGGTTTCCCTGGGAGGTGTCATGGTGGGCGTCATCTACGGCATCGTGGGAGCTTTTACGTCCCGCTTCACCTCATACTCGCGCGTCATCGAGCCGCTGTTCGTCTTCCTCTACAGCTACATGGCTTACCTCTCAGCGGAGATCTTTCACCTGTCAGGGATCATGTCGTAAGTAGACGAGCCCTCGGTCTCTGAGCTTTATGATAAAAAGGTTTGAAGTCTCAAACTCACAAACACTCTGTATCAGATATAATACACTAGTGTTAATATTTCCTAATGAGAAAGTGAAAACATTTTTGCAAATTTATTAAAAATGTAACTAAATTAAATGTATCTTAATTAAAATCTCTCTCCTTTGTCATATTGTAAACTTGATAAAACATTAATTATCAAACTAATTTTTTATATTTATTTAACAAATATCAGTTAGCAGTTAGGTAAAAATGTCATTTTTATTCATTACAAAACATACCAGCCATTAACAGCATAGTCACATATTTGCACTAATAACTGTGAATTTACCCACAAACCAGGGGCTGCTGGGAAGTGGTGTTAACCTTAGACTGTGTATAAAGAAGGATAATATAACAGTTCCCCTGGATTTAAGTCGAATTATTTCATCTGTGGGTTACAGCCCTGTTGTTCTGCTGCTGCAGAAATCAAATTTGCCCACTGGTGGCACCGTGGGTGGATATTTGATACTGAGATCCTGTCGCCTAAACTGTTCTTGACACTAAGCCAACAGAACCACCCAGCTATCTGTTTTCTTGACTACATGTGCAGCTTAAAGACGGTGGCCCTTTTACTCCTCTACGTCTGGTGGCTTTGATGCGAAAGGAAAAGAAGACGCTTTATCCTTCTTTATATACAGTTTGTGTCGATAAAACCACGACAGACTCTAGGTTTTTGTCTTGGTTACAGCTGAAATCATACATTAAATAATCCAATAACCCTAACTTTAGAGAAACTTCTATCAAACCTCATTACGTTGACTGCTTCTCCTCCTTCTTTTCCTTGCCAAACAGTTTGATTGCTTGTGGCGTGATTATGCGGCCATATGTTGAGGCCAACATCTCCCACAAGTCTTACACCACCGTCAAATACTTCCTGAAGATGTGGAGCAGTGTGAGCGACACACTCATCTTCATTTTCCTCGGGGTTTCCACAGTGGCTGGTCCTCACACCTGGAACTGGATCTTTGTCATCTTCACGGTGATCTTCTGTCTGGTCTCTAGAGTGCTGGGTCAGTACAATAAAACACAATAAACCAGGAAGTTCTCTGTTTCTTGCCTATTAGCAACACAATAAACATTGTATAGTAATATATGCTAATCTGAGAGTGCAGCGAAAGCGGAGCTAGGAGCAGCTTGTCTAGCACGCTGGACACAACCCAAAGGCTCCCATGTAATTGAAATGCAGTACAGATTACAGCGTGATCAAAACCAAGCAAGGTCAGTTCTGCTTCATGACAGAGCGCTGTTAGAGATGCAGGGAAAGAGGTCAAGCACTGCCTGCCTTGCTTACCCTGACCTGGTTTAATCAGGTCTACAGTCATGAGCAAAGGGTTTTGGCAGTGGTCCTAATGTTTATTTTTTATTTAAATTATATGTTTTTTATGATATAGTGGAGAACAATCACAAGCATTTCATAAGTTCCAAACTTTTTTATAGGCAAGTAAAGTTTAGTTTTGGCAGTGCTTCCACAGCCTTTGGCCATGACTGTAAAACTTCACCCTTTCATTCAAGTAGGGTCCCTTCTGGCTCGAAAGAAATAACATGAAGAGACCAAAACACTAACTTTGAGGCTTTAACACTCAAATCAGTGGGTGGTGGCTTTGATCGCTACTGTTTTTTAGCCATTGGCATTGCTGCCTGAGCAAAACAGAATCTTGCTCCTCTACTTGGGGACTCATGGGGAAAATCCAGTGGTGAAATTCAATAACCAGTTAAGTGTAGAGACCCAATAAAGGGAAACTGATGATCATATTGATAATGAATTAATCAATTCTTTTTTTTCTGTGTTTCAGGAGTCATCGGGCTTACAGCCTTCATCAATAAATTCCGTATTGTGAAGCTGACCAAAAAGGACCAGTTCATTATTGCCTACGGTGGCCTGCGAGGTGCCATAGCCTTCTCACTGGGGTTCCTGCTGAACAATAATGAAATCAAGAACTTGTTCCTCACTGCCATCATCACCGTCATCTTCTTCACTGTCTTCGTGCAGGTGGGAATAACACGAGTACTTGGGATTTAGGTGTATGACAAAAACAACATGGCAAAGGAAAAAGGCTTGCATGTGAGGCTGGACATAAAGAAAAGAGACGTGTATCAGTTGTCTCTTTTATGTTTAATGTTTTTCCCGCACACATTTTTTCCTCTTGACTGGCCTCTAGTTGTAAGTTGCTGTGGCTTCCACCCGTCTGTGTCAACATCAGTAATTATAGTAATCAGTATTTTTATTGGGTATTGTTATGTGAGTGTGTTTATATGTCTAAAATAAATGTGCAGTATGTTTTGTTAAAACTTAATTTCTCTTTTTTTCTTCAGGGGATGACGATCAGGCCCCTGGTGGAGCTCCTAGCTGTGAAGAAAAAGAAAGAGAGCAAAGAATCAATTAATGAGGAGATCCACACACAGGTGACAATTTCATTCACTTCGTGTATAAGAAAACACATCAGTCCTTGTTAATATATGAGAGGGATGGGGCTACAGATCAAACAGTGTATAAGATGTATAAATAACACCCTCTGTAAACTAATTTTGCCATCAGTTCCTGGATCATCTCCTCACAGGAATTGAAGACATCTGTGGTCATTATGGGCATCATCACTGGAAGGACAAGTATGTATTTTCTTTCTTAATGTATCCTCTCTATCACCTCCATCTTTGTAGTTCAGAAGAAGCCCTCAAGTTGTTATGCAGCCATGTGAAAAAGAAAATTTTCACTGGTCTTTGTGCAGTCCTGTAAAAAACATGAAGATGACTCAGTAGATTGTAGATCAACAAGTAACTCTAACTGCCAAAACCTCTGCTTTGATAGAAGTGCTTAAACTTCAAGCACATCTGATTAACAGCACCTGGTTGCTACTTATCCTCTTAAGTCCTGGAAGCAGTAAGGGTGCACTCAGTTTTTCACAGGACTGCAAAGTCAGATTACTGTATCCCCCTTTTATAAAACAGAAAAAATAACTTTTTCTTCTGTATACAGGCTGAATCGCTTCAATAAGACCTATGTGAAGAGATGGCTGATCGCAGGAGAACGCTCCACCGAGCCTCAGCTCATCTCCTTCTACAATAAGATGGAGCTGAAACAGGCGATGATGATGGTGGAGAGCGGGAGCGCCGCCAAGCTGCCCACGATTGTGTCGACCGTCTCCATCCGGTAAATGTCAGAAGCAAGTCCTGCAAGAACTGCTTTCTGTGCATGAGATATTCCCCAAAAACAGTATTGAAGTGAATTACTGAGTAACCCGGACATACCTGTATTTTTTGGGTGAACTAACCCTTAATCCAAATTGATTTTGTGGAGGATGGAGGTCTTTTTGTTCCCCAGCATAAAGCTAA
The DNA here is from genome assembly GCF_965226115.1 of Aulonocara stuartgranti. NCBI lineage: Eukaryota > Metazoa > Chordata > Actinopteri > Cichliformes > Cichlidae > Aulonocara > Aulonocara stuartgranti. Next base: position 29,616,614 of record NC_138957.1, read on the forward strand.
GGTTAAAAACACATCTCAGGAAGTTTTTTTATTATAAGTAAAGCCAGATGCCACCAAAAACACTGATGCTGCTGATCCTCTACATAACAAGTTATCAATTCTCCCCCTCAGCGGATACACTTTGTGCTTGTTTTCTGTGTTAGGCACATTAAAATCTAACTGAATGGCTTTAAAAAGTATAAGCTGTGAGTAATATCACACTAATGCAGGTTCTGGACTTTAAATTTGTTCACTGTTTCCAAACAGAAACGTTCAGGCCAAAGGGTCGCCCAAACCGAGCCGAGCCATCTCAAAGAGTCGTGAGGAGGAGATCAGAAGAGTCCTGCGAGCCAACCTGCAGAATACCCGACAAAGGGTGAGGAAGACATCGACGGCTTGTTCAAAATGGATTGGACTAATCTGAATGTTTGCATGCATGTTCATGAGTTGCAAACAAGGTCCATCCTTTTTAAAATAAATGTGCATTTAATACTTTCTTCCTCCTCTGCAGCTTCGCTCGTACAGCAGATATGAGCTGCTAAACGACGCGCTCGAGGACGATATAAGCGAGGCTCGCTTCAGGAAGCAGAAGGAGATGGAGAGAAGGGTGAGTTTAAACAACTCTAAACTCTAAAGCTGTCGACTTAAACAAATTAGAAACATTAGAACATTTCAGATCTGTCCAACTTTTTGTGCATCTAGTTTGAAGCTTTATTTTTTTGTTCCCTGACTACCACGTTTTTAATGTCAAAGAGTTAAAATCAGAGAACTCGCAGAGTTAAAAGGGTAATTTGGGCTAATAAAAAATGCAGATTCACAGAAATGTGTAAAGATTTTTGGCAGTAAAAGTAAAATGAGGATACTTTCAGATACATTTATTTTTTATCAGATAGAGTACCAGATACAAGCTTTCCTTTAAAGATACTCGAAGGATGTGTCTTGATGCATTCTAAGTAATACAGATAATGAAATCTCAGGAAGCTGATTCTGTTCATCTGGACGCAGAGTTTTAGGAAGGAGAAATGTTTCAGACTGAAGTCCCTGATATGAGTGACAAATATGTCTTCCTCCTAGAACTCTGCGTCCAGATGAACAGAATCAAGTACAAGATACAAGTTGTTACAAAGAAACAACATTAAATATGAAGGAGAAGTGTAAAAACTCCTCAGCAGGCAGAGCTGAAGGCAGAGAGGAGACACAGAGACAGCCAGTGGGGGAAAAACTATTTTTGTCAATGTCAGTTTTATTTTACAGCACATTTAAAACAATAAGGGGGGTTTTAACCAGCTCCAAAGGAAAGCTCGGCAGTGACCAAACATTATCCAAATAGAATTTTTTATCTTTTCCAGCCAATTTTGTAAATTGTGGTTTTATTTAATCATAACTGGTACTTTTATTTTTTTAAATCAAATGCTCAAATGCATAGCCAAACCCTGCAGAAAGGGATCTTTGCATTGAGAGAAACTTCAGAGAGCTTATTTAATATGTCCTGGTGCTGAGTTTAAAAGTGATTGAACCTCTTGAAAGTGTAACAAAGGGGTTTAACAGACGGTCAGAGGACTCTCCATCCAGCACCAGAATCATTTCAGGACCCATTAGATCCCTCCATCCTTGTGTTTTGCTGTGGATAAGAATCAATACTAAAGTGCTTTGTTCAGTTGTTGGGTGTGACTTCCTGCAAAGTCCTTCTTTAAACTCTGTTATGCTTCTCTTACAGATGAGCCACTACCTCACGGTCCCTGCAAACCGCCAGGAGACGCCCCCTGTGAGAAAAGTATTTTTTCAACAAGGTCAGTCTAAGAGCCAGTTTAAAGCACGATTTTATGAGAATGAAAATTATGTTCCGGCTTTAAAGTCACTCATTGTTTTGAGTTTTGTGCTGCTGGATTCTTTTGGAGCATTTGAGCAGCTGTGTCCTGGTGTCAGATGCAGACCTGGAAGTCTGTGCATCAATACAATACTTTTCTTTTCCACACGGGATATGTCCTGTACAATGATGCAAATATTTTGCATTAAACAGAATGAGTCTTATGGGGATCGATAAAAGGATACCTTTTGTCTTCCACTGTGTCTGCCCTGGATCTTTTCTAATCATATTATCCTGTGTTGGGTATCATATTTAGCTACAAGACTGGCTTAGGATTTTAAAATGGAATAACCAGATTATTATAAACATTTACACCCAGAGGAAAATTAGATTAAGTGGATGAGGTTGCACATTTTAATAACTGTACAAATGTGCGATATTTACCTGTGATTTCTGTTTAATTCTGTTTAATAATGAGGTTATTTTTCCAAAATTAATTTAAATAATATTTCCACCCACATCAGTAAAAGCCTAAAAATAAATAATATTTTAACATTTTCATTAATAGTAAAGATTAATAAGTGCTTATAAATAGAAGCAAAGGATGATATAAACTATTAAAAGTAAAAATCTGTTTAATTAATTTATTTTTTGGTTATTTTCACTGCAATAATTTTTCTTTTGAATCCTTTCCTATCCTAAAACAATAATTTCTATGTGTAAGTGAATATGCATGCTCTAAATTATTTTAAAATATAACTGGTGCTGGTGTTCCTAATTAACCAAATCTAAAGGTGTTTGTAAAAGGTGTTAAACTGTTAATGAGCCCCTGCCTTTATTCTCCAGAGCACAAAGTGTACACCTACGATGACAGCGAGAGTCCCCGAGGGCGGGCTTCTCCCAGCTGTGCTGATGATGTCAGCGAGCTGAAGGAGACCCCTGAGAAGCCCGATCAGAGCAGCACGCCGAGGGCCAACAGGGACGCCGAGCTGAAGCCAAAAGAGCAGGACGACCAGGGGGATCAGCTGAAAGTATCACGCTGCCTCAGTGACCCCGGTCCAAACCCGGAGGATGATGAGGACAGCACCTTCCTGCCATGAGTGAAGCACATTTTACAGGAGAGGCCTGAAGACAAGAGAGCTTTAGCAAAGCTTGATATTTATCATTTAAATTGTTGTAGGTTTGTGATGTAGGATTGTGCAATCTTCGTTCCATACGTTCATAACATGTTTTTTTATCATGCAACATGCAGAATTGCCAAAGCGTGCTGCAGGGGACATTTCTTATTTGAAGTTTTTATACCCGCCTGAAGTTTCAGCATTTTGAATTTTAACATGCGCCTCAAGCCAAAGCATTTGTTTCAATGAGCTTGAAGCACCAGACGGGTGGAGTCTCCTGCCCTGAAAGCACAGATAAGAAACATAATGAGGTAAAGCCCGGCTGATAAACGCCGTTGGCTGCCAGTGTTTGTCTGTCTGGGGTATTTATCACAGACTGAAACATCTAAACAACCTTTAGTTGGGTTGCCATGACGTTTTGTTCATCTATAGTGCCCAGAGGATGAATCCTCACAACTTAAAGCCGTCATGGATTACCATGAAGTAATGACAGGGGAACTAGAGCTCACATTTTTCCTATATCGACTTCCCTTCATGGGCTCCCTGTTGAATCCAGAACTGGATTTAAAATATTTCTCTTCACATACAGTTCCCAAAATAAGACCTCATAGTATCATATTATCTTGTCAGAGCTCATTGCTCTCAAACTGCAGGGTTACTTGTGGTTTCTAAAAGTAGAATCAGAAGCTTAGATTGGATTAGACTCAACTTTCCTGATAGAGCTTATAGTTTGGGCTGGATCAGGTGAGGCTGAACCATCTCTTAGATATGCTGCTATAGAGTCAGGCTGCTGGGGGTCTTCCCATGATGCACTGAGCACTTCTTTTTCACTCACCTCATGTCACTCCACATGTGTTTAGAAGCCATTGTTGCATGTCATTTTCTCTTCCACAGTTTGTGTTTTGTCCAGTCTCACCGTGCAGATAGCTGCTCCTCCCTGAACCTGGTTCACGTGGAGTTTCTCCTCCGGACTGCTGGTCAATGTGAGAGCAGCACTTATTATAAAAACAAGCTATATCCAAACATGAGACTGAAGTAAAACATCCAAAACTAATGTTTTCATGACTTACTCAGTATTTTCAGTGTACATTCAAACTCAGACATATAGACTGTTTTGATTTCAATCAAACAGGACGATTAAACATACTCCATAATAGTCTCTATAAAGACCCACATTCACCTCTCTTTAAGTCTAAAGGAAGTATTCTGAAAATGTTTAGCTGAGCTATAGCTTTGAGTTTTAATAAGCCTAAGCCAAAAGTCCAAAAAAAGATACCCCTCGTGATCACTTTGCTAAAACATAATTGCCAGGCTACAGAGGTTGAAAACTGCACAGTCAGCCAGATCTGTTCTGCTTTACATGCATCAACCTAAGCGCTATAATCAGGTTTATTATGTGGCACAGTGTGTGGCCTTAAAAGTTCCGCTTTGACATATCTTAGCCAAATTTCTCTAATTGAGAAAAACTGCTATCAAAACAGATTATTTTGCTTTAAAAAAAACCAATCTGTATTGTTCCCGAGTCACACTCACATCAGCCTTTACAAAATTCCGGCATCAGATGCATAAATGTTGTATTGTAAATATGTTCGCGCTGCTTGAAGTTTCATGTTGGTAACGAAAAGACCGATCTGATGATCAGAGGCCATTGACGAGCTTAAAATTAAAAAACGAGCTGCAGATATTTGTGGACAAGCTTAGCACTGTGTTTATCTCCACAGCTGTCGCTGCATGTCTGATCAGTGTTTTCTCAGGGAATTCAACAGACGGTGTGTTTGTATGACTAATACGTGCTCCACAGTTTATAATGTGCCTGTTTTTGTACGCTAAAGTGTTTTCAGCTCTTGTCAAACCGAACAAGGTGTTGGTGATGTTTCCACGTTTTGTAAACAAAGCTCTTTTTGTGTGTGTGTGTGTGTGTTCCTGTTAACTGAGCATGCTCCAAGACCTGTCAGTGTTTAAGAGACTGGACTGCCTGAGCTTTTGCTGCCTGCACACATTTGCCTTATAAGTGTTTTTGCTTTTTATGCTTTTACCAGTTGTAATGTTCTTTATATTACATATTGTTATATGTTTATTTTGCAAAAATAAAAAAATTGTTGAAATCATAAGGGAAAGCTTTAATTCCTGTCTTAAAAAAAGTTTCTTACTGCTGATTTTGTTTGATTCAAACTGTGCAGGTAGTAGAAGGAGTCAAAAAAAGGTGGAGCAGACTCTACCTGTGTCGCTGCCTGGCTGCGAGAATACTTTAAAGATGTCAGGATTAAAAAGGACATACTGTAATAAGGACTAATGGATGAGTTCAGGCTACTGAGGCCCCTCAGTGGAAAGACAATTAAAGAAATAACAGGGAGTTTGAAATCCCCAGCGTGCCAACCAGCAGCGTGTGATGAGACTGTGACAACATCCTCTGCAGCAAACATGAACTTCAACGGCACCTGGAAAGTTTATTCTGAGGAAAACCTTGAGGAGTTTCTCAAATCCATAGGTAAGATATTTTAAAAACTAAAGGATTATTTATTTCCTGAATATATTAAATGTTTTTTTTGTATTTATACTTTCCAGGTGCACCTCAAATGATTATTAAAATGCGTAAGGAAGTGAAACCGGTGATCATCATAGAGCAGAACGGCAAAGACTTCACCTGCACCGTGAAGACTCCAGCCTGCACCAAAGTCCACTCGTTCAGCCTGGGAAAAGAGTCAGAAATAACAACTGTGGATGGAAGGAAGTTTAAGGTAGTTCAGGGACCTCATGCTCAACACATCTGAGTTTTTAGAGTTTTGTGAATTTTAAATTAATATTGGAAGGAGCAGTGCAGAAATGAATGATGTGATTTATGCAGGCACAGTAAGCAGGAGATGTATCTCTGCTATTTATTTACCTTTTAATATTTAATTGTTATTGACTACAACAATGATTTTGTTCCTGGTTAGTGCATTGTCAGAGAGGAGAACGGGAAGCTGATAGCTGAAAATGACAAGTTTACCTCAGTCAGAGAGATTCAAGGGGATGAAATGATTGAGGTGGGTGGCTCTAATTCTTCTTAAAACTGCTATGAATGTGAATCATCCACGTTCTCCTAATGTGTCTGCTTACTGTTTATATCTAGACTATCACTGCTGGCTCTATAACCTTCACCAGCAGGAGCAAACGTGTCTGACCGGCCAGCTCATGGATCCCTCTCAGAATTCCTCATCTGAAGATGAACGGAGTTAACTTATAACTAAATAAATAAAGCTGAAGTTAATAAAATAAAATGTGCAAACACTATAAAACTCGTATCGTTATTTACTGTAAGGCAGTATTCTGATTGTAGAGGGCGCTGTGGGGATTTTTAAGTGCACGCTTTCGTGTAAACGAAGAAGAAGCAGGAAGGCGCCTTTTGAGTGCGCATGCGTTGCTAATTTTTCCCCCTTCGCAGCCTTTCGTTTTCCCTCTAAAAGAAAACATCCTTCTGCTACGTGAGTGTAACTTTATGGCCAGATACATGAGGCCTCCAAACACGTCTTTGTTTGTCAGGAACATCTCTGATGAGTCCAGGTGAGTCCTCGTAAAGAAGCCGCTACTCGTCTACGAGTTAACTCGTGTTAATTGTAGCTAGTTAAGTTAGCCTGGTAGGCAAGGTAGGCCTCAACGTGCAAACTGAAAGGGTAACGCTGACCGGGAGCAGCGCCGCATTTCAAATCTACGTTACGTTATTTTGGCCATATATGTCTTTGTTGTGGTTTTATAAACATTATTAACGTCTGTGTTGCTCTTTAGACGCGAACTTTTTCATGTTTACAGTCAAGCTATCAAAGCTAACTGGCTAACGAAAGCTGGTAAACAGCTCCGTGAAACTTTGAAAGATTTTAAAGGAGGCAAGAAACCCTACAATGTGGATTTAATATGAAGGGGCAAAAATTAATGGCCTCGGCTAACGTTAACCTAATGTTTGTTGGCCGTTATCAATTTTAAACACGCGTGGTTAATTGATTAGTTACAATCTGAGGTCTGTTTGCTGATTTAAGTTTGTATATTTAAATGTGATTAGCACAGAAATTCTCATTTAAACTGGCAAAATACTGACCTCAGAATACACGATCGCAAATGAAAGCTCGTTTTAATTTTGTATGTGTAGCTTGTGAATTAATCTGTACCTGTAATGATTTCCTCATGTATTTGTTATTATCATATTTCATTGTTGTTGTTATATCTAGGTTTAGTCTCAGTGTTAATCTAATCTGACCACACAGGGTTGGTTTAACTTGGTTTTAAAAATACTAAACTTGCTAGATGTGTTAATAACTAGTTAAAGTTTTGCACTAGTATTTAAAAGCAGAGTGAAATGGGTAAATCGATCAGAAATCATCAACATTTTGTTCTCAATCATCTTAGAATTGCCCAAAAAATGTATGGTCCAAAGTTTGGGCATATGCAATGATTGCTGTGATGTTTTAACGCATATATTGAAAATTAAAGGTCAGTCCAACCACTTTCAGGCTTTTTAAACACATTGCAATCTGAGGCAATATTTAAACATGAACATCTCCAAAACTATTAACAACACAAACCAAAATAAGTATCACTGACCTCTTTCACAACTGATTAACTCTGTTTGACATGGATGTTGAAGCTGATTTTAATCTCACTGACACTGTGACCTGAACTTAATTTCCTTAATTTCTTCAATTTTACATTTGCATTTGTGGACGGCCTTGTAACTGTTTATAATGTGTCAGTGCTACACCAATGACATTAACATGAATTGCATGTTAATATTAAAAAGTGTGGATATTTTAAAGGGATAGTTCACCTGAAGAGTGTGGCAAACTGTGAGGAGCTTTTTTGCCCCTATTTTCTAAACATTTCCCAGATTATTTTACTAAAGAAAAAAACAATGGACTACTAGGCAATGAAACTTCTAAAAATTACAATACCCGTGAGCCTTGGTGGCTTTTGCCTTGGAGAAAAGACCAGTCGACTAAAAATGCTTTACATACAAGGACAAAATCTTATCTGGACACAAAATAAAAGATTGTTTCTTAACCAAATTAACATTTTTAAGCTTTATGTGCACAAGTTGAGTGTTTTTCATTTTTGCAATGACTGTGCACATATATAGGCCACAAGAAGAGAAAACCAGTTTCCTGTTAATTTAGGTCACTTGATAAAACAGAGGGTATTTTGTACTTGAGTAAATTACATCCACAACATGGTTCAAATGCTTTATATTTTAATGACAGTTTTGGTATATTTTTCTTTCTTTGAAGGTGAGAAGCTCTCTGAGTGACATTAAAAGCATTTGTATGAAGGGAAAACCCTGAAGTTGTATTTGATATATGATCAGGAAGTCTTATATTCAAAGGGGATGGATGGAAAATGGGCTGATTATGTGACCACAATTGAATCATGAGCAAAAAATACAGGCTGTTGATTTCACTGCTCTCTGATATCGGAACTTAATGTACTGTGGGGCAGGTTAGTTACCATCAGCTGGGTTAACGTGAGACACCTTCGTAATACGGAAGTTACCCAAATCCTGCTTTGTCATCCAGGCCTCTCGTTTCTTGGTTGATTAATAAATAAATAAATTTTAAAAATGCCCAAAAGAGCTCCTCAGTGTTTGCCACCTGCTCTGTTTAAAAACAGTCCTGCTGGGATACAAATTGTCTTTGAGCTCTTTTAACAGGTGGATCACCCTCCAGGTAAGAGGAAACAAAATGTACTCTGAGGTGAACTGTCCCTTTATTCAGCAGCTGCTCTTCCAGCTGTTGCCACTGGTTGATGATGTAGGTAGAGATGCCCGTGATGGTCAGTTGAGTTATACTTGTATTTACGGTGTTCAGGCCTGAGGATTTGCGGCGTGAGTTTGGCCGCTATGGGCCGATAGTAGATGTCTACATCCCACTTGACTTCTATACACGTCAGCCAAGAGGATTTGCATACATTCAATATCCTTTCCCAATGACTTTTAACTGTGTATGCTGCTGCTAACAAATTATTTAAATTTCCTTTCGGCAGAGAAGATTTTTATTAATTTATTTTTTGTGATGCATTTTCTTTTTGCACATAATCTGATTGAATATCTAACACGCATATTTCTCTGTTATTGCTTCAGAAAATGTAAACGCGTCCAGTTGTGGAAACCGGCCACAAAGAGTTACAAAGACCCATATAGAGTAGCTGTAAAGACACACAGACCTGCAGGATCAGAGGGAGGGAAAAGGTTGAAAAGAGAAAGTAAAGCATGAAGAGGAAAAAGGGAACGGAGACAAAGCTTGGATTTGGATATGGCGGCAAAGAATGGGGAAAAGAAAAAGAGGTTTAAGAGGAGAAAGCAAGCAGGAAACCCCCGAGTCTCTGTGGGAGTCGGTTAAAGAGTGTAAAGATCAAGATGAAGTTCAAAGTCAAGCATGGGCAAAGGTAACAAGTCTGAATTATTTTGTATCCTCCCATCCACAAATTTGACATGACACCAAAATCAGCTTTCCCTGTGACACTGATGAAACGATTTAATCCAGTCTTATTGTGTTTGATTTTTATTTTTTTTATATATAGCCACTGTCGTGATCCCTCAGACAGTTAGATGATATGTTTGAAAAGAGCTTGCTTCATCTTTTATCCCTTAAAAAAAAAAAAAAAAGCAGTCAGCTGAGCGTGTTTGTGTTGTTTTCTCACCTGTCTTACAGTAATGTAAACGGTGTCTTTTTATAAATGTTTTTACATGGTAAACTGGGCCTCACAAATTTAACTAAAGTAAACGTTTATGAAGTGCATGGTTCTTTTTCTTGAGAAGCCTTTTATTTGTTTAGGAGAAAAAAAAACATTTCTTTAAATTTGTGAGGCCTTAAAAAAAGAGAAAGAAACAGAAACCTTAACCACTCAGCATATTTGAGGACGTGCGTGATGCCGAAGATGCTCTTCACAGCCTGGACAGGAAGTGGGTCTGTGGTCGCCAGATTGAAATCCAGTTTGCACAGGGCGACAGGAAGAGTAAGTGTCTGGTTTTTGTGTCTGAATTAGATTCAAACACTTTGAAATATTTTTGCTGTTGGTTTAAATATTAATCTGTGACTTCCAATGATAGAAAAATGTGTGACCAGCTCGGTTTTATCTCTTTAAAAGGAACCCTGATTATTTATTATTTATTAATATTTAGCTGGTGGTCTCCTCCCCATGAAACATGGCGTTTAAAATTAGACCCATTTCCAACAACATGCCGGTACTCTGTTTTCAACATCTGCAGACACTGAATTTATCTGACACCAGTTTAGTATTAGGAAGCTTTCCTCAGTGTGAAGAACAACTGGAAATTATCCTTTTATTTATAAGGAGACATCAGAATCGACTCTAACATTGTCCTGTTAACTTTTCAAAATATAGAAAACAAGCAGATTTACTGAGTAAATTGGTGAGAATGCATAAGTGTTATTCATGCAATTTATCTGCACTGGTCTCATTTCAGCTCAGTTACGCTGCTTTGGTTGTTGCATGAGCCAACGGTTACATCAGCACACTGGCTTAAGCTGCTGAGGTGTGCTGCAGTCTCATCTGGAATGATACATGTCGCCACTCAGGCAAAAACAAATAACCTGCATCAGTTCTGTGGCTCCACACATTTATTTAACATGCAAAAGATTCACGGTTTGATGCCAGGAGGAGACAGAAATCCATTTGTGGTCGCATCAGGACAAACGGTATAAAATCTGCTGAATTAAATATGTGGAGCTACCCACTGTGGCGAGTCAGTGTAGTAAAAGCTTCCCAATGAGCCTTACATTAGTACACTCTTGTTCAAGCTGTTAGGCATCATTACCCAGACTGCACTGTGACATAAACAACAGTCACGAACTGAGACTGAAAGGATTCCCCCTTCCCCCTCAACGTTTTAACAACCAAGAAATCTGCAGTATGCGTCGTCATAGTCGGGGTTCCTTTTAAATCACGTTTTCAGATTTGTTAAGTGTTTAAAATTAAGCATCAACCATCATGGTTTTAATTGTTTTCTGCTTTAACCACTTCTTCCTCCTCTTCTTTTTCACCAGCACCAAATCAGATGAAATCAAAGGAGCGGCGTTCCCCAGGAAGATCCTCCCGGTATGACGACTACGATCGAGACAGCCGGCGCCGACGGTCACGCAGCCGCAGTTACGAAAGATACAGGTCGCGCAGCCCGTCTTACGATCGCCGCCGCAGACGTTCGGAGAGTCCTCGAGAGTGAGTTAATCTCTCAGAAGAGAGTCGGTCGGTCCCAAGTGTTCTTTGTGAGAAGGAAAATAACGTTTTCATTTTTCCTTAGGTCTCGTGGACGGGTGTATGGAAGAGGAAGAAGCAGGAGCCGCGAGGATGACAGGTACAACTTCTCTTCTAGACTAAGACCACATTTACACAGATGTAGCCTGTCTGTTGTTTTGCTTCCTAAAATCCATCTTTGTAATGTGCTACTGCAACCAGAAGGTGGAAGTAATGTAGATTTTCTTTGCCAACAACCATTAAATGACAAATAGGATAACGTGAGACTAAATGCCCTGGAATACCCACGTCACAATACAATACAACACTTGTGTCCTCAGTTCAGCTGCAGCGGTACAACACACCAGGTTGGAAAAATCGAGAGGTGCAGAAACAGCAGCTTGTTAATTTGACGTCAGCTTTGTCATACAGCGGCAAAGGCGACTCCAGATGGTAGAAGGACTCGAAGGAAAGAAATGAAATGAGTTCAATGAAGAAAGTGTTTCTCTGCAGTTGACAGCTGCTCATTTCCATAATCGCAGTTAACACGAGTCCTTTATTTACTTATTTTTTCATCGACTACCATTTGTTTTAGAGACAGCTACTGAATGAAGACTGTCGTGTCCAGATGAACTGAAAGATGCAGGTTGGGTGTAAAGCAAGGTGTGACGCGTTTATTTATTTAAAATACAGAAGGAACCAGGTGGTCCAGCCATCGTGGCTCTATGTTGTGTGTGTCAGCATCAAATTGTTGGACAGTGTCAGTCTTAAACCATTTGGCGCACACAGCAGCACAGCTGGGTGAAAACTGGTAGCTTCATGAACTGGTTTTTAAGCTCTTTTGTACTGATGTGGTGATATTATTGAACCCCACAGTCTTTTCCTCCTTTACATACATTACTGTTCATGTTATCCATGTTCTACCAGTTATTGTTAGATCTAATATGCGTCATTTCATCTGTAACGGTGCCCACAAGTTAGAAATTCATGGGATATCATCAGATTTGACTCTTGGGGAGTAACCCTAATGATCCTTATGCTCCGAGGAGGAAATTCCACATTTAACACTCATCAGTTTTCAGTTTTAATGAGAGAAGAGGCGGGAAAAAATAAGGACCAGACAGTCAATCACGTCACCCCACAGCCAGTTGAAAGTAAAATCTGATCTGCACTGCATCTAAAAGTGTGACGTATCACTCTTTTACTTTGTGTGCCTTCAGATACAAGCAGAGACCCCGGAGAGTCTCCAGAGAGCGATCCCGCTCCAGATCCGCATCTCCACGAGAGAACGTCAAACCGCCGTCCACCTCCCACTACGTTGAGGAAGAAGTCCGACAGACGCATTCCCCGTCCCGCTCCAGGTCCCAGTCTGCGTCGAGATCACACTCTCGCTCACGTTCTCGGTCCCGGTCCTGGGCCGGGCGCAAGACAGGAGGACGCTAAAGCAGAACCCACTCCCCACCCCGTTCCCCCGGTTCTGTCAGACAGAGCAGAGCTGGTCGTTTTGTTAAGTAAAGGTGTTTGTTTGCCATGAATGTAACGTCCATTTGTAGAAAGCTCGTTTTCGCTATTCCATTTTAAGAACAGCGCTGCAGCTCCTCGGCTTGGTTTTATAAAGTTGTTCGGTGATATTTCTCTTTAGGAGCAAGATTCAGCGGTTTCTGCGCTCAGCCTGACGGGAAGAATATCCAGTCTTTTTTATATATACAACCAGTTACTGATGATTTTTGTTTTCTAAACCCTATGCACCCACTTTTGCTAAACAATCCCTGACATTCAGTATTCTAAGGAAGTATTGAGTCTGTTGGTGAACCAAATGCATCTTTGTGTGTTTTATAACTAATCATGTACTAGGTACTTTACTGTCAGCCAGTTTCACCGCTGTTTTTTAAATTTACATTTGTTCGACAGCGATAAACCATCACCATGAGATAAATGTGTTCAAGGTTTTTTTAAAGATGTGTTTTATGGAAGAAACCGAGAACTTCTTGAAAGAAAAGGCATTAAAGCTGATGGTGTGCGTCTGCAGTTTAGTCAAGTACATGAGCACGGGTGCTAAAACGCACAGAGGTGATGCTGGGGTCCCTAAAGTGTTAAAGACGTCAACAACAAGCTGACCTATACGGTCATTTGTTTTCTTTGTGGTGTTTTCTGTAAGAGTTAAACCCTTTTTTTTTTTTTTCTGTTTTCCCCCCCAAGTTGTTGTTTCTTTGAGGAGAAGCAGGTTTACTTGACGGTGTTTTTCAGAACAACTCGTGTCGCTGCATGTTTTATTCTTATCTTCTATCTTTAGTAGGGAAAAAAACTGTTATTTTGATTAATAAATGGTTAACTTTCGGTTAAAGAAAACATTGCGTGGCTTGTTTTTGTACTTGCTTGACCAAAGTTCATTATTGAACACAATTCAGAGTTTTCTCCTCCTCGGAGACCTCGGTGTCCTGTGGATCCCCAGCGTCTGCCTGGAAAACGGAGCAGGACAGTCTGTGAGCACGGCCCCGTCCATCGATTTCCTTTTAATGGAACAACTGAAATTAGATTCTCAGCAAAGAGGCAGCCATGGATGAAATCGGACGTGTCTCATTGATCGCTGTACTGGAAAAATGCATCAGTCAGATGAATAAAGCTGCAGATGGTGGAAGTCCTTATCAACCATGCAGTCACCAGTATGAGCATAATCACAAAAACAAGAGGCTGCACCACGATGATGCTGTAATCAGACGGGTTTCTGGGTTTCTCTCAGTCCCTGCCACTCCTGGTCAGTTTAATCCAGCTGTACTCCACCCTGTAAAGATTGTAGTGTCACATCTATGATGTCAGTTATCCTTAAACCCCTAAAACTCCTGTTTGGACTTTTTGTACCTGCCACCTTCTAAAAAAACACACAAAATGTACAGAGATGAGCTGTAACGGCTGAAGATCGAGCTTCATTTATTGTTTCTACTGCTTTTCTATCTGAGCAGAACTGAACAGCTACATCACCAGTATCATTTAAGGTGAACTATGAGGGGGGTTCAATACTCAAGATCAGGTTTATTTTCAGTATAAGGCTGAAGATTTGGTAAACAGACTGATTCCTATAACACATTTCTATTTGAATACTTTAAACATGTCTCAATCACACAAGCACTTTCTCTGTTTACACTGCAGTGAATAGGTTGGGAGCATAAACACATACTTGGGGTTCAGTGTCTTGCCCAAGGATACTTTGACATGCAGACTAGAGCAGCTGGGTTCAAACCACCAGCCTTCCGATTCAAAGATGACCTGAGCCACGGCCATCTATGTTTAATAATTAATGTGTTAAGAAATTAGTTGTGAGGCGGGGCTCCTGGAAGAGCTTAAAAAGTTCTGTGTGAATGTAGGGGAAAATATTCCAGCCTGCAGGGTTGGAACCGTAGATGATCATTACCAGGACATGACCCCATGCTCACATTGTTGTGATTTACACCACCACCAACCTGCCTATTCAGTGTACTGTTTCACTGGTTAAATATAACAGCCTGATGTTTGAACACCCTTATTTTTATAAGAATTATTTGCTTGTTGTAGCAGAAATAGGAAACAAAGATAAACCAGACAAACACTGGTTGTACATTTTACTCTACATAAATCAAATAAATCTTTTTTTCTGGTTGATTGATAGATAAGCACCATAGACAGTTTATGATTGGCAGGTTGACAGATGAGGTCAGGCAGGAGTCTGTTCGCAGACGACGTTGTGATCTTCAGAGGTGTTAGAGAACCTGGAGAGTTGGAGGTATGAGCAGTCAGTAGAAGCAAGACTTGCCAGATGGCAGCAAGACCTGTTGTGAGGAGGAGGAGAAGATTCATGAGTGTGGTGGAGGAGGGTTGGAGTGACAGAGGACGATACTAGGGATAGGGTGAGAGGGAGGCAGGGACTGTGGGGTCCCATAAAGGGAGCAGATGAAATCCATTATGCAAGAAAAACTCTGCAAATTACAAAGTTCCTTCATGGAGGAAAACAAAATGAATAGATATGCATCTATGAAGGTGCATTAAGAAAAAAATAGGCTTTTTCTTTGAATTCCTCATTAATTTGTGCAATTTTAAAAACATATTCTGGTAAATAGTCAAACAAATATTCATGAAAACAATTAGCCTGAAAAAACAAACATGGAGGCGCATGTAGTAAAGCTCTCTATTGTCTATTGTGACATCTGTTGTTGGAATAAAGTAGAATTGAGGTTCTGTAAAATTAATATTTCTAGTTTTGGGAGTACCGGTCTTCAATTCGTTTGTTTGTTTGTTTGTTTTGTCCTCGGGTAAGATCCAAAAATATCCTACTGTTTAGAAAATGAGAGCGCTGTCTCAGAACCCATATTCCCACCAAGGCCCAGCCCAGTTCACCCAGTTCTGTGCTGCTTTCATCTAAATTTAGAGGATCAAACCAGTCCAGGATCCTCTGGGTTCAACCAGAAATAGGCGACAGACAACCAAATATTTTGGAGCACATTTCACCCCTGATGACTCGCAGGAACTGGCAGGTCGTCCATTCATACTGCTGCGAGGTAAATGGCAGCAGACCATTGCCACGGAATTGATTGATGGTGTTTCACACTCTATAAGTCGAGAAGAGTTAGTGCCAGCTCGCCTCATTTGTTTTTGCCCAGTTCGTGACCAACAACAGGGAGTTAAATGTCTACCAGTGGGAAGATTTTACCTTTGATAAGAGATGAAAAATAAAGAAAAAATGCTTTCATAGGTCAGAAATCGGCAGCGTTACATCAAAAAGGCTTTTATGGTTACATTTTTATATGGAAGATAAAAGGTGAGTTAATGCTAAGTTATTGATTTGTATTTAAAATGATCGGTTGTGTCTGGTTTTACTCATTTATCTGGAAGTTTTTATAATGATGACACAAAATAGTGGTGAATAGACTCCTGTCTCAAATGGTGTCTGCTGGGCTGTGGTTTAGTTGTAACTCAGTAAGCTGGGGCTTTTATTCTGCAGGAATGATGATTACATTTAAAAGCATCAGCAGTGAAATGTAACCTAACAGTGTTGTATTTTTTCTTAAATCACACTATAAAATAATTACTGCTGTATCAGCATGTAACAAGCATTTTAAAGCCATTTTTCTTATGTTTCAGCTCATTTTGAAAACTAGCTTTGCCGTGTAAATTTTGAATATTTAAAAAAATAAGCAATTGAAGCTCTTCTCTGGGATTAGGTTATTCTCAGATATTACCTGGTATATGCTCCTTTGCATCCTTTTTTTTTTAACTTGTTCGCTAATTAACAACTACACAAAAAAATGTAAATACATCACACATTAAAAAGATGATAAGTGAAATTTTTCTAACCTTAAAGAAAGTGACTTATTTTCATGCTCAAAATGAAAAGCAGCAGACAAATGTTCAGGTTCACACTGAAATAAAGATCTAACTGATGTGAATGAATTTTTATACCTTCTAAATTACACTGTGCTGTTCTGTTCCTTTGATATAATATAAAATATCAATAAACCATTTTAAAGATAGTCTTAGTCAGTAGTCTTCGTCTCTATCCATAAAAACATGCAAAACCGTTAAATACACCCGCGTTCCCCTTCACAGTTTTCTCCTTTTGTTCTATGAAAATCCTGTTCTGACCACTGGCACATGTGCATCTGTGATTTCACCACACGTGAAAAGCAAACATCAGCTTCTGTTTCCAATGGGCTACATGGACTTGTACTTTTCAGGATTGTAACGCTGCATCCTGTTGCATGTGAGGGCAATCTTCAAACTTGTTAACGGATTAGCTGCAGCTCAGGAGGTAAAGCAGGTCACCTACTGATCGGAAGGTTAGTGGTTCGATTAGTAGTAGTCCCTGGCTCCTCCAATCTGCATGTCAAGTATCCTTGGGCAAGATACTAACCCCAAATTGCTCTCCGATGCATCCGTCGGAGTGTGAATGTGTGTGAATGTAGTTATAAAGCACTCAGTTTAGAGGGAGTGCTTGTGAGAATGGGTGAATGTGGCATGTTGTACAGAGTGCTTTGAGTACTCCGGGAGAGTAGAAAAGCACTATATAAGAATCCATCCATTTACCATTGGTTCTTATACAGCGCTTTCCTACTATACCTGAGTACCGGAGCTTTATACAACATGCCCTTCACTCATTCATTCATTCAGCTATTAATCCAAGCATGTTCGCACACATACAGACTCTGATATTTACTTGGGGTTCAGTATCTTGCCGAAGGATATTTGACCTCCATCTACCTCCTAAGCTGCAGGAGGCGGACACATATGTGGTGTGTGTCTCGTTTTAACTGTGGCTTACTACCCACCTTAAATGACAAGTAGCCAGACTTATTGCAATTATTTTAAAGTGGTCTTGGGCAGTAATTCTCCAGACTTTCTGAAGAGCTTTCAAAGTTTATCTTTGTCACTTATCAACAGAGAGCTACAACAGTGAAGATCTACTGGCATCTGTAAAATACGGTGGGGGCTGTCAATGCATGGGGCTTAATTTCAGCTGGTGTTGTTAAGGATCTGCTGAAAAGTACCTTCACATTTTGATCTATCATGCAACACCATCTGGGATGAATCTGATTGGCTTCCTTTTTTGTTTCACTGCCAATGCAGTAAAAGCATCCCTAGACAGTGGAACATTACTGAAGCAGTGTGGGATCATGTTTATGGAGTACATAAAAAAAGCAGCCAAGATCCAAAGAAGAGCTTTGAATGTCCTTCAGGAAGGTTGAAAGGTTCTCATTCTGACAGAGAGAAGGTGAGATCACAGGTGCACAGTGCAAGTGGTTAGAAGAAACACTGAACTCCTAGTATATAAATGAGTTTTTCTCTCTTTTTTTGTTACAGAGCTGCTAAAGTAGAAAATGGGAGACTGGAACTTCCTTGGTGGGGTCTTGGAGGAGGTGCATATCCACTCCACCATGGTTGGCAAGATCTGGCTGACCATCCTGTTCATATTCCGAATGCTGGTCCTGGGCGTCGCCGCAGAAGACGTTTGGAATGACGAGCAGTCCGACTTCATCTGCAACACCGAGCAGCCGGGGTGCCGGAATGTATGCTATGACCAGGCCTTCCCTATTTCCCTCATCCGCTACTGGGTGCTCCAGGTGATATTTGTGTCCTCGCCCTCCCTGGTGTACATGGGTCATGCCATCTACCAGCTGCGGGCTCTGGAGAAGGAACGCCACTGCAAGAAAGTGGCTCTCCGGCGGGAGCTGGAGGCAGTGGATGCAGAGCTGACAGAGGTGAAGAAGAGGATTGAAAAGGAGATGAGGCAGCTGGAGCAGGGGAAGCTCAACAAAGCACCACTGAGGGGCTCTCTGCTGTGCACCTACGTGGCCCACATTGTTACGCGCTCAGTGGTGGAGGTCAGCTTTATGACGGTTCAATACATCCTGTATGGAAACCGCCTGAGCACCATTTACAAGTGCGAGAGGGAGCCGTGTCCTAACGTGGTGGACTGCTTCGTCTCGAGACCAACAGAGAAAACTGTTTTCATGATGTTCATGCAAGCTATCGCCTGCATCTCTCTCTTCCTCAGTCTGCTGGAGATCATGCACCTTGGCTTCAAGAGGATTAAGAAGGGCATTCTGGACTACTACCCACACCTGAAGGATGACCTGGACGATTATTATGTCAGCAAGTCGAAAAAGGACTCAGTGATGCATCAGGTTTGCATGGGAACGACTGTGGGACGCAAGAGTACGATTCCCACAGCACCAAGCGGGTACACGTTACTGCTGGAGAAACAGGGCAACGGACCCAACTACCCTCTCCTCAACGCCTCCTCCGCCTTCGTCCCAATTCAAGGGGACCCTGGTGGAAAGCCGGACAGTCAAAAGGAGGGCAAGGAAGGAGTCCCGAGTCCCACGGAGCACAACAACAACTCCAAGAATACCAGCAGTGAGACGCGGTCCCCTCCTTCAGACAAACAGGAGCAACGAGAAGATCAATCCCCACCACATCACGAGGACCTGGAGCGTGCAAGATCTGAGTACCCCACCCTGCCTGTTTCAGATGCCTCCTGCAGCACAGCGCTGTCAGGCTTCACGAGGAAGACACGAAGGATCACCCCACCGTGGAACTGCTCCACAGTCGTGGAGGGAAATGGCTCAGACAGCGGAGACTCCTACAACGGGAACAACAGCATGAAGCTACGAAGCGGCGGCGGCCCCAGAGCAAGGATCCTCTCCAAGTCAGACATTAAGAGACAGAGCAGACCCCAGAGCCCGGACTCTGCAGGGGAGCTGAGCTCTATATCTCGACACAGCCGGGAGAGCAATAGTCCCGCCGCCTCCCCACCAAACCGGCGAGTGTCAGCTGCCAGCAGCGCCAGCAGCAGACGAGCCCCGACTGATTTACAGATATGAGGACTGCTTAGAAGAAGCCATTAAAACACGATTACTGCACCTTTTTCACAGTTTAGACTTCTTTAAAAGACAATCACAAAAAGCCTGCAGAGATTATGCTTGTGCCAGACATTCTCCAGTCTTAGAAAGAGCATATGACAAACAAGCAGTCTAACATCTACTCTTCCTTTTAGAGGGATTCATACTAGGATGCACAGCCTTGTTTTCTCAGATTTCCAGGTCAGTTTCAGGCTATCAGAATGAGCTTCAACCCTCAAACAATCAAGCTATAAAGCTATGTTAGCAGCTGACATGACTGAGTGGGGCCTCATGATGTTTGATGATAAGTCGATTTATGAGTTATTCTGAAATGTTTTAATGGTCAAATGAAGGCTGAAGGGTCACACACGCTGAACTGTTTAACTGAAACATGCACCTAGCACTGAATTATTGCTAAACTTAGCTATCACAGATAAGAATGGGTCCTTGTCTCAGAAACCAACTTAAGAAAATGCCGACTTTTATGTTTGTGTGGTGCACTGTGCGCTAAACACATCTGCTCAAATGCTTTATTAACCTTTCATTTTTTCATATTTACAATTAAAATAAAGGCTTGCAGGTAATTCACAGACAGTATAAAAGATGGGCAGGGAACTGTAGCATCCTCAGTGGCTAACAAGCTATCAAGTGGTAAGCCAATGAGCATTTCCTGGATAATCCTTCTTCCTTAGAATATCCATTTACTTCCTGTTTTCCTGTTTTTTGACTTAATGTTTTAATAATATGACCCAAACGGAGTGACTTAACCCATAAACTATTTGAGAAAGTGTTTGCAGAGCTCAGGGAAGAGGGCTGCTTCCCCATTGACTTCTTTGAGACCCAGGTTGTTTTTGAAATCACAGGAATCACCCCCTGGTGGACATGAGTAAGAATGCAGGTTTAAAGCGTTTCTGCATTGGCTTCACTTTTCAGACCTCGAACCTGCGCCTATGTTTTATACTGTCTGAGAGTTCATAGCAAGTGTTGTTTTCTCTCTTTTGACCTCGACTTAAATAACAGTACTGACTAGGATCATTTACCTCATTAACATAATGCCTTTTATAGATTTCTTTCTTTTCTTTTGACAAGGGGGGATTTTAGTTTTAACTTGTCAGGGGTGAGACTGAGCGGGCCCACTGGCTGGTGGAGACTGATTTTGCACCTCTGCATCATAATTATGATTTCAATCATTTTTATGCAACAAAGGAGTCAACTTGAGTCATCTGTTTTCTTTGTTACGTTTGACATGAAATATCTTCAAGACTTCCAGCAGTAAATTTCACTTGCAGCAAAACATGAGTGGTTAGAAAATAACATGCATATAAGCCACAATGATGTTTCCATGACTGTTGCCACACAAGTGAGCCAATTCCTGCCAACAAGTGAGTAAATCTGTAGGGTTTACAGAGAATGGTCTGAAAAACAGAAAATACCCAATGAGCAGCTGTTCTCTGGGTAATATTTGTTGACTGGGAGCAGCCAGACTTCCCTGAGATTAAATGACAACAGTAATTGAAATAACAAATCATTACAACAAAGAGCATCTCTGAACGCACCAAAGCTTGAAGCAAATGTGCTACAGCAGCAGAAGACTACATCGCGTGCTGCTCCTGTCCACGAAGAGCAGGAAACTGAAGGTACAGTTCACACTTACTCACCAAAATCAGACAACTGAATACGGGAACAAACCTGCCTGGTCTGATAAGTAAAAATTACTGCAATGCCATTTGGATGGTAGGGTTAGAATTTGGTGTAGAAAAACAGAAAAGGATGGATCCAACATGCCTCAAGTCATGGTTCAGACTGGGAGTGGTGGTGTAGATCACAGTGTGATTTTCTTGCCACACTTTAGGCCTGTTATTAGCAAGTATATGTACCTAAGAAATAACCAGAGTGCACACATGTTCTGGTAACTACTTCCTGCAGGATCCTTTGTAGCCAGACACTTCAGTCAGTCGCAGCATCTGAATTCATCCATGATGAAGCTTTAATAACAAATGAAGAATTTCCATCAGCAAAATCAAGGACCTTCAGGACAGAGAAAGGCTGATGCTGAAATGTCATTTTTAATTTAGAAAGCTTCTTGTTATACAAAAAAAAAAAAAAAAAAAATAACAGTGATTTTGCATTCACTGTACATCCATTGTTTAATAAACATTTACATACAAACAAGGCTTTAGTAACATTTTTCTTTTTATTCCTCCACAAAAGCAAAGAAAACCTCTACTCTGCTGCTTCCCCATCAGGCGATGGTTCATACTG
Source organism: Aulonocara stuartgranti (assembly GCF_965226115.1). NCBI lineage: Eukaryota > Metazoa > Chordata > Actinopteri > Cichliformes > Cichlidae > Aulonocara > Aulonocara stuartgranti. Next base: position 29,638,366 of record NC_138957.1, read on the forward strand.
CATCAGCTGGAAGATGAGGAGGAAAACGAGAAGGTTAAAGGTCACAGAATCCAGACCAAATATAGACATGTGATTATCTGTAAACGCTCACCCTGCTCCTCAGCTCTTTGTTCTCCTCCATGAGCTCGCTGCACTTCTGTTGTAGGTCAGCCAGCTCCGTACGAAGAGCCTCTGTGTCTGCTGGCTCTGGACCAGCTGCCCCGAGATGAAGCTTTATGAAACTGTTGCCATGGTTAAGGTTAACGAGTGCATGGACATTTTACCCATCAATACTATCTAATTTTATTAGAGCAGAACAAGGTCCAACTCGGTTCTGCATGTTAATTCAGGAGAATGATGATCCAGTTTGTAGGTTGGAGAGACTGGTGCAGGAGAATGACTCCTTAGCTTAAGAACTGTTGGCCTGTGACAGACTCACCCACTGCAAGTATCCTGCAGTATTTAAACATGTGAAGAACACAGAATAAATCAAACCCCATGAACAGATTACAAAAAACCCCTTAGATTTTAAATCTGCTGCCATAACAAGAAACTGGCTTTTCCACAATAAAACTGCAGAGTGATTATTTGGTCTAGCCTACATCCTTGCAGTATACCGAGATGCACAGAACATCAACATATTGATGAATTTTGATGCAGTTGATTTCCCCTTTCTACATAGCTGAAGAATTGGAGATGTTAAGATTTTTATTGTGAATTAAAACTCAAAGTCTTAAAGGCTGCCATTCATCTCTAAATGGACCAGGAGTCACCTCATTGCCCATCTGAAGGTTTCAGGGGACAACGGTGCATTTAAATAATCGATTTGACTGCAATCGTAACATTTTAAGACTGATAATACCATAAATAAAAAATAATAAACTATTTTATTTTAAATGCAGTGGTTTAAGCTCTAAACCTGTTTATATTGAGTGAAATTTTGTGAAAAAGTATTGCCAACTTCCAGATCTTATTTTTACATATTTGCTGCATTTAAATATTCCACATGATCAAACAAATATTGGACAAAAATAACCTGACCGTCCACTTCCTAATGACTCAAATAATAATGAAAGTTTTGGAAGGCTTTATCTAGTCAAAGTTTGGACTTAAACTGGCTAATCGAGCTAATAAACAATAAACATAACAATAAAAAAATAAAGTGTGGCTGAAGTAAACCAGTTTTGCAAAGAAGAGCGAGCCAAAATTCCTCCATAGTGATGTGAAAGACTTGTTACTAGTTATACCAAAGAGTTGCAGTTCTTGCTGGTGGCAAAACCAGTTATTAGGTTTAGGGGGAATCACTTTTTCCACATAAGGCCTGGTAATTCTGGATAACTTTTTCCCCTCAATAAATGAAATAATAATTTAAAACCTGCATTTCCAATATTAAAACCCAGTAGATCTGAAACATACAAGTGTGACATATCTTTTTTGCTTTGAAGATAGAGCCACATCAGAAACTAATTGTTACCACCTGAGGTTGTAGTAAGGCTGCAAAAATGAGAAAAGGATACTCCAGTGCATTGTTAGGTTTCTCGGGCTCCTCATAAAGAGCAACTAAAACTGCAAGAAAGAGGGGGAGCACGGAATCAGTAAAAACAAATTAAAAGACTGTTTCACAGAATGCATTATCGTTAATGTCACCAGGCTGAACGGGGGGGGGGGTCCATTTACCGCTTGTTAAGGTGTCGAGGACTCCAGATTTTTCGAGGTACCTTCTAAATTGCTCCCGCTTCGACTCAGAGGCCTGAAAAAGACAAATAGTTGGATGACACACAAGTTGGGAGCCCATTCATACATCGACATAAAGAGCGCTATAAAAACTGTTTTCAGCCCATGGTGCCTTCACTGCCTTCCACCGTGTTGGCGAGCAGGGGTCACGTTGTTATGACGCTAGCTAGCTAGTTTTACAAACTTTAAATGTACCACGTAAAACATAACAGCTACAGAAAGTAAGGCCAAAAATACTTACTCTATATTGAGCCATGACTTCAATAATAGCCGTGTAACTCCGGGTCGTCTACAATGTGCGAAACGGAAAATAACTCTGGACTAGCTGCAGCTGTTTGAATGCTACGCAGGAGGTGACTCTGTTGCCATAACAACACATCAAATCATGCGGAAATGAAGTTCTTCCGATAAACAATCAGCTTGTAAAAGGAGAAGAAAGACTACAGAGTAGCTGTCAAAATAAGATACATTTAAACAATAAAGAAACGTAAGTTGTTCCGTTTGCGAGTAAACAACTGAAACGCCTCAGACATCGAAACGAGACGATGAAGCTGTGTTGCCAGATTTGCGTCACGGGCATGCAGAACCTACCTACCATATTATGATTTTTCGTCAGTTAAGCAACAACCCATTATAATTGGGAAATAAAGCAAGCCGAATTTTGTGTTAGGAGCTCCTGTTTGCCATGTACTACTGGGTGCTCTAAAATCGAGTAATGGATTGCTCTGATACCGAAGGTATCGTAAAAATGTCATAATTCACTGTCGAAGTCTTTTTTCCCGGGTTTCTACACTGGCATATTCACGGTGCTCTTGAGAGATATTGTCACCCTCAGGAAGAAAAAGTCAAATTAAACTAACAAATAAATACGTGCAACTTCTCTGCTTTTTTGTGTGTAATTTAGTTTCTATATTTAAATGGCTTGGCCTCGCTGCTGCCACCCCTATCTGGCAACACAGAAAGGCGAACGCAAGCCTTCACGGAAGCGCGCTACCAGCGCAACGTCCGATTTATAAAACATATGAGCTGCAGTCATTGGATAGTCTAAAACTAGGCGTGGTTTATCCATCGATCGGCCCCTTCCCGGGGCTCACATGACTTGGGTGTAAAAACATCAGCACGGAAAGGAGTTTCTATTGTTTCGCCGGCTTCAAGATGACAAGTGTCAAGTGTTAAGCCTCCTGTGCTTCTACCTCCAATAAACCCTATGGAATAAGAGTTTATAATAACAAGGTAAGCTGATATAACAAGGTAAGCTGCTTTTGATCGATATCCGGTTAATCAGTGACACATTGTAGCTGAGCTGTTAACAAACATTTCCTGGCTAGGGCATTTAACAGCTAGTTCTAGCTTTAATTGGAAACGTTTAAGTATATTAACACTTATTTAATGTGTCTGAATGTTGATATAGAGTTACAGTTACGTTATTTAGACATATTACACCATGCTGTGGTGTGTCTCAGTGTGGGAAAGATGAGTTGATTTAGCTCCGTTTCCTAAAATATTTAATGATATTCATGTTACATCTACTGAAGGATGAACAGATGCTGTTTCTAAATATTATTTAGTTGGATTTATATTGAGTTATATATAAATAAAATTTAAAAACTCGTTAAAACGACAACAAGTTCTGTAGTAGGCGGTCCCCAAAAGTTTATGTAAATGCTTTAAGAGGTTTTATCTTTCTCTACCAGTGCTGATAATAAGACTTATTCAGCATCACGTTGGACTACACAGTCCATCACACAATAACATAAAAACAAACTTAAACTTCCAGTTATGGATGGGAAGCTGGTGGAATATAATCTGCCAAACCTCGAAGCTGTGTGGATTTACATAAAGTTATGCATATGAACATTTGAGATCTGGTTATCCGTCTTTACCTTTTCAAACCCAGTTCCCTCCAAACTAAGCAGCAGAAAAAGTCAGTGTAATAATATGTTTACTATTCCTGAAGAGGTGACATGTGCTCTGAGGATCATGATAGACTCTCACACACACACATTTGCACACACGCTCACTCGGAGTGCACGAATCACATGGTAAAGGCAATAATCTAAGTTTTGTCATACAAAACTCTTAAATGGATTAACAGAATACACATTGTGGGAGCCATCTGAGGATAACTGATAATAATCAGATTAAAGTACCTGTTTAAAGGTCATATTAATTGTGGATATTTTCTAATATTCTTATCCTGATTGGGCTCACTTTCTCTCAGGGTTATTTTTTTATTTTGTTTTAGTTCTTTTTCTGTGTGTGTGGTAACCATAAGTTTGAAAATACAAATCTGGAAAGTTCACGGTGCATTACAACAAAAAGGTGAGCATATAAAAAAGTACAGACTTTAAGTGTCATTACTCAGTGAGAGTCTCAGGTGTTTTTCCACACAGCTGGCTATTCAAGTTCGCATACTTCTCAGAGTGACATGGCAAATTTAAAGTAAATCAAAGAGGAAAAAACTTCTTACATTTAAAAAATATTAAACTCTTTGCAGATTTAATGACTGATTATTTGCATAAATTATTGTTATTAAAGAAACATGTCAGGCTGTAGCTGGATGCAAAGTGGAAGTGGAAAACAGGGGGGGCAAAGATTAATCCAAAAACACCCACAAGGTGCTGGGGAAACACAGGAGGACGAGGAAATCACAGCACACATGACAGCAAACACCAGAGCAAAACAGAAGAGAAAACCTGACACTATCAAAGTAAAACAGGAAACAACTGAAAGGCAGAAACAAAGCAGAGAGATGAGCAGACTCACACTGGATGTAGAGACAGTGGAAACAATGTGAGAGACTAAAATAAAACTGAAATAGAACCCAAAAAGTAATGACATTTCACCAGGACGTTCACAAAAAATGGGAACAGGATGCTCGAAGTCAAATGACCATGACATCAGAACCAAAACTGTAGGCAACAATAAATACTTTTTATTTTTTCACTGTACCTTTTTGCACCATAAACTGTAGATCTATTTTCAAAACACTGAGGGGATGACCTCAAGTTAAGGACAAATTAATGGCGATGTCTCCCTTTTTTTTTACCCAAAAAGTGGATAATCAAAAAACAACCTGGAGAAAGTAACCACTGATGGAAAACCTCTCACAAACTTATACTCTGTTAAAGTCCAGTCCAGCGTCTTTGAAGCTTTGAAATCTAGGACATGTTCATCTGAGTCACAGTTTGGGACTAAAACACACAGACTGACTGACCAGGTGAACTCCTAATCATCTCAGCCAAGTGTGCCAGACAGCAGCTGTGGTTCAAAGGCTTATTCACAGTGATTACAAGCGTTCATTGATGAGATAAGAGAGGCCACTGTCATGACACCAAGTTTCACTTCTTATGTGAGAACATCTTGACCTCTTTGTCTTATAAAACTCTGTAGTTAGCTTAACTACAGGGTTTCGATTGGGTCGTGTGGGTGTTTAAACACATTTAAAGTTCAGTCTCATGTGTCTAAAGGCTGCTGGATGAGCATCAGAGTCACAAAATATATGAACTTGACTCTACTGAGATGCAGAGATGATTAACTAAACTCATAATAAATGGCTCTTATTGCAGTCTACCAGACTTTCACTCTTCTACTCTGGATATTAAAAGTTTTAAGAAATCCCCCACCAAAACTCCAACAGTCTAAAATTCAAGTAAATTAAGATTTACTATGATGTGTCACATAAATAATTAAAGTCATGATATTTAGGAAGCCGTTCCCCAGAAAGAGGATGTGAGGAAGTAACAGGAATTGTTTTGGAGTTTCACTGATAGAGATAAACTTTTATTTGTAACAAAAACAGTGAGAAGGAAAACAGCTAAATCTGTGTGTTGGTCAAAAGAAAGAAAAGCAAATGCTTCATCTGTTGATCGGCTAATTGGCACAGCTCCACAATCTTCTGCAGTTTTCCTCTTATTTTGAAACGTTTTCATCATTTGTCCCGATTTTATATTTTACCTCTTCATTATGTCTTTAAACTTAACAGACAGAAACAAAATGACTTCGAAAGAGATGACGGTTTTATAAAAACGTCATCTTTTCTGCAGAGCCTTTTAAAAACTTGCTGTAAGGAGCAGGATTGAAATGCAGGAACTAAGCAGGAACTAAAAGTCACTTCAGGTCATCTTCTCTCATAACAAACATACACCAGCAAATAGATTTACCTTACCACAAAGTCAACTGTCAGTGTTTTCCATTCTGCTTTAGATCTAATCTTTATAGTCTCATTTTGCAGCTTTTCTGTGTTGTATTATCCACGATGATCCACATTTATTTCATGTTTATTTCAGACAGACTGAACATTGATTATTATGAAAATTATTATATTTATCCATGGGTCCGGATTTTTCCAGCGCATTTGAAGGATTCTTGATTAGATTGGCATCGTTAAAGTTCTTCAGCAGTTTTTGCAGCGTTGAATTACGAATTTTCCTCTCCCGTCCAACACGGTGTTTGGAACAATATTGCAATGTCAAAGAAACCTCTGCATCTGTATTTCCCAGCAGAATATTATTGTATTTAAAAACTGTCGATCTATCACTTCAACCTATTGGTGTTTTTAATGTTTTGGCTAATAGCTGTTGTGTTAATTTTCAGACATACACTGACTTTGGTAACCACGATTTAATGAAATCAATCAAACTTTATTTGTGGTTCAATTCAAAGTGCGTCACCGATGATGGACCAGCTGATAATTTAATAATATTTGTTTTGTAAAAGAGGAAGCTACAGAGAAATTAAATACAATTATAAAGAAATAAAAACAACATTTAAAAGGGTGTATAAGCACAATCGGAAGATTTAGGAAAAAAATGAAATACAATAAGAAAAATGAATTTGGAAAAAAATAAACAAATAAAATTTAACATAAATATAAAATTAAATAGATATTTAAAATTTTTTAAAAAACTTATGAACAATTTGAAAATAATTAAGGAACAAATATAAAATGATATATTATATTACATTAGAATAACTCCCTCCATTACATCCAACTAATATCAATTAAAGATAATTGATATTAATTATTAATTGTCTCTCTTAATATGTCTGTATTTTCTAACTCTTAATCTGATCTTTGGTCACACAAAACCTGTTTAAAACCACGTTTGTACCTGTGAAAACAGATGTGTGTCAGCCTGAGGTTGTGGGTTGTGTTCTCAGTTCCCAAAAAGCTTAAATTTATAACAAAGAGCAGCTGAAATAACAGCAACAATAACTGCTGTATTAGTGTGAACGCTCTCTGAGCTTCATCGTCAGCATCATCATCTCCATCAGAGCCAATTCGGGCATCAGTAACTTAATGAGTTCAGACATGTGGAAGTATTTTGGAAGTGGAAGAGCCACTCTGTGTGTGTTTGTGTGTGTGTGTGCGAGCGTGTGTGGGTCAGCATGTTACAGTGTCCAAACCTGCTGCCTGTCAGCACGCCATGGCATTTGTCATGTGTTTGTCCCACATCCTCTTTGTTGTGGTTTAATAAGTTGATCTTGCCTTTGCAGACGTCCCGGGCACCATGGTTCACTGACATCGACACAGACTGAATATTTTCCTGGATCCAGCCGCCTGCCATGCCGCCACCCGATGGCTGCTCCATCAACTCAGCCGCTTCCGATGAGAGTGAGGACACCGAACCTCTCATCGGGAGTGATGAAAGTGAGGAAAACATTTTTTTACATGTTAATCTTTACCAGAAATATTGAATCTGCTTTGAAAAAATAAGCTGAACATGCAGCAGGTTGAGCTTTTGGTATCACTGAAGTGTTTGGATCTAATTTTGAACATGACTACAAAAGTGAAGCTGTTACTTTTGTTGTTTTGTAGCGATGGTTTTCAGTTCTTCAGTGCACACATCAGCATTAAAGATCACCTGTCATATAAGACCTCAATGAGGCAGCAGACATGGAATCACATGCCGCTGTAAAGATATAAACGATCTTGGTGATGCTTAGAGGCCAGGTTTTTTGGCTTGTTACGGGAAAAATCTGCAATGTTTAAAGAGAAATGTTTGTTATAAGGTCAAGAAAATTATTTATCTATTCAGCTTATTTACAAAGCCTTCAAAGTTTACCCAAAATGCTCTTTGTGGATTTTTTTGTTATGTTTTTTTCTCCAGTGAATGATCAAAAAACAGAAACTCCAGGGTACTAGTACTGATGACTGGAAGCAATATCATGCTTTCACATTGTGGTGTGAGTATGGAAGCAGCTCTTCTAGGGCGGTATCTGAAAGTAGTGCCTGTATTTGAAGTGGCTCAAACGTGCGTGGGAAAATTACCTAAAAGAGGCGATCTGCCAAATTTAAGCCTCTTTAAAAAAATACACTATTTATTTCTCTGTGTGTGATCAGTTCCTCCTCGGTGCTGCTCGGCCCGCTTCAACCTCGCCTTCCTGATGTTCCTCGGCTTCACTGTGGTCTACGGTCTCCGTGTCAACCTCAGCGTCGCCATGGTAGCCATGGTGAACAGCACCGACCCAGATCCAGACAGAAACCACTCCGTCACCAACGCCTGTCCACCACCATCAGGACGCGAGAACACTAGCAATAATTTCCAGCAGCCTGCCGGGGTAACGCCGCAAGAGCATTGAAAGAGCCGCCATCAAGATCTCTCCTCGCGCTTTATTTTCTGTGACGCCTCCTCTCTGTGACCTCTTTCCCCAGGTCCCTCACTACAACTGGGACTCTGAGACTCAGGGCTGGCTGCTCGGGGCTTTCTTCTTCGGCTACCTGTGCACGCAGATCCCGGGCGGCTACCTGGCCGGTCACTACGGGGGGAAGTTTTTCCTGGGTTTGGGTGTGCTGGGCACGGCTGCCCTCACTCTGCTCACCCCTCTCGCTGCCAAATGGGGGTCGTACTGGCTGTTTGCACTGCGAGCTCTGGAGGGCTTCGGAGAGGTACGACAGGGGGGAGACCAGACATGTTTTTCTTTATTTCTTTGACAGGTTCGTTTAAGCTCTGAACACCCATCTGTGGTAACCGTATTTATACTAAGATGGATTGATTAAATAAATAAATTATTACTTGAACAAAAATCTTTGAAAGGTAAGAAAATAATAGGAAAACTCAAGATCTCAGAGAATAAAAATCCAAATGAGGGGTTTAATAAGTTGTGGTATGAGGAGTCCTGCGTCTGCTCCTATCGGTGATACAGGCCTCGCTCTGCCAGCGTGATCAGCTGTGAATGACTGCCAAAAATGTAATGAGAAGAAAAACCATTGGTACACTTTTTGGTTTAACCTTTTTACACCTACATCAAGAATGACTCCAGGTGCTTGTAGTTGCCAACGTAAAAAGCTTCTATAACAGTGGTCAGATTATTTTCTTTACATTGTCTCTGTGTGCATCTCTAGGGTGTGACGTACCCGGCTATGATGGCGATATGGGCTAGGTGGGCTCCTCCTCTGGAGCGCTCTCGCCTGATAGCCATGTCGGCATCTGGGGGCAGCTTTGGCGCCTTTGTGGCCCTGCCGCTCACTGGCTACATCTGCCAGATGCTGGGCTGGCCCACTGTCTTCTACATCTGTGGTGAGGGGAACACACACTGGTGCCACCACAAGCCATTTTTTTACTACATCTGAACAACAAAAAACTGTTTAGAGCAATTTGTGTATTATTGAGGCTACACAGAAGTCTTGTTTTAATGTACAGTGATGCCAGTCTATCTTTGGTACACACAATTTTACATTTTAGCTTATTCCTCTTTGGTTTATGACAACAGTAACATTACTTTTCCTCTGACTTGGCCTTGAAGACAATCACTGTTTAGCTCTTTGCTTTCACTGCCAAATCTGCTGATTCTTTCAATCATTCACCTCCTCTTCCAGGCGGTGCTGGTTGCCTCTGGGCAGTCTTTTGGTTTATCTTTGTGTCAGATGACCCTCGCAACCATCGCCGAATCAGCAAAGAGGAGCGAGATTACATAATTAAAACCGTGGGACCACAGGTACGAGTGAAACATTAACAGATATTTATTTACATTGATCCTCGTGTGTGTCTCTGTCAGGGAACCCTGTTATAATCTGACCAAGCAAATCCTTCGTATCTTTTATACTCCTTATATTTATCTGGAGCTATTTGTGTAAATCTATTTTATACATAAAGTTTCAGACTCCATGCGACTGTTGTTTTTGTTTGTTTTGTTGGTCCTCATCTGCTTTTTTATTATTTTGTGCTCTATATAGGGTCCTTGCTTTGAGAAGCACTGCTCTGTGACCCCGTATAAGGAAACTCCTGCAGATTCACAGGCAACACATGACCTCAGTCCTGCCTTTTAGTTGTTAGATTAACTGGGCATCTTTAGTAAATACCAACAGCAGTTTTTTTTTTTTAACCCCAAAAAGAGATTTGAAAACATTTGCAAATGTTTTTTGTGGTAGTGTATATACAAATGACATTGCTTTCCGTTGCTGTTCAAAATTGTCCCTCACCTGCTCCTATGTTGTGTATTCTTTTCTACCTGCAGTGAAGAGTGACTCATCACTTCCTTTATCTGACTTCCTGTTTCCATTTCTCTTACTGCTCTGCCTTTTCTTACTCTCTCTTCCCCGCAGCTGACCTTTTGTCTCAGTTGGTTTTACATCCAAATATATTTTCGATCCAAATATATTATAGTTTGATCTTCTTCAATAGGTTTCGTTTCAGTTTAGATTTTATTGTTTGAAAAGGTTTCGGAGGAGGGGGAGGGGGAATCGCACTGATGGACAAGTATTGTGGTAAACTTGGTTTTAAGGGCTTAACAAGTTCAGATTTGGTTTTAAAGTACAAACAACTGCAGACAAACCGTCACATAGACATTCAGGTGTTGGTGAAAAATAAATCCCTCTCAGCTCAGTTTGACCAAACTAATAAATATAGATTAAACTAATAAAGATTGAAATCAAAGACATTTTCTGCATATTTTTATGCTGTTTTGTACAGTTTTTGAGGGGGTGGTTTGGTTTTTTACCCCTCAGCCATAAAAGGCTCATGGAGTATGGTCATCATTGTCCACGGACAGGTGACGTGGACACCCAAGTCTCCACGGGTGTATCTGCTAAGAATGTAGACCTCAAGGTTTGAGGTCAGAGGTCAGGTTTTCTGAAAATCGTCTGAGTGTGATAATTCTAGAAGGAAGTCACCTAGGATTTTGAAATTGATGACATAAGTCTATCTACTAGGAGGCTGAGGGGGACCACTATCTGTCACCAGTATGTCACTAGTTTTTTTTTACCTATAATAACTTAAAACAGAACATCCTTCTTAACCCTACAGATGTTCTGTCTATGATTATGTTTTTATTGCTGCAGAGTAGAATCCAGCATTAGTTATTTTGGCAGATGATAAATGAAAATTGAAAAAGTAAGCAGAAACACTCTTCAGGCATGTTATGAGTGTTGATGTTGCATGGTTTGTCCACCAGAAGACACCCATTTGCAACAATGGGAACATCATAAATGCAGCCAGCTGATCCAACCTGAGCGTAAACAAGTAAATAAACTTCTGCTCAAACTTCGGGTAAATCTGTTTGTGTTTCATATGTCTGAAATGAAAAAGTATTGGCTGACATACTGGCTTTTAAATCGTCAAATATCTGCATCAGTATCGGTCTGAAAAACCCTATATCAGTCAGATTCTACTGCAAAGTTCTTAAATTGTATTATTTCAGTACATTGTTATGATTTTTCTCTAACCTGAACCGATGCTTCAGGGTACAGGTCATGGCTGGTCCTTGCCTTTGCTGCACATGGCGCTGTCTGTCCAACTGTGGGCCATCATCGTCACCCAGATGTGCTCGAACTGGGCCTACTACACCCTGCTCACATCCCTGCCCACCTACATGGACGTCATCCTGCATTTCGACCTGCAGTCGGTGAGATTTCCCTTCACTTGTTTCATGTTTACCGAAGCGCTTCAGATGTTTGAGATCAGAGTAGAGACACATGAGACTCACCCAAGTAAAACTTGGATGTGAAATTTCAGTTTTAATGTTATGATAGATTACAAGGACTTTGTTCTATCTTTGACCTCTGCTTCTTTTTTCTCTTAATTGTAAAAAAAAAGAAGTAAAAAATAGAAGAATTGAAACACTGTTGGATAGTAAACGTGTAGCTTTATCCAAAAATGTGGAGATGTCAGAGAGGAAATCAAGTGAAAGTCCCAAAATCTGAAACTACAGCATCAGCTCTACACTTTCCTGATGTCAGTGTTTATATTTCTGTATTTTTGTGTTGGGACAAAGTCTGAACATCTGTCTGTGTGTCTGTATCAGAACGGCTTCCTGTCCTCTCTGCCGTACCTGGGCAGCTGGTTGATGGCGTGGCTGTCTGGAGTCATGGCGGACGCCCTCATCGAGCGGCGAGTGTTCAGCGTCACTGTCGTTCGCAAAATCTTCACGTTTGTAGGTAAATAAAACTTGAGTGCTCATTTCATCTGTGTGCAGGCTTACATACATATAGGTGTTTGCATACTCAGAAGGTAAAGCAGGAAGTTAGTCTCTCAGGTTAAAGTCTTGACTTTTAAGAGAGTGTTACATCCACTTGTAAAGAATTGTGTGAATTTTCTGGCCCCGCCTGGTTAGAAAGGAGTCAGGATTCCTGCGCTGCTGGTTTAACCTTGATATGAAAACACTGTCACAAAAGGTTGTCCTCTGTCTTCATGCTGGATTCCTGCTATGATGACTCATGAAATCCTCCTAGAATGTAGGATGCAGCTGAATTCACAAAGAGCAGAAAGCCTTAGAGTCAGCAGCAGCAGTCAGCTGATTTGGGAGTTATTTTGAGACTAATAAGTTTGCTGGATCTTAGTGTTCCTCTGCCAGCAAAATCCCACTTTAAGCCAAGGCATTGGAATTACAAACATCCAGAAAGAATGAAAAACACGGCACAAACTAAACTCTGCTCATTTGCAACACTTCGACAAATATTTTACTACAGAGATCATTTTATGTGATTCGTCTCTGGGTCCCTCCCCGAGATGAAAAACTGTGTTCATCAAAGCTTCGTCTGCAGTTTTTACATGTGACACAGGAACAGTTGCTGTTCAACACAAACAAATGCAGATTAAAGTTTGAGTGACTTAATGAAGCAACGCTGCCCCCGTGTGGTTTAGTTTGCATTTGTTGTTGTGAAGCGATAGTATGAGGCCTGCAGGACTCCAGGTGACTGTGATTATAATGTACTTGTTTTTTAATGCGTGTGTGTATGCTGTGGTTTTACTGGTCTGGGATGAATGTGGCCCATGCACTGAAGTGAATTTCCTCCCAGTAAAACCAACACTTCACTCAGAATTTGGACATGAGTAGATCAGATTCTCCCATATAGAGAGAAACTGACCCGGTGCTGTTTTATTTTTTTCCTGTTCCAACGGCTGTCTCTTCTCTCCGCAGGTCTGTTTCTGCCCTCGGTTTTCCTCGTGGCTGTGGTTTACGCCGGCTGCGACCACATCCTCATCGTCACCTTCCTCACACTGTCAATGACAACGGGAGGGTTCAGTGCCGCCGGAGTCTTCATCAACCAGATAGACATCGCTCCTCGGTGGGTGTCGTCGTCCAAACAGCTGATTAAGTTTTTACTGCTTAACAGTTTAAACCCCGAAAACGTGAAACACATAAAAGCTGCAAATCACTTAAGTGAACTATACATTGATAATCGGAGTCCACAGATCTAATGAAGACTTGGATAAATGAAACTGTGACAAACAGGTACTTTGTTTCCTGCTCCTGCAGGTATGCAGGATTCCTGCTGGGAATCACCAACACCTTCGGGACTATCCCGGGGGTCGTGGCGCCGATCGTAACGGGATACTTTACTGAAGATGTGAGTATAAAGGCTAAATTCATCATCTCACCAGAGCACAAAGTCTTCTTAAGTAGGGTTAAGCTATTTTGTGTCTTCCTAACGTGAGGAAACCTTTCATAGCAGAAGCTGATATGCCAAAGTAAAAAAAATAAAACCCAACCCTAACCTGTTTTGACCTGTGCCCTGAACTACAAAGCGAGGTCACTATACGGAGGACTTATTTATGCTATCTGGATTCATTTATCCTAACTATGGCAATCAGGATAAACAAAGGTGGTTATCATCTCGCTAAACCCAGGGTTTATCAACCTAGCTATGAAAAAATTCACATTAAAGGGTTGACGTTGGCGGCATCTGACCAATCACAAACATGGACAGTGATAATTTTACAAATAAGGATAAAACTTTATTACAGAACATGAAGGAGTTAAACATGTAAAACAGACTTGCATCACTAAAACGGATGCAGACATATCAGCAAAGTATTAAAAGTACAATATGAATCTCTGTGCAATACTGTATTAATAAAGTTCAGGGAAAGCTGGCAAAAATGCAGACTCTGTGAGGTAACATATCGAGCAGTATCACAGCTCTTTCTCAGACTGTTAACACCTGGTGGTGTAAACGTTCTGAGAGCAGTGAGTAAATACAAAAGCATAGACTTCTTACAAATTAATATAAAGTCCAAATTTACAAATAGTTGCCCTTTTTATCTATCATATATAATATAAAAAAATAAAATTGTTATGAAGTTTAAAACCAATACACAGAGCTGTTTTCTAAGGACTGGTTGATCTTTTTGTCTCAAACATAACCTGCTCCAGGTCTACAGCATAAAAATCATGTACCTCTGTGTGACTAAAAACCCAGGTTTAATCATGAAGTTATCGAGATAAGCCCATAATCCTGCTTTAGTGCTCTGGTGGATGTTAGGAGGGTTAAAGTCGGGCTGATGTTGCTGGACGTTTGAGTTCTCAGGTTAATGGCTGCAGTGTACGTGTGAAAACAACAGAAATAGGAATGATAATAAAATCATATCTTCATATTTTTATTTCTTCAAGGTGGAAAATACACAGAAGGCATCATAAAATAGTTGAAAGCAGCAATAATTCACTGTCAGATTCACAGTGTTTAACATTCATCGTCCTCTCCTCTGGTTGGCAGCGCACTCTGGCCGGCTGGGCAAAAGTCTTCTGGGTTGCCGCTGGGATCAACGCGGGCGGTGCCGTCATTTACACGTTTCTTGGCAGCAGCAAGCTCCAACCATGGGCCCTCACTGAGGAGGAGCGAGCTGAAGCTGAGAGGAAGAGGAACAGGTCCATCTCACATTAAAGCAGAAATATGCATCAGCAGCAGAGCCTTTACTCAGGCTTTAAAGACACATATACGGTTAGCTAGTTTTACACAGTTTTCCGATTTTAGAGGAATGTGTCTGGAGGTTTAATCTGTAAATTCAGGTATAAATTAAGGGACTTCATGCAGTATTCACACGTCATGAACCAATAATGACTTCAGAGCTACAATATGCTCTTCTTGTTTACGAGGTGAGCTGATAGACTTATTTTTACGGTAATTCCAGCAACTATATTACAGCTTATGGAGCATTTAAAATTTCCTGTTAGGCACATTTTTAACCCTTTAAATTCGCTGGGAGGTGAAATTTCAAGGGTTAGAATGTTATCACTACTTTTAAGAAAAGATTAGTTTTGGTGCAGATGACATATTCGAACACGTGCTGCCTTTTAATAATCAGGAAACACGTTTACTCTTGTTGATAAAGTTTTAATCGTTTGTATGTGAGTTTTGTTTAAAATTTTCCGGGTGATTTTGTTTCTTTGCACCTGTTTGATACTTACGACACTTCAGGTGAGACCAAAACATATCACTTTTTTTTAAAGTTATTTTGGTTTTTCTTTTAATTTTACCTTGAACAAGGTACAGTTTGGAACAAAATGCATATTTTGCACAACAGGAGGGTCACTCCACATAAAATATACATATCTGGGGGGAAAAAACCACCATCAGGTGATTTTTCTTTAAAGTAAAATAACTTTTATACATTTAATGAAGCTTTGAATCTTCATGCTGTGAATATTTTCTGGGTTACAGGCCATCAGAGTACACAGGGATGTGTTAAAATTTTGGGCTACTTTTTAAGTCACTTAATTTTTTTTTCCAGCATTTTTTAGCCTTTTTAACCTACATACAGGATATATCCACATTTTTCAGGATCGGTGTCATGGGTTATATCATAGCTCAATAGGAAACAACAATTTAATATCTTTGATGTAGAGGAACAAGAATGATCACTGGATGTTTGACCTGTTTTCTTATAATTCAATGGAGATATCTGCATTTTGGGTATACTTTCAAGCACCATATGACCATGTTTTACGGGAGGCTGATCTAAACAAATTATATTTCATGAAAGTTCTTATTTTTTCCCACATTTTGATACCAGCATCATCTTCTAGCTCAGATTTCTTCTGTGTTAAAAGAGAGAAACAACGTCTTGCTCTTTGTAGTTGTTTTGACATGCGCAAGTTTGGGTCCTGAAGAATGTTTTTAAAGGTAAAACTGAAAGCTTTGCCTCCAGCTAAGCTCTTTCTTCACCACAACAGTCATGTTCAAAGTCCATCTCACCAATCTGTCAGCCCACCTAACCCTCCACCGTCCCATCACTCATGGATAAATTCCTCCCTCGCCTGGGGACTCCTCTCTCCTCCCACTCAGAGTTAAAGATCCTCCGTTTTCAAGCAGGGAACCACAGCCTCAAACTCTCATCCTGGTTATTTCACCTTTCCTGTTCAGTTTCTGTCAGTTTCCTTTGGGATGAGACTGCTTCAGACAGGAACATCGAGCTGCTGTGAAGCTGCCTTCAGTGCGGCTTCCTCGTCATCTCAAAATTATCCAAATCTTAACCCACCCTGTGTACTTTGGGAGCCTGTAACTCAAAAAATACTCACAGTATAATAATAAAATTTTGCATGGTTTCATTAAAGATATGAAAGTTATTGGACATAAAAATCAGCTGATTTTGAGGGGCTCAGGTGGGAGACACTGACTGATTTTTCATGAAGTGATCCTCTTATTAGTTTGTCGCACAGCTTCGTCTTTGACTGCTTTGTTTGCAGTTTTCTGACCACTTCTACAGACTGTTTATTAGGACCAACAGAAGCACTTTTCAATGACATGAATACTCAGGATGTTTTATTCTGATAAGAGTGCCAAAGACACGTGAAACCTTACATTTTAGATTGGAGTTTCTTCACTTGTTTTTAAGACTTAAAGCACCTTTGGGTGCTAGCATTTGCAGTGTTTGTAATCATATGGGTTTGCTTCAACAGTAAGAAGCTTCCTTTTATAAACTACAGTAATTATTGTTTCTATATGATCTAGGAAATACCATCATGCAGTTTTTCAAAGAGCACTGTGATTGTAAAGATGTGATGATTTATTCACCTCCTCTGTGCTTTAAAAATGTGTGATGTCATGAAAATGTGTGCTTTTATTTTGAAAATAATTTTGTTTTTACTTGGATTACCTGAAAATTAAAGTGAGTGGCATGTAACCCTCGTAATGTCCTCCCATACTCCTTCTGTCCTCTGATTTGACTGTTATGTAAAACATATGGTATAAATTGTCAATCAGTTCTGTGTTACAACTTTAGTCTTCGGTCCAGTGCATTACAACAAAATTTTCTCTTCATTTTGGAATTTAGGGCCTAATTTCCATAAACGTATATATCATATTTTTGAGTGAAATTTAAATAAAACATTGAATTATTTTGACTATTTAAATTATCACAGAGTAGTATATATCAAAATTTAGTGAGGATGCTGTTTTTGAATCATTTGATAATCACACCTGTTGTCCTCTGGGGTCAAAATTTATCGTGTCTGGTTTGATTGTTACGAAAAGAATATAAAGTGGATACGTCATTCAATTCTGTTACACTTCCAATTACAGCTTCATTCAAACACATTAACACAATTTCTTTATTCCATTTGAAGCTCAAGGCCAATAAGACCTCATTCACCATACTGCTTTCAAACATCTTTGATCTTGGATCATTGATGTGTGGGGTCAAACAATGGTCATAACAACAACAATAAAACAGGCAGCACAATGAGGAGGCAGGGGTTCTACATTCAATTCAATTTTGTTTATAAAGCACCAAATCACAACAACAGTCACCTCAAGGCGCTTTATATTGTAAGGTAGACCCTACAATAATACATACAGAGAAAGTATGGTGGCTAATTTTTTTACCATATTGTGCAAAGATATCACCAGTAAAACAATGCATATATTGTCCTCCAATATAATGAGGAGGAAGAATCAAAGGAGGATCCAGGGTTAGAAGATAAGAAAATATTGCCAATATTTAGACCACATGCTACTTCTTTCTCTGAAGAAGCCCCCACATCTCCCACCTGTAGAAGTGGAAGACGAGTATGAAGTGAAGGAAAGTGATGAAGATGATGATTAGGAAGAATTTACTCCATGGCTTTTAAATCAGAATGAGTTTGTATTACTTTTATTTATCTTACTTCTTACTCAAATCTTCTAATTTTATGATTCTTTTTCTTAACTTTTATCATGTCTCCCTATGTTTTTATTTCTTTTGATTATCTTAATTGTACAGCACCTTGATCAACATTTTCTGTTTTAAATGTGCTATATAAATAAATTTGACTTTGACTTTGAATCTGAAATATGTTCAAGTAGGTTCTCAGGCATCCAGGACATGGTAGTCTAAGGAGATTGGAAAGAAAGTGACAGGGCTTCTTGAAGTTTCTTGAATTTCCAGAATGTGAAACTGAAATAGAAGATACACATCTTTCATTTCAATCATGATGAAGGCAAAAATCAAGCAAGAAGGAAGAGTCAGCTGACACATAGGAATATTTGCAGTAATGTGAAGAAAAACTGATCTGGTCTTCTATCCTTCCCAGTGACAGACGATGCATGACTATCTGTCAATGCACTTTACCCTACCGCCTACTGGTGTTGGCCAGAGGGGCCGATGGCGCGATATGGTAGCCTCGCTTCTGTCAGTCTACCTAAGGGCAGCTGTGGCTACAACCGTACCTGCCTCCACCAGTGTGTGAATGCGAGAGTGAATGAATAGTGGCATTGTAAAGCGCTTTGGGTGCCTTGAAAAGCGCTATATAAATCCAATCCATTATTATCATTATAATGTACCAGTACAGAGGAATAAACATGAGCTTCCTCCTGCCTTTGTTCTCGTGAAAGTTTGCCTTCACTAATACCCATGCCTTGGTGTCAGTCCTACCATGCCAAAACATAGAAAAATGTCAGGTAGTAAGTTGGAAAAAAGTTGAATAAAATTGTTGACCCCAGAGGACAAAAGGAGAAGGGAAATCGGGAGGAAATTACAAGGCTTAAGCACTATATGGTCGAAAATAACATTAGCTTATTTCAATAAAAAACACTCACATATGCAGAACTAGGGTGGCAAAAGATTATTTCAGTGGCACATGGAAACACATGCCAGCATATCTCGGCATGTGCCGGCATGTGCCACTGAAATAATTGTTCAATTTTTTTTTTCTCCAAATGTCCTGTCTGACACTGTAGCAATCACAATTATTTTCTGAAGGCAAAGAAAAATGCCCAACAAACTTATTTTCCCAAGTAGACCATTACAGCTTTTGCTGTAATGATCCCAGTCCATCCATGTCCTGATGGACTGGTCCACGCTTTGTGTTTATGTCTTTGTGTGAAATCTGTTTACCTGCCATTTGCTGTTTTAGCTGTTTCGTGGTTGTTGAAATGAAAGCTTTAACCTGAGATACTGGCGTTTATATTTAAAAATCTATTCAGGATTTAATGAATTGATACCACGTTATTCAAGCTAAAATCTCTTTTAATCAAAACATTGATTATTTAAACCCATCCCTACTGTGCAGCATACAGTACCAACAACACAACACATGATATGTTCAGAGGCAGCAGCCAACAAAGGCATGGAGGGCCCCAGACATCCAGAGACCCCCAGAGAATGAAGGCCCAAGGATGACCACCGCACGTCATGGATTCTTGATATGATTCCTTGTGACGTCACAAGGAATCATATCGGGATGGTTTCCTGATATGATTCCTGACGTCAATCAGGTTGCCTCCCATTCAGTATAAAACCTCTACAACCGGCCCCAGTCTTCCTCTTTCTGTTACCTGGGTTAGGGGCAGCAGCTTTGGCCGTGAAAACCCAGAAACACCGGTGAGTTTAGCTCCCATTCTTCACATAGAGGGACCCGTCTGGCCTTATCTTCTTCTTTATTTGATTTTTAGGTTTACTGGATGCTGTTTTTAAACTTTTAATGAAAGATTTTTTACGAGGGAGGAGAAAATGTAGAGTGGTTAACGCGAACGAAGGAGGGCTGCCAGACCGGAGATCCGAAGATGCTTGAATGGCATTTCTTCTCTCTCCTTATTGAAACAATTTAACCGTATTTATCCGAAGCAAAAAGTACTTGAAGTCCGGACATGAAAGCTTCTGAATATTTGGCGATCTTTGTAACTTTATCCGACGTGGCCCAGTGGAGTAACACGTGTCTCGGCTGGCTTGTGGCCGAGTGAGGCCTAGCAGTAGCAGCCGCCTACTAGCGGCTAAGGCCTAGCGCCTGAGTAGCCATGAAGTTGAATTTCAGTTTTTAACTCCGTATAAATTAAAAAGACAATATGTTTTAATATGTTTTCATTTTTTATGTACTTTCATTATGCCTACATGCCGGGATGGTTTCCTAATGTAGCCGGGCTCAAGATGCGATAGCTTAGTTGTACATGCATGTCTGTTAACGAAGCCTAACGGGTACTTAATAGTAAGCCTAACGCAATTTTTATTTTTATTTAATCTTGCCCACAGAAACGAAAACAATGGGAGAGGAAAAGACCCACATTAACATCGTGGTCATTGGCCATGTCGACTCCGGCAAGTCCACCTCCACCGGTCACTTGATCTACAAGTGCGGAGGAATCGACAAGAGAACCATCGAGAAGTTTGAGAAGGAAGCCGCTGAGGTAAGAGCTTGTGTATTAAGTCAAGTCAAGTCAAGTCAAGTCAAGTTGGCTTTATTGTCACTTCAACCATATACAGTTTAACAGTACACAGGGAGGCGAAACAACGTTCCTCCAGGAACCAAGGTGCTACATGCAACATAAATTTACAACATAATTTAACAGAAAAACTCTAAACTAGCTAACTAAGAGGCCTAGTTAGCTGGCTAGCAGAGACAAGACAGACTGACCTAACATAAATTACAACATCTTTTTTTTGTTCATTTAAGTTCTGCTGTGGTGGTGCACAAAGTCAAAATCACAAAAAAAAGAGGTAATATTATCAATAAACACTAGTGGCCTGAGGGGTTGACTGCACACTTACACAGCCAGGCTTTCTTTGCATTAGCTGGCCTGACTTAAAAACCCCAGTTAGAAATAACAGCTATTACATTGGTGGTTGTCAGCTTTCTCCACTAAGGCCAGCTTCCTGCCTTATGCTTTATGCATGTTCACTTCAAAGTTAAAAAAGGGCATTTCACAGGTCATATGACTTCTTTCCCACAAAAGTGATCCCTATGAGTGCCACCTACTCCAGTCACAGACAGATGATAAGGATGGTGATAAAATGGTAATTAAAACTCTATAAAGAACAGTGGCAGGCTCAGCTGCAAGGGAGGGGTGGAGCAGTGGGTTCAGAGGGCAGTGCTAGGGGAGGCTGGATATCAGCTGGCCTTCATTAATTCCATCATGTCTCCCCTATTTTATTTTTACAGCACTCTTCACCAAGTGGCACGGTGTGACTCAGGTCATATCTTCACAAGAACATAAAAAAACAAACAAACCCCAAAACAGAACAGTGAAATGCAACACTTACACAAATAAAGAGGTTAACACTACATTTTAGTTCAAGTTAATTATTTTTATTGCAGAGTGCCGCTGTTCTAAGGTGACAGCTGCACATTAGAGCTCCGAAACATTTAAACATTCACATCTCCTGTCTAATATCTAATAAAGGAAAATGGGAATCACTTTAATTTGTTGGCAGATAAAAAAGTGAAATCAATTTTACTGCTTGAATAGGTACTCTTCATGAGAGTTCTGTGTTCTAATCGCTGCAATTCCAGCAGTGCAAGCGATACTTTAATCTACTGGTAACATTTATACATTTTATGCATCAGCAAATCAATACACAGGTATTCCTGTAACAATATGATGGACAGTTTGCGCTTTATTCAGTGGTTTTAGTAAAGTACAGCATTACCACTTGCAAAAATTATATTTCCCTGGCAGAGAATCTGTAAGTTATTACAGTGATCTAGGCAGGTAAAAAGGTAAAATACGACTTAGAGGCGGATATTTGTTTTACTTTATGGGCAACAGTTGTCTGCCCTTGTTCTTGCTCGTGACAAAACTCGCCTCCTGTTGACAAAACTCGCCTCATGGTTTAAACTTGACTCTGAGAAAAAAAAACTCTTTCCCACAGAGGGGGGTGCTTTAATAAACTTATTCGAATATGAGCTTTTTTCCACTAAGGCTTATTTTATGGGGAGATGTACGAAATTATTTACCGGGTTACAAGCAATGATAATATCGGCTGTTGACTCCTCAGTGTCATCATTTTCATTTTCTGTCTATTGAGAAAACCCATTGTAAAAGTAATGAAGAAAAAAAACTCTCTACTTTGGTCTGACAAGGAGCAGGCTGCGCAAAACCTACCTCATATAGATCTTTTAATAATAATAATATTTTTTGGGGGGCGCGTTATAGGTTATAAGCATTGAGAAAAAACTGATATCTGCTGTCTCACTCCTCCTTGACCCGCGGTGTGTGTGTGTGTGTGTGTGAAACAAGATCGCCTGTCACGGCAATTATCTTTTATGGTTTGTTTTTCAGTCCCTTGTAAAAGGGACTCTCAAAGGAAAAGTAGTATTCAAAGAAAAGTATTCACTAAGGGATATTTATTCATTTTTACACATACGGGGTAGGCAGCCTGTAGGTTACAAGTCAATAGAAAGTTCTTCTTTTCATCACAAGCTATGCTGTAGCTTAAAAATGCAATTTGTTGCTAGGCTGATCATCTTAAAGGTTTTTTACTGCGTCTGTATTATAGGAAAATAAAATACTATTGAAAGAAACGGTTCTCTACAGGCAATAGGAAGTCACTCTTTTTTCCCATTACAAGCGCCGGTGCAGCTTAAGAAAGTAAAATTACATCCGCTATTGTAAAAAAAAAAAAAAAAAGAAATACAGAGAAAATTGTCATAATATTGAAACAGAATTCAGACTATGAGTTTGTGGAAAACTAACTACCGCTCTGTCTCTCTAGCGGCCTCGGGAGAGCAGATCTCTTCGCCGTCCAAGTACACAGGAACGCTGGGCTGCAGAATGAAAGGATCCATCTTGCGTCTGTGCCTAGAAATTGTGACGGCCTCCTCTCTGCTTTTATTCTCCTCCCCGCCGCAGACCCCTCCCTCCCTCTAAAAACCTTTTTTTCTTTTTTTCCAACAACAGGTGGCGCAACAGGTGGCGCGCTTAGGGATCAAATTACACACTTCCGGGGGGTTTCCCCCTCCCTTCTCCGGATGCAATTCGTCACGCTTAGGGGATCAAATTACACACTTCCGGTGGGGGAGGGGAAAGGGGGGAGGGGGAGGAGGGAGGTCAAAAGGTCAAGGCTAGGGTCATCAATCAAATCGAATCAAATTTTGTCACAAGCTGTATGGGAGTATCTCTCTTTTATGTTGTAATTTATGTTAGGTCAGTCTGTCTTGTCTCTGCTAGCCAGCTAACTAGGCCTCTTAGTTAGCTAGTTTAGAGTTTTTCTGTTAAATTATGTTGTAAATTTATGTTGCATGTAGCACCTTGGTTCCTGGAGGAACGTTGTTTCGCCTCCCTGTGTACTGTTAAACTGTATATGGTTGAAGTGACAATAAAGCCAACTTGACTTGACTTGACTTGACTTGACTTAATACACAAGCTCTTACCTCAGCGGCTTCCTTCTCAAACTTCTCGATGGTTCTCTTGTCGATTCCTCCGCACTTGTAGATCAAGTGACCGGTGGAGGTGGACTTGCCGGAGTCGACATGGCCAATGACCACGATGTTAATGTGGGTCTTTTCCTCTCCCATTGTTTTCGTTTCTGTGGGCAAGATTAAATAAAAATAAAAATTGCGTTAGGCTTACTATTAAGTACCCGTTAGGCTTCGTTAACAGACATGCATGTACAACTAAGCTATCGCATCTTGAGCCCGGCTACATTAGGAAACCATCCCGGCATGTAGGCATAATGAAAGTACATAAAAAATGAAAACATATTAAAACATATTGTCTTTTTAATTTATACGGAGTTAAAAACTGAAATTCAACTTCATGGCTACTCAGGCGCTAGGCCTTAGCCGCTAGTAGGCGGCTGCTACTGCTAGGCCTCACTCGGCCACAAGCCAGCCGAGACACGTGTTACTCCACTGGGCCACGTCGGATAAAGTTACAAAGATCGCCAAATATTCAGAAGCTTTCATGTCCGGACTTCAAGTACTTTTTGCTTCGGATAAATACGGTTAAATTGTTTCAATAAGGAGAGAGAAGAAATGCCATTCAAGCATCTTCGGATCTCCGGTCTGGCAGCCCTCCTTCGTTCGCGTTAACCACTCTACATTTTCTCCTCCCTCGTAAAAAATCTTTCATTAAAAGTTTAAAAACAGCATCCAGTAAACCTAAAAATCAAATAAAGAAGAAGATAAGGCCAGACGGGTCCCTCTATGTGAAGAATGGGAGCTAAACTCACCGGTGTTTCTGGGTTTTCACGGCCAAAGCTGCTGCCCCTAACCCAGGTAACAGAAAGAGGAAGACTGGGGCCGGTTGTAGAGGTTTTATACTGAATGGGAGGCAACCTCTGTGGAGATCGTCGACAGCACCAAATTCCTGGGCGTGCACCTGGAGAAGGACCTCGGCTGGTCCCTCAACACCAGCTCCCTGCACAAGAAAACCCAACAGCGTCTCTTCTTTCTGAGAAGACTGAGAAAGGCTCGGCTTCCACCACCGATCCTGACCACCTTCTATAGAGGAACTATCGAGAGCATCCTGAGCGGCTGCATCACTGTCTGGTTTGGGAACTGTGCCATATCAGACAGCAAGACCCTACAGCGGATAGTGGTGTAGATGTCCTCTATTGAGGACATCTACACCACTGCGCACTTCCTAATTTTTGCTGCTACACTAAGGAATGTTTACTGTTCCTGCACTACCTCAACTCATCATCACAAAACCTTATTGTTATGTTACGTTGTATTTTTTGTTGTTGTTTTTTTTGGTCGCACTGTCACTTGCTGCTCTTGTTTGCACATTTGCACGTGCACTTTGTTGTCTGCTGTCTGATAACAAAAAAAAAAGTCATCCTTAGATAGTTAGATAGTTTTTTGTTAATTTATGAGAGAGATACTCTATTGAGGACATCTACACCACACGATGCATTCGCAAAGCCACCAGCATTGTGGCTGATCGGACACACCCCTCTCACACACTCTTCACACTCCTGCCATCTGGAAAAAGGTACCGAAGCATTCGGGCACACACATCCAGACTGTGCAACAGCTTTTTTCCACAAGCCATCCGTCTCCTCAGCAAAAAGGGACTGACTGATAAACACGCACACACACACATACACACACACTAACATTATCACTCAGCTTAACTCAACTACCTCAAAACATTGAGACTGGACTGACTAATCAACACAAGCGCAAACACACTGTCCTACACCACCAAACCATCGTACACACCAACCTGTAAATGCTCTTTTGCACAATATTATTACTGGACTTTTTGCACTAACTTCTGCACTTCCTAATTTTTGCTGCTACACTAAGGAATGTTTACTGTTCCTGCACTACCTCAACTCATCATCACAAAACCTTATTGTTATGTTACGTTGTATTTTTTGTTGTTGTTTTTTTTGGTCGCACTGTCACTTGCTGCTCTTGTTTGCACATTTGCACGTGCACTTTGTTGTCTGCTGTCTGATAACAAAAAAAAAGTCATCCTTAGATAGTTAGATAGTTTTTTGTTAATTTATGAGAGAGATACTCCCATACAGCTTGTGACAAAATTTGATTCGATTTGATTGATGACCCTAGCCTTGACCTTTTGACCTCCCTCCTCCCCCTCCCCCCTTTCCCCTCCCCCACCGGAAGTGTGTAATTTGATCCCCTAAGCGTGACGAATTGCATCCGGAGAAGGGAGGGGGAAACCCCCCGGAAGTGTGTAATTTGATCCCTAAGCGCGCCACCTGTTGCGCCACCTGTTGTTGGAAAAAAAGAAAAAAAGGTTTTTAGAGGGAGGGAGGGGTCTGCGGCGGGGAGGAGAATAAAAGCAGAGAGGAGGCCGTCACAATTTCTAGGCACAGACGCAAGATGGATCCTTTCATTCTGCAGCCCAGCGTTCCTGTGTACTTGGACGGCGAAGAGATCTGCTCTCCCGAGGCCGCTAGAGAGACAGAGCGGTAGTTAGTTTTCCACAAACTCATAGTCTGAATTCTGTTTCAATATTATGACAATTTTCTCTGTATTTCTTTTTTTTTTTTTTTTTACAATAGCGGATGTAATTTTACTTTCTTAAGCTGCACCGGCGCTTGTAATGGGAAAAAAGAGTGACTTCCTATTGCCTGTAGAGAACCGTTTCTTTCAATAGTATTTTATTTTCCTATAATACAGACGCAGTAAAAAACCTTTAAGATGATCAGCCTAGCAACAAATTGCATTTTTAGGCTACACCATAGCTTGTGATGAAAAGAAGAACTTTCTATCCACTTGTAACCTACAGGCTGCCTACCCCGTATGTGTAAAAATGAATAAATATCCCTTAGTGAATACTTTTCTTTGAATACTACTTTTCCTTTTGAGAGTCCCTTTTACAAGGGACTGAAAAACAAACCATAAAAGATAATTGCCGTGACAGGCGATCTTGTTTCACACACACACACACACACACCGCGGGTCAAGGAGGAGTGAGACAGCAGATATCAGTTTTTTCTCAATGCTTATAACCTATAACGCGCCCCCCAAAAAATATTATTATTATTAAAAGATCTATATGAGGTAGGTTTTGCGCAGCCTGCTCCTTGTCAGACCAAAGTAGAGAGTTTTTTTTCTTCATTACTTTTACAATGGGTTTTCTCAATAGACAGAAAATGAAAATGATGACACTGAGGAGTCAACAGCCGATATTATCATTGCTTGTAACCCGGTAAATAATTTCGTACATCTCCCCATAAAATAAGCCTTAGTGGAAAAAAGCTCATATTCGAATAAGTTTATTAAAGCACCCCCCTCTGTGGGAAAGAGTTTTTTTTTCTCAGAGTCAAGTTTAAACCATGAGGCGAGTTTTGTCAACAGGAGGCGAGTTTTGTCACGAGCAAGAACAAGGGCAGACAACTGTTGCCCATAAAGTAAAACAAATATCCGCCTCTAAGTCGTATTTTACCTTTTTACCTGCCTAGATCACTGTAATAACTTACAGATTCTCTGCCAGGGAAATATAATTTTTGCAAGTGGTAATGCTGTACTTTACTAAAACCACTGAATAAAGCGCAAACTGTCCATCATATTGTTACAGGAATACCTGTGTATTGATTTGCTGATGCATAAAATGTATAAATGTTACCAGTAGATTAAAGTATCGCTTGCACTGCTGGAATTGCAGCGATTAGAACACAGAACTCTCATGAAGAGTACCTATTCAAGCAGTAAAATTGATTTCACTTTTTTATCTGCCAACAAATTAAAGTGATTCCCATTTTCCTTTATTAGATATTAGACAGGAGATGTGAATGTTTAAATGTTTCGGAGCTCTAATGTGCAGCTGTCACCTTAGAACAGCGGCACTCTGCAATAAAAATAATTAACTTGAACTAAAATGTAGTGTTAACCTCTTTATTTGTGTAAGTGTTGCATTTCACTGTTCTGTTTTGGGGTTTGTTTGTTTTTTTATGTTCTTGTGAAGATATGACCTGAGTCACACCGTGCCACTTGGTGAAGAGTGCTGTAAAAATAAAATAGGGGAGACATGATGGAATTAATGAAGGCCAGCTGATATCCAGCCTCCCCTAGCACTGCCCTCTGAACCCACTGCTCCACCCCTCCCTTGCAGCTGAGCCTGCCACTGTTCTTTATAGAGTTTTAATTACCATTTTATCACCATCCTTATCATCTGTCTGTGACTGGAGTAGGTGGCACTCATAGGGATCACTTTTGTGGGAAAGAAGTCATATGACCTGTGAAATGCCCTTTTTTAACTTTGAAGTGAACATGCATAAAGCATAAGGCAGGAAGCTGGCCTTAGTGGAGAAAGCTGACAACCACCAATGTAATAGCTGTTATTTCTAACTGGGGTTTTTAAGTCAGGCCAGCTAATGCAAAGAAAGCCTGGCTGTGTAAGTGTGCAGTCAACCCCTCAGGCCACTAGTGTTTATTGATAATATTACCTCTGATGGAAGTAGTCACATCATGCATGGGGCTGTACTCTGCTTGAATTCAGCCATATGCTGCAAAACTCTTTGACCCTTCACAGTGCAAATGGATAATTAAGCATTCTACCAAAGCAACCCAGGAGTTTCTCAAGGTAAAGAAAATGGATAGTCTTCAGTGGCCAAGTTAGTCACCTGATCTCAGTGTAGTAGAGCAGCCTTTCTGTTACTGAAGGCAAAATTGAATACAGAAATACAAATAAACAAGCAGAAACTGAAGACAGCTGCAGTAGCCTGGAAGAGCATCTCAAGAGAGGAAACACAGCATTTCATGAACTACAGGCGTTCTATCCTTATGGCAGTCATTGACTGCAAGATTTTACATACAAGTAAAAATATAAGTAAAATATTTTAAAAAGTCATAATATTTAAAATGATGTTAGCTTGTTGAATTACTTCCAAGTCTCTGAAAATGAAGACATAAGTATCAAAATGGTTGTAAGCACTTAACAATGTATGTAATAATTTAGTTTTGAATAATAGATGAAAGCCTGCGCTTCAATCACATCTTTTTTTTGTTCATTTAAGTTCTGCTGTGGTGGTGCACAAAGTCAAAATCACAAAAAAAAGAGGTAATATTATCAATAAACACTAGTGGCCTGAGGGGTTGACTGCACACTTACACAGCCAGGCTTTCTTTGCATTAGCTGGCCTGACTTAAAAACCCCAGTTAGAAATAACAGCTATTACATTGGTGGTTGTCAGCTTTCTCCACTAAGGCCAGCTTCCTGCCTTATGCTTTATGCATGTTCACTTCAAAGTTAAAAAAGGGCATTTCACAGGTCATATGACTTCTTTCCCACAAAAGTGATCCCTATGAGTGCCACCTACTCCAGTCACAGACAGATGATAAGGATGGTGATAAAATGGTAATTAAAACTCTATAAAGAACAGTGGCAGGCTCAGCTGCAAGGGAGGGGTGGAGCAGTGGGTTCAGAGGGCAGTGCTAGGGGAGGCTGGATATCAGCTGGCCTTCATTAATTCCATCATGTCTCCCCTATTTTATTTTTACAGCACTCTTCACCAAGTGGCACGGTGTGACTCAGGTCATATCTTCACAAGAACATAAAAAAACAAACAAACCCCAAAACAGAACAGTGAAATGCAACACTTACACAAATAAAGAGGTTAACACTACATTTTAGTTCAAGTTAATTATTTTTATTGCAGAGTGCCGCTGTTCTAAGGTGACAGCTGCACATTAGAGCTCCGAAACATTTAAACATTCACATCTCCTGTCTAATATCTAATAAAGGAAAATGGGAATCACTTTAATTTGTTGGCAGATAAAAAAGTGAAATCAATTTTACTGCTTGAATAGGTACTCTTCATGAGAGTTCTGTGTTCTAATCGCTGCAATTCCAGCAGTGCAAGCGATACTTTAATCTACTGGTAACATTTATACATTTTATGCATCAGCAAATCAATACACAGGTATTCCTGTAACAATATGATGGACAGTTTGCGCTTTATTCAGTGGTTTTAGTAAAGTACAGCATTACCACTTGCAAAAATTATATTTCCCTGGCAGAGAATCTGTAAGTTATTACAGTGATCTAGGCAGGTAAAAAGGTAAAATACGACTTAGAGGCGGATATTTGTTTTACTTTATGGGCAACAGTTGTCTGCCCTTGTTCTTGCTCGTGACAAAACTCGCCTCCTGTTGACAAAACTCGCCTCATGGTTTAAACTTGACTCTGAGAAAAAAAACTCTTTCCCACAGAGGGGGGTGCTTTAATAAACTTATTCGAATATGAGCTTTTTTCCACTAAGGCTTATTTTATGGGGAGATGTACGAAATTATTTACCGGGTTACAAGCAATGATAATATCGGCTGTTGACTCCTCAGTGTCATCATTTTCATTTTCTGTCTATTGAGAAAACCCATTGTAAAAGTAATGAAGAAAAAAAACTCTCTACTTTGGTCTGACAAGGAGCAGGCTGCGCAAAACCTACCTCATATAGATCTTTTAATAATAATAATATTTTTTGGGGGGCGCGTTATAGGTTATAAGCATTGAGAAAAAACTGATATCTGCTGTCTCACTCCTCCTTGACCCGCGGTGTGTGTGTGTGTGTGTGTGAAACAAGATCGCCTGTCACGGCAATTATCTTTTATGGTTTGTTTTTCAGTCCCTTGTAAAAGGGACTCTCAAAAGGAAAAGTAGTATTCAAAGAAAAGTATTCACTAAGGGATATTTATTCATTTTTACACATACGGGGTAGGCAGCCTGTAGGTTACAAGTGGATAGAAAGTTCTTCTTTTCATCACAAGCTATGGTGTAGCCTAAAAATGCAATTTGTTGCTAGGCTGATCATCTTAAAGGTTTTTTACTGCGTCTGTATTATAGGAAAATAAAATACTATTGAAAGAAACGGTTCTCTACAGGCAATAGGAAGTCACTCTTTTTTCCCATTACAAGCGCCGGTGCAGCTTAAGAAAGTAAAATTACATCCGCTATTGTAAAAAAAAAAAAAAAAAAAAAAAAGAAATACAGAGAAAATTGTCATAATATTGAAACAGAATTCAGACTATGAGTTTGTGGAAAACTAACTACCGCTCTGTCTCTCTAGCGGCCTCGGGAGAGCAGATCTCTTCGCCGTCCAAGTACACAGGAACGCTGGGCTGCAGAATGAAAGGATCCATCTTGCGTCTGTGCCTAGAAATTGTGACGGCCTCCTCTCTGCTTTTATTCTCCTCCCCGCCGCAGACCCCTCCCTCCCTCTAAAAACCTTTTTTTCTTTTTTTCCAACAACAGGTGGCGCAACAGGTGGCGCGCTTAGGGATCAAATTACACACTTCCGGGGGGTTTCCCCCTCCCTTCTCCGGATGCAATTCGTCACGCTTAGGGGATCAAATTACACACTTCCGGTGGGGGAGGGGAAAGGGGGGAGGGGGAGGGGGGAGGTCAAAAGGTCAAGGCTAGGGTCATCAATCAAATCGAATCAAATTTTGTCACAAGCTGTATGGGAGTATCTCTCTCATAAATTAACAAAAAACTATCTAACTATCTAAGGATGACTTTTTTTTTTGTTATCAGACAGCAGACAACAAAGTGCACGTGCAAATGTGCAAACAAGAGCAGCAAGTGACAGTGCGACCAAAAAAAACAACAACAAAAAATACAACGTAACATAACAATAAGGTTTTGTGATGATGAGTTGAGGTAGTGCAGGAACAGTAAACATTCCTTAGTGTAGCAGCAAAAATTAGGAAGTGCAGAAGTTAGTGCAAAAAGTCCAGTAATAATATTGTGCAAAAGAGCATTTACAGGTTGGTGTGTACGATGGTTTGGTGGTGTAGGACAGTGTGTTTGCGCTTGTGTTGATTAGTCAGTCCAGTCTCAATGTTTTGAGGTAGTTGAGTTAAGCTGAGTGATAATGTTAGTGTGTGTGTATGTGTGTGTGTGCGTGTTTATCAGTCAGTCCCTTTTTGCTGAGGAGACGGATGGCTTGTGGAAAAAAGCTGTTGCACAGTCTGGATGTGTGTGCCCGAATGCTTCGGTACCTTTTTCCAGATGGCAGGAGTGTGAAGAGTGTGTGAGAGGGGTGTGTCCGATCAGCCACAATGCTGGTGGCTTTGCGAATGCATCGTGTGGTGTAGATGTCCTCAATAGAGGGGAGAGAGACCCCGATGATCTTCTCTGCTGTTCCCACTATCCGCTGTAGGGTCTTGCTGTCTGATATGGCACAGTTCCCAAACCAGACAGTGATGCAGCCGCTCAGGATGCTCTCGATAGTTCCTCTATAGAAGGTGGTCAGGATCGGTGGTGGAAGCCGAGCCTTTCTCAGTCTTCTCAGAAAGAAGAGACGCTGTTGGGTTTTCTTGTGCAGGGAGCTGGTGTTGAGGGACCAGCCGAGGTCCTTCTCCAGGTGCACGCCCAGGAATTTGGTGCTGTCGACGATCTCCACAGAGGAGCCGTTGATGCTCAGCGGTGAGTGGTCGCCTCGTGTCCTCCTAAAGTCAACAACCATCTCTTTTGTCTTGTCAACATTCAGAGACAGGTTGTTGTCTTTACACCAGTCCGTTAGTCTCTGCACTTCCTCTCTGTACGCTGACTCATCGTTCTTGCTAATGAGACCCACCACGGTCGTGTCATCAGCGAACTTAATGATGTGATTTGAACTGTGTGTTTCTACACAGTCATGAGTCAGCAGTGTGAACAGCAGAGGACTGAGCACACAGCCTTGTGGGGCCCCAGTGCTCAGTGTGGTGGTGCTGGAGGTGCAGTTCCCGATCCGTACTGACTGAGGCCTTCCGGTCAGAAAGTCCAGGATCCAGTTGCAGAGGGAGGTGTTCAGGCCCAACAGGCTCAGCTTTCCGATCAGTTGTTGGGGGATGATCGTGTTGAATGCTGAGCTGAAATCTATGTACAGCATTTGGATGTGTGAGTCCTTCTTGTCCAAGTGTGTCAAGGCAAGATGGAGTGCAGTGGAGATGGCGTCGTCCGTTGCGCGGTTATGGCGGTATGCAAATTGCAGTGGGTCCAGTGAGGGGGGCAGCAGGGTCTTGATGTGTGTCATGACGAGCCGTTCGAAGCACTTCATGATGGTGGGTGTAAGTGCAACAGGACGGTAGTCGTTGAGACAGGACACAGAAGACTTCTTGGGCATGGGGACGATGGTGTTGGCCTTGAGGCACGTGGGAACGACGGCACTGCTCAGAGAGATGTTGAAGATGTCGGTGAGAACATCTGCCAGCTGATTTAGATACATTTTATCCATTTTATCTTGAAAACAGTTTCTGTTAAAAAGTCCATGATGGCGGCGTTGGCATGCCTTCCTCTGACCTCAACTTCCCGGAACGAGGGTGTAACAGCCGTGTGCGCATGCGGGGTGGGGCTTAACGCGCACAGAGGGCTGGTGGTGAATGTGCACTTTGTCTGACGGTCTGAGGCCTCCAGTGAACAGAGAATAAGGCAAGATGTTTGTGTATAAAACAAAGCCCACAGGCTGGATCACGGGCTTTGTTTTATATTCAAACCTCTGAATATGACTTGCATACAATATGATTTAGAATTTTTTTTTAAATAATTTTGGAAAATCTATTAAACCTAATAGATTGATTAAATGTCCCTTTTTTGGCTCCTGTTAATTTGAACACTTGGTGTACTTAAATTTGGTGTCTTAGGATCCATATTGAAATTTCCCATGTAGATATTTGGACTGTGATCCAGTTTGACTTAAATTTCACCAATTTCTCCCCCCCCCCCGACGGGTAAGGGCTCCTTCAAGTACGCCTGGGTGCTGGACAAACTGAAGGCCGAGTGTGAGCGTGGTATCACCATCGATATCGCTCTGTGGAAGTTCGAGGCCAGCAAGTACTACGTGACCATCATTGATGCCCCTGGACACAGAGACAGCGATGATGAAATGGAAATAGATGTAGGAGAGAAAGACAGTGATGACGAGATGGAAATAGATGTAGGAGAGAAAGACAGTGATGACGAGATGGATATCGATGGCTAATCAGTACTGATGGCTAAATGAAGGGTTCATTATTAAATCTACAACTTAAAATGAACTGCTTCCTTTTGACTTGTTTTGATGAATAAACCATTTTTGTTTGTGTGTTCTCCTTTTGCTTGTGACTTCTTAAATGTTTTTTACTAATAAAAAACAATTACACAAAAAAATAGGAGTATGCTTGTGTTGTGAGGTCCCTGCCTCCACTTGATTATGTAATTAACCAGTAGAGGTGGGAATCACCATACATCCCACGATACGATATTATCACAATACTTAATGCATGATACGATATTGTTGCAATTTTTAAAAATATTTTGCGATATTCAGAGTCTGTACATAAAGGTAAACTTTATCAATATTCATTTAATCTAATAACAAAGTCTCACACTCAGTCTTTCTCTCATTTCAGTCAGTTTTATTGTTGACAAACTGAACGGCTTGTATTACAGTCTAGTCCAACTTACCATCTGGTACAATTATAGCTATTCTGAACTATGAAATTTGTGAAAACTATGCAGCCCCTTCAGCAACTGAAGAATTTGAAAGTAAATTAAAACAAAATATAATTTTACATTAAATAAAAAAGTTTTAAACTTAATTAAAATAAAACATGTCTTAAATGAAAATAAGTAAACTGTCATGTTTATTGCTGCCATAAAAAAGTTAAACACATTTGGACAGTGAAGGAATGTCAGGATTCTTGCTCTGAAAAAGGAGCTGATCAACATGCTCTGAAGTCAGAGCATGTTCCAGTTCACAAAAACTTTTTTTGCAACAAAATATCGATTTCTGCTGTCCCTGTATCGATACATTATTAGCAAACAAAATATCACGATACTACACAGTATCGAACTTTTCCCCCACCCCTATTCACCAGTGGACAGGTACGTTTATATAACGTCTATCATTATAACTATATGTGTTAGAGGAAAAATGATTCTATGTTTCTTTACCTTCTTTTAAATGTGCAAAGATACCCTTTGTCTGTGTTTAGATTAGTTTAGAAGTGTCTTTTAGACTTTCCCAGCAAAGACATATTGTTTCTGGGACATACTGTTTTAGATTGTTTTATCTTTCCTAGCTCTCTGCTGACGAGACTAGCACCATATATGGAGTTGTTTTATTTTATCTGTTTATTATTTTCTTATCCTGTTCTCACTGTCTCTGTGCTCTGTGCCTATAAAAATTGCCAAGCCACTGTGCATGGTGTGAGTTCTTCTTCGCAGCTCACCCGTGTACACGTTTGCAAAGAAAGTAACTTTGTCTCATTGTGTCTTTATTCCTCCTGGGTTTTTTGCAGAGTTTTCTCCCAACATTTCTTGGTCCTTCTGAGCCGGAGCACCTCCATCATGTCCCATCTCCGTGACCAGTCCATGTTGCATGACTGTCGACAGCTCACATACTAGGTGTGTGATAACAGTCCAAGAGCGTTAAATTCGGGTCTTGGCCAATGTCTTAGAAAGCGACCCACGGCGGTGGGGCCCGATCGAGGTGGACCAGATCCGGCGACACTGACCAGGTAGATACAGACACACTGACACAATCTTGCGTAAAAGCGTATTTTAAATTCAGGGAATTTAAAATAGCGGAAGTAGCTCGTCGACTGGTAGCGTAGCTCGTCGACTGGTAGCGTAGCTCGTCGACTGGTAGCTTGGAGCTCGTCGACTGGTAGCTTTGGAGCTCTGGGTAGCTCCCCCAGCTGGGTCTAGACTGGGTCTAGGGAGTAAGTAGCTCTCCACTGCAGGAGCTCCCCTTATGATAAGGGTTCCGGTCGCGCGAATAGGTGTGAATGTGAATGTGTGTGTGTATTGTTTTAATTAAGGGAGCAAGCTGAATTTTCACGGTCCAATAAGAGACTGAGCTGCTCCTACTGTGTTTTTCTTTCACTGCTGTTCACTGACGTGCTGGTGGTTTGGGAGAACGGTCGAGTTTCGTCTCGTAAAGTTCACACCGCTTTTGGAAATAGTCCGAAAGTCGAAGGGCGTGTGAGCATCCACTCTCATTCCCCATACCAGCGAAGGTGGATAGCAGCTGTGTTGTCAATTTACTATAAATAATATAAGTACATGCATGGGTAATCAAACAAGTGAAATTGAAACTCACTCCTGCTGACGAGCAGTGGTGAGAAAAGAAAAGTCCAGGCGCCGGACAAAACACTGTCTGTAAATTGAGAAATTTAAGAAAACAAAATATAAACAGTCAGAAGAACAGAACTCAACTGCCAGTTTAGTAAAACCAGAAGACGAGACACTGTGCAGTCCCCACAATCCTTTTAGTAAAGCCATCACCCATTCCTGCAGCCGCATCTGCAGCACCACCCATATCAGGAAGAACATAATAATCCCTTATTAAGTGAAAACTAGAGATCAAAGTAGTTTGAAGTAGTTTAAAAGGGTTGAAAACAGACCCCACTGAGTAGATATAAATATAAAAAGTACGAACTAAGGATAAACAAAGGGAAAATTACAGTAGAAATTATCTTTAGAGTATTTGAAATTAATAATAGCAAGGATAACAACCTGTAAAGTGATATTAACAATGAAACACAGTTGGCATGATGACCATGCCCAGAATGTATAAAATGAATATAAAGCAAATAATTCACACGAAAATATTTTAATAAAATAAATAAGGTATATTAAGGCTGTGTCATTGTTCAGCCAAGGACAGTGTGTGAAAAGGTAACTGTCTCCAGCTTGGGAAAATGGTGATACTGCAGATCACCTGAAGCCCTTGATGGATACAAAATAAAATATAAATATGGAAAAGCAAATCTGTGCAGATTGGATGAATTCTAAATTATCTGTTTGCTGAATAAGATGATCCTAACTATCAAATTGGCTCAGTAGTAGTATAATGGTACACACAAATGAAATATTATAATATGCTATTGCTATTATATAAGACAAGGATGATAATATTAACAATGACATAATATTAATATGAAGAGGCACCTTAGTCGGTTATGATGTGAGGTGGATAATTGTTAAACAGTAGTCTGCATCAAGCTTAAGGTTTGCTGAAACTCAGTGTAATGACATGTGAGATGAAGACAATACAGAGAATAACTAAACTAATGAAGTGCATAGAGGCACTTGACCAGCTTGAAACCTATCATTCTAGAATGACACATTGCTGAGATATAGAGCACACCTATAATAACAACCAATAAGCAAAACCCTGTAGACAACAGCTAAAACTACAGGATTGAGAAGCTGAATTAAGTATGTAGACACTGCTAAGCTGATGAGCATGTTACACATTTTCTTTTATTTTTATTTATTTGTTTCTTTTAGAGCAGAAGCTGCACGCTATTAAAAGCCAACATATGCAGACTTCTGCCTTGTTCGGGTGGCAGCATTTTTTCTTTTTTCTTTTGTGTCCTGACACGTTTATGTTTTTGTTTTTGTTTGATTATTTTGTTGGTTTTGGAAACGAATTTAAACGAACTTGTGACAATACTTGAGAATCACAGTGACACATAGTGATTAGGCATATGATTGAAAAATGCCTAGGTTTAGAGCTGTGAGCTATGAGCTGTGACCAATGCAAAGTTTAAATATATATATATATATATGTATAAATGGGAAACAACCCTAACTTCAAAGTTTGAAATGTGTGAGATGCATGAATTGTTTGAAAAACTAGAAATTATCTAAAAATGCCTTAAGTGAAAATGTAGTGTTGCATCTATAGAGAAGAGAAAAAAAAGAAGCATTCTGTAACTTAAAAATAAGGCTGACGTGTTGACAATAGACTAAGAGACTCATTTGCAGGTGGCTATCAGGAACACAGAGACACGCAAGCAAGGTCACAGACACCAAGGCTGTAGACAGCCACGCAGAGACAGCAGATAAAATAGAGACAACGCCTGCTAGAACCGTGGAGAGGAAGGTCACTTCACACGAGATTGTAGGAGTAGGCCACAGAGAAATAATGCAAAACAGTTTTGAGGCAGCCACTTAAGAACTTACAGTTTTCAAAGGACAAATTAGTTGTAAAGTCAGCTTCAGGCCACACAACTGTACAACAATTAACTGCCCCTTTAGAACTAGTACATACAGCAAGTGGCCGCAGGTGCTTTATTAAATGCATATATGACCCGTCGTGTCCAGTAAATTTGCTAGGTAGAGACGCTCTGACAAAACTTAGGATAGGTGTGATACCAGAAAAGAATGGCATGACTGCTGAGTGCATGCTAAATGACACCCCACCAGAGCCAGATAGCACTAACACAGAAAACAGTAGCCGCGTGTGTCTCTCTCAAGGCTACGGTGTTCCACATTATTACTGGACTCTCGCTTTGCCAGAGCTAAAAGCACTACACGATGTGGCCCGTCAACACACACCCGCCACATCCACTTTCCAGAAACCGACCGAGTATCACAACACTCTGAGATTTAAACAAACTCCAGGCCCAGATCCACCTTATTATCAGCAAGTGTGGAAGCTAGGAGAACAGCGTTTGACCTTACAGCACAGGCCGGAATTGTGTAGGTTACGCAGTGACCACAGACAGTAAGATAATAGAAGCAAAAACCATTTTCTTCTTCATATTCTGCACAGAGCGCTGAGCTGATAGCTGTGATACGCGCATGTGAAATACACAAAGACAAACGAATAAACATACATACAGACAGCCAGTATGTTTTCTCTGCTGTGCATCATTTCGCAAAAATTTGGCAAAACAGAGGAATGATTACATCAACCGGAAAACCGGTTCAGCATGCCAACCTGTTACAACGCCTACTGACTGTAATACATTTACCACAACAACTCGCATTATGTAAATGTGCAGCACACAAAACTGATGGCTCTTTCATTTCTAGAGGCAACAACTTTGCTGACAGAGCAGCAAAACAGGCGGCACAAATGCCAAACACTACAGTCATGGCAGTGCACACACATCAGATTCCACTGGATGTGTTGAAAAATGAACAAAAAGCAGCAAGCACAGCAGAGCAGGCAAAATGGCTAAAACACGGTGCAGTTCTGACAAACGACTTAATGATGTGCTATGGCAAGCCAGTGTTGCCAAAATCTCTCCACAAAACAGCAGCATTAGTGGTTCAAGGTTCAAGGTTCTTTATTTGTCACATGCATAGTTATACAAGTATAACACACAGTGAAATGTGGCCTGACACGCTCCTCGACATGTGCAAAAATTTGGGGGGGGGGGGGGGGGGGGTGTAGAGGAAGAACATTATAAATATATATATAGTATATACACTGGGTGAATGTGCAGTAGTAGCAGCAAGCAGGTGAATTCTGTACATTAATATGAATAGACATCTGACTATTTTACAGGATAGACAATATAAACATATTTAAAATTAAAGGAATTGCAATGTACATTGTGCCTGGGTTTAGTGTCTGGAAGAGAGTCCTGTCTCAGTCAATTATAGATGATGTGAGAGGGCGGGTGTGTGTGTTTAGAGCATGGATGGCTTGGGGATAGAAGCTCCTCTTGAGTCTCTCTGTCCTTGCCCGGAAGATGCGGAACCTTCTACCAGATTGCAGAAGTTGGAACAGTTTGTTGCCAGGATGGGACGGGTCCTTCAGTATCTGCGCTGCTCTAGTCCGGCATCTCCTGGTGTAGGTGTCCTGAAGCGGGGGGAGAGCAATCCTGCAGCAGCGTTCTGCTAGTGACACATGGCTGTACGCATCTGTCATCGGGGGGAATGACCTGTATTGTCAACTCTCATTTCTACACTGTAAACTTTGAAACCTCAGCAAAACAATTTGTCAGAACGTGCATGACGTGTCAAAAATATAATGCTCAGGGAAACCTGAGACCAAAAAGAGGCCGTTTTCCCACTCCACCTTATCCTTTTCACACAATTCATATGGATTTTATTGAGCTAAGCGAATGTCAAGGGTCGAAATACGCCCTAGTGGTTATAGATGTGTTCTCAAAGTGGCCGGAAATCTATCCAGTGAAAAAGGCAGATGCAATTTCAGTAGCAAAATGCCTGTGCAATCACTTCATACTGTAGAATAAGGAGGGGATGTTTTTCTCATTATCATTTAATATTTTAATATGGCATTATTAGTTCATTAGAAGTATATAACCAGCTTTGCATTAAGCATAAATTGAAGTTTTTGACCTTACATTATTCTTTGCATTACAGTGATGGTGATAACTTTAGTTTGATCTTTTCTTACAGGTACCAGAATAATAACATGATTTTCCATTGCAGATGTAACCATGATCATTCCATACACATTGCAGTTTGTTGCTTATTCTAGAGTTGTGCTCAAGGTAATTAAAGGTTAAAAGCTACAGCCAGCGCGAGTCTGGCTGATCTATGGAGGGCAAAGGCTTTGAGCTTGGAAGGCCGCACGCGCTTACACAGCACTTATAAGATGTTATTCTTGGTGATTTTGTGCTTAGTCATGTTTTAATATGTTTTAAGTAGAAGTAGCTGATCCAGCAATATTTATTTAATATTATATACTTGATTTAGAGCAATACACACTGATGGTCTTAACAAATGAAAGAGTCCTTGTAGCTGCCATGTTGTGTCTTAGCAGGGTACAGACGGTTCCAGGAGACGGGGGCAGTCAGCGTCTGCCCTCGGGAAGGAGACAATGTTATTCTTTGTGTTAAATAAAATTGTCAACATTGATTGTATTACACCTGTCACTACGCATGAGGGGGCGTTCTAATACCCTGATTTCATAAAACTATGGTGATGTGTTTTTTGAGATGAGATCTGAGACTGTCTGCATACAGTGTCCATCTCCCACGTGTGTGATCATTAAATCATCGTTTGACTCAACCCGACCGGACCAGTGTTGTTATTGTGGGTTTTTCCTCTGGTGTCCATCCCCAATATTTTGAACCTTAACATTTTGGGGGCTCGTCCTGTGGTATTGGGGTGGAAGTGTGAGGTGTGGACGGTCTGAGGTTGTCGAGCGGACAGGCACGGACCAGGGATCTGATGTGAGTGGCTCCGCGGGTGCATCTAAAGGTAAGGCACTGCCTGTTGAGTTGTTTCCCAAACTGTGCCAAATTGGGCTGCATTAAATTAAAAGCCTACTCACTGACGTTGCTGGTGAATGTCTGTTTTGATTTTGATGAGAATCACCGTGTGTTATGCAGTTAAAGTTGTTTAAGAGTATTTAATGAAGTTGAAGAAATATGAAAGTAATAATGTTGGGTTTGAGTCCCTGGATATTGAGCTGAAGGCTCAGGTAGTTTGGTAGGGAAATTAGGACAGAAACTGTTCTGGAGGAAACAGAGACTGGTTAATAGTTTTACAAATTAGGTCAGAAACTGTTCTGGAGGTAACAGATACTGTTTAATTGATATGTTAAAATTTGTCAAAATTGTTTAGGTGAAAATTGTTATAGGACGGCACTGGAAGATGCTAAGAAGCACATAGCCCGGAGGTTACGCTCCCTCCTGGCCGTGGACGCGCGGTCTTGACCTGTCGGCGAACAGGGTTAGTTCAGTTTGGCTTAACTGTGGGGTACAGGGCATCCTGAAATAAGCTAGGAGTTAGAATCTCCTCACCGTTTTAAATGGTGTGATGTGCTTTTTTGGACACAGTTAAATTGAGTTAGGGATTTTAGAAATCAGGCCATAGGCTGTTCTGGAGGAAACAGATACTGGTTAATTGATTACAGAAAAGTTATCTTTCTTTGGTGAGATGGTAAAATTTGTCAAAATTGTTTAGGTTCTTTAGAAATCAGGCCATAGGCTGTTCTGGAGGAAACAGATACTGGTTAATTGATTACAAAAAAGTGAGACTTTCTTCGGTGAGACCCGTTATTTTAAATTTGTTGAAATTTGTTAGGTGCTGAATCTGTCAGGCCTGTCAGTGGTTGTAAATATAAGACGTCTTTGTAATATAAAATAGAGTTTTGTCTGAGCTTTGTGTGAGACTCTGTGTGACGCGCAGCTGCTGCGCTGCGAGCTATTTTTAGACGATGTGAACATGCAAATGAGCTGCATTAAAAGGGAGGAGAACGGAGCTTTTCACTTCCTGCCCAGAGTGTGTGTGAGCCTTATAAGCAGAAGGCTTTTTATTGCTGAAAGTTTGTAAATATGCTGCTGGTTTTGATGTTATAACAATATAAATGGTTTCTAATTGAAAAAGAGTGGTTTTAATAATTTTCAGACATACCTTGTATGTAATGTAAAAAGCATTTAAGACTGAGTAACTTCAGTTTTTGAGGAGGATAAGAGAGCGTTCCTAGATCAGAGTAAGCTGCTGTAAGTCAATTGAAAACAATTTAATTAAATCTTAAATATTTTATACTGATAACACAACTGATTTTAAGTCATACCTTTAAATAAGTAAAGTTCATGAAGTTTTCTGAGCTTCCATGACACAGAGAAAGTGGAGTGTTTCACCCTGAAAGGATGAAATGATGCTCTGCCTTTGTTGTCAAGTTCAAACATAGGCCGTAAATAAATATGAGCCACTAATAAGCGTGACATAATTCAGAGATCAGTGGTTGTTAGAAACAGGTACCCATCCGGGTAGAGAAGGTGAGCATCGGGCGTGGTTTCACTCAGCGGTGCTGGCAGGGCTGCCAAACCAGGTCACAGAAGATCTACAGAAAAACCCAGATTTTGCCGTAGCAGATTCGGTGCAGTGGGAAAGACACGTCTCACATCGTTTGCAGCTGGAGCAGGACAGGGCGAACAAGCAGAAAAAAGAGTTGGAGGAGGCACAAGCGTCTCTGCTCAAACTACAGTTGGCGGAGGCCAGAAACAAAGCCTGCGAAAAGAAAAAAGAGGAAAAAGAAAAAACAGAAAAAATGATGATAGTTGCGACCCAGCCTGGTCCTGGGCCTGAATGGCCAGATAGTGGCCCGGGTCCCTGCACTAATGACGGATGGCCCGCCAATGCACCAAGGCAGAACCAACCCACAGGGAATTGGGGAACCGGTGGATCGTACAGAGGGCGTGGTGGCTCAGCGGGGGGAGTACAAAGAGCTCGTAACACGGGGAATCTCAGCAGTGTGCCTTGGAATGTCTGTTGGAGGTGTGGAGCAGAGGGTCATTGGAGCAAATATTGCCCAGAACGTCGGCAGAACAATCAAAGAAGAGGCTACCAATCCCAGGCACGTGGAGCTCCGAGAGCAAGAGATGGCTATAGGGGAGCATATCAGGCCCCAAACCCGAGTGCAGCACCAGCCGCGCAGTATCCAGTGGCTGACTGGAGGGAGGACCAGTACTGAAGGGACCCGGAGGGACCAAACAGCATGGGGATGGCAGATCCCATGCTGTCAATGACTGTAGAAGGGACAGAATTGCCCTTCTTAGTAGACACTGGAGCAACATATTCAACCTTGAGAGCAGCACCAGACAGTGCAACGTTGTCCTGCCACACAGTGAACGTGGTGGGTTTTTCCGGGATCCCGACAACTCTG
The DNA here is from genome assembly GCF_965226115.1 of Aulonocara stuartgranti. NCBI lineage: Eukaryota > Metazoa > Chordata > Actinopteri > Cichliformes > Cichlidae > Aulonocara > Aulonocara stuartgranti. The sequence goes on from NC_138957.1 coordinate 29,681,253, forward strand.
CCAGTGACTGACCCAGCTTTGACAAAGCTGGGCAAGCAGACTTTGAAACACAACTATGTGGTGTCATCGCAAGCGCCAGTAAATCTTATGGGCAGGGACCTGCTCGTGAAGTTGGGCGCCACAATCACATGTTCAGCAGATGGATTATCTGTGACTCTGCCAGGGGGCCAGCATTTTCCGTGCCTGGGAACAAATTCAAAGACTCAATATCTGCTTCAAGACTGTGAAAGAGCAAAAGCCGATATCTACTGGGGGAGACTAGTGAAAGAGGATGTTCTGAGGCAATTTCAGCTGTGGAGACCCTGGATAATGAGCTTGGCAGTTTACTCCCCTCCGCGCGACCCTTACCACGTTACCCTGTTTTATGATAAAGAGAATGACGACACTTATCGTGAATTATTTCAATCTGATCTTGAGGGTCAGACGTGGAATGTGCAAACACATGACATCTACATTGGACCAGAAGGTGTAGCCGCGGCTGTGAAATTAACTGATGAACAACTGCCTTGGTACAATGTGGAAGAAAATTCAACCCCTCACATTACATTGGCGGTCCACCAAGGTCATGGTGCAGGTGATCTAGGTCCAATGGTCAGGCGAGCACTGGACGACACAGGGTGGCAAAGAACCCAAATTCCAAACTTATCTTATGCTCCAAATTGTAAAACTTATCGCATAACTTGTGCCTGTGAGGGTACAGTGATTTTGGAACATAAAGAAATTTCAAAAACACATGGTGAGGAGTGTGTAGATCATCCTCACGCAGTTGCTGGACTGTCAAATCTGCCCGACAGTCTATGGTCAAGAGGGCCCACGGATGTTGGCCTAGCTAAGTGTCCTCCTGTCTTGTTCCAGCTCAAGTCACACACACCAATCAATAGACCACAGTATAAACACAAACCTGAAGCAGAGGCAGGAATTACAGAAACAATAGAAGGCCTGCTAAGGGCCGGGGTGTTAGAGCCCTCTCACTCACTGTGGAACACACCAATTCTACCAGTGGAGAAACATGGAACAGGAAAATACCGCATGGCACATGATTTGAGAGCCATTAATGAAATATTACTCTCTACTACTGCACCGGTACCAAATCCGTACACAGCTTTATCAGCTATCACATGTGACCAAAAGTGGTTCACGTGTATTGACCTGGCAAATGCATTCTTTTGTCTTCCTCTGCATGAGTCACTCAGAGACATTTTTTCATTCACATACAGAGGCCAACAACTCAGATACACACGTTTGCCACAAGGTGCTTAAAGAAGCCCTGTCGTCATGTAATTTGCCTAATGATTGTACATTAATACAATATGTTGATGATCTTCTCATTGCAGCCCCGTCAGCAGCAGATTGTACAGCGGCATCGTTCGTTGTGTTGAATAGGTTGGCGGAATGTGGCTTTAAAGTAAGTAAAGACAAGCTGCAGTTAGTTCGCCCTGAAGTGACCTTTTTGGGCCGGGTAATCGCACACAAATCAGTGGGTTTGATGAACACACACAGAGACCAAATTTTGACACACCCAAAACCGCGAACTGTGAGAGAAATGCTTTCTTTTCTTGGTTTAACAGGTTACAGCAGGCAGTTCATTCCGGATTATGCAGGCAAAACTGCCCCTTTAAGGGGCCTAATGAAGCAAGTTGGCGTTTGAAACTTTAAGGCTGAGTTGCCTTGGACGCCTGAAGCTGAAGCCGCATTTATTAGGGTGAAACAGGATTTGTCAAGGGCCTCAGATTTAGCCACACCCAATTATGATGAGCCATTCTATTTGGATGTTTCTGAAACAAACTCAGTTGTAAATGGAGTGTTGTTTCAGAAAAAAGGGGGGGGGGGGGGGGTAGAGATGTGCTCATGTATGTTAGTGTAAAACTACATCCAACAGAAGCAAAGCATCCTACATGCACACAACATGCAGCAGGGGTCGCTAGAATTATCCAAAAAACAGCACATGTAGTGAGAGAACACCCACTAAAAATACTCACTACACATAGCATAGTGGCATACGTGAATTCACAAGCATTTTGTATGTCACCACGGGCACAACAGAGACTGAGCAAAGTCTTAGAGGCCCCAAATTTGACATTTACACATGAAGGAATTAACATGGCAGATTTAATGGGTGTAGGGGAACCACATGACTGCGCCAAAAGAGCACAGATTGAGGAAAAGATTAGAGAGGACCTGAAGGCTGAACCCATACCGGGAGCTGAGGACTGGTTCACCGATGGATGTTGCCACCGAGACGAAGGAGGACTGAAAGCAGGGTATGCGGTGGTTTGCAGAGTAGAAGGAGATTATCAGGTCAGAGAGTCAGGAAGGATTGAGGGAAAGCAGTCGGCCCAGAGAGCTGAAGTGATAGCCTTAGCTCGAGCTTTGAGACTAGCCAAGAACAGGAGAGTGAACATCTACACCGATTCGGCATATGCGTTTGGAGCAGCGCATGTGGAGCTGCCTCAGTGGAAAAGAGCAGGATTCAGAACAGCAACCAATGCACCTATTTCCCACAAACATGAAATGGAGGAACTGGAAAAGGCCTTGGCTGACCCAGAGGAGGTGAGCATTATAAAATGCAAAGCTCACTCCCAAGGAACCAGCATGGTGGAAAAAGGAAACCAGAGAGCAGACGAAGCCGCAAAGGAGGCCGCAGGCTACAAAGGACGGAGACAAATGATACAGGTAACATCAGAAGAGGAGATACCTGTTGACCTGATTGAGGAAGTTAAACGGGCCCAGGAGGAGGCATCCCCAGAGGAAAAGGGGGTGTGGAAAAACAAAGGAGCCTGGCAGGATGGACATTTGTGGAGGGGGCCGGACGGGCGCCCCGTGCTGACAGCCAAAATGGCAGAACAGAAGGTGGATGAAGCCCACGGACTTGCCCACGTGGGGAGAGCCCAGATGGAAAGAAATTTGTGTCATTGGTGGCATCCTGAGCTGCGAGGAATGATAAGAGAGAAGGCCAGGATGTGCTTAATCTGTGGGGCACACAATCCTAAGCCAGCAGTAAAACCGGAAGTGGGTAAGTTTCGGCCCCCTGAGAGGCCGGGAGAGGAGATTGTTATTGATTTCACTGATATGATTGATTCCGGGCCTGGCGGTGTAAGATATTTGTTAGTGTGTGTTGACGCGCTGACCGGCTGGCCAGAGGCCTGGGCTACAAAAAAGGAGGATGCTAAGACTGTTATTAAGTGTTTAATCAATCATTACATTCCCCGTCATGGGTTCCCGAAAAGAATTAGATCAGATAATGGAACCCATTTTAAAAATCAAGATTTGGAAAAAGTAGAAAAAATGTTGGGCGTCCAGCATAAATTTGGAACGGTCTATCATCCTCAGTCTCAGGGGAAAGTAGAAAGAATGAACCTAAATTTGAAAAACAAATTGGCAAAAATCTGCGCGCAAACAGGGCTAAATTGGGTCGCAGCCCTGCCGGTTGCGTTGATGACCATAAGATGTTCTGTTAATCAATCCACAGGTTTTACACCATACGAGCTGCAAACCGGGAGACAGTTTCCGGCACCTTGGACGGTGGGCTCGGTTGAACGGGACAAAAAGGGGAACCGGTCCCATGCAGACTACTGGAACGAGCTAAAGGCGCTAGTGTCCAGTTTCACGAAACAGGCGGCTTGTAAAGGGCCCACAGGAGAAGGAGAGGTCCCGGACGCGAAAACAGTGTGGCTGAGAGTCATCAAACGAAAGTGGAAGGAGCCCCGCTGGACTGGTCCATATGAGGTATCGGCTCGGACGGCGACAGCGGTCCAACTGAAGGGGAAAGGCGACACCTGGTATCACTGGACGCAGTGCGCGGCTGCGCACGAGGGCTTGGTGGGGAAGGATCAATCTCCACCCAACACAGGTGAAATTGAGCGGCAGAATAAACCCTCACACCTGTGCAACGGGCCGACCAGTGGTCTACCCGGAAGGTCAAAGAAAGAAGAGCAGTCAAGGAGGAGATCGCCGCGCCAACGAAAAGGAGCGGTACCACACTGAACACCTAAAACAAGAGAGAGGCTCTGATAAAGGGCTTTGAACTTTTTACTACACCATAACATTCACATACCACCATGCCATCACAACAATTAGACACTGGTGATGAAAGAAGAGTTTCAAAAGCCATCACAATGTTCAAAATTATTATGAGTTTGATGTTAACTATGTTGCTAATCATGGCTATTTGTTTTTTGATTTGTTTGTTGCAGACCGACCCGGGAAACCAGTCTGAGCACGGAGGCCATGCCAGTCCGGCGTTGTTTGATACACCAAGTACATCACGCGTGGTCCATAGTGATTTAAGGTTGCGGGCAAGAGTGAAGCGCGAGGTCTCTGGTAAAAAGGATGAGTGTCTCAGCACATATGGTGGTTTAGAATTAGATTATGTTATTGGCGCCACAACTTCCTTTACGTTTGATCTGTGTGATGTTGTTAATTGCAGGGACGTCGGCAGTGCTTGGCGGGGATACAATGTGTGGGTCTGTTGGGATTATTCAGTGAGTACGCACTGCGAGAGGGGAAATCGTCCTTATGACAGCTGGTGCCGTAATTGGGACCAGGTAAGGGGTTACACTGGGCAAAATTGGGAACCGTTAGAATCAGGATCAGAAAACGGGCTTAAACTACAGAGGGATTTTAGCCCCTCTGGAAACGCGTTAACTTTATCATTGGGGAATTGGCATCGCAAACAATCTATGTATTTGGTTCTGGGGGTGGAAACAGCGGGGGTTGATCCAAAAGGGTTAATTAAAGTTAATTTCCTAGAAAAAACTAATCGCGTACCGTCAGGTAGAGAAGACATGACAACTCGTGTGATTGCCAGCCCCACCAGCTCTGTTGCATCTTTTACAGGGCAGGAGGGGAGCGGGTCGTCGGAAGCTACACCAGAGGAGCACGAACCAAGGGAGAGGCGAGTAGTGTCGGTGGACTATACCACCCTGAAACCTCAGGATTTGATTGAACGCGCTACCGGGTTCAGTGACAGTAACATCTGGCTGGACTGGATAGCCCAAAATGCTAGAGAACAAAAAGTGACTAATTGTGTAGCCTGCGCTTCGGCAAGGCCGCGTTTATTTATAGAGCCTGCACCTCTGCATCCAGAGGATCAGTGGGGCTATAATTGTATGTTGCAAATAACTAGAGGAGCTGTGAATACGGGGAACTGCACTGTGTTGTCCAGTCTATTTCCCCCTATTGGCAAGCTCACGCAAGTAGGGCCGTTTATGCCCCGGAAAGATAATTATACGTGCTTTAAGTTTACCACAGATAAAGTTAAATATCGGTTGGGGGAAATTGACCCCAGTTGGTGTTCGGTCACCCAGATTGGGAGGACCACCAACAATGTGAGTGATGCAGCCACCCTAATTGGGACTTGGGCTAGGAGCGGGCTGTATTACTATTGCGGGCACAGGACTCTATTGGTCAGAGTTCCTCTCGGGAGCGTGGGGACATGCGCGATGGTGAGACTAGGAGCGCCACTTATGCTAATCGGAAATAAGGTCAAATCAATTCCCTCACATAATACGCGCACTTTGGCAGCCAGGCGCAAAAGACACATTTTGAGGAAGAGAGGAATACATGACATAAATGTTTATGACCCTAGAATGAATTCCCCCACCTGGATCGACTCCATTGGAGTGCCCAGGGGGGTTCCAAATGAATTTAAACTTGTTGACCAAATAGCAGCCGGGTTTGAAAATATTCCAATAATTTCTGCTTTCTTTCCAGTGACCCCAAACAAGAATGTAGATAGGATTAATTATGTTCACTATAATGTACTGAGGCTCTCTAACCTGACCAGAGACGGCATGGAGGGGTTGGCGGAGCAGGTGGGTCCGACCTCGTTAATGGGAGTGCAGAATAGAATGGCCCTTGACATGTTGTTAGCGGAAAAAGGGGGCGTGTGTTCTATGTTTGCTGACCAGTGTTGCACCTTTATTCCAAACAATACTGCTCCAGATGGGTCGGTAACCAAGGCTCTGGAGGGCCTAAAGAGCCTTTCTGAAACTATGCATGATCACTCCGGTGTTGGTAATCCGTTAGAAGGCTGGCTGACCTCAGTGTTCGGACGGTGGAAGGGGGTTATCGCTTCGGTCATGTTTTCTTTGTCTGTTGTGGTGGGTATTATGGTTATTTGTTGTTGTCTCATCCCTTGTGCCAGAAGAATGTTCAAAAGTATGTCTGTGAGGGCAGTGGACCCTGGAGTCATTACTCCAATGTCCATGATGCCAATGATGCATGTGGAACTGAATGTGTAGGCCAAGGAGGGACACAACTGTTTGTGACCTCTGGATTCTCCAGAGGTCAACAGAGGGAATTGTAGAATAAGGAGGGGATGTTTTTCTCATTATCATTTAATATTTTAATATGGCATTATTAGTTCATTAGAAGTATATAACCAGCTTTGCATTAAGCATAAATTGAAGTTTTTGACCTTACATTATTCTTTGCATTACAGTGATGGTGATAACTTTAGTTTGATCTTTTCTTACAGGTACCAGAATAATAACATGATTTTCCATTGCAGATGTAACCATGATCATTCCATACACATTGCAGTTTGTTGCTCATTCTAGAGTTGTGCTCAAGGTAATTAAAGGTTAAAAGCTACAGCCAGCGCGAGTCTGGCTGATCTATGGAGGGCAAAGGCTTTGAGCTTGGAAGGCCGCACGCGCTTACACAGCACTTATAAGATGTTATTCTTGGTGATTTTGTGCTTAGTCATGTTTTAATATGTTTTAAGTAGAAGTAGCTGATCCAGCAATATTCATTTAATATTATATACTTGATTTAGAGCAATACACACTGATGGTCTTAACAAATGAAAGAGTCCTTGTAGCTGCCATGTTGTGTCTTAGCAGGGTACAGACGGTTCCAGGAGACGGGGGCAGTCAGCGTCTGCCCTCGGGAAGGAGACAATGTTATTCTTTGTGTTAAATAAAATTGTCAACATTGATTGTATTACACCTGTCACTACGCATGAGGGGGCGTTCTAATACCCTGATTTCATAAAACTATGGTGATGTGTTTTTTGAGATGAGATCTGAGACTGTCTGCATACAGTGTCCATCTCCCACGTGTGTGATCATTAAATCATCGTTTGACTCAACCCGACCGGACCAGTGTTGTTATTGTGGGTTTTTCCTCTGGTGTCCATCCCCAATATTTTGAACCTTAACAATACCCACATATGGCATCCCAGTTTTGATACGATCAGACAACGGCACTCATTTTGTAAATGATGTCATCACTAAGGTCTCTGAAGCACTCGGTTTCAGCATAAAACACCATTGTGCATATCACCCACAAAGTGCAGGCCTTGTAGAGAGAACTAACGGCACTATAAAACAAAGGCTCAGGAAATGCATGGCAGAAACAGGAAGGCCGTGGCCTGAATGTTTGGGTTTAGTGAAAATGTGGATGCGCTTAACGCAGGGCTCCCAGAAACTAACTCCATTTGAAATCATTCATGGTAGGCCATTCCCACTCCCCATCACCAGTGAACCAATAGGCAAATCAATCAGAGAAACCACATTAGCAGAATGGATGTCTAAGTTGTTGGAAAACAAAGAGATCATTGTACATAATCAACAACCTGATGATGTCTCTCTAGTGTCTTGCAGACTACAGCCCGGTGACTGGGTTCTGATCAAGGTGCTCCAAAGGAAAAACTGGAGCTCACCAAGGTGGGAGGGACCATACCAAGTTCTTCTCACTACACCCACCGCTTGCAAAATAGCGGAACGACCATCTTGGATCCATCAGAGCCACTGCAGGAGAGTAAGTGAAGCCATCTAAACTCAGCCGACACAGACTCGCCCAATTGTTGTGATCCTGCTCGGTGGAGGGATCAGCCTTTCTGGCCGAGAGTTCTACTCACAACAGGAGGGTGTGTTCTGTTGTCATGAGGTGTTGGCTGCTTATCACTGCAGCGGGCTTGACCCTGGCCGGGCTCCTCATCTTTGTGTCCGTGAGGGACAACAAGTCACGTCATCTGAAGGAAAGGCAGACACTATATGACAAAGGAAAGCACACCAAGTTTCCCCATGGCTACGCCACTAATTTCTGGTGGCAGTTTATGAACACTACAGCTCACTTGAATAATAAAACTGACTGCTATGTATGTGCCCATATGCCCCTATCCTCGCAGACGTCTGGCCTATGGCCATACAGCATACCAGAAGATCGCAGTTGGTGCCTGCTGGGCCTGGCAACGCATCCAGGCTACGGTACTCTTTGGTCCAAGGCCAACTACAGCATCCCAGCAAACGCAACCTGGAGGTCATCGTCACTCACGAATGTGAACTGTTCTGGACAGACCAACTTACTGACCTGGCCCCAAGTCTCAGACCCACTGCCTGATGTCATTCTACTAAACAAACTGAGCGCAGCGCAACTGCCAGTATGTGTGATGAACAATGGATCGCGGGCAGTGGGGGAGCTGCCTACTCACCTATGTAAATACATATACACTTTCTGCCCACCGAGGAACGAGAGGGAGTGTATGGCCTGTTCAACCAACACAACCTGTGCCAGAAACACGACGCTAATGAGCATCAACTGTTGCTCTAACTACAGTTACCGAATGCCACTAAAAACAAAGACTCAATACCAGACAGGATGTGCACGGACGGCACCAAGCAGTAAAGGAACCAGAGTTTCGCATCTGGGGAGGAGGAGTGAAATTCTTACAGAGCTTGATCCCCGGCATTGGAGTTGCCGAGGTGCGGGATCATGTGGAGATCAACCGATATGCTCTGCTACGACACATCAACTTGACTAAGACCCTGGGAACGGCCTTAGCAGGAGAACAGAAGGCCATCAGAACGATGGTGCTGCAGAACAGACTGACTCTAGACCTGCTAACAGCATCACAAGGAGGAGTTTGCAAGCTGATCGGGGAGACATGTTGCACTTTTATCCCTGATGGATACGAAGCTGGAGGAGACATTTATGAAGCTCTGCAGAATTTGACCGTTCTGCAGAAATATGTCACTGACCACACATCTGGAGCAGCTATACCACAAGGCTGGCTGGACTGGCTATTTGGCGGCTCGTGGTTGGCTGCTGCAGCAAAGCCGTTTGTCTTTCTAGGTTTCATCATGGTGGCACTGCTCATATTAGTGTTGTGTGTGGTGTCATGTTTAAGAGTAATGATTTCAAAGATGATAACAACTACAATGACTGCTTATGTTGCCGTGCCTCAAGAAGAACAGCATCCCGTTGCCATGCTGTTAGAGGAGAACCTGTAATAGCTGCTAATAAATGACGTGGTGATTAAAAATGACTTGTCAAGTGATCATGCACTGATTAACACATTAGTAGTTTATGCAGGTACAACATAAGGTTTATATTCTTTTTCTTTTTATTCTTTTATTTGTTGTAGTTTTAGTTTTATTATTTCTCTTTAATATTACTTTTATTCTTTCTTTTATTATATTTTACCACATGATTTACACTTCTACTATGCTGACATTTGAAGAATTAAAAATTGCTACAGATACTTCATATTGCAGACAATTGTTGTACACATTTAAAATAAGTTAAAACAGGAGGGAATATGTTAGAGGAAAAATGATTCTATGTTTCTTTACCTTCTTTTAAATGTGCAAAGATACCCTTTGTCTGTGTTTAGATTAGTTTAGAAGTGTCTTTTAGACTTTCCCAGCAAAGACATATTGTTTCTGGGACATACTGTTTTAGATTGTTTTATCTTTCCTAGCTCTCTGCTGACGAGACTAGCACCATATATGGAGTTGTTTTATTTTATCTGTTTATTATTTTCTTATCCTGTTCTCACTGTCTCTGTGCTCTGTGCCTATAAAAATTGCCAAGCCACTGTGCATGGTGTGAGTTGTTCTTCGCAGCTCACCCGTGTACACGTTTGCAAAGAAAGTAACTTTGTCTCATTGTGTCTTTATTCCTCCTGGGTTTTTTGCAGAGTTTTCTCCCAACAATATGTATAGTGCATTTCTTATGTACATTAAGGACCTGGGAGCAGAATTGCTGATGAACTAATTTGAACTGGTCCTGTCTTCCTGGCTCCTTGACTCTAATTATGTCGCACACTGGTTCGCTATCTCTTGCACAAAATCATCACCTAAACACGGCACAAATCCCGCCAATTATTCAATTCCTTTTATAAACCACTGAATCAGGTACTGACGCAGTGACGTGTCGAATGAAGCCTCGTCATGTCCAAATTGTTCCTGCAGTGTTTCCCAGCTGTCTCTGCTGCCCTAATCTTCTCCTTGTGCACATATTTTTAGTGATATTCAGCACTGAAAAACAGTCACCATTCACAACCTGTCTACGTTTTCATATTATTCCATTTGTGGGTGTATTACTGACATTATTTAGCCATAAAGTCATCACAACCTCTGTAAGATTAAAGTCAACTTTTCAATGCCGTACAGTTTAAAGTAAAGCCTTTCAAAGCAAGTGGAGCCGCATTAAGTACTAACTTAATGCGGTTGTCAGGGTCACGGTTATGGACAACAGCAAGTTGTTCATTACCGCCACCAACTGGCAAGGAGTGTGGACCTGAATGTCACTTAAGGATTAGAGCCTATAGCCTGATAACTTTTACTTCTTGAGTTATTTCTAAGTAAATCAGTTAAATCTAGTTCAGTTTAATTATATTTAGGTTTTGAATCAGTTGAATCAGAAACAGCAAATAAGATGCATTGCGTTTGACATGTGATGTGCATTCTATATTAGTGACCATCGCAAAAGTTTTTCTATCTCGGGAGTGAGTTCATGTGAGAAAATGGCTCAAGGCTATTGTGTGTTTATTTCTCCGCAATTATCCTTGGTGCAGTCTGGCTATTCACGTTAGAAATTCCTGCGCATTTTCAATCTCTCCTTCATTTTCTGTTTTAGTAGATTTTTTTTATTTCTGTTTTACTAAAGCTGACCATTGGCCTGGTCTACTAGATATCTAGAGCACTTCGCTCTCAGACTGCAGGTTTACTTGTTGTCACTGTAAAATCTGATTAGTTCCCAGAACTAAAAAAAACTAAGGAAACTCGTTGCCTCAAAAAAATTGAGTAAAGCTTAGCTAAAAATGACTAAATTAGGACAACTTATTTATTTTGAGTACTCTGTACAAGTTCATTTGTTCCCAGAACTCAAAAAAATTGGATCAAGTTTACTTAAGATGACCAAGTTAGGGCAACTTATTCATTTTGAGTACAGCGTACAACCTCATTAGTTCCTAGAACTCAAAAAAACTAAGGAAACTCGTTGCCTCAAAAAACTGAGTAAAGCTTACTTAAGATGACTGTTAGGAACTCTTATACATTGCAAGTCTGCAGTATTAAGAATAACTTGATATTTCTGACTGTACAATACTAATTGTTTACCTACGGACAAACATTTCAAGTTCAACTAAATTAAAATCAATTTGTGGTACCATGAATATGATTAAAAATAATTAACAACACTTTTTGTAATGATGTTAAAATCAGCCCAACTTTTATTTTCAAATGCAAAAAAGTATAACAGCCAACATACTGGACACTGTTCTCTTGAACAACAAACAATTATATTGCCTTCACTGTTATAATCTTACAATGAAACAAAGTCGCAGATGTAATTAAGTTTAGGCCTACCTCAAGTTTGTTTTGTACTTACATTACTTATATGATCAAAATAAAATATATTTGTTGTTCTGTCACAAATGCAGTCTCTGATTTAAACAACACATTTGTTTTTCATTCCAACACATGAGCTGGAATGTTGTATTATTTTAAGGATGGCTTGTTTCCAGTCCAGGCATTAGTGCCTGAATGACTGTCATGGATCGAAGTGATCCAAATGTAAGTGCAGAAGAAAGTCTTTAACTTCCCTTAAGCACAGTGGCAGTGGATGTGGGTTGGAGATGGAATGAGCTTGAACCTGCAGGCGACCATCTTCACTGACCACACCATCTGTGACGGAGGACTCATCTCTCCTGTTGTCCTGCAAGCAAACAATCATATTTTTTTGGAACATGAACTTAATTGCTTTCTTAAAACATTTTTTTCTGCATTTGGTATAGAACAGACTCCAATTTAGACAATCTCAGGCCCCCTCCCCAACGGAGAGGTGACATTCAATGTCCCAATTGTCAGTCTGGATTAGGGATGGGTATTGATAAGATTTTCACGATTCCGATTCCATTTTCGATTCTGTTTAACAATTCGATTCTTTATCGATTCTTTTTTAAAAAGGAGAACACTAAGGTCGATTAGCTTAGAACTTTGTTTTATATCTTCTCTTTGAACAAGATAGAAATTTAGGAGTAACATGGCCTTACAAACCCAGCAGTGAGATCTTAAGACATCCAGCCTACGGCTCTTCAATGGGGTGTCACAGGGTCCCCAGGAAAAAAAATTGTAAATGTAAAATAATAAAATAAATATTCTTCTGTAGCAATAACAAAGTATAACATAAATTATTCAGTAGCAATTACACAAGAATATCCAGTAATGTCCCTGCCTGCAATTAAACACATTCACTTACTGAAAATCGGGGCATCTGCTGTGGCAAATGGGTGCAAGCCTTTTACCAAGAACCGGTTTTCGATACCCATCCCTAGTCTGGATAGCCCTGACCACCACCTAACATATAATAATGTCATGAAAGCATCATTTTAAAAAGGGCTATGCAAACATGGCCAATAACTTTCATTCTAATGATGTGCAAAATGATTTGGGCACAAAACAAATTTTGCTGTTAGAAAACTTGCAGACTTCACTAAATACAGTGTAGACCCTCTAAATTAAGTTTGGGGGATGTGATCTTTCAAGAAATGCAGACCAAACTGTTGTTGTTTGTGTACTTACACAGCATGTCTTGTAGAATTAACTGGAGTCAACAGCAACAGCATAGTGCAGTCATATCTCAAATCTAATAACAGAAGACAGGAAAAGATCAGTGAAGAAACAACTTCCCCAAACCAAAGCACAAATAAAACAATAAGTGAAACAGGCTGATCTAAAGTATGATTAAGTTCAGCCTGATTAATATAAATGTCACTGAAAATTGCTAATATATTGGAAAACCATAATACTTACCACTGAGTTGATGTCTTTCTGTCCAATAGCAGGAGTGCTGGTCCTGAGCCTCAAAGACAGTAAGAAGCAAGCAGAGGGAGAAAAAACAGAAAAAAATGAAACTGATTTGATCCTTAATGGCTGTGCAATCATTGTAACATATAGTTTGCTTATGTTGTTAAATAAAGTCTAGATTTGACATTAGATATAGATGCCACAGATGTTCAAAAGCTGCCACAAAGCATGAAAAAATGGACGTCTCCGGAAATGTCGGAGCATTTTTGCAAATATGTGACATGCCATGATGGCACCGGTTCTGACATAAACGGTAGTAACCAGACCGAAAATCAGCGCACATTTCGGTGCTTTATTTCGGTGCTTTTTTTTCCTGAGATTTCATACACTTTGGATTCTAGCCAATCATTTTACCTTTCCGAGGATAGTAGGCGGGCCCAGGTACGTACGTTCTTTTAGAGCAGAGCTACAGATTAAAAATGCCCAAGGCGAAGCGGTCAAAGTCTGGCTGTACTTCACAGCAAAAGATGCAAACTCAGCAGCCTGCAACAAGTGCTTTAAGGTGATACTGTGCAAAGGAGGTAACTTCTCAAATCTGAGGAAACACCTGGCGACATATAGCATTTTGTTAAAAGCCGAGAAATGCGCCGTATTTTATAGCTTGCTGCGAGACCTCACACCGAGCACATCTACTGCGGGTGGGTTGCCTGTTATCAGACCCGGAGTTAGCAGCATCCCCCCAAAAACCCAGAGAGTAGAGTCCTGCCAGTGTAGCAGAAATGATGACGGATGATGATGGCAGCAGCAGCCATTCTTCTCTGCGTGAGTAGCTTAATGTTGTTCGTGTGTAAGCTAACCACGTTATTAAATTAATGCATGTAAGGTGAACTAGTAAACACTGTCGTAGTTACATGCGGCTGTCTTCTTGTTTGATGGCAGATACTCCCTTCACCCTGGCCAAAAGGTTAAAATGACCAAAGAAAAAGTGGAAAACAGCTAAACGTGAGAGGTTTTTGGACAAAGTTTGTGTTTTTTCCATTGATTAAGCACTGCTTCCAGCCAAGAGTGATACCATAAATCCCCTATAGCTGCAGAAAAGGCTAACATTGTTATCTTTTTACAAAAAACAGCTGAACATGAGAGGTTTTTGGACCAATTTTGTGTTCTCCATATTGACCGGCCCTTGGTACTTGGTACTGGTATCGGATAAAACCTAAATGATACCCATCCCTACAAATGCAATCCTCCTTTTCCCCAGACTACCCTTTCTGGGTCACAAAATAACCTTTTAAGATATATATTTAAGAATATCTACTTAATTCATCAAAATATCACATATTTGCAAAAGTGCTCCCACATTTTCGGAGAGCTCTGTTATCCACCAGCGCGATAGCTGACCGGGAGGTCAAGGCTTCTGCGAGCACAGGTAACTGCTGGCGTATCGTTTTCAACCCCCCTGCGGACTTTTGCTACTCAGGTTAAACATGATGCATATAGTTAGATATATATATAGTAAGATTTGGGGAAACCTGCAGTCAGCTGAGACTGAAGAAGTCACTTGGATGAGTGACGAAACGTTTCTCCCACAAAACGCTACGTCCAGATGAACAGAATCAACTTTTGGAGATATAGTTAGTTAGTTAGGGCTATGGATTGAAAATACACCCCACCCCCAGCGGCTGCACCTCCCGAAGAATTTTGTCTGGGCTCACTTTTTTTATTTAAAAAAAAATCAACAGAAAATTTCACAAACAACACATTTGTACCTTTCAATTGTGTCTGTTTGTGCGTCATGCAAATAAACCTTTGAAATGAATGAAATGACACTAATATTTCACTAGTGTTGTAACATCACATGTCGTTAGTGTAGTCTGCCTGTGTCTTTTCTCTGCGAACAAACATTTTAGAGTTGGTTGTTATATACAGTCTGTATAAGTGTGGTTAATCTAACGAACATTTGTAAGGAGATGGCAGTTACTGTGAATGTACAGCAGGTGATCAGTAATAAACAGTCAGATAATGACTCTGACAATCTCATTCAATCTTGCAGACTGAATGCACCTTCTGTGGAAAGTGGTACCACACAGTGTGTGTGGACTTCCCCTGTGCAGAAGGCGACTACAAATGTTGTGGGTGCTAAATAAACAGAAAAAAGTGATCCCTGTTGTCTTTGCTTACTGATTGTTTTCCACATTGCTGGGATTGCATCTTTCAACATATTTGTGGGTAGATTTGGATGTACCAGGGGTAAGTGCAGCCACTCAGCCTCTACTCAATGTCATCATAGCAGCAGGTGCAGATGTGTCACAAGTTAATCTAGTAGTAGGCTATGGTACTTGGCCACAGGTGGCAGCAGTGGACTGACCTCCATTGGAGACTGCTCCAGCTGCTGTGTGATAGTGGATCTGCTACAAATTGAAGATCATATGCAAGTTTTGGAAATGAACCCTTGTATTATGTTGAAGAACAAAAAAATGACATTGATTTTGTTGCGGGTCATTTTGACCCGTACTGTGTAAATCCACTCAGAATTGTCAAAAAACTGCAATAAAACAATAGCACCTTTATTTTCGATTAGATAAACATGTAGAACACAGACATACAACAGTTAGACTTTCCATAACTATTTTAGGAACAATTTGGTTTTTCGTTCTTACAAACACATTTCTTTTGAACTTGCCCAACGTTCTCAGTTTTTCAATGCTCAACATTTTCTATTTTGTCCACATGATGGACAGAATGTAACTGTGTGCTTTCTGCAGATGTACTTCTTGCATTTCTCACAAAAAGTGCTTGTTTTCAAACAGGAACCTTCCTAACTAAGATTTAAAACAAAAGATTTCTGCGTCTCCTCCAGTCTCACAAACAGATGACAAACCAAGTGACACACCTGAGTCACTGACTTTCTTAAATCCACTCACTCTCACTGGCTCTGTTTATTACTAATCACTGTGTAACTGCTGTGAATTCACAGTAACTGCCGTCTCCTTACAAATGTTCATTAGATTAACCACACTTATACAGACTGTATATAACTACCAACTCTCCAGCCATGTTGATGGATTGCCTATATTGGCTGGAAATATTAATTTCCAGGGAAAAGACACAGGCAGACGATGCTTACAGGATGTGATGTGACAACACTAATGAAATATTGATGTGTCATATTTGTCCAAGGTGTATTTCATTGTTATGGGAAAAGAGAATATTAAAATCATGATGACCAATTGGAGTGGTGATTTCTATGACTTTGTGTATATAATTTGGAATTTTGTACAAATTTAGGCCAATATACGGTGGCCCTGAGAGGCCAAACGGACTGCAACTTCAGAAAACACTTGCAAAAAGGAAAACGCTGCAAAAAGAAAGACGCTGCAAAAAGAAAGACGCTGCACTGCAACTTCAAGAAAAACGCTGCACTGCAAAAAGAAAAATGCTACAAAAAGAAAGACGCTGCAAAAAGAAAAGCGCTGCAAAAGTACACAAAGCACAACGGAAATAGGAAAAAAGACAACGGAAATGTTCCTGGGGAGACAATAACCCGACGGACCAGTTGCACGAACCAAAACATGCTAACCAGTGCGCTAGGACTGGGACACACTTCAAAGAAGTGGAGGAGAGGTAAATGTGTTGTAATCTCATGATTCTAATAATACTACAGATATCTGGAATATACATTCAAAGATAATTCTAACAAAGATAATGTTTAATGTAGCCTTAGAAATGAAGCTTTTTTAAACTCGAGAACAAATACTAATAAGTCAAAGTCATTAAGGAATATTGCAGTTAATGTGTTCAG
This sequence comes from Aulonocara stuartgranti, assembly GCF_965226115.1. NCBI lineage: Eukaryota > Metazoa > Chordata > Actinopteri > Cichliformes > Cichlidae > Aulonocara > Aulonocara stuartgranti. Next base: position 29,698,089 of record NC_138957.1, read on the forward strand.
GTTTTAATTTGGCATTGTGTCTTCATCAGGCAATGTATTGTCCATATTGTGGAATCCAGCTAGTGGGGCAAATTGGAGTTTTTTGTGGGTCCTGTGGAACTAACATTCAAGTTTTAGCACCTTTTATAGAGAATGGTAAGCACTTCACTTTCCTAAGTTCTAGTATTTATTGCTCACCTTTTAATTGCTTCATAATGACTTATATACACCACAGTAGCTTCAGTAGTGAATGTTAAACTTTTTTTTTTTTTTGGGGGGGGATTATTATTCATATGCCATTCCAAAGTACTATATTCATTTCCTTATTCTAAGGTTTTTGTATTGATAAAGACTCTGTATGCCAAGATAAATCAGAATTCCAAAAACGCAAAGGCATGAACTGCTAGGTACTAAGAACTGTATTCTGGTTTAAGCCTGCCACCGGTTCTACAGCATAATTTTAAAAACTAGTTTATGACTTAATAGGGCATATGTACACAGTGACGAAATTCTTCTAACTTCTCTAATTTTGCTCATTTTGAGTTGTCAGCATAGAGGTCTTAATGAGAGTGATAAGTCCTGAATCCTGGTCCATGTTCTTTGAGCTTTTGCTGGCCTTTATTTAAGCACACATCAAGAAGATTAAATACTTGAGTCATGTTTATTGAGACTTGTTTCAGATGTGGTATTTTTTTTTAAAAAACACTTATTAAGTGCATTTATGGATTCCTGCGGTCGTAATTATCTTTTCATGTTTTCTCTTCAACATTAGGCCCAGTCTCAGTCACAGACATCATCACTAAGTATTTCTCTGAGGGCCATACATATGAAGTGATCCTGGATTTTCTTGAAAACAAGCATAATATTTGTATGAGTCTGAGAACATTAAAGAGGAGGCTAAAAGATGCTGGAATGACTAGAAGGACTGACTTTACTCCCACTGACATTGTCATTTCCACTGTTACACAAGAACTGAGAGGCTCAGGTCAGCTTCTGGGTTACAGATCCATGTGTCAGACACTGCGACAAAAGTATAATCTGAAAGTTAAAAGAAATGATGTAATGCACATACTCTCAAGACTAGATCCATATGGTGTTAAGCGTCGCTGTAAACGCAGGTTTGTTCGAAGAGGATATTTTTCAGAAGGACTAAATCAAGTGTGGCATGTGGATGGTTATGATAAGCTGAAGCCCTTTGGTGTTGCTATTAGTGCATGTGTCGATGGATTTTCAAGGAAAGTTATGTGGCTCAGCTGTGGCAGCTCAAATAATGACCCAGGTATCATTGCAAAATATTATATGGAGTGCTTGTCACGGTTTGGTCAACTTCCAGCATGCCTTCGTACAGACTGTGGCACAGAAAATGGCACAATGGCAGCCATTCACTGTGCTTTAAGATCAGACCATGGAGATGAACTTGCAGGAGCCCACAGTCATATGTATGGTACCTCAACTACAAATCAACGGATTGAAAGTTGGTGGTCTTCGTTCAGAAAGCAAAGGTACATGGCTTTTAAAATATATTCTGAAACTAAAATTGAATGGTTCTGAAGGTGTTTCGTGGTCAGCGATATACTTTTTTTTTTTGTGGGTGGGGCTTTATACTCAAATATTAAATTACAGTCACAAACAAACAAAGAAAAACATAGTCACCTACACATTTTTCTCATGTGATGCACAACTGCTTCAAAAAATATAATAAATGGTTTGGTATACCAGTGACATTTGTTTGTATTAAAACAACACACTCAAAAGGAAAATCCTACTCAGACATTCCACAAAGTCCTAAAAAGGAACTATAAAAAACAACAAACAAACTGACATTCAACATTTTAATAAATTTTTATAAATCCTAGAGGCAATGGCATCAGTAAAGATTGATGTATTTAAAATTGAGTAAAATTTATTCAAATTTGTGTGCCTACGTAGTACCAAACTAACATCTAGATCAAATAGTTTACCTGTAGGGAGTCATATAAATAAAAGAACAAGGGATTCTTCAAATTTGAGAACTGTAATATGAGTAATATAAGAACATTGATCCAACATGACAGAAATTTGTTAGAGGAGGTCATTCGTTTCAGACATTTCTTCGACTTTGTGTGCCAAAAAAAAAATACTGATGTTTTCACTAGTTTTTGGATTTCTGTGTGGTATCTAACAAGTGATAACAGCTTCAGTGTTCATGTAGAAACAAAATAGTACATTTATATGGACAGATCTGTATATTACAACTTTTCTTAAGTTCAACCGCCAAATGCAGGAATAACAGAAGGATTAATCATTTTGTTAAATTTTGTTATTTGTGTGAAGTTGCTTTTGTTTTCCTGCAGTGCATTGATGAAACACTTCAAAACATGTGAATAAGCTTTTCTTTGAACGAAATTGCGCACATTTCAATATTCTTAAGATTACGACTTTTGTTTAAAGAGGACAATTACATTGAATCACTTGTGTTATTAAATTTTATATGCCTTGTCATTCCACCATTAGAACTCAGTTCTGGATTGAACTCTTCAGTGACCTGAGGGAGAGGCATCTTTTCAACGGCAGTCATGAACATAAATGCCTTCTACGATATGTCTTCCTCAATGTCTTGCAAAAAGAGCTTGACGAGTACAGAGATCTCTGGAACACTCACACCATCCGACCTGTGCGCCAATCTTGTTGTCCATCTGGTAAACCAGAAGCCATGTATCACCTGCCTCATAGGTATGTATTTAGTCCATGGATTTTATTTCATAGTTTTACTAAAATTTTTCTTCCTCAGTATAGTGTATTGTATGTGCAGGATACCTGTCCAGCTTGCTGTTATTAAACCTTTTGTTCATTTATAAAATGGTTCAGGAACAGTCCATCCCTTATGTGCACTCTTTTCTTTCTTGACCTAACCACTTGAGTTAAGTAAGCAGTATGTCATTTAGGTTTAACAATTTGCCCTAACTGTTACTCACAGCAGGTATCACACACACTTTAGCAATTGAATAGTGTGTTTTGTTGTTTTCACCTTTTTGCTGAATAGAAATTAAAGCTGCCACTTGTGTTTTGCCATTAGTTCTGTTCTCTGACTTCATGCACTTACGTTTTATTTTTATATTTTTTTCCAAAAAAAAAATGTTAGACAATCATATTTTAACTTTGGATCACATCTTGGCTAAAAATGACAAATGTAGATATATGCATAATTAAGATTCTTTAAAATCACAATTTCCAGAACTGACTTTTAATTATAAGATTGACTTTGCGCTTTTGCTGTAACCTTGAAAGATAGTACCTGGAGAAGTGACTGAATTTGTTCATTTTTCTGACTGACCTAAGGTATGGTGGAAGAGAGTGTGGATTCCAAGTGCCTCAAGAAATCCTGCACCAGTTTGATGACATTCTACCTGCTCAGTACAGTCTATGTGGGGACGACAATCTCCAGGTTCATTTCACAAACTTGGAAAGACAGAGTGAGCTCCCTCGACCAGTCAACTGGACTACTGCAGTTGAAAATTATATAACACTCAAAAATATGACTGGACTTTAGAAGTCAATGTAAAATCATCTGCTAGATGTGAGTATAATTACCACTGACACTAATTCTCACAAACCAACTTTAATGAGTATTGAAAAAAATAGTACCATAGTTTTTATATAAATAGTTTCACTACCGTCAACTTTTCAGTGTGTACGCTTTCTACCTGAAGAAATCAAAAGACCATACTGTACAAAATAACTTGTTCCTTTTAATTAGGTGTTGTAACAAACACATTGATTAATTTGGAGATCTGTTTTACAAACAAAGGTTTACAAAAGCATTCAGCGAGACCTGTATTTATGTGGGTTTTTCTTTTTCTAACTCCAAGAACAACTTGCATATCTTACAAAAAATGTAATCAAACACAGAAGTGTTTGATTAAATAAAGCCTTTTAACTGAATTTATCAGATTTTTTTCCCTGTGTTATTATACTAGCGTGTCTCAGTACATTAGAATACTTCAGAAATGTTTTATTTTGTTACATTGGCAATTTCTTAACACAGTGAAATATGTCTAACTTGTTCAATTGCCCCACTATGATACTATGCTTTTGAAATTCCAAAACCTGATTGAACTTTCTGCGATGCATTAAACTTTATGTGATTTACAGAAATTATTAGAAACAAAATTTTCAGATTTTAAAATCACAAACTTCAAATGTTTGCTAAAACCATAAATGTGGCTTAAAAGCAAAAGGACTTGGACCTTAGGGAAGCCCAAACCCAGGAGAGTTCTGGATGCCATAATCCATGGCTTCTTGGAAGTCCTCATAACTGTGTAACACTGGGATTTTGATAGTATTTGCACAGACATCTGCTACAGGGAAGCGTGAAGTGGTCTGGAAAAGAAGTTGTGGCTTTGGCTGAATTGCTGCAGGAGGAATTTCTCCCAGTCCAGTTGCAAACATAAGGATGTCTTCAAGAGACAGACTTCCATTTCTCTCTGAAAATGTAAAGAGAATAAAAGTTATTTCTAATGATAATAAACAGGAAAAAGGGGCCATTACACTTTGCTGACATAAATGTACTCATTTCAACATTTTCAACCAAATTTAATACCTTCTACAGAAAGCAGATAGTCTTGCCAGTAGCTTAGTACTCTTGTCTCCTCTTGACGCCTAGAGCTGCCAGGTGGACCAAATTGCACATGGAAGATGTTCTCAAGAAGATCAGCTGTCTGCCTGGTCTCAGTGTAGCACATGAATGAGAAGAAGAGTGAAGGATGCTGTTCCAGGGCGTTTAGAAAATCCAGTGTTGCTAGACCCTTTCTGAAACTAGAAAACAGTCTAATTTTTAATAAAATGTTTAATGTTATTTGTGCAAGAAAGCAAAACTTCACATCGGAAACTACTGTGTTAAGAAAGTAACCAACATTCTTATCTAGCTAAGACACTCATCCTGCTACAAAAAAAAAGTCCTCCTGAAAAAGGTCTTGCATTTAGAATATGTTTTTTCCATCCTTTAAATTTCACAGGAATAAAAAAAAGTAACAATTTATTCTTCTGAAAAGATTTCGTTAAATGGGCACATAATAGTCTGAATTCTATACCTTTGGATGGAAAGATGGTTTCGGTAGATGAAGTACCACTGAATGTAATCCGCTACTACCTTCTTCTTATCCTCCAGTGTCCTCATGAATCGACAGCATCCTGCTGTCTGGAGCATGCTTGAGTGTTTTTCTGAGATTACTCGGAGCTCACTTAGAGATGTTGCATTCTTTATCTAAAGAGAAAAATATATATTACACACACATACACATGCACAAGTGACATCCTTCGCATGCTGTCTATTAATGTGCGATGTAACAGTCTTGGATTACACACTCCGTAATCATTTCAGGCATCAGTTAGTTACCAAGATTATGTTAAGTGGATAACTAAAACTAAAAATTCGCATTTATTGGTGTTTGTCATAATCATAACATCATAAATTTACCTCTAGTAGAGCCTTCTTGATTTCTTCATCTGGTATATCATCAATTGGTGCCTCGAATGTCTTGTCTTTTCCAACAAGGTACATAAAGAAGTTTGGAGATAAACAACATGGCCCTGGACCACCATGAACAATGGAAACTGCAATCATTCTTCCAACGTAGAAATATTCATTTTCATCTGCAGCTAAAGATAAAGACGATTCATTATAATAAAGTAATTTTGACCATGGAAAAAAATGTGAAAAAAATAGATACAGGCACTGTTTTTGCTGCAGTGGTTATTATTATATTTACATGCTTCCATCTCCCTTTTCTGCTAGGTGAGAACTCATACTTTTCCACTTTCCTTTTCCTCACTCCCTGGCTCACAGAAACTTCACGTGTATGGCAGTCCATTCTCCCTGCAGCACGGACTACATGAGGGCACATCCTTTATCGCTATGCCTGTAATACTCTGCCTATTGCCTTCATATTAAATAATTTTTTGAACAATAATTATTGAAAATATTTTGAAAACATTATACTGCCGCAAGTAGAGGTGGCATGGGGTGCGAAACTGAGACACAGGCATTAGAGCCTTTTAATGCTTGTTTTGTTTGGGTTTCCACCAGAGTGGAATTAACAAAAAATAGAGAGGGCATAGCCTAACATACGAAATAGGAAAATAATGATGTGTAATCTATTTATTTCAACAAAAAAACTGTATTCTGAATACCACCTATTTATCTGTAGTATTATTAGAATCATGAGATTACAACACATTTACCTCTCCTCCACTTCTTTGAAGTGTATCCCAGTCCGAGCGCACTGGTTAGCATGTTTTGGTTCGTGCAACTGGTCCGTCGGGTTATTGTCTCCCCAGGAACATTTCCGTTATCTTTTTTCCTATTTCCGTTGTGCTTTGTGTGCTTTTGCAGCGCTTTTCTTTTTGCAGCGTTTTTCTTTTTGCAGTGCAGCGTCTGTCTTTTTGCAGCGTTTTCCTTTTTGCAGCATTTTTCTTTTTGCATGGGTTTTCTGAAGTTGCAGTCCGTTTGGCCTCTCAGGGCCACCGTACCAATAAGGAATATATGATATCATTTCATTATTTTCAAAGGTTTATTTGCATGACGCACAAACAGACACAATTGAAAGGTACAAATGTGTTGTGCATGAAACGAATTCAGACGTGCTGCAGATGTGTGTCACAGGTTGATCTGGCTGTAGACTGTGGCACTTGGCCAGAGGTGGCGCTGGTTGACTCGAGTCCATGTTAGTGCACAAAGTAAACAGCACGCTGTACTTGTGGAGCAAAAACGCTGAAACCGGAGAAATAAAACGTGCGAGGGGAACGATAACGACGACAAGAGTCTCCCGATCGTTTACTCTTGCTGTCCCGTGAACAACATCGGCGTGGTGTTAATTGTTTGCTGTTTTCGCGATCGCGTCGCGCGTGAGGATATCACGCAGGTAAACTCGCCACATTTTTAAACATTTTGTTGTTCAACAGCATCAAGACTGACGGAGTGTGTTTGAGACAACCTCACAAGTGTCACAGATGACACATTTGGCGTTTTTTTGCTGGTTTGTCGGTAGGAGCTACTGAAACGCAAGACTGCCACACATCTGTTCGACCAACGCCAGTTGATCTAAACGCCAGTTGATCTGGAACACCGGCAGCAGCAACGCTAGGCTAACACTAACTAGCTAGCAAGACTATAAACCTGGTGCTAAACTAAGAGAAGCCACAAAATCAGTTTGAATAAGAGTAAACATTTACTCACCAAGTCAGTGTATCACGTAAAGATCCACAGCAATGACAACAATAATATCTTGAGCTGACGCTTCTCCAGGTTTGCTAAACATATTCCATAACAAATGCTGGCACCATGAACATGTGGACTGATCCGCGAGGGAGGAGGACGGTAGTGACGTGGCATTTTCAAAACACATCTTTCATCCTTCCGCACTAAGAAGCAAAACTTCCAGCTTACTTAGTTTTTCTATGTTAAGACAACTCAAATAAATTGAGTTTATCAGCGTTTTTGCATAAAAAGTACTGGTAACTTATTTAAATCGAGTTCTAATAACAATTTGATAAAAATTGAGTTCAGCCTATTTAATATTTTTAATTAAGCACAATATTTAAAAGTAGAATGAGAAGCAGAACCGCTTTTAGGCCCCTCTTCAGTGGAACCAGCTTCCACTTTGGATTCAGGAGACAGACACTATCTCTACTTTTAAGATTAGGCTTAAAACTTTCCTTTTTGCTGAAGCATATAGTTAGGGCTGGACCAGGTGACCCTGAATCCTCCCTTAGTTATGTTGCAATAGGTGTAGGGTTTTAGTCTAAAGTACCACTCAGTAGTGAGCAGCATAACCTCTGAGGAATTTAAACCGGCAATTCAAAGTTTTATTTATATTGTACCAAGTTACAACAACAGTTGCTCATATTGCTTTATAATGTAAGGTAAAGACTCTACATAATATAGAGAAAACCCCAACAACATATCTGATATAAAGATATTATTTTTTTAATGGTTTTAAGTTACAATATGACAGAGGCTATATGACAAAGAAACTTAAAGTAAAGAAAAAATCTTTTTTAAATTAAAAAATAAAAACTATTTAAAAATTAAAATCAGTAATAACTGTTTCTAAAGCTACATCTACAGGCGTTATTATGTAAACATATGTTTTCAGTGAGATCTGAATCTCTTTTTTGAAAGAGACCTGTGTACAAATCCCCAAACAAAATAGATTACAGTCACTTTTTTCTTTTGTTTTTTTATATAAGGAGACATTTATATATTCACATGATTTTACAGTAAGCAGTAAATGCCCTCTGCACAGTCAGCTTTGCTGCACACAGTTCGTCTTTACACCCACTAGATGGCACAAGAAAATACATTTAACGTTTGTGTCAGTTTTTTCCTTTTTGTTTTCGCTCTCTATATATTTACATAACAAAATATATTTTGTTGGGTTGATATATCACAGCCTTGCATGTTATGCAGTAAGTTGCGTTTTGGTGTTAGCATTTATCAGAAAAGAAAAGAAACAAGTTAAGAAGTCTTTTCTTAACTAAAACAAACCAATTAAAACCAATTTTGAAAAAAAAAACTTTTAGTTGACTGAAATAAATGTTAAAACTAACAACACTGGAAATGTGCTTGGTTTTGTAGTTTTTGCGAATTTGGTTTAAACTACACAACCTAAGAAGGCTTTGACGTATTTTATTACTGAGACATTTTATTGATACTGAGATAGGGTTTTCTACATTACTGGTTCATCAGTAATAAAACACTTTTTTATGCTATCTCTGTATCCTCGGGCTGCTGTTGGAGCTCCGTGTGTGTGTGTGTTTTTTAGAGGGTGTGCCGCTGGTTTCAGCGCTCCGTTGGAACTTGCATCAGACAGACCGGGAATGACCCGGATGTTAATGGTGGAGTCGGTGTGTCGTTGGTGTAACGGGAGTCATATTCGTGTACACACGTCCTCTTGCCGTCCTTTGATATTTAACTGTTATTGATTCTAGAAAAACGTTTCTCTTTCTCGGTATTTAATACAGGATGGTTACTGCTTTTTACGTGTAATCGTGTTTGTTGTACTGACCTTGATTTACGAACAAAAGAATATCTGGCGCTAGCTTGCAAGCTAACACAATTTTTAGTAAAAGGTCGTCTGTCTGGGCTTACACTGGCTCATTAAAACATTTTATTTTGTGTATGTGTCGGTATTCACCTTACGCTCTTTCACAACTATCGAACAAATCAATCCACCTGCATGTACAGGGAGTGCAGAATTATTAGGCAACGTCCTTTCCTTTGGCAAAATGGGTCAAAAGAAGGACTTGACAGGCTCAGAAAAGTCAAAAATAGTGAGATATCTTGCAGAGGGATGCAGCAGTCTCAAAATTGCAAAGCTTCTGAAGCGTGATCATCGAACAATCAAGCGTTTCATTCAAAATAGTCAACAGGGTCGCAAGAAGCGTGTGGAAAAACCAAGGCGCAAAATAACTGCCCATGAACTGAGAAAAGTCAAGCGTGCAGCTGCCAAGATGCCACTTGCCACCAGTTTGGCCATATTTCAGAGCTGCAACATCACTGGAGTGCCCAAAAGCACAAGGTGTGCAATACTCAGAAACGTGGCCAAGGTATGAAAGGCTGAAAGACGACCACCACTGAACAAGACACACAAGCTGAAACGTCAAGACTGGGCCAAGAAATATCTCAAGACTGATTTTTCTAAGGTTTTATGGACTGATGAAATGAGAGTGAGTCTTGATGGGCCAGATGGATGGGCCCGTGGCTGGATTGGTAAAGGGCAGAGAGCTCCAGTCCGACTCAGACGCCAGCAAGGTGGAGGTGGAGTACTGGTTTGGGCTGGTATCATCAAAGATGAGCTTGTGGGGCCTTTTCGGGTTGAGGGTGGAGTCAAGCTCAACTCCCAGTCCTACTGCCAGTTTCTGGAAGACACCTTCTTCAAGCAGTGGTACAGGAAGAAGTCTGCATCCTTCAAGAAAAACATGATTTTCATGCAGGACAATGCTCCATCACACGCGTCCAAGTACTCCACAGCGTGGCTGGCAAGAAAGGGTATAAAAGAAGAAAAACTAATGACATGGCCTCCTTGTTCACCTGATCTGAACCCCATTGAGAACCTGTGGTCCATCATCAAATGTGAGATTTACAAGGAGGGAAAACAGTACACCTCTCTGAACAGTGTCTGGGAGGCTGTGGTTGCTGCTGCACGCAATGTTGATGGTGAACAGATCAAAACACTGACAGAATCCATGGATGGCAGGCTTTTGAGTGTCCTTGCAAAGAAAGGTGGCTATATTGGTCGCTGATTTGTTTTTGTTTTGTTTTTGAATGTCAGAAATGTATATTTGTGAATGTGGAGATGTTATATTGGTTTCACTGGTAAAAATAAATAATAAATAGCAGTTAGCATTTTGCAGCTAATGTGACCTAATTGATATTTTTGGGTATAATGTAGTTAGCAGGTATTCACCCCTTTGGTGTAGATTAATAAAGCACAAAGACACGCCTGCGGGAGATGACATCTATCCTGTTCATATATAATCAGTCTGTATTTTTGTGTTAACTATTCCTTCTTTTAAAATCCAGATTCACATTAAACATTTCAGTTTGCTCACTCACACAGCCCTGAAGTCAGAAATGCATATAGATGTGACGCATTGCTGCAACTAACTGACTGAAATTGTTTCATGCTGATTATTTGGGAAACACTGGTTATATTTAATGATTTCGGGAATCATTTCACCTTTATACCTGAACCTAAATGAAGATGAACTAATGAGATCATACTAATATAAATTGATAATAATCACACATTTTATTAGTGTTGAATGCTTTATTGAACATATTCAAAATACTACATTTGCAATCAGGAAAACACATTTTATTAGTGAGAGAAATAATGTTTATTTGTATTTTCTAATACAATATTTTAACTGGGTTACAAATCAAAGAGTGGCATATGGGTCAGGAGATATCAAAGAGGCATTTCAATAAGATGAATTGAGGCTGCAATGAAACAAAGTAGCAAAGGCCAGACGTTATTTTACCCTGCAGACTGTTAAATGCATGCAGTCTTCTTAACACTTGGAGTGTGAAAGAAATGCAGATGAGAGCCAGGAAACCTAAAGGGAATACTCTGAAAGTGTGAACATGAGTGTGTGGAGGGTAGCAGCCAAAAGCAAATGTGGGCCCAGCAATGTGTTGCAAATGTGCTTTATTTGCATTAACTGTCCCCATTCCTGCAGCTCATTCAGGGTGTATTTGCATACACTGTCTGTGCTGACATTGCAGTTCAGATTGAGTTACCTTAAACTCTGCCTGTATGCACATGAATGCCAATGACGTGGGATTTTCTGAATGTTAGCAGTGATTTTTTTTTTTACCCTGCACCCACTCAGACACACCAGTTATGTTTCTTAAAAACTGGCTCACAAAGAAAACTCTGATGTACCAGGACTGAGTGGATGCTGCTGCCGCCCACTTTTAAATCAGCATCAGCATCTTTTCTGTGTGAGATCTTTGCTACACTCTATACCCAAGAGTATGTGGGCATGTTTGTTCTGGAGGCTACAACGCACAGTACGACATTAGATTAATACAAGGGTGCCAATTGTGTTGAAATGATATTTTTTCAATTCAATTTCATTCATTGCTCTTCCTGGTGGGGTGATGCTCGATCTATGTAAGGTTTTTTAAGGTTTCATCCACTTTTTTCTTAAGATCTATTTTGCAAATAGTTGGTTTTTGAATACTGACACCATGCCAGATGTGTTTCTTTCTTATAATAAATGCATAAGTCAGCAAATATAATCTAAATACTGAATTACTGCCCAAAGATAGTCCTGAAACTACCACCATAAGACTATTAATACACCACAAAGCTTAAACATGTAGCTGCCATCTTGCTGAACAAACATATACAGCCATCTCTCTTCTCTCATATCGTGACGCCCCAGATGAACAGAGACAGACTGTGAGCGATACCAGAAACTGACTTCACCGTGAAACTCTTGTTAGTGAGAATAGTTATTTTCACAATTCAGTTCAAGTATATTTATTTATGTATCCAGCATCTTCTACAACAATCCAGAGGAAAAAAATTAACTCTATAAAGCTTTGGCTAATGGTGACATATTAAAAAAAATGTTATATGTCATATTATGACATTTAACATCAGCTATAACACATTTATGAAGTAGAATCTGTATAAAATACAATGATAAAGGAAAAACAAAAAATAAAGGAGAACAGTAAAATTGAGTTCAGAAAACAAACGTCAAAGTAAAATACAATATACTACTATAAAATAAAAATATATAACACTCTGACTCTACTATAAAGTGGCTCCGAGAAGTAGAATAGGTCAGCAAAATTATAGACATTTATTTTAAACTATTACAATTAACTATTTTAGTCAAATGTTTAATGGTCTAACCTGCATAAATGCAAAGTTTAGATTTTTTTTATTGTGAAGTGTCATTTACTCACCATATACAAGCTACTTCAGTCTAATTGGACCTAAGCATGTAGATAAGAAGAACAGAGGCTACTTTCAGTTTTAATACTTTATTTAAAATACTAGCGACCATTTACAAAGCCTTCATTTAAAAAAACAGATAATGTGCTGACAAAATGACCTTTTTATTTATTTATTTTTACAATAATGTTACCCAAGTCTGCACTCATAAAATTGTCATTCATTTCTCTCCAAATAAATAAAGCTGATCCCATATTGTTATTTTTCTAAACCCAGACTGGACTTTACCAGATATGTTAATGCCTTTAACTGCTTTTTAATACGTTTTTAGTGTTTTGAAAGGGTCCATCTTTGATGAAAAGCAGCCATACTTCCTTTGTAAATATTACCAGTTATTGGAGGGTAAATGTGAAATAAACAAACATAATTCACATTAAAATGAATTTTTAAAATGTGATTTCAAGTAAGATAAGAACAGGATGTTTTTCAAATGACATTGTGTTTACTGTGGGAGGTAAAATTATTCAAATAAAAATGCGTTTTATAAAACATTGATTGAGATGTATCCTAATATTAAATCAAACTGATTTCTTTGAATAATTAAAAAAAATCCTAGTGTCATATCAGCAGTTAAATGTCCGAAGTTATGAAAATCAATCTGTGTAGATGTAATATTTGAGTGTCCAAATAATTTTGGAACACCAGAGCCTTTTCAAACCTATGTTGAGGATTTTGTTACTTGAGGCATTTGAATTTGGATATAACACAAGAGAAGGAGAGAAAAGCATGCATATCTAATTGCAGTCAGGGTTTTTCCACTCAAATTCAGACGTTTGGGGGTGGCGGGGGGTGGTGACTACAGACGTCAGCACAATTGGCCACACATTTAGTTAAGTCACTGAGTCTGTGATAACAAAAGCAGCTGAGCATATATCTGTCAATTCTGGCTCTTTAACCCTCAGATGACTGCCTAAAGTCATAGACGGCCCCAGCTGTAAATCTATTAGTGCCGTTTATTTGTAAAAATATTTAACATCACATTTGTTGACCTACTTCTTCTACTTTTTTTGAAATGAGACACTAATACTGTAGGTTGTATGGCGTAACATTATCAGGTTTTATTTTATTGTAACGTCCCACTTCTAATCAATTTGTGATGTTTTGCAGTGACCTGTGGCTAACAGGTGTTGAGTAGATACTTGAGGTTTGTATTTAATGCTTGAGGTGACAATGAAAACACAGATACTTTGGATTAAAAATTACTGAAACTTATAATTAATCAGAACTTTTTATATTATCTCTTATAAATAAAAATAGTATTGATATGATGTACACAAGCAGAGCCATTTCCTGTGTAAAATATTATAGCTAGGTAGTCTTAAATAACCCACTTGGTCATATTGGGAGCTTAATCAATAGAGGGTTTATAAATAAAATGTATTATAGTTTAGAATAGCCATTTATTGTCATTGTACATGTACAATGGCACTATGGAAAATTATATTTGAAATTAAATGCTTGACTACATGGTTATAAGTAGTTAAAATGTATATTTATTGCAATTCTGATATGTGTCTATCTATCCTCCTCACTAACAAACATGTTTTCCCACGTCAGTAGTGAAATGTTCAGATCTGCCGTTGTCATGACCACCGCTCATACCTGATGAGTCATCACTGACGTGCTGCCAGGGACTGACTGCCGGTCGGTCGGCCTGTTGAATCACATTCTCCTTTTCACTCACACAAACACACACACAGAAAGAGTCATACTTCTTCCTCTCTGCCGCCCTGTTCTAGCTGGTCCCTGAAATAAGAGCACAGCCGTTGTACTTCACTCTCTTCACTCGTCCTATCATTAACAGACTAAATCTTTATGAGCTGGAAGAAGAGCACCCACGCACTGCTAGTAAGTTGGACTTCTAATTAATGTGGCACAAATATCCATGGTACCCAGAAAATGAGTCCAGTGAGACAGCTGATCCCCTCACTTTTGATTTAGTGCCACAGTGAAGCTAAAATTTATGGTTTTGAGTATATACTGTTTGACTTGGCTGCAAAACTGTAACTACTGCGAGTTTAATCTCACTTGGTAGCAAGTGTTAGGAACTTAGATTTGGACACTATAAGCATCAGATGGGCTCATCAGTTACCATTACTCACACCATATATGTGCTCCTAAGGCTACGTCCACACTAATACGTTTTCATTTGAAAACACATCGTTTTCTCTACGCTTTGGCCTCCCATCCACACTGAGACGGCGCTTTTGCTGAAGGAAAACGAAGCGTTTTGAAAATGCTCTCAAAAATATTTGAAAACGGTGCTTTCGCGTCGCGTTGTGGACAGCGAAAACGGAGACTTTCTAAAACGATGACGCATTTTAGTCATGTGATGCAGTCAAGTGACCAATTAAACTAAGATAGCGGAGGGCAATAAACAGCAGTTGTTTTGTTTGCTCTCAATTTTGACAGCCCTATTAAAGATTAATATCAGTTTGTACATGCTCCAGTTAGATTTTCTTCAAATTCTTTAATTCTCACTCGCTTTTCCAACTTTGTACTTTTGTGTTACTCGCAACAACAACTGCACCTCATTGTTAGTCTATTTAAAAAACTCGGTGCAAAGAGCTGGAAAGTAAATAAACTGCAGACAGAAATGAGGCAGACCGAATCGTCTTGCGTTTCACGCATGCCCAGTACTGGAACGTAAGCGTTTTCGTCCGTTTCAATGTGGATGCACAACTCTGTGGAAATGACTGAAAACGATAGTGTGGAAGCGGAGCGTTTTCAGACGAAAACGTATTTTCAAATGTATCCAGTCTAGTGTGGACGTAGCCTAACAGAATAAAATGTGGCACATTTCAACAGAGCCCACTCTCATCCCTGGGGCGTCAATGCTAAAGTATAGTTGTGGTCAAGTTCCCTGTGTGATGTCATGCACACACTGCTTAAGAGCTGCTAGCATATTTGGATGATGTGAACACCAGTACATAACCCAATACTAGTAACCGACTGGTTGCTAGCACCAAAAACCTCCATGTGATTGCTTTGGTCACAAGCAAATTGCAGTAGTTGCTTGTTTGTCTGTAGGATGCTGACTTGGGCCTCAGCGCTGCAACCAACACAAAAGGTGAACTTTTTACCTTGAAGATGAGCAATCTCTGTTTTCGGTTTGTGTTTCACGGTTTCACTGTCACTCAGAGATTAGCTAGCAAGTGTTTACAGACGAGATGGTACTTTCCGTAGAAACTACAGCTGACTACGACAATCTGTTAGTGCCAATCACTGCAATCACAAGGAGGTTTTTGGCAACTGGTCAGGGAATACATGTTTTTCCTGGTGACCAGAGGGTCTCTGACTCCCTCTATGCCTGTGTGACTAGGGCTTTAGTAATCAATTTCCCTGCAACTGCCAGCAACCTTCAGCAATCACTCACATGGTGAGTGATTACATGACTGCAAAACCTCAATATTGCCCAAAGCTAACCAAGTTGTTGTTAGTGCCTTGTAAAAATGAAACTGCTATCTGTAACTGGCTGACACAGCCTCGAGCCCTAATGCTAAAGGATAACGATATGTAACAGGGGCAAACAGGAAGCATACATTGCATTGTGATGAGAACAGGTTGATTCATGTTATCCCAAAAATAGATCCCGCTGATATTGGTGATCCCAGTTTTTCCCTTTAGCACCACAGTGAGACTAAAATTTCTGCTTTGGAAGGAACAAATAAATGAATGAATGAAATGAATGAATGAATTGGTTCAATAAATAATTTGGATCATTTACTAATGCCCTAACTAGGATGCTTTGAGAATTAGTTTTCATGCTCAGTACTTTATGGCTGTATAGCTGCAAAACTGTAAACACTTTGTGTTTACTACAACATTTATGTTGAATATAGTGAATATCAAACCTATTAATCAAGTGCCGCTGCTCTCAAATCTCTCTAACTAATAAGCAAATAAAAGAACAAGAATGCTGAATGTCTTTTTAATGTGCATCAAATAACTGAGCACTGCTTGAAACTAGTGTAATTTGTTTAAACAGTTTTGCTGGTATTCACGATCTCTACAGTTTTTTTTAAATGTCTGGTCATTTTATAAAATAACTACTGAAAAGCCAAAAAGTGAAATGAGGACCGAGGTGGGACTTGCTTTCAGAAGGACTTTGCTCAGCTTTATGTTTACAACTGAGGTCATTATTGGAGGAAATATAGAGTGATATAATATGATGCAGATGATCAGAAGCCCAGTGGATTTTTCAAATGAGCGCAGTATTACCACAGAAAGATCTGTTATCTAAAATATGGGTGCAAAGGTCGTGAGATCTTGATGTGCCAAGTGGTGACCGGCGACCATGAAAGTGAATGCAGCTGGGTGGTGTGTTTGCCTGCCAAAGACGCAGCTAAAGCCACTTTCCTGGGAGAACAGGTCAGGTGCCTACGTGTCTAAATCACCTTGAATGCTGAATTCACCCCTGGATCTCTGCCATGTTTCTTCACTCCACCTTTCACAGACTGGAAAACTGACTTTCTAAATTTCAGGTCCTTCCTGACTCCTTATTGACTCATCAGTGACAACCTCATAAATTAGGGAGAAAGGTTAAATAGTCCCTATTTTATCACACTTATCCTTTTTCTACGAAGACATTTTTACAGCTGTCAATCAGGCTCCAGGTCAGAGGCAACACCTCAACGGTACAAACTAACTGCCTGGCAGAAGACGCCTGTCCACATTTTTGTGCGCTCACAAGTCAAAACCAGTCACCTCGTTTGAAGACCGCAGACAAATTGTAATTAATAGGTACAGTTATGGATTTGGGTCCTGTGTTTGGAAAATCATTGTTTTATCTTGTGATGGAAACTAAATATCCAAATAAGCTGTGTGTTACTATATGTGTCATATTTTAATATACTTCTCTTTTTTTTAAGTATATTTCCCCAAAATATAAACCAGTCCTAGAGATCAAGCAATTGATCATTTATCATCAAAGTCAAGAAAAACTGCATCATTTCTGGTTCACAATGGCTGATTGTCAGGAGGTATGGTTTTATCCTCAAGCTGGGTCTCTGAGGTGCGACTATGCACATAACCACCACTAGTCCCCATGAAAGAATCTGTATTAACTTACTTCCCTGAAGTCGAAGCATATTCCTGTTATTTTTGGCCATTTAAATCAATGAACATGCATAAATTGCAAACGAAGCTGACAAGAAGTCGCTGTTGTCATACTTTTGAAGGAGTAAATTTAAAAATTAGCAGACATGTGGATGTCCTCACAGGTCCTGGAGATCCCATTTGATTATAACATTTATATGAAATTTATGAGAGCGGATCCTTGGATGCTCGCAGATGGGGAAATGATAACATAACAGTAGCATTTACCTTCTTTAGACATAAATAATGATGATCTATGTTAGTTTGGACCTCAAGTGATTTTACTTTCTCAAAGTTTAAAAGAAAGATTTTAAAAGAAACCTATACTCTATTTAAGGAAACAGGTTGAAACCTTGAGCACCTTTGTGGCTTTGTTTGGTAGAAGGGCTGCACATAGTAGTTTTGTACTCTCAAAGAAAAACTGCAAGTGTGTATAATCTGAACTTGTTCATTTGTATTTTATTGCAATGCAAAAAAGTTTATGAGTGTACCTACACAGAGGCACATTTTTTCTGTTAATACTGCTAGTGCAACCTTTCGGCGCTAGAGCATTTATTTATTTTTGATTCATTTATGGTTGACTGAAAGTTCATTGTTTATTTTTCCAGGTACACTGCCACCTACTGTGACAGCACAAAAGAGAAGTGTAGCCTGACTAATTCACAGAAACAATGTGAAAAACTCCGTAATGATGGTGAGATAGTCCAAATTTGATGAATTCACAGGGTGTTTCCTGGCTATAGTTAAGGCAATGACCCTGTGTTACCTTACTTAACTGAAATTCTTGGCCATTTAATAAACAAAAATGTATTTCATGCTCATGTAGCCCCTTTTATGTGCAGGGAAAACACAGATTTATGATGAAAGGGGTTCACAGAATCACATCCACAGGTGGTGTGTTTGGTTACCAGTTACCTGCAAGCTTGTTGAGGCTCACATTTTTACACCCTTCCTGGAGAATGGCAGTTATCCACCCTGTGAATACATTTAAATCTCTCATCGTGTTATTGGTGTGGCTCCTCATCTGTAGCTCGTCTGACGAGTTATATTTAAAGATGTAAAACACAGCAGAACTGGTTTATAGTCAAACATTAAGAGCAATTCACATGCATGCATAAGCAGTGCATTTACTGGTGTTTTGCGTATAAAAAGACCTACACTTTAAAAGGTGTCTGCCAAGATGAGCTCTTTAACAACTGTAAATGTCCTGCTGCTCCACACCACGCTCTTTCTGCTCTTATCTCCTCCGTGCTCTCTTCTTATCTCCCTACCCACCTCTCAGGCTTTTCACTCTGTCCCCCACCCCCCTCGCCATCGCTGTGCTTGGTGCTGAGTGAAGGCAGCAGCTGCCAAGTCGAAGTGCCTGCTACCTGAACTGCAAAGAGAAAGCCGAGCCAGTATTTAGTGTGTATGTATGTGAGAGAGTACCAGGGGAAGCCAGCTGCCTCTGTGCTGGGCAACATGCCAGAGTGACGAGGAAGAGGCAGAATCTGACCTCCTGACCTCCAAGCAGCATCCTCTGACCGAGTTCTCAGCCTTATTCCACCTTTATTTTATTTGTTTTAATTATTCACAATGTACAGATTTACCAGGGAGGTGCACAGAGAAAATGTGGCCACATTAGCTGTAAATATTCTTAAGATTTAGATATATATTTTTGGATTTCCCACCATGCTTTGGTTTGCAGTTGTAAACAAGCCCCCACTTTTAATTCAATCAAACATGTTCACACCCAGCTGCCAGGAATGTAGATGTGTGGCTGATAGGGTGTCTTGAAAACAGTGGGGTTTCATCTTTCCCCCCACCCTGGGTGCTCTTTGAATCTCATTGGATTTAAATAATCTTATCAGACTGATGAGACGACCCAGTGTTAACAGTAGTTGGAAGTGGGGAGTGTCCTCAGGGACTTTGGATTGAGGTTTGAAACTTCTAAAACATAAATTGTGATTAAAATAATCAAAATTCTGTTACCTGTGTGTGACGTTTCTGCTCGGATGTCCCTGAAAAACATAAAATCAGTGAATTATCATGAATATTTAAAACATTTTTTAAAAATAAAGCACAGATGCAATCCCCTTTTCCCATTATTTTCTGAAGGGTTTGACTGCAGTGCTAATTATAAGCCTGAATTATTATAAATAAGAATCAGGGTTTTTCCTGGCATAAAGAGACCTTTTGGGAGACTGGAAGCTTGACTGTTATGGACACGAGTCTTTTTTCCCTTAACAGAGGTTTATGCATCTTCCAGTCATTTCTTGGCCACCTAATATATAAACGTGTATACGTAGCTTTAGTAAAGTACATTCTACTAGTTAATTTTTTCCTTGACTTGAGTGCTGCTAATGTTTTCTTTCTAAAAGCTCTATGGGTGCTGCCAAATTACATCATTTATACCTAAGAAAAAAACCCTAAAATATAATAAAAGTACTCTTTAATGTACAACAATACTACACATATTTCACTTAAATAGCATTAAAGTAGATTATTATTATTTTCCCTCAGCATCCTAGCATTTTGTGTTCTGATGTCTGGAAAATGTAAAAGTGTGCACCTTTTCATAATAAAAGTGGAGGAATTTGTGTGAAATCTAACTTTAAAGATGTGTTTTTCTGTATCTTTTAAGTCACCCTCGTTTCTCCCCTGGAGATTTTTTTTTATTTAATTAATTAATTATTATTATTATGTTTTTTGATTTTATTCATATCACTGATGAGACATGATGCATGTTGCAGGGCTTCATTCGGCGGCGTGCTGACGTTTTTTGCAGGAATGTGTGTGATTTGCGGGGTTTTGCGCCGGGGAGGGTGACGGGAAATGAGGCCGCCTCCCATTGAGTATAAAACCTCCCAGTCCGGCCCCACTCTTCCTCTTTCTGTTACCTGGCTTAGGGGCAGCAGCTTTGGCCGTGAAAACCCAGAAACACCGGTGAGTTTAGCTCCCATTCTTCACATAGAGAGGGACCCGGCCTCGGGCCTTTAACGGTTGTAGTTAAACGTGATTTGTTTAGGCGTTAGCATCTTCTTTGTGCTTCTTTCGTTTAATCCCAAACTTTGCTTTTTCGGTTACGTAACTTGACACTAACCTGTGGATTTAATTTTCGAGGGAATTAATCCTAAAAAAAATGGTAAAGGTCGTTCTCGCCTGATTGTATTTAACATGATAGTTTTTTGTGAGGTTTGTGCGTTAGTGGGTTTACTGGATGCTGTTTTTAAACTTTTGACGAAAGATTTTTTACGAGGGAGGCGAAAATGTAGAGTGGGCAACGGGAACAAAGGAGGGCTGCAAGACCGGAGATCCGAAGATGCTTGAATGGCATTTCTTCTCTCTCCTCACTGAAACAACTGCCCGTATTTATCCGGCAACAGGTGCTTGAAGTCCGGACGAGAGAGCTTCTGAATATTTGGCGATCTTTGTAACTTTATCCGACGTGGCCCAGTGGAGTAACACGTGTCTCGGCTGGCTTGTGGCCGAGTGAGGCCTAGCAGTAGCAGCCGCCTGCTAGCGGCTAAAGCCTAGCGCCCGAGTAGCCATGGAGTTGAATTTCAGTTTTTAACTCCGTATAAATTAAAAAGACAATACGTTTCAGTAGGCTTTGTTTTTGTTTTTTTTCACCGCCTTTCATTATGCCTACATGCCGGGATGGTTTCCTAATGTAGCCGGGCTCAAGATGCGATAGCTTAGTTGTACATGCATGTCTGTTAACGAAGCCTAACGGGTACTTAATAGTAAGCCTAACGCAATTTTTTTATTTTTATTTAATCTTGCCCACAGAAACTAAAACAATGGGAAAGGAAAAGACCCACATTAACATCGTGGTCATTGGCCATGTCGACTCCGGCAAGTCCACCTCCACCGGTCACTTGATCTACAAGTGCGGAGGAATCGACAAGAGAACCATCGAGAAGTTTGAGAAGGAAGCCGCTGAGGTAAGAGCTTGTGTATTTAGTTACATTTTATCCATTTTGTCTTGAAAACAGTTTCTGTTAAAAAGTCCAAGATGGCGGCGTCGGCATGCCTTCCTCTGAGCTCAACTGCCCGGCATGAGGGTGTAACAGCCGTGTGCGCGCATGCGGGGTGGGGCTTATCGCGCGCAGAGCACTGGTGGTGAATGTGCACTTTGTCTGACAGTCTGAGGCCTCCAGTGAAAAGAAATCCTTAAAATTTATACACAAAACAAAGTACAACCTGTTTGAATATGACTTGCATACACTAAGATTTAGAAATACTTTTAATGCTTTTGGAAAATTGTGGGTTTTATGTTTGTACCTATCATAGGTGATTTAATGTCCCTTTTTGAGGAGGGGGGCTCCTGGTAATTTGAATACTGAATGCACTTAAAATTTATATCTTAGGATCCACATTGAAATTTTCCATGTAGATATTTGGATTGTGACCTTAAATTTCATTAATTTCTTCCCGTTCAGATGGGAAAGGGCTCCTTCAAGTACGCCTGGGTGCTGGACAAACTGAAGGCCGAGCGTGAGCGTGGTATCACCATCGATATCGCTCTGTGGAAGTTCGAGACCAGCAAGTACTACGTGACCATTATTGATGCCCCTGGACACAGAGACTTCATCAAGAACATGATCACTGGTACCTCCCAGGTAAAAACAATAAGCTCCAACATGAGGATTTGACTCCTGCAAACTTCGCCTTGCAGCAGACTTGGATCTAATCTGCATCCTGGTGTTCATTTTCAGGCTGACTGCGCTGTGCTGATCGTTGCTGCTGGTGTTGGTGAGTTCGAGGCTGGTATCTCCAAGAACGGCCAGACCCGTGAGCACGCCCTGCTGGCCTTCACCCTGGGTGTAAAGCAGCTCATCGTTGGAGTCAACAAGATGGACTCCACCGAGCCCCCCTACAGCCAGGCTCGTTTTGAGGAAATCACCAAGGAAGTGAGCGCCTACATCAAGAAGATCGGCTACAACCCCGCCGCCGTTGCCTTCGTCCCCATCTCTGGATGGCACGGAGACAACATGCTGGAGACCAGTGACAAGGTGAGGACTGCTAGCCATTCCACACATCTCAATTTGCTAATCTGACTGAACATGGACTAAACAATCAATGACTTTTGTCTGTAGATGAGCTGGTTCAAGGGATGGAAGATCGAGCGCAAGGACGGCAATGCCTCTGGAACCACCCTGCTGGAGGCTCTGGATGCCATCCTGCCACCTTCCCGCCCCACTGACAAGCCCCTCCGTCTGCCCCTGCAGGACGTCTACAAGATTGGCGGTGAGAACTGTCATAGTACTACAAGGCTAGTATTGCACTACACCCATGTTTTTCTGTGCTTTAACAATGTTTTAATTTCTCAGGTATTGGAACTGTACCCGTCGGCCGTGTTGAAACTGGTATCATCAAGCCCGGCACCGTCGTCACCTTCGCCCCTGTCAACCTGACCACTGAGGTGAAGTCCGTGGAGATGCACCACGAGTCTCTGCCCGAGGCTGTGCCCGGTGACAACGTTGGCTTCAACGTCAAGAACGTCTCCGTCAAGGAAATCCGTCGTGGATACGTTGCTGGCGACAGCAAGAACGACCCACCCAAGGGTGCTGAGAGCTTCAACGCTCAGGTTGGTGTGGCGACAATGGTGCTGGGAGTCTTCAGGGTTGGGTTGTATTATGGAATTTGCTAACTTTTAGCGTGTCCACAGGTCATCATCCTGAACCACCCCGGTCAGATCGCTGCAGGCTATGCCCCTGTGCTGGATTGCCACACTGCCCACATTGCTTGCAAGTTCAGCGAGCTGGTTGAGAAGATCGACCGTCGTTCTGGCAAGAAGCTTGAGGACAGCCCCAAGTTCGTCAAGTCCGGAGATGCCGCCATTGTCAAACTGATCCCACAGAAGCCCATGGTTGTGGAGTCCTTCTCCAACTACCCTCCCCTCGGTAAGTTTGCTTCCCAGAAGCCCTACTTGATTTGACTAGGCATAATGTACAGCAGCTAACCCCACCTTTCCCCTGCTCCTATTTCAGGTCGTTTCGCCGTGCGTGACATGAGGCAGACAGTGGCTGTCGGTGTCATCAAGTCTGTTATCCCCAAGGAAGTGTCCGGAAAGACAACCAAGGCTGCAGAGAAGGCTCAGAAGGGCAAGAAATGAATGGCCGTCCAGGGAATCCATCAACAAGACGTGTGCTGGCAGCAGCGGGCAACATCTTCCCTTACATCTTCCTCCCACCCTGGATCATCCTCGCTGAGGCACAGCTCTATACTCAAGGACTGGCTTATGCTGATTAAAACCCATCGCAAGAGTTTTCGCAGGAAAAAGAACTCTATGGCATTGTCACTTACCTGAATCACATGACAGTGCCTCTTCTCAGTTGAGTTTAAGTTGGAAATGGTTTAGAACTGTATCTAAATGTTAAAATGCCACATTTGATTGGAAAGAAGCTGCTGGTAACTAATAAAATATTGTCTCCGAAAAAATTGAAATTGGCTTGTCTGTATCCTTCACAGTTGCAGTTGGTATGACAGGCGAGCCTCTGTCAAGTGCTGCAGCTGTTTTTTATCCATGCTATTTGTGTCCAGTGATGCACTTGTCATCCAATCACCTCCATAGGAGATATGCCACCCCAGCCAATAGCACCCCTTATTTTAGTCTGACACACAGCAAGAGCAATGCACATCCCTCCCTCTCCTCTAGTTCAGTATATAAACACCGGAGAGATCACGCTCTGTCCTTTTTTTGCCTCTGCTCGAAATCTCTGGACGTCTTGGTAGTTGCTGGACACAGGTTGGTGAATTTAATTTAAAATGCAGCTGTTGGAGCTAAATTTTTAGCATTGATGCATTTCCACAAAAGCTGGGGTAGTACAGGGCTTAAATCCTTTAAATCAACTGATGGCTAGAGCCAGAAACCTTAGTAATCCATTCAGTGAAACGTAGCATTAAGAATTCTCATTGAAAGGTTTAAAACGTGCCAGCTCACCTTATTTGCTTCTCCTGGCTCGTTTTAGCCTGTCTGGCTCACTTGTAAGGGTCCACATCAGGATTTTTAGGCAGGCGCTAGGGACAGATGTCAAAAACGAGTTGCCAGGTTGTTTCTGCCAGTCATGGTAGCCCTGTTCTTTCCACCTGCGTGAACGCGCGCATTGACTCTCAATGCTGTATGTTCGGGTGCGCGCTTGCATCAGTTGACAACATGGCGGCTCCGCGCTCCCGACGGGTGCAACATGGAGGAGAGGAGCCGGTTTTCATCCAGCACGCACATGGCGTGTGACTCATCAGCGTCCCACCTCGGTGTCCTTAATGTTTATAGATGGTGTCCTTTATTTCAAAAGGGAAAAAAAGCACCCCCTCCCCAATAGTCTCTTATGTTCAAAACGTATATTAGCATACTGCAGCCATTTACAATTCATACGACTTTGCGTATTTTTTGTTGCGCAAGGACCGCCTAGCTAACAGTACTTAACCTCTAATGCCGCAGTTACAGCAAAGTGGAAAGAAACAGTTTATTACTACATTTTGACAAGTTAATTTTCAATTTAATTGGCTTCATAAAACTCCTGGGGAATGACCAAGAACAAGGCCTGTGAGATAAATTGGAGCCTGAATTATTTCATTTTATTAAACACGAATCCCCCATTAATTTAATAACTGCAGAAAAACAGGGATCCTTAACGTTCGGTGAAGGCAATGAGCCACAATGGCGTTCACTGGGCTCACACCATTTTGGGGACAACTACTATTATATATGGCACATTATGTATTTGAAAAGTGGAAATGACTGCTCCTCATGTTGTTTAAAAACAGTAAATCGAAATGGGAAAGGAAAAGACCCACATTAACATCGTGGTCATCGGACATGTCGACTCCGGCAAGTCCACCACCACCGGTCACCTGATCTACAAGTGCGGAGGAATCGACAAGAGAACCATCGAGAAGTTTGAGAAGGAAGCCGCTGAGGTGGGTGACTGAGGCCTAATCTTAGGCTTTTTACCGCATAAACACTGTATGGGATATAACAGTGAGACTCTGAGGTAAAATGCCGTAACAGTAGACGGTGGGGTGTGGTGGAATAACTGTTCAATGATATTATTTGGGTTAAACCGCCATCTACTGTTAAAAAATACACACTGCCCTCAAGTGCAAAATACGCATAAAGATTTAAATGTTAGGTTAATTTATGTCGTGCAAAATAAGAGTTAAAATCTTGCTTGTATATAATTATATATTTAAGATTACGCAACATTTTAGGGGAAACTGAATTAATTAAACATTGAAAGTGAAATTTATTAAACATTCGATTCATTTTTTGATATAGCGACAAATCACTGCTTTCCCCTTAAGGTGGTTTATAATCTAATGTAAAGACCATACAATATAATATAATCATTATACATGATATATATCATGAAAATTATATGTTATAATTTTTTACTTGTATATTATAACATGAAATGTTCCAATAACCAATGTTTTTGGATACATTCTGTATTCTACGATAGGACTAGGATGAATACAGGATATTAGCACTGAAACCTAGGGCTCAGTAAGGCACAGACATTGAAGGATGCCAAAGAATGCTTAGCAGACCTTGAACACAAGAATTTAACAAAGACAAACACAAGGCAGAAAAATGCAGCATTTTCATAAGAAAACCTGTTTTAATCAATTCACAAAACATACAAAAACATACAAAAACATACAGAAACTATTCTGGTTGACTGTATAAGGTACAAAAAAATGTTGTTTTACATAATTTTTCTCACCTAGCCTGTAAATTTTTTGGTGCTATTAGGCTGAACAGAGGTTCATTTTTTAAAAGTATGCTCTCCTGAATGTAAGCTGAAGAAAAACAGCTTTAGGTCTAGAAAAAAATTATTTAAAAATAAGACTTATTTATGAGGTACTGAATTAACCAAACCGAGTTTTCCCTGCTCATTAAAGTTTTTGTTGCGCGGCAAAACATGTTTTGGCCTTACATCACAAAAGATTTTAACCATTTTTTAGTAGGGTTTACTTTACTTAAGAATAAGTTAATTATATATTTTTTGTTTGCTTATGAAATGGGTAAAAAAACAGTAAAATGCATATACCTCTGAAAACGCTGCAACCAGATTAACAGAATCAACCTTTCAGAATGTACCTCTGTTAAACAAGCTAACTCAGATTGTCTGCCTAGCATAGTTGCATAATCACCCCTTAAAAAGCTCATTATGAGCCAGTTAAAAGGTGATTTTACCTTTTCAGATTAAGGGATTAACTGGAGTTTAGTATTTGTATTTTGTCAAAGGTTCAAGGTCATGAACACTGGTGAAGGATGCTTGTATTTCTATAAGATTAACAATAAATTAAAATAGTAAAGTAAAATTCTCTAAATTCAGTTCTGATAAGGCTGGACTTCAGTTTTCTCAGATCTATGAATAAAACCGATTAAATAAAATCTCTTCTGTTAAACCATTCTGACTGATTCTTCCCTCTACTTTGCTTTTTGTGGTTCAGATGGGAAAGGGCTCCTTCAAGTACGCCTGGGTGCTGGACAAACTGAAGGCCGAGCGTGAGCGTGGTATCACCATCGATATCGCTCTGTGGAAGTTCGAGACCAGCAAGTACTACGTGACCATCATTGATGCCCCTGGACACAGAGACTTCATCAAGAACATGATCACTGGTACCTCCCAGGTAAAAACAATAAGCTCCAACATGAGGATTTGACTCCTGCAAACTTCGCCTTGCAGCAGACTTGGATCTAATCTGCATCCTGGTGTTCATTTTCAGGCTGACTGCGCTGTGCTGATCGTTGCTGCTGGTGTTGGTGAGTTCGAGGCTGGTATCTCCAAGAACGGCCAGACCCGTGAGCACGCCCTGCTGGCCTACACCCTGGGTGTAAAGCAGCTCATCGTTGGAGTCAACAAGATGGACTCCACCGAGCCCCCCTACAGCCAGAAGCGTTTTGAGGAAATCACCAAGGAAGTGAGCGCCTACATCAAAAAGATCGGCTACAACCCCGCCACGGTTGCCTTCGTCCCCATCTCTGGATGGCACGGAGACAACATGCTGGAGCCCAGTGACAAGGTGAGGGATTCAAACACACCCCAGTGTAGACGTCTGCTCGAAGAGTCTTTCTCTTCACTTCCTCTCATTTTCTACACTTTAGATGGCCTGGTTCAAGGGCTGGAAGATCGAGCGCAAGGAAGGCGGAGCCACAGGCACCACCCTGCTGGAGGCTCTGGACTCCATCATGCCACCTTCCCGCCCCACTGACAAACCTCTGCGTCTGCCCCTGCAGGACGTCTACAAGATTGGCGGTAAGTAAAGCCACACAGCACCCTGTAAAACCAGTAAGTCATCACGCATCTCAAGGAAAAAGTAAAACCTGTGTC
This sequence comes from Aulonocara stuartgranti, assembly GCF_965226115.1. Lineage (NCBI taxonomy): Eukaryota > Metazoa > Chordata > Actinopteri > Cichliformes > Cichlidae > Aulonocara > Aulonocara stuartgranti. The sequence goes on from NC_138957.1 coordinate 29,726,002, forward strand.
TCTTCCCACTCGTGGCTGGCTCCAAAAGCGAGTCAGTGCCCACAAACTCCCATTTTTAAATGCCTACAGTAAAAAACTACCTCTAAAGGTAGTTTTTAAAAAGTAATTTATTTGGATTTGGTTAAGGTTTAAAGTTAAGAGGTGTGATTGCTGAGATTGACACAGATTTATTGTTGACTTCCTGACCTCACTTCCACTAATCGGTGTCTGGACTGGACCTTCAGACCCTGTTTGTGCTTTTTGTGCCTTCTGGAACATTTTTAATGCAATAATTTGAATAATGATACGACTTGCTGTGTGGTAAAAACCATCCAAGTTTATGCTTTTAATTAGTTTATTATTCTTTTATTATATACAGATTTGCATCTGTGCAGTGCACCTGCAGAGTTTATGGATAACTTTTAGTGGTTTTTGGACCCTCAAAACTAATATAGCTGCAAACAAAACACAAATAGTCTGACTCCGACAACCGCTGTGTTCCTCTACTCTGAAATCACCAGCAACAAGCTTATTAATTTCCCTCATTGCCGTTTCAGAGCTGTAGCATCAGCATCGTTCTCCTCAGTAGTATCTGAGCACCAGCAGGAAATAATGAAAATACTTAAACAATCTAAAGGTCGACCTTGCTGTCATTACGTTTGCTGACCCCAGCTGCAGGATTGCGTGAGTGTAATGTAGAGCTGATTGTTATGAGAGTCAAAGATGGACAGAAGCAGTACAAATATTTCAGGGGTTTTCTATTTTATGTTTTTTGTTTTGTCACAACAGAAATAACAAAGAAATACCTTATAACAGGATCTGATTGCTGATTTGATGATTGTAAAAGTAACTAAATCACTGGCAAATCACTCGTTGTGTTCATTTTTACGACAAAAAAAGTAATCTAAATACTTTGCAGTGTTGCTTTGTATTGTGTTACATCCAGTGCTTTTAAGAGTGATTAATAAGAAAACTGTAAAACCTCCTTCATAAACATCTTGGGTAGTTTGAAATAATATATCAGGAAAAGCAAAGAGGATATTTAATTATGAAAATCTTGTCACCTCAGTTTAGTTGATAACATTAAAGCCACATTAGATTCCAGAATCAAAACACCTTACTTTTATTGTTTTAAGTTGTTTGAGCTTTATTTAGCTTTAACTATTAAAATGTATTTCTTTGTTTGTATGTTTTTGGACCATTTTATTTCTTTACTGCTGCTATTATTTTAAATTCTATGAAGCTTCTTCTACCTCTGGTTTTACAGGACTTACAAATGTAATTTTATTATTAATACTAAAAACAGTACACAATAAAAACCCAGCTGCCTCTTCCTCACTGTTTTAAGTGTTTAACCAATCAGATCAGTCTTTATTTACAAAAGCAGAAAAGCTTGAATACTAAAAAAAAGACAAGTCAGATATGGAGGAGCGCTGACTTCTCTCCCTCCTGTCAGGTATCGGAACCGTTCCCGTCGGCCGTGTTGAGACCGGTATCCTGAAGCCCGGCATGGTCGTCACTTTCGCTCCCCCCAACCTGACCACAGAGGTGAAGTCCGTGGAGATGCACCACGAGTCTCTGTCTGAAGCTCTGCCCGGTGACAACGTCGGCTTCAACGTCAAGAACGTCTCCGTCAAGGAAATCCGCCGTGGAAACGTGGCCGGCGACAGCAAGAACGACCCACCCCAGGCTGCGGAGAACTTCACCGCCCAGGTAAGCATAAAGAAAAGATTAAACATGTGATAATAAACATGCACACAGTTATTTTTGTAGATTATACATGAAGCAGGTACACAGCAACACTTCAGTATAATGCTTTACGCTGCTTAAATCCAAACTAATCTCAGGGCCACCCATAAATACATACATTTAAAATGAAATAGTTTCTTCTTATTAATTCACTGATTCCTTTCAGTCTTCCGATGGTTTCCATGTTAAGAGTGATTCCCCATTTATTTATTTATTTATCAGGAAAGACTCTGGCCAAGAAGGCACATCATTACTTTACCTCTGCCTCCTGACAGCCCCTACTTCAGTCTAAGTTCTTTAGAAGTAATTTCATTCTTTAATGTCGATATTTGTTGATAATTGTGAACTAATTCACAAAACTGAAAATGAAGCCTTTCTGTTAACAGGTTAATGATAAATGACTTCTCGTGGCTTACCTGCAGCATCTGCAGGCCCCACCAGTGTACCAAAGCCCTGATTTCGGGAATCAGCTCACCCAGTTTGTAAATCAATCATGATTTATTAGTTACACATTTTAACCACTGAGCATTAAAGGGGATCTTTATCAGTTCAGTGTAAAGAGCACTTTGTTTTCTTTAGAGCTGTCAAAGGTTTGAGAAACATCTTTTGTTTTGCTGTTTTAAGGTTTGTCTTGTGCTTTATTTGTCCTGTTTCCCATATCTGCATATGGAAAAAACAAACTGACCACTAAATAATGGCTGACAAACAAATAAAAGCAAAAACAAAATACAGGTGGACCCCTGCTGGATTGTGAAGGTACTGCAGGCAAGAGGTCCTTCACAAATAAATAAATAGCTTTTGTTTGAAAAGTTTTAAACCAAGTATTTTGACACCTTTTAATTAAAATGTAATTTTTTAATTACTCATTTATCTGATTTTTTTTAAATCTGAAAACTATGGTATGCCTCATCACTGTTTATGTCTACATTTATTCAGGTAAAAAATGACAGAATTACATGACTGTCTATCCTATTCTGAGGCGAAGTCTCCCGATAGTAGAGAAAAAAATCAGCAAGTGGAGTTCTTATTTAATGTAGTCTAAGTATTTCCACTTAGGCCTCTTAGCTGTGATTAAACCAAGCATGAGTACGAGAATTTAAACCAGTTTGTTTAAAAGCACATCTTCATCGACAGACATCCCCCTAAGAAAAGCTGCACAGAAAACTAAAAATGTTAAAGTTGAAGGAAATGTTTTTGGAGCTTAATCCAGAAAGGAATACAATCCTGGATAGCCCCCCCCCTCCTCATTTCGGTTATTTCTGTCACAAATAGAAGTCCAGTAATAAACTGAGGAAGGATATTGATCTCTAAGTACAACACTTCCCTCATTTCTCCCTTCATAGGTCATCATCCTGAACCACCCCGGCCAGATCGCCCAGGGTTACGCCCCCGTGCTGGACTGCCACACCGCTCACATCGCCTGCAAATTCAGCGAGCTCAAAGAGAAGATTGACCGTCGTTCTGGCAAGAAGCTTGAGGACAACCCCAAGGCTCTGAAGTCAGGAGATGCCGCCATCATCACCATGGTGCCTGGAAAACCCATGTGTGTCGAGAGCTTCTCCCAGTACCCTCCCCTTGGTGAGTAAAAACGCTGTTTGTCTCGAAGATAATTATGTGTCAGCCTTTCCTTTAAAGCTGCAGTAACAGTGCAGTCGTGGTTAAGATTACTGTGTGCTTGGAATGTTACATCAGGTCGGTTTGTGAGTGTTTCCATGAATTATTTTGGGTTTTATGGTAATTTTATTATCGAGTGAAATTAATTGAAGCTTCATCATGACAAAGTTTGTGTTTTTGGGGTGCTCATTGTGGCCCAAAAAAAATATTTCAGCACCCTGGGCCTTTAAAGGGATCACATCCAGCTCCATATTTGAAAGTGTGGTCAGGTTTAACAATATATCTGTGACTTGAGATCATTTAACCTCATGTGATCTGTCATGATTAATAGAATAGAATAGATCTTTATTGTCACTGTTACAAGAACAGTGAAACACAGTTTGGTATCTCTCCGTTAGCAGCATATAGAAATTTAACATTAAAATTCCTTCAGAATAAGAGAAAAAAAAACAAAAAGAAAAAAAAGAGAAACAAAAAAAATGGACTTGAAGTTTAAGAGGTGCCTACACAGTGAATGTATGTAACAACGTAAGTGTCTACACAGAAATGTACAAGGTATATACAAGTTATATATGCTATATAAAAGAGCAGGTGCAATATAGGGTGCAATGTGATGGCAGTGAACTTTGAGTAAGAGCTAGGACTAGAGGTAGGAATGCTGGTTGCATTATACTACAATAAATGCAGTTTATAAATACAGTGAAAATGTCCATAAATGTTAACAGCACAGTTAACCGTTAACCTTCAATCAGGGTGGAGGTAGGGCATGTTTCTATTGAGCCTGTTTGTCTTTGACCTGATTGACCTGTAGCGTTTATAAAAGGCCCGGGGGGGGGGGGGGGGGGGGGGTGTGTCCAGGTGCGACAGGTCCTTGATGATGATACTGCTTCTCTGCTGAAGTCCGCCAGTATAAATGTCTCTGAAGGGGGTTAGTGAAGTGCCAATTGCCCGCACTGCTGCCCTCTCCACCCGCTGCAGTTTTCTCTTGTCCTCCACGGTACAGCAGTTAAACCGGAGTGTACAGCGGTAGGTCAGAAGGTGGTGGAGCGGTAGAAGTTGATTAGCAGTCAGTTTTGGTCTAATTGGGCCCTGATGCAGCTTCCTGACAAAGTACATTCTTTGTTGTGGTTTTCCTACCTGATGGAAAATGTTTGTGGAGCAGGTAATGTTGGCCGAGATATGGACCCCAGGGAACCTAAAGCTTTCTACCCTTTCTATCCCTTCCCATCAATGTAGAGGGCGGAGTGCTCAGATTGCTTTGTTCGTCTGAAGTCGATTACTCCTTGGCCTTGGCTGTGTTCACATGTAGGTTGTTGTTGTCACCTATTAAATGTTACAGCAAATATTTCTGGCACAGAAGAGGATGAAAAAGTCACAAAGAGGAATGATCTAACCAGCCCTGTTGCAAGACACTTCAATGATAAACATCCAGATTCACCTCTATTCTTTCTAGGCATTGAAGCCATTAAACTAAACCAAAGAGGTGGTAATATTAATTTTATCCCGAAAAAACAGAGAAGCATTTTGGATATTCGGTTTTAAGAGTCTGCACCCTAGAGGCATGAATGAGGATTTTTCTATCAATGAGTTTTTGTGAACTGTACCCTTTTTTAAATTCTTTTTTACCAGTTACTTTGCTCTGTCAATCATTCTCGCATGGGTAATGTTTATCTATTTATTTATTTATATTTATTTTTTCAATAAAAGAAGGAGTAGCATTCTAGATGTCTAGCATTCTGTCTTTCTACAAATGTTTTTCCATGTGATGATGTCCTCTTTTTTTTATCTAACTGCTGCACTGACTTCTTTTTGAATAAATTTTTTTTCTTTTTAATCGTTTTTTGTATATTTGTAATATTCTTATTATGTATTTCATGCATGTATTTTAAGACAGGTGGGGATTATGTCTCCTCACCCCCGTCTTCATCATTAATGACTTAGTCCAGTAGCCGACCTAGTCCACAAGCCGAAACTTGTTGGTCAGGCAATAAAGTTGTTCCTCTTCCCTTCAAGCGTTGCTGGAGTTCCTGTATTGTGACCTATTAAATGTTGCACAATATTCTTTAGTCTAAGGAGCTTGGAAAGAAAAGCGTCTGGACTTCTTTAAGTTGCTTGAAGACGTTTCACCTCGTCTTAATGGGCCCCCTAATGATCCTCTACCTAATCATCGAGCCAGGTGTGAAAACGGGTGTAGGTCACCATCAGCCAAGGTTTCGGGTGAGCTCATTGTGAAACCTAGCCCCACCCTATCATGTGATTTCCTGAGGTCAAATGGCCCAAGATATGAGTGGGCGTTAAGGCGTCTGGGAAGGGATCTCAAAACTGGATTATAGATGGCAGACAGTTTTTTGTTGTAAGCCACCGCCTCTGTTCAAAGATGGTCGCTCACAGTGGACACAAATGGCTTCTTTCACTCCTCTTTCAAACCATCTGTCTTTTCTGTCCAAAATGGGAACATTTGTGTCCTTGAAAGAGTGACCTTTGACCTTTAGATGCAGATGGACAGCCGAGTCTTGTCCCGTGGAGGTGGCTCTTCTATGTTGTGCCATACGAACCTTCACAGACATATTCTTTAATGTAGTTATAACCTGTTATAACTGTTGTTATAACCCATTATGAGACTTAACCAAGCTGTCTTTTGAATTGTGAAGTTCAAACTTAAAAACTTTTTAAGGTTTTGTTTCAAGCCTCTCATTGACTCCTCTCTCCATTTCCTCTCAGGCCGCTTTGCCGTGCGTGACATGAGGCAGACCGTTGCCGTTGGCGTCATCAAGTCCGTCGAGAAGAAGGTTGCCAGCGGTGGAAAGGTCACCAAGTCCGCACAGAAAGCCGACAAAAAGAAATGAATCCTCGTGCAGGAGGTCCACCGACAAGTCGCGTCTCAGCAGCAGCGGGCCGCCCCATCCTCCCTTCCCCCCTTCCATCCAGCGCCGTCTTCTCTGAGGCAGAGCTCTCTACTCAAGGACTGGCTTATGCTGATTAAAACCCATCGGAAGAGTTTCCGTAGGAAAGGAAGGTTCGTGCCTTCAAGGGAAAACTACCATCATGATTACATTTAAACCAAAACAATAAAAATCTCAAACATTGCCAAATGAAAACGCCTCTTTTGTGTTTATTGACTGCAGACAGTGGCAGCACTGGTTCTTTTATGCACTTTTCTGCTCTACCTGAGCACTCAAACACTTCATACATGCCTCATTCACCCATTCATACCAGCATTTTGCTCTATGCTTCAGTGCTTTCTAGCTACCATTTCATATCTTGCCAAAAGGATATTTGGCATACAGCACCGAGCAGAGGGCATCGGGTCAAACAGGTGGTGGGCGGGGTGCAAGGGGTCACCTGTGATGGCCCTGGTTTTCCAGACACAGGAGGATTTGGCGATGGCATCCAGGGGTGACTTAGGCCTCTCGATGATTTCTTGGGTGGTTTTAATTACTCTCAGTGGCAGCAAAAATACAGACATTCTGTACTTAAGTAGCAGTACAAATGCTACTCATAAAAATACTCCAGTAAAACTTATAGTACTGATTTATCTCAAGTAAAGGTAAAGAAGTACAGGCTCTGAAATGTACTCAAAGTAAGAAATAAAAGTAGCTCTTTGTAGGACGTTTCTATTTTTGTGCAAACTAACTGAACCTTGTGTTATAATTATGATAAAATAATATCAGCAGATGGGAACACAGACTTCAGTCTAACTTTCATTTATTCTAATTATACTCAGCTTGAATCTGAAGAAGATGAAGGAAACTAAAAACTATGTCTCTATTTTCTGTTCCCTGCTTTGTTTTTGCCTCTAAACAGGAAAATGTGTACAGTCTCAGCAGGTGGGTGAAGCCTAGAATTAGTTGTGATGGCTCTGTGTTGGCAAAAGAATCAGAACTCACAATTTCTATTGAGAAATATTCTTAATGTACAGGCTGTGATCAGCTGACCTGATACTCTTTGTGGATGTACACAACTGAATTCGAACAGATGTCAGCAGATGTGTCATGAGTTGTCCTGGCTGATTTCCATCCTCTGCACTGACAGTACGCTGTTTATGCTGGAATTCAGTCAATCAATCTCAGCATCATCAGGTAAAATTCACATGAATCTCTGCTACACTGGGTGTAACCTAACTCTGACTGATGAACCACAGCCACTGTGCACCAGTCGCACCCTCATCTTTACTTTTCGAAGTACAGCAAACTAACCTGTTCAACCTGTACTAAATGTAAAGAATTTTCATGTAACTTTAAATAACACAGCTATACCTCGCCTAACCTCTCGTCCTCCTCTCCTGTCCTGTCTTTCTTATCTTCATCTCTGAGTGAAGTTAACTCTCTTTCTTTTCTCTCCCTGTGAAATACAGCAGCTGGACCTTCAGCTAGCAACACATTGTGAGACCAACTGGACACAGTTTAGCCGCTTTTGGGCTTTCTTTCTTTACCAGGGCGTTGGTGTTGTGGGTCCAGGTGAGAATGACAAAAATGTGGGTGCCCAGAAACCTCGAGTGGAGACAGATTCCACCCATTCTCCATTTATAATGAGAGGGGAGTGGACCTGTCTGTGTCTTCTGAAGTTCATGATAAGCTTCAGTTTGTTTTCTAAGCACCAGCAGGACAAGTTCTCTGCTCTCTCATCTCCATCAGAGTATGCAGAGAACAAGAATAAGGATTATTTATGCCCTCATTTATTTCTGCAGTAGAATCAAAGGTGACACAGCCTTCGCATTTTCTTGAAAATGAAACCAAAAAAATCAGAGGATATTTCCAGATTGTGCAAGATTACTTGGAACAGTGTTTGGTTGAATGTATGACACATTCTTTCCACTTAAGTGATCCTGACCTAACACGAGCAGGTAAGAGATAAAAGCCACAAAAACACAAGTAAAGCATTAAACCTCACACTTGATTCATAGAGCCTAAATGCTTCCTGATGTAGTGGTGTCTTTGTGGGAATTCATTGTTGGGCACACTTGAACGTAAAAGGTGTGTGAGCACATACCCCAGCTCATTGCGCAACATTTTCCCATCAGGGGTGATGAAGCTCAAAACCGGATCCCAGGTAGGAGGAGGAGGAAGAGGGCTTCATCCCTAGATTCTGCTTCATGATAACTGAAAGAGAAAGTAATCCTAGAGTAGGAAGTAAAACACAACAGTCAGGGCTTCATCTCCATTTGCAGAGGACGCTGCTCAGGTGAGTCAAACCGCTGTCGGATTGTTTCATTTGCTTCTTTTCACATCACAAATCACTCGCTTCGGTGTTTTACGGCAGAGGTCACAGAGCCGCGGCTCTTTCGCCCCTCAGCTGTGGTTTTTGAAAGCCAAAATGATCGGATCCGGGATCCGTGAAGCCGAACTTAATATAATGTGCGTAAATGATCAGTATTTATTCAGGTTTGGACGTACACGTTTATAAAAGTGTTATACCTGTGGTCGGATCGCTTCGTATTTCTGTGTGGATTGGAGCACGCGCGTAGGAGTCCTTAAACATTACACAGAAATCACTGGTACGCGTGTAACGCTTAGTTTACGCTCGTGGGTCACATTGTACGCATATGCAACCCTTTTCAGTCAAATTTACCTCCATATTTCTTTGGATCTTTGGATCCACTTACGCAATCAGGTTTTCTTAAACATTAACTACACGAACTCCTTCTTAACACTGCTGGCCTGCAGGGATATTAAAGGGACCTCGTACAGCCCTGATGGGGAGGAGCAGTGATGTTCATAAACACAAACAACGCTAACCGGCCCACTGCTACATTTTGTTTATTTGAAAGTTGGGTATTTACCATCTACTAGTATAAATTATCATAGAGCTCATTTAATTTCATGAGACACATACAGCCAAGTTTGATCCAAAGCGTGGCAGACGACTAAAAGTATTGCTCAATAACCTATAAAACATCTCACCTGAGTTTTTTACTGTAAAGAAAATCAAGGTACACGATAAATTAAATAACACATCCTTTAATCAAACGATGCTTTATCAAATTTGATGAACAGCCTGAGATGTAAATCCGTAAAATTACAGAAAAAGCAAAAAGGACTGAGATTGTCCTCTAACTGAAAAGATGACATTTTCTGTTCATTCACAGAAAATCACATTCATTTGACTAATCTGAATAAATGGCCACAGACCCACAGCAAACAAAACAAAGCAAAACTGTAATGAAATAGTGGAATAGTGAAAAAAGAGAAACTTTTCGGTAATGAATTGTCACCCTGACAAAAAACAAAACAAAACAAAACACACCTTAAATTGTATAGTTTAATATTTCTTTCTTTTACTTAGTTTATTTTATTATGCAAGGCCATGGGCTTTATCTTAGTCAGGAGTTGAATATTTCCCTGCTTCTGCAATTTTCTCATCCATTTATTGCTCCAGAGAAGTCTAGAAGTTCATTTTACTCATAAACTTTAAAACAAACCGGCCATGACTGACCGGCCTTTGTTTTTTTACACCCTGTACATTATAAATGTTTTGCTCCCTGCTGACAGCTGAGCTGCTGACATTACATTTCAGCTGGCTTCTGTTTGAATTTTGCTGTACTTTGTTTGGAGGAAGTCTTCTGATATCTGTTAAGTTTTTCACTGTCTCAATGAGAAATTCCTGCTTTTTTGCAGTGGGTAATAAGAAAGTGAATGACGTGTGTATGAATGAAGTGTATGAGAACAGAGCATTGGTAACTTGATTTCAACCAACAGTACAGCACTTTGGTGCAGCTTTTACAGTCAGGTGGTGTTAATGAAAGTCCAGCTGACACAAACTCTGGACTCCAGTGAGTCTGACATGTTCATACCAACTGGGCCCAAAGGGCTCAACTGTCCTGTCAGTTTGTTTAACCAAAGCGTGGAAGGGAGCTGTGAATGTGCAGGATAGCAGCAATGCAGGGTGTGGCCGGATGACTGAAGTGTATGTAGGATGTTGGTCAGGGCTGCAAAAACAACACAACCTTACCATACTGTAATATCATATGGAATACATCAAAGCCAGCAAAGACTAAGCAAACACTTTTTTTTTAGAAACACACAGTCCTAAACTTCAATAATTAAAGACATAAAATCTAACTGTATGATATCTGTTGTAATTTATATAGAATGTATAAATGTTTACCACGTGTTAATAAACCTCTACAATTAGATCAGCAATGTCCAAAGTGTGGGCTGTGGCCCCCTGCTGGGCATTTAAGATGGTGCAGTTGGTCTGCAGAAAAAAACAAAACACAACCATGTAATTTACTATTGTGTAATTAAGATTTACAATTTGAAATGAGTGAGTTAATAAAAAGCTTCGTGTTACTTTTTCTGTTCTGACAGATGTTTGGTCCTGAACTTGTCTCGGGAAAAACAAGTGTAGCAGCGGTTAGCAGCTGCTGCAGGTAAAGCGTTTAAAGTGTTACTGTCAGCTCCAAAAAAAGAAAATTGTCAGAAGATCAAAATGAATCAATGATAACACGAAGAAATAAATGAACAGAGCAGTGGTTAAAGGTTAAAGGTTGGATAGGTTGCAGAAAATTTGCAGATTTTAGAATGGGCAAAGTCAGTGGTGTGTTTCTAATATTTTTTTTTACATCTCCCATATTTACGTTTCATAGATTTAATTAAACGGCAGGTTATTTTATCTGTGTTAAAGGCTGAAATAAACGAGTTATGGAGTTAAAGGACAAACAACAACGATCCCCACGTGAGGCACGGGTGGGAGACAGAGTAAAGCCTGTCGCCAGACCAAAAGAGAAGATTCAGCAGCAGCAGTCAGGTGACACTGCCATAATTTTGGGGGCTTTACGTGAATCTTTAACGCTCACCTCTCTGCTTTGCCTAAAAAAATATTATCTTTGTCACTTTGCAGAGGAGGGGGAGGTGGCTGAGGAGTCCGCCATCCCCACAGATCTGGAGACCTGGATCAAAAATAATGCCGAAGACCTGAAGATCCGGCTGACAGACCGTCGCTGGGCTGCTGAGGTGGTCAACGATTTTCGTGAGAATCTGCTGAAATTCCTTAACAATGAACCTTTATTCAAGTCAGCAGAGTTCCTCAACGCCGGCAGCTACTTTGAGAAAGTTAAGGTGAGATCACAGCTTCTGAATTTTAATTCAGACGTGACTATTTTAATGTTTATGTTTTTTAATCCAGTTTTAAGTATTCGTATGTCCTGCCTTTGTTCTTATTAAGTTCACCTGTTCATCTGATCTTCTGACTGCCTGAAAAACATCAAATCACGTCATCAAATAACTCTTGATGCACGAGTATCACTTCAGTAGTTTCTAAAACATCTCATAGCACCTTAGTGATTAATATATAATGAAAGCCTTCCTGCACATCCCTTCCCAGTCTCTGCTCCTCCTGATTGATGTGATCTGATCTGACTTTTAATTCATCCTCTGCTCCCAGATCCACATGCCTGATGAGTTTGACATGATGCTGACGTTTCCAGGCAGCCCAAACCTACGCCTCAACCCGATGAAGCTCGACGGGGGTCTCTTCTACCGGCTCGATCTCACCCGGCCCACTCGACAACCCATTAAGGATTTTCTTCTGGAGAACAACCTCACCCTCTCGTCGAGCAAGGTCCTGAATGAGATGCATCGCCTGGTCCGCATATTCCTCAAGACCTACAAAGGTTTTCTGCCTCACCTCTAATCTTATACTTCTGTTTCTCCTGCTGGTCTTCTGGCTTTTCCACCTTTTAATGGCTCAAAACTGTTTAGAGAATTTCCTAAAGTTGTCTTGTCAACAGGTCTTAATTGGGTGGGATCTGATCATGGTTTCATGGGATGTAAAACAGACAATCATATTGGGCTAAATTTGGATCAACTTTTACTAAGCAGAGCCCAGTTTTCACGATTATGAGGCTAAATAAAGGCCAGTCAAACAGGCACAAGAAATGATCTTGTTTGATGCTTGTTAGGATCATTTAAAATCAATACCTAGACTGAAAAAAGAACTTGTTAACTCATTTGTGCATTACAGAGACATTTTTTAATTAACACTATCCTGATATTTTTTAAACACAGCTGTATCTTAGTCCCCATCAGAGTTATTATAGTGTCACGTTTTCCATTATTTTCATTTTAGTTCAGTTTAGATGCACAGCAGCAAAACTGTGGTTTTATCATTAACAGCAAAAGAATGTAACAGTGCAAGCACTGCACAGACAAAACTATCCCAGAGTTTATGTGCATATCCATCAAACTCTCTACAGTCAAACTGAACCAAATAAACAAAAAGAGACTAAAGTTGTTATTTTTGCTGATTTTGTAAGTATGCACTATCGTTTCTGTTAGCTTTGCAGTTTTGATTTTGATGTTCGTTAACAAAAAGGTTCATCAACACCAACCCCGAGTCTCCATCACTAGATTAATAAAGTGAGATTAGAAATAATTGAGATTTTTTTTATTCTTTATTCCCAAAATATCTGCAGTGAATAACAATTTTATAACGAGTAGTCAGTAAACTCTGATGTTACTGAACCACAAGTGTTGAGAAGTGAAGCCCAACATGTTCAGATGCATTTTAATCACAGTGGTACCGGCCTCTTAATGTGCACTCTTCAGAGTGGGATCCTTACACAAACAAAAACAGAGTTTTTAACATTTAACCTGTGCCTGTTTTCAGTGCCCGATGAATGCTATCGCTGGGAGGTGAACAGGAAGCGCGTGCACTCTCCGGCTGTCACTTTGTCTCTCTTCAAAACTGACAAGAACAGCGAGGAGCTGATCTCCGTGGACGTGGTTCCTGCGCTCGAGGTAATCACTGAATCTGCTCTGTGGTCATAAATAAGATTACTGACCGCTTTATGTGTGCTGCTCAAAATCACAATTAAAGGTATGAAGCCTGGAGGACCTGTAGTTTTGTCTGAATGGTGCATGATTCACCTTCAGCACTTTTGTAACAATGCTCAGTTTGTTTAACTTGGACATAAGAGAAATCATCACTGGCTTCTTTCTCCTCCCCCCAAAATTACTCATACCCCTTTAAAGTGACGCCGGAAACTATTGGCAAAATAAAACCACACATCTGCATGTATTGTCTGTACTTTAAGGGCTCTGGAAACACTGGGCTCTCCCAGTCTTGTGTTTCTAATGTTTCCCTCTCAGTAACGTAAAATTTTTAAGTCTTTTGTCAAACCTATCTTGTGCATCAACTTGTAACTTTTTTTGGTTTGACAGTTTGAGACTTGTTTTTTTGACTAGTGTCAGTTTCAAAGTTTGCTTATAAAGTGAGACACAGAGCAGTGAGTTTAAGGTGTTTATTCACTTGCAAGGGAAGAAATGCCATACATATTTATTCTGGGAGCAGATAAGCTTCAAAGAAATCAGTTTAGTTACCACAAGGAAAAACTACAGGAATATTTACTCCTTACCAGACAGCAACAGCACATAACACACCTCAAAATGGATTACAATAATAAACATAGCCCCCAGTATGCACCTACATTTTTTTCCCACTATACACAAAGGTCACAAAACTAATTTTGAGGAGATAGAATCACTTGGAAATCTAGCAATGACATCTCCCAAAGGGCAAAACAAAACAGGCATCCCAAAAAAGGCTTGACAGAGGAATAACAACATCAGGATGCCATTGAAACCCACCAAAAAATAAATATTAAACAGTGAACCGGGACAGTTACATGACACGTGGCAAAAGAGTTAACTGTGTTTTGCACCTGCTGCGAGGTAATGTTCCTCCTCGTGTCTGTTTGTAGGTTCAAAGTTGGCCGGCTGCGGTTCGTAATGGCCTGGATGTATCCAACTGGCTGGGAAAGAAAGCTCTTCAAGACATCCGAAGATTGCCGTGTTATTTTGTACCAAAGAGGCAGAAAGGACGAAACCTCAGCGAGGACGCCAAAGGTGAGAGGAAGCTGACTCCTCTCCAGACCCCAAACTCAGAGAGGAGTTTCTGTGTGGTTTGTTTTAAAAAAGACTGGCAATGCAAAGCACATTCATTTCAGTTCAATTCATTTTCAGTTATATAGAGAAAACAGAGAAAACCAGAACAATCACATGACCCCCTATGAGCAAGATCTTCAACGACAGTGGGAAAGAAAAACTCCCTTTTAACAGGAAGAAACCTCCAGCATAACAGCCTGAGCGTTTGGCTCATGGTGATATAGTGATATAGTGATACATACTCTGATTTATCATTATGAAACCTTGTCCGTCTTTAACATAAGGTGAAACAGTGACTGAAAAAAGTATTATCCACCATTCATCCTTTCATTTTCTTAACTGCTTAACCCACAGGTGTCAAATTCCAGGCCTCGAGGGCCGGTGTCCTGCAGGTTTTAGATGGATTCTTGATCCATCACAGCTGATTTAAATAGCTAAATTACCTCCTCAACATGTCTTCAAGTTCTCCAGAGGCCTGGTAATGAACTAATCATTTGATTTGAGTGTGTGTACCCAGGGTGATATCTAGAACCTGCAGGACACCGGCCCTCGAGGCCTGGAGTTCGACACCCCTGACTTAACTGGACAGTTCAGCTAACGGTAGCTATATGACAGAAAATAAGGAAAAGCCTGATAGATTCACTTCAACAACAGCCAGAAAGTTTAAAAAAGTATTATTTTTCTGTAAGATGATACAAATGTTTTGTTTAGGATAAAGGTCGGGGTGTTTCTCAGTGTTTTTCCAGCATCAGCTTTAAAGATTCCCATTATGTTGGAAGCTTCTTGAGCTAGGTCCTTCAGTGTTTTGGGGCAAATATCTGGTGCTATGCTTCAGTGACTCTCAGGGGTGGAGCTCATGTTAACAAAGTGACGGATTCTTGAAGTCACTAAAATATTTGGATGTCCAATTTATGACAGCAGGTTTGTATATGTGTAGAAATCCCAGTTTTGCAGGTAGACGACTGTTTTATTTACATCTTCTCATGGACAAGACATATAATAATATTTAAAACAGTCCAAATCGTGTGAATGGTTTCAGAGATATCGAAGTTTGAGTACTGGGGAAAAACAATCAATACATTTTGATCCATCTTCAGTGTACAGGTATGACACCATGACCGAAGTCCAAAATAATAACAACAACTAAGAGCAAAGACAAAATATAAAATAAGACAAACTATGACAGGTCATAGATAGGTTTGAATCTCTGAAGCTTTATTGCACAATAGACAGTGCTCGGTTTTGTTGTATGCTGTCCGAATACGTGGTGATATTATGTTTTGCCTTCCCTCATCAGAGAGCTGGAGGATCTCTTTCTCTCACATTGAGAAGAAAATCATCACGTCTCATGGTAACAAGAAAACCTGCTGTGAGAGTCGTGACACCAAATGCTGCCGGTGAGACATCTTCTCACACAAGATCTGATCATCTTGGAATCACAGGCCGGAGTAAAGCACTTAAGTGTCGAGTGTCATTTAGACAGAATCTTAATTGATAGATTTAATTGGTTTGACCACAGTATTCAGAGTTGATGATGTCGCTGTGTAAAATGACATAAGTGCAATTACAGATCTTGTGCCATCCTGTGCAGTTCTGTTTTAGAGCTACACTTATTATGCTTGTAGAGCATTTTCGATAAGATAATAAACAAATAATTGAGTAATGTAGAGCTGGGATCAGCTCCAGCCTGCCTGTGAGCCTAGACTGTCTAATTGGCTAATGAAGTGGATGACAAATGTCACAGATTTTAAACTTTTGGATTGTGCCTTTCTGCCATATGTTTTTTTTTTTTGGTTTTTTTTGCAGAAAGCGGTGCTTAATGCTCCTCAAATCTCTGATTGAGGGTCTAAAACAACGTTTTCCTGAAGAGCTGAATGACCTCTGTTCGTACCATGGGAAGACCACCTTCCTGCACACCCTGTCCACCAGGTATTCCTCAAAACTCTCGTTACAGGGGTAGGCTAAAGGTAGAGCTAACGATGGTTGGCTTGAAGTCCTGATTTCTCCTGACGTATGTGTGGGTGATAAATTCATGTAAAAAAGAAATGTGATGTACTGGCGGCTTCCAACTCACTTGCTGTTATGTTTTCCTTTTTGTTCTTATATGTTTATATATATACATATATATATATATATACATATATATATATACGTGTGTGTATATATATATATATATATATATATATATATATATATATATATATATAGATAGATAGATAGATAGATAGATAGATAGATAGATAGATAGATAGATAGATAGATAGATAGATAGATAGATATCTCAACCTTGTTTGAAATTGCATTGTTCAAACATAAATGACTTTACTAATCTCTAAATAAATTAAAGAACTACAAAGTGAATTCCTAAATGAATTTGCTAATGCATATTTTCTTGCACAAGTCATTGTTGAGGCACAAAATCAGCATCTGCAACAGATTATGTTCCCAGCTGTGAGAAGCTCCACCCACCTCCTGTTTAAACCTTCTGTTAGTAAGGGACAGCCAATCAAAAGAAGGTCTAATGCAGTGGTTCCCAAACTGTGCAGTGGCCCCTCTAGTGGCACACGAAGCCACTGCCAATGGGTTGCAGACATACATGCCCATAATGGAAAGAAGTTGAATACAATAATAACATTTTTATTTATTTATTTGTTTTTGGGGAACATAAGTAAAGTAGAGTATTTGATGTTAGTGCATTGATCTTTATTTAACTAAAGTTCAGCTTGGTCCCTGGTTTTGTTGTGAAAAACAAAATAAAAGACAAAATTGTTGCATGTGGAGAATTAATCGTGGCTCAGGGTCCAAAGCTACCCTATTAGACTCCAAGAATAAAAAATATGTAAAGATTAGCACAATCGTTTCCTTTCAGTTGAATAACAAGCAAAACATTTCCTATTTAAATCTCTGCAAAATATTACAAGTAAATATAACAAAGTATATTTATGCTTATTACTAATTATAATGATAAGAATGAGTGACCTGTAATCTGCCCACAAATTGATATGACTCTTAACTTACATACGTGATTTCTCTGATGTTTTCCTCCCTGCATCCTGTCTTTCAGGTATGACGATGCCAAATGGAACCCTCAGGACCTTCCTGTCTGCTTCCTGTATCTTGTCCGGGCGCTGGAGGACTATGCGAGCAGAGGCAACCTCCCTCACTTCTTTGCTCCCGAATGCAACCTCTTCTCGCCGTCCTCCTTCTCTCGTAAAGCTCTGGCTTTCCTCGTCAGTGCCCTGAAGGAGCAGAGGAGGGAGGGCCTGCCCCTACTGAAGCCTCCAGCTCTGGTGCCACCTCTGATGCCCAGGGAAGATTTAGATGAAACCTGCAATGAGACGTTTGAGGAAAGGTCCTTCGTACTGGTTCACTTTGTGGACGCAGCACTGATGAATAAACTGGGTGTAGCATTTACTGTCCTGGTGGGTTATGCCTTCTATATCCTGTTATCCTGTTAAGTAATGAGAAATGTGAAGTATGATGCTGATTAAGTGAAACCCTGTGACCAAAAACTGATTTCAGACATTTCAGGTGAAATCAAATTAACGTCATTGTACATTGTTTGATGTTATGAAGTAGTTATAAAAAAAACATTTTACATCCTGATATTTTCTTTACTTAATAATAGCATTAAACTTCCAGGTGGACCTATAGTGCATGTCGTAGAGCTATTCCATGGCAGCCTTTCGAGCCATGAAATAGTTCATTGATGTCATTAAAGGTTAGGTTGTGTTCACATTATTTACCTTTATTATTATTATTGTTGTTGTTGTTGTTGTTGTTGTTGTTATTTCCCGTTCCCTCACTTTTTCTATCTATGTAGAATTTTAAATCTTTTTGAATTATTGTGTTTTTGTGAAAATCGGATTTAATGTGACTTCCTTGCAACCTAAAAAAACAAAATTAATAAATCTATTTTATAGAGAGGTATTTAAAGTGTAATAAAGGCAAATAATAATAATAATAATAAAATACAAAAACATTAGTTTGAGTTTTTTGTGTGCGTGTGGCTCAATTCACCATTTTAAATGTTGTGTTTTTGAAAAAATTAAGTGTAATATGACTCAGCTTCATAAACAAAAATATTAATAGATCAAAAAGGGAAACTCATCCAACAGCTTTTCCATTAGGTGTAATTATTGCTTAATTAAATAGCAATATATAGAAAAGATAATACATTGGATGATAATTATTGTAATTTTTTAATTGTCTTGCTTTCACAAATAATTATAAAAGAAATGAGGACGGCTTGCTTCGTCTTGAAATTGTTTTGTCTGGTAAAAACTCTGAAGACAAAAATATATTTAATCAACATATATTTAATTAATTAATCCTGTAAACAGATATTTACAGGATGGTAGTGAGACCTGCTAGTGTTTGTTTGGAAAGGGTGGCTCTAAAAAAAGACAGGAGGCCGAGCAGGAAGGCACAGAGTAGAAGATGTTAATATTTCACTGGGAATGACCTGAATGGACAACATAAGAACTGAGTGCATCAGCAAGACAGCTCAGGTTGAGCGGTTAGAGAAGCGAGGCTGAGGTGGTCTGGACATGTGCAGAGGAAGGATAGTGGATATACTGGACAGAAGATGTTGAATATGGAGCTGCCAGGCAGGAAGGAAAGAGGAAGAGGAGGTTCGTGGATGCAGCGAGGAAGGTGGTCGAGAGGGTTAGTGTGACAGAAGAGGATGTTAGAGGCAGGGTGAGATGGAGGCTGATGATCTGCTTTGGTAACCCCTAAAGGAAATAGATTGAAAAGACATAGTAGTTAACAGTGATACAGAAGAAATACACATGAGCATCTTTCAATAGACTTGAAGCACCTGGCAGCCAGCATAAATGCCTCCTCCTGCCTATTAGCGCAGTTATGTTGAATTTTGAAGCGTTGCTTAAATTATAGTGGGAAACAGGGCAAAAAAAGCACTGTGTGTTAATTTATCAGTCAAAACTGCTGATTTTACCTTCAAAAGAAAAAAGTTTAAAACTTTCTTTTATGACGTCTAATATTTTAGCTCTATTGTCATTTTAACTTTATGATATATTTTTAACTTTATTTATTTTTGTTGTTGTTGTTGATGTTTTTAGCTGTTATTATTATTTCACGTTACACGGAACCTTGGCTCTCTCCATCGATGTTTCCTCAAGCCGCGTTTCGGTGAACCCACGACTATAAATATACGTCGCCGGAAACGAAACGCCCTCTTTTAGTGATCCAACATGGCGGTGAGTATCGTCTCACGTCGTACTGTGGCGATGAAATGTGAAGTTACGGTTAAAATCTGCAGTCATCGGAGCAGCAGGCTCATCCTGATGGCTGATCCGTCAACAGAGCCATAGACCTCACTGTGGTTGATCACACTGGGGTCGTATTTGTACATAAAAGTTGGAGAAAAGTGATTAAAAGTAGGAAAGCGAGTAATGCTAACCAGCTAGCCGCTAACAGACTCTGTGAACCCGTGCGCTTCCGCTATTAAAGTTCAGATTGCAGAGACGTTCAGGCCGCTTTTTGAGCGTGTCGTTATTTAATCGAGGTGTTTTTAGGCAGTTTAACGGGGTTGCCAAAAATCAGGACGTGTATGATTCTTGTGTCAGTGCTAACAGTAGCATTAGCAGCGGGGATATGTACGGACATGTTCTCCGGCCGGCATGTGTTGATCTCAGGCTGAAGTAGATCAGATCATTGACAGGACGTAAGAGACTGAAGGAATAAACTGAAGCTCGAGTAAGGCTGGTTTTTTAGCGGAACAGGAGCAGCTAAGATGGTGTGAGGACTTTGGATGATGGTGGTTTTGTCATGTTTTATATTTTTGAGTTGCTGATCCTATGTGTTGTTCCCTTTCAGGACCAGGGTGAGAAGAAGGAGAACCCCATGCGAGAGGTCCGCATTCGCAAGCTCTGCTTGAACATCTGCGTGGGAGAGAGCGGAGACAGACTGACCAGAGCTGCCAAGGTGCTGGAGCAGCTCACGGGGCAGACCCCCGTCTTCTCCAAGGGTAGGTGTCTGTCTCACTTTAGCAAAAAACACAACTTTGTCACAGTTACACAGTACAACCAGGTTCAAAGGTAAAGTCCCTGTGTATATGATAAAGGACAGTACAAATATACAACACAAGAGTGCCATATGGACAGGTGAGGGTAAGACCAAACAGAATCTAAGCTATTGGGATGAAATGGTCTCTGAGGCCTGAGTTGTGAGTATTGAAGACTCTTGTGTTGCCATTATTTGTATTTTACTTTGAAAACTCACTTGCCAATGGCCTCTCTTGGACTTGCGTACCTCCTGACAGGAGATGGTGACTGTAGTCCTCGTTTGGCACACCGGTACATTAGTGATATTGTTGCCTGTTGCAGGTTCTAGTCGGGTCCTCCTGCATAGAAAAACAAAGTTTTCACTTTCTAGCTGTGGTTTAGTCTTAGTTATTAGTTGTACTGTAATAAAATATGCATAATTCACTTAACTGACTTCTGCAACTGGTGCTGATGAGTGAGGGCAACAAGCCAGCAAATCTGTGGTAACGGCTCCGGGTTATGTTTCTGTTCTCGGTTGAGTTTAAGCCTGTTTCTTAAAGTCAAGAAAACTTCTTTGAAAAGTCTATTTTACTGTTAAAAAACAAAAATGATCACCAGACTTTTTCAAATCCTAAAGTCAAATGTAAGCAGCTGAACAGAGGTTATGATTAACCGCGGCACACATCCCGCCTTGTGTTTGATGGGCCAGTAGTAGCTCAACTTTTTAAACTACTTCCTGTAGCCCCTTGCTATGTGTCTAATCTTAAATGTGTACCTCCTTGAGGAGGAATGGACTGCATTTTGGAAATATTTCACTCCGCTTCGTGCTGTTATGGGGACTTAAAGGTTGTTTTTGTTTCCTCCTCCTGCAGCCCGCTACACTGTGAGATCCTTTGGTATTCGCAGAAATGAAAAGATTGCTGTCCACTGCACCGTCCGTGGAGCCAAAGCAGAGGAGATTCTGGAGAAGGGACTCAAGGTCTGTGTCTCCATGTCATGTTTTACCTGCATCCATGTGATCTTTTTCCACTTTTCAGCCCTTGGTGTCGCTTACCCAGACTGATAAATGTTAAGGTTTTATATTGTAGTGTTTAAAATTAGAGTAAAATTTAAAATCATAGAAAACTTTTCAATAAAAAATTCATCGTTCTTCACAAAAAAAATTTGTATTAATGTAGAGTTATTCAAATTGACATGAATATTCAGATTTGTTGTCGTGTTTTGGGGGAATTTTCTTGTGCTGCTGCTGTAAATCGGTTCTCCTCTGCTGCTTCCAGGTGCGTGAGTACGAGTTGAGAAAGAACAACTTCTCCGACACCGGAAACTTTGGCTTCGGCATCCAGGAGCACATCGATCTGGGCATCAAGTACGACCCCAGCATCGGCATCTACGGTCTGGACTTCTATGTGGTGAGGAAGACTCAAATGCCTTTAAGAGTAGATAATTGTAGCGCTTATTTGGTGGGTCAGTAACGGCTACTTGTCTCCTTTTGCTTTGATTGTTCGTGTGTGGGTGCTTGATGTTGTTTGGACCTGTCATTCAAGGTTTTTGAGGGTTTTATGGTTTTAGATGACATTAAGACAACAAATCATAATAAATACGATGTAACGGGGATTTATTTGACTCATTTAATCCTCGGAGCAGCTTCCTGCAGTAGGTTTGTCTCAAGTGCTTATGTTTAGCAGTGTTTTATATTCATGTCAGTTTATTTGATGCCATCATTGTAGTGTGGCCTTTGCAGTGAGGCACAGAGACTTTGTTCTGATGTTGTCCTTCCATTTTTTATTTTTTATTTATTTATTTATTTATTTTGCTCATTTTATAACCACAAAAAAATATTTTAAGCTTGACTAAATTAAATCAGTGAGGGGGAACAAAAGTTCTTTACCTTTTAAAACCGAAACCTAAAAAAAAAAATTTAGCGTGAAAAAATAGCA
This sequence comes from Aulonocara stuartgranti, assembly GCF_965226115.1. Taxonomy (NCBI): domain Eukaryota; kingdom Metazoa; phylum Chordata; class Actinopteri; order Cichliformes; family Cichlidae; genus Aulonocara; species Aulonocara stuartgranti. The sequence goes on from NC_138957.1 coordinate 29,748,172, forward strand.
TACAGCTTGACAGGTTTTGCTGTATAATAAAATAAATGAGAATTTGTCTTCAGGGCTGCGATACGCAGATTTTCAGCCTTTTTTTTTTCTTTTTTTTCTTAGTACTTTTAATGTAAATCCAATTTTCCAAAAATACCAGGAAACTTGACTGAGGAAGGTGATTCTTTTGAAATCCCAAATCAGGAAATCGACAGGACTTCAGTATGAATTTATACACAGTGTAACAAACAGCACAGTCACACAAATATAAGTGCTGGAAATGGTGTAGACTTCATCGTACTCTCTACACAGAACACGCTAATTTAAATTGAGCTTTAGACCTCCCACCAGAGGAGGTGAGCAAAGACACGAAGAGAAAGTTAATTTTTAACAAAACAGCCTAGTTTAATTTTAATGTGGTGACAGCTGAATGTGAAGTGCGGTGCAGCTGCATAGACTGTCATTATAAACCCACTCACAGCTGCATGCTGTTTACTCGGATGTGACGTCTGATTTAAAAATCACACCCCAAGCTGATCGTCTTTAACTGAAGCAGTACATAAAAAGTTAAGCTCTGCTTTAATGGAGTTTACTTTCTCCTATTGAAGTCGTGCACTGTGCAGCCAATATTTGCTAATGTTTTTGTAACATTCATAAGTATTAAATGATTGTTTTTATTTCATAAGCGAATCAAGTTTTGAAAACTGTTTTGGGGGCTGTACTGAGGTCAAAGCTTTGGCTTCACAGACGCGCATCCATGCTGCTCGGAGCCTTTTCTGAAGCGCTCTCCCCTGTTTGTTGCGTTCAGGTTCTGGGCAGACCCGGCTTCAGCATCGCCGACAAGAAGCGGAAAAGGGGCCGCATCGGTTTCAAGCACCGCATCCGCAAAGAGGAGTCCATGCGCTGGTTCCAGCAGAAAGTGAGTACACAGATCCTGATTGCTGCCAGATTACGTGTCCTTTATGGAAGAATTACCCTCTGTAGGGCAACACTTTCACCACCAGGGGGAAGAGTTTCCCACTGGGTGTGCAGCTCATTTCCTGTAGAGGCTTGACCTTTTTATAAGACCACTGTTAAGAACGAGAATGTGCTGTTAGTGACCTGCATGAGTGAAGGTTGGGTTGATTTGGTCATAGCAGGTGCTTCTTTACATTTTTTTTTTTAATAGCTGACGTTAATTTTTGAAGTTTTTAAACAGTTTCGAAAGAAAGAAATTTAGAAAACGCTCCTTTAAAAGCGACAAAGAGGAGGAACAGGATGTTTGACTCAGTTTGAGTGTCATAAACCTTTCAAAGCTCAAATGTTGACCAAATGTTAAACCTTTATTTTGAAGGGGAAACCCTGATATTTGTTGAACTTCTAATTCAAGTTAAATGCTGAACATGTATCATAAGATTTGGTGGATAATTTGCTGAAAAGTAGCACCTTTGAATCAGAGGAGGCTGATTGTATTATTATTTTTGAATTATTGAAAAGGGTAATTAAACTATTTTTAAAAGTTTTGCAGCTTTTTAAAAATTCACGTCCTTTTTGAGTGAAACGGTTCTTCTGAAAATTCAAATTCCTTCATGTGTAACCTCTCATTCTCGTCTCCTCTCTTTCAGTACGATGGCATCATCCTCCCCGGCAAGTAAAGGACCACCTTTTGATCTTGTTTGTAACAAAGTAATAAAATGGGAAAAAATAAGTTTTTGTCTCGTGTTTTTTATTTCTCAGATCTTTTAATTGATTGTGGGAGGGGAAAAAAAACTGACATGCAGAAATGTTGTGCCGATTATGAGGGAAAAATTTAAGTGTTAATTTCTGAAATGCAGCAGCATTAATTTTACTTGCGTACAGTAGTACTTTAATGTGCTCGCTTTAAATGCAAACATGTTTAAAACTGGAATAAAATTCTGATAAAAGTACTAACATCCTTCAGTTTATCAACATTCGAGGTATTCTGATTTCCGAGTTGCAGTTTCATTATTTTGCTAATAGTTTTTATTATTATTTAAGCTTTATTTATGCAGGTAGTCCCATTGAGACTCAGTGTCTCATTTACAAGACATTAAAATTGAACAATAAAATGAGTTCTGCTTAACATTCTCACAGCAGTAGAAGAACATGAAACTGCTTAAAGGCAACTTCTTTAAAATACTAGAGGAGTTACAGTTTAAATGTACCCCTGCTGTGACACCAGCAATAATTCACGTCATGCAATAGACACATTAATAAAGAAATAAACATAATGCGTGTTCTGCAAAATGAGTTTATGATAAATCACATGCTAAAGAAAACGATCCTCACTGTGTAACAGGAAGTGTTGAGGTGGTTGAGAAGCAGAAACCATGGCAACAAAGGACAACCCTTCACTTTGCAGAGCTCAGCTAGCGCTCTTCCTGTTTCTCCAAGCACAGAGGAGCAGGTACAACTCCTGCTGGATTAGTGGGTGGATCCATGAAGGTTTATGCTTCATAACTGATCGTGATCAAAGACACTTGACTTCAGTAGGATTGTGATTTATCCTTAAGGCTTTAAATGCCTGCAAAATACTCAGTACGATTTCCAGGCTCCTGCACAGTGCCATGTTGCATGTGATAAACCTGTGTTTTTGCACATGATAAATATATATTTATGCCCAAAATGCTGACTTATTTGATTGTGTAAATTCTTCATGTAACTCTGTTACACAAGGGTGATGTAAAATGTAAATTAAAAAGGAATCTGGTCAAATAAAATTTAATTTTTTTTATACCAAGCGCATACATCTATATAAAGCAAATACATTTTTAATTTTATATTTTTGTTGCATTTTACTCAAAACTATTGTTTCATGTTTACGAGGGACAAGGATAATGAATTTTTTAGGTTTTATTGAAATCGTGCAGTCATGTTTCCTGCACTGATTTTCTGCCCTGAAAAGCAGTAAGTCGTTCGTGTCTCCACTTCTAACGTGACGTCTAAAAAAGAGTGTCCACAATAAACAACAGGCAGAGTCGACTTGTTTTGATCAGATTGTCTTTATTCAGTGAAACTCCACAGAAACCACCCAAACACATCTTCAGCCAATCAGATAAAGTGCAGGATGCAGAGTATTTATCTGTGAAAGTGCTCCACAGCTGCTGGAGTCTCACTGGTTCTGCACTTTGTCTTAGTTTCAGTTAAAACAGGTGAGCCATGACACCACTTAATTCTTTATTTGTATATTTTTATCCTTTTATTCAGATTTTTATGCTTTTTTTTATGTTTTGGGGAAACTTAATTGTTTAGTGTTGAAGCCAAGTTGCTTAACCTTTTTTATTTTTTTATATATTTTTCCAGGCACTGCATCTGCATATTTTTTGTCTTTTTTGTTACGTTTAAGCTACACTACTTAAAATTAAATATTAAATAAATAAATCCTTGACTACATAATCGTTTGTTGCTGGTTTTCTTGAGTTGATCTTGAGTATTTCAAGTTTCCTGATGATAAATCGTCATATTTTTTGCAGTTTTTGTCAGTTTTTTTTCTCTCGCTGTAGCAGACACACACTCCTGCCATCACTCTCTCACACTCACACACACATTCACACTTGTTTTGACAGCCACGCGCTGGCTTAGAAACATCTTGGTGCACAACCTGCGGATTCACAGCGACGTTTGATCAAACCACCCCAGACACAGATAACCTTTTTTCCATCTATCCGTCCTTCATCATCCACCTGTCGCCTCTCTTCCTCCACCGGCTCCACCTTCCCATCCATCCGTTACCTTTTCTGTTTCCAATCCACCTTAAACCTCCTTTGGACCACGCAGTCTCCTATTTATTCTTTTTAAAACAGCTCGGGTGCTGTGGTTGTTTGCATCATCAGTAAGGCTCAGATTCTAACTTCATAAAAATGGAGGACACACGCACGTGGACAGAAATGTGTCTTTGAAGACGTTAAATTGGACAAATACAAGACTGGAACTTTGAACCTGAGTTTCAAATCAATCAGCTTACAATTTTTAAAACAATAAAATAGATTATAGCGTCTGAGCCCGTGATCTTATCTTTTGTTGTGTTTTGTTTGTATTTCACTACTTTTTGGATAAATAAAGTATTTCATCTTCTTATTCTTACATACATGCCCTGTCACTTGTACTGGATATTGCATGTTTTCATGTTAGCTGCCTATAATTGCAAGTTTAAATGTTTAAATCTTCAGTCAGATTGTCGATTTGAACGAAGTGAAACACTCTGGAGCCCATTTCTTACTGAACGTCCATCACAGGAAACGCTGACGTCGGTGCAGAGACACTTTTAGTTCACCTTAATCAGATCAGATATAAGTTGACATGCAGATGAATGGTGATGGCTCAAACTGTGGGAGCACCAGTGTGTGAACATGGGGAAGATGTGCGACTGTCGATCAGACGTCATTATATAAAAAACAAAAAAACAAAGACACGTGTATTTAACTCCTCGACGGTCTGTGGCCTCTGTCGTACCTGAAAGCAATGTCACCATAGCTGTTTTAATAATGTTTGCTGAGTATGCTCACTTCTGTTAATATGAACTTAATATGCATGATAAGTGTGACTTTACCATGTCTACATTCACATTTGAGTGTTTGAGTAAATGTTTTCTCAGATGTTTACATTTATTTTGTCATTTACTCAGCACTTGCGGCAGTTTAAAGGTATTTTTTGTAATTACCCTTTAATTAAACCTGTCACCAGCAGGGGGCAGCACTCTACTGATGTTTGTTGAGATTTTAATTGAGATGTTTTACTTTTGATCTTTCTTTTGATCTACCCCTATTTCCTCGACAGGCTTTGCCTTTTTCCTGACAGCCACAGTAAATACCTTTAAATTTATTAAATTAGTGGCTGGTTAAGCTACGCTGACTTGCTGCAGCACATCGTGTTATTACACAAAAATCTGGCCCGGCCCTAGTTTGCCTCTTACACACAGAACACAGATGCTTTGGACATAAAGTCATAGCAGCTTTTCAGAACTTTAGATCGTTTTTCAAAAAGGTTTGGAACTTTTTTAAAATGTAGAAATTTACAACATGTACCTTTAAGTTTATCTGTTTTGTTCTTAAATTGTGACGTTTACTAAACTTTTCAGAAAAGACATCAGACATGATCCAGATGTTGTCCTGAGGTTGACCCCCTCTGCTCTCCTCTGGTCTCTCTCCTCCTCGGTGTTCCTATGCGGTGGTGCTCTGTGATGAAGACATGCTGCTCTCTCTACTTCGGTTCTTGGCGACCTGCTGCTGGTCTTCGTTGCCCGGGGTGTTGCGGTGCTGCCGGCGCGGTGTTTGGCGATGCGGGAGCGTCAGGGTGCAACAGGAGACTCCAACCGTGGGCTCGGGAAGATCCTCGGCCATAGACCAGCTGTCTGTGGCCGGGTCGTATTTCTGCACGGCCGCCTTGTAGCGTTTCTCCGCTTCATTCCAGCCGCCCAGCAGGTACAGCTTTTCTGCCAGCGAGGACAGACCTGCAGTGCTCACACCAAGAGGCAGCGGGGCGGCCCGGCTCCATGATCCACTCTCAGGAGAGTAGACCTCCATTGACAGCACATCCACCCGCTCTCCACCGGGCCCCAGCTGGCTTCCTCCCACCACGTACACCTTCCCTCCAACGGTGGCGGAGCAGTGCCAGCCGCGGGGCGTCTCCATGGGAGGCTTCTCGGACCAGGTGTCGGTCTCCACGTTGTAGCACGCCACAGAGCGGGAGTAGGCGCAGTTGATGTAGCCACCGGTCACCAGGATGTCTCCGGAGGGCAGAGTGGCGCTGGCGTGGCAGCAGCGGGGCATCTCCATGGGGGCACGCATCTGCCAGGTGTTGGAGGAGGGCAGGTAGCTCTCGCTGGTGGCCAGGAGACCTTCCACGTTGCGCCCGCCAATGGCGAACAGTCGACCGCCGCTGGCAGCCAGGGAGAAGTGTGTGCGGCGCTGACGCATGCTGGCCAGGTGGAGCCAGGTGTTGAAGCGAGGGTCATATCTGATGTAGGGAAATGGATGAGGAGAGAGTCAGTTAAAGGCTCGTTCAGGGAAAAGTGGGGCTCTAATATATCTGATTAGGTAAAACCAAAGTAGCAGGGACGGGTTACTGATCTCAAGGTCCTGTTGATGTATTGGTTATAAATGTTTTTCCAGATGTTCTGCAGTAATATTCTTTTTATTGCTTTAATATTTTCTGAGACGTGATCTTCTATCAAAGTCACCATGATATAATCAAAGAGCAGCATTAACCCCCTTGTGAGCTTCACTACAGTCAGATATCTGAGAGCGTCCTGCTGGTTGTTCCTGCTCCCACCTGCTGAGGGTGCTGACGGCGTGTTTCGCCTGGTTTCGGGCGTCGTTCTGGTCCTCTCCTCCCGCCACATACAGAAAACCATCCATCACAGCCACGCACTGGTTGAAGCTCTTTGCTGGCAGCTGGGTGAGGTGACGCCAGGTGGCTCCTCCGTCACGAGGGTCCCTCCACAGCACCTAAATGCCAAGGTCAAAGGTCAGTTTGGCATTTTATTAGTTTTAACTGAATATAAAGAGTACAAAACTAGCAAATAAGTCCATCTCAGCCCCAGGATCAAACTACATGTCCTCTCACTCATATTTCCCCATTGAGGGACAATAAAGGATATTTCTGTTCTATTTCTATTCAGTATAGTCACACATTTTTAGCACCGACCTCTCGGCTCAGAGCTCTCTCGGTGAGAGACGGACGCCCTCCGACGATGAGCAGAGTCTGATGCCCGGCGCGGACCCGCGTGCGTCGGGACTGCAGGGTGTTTTGCTGGTAGGGCAGGAGGTGGTAGTTCATGGCGTCCACCAGCAGGCGGTGACACTGGGGGTCCTGCATCATGCGCGGCACAGGCTGGATCTGGCTCACCAGCTCGCTGGCCGGGATGGTCTCAAAGCGAACTTGCGACAGAAGCTCTCCGGCGTGAACCTGACGGGAGGCGTCAAAGTCGAGCCACTTCATGGCGAGCTGGAGGAGGAGATGACATCACTGGATATGAGAGATTTAAAGATTTAGCATAAACTCTCTCATTTTCCAGTCCTGCGGCGGCCATAGTTTTTCAGGAAACCCACATCTCCTGATTTCTGTTTGTCATGAAAAAGTTTTAAAATGTCTTGTTTTGGCACTTATGATTTAGGTTTAATTAATATGATTTGTGATAATAACTCACCGTTTGGATTCAGTATGTGTAATTTGTTGTGCTACTAAACCAGTCCGGAGATGGTACCAGTTTAATGTATCTACTGAGATATTCACAGACTCACATATGGTCCAGTTTATAAATAAAATCACTTCTTCTCAGCTGTTTGTCTATTTAAGTTTGTAATGGGCTGAATATTAATAAACAGGCAAGGAGTTATACTTGGGGCCTTATGCTCACAGCCGACCTGCAGCTGACTGGTTTGGATTGATGGGTCTGTGCTGGGTTCTCAACAGCTGGTCTGGGGCCTGTTTTTAGTCCTGGATGAAAATAGAAGGAAGTCCCAGAGGGTCAGCGAGTTAACACTGCAAGTGTCAGGAGTCGCCTCCTAGAAGAGCCGGCACTACTTCTCACCTGAGAAGTTGATATTATTTTCCCCCAAATTCACAGTAAGAAGCATTTTAGTAGAATTTGGATTAAAATAAACTTAAGATTAAACCGCAGCTGTGATTAATTCGGCTGGATGTGCTGGAACGATGTTTTATTAACAAATAAACACGATGTTTGACCTCTGACCTTGAAGGCGGTGACCTCTGAAGGCAGCAGCAGTGAGTCGTCCTGCAGGAAGGCCGAGATCTGCTCCAGGGTCAGCTGGTTGAAGAGCGGTGTCTCTGCAAACTGCACAAAGTTCTCCAGCACAAAGCGGCGGGCGGCGTCGCACACAGGCAGGAGGGCGTAGGCGGCGGCGATGTTCCAGATGTAGACACAGGTCTGCACGTTGAGCTCGGCCAGCAGGAAGTCCACGCACATCTTGAGGAGCTGCGGGATCTGCAGGGTGGCGGCGGCGGACACGGTGCAGCTGATGGTGTACAGGGACATGTGGACGCGACCCAGGTAGGCGAAGGTGATGACATTGGCCAGACCTGCAGATGGGGAGTCACCACATAAACTGAAGAACTTAAGAAAGTTGTTTAGATAAGGAGTGTCATGCATCGGTAGGAGCAATGGATAACTGTTTTATTTAACTGTTTTATTTTAACATTTTATTGCCATTTATACTTGAAAAAACTGATTTTTTTCTGCTTCATAGGATGTAAATCCAATCCAATTTTATTTATAAAGCACTTTAAAATACCCAGCACAGGAACAAAGTGCTGTACAGAAAATAAGTTAAAACAATAGAATAACAGAAAACAGCAAAATAAATAAATAAAAAACATAAAATTAAAACATAAAATTAAAACAGCCCTATGTTAAAACAAAAACAAGATAAAACAGCATCGAATCACCTAAAAACAACTAAAATAAAAAACCAACATCTCACGTGGTGTCAAAGGCCAGGGTAAAGAGGTGGGTTTTCAAGAGTGACTTAAAAACAGGTAAAGAAGTGGCCTGTCTAATCTCTAAAGGAAGCTCGTTCCACAGTTTGGGAGCTGCTACAGCAAAAGCACGATCTCCTCTAAGTTTACGCCCAGTCCTGGGTATCTTCAGGAGCAGCTGATCAGCTGACCTGAGAGAGCGGGTGGGTGTATAAGGCTGTAGCAGCTCAGAGAGATAAGATGGAGCTAGGCCATGGAGAGCTTTAAAAGTAAATAAAAGAATTTTAAAATGAATCCTAAAAGAAACGGGCAGCCAGTGAAGTGAAGCTAAAACAGGGGAAATGTGCTCAAACTTTCGAGTGCCTGTTAAAAGACGAGCTGCGGCATTTTGCACCCTCTGTAGATGACTAATATATAATGCACTGACCCCAATATAAAGTGCATTACAGTAATCCAGCCGAGTGCTAACAAAGGCGTGGATCACTGTCTCAAAGTGCTGCCGTGAAAGAATTGGCTTTATTTTTGCCAGCTGCCTGAGGTGAAAGAAGCTAGATTTTACCACTGCCTTAATTTGATTATCAAACTTCAGATCACAGTCCACTTTGACCCCCAGGTTTGTGACAGTTGGCTCAACATACTGTGCCAGGGAATCTACATACACATTGGGGGTCTCAGTGGAGCTACCAAAAACCATCACCTCTGTCTTTTTATCATTGAATTTTAAAAAGTTAACAGACATCCAAGCCTTAATGTCATCGAGACACTGAAGTAATGGCTGTGTAAGGTATCTGCCTAAATAGTCTGCAGCACGACATGATTCAACAAAAACATCTAAAAGACAGAAAACTATTAACACGCACTCTCTTTTTTTAAGATGTTATTGCTGTAGCATCGGTATAAGAGATGCTGTGATTGGCCATTGTAACAAACTTGGAGGAAGAAGCTGTACATTTGGCCTGGTAACCGTCATGAGGTGCATGAAGTCTGTGGCCAAAGGAGTTTGACTTATGTTGTAAGCTTTATTTGAAGGTTACATGTAAGAATCTAAGCTTTGTCTTAACATGAATTGAACCTACCAAGAGGCGAAAGGGAGGGGAGCTCGAGGCGCTTCATGCTGGGGTCTTTGGCCAGAATCTCCCTGAAGTACTGACTGACTGAGGAGATCACCAGTTTGTGGACATCAAAGGCTTTTGTCTTACAAGCCAACTCCAGATCAGTCAGGAACCTGGGAGGAACAAAGAAGAAGAAAGCTCTAATAAAACTCTAAACTGGTCATTTTCCCAGGTTGTATCGTTCCATAACTGAATTACTGATGTGTTTAATTGAAAGATTCATTAAATGTGTGGGTTTTGCAATGCACTCAATCATAGCTGTAGCCTAAGAAGGTTATATTGTATCATGCTGTTTTGGCGCGTACTGTAAAGTGCCAATAAAAGTTTTTCAGTTCCTTGAAATTTTATTGATGAAATTCTGCCTGAATCTTGAAATTACCCTTGTGTGCCTCAGCAGCCTGTAAACTTAAATTATTGCACAAAAACATATATTACTCTATCACTAACTGAAAGTGTTTTATAGTGTGATGCAGCAGTCAGCATCAAACTAACTTCTCCTGGCGCATCTTGCTGAGCTCCTCCAGCAGGGCGTTGCCGTGCAGGGGTCGCGTGAGCTCGCTGCCCAGGCCGAGGCCTCTCTCTCCGGGCTTGATGACGGGCGGCGGCAGGGGTAGGTTGAGGCTGTTCAGCTGAGCGATGTCCAGAGCTGCCATCTGCTCAATCTTCTTCACCCCGCTCTCCATCACCACAACACCGTCGCCACGGTTCTCCACTTTCAAGGTGGCTGAAACAGCCTCCATGGCGACCTGAGAGATGGTTTCCACGGCAGCCTTCTTCGGACGGGAGGCCTTCTTCTTGGGAGGCATCGTTGGACTGTGGGCGATGTGTTTTTTTTCTTTGTTTTAGTCGATCTTTACTTTAATGACTGAGTTTATTAAATTCACCCACTGAGTAACTTACTTTTACAATAAAATGTACAAACGAGTTGGTTTGATCTTCTTTAGGGGAAAATAAGTGTTCAGTGAAGCAGCCTTGGATCAGTGTTGATAGCTGGGTAGGTTGGTGGTTTCACTCTAACACAGCACACAGCACCTGGAAGAAAACAGAAGCAGAAATTTGGAGTTCACCAACTTGTCCAAGTACTTTGATGTTCAGCCTGGGGGAGCTGATGACCGACCCAACAACCGTCCAGTTGGTCAATGACCAACTTTGCCTCCTGGGCCACAGCTGACCACAGGTTTACAGGAGCTGCTCTTCCCAGGTGCTCTCAAATTCAAGTGCTGACCAGGCCTCAATTTGCTTAGCAAGGAAAACAGCCCTCAGGTCCCTCCCTCACTACCTCGGCAAACACTTTGCCGATCAGCTTTTGGATTATGGTCATTATCAGAGTCAGAATGGATGATCACCTGGGATACACTCATTCACTAACAACCAATCAAATCCACCCCTCAGTCTTCACATCTAGTTTTAAAATGGTGACTCAGCTTGAAGCTTCATGATGTGATTTCCCTCTCTGGTGTAAACAGTCCTGTTACATCATCCCAGTTTCCTTTATAGTTATTGTTATCTGGTATTTCCAGTATTTTATTCTCATACATTTTTTTCATTATTGCTGAAATTTTGTTTAACATCGCAGTTTTTATATTTTGTACATATTGACGAAGCACTTTGGATCCACTTCTTACATTTTCTGTTTACAGTATCACAAAATCCACGAGCTTTTCTTTTCTTTTTTTTTTTTTTTAAATGACATCAGAAACAGCAGTATGCGACATTACGTGATGGCAGAGCTTCAGTTCATCCTTTGTCATTTTTTTTTTTTTTTTTTAATAAATAGGACAGGAATGAGAGAAAGAGGGGGAGAGAAAGAAAGAAAACCAAAGGGGAGAAGAGACGGTGAGAAGGGGGGGGAAGAGAGAGAAAAAAAAAACAAACAAAAAAAAAAAGAACTCCTGGGTCACCTGTATGGAGAAAAAAAACAAACAAACAAAAAAAAAACAAACAGAGGAGACAGCAAACAACAAAGAGCAACATAATAATAGAGAAAACAAAGTACCATCACAATAAACTAGCTAGTCATAGATATCAATATTTACTAAATAATAAACGATATTGTGCAGCACGCAAGATAGACAGCGCACAGTGTGCTTTGAGGCAGCAGCCAAGAAAGCTTTAGTCCGCGTCTGTGAATACCCATGTGTGCATACCTGTGTGGATCAGCATGCTTGCATTCCAAAGGTTTCTCCATGTAATGATCTGCTAGGGAGTGTGGGGGGGCCGCAGCCCCGTCCTCCAGGGTGTGAAGCGGGTATGGAGGAGATCAAAACTCCAGACATCCAGAGGCCCCCAGAACACAAGAGACCAAGGAAGACCAACAGAGGGGCAGCCGCGCCACTGTCCCAGTAAGAGCTGAGGAGAGTCCCAGATGAGGGCTCGCCCAGCAGCCGCGGAGCAGAAGTCAGGGGGAGTTGCAGTGACGCGCCCGTGAGCTCCGCCGGCCCCCAGCTGTGCCTGAGTGACCGAGCCCCAGGCCGAGAGGCCGGGGGCACCCCACCTCCAAAGGGGCCCGAGCGAGCCCCAGGCTCCAGGCCCCGACAAGCGGCCGCCAAGGAGTGAGCCGGTGTGTACCCGGACGCCCACCCCCAGACACAAAGAACCACCAACACACCGACACCTGAGGGAGTCCGCCACCGGCAGGGGAAGTGGTGGTGGGTGGAGATAGGCCTCCAAACCTTGGAGGGCCTGAGATGTCCCCAGAGAGGTGGCGTCTGATACCCAACCTGACATATAGACACAGACATACAGGCACACACAGACACAAACATCCATTCCCACCCTCATGCTCTCATATGCACTCACTCCACACTCAACCAACGTGGAGACAGACATAAAGAGACGCTGTACACACAATCACACTCCCCAAGCGTACTCTACGAACCGGGTCTAGGTACCCTTGCCCCTGGAGGGGGGAATTGCACCCAGACCCAGGTGGTGTTACCCTTTTCCCTGCGGTGGGGAGAGGCAGACCACCCCGACTCCGCAGCAGCAGGGAGGCCCCACACCCCAGACCGCAGTCAGACGGCCAACTCCTCCTACTAGCCCTCCCGCTCCAGCAGGCCGCAGAGAATGGGGGTGGGAGAAGACTCCAAACCTCCCTCCACCCGCTCATTGTAGTGTTGATGCATATGTGTTCTAAGGTGCAATTAAAACCCAGGAGGGCATGGAGCTACCTGCCAAGGAGCAGCAGGTAAGCGCATAGTCCCTCCTGCTAGCCCTCAATGACTAAGTGTATTTAAAATTGAGAGGTGGGCAACGTCGTCAGGGGTGAGGTATACACCCTGATGGTAATTTGGACTCCGTGATTGTGCCCACCCCCAAGATCCTATATGTATGTGTAATGAGAGTGTGAATAATGTGCTTTTCAAAAGTCTCTGTATTATGGTGACTTCAGAATCACTCCCCGCCTACTGACAGATGACCAGTACTCTGACACAACACAACAAACACCGACTGATCATCAGAACCTTTTCCAAATCCCGCAGAGGCTCGCCCGAGGACAAACTCCACGTCTGTAGCTGTGAATGACAGCTGCATGTGTCCTGAGGCTCGGCTCGGGGCGGTGTTTGCGGTTTATAGTGGCCCACTGTTGCACATCACACGCTCCGTATTTCACTCACAAAGCGACCGGGGAATCTTAGTCACGCTCGCAATGAGTCGAGCTCTACAAACTGCCAGAGCAGTGAGGTGACCGAGAGGAGGCGATACATGGATGTTAGAGGGTGTCTGAAATAAACAAAGAGTAGAAATGTTGCATAGGGGACGTCCTGCATATGCTGAAAGCATATAGGTTCAGTTGTGCATGAAGGATGGAGGGTGTCGTCTTGTCTTTTCAGCTGAAAACAGTAACATCTTGTATATTATATGCATAAATGTATTTGTGCAACTGGTCTGGGATATTGTTTACAAACAATTTTCACTGAAAGCTTTCGGATTCTACTTATTCTGGTTTGGTTGGTTATATATCTTAAATCAGGGATGACAAACTCATTTTACATCGTGGGCCGGACTCTCCCCTTTCTGTCAGTGTAAAGAAGTTTGACTGCACATTTAATCTCTGAGAATAATATAAGAATAAGAAGTGCAATATCAACAGCACATCTCAGTTTTTCTGCACGATAAAGAAAAGCTGCTCTGGTAAAACAAAAAATGTATCTGCACGGAGCTTTGGGCCAAAATTGTAAGAAATAAATGTGAAATGAGAACTGATTATTTCTACTGTAGATAGTAAAAAAAAACAACCAAAACCCAGGAACTTTTACATCATTTAATCATTTATCTATTACTTAATAACGTTGGTGTAGTATGAACATCCATTGGGAGAAAAAGCTATAAAAGAAAATATTAGCAATCTTTACTGCAAAGAATCTGTCTGTTTGTGTCTTTTGTCTTTGTGTGGCACTGTTTGGTTCACACTGACAAACACATCCTTCTCTGACGATGCAGGACAAACAACAAATTTCAAATCTTTTGATAAAAACTCCTCATCTGAAACTCGGCGTGTCTGCTTTGTGCTTTATATGCAGCTATTTTCTACATCAGCTGCTGCACTCGTGCGCGATGCAGTGAATGAGCGAAGGTCACGATGACACGGTTATAAATGTTAGTGACACAAACGCAGAGGCCTCCCTGCTCTGTTTGCAGAGTTTTAAAGTGTTGTGGACATGCAGCGATAAACAGAGACGGTGATCTTTGTTCTTGGCTCACAGTTTGTTGATAACGAGCTCTGCCAGTTATAAAACCACACAGCCTTGGAAATAGCAGCTTTGCCCTTGTTGTCATTCCAGAACATGTTCAGTAAGTCCGCATTTCCTTTGTTTAGTGAAGAACTGGGCACAAGTGTAGATTTCAGGAGGGATAAACCATTAAAGCATTAAGAAGCAGAATTTGTCATTTTTGGTGTAACTGTTGCTCTCTTAGCAAAATAATCTGCAAAACTTATGAACGTGTGCTTGCACAACGACTGGACGTAGTAAGGTTTAATATGTTAAAATATATGAGCTTATTTCTAACATGTTATTAATGTGATTTAAGCTTTTTTAGATGGTGTAAATTAATGATGTTGTCTCTCTGCCTCCGTTATGTTTCTCATGCTTCCTTTGCTGCAGAATGTGGCTGATCTAAATCGTTAACAACATCCTCTGATGCGACCACCAGTGTTACTGTATCTGTAATCTGATGCTGTCAAACCTCTCAGCTCATCAAAAAGACGGCTCGGTTAACTTCTAGCCTCATGGAAAAAGTATTCCTACACCCACAACTCAAACATAACTGCAGTGAAACCACCGAGACCACAGACGTGATTCACCGCTCTTTCCACCCTCCTCCCTTAAATAGCGCCTTTGGGCTCCACATAAGGACGGGCAATGGTGGGAGATGGGATAGTACAGGACGGAGCAGCAGCTGTTGTTGGTGTCATATGAAGAGGAGGAGCTCAGAGTTACAAATGGTCACTTGGAGTGTTGCAATCCCTCCTGAAACAGTTGAAACAGTAGCGTTTAGCCGACTGCTAAGCTGCTGTATAACCTCATACATCAGAAGAAGAAGAGTGAAATCACTCCACAGACTTTCGGATCTGTGAGTCTATACAGGGTTTCTGTGACTGTGACCTTGGCCGCTCCCCTTCAGTTTGATGGTAACAGCAACGCAGAGCCATTAAAACATGAAGCATCAGCAGAGATATGAAGACAAAACCAAACGTAAATGTAGAAAATTGAAAATTTACAGCCTGATCTTAAAAGATATGCAAACTTTTACTTATAGAAATTTCAAATAAAGTAAGAATTTCTTTTTCAGTCCCATAAAAATCGCATAAACATGGCACAGAGGCCCCAAGGGGTGCACGATGAAGTGAGATTAGTGGCTCAGCGGGCTATTTCAAGCTTAAAGTCAGAGTTTTCAGTGTCTTTGTGCCTGGCTAAATCACAGCAGTAACATATGCTGAACACAGAACCTGGTCAAGAGCAGGTTATGTTCACAGTTTAAAATCGTCTGACAGACCCAGGTATTCACTAATTCTTTTATTTAAAGCATGATGTAAGTGCAATACAGATTCTTCAAGCTGGTAATCGGAATATTGATTAAACCCAAACTGAGTGCGAGTCTCTTTCACACTGCTGCATCTGCCAGAGCACAGAACACACACCAGGAATACCTACTTCTGTATCTGCTGGCAAACTAAAGCGATTTCCACGTCTCCTTATCAGAGCTCTAAGTCTCAGATATAAACAGCAGCACTGAGGGCGCACTCTGCCATAACATAAATAAACAATAAAATGTTTATTTTACCGCTCAGTGCGATAAATCACCAGATTTAACCATTTTCTGTGACTTAATCTCTTTTTGCAACGACTATGCATTTTAATGATTTTTATCACCATTTTATTATTATGATCATGTGATAATGGAAGCCTAACAGGGAGAGCTGATAAGCACCGTCATACCTGTTAACTCCAGCTGGGATTTCAGGTTTTGTCAGTTAACACAAGGAAAGTCTGTCTTATAGCATACCATGGTTCATTAATTCTAATTAGCAAAGGTGACAATGCAACAGCTGGTTACTGGTCCCAACAGCTGTCAGTGAAGGTGGCCACGCCCCTCAGAGAGAAACTATCCACAGAAAACTGTAAGCAGGTTTATTCCTGCTGTGAAGCTGGATGTTTTAACCTGAAGGTTTATGGGGACTCAGTTTAGGAGCAAGCCTCAAGTGGCCGTAAGAGGAACTGCAGTTTTTTTTTATCACATTCAGGCTAATCAACGCCTGCTATTTAGCTAAATCTGATTAAGCACCTTTTTCTTGGTTTACACAATTTTATGCTCATGGTTGAACACCGGACAGTTTTTGTTCTTCCTCATAAGACAAAGCCTACATCCTAAATCCTAAAGGGAAAAAACGTCCACCGGTATTTTAACCTAACTAGTTTAGAAGAGTAGCTTCAGTCTCTGCAGGCTACTGAATTTCATTCCCTTTCAAAAGTTAAACACAGTGTAGTTATTTATACATTTGTCTACCATATGAAAGATCCCCACTTCAGTCCATGGAGGATACACAAATCCCTTTGAGGTTGAATCAGGAAGGGAAAATCAGCCAAATCCTCTGTGGTGACTCCATTGAAAGAGGAAGCAGCTGAAAGTAGCCTAGCTTAAATGTTGAAGCATTACTTAAATGCATGTTTTACAAGTGTAATTTACTAAATGTGGCCTGTCACAAATATTAATAAGCCCACTCTCTTTCATATAAATGCATCTGGAATAAAAAAAAAGCCACTAGCTGACGCTGTGCTCTCGTAGTTTAAACATAAATAAATCCATCTATCATTTCCTTTAACATGTAACATCTTTAAAATCAAGATTTCAGACAAACTTGCTAACGAAGTGATTCAGTGCTGTGAAAATAATCTTTGCTCTGTGTGGGTCAGCTGTCACAAATATCTGGGACCAAGGTTAGAGGTGTGAGCAGCTGCTCCGTCATCCACCGTACTGGGAACCAGACCTCCACCCCCAGCTCCAACCACCAACAACAACAAATATACCTCTTTCAAAACAACAAGATTGAGCATTAATCAGTTTGAGTTCAGGTGTTATCACAAAAACTGTGAGAAGATCCTGCCTTCTGTGGTTAAATAAAAGCTCTGGACTAAAGCGGATCAGCCCATATGTGTAATAGATTACTCTGAAAGTTATTAATGTAAACATGCAGCCGAACACAAATAGAGTTCAGTTTGAATCGCTGCCAGTGATCACATGATCCATCTGTGGGCTGATTATTTTCTTATTTACAAACATAAACATTTTTAACATTGTTGCCCATTTCAGCTTCAGCTCTGCTTTTCTTTGAATTTGATTATTGAAGTTATGGAGCTGTAATGAGCCTCACAGTTTCTTCTCTGCAGTCTAATAGATGTTTGTTTGTGTCTGGTGGAAAAGAAAAATACATCTTAAATGATGTTGAAAACACTTTTTAACTGTATTAATTTGCTGTTGCCACACGTGCTTTTTCACCTGAAGAAATAGGAACTATTTTACTGTGAAATACAAGGAGGAGGCTGGTAATCTAAGCACTGGAGGTCCAGCTTCAGCTCTGAAATTTTATTTTTAAACCTTGAGCTCTGTGCTCCTGTGAAGCTGCTCTGAGTGTGTCGCACTTCTCAAAGAAGCACAAATTTTGTCCAATAATTGTCACTCTGCAGAAAACGAGCAGCGTCTTTTCAGTTAAACGTGTAAGAGCTGCACAACACAAGCGCAGTCTACAGATTCTGATTTTCCGAGTGTGTTTATTGTTCCTTTTTGTTGTTTTTAAACTTGATTAGAGATGTGTTTTCAATCAGCAGTGATTCAGGAGTGAAAAACTACTTATGAGAGGGAAAAAAACTCTAATGTGCCAATTTAAAAAAAACAACAACTATGTATTAAGTGTGAATTTATCTGCTGCCCTTTGTGACTGGATCACAGTGTGGGAGGTTTAGGAGACGGAGAGCACCTGTCGATGAGGAGGAGCAGCAGCACTCCTCACATCCACAGTGAACACACACAATTATTCTCTCTGGCATAAAGAGCAGCTTAAGTCAGCAAACTTTCATTTATTAAAGTATAATTTTGAATTAATAACTCATATATAAATGCTCTGATTATTTGCTGTTTGATGCTCAGCAGGAAGTGACTGATTTTAGAGCAATTTCACCGATCAGCTGCTTGCTATAGTCTGAAACATCGGCGTTATTTACAGAGTTAAAACTGGTCGTTGATATTGTTTCCACGGACAGAAATAGAAAGCCATCTGATTCATACCTGAATTGTTTGGGAACAACCGTCACACACAGTCTTCTCCATAGTGTGCGTGGAGAGGATATCCCTAATCTGGATTACACATAAACAACACCTTTATACAGACATCTACAGTGTCTGTGTGTAAATTCTGCCTCATTTGTTGCCGGGTAAACCTATTTATCTGGTCTCTCACAGCCTTCAGCTCTCATGTGCGAATTATAAATATTGATGTGAGAATTTCACACGTTTGTTCTTCTTCTTACAAGCTAGAATCTTCTGTTTGTTTCACTTTGTTTGAAATCTTGATCACAAATTTGCCCGTGCTGGAAAATCCAATCAAACTTTTTAAACCAAGAGTCTCAAGAAAAGGCGATCAGCTCGATGTAGAAATGGTTGCATTTATAACATTCATCGTTAAATAAAGAAATTAGTCAATAGAGAAAAGATTCAAAGCTGCTGAGGTCTTACCTGAGCTACAGAGACAGGTGGGCTCATGCTGTTTTCATGCTTGGGCTCCACAACCAACTACAGGCTCACATACTGTGACAGTAATAATAACCCATAATAACTGTGTGCTATACTTTGTGCTATACTGCGTTTATGTCACCTGTACCTGTGCAGCATAAATCCACACGACACAACAGCAGCTCCCGGCTTCTATCACCTTTCACATGTGGCTGCATTCCTCTGCTTATCTCATACGGGTATTTATAGAAGCTGACCAGCACTACAGGCGTGTGTGTGTGTGTGCTCTAACACCCCCTGCGGTACAGTAATATTCCAGCAGCAGCTTCTTCACATTGTTTCCACTCAACAGTTAAATATAAAGATTAGAATAAATTCTAGTTTTTATGATAATAGCATAATTTCATATTGAGATAATTTCATATGTGTTTTGTTTTTATTTCACTTTAATAAAATCTCCTCAACATGCTGTTAAGCATTGAAATTAAATGTATTTTACCTCTTTCTCTGGCCTCGCTCTTGCTCTTCTTCTCTTCCTTTTCGTCTTCTTTCACCGTCTTTCTTTGTTCTGGGTGGTTGTTCACTCACAGGTTCCTCTTAGCTCCGTCCCTCTGTCCTCTGTCCATCTGCAGCAGTGCTGTGTGTGTGTGTATGTGACTGTTTGTGTGTCAGTATCAGGGTCCCCAACAAAGCTGTAACATATGATTCAACCCCCCCTCAGACCCTCCTCTTTCGTTTCCCTTCTCCAGCATCCACCTCCATTTCCAAATACAGGCACCCCCTCATCACCCCTCCCCTCCTAGAATAGAATCCATAACAGGCCTGCTCTCTTCTCACCACCCTCCCTCCTTTGGGACCTCAGGGTGTCAGGTGTTAAACTTGGCTTCTCTCTTGTGTGTCTGTTTTCTTTGTTAGTTTGTTGCTCAGCTTTTTCACACCAGCAAACAGGGTTAGCATGGCTCAATAGTTATTTTATGATTACTGCAAACATTAAGTTGTCTAGTGTTTAGTGGATAGTAATAAATGTGCCTGGAATTTAAATGCAACAAAAACTGACAACTGGAGTCATGCACAGAATTGACATCATATAAAAATATCACCTGTGTTGTCTCACGTAAACATGCACTCAATAAATATCAGCAATTCAAATCCAAACAAACCAGACAGCTACAGGTTTGTGATTCCTGATGAGATGCTTGGATAATGCAGTGGTTCACATATCACATAGCAAGCAAATGACTCCTGGTTTGATCCCAAGAAAAGACACATATCCTCTTGGCGTATGTCAGGAGGGCAACTGGTGTAAAAAAAAAAAAAAATCTGCCAAATCAAACATGTGAAGCTAACTGCTGTGGTGACCCTTTGTGAATAAGGAGGTAGCTGAAAGTAGCTTTCCTTTGTATAAAAGAATAAATTAACTGTAAGTCAACCAACACTCTAGTTTTAGGAATGAATCTTATGACATAACTCTGAGGAAAACATCCAGCTCCAAGTTATCGCATAGTCAGTGATACCAATACATTTAACGTGGAAGACATTTGTGACTTTTTACACAAGCTCCTGGAGACGCTACAGTATATGCAAGTGCATTCAGAAATGTTGAAGCTGGTCCCCTGGAAACAATTGTTGATAGAGGAATTCAATGAATGGGTGTTCTTGTTTTAAAGTGACCCTTCCAGTCAGTCTGTGGTTGACAGCATCTCTGCTTTGTCTGTGCTTATGAACATTTTTTATGTTACTTTAGTGAAGCTTAATCTGTTTGGGGGTATGGTAGCCAAACTGAATAAGATGGGGTGAGTTTACGCCATAAGCTTAGTTTTTTATGTTCATTTTTTTTTTGTGGAAAACAAACTAATACTTTTATAGTAAGTTCACTTTATTGTGTTTATTTTGCTTTCAGATTGTTTTTAAATCATTAAGGGGTAATAAATAAATAAATAATTCTACATCTTAAATGAATGTACGTGTTGAATTACGTTTGACTTATGTTTTGTTTTTGTTTTGTTTTTTTCTTCCTGGCACTGGGCTTTTATTTTTTAAACTCCGTCGTCCCAGGTACCGGAAGTCGCCTCGTTTCTTCCCTTTCTCTGATCGGTCTGGATCAAACCGTTTCCGGGCGACAGGGTACCAGCAGTAAACATGGCGGAGGAACTGCTGGAAACAGTGGAGAGACTTCAGTCCCGGCTCCAGGAGAACCAGGAGCCCCGAAAGGTAACGGCCCAGCAGGTCGACACGGACACATTTGGTGGTCGGCACCGATCGTTCCGCGAAACGTGACCGACAGACGTGAGGAAGCCGCGGTCACGGCGACGGCTCCCAGAAAGTCGTAACGTTTTTTAAATGCTGCGTTCACGGCTCGCTCTCCGACTCTGTCTTCTCACATTTCTCGGTTCAGACTGTGATAATGAAGCATCAGCAGTTTCCTGAAGTGGCAGCTTTATTTGCAACACAATGCTAATCTAATTCATTTGCAGAGTATTAAATTAGCATTGGGATAACTGTATGATAAAGAAAGTATTTAAAAAAGACATTAGGAGAATAAGATCAACAGTTCACATTTCTAATACTTCTCATCATTTCTACATGTTGAAATCATGATATAAACCATAGTTGTACTGTAAATATCTCCACTGTCTGTTGCTGTGTACAACAGATGTTTGGGATTATGATTTGGGTGTAATTTATTATAGGGATAATGAAAGTATACACCAGGGAAATCATACCTGCCACTAATCTGACACTGATTCTGGGCATTGATGTGTTTGGTATATAAACAGTTACTCTTGCCTCCTTAAACCAATATAGCTAATAGGATTTCCATTTCTCACTCATGTGTGAGGCTGCAGCTTCAGCTGTTAACTAGGCCACTGAGGAAGACTCACTCTATAGGTCCCTATAATGACAGTCCTCTGTAGATATTGGGGCAGGTGTCTGTCAGTCAGGAAATTCAACATGTTTTAACACTACAATGCTTATGACAGTTCGTCACTCATTCAAGTGAGTTCTTCAGTCACTCAGTGAAGCAGAGACTGAAAAAGTCACTTGAATGACAAAACATTTCTCCCACTGAAAACGCCACATCCAGATTAACAGAGTCAACTTTCAGGGATTTTATTACCTGGAAGATTGAGCATGCATCAGGTCATTTACTTGTTAACAGAAGCTGCATCTGTGCCAGTCGTACACATTTACACATTTCTAAAATGCAACTTATTGAGTAATAGATTAACAAAAGCTTTTGGCATGGTGTCGTTCATATTTGTGATTTTTTTTACTGTGTCATGCAGAAAACACCAAATTCCCTAAACAGCTCTGCATTTTTAAATCTTACCTCATCACAGTAAGAACAATTCACACAGCCTGTCGTCTCCCTGGATGTTTTAAAATCTGAATCTTTTTTTTTTTCAACCATTTATTTTCAGTTATAGCAAGTAATTGTAATATATTTATATATTGTAATATATATTGTAATATAATTAAACTTATTTAAATTAGTCATACACATTGATTATATAAACTGAAAATGTCATGACCCTCTGTAGCCCACAGAATTGTGGGATTTATTTCAGAGATAGGATACATTCAATTTAAAGTGTGAGTGATACCAATATCTGATTAGATAAAAATACAATATTCTTTTATATATCTAGATATTTCTAATCTTTAAAACACACAAAACATAAAGAAATTTCCCTGACATCAGCCACGTTTGATTATTTATTTACTTGTTTGTTGTATTTGTCTCCTGTTGCCAGCAGGGAAGCTGCAGAGCACCCTCTGGTGGACAAACTATGGAACATCACAACTAATAATATGGTTGAATGGTGTTTCTCCCATCTCTTTACTTTCTTAACTTTCATTTATTGACCATTGTAAATTCAGACACCGATTCAAACACTGCAAATAGCTGATATTGGCTAAGGGATCGGCCAGGCTCTAGTTAAAATATATTAAAAATAAAAAGCTGATCATTTAGTAAATCATAATTATGTAGCAGTGTTTAAATTGATATTTCAGGGACCTTTAGGGACTTTAAATGAAATGCAAATGATTGAATAAAATGTAAATGCATGTTATTTGGCTGTTTAGCTGAATCGTTTGGCCAGTTTGGACAAGACAATATCTGGGTATTTATTGCTAAATGACCATTATCTGTTATTGCATCAATTCAAATTGTAGAGAGGCATTTACCGTATTTATGTGATTTATTATTGTGTCTAACGTAATCTTCTTTTTTTTAAATTTATCTTAACAACAGTATTTCAGAAGGGCGTCACCACAAACACAGTCGTTTCTTAGTATCTCAGTGTGTTCCGACAGCCTGTGAAGGCACCGTGTGGGACGTCACAGTAATTAAGGGGTTTTAACTTGTTATAACGTAGTTGTTTAACCCTACATTTTCAGCTCAATGTAACGATTGTCAGCTCGTTGTTAGTACATATGGATTTATTATCTGCCTTTTATCGGAGCAGCTGCACCAAACACGACATATTTTACCCGAAAACCAAACTCGAAGCTAGAGCATTCGTTAGCCGTTCAGCTAGCTAACGTTAGAAAGTAGTGACAGCTCAGCGGCGACAGGCCTCTGAGATTTACCCGATTCTGGTTAACTGGAGCTGGGCTCCTACTCATGTCCAAACCCGGAGTCTATTGTTAAAGAAAACTGGAGATAAAAGCGTGTAAATGGTGACACACGGCCTCTTGGCTTCGCCTTTGTTTACTGCTGGTGTGTAACAAAGCAGCGTGGATGCGTGTGATGCGTTTGCTGAGCACAAACAAGCTGCACAAGTGAAGCTTTAACTGCAAAAGAAGACGCAAAAATCAGGAGGGAAAAGGTTTTCTAACAGCTCTGCCACGTTAGGCCACCTCATCCTTTAGCAGTGATGGCGCAGAGCTGAGCGCAGATAGTGTGAGTCAGGCAGCAGCTGCAAGTTTCATATGAAGCAGGTCCACGGAGCAGATGGAGCCTCTCTACCGAGAAAATCTCAGAGAGGAAATGCATGAAAATCTGCTTTAACGCCCTGTTTACTTTTCCAGTTTTAATATATAATGAATTGTGATGTACCAGTTGTTTAAGTGACTCGGACTTTGCAGGACAAACAAAAACACAAAGCCTTGCCACTGGGTCCCAAATAATGCAAACCTAATAATGCAATCATGTAATCAAGGCGCACTGAATCTTATCCCTGCCTTTATCTCATCATGCCTGACTGTAACAGACCGATTGCCTTTAAGACCCTCTGTAGTCGCCTTCAGCTACATCTCAGACTTTTTTTTTGAACCGTTTGCAGCAGTACCTTGAAATCCTCGGGCAGAGGACTTATGTCTTCTCCAGAGGCTCGGTTGAAACCTCAGAATCTGTTACTGAACATGGAAAAGGTTGAAAATGGAGAGTTAGTTTATTTCAGACATGGAAAAGTAATATTTTAAGAGGTTACCGATCCAAATACAAAGACTCAAAAGCAGTCAGCTCGTTACAGTCTGACTGGTCAGGAACCAGGCAAACTAAAGACAACAGAAGAATAAATATTGATGGGCGACAAAATGTTTTAAAAATTGATACATTAGAAAAATTGAGAATAATTATTTGAAAATAGCTTAGAGTCTCATTGCATTTCATTTTAGATTCTTTTGAACTGATTCCTGTGTTTTCCTTTACATAAAGGAAAAATCCTTTATGTAAAAAAAAAAAGGATTTTTCCTTTTTATTTTTCCTTCTAAACTGATCTTGGAAAAAGTGCAAATTGAGGCATGAAATGTAGGAAATTAATTGTTGAATGCTCAAAATTTCCTTGAGTTTACCCTAGCTTCCCCGGTTTATTGTTTTTTAATGTAATGTGTTTAATTTAAATGAAATGTTTTTGAGATGTTTTAGTTGGTTTTGCAGTCGTTGAATGGTTGTGTTCAGTGTTCAGACTGTTATTACAGCTGCCGTTCTATGGGATAACATCTTTGGGTTTCAGTAGGGATCCATCTGTAAATGTGTCGACCTTTATTTAAACTAGAAATAGTGCGGGACATTTTTAAGGCAAGCACAAAAGGGTAAATCATCTCGTGTTACTTGTGAAGACTCTGCAGACGTTAAAGAGAAAAGTTAAGAATAAATATTTCAAATTGGCACAGGAAATATACCCTGCTTCTTCATTTTATGTTTTTCTTATTCACTATGACAAAATAACAGGAAACCGCACAAATGTATGAATAAAAATTCATCACCCATGATTCTTTACTCATTATCCAGATGCACTCATTCCAGTGTATGTTATATTAAGGGTGACCGCATGTCCTACTTTTTACCTGGGCCTGTACAGCATATCAGCCCTCCACCCATCTAAGGTATTCAGACAATGTCCCACATTTTAATTGGCTCTGCTGAGTCTCAAAAGGAGGTGTTGTGTGGATGCATCCCTGCTGAAACCTAAAGATGATTAGCATCTGAATCCTCTGTTTTTACTGGGAAATAAAATGAAAAGACAAAAGTGTACAAAGACAAAACCCCCACAAACTTTAGCTCTTGTATATGCTCATAAGAAATTCCTCACATGGTCAATGCCAAACCAGTGCCAAAGAATTTTAGACTGCTAGTAAATACATTATACATTAAAAAGCGACACAAGACGAGCAAATCTCTTCCAGTGTGGATGCAAATTTAGGCCTCTGAAGGTTCTTATCTGTATCATGCTACGATTACATTATGTTGCCTAGCAGTCACCTGTTAACAGGCCACAACAGTCCCAGCAAATTTACTGCTGTTGTTACAATTCCTTATAAGGATTGTTTTTATGAAACACTTGTGTATATGCTTAAACCACAGGTGTCAGGCGGGCCACACTACAGCTCAATTTAATATCACGTGGGTCAGACCACTTATACAGCTGTATAAAAATCCGCCTTTATTTTAACGTAAAGAAGTTCTAAATACATTTAATTAGCTGTCTTATGTGTATTTTAGTACAAAATAATAAAGTTTGTGGTCTTTCCATTTTTAGTCCTCACACTTCACAGTGTTCACTGTCCAAAGCCATTCACTGGGCTAGTTGGGACCAGGTTAGTTGAGGATGAGCTCTCAAAGTTTTTGAAAATTTTAAAGCAGGTTTTATGTGTGAAAACAGTAACAGTGGGCTAATTAGAAGCTTTAGTAAAGTTAACAGTTGTAGCTGATAAACAGGCGCAGCGTGAGCTGGTGGAAATCCAGCCTGGGCTGCTGCTGTGTGTCATAGAAGCACCTCAGGTTCAAATGGATCTGCTGGACTTTTCCACTGCAAAGCATGAAGCACAGCAGCAGCCAAAGTCACAGCGATAATCATCATATCTTCACGTGTTCAGTATCAGGCTGAGCTCACGACCAGCAGAGCCCAACCCTCATGTAACGAGCACTAAATGCAGCATCAGGTTATTCCTTTAACTGTACAACACCAACACGCCAACTCTTCATGTGGATTAAAACAAAGGCAGGAATAATCTCCTCTGTCACCTTTCGGGGGCTCAACAGTAATATTTACCAAAACAGCAGCTTCAGTAACTGTTTTAGGAAAATAAATTTAAACAAACTCATTCTGCTTAATTTCAGCTCTATATTTTTATTGTTGGACTCAACCAGAGTAGCTTTTACACGGTTCTTGATTCAAAATAATTTATCTTACACTCTGTCTCCCTTAAGTCCAACTTTCTTGTGATTGACTGTATCTCACAAACAAAAGGTTTGAAGAACAGGTGGTCACGTCTGCAGTATTTGAGTCTTTGGCTTCGTCTAATATGAACAACCATCACTGTAACATAAAATAAGGAAAGGCTCTGTGGTGGAATCGGGACTCTTTCTCCAAATGATACATTTTTGTTTTTCCTTTCTTTTTATTTCAGCTGCTGAAGACTCTGAAAAGACTCGGGGAGCTTCCTATGACTGTGGACATATTGGTGGTAAGGATGTGTTGCTTCATCATCTCCAAACTGTCGATGCAAAAATCAGAGGGAAAATATTCTAGATAAATGAGTGGGACAGCAAGTTGACAGCTTCCCTCCTGAACTTGTTTCTGACCAGTTAAATCGCTTGCCTGGAGCTGCCAAAGCATGACTGTTAAATCTGGGAATTTCTCTCGTAGGAAACTGGAGTGGGAAAGGCTGTGAACTCCTTCAGGAAACACGAATTAGCTGGAGAGGTGGCAAAAAATCTCGTAGCCAAATGGAAGAAACTGGTTCCTCAGTCTGGAGACAGGTATCGGCTGCACACCTCTGCCTCGACATGCATGACTTTAGCTCTCATGTGTCTGTACGCTGTGTGCTCTCTTTCTGCAATGGTCGTATGTAACGATGACTTTTCAGGACAGAAGATCCAAACCTTCAAAATAAAACCCCAAAATTAAATGGCGTCATCTGCAAAAACTGAGTTCTGTCTCCATCTTTCTTCCTCAGACCCAACAGCCACGGCTCCAGATCTCACACACAGGCTCGAGGCCATGACGCGAGCGGCAGAGGAGACCATAAACGTCCCCGAGAGCCCTCGCCTGAGGAAGACCGCTCCTACGTAGAGGAGGAAGAGGAGGAAAGAGGTTACCACACCAACTATTCGCCCTCACCTCCTCAGCACGACCAGTACAGTCCCCCACAGCGAGGAGGGTATCACTCAGACGAATACGAAAGCCCTGAGCCCGAACCTGAACCCAGCCCGCCACCACCTCCTCCCCCTGTTTCCCGCAAAGACGTCCGCCACACCAAACCAAACAAGGAGCCGAGCAAGAACCACCACAGCGACCGAAACCGAGACGAGGAGCGGCGGCAACGCCACGCACAGACGAATAGCGATAGAGAAGGCGGAGGAAGTCAGGGGAAGAAGCGAAGCGGAGACCGAGAGAGACATCAGAGTCCGGTACAGAAGGCTGCCAAACACAGCAAGAAGTCAACCACGCATGACAGCAGGAAGGAGGAGAAGAAGAAAGGAGGAGATGAAGGTGAGTTCGATACTTGTTATTAATCTCGATCTCTCTTCCACAGCATGTCTTTTGTCCTGTCTTCCTACCGGTCGCAGCAGATGGCCGCCCCTCCCTGAGCTCGGTTCTCCTGGAGGGTTCTCTTCTGTTAAAAGGGAGTTTTTCCTTCCCCCTGTCATTAAAGTGTTTGCTCATAGGGGGTCATATGATTGTTGGCTTTTTCTCTGTATGTATTGTTGTAGGGTCCACCTTACAATATAAAGCGCCTTGAGGCGACTGTTTTTGTTATTTGGCGCTTTATTAATAAAATTCACAAGAGCTACAGCCCCTGCCTATGTAGGCAGCTGCCCCCAACCACTACAGGTAACAATAACCAGCTGCTCGAGTAACTGATAGCAGTGGTTAATCTAAAGATAACAGAAGAAAAAAACATCTGCAGAATTATGAGGACTTTAAAACAGTTTAAAATCAAAACATCTGCAGCTCGCTGAGACAACTTCCTGTTGCCTTGCTTGTGGGCGCATACAGGTGACTGCATCACTCGAGTCTCATTTGAATAACAAATTAACCTTTTAAAAGCAGTTGACCAGTCTTTTTAATCTTTAAAAGACTGCAGTCAAATATCAGGTTCACAGAAAAAAATGTTCATGTTCCACTCAAGATCCCAGTTTATCTAAAGATACCAAACATGTCAGAATTAATTTGTTACATGTAGCCTGAATAACAATTTAAACTATAACTACACCATCTTCTCCTCACTAAAAGCCCATAAATGTCTTACTGAAAGATAATCATCTTCTTGTTGTACTGTGTAATGTTTTACTTTGCTATGAAGGAAATAAGCCGTGAGATTTAGGGGCACTTAAATAATCTTCTTTCTGTCATTTAACTCTTGATTTCTGGTACTTATACCACAGCCAAAACAATTACTATAGAAGGTTAAAGGCAATCATTGTGTGGTCATTTGTGCAGCTCTGTGCAACAGGAAGGTTGTGTGTGTTTTATCAGCTTGGATCAAGAAATATGGCCACAACACAGAGTGACTTCCTGTTCTGAGGAACTGAGCGATCGTAGAAACAGCACGAGAAACTCCTCTGACAGGAAGTGACAAAGTGAAATTTTCAAACTGTTTTCTTGTTTGGTTCATTAACCACAGCATGCATGTGTGAATCAGAAGAGGAGTGTGTGTTGTTTGGTGATTGAGTAATTAGTTAGTCACTAGTAATTAGGAGTTAACAATTTTTATAATGTAATAATAATTAAAACTTCACTTATGAGGAGGCTGTAACGGTCCGTTGTGCTGGAGGGAACGGAGCGTGTCGATTTACCGGTCAGTCTGCATCCTCACCCTCACCTATAGTGATGATCGTTGATGCAATCAGCAGAAATGAGTTTCATCTAAAGGATGCCTGGGCTCTACGTTAGAGATCGGACAAGGAGACGCTGTTCCTCCACATCGACAGGAGCAAGATGAGGTGGTTTAGGCATCTGACTGGGACGCTTCCTGGACGCCTCTTAGGTGAGGTATTCAGGCGTGTCGGTGTTGGTGATGTCACTGTTGGTGCTCTTGCAAATGGCGGTGCGTACAAAAAATTATGGTTATGTCAGTTTGTCATGCACCTCTCGGTTTTTAGCTCATCTGGCCAATAAAATAGAAACGCTTATGCTGTGGCGAGGCACCCGTCTGTCTGTCCGTTCACAAGAATCACTCCTCCTCCTCAGGTTTGAATCTAGTTTACACAGAGTGGTCACCTAATGGGTCTTCACAGACATTGTGCTCAAAGGTCCAGGTCATATTTGTTGTTTTGTGAGCAGTAACATGTGAATTGTGCTGCACCGTTAGCCAGATAGGCTACTACGTCGTTCCGATTGTGGCTTGAACCTCCAGACAAGATTTCTGATTTCTTTGCTTCCTGCCTTAAATTCTACTCTTATAAAAGTGCTGATGTCCATAAATCCAAAATAAAATCCTGGATTAAAGTCTTTGTTTTATATTTGTCATTTGTTGAATATTTTAAGAGAAATTAATGCAGTATAATAAATTATGATCTTCATCTTTTAGGGCGACCACGAGTGCCGAAGGACTCTCCACCTAAGGAGGAAGAAGAGGACTTCGAGGTGCCCACCATGTCCTTCGAGTCCTTCCTCACATACGACGCCCCGACGTCTGTGAAGAAGAAAAAGAAGACACCGTCAGCTTCATCTTCATCGCACAGTCGGCCGTCTCACTCCTCCTCGTCAACGTCGTCTTCCCATCGCACACGAACACCTCCACCTGCATCCTCCTCTTCGTCCTCTTCTTCTTCCAAAGCGCGCAAGGCAAACGGCGCTCAGAGTACCAAGAGGACGCATTCGGGGACAGCGGTGACGACGCCATCGAGAAGCAAGGAGGTACCGACTGTTTTTAAACATGTTATTTATCTTTTTATTTAACCAACATAGAAAATAAGCAAAATGGGGAAATCTGTCAGGTCTGTGCGATGCCATGATCTGTTCAGCTATTGTAAAGAAACTCCTGCTTAACACTGTGAAAAGGTAAAACTAGACCTCTAACAGGTGTTAAATCGTCCTTAAGGATTCAATTCAATTCAATTTTATTTATATAGCGCCAAATCACAACAAAAGTCGCCTCAAGGCGGATGACTTGGAGAGTAGAAGAAAATGACCCAGAGCAGATTTCTGATAGCATCGATGAGCATTTTTTTAATTTCAAGCATGAGTCAGTGTTTAAACCGATGACTCAGCTTTAGTTTTCAGGGTGTAAACGTACTTTTCTAACCTTGGAGTGAGCCGTAACTCAAGCTCCCTCTGTGAGCGTCTTCTGCAGCTGTCAGAGTTTTTTCAGTGAGGAAAACTGCAGCTGACATTTGTGTAGGGTTCCTTCTCTTTATTGATAAAGACCGACAGTGCAGAGGGTTCATCCACTCATTGTGACATTAAAGGCTCTGCAGTGATTGTAGAACTTGCTGCTTGCTGCCGTCGGTTTTGCAGTTAGAACTCTGATGGTGTCATGTTGGTGAAAACATCAGATCCGTGAGATGCCTTTAGCCTTTAGTTTTGCTTTTATCTTGTGGGATTTTGTTTCCTAGCAACAGTTGATAACTCCGGTGTCAAGGTGATGCAGAGAGAAGCAGAAAGTAGAAACACCAACCACAGATTGCAGATACAACATAGGTGTGGCCTCCGGGTCTGAAACGTGAGGCCTGCACAGGAGTGCTTTAAACCTGCATTGTTCATTATAACAGCCAGCAGGGTGCGACTCCTCTGGTTGCAAGAACATGTTTAACTTTGTAAAATTCTGTGGGAAAATTACCTATAAGCCCACATGGTTTATGACTTCAGTAAACACTTTAATGATTCATTTATGGCCTAAACCGCTAGTTTAAGGTCTTATTTAATAAAAAACGTTCCTCATTTTGTAAATTATGATGCAACTGTGAGAAATACAGATGATAAAGCAGAGAAATGCAAACAAAGGTCAGTCCATGTTTATGCTATGCTGAACTAACCGTGTACTGGAAGAGCTTCATATTCAACATAAACAAATAAGAGTGTCAAAAGCATCTTGTGCAAGTGTCAAATGTTGGACAATATTAATACGATTCATTTCAAACTTATTTATATAGCATCAATTCTCAATAAGTCACCTCAGGGTGCTTTTATATTATAACGACCCTATGTTATTAGAATGAAAACTCGATAAATAAGTCAATCTTCGAAAAACAGACACTTGGTGAAAGTGGGGAGGAAGAACTCCATTTTTAATTAAAGGAAGGAACCTTCAGCAGGGACAGTGAGAGGAAGGTATCGGCTGCAACAGTTGAAAGCTGGGTCTCCAGCTGGAATAAAGCAGTTTCCAATGAAAGCGTTCAGTTTAAAAGCTTGACGTCAGAGCATCAGGTCAGCAGCACAACCAGGGGGATGCTGTTGTGTTTTACTGACATTCACAAGGTTCTGCAACATGAGTTTGTCAGACTGAAATGTTCTTGATTGTTTGAGAGAGAAGGTTTAGCAGAAATGACCTTAACTGTGGAAACTCTTGGCCACACAAACACAATCTTTACCTCCTACCTCCCTATGAGTTCATCTATTTCCCCAAAATAAAAACAAAGTGGATGTTTTACAAAAGCAAAAGGATAAAGAGCAGCTCGTGAAACCATCTGAATGTGAACAAGAAGACGACCTTAAACGGGGGATTGGCCAAATCTTGAACTTGTTGAACTCTTCTCTTTCTGAGTAAATCCCTCACTTTGATGAGCTGTTTCCACATCACTGCATCCAGTTACTGTGCAGGTTTAGTATCCATCTCATACCCCAGGACCAGCATTCATTTTAGAGTTGTGCTTCTTCTTCTGTCATATTTAGATTTTCTTTTATTGAGGTCTTGACTTTTGTTTTTATTTTTTGTTTAATTGATACCCTACTTTACCTTTCTGAGCTGTTGTTACCTTTATGATAGTTTCAGACAAATAATGAGTTGTTTCTGATTATTTGGCTGCTATAAGTCATTTCCCATCTTTTGGGATAAATAAAGTGTTTCTTATCTTGTTGTAGGTTTACGAAGCTGTGCCGACTGTTCCTGAAATCCAGCTGCCAGCGATTCAGCCCAATTACAGACCTCTGCCCTCCATTGACATCACACCGCTGTCCCCTCAGAGACGCAAAGGTAAGGCCCTCGCCCCCAATATCAAAACTTTTTCATTATGTTATTTCTCGTTTAACTGCTATGAGAACACCAAACTCTGGCATCAAAAAGGTGAACCCTTCCATGAGTCTTTCTGTGCCTGTATTTGTGCATAAATTAAGCGCCTTAAAATGTTTTCTTTCTTTTTTTAAGTGGTTGTTGTTATAACTTAGAAACAAATACTTTTAGTTAACTTTGTGACATAACGTCTCACTTCATGCAGAAACTTGAGTGCAGTTGTGGCTGAGGAGCAGGTGAAGAGAGGAACCGCTTCTGACTGAATGACAGATGCTTTCTAGACTTTTTTTCCTCATTCTGTATCTTTGCACTTCTGAATCAGGTCACACATGTACCTGCGAGCGATTTCTCACATTCGTGCACATTGCGATCTGATCTGGATTTTCTTGCCAGCATCAGCATATCTGCAAACATTCTTCCTCATCCTCTACATTCAGGCTCACTCTGACGTTCGCTCGCTTCACTTTCAGTTCCTGTGTGCAATGAAGAGGATGATGCAGGCTTCACGGGGAAGCGGTTTAACTCCAAGATGGTGGTCTACTCAGGATCGAAGACCGCCTACCTGCCCAAGATGATGACGCTGTACGAGCAATGCATCCGTGTCCTGCAGAACAACATCGACTGTGAGTGGATATGCAGTATTTCTCTCAGTCTCTGAGCCTCCCTGCAGGGGGCAACAAGGGCCTGATGATGCCACGGAGTTTGACCATGAATATTAAAGCTGATGAGAGGAGTTTAATTTTATCTAAAGTGTAGTATAGCATGTCGTTTTTGAAGTTTAATTTCTGTGTTTTACTTTTATTTCTCTGCCTGCTGCTTTTAAACAACTGCAGGATTTTACGTTTTAGTTTTTAGTTTCATCACAGAGGCATGTGATTGGTTTGATCTGTTTCCCTGTTTGTTAGCAGGATTACTCAGATAGTGATGGACTGATTTGCAGGATAATTTTAGCAATGTAGGTCTGGGCCCACCTTGAACAGAATAGATTTTGGAGTCGGTACAGTTTCAGATCAGGGTTAGCTTTTGTGTATTGAGAAGTTTAGTTTCTCTTTCTCTTTACGATAACTCTAATAACCTTGCCGGAGACTAAGTTCATGAATAGCGTGGGGGCAATTTCATAGCCTTGAAGGTGCTATTGTTTTGCTCTTCACTCACTGTGATGGTCTGTGTAGGTACCAGGTGATCAGAGTTCACAACAAAGGATAAAAGTACAGCAGAAAGTCTCCACAGTCTTTCAAAGTCAGTATCTACTCAAATGTGGTCCTCGCCTGAACTCCACCCAACTGCTTTTTGTGTTGTCGAATAGGAACGTGTCTACGGTCTGCAACTGTGCATGCACATGAACAAAAAGTGTAATCCCACCCTGACGATGCCTCTCTGCTCTTTCAGCGATCGCTGAGGTGGGAGGAGTGCCGTTCGATATCCTGGAGCCGGTTCTGGAGAGATGTACCCCAGAGCAGCTGTACCGCATCGAGCAGAGCAACCAGGTAACATGTCAGACTTCAGTGAAACTTTTAATCTTAAAGCTTAATCTGAGGAAGGAGCGTGGAATCGAAAAATGTAGCCACAAAAATAGCTAAAACGTCCACATTGACCTCTTTGATTTTTATCCTTCAGCCATAAAAGACTGATGGGATATTTTTGTCACCCCGTTGTACCGGTAGGTGAGCGGCGTGGACACCCAGGTTTGTGAATGCGATAACTCGAGAACGAGGCGATGTAAGAGTTTCAGATTGATATCATAGGTGTATCTACTAGGAGGCTGAGTGCTAGCATTGGTGGCCACCGGTGTTTTTATAAGAAGTGAAAAATCTAGAGAATTTTCACTTCTTATTTTATTCCACTGAAATAGAATTAATTTGCACAAACTGCAAAAGTTTTGTTTTCACAATAGAAATATAAGGTGGATAAATCTTTTAGCATCATTTGCTTTCTTTTTCCAAACTTTGTTAAAAACTATCAAGCTGTATTTTATGAAACTTAGGAGGATGAACTCTGAATGGCTGCTACACATGTAACACTTTTACAAGCAGAGCAGTTATTCATCATTAAAGTTCATATTCGTCATTAAAGTCGGTCGCCTTCCTCTTTGTCTCCATCTTTTCTGTCTGGCGCAAGTTTACAGCTTTCCAGAAAATATTATAAAATATAAAGTTTGGATGTTGAGAAAGTTGTATTAATGTCACTTTTTGTCATGAGAAATATGGGCATACGTCCCTTTTTGAAGATTCTTCTCGCCTCCTTTTAGTGGTTCACGGAGGAATCGGACGAGCTGTGGATGCGTCACTGTCGGCGCGACTTCAAGCGGGAGTCTCCGCAGGAGTACGAGTCATGGAGGGAGTTGTACCTGAGGCTGCACGACGAGCGCGAGGAGCGACTAAGGATGCTCACACAGAATATCACGTCTGCGCATGCCAACAAACCCAAAGGTGGGACGAGCTTTTGCAGTTTTGTATAAATCGACACATAAAGCACAAAGAAAAAGCATTTTGGGATTTTCTGTTTGTTTCTGTAGTTATGATTCATGATGGTTTTTTTAATATTTTTAAGGCTGTTGAGTGTTTGACCGAGAGTGTTGTTTCCTCTAACAGGACGTCAGGTTAAGATGGCGTACGTAAACTCTGCCGCCAAGCCGCCCCGTGATGTTCGCCGCCGACAGGAGAAGTTTGGAACCACCAGTGGTTCGACAGCCAGCTCCACAGCAGCTGCAGCTCCTATCAAGTGAGTACAGAATAAGATCAGGGAGAAACTGAGAGGATGTTTAGAGATTTCCTGATAAATATCACAGACTGAGTTTCAAATCACGAGGAGGAAGATCTTCTCTATCGATGCACACGGCTGCAGACAGAGCTGTGTAGGGTTTTTTTTTAATATTCACCACAGTGGCTTTCTTCCTGTGTCCTTCAGAATAAGACCGGCTACCACTGACTACTCCGGAGAATCAAGCCAGTCGTCTTCCTCCCAAAACAACCCTCCTCCCGCTGGTTCATCCCGCTTCTCTGCACCGAGCGGAGTAGGACACGCCGCCCGGGAAAAACCTCAAGTCAAAAGTAAGTCTTGCTGAAAGCACCATTGAGGATTTCTTTTTTTCTGTGTGTGTCTTTTAATCTAACAAATCACTTCTTCCTGTTTCCTTCTTCCCCACAGAAATCGCCCCCATGATGGCCAAAACTATCAAAGCATTCAAGAACAGATTCTCCCGCCGGTAGTGTGAAAGAGACTGAATGTATTTTATGTGATTTTAATTACAGTGTAGCGGAATTGGACTGGAGACCCTCCAACCCTGCGCGCACACTTTCAGCCCCGCAAACATCACATGAACTTTGCAGTATTTGTGGAAAAATGGTTAACTTCCTTTTTTTTCTTTGTTTTTTTTTTTTTGTGGGGGTGGGTTGATGTTTTTTTTTCTGTGGTGACGTCTGTTTTGCGGGTCTTAAAATTAAGTATTTAAATCCTAAACGATGGTACACATGGTAGAAGGACACACACAAACACAGTCAGTCTGTTACTGAATCATGTTTTCCAGCAGACGGTTTTTAAAGAAAGAGTTTTTGGGGGAATTCTTGCTGCGAGGTTAGATTAGAGGATTTTTCTATCGCTTTCTCCGGCAGCACAAAGACTGGAAAGAGGGGAGCAGCTCGTTTTCAGCTGTAACAAAATCAGCCCCAGCAGAACCTTTAATTGTCATTAATTAACATGTACATTTGTACACAGCCAAAACGTGCACAAAAAATTTGTGACTTTTTAAAAAATTTGCCTCAAACCTGCATTCTTTCTAATGGCCAGTAGGGGGCGTCTCTGAAATTATATTGTATAGAAGTCCATGAGTAAATTCTTCTAATGTGATCCGTAAACTCAGTTAACATTTTCCTGAAGAGTTTATGGACTCAGCTGCTAATTTTAAGTCTTAATCAATGAAAAATAAAGTTAATGCTGTAAATTATTTTTGCTAAATAATTTAAATTATTTATGGGTGGCCAAGTCACTATGTTAGCCACCCGAGTTTTAAAACTCTCAACTCAGTGCTGCACTAACCAGTGGGTGATGTCGTGATGGCCACATCCAGCTTTTATATACAGTCTGTGACTAATTGCACTAATCAATTTGTTTCAAATTTTCATTTTTTTTAACCCCTCGCCTGTAAAAGGCTGACAGTGTACTGTCATCACTTGGGTGGCAGGGAGGGCAGCGTAGGATTTTGAAATTGATAGCATCGGTGCATCTACTAAAAATCTCAGTGACCTCGACCTCAAGGTCAGGGCTAGAGGTCAAGTGTATGAATGTGATAACTCAAGAAGAAACTCACCTAGGATTTTCACATTTATAGCATAAGTGCAGTATTTTTACTGCTGTGACCAGACATTGAGCATCAAGGGCTCAACCTTAATGCAGTCAATAACTGAATCAAGTTTTCCTTTCATAAATAATAATAATAATAATAATAATAATAATAATAATAATAATAATGGGGGGGGGGGACATTTGAACAAAGTAGCATTTCCGCAAAAGCTCCCCATCTGGTCAGAAACGATAGACTTGACATGCAAAATGTTAATATTTATGCTTGATTTTCTCTTTTCATAACAATTAAAGAGATTACATTTGTTAAACAATGAACTTAAACGTTTGTTTTTCTCCCTTGTTTCCTGTCTTTGTGCCAAGCCAAGCGGTTCATATTTATCATATGAAAGATGATAGTTTTATCTGTCTTCTAATCAAACTAGTAATGAGCATATTTCCCAAAGTGCGAATCTTTTCCTTGTAAGGGACAGAAAAAGGGCTCTTATTTTAAAAACAGTCAGCTGTTGTTTCCCCTATGACCAAATGATACACTACAGTGGGAAACTTTTACACTTTTACTCTTGTTTTGTCTCTTAATCGCATGCACCGTGGACGTCCCGACACCCGAGACATCAGCTGGATGGTGGGGGACTTTAATCATGTTTTGCCTGGTGCATTTAAAAAAAAATGTGTTTGGCTAAGATGAAAGCACAGCAGAGCGTGCGGCGTCGTAGACTTACTTTAACCCTCCTGTGGCTTCAATTCATGTTTCCCTGCTGTCGAATGTGTGCTTCCCTGTTTTTATCTGCTTCACTGTGACAAACTGATTGAGTGAGGGGAGATTTGGAAAGAGAACCATAAGTTGTCTGCAGCTGCAGTCCATGATGATGATGATGATGATGAAATGTATTTATTTTCAACACTGGGACCTGGCACCCCACAACATGGGCCTGAATGGAAGTAGATTACAAATTGTAATTTTATTAGATTTTAATAAATGTTATATGGTCATTTTTATTAAAATTGACTTTTTTCCCTGAAGCTGTTTGTGTGGGTCTCTTTGTCACTCAGAAAGTCTGCAGTGCAGGAGGTTTATAGAAGTGATCCATCTTACCAAAACTACCTTATATTATTAACATAATAATATCTGTATATTTTTTTCTACGGTTATTATTCTTAACGGCCAGCATCACTTTTAGTAGTTCAGCAATCGCTGAGCGTTTTACAGGGCTCAACGTGATTAAATGAATGAGAGACAGAAACGTTTTTTTTAACAGCTATTAAAAAAACTGAAGCAGGAGCCTCCTTTATTTTTGTTTTTAACCTGTATAATAGTCACTTTCTTTTACACATAACTTTTCCAGATTCCTTGTAATGAACGTGTTTTTGATATGAGGACATCATTAAATCCAGGTTTTTGTACATTTTGCTTTATGCTCATGTCGCTTTTATTTTTATGTGACACTTGTAAACAGTTTGCGACACTGCCGGCGTTTGGTGGTAAGACTCGTGAGCCAATCTGATAGCACATCGCTTGTGTTTTCCTCTTCGCGTCGTAAAGTGGCTACGTTGTAGCAGATGACAATTTCCTGTGGGGATCTTTTTCTTTTCAAAATAAAGTGTCTTGAAAACTCATAAGTTCCATTGAAAAAGCTCTGTTTGCGTTGGAAAGCTGAACTAACTGAATATACCAACCATTTCTTTTCTTCAAACTAAGACTAACCCTTTCTTTTATAACAGTCAAAATCAAAGGCTCCAGATTCACATCACCATGCTGATAATCTACAAGTTCAATTAAATAATCATTTACATAATCATACAAGGCGGGTGTCGGAGTGGAGGATGCCATCCTGTACCTCATACACAGAGCCCACTCACACCTGGATGGGGGAAAAGGCACGGTCAGGATCCTGTTTCTTGACTTTTCCAGTGCCTTTAATACCATCCGGCCCTGTATGCTTCAGGAAAAACTGAACAGGATGGAGGTGGACCCCTGCCTGGTCGCTTGGATCTCCGACTACCTCACCGACAGACCACAGTACGTCAGGCTGAAGGACATCACGTCTGACACAGTGGTCAGCAGCACAGGAGCACCACAGGGAACTGTGCTGTCCCCTCTTCTCTTCACCCTGTACACCTCTGACTTCTGCTACAACTCTGAATTATGCCACATTCAGAAGTTTGCAGACGACACAGCCATCATGGGGTGTATCTGGGATGATCAGGAAGAGGAGTACAGAAGTCTGGTGAGGAACTTTGTCGCATGGAGTCATACAAACCACCTGCAACTCAACACCTCAAAGACTAAGGAACTGGTTGTGGACTTCGGGAGGTCTAGAGCAGGTCCACTGCCAGTTCAGATAGAGGGGGAGGAGGTGGAGGTGGTCAACAAGTACAAGTACCTCGGGCTGTGGGTGGACAATAAACTGGACTGGTCATGCAACACAGAGCACCTGTATAAAAAAGCCCAAAGCCGACTGTACTTCCTCAGGAGGCTGAGGTCTTTTAACATCTGCAGGAAGCTCCTGAGGATGTTTTACCAGTCGGTGGTTGCTGGAGTACTTTTCTATGCTGTGGTGTGCTGGGGGAGCAGCACAGCAAAGAAGGACTCATCCAGGCTGGAGAAACTGATCAGGATGGCTAGCTCTGTGGTCGGCATGAAGCTGGACACTCTGGTGACAGTGACAGAGAAAAGGACATTAAAGAAACTGATGGACATTATGGACAATGCCAGGCATCCTCTGCACACGGCCATTAACAACCAGAAGAGTCTGTTCAGTGACAGGTTGCTTCTCCCCAAGACAAGAACTAACAGACTTAAAAACTCCTTTGTCCCACACGCCATCAGACTGTTTAACTCCTCTCTGGAGGGGAGAGGGAGGGGAAACAGGAGGACAAAGGAGGGGGGAACAACTAAGCTGTAGTGCCTCTTCACCTCACTGTGCAATACCTTTTGTGCAATACTTTTGTAAATAGTCAACAGTGCAATAGACTCAATACTTGAAATGTGCAATTCACTTGTATTTT
This sequence comes from Aulonocara stuartgranti, assembly GCF_965226115.1. Classification (NCBI taxonomy): domain Eukaryota; kingdom Metazoa; phylum Chordata; class Actinopteri; order Cichliformes; family Cichlidae; genus Aulonocara; species Aulonocara stuartgranti. Next base: position 29,787,861 of record NC_138957.1, read on the forward strand.
TATTTTTTATTCCTATTTATTCTATTTATCCCCTTCGTATATTTTATTTATATTGTCTCTGTATTATATATGTGTGTGTGTGTGTGTGTGTGTGTATATATATATATAATATTCTGTAACTCTGTAACTTCTGTCGGTGCTGTGCTTTTTTGGAAATCGAATTTCCCAGAGGAACCCACCCGAGGGATTAATAAAGTTCTATCTTATCTTATCTTATTTTACTTTTAAGGATCTTTATTACTGGGCCACAATACATGCAACACATTAGATATCTTCTCACCTACAAAATGTACAATGCACAGTATCTGAAGCACAAATGAAGCATTTGAATTAAATTCCAAAGGCTATTATTCTGTTCACCGCATTTTAATTTTAAAATTAGCCATTTTTAAAACTTCTCAGTCTTTTAAGTATCAGCTGCTTAATTTGATGTGTTTCCACATGATTATTAGTAATTTAACAGTTCAGAAAGGGAATTTGGTCTGAATGCACGAAAGGAATCTGAAATAATTCAGTGCAAAAAGTTTTTTTTTTAGTTTTTTGGATGTTGGAATCACTGCAGTAATGATAATGAACTGTGGAAAAGACACGTACAGACAGCTCATTCTGGAAAGAAAAAAAGGTTAGACCTTATTTCAAATTTACAGAAAGACAAAGTTACTGCTTAGAATGAGAAGGATCAGTCAAAAAAAAAAAAACGAATAAAAAAACAATTTTTAATGGTAATCAATGTGAGACAGGTGATTTCAATCACACGACCAAGGTGCACATGAGCTAATCAGTGAGTTTGAAAAAAATTAAAGGAGATGTAGAGGTGTAAAAAAAAAAAGTACTTAAGAGATTTTTTCAGGTTTTAAGGGGGTTTTTTCACTGAGTGATAAATAATACTAAACCACGTTTCGAATTGACGCAAACCTTTGAAGTTTTATTTTGAAATTCTTGCACCGGAACTTACCTCGTGACTTCACGTAACTTGACGCAGACGTCACTACACGCTTCCAAGTGAAACTTGCTGAGCTCATTTCACTTTATAAAAACGCTCCAGCGCGAACGCTACGTTTTATTTCTACCTGGAGTGATTAACGAAACCGGCCACGATGTCCGGACACGGTCATGGTCACGGGCACGGATGCGGGTGTGAGGGTGAGCATGAGCCCGCGGAGAGGGGCCTGGAGTATGGACTGTATCAGAAGATCGACCTGGAGAAGCTGCAGTGTCTCAACGAGAGCCGGGACGGAGACGGCAAGCTGGTGTTCAAACCGTGGGACCAGCGGAACGACCGGAACAAGGTAACGCCTCTCCCCCGGGCAGGTGTCCAGGTAGAGCGCACGCTGCGGAGCTGCGCAATATCCAAACTAAACTTTACCGAGCTTTGAGGTGCAGGTTCAGCCTGGTCATGGAGTCAGCAGCTTGACTTCAAGTCCTATAACTTTACCAGATATTGATCTATGAAGGTAAAGTATTGATTTTAGATTGGTTTGTAAATGGGTGCACCAGGAGCAGGGCAGCAAACACGCGCAAAAGACACTGATAGAAACAAAATGGTTATAAAGAGAGAAAAAAACATTACCACAAAGTGATCACAATAAGAGAAAACGACCACAGAATTGCCTTAAAGAGAGAGAGCGCCTCAAAAATGGTTAGAATTAAACAACAAAGACATAAAATGACCAAAGAGGTACACAAATTATCCACAAATAAAGCATAAAATTGGCACATAAAACCATTATATGATCACAGAGGACTCGCATAAACTCAAAAAACCCCCACAGAAGAATGTCAAATGACCACAGAGACATATAATGTGACCCCCGAGCAAAAAAATTGAAATGCAAAGAACAACCACAAAAAGAAGCTCCAAGTTGCCTTAAAGTAGGACAGAATAACATTATGACCATTATAAGCAAAATCTGATGCATAGTGACTTCAAAATATCCAAAGTAAAAACAAAAGAACTGAATAGAGGTTCAAAGCAATCACAGGTATTTATAAAATGACCAAAGAGTGAAACTTGACCACAGAAATACCTTTAAAAACAGAGAGAAAATGGTTACCACAAAATGACCACAGTCAGGTGCATAAAGTGTCCAAAAATAATCAAAGTAATGGGTAAAGCAACCAAACTGAGACGTAAAACAATCAGTGATCGGTAAAGTGAGCACAAAAGTCAGAAACAAGACTCAAAGCACCTGCACAGAGACACAAGAAATTACCAAAAAGACACTCGAAATAACCACGAATTTACTTAAATGGCCTCAAACAATCAAAGCAAGATACAATATGACCACAGAGATGCGTGACAGGATCACAAAAGTGCAAAATAACCATAAATGACCAAAGTCAGGCATGAAATTACTGCAGAGAGCAGCAGAAAAAAAAAATCACCAAAACTGGACCCAAATTGACCTGTCAAGTCAACAGTCAAGGACCCAAATCTGGAGCTGAGAGATTTCAATGTTTTCAGTCTTTTAAGAAGTCGAGAATAAATGTGGGGGAAAAATGTATATTTTCCACCACAGTTAACTGATCGTATTTGGAGGGGGTTTTTTTTTTTGTTTTGTTTTTTTTTAAAAGGACATTTTAAAAATCATGAAAGGTGATTTAAAAAAAAATTGTTTTCTGAAACAATCACAAAATGAGTCACATTTAAATGGAAAACACCTTGAAGTCTTAGAATTTCTCAACAGGGACTTTAATGAAACCTCCCACACAGTCTTACAGATCCAAAAACACTGTTGTTGACTTCAGATATGTAATATTTTCATATGTCATTTATAAAATATTTTTAAAATAAGCCACATTTGACTCTGAGCTTCACAAGAAGCCTCGGGACAGCTGAGGAGGGATCAGCTTTGTGAATATTGTTGTTTATGATTTCCCACGCAGCTGTCTGCTTTTTTTTTTTTTTCACCTGAGCACAGTTTCAGTATGAGACATTGTTGTGTCCGCTTTAATTTTAGTGAAGCTCTTAATTAGAACTGGTGACGTCATATCAAACGCAAACATCTGCGGCTGCCTCTGTTTTCTGTAACCATAACGCCTTGTTTTTCTGCTTGTAGTTTGTGGACAGCGACGCAGATGAAGAGCTGCTGTTCAACATACCGTAAGTCCCAAAATGATAATCATCATCATCATCATCATCATCATCATCATGCCTGCATGTTCTTCTATTTCTGTATGACACAAAAAACACTGTATGCGTCTCAAAGTGATTTAGTGTATAAAATCTGTGGGCAGATACTTTTTATACTACGGAGCCCCGTAAGGGACATGGGGGAAAAAAAAAAATTAAGACTGACTTTTGCTAGATCCCGAGTTAGTTTTGCGAGATCTCGCAAAAGTTCATCGTAATTTTTTTTCTCCCATGTCCCTTGCCGGGCTCCGTATTATACTTTTAAAAAGAAAAGTAAAAAGAAAATATTTGGAAATTACTATTATAGTGCTGTCAGCGTGACGTTAACGCCATAACTGCATCAACGGGGCAAATCTCTGTTAACGAGTTACCGCTGATCGTCCAGTGCGTGGGGCTGGACGGTGTTAACGAGCTAACCGCGCTAACGAGCTAACCACGCTAACGCCATGCAATGATTTTCATTTTCTCGAAAGTTGATAGCGCGCCTTATGTATAAATTCCGGCTGTGCTTACTGACCGCGAACCGATTTTATGTGGTACACGGCGCTCAGCAATCTGTCAAAAAATGTTTTAGTACGACTTTGGTAAGCTACGGAGCTGCACCGCTTAATGGATTGTCGGAGCATTACGGCTACCGTAGTCTGGAGCCTCGCGGAGTAATACGTACTGTGCCTTAACGTAATATTACCGTATTGTGTGTGTGTGTGTATAAGGACCACAAATGGCACCTGCTCAGCGACATGTTTACGAAGCGGATTTCAAACTCCAGGCTGTGAGTCACGCAGTAGAACTTGGGAACAGAGCAGCTGTGAAATCTGTCTTTGTTATGCTCATCGTCTTTTAGTTTACATTTTGACTGCACAATTGTGAGCTTTTTGTTATGCACAAAAACAACATTGTTTTCTTTTATTTATGGAGCATTATTTTTAATAAATGCTCATAATTTATTTTTGAGTAATTTTTTTCATGTACATCTATGCTGTATGTTAATAAAAGTGCCTGTGTGACATCTGGGACACAGCTTTGATTAAGAACTCTGTTTGTTCTTACTTTATGGCTTTAAAAAATATCGAGATATATATCCTATATCGCCATCCAGCTAAATAAATATCGAGATATGAATTTTGGGTCATATCGCCCAGCCGTATGTCAGAGTTTCTGTTTGCACATCAGAAGTCTGTAGCATACTAACGCACGTGTTGCAGATGTGAGACATGACAAATGGTTCAAAGGACATGAGGCCCGTGGGCCAGAATCAGCCCTCTAAAGACCCCACTATCCCACTGGATAAGGACCAAAGTAATTAAGTAATGGATAAACAGTTAAATGTTTTGACATCCTTGATTCTTAAAGGGATTCACTTTTAGTCATGGGGCGAGCAGAAGCTCGGAGTTTCATTAATGTGTTCATCTTCAGGCAGCACGGTTCTCAGGTGCCCCTCAGCAGGCTTCCTGAAAGTGGTCAGTTAGATAAAGATGGGCTGTATCAGTCATTTAGTCAGTGCCTGTATTCACAAACATAAGAATCTTCTAACTTGGGCTGAAAATATCAGCAATTGAAATCGGTCAACAATCAGCCATTCAGAATCCTCTAATAATGAATTATTGTAATTATGTGAACTACAAATTCTGCCTTCTCACTTGGAGTGGCTTTTCAGCAGCACTACACATTTTCTCTTTGCTTAAGAGCCTCTTCAGCCTCTTCGAGTCCTCTTCAACACTTCTGTCAGTATTTATCTTGGGAGTTCATGTAAGAGGTAAAACAATTTGTGATTATCTTTTATCTTTGCCAGATTTAATGCCCAACTATTAGAGGGATTCTTAGAAAACTTCTCAGTATTAACTTCACCAGGATCTACTTTGTGAATACAGGTCCAGCTCCAGTGGATCCCCCTGAATTAAAAATATGGAGCAGCAAAGGTCCCCTTTCATCAGTTATATATAAATTTTAGCCCTGACTCTTGTAATTTTAAGCCAAAGCTGGTTCTAATTTCATTTCTTTGTTTTCCCAGCTCTGCATTTGTTTATCATGACAGCTCCTGCCTCAGCGTCTCAGCGTGCGTCTGCACCAAAGTAACCGTGTGTCATCTCTTTCAGTTTTACCGGCAGTGTGAAGCTAAAAGGCATCATCATCTCCGGAGAAAATGATAGCTCTCATCCAGCTGAGATACGACTGTGAGTGCCTGTCTCTGTGAGTTATTGCAGGAAAACGTAGATGGAAACTGGAGGCGGTGCATCTACATGGTTTGGTCATCGTTTTCCAACTTAGACATGATACTTTTTCTATTTAAGAAAGGAAAACATTAACATTTTAGTTGATTTGTTGTAAGTTGGCTTGATGGTGATGTCTTATGGCTAAATTGTTGGACTTTTGGGGTTTTTGGGGTTTTTTTGGGGCTTTTCAGCTACAAGAACATCCCTCAGATGTCCTTTGACGACACCGGCAGAGAACCCGAACAAGCTTTCAGACTCAACAGAGATCCTGCCGCTGAGCTGGAGTACCCAACAAAGTGAGAGCATGAACGCCAGTAAATGACAGAGTAATACCCAGTAAAACAAAAGAAACAAAAACACATAAAAATGCTCCTGCACTCCAGAGAGATGGATGTTAATCTTTCTGTGGAAGAGCTATAAAACTCATCACACTCACTGCTACATTAAGCATCCAGTTTAATAGCTGCAGGAAGAAAACGCCCACGCAGAAGACGCTTGATGTGTAAATCGCTCACTGCAGTGCACGTGTTAAACAGACATTTTCGTCCAAGTTGACAAATCATCATCACATTATTCTCACTTTTCTGTGGATTCATGAAAAGCAAGTTTTCCGGTGTGTTCTCACGCCACGCGTAACAGACTGCCTGCGTCTCTACATAATGTAGAAATTGTGTGTGTTGGTGTGTTTTCAGCCGAGGTTCAGGGAACTACAGTATGCAGATGAACCTCCTACGTTGTTGGGCCGAATTCGCAGTACTGAGTTGGTCTGTTTGAGTTGGCTATGCAGAGTGACGGTTTAGCGTGTAGGACATCCTTAATTAATGATCCTCACACGCCCGGCTGGGGTGTTGAGGTTGAATGCTGATTGGTTGTTTATCATGGCAAGAATGGATGGGGAGGAAAAAAAAAAACAGTAAAGATTTTAAGAAAGCAGCAGTAGAGAGACAGATGGTGGCTGCAGTGGACACGTTTCCTTTTTAACACTGTTTTACTTCATTTCAAAGACAGTGGCTGTGTCCAAATTCAGGGGCTGCATCCTTGAATGGAGGCCGGGTCCTTCGAAGGATGCAGCCCCTGAATTTGGACACCACTGTTATTTATATATTTGTATATTCTGACTTAAGTTGGCTGAACGATCAACAACAGCACAAGCGAGAGTAACCCACAGGCTCATTTGTTCATGACACTGCCCCCTAGTGACAGTAAACAGCTCCAACATGCTGGAAAAGTCTGGAAAGCTCTCTGAAGGCTCTGCTTGGGTTCAACACACAATCATTGCCGGTCATGTATGAAAACTTGTTTCAGCTGTTGAAAAAAGCCTTTTCTGCCTTCAGTAAGTCAAAATTTTGAGATAATATCTCAAAATTTCAACTTACTGACTCAAACAACTGAGAAAATAACTTGAGAATTTGAGATAATAATCCAAAATATTGATGAACGGATGGCAGAACATGTTTGTTTAAGTGGAAGAAACAAGCTCGCGTGCTAATATACTTTCTATTCTTTTTCTTTTACCCACTCACAGATTTCTTTCATTTTCACTCTGGTTAGGTGTGGGCACGAAAACATTCACCCCAGCCTCTTAAAACTACTTAATTAAGAGTAGAAATAGAAGGTGAAGTTCAGTTAAAAAAACACCAGTTGGGAGGTGGCCTGTTTAATTGAAATTTAAATAAAAGTAGTTACATTTTTCAAAGACTACGAAAGTTGTGGTTGTTTTATTTTGGTTTGGTCTTTCCTTCCTCTCTGAAACTCCAAGTTATAGCTCTGACAGTCTAACGGCTTTCGTTATGTTCGAGCCAAAATGACTGATGCTTGTTGTGAAACTTAATCTGGTCAAAGAAGTGTTTAAAAGATGAGAGGAGACATTTCTTTCGCTTGTCTGTGTTCTTTTGCAGCATTAACGCGCTCATTATAAATGTCATGAACACGCTTACTTCATCCCATCATCCTTTAAGTTTCCACCACTCTGCCAGTTTCTTTTCATAGACTTGTATAATATTACATATAGTTCTCACACTGAGACCACATGATGGCTTTCCTGGAGTACATTTGCATTTCTGCTGTCTTTGTCTTTAACTAAAGGCTCTCTCGTTCTCTCTGCGTGTCTAGAATCGCTCGTTTTTCCAACGTTCAGCACCTCTCCATCCACATCTCGAAGAACTTTGGAGCAGAGAGCACCCGGGTGTACTACATCGGCCTCAGAGGAGAGTATTCAGAGGTTAGTCTCAACTCCAACAACAATAAAGAAAAGCAGTGTTGATGAGCTGCTTCCTGTGTTTCTCTTTTCTAATCAACTGATGTGCTATAAGGGATCATTTCAGCATGTTTATTTGTCACGACTGTGCTTTAGTTTTGTTTTTAGTTTTTTTTTTTTTTTGCCCATGTTTCACTGGTTCAGTCATAATTTTGAACCACTGTTATCAGTGACTATAAGAAGATTCTGATGTAGGGGAACCATTCTGTTGGTTTTTTTTTGTTTGTTTTTGGGGGGGATTTCCCCACCTGTGTTAAAAAACCCAAACTTCCACTACATGATGTTTATTTCTCGAACTGTCTCAGTGAGGCTGGTTCTCTAAAATCCGCTGAGGCAGAATCTTCCTTCAGGGTGTTGTCTGCATTTCAACCTTTTCCCTGAAGGTCCTCTGAGAGCTTCGCAGTTCCAGCTTTAATGAGGACTAAATGTTGGTAACCTCTGTGTGACTAATCTACAGCAACCACAACCTGCAGGATAATCATGTTTACACTTTCCTAAGGAGGAACCTTTGCAGGACAATTACATTAGATTACATTAAATTAAGGTGGGTGCACCTAATAAACAGACGGGTACAGCTAGGTTGTAACCTATGCGTCTTGGAAACAGGATACAAGTGTCTATGGATGAGACTGTTTGGCTTATTTATAATCTTATGTGCGAGAATCTATACTCATGGATGTTTCCAGGAATCAGTTCTGATAGCATCAGTTTTATTCTGGCATTTCCATGATTGATTTGGCCGTTTGCTTCACATCATTAGTACACTCAAACAAGATTTGTTTTTTTGTCACTTATCCTCAGGGCAGCAGATTCATTCCCGAGTACTTTGCCATCTTTCTGACGTTACAGAGTCTCTGTGTGTCAGTCACTTCGCGTGGTCCTGTGATAGCACTTTAAACAGTGTGTATTATTTGTATTATTCCTAAATATTTGTTGCCTCGATGCATTATTTGGTAGACAGCATTATGTGTGCATCAAAGGAGTTACAAAGCACGCTTAAAGTTAAAGATCAGTTCGGCTGTGGCACCATCAGGTTTTTTGTTTGTTTGTTTTTTCTTCTTTTTTTTTTTTAAATGTATTTATTTATTTTTTAGATGATTTTGATTAAGATTAAAGGTGTCTTTAGCTTCCTGATCATCACTGAAGATCTAAACATTTAACTATCGAATGGAAATCACTGAAAATTAGTTAAAGATTAATTTATCAGCATGTTTTGCAGACGTTACTCCAGCTGAAAGCATTTACATGTGACTGGAGAGATGATGGCAGAGAAACATTTGCAGGCACTTCATGAAGTATTTAAAGCTCTTTGCTTTTTGGCCACTTTATTGTGTTGTTCCTTAAAATGCATGGGTAATGGTTATTATTTTTTCTTTTTATGTACTGTTTTGTTGTCACCCTCTACAAATGCTGGGATTTGTATCTGTGACAGTCTTGTTCAAGTCACTGCTAAAAGCAAAATAAAGACTTTGAAGAAGTCTTTTTTCTTTTTAACACAAAATCTACAGTTTTAACACAGTGTGTGAATTGTTTCTTCCTGTTTGCCCCTCTTAAGGCTCACAGACATGAAGTGACCATCTGTAACTACGAGGCCACAGCAAATCCTGCAGATCACAAAGTGGAGAGCATCATCCCGCAAACCAACTTCATTTCCTGAGAGCTCAGAGAGACTGGGAGAAGAGGAGGAGGCTGTTAAGGGTTGTAGTGACATCATTCTGACCGTCACAAAGTCAAAGATGAGTTTAACGCTGCGTACTGGCAGGGTGGTCGAGATCGACCGGGACTGAGCACCGATGTCTGAAGACCAGTGGAGCTTATGTGCATCTGGAAGTGCTAAGATGTATGTCTGATTTCTATGGCAATAAAGGCTTAATGTTGACAAGCACCTGAATAATAAATGCATGAAACATTTCAAACTCAAAGTCTGCTCTTCTCAGTTCAATTGAAAGATAATCACCTCTATAATAACATTACAGGAACTCAGAAATAAAACATTAAAACCTGAAAATTAAACCAAACAAAGTTGTTTTTTGTATTTTATTAAAGTCCTGATTGCCAAGTTTACACCTTGGTTGAAAAACTAGCCTCACACAAAAAGGCTTTCAGGTTTAAAACCTATTAACTAACATGCATAATAAACATACAAATACCAATTTAGTATTTTTAGTAGTTCAATTTAGTTATTGGAGTTGCTTAAATAATTTTAAAGACTTTTGTGAAGCCAGCAAATTGTTCTTTATCAAGTGGAAGATATTTTGTGCCATCTAGTGGATCCTTTTGTCACCGCAGGCATGTTTCACCAGTGTTTCAGAGCCTTTTCTTACCTAATACATTTCTTTCTCTTCCGTTTGTCTCTACAATAATATCACAGTGCTTGTTTGAGTGAAAGGAAGTTTATGAAATCAGGAAGGAAATAAAGCTGCAGTCAGTATTCAAGTTTCTCTTTTTCTTTCACAGCTCTATAATAAATGTGTCACATCCATTTTGCAATTTCCCAGAGCTTTTCAGTGAATACTTATTCCTATTATACCATTAACAATGACCTATACACTCTTCCCCTCCTGCAAATACATCATGGCACTCTTAGTAATAGTCTGCTAGTAAAAATAAATTGAGTCTTCAGTCACTCTGTGGGAGTCATTTACAGGAATGTGTGAGCTCGGTATGAATGGCCTTTTTGTAAAAAAAAAACCCACCTTATTTTTAAAATGCTCCGATGAGCTCATTTTAGGTCAACAAGGAAAAAAGTGGCACATAAACAGTTCTTGCGATATGATATAAACTAACCTCTACATGTGTAAACTATAATAGAAGCAAATTAAATATATACATTTTTTAAAAAGCAATTTACATACAGGATTTTTTTTAAATTCTGAGAAGGAAATTCTTCCAGAAGGAAAATGCTCCATGTCACAAAGCTCAAATCATCTCAAACTGGTCGTTGAAGCATCACAATGAGTTCACTGTACTCAAACAGCCTACATAGTCACCAGATCTCAATCAAATAAAGCACCTTTGGGATGTGGTGAAACAGAGATTCATATCATTGATATGCAGCCAATAAATCTCATGGGAATGCTTTCCATGAAGAATTAAGGCAACTCTGAAGATAAAAGGGAGATTCAGCCTGGTACTAGCTATTCAAACACATCTAGAGCTTTAATGTTTTATTCTAGTGACTAGTGATTTTTGTTTTTTATAAAAATGATCGAAAACCATAGTTAATGAAATTGGAACATTTTAGAATATCTTTTATGGATACAGAAAAAAGTATATGTGTTAAATATAAGCATAGTCATTCAAAAAAGACGTTTGTGCAATAACGGTGTTAACAGTGGGCAGTTAGTAAAGCTATATATGCAGTTAATGGGATTATTTGTGAAGATTTTTTAACTCGAAGTAAAAATATAGAATCGCTCACATTTACTCCCTAATTTGGATATAATGTAAAACTGAAAAAAATTACATTAAAATAAGAATAATAAAAGCAAGAGTATGCGGACCACAGCGGGCGTGGTTACACGATGACGTCTCCACGCACTGTACCGCCCCTTGCTTGTGAGCGGCCAGTAGCGGAAGTTCCGCTCCGTCGTGAACTGGGACAGCAAAGCGGTGAGTGTATGAGTCTGTGTTAGCTAGCGGGCCGTGGGTGTAATTTTAAATCATTTATCCTTACTCGAATGGGACCTTAACGGGGTCCTTTTAGTGCTTAAAGGGTCTCCTAAAAACGGGCGTGGTTTGGGGTCTGAATTTGATTCGTAACGTTTGTCCGAAGTAACCAAAAACAGAGACACACCGGTTGGAGACAATACAGTTAATGTGTGTGTGTGTGCGCGCGTGCGCGACGTTAGCTAGTAGCAGCTGTACTCCCACTGTTCCCGGTTATTTTGTGTGTGTGTGTGTGTGTGTGTGTGTGTGTGTGTGTGGGGGGGGGGGGGTCGGCTAAACCTGGATTAAACCCGAGCGCATGGTCGGGAGTCAGGCAGTGTGTGTTTTTGGGGCAGCAGAGGCTTTGCGCTGCTGAATGCCATCACTACCGAGGATAAGGATGAGGCGCATATCAGTGCTAAGCTTCAGCCATTCATTGTCTCTTTCCTGTTCGACACCACCCGCTTCCTCTGCTTCACACACACCCATATCAACTCATTTTATCCGATGCCGTGAGGCGTTCTACAAATTTCGCTTTGTCTTCTTTGACATCAGCTAGCCAGCCGAGCTGTAACCCTCCATCAGCAGGCGGGGAGCGGGGTTAGCTGCTGCTACTGCTGGTGGTGGAGGGGGAGTAGGATGGTGGCGTGTTTGGTGGTGGTGGGGGGGTGCCTGTCACTCACTGGCGCATATTATCCTGTTGTTTGCCAGCCATCCGTAGCCACTGAGCTGAGTGCAGCAGCCTGCTGCTGCTGCGTGTGTGTGTGTGTGTGTGTGTGTGTCTTTGACGTGCACACGCGCACACACTGCAGCACGCCTCTGGTTTTTGTGTTTGATTTAAATGTAATTGGAGTCACGCAGGATGGAGACTCGTGATGTCCAAACAGGCTACATTTTCTTTCTTTTTTTGGCCTGTTTTACCTAAAAGTAGTGGTGGGAGCTGCTGCTTTTCATTGAATATAGTTAATCATTCGGTCAGTCAACACTGGAGTAGTGCTTTTTCTAAGTGTCACTTCATCACATTACACCCTTTAAAATCAGGGAAAGATGAACTATAAATCGAGATACTATGATGTGATAATGCAGTGTGGTGTTACAGCATTAGTGGTTACATTTCCTGCCTGATTCAGTAACTTTTGAGTGTTCTGTATAGGCAAAAATAGCAAAATTACGGCACGAAGTTACAATGATTTTGATCAATAGTGAGGTCAAATTTCTTTAATATGATATCCAACGCGATTGATGGAAAATGTGTATTTATTATACTTTAAGAAGAACAAACAAGTCTTGTTAGCTCTTGAGACAAAGCTATTTTACAGACTAAAAAGACAGTTTTTATATTTTATGTAGATGTACCTTTTATATAGAAATACTTTTTTGCTACGAAAGATGTCTAAAAAATGTTTCTAATTTAACTGATTATGGTTTTTAATCATTTTTATTGAAAAATACATTTTAAAAATTATCAGAAGCAACTTTATTTATGCAATCTCTGCTGCTCCTTATTACAAACCTGTGGTTAGTGTTTGTTTCAATAAAAGTGGTAAAGAAAAATACTTTATTTATTTTAAAACGGAAAATATGTTTGAGAGTTTTATGTATTGCAATGTACTTGTGTTATTTTTAATTCCAAAAAAAAGAACAGATGGAGTGGTTATTAAAGGAAGAGTTTGATCAATAACACATTACTAGCAGTTTTACTTTTATCGTTCACTACCAGGTGTCTGCATCACACCAAATCTTAACAAACATGTTGTTTGTAGATGTGTTGTGTTTAAAATACTAATTCATCATCTCTTTGGACATCTGCCTCAAGGCTTCCACTGCAGCACGTGTTGTTATTGTATGTCTGTTATTCATGGTTCACTGTCGTGATTAGAAATGGAAAATTACAATCATAGCATTCAGTATAGAAAAACATGCATATATTATGTGTGTGTGTTACAAAAAGTACCTTTATGCTATCCTCTCCATGTCGTTTATCAATTATTATAAAATACTCCGAAGTTATTGTGAAAAATTGCAGTAGTAGACTGATAACATTCATGGTACGAATTAAACGCATCACAATAGCACATATAAATTTACAGCGGGATCATAAATGACCGCGCTTGGTCACTTGAAGTGTTCTTAATAGCATTTTCTCACCTCTAATTTGTTTACTTGGGATGGGAGCAGGAAAAGTGCAGTTTTCTTGGACTACAGTACGAGGTGGGGAAGTTACTTCACTTGGTTCATTTTATGGCTAGTTGTTTCAGTTTGTGTACTCTATATATCTATGGTACTCAACAGGAAGGTATTTAGCTCAAAATTGCAGCATTGACCTCTTCACTATAACAAACCTGTCTGGAGTTCTTTCGAAACTGACTCAGACTACCCCCTCCAAGCTCCCTTCAGTGCGGTTACTGCACCTGAGTGTGATTACCGTGTTCACATCTGCTCACACGCACCACATCATGTGTGAAATAACAGTTTGATTTAAACAGATTGAACAGTGACACAAAATAAACGTGCTTTGAATTAAAGCATCTACTTCCTGGTGGGGAGTTAACGTTTAACGAGAGACAACATCAGAGGGAATTATTTCAAATTGTAATGGGGCACGGCAAATAATAAGAATTGTTCTTACGCGGTTGAAGTATCTAAGTAAGTAAATAAAGTATCCTTTATTTCTCTGACTGCAGTCCACTGTAGAATGGAGGGAAGCAGTTGTTTATGATGTTTAGCTTAGCTTAAACTAACAGGTTAGAAACACTGCCACCAGTTTTTGAAAATACAATGAAAACCTGTTTGAAATTAAAAAGAAAAAACTGTTCAGAACCGGGAATGCTAGAATTTGCAGTCAAACAAAACTGTGAAAAAAGCAGCAGATCCTCATTATTTTGGAGATAGAACCAGAAAGACTTGAACTGATGTAAATCTGAAATGCAATTTGGGATAATTTTTAATTGAACATCAGGAAACAGATCTTCATTTCTGATGCTGAGGTGTTGGTCCTGGCTGTAAATCTTTGAGTACTGGAATGTTATCAGTGGTTTCAGTTTTAGTGTTTGTGAGCTTTAAACATATAATCAAGCTAAACATTTAGTGTAAAGGCAAAAGATTGGCCCCTGGAGCACATGATTTGTAAAATTTCCGGCATATTTTAGATGCCGTTCTTCTCGTCATTCCATAACTGGTTACCATTTGTGGCATGATGCATAAATATGAACGTTTTGGCTGCTTTGTTTTACATAATTATTGAGTAAAGTGAGAGATTTTTGATGATGGAAACTGCAGAGTTAAATAAAACGAGGCTTGTTTCATTTTTTTTAAGACGCAGCTTGAATTGGACTTGATGGTGGTACACTATTTTTAACCAGCAGCCTCCTCCAGAAGCACATAGAGAGTGAGTGAGCCGTTGTTTCTTGGAGCCTACTTTGAAAGCCCACACAATGCTTTGTGCTGGGTCTCTGGGTTATGGGTCATTGTAAATCTGCTGAACAATAACAGGTAGAAAAAACTGTATAACGGAGATTAATTGTTTCTTTGCTTATGCTACCATGTTTCCTGAGCTCGTCCTACTTGTTTGAACAGATTGTCCGATTGTACCTGCACTCCTCCATTTATCTTCTTATCATCTTTCTTTCTTTCACTTCTGCATTCATGCTGCCCACTCTATGTCTCTGCCTGTTCCCTGTCAGCGTCTGGAGTGCAGCTAAATTCAATTTGTTAATGCTGGATTAGTATTTATTTAAAGCAAGCTCTTTAATTGGATTCTTGTGTGTTTCTTAAAAAAAAAGAGCAATTCCTACTCAGTTTAAAATCTTTTGCAGAAAAAACTCAGAAATGAGGTCTGTTTTCCATTTTTACTTAACCAGGAGAACAAGTTTATAAGACAAGGTGAACAATTTTGTATTTGTATTTATAGGTTGCGACATTTTCATGTTTGAGCAGCCAAAATATTATGTAAAATAGCACAATAAAATTAAATACAGTAAGCTCATTTTAAATTGTACAGAAGAGATAATGATAAATAATATATATATATATATATATCCAGAGGAATGATGTATATAATAGAATTGAAACAAAATGTAAAAAATTGCTCAGGTATTTTTAGATGTTCTTCTAGTATCATGATTTTAAAGTTAACTACTGAAGAGAGGTCCTTCAAATTTTTAGGGTAAATATCTGGTCTGTGAAATTGGACTACAGGAGTGGAGCTCATGTTAAGATGGAATGATGGATGCTTGAAGTTCCTGAAATATTTGAACACCCGATCACTGATAGCAGATTTTGTGGTCTGTAAAAACCTCACTTTGGCTTTTAGAGAATATTTTATTCAGTTTCTTACATACAAGTCACATACTATTATTTAAAATGGTCAGGTGAATGGTTTCACACATATGAAGGCATGAATATGAGGGGGGAAAAAAATCATTTTTATTTATCTTCAGTGTAGGGACTTTGTGGGAATTTATGCTTCAGATGAATGTCTACATCATAGCTACGTCATAACTGCAAACCCATCTGAAACCCCTCTGCCGTAACCTGACCTGCAACTCTCTAGAAATGTAAAGTAAATGTCACATTGACGCAGACCAAAACTATTGTGAGTGGCCTGTTCAGTACTGTCAATTCCCCCAATAATAATAATAATAATGACTCCAAAATGATGGCAATTCCTTGAGCGGGATTGCTGAAGCTACCAGAAATGGTGTGATGGAAATGTACAAGGAATCTGAAAAACTTGAGGGATAAATATGAAACATAGAAGGGGAATGAAGTCCCAGCATTTTGTTTCTATTGACTGTCGCTGCATAAAAACACAACCACAAGGTAGCTGACACATAATGTGCTATCACATGCGTTGGCCGCTTACAAATACTTCATTACTACACTGCACTTTTTAGAGTCCATATTCGTGAAGCAGTTAAATTAGTTTTACATAGAATTTCATAAAAATATTGAATAAAATGGCTGCTCAAAAATAATGTTAGTGGTATTTTTAGATATTTTTCTCTCTTTATCCCTTGAGAAAACTGATGATAGATACCTGAATATTTTTTTTTTGAAATTCCCATCAAGATGTTTATTTTTACCCTGGATTTTTTTCAGATAGTTTGATGAAGCAGCATGGAATGACCTAGAAGAAAGGAGCTTAATTACACTGAAAAATTCAGAAATAAAATTTGGGATTTTAGTCAAATGGCTTCCAACCTCGAGATCAAGACGATTTTAACCTGTCCATCAAAATCTATCAGTTATCTAACTTGTGCCTTTTTTAATGAAATATTAAATACTTATATTCCTTAGAGTTCCAAATATTTATTTAAGTTAAATGTGTTTAGATAGAAAAATGTAATTCTTTGATGTTTATAAGTTGTAAGGAATCAGTTATTAATCTGGTGGTCTTTTAGCATAAATAGCTCACTGAACATATTATTTTGTATATTCAGATTTTGAGAGCTGAGCAGCAATATTCTTTTAGTTTTTAACAAGTTGTTTGGATGTAGAAGTACCTTTTTTTTCATGCATATTCACTCTGTGCAGAAAAAGCAGCACAATTTGTTGGAAAACACAAAATGTTAACTTTACAACAAATTTTCACTCTTTGCCCTGCTAATCCTGTTTACCATTAAAAAAAAAAAAGGCTATTTCCTGCAGCTTGCCCATTCATTATTAATCTAGTACTCATTTATCAGTTGATGCAAAAACGAACAGACTTCTATTGTCCACACTTCGGATTTCACATATTTCGGCTGCAGATATGACCTTCAGCTAATGATTTGTCACCTGGTACTGACAGCACGTGCAGCATTTAGCTGCTTGATCTCAACATCTGTGAAATTTTAACAGCTGAGGCGCTGAAGGTTTATACATTAACCTTTGTGCTTCCATATTTCTTTGTCTCCTTGTTGCCCGTTTACCAATTGGACAGTTTGCTGTCTGACCCACCCGTCCCGTCTCCCATATCCTGTCCAACAACATCAGGATGTTAGAGGCTTTTACTGCTGGACTTTACTGTAAAACAACAACCTGATCTCCTGCCTGTTATTGACGGCTGAATCGCGCCAGTCAGCGGTCCATTTTACAGTCAAGAGAGGGCATTTAGTTTATTTGATGAGTCTATTCAGTTGCTGACTACAGAAACCTGCATGGCACAAATGCTTTTTTTTTTTTACTGACTGCTTTACCTTCACCAGCAGCTCCATTATGTGTTTGCATGTGTGAGCGATATGTTGACCTTTGTTGTTCCCGTGTGACAAATGAATGGCTGCACTGATAATGAGGTTTTTATAACTGACACAGAGAGCTGTTGAATGTCACCGCTGATGTCCAAATAACATCCAGTCCTTCTGAGCTACACGCAAGTAACTCTCGACATGCATCTGCACAGCCCCTGGTTTGAATAGGCTGTGCTCTATTTAAATATTTGAATACATCCTGGGGAGGTGAACATTTGGTATTGAATGAGCAGTGAGGCTTAGAGAAGGAGAAATGTAATGAACTTCATAATCCAGTGTAAATATAGCTCTACCAGCATGATTTCCATATATTGGCCTGTGTTCTTTATAATACAGTACACCCAACTCGGTGTTTTTAGTGATGTTCCTGGCTACTGATTTACTGGTCAGTTAAACAGGAGAAGAAAATAAGAGTAATAGATGAGTCTGAAAATAAGAAAGCATTCCAAAAGGAGGCTAAATTAACCCCAGTGTGGCAGGCCAAGTTCAGATATGTCTGTACAGATAATGTGTGTTTATTTAAGCGCCTTTTCAAATCATTAAATATGTTTTTCAGTTATCAGATCATATTTGAAAGTCTCATAAATTGCTTGATGTCAGATTAGTTAAACTGGTTAACCTTAGCAATGCTACCTTACATGCTGCTAGTAGCAGCATGTGCTACTAGCAGCATGTCTGTACATCTGTTTACTCTGTCACAGCTGATGTAAAGAAAACTTACAGAAAAACCAATGTTACTTAAAAAACATTGAAACAGTCGGCGGCTGCCAGATGATTTCATTGAATTTTGTTTACAATCTGCAACCGGCTGGAACTTGCGGTGACTAAATGGTTGCTCGCAGGTTTGAGGGCATTGCACACTCACGACCACTTGCGATTGCACAGGTCACCTGATAGGAGTCAACCTTTGTGCAGTGGTTACAGTCACAGTCTGACTTGGTTTGCAAATCATTACTAATTTATAACCGTTGTAAATTAAGAAAATATGAAAAAGTAGTTTAACCATGTGAGATCTAAGAGATTTATGCTTCTGCGCTATGTCTGTTGTAGGTTGGTCATAGCTGCAAACAGCTTTTTGTTGCTGAGTAGCGGGCAGAACTGTTCTGGTCGTGCGCATCTCTAATTTTATTGCCAAATAAATTTACAGTTGCACGTTATATTAATGGAACTATTTTAAGTTCACAGGACTCATGCAGCACAGTTTGCTCTTAAAATAAGTTTGTGATCATTGCATTTATTGTTGGCTTCTCCACCTGTGACGATATCACAGCCTAGTAACCATTAATGCTGACACTCATGAATGCATGTATGAATGGCAACACTCATAAAAAAACACACATCAACAAACAGAAAGCTGTCTCTCCCTCTCTGTAATCTGAAAACATCTGAGCTTCAATAGTGATTTATCATTGAAATCGTAGCAAAGACTGACAGTATCATACGCTCGCACCTTTCATCTCAGCCGAGCCTCCCAGGGTACAAAATCTGAGAGCCGCGCAACAAGTATAAACTGAGCTCTGAGTGGACATTGTAAGAAATAACTGAATACAATAAATAACTGAATAAATAAATTCAATAAATAACTGAATCTTCATCTGGTTCCTCTTAGTTTTTCCACATTCAGCCAGGTAAAATAAATCCTGCTGCAGTAAATCAAAGAATGTAAATCAATCAGATTTACAATCAATCAGCATGGTTTAAACACCTCGCTTTGGTGGAGTGTGGTATACCGTGGGTAATGTCAGTATGAAGGCTGCGTGTATTAAAGCTGACAGTGATTCAGACCTCTGCCTCTGATTAAATTAACTATTAAGTTAACCTGGTTCATCTTGATAAATTTTTGTCAACTTGGTTCTAGAGAACATGTCAGAGTCCAAAGTTTAAGCCCTCTCTCCTTTGTAATTTTTGTCTTCTGCAAAGCCATCCAATATGCCAGATCATGAGTAGTTTCAAGCCCCTGGGGCACATTCAAGATCCACAAGGAGGCTGTTGGATGACAATGACAAAGATAGAAAGAGAAAGTAAAAGAAGAAGCTACTTTCTGGTGCTCCCTTATTCGTGAGAGGTCACCATAACACCATCAAACTGATGATCTTTTGCTTGTTAGGCGAATATGAAAATCTTATATTATTAAACCAGTTTGATTTGAGATTAGAGCTGATTCTGTTGGAGTAAAGGAGCTGTGTGATATCCAGTGATTTCTAGTATTAAAAACATGTATCCTCCAGAAAAAGCTCCGGAAGATTAGTGTCATGACTCGACTTCCTTCTCTGCTACAGGAATAAAAGAAGCTGCCATGAACTTTGAGCGGATTTTACAGTTTTGATCTGCTGTGTAAAAAGTCTTAGAGTTAACGCGAAGGACTGAAAACTGTGAAAATGCTTAAATTATCTCAAAATGTGTGAATGTTAAATGAAGCATTTTGTTTAGCTTGAAGTCGCTTCTCACTGTGCAATCTGCAGGCAGCTGAAATCTTTTTTTTTTTTTTTTTTTTTTCTGTTCTCGTTTTTGTCTCCAGCACCTCTTACAGTGTATGTGTGGCAACAACATGTCTGTGCCGCTGCTCGCCGAGGCTGTGACGGTGTCTGGGGTGGAGAAGGAGACCGCGGCGGTGAGTGAAAGCACAAAACCTAATATAACTTTATTTACCTCAAACGCTGCTGGAGTGTTTTTTGTGGCCTTAATCAAACAGTGCTTTTAATTTTGACTTTGGCTGCTTGGGCAACTCTGCCCAACTAGAAACAGAAAAACAAGTGAGACAAAGACTATGAGGTACTCAAAGCTGTCACTTGTGACACGAAGTTTGGCGTAAGACCAAATGGAAATTGTTTCTGAGCGGCACTTCACACTTCTGTGAAGTATGGTGAACCTTGGTGTCACATCTGTGCTGTGGAAACATTCAGGCTAACAAGACAGGTGTAATTTAAATTAAAAAAAATAAATAAATAAATAAAAACCCATAACAGTCGCAGAAAAAATGGTGTTTATATACTTACCTAAAAGCAGAACAAGCTCCCGATTAAGTGTGGTTTTGTCATTTAATTTTTTTTTGTTTTTAGGATCACATTAAAATGTTATTTTTAAAACTTTCATTTATTTTACACACCTGACTAAATAATAAGCCACCTACACAAAGACCCACAAATCAATACTAGCCCTCAGAGGGTCCTGGGGACATGTCCTTGGGATCACGAATGTCAGTTTGCTTTATATCTGACAGCACGAAAAAAACTAAAATGCATGCAAATCTGTGTTGCTGCCAATTATTGACCCATCTGAGGGCCTAATAAAAAAAATAATCAAACATTTCTTGAAATGTAGTTAGAACAAATATAGAACTGGCGGGTGCTGGCGCCTATCCCAGCTACCATAGGGCGAGAGGCAGGGTACACACTGGATGGGTCACCAGTCTGTTGCAGGGCTAACACATAGAGACACAGATAGAGATACAAATTTCCACCCAGCACTGTGATCAATATCAAGAAATTGGACTTTTTGTACTTCTGTAGCCGTGCCAGTCCTGTTTTATGGCTCACCTGTAGCTTCACCTGCAGCAGCACATGTAACGAGTGTTACAGCAGAGTAATCAGGCCCATTGTGTCAACACTCAGCTGGATCTCAGAGTGAAAATTAAACAAGTCTCTTATCAGGCTGTTACTGGATACTGTGCAGGGTTTTGTTAAACATCAGATCAAAGCTGACTGTTCCAGCTCTGAACCCTACATGGAAGAAAAGTGTTTTGATCTGCGCAAAGAGCCAATTCTCTGACTTCTAGCAAACAAACATCGAGTTGCCAGTCTTCTGAACTGTCATTAGTCCCTTTCATGGTTTCTCTGCAGGAAGTATCATGTGTGGAAACTCGCAGTGAGAGTAGATCTTGGCAGGAATGTAAGACTGGCACCTGGTTTTCTTCTGCAAACTTGTAGCTGTAGCACTCTGTGTCCAGAAGGCTGGTAAATTGTATTGAAGATCAAAGAGGGTTTTTTTTTTTTTGTTTTTCATCTGTGAAGTGCAAGATGGACTTGAACATACTGTCCAGATCACAGGAAGAAAAGTTTCTGTTACCAATCAGTACTGGGAACAGATAAGGCCTCTGTGTCTGCATTTAGAAGGAAGTGTTTCCCATTTATTTGTGAAGCCTGTGTAAGAGAAAATAATTCTGCTGTCTCCATCTGTGCTGCAGGTGATCTTCCTTCATGGTTTGGGAGACTCAGGGTGAGTAACTTTATTTCTGTTTTCTGTGAGGTGCAGTTAAAAAGTTCAGTTCCAGTTTGCAGTTAAAAAGTTTCTGATCATACCTTGAAGGATATCTTCTTGTGCACCTTTGGGCCGCTTTTTTTTTTTTTTGTAGATCGCCCTGTTGGAGTTTTGTCTGACCACTCGTATTTTTACCTCTTTTGTCAAAACAGTCATTTACCAAGATTTGTATTTTGAGCCAAATCTGAGGGAGCTGCTTTTGGTGAATAGAACAGGTGATGAGCAGAGCCTCAAATGCCATCACCTACAGACCACATCATTTCTGGTTAAAGGTTTCCCTCGCACAGCTCAAAATGTTACAGGGACAAATTCAGAGTGTATGGTGGAGGAAAACCCCAAAAGCATTCATGTAGCAACATAAAGGCATAAAGTATGCTAGGGTGCGCTTGGGTCAGAGAGATGCAGTTTTCATTATCGAATGGTGAGTGTTAGGCTCTCTTAGTGCGGATTCATCTCTGGAGACAATACACAACAGTGCAGCAATTGTGAATACAACCTACAGGCATACATCAAGCAAGCTGCAATTATAATGCCTGCTTTAACCCCACAACACTAACGTCCAGTTTTGTAACACTATCACTAATGCTGGGTATATTTTTATCCGATATAATATACCCAATAAAACAAAGAAATGACGAAACTGTCCACTCACTCCTGGGACACATTAGCCTTGTCAAGTAAAGGTGCATTCTCACTGAATCTCTGACATCTGTGGGAAAAGTTTTTAAAACAAAAGACCAGCTGACTATAAATGTTTTACCATATGAATTTCCCTTGGAAATTACCACTAAGTAATTTTTATTCAACACTTGATGAAAATCACGCGACATTAGTGTTCTAGGGTTAAGAGGCGTCCACACAGGAAACAGCTAGCAGTAACATGGCAACAATGTAGAAAGTCTGCGATATTCAGCGATTTCATGTGATGCCAGGCAAACACAAAGCGAGTCTGCAGTTTCTCAACTTCAAGGCGAGTGATTGAAGTGACTACCACTGAGAGCAAAGATTACCACTGATTGACATACCGTATTATAGGGTAGTAAATATATTAGAGGGTTGCCTAGGTAACCAGAGCCTGAACTATCTGCTAGCAACCACCTGTCAGCTGCAAACCAATTTGCAAGTGAATTGCTTTCTCTGTGGACGCCTGTTTAGGCACGGACACTGTGAGCTCTGTAGGATTTACTGGTCACCCTGCATTCCTGCTCTCACCTGTGGACACAAACCGAGTCAAGCAAAAAGAATCGAATTGCAGATACAAGTATTTTTCTCCAAAAGGCTGTCTGGATTCTCTCTTAGAGGTAGGATGAAGAGCTCCACTATTCAAGAAGGGCTCACAGTAAGAGTCAGTTGAGGTGGTTTGGGTATCTGACCAGGATTCCTTCTGGGCGACTGGGCACTGCAGGCTCTTCGCTGAAACCTGCTGTGTTGTGGTTCAGCTCATCACCAAGACTCTTGATATGTGGATAATAGTTAAAACGTTTTGCATTTCCATTTATGGAGTATAACTGGAACAGTTTTCCAGTGGACTTGCAACAAGGTTCAAGCATTATTCAGTTCAAAGAATTTCCAAAACCTGCTTTTGGAGAAATTTGAAAACGATGCCTGATAGTATATATATATTTATGTTAATCATTATGTCTGTACATAGACATAGACAGGGAAGTGGGTGTGCCGATGATCATGGTAAACCAACAGAGTGTTGAGCATGGTGTAGGGATTAATATTTATGTACCTGCTCCTTCCTACTCCAAGTCGGACATTATGATTGAGTTGGTATTTCATGTCACATAGATTTTGTTGATTTTGTATGCACACATATATCTGTGTATATGTATATGCAGATATGTGTGTTTAATATAGGTTATCATCATTATCACACACAAACCATGTCACTTTGAAAGAGAAGCTGAGGTCTGTGATGAAGTGGTCAAAACAGGATTTCCAGGGAGCGATCTAAAAATGGGAGCCAGGCTGAAAGCAGGCCAGAGATGGAAGAGAAGATGAACTGATTCTTAAAAGCTGCCCAAACCTTTTGGATCACACTTTAAGCGGCACCTAATTGATTTTTTTCCCTTGTAATTATAGTTCACATAATTTGAGTTATTTCCCTTTTTTTGTTTAAATGTTTGTTTCATTGGGCTGAATGTGAGCAGAAAATTCACAGGAGAAACATTCCTACATGTACAAATCATTACATAAACAGCACAGTAGCAGAGGGTGGTGATGCAGAGTTAATGACAATAATTAATTTTAAAATCCTGCATTTGGCTCTTGCTGCTTTTGCACTTGACTTTAATAACATGCATTTAGTGGCCTTTAGTCATGTGTAATTGGTGCCAACATTCATGTGGTTGAATTTCATAAAGCAGCACTTACAACATTATGAATGTCTAATTTAAAAAACGACTTAAATCAGTACATGATGACAGCTTGTCCTCAGTACAGTTTTAGTGCTCCTCTGTAATGGAGATGAAAAATCATTTCTCACATGCTGATCGTTGTACATCAAGAGAAATAATTTTCTACACGCGTTACTTCAGCGTAGAAGTGACTTTCATGGACTTGGTTGTAATGCTTTTGGGGTGGATGTGCTACATATTAGTGGTTTTACTGTTGCTTGATTAGGAACAAAGAGCTGCTCTCTCTGTTTTCTGTCAGGCATGGGTGGGCGGATACTTTGACTGGGATCCGGCTGCCTCACGTCAAGTTTATCTGCCCCCACGCGTAAGTCTTTTTTTCTCATGTCACGATTTGATTTATGCCTCTAAGAATTTTGTTTGTCGGGACTTATGTGGATTGATTTAAAAAAAAAAAAAAAAAAAGACTTGTAGGCAAATAAATGCTCTGTAATGTTTATTTGGTGCGTTTTAAGCCAAATTTTTGCCAGTCATTCAAGTCGTTTGGAGTTAATAATGTGTTACTGTAACGTAGCTCCTGGCTGCTGTTTTCCCATCATGTTTTCATTGCCTCTCCTCCGCTGCAGGCCCCCCATTCCCGTTACACTCAACATGAAGTCGATGATGCCCGCGTGGTGAGTTGGCGTGATGAAAGAGGCGGCCTTTTAGCTCAACACTGGATGCCATTGTTTCCCTGGAAACCACAATAGCCTCCCATATTGCCATTGACAATACTGCAATTGTATCCATTCATTTTCCTTATGCTGGGCTTTACTTGTGTGCAGGTTTGACCTCATGGGTCTCAGCCCCGACTCTCCAGAGGACGAATCTGGAATCAAGAAGGCAGCAGAAAACAGTGAGTTTAATGTGTTTAAATATCGAACAAGGGCCACGTGTGTGGGTTGATAATAGCAGGGAAGCACTAATACGCTGTCATTAAACGGTGATTGGAAAGCTTCCAGACTGCTGCAGCTTCAGTCTGGTTTTACATCCCTCTATTTAGTGGTTAGTATCTTCTCTTGTATGCACCTTAACTCCTTGAAGCTTAAGCTAAAGAGGGTGCTTACACCATTAAATATATAAATGTGAAATACTTAAAGTGCACCTATTATACTGCTTTCCAGCTCTACTGCAATACATTTCTGTCACTAATAGCTCAATATAATCCCTTTTTTATGTGATATTGGGCCTTGGTGGAGCCTTTTAGATCACTCTGAAATGAGCTGTTTTTAGCTCCTCCACATTTAAGACAAATTTCTTCTGATTGGCTGCCACTCACAAGCAGAATGTTTGAGCACCAGGAAGGCAGCGGCTCTGTAGGCACAGCTAGAGCTGCATGCCTGAGATGACCCTATAAATTATCCCCTCTTTATGACATTATTAACAGCCAAGCTTCCAAAATAAGTCTGTGAATCTGAAAATTTTTAGTGCAACTTCAGGGCAAAATGTTTGATGGATGGATTGTTCTTGTTCATAGGCACAAATTGTCCCACCAGAGATTTGGGTCTCCTCCCAGCCTCCAGATTTGAGACTGGAGAATCTTTAGAAATGCTTTAAATTCTTATATCATAAATCCCTCTGCTGTTAAATAGATCAAAAACTCTGCTAAAAATTTAAGGTTTAAACCCCCCCACCACCACCACCACCTGCAATTTTTCTAATCATTTAATGAACATTTAAGAATACAGCACTTTGAGTCAACTGTAGTTGTGATTTGGTGCTGTGTAAATAAAATTTAATTCAATTGTAAGACTATGAGAGGCTTGATTATACTTGATTGTAAGATTAATGTTATGTAGGCGATTTAAAACGGATGTTCTTGACACTGATTAGTTAGTTTGTGAAAAATGTTCAGTCTTTGCGTATGTACTTGTCTGTAAAAAACAAACAAACAAAAAATAAACTTCAAAGAGAAAATCTCTAAAAGTGTGTGCTGTTATCCTCTTATTTAGACTGTTATAAAATGTCACTGCTGTGTATGAAGACTGTCTTCACCCTCTTCAGAGCAGCTATAAAAACTTTTTTCTTTGAATATCCACATGCCAAGTATGGATTACATTTTTTAAGCCAGCTGCAAAGTTGACAGGAAGTCAAGTGGAACATTTTTGTTGGAAATTTGCCACATAAGACTTATTTCTTCCTTCTTCTACACTACCCACCCCTTTGTTTGGCTTCACTAACGGGTTATTCTTGCTTCTCACAGTCAAGGCCATAATCGAGCACGAGGCCAGAAATGGGATCCCTCCAAACCGTATAATACTTGGCGGTTTCTCTCAGGTGGTTTTTTTTTTTGTCTTGGTGCTACATGTTGTGAATTGCATTTACATTATTATATATACAAGATCAATATCGTAAATGCATCTATTAAAGGTTGTCTGCTTCCTGTGTTGCTCCTCAGGGTGGGGCCTTGTCCTTGTATACCGCCTTGACCTGCCAGCACCAGTTGGCTGGTGTTGTGGCCCTCAGCTGCTGGCTTCCACTTCACAGGAGTTTCCCATCGGTACAGTCACAGTTTCACTGCAGAGGAGAAACATCCTTCCCTGCCTGCTCCTCTTTTCAACACAATGCTGATACCTTCATATGATTTTTAACATGTCACCCTGCCAGAAGGTTTTAGTGAGAAAGCTACGCTCAAAGCTAAATTCTACTTCTATGTCTGTCCCACAGGCGTCAAGCGGCAATAAGAACCTCCCAATCCTGCAGTGCCACGGTGAGATGGACGCCATGATTCCCGTGCAGTTTGGTGCCATGACGGCAGAAAAACTGAAATCCATAGTCAACCCTCAAATGATTACCTTTAAAACCTTCCCAGGGCTCCCTCACAGCTCCTGTCCTCAGGTACTGTTGTTCACAAATCACACTGATAACTTCTTCTAAAAAGCTTGTTTTACTTCTTTCAAGGTTGAATCAAATATTTAGCTAATTTACATTTTTGTGACATCCTGATTACATTCACCAAAACAAAAGCATTGCATCATCCACCTGGGTGAATTAGGCAATGTTAATTAAACCTTTAAATGAAGGTTTTTCTCTTGAAATAAAGATAAGGAAATTTTTATTTCAAGAGAAAAATCTTGAAGACAATTACCAGGCCTCTGGAGAACTTCAAGATAGTTTGAGGATGTAATTTAGCCATTTAAATCAGCTGTATTAGATCAAGGATGCATCTAAAACCTGCAGGACACCAGCCCTTGAGACCTCGAGTTCCCCCACCCCTGATTTAGAGGATAAACTCTAAACAAGGGTTGTTGTTTTTTTTTTTTTTTTCCATGATGCACTCTTCCAGCTCAAACTTTGCAGGTAGATCAAAACAGAACCGCTTGGGTCTCTGGTACAATTTTTATTACCCGTGATTTTTAATGTTTCAGATTTGCTTCTAAAGCTGTTCTTTCAAATGTAGATGTCTCTAAAACGCTGTGATTTTAACAGCTTGACACTTGAATCAAAAGAAAAGTCTTAAAGAAGGTTTGCAAATCAAACATTTATACACATATATATGCAGAAAAACAGGGTTGTAGGAGTTTACAGAACGTCCTTCTCTCAATAATGAAGTCTGTGGGCTATATACGAGTCTCCAGCACAGCTTGTTAAGCTTCCTAGTGTCACGGGCTTTGATGTTGTTAGCCCAGCAGATGGCTAGAAAGAAAACTGCACTAGCAACAGAAAAAGTGCAACATTTTGCTGCACACATTTTTCTTGAAAAACCCTAAGTTTCCTGATGAAGTAGAGTCTGCTCTCTCCATTTGTGTGAACAGCCTCAGCGTTACATTTCCAGTCCAGCCTGTTTTTCAGCTGAGATGAGTCCTGAATCATCTGTTCAGCTTCTCCACTGTACCAACATTTGGTCTGCTCTCTTGCAGGAGATGGCAGCTGTAAAGGAATTTATCGAGAAGCTTTTGCCCCGGATCTGACCTCACCTCATCCCCACTGTGACCCCCTTTGAGACACTGACCTTTCACCCCTTTTCTGCCATTCTCCCACAGGAAACAGCCATGAGCACCCCCTCCCACACACATCCACGAGACAGCAAACATACACGAACACGCACATATTTAGTAACGATGATAACGATGATTTGACCCACACTGCTAAACCAACCAAATCTTCTCCTGCGGTCCAGCAACACTCATACTGTTAACAGATTTGTCAAACACACTGATTTGAAGTGCTTGCATTCACACGTCTTAGCCTTCGGAGGGAGAAACACTGAAAACTCAAACATTAAATTCCTGTTTGGCTTCTGTTTTACAACTTCTGTCTGTTGCCTCATTCTCATTTCCCCTCATTTTTACATCATTTAGCTTCTCACTCATTGCTACACTTATCCTTCTGGCATTGCTGTGTGACTTTGTAAATCAAGAAAATCAAGATTAACACAGAGCAAATAAGCAGGTTGGTACTCGCCTGCAAACACACCGCTGTTTAAAGGTGCAGTCAGACCAGATTATGCATCCTAATTCTTTTTCCTGCAGTTTGACGTGCCTTCTTAGCTTCACAGGTGGAGTCGCGTGAAACTTTAATATGTGATTGCTCTCAAGGTGCATGAGTTTGAGGGGAAAAAAGGTGGATTTGGCTTCTTATTCATTCTTGCTTTATGACTACAGCCTAAAAGTTGGGTGCATGAACATAAGCAGTAGAAACACAAATAAAATGCAGCATAATCTACAAGCTTGTAGAGGCCTGCCATGTAATTGCCCCATTTGTTTATGCTTGCAATCCTACCCGCCCTGTCTCCTGAACCCTTCTGTTATCTGGTCTGACTGCAGCTTCACTCCAGTGTTGGGTACCCAACAGAGTTTGACTCGGGGATAGTGAGCGCCAACCCATCCTTTCCAATCATGACTGCGGCCTGTCCAGGTCTTGCATCGTTAACAGCAATGGCTCTTTTTACTAAATCTTGCACACAAGGCTGCCATGCTGCTTCTTTCCTCTTTTTTTTAAATAAATGTGATCAAACATCATGGAAGTATATGATCAGAGTCCAACAGAAATAAAGCTAATCAGTGGATACTCGTGCTACCCTGTGCTGTTTCTTTCAAAGCGTGCACACCTGCAGGTTGATCTGCTTTCTATGTATCTGTATGTGAAAGTACCTCAGTTTGTTCCTTTAGGCCTAAAGGCGAATGACTGATGATGGCTGCAGACCTGCACAGACTGCACACCATGACTGGTTTCAGCAGCGGTTCACCCCCACTAACAGCCGCCTCCTCTTCATGAATTCCTGTTGATTTCCACTATTTATTTTCTTTAAACCTCTGGTAAAACACACTTCCTCTACATTTTCTTCCATAACACCAACACAGTCTCGCTCCCTCCTTTGGGTCCCCACTAATAAAATATGGAAAGGTCAGCAACACTATTATATTCCACTTTAGAAAATAATGGCTATACAAAGGGAGCACTTTGGCAAGAAAATGGTCCAACATAATTGAAGGGTGAAAAAAAATCAAAGTTAATCTTTGAACAACTTGTGATCTTTGGACATAGGAGTGTAACTCTGAGGAGTCGTGTGTGTGCTTAAACATATATATATATCAGGTGTTTTACAGTTTTTCCTTTGTGAATATTGATTTTGCTCTCTTCTTAATTTCCTGTTCTGCTGTATCACTGTTCCCAACCTGGTTTTAAAAACAAAAAACCAGTAGAGAAGGATGAAAGGCATCTGTTTTGATTGTTGTTCACAACTCGATGAATGTGTCTCCTCTCCTCGACTCCTTGTGTATTTTTCTTATTTTTTTGCTCTAATTAGGTCCGTTATTTTCTCTTTGATGTGTTTGCCATTTTTTCTTTCATCATTCCACTCGTTCCTCTCGTCTCGTGTCTTTTCTCCTGGGTTGTGTTGTTGTGGTTTGTTTTATTTTTTACTTTTTTTTTTTTTTTAATGTTGTTTTGTCACTGTTGTCATCTCATCCTTTTTTGTGTTGGTTTATAATGATGAGCATTAAAGAAACGTGTTCAGGTGAGGCTGAGGTGGTCTCTCCTCTTTTTTTTTTTTTTTTTTTTCCAAAACACCTGTATGCGTAATAATAAAAAAAGAAAAAAGTCCGTCTGAGTTGAGCGTCACTCATTTTTCTAATGTGTATCTGCAGATTCATACACACTCATTCATGGGGTTTCCATATTTTTACTCTAATAATAATCTAATCTAATATCTAATAATACTTTAATGGTCGTGGGCAGCGTTTCAAACACTTGATTATTTTGAATGTTTCTATGATATGACGTAGACAACATCAAAGACTTTTATTGATAAATAAGTCACATCTACGCCGAGTCAGCATTAACCTTTGCTGACATGCAGCACATCAGCTTCTGGGTCGAATATTGATTGATGGTGATCCATTCCTGCCCTATCGGTGCTTGAACTTGATCATAGTTTGTGGGCGTCTTCGTCCACTTGCTTTTTAAGGATTAACCATAGATTTGCAATCCGATTAACATGTGAGGAATGTAGCCTTGGATTCAAAATCTGAATTTGATGATTTTGCAGCCACTTAGTTACAAAGTTTGTTTTTTTACTCCATCATGGTGAAAAATGGAGAGAAATTACACCTTGATCCTTGGTAAAAGCTGGTCTTTGAGGATGTTTTAAGTCTTGTCAGTCTGTCAAAGGTGTCTCCTTTTGCTCTGAAGAAAAACTTTGCCCACTGAAGCCAGTTTTGAAGGAGTTCTCACATACTTGGAGCACGTGTCAGTGGCTTTTCCTTCACATGCCTTGCAGTTAGGTTAAGGGTGGCTGTGCCTCAGGAGGTAGCCATGTGTGATGGAAAGAAGCTTAAAGACACTAAATTAAGTGCTTTATGACTCAGACTGGGTGACTGTAGCTTATAGTAAACACTGGATTCACATGTGAGTTTGTATAGATTCAGCTCACTTTATTGATCCCAGGAAAAAAATCATTTGCAGCTAACCTGCATAACCTACAAACCTGAAACATTCATTACAAACACTGTTACATGTCAAGTTACAGATCAACAAACATTGAGGTGAATAGACAAATGGCAATAAAATAAATTGTCTAAATGACATCTGCCAGAGATGTGTGATCTAATAGCCAAGGGACTGAAGTGGTGCAGTACTTCTATGGCACTTTTCTTTTTAATTTGAGCACTCTCTAACTACAAGCCTCACTCACCCACATTATTCAAGTGCTTTTTTCATGCCTAAACACTTTTAATCAACAGGCACATTGGATACATCAGGGGAAACATGAGGTTTAGTGTCTTGCCCACAGACATTTCAACATTCAGGTGATCGAATAACTAAGCAGAGGTCTTTTTAGTTTTTTAGTAAGGTTTTAACATGTGTTTTTTCTTCCTGGACATTCTACTTCTACCACCATGTTTGCTGTTGCACAACTCTCCCATAAAATTCAGTTCAGGGTTTGTTAACTGGCATGTCTCTCTCTTGTGATAGTTTTTATTACGTGGGCTGGAGAAATGCTAAAAGCAAAATAATTTCCCACTAAGGCAAACCCCAGTGTCAATGCAGTGTGATATAAACGCCCAGTTAAGAGTTACCTTCAATTCTCTTTAAATCTTTATGCCATATGTTTACTAATAAATCTAAAAATCAACCTACTGAATTCTAAACAAGTCCTTCAGGATTTTTTTCTCAATAGTTTTCTCACTAATGTTTTTTAAGCTAGGACTGATTAACACAAACCCCTGCAAACAGCTGTTGTTCAAATGGGTCTGAAAGCTTAGTCTGAGGTGCTGGTAACTGTATGAGCTTCTTCTCTGTAGAGGAAAAACGTATTCTTACTTTCATTGGACAGTGCTCACTGTTAACCCGTTTAATCCGTGTTTGGTTGTTTCCGTGACTTTATTTGGAGCAGGAGTGCGTCAGTTCCACTAGCAGCCACACATTGAAGTGAAAATTACATCAAGGGCCAGATATATAAAGTGTATTCACGTGCTTTAATTTAAAGTGAAATGCATATAAAAAGGATACCCTTCTTATGCATAATCTGGGTCATAAAGTCAGCAATAGTCACTGTGGGGCTGTTCCACTGTGCAGGCTACAGTACCAAACAGATAGCTATGTGACAACGAATTGTTTCAGATTTCTTTGAGCAATGATTAACAGCTCTTTCATTCGAGCAATGGCCGCCTCTTTACATACATATGAGAGCAGAGTTGGTGATTTCAGGACTGGCTCCTTCGAAAAACTCTTACTCCGCCTCCTGTACAACGGACCAATCAATGGGACTGGGCGGAGCCAGACGTCTGCGTACTGGAGAAAGAAAGAAAATACGTTAACTATTGGTCGCCATTTTGAGAACCTGCGAACAGCCTTTGGAGGTGGTTGTTGAGCAGTAGACCTTTAATTCTTTTGGTATTTTAAAAATAATTTTTGCCTATATATTAGGACCAATGTCTCGATTCAACAATAATCGTGGCGGCTTTGGAATGAATCATTTCCAGCCGCGCAGAGGAAGTGGGCCCGGCGGCCCCATGCGAGGTGGGCTTATGGGAAACCCAAATTTTCGGCATAATCCTTTCCAGAATCAAAATCAAAACCGGAGGGGACACAACTTCAACAGACCACCACACCAAGGATCGCAGAACACTCCCCAGAAGCCGCAACAGAACCAGTCGCTACCCATCATCCCTCCGCCGACTCCAGGCCCGGCTCTTACGATGGAAGGCCCGATTAAGCAGCAACAGCATCAGAAACCGGCACAAGAGCAGCAGAAATCCACAACCCCTGCGCCCCAACCGAAGGTTCAGTCACCACCACCCACACCTAACGTGACCTCCCCTCAGCCAAACCAGGCAAACAAGAACCTGAACCAGCAGCTGAAGTCACCCGTGGCAAATGCTAACGGTCAGCAGCAGAAGCCGACTCCACACCCAAGCCCGAAAGCAGCTGGGCCGCAGCAAGGTCAGAAACCAAGCCCTCAGCAAAGCCAGAAGCCGGGACCCCAGCAGGGCCAGAAGCCGGGACCCCAGCAGGGCCAGAAGCCGGGACCCCAGCAGGGCCAGAAACCAGGACCTCAACAAGGCCAGAGACCAGGACTTCAACAAGGCCAAAATACAGGGCCACCGGCCATGAAAGTCAGTCAACAGTCACGAGAGACCATGAACACTGACGCAAGTCAGTCAGAAGAGAGCCAATCTAAGGTTTGCTTTATTTAGTTTTAGCTTAATTTTTATAAACGCCCAAGTGGCGTCGGCAGTCGCTATCTGCTAACACTAGCCAAACCAGCCGCGTGGTGCTCGATATGACACTTTAAACAGCCCTGTCGGGCGGAGTTGTTTGTGTTATCCTTACAGTTATTAGGGAAGCAGTCGGGCGCTCGCTCCGGCGGGCAGTCGCGGTGCATAAAAGAATACATCCTGCAACGTTATTGCTTTTAGCTAGCGGCCATCTTGTTCAAGTATAGAAATTAGTTCTATTTTAACGCTTTTAAAAGGAAAAATATATTTTCAGTGATGGGTTTCATCTGTTAACCTGAACAATTTTGGGTGAACTAGTTTGTCGACAGTGGTATTTCATATTATTTTCCGTGTTGGATTATTTTCTTTTACTTCACAAAGCGAGTGAGGGGGATGGGCGAACGGAGATCGAAATACGGACGCGAGCACAAATCATAACATAAAGTTAATCTGAAAATGATGATCTATTGGGCGTCAAATAATTTGTATATTTTTCTGTTTTCTATATATGTATACGAATTAAAAAAAAAAAATTCGGTCTTGTTTTTCTTAGGCTGAGTTCAAGGCGACGCTGTCCATGTTGCTGAAGCCAGGTGAGAAGTCCTACACACAGCGGTGCCGCTTGTTTGTTGGTAACCTGCCCAACGACATCACAGAGGACGATTTCAGGAAGATGTTTGCAAAATATGGGGAGCCCACTGAGGTCTTTATCAACAAGGGGAAAGGCTTTGGTTTCATCCGACTGGTAAGGGGTCACACGCTTGAATTGAAACAGGTTTTTGTTACTGTAATAAGTAAAGGGACTCTTTTAAATAACATTTTTCTTTTATCTAGGAATCTCGGGCACTTGCAGAGATAGCAAAAGCTGAGCTGGATGACACACCGATGAAGGGCAGACCCTTGCGTGTCCGATTTGCTACACACTCTGCAGCGCTGTCTATAAAGAATCTGTCACCATTTGTTTCCAATGAACTCCTAGAGGAAGCTTTCTCACAGTTCGGAATGGTAGAGAGGGCCATCGTGGTTGTAGATGATCGTGGACGCTCTACGGGCAGAGGAATTGTTGAATTTGCCTCCAGACCTGCTGCCAGAAAGGCTTTAGAGAGGTGCAACGAGGGGGTCTTTCTGCTCACTACGTAAGTCTAATTATATTAGTTGAGTAGAAGGGGGGTATTTGAGTTGGAAGATATTTGTAAAAGGTTCTTGAAGCCCTTGCTCTTTTTCTTTCTTTTTTTAAAAAAAAAAAAATTGTATTTCACCTTCTGCAGTTCTCCTCGGCCTGTTGTTGTCGAGCCTCTGGAGCAGTACGATAGTGAAGATGGTCTTCCAGAGAAGTTGGCACAGAAGAACCCCAAATATAAAACGTGAGTACTGGTTTGTTCTTGGTGCAACATCATGCAGATGGCAGGGAAATCTTACTTTTTCCTTAAGTTGCACTAATCATACTAACACCACCATAAAATAGCCAGTGGAATGAACTATGAGTAGGTCTTGAAGCAAGTGCATTTTGGTCTCTTGACGCAATCGTCTTTATTATGCAAATTACTTTCTTCGGGTCATTAGGTCATTTATTTGTGAGTAGCAGATGGTGGGATGGGGAAGGTGGGGGTGGTGGATTCAGCTGTTAAAGGTCAACCTTCTCTGAGGCTCTGCAGATGTTAATCTGAGTAAAATCCCACATTGGCAAACAACAGAAAACTAAACCATTGCATATAGTATAAAATTGGCGACTATTGAATCATTGAAATGAGGAAGTATGGTGTAGTAAAACTAAAGTTTCACTTTGCATTCATTTTATCTTAGAAGATCTTTCAATGCAATTTTTAGTAACTCAGGTGAATGCTGACATGTTCCTGTCAATCTAATGTACTCTACGTTATGGTCTTTGTGTCTTTAGAGAGCGTGAGGAGCCTCCTCGCTTTGCCCGTCCAGGCACTTTTGAATTTGAGTATGCAAAGCGCTGGAAATCCCTTGATGAAATGGAAAAGCAGCAAAGACAACAGGTGGAGAAGAACATGCGTGAGGCCCGTGAGAAACTCGAGAGCGAGATGGAGGATGCTTACCATGAGCACCAGGCCAATCTGCTCCGTCAAGGCAAGTTTAGATATGGAAGACCTGCAATTCTCATAATTTGTTATATATGTCACTCATTAGATGTGGGTTATCCTACTGCTGTAAATGTAATGCGTTGTGTTTTCATTCAGATCTGTTGAGGCGACAGGAAGAACTGAGGCGTATGGAGGAGATGCACAATCAGGAGATGCAAAAGAGGAAGGAAATGCAGCTCAGGTATTTTATGTCATTAAATTGCAGCTGGTTGTTGTTTGGAACAGGTGTTGAGTTCTCTTAAAACATGGACTACATTTGACTAATTATCTGGCATTTTTAAACAGACAAGAGGAAGAGCGACGCAGACAGGAGGAGGAGATGCTTCGGAAGAGAGAGTTGGAAGAACAGATGCGCCGTCAGCGTGAGGAGAACTACAGGATGGGCAGCTTTATGGATGTTAGTTAAACTTAACTTGGGCGTCAAAAACATCAGTTCAACAACCAGTTACTGCCTACATTAATCTTAATTTCTTTGTTTTACAGAGGGACAGAGAAATGAGAATGCATCCTGGTGGAGCTTTGGGCATGGGTGGTAAGTGTCTTTTGTTTAAATTAAGAAATCATGACAGAAATCCAGACACCACAGTGGCTATAAAGGTGACCAAAACATTTTAGGCATTAGATGATGAAATGCACAGTGTTGCAAAAAGACAATTCCAGCCTATTCCTTTACAGTAACTGAAGTATTAAACATTCTGTAATAAAGTAGCTTCTTTTTTAATTAGACGTAGAGTTTAGTGAAATAAAATGGACAAAATAGTCCAGTATGATTTTAAAATGACACAAAGGTAGAACAATTCCATAAGAAGAAAAAGTAAAATAAAAAAAGAGCTAAAACAATAAAATCTAAATGTAAAGTATGAAAAGCTCATAAAGTAGGTCTGTGTAAAAATAATGCACATGTGGAGATATCAGGAAGGGAAGACTTGATTTTGTTAGACCAGATTTGGTAGGAAATGTACAAACAACGTCAGTGCTCTATGTGTAGGCTTGTCAGTAGTGTATTTAAAAAAAAACAAAACAAAAAAACAACTTCTGCAAGCATGCAAATAGAAGCTGTTGGGGGTAGCAGGTGTTAAACGTTTCTAAACTGGTACTTGCTTTGGTGTCAACTTCATTCGTGTTACATTACATTTCCCCCCTAGCAACTAAATGACAGCTGGCTATGTTAGCTTGTAAAGCTTGTAGCTTGTAAAGCTGCTGATAGCTGAGTCAAATATTAGATCAGTATCAGTATTCAGACCAGTATCTATGTGAGTGTTATAGCTCTTGAAATTCTGTTGAGGCAGCTTTACCATCAGCAGGATGTGTCTGAGTTTTTACTCCTCAGCCGTAAAAGACTGGTGGGGTATTGTCGTCACGCAGATGGGCAGGCAGCATGGAGTCCAATCCTAAGTTGGAGACCTACAATTTTTGAAATGGATAAATAGGGGTGTGTAGTAGGAGGCTGAGGGGGGTAGCATTGGTATTTTTAATTCATGTGCTGTATGAATACCTAACATGTTTTCCTGTTTGCTCTTTAGATATGTCCTTTGGTGGATCCTCACAGAAATTCTCTATGAGCGGGCTTGGGTTTGAGAGTCAGCAGGGAATGGGAGGACCAGGAGGCCTGATGGGCAACGAAATGGTAATGTATCCCACTTGTGGGAATTTCAGTAGTTAATATAGTTTTGTTTGGCTTTCCCTTTGGTTGGAGACTCCCAGCCATGTTTTTATTTTTTTGTTTTTTGTTTTTTCTCTTCCTTTCTTCGTGTTAACACGATGTCCAGTTGTCTAAGCAGGATGGCAGAATGAGTGATTTGTGTTCTCAGCTATCACTGGATGGCTTTCTGGTTGTTGAATGTGACACATGCTCACTGCTTTTATAGGGTTTGTTTGTTTTCCTTTTTTTCAGTAGCAAGCCGAGCCCCCTCAGTTAATAGTCCCACAAGCCATTACTGCTTTTAAGCTATAAAACCGTCAGCTTGCACTAAATGATCATCTCAGTGTGTTTCAAACAGCTGTAGAAAAACTTTGCTGGCTCTGCTCACTCCTATCATGCTGTTTGTGTAGTGGACTGCTATTGCAAGCCCTGTCTTATGTGAGCTGGACAGGCACGTTTTCTTGACTGAGGAGAGCATTGGTATCCAGTATTATTTTTTTTATTTTTATTTTTTTAAATTTTTCCATTTTTTTTCTATTACCAATTTCATGCCTCATTTGTCTATCAGGAGAACTGAAGTTGTGTGTGAACAGGCTTCCTTTTTCCACCCTTAAATGTATTTAATTATATTTTTTGAGGGGGGGGCGTTGAAGTGTGGTGGAAAACTTCTGGACCAGCAACCTTTACCTTCTCATCAGTATCTCTTTTTGTAATTGAGCTTTGAAACCTTGTAACACTTTTAGTGCCTGATGACGGTGTAAAGCTTTGAGTTTGACGAAGATTACAGCATGATTAACTGATGGGGGCTGGCGTAGCCTTGTGACTTTGTTCAGATGATGTCGCTGAAAACTGGACCGAGCCTGGGATTTTTGTTTCTGGCAGAATTTAGACCTGAAGTCATTCGTTTCTGTATTACAGTTGACGGATGAAAAGGTTCTATAGTCCTGAATAAAAAGTAATGCTTGAACTTTAAAATAGGGTTTCTGTATTATTAAGACTTGTTACCAAAAAAAGTCTTAATAACAGTCCATTAATTTAGATCTTAATGCAGGGGTGTCAAACATGAGGCCTATTGACATTTGTTTTTTATAATGGGTAGTTCATGTGTAATTAAGCTAACTTAGACTGACGGAATTAAGAGTAAGTGGGTTATGTGGCCCAAATTTTATGTGCTATAAAATGAGTTTGACATACCTGCTTTAAGGCATTTTAAATACACTTTAGGAATTGCTTGCTTCATGGAGTTCATTTTACTTTTATAAAGTTATGCACTTTTGTTTGCAGCAAACCCACCTAACTTGGGTAGGTACACGGTGCAAAGCTGCCATTTAAAAATGGCATGACCCACCCTGCACTAAATAGTTGAAATGGTCATATCAAATGAAGACTGTCAGTACTAGAGCATGTGAAGTTGGGAATCTAATGGCTTTTACCTAAACAGAAATTGGTTAGCCACTTTTTAAGAACAAGTCAGCGCACCTGGAAAGTGGGCTCTGCTTAAGCTGTAATATTAGAATATGTTTGGTTTATTTCCCCCCCAAAAAACATCTGAAGCTCACAGTAGTAGGAATTAAAGGGGGGACAGTTCACCCCAAAGTCAAACGTATGCATTTTTTCCCTGGCCTGTAGTGTGCTCTGGCCATCTCAACTTTCTTACATTTGTGAGTTGCCTAGTTTTGGAGATGAACAACTGGCTTCTCTTCTGCAATAGAACTAAACACTTGGCTTGTGCTCAGAGAGCCAAATTTTTTATTTTATTTTATTTTTGCTGTATTGCTGTCTGATTCTGGTTAACAGCAAAAGACGGTTTCTTTTTTGGGAGGTGGGAAAGATACTGTTCCTTTAAATTTCCTTAATTTGTGTTATTAACGACAAAAAGCACAGAAATTAAAACTCTATCAGACTTTATTCTTTGATCAAAAAATTTTTTGCTCATAACCTTGATACTTTTTTGCTCGTAGTTGTAAAATGAGTTCTAAAAGAAATTCTTCGTGCTTAAAGACATCTTAATTTTGACTTGAAAACAAGAACCTGTATTTCATTTATTACTCGTCTAGAAAAGTATTTACCTCTTTAAAATTTAGAGCACAATTTGCTTTTGAATAGTTCAAATGAATGGTCTTTTAAAAACCATAAGTTTGAGTTTTAAGCCTGTTGGAAGTGATCCTGACAGTCTGAATTTCAGTTTAGTAAAATGAGCAGAAGGTTCATTCACTTCAAGATAATATTTATATTCTGCAATCTGACTACCTCACGTTATTCTCCTTACCTTAGTTGTTCTTTGTTAGCCTCATTTTGCAAATGACAATTTCAGCTATTCTGCTGAATTTCTAGAATGACACTTTTAGTTTCACAGAAGTTGTCTGAATTAGCATTGATGTAAATATTAATGAACTGCTTACTTATTGGAAAAATGTCTTGCACTACGAATATACTCTTTCTGTCTGAGAGACCACACATTTCTGGTAGATCCTATACGTTGTAGTCACATTTGGGACCGTTTAAAAGTTACCATACCCTTTTGTGATACCTGAGCAACAGATTTATAGATATGTTTAAGATCACTCTAAGTCATACAGTTTACAATATTAGTCATGATGCCACCAAATTGTGTGTATATGCAACATTTTCTAAGGAAATCTGAATTCTGGCTGTAACAAATGACTAGAAATATGAGGTTAAACCTCATGTTAGAAATATATTTTTAGCGTCCTATTTTCATGCCGCCTCTCAGAAGTTTAGGCATGTATCTGTTGCCATTGACTAGTAGATACGGCCAGCTGTCATTAATGCCCAGCCTAATCTTGGCATGCACTGGAGAAGAGACCACACTAGGTAGGCACTGACTAACGAAAGCATTACCCTCTCTTCCTTTTCCGTATGTTACCTGTGGCACCTGTGGACCTTCATATTGGAACGAACGGTTTCTCCGGATGTGTCTCCTGCTGGTTCTTTTGTAAACCACTCGCAATATAAAACAAATCACACCTGTGCCATACCTTTTTTACACATCTCCATATGGACATGAACTGTATGCTTATGCACTGACCCTTCCCATACCTTATTACCACCCTCCTGTCTGCCTCCTTGGCACATTGACACCCAACAGCGCAATGAGCGCTTCACTCCGGGTGGTGCGAGGGGAATGGGTCCTGGTAACCCCGGGTATGGCAGGGTCCGCGAGGAGTTTGATGGTCCTGCTAAGAAACCCCGTTTTTAAACGCTGCTCTTTTGATGCTTCCGGCAGCACCATTTGTACAGTTTTTCTCTAAAAACAAAAATGTTGATTCGAATTTCTTGTATTTAAGTTTAAATTGTTACAACATTTTAGCCAATTTACTCAGTTATTGAAAGTCAATATTTTCATTTTTTACTTTGTCTCTAGTCTGAAAAGAGAAGTTACTCGTAGCTGATCCAGTTGTTCTTTTTTGACCATGTATAATTTTTTTTTTTTTTTTTTTTTTTTTTTAAAGATGTGTTATGCTCTGTGAGTCGTCGTGAAGTGATAACTGTAACATTTTTTCTGAACTTCCTATGGCTGTGTTTTGTGCCATGCATTTGGAGTCAACGCATGTACTATAATAAAGAGACATTGGTTCAATCAGGAAAAACCTTTAACCTTTTATTCTTAAAAATGAAACGTGTAGTCCGTTCAGAAAGCAGCAATGGGCTGTTTGCGGAAGTTGAATAATGTGGTTACCTTTGCCACGTTAGCTCTTAAAGATTCTATGTGTTATTTTCTCAAGTCCTGTCCACTTTAGTTCAGTGATTCGTACACAGTCTGAAAAGAATTAACTCGTGGTATGACAGAAATTAGCTGCAAGTACGACATAGCTTTAATCAGCAAATTCCCACATTGAAATATATTGTAAAAATACTTATTCATCAAAGGAATAATCATATATTTACCACCTACTTAAAAAGACTCTAGACTGGGAAGCAATGTTGAACAGGGTTCTCCAGATCATTGAAAACTTAATTAAAATAAGATTTAACACATTTTAATATTTTTACGTTTCCTGTAAATTAGCGATAGCATTTGCAGGAAATTTTTTTATTTTATTTTATTTTTTTTAAGAAAAAGTTGTTAAGATTCATTTTTATAAATTGGTTATTAAAATGGTCACAGTCGCGTTTTAAAGAACTTCATTTATTTTTAATAATGCAGGGTGGCTCTGATATTATAACCCTGTTTTCAAACAAGTATGTTTCCTTTTATTTTTTGAAAAAGGGGAACTTTTAGGCTTTTTCTTGGTTTTTAGGAGAGGCTTTTTCTGAGTTATGTTGCATTCAATGAGTAACTCTGCTTTTACAGTCTTGCCTCAGGACAGAAGAAATATCACACATGGAACCTTTAAGAAAACCTGTGTAATACTGTGTGACTAACAGTGGTCTTACAGAAACATAGTGCTGAAACCGCACAGTCTGTCGTAGACAGGCAAAATCCACTCAAGTGTGTGTCCTTGTGTGCATGTTTGGAAGCTGGAGTTATTTGACTACATTTACATGCAGGTCATTCTGTTATTGCTAGCATTTCAATCATTTGTGAGGCATTCTTTCAGAAGGATAACTGTCATAAAAAATGCACAAAGCAAATGCCACCATCTTTAAAAATGGATGATGTTGTTAAATTGGGATGAAATTGTAGCAGTTTCTGTATTGTTATGTAAAGGATTAATTTTGATAATTATGAAGGTTTCCATAAGGGTGCACTGATGTGACTCTGGACTCCTATAGGTTCTTTAAGGTGTTTAGGTTAACCTTAAGTGGTAATAGTTCAAACAGCACCACGTTTCTGCATCAGTTGAAGTAATACAATTGTATGTAAATGTAGTCAATAATGGTTATGGACGGACTTGAGGCATATTATAGGTCTATAAAAGTTTGTGTGTAAAATGTATCTTTGGGGAAGTGCAGTGGCAAATCTTGACATCAGATATGTCCATATTATACTTAAACGCCTTGGAACATCCATACTTGGATACGTATGTCAAGTCTTAGAATTTCTAAAAGTCTAGTAACTAGCAACCAATGGTTCATCAGAGATCTGACGTTTCAGGCTGTGACGTCATAAATGACTGAGTCACTGTTGGATTTTGGAAAATGATTTTCAGTTA
Source organism: Aulonocara stuartgranti (assembly GCF_965226115.1). Classification (NCBI taxonomy): domain Eukaryota; kingdom Metazoa; phylum Chordata; class Actinopteri; order Cichliformes; family Cichlidae; genus Aulonocara; species Aulonocara stuartgranti. Next base: position 29,830,026 of record NC_138957.1, read on the forward strand.
TAAAGCTCTAATTTTGCTAGAGCAGCACAAAGACAATAAGTCCCTTTGTAAGAACGCATAAGATGCCCTAGTTTTCAAAACCGCATGGATGTGTGCAGTGGGCTTAAACGACAGTCTGATTTGCATCTTTTCTGTTTCACTGATATGTTCTTGTGTATCAGTTAACTTTTGACAAACCAGCACTACGATCTCATTTAAAACTAGAGACTCCAAGGCTATTGTATCAACTTTGTCAACAGGGCTCATGTGCTGTTTTTTTTCCGAGGACCTGCCTTGTTTGTGGTAAATTTATCACTATTACCTTCTCAGACTGACTTGTATGACAGATTGGGTTACATTCAGGAGAACCCATTCTCAATCTCTGCAGAAATGTTTAACTGTATCTGCATTAATGACTTTAATGGCACCTGCCATTATAATGGCAATAATATCCTGTACTATTAGGATATTCACATTATCTCCGAACACAGCACGAGATCAAGAGACAAGAAGTCCAAATATTTTTATTTTTTTTTCTAATTGTGGGACTGCTCAAACAGTAATAATGTAAGGATGGCCCAACCAAAATTGAGTGCCATAATTAAACGGACACCTTCCTCCATTCACAAGCCTACCTTTACAACCTTTGTCAGAGTTGTCTGGTAAGAGATGGCCTGAAAAGTGAATGTAAGTAATTTTGATCTTTTAATAATTTCAACTTTTGTTATTAAGCAGATTTTATTTTTTGCGTGTATTAACTTGGCTCTGTTCTATTCCACTAGCTTTAACTTTGACATTCTGTGAATCATTGAAAGTATTTTTCATTCAACATTAGTTAAAATTTTGTAGTTGGTGGAAGCTTGCTGACCTCGCACAGCAACTAGCTGATCATTGTAGCTTTTTCTGTTTTTTCTTCATGTAGAAGAAAATGTCCTCCATTTAAACATGGATTACATAAGACATCAAGAATCAAATATTTTTAGTGCACCTGTTAATGTCCTTCACATAATCAAACATGCAATGAAGGTAAGGATTTTAACTTTAATGTCTTCTATCATGTGGCATCCCAGAATCCCACAAAACAAACCTGAAATGGCCACAGAACAGAAGATTTGGATGTGTGGATGCATTCAGTAATGGGAAGGATATAAAGGAGTGTTTATCTCAAATGTTACTTGTGTTTGTGTTATGTACATGTTTTCTTTAACAGGTATGGACGGCTTTAAAGATAATGGACTGTGGCTGAAGTGTGGCTGGGTAGTGAGGACTTGGAAAAGCTGTAGCTAAGAAACTCAAACGCTGGATCTGAAACTAGTGAAAGTAGTGAGATATAATCCCTATTTAATCCTGTACATACAGTACATGATTTCCTTCCAAGAGAGTAGTCTAATGAGGTACATTAATTAGATGTTTGTCATTGTGATATGGTAGTCAAACCCCTGGGAAGTCAACTGGATTGTGATTCTAATCCATCCTTGTAGCATTCCTGATGAATTAGAAAACTTCTTATTTTATCCAATATTGTGTACTTCAAATATTTAGTGCATATTTTCTCATTTAATTTTGAAAAAAAGTTTCAAAAATTCAGTAATAGTAATTCACAATGGAATGCAATAAATTTTAATTAATATATTGCAGATTAATATCTATAAATACACTTAATGGCATTCAGAAAAATCATAACTCACTGATCTGATGTGGGACTGGAATTTAATGCCTTCAAAGTCCACAACACTAAATTTTGGTGGTCGGTGTTGGTCGGTTATTTCTAAATATTCAAAAGAATAACGATATAGGTTTAAGGCACTAATTGTTCTTTGCAACATCAGTGCTTTGAGTATAATTTTCACATAACACTACATCTTAATGATGGATTGTTATGCCAGCTTTTTTAAAAATATATTTTACAAAGAGAAAGCCTGTCTACATGGTTTATACGCTCGTATTAAATGGTCAATTTTGGATGAGCGTTTTTCATTGCAAAATAACAAATCCTATAACTAATAGTTATTTGTACAGATGTATTTGCCAAACTTTTCCTCATTCTTTAGACGAATGATTCCTTTTTAGCGCAGTGGCATGCACTCTGAATTTTTCTCTGACAGTATGCACAGATGACTGGATTTTCAGATTAAAATAAACATTCCTCAGAGTAGTTGTGACATAACTAACTGAAAAAGGATGTTGGAAGTCAAATAATCTCCAACATTTAGGAAACAGTTTAGATCTGCAATCAAAGGTATGTAGGTACCTTTAAAATATGCCCTTTATACATCAAATTCCTTTTAGGTAAAACATTTAGAAATGCATCACTGCTTTTAGATTGAATTACATTTTACTGGCTTAAATATAGTTCTTTTACTTAATAACATAGTGTGCATTTTGAACTTTGTAACGTTGTCTGTGTTGTGTACAACTTGTTTTTCTTTAACAGGTTTGACCATCTGTTAAGGTGTTGGACTATGAAAAGGAAGTTGCCAAGCCAAGACATTGAGAGTCTGTAGCTTCTGTTGGAGCGGTTTTGTAAATGAAACTGTGTCACTCTAAAGGACCAGAGTGATCAGATAATAGTGGCTCTATAGCTTGGACTGTAGGTTAGAATATTTGGGAATTTATATATTTGGCTATTGCTCTCGCACAAGTACACCGTTTTAAGGAAAATTCTTATATTTATGTCTATTGTATGTTTACAGTTGCTATATTTTAATGCAGAAAAAATCCCTTTCTGCTATTTTGACATGAAAATAAACCCTTGACATTCTTCAAGGGGCCCGGTTACCCACTCCACATTTTTGTGTTCCACTTTGTCTTGTGCATATTATACTGACTGTTTTTGCAGCCATGCAATTCACTCTGTCTTCAAGCTAGGTCTTCTGCCTTTAAGGTTTGTTTAAGAGTCCTCAGATTTTTCTTTATCCTTATTTGCCACCTTTGGAAGGACTTTGAGGTTCTTAGTTGTACTGGTCACAGATGATAGATTCCAGATAACAACTAAAATGTGACAGAAGTAGAAAGTATTCTGTAAAATGTATTGAGGACAGTTTGAAGCATTTGACTCTTATAAATTCTAAAATTTAAGTTTTAAGAAGAGCATGTGAATTTGTTACATTTTTATATATGAAAGAAATAACGGAATTTGTTCTAGTTCCTCTTTAAAAGATTAAGAGACTGAGTTTGATATTGCCTACATGTTTTAATGTATTCAAGTAAAAATAGTTGTCATGCTTGCTTATACAGCGCTATCAAACCAAAGCAAGTTACATTACACAAATACATGGATTACACGTTGTAAAAATGGACAAGTTTGGCAGTGGAATTATAAAAACGAAAGAGGAACACATTTACTCAACATCTGAGGTCTGAAATCGATGCCTCTTTATAGATGTATTTGACTGGAATTGTGGTGACAATGGAAAGCTTTGACATTCAAGTGAAGTCGCAGCCACAGGCAAGTGAAACATTGCAGTAAGCAGACTCTTCATAAATGGAAATCAAACTTTTTGACAGTCACTCTTAACAGCTTTAACAATTGTCTAATGATCACACAGCACAGGTGTGAACAATATAGCAACTAATTAAGGTTCATGGTGAGAAAAATGACCTGTTGCCTTCTAGGGGTGTAACGGTACGTGTGTGACGTTAAGTGCTAACATGTATATGTTTCTCTGTAGGAGGAAAAAGACTGCCCGTACCAGTGATATCCACATACAATCTTACTTTTACTGCTACATGATTAGTTTTTTTTTTTTGATTAGTTTTTTTTTTTTTTTTTGCTTAATAAATAAAAATTAATGTCATCTGTTAGACAGTGAGCTGAATCCAGAACCATTTAAGTATTACTCTAGTGACAACTTTCTAGGGGCAAGTAGCTCACAGCCTCTAACCTCATGTTTAACTCATTTTTCCAGTTGGACTAAAATCAAAAAAACTCAGTGTACTAGTTACGCTTCGACTACATGTAGTTCTCGTGTCTCACAGCTCACTGAGCTCAGCTTTTAACATCTTTAGAAACTTTTATTGTATTTCTTCAGTGCAATCCAATCCAAGGTCTTTTTCTTGGTTCAGTAGAAAGAGGTTTTGTTTTTTGTTTTTTCTGATGGCATTGGCAGTCACACCATTAGGATTTCTAAATACACTCTCATAATGTGATTCTGCCTAACCTGTTAAGGAGCAGAAAGTCATTTTCTTTTCCAGAACATGTTTGCTGTACACCAGGTATGCATTGGCCATAAACTCTGGTAGGAGTATTCTTGAAAGCTCAGCCAGAACTCTGTGCTAACTCACACAACATATTTTATATTTAAACATTATATTTAACTGAAACATGAGTGCTCACAACAAACAATACCTATTCTGACAGTTCTGTTGTCCTCTTTTCAGGAGTTTTTTTTTTTTTTAATTTAATTATTGCTAGTGTTTAAACCTTTTTATGATGAAATCATTCCCCAAATATGGGAAAGTATTTCTCTTTATTCTCAATTTAGAGTTTCTTTTGTCAAAGTAAGAATTATGGCCAACTTTTAATTTAAAAAAAAAAAAAAGAGGCTGCTCATAGGATAATTTTGACTTTTGTTAGTCTTTTGTTGCCTCTACCAAAAACATACCACACTGACTGTTACATCCCCACTCCCCACACTTTACATTGTGACTCAAGTTTTATGTAACAACTTTTTACTCCAGCACATAATCTCATCAGTTCTGTCTGAATTACCATAATAGTAAGAGCTACACCAGCAGACCGATCAAGCTCACAGACCTGAGTGAGGCAGGATGTTCGATGCTGTCTTACGGTTGAAGAGGCAGCGGCTTGTTTTGCCTGTCTGGTTGTGCGTGTTTCATGTCTTTGGGTAAAAGAGGTGCATTAGCTGCTGTCAGCCAGCTTGTCAAAGACAAGCTGCCCCAGTCCACAGTAGAGGCTCTTCTCTGCAGTTGGGTTACATTGACGATGAGTAGTTCTGCAGATGTCAGTGGACAGTAAAGCCTGGACTTGTTTGCACTGCAGCCAGAGGTATGCTTACACAGATCAGCTGAACAAGTAAGGTAAGTGTCCCATCCATGTTTATAATGCAAGATGCACAGTTGTCCCATGACTTAACTCTTCTGTCTTCTTATTCCACGTCACTGCTCACAGTGATGTCTTCAGGGCTTCTGGCATCACACTTTCAAAGAATGGCATCACAGTGCAGATCTCTCTTCATACTTCTTGGCAATAGATTTGCTGTAGCCTGTGGAGTGTGTGTGTGTGTGGTTGTAGTACTTTGGCTCCTCTGTATGTGTGCATGAAAACAAGTGTTTGTGTGGATTCAAATATATGGAACACAGTGCTGAAATGAAAGGTATTCTGCTTTTTTTTTTTTTTTTTTTTTAAAGTATTGCCTGGTACATTTAAGCTCCTAAGTGGAAAAAGCAGAAGTCTTGTCTACAACCGTACACGATGTTTTGCATTTTGTTTCCTTTTCTCGAAAACCTATATTTGAAAGTGATTAGTTTGGAAAAAGGCAGGGTGTTTGCAGCAACAAACTGGGGGTGGGGGGACAACCAAAGCCCAGCTCTACCAGAGGCAAAATACTATGAGAAACTGTTCTGCTTTGGCCATAACTTTGTTTTTTGTTTTGAGTGCTTTCTGATTGCAGTTAATCTATTCCTGCTTTGATAAAGTAATAGTACTGTTAAACACCCAGTGGCCTTTCATCAGCACATCCTCAGTCAATCGCAATGCAGTTAAAATCAGTCATGAAAAGTACTTTCACACTGTGTAAGCAGCACTTTTATCTTTGAACCCTCTATCAGCACTACTCCCTCGCCCTCTCTGCCTGTCTGAAATGACATACCGATTGTATTGGTACTGGGTTGGGTTTTTGAAGTGTTGAAGTGACTGTACAGAATGCTGTGGCAAGACTTAACTGGCACTAATAAGTGGTCACACATCCCTTGGGTTTTGGCTTCTCTTCATTGATTGCCAGTAAATTTTAGGTTTCATTTTAAAATTTTAGTTTTAACTGAACAGCTCTACATGGTGAAGCTCCCCAGTATATCTCTGACCTATTGAAACATCATGCTTCCTACCGGTCACTTCAGGTCAGAGGTTACTGTTGGTCCCATGTATTGGGTTCAAAACACGTGGGGATCGGGCTTTTCAGGCACTGGGTTGTGGAATTCTCTTCCACTGTCTTTACGCTGTACAAACTCCACTGACTCTTTTAAAAGCAGCTGAAGACATTTTTATACAAACAAGCTGTTAAAGTGTTTTCATTGTTTCATATTATTATTATTATTATATGTATATTTCAGGGTTTATTGTGAAGCGCTTTGATTTTTATCTGTGAAAGTGCTATATTTAAGATGTCACATACTTTTTGGGTCCCCAACCTTTCTAAGTTGGTGGTTCTTTTTCTTAAAAATATATAACAATACTTTTACAATTTTGTGCATAAATAACTGGTCAGACTTGTGTATGTGGAGCAAATAGAAACACAAATGTGCACTGTTTTTACAAAGGACCACTCATGTTTCAGTAATCTGTTTTAAACAGAACGAGCATGAAAGTTTATACTGTACCATTTCATCATGTAGAGCATTTGGGCTTGAAGTTACGTAGTGTTTGTTGTCAATCTGATTTTAGTTGCATCAAGACAGTTTGCTGCTTCTCATCTGTGGAATGAATTCGGTGTAAAACTAGTGAGAAAACTGTTGTTTTGAAGCTGGGAATTTGAGCTATGAAATGACACATAACCATTTTAGCTTTTGAAAGGGCATGATGCTAACTGTAGATAGGTTAGTAACGCATGTCTGTATTCACTGTGAAATTAATCGTCATTCTACCTTTTGCAAACAATATTTTAAAATGTACCGGCAGGGTGAAAGCTGAGCTGAACATCACACTCCTGGGTGTCTTTTATTGTATCTGGTTGCTGAATAAAGACACTTTTAGGTGAAGGGTGCACTTAACACAAGATATGGGTTAATCTATATTTAAATTAAAAAAAACATTCACACACTCAAAACCTTAGGGTACATCACCATATTCTTCTTTGCCTAATGTACTTCAAACTCACAAGGAAATTATTTGCTGAGGTCATAAAATTAGGTGCAGTATCGTTTTCTTGACTTCATTTAGTCTGGCTTTTGTAATCGGGAGTTGCCCCCTGCTGGCCATTAGAAACAAAGCAGATTTAATTCACTCCCATATTAGCTTCACATTTAAAAACGATGCTCAGTCCACTGTGTGTGTGTATATATACAATCTGTATTCTCAAACACTGTTTTTAGGAACAAACTGATGGTTGCGTGGTTTGTCGGAGAAAATTTGGACAATCGTTTTAAAGAGTGTGTCCAGTGATCAGCTTCAAATGGACCTTTTCCTTTCTTCTCTCAGTACCTCTTATTCCTCATTCCTTCCTGTGACTCATGAATGGCATATCATGCACTGACCAGCCAGCCATTTGAATAAATGTACACAAGAAGACTGTGGCAGTTTCGTATGTTGCTTGTATTTAGATCTCTCATCTCTGTAGGGCTCTGCTGCCCTTGAGTCTCTCGAGCTGTGGCTAGACTGTGTTCAGCCAATGGCGGCTGTGATGATTTCATCTCTGCACTGTGATCCATTTTCTAACCATGCTCTGAGTCCTGATTGACTACAATCCTTCCTTATATCCTGTTGGAGTGTGATGCCAGAACTACCCTTCAGTCCTGTAATGGCCTCTTCAGAAAGGGCCCTGCCCAGAGTCCGAAAGACTGACACTGAAAACGACCACGGCTTCGTCAGTGCTAGGTTTATGGTGTAGCTCCAGTTTGGGGTACCTTTGCAGTAAAACACCTGATGTGTCAGTATGAAAGTCTAGCTTCACATGGCTTTGTAACAGATGGACCTACCTACCTCTCAAGGATTGCAACGGATTCGAACGTTGTCATGAATTTGTCTGTCCTCTCTGCAGTTTCTAATAAATTATTCATGTTCTGGGTGCTGAGATGCCCTTCAGTAACAAACACATGCATACACGTGCACACACTTCATTCATTCACACATTTTACTTACCCTCACACACGATTTTCTCCTAATTTATGTTAGAACCAACTCATTTTATTTTAAACATCTGTCACATGACATACAGCACATACAACACATACACCTACACACACCTACATACCTACACACACAGGCTCTCACTTTTGTGTTTATGCATTGCAACCACAGTGAGTAGTGTTTGAGTAAACCTGGTGATCAGTCCACTGTCAGGCTCTCATTGTCTGTCTCTTGCTGCAGGATCCTCGACCATTAGAGGGAGGCTGAGGATCTTTACGGATTTACCACCGTAAGTGTTGGACAAATGCAGTGTGTCTGCTTAACTTCCAAACATGTAAAATATCATCTGCAGCACTGTAATGCATCTTATTTAGAAACTTACCTTTGAGTGTTTGGTATTTTGTTGGTTGTGAGGCTGCTATGACAAAACTCCTGAGTTACTTTGTCACATGACACAAGTCAAACATCACTGATGTATTTTTTTGTTTCTGTGTTGTAGGGAAAATGAAGATTGTCTTGTAAAATGTCAAAGCTGGAGGAAGCTCGCTGTAACAGGACGCCAGGATGACCTCCAGGCTGGCTCATGTGCAGTTCGTCCTTCAAAACATGGATGTGAAATGTGCGTGCACAGTTTTTTTTTGTTTTTTCTTTTTAAACATTTGAATAGAAACACACTGTGAAATATCTTATTTGCAGCACTTAAGTCTAATAACTCATTACTGTTTCTCAGGTGGCGGAGCAGTACCAGAACTCATCCAGCAGAGGGCAGTCTGCAGTCCAGAGGAGAGATGCGCTGTTTTCTCTTAATAATAAAAGATATAAACCTGAGTTTTGTTTCCATGTCTTACTTTTCACCTGATTACCTGTTTTGTCTAAGTTAGTTTCATTTAAGCGTTACACTAAATTTAAATTGCATTAAATGAGATGTCAAACAGTTTTTCTGTTTAAATTGAGGTTTGGTGCTCTGTAAAAGTTAAAGGAAAACCACCAGCACTGTAGTGTAGTTCATTAAAGTCATTAGGGTTAATTTAATCAAGTGTTACAGTACACGTTACTCATTGAATGCTTGGAAATGGCAGAAAACTGTAAACTAGTGATGTTTACTTTGGTAGACAGGTCCCAGAGGTTGATTCAGAGCCAGGAAAAACCTGCAATCACTCATTGTTGGATTCAGTGCCTCAGCTGTGAAGCACTCTGATAGGAGTCCAGTCCAATTACAATTAAGGCTAAAGGTGCAATGTTTCCGCTGCTGGCCCACACTTGCATCTCAAGTATTGGCTGTCAGTCTTGGAGCAGGTCCAGCCGAGAAGCAGCAAGATGATCCGGAGCAGTCTGAAGGCACAATCTGAATATGTGTCGGATCGTTGTTGTCTGACCTGAGCTCCACCCTGGCACAAAAACAGGCTCCTAAAGGCCAAAAACACAAAGTGAAAACTTGACTTAAATTAGTGCTAAAGTGAGTCACCCGAGCTCAACCTGCCAGAGCATCTATGGAGGGTTAAAATATGTCTTACAAAAAGCTTCAGGCAAACCGGTGTGAATGAAACTCAAAACCAAACAATGACATGATCCAGTGTGATTTAATCCCCCCACAAGATCAAAAACATGCTGTCCTCTTTTACCCTGCGGCTGAAAGTTTAGTTTGCTATGCGGCATTATGTCAGTGCGGTTTGGTGCTGAAAGACTTTTTTTATTTTTATTTTTTTTACTTTCGCCAATGGTTGTCAATTTTCAGAAATGGACCCATGAGTGTGATTTGTAATGCCCGTTTCCCACCACCGTGCTACTGTTGCCCAGTCTAGGACCGCTTCCATGCATTTCCATTAAAAACAGGACCGGTGCTGCTGACTCTGCTGGGCCTAAAGCTGGAATCAGTGGTCATGTGAGGGGCTATTGGCACAGTATTTAACCTACACGATGGGGCTGTGATAATGTGAGCAGTGAATAACTCGCCTTTTGTCTCGCAACTAAGCTTGTGAAATGCATGTTACATAATTCTGTAATTTGTCTTAGGGAGAAAGTGTTCAAGTTTATATTGATCGATTTAGATTTTTGTTATAATATAATAATAACAAGCAAATCAGCGGTTTGTGATCTTAAGCATCAGGACAACACACAACAGATAGCGGCGTCTCAAATATTAAAGATTTACTTAAATTTTAACGTAAGTACTGCAGCATAAATTCACTGTGTTAAACAAACATTATGAAAAAAATAAAGTTGCTAAAATTACAGTCCAATATATTTGGTGACCTCACATGTTATCAAAAATAAATGAGTACATTTTTTTAAAATTTCGAAACCATTAAAATGAATAAAAGTTACTGAAATAACTTAAAAGCAGAAAATGTTGTGATGCTGAAATCGTGAGATGAAGTAAACAATGATTAAATGATGCCAGTTAACTGTATATTCACTTGGGTTTATTCATTTACATCACAGCTTATTTTCTAAGCAGCTCATGCTTTCTGTATGAAAACATCTAAGAAATGTAAGCTGTCAGATTGCTGTTGTGCTACTGAAGCTTAAAGTTTAATTAAATATACCAGACATACAAAGCCAAATAAACGGCCAGTGAAGGAGAACTGTTTTCTCAGAAGGAGTTAAACTTTAACTGTACCAGTAAAAAAATCACATTTTATTTTTCACTAAAGAGGGGTTCAGTGAATGCGCATATGAAGCTGGTGGGGTTCGGTACCTCCAACAAGGTTAAGAACCACTGAGTTAAAGTTTTTGGATAACGCTCAGACAGACATGATATTGTTTCCAAAAAAAATATTAACGTGGACTTTCTCTCTTGGATACATGCTTCAAATCTAAGAGAACAAATATTAACAAACCTTCATAGAGAACAAGTAACAGGTTTCACAAATATATTTCTGCAAAAAGAGCTTCCTGTTCCTGGACACTTCCTCACCTACCACCTGCTCCCTCGACTGTAAGCCGACCTGGTGAAGAGGGAAAAGGAGCGAGGGAGAGTTGGTAGTGTCCACCTGGCCGGCTCCATTCATGCATCATTAATGGCCCTGCATCATTGATGCGGTCCGCTGCCCACAGATAGAAGTGGTACAATGTCCTCCTCATCCACCCCCCGCAGCCTGTAGACAGGCAGGCTATAGATCCAGGTCTTTAGGTGAAGCCATATCTGCCATCCACCTCGTGACCATGCTATCACTTTCACTAGTCTTCATGTGTTGCAGCAGAAATCAGTGTCTACATTAGTTTAGAGAGCATATTTTCAGGTGTATTCTCCTGCAGGCGTAACACACCCACAGATAAATGAGCGGCACTGCTGGAGCTGCTCCCCCGACAGCTGTCCTGGGTTTGGACGCCGGCGGATCGTGGCGGCAGAGAGGCGCCCAGAGGAGTGGAGCTTTGGTCCAGACCTACCTGCTCACCGGCTCCATCCTCCCTCCACCTTCAGCGGTGGGAAACAGGGCAGCTAAAACCCCCCTGAAGCTGCCCTCGCTCGTACCTGGAGCCAAAGGCCCCCGCGGGCGAAGCAGCATGGCTCGTCTCAGGTAAGAAGTAAAGAAACAAAAGGAGAAGTAGAAATAACTTAACTTTCTTGATGCATTCTGACAGGTCAAAGTCCAAACAATATAAAATGACAATAATGTGGAGATTAATTCATATAATTAATAAAACTATATACTAATTAATACATGAATTAGATTGTTACATATCTCTTTTGTGTGCATCATGTTTTCGGAGGAGGAATGATGTCATTCGGTTATTTTGTATCCAGTTATTCTGATCTCAGCCTCTCTTTAGTTTCGTGTCAGTGACGCCTGCAGTATTGCACATTTTTCCTCATGAATGAAAAGAATAAAATCAACATGAAGTCTTAAACATGTTGTTCTTTGTTGTTTTCTAGATTGAGCTGTTTAAATAAATTCTGGCTGAAATTTGTGTTATCAGCATTACCTGACATTATAAGTGACTGATTATACTTTCCTGATTTTCTGTTACACATATTATATGCATACTGCTAAAGTGGTGGATGATCATATTGAAAATATCCAAATAATGAGGTCGGTATATGTAGTACAATCAAGCATGTCTTTATTTTTGTTGTACAGTCAGCAGAAGTCCCACAACAATAATGCTAAATGTAATAAATAGAAAATAAATATACAAAAAAAGCCACTTTAAAAAAATAAGTCAATTATTTAAAAGATCACAAATTAGTTTTTCAGACTGTAGGTCCTGCATGTTGGCATCCTGTACCGATGAACAGATAGAAGCAAGTACACGTCCAGACGATTTTTTCTGCACACGTGAAGCTCAGTGGTCAGCTGGAAACCCTGTGAGCCTAAAGCTCGGGCTTCAGGCTGCTCTGAACACTCAGTTGCACTCTTTTTTTTCCTGCTCTTGGCTCTCTGTGATGTCGGTGAGAAGGGATATAACTAATGTAGTCATCACAAGCGGACAGCTCTGGCTGTGAGAAGCTTTACCCACCTGCTGTTCGAACCTTCTGTTTGAGAAGAAAAGCAAAGGATCTCAAAAAGGAGAGATTTGGGTTTTCACCGAGACCCAGTGTACGATAAATAACGATCATTTTAACTGTGAGTCCTGCAAGACTGGTCTAATGGAGCTGTAAATGTAGGATCTGTGAGGTTTATGTGTTTTCTATGTATGGATTCTTATATATACCCAGCATCTAAAGATACAAATGGTATGTGGTACTAAAGATGTGGACCCCGGGTTGAGAATGAAGGCTTCGGTTATTTACATTATATACTCAGAGTTATATTATTATCCATCAGTCAGGTGAAATCCTATGGAAAAGGAACATCAGGTGTATTAATAACATAAACACTAAAGCCGTCATGTAAATGATACCAGGATGTCCTGGTAACTCACTGACCTTCAGTACCAATCATGCAGCTGTGGCTTTGAAAGTGATTAATCCCACCGTGTGTGTCATCTCCACTATTCACTTTAGCAAAAGTGCCTGTTAAAGCGTGGAGTGGATGCTTGACTGGAATTACACCGGAATTGTTTCCTCTCAGAAGCGACCCAGTTTGATGGCTTCATGTGGGCCGCAGCCCAATGTGCCATAAATCTCAGGCGTGGAAACCGATCTACCGCCTGATGCAGCACCCAGTGGTGTTTCGCTCAGAGGAGGGCGAAACCTGAGTGAGACACAAACACACACTTCAGGCTCTTAAACACACCTCCCTCACTGTCCAGCAGAGTATTTGATGGCATCTGCTTACCCAAGCAGAGCAGGTTTTGAATAACCACCAAGTAAATGAAGAGGAAGTTCTGGTGTGTGTGTGTGTGTGTGTGTGTGTGTGTGTGTGTGTGTGTGTGTGTGTGTGTGTGTGTGTGTGTGTGTGTGTGTGTGTGTGTGTGTGTTGAATCCCTCTGAGAAAAAATACATCTTACTGTGTATAAATGAAGCAGTAGAGTAATGAGGATCCTTAATAGAAGTAAAAGAGTGAGTTGGTCAGTGCAGCACTTTGATCTGAGTGAAATTAGTACACCAACACATTAAAGTGGTGATAAAACTGTAGCTTTACACACTAAATCTGACTATGTGATGCTTTGTTTTATTTTCCTTTTATTTAATTTCTTCTTCTTTGATTTTTATTTTTTTTACAGGCCTGTTGTTTTTTATTAGTATCTTATTAAAATTGTGTTTCTGTTTTTGTTTCATTGTAAGTCTTTCTTGCTTGCATGTCTGCTGCAAACTGTATACAAAGTCTATTGTCCCCAGAAAATCAATACTTATACAGACTTTGTTTCTTTTTGGTAAGGAGATCACTGTTTTGTCCGTATATAGACTATAAATAAAGGAAAAAAGCAGCTTGTGAGAAACCTGCACTTTCTTTGCCGTGCCAGCAGGGGGTCTCACCCCCTTTAGCAAAAAGTGCAAAAAATGACTCACCTGCTCATTGGATTTATGGCACCAATAAACCCTTTTCTGGTGAATGTATGGTCTCAGTTTCTGTGTTAAGTATTGTGAATCTATTGTGAATAAAATCAGGGTTTATGAGGTTTGCAAATCATTTTATTCTGCTTTGTGGGGTTTGTAAATTATGATTCCCATTATGAGTTGAATAGATGATCCTCAAGCTTAATCAGTGAGCCTGGTTCTGCTGGAAGTTTCTTCCTGTAAAAAGGGGTTGTCTGATTGTTGAGGGTTTTCTGTATAATTGTAGAGTCTGTACCTTACAGTATAAAGTGCGTTAAGGTGACTGTTGTTGTGATTTGGGGCTATTCACTAACCAGGGGTTTATGCTGTAATGGCTATAAGACGTAAAATCTTTTTGCCTGTGTAATGAATGCTGCTAAACTTGCTCCTAAATCTCTCAAATCTCTCCTGTTGAACTTTAGCCATTCCCTCCTAGTGTATATTTGATACATACAGTTTTTGTGAATTTTTGAGACTTCTACATCATTAGTGTGATTTCTTTCCCTCAAAAAACCTTGAAAAAAAATAGCAAAGTACATTTTTAAGCAATAATTTAAAAGAAAAGCCAGATACAGCAAATATGATATCAATTAAAAGTCATATATGCGAATTAATGTTTTTAAAAATAGAATAAATTTGAATTTTTCTGTAATTATTTCATGGTTCAGGCTTTAGGATTTATTGGCACACCTATTAAAAACAGTTTCTAATGTCTCTGTTTTATTATTTTATTCATAATTTTGTGCCCGTCTCACTTTGTCACTCATTTTTTAATATACCCTCACAGGGCCACTAACATGGCTGAAGACTGTTACTCTTGTTAGTAATATGCATTACTGAAAATTATTTCCTTTTTTCTCTCCGTCTGGTTCCCCAGTTTCAGTGAACCATCCCTCTTCACCACAAATGAGAACCTCCTGTTCGAGGAACTCTCTCTGAACCGTCGCCCCAGTGTTTTACAGAAACGACCACCACCGCGTCCTTCATTCAGCAAGTCATCCTCCGTGTTCCCCTATAAGACCAGCCAGCCCCACCAGGAGGTCTCGAGCTGCAGTCGACCGACCTTTATTCACCTCTCTCACGCCATCCAGCCGAGCTCGAGGCCAAGACCAGTGAGACGCCACTCACACAACCTTGCTCTGAGCTCAGACATGCTGCACGGTGACTTCCGGCCTTCAGCTTCCCAGTATAAGGAAGAGCCTTTGTCTGTGGTTGGGAAGCCTTGCCTTCTGACCTGCAGTCAGCGCCCGGCTGCTGGTCCGGCTCGCACACAGATTCACGTATTTCTACCCAGCGAGGCCGAAGGAGAGGAGGCAGACAGGGAGTCTGTGGACGAAGGCTTCATGGATGAGCTCGACAGCAAGATAACCTCTCTGAAGCTCCAGCAAGAAGCACCAAAAACAAATACACCCCACACATGACATGAATGATTCCTCCATTGTAGTCCAAGGGCAGCCCTGTCTGCATTATTATCAGTTCTTTTTTTTTTAATTTAAAGGTCTGTGGCTTTTAGGATTTAGGTCAGATTACCTTGTTTGGATGATCTATAGATTGTCCAGGTTTCAACATAGTAATAACACATGAAGAGTGCCCAGTTTTTCCCTTTGTTATTTGGAAGAACCGGACAGAGAGGTCTGACCTCCGACACCTTCAGACTGAACTGTACATTAGCGCTGGACATGACTGAGCATGACGAAGTTGTAGATAAACTAGGTTTCTATGATTTAATGTCAGCATAGGTTTGGTCATGTTTACATTTTTTACACTCTTCATTTCTTCTTATTTTACAAGATAGCATAGAAAAAAAAACATGCATGAAAAAGTAAGGTTTTGCAGATTAATGAGCCACTAACAGAAAATAAAATGTAGTTATGCTGATATATATATTGATGGTTTTATAGCAAATAATCTTGATCATGCTGATACAGTCAGAGATTATTTCTTTCAAAACTATAAAACAGACTGTATAAGCTTAAAATAAAAACCTTTGTGCTCTTTTTAACAGTCCAACATGTGTGTTGTGTATGCAAATTAGTGTGTTTCTACTTTATTCACATGAAGGCACAAAGTGTGTTTACGCCCTGTTTCTGTCAACAGCAGAAATTTGCTGATAACAATGTAAACTATGTTGTGTATTGATAAAATTACTTTTACTGGCGTACAAGATTGGTGCTTAGTTAAAACCAATTTCCTGAACTGTTGTTTACTTCAGAAATTTCTCACTTACTGTAATGTTTTACCTTTCATTGGCCTCGTTTATGTTATTTGGTGTTTATTTGGTTATTTCTGTGAAGACGTTTTAAATGTGTAACATTTGAAACACTGTACAAAATACAATTTATTATTATGATACCAACAAATACAAATAGCAGTTCTATTTGGGTGAGATACATATTATTTTGGCTCCCACCATTGTAGTATTTTTCTTGCCACTAGGAGGCGGAAAAGCAACCCCAAAGATGGGGTAGACCTTGACCGAAGAAGAAGAAGGAAAACAAACGGTCCTGTTGGACTGGACGCATATGATTGTAGCAAGGGGATGCATTTGAAACGTTTTTCTGTTTTGGAGTTTGTTTACCATTGCTTAGTCGCATTTTATTATTAAACTAAAAGAATTGGTGATTTGGGACCACCATGGCCGATACGGGAACTAGCGGATGCGAACGTCTGACCACCAATCAAGTGACTCCTGTGCAGGTCGGCGCGGTAATTCTGTGCACGTTGTTACGGCGGTGAACTACACTTTTTAAAATCATATATCTGCATCCAAAAGAATTATAAACAGAGCGGGTATTTAACATGTGCAGAGGTTATTTATTGCGTGGTGAAAACACGGAGGGAGACTAACCGCAGTCGTAGCTGCATGGATCTGTAAGCAGGTTAGCGTTAGCTTAGCAAAGGCTGAGCTAGTAGTTCTCTCTTTACAGGTCTGCTAATTAATATATCAACAAAACATGGCTAACTCCAAGAAAGTGACTTGTACAGAGGTAATAACACCCATTACCTACAGTCTAACGGAGTATTACAGCCATTTGTCAAACCTTTGTGCAGCAGCCACGCTGTAGTAAGCTAACTTGTTATGGTGTTGCTGCACGCCTAAAACAGAAATTAAACCTTTGCATTGAATCTGTACTGAGTGTGTGTGTGTGTGTGTGTATATATATATATATATGTATGTGTGTGTGTGTGTGTGTGAAACACACCCCGTGTTTATTAAATGGTCCCTGATAAGGTACCTCTATTGCAAACTTAGGCTGCTAAACTTTGCACAAATCCGTGCTGCAGAATTTAGCTTCGCAAAATGCGGTCGTCTTTAACCTGCACCAAACCTGAGCACTGACTAGCCCTACTGATAGTTTTAAAGGTTATTTAATTAATTACACGATGCAGTCAGAGAAGCAGACACTGCTGAGCTTGATCCTGCTGCACATGGAAGCAGTTCACGGTGTTTTTAGTGCTTCAGATCAGCTTATGGTAGCGCTTTTATATCCCTAAAATGAGGTTATATTAATGTGGTATGCACATCCCTGCGGTGTGACCATTTCCTCTGCTTGTGTTTCAAACACCTTAGTTTGAAGAGTGAAGCATCATGGGCATTATGAGTCTGCAGGAGAATTCAGTATCAGCAAAGATGGATATTTTTAGGTCTGAGACAGCTTTTTAGTCTTTCTTTGATTAAACTGGTGTTTGGCAGACATTTCTGTACTTGGTTTTGATTTTAGAGCTTTATTATTAACTGCACAACAACCACCTTGTTTAAATTTGGCTACAGAGTGGTGGGACGTGTTTCCTGCCGTACTTAGGCTTTGTGCAGCTCATATTTCACAGCCCTGTGGTTTTGAAACTCTTAGACACAGTCATGTTCGGTCTTGAGTGAATATCTTAAAAAAAAAAGAAGAAGCATATCTGGTTGAGTTGCGTCAGCGTAGCTAAGTAAAGATTTTAAATGTATCTGTAGTGTTTTAATTATTTTAAAACCCCACCATGCATGAGGAGTGACAGAAATGTTTGGGTCTTTAAAAGAAGTCTCCTTTCAAAACACTAAAACGGACACAGCATAAAATACTCACAGCTATGCAGGAAGTGCAGATATAAATGTTTGGTTTCTAAAATTAGTTTTTATTGGTCAGCTTTCATCTGGTCTTTGCCTCACACACCTCTGTTGTTTTGTATTCTTTGTTTCTGTATATCTTGCTCTTGTCTGTTCTCTTTTATGTTGGCTTTTAACCAGAACCTGAGTGCAAAATTTACTTTTACTGCCTGTAAATACATCTGTTGGAATGACAATAAAAATAATTGAATTCTCAGATTCGCAGTCGTTGCTGCATATCATATTTTATAGAAGTGCAAATCTAGAAATTGCAGAACTAATTGTTCTGTTTTTGTCCATTGTGGACATTAGTGATTGGCTTAGTTACAGAGCAGAGACTTGTGTGTTCTGTAAACTGTCTATTGTCCATCATAGGTAACAGAAGGGACCGATGGAGAGGCTGTGGAGGCAGTTTCAGAAGCAGCAGCATCGGTGGACGCTGGAGAAACGGAACACGTTCATGAATCTTCCCATGAACTTTCCAAAGAGAGGGAAGAGGATAATGATGCTGCTGCTGCTGAAAAAGACATGGAAAGTGAAGAAGCAGAACTTAAAGAAACTGAGACTGAGGTGATCCACTCTGTTGGTTCTACATCTCCATCACAAGCTTTTTCTACAGAGGAGACCGTTACGGTTAATGATGGTGAGCCAGGTAGCACCACAGAGCCCCAAAAAGAGGCTCCTGAGGTGAAATGTGACGAGGGTCTTGAGGTGATATCTGATGAAGGGGTTGAGTCAAAGGCAGAAGATCTTGCAGGGAAGGATGAGAGCCAAGAGGAAAGCCCTGCAGTAGCAGATGTCAGTGAGGATGCATGCATGGACGTAGCTCCTGATCGTGAGGAGGAGAAAGAAATAAAAAACACTGATGAAAACATGGACACAAGCAATGACACTAAGGAGGAAGTCTGCACAGAGCAGGAGTCATCCATCTGCTGTAAACCAAAGGTTTTGACAGCGGGCGATGAACTCGATGAGATGATGGACATCGGTACAGTGGATCAGGTGGAGCAGGAAGCTCAGATGAAAGAGGAGGAACAGAACAGCTTGAAGGATATGGAAAGCAGCCGCTCACCTGATGCTTCTAATACAGGTATAAAGATGCTCTTTGATTGGTACATTTGTAGATGCAAAATAGAATCTTTATGATCTTGTAGGAAATTATCTAAATAAATAAAACTTTTAATATCAGCAAATATGAGAAAACATCTACCCTGACACTCCTTCATCTGCTAAAGGCCAAAAATGTATTTCCTAAAAAGCGACCACTACAAACATTTTGTAACTTTTAAATGCAGACAGGCTTCTTTAAAAAGACCCTTTGACCTTTGTTACCCTGCAACCCTCTGCGAGTCCACGTCAGAGCACACTGAGCTTTAGAAATGCTTTCACTCCTCCTTTAAAGGCAGCATGGCAGAAAGTCTCTCAACAAGGCGTAGTTTTCATCATCCCACTAAATGCTGTGCTTTAAAATTCCCACACAGCCTCAGTGACGGAGGACAGTAACTCTGTTACGGAGGAAGCTGATGTAAAACCCACAACTTCAGACTTGATGCAGTCCAGCTCGTCTCCATCGTCTGAGGCCACAGGAAGTACAGGTGGGTGATCTTAATGCCAAAATACAAATAGTACGAAATTAAAATCTCATTATGTGGAAAATCTTGGCAGCAGAATAAACTTTAATATTAATATTTTCGTTAAATTTATTAAATTTGTAATAAATAAACAGAAAACCACCCCTAGAAATCCACACACATAAATTGTATATAACAAGACTAAAATGGTACGGTTCAAATGAAACGACTATCCTGACTGAACCTTTGTGAAATACTTATGCTTTATTAGAGTCCAAAGATCTTTTCAAATTTGACTGAACAAACCCAATTTTCTTTTTTTTCTTGTTATTGATAGAAATTAAAATGCAGAGATATACATCAAATAAAGTGATACAGATCTGCTGCTGTGTGCTGACCTGTTATGTTTACACATGCAGCCAAAAGGGAACACGCTAATAAAGGAAGTATTTGTCCCTTCTGAAATGGTCAAAGGCAAACAAGCATCTCAGCATTTTGGCTCTTAGTTGGTTAAAATGGTTGTAACTGTGCAACTAAGAAAACACTGAATAAAATTTAACATTGCTGAATATTTTTGAGTTTAATGGCTCACTCCCAACATAAAGCTGCTTTTCGGCTGCTCTGTTATTCACGAGCATGTTTGATTTGGAGGCGTTTTACACCAGGTTCCCTTCCTGAAGCAACCCTGGAGGTATTTTTGTCTCCTCCCAGGGTTAAACGAGGGATCATTGACTGGTTAAATGAATGATTAAACCATGACACCATAGAGCCACTAAAAACACAATCTTTTTTTTAAATATCTTAACACTCAGACCGTCGTTCAGTATGAATTTTGTTTTGTCCGACACAGTGACAGTTGTGAATGTTGTCATTCATTCATGTTCTTCATGTTTTTGTGTTCACTTCCTTTTACACTTGCTCACACGCTGCTCACGTGTTCTTGTAGGAAGAGACAGCTCGTCACCGGCGATGATGTTGAACGGCATGAAAGTCGTCAAGCTTTCTATACCGAGATTAGACGTTGTAAGTAGAAGTAAGATAGAATTTAGGTTTCAGGCTTTTCTTACCTGCTCTATTAATATACGTGAAAGTTCATCGAAAACTATTGATTAGGCTGTCGCCATAAGCTTTCCGTCAAAATAAACAGCATATACATGTACTCCTTGTTCTAGGAGAGGCTGCACACTTCAACCCAAAGTGTCAAGTTGTCTCCTTCACCTCCGTTGGTCACTGTGAAGGACGAGCCGGTGGATGAGGAATATGAACAAGCTCTAATGTCCAGTTCCTCTACAGCAAGTGTGAAAGATGAGCCTAATACTGCAAGGGTGAGACACACTCTGCTTAAGGATTTGTGGAGTTATGCTATTAGATTTGGCAAGCGTATGCAGAGCTGTCACGCAACGATCAGGTGTGGAGACAGTTGCAGAAAGTTTGGGAGATGGAACAGCAGTTACTGAAATGAAATATTTGATATTCAAAACCCATGTAGTGAACAAAAAGGCTGGAAAGGAAGAGGCACATGATGTCTGTAGTGCAAAGGTGTAAAACAACGAGTCCAAAGTGGCTGCAAAAGAACACTTGACACGAGCTGGGAGTATGATGGAGTGGTCCCAAAAAAAGGTGGAAGTTACGACAACGACAGAGGGAGAACAGGCCTGCGTATATGAAGGAGGAGAATCTTTCAGAATCTGAGAATTTGAGATGGTTTGGGCATGTCCATATGACCGGACACCCTGCATTAGACCTAGAACACTGAGAGTGGTTGTCCTCTGGCTTGCTTGTGATAGTTGGAGGGGGTAACTTGTATGTATGGAGCCAGTCTGTGAGCAGCAATGATACCAAGACAAAAAAAAACTGGGACAAGATCAGGTAGACTCACACATGAACTTGCATGTTTCAGGATAATTACTGGTTTCTTCGTTTCATCAGTTCTTTATTCTGGCTATTGTATACTTGGCATGACTGACACTGAGTCTAATAGACGAGAGGTGGGGAACTCCAGGCCTCGAGGGCCGGTGTCCTGCAGGTTTTAGACGTGTCCTTGATCCAACACAGCTGATTCAAATGGCTAAATCAATATCAATATGTCCAGAGGCCTGGTGATGAACTAGTTATTTGATTCAGGGTGATATCAAAAACCTGCAGTGCGTTTCCCACTCCTGTAATAAACCAGAGTGCAGGAAAAGGTTCAGACTCACAGATCTGTACCTCAAACTAGACTTCCTGAAATATCCACGTAGTTCCTAAAGCAACATATTTCTACCAGTATTACACCATTGCCATAAAAGATGGTTAATTCACTACTTTGCAGCATTAAAACCTTTTCACACCTGAAATCTGGAAATTGAAGGAAGAAGAGAATTATTCTTTCTTACATGGAGTTAACAGCAGCAGGAAACCAGCTGCAAACATATGATTACTTGTGTAAGTGATAGGTTTGGTGGCAGAACATGACATGTTGTCACATTTGGACTTTGCAGGTTTAAAACTGTTTAGTGTCAGATCTCACTAGCTTGGACATTTTCATTGTCACGTGGATCTCCTTAGCTGATGTCTAGAAAATTCCACAGCTGTGGGAAACCCGGAGAACACCAAAGAGAAAATCTGTTGCTGCTAGTATAATATAATAATATATAACATCATCAGTCAGGATCTGGTCTGGGTCCAGTTTCTGAGAATGAAGCCTGAATCCCTGAACCGTTACTGACGTTTCTCTCATGTTGAAAGGAGGACCTGAGGATCGGATCCGTGTATTCTGAGAGTTCTGAAACGCAGACGCTGCCCATCGTTAGCCCGCCGTCTTCGCACATGTTCTGCGCTCACTGTAAGAAGAACCTGATGAAGGGACAGACGGCTTTCCAGAGGAAGGGCTCTCCAGCGCTCTTCTGCTCCACCACCTGCCTCTCATTGTCTCAGGCCAGGGGAGCCACTAAAATCTGCCACAACTGCCAAAAGTGAGTTCTGCAGACGAGAGTAGGCTTACTACTGTTATTACTACTGTTTGATGGGTGAAGTAATGTCACCAAATGATACGCCTCAAAGTAAACTGCATTGTAGTTTGATTGAATTTGGATTTCTCCTTGGCCTCTTTTCCTCTCGTTCCTTTAGGTTGATAATTCGGCCTCAAGACGTCATCCTGGCTCCGGATCTCAAAGGACTCATGAAAGAGTTCTGTGGCCAGATCTGCCTGACGTCCTTCAACTACAAGAAAACTGTCTCCAACTTCAGGAAAACTGCTGTTGCTGTGAAAGCTCTACAGACTGTACCACAGTCACTCTGCAGCATGTGCACCAGATACTGTGTCGTAAGTCGAACAGAACAGGACTGCCGCTAATGATTATTTCAATTATTTAATATAGAATTATCCAAACCGTGTTAAAAATGTCCTCGTTGTCTCATGCATTATTTACACCATATGAAACTATGCTGATAGTGTGAACACTCTTCACCTGTGCTGCTCTTTGTCGTCTCTCTGCAGAGCAAACATGAGGTGATACTGAGCGGCGCTGTCCACAAGATGTGCAGTGACGCCTGCTTTAACCGCTTCCGTACAGTAAATAACCTTTCGATGGCGGGCTGCGCCAACTGTGGCTCGTACTGCCACAGCAAACCGCTCATGCTGAAGCTGGAAGAGGGCAGCAAAACCGTGTGCAACCTGGATTGTTTGGGGAAATACAAAGAGGTATGGAAACAGTTCTCTGCTTCATTGCAGATACATTTATTTTGAATTAGTCTTCATTTGAACTCTTGAAAGCCCAGTTTGAGTAACTCAGAAGGCAGAGGGTGGTCTCTGCATGTGGAGCTACCCTTTGAAAAACCTGCAAACTTTATTGGTGGTGTCTAAACTGTTCATTAAAAGAACAGAGGGGGTCTTCAGATTTCGACTCTATAGGGGAAAGAGTTAAATTTTTTAGCACTATTTTAAAGTTGCATGCCTGCAGTGAGTGTCAGCACATGTGGGAAACAAAGCCAGTTAACTTTCTCGCCTCCTCTTTCTTACTCTGAGAGTTAAAACGGTTGAGGTTGTTTGCAACATGCCTCATATTTGTTTTTTAAAATTAATTCACAGAAAAGCAAGATAACCAAGATGACCCAGCCGTGCACAATGTGTCGCACCGCCCGCTTTGTGGCAGAAATGGTGGACAGCAAAAACAGTGATGACTCTGTGGATCTTTTCTGCAGCAGCAGCTGTGTGATGGCGTACAAAGTCCAGACTGTTAGTTCTTCAGGTACGCGATACCAGCTTCTCATTGAAGATTAAACCTTGTACTTGTTTTTGTTAAATGATTGTTTATGATGGATTAATTTGGTTTCAGGTGCTCGGATAAACTGTGATAACTGTGGCAAAAACAGCGTACCGTCCTACCACCTGGCCATGTCCGATACCTCAATCAGGAATTTCTGCACTCTCCCGTGTGTCATGGCTTTTCAGGTATTTACTTAAAGTTATTTAAAGACAAACCTAAGAAAGATTTTTGAAAAATGAAAGCTGGTATTTCAGACTTCTGTTGTTTCTTTTTCTGCGCTTTAGGAAAAATTTAAGCAGTCGCAGAAGCAGGTGAATGTTTTTACGAAGCTGCCCATGGGATCGTCCCAAATTCAGCCCGTTAGTACAACGCCAGTGCAACAGGAGGCAAAAGTGTCCCAGAAAGTGAACTGCTTCCAGTGCTCCCGCGTCATCACTTTTAAACCTGAGCTCATCCAAATGAAGGTAATTAATGGAAACAAATAAATTATGAGTGGAAAGTTTTACATTTAGAGATCAGTAATACCACAACAGTGTTCCTGTGGGCTTTAAATGAAAGTCACGGCATTTCGGATGAGGACCTGAAATGCTTTTGGTCCTCTCGGGTAAAGTCTTGTCAACACTTTCAAGAAAATGAACACAGAAAATAGACCTTGTCCGTTCAGGCTGACATTACTCATGATTTGTACCTTCTGTGTGTGCGTGCAGGACAAGATGGTTTTTCTGTGCAGCGTGGACTGTTCTCACGAGTTTAAGAAAGCCAACAACGTGACGAGTGTGTGCGAGTACTGTATGATCGAAAAGATCACCAGAGACGTGAAGAGAGTCAACAACAAAGACTGTTACTTCTGCAGCGACGGTAAGGAGTCGTGGAAATCGATTCGTCAGCTGTAAGAACCCGATTCTGCTCTGAAATCTGTATTTATTTTACTTATTTCTGTGTGTCCAGGCTGTAAGCTCCTGTTCAGACACGACTTGAGTAAAAACTGGGGGAAGCACTGTCACTCCTGTGTTTACTGCCACTCCGTTTCAAAGAAGCTGGTGACGGCGCAGTACGGAGGCTCGACGGAGGAGTTCTGCTCGGAGGAGTGCAGGTCCAAGTACACCATGCTGTTCTGCCACGTAAGCAAACCGCAGTAAAGATATTAAAATCATAGTTTTACACCAAAGCGGCAATCTCCGTGAGCATGATCTCCTCCTCCACGTAAACACATTGCTTTTCCACTCAGGTTGCAAAGTGCGACACCTGCGGGCGGAAAGGGAAGCTAAAGCAGAGCCTTCCCATGCTCGGGGAAGTCAAACACTTCTGCGACCTCAGCTGTCTGCTGCAGTTCTGCTGTGAGACAGTGGCCACGCAGGGTGAAGTCGTGAAAGGTGCATACCGTGTTTTTATCCCTGTTTGAATCTGTAACTTCATCTGATTTATATATATTTTTTAATGGTGTAGTGGTTAGCACTGTTGCCTCACCGGTTTGATCGGCCTTTTTGGGCGGAGCTTTCTGTGTGGAACCTGTGCGTTCTCCCAGTCTCTGTGTTTCCTCCTGTTTTACTTAAGTGTTGGAGTAATCTAAACTGGTTTCAGGAGTGTGAGGTTCTGAGTCAGCCCTGTGATGGACTGGCATGCTGTCTAGGGTGTAATTTGCCTCAACCTATGACAGCTAGAATAGAGTGAGGCTTATTCAGACATGTTTAAAGTTTAATTAATGACTTTTGAAGCTGCTGCTTTTGATAAAATCAGTTTGGGTTTGATGAGTTTGGCTAAGCTTTCCTTAGCAGTCTTTAAAACTGTAGTAAAGCGAAGTATTACTTTCTTTTGATTGAGTGGCCAGTTTGATGTTAAGGGCTAGCACAGAGAGATGTGCAATCATTTGTGGTCATGTTGACACCTAAGGCCAATTTAGAAGTACTATGTAACATAACATGCACGTCTCAGGATTGTGGGAAGAAACTGTCACCTGGAGAGAATCCACACAGACACATGGTGAACATATAAATTCCTCACAGAAAACCCACAGAGCTCTTACTGTGACCCCACAGCCTTAACCACTGTGCTGCTGTAAAGACAGACCATCAAGAAATGCTAATGTGGTAAATCAAAGAGGCACTGAGGCCTAGATTCATACTGTGTTGCGGACGCAGACAGCTCCGAGACAACACTGTCAGCTTCTTTGATGCCCACCGCATGCACAGTTGTTGCAGTGTAATGTATAATCTCCATGAATGAGTCAATGTGAAGTTGGATGGCACTGACTGTTTCGTTCATCATCTGATGGCAACATTTGCATTGCATGCAAGACTGTAAAACTGAGCTGCTGCAACACTGGACTGCATGTTTGACACCAGCTGTTAACTGTTGTTGTTCTTTAATAAAATATGAATATTTCTGGTACTAACTATTAAGGCAACAAAGCTAAATGTTTACCAGTCGTGCACAACTTAATTCTTTTTTTTTTGATACTTTTTATTTATTTAGGAACATTTTTATGCAGAAAAACAAAACAGACAAACAAAACCAAACAAAACAGACAAAATATTATGAGGTCATGGGAAGACAATATATGCCCGTGTATACAGCTGTACATCCACACATACATATATCAATACTTTGGTATTGCAAGTTCTATGCATTAAAGAGTGCTGCCACAATTTGTAAAGCCCCACAACTTAATTCTTAAACTAGAAAAACTAAAAAATGTTTTGCAACTGGGTCACAAAGTAAGACCAAGAATGCCTCTCTCTGAGGATTTAGGAAGAAGTCGGGAGCGACTTCCTACTGAGACGTTTTAAGTTTGTTGCTGTTTTGCTTTCAGCCAGCACAGGAGAGGCCACACCTGTGATCGCCAACGTCATCTCGCTCGCTGGCACGCCAAAAGGAAAACCTAACACTTCTGATAGAAGTGCCCAACAAAGTACAAAACAAAAACAAACACACGCAAGATATTAAAAAGAAATCATTTTGTACTGTTAATCATCAGTAGCTGCACGAGTTTCATATTTTGCCTTTTTTCTGCAGGTACAGCATCAAACTCTCAGTCAAAGACCTCTGGACACGTAAGTACATTTTTTAAATTCATGTATTCTTTTTGTATACAGTTGTATTTTTTCCAATTCCTTTTTTTCAGTGTAAGTTATGTTTATGAAAAATATATTTCTTAGTTGAAATGACGCACTTTTGCTTTTAAAAGGAAATCTTTGGGACATTTAGTTCAGTCACTTTTAGCTTGAAGGAAGTAGCCCGTGTAGTGTTACAGATGAGTAACTTTAGAGATGTTATTGTCATTTTTCTGTCCTTCAGATCAGCATTCAGACCGAAACGGTGAAGACTCATCCTCCTCCCCCGACTAAAATCCTGAAGAACAAGGCTCTGCTGTGTAGACCGCTGGTGCAGAACAAAGGAGTCTCCTGCAAAACGCAGACGGTCGACGTGGAGGCACAGACGGGTAAAAGAAGCACACAGGCAGTGTCTCTGTCAGGGCAACACCTCCGCTTTACTCTGTGTTTAAAAAGCTTCAAATAGCTGTTCAATCTGATTGATTACAGCTGAATTACTGCTGCTAGCTGCACTTCACAGCGTTTAACGCTCGGGTCACAAACACAGGTTAAAGGGTAAGGGTCATAATCAGCTAAGCTTATGTTGTTATGAAGACAGCGAATGCTTGTGGAGAGGAATCTTATTCAAATGCTTAACTGATGCTTTGAAGTTTGAACTTTCTGGGCAGAGCACTAATGTATGCTCACGATTTTACAGACAAGACTAAATGTAAAGTATTTGTTTGTCTTTGCACACTGTACATGCTTCCTCTTTAAACATACTTACTGCAAGAGCAAACTCTGTGCCATGTTCTTATCTAATCACGACTACTATTCCCTTTTTTTCTCTCTCTGTAGATGATATCTTCCCAAAAATGGTGATCCTGCCTGTTCCTGTGCCGGTGTACCTTCCTGTACCCATGAACATGTACAGCCAGTGCACTCCCAAGCCTGTCGGCCTGCCGTTACCTGTATGTCTAACAATGCAACCACCTTGGAACTTTATTATTTCTAATTAATTCAAAGTTTTCCCATAACTTTTTGTCTTAGAATTTACATTTGTCTTTTTAAGGTTTATTTAGAATAATTAAAATGAGGAATTTTAAGATCAAGATGGATTTTATTTGGGAATCTGTTAACATGCTTGTGACAAAACCATGCACTGTAACACTGTAACAAAAACAGCAGCAAGAAGTAAAACATGTAGCTCAACAAATGGGCGCATATATTTACACATGAACCATAGGCGTGACCCCGTGACCCATAGCATTTTGATTCAGACAGGATGTTCAAATGATTGGCGACCTGTCTGCGGTGTACCCTGCCTCTTGCCCTATGGCAGCTGGGATAGGCTCTCGCCATGGATAAATTACATTACACACTCCTTTAATCTTCAGCTTTGTTTTTGCCCTTACTAAGGTCCCACTCATGAGCTCCTTCTTTCTTTCTACCTCAGCTTCCTGTGCCAATGTTTCTTCCTGTGACAATGGACAGTGCTGAGCGCATTGTGGAAACCATCCAGGAGATCAAACAGAAGATCCCGTCCGATCCATACGAGGCAGAACTCATCCTCATGGCGGAGATGGTGGCCGAAGACGACGAGAATAACGACAAGCCGGAGACGCGCAAAGAGGAAAAAGCGGTGAAGAAAACGCCTGAAAAGCAAGAAGCACCTGTCACAGATGGTGAGACGAAACATTTAATGAGGCCACGAAAAGATGAAAGTAGGGGGTACTCAAGGCCATCAAGCCATCATATTACAGGGTTAAACAGTTAAAGCTATTGTAGTTTTGTGTTTATTAAGTTTTATTTTGTTTGTGCACCAGTGGCTCTTGAAGGAAGTATTGACATATTTGACCAAACTGACTAAAACTAAAGAAATGTTGTCATATTTATAATTTAGTTTTGTAAATGCATAATTAATTAACTTTAATAACGTCAGCGTGCACATGTTAGGATTTCATCCAAGTTATCTGTCAAAGTTGCATCATTTTATTCCCATACAGATAGTTTTGATGTTATTAACAGTGTATTCATGCTGTACTAACAGACAGTGTGATGGTTGTTTTGTAGACCATGTCAGTAACTACAGTGATGACTTGGACACCGACGAACTGGCCACTTTCCTCAACAGCTGGGAGGATGCCTCCTCTGACGCGGGGCCCTTGTCGCCAAGTAAAACCTACGCCAGCGAGAAGTTCAACTCAGTTTTAGATGTATCTGTGGGCATGCCCAGTGAGCCCGAGCCCGCACCACCTCCTGGTCCGCCTCCCATGGACATCGAAGCCGACTTCACTGTTGGTGAGATGATAGGCATACACCCATAATACTGGACGTTCAGGGAGTTTATCTCCAGTTTATCTACATTTCTTTGGACATTTTTACTTTAACCCCTTCAAAGATCTGCTCTGGGCTTTTGCGCGTTTAGTCTCATGTTTGATGTCATGTCATTGCCAGAAACTCTGGAAAGGATGGCCAAACAAAGAGAGCAGTGCAACAAGTCCCCAAGCCCCCCGCCTGCTGCTCCAGTACGACGACAAGCTCACAGGAAAGCCAGAGAGAAGAGGGTAACTGCTGCTTACACATCTAAAGCTGGCTTTATATGCAACAAAACATTAGAGAAGGAGATGATGTAACAAAAAGATGGCGTCGTGTGACCCCTCCACCCATAATTATGTGTCAAAACAGGAAACAGTAGTAGTAGTATAACATAGTAGGTTTTCAACCTTTTCCTTCTTTTTCTTTATTTAAATAAAAGTTTTAAATGTCTCCCTCCTTTAGATGGGGACATAAAAATAACCAGCATGGTTTTATCAAAGAAGGCTGCAGAGCTGCAAGACTTGAATGACTTTGGTCTGTGTTGTCTAAAATGTCCCCATTATACCCATAATGGTCAGAAGAAGCTTCTCGGATGAGAGGTGAAACGTCTTCAAGCAACTTAAAGAAGTCCAGACGCTTTTCTTTGCAAGCTCCTTAGACTACGATGACCTGGATGACTGAGAACCTTCACAGACATATACCCATAATGCATCCTCTATATGTTATCACAGGGTCGTAAGCCACAGCGTCAGTCTAAGGCTGCTGAAACGTCTTCGGCAAAGAGTACTTCCAAAAAGCCCGTGGAAGTAGAAATCCCAAAACTGAAGAGTGAATATGGAGTTGATGCCTGGAAGCGATGGATCCAGTGGAGGCAAACTCAGCCCAACCTGGAGAATCCACGCTTTGGCTGTAAGTCTGAATATAAAATGCATTTGAACACTGCAGCACTTCGGGCTGCATTTCCTGCATTCTCTGACTTTCCTGTCTCTGTTAAGACTTTATAATTAAAAACAAACAAACATGGCTTTTAATCTTGATGTCAGCGCGTCCTCTGGAGCTGAAGGAGGATCTTCTTAGCTGCACCACCGCTGAGCTCAGCTACGGCCTCTGCTGCTTCATCGCTGAGGTGAAACGACCAAACGGAGAGCCGTACTCGCCCGACACCATGTTTTACCTCTGCCTCGGCATCCAACAGGCAAGACATTTTTCTCAGAGAAACTAAGTGTAAATATGGATACACTTAGATATACATGTCATCATATTTATAACCATTTTCTAACATAGTCCAAACTTCCTTTACTTTCCTGGTTCTCTAAACTTTTTGTCTTTCTCTGCAGTATCTTTTTCAAAACGGTCGTGTGGAGAACATTTTCATGGATCGCTTCTATAACAAGTTTTCCATTGAGTTCACCAACTTGCTGCGAGGTTTCAAACCTTCAATCACACCCAGTGGTGAGTTTCCAACACCACCTTTGTCTCTGTCAGTGTTACACAAACGAACGTCTGTTTGCTCAGATTTACAGCGGGTCACTTTCCCTCCGCAGGTTATATCCACTCCCGTGTAGAGGAGGAGTTTTTGTGGGACTGTAAACAGCTGGGGGCGTACTCCCCCATCGTCCTCCTCAACACTCTGCTCTTCTTCTGCTGCAAGTACTTTGGCTTCACCAAGGTGGAGCAGCACCGTCAGCTGTCCTTTGCACACGTCATGCGTTGCACAAAAACCAATCTAAACAACACCAAGACCACATTCCTGCGCTTCTACCCACCGCTGTCCGGACCCGAGGCGGAGTCAGGTACCAACGTGCAGAACGCCAGATTTAAACACACAGAGCTAAACGCGTTGATTTTGCAGTTAAGAGTCGACAGTCCACCTAAAATTAGCAGTCAAACAGATTCTGACTGTTTTCATGTACAAATTATCCTGAAACTTGCACACTGTCTGTATGTGTCCTCTTCAGATGCAGAGGGTGGCCCAGCGAAGAAGCGGAAGGAAGAGGAGAGTAAAGAAGAAATCCTGGAGATGATGGAGAACACGGAGAACCCTCTCCGCTGTCCCGTGAGACTCTACGAGTTCTACCTCTCAAAGTGGTGAGTGTTGTACAACCACTGGTGCACTCGTGATGGATCTGTGGCTGGTTGGACTCCGCTTTCAGCACGTGAACTTTGTGAAGTAAATGGCTGCACAATAATCTTGCATTACCTTTCCCACATAACTGCTATGTTCAGTTTATTTTAAATAGGTATATTTATTTAATCTTTCAGTGTCTAGTTTGTATTTTCTCTCTGTGCCTGTGTAGGTTTCCTTCCAGAGTACAAAAACTTGATTGTTTGCTTCTTCTAAATAAGCTGTAGGTGAGGTTAGTTATCTGTGTTAGGCTGCGACGGACTGGTGACCTTTGCAGGGGCCTCTTGGCCTGCAACAGCTACTTGGTTAAAAAAAGGGATGATGCAGCTCCTGAGCTACAGTCGCTTCTTTTGTGGCGCATATATTGTTTGTTGTCAGATTTTGAGACCTGATATTACAGGAGTAGCTCACAAAACTGTCTAAAACCAGTATTTTGAAAGGTACAAATAAAAACTCACTCAGTGGGCTCAGTTAAGCCCAGAGAGTTTGATCTAAAACCAGAAGAAGAGATCACATCACTTTCAGCATCGCGACAGAAGCTCCAGTTTTATGTTTGTTTATGTAAGAAGGATTTTAACTAACACAAATGCATCATGAAAATATGCCAGATTCAGCCAAACATTATCTTGATTTTTCGTGCTCAGGTTGGACGTATTCCTCTGCTAAACTTTCAGGGCACCAAAGCTCTGGAAGGATCTGCCTGAGAAGTTTAGACTCTGCACTTAACTACCTTCCTCTCATTCATCTCCTTAAATTTGAACTTAACCTCTGAGTTTTCTTACTTGTGACATCATATTGTTTCATTTGTGTTACATGAAGTAGGCTTGTTGGGTTTTTTTAAAGATGCAGTTTCCCATTTGGCAAAATACACTGATCACATGACTTGAATTTGAATGAATGCTTTATTGGCCATATGCAGGTTGCAGGTTATTCCTTCTTTTAGAGGAATAGGAAATATCTTTTTTTAATATTACTTTTAAATTTTATTTAAATTTAAATATGATAATAAGTTACACTTGAAATATTAAGCGTCATAACATTTAAATGAGCCGACATTTGCCACTTGCCTGATCTGCACTACTGCACAACTAATAAAAGGTTAAGTGTTAAATGTCAGTAAAGACTAATAAAACCTGCCACTCATTGATTCTTTTAAAGTTTATTTCTTGTTTGGATGTGGAGGGCTGGATTGAGATGGTCCACTGGCCGACCCTCATTTTACTCTGATTTAACAGCACATTGATCTAAATCTTTGTTCCTGTTTCTTCCGCCCAGCTCGGAGTCGGTTAAGCAGCGAACCAACATGTTCTACCTGCACCCCGAGCGCTGCTGTGTCCCCAACAGCCCGCTGTGGTTCTCCTCCACCGCTCTGGATGACACCACCATGGAGGCCATGCTCATCCGCATCCTCACAGTCAGAGAGCTGCATCTCGACACAAAGCAGCAGACGAGCGATGACCCACCGTTTATACCCGAGGAGGAGGAGGATTCGGAGTGAACGTGAAGTGACCTTTTACCGTAGTTGCAGCTAGTGATGTAAATGTTTGGATATTATCAAAAATGTTCGCTGAACATAAACGGACAGGAAAAAAAAACATTCACAACAGCAGTATGAAACAGCAAAGAGTCACATTTCAAACGCACGTTTGGACAGAACCTCCGATTCACATCGCTTATGTAGAGGTGAGGCTGAGATGCTGGACTCAGCATTAAAGACTGTTTACTGCTCAGCAGGGCACGCAGCTGCCCTCCTGTGTTTATGTGGTTGTGTCTTATGGAAAATACTACTTTTATCTCCTTCCATGTGTTATGATTCCTGACCTTCCTGTGCACACTGGACTTCCAAGTTTTTCTAAAGCTAGCCCTCCATCTCGGAGTGATGGAGGTCCCGAATAGAGAGCTGCATATTGTTAGTTTCACTACATTCACACCTCAGAGGCCAAAATGAACACGTCTGTGTTTGCAGTAGTTAGAATATTTCCTGGGTCAGTACTTTTGCACACCTCAAGAATTGTTGCAATCTCACTTTGAGAAAACACAGTTTTAACATCTGACTGGAGATTTTACCTGAATCATGATTTGATTGATTTTTCTTCCAGATTCCTTTTTAAGTTGTGATGCTAAACGTTGAAAATGTACACAATTCACACGTTGTGTTTTGTGGTTAACAGATAATCCTCAGATACTTTAAATGATCTTATCAACCTGAAAAGAAATTACAGCATCGAACAATGTAAAAATCATCATTGGTGCCTGATTGAAGGGATTAAAGATTTTGGAAGTGATTCAATTACATTTTAAGAAATTAGAGATTTGAGTGTTAGGTAGCTGCTATCCCTCATTATGACTTTCAAGCAATCTGAGAAGAGAAAAGCCTACAACTCTAAAGTTTTAAACTCATTTTGGGATTTCATACTAAACAAACCTTAAAGCAGTGAGTTTTTGCATAATGAGCTCTGGTATTATATGAAAGCAAATAAAGCTGTCCGTTTGTGTATGTCTAGATTATTTTAACCCCCTTAGAGTATGGCTGCCAAGGTTCTCTTGAGTGTTTTCTATTATATGTTCATTTTGAATAATAAAAAAACAACTTCAAAACACTTGTTTTCTTTTGAGACTCTACAATTGCACCTGTGAGAGAGGTCTGCCTCTTAGTCTCGACAGAATCTGTAATGTGATTTGATTTCAGCCCAAACCGTGATCTTTTAATGAACCTAAAAGATCTACCTTTTGTTGCTTAAATCGAACCAGGGTGAAACCTTAAGGGGTCACCACAGTGGATCATCTTTCAGTATCTCATCCTATCCCTTCCATCCTCTATCACACTAAATGCTGCCAATATAACTCTCCATGTCCTCCTTCACTACATCCTTGAATCTCCTCTGTGGTCTTCCTGTTTTTTTTCCTTGATGTTCAGCATTCGTCATCCAGGTAACGCTTTCCCTCTGCGCATGTCCAAACAGCCTCGCCTCTCTAACTTTTGTCTCCACGCTGTTTTCGTTTTTTATCCAAGTCACTTCCAGTGAACTAAACTAAAAAGAAGTAATGCATAAATGGTCTCCGAGCAGAGAGACTTGGAAGGAGAGCTCTCTGAAATAAGGTAAAAATTTATCGATTCAGTCGTTAAAGCGGCTCAAAAGTAGATACAAATGTGATGAATGTGATTTCCAGTTGGTGTGTTTTACTCGGATTACGAGGACGCTTAACGCCGACGGTACTTGTCCCCGCCATGTCCTCATAAACTGCTCATTCCACTTTCACGGTTCTCCGCTGCTCCTAGTGGCTGAGACGATCGCGACCGCGGATTCGCTGCCGCTGCAGTCAATCGTTGACGTTACCGCCAGTGATTGGTCAGAGATACCGCCGCTCCTCCCAGATCGTGCCCCTTTATCGTCACGTGGTCTCTCATTACCCATACAAGAAAGATGGCTACTTCTATGCTAGCTACACCTGGAGCTCTTCTTGTTTTTTCTTGTGGACACTAAAGCGGAGGTAACTGTTGTTTGGTGTGAAACCGAAGTAGTTCTTGAAATACATTTAGCTAGGTCTAAAACAATGGGTAAACAGCTCAGAAACCACTGCTGGTTTGTTTCTCACCTGCTGGCTAATGCAAGGATACTAGCAAAGCATGTATGTGTACAACTAACTGAATGTAAACATTAGCCAGATACAGCTGCAGCTGTCCAGATGCATGGGTTTTCTGCTCAGTTGTATAGTGCCTGGTACAACTGAGCAGAACAGACAAATTTATCCAAGAAGTTACAGAGGAAAGTGGAACAAACTTCTACATGCAGAGCCGCTCAAGTACTTTAGTACAAGTTTGAGGTCTGTGGAAAATCTACTCTAGTGCCAGTTTGTTCATCCTGCTTCACTGCAAATCAAGTGGAAATACTTATTATTATAAGTAATTACATTTAGTACTTAGTGCATTCATTAGTTCAAAGTAGTATCAGTATCAGTTTTTACTTTATAAATAAAATGAGATAGTTTAACTTATTTTCCCAATTTTGTGGGCTATTTACATTTGAGTGAACAAATGTTAGAAATATGAGCTTCTTGAATTTTTTTTTCTACCAAACACACACACATTTATTGCAACTAAAAAGTTACAGTTGTTCTGAATAAGGTTGGCAGCGTGTTGAACATATTGTATGCAAGTACATAAAAGGGATGAGTGTACTGAAAGTATACAATCTACGATACTTATGCAACCTGGATTCATACAGGTGTACTTGAGGAGAAAGAGACTAAGCAATTCATCTGGGCCAGCTTTTATAGCCTGGAACGTCAAGGTGAACTGACTTGTTGACAACCCTCCTATGTTAGTCAATTATCAGTAAGAGCAGTCCTGGACTTCCTTTAGTAGTGGGTGGGGCATAACATTATTTTTAAGCACCCCAGATGTGTTTTGACTTGCATTCGCACACTGAAAACACACCTCAAGCCTCAAACTTTGAATATAAATAAACTGTCTGCTGCAATATTTACATTGCCATAATTGTTGTGCTCAGCAGATTTTTCCAGCTGTCATGGAAAACCGACACAAGCGAGTGAATCCAGAGCAAGATGCCCTGGTGCACATTGTGGCTTGCAGAGACAAACCCTTCCTAGAAGAAAGGTTCATAGACTCCTTTAAAGGTATGTGGTGTATATATAAGACTTTTATAGTGGAACACGAATGGGTGACAAATTAAAGGAAAATTATGCAACCTTGGTAGCTCCAGTGAATGAATATGGTGGTCCCATTAAACTGTAGGGGGGCTTAGACTTTCAAGCAGTGTATTTCTGGTCTTCAGAAGTAAAATTAGACATACTTAAACACAATTTATTTTTGTATATGATGAAGTAAAAATGTGAATATTCCTTTATAAAATATGTCTGGGAAGTTGTGGACTAATCACAGCCACAGTTGGTCTGAAAAGACTTAATTCTACTTTTGCTGGATGTATTTAAAAGGATGATGTCTTATTTGAATGCACAGAGTGCTATATTTATTGCCAAAGTCATGGCAGTTCCAGTGTAAACAGTTTATAGGGAAATTGTTGAACCTAATTTTTATGTTCTTAATAAAATTTTTAGGAAAGGGTGTCTTTACAAACAAAACCATTAAAGCATCTGCCTTTGTTGTCGAGTATCGTGGGAAGATCTTTCTTCGCAAAGACGGGAGGCCTAAGAAGAGAAGCGGTGATACTTTGAATGGTTTCTTATATGAGTTTACATGGAATGGAGAACAGTGGTGGTAAGGTGTTTGTTTTGCATTTTTAAAGTGTTTTGGACTGTTT
The DNA here is from genome assembly GCF_965226115.1 of Aulonocara stuartgranti. Taxonomy (NCBI): domain Eukaryota; kingdom Metazoa; phylum Chordata; class Actinopteri; order Cichliformes; family Cichlidae; genus Aulonocara; species Aulonocara stuartgranti. Next base: position 29,866,614 of record NC_138957.1, read on the forward strand.
ATTTACAGCTTCCTTTTATTAAGGGGACACTTTTGTATGTGCAGCGTTGATGCTTCCAAAAACGACAAGACCCTTGGAAGGCTTGTGAATGATGATCACATAAGTCCAAACTGTGAAATGAAGAAGATCGTTTATGAGGGGAAGCCACACTTGTGCCTCTTTGCAGTGGAAGAAATACCTCAAGGCAAAGAGATAACTTACAACTACGGCAGCTCCTATTACTCGTGGCGTCCCAAGGTATGTTTATATTATTAAAGAAGCCTTTCTTATGATTTTTATATATTCCACTCACTCCCTCTGAACACACCAGAACAGTTCTCTGTGCTCATTCAGAAGAACCTGACATCTATAAGTGTAAAATAGCGTTACACTTACTCTAGAACTAATAGTGTTTTACAGGAGGCGTTCTCAGTCTGGCTAGTACCAACGAGTAGTCCAAATGTGGTCAGAATGAGAACCCCAGAGTGGCTCTTTTATGATGAGATTGTGATCTGACTTTGGTTCGGATCCTTCTACCAGTCTGAGATTGATGCCTTTCTTTAGCCTGGTGTGCTTTGTTTTCTGGGATGTGGCAGATGTGCAAAGTTTTTGAATTCTTTTTAAGACAAATAAAAAAAATGTTTTGTAACAGTAAAAACTCAATCAAACCAGTACACAAATATGTCCAAATTTACAGTTTGGTATGTAATCATTTCCAAATATTAATGTTTATATTCAGTTTTTTTGTCTTATTTCACATTTACAGGAGTCACGTGATGGACCAAGTACTTCAGACAAAAAAATGTATCAAATTTCATCAACACCCAAGAAAAGAAGAGTACGTAAACAAGCAGCAATTTTGTTTTGGAGTACAGAAGTACAAAAGGTTCCTGGTTCGAACCTTATGGTCTCTCGGGGGCCGTTGTGTTCGGAGTTTGCATATTTTACCTGTGCAAGATTTTATAGTCCATGCTTTTTAGGTATATTTCTAAATTCTACATTTGCTGAAGGTTGTTTGTCTGGAAGGTGTGTAGTGGTCTGTCTCTCTGGTTTTGCACAGTACCTTGAAGCTATGTGTTTGCTAAATGCATATAAAAACATATAAAGTATCTGTTAGTGAACCAAATGTAGTCTGTCAACATGCTCTTAATTTGTATTTTCAGTTTAAAGACTCGGATGATGACAGCGAACTACCAGGTCCAAGTCATGACAGTGACCACTCTGTTGATCTTGGAAGGTCATCCAGGGACAGTTCGCCACATTCTGAGTCAGATTCTCAAGAAATGACGAAAAACTTCAGGAGAGTGTCATCAATTCAGGAGGATGACACTTCGAGTTCTGATGATCATGACTCGGACAAAGACAAGACGTACAAAGAAGACAGATACAAAGGAGACAGATCCAGTAAGGCTGGACTAAAAGGCGGAGGAACATCTTTCACAAAGAAAAATTACTGTTATGTTTGCGGGAAAGGTTATCACAAAATTCCTCGGCATCTTTCAAGGCACATCGATGAAGACCCTGAAATCGCTGAAATCTTTGCTTTACCCAAAAACTCAGCAGAACGTAAAAGTCTGCTGGCCAAATTACGAAAAAGAGGAAACTACAAACATAATCAAGAGGTTCTGAGGAGTAACACAGGACCGCTAAAAGTGGGAAGACGATCATCCCGCTATGTAATGACTGCTGAAAATTTTGTGCACTGCATTTATTGTAAAGTAATGCTTCAAAGCAAAGACCTATATAGGCATGTAGCAAAGTGTGCTAAGCAAACAATAAATGCTGCAACACATGGCGAGACGAGCATCTTGGGGGATGTCACCGAGTCGGAGTTCTCTGAAAAGTTTCCGTCTGAAGTTTGGGAGATACTTTCACCGATGAAACAAGATGAAATTGTATTTTTAATTCAACATGACTACCTTTTCATGAAGATGGCCCAGAGTCTTATTGAGAACAGTGGAAATGATCCGACAAACCAAGAGCGCGTCAGACAGAAGTTGAGAAAAATAGGAAGGCTCTTAATAGAGCTCCATGATAAGAGAATAGTGAGTTTTGAAGCAGCACTTAAACCCAGAAGCTTCTACAAAGTTGTTGCTGCTGTCAGAAACCTCTCTGGTTTTGATGAAAAAAAGCAGAAGTACAGCAAACCGAGCCTTGCCTTGTTTTTTGTAAAGTCTCTGAAAAAACTGGGAGAATTTGTTGTCGCACAGAGCGACAGCAGTAAGCGGGCCGTGAGAGATGTTAACACATTCATGATGCTGTGTGCGAAGGAGTGGAAGGAAACTGGCCCTCACAAAGATGCACCTTCATCAAGTGAACACAAAGTACACAGCCCCTCTACGATACCGTTCACGCGTGACATACAGACGTTCTACACGCACCTGGAAAAGACTTCTGCTTCTGCCATTGAGTGCATGAAGAAGTATGAAACCCCTCAGATGTATAATGCACTTTGCAGAGTCATACTTGCACAGGTGTCAGTCTTAAACAAATGCGCACCCGAGGTTTCAAAAATTACCCTTAAGTCATTCCAGGAGCGGGACGAGACTACCCAGGTGTTGTCCAAGCACTTTATCAGGATTAATATTGCAGGCAAGACTGGGCAGAACGTTGCTGTTTTGTTGACGTCTCAGCTCGTCAGCGCATTAACGTTGCTTATGAGCAAGAGACCAGCGTGCGGAGTACACGAAGACAATCCTTTCTTGTTTGCAAAGCCAGACGGTTCATCCACAAGCCTCTACCACGGAGGCCACTGTGTTCGGGTCTACACAAGAATGTGCTCTGCAAAGAACCCAGAGCACCTCACGTCCGTGCATTTTCACAAGCACATTGCAAGAATTTTTCAGATTCTTAACTTGGAGAATGACGAGCTACCTCACCTTGCTAAACTGCTGGGTCATGACATCCGGGTGGACAGGGATTATTATCGGCTGCCCGAAGCGGCTGTTGAACTCGCAAAAATTGCTAAACTGCTTCTGGCAATGGAAAAAGGCTCTCTTGAAAGATTCAAAGGAACCTCTCTGGATGAGATTGAGATTGAAGGTTTGTGTCCAGTATTATGCAGACATAAACACACATTAGCCTGCCAGTGGTCATTAGATTGTCTTTTAAGGAGTTGTGAATAAATGCAGTCTGTTTTGATCATTCAAGATGAATTGGAGCCAGATATGGAGCAGGGCAGCTCTGTGGTGGACCGTGAAGAGTCAGATTTTCTACCTCAGCAGAGCGGTATGTTGCAAAGATGAGCCTTTCTGCACCTATTAATCTGGAGTGATTATTCTTTTGGACTCCTCAAATGTCTGTACTATTCTTGTGAACACAATGAATCTCAAAATCTCCAACTTCAACACTCTAAGGACTCAAAAATAAGCTGAAGATTTTGGATGGGAGGGTCAAAGAATTCATTCGCTAAACATGATCAGGTTTCACACAAATGTTCATGAGGACAAAATGAAGGGATGCCATATTCCAGTAACCTTTTTAATACCACTTTAAATTTTGTCCAGATGTGTTTATTAATGCAACTAGAAAATCAAAATATTGTTTTTCTAAACTGTTTCCTGTTCTCTCGGGGCCTGCAGGCCTAAGTTGCCCCTACAAGGCTATAATCAGAGGATATTTGTATTTTTAAGCTACAACTTTTAAGTTTTCCACTATATTGGGTTAGCTGTCATGAACAGTACTTGGACAGAGAAAACAACCTTAAAAGGTTATTGAAGTTATGAAGGATTTTTAAAAAGAACTAGACAGTGTTGTCTACTTACATTCAATAATGACTGACTACAATATTCATCACTCTCAGGGAGCTCATTAAAATCCTTTAAGATCTACCCAAACAAAATTTTAAAACATGACCAAAGGTGAGGACGTACTCACCCTCTGTATCCAGGGCGTGCACATAGTTTGCTTCGTTCCACAACATGAATGGTGAATAAACTAAAAAAGGCGAGAGAAACTGCAGCATGCTGTTATTTGTTTGAAACAGATGATAACACATCTTCATCTTTACATCAAAAATAGTTTATGTGAAAATTGTGTTAATGATTTTTGTATTTCAATAATATTTTTGGACTCTTCAGATGATGTGGATCAGCAAGGCGGACAGCTAACTCCTGAGCAGGATGCCATGCAGCACATAAAGGCTTGCAAGGACAAATCCTTCCTGAAGGAAATGTTTATTAATTCCACTAAAGGTTGGTCATGAATCCCTTATAACCGCCCTGTTATGGTTGTTTTTGTAAACTGGCTGTTAGTCTCAGCCCCTGTTGATTGTTGATATGAGACACTGAAAGGTAATCTTATAATAGATCATGTAAACGGTGAATACATCAGGAAACTTTATTGCTACACTTTTCTTTTCGTAAATACTATTTGATTACTATTGGTCTAGTTGTTACCATGGATTGGTCTTATGACTACAAATTAGTAACTGAATCAAACTTTTTTTTTTTTTTTTTTGCATATTTGTAGGGAGAGGTGTGTTCACCAGTAAAGCCATTGAGCCATCCAACTTTGTTGTTGAGTATCGGGGGAACGTCTCAACCTGTGGAGAAACCCGTCCAGAGAAATGTGTAGACACCCTCAACAATTTCTTGTTTCAGTTTTCCTGGAACGGAACAAGCTGGTGGTGAGTTTTCAGCAATATAAGGAGGGTTCTTGTTTTAAAATGTCTAAAAGCTCATGTTTAATAGAAAGCTCTCGTGTATCCTGAGAAAGGTTGATATCAAGTCAGATCCAGGTTTTTAAAAAAAATCTTCATTATGTGCATGAAACATGCTTTTCTTTAACATTACTTTACTCAACCTACTTATAAAGATAGCTTGAACGTGCAGACACTGACTGTCCGTCACCACCATCAGTCCGAGTCACTGTGATAAAATGCATAATTTTAACAGTGGTTGAAGGTTCATTGTGAGCATTTGCCCTGCAGCATTGATGCTTCTGCAGAGGATGGGACTCTCGGACGACTCGTGAATGATGATCACGTAAGCCCCAACTGCAAAATGAAGAAAATTGCTCATGAGGGGAAACCACATCTGTGCCTGTTTGCTCTGAAGAAAATATCTCCAGGCGAGGAGATAACTTACAACTATGGGCAGTCCTCTTACGCTTGGCGATCAGCAGTAGGTTTATTTGGTTTGGTATGATGTTGGATGGACTTCTTTGTTCTTTGTCTCTGTGTGTAAATTTCTAACCTCTGTTCATAACAGTATATGAGAATATTAGGGGTGCAACGATACACAAAATTCACAGTTCGGTTCGGTTCGATACTTTGGTGTCACGGTTCGATATTTTTTCGATACAAAAAAATGTTCATGCCTTTTTAATTTGTCATTTATTAAAATTATAAATATATATTTTAACTCAAAAGTACAGTTTTTAAATTTAACCCTAACCCTTGTGCGTGTTTTTTATTTTGACAGCGAATGCACACCTGCGGACCACTTATGTGCAGCCCTGGTTATTTAGCTCATCATATTGCAGCCAAAGAAATTCTTTTGTCCATGAAACCATAAAGCTGCACTTTCTTTTTGCCTTATAGTCTGATATGTCATAACTTCTCCTGCTGCTTTTACACACGCACTCACATAAGCTCAGCGATTCTCTGCGATCAACCTCTCACATGTTTAAGCTTGCTGCGGGAGATTTCACTTGTCATGTTTGCATAGTAAGCCAACGATTAATAAGACAATGTCAGAGGAATTGGTGCACAAATTATCATCACTCACAGATCAGTGCTGTCGCTCTCTATACACAGTTCGCACGATTGCAAATTGAAAGCAAAAAAAACAAGCGCAAATTCAAACGCGATTTCAATATGTCACATATTGACAGTGGCTCACCGATGCCAATGACATAATTACCCAGCTACATTTCTGAAAGAATGCAAAAGCATTGACATATATTTTTCCTTCCTACGGGCAGGGCAGAGATAGATTTTGGTAGCCCGACTGAAAAAAAATCGCTAGCCCCGGGACATCGGGCTAGCGATATTGCGAGCCCTGTATCTGATTGAGGAATCACTCATCTTTGGAAAAGAGAGTTTATTACAGAGAAATGTCTCTTTCCAAAATAAAAGCTATACTATCTGCTTCTTCTGGGCTATATTCTCAGCAGCATATTAAACATATATAAGGAGAATCATGTGCTAACAGCTGTCTAAATGACTCTGCTAAAGTTGGTAGCATGCTTGCTTGTTTTTTTCTGCTTCCACTTGTCTTTGCACTAGGATGATGTCGGCGTAAATGTGCAGTCATATTCGTTGTGTTCCCACTAGTGCTGTCAGCGTTAATCTCGTTGAAATGACCTTAACGCCACAACACGGCAAATCTCCGTTAACGAGCTACCACCGATCGCCCCGTGCATGGGGCTAGACGGCCAACACGTTAACGAGCTAACTGCGCTAACACACTAAAACCAAAATAATTCCAAACGCCAGATCTGAATGAGGTTCAATTTGCCTGTTGCAAGGAGAGCTTAACTTCTGTCTTGCTAGCTTGCCCTGCGCTCTTCCTTCTGACTATGCTGTCTGTGTTGAGCGCTCAGTGGATCTGCGCTCGACAGTGCAGCCTAGGCGGAGTAGTCGAACGCAGATTCACTGAGCGCTCAACACAGACAGCATCGTCAGAAGGAAAGTTGATAAAATAAATTACAAATGTTGTATTGTTCGATACATATGCGTACCGAACCGAAAGCACTGTATCGAACGGTTCAATATCGATACGAATATCGTTGCACCCCTAGAGAATATATACAGGAAGTTTTCTTTTTGACTTTGCTGTCTTCTTTTTATTTACAGGATCAAAACAAAGAACCACAAACCTCAGAAATGGAGACTGCAGCGTCTTCGACAGTGGATGAAAGAGTAGGTGTTGAACAAGATTTGTTTTATATTAAACACCAGCACTGTAAATGTGACTGCAGACTCGGGATTCATCACTTTATGATGTCTGGTATTTACAAAAGGGTTAAAAGGGTTTAACTTCCCTAAGAGTCCATCGGTAATCTAGCAGCACAGTCTCTTCTGCAGACCTTCTGCTTATAACGACATCTGTGAATAAAAAAAGGCACTAAATACACAGTAGCAGTCATAATGCTGTTAATTCTGAGTCAAAATGCATTGTTTGCAATAAATGCATCCAGTGTTGTGGGTGGTGAAGACAGGGAGTGATTTGATGCCTCTCTTTAATAACTATGATTCAAGTGTAAAGTTCTGTTGAGGTTATTAAAAGCGTTTAAAATCCATCCAAACAGAATTTTAAGCCTAAATATGTCGGCCAAAAACGAAGGAGAACTCGCTCTGAACTAAACTAAGACAGAGAGAACATGGTAGTCTGGACTATCAGCATGAGTATTAAGTGGCTTGTTTATTGTAAAGAAAATCAGAGTGCAGTTAGATTTGTGTGTTGGGTGCATAAATTTGCCTTTTTCTTAATTAATTCTAGGTGGAAAACTCAGATGAGGAATTCAGTTCTGCAGAATGCTTCTCTGATGAAGATTATGTCATTGACAATGAACCAAGCAATGATGACAGTTTTACCGAAAACGATGACCAGGATCAGGAATTTGAAGAAAATGCAGATGACTCGAAGGCCGGTTCTTCCAAAGCGCCGAACGATATGTCGGACTCCGATGAGTCTGACTCTGATGGAAAGTCTAAAGAAACTTCCTTCACTAAGAGAAATTACTGTTACGTTTGTGGGAAACCTCAAACTAAAATTTCTCGTCACCTTTTCACGCATAGAAAGGAAGAACCTGAAATTGCTGAAGTGTACGCAATGCGCAGGAACAGCAAGGAACGCAAAAAGCGTCTGGAGATGTTGCGAAACAAAGGAAACTTCAAACACAACCAAGGAGTCTTGAAGGCTCGCAGAGGAAAACTGAAAGTGGAAAGAAAATCGGAGATGTCCACACTTAAAACACTCGCCACTTGTGTATATTGTAAACGCATGTATGATCGTAAAGTGGTGTGGCATCATATGCAAAAGTGTCCCTCGATGGCATCCAATAAACCTCCAGAAGGCGTTCAAAGTCAAATCTTAACTTTGGTTGCCGCCACTGGACTAACGGACCCTGAACAGATCTCAACAGGTGTGAAGAAGATGTTGAAAAAAATGAAGAAAGACGATATTTCCTCTGTAGTTTGCGAAGATTCTTACATATTACAATTGGCACAATGTTGCTACCACATGAGAGAGAAGAAACAGAATCAGGGATATGTCACTCAGAAGCTGAGGCAAATGGCACGGATCCTGATAACGTTAAGAAAGAAGTCGATAAACAGCTTCGAAGACGCAGTCAAGCCCCAAAACTTCAACGCCGTTGTAGAAGCTGTCCAGGAGATTGCGGGCATCAAAGAGGGGTCGAAGTCGTTTGACAAACCATCTCTCGTTTGGAAGCTTGGAAATTCGCTGAAGAAGATCGCTGACATTAAATACGCCAGGGCTTTGAAGGATGGTGATGAAGAGGTGTTAGAGGAAGCTGAGGCATTTATTAAGCTGTGTACGAAAGAATGGCCCTCCCATGCAAAATCACAACCAAAAACACCCTGCCAGCCAACCTTACAGTTTACACAAGATGTGATGCTGCTCTACAAGTGCCTGAACAGGACAACAGCTTCTGCAGTCCAGAGCCTGATGATGTATGCAGTAACACCGGTCTACAACGCGCTTCTCAAAGTGGTACTTGCATTCGTGTCCTTCTTAAACAAAAATATTCAGGATGTTTCAAGGGTGACACTCCAGTCATTCAAGGAAAGGGCTTCCGCAGAGCTTCAGGAAGATGCTGCTGGTTCACAGACCCAGTTGGAGCAAATTCTGTCCAAGCACAAAGTCACGATTGGTGTTAGTAACTCAAATGGAAAAATATTTGCTCTTACTTTGAGCCCTGAAGTGCTTTCTGCGCTAACGGTGCTTGTGGACAAGAGGGACACATGTGGAGTAGGTAAGGACAATCCCTTCTTATTTGGGAATCCTGGTGGCAAAGGGTCAGACTTTCACAAGGGACACGCGTGTATCAGGATGTTCGTTAATCGCTGTGGTGCAAAGAACCAGGAAGCTCTCAGGTCTCAGTGTTTTCGTAAGTACATAGTAAGAATTTTCCAGATTCTCAGCCTTAAAAATGACGAGCTCACTCAGCTAGCTAAGCTGTTGGGCTGTGACATTCAGACAGACTGGGAGTATTATCAGACGCCCGAGGCAGCTGCCGATGTCGCAAAAATATCAGAGCTTCTGTCGGCACTGGAGAATGGATCTCTCGAACGATTCGAAGGAAAGACTCTGGAGGAAATTGAGATTCCAGGTATGTGACTCAAATCTCTGTTCACCCAAATCCTCCCTCAACGCATTTGCAAAACTCCATTAAGAATGTTTAGAAACCCCGATTGTTTCCATGCATGTTTATTTTTTTCTTGCTGCGTTACCGCCACTTGTTGGAATAATGTTGAACCACTGTCGAGTTCCTTTTTTCCTCTTTCCTTTAAAGATGAATTGCAGCCAGTCATGGAGCCTGTCACCCCCAGAAACAGCGATGCTGAGGAAGATGATGAAGGTTCAGAAGTTTCCTTTGATGTGTGATATAATAGTCGTGCCTGCAGTTATTTTTGAGTGGTATTCGTGTTTATTATGGCAGATGATTCACCTTGTATAGTCCTCAACTGATGTATGGTGGGACAATATTAGCTATTTGCTTATTTCCGAAGGATGTTTCTTTATTAAAAAGTGAGCTGAAATGTTTAAAAATTAAAAAGTACGAAAAATGCAGATATTCTTCTTACAGATCTGTCTTTGTCTTTTCCACAGGTAAAAAAAGCAAAAGAAAACAAAGCCAAAGAAAGAAAAAGAAGAAGGAGATTGAAAAAGAGCAGCCGGAGCCAAATGAACATGAAGCCGTGAACACAGAGAAAGAAGACAAGGCAGAGGACGTGCCGGTGAAGAGTGACATCAGCAAACCTGTGGAGAAGAAATCTTTTAGCACAGCTCTTGAGCCAAGTATTTATTTCAGTGACGATGATGAGGACATGAATGTGAATTTTGACATCGACATAGACACTGATGACGACGATGATAGAAATGAGGAGATTGCTGCAGACGGTCGCTCAAACAGTTCAGGTACAAAGCCCAGGGTAACAGATGAAGATGCAACAACAGAAGTCAAGAAGAGCAACAAGGATGATGACGGAGAGCAGAAAAATACATCTCCAGACGAGCACAGTGCTGATGAAGAGCTCGCAGAGGCAATGGATATCGACACAGAGAACCATGTGGAGGAGGACTATGATGAAGATGATGATTGGATGGATGTGGACAGTAACGCTTCTGCTCCCACTTTAAATGAAGGTAAACTAAATCTGGTGAAAAATGGGTTCATGTTCTGTTAACTGGGAACTGTGGAGAGGTTTGACTCACTAAAGTGGAAATGTGTTTTACTAGTCACAGAAAAGAAGACCAACCTATCGGTGCCCATGGCTCTGATGAAAGAAGTGAAGATAGTAATCCCAAAACTAGACATCGTGAGTCCAGTTTGTTGTTATGTTTTACAACCTGCTGAAAATGACACTTTTAAAAAGTTGAATAAATGTGAGGTCTGTAAGCATCGCTGCATTCTTTACAAACTACTCTTTAAATGTAGGAGAAGGTGCAGCATCCCATCCACATTTCCCAGTTGTCATCTTTGAGTAACAAGCAGCCGGTGGAAGATAAACCCGTCCATGATGACAAGAAACAGAGTGCAAGACCTACTCCACTTACAGAGGTCACAAACAAGCCCAGCTCTGAAAAGGTAGGAAAACTTTCTTCTCTTCCAACGAAGTAGAATTTGTCTGTAAAATATATATTTTCGGTGAAATCATCTGAGCTGAATGTATGAAATATCAGGCCTGTAGAAAGGTGTTTTCCATAATCTATCTATCAATTACAAGGATTAAAACGCTATTGTTGTAGTTTATTTATGTTAAAGTATAAAGTGCCTTGAAGCAAATGTTGTTGTGATTTCGTGCTATATAAATAAAATTGAATTGAACTGAATTGAAAATGATCAAATCCATAAATGTTCTGGATGCCTTTTAAAGTTTTTAAGAGACTAAATGTCCATTAGTTTTATTTTCATAACACATAAAATCTTCTTAAGTCCGACAAACATGCCAGCTGTTTTTCTTTCACTGCACACTCAGATTGATTTCTTTTGTCAGTAAAACTTTGATACCATTAAAGGGATCACTTGGATTATGAGAACAGCTCTATCAGAGGCAGATCTCCCTCGTGCTGTCAGAACAGCTCAGACCCATCAGGGCGTGGTCACAGGATCTCTGTGTTCAGGTGTCTGACTCTGGGAAATTGCTAGCATGGTCTGTGGATTGAAGGTGGTTCTCGCTAGTGAGTTGGAGACCAGCTGAACACCTCCTCATGCTATTGCTGAACTGTCTTTGGGGGCTGTGTCAGAGATCGTCTTTAGCGCACCACGGCAATGGCAATCTGTGTTTTACACGTTTGGGTTTTAGTGTTGTAGCTCATCAGTGCATAAAATGCTGTAAAAATGTGTTTAATCAACTCTGTGATTTACACTTTTACATTTCAGGCAGTGCACATGAACTGCTCCCGCTGCAAAAAGAGCATGATGAAGGGACACACTGCTTACCAGAAGAAGGGCTTCTCAGACGTCTTCTGCTCCAAAAACTGTCTGTTTGAGATGTTTTCTTACAACAAACCAGCCACCAAGACCTGTCACCAATGTCATAAGTGAGTGTTGTTGAAACTGTGCTCTGTTCTCGATGACTAACAGGCACGGACTGTTTTAATTTATTTCTATTAAAGACTTTCATCCACTTGAGGGCAGCATAACCAAAGAGTATATACAACAATATGACATTATAATGACATTAAGTTATAAACTGCATGACGTCACTGTTAGTTAAGCAGCCACCAGATGATTGCTCAGTTTAGACCCGTGTTTCAGAGCAGCTCCTGATGGAATCATCTGGTGAATGAATCGCTTTGTCCAGCAGGTGACGATTATTTAATTAATTTCTCCTGTTTGTCGCTGAGCAGGTAGGATGGTTATAGGATATATAAGTGTCTGTGTTAAGTGTTTGTCCTCCCCTTCGATCAGAGCGATATCGCAGCCTCTGGACCTCATCATGGCTGCTGTGGACACTAAAGGAACTATGAAGGACTTCTGCAGCCCGGCTTGCTTGAGCTCTTTCAAGTCTGCATCCACCCAAATACAAAAGTCAGTCTGCAACATATGCAAAAAAGTCTGCAGTGTAAGCACTTTTTTTTTTCTTTTGATACCTGGGTGTTCAGAGTTTTTATTTTTCCCTTTATTATGGTTAAAAAAAATCGTATTTGTTGCCTTTAATTGCATGTACATGCACATCACAGTGTCTCCTTTAAGAGCTGTATGTCTTTATTATCCCGTTCAATGGCATTTTATTAATATTAATAACTAAACAAAAAAGTTTTTTATAATCCATGATCTTATGTCCACGGCTCCTTTCTCACTGACTTCAGACCAAATGTGAGCTGACCCTGAACGAGGCAGTCATCAGGTTTTGCAGCCACGCATGCTTCGATGATTTCTGCAAGAACAACATGGGCATCTGTGAGAACTGCAGCTCTGTGTGCCGCAGCAAACCGCTCACGCTGAAGCTGGAGGATGATAACAAAACATTCTGCAGCGGTGGTTGTCTGAAGCGGTTCAAAGAGGTGCGGATACATCAGAGAGGGAAAATGCAAAGTTGTGGGACCAAAATGTTGTAATAATCTACACAAAAACCCAAAGATCTCTTTTTAAAAAAACATTTATTCTGCAGAACTCCAGGATGCTCCTACGCTGCACCACTTGCCTCTTTTCTCGACCTGTCTTTGACATGGTTAACTTGAAAAACGATGAGAACGTGGTGCAGCTCTTCTGCGGCCGCTTTTGTGTGAAATCTTACAAGCTGCGACTGACAGATGAGATGGATCAAGGTAATCCACAGTGAATCTGTCAAACGTCCATTTTTCACATCTTTTTACTGGATCTTCAGGTCAAAATCAGAGACGTTATAAAAGACGTATAGCACTCACTTCTTAAAACGAAACAATTTAAACTGTTTTTATCACATACAAGTTATTCTCTCACCAGACATTTAATCAGGTACATCTTGCTAGCACTGTGTTGACCCCTTTAGCTTTCAAAACAGCCATAATCCTTCATGGTATAGTTTCATCAATTTTGGTTCATGTCGGCATGATAGCATCACACAGTTGCTGCAGATTTGTCAGCTGCATGTCAGCAAATATCCTGTTCCACCACCTCCCAAAGGTGCTCGATTGGGTTCTGGTGAGTTCTATTTGAGTGCAGTGAACTCATCGTCATGTTCAAGAACCAGTTTGACATGATCTGAAAATTCTGACATCAGAGGATGGCTGCTTCCAGGCCCTGTGGCAGAGGTTTTGGGCACATTGTAACCACTGAATTTACCAAAACCAAAGTATTCTAGAGTCAAATCTGAGGCCATCTCTCTGACAGCCAAAGCTTGGCTGAAATCGGGTCACAAAGGGATGGAATTGGTCAGCAACAGTACTCGGGTAGGCTTTGGCATTTAACCGGTGCTCAACTGTGCCAAGAAATGATCTTGCACACTGTTAGACCCCCACCAATCTGAACTGTTGATACAAGGCAGAATCGATCAATGCTTTCATATTGTTCTTGCCAGATTCTGTCCATACCATCCCAGTATCAGCAGTAATCAGACAAGGCCACATTCTTCCAATCTTCTACTGTCTAATTTTAATGAGCTCAGTTTTCTTAGCTGAAAGGTGTGGTTGGAACAGCCAGAGAAAGGCTTAGAGTTTCCCCCTCAAAACCCCAGAGATGGTTTAGTGTGAAATGATAATATAATTGAAATTAATGAATTATGTTTGTGTAGCATTTATCTGCATACTTGTGGAGGAATAGGGTGTGAGGAAAATCTTGGGTTGTCATAGATTTCATAAAAAATAGGACCACAGTGCTCTGATGCCACGTCTAAAAGGTAAAATAAAATCATACTGAGCCATGAGAAGCCACAGAATCCAGCAGCGAGGCAGTGTAACTACTGCAAAAACAGTTCAGAATGAATCAGCCTTTCAAGTGGCACTCCTATCTCTTTTTCTTCCTTTTCACTCTTTTGAGGTTTCCTCATATTCAGAAGTGATAGTGTTGTGGTCAAATTTTCACTGTCACTATTTCAAAACCAAAAGCGACTGAATGATAACTTTTTCACAGGATTTACAAATAATCAAAAACTCTTATTTTGTAATAACCATGATGTTGTTATATGAAGATAGTAATAAGACTATTGATGTGTTTGTTAACAAACATGTCTCTATAAAGAGAAATCTAGTAACAGAAAAACATAGAATTCAAATACTGTTGGTAGAAGTCTGTGATGTTGTGACTTGTTGTACTTTTACTTGCTAAATCCAAGCAATCACCTTAACTGTAGGTAAAAGGCTCATCTTACAAATCTCTGCATCCTGTCTTTGCTTTTATTCTGAAAGTTCTTAACAGAAGTATCGATTTCTTTTCCCTTTATTATAATTCTCTTCATTCGTCTTGACATCTTCTATTTAAAAAGTGTCCATATGCCTCCAACATGTGAGATAAATCCAGTAAGTGTTTCTTAAGTGTGTCCCAACAAGCCTTACGTTGACTTTGTGTGGAGGAGGAAAGTTTGGATCATATTTAATAATTTCATCTGTGTGACTCCTAAAGGTTATTGATCAAGTCATGAACAGCAGCTGTATTTTCAGTAATCACATGTCTGATTTCTCCCTTCAGTGAAGAGAAAAAACGATAACCAATCAAAAGAGACAAACACTGTGAGTATGCTTTGTTTCTTTTTCCGCTTCAGTCACAGAAAACAGAGCTTACATTCAAGTCTGGGGAAGATTTCTAATCCCTATATACTAACAGAGGCTCTTCCCACAGGAGGATGCTGTCGAACCAAACGACACAGTGTTGCTCATCGCCGACGAGTGCACGCTCTGTTTCCACTGCAAAAAGAATTTGTTGGAAGGAGAGACACTTTACAAGCCGAAAGACACAGAGGAGTTTTTTTGCTCCATGGCCTGCTTACATGAAAAGCGTTGCGAGATCAAAATACCCATCAAAAAGTGCCACAACTGCTTTCAGTAAGTCTGTATTTTAATTCTCCATTTAAATGAGCAGCGGGGTTAAATGCACAAAAACAAACATTCTACAGATTCAACAGGTTTGTGAATGTGCTAACTTGACATGCTGATCTACAAAAAATTTAATCTCAGTGACTCAGAAATCTCTTTGATCTCTTTCATCTTATTTCTTCAGGGTGATTGCGCGACCTCAAAACATCATCCTGGCTCCGGTGGATGATTCGGGAACTATGAAGGAGTTGTGCAGCGATACATGTCTCTCCTCCGTCACATCCAAAATGAAAAAGGCTGCTACTAAGCCTCCACCAAAAGAGGGACCTAGTTCACAGTGCAGGATGTGTGCCAGATGTTGTTATGTAAGGAAAAGAAATAAAGTAAATTACTCTGAACTCTGTTTTATATGCATTAGGGATTGTAGCGCATTTGTCATGAACTGTTTAAGGATTCTTAGACAACGCTGGAGGCGAGTGTTTGTGACAATTAAAAAAAAAAAGCTGCAGAATATCTCCATCCTTTTACTTTAAAACTTGTTGTTATTATTATCACGTTCATAATATATTTTTGTAATAACTACTCTTAACACATTCCGTTTCCAACCTTAGTGCAAACTCACGGTGACCCTGAACGGCGTGGTCCACAGACTTTGCAGTGACTCCTGCTTCATGAGCTACCGCAAAGTCAACAACCTGCGCTTGTCTCTCTGCGACATGTGTGACGCCGTCTGCTACAACAAATGTCTCGTGGTCAAGCTGGAGGACGGCAGTAAAGCCCTCTGCAGTGATGAATGTCTGGTTAAGTTTAAAGAGGTGCAGAAATAAAAACAAAACAAAAAAACCCCAAACACATTATCTCCATATTTGACAAAAAGACTTGAATGTGCCTAAAACAACACATTTGCCTAAAACAAAGTGCAAAGGAAGGACTCCTTTTTAACAGGAAGAGATTGCTGGCAGGTGGCTAGTTGAGAGGAAAGAGAACGAGGAGCATGTTTTATTATTCTTAGTTATTAGAACTGTTAATTACTAATCATAATCAAGCAACCATGTCTGTGGTAAAGTAGCTATGTGCAGGTAACATGAGGCCATCTTTTATATATTCCCATAATGTATTTGTGCTTAATGTAACTCCATCATATAATCCAGACATCCTGTTACTGTGTCAGTATGAGGAAAGCGCACAGAAATTATTAAATGTTCTTTAAATGTTATTTCAGGACCGGATGTTTGAAAACTAAGGACTTGAGAAATAAAAAGAAATCAGGGCACATTTAACCCATAGAGCATCCGATAATTTAAACGAACTAATAACAGGTCATCACCAGGCTTTGTGTTTCACGTGTTAAGCAAAACATGTGCAGCTTAAATGCAAACAGCAAAGTGTTATAACTTCTGTTTAAGACACTCAGTTCACAGTTTTAAAAACCATTATGAGTCTCACCTTCATAAATGTGGAGTAGGCATAATACTTTACAACATATGTCTAAGGTAATGGTGTTCTTCATCTCACATTTTTCATTCGTTATCTTTGCAGAAAGTTGGCACTCGTCAGCTCTGCCCCATGTGCCAGACGTCCCATCAGCTGTCAGACATGATTGAAAATAAAAATGATGAAGGCAGGCTGGAGTTCTTCTGCAGCAACAGGTGTATGATGGTGTACGAGGCCCAGACCTTCACTGTGACGGGTATCTCCAGTCATATTTCAAACTGCAGAGAAAGTGTGCTCTATTGTGCTGTGCTCGCTGAACTTTGCAGTTGGACAGCAGTTTTTAAGCTTTTAGGTGTCAAAAGCAGAAATATTGTTCATGCTTTTGTCCTTATAGACAAGAAAAGCTCTTCATCTGAAGTTTGTGAGGTTAAAGACGCGAAGCCATCTGTAATACATCTCAACTGCGTAAGTTTTATGTAAAAAATGTCTTCTTTAGTAGCCACACCCAGTTTGGATTCAGTGACAGAATAAATGTTATTAACAACTGAATGATAACAGCAATTCATGATTACAATAAATTCTGTTTATTAAATCTCTTTCCAGTACATTACCACTTACGTTAGAGTCCTCACAGTGCTTCACATGTAGGCCTTTGCTATTAACCTTACACAGTTAATCCAAATCTCTCTTGCCTCTTCATCAAGATCAAAACAGAGCCCATCGATGAGGGGTACAGCCAGAGTCTCACAGCCTCAGTTTCTCATCAGGACATCAAGAAGGAGCCAAATGTAGTAAAGGTAAGATACTCAATCATTATCAATCATTTTCCCCTTTACATTATACAGTAACTTCTTTATTATTTCAGTTAGATGTTACTGGACACAATGATGTCATTTATTGTAACTAGAAAAACATAGACAGCACATTAAATCATCTAAATATCCAGGGGATCATTTAAACAGCACTCCACCCGCGCATCGTCTCCTGTTCTGGTTTTTACAGGAGGACTTAAAGATTGGGTCGGTTTTCTCCTTGACCGATGAATCCAAACCTGCAGAGCCCTCGCTCACCAACACGGATGTCCCTGCATCGTGCTCCGCCTGCAAACAGGTCCTCATGGATGGAGAGACAGTTTACCAGAGGAAAAACCACACTGGCACATTCTGCTCCACTTCCTGCCTCCTGAAATGTTACCAAAAGATACCAGTTTGGAGGACGTGCCACTTCTGTCTTCAGTGAGTCTAACAGTCCCAGTCTTTGGTTGCTGGACTGCTCTTGTGAGAGTGATAACTTAAGATTGTCATTTGTACTTAGAAACATATAATTGTTTGTATGTTGTTAAATGTCTCATCCTTATTTAGGTCTGCTAAGGTTCTGGGTGCATTCTCTGTTCACTCCCTTCTGCTGTTAGGTGTACCTTATACACATGTTAAGTTAGGGGTGGCTGTAGCTCAGGTGGCAGAGCAGGTCAGCCACTAATCAGAAGGTCGGTGGTTCGATCCCAGGCTGCCTCCTGCATGCCAAATATCCTTGGGCAAGATACTAACTCCATGTTTGCCTACTGGTGGTGGTGCCTGCTGGCGCTGTGTGTGAATGACTGAATGTAGTGTAAAGCGCTTTGGGGTCCTTAGGGACTAAGTAAAGCGCTATACAAATGCAGGCCATTTTACCAAGTTCATGGGAAGGTCGCATCTTGTTTTGTGATATATGGTATGGTGGAACACACGCACTCTATATCTGTTCAGTTACAACAGTTGTTTGTCTTAGTTGGGCTGGTTGGAGGCGCCTCGTGCCAGTCATCTTGGGAGTTGCATTCCTTTGCAGATAACATAGTAAAACATTGCTAGGCCTGGCTGAGCAGGTTTCACAGGGCCATATTTTCACACACACACAATAAAAGGGGCGCTACGGGAAGTCCGGCCGAGGTTGACAGGGTTCAAGTGGAAGGAACAGCGCTTGACCGTAGTCGGCTTCCCTCGCGAGTGATCAGACGAAGAGCTCCGTCTTGTGTCTTGTTTTGGTGCTGCTTTGGTTGTCTTATTGTTCCAGCAGGGTTTGTGCTTAGATAAACCCAACAGCTCTAATTATTCTTCTTTTTAGGCTCATTCACAGAATAACTGATGTCCTTTAACTTATTTCAACTTCATCTAAACTTCACTCTATTGAATTTTTTTAATCTTACCGTTCCTCGTTTTCTCAGAGTGATAAGAGAGCCTCAGGACATCCTCGAGGCCCCGCTGGATAACGAGGGGACAAAGAAGGATTTCTGCAGCCAGACTTGCCTGTCCTCCTTCAACTACAAGAAACAAGTGTCCACCAAAATACCCGTGGCTCCTGTCTCATCACACTCACAATGCAGCATGTGCAGCAGATATTGCATTGTAAGAGACCAGGGAACAGTTTCTCTAATCTAATTACACGACACTGCCTGCTATAATAGTTTCATCAGTCGATGATTAAGTTGCAGTTTATTTGTTAGCTGGATTCGTGTGTTCTAAATGAGCCTGACCTCTGTTTATCTTCTTGTAGAGCAAACACGAGATCACGAAAGAGGACGCCATCCACAAGATCTGCAGTGAGCCGTGTTTTCTGCGGTTCTGCGGCATGAACAACATCACAGTCTGTGCGAACTGCCGCGCACAACGTAAAACACCGCTCACGCTCAAGATGGAGGAGGGCGGCAACAAACTTTGCAGTGAAGAGTGCCTGGCCCAATTCAAGCAGGTCTGAAGGATAAAGTTTGCTTTTCCTACTGTTGTGAATGTATTGTGGCAAATATTAAACACATCGGATATGTTAAATAATGAGCCAAAAACCCAGGATTCAGATTGCTTTTGTCACTTAGTGTTAGACAGCTGGGTCTGTATGACATTAAGAAAAGAGGGCATTGCTACACTCATCTGAGGCAGCTTTGGCTGCAAGTTTGCAAGTGTAAGCAGGTTGCAACAAAACTGGATCAAAGGAGGTTCATTTTTCATTTAAGATTTTAGGCAATTTCTAAAAGCAAAATGTTACTTTTTCCTAATCTTCAAAAAATGACACGAGCTGAATTTGAGTCTTTGCTTTTTGTTGTTGCACAGAAAATCCAAACCCCGCAGCCGTGCACAATGTGCCGTAACACTTCTCCGATATCAGACATGGTTGAAAACAAAAGCAGTGAAAATGTTGTGGAGCTCTTCTGCACCAAAAGCTGCGTGTCTGCATTCAAGATCCAGGCTGTCAATTCATCAGGTACGGGACGGATGCTTTGTTCAGCTTCTGTTTGTCTTATTTAGTTCTGTTTGTAACTCAGAAGCTTCAAACTTTCATTGTGTGTTAACTATTTTTTATTTATAAAAGTAAAACCTGGAGATAAAGCATTTTTTAAACTGTATGAAAAGACTTCAAATTCAAAGGTGCAAACATAAATCTGCTCAGTTTCATGCTTTCCTCGATTAAACCTCCCCTTCTCCTCAGCTGCCTCATTGAATTGTGACCACTGTGGTAAGACTGCAGTGCCAACCTGTCACCTTGCCATGTCAGATGCCTCCATCAGAAACTTCTGCACTCTTAAGTGTGGCATGGATTTCAGGGTAATGTATTTAATATATGCTAATAAAACAAAGCCCTCGATTCCCACCCAAAAACATTTAAAAGCACCCAAAGGTGAAATACTTTCTTTACAGCAAGCTTGACTTTAAGATTTTGTTTGTCACATTTCTATCAGAAGTTTTGAACAATGGCTCGCCCATTTCTTTCTTTTGTCTGATTTACAGGAGAGCCAGAATCCAGCAGGAGTCCCCGATCAAAGTCAAAGGGATTTCCTCCATCCACCACCGAAGCTGCTATGCGCCCAGTGTCAAAGCATCGTATTAACTACACCCAAAGTCATCCAGAGAAAGGTACCATTCTCCCGTCCTTTCTTTAAATGTGGAGAACCACAAACAGTGAGGGCTGTGTGGGTTGAAAATTTTGTTGTTTTTTTTCCTCTCTTGATTGTATGCATTGTTAGTTCAACACTGTTTTACACCAGCTGTTAAACTGTCTCTCTGTCACCTGTAAGCTGTTAGAAACATTCATGTTTATGTGGACTGATTTTTATCAAAATATAACCATGTTTGTGTGCAGGAAAAAATATACTTTGCATGTAGTGTGGCCTGTTTTCAAGAATTTAAGAGGGTCAACAGCATCACGGCTACCTGTGAATACTGTAAGAATGAAAGAATCATCAAAGACGTCAAGAGAGTCGGCGGCAAAGACTGCTGCTTCTGCAGCGATGGTAGGGAGAACATGTCAGTGTAGTTTGTTTATGGTCCATTTCACATGATTGGGAAGTTTACTGGAGCCTCATCTTTCTCTTCTCGCAGCCTGCAAGACACTTTTTTGTCAAGAGCTAAAAGGGAAGTGGGGTAAACACTGTCGCTCGTGCAGTTACTGCCAGTCGATATCCAAGAGTCTGGTGACGACACCGGGTGAAGACACGGACATCGAGTTCTGCTCTGAAGCCTGCTGCTCAAAATACAAAATGCTCCTCAGCCATGTAAGTGAAGGGTGATGCTCACACTCTGCACAGTCTGTCTGCTGCAGATGAAGGTTCTTTTTCCTTTTACCCTTGAATATAATTTGTAAAAAGACAATTTAATCACCAATTCTTCTCCTAACTGATTTTTTTCTCAGGTGGCAAAATGTGACACCTGCAGTAACAAAGGGAAACTAAAGCAGAGTCTGCCACTGCTGGGAGAGGTCAAATACTTCTGTGGCATGAAGTGTCTCCTGCACTTCTGCAGTAACAAGGTTCAGATGCTCGACGGAGGTATGCACATTTGCTGTTTCATTTGCTCCTGATGGAGCTTCCTGGTTAAGTGAAGGCTATAATTTGTTCTCGAGTCCTGGGTCAGTTACAGGCTTTATAAATCTGTGCTGCAGTTTAATCAGTTACTGGCACCACTGACTGGCTCTCCTCTCTTTCCAGAAGTCTCTTTATCTCCAGTACCTGCAGCACCAGCAGAGTCCTCTCCTGTCATTGGGAATGTTTTATCTTTGGCTAATGCTCTGACCAGGCAGCACAGCGGCCCAGCAGCCTCTCCACAGCTTGGTACACGCACACACACAGACACATTATTTATTAACACATGGTGATATTTCACCCAGGAAATAAACTGAGTAGTAATTGTGGGAAATTGTGATGCTGTGTGTGTTTTGTTTTAGCTGCTCTGACTATAGTTGTTGCCATGTTTTTTCTGGTTATCATTTCTCCACAGGCTCCATCACTGACATTCAAACAAAGGTCATTGGACATGTAAGTCTGCAAAGATGTTTTAATCAATGTGCCTCTATATAAACTTCTGTTTTGATACATTAGAAGTGGCTAAATTTCAGAATGACCTAATAATATGATCTGTGTTACAAATGAAGTTGTCTTTGTCGTCATTTTGATTTGATCGTAGTTGAAGGTGTTTTTGTGACCTGTCTGTTCTTCAGGCCAGCGTTCAGACTGTCCCAAAGGAGCTCAAGAACAAGTCGATCATCTGTACTCCGCTGGTTCATAACAAAGGGGTCTCCTGTACAGAAGAGGCTCTTAACATAGAGACACAAAAAGGTGAAGCACATAAAATGTCTGTTGTGAAACATGAACAGGTACCATCTTTTCAGAATTAACAGTTTTGGTGTTTACTCAATTTTTTCTTTTCTGTTGTTAGAAGACCGTTGTGATCCTAAAGTCGTAGTCCTGCCTGTCCCAGTGCCGGTTTACGTTCCTGTGCCTATGAACATGTACAGCCAGTACACCCCACAGCCGGTGGGCCTGCCCTTACTGGTAAGTAAAACACATCTTTGATCTTAAACAAATATGAGACCATTACTGTAAGATAAATGCTCTCATTCTTTAAAAGTACTTAAATGTTGCTTTGTCATTTCTAGGTTACATATTTTTTAAAAATCCTTGAAGTTTTTTTCTGTTTGAGGAAAAAAACATTTCTGAGTTGTGGTTCATTTAAAAAACGATGATAATTTATTGAAAGCTGTTTGTCCTGCTGCTTTTAACTTTAAGTACATTTGTCATTTGCCGCATTTCAACCTTTTAAACTCAGTAGAAACCCGAGTTTTAAGTCTGTGTTTCCCACAGCTGCCTGTGCCCCTGGTCCTCCCTGTGAACACAGATGGCTCTGAGGCAACGGTGAAATCCACAAAGGAGAGTTTGCATCCTGAAAACTTACAGGGCGAGCTCAACATCAGGCCTGAGACGGAGATAGAGCAGAGCGAGGAAGGGCAGAAGCATGGAAAAATGATAAAAGAGGAAGAAAGACCCAAGCCTTCATCCCTGGAGGGTAAGAATTGTTTTTAATTACATGAAATAATTACAGAGTTATATTTTTACAGGGACAGGACGACCTGTAGTACTCGGGTAAGAAAAGTTAGTTTCCATCATTTATGGACACATGAACCAAACTGAGCCAAACAACTGTTTGTGTCATTGTTATGATCTCATCAGTCATTTATGACTTAATGTTTCGGTTTACTCGGGATGGACGTGACAGTCACAGCGGTGTCAAAGATCCTGTGTCACCATAGAGGGCTGATTAGTGATGTTTCCTGTAAACAAACACACCTTAGTATTACCTGTTAATAATGTTAATACACAGGTTACTATTAGCTTCAACAACACTTACATACAGTGTGTTTTTCGGGTTAGTAATAATAACAGCTGGCTCTACTCCATTTAGCTGCAGTTGTTGAACTTGCTGGTTTTACTGCTTTGAGATGTCAGAATGTGCTTTGTAAAAGATCTTGGATTATAGGTGCTGTGTTCCTGTAATAAGTGCACATATTTTTTTTCTCTAATAATAAAAAATATCAAGGATAAAAGAACTGTTTCTCTCTCTTGTTTTTTTCATTATTTTCAGACCACACCAGGAGCTGCAGCAGTGACTTGCGTACAGATTTTAAGCCCACTTTTGACAACCAGGAGGATTTCTTTGATACCAGCGCCGGGCCGGTCACTCAGCCGCGAGGCCACAAAACCTCCCCTCCAGTTTCAGATGAGGACATGCCCAGCAGTCCTCTTCCTGACCCCCCACCTCTTTCTCCTCCTTCAGCTCTGAAAACTCCTCAGAGATCACCCGTTGCTCCTCCTGCTCCAATTTTAGTACCACAAACTTTGGACAAAGACAAGAACAAGGTAAGAAACCAGCTGAGCTGGTTAGAAGCTGCGTGATGTTTCCTTTCTGTGGTTTTGACTCTTCTGTGTGTCTCAGGATTGTAACCTGGAGCAGCTTTCAAAGAAAGATGAGCAAGACGCTCCTAAAACAGACTTTACTCAACCAGTGTGTTCAAAGCAAAACACACTCAAGAGTCAATGTGGAGTTGATGCCTGGAAGAGATGGATCAAGTGGAGAGAGTCGCAAACCAACCCGGAGCCCGTTTCTTGTATGTTTTGTAACATTTTTTACTTGTCTGTAAGCTTTAGATTTTTTCCCTCTTTGAAGTGAGTTTAAAAAAATTCAGGTGGAAAAATCCCAGCAAACACTACTATAGTCATAAACATGCTGTTTTCTGCTTTGTTCGTGCATATGTGCAGGTAGAGGATGGAGCTTTTTCTAACTTTTAAGAACTTCATGCTGCTGTTTGAAAATTTCCCCATTTTTCCTGTGAAGAAGTAACTACACCCTCTACATTGTAGAATCTAGCAGGAATAAATTTCTCTTAAGGTCCTGTCACAGCATTTCAGTTCAGTTGAGGTCTGGACTTTGTGACTTTATTCATTCTGAGCCATCCTGCTGTGCTTGGGATCATTGTCCTGTTCCATGATTCAGTTTGGGCCTCACGTTTGACTCAAAGCCAAATACTTTGGTACACAGAGGAGTCCATGGTCGACTCAGTGACTGCACGATGCCCAGGTCCTGTAGCTGGAAAACAAGGTCAAGTTTGACCTTCGTATAGAGACCATAAAATCCATAGTCCTGTGAGAAACCTTTGTTTTTCCATTCTGAGACAATTCATAAAAAAAGAGCAGATGAATACAATTTGAGTGTAACTTTATTTTTTTTGTATTTTGTCTCATGAAGGCAATGATGTCAAAGCTAATCCACTAAAACCTTTTCGTGACTCTTTCATCTGTTAGCTCATGCACTGACGCTGAAGGCGGACCTCCTTCGTTGCTCTGTGGCTGAACTGAGCGACTGCCTGCTTTGCTTCATCAGGGAGGTGAAACAGTCCGATGGAGAGCCGTACTCCCCCGGCAGGCTGTTCTACCTCTGCCTCAGCATTCAGCTGGTAAGACTAGAAATGACAATATATACATTTATAATTATTGACAAATGGGCTGCCTGATCCTGCTGGTTCTTTCTAACTTGGCTCTCTGGCTCCTTCTCTGGGTGGCTCTTGCTTCCGAGATTGATGGGGGTCCAGGAGTGTGGGGCTTGGGTGGGTTCCTTTTGGGGCTGCTGGTGGTCTTGTGCTTTTGGCCATGGTGCCTGGGTTGTGCTGGCCAGCGCCCTTCTTGGACTTTTGGGTCTGTTTGCTGTCCCTCGGCTTCTGTGGCGTTCTGGGCCCTTCTCTCACTTACTACGTCTGCTGGCTGGCTTAAACTATATCTTCATGCTGGCTTTAGACACTAGTGTGCATGTTTTTCACACAGCACGCTGGTGTTCTTGGCTGGGGATTCTGGGCTTCATGACGTTTGTGTTCTGGTGATTTGGGCGGAGTCGATGGAGGTGGACTTGTTTTTACAGCACAAGCTTCCACATTGATGATAAGATTTAGAGGTTGGGTGAGTGTCATGGGGCTTTCATGCTGCTCCGTGGGCACAGTGATCCAACACTCAGCGATTGTTTACTTTTTCTGTTAATTTCTCACCCACCTGTTTGTCATAACCATATCCTGTGTTTAGTGTTTAATGAGCCATATTTGTTTTTGTCTTTCTCTGTAGTTTTTGGTTCAGAACGGTCGGCTGGAGAACATATTCAGTGATCTAATCTACGACAGGTTTTCCACTGAGTTGACCAAGATCCTTAAACCTTCAGTCACAGGTGGAGGTAAATTATCTTCAGCACCTTAGTTTTTTCCTGTCTTTGATATTTTGATCAGGTCCATCAGCTGCCTGCTGTTTTTGGCAGGTTGTGTCCTGTCCTGTGTGGAGGAGCAGTTTCTGTGGGACTGTAAACAGCTGGGGGCGTACTCCCCCACTGTCCTGCTCAACACGCTGCTCTTCTTCTTCTGCAAGTACTTTGGCTTCACCACAGTCGAGCAGCACCGCCGGCTGTCCTTTGCAAACATCACACTCTGCACCAAAACCAGCAAGAGCAACACCAAGACCACCTTCCTACGCTTCCACCCACCTACTTGTACAAACCAGGAAGAGTCAGGTACCAAACCGCTGAGGGCCCAAATGAAATTCATGTATAGTAAATTGTATGACATGGAAGTTTACATTTTTACTTACTTAAGTCATGTTGTTGTGGTTTTTGTGTGTTCTTCAGACACGTATGACGTCCCAGCTAAGAAGGTTAAGAAAAACGAGTCTGAGGAGGATTTGCTGGAGATGATGGAGAACCAGGAGAACCCCCTTCGTTGTCCAGTCAGACTCTATGAGTTCTACCTCTCCAAGTGGTCGGTGTCTCTAACTCCTTAGGGATTTATGCCTTATCACCCTTTATCTCCATCTATCAGCTGTATTACTACTCCTAGTTTGAAATTTGCGAACCCGTTTAATGCATAAGAAACTGAAACAGTTCTGTATCAACGCTAAAATAAGGTATAAAATGTTTAAAATGTATTTACATTTAGAGATGTCTAACTTTAATGACCTCACATTATTATTATTATCTTTTTTTAAAAACACATTTTCTTCTGTTTCATGTAGTCCCGCATCGCTGAGGCAGCGCAGCGATCTTTTCTACCTCCAGCCAGATCGGAGCTGCCTTCCCAGCAGCCCTCTGTGGTTCTTGCCCGCCCCGCTCAATGACAGCAGCGTGGAAGCCACGATCATCCGAATCCTTGCTGTCCGAGGGCTGCAGGGGGGGAGAGAGAGGGTACATGTATGGCCCCGTAACCACTGGATGACCCATCATTTACACCTGATCAGGAGGACTCATTGTTTGAAGGACTTTTTTATTAGGTGCATCAAGATTGATTTAAGAATATATACATAGTAAAAACATCAGCATGATTCAATGAAAGATGGCTGTTTAAAGACACCAGATGTTTCCATCAGCAGCTGGTGGAAGCTAAAAATAGAGCTAAAAGAGACTTTAGAGATTACAGCTGAATTTAAAACTGTTTTTCTTAAACTGTGAATAAGAGTTTCATCATGCCAGCTCCATATGTCAATACTATATCACCAGTTTGCCTTGAATTTTGGCTGATCAGTCAGTCAGCAGGCGTGTGAAAGAAGAAACCTCCCAGCAATATAAAATCTGAACAGAAACCCGCCTCACATCTGTGCAAGTGTTCCTGTCATAGCTCGTTCCACATCAAGTTGGCAGCGATGTTTTGTTTTCTCTTCGTGCTGCTGATTGCGAGAGCTCCGCGTTGGTTAAAAGGCTGATCTGAACCCTATATAACTCCTCTGTGAGGTCAGACACTGATGTAAATTCTTAAAAGTTACAACAAAAAAAGGTGTTTCACAGGTGACATTGCAGTTTTAGCACATAATACATACATTAAAAAAAAAATCAGGAACAAACTAATCATTAACATTTATCTCATTTTAAATGGTGTATATATCTTTTCATTAAACATCTCTGAAAGGAAGCTTTAAAAGTTTGCAACATTAGCTTTCATTGTGTCCTGTACTCTCACCTCTACTTCCTGAATTAAATTTAGACGCACAGAGCCACAGCTGGTTTCTCACAAATACTTCTATGAGTTACTTTGCAGGAAATAGCAAACCAATACATCGGCCCCATCTTCGCACAGTCCTGTCCATCAGGATCTTCTTCAGTCAAATCATTTGGCTCATCATGAAAAAACCAAAATGTCAAACTAAGGGATGAAGAACAGAACGGGCATTAAGTGTAAAAGCTAAACTTTGATTCTGAAAATGAACAAAAACATTTTGATAATTTGTTCCGTGTTCTTTTTATATGCCAGTACTGCATGTCATAAAATCTGGTTCCTCTTTCTCACTGTTTGTGTTTTGTCGCGGTCGTTCTAAGCCCTTCTCTTTCTGCTCACCACCTCACTGTCACTGAGTACCGCTGGTCTCTCTTCTTTCTGTCTTTTCCTTACACTATAATCCACCGTCTAAGGTGACTGTTATTGTGAATAGGCAAACCATGTAGTACATTTCATATGTATGAAGTGTAATATAATGTAATTGGGCTGAATCAAACCTTTCATTCAGCGGTGAGCCGTCCACCCACAACCATCTGCCCTCTACTGCTGAGTCTGTCAGTCCGATCCAGAAAAGGTCGTCATAGCTCTCGATTTTTTGTTGAATAGCTATCCTCAAGAAACTCTAAACAGAAAAAAATGATTAAGTTACTTTGTGAATGATGATGAAACATGAGGGTGAAAACATGAACCTGCAGGAGGGGTTTGTACCTGCTCCTCTTTGCTGTCTATCTTAACCAGGTCTCCTCCTTTAGTGCTACATCCAGTGCTGCTCTCATTCCAGGATGATTTGCTTGTGGAGAAAAAATAGCACTTTTCTCCATGTTGCTTCCAGCCATCTTCACATTTATAACATGGATCATCTTTGAAGAGATTGCATCAAAGACTTCAGTGAAGTGGAAGAAATCATGTTGATGTTTGTGTGATTTGGAGTCTGTCCTGCAGTTACAATCTAACATACTGATTCTGTCAGTCCATCCTTCTCTTTAATCAGAGGATTGAAAAAGCACATCGAAGACAAAATATAAAATTTACTCGTAGTTGTATCAGCAGGTTGTGGGGTTGTAGGTGGTATTGTGCTGTGTGATTGTGTTACTGTTATGAAAAAAATAAACAGATTTTCATAAAATTTCAGTAGAAACTCAATTTGTTTTTTAAATTTGGCTATATATAGGTGTATGTATGTATGTATGTATGTATGTGTGTATATATATATATATATATATATATATATATATTTATATATATATATATATATATATATATAAAGACAAAATATAAAACTTACCCGTAGTTATATCAGGAGGTTGTGGGGTTGTAGGCGGTATCCTGCTGTACGACTGTGTTACTGTTATGAAAAACATAAACAGATTCTCAGAAAATTTCAGCAGAAACACAATTTTTTAAAAAATTTGGTTATATATAGATGTGTGTGTGTCTTGCGCAGACACACATACACACACACACACACACATATGTGTGTGTGTGTGTGTGTGTCCGTGCGCACTTTTTTTGGTGTGATTTGGCGGCAACAGGATTGGAGAATAAAAACAGATAAAAGACCACTTAAAACTTACGCATGTTTATTTCAGTAGGTTGTAGGGTTGTAGTTGGTAATGTGTTGCACGGTTCTGTTACTGGTATGAAAAAGAGATTAAAGAAAAATTGACGTTCATAACTTTTTCATCTTCTTTTTGATTTGAGGGACGCATGATGCTCCCTGGGTGCTGCAGCTACATATTTGTTTATTTGCAGATATTTCTGCAGATACATAAAGCATAAATTAATGTGTCAAGTTTAAAATTCATAACTTACTAATTTTTACTTCAGGCTCCGGACACGTGGGCTGCACTGTACTACATGGTTTGATTTCAGGTGTCTCTAAAACACAAACCCCACAAAACAAAACAAGTTGAAAACCAAACAAATTAAAAACAATAAAATTAAAAATAAATTAACAGTTATTCATCAGGATCAATCATAAGTATGGAACTATTTAAAGTCTTAAAATGCTGGGGAAAAAAACTCAATAAGCAAAGTTTAATAATAATAACAACAACAACAACAATAATAATATCTGTGTGTTCTGTGATTAAATTCCAGAGGTCACAAAGAAACAAAGGTTTAGTACAATAAGCAGGAGTCTCATATTCTTACCTGCGACAACAGTTTTTACAGTTACCTGCTTTAGCTCAAGGTTTCTGAGCATTTCCGTGGTTTTCAAAAGCTCAAACACTTATGAAAAAATAAAAATAAGATAAGAAAAAAATAAAAATCATACAGTAATATTTTTTAAAACATTTTTCAGATATGTTACTCTTTGTAAAGTATAAAGACCTTAAACATATAAATTATGCCAAAAACAATGTGTTAAGAAACATCTGTTCACCAAAGAGTAAAACACATTTATGTTTATGGTTGTGTCCAGCATCCAATTAATGAAACATGTCATAACTCAAGTTATCATGCTGTAAGTTTATGACAGTTTTATTAACCTTGATAAATCAATAACAGACTGTAATAAACTGACTATGTGTTGCATAAGACAGCGCTAGAAGCAAGGACTTGATGCTCATTGCCATAGCAAAGAGGTGATAATACAGTAAAATAAAAAATACAGTATATCCTAAAATAAAATGTATTTTCTTAAATCTTAAATTTATTAATGAAAATGCTGGACAAATTTGTCTTGAAAGCTATTAGAAGTTTTAAATAAAAGTATTTCATTTGATGCAGATGAATTAAAAAGTCATACGTTACATTTTTTTATGCATAATTTTATAGTAAACATTCTGATTGTCATTTATTTTACGATAAATCAGAAAGTTATTTATGTAAACCTACACAAATAAAACTACAAACTCACAGAGATAAGTTACCACGAGAGCCGATACCAGGAGAACAGAGACAACCAGCACGGCCACTCTGAGCTTTAACGCATTGTTTGATTTTTCACGTTGACAGTGAAGAGCTTCACCTGATTTAGAGGAGACACAAGTACATAAACATTTAATAAATAGTTCTAACTCTAATGCATCTGAGCGAAGATGTAAAGATATGTCACTGCTATGACATATCTTTACATTCTATGAGAACAGCATTGTTCATAAAAAGTGTAGATTTTCTCTTCCCTGTTGATTTACCACCACATTAATGTTCTTACCTTCTATGTATTTCTGTGGACAGCTCGTCATGCTGAGGCTTCAAGCTCCCGACTTCAGAGTTAGTCCACCTGTGTCTGAATCACAATAACAAAACAGCAAACTGGTGCTAATTATTTTAACCAATTCCTTCAATATTTACTGAAAATTAAGCATCAAGCTTCACCTCTGCGACCCTCACCTCAGGCTTTTCAAAGAGAAGTGAAACGCAACACCTTTCACAGCTCTCTGTTAAAAAAGCAACAACTTCCTGATGAAAGGATGGGGAGGAGAGCCTATCTACAGCGCAGCTCATCTATTATTAGATTCAAAGAGATACTAGAGCAGAAAAAAATATTAGTGCCAGAGAAGCTTCTCAAACAGCAGTTAAAAAAACCTGCTCAACAGTAATGAGCTGTACGAAAACTCATTTCAAACATGACAAATATGATCATTAACACATCAATAGTTGTGATTATTTACCTTAAACATTAAAATGTAATAAAGTGTTTCATCTGATCAATCTAGTTACATTGTATCAGTGTTATTCGTGCATCTTTATGGGAAATGTTTCTATAAAGACAGAAAAAAAACAAAGCAAAGCTGTTGGTCAGTCTTGACTAACTCTGTAAAATCACTGTTGGTTCTCATCAACTTTGTTACCTGTGATCTCATCATTAACCCCTGATGGTTTCATTTAATTTCACTTGAAAATATATAAAGTGGAACAGTAGAGTAGTTACTGTATGTTTAACAATAAGAGTACATTTTATGGCAGAAACATGTTTCTGTCTTGCTTGCTAAACATTTAATTTATTTCTAACACAGTGCAGCTTTGTGCAGCTACAAGAATGTCAAATGTTTTTGTCAATTACAGTTTCTCTCACTGTTTTCTCACAGCAGTGTCTCACAACGCCGAATGCGAGAAGCAGAGCCACAGGAAACAAGACATTTTGTAATAAGTGACCACACATTAAAATATAGAATAGAATAGAATAGAATAGCCTTTATTGTCATTGTACAGAGTACAACGGAATTGGAGTGCCACTCCCCTGGTGCAAGTTTCAATAATAAATATAAATGTAAAATATAAAAAGTACAAAAAAAACAATCGTAAGTACTCAAACAATAGTATGTACAATATATACAGGATAGCAGCATTAATATAATGACAGTATGAATAGCAGCATAATATAATGACAGTGACAGTATGGAATAGGTTCAATTGTTTTTGTGCTTATTTACTACGGTGATAGCTCTGGGAAAGAAGCTATCCCTGAATCTGTTTGTCCTGGTTTTATGTGACCTGTACCGTCGGCCTGACGGTAATGTATCGGTAAAATATCACCTAATAGTGATGACAGTTGGTTCCTTCTTTTCTTCCAACTTTTTTCTTTCTTGTGTTATCATACATACTGATGTGTCTCAAGTTTTGTGCACAAATGTTGTTTTATTCCTGCGTTGATTTAGCACCACACTGATATATCAGACCTTATATGTAGCTCTGTGGATGGTTCATCATCTTTTTGTGGTATTTATAGCTCTTTCATAAAACTTCATAAAATGTGGCACGCACGCACGCATGCACGCACGCACACACACACACACACACACACACACACATCCAATACAGCCTCGCTTACTCTCTCTTATGTGCAGTATTACTGTGTGCAATTGATCTGTGTATATTTTTACAATACAGATGTCCATATTTATATTCCTAGATTTTGTACTGTACGTTCTTTAGAGTGTACATTTGAACATTTTATTTTTACACTGTCTGTGATATCATATTTTTATGCTATTTTTTTGTTCTGACTTTGTACTGTCCACTTTCTGCTGTGACCAAGCAAATTTCCCTTATCTTATCATATCTTATCTTTGTGAAAGACAGATGAACATCGAGACTCACTTTAAATGTCTCTTTAGGATTTTCAGAAAAACATTTGTAAATTATTTTTTTCACTGTTTTCTAGTGAAACAATTTCCCATTAAGTTTTATAAGGTGAGGATTAGATGTTATCTGCACCCCGTGCTTCAATAACAGTTTTATTTTTCTTTAATTTAAAACTATGAAACTTTATATTTTTGGTATCATCGAGGTCACTTAAGTTTTGCTCTATGGTGTTTCAAATATTATGATATATTGATATATATGTGCATTTTTTTGCTAGTGTGATTTAATGTAGGCAACATTTCAGATCTTGATTTGCTTAAATAACTTGCTCATGTGTGCCATCTGTTTATCTATTTCTAGGGATTTTAATAATGTGCATTTATCTCTTAAAACATTTTATTGATGGATATTTTTATATTATTTTAAATACACTAAAGCTTAACTTCAATAGACTCAAGGCTGGTAAAAAGTACATTGTTCACTATAATTTCTCAAACTGCACACTTACAGTTCAGAGTAATCGCCATGACTTTTTTGGCATTTGTTTTTTATTGTTCACAATTGTTTTATTGGTTACAATTATTTTAATACATTTTAGTTTTTATTTTATATTTTTACTAAAAACTTTTTGAATGGAAGCTTTGCATCTTTGAGCCACTAGCTTTGTAAAAGTATCCTCCCTTCTCTGCTCAGATTATTTTACAGTTTTTTATGAGAGAGAGCGACTGAGATCAGATTTGGGGAATTTGGAGGCCAAGTCAACACCTCAAAGTCGTTATTGTGCTCCTCAAGCCATTACTGAAGTATTTTTGCTTTGTGGCAGGGCCCATTATCTTGCAGAAGGAGGCCACAGCTATCAGAGAATATGGTACCTGACGCACATGCACCTGGCCATCCATTTAACAGCAAATGACAGACCACCTTCTTCTAATACTTCTAATGCACAAACCATTTGTTTGTGCTTGTGGCAATAGGAGGGGTCCGCTTAGGGACACTGACTAGTTGTTGCAATGCAGCCCCGTACACAGCAAACTACAATGCACTGTTCCTCCTTTATGGAAAATCAGATAGCTGCGGAAACCATAGCTAAATTAAGCAAACAGGAAACAACAACAAAGTTCACAAGAGAAACCACACGTTGAAGTGTTAGCGCCTCCTTTTCTTGTTTGTTTCTTCTTTGTTGAACCAAATATAACCAAATACCCTGATATGTTAAAGGACTGAATGTGTACGATAGTTTGGTCTTAATTTATGTGCAGATAATATTGTTTTATCCTTGCATACTTTTTTAACCTATAAATATCAGTTTTGTTTTTCAGAAATGGCTCTTTATCACCACATGAATGTTCTTACCTTTTACCTCTGTGAACAGCTTGTCACACCCAAGCATCAACGATCTGACTTCAGTTAGTCCTTCTGTTTCTGCAACAGAAAAAAAAGTTCTTTATTATTTATTTACATTTAATGCTTCGACACGCAGTAGAAAAACATCTCTTTGTGCTACCTGCAGGTACCGCCTCGAGTCTGAACACTCACTATAAAATCTTGCTCTTCTCTTAATTATTTTCAGAAAAAAATGAGAGCTGCTTATTAAGCTCAGCAAATAAGCTCAGCATATTTTATAGTTTGAACTGACTTTCATATACAGATGATGTCCAATCACTGCTGGTTTCTCACAAATAATTTTAGGAGCTACTTGCAGGATCTATTGAACTAACACATTGTGGCTGGAGCATATCAAACTTTTTGTCAGTCCTGTCTTTACATTAAAATTAATTTATGTATCTATAAGTCTGTTCCTTTTTGTAATCATCTGAAGATACAAAAAATTAAACGTAAAATTTAATTTGTCATAAAATGCAGGACAATTAGATCCAGATGCAGTTTGCAGTGACAGACTGGAGGTTAACCCTTTAAGACCTAGAACCAAGTCCGCCAGAGCTTATATTATATTTTTACATGCTGTAGTGCCATTTTTGGGAGCATTTCAAGTTGCTACACATCAATACAACCATTATAGCCCAAATTTTAATAATATGTCTGCATTAAGTGCATAGTAATTCCATACATTGCAAAAAAGTGCAATAAACTACAAAAAAAATTAAAATCGTTTTTGTTTTTTTAACATATATTTGTAGTTAGAGAAATTTAAGAGGCTTATCCCTCAAAACTGTAAATACAAAAAAGTTACACAAAATAGTTTCCCACCACAGGAAATTTATTTTAAGTGTCTTCATAGTTTTATTTTTGAAATACGCCAATTTTTATATACTGCAGGAAAAATGAAAATAAATATTATAATGCAAATTTGCAAAAAAACAGCATATGCATCAAAATAAACTATTTCCAGCAGTGCAATATGAGTCCTAAGCATCCCAGAAACGACACAGAAAGTCAGAAAGTCAAACATAACTTTTAAAAACACCAGTATAGGCTCATAAGTTAAAAATTATGGCGCTAGCTTACGTGGTTGCAGTGCTACTGGGATTTAAAAATAGTTATGCAAAACAGAGCGTGCCCGCTCCTACCGGCTTTAAAGGGTTAACCAAAAACGTGCTTTTATTGTGGATGACAATGTTCAGAACACAAACTTAACAAAATTCAAAAAAGCACTGGATAAAAAAAGACACCAACACAGTAACATGCAACAAACAAATGCAAAATTACACAAGGTAATGAGGGAAGTGGAAACAGGAGGGAAACTAAACACAGCTGAACACAATAAAGGTGAACAGACAGGAAATCAGACCTCAATCAGGATTTTGTTCTTAAGTATTTTTATTCATCTTTAGGCATGAAAAAAAAAAAAGATTTTTGAACTTTATTTTTTAAAAAACTTTTCAAAAGTGTATTTTTACATGTCCACTTAGATGGATAACATCACCTTTGGAGTGGGTGGCAGGGTATGGAGTGACACATCAGTGTCCAATGTAGTGGTGTGTGCAAGTATACCATCAATACTGACACAAATACAAGAAAACAGTTTTGAATAGCTGTTCACTGTAGTGACCACTATGCGTAATAAGTGATAATCAATCATTCAGCAAGTTCAATTCAGACCTTGGAAAAGTGTCACACAAAAACGTTTGAGTTTGGAGTTTAACTAGAGACAAAATGTTTGATACTGTATTGTATTAACCAAAAACATTTGAGCAGGCTGTGGCTGCATGCAGGAAAACAGCGTGAAGTCCGATATTTGAGAAAACAAACATCTGTCTTGTAGGTTTTCTTCATTTTTTTTCCAGTTAAACTTAATCAGAACACTGAAACTATAAGTTGGCCATGATGTTTGCACACAGTACCAAGTTATTTTACTGTAAACATTCTCTTCCTCTTATTTATGGTAAATCAGATAGTTGTGTCAAATGCTGCTGCATTAACAAAACAGGAAACATGACACACTGTGTATCAGAAAACAACATGGTTGACTGAGCTAACCACACGTTAAGTTATCACATAATCTTAAATAAGCACAGAAAGAGGTAGCCCCTCCTTTCTTTTGTGTTTCATCTTTGTTGGACTAAATTTGATCAGATAGAGAACATTTTAAACTCATATGGCAAAACACTGATTGCAAAATAACTTCCTGTTGACTTTGAAAGGTTGGGAGTTCAGCTTGAATAACAACTTTGATTTCCTTTGTTTTCAGCATCACTGAGGTCATTTAAAACCTTGATGATGCTGACTTGCTGCACCCATCTGTTCCATCTCTGTCTGTCTGTTTGCTTTTTAAAAAATTCACTGATGTACATTTGTTTTTTAAAACAAATTTAATCTTATTATATAATATTTGTTTTATTAAATATCATAATATTTGAAACACCATAGAGAAGTAAACACACATAAATGCACAATTTTAGAGCTAGAGTTTAGAGTTTTTGTAGTAGAATTTTTAGACACACACAAAAACACACACTCACACACTCAAACATTACGTTACTTTTAACTGTTAGCTTTAATGTTGTGTTTATACTACGGTGCAAAGTCACTGACAGTTATTGTTTTATAGAAAGAATGCAGTACCATAAATGAGTTCTGTTGTGCTGTCATTGACCCTTGAAGCACATTGTAGCACAAGCAAGTGTTTTAATAAAGAGCTCCCCCTACCAGCTTAGGGTTGAACACCAAGCTCCCAACTCTGTGGAGCTTCTTTGCTAACGTTCCTCTACATGCCACTATATCTATCTATCTATCTATCTATCTATCTATCTAAACAGATGAAATAGTAACTGTAAAAGTTGGTAACTTCAACTCTGGAAATGAATACACTATGAGCCATTAAAAACACAACAATATTTTTGTATATATTTGATAAGATTTAATGGAGTATGGAAGACACACACACACTGCAGGCATCAGAGGTTTGGAGTTTCACAGTTCGACTTCCTTTAACATCAGTAGTGTGCGTGTCTAGTTTTGACTGCTAGGAGTGCCTGGACCCTGTGTGGCCTTGAGGTCACCACTTTGTTGATCCTCTAAGGCAGGGGTGTCAAACTCCAGGCCTCGAGGGCCGGCGTCCTGCAGGTTTTAGATCTCACCCAAAGTCAACACACCTGAATCAAATGATTAGTTCATTAACAGGCTTCTGGAGAACTTCAAGACATGTTGAGGAGGTAATTTAGCCGTTTAAATCAGCTGTCTTGGATCAAGGACACATCTAAAACCTGCAGGACACTGGCCCTCTAGGCCTGGACTTCGACACCTGTGCTCTAAGGAATCTGATCCCACATGGCAGATACTGTATGTTATTGCACATGGTGAATACTGGGTGGGTGATCATACTGGCCAATGTGCAAAACCAGAATGTCCTGAAGGTGCACTATAGTATTCATTTTAGGCGAGTAAGGAGGCTGGTCTAATGGCCCGTTATTGTTTAGACAGTTGTAGGGCCATGGGAAGTTAACTAAAATACTGTTCCCGTGTATTTTCATATGTCTTATTTAATATTTGTTAGGTAAATTTTCACAGTCTTTAAACCTTGTGTTCAGTGGTGAGCCATAAATCTACAACTACCTTCTCTTTTCTGCAGATTCTGTCAGTTCTTCTCAAATGTCACAAAGAAAGCAAAATATTATATCTCACAGATATCATATCATCAATCTACAACTATCTGAAAGATTTTTCAAACATTCTTGAACATTTGAATAAAATGTCTTCTTGGAAAAAAAAGTGCCAGTACTATGGGGAAGTTTGCTACTTGCAGAGAGTGCAAGGGAACATGTTCTGTGACTGTTTGCTGAGGGTGGACTGAATGTTCAATCAACCCCCATCAAAAAATAAAATAAAATAAATAAATAATGAAAATAATAAAATAAAAATAAATAGTGGCATAGCTTATGTATCTATTAATTTCTCTTAGTAGTACACCCTTTTTTGTTTCAGCCTAACGCAACAAAAGGAGGATGGCACCACCTAGTGGCGCTATTCTGCAACTGTAATTGACAAGGAGGCATACAACTACGTTTTCTGTGATGTTATGTCAAAAACTGCATGTTCAACTGTTTAATACGACTTTTTAAGGCAGAATGAGATGGTGGGTCACTGTGGTGTCCAGTCTGGCCTCATTCCAACACAAGAGACAAGAAGAGACCAATCTTTTCTTTTATATATTCTGTGATCATGACCTCCTGTCTTTCATAGTGAATGATTGGAAGTCAGTGGAAAAAATGGAAGTCAAATTGGAAAGATTGAAAGTCAGCCACCTCCTCTTCCTGTGTCTCCACTGCTCTTCCAGTGTCCTCTCCTTCTTATTTGAGAAGGAAACGGCGCTTTCTCACCTCTACCAGAATCTGTGGCTCCATCTGTGGCCCATTCCGGAGCATCAGAATACTGCTCTGGGGTAAGTGACAACAACTTTTCTCCTTATTATCTCCCCAAGCTGGAGAAAATGAAAAGAAAGACTGTTGATGTTTCCCAGCCTGCTAACCCAGAAACTCTCAACTCTTAAGGTCATTACATTTGCTTTGCTTGACTCACTTACAAAGACTGCTTATTATGTTCCCACACTCTAAAAAATATTTTGTTGCCTCAACTTAAAAAAGTAAGGTAACAATTTCCACTCAGCTTTTTAAGTTACAAATTTTGCATATTATTAAGTAAATTCAGCAAGTAATTTTTAGGTTTGGCTAACTCAACTTGTTTAACAAACCAACATGATTTACCTTGACCTCCACAAGCATAATTAAGTTTATTCAACCTAATATTAATTTAAAATTTCTGGTAAAATTAAGTTGAGAAATTACATTAGTTGAGTTACACCAACGAACTTTTTTACATATATCCTACTCACAATTATCCATGCCAATTAGTTTAGGTTTCTATAGTAGCTTTTCTAAAAATCACACAAAGCCATGTCACTTATTCCAATTGATTATTTTATTACAAAACATTTTCAAAGTAATACACTTCTGTGTCAATACAACATAAATGAAACATTACAGCAGCCCTTTAATTATAAATGACTAAAAAAAAAAAAAAAAAAAAAGTACTTCATGTACATTAACATTAACATAAATTGGTATCAACTTGTTCAACTTGTCGCAGAATCAAGGAAATGACAAAAGATTTTAATGTTCAACAACAGAACAATCCAAAGCTAAGATTATATGTATTACAAACTTTTCTCAAAACTACACTCATCTGGGACTGCATACAAAAACGTAAGAGGCACATCGGAATACTACAGTCCAATTCACATTCGTTTCATGACAGAAGTTTGCACTTAACAGACATTACCCGTGGACTGGTTTAAGCCCATCAAGTTCCAGAAATACCTCTAGAGTGTTCTTTACTTGTTTTGGGTAGCTCAGATTGAGAGTGTATATAAGCCCCATCATTAAGGCACACACTCTGGGCACATCAAGGTCTTCCAGGACTGCTGTTCCTTCAATCACAATTTTAGCGACAGCTTTGAGAGACACTGCTGCACGTCTGGTGACTACAATCTTTACCACTTCTTCTGGGAACTGTTGTTCACCATCCTGGCAAGTAGGTAGTTTAAATGGAAACATGTCAGCATTTTATGTGCCATTTAAAAATAAAACACAAAAGAATGCGAGATTCACCTACCAGCTGTTCTCTGAAGAGATCCTCTTCCTTCTCTTTCAGATACACCTTCAGGCAACGGATTGCGACCTCTCTCTTCATTTCCACCGAACTCTGGAGAATAAAAAAAGCAAAACAAAACTTAAACTTACAGTTTATTAGGTGAAAAGTCAAAACTATTACATTTATGTGACTTGCATTGTGCCAAATATTGATTTTAAATATGTTTTTAAAAGAAATAAAGATTTAATCTTTGTAACTTCAATTTAATAATAATAATAATAATAATAATAATGGATACTTTATTGATCCCCATGGGGAAATTACTTGTTTTTCTCTGCATTTGACCCATTCACTCAGTGAAGCAGTGGGCAGCCCACTAAGCAGGCGCCCGGGGAGCAGTGTGTAGGGACGGTACCTTGCTCAGGGGTACCTCAGGGTAGCCGTTAAGTGGATTCGAACCGCCGACCTTCCGATCATGGGGCGACCACTTTACCTACTGAGCTATCCCTGCCCCAATTTAAACTGTTACACACTGGCCTGCTTTAAATGCCCACTTTGCTAGCAATAGGATAAAGTGACTAAAAGTAAATGTAACCTAAATTTCATCAACAGCACAATTGTGCTTTTGATGAATAGGACCTGAATCAGAGAATGACATGAACTATAACTGTAACTGTAACAACTAATTCATCAATACACCTGCGAGGTACATTATATATACTTTCCAGTTTTAGTAGTAGGTGGGCTAAATGTTTCTCAATTAAATTAGGCAATTCCCCAATTTCTTCATCCTCTTCATTTGCTACATCTTCACACAATGGATTTTCATTATGTTCCTCAAGAGGATCATCTCCTGCATTCAAACGACTGACACACCGCTGTATCAGCTCAGGCTTGAAGTCATCCAATGAGTGAGGAGTGTGTTTTCGGTTCCTATGAGAAGCATATGTTCAAATGAGCAGTTACAATCCCAGTACAGGCAAGGCATAAACAGTCCACCATGGCTATGTTTAAGCCTGTAATGCTTTAAGAGCTCATTCCTTCTTGATGTTTCAAACTTGCAAATTTTGCAAGTCCAATGCATTTTGAAATTTACTGCAACCTTTTGTAATGCAAAGAATTATTGAAGCTTTTGAGTTAACAAGCTATT
The DNA here is from genome assembly GCF_965226115.1 of Aulonocara stuartgranti. Taxonomy (NCBI): domain Eukaryota; kingdom Metazoa; phylum Chordata; class Actinopteri; order Cichliformes; family Cichlidae; genus Aulonocara; species Aulonocara stuartgranti. The sequence goes on from NC_138957.1 coordinate 29,907,216, forward strand.
TTAAGTATAAAACATTCTCTAAAACACTACAATGCAACACTGAAAAAGATTAATCATAAAGACTGAACAAAATTGAATTTTAAAATTGACATCTACAGACTGCAGTTTAAACTTGTAATAAGGTGTCAAATCCAAATGTGCAAGAGAAATTTCTTTTAAACTATTTAAATACCACTGTGGACATGCCACAATCCCACACTTTACATTATGCTTACAATTACAGAAAGCAAATGCAAGTCGTATGCACGCACACACACACACACACACACACACACAATAAATATTGTTTTTTGGGTTTTTTTTGCTAGGTCAACCAACTTTAATCTCAGGCAGAATTCCCAGTCGAGCTTAGAACATCAACACAATTGATAGAAATACTTTTAGTCAGGGATAAATTCACCACATTTTACTCTGTCAGTAATTAGTTACCTCACCCGAGACCATCTTGTGGAAACACGAATTTACTGACACCATGATAAAAATGCAGGCAGCTACTGACCGGTTAATTTGAACATATACGGGTTCAAATTGAACATGCTCTGCTGTCGACATAGTCTATCAGCTAACCAAATGTACCCTGACAAGTGACATGTTTTAATTGTATCTGTACTCTTTTATTTGTGAGGAACGTTTGCTAGCTAAAAGAAACGGCTAGCTAAACTTAAAAAAACAACAACAACTATACTCTGCTAAATTACGATTAAAACCATCAAATTTCAGTTTTTTTTAAATATGACATTTTAGAGTGTACAAATATAACTTGTAATTCATCTATTTAGAATTCAGTACTTACTTAACTCACCGAACACAGTCGAGGGCAAACACACCTCTTCTCCCACGAAGCCACAAGAATCCAGAAACTGTTGCGCACGATACGAACATATGCTACGGGGTTGCCCTTGTCTGTCTGAATGGTCTCAATTCAAACAGGAAGGATGTTGAAACTCATTTTTACATGTTACACAAACTTAATATTTTCTGTTGTTGATTGATGACAAAAGTATTTTATTCAATATACTCAAACATTTAAGTTAAGGAGCTGTTTTTTAATTTTTGTGTTGCACTGACTTCTAACATTGATTATTCAACTCACTAAAACGTGTACATGTAGGCAACTTACTTTTTTTAGCAGAAAAATGCTTTTTTGTTAAGTTCTACCGACAAACACAACGAATATTTTTTAGAGTGCAAGCTCTCCACTTCTGAGGCTGTTGGAAGTGCTGCTAACCTGGTTCTGCCAGAGACTGAAACTATGTAATGGCCTACACAGAGACTTAGTTTGAGGCTCCAGCCAACCACCGGCACTCTGAGGGCTGTGGACCAGTGTTGCCTCCTGCATCAACTGGGAGCTCAGCTGTGCCACCCCAGCCTCCTGTGTCAGCTTGTTTCCTGGTGTCTGCTGAGTTCTCAACGCTGCCACCTGCTGTGGGCTCCACACTGCCAGCGTCTTTGTTCGAGACTATGCCTGCTCTCTTGTGCTGAGAATCAGCCACCACCAGAGCCTGCTGTGTGCCCTGCGCAGCCCCACCCTGAGCCAGATTTTAGTGGGACCATATTTTTGGTCTTTTAGTACCAAACAGAATTGAAATCAATTAATCAGTGCACACTCTTGTACATGTGCATTCGAATGTGCACGTGAAACTGGTCGCATGACACCCAATGCACACAATCACCACTCTGGTTCTTCTCATCAGTGCAGGTGAAACCTTAACTTTCCATGACTGGGGAGGATGGGGTAAAAAACCTCTCAGTGGTAGCACGGTGCATTTAAACATGCCTAAATCATTTTCAGCACTTTCAAAATTTTTGTACATACATAAATCTGTATGTCTGCTGTGCATACAGATTTATGGAAAAAATGGGCCCTTTAAAACTTGACTTTTAATTCCTACAGTAAAACCCATCACCCATGCTGAGAACCTATTTATTTACTTCTAGGCTGGAAATTGTAATCCACTATTATCAAGTTCTTCTAAAAGCTCACTGAAAAGCCTTCATTTGATCCAGAATTGTAGTGAGAGTACTGATGAAGTAGAAAAATGTGCTTTATTTTCCATATTAGCTTAATTTCTTTCCCTTGGACTCTACAGACAGAGGACTCTGCCAGTAGTCCTTGGTTAAATCCAGAGTTGTGAAAAAAATAGCAGTGCCTAACTGGTCAATGAGCTTATTGGCCCGGGGAATGGGATAAGCATTAAATCTCATTTACCTTGCGGTAGTAGACATAGAAATGTATAGACCCATTTTTCTTCATCACAAGAACTATGGGGCTACACCACGCCCTGTGTAACTCTTTTATTACCCCCATTTTCAGCATTTTAGCCAATTCTCTCTGAACAGTTTTCTCTCTGAACAATTTCCCACAGGCACAGCCCTACAGACCCTACAGTTTAGACCAGGGGTCTCCATCTCCAGTCCTTGAGAGCTATTGTCCTGCAGCTTTTAGAAGCATCCCTACTCCAACCAAGCTGAATCAAATGGTTGAATTAGCTCTTTGGAATGCCATCAAGTTTGGCAAAGGCCTGGTAACAAGCCATTCATTTGATTCAGGTGTATTGTAACAAGGATGCATCCAAAAGCTGCAGGACAGTAGCTCTCTTGAACTGGAGTTGGAGACCTCTGGTCTAGACTCTCTGTTGTACAGCCGCTGCTGACATTCTTGGGCCTGCAGCAAATTTTATTGTGACAACATCCCCAAAGTGTGTGGCTTTGCTCTCATGTCCACAAGGTATTGAGTCTCATTTTTTGCTGAGCTTAAACCTTCCTCCCAGGTTTCTTTAATTCGGTCCTACAACCCTTGCTGCTTCTGGCCAAACATTAACTCAAAGGGAGAAAATCCCATGGAGGCCTGGGGAACCTCCCGCATTGCAAACAACAGAGGGTCTAACCAGCCATCCCAATTGCGTTTGTCCTCGTGAATGAATTTATGAATCATGGACTTTAAATTCTGATTCAGCTGCTCCAACAGCCCATCCTCTGTGGTCTTCTGCCCGCTTTACCATGATATCCAGGCCAGATGGTGGCAGTGGACCCATTCCGGTGTCTGCCAGGAGCCCTTCCACAAGCACTGCCATATCCAGCAGACGAGCTTCTCACTCTGTGGGACCGGGCTGCAGCCACCTGGCCACTGTGTTGTGCAGCTGCCTGGTGTAGGCAAAGGGCAGATCCTCTGACCCCATCCAATCTCCCTGGAAATTGCGGCAGTGGTCCGCTGGGGACACCCCCAGCCGTCTTAAACACCGGCCCTTGCTGTTGCCGGGAGGTTGAAGGCCACCACCATGAAACCAACCAATTTACATTAAGTCAACCAATTCTGCATAAAAGAGTGGTCAAATATCAAACCACAATTATGACAGAAGGCTGGTGATGTTGCTCTTTTAGCACATAATACATGAATAAGAAAATCAGACACAGAATAATTATTAAAATGTATTTCATTATAAACAGTGTATATAGTATTTTTTTCATTAAACATTTCTGGATGTCTTTAAATGTTTGCAGCATATCGTCTGCTCATACTGTTGTTCCTGAACTGAAATTTAACCACACAGAATCAAAGCCGGTTTCTCACAAATACTTCTTTGTGGTACTTTGCAGGAATTATCAAACCAATACATTGGCCCCATCCCCACACAGTCGTCTCCATCGGGATCTTCTCCACTCAAATCATCTGCCTCTTGATCCTTCCAAAATGTCAACCTAAGGGATGAAGAACAAAAAGAGCAGTCACAGTAAAACGGGATCACCCAAATGTCGCTAATAGATTGTCTGATTGTTGTATATCTTAGTGTCTTTTCCTTACACTATAAAGCACCTTTAAGGTGACTGTTATTGTGAATATATACATATATATACATATCTATATCTATCTATCTATCTATCTATCTATCTATCTATCTATCTATCTATCTATCTATCTATCTATCTGAAATGTAATATATAATATAATGTAATTGGATTGAATCAAACCTTTCGTTCAGTGGTGAGCCGTCCACCCACAACCATTTGCCCTCTTCTGCTGAGCCTGTCAGGCCGATCCAGAAAAGGTCGTCATATCCCGTCGTTTTTTGTTGAACATTTTTCCCCAAGAAACTCTAAATGAAAAAAAATGATTCAATTATTTTGTAAAACTTTCTGTTCTGGGATGACGAAACATGAGGGTGAGAACATGAACCTGCAGCAGTGTTTAATACCTGCTCCTCGCTGCTGTCTATCTTAACCAGGCCTCCTCCTTTAGTGCTACATTCAGTTTTGCTCTGATCCCAGGATGATTTTCTTGTGGAGAAATAATAGCACTTTCCTCTGTGTTGCTCCCAGCCATCTTCACATTTGTAATATGGTTCAACTTTGAAGAAATTACATCAAAGACAGGCAGGTGGAAGAAATCATGTTTATGGTTGTAAGTATGAAAATATTTCCTGCTTAGGATGTTGTGAAAAAAAAAAACAATGAGCAAAGTTTAATAATACTAATATTTTGTGTTAGTGATTAAATTCCAGAGGTCACAAACAAACAAAGGTTTAGTACAATAAGCAGGAGTCTCATATTCTTACCTGTGACATCAGTTTTTACAGCTACCTGCTTCAGTTCAAGGTTTCTGAGCATTTCCCTGGTTTTCAAAAGCTCAAACACTTATAAAAAAATACAAAAAAGAAAAAATGCAAATCAGTCAGTAACATTTTTGGTTTCATTTGCATTTAAGTTGCAGAGTCTATAGCCAAGGAGAAGATCTTTGTTACTAGAACTTCTCTTATGTCAGTAAATTTGTCCCAATTTTGATCACATTTGAGGAGGTTTTGGTAGCATGCAGGTAAAAAATATATCTATATAAACAGAGAGTAGAGTAACATGGCTACTGAACTGAACGCACAGCACAACCATTTAAAAACTGTTTCATGAACTGTATAGTAAAATGATGATTATTTCTAATTAAATATAGTTGTTATATATATGTAGTATACTGAAAAGTCATATATTTAATTTGTTTAAAAACAAATGTCAGATATTCTTCTTCCACTGACGGTGACAGCACACTAAGACTCATAAAGAAGAATATCTGAGCTGCAGTTTAATTATGATTTTTAATTTATAGGTTACAAATAAAAATAATCAATTACATATATTTAACATATGAATTACAAAAAAACCCATTGTGTTAAAATGCATAGTTCCACCTCAGAGTAAAACACATTTATGAATGACTTTCCCATACATCCAATTTATTAATGATGTTATAACTCAAAATTATGTAATGTTATGGATTTATTAACCTTAAATAAATAAATAATTAACTGTAATAAAGTGCACGTGTTGGTTAAGATGCAGGTGATTAAGCAGGTGATTGTATAGCTCACTGGACTTTAACAGCTAAATTACTGTTAAAATTTATTTTCTTTTCAATTAAAATTCTGGAAAATTTGTCCTGAAGCCTGGATTTTAAAATAAAAGGATTAAATATGATGCAGATTAATTAAAAAGTCACAAGTTAAGGTTTTCTTCACAATTTTATAGTAAACATTCTGCTAATCAATTTACAGTAGATCAGACACTTATCAGTAAAGCTACATGAATAGAACTACAAACTCACAGAGATAAATTACCACGAGAGCCGATACCAGGAGAACACAGACAACCAGCACGGCCACTCTGAGCTTTAACGCATTGTTTGATTTTGCATGTTGGGAGTGAAGAGCTTCACCTGATTCAGAGGAGACAGAAAGTGAACACACAAGTACGTAAACATTTAATAAATAGTGCTAACTGTAGTGCAGTTGAGGAATGCTGTAAAGATATGTGTTTGTGTTTGTCTTGTTTAAAATGATTTTTTTTTAAACAGGTGAGAATCAGAGCTGGATTAGACCAATGAGAAACATGACACAGTTTATGTTACATAACAATATGGTTGACTTTCTTATTCTTTTTCTTCATAAATGAGGTTTTTATATTTTTCTGTGATAAAACCCAGAATACAGACTTAAGATATTTCACCTAAAAGAGTATTGTTTAATTTCAGAACACGTTGTTCTATGAAAACAGCATTGTTCATAAAAAGTGTAGATTTTCTCCTCCCTGTTGATTTACCACCCCATTAATGTTCTTACCTTCTATGTATTTCTGTGGACGGCTCATCATGCTGAGGCTTCAAGCTCCCGACTTCAGAGTTAGTCCAACTGTGTCTGAATCACAATAACAAAACAGCAAACTGGTGCTAATCATTTAATCAATTCCTTCAATATCTATAGAAAATTAAGCATCAAGCTTCACCTCTGCGACCCTCACCTCAGGCTTTTCAAAAAGAAATGAAGCACAACACCTTTCACAGCTCTCTGTTAAAAAAAACAAACTTCCTGGTGACTCTAAAGGATGGGGAGGAGGGTCTATCTACAGCGCAGCTCATCTATTTCAAGACAAATTCAAAATTGTATCAGTGGCCACATTTGATGGTTGATGGTTTCGTTGCAATAATAAGTCCAATGTTTCTAAGAGAATCTGTGTAGACTGCTATTTTTTAAGGAAAAAACGCCATCAGCTCACCATCTGCTACATAAGCATGATATAACCTCTTTTTTGGCCACAGACACAATTTCACTGGTTGAGCTGTGTTTCTGGGTAAAATAAATTAAACTCACTGGCCACGTTATGTATCAGCTGCTTGTTAATACAAATATCTAATCAGTGACACACATACCACAAGAATATTTCATGATTATTGGCTCCAGATGGGCTGGTTTGAACTTTTGAGAAACTGCTGGTCATTTGGGATTTTCCCACACGACAATCTCAAAGATGAGGTGTGAGCAGCAGATCTCTGGGTGAAAAGGTGAGCTGAGTAATTCAAATAACCACTCGCTAAAACCCAGGTATGCAGCAGAGCATATCTGACACACAACCTTGAAACAGCAGCAGAAGGCCACACTGGGTGCCACTGCTGTCAGCTACAAACAGGAAATGGACACTTTGTACCAACTAAGCCTAATTTCAACACCACCATCTATCGGAGGATGATTGCTGACCATGTCCACTTCTTTAGGACCACACTGTACCCATCTTCTGACTGCTGCTTCCAGCACAATAATGCACAAGGTCACAAAGCTCAAATCATCTTGAACATGACAATGACTTCACTGCACTCAAATGGCTATCCATCAATCTCTATGCCAGCTACCACAGGGCGAGAGGCGGTGTACACCCTGGACAGGTCGCCAGCCTGTGGCAGGCCAGCATCTCAGGCCTTTCTCATTAAATAGGGTTGTTATTGAAACTTAGATGAAACTAAAGAAAACAAACCCATCTAATATCTCTCAGGACTGTCATTCACTCTAAATTTAAAATAGTTTCAATTATTAAAAAACGAATAAAAAAGACTGTGAAGTGCAGAAAAGCAGACAGGAGAATTTCAGATAGTATCACTGCACCTGTCACAGAAATAGATGTCTTTACATAACGTATAAAGCTGGAACATATGCGTTGTAAACCAAAAAGGTTCAGGCTGTGCGAAGCAAAATCTGCTATCACAATGGAGGCAGGATGTGAAACCAGAATCCTGAGCTGAAAATAATCCATTAGTGAAGGCTGTTCTTTCAATTCCTCTGTGAAAAAAACAGCAGCTTTCTGCACACCCCCAGACTCCCAACCCCATGCACCTGGGCATTTATACACACATGCACACTCTGTACAGACACTTACACACACCTTCAGGAACGCTTCGCTTGAATCTGACATCCGTGCATTGATATCCGCCCACCATCCCCTTCTGTCCTTTCTATCCGCATGTGATGGAGACTGTAGTGTGTGCAGTTCTGTTTGCTAGTGTATGGTTATCTAATGTCTCTCTTCATGTTTGTGTGCATTGTGTATTTCTAAGACAGTGTGTGTATGTGTGTGTGTGTGTGTCACTCACGCAGCAGATACTCTGCAGCATCTTGGTCATAGTCTGCGTCGTCTGGGAAATGATTGATCTGGGAACACACACCCCTCTTCAAACCTGAAAAAAGACAGAGAAGAAGAAGAGGGGGAGAAGATGATGAAGGTCAAAGAAGAAATCCCACGAAGACATAAAGACAGAATGCACCAAAACAGTAAATAACAAAGGTAAAAGCCAGAAAAGAGGAAGACAGACATGGGAACAAAAAAGAAGAAGAAAAAAGAAATTTTAAAAAATGGGGACAAACCAGGAAGAAAAAGGTTAATATATATAGATATATATCTATATATCTATATATAAAGATAGATAGATAAAGATATAAATATATAGATATAAATATATAGATACATGTATATATATGCATGAATAGAGTGAGAGAGAAATGAAAATCAAGAAGATCACAAAGGCCAGTAAGGTGAGAGATATTAAGACAAATGGCCCAATGACACAGCAAAAGACATATGCCCTAAATGTTTGCAACAACAACAACAACAAAAAAAAAGCAAAACCATAACTTGAGTCATGTCACATATGCTACCTATACATTGCTATGTTTTCTTCTTATTCTCTTTCCCCCTCACCCCAAACCTTTCATAGGGAATTGTGGACCCCCTCTCCAAGAAAGAAAAAAACTGAAACACAAAACAAAGCTGTTGGTCAGTCTTGACTAACTCTGTAAAATCACTGTTGGTTCTCATCAACTTTGTTACCTGTGATCTCATCATTAACCCCTGATGGTTTCATTTAATTTCACTTGAAAATATATAAAGTGGAACAGGAGAGTAGTTTCTGTATGTTTAACAATAAGAGTACATTTTATGGCTGTTGTTGAAAACATGTTTCTGTCTTTCTTGTTTAGCACTATACACACATTTAATATATTCCTAACATACTGTAGCGTTGTGCAGCTGCAAGGACATTAACCCTTGTGTCATACTAGGGTTGTGTTTTTCAAGTATTACAATTTTTCTCACATTATCGCATAGCAGTTTCTCACAATACCAAATGTGAGAACCACAGCCACAGGAAACAAGACCTTTTATAGATAAAGACCAAATGTGAAAATATCACCTAATCTAACAGGTGGTTCCTCCGTTTTTTTCTTTCTTCTTTTTTAGGTTAAATATTATCACATTCACTGCTATGTCGAAAAATTGAATGTGGCTTTAAGTTTTAGGTTCAGTGTTGTTTTATTCCTGCATTAATTTAACACCACACTGATATTCATACCTTATGTGTAGCTCTGCAGACGGCTCATCATGCAGATGTGATATCATGAAAATATTTATTCTGCAAATATTCATGTTTTGAGCTTTAAAAAAAATGGCAGAAAAACATCCTTCTGTGGTATTTTTTGGATATTTCATGAAAGTCTAGTAGACAGTCTCTTTAAAAAAACATTTATTTAGTAAATAATTTAATAAATAAATGTTTTTACTGTTTTCTAATAAATTAACTTCCTGTTAAATGTAATAGGATGAGGATTTTTCAGTAACAGTTTTATTTTCTTTCATTTAAAACGATGAAACAAATTATTTTCAGTATCACTGAGCTCACCTAAGCTATGCTAGTCCCATATTTAGTTAGTCTGATTTCATACAGACGAGATTTCAAATGCTGGTTTGCTTAAATAACTTGCTCATCTGTGCTATCTGTGTATCTTTTTGGGGGAGTTTTGAATGTTTTATTAATCTGCGTTTGTCCCTTATTTTTTTTTTAAATAGATGTATGTTTTTCATTATTATTATTTTAGACATGCCACATCTTTAATTTCAATAGACTCAGGGCAGGAAAAAATTATCACAGTGTTCACCATAATTTCTCAAACTGCACATCTACAGCTCACAGTTGTATCCATGACCTTTCTGGAAGTTTGCATACACAATTTACAAATATTGTTCACAATTATTTTATTTCTTTTTATTAAGCAGTTTTGGAAGGAAGGTTTAAATGCACTACTCAACTTATTTTACAGTTTGAACTGACTTTTAGACACATACAGATTTATGATGTCCAATTACTGCTGATTTACCACAAATACTTCCTTTTTCAGACTTTATAATTTTGCAAAAAGCATTTTTTCCAGACATGGGGTTGAAGTGACTACTCAAATCTGAATGAAGCTCCCTCTTCTTCAGGTTCCTGTTGATTTATCACCACATTAATGTTCGTACCTTGTATGAAGCTCTGTGGATGGCTCATATTGCAGAAGCTTCAATATCCTGACTTCAAAGGTAATCCAGATGTTTCTGCACCACAAAACATTTATTCTGTAAACATTCATGTTTAAATTACGCTTTGACAAACAGCAGAAAAAATATCTTTGCATTATTTAAAAGAGATTCCTCAAAAGTCTTCATCATTTTAAATAGCAGTCTTATTTTTTATTTTATTTAACATTTGCTGCCAAACTGCTGTGAAAGCTCAAGGCATGAGCTCCACTAGACCCCTGAAAATTTGCTGTGGTCTCTGTCACCAAGATGGTAACAACAGCTAAATTGGGAAGCGGAGCCTCCATGCATTGGACTTAATGGTCCAGCACATCCAACAAATGCTTGATTAAATTGAGATCTGGGGAATTCGGAGGCCACGTCCACCTCGAATTCATTTTTGTGCTTTTAAAATCTTTGCTGAACTATTTTGGCTTTATATCAGGGCACATTATCCTGTAGAAAGAAGTCACAGAAGTTTCATTAAAGAGTGTACATGGTCTGCAGCTGTACTTAGGTAGGTGGTATGTGTCACAGTATCACCCACATGGATGGCGGGAGCCACGGTGTCCCAGTAGATCAAAGCATCACACTGCCTCTGCTGGTTTGCATTCTTCCCATAGTGAATCCTGGTGCCACATGTTCCCCAGGTAAGCGATGCACTTGATGTAAAAGAAAATGTGGTTCATCATTCACCTTTTTCCAGTGCTCTGTGGTCCAGTTTTGAAGCTCACATACCCATTGTTGGTGCTTTAAGTGGATAGCGATCAGCATGGGTACCCTGACTGGTCTGTGACTATCCAGATCCAAACAAAACAAACTGCAATGCACTCTGTATTCTGACACCTTAGTATCGGAACCAGCATGCAACCTACAAGAGCTGCAGTTTGGAGATGTAGTCATCTAGCCATCTTGCCCATTTTTCCTGCTTCTAAATGCATGTTGTCATGTGTCAGTTGACCACCTGTCTGGTCATAACATTATGCCTGATCAGTGCACATTCCCTTTAAACATGGACACAACATCCTTCAACATATTTATCCTTGTTTGACGTATTTATCCTCGTGAGCCAAATGGCCGACTTACTCACACGAAACAAAAACGGAGTATCTTCCTTCCTCCTGGGCACACTGGTCTCTGCATAAAGGTCTCAACAGGAAAAACACAAACAACAAAAACCCTGATCCTCCCACACAGAACCTTAAGTTTTAAAACATGCATTTCCCTGATTGCAAAAAACAAGAGAATATACCCTCATCCCATTCCGTACCAGTTCTAAAGCAGTAGGTATGCCACATTGTCTTAAGAGTTTGGTGGAAGTACTCTAGTGCCTCCTGGCTTTCTGGATGATATGCACTAAAGACTTGATGCTTCACAGCCAGGAGCTTCAGTATCTAATCAAATACTTCAGACATAAAGTCAGTACCTTGGTCTGTTTGAGTAATCTTGGGCAAACCAAAAGTGGGACCAAATGTTTACTATTATATATAGAAAGATTGTTACTGTAATCTATTGTTTTTTTTTCTAGGAAACATGGAATGTGGGATGAATCTTCATACAAGGAGACCACTTAAATGAACAGCTGCAGGATTGTCAATTTTCCCAATGTCATTTGTGCCAATGAATCTTTGACCTAGTTTCATAGAAAGAAATTTCCAAACTTTCTGACCCAAACTATTCTGTGAGGCCGGAGACTTCAGCTGATCAGCCAAACTCCAATTCTTCTCAGATGTTTGGAGATGTTTGGTTTGTCTACAAAAATGGCAGCAACGTCAGACATGATGCTGGATGGAGATACAGCCACTTCTCTTTCTATTACAGGGGATAATGCTGGTTGATAATCCAGAAAGGCCTCAAAGGATGGTAGTCTGGTTGCGGATGAAGTGAGTGTTTTGTGTGCATACTTTATCCATGGGAGCGGTGAACTTCAGGAAGCAGGATTAGTGGAAACAACGCAGCAGAAAGCACCTCAAGTTTTTGATTGACCTTCTGAGTTTGACCCTTAGACTCTGAGTGAAATGCAAAAACCAGACTGACTTTTCCTTCCAAAGCCCCAAGAAAAACCTTATTTGCAATATAAACTGGGGTTGAAGACTGGAGTCTATGTCTAAAGGAATATCATGGAGCTAGAAAACACGTTTAATCATTAGTAGCGCTGTAACGACTAGTCAAATAATTTGAATAATTATTCCTTTAAAGCACGGCAAATGTGTTAAACGATGTAAACACGAGTGCTTCATCCACATTTGCGACTAAAAACAGACGTGCAATGCAAACGTGTGAATAAAAAGTCTGACAACAACAAGCCCACACAGCCTGCACATTTAAACAGAAACACTGATAACACAACGATGATGAGTTATGGCAGTAACGATGACGCTGGCACAGCTGAACGTGGAGCCGGAGTCTGTTTACACACCGTGAAGAGCAAAGAGGCGGACCCTTACCGAGACGCTGAGCTCAGGCTGAGTGAAAGAAAACGTGTTTTTAGCGTCCAAAACAGCAGCGCTGTTCCTGTAATCATCATTTAAATCTTTACTGACAAAACCCGAGCGTGAGTCCTCCATCAAAGCGCCTGATCAACACACTCCGACGCAAAGAAAAGCGAACTTTGCAGCTGCTCCATCCACCGCCGTTTGTTTTATATAGAGAAAAATCTGCAGCAAGTCTCCCGAAGTTGTATTAAAATATGCAGGTGAACTGTTAACTGATACGAGACTGGTTAAATTATACAGCTCGCTAAAGGCTGAGGCAGCCGTCCTATTTTACATGGAAGTGATACCTGCAGCAAACAGGGGTGAGTCTAAAGGGGGGCATGGGGTGTACTAGGCCATATTAACTTCAAGGGTTTTGTAACATGTTTTGAATTGAATGTGAAATAATAAAATAATATAAAGTATTTTATTAATTAAATTGCATTAATATTTTAAAGTATAAAAATAAAAGCTTTTTTCACAAGCCAGTAAAAATGTAAATGGGCCATTAAAACTCTGAGCCACTGACCTGAAGGCTGTTAAGTTGGACACTGAATTATTATTAATATTAATTAATGTCTGCACCATTATAACATCTTTTTTTTTTTTTAGCAGCATAAAAACCTCCTATCAATATCAGAAAGCCTTCCAAGAAGACAGAGTTAGTTTAGGTTGCTTATGCATTTTATTTAATTTGACTTTGACTTTTGACTGTACTTTAGATTATTTATATATTTTTGCATTTCAGAAAATGTTTTCTTTAAAAAAATAATTTCAGTATGGCATGTACATACAATCGAAGGGTTTAGTTTTATTTTATTTTTTTGACAGATGTTGTATGCAGTTAAACTTTAAACACTGCAATTTCTAAAATGGAAACCAATGAGCAGTTCATTTTGAAAGACTTGTGTTTTTGCCCATTTGAATATTTATTATTGGCGCATTGGCATGACCATGGGCAGCTAGGTATACACAGTAGCTGTAACAGGCCTGCGATTGGTTGAGATTTGCTCTTACTTCTTGTGCAAACTGAGCATTCTGGATTGTGTTCCTTTATAACCTTGCCAATTGAGGATGAAAGAATGTGGCTTACCCCTGGATGGCAGGTAAAGTTGATGGTGTGGACCTAGTGGATAACTTGTGAGTGGACTGAAGACAGGACATACAGTTGGTTTGTGAAGCTGATTCTGGAATCATGTTTATTCTGCTGAGCCTGTTGAATGACATCTTCATTTTCCCAGGTCAGCTCTACAGAAATACAGGAACCAGAACGGTAAGTCATTGAATTTGCCAAAGAACATTACAGTCTAGGTTGCCTGGAATTGAGATGTTGTAGGTGACTGAAGATATGACAAATTTGGATGATTCTTCGAAAGCTAGTTGAACTGCTAGCAGATCACTATGAGTAGAATGTGCAGAATGTGCACGAGTGTAGTTTACTTTCTTCTTACAGTACGGTACTGTAAGAAGATTGCCCCCACCCCAGAGTCTGAAGCGTTGACCTTTACAACAAACTATTAATGGGGGTGAAGGCTTGGGGTGAAGGTTTTCTCCTGAAAACCTTCTTGAAACAGAAGTAAGGTGATATAGATCCTTGAAAACAATCATAGTATTGTCAAGGTAAAACAAAAACAAAAAACAACCACATTCAGGAAATTTCTGAAGACCTCATTAAATAAGGCTTAGAATACTGCAGCCACATTTATTAGACCAAAAGATATTACCAAGTACTCAAAGTGTCCTCGTGTTTATCAAAAACGTCTTTTCACTTCTTGTTCCTCTAGTGATCTGATTTAGTCAAATACATGGTCTAAGAGTTTTATCTTTCTACTCAACAAAAAGCCAGCTATTGGGCATGGTCCTGCTGAGGATCAGAGAAAGATTAGGTGACTCACATTCAGCAGGCCCAGAGACTGAGTTAGCAGGGCTCATTGTAAGCGGTTTGACTGGAAAAACAAACTTCAACTTAGTTCTTTCTTCCGACCAACTTATATGTGGGTTGTGTCCTTCTAGCCAGGGATTTTCTAGGATCAGATTTGTGAGGTGCAGAAAAAACAAAGAACTCTGCGTACTCAGGGTGGTTTCCATAGATAATGAAATGAATTGGCTCAGTCTGATGTGTAATGGTAGCCAGCTGTTGTCTGTTTAGGGCAAAGATTGAAAGATGAGTGGTTAATAGTTTGGTGGAGATTCCCAGTTGATGAGCTAGCTTTGTTCTACACCAGAGTCAGCAAGGACTTCAGAGAGAGTGCTCTGCTTAAAGTAGATAGTTGCAGGCAGTGATCAGCGAAGAAATAACTTAGCCCTGGGAACACCAACAAGTATCCCAACCTCTACTGCAGACTGTTCTGTTTTGGCTGCACTGGAAAGCTGTCCACAGTAAAGCAACACCTTAGCCTCAAACCATCTGTCTCTCTGTCAGGGATAGTTTTGCTCAGTTGAGCTACATCAACACATCTGGATTTTCTCCCAGGAAGACAGAGAGGAAGAAGCAGGGTGACTGAAAAAGCAGTGGTCGTTGTTCAGGATTTACTTTTTGTTTTCTTTTCACAGGCTCTTACCCTAAGATGACTGACAGCTTTAAATGCTAGGGAAAACAATGCAACTATAAAAGATGGTTCATCACAAGTAGATGAACCATCTGTGCACTGAGCCGGAGATCTCTGGATTGGGTGAGTTCTTTTAAAAAGAAAGTAAAAACTCATCTTTTTAAACTTTTGGCTGACTTTTTGTTTTGATGTTTTAGCATTTTTATTGTGAAGCATTTTGTAATATTTATTCTGAAAGCTCTATATGTAATTTACCTTTACTTTAATCAATGTTTCTTTAACCATAATAAGAAAAAACAAATGTTGTATAATTCTCAATCATGGTTACTTCGGGAAGCTGTGAACATGTGGGCTTTATCATGTTGCATAGTTAATTTCACTCTCTATTAAAATAAAGTAAAAAAAAAAAAAGAGTAAACAACAAAGTTCTTTAAATCAGTCATTCAGCAAGAACATAAAAATGTGTAACAATTTTTTTTGACAAGATACAGCAAGCATGGCATGGTAACAACAACTGTGTGCCATCAGAGTAGATGTACTGATAATCCAAGTTTAATTCAACTTTGCAGCATATGAGTCTCCTATCCTTACCTGTGACATTGCCTTATGTGATTTTCCACCTTAATTCAAATTATTTGAGTGTTTCCTAAAACTACAACAACAAAAACAACAATAAGGCAGTCTGTTTATTTGTAAATGTTATCTTAATTAATAATAAAACAAAGCACACTAAAAGTGAGGGCTTGACATTAATTGACATTGTTATAGTTATGTAATTTTTAAAAAAAACCTTTATCTTTAGATGCCACAGTCACAGTTGAAACAGTCGCCCTTAGTTTTTGTATAAGCAGTATTCACAGTCATACTGAAAACATTCTCCTCCTCTAATTTATGGTAAATTAGATAGCTGTGGGAACCGCAGCTGCATTAACCAAACAGGAAACACAGCAAACTGTGTATCAGACAACAACGTGGTTGACGGAAAAAACCACACAGGAAATTATCACAAAATCTAAGCGTCAACCCCCCACTGTTCTTGTTTGTTTCTTCTTTGTTGGACTAAGTATTACCAAATACACTCATGTGTTAAAGCATTTAGTCTGGTCTAAAGTTTTGTTTTAACTTAGGTTTAGATAATATTGTTTTATCCTTGCATACCTGTTTCAATCTGCAAAAAGCTGTTTTGTTTTTCAGATTTGACTGCATCTCCCTCTTTATCACCACATGAATATTCTTACAGTCTATGTACCTCTATGAACACAGAGGCTTCAACATCCTGACCTCAGCCAGTCCTGCTGTTTTGCATCACAAACACACCCATTTTATTCTTTATTATTTATTAGCATTTAATACTTTGGCAAACAGCAGAATTTTTTGGTATTATCTGCAAATATTTCTTTGGCTGTTGGTGGGCAGATAAGCCTTAAAACTGTCTCATTGCTTTTCTTAGAAGAAACACTTGTGACAGCTTCCTTTTTTACAGGTTTACATTAAAAGAATTTTCTCTTAAATTTTAATGGATTACACTTTATCATAACTTTATGTTTATGGTTTAAAAAAAACACATGTATATATCTGTAAATTCCCCTCACCCCTACAGGCGGTCTATCTGTCAAGCTCGGGTCCTCTACTAGAGGCCTGGGAGCTTGAGGGTCCTGCGCACTATCTTAGCTGTTCCTAGGACTGCGCTCCTCTGACAGAGATCTCAGATGTTGTTCCTGGGATCTGCTGGAGTCACTCGCCTAGCTTGGGAGATTTTTGAAAGGTAGCTTTAATTGTTTGTGACTTTAGCTTTATAAAAGTAGCCTTACTGTACTCCCTGTACTCTCAACTTATTTTATATTTGACTTTCAGAAACATACAGATTTATGGGGTACTTTGCAGGATATATCAAGCTAACACTTTCTGACTGGAGGATATATTTCTAACATTTCCTCCACCCAATCATCTGGTTTATCGCCTCTCAAAAATGTAAAACTAAGAGATGAAAGATATCGTCACAACAAATCACTGTTCATGTTTTTACGACTTTACATTACATCAAAATCCAGTCTGCTGAAAAAGACTAGAGGTTAAAAAAAATTTGACTTTGTTGTGGCAGACAATGTTCAGAACTACAAAAAAAAAAAGGAAAATCAAAAAAGAACTGGAGAAAAAAGAGAGGAACACAGTTTGATGCAACACGACAGACAAATTGAGACTATAAAGTCACATGACGTAATGAAGGAATTAGAAACAGGAGGGAAACTAAACACAGTTGAACACAACAAAGGTGAACAACAGTCAGGAAATAAAACTAAACACAATGCATGGGAGACCAATAAAAAAAGGAACTAAACAAAAACAATGAAGATCAGTGAACTTAACACAGGATAAAGAGATCAAATAAACTCTAATGCAAGTAGAAGCTGGAACTAAGACCTAAAGACTAAAAATACTAAAGAAAACACTTCAATATAAAGTAGTACGTTCACTCTGTTAAAATAAAGGATAAGCTCAATCATGGTGATGTCATCCTGGGGAAGAATAGGTTGTTTTTTGTTTTTGCATGACTTTTTCAATCTTTGACAGTAGAGTCATTTATCTTTTATATTGTGCTTTTAATTTTTTATAGCTATTAGTGTTATTGCATGCTTTTATTGTGAATTTTGTTTTTAGTTTATGTTCCCCCAGACCCCCCCCCCCCCCATTACTAATTTTCTTCTCCTGGGAGAGGTCATGCCATGGAATGAACCCGCCATTAACCAATCAGGGTGAGCCTTTCAACCACCAAAGACCAATAAGAGGGTCTGGCGGTACGGATGGTCATAGCAGCCATGAAAACAGCAGTAATGGACAGAAAGAATCAACCATGATGATGATGATGATGATGATGACGATGACGTGGCCATGGAGACACAGGCAGATGTTATTGAGGGAGGTGAAGCAGAGGGACACCTTTGAGTGGAGCGTCTGGACGTGCCAGGAGATCGTTTTGGTTTCGGCTAGTGTTGCGAAAAGCTAACGGCTGCTGACAAGTGACGAACAGTGGCAGGCAGAGTTCTGAGCTCTGTACCAACTACTGACTAAATCTCAATTGTCGGGTCAAGTACTGACCCAGCCAGACAATTTTTATATTTTGTTCCTGTATATTAATTTTTATGCCCCCTGGTCATGGCTGTTTTTAATTGTTTTTATTGTAAATAAATAAATTTTTTAGCTTTCTTAAAAAGCGCCTCTATTGCTTCTTGGTTAAACACTGCTCTCCACTCCACTCACAAGGATCTTCCTTCTTATTGGGACTTTTCCTTCTACATGAAATTGAAATCAAGACAAATACAAAGGAGTTGGTAACATTTTGGTGTCACTTTATCTTTTTAAAAAGACATTTCTATAAATTTGGAGTTTACCTGGGGATTTTTAGTACCGTTCTAGTTTCTGTTTTCATTCTGCCTGTAGTGCTAATTTTATTCACCAGTAACATTTGAAAAGGTTGTGGTTGCATTCAGGGAAACGCTATGAAGTATGATATTTGAAAAAAACACCATCACAAAAACCCAACGCTATTTTCTGACAACATTTTGTGAATTCAGTCAGCTTTGACTGAATTTACTATATTTAACAAACGATTTTCTTTATTTTAAAAAAGTAAATCACTTTAAATCCAACATTTGTATCTTCAACTCCAGTAAATCTAAACCTTTCACAGAAAACTATAACAAAAAAGGCAATCTTTTAATTATAAATGAGGTCTTAAGTCATCATAAAACAGAATCTCTTTATATCATTGCGGGGGGGTTAGAAATGACTGAAAGATTATTAGGCTCTGTTTTGACTTTTGTTCAAAAAAGAATGACTTCATATAGGGAAATATATCACATATACAGGACACCTTAAACTAGTTTTTTAATTAAGCAGCAAGGCAGAACAAAGTCAGGGCTGCATCAAGACACACGGACTAAACCCCAATTCAACCAGACCCAGAACTGATCCAGAATTAAAACAGGACTACTTTAGGACTTAACCAAGACAGAAGCAGAATCATAACTAGATGATAGTAGCACTAAAAATCATCATAGACCTGCACTACACTTATTTTTTTAATTCTACCAAAGTACACTATTTAGATTTAGAAAAGTTTATATAATTATTTAGCCTTGTTGTGCAAACAAGCCTGCATAACTTAATAAATATAGAATTTGAAAAATAACAAACCTAAAAAGAAACACTAGGTACTAGATACATGAGTACCTATGATACGGTGATACTTTTGGTAAACAACCATTTGACTAACATGTGTGTCTCACCTGCTCTTGTTCCCTCTCTGTTCCTCTCTCTCCCTCTCTGTTCCTCTCTCTCCCTCTTTGTGCTGACAATCATCAAATATACAGTTGAAACCAGATATTTACATACTCTTCAGATAAAAACACAAACACTTTTTTAATTGTAACATCAAATCAGTCTAAATGTTTATTTTTTTTAGGTTGATAAATATAAAAAACACATTTGTTAACTTTAAGAGTAAAGAGAGAAACTATCTGTATTTCTTAATTGTAAATGGCACCAAATTGTATTCAAAATTTTGCCACACTTATGGAGCTCCACAGTTCTTTTCCTGGTGTTTTGGTTGACATCTCTTGATTTTCCCATTTCAAAAAAACAGGCTCTGTGTTTTGTCTTATATGCATCCACAGGTGTGCCACCAATTTACTCACATGGACTCTACTAACCTATCAGAAGCTTCTTAAGCTCAGAATAGAATCGTCTGCAGTTTTCTTATTAATTAACAATAAACTTAGTGTATATGTACTCCTACATTTGATGAAAGTGATAAAAAATAGACAGCTCTGTCTCCCGTTATTCTGACATTTAACTAATTCAAAAGATATTTCAATATTTATCTAAAACAAAAGTTTACTCTAAATTGATGTTGTACAGTAAAAAAAAAAAAGTTCTTGTGTTTTCCATAAAGTGTATGTAAATATCTGGTTTCAACTGTGAATATACTGCTGTGTATTGAAATTCCTCTTGTTTTGCATAGAAATATACTGAACAACATACAAAGCATAATCAATAAAATAACATCTACCAGAGTTTTTTCTTTGAAAGAAGCCCCTTATGTCCATTCTTGTATATCAGTGCATTACTGAAACCGATTTATTTAGCTGTGGAGGGAAACACCTGAAAATATGAAATAAACACACATCAAAAAAGCTAAGACTCTCTAAAAAACAGTATTGTTGTTGTTCAGCTTTTCATTTCGCCATTTGTTGATTCACTCGAAGAGCAAGTAACGTAATATGGGTCAAGTGATCAGTTTGATATCAATCTTTCGTGATTCACCGTCATATTTACATTATTTGTACAGTACGAATGATTTGCTTTGGTACCTGCTCAAACTTCAGTTCTCCTCTGTCTGCCTGGCTGCGTTTCTCCAACAGCGCACTTGCAGGCAGCAGCTCCCCCCGCCCCCTCGCTCAGTTGCTTGTTGTGTGAGCTCGGATCATACCAATATTAGGGGGAATTTAAGCACAGTCGTAAATTCCCACCGTGTGCACTATGTGCTTCGAATATTGTGTGTAGTTTTTGTTTTATACAGTTGTCAGTCAGGCATCTAACTATGAAACAAATTGCACTCCAAAAGACCCCGGGCTTCTGAAAAAACAACCTGGGCTTAAGTCCAGGAAGCCACCCCCCCCTCCGCCACTGCTGAAACTGTTTTTCCAAATAAACATATAAAGAGACCATGATTTTTCAGGGAATACATTTTGTAAATTCAAGATCAGAAAAACAAGAGATTTCACTGGTTATGTTGCTGTCTTAGCACAATTATATTTTATTTGTCAGATTCAGATTTCTGTAAGGGAGTTTCAAATGTAGATAGATTTAGAAACGCTACCTTTTAAAAATAGCATCATTTAAGCCCATGTGTCTCCTTGTAATTGTGTTCTAGGCTATGGCTCAGCTGAAAGTGTACAGTCACTTCTGATTTGTCAAGCAACATAGCTTGCTAACCTATTAATCTCTTAGTAGTACACTCTTAGGATCTCCAGCTTAACACAACAAAAATGAAGAGGGCACCACCTTGTGGCGCTTTTCTGCAATTGTGCTTTAATTCACAAAGGAAGGAGGTGCTGATAGGGGAGAACCTAGTGAGAAATTCTAATGGGGATTTGGAAAAAATTCTGGGATGTTTTCACTGAAGTTGGAATTAAGTTAATGCTGCAGAAATATTTAGACGGAAATGGTGAATGAAATGGGTGACTTTGGTTTGGGTTTGATGGTGCCTGTCCAGATGTGCTAGCTACCAATTTCATAGGCACTAATTCACTTCCAATCCTATCAGAGATGCAAACGTTTGAACTGAGTACTGATAAAAAGCTAGATAGTCATTGTCATATTTAGATCATGGACATCCAATATTGATTTTCAGCTTTGTGCTTTCAGCACAGAGATTGCTTAAGTTTATCCAATTTGTTTTAATGATAATATATACTTTACCAAGGTCTTCTGAATTTAACATTGAGGAACTTTATTCTCAAATTGTTTCACAATCTGTAGATAGGTTATTAACGTAACATGGCAGTTTCACTACCTCACAAGATCAAAATCTTGATTGTTCTCATTTAAAATGATGTAAATGGTTCTATATTTCTTTTTTCTACATGGTTCTGTTTTAAAAACTGACTTGACATTCATTTTTTTAAAAACTTACTGCCAAATCATAATTGTCCTTTGGTCTAACTGTCTCAAACATGATTCAATAAATATTACCTTTTATAAAAATAAAGAAAGCTAATAAATATTGCTAAACACCTGAGCATAATTGTGTAAATGTCTATCAGTCACATTTATCCCTGTACATACATTCTAGAAGTGTATCATGTAAGTCTTGATACAGTTTGTAAAAACTGTGTTGTGGTGTGATGCTGTATTGTGTTTTCAAATTAGGCAAATCCTTTGTATGAAATACAATACTAAATATCAGTGGTGCATAGATGAGGGTAGATGTATGCATGAAATTGAAAACAATAGTGATCGTCCGTTTGAAGCTGAAGTTCTGGCATGTAACAAAAGAAAAAACAAGGCTTGGCTTGACTAAACAGTTATGTGATCTGTGACAGCCGAAGCATCATTCAGTACATCACTGCCTCAGTACCTGATTCAGTGGTTTACATAAGGAAGTGAATAGTCTGTGTGATATGGGTTTTTGTTGTTGTTGTTGTTTTTAAAAACATTTTTTTTGGTGATTTTGTGCGAGAGAGTGAACAACTGTAGAACATCTTTAGAGACATGGAGCCAGTGAGGAAGAGAGGGTGTCCTACCTACGCCCAATTTTTCCAGTTTTTCTTTTTTAAATTGAAAATGCAGTTTAATGTCTTATTGCACTCTGAAATAAATGCATAGTACAAATAAGCAATTGGGGTCAATAACCCCCCCTGAAAACAAATACACCTGAGCACACCAGTTATTAGCAGTTGGTGTGGTTTCTCTGGTGTGGTGTCATGGATTTGCTTCCTTTTTCAGCACAGGTAGGCGGGGCGGTGTGTCACGGGATGCTGGCACACCGGCGGTACATCATACATCATTTGATGGAGCGTTATTTAGGAGCAGCGCGACAGATGTCTTGTGTCGGAGTATTGTCGCCTCCCTGAGTGCCAGATCCATCACCCGCTTGCCTGTCAGCTGCTGGTGAAGCCGTATTTCCGGGATCACTGCAGAGATAAATCGCATCTTTACCTTCGCATCCCGGAGGTTCTCCCCCGAGCCTGTACTACCAGTGTGACAAATCCACCCTGCGTGCGCCGATTACCCCTTTCACTCCGAGTGCGTGTCAGCCCCCTTCCCTGGTTTCCCTCTTGTTTGTTTATCACTGTACACAATCTCCCACCCTGTGTAAATAATCCAGACATTGTAAATAAAGAGCACTTTCTGCATTCCCTGCGTTTCTGTGTGCTCTGCCATAGAGTCCGTTCGTTGAGCCTAACACCCGTGGCATTCTTTCTACAATAGAAATCAAATATTCTTCAGAAAGTGCTTCGCATATCTGTTGCAGAAGTTCCCATAAATGTGTGGCACTTGTAGGTTGCTTTGCCTTTACTCTTCTGTCCAGTTCATCCCAAACCAGCTCGATGGGGTTTAAGTCTGGAGACTTTGCTGGCCACTCCATGTTTTCAAGCTTAACATCTGGTTCTTTTTTCCCGAGGTAGTTCTGGCATAGCTTGGACTTATGTTTTGGGTCATTATCTTGCTGTAGGATAAGCCCCCGATCAACTAGATGCATACCAGAGGGTATTGCATGACGCAGAATGCTGTGCTAGCCATTTTGGTTCAGGGTGCCTCTCGCTCTGTACAAGTCACTGACCACACTTCCTCCTACATGTTTGACATGCTTGCTTACTACGACCACTATAGGGCTTTGGAGTTGACGTCACGCCGCAATGCATTGTGGGAGCGCAGCTCCATTTTCGGGGTCTACGAATCAAAACAAACACACTGTGTTGGAACGATGACGACAAGAAACATGCTTAAAAGCAGCTCAAAAGAAAACGGACGGTATAGAGACCGATTGCGTCCAGAGGCGAAGCAGCGGTACTTGAAAAAAAATAGAGTGCATCGCAAATCTGGACCCATTTGAAATACGGCAGTGGAGTAAAGACCCAGACGACTTACCGCCACTGTCCTACCCCGATATCTTCACGTATCTTGTTTGTGGAGTAAGCGCTTACACAGCGAACCAGTTTCGTAATTACAAGTCACTGGAGGCGCACATCCAATTTACAAATGGCTGGGTGCAAGATTTGGCTATTTTCAAGCCGCCAAACTCTGAGTACGTCGTCAAAGTAAGTCAGCTGGAGTGCACCGAGTGAAATAGCCATTTTCCACCCCCCACCATAATTAATGTTACACATTTATCATTTAACTGATAAAATATCGTTATCATATTATATGCCCATAATTGTAAAGTACATGCAAGTTAACACATTGATAATCGGGTAAATTATTAACGCCAATTTGTGTCCTTCCTGTCTCATTTCATTTATTGTCTTTACATCAACCAATCAAGTCACTCCATTCTATGTTTGATCGCAATTTCTATAACTTCTGAGACCACCAACGATGATATTATTCAGCTATAAAGTGTGATGTGAACATATTTAGAACTTACCGGAATGAAAATGTCTTGAGCACACCAACTGATATCTGGAGACGTAACAGAACTTGATATCAGCTCGTCTCACGGCTGCTATCCAGGCTAGACGCCTTCGTTTGGTAATATCCGATACATGAGCTCCTTCATGTTGCTTCCAGGTTGGGAAAGCATAAAAAGACAATCCAAACTTATTCCCGTGCCGGTCGTAAGATCGAACATTGCAGCCGACCGCACAGCAAGTACGAACCATGGCTATGCTTTCGCTCCTTACTTAGACCCCCAAAATGGCGGATCGGGCCAAAATCCTTTCCACGCCCACCCCCGTGACATCACGCTCCAAAGCCCTATTAAGCTGTGCGTGAAGCTGTTGTACTTTGAGCCGCCTATGCTGTTAACTCTCAATTGTTAATTACTACTTGCTCAATGGAATAAGCTTATAGCAGGGATTTAAGGGTTTGATGGAAGCGTTCAATGGCACTCTGACTCTGGATGAGGAGTGACTGGGCATGTTTTACCTGAAGCTGTTCCAAAATCTCACTAAACATGGGGAAGGAAGTCTGTTCTTTGATCATTCTTGAGAATGCCGAAAACAGACATAAACTGGGTCAGTGCTTAAAACCGAGCCGACAGGCTTGCAGATGACTCCGGCAAGACCAGAGGTGGAGGTTTGTGCATTTATATTAACAATGCTTGGTGCATGAACTCCACTACTACTGAGAGTCACTGCTCACCTAATGCGGAGTTTTTAATGGTCAAATGCAGACCTTATTATCTCCCCAGAGAACTCACTTCGATCATACTCACTGCCGTGTATATACCCCCCGACGCTAATGCTAGGTTGGCCATGAAAGAACTTTCTGCAGCCATTAACAAACACCAGAATAAACACCCCGAGGCTGCTTTTATTGTTGCTGGCGACTTCAACCACACCAACTTAAAGACAGTCCTCCCCAGATTCCACCAACATGTCTCCTGCCACACCAGAGGAGACAAGACTTTAGACCATGTGTATTCCAACCTGGCTGGAGCCTACAAAGCCACACCCCTTCCCCACATTGGACAATCGGACCATCTCTCCCTGTTCCTCACACCTAGGTATTCACCACTCATCCAATGTGTGAAACCTGCTGTGAGGACAATTAAAGTGTGGCCTGAGGGGACAGACGCAGTGCTCCAGGACAGATTTAAAAACACAGACTGGAATATGTTCACCCACACAGACCTGGACCAGTACGCCTCATCTGTACTGGATTACATCTCCGAAACCACAGACAGTGTCACCACCCAGAAACGGATCACCATGTACCCCAACCAGAAGCCTTGGATGAACCGGGATGTTCGTCTCCTCCTGAAGGCCCGCAACACCGCCTTAGGTCAGGAGATGCACACGCCTACAGTACAGCCAGGGCTAATCTAAAGAAGGGCATCAAAAAAGCCAAACACCATTACAAAAAGAAGGTAGAAGAACACTTCTCCAACTCCAACCCCCGACGCATGTGGCAAGGACTCCAGACCATTACAGACTACAGGACCACCAAACCCTCCCCCGCATCCTCTGATGTCTCCTTCCTCAACGAGCTCAACAACTTTTATGCTCGTTTTGAGCGAGGGAACCCCACAACCACAACCAAAGCAGACATGACGCCAGACCACCAACCTCTGACTCTCTCCCCCACCGATGTAGGAGCGGTGCTGAGCAGGATCAATGTCCACAAGGCTGCAGGCCCTGATGGCATCCCCGGGCGTGTTCTCAGAGCGTGTTCTGGGGAGCTTGCAGGAGTACTCACAGACATATTCAATCTGTCCTTGGCCCACGCTGTGGTACCGGCCTGCTTCAAATCCACCTCCATCGTCCCGATACCCAAAAACTCCAACCCATCTTGCCTCAATGATTACCGCCCAGTAGCACTCACCCCCATCATCACTAAGTGCTTAGAGCAGCTGGTCCTAGCACACTTCAAATCCTGTCTCCCCCCCACCCTGGACCCCCACCAATTTGCATACCGCCAGAACAGGAGCACAGAGGATGCAGTCTCCATCGCACTGCACTCTGTCCTCTCACACCTGGACAACAACAACACCTACGCCAGAATGCTGTTTATAGACTTCAGTTCAGCATTCAATACAATCCACCCCTCACAACTCATCAGGAAACTGACAGACCTGGGTATCAGTTCCATCATCTGCAAATGGTTACTGGACTTCCTGACCAACCGCCCCCAACATGTCCGGCTGGATAACCACTGCTCATCTACCATCACAATGAACACCGGTGTACCACAAGGCTGTGTGATGAGCCCTTTCCTCTACTCCCTCTTCACCCACGACTGCAGACCTGCTGATGGTTCCAACACCATCATTAAGTTTGCAGATGACACCACGGTGATTGGCCTCATCAGTGACAACGATGAGGCCGCCTACAGGGAGGAGGTGGATCATCTGGCTGAGTGGTGCGACAGAAACAACCTGCTGCTTAACACCGAGGAGACCAAGGAGCTCATCGTGGACTACAGGAGGAATGCTGACCCACATCCACCCATCCACATTAAGGGGACGGCTGTGGAGCGTGTGAGCAGCTTCAAGTTCCTGGGAGTCCACATCTCCGAGGATCTCACCTGGACGACCAACTGCTCCAAGCTGGTCAAGAAGGCTCACCAGCGCCTCTTCTTCTTGAGGACTCTGAGGAAGAACCACCTGTCCTCAGACATCCTGGTGAACTTCTATCGTTGCACCATCGAGAGCATCCTGACCAACTGTATAACAGTCTGGTACGGGAACTGCTCTGCCTCGGACCGGAAGGCGTTGCAGAGGGTCGTGAAAACTGCCCAGTGCATCGCCGGAGCACCACTTCCTGCCATAAAAGACATCTACAGGAAGCGGTGTCTGAAAAGGGCTGGGAAAATCATCAAAGACCCCAGTCACCCATCACATGGACTCTTCACCCTCCTGCCCTCTGGGAGGCGCCACAGGAGCCTCCGAACTAAGACCACCAGGTACCGGAACAGCTTCTTCCCCACAGCTGTCAGACTCCTGAACTCTGCCTCCTGACATCTGACCCACGTTAAACTCATGGACTGAACATATACACACCCACAATGGACAACTGTACCCTCAAACACACAATAATAACATGGACTGAACCACCACTCACAACCACTAGCACTTTATATAGCCTCTGTAGAAACTATCTATACCCTCACTTATCTTAACTGCACTACTGTATAGCTCTGTGTAAATAATCATTCTGTACATTCGATAATCTTTAATCCTACAACTTGCATAGTTCCCATTTCTGTATAGCTGTATATCTCAGATTCTGTAAAGTTATTTATTTCATATTCTGTATAGTTTTTCATATTTATATCCTGTTCATAATAATAATAATGGATTGGATTTATATAGCGCTTTTCAAGGCACCCAAAGCACTTTACAATACCACTATTCATTCACTCTCACATTCATACACTGGTGGAGGCAAGCTACAGTTGTAGCCACAGCTGCCCTGGGGCAGACTGACAGAAGCGAGGCTGCCATATCGCACCATCGGCCCCTCTGGCCAACACCAGTAGGCAAGTAGGGTAAAGTGTCTTGCCCAGGGACACAACAACCAGGACAGAGAGCCCGGGGATCGAACCGGTGACCTTCCGGTTACAGATGCGATTCCCAACCCCCTGAGCCACGGTCGCCCACAAGCCTCATAGCCTGTACATAGCTTGTACTCACTACAGCCTGTACATACTTATAGTTATAGAATATTCACAACATACTTCATACCGTGTACATTATAACATACCATAATAGACCCATTTCTGTAATATACTCACATATCTATATTATTGCTAATATATATTGTAATATATCTATATCATTAAAGCACTTCTGGATGGATGCAAACTGCATTTCGTTGCCCTGTACCTGTGCATGTGCAATGACAATAAAGTTGAATTCTATTCTATTCTATTCTAAAAGTCTCCAAATTACCACGACATTCATGCCCCTGATGAGTGTATGCAAACTTGACCATAACTATGTCTACAAATTCTGAAAAGAAGTCTTGGCATGATGAGCTCTTGTCTATCTTTATGATTTCAGTAAGAAATAATTACAAGAACTTCCTTAACTTCAAAGTTTTGTGCAAAATTTTAAAGGATAAATAGAAGACTTTATCTTTAATGTAAACTGCATGCTTTAAAATGAGTTGCATTGTAATTGGATTCACTTAAAACTACTTATTTTGAATAATATTGAAATCTCGCTATGCAGTTTAATTTTTTGACAAGCAAATTTTTTGATGTCGACATGCAGCACCCTCTATTTGTGTTTCTGTTTTACTCAATTTTTTCATTTGTCTTTAGGTGTAGTACTTTTCTTTATTATTTATACACAAAATATCTACAGTTTCAAAAGATCATGCAGCAGGTAAAGGTATAATAACATCCCTGTAACTATTTAAGCGGCACAGAAAAACAGACTGAGGTCTTTTTTTTCTTCACACATTTTCCAGGAAATTGTTTTTGTAAATTCTTAAAGATTATGAATAAAGAGAAAAAAATAAGGAATTCACAGGTATCATTGGTGCTTTAACCCATAATACATGAATAAGAAGACCAGGCACAAAAAAGCATTTCACATTTATTTATTTGCAAACAGTATAGATAGATAGATAGATGGATAGATATAGTTTTTTCATTAAACATTTCTTAATGGAAACTTTAAATGTTTGCAGCATTAGCTTTAGAAAAATAGCTCATTGTGTCCTCTACTCTCACTGTTGTTCCTGAACTGAAGTGAGGACACACAGCAGCAGCTGGTTTCTCACAAATACTTCTTTCACGTGCTTTGCATGATTGATCAAACCAATACATTGGCCCCATCCTCGCACAGTCCTCTCCATCAGAATCTTCCCCAGTCCAATCATCTGGCTCATGAAAGAACCAGAATGTCAACCTAATCGATTAAGAACAGAAAGAACAGCAACAGTGAAAGCTGGTAACTTTGATTGTGAAAATGAATAAAAAAAATTTCAGAATTTGTTCAATTTTTTAATATGCCACTACTGCATGTCATGAAACGTGTCTCTTCTTTCCCACTGTTTGTGTTCCCCCCCCCCCTGTCTCTCTGCCCTTCTTCTCTCTCTTCTTTTCTCTCCTCTCTTTTCTCCTACCTCCTCACTGTCACTGGCGGATAGAGGAGGTGGCTGATATCCAGAAATCCTACTAGTGGCTGGATAAAGCTGGACTGAAAGACAGCACAGAGGCACTAATCATAGCAGCACAGGAACAAGCTCTGAGCACAAGATCCATAGAGGCTGGGGTCTACCAAACCAGGGCTGGAAAGTCCCAAGGTCAAAATGGGAGACGCCCCCTAGGATGGTCGAGAAGGCAAGTGGCTCCAAGTGGAGATCCAGAAGAGCGCAGTCCTAGGATCAGCTAAGATACTGGGCATGACCCTCAAGCTCCCAGGCCTCTGGTAGAGGAACTGAGGTCGAAGGATAGACTGCCCGCATGGGCGAGTGGGGATTTTTAAAAAATATATATAATACATATAATATAATATAATATATAATACATTTTTTGAGTAATTTTGCACTTTTTTGTTTACTACATAATTTCATATGTGTTCATTCATAGTTTTGATCTCTTCAGTGAGAATCTACAATGTAAATCGTCATGAAAATAAAGAAAAAACATTAAATGAGAAGGTGTGTCCAAACTTTTGACTGTTTGTGTATGTAATATAATGTAATTGGATTTAATTAAACCTTTCATTCAGCGGTGAGCCATCCACCCACAACCATCTGCCCTCTTCTGCTGAGTCTGTCAGTCCGATCCAGAAATAAATAACAGGGGTTATTTGTTGAATGGTTGTCCTCAAGAAACTCTAAACAGGAACATTTGATTAAATTACTTTGTGAAACTTCCCATCTTTGGATGAAATATGAGTTTGAGATCATGAACCTGCATAAATGTTTTATACCTGCTCCTCACTGCTGTCTATCTTAACCAGGTCTCCTCCTTGAGTTCTACATACAGTTCTGCTTGCATCCCAGGATGATTTTCTTGTGGAGAAAAAATAGCAATTTTCTCCATGTTGCTTCCAGCCATCTTCACATTCATAACATGGATCATCTTTGAGGGGAATACATTAAAGACTTCAGTCATGTGGAAGAAAACATGTTCATTTTTATGTATTAGGACAGCAGTCTCCAACCTTTTTTGCGCCACGGACCAGTTTATGCCCGACAATATTTTCATGGACCGGCCTTTAAGGTGTTGCGGATAAATACAACAAAATAAAACTAGTACCGGTACCGAAAAAAAGAAGATTTATTCATAACACACGTGAAAAGACCCAGGAAAACCGAGTAAACGATAAAAACGATAACAAAATAACGCTGAAGACCGATAAAAACCCTGAAAACTATACATTTCACACCTGAGCCTCAACTCTCGCGGCCCGGTACCGGTCCGAGGCCCGGGGTTGGGGACTGCTGTATTAGGAGACTGGCCTGCAGTTGAAATCTAACATACTGATTCTGTCAGTCCATCATTGTTTCTTTAATCAGAGGATTAACAAAAACATTTCAGTGGCAAAATATAAAACTTACTCGTAGTTATTTCAGAAGGTTGTGGGGTTGTAGTCGGTATCATGGTGTATGATTGTGTTACTGGTATGGATAAGAGATAAAAACATTTTTGTAAAAATTTCAGCAACATCATCTATTTTTTTTATTTGGCTGCAAGACAATTCTCCTTTTATCCCGTTTCCTTAATCAGAGGATAAAACAATGTGTCAAAAACAAAACAAAATCTAAAACTTACTGGTGGTTATTTCAGTAGGTTGTGGGGTTGTAGGCTGTATTATGTTGCACGGTTGTGTTACTGTTTTGAAAAAGAAATTAAAAAATAATTGATTTTCATTAAGTTTTCAGCATGCTGCTCCTTGGGTCCTGAAGCTATATATTTTTATATATTATATATAATTTCATATTTTTATTTATTTGCTTATTAAATCTCTTTTGGCAATTCATAACGTACTAATTTTTACTTCAGGCTCTGGACATGTGGGCTGCACTGTACTACATGGTTTGATTTCAGGCAGTCTCTCTAAAAAAACAATACAAAGAGAAAGATTAGGATTAAAAAAAAAGAATAGCAATTATTCATCAAATGTTTCCTGCTTAAAATCTTAGGAAAAAACAATAAGCAAAATTTAATAATATTATATGTGTTACGTGATTAAATGAAAGAGTTTAGTATAAAATTATATTACTGGAGTCTTATATTCTTACCTGTGACATCGGCTTTTATGGTTTTCTGCTTCAGTTCAAGATTTATGAGATTTTCCCTGGTTTTCAAAAGCTCAAACACTTATTAAAAAAATAAAATAAGAAAAAATTAAAATAGTCAGTAATATTTTTGGTTTCACTTAATCTCTATGAAGTGTATTTGCATTTGTATCTGTAGAGTCTATAGCCAATGAGAAGATCTTCGTTACCAGAACCTTTCTGATGTCATTGTGAAATGAATGCATAGCGCGACCACTTATAAAGTGTTTTATGATTTAACTGAAAAGTAAAACAATGCTTTTAAATGCTTTCTTTTTAATTGAATATAATTTCATTAAAAATCATAATAAAATCATAAAATCATAATTAATCTGCAAGTAATCAACTAATATATAGATATGTGTATCACAATAAAATAAAGCATTAAAAAGCATAGTTCCACCTCAGAGTAAAACACATTGATGAATGACTTTGCCATTCATCCAATTATTTATTATGTCATTACTCAAATTATGACATGTTATGAATTTATATCAGGTTTTCTTAACCATAATAAATCAATAATTGACTGCTATAAACTGACTGCATGTGTTGCATAAGACAGAAGCAAGGACTCGACACTGAGTGTTATAGGAAAGCAGGTGATAATATAGCTCACTGACCTTTGTTAAGAGCTAAAATACTTTCAAAAATTCTTTTTATATTTAGTTAAAGTAGTGGACAGATTTGTTCTGAAGCCTGTTAGAACTTTAAAATATAAGTATTTCATATGATGCAGATGAATTAAAAGGTCATAAGTTGAGTTTCTTTTAAAAAAATTTAATATAAACATTCTGATTCTCATTTAATTTATGATAAATCAGACGCTTATTTAAGTAAAGACATATATATAAAACTACAAACTCACAGAGATAAGTTACCACGAGAGCCGATACCAGGAGAACACAGACAACCAGCACGGCCACTCTGAGCTTTAACGCATTGTTTGATTTTGCATGTTGAGAGTGAAGAGCTTCACCTGATTCAGAGGAGACAGAAAGTGAACACACGAGTACATAAACGTTTAATAAATAGTTCAAACTCTAGTGCAGTTGAGGACAGATGTAAAGATATTTCACCGCTTAATATAATTTCACTGTTTGTCTACTATATAAGTTTAAAACAGGTGAGAACCACAGCTGGATTAGACCAATGGGAAACATGACACACTGTATATTAGACAGCAAAATGGCTGACAAATTTTTTTCTTCATAAATTTCTTCATAAGGTTTTTCATAATTTCATGTGACAAAGCCCTGCTTGAGATATTTTAACTATAAGAGTATTGTTTAATTTCAGGAGCTGTTACATTCTATGAAAACAGCATTGTTCACAAAAAGTGTAGCTTTTTCTCCTCCCTGTTGATTTACCACCACATTCTTACCTTCTATGTATTTCTGTGGACGGCTCATCATGCTGAAGCTTCAAGCTCCTGACTTCAGAGTTAGTCCACCTGTGTTTCACAATAAAAAAACAAAAAGAAACTGGTGCTTATTATTTAATCAATTCCTTCAATATTTACTGAAAATTTAGCATCAAGATTCACCTCTGCGACCCTCACCTCAGGCTTTTCAAAAAGAAGTGAGGCACTTTTCACAGTTCTCTGTTAAAAAAAACCTAACTTCCTGATGACTTGAAAGGATGGGAGGGTCGCAGCTTATCTATTTCAAGACAAATTCAAACAGATACTAGAGTAGAAAAAAAATATTACCGTCAATGACGCTTCTCAAACAGCAGTTAAAAAACCTGCTTAAAAGTAATGAGCTGTACAAAAACTCATTTCAAACATTTGTTTAGCTACAAGTATTAGAAATATTATCATTAACACATCAATAGTTGTGTTTATTTACCTTAAATACAACATTAAAATGTAAAAAACAAAGTGGAACAGAAGACCAGTTACTGTATATTTAACAATAAGAACAAATGTTATATTAGGAACTTTTAAGCCTTTCATGCAGAATGGCTTAAATTGTTGGATATTAGTGTAATATAAGATGCTAAACATTTTCTTGTGCATGAAACAAGTTGTGTTTGGATTTTTGACAGAAATTTTGAATTTTAGTTTTTCAAAATACTCTTTCAAATGTTTTTGAAAACATAATTTGTCATGCTTGTTTACTATTTTATCCTATCCTCTCCTATTTATTCCTAACACAGTGTAGCTTTGTTCAGCTACAAGGACATTACATATGTTTGTCAATTATAGCGATTTCTCTCACTGCACTTTATCTGCACTCCATGTTTCAAAAACAATTTAATTTGTCTTTCATTTAAAATTATAAAGCTAATTATTTTCAGTATCATCGAGGTCACCTAAGCTCTGCTGGTCCATTTTTAGTTAATATGATTTAATAAAGGCAAGATCTCAAATGTTAATTTAAATAACTTGCTCATCTGTGCCATCTGTTTTCATCTATTTTTAGGAGCTTTGAATGTTTTATTAATGTGCATTTGAATCTTAATTTTTCTTCTTCTTTTTTAATAGATAATAGTTTTAGACACACCACATCATTAATTTCATTAAAAAATTCACAGTGTTCACTGTAACATCTCAAACTGCACATCTACGGCTCACAGTAATAACCATGACTTTTCTGGCAGTTGTTTGCATATAAAATTCACAACATATTGTTTCCATTTATTTTAGGATATTTTATTTTTTTATTAAACATTTTTGGAAGGAAGCTCGACATGTTTTTGGTGTTAGCTTAATAAAAGTAGCCTCACTGCACCCTCTGTTCAACTTATTTTATAGTTTGAACTGACTTTTAGACACATACAGATTTATGTCCAATCACTGCTGGTTTCCTACAAATACTTTTATGAGGTGTTTTGCAGGATCTATCACCATTATGTCTGGAGCATAAACGGATGTTTGTTTAGACTCCTTCTCTGTAATTGATCTTTCTTAGTTCATTTCAGTAATCCCTTTCTCCAAACCATCCCTCTGTCTTTTAGATCCCATTCCCACAAGACAGCTCAAAAATGTCCTATCATTAATTTAAGCTTCAATCTGAAATATGATCTATCTCTGTTAATGAGCTATGTACCATAGGTCTCTACGGTTGCAGTAATTAAACCATTACTTTAAAAGCAATGACTTAAACCAGCTATCTGGTTTAAGTTAATTATAGACCAAACCCCACCTTTCCTTTTATTTCAAAGAGTATTTGTAAAAAAAGCTAACTGATCTTCAACAGAAGAATGCTTTGTTTGAAGAGATCTCTGTGCAGTGTTTGAGACTATATAGACACACACCAACTACTTAAACTGCAGGAATGTCTTAACAATATACAGGCCTAGATAATCTCTAATTTCCTGCTTCTAAATTCATATATAACTGAGGTTAATCTGGAATGTATTACCTTGGTCTCCAGTAACACTGTGAAGACTAATGTGCACATTAATCAAATATTTAGGCTTAGACAGATTAGGCTTAAAACTTTTCTTTTGATAAAGCTTGTAGATAAGGCTGGATTAGGTGAGTTTGAACCCTCCCATACTTATGCTGCTATAGCCCTATAGGTTGCTGGGGGCTTTCAATGATTCACAATGTTTTTTTCTTCACTGTTATGTTTCTTCGCTCAAAAATCTGTCAAAAAATGTTTTAGTACGACTTTGGTAAACTACGAAGCTGCACTGCTTGATGGTTTGTCGGAGCATTACAGCTACCGTAGTCAGGAGCCTCGCGGCGTAATCTGGGTCCAAAACTCTGTCTATTTCAGGTCCCAAAGTCAAACAAACACTGAGAGGTAAAAACTGTCTGAATTCTTTCATCTATGATAAAATGATCAGCATTGCTGCTTTACGAGGTGTAACAATTAAGTTTAACATCCAGGCATCAATGAAAATAGAATTTATTAAATTTAACAGAGGTAACAGAAAGTTTGCTTGCTAGTTTCCTCCTAAACATGATATACCATGTTCTGACTGAGAGATTTCTGAAAAAATTAAAACGTACAGCTCTGCTATCACTTCCAGCATAAATGAAGACAGAAAACTAAACAGCAGTGACGTTTGTAGGGTTACTCAAGTTGGACTAGCTGGTATATAATGATGTGCTATGTGATTGCTAGCTACACAGCTATGTTAGCATAACAAACAGTGAAGCAGGAGGATGCTCCATCAGGAACCTCCAGATCTCAGGTTAGCCATTCTACACCGTTCAGCTCACTCCGGATTCACGTCAACCGTCCCCATGGCTTACTGCCTCCACCTGCAAGTAAGAAAAGTTATACAGTATACTCACCATCTACAGAGCTCCTCTCTACTACCTCCCTAACTCAGATGTCGTCTCTCCTCAATGTGACTGCTTAACTGCCACGTTCCAGTCTGCATCTCTGGGCCAATTCCCCCCTCAATCCACGTCCACCGAGCCATGTTAACTAGGCCTCACCAGGTCAAGTTCTGTGTTTTGTTGCCTTTGTTCTTATCACACTTTGAAGTTTTGAGTTTCACAAATGAACATTGTAAAATGTTCCACTGTCTCTGCTCTGGGTTCCTGCACTCGAGTCCAGTTTTTGTACCAGTCTTTTGGTTCTGTGAAACACAGAAGTTAACAGAACTAACTTACGTGACAAACCACTGACACTTCCCCAACATCTCTCTCCCCCTCTTTTGCAGTGACTTTGAGCACACCCACCTGAACCACAACCTACACCCCAGATTCCCCTTTAGCTCCCGGTTCATGTCCACCACTCCTAGAGTCTGATATCCACCATAGCTCACAGCTCATCTTTGGTATTC
The DNA here is from genome assembly GCF_965226115.1 of Aulonocara stuartgranti. NCBI lineage: Eukaryota > Metazoa > Chordata > Actinopteri > Cichliformes > Cichlidae > Aulonocara > Aulonocara stuartgranti. Next base: position 29,943,582 of record NC_138957.1, read on the forward strand.
TAAGCATTAAATCATTGTATGTAAATAAAGCATTGTTGTCATATTTAAATCAGTGCCTCCGACTGTATCTGCGTTTGGGTTCACTCTCTCGGCCTGGCCACACGCTGTACCATTCACATGCCCATTGGTGGCGCTTTAAGCAGTGGATAGGGATTAACACGGGTACCCTGACTGCAGACCCATATACAACAAACCTTGCTATCAGAACCAGCATGCATTTTTTGGCAGCTTGTTTATTGGATCACCCACATGGGCCAGCTTTCCCTCCCCATGTACATTGGTGAACATTGGCTACCCATGACACAGTTCCTGGTTCACCTTGGACCACTTATTATAAATAATAACCACTACAGACTGCGAACACCCCTCAAGAGGTGGAGATGATCTGACCCAGTTGTCTAGCCAAAACTTAGACCTTGTCAAACTTACTCAAATGCTTATGGTTGCCTATTTGTCTTGCTTCCTGCTTCTGTTGTTCAGCTTCTGTCTAATATATCCCGCCCTGGGTGCTCAAGGCAGGAGGTGAATTTCGCATTCATAAGGATGATGCTATAGGTTACGGCACTCCTTAGGAATGAGAGAAAGATTAGGTGAGCAACACTCAGCAGATTTAGAGACTGAGTTGGCAGGGAAGATTGTAAACAATTCGACAGGCAAAACAAACTTATACTTTTAGTTCTTTCTTCCGACCAGCTTATGTGTGGGTTGTCTTTATGTTAAGATGAGTGTGTTAATGGTTTGGTGGAGAGTCACAGTTGCTGATTTAGCTTTGTACTACACCAGAGTCAACAAGGAGCTCTTTTGGAAGGAGATAGTTGTAGGCAACGATAAGCAGGGCTTGACACTGATTGACATTTTTAGTTATATTTGTCTTGTAGGCTGTCTTAACCGTTTGAGTTAAAGTTTTGCATTTGTCACAGTTGTGAGCCATACCTTTGGGTACACAATAATTTTACAGCCTTACTGTAAACATTCCCCTCCTCCTTTAATTTATGGTAAATTAGATAGCTACATCAACCAAACAGGAAACGCAGCACACTGTGTATCAGACAACAACATGGTTGGTTGAAGAAACCACACGTCAACTTATCGCATAGTCTAAGAGTTAACCCCTCCTTTTTCTTGTTTGTTTCTTCTTTGTTGTACTAAATATTACCAAATACACTAAAAGGTTAAAAGATTCAATGTGGTCTAAGTTTTGTTTTAGCTTGGCTGCAGATAATATTGTTTCGGGGTATGCATCTCTGCATACCTGGAACAACTGCAAAAACTTTTGTTTTGCAGATTTGACAGCATCTCCCTGTTTTTCACCACACAAATGTTTGTAATGTCTGTGTAACTCTGTGAACCGCTCATCATGCAGAGGCTTCAACATCCTGACCTCAGTTAGTCCCGCTGTTGGTGCATCACAAAAACACTTTCTTCAAAAATGATTTATTATTTATTAACATCTAATGCTTTGACAGTCAGCAGAAAAACATCTGTTCTTACTGTCTTATTGTATCTATCTATCTATCTATCTATCTATCTATCTATCTATCTATCTATCTATCTATCTATCTATCTATCTATCTATCTATTCACAAAAAATCATCTGTCAGTCCATTTGTTTTTGTAATTATCACAGGATATAAACATTTTAAGTGGAAGCTGGAACTAAGAACTAAAGTCTGAAAATACTAAAGAAACACTTTAATATAAATTGAACTAATAGGTTCACTCTCTGTTCAAATAAAGGATAAACAAAATATATGTATTTTGATAAACAAAATATATGTATTTTGTTTATCCTTTATTCAGTAAGATGAATTCAGAACTTGGAAATGTGACACACAAAACAGAATAAGCAAGTGCAAACAATAATAATTGTTGTGTGTCACCAGATTCAATTACGCCAATGGTCCAAGTTTAATCCAATTGTGCAACATAAGAGTTTCCCAGTCTTACTGGTGAGAATGCTATTTACAATTTTTCACCTCACTTCAATCTTCTTATCTGTTTCTGTGATTTTCATAAGCTCAACCATGTGAAATTGAAATCCAGACAAATTCAAATTAGTAACTTTTAGTAACTGTTTATAAATTTGGAGTTTACCGAGGGACAATTTTTTTTAGTACTTTTTTAGTTTCTATTTTCATTCTGCCTCTAGTGCTAATTTTATTCACTAATAACATTTGCACAGGTTGTGTTTGCATTCAGGAAAATGGTACAAAGTATAATATTTGAAAAAACTGCATCTTAAAACCCGCCGCTATCCTCTGACATTTTGTGAATTCAGTCAGTTTTGATTGAATTCACTATATCCAACAAACGATTTGCTTTATAGAAAAAAAAGTAAATCATTTTATCTTCAGCATTTTCAGACATGTGTACCATCAACTCCAGTAAATTGAAAGTATAAAACTATAATAATAACAACAGGGCAAACCTTTAATTATAAATTAGGTCTTAACTAATGAGACTAACAACACTACAAGGAGGGGCTTGGCAAACATTGCCATGTAAACTCAGATAATAGTAGATATATATTTTTATCTTAATTTAGATGCTGGATTCATCTGTCTTGTAGCTTGTTTTTCTTTCTTTCTTTGGAATTAATTAAAACAAAGAAGTCATAAGCTGGCCATGATGTTTATGCACACAGTATTTCACAACTTTACCGTAAACATTCACTTCCTCTTATTTATGGTAAATCAGATAGCTGTGACAAACATAGCTGCATGAACCAAACAGGAAACAGAGCACACTGTGTACCAGACAACAACGTGGGTGACTGAGGAAACCACAAGTTAAATTATCACATAATCTAAGAATTAGCCACTCCTTTCCTTGTTTGTTTTTTCTTTGCTGTACTAAATGTTCAGATACACTGAACGCGATCTCAAGTTTTGTTTTAATTTGTCTGCGGATAATATGTTATCCCTGCATACCAGCAAAAAGCAATAACCTGCATCATTGTCCAGATTAGTGGTTGTTTGATGAACAGTCCATTTTGACTAAAGTGCCGTCTTCTTCAGCTGTCAGTTGATTTTTCACCACATGAATTTTATTACCTCCTGTGTTGCTCATCTTGGATGGCTCATCATGCCAGGCTTTGACATCCTGATATCAGAACTGGACAAAAACCTTTATTCTGTAGAATTCATGTTTTACTCAAGCTTTGACAAACCACAGAAAAAAAATCACTTTCTATTATTGCAGACAATTCTTTTGGTAGACAGATGAGCCTTAAGACTGACTTTAAATATATGTTAGTTTTAATATAAGGTTCTTTATGTAAAATAGCTTTCTAATAAATGTTAAACATGAAGATTTGACTTGAAGAACACTTTCTGTTTCCTTTCATTTGAAACGATGAAACTATAAATATAACTTTTAACATCACCAAGGTCACTGAAGATATGCTGGTCGACTTTTAGTCCAGAGCCAAATTTGGAAAAATCAACTTTCTGCACCTCTCTGTTCCATTTCTGTGTTTTTTGTCATTTTGAAATGTTAAGTGAACACTTACACCTTAAAACACATATTTTATAGATGTATTTTCCATGGATTGTGCAGTAGGAAAAAAAGTATAAGATTCAAGATCCTTTATTTGTCACATGCGTAGTTATACAAGTACAACATGCAGTGAAATGTGTCCAATAAAAGGCCGCGGGTCGGACTCGAACCAGCCACTCTCAGCTATGCGCCATACGATTGCATGCTCATCCATCTGAGCAAAACTTGCTCTCAGTTTGAGAAATTTCTCAAACTATATAATAAAATATTTGAACTGCCAACTGTGGTAGAATCAAATATAAATAGTAGACAGCAGAAATAAATAGCAATAATAAGAGACACACACATTAGAGAATGAGTTGCAAAGGGCTCATGAGTAAAGACTTGGTCTGAATAGAGTCCGCGTGTGAGTGGTCTGGGTTATGAGGGTCACAGACTTGCTCCTGTAACCCTTATCTCATCCTTTACTCAAACCATGGCTCAGATTAGTGAGGGTGGTGGGCAGGGTGGTGTATGGGAAAACAGTGTTTATTGACAGTCTGAATGGCACAGGGGAAGAAGCTGTTGGTGAGTCTGGAGGTGTAGGACCTGATTGACCTGAGGCACCGACCACAGGGCAGTGGGTCAAACAGGTGGTTGGCAGATTGCAAGGAGTCACCTGTGATGGGCCTGGTTTTCCTGTGACAGAAGGATCTGGTGATGGCGGTGCTAATTACCCTCAGCGCAGCCTTCCTGTTCTCAGTAGTGGCCCCTGAGTACCAAACACCCAGGCAGTAGGAGAGCATGCGCTCCACTAAGGAGCAGTTGAAGGCTAGCAGCTTCTGGTCCTGGTTATTCTTCTTCAGGACAGGGAGGAATCCAGCCGCTGCTGAGCCTTCTTTAAGCAACTGGCTATATGGCCTTTAACAAGAGGTGAAATTGCTCAATTTTGAATGGAATTTTTCAAATAAACCATTGATCTACAGTTGATCAGTTACACGTTTTTACAACTTCTCCATCCACCCATCCGCCTGTTCGTCCATCTGTCCGTCCAGGGGAACACCGAAGCTTTCTCAGGCTAGCCAACAGATATAATCTCCCCAGTGTGTCCTGGGTCTAACCACTGGCCTCCTCCAGGTAGGACATGCCCAGAATACCTCACCCAAGGGGTGTCCTGATCAGATGCCAGGAACACCTCAACTGTCTCCTTTTAATGAGAAGGAGTAGCAGCTCTATTCTGAGCCCACCTCGAATGTCTGATCTCCTCACCCCGTCTGTGAGGGAGAGGCCAGCCACCCTTCAGAGAAAGCTAATTTCTGCTGCTTATATCCACAATCTCATTCTTTCAGTCACTATCCAGAACTCGTGACTGTAGGTCAGCAGTGTCAGTGTCAGCATCACACCAGCTGTGACCACTCCCACTCCAAACTTCCCTCATTTGTGAAGAAGATCCCAAGAAACTCCTCCACATGGGGCAGTAACTTCTTCATGACCCAGAGTGGGTGCTCCACCCTTTTTCAGCTGAGGGCCACTCCTTCGGACCTACATGGCCAGACAACTCAGAATCCTGGAGCACCCTCGACAGGATACCTTGAGGCATGCGGTTGAATGTCTTTTTCAATTCCACAAACTGTATTTTGTGGACTTGAACAAGGCATTGAACCCTGTTTGGCAAACTCCCACACACTCTCACCCATGCTCATCCAGAGTTTGCGACCTGGAAGAAAAGCCCATTGTTCCTCTTAGATCTGAGGTTCAACTAATGGACAAACTCTTTCCAGTACCTGTGAGTAGACATCCTCAGGAGGCTCAGGAGTGTGCTCCTCTAAAGATGGAGCACACCTCTTCTTAAAGATGGGAACTAATACCCCAATTTGCCAGTCCAGTGGCACCACCCCAGATCTTTATGCGATATTGCAGAAGCATGTCAACCCAGACTGGTCTACAACATCTAGATCACAGGTGTCGAACTCCAGGCCTCGAAGGCCGGTGATCCAACGCAGCTGATTTAAATGGCTAAATTACCTCCTCATCATGTCTTAAAGTTCTCCAGAATCCTGGCAATGAACTAATCATTTGATTCAGGTGTATTGAAACAGGGTGATATCTAAAACCTGCAGGACACCGGACCTCAAGGCCTGGAGTTGGACACCCCTGATCTAGATCATTTCAGGAACTCAGGGGCTGTAGCTCATCCCCTTCATGGGGCCTGCCACAAAGAAGTTAGGTGGGGAAGTCAAAACCTCCCCACCTGCAGTATACATTGTGTGAGTAGAGCACTACTTTCCCCTCCTGAGTTGATTGAGTAATATTGAAGTCTGTTTATGTAGTTTAAGTTTCTTACAGGCAAAAGTTTCAGATGTCGACATGCAGCACATAATATTTATTCACATTTATTTTATTATACACGATACAGAATTTGTTTTTTCATTGAGCATAAATACATGAAAATACATGCTGACCTGAATTTTAGACACATACAAATATATGGTGTCCGACCACTGCTGATTTCTCACAAATACTTCTACGAGATCTTTTGCAGGAGTTATCATACCAATACACTGGCCCCATCCTACCACAGTCCTCTCCATCAGGATCTTTCCCTTTCCAATCATCTGGCTCAAAAAACCTCCAAAATGTCAAACTAAAGGATGAAAAACAGAAAGAATGTTAAGAGTCAAGTAAAGTAAGTAAGTAAAAGCTGAACTATGATTCTGGAAATGAACAAAAGTGTTTTTGTAATGTGTTCAGTCTTTTTTTACGCCACTATTGGATGTCATAAAATTTGTCTTCTCTTTCCCTGTGTTTGTGTTCTGTCCTGGTCTCTGTGTGTGTTTCCTCTCTTTCTTCACTTTCCACTTACCTCCTCACTCACTTTAATAAAATGCTACTGGGATTGTCTGATTTTTGCGGTCCCTTTTTTCCTCACAGTATAATGCACCTTAAGGTGACTATATATGTATATATTAGGGGTGCAACAATACTTGTATTGATATTGAACCGTTCGATACAGTGCTTTCGGTTCGGTATGCATATGTATCGAACAATACAAGACTTTTTATTTATTTTATCAACTTTTCTTTTGACGATGCTGTCTGTGTTGAGCGCTCAGTGGATCTGCGTTCGACTACTCCGCCTAGGCTGCACTGTCGAGTGCAGATCCACTGAGTGCAGCGCAAGCTAGCAAGACAGAAGCTAAGCTTGTTGCAACATGGCAACTGCCCCAACGCTATCCAAAATTGAACCTCCCCACCCTCATTCAGATCTGGCGTTTGGAACTATCTTGGTTTTCATGTGAAGCATGACCCTGATGGTAAGCGCATCATGGACAAAAGTAAAACAGTATGTCGGATGTACCACGCAATGCTCAATTGGTGGGAACTAGTGCGTTAGCGCAGTTAGCTTGTTAACGTGTTGACGCCGTCCAGCCCCATGCACGGGGCGATGCGCGGTAACTCGTTAACGGAGATTTGCGGCGTTATGGCGTTAATGTAATTTTAACGAGATTAACGCTGACAGCACTAGTGGGAACACAACGAATATGACTGCACATTTACGCCGAAAAAATATCGAACCGTATCGAACCGAACCGTGAATTCTGTGAATCGTTGCACCCCTAATATATACATATATATCAATACTTTGGAGTCACGGTTCAATATTTTTTCGATACAAAAAAATGTTCATGCCTTTTTAATTTGTCATTTATTAAAATTATAAATATATATTTTAACTCAAAAGTACAATTTTTAAATTTAATGTTGCTGAAAGAACAAAAATAATAAAAATAATTAAATCTATCTAATCGAGGAATCACTCATCTTTGGAAAAGAGAGTTTATTACAGAGAAATGTCTCTTTCCAAAATAAAAGCTATACTATACGCTTCTTCTGGGCTATATTCTCAGCAGCATATTAAACATATCAGGTCCCCATAAGGAGAATCATGTGCTAACGGCTGTCTAAATGACTCGGGTAAAATTTGTATCATGCGTGCTTGTTGTTTTTGTCTGCTTCAACTTGTCTGTGCACTAGGATGATGTTGGCGTTTATATAGATCGATAGATAGATAGATAGATAGATAGATAGATAGATAGATAGATAGATAGATAGATAGATAGATAGATAGATAGATAGATAGATAGATAGATAGATAGATAGATAGATAGATAGATAGATAGATAGATAGATAGATAGATAGATAGATAGATAGATCGATCGATCGATCGATAGATCGATAGATAGATATATATGTGTGTGTGTGTGTGTAATGTTGTATAATCTAATTCGATTGAATTAAACCTTTCATTTAGTGGGGAGCCATCCACCCACAACCATCTGCCCTCTTCTGCTAAGTCTGTCAGTCCGATCCAGAAAGGGATGTCATGTATCTCCATTTTCTGTTGAACATTTTTCCTCAAGAAATTCTAAACAGGAACATTTGATTAAATTATTTTGGGAATCTTTCAGTCCTGTGATACTGAAACATCAGGATGAGAACATGAACCTGCAGAAATGTTTTATACCTGCTCTTCTTCGCTGTCTATTTTAACCAGGTCTCCTCCTTTAGTTTTACATACAGTTCTGCTCTCATTCCAGGAGGATGAATTGGTGGAGAAGTAATAGCAATTTCCTCCATGTTCCTTCCAGTCATCCTCACATTTATAACATGGTTCATCTTTGAAGAGATTACAGGAAGATATTTCTTCAGGTGGAACAAATCATGTTTATGTTTGTGAGATTTGGAGGCAGAAGGAGGTGCCTCTGTGCTGCAGTTACAGTTTATCTTATCATTTCTGTCAGTCCATCAACTTTATTTCAATCACAGGATAAAAACATTGTCAAAGACAAAATCTAAAACTTACTCATGTTTACTTCAGGACGTTGTGAGGTTGTGGTTGTAGGCTTTATTGTGCTGTAAGGTTGTGTTACTGTTATGAAAAAGAAATTTAAAAAAGTTTACTCAATAAATTTTTCATCACAATCGTCTCTTTGTAGCAGGATGCTCTTTTGATCCTGTATATGTTTTTATTCCATCTCTTTCTGCAGATACAAGTCATGGCGAAAAGTTAATAACTTACTTATTTTCATTTCAGGCTGCAATGGACATGTGGGCGTCACTGTATTGCATGGTTTGATTTCAGCCAATTTCTCTGAAAAAAAATAAAACAAAAACAAAACAAACAAAAAAACAGAATAGAAAATGAATGTTGGGAAAGTAAAGTAAAAGTTTAGGAGAAATGTCGTGTTATGTGATTGAATTCCAGAGGTCATAAACAAAATTGAAAGTCCACAATTGCAGTGTAGGAGTCTCATTTTCTTACCCGTGACATGAATTTTTACAGTTTCCCGCTCCAGTTCAATTTTTCTGAGCATTTCCTTGGTTTTCAAAAGCTCAAACACTTAAATAAGAAAAAAAATGTAACTCAGTCAGTACTGTTTTTGGCTTCACTTAATCTCTGTAAAGAATATCTGCCTTTGATTTTCCAGAGTCAATAGCCAAGGAGAAGGTCTTGTTACTAGAACTGCTATTATTTCAGCAAACTTGTAGTCACGATTTTGTTCACACATGAGCAGGCTTTGGTAGCATGCAGGTAAACAATATACCCATATAAACAGAGAGTAGAGCAGGGGTGTCAAACTCAAATACACAGTGGGCCAAAATTCAAAACTGGAACAAAGTTGCGGGCTAACGTTAATATTTATTGAAAAAAAAAAAATCTTCCTCCAGATATAAGAATGAATCTTTTCTTATGGACTCAAACAAGTTTTGCTGAAAAACTGAATATGGAAAAGCAAAGCTTAATACTAAACAATATATATATTAGCTGTATAATACCAGTAGGCCAGCTCTAATAGTAATTTGGTATGGCTTCGCGGGCCAAATGTAATTAGGCTGCGGGCCAAATTTGGCCCGCGGGCCAGAGTTTGACACCTATGGAGTAGAGTAACTTGGCTGATTTTGGTTCAGCTTAAAATCTTCTTTTTTTTAATTGATGTGTTTATTTTTGTCTTGGACATCACTGATATGTGACAAAGAAGGTGTGAATTCCTTCAGATTTGGTCTGAGTGTGATAAAGAATATTTAACAAAACATCCTGTCAAAATTACATTCATGAGGTTGCACTAAAGCCGGTAATAAATTTCTGACATATTTTGATTATGTCATAACCTATTATAGATATGTTATAACACAATTTTCATCTTTTTTTAGTTATGAATTGATATTTCATTAACTGAATGCAGTATGAATCAAGTATTTTATTATATAACTGTATGGTAAAATCATATGTTTTAAATGTTATATAATTAGTATGTTTATGCTAATATTAAAAATTAATATAATTAATATGTTAAAATAAATGGCAAGTCAGACATTTAGTCAGACAACTTTCACTGATGGCTAGTGTGTTGCCTGAGACTCATGAAGAAGAATGTCTGAGTTGAAGTTAGATTATTTTTAACATGTCAATTACAAATAAAAATAACAAGTTAAATATGTTAACATAAATTACTATAAAAATAATTTAATGTAAAGTAAAACATTATGACTGACTATTTCTGACAGGTTTTAATAACTTTAATAAATACAAATTTGACTGTATATGTTGCTTCTGTAGCGCTACAGGAGCAAGAACTTGATGCTTATTGTGGAAATTAGGTGATAGTATAGTTCACTGGACATTATTAACAGCTAAATTACTGTTAAAAATGTTTTTATTTTAATTAAAATACAGGACAAATGTGTCCTGAAGCCTTTTAGAATTTTAAAATAAAAGTATGATGTAGATTAATTAAAAAGTCATAAATCACAATTTTATTGTAAAGATCCTGATTCTCATGTAAATTTATGATAAACCAGACACATGAAAAGCTACATAATGCTACATGAATAAAACTACAAACTCACAGAGATAAGTTACCACGAGAGCCGATACCAGGAGAACACAGACAACCAGCACGGCCACTCTGAGCTTTAACGCATTGTTTGATTTTGCATATTGAGAATCAAGAGCTTGACCTGATTTAGAGGAGACAGAAAGTGAACACACGAGTACATAAACATTTAATAAATAGTGCTAACTCAACGCAACGGGAATCTTGACACACTGTATATTAGACATCAACACACTTTCTTATTTTTTTCATAAATTGATAAAACCCTGAACACAGGCTTAAAATATTTTAGCTACATCGGGATCATTTTCCACTACATATCACATTGTATGAAAACAGCATTGTTCATACAAAGTGTAGATTTTTCTCCTCCCTATTGATTTACCACCACATTAATGTTCTTACCTTCTTTGTATTTCTGTGGACGGCTCATCATGCTGATGCTTCAAACTCCTGACCTCAGAGTTAGTCCACCTGTGTCTGAATCACAAAAACAAAACATCAAACTGGTGCTAATATGGAATCAGTTCCTTCTATATTTAAAAGAAAGATTAGCATCAAGATTCACCTCCGCGACCCTCACTTCAGGTTTTTCAAGTGAACCACAACACCTTTCACAGCTCTCTGTAAAAAAACCAACTTCCTGATAGGTAGGGAGGAGGGTCTTTCTACTGCTTACTTCAACTATTTTGAAACAAATAAATAATACGTCTTTGTACATTTATTAATACAGCAAGTTTGATAATAATACAGTAATTATTTTTAGTTTCTATGCCTGACGTTACATTAGTGTATTATGACATGCTAAAGGTTTTCTCTTGCGTGAGTCAAGTTTTATTTTGCTACACAGACTTGTAATTTTAGTTTTTTACAATAAACTACCAAATATTTTTTAAAACATGTTTCACTCTTGCTTGTTTAACACTATACAAACATTTCAGTAAGGACAGATCATTCAAAGGAATAAACATGATTCATTGATGAACAAAATATAGATAAATGTTTGGCGGTTTGCCCGTCTCAGCTGAACGGAACCCCAGCTGTGAAAGGGATTAGAGCAGGACCCGAGCCTATACGCTGATGGTGATGATGAAGGTGGCTTGAGAGATGAGAGGTGGAGATGGGGAGGAGGTGGGTTGCACAAAAGCATCTGCAAAGGAGAAAGACAGATGCGCAGTGAGATATAAAGTACGTGGCATGAGTGCTGATTGGCCTGGAAAAGGCCGGGATAAGGTGATTGGACTAGACCAGTGATGACACAAACAGCTTGACAGTGTGGCAAAGTGGAAGTGATAAAGCTTATATTTAGCTGGCATAATCAAACTTTATCAAAATTTATTTTATTGCATTCGTGTTGACTTGGTAAAGTAAAACTGTGAATACGTTTGCTTTAAAGGGTATTTTACAAGCTGAAGAATAAACTTTTGTTTGTATCTTTTCACATTGGATTTTACTGATTTGATTCTGATTCAGTTTTGACTCAGACAGTCAGAAATATTATAATTTTGATCATTTATCAGTACATATCCATATTTTTATATAAAAACAAAGCTGACACTTGTGAGACTTCATCAGAGGTGTGAGCATCACAGCAGACACCTTTGTGTCAACGTAACTGAGGAGAAAACAGAAAAACATGAAGGAGATTTTCCTGGCCTGTTTTTTTTTATAGCAGATAAAATGTTACTTAAAAATATTCTGCAGTTGTTAAAAAATGGAAGAAAACCATGAAACAACATATGAACATTACCTGATGCTGCTGAGAGCAAATTTACAGAGGTTTTGTTGGAGACCCAGCTAAGTATTTTGCAATTTGGTATAGTTTGTAAAAGTTTTCTTCATACTGAACAGCAGAAATTAGGCTTTCTTGTCAGAGGTCATTTTTGAAAAAAAAAAAAAACAACCCCTAAACAGTGGCCTACAGCGCTGTAAACAATGGTAGACTGGTGCGCAATAAGCAAGCAAATAATTCAGAAAACAGAGATTTGAGATGGGAAACTGTTCTTGAAGTACACTGAGAGAGAGAGGGAGAGGGAGAGAGAGAGAGGGCGAGAGAGAGAGAGCTGTGCAGGAAGTGCCATTTTATTGTGGTGAAAACAATAAAATCACAAAACAGACAAAGTAGGAAGTGTACTTTTCATCCTCTTTTGCTGCTGGTTCAGTGAATTCTGGTTGGAGAGTGACGAAACCTACAGCTTCAGAATCTGTGAGATGTCGGATTCCAAACACCCAACGGCATGTATATGTACGTGTCGTCGGGTGAACGGAGGGATGTGTTTGTGTCTGTGTTCACATCTTTGTGGAGAATCTGTTTACTTGCTCTCATTTGCTGTTTTAGCTGTTTGGTGGTTGTTGAAATGGTTTTGTGAGTTTTAACCTGAGATTCTGGGGTTTGTGGCAAAATACATTTATATTTAAAAATCGATTCAGGATTTAATGAATCAATATCACGTTATTTAAGCTAAAATTGATTTTAATCGGAAAATAAATTTTTTAAACCCACCCTTAGGCGCACCCCCTAGGGTTGTTGAGAATGACTTCCAGACAGATGGACAAACCGATGGTGACTAACCAACCGGACAAAGAACACGACCACAGTGATAGATGTAGCTATACCGAGTGATAGCAACATCAGGTAAAAGGAGCACAAGAGCTCAAGAAGTACCAAGGGCTGAGAGAAGAGCTTGAACTGTCTCTGTCCAGAAGAGCACAGGAGTCTCTCCCAGGCCTCTGGTAGAGGACCTGAGCTTGAAGGATAAAAGACCGCCTGCAGGGTGAGAGGGGATTTAAAAAAAATTGAAGCTGTAAACAGCGATGAGAGGGCCCCTGCACTACCAGACCCGCTTAGGTTGTTCTGTGCTGTGGTCGACTTGACTTGCAGCTTGGGTGTGCTGTGGGTCAGCAGAGTGAACACCTCTTATGCCCACTAGGTGGCAATGGAGAACACCCACTAACTGTGTGCCCTGATTTATATCATGCCTCAAACCACCAACTGAGCCAATTTTACACAGGTATCTGTACTGCTACCTAAGTAAAGAATGCCTGGTCTTTTGCCACCTCTGCATTTGCCAATGTTATGGGAATGTTCCCGACTAGCGGAGAGTGCAAAGGAACATTAGCAAAATAGCATGCTAACCCATTAATCTCTTTTAGTAGTACAGCCTTATGCTCCAGCTTAACACAACTAAAAGGAAGGGGGCACCATCTTGTGGCAGTATTATGCAATTGTGCTTTAATTCACAAAGAGGCAGACAATTTCTTCTTCTATGGCATTATGAAAGTAATAGTGGGTCAATGTAGTGTCCAGTCTGGCCTCAGTCTAACATAAAAAGAAGAAGAGAGAAAACTTTTCTTTTTTACAGACTGTGATCATGACCTCTTGTCAATTATACTGAAAGAGTTGAAGCCAGTGAAATAATAAACACAAATATGTTGCTAAACTGATGTATTTTAGTAAACATGTCATTTAATGTCCCTTCTCTGAACAGCTGCGTATACACCCACAGTAAATGAACAATGATGAGCCTGATTCCCTGAATGTGATTTTGTTAGATGTTATGAGAGTGTTTTTCTTACTTACTAAATTATTCTGTCATCATCCACTTTAGTTATCTTCTGTGGGCTTTCAGGTCCTTTGGTGTTGCTGAAATGACAAGTTCATTCAACTTATCAGGCATGCTTTAGCTGCTCCTTGTGTACCTTGCTCCCCCAGAGTACTAATATCATCTCTCCTTGTTTTCCCAGTGTGGATCCCTCCTTTGGCCACAAGAAGTGGATCCCTGTTCATCATTACCTCACCTGCTGCTGCAAGAGCTAGTTGCTTTTCTTGGGGTGGCTGTGGCTCAGGAGGTAGAGCAGCTCACCTACTAATCAGAAGGCTGGTGGGTTGATCCCTGTCTACAAGGCAATTATATTTGAGCAAGATACTAATTCCAGTGCATCCACCAGAGTGTGAATGTTAGAAAGCACTTACATAGAAACAGTATGAAAAAGCCTGTGCCTCCCCTAGTCCTGAAAATCACCATTTGTTCTCATTGCTGTTACCTGTAATCATTTTGTTAAATTACAACAACTTTAGAAACGAATCACGGTCAACATACAACGCATACAAATCAAATCAAATCACTTTTATTGTCACATCACATGTGCAGGTACATTGGTACAGCACATGTGAGTGAAATTCTTGTGTGCGAGCTTCACAAGCAACAGAGTTGTGCAAAATACAATAATGTAAACAAGCAAAATACAAGAATGGCTACATCTGAAACTAATAAATATATGTACAATATATAACATCTAATGTGAATTGCAGAAGCATCAAGTGAGGACTGATTTCTTTTTTGTGGATTATTTTTTAAGTATATATGTTTTTTTCCCTTATTTTTAACAGGCTTTAGGTGCATAAATGTAAACAGTCATTGTGCAGCATAAAAGAGGAACTTAGTGGCCAAAATACAATTGTTCACTATCTATGGAGCATGACTTAGCTTTTTCTTAACTTTTCAAAATGTATCAGTGTTTGTGAACAATGACCTGTATCGACCTTTAGCATTGTTGGTGGCTTTCCAGATGTACACACACATTCAAGACAAGCTGGATGATCGCTCTCATCTTTAGTCCAAAGGATGTGGGGTTCATGTTTTCCAAATATAACTTTAGATTTCAGTTTGTCTGATTATAGAACAGTTTTCTACTTTGCCTCAGTCAACTTTAAATGGGCTTTAACCCAAAGAAGATGGTGGTGTTTCTGGTTTCTGGATTATGGTGCCATCATCATGGCATCATCTCTACATGACAGAGCTTTGACCTGCATTTGCGGATAGCACAGTTAGCTGTTTTTACAGACAGTGATTTCTGGAAGGGTTCCTGAGTCCATGCATGGATATTCAGGTTTGCCACTTGTGAACAGAGTTTGTTCAAGATTGTCTGAATCGTTTGATTTATGTACTGTAGATAAGATATTGAAAATCTTCTCAATTTTTCACTGAGGAACTCTGAAATTGTTCAATTTGTAGACGGGTCATTGATGTGACATGGCAATTTCACTGTCTTACCAGATAAAAACGAAGCTTATACGTAAGTTCATTAAGGAAGATCTGTAGTCACACATCGATCTGCTTCCTGGATGTTTTGGATGCTTTGCATCACTTTCATGCTGTTAAGCTCACATCCAATCATCTTTCTGCCTGCCTTCTTCAGGCCAATCAGCCTCCACTTGGCATGCTTTAAATCTCACTGCTCATCTGTCACTCTCCCTTGCAGTCGCCTCCCTGGAACCCACCTCCTCTCCCATGTTACTCAGGCTCCATCCAAACCTCCATCTTCATCGCCATCACTAGCGTCTAGACTGTGGGAAGTACTTCCCTAATTCTTATCACCACTGGGATTCAATTTTGCTGTCATGGCCCATCTGAATCTAATCACCAAATAGTTTAATTAATTTCTGTATATCAATAAATCATGTTCAGTTGCTTCTAATGATCTCTGCTTATTTAAATGTTAGTTAATATTGTCCTCATTTAAAATGCTGCAAATGGTTCAAAATGTATGTTTTACATGGACGTGTTAAAAAAATACTTTATTTTTTAAAAACTTTGTGCCAAATACTTGGCCCTGTGTGAAAAATTCAGCCTTTGTCTCGTCAGTTCATTTTGTCCAGTCTCTTATTGTCGACTTGTGAACTCTGACTTTAACTGAGACCAGACAGGCCGGGATTTCTTTAGATGTTGTTCTGGCTTCTTTTGTGAGCTCCTGCATGAGTCGTTGATGTCTTCTTGGAGTAATTTTGGTAAGTTGGCCCCTAATTGAAAGATTCCCCACTGCTTTCTTCATTTGTGTATAATGACTCTGACTGTGGTCACTGGAGTCCCAAAGCCGAAGAAGTGGCTTTGTAACCATTTCCAGACTGACAGATGTCAATGGTTTTAAGTGATTTCTTGATTCAACAGGTCTGACAGCAATCAGTAACCACATTATTTTCAAATATTGAAAACACAATGACAAGAAGTCAGCAGACTGGAGGTGTTTATTTCCATCAAGCACAATAGTTTTTTCTAGATCAGTGTCATTCAAACTCTTCCAGGAAATAGTTTTTGCAAAAGCTTAAAAAAATAGAAAAAAACAAAATAAATGGTTGGAAACTGTTTCACAGAAAGCACGAGAACAGCGGCTCATAATAACAATGTGAATGAAGACAAAAGATATAAGACACGAAATATTATTCAAGTATATATCTGGCATGTAACTGGTGACCTGTTGAGGGCGTACTCCTCCGCTCACCTTCTGACACTTGGGACTACACCCCTCCCCCTCCTTCTCCCCCCACCAAAATGTTTAACCTGATTAAGCAGGTAAAGCAATTAGAAGGATAGGTTTTCCATGTTATATTATTCAACACTTCTCTTTAAGTTTGTCCTTGTAGTTTCTTTTAAGAGTTGGTGACATCAGAGTTGAAAAGTGTCATTTCACTATCTTTACCCTGTACTTAGATTGTTTTGTACGCTGAACTTGATGTAAACTGAATACAAACTGTCCAGTTAAGTTATTTCTTTGAGGTATAGTGCACCATTTATCAAACCAACACTTCAGGCCAGGAGCGCCACCTTTTACCTCCGTCCTGTCACAGACTTCCCCATCAGGATTTTCCTCATACCAGTTGCTGGTATGAGGAACCAGTTGTCTGGTTCTTTGTTGTTCCAGTAAATCACCCTAAGAGATAAAAACAAACAAACAATAATAGCTTCAGTAAAAACTGGTATTTTTAATTCCGGGAATAAAAAACTATTTTAATAACAGTGAAACTTATTTATTAGTGATGAGCTGCTCACCCACAACCATGCACCCTCTTTTGTAGTTAAGTGTTCTTTTCTAAACACTAATATAGACTTAAGTGTCACCTCAGCTGGTACAATCCAACTTTTATTATGCACAAGTATTGGTTAGCATTGCTGCCTCACAGCAATTTCAATTCCACCATTAGTACTTCACAGCACTAATGTACAGTAGTTTACAATTTCACAGATAGTGACAGAAGTTCATGTTACAGATAGAGACCATTGTGCATTAATGCATTCATCAGAACAAATGAAAAACCCATAGTGGTAGTATATCACTTTTATCCAGATCAGTAGATGTTTTAAGTGTGGAGACTGATTCATGCTGTTTTTATAATATACTGCAGGGGTGCAGGGGAAGGTAGGACTGAGTCCCCAGGAGGGGCAATTGCAAGCCTTGAATGAAAAGGTGTTTTTGTTTTTTTGCATTTTTTTAAAAATTTCTTGTAATATGTATCATAATTGAGACAAATGATGCAAAATGGTTATGCCCACCCTGCACTTGGACTCAGTCACCTACACAGAATAACTGCATTAGCAACTTTCTGTCAAAAGAAATGTGCGCAGACACAATGAACAGGTTAAGAATGATTTAGCTATAAGCAGAATCAGTGACACAATCGAAATAACTCAGCACAGCTTAACACCATCAAATCCTTTAATTTCAAAAAGAGCCAGAGAGAGTGAAGCAGCAGCAGGTCTGTCTCCAAATGATGTGACTCAAACTGAGATCATGTAGCACCAACCAAACGTTATTCCAAGCGATCCCTCATTCACCTGTAAGCTTATCAACACTAACACCAAATGACATTAAGCTTTATTGTATGTTGGCCCAGTGGTTCTTAACGGGTGTGCCATGAGGTAAGCAAGACATTTTGAGGAAGTAGGTGTTCTTCAGGGAGATGAAACAGCATTTTAAAATGCCACAATGAAAAAAAAAAAGAAAAATGTAGGGAGTCACATATATTGTCTATAACAATTTTTGTTGCTAGTTTTAATTAAATGTGAGCTGCAAGCCTACACTCTTGCCATGTTTTCATGTCTTGTGTGTGTGTGAATTGTCTTGTGTATTGACTTTCAAGTATCTTTCATGTCAGATGTGATTTTGTATTTGATGAGCGCGAAATCGTCTCTTCACAGACTTCCTGTGGCTGCAATAAAGTGCTGAAGTCAGAAGATGGCCAGTGCATTTGTGAGCTGACAGCACATATAAATTCTGTTTCTTTGGTAATTTAAAGCAGATCAGAAATGTTATTGATTTTAAATAAAGTTTATGAATAAAAGTGTTTAAACTCACAGAAGTAGAACGTCAAAAAGACAGCAGTTGCCAGGAGAACACAGACAACCACCACCGCCCCTATTTTTGTGGTGACCATTGACCCTCTGTTTACTTGTTCATGTTGAGGTTCAAAAACTTCGTCTGTTGAATATTTAGAGGAGACAGAGGGTGGAATAATTAAATAACACAAAATAGTGTAGCTGTGTACAGGTAAAAGGACTGTAATATGATCTAGTATTTATGAGTTATAGCATTTAAAGGTTGCAGGACCACAGCTGCAAAGAAACACTGACATGCTAAATAAGGGATAACTACATGTTGAATACATCACAAGCCCCAATCGTTCCTGTTTTTATCATTTTCTAAGTTACTTTAAACTTACAATTAAATGTCTGTCTTGGCATTTTCTCCTATCAATAAAGCTTAACAAAGTCTGAATGCTTATATTTTGCAAATGTGCAAAGTAAATATCATCATCTAGACTTGCAGCATGATGATAGATTTTAAGATATGTGCAGATGATCCTGTTTTTATTCCAGAATAAACATATTATGTTCAAACAGCTTTTATACAGAACAAAAGAAGAGTCGTCTTTACCTTCCCCCACATCGCTGTCTGAATGGCTCATCGTTTCAGGCTTAAAGATCCTGAGTTCAGCGTTAGTCCAGCTGTCTCTGAATAATAGAAGTACTTTAATAAAGATTTATGTTTTACTGAAGCTTTTGACAAAAGCAGAAAAACACAAGTACTTGGCGATATTTCTCCTGAAGCTATGTTTGCTCTTACCTCTCTTTAGAATGTTCAAAAGAAACACTGTACCTAATTTTCATGTTTCACAACTTTTTCATGAATCATAATAACAGGGAGGAGACTTTCACCACAGTCTACTTCCTCATATTTGAATAACACTTTTCACAAAATCCATTTTTATACATTTCATGGAAACTACTGTTCTTTTGTAAATTAATAAAAATAGCACAAGGACCACAGCCCTGCAGGCGCTGCAATCTTCTCCAGAGTTTGATTGCAGGACTCACAACCTTCATCTCTTTTCCCCTTCCTCTTTCCAGTTGTTCAGCACCAAGAGCTCAGACAAAAAACTGACATCACCAGGAATTAGGCAGAGAGCTACTAAATCCAAAATATAACCTCACAGTGGATAAGGAACAAAAAGAAAAAGTAGCCTTCAAAATAAAACAGGAAAAACTCAGAAGACAAAAACCATATAATCATTTTCCAGAGAGGACTCTCTTTTAACTTGTGGATTTTACATTTTAATCAACTATACATGCATGCATGGTTGATAACCCACTATCTTCTTCAGGTCATCTTCTACCTTTACTGGTCTTGTGGTCTCAGCGAAAGCTCAAGAGAGACAGAGTATTCTGAACTCTTGTCTTTCCTCTTTCACTACTAGCTGTCAATCTCACTCACACTGCATCCTGTAGTCATGAAGTCACAACTGCTCTCCAAAGTTTTCTTTTTACCATTACATTGTTGTCTGCGTATGACAACAATGAACTTGAGTGACATCCCATTTTCATCTGAAAGGTGTTTTATTGAGTTCAGGTCAAGACTCTGTCAGTCTTCCACACCAAACTCACTTATAAATGTCTATATGGACCTTGCTTTGTGCACTGGCAGCAGTCATGTTGGAACAGGAAGGGCCAGCCACAAACTCTTCCCACAAAGAGCATTAAATTGTACAAAATATCTTGGTATGCTGAAACGTTAAGAGTTCCTTTCACTAGAACTAAGGGCCCGGGCCCAGCTCCTGAAAAAACAATCCCATTAATGTACAAACTGTAGCTGCTGCCTCTGTCCTCTAGATGGAGCTTTAATAACTGAATCAAGACCATCTGCTGGATTAAAATAGGAGGCTAGAGGCAGAGATAAGGTGCAGACTAACCAGGCTTTTATTCACCAAGATTAACAGAAAGCAAAACATAAGAAAAACTAAAACAATACAGCACAGAGATGTAGCAGGACAGTTATCCAAAGTGTAAGTCACTTGTTTTCCAGCCATAGGACCTGAGCACCTTGCAGTCATTGTTTAAACCATGAACTTCTCTGTACACCAAAGTATTCAAGAGTCAAATGTAACGCAGAGAGAACAATGATCCCAGGAACAGCAGCAAATCTGCAAAACAATTCTGAAAAGGAAAATAGTCAACATGTTGCAATGGCCCAGCCAAACTACACACTTCAGCAGGGCCGTGCAGAGAGGTTTAAAGGGGCGGGTGCTCAAAGTTAAAAAGGGGCACATTGAACCAGGCTGAATAACAACAACACACATTCATCAAGAATCTAATATGGGCAACAAGGCAAAGCAAACGTAGCCAATGTTTTAGCTGTTAAGGGGTTGCTGCTGATAGTGCTGGAGGGCAGGGCTGTGTTGATCTGAGACTGTAGACAGTAAAAAGTCCATAGGAGAGATGGTAGCTGATTAAACAAGTATCATGAGATAATAACAAAATGCAAAGATTGGTGACAGCGCTTGGAACCATAAGGCAACAAAAAACTGTGAGAAATAAATTAGGCTCTGCCTGTGATTCACTCTTTGCTTCTCTTCTTCCTTCCATCCCATCATTTCATATATCACTCTCCACTTGCTGTCTATGTGAGAACAAGGCACAACTTGCTATTGCGATAAACTATAATTTAATTATCCACACTTAACAACTCTTGCACTTAATCTATAATAAAATGATGACAGAAAAATGTTATAGCACTGCCTTTAGTAGCCTCACACAGCTCCTGCTGTTTCCTCCTCATGTCCTTACCAGGCATGTCTGGACAATGTTATATCATGAGTAATATTTTTTTTTAAAAAATCCATCTAAATAAAACACACACATGCACGCACACACAGGGACATTTTAGACCTTCTTCAGAATACTGTATATACTATGGGCATCATGGTGCTGATCCAGAATCTTTTTTTTATTATTATTTATTACTAGAGCTACAATAATAAAGCAATGAGGAGGGGGAAGTAATAAATATGAAATAATGTATTTATGATGATTCCATTTGTTTCACACAAAGCTTATTACATATTTAAACTGTAGAGATACAATAATTTTACTGCTGTAAAATTCAAATTTTGTCTTATTTAAAATATAAATCTAATATAATCTGCTTCTTAATGTATGTTCTTTAAAATACAGCGTGTGTTTTTAATATATTATAATTATAATAATGCATAATTATGTGGACATGCATATTAGATCATTTTTTAGTGAAATATAATCCCTCCAGAAAGGCCGGAAAAGCCCGGAAACTTACTTTAAAACTAAATATGCTCCTAAAACAGTGACAGAGCTACAGACCCATGACAGCCTTACACAGGTAGCCAGCAGCTATGACCAGCACTACTTGTGCAGTTAATAAAAGGACAGGTAATGTTTGTCGCGCTGTTGCACACACAGCACGCTCGTTTGTTTCAGTTCATCAGTTGCAACAAGACAACTTACCAACGTGTACGTAATAAGCTAATACTCCTGTGTGCTACACACTACAGTGTACGCTGTACACCTACTTACTGGTTTTGTCGCATCAGTCTGTGTCTCTGAGTTAACTTGTGTTTCTCCTACAGCTCCGTGTGGTGTTATCTGTTTAAGTATATCCGGTTTTATGGTGGAAGTGTTTTGGGTACCGGAAGTGAGAAAATAAAGGTTGAAGTTGTTTGCTCTACAAGGTGTCGTCTCTTTCCCTACCGAAAACCACGACATGGTGTCAGAAGTGGGATCGTTGTAAGTGCCTTATCATCGGGGAGTGACAGCAAGCGACTTTGGGAGTGGTAAAGAGTTTTCTCGAGACGAAAGATGTCGGACGAAGAAGCGGGAGCTAGCGCAACAGTTATGCGGCCTCGCACGCCACCGCTCCACCAGCGAGCTAACGGCGGCTACAATGCTAACGCTAACCTACCGCCGAATGCCACTTTCACCATCCAGCCCCCCGAGATGTTCGATTTCTCGAAGCCACAGCATTGGGAAAAATGGATACGGAGGTTTGAAAGGTTTCGACTCGCAAGCAACCTACACCTTAGCTCCGAGGCTAACCAGGTGAACACTCTCATCTACTGCATGGGGGATGAAGCAGATGATATCCTCCGAGGACAAGCGTTATCTGACATACAGAGACAGCAGTATCAAGCAGTAAGAGACACTTTGGAGATGTACTTTGTTCCCAGGAAAAACATTATCTATGAGAGAGCCCGCTTTAATCAGAGAACACAGCAAGCTAATGAGACTGTAGACTCGTTTGCCACTGCACTTTGCGCTTTAGCTGAAAACTGCAGTTATGGTGCGCTGCACGATGAGTTAATAAGAGATCGCCTCGTCGTGGGTCTGAAGGACATCAGCCTAGCGGAGAGACTTCAAATGGACAAAGATTTGACGTTAGAGAAAGCGGTTAACCAAGCCAGGCAGTCAGAAGCCATCAAGAAGCAGCAGTCGGACATCAGAGGGGAAAATAAAATGGAAATAGATGCTGTGTCAGCTAAGCACAAGGAACAAAGGCATTCAACGTTCAAACCCCGTGGAGATCGCAAATACACATCAAAGGACAAAACATCTAATGGGAGATCATGCTACAGGTGTGGGAAAACCCCTGCACATGGTAAAGAAAGCGATGTTACACCCGTGTTTCTTGGTTCTGTAGACGTAGGCTCAGATCCTTGGTATGCAGATCTCACTATCAGAAACCACAAGGTCAGATTTAAGATAGACACAGGAGCTGACGTATCTGTTATCCCTGCCCAGACGTTTTACAGCATAAACCAGAACGAGACAGGGTTATGCAAACCAGATAGACCGTTGTTTGGTCCGAGTGGTTCCCCACTTGACGTGTTGGGTATGAGCAGAGAAACACTTTGCAAAGGTGAACAGGGAATACAGGAAAATGTGTACATTATCAAAGATTTGCACGTAGCACTGTTAAGCAGGCCGGCAAGCGTCAAGCTGAACCTAGTGTGTAGAGCCGACAGTATCGACATGAATGTGCTGCACGGAAAATACCCGAAACTGTGTCAGGGTTTAGGCTTAATGCAACAACCTTATTCAATCAAGTTGAAGCCTGAGGCTGTGCCTTTTTCCCTGGCCACACCAAGACGGGTCCCCATCCCTTTGTTAGGAAAGGTGAAACGGGAACTGGAAAGAATGGAGTCCATGGGAGTAATCAGCAGAGTTGAAGAACCAACAGAATGGTGTGCAGGTATGGTCCCAGTGCCAACAAAAAACGACTCTGTGCGTATTTGTGTTGACCTCACTCACCTCAATGAAGTAGTGTGCAGAGAAAAGTACATCCTGCCTTCGGTTGAACAGACTCTAGGTTCTCTGGCGGGAGCTAAAGTCTTCAGCAAGTTGGATGCAAACAGAGGCTTCTGGCAGGTCCCATTGTCACCAGAGTCAGCACACTACACGACATTCATTACACCCTTTGGGCGCTTCTACTTCAACAGACTTCCTTTTGGAATAGCGTCTGCCCCAGAACATTTTCAGCGTAGAATGTCAGTAATCCTTAATGGGCTGCCAGGCGTGGTCTGTCACATGGATGATATTCTCATTTGGGGACAGGATCAGCAGGAGCACAACGCCAGACTGCACACAGTGCTCAATAAACTACAAGAGGCCGGTGTCACACTAAACCTGGAGAAATGTGACCTGAGCAAA
Organism: Aulonocara stuartgranti; assembly: GCF_965226115.1. Taxonomy (NCBI): domain Eukaryota; kingdom Metazoa; phylum Chordata; class Actinopteri; order Cichliformes; family Cichlidae; genus Aulonocara; species Aulonocara stuartgranti. The sequence goes on from NC_138957.1 coordinate 29,967,742, forward strand.
CAGGAAGTGAAGTTTCTTGGACACATCTTGTCTGCGGACGGAGTACAGCCAGACCCAGACAAAATTAGAGCAATTTCAGAAATGAAAGAGCCATCAAATGTCAGTGAAATGCACAGCTTTCTTGGGATGGTAAACCAATTAGGCAAATTTATCCCAGGACTTGCTGAAAAAGATAAGCCCCTAAGAGACCTGCTCTCGAAGAAAAATCAGTAGGTTTGGAGCTGCGCACAGCAAAAAGCATTCAGGCAGCTGAAAGGCGATCTGACGTCAACTCCCATTCTTGCACTCTATGACCCAAACAAAGAGTTAAAACTGTCTGCAGATGCTTCCTCCTATGGACTGGGAGCAGTCCTATTTCAAAAAGAGGGAGAGCAATGGAGACCTGTTGCATATGCGTCTCGTTCTTTAACGGAAACAGAACAGAGGTATGCACAGGTGGAGAAGGAGGCGCTTGGACTAACATGGGGTTGTGAAAGATTCAAAGATTTCCTCATCGGGAGACACTTCTCCTTAGAGACTGACCACAAGCCACTCATCAGCCTGTTAGGCCAGCAAGCCCTAACCGAGCTTCCACCCAGGATCCAACGATTCCGCCTAAGGCTTATGAGGTACAGCTACACCATCTCACACACTCCTGGTAAAGCACTCCATACGGCAGATGCGTTGTCACGTGCACCTGTTAACCAAGACCCTGATTCAAAAGCTACAGCTGAATTTCTGGAAGACACAAATATTTATGTGGATGAAATTGTCAAATGCATGCCTGCTACCTCGACATACATCACACAGGTAAAAGAACAGCTAAAAACCGACAGCATATGTTCAGAGGTCATGACTTTTTGTCAGAGCAGCTGGCCAGAATACAGCCATCTCGTAGGCCCAATCAAAGCATATTGGCCACACAGAGAGACCTTAACTGTACATGACAATCTGCTACTGAAAGGCACCAGACTAGTAATCCCCACTGCTATGCGCCACTCTGTCCTAAGTGCCCTACATGAGGGGCACCAGGGAATGTCTAGATGCAGAGAGAGAGCCAGAGAGGCAGTGTGGTGGCCTGGTCTGAGTGGGCAAATAAACGAACTTGTGAAAAACTGCACCATTTGCATCAAAGAGCGTACTAACCCAGTACAACCTTTAATGCCAAGCCAACTCCCGGAGAGGCCATGGCAAAAAGTTGGTGCAGACCTTTTTACACTCAATGACAGCAACTATGTGCTTTTGGTGGACTACTACTCGAAATTTGTGGAAGTAGCCAAACTTACCCCCACCAGATTGGAAGATGTTATAGTACACCTAAAATCTGTCTTTTCCAGACATGGAATTCCAGAGCTTTTCTACACAGACAACGGACCTCAGTTTTCAGGACAACAGTTCAAAGACTTTGCAGCAACGTATGGGTTCAGACATGTAACAAGCAGTCCTAGATTTGCACAGAGCAATGGCGAGGCTGAGCGTCATGTCCAAACTGTGAAAAACCTGCTAAAGAAGGCAAAAGACCCATATCTTGCACTTCTAGCTTACAGAGCAACACCACTGGCTAACGGATATAGCCCGGCGCAACTACTGATGGGACGGAGACTGCGCACGCCAGTTCCCCAGCTTCCTTCCCTGCTCAATCCCAGCCTGCCCAATAAGAATACAGTGTTGGCAAAAGCGAGAGAGAGAAGGGCGAGGGACATCGGGCGACTGAACTTCCTCCACTCGCACCGGGGCAACCAGTGTGGATTACAGACACTAGGCGTGAAGGGACTGTCATAGAGTAGCTATGTTTCTGCAGTAGGTTCTAAGAAGTAACGAAAGTACAGTTTCCCATATGCAGTAAATGTTTCAATAAGTTGTTGTTTTCTGCGAAAGGAGGATGTGGTGTTATCTGTTTAAGTATATCCGGTTTTATGGTGGAAGTGTGTTGGGTACCGGAAGTGAGAAAATAAAGGTTGAAGTTGTTTGCTCTACAAGGTGTCGTCTCTTTCCCTACCGAAAACCACGACACTCCGGACCGCTAAAAATGTTCGTGCTCTTTGTGAGCTCGTTCCCGGCTCGTAACCAGCGCGTTCTGCCGTCAAGGGCGATCATTGGTTAAATATGATCATGTGACTGATGCAAGCCAGATCCTTTTATTTAGCAAAACTGTGATTAATATAGTTAAATATTATTGTTGAGGGGCACAGACAGGACTCCGCACGCACACACACATTAAAATTTTTTTTTTTTTTTTTAAAGTTGCCTCAACAAAAGGGCACTTTGGGCACCCATCAGGAAAGGGGCGGGTGCTCAAGCCCCTCTAGCCCCCCCCCCTCTGCACGTGCCTGCTCAGCTTGTGGTACTGTGGTGAGAGATTAATGAGCGGAGTGAGACTGATGGTCATACTGCTGCTTCTACTACTGCTAATATACTACTAATAATGAGGTTATTGCTTCTAAAGGTGATAATCTTTGCTGCTAATCTGCTAATCTGGAACAGTATAGTTTGACATATTCAAGTCATCAGGACTTTTTTACTTCCAGTTTTGTTTTGTTATTTTCTGAATGAATGTGAATCCCAGGCCCACATCACAGGTGTAGGTGTAAACAAAGGGAAGGTCTAATTGTAGGTGTCCTAGAATGGGTGAAAAGAGCAGATGAGTCTGGAGATCTTCAAAAGTAATCTTACACTCAGGTGTTAGCTTAAATTTGGCCGCATGTTTATGTTTTAGTGGATTCAACAGTTTGGAAAGTTGGGAGAAATTTGTGGCAAGCTAGCACAGGCAGTGTGGTAAATTTAGCCAAAATAAAGTAATTGAAATTTACTCAGTAGATATTCATCATGATAAAAGAGGATCTTTGTAAACCAGTTCGACCAGGAACTCGGACATTACATACAAATGGAAGATACTTCCAGGGATGAACAGCTGGGCTGATGTTTGGTGAAGAAGTTTGGGATCGAACCGAAAAAAAGACAGAATTAATAAATGTCAATTGCTGAGAGGCTGCCACGACCACTTGGGACAGCTTGACCTAATAGCACGGCGTTTCTTTTTGTTAATGTTAATTATGATAATGTAAGAATACAAACCTGTAAGTAATGTTTTATATTGCATTCATTTCTCTCATCTTAGAAATAATATTAGTTTATTTTGAACTCAAAGATGAAATTCATGTCAATGTCGGTTTCCCTAATATTTAATCAATGAAAGTTAATTTGAGGCTTTACAGAGAAAAGATAAGTGAAGCTTTGCATCCCTCATCTAAAAGATACAACTGCAGTTAGCTATAAGATATCGGGAATTTGATTTTCAAAACTTTAAATACTGACATTTTTTGCTACTAAAGCAATACTGCGTGATACATGAATAGTATACGTGTCAAGTTTTACATTGATAGTAAACATTTATCTGCTCTGGGTTTCATGGTCTGGAAACATTTACCACAAATGTGTAATGGAAACATTTTGTTATCTGATCATGTGACGTGAGAAAAAGTCAGTCCCTTCACTGCTGCTTTTAGTTTAGATAAAACTTTATTAATCCCTCGGGTGGGTTACTCCGGGAAATTCAGTTCAGTTCACTTTTCGCCTCATTATTAACACTTGACTGGTTCTATTCTTTCTTTAAATTTCACCAAGTATTCTTAAAACACTGAAAGTGGCCTCAAGTTTGCTGGTACTTAAATAAAACTTCCTAGTCTCACTGACAAAAAAATTTAAATAAAATTGTACAGAAAGCAAATTCATAGAATCAGTGGCTAATCCTCGTACATGTTTTAGGATTGTGGAGGAAGAGAAAATGCAAATTTCACAGTGAAAGGCCCAGGAAGGTTTGAGCCCAGAATGTTGTTGATGTGAGGCAACAGTGCTAAACACTGCACCACCATGCCAACTAAGTTTTATGCAGATAAAAATATTTTACTCCAGGATATATGTTTTTCTTCTATTCTGGGAAGTTTTGTTCAGACTAGTGGTTGTTTGATGATCAACACTCACGTCTCACTGGAGCTCTGTTTTTCTTCATCTTTGTGTTGATGAATTTAAAGGACTGAGAGTTCCTCGTGCTTAAATAGTTAAATTTTCCTTAAATTCACATCAATGAAACATTCTGTCATTTTAGGATATAGATAATTTGTTGGTCAATAAGCTGATATCTTTTAGACATCTGGTATATTTAGCTTAGATTTAGAGCAGGGATCGTTTACTGAGAAAAGTATGACAGTGTTCACTGAAACCACACAGTAAATCATCTTCGTATGAACTGTTCTGGAAACGTGTGAGAGTAACACCAACAAGATGAAAGTATTTATTACTCAAAAATACAGTACAACTAATATATATTATATGAGTTAGTTATATTATATTTATAAAGCATAAAACTTGGATAAATGGTAACCAAACTCTTCCATTAAACTGAAGTTTTTGTATTTTTTTATAAATTTCTTAATGAAAAAATGAGGCAAATTTTTCATTTCCACAGCAGCAACGCCGCCGTACACCACAACAATACTGTTAATAAAAACAAATCACCAAAATATGTTATTCAGATTTATTCAAGTATATTTTATTTTTTACTAAAAGCAAATCTAGAAGAGATATACAGTTTAGATATTAACTTTGTAAACAAATCGCAACTCCAACGTCTGTATCTTTTACTGACACTCTTTTATAGACTGACTGAACTTTAGACAGTTGCACATTTACAATGTTCAGTCACTGTTTGTTTCTCACAAATACTTCTATGACGCGTTTTGCAGGACCAAAGCTTAGCTCCACCTTTTGCCTCCAGCCTTAAACAGCTTTGCTCATCAGGATTTGCCCCTTTTGTCCCATTCTTTAAGTCTTGATCTTTGTTTTTCCAAAAGGTCAAACTAAGAATTAAAACAAAACAGAAGATGTTCAGTAAAAAATGGTGACTTTCATTCTGGAAATGAATACAAATATTTTCACAATAATTGAACCTTGTGTTCAGCGGTGATCCGTCCGTCCAAACCCATGTGTTGTTTTTAGCTAAGTATATCAGTCCGATCCAGAACTTATCATCAGAGTTATTGGTTCCTTTTATTTTACTCTCCAGGAATTCCTGAAAGAATTTGTATTCAAATTATTCTGAGATGTTTCTGTTATGAGATGATGAAACAGCAGGATGTGATAAAATACATGAGAACATGAATCTGCAGCAGTGTGTTATACCTGCTCCTCCTTGCTGTTTATCTTAACCAGATCTCCTTTTTTAGCTCCACATTCATCTCTGCTCTCGTTCCAGGAGGTTTTAGCGATGGAGAAATAATAGCACTTTCCTTTATGTTTCTCCCAGCCATCTTCACATTTACAACCCGTCTGATCTTTGAAGAGATTACAACAACAACTTCAGTCTGGCGGAAAACGTCATTGTTCATGTTTTGTCCTCTTTCTGTCACTCCAACAGTCAATGTTTCTTTAAGCATCATCAGAGGATAAAAGTAATAAAAAGAAAATATAAAAATATAAATGTAAAAATACTTGAAAATTTACTTTTTGCATCAGGACATTGTGAACATGTAGGCTGCACCGTGCTCCATGGTTTTGGTTCTATTTTGGGGAAAAAAGGGGATCGGACTGTCATCTGTCTGATTTAAACTCGTCTTCGTGTGGTTTGGGAGCAGCAGGAGGCTTCTTCTGTCCTCCGTTTATATTCTAACTTCCTCTTTCTGTCAGTCCATCAATGTTTATTTAATCATCATCAGAGGGTACAAATATGTCAAAGACAAAATTCAAAACTTACTTTTCATTTCAGGAGACTGTGGACATGTGGACTATACTGTATTGTATAGCTTCTTAGCACAATTTTTTTTTAAATTAATCTCTTGTTCATCAAGAATGTCTCTGTTTTTCAAATACTGAACAGAAATTAACAAAAGTCTTATACAACAGGGTTTGGATATTCATGTAAGATCAGCTGTTGTGAACGTTGTAAATGAGAGTTTAGATGTCTGAAAAAATCCACCTTCGATCCAGCATTGCAGCTTTGGAGTTTCACATGCTTACCTTTCTGTTTGTTTCTTCCCTCTCTGTGATGTCCTTGCTTGAATGCTGATTTAAAAAAGTGTAAGACAAAAAACAAAGAAATCAGTCAACAGCAAACTAAAAGACATGTAGATGTTTGAATTCCTTAAATTAAAAAAAGTATTTTATGACATGAGCCCTAAAAAGTTAAAACAAGTAAACACATCCACTTGAGAAATGTTAAACAGAAAGATTATCACTTTGCCCTCATTTTATTTTTTTTTAGAACACTATCCTTGTAAATATTATGAAAGAAAATTAAAATTGTAGCGCTCACAGGTAACACACAGAGCAATGACAGCAGCAGCCAGGAGAGCAATGACAACCAGCAGGACCGCTCTCTCTGAGAGTAGCTTCGAATGTCCGCTCAGCTCTGCTTGTTGAGGAAGCTCTGAAGAGTTAGCAAAGACAGAGATGTCACAGATATGAGAGATAAACGTGTACAGATTGCTGTCACAACAACGTGAGTTTAGAATATACAAGGTGCGATCAAGAATTTCTGACTCAGAAGAGTCACAAATAAGATGCTTCTTACAGCTGGCAGTTTAGAAAATAAAACACAATAACCCAGGTAATTTTATGTCGCCGATATTAGATATAAAGACTGTAGTCCTTCATGTGGACTTTCATTGAGCTGCAGTTTACTGGTTCTCTAAGTACCACCCAGGAAGACATGAAATAACTTTAGCTGAGAACTCCTCAACCAAACAACCTCAAACACAACGCTTCACTTCCTGTGGTTTCCAGCATTGCTCCTACTTTAGCATCAGATTAAGAGTTATTGAGAAATGTTAAAAGAACACAAGAAAACCTCTGAGTAAATGTTTGATTTTGTTTTTAATATTTTTATGATCCACTTTGTGATTTTGATCCTGAAAGCTCCTGTATATTTATATTTTACCTTTACTCACTGCTTGAAGTGAGATGAAACTCCTTTAAAGATACTTTCTCAGTTTCCTTTTTTCTGGCCTTTTTCTGGCTTTATAAAATAGGCGAAGTGAAGAGTGACAGGAAAGTGGAGGGAGAGAGAGGGTAAGACATGTGGCAAGGCCTGTGATGAGCAGACGATTGGCAGCTCATTCCAGTGAGCTAAACCAGCACCCACTTAAATGAAAATTAGACACCAGTATATCTCGATGCTTTATACATATATATACATATATATATGTATGTTTATAGTTACATGTAGACAATATCCATATCAATTTTATTTCCATCATTTTAACACTGACAGTCTACGACACCACCGTAAGTTTGTTAGTGAACAAATGCACATCTTTTTTTCCTTTTACGGGAACGCTGTCCATTGAATAAAATTCTGTCCATGTAATTTCTCTTTAACTTAATAAGGATATTTATTACCTTCTATTACCTTATTATACTTTAGATTAAAAAAAACTTTCTGTTTTTTCAGTACTACTTTTAATGTTTGAAGCCGATTGGCAAATTGCTCCCTTCTTCTGGGTTCTTCCTTGTAGAGTCTTTATTGATTGTTGGGGCTGTTTTTGTGAAATGCTGCCATATAAATAAAACTAAATGGAATTTAACTGATCTATTTGGTGCACACATTAACTGTAAAAATGCTATATACAGTAACATACAGCAAGATTTTTGGAGAGATTCAAATTAATTCATCCCCCCCCCCTTTTTTTTTTCATTGATTCACTCTCATTTTTTGTTTCCAAAGTCAGCGCTCTGTGTGACTTAAGAACATGTTTTTATTTTTAAGTAAAAAATACAAAATAGATTTATCTGATGGCTGTTTGCTTCCTGATCGATACTGAGTGCTGTTCAAAGTTCATCCTCCTGTTAAATAAAACCTCGTCTGTACCTACCAGACACATCTGTCGTGGACGGCTGAGTCCTTGAAATATTGACTTGAGAGAAAGTGGGATTAGCCACTGGAGAAGCTCTTTCTACAACACAAAACATGAAACCAGACTCTTAGTTAGTTAGAAATTCTTGTCTGTTGATAAATTTTATTTTAAAAATTCCCTACAAGGTTGTACTTAAAAAATAAAACAAGAAAACCACAAGAAACTGCTATTTTGAGTTTTTTTTCTGAGAAATCTTATTACTTATTAGAAAGATGAATATACAGACTCACCATTGGTCTCCCTCTTTGCTTTTATAAACCTCACATTAGAATAAAGCACTTCTTCTTCAGGCATTTTAATGCTTTGTGCTACCATCAGTGAGACTGAAAGAGAAGTTACACAACACACAGACAACATGAAAAACAACTTCCTGTAAAACGGAAGAAAGGGGAGGGCTTTATAAACCACAACTCCACAATATCTGACTTTTTCAATCTCATGTCATTTTCAAAAGAAATGTTTCACATCCATTTTTTGTGTGGATAAAATAAATAAATAATAAATATATAAAAAACGAAGAGGTAATTGAGATGACCAGACCGAATAACTGTTCGTAAGCACAAAGAAGTTGTAAATAATTCTCTTCATCTGTAATGAATCAATCAGTGTGCAATGCTTTCCTTTAAAAGTTAAGATCTTAAAATGTCGAAATGTCTTTTGTTATGACCTAAGATAATCTGTTGCCTTGAAGGTGTGTGTGTGTGTGTTGGTGGAGCTGCTGATTGGTTTGTAAAAGTTCCTGTGGCTGGACTGGATAATTGAATGGACCTGAGCATCTTAAACTCCAGCTGACAGCCACGTCTGTCCACTCCTTGTCGCGTCTACAAAGAACAAAGAACCAAGCAGTTGCAAGTAGCACCAAGTAGTTGTATGAGAAGCCTGAACAGAAGTCCATTAGGGAATTTTGTGAGCTAAGTTGTGTTTCTGATATGCTGTTAGTTAAGAGTGTTTTGTAGAGAAATGTAAATACTTATCCACTGCATATATTGAGCACTGCAGCAGTAGCAGGAGTGAGACGAGTGTTTGTGTTGAAATCCATTTTGGTTATTGGTTAGAAACATTGGTTCAATAATTGTTTTTTGTTTTCCTTTTATTGTCGCTTAGAGAACAGTAGGGATTACTGGATACTTTTATTTGTTGACATGGCACTGCTAACCTCCAAAGCAGATAAACTGCTGCTTAGCATCTTCAGCTGTTCTGTGTTGCTAGCCTTTTCTGGGAGTGGCAGGAGTGAGGAGTTGTGCGTCATGTTATGTCGAGGGTACCCCTAGACCACTAGGCAAAGTAACACTTTCCTGTTCTAGGCAAACAGATAATTTGTTATTACATAAAATAAGCTGTAAAATCTTTTAATTCTTTTTATTTAGCAAGTGTAACTCGTGGCAAAACCTGCAACAGACAGCCCATCATGTCCATTTCAGGCTTTGCCTCTCCAAAGCATGAAAAGCACACACATGCAGAAGTTGCAGTAACAACAGATACAGATATTTTATTTCAAGGCAACATAAAAATAATCACCGGAAAGTGATTAAACAGACATTATTAACACATTTACATATTAGCATCTACAGCACCTGGGAATGTACTTCATATGTTTGTTTTTTATTCACTAGCAAATTCTTGGCTTTAAATATTCTCTCCCCCTGCTGGTAATGAAACTTCTGCATGCATATCCTTTCACATTTTGGGAAGGCAAAGCATTTTGAGCACACCCCACCTCCATTTTGACCTATTTTTGATGGTTTGAAGTCAACAAGTCATTTATAGCAGCTTAAATTCCTGCCATAATTTTTTAAGTACCAGAAATCACTTTTGGCAAGCGATCACTTTTTGGCACTGGCACATGAAACAAGCATTCCTCAAGCTGCTGGGTAAGGTGCTCGTAGCTTTGCTCATTTGAGTCAGGGAAAAAAGTCCCTCGCATGAGTGCGGCTTGAACCGTGGTGTCCCAAGTGCACTGTCTCTCGATGAGGACGTGGTCCCCTGCGACCAACCCAAATGCATCAGTGGCATCATCATCATCGTTGTTGTCATCGGCACCATCGGCAGTGTCGCCAACAACATCAGCAGCAGTAGGACCGAGGACTGAAGGACACAAAACGTGTGTCGGAAGGTGCAGCAAGTACATATGTAGGGGTTGTACTGTGCTGTACTGTCCCATGTGTGCAAGCTGGGTCTAGGCAGGTAAGCATTGTAAGTTGGTGTGTAGGTCGGTGGATAGAGAGCAAGTGGTTTCAGGGACACAGAAGAACAAGATCAAGAACCTCATGGTGGGTCAGAATGACTCTTCTGTTTTGTTGCAGGTCAGACTGACCCATCTTAAAATTAAATAATCTAAATTAAGTACAAGAGCAAAACAAAGAGTCAAGGCCGCAATCAGTTGCAAAAGCACTAGCGTCTAAATGAATGTTGTCTCTGTTGTCATGAGTAAATGGACACTCGCCCTGCAACGCCTCTGTGTGTGTATCGGGTACTTGTCACCATTTTATTTTCTGGAAGGCACCATGTGGTTCACTTGAGTGCTGAACTCAGTCCTGTTGCGTCTCCAAAGACAACATCCCACCCCCAACAAAACTCACACCCAAACACCCAAATAGTGATAACACTTATACACCCACCCAAATCCATCAAGTGAATGCTGGTGTGATACACTTTTAATCTTGCAACCACGCAATTTAAACAGAGCTTTAAAGTCAACATTTGGCATTACAGTCTTTGTTCTTCAACAAAGGCTGAACTCTCGTGAAACGCTTTCATGTTATTTCTTTAAGTAGTCTCCAGGACCAGTTCTCCAGGCTTCTTAAATGACATTCAAAGCGCTTCTTTATATGTTTGCTGTCATCTGTTACTTTAAATAAATTTGGTGATTTGCAGTACAAAATGTATAAATGGTCAAACTGACTGTAAAGTTTCATCCATTTATTTTACATTTTCAAAAGTTTTTATATTTTAACAGGTGAAAATATTTAATAATGAAATGTGTTAAAAGAATGTGAAACTATACAAGTCAAAGTTTTTGTGAACAAAGCGCCATCTGTAGATGACACTCTGCAATTGCATTAAAGTGACGTATGTGCCGTGGAAAGTGCATACCAGTGGCAATTCTAGGTGGCTGTATCTGTGAACAGTAAACATTTTTCTTTTTAAAGAAAAGAATTCAAAGTGCCAAAAAAAGACGTGTTATCACCCCGGGATCATGATATATGTGTTGTGCAGTGATAGTGCAGCAGAAAATGTTAGCGGTAAAATCGTGTGGATACAAGTACCAAATCAATTTTTACAACCATTCATCATACTCTTTTCATGAAATCCATTAGTCAGGCTAAATTTAAAAATGGCAACCATTTTCAAGATGGCCACCAACTGGTAAGAACATTTAGAGACAAATTCAACAAGACTGGGCTTTGTGAGTGTCTTCATGCTTAGTCTTGTAAAAGTTGAGTTTAGAAGTCTAAAAGTAATCAAAAGCTATATAAAGGTACTTTTGACTTTTTGTTATGTAGATGACCTTCCTGATGCAACCCTACCATGTATCCGGCTTTGGTATCACCACAAGGATGCCACCAGCTTGTGATATCCTGAAGATTCTTTTTTTGTCATTTCTTTACCTTCTTCACATGTTTTGCATGTAATAAGCGCATATTCTGGCCTGTGAGACTCATTCAGACACTCAGACACCCAATATCATTAAAATGAAGACACAAGATACTCATTTTACATTTTCGCTTGTTTGTTCACTCTTTCCCAACATGCTTGCATTTAAACCGTGTCCCCTGTCTCCGCTATGATACCCGTCTCTCTTTGTATGTCATTTGCTGTTCCCATTAAGTCCAATCCCTGCCTTTATGAATTCTCGGCAGAGCTGAAGATTTGGCTCCCACATAGCCACGGGCCAATAATAACCAACATATGAAATTATCTGGGAGGCTAGTATAACGTCCTCAGCCTAGGGGTAATTTGGGCATAACAAGAAATGTGACCGGAAGAGAGGACGCTCTGCTTATTCCTAAATAAAAACCAGTTAAACTAATCAATTAATCAATCAATATTTATTTCTATAGCACATTTAAAAAGGACAGTGTCCATGCAAGTGCTTCATATAAGGTAGCAAAGCAGATTACAACAAAAGGCAACAATAACAGTTTAAAACAATTACAGTGACAGTTAAACAGCACAAATGCAGACCAGGTGGAAGTCTGAACTAATTTGCTTCAAAGGCAAGATGGAACAAGTGAGGTTTAAGTGTGATTTGAACGATTGAATGGATTCTGACATGCGGACATTTATAGGAAGATTATTCCAGAGTTTAGGTGCGGCAATTGCAAAAGCTCGGTCCCCTCTAGTCTTTCGTCGGGGCCTTTGTTACACCAAGAGCAGTTGGTTAGAGGATCTGAGCGCTCTCTTGGGGCTATACACGTCAAGAAGGTCTGTTAGGTAACTGGGTGCAAAGTTATTTAAAATTTTAAAAGTATACAAAAGGATTTTGTATAGGGAACTGAGGACACTTGTTTGTCTAATTTGAGAGAGCTGTCAAGGACAACTTCAAGATTTCTAACGGTATAAGAGAGATGGCTGGCATAGGACCCCAGTGTATCAGTTAAACCCTTTTTCAGTACAAGCTTCAATGCATGAGAACGCTTCATTGGGCCATCGCTAGGTCTCATCTTAGAACCAGAAACACAACTCGATTTATATTCAATAACGCAATGTTTGGCTAAGATTTTCACACAGAAACACTAAAAGCAATGAGCAGAACCACAGGCTGTTTATTGGGTGGTGAAGCCCAGGACAGAGGGGCGAGGTGGCTGTCATCTGGTAGTTCACAGCTTGCTGTCCAACCAATTATCTAATCCTGGAACAGGAATAAATTCAACCCAACCACTCAGCAAGCCTTTGACTCGATCAAGACACACAAGGAGGGAACAGAGAGAAAAACCCACAACCATCCTCTGGTCGGAGGAGGCGGACATATGAACACACATGACCAACATGATGTTAGGACACCAGATGCAGTTGTACTGCGGGCCACCGTACATTTGACAGCCCTGCTCTAGGTATAAAACAAACACCCATCCATTATATATTCTGCAAAAAAAGAGCGATAAGGATAGTAAATAAAGTAAAGTAAATAAAGCCACTTCAAAAGAACCATCAAATCCTTTTTTGAAAATTAAATTTGGTATTCTTAAGTTTAAGATTTGGTTGACCTCAGAACTGCACAAATAATGCTTAAGGCCGCAAAAACATCTTTGCCTCACAACTTTCAGAACTTGTGCCATTTAAAACCAAATCATCTTAATTGTCCTTATTACTGGCTGTTCAGCAAGCCAGTAATAAGGACAAATATAAAATACCAGCATTACAGTCACAGGAGTTAGTTTGTGGAAGAACTCTATAGAGGAATTTAAAAAAAAAAAAGTACATCAATGCATAACTTCATACCTTTTTTTTAAAAACAAAACAAAACAATAAATTCCATGAATATAGTCATTGAGAAGTCTCACTGTATTCTAATGAAGCCCTGTCTTCATTTTTGTTGATTAGAGCGAGAGTAACCCAAGATTAAAGTATTCATTAGGATATGTGTTACAGAAATACACTTTCATATTAAACATGTACAACCAGAACTCAGTTTTTAAACAGAGAATAAAGGTTTTTTTTTATTACAAGGCACAGAGATTTAGAAGTGTGTTAATAACAGGGTGTATAGTTCAAAGTAAAAATGTAGTTAGTTTGTAAACTTATATTGTTTTATGTGTGTATTTTGCATGTGAATAGACTAGGATCAAATGGTGTAAATTTCATCCTACTACTTTTTGAGCATCTAAGTGGTACACACAGATATTCATGACCACTCAATATCTTTTACAATGCATTCTCTTGTTAGTTCAGTTATATTTATATGTTTGAAATAAAACAGTCAGTCAATCTGTTTTTACCCATTTTTCGCATATGCTCTTATTAGGAGCTTTGCAAAACTTATCATACCAAGTCTTCAGGGGTTCTTCTCCTTCTTCTCCCCCCAGCCTTACACAATGCTCTCCATCAGGATTTTCATGAGTCCAGTTGTCCGGCTCATGGTCAGCCCAAAAAGACAAACTATTGGATGAAGGCCGAAAAGAAATGATCACGTTAACTTCCAAACAGCATATTGTAAATGGAAAAAAAAATGTTTATGATAATCAAACCTTGTGTTTAGTGGTGAGCCATCCAACCACAACCATCTGCCCTCTTCCACTGCATCTGTCAGGCCAATCCAGAACATGTCGTCAAAGTTCTCCATTTTTCCATTCAATCTGGTTCTTAGAAAAATCTGAAAAGGAGATGTTTGAGTGTTATTGATATAACACTGATCTGTTTTGAGAGAAAGATCTTCTAAAGCACATTTTAAAATTTAAAGATGTGAAACAAATGAATGATGAATGAAATGAAAAGTATGTGATTTATACCTGCTCACACCAGTTATCTATCTTAACCAGGTCGCCTCCTTTAGCCCTACATTCATCTCTGCTCTCTGTCCAGGATGATTTATTGGTGAAGAAGTAATAACACTTTCCTTCATGTTCATCCCAGCCTTCATCACATGCACATGGCCCGTCTTTGAAGAATTACAGAAAAGACTTTAGTCAAGTGGAAAATATTGTACAATTCCAACTTTACAGTCATTAGTGGATATCAATTAGAGAAACACAAAATCCATAACTTACTTATATGTACTTTAGGAATTTCAGGACACGTGAGATTCTTATTGCTGCATGATTTTACTTCTATAAAAAAATAATATATATATCATCTGATGTGTCTTTGATTTAAGAAAAGCAGTTTGAATGGTCACAGAATATATTCTATTAAGTTGTGTTACTAGGAAAGATTTGTTTCCCGTTTTGTTTGTTTGTGTACATTAATGCAAAACTCAGTTGAAGAGGCTCCTGTTAGTCTGCTACTGTCAGCAGCATAAAGAGGAATTCACACAGGAAGAGACTAGCAGCTATGCAGAAATGAGAAATCACAGGTTTGGTATGGGGCTAGAAGTTAAATATATCTCAACTTTGAAATGAGCAACTAAAGCAACAACCAATGGCAGCAAAATATACAACTGAAAGACATGATGATATGCACTTAAATGCTTCTCTTACTTTAGACTCACACTGCCCTAACAATGTCAAATAAGAAGTAGCACTAATGCTAGTTCTTCAAACAATAGTTAGGTTGAATACTATTTTCAGAGCAGCTGAATAACATTGAATCTTTTAGAGTTTCTCTCACCCGTGAGAGTTTTCCTCAAAGCTGCATTCTCTTCATTCAGTGTTTGGAGATTTTTTCTGCTAAGCCAGTTTTCAACAGCTGATTTCATAACAAGAGAAAAGTAGTTAGAGTAACACTTTTTGGTTTCACTAAAATGGGACAAAGATTTGTCCTTTCAGATCTTTTCATGACAAGATCTTAAAACAATGCCTTTGAAGTAAAAAAAATGGAGGAAAACATCAAGGGAACATTTCTTTTTTAAAGTCAAACTTATATATATATATACACCTGTGCACACAATAGCTGAAACAGTTCATGAAAAAAAAGACTGTCCCTTTTGGTTTGTTTATCTCGGTTTCAGATGTGTGTGTTGTTCGATTCAGGACATACACAAAAAAGCCTTGCACCAGTAATGAAGGGCAGAAAGGTCGAGTGTCTACTGCAGCAACCAAGTCATGGGAAAAATGAAAAACGGTAAAGACAAAGCAGGCCCAGCGATACAGGATGTGCCAGTAGCAGCATCATTTCCATCTCCTGTTTGGGCCCGCTTTGGAGTTAGTGCTACCTAAGATGATGGCAGTAAGAAATTGATTAATTAAAATCCAAAAGTGTGCAAGCACTGTGCATGTTGCTTATGCCAGCTACAACAAGTCCAATATCTATAGAGATGTCACCCCAATGTCTCAACTTTTAAACAGTCTCTCAGTGAAAATGTAAAACAAAAGGACTGGCAGGTTTCATAGATAAAGATATCCAGGCTTATGTCATAGTAGAGGTGACAGAGTCAGTCATTTTAGTCATTATGTTTTGAACATGCAGAAAGGTCTTGAGGACGGCAGGATCATTGCATTTTTAGCATCAAGAAAAAACAGTCTTTTAGTTAAAACGCGATGGTGGATTATTAGTTATGCACTTGCATAATTTAAGTAAACCCTTTAAAAAAATTTGACAAACAAATGAAAAGCATTTTTAAAGCATCAGTGTCTCCAGTTTTACTTTAACCTAACTTTAACATAAGAATGTGACAATGACGTCCATTCCAGGCTGCTTCATTCTTTCAGTTTTGCATGACTACATGGCACGTCCTCAGTATGCGTCCTTGCATTTTAAACACTATAAATGGTATATGAATGGCTTCTTATATTGCACTTTTCTACTCTGAGCACTCAAAGCACTTTACACAACTTCCCTCATTCACCCATTCATGCAAGCACTTTTTTCTTTGTTCTATGTATTTGGCAAGCAGACTGGAGGGATCGAACTACCAACCTTACGATTAGCAGATGACCTGTATACATGTCCTAATATATATTACCTGATACCAATAGATTTACCAAATTGAACCAAAAAAAACATTCCACCCCTTGTGCACACACAAAAAAACTTACAGAGACGGTAAATAACAATGACAGCTGCTGCCAGGAGAACACTGAAAACGGACAGGGCTATTCTCTCTGAGGTGACCTTTGACCCTTTGGTTGATTTTGCATGTTGAGCGTCAGGAGCTTCATCTGATGAATCACATAAAGAAGACAGAAAGTGGACACATAATAAATGGTTCTAACAAAGTCTACGTAGTGTAGTTAAGGGCAAATAGAGAAACATTTAACTGTTTACGAATGTTCAGCCTTTGTCTGGTAAAGGCTGGTTTGTCTGGTTCATCAAGCTGCCAACTCTGAGAACCACAGTTAGATTAGACAAGATGCATGTGAAATGTGACACATTTTCAGATCCTCATTTTAATTCTGACTTGAAGTCTACTTTTATATATCAAGTTAGTTTATATATCAGTGTGGGTTTATTCCAGTTAACTTCAAACTGCTGGTTCTACCCTTCTCCTTTCTGTTGAATTAACATAATATTCTTACCCTCTGTGCAGCCATTTATGTGAAAAGGGAAAGACCATCTCTGAATCGAGGAGGAGGCCTAAGGGTACATCGTTCGCCATCTTACAATGCTGTGATTGCAGCCATTCCCCAACTCTCTGTGAATGGTAGTCATGGCCATTGATCAGTGGTCTTTGATCAGGGGGTTTTGGTCAATGGTTGTTGATCAATGGTCATGAGAAGCCCATTGTTCCTTCAGTGGGCTGGTTTCAGTCATTATGCAAATGTACTGTTTATAAGATTTGGGGAAACCTGCAGTCAGCTGAGGCTGAAGAAGTCACTTGGATGAGAGACGAAACGTTTCTCCCACAAAACGCTACGTCCAGATGATCAGAATCAACTTTTGGAAATTTACTTTCCTGGATGATTGAGAATGCATCAAGAAGATTATGTATGAATGATTTTCCCTGGGTTGTGTGAAATCCCAGAAAAGAAATAAACCCATACAAACCGAATCGGTGCACTAAGGTGTAGGTCTGTTAGGGGATGGGTGTTGACACTGGAGTGCAAAATTAACACCAATGGAAGATAGGCATGAAAAGGTCAAAGGGAGGGAGTGTTTGCCCAGGGCACGAAACAGGCTAGGACCGCTCCTGTGATCATGTGACTCAGATAAAGACATGAGAAAAAGTCAGTCCCTTCACTGCTGCTTTTTGCCTCATTATTAACATGTGACTGTTCTAATCTTTCTTTACATTTCAGAATGTATTCTTAAAACACTACAGGGCCGTCCAATTTGCTGGCATATAAATAAAACTTGCTAGTCTCACTGTCAAAAAAAATATAAAGAAATCAAATTCATGAATCAATGGTTAACCTATGTACATGTCTTTGGATTGTGGAGGCAGAGAAAATGCAAATTTCACAGTGAGAGCCACAGGAAAGTTTAAACCCAGAACGCTCTTGATGTGAGGCAACAGTGCTAAACACTGCACCACCATGTCAACTAAGTTTTATGCAGGTAAAAATATTACATGTTTTTCTTCTATTCTGGGAAGTTTTGTTCAGACTGGTGGTTGTTTGATGATGAACACTCACGTCTCACTGAAGCTCTGTTTTTCTTCACCTTCGTGTTGTTGAATTTAAAGGACTGAGAGTTCATCATGCTTAAATATTTTCCTTAAATTCAGATCAATGAAACATTTGTATTCTGTCATTTTTAGGATACAGACAATTTGTTGGTCAATAAGCTGATATCTTTTAGACATCTGGTATATTTAGCTTAAATTTATAAGACAGAGCGGGAATCTTTTACTGAGAAAAGTATGAGAGTGTGCCCTGAAACCACACAGTACATAATCTTCGTCTGCAATGGTTGTGTGGAAAAATGTGTGAAAGTAACATCAACAAGAAGTCAACAGACTGAAAGTGTTTATTACTCAAAAACACAGCACATCTAATATATGATGTTAGTTAGTTACACTATATTTATAGTCAAAGGAGCTTGTAAAGAAAAGTGTCTGGACTTCTTTAAGTTGCTTGAAGACGTTTCACCTCTCATCCGAGAAGCTTCTTCAGTTCTAAGGTCAAATGGTGGGGAGTCCCAGATATAAACCTAGTGAGAGTATCCCCCCGCAGAGGGACAAAAGGACCCCCTGATGATCCTCTAATCGCCTGAGCCAAGGTGGGAAACTGGGTGTGGGTCCCAATCAGCCAGAGTTTTGGGTGAGCTCATTGTGAAACCTGGCCCCACCTTATCATGCGAATTCCTGAGGTCAGATGGCCCAGGATGTGAGTTGGCGTTAAGGCGTCTGGGGAGGGATCTCAAAACTGGATTATAGATGTCAGACAGTTGGTGTCGTAAACCAGCGGTCCCCAACCCCCGGGCCTCGGACCGGTACCGGTCCGTGAGTCGTTTGGTACCGTGAGAGTTGAGGCTCAGGTGTGAAATGTATGGTTTTCAGGGTTTTTATCGGTTTTCAGCGTTATTTTGTTATCGTTTTTATCGTTAACTCGGTTTTCCTGGGTCTTTTCACATGTGTTATGAATAAATCTTCTTTTTTTCGGTACCGGTACTAGTTTTATTTTGTTGTATTTATCCGCGACACCTTGAAGGCCGGTCCGTGAAAATATTGTCGGGCATAAACCGGTCTGTGGTGCAAAAAAGGTTGGGGACCGCTGTCGTAAACCACTGCCTCTGTTCAAAGATGGTCGCTCACAGTGGACATAGATGGCTTCTTTCACTCCTCTTTCAAACCATCCTAATCGAAGGCTCCTTCCTGCCAATAAAGACTAAAACTTACAACGATCTTTTTTATGTACAGATTCAAATTGGGCTTTAATTTCTGTCTACCTTCTGTTTTGTTGCATCTACAACCAAGACCAACTGAGTTTCACCAGTTGACCTAAAAGGTGTGTTTTTGGACTGAAGGGAGAAGCTGGAGTACCCAGAGGAAACAAATATATACACAAGACAAAATGCTTTTTCTGTGTTGTTCTGTGGACAGCTCAAAGTGTCAAGTTAGTCCAACTGAATCATAAAAACATTTATTTTGTGACTATTCATATTTTACTCAAGGTTTGATAACAGCGTAAGAACTGTTTGTAGTGCTTAGAGCTGGTACAAAGATACTAGCACTAAATATAATATTTTCCTCCTCCCATCTTCTCAAAAGAAATACTCTATGTCATCTTCATGTTTCACACCATCGTGTTAGAAAAAACCTCTTCCTGTTAGATTTAAAAATGGAGAAGAGACTTTATCTACAGCCCACTTTATGTTTAATGAAATGTTTTTCTTTCCTTGTATTTTTCTTGATAACAGATAAACCAAATCATTACTTTCTTCAATTTTAACCTGGAGTTACACATAATATTTTGATGCATTTTATTTATTTTATCCTTCATTTCATTTTGGAACTCAGGCAGATGTGAATAAGTTGCTAAATGAGCTGTGGTTGTTTTTTTCTACCTGTGGTTTGCTAACATGCAAATGTCCACTGAAACTTGTCAAACCACACAACGACTAAACCTCTCCTACATGTCCTGTCTGTATAAAAAGCACACATGTAAGTTAAGTACCAGATGTGTTATAATGAGTACTCAGCTATAACTGAAGCTCCCCTTTTCTTTACTTTTCTGTTGATTTACCCACATTAATGCTTTTACTGTCTACGTAGCTCAGTGTTCTTATGTAGTGGATCTCAAAGTGTCTCAGTGTAGAAGAGTGTTGAAAAAGGTGGTAGGTAAGCAGACTCGGCAGACATTTCAGGTTCCCAGAGATGAGCAATTTATTTACAGTTACCTCCATTATACATAAAACTTAACCAAAACTTTAACATATTTCAAGACCCAAGAAAAGTTTTGCTGCATGCTAACAGTATTTACATGATCAAGTTCTTACCTTCTGTGTAGCTCTGTGGACGGCTCATCACACTGAGGCTTCAAGATCTCAACTTCAGAATTACTACAAGTGTCTCTGCAACACAAACAAACCCTTTTACTCTATAAATATTAACATCTGCTCAAGCTTTAACATACAACAGAAAAATATATCTTCGTAATTTGTAAAGAAATGTTTTTGTTAGCTAGATAAGCACTGAGACTCACTGTATACGCTTGCTTGCTACTATTTGCTGAGACTTCTTTGAAAGAGCTACTATACAACACTTGCATGACTCACACATTTGTCAGAAACTTCCTGTTCAGTTTAAATAATGAGGGGGGGGGGGCTTCATCTACAGTGTACTACTTCAACTGTTTTCACTTCTAATCTAATTTATTTTGCAATAGAATGCCTCCTTTATTGTCACTATACAGATGTACAATGAGATACACAGCAAACATGGTGGGGTGGGGTGTTGGGGGGGGCACAGTTTCTGCAGCTCTATATGCATATGGACAGTATTTACGGAAAGAAAAATATAAAATGTGCAAGTGTACAATTGGGTTAAAAAAAGGAAATGAAATATCTAAATAAATAGTATATACAGTTTGGATTATTGCACTTGTTGGTTTATAGAAGGAATCCTTGGATTGAGGGAGAGTGGCACTGTGTTTATCAGTGCACGTGTGAGTTGAGGGTGGTTACGGCTTTTGGAAAGAAACTGTTCTTGAGTCTGTGGGTCTTTGTGCTGATAACTGAGGGGAGCAGGTTGAAAAAGTTGGGAACTGTCTTTGATGATGTCTGTGAAGGTTCTCAGTCATCCAGGTCATCGTAGTCAAAGGAGCTTGCAAAGAAAAGTGTCTGGACTTCTTTAAGTTGCTTGAAGACGTTTCACCTCTCATCCAAGAAGCTTCTTCAGTTCTAAGGTCAAATGGTGGGGAGTCCCAGATTTAAACCTAGTGGGAGTTTCCCCCCACAGAGGGACAAAAGGACCCCTGATGATTCTCGAATCGCCTGAGCCAAGGTGGGAAACTGGGTGTGGGTCCCAATCAGCCAGGGTTTCGGGTGAGCTCATTGTGAAACCTGGCCCCATCTTATCATGCGAATTCCTGAGGTCAGATGGCCCAGGATGTGAGTGGGCGTTAAGGCGTCTGGGGAGGGATCTCAAAACTGGATTATAGATGGCAGAGAGTTGGTGTCGTAAACCACCGCCTCTGTTCAAAGATGGTCACTCACAGTGGACATAGATAGCTTCTTTCACTCCTCTTTCAAACCATCTGTCCTCTCTGTCCAAAATGTGAACATTGGCATCCTCGAAAGAGTGTCCTTTATCCTTAAGATGCAGATGGACTGCTGAGTCTTGTCCTGTGGAGGTGGCTCTTCTGTGTTGTGCCATGCGCTTGTGAAGTGGCTGTTTGGTCTCTCCAATGTAGAGGTCTGGGCATTCCTCGCTGCACTGTACAGCATACACCTGTATGCTGCTGCACAGTGCCATCTGACCTCAGGAATTCGCATGATAAGGTGGGGCCAGGTTTCACAATGAGCTCACCCGAAACCCTGGCTGATTGGGACCCACACCCAGTTTCACACCTTGGCTCAGGCGATTAGAGGATCATCAGGGGTCCTTTTGTCCCTCTGTGGGGGGAAACTCCCACTAGGTTTAAATCTGGGACTCCCCACCATTTGACCTTAGAACTGAAGAAGCTTCTCGGATGAGAGGTGAAACGTCTTCAAGCAACTTAAAGAAGTCCAGATACTTTTCTTTGCAAGCTCCTTTGACTGTCTTTGATGATGTTTGTTACTCTGTTGAGGCAGTGGGAGGAATAAATGTACATCAGGGAGGGGAGAGGGCAGGTGATGATCTTCTGTGCTACCTTGACTACACTCTGAAACCTCGCTTTATCTGCCTTAGTGCAGCTGCCGTACCATACTGTGATGTAGTATGTCAGCAGGCTCTCAATGGACGAATGGTAGAAGGTCAGCAACAGGTTGAAGTTCAGTTTGTTCTTTCTGAGGACCCTCAGGAGAAGGCCCCTGTTGGGTCTTCGTGATGACCACTGTAATGTTGTCTGTCCAGGAGATGTCAGAGGAGATGAGGACACCAAGGAACCCGAAGGTGCGGACCCTCTCCACACACTCCCCGTTGATGTATAAGGAGGCTAAGTCAGTGCTGTGCCCCCTGAAGTTGACAATGACCTCGGGTTTTCTTGGTGTTCAGTGCCAGGTTGTTCTCTGAACACCATGCTGCCAAATTCAGGACTTCCTCTCTGTAGGCTGCCTCGTCTCCGTTTGAGATGAGTCTGACTACCATGGTGTCATCAGCAAACTTGATGATGAGATTGTTGTTGTGGGTCAAACAGGACGTACAAACTAAACAAAAGGAGTACCGAGACTGAGAGCCGTAAGCCACTGCAACAGTGTGCGCCGCCATCTTGAACATGACCTTCCTTTTATGAAGGAAACAGAGATCTGTATGTGCTGTGTACCTTTTATGTTTGTATTGTTTAATTTTAGTATCTTTCTCCCTGAGTTATTTAATTCATGTGAATTCTACATCAGGAGCTAAAGTCTAGTAAGCAGTTTTGATCTTCTTATCATTCTTTAACCTGTTTATTTTGTTTTTAGTATCAGGGGCTTTATATGATCTGTGAGATACAGGGGATACAGATACAGAGTTCAGAAAAAGTGAGTTATTGAGGTCAAAGACAATATTGTAATTGTTTAAATGTTTGATTTTGTCTTCATAGATCAAAAATTTCCAACAGATAAGCGTGGGCTGCCCTCCTGTGGTTTAGTTTATGTTTGTCGAATTAGGACTGCATTTTTTCCACTCAGTATTTTACTCATGTGCATGGTTTTTGATAAAAGTAATACATAAAAAAAATATCAAACTTTGTATTGTATTAATTTTTAGTTTTGTTGTAATCAATTGTGCTGCAGAAAAAAAGATTAATTTGTCTCAAACACAAATACAATCTGTAGTTTGTGTAGAAACATGTAAATAAATGAATTTTGGTAACATATTATTGCTCAGTAATAACATGGCAGAATCAGGACTAGGGATGGGTACCGGTGTCCGGTGCCATGATGGCACCGGTTCTGACATAAACGATAGTAACCAGACCGAAAAGCAGCGCATATTTCAGTGCTTTATTTCGGTGCTTTTTTTTTTCCTGAGATGTGATACACTTTAGATTCTAGCCAATCATTTTACGTTTCCGAGGATAGTAGGCGGGTCCAGGTACGTACGTTCTTTTAGAGCAGAGCTACAGATTAAAAACACCCAAGGCGAAGCGGTCAAAAGTCTGGCTGTACTTCACAGCAAAATATGCAAACTCAGCTGCCTGCAACAAGTGCTTTAAGCTGATACTGTGATACTGTCAAAGGAGGTAACACCTCAAATCCGATTACACACCTGGCGACGCATAGCGTTTTTTTTAAAAGCCGAGATATGCGCCGTATTTGATAGCTTGCTGCGAGACCTCACACCGTGCACATCTACTGCGGGTGTGGTGCCTGTTATCGGACCCGGAGTTAGCAACATCCCCCAAAAACCCGAAGAGTAGAGTCCTGGCCCCTAGCCCTGCCAGTGTAGCAGAAATGATGGTAAATGGTAAATGGCCTGTATTTGTATAGCGCTTTACTAGTCCCTAAGGACCCCAAAGCGCTTTACACATCCAGTCATCCACCCATTCACACACACATTCACACACTGGTGATGGCAAGCTACATTGTAGCCACAGCCACCCTGGGGCGCACTGACAGAGGCTGCCGGACACTGGCGCCATCGGGCCCTCTGACCACCACCAGTAGGCAACGGGTGAAGTGTCTTGCCCAAGGACACAACGACCGAGACTGTCCGGGGCTCGAACCGGCAACCTTCCGATTACAAGGCGAACTCCCAACTCTTAAGCCACGATCGCTCGTTGTCTCCATGATGACGGATGATGATGCAGCAGCAGCCGTTCTTCTCTGCGTGAGTAGCTTCATGTTGTTCGAGTGTAATTTACGTTGAGTAGGCTAACCACGTCATTACATTAATGCAGTAAGGTGAACTAGCAAACATCATCATAGCTACACGCGGCTGTCTTCTTGTTTGATGGCAGATGCTCCCTTCACCCTGGCCAAAAAGGCTAAAATGACCAAAGAAAAAGTGGAAAACAGTTAAACATGAGGGGTTTTTGGACAAAGTTTGTGTTTTTTCCATTGATTAAGCACTGCTTCCAGCCAAGAGTGATACCATATATGCCCCATAGTTTCTGGGTGTGCACATAGACACAGACCTCCAATGGAGCTCTAACACCTCTGCGGTCTTAAAGAAGGCCCAACAGCGTCTCCACTTTCTGAGAATCCTCAGAAAAATGGACCTGAAGAAGGAGCTGCTGACCGTCTTCTACCGCTGCTCCATTGAAAGTGTGCTGACATATTGCATCGGTGTGTGGTTCTCCAGCTGCACCACAGCACACAGAAAGGCACTCCAGAGGGTCATCAACATGGCCCAAAAAATCATTGGACATCCTCTTCCCTCCCTGAAGGACCTGTACAGCACTCGCTGTCTCAAGAGGGCACGCAGCATCCTACGGGACTGCACACACCCAGGACACCGGGTGTTTAAGCTGCTGCCGTCTGGCAGGAGGTTCAGGCTGCTGAGGTCCCGAACAAATAGACTCAAGGACAGCTTTTACAACAGGGCAATAGCCCTGATCAATGTAAATAGCTGACCTGACTGGATACCTCCCTGGACTTTTTAGGGGGAGGTAACAATGTTTAAAACGATAACAATAATATTTATATTTATAACAAGGTGCAATAATAATTAATGTGCAATAATAACAGTGTGCAATACACATACACTTATTCTTCTTTTTTATACTAAGTTAATATACTGTGTTGTGTTGTTTGTTACGTTGTGATGTGTCATATCGTGTCGTGTTGTGTTATATGTAGTGCCGACGTAGGACAGTTTTTCCAATTTCATTGTACTACTGTACTATGTATGACTGTGCAATGACAATAAAGAGTTATCTTATCTTATCTTATCATAGCTGCAGAAAAGGCTAACATTGTTATCTTTTTACAAAAAAACAGCTGAACATGAGAGGTTTTTTGACCAATTTTGTGTTCTTCATTCTTTAAGCACCGGTTTGAGCACCGTTTAAGCACCGGCATCGGATAAAACCTAAACGATACCCAGCCCTAATCAGGACAATAATGTGGAAATAAAGAGGTAAAGATGGATGATTGTGCAATTTCCAAAAATAATAACAGAGCAATAGCTTGAAATCAACTGTATTTAGTAACATTAGATTAATGCTTATGTAATGATGTATAACGGGAGCAGAAACTACGGTTAATAAAGTGGAAACAAATATGAAGATGCTATGAACAAATTAGAAGTGGAGAGTGCTCTCCAGGTGACAAACTATGCAGCATCATAACATGATTACAGGATGCTTCTTCCATCTCCTCACCATGTTCTTCATTTGCATTTACATGCAGGGCTGTACTGATAATCTGGCATATTGGGCATGTTTCTGATGGGCCGACCTGAAGGGCCACTGGGAACCGCCCCTTCCTCAAACGATGCTGTGCGCTCATGTGGCTTGTAAAAAGAAAAAGTTTGGTGTGGAAGAAGTGGTGAAAACATGCTTCTGGGGCTTCTGCACCGTGAAGCCATCAACAAGAGTAACCAGGCCTCACTGCCACAGGCAGCTGCTACTACTAGAACCAGCTGTGGAGAAGTGAGAAAGATATGGAGGAAGGTGAAATTATTGTGGTTAGAAATTAGATGGAGGGACATAATTAGGAAGGGAGTGTCACTGTGACCCAAATGCAGGACTCTGAGGTGGAGTATTTAACATAATAATAATAATAATAATAATAATAATAATAATACTAATAATAATAATAATAATAATAATAATAATAATAATTCAAAAGACAAAACACTGGATCACTGACCCAGGACCGCAACAGAGAGATTCAAGGATTCAATGGATACTTTGACAATGACCAGTGCTAATAGCTAAGGCTTTTAATTGTCACATGCCACAGGGCAACTAAGAACTAACCCAACAGCATTTGTACCAACCTGATTAAAATATCAATAATCAAACATAATCAAATGTATACATAATAATAATAATGGATTGGATTTATATAGCGCTTTTCAAGGCACCCAAAGCGCTTTACAATGCCACTATTCATTCACTCTCACATTCACACACTGGTGGATATATGTATGTAATATATGTATGCATTAAAAAAAAATCCCTCCTGCCCCTGCGGGCGGTCTATCCTTCAAACTTGTGTCCTCTACCTGAGACCTGGGCTTGAGGGTCCTGCACAGTATCTTTGCTGTTCCCAGGACAAAGTTCTGTTGGCAGCATAATGTAGTTGTTTCTGTGCTCTTCTCCTTTTGTGCAATAAATATAAAAGTGTCCACATCTCTGCTCCTGAAAAACTGTCTCACTCCACCATTTTACTCCTCATGGCACATTTACTGAAATCAGCTATTATGTTGCTCTCTTTTTTTGCTTGTTTTCTCTTTTTTTTCTTAACAGGTGATCCGGGAGATTTTTTTCTTTTTAAGCACCCTTTCTCACTGTCCCTCTCCCCTCTGTTTTTCTTTTCCTTCTTCTTTCTTTCTCCCTTTCCTATCCCCCAGCCATGTCTGTCCCGTCTATAACAACTGAAAATAAAATATAATAAAATAAATAAATAATAACAACAAAGGTCGATTAAATGGACCAATACGGCAAGGTCGTGATGATCCACTTGGTAAAGTAAATCCACTGGGTATCTTCGTTGGGCTTCAGACAACAATTCTGACGGCTAAGGAACCAAACGGAACAGGCAAAAAAAAAAGAACAGAAATCAGCTGATTGTTGGAACTTAGCACAGGGAAAAAAACATGTTGGATGTTATATTCTTTCTATCCACCCAGCCTTCAGATAACTGAAGAACCTTTGCATGGCAAGTAATGGCATAATTGTAACTGTCATTTGATTACTGCATTTAATACAGTAACACATTATATTACTTCATTGCTGAAAAATGTAATGTGATAGTGTGTTATTTTGTACACCCAACATTGCTCAAGGCAGAGGGGCACACTCACGATGCATTAAGAAACTCCACGGTAACAGAACAAGGAATGTGATCTGTGCAGGACTAAGTTTTCCCCTTCTGTGTGTGCAGATGATATAATGCAGATGCTAAATCACTGTGCAACAACCGTATTCTTACTTGTTTGTATTCTCAGTTGTTCATTCTTATATACAGTCCTGTAAATACTATATTTATTTTATTTATGTATTTATTTATTTTATTGTACATACATAGATCTCTCTCTTAAAAGTGCCCTCTTTTTCACTTGTACTGAACGGGTTTGCATACAATTTTCATTGTTTGAAAGCACAATTACAATAAAGATTCTGATAATATAAATGTATATTTTGCAACATGAGCAGTCCCATTCTGCTGCTGTCTGCCTTTATGGAGTCGTTATTTCAAGTAAACACAGCATACCTTTTTTTAAATCCAGTAAGCAAATGTTCTTCTACATTATTAAACTGTATCACTGGAACTTTTTTAAAGGAAACATTTTATAAATGTTACAAAGGGAAACATAACTGTAACTAATGATTTTATCTTTATTTATCAAACCAACTGTTCAGATCAGAGGTTTCATCTTTTACCCCCATTCTTGCACAATCCTCTCCATCAGGATAATCCCCTTTCCAATCGTCTGGCTCGTCGTAGCCCCAATAAGTCAAACTAAAAAAAAGAACAGAAAGAGGTGTTCAAGTGAAAACTGATAAGTTTGATGCTGTAAATGAACAAAAATATTCCCAATAATCAAACCTTTTGTCCAGTAGCGAGCCATCCACCCACAACCATCTACCCTCTTCTGCTGAGTCAGTCAGTCCAAACCAGAACTTATCCTGAGGATAATTCATTATGTCTTTCAGTCTTTGATCCAGGAATTTCTGAATAGGAAATTCAGATGAAAATTACCTTACAAGACTTCTAAATATGTGATAAAATAGACGTAAGAACATAAACCTGCAACAGCTTCTTGTACCTGCTCCTCCCTGCTGTCTATCTTAACCAGGTCTCCTCCTTTACTGCTTCACTGAGTGAATGGGTTAAATGCAGAGAGGGATTTTCCCCACGGGGACCAATAAAGTACACTTTCTTTCTTTCTTTCTTCTTTAGATCTACATTCACCTCTGCTCACAGTCCAGGATGATTTACTGATGGAGAAATAATAGCACTTTCCTCCATGGTGCTCCCAGCCTTCTCCACATTTAGAACATGGCTCATCTTTGAAGATGTTAGAGCACAAAATTTCATTTAGGTGGAAGAAAGAACTGTGCATGTTTGTGTGATTTAGACTACGTTCACACTGCAGGTCTTAATGCTCAATTCCGATTTTTTTTTTTTAACAAATCCAATTTTTTTTGTTTGGTTGTTCACACTACAAATAAAATGTGACTGCAAACGCGCTCTAGTGTGAACCCTCAAAGCGGCCCGCATGCGCACAAGAAGACGTCACACACAACACGCTCTGTTTAGACCCAGACCAAACAGTATTGTTTGACTGATGGCCTTAATACAAAGACTTGTTTCGGACTTTACGTTTCCCAATTTTCCTTTAAGTTATAAAGTTATTTTGTTATTTAGATGTGGCCTAATAATGATCCTTATTGGAGCGGTGCTTCAAAGGATAGTTGCAGATTTCTGTCAGAATCTGCAGATTATACAGTACAAATAAAATGTTCACGTTGTCTTCCCAACAGTTTCACTAACATCTACACGGGATGGCGTCTGTCTTGTGTCAGTGACGTAAAAGACGGATTTAGTGCGACATGACCATTTAAATAGCAGTTGCATTCTAAAACATCTAATATGGGTCGCATAGGGTCAAAAAAGTTGGATTTGATGCGCTTTCGCCTGCATTGTGAACGTAGCCTTAGATGTGACAGGAAATGATTTCTGTTCTGCGATTACAATCTAACTACTTCAGTCATCAATGCTAGGCTGGTTAAAGGTATGAACAGGGGTGGGCCTAGCCAACCCACTCAGGTCATTTTGCCCACCCAGTCTAATAAAAAGAAAAAAAAAATCTGTATTAAAAAAAACTGAAAAAAGTGATAAGCAGGAAAAAAAATTAGACAGAAAACACGAGTACTGTTTCTAAGATGTGGTTTGGTGTGCCTGGTTCAGTGTTTTCTACTACCCACTCTCTTTACATGAACAGAGGTGAAATCTGAGGTGAGATCGGAAAAAGAAGAGACCATCAATCTGAAGTGGTGCTAACTCAGAATTCACAGGAAGAAGTAAATGCCGCACACACGCACACATGCACGCACACACACGCACGTGCACACACAGCCCTACTGCTTGTGAAACAATGAAAAAAAAATTGCTTGACTGTGACCACATTCATTCCAGCAGTATTTGAACTTCTTTTCAAAGAAGTAACACACTGTGCAGAGAGCCTTCATCTTTGTCTCTTAACTGTGTTTCTGATAATACACACACACACACACACACACACACACACACACACACACACACACACACGTATGTATGTATGTAAATATATATATATATATATTCTTATTTTGAACTGTTGGAACACTCAGAGCACTTTATACAACATGCCTGATTCACCCATTCATATCAGCACATTTTTCTACACCTAGTGCATTCTATCTAACATCCACATACTGGGGTTCAGCATCTTGTGTGATACCTTTGGTGTGCAGACTAGAGAAGCCAGTGATCAAACCACCAACCTTCCAATGAGCAGATAACCTGCATTACCTCCTGAGCTACAGACACCCAAATTGTACAGCTACAATATGTGGACCCAATAAATCAGTAAAAAATTGTATAATATAAATATTATTTGGGTGAAGTTTTTATTCACTATATGTTTTTTTTGTTGGAGATTGTGTACAAACAATAATCTCAGAAATCATCAAAACAGGGACTCAGACCAACAACCTACTGATCAGTATAGCACATCTATAACCTACTCAGCCTAAAGCGGGGTAAATCCAGGTCTGCATCAGAGGATACACACATGTCAAAACAAAATCCATAGCTTACTTATTTTTACTTCAGGTTGGGAACATGGCTTTGATTCTGTTAGGAAAAAGAAAAAGAAATGCTTTTATCAATTTTTCAACAGGGTCATCTGTTTTTTATTTGTCTTGGGTTTTTTTTTTTTTCCAAATCCACTAAAGTTATAAAAATCTTCATGATGGTTAAAAATGTTCCTTAAAGATGAAACTAATATAATTACACGAGTTGTTTAACTGAGGTAATCACTCTTTCCCCCACAGTCCTACGATTTTTCCCTTTTTCTGTAAAGCAATGCAAATACATTTTTAATACTTTCAGTCAAGTATTTAATATTCATACAGGAATAAACTACAACAGAAACACAGTCACAAATATAGGCATTAAATATACAGACACCATATTTACATACACATTTAGTACAAATATAATGTTTAAAGGGAGTCTGATTCTTCAACTGATAAACATTTGTGTAGAATATATATGTACTGGAAGTGCTGGGTATACAAGTCTGGCCTAAGTCTTCGGTCAGAAAGACTGCAGCAGTCCAGGAGTTTAGTTCACCGTCTTTAATGAAGCTTCACAGAAGAAATGGTTACAGCAGGGCTTGCCATGATTAATCCAACCGTGATACAGCCAGATATGCACTTATAATCGTGGCAGATGCAGTATAGGTGACTATAAGCATGGTTGTCTGGAAACAGAAACAGGTAATACTATAATTGGTAGGTTCCACAAGGGGTCGCTGTAAGACCAGAGGTTGGCTAAATAGCACATATCTTCCCAGTTGCTAGTACTAAGGCAAGAATGTGGCAAGCTAACAACAGTTAAACTAAACAATAAACAACAGAAAAATCCTTTAACCGCGGGATGTAATCATTGGAGGAGATTCTGGCAGCAATAATTAAAGCTGACATGGGCTCTTTCACAAAATCAGGAGGATGTGTGCTCATCTTCCAGCACCACACAGCACAGAGGACGCAAATATCACTCAGTATAAACAGGTGAAACGGCGCAGTCCTGTACCGCGTCTTCACCTCGGCAAAATGAAACCAGTCGAAATACCAAATGAGGCCAACAGTGGCTCGATGAAGCCATTCTCCACAAGGACTTTCCATGAAGTTCATCTTGGCTGTGCAAGCGAAGAAGAATAAAACTAGCCAAGTGCAGATGAAGTGAGCGAAGATGAACCAGGGTAGCACGGAGGCGAAAAGAACGAGGGCAGTGAGACGAGAAGAGATGAGTACCAGTGTCACGGCCTTTTAAGTTCTGCCGTTTATTTCGTTGAAAAATATAAACAAAAATCAATCCAATAATTTCAAACATAAACGAAAGTTAACTTAATCTGATTTGAGAAGTTCAAAAAGTGGCTAAAATAAAATAATTTTAAACCCTCCCGTCGTCCCAGCTGATATTTGGTAAATAAAACTTTTCCACCACACCCTCCAGGGTGCTCTTAATCCCTTAATTAATGAGAGGGTCCAGAAGTAAACAAACTAATCACTTTTACAAACCTTTTCCAAAAGTAAAATTAATGGCTGGGGCAGCAGTCGTGTGGTGTTGCAAAGAAGGACCCAAAATGCAGGCACTTGCTGTGATGCACGGGAGCTTTATTGTGGACGGTGAAAATAACAAAAGCGAGGACAGAACTAAACATAAACCTAAACTGAGGAAACCATAACTCACGGAATAAGACACAGGGGGAAAACATATGGAGTTGATATGGGGATGAGAGCGGAGACTGGAGAGAGAGACGCGATTACCAAACAACACAGATGGAGCGACGACGAGCAGAAGCAAACACACAGTAGAAATACACACCAGGTGATTAGGAAAAGACACGCAGGGGTGGACACAGCTGAAACTAATGGCTATAACGAGACACAGACCTTCCATCAGCGTGAATGTGTGTGTGAATGGGCGGATGTCTGAATAGCGTTTTGGGGTCCTTAGGGACTATAAGTAAAGCGCTATACAAATACAGGCCATTTACCATTCAAAGTAAAAACACCAGGAAAGGAAACAGGTAGGGATAACAGAAACACTAAACACAAGACCCAGCCCCTAAGAACGAATACAAAAACAGAAGAAACTAGAAAATAAAAACAATAAACTCAAAACACTGATTCAGCAACCCAGGACCATGACAATTACAAATTTTCATAGCAAAACTAGGTAAGCATATTCTTACTGTTATAACAAACATAACTTTTTAACAAATCTGTATTTTTATTGCAGCGAATAGGTAAGGTTAAAGTTTAACACTCACTTTTGAGATTTGCAGACATGAAAAAACGGGGATCCAAACACTGTCTCGCAGCCTTTTCTATTAAAATACCTCATGTAGCACTAAATCCGGTATCTGAACATAGTGAAATATCTTCATTTTTAACATATTTATGGCTGTGATGAACCAGCATCTCTCTCATGTGTTCTACTACGTGTGACATGACGGTCATGAGTCTGCACACAGACGTCGTGTCGATGGCGCTGTGGTGAGGTCAGAATAACTAAGAGCTGATTGCGCTCAAAACGGAGACTTTTTTTTTCTGATTGTAAACAGCCTTGAAAGTTAAATGTTGCTACCAGGGGCGTCATAGTGGAAGCAAAAGTGATGCTCAGATAAAGACACCCAAGGAGCCAAAGGAAGGAGGCAGCCGCAGGTCTCTCTCTTAAGGATGTAACACAAGATGAGCTCATACAGTGGCAATTAAACGTTATTAAAACAGCAAATATATTTTATCGGTGTGGTTGGTTTTAAGGCTGATTTAAAAAATTGCGTTCCTTTCTAAACAGAGGAGAGTTCAGCTTTTTTCATTATAACACAGAAAACGAAGACGTCATTTATTCATTGTTGAAAATCAGCGCAGTTTCAAGTAAACTGCGTGTCGGAAACATTAATAGATCAGTGCGCCCGCTTGTTTGAAATATTATGAGTAAGCCACAGGACCACAGGCAATAATCTGGGAGTGGGCAAAAAGACGTGATAGAGGCGGATAGAAGTGAAGAGAGCGTAGAAACTAAAGGTTTTCTACCACAGAGAAGAGCTTTTGCGTAAGTGGTGAAAATGGTTTTCGGGCCTTTTTCAAACATTAAAGGAAAGAGAGACTCAGGCCATGACGTCAGAAACTCTGACAGCCCGTTCTTTGTGGGCGTTACCTATTTTCAATGAGCCAATATGGAACGTTGTTGTGGGCGGGGCCTGGTTCAAAGATGAAAGGCAAGAGAACCAGGCCGTGACGTCACAGTCAACCCAAGTCTATAAATTGCAGGTGAAACCCACACTGGACCAGCACGTTTCTTACAGTCACGAGCGATACACTGGATGAGATTTTGTTCTGCTACCCTCAGTCATATTTGAATGTTTGATTCATTGTAACATCGTAGCTTAAATGTCAAAAACGAGTGACCAACAAGCAAAACCAGAATTAGTGTGCACTCTGCCAGAGAGTACACTGGGCGACCTGGAGGTCGAGGAGGAAGAAAATTTAAAAAAAGTCCTGGAAGAGCAGAAAATGGTGAAGGACACAAAAGAAATGCAGAACAAAGTGGACGAGCAGACAGAACCATTAGCCGAGGCTGAGACAGAGAAAAAAGACACGGCAACCCCAGATTCCTCCTCAAAGTTGTGTGTCAACAAAGCTGTTCAGTTGATGGTTTCAAACGCCACAGAAAAAGCTGAACTGAACCAAGTGAAAAATGCACTCGAAGAAACGACCAAACTGGCAAAGAAAGAGTGTGAAGAGGCCAAAAAAGCAGTGAATGAAGCACAGGCAGCACTGTCAGAGGAGAAGACAATGGTAGAGGACGCAAAGAGACAAACTGAACAGGAAAAACAAGTGTTAGAAGAAGTGCAGTTTGTATTCAAAGATGAGACCAATCGGGCTTCAGCTTCAGCTTTGGAAAAGACACTGAAGCTGCAGAAAAAGGTGCGCGTCAACTGGGTTATTCAGTTGGTGGTTTTACTGGCCAAAGAAAAAGTCTCCTCCAAATACAAGATCTTCACAGAGCGCCTCACTCCTAACTGCATCAGCCATCGTCTGATTGAGAAAATCTGGCCTGAAGTTGAGGAGAAACACTTGAATTTATCCCACGACAGCATTTTCAAAGTGGGCAAGGCCATTCTCAAGGACCTTTGCAAAACACACAACTGCAAAGAAAACCTTTTGATTTTTAATCTGAGGGAAGAGCTTGACAATATTACCGTCTCAATCTTCACCAAACACCTCTTGGCATTACCAGCAAGAGTACTCAGCGTCTCTAAAGACAGGCAAGAGTACAAGGAAGTTGTAAAAAATGTGACCAAAGATCTGGTAATGCACGCCATGAGCGAAGGAAATGAGACGATGACACTGAATCCAGTAGCATCCGAGTTTATTGTAGAGAGGCTTTTCCAGAAGATCTGGGACAAAATTTTGTCAAAAAA
This sequence comes from Aulonocara stuartgranti, assembly GCF_965226115.1. Lineage (NCBI taxonomy): Eukaryota > Metazoa > Chordata > Actinopteri > Cichliformes > Cichlidae > Aulonocara > Aulonocara stuartgranti. The sequence goes on from NC_138957.1 coordinate 30,002,605, forward strand.
GTACAAAATGTCCTTGGAGAACATTGGAGAACTCGCCCTGACAATATACAATGAACTCCATGACAGGTGGGATTCTCCAATACTCTTAATGTGGTCAAGAAACCCAGTAATGGATGAAGCAATCGTCAGCAGCTTCAAAAAACATGCAAAATTGAGGAGCCAAAACATCATCTTTAGGGCTTTCTCATGTGCACGCTAAAATCGAACCAACACGTGCATGTGAATATTCATTTCAATTGGGCTTTCTAAATTTAATTTTGAAACCAGAGTGGTTAAAAATCACTACTCTTCTTCTCCCAACTTCCTTCCCTCATCACCAACTGGCCGAGGCAGATGGCCACCCCATCCTAGAGCCTGGGTCTGCCGGAGGTTTCTCTCTTTTAAAAGTGAGTTTTTCCTTCCCACTGTCGCCAAAGTGCTTGCTCTAGGGGATTGGAGTCTTTGTGCATTATTGTAGGGTCTTGACTTTACATTATAAAGCACCATGAGGGAAGTGTTGTTGGGATTTGGTCTGTTTCTTAACTCAAAAAGTCCAGTTACAACAGGACATTTTGAGTTAAAAAACAAACAAAACAAAAAAAAATTAATAAAAATAAAAATAAAAACTTTGAATTTGTGCTTTGTTTCATTTACTATTTAAGAAGTTTGTTCTTCCTGCAACTTTTACAAACCACAAACAACAAATAGCTGAGCTGTTGGATTTACTAAGTGCATCCAAGAATACAAACAAGCAGTCCTCACACACATTTGAGAAAAACTGAGAGACCTTTGAATCTTTATAGCTTACTGAATATTCATCTCTTTACTTTGTCTGCATGTGTCCACTTTTTTTCTTTTTCTATTTGTATTATTCTCATTTCAAAGACATTCAAAGCTATTTGGAGACATGCAGAGTTCCTTAAAGATGAACCTAATATAATTACACGAGTTGTTTAACTGAGGTAATCACTCTTTTCCCCCACAGTCCTACGATTTTTCCCTTTTTCTGTAAAGCAATGCAAATACATTTTTAATACTTTCAGTCAAGTATTTAATATTCATACAGGAATAAACTACAACAGAAACACAGTCACAAATATAGGCATTAAATATACAGACACCATATTTACATACACATTTAGTACAAATATAATGTTTAAAGGGAGTCTGATTCTTCAACTGATAAACATTTGTGTAGAATATATGTACTGGAAGTGCAAACTGATGGAGGTCAAATAACAAAGTGTTTGTGAATAAGAGCAGAAATGCGAATAAACATGAAAAAGACTTTGAGGTTTACAAAAAGGTTTGACAGCTGTTGAATGCAAGGAGAGAAACATTTTGGACTTTTAACTGTTTCTTAAGTGTTACAGCATGAACTTCTCTTATGGCTGTTCATGCTTTCGCAAAGTAATTAAGTGAAAGAAAAACAACTAAATGACAGAAAAGTTCTCTTTATTTACTACTATAAAATACTATACTATAAAAAATGACAATGGGTCCACAGTAAGAAAAAGTATCTGATGACCAATCATAGAGGAAGGAGATCCTAGCAGGGACAGGAGTTAGAACAGGATCCCCAAAGAGTGAATAAGATCAATCTTACTGTTTCAATGAAGTCTGACTGTATATAATATAAAACACATGAATTATTAACAGCAATATTTCCAGAGGAACTGAATGACGGTGAGGCGAGGGAACTGAAGCAAAACAAAAACACAGGACAAGGCTTTATGATGGAAATGTCTTTTTTAAATAAAAGCAAAAAACAAAAATAACACAAATATAATCTAAAAGAAATGTTCATTCTTTTATGCTCACAGTAGGCTGTAACATTGACACTTTCTGATGTCACCACTGGAGGGGGCTGTGGTCCAGCTGGTCTCAGCTCCAGCTTGGTTTCGCACCAGTACTGGGCTCCATCATCTTCTCTACTGGGGGTGATGTTCAGAGTGAAGGTTTCATTCACGGGTTTCTTCTGTTCACTGTTGGACTGTAGGTGACCCAGTGCTGTGTTTCCTCTGTAGAAGGTCACAGTGAGGCTTTGAACAGGAGCTACGTTCTGTACACTACACTGCAGGGTGTACTGCTGATTCTCAAACATCATCTCAGTGTGGTTTACAAAGCTGATGGAGGCACTTTCTGGAGACTCTGAGACGACAGGGAAAGAAACAAAAATGTAAAGAACAACATGTAAGCTAGAGGCTTGAAAACATCAGCAGAATGACTTTATATTTACACATACAACAGAAATCAAATTCCGATTATAAATATAAAACTCACCAGCAAGTGTCACATGAACATACTTACGATACACATTTATACTGAGAGTGCTATTATAACACTGATCACCAGCATCAGTGTTATAATAGCACATGACATATGTTTCCCATTCAGTCAGTTTGTCAACTGTCCAGAACAAGGTGGTTATATATTCTGTGACTTTTCCCACAGCGTGCTCCAAACCAGAAAGATTTCCATGGCATCCCACCTCACATACAACACATGTAGCATTGGCTGGGTCACCATACTTCACTATCAGTGCAGGTGGAGTAAACACAGGATTGTTTGTGCAGCTAGAATCTGTAAGAAACACATTAAATGTATGAGACAGCACAATTAATATCAAACCGAAATGCTGCCAACACTCACCATGTTGTTATTTTTTCGTAATTTATTACAGATTTTCTTGTAGATAAAAAAATAATAATGTGCACTTTGCAATTTAACTGCTTATTTCGTTCACCAGACACTGACACCTGAAATAAAAGCGAGATCAATCCTTACCGCAGCTGGACACTTGGTGGATGCACAGAAAAGTAACTGAGGAGGAAACCAGACGAAAAAAAATGGTCAAATGTCATGATGAAAATGTTCAAACACAAAGTCCAAAGGTGGTCAGAGAGGGGATGGGCTGGTTTGTTTTTCTGTTGCAGAAGAACAATATTGGCAGTCTGGCCTGTTTTACAATGACACACCGTCTCTCTTTTCTTAATCTTGCAAATTGTGAAAGTCAAAGTGTAGCAAGTCACCGGTCAGGGAGCCTGAAAGAAGCAGGTCAAGCCTGTCTCCTAAGGGGGTTCCCATTTATATTTCCACCCACAGTTCATTTTAAATTGACTTTACAGAACATAATGTGAACAAGTGCAGAGTGCTGTAGAAATCTCCCCCTGACATACACAGCACATATAAAAATAATCTTCAATAATAAAAGAAAGATTAACAAGTCGTTATTATTCGTTTAAGAATCAAGAGTGTGAGAGGCAGGAGGTGCTAATCAAATGCACCTGAATATTTGATCATCAACACGTGGGATCACCTGTGTAAAAGCAGAAGCTTTATGCTATATGTTAGACTCTACAGGCCTTAGTTAGAACATTAAATCGCTTTGCAGTCACCGTGAGTTCCTTTGTATACTCTGACTGCTTGGCTGAAAAATACCTCTATTGGAGTAAAGTCACTTAGACACATTTATTTATGTATATAAATTTATTTGTGTATGATTATAGGTAGTCCAGATTTAGAGGCAACAATACTGAATGTTTGGTAGTTCAGGCTTAAGGAAGAAAGTTATGTGCTCATAAGTCACAGTAAAAATGAATGGGCGGTACATTCCTTTCCTCTTCCCTTCCTGGAGACCTTTATCACTGTTTTCTAACACTCCTCGGATGCTGCCTATTGTAAGTACCAAGTTCCAGCCTTGCATAACAGTAACAACTGTATCAGTTGTCCAAGGAGCTTGGAAAGAACAGCGTCTGGACTTCTTTAAGCAAGGCTGGATTAACATCCAGCTGAGAGAACTCTTAACAGAGTTAAGAGAGTCCCAGTCTCTCTGCTTACCTGTGAGATTTTGATTTTTGATGACACGTTCACACTCCTTTTTGAGACCTTGCAGATTTTTTAGCATTTCCTTTGTTCTAATGTGTTCAAAAGCTGATTAAAGGAAATCAAAAGTTCATGTTAGTCGACAACTCTGCTAAGAAAGAGTAAAACACATCAGCTGGACTAAAACAGCTCAACCAACTGAAACTTTCATCATCATTAAATCTACAGTAAATCAGGTCATTCTGTTGAAGTGAAACGACACTCACAGAGACGATAAATCACAATGAAAGCAACTGCCAGGAGGGAACCGAGAACCAGCAGGGCAACTTTCTCTGTTGTGACCTTTGACCCTCTTTTTGATTTTGCATGTTGAGAGTCAGGATCTTCACCTGATGAAGATTTAGAGGAAATAGATGTGCAGAAGTTAGACAAAACAATAACCAACTATTATACCAGCTTTTTTGTAAAGTACTAAACAACCACAATGAACCAAAGTGCTGTACAAAAGAATAATTATATAAAAACACAACTGTGACACATGATCCCACCAGACTCCAAACAGCTCCACTGACGTCACATCAATATATCTGTCTGTATTCTGTAATATATTTGGATTTCAGTTTTACACAAAGTTTCTAATGTGGTTTAAAAGTTGCTTAAACAATCTTTCTTACAAGGAAAGGAAAACCACAGTTCAGTAAATGACAATGTGCTCATAGCAGTCACATCACACATCCTGTCCCCCTCCTTAAGCACCTTGAAATCATTTGATGTCTTTAACTGTGTGTTTATCTATTATTTCTGGCAATACTTCACCTTAAAGTGTCAGTTTACCCTGAAAATAAATACAGGCTACATATTTTTTCCTCCAGCCTGTAGTAATATGTATACAAGGTATGAATTTATATTTTGTAAATGTATTATTAGTATGAATGGCCAGATCCTATTAGTATTTATAGATATTTAATTCATGGTTGACATACATTGTAATACAGTTAGGTGCATATACCACAACTCTAGTGCAGAGAACCACAACTACATTAGACCAACAGGAAATATGACTCTTTTTTTGTTCTTTCATAAACCTTCATGAAGGTTTCTTTGCGTCTCTTACTCAGTTGCACGTTAATGTATTAAAACATACGTAGTCTCCAGTTTGGGTTCAATTTATATGAAAGGACCACTCGGATCTGATTAACTGATTTACCACCAGATTTAATGTTCTTACCTTCTATGTAGCTCTGTGGACGGCTCGTCATGCTGAGATCCTGACTTCAGACTTAGTCACTATCTCTGAATCACAAAAATACAACAGCCTGGTGTTATTTCTCCTGTATCTTTACTGATTCAGTTTGCAGAGTCAGAACATCAAATAACCTTGTGAGCATCAAGACACATACTGAATGTCCTCTGCACCTCACTGGTTTGGGCTTTCAGGAAAAAAAAGAAGAAGAAGAAAAGAGAATTGCAACACTTACAACACTTCCTGTGGAAATGTGGAGATGAGCAGGCTTTTTACTACAGCCTGGGTCCTGCATTTTGATTTCTCATTTTATTCAGATTAACAAATAATTTCTTTTGACTTGAACTGAGGTCACAGATGATGGTTTCCTGTGTTTTCATTTATTTGATTTAAAGATTGGTTTTATTTTCATAGATGTGGACATGCTGCCCTCTGTTGGAACGGCAAGGGGGGTTACTGCCTCAAAAAAAAGTATTAAGTAGGACTTTGAGTTCCAGACAGAGAAACTGGCCAGTAAAGCAGGGATGAAATATTGCGGTTCTGGACTGCATCAATATTAGTCTTTTCAGTTTTGCATGTAGAAAATGGCTTTATTGGCAGTAAGTATTTAATAGATGGTTGTAACATACACTGTAGTTGAGTGCAGATACAAGAACATGTATCTGTTACTTCATGTATATTTGTCACAGTTCTACATGCTTTCCACAGCTGTATTACACCAACGTCTCATGTGCCAAAGTGCAGGATGCAGGAGACATAACATGAAAGCACTTTATTACAGTTAGGAACTAGGAAACCTAATGCTAAGGTTACATAAATACATAAGAAGGAAATGGGCAAAGTGGAGATACCTGTGGAGAAACAGCTGAACTGAATGCACTTAATGACACAAGGGGAAGCAAAACTGAACATGATGCACTTAGGACAAGAGACTATCACAATAAAACAGGAAACACAGGGTATGACACATGAACCTGACAAAGGCACAAGAGAAACATGGTAGTTTTAAGTAGTATTATTTTCATCTTTATCACACCACATCCAGCATATCTTTAAGAAAACTTATGCAAACTCACTCTGCATGTTGAGAGTCAGTTTCACTCGATAAACGTTAAGAGAAGACATAAAGTGGACATGTAAGCTTTCAGTAACACAACAGTGTAGTTTTATACAGGTAGATGAACATTTACAGCTGTTGAGGACCACAGCTGTATTAAAGACTGGACAGAGAACCTTGTTGCTGTGAGACAACAACGCTAGCAAATAATAGTTTTCATTTCTAGAAGATTCGATCAATTCATTATTTTAAGTAATAATTTGATTTATTTTAATAAATTTGACCTGAAATTTAAACCTTTTTGGATGTTTTGCTCTCCTCTGGTAGATTTTCCATGTGTCTTTGGAATTCTCTGGAAATTCAACAACATATTTTTCATCAGACAATTCACACTTATGAATCTTTTTCACTGGATATGTTATATAACATCTTTGTACTTCAATATGAGTGCCCAAAGTCTCTCACACACACACACACTCACACACACTCACACACACACACAGCTTTTGATCAGCACCATGGACAGCAACCACAGGCAGACGTCAGAGGAAGACAGCTTATATTTAATTAAGTTCATGCTAAATCACCAGATTTTCAGATTTAACCTTACTAAAGTGAAATAAAGACAACTGTAATGTGTATAAGCATGCAACAAAAGAGAGAAGTCTATTAACCACAGGCCTTCACACACTGGATGGGTCACTGTAGCAAACAAGCACAGTCATTTATAGAATTCCACATTAAACAATCATTTCCAAAGGACGAGCTGCTGGATGAATTGCACACACATATTACAGTAGGGGTGCACATTTTCAAAGTATAACAATATTTCAGAGCTTCACAAAAACATAAACTACTTACTCATCAAAACATCTGCTCAACAAAGTTTTGCCAGCACTGCTTATTAGTAGTGTAGTCAACATTTAATCAGGAAATATAAGTAATATATTTTCCAGCATGCCTCTCCACCATCTAAACGTTACAGAAAAAGGAGCTTTGGAGTCAGCCAGTCCCCAAAGGTGTGTGATATTTTAACATGTGGTTACCTAAAATAACATGCTTTCTGTTGGTCTGACAGTCATCACAGTTAGCAGTATGAGTACTGAAAAAGGTTCACACGCTGGAAACTTTGAGAAACTAAAACAATCTGTGGGAGGAATCCCATACAGGCACAAAGAGAAGATGCAATCTGTCCAGACTCCAGATAAGATTAAACATAGAGCAGTCATTCTGTGAGGTGACAGTGCTAACCACCACCATGATGCTTTAGTCATATTCAGATCATTTTGTTTTATATCAAATGTTATGTTCTATAAGTGTTTGTTCAGTAAGTGACGGGTGGTAGTTTGTCTGATGACCGCTCAGATCGGACTAAATCTCTATCTTCTTCTTCACTTTCCTGCTCCTTTATCATCACATTGATGTTCTTGTCAGGGCTCTGTGTGCGGGCAGGCGGAGAGGAGGATCCAAGCGCAGGACTCAGACACTGAACTGTAACTCAAAACCTCAGCTTTATTGCTGGCATAAAACAAAACATAAACTGAGCAATGGCAATGAACGTGAACCACTGACACAAAAACACACAGGCAAAATCTGAGGGTACGACATGACACAGAGCATGGGAAAACACAGGGCTTATATACACAGGGTAGTAATGAGGGAATGGGCAACAGGAGGGAGACACAGCTGGGAGAGATCAGGGCTAACGAGACAGGGGGAACAAAGCTGCACACACTAACATAAGACAAAGACTTTCACAATAAAACAGGAAACATGAATCACTACTCAAAGACACAGACTCGACACAGAAAATAATACATGAAACTCAAACAATACATAAGACCACAATTCCTAAAACATGGATAAACAGAAACATGAAACTCTAATAATAAACATCATCATAATCATCATCATCAACACCAGCACAAGAGAACAAGAAAACAATCCATGATGCAAAATTAAACCAAAACATAATAAACTCAAAACACTGGGTCCAATGGACCCAGAACCGTGACAGTTCTTACCTTATATGCTATGTGTTATTCTTTTAAACCTAATTAATATTTTTTTTTCCACAAGTGTTTCCAGTTTATGCAATCCATTATTATTATTATTATTATTATTATTATTAGAGACAAGACCAAGCTACAGGTAAGAGTTTAGAACTGCCTTCTTGCTTTCTGCTCAAATTAAAAGTGTACAAGGAAGTTTTCCTTGTTCTAATCCAGTCAGAATAGCCTGTGCTGTAAAAGCCATTTGTGTCCCTCTGATTTACTAAGATGGATCCAAACTCATAACAATCACATGAGTTAGATCATGTTGTTACTGTTGTTGGTTATGTTAGATATATGAAGACATGTTGCACACAGCAGAAAACATTTGCTTTGAAAAACTTGAAAATTAATGAAGAATGTTACAAAATTTAAATCTTTTTGTCTTCAATTTATCATTTATATCTATTTAAACAGTTACATTTGTTTCCCGTATTTTTGCTCCTGCTCCCTATGTTTTAATAATAATCTGATCACAGAACTGATTTATGTGTGGTGAGTAAACCCACGTTCATTTGTACTATCTCACATGTCTGAGTTCATTTTATTACAACACTTTCTTTTATATTTTAAAATTAATTAAAATAATCTGCTGCCTTTTTTGAGCCCCTCACATCCCTGAACTGGTTAAGTGGTTGAAAATTTGATGTATAGATGCTTGAGCTTTTCATCCTTTCATCAGTGTTGGTAACATTTATGGAAAAGACCCCATTAATAAAGCATGTGATAACACCAAAGTGAACAGAAACACAGTCCAAACAACACCAGCTGTTAGCACACTAATCTTTTCACACACATTACCTTGAAACCTGAGGGCTCAGCGAATCATACTGTGAGCTTTTTAGCACCAACAGTGACGACATGTATGTGCACAAAGTATTCCAGCTTTTGTCCTGGGATACCTTCTTGTTTTTTGGGTATAGGTCACAGAGCTGACTGTGAAGACATGTTACACACAGCATTAAAAACCCTAACCCACGAACCTTCCTGAAACCCAAAGAATACCTGAACTATAAAATCTTAGGCCTTCTTTAATTTAAAAAAAAATAAGCTAATTCAGAATATGCACATGGAAAATTCAGTCAATATTCAAAATATAATTGTAATATCAATTAACAGAACAAAAAAGCTTTCTTTCTGGGATCAGGAGGCTAATATGTAGCATTTCTACAGGTCTCCTATTTGTAAAACCGGTTTACTAAGTTTCCTGTTCTAAATTTTAGATATTTATGATTTTACATACTTCTTTGCTATTTTTACTCTAAAGGTTCATGTTATAATGGCCTACTGCTCAGTTTCCAAACTACTGAATAGTGGAAGTGGATCACTCAGTTTTACTGTTAGGAAAAGCAAAAAAGAAAATTAAAAGAAATGAAATATTCTCATTTTGATGAGCTCAAGATCTTAAAACTTGCAGGTTATTGCAACCCACAGATGCATTTAATTTTGAGAGTGGAGTCTATTGTGTAGTAGTTATGAGAAAAGTAAAGGAGAAGAAAGTTGACATGGTTATAAAGTCTGTGCAGGGAGGAGGTTTTGAGTAAACAGGTAGGATAAAAATACAACCGATAAGCCACTTAATGACCCTGGAGCACTTGGAGCACTTAAAAACAGACACAGTTGTGTAGTGAAAAAGCCTGAACAGACTCAGGAACACAGTCCATTGCTATATACACAGAGGATATACAGACATCACTGAGGATTGCATAAATGTGCTTCATCCAATATAATATATAATAATAACATAATATTAAGACCTTCACTAGGGCTGAATCCAGGTATCCTGGCTAAAATGTAAAGCTCTATTGTTCCTTCTCCACAGTAATGTAGACTGTTATATGAGATCTGAAATCCATTTTCAGGGTTTTCATCATGCTCACATTAACCAAAAATGTTAAACCTCTTAAAGTCTGTAAACTCTTTCTACTACACTTCAGTACTGCTGCTCTGTTTCACCAATCAAAATAAAGTTTCTTGCAACAAAAAAACAATGACTAAGTAAATATTCAGACAATGTTTGACATGTATGATTTAATAAAATTAATTATATTGAGATTACAGTGATTGACAAACACAGAGTTTTGAAGAGTAAAAGTGAGGTATGATAAAGTGTGACTGGACATCAGGTTATTGTGTGTCAACAATGGTGATTGGATGTCCAGAGAGAAGGAGAAGAGGAGGAGAGAGGGGTGCTTATTTGGGTTGTCAATTCCTCTAGTGCTTGTAATGTGCAGAAGAAATCATCTGAAGATTGAGCTTTGAAATTATAGCAACCAATGCTTTCTCTGCTCACATCTTAATATTTCAGTGTGGCGGTATATGGAGCCAAAATACATAAACTGTGTTGTCCAAACAATTATGGCCTGAACTGTATATTTACTGTAAAAAAGGATTCCAAGAAACAAACAGAATGTAATAATAATTATTTCAGTTCATGCAAATCCAAAATGGCACCAAACAGCAAAGATTAGCAAATCTGTAGACTTCAAGGGAGCAACAAGTAGCACACAAGAGAAGGTGAAAAGACGCTGAGACAGTTACTGAGAGCAAGGACAGGACGATTTATAAACAAAAGGAGATCGTGGAAGACAAGAAGGAAGTAAAAATAGAAAAAGGAAAAGACAATGGAAGATGAGACAGAAAACACTGACCGGACTATAAATACCAACTTGCACTAAAATACAACAAGAGTTAATGACGCAAACAAAACCAAAACCTAAATATCAAACACCGATGAAAACACAAACAAGAATTCAAACGTCCATAAAATCAAAGTCCCAGTGTCAGTCAGTGAGAAAGACTGATGTACACTGCTAAAAAAAAAAAAAAAAAAAGACGACGATTGTACCGCATTTTGCTCCAGGACTAAATCTGCATGAAAACAATCGCTCACTCTTCCTGCTCAACAAATGACAAGGGCAGAGCCTTATACCACGTGATACAGAAGCTGGCTGCTAAAATTAGCAGGGAAAAAACAACGGCGAGCACGTCAGGGATGATGAGAAAGTGACTGGACAAAATCCGTCCCGGTCAACCACCCAAACATCAATAACGGGAACCTTATACAGCGCTTCCCTATACCCGTCGAACTCCCGCAGGCACAAAGAAATTACGGAGGCTATTACTTATCACCTGACCAAAGATATGGCTCCCATCAACACTGTGCAAAACGAGGGATTTAGGAAAATGATCAACACCCTAGACAAACGCTACACAGTGCCGTCCCGCAACTATTTTTCTATTGTTGCACTACCTGCTCTATACACGCAGTGTCGAGCAACGGTGGAGACGGAATTTCAAGCAGTACAACATTTTGCGGCAACGACAAAATGTGAGACATTTGTTGTTTTTATGTTTATTTATTGTTTTTATGTTCAGTCTCAACTGTTACGAAGTTGATGTGCAGTTAATAAGCGCAATAAATATTTATACTGGAAAAGAAAATCGTGAGAGAATCGTGATCTCAATTCTAAGCCAAAAAAATCGTGATTCTCATTTTATGCAAAATCGTGTATCAAATCCTCACATTCTCTGTAAGATTAAGGTCGACTATATATATATATATATATATATATATATATATATATATATATATATATAAAATTAGAAGTAGAGGCTTTAAAACCAAGTTAACGCTGAGAGTACAAACATCACTAATGTTACATAACTTTGCCGACATGTGGCCAACAGTAATGTTTTAATGTTCTTCATTATTAAACATTCGCACATAAATAAGTGACATAGTATTCAGTACTTACTTTTGACAGTTCACTCTTCGGCGCTCCCTTCTGCCGTATTTTGCGGCAAAATTATCCACACCCACCGCCGCGCTATGAATTGTGGGATATATGGGACCACGAAGCGTGCACCGGACCACGCTTGATATTTGGGGAATTCGACAGCGCATTTGGAGTACGCATTTGAAGTACACTTCGAGTTGGGACAGTCGTCACGTGGCGGTGACGTAATTGCACTCAAAATGCATACTTCAAGCGTGTGGTCTCTGAATTGGGAGACAGCCCCAGTCTCCATTTCAACTTGTGTTGAAAGTGCGGACTTCAAATGATATTTTCTTAATTGTGTTAATAGGCCAGAGTTATGATTCAAAACAAAAGAAACAGTACAAACGGTGTTTTCTGAGGACAGCGCTACCAAACACTCTCCGTTGGCGACCAAAATTAAAAAAACAAAACAAAAGAAAAACAAACAAAAAGGATGCATGTCTGCCATTGCCTGCCAAAACCGGAAGTAACGTAATATTCCGTGGGAAACGTAGTTTTTCCCCTCAGGGCCTTTATAAACCTATACTGGTGGTTTTAAGTTATGTCTGACATATGTCTGTGCAGTTTCTGGGATGCTTAGACCTCAAAATGCACTGTTGGAAATTATTTTATTTTTTATGTTTTGTTTTGTTACTTTTCTAAAAACAGATGGTGATCTTTTCTAAAAGCGATAGGACAGGTGTGGAGGAGAATGAAGCAAGAGAATGGGTTCCTAAGGGGGCAAGAAAAATCCAGCTAAGTTTCTTCTCCTGTAGTTAACGATGTAAATATGTTGTTTTCACAAATCCATGGAAAATGAGCAAAATATATATTTTTCTGCTCTAAAAGCAGTCTGTGAGCTCATCTGAAGATGATGGGACAGATGACTGGAAACCCACACAGGATGAATCTGAAGGCTATTCAGAAGAGGAGGAAGAACAAGAATGTGAAAGGATTCCTAAGGTAGCCATGAAAAACAAATCTGGGCGTCCTGTGCCACAAAGAGAGGTGAAATTCATCCTCAGTTTCAGTGCTTCCACAATCTATCAAAAATTGATAGACATATTGTCTTCTCTTAAAACAGATGGCGGCAGCATCTGGAGAGGATGGGACACATGATAGCAGACCCACACAGGATGAATCTAAAGATGATTCACATGAACCTGGCACTTTCACTTAACAAATTATGCCTACCTGTTAATTCAGAGATGAGGAAAGAAACTCTGAGTCAATTTAAACCATTATGTTTAGCTTAAAACAGTAGATAGAGTCATTGTAGTTATCTAATGCTGGAATTGTCATAATCCTGGGTCTGTGACCCAGTGTTTTGAGTTTATTTAGTTTTTTTTAATTTTTCTTACGTTAGTTTAACATAATATATAGTTCTTGCAGTATTATTTAATTAGGATTTTGTTTCATCCATGTCTCCACGATTTACGAGTCTTTTCCTGTCGCCTATATAGTCTGTCTTTTCCTCTGTATTTTACTTTCTATTATGCCCATGCTTCAGTCTCTTCCTGTGTTCTTTGTCTCCTCAGGTATTTCATGTCTGCGTGTTCCATGTTCTAATTGTCAAGCTTGTGTTGTCATGTCTATGTTCCACATTGTTTCCTGTTTTATTGTGAAAGTCCCTGTCCTGTGTGCAGTATGTCTAATTTTGCTTCCCCTTGTCTCCTTAGGTCTGATTTGTCCCAGCTGTGTTCCCATCTGTTCCTCAGCCTCTCATTATCCTTTTGTTTATTTAAGTCCTTTGTCTTCCTCTATTCAGTATTGGGTCGTCTGTGTGTCTGGTTGTATGTTTCTGTGAGTTTCCTGTTTAGCTTAATGTTGCTATTTTAAACAAAAAACAAATCTGTGAACAAATTCACAGATTTGAACTTTTAGGTTTTTAGCAGATGCACATGTGGAGCAATGACATTAAAATCGCTCTTTATTTGCTCTTCCTTAAAATGACCTTCTTGGTCAGTACTAACATATATATATTCATATTCTTTAGCCCAAGACGAATAGATCAGCGCCAAAATGGAGGTGCTGGTTTTGATTTACATGTTCGGATAGTTACTCTGATTTTGAAGTTTTTCTTAAACAAGGCCCTGGTGTTCATGTCACGTAAATGCCAGATAGCAGTGAATAAATAGATTATTTTCAAAATTCACCCTGGGGTCTGTTTGTTCTTAGAGAACAAATTAAAAGCATTTCATTTCATGTTCTGCTAGGACTACGTACACTATATGCCAAACGCATTCACTTTTCTCACATTTGTGAGATCACACACTAACGTTGGACAAAAAGGCCTGGCTTGCAGTCTGTCCCCCAATTCACCTGAAAAGTGTTGTATCAGATCATATTACAATCCTGTACAGGCTTCCCAAGTTCTTCCACAACAAATTTGCTACATGCTTTTTATGGCTCTTGCTTTGAAATGGTTAGCACACGCCACGTGACAGGGGCATATGGAAAGCGTAAGGAGTTATCACAGAACCAAACTGGACTTCACCGAGCTCCTGAGAGCAATCCATTCTTTCACCACTGTTTGTAGAAGCAGTTTGCATACCTGTGCTTGATTTTATAAAACCTTTGGCCATGGAAGTGACTGAAACACCTGAATTCAATTATTTAGATGTGTGACTGAATACTTTTGGCAGTGTAGTTCATCTCAGAGAGACTGTTTTATGATTTATAGGAAATATGTAAAAATCATTGAGGAGTTTACCCGTGAGTCTCTGTGATTCACCTCACCCTCTGCCATCAGTGGTGTCTTTTAATCCAGCATACCTAATGGGGAAAACAGGATAAAAAACTATGTTGAAAGGCCTACTTTTTATTATTATTTTTATTATAACCATGTACCTGAGTGAGACTTTTTCACTTGTGTAGCCAACTAAAACTTCAACCCTAACAGCACAAAACTACATCACTGAATGAAGAAAAGCTTTGCAGTCTTTAAGAATTCTAAATTATTTTTTGGAATTTTTACAATTTGAGACCACAGAGACTTTACTTAGGGTTGATCCTAACCCTTCTTTCCACTGTGTTCCTGTTAATGATAAACTACAATTTTACCCTAAATTATTAAAATATTGATATTTTAATGTGAGAATTGATTCTAGAACATAAATGACTGGTATCGGAGGAATCGATATTTCAGTATCGATCCACACATCACTAGCAAGCACTTAGACCTTTAAGACACATCGCAACCTTGATGTTTGAATGAGAATCCTTTTGTTTGGAAGACCACAACCTCTAGAGTACTGGAGCTGGAAAACCCTGCTCTAATGTCCTACAGCTTTTAGATGCATCCTTGTTCTGACACACCTGATCAAATAAATGGCCTGTTGCTGGGCCTTTGCCAAACTTGATGGCATGCTTAAGAGGTGATTCAACCATTTGATTCTGCTGTGTTGTAAATTTAAGTACCGTATTTTTCCCATTACAAGGCGCACTTAAAATCCTTTTAATTTTCAAAAAAAAATCTACAGTGTGCCTTATAATCTTGTACGCTTTATGTATGAATTAGTTGTGCTTACTGACCTCGAACCGATTTTATGAGGTATATGGCGCTCAAATCTGTCAAATCTTTTAGTAGGACTTTGGTAAGCTACAAAGCTGCACTTGATGGATTGTCGGAGCATTATGGCTACCGTAGTCAGGAGCCTCGTGGAGTAATCTAGGTCCAATCTGAAAAAATTAAAACGTACAGCTCTGCTATCACTTCCAACATAAATGAAGACAGAAAACTAAGCAGCAGGTTTTAGATTTGTCCTTGACCAACACAGCTGATTTAAATGACTAAATTACCTTCTCAAAATGTCTTGAAGTTCTCCAGAGGCCTGGTAACGAACTAATGATTTGATTCAGGTGTGTTGACCCAGGGTGAGATCTAAAACCTGCAGAATGTCCCCAGACATATTTCCCCTAATTTAACAGATTACCATCAACTGGATGTGGGTCCTTTTGCTCTCCAACATTAGTGCATTTCTTCTGTAATCCAGAGATTCACCTGTAAACCAATTTTTCAGATGACTTTAAAACTAATATTTGCTATTTGTGTTTTTAAAAGCAAACTAAAACAGTTCATTCTTATCTCTGATGTATCAGGAATCATACACATACACTACCAGTCAAAGGTTTGGACACACCTTCACATTTAATTGTTTTTCTTTATTTTCATGCCTATGTTCATTGTAGATGAATGGATGAAATATGGAATTCTGTAGTAAACAAGTCTGAAATGACTCAAAACACATTTAATATTTTAGATTCTTCAAAATAGATACCTTTTCCTCTGATTACTGCTTTGCACACTCTTGGCATCAGTTCGTGGGCTGTCCAAATCACGGACAAACAGTATCCCACAGTTATGTTTTTAAACCCATTTTGCACAGAGAGGCATTTTTTTGAAAAATGTATTGATAGCAATGTTGAATATTATTACACAGGGGGAAAAAAACGTGTAAAATAATCACGCCATAAAGATAGTTTGTTTTTCTGTTATTTAAGGCTACGTCCACACGTACACGGGTATTTTTGAAAACAGAGATTGTCCGTTTTAGTTAAAATAAAAAAACATTCTGTCCACAAGTGGAGTTTTGAAAAAAATATCTCCGTCCACATTAGTGATGGGATTTCCGGCTCTTTTTAGAAGACCGGCTCTTTCGGCTCGGCTCACTAAAAAGAGCCGGCTCTTTCGGCTCCCAACCAGCTCTTCGGGTTGTTTTGTTACTTTAATTTATTATTAACAACAATATAAAATTATGCACAACAGGAATTACTAATGTAAAAAAGGAGTTTTATTTATATATGTTTATATATATAAATATTTACGGTTGCACCTAGAGACAAAGCACGTACAAAGTCCAAAATATATTTCTAGAGTTAACTTAACTTCCAAAACAGAGCTACCTAGATCACTTAAATTACACAATTGAAAGCATATGTGTATTGTTTGTGTACTTATACACAAGCAGTCCTATATATTCAAATAATTAAAAAAAAAAAAAAAGTTCATTTACCTGTTACTACCACACACCAAATCCAATCGTTGGTACTTCTTAGCTTGTGTAGCCTCTAGGTAACGAATGCTCAACACTGCGCCTAGCATCCTGGAGCACTTCTGTTGTGGTTTGTACGTGCTATAGAGTTTTCACGTGCTTTGGAGTTTGTATGTGCTTTGTCTCTAGGGGCCACCGTAAATATACTTTTATTTATTCACTCCACATAAAATGTAATAAGTAAATCATACAATACAAAAACCAACTATTTACATTTCACATTATAACTTTTTAAATTTTCAGCTTTTTCCTTTTAAACAAATTTACAGTGAACACAAAAAATATTTTAAATATAAATTAAAATATGAAAACAAAAAGAAGATGCACATTCTCTGTCATACAGGCCTGCATGAATAAACTTTCTGAATCCTTTATCATCTTCAACTGAAAATAGTTGGGAATGATTACTATACCTTTACTATCCCCTGAGCCTCGGTCGCCCTGTGATTCATGTTTTGCAACATCGTGTCAAAGCTTACTGAAGAGGTGTTCCCCAAGTTTCAGTATGTTTTTCTCACTGTGGACAACATTGGTGATCTCATCGCCAGTCTTATCAAGGACCAGTTTCCAAAACCGTTCATTTACACCACTTGGGAGTGGTTCAGCATATTAACAAATAGACTGTACCCTGGATGTTCCAGGCTTCATGGCTTTGATTATTTCGTTCAGATGACATCTTTACATATACCTCCAAAGGGATTTTCTCTTCAGGTAATTCTCAGTTAGGTAGTCACTGGCCTTCACTAATGCACAACATTGTTGAGGTGGTATCACTAGACCTTTTCCTTTTTCAAGCACACGATTATTATGGGCCCGGTTACCTTTGTTAGTCAGTAAAGTAAACTGCAATCTTGGCTCTTTGGATTCCTTGGGGAATTTGATTGCTCTCAACACTTTGGGTTTATCTTTGTTTGGATCCCAAATGGCGTGCCATTTTGATCTATGGTTTAAAGCAAAAACAACAATAAAATGTTTTTCTTGTACAGTCCACCACCATGTTTTTTGTTTGGGTTTTTTTTGTTGAAGTGTCATGACCATAACAGATCTACAGCTGAGATGGTTTCTCCAGGTTTATTTAACCCAGACAAGGGCTCTTCAAAATCACGTGATTCAAAACTATCTCTAGTAGTAGTTGCTGTTATAGAACTTGCATCCGTTCTCTGAGAGTGCCTTTTAAGACAGCTTCTCTTTGTATGTTCCTGAGAGATGGGTTTATATTTTTAGTTGTGTAATTTCCTCTTACTTTTTCTCATACTTGTACTTTCTGCTGAACTGTCACTGTCGGAACATACCCATATGTTAAAGAAATAGAAAAAACTTAGAAAAGATTTGCATCAGCTTTAATTTGCTCCATATATAGTGAATCATATAAGGTTTGTATGATTTACTCCTGAAAGTGGCCACTTTCGGATTACTTTCATACATGATAATAAAGAGGATCACATAAGTTATATAAGGAAAGTACATGCATAGTTTTTTAGTACATTTGTCATAAAGACATATGCTTTACATATATGAACAAAATCTGTTAGATAAATTTTTTTTATATGTAAAGTAAATGTAGTTTGCAGGGCAATAATCTCTTTTTTTTTTTAATGCTTTTTATACATATATTCTAAGAATATGTTAGATTACATATGTTTTCTCTTTATGTTCAGGCAATACATTTTTATGGTAAACTATTTTTTTTTTTACATTTTTCTTCTAAGAATTCTTAAATCTCATCTCATAAACCTATAAACTTAATTATTAATTTTATACAAATTAACATTACTAGAAAAAAAAATCTATCACATATGAAAAAGACAACAGTATCATTTGCCCCTGCTTGACCAACATCAGTTAAAAACTAGCAATGCAAAGACAAACTCGTAAGCCAACATAACTTTCTTTGACAGGTCGGCAGTCAATGTATTGTAATACTGAAGAAAACAAAAACAAAAAACATGAATACTGGGCAATCTTTAAATTCAATTAACTTTTATTATTCTGATATAACAGTCACATACTGATATTTCACAGAAATATTTAACCAAATCTAAGCTCTATTGTTTAAAGAGCATGCTAAGCTGCATACCTTTTTGCTGCAAATTTGTGGAACTTTTACCTGCTAACATAAGTAAAACTTTGGAGGGCAAAAAACCTGCCCACTTAAAAAACAAAACAAACAATCTATCTTTAATAGATAAAACATGAATTGGCATTATAATAACATGCCAAACGAGACATTGAAAGTCAAGTTATGGGGATGCTGTGACAGAGACATTTTTATTTCTGGCCCGGAGTTCTGTGATCTTGGCATTGATTGTAGTACCAATGCTGGAAGGATGGGTCCCAGGCCACTTCTCAAGGGTTGCACCTATATACAGTGGGGCAAAAAAGTATTTAGTCAGCCACCGATTGTGCAAGTTCCCCCACCTAAAATGATGACAGAGGTCAGTAATTTGCACCAGAGGTACACTTCAACTGTGAGAGACAGAATGTGAAAAAAAAATCCATGAATCCACATGGTAGGATTTGTAAAGAATTTATTCGTAAATCAGGGTGGAAAATAAGTATTTGGTCAATAACAAAAAAACAACTCAATACTTTGTAACATAACCTTTGTTGGCAATAACAGAGGTCAAACGTTTACTATAGGTCTTTACCAGGTTTGCACACACAGTAGCTGGTATTTTGGCCCATTCCTCCATGCAGATCTTCTCGAGAGCAGTGATGTTTTGGGGCTGTCGCCGAGCAACACGGACTTTCAACTCCCGCCACAGATTTTCTATGGGGTTGAGGTCTGGAGACTGGCTAGGCCACTCCAGGACTTTCAAATGCTTCTTACGGAGCCACTCCTTTGTTGCCCGGGCGGTGTGTTTTGGATCATTGTCATGTTGGAAGACCCAGCCTCGTTTCATCTTCAAAGTTCTCACTGATGGAAGGAGGTTTTGGCTCAAAATCTCACGATACATGGCCCCATTCATTCTGTCCTTAACACGGATCAGTCGTCCTGTCCCCTTGGCAGAAAAACAGCCCCATAGCATGATGTTTCCACCCCCATGCTTCACAGTAGGTATGGTGTTCTTGGGATGCAACTCAGTATTCTTCTTCCTCCAAACACGACGAGTTGAGTTTATACCAAAAAGTTCTACTTTGGTTTCATCTGACCACATGACATTCTCCCAATCCTCTGCTGTATCATCCATGTGCTCTCTGGCAAACTTCAGACGGGCCTGGACATGCACTGGCTTCAGCAGCGAACACATCTGGCACTGCGGGATTTGATTCCCTGCCGTTGTAGTGTGTTACTGATGGTGACCTTTGTTACTTTGGTCCCAGCTCTCTGCAGGTCATTCACCAGGTCCCCCCGTGTGGTTCTGGGATCTTTGCTCACCGTTCTCATGATCATTCTGACCCCACGGGATGAGATCTTGCGTGGAGCCCCAGATCGAGGGAGATTATCAGTGGTCTTGTATGTCTTCCATTTTCTGATGATTGCTCCCACAGTTGATTTTTTCACACCAAGCTGCTTGCCTATTGTAGATTCACTCTTCCCAGTCTGGTGCAGGTCTACAATACTTTTCCTGGTGTCCTTCGAAAGCTCTTTGGTCTTGGCCATGGCGGAGTTTGGAGGCTGACTGTTTGAGGCTGTGGACAGGTGTCTTTTATACAGATGATGGGTTCAAACAGGTGCCATTCATACAGGTAACAAGTGGGGGACAGAAAAGCTTCTTACAGAAGACGTTACAGGTCTGTGAGAGCCAGAGATTTTCCTTGTTTGAGGTGACCAAATACTTATTTTCCACCCTAATTTACGAATAAATTCTTTACAAATCCTACCATGTGGATTCATGGATTTTTTTTTCACATTCTGTCTCTCACAGTTGAAGTGTACCTTTGGTGCAAATTACTGACCTCTGTCATCATTTTAAGTGGGGGAACTTGCACAACCGGTGGCTGACTAAATACTTTTTTGCCCCACTGTATATGTACAAAAATGCAGGGGGGGGGGGGGTGATGACAAGAACTGAATTAGTAGTGTAAAAGAACCCAATGATCTTAAACAATAGTGCAATGATCCTGCATTAATCAGTCTTAATATCTAATGGTGCCAGCTTTGAAATTTGCAGACGATGCATGGAGAGGTTCACTACATTGACTACATTTACATACAGCCAATATTCAGGTTATGGTTGAGTGAGGCTCACTATTCAGGTTTCTGAAACATTCGGAATAACTCATTCACATGCATGAGATGAGAGAGTCACAGAGAGCCAGACGGCACATACGCAAAGTTCCTCTACTCAAAAGACCAGGATTCCGTGGGAATAGAACATGTGCAAAACACAAATCCATTTTCATTTTGATGGCGATATGCCGATAGAGGTTTTACATGACCCTTTTCTCACCAAAATATTTGGTAACTCCAAAACTTATATTTGGATTTTTGCCAGTATTTTAAAGCCATGTGTGACCGGGTTATTGCTAACATTCCAGTTTTGAATGGGTTATCGGCTGCATGTAAACGCAGTCACTGAAATACATCCAATGCAAGAACATTCAGAATGTAAAATACTTATCTACCATCATTTGTTACTTTGAAGTTGGACAAACAAAATGCACCATAAAGGAAATGAAACACCAGAGAAATCTAAGGCCTACAATAGTATGTCACGAAAAGACCATTCATTCATCTGGATATAACTCAAAAAAGATCAACTAGAATCCTCTATTTGGTGGAGGCCTTTCTTCATCAACAATAATATATGCATAAATGTTAAGAAGATATTCTTCATATGTGTGGCCCTTGTTTTTCATTGGTCCTTTGTTATCTTTAAATGCCAGAAGTGTGGACAACTGCGAAAACATGCCATAAAAAGCTAAAAACTTACTGTAGATGGCATCCAATTTATTTTTGTCAAGCGGTAAACGTGCATCTCCTCTGCCTCGTTTTCCCCCTCGAAGATTGCTCACTAGCAGTATTTCCACAGGGAAGACTGCTGTGAGCAGATGCCTCACAAAGGTTGTAGCTGAATTTGCATTAGTAGCATATTCTTCTTGGCTGTATTCAGAACTTGATTAAAAAATCTTTTGAGTATTCAAACATTCCTCTTTTAAGCTAAAAAGCAGAACAAAAGAAAACCGCAATTACAATTAAATCTATTCCAGGAAGAAGTTAACTACCTTCACACAGAAAAAAGGGTTAAACCTGAAGTTACCACATGATCTGATATCCTCATGTTGGTGTTGTTCCCACATCGTCATAATTAATGTTGTTCCAGATTCAACATTGCAAGTGATGGAGCTCATTGTTGTGACGTCAAACTTTTGCAACTTCGGGAAAAAAACGCCTTAAAAGAAAAAAAAAAAAACTAAAAAACTACTGCACTTGTGAGAAACCGCCTCTATCCGCTGATCCAGCAATTTGAATTCTTTGGATTTCAAGATACTTTTCTTTAATAGCCGGTAAGCATTATACATATTTTCATGTAACATTGGAATTTCATATATGAATTAATCGTTTGGCTTGCTGTTTGTTTGCTAGTGATAGGGTACTTGACAACAGCATTAGCTAACCAGTGTTCTCTAGACAGAGAATTGAGTGTCAATGTATTATGATATATATGAAAGTACAGGCAAATATAGCTGTCATAAAAATGTTGTCAGGCAAAATTGCAGTAGCTTCAATGATCATTTTACCAACATAAGTAAAGAGAAAAGGATCTACATAACCTAGCCTAGTTGTGTGCTAAATCAATGAATAAAAATATCAACAGTATCAACTCATAATTGGCCTATAGCTGTGAAAATTGACTTCTTGAGTCTGTGGAGATTAACAGTAATCAGTGCCCTGCTTCCCATAACAGTTCGGATAAACATAAAAAATATATCTTTGTAGTATTGAGAGCTATTTATTTAATGTCTACACTCATAAGTATTTCCTTTTCCACTTTTTTCAGCTTTAAAAGTACATACTGTGTCGTTGCTTAAACCTTTGTGGTGGCAATTTCCTTTTTCTTTTTTTTAATGAAGGGAAACGTTTCACAAAAGAGAAGCAAATTTGCCACACTTCAACCTTAGGGAGCTGTTGTCATTTTTTTTTTCTATCTGTGGTTTCCTTCGTCACAACTTCTACTGAAACCACAAAGTGACTAAACCTCCTCCACACTGTGTGTGTAAAAACACATGCAGGTTCATTTTGCAGTCTTGTTATTGTTTGATAATGATCACTCAGATCTATTTAAAGCTCTCTTCTCTTCACCTTGCAGTTGAATTACCACCACATCAATGTCAATATCTTCAACTGCCCCTCGTATATATGAGAGGGCGCAACAACAAAAAAATGGAAGTGTCATTTACTGAAAAGATGTTTGCTGTTTTGTACATTGTGCAGTTTTGAGGTTGACCAAATCCTTAAATTTGAAAATATTAATTTTACTAAAAAAGCAGATTTGATGGTTCTCTTGAAGTGGTTTTATTCATAATCTTCATTGCTCTTTTTTTCAGACTGTACCTTGGATGGATGTGTGTTGCTTCTACACTTCCACACAATATATTATGTCTCTTAGTCTTCTCTCCAGGAATATCAAAACTAGACTGGGAAATTATAAGAACACAGCTGAAGCAAATTATCATGACGCCACAGGGGAAACACAACTAGACACAGCAAACATGTAAACAGGAGAACATGATAATAATAAAACCTAATAATCCAAGAACTGAACAGGGACTAAAAGAAATGCAAAAATAGAATAAGACTATAAATACACGTGAACATAAACCAAAACATCACTAGGATATAACAAACTCAAAATGCTGGGTCAAAAGGAAGCAGAATTATGACACTTCTGTACTGGAAAAAAATACAAAGAAGTGCTCAAAAATATGAGAATATAATTTTTTTTTATTCCTGTAAGATTCATATTATATAATGGTGAGAGTGGAGCAGGTTGTGTGGCCATTGTATTGTTGACATAAAGCTGATAAGTCAGCCTCTAAAACGTCCCTAACAGCAGGTAATGTGGTGAGAGACAAGATCGAGCTACAGGTAAGAGTTTAGAACTGCCTTATTGCTTTTTTCTCAAATTAAAAGTGTACATTACAAGGTTTTCATTGTTCTAATCCAATCAGAGTAGCCTGCGCTGTAAAAGAAATTTGTGCATCAAAGATAAGATGGATCCAAACTAATAATAATCAGATGAGTTAGATCATGCTGTTACATAGACATGGACTTTATTTAATCCCACATTGGGGAAATTCACTTATTACAGCAGCACAAATGTGAAATTGAGATATTATATATTAGAAAACTAAAAATAGAAAAAAATAATAAGAAAAATCGTGTACAACAAAGGTCCATCTGCAGACGGCTACAAGGACGTAAGTACATGAGTACACACGTGCCATAGGACACACTTACAGTGCAGTAATGTTTAAAACAAATGTTGCATTTACTGACAAGGTTCGGGAGCATTAATAGTTTTCTTTTTTTTATACTTCTGTAATATGTAAAAGGAATTTATTCTTCTAAAATGTCAACTGCTTGTTTTTCTACTACACATCTGTCAGATCTGATGACTTTGTGGCCATTGACTGATTGACTTAGTAGCCACTTTATTAGGTATAGCTGTATGTTAAAGCAAAAATCTAATTAGCCAGTCACACAGCAGCAACTCAAAACAACCCGCTGACGTTGACACTGAGCACCAGAACGGGGAATAACTATTTCACACACTGATGATCTACTACGATTTTAGCACACAACCATCTCATACAGACAATGCTCTAATCGCTGGTGAGATTGTAACTCCACTTTCTATGTTGTAGACAGCAACAAGTCTTTAACGTCACAAAAACACAATACACAAGCCACACACTTCAGTCAAAAAGGAAAATTTCTTCCCTCTGCAAAAAAAAAAAAAAAAAAAAACTGTATAAAGGTGAGCTGTGGAGACCAAGGACAAGTGCAGTTCACAGGTTTTGTATCTAAGGAATCCCAGAAGATTGCATGGTGTCATTGCCCAGCAGTTGTTCCCAGGACATATGGACTCAACCTCAACAATCCCTCACACTGAGCAGCATGAAGTGACAGCGCAGAGGAAAAACTCCCCTTTAACAAGAAGAAACCTCCAGCAGAACCAGAACCCGGTTCAGTACCAGCAGCCATCTGGGTTTGGAGGCGAGAGACAGAGACACAGAACTACCAAAAGTATTTATTTATTTTTTTAATGTGATTGACTGTTGTTGTAATTCAAGCCCTGAGTGTAGAGCAGGTAAGATATAAAGTTGCATCCTAAATTCCATGCTCATGCGTTTAGTTTATGACTTTTTCACCTGGTCATTTCTTGATGAACGGATGGTCTTTCAGGGTTGACCAAGCTGGTACCCTGGCCACCTTGACTCTGTTCTCTGCAAGATGTTGCAAAAAAACAAAATCATATGGAGACAATATTGGACACAAAAAATATAGCATTTTAGTTAAATGTAGCATTAACTCATAAGTCTTGCTAAAGTACCTTGTATTCTGATTCATCACAGCAGCAGTTCAGTTGGATGATGTCAGTAACTGCAGCAAGTGTCTTGCTGACTGAATAATTTCATCTTGCATAATCTGAAACAAACACATAAAGACAGAAACAATTTATAAATTAACATTCAATAAAATCTAAGAATTAATCATTTATTAGATACCAATATGAATATGTCCACCACAAAACTTGTGTGGAGCGAAGTTACATTCAATCAAGATGGTCTGGCCGTTCTCGTTTACAACATTATATTTGCAGTGTTCGTCTATCTATCAATATCTGCGGAGTATGGTTTTGTACCGAGTATGCTATTTTCTAAAGCACAGCATGTAAAGGGTAGCTCGGTTAGCGAGATGCTAGCATGTAGCGCTTAGTGAGACACGCCTCAGACGAGTTGAGCAAAGACCCCGTCTGTGTACTTTATACGTGAGCAACGGATT
The DNA here is from genome assembly GCF_965226115.1 of Aulonocara stuartgranti. Taxonomy (NCBI): domain Eukaryota; kingdom Metazoa; phylum Chordata; class Actinopteri; order Cichliformes; family Cichlidae; genus Aulonocara; species Aulonocara stuartgranti. Next base: position 30,028,528 of record NC_138957.1, read on the forward strand.
TAAATAAAATTAACGTTTCAAAAGACAAACTTGAAGATAAAAAAAACAATATACTTACCGGAGAATCGCCAGGGTTTGCCGCTGCCATCTTGCCGCTCCTAAATTCAAAACTGCCTCTGCAGACAGGCAGGGGAGGCGTGGAAATTGTCTTTGAGTTAGTCAAACGTTTTCCTTAGTTCGAGTAGATGATAAAAGAAAAGAAAAATGAATGGGATTTTAAGTAGGACTAGGCGTTCTGTAATGATTTCTATTTAGGAGAAAAACTTTAAACCTTTAAACAGCTCTCTTTTGAAAGAAAAGAAAAGAGAATAAAAAAGAAAAAAAAGATCATGCTGTTACTGTTGTTGCCTAAGCTAGATGTTTTATAATGTGAAGACAACAAAAAATGTCGCTTTGAAAAATGTTTTTTAATTTTATTAAATTGTAATGATAGTAGAATATTATAAAATGAAGATCTTTTTGTCTTCAATTTATCATCTAGATCTATTTAAACCTTTAAATTTGTTTCCCATAATTTTGCTCACACTTCCTGTGTTTTAATAATAATCTGATCACATTGTGTGGTGAATCAACTCTTTTCATTTGTACCATTTCATATGCCTGAGTTCATTTTGTTACCACATTAATTTGAGGAAAATATAACAGATAATCTGCTGCCTTGTTCTTTTTAAACTCAGCATTCTAATAGAAAATATTATGTTTGAGACCCTTGCAACCCTGAACTGGTTAACTGTTTTTTTGTTTGTTTGTTTTAGAGCATAGAGATGCTTGTCATCAGTGTTGGTCACATTTATGGAAAAGACCCCATTAATAAAGCATGTGATAACACCAAGGTGAACAGAAACACCGTCCAAACAACACCAGCTGTTAGCAGACTAATCTTTTCACAGACATTTCCTTGAAACCTGAGGGCTCAGCAAATGATACTGTGAACTTTTTGGCACTAACAATGATGACATGTAGATGCACAAAGTATTCCAGCTTTTGTCCTGGAATACTTTGTCCAATACTGTTGTTGTTGTTTTTTCCATATAGCACGCAAAGCCGATGACATGTTACACATATGCACATGGAAAATTCAGTCAATTTTGACAATGAGTTTTACAGCTGGGGTGGACAAGGTTAAGCATCAGGCTTTCAAATGAATTAAAAGCCTGTCTTGGTCTTTCGTTAATTAATAGGCTGGTGTGAAAAATTGCTGCCACACCGCCCCCTCGGCCTGTGCTTCGAGGTTTCTGGTAGTTAGAATGACTCGGGGGTGTTGATTCATTTAAACTAACATAATCATCCTGCTGCAACCAGGTTTCTGTAAGGCAGAGTAAACCGATTTGTTGATCAATTATTAAGTCATGTACTAACAGAGACTTGGAGGAGAGAGACCTAATATTTAATAATCCACATTTCACTGTTTTACTCTTTGGTTCAGATGTGGATACTTTATTGTTCTTTCTTTGTAATTGTTTATGTTTAAGTTGTTTGTTGCTGGTTTTTAGTTTGTTTTCTGTCTGTGTGGGAGCTGACACAGTCTCTATGGAGATGGGTTTTTGGGGGGGTAGCAGGAGGAGAGAAGCTGCAGAGAGGCGTGTAAGACTGCAACTCTGCTTCCTGGTCCCAACTCTGGATAGTCATATTTTGGGGGGTTTAATAAATTTGTCCATATTTCTAGAAATGAGAGCTGCTCCATCCAAAGTGGGATGGATGTCGTCTCTCCTAACAAGACCAGGTTTCCTCTAGAAGTTTTGCCAAATATCTATGAAGCCCACATCGTTTCTGGGACACCACTCAGACAGCCAGCAATTTAAGGAGAACATGCAGTTAAACATGTCACTCCTGGTCTGATTGGGGAGGGGACCAGAGAAAACTACAGAGTCCGACATTGTTTTGGCAAAGTTGCACACCGATTCAATATTGATTTTAGTGACCTCCGATTGGCGTAACCGGGTGTCATTACTGCCGACGTGAATTATGATTTTACCGAATTTACGTTTACCCTTAGCCAGCAGTTTTACATTTCCTTCAATGTCGCCTGCTCTGGCCCCTGGAAGACAATTGACTATGGTTGCCAGTGTCTCTAGCTTCACATGTCTGAGAACAGAATCCCCAATTACCAGAGTTTGACCCCCGGCGGGTGTGTTGCCGAGTGGGGAAAAACAGTTAGACACATGAACAAGTTGGTGGTGTACCTGGGGCTTCTGTTTAAGACTATGCTTCCTCCTCACCGTCACCCAGCCGCCTTCTTTCCCCAGCTGCTTGAGGTCTGCCGGGGAACAGCTAGCGGGTCCTACGCTATGTTCGGCTGCACCAGCTACAGGGGCCTGGCTAGCTACGGGTGAATGAAGGGTGCGAAGCCGAGTCTCCAATTCAGTAATCCTGGCCTCCAGAGCTGCAAATATGCTACATTTGTATCATTACTGTTAAAGGAGGTTGAGGAGTAACTAAACATCTGACACAATGTGCAGGAGGGACAGGTGAAGTAGCCATGGTGTTAACGAGTCGGCTACAAGCTAAGCTAAGCTAAACACAGTGAGTGAATACTTTGGCTATAAATTAGGTAGTGAGTACACAGAAAGTGTGCTTCGGATAAAGCACGTGAAGATTATACTATGAAAAAATAATGTATTTAAAAGTTTTTAATTAAATTGCTAAGCAGATGAGCTTAGCAATTTAAGTTGTGTAGTGAAAAAATCTGTACAGACTCAGGAACACCGTTCACTGCAATATCCACAGAGGATATGTAGACAATGCTGAGGATTGCATAAATGTGTTCCATCCAATATAAAATAGATCCTCACAAGGCTGACTGTGTCGATCCAGGTATCCTGGCTAAAATGTAAATCTACTTTTCCTTCTCCACAGCCTCCAGCAAAGCCATGGACTCTAGTGTGCCCCTCGTCCTTTTGCTGCTGATGTGCAGTTCAATCATGGTCGAAGCCCAACTCAAGGTGTATGATCTGCGAGCCAGCAATCTTCCCACCGTTATCCTATTAACCACAGATGCCTATGTCACGGTGTCCTGTGGTTCTACTTCTCTGGGTAAAACATCTGTTCGCTACAATGACGCGAACCCCTGGTGGAATGAGGAATTCTCCTACTTCTATGCTGAGGAAAATGACATGCTGACTCTCGAGGTTTATGACTTGGACTTGCTCTTTGATGATCAGCTGGGAGTCTGCCAAAGGCAGCTCAAGGTGGGAACCTATCAGCATGACTGCTTCCTGACCAAAGGCGGGACTCTCCATTATACTTATACTCTTGGTTGAAACAATCAGTAGGCATGCAGAGATTTGTATGACATCTGATGTCCATAGGCAGCCTTCATTTACCACAGCTTAACAATGTAGACTGTTATAGTAGAGCTGAAATCCATTTTCAGGGTTTTGATCATGCTCACATTAACCAAAAAATCAAACGTCTTAAAGTCTGTAAACTCTTTCTACTAGACTTCAGTACTTGCTGCCTGTTTCACCAATTGAAATAAAGTTTCTTGCAACAAAAGAGCATGACTAAGCAAATGTGTGACTTAATAAGAGAAATTACATTGAGTATACAGTGGCTGACAAACACAGTTTTGACGAGAAAAAGTGAGGTATGATAAGATGTGGCTGGACATCAGGTCAGCAATGGTTATTGGATGTCCAGAGAGGAGGAGAGACGGGTGCATAGGAATATTCAGTTTATTTCTTCCTCTGGTTTTTTCAATGTGCAGAAGAAATCATCTGAAGATTCAGTTCTGGCAACCAAGAAAGTAATGTCGTGGCAGATTTCTTTTCTCATGTATTAATCACATATTTCAACCATATCACTTTAGTATAGTAAGAGCACTCCTGTCACCAGTTTGTATGCATGTGGAATGTGATCGTAAGTGGGGCTCAAGTTTTATTGCACCTCCACATCAGACTCAGGGCTCTGGACATCCTGTTGCAGATGAGGTGATGGTTGGTCGGAGCTTTTCTTAGACTGAACAGTTAAGGATCTGCTAATAGTTGATCTGCTGTGGAATGTTCTTTGTTTAAGAGTGTCTGTGTCTGCGTATATAAGATGTAAGGGCGGTGGCCACAATTCAGAGATGGTCCTGGTGTGGTTTAATAAACACATTGCAATGTGTTTATTAAGCTCACTTCAAATCAAGCTCACTGGATGTGTTGCAGGTTATTGTTAAATTTTCCACAACAATTACCAGGAAAATAATCACATTGTAGACCCGCTACTTGGATTTATGATTTTTGACTTTTTCTTTGCTCACATCTTAATAGTTCATTGTGGCGGTGTATGGAGGCAAAAAACAAACAAACAAACAAACAGAAAAACAGTGTAGTTGTCCAAAATTATAGCCCTTACTATAGATTAACTGTAAAATGGACTCCAAGAAAGAAAGTAACAAAATAAAAATACGTATATAGTTAATATCTAAATATTATTTCCTTGCAACAAATATATTTCCTTATAACATATATTTCAGGGGTATCAAAAAAGTTTTGGGATGTTATAATTCCTTCAAGTTGTGCAGGTGCTCCCACATTTCTTGTATATATTAAACAATTAAAAAAGGAAAAATATCAGATGCAAAATATTACTCAAATTTTATTTTAATATGTTGATTTTATTCTGTTTGTGAGACAACTTAAAAATAAACCGCATCATTCCACTCTGGTGTTTATTAGACTGAACTGAATTTCAGTCACATACCTTTTTAAACTTTCCCCTTACTCCTGCTTTCTTACAAATACTTCTGTGAGGCTTTGAGCAAAATGCATCAAACCACCACTCCAGACTACCAGCTTCACTTTTTTCTCCCATCCTCACACAGTCCTCTCCATCAGGATGTTCTCCATGTGTCCCGTGCCAATTGTCTGGCTCCTTCATCCTCCAAAACGTCAAACTACGATATGAAGAACAGACAGAACTGGTTCAGTGAAAGTTTAATACAGGAAATTAACAAATATATTTTCACAACAATCAAACCTTTGATTTAGTTGTGACCCATCCACCCACAACCATCTGCCCTCTACTGCTGAGTCTGTCAGTCCGATCCAGAACTTGTCCTCAGCTTCAGTCATTACATCTCTCAGTCTTCTGTTCAGGAAAGTCTGATCAGTAAAAGAAGATTAAAATTACCTTGTTATAATTTCTGTGATGAGAAGGTGAAATATAAAGATGTGCTAAAACATTTGAGAACGTGAAAAGTGTTTCATACCTGCTCCTCCCTGCTGTCTATCTTAACCAGGTCTCCTCTTTTAGCTCTACACTCATCTCTGCTCTTGTTCCAGGATGATTGACTGATGGAGAAGTAATAGCACTTTCCTCCATGTTGCTCCCAGCCTTCTTCACATTTATAACATGCTTGATCTTTGAAGAGATTACAGCAACGACTTAAGTCAGGTGGATGAAATCACTGTTCATGTTTGTGTGATTTGGAGGCAGCAGGAGGCCAACCTTTTTAAACAATGTGTACACTATAGAGGGCGAGTCAATCAGCAGTCCAAAAGTTTAATCCAGCGTTGCAACGTTGGAGTCTCTAATGCTTACATCCAAGCTCCTTCAACTACAATGGCCTAGATCACTGAGAACATTCACATACGTTTACCTGAGACATTTGTGTTTCCACTTTCATTTCTGTTTTGGAGATCATCTTGTTTTTTGAACATTTGCTTCAATCTTATGTTGTCAAACACTGATTAAAAAAGGAAAATACAAATTATTCTGTGTCATTTTTGTTTTTTGTTTTTTTACTTAAATAAGACAGATTCTCTTTTTGAATTCTTTCAAAATGTTCACAATTTTACAAAAACAGCTCTTAAAAAGTAAAAAGAAAAGTTGGAAAAAAACCCACATTATAAAGGCTAGTTATAAATTATACACCATGTGTATTTACTAGTAAGAAGAACTAGCATCGCATCCACTCACCAGTAACAACAAGACCAATGACGGCAGCAGCCAGTAGACCACTGACAACCAGCAAGGCCAATCTCTCTGTGGTGACCTTTGACCTTTTGCTCAACACATCTTGTTGGTACCCCTCTGAAAAGTTAGCAGAGAAAGAAATGTTATAGAGATGTGGAAAAAGTTAATAAATGTATAGTTTATACAAACCACACATATAAAATAATCATATTGATTTAAGACAACAATGACCTTTCAGCATGTTTGAAAAATTATAAGTAAACATCAGCTACTACAAGGAGAAAAAGAACAGTGACCACAGTGGTTTGGCACTTTAAAAAGAAGTCACCCGCTGACACATTAGTGAACAGCAAAAATGTTCCTCAAATGACTGTTTGAGGCTTGTTTCAAAAGAAAGCCATTCCCCATGTTTACAGCCTTGTTCAAATGTCAGTGCAAAATAGATTAAACTGTGAAATCTGATTATTAAAGAAAGTCTCTAGGTTCAGTAAAAAAATGTAAGCAAGTGTGAAGCAGATATGATCAACATTTTTTAAAATGCAAAATAAATTGCAGACATGGGCACACAGAGACACCCACCCACACGCTAAGCCAGATCTCACTCCTCAGAGCAATTTCCTCTTCTTTTCTTTTTTTAAATGTCGACTTCTCTTTCACACTTGCTAATTAGAAACAAGTATGAACTATATGAATAGAAATTCACCACTACATATGTTGTATGACTTTACTGTACTGTATTATCTTTGTTCAGTTGTCTGATGCATGTAGTTTAACATTTATCACCATTTATCATATCTCACATTTTACTTTTCTTAATTTCAGTTCTAGTTATTTATTTATTTAGAGCCACATTTCATGATTGTGTCTGAACACAGTCCGTCCTCAAGGTTTTGATGAAAGTAGAAAGAATTTGATGTCTTAGTGTTAGTGGTGAAAAAGATTTTTATTTATTTTTCAAAGAGTGATTGACCAATATTTTTCTGAGATATTGTATTTTGACAGGTGAAAAACATTTTGACTGGGTTTCTTTTTTCGGTAAAGTCACACTACTTCACTCTATTAATTAACTCTGATTGAAAGCACACAGCAAATTCAAAAGTGTTAAATGTTTTTGTGTTAATAGTCTTCTTGCAAAATGGCCTGGTAAATGGCCTGTATTTATATAGCGCTTTTCTAGTCCCTAGGACCCCAAAGCGCTTTACATATCCAGTCATCCACCCATTCACACACACATTCACACACTGGTGATGGCAGCTACATTGTAGCCACAGCCACCCTGGGGAGCACTGACAGAGGCGAGGCTGCCGGACACTGGCGCCACCGGGCCCTCTGACCACCACCAGTAGGCAACGGGTGAAGTGTCTTGCCCAAAGGACACAACGACCGAGACTGTCCAAGCCGGGGCTCGAACCAGCAACCTTCCGATTACAAGGCAAACGCCCAACTCTTGAGCCACGATCGCTCAAGAGTTGGGCATTCGCCCAATAGAGTTAAAATAGTAAAATAGAGTTAATTTTACTCTAAGTAGAGTCACATTCTTTTAATGTAACTCTGAGGTGTAAAATGATGGTAGTTAAAATCGAGCGTTAAAAATGAGTGTTTCTCTGTCAAATCTGGAGGTGTTACAATGGAAACATTAACTCTTGACTTCTTAACTCTGAACTCCTACAGGAGCTATGACACCAACAGAGTAAATTCACAGACTCCGCCCACAGCACCATAGGCTCCAATCGAAGCTGAAGTGAAGCCGTTTCAGAACATTTTGCTCTACATATTTGAGTTGTTTGCCATGCTTGGTAAGTCATTTTTTCAAAGATTGTTTCAATTATTTCTATTAGCTTTTACTTCTGTGGCTCTTTGGAGTTGAGACAAAGCTGTGTGAAAGGCATTAGCCATGTTGCTCGGTGATAGCATAATATTCTGTTTTAGCTAGCTGAAAGGTATTGTTTGCGGGCAAATACCACAGCCTTGAAAAAAGCTTGCATGTGAATTTTCAGTCAAACTTTTGGTCAAATACACTTAAAACAATGTGTAGAATGTGAAATGTTGGTATAATGGTGCTACTTGAAGCCTGAAAACGATCGCCCATAAAAAAAAAACAAAACGAGCAAACAGCAGTAGCAGGCGTCCTGACTGGGTTCTACGTTAGCATAGATCCCTCCAGAGTTTTGTGCACACGGTTTAGGTAAAAATTAAAAAGGTTGAGGTTTTACATTTAGTTCAGTATTAACTGTTGCCTGTGTCTTTGTCTTTTGGGAAAATACTTTACACAAGTAATGGCTCAAAGAGGATTCCTTTTTCTTTTTTTTTTTACTGTGCTGCAATTGATTACTGGATTATTTGTGCCATTAATTAGTGTCAACTAATTTTTATTCAATCTCCGCACAGGATATGCTTGTGAAGATGGAATATGGGGGACAGCAGAAGTACGTTGAAGTTTCACAAAGGGATGAATGAAGGACATGCATATTGTATTGAAGAAATAAATGTTGAGAATGCTGTTATTTGCATTTACCAGCTCACCTATGTCAGACCTTTTGATAAACACAATTCTAATGAAAGTGAGAACATGTATACTGTTACATCTTTCAGAAAATGTTTTGAAATTGTGGTGCACAGTTCAGAATAAATGTTTTTCAAAAAACATTGCGTCTTTTTAGTAAATGTTTATTTCCAAAAGAAATTTCTAGAAGTTCAGAACAGTAAAATTCCCGCTTTTTAGAATTAATTAGAAGATAACTCTTACATAGTTAAACTAAAATACTCTTTGAGAGTTAATATATAAACTCTTAACACCAAGTGTTAAATTATCAACTCCAGACAGATTTGGTGTTTAACACTAAATCAGAGTTAAGGTACCAACTCTCCAAAAAGAGTTAAATTAACACTCTCTGGTGTGGACCCATATAGACACTTTAATAGTGTTGAAATCAAATCCGACAGTGTTAATTTGGACATGCTGGATTTGCTGTGCAATACTGCAAAACACACACACACACACACACACACACACACACACACAGTCTGCAATCTGCATATGCGTATTATATAACACAAGATATAACTATGCAATCAAGAAAATCTATCATTACTGCTCCATACTTACCAAGTGACTCTGTTGTGGACCGCTGAGTCTTTGAGATTGTTACTTCAGAGTAAGTGGTGTCAGGCAACGAGGAAATGACAACTGTAACAAAAATATGAAACCAGATTTCTGCTCAAAGTGATGAAGCCTGGTGATTAAATGCAGGCAAAAAAAAAAGAAAAATAACAATTTTTAGGAGATTTTCTCCAATGATGAGATAAACTCACCATTAGCTTTCTTCTCTCTTGTAAACTTCACATCAGAGTATAGCACTCCAGCTTCAGACATTTTACTGTTGTGTGACTTTCAGTGAGTCTGAAAGAAACTTTTCACAAGATTCAAAATAGAAAGCATTTCCTGTCAAACAGAAAGAAGAGGAGGGCTTTAAAAACCTCCTGCCACAAAATGATTTCCGGTCTCTTAAATTCACAAACAGACATAATCCAAAATGAATTCCTATGACAAGAAATTTTCACATTGTCCAGTGTTGGTCTCGTGTCACAGACGTTTCAGGCTGACTCTGTCTAATGGAAACAGAAAGAGTCCTGTCCACCACCTTGATCTTGGGCTCAGCTTTCATTACTAACAAAATGGTCTGACACACACTGGTATCTTGACACAATCTCCCACTGATCCATTCAGCCACAAAAATCCAGCATATTTGTTTGTTATTTAATAATGACTCAGGGTTCGTGAATATCATCGAGCATCATTTACTTCGAAACAAAGCAACCATTACACGTTAGTCATCACATTCCAGGGGGCGGGTCCCTTTTCTCTTGCCCCGTCTCACTGCGTGCATGCGCAGCATACTAGTACGGAACAGGTATATTAAAGCAGCATTAATGAACAACATTGGTCAGATGTTCTACATCCCCTCTCTTTAGCTTATGGCTGTATAAACTGCTAACAACACCTTTAGCAATAACACATTAACAACATGTCCATATCATAACATTCTAGCCTAAACATTAACGAATTACTTCACACCTTGAACTGTGTCATTGGTAAGGACACGGTGAGCATTTAACTTTGCTGACATCACATCACGTGTACTGTCCACTTTTTTTTTTCTTTCGTGTTACAGTCCATCTCTTATGCCTTAGTGTTCATACTTGGGGTTTGGTTTGCAGACTCTCCCATATCGTGTGATGTAAGCATCACGTGCCGGGCGACAGGGGGACTGGACTGGGGCTTGTGTGAAGTGTTGCGTGTGGCTATGTGTTTGTTCGTCGGTGTGTGTCACGGGTTCTTGGATGTGCTGTGGGGAGTCAGTGGTTGGTGGTTGGGCTGCGGTGTAATCATCACGGGAATCTCCGTGTGGTGGTGGCGGTTCAGAGACTGGGAGGATATGTCTGCGGTTTCGCCTGTACTCTCCAGCTCCTGACTGGACGATGTACGATCTGGGCTCTTTGCAGGCTTCCTTGATGGTTCCTAAGGAGTCATGTCCTTGACGCGTTTGCATCCGCACAACCTCACCTGGCATGAGGGGGCAGAGGGGTCTGCTGGACTTGTCATAGTATCTCTTTTGTGCCTGGCGCTTGTGAAGTAGGTTTGTTTTAACTGTTTTGTTGCTTTTGGGGCTGGGAACGAGCAGACGTCTACACATGGGTAGGGTCGTGCGCGTCTGTCTTGACATCAGCCTTTCAGCTGGGGAACCTAGTGTGTTGTCACGTGGCACGTTGCGGAGATTGAGTAGGTTAAGGAAGACATCCGTTCCATCTCTCTTTGATCTTTCCATCAATTGCTTTGCACTGCGAACCGCACGTTCAGCCAATCCATTGGCCTGCAGGTATTCTGGGCTACTTGTCACATGAACAAAGTCCCATGCTGAAGCAAAGTCTGCAAAGCGTTGGCTGGTGAACTGAGTGCCGTTGTCTGATATTACTTTGTGCGGGCTGCCATGGACAGAAAAGTGTCTTTTGAGCTTTGTGATGACAGTGTTGGCGGTTAGGTCTGGAAGCAGGTCTACTTCGACCCAACCTGAGTAAGAGTCGACTACAACCAGGTGATGTTGACCGTTCCACTCGAAGATGTCGGTGGCGACGGTTGACCAGGGTAGGTCCGGCACTGGATGTAGCTTTAACGGCTCTTTCTGTTGATGTGGCCTTGTGCTGTTGCACACTGGACATGCAGCTGTTTCTTGCTCAATATCTGCTGTCATTGTGGGCCAAAACACAATGCCACGGGCCCTGCGTTTGGTAGCTTCCATGCCTGGGTGCCCTCTGTGGAGGATGACGATATAATCTTTTTGCAAAGATTTGGGAATCACTGTTTTCAGCCCTTTCATGACAATGCCATCTTCCAGAGTGAGTTCGTCTCGATATGGGTGGTATTGACGAAGTTCTGTGGGCAGCTGAGTTTGTCTGCAAGGCCATCCTCTCATTATGACAGTGCTCAGTTTCTGTAGCTCTGGATCTGAGGCAGTGTGTTCCTTTAGCTGCATCAGCCTGTAAGAAGAGATTTGCTGGATCGACATGATCTCGTAGTCAGCTGTTTCATCACTGTTCTGATCCGTCGAGGGTGTGGGAGCACGGGATAAAGTGTCGGCGAGGTACATCTGCGAGCCTTTTTTGTACACTATCTGAAAGTTGTACTTTTGTAGCCTAAGCATCATGCGTTGCAGTCTGGCTGGAGCTGAATGTATTGGCTTGTTCAAGATAGTGACTAATGGCTGATGATCAGTTTCAATTTGGATTTGTTTCCCATAGATGTAATCATTAAACTTGGAACAACCAAATACGACTGCAAGAAGCATAGCGCGTTTCTGTCTGTGTCAGAGTACGAGATGAGTAGGCAATCGGGGCGCCTTCTTGGAGGCATGCAGCCCCGAGTCCATACTGCGATGCGTCACACGTTAGCGTGACGGGTTTCTTTACGTCGTAGTATCTGAGGGTAGGAGGACTGGTCAGGCTTCGTTTTAAAGCATCGAATGCATCTTGATGCTGCTTGAGCCAACACCACTGTACGTCTTTGCACGTTAGCTCCCGAAGTGGGGCTGAAAGCTCGCTGAAATTAGGAATGAACTTTCCTAGGTAATTAATCATCCCTAAGAAGCGTTGGAGAGCTGTGACGTTTTCAGGTGTGGGCATCTCTTCAATTGCTTTGGTCTTTGCTGGGTCCGGCTTCAAGCCCTCGCTTGTGAAGACGTGGCCAACGTAGCAGGCTTCTTTGAGACTGAATTTGCACTTCAGGGGGTTAAGTCTCAGCTTGACTTCCCTTGCACGATCGAGTACTTTTCTGAGATTGTGTTCATGCTCTTTCATATCTCTTCCACCGATGAGTATGTCGTCGACAATGATAGCACAGGGGTATCCAGCAAAGATCTGCTCCATTGCACGCTGGAACACCTCACTGGCTGAGTTTATTCCATATGGCATTCTTAGAAAGCGGAATCTGCCAAACGGTGAGCTGAAAGTTGTGAGCATGGATGATTGGTGGTCAAGTGTTATCTGCCAAAAGGAGCATTTCGCATCCAAGACGGAAAAGACTTTGGAGTTAGGCATTTGGGCGGCTATCTCCTCTATAGTACGCATAGGATGATGTGGGCGTTTTAGTGCTTTATTCAAGTCTCTTGGATCGATGCAGAGTCTGATCTCATCTGAATTTTTCTTGTGGGTCGCCACCATGGACGACACCCATTCTGTTGGCTCTGTGACAGGGGTGATCACACCCAACTCGACCATACGGGTTAATTCTGCTCTAACCTAGCATTGGAACCGGTATTTTGCGTGCTGGCTTTATTACTGGTGTGACTTCTGGGTCTATTTTCATGGAATAGGTAACCGGAAGTTTACCTTCGAAGAGGTCTGAATACTCTGAGAAGATCTGTTCTGAAAAGGTGCTTTCCACTTCCTTAGTTACGTGGTGGACTTCTTTGTTTAGTGTGATTAATTGTAAGTGAAGTGAGTCTGGTAAGCCAAGTAGGGGTTGTACGTCTCGTTTCACTATGAAGAACTGCAGAGGGTAGTCCTTGCCTGCAGAGTGGCATGAGAGTGTTGCTGTGCCAGCTGTTTGGATTTCCTCTCCCCCATATGCCACCAGTTTAGTGTTTCGTGATGGCATGAGTTTTTCATCATGTCTCAGTTGTTCAAAAAGGTTAGCTGGCATGACATTACATTTGGCGCCAGTGTCCACTTTGAGCTCTAAGGGTTTTCCATTAATATGCACCGTGGTGAAAATGTCATTTTTGTATGGAAACCAGGGATTTATAGTGTCTGTCAATTCCATTCACATAGAACATTTCTTCATCGCTGCCGTGCGCCTGCATTTCAATGTGGTTTACGGGTCTCTTTTTGAATTGCCGTGTTTGTGATGACTTGCAGCATTTCTGGAAATGATTCCATTTTTGGCACTTATGGCATTGCTGGCCATATGCTGGGCATTTGTCCCTTTTTGCCTCGTGGCTGCCCCCGCAGTTGTTACAGTTTGTGATTGCGTGAGCGAGCCTATGTTCTGGATGCGTTGCACGCCGTACATTGCCTGTCTTTGTCTTGACTTTGTGTGGATGTTTTTTCTTTATTGTGTGATGCAAAGTGTCGACCTTTGCTGCCATTTGCTTTGGAGCCGCTAGAGCTTTCGTATGTCGATCTGTCTGCTCGAATATCTGGCACATTTCAATTGCTTTGCTCAAAGTTAAATCGCTGTCGCGCAGCAATTGCTTTCTCATGCTGTCGCTGTTTATGCCACAAACGAGTCTCTCTGATGAGCTCGTCTTTAAGCTGGCCAAATTTACAACTGCCTGCCTTACTTTTTAAGTCACTCACATAAGACTCAATTGTTTCATCTGGCCGTTGGTTTCTGGTGTTAAACTTGTGCCTTTCCATTGTTATGTTTGTTTGGGGATTACAGAGTTCACGAAATTTGCGCTTTAGACATTCCGGGTCTTCTCTCGATTCTGCTTCGGTCACCAGTCGTCTGTGTTCTCCTTCCCCCGCGTGCGCAGCGGGTGTATAAACGAATGCGCACTCCCGCTCGATGGCTTCAGAGCCGGCTAGGTTTAGCAGGATGAACGCTCTGGTCCGAGCATCCTTATCGGAATGAGCAGCGGCTATAAATATGTCATATTCCTGCTCAAATATACGCCACTTCTCGGCGATGTTTCCACAAAACACCAATGGGTCTGGTCTACGGAATCCGTCCGACATGGTCGTTGACGTTTAATAGTCTCTTGCTACGATAGCCTAGCAACGCTAGCTGGTTACTTGCTTGCTTCGTCCGTAAAGTGTTGGGAAAACTTTAGTCTTACCACTCCGTCAGCAGTGCTGGAGTAGATGACCGAACCACAACTTCTGACACCATGTTTGTCGTTTAATAATGACTCAGGGTTCGTGAATATCATCGAGCATCATTTACTTCGAAACAAAGCAACCATTACACGTTAGTCATCACATTCCAGGGGGCGGGTCCCTTTTCTCTTGCCCCGTCTCACTGCGTGCATGCGCAGCATACTAATACGGAACAGGTATATTAAAGCAGCATTAATGAACAACATTGGTCAGATGTTCTACAATATTCAAGTGCAGAAAGTGGACACAACAACATAAATAACTCTACAACATGAAGCTGCCAGACACAGAAATTAAAACCAACCAGACAGGAAGCACAAGACTTGTTGCATCCGATAACAAATTAAAAAAAAAAAACACACACACACACACACACACACACACACACACACACACACACACACACACACACACACACACACACACACACACACACACACACACACACACAGTTAGCAACAGTTCCTCAGTTTGTTCTGCTGTTGACCTTTGCCTTAAATGCTTGAAACTTTCAAAGCTAATTGAGTTCTCTCTTTTTTTCTATAGTCAAATGATATCATTGGTTTTAGTTTTACGTTATTTTAAGTTACAACACTGGCATGTACACAGAGCTTTTCTAATCTTACAAACCACTCAGTCTACTTACACTACAAATAAGAATGCAGGCAGTTTAGAGTAATAGAATAACCTAAAATGCAGATCTGTGGACCGTTCGTGACGCCATGTTAAAACTGTCTCTCCATTGTAAGAACTGCAGTCCTGTAAACATTAACTTTTTATAAATCATTTGACAACCAGCAGAAAGTTTTTGTAGTATTTAGAGCCATAGTGAGATATTTCTTTAAACAATGTATTTTTATTAAGAGTTTTTTCTTCATACATATAAACAGAAAGAGAAGAAAAGGGTTACATATGATCTGTACATTTGGGGTAGTTAGCCCAACACTTCCCACTTAGCAAAATTGGTATGGCCTAGATCTGGCCCACACAATGTGCTTACACAAGGCCCACATACCGCAAAGATTGACAGCCCTTTGGTGGCCCAGATCTGGTTTGCCAGATGTGGCCCCACAGATGGGCCAGCACAAGGCCACTTGCAGACACACTGGTGGTTCTGTGTTGGCCCATGTGTGGACTACCTCTGGCAAACCTAATCTTGGCCACCAAAGGGCCGTCATTCTTTGCGGTATGTGGGCCATGTGTAAGTTGTGTGCAGCCACGGACCAGTTGTAGACACACTGTTCTGTGCTGCCCAGATGTCAGCCTATTGTGTACTTTAATCAAGCCATGTCATAACAATATGTGCCAGAACATGCAAAAGTAACATGATGAAACTCAATGAATGGACTGACTCTTATATAGCACTTTTCTAGTCTCCCAGATTACTCAAAGTGCTCTGTACAACATGCCACATTCACACACTTTCTCTAAACTGAAAGAGACTGGGACAAGAGACAAGACCAGCACATGTGGATCAGTGAGGCTTCAGCAGTTTTGCATCTGTCACAAACAATATGGAGAGAATTTAGGATAGATACAAGTTAATCTGGATTTTGAGAAATGGGTTCTTTGCACCACTGCAAACTGGATTAAACCAGGGCGGGCACATAATGATGTTGTGTTTACGTGTTTGAATATGGAGGCACATGTTTCGTCAGAGATTGTCATGTCTAAATCTTCTACTACAGTGTCTTGAGTTTTGATGAGGTATGTGTCAAGTTTCATAGTAAGATATTTCTTTAAAACAGATGGGCATGCTGCCCTCTTCTGGTGTAAGTACAATTTTATTTATATAGCACATTTCTAGATAAAAGATCTCAAACTGCTTCCCAAAGTATAAAACAAAAACAGAAGTTAATAAAATGCAATTCTAAAAAGATGTGTTTTTAGTTGTTTTTTTAAAAGTGACCACTGAGTCTGCAGATCTTGAATTCCGAGGAAGAGAGTTCCACAGTCTGGCGGCCACAGTGGCAAAAGCTCTACCACCCTTGGTTTTCAGCCTTGTATGCTGAATAACAAGTAGGCCCTGTTCACAAGGCCTCAGGGACCTACTAGGGACATAGGGCTGTAAAAGTTCAATGATGTACGCTTGTGCTTGTCCTTGAAGAGCTTTAAATGTCAGAACCAGTACCTTAAAATGGACTCTAAATTCAACGGGGAGCCAGTGCAGCTGTATAAGCAACAGTGTCACATTGGACTACTTAGATGTTTTTGTCAGAAGCCTTGCAGCAGCATTTTGGACAACCTGCAGACGCTCCAGGGAGTTTTTGTTTAGACATGTAAACAGTGAATTACAGTAGTCCAATCGTGATGAAATGAATGCATGAATAACAATCTCCAGTTCAGTATGAGATACTATAGGGCTCAATTTAGAGATGTTTCTTAAATGATAGAAGCAGGAAAGAACCAGAGATTTGATGTGAACATCCAGAGTAAGAGCAGAATCAAAGGTTACCCCGAGGTTCCCGATAGACGATTTCACAAATGTTGAAAGAGGACCGAGTGGAGAATGCGTGTAATGGACCCAGGTGCGTACACAAGTGAGCAGACGGGAGTGAGCTTTAACAGAAGGCGAGCCTTTAATATGGCTGAAAACAAGGTGTACAAATACAGCAGGGATAACGTGGCTAAACAGAAACCTAAACTGGGAACAAACGATGGTGAGGCTATGGCTTGGAAGACAACAGACCAGGCATGGAAACACGGAGGGTGGGAACACAGACGACGCGACACAGACTGTAAGAAACACAGAGACTAAATACACATGAGGGATGATCAGGGGAAGTGGCCACACATGGGAACGCAGCTGACACACATGAACTTAACGACAGGACAGGAGGAGTGAAACTGAATACACAGACAGTGAATGCAGGCCTTCAAAGTAAAACAGGAAACATGAGACACGAACCGGGGAGACGTAGTACAGGGGGAGGTGACAATACTGACAGCATGAACTTGACAGTACAAGACGCACAGACATAAACACACGAAGGGCAAGGGAGACGTAATGCAAGGGTGATATATACAAATGGCTGGACTACCTTAATGAACCTAAACAATCAATAAACATCAAAATAGACTAAACACAAAACACCGGGTCGCACGACCCAGGACCATGACACCAAGAGCATTTATTATGTTAGGTACATGTCTGTCCGGAGCACATACAAGGACTTCAGTCTTTTCTTCATTAAGTTGGAGGAAGTTGTCAGCGATCCAGCCTTTGATGGATTCTAAGCACACATTTAGAATCTGCAGCTTAGAAACATCTTCAGGTTCAAAAGAAATATATAACTGGATGTCATCTGCGTAGCAGTAGTAGCAAATGTCCTCAAAGGGCTCAAAACATGCTGGAGAGGAAGTAGATATATTAAAAACAATAAGGGCCCCAGCACAGAACCTTGTGGCACACCATAAGACAGGGATGTGTACTTAGAGACCGCGACAGAAAAATATTGTTCATAGAGATACTATGAAGCAGAGTTGCAGTCTTACACGCCTCTCTGCAGCTTCTCTCTTCCTGCTACCCCCCCAAAAACCCATCTCCATAGAGACTGTGCCAGCTCCCAAACAGACAAAAACAAACTAAAAACCAGCAACAAACAACTTAAACATAAACAATTACAAAGAAAGAACAATAAAGTATCCACATCTGAACCAAAGAGTAAAACAGTGAAATGTGGATTATTAAATATTAGGTGATCAATTGATCAACAAATCGATTCACTCTGCCTTACAGAAACCTGGTTGCAGCAGGATGATTATTGTGGGTGATTTTAACATCCATGTAGATTCTAAAAATGACAGCCTCAACATGGCATTTAATCTGTTATTAGACTCAACTGGTTTCTCTCAAAATGTAAAAGAACCCACCCACCACTTTAATCACACTCTAGATCTTGTTTTAACATATGGCATAGAAACTGAACATTTAACAGTGTTTCCTGAAAACCCTCTCCTGTCTGATCATTTCCTGATAACATTTACAATAATTGATTACACAGCAGTGGAGAGTAGACTTTATCAAAGTAGATGTCTTTCTGAAAGCGCTGTAACTAAGTTTAAGAATATAATCCACCCACTGTTATCATCTTCAATGCACTGTACCAACATAGAGCAGAGCAGCTATCTGAACGCTACCCCAACAGAGGTCAATTATCTTGTTAATAATTTCACCTCCTCACTACGTACGACTCTGGATACTGTAGCTCCTGTGAAAACTAAGGTCTCTAATCAGAAGTACCTGACTCCGTGGTATAATTCTCAAACACGTACCCTAAAGCAGATGACTCGTAAGCTGGAGAGGAAATGGCGTGTCACAAATTTAGAGGATCATCATTTAGCCTGGAGAAATAGTTTGCTGCTTTATAAGAAAGCCCTCCACAAAGCCAGAACATCTCACTATTCGTCACTGATTGAAGAAAATAAGAACAACCCTCAGTTTCTCTTCAGCTCTGACTGTTTTGGAGTGTAATTTGTTTCATAGTTAGATGCCTGACTGACAACTGTATAAAACGAAAACCACACACAATATTCGAAGCACATTGCGCACACTATGGGAATTTACGACTGTGCGTAAATTCCCCCTAATTTTGGTATGATCCGAGCTTGGGCACTAGGCGAGGGGGCGGGGGGAGCTACTGCCTGCGAGTGCGCTGTTGGAAATGTGCAGCCAGGGAGACAGAGGAGAGCTTCAGTTTGACCAGGAAGCAAATCATCCGTACTGGACAAATAATGTAAATACGACGGTTTATCACAAAAGATTGATATCAAACTGATCACTTGACCCATATTACGTTACTTGCTCTTTGAGTGAATCAACAAATGGCGAAATGAAAAGCCGAACCACAACAATACTGTTTTTTAGAGAGTCTTAGCTTACATGTGTGTTTATTTCATATTTTCAGTTATTACCCTCCACGGCTAAATAAAGCTCTCTAAATCGGTTTCAGGTATGTACTGATGAACACAACAATGGACATAAGGGGCTTCTTTCAAGAAAAAACTCAGGTAGATGTTATTTTATATATTATGCTTTGTATGTTGTTTAGTATATTTCTATGCAAAACAAGAGCATTTTCAGCACACAGCAGTATATTCACAGTTGAAACCAGATATTTACATACACTTTTTTTTTTACTGTTACTGTTAAACATCAATTTAGAGTAAACTTGTTTTGTTTTAAAATAAATAAATATTGAAATATCATTTGAATTAGTTAAATGTCAGAATAACGAGAGAAAGAGCTGTCTATTTTAATCACTTTCATCAAATTTAGGAGTACATCTACACTAAGTTTATTGTTAATTAATAAGAAACTCCAGACGATTCCATTCTGAGCTTAAGAAGCTTCTGATAGGTTAGTAGAGTCCATGTGAGTAAATTGGTGGCACACCTGTGGATGCATATAAGGCAAAACACAGAGCCTGTTTCTTTGACATGGGAAAATCAAGAGATGTCAACCAAAACACCAGGAAAAGAATTGTGGAGCTCCATAAGTGTGGCTCAATTGTGAATACAATTTGGGTAATACAGACAATTTCTCTCTTTACTCTTAATTTTAACAATTTCTTAAAATATTTATTAATGTAAAAAAAATAAACAGTCTGATGTGATGTTACAATTAAAAAAGTGTTTGTGTTTTTATCTGAAGAGTGTGTAAATATCTGGTTTCAACTGTATATTTGATGATGTTGGTGTTTGGCTTGATTGTCAGCACAAAGAGGGTAAGAGAGGAGCAGAGAGGGAACAAGAGCAGGTGAGACATGTCAGACATTCTCTGAATATTTGCATAGTCATTCTTTTATTGTTTTTATGTTTTCATTGCAAGAAACTTTATTTCAATTGGTGAAACAAGGCAGCAAGGACTGAAGTGTAGTAAAAGAAACTTTACAGGTTTTAAGAGGTTTAATATTTTTGGTTAATGTGAGCATGATCAAAACCCTGAAAATGGATTTCAGATCTACTATAACAGTCTACATTGTTAAGCTGTGGTAAATGAAGGCTGCCTGTGGACATCAGATGTCATACAAATCTCTGCATGCCTACTGACTGTTTCAACCAAGAGTATAAGTGTAATGGAGAGTCCCGCCTTTGGTCAGGAAGCAGTCATGCTGATAGGTTCCCACCTTGAGCTGCCTTTGGCAGACTCCCAGCTGATCATCAAAGACCAAGTCTACGTCATAAACCTCGAGGGTCAGCGTGTCATTTTCCTCAGTGTAGAAATAGGAGAAT
The DNA here is from genome assembly GCF_965226115.1 of Aulonocara stuartgranti. NCBI lineage: Eukaryota > Metazoa > Chordata > Actinopteri > Cichliformes > Cichlidae > Aulonocara > Aulonocara stuartgranti. Next base: position 30,049,036 of record NC_138957.1, read on the forward strand.
TCCTCTTCCCACCAGGGGTTCGGGTCATTGTAGCGAACAGATGTTTTACCCAGAGAAGTAGAACCAGAGGACACTGTGACATAGGCATCTGTGGTTAACAGGACAACGGTGGGAAGATCAGTCGCTCGCAGATCATACACCTTGAGTTGGGCTTCGACCATGATTGAACTGCACATGAGCAGCAAAAGGACGAGGGGCACACTAGAGTCCATGGCTTTGCTGGAGGCTGTGGAGAAGGAAAAGTAGATTTACATTTTAGCCAGGATACCTGGATCGACACAGTCAGCCTTGTGAGGGTCTATTTTATATTGGAACACATTTATGCAATCCTCAGCATTGTCTACATATATATTCTCTGTGGACATTGCAGTGAACGGTGTTCCTGAGTCTGTACAGACATTTTCACTAAACAACTGTGTATGTTTTTAATGCAGTGCTCCATATCAACTCTCTTCTCCTTTACTTCTCTCATAACTACTTCACAGTAGACTCCACTCTTAAAATTAAATGCATCTTGTGGCGGAGGTGTGGTCCGGGGCGCGGCTGCAGGGGAGAAGTGGTGCAGTGAGCTCAACGGGGCGGTGCTGGTGAGAACAGCTGATGGCGATTTGGACTGATGGTGGTTTTCCTTCCTTTTATATAGTGAGGTGGAGAGGAACGGAGGAGGAAGACGCTGCGGGAACCGACCGCTGTCAGACGGTGTTCTGTTATAATTCCGTGGACACTCTCAATAAATGTGGAATCTGATGATAACAACCTGTGTGTGGGTGTATCTGTGCATAGCATACGTCACACATCTATTGGTAACAGTAAAACTGAGTGATCCACTTCCACTAGCCAGTAGTTTGGAAACAGCAAAGTAAGCCACCATTACAACCTTTACAACCTTTACAGTCAACATAACAAAAAAGTATATAAAATCACAAATACCTAACATTAAACAGGAAAAAAAGGTTTGACAAATCAGAGACCTGTAGAAATGCTATGTATAGTCCTGATCCCCCAAAAGAAAGAAGCTTATTCCTTTGTTATTTAATATTAAACAATATTTTGAATATTGAGTGAATTTTCCATGGGCACAGTTCAGGTATTCTTTGGGTTTCAGGAAAGTTCTTTAGGATTTTTCATGCTATGTGTAACATGTCTTCTTGCCTATTCACAGTCAATTCTGTGTGTTACAGGAAAAAAGCTTTTTCAAAGCAAAATGTTTTCTGTTGTCTTCACATTATAAAACATTTAGCATAACTAAAAACAGTAACAACATGATCTAACTCAGCGGTCTCCAACCTTTTTTGCGCCACAGACCGGTTTATGCCCGACAATATTTTCATGGACCGGCCTTTAAGGTGTCGCGGATAAATACAACAAAATAAAACTAGTACCGGTACTGAAAAAAAGAAAATGTATTCATAACACACATGAAAAGACCCAGGAAAACCAAGTAAACGATAAAAACGATAACAAAATAACGCTGAAAACCGATAAAAACCCTGAAAACTATACATTTCACACCTGAGCCTCAACTCGCGCAGCCCGGTACCAAACGACTCACGGACCGGTACCAGCCCGGGGGTTGGGAACTGCTGATCTAACTCATCTGGGAATTATGAGTTTAGATCCATTTTAGTAAATCAGAGGGTCACAAATGGCTTTTAGAGCACATGTTATTCTGATTGGATTAGAACAAGGAAAGCGTTACACTGTAGACTTTTAATTTGAGCAGAAAGCAAGAAGCAGTTCTAAACTCTTACCTGTAGCTTGGTCTTGTCTCTCGCCACGTTACCTGCTGTTCAGGATGTTTTAGAGGCTGACTTATCAGCTTTATGTCAACAATACACTGGCCACACAACCTGCTCAACTCCCATGATTATATAATATGTCCGAATTGGAACATCTGCTTATGGTGTCTTGTTTGGCCACCTTCTCCAAACTCTCAGAGTGCTGTGAAACCGTGTCACATCCAACTTGTTGCATAGGCCACTGTTGTCACTTGATCCTCCTTAGCTGTTAGTTTTCAGTGTGCAGGGCAGTACAGTTTGTTTGTTTTTACAGTCTAGGTATGCATGTGAGGAAGTAAAAAAGACAAAAATTTGTAACAGCCAGGCTGAAGCTGATTTTGTGAAGAGTGAATAATGGATTTAAATGCTGACAAAATGGGACGTGGAAAATAACTTGAGTAAACCAAAAACGAGCCTTTATTGTGGCTGATACCAAAACACAAGAAACAAGGCGAGGTAAATATCCTTCGTGGTCCAACCTATCCCAGAATTCATAGTGAGCCATCCGTCCACAACCATGTGCCACCTTTATATTGTTAAATTGTTTGTTTGATATGCTTTTACATTTTCATGTGAAGCACTTTGTTATAGTTTCTTGTCTTAAAAAGTGCTATATAAATAAATTTTACTTACTTACTTACTATTCAACTCAAGCAGCTGAAGTTGTAGGATTAACAGATGCATATTAAATGATTTAAAATCCACAAGTTACCTTATATAGATATACACTAACAGTCAAAAGTTTGAATACAGCTTCTCATTTAATGTTTTTTCTATATTTTTACTACTTTCTACATAGTAGAAACAAACGGAAGACATCAGATATATGAAGCAAGATATATGGAATTATGTAACAAAGAAAAAAATGATAAATAACTCTAAATGTGTTTTATATTTTAGATTCGTGAATGTAGACACCCTTTGCCTTCTCTCAGTGAGCTTCACGATGTAGTCACCTGAAATGGTTTCACTTCACAGGTGTGCCTTGTCAGGGTTCATTTGTGGAATTTCTTGCCTTCTTAATGGGGTTGGGACCATCACTTGTCTTGTGGAAAAAGTCAAGCTAGTACACAATACAATACAATTTTATTTGTATATCACATTTAAAACAAGAGGTATGCCAAAGTGCTTCATAGAACCAATTAAGAGCAATAACAGGTACAAATACACTGACAGGTGGGAGACATAACTAACCAATAATACAACAGACACAGTAGGCACAAGCCAAAAGGCTGAAGGTTAAATCATTATAAACATTAATCAGAGCAAAACGATAAAATGCAGTACACTTACAAATGCGGGCTCTAGGCAGCCGGGAAGGCTAGGCTAAATAAACACGTTTTTAATTGAGATTTAAAAGATTGAATTGGATCAGACACTCGAATAGCTTGAGGGAGATTATTCGAGAGGTAGGGTGCAACAGAGGCAAATGTGCGGTCACTTCTGGTCTTAAGCCGAGATCTAGGTCCCACCAGGAGCATTTGGCCTACTGATCTAAGCGCTCTCCTAGGGGTATAAAGGCTGAGGAGATCAGTAAGATAGCTGGGCACGGTATTATTTATGATTTTAAAAGTGATCAATAAGATTTTAAAATCAATACAATATTTAATAGCCAGTGCATGTCAGAAAGAACTGGAGTAGTAGACTCAAACCTACCAGTCCCAGTTAAGAGACGCGCAGCAGCATTTTGAACAAGCTGCAGTTTGTGAACTAGGGCAGCAGAGGTGACAGCCCTATTTGACAACTGTTAGAATTCATATTATGGCAAGAACCAATCAGCTATGTAAAGAGAAACAACAGTCCTTCATTACTTTATGAACTGAAGGTCAGTTAGTCCAGAAAATTGCTAAAACTTTGAATGTGTCCCCAAGTACAGTTGCAAAAATCATCAAGTGTTAGGACGAAACTGGTTCACATGAGGAAAGGAAGACCAAGAATCACCTCTGCTGCTGAGGATAAATTCATCTGAGTCACCAGCCTCAGAAATCCCAAGTTAACAGAACCTCAGATTAGAGCCCAGATAAATGCCACACGGCGTTACAGTAGCAGACATAGCTCTACATCAACTGTTCAGAGGGGACTGTGTGAATCATGGTCAAATAGCTGCCCAGCTGGTTTGCGTTTAGTTGGACCATCATTTATTTTTCAACAGGACAATGACCCCAAACACACCCCCAGGCTGTGCATTTGACCAAGAAGTAATGGAGTGCTGCACCCGATGGCCTGGCCTCCACAGTCACCTGACCTAAACCCAATCAAGATGTTTTGGGATGAGATGGACGGCAGAGTGAAGGAAAAGGGCCAACAGGTGCTCAGCATCTCTGGGAAACCATTTCAGGTGACCACTGAGAGAATGCCAAGAGTGTGCAACGCAGGAATCAAAGCAAAGGGTGGCTATTTTGAAGAATCTAAAATATGAAACATTTTGAGTTATTTCACACTTTTTTGTTCAATACATATGTGATCATTCATAGTTTTGATGCCTTCAGTGAGAATCTAAAATGTAAATATTCATGAAAATAAAGAAAAACCATCAAATGAGTGCGTGTCCAAACCTTTGACTGGTAGTCTGTGTCTTGCTATCGCTGTCACTGTCTCTGTTGCTCATTCACTCTTCCTCTTACTGGCTGCTGATGTCACTTTTCACCCTCACAGTCAGCTGCTCAAAATCCAACTCCTTCTCTGGGCCCCAGCAGCTACTGAAATACTGAAATAGGGCAGGCATGATTAGAATGATGGATCCCGGCTGTCTCGGCCAGCCTCCCCTATCACTGCCCCTGAACACACTGGACTGCCCCTCCCTTGTAGCCGAGCTGCAGACCAAACTGCCACACATATGTATTTTTAATAATTTCCCTTTGACTTGCTGGGTTTCAGAGTTGTTTGGTTGTGATATTTGGTTCAGAAGCAGTCAGTGAAACCCATTCCACAGCTGGCTGAGAATCAAGATCATCATTTTGAGAGAATTTTGAGTTCCTTGGAAATCCTGTGTATTCTCAAAATGGAGAACATCATGAGCATGCTGATCATCCTGCACCCATCGCTCAGGCAAGAACCTAAACCCCAGCCTCCAGAGTTGAATGTGGGCCTCGTGCAGCCCCAGCCTCACTGTAACCTCGGTATCACGAGTATCATTTGCAACTTGGGCAGCCTGGACAGCTTGCATATCCAGGGCCAGTCTTTACTATTTAATGGTTTCTGGTGTTTCTTGGCTGGCTTTTCATTTTGCGATTCATGACATTTTGTTTTTTATTACAACATAAAAGCTTGGCCCAATTTAAGTCATGCAACAGGACAATGACTATTTTCATCTCTCTGTTGAAGATAAACATCACAGTCAACAATGAAACATATTCACTGGATTAAAACGATGGTGCTGCTCTATTTTTACCTGTTACCATGGTGAATCCTGATATCACAGATAGATTTAGTGTGCATCTTTCCGTATCTGTTTAGTATGCGTGTCTTATCATTTCCTGTTTTATTGTGAAGGTTTATTTTCTTGTATGTGATCACTCTGAAACACTTAAAGCCTTCATTGGAATATGAAAAATAACAAACACAATGAGAAGAAATGTCACGCAGTGGCGGTCCTAACCTGTTTGGCGCCCTGGGCGAAGACTCCCTCTGGACCGCCCCGCCCTCTCCTCCCTGTGCCGCAAGCAGCAGGCGCACCTCGCAAACGGAGGGCGCCCTTACTCCCACTATAAAGCCATAAAAAGGACAAAAAGGATTGTCCCAGTTTCTGGAACCTCAGAGGGGACTGGGGGCTTTGATGTTTCACTCCAGAATTTGTTTTTTTAACCATTCAGAGGTGGATTTGTTGCTGTGTTTTTGATCATTTCCCTGTTGCACAAGTTTGCTTGAGCTTCAAGGCACAAACCGATGGTCAGGCATTCTTAAAGTGACTTATTATTAATTCCATGTATGTATATGAACATACAGTCACTTCATGTTTCATTCAATTTATCCTAGTAACCATAGGCGTATTCTCATATAAACATTAATTTCAACATAACTTCTTTTTAATTCAAATGGATAGAAATATTTAATCTCTTCAAAAATCTGTTTGTCAGTCACAATATTCTCAATATGTTTCTTTTATTAAATCATACATGTCAGACATTCTCTGAATATTTGCTTAGTCATTCTTTTATTTTTTCATGTTTTCATTGCAAGAAACTTTATTTCAATTGGTGAAACAGGGCAGCAAGGACTGAAGTGTAGTAGAAAAACTTTACAGGTTTTAAGAGGTTTAATATTTTTGGTTAATGTCAGGATGATCAAAACCCTGAAAATGGATTTCAGATCTACTATAACAGTCTACATTGTTAAGCTGTGGTAAATGAAGGCTGCCTGTGGACATCAGATGTCATACAAATCTCTGCATGCCTACTGACTGTTTCAACCAAGCGTATAAGTGTAATGGAGAGTCCCGCCTTTGGTCAGGAAGCAGTCATGCTGATAGGTTCCCACCTTCAGCTTCCTTTTGCAGACTCCCAGCAAATCATCAAAGACCAAGTCTACGTCATAAACCTTGAGGGTCAGCGTGTCATTTTCCTTAATGTTGAAATACGAGAATTCCTCTTCCCACCAGGGGTTCGCGTCATTGTAGCGTACAGATGTTTTACCCAGAGAAGTAAAACCAGAGGACACCTTGACATAGGCATCTGTGGTTAACAGGACAACGGTGGGAAGATCAGTCGCTCGCAGATCATACACCTTGAGTTGGGCTTCGACCATGATTGAACTGCACATGAGCAGCAAAAGGACGAGGGGCACACTAGAGTCCATGGCTTTGCTGGAGGCTGTGGAGAAGGAAAAGTAGATTTACATTTTAACCAGGATACCTGGATCGACACAGTCAGCCTTGTGAGGGTCTATTTTATATTGGAACACATTTATGCAATCCTCAGCATTGTCTACATATATATTCTCTGTGGACATTGCAGTGAACAGTGTTCCTGAGTCTGTACAGACATTTTCACTAAACAACTGTGTATGTTTTTAATGCAGTGCTCCATATCAACTCTCTTCTCCTTTACTTCTCTCATAACTACTTCACAGTAGACTCCACTCTTAAAATTAAATGCATCTTGTGGCGGAGGTGTGGTCCGGGGCGCGGCTGCAGGGGAGAAGTGGTGCAGTGAGCTCAACGGGGCGGTGCTGGTGAGAACAGCTGATGGCGATTTGGACTGATGGTGGTTTTCCTTCCTTTTATATAGTGAGGTGGAGAGGAACGGAGGAGGAAGACGCTGCGGGAACCGACCGCTGTCAGACGGTGTTCTGTTATAATTCCGTGGACACTCTCAATAAATGTGGAATCTGATGATAACAACCTGTGTGTGGGTGTATCTGTGCATAGCATACGTCACACATCTATTGGTAACAGTAAAACTGAGTGATCCACTTCCACTAGCCAGTAGTTTGGAAACAGCAAAGTAAGCCACCATTACAACCTTTACAACCTTTACAGTCAACATAACAAAAAAGTATATAAAATCACAAATACCTAACATTAAACAGGAAAAAAAGGTTTGACAAATCAGAGACCTGTAGAAATGCTATGTATAGTCCTGATCCCCCAAAAGAAAGAAGCTTATTCCTTTGTTATTTAATATTAAACAATATTTTGAATATTGAGTGAATTTTCCATGGGCACAGTTCAGGTATTCTTTGGGTTTCAGGAAAGTTCTTTAGGATTTTTCATGCTATGTGTAACATGTCTTATTGCCTATTCACAGTCAATTCTGTGTGTTACAGGAAAAAAGCTTTTTCAAAGCAAAATGTTTTCTGTTGTCTTCACATTATAAAACATTTAGCATAACTAAAAACAGTAACAACATGATCTAACTCAGCGGTCTCCAACTTTTTTTGCGTCACGGACCGGTTTATGCCCGACAATATTTTCACGGACCGGCCTCTAAGGTGTCGCGGATAAATACAACAAAATAAAACTAGTACCGGTACTGAAAAAAAGAAGATTTATTCATAACACACGTGAAAAGACCCAGGAAAACCAAGTAAACGATAAAAATGATAACAAAATAACGCTGAAAACCGATAAAAACCCTGAAAACTATACATTTCACATCTGAGCCTCAACTCTCGCGGCCCGGTACCAAACTACTCACGGACCGGTACCAGCCCGGGGGTTGGGAACTGCTGATCTAACTCATCTGGGAATTATGAGTTTGGATCCATCTTAGTAAATCAGAGGGTCACAAATGGCTTTTAGAGCACATGTTATTCTGATTGGATTAGAACAAGGAAAGTGTTACACTGTAGACTTTTAATTTGAGCAGAAAGCAAGAAGCAGTTCTAAACTCTTACCTGTAGCTTGGTCTTGTCTCTCGCCACGTTACCTGCTGTTCAGGATGTTTTAGAGGCTGACTTATCAGCTTTATGTCAACAATACACTGGCCACACAACCTGCTCAACTCCCATGATTATATAATATGTCCGAATTGGAACATCTGCTTATGGTGTCTTGTTTGGCCACCTTCTCCAAACTCTCAGAGTGCTGTGAAACCGTGTCACATCCAACTTGTTGCATAGGCCACTGTAAGGATCACTTGCTGTCACTTGATCCTCCTTAGCTGTTAGTTTTCAGTGTGCAGGGCAGTACAGTTTGTTTGTTTTTACAGTCTAGGTATGCATGTGAGGAAGTAAAAAAGACAAAAATTTGTAACAGCCAGGCTGAAGCTGATTTTGTGAAGAGTGAATAATGGATTTAAATGCTGACAAAATGGGACGTGGAAAATAACTTGAGTAAACCAAAAACGAGCCTTTATTGTGGCTGATACCAAAACACAAGAAATAAGGCGAGGTAAATATCCTTCGTGGTCCAACCTATCCCAGAATTCATAGTGAGCCATCCGTCCACAACCATGTGCCACCTTTATATTGTTAAATTGTTTGTTTGATATGCTTTTACATTTTCATGTGAAGCACTTTGTTATAGTTTCTTGTCTTAAAAAGTGCTATATAAATAAATTTTACTTACTTACTTACTATTCAACTCAAGCAGCTGAAGTTGTAGGATTAACAGATGCATATTAAATGATTTAAAATCCACAACTTACCTTATATAGATATACACTAACAGTCAAAAGTTTGAACACAGCTTCTCATTTAATGTTTTTTCTATATTTTTACTACTTTCTACATAGTAGAAACAAACGGAAGACATCAGATATATGAAGCAAGATATATGGAATTATGTAGCAAAGAAAAAAATGATAAATAACTCTAAATGTGTTTTATATTTTAGATTCGTGAATGTAGACACCCTTTGCCTTCTCTCAGTGAGCTTCATGATGTAGTCACCTGAAATGGTTTTCACTTCACAGGTGTGCCTTGTCAGGGTTCATTTGTGGAATTTCTTGCCTTCTTAATGGGGTTGGGACCATCACTTGTCTTGTGGAAAAAGTCAAGCTAGTACACAATACAATACAATTTTATTTGTATATCACATTTAAAACAAGAGGTATGCCAAAGTGCTTCATAGAACCAATTAAGAGCAATAACAGGTACAAATACACTGACAGGTGGGAGACATAACTAACCAATAATACAACAGACACAGTAGGCACAAGCCAAAAGGCTGAAGGTTAAATCATTATAAACATTAATCAGAGCAAAACGATAAAATGCAGTACACTTACAAATGCGGGCTCTAGGCAGCCGGGAAGGCTAGGCTAAATAAACACGTTTTTAATTGAGATTTAAAAGATTGAATTGGATCAGACACTCGAATAGCTTGAGGGAGATTATTCGAGAGGTAGGGTGCAACAGAGGCAAATGTGCGGTCACTTCTGGTCTTAAGCCGAGATCTAGGTCCCACCAGGAGCATTTGGCCTACTGATCTAAGCGCTCTCCTAGGGGTATAAAGGCTGAGGAGATCAGTAAGATAGCTGGGCACGGTATTATTTATGATTTTAAAAGTGATCAATAAGATTTTAAAATCAATACAATATTTAATAGCCAGTGCATGTCAGAAAGAACTGGAGTAGTAGACTCAAACCTACCAGTCCCAGTTAAGAGACGCGCAGCAGCATTTTGAACAAGCTGCAGTTTGTGAACTAGGGCAGCAGAGGTGACAGCCCTATTTGACAACTGTTAGAATTCATATTATGGCAAGAACCAATCAGCTATGTAAAGAGAAACAACAGTCCTTCATTACTTTATGAACTGAAGGTCAGTTAGTCCAGAAAATTGCTAAAACTTTGAATGTGTCCCCAAGTACAGTTGCAAAAATCATCAAGTGTTAGGACGAAACTGGTTCACATGAGGAAAGGAAGACCAAGAATCACCTCTGCTGCTGAGGATAAATTCATCTGAGTCACCAGCCTCAGAAATCCCAAGTTAACAGAACCTCAGATTAGAGCCCAGATAAATGCCACACGGCGTTACAGTAGCAGACATAGCTCTACATCAACTGTTCAGAGGGGACTGTGTGAATCATGGTCAAATAGCTGCCCAGCTGGTTTGCGTTTAGTTGGACCATCATTTATTTTTCAACAGGACAATGACCCCAAACACACCCCCAGGCTGTGCATTTGACCAAGAAGTAATGGAGTGCTGCACCCGATGGCCTGGCCTCCACAGTCACCTGACCTAAACCCAATCAAGATGTTTTGGGATGAGATGGACGGCAGAGTGAAGGAAAAGGGCCAACAGGTGCTCAGCATCTCTGGGAAACCATTTCAGGTGACCACTGAGAGAATGCCAAGAGTGTGCAACGCAGGAATCAAAGCAAAGGGTGACTATTTTGAAGAATCTAAAATATGAAACATTTTGAGTTATTTCACACTTTTTTGTTCAATACATATGTGATCATTCATAGTTTTGATGCCTTCAGTGAGAATCTAAAATGTAAATATTCATGAAAATAAAGAAAAACCATCAAATGAGTGCGTGTCCAAACCTTTGACTGGTAGTCTGTGTCTTGCTATCGCTGTCACTGTCTCTGTTGCTCATTCACTCTTCCTCTTACTGGCTGCTGATGTCACTTTTCACCCTCACAGTCAGCTGCTCAAAATCCAACTCCTTCTCTGGGCCCCAGCAGCTACTGAAATACTGAAATAGGGCAGGCATGATTAGAATGATGGATCCCGGCTGTCTCGGCCAGCCTCCCCTATCACTGCCCCTGAACACACTGGACTGCCCCTCCCTTGTAGCCGAGCTGCAGACCAAACTGCCACACATATGTATTTTTAATAATTTCCCTTTGACTTGCTGGGTTTCAGAGTTGTTTGGTTGTGATATTTGGTTCAGAAGCAGTCAGTGAAACCCATTCCACAGCTGGCTGAGAATCAAGATCATCATTTTGAGAGAATTTTGAGTTCCTTGGAAATCCTGTGTATTCTCAAAATGGAGAACATCATGAGCATGCTGATCATCCTGCACCCATCGCTCAGGCAAGAACCTAAACCCCAGCCTCCAGAGTTGAATGTGGGCCTCGTGCAGCCCCAGCCTCACTGTAACCTCGGTATCACGAGTATCATTTGCAACTTGGGCAGCCTGGACAGCTTGCATATCCAGGGCCAGTCTTTACTATTTAATGGTTTCTGGTGTTTCTTGGCTGGCTTTTCATTTTGCGATTCATGACATTTTGTTTTTTATTACAACATAAAAGCTTGGCCCAATTTAAGTCATGCAACAGGACAATGACTATTTTCATCTCTCTGTTGAAGATAAACATCACAGTCAACAATGAAACATATTCACTGGATTAAAACGATGGTGCTGCTCTATTTTTACCTGTTACCATGGTGAATCCTGATATCACAGATAGATTTAGTGTGCATCTTTCCGTATATGTTTAGTATGTGTGTCTTATCATTTCCTGTTTTATTGTGAAGGTTTATTTTCTTGTATGTGATCACTCTGAAACACTTAAAGCCTTCATTGGAATATGAAAAATAACAAACACAATGAGAAGAAATGTCACGCAGTGGCGGTCCTAGCCTGTTTGGCGCCCTGGGCGAAGACTCCCTCTGGACTGCCCCGCCCTCTCCTCCCTGTGCCGCAAGCAGCAGGCGCACCTCGAAAACGGAGGGCGCCCTTACTCCCACTATAAAGCCATAAAAAGGACAAAAAGGATTGTCCCAGTTTCTGGAACCTCAGAGGGGGAATGTGAACCAGGAGGGGACTGGGGGCTTTGATGTTTCACTCCAGAATTTGTTTTTTTAACCATTCAGAGGTGGATTTGTTGCTGTGTTTTTGATCATTGCCCTGTTGCCCATTTTTGCTTGAGCTTCAAGGCACAAACCAATGGTCAGGCATTCTTCAAGTGACTTATTATTAATTCCATGTATGTATATGAACATACAGTCACTTCGTGTTTCATTCAATTTATCCTAGTAACCATAGGCTTATTCTCATATAAACATTAATTTCAACATTAGACTTAGACTTAGTTCCTCCTACGCCGGGCGGCGCATCGGGCAGCTAGTGGTCTCCATCGATGTCTGTCAGCAGCGACTGCTACAGCTTCGTCCCAGGCAATGTCAACAGTTCTCAGATCATCCATGAATGTTCGACGCCATGTGGTCTTTGGTCGGCCTTGCTTTCGCTTGCCAGTGCGTGGACGCCATGTCATGGCAATCTTAGCTGGGCGATGAGGGGGTAGGCGTAAAATATGGCCCGCAAAGCCATATTTTATGCCTACCCCAGTAGGCACTGGACAATTTCAACATAACTTCTTTTTAATTCAAATGGATAGAAATATTTTTTCTCTTCAAAAATCTGTTTGTCAGTCACAATATTCTCAATATGTTTCTTTTATTAAATCATACATGTCAGACATTCTCTGAATATTTGCTTAGTCATTCTTTTCATGTTTTCATTGCAAGAAACTTTATTTCAATTGGTGAAACAAGGCAGCAAGGACTGAAGTGTAGTAGAAAAACTTTACAGGTTTTAAGAGGTTTAGTATTTTGGGTTAATGTGAGGATGATCAAAACCCTGAAAATGGATTTCAGCTCTACTATAACAGTCTACATTGTTAAGCTGTGGTAAATGAAGGCTGCCTGTGGACATCAGATGTCATACAAATCTCTGCATGCCTACTGACTGTTTCAACCAAGAGTATAAGTGTAATGGAGAGTCCCGCCTTTGGTCAGGAAGCAGTCATGCTGATAGGTTCCCACCTTCAGCTTCCTTTTGCAGACTCCCAGCAAATCATCAAAGACCAAGTCCAAGTCATAAACCTTAAGGGTCAGCGTGTCATTTTCCTTAATGTTGAAATACGAGAATTCCTCTTCCCACCAGGGGTTCGCGTCATTGTAGCGAACAGATGTTTTACCCAGAGAAGTAAAACCAGAGGACACCTTGACATAGGCATCTGTGGTTAACAGGACAACGGTGGGAAGATTGCTGGCTCGCAGATCATACACCTTGAGTTGGGCTTCGACCATGATTGAACTGCACATGAGCAGCAAAAGGACGAGAGGCACACTAGAGTCCATGGCTTTGCTGGAGGCTGTGGAGAAGGAAAAGTAGATTTACATTTTAGCCAGGATACCTGGATCGACACAGTCAGCCTTGTGAGGGTCTATTTTATATTGGAACACATTTATGCAATCCTCAGCATTGTCTACATATATATTCTCTGTGGACATTGCAGTGAACGGTGTTCCTGAGTCTGTACAGACATTTTCACTAAACAACTGTATGTTTTTAATGCAGTGCTCCATATCAACTCTCTTCTCCTTTACTTCTCTCATAACTACTTCACAGTAGACTCCACTCTTAAAATTAAATGCATCTATTGGTAAAAGTAAAACTGAGTGATCCACTTCCACTAGCCAGTAGTTTGGAAACAGCAAAGTAAGCCACCTTTACAACCTTTACAACCTTTACAGTCAACATAACAAAAAAGTATATAAAATCACAAATACCTAACATCAGATCAAACATCAGGCAAAAGCTGCAATACTTTGTGCACATACATGTCCTTACTGTCGGTGCCAAAAAGCTCACAGTATCATTCACTGACTGAGCCCTCAGGTTTCAAGGTAATGTGTGCGAAAAGATTCGTGTGCTAACAGCTGGTGTTGTTTGGACTGTGTTTCTGTTCACTTTGGTGTTATTGCATGCTTCATGAATGGGATCTTTTCCATAAATGTGACCGACACTGATGAAAGGATGAAAAGCTCAAGAATCTCTATGTAAAAATTACAACAACAACAACAAAAAAAAAAAAACGTTAACCAGTTCAGGGTCTAAAATAGTATTTGTAATTAATATTTTATGTAGGAAAATAAAAAGGCAGCAGATTAATTTAAGGAAAATGTTTAACGCGATGTGGTAATAAAATGAACTCAGTCATGTGAAATACTACAAATGAAAAGGGTTAATTCACCACACAATGTGATCAGATTATTATTAAAAACATACAGTGGGAGCAAAAAATATGGGAAACAATTTAACTGTTTAAATAGATCTAAGTGATAAATTGAAGACTATTGAAAATATTCTTCATGAATTCATTTTTTATCCAGTTTTTGGGTCTTTACCTGATTACACTGACCATCATTACAATTTTTCAAAGCAAAATGTTTTCTGTTGTCTTCACATTATAAAACATTTAGCACAACTAAAAACAGTAACGACATGATCTAACTCATCTGGGAATTATGAGTTTGGATCCATCTTAGTAAATCAGAGGGTCACAAATGGATTTTAGAGCACATGTTATTCTGATTGGATTAGAACAAGGAAAGCGTTACACTGTAGACTTTTAATTTGAGCAGAAAGCAAGAAGGCAGTTCTAAACTCTTACCTGTAGCTTGATCTTGTCTCTCGCCACGTTACCTGCTGTTCAGGATGTTTTAGAGGCTGACTTATCAGCTTTATGTCAACAATACACTGGCCACACAACCTGCTCAACTCCCATGATTATATAATATGTCCGAATTGGAACATCTGCTTATGGTGTCTTGTTTGGCCACCTTCTCCAAACTCTCAGAGTGCTGTGAAACCGTGTCACATCCAACTTGTTGCATAGGCCACTGTAAGGATCACTTGCTGTCACTTGATCCTCCTTAACTGTTAGTTTTCAGTGTGCAGGGCAGTACAGTTTGTTTGTTTTTACAGTCTAGGTATGCATGTGAGGAAGTAAAAAAACAAAATATTTGAACAGCCAGGCTGAAGCTGATTTTGTGAAGAGTGAATAATGGATTTAAATGCTGACAAAATGGAACGTGGCAAGTAACTTGAATAAACCAAAAACGAGCCTTTATTGCGGCTGATACCAAAACACAAGAAACAAGGCGAGGTAAATATCCTTCGTGGTCCAACCTATCCCAGAATTCATAGTGAGCCATCCGTCCACAACCATGTGCCCTAAGATGCTGAGTCTGTTAGTCCGATCCAGAACTTGTCCTCCAAATCCAGCATTTTGTATCTTATTTTTTCAACCAGGAATTCCTAAAGGGAAATTTTGATTAAAATTACTCTGTTTTCTGTGCCAAGATGACAAAAATGTAAGAATCAGAAAACATGAACCTGCGGCAACGTTTTATACCTGCTCCTCCGTGCTGTCTATCTTAACCAGGTCTCCCCTTTCAGCTCTGCAATCGTCTCTGCTCTTGCTCCAGGACAACTTCCTGGTCGATAAATAATAGCAGGTTTCTCTGTGTTGCTCCCAGCCTTCTTCACATCTTAGAAAGGGCTCAACTTTGAGGGGTTGCAGCAAATAAGAATTTACTGTTCATATTTTAGGAGTTGGAGACAGCAGGAGTGAAAATGTGCATTTAATAATAATAATAATAATAATAATAATAATAATAATAATAATAATAATAATAATAATAATAATAGCTGTGTCTCAGAAGATTAAATTTCACTGATGGTCACACAGTTCAAGGTTAATATAATGCTGCAGTGTATGAGCTCCATATTCTTACCTATAGGAGAGGGTTTTTTTTTTTACAGTTTCCAGCTTCAATTCAAGGTTTCTGAGGGTTCCCATGGTTCTTATGAGTGCAAATACTAGGAAAATTAAAAATAAGAAACACATACATGCCAGTAACAGTTAAGGTTTCACTTAATCTTTGTAAAAAACAAAAATACAAATACAAAAATACTGCTTATTGTCATGGCTCGGTCAGATTGGGTTACTTTATGCCTTTTTTAAATTTTTCCTGTGGTGGTTCTGAGTTCAAGGTGCAAATCAAGGTGGAGCGCTCTGGTCTGTCATTCTCACACCTGCTCTGAACTATTGCAATCAACCCCTGAAGTATTTGGCTGAATGACCAACAGATCTCTGTGGTGGTAATCAGGCTCACCTTACTATTAACCTGCATTCCTGTTTATAGATTTCTTATGTTGTTTTTGTTCTTGACAGTGGCCTCCAGCCTCACCTGGAATGCTTACTTTAGCTGCATTTCCACTCAGTTTGTGGGTTCTGCCCCTCCTCATGAGCTCACTCTCACCTCCAATACTGTTCTAATTATCTCACACCATTCTCAATTCTTTATTAGTTCTGAGGACATTTTCATTTTGGGCCATCATTCTATTATATTTAACTTTTCCATCTGTCCCTCTCTCCTGTTCGATATCTTGTTAATTCTTATATTTGAAACTCCTCTACTGCTGCTAAATTTTTTCCTGATGTTTTTAATTTGGTCTTGCCTGTCTCTAACGATGTTGATTTATTAACAGATCTTTTTAATAATCATTGCCTTGATGCATTCTTAATCATCCAGGTAAGTAAATCTCCAAAAGTTGATTCTGTTCATCTGGACGTAGCACTTTCAGTGGGAGAAACGTTTCATCACTCAGCCAAGTGACTTCTTCAGTCTCAGCTGACTGCAGGTTTCTCCAATCTTATAAACAGTACATTTGCATAATGACTGAAACCAGCCCACTGAAGGAACAATGGGCTGGGAGGTCAGTTCCTTCATCATGATTATGCAAATTCTCATGACCATTGATCAAAGACCACTGATCAATGGCCATAAGTACCATTCACAGAGTGTTGGGGAAGTCACGTGAAGATTCATCAGCCAGATTAAGTGTTTACTTACAATTGACAGTGATAGCGGACATCATCATCACAACTCCAATCAATACTCTCCACACAAACAAGCATAAACACACTCGACTATCACTAAATCAAATTTAACACTCATACACAAATACGATTTGTAATGACACAGGTTCAGTTTACAACAGGGCTCATTCACTCGGTCAACAAGTGGAGTAAAACCAGAGTCATGATAAACAATATATACGCTGTGTTTTTTCCTGAATACTTTCTTCACGTTTACTGTCTAAGGACAGTGCTCGCAAGCACCCTCTGCTTATGAACAAAAAAAACCTTTCGTGTTGGTGGAAAAATGTACAATATCGACAAATTGAAAAATGATATGGCAACATAACATTTGGTTGTTTAGGTAGAGGGGGAACTTTTAGGAGTGACGGCGAGAGAGAGAGAGAGAGAGAGAGAGAGCAGAAAAAGAGAGAGAGCGAGTATTGAGATGTGAGAGATTTGAGACGTTTAGCGTGTTTGGAGTGTGTAGTTAATGTTTTGTCTTGTGTAGTGTTGTGGATAGTTTTGTGTTGTGTGTCAGCACAATGAGACAACTGCTGTCTCCAGGTAGAAAAAGGAATGATACACCTGCTGCTGTCAGACCTGCAGGTATCAGGCTGTGATGTTCTCCTTTATAGTGGACAGAAATAATTTTTTTGGAGTGGCACAAATAATTTGTGTGGCATCTTATTGAATGCAGAACAGCTGATTGTTCTGTAAATAGTTTGAAATGGTTAAAAAAAACTGTAATGTACACTGTAATGGTCAATTCCACTTCTTTTTCAATGATATCTGTTACTTACTCCATTTTAACACTTAACATTTCTTCCATTCTGCTTTAAATGTTATAATAATTAATAATTCCTTCAATAGCTATTTTGCATATTTATATATTCAGTGAAATCCAAAATGTGGTGGATTTTTTTTCATTGCTTAAAAGTTGTAAAAATTGGGACAATTTATAATTGAAAAAAATATTGAAAATTTCACAGGAGCTCTCACATTCGTTGTACAAAAATAATGAGAGCAGTAAGGAAGATACCAGATACAAAATTTTTTACTTTCATTTATTTAATCATACTCTTTTTTTGTCTGTTTGTCTGTTTGCAACAATTCTTTTAAAAAATTGCATCACTCCACTCTGGTGTTCAACATGGTGAACTGTATTTCAGAAAGATATGCATTTAAGTTGCAGTTACTCCTGCTTTCTCACAAATACTTCTTTGAGGCTTTGAGCAGGACTGATCAAACCAACACTTCAGATCTTTATTTTCAAATTCTTCTCCCATTCTCACACAGTCCTCTCCATCAGGATCTCCCTCTGTCACGTTGTTTGGCTCTTTGCCAGCCCAAAACTTCAAACTAAAAGATGAAGAACAGAAAGAAGTAAAAACTGGGAATATTAATTCTGGAAATTGAATTTTTTTTCTTCACAACAATCAAACCTTTCATCCAGCAGTGATCCGTCCACCCACAACCATCTGCCCTCTACTGCTGAGTCTGTCAGTCCGATCCAGAACTTGTCCTCAGCTTCTTTCATTAGTTCTCTCACTCTTCTCTCCAGGAATGCCTGATCACAAAAAGATGAAGAAAATTACCTTATCTGACAGTTCTGTGCTGAAACATGTGGAAACATGACTAGTGTTTCATACCTGCTCCTCCCTGCTGTCTATCTTAACCAGGTCTCCTCCTTTAGCTCTACACTTATCTCTGCTCTGTTTCCAGGATAATTGACTGATGGAGAAGTAATAGCACTTTCCTCCATGTTTCTCCCAGCCTTCTTCACATTTATAAAATGAGCCATCTTCGAAGAGATTACAGCAACAATTTCAGTCACATGGCAAAAAAAAATCACTGTTCATATATATCTATAAGGATGCAAATGGGTCAAAGACCAAATTCATCCAAATGTATTTATCATTTGGGATTTCGGAAAGGTAGGGTGCACCGTCCTGCATGATTATACAGAGATCTAACAGAGACTCTCTCTAAAGGATAACTAATAATTAACTTTAATTTAATCAGGACTAGTTTTTTTCTGATGCTTGAATGTAAAAAAAAAATATACATTCTTTGTATCAGGTAAAAAAAAAAAAAACTAGGCAAGCTTGGCTCATACTCAGCTATGTGCCAGCAGAACAATCCAAGCATAGCCAAATATCACAGCATATCATCTTTATTTGCTTATGTAACATATGTGTTAAATACTTGTGAATTTCACCCAAAACACTTTCTTTTTTTTGGATTAAATATGTCATTTTTGCATCTCACTCTCCTACCTGTGTGATCTGAGTCTGTGTGCGTTCATGTGCGTGTGTGCGCTGCGTGGTGACGTAGGCGCGTGCATGTGTGCCCCGGTCACAGCTCCTTTCAGCATGGCCGGAGGTAAGTCACTGCCACGTTGCTCTCAGCTAATTAAAGTTTGTTCGGATCCCAAGCTGCAGTGTGAATACAGCCGAACCGCCGCGTTTTTGTTTGTCATTAAGAGACTCATTCGGGATAAGTTTTGTGGAGGGCGGAGTTCACTAATATACACTTATAATGAGTTTTAGCCGAGAACGCAGCTAAAATGCTAGCATGCTAAGTTAGCCTGATCGCTAGCGGCTTGAGAGCGTACTCGCGGCAGTCTCTTTTTTTTTAACAGCATGCACTCTTTTTTCCTTCGTCAGGAGAGGTGTACTGGCAGTCGCGTGACACACACAGATCAAACACATATTTCTGTGTTGCAGGTATAGAGATGTTCTTATGTTTTGGAGATGCAGTCTTTCATTTATTGTTCTTATAAGTTGTTTTGATGTTTTTTCAGTGACATATTATTTATTTTGTGCTTTTTGTTTTTGAGAGCTTAAGTTAATGTTTTAAAACAATTTGTTGTATTTGATTCGTTATATTAATGTAGTATTAATGAAGCTGCAGGCACAGCTCCTTTCAGCATGGCCGGAGGAGAGGTGTACTGGCAGTCGCGTGACACACACAGATCAAACACATTTCTGTGTTGCAGCTGTGCAGTAAAGAGCCAAAGACCCAGTACTGTCTCCTGCCTCTTACTTTCACGCCAGAACACAACGCAAGAACAACAGGCGTAACACATGAACGGGTTACACTTACCTGTAAGAACATTTTGACAGTTCATTCTGAGCTCTTCCAGTTCTTTCAGTGATTCTCTGGTTTTCGTGTTTTCAAACGCTGAGTTAAAAAATAAGAGAAACAAAGATTTTGTAAATTAACAAGGATTACAAAAAACAAAAGAACAAAAGCCCTGAAAAAGAGAAACACATAATCTTTAATTTGCTGCAAGTCTATTAAAACACTGAAGTGACATGATGGCTTGGCCAGTGTACAATATGCACCTCACCTGATTCATAGAAAATGTAAAAATAAAAAAAATTAAAAAAGAAAAAACTCACTCGCAAACTCACTGAGACGATAAATAATGAGAACAGCAGCTGTGAGCAGAAGACAGAGAACCAGCAGTGCCACTCTCTCTGCCTTGACCTTTGACCCTGTGCTTGATTTTGCATGCCAAGAGTCAGTTTCACCTGATGAACATTTAGAGGAGAAACAGATGTGAGCCTTCCGAAAAATGTGTATTCATCTGTTATAACAGTTTTTAAAATTTTCTCAAAATATAATACTATAGTACTACTATAATAGTACACTGTATTATAGTAGATTGTCAATGCAAGAACAGTTAAGTTGATTAAGATGCTTTCCTCCAACAGGAAACATCTCATACGTGAATATCATCCATGTTAAAACATGTTTACATGTCACACGTCCTTATGGTCAGTTCCTCTTTGTATTTGGTCTTGGTTACTTCCTTTTTCACACCTTTTAAACACTTAACAGTTTATCGTCTTTTTCTTTCTTGCATATTTGTAAATTTTGATTCATCCTCTCTGAGAACAATTACTTCGAATCTTTACATTTTTGATAACTGCAAGGACTAAAATAAATTGATATGATTAAAGAATGACTGGCGCCCCTTGTCCCTCACCTTATAAGAGAATGAGTGGATGAGTAAAGAATTAACGTGGGCTTGGAATATTTTTAGGTTATGTACAGTTAATGTTGTTCTATTTCAGTATACAAACCTTATTCTGTCACGGCTAGCGAGGTGTAGCAAATATGATGCAAATTAAAAATCATACATGGAATTTTTTTAAACAAATTTGTCAGATGGTTAAATAAACTTTCTGGCAATGATTTCATACGATTTTAAGGGGTTACTGGTCTTACCTTCTATGTAGCTCTGTGGATGGCTCATCATGCTGAGGTTTCAAAATCCTGACTGCAGTGTTCGTCCAAATGTCTCTGAATTACAAAAACAGAACAAAATATTGATAAATTACTCAGATAAACTCTTTTTGTTATTTATTCTATTACTATGCATTTAATATAGATGTAGATAATCACTGGTCCTCATTCTAATTCTTTCCTTACACCTTACCGTAGGCTTGTAATAAGTACTAGATGACAACTTCATGTTTCACAACTTTTAAAAACAACAACTTCCCTAAACTAAAGCGGATGGAGGAAGCATCATCGATCGTCTTGTAACTGCTGTTATTAACTAAGGCAAAGTTGTTGATTTGTTGTTGAGATGTGTGCCCGGTGGTCTAGTGTGCTGCCTTCTCACATACAAAACATCTGAGTTCTCTCAGATTGCTATTAAAAAACAACACAAGTGTTTCAAATAAGAAGTGAGCAGGTCGAGGCAGAAAAAAAAGAACTGTTGATTGGATGAGCTGTTAGATGAAAAACAACACAAACATTGATCTTAAATTTGAGAAAACATATCTAAACATAGCCATGCGAACATATTTCGCAAAGAGCAAGGAAGCAATTTTGTTTTACTCAGTGTGGTTTTAATAAGCTTTGAATACTATTTTGTCTGAACTTTTTTTTTTAAACTGTTTTGTCATCTGTTTTCAACTTTCTCTTAAGCCAAATACTGAAAAGGCTGTACGATATAAAGCCAACAACTTTTCAGTCAATATTTTTCAATTTTATTTTTATTATTATTATTATAACAATGATTTATTCTCTTCAATCTAAGAAGTATTTATGTTCGAATTCTGTGCTGTGTTTAGTATTTCCTTGAATGTCAGTTTTTTTAATGACTATAGTTTTGGGGTGGGGGGGGTCATGTTGGTTCCCCTTTCTTGTCCAATTTGTATATCTTTGGTCAGCATCTATACTCATGAATATTTTCTTTTACACTTTTGTGGCTTTAAAAAGTTGTTCAAACCTTTATGATGGAGAATACAAACTTCCTGTTCAAGTTAAAGAATGGAGAGAAGACAGCCCTACAGCTTATCTTTGAATAACTGAACGCAGAGACTAAGACTGACAAACACAGGAAACACTGCGGACAACACAGAGGGAAGGTAAATACTAAGAGAACTAAACCAGTACCACAAGGGAAAAAATTGTCTGTTTTTTTTGTCGCAATCATCCACTGAAACCACACAGTGACTAAATTTCTACACTGTGTGTATAGAAAACAATACATGCATAGCATAACATTTTCGCTGCTGAGCAGATGAAACCCAACTTTATCTATCCATGAAACCAGAGAACACACACCAGTTACTTAAAATGAAGGAATGTCTTAAAGGTATAAAGACCTGGATGACCTTTAATTTTCTGCTTCTAAATTCAGATAAAACTCATGTCACTGTATTCGGCCCTGAAAATCTTATAAACATGGTGTCTCACCAGATACTCACTATGGATGGCATTACCCTGGCCTCTAATAACACTGTGAGGAATATTTGAGTCATTTCCTTTAAGGCACATATTAAACAAATATGTAGGACTGCTTTCTTCCATTTGCACAATATCTCTTGTGTATGTCTCATTATCCTGTCTCAAAGCGACGCTGAAAAACTAGTTCATGCATTTTTTTTACTTGCAGGCTGGACTACTGTAATTTATTATTATCAGGATGTCCTAGAAGTGTCATGAACCGTAGTTCTAGCACACAAGCTGGACCCAAAAGCAAACACAATACGCAGAAATGCACACAAAACAAACTTTAGTTTTCAACCAAAGGTGACCCGGAATAACCAAAGACAACACGCTCCTTTGGCGCTAAATAGAAGAGACCGGGAAATAAACGACACGGGGACGCCGTAATCGGGACCGTTTAAACCTGGAGGAATGAGTGCCCGCAGGAGAGGATTTCAGGGAGACGAAGAGGATGATAGGCGGTTTCTCTGAAATCTAGGCGGTCAGGAGGACAGGCAGGTGAAGGTACGAACATGCCGGACAATAACCACTGAGTGGCGACTGACGGACTGCATCCCATGATGCTTTAAGTATTTCTTCTTCAGTCTCAGTTCTCAGTTCTTATCTTCAAATAGCCTTGGTACCCATGAGAGGAGCCAACAAACAAAAGAAAATAATCATGCACTGAAAAAAGAACAAACAACAAACAGCATGCAGACACATGACCACAAAGGAAGTGTTTGAAGCTTGTGCAATGTCTAGTTGCTGCTGGTTACTTCGAAATATGTCTGTTAGGAAATTTGCACGACAAAACTGAACATAACACACATGAGACAAGGTAGCTTCAAAATAAAACACTTTGAGCTTAACAATAGGAGAGGGAATAAGAAACAAGACGTGAAATACACGACAGACTGTGGAGATGAGATGAAACACAAGGAGAGCAACACCGGAAAAGGCAAGGGAGATGAAATACAGAGACACCACCAAGAGGGCGAGGGAGACTATAGAGTGTGCTAAATGCAGAGAAGAAGACTATAACAGATGGGACATGACAACAAGACTGATAAACACAGGAAACACTGCAAACAACACACAGGGAAGGAAAACACTAAGGGAACTAAACCAGAACTACAGGTAGAAGGAAAAACTAATAAATATAAGCAAAACTAAACTAGGAAATATGAGTTGCTCCAGAAACACCATAATAATTAATCACGAAGTTCATAAATTTAAAGCATTAAATCAATGACCTAGGACCATGACATATATGAAACGAGCATTTGAGGCCTTGATCTCCCTCTTTGATCGAGGTACTTTCACAGTCCCAACCATCATGATTAATCCCATCTCAACTGTCCATGTAGCTACCGCTCCACAAAATAAAACTATGAACTAATGCTGACACAGCTATTGAGGAAAAATGTGTTTCAGAATTCAAATTGGACAATCATCTGCCCTCTTACGATGAGTCTGAGAATACAATCCAGAAATTGTCCCCACCATCCTTATCGTGTCTCTAAACACTGGGAATATCATATTCTGATTGCTTAAGAGCCAATGCTTTAAATGAATGTTTATAAAATACATGTTTCTAACACACTGTAGTGTATTTATATCAGATAGAAAAGGATAGAAGTTTCTCACGTTGCCATATGTGACAGGCACAAACACTTTAAATCAACAGGAAACATCAGACATTTGGTATCAGCTAACCACATGTTAAAATTTCACACATGGTCATGGTCACTTCCTCATTTAGTTCTGGCTTGATACCTCAGGCATCTGTTTAAATGGTTGTCTTTCTTTCTTTTGTTCAAACTGATGCTTGTCCGATCACACAGAACTTTTTCTACTTCCTCATGATTTACATTTAAGTTATTTTCTTGTTTCTTTATATATTTACATGCATGTACTTACCTTTTATGTTCCTCTGTGGATAGTTGCTCATGCATGCTCAACTATAGGATTGGGTGGATTTATCCGTGCTTGAACAAATAAAACTAATCATAGATTTATTTATATTACAGCAGTGTGTGTGTGTGTGTGTGTGTGTGTGTGTGTGTGTGTGTGTGTGTGTGTGTGCGTCAGTCACTCTCTGTCTCTCTCTCTCCTCCCCTGCAGGATTACAGGTGCACCTTTTAGAGAGGAAGGGGAGATGGGCAAAGGCGGCAGTTACACCATTCAAGGGTGTCTGTGGATGCAGGAGGAGGACCGCTAGTCGTCATGATGCTCCTGCTTGGGAGGGAATCCAGAAAAAGTGTTTTTGCAGCAGATGTGCACCGGACTTGTTGTTAGACTCTTACTTTTTAAATTTCCTTTCAGAGATAACCTGTTAACCTCGGCCTCCAACTCATTCTTTTACCCCGATGGTTTTCTACATTGTTTTCATTAAATCTTACCCCTTCACCCCAAGACCGTCTGGATCATAACATATACATTTTGTCATTTTGTGGTGAATAAATGGACTAACTGTCACGGTTCTGGGTCAGTTTCTACCCAGTATTTTGAGTTTATTATGTTTTGGTTTAAGTTTGCATCAGGGATTGTTTTCTTGTTCTCTTGTTGTGTTAATGATGATGATTATGATGTTTATTATTAGAGTTTCATGTTTCTGTTTGTTTAGGATTTGTTCTTCGGTTGTGTCTGCTTAGTATTTGTCTAGTTCCATGTGTCATTTTCTGTCTGAATCAGAATCAGAATCAGAAACTTTATTGTCATTGTCACGAGAACAACGAAGTGAAGAATGGTCCCCGATCATTGCATCATCCCTAGCAATATCAAAATATAAATAAAACAATAAAATTCAATAAATAAAATTGAATTTTATTGTCTCTCTATGTCGAGTCTGCGTCTTAGTGTGATGGTTTCTTGTTCCTGTTTTATTGTGAAGGTCTGCGTCTCATGTGAGTGTGTTCAGTTTTACCTCTGTCTCGTCTTGTTGATTATTCCCAGCTGTGTCCACCACCTGTGTGTAATTCCCCTGTGTTTCTCTGTGTGTATTTAAGTCGTGTCCTCCGTCATTGTAGTTGCTGGTCTGTCTGTCCACCATGTCTCACCCGTGTGTTCTCCCTGCTGTCCATCGTCATTCTCCTCTGCTCGGTCTCATTCTTGTCCAGGTTTGTGCTCTGTAGTTTAGTTGTTTCCAGTCTAGTTTAGTTCGTGCTCCATTTGCTGCTTGTCTATATTTATTTTGTGTTTAATAAACCACCCTCACACCTGTACAAGTGCCTGCGTTTGGATCCTCCTTTACTTTCCACACGGCTCATCTCACTCGGCGTGACACTAACACATTGTCTGATTCTCTGCACCACACACATTGGTGTGAGCTGGGTTTTTTTTTTTTTATTCTTAAAAGAAAAAACAAGGAAAAATAAGGAACAATCTTTTATTATTTCACAGATGTAAACACTGCTGCAGCAAAACATTACCTCAATAAACACATCTCATAAAAATATAACACATACAGTTTTATTCTGTCCTTTCGCTGCTGGTTTCTCACAAATACTTCTGCGAGACACTTTGCAGGATGTATCAGACCAACTCTTCTGGTAACGATCACCTTTATCACCCATCAGTACACAGTCGTCCTCTCCCCAGTTTTCCGGCTCAGTGTCTTTCCAATAAGATAAACTAGGAGATGAAGATCAAAAAGAATTGTCTCAGTAAACGCTGCTAACTTTAATTTTGAAAATGGGATTTTTTTCCCCCACATCAATCAAACCTTTCGTTCAGTGGTGATCCGTCCACCCACAACCATCTGCCCTGCTCTGCTGAGTCTGTCAGTCCGATCCAGAACTTGTCTTCATGATCCGTCATTATGCGTCTCACTTTTTTCCACAGGAATTCCTAAACAGGAAAAGTTGATCAAAAATATTTTGTGACACTTCTCTTTGCTTAAGTAATGTAAAGATGTGGTTAAATATGTGAGAACCAAAACTTGCAGCAGTTTTTTATACCTGCTCCTCTCTGCTGTCTATCTTAACCAGGTCTCCTCCTTTAGCTCTACATTCATCTCTGCTCTTCGTCCAGGATGATTTATTGGTAGAAAAGTAATAACACTTTCCTCCATGATGCTCCCAGCCTTCTTCACATTTAGAACATGGATCACCTTTGAAGATATTAAAGCAAAG
The DNA here is from genome assembly GCF_965226115.1 of Aulonocara stuartgranti. Taxonomy (NCBI): domain Eukaryota; kingdom Metazoa; phylum Chordata; class Actinopteri; order Cichliformes; family Cichlidae; genus Aulonocara; species Aulonocara stuartgranti. The sequence continues at coordinate 30,075,723 of NC_138957.1, forward strand.
ATTTCAGTCAGGTGGAAGAAACTGTTCATATTTGTGTGATTTGAAGGCAGCAGGAAGCTCCTTCTGTCCTGCAGGTACAAACTAAGTTACTGTTTCTGTGAGTCCATCAGTGTTTCTTTAATCATCATTGTTAGATATTTTAGTATTATGGGAGCATGTACTGGGTACTTCTTTTATGATGATATTAGACTGAAGATTCTGTGACTTAACAAGGCTCTTTATGTTAACCCTCATTTTCTCTTTCCTTGTCAACTCGAGATTTATGGTGTGAAAGTAGATGCTAAGGTTGGAAGGACAACACCAACAAAGCACTCTTTTTACTTATCACTCCCTTGCAGAAGATGTTTATGTGAAGACCATCTGGTTGTGTCAGAACTCAGGATGTAGGAGACCTCTGTATAAGATTTATAGGCCTTGAGAGTGCATCTGTAGAACAAAGGATTCCAACTGTCGAAGGACACCACCCCACCCAGTGGGCAGGGTCTGAAACTGAAACTTGTTGTCTGCCTATAAAAACTGCTGCACAAAAGAATAAACTTTGAGTTAGTTTGGGATGACAATCTAGAACAGTCTCCGCGTCTTTTTGTTCTTCCAAACTGCTCCCGGTACTCCGGCCGGTACCGTAATTAACCGTTGATCATACTTGAGAATATTCTTATTGTTATAGGTTAAAGGATGAACTCTGATGATGAAAGCCCACGCCTCAGAGAAACCCGGAATGGAGTTTCTTACAATTTGGTGTCAGAAGTGGGATCCGCTGACGAAGGTAAATACGTGTCTTTTTTATTCATAAGACTGTGTTATACCTTCCTCAGTGATCCACTTACTAAGTAAATTAAAATAGAAAGTGACACAGGAAGTTGCCTGTTGTTTTGAAACGCATGCTAAAAAAGCGAGAAGTTGCTCACTCAGAGAGCTAGCAAATAATTAAATTAACCTCAGATGTGCCATCCTTCAAGTGTGTAAACTCTACGTAGATGAAAAAGTGAGTGTGAATGTGTCTGACGTCACAGTGTTTTTGTGCGCTGTGTAAAAATAATTGTTTTTGATTGTGAGAGCGGTGATTCTGCAGATCACCAGCTATTTAAAAAAAAAATACAAACAAAAAAGAGTGAAAAAGAGACAGAATTTATATTGTAAAAAAAAAAAAGTCATATGAAAAAGGTTTTGTGTTGATCAGCCAAAAAACAACTATAATCTCATTTTATGCTTTTAAGAAAGGATTGTTCACAAAAACTCAGTAAAGAGAGAGAGAGAGATGTGTGTTGATTAGTATGATGATAATAATGAACATGTCTTAGTTTGTCACTTTCAGGTAAAAAGCAGACCCGAATCAATTTTCCACATGCAGCGGTCGGACGAAAAGTTATAGTTTAACAATTGGAAACGTTCAAGCCAAGTTTCTGGCTGACTTATTTACAGCACGATCTGTCTCAAAACTCTCACTCTTCCCTAAAAAAACCTGATCAGCAGCGGCAGTATCGGAGCAGAGGCTGCAGAAGCAATCTAAAAAAAAAAAAAAAAAAAAACAGCAGAAGAAGAAAGCAAACCCATCTTCCTATCTGATTGGATGAATTCCACGGAGGGGCGAGCAAGATGGCGGCGTGAAGAGGAGTTTTTGTTCGAGCTCTTAGCACGAGACACTTATTTGACGTCTTTCTGGCTTTCGGGACTTTTTTGGAGATCAGCGCGCTAAGCTTGCTGGATCTGAGGCCAGGTTCTGCGGCGGCAGCATGTCAAAATGCTCAGAAAGGACTGAGTGACTCGGGCAAGCCACATGCGGCTAGCATGCTGGCTAGCGACCACAGCTACATGAAAGAAATGGACCCTTCATGATGCGCTCAACGTGCCGGCGCTGTGGTGGGAAAGGCTCCATCATAAACACGCCCTGCGCAGAGGTTCAGGCCAAGAAGAAGAAGACGACGACGACGACTTCCAAGCCTAAGAAGGTCGGCCCCAGCGTGGGCGAGCTGATGATGAAAGCCCACGCCTCAGAGAAACCCGGAATGGAGTTTCTTACAATCATCAGAGGATACAAATGTTTAAAAGAATAAATCCACAACTTATGTACCTGTAACTTCAGGAGGTTGTGGACATACAGGCTGCACCGTGCTGCATGGTTTTGCTTCAGAGTCTCTTTCTTGTAGCATAAAGAAAATGTAGATTCGATTTTTATTAGTTATTTAGTCTTTATGGCTTTTTTGCAGAACATAACAAAACTCTGAAGTCAAATCATTAATGAATTGTTCTTAAATTAGTTTTAGTTATGCTGCAAACATTACTGGGAAAAATCTTTTTTTAATCAGAAAATTGTGCACACTCACTGGTAACACAGAGGGCAACAACAGCAGCAGCCAGAAGAGCACTGAGAACCAGCAGGGCCAGTCTCTCTGGGGTGACCTTTGACCTTGTGCTCTTCACAGTTTGTTGAGAGGCCTCTAAACATTCAAATGTAACACATATATCACCAAGATGTGACATATGAGCATAAATATGTACAGGTTTTTGATACAACAATATGAACGCATGATTGAATTCTTTGTTACTTTGTGCAGATAATAATATGATAACTTATTTTTGTTTTTGGCGTTTGTATTCTGTGGTGATATTTCTATCACATCTTCACCAAACATCATGCAAACTAATTACTTAACAGGGCAGTGAAAGTCCTGATATTATGAATCTCCTTTGTTATTTTGTCTTTTAATATTGTACAATTGAACAGAATAAATACTGAAATGTTATAAAGTGGTTTGAGGTAACAGTTCTTGTCTTTTGTGACTATGTAAATAAACATAAATAGAATTGAATTCAACTAAATTAAAGCTTTTGAAATAACTTCTTTGGCTGAGATAGGTAAATGAAACCAAGCACAGAAAAAGTAAACAGAGACAATAATTGCTCATTACTGCTCTTTACCTACCAGGCAGCTCCTTTGCGGGCGGCTGAGACTTTGAGATCCTTAAGTCTGCATGAGTGGTGTAACCCTCTGCAGCAAAAACATGAAGCCAGAAATGACTGCTTACTTTGAAGTGAGTTACTGTTTGCTGCTAATAACGCCTTCAATTCACAAGCAGACTAGCTTCAACAAAAAGAAGTGTAGAAGGAGAATTTTCTTATATATCTCATATGTATCACAGTAAGTAGACAAGACTCACCGTTGGCCTCCCTCTTCCATCTAAAGGTTACGATAGAGTTCAGTACTTCATCTTCAGACATTTTACTGCTTTGTGACCTTCAGTTAGTCAGAGTTTAACAAGATGTAGACATAAACAAACTTCCTGTTAAACAGACGAATGGGGAGGGTTTCATAAACCACTGCTCCACAAATAACAAGTGTTACTGGTTATATGCACTGTGGCTGATAAGAACAAAAGGCTTGTGATTTGAATTCTTTTGATCTCTTCTGAATTTATTGTAACTAATTGTTTAATCTCCTCCTATTTCAATACCCTGTCTTATAGAATAAACCTGCAAAGTGTTTCTTAATGATATGTAATTCATAATGATGGATAGACTCACCATTAGTTTCCCTCACTTGTCTTTTTAAATCTTTTCAGTTTCATTGTACAGGAGTACAAGACTTCATTTTCAGATATTTTACTTCTGTGTGACTATCAGCAAATCACAAAGTAAAGTGTAAAGCAATATAAAAATGCCTTCCTGTCAAACAGAAGAATGTATGATTTCACACATTTCACACACTTTACATATGTGAACATTTAAAAAATACTAGAATTTTGTCCTGTTGTACCTACGGGCAGCTATCGTCACCATGATGAGCTTAGTCTTTGTTAGAGTTTATGGTTCGTCTGTTTCCTGTATCTCATTTTTATATCCATCTGAACTAAGAATACCACAAAGAACAAACATGAGAAGGATGAACAGGCAAGGTGAAAAATGAAATACTGAGTATTCACAGAAAACTCGAAACACTCCAAAACGTAAAATACTTACAACAGAAAACCTAACTATGAACTCAAACTAGGAACTTTGCACAGCAAACAGGTCAAACTCAAGGACTATGAAGATCCCAGGTTATAAATAAGTGTTAGCTTTCTAATGACTACAACTGGCTCGTGTTTTCTTTTTCTTACCTTACAACTAAGTCAGTGTTGGGTTACATTAGGATAATTCTGAACATCTGATTTGAATCAGATACTCAACTTTTTGACTTTTCTAACACACTGTAGTGTATTTAGATCAGATAGAAGAGGATAAAAGTTTCTCATGCTGCCATATGTAAGAGGCACAAACACTTTAAACCAACAGGAAACATCCGACATTTTGGTATCAGTGGTAACATTTCACACATGGTCATGGTCACTTCCTCATTTATTTCTGGCTTGATACCTCAGTCATCTGTTTAAATGGTTGTCTTTCTTTCTTTTGTTCAAACTGATGGTTGTCTGATCACACAGATCTTTTTGAAGCTTGAACTTTTTCTACTTCCTTTTAATTCTACATTTAAGTTATTTTCTTGTTTCTTTGTATATTTACATGCATGTACTTACCTTTTATGTTCCTCTGTGGATAGTTTGCCATGCTGAGGCTTCAACATGACCAGAGTTAGTCCAGTTGTTTCTGAATAAACAAATAAATAAACTATAAATGATGTATTTTACTCTTTAGATAAACACGAGGACTTTATGATTGGGTGGATTTATCCGTGCTTGAAGAAGTAAAACTAATCATACATTTATTTTTGTTACAGCTGTGTGTGTGTGTCTCTCTCTCTGTCTCTCTCTCTCTGTCTCTCTCTGTCTCTCTCTCTCTCTCTCTCTGTCTCTCCCTCCTCCCCTGCAGGACTTTTTAAATTTCCTTTCAGAGATAACCTGTTAACCTCGGCCTCCAACTCATTCTTTTACCCCGATGGTTTTCTACATTGTTTTCATTAAATCTTACCCCTTCACCCCAAGACCGTCTGGATCATAACATATACATTTTGTCATTTTGCGGTGAATAAATTCAAAAATTTAAATTTTAAATTTTTTTTAATTCTTAAAAGAAAAAACAAGGAAAAATAAGGAACAATCTTTTATTATTTCACAGATGTAAACACTGCTGCAGCAAAACATTACCTCAATAAACACATCTCATAAAAATATAACACATACAGTTTTATTCTGTCCTTTCGCTGCTGGTTTCTCACAAATACTTCTGCGAGACACTTTGCAGGATGTATCAGACCAACTCTTCTGGTAACCATGACTTTTTTCACCCATCATTACACAGTCGTCCTCTCTCCAGTTGTCCGGCTCCTTGTAGTTCCAATAAGATAAACTAGGAGATGAAGATCAAAAAGAATTGTCTCAGTAAACGCTGCTAACTTTGATTTTGAAAATGGGATTTTTTTCCCCCACATCAATCAAACCTTTCGTTCAGTGGTGATCCGTCCACCCACAACCATCTGCCCTGCTCTGCTGAGTCTGTCAGTCCGATCCAGAACTTGTCTTCATGATCCGTCATTATGCGTCTCACTTTTTTCCACAGGAATTCCTAAACAGGAAAAGTTGATCAAAAATATTTTGTGACACTTCTCTTTGCTAAAGAAATGTAAAGATGTGGTTAAATATGTGAGAACCAAAACTTGCAGCAGTTTTTTATACCTGCTCCTCTCTGCTGTCTATCTTAACCAGGTCTCCTCCTTTAGCTCTACATTCATCTCTGCTCTTCGTCCAGGATGATTTATTGGTAGAGAAGTAATAACACTTTCCTCCATGATGCTCCCAGCCTTCTTCACATTTAGAACATGGATCACCTTTGAAGATATTAAAGAAAAACTTTCAGTCAGGTGGAAGAAACTGTTCATATTTGTGTGATTTGAAGGCAGCAGGAAGCTCCTTCTGTCCTGCAGGTACAAACTAAGTTACTGTTTCTGTGAGTCCATCAATGTTTCTTTAATCATCATCAGAGGATACAAATGTTTAAAAGAATAAATCCACAACTTATGTACCTGTAACTTCAGGAGGTTGTGGACATGTAGGCTGCACCGTGCTACATGGTTTTGCTTCAGAGTCTCTTTCTTGTACCATAAAGAAAATGTAGATTCGATTTTTATTAGTTATTTAGTCTTTATGGCTTTTTTGCAGAACATAACAAAACTCTAACTGAAGTCAAATCATTAATGAATTGTTCTTAAATTAGTTTTAGTTATGCTGCAAACATTACTGGGAAAAATCTTTTTTTAAAATCAGAAAATTGTGCACACTCACTGGTAACACAGAGGGCAACAACAGCAGCAGCCAGAAGAGCACTGAGAACCAGCAGGGCTACTCTCTCTGGGGTGACCTTTGACCTTGTGCTCTTCACAGTTTGTTGAGAGGCCTCTAAACACATATATCACCAAGATGTGAGATCGACATCCCTTCCTTATAGATTAACGTTCCTTGAGGCTACTGTTTTGGTGCTATGTAAATAAACCCGAATTAAACTGAAGCTTGTAAATAAAATCCTGGGCTGACTTAGGCAGAAAAAATTGAGCACAGGGAGAAAAATGTAACCAGGAGAGAAAAACTGTTCATGCTCTTTACCTACCAGGCAGCTCTTCTGAAGTTGTCTGTGAGATCCTGACATCTGAGTAAGTCAAATCAGCCAAAGAGGAAACAGGCTCTGGGCCTACAATGTAAAATGTGATTGCTACTCAGTATCACGTGAATTTCTGTTAACTTGTGATAACATATAAGTTTAAAAAGAATGATATTCACACTAAATTCAAAGGTCCACTATAATTAGATCCTAAGGACATAATTCCCCAAAAATGAAAAAACAAAGAAATAAATTTTCTGTAAAAAAATAAATAAATTAAGTATGGTGTTAGTGCATTTACAATACAGTGTAACAATTTTTGCAGACAAAATAACATTTCCACATACATCATGTATACAGTGCTCATTTGAGGACATGTCCTTTTATACTCGAGCTGATGTGCATGTTCTTTTCATTTTAGCCCACTTTATAGTACAGGCAGGCATACAACAGTGATTTAAAACATTTTATTGTTAATGTTATGTTTGAACAGTGAATGTGAAAGGAAAAAAGTTAGACTTGGCTCCATCATTAAAAGACCACATAGGCCTACACATTTTGATGGCATTTATTTTTTTCTTGTACGTTACAAAGAACAGTCGTTCTCACATTTATATTGATATAATAAAAGCACAACTAAATAACTGAGAATCCATCATCCACATCGACATAATGAACATTAAATAAAGATACAAAAATATAAAGATATAAAAAGGCAGGAGCAATGTGGGCTCCACCCCCGTACAGTACAACATATTTTCAATGTAAGATGGGGAAATATTGTATTTTTCAACAAAAACATACCATGGGTACCAATTATACACTACTTAAGTTACTTACTTTGTACTTAGGATTACTTACAGTGTAATCCTTTCTTTGTTTCCTGTAATAACCTAACTTGTTACCCCCTTGTTCTAGTGTACCTATATTTAAGTATTTGGACATAAATATGATATATATATAAAATTGTAATTTAAAAAATACATTGAAATTGCATTGATGTACATTGTGATTAAGCCACATTATAAAGTGTAACCCATTAATATTCCAACTAACAAAAAGCCAATAATATTAAGCTGTATGCATATTAAATATAACTCATAAGTACACAAATAAATCAACTCACCTTTGGTTTCCATCGTCCCTCTTTTAAATTTGACATCAGAATAAACTATTTCAGCTTCAGGCATTTTACTGCTGTGTGACCATCGGTGAGTCTGAAAGAGACGTTTCACAGGCATAGACAAAATGGAAAACTAAAAAAAAAACCTTCCTGTCAAATCGACAAATGGGGAGGGCTTTACGAAGAACTGTTCCAAAATATCAGACTGTTTTTTAAACTCGTGGTTATTAAAAAAAAAATGCTCTACTTCCTTTTTTATGTGAATAAAATAAATTACAAATTTTCCATAACAAAGATGACGTTGAAGAGATGATGTTTGTATTCTTTTTAATGTTTTCAGAGGAAGTTCTTGATTAGATGCACTGTGAGTTTTATTAAGGAGTCGTAACTTGATTTTTGATCAAACTGAGGAATGATAATAAGCTAAATAAAATACAAAGACTCACCCTTCTTTCTTTCTCTCTCTTCCTCCTTTTGCTGTCGCTTTCTATCGTGTGTGTGTGTGTGTGTGTGTGTGTGTTTTGTTACAGAGGTAAAGGGTTGCCAGGGTCTCTCTCCCACTAATCTTGTATAAATGCCATACCTGGTGACACTATAAGTCACCAGGGCCGGTATTAGATGATGTTTGTCCAAAATTTTGGTCAATCTGCAGGTCTAATCTACTAATAAAAAAAGAAGTTTAAAATGATTTAATATATCTTACAGTAGGTGCTTTGGCACACAGGAAAACAGATATCAAGAAAAGAAATGTCACTGTGCTAACTACTACATCACCATGCCTGCTTTTAATCATAGCTGTTCATTTAGGTCCATGAGTATTTGAAAAATGATGATATGATGACAGATAATAAATCCACCAATCTATATGTGATTGAAGTGCAGATGTTTCTGTGTTAATTTAAGAGGTTTGGCAGAATTACAACTATTTGTATAGATTACAGCAGACTCATTATGCAGAGAAAGCTTTCCATGACTTAAAATTTGCACTACAGACTGCACTAACTTTAGGATTATCATATCCTAATAAACGTTTCACCCAGACAGTGGATGAAAAAGGTGGATACTTAAGCTCTGTTTCGATACAGCAGCACGGGGAGTGACAAGGACCAGCAGGCCGTCCTCTACCTGCATGCAGCAGAAACAGCTGAAAAGGAAGCATTTATTAGCTGCTCCTATGTTATGTATCACAGCCATATCAGGGCCTCCTGAAACTGCCTTTGTGTGGGTGTGGTGTTCTCTCTCCGCCTCCTCCTCTTTGCTTGCTCCACCCTTCTGTCTCTTTCTCACTCTCCTCTCTCCCCAGGACACAGATGCTGTTCATTGGCCTCGTTTACCACCTGGGCCCAGTCAGAAATCACCTCTGAGGTTGTATAAGCTGGGGATGAACTGGATGTGGGAGGGTGGTTTTCTCTGGTGTCTCCACATTGTGTTCTAGGTGTCGAAAGAGGTCCTGTTATGAGATTGTCCTGCCTGTGGTGTGGAGTTGTAGGAGCAGTGGGGAGAGTAGCTGCTTCATGTGAGTATCGCGGGCTTGTGGGCCTCAGTAGCAGTGGAGCTTGCTGCTAGTGACAGGGTGGGCCTGTGGGCCCCCGGAAGTGCCTCATGGTGTGGAGTTTTGTTCTTTGTTGTTGCGACCTTTTTCTTTTTCTAGAGTTATTGGTAAAACGGCATTGCTGGCTCTTTCAGTTAAGATTATCTATAATAAAAACTATAATATTTGCTAAAAACTTCAGTCTGGTTTCCTTTCATTCTGTTCTGGACCCATTTGTTACCAGTCCCCACACACACACCCCTAGACCTCCTTCATGGGGACGTAACATATGTTATCTCATTGTATTACTAGAAAGATTACATTTCACAGTAAAAGATGTGATATGCTAAACCCAGCTTCACTTCTCCACACAGAAGCAGATGGTGAACCACAAGATTTTATAGCTGCTTTCTGAAATCTGCTCCTCCAGACCTGACCTACAGGACATACCACTGGCAAGCTCTACTCCGGTGGTGTTTGTGGATAGTTCGGCATCACGCATCCCAGACAACCCAATAGGATATGCAGTGGTCAGAGAACATTTAGTCAGGATCATTACTAGTGATGGGTAGATGAGGCCTCGTGAAGCGTTTCAGCACATTCCCCAAACTGTATCGATACAGTGTCGACACAGTGTTGCTGTTTTACTCCATACTGACACCTGCTGGACCTTAAATATCATTGCAGGCAACTTACTTGAGACTCACAACAGACACTGATTCAATGACCTAATCATACTTGTATACACTATAAGGTATTGTACTTTCCATGGAATAATTTTATATATTTTACATTGCAAATATTTTAGACATCTTTAAAATATATTGTGAATGACATTAAGTGAAAATTAAAATGAAAGTATTGTGAATGTAATATTACCCATTTAAATGTAATTGACTCAGAGTTTTAAAAGATATATTCGTTAAAGAATCCTCTGGGCCCTATTTCAGGAAGCCGGTTTAGTGCAAAATCTAAGTATACACTGAGTTAACGAAAACTCTGGGTTTTCGGTTTCACAAAGCGAGATTAGATTAATTCTGAGTGAGTTACTATGACAACACACTCCGTGAAGCTAACCTGCCCCCTAGCAGGTTTACTTCAACTAACCCTGACCTTCTCCGCCTCTTTGTCGGAAACCTGACAGTAGGAAGTGTCAGACATGGCGTGCTCCTTCCTTGAAGAGCCAGTAGATGTTGAAGCACAAATTCTCCGCAGAGCTCTCCGCCGGGAGAGTGATTAGAGCGCGTTTGGACATTTTATCATTTCCTGATGATTTTCTGTGTGAACGTTACAGTTTTTCCGCACAATCTCCCTTTGTTTTGCAGCTGAGGCTGTGTTACTTTTTTTCCGCGGAATTTGCATGTTATCGGCATATGCTGCCATCAGAATTTCAGCCTCAACCGCTGTAAAATACATTGGCCGTGCCTTCTTTCCCTCCGTCTCCATGGTGACTCGCTTCCTGAGTCACCATGACGGCTTCCTGAAATAGGGCCTTGGGCCCTATTTCAGGAAGCCAGTTTAGAAAACTCAGAGTGAAAAACGATACTCAGGGTTGAGTAACCCCGAACTGTCCAACTCGGAATATTCGGTTTCAGAAAGGCTGATAACAATTAGTTCAATCAACGCAGAGTTGCTTTAACCCCAAGTGAAGCGCGCGGACGAGGATACATAAAGCCCTGATTAGTGAAGCACAGATTAAGCGAGTCACCATGGAGACGGAGGGAAAGAAGGCGCGGTCAATGTATTTTACAGCGGTTGAGGCCGAAATTCTGATGGCAGCATATGCCGATAACATGCAAATTCCGCGGAAAAAAGTAACACAGCCTCAGCTGCAAAACAAAGGGAGCATGCATGGCAAAACATAGCCGACAGAGTCAATGCGTGAGTGTTAATTTAAACATTGATCTAGAGATTTCCACCCATTTAACACGTTATTTTATTATATTTTATTTTATACATTTTATTTTGTGATGTGATGTGAGAGCAGACGTTCCTGGCAGCAAGTAAAAATGAAATATAAAAATATAGTCCAAACAGGTAAGGTGTAATTGTATTATGAGCCATAGTGCTTGGTCTGTTTGTCCGATGTAAATCAATTGCAGTTAGAGGCTACATTAATTTCCCCTCTGTAAGCACTTGTTGAAATTATCTGAGCACATTACAAGTACATATTTGCTTACTCTGTATGCTCAAATGTGACCCGTTATAGCCAACAGAAAAAAAGCGGAGGCCCGAAAAACAGGTGGGGTCCTCCACCACCACCACCACTCACAGAGGCTGAGCAGTTGGCTTCCACATTTGTGATAATGTTGGCAGCATCACATATGATCTTCACAGTGCAGACAACACAAATTAGCATCCATTACTATAATGAAATAATTTGTTAGTTTGAAATGCTACAGGGAACTATGTACCTGTACATTAATGCTGTGGAAAGACTTCCTGTTCACATAGTCTCCTTCATTTACTGAAGGAGCAATGATTGGAATGTGAGTGCCATCTGTACAGCCAATCACGCCTGGGAACCGTGAGAATAAATGTAAAATTTAAGTAGTAGTTCAAATATCACCACATCATGTAGACTGGAAACAACTAAACTACAGAGCACAAACCTGGACAAGAATGAGACCGAGCAGAGGAGAATGCCGATGGACAGCAAGGAGAACACACGGGGCAGACATGGTGGACAGACAGACGGACCAGCAACTACAATGACAGAGGACACGACTTAAATACACACAGAGAAACACAGGGGAATTACACACAGGTGGTGGACACAGCTGGGAATAATCAGCAAGACGAGACAGAGGTAAAACTGAACACATTCACATGAGATGCAGACCTTCACAATAAAACAGGAACAAGAAACCATCACACTAAGACGCAGACTCGACATAGAGAGACAGACAGAAAATGACACATGGAACTAGACAAATACTAAGCAGACACAACCGAAGAACAAATCTTAAACAAACAGAAACACGAAACTCTAATAATAAACATCATAATCATCATCATTAACACAACAAGAGAACAAGAAAACAATCCCTGATGCAAACTTAAACCAAAACATAATAAACTCAAAATACTGGGTAGAAACTGACCCAGAACCGTGACAGTTAGTCCATTTATTCACCACAAAATGACAAAATGTATATGTTATGATCCAGACGGTCTTGGGGTGAAGGGGTAAGATTTAATGAAAACAATGTAGAAAACCATCGGGGTAAAAGAATGAGTTGGAGGCCGAGGTTAACAGGTTATCTCTGAAAGGAAATTTAAAAAGTAAGAGTCTAACAACAAGTCCGGTGCACATCTGCTGCAAAAACACACTTTCTGGATTCCCTCCCAAGCAGGAGCATCATGATGACTAGCGGTCCTCCTCCTGCATCCACAGACACCCTTGAATGGTGTAACTGCCGCCTTTGCCCATCTCCCCTTCCTCTCTAAAAGGTGCACCTGTAATCTTGCAGGGGAGGAGAGAGAGAGAGACAGAGAGTGACTGACACACACACACACACACACACACACACACACACACACACACACACACTGCTGTAATATAAATAAATCTATGATTAGTTTTATTTGTTCAAGCACGGATAAATCCACCCAATCCTATAGTTGAGCATGCATGAGCAACTATCCACAGAGGAACATAAAAGGTAAGTACATGCATGTAAATATATAAAGAAACAAGAAAATAACTTAAATGTAAATCATGAGGAAGTAGAAAAAGTTCTGTGTGATCGGACAAGCATCAGTTTGAACAAAAGAAAGAAAGACAACCATTTAAACAGGTGCCTGAGGTATCAAGACAGAACTAAATGAGGAAGTAACCATGACCATGTGTGAAATTTTAACATGTGGTTAGCTGATACCAAATGTCTGATGTTTCCTGTTGATTTAAAGTGTTTGTGCCTGTCACATATGGCAGCGTGAGAAACTTCTATCCTCTTCTATCTGATAAAAATATACTGCAGTGTGTTAGAAACATGTATTTTATAAACATTCATTTAAAGCATTGGCTCTCCTCAGCTCTTTCCGGGACAGTGGCGCAGCTGCCCCTCTGTTGGTCTTCCTTGGTCTCTTGTGTTCTGGGGGCCTCTGGAAGTCTGGAGTTTTGATCTCCTCCACACCTGCTTCATGCCCTGGAGGACGGGGCTGTGGCCCCCCCACACCCTCTAGCAGATTATTACATGAAGGAACCTTTTAAAAAACAAAAAACAAGCGCGTCCATGCTCACAGGTGTACACACGGGTGATCACACCCACAAACTACACCCTTTTTGGCTCCTACCTCAAAGCACACTGTGTTCTGTTGATCTTATGTGCTGCACAATAATGTTTAACATTTAGTATTTACTGTCAAATTCCCATATATCATTGTGATGTTGTTTATTCTATTACTCTTGTTCTCTTCTGCTTGCTTTCTTTTTTCTTTCTCAGCAGGTGACCCAGGTGATTGATATATGCATTTTTTTTTCTCTGCCCGTTCTGTTGGTTTTTGTCTTTTGCCCTTCTCCCCCGTCCCTCTTCTCAGCTGTTTCTCTTTCCATCTTTCTTTCTCCCCTTCTTTCCCCCAGTCAAGTCTGTCCCGTATTCAGTAAGTGAAAATAAAAACAATAAAAGGTGAATCAAATGGACCATTACGGCAAGGCTGGGATGGTCAGTTTGGTAAAGTAAATCCGTTGGGCATCTTTCTTTGCCTTTAGACAACAATTCTGATGGCAAAAGAGCCAAACGGGACAGGCCAAAAAAATAAATAAAATAAAAATAAATAAATAAATAAATAAATAAAGCATTGGCTCTTAAGCAATCAGAATATGATATTCCCAGTGTTTAGAGACACGATAAGGATGGTGGGGACAATTCCTGGATTGTATTCTCAGACTCATCGTAAGAGGGCAGATGATTGTCCAATTTGAATTCTGAAACACATTTTTCCTCAATAGCTGTGTCAGCATTAGTTCATAGTTTTATTTTGTAGAGCGGTAGCTACATGGACAGTTGAAGAACAGTTTCATGTCTTGTTTCTTATTCCCTCTCCTATTGTTAAGCTCAAAGTGTTTTATTTTTAAGCTACCCTGCCTCATGTGTGTTATGTTCAGTTTTGTCGTGCAAATTTCCTAACAGACATATTTCGAAGTAACCAGCAGCAGCTAGACAGTGCACAACTTACGCTTCAAACACTTCCTTTGTGGTCATGTGTCTATAAATGCCCTGCATACTGTTTGTTCTTTTTTCAGTGCATGATTCTTTTCTTTTGTTTGTTGTCCTCTCTCATGGGTACCAAGGCTATTTGAAGATAAGAACTGAGAAATGAGACTGAAGAAGAAATACTTAAAGCATCATGGGATGCAGTCCGTCAGTCGCCATTCAGTGGTTCGTATCTTCACCTGCCTGTCCTCCTGACTGCCTATCATCCTGTTCGTCTCCCTGGAATCCTCTGCCGTGGGCACTCCTTCCTCCAGTTTAAACGGTCCCGATCACGGCGTCCCCGTGTCGTTTATTTCCCGGTGCTGTGTAGCGCCAAAGCAGCGTGTTCTCTTTGGTTATTCCGGGTCACCTTTGGTTGAAAACTAAAGTTTGTTTTGTGTGCATTTCTGCGTATTGTGTTTGCTTTTGGGTCCAGCTTGTGTGCTAGAACTACGGTTCATGACACTTCTAGGACATCCTGATAATAATAAATTACAGTAGTCCAGCCTGCAAGTAAAAAAAAATGCATGAACTAGTTTTTCAGCGTCGCTTTGAGACAGGATAATGAGACATACACAAGAGATATTGTGCAAATGGAAGAAAGCAGTCCTACATATTTGTTTAATATGTGCCTTAAAGGAAATGACTCAAATATTCCTCACAGTGTTATTAGAGGGTAATGCCATCCATAGTGAGTATCTGGTGAGACACCATGTTTATAAGATTTTCAGGGCTGAATACGGTGACATGAGTTTTATCTGAATTTAGAAGCAGAAAATTAAAGGTCATCCAGGTCTTTATACCTTTAAGACATTCCTTCATTTTAAGTAACTGGTGTGTGTTGTCTGGTTTCATGGATAGATAAAGTTGGGTTTCATCTGCTCAGCAGTGAAAATGTTATGCTATGCATGTATTGTTTTCTATACACACAGACAGTGTAGAAATTTAGTCACTGTGTGGTTTCAGTGGACGATTGCGACAAAAAAAACAGACAATTTTTTCCCTTGTGGTTCTGGTTTAGTTCTTAGTATTTACCTTCCCTGTGTGTTGTCCGCAGTGTTTCCTGTGTTTGTCAGTCTTAGTCTCTGTGTTCAGTTATTCAAAGATAAACTGTAGGGCTGTACTTCAGGTCTTCTCTCCATTCTTTAACTTGAACAGGAAGTTTGTATTCTCCATCATAAAGGTTTGAACAACTTTTTGAAGCCACAAAAGTGTAAAGGAAAATATTTATGAGTGTAGATGCTGACCAAAGATATACAAATTGGACAAGAAAGGGGAACCAACATGACCCCCCCCACCCCAAAACTATAGTCATTAAAAAACTGACATTCAAGGAAATACTAAACACAGCACAGAATTTGAACATAAATACTTCTTAAATTGAAGAGATTAAATCATTGTTATAATAATAATAATAATAATAAAAATAAAATTGAAAAATATTGACTGAAAAGTTGTTGGCTTTATATCGTACAGCCTTTTCAGTATTTGGCTTAAGAGAAAGTTGAAAACAGATGACAAAACAGTAAAAGACAAAATAGTATTCAAAGCTTATTAAAACCACACTGAGTAAAACAAAATTGCTTCCTTGCTGAATTTTGTGACTCATGTCTTGGACTGACAGATGAGGTGGTTCTTGTCCACCACCTGCTTTCTTCTGGTCCTGAATAAGGCCTATGGGATACGAGGAGTAACAAAGTTATAACCAGGAAAAGAAGAAGCCAAACAGAGCAAACTGTGAAAAATGATAGTGTTACAGCGGTGTAGGCCAGTAGGTGAGTCTGACACTTAGATGTTATTGGAGCTGCTGCTGGAGCTGGTATTGAGGTTGGTGTTGGAGCAGCTTTTGGAAGCGTGGCAGGTCCAGTGGGAGCTGCAGCAGGAGCTGCAGTGGGTCTTATAGTGGGATCTGCAGCTGTGGTCATGAAAAGACATTTGTGCAAAATACAGTAACAATCAGAGTACATTATCAGCTGCAACAGCTCATTAAAGTCAGATTAACAAGATCCAGGAACATACTTTGATTAAATATATGTCACTTGCTGTTTGTGCTTTTCTTTCACTGAATGTACAATTTTACTAATTTCATGAGCAGTTATTGATTATCAATCATACACATAATCCTGGGTTAGGTAATATGCTACTGGGAGCCACAGAAAACTGAGTCTTTCAGTACATCATTAGTTTAGTGTTCTGAAAGGAAGCTGCATTCCTAACCCTGGGTCTGTGTCCACATGAGACTCAAAGCTTCTTTCACACCAAGATCATATGAAGCACAATAATGTAGTACAAAAAAAAAAGTAAAACTGTATGAATTAAACATGCTAATAAATATAAAGATGAAAGTCTGTGTCTGACCTTTACTGTTCAGCATGTTTGTCTTATTTTAGCTGCTGACAGGAAGACTGATTGTGTGCCGATGTGCTTCATGAAGCTGAGTGTGCCTCCCCCTCATGCCCTGTGTTATTTTCAGGCTCACAACTAAGGGTGGTGCTGGTGGGTCAGGAGAAAGTGGGGAAGAGCTCAGCGGGAAACACCATCCTGGGAAAGAAGGAGTTTGACTGTAGGATGAGCTCCAGCCCTGTGACTCTGAGCAGTGAGAAGATAGAAGCTGATGTTCTGGGTCGCAGAGTCTCTGTGGTCGACACCCCCGGACTCTTCAGCACTCGACTGTCTACAGAACAGGTGAAAGCAGAGCTGTTAGAAGCTCTCAGGCTGAGCTCTCCAGGCCCTCACGTCTTCCTCCTCATCCTCCAGCTCGGAAGATTCACCCCACAGGAGCAGGAAGGGCTGAAAACTCTGCAGAAGATGCTGAGTCCTGATGTCTCCAAACACACCATGCTGCTGTTCACCTACGCAGACCGACTGGAAGACACAGACATAAAGCAGTTCATCAGAGAGGACGAGAACCTGCAGGAGCTGCTGACAAGCTGCAGCGGTGTGTACCATGTGTTCAACAACAAAGAGATCAGAGACAGGGGTCAGGTGATGGAGCTGCTCAAGAAGATTGACTCCATGGTTCAGGATAATGGAGGAATATACTACACCTATGAGATGTTCAGAGAGCCTGAGATGGAGCCCAAAGAAGCAAGAAGACGAGCAGAGAAAAACAACTGGTTTATATGGGTCATTCTAGTAATTATTGAAGCAGCTGCTGGAGCTGGTATTGGAAGTGTGCCAGGTCCAGTAGGCGCTGCAGCAGGAGCTGCAGTGGGTCTTGTAGCGGGACCTGCAGCTTTGGCCATTAAAAGGAAGCTGTGCAGAATACAGTAACAATCAGAATTATTAACTGCAGAAGCTCATTAATGTCAGATTAACAAGACCCAGGGACATACTCTGATTAAATATGTGACACTTGATCGAGCTGTTTGTGCTTCTATTTCACTGAATGTACAATTTTACTAACTAATTTCATGAGCAGTTATTGATTAAGTAACATGTTATTGGCAGCCACAGAAAATTAAGTCTTTGAGTATATCATCAGTTTAGTGTTCTGTCAGGAAGCTGCAGTCCTAACCCTGCGCTCTGTGTCCACATGAGACTCAAAGCTTCTTTCAAATTAAAATTTTATTTGTCACTAGGGATGGGTATCGTTTAGGTTTTATCCGATACCGGTGCCAAACCGGTACTTTTGAAACTGTGCCAGTGCTTAAACGGTGCTCGAACCGGTGCTTAAACAATGGAAAAAAAACACAAACTTTGTCCAAAAACCTCTCATGTTTAGCTGTTTTCCACTTTTTCCTTTGGTCATTTTAGCCTTTTTGGCCAGGGTGAAGGGAGTATCTGCCATCAAACAAGAAGACAGCCGCATGTAACTACGACGGTGTTTGCTAGTTCACCTTACATGCATTAATTTAATAACGTGGTTAGCCTACTCAACGTAAATTACACACGAACAACATTAAGCTACTCACGCAGAGAAGAACGGCTGCTACTAGGGTTGCCAACTCCCTGAAAAATAAATAAGGGACACCTCGTGGCCAGGGCCGGGCAACCCAGTTGTCTTCACCCTTCCCAGTGTGGTAGCTCTTTTTTTTGTGTGTGAAATTATTTTTTAACCATTTGACTTGAATTTGATTTAAGCAGATGCATATTATTTGTGATATGACCATATGGGAAACAAATGATCATTTAGCCATTTATTTTTAGCTCAAAATGACAACATTAACACAGTAAAACAGGTCTCTTTCTTAAACAGAAGCCTGTCATGCTTAACTTTTGAGAATATAAGTAAATCTTTCTTTAAAAGAACTCTGTCCTGCTTAACTTAAAATTATATAAATTAATAGAAAGCAATACAACAAAAATATTCTTGTAACTGTGCACATATAGTGCATTTAGTACAATTGGCTTCAGTTGAGGTATTATTTCAGCTTTTCTAATGCTAATCAGCTGCTCCTGTTTGTAAACCCACTTGTTCCCATGATTACGCATCTTAAGTCATCATCATTATTAATCTATGTATTACTTTTATGTATTAGTCATCTATTTGTTGTAATCATCTATCCTTGCAGTTGTTTATTACACAAAATAAATTATATTATCACACTTCTGGCCACATAGCGCTGATATTCACTGCACATGCCCATATTAACCTTAACCAGAGGGTTTAAAACAACAAACCAGTGTTTACATACCATATCTGCTTCTGCCGTGGCCTGGTGGACAAGAAATTGGTTAAGGGTTCCCCGAGCTTTCACGCCCCTCATGTTCTTCATGTGCCCACCATTAGAAGCATGCCTATGGAAAAAGTGCGCCGGCACACAGTGCAGTGCGCTTTATAGGTGTTATCGTGCACTTTTCCAGCCAGGTGTTTTCCTTTTCCCATTCCTCCCTGTACTTTTGCAGCCTTTTTTTTTTTCTTTCTCTGAGCGAACAAACATTGCTGCTCTAATGCTGGGCTTACACTGTGCGATTTTTGGCCCATTTTGAGCCGATTTTTGAGTCATGCGACCGATTTGGTGATCGGCCCAATTTTGGCCTTCATCGTGCATCGTGTAGTATACGTGGGGTAACGAGAAGCGATTAACACCTCGAGCAGCTCCCGATCATCAATCGCTCGTGAGGGTGTCACCGCAGCTGTTCACACTGCTCACGCGCAAACACGTAAACGTCGGTGAAAAAGACGGTGCAGCACGGCAGTGCAGCGTGTGATCTGGACACAAGCGATGGAGGCACAACTTGTAGAACTTTGGAAAGCTCATCCAAGCCTTTTCGATGTGGCATCACAAAATTATCACGACCACAACAACCGTGAAAATAGTTGGATTTACACTGCTGCTCAATCACAGCTGCCTGATCAGTGTTTTTCATTAGCAATTTAGCAAAGTTGATGGTGGTGGTGTGCGTGTCTGTGTGAGTGAAAGACAGAGAGAGAGATGTCACGGGGTGGAAAGGGACAAGTTATTTAAGTTTTGCATGTTTTGTTGTTTTACCTTTTTAATATTTTAATATGAAGTGTATTTACTTAGTTTTTATATTGCATGTATTGGTCATGTTTTGTGCAGTGGTTATGTTGTTGCATGTTTTCGTTATACTGTCTGTTGAGTATTGCAGCATCGACAGCGATCAACTCGAAGGGAAATGATGACGGAGGCAAAAATGTCCTTAATATTTTATGAACTTTATTCCTCTTCAACACACGGCAAAAACTTTTCTCATAGGTGCCGTATCTATTTCTCTTCTTCTTCTGTTTTTGGAACGTACAATGAAACAGTGCCTCCTTGTGGTGAGCACTAAAACACTGTCTTTGTTAAACCACAGTAACCATAATGCAGTTAAACACTGTACAACATGAGTACACACAATGAATATCTTAACACCCCCTCTTGTACTCAGGTTGCTGGAATCAAAGAAAAGTTGTACAATAAACGATAAACAGTTGTACAATCTCTACCACACTTCCTTTTTTTTTTTTTCTCTCCTTTTTTCTTTTAAGCACCAAACATAACGTTAGCAAACTTAGCAAGTTTTAGCTTAGAAACAGGTTTGGTCATAACATCTGCAACCATTTCTTCAGTGGTGCAATATAACAGACACATTTTCTCTTCATTTACAATGGACCTTACAAAATGATATTTAATGTCCACATGTTTGCACCTCTGTCGGCTCACAGGGTTTTTAGCCAGGGCAATTGTTCCCTGGTTGTCCTCGTACACTATTGTTTGAGTGTAGCTGTAGTCATCTATACCTTTCAAAAGCTGTTCTAAATATATACACTCTTGCATTGTGGAAGCCAGAGCCATATACTCTGCTTCACAGGTAGAGAGCGCCACAGTGGGCTGTTTCTTGGTCTTCCATGAAACTAAAGAACTGTTGTTACATAGACGTACACAGTACCCAGTAGTGCTGCGTCGATCGGCAGTGTCACCTGCCCAGTCAGCATCACTGTAGGCCACTAGACCTAAATTCTCATCTGTGTTTCTTCTAAAACACAACTTCTTATCTTTGGACCCTTTGAGATATCTCAACACATGTTTCACAGTTCCCCACTGTTCTTCTGTAGGCTCATGGAAATGTTGCGATAACTTGCTTACCACAAAACTCAGGTCAGGGCGGGTACCTGATGCGAGGTATATAAGACTGCCTACAGCCTCTCTATACATCCTCACATCTCTTATCTTAGTAGCACCTTCTGTGTAACACAACTTCTGATCACAGGGAGTTCCTCTGGGTTTACAGTTCTGCATGTTAAACCTCATCAGTATCTTGTTGACATAGGTTTCTTGTGACATTGTTACACATCCATCAGACTGAGTGAAATCAATACCCAGAAAATGCTTAAGTCTGCCCAAGTCTTTCATCTTAAATTTTACTGAAAGCATTTCTTTCGCATCCTTCATTACCTTTTCATTGCCAGCAGCAATTATCAGGTCGTCCACCCAGATGATCATAATCACCTTACCATCTTTTGTCTCTTTGGTATAAACACAGTGGTCTGCTGGGTTTTGCCTGAAACTGTTCGCTGTTAGGTATTCATGCAAGATCCTATTCCAGTTACGACCAGATTGTTTTAACCCATACAAGGATTTTTGTAATCTACAGACTAGCCCTTCTCCCTCTTCATAACCTTCTGGCTGATCAATGTAGATTTCATAATCAATGGGAGCGTGTAAATACGCTGTCTTCACATCCATTTGGTGAAGTAACAGGTTCTCCTGCGCTGCTTTCTGTAGCAAAACTCTTATGCTAGTTAAGTTGGCTGTTGGTGAGAATGTCTCTCCATAATCTATCCCCGACTGTTGGCTGTAACCCTTGGCTACGAACCTTGCCTTGTATCTGTCGTTTCCCTCAATGTCACTCTTAATGGAATAAACCCACTTTCCCCCCACTGTTTTCTTCCCTTTTGGCAAAGTGGTTAAGGTGAAAGTGTCATTTTCCCGTAACGAGTGGATTTCTTCATCCATGGCTTTGATCCAGTTCTTTGAGTTAGCTGATTCTATGGCTTCCTCAAATGTGTTTGGGACACCACACACTGCCCTGTAGCAGTAGTCTATGGTGGTGTGGATCTCATCGCAGCCACTGTTGGCAGCTACAAAGTCATTTAAATGTCCCGGTTTTCTTCTCTCCCTAAGAGGATACCTTTTGTTGACAAATCCATCACTTGTCACACTTGTCTCTTTTCGTTCACGCTCATCAGGTATACCACTTTGTGGACTTGTGTCTGTCACAATAGGTTCTGGAACCTCATTGTCCTTGTCACCTTTCTCTGAAGGTCTGTTAGCCATAGGCTGTCTTACTTTGCTACAGTCATCATTTAGTTCTCCCTCATCTGTCTGTGTTTGTCTTTCTACATTTACTTTGCTCACAAACTTAACAAGTCTATGTTTCTGAACTTTCTCAGTTTCAGGGTGGTAAACTAAGTAGGCGGGACTGTTCTTATCATAACCTACAAAGAAACCTTGGTCACATTTTGAATCAAGTTTCCCCTTGTCCTGTTTGTATGCATAGCACACAGACCCAAATTTCTGCATTTTTGACAAGTCTGGCTTTTTACCTGTCAGCATTTGGTAGGGTGTTTTCCCTGTTCGCTTACTAAAGCATCTGTTCCGTGTTACAGCAGCAGTTTGAATGGCATAGTTCCATAGGTATTTCGGTAGCTGACTCTCAATTAGCATGCACTTGCCCATCTCGAAAAGAGTACGCCACCCCCTCTCGGCGGTACCGTTCTGATGGGGTGAGTACGGGGCTGATGTCTCATGCTTAATGCCATTTTTCCTTAACAGGGTTTGGAAATCTCTGCATGTGAACTCTGTCCCATTGTCTGATCTAATGCATTTTACGTTGCCATATGGTGCAACATCCGCTAGAAATTTCTCTGTTGCCTGCACTGTATCAGTTTTCGTCTTCAGGAAATATACAAACACTGAGTTTGAATAATCATCAGTGAATGACTGCACATATTTGTACCCATCAATAGATTCAGTGGCTATCGGACCTGCTAAATCTGTGTGTACCATTTGTAAAGGAGCCTTTGCTCTTGTATCAGGATCTCTGTTTCGGGTTTGTGCAAACTTTCCCTGGATACACACTTCACATTCCTTTTCAGGTCTATCGGTTCTCCCCTTAATCTGCATACCGTTAACCACACCTTGCAATCTTACTACATCTTCATAGTTGCAATGACCTAATATCTCATGCCATGCCTGTATGTCATGACAGGTGTTACACTTATCATTACCCTCAACTTCAGTCTGCAAATAGTACAACTTGCCATACACATGAATGTTAAAGTTAGTACCGTCTTTGTGGGTCAACGTGTCCTGCCCTTGTTTAAAGGTGACTGTTGCTCCTAATGCAGTGGCTGACTTTACAGAGAATATGTTCTGGGGGTATGATGGAATAAACAGCGCATCTTTCAGCGTTGCTTTGCGTCGCTGGCCTGTATTGTCAATCAGGAACACCTCTGCGTCCCCCCTCTGTTGGGCGACGCCTCTGCACTGGGTACCGTCTGCCAGTTCTACGCTGTGTGACTCCGGTCTGAACGCGTCGTCGAAGCTCTTGAACTTGGCGATGCTGTTAATGATGTGTGAGGTAGCCCCAGTGTCCACCAACAGGCCTTTCTCCTCAATGCTGTACGCTGACTGCTGGACTTTGATGTCTACGCCCTTAATCCTGAAGGCATAATCTGGCGTTTCTGCTTTGGATCCGTCGCCGCTCTCATCTGCGACCTTCCGCGCGCCATCTTGTTTGTCTTTATGTCTACATGTGGTATCACTGTGTGTGCTGCTTTTGCAATGACTGCACCACGTCCTCTGTCTGCACACTTTTGCTCGGTGGCCTTTTAGTCCACACTTGAAACACACAATGTCCACATCGCTCTTGTATCTGCATTGTGCGCTGGATCTCGTGTGCTCACGGCCGGTTCTTCCTCCTGTTTTCATTACGTTGTCGCTACACTCGGATGCGCTTGACTTTTCAGTGTCTTCGAAACTCCATAGCTTTGTTTTGAACTCAGCAAATGTCATATCGTCTTTATCGTGAGTAACGTGTATTGCAAATGGCTTAAAACTTTCAGGTAGACCTTTTAAAACCATAGCAATCAATAATCCATCACCTAAAGTCTCACCTGCATTGCGCAGTGCTGTAATGGCGGCCTCTGCTCTGATGACATAGTCTGTGACAGTCTCTTCCCTCTTTTTCTGAAGCGATGACAGCGTGGTGTACAGGTTGATGATTCGGGGCTTCCCCTTTCCAGCGTAGTAGTCCCTTAGTATTTCTAATGCTCTTCTCCCATTATCAGGGGCATCTCTCATAATCAGTGAGAGGCTTTTATCGTCCAAGAATTGGATTAACTCGGCGTAAGCGTCGGCGTTCTTCTTACCGTCTGCTGCTACTTCAGCCTCACTGTTCGGTTCCTTCAGAACAGTGGCTTTTAATCCCAACAAGTGCAAATATCCTAGCACCTTAGTTTCCCAAAGTTCATATCTGGTCTCATCTCCGTCAAACATGAGTCGAGGCAGCCTGCTTGCTCCTCGTTGATCCATGTTGCTATTTAGCCGTTAGCCCGCTATCCGTTGTGGCTCCGGATCTTCATGAGAAAAAACTCTTCTTCGAGTCGGCCCTGGGCCCATAACCTGTTGAGTATTGCAGCATCGACAGCGATCAACTCGAAGGGAAATGATGACGGAGGCAAAAATGTCCTTAATATTTTATGAACTTTATTCCTCTTCAACACACGGCAAAAACTTTTCTCATAGGTGCCGTATCTATTTCTCTTCTTCTTCTGTTTTTGGAACGTACAATGAAACAGTGCCTCCTTGTGGTGAGCACTAAAACACTGTCTTTGTTAAACCACAGTAACCATAATGCAGTTAAACACTGTACAACATGAGTACACACAATGAATATCTTAACACTGTCAAATTGTCCTGGAAAGACTCCGCCCCTACCTGATAGTAAACTGATCACACCTGCGAGAGATCCCAGAGAGGCCAATAAGAGGGCCTGGCAGACCATAGAGCAGGGGGGGAGAAAAAGCTTGAGAGAAGGCTTGAAAGGAGGAGAGACATGGCATGGTAACCGGTGTGGGCGACGGCCGCGCAGAGCGGCACAGAGGCCCGGCTATAGGCAGCTGGCCAAGGCGTGCGGCAAAGGAGAACGAGACCAGAGATCGCGGACGACCGCGCACTGGAGGGAGTGATCGGAGCTGAGCGGAGAGGTCTGTGTTGGTGTTGACGGGAGGTAGCTCCTCGCCGAGAGAGGCCCACGGCAGGGGATAGAGAGGCAGCGGGATGGCGCCTTATGTCCCCGGGACGGCGAGTCTATGGCTACGCGTGTGAAGCACAACACAGTGGTGGGCGGAGTTAGGAGCTCTGCCCATCTGGGGTAGGTCCCGATTCATCCCGTCTAAGACGAACCTCCAGTGGAATTTAAGAATGGTGACTGCCGCTGGCCCCCTCTCCTTTTTCTAGTTGGCATTAGAATGAAGAGGCCGACAGGACGGCGACAATCCTGTTGGTTTCTGCACCGTTTGGACTTTTATATCGTGGCGGATGCCACTGGACTGTTGATGTTGTGTTTTATTGCTTTTTATTGTGTTACCCCTTGGCCAAGGTTGTTTTAATTTATCTTACATTTTTAACTATTTAAATATAATAAATTATATTTTAATTCTACAGTTTTTTAAATCGTGTGCTTTCCCTTGGCGGCTCCACTGCTCTGTCCGTTTGGAGGAAGGTTTCCTTCCTTTAAAAAACGACACTGTGGGAATAAACTCAGCCTTTCCGCTCCGTTACAGAGAGAGCGACAGATTTTCTGTTATAACCTTCATTTTATGGAGGCACAGTGTGAGCACTCAGGTCGCATCAGAGCATCGGGTGAGACCCTGCATCGTGACCTACCAAGTTCTAACCCCTGCGAGTCAATCGTGCAGTTTGAAAATCGCACAGTGTCTGCCCAGCTTTAGGTGTACTGTCGTCCGAGACTTGCACCACAGTGTCGGCGTTTGTTTCCCTGTTGGCCATGCTTCTTGTTGTGGTCATCTGTTGTCTTCCGGTATTTTCTCCGTAAGCGACCTTTCCTCGACCAATGAGATAAGCGGTAATCTGACTTGTCATACTCGAATTGTCATAAGTGTGCTGTCAACTCATTGGTCACAAAGCAGGAGAGGGGCTGGGAATTATGTTTTCAAACAAAGCGTTAATTCCATTAAAAGTTATAGACTACTTTTGATTCTCACTGTATTACGGGACAAAGTGCGTCCCTTATTAGCTCAATACGGGACGTGTACTTTTGTTTCGAAATACG
Organism: Aulonocara stuartgranti; assembly: GCF_965226115.1. Lineage (NCBI taxonomy): Eukaryota > Metazoa > Chordata > Actinopteri > Cichliformes > Cichlidae > Aulonocara > Aulonocara stuartgranti. The sequence continues at coordinate 30,101,851 of NC_138957.1, forward strand.
GGACGATTCCGTTTTTTAAGGGACGGTTGGCAACCCTAGCTGCTACTGCTGCCATCATCATCCTCATCATTTCTGCTACACTGGCAGGGATAGGGGCCAGGACTCTCCTCTTCGGGTTTTTGGTGTTACCTCCTTTGCACAGTATCACCTTAAAGCACTTGTTGCAGGCTGCTGATTTTGAATCTTTTGCTGTGAAGTACAGCCAGACTTTTGACCGCTTCGCCTTGGGCATTTTTAATCTGTAGCTCTGCTCTAAAAGAACGTACGTACCTGGGCCCGCCTACTATCCTTGGAAAGGTAAAATGATTGGCTAGAATCTGAAGCGTATCACATCTCAGGGGAAAAAAAAAAAAAAAAAGCACCAAAAAAAAAGCACCAAATTTTGCGCTGCTTCTTCTAATTATACAGATTAAGGCATGCAGTGAAATGCTTGTTGCTGTGCAATGCCCGACCATAAAACTACAGTAAAAAATTTACAAAATGTACAAATTTCAAATTAAAAAATTTACAGTGAAAATTTACAGAGAAAGAGGAAATAAGAGTTACGTAATAGATTACAAAAACGTAATGTCTAAAAGTAAGGTCGACACTCCTGGATAGCAAAGAACTGTTAGAAGCAGTCAGGCCGAGCTCTCTAGGTCCTCATGTCTTCTTCATCATTAATCATTTTACTAATGAGCTACATTCCTCTCAAACCTTTGGCTTGTTTATGTATTTATTTCCATACTTGTGCTTAATGCTTTCAATTTCACAGCCCTATGACCTGTGGGTAATCCCTCGAGTAAATTCAACAGAGATAAGGACTTATAGAAAATGTGAATAAGGACCCAAAGCATGTGCAGAGAGCCCTCATGCACTTGATAACATGACAACAGGACGGCTCTGAGCCCTCGGAGTCCGATGCAAAGCTATGACTGTTTATCTGCACATTTCAAACACTCGTCCATTTTACCTGCTGGCTCAGTGACCTGACTGAGCTCAGCCTCCATTTTCTACAGGGAGACGCTCAGAGAGGCTTTTAGTTTCATTTCAAAGGAACAGCTTTGCTTCTGTTTTACCTGCAGGTGCTGCACTGTGTAACTGACTCCACCTCAGATAAAAGGCTGGATCAGCCGGTTTAAAAGCTCAGCAGTTTGTATCATTTTCATCCGTACACCAACCTGTCATGTTTTTTTGCTGGAAAACAGATCACAAATAATACAAAACTAAACTGGGAAAAACTAAATATAAGGTACTCCAGGAAACATAGGGAGAATCACACACAGCATGCGGGAGATCACAACACTGACACAAAGAAACACAGGGATTAAATACACTGGGAAGTAACGAGGGGAATGAGACACAGAAGGGGAGCACAGCTGGGAGAAATTGGACATAATGAGACCCAAGGGAAGCGAAACTCAATACATTCACGTAGGACACAGACCTTCAAAGTAAAACAGGAAATGTAACAGATGCAGACTTGACTTTGGGAGACAGAGCACTAAGAAACACAGAACAATAACAAGGAGACACAAAGGCAGCTACTAAATACTAAGAAAACTAAAGAGAATACAAGAAAGCCAAACTAAGACACTACACTAAAGAATAAACTTGGGCAACAAAGAGAACTAAGATAAAAATACAATTTGTTTCAACACACGCAGATTTTTTGCAACAGGAGTTCTACACCTTTTCAGAAGGCCAATGTCAACCTTAAGACAAGAACGAAGGTCAGAAGGTCCGAATGGTACAATCATAGTTTTTTGATCATTTACATTCAAAAAATTTAATGCCAGCCATGATTTAATGTCATCGAGGCAGTTTAGCAAAACTTTTAAAGAGTCTGTGGAATTCTTTTCAAGAGGGAAGTTTATTTGAGAGTCTTGAAACATTTCCCTGTCTGCGTGATCAAAACAGTCCCGCAGCATGGATTCCGATTGGTCTGACCAACGATGCACCGCCCTCAGGGTTGGAGCTTCCTGTTTCAGCTTCTGCCTGTAGGCGGGCAGGAGCAGGATGGAGCGGTGATCTGATTGGCCAAATGGGGTGCGGGGGAGGGCTTTGTATGCATCCCGGAAGGAGGTGTAGCAGTGGTCAAGTAGCCGGTCTCCACGAGTGTTGAAATGGATGTGTTGGTGGAGTTTTGGTGGAACTTTCATCCGGTTTCCCTTGTTAAAGTCTCCGGTGGTGATAAACGCCGCATCTTGGTGTACGGTTTCCTCACTGCTGATCGCGCTGTACAGTTCCCGGAGTGCTCGGTTAGTGTCGGCTTGTGGGGGAATGTAAACAGCTGTAATAATCACTGCTGTAAATTCCCTCGGTACCCAGAATGGCCAGCACTTAATCATCAGGTACTCCAGGTCCGGTGAGCAGAAGGATTTGACCGGGTGCACGTTCGCATAATCACACCAGCTGTTGTTGATCATGAAACACACCCCACCGCCTCTGCTTTTCCCAGTAAGATCCTGTGACCTGTCCACGCGGTGCACAGAGAACCCCGGTAGCTGTATCCGATTGTTCAGTCTGACATCACTAGCCGTGTCTGGGTCTAAACTCCGCTGCAGGTCCATATATCAAACGATCACTATGGCATTACTGAGAGTTGAAAAACTGTCTAAAGTCTTTCATCTTTAATAAAATGATCAGCGTTCTGCTCTACCAGGTGTAACAATTGAGTTTAACATCCAGGCATCCATGAAAACGGAATTTATGACATTTCGCGGAGTTAGAAGTTAGCAGGGAGTTAGCTCGCTAGCTTCTATCTAAATACAATATAGCATGTCCTGACTGCGGGGTTTTGGAAACAAATTAAAACGTACAGCTCTGCTATCACTTCCAGCATAAATGAAGACAGAAAACTAAACAGCAGTGACGTTTGTAGGGTTACTGAAGTTTGGCTAGCTGGTATATAATGATGTGCTACGTGACTGCTAGCGACACAGCTATGTTAGCATAATATAAACAAGCTAACTTTTTTTCCACTCGATAAAAGTTAACGTGAGTGTTCTCGGTGGTCAGGAACAAATGTAATCGCATGGCAGGATGCTGTAAAAGGACCAAACTTCAGCCAGGAGAACAACTGAGATAATCCATCCACAATACGAGGTTAGTCATTCATATACTGCTGCATGGGCTGGGCTGTAGTTACATCCTAAGGTTTTAAAAACTGAGCTTAAATAAATGATTAGCGGTAATAAAAGCCGAGGGAGGTCAACAGGGATCACTGACTGTTTTAGGAGCTTTTTAAGATCAAATAGAAGAAAATACATAACATTAAACATGTTAACAACGCAAAAGCCATATTAAACGCAGACTACTTTAGACCCGGAAGTAGGATTCGTCGCGTCATCACTGAACAACCGAATTGCGGAGTCCGGTACCTTGTCCGATAGCCAGGTTTCTGAGAGGCAGATCACGCAGCAGAATGAGATCTCTGCCCGAAGCTCGCACAACTTCTTCTCCAGAGACTGCACATTAGCCAGTAATAAACTGGGTAAGGTGGTCTGTTAGTGCGCCGTCTCAGTCAAACCATAACGCCAGATTTTCTCCCTCTGCGTCGGCGTTTGCGGCCTCCAGGGGGCCAGAACAAAGGCGTCTCAGGTGAGATGAATGGGGGGTCTGCGAACGGAGGGTCCGTGTTGCAAAACTTGAACTCTGGAAAGTGATGAGAAAGTCCATCTCTTATGTCCAGTAAGGTTTGCCGGTCCTACACAAAGAGACATGTGCTACTCGTGAAATAATAAAGGAAAAGGAAAATTAAACGCAAAAACCAACTGTTGCTTAGGGGAGCTCGCGACGAGGCTGCCATACTCGGCGCCATCTTGGCTCAATAGCCAAGATTGTTTGTTGAGCAATACTTTATCAATTTTGTTGCTGTGCAGGTAACTATACGCCTCGGTGCTCTTGTAATTACGCAGTTCCTCGCCACCAACGCCTTCGGACAGTGCAAGTTAGTTAATAATGTTGATGTAGCTAATCGTAGTTTCATGTCATCTACCCAGTCGGTGAGAAGTGACGGGTGAGGCGTTGAACTGTCCTCACTGCGAACTCAGAAATACTGTGGATAACTTTAAATATTTGAACACATTTTAAATTGTTTCTCTCTGTATTTGAACCACTAATGCACATTTTTGAACATTTAAACACATCATGAACTCGTGAATTATTCTTTCATCAAAATAAACGAATGACTTTAGAGAGAGCTACATATCAAGTCAAGTCAAGACAGCCTTTATTTGTCAGATGCAAGTTGCCCTGCAGCGAGATGGATGTTATCCAGTTTGCTCATAGAGCATGAGTGTTCACAACAGCTGTGAGCCTCTCCAAGATGTTGCCAGATGTTGTCAGTGTCAGCACTCACAGCAGCCACAAGCTTCTCCAAGATGTCATCCGTGCTGCGTCTAATGAGCCCATTCTGAGAAGCCACGACTCGCTCCATCGTTCCAATCAACATAGCGGGCAGCCTTGTGCGAATCTGAACAGCTGTTTCCGCTTTTTCATTCTTCGATAAGCCAGGGCCAATACAGCGCCGATCGGCAAGAACCCTGTTATCATGGTTCCAAAAAGATGGTTGTCTTCAATAGGCTATATGGATAGTTCAGCACCAATGAGTCAAAGCTGTCAAACCAGTGAAATGTGCCACCGTGAAGCAGCGACGATGCTCAAAGTTTCAAACGAGCTCACAACTGTGGCGTTTTGAACGGCTGCGCTTCAGGACGAGCGATGCCAGCTTCAAAGCTTCAGTATTGTTTGGTCGTCTCTGTTGTTTGGCTGAAATTGCATCCAGCCTGTGGCTCCAAACTAGCGGCTTCAAAGCAGCGAGAACAAGAGGACTCAGAGTTGTGTGACACGTGTCAGCTCCATGGCAGTAAACACAGGACTGATCTGTTCATCATTTGAATCCAGATGGATCAAAACATGGTAAAGATCAGCACATCACTATATTGAACTAAACATGACTGGATTCATGAACAGACTTCAAACATTTCAGTAACACACACATGCTTCTACACACAGTCCACACACCTCCTGCCTTTGTCTCATTTCTAACATCAGGAGACCTTTATGATCTCTGTCATGGTGTCTGTTTAACAACAACAGTCACTACATGAGTGAGACACAAACTCCATCTGCCTCTTCATACATACAGTATACGTATTTACAGAAGTCAGAACTCATCAAACACAGAGAAACAGAAACGCATGGAAATCACAGGAAATCTCCTTTTTTTCACTGAGCTGACTGTAGGTTTCCCCAATCTTATAAACTGTTTATAAACTGTGTCAGTACTGCGTACTGTTCATTAGATTGGGGAAACCTGCAGTCAGCTGAGACTGAGGAAGTCACTTGGATGAGTGACAAAACGTTTCTCCCACAAAACGCTACGTCCAGATGAACAGAATCAGCTTTTGGGGGTTTACTTACCTGGATGATTGAGCATGCATCAAGACTATTCTGTGTTTCCTTCAAAGCATCATTTCTACTTCAAAGATGTGAAAATGCGTCAGATGAAGTTCCCTCTTTACAAAGTGATGATGAAACTGTGGCACTGGGCCACAACAAGAAATTCTCAGACTAGTGACTGAACTGTGATCCAAACTGAGCAATACTTTAGTTTGAGAAGCATTCAGATCCACAATCCAAATCCCAATCACTGGATATATGGTAACTAGAAAAATCTGATGTAAAAAATAAAATAATCTGTCAAGTTTATTTAATAAGGTCCTTCAAGATGCTGAACAACAAACGTTAATGTGAAAACTGGAGCTTCACTGTGGTCTGCTTTTACTATTTCTTCCCTTCTACCCATTTCCTCTCAGTTCAGGGACAAAAAATCATTACTTTTACTTTTCTTGCTTCATTTCCATAATTGTTGTCATTTTATTTCTCACAAACAGCAGACACAGCTTCCTCTGTGTCTGCATGTCTCAGGTCAGCCTCCTCTGACCTGAGACATGATCCCATAAAGGATCAGATCAGAGTGTTTCTGTCACACAAACAGAAAGCATTTATTTGGAGTGAACATCACTGTCGGTATCAGTGCAAGTGAAAGCAGCTGACTTCAGCTTTAACTCTGGTTTATTTCAGGCTTTTCACTGCGATACATCACGATAGCAATCTATATTGTATTGCAGACTGTGAATAACTGCGGAGTCAAAGCATGAGAGTGTCCTCCTCACCCTGGAGCCCGTTCCAACTCCCGAGGCGTAACATGACGACGTTTTGTCACGTCCCGTGGCGTTCCTGAGGAACGCGAAAGGAGACCTTTGGTACGGGTTATGGATGAAATCCAGTGGAATGACGCTCCCGCGGTATTAGACATTCCAGCCCTGTATTCCAGCCCTAACCATAACCTTATTCCTGACCTGAACCAGGACTTTAATGACGTTAAATAGCTTGTTTCCAAGCGATTTGAAAAAAAAGAGCAAACATGTGTAGATTGAGTCTATACTGTTCTCATATTTCCTAATTTTTCCGAGGTCGTCATTTAGGAACGTGTTGGGTAGCCGAACAAGTAATATGTTGACGATTTGTCACTGTTTCTACTCTGGTCGAAAGAATCCACGCTTCGTACTGATGTCCACAATTCTTTTATTCCTCTCACAATCATGGAGCACCGTGAAAACTAGAAACAAGTAAAATAATATCGATAGCACATATGATATTCATCTCAGCCACTTATTTCCTTTCACAAGGTGCACAAGTGTTAAACAAATAACAGCATAATGATTTTTTACCGTGTACGCCTTGTAAAACCAGCAGTAGAAAAGTTGTATATTCCGAAAAGTCCGCCGTGTTACCGTTCTGTCTTGTCTCTCCCGCGCACAACTTCCGGTTCCCGCAACTCACAGGAAGTGACTACTTCACAATAATATTTTAACAGAAACATTTCTTATAAGCAGGATATATCACTGGATTCATAGATTACCTTTCCTACTGCAAATGTACACAAGCATGAGAAGCAAATAAAGAAAACAAATAGAAAACAATAACGATCTCAGATTCACTTTGGTGTTGTCATGGCAACCCACACAAACATTTCAGCGTCAGCTACACTCCCACCAATTACCTTTGATTATTACAATTGAGAACGTAAATACACTTGCATTTCTCATTATATCAATGGTAATTCCCAAGCACCATGTTGTTGTTTTAAACATTCTTGCATTGACATAAACAATATTCTTTTCTCAACAAATGAATTCAACAATATGAACAGTAGATTTTACATCTCCATAACATGTGCATGAAGTACAGCATAATGACAACTTCTATTTTAGAAGGGAAATCTAATCAATGAATGACATTTTTCCCATTTAGCTGTTTTTCACCAGGACCACTAATTTCTGAATGGGTCTCTGAATGATTGAGGGTTGGACGAGGCGTTCGCCTCCCTTTCCTAACTTCCGATCACCAGTCTGGATTGTCACCTTCCGTACAAGTCCATCATCATCCTCATGTGCTTCCACAACCCTAGCAAGTTTCCATTCATTGCGAGGAACATCTTCCTCTTTGAGAATCACAATGTCACCCACCTCCACATTACGTCTTGGTGTATGCCATCGCTGTCTCAGAGCAATATTGGCCAGGTATTCCTTTCTCCATCTGTGCCAAAATTGCTCAGTCAAATACTGTACCCTTCTCCACCGTTTCTTAGCATACAGGTCCTCCTTGACGAATTTACCTGGAGGTGGAAGTGGGACTGAGGATTTCATGGTGATCAAGTGGTTCGGTGTGAGTGGCTCCAAGCTTTTGGGGTCATTGATGTTATCAACAGTGAGTGGGCGGTTATTCACGATGCACATAGCTTCATAAAGGAATGTCCTCAATGAAGCATCATCCAACCTTCCCACACTGCAGGCAAGGACTGTGCTCAGTACGCTTCTCACTGTCCGGATTTGACGCTCCCATGCGCCTCCAGCATGACTAGAGTGGGGCGTATTCATCTGGAAGTCGCACTGATTTTCTGCTAGGTATGCAGTCACTCTTTCCTTATCAAGTTCTTTCAGAGCCTTTGCCATCTCGTTTCTTGCCCCCATAAAGTTAGTTCCCTGATCGGACCTAATGTGCCTAACAGCTCCACGAAGGGCAATGAAGCAGCGCAAGGCATTGATGAATGCGTCAGTCGTCAAATCCTCCAACATCTCTATATGCACTGCCCTTGAGCAAAAACATGTGAAGAGGAGGCCGTACCGTTTTTGATCTTTGCGACCTTGTTTGGTGTGAAAAGGACCAAAGCAGTCCATACCACAATAAGTGAATGGTGGTGTGGGATCAACACGGTCACTAGGTAGATCTGCCATCCGTTGCTCCTCTGGTGGCGCGCGGGCTCTCCTGCACTGTACGCACTGCCTGATGTATTGGGCTACAGCCTTACTTCCACCAGTGATCCAGTAACCATTGGCTCTCAGGGCATTGAGGGTTTGTCCTCTGCCTTGGTGTTGTATCTTGGTATGATGGTGTGCAATGATGAGGTTTGTAACAGCACCATCTTTAGGAAGGATCACTGGGTGTCTTAACTCAAGAGGCACAGATGCCTTCCTCAGTCTTCCTCCTACTCTCATTATGCCATCTTGGAGAAATGGGTCAAGCTGAAAGAGTTGGTGGTTGCAAGGCAGCCTTCCTAGTTTCTGGCTGAGTGTGTTTAACTCCTCTTGAAAGGCATCTTGTTGTGCAAGCTTGACGAGAGTCTGTGCAGCTTGCTTTCTCTCTTCCACGCTTAAAGGCTCAGCGGTCCTGATCCTCTTTGCCAGCCGCTGGATACCAGCAATGACGTTGACAGCTGTAGTCCATCTTGAGAACCGCAGCAGATGCTTCTGGATGTCAAACTGCCTTGCTACATCAACCTTCAACACCTGAGTAGTCCTCACCTCTGGGTCTCCCACCAGCAAATCTGAAGTAGCCTGTTTTGTGGCTATCTCTCTTTCCCATAGAAAGCTGGGACCAGAGAACCAATTTGACTTGATGAGGTCAGCTACTTTGAGGCCTCTCGAGGCATGATCAGCAGGGTTTTCTCCTGTGTCAACATAGTACCATTTCCGTGCATCGGTGGTTTCTCGAATTCTCTGCACGCGGTTTGCCACGAACACATGGAACCTTCTTGCTTCATTATTGATGTAACCAAGCACGACCTTTGAGTCTGTCCAAAAATATTCGTCATCAACCTTGAGTTCTAGCTCCTCTCTTAACATGCTGCTCACAGATGCCGAGGTTACTGCTGCAGTTAACTCAAGTCTCGGTATGGTAACTATTTTGGTTGGTGCAACCCTCGCCTTGCCCATGACCAAGGAGCAGCATACCCTTTCTCTGCTTACCACTCTGATGTAAGAGCACTGGCCATACCCTTGACTGCTTGCATCAGAGAAATGATGAAGCTCGACTCTTTGAATCTCGCCAAGGCTGTCAGGTATGAAGCATCTTTGAATTTCAATTCTTTCCAGGTTCTCCAGATCCTTCATCCAAGTCTCCCACCTTAACTTCAAGCCTTTGGGTAGTGGCTCATCCCACCCTGTGCCTCTCTGACACATCTCCTGCAGCACTCTTCTCCCTTCAAGAATGACTGGGGCTAGAAACCCCAAAGGGTCATACAAGGAGGCCACAATTGAGAGAATCCCTCGGCGCGTTGCTGGTTTCTCCTCAAGTGACACCTTGAAGGAGAAGCTATCATTTTCAACATTCCACCTTATACCTAGCACTCTTTGAACTGGTAAATCCTCGTGATTAAGATCAACATTCTTTACCTCCGTAGCACGCTCTGCAACATCGACAGAGTCAAGGACCTCTCGGCTGTTGGAGAGAAATTTGTGAAGGTGCAGCTTTCCTTTGGCACACACGGCTTGGGCTTCTTTGACCAGTTCAATTGCCTTACCCACCGACTCTACACTTATGAGACCATCGTCGACATAGAAATGTTTCTGGATGAAGTTAGCTGCGGAGGGGTACTCTTTCTCACATTGGCTGGCAAGGTGCTTCATGCCATAATTGGCGCAGCCAGGGGATGATGATGCTCCAAACAGGTGAACCTTCATGCGGTACTCTCTGGGTTCAGAGTTTGTGTCTCCATTTTCCCACCAGAGAAACCGCAGGTAGTCTCTATCATCCTCGCTCACATGAAACCTGTGGAACATTTTCTCCACATCACACATGACTGCGATGGGATGTTTACGGAAGCGGCACAGCACGGCTGTTAGGCTATTTGTGAGGTCAGGTCCTGTTAGCAGATGGTCGTTTAAGGAGGTGCCTTCATACCTTGCAGAGCAGTCGAAAACCACTCTGATTTTTCCTGGTTTTCTGGGGTGGTAAACTCCTTGGTGTGGGATATACCAGACTTTCCCCAGCTCTGCTTGGTTTTCCACTTTCTCTGCATCTCCATCCTTGAAGACACCTTCCATAAATCTCACGTAGTCTATTTTGAATTTGGGATCTCTGTCCAGCTTCCTCTTTAGATGCTTCAGCCGTACTAACGCCAGCCCTTTGTTGTCTGGGAGATGCGGACGTGCTTTGAAAGGGAGAGGCATCTCCAGGTGACCATCCTTATTTTGTTGGATTCTGTCTTTCAAGATCTGCAGGAAGCAAATATCTTCTTGAGATATGCTTCTGTCACCAGGTTTTGTGTCTGCAAAATCAGACTCCAGGGCCTTGATGACAGCAAATGGTGTTATGGGTGGCACCTCTCTGACAGACACTCGATGACAAAAACCAGTCACATCTTTAGCCTGCACACGCTGTGGTGCGCTTCCCACAATGCTCCAACCAAGATCCGTCTCAATAGCATAAGGCTCATAGTCACCCCCAGTGACGACCCTTCTTGGAATTAACGCTCTGGAGCAGTCGTATCCAATCAACAATCCAACACCACAGTCCATCAACGGGGGTATCTCCTGGGCCATGCTTACAAGGTGTTTCCATTTGTTGGCTGTCTGGCAAGTGGGAATATGTGTGCGGTCAAGGGGAATGAAGTCCCTTGTGTAGGCTGGAGGCAAACTGATGGAAACATTAGAGGAAAATCCTCTAACTTTGAGCTTGCATACTCTTTGACTCTTCACGACTGAGTCTCTCCCCATCATGGTGGAAAGTTTAAGTTTCACTGGTTCCATTGTTGCTTGTAGCTTTTCGCACACCTCCTGATCAACAAATGTGTGACTGCTTTGAGTGTCCAATAGTGCATACACTAGGGTTTCAGTGTCCGGAGCACTAAGTGTTGAGATCCACACTGGGACTATCATTGATGTACTCCCACCTTCACCTCCACTCACACAACATGATAATGACAACGTACTTTCTTCAACTGCGCCTTGTGTTGATGCTGCTGTAGAACGATCTTCATGCAATGGCGTTGGGTGACTCTTTCTGCATATGCCACACATGGCCCTGTTCCTACAGTCTTTAGAATTGTGACCCTTTCTTAGACATGCAAAACACAACTTATTTTCAAGTATGCATTTTTTCTTATCCTCTACAGACATGTCCATAAGCCTCTTGCATTTATGTATGGAATGGTTCTCACTACAGCAAATACACTGGCCATTATTGGAATTTTGTGTTGGTGTGGTCCATTTCTTTGGTTTCCCTGCATCTCCCAACTTGATTTCACCAGGGTCAGATTTGGCGGTGGAGCTTGATGGAATCGGGGGTTTCACATTTGTGGCAAACGTGTTTGCTTTTGAACGCTTCATCTCTCTTGCTGGTGCCTCTGCAGAGTGCCTTAAGGCATGTAAGGATGACACTGGATTGCATGCGATGCGTGACTCCTTAGAGATAAAGGAAGCAAACTCATGAAAGCTTGGATAGTCGTTGCCCCGATCTAGCTGCTCTGTGACATAACGGTTCCATCTAGATGTCACCCAATCAGGAAGCTTGACTAGTATTTTCTGATTCTCCTCACAGTCGTTAAGAACCTGTAAGCCCTTTACGTGAGGCATGGCATTACTACATGTTTGGAGGAAATCACTGAAATCTCTTAACTTGAGATATTCCTTTCCACCAATCTTCGGCCACCCATTTAGCTTATCTCTGAAAGCCCGCTGCACTACAAAGGAATGGCCATATCTAGCATTTAACCTATCCCATGCTTGTTGAAAGGCTTCTTCATCTTTTCTGTAGAAGCTGCCTTCAAGAGAGGATTTTGCCTCACCTGCTATGTACTTTTGCAGGTAGAATAGCCTGTCTGCAGGGTCAGAGCATCGTCTCTCTATGAGGGCTTTGAAGCTTATGCTCCATTCTGTAAACTTCAGAGGATCGCCCGAGAATACAGAAGGTTCTGGAGTTGGCAAGCGAGTAAGAGCTAATGACTCTTGTAGCGATTGGACCAATGATGTCTCGTTTTGCACAACCTGCCGTTCTTGATCTGGGATGTGGTGAGCGAAGGGGTGTGCATCACTCACTTTGCTGAATGGAGGACTGCGTGTCCCATCCCTTCCCTCTTCTTCAGTGTAGACATTTAGCTTTGCCTGAATTACATCAATGTCCCTCTGATTTTCAAGTTTTCTCAACTGCTGACGTTGAGCTTCGATGGCAGCTTCCATATCAATTTCGGCTTTCTTTGCAGCCAGCTGAGCAGCCACTTCCGCTCTCATAGCTGGAATGCTAGGTGACTCTGAGAGATGGTTAGAATTGTGACAGCTGGGTGCAGTAACTCTGGAGGCTGTGGATCCATATATGGACCTAGCATATTCATTATCAAGTAGCATGCGTAACCTTGATCTTTCCGCCACCGTGTCAAACTCACCTTCATCTTCAGTCAGACGTACTCTCATCAGCTGCAGCAAGTCGGCCGTCACGGCTGAGCATGCATCGATCTTTCTTCGAAATTCTTGACTTGGTGAGGTTTGGAGTCGAATTCTGTCATACTGTTCCTTTAATTCAGACTCAAGCTTCTCAGCCTCATCCATCATATCATACATGTCACTCTCAGAGCATACTTGCTTTAACTTTGTGCGAATGTCTCTTACGTTGCTTTTCCATTTCTCGTATGTTGCTTTGAACCTCTTCTCCTTTTGAGTTAACTCTTGATCTTTCAGTTCCTGCATTTTTGGCGTTAATCGCCTTTCACGAGAGGATTTTCTTGCTTTTGTCTCAGATTTCTCAGACACTACACTTTTTTCCTCTTCCAAATCCCCTGCATCTTGTACTTCTGACATAACATCAGGGTGACTATGACCATCTTTAGACATTTTCAGACTTTAAAGGGGGTATCTTATGAAGAGGACAAGATAACTAAGCTAATTACAAGAATGGATGTAATAGGCGGAGAATTATTAAAATTAACACAAAGGAACCTTAGCTTAGATTCTTACGTATAACAGCAAATAAATTTTCAGTTTCAGCCTTCATGAAGCTTGCAAGCAACAGGTAAGAAAACAACAATAATTTCCAGAACTTCAACAGATTGTCCTTTTTTTTTTTTTTTTTTTTTTTGTTTGTTTGTTTGTTTGTTTGTTTGTTTGTTTGTTTGTTTGTACACAATCCGAAATTTGAACACTATTAATTCCTTGTCCATTACAGCAAATTTGTAGCTCATGTTCTATCCATCAACTCATGAGGCATAATAACTGCGCAATATAGCCTGAGGACTCACGCTTTAGCCTGAAACCGCTTCTTGGAGTGTCCGCTGAATCTGCAGCTCCCGATTGGTTGTCACAAAATGCAAAGCAACGTGTCCACTGAAGCCTGTAGCTCGCTGCAGGATGAGAAGCAACCGAGACCTGTAGCTTGCTGCAGGATGAGAAGAGCTTTGCACACCGAAGCCTGTAGCTTGCTGCAGGAGGGGAAGCGCGTTTGCAAACCGAGACCTGTAGCTTGCTGCAGGATGAGAAGAGCTTTGCACACCGAAGCCTCCAGATGGATTGGGACACGTTTTCACTGTTTCTACTCTGGTCGAAAGAATCCACGCTTCGTACTGATGTCCACAATTCTTTTATTCCTCTCACAATCATGGAGCACCGTGAAAACTAGAAACAAGTAAAATAATATCGATAGCACATATGATATTCATCTCAGCCACTTATTTCCTTTCACAAGGTGCACAAGTGTTAAACAAATAACAGCATAATGATTTTTTACCGTGTACACCTTGTAAAACCAGCAGTAGAAAAGTTGTATATTCTGAAAAGTCCGCCGTGTTACCGTTCTGTCTTGTCTCTCCCGCGCACAACTTCCGGTTCCCGCAACTCACAGGAAGTGACTACTTCACAATAATATTTTAACAGAAACATTTCTTATAAGCAGGATATATCACTGGATTCATAGATTACCTTTCCTACTGCAAATGTACACAAGCATGAGAAGCAAATAAAGAAAACAAATAGAAAACAATAACGATCTCAGATTCACTTTGGTGTTGTCATGGCAACCCACACAAACATTTCAGCGTCAGCTACAGTCACCTAGCATAAAATGTTACGCTTTGGGAGTGAGAATGTGTGTGCAGCGCATTTGAAAAGGCTGTGGAAGTCCCTGCATTAAACACGTAGACCTGTGACACAAAAATCACCAAACTTGGACGACCACAGACTGTTTTCCTTTGTGGTGATGAAGGAAAACGCTGGGTTGGCATGTAAAAGGGCATTTCTTCCCTTCAAAGACCTGCAGTTCAAAAAAAGCACCCCTCCGACAGCCAAACCCGTCTGTTCTCTGATTGGATTGTTACATTTGTGATTGACATGACATTGACCAATCAGATGAAAGGAAGAAAAATAGGGTCAAAATTCGTACTTGTAACTTGCAGGGTTTTTTTTGGCTAAGTCCACACACAAATCTTTTTTACGCACACACAAATTCTTTTTACACATACAAATCCTGATTTACAAGTACAAAAAATTTATGACCACATTTTGAGCCCATAACTAACCCCCTCCCTTGATGTGCTGAATTGTAGGGAATCAATCAGGACTCACTCACCCCCTCCCTCCTGGCTCACAGCTCAAACGAGTTGAACGAATCACTGACTCACTCACCCCCTCCCTTCCTGTGCTGAATCATAGCATAGACAAATCACAGTTTTTAAAAAAATATATATATATATATATATATATATATATATATATATATATATATATATATATATATATATATATATATATATAAAAAAAAACACCCAGCACGCCCCTGCGGGCGGTTTATCCTTCAAGCTCGGGTCCTCTACCAGAGGCCTGGGAGCTTGAGGGTCCTGCGCAGTATCTTAGCTGTTCCCAGGACTGCGCTCTTCTGGACAGAGATCTCCGATGTTATTCCCGGGATCTGCTGGAGCCACTCGCCTAGCTTGGGAGTCACCGCACCTAGTGCTCCGATTACCACGGGAACCACCGTTACCTTCACCCTCCACATCCTCTCGAGCTCTTCTCTGAGCCCTTGGTATTTCTCCAGCTTCTCGTGTTCCTTCTTCCTGATATTGCTGTCATTCGGAACCGCTACATCGATCACTACGGCCGTCTTCTTCTGTTTGTCTACCACCACCACCATTTTGTCCGTCTGTATCTGGAAGTCCCACAGGATCTTAGCTCGGTCATTCTCCACCACCCTTGGGGGCATCTCCCATTTTGACCTCGGGACTTCCAGGTTATACTCGGCACAGATGTTCCTGTACACTATGCCGGCCACCTGGTTATGGCGTTCCATGTATGCCTTGCCTGCTAGCATCTTGCACCCTGCTGTTATGTGCTGGATTGTCTCTGGGGCATCTTTACACAGCCTGCACCTGGGGTCTTGCCTGGTGTGATAGACCCCAGCCTCTATGGATCTTGTACTCAGAGCTTGTTCTTGTGCTGCCATGATTAGTGCCTCTGTGCTGTCTTTCAGTCCAGCTTTGTCCAGCCACTGGTAGGATTTCTGGATATCAGCCACCTCCTCTATCTGCCGGTGGTACATACCGTGCAGGGACCTGTCCTTCCATGATGGTTCCTCGTCTCCCTCCTCTTTCTTGGGTTTCTGCTGCCTGAGGTATTCACTGAGCACTCGGTCAGTTGGGGCCATCTTCCCAATGTATTCTTGGATGTTCGTTGTCTCATCCTGGACTGTGGTGCTGACACTCACCAGTCCCCGGCCCCCTTCCTTCCGCTTAGCGTACAGCCTCAGGGTGCTGGACTTGGGGTGAAACCCTCCATGCATGGTAAGGAGCTTTCTTGTCTTTATGTCAGTGGCTTCTATCTCCTCCTTTGGCCAGCCTATTACCCCAGCAGGGTACCTGATCACGGGCAGGGCGTACGTGTTGATGGCCCGGATCTTGTTCTTACCATTCAGCTGACTCCTCAGGACTTGCCTGACCCTCTGCAGGTACTTGGTGGTTGCAGCCTTTCTAGCGGCCTCTTCATGGTTTCCATTTGCCTGCGGGATCCCCAGGTACTTGTAACTGTCCCCTATGTCTGCAATGTTGCCTTCTGGTAGTTCAATCCCCTCAGTTCTGACTACCTTCCCTCTCTTTGTTACCATCTGACTACACTTCTCCAGTCCGAACGACATTCCAATGTCATTGCTGTATAGCCTGGTAGTGTGGATCAGTGAATCGATGTCTCGTTCACTCTTGGCATACAGCTTGATGTCATCCATGTACAGGAGGTGGCTGACAACTGCTCCGTTCCGTAGTCGGTGTCCGTAGCCAGTCTTGTTAATGATCTCACTGAGGGGGTTCAGGCCTATGCAGAACAGCAGTGGGGACAGAGCATCTCCTTGGTAGATCCCGCACTTAATGGTGACTTGTGCTATGGGCTTGGAGTTGGCCTCTAGTGTTGTACGCCACATCCCCATTGAGTTCCTGATGAAGGCTCTTAGGGTCCCATTGATCTTGTACAATTCTAGGCATTCCAGTATCCAGCTGTGGGGCATTGAGTCATAGGCCTTCTTGTAATCAATCCAGGCAGTGCACAGGTTGGTCAGTCTGGTCTTGCAGTCTCGGCAGGTCAGGGGGGAGATATCATCACCCCCACCCGAGATTGGGTACATAGCCCCAAGTGCGATAGGAGAAGGATCGTTGAGTGCGAGAGGAACTGACCTGAAAAATAGGATCATGGCCAAGCTTGAAACATGGATCCCCCGTAGCCGGTTACCAAGATTACGTGAAGTACCCTCAGAAGGTCTGCTAGATGATGTTAATGCAGCACTACGGACAATACCTACAACCACGATTACCGACACTAACAAGCTGATCTACAATACGGCAGCAGTGATCAGTGAGATGCTTGGCTACAAGTTGAACAGCCACAAGGGGCAGTACCCTATGGGGCGCCGTTTGTAAACTGAAACATGCCGAAATTAACAGCAACATTTTTCCACATTTAGCTCTAAATCTTACAAAGACATGTTTTTTCGAGTCATTTTTTACAACATTTAGTAAAATATTTGTAACTTTTCATATTTAAAACCGGATTTTAAATGTTAAATCTAAATGGTAAATGTTAAATCTAAATGGTAAATGTTAAATCTAAATGGTAAATGTTAAATGTAAATATTATATTTAAATGTAAATGTTAAATGTAAATATTATATATAAATCTAAATGTTAAATGTTAAATCTAAATGTTATATATAAATCTAAATGTTAAATGTTAAATCTAAATGTTATGTATAAATCTAAATGTTAAATGTAAATATTATATATAAATCTAAATGTTAAATGTAAATGTTATATATAAATCTAAATGTTAAATGTTAAATCTAAATGTTACGGGAAACTAAATATTTAGCTAATATGCAAATTTATTGTACGGGTCAACGGAAATACCAAAATAAAAGCTTCAAGAAAACCTCCCGCGCTAAAGTGTGCCGGTCGTGGTCAGGTTCTGTGTTTGCGCTCCTCTCACGGTCACTTTTGACTGCCATGAGCTGCTTCAACTATTCCCTACCAGCATGTCCAGCGATTTAGCTGAAAACATTGGAAGAGCCGTTTTGTCGGCCATCCAACGATTCAGCGGTAGTGCACCCTCGACCTCACAAAGGCCGCAGCACTTGGTGAGTTTATTGTATAGCATTTTGGACGGGTTGATAGCAGTGTTAGCAAAACTAGCAAAGCTAAATTACTTAGCTAGTCCTCAATTATTTCATTTGGTAGGCAGCAGACAGAGATCGAACATCATACAACTCTATTTATTTATTTGGTAGGTAGGTAACAGTCGTTCTTGATGTAAATGTTTCCTTAGGAATCCAGCAATGCACCTGGACCAAGTAGACCTGCCGTCTCCACTGGGATACCATACCGCTCGGTAGGCCTTCTTACACATATCATTTAATTTATTTATCATGAAATTTCCCCTTGTGGGACTAATAAAGGTATGTTATCTTATCTTAGCTGACTGGTTTTTGACAGTCAGGTTCATAAGTATTTGGATACAGACACATTTTCTAATGTTGCTTCTGTACATTACCAGAATGAATTAAAAATGAAACTACTCCAATGCAGTTGAAGTGCAGACTTTAAGTTTTAATTCAGTGGGTTGGACTAAATGAATGCATAAAAATGTGAGGGGGAAAAATTAATTTGTAAACACAATCCTATCATTTCAGAGGCTCTAAAGTAATTAGACAAATTAAATAACTGAAAATAAAATGATCATTTCTATTACTTTATTCAAAACCCTTTGTTGGCAATGACACCCTGAAGTCTTGAAGTCATGGACACCACCAGATGCTGGCATTCCTCCTTACTAAGGCTCTGCCAGGCCTTTACTGCATTGGCTTTCAGTTGCTGTTTGTTTGTGGGCCTTTCTGTCCTAAATTTAGTCTTCAACAACTGAAATGTATGCTCAATTGGGTTAAAATCCAGTGACTGACTTGGCCATTCAAGAATATTCTATTTCTTTACTTTATTAAAGTCATGGGGTGCTTGGACTGTATGTTTTGGGTCATCTTCCATCTTTATTGTTAAATGCTGCCCAATCAATGTGACTACTTTTAGCTGGACTTAAGCAGACAAGTATGTCTCTGAACACATTGAGCTGCTTCAGTCCTGTGTCACATATTCAGTAAACACTACCAGTGCCACTGGCAGCCATGCACGCCCAAACCATCACACTGCCTCTGCCATGTTTTACAGATGATGTGGTATGCTTTGGATCATGAGTCGTTCCACCCTTCTCCATACTTTTTTCTTGCCATCATTCTGTTAGAGGTTGATCTTGGTTTTATCTGTCCAAAGAATGTTTTTCCAAAATTTTGCTGGCTTTTACTAAATGTTTTTTTTTTGTTTGTTTGTTAAGTCCATTCTAACCTTTCTGTTCTTGAGGCTTATGAGTGGCTTGCACCTTGCATTGAACCCTCTGTATTAGGGCTGTTCGATATGACGATATGAAAACATCTATCATTTCATATTATACGCTATCATTTGTTCTGTGGTGTCGCAAAATAAATTTTACGTCAATATTTTTCATCGTTTTGATGGTCACTGTAGTGGCTGTATTAATTTCTTAATTTTCTTTTTTCTGTTATGTTCTCTTTGACCGCATGTTGTCTGTTCACAGTAAAATTTTCAAAATGCAAACACTAGGTCTCAAATCAATTCCAGGCCTTTTATCTGCTTAATTGGTAATGACATCATCATTTTAATATGGATACCCTAAATTAAAGCTGAGTCTGCACATCATGTCCATGATATAATTATGATTGGAATATGTTTCAGTAAACGGGCAACAAAATAAAACTTGTTAGGGTCCAAATACACACTGACCTAACCGCAGGCTTTTTCTACTCTAATTGAGTTCTCAAAGCACTTTATACAACAGATCTCATTTACCCATTCACATGCACAGATTAATACAAGCACTTTTTCTGTCCAACATTTGCACACAGTCATACTCAGATAAACTCATTGGGAGCTCTAGATTAGAGCACCTGGGGACTGAATCACCAACTTGACCAACAATCACCAAATGCTAATCTACAATATACAAAAGGTTCAGTTTTCTGTGTAATGGGTAGACAATAGTAAGATGGTCTGAGTCTACAGTTTGTTTGTTTGTTTTTAATGAACAGATAACAGAAACCTTACGGATGTATTGTAATGCATAGGTGTCTATCTGTATCTGTGTTTGAATTCATTTCAGGTTCCTCTTCCATCAGTTCCTCAAGCTCATGCTACGCGCTCACATTTTGTGAGAAAAAACAAGACCTGCAAACACTATACAAAAGATGTTGTGTGCTTGCCCTTGTCTTCAGCATCAACGTTTCTCATACCGAGAGGAGATTCACGAGCAAAACTAGCACAAGATGGCCTTATTGGGAAGATCTCCTTTACATCTGACTGGTCTGAAGCACAACTTAGAGAAGAAATAGCAGCAATCTTCAGAAGAACATTTGCACTGTCAACTGGCCAGACATTCCCTTTTGAGTATTTGAGTACAATTAGAGGATGTAAACGACTAATGAAACCAAATGTTTCTAGCAATTTTCTTTGGGGTGGTCAAGAAGTTGGCTCGATTTGTTCCACCACCTGCCTCTATATAATGGCAGGGATACAAAAACCTGCACAGGTAAACATTTTATATTGCAGTGCAGAAATATTTATTGTCTAAAAAGTGAGTCTGTTCCCTTAACATAATTTTATTAATTGTATTAATTAATATTGCAGTTTCAGCAGGTGTAAACAGTTTTTAGTGCAGCCATGTGCCTCTGTGTTACCAGTGATTTGGTGCAACTGTATTTGATTTTATGTAGAACATGCTTTCTTTTCCCTCAGGAGGAACCAGAAGAGCTGTCTGACAGTGACTTTGAAAGTCCAGTCTGCCGGAGAAGACGAGGTATGTGACGTGAATGAAAACCTAGTGAGGTTCTAAGCTCGATGACCAGTTAGATTTTGTTACTGCAGTGCGTAATAATTCCTGGGGGGTTTGTTTGATGAGAGCATCATTAATTTGTCCGATTGGGGCGATCGTGGCTCAAGAGTTGGGAGTTTGCCTTGTAATCGGAAGGTTGCCGGTTCGAGCCCCGGCTCGGACAGTCTCGGTCGTTGTGTCCTTGGGCAAGACACTTCACCTACCACCTACTGGTGTTGGCCAGAAGGGCTGATGGTGCGATATGGCAGCCTCGCCTCTGTCAGTCTGCCCCAGGGCAGCTGTGGCTACAACTGTAGCTTGCCTCCACCAGTGTGTGAATGTGTGTGTGAATGGGTGGATGATTGGGTGTGTAAAGCGCTTTGGGGTCCTTAGGGGGGACTAGTAAAAGCGCTATACAAATACAGGCCATTTACCATTTTAATGTTTACGAATTATCACAGGTGATTACAGCCAAGGAGGAATATGTGCCCAACTTTCACTTAAACTAATATAAGGATATATAAAGGCTCTGTTAACATTATGAAGCAAGTCATGCTGACCTTCTTTCCTTTGTTCAGTGCATCATGCGTTGTCTACAACACCAGGTGAAAGTGAGGCCAAGCATCAGGAAACAGAGAGCTGCATTCAAGAGAGTGAAAATGAGGGACAGGCAGAGGGACAGCAGATGTTTCCATATAATGTGGCAGAATTTGTGTAAGCTGTTGTCTAGGGGTTAAAGAAATCCTTCATTTTAGATGTTGTTTAGGATATTGTTTTGATGCAAGTTTCCAATTTGCATGTTTGGGGTTTTTTTGCTGAATGACTGCAACTTTAGGATTTACATTAAATTTTTTTTTTTTTTTTTAATGATGTAGTGTGAGAAATTCTTCAAGGCTGACATGTTTTATGATTTCTAATATCTCTTATCTATTTAGCCCTATTTTTCTAGAGGAAGATGAAGCTCTTGAAGAGGCAATTCAGCGTAGCCTCCTAGAAGAATCTGATAGACAGAGTGAAGTTCATATTTCAAGGTAAGATTTGAAAGTAACCTTTGATAATTGAATATCTTATTTGCATCTTTACTTGCATCATTTTTTTGCAGTTACACAATTACAAAGGTAATTGCAATATTATAACAAGAATATTGTAATATTTCCTATATTCACAAGTCTTCTGGTCTTCTTTTATAATATATAATAAATACATTTTTGGTTATTAGAGGCAATTCCATGTATTATATTTTCAATTTGTTTCCTTTTTGTTAAAAAAAAAATTATTGGTGAAATACAGCCAAATAAACCAAAACAAAAACGTTTCGAGTCAAATTAAAATGAACCATCTGCAGTATTTGTGTACACTGGTAAAAAAAACAAACATTTAAAGTGTTTTTCTTAAATATTTAGGTTGTAAATGCAACAACTCAACATGATTTGGAGGAAGCAGTCAGCTGCTGCGACTCATGGCGATATCAAGTTGAAGGTCTTCCACTCACAGTCACCATGGCCAATAAAGATCTGTTCGTGAAAAATGCAGCTCTATACCTTGCAGTTCTGCAACGGCAAAGCTGTTTCGATCAACTAACTGATGGCTTGTCCTACTATGGAGTGAGATTTATATTTTTTCTGTATCAATTGATCATTATTTTATAATCATTTAGAGTGAGCTACTTTTTGTATTTAAAACTGGAATTTAACCATTATCTAAACTTTTCTGTCTAGATTTTATCACTCCTGAGAGAGAACCCCAGTTTGCGTGTTCTGCTTGACCTATCGGGGGAGGACAAAGATCTGACAGCCAGTTTAATTGCTGGGGTTCTCAGGCCAAGCTATTCTGTCCTTGGGAGCAACAGAAGAGTTAGAGAGGAGCTGATGGTGGTCAAATTTCGGGAATTTCTCCAGTGTGTCGAAAGTAAGCAGAAATTCACATAATGTAGTCTGGCCATGAAACAATTCAGGACACTAAAGTAAAACTTTGTCTTTTTATGTCACATGCACACACAAAACAGGAATAAAGATGTATGATAGCTTACAACTGACAAGCAAGGCAAAGACAGAACCTCTGTATTTTTTATAAAAACATTAGCCATCATTTAGTTGTTAGCTCAAGCTTTAACTATTTTAGTGTCCCCAGGTTAACGGTGGTTTTTCTTTGTTTTTAGATAAAGAGCTGAGAGACTCACTTGGAGAAAGGACTCTTACCAAGGATGAAGAGGCATTTGTGAAGGCTTTGAGGCCTGGTCACATCTTGGCTTTTGCCACCGGGAGCAGCAAGGTTCCAGCCATAGTTTTTCAACCAGCTCCTAAAATAACATTCATTCACGATGAATGCAAACATCTCCCGATTGCACACACATGTGCAAATGAGCTTCAGCTTTTTGTGAATGAAACAACAATGGCTGATGATGATGCTTTTCATTACTGCTTCTTAGTAGCACTCCTGAATGGAGCTTTATTCAGCACCATCTAAACATGTTCCAAAAAAGTGAAATTAAAATGGTGGGTTTGTTAACTCTAATCCTGTTCATTAATTGTAGTTTCAAGTAACTTTGCTTCATACAAGACAGTTGAAATAAATTCTGACTACATTTAATGTTGAAATGTAATAATTTTCAAAGCTTCAATAGATTTATAAAAATGCTAACTCTGTATTTTCAACAACAAATCAATAAAGTCACTGGTGTCAAGGCTCGGCTGTGTGGCAGGCAGGAGGAGGACCCAAACGCAAAACTCACAGACACGGGGATGAACTCAAAATCACAGCTTTAATGCTGGAATGGCAGAACATAGGAAATACAAAACTAAACTGGGAAAAGTAAACTAACATACGCAGAGAGACACAGGGAGATCCACACAACATGAGGGACGACGTCACACTGAACAGAGGGAGACGCAGACAGAAATACACAGAGGGTTAACGAGGGAAGTGGGAACACACGGGGAACACAGGTGACACTGATAATCATAACGAGACAGGGCGGGGTGAACTGAACACTGACGGGAGAGGTGAAACAGGAAGTACAGGAGGAGAGAGAGCACGAGTAGAACACCAACGTAACAGGCAGGGGAGACATGGAATAAACACGAAAGGGGACGAGGGCTCATAAATACATAGAAGGCACACAGGGGGAAGAGAGAGCACGGGGAGAACTTAGACATAATGGGCAGGGGAAGCATGGAATAAAATACAAACATACAAGGAAACTAAGAACACTGGGCCAACATGGCCCAGGACCATGACAGTACCCCCCCCCTCAAGGGCTGGCTCCAGACAGCCCAAACACAGAAAAACAAAACCAAACAGAAAACAACCCAGGGCGGGCGGCGGGGGCCCAGGACGGAGGGCTCGGAACAGAAAACAAAAGAAGAGCACAGCAAACACCGGAGCCCAAGAAAACAACCCAAACACAAAGCAGTTCAGGGGGCCGACCATGCGGAAGGCAACGGCGGAGACGTGGAAACAGTTCAGGAGGCCGGCCGTGCGCAAGGCAACGGCGGCGACGTGGAAACAGTTCAGGAGGCCGGCCGTGCGCAAGGCAACGGCGGCGACGTGGAAACAGTCCAGGAGGCCGGCCGTGCGCAAGGCAACGGCGGCGGTGAAGGAGACGACGGAGCAGTTCAGGAGGCCGACCGCGCGGGAGGCGGCGGCGAAGATGACAGCGCTGGTCCGGGGGCCGACCGTGCGGAAGGCGACGGCGGCCACCCAGGCGATGACGGTGCAGTTCAGGGGGCCGGCCGCGCGGAAGGCAGCGGCGGCGGCTTTCCAGTGTCAGGCGTACTGGCCGAGGCCCGGTGGGCACAGGACCAGTCGAGACGGGACCAGTCAAGGCGGGACCAGGCGAAGCACAGGCTGAGGCTGCTGCGGCAGACGAAGGCTCTGAGGAGGCTGCGGCAGACGAAGGCTCTGAGGAGGCTGCGGCAGACGAAGGCTCGGAGGCCGGACCAGGCGAGAACGAAGGCTCGGAGGCCGGACCAGGCGAGGACGAAGACTCGGAGGCCGGACCAGGCGAGGACGAAGACTCGGAGGCCGGGCCAGGCGAGGACGAAGAGGCTGAGGCCGGGCCAGGCGGAGCTGCAGAGGCTGAGGCCGGGCCAGGCGGAGCTGCAGAGGCTGAGGCCGGGCCAGGCGGAGCTGCAGAGGCTGAGGCCGGGCCAGGCGGAGCTGCAGCACAGGCGGATGTAGCCGGGCCAGGCGATGACGAGGCGGTCGCAGATGGCGGCTGGACAGGCTCCTCGGGCCCTCCAGCTGATGCGGCGTGAGGCTGAACGGGCCCCTCGGACCCTCCAGCGGAGACAGGAGGCTGAACGGGCCCCTCGGACCCTCCAGCGGAGACAGGAGGCTGAACGGGCCCCTCGGACCCTCCAGCGGAGACGGGAGGCTGAACGGGCCCCTCGGACCCTCCAGCGGAGACAGGGAGGTGCTGGCCGGGCTCACTGGAACCCCCAGCGGACGAGGTAGATGGCGGCGTGGGAGCCGCGGAGTCCTGGATGAGCTCATCCGAGCTTCCAGCAGGAGCCGATGTAGAGCCAGAGAGGATTGGGACCCCGGGCTCAATGTTAAGCTGGCTAGAAAACTGCACTGCTACGGGGAACTGGGCCAAAGGTTCAGGTGCGAGCTGAGCTGCTGGACACACGGGGACCTGAGCTGCTGGACACACGGGGACCTGAGCTGCTGGACACACGGGGACCTGAGCTGCTAACGGTGGAGAAGTAAATGACTGCACAGGGGACTGAACTGATGTCTGTAGTAACGGTGGTGGTGAGAGTGGAGTAGGTGGTGGAGTTAATGACTTCACAGGGGAATGAACTAGAGGTAGTGACGGTTGTGGTGCTGGTGGTTGAGTGGGTGACTGTGCTAAAGGAGGCTGCACTGGGGACAGCAGGGCTGCAGGAGACTGCACTGGGGACACTGGAGACTGCACTGGGGACACTGGAGACTGCACTGGGGACACTGGAGACTGCACTGGGGAAAGCAGAGCTGCAGGTGACTGCGCTAGAGACTGCAGTGATGGTTGTAGTGGAGGTGTGACGGGTGGAGGAGTGGCTGAAGTGGCTGCGGGTCGGGCGGCTAGTGGCTCAGCTACAGAGCATATTAACGGCAGGGCTATGGGTTGAATGACTGACTGAGTAGCAGCCTGAGTGGCTGGGTGAAGCGACGGTTGTGGTGGAAGAGAAACAGGTGGTAGTGTTGATGACGGAACTAAGGGCGACTGAGTGGCAGACCGAACTGATGACTGAAGCGATGGTAGAGGTGAAAATGGAGCGTGTGGTGGAGTTAATGGCTGTGCTAGCGGGGACACAGGAGACGCAGCTTGTAGCTGGGCAGCTAAGAGAGCGTCAGGAGGCTGGGCAGCTGATAAACTGTTCACATTACCGTCCGTAGCACAAAACACAACCCCTGAACGAATAGTCCCACGGTTCGACACAGAAAAAGAGTCCTTATTCACCACAGTCGGCGATGTAAAAGTCCGAACGTCCGGCTGTGGGGTGGCGCGCCCGCGGCGTGATCGACGCTTCTTCCCCGCAGATAGCTCCAAAGGGCCGGGCAAAACCTCATCCGGCCGGTGAAACTGACGCGGCTGCTCCAGGGTGGCTGTTGTCTGTTGCTGCTGGGCCAAGTCTGATATTTCCCGAGTTCGCGCCGCCTCCCGGGCTTCATTCAAATTGGCCAATAAGTCCAAACATCCTCTGACCTGGCGGAGATGAGAATTTCCTTTGAGGATTGCTTCGATAGCATTTATCCCCACAATCTTTGCCCTTGTATTGGAAGTGTGGGTTATCCACTCGACTAGGCGTTGGACACGTATCAGATCGCTCTCCCCGGGTAAGTCTGCTGGGTCCATGTTGTGGTGACGTCGTACTGTCAAGGCTCGGCTGTGTGGCAGGCAGGAGGAGGACCCAAACGCAAAACTCACAGACACGGGGATGAACTCAAAATCACAGCTTTAATGCTGGAATGGCAGAACATAGGAAATACAAAACTAAACTGGGAAAAGTAAACTAACATACGCAGAGAGACACAGGGAGATCCACACAACATGAGGGACGACATCACACTGAACAGAGGGAGACGCAGACAGAAATACACAGAGGGTTAACGAGGGAAGTGGGAACACACGGGGAACACAGGTGACACTGATAATCATAACGAGACAGGGCGGGGTGAACTGAACACTGACGGGAGAGGTGAAACAGGAAGTACAGGAGGAGAGAGAGCACGAGTAGAACACCAACGTAACAGGCAGGGGAGACATGGAATAAACACGAAAGGGGACGAGGGCTCATAAATACATAGAAGGCACACAGGGGGAAGAGAGAGCACGGGGAGAACTTAGACATAATGGGCAGGGGAAGCATGGAATAAAATACAAACATACAAGGAAACTAAGAACACTGGGCCAACATGGCCCAGGACCATGACAACTGGTGTAATACAATTAATAATTTTATTAAGCTTTTTCTTTTTTTAAACAAGGAGATTTCAAAACAGTTTATGCACAGAGTATACTAAACATGCTTTGTAGAACAAGCCAGGATTACTTAGACATCTAACAGCAACATTTATTAAGACTATTGCAACTTTACAATGATTAGCACAATACTGTAGATAATCTTGTGAATTGATTTAAAGACTGACTGTTCCGTGTTGATAATTTTCACTGTTATACTGTATTACACTGTTACAGTGTGAATTTGATCTTTACTGCAATCTAAATAACTGGTTTTACCCATAAACTAAAAGTGGTTGTAGCCTTCTGAATAGCCTATGAGTCACTGTCAGTCATTAACTTTGAGTCCTTATGTGGCAGGAGGCATCACTGCTAGAGGGGAGGGGCTTCTGCAGTAGTACAAAAAACGCATTTGCTGTACAGCATTTAAGAATACTAAGTGTCATCACTCTTTAGAACATCACTGGTATCCTGTGGTTGAGATCACACATTTACAAGTTTGTTAAAAATATACTGCTGTGTTCGTTGAAACAATGTTTTACCATTATTGTTGTCTTCTTCAAAAGGGTGAATGCTTGTATATAGCTCTTGTAAATCACTGTCATTTAATGGGACAAACCTACTTTCAGAGTTTGACAAGGAGGGTATGGAGACCTCTGCTGTAGAAAGTTCTGGGTTGTGACGATGAGACACATGAGTTCCGCAGGCAAAAAGCTGGATGGGAGTTCTATTACCTTCAGTGGAAACAGAGTGATTGTTATATCCAGCTTTGAATTCCTTCAAAGTGCGGTTGATTCGTGGTAGAAACACATAATGAAGGCAAAATAGGTCTGTTGCATTTTCTAAGTCTAGGATACCAAGTGATTCCAATTCATAAAATATAGGTGCATAAATGCGGCTACAGTTGTTGTTTAAGTCTCGGTTGAAACGCTCAATCCTCTGGTTGTGCACAGAACTTCCCATTAAGACAGAGCTTTCACCCCTGCTTGCTCGCATGTCCTCCCAAATCTGAGCGTTCTCTCCTCCATGATCAGTCCTGATATGCAGGGGTCTGCCAAATTGTCCAACAGCTGCAGTAAAGAGGGCTTTCACAGTCTCAGCTCGATTATTGCTGGAGCACTGAAGAAACATCAACATCCTGCTGTATCCATCTATTGCACCATGAACAACAAACTTCCAACGAATCAGTTTGTGATTTCCATCTATGTGCCATATGAAATTTGGATGAGGCACAGAATATACTCGCCGAGCAACTGCAGTTCTTCTCCTGGATAGAACACCAGCCGAGTCCACCCTCCGCAGTGACTTTCTTACGCGCCATCTTTGAACCACTATGTTTTTGGAACGCAGATGACCCATCAGCATCACTTCTCCAACATTTGGATGTTCAGTTTTTATCTGGGACACTATCTGATCTAACTCATGGTCACTGATTACATTGAATTTTGACTCTGAGATATTATAGTCTTGCAGTAACTTATACAGAGTGGGCCTGGAGATGGAAAGGATAGATGCAGCTTCAGTAAAAGATGTTTTCAGGGAAAGAACATTTTCCAATTCCTCTTTGGAAATCTGAAGCCTTCCTTGGTAACCATCCTAGAACACGGCACAGAAAATCTCAATGAGCACAATTCTATAACAAAAGATGGGTAATTTGAGGCAATTGTACTGTGACAGATTAGCTAGAGTAATATTTTATCAATAGTTTTAAACAGAGGTGTGGACTCGAGTCACATGACTTGGACTCGAGTCAGACTCGAGTCATTAATTTTATGACTTTAGACTTGACTTGAAAAAATGTTGTAAGACTTGTGACTTGACTTGGACTTTTACACCAATGACTTGGGACTTGAATTGGACTTGAACCGGTTTACTTGAAAAGACTTGATATTTTACCCCAAATATAAAATTTAACACGCATATTATATAGAGATTGAAAATGTGACGTCATTCACGGGTAGAACCGCAAAGGATTCTGGGAACTCGTGGCAAGCGGTACTAGCGCACGCAGGCTTTCAATTGAAATCAGTCACACAGCGATAAAAAGAAACACAAAAATGTCAAGAAGCTGTTGTATTATTAACTGCAATAGCCGGTCGCATGACAGCCACGGGAAGCCGACGAGTAAAGAGATCGGTTGTTATCGGATTATGTCGTTGAAGCGAAATTGTTCGAGCCATGTTTCCAAAGTAACAAAGAGGCGACTGGATTGCAGCCATTCAAAGATCAAATATAATGTCCCAGAACACTCCAGCTCACAGGTTAGTCTGCTCCAAGCATTTACACGAAGGTCAGTGTTTTTTAGTACTTAATACGTCATTTTCATAACATAATTGGTGATATAGGTTACAAGCAAGTCTGGCGCTGAACAGAAATGGTCGCGCTATGCTCCTTTATTTATTGTGCATAAATAGTGAATTGTCCTGACACAATATTGCGTTTCGCTTCTGTTATTATGGTACAGTGACAAAAACATATGCTTTTATTCACAGGATAAAACAGTTTTTTGTATCACTAATTGTCCAGTACGATTACAGCATACAGTATTATTGTCACTGCTACATTTCTGTGATGGGTACCAGAAATTATTTCCACTACTAATTAATTACCGTTGAGCTCAAAGGTCCTATTAATAAACGGTTAACGAATGTGTATTTATGACGACGATTTGTGAGACTGGTAAACTTATGATATGTACGATGGTCTTTACTTTCTACACGGTGCATTTCAAGGTCCTGTACCCATCCGTCGGTAAACTGTACCTGGGCTTGTTGCAGTGACCGGAAGTTACTAAACTTCATGAGTGTATGCACTCACTCCAAGAACCGTATGATTATAAATATGCATATAAATATGCTACGATGAGATAGCTGACTTCATCTAACTAGCAAATGTTGTCCAGGCTACGTTGGTGATGCAGTTTTTTTTAATATGTATGATATTTTTGTCATGCGATTTTAAAGCCGGTCCTACAACCGCATCCAAGAATAACATGCAGCTTATCTCAGAACTGTCGGTGAAAATTATTCTTGGAGCTAGGTTTAATTGAGCTGCATTTTAAAGAGGTGCAATTTCACAATTTGTGTATATTTTCTAAGTTCACTATTTTGTCATGTGTTGAGAAAAACACAGATTAAAAAATTACATGGTCTAATATTTACATTTAGCATAACTGCAACATTATTTTTTCGTTTTTTTTTTTTAAAGACTCGAAAGGACTTGAAATTCAAAGTTTCAGACTTGTGACTTGACTCGGACTTTTACACCAGTGACTTGAGACTCGACTCTGACTTGCCTGACATTACTTGAGACTTGACTTGAGACTTGAGGATAAAGACTTGAGACTTACTTGAGACTTGCAAAACAATGACTTGGTCCCACCTCTGGTTTTAAAATATGAAAGTGAGCAATCAAAAGACACTTCACAGCAAAAACAGTAATAAAATATGACGTAAAACTTGTGAATGTTGTTGGTGGTGATGTGACACTGCTAGTGATGGACCCCTAAGAAGATGAAATGTATGTAGAATCAGAATCATTACTTTGACAGGATTTAATTTAAGGTGACATATTAAACCAAAGAAAAAACAGAAATCAGTCAGCTAAATGATATGTGTTAGAAGGCCTACCGAGCGGTATGGTATCCCAGTGGAGACGGCAGGTCTACTTGGTCTAGGTGCATTGCTGGATTCCTAAGGAAACATTTACATCAAGAACGACTGTTACCTACCTACCAAATAAATAAATAGAGTTGTATGATGTTCGATCTCTGTCTGCTGCCTACCAAATGAAATAATTGAGGACTAGCTAAGTAATTTAGCTTTGCTAGTTTTGCTAACACTGCTATCAACCCGTCCAAAATGCTATACAATAAACTCACCAAGTGCTGCGGCCTTTGTGAGGTCGAGGGTGCACTACCGCTGAATCGTTGGATGGCCGACAAAACGGCTCTTCCAATGTTTTCAGCTAAATCGCTGGACATGCTGGTAGGGAATAGTTGAAGCAGCTCATGGCAGTCAAAAGTGACCGTGAGAGGAGCGCAAACACAGAACCTGACCACGACCGGCACACTTTAGCGCGGGAGGTTTTCTTGAAGCTTTTATTTTGGTATTTCCGTTGACCCGTACAATAAATTTGCATATTAGCTAAATATTTAGTTTCCCGTAACATTTAGATTTAACATTTAACATTTAGATTTATATATAACATTTACATTTAACATTTAACATTTAGATTTATACATAACATTTAGATTTAACATTTAACATTTAGATTTATATATAACATTTAGATTTAACATTTAACATTTAGATTTATATATAATATTTACATTTAACATTTAGCATTTAGATTTAACATTTAACATTTAGATTTAACATTTAGCATTTAGATTTAACATTTAAAATCCGGTTTTAAATATGAAAAGTTACAAATATTTTACTAAATGTTGTAAAAAATGACTCGAAAAAACATGTTTTTGTAAGATTTAGAGCTAAATGTGGAAAAATGTTGCTGCTAATTTCGGCATGTTTCAGTTTACAAACGGCGCCCCATAGTACCCTCCATGGAGAAGGAATATATATATATATATATATATATATATATATATATGTATATATATATATATTTTTTTTTTTTTTTTTTTTTTTTTTTTTTAAACTTCATTTACCTGTTACTACCACACACCCAATCCGATTGTTGGTACTTGCTGGCTTGTGTAGCCACCAGGTAACAAAAGCTCAACACGGCCCCTAGCATCCTGGAGCACTTCTGTTGTGTTTTGGAGTTTGTACGTGCTTTGTCTCTAGGGGCCACTGTAAATATACTTTTATTTATTCAACACAAAACACTGCACACAGTGGTGAACAATCCACCCACAAATATCTGCTCTCTACTGCTGAGTCTGTCAGTCTGATCCACAACTTGTCATCTTCATTCACGATGTTTCTCAATCTTCTCTCCAGAAATGTCTGAACAGAAACAGTTGAGGAAATGACCTCAGGAGACATGTCTGTGTAGGTTCTCAGTCACACAGGTCGTGGTAGAAGGGACTGGAGTTTTTTAAGTTTAGGAAATTTTTAAAAATACTCTATTTAATTTATTAATGGCTTAATTAGTTGTATTTTCTAAAAAATTTGATGCTGTACCAGAAATCCCCCAACTTATATTAAAATGTTGATCAAAAACACTAAAGAAATGTGAATACTGTAAAAACAACCATTTAGGGGGTCAGTCATGACAAGTTTTACAGATTTTTATTTACAGCTTTATTTTTGAGACCCTTGAGACCGTTTTTTAAATGTTTCTTTGACCCTCATTTGTTCAAATGCTGATTAATAAATTGGATAAACAGAAATGGTATGCTGATCATCTGGAACTTAAAATAACTAGATAATAAGACTTTTTTTTCTGACACCTCTGCTCTGTGGTCGAGGTCTAGAATTGCAGATGTGTTTAGCAGATTAGACTGTGATAATTATAGATATAATTATAAAGTCAATAAGAAGAAAAGAAAAGAAAACTTGGAAATGAATTTACTAAAACATATTTTATTCAATTAATTTTATTTATTAATAAATCTTGAAATACTTCCTAGTCATCCATATCAGGGTACAGTATCTACAGGTCTGAATGCCTGGTCAAGGACCTCGGTCTGAGTGACCCAGGGTCGATGAGCAGTTTGGACTTGTTTATATATTTGCTGGTTTGTGGCTTGTGTCCCTGGTTTTCAGGTTTGTG
This sequence comes from Aulonocara stuartgranti, assembly GCF_965226115.1. Taxonomy (NCBI): domain Eukaryota; kingdom Metazoa; phylum Chordata; class Actinopteri; order Cichliformes; family Cichlidae; genus Aulonocara; species Aulonocara stuartgranti. The sequence continues at coordinate 30,134,752 of NC_138957.1, forward strand.
TATAGGTGTTTGTGTGTGCGTGTGTGCGTGTTCCGGAGGTTCGGTTTTCAGGCACCGTCAGGCCTGGTGGGTGTGTCTCGTTGGGAGGCTGGCCACACCTGAGGAGGATGACACACACCTGCAGCTGATCAGGATTGTCGACGGAGGTACAAAGCAGTGTGGCTGAGTTCTCCTCGACGCTGGGTTGTTGTGTAACCACCCGTCAGTGTTTTCAGCATAATCAGTGAGTGTTAGTCTGTTGATATTTAGATGTGCGCTAACAGCTGCCTCTGTGGATTTTCCAGCAGGAGTGCGGGAACGAGAAGGCAGTGAGCACGAGTATCACGGGAGCGGAGACACAGAAGGGGAATCAGGGCACACAGGGATTCTTTGTTGTGCAATTATTTACTACAATGTGTTATTAATAACTTTGTTGGTTTAGGGCACTGTGCACATAGCTGGACTCGCCATCGGGCATACCGGGCATTTGCCCGGTGGGCCGCTGGCGATTTTTTGTTTTTATGGGCCGATGGATTTTTTTTTTTTTTTTTTTTTAGGGTATATAGGGCTTTGGAGCGTGATGTCACGGGGGTGGGCGTGGAAAGGATTTTGGCCCGATCCGCCATTTTGGGGGTCTAAGTAAGGAGCGAAAGCATAGCCATGGTTCGTACTTGCTGTGTGGTCGGCTGCAATGTTCGATCTTACGACCGGCACGGGAATAAGTTTGGATTGTCTTTTTATGCTTTCCCAACCTGGAAGCAACATGAAGGAGCTCATGTATCGGATATTACCAAACGAAGGCGTCTAGCCTGGATAGCAGCCGTGAGACGAGCTGATATCAAGTTCTGTTACGTCTCCAGATATCAGTTGGTGTGCTCAAGACATTTTCATTCCGGTAAGTTCTAAATATGTTCACATCACACTTTATAGCTGAATAATATCATGGTTGGTGGTCTCAGAAGTTATAGAAATTGAAATGAGACAGGAAGGACACAAATTGGCGTTAATAATTTGCCCGATTATCAATGTGTTAATTTGCATGTACTTTACAATTACGGGCATATAATATGATAACGATATTTTAGCAGTTAAATGATAAATGTATAACATTAATTATGGTGGGGGGTGGAAAATGGCTATTTCACTGGATGCACTCCAGCTGACTTACTTTGACGACGTACTCAGAGTTTGGCGGCTTGAAAATAGCCAAATCTTGCACCCAGCCATTTGTAAATTGGATGTGTGTCAGGATGAGGTCGTGGACGAAAGAAGGAGGACCCAAACGCTGGACTCACAGGTAGGTGAAGCTTGGTGTTTTATTGTCAACGGAGTGAACAAACAGAACAGAAGTAGGAAACGGCTGGCCGGCTGGACGACTGACTGAGTGGATGAATGAAAGACTGACTGACAACTGACCGGCTGACCTGACGGAACTGAACAGAGGACAACCTAACAGCGGCGAGAACAACATCACAATAACATCAATGACACGACATTGGACTGGTTGAACTGAGGGACATAAATACACAGGCTGAGTGATGAGAGATTAGAACCTGGTGAGTACACAGCTGAACATAATGAACTAATGATAAACGGGGAGAGGACGGAACATAATGCACATGGACCAAGGCTAACACAATAAAACAGGAAGTGGAACAGGCAGAAGATAAACAGTGAACGTGAACTGAAAATACTGGGTCACCGACCCAGGAACCCTGACAATGTGCGCCTCCAGTGACTTGTAATTACGAAACTGGTTCGCTGTGTAAGCGCTTACTCCACAAACAAGATACGTGAAGCTATCGGGGTAGGACAGTGGCGGCAAGTCGTCTGGGTCTTTACTCCACTGCCGTATTTCATATGGGTCCAGATTTGCGATGCACTCTATTTTTTTCAAGTACCGCTGCTTCGCCTCTGGACGCAATCGGTCTCTATACCGTCCGTTTTCTTTTGAGCTGCTTTTAAGCATGTTTCTTGTCGTCGTCGTTCCAACACAGTGTGTTTGTTTTGATTCGTAGACCCCGAAAATGGAGCTGCGCTCCCACAATGCATTGCGGCGTGACGTCAACTCCAAAGCCCTATATAATGAAAGGTGTTGAGTTGGCCAATTGGTCATGATCGACTCTGGGCTGGACCAATTACAGCCGAGGAGGCCGGATGCACCCTCCCCCTTGTTTAGCAATCACGTGATTTTCGCGCATTGCATGCCGGGAACTCGTGGCAAAACAATCCAAGTACCGCATCAAATGCAAGCATTTGCAGCACCGCAAAACGTTCAGTCTCCGGTTCCAATACCTTCTTGTTTTTTCTTTGCCGAGTGATGAGAGATTAGAACCTGGTGAGTACACAGCTGAACATAATGAACTAATGATAAACGGGGAGAGGACGGAACATAATGCACATGGACCAAGGCTAACACAATAAAACAGGAAGTGGAACAGGCAGAAGATAAACAGTGAACGTGAACTGAAAATACTGGGTCACCGACCCAGGAACCCTGACAGTACCCCCCCTCCAAAGGCCGGCACCCGACGGCCAAAAGAGAAAGAAAAAAAACCAGAACAGGGTGGGCGGAGGGGGCCCAGGACGGAGGGACGGAGTCCACACCAAGACAGTTCAGGTGGGCGCCCCCGCGGCCCGTGGCCGAGACGAGACAGTTCAGGTGGGCGTCCACGCGGCCCGTGGCCGAGACGAGAGAGTTCAGGGGGCCGGCCGTGCGGAAGGCGACGGCGGCCACTCAGGCGAAGAGGGTCTGTGGGCCGCCCACGACGGCGATGGCGCCCGGCCAGTGGCCTAGCCAGCGGTCTAGAAAATGGCCGTTTAGCTCCAGACCCAAACGAGGCTGAAGGCTCTGAGGCTGCAGCAGACGAAGGCTCTGAGGCTGCAGCAGACGAAGGCTCTGAGGCTGCAGAAGACGAAGGCTCTGAGGCTGCAGCAGACGAAGGCTCTGAGGCTGCAGAAGACGAAGGCTCTGAGGCAGAGGCCGGGCCGGGCGTGGGTGCAGCTGAGGCAGAGGCCGGGCCGGGCGTGGGTGCAGCTGAGGCAGAGGCCGGGCCGGGCGTGGGTGCAGCTGAGGCAGAGGCCTGACCAGGCGATGCAGGCGCGGAGGCCTCTGGCCGGAGACAGGCAGGGCCAGTAGGCGCGGAGGCCCCTGGCTGAGGAGCGGCCGGGCCAGCGGGTGCGGAAACCCCTGGCTGAGAAGCAGGAAGGCTCACAGCTGGCTCTGGGTGCTGTGGCTGCAGGTCCGGGAACTGGACGGGATGGTGGACAGGTGACTGGGAAACAGAAGGCGACTGGACTACCGGGCACTGGGCGGCAGACTGGACTACAGAAGAGTGGAGGACAGGTGGAGACTGGGCTACAGGTGACTGGAGGACAGGTGGAGACTGAGCTACAGGTGACTGGAAGACAGGTGGAGACTGAGCTACAGGTGACTGGAGGACAGGTGGAGACTGAGCTACAGGTGACTGGAGGACAGGTGGAGACTGAGCTACAGGTGGCTGAACTGACTGGAGGGCAGCAGGAGACTGGACAGCAGGTGAGGGAACTGATTGGACTAAGGAGACTGACGGATAAACAGAGGCCGGTGAGGCTAATGGCTGAGCTAAAGAGTGAACTAGTGAAGGAGACAACAGTGCAGCCTGGGCTAATAAAGCTGGGGCCTGAGCAGGGGACACCTCAGCTAGCCTAACCAGTGATAGTGCGAGGGCATCAAAAGCTGGATCAGGAGGTGGATGAAGAGGTGAAGTGGCAGGTGGACCGGTTAGCTCTTCCAAGCCTCCAGGGGGGTCAAGCTGGGTTCTGGTTGCCCTCAACCTGGGCGCTGGGACGGGCACGGAAGGTGGCTGGACACCAGTCACCCCCACCTGAGAAACAGAAGCAGGTGTGGAGGCAGACCGGGTCACAGCTGCCCTCCTCCTGGGGGCTGGCACTGGTGTGGGCGTAGGCTGGGCCCCCATGCTGGTGGGAAATGGCTGAATAATGGGTGTGGAAATAACGACTGGGTGAGTGATACTGACGGGTTTATTGGGGAGTGTTCTGGTCTTCCTGCCACCGCTATTTACAGTCTTTAACTGAGCTGTCTTTGGGGAAACAGAGCAGAAAAAGTCTACCCAGTCCACATTGTCGTCCAAGAGGGACGTTCCCCATGAATCGGAGAGGCGTCTATTATTTATCTTATGTGAAGAGTCAACTGAGGAAGGTGGCAAACAGTCACTGGGACTCACCGCCGGGAGTGGCTGGAAATAGTCCATGTTACGGTGGCGTGTGTGCCGCTTTCTCCGGGTAGAGGAAGCGGGCGGGGTAAACAGATGAGCCTCTGGCACGGGAGCCTCCATTGAGCCGAGGTGGTAGGTGGAGCCGCTGTGCCATGGCGAGGTTGAAGGTCCGGTGAGTAGAACGGCTGGCGGGTGAGCGAGGAGCGGAGCAGCGGGAGAGCGAGCGGCCGAAGCTTGGCCTGTGACGCCCACTCTCCGCGGCGAATGCTCCGCTGCAGGTGAGGCAGCAGGTGGAGGACCGCGGCGTCTCCGAGGCCCGCCCAGAGCCAGACGAGTCCCCTCGAAGACGTGCTCCCTCTCTGAGAAGAGCCGCTGTTTCCACCTGAGCTTCTCCGCCCAAATGGAGAGCGCTGCGTCCTGCCGCTCGAAGAGGTCCGAGTCCGCTGGGTCCACATCGTGTCTTCGTGGCACGGGTCGTGTCATTCTGTCAGGATGAGGTCGTGGACGAAAGAAGGAGGACCCAAACGCTGGACTCACAGGTAGGTGAAGCTTGGTGTTTTATTGTCAACGGAGTGAACAAACAGAACAGAAGTAGGAAACGGCTGGCCGGCTGGACGACTGACTGAGTGGATGAATGAAAGACTGACTGACAACTGACCGGCTGACCTGACGGAACTGAACAGAGGACAACCTAACAGCGGCGAGAACAACATCACAATAACATCAATGACACGACATTGGACTGGTTGAACTGAGGGACATAAATACACAGGCTGAGTGATGAGAGATTAGAACCTGGTGAGTACACAGCTGAACATAATGAACTAATGATAAACGGGGAGAGGACGGAACATAATGCACATGGACCAAGGCTAACACAATAAAACAGGAAGTGGAACAGGCAGAAGATAAACAGTGAACGTGAACTGAAAATACTGGGTCACCGACCCAGGAACCCTGACAATGTGCGCCTCCAGTGACTTGTAATTACGAAACTGGTTCGCTGTGTAAGCGCTTACTCCACAAACAAGATACGTGAAGCTATCGGGGTAGGACAGTGGCGGCAAGTCGTCTGGGTCTTTACTCCACTGCCGTATTTCATATGGGTCCAGATTTGCAATGCACTCTATTTTTTTCAAGTACCGCTGCTTCGCCTCTGGACGCAATCGGTCTCTATACCGTCCGTTTTCTTTTGAGCTGCTTTTAAGCATGTTTCTTGTCGTCGTCGTTCCAACACAGTGTGTTTGTTTTGATTCGTAGACCCCGAAAATGGAGCTGCGCTCCCACAATGCATTGCGGCGTGACGTCAACTCCAAAGCCCTATATAATGAAAGGTGTTGAGTTGGCCAATTGGTCATGATCGACTCTGGGCTGGACCAATTACAGCCGAGGAGGCCGGATGCACCCTCCCCCTTGTTTAGCAATCACGTGATTTTCGCGCATTGCATGCCGGGAACTCGTGGCAAAACAATCCAAGTACCGCATCAAATGCAAGCATTTGCAGCACCGCAAAACGTTCAGTCTCCGGTTCCAATACCTTCTTGTTTTTTCTTTGCCGTACAAAAAAGGAATGTACAAAACAAAAGGAGAACAATGCCGGTGTTGTGCCAAAAAGTGATTGTCTGCCAAAAACTGATTTCCAATGTTTCTGTGTGTTTTTTATGTGTAATATCTTTATGTATGTTCGTAAATAGACTTCGGTGAACAGGGTTTACAAAGAGGTTATATATAGAATTAAAAAATTATCTGTTTTTCAAGTATCTTTACAACTCTGTGTTATTGTACTTACATTATAACCAATCCGCTCCTTTATCCCCACTTCAAATATTTTTATTGAACTATTGTAATATTTGCTGCCATTTCTTCTTTCCTCTTGGCCAACTTACTCTTACAAAAGACATTTTTAATGTTAATAAGATTTTTTTTAACTGCATAAATAAAGGTTATATAAAAGTCACTGCCAAAAACTGATTGCGACTTCTACCTTGTTACACGAATGTTGTTTGTGGCTCAAGATGACTTTATGTCATCCATGAGGGATGCATTTGACATATGTTTCACATATCATAGCCCAACAAGTTACTTATAGCAGTTTAAATACGAGCAATCAGTTTTTGGCAAATACCGGAAATCAGTTTTTGGCACAACACCGGTCCGTACAAAGACAGACTCGACGAAAAGACAAAGAAAAGATACGAGGAAAAAATCAAAGGAGTGAAAGGGTCAGACCCTTACGAGCACACAGAGTGGACAAAAGACGTTAGCGTGCTGCCCAACTTTCACCACGCTCATGTGACAGGTGAGACCTGGAGACTCGGGACCGCCCCTGGTGGGCGGAGCTGGTCTTTGCTCCTTTCATAAGCGCAGGTGTGGGCAATTGGGTATTCCTCTGCAAACCTGAAACTGCGAGTGCTTGGTCCGAGTTGGGCAAGTTGGTGTTTCTTAACTATGAAAGTTCCCCTAAACTTCTGTTAGAACGGTAGGTAACACAAAAATGTACCACTTGAGCTCTGGCTGTTGGCAGAGGTTTACAGTTATTTGCACCCTTGTAGGTGGGAAACATTGCTCCCGCGAGAACGGTATAGTGGACTTCATCGCCACTGACCCACATTTATTAGGGTGTGACACGAACTTGTGGACAGGTAACAAAACCCATTCAGTTGAGGAATATTCCTGTGTTTTACTGTCCAGCTAAGTGATCTCCTGCCTTTTATTTACAGAGTACCGAGCTGCTGCTTTGCCAGGTGGATTTCTGGCTGCGGGCAAAGGACCCGACACATCAGTGTGTTTTAATTTGTTTTAAACGGGTGTAAGTCGACAGACTGACTGCTGCGGCTGTCGATGGTTTTGTTTTTTTGTTTAAATCTTTTCTGTATCAGTGGGCACCATAGATATTGATTTTTTTTAGTACTTTAACCTTTTTTTTTATATATATATATATATATATATATATATATATATATATAAATAAATATTTTGTCGCAGACGGTGAAGGCGCTGCAGGGAAAACAAATCCTTTTTTGTCTCCCCGCTTTTGCATGCACAGCGGTGGGCCCGAGTGAAGACGGCACCGAAGATTTGACTTTTTTTCTATAGTGTTTTACCCATTTGGGGTCATGTGTGAGTTGCCGTCCATGTTTAACCTGTGTGCTATGTCGATTTGTTTTTAAACGGTTCCCCGCAGCGCTTGTCCTGTCTCACGGGCAATCGCACAGTTTTATCGTCTCTAATAAGGTAACGTTTTTAATTGTTTTGAGGTGCCGCTGTTACACTGTTTCTTTTATTTTGTATTAAAAATTAAACTCTTTTAAACTGACTGTGCGCCTACGGCTCTGTCCTATTTTAAATAGGTACCTACCATGGGTCACACTCAGATTTATAATTATACAGTTCTTGGAGTGAGCGCATACACTCATGAAGTTTAGTAACTTCAGGTCACTGCAACAAGCCCAGGTACAGTTTACGGACGGATGGGTACAGGACCTTGAAATGCACCGTGTAGAACGAAAGACCATCGTACGAACAAAGGTAAGTTTACCAGTCTCACAAATCGTCGTCATAAATACACATTCGTTAACCGTTTATTAATAGGACCTTTGAGCTCAACCGTAATTAATTAGTAGTGGAAATAATTTCTGGTAGCATCACAGAAATGTAGCAGTGACAATAATACTGTATGCTGTAATCGTACTGGGCAATTAGTGATACAAAACAACTGTTTTACCCTGTGAATAAAAGTATGTTTTTGTCAATGTACCATAATAACAGAAGCGAAACGCAATATTGTGTCAGGACAATTCACTATTATGCACAATAAATAAAGGAGCATAGCGCCACAATTTCTGTTCAGCACCAGACTTGCTTGTAACCAATATCACCAATTATGTTAAGAAAAATGACGTATTAATTACTACAAAACTCTGACCTTTGTGGGAATGCTTGGAGCAGACTAACATGTGAGCTGGAGTGTTCTGAGACGTTATATTTGGTATATCCAGACCATCCATCGGCTCTTACTTCGGAAACATGGCTTAAAAAATTTCTCTTCAACGACGTAATCCGATAAAAAAGAAAAACGATCTCTTTACCCGTTGGCTGTCATGCGACCGGCTATTGCAGTTAATAATACAACAGCTTCTTAACATTTTTTGGGTTTCTTTTTATCGCTGTGTAACTGAGTGCAATTGAAAGCCTGCGTGCGCTAGTACCTCTTGCCACAAGTTCCCAGAATCCTTTGCGGTTTTACCCCTGGTGGGCCGGTCTCCAGTCAAAATGCCCGGGCCGATTTTTTGTCCCAGTCCAGCCTTGACTGTGCATATTTACTTTTAGTTACCTGGTAATCCAAAAAATGGAGAAACTTCTTACATGGTTGTAAATCTGTTTGAACAAAGCTGTGGTAATTTTTTTTAACTTTATCAAATACTTTGCCAAGAACATTACTTAAGTATTATTATTATTATTATTATTATTATTATTATTATTATTATTATTTAATATGATAAAGTATTATTACTAACCCTAAAAAACCGTATGTAAAGTTCCTTTGCCTTTTAAATTTGTTGGATAGAAAATATATTTAACTCAAAATGTAATGGACCAACTCATAATTTTTTTTACCATCACAAAAGGTGCCAAGTGCTACACACACAAACAATTTTAAATAAAGAAAATAACTGAATTATTATGTTAATATACATAGATATGTATATATCTATGAGCAGCTACCTACTGAAACATTAAGCATTAAGGTATTTGAGTGTTGTTTAAATGTTTATAGCCTGGAACAGGGTTTCTAGCTCAGCTATACAGTTGGGGATGTTTTTTCTGCTACTTTTTATCTCATTCAGTGTTCATTGATACTAAAATATCAAATCAATTTTATTTCTATAGCACATTTAAATGCAACAGCATTGACCAAAATGTCTGTGAAGGTTCTCAGTCATCCAAGTCATCGTAGTCAAAGGAGCTTGCAAATAAAAAAGACGCTTTTCTTTTTCTTTGCAAGCTCCTTTGACAGCATTGACCAAAGTTCTTCACAATTAGTTAAGAACATGAGAAAACAATCGAAAAACAAATACAGATAATTGAGATGAGGCAATGACAATGTGTAACATAAAAACAAAACAAACGTAACAAAAAAAGTCTGATGGTACTCAAAGTGAATTTGAATTAAAAGCCAACGTAAAAAAGTGAGTTTTAAGACACGATTTGAAAGACTGAAAGACTCTGAAGTACGAATATCATCTGGCAAGTTATTCCAGAGTCTAGGCGCTGCAACTGCGAAGGCCTGATCTCCTCTGTGATTCAATCGAGACCTCGGTTGTACTAAGAGCATCTGGCGAGACGATCTCAGTGCTCATTTGGAGTTATACGTGTTGAGGAGTTTGCTTAAATAACTGAGTGCCATACCAAGAATCTTAAAATCTCATCAAATCTCAAAAATTTGCAAAAACTGGAGTGATTTGTTCATATGTTCTAGCACCTGTTAAAAGATGTGCAGAATTGCAGTAATCCAGTCTAGAAAGGATGAAGCCATGAATAAGTTTTTCTTTATGCTTTGCTTTTGTTTAAGCTTTGCTTGGATTTTTCCTAATGGCTCAAAGACCACTAACTCAGCTAAAAGTTAGTAAAATTTAACTGAGAACTTCACAAGGAAGCTAAAAACAGACACTGTACTTCCTCGTCAGCAATACGCCTGCGGAGTATGAAGTAGATACACAAAGACAATGCACAAACACACACATACAAATAAGGAGATGACGGACTTCAGAGCCACTTCCTCACTTTGACTCTTCAGTAAAAAGGCAAATCTTGTCTTCAGTTTGTTTCTCTCAGCAATTAACAAACACAACAACAACAGTGAGAGACATAATAAGCATTCTCATAATGGACGCTGACTGGACTCATAGGTCATACTCATGTTTATTTCTGCTCTTTACCTACCAGGCAGCTCTACTGTGGCAAATCACACTTAAGGTCTTAACTTCAGAGTAACAGCGTCTGCAACAAAAACACAAAACTAGATTGCAGACTGGTGTGGTTTGAATACTCATGGCTGCTGGTAAAATGTGTGTTTATAACTTCACTATATTCACATTAAACTAAAATGCAGCAAACAAAATAAAAGGATTTTATAAGGTTTTTCTTACAAAACTTTTCTCTCATAGACACACAAACAGAAAAGATTACAGTCTCCATTTACCTTTCTGTCTCCTTTGGTAAAGTTCACACCAGAGCAAAGTTCTGCAGACATTCAGACATTTTACAGCTTTGTCAGCATCACTGACAATAGACAACACTGAAAAATGAGGAGGGCTTATAAACTGCCTCACTTCCTCAGAATCTGACTTTTTTTAAACTATGGGTAATTCACTTCCCTTTCTGCGCTGAGAAAAAAAACACAACATGCATTCAGACTGAACTAGTAAGAAGAACAAAAAAAAAAAAAACCCCACACCACTAATCAACCAGAGGGACTGTTTTTTTCTTCAGTTATGTGTGTTGCAAAATATGTTGTATGAAAGCATTTATATGGCCTCAATTTGTGGTGACAAATATTTTGTTCTTGTAACCTTGTAAACAAAAATATCAGATTTTTTTTTTTTTTTTTTTTTAGGTCTGTTTACGAATACAACTTGTTTGTTATTCTGGCCTTTGTTCACCCCGGAGTTAAAACTTTCAGTTTAGTCACAATAAATTCACCTTGACTCATAAATTGACTTCTGGGTTTGGCTTTGAGGACCCTGGCGGGGTCACTTTCCTTTTAACCCTTATGTTGCATTCCTGTACCCCTAGACTGGAACGTAACATAAAGTAATGGATAATTGCTATGGATCTGTAAAACTTGGCCATAAATAACATGAAAGGAAGATGTAGAAGTGAGATCAAAGGTCAAATGTGACGCGATATTTGGATTCAAACTATTTACAATCCCTATGTACCAACATTATTTCCTAAATTTTGCCAATAAACATAAAGGCAGTATATTTTTAAGCATAGTTGTAAAGATAAAAGACGTTTTATGAAAGTTTGACATTATTTGACCTTGAAGAAGACTCCAGAGGTCGAAAGTAATCTGATATTTAGAATCCCCATGTATCATTCACAGTATCCCAATATGCTGTCAATACAAACATTGCACTTGCATTCACACACATGCAAAAGCACAATCTCCTTGCTGGAGAAAAAATATCAAATCTGAAATTGATATTCTTACTTACCATATACTATAGGACATGGAAGACACCACCTTTTTTTAGACATTTCCCTACAAATATTTACACACTTGTAGGGTGCACTGTGCTGCATTTTTAAGAGTTTATTACAATACAGTTTTTCTGTACTGCAAAAACACATTTCCTAAAATGTCATCTCTTTATGTCAAAACACTAAACACAAAGTGTAACATTCAAGCTACACTCACATAACCTTTAACACGTCTTGCAAAACCAAACATTTGACCCAAAATTATTTGAACTTTACTCAAAACCAACCACTAGTGCCAAAAGCCACACAAAACCAGCCAATGTGCAAACACAACTTGGCAACGATTACACACTACAAAAATAAATACAAAACACTGTGAAATAGCTGGAAAATAATATTTATCTATTCATTCATTTATTCTTGTTCTCACATTTTACAGTTTTTCACGATTGCTAAGACACATTCCTGGAAAGCTGCTCTCCTGTTCCCCAAACTGTGAACACAAAACCCAATTTCCAAGCTACATTCACAAATCCTCTGATTCTTCTTGCAAAACCAAACTTTTACCTCAAAACAGTTCAATCTGTGCTCAAAACTGAACTATGCCATCAAATTATGCCTCAAGTCAATCTAAATTAAATACTGAGTAGTCACTAAACACTACATAGATAAAAGGAAAACAATGCTCAGGACATGAAGCGGTAGAAATAAATGTTTATTTAGGCTAAATGCATGTTGCAAAAGAAAATACCTGGGCATTTCTTACACTTGTACATAGAAAAGAGAATTTGCCAAAAAACAAAAAACAGAAATCCTGTGCATTTACATGTAGCACTTGTACGTAGAAATAAAGCACACAAGTATAAAAATGAAGTACAAAGTACAACTCTTTGACTCAATCAGAGTTGTGTTCAAAGGGCATTCAGTACAGCTGTTTCATGCGCAGTCTGTTGCACTTGAGGACACGGTCTACAGTAGAGAAGCTGACACTGTCGATACCCTCAAAATGAAGATGGTCATCAATGAGCCTCAGCTGAATTTCACACAGTTTAATAGTGTTGTTCTTACGGACCATATCGACAATTAGGGTCTCTTGGTGTGGGGAGAACATAGATGTCCTACCACCCCCATGTGGCAGTCTTTCAATTCTACAAAAGAGAAAATGCACTTACAAAAATACATACATGGAATATGCCTACAAACAGTCAGACTAACCCTCCATTACAGTACCTCAGTACACTGGCATAGTGATGTACTAAAACATGTTTACTGTGGTACAGTATATAGTACAGTCATTGTACATATGTAATTGTTGTCAACATTTACATAATATGATGTCAAAAAAGGTAACTACCTGTTCTCTTCTCCAAATCTTCAGATTATGGTGGACACGGTGAATCTACTGATGTTTGGTTGTACCCTTAGTCCAGCCTCCTTCATTGTCATACCATGGACAAGATCATGGTTAATCACAGTAGCTCTGATTTCATCTGATTTTACTGTTCTTTCTCCTCTCTGACCACCTCGACCACCTTGACCTGCTCAGCCTCCTCTCACACGTACTCCTCTTCTTGGATTTCTATCCATTGTAGTGCCTCACAAACCAGTGCTCTGGCTTATATGTACCCTCACATCATTGGCCACAAGTGTGATAAACACACACAAAACCTTCGACTTGTCTTTCAAAACCAAACACTTGATCCAAAACTATTTTACAGTTTTCTGAATTGCTAAAACACTAAATCCCATTGTAAAAACTAAACTGTCAACTATGAAAACTCTTTCATCAAAAAACATTAGTTTCATGGAAATGTTTCTTTCTTAACAACACTTGTTTATTTCTAACATTCTCAAACATCTCAAAGCATGAGCTGAATATTCCTGCTCTCCAGTGTCCGTTTGTGTGGAAACATGAGAAAAAATGTAAACAATCAACACTGAAATTCAATTCAATTTATTTATACAGCACCAAATCACAACAAATAGTCGCCTCAAGGTGCTTTATATTATAAGTTACACACTTCAAGAATATATACAGAGAAAAGCACAACAATCATATGACCCCCTATGAGCAAGCACTTTGGCGACAGTGGGAAGGAAAAACTCCCTTTTAACAGGAAGAAACCTCCAGCAGAACCAGACTCGGGGCGGGGCGGGACCATCTGCTGCGACCGGTTGGGGTGGGAGAAGGAAGACAAGACAAAATATGTTGTGTTGCTGTTGAAGACTGAGACTGAGACTCCTCCTGTCAGAATAACTGCTTTTATTATAACTGAAACAAGGTTTCTTTATTTATTGTTGAAATGTCTGACCCTGTGGTACATTGTGCTGATCTCTTGCATACAAATGCAACAACAGTTTTATGAGTTGTATCACATTTGCAGGCGGTTAAAAGGAAGATAAAAATAAAATGTATTAAAGCAGAACAAAATGAGGAACTGCCCATGAGATGAGGTGATATTTTAGGGCCTTGTTAAAATAGTTGTTTCACAAATTTGGCACAACCTAAAGTTTTCTCAACAATCAAGCCTTTTACACAGTCCTGAACCATCCACCCACAAATATCTGCCCTCTACTGCTGAATCTGTCAGTCTGATCCACAACTTGTCATCTTCATTCATGATGTTTCTCATTCTTCTCTCCAGAAATGTCTGAACAGAAACCGTTGAGGAAATGACCTCACTGGAAATATCTGTGTAGGTTCTGAGTCACACAGGTCGTGGTAGAAGCAAGCTTAGTTTAGGAAGTTTAGGTTAAATTTAGGACATTTTTTAAACTCCAGTCTCTTTCTTCCCGAGCTCCTTGTTGAATTTTTCTGTGCTGAGATGATGAAACATAACAATGTGATTCAATGCATAAGAACATGAACCCTCATGCTGGTTCATGTTCGGCTCAACATTTAGCTCTACATTAATCTCTGCTTTATTAGAAGTTCAGTAAGATTCTTGTTACAGAAACTTAACAAAATAAAAATAACAAAACTCTTTCAAATTATGTAAAAATGCTCTATTTAATTTATCAATGACTTAATAAGTTGTATTTTCTAATAAATTTGGTGCTATAACAGAAATTCCCCAACTTATATTAAAATGTTGATCAAAAACACTAAAGAAATGTGAATACTGTACAAGTTTACAGTTTTTTATTTACAGCTTTATTTTTGAGACCTTCCAATTGTTTTAATGTTTCTTTGTCTCTCATGTGTTCAAATGCTGATGAATTTAATAAACAAAGATTTTGTTAATTACAACATAATAAAACAAAAAGATCTTAGAACAGCATCGGAAAAAAGTGATACGATGATCAGCTGAAACTTAAAATAAATAAATAATGAGACATTTTTGCTGTCCTCTCTTCTCTATGGTCGAGGTTTAGAATTACAGATGTGTTCAACAGATTAGACAGTGGGTTTTTTGCCACTATTTGAATTATCAAATAATTTATTAGTAATAATTAATTTATTAATGTATAAATGAATAAAAGACAATCAAAGTAATTTCAAAGTAAAGAAGTATAATAAATGTATAATAAACTAAAGTGATTTGGAAATTCATTCATTTATCTTTATTCATTATCCAGTCATCTGTATAAAGGTACAGTATCTACAGGTCTGAATGTCTAGGATACTATGGGCAGAACTTTGTGCCAGACCTGGAAGTGCCCTCTTGTGGTGTAACTTAGGATCGCACTCCACTTAAAATTAAAAATGCACTTGAAATCTTAAACTCAAGATCCTTCTTTAACAATTGATCAATTGATTAATATCTATTAATAATATGTAATGATATCTAATGATTTATAATTTATTGCTGATTTTGCTTCAGATCCTGGATGCCCCCCTCCCCCCGCAAAAAAAAGCGGGTTAACACAAGAAGCCGACAGGATTTTACAACAACAGCAAATGTTCTGTTGCTCATTTAATTACTTGTCATTCAAACACACATTTGAAAAAAAAAACAACAACAGCAGTACCACACTGTCAGAGGTTTTTCAGGAGTCACAGATGTGAGAGTTAAGAAATGTGTATCATTTACCACATTTACAAACAGCTTCTCACACTGAAAACTCTGAGAACCACAGCCTCCTTTTCTTGTACTGGATGAATCGATGTTAAATGTTGCATTCCTATTTTTAATAACACTGACGTGAATTACTTATTCCATTGTAACACTTCACGTCTTTCTTTCTTCGTTTCTTTTTCCTGTAAAAGTGATAATAAATAATTCATAGGTTCTTCTGTTATATGATGTACTCATTGATTCAGTATCCAAAATACTTTTTAACTTTCTAGATGGCTTTAAGTTTACAAAACAGGATAATTTATTATTTTATTATAAAAATTAATGAATTTCATAGGTGCTCCCACATTTCTTGTTCGTGTTAATCGCTTCAAAATTAAAAAGTATCAGATGCAAAATATTACTCATGTTGATTTTACTGTGTTCATTTTGTTTCTGTTTGTGGCATTATTTTAAAAATTGCATCACTTCATCCTAGTGTTTCATATGTGAATTTCAGTCACATACTTTTTTAAACTGTCCTTTTACTGCTGCTTTCTCACAAATACTTCTGTGAGGCTTTGAGCAAAATGCATCAAACCAACACTTCAGATTATCAGCTCCACCTTGATCTCCCATCCTCACACAGTCCTCTCCATCAGGATGTTCACCTTTGTCCCCTGTCCAATTGTCTGGCTCACCTTTGCTCCAAAACGTCAAACTAAGAGTTGAAGAACAAAAATAATTGGTTTAGTAAAAACTGATAACTTTAATTCTGGAAATGAATAAAATATATTTTCACAACAAACAAACCTTTGATCCAGTGGTGATCTGTCCACCCACACCCATCTGCCCTCTACTGCTGAGTCTGTCAGTCCGATCCAGAACTTGTCCTCAGCTTCAGTCATTAAATCTCTCAGTCTTCTCTCCAGGAGCCTCTGATCATGAAAAGAAGATGAAAATGACTTTGTTAGTCTTTTCTGTGCTGAGAAGGTGAAACATAAAGATGTGATATAACATGTAAGAACATGAACCTGCAGCAGTGTTTCATACCTGCTCCTCTATGCTGTCTATCTTAACCAGGTCTCCTCTTTTAGCTCTACATTCATCTCTGCTCTGTTCCCAGGATGATTTACTGATGGAGAAGTAATAGCACTTTCCTCCATGTAGCTCCCAACCTTCTTCACATTTATAACAAGGATCATCTTTGAAGAGATTACAGCAACGATTTCAGTCAGGTGGAAGAAATCACTGTTCATGTTTGTGTGAACTTAGCTTGAAGTTTGTGTCTCAGAGACAAAATCCATAACTTACCTATTACTTTAGGTGCTGGACAGGTCGGCTGCACCGTGCTGCATGGTTTTATCTTAGAGAGAGTCTCTGTTAGAATAAAGAATAAAACAGTCATCAGTCATTCATCATCTATTTTTATCTAAAGTTTGAATTAAAAACAAATAATCATTTACATGAAGTAAAAAAGGCCCAGTGAGCTGTGTGTCATGAGTTTGATTTAGACTGAAGGTTAGAAACAATCAGCTGTATATGCTTACCTGTCAGATTTCTTTCACACTTCATTTTGTGATGTTTCAGGTTTTCGAGCTGTTTGTTCGTTCTAATTTTGTCAAATGCTGATTAAAAAAGAACAAACAAACCAGTCAGTCAGTGAGGTTTGTTTACACTGAAAGGATTTTTGTAGCTTTGTGTTTTCAGTGTTTCTTTAGTTCTCATGTTTTCAACTGCTGATTTAAAAATGAGAGAAACAAACAGATTTTTCAGAAAACAAGAAAAAGTTGGACACATCTTTAATTTGCTGCAACATGATTAAAACGGAGCCAGTGTGTCCAATCTGCAGTGTTTTACACCTTCACTGTAATTATTTTTCTCATTTGATTTACAGAAAATCAGATTATTGATTTTTTTTAAGTTAAGTAAGACGAAGGAAACCACACAAACTGACAGAGACGATAAATAACGATGAGAGCAGCTGCCAGCAGGATACAGAGAACCACCAGTGCCACTCTCTCTGTGGTGACCTTTGACCCTCTGTTTGATTTTGCATGCCGAGAGTCAGGAGCTTCACCTGATGAACGTTTAGAGGAGACACAATGTGAGAGTTCAGAAAAATGTGTATTTATCAGTTACAACAGTTTAAACAGTTTGTCATGCTACAATATTTTAGTACTATTAAAGTACACTGAACTGTAGTGAGTGTCAATACAAGAACATTAAAGATGATTTAGATGCTTTGAACAGGAAACACTTGAGTTAAAACATGTTAACATGTCACACATCCTTTTGGTCAGTTCCTGTTTTTGTTTTTGCTCTTCACATCTTCATTTTGCTTTTAAACATTCTTTCTTCATCAATTACTTTTGACTGTTACATTTCTGATTTATGCAATAAATAAAGAAAGATAATTGATATGATTAGACAATGAATGTGGGCTCTACATATTTTTAAGTCATATACATATAATGTTGTTCTGTTCCAGCACAAACATCATAACTTTAATCAAAAGTCTGATGATGATCACTCAGATGTGACTGAAGCTCCGTCACCTTCCTGTTGTTTTACCACCACATTAATGTTCTTACCGTCTATGAAGCTCTGCGGACGACTCATCATGCTGAAACTTCAAGATCCTGACTTCAGACGTAATCCAACAGTCTCTCAATCACAAAACACAACAAAATGTTGAAATTATGTTTCCTTTATTATTTATCATAGATTCAATTCTTTATACATTTAACAGAAACTAAATGTAGCTAAGCTTTGATGCTCAATTTAATTGCTTCCTTACTCACTGTGGCTTCTGTTTTACAGCTTAAAAATCCCTGTTGGCCTGTTCCTAAAGAGGAGGGAGGAGGCTTCATCTACAGTCTGGCTCCACCTGTCAGAATAACTGCTGTTTGTATAACTGAAGGAAGGTTTCTTTTTTATTATTGAAATGTCTGTCCCTGTGGTACATTGTGCTGATCTCTTGCATACAAATGCAACAACAATTTTATGAGTTGCATTGACCTCAGGAGACATGTCTATGTAGGTTCTCAGTCACACAGGTCGTGGTAGAAGCGACTGGAGGTTTTTAAGTTTAGGAAATTTTTAATTTTTAAAAATACTCTATTTAATTTATTAATGGCTTATGTAGTTGTATTTTCTAATAAATTTGATGCTGTACCAGAAATCCCCCAACTTATATTAAAATGTTGATCAAAAACACTAAAGAAATGTGAATACTGTCAAAACAACCATTTAGGGGGTCAGTCATGACAAGTTTTACAGATTTTTATTTACAGCTTTATTTTTGAGACCCTTGTGTGTGTGTGTGTGTGTGTGTGTGTGTGTGTGTGTGTGTGTGTGTGTGTGTGTGTGTGTGTGTGTTAGTCCCCATAGGGAAATAGTTCCTCTGCATTTAACCCATTCACCCAGTGAAGCAGTGGGCAGCCACCAATGCAGTGTAGGGACGGTACCTTGCTCAGGGGTACCTCAGTGTTAGATTTGTATTGTTGATTGTCATTTATGCTTAGAAATATTTACTTATATATGCTTAGAGTTTTGTAATTAGTTGTAGATTGGTAGAGGTTTTGATCCTTGATAGTCTGCAAACTTTGTGTGTATTAGACAGCACTTTGGGAGCATGAGAGGTCATACCGTGTCTTATTGTTTTATGGTAGGATTAACGTAGCTACGTCTGTTCTAGTCTAGGTGCTCTTTGTTTAGATGAACTGCAGGACTTCCTCACCGTGTTATCTAGGATGAACCATCTAGGGTGAGGGGGAGGCTACCCTCTTCCTGACCAAGGATGTTTGACCCTTTGATCAGCAGTCCCCACACACACACACACACACACACACACACACACACACACACACACACAGGCCACAGGCAAGGTACTCTTTGTTTGTATGTAGACGTCGTATGTTAATGAACCTATGCATATTCATGTAACCTCAATAAAAGGACAGTGTATGGGAGAACGGACGAGACCAACTGGAGTCAAGCGGTTGTCCGGTTCTCTCCCGTGCACGAGTAACATGAAGAAGTTTGCCTACTTGCGTCTTGCTTGCAGTGTAATTATATTGTCTTAACGTTCCAGCGAATAGGTTTATGCTACAAACCTAACATTAATTGGTCCTTCGATGCCAGAGCCCTGGAATCGCATTCACCGAGGGGAGGAGGGACACGCTGAAAGACTGACGTCAGCCAGGAAGTTCCTGTGGATTCGCTGTATGTCTTTTCTCCTCGATGAATGGCGATTGGCGGGATTCGAGGCTGATATTACACGCTAAGCAACACCGAGTAAGTTTAGAGTCCAACTCTATAACTGTACGTCTTCGCCGCTCAGTGGGGCGTTGTCCGTGGCCGCTTAGTGGGGCTAAAATTCGCCGTCTAAGTGGGGCGATGTACAAAGCCGCTCAGTGGGGTTTTTTGTACAGAAGCATTAAGTCGCAGAGTTGCGCAGTTCGAACTTTTTTTGGTTCGCCGTCTTAGTGGGGCGAAATACAGACCGCTGTGTGGGGTACTGTAGTGAGTTCTCCACCGCTCAGTGGGGTGTTGAGAAGTTCCGCGGGGTCCAGATTGTGCTGGACAGTAGGCCTATTTTGTGTTGTTGTCATTGTCGTCGTCGTTGTTGTTGTTGTTGTGTGTGCGGAGCAGAACATGTGGTCTGTGACACCGACTGTTGTTGTTATCATGGGTTTCTAAGCAACCAAGAGTGAGTCGGAGGGAGACAGACGTTTGTGCTGGACTTTGCTCCTGGCAGCACAAAGTATTTATGTAAAAAAGAGAGAGAGCGACGGCTCCACAGCTGCGCGGGTTCACGCGAGCGCGGTCACGCGGACCTGAGCCGTGCGGTTAATCGCAGGCTTATAAATGGAAGAGATTCAAATGTTAGAAGTTTTCAGAAAACACACCAGCCTTGGAGAGCTGTGGAGAAGGCCAGCCCACATCAGCAGCACTTAAGATATGCTCTGGTGAATGGCTTTCCCCCCACCCCTTGCTGATACAATGTTTATTCTTTAGCTTGCCCTGATCGACAGCAGCCTGTGTGCCAGACCATAGATTTAATTGAGGTGGATAGTTGTTAAAAGTAATCTACATTAAGCTTGTGGTTGCTTAAATTCAGTACAATGACATGTGAGGTGAAGGGATATAGATAAATATTTAAACTCATGAAGTGCATAGAGGCACTTGACCTGTGTGGAAGACTGTCGTCTTATTATGAGCCATTGTTGAGATATAGAGCACATCTGTGAAAACAACTAATATGCTCAACCCTGTATGAAACATCTAAAAATACATGATGGAGAAGCTGTGTTGAATATGTAAGTGTAAGACTTTGCCACTGTGGGCAGAGCATGCAACTACTGTGTGATGTCGCGTTGCAGTTTTGTTTTTGTTTTTTGAGCTGATGAGCAAACTACACATTATCAGATCAAGAGCTGTCTGAGAACTACTCAAAGAGAGGGAAACAGAGAGTGTGCAGCGTTTCCATGAGCAGTTTTTCTGCTCCTTGACTCGTGTGTGTGTGTAGCATCAGCATCATGTTTTTGTTTATTTGTTTTGTTGGATTAAAAATAATTAAATAAACTGGTGATCATGCTTATGGATCACCATGGCACATATCTCCAGCCATATGATTTATTTATGCAGATGAAAAAGTGAGTGTGAATGTGTCTGACATCACAGTGTTTTTGTGCACTGTGCAAAAGTGATTGCCTCTGATTGTGAGTGAGAGCGGTGATTTTGCAGACCACCAGCTATTGTGAAGAAAAAAAAAAGAGTGAAAAAGAGACAAATTACATTGTAGACGAAGAGAAATAATCATAGGAAAAAGGTTTTGTGTTGATCAGCCGAAAAACAACTACAATGTCATTTTCTGCTTTTAAGAAAGGATTGTTCACACAAACACAGACAGAGAGAGAGAGAGAGAGAGATGTGTGTTGATTAAGCAGTGATGATAATAATGAACATGTTTTAGTTTGTCACTTTCAGGTGAAAAGCAGACCTGAATCAATTTTCCACATGCAGCGGTCGGAAGAAAGTTATAGTTTAACATCATTGGAAACATGCAGGCCAAGTTTCTGGCTGACTTATTTACAGTGCCATGTGTTTCTCAACCTCACAAGCGAGCTCACTCCTCCCTGAAGATAAGGAATGCAGCTCCATGATAAAGAGACAGCAGCAAGTCCTGAGCACAAAAAGTCCCAGCAAAGCAGCAGCAATGTGGACAAACAGCAGCAGAAGAAAGCAAACCCATCTTCCTGTCTGATTGGATGAATTCCACGGAGGGGCGAGCAAGATGGCGGTGGCAGCATGTTGAAATGCTCAAAAAGGACTGAGTGACTCGGGCAAGCCACATGCAGCTAGCATGCTGGCTAGCGACATGAAAGAAATGGACCCTTCATGATGCGTTCAACGTGCCAGCGCTGTGGTGGGAAAGGCTCCATCATAAACACGCCCTGCGCCCTGCACCGAGGTTCAGGCCAAGAAGAAGAAGACGATGACTTCCAAGCCCAAGAAGGTCGGCCTCAGCGTGGGCGAGCTGATTGTGAAAGCCGTGGTCGCTTCCAAGGAGCGCAACGGCCTGTCTGTGGCCGCCCTCAAGAAGGCTCTGGCTGCCGGAGGCTACGATGTGGACAAGAACAAGGCCCGTGTCAAGACCGCCATCAAGAGCCTGGTGGCGAAGGGCACTCTGGTGCAGACCAAGGGCACCAGGACCTCCGGATCCTTCAAGATGAACAAGGCTACTGAGAGCAAAGCCAAGAAGCCCGCCGCGGCCAAAGCCAAGAAATCGGCAGCAGCTGCTAAGAAGTCGCCCAAGAAGGCAGCAGCAGCACTTCAGCTACTAGACAGGACAAAGCTGAAGGAGAACTGCCGGGACTGTTGAAGAGGGAGAGGACAACAGAGTGAGAGGACAACAGAGTGAGAAGACTAGGTGAGAACACATAGGAATTATTTAATGTGGGAAATCAAAATTTGGGTTAGCAAACCTGGGGAAAAGAAAACTGACTGCTTAAGTTGGAAAATTGAGACGGAGTCTGAAACATTGCGAAAATAGAAACATATACAAAATCACACACACACAAGCAGAACATGCATTAACCCTACTAACAATTCCAAACACAAAATGACTCATGAAGACTCATAGCACATTAGTTAAGAAATGATTAAATAATAGCAGAGAAATGTGTAGGAAAGGCAGCTTTAAGAACATGCTCTGCTGGAGATGCAGCTCCACAGACATGCATTAGACCTGCTTAATAACACAAACCCATGCAATGAAAATTAGCTTGTTATCTTTCATCAGTGTTACAATAGTGTCAATTTAGCAGACACTTGTTATCAAATACTGAATTTATCCTAAAGGAAAAAAATTGACTCTACAAGTTGCAGGACAACAATTTAACTTTTGTGGAAAAAAAAAAAAGATCCTGGTTTGACCAACCAGTGATCAGACAATAAATTTAGTGTTAAAATGGTAAATTGGGAGAAGCTTCCTGCTTGATTGAGGCAGCATAAGTAATTTACTGTATGAGGGAAATTGTCTTTTGTGATACTATTTTGAACATGCTTTTCTGTCGTCCTGTCAACTTAGTGGGTTAATAGCTGATATGCAAATTAGTTGATCGGTTTTAGATTAATGAAAGGTGACTGAATTCTAGCACGAGTGAATGAGATGTGTTGGAGTTTGTTGTGTGTTGAGTAGAGACTCTAAAACACTGAGTTTCCTGCTTTGATGTGCGAGTGAATCCTGTATTTAGATACACAACTCTGAATACGTCAGAACAGACTGTTTTGTGAAGTGCATGACAGCATGTCACATGTTTTATGATGAAGGGAAAAAGGAAAAATTGAATAAAATAGATCTGTGGCTTAAATGAGTGAAGAGCACAGACCGGGTGATTAAACTCATAGCTAATATGACATTAGGGTTATGTTGTGTGTTGTGCAGCTGATGGTTGATTTGGAGTGAATCTAGCTGATGATTTTTCTTTTGTTGTGAAGTTGAGCCTGCCGATTAGTATGATGGTATGATAAACCATGCTAATGGTATGATTTACCCTCCTGAGATGAGGAGCTTGTGTCATGACTTAACAAGGCCTTTTTATTTTGATACTTTCACAGTGCACTGAGAGTTTGGTTTGATAATCTCTGTTATTTTTTATTTTTCATTTTTGAACAAGCACTGATTTTTGCTTGTGAATTTCTTTTCTTTGAGCAGATCTGCAAGTCGGGAATTAAAAGCGTTACACGTCGTCAAGAAAATTGTTGCAAGTGAGTTTCTCCACATTTAAAATGGGTTCAGGAGAAAGCCACTTATTTGGGACAATTAG
Organism: Aulonocara stuartgranti; assembly: GCF_965226115.1. Taxonomy (NCBI): domain Eukaryota; kingdom Metazoa; phylum Chordata; class Actinopteri; order Cichliformes; family Cichlidae; genus Aulonocara; species Aulonocara stuartgranti. The sequence continues at coordinate 30,158,488 of NC_138957.1, forward strand.
GAAATGAGAGTCCCCCCAAAAAGGATTCAACGAGGAAATCCAGTCTAAATTATTTTTCTTTTTGAAATAACGTCGTTTTGCTGAGCGTGGAAACGAATGCGATGATAATTTCCACAATTAGCAAAAGAAGGAACCACTGAGTGAATGAGTAAGAATTTTAAAATAACTGACTGACTGACTGAACATGATTGTGTGAAGCTAACCCCCACCTGACAAAGGTGCAGATGAACCCATGTGTTTCCTTTTACAGGAGCAGAAAGATGACAGCAACACTCGAGGTTGCATGATGATTTAACCTTTTAAATGCCATTTTCTGTGTCTGTGCATTTATCAGGTGTGTTATTCATAGGCTTGAGTTGCTCACAGAGATATCTGTGACAAAGTATGCATACGCCTGCGCAAGCGCTAATATTTGCATTTTCTTTTCTTACAGCGTGCCAGTTCTTCATGTGAATTGATGATGCGATTTATACCAGGACAACTGGTTGATGTTTTTTCCTACTACAGGATTTCTGGGTTTATGTGTGAGGAAAACTGTGTTTACAGGTTATGAGTGGTGATGCTGTTGCATTGTGTTGATGGGAAAATGTGAAGGTTACTTTGATAATGTGAATAACCTGTGTGAAATTTCCTGTGTTGAGAACTGGTGTTACTTCTTTCCACAGCTAGGGTTGACTTTATGGTGTTTTTATGGCACCTCTGGAACCTGTTGACCTGTGTCTGACCTCTGTCTGACTACAGTCAATGTGTATTGCTAATGTTAATTTCTTTGAGAATGCTGTGGACGGTTCAGCTGAAACGGACAAGTGACATGAGTAAAACAAATAAGAGATACAGTGTTTCTGGGATAGTTTGATATGGGCTCATTAGCTGGCCACTTTTGAGCCCATAGTAATATATAAGTGGAGTGACTTTGCTTAAGAGCAGTCACCGATTACATTAATGTTGCCTGAGTACATGGGATGATCCATGTCTGAGGCGACTTATGAAAATAATTGTAGTTTACTGATTTGAGAAAACCTGCACATGACACTTGTCTTGCTGATGTTGAATGCTTCTTGTCCTTATGATACAATTGTTTACAGGTATGGAGTTTGATTTTACTTCCAGATTTTGTTTTCCAGGCCATGATGGTGTGTATGCAGGCTCCTGGGAGAGCCAGGTGTTAAGCAAACTTAATATGCAAAGCGCACTAACATTTTCATTGCAGGATTATAGGTCCAGGGTGGTGCTGCTCCAGGGGAGGAGATGCCCTGATGTTGCCTGGGATATGATCTAGCTAATCTTTTTCTTTAAGACTGGAATCCAGGTTTGGTGAGTTGACGCATGGGTGTGTCCATGCGTCAAGAGGAGGGGTCCAAGGATTAACATTAAACAATGTTTTTTATTATTGTTGCAGTGATTTGTGTGATTAGCCGTTTATTTACAAATATTAAACCTATGCAAGTGGTGCACCCATGTTCAGATGAGGCTTTGATGGCCTATAAGTGAAGTTCACTGAACTAAAGAATGTGGTTTGATGATTGTTGACATGCTCTCCAAATAGAAGTTTTTCTTCTTAGCAAGGAAATACAGGTGCAGCAGTAATCTCCTGAGAAATCTTCAGAGGCCCAGTGAGAAGCGTGAACCATTCCAGGCATAGCTGACAGCCAGGCAGTGGTTGAGGTCAAAGGTCAAGCTGGTTGGGGCCCATCATGAAATCAGACCTTGGAGCCACAGCAAGGACCATGAAACTGCCTGCAAAATAGAGGAGAGGATCGTCCACAAGATGGGAGAGAGGCTTCAGGAGGATCAGAGATCATCTTCAGCACAGCAGACATCACACAGAGAGCTGTGCTACTAAGCTTCCAGGAAATCAAGAGGAGACTTCCCACAGCAAGATTTTAAATAAAATGAAAGATTCAATATTGACGCTGAGGAAGACAACTAAGGTGTACGACGTGCTCTGCCTTAAACCTTCAGCAGCGTTGGAACATGAAAACTCGTGGGATGAGGGGAGCGTGCCAAGCTCCATCGACAGCGCAGAAGGAGTTCGAGGATGACATCATGATTCTGTGAAAGCACAGGAACCAGAAGCTATGGTGGTGATAACAGCAGTTTCCTATGAACATCACCTAACGCTGTGCCACTGCACTGTGCATACGATGACACTCTGAAGGCTGCTGGGATCATAACAGCAGTAAGATGACGGAACCCAGCACCCTTTCCACAGAGAGCTTTTTCTGCAGAGCGTGGACAATTAAGGAGTCATAAATATCCCCCTCACAAGACGAAGGTCTGAAGTCAGGTGATGGGGGCTGGTAAGAGGCCATAAAACTAGAGTGCTGAGAGGTCTGCAGCTTGGAAATAGCTGAGACCCATGTTGACGAACCACAAAACCAACTAGTATGTTTGAATGTCTATTCTACATACATTTGGACTCTGGTCCTATGGACAGTGATGGAAACAACTGGAAGAGACATTCATGACGCCCTGCAGAGCTTAAACCACTCTGCAGAGAGACATGTGATGTGCACACCCGGAGGAAGCACCACCAAGTTGAGATGTTTTTGAAAATGTTACTTTTTTAGTTTCACTATTAAATTAACAATTTCTTTGGTTGCTCGTAAGATGCAGTTTGCCATGAGATGAGCTCAATGAATGGGGTAATTGCTAATACATTTATTAAACTGTGTACCTTTCAGTAATTTAGGGTGATTTGACATATGCTGAGTATAAAAAGGTTTGCATTGAAACTGTCAGACATGAGGTATTCATACCTGGGAACTTTTCAGGCATAAAGGTCAAAAAGGGGGGAAATGTTAGATTTGTATTGTTGATTGTCATTTATGCTTAGAAATATTTACTTATATATGCTTAGAGTTTTGTAATTAGTTGTAGATTGGTAGAGGTTTTGATCCTTGATAGTCTGCAAACTTTGTGTGTATTAGACAGCACTTTGGGAGCATGAGAGGTCATACCGTGTCTTATTGTTTTATGGTAGGATTAACGTAGCTACGTCTGTTCTAGTCTAGGTGCTCTTTGTTTAGATGAACTGCAGGACTTCCTCACCGTGTTATCTAGGATGAACCATCTAGGGTGAGGGGGAGGCTACCCTCTTCCTGACCAAGGATGTTTGACCCTTTGATCAGCAGTCCCCACACACACACACACACACACACACACACACACACACACACACACACACAGGCCACAGGCAAGGTACTCTTTGTTTGTATGTAGACGTCGTATGTTAATGAACCTATGCATATTCATGTAACCTCAATAAAAGGACAGTGTATGGGAGAACGGACGAGACCAACTGGAGTCAAGCGGTTGTCCGGTTCTCTCCCGTGCACGAGTAACATGAAGAAGTTTGCCTACTTGCGTCTTGCTTGCAGTGTAATTATATTGTCTTAACGTTCCAGCGAATAGGTTTATGCTACAAACCTAACACTCAGGGTAGCCGTTCAGTGGAGTTGAATCCCCGACCTTCCGATCATGGGGCCACCACTCTACCTACTGAGCTATCCCTGCCCGTTGAGACCGTTTTTTAAATGTTTCTTTGACCCTCATTTGTTCAAATGCTGATTAATAAATTGGATAAACAGAAATGGTATGCTGATCATCTGGAACTTAAAATAACTAGATAATAAGACTTTTTTGTCTGACACCTCTGCTCTGTGGTCGAGGTCTAGAATTGCAGATGTGTTTAGCAGATTATAATTATCTATAATTATCACAGTCTAAAGTCATTAAGTATAATAAATGTATAATAAACTAAAAAAGAAAACTTGGAAATGAATTTTCTAAAACGTATTTTATTCAATTAATTTTATTTATTAATAAATCTTGAAATACTTCCTAGTCATCCATATCAGGGTACAGTATCTACAGGTCTGAATGTCTGGAATACAAATTATCAAGGACCTCGGTCTGAGTGACCCAGGGTCGATGAGCAGTTTGGACTTGTTTATATATTTGCTGGTTTGTGGCTTGTGTCCCTGGTTTTCAGGTTTGTGTGTATAGGTATTTGTGTGTGCGTGTGTGCGCGTTCCGGAGGTCTGGTTTTCAGGCACCATCAGGCCTGGTGGGTGTGTCCCGTTGGGAGGTTGGCCACACCTGAGGAGGATGATCACACACACCTGCAGCTGACCAGGATTGTCGACAGAGGTACATAGCAGTGTGGCTGAGTTCTCCTCGACGCTGGGTTGTTGTGTGACCACCCGTCAGTGTTTTCAGCATAATCAGTGAGTGTTAGTCTGTTGATAATTAGGTGTGTGCTAACAGCTGCCTCTGTGGATTTTCCAGCAGGAGTGCGGGAACGAGAAGGCAGTGAGCACGAGTATCACGGGAGCAGAGATACAGAAGGGGAATCAGGGCACACAGGGATTCTTTGTTGTGCAATTATTTACTACAATGTGTTAGTAAATAACTTTGTTGGTTTAGGGCACTGTGCATATTTACTTTTAGTTACCTGGTAATCCAAAAAATGGAGAAACTTCTTACATGGTTGTAAATCTGTTTGAACAAAGCTGTGGTCATTTTTTTTAACTTTATCAAATACTTTGCCAAGAACATTACTTAAGTATTATTATTATTATTATTATTATTATTATTATTATTTAATATGATAAAGTATTATTACTAACCCTAAAAAAACGTGTGTAAAGTTCCTTTGCTTTTTAAATTTGTTGGATAGAAAATATATTTAACTCAAAATGTAATGAACCAACTCATAATTTTTTACCATCACAAAAGGTGCCAAGTGCTACACACACAAACAATTTTAATGTTACAGTTTTTTCTGATTGCTTAAGCACATTTTTTGTAACTATTGGCTAATTTTGCAAAACTCTTCACACAAATAAGAAAACCTGTCACCCAATAATCAAAACATTGTAGTTCTCTTGCAAAAGCAAACACAGCTAGATTAACTCTTCACACCTTCGTAAAAGTGGTGTTTCCGTATCAAACAGTACACACAAGCCATCATCTACTAAGCACACAATGCGCCAACTGCACACTGATGGTATGAATACAAAACACATCTGGCTTTTGCTTTCTCTGTGCACAAGGTAGGCTATGTCAGTTTGAGCTCATACTTCTGTCATAGATCCATAAGCATAGAGGGATCCAAACTTCAAGTACTGGTGTTTATTCAAACACATCAAAACAAACACAAGTGGTTATTTCCAAGTATAGGATTATTTGCAATCGCCATAATGACTATATGGGTTACTTGGTCTGCAGTGAACATGCTTCCTCTGCCCCAGCATCTGGTCATCTAGCAATTCTGTAAAGTAACAATTTCAGTATTTTTACATCAATGGTATTGGTGTGTTTCTCATTGGCATACGGCAGTGCTACAGATCTTAGTGCGAAGTGACTGTACTAACCGATTCTTATTTCAAGATGTCCTTATGGTGCTTGCTACAGTGTAGCGGCTCGAGTTAGGCTGGACCCGTTGGCCAGCTACCCTCAGGGTCATTCCACGGTTGATTACATGGTCCACTATTGTAGCTCTGATGTCATCAGCAATTCTATTTCTTACTCTTCCTACCCTTCCTCTCCCCCCTCCTCATCTTCCTCTCCCCCTTCCTCGTCTTCCTCTTGCTCCTCCTTGTCCTTGTCGTCCTCTTCATCCTACTTCTTCACCTCCACGTCCTCTTCCTCGGCCTCCTCTACTTCTCACTCTTTCTGCTCCCTCCATTGTACTCCGCACACACAGCTTACCTGGATTATAGTGCTTAGGCTGATTGCAAAGTGAACTGATTATCTAAAAAAGTTTTCACATGTGAAAGTGTGCCAGACAGTTGGCAAATTAGTGTTAATGATAGCCATACATGTGTATACTTTTGCTAGGAGTGTGTTGGAAATTTGGTAATTGAGTGTTGTGCAGTGAATTGTGCCTACAGTTTTGCAAAGTGTGTGTTACAAAATTGCAAACTGAGTGCAAAGCAGTTTTTGTGCTTTTAGTTTTGCAAACTCAGTGAGTGGTTTTGCTATAAGTCTGAATAGTTTTAGAGATTGTGCTACAGGAATCACAGTTAGGGTTTAAGCAATCAGAAAAAACTGTAATATACATAGATGTGTATATATCTATGAGCAGCTACCTACTGAAACATTAAGCATTAAGGTATTTGAGTGTTGTTTAAATGTTTATAGCCTGGCACAGGCTTTCTAGCTCAGCTAAACAGTTGGGGATGTTTTTTCTGCTACTTTTTATCTCATTCAGTGTTCATTGATACTAAAATATCAAATCAAATCAATTTTATTTCTATAGCACATTTAAATGCAACAGCATTGACCAAAGTTCTTCACAATTAGTTAAGAACATGAGAAAGCAATAGAAAAACAAATACAGATAATTGAGATGAGGCAATGACAACGTGTAACATAAAAACAAAACAAACGTAACAAAAAAAGTCTGATGGTACTCAAAGTGAACTTGAATTAAAAGCCAACGTAAAAAAGTGAGTTTTAAGACACGATTTGAAAGACTGAAAGACTCTGAAGTACGAATATCATCTGGCAAGTTATTCCAGAGTCTAGGCGCTGCAACTGCGAAGGCCCAACCTCCTCTATGATTCAATCTCAGTTGTACTAAGAGCATCTGGCGAGACGATCTCAGTGCTCATTTAGAGTTATACATGTTGAGGAGTTTGCTTAAATAACTGAGTGCCATACCAAGAATCTTAAAATCTCATCAAATCTCAAAAATCTGCTACAGCTGGAGTGATTTGTTCATATATTCTAGCACCTGTTAAAAGATGTGCAGAATTGCAGTAATCCAGTCTAGAAAGGATGAAGCCATGAATAAGTTTTTCTTTATGCTTTGCTTTTGTTTAAGCTTTGCTTGGATTTTTCCTAATGGCTCAAAGACCACTAACTCAGCTAAAAGTTAGTAAAATTTAACTGAGAACTTCACAAGGAAGCTAAAAACAGACACTGCACTTCCTCGTCAGCAATACGCCTGCAGAGTATGAAGTAGATACACAAAGACAATGCACAAACACACACATACAAATAAGGAGATGACAGACTTCAGAGCCACTTCCTCACTTTGACTCTTCAGTAAAAAGGCAAATCTTGTCTTCAGTTTGTTTCTCTCAGCAATTAACAAACACAACAACAACAGTGAGAGACATAATAGCATTCTCATAATGGACGCTGACTGGACTCATAGGTCATACTCATGTTTATTTCTGCTCTTTACCTACCAGGCAGCTCTACTGTGGCAAATCACACTTAAGGTCTTAACTTCAGAGTAACAGCGTCTGCAACAAAAACACAAAACTAGATTGCAGACTGGTGTGGTTTGAATACTCATGGCTGCTGGTAAAATGTGTGTTTATAACTTCACTATATTCACATTAAACTAAAATGCAGCAAACAGAATAAAAGGATTTTATAAGATTTTTCTTACAAAACTTTTCTCTCATAGACACACAAACAGAAAAGATTACAGTCTCCATTTACCGTATGTCTGTGAAGGTTCTCAGTCATCCAGGTCAGGTCTCCATTTACCTTTCTGTCTCCTTTGGTAAAGTTCACACCAGAGCAAAGTTCTGCAGACATTCAGACATTTTACAGCTTTGTCAGCATCACTGACAATAGACAACACTGAAAAATGAGGAGGGCTTATAAACTGCCTCACTTCCTCAGAATCTGACTTTTTTTAAACTATGGGTAATTCACTTCCCTTTCTGCGCTGAGAAAAAAAACACAACATGCATTCAGACTGAACTAGTAAGAAGTAAAGAGCAAAAAAAAAAAAAAAAACCACACCACTAATCAACCAGAGGGACTGTTTTTTTCTTCAGTTATTTCTGTGTTGCAAAATATGTTGTATGAAAGCATTTATATGGCCTCAATTTGTGGTGATAAATATTTTGTTCTTGTAACCTTGTAAACAAAAATATCAGATTTTTAGAAGAGTGAGAATCAGAGGAGGCCGAGGGAGAGGACATGGAGGTGAAGAAGTTGGAGGAAGAGGACGTGGAGGTGAAGAAGCAAGAGGGTTAGAGGAAGTTAAGAGGAAGAGGACAAGGAGGAGCAAGAAGAGGACGAGGAGGGGAAAGAGGGTAAGAAGAGTAAGAAACAGAATAACTGATGACATCAGAGCTACAATAGTGGACCATGTCATCAACCATGGGATGACCCTGAGGGAAGCTGGCCAACGGGTTCAGCCTAAACTGAGCCACTACACTGTGGCAAGCATCATTAGGACATTTCGAAATGAGAATCGGTAAGTACTTTGTAGCACTGCCAGAGAAACACAACAGTACCATACATGCAAAAATACTGAAATTGTTACTTTACAGAATTGCTAGACGTCCAGATGTTGGGGGCAGAGGCAGAATGTTCACTCCAGAGCAAGAGACCCATATAGTGAACATGGTGATTGCCAATAATGCAATAAGAATGCGCGAAATACAGCAGCGCATAATTGATAATGACACCATCTTTCAAAATATACACAGTGCAAGCATTTCTGCACCAAGTTGTGTACTTACGCGCCACAGAATAAGAATGAAACAAATTTACAGAGTTCCTTTCGAGAGAAACACAGAACGTGTAAAGCAACTGCGATATGACTGTGTGCAGGTAAGCTAGTGTCATTGGTTCTGAATTTGGAAGTGCATACTGTAGTGCTGTGCATGGGCCTGATGTGTTGCATTTGTTTTGTCTTGTCCAGAGAGTGATGGAACTAGAAGCAGATGCAATGGGACATGAGCTACTTTTTGTAGATGAGGCCGGTTTTAACCTCAGTAAAACCAGGAGATGTGGCAGGAACATTATTGGACACTGTGCCATCATCAATGTCCCAGGACAACGTGGTGGTAACATAACCATGTGTGCAGCTATAAGCCAAAATGGTGTTGTTCACCATCATGCAACCATAGGCCCATACAACACTGCACACATTATTGCATTCCTGGACACCTTGCATGACATGCTCACTGTTCAGAGACCAGAGCAGACCCAATATGTCATCATATGGGACAATGTTAGTTTCCATAGGGCTGCTTTGGTCCGCAACTGGTTTACAGACCACCCATCCTTCATGGCACTCAACCTCCCTCCATACTCTCCATTCTTAAATCCCATTGAGGAGTTCTTCTCTGCCTGGCGCTGGAAAGTGTACGACCGTCACCTTCATCAACAGGTAGCCCTGGAGGCAATGGAGGAGGCATGTGGAGATATTGACCAGGCATCATGTCAGGCCTGGATACGGCATTCAAGGAGATATTTTCGCCGGTGCCTTGGACTGAAGGATATCGCATGCGATGTGGACGAAATTTTGTGGCCAGACCCAGAAAGACGACATGATGTAGGCTGATTGTCTTTTTTCCCCCTTTTTTTTGTGAAATTCCTATTTTGTGTTCTGACTTCGTCTTGGTTTTGATGAGTGTGAATAAACACCAATACTTGAAGTTTGGATCCTTGTATGTTTACATGACACTGTGACAAAAGTGTGACCTCAAATTGACATCTGTACACAGAGAAAGCAAAAGCCAGATGTGTTTTGTATTCATACCATCAGTTTGCAGTTGGCGCATTGTGTGCTTAGTAGATGATGGCTTGTGTGTACTGTTTGATACGAAAACACCATTTTTACGAAGGTGTGAAGAGTTAATATAGCTGTGTTCGCTTTTGCAAGAGAACTACAATGTTTTGATAATTGGGTGACAGGTTTTCTTATTTGTGTGTAGCGTTTTGCAAAAATAGCCAATAGTTACAAAAAATGTGCTTAAGCAATCAGAAAAAACTGTAATTGTGTGGGGAGAACATAGATGTCCTACCACCCCCATGTGGCAGTCTTTCAATTCTACAAAAGAGAAAATGCACTTACAAAAATACATACATGGAATAGGCCTACAAACAGTCAGACTAACCCTCTATTACAGTACCTCAGTACACTGGCATAGTGATGTACTAAAACATGTTTACTGTGGTACAGTATATAGTACAGTCATTGTAAATGTGTAATTGTTTTCAACATTTATATAATATGATGTCAAAAAAGGTAACTACCTGTTCTCTTCTCCAAATCTTCGGATTATGGTGGACATGGTGAATCTACTGATGTTTGGTTGTACCCTTAGTCCAGCCTCCTTCATTGTCATACCATGGACAAGAACATGGTCAATCACAGTAGCTCTGATTTCATCTGATTTTACTGTTCTTTCTCCTCTCTGACCACCTCAACCACCTTGACCTGCTCAGCCTCCTCTCACACGTACTCCTCTTCTTGGATTTCTATCCATTGTAGTGCCTCACAAACCAGTGCTCTGGCTTATATGTACCCTCACATCATTGGCCACAAGTGTGATAAACACACACAAAACCTTCGACTTGTCTTTCAAAACCAAACACTTGATCCAAAACTATTTTACAGTTTTCTGAATTGCAAAAACACTAAAACCCATTGTAAAAACTAAACTGTCAACTATGAAAACTCTTTCATCAAAAAACATTAGTTTCATGGAAATGTTTCTTTCTTAACAACACTTGTTTATTTCTAACATTCTCAAACATCTCAAAGCATGAGCTGAATAATCCTGCTCTCCAGTGTCCGTTTGTGTGGAAACATGAGAAAAAATGTAAACAATCAACACTGAAATTCAATTCAATTTATTTATACAGCACCAAATCACAACAAATAGTCGCCTCAAGGTGCTTTATATTATAAGTTACACACTTCAAGAATATATACAGAGAAAAACACAACAATCATATGACCCCTTATGAGCAAGCACTTTAGAGACAGTGGGAAGGAAAAACTCCCTTTTAACAGGAAGAAACCTCCAGCAGAACCAGACTCGGGGCGAGGCCATCTGCTGCGACCGGTTGGGGTGGGAGAAGGAAGACAAGACAAAGTATGTTGTGTTGCTGTTGAAGACTGAGACTGAGACTCCTCCTGTCAGAATAACTGCTTTTATTATAACTGAAACAAGGTTTCTTTATTTATTGTTGAAATGTCTGACCCTGTGGTACATTGTGCTGATCTCTTGCATACAAATGCAACAACAGTTTTATGAGTTGTATCACATTTGCAGGCGGTTAAAAGGAAGATAAAAATAAAACGTATTAAAGCAGAACAAAATGAGGAACTGCCCATGAGATGAGGTGATATTTTAGGGCCTTGTTAAAATAGTTGTTTCACAAATGTGGCACAACCTAAAGTTTTCTCAACAATCAAGCCTTTTACACAGTCCTGAACCATCCACCCACAAATATCTTCCCTCTACTGCTGAATCTGTCAGTCTGATCCACAACTTGTCATCTTCATTCATGATGTTTCTCATTCTTCTCTCCAGAAATGTCTGAACAGAAACAGTTGAGGAAATGACCTCACTGGAAATATCTATGTAGGTTCTGAGTCATGCAGGTCGTGGTAGAAGCAAGCTTAGTTTAGGTTAAATTTAGGACATTTTTTAAACTCCAGTCTCTTTCTTCCCGAGCTCCTTGTTGGATTTTTCTGTGCTGAGATGATGAAACATAACAATGTGATTTAATGCATAAGAACATGAACCCTCATGCTGGTTCATGTTCGGCTCAACATTTAGCTCTACATTAATCTCTGCTTTATTAGGAGTTCAGTAAGATTCTTGTTACAGAAACTTAACAAAATAAAAATAACAAAACTCTTTCAAATTATTTAAAAATGCTCTATTTAATTTATCAATGACTTAATAAGTTGTCTTTTCTTATAAATTTGGTGCTGTAACAGAAATTCCCCAACTTATATTAAAATGTTGATCAAAAACACTAAAGAAATGTGAATACTGTACAAGTTTACAGTTTTTTATTTACAGCTTTATTTTTGAGACCTTCCAATTGTTTTAATGTTTCTTTGTGTCTCATGTGTTTAAATGCTGATTAATAAATTTAATAAACAAAGATTTTGTTAATTACAACATAATAAAACAAAAAGATCTTAGAACAGCATTGGAAAAAAGTGATACGATGATCAGCTGGAACTTAAAATAAATAAATAATGAGACATTTTTTCTGTCCTCTCTTCTCTATGGTCGAGGTTTAGAATTACAGATGTGTTCAGCAGATTAGACAGTGGGTTTTTTGCCACTATTTGAATTATCAAATAATTTATTAGTAATAATTAATTTATTAATGTATAAATCAATAAAAGACAATCAAAGTAATTTCAAACTAAAGAAGTATAATAAATGTATAATAAACTAAAGTGATTTGGAAATTCATTCATTTATCTTTATTCATTATCCAGTCATCTGTATAAAGGTACAGTATCTACAGGTCTGAATGTCTAGGATACTATGGGCAGAACTTTGTGCCAGACCTGGAAGTGCCCTCTTGTGGTGTAACTTAGGATCGCACTCCACTTAAAATTAAAAATACACTTGAAATCTTAAAATCAAGATCCTTCTTTAACAATTGATCAATTGATTAATATCTATTAATAATATGTAATGATATCTAATGATTTATAATTTATTGCTGATTTTGCTTCAGATCCTGGATGCCCCCCCCCCCCCCCCCCCCAAAAAAAAAGCGGGTTAACACAAGAAGCCGACAGGATTTTACAACAACAGCAAATGTTCTGTTGCTCATTTAATTACTTGTCATTCAAACACACATTTGAAAAAAAAAACAACAACAGCAGTACCACACTGTCAGAGGTTTTTCAGGAGTCACAGATGTGAGAGTTAAGAAATGTGTATCATTTACCACATTTACAAACAGCTTCTCACACTGAAAACTCTGAGAACCACAGCATCCTTTTCTTGTACTGGATGAATCGATGTTAAATGTTGCATTCCTATTTTTAATAACACTGACGTGAATTACTTATTCCATTGTAACACTTCACGTCTTTCTTTCTTCGTTTCTTTTTCCTGTAAAAGTGATAATAAATAATTCATAGGTTCTTCTGTTGTATGTTGTACTCATTGATTCAGTATCCCAAATACGTTTGAACTTTCTAGATGGCTTTAAGTTTACAAAACAGGATAATTTATTATTTTATTATAAAAATTAATGAATTTCACAGGTGCTCCCACATTTCTTGTTCGTGTTAATCGCTTCAAAACTAAAAAGTATCAGATGCAAAATATTACTCATGTTGATTTTACTGTGTTCATTTTGTTTCTGTTTGTGGCATTATTTTAAAAATTGCATCACTTCATCCTGGTGTTTCATATGTGAATTTCAGTCACATACTTTTTTAAACTGTCCTTTTACTCCTGCTTTCTCACAAATACTTCTGTGAGGCATTGAGCAAAATGCATCAAACCAACACTTCAGATCATCAGCTCCGCCTTGTTCTCCCATCCTCACACAGTCCTCTCCATCAGGATGATGTTCACCTTTGTCCCCTGTCCAATTGTCTGGCTCACCTTTGCTCCAAAACATCAAACTAAGAGTTGAAGAACAAAAATAACTGGTTTAGTAAAAACTGATAACTTTAATTCTGGAAATGAAAAAAATATATTTTCACAACAAACAAACCGTTGATGCAGGTGTGATCCATCCACCCACACCCATCTGCCCTCTAATGCTGAGTCTGTCAGTCCGATCCAGAACTTGTCCTCATCCTCAGTCATTACATCTCTCAGTTTTCTCTCCAGGAGCCTCTGATCACAAAAAGAAGATGAAAATGACTTTGTTAGACTTTTCTGTGCTGAGAAGGTGAAACATAAAGATGTGATATAACATGTAAGAACATGAACCTGCAGCAGTGTTTCATACCTGCTCCTCTCTGCTGTCTATCTTAACCAGGTCTCCTCTTTTAGCTCTACACTCATCTCTGCTCTGTTCCCAGGATGATTTACTGGTGGAGAAGTAATAGCACTTTCCTCCATGTTGCTCCCAGCCTTCTTCACATTTATAACAAGGATCATCTTTGAAGAGATTACAGCAACGACTTCAGTCAGGTGGAAGAAATCACTGTTCATGTTTGTGTGAGCTTAGCTTGAAGTTTGTGTCTCAGAGACAAAATCCATAACTTACCTATTACTTTAGGTGCTGGACAGGTCGGCTGCACAGTGCTGCATGATTTTATCTTAGAGAGAGTCTCTGTTAGAATAAAGAATAAAACAGTCATCAGTCATTCATCAGGAATGTCTGACCAAATATCAAAGTGTATCTTAAATATTCTTACTTGTGAGATTATTATCACACTTCATTTTGTCATCTTCCAGATATTTGACCTTCTTGTTAGTTTTAATTATTTCAAATGCTGATTTAAAAAAGATCAAACAAATACACAAACAAATAAATTAGTCAGTAAACATTTTTCTTTACACTGAAAACATTCTTATAGCTCTGAAAATGTAAAAGACAGTATTTTGGGGAAACATTAAACAGAAGCATTATTCTTCTTAACATTACTTAAAATAATTGATTTTACTTTAAGTCTTATTAAATTCTAATGTTAACTCACTGGTAAAACACAGAGCAATGAGAGCAGCTGCCAGGAGAACACCGAGAACCACCAGGACCACTCTCTCTGAGGTGACCTTTGACCCTTTCCTCACCACAGCTTGTTGAGGATCCTCTGAATAGTGAGAAAAGGAAACACGTTAGAGATGTGGTGTAAATGTGGTTGAGAATTTTATTGAGCTAGATTTTAGATGTTAATGTTCTCACTGTATTTGTACAAAGAACACGATTCACTGGCTTGTTCTTCGAGCACAGAATCACAGATTTAAAACACACCAACCTCAAAGGTAAACATATGACTTATAAGCAAGACAAACAATAACGTATTTGACTGAACCGTATATTCATTGCACATTCCTGTCTTTAAAAATACTGGACAGGGGGGCGAGGGTACCTGGACCCGGGGTATAGAGTATGTTTGGGGGAGTGTGATTGTGTGTACATGTCCATTTATGTCAATCCTTACGTTGGGTGAGTGCTGAGTGTTTGTATATGTGTGCATGAGGGTGGGAATGCATGTTTGTGTCTGTGTGTGCCTGTTTGTCTGTGTCTATATGTCAGGTTGGGTCTTAGACTCCACCTCTCTGGGAACTCCCAGGCCCTCCAAGGCCTATCTCCCCTCACCACACTCCCTGCCGGTGACTGATGCCCTTAGGGGTCGGTGCATTGGTGGTTCTTGGTGTCCGGGGCTGGGCACTCAGGTATGTACCGGCTCACTCCCGGTGACTACCTGGCGGGGCCTGGTGCCTGTTGCTCGGTCAGGCCTCCTCCGGGGTGCGGGGGGCCCTCGGACCTCCAGCCTCTGGGCCTGCGGCTCGGTTCACTCTGGCACAGCTGGCTGCCAGCAGAGCCGGCGGGCACGCCGGTGCAGCCACCTCTAGCTTCTGCTCGGTGGCTACTGGGTGACACCTCGTCTGGGGATCCTCAGCTCTTCCCAGGAGGGTGGCACGGATGCCCCTCCAGTGGTCCTCCTTGGGCTCTCGCACTCTGGGGCCTCTGGATGTCTGGGGCCTGGATCTCCTCTATGCCTGCTTCATGCCCTGGGGCTATGGCTCGCTACATCCTCTTGCAGACCATTACATGTGGAAACCATTTGAATACAAGCGAGCTGATCCACACAGGTGTGCACACGGGTGTTCACTGTTCATAGACTTAAATTACACCTTTCTTGGCTGCTACTTCAAAGCACAATGTGCGCTGTCTGTCCTGCGTGCTGCACAACAACATTGAATATTTAGTATTTATTGCTGTTTACACTTAACTAGATTAATGCGATGGTGTTGTGTTTAGTATGTTGCTTTGTTTTTTTGTTTTTTGCTTGTTTTCTCTTCTTCTTCTCTCAACAGGTGATCCAGGAGATTTTTTTTTCTCCCCCCCTTTCTCACTGTCCCTCTCCCCTTCTGTTTTTCTTTTCCTTCCTCTTTCTCTCTCCCTTTCCTATCCCTCACTCATGTCTGTCCCGTCTGTAACATCTGAAAATAAAATATAAATATATATATAAATAATAAAAACAAAGGTCGATCAAATGGACCAATACGGCAATGCCACGATGATCCATTTGGCAAAGTAAATCCATTGGGTATCCTTGTTGGTCTTCAGACAACAATTCTGATGGCTAAAGAACCAAATGGGACAGGCAAAAAAAAAAAAAATACTGGACAGGATGACGTTGTAAAGTGCAGGTCAACCTTCCAAAGACAGCGCGTAAGAGAGATGAAGAAAAGAGTGCAGGCAGATGAGTATGACAACTCAGGTCGAGTGGTTTAGAGACAAAGTTAGAGAGGTGAGGCTGAGATGGTTTGGAAATGTGCAGAGAAGCAACAGTGGTTAAAGTGGACAAAGGATGTTGAAGATGGAGCTGCCAATAAGAATGACCACAGAGAAGATACATGGATGTTGTAAAAGGAGGATGCTAGCAATACGCCCCCTGTCATCACCCCCTAAAGGAAGCAGTCGAAAAAAGATGAAGATTAAGGAGAACGCTGGCTTTGCATTAATTACAGCATCAAAGAAATATATATTTGTTATCCTGAGTGCTTATGTGGAGAGAATTAGGACAGAATCTTTAGCCGGGAATAAACACATATCGGCAGTTTGCATGAAATAATTTTGAAGGAAATTACATTTTTATTAAAAAATAACATGTCAGTAAGAGGAAGTAGGATTTTTAGTAAAGAAGATCTTTTGTACTGCAGATGCCTGATGAGCTATTTCCCAGGCAACTGTATTCTCATACTTGTAAACTTCACAAACATGTTTGTAACAAAGCCTGAAAAATGAAGGAGATGCTTCTTACATGGTTAAAGGTGTAAGAGGGTGCATTTTAACCCAGAGTATGTCCTTTTACTCAACTAACCCCGTAAAGTTTTATTGTCAATATACATCTAACCAAACAGTGGATGAGGACAACAGTTACAAGTCAAAAATATACTGGTAAACTAATTAAAACAAAAATGATATGAAAACTAATCTCCTGGATGAAACTGTGCATCCACTAACTGTCTTATGTGGACTACAAATAAGGAAAAATAAAAAACAATGTTAACAATGTTTAACAATTTTAATTTTTTTAAAAATGAAGTAGAGAGTGAGGAGGAACTGAGGGACAAAGAAAAACGGGTTGCATGGAGCTACAAGTTTCGTTTAGATAAATGAGCAGAGTGTCTGGTCAGAGTCGGTCTTTTGGGGACTAAAATTGACCAATTTTATGCAAATGATCTTTTAGCAGAGAACTGCTCCTCGAGACAACCTCAAACTCAGCACCGCAGTTCCTCTTCTGCAATAAGACGGACCAGTGGTTTCAGAGAAATGTAAAGAAACTGCATCAACATTAACACGCATGCACACACAGAGAAACTAATTTATTTAAAGGAACCACTCCTTCAGAACCACTTCCTCATTTTTTAATTAACTTTTACGTCTCTTTATAATTTCCTCAGTATAAACAAAAAAAGAAACCCCAAATTTTTTTTAAAAAATGGGGAAACTTGTAAATGAGACACTTAAAAAAACGAGTGGGTCTGATGTTGTCAAATTTAATTTACATTAAATTTAGAATAAAGTGTGGTGACAACTGAACTACAATTTTGTTTTTGTTCTTTAATAATTTTATTTCAGCTACTTTTTATACTGACAGCCTCTGTGGTGCAGTAATGTCTATCATTTATCTCATATTCATCATTGTCATCTTTTTGTCTTAAGTACTACTGTAAAAGTTTGGTGTGTTTATGTGTTGCACACATTTTGACCTTCTTTTTAAAATTTACATAAAGCTACAATTTTGGAACAAATGTTCTGCTTTTTTTCTTTTTACTGATTCAGGTGGATGTTTTGTTTTCAACGACAGAGCTCTGTTTGACCAAAAAACACATTTCTGCTTTATTTTAGGAAAAAGTGCTTCCTCTATTGTCTGTTTACTTAATAACAGACACTAACTGGAGCTCACAGTTAATCCTCCTGTTTATTAATTACTGCTGTTTTCCTACCAGACAGCTCTGCTGTGGATGGCTGAGTCTTTGAGATCTTGATTTCAGAGTAAGTCGAGTCAGTCGATGTGGTAACGGCCTCTGTAATGAAAGATGAAACCGGATTGTTGCACAGCTACCACTGAAAATGGCTGCCAATAAAATGAGCGGCTGTAAAATAAATCACTGTGTTCACATTACACTCACACCTAAGATGTAATATAAACAGCTTTTCAGATTATTCTTTTAGGAATCTTCTACATGTAGTAAGATGACTAGATAAGTCTCACCATTGGCTCTCTTTTTTCCTCTTGCAAGCTTCACATCGGAGTATACTACCTCAGCTTCAGGCATTTTGCTGTGTGTGTGTGTGTGGCTGCTGTGTATTAGCAGTTCTAAAAGAGAAGTTTCACAGCATGCAGACAAAAAAAAACCTTCCTCACAAGAACCCACCCAAATCTCTTTTTTTTTTTTAACTTGTGGTAATTTACTTCCTGTTTTGGCGGGATAAAATGAAGTAATCTTCCATTTCAGCTCTGTGATGAATGTGCCATAAAACATCCAGTTTCACAGGAAGGTCACACACATACACGCATATATATATATACGTGCGTGTGTGTGTGTGTGTGTGTGTGTGTGTGTGTGACCTGTGAAGCGAGTGGCTATTTGTTGCGCACATTTTGTCCTTCTTTTTTAAATTTTATTACAGACAGAAATTGTTTTGGAACATATAAAATTATTTGTTCTACATTTTGTTTTCTTTTTACTGATTCTGTCGCATGTTTTGTTTCCAATGCTCGTGTCTTAAATACACATTTTGTGTTACAGCCTTTTTCCAAAATGCATTAAATTCATTTTCACCTCAAAATTCTACACAATTTTATACAGTTGTCAGCCAGGCATCTAACTATGAAAGAATTACACTCCAAAAGACCCCGGGCTTCTGAAAAAACAACCTGGGCTTAAGCCCAGTAAGCCACCCCCCGCTCCGCCACTGCCGTGGTCGCTCTGACAGAGATCCAGCATTAATCTGTGGATAGAGGAGAAACTTCCAGAAGGACAACCATTTCTAAACTTCACCATTCAGGCCTGTGTGGTAGAAGAAAGACAATTTTCATTAAAAGGCACATGACAGCTGGGCCGAAATCGCCCAAAAATAGTTGTGCCAAGATTGTGAAATAATTCTCAAAAAGAACTGAGGATCTATTTGCTTCCAAAGATGCTTTAACAAATTATTGAACAAAGGCTGAGAACACTTATACAAATGTTTTGTTGTTGTTTTTTTACTTTTTTTTTCAAGAATTTTAAGCAAAAGTTTGATATAGGGCATAAGTTACAGTCTAGATCAGATGCAGAAGTATAATTCACGTGTTGAACGTTTTTTTGGCAGTTTTATTTATACAGCACCAAAAGTTGCACCAACTGTTGCCTAAATACACTTTATACTGTGAGGTAAAGACCCTGCAGAAACACAAAGAAAATCCCAAAAATCAGATGACCCTATATGAGCAAGCACTTGGTGTCAGTGGGAAGGAAAAACTCCTCTTAACAGGAAGAATCCTTTAGCAGAACCAAGCCCATGAAGGGGCTGCCATCTGCCACGACTGGTTGGGGTGATCAGAGACACTCCTCATCTCTATGTGTTAGCCCTTTGACAGATTGCAACCTTTCCAGGGTGTACCCTGCTTCACACTATGTGGCAACTGGGATATGCCCCAGCAACACTGGATTGGTTAAGAAGAGGATGGTCGGATAAATTATGGAATAATATATTGATATATTAATTATTGTTGTTAAAAGTTTTAACAGTGAACATTTGTGTAAACTTTATGTCAATTTAGTCACAAAAATCAGTAATTCAATTTTAAAATACCATTAAACAATACTATACTAATTATATATTTAAAAAAAAACAATCCGCAAAACAAAAGGAAATGTTTAATTATGAAGGATAAAACAAATAAATGTGTAACCTTTATTTTATGTGGCACTCTAGTGTTCATTCTGGTAAGTTTTTTTTTTATTCAACGTCAGTTTCAAGTAACTATGATACTTTTCTGTTGTTGTTTTTTCTGCTTTGTTTATTTGTTTTACAAATTGGCATTTTCTATTGAAGCCCTGTTCGTAAGTTACACAAGGTGTTTTACGAATTCTATCCAATCAGCTGGCACAGGTAGCGATAGACAGAGCCCTGAGCAAGTCATTCAGCTGTTCTGGTGATAGAGCAGTCTGACAGCCAATCAAGCGCACTAGTCTAAGGGGCGGGGTTTATGCATTGTAGCGGAAGATAATGCGGCGGTCCTTCCTTTTCTAGCCAACTTGGCTGAAGTCTACCCAGGACTTCACCGACGGACTTTATTAAAGTTTCTGCCGCGGTGCCCCCCCAGGTCCTGACATGGCCCCCAGCACGCAGCTGAAGGAGGCGATAGCCGATGTGCAGGACGGCATTCGTGCCATCCTTCTTGGACCTCCTGGAGCTGGGAAGGGGACTCAGGTGAGAGCAGAAATATCCAGACGAGCTAATGAGCTAGCATTAGCTGTTAGCGGCTAGCCTGAAATATAAGTAGTGTATTCTAGGCGCATGGTCGGTGCTAATGCTAGCCTGCCAGGCTTTAGAGCCAGCTGTCAGTCTCTTTATCTCTAGGTATATGTTCTAATCCTCTATGTAATAATAAAATTTACTCTCACAACGACCCCGTTAATGTCTGAGTTTCTAAGAAATTTCAATGCATTATCTGCTTTTAGCTTCACAGTGAAGTGCATACCGAAACCTCTACCAGCCAAATTTGTGACAGCTATTTTAATGTGTTTGTCTTTTTTTTTCTGTTGGTGCTATTTCGAAATAAGTTTAATACTGGACTCCTTCCAAAAGCAGTTTATACATTTGTTATTATAAATTGAGTATATTGTGCTGTTTACAGGCTACATAAGCATAAAATTGTTTTAAGTTCACAACTGAAAAACTTTTTATATGATATATGAAGCAGCAGGAAAAGTACAAACCCATATTTATAAAAACCTGCTGATTCAGTTTAATACCTTGTTATTAAAATTAGTTTGCCTATTGTTTCTCCTTAAAAACCCGGAGCATCTGTGGTTTATTTTAAATAACGTGTTGTTGTTGACTGGTGAATTGTTCACAATAATGTTGAAAACAGTTCTTGATATTTACATGTAAATATTTTCTTTTGACTGTATTTATTGTTGTAAAATTGTGGTGAAAATAAATCATTTAGTTTCATATTCCTTAACTAAATGATCAATAAAAATATTTACCAGGTAAGACAGTTGCCTTTTTTATTTTTAACTTTATTATTCAGAATAGTACTCCATTTCTAATTTTTTCAGATTTTACTAATTCATCTTTACATATAAATACATCAATTGTAAATTAGAAACAATAGCCAACATTTAGTACTTGAGAAACCTCCCGGGAGCCTGCAACCAGAGCTGCAGCAGTCATACAGAAATACTAGTGTGGAGAAAACTCAGATGGAAGTCTGAGAAGACCAGTTGCATATCAGTGGGTTTTTCTTAGAATTATATTGTGCAAAACTGGAATTTCTTCAGCATTTCATTGGCATGTAAGGCTCCAGTGTCGCAGTTACATAACTCGGTAGGATTTCTGTTGCAGCTGTGTAGAGCGCTGAAACCCAGATGTCTGTCTCAGTGTGACCTTCGTCGTTGTGTCCTGCGGTTCACTGTGCAGTCCTCTCTGCTCAGGCACATGGACGTGTCTGATAGCACAGACACGTGCTGTCAGAATAGATCCATGTGTTTGCTCTCTGATTTGTTTAGTGTTGTCATTTGTTTTGAGTGCTTTGTTTACCCAAAAGCACTCTGTTGCAAACCCCGTTTTAGTATCACCGATATTGGAGCGATCAAATGTTTTAAATAAAGCTTCAGCGTCAATTTTATTTCTATAACACGTTTCGTTACATGTACACTCAGTGTGCTTACCAAAAGAGATTAAAGGTTCGCAATGCATTAAGAGAATTTAAAAAAACAACAACACAGAGTTAAAACACAGCGTTATGTGAAAATAAAAAGGAAAATGATTAATTATGTTGTGCACAAGCAGGAATGATAGTTGTTGGTTCTGGCTCATTTAAAAATGTAATTTTTTTTTTTCTTCAGGATATGTCAAGATTCCCTCAATTATCAATTTTTACTAAATGAATAATCAATAGTATGAATCGGTCAGTGGTGAAAATAATTGTTAGCTGGAGATGTTGAAGTATTGGACATTGCTGGCATCTATGCAGCATATGCTCTACTGCAGTTGAGGCCTTGTCTAAATGAATTAAGCTCACCTTTGTTGGTTAAGGATCTTCACTCTGTTATGATTTTAATGAGCTTATATAAATTATAACCTTTGACTTCATTAGTTGCAACATATAAAGAGAATGTCTTCTAATCTTTAATCCTCAGATGAGTTGAAAAAGTGAAAGCTACGCCGTCTAGAAGGTCGAGAGCTCCACAGATCAGTCTGTGGTGCTGAAAACTTTCTTTTCAGAGCCTTATGCTCAGAAACCTACATCATGGTTTTATTTGTCAGTGGTGCAGGAAGTATTTGTTCATCAGTGTTTAGGTCAACAGCCAAATATTTCCTTCAGTTGGTGTTTGGTAGTGATGAATAGTAGTTCCATATTAAAAAACACTCTCTCCCCTGCAGGCCCCTCGGCTAGCAGAGAAATACTGCGTTTGCCACCTGGCTACTGGAGACATGCTGAGGGCCATGGTGGCTTCAGGCTCCGAGCTCGGCAAGAGGCTTAAGGAGACGATGGATTCTGGCAAACTGGTAACTGCTCTTCTATTCATGATCTCTCTATAAACTTTTCTTCCTGTCCCTTTGTCTCCTCTGAGGTTTTTATTGACTTTGCAGCTCGTCATCCCGAGTCTTTGATGACATCTCATGTTTTCCTTATATTACAATTACTTGCTTCCTTCCTTTTCTGCAGTGATGGTTCCAATAGAGTTGATTAAAACCACATAACTGTATCAACAATAATGCTAAAACAAAACTAATGGTGCGTTCACACCTAACGCGATAGACACGACCAGAACGTCAGGTATACAAAGTCAATGGAGGAGCATGATTGTGACTGTGGGTCCTGCCGAAATTCAGAAGCAGATTTGCGTCGCGAAAAAGCAACTGACGCGTTTGAAGCGCGAATAAAAATATGCATGGCAGTTTGTGTGGTGCATTTTGTGCATTCGCGCGTATCGCGCTCGAGTTGGGAAGATCTGAACTCCAGTGTCAAGTCGCGCTGCGACAACCAATCAGGAACCTGGTGATGTGATTCTCTGACCTAGTTCAAAGGGGCAGGTCTAGCCAAAGCCCTTCATTCAATATGGAGGAAAGGCTCATCAACGCCGTAGCCAACCACCCGGAGCTGTATGACACCAGCTGCTTTCTCTACCGAGAATTGTAATATTATTTTGAAATTTTTGTAATGACTAATGTCTCGGTTCTACTACACAGCAAACTTGACAGACAACTTGACACGTGGAATTTATTTCATATTATACTAAAGAAAAAATAGACTACGATATAGGAACATAGTGAAGACCAATTATTTAAGAGAATAAAAAGGGGTTAGTTTATTTTGGAGGCAAGCTCCATTTATTAAGAACATTTTTAAAAGGCAGGATCGCTCTTTAGAGGTTTATGGGTGGCTCTTAAAAGAGTCGTTGTGGGGAAGTCGCTGGGACTTCAAATGAGAATATATCAGGTAGCGGGTATCAATAAAGGACTACCGTATAAAACACTCTGAAGCGCTCTGAAGGTGGGATTGAGCGCCTGTAGTTGGTGTCTAGACGGGCGACGCTTGGACCAATGCGGGACAGCAGATCCTCAAATTGGGCGAGGGAAAGACGGTGGTACCGCCGAAATCGGCCGTCATCCAGGCGCAGCTCCGGGAGCAAATGGTGAAACTCACCAAACTGCTCACTCTTCTGGAGGACCTGATGGTCCCAGGTACGGCGAGGACGTCCTTTAAGCTGCTGCTCTGCTCTCCACAGTAAATAGAGAAGGGAGACTCTCTTCAAACGCTAGATTGACAGCTGCCATCTTCCAAACATACCGTCTGGCACTACTTCCTCCCACATTTCCGCTTCACGTGTGTAAAAAATTGCATATTTTGAAGCATGACCAATTCGCATTGGTCACGCGTCGAGGTGCGAATGTGCACGCAACCAGCTAGGGGTGTCTGGCGCTTTTTGGTCGCGTGTATCACATTCGGTGTGAACACGCACCGTAAGAGAGGCATGAAGTGAAAAAGCATTTTTTAAATCCCCGGAAGTCTGCACGATGTGGACGGGCGGATGTCTGTTCCAGTTCAGTTTTTTATGCTCTTGCATGATCACTATCAAGACTACACTCCAATCCATGATCTGTATGTAGCATTCAAATCGAGTTGTATTAAATCAAGTTCAATGAACTTTATAATGACTACTTTAAAATTTGAGACTGGATCAGATTCACCTATAAAATCATGTTATACTTTTATGGTGGACATGCTCTGCTGACCTGACTTGTGTATATAACTGTTTACATATGAGAGGCACAAATTAATACAGAACAATGAACCCCAAGATTTTTATTTTTTTTTGTTTTGAAGGGGGAAATGGTGTTGGGATGAGAATCTTGTTGATTTTTAAAGCCATTTTATTCTGTATCATAATAAATTGTTTGTGATTCTGTGGCCTCTTAAGTCTCTTTAATGTCAAAACTCACTTCTGTAACATTTCTAGGCGTCTGTGTGTTTTCCTCTATATTTGTGTCCAGCGCTGTACACATGTTTGTGCAGCTGCTGCAGAGCTCTTTGTTTCCATTTCATCTCCCAGCATGTAACCGAGGTTCCTGGTGTGATTTTCTGCCATCTGTTTGACTCTCACAGTTTGGTGCTGTTTGCTCATATTTGTGCACTTTAATATCAATTTCCTGTTGCTGTTTAAAAAGATTTTGTATTGACATGAAATAAATGTATAAGGCCAAAATATTGTTGCTTGATAAAGAGGAGTTTTTGTGTCCCTGCAGGTCAGTGATGAGATGGTTGTGGAGCTCATAGAGAAGAACCTTGAGTCGCCGGCCTGCAGGAACGGATTCCTGTTGGATGGATTCCCCCGAACGGTCAAACAAGCAGAGATGGTGAGGACTTAATTTATTAGTGTTTTGGTGCGTTTTTAATGTTGATTTAATAATTCTTGAGCATCGTGCAGTTTGCTTTACTTTAAATACAGATTGGCTAATGAAGAGATTAAACAAACTAGTTTTAATGTTGATTCATGAGAACTGAGCATGCTGGTAGGTTTCTTTTTCAGCTTTTGGTGCTCACAACTTTTATACTTTTTTTTTTATTACAAGTGTGATCACCAGTTTAGCTCGCCGAGGTGAGCTGTGTTTTAGTGAGATGAACAGCCGTTCTGAGAGCGGGAGGCCCTAGTTCGAATCCTACTCATGGCAACATTTTATTTTCAGTAGACCGTTCAACTTCTTCAACTCTTTTCATCAAAAATTTCAGCTTCTTCACTTCTTTTAGCACAAATTTCAGCTTATTCGCCTCTTTTCAGCAGACACTTCTGCTTCTTCTGCTGTTTTTAGCAGATTCCACTATACGGCATTCATACTGCATTTTCACAGGAAATGCAACTTTTTCTAGTGTCTACATTTCATTTTCTTTTTTCAGTTTCAACTTTCCTAACAAACTGATAACACACACAAACTCTAAAACTATTTTCTCAAATATATTAAACCTAGAACTCAGAATAACCAGGCTAAAATTAATGGATGCAAATAGTTTTAGGTGGCATAATTAATCTGTTTAAAAGGGTTTTGTGAACATTGTCCTTATCTACTTTAAGTTTCTTCAAACTTCACAGAGAAAAACAAAGCTTTTATTAAAGTTTAATTACATAAACCTGAAAACAGTAGTGTTATACAGTCGGTTGTCAAAAAAGTCAGTTTGTACTTTACAGCAGATTTGTTATGTTTGACTTCCTGTGTTTGTCTCTTCAAGCTGGACGACTTGTTGGACAAGAGAGACGAGAAGCTGGACTCTGTGATCGAGTTCTCCGTCGATGATTCTCTGCTGGTTCGCAGGATCTGTGGCAGGTGGGAGTCAGTATGGTAAATGGTAAATGGCCTGTATTTGTATAGCGCTTTACTAGTCCCTAAGGACCCCAAAGCGCTTTACATATCCAGTCATCCACCCATTCACACACACATTCACACACTGGTGATGGCAAGCTACATTGTAGCCACAGCCACCCTGGGGCGCACTGACAGAGGCTGTAAAATAAATCACTGTATTCACATTACACTCACACCTAAGATGTAATATAAACAGCTTTTCAGAGATTCTTTTAGGAATCTTCTACATGTAGTAAGATGACTAGAAAAGTCTCACCATTGGCTCGTCAGTGCCCAGGGCGCACTGACAGAAATATGACAGAAAATGATTTATTCAAGACCAGAGAAAGAGTGTGGTTTATTTCTCAGGTGGGTAGCAAGTGGACAATAAGGGCAAGTTGGTGATTTTCCTTCGAGTGAGCAGCTCCTCATTCTGTCAGCGTGTTAAACCTACTCAGGTAGAGTAGATTGATTCATGCGGACGGGAGGTTCTGGGACAGTGAGATGATGTTAAGGAGAAATGGAGCATGAACGCACATGATTAGCAAAAAGTAGCCTGTAGGCGATTGAGCATCTGCAGCAAGAAGGTTTGCAGATTCAATTCTTGGAGAAGTCGACGTGTCCGTCCCTGATGGGACATGTTGAATACCACAGCTGCTCAGTGCCTGGCTGATACTCTAAAGAGCTTAGAAAGAAAGCCTGATAATGACTTATGCCTTTTTTTTTTACACTTTGACCCATGTGATGAGCCACATGATCAATAGTGGGTCAACAACTAGATTTTAAATGCTTTGTACTCTCCACCATTTGGTTTTAGAACTGAAGAACGTTCTCGAATGAGACGTAAAACGTCCGAGAAGTCCAATCACCTTCTTTCCTTCTTTAGGTTCTATGATCTGGTTCCAGATTTTAACTCTAAAGAGACACGTGTGCAGAGAAAAAACATGATACTCTAATATCTGAATAACTTTGATCTAATTCATGGCTCTCAAGCAGCCACAATTAAGATTTTCAATGTAAACACAGCTACTATTTACCAGGTGATGAGCCCACAGAGTAG
Organism: Aulonocara stuartgranti; assembly: GCF_965226115.1. Classification (NCBI taxonomy): domain Eukaryota; kingdom Metazoa; phylum Chordata; class Actinopteri; order Cichliformes; family Cichlidae; genus Aulonocara; species Aulonocara stuartgranti. The sequence goes on from NC_138957.1 coordinate 30,185,555, forward strand.
TCTCTTGATTTTGTTGATTCCCTAACCGCTAATAAGCCTGTGTCTAAACAGAAAATAGGATTGGCAATAGGGCTGTTCGATATAACATATATATCGGATGACGATTTAAAAACGTCTATCGTTTCATTTTACGCTATCGTTTGTTTTGTGGTGTCGCAAAATAAACTGTTTACGGCAATATTTTCTCATCGTTTTGATGGTCACTGTAGTGGCTATATTAATTTCTTAAAGTTCTCTCCTTCTCTTATGTAGCGCTTATATAACCACACTACAGACGGACAAGCGCTTGTTTTTATGCCTTGTCGTTAGCAACAACAACAGTAAAACCACCGCGTGTCCGCTTGTGTATTTTCCACATAAACCTTTCACAATAAAGCTCAAGATCCTGTTGAGACTTTTCAAAATAAACAGAATCACATGAAAGATGCAGAGTATTTACGGATGAGAAGCAAAAAAGAGCCGCCAGGTGCTAAAAAATAAACCTTAGACTCAAACGTTAGAACAGGCTTTTCCCCGCAGCACGCTGTGTAATAAATACAAAGAAAACGTCGGCCGTTACAACTTATGTCTAAAAATGTATAGTTTCATACATCAGTTAAAACACTCGACTCCAGGTACACGACACGCAGCTGGAAACACTTCACACAAGTCGAGCTGCCCGAGATTCACAGAATTTACAGAAAATGTTACATTTTTGTGATTTATATCGTTATCGGACGATAGATGTCTTATATCGGGATATGAGATTTTGGTCATATCGCACAGCCCTAGTTGGCAACTAGGTGATGAACACACAGCATTTTGCAGCTGAAGAGGCAGCTATTGTAATCATAGGAAGAAGCTAACAAAAGAATGGATTTTAATGCTTGCATTCACAGAGTGGCCACGTCATTCAAAATGTCAGTCTGCATCTGCTGAATGTGTAATAGGGCATCCATAGTCAGTATATCAGCTCCAATAAGTGTCCGCACATGGTTTAGGAACTGAATATCAGTAGAACAAATTATATTCAAAGTGGTAACATTTCATTTTAAAGTTTTATCATTTTTTTGTGAAGCACTTTGTGATGTTCATATTAATGTGCTGTGAATTTTACCTTTTGTATTTCTGTAACTATAAATGAAAGTTTACTAAAGTAACATCTTTAATGTGGATTATGTAGTAATTTGGTAATCAGCCATGCACTCATGGGTTTGTCAGTTAGCTATATTCAGAATGCTAGTCTGCTGAAAGCTGCAATGTCTGATTGATGAACTTTGGTGGCGTGTCACCTATGTATGTCGCCAACACCACAGGGTTGTGCGGTTACACGTAACTCCTGTGGTGTTGCTGTATAACTTTGAACCTCGGTGACCTTCACATCTAAGTAAACTGGAAATGCATGCGAGTAATGGAGTTTATTCTGGTACATTTCAAAACAATGCATCAGTTATTCTGAATTCTGATTCATCATTATTCATTCCTCGTTCTATCCCTATTACATTGCTATACATACTGTTACAAGATTTGCATTCAGCTTTTGTTGAGAAAGTCAGCACTGGTGAACTGAAACAGAAATGTGTTACTTTCTGGTCTGACCTAATGTTTGCATAAGCTGTACATGTTGAAATGAGAGAGAACTGGAAAATAAGTTATAATTGTTACTTCTTGTTTTCTTTGGTGTGTTTCTCTCCTTTTACTTTTGTTCTTATGCAGTACATTAATACGTCTAATGATCTACAAAACAAGTCTCAGAACACTCAGTATGAGACTCTGAGCCCTGAATTGAAGCTGACCCACACGCAGACGTCTCTTCAGACATTCATCTGTGTCCCCTTTCTTCACTATACCCACTCCACATTATTCACACGTCACGCTGAGTAGAAAGCATATCTAGTTTACAGAGAGTCATCTTTCTGTCTGTGGGGGTCCTTTTTGAAGAGACTGCTGCCTCTTCAAGCCCAAGTAGGACAAGGGCATCATGTGGGATGGAAAAAAAGGACAGTTAAGTAGTTAATGAGTCACCGTGGTTGTCAAACCTCCTTCGCTCTTGCTCTGATTTCTTTAACGTCCTTGTCCTGTGCTCTGCTTCCGCTTACCATCTTCCCTCTGTTTCCCCAGACTAATTCATCAGCCGAGCGGCCGCTCCTACCACGAGGAGTTCAACCCCCCCAAAGAGTCCATGAAGGATGACGTAAGTACTTTCCACCCACTTAGAAACCATTTCTGGCTAAACTGCCACCCACCGAAAATGACTGCCAGCCTGGAAACCAGCAGAAAGATTTAGATCAGTGTTTCCATGCATTTTAGATTATTCAGTACATTTTCTCAATTAAATAGAGCCACTAATCTGCTCTTAAAGAACAAAATGTATCACAAACGAGTGGAGCAAACAAATCAACTGGAACAAATGTTGATGTTATGCAAGGATGGCAAGAATAAACACAAAATGCTGTTTTTAAATGATGATTTCATTTATTACCTGAAAAAAGCTATCCAAACCTACCTGACCCTGTGTGGAAAAGTAAATGACGCCCCCCAAAATCATGAATTAACTGTGATAAACCAGATTTTTCTTCAACCTCTCTGATAAAGCAAAGTAGGCTAAAAGATTGCATCATGATCACAAGCAACACGTCTTGCCTAAAGATGTGTCTAAAGAAACAACCGAGAAACAAAGTCTGTGTCTGGAAAGTGTTACAAAACTATTTCTAAGGCTTTGGGAATCCAGCAAACCACAGTGAGAGCCATTATCCGAAAGTGGAGCAAATTTGGAACAGTGGTGCACCAACATAGCGATTTAACAATAAGAAAGAGAATGGGCAAAAGTGGCATCCACGGGAGATGAACAAAAAAGGCTCGTCTGATATTTAGCAAATGTATCTTGATGATCCCCAAGACTTTAGAGAAAATATCCTGTGGCCTGATGAGACAAAAGTCAAACTTTGTAAAGGTTTGAATCCTGTTACATGTGAAGTAAAATGGACATGGCATTTTATTATTATTTTTTTAACCATTCCAGCAGACAAACATGATGTAGTGTGATGGTCTGCTTTCATGCTTCAGGCTCTGGATGACTTGTAACTGATAGAAACATGAATTCTGCTCCTGACCAGAAAATCCTGGAATGTCAAGCCATCATTTTGTGCCCTGGGTTACTTGAGTTAAGCAGGAGGACTATGATCTGAAACACACCAACAAGTCCTCCTCTTATTGGCTCAAAAATTTAAAAAAATGTTTTGCAGTGGCCTGATCAAAGTCCGGACATAAACCTGATTGAGATGTTTTGGCAGGACCATAAACAGGCCGTTCATTCTTGTACTCTCCAATGTGGCAACAATAAGAGTGCGTCAATATCCTCCACAGCGATGTGAAAGACTGATTGCGAGTTATACAAACACTTAAATCCAGTTCTTGCTGCTGCTGATGGCACAACCAGTCATTAGGTTTAGGGGGCAAATACTTTTCACTGGCTGTTACTCAGTATTGGGTTGAATACTTCACTCCTTCATTTTATTTTCTGCATGTGGGAACTTGTCTGCTGGCAGCAACTGAATAAAATTTGTGTGGCGACGGCGAGAAGTTTCTTGTCTGTGCTATTGCAACAGGAGATTATGACACATGTACTAAATAAAAGACCAAAGGTCATGTATTAGGCCATCTACTAACTTGATTTTTAAAAATGCTAACAAGTTGTTTCAGCCTGGCAGATGGCAAAAGTTCATTTTATGATGATTAAAAACACATTTCACGCACAAATGCGCCTACCAAAAAAGACCTGAAGTTCATTTGCTGTTTTAATATGAGTTTGGAAAAAGGTCAGTGTGAAGCTTTCTAGAAACATGACGGTAGAAATTGTGATTATAACTAATAATAATGGTTTAAACAAAGAGTTTCATTTCTTTAATTATATTAATAGTGTGAGATGGTGGTGTGCTTCAAAGTAGAGTTCAACCAGTGTGTGAGTAGACGAAGACATGGCGTTGACCATGTCTGGGTTTATCATACAGAGACCGCTCGGGTAGCTTAACACCTCCCCAAGTCTCTTTGCTGACTTATATTTAGCTCATCTATGTTAAGGACTGATGAGCTTATAAAATGAGCTATCTGTCATCCACCCACGCGTCACAAGAACCAGTACTCCTGCAGTGTTTGTCAGAATTTAATCAAACTTGATGAACAGTTAGCAGGTCTTCACCGATACCCAAAAGCTGAGTCGCTGCCTGCCAGCCAGTGTGTCCTTTCTCACGTTTTCCTTAAACACTTTTCCACTCTTTACGTCTCCATTGTGGTAGTCCATGATATCAGTTGGCTGCTTTACAAAGAGTTTCTGATTCAACAGTCCACCGTTCTCAGATTCCACCTGCACTTTAGCTGTGACTGTAATTGTTTGTCTGCTCTTCAGCAGACTGGAGGGCTTCTTTAATCAGAATGTGCTGCAGGTGGAAAACAAGTTCAGGTGGCTGTAGGGCAGAACAAGGACTACCAAATTACAAACACTACCTGTGTTTATGTGCATGGAGGGTTTAAGGTTTGTGGTTCGATACCTGGCTGCTTCAGTCTGCATGCCAAAAGTGTCCTTGGGCAAGTTGTTCTCCAATGCATTCATTGGAGTATAAGTGTGTGTGAATGTTAGATAAGAACCACTAATGTGTAGAAAACTGTGTTTGCATACATGAGGCATGTTTCCTCTTTGAAATGTAGTATTCGATGTTCATTTTCACACATCCTGTTACTAATAAAGTGACATGAGTCACATTAGAAGTGTCTGCTATTCAAATAAACTCAAGTTGAAGTTTGTTTTTGTTTTTTTGTTTTTTGGCAGTCTAACCGTGCTCCGTCTGCACACATGCATTAAAAAGGGGAAGCAATACAACTGGAAGTTATAATCTCATGTTTCTTTCTGCTGTTGAAGATGCGGAGAAACAACTGTAGAGAGCTTTGAAGTTTTCCTGAGATTGTCTCCTGTTTTTTCCATGAGTAGATTTCTGTGGATTAAGGAATGTGCAGCAGAGAGACTTAATTTTAATTATTCAGTTTCTCCTTTGAGTTTTATACTTGACGTTCCAACGACTGTACAGTTTTATGCGTTAGTGAAAATTGCAACAATTCAGTCTGTGTGTGCAGATGTTTAAGGTGCTGTTGAACCTAATGTAGCAGAGACTAGCACCAAGCTGGTTCATGTGTGTGTGTCGTTTGAGCACACATTTTGCACCTTGCACTGTTGTGATGTGGTAATCATGAAACATTACATGTAATGAATGTCAGGTGTGACTGGACCCACAAGTACTGTGTAACACGAGTGTTTCAAAAGTGGGACATGACTGCTGCTGCACCTTGGAGTTGTTTCGGCTTGTCGTTCAACTCCCAGCTTTTGTAATCAGGTGCTGACAGCAGGCACGAGTCTGAGTCTGCAAGCAGGTCTGTCTCTGCAAGTGTTTGTTGTCGTACATCAGTGCCAGAGCACAGGGACTCACAGCCAGCACAGGGGGAGATTAATGCGATAGCTTAAAGGAGAGATTCTGCAGAAAAACATCAGATCCTAAGTCGGTGCTTTGATTCCTGTTTCTGCTGTTTTTCTTTTTTCTTTTTAAAAAAATTAGTTTGAGGAACAACAGCTTTTGTAGTTATGGCAACGTGGTAGAAACCTGACTGCGAATGATCATGTAGCTATGTTGACATCCCAGTGCACAAAAGCAATGTTTAATGGTCAATGAGTGACCAGGGCTTAATGCCAGTCCTATTTGTGCATGCACATGCATTGCCTTTAACTATATTGACACAAAAAAACAATTTGGATTGAAAACTCATTGGTGCTGTGCCTTTTATGGTTAATTGAAAGATGTTTGGTGAAACACTATATTTAGTATTGAAACGGAAACAACAAATCAAGTGTTCACAAGGTGGTGGTGGGGGGGGGGGGGGGGTTTCTCCCCTGATGAAATATTGTACCAAGCACAAATTGAGAAAACTTTCGCTTTGAAAACTGTCGAACGCTATCTGCTCAGTTTCCGATGCAACAGTTCATTTGTACAATTTACAGTTAAATACAGGACGTTTTATATTAAATCAGATATTACTTTTTTTAATTACATTCCAATTACATTTTATTTGTATAGCACCAAATCACAACAACATGTGCATCAACTCACTTTATGTTGGAAGGTAAAGACTGTACAATAAAATAGACTGAAACAATAATATAACTCATAAAGTAAAATTGTATGCACTTTGGATTAGTCATGTGATATTTACATTTTTTTTTAATCAGTTCTTGCACAACCGATCGTGTTGTCGGGCATTTCTACTTTTAACGTGCTTTACATTTTGTATGCAATTTTTTATTTTTAAATAAAGCAAAAATTTTTGCGAACTCAGAAGAACACAGTTTCTGATTCGTCTTATGTGTTTTCTTTTTTTTTTTACTCTGCACTCAGGTGACGGGTGAGCCCCTGATCCGCCGCAGCGATGACAACGAGAACACCCTGCGCTCGCGCCTGGAAGCCTACCACCGGCAGACGTCCCCTCTGGTGCAGTACTACAGTGCCAGGGGTCTGCACACGGCCGTCGACGCTGCCCAGAACCCAAACGTAGTCTTCGCCTCCATCGTAGCCGCGTTCTCCGCCGCCACGGAAATGCCCGCTCGTGCCACAGCCTGTAAAGACCAAGTGTTCTTCATTTAAAGTTTTCCTTCTTTGCCGCATTGCCCTTCACCTGGCTGTTTTCATGTTTTGGTTTTGTTTTCTTTCCCCCTGCGTGGTGGAGATTATACAAGAGTGGATCGAGTGTCAGAGTGGCAACAAAATGTAACTTTGAAGTGTAAACGGGGAAGATGGAGACTCGGTGTGCCGTCACGGCTCAAGAAATTCAGCAGCAATGCATCATCATTGTTACAGGAACAGAGCGGATGTAGAATCGTTTTCGTTACTCTTCATCACAGAAGAAGCCAAAATAGAGCTCATCGATTAGCACCACACTGCTGCTTTTCACCGTAGAGATGTGAGAAGGTTTTGACATTTAAGCAGTGCAGAACGCCGTGCATGTTTGTATAGATGCTCCTCACCAGAGCGCATTTTGAAAATATTGACATTTGTTGCATATTGTTTGCCTTTGCTGGACAGGTTTGCTCTTGTTTAATCAATGGCTTTGCCTTTTTTTCTTCACCTTTTCTCCTAATGTTAGATTAGATCTTCTGTTTTTCCAAACCAGCTGTACTTGCTGCTCCTTCTTGTCCCTGAATGCATCTGAAGTGCAAGAAAAAGCAAAACCGGAAGTGGAGTGTGTCATAGTATGAATTATATTCTGATGTTAGAGGTCTGCAGACTGAACCTCTGCAGCAGGGTGCAGGGGGAAAGTTGAGGCACAGTAATGTTTGTGGCAACAGCCTCAGGTGTGTTCTGAAAACAGGAGGGTGAGTTCTTGGCCACAGATTGGCCCCGTGGCCAATGACGCACTCAAGTAGACAATTAAGGTACTTTAAAACCCCGTAGTGCCCAACTGCTGCAATTTGCATCAACAGCGATACTCACAACTCGCTCAGATCTAAACACGGGTATGATTGAAAGTCTACTTTTATATTTAGTATTGCTTTAACTTCTCAAGGCCATCTGTGTCTCTGAGACTCGCTGGTAATCAGATTTCCACTTAACTCTAATGGCAAAAAAATAAACGCTGCTTATAAGTTGAGCTTTACCTGACATAAGTTGCATCATTGTTTAGCATCAATTTAATGCCGACATTTGCCAAAAATACAAAAATGAGTTTTGCAGTACAATTTATGCACCTATGTGTGAGTTTAAAGCTGTTTTCCCTCGTGTACTTCAGTCAGGTCAGCGTATTTTTCCACAGAGGGCCTTTTTCCCTCGCTAACTGTGAAAACACCAGCATGTTAGCTGAACCAGTCACAAATCTGCTCAGTCTGACACACACGGACTTAAAATGTTTTTAAACAGAGTCAGCAGATCAAGACTGGAACATCAGTTTGCTCTCATATTAGTGGTATTGCTTTCAGTGCTTAAAGGAAAAAAATAGCTTGTATCTTCACACTTTGACCGCCTCAGTTACTGATAAAGATCCTTAATGCACTTCTGTTTTCGATGCAGAAGACATTGTGCTTTACCTAAGGCTACGTCCACACCATCGTTTTCTCTCAGTTTTGGCCTCCCATCCACACATTGCTGCCCGCGGTGGGTGTGGTGCAGCACGCAGGCAGAGAGAAAAGCTCAAAAGTATGATTGCACGTCACTAGAGGTGATATTGGAAAGTACTTGTCACCACAAGTCTTTTGCCTTTAAAGGCAAAAACATGAGCAGCCTATCAAAATGTTTAGTAGAAGTCCATCACACACGGAGAAATGCACAGTTTTCGTTTTGTATTTCATTTGGAATTGCTCCAGGTGTGTTATACCAGCAGCCTGAGGCACACATACCACTAACTAAATGATCAGTTATCTAATATATAAATGTGATTACTGATTAAAAGCCTTAAAGGTCTTAAAGGTGTATACATTATTAAACTCTTGAGATGCTGAAACCATCATCTGATCTGCAGCTCAGAAATTACCATTATCAGTTTTGGATCATTTGGTGGTTGGAAGTAATGATAAAAATACTGGATTGATGAGCAGTAGTCCTAAGATTTGTAGTTATGCCTATCCCTCTTAAAGATAGAGGCCTGGAGGAATGCAACTATCAGGCAGGGTCTAGAGCACATGTGTCGAACTCCAGGCCTCGAGGGCCGGTGTCCTGCAGGTTTTAGATGTGTCGTTGATCCAACACAGCTGATTTAAATGGCTAAATGACCTCCTCAACATGTCTTGAAGTTCTGCAGAGGCCTGGTAATGAGCTAATCATTTTATTCAGGTGTGTTGATCCAGGGTGAGATCTAAAACCTGCAGGACACCGGCCATTGAGGCCTGGAGTCCGACACCCCTGGTCTAGAGAAATTGGTTGCAGGAGCTGGGAAACAGCTTGACAGTGGATCCAGAAATAGTGATCTATTGATATGTGGGAAAGTGTAGAACAAGACTCATTTGTGTTTCCTAATATAGTTTGCTACAGAAGTGATGAATCAGGAGTGGAAAGTGGACACTTCCTTCCCCCAAGTTGTTTCCCAGAACACACTTCATCTTTAATACGTCGTAATACCTTTAATTTTTTAATCACTATGTACTTAACTGTGAAACAGGATGCTCACTTTTTGGCATGATGTCAGCTCAGCCTGTTAATACCAGTAATATTTTTGCAGCGTTTACAAAGTTTTGGTTCCAACATGTTGTTTCCTTGACGCTGATCCTGGAATTTTAATAGTTCGAACCGCTTCCAAGAATCTGTCAGATAATTTCACGTCTGAATCCGTGATGACTGATTCGCAACCAGATAACTGACATTTCAGTTTAGTCAGCATGTTTACTGCCGATGGGTAATTAGAAAAAAGCACTCTTGGGGTTTTTCTCTGGTGTTTAGTTCCTAAAATAACTGTGACCAAACTTTAAGAGTTCTGGGAAGACATGAAGACTTTTAGCGGCTATGATTAGATTTTATGATAAAACACAATCACCTTGCCACTCTTGAGGTGTAATTTTTCAGCCAAAGCAGGGATCTGTTCATGCAAAACCTACTACCTGTACAGCTACAGATAACTAAGACTTGGAATTAAATGTTTAGCAGATAAAGAGCAAGATGGTTCCTCTAGAGTTGGTCGAGACCAAAATATAGTTTAAAAAATGATTGAATGTTCTTTGGCTGCAAGATGTGTAAAGAAGCAAGTGTTTTCTTACTGTCACTGTATCGACTTAAAAGGGAACATGCTGTGCTAATTTCCAGTTTCATATTTACCTTAAACTGGGCTCAGTTCATCCACTGAATGAACTGAGCCGGTTTATCTCCTGATTTTTTTATCAGCTCATAATCAAGGCTTGAGCATCAGTTTTGTGGGGCTTCTGCGTGCCTGAGAAGACTATATGAAACACATTTCCTCTCAATGGCTTCAAACAGATCCAGGAGTACAAAGAAACATCTCTGAATTGGAGTTGTGTGAAGTCTGGGGACTTTTAAAGATATGAATATGTGCTATGTGTGGAGAAACATGCGTGCAGTAGTTGAAATTCGGGCCATATTTAATGAGCTTGCTGTGTGTATTTGCAACAGTGTGTGCTGTATATATGTGACAGAAAATGAGGAAAAGACACTACTGTATGTCAGTGTGTATAGTGATTCAGCTTGGGTCTGCTGCCCCTAAGTGGCACAAAATCACTTATTGCAGGGTTGATATACAATGCAGTTCCACATTAAAGAGTCGTGAGCTAAACACACATCAATCATACTCGTATGAAAATGGCTTTTTACAATGAAGCCATCTCAAGCTCCTTTTTTCCCCTCTAAAGATGCCTGTTTATTTTTATTTTTTTTACTTCAGAGGTCTGAAAATGGAAATCAAAAGTTACATTTTAACTGTGAACTTTATTTTTTTTAAACTTGTGTTTCTGCTGTGCTTCAGGCTCTCAGCACTGACATCACTTTGTGTGACGTCACAAGGATCAGACATGAGCTGAAGGACGATTGCAAAAACCTTAACAGTAGATACTACAAGGAAATGTTTTAAGTTCTTTTTTGTTTCTGCAGCTCCCAAAAGGTGTATTTTATATTTAACCTTTTGTTTTTGTTTTGATGGTGGCTGTTTCAGATCAAACAGTTGTGATCTAAAAGGAAAACCAGTAAAAGAAACGAACGCCTTCACACTAAATAGAGACTTCCAAAGAATACTGTTTAATCTCGTTTCATCTCATCTTGTTTCTGTAGTTTCCACTTATTTTTATGTTCGCTGAAGCAGTTTTAGCTGTAAAACTTTTTTTTTTTCTAAAAATGTTCTTCTACAAACAACAAAGCCTTTAGGTTTTCCTGTTGTATCCTCTTTGTGCGTTCAGAATCAGAATACTTTATTGATCCCTGGGGGAAATTATTTTTTGTTACAGTGCTCCATTTTAAACCAACATTAAGACAAGACAGACAATACACTAACTAAGAATAGTACAATACATACATACATACATACATACATACATACATACATACATACATACATACATACATACATAAGTCACTCATAAATAAATAGTTGGAAAAGAAACATGTGTAGTTGTAGCAGCAAACAGTGTGTTAAGTGGATGCGTTCATCCTTCACTCCTCTGTTCCTCCTTGACCTTTGGAGCCGCCTCCTTCCTCTGTAGTCACCTGGTGTTCAGTAGGAGCTTCTTGCATGCAGACTGTGTTACCTTCCTCTTTCCCTTGAATGCTGATGCATTTTTAGTCTCTCCCGGCTGTTGTGATGAAAAACGACAACAGATGTTCGGCGCTCCCGGGAGGCAGATTTCAGACTGTTACTCAACACAATGAGACTATTTCATGCTAAATTTACCTTAATATTCCATGCCGTGCTTTGTGATGCCTCCAATGCGTTTTGTCACTCTTTGAAAGCTGTAAATGTACACGTGCTATAGTTTAATCTGATTCGAAGTCTGGATGTTTTTGTCCACCTTAAATGCATTTTTTTATGGGCTTGTGAGATAGGCAGGTACATTTTGTTTGACCGAGGAAGCTTTGTTTTTGAAGTCATGCCTGGTTACGTTTTCTCTAGAAATTCACTCAAAACTTTTCTTTCCTTCTCCCCCTTGTCTTCCAGCTGGTTGAGTTCAGAGCTGCGTCATGCCCACCGAGGCGAAGGACTGGAGCTGGCAAACAGCTCAGGTGGGCAGAAAAACGGAGGGGAGGGGCAGGCAATAAGAGGGGACTCCTTAGACTGAATAAGTTAAGGTTGTTTTGGGGTTTTTGTTGCACATTTCTATTTCAAGTAGATCATGACAGGAATAAACGAAGCCATCTTGTTGTCACAATCCTCATGTTTTCCCTTCTAATAAATTTCCTGCTTTTCTACAATCATCAAATGTTGTGCATTTTGTTTTTCACTCCAGTCTCAAATTCACTTGGCCTTTAATCCGAGAAATAAAATCATAAAATATCGTGTATGAGTACCGTGACATTTCATGCATATTTTCTATCGAGTGTCCGCACATTTGTTGCTTGTCGTTTGACATATCATAACCTGAAGTGACACATAAAAAGGTTAGGGTTAAAGTCAGGGTATCAGTAATGGTGTGCAATGAGGAATGAAGTGACTTCCTATTTAACAGTTCCACATATCACACACTGATGTCTGAAGGATCGAGGATCTATATGAATGATGAGAAATACACTAAATTGGACTTGCTCATAAGATGTTTTCAATTTATCTCAGAAGTTCAGAAATTGAAAACAACATATAGAAAATAGCCTAAAGGTAGTTCAGTAAAATAAATACAGGATGACAAAATTGCTCAATACAGTAAAAGGACCTCAGTTAAACAGAGGAAAAGCTTGTTTGTTTTTAAAGCGGCGCAATGACCACAAGTCAAAGTAAAATAAATTTAAATACTGCATAAAATGGCTTATTTTTATTAAAAGAAATACAAATCTGGTAAGAATCGGTGAGTTTGTGCGTAAAAGTGATTGACAGAAACACTTATAATAATCCAAATATGATGAAATCAAGGCATAAATAATCACCCCCCACAGTTCAGAGCACAGCACAGTGGAACTCAGCTTGGTGAGAGGAGCCAGAGTTTCCATGACCATAGGCGCAAATCTGTCAGGGACACATCAAAGACGTCTCCTCATTAGGTTGGATGAAACTTACCATCCAACCTTTAATAGAGCTAAAGTATGTGTGCAACATCTGCTGCTTGAAAACATCTTGGAGCTTAAGAGTGATATATATCTGAATGTCATCTGCATAGCAGTGTTGGAAATTTTGATAAATGCTCAAAATGTGCTGAAGAGGAAACTATAAAGGTCCCAAAACAGGACAAAGGTGCAAGGACAAAGGTGCAAGTACAAGGTCAAAAGAGCACGAGGATGTTTTTATTGAATGAGTGATTTTTACCAACTTTCTAAAACAACAGACAAAGCAAACAGACACCAAAGATGGTGAAGCAGAATTTATATTTTTCACATTACTGTTTCTGTTTGTTATTGAAAAAATTACGAACGTAAGCATGCGGGTTAGGAATAATAATATCACTAACCGTGTTGAATAACCTTTCAGGTTTGCCTCTTACCTTTGAAATCTGGTTTGAAACATCGGCCTCACATCTCTCACTAAAAAAAGACTAACAGATCTTTTAGAGCAACACGTTAGCAAGAAAGTGAACTTGTGAACGAGTCGATCTCCACGAGCAAGAATGCTTTCATCATAAAACTGTCAATTATCCAAGAGAAAGATTATAAAACAGGAACTAGCATTATCTAAAATGGAAATATAATGATTATTAACCTCTTAAGCACCCATGCACCCAAAGATGGGTGCAAAAGGGAGGAGATCATGAAACCACTGGGGCCTTAACAGGTTAAAAGATTTGTTTAGGGATTGTAATCACTGTAAGGTGTTTGCTTGCAGCCAGAAGGGTTTGTCTGAATCCCTGAACTCTACTCGAGGTGCTGAGCGAGCACTGCCTTAACATGTTGATCCGCTGAGTCATTGCATATTATTTCACTGTGGTTTTCTTAAGAATGAAAACATTCAGTGGCCTTTCGTGCCCTGTAGATGGGGGCTTTTTCATTCTGGAAAAGATTGCTTAAGATGGAGATTGATGCCTGGATCCTATCACTGCTGCACAATCTAAGCAGGAAACTGTTGAAGTTAAGTTTTCCATTTGTGTTTGTTGCGATAAAACATGTTTTTTCTAACACAGGAAGGAAATGACAGGTTTCCGAGTCTTCGTGTAAAATATAATGAAGCTGCTGTCACTACACTGTTTCCGCTTTGAGCTAGCATGGTGAAACTTTTCCCAGAGATGGTTAACACAGCCCTATTTCTAAGGCAAATGTTAACTGAGCTGCACTGCATCTTACACCCAAAACATACCAGACTTGTTGGTCTATTTAAGTTGCACATGTGTGATGTTTAGTCATCATATTTGTAGGGAGTGATGAGCTCAGAGCCTTGACACCAAACTCTTAATAGTAATCCGCAGCCGTCATGAATCATCCCAAATGTGAGTTGTCTGACTGAGATGTCAAAAAAATACTAAACACATAAGTTAGTAGCAATAAACATGATCAAAGCTAAAATGTAATTAATTTTAAACTTAAAAGTTGAAGCAAATTGTTTCTGTTTACCTTTTAACCCTCAACCGTGAAGCCTGTACACCTCACACATAAAAAAAGTTTTTTACATGACCTTTGAACAAAGATTGAACTGGAGACTTCATCAATGTGACAAAACTTCAGTTTGTCAGCAGCAGTTATCAACACAAATGCACAAGTTTTTAGGTGTTATCAGCTATGCAGTCCTGTGAAAAACTATTTTTCTTCTATAAGAATTAGGAAGATGAGTAGCAGCCAGGTGCATCTAATCAAATGCAGGAAAACAATCATCTGTGTGTTAACAAACCATCGCAATCTTAGACGTGGCAGCAAGTTCATCCCAAAATGCAATGCTCAGAAAAACTATGACAAACATAAGAGCTGCATCTCAGACTCCACAGACCTCAATCAGCATGTTAAATCTTAAAGCTCACGATAGCACAAATAGAAAAAGCCTAAACAAATATGATCTTAATATCTGACCGCATTGCACAGTAGGACATTTGACGAAACCCAAACATGGAATAAACACCTCATGTCAATGCAGTGCAAATGCAGTGGTGGAAAGGTGATTTAGCTGACTTTGCAGCTACAGGACCTGGTTACCTTGCAGTCATTGATTTGACCATGAACTTCTCCATATACCAAAGTATTCTAGAGTCAAAACTGACAACTAAAGCTTCTCTGAAACTGGGTCATGCAACAGGACAACGGTCCCAAGCACAGCAGCAAATCTACAAAAGAACGGCTCAAAAGGGAAATAGTCCAGACCTCAAACTGACTGAGATGCTGTGAGTTGACTCTACATGAAAAAATGTCTGTAAGCTTCATTGAACTGAAGCACTATTGTGAAGAAGAGTGGCCCAAAATTCATCCACAGTGACGCGAGACTGATACAGTCATACAGTAAACAATCACTTGTATATGCTAACGGTGCTTCTATTGAATGGTGAGGTGTACTTAGTTTATCACAGGACTGCATAGAGTTCTGTGACGTGACCTGAGACATTTATTTGAATGCAAAAGACTTTGGTGATAATGAAGCTGTTAGAGCTAACAAACCAACAGACAAAGATCTCGTTGTCCAGAATTTCTGTTTTAGCCAGGTGTTAAACTGAGTACATGTTGTCTCTATGTTTTGAAATCTTTAAATTGACTCAATACATTAAATTCATCTAAATTTCATATCTAATTTTAATTTCAAACCTTATCATCAATGGAAGCCACTTGGTTTTTCTCCTTTCTACTATGAAATAATGTGTGTGACCTGTAATGAATATCCCTGTTGGGAAAAAATAGACTAAATAAGAATATAAAGTATCATCAGACAATGACAACCTCAGTTTCTCATTTTTATCAACTAATCCAATTAAGGAAATCAACCAATAGGACTGTTACGGTTTATGAAACCTGCCTTTTTTGACTTTATCCTTTTTCTCCTGCAAATGAAGTCAGGTGAGTTGTTGTTTTAAAGCAGGTAGTCCCCACCTGCTTTAAAACATCAGTGATTGTTCCGATCCCTAAGAACACCCACCCAGCCAGCCTAAATGATTATCCCCCAGTGGCCCTAACATCTGTAGTGATGAAATGTTTTGAGAGGCTCATGAAACCCTTTATTAGTTCCTTCCTCCCTCCCGACTTGGACTCATTGCAGTTTGCATACCGGACAAATAGATCCACTGGAGATGCTGTAGCACAGGTCCTGCACACCACAATGAGCCATCTAGATGAGGGACGTGGGAACTATGTGAGAATGCTGTTTATAGACTACAGCTCAGCGTTCAACACCATAGTGCCCCACATCCTTACGGATAAGCTCCGGGATCTGGGATTCAGCACATCCTTGTGCAGGTGGATTCACAGCTTTTTGACTGCGAGACCACAGTCGGTGAGAATAGGGGATGTGTACTCTCATACCCTTTCACTGAACATAGGGGCCCCCCAGGGATGTGTGCTTAGCCCTCTTCTTTATTCCCTCTACACCGCGGACTGCACGGCCAGATACCCCACTAACTCCATTGTGAAGTTCGCTGACGACACAGTGGTGGTAGGACTCATCTCCGGGAATGACGAGAGGGCCTACCGAAGCGAGGTGGACGGATTAGTAAAGTGGTGTGTGGCAAACCACCTCTCCATGAATATCAGCAAAACAAAGGAGATGGTGATTGATTTTAGGAGACAGAGAGGCGAGAAAACTCACACCCCAATTCAGATCAATGGAAACCCTGTGGAGAAAGTCTCTAATTTTAAATACCTCGGTGTTTATATCAACGAGGACCTTAATTGGAACACACATACGGACTTCCTCATCAGCAAAGGCAGACAGCGCCTCTATCATCTGAGGCGTTTAAAGAGGTTTAAGATCTCCAAGAACATCCAGAGGAGATTCTACACCGGGGTCATTGAGAGCATCCTGTGTAATAACATCACGGTGTGGTACGGGAACTGCACAGTACAACAACAGAAAGCCCTGCAGAGGGTCGTGCGCACAGCTGAACGCACTATGGGAACATCTTTACCAACACTGCAGGACATCTACGCTGAAAGGTGCAGATCCCGGGCCATCAGGATCACTAACGACTCCAGCCATCCCGCTTACAAACTGTTCAGGCCACTGAGGTCAGGGAAACGCCTCTGTAGCCTGAAAACAAGAACTGAAAGGTTCAGGAGGAGTTTTTACCCACAAACAGTGAGACTCCTCAATCAAAACACAAATCGGACAACATGATGGACAATTCCATACACAGTATATAATTTTCTTTTGAGTTTTATCCTTATTTTTATTTGTATTTTATCATTTACATCTGTATTTATGTAAATACGTACACTATAGCTCTTAACTATTACAGCGTAATATTTTGCACGATATTATACATTTTTATACTTTTATATAGATATTTTTTATTATAAGTTTAGTAAGATGCACAGTCGGGGGGGGAGTACTTTTTAGCCGGAAAAAACATTTCACTGTGTGTTGTACTAGTTATAACTACATGTGACAAATAAATAAAGAATTGAATTGAATTGAATTGATTCTAGTCTTAAATATTTAATGTAACCTGTTATTTTGTCTGAGATTATTTCACTGGTGCAGTGTGAACATGTCTGGATAAGTTGGAGGTTTAAAGACAGCACAATGATGGTATCAGTGTCTTGGAGCTTTTGTGTATATGTTACTGGTTTTCAGTAAAACTAGTGATAAGAAGCACAAAGCTGTCTTTTATTTTATCAGCCAGATAAAATAAAAAGAGCCTGGAAGTCGGCTTTATCAGTGATAAGCAGCAGATAAGGGCATGTGAACTTGTCTGAGCATAAAAATCACATGATCACTTTAACCCAAATGTCATGCCTGCAGCTTACCTGCAGCTTAGTCTGAAGCAGCAGCTGCATCCTGCAGAAGTCACCTAACCCTCTCTAGAGGTCACTGTTTCTGAGATTTGCTTGTAACTCAAATGTGAAAGTGCGTTTTTTCCTTTTGTATTGTTGTAAACTGAAAATATTCAGTTACTGATCCTTCGCATTTAGGCTAAGCATCAAATATCTTTAACTTGTGAATTACAAAAAAAGAAGAAAAAGGTTTTCTTTTTGGTCTTTACTCAAATAAAGACTTTTTTGGAAACAGGAAAAGATGACACGCATCTGGCATGACTCATACTGAAAACCTTTCCTTCTTTAATTGTAGGAAAAGGAGAGTAACCAATAAGAACAAAGAGGTTCTTTTAGAAAAGCCGAGCACAGAGTAGTCACCCTGGATTATTGCAAAGCAGTCAAAGCAGTGACGGTTAACCCCTCAACATACACTTTCTTGCATTTTTATCCTGGTATTATATGTTCTTGCCATTGCTTTGGTTGCTCTTTGTTGGATCTAGGATTTTTTTTAATAAAACACAAACTATTAACTTGTATGGGGTAACGTCTAAATTGTATTTTAAAGGTCAAATTATTTTTTGATCAAAAGGAATTTAAATCTTCTGAACTGTAAGCTTTAAATTAATTGTAACATTATTTTTTCCTCACAGATCCATATGTGTTTATATTATTTATGTTTACTCTGTAGTTTCTCTTGTAAGGTAACGTATGTAATGTGGGATTGCAACATTTCTGAATAGTTGTGCGTATATATCTATTGTGTCCTTCAAACAAAGCATGTCATAGTTATCTCCTGGTATCAGACTGCTTGTGTATGATATATGTTTGTATAAGATGTTATTTAAGACATGACATTCCAGTCATGTTTCCTACGTGAAGAAGTGTGGCTGGAATTCAAGGCTGTGTTTATTAATAGGTGAAACGATTACTCACTATTAGTATTTTGTTCTAAAATGAAAGTGGAATCATTTCAGGGTCTGGGGAAATATTTTCCTTCATCATCATTTCTTTCATCGTGTCTCTTTCTACCTCTCGCTCCGTCTGTTATGTTAGAAAGACTAACGTGTTTCTTTATCTGAGGTGACTCGATGAAAGCATCCTCCTATTCTTTTCACATTTTAAATGCTCCCTGTGTGCTCACTGTAATGAATCCTTCCCTGGTCTCTGATCAGGTCCCTGGTAATTTTAAGCCACTTTTTAAAAACTCCAAGTTCGACCCGTCTCTTCTTGGCAGTTATAGATCCATCTCAAAAGTATTCCTAAAAACCGTTAATAATTGATCCTTTTCAGGCAGGCGTTGCAGCGCCACTTTATCACTTGGAGTCTCCAGCAACATCTTGATTGTACTGTTTCTGTTATATCTGCTGGATTTTGAGTGATAAGAAACATAGACATTTGAGAACATATAAAGACCTTTCTTATCACTACTATGCAGATGACATCTACGCTATATATATCTCCCTTAAGCCACAATGTGTTCCTAGACTTAAAGGTTGGCTGGCTGCCACTTTTCTCCAACTTAGCGAAGCTCATGGAAACTTCAGGTTTCCTTACCACTAAATTACTTTACTAAAAGTTCTATGTGTAGGTTTAGACTCAGTCTTCACTTTGAATGCTTGTGTTAAATATCTGGCTTGGTGTTGTTTTTATGACTAATAGAGATATCATCGTGTCGCGCCTATATTTCATCACATCTGGGTTATTGATTCATTTTTCATTTGTCTTAGCAAAGCTTCATTGAGACATATTTTCTGTGAGACTTCTCACTGAGTCTTCTAAGCACCTAAAGGTCACTGACGCTCCACATTAACTACAGAATCCACTTTAACATTTCGGATTTGGCTTTTAGAGCCCTGCATGAAACAGCACTACTGTACAACACTTTAAATTTTCATCCCCAGCAGAGTTCATGTGACCAGGGCCTGCTGGCTGTACAGCACAAGACTGAGAACTAGGAGGCTGAGCTTTGATAGCAGCAGAAACTCTGTTTTTAAAAAGCGCCTAAAATCTTTTTACACTTAGTTTTGGGTAAATGTTTGTTTTGTGTTGTGAAGCACTTTGTGGTATTTATCTTCAAAGGCGCTGTAAATATGTCTTATCTGAAACATTTTGGCACAATAAACTTTTGTTCTCGGAGGGATTTCTGCTTCTGATCACTGATGTGTTTAATAAAAATGAGTTCACCATCGTTTGGGATTTGGACCCAATGTATTACCGACAGATATCTTAATAGATAAACATGGTGCTGCTGTGTTAGAGGTGGTAATCTAAGAAGCAGCTAAAGCAAATCTGTCCTTTTTATTTATTTATTTTTGCACATTTACAGTAAACTAGCCCTTGCGCCACGGGGAGGGGTTTCCACATTGACGGTGACGTGACGTCACCGGCCAGGGCTTTCCTCCATGACGTCAGGGGGCGGTGGGGCGGTAACCAGAGAGCGCGAGGCGACGCGGAGCGAGCTGCGGAGATTAGAGTTTTTGCGCTGCGCTCCTGGGGCACAGGAAAATCAGAGTCCGCCGTCACCTGCCAGGAGACCCCCCGCCGAGCCCGAGAAGAGAGACAGAGGCTGGCACGGTAACGGAGGACGGTTTACACCCAGACTGTAGATCAGCGAGCCAAGCACAGGAGCACCGAAGCGGCCGCCGCATCGCTCCCCAGCCTCTCCTGTGGAAGAAATCCGGTCCTGAGCAGGGTGAGTGTCCGGTGATGAACCCTCTGCTGCATGAGCTGCTTAACAGACATGTCACGGATTTAAATGTGTCTCTTTATATTTGAATGTATGAGATAAATAAAACAAAACTGGCCGTAGATCTGTTTGCCACTAAAATAACTGTTTTCTGAATGGTCATTCAAAAAGCCTGATAGTCACAGGTGAGCTCAAAGCAAACCATCCACGTTTTTGGAAAAATCTCAGTCATGTAGGCTGTTTAAATACAGCGAGGACGAGCCCAGCTGCTGCAGTGTAACCCTAAACTATGGAAGCAGAATGTCCAAGTCATCCTGAGAGTTAAAACGCTGCCCTGTCTTTGCCTTTAAAACACATTCCTGTCTGTTCTGCCACTCCCCGGTCACTCTGCTCTAAGGACACTGTGTATT
Organism: Aulonocara stuartgranti; assembly: GCF_965226115.1. Classification (NCBI taxonomy): domain Eukaryota; kingdom Metazoa; phylum Chordata; class Actinopteri; order Cichliformes; family Cichlidae; genus Aulonocara; species Aulonocara stuartgranti. The sequence goes on from NC_138957.1 coordinate 30,206,176, forward strand.
TTCCATAAAAGATGGGAAAAAATACATTAAACATGACTGTGAAAACGAAGCTGGCAGCAGAAGCCTTACATGATAATAAAACGCAGTGTTAGAGGAGGTGTTACAGAAGCTTAGAGCTCCTCAAACACTCCTCACAGGAATATGAATATTTATGTTTTGGGGGCTTTTACTTCTGTTTCAGGCCAGATTTTCTGAACCGCCGGGGTGTGGTGACCATCACCAGCACCCCAGTGTAGGGTTTTCTGAAACGCTCAAACTAAAAGCAGCACAACCAAATACAAGCGAGCCAGCACGAACCGGTGCCCTTGCAGATGTTATGAATCAGATAAGGAGTTGAAATGAGTTGTAAATAATGACATGGTTCAGTTCTGATGTTGGGATGAGAGCTCAGGCTTAATGAGGCGTTCCCGTTTGTGTCACGTTTCCATATAGTTATTTGACATCCTTGTAAATAGTGTTTAAAGGCTTAAAGAAAAACTCTTTAACTGCCGTACTGGTCTTGGTGAATGACACATCAAATAGTAGATTTGCTTAGATTTACAGATTGTGATGATGTTTCTTTTTTTTTTTCAAGTCACCCCTTAAATAACCAATACTAATATTTATCTTTTTATGACTGGAGTGCAGGTGAGTCAGCATGATGAGTTTGTTTTGATTCTTTGAATGTGGCATAGACGTGACACAGTCTGTAAATCTGTCTGGCTGGTTTTCGTAAAGTAGGCCTGTTATCAGTGTTGACCGGGCCTTTTACTAAACAGGAACTATTTCCTGCACATTGTTTTTATTCTCAGCGTGTATGATTCACATGTCAAAATGATTTTCACGTAATACGCAGCCTTTGTGCTTCACCTCAATCCATCATCTGCCTTTAAGACAACTTTCTTGTGATTGGCTAGCCCTTGTAAACAGAAGGTTTTACCAGCAGGTGGGTGAAGCTGCTGGGATGATAAACTGAGCATTTAGAGCAGTTTGAAGCCTGAGCTTTTGGCTCACAGGGATCAGTTGTACTCTTTTCATGTCTGTTATGCAACGAAATATTTATAACACACAATAAGGAAAAGCATAAAAACAAAGAGGATGCGTAAAGTCAATTAATAGTCAATTATTACCTCTCCCAGAGCGTGATGATACCTTTGAATGGCCAGTGCTGTTTTGTTTTAAGGTCACATTTTGAATACCTTTCCCCATCCTAGAAAAAGGCAATATAGCCAGGATTTTTTTAATCCTTATGTTATATCAGATTAATTTTGTCAGTTAACCAAAAAAAGGGCCAAATATCAGTTAATATCATTTAATAACAGGTTTATTACGGTGAACCTGTAAAATTAATAGCAGGAGAAAATGCCAAAAAATGCATGTTTGACATAGTTTGAGGCCACTAGAGTGCGCTGACAAATGTATTTTTACTTCTGTAAAACGTTTTAAAGTCAGTCTAATTGTTTTTAAAATTTCAAAGATCTGTATTGACCTCGAGAAGCACATTCTGTTCTCTCTATGTTTGCGTGGGCTTTCTCCAGGATCTCACATGTAGAGTCCATCAAAAAAAAGTACATGGGTAGTGTAGCCGAGTGCTGTTTTTAACTGTGGTTGTGGATAAGTGGAACTGGGCTGTTATCATTTTATTTAATGGACTGGACCAATGTGCCAAATGTAATCTATGTTTAATAGGATCAGTAGAATGGAGTCAAATCCAAAGCACCTGATTAGTGCAGCACTAAAAACACAGAGATGTAAAATAGTACTTTGAACACATCTGTTGAAGGAACTGTGCTTAAATTTTAATCTCTAATGTCTCGGTCTTCAGCTTGTTAGCTTTAAATGTTTTGTTTAACAAATCTATTTGCATACTGAGCTGCCTGGAAGCATCTCCAGAGACGTTTTACAGGACAGGTGCAGCTGTAAAAAAAAAAAATCAGTTATAGAACATTATTAAAACATTTAACAGTCTTAAAATTTTCACTGAAAAAGCCTTTCAAAGCAATAGGTAAGGAATATGATGTCATCTGAACCAAACTGCATTAAGCACAGCATATTGTACAAAGAAGTGAAGTTAAAAAGTGTTACAAGTGACTATATTTGGAGTACGTGGTAGAGGATTACCTCATCGACAGGAGTTTCAAGTTTCTGTGCCATTACGAGTTTCAGGTTACAGACAATAGCCGGGAATTACACCCTCAGATGGACTGTGTGTGTGTGTGAGCTGTTGTTTCCTCTCTGAAACCTGAATCCACTCATTCAGTTTACTACTACTGCCGCTCGCCCCGTCCCTCGCTGTGCGTGTCTCAGTTTGTGTGTTATGAGGAGATGCATAGGAGCTCAGAGGTTTCCTCTCAGTCACTGCAGCGGCTCTCGGCCTCACATTAAACATTCAACAACTCAGCAGTATGGCTCCTGAATGCTCCTCTAATTATAGAAGCTCCCAGCCTGATTCTCTCTACCTCCACCTTCCACTGCATCGCTCTGGACTCTCAGTGTACTTTATGTGTGTGCGTGTGTGTGGGAGAGGTGTTAATGAGCGTCAGTGGGAGAGAGAGAAAACTCAAACTCTCCATTTGTGTACCCATCTGCCTCCCCTGCTTGAATCCCTTAAGAATATCATTTTATGTGTTTCCAGATAGATAGATATTAGTCACTAAGACAGTATTTGTGGTAACTTTATCGAGCAGGGCAAATTCTTCGTTAGTCATTTCTTATAAATTGCAGTTATTACTCATCACTGCTGATTTCTGTTCTTTGCCTGTCGACTGATTTATAGAAAATATCCGGTGTTAGTGTGAAGTAGAGCCAAAGTCAGTCAGCTAGCTAGTAAATTTGTCCATGAAGAGAATCTAACTGGCAAATATTTTAAAAATGATCAAATCAAAATGCAAAAATTTAATGGCCAAACAATCAATCACTTAATTTGTACAGTATACTGCAGATAAAGAGAAAAGCGTTGTTACTATAGCCCTTAAGGCACTATAGGTCACATTTTCTAGCACGTTGTGGAAGCACAAGCTGGGTTTTGGTGTTTTAAAAAAAGTGCGTATAGGAGGTGGAAACTGTGAGATTTTTGCCACTGATTTGTTTTAGTTCCTTTCTGAAGGTGTGAAATAAAGAGAGGAGAACATTTAAATCAAGCACACAAAAAGATTTACTAACATTTACAACTGCAAATTGTGCCGATATTTAATGCCAACAAAGCAGCGCAGCTTCTGAAACTCACCTGTAAAACTAGCCACACCTATGAGTGCTAATGGGAGACTGTGCTCACACACCTTGGCATTAGTCTGGTTGCAAAGATCCAAAACAGATAAAACCACAAACTACAATTTAAAAAAAGAGTGAGAGCTAACTAAAACACTACTATGTACTCACAAAACTAACAAAAATAAAATGTAGTTTTATTTTTTGTCATATAGGGTGAATAGTCAACCATTCCAAGCACAAATCTTTTTGTTGCAGGAATATCTACATGAAGTTTTTTATTTCTATTGTATTGTCTAATCTGAGCTTCAGAAATCTTACCACCCACTTTGCAAATAAAGCTAAAACAAAGACTAAAAACTGAGCAAAACTAAACTGAAACTACCCACACTGGAAAGTAACTCAAATCTAAATATAAGACATAAAACTAATGATAAACTAAGTAACTCTGATTTCCAACACCCTTGGTTCGTATTTCGCAACGTTTCTCCTTCTGGCTCTGTTTTGGTCTCCACCACCTCCTGAGAGAATGGGTAGCAGTGTGGCTGCTAGCTAGTTTGCTAGCCAATTGCAACTAAAGTCAAACCAAAACAGTGACTCTGAAGGCTTCAGATCCAAAACAGCAGCTAAAAAGAAGCTAAAACACCAGCTTTAAATATTCAGGTTTACTGTACAGTCTTAACCTTAAAACCATATCTAAACATTTAACCACAAAGAATAATAAACCAAGTAGCTATTAAAATGAATCTCATGCCTGGTTGCTCTCATTATCAGGTTATGTCTGCACCAAAGTCCCAAACTGATGCCTAACGTTAATTATCAAATGTATGACACTAATAGTTCCTGAAACAAATTATTCTGCATCTTCAGTAATCAGTAACAGGCCTTAGAGACGGATTGATAGAAAGATTAGAGGCACAGAGTGAATGCAGCAGCAGTAAAGTGCTGATATGGAAAGTGGCCAACAGCGTTGTCCAGTTCCAGAGAAAAAGGGAGTGGGAACAGAATAAATAGATGGCACAGCTTCATGCGGGTGATTCAAATATTTTATTCTATTCAAATTCATTTCACAGGGAAGGAAGCTCAACTTTTTAATCTGCTTCTTGTTGTGGTGCCATGTGAATAGATGACCTTTTTAAAATTTACCTGAAGCTCTCTTCATTAATCAGACTTTCTGTAATTCACGGGATGCAGAGTTTGTCGTCTGTTTTAAGATGTTTCCTTTCTTTGTCTTTGAGAGTTCTGACTCTCTGTGTTAATCCAAAATTCAATAAAAATATCAGTCATTAAAAAAGAAAGCAACAAGCTTAGGGTGAGCCAAATTTGACAAGCTGTTTGTAAATGTTCTCAGGGGAGAGGCTTATATAAACACACACACACACACACACACACACACACACGTGTACACACACACACACACGCGCACACTCTAATAATATGCAGGTCTTGTGTGTGTGCTCGTTTCCAAGGAAGAGGCTGTACGAGCTGCATTTCCACAGAATATTATCCATTATCAGCGTCATCGCCCAGCTCATTCTGCTTGGCTTACAAAATAAAACTGATATAAAGATCATGTGATCTTCATCAGAAAATGCTTTTTAGAGAAATGTGACTTAGTCTCTCTGCAGACCTTTTTGCACTTAAAACCCTTACAGTAAAACTAGGTGTTTAAAGTAAGCGCTCATTTTCTTTTGAACGCAACTTAAATGAAAGCGAAACAGTTTCATTTTTTTTCAGCCCACGCTGAAAAAAATTGCCAGCTAATCTTATCAGCGCACAATCTCTTTCAGATGTATGCAATTGCTGAGGCGTGGTTGATTGTGAAATAAAAGTATGATTAGTGATACAAAGTTGCACATAAATAAAATTAACAGTGTGAAATAATCACTAAATGTGACAGACTAGAGTTTTGGCAGCAGTGAATTTATTGGTGTTAACATTTTAGTACATTTTTAAATGATATTCAGGGTTTTTTTGTACTATATATGAAGCCAAAACATGCTAGGATTTTAAAAGCAAGACTGTCTAGTTCCAGATCCTTTAGGTTTAAGCATGATTTTCTCGTTAACAGTTAAAGAGGGCAGGATGGTGGTTAGCACTGTTGCCTCACAGCAAGAAGGTCCTGAGTTTAAATTCGGGGTCTTTCTGTGTGGCGGCAATGTTCTCTCCGGGTACTCCGGCTTCCTCTCACACTCCAAAGACATGCAGGTAGTGGGGTTAGATTAATTGGAAACATTAAATTGCCCATAGGTGTGAATGTGAGTGCAAATGGTTGTCTGTGTCTATGTGTTAGCCCTGCGACAGACTAGCAACCTGTCCAGGGTGGACCCTCCCCTTGCCCCAAGACAGCTGGGATAGTCTCCATCTTCAACACTGTTGTGTTGGCTTTTTTCAGTCAGAAGTGACTGCTGGTATGCTTGGTTAACAAGCTACATTTATAGTCTCTTATTGTTCAACACACAAACAACGTACTAGAGTTTCACGCAGGAAAACCTGAACCCGACTTCTTGGAGAGGCTGAACCAAACTGTAGTGCTTTAACTGCTTAAAGACAAAAAAGAGACCATCCATACGGCCCGAAACCAGTTTATGTACCGGAGTGTAAACACGCTTTAATGCTGTAAAGTTGGCCATGTTAGCATGGGAATCTTGGGGATTGACTTCTTTCTGGGGACAGCCTCCAGGGCCCACAGGGGCACTACAGTTTTTGGCACTTCCGTGTTGGCTTGGTTTTTTAGCCCTGGAGGCTGCCAGCCCTGATATACATACCAAGCATGGAACAAGATAAATTTCCTGGCATGACTTTCATGAAGTAAAATGGTAATGACCCATATAAGTCAGTTTATATTACGTAACCTTTATATCTTTTATATGTAGTTATATTTCTAAGCTATCACAATTAAGTTAATCGATTTGTGCAAAAAGGTTTTACGGGTTTATCTCGGCCACCTTGTGGTCATGGTTGCTCTGCCCCGTGATATTTTTGTTCACGTACCCAACAATTTCCATCTCCTTAATACATCCAGATCTTCACCTCAGTGAGGCTAACTTCTATTCGCTGATAAAGACATCATTTTCTTCTTTTACAGGTGTTTTAACTGGAATTTTATGAGACACTTTTATAGTTGTGAATGACAGGAAGCTCATAATGAAAGAGAAATGGTTGGCATTTAAAACATCAACCAGGAATCACTTAGTCGTTACCAAAACTAGTTCTTGTATTTCCCATGACCGTCCTCCTGCAGGTTGCAGGTGTGAATACTTGAATGTTTGACGCTCATTGGGAACAACAGGTAGTGGCCGTTGTGAATAACTATAAAGAAACGATTTGTGCAATGAGGCAAACAGCGGAAAGAAGTTGAGTATGACCAGATGGCCGTGATTCAGCAGTAAAGTATGAGGTCGTTATTATTATAACCCTGATGAGCAGCCATGATATCTAATCGTGCTAAGAAGAAGCAGCCTTGGCCGATCGACCGTGACGGTGTTTTTTGCTTGACTTCTTCTTGTGAAGGAACATTTAGACGTTAGTCATGTATGGAGGGCCACAAGCGCCAAAATTAATTAAATAATACATTTTTAATGATTTAATATTGAATAGAAAATGTCTTAAATTAAATTCATTATTTACCAGTTTTATTAATTAATAACACATTGAATTAATTTTTTAATGATGTATTTCTTTAATTTGTTTTGGCACTCATGGCCCTCCACAGTGGTATGCATGTGCTGCTACTATGGAGGTCTAAACGTTTAAAGTGTTTTATTTTTTCGACATCAGGGCTTTACAGTTGATCTCTCACTCGCTCATTCGCCCATACAGCTGTGCAGCTGACATGCAAAGTGCTGTCTTACCAGTACCCTGGGAAATTTTGGCATGTGAAGCGGGACCCGAGATGGCCCGTGCAAAGCATTAATAACAATAAGGGTCAAACTGTGCATAACAACAGAAGAATGACCACTTTACTGCCAAGTTCAACAAAGCATTTATGAAACAATAAATAATGGGTCACATGCTTTTATTAGCTGCATTCTTCGAAGACACTGATGAAGACGTAAGTTCCTCCTAGAAGTTCTGGCACAAGTTCACAGAAATTCAGCGTTGTGCTGCAGTTGCTCTGCAAAAACACACAGAGGCATTTTTACAACAGGGCCAGCTAGCCTATTAGCTGATTGATTCTAATTAGCTGTCTTCTCTGAAGACACACAGGCACACACACACATCGTGCATTATTAGCTGCTGGTTGAGAAGGGGGACCACCTGTTCCACTCCTGGCCCCCGCTCTCAGATTAGCAGGGCTTTACTCGGTATCACTACAAACAGGATAACAGCCTGAGCCGAGCTGTTTGCTCTCTGCGGACTTTCTCGTGTTGTCATCAGTCGGTTTAGACTGCAGCCTTTTAGCTGACGCTTTTATCCGAACCGATAAGATGCCTTCGAATGAGCTGAGCGCAACAACAGGATAATCAGTTTAGGCTGATTTGATGTGTTTCGTGAAAGACTGGAAAGAAATGTTAAGTGGCGTTTGCTTTATTGAGGTTGTGCTTGGTGGCATATTGAATCTGCCGCATGTGTGTGTTTATATATTTTAGAATCTGGGAGAGCAGGAGGAAAACATCCATCAAAGGTCAAAGGAGGGGCTGCCATAAGATCGCCCCTATATAACAATTTTTAATCCATAGAGGATGAAACTCTGTTCCTCAGGCAGATCTGCAGCTGCACAAGAGGAATGAGCCAATGAGAAAAAGAAAGATCAGAGTCAAAGCAGCCTGACATTTTTCTCTGGAATCAGCAAAGACAATAAACTTCAGTCAAGTTCTTAGGAATGGGAGGGTTTAGGCACTTTGGCTGAAACCCAGAGTGGAGGAGAGATGTGTCTTGTAAACACAAAAGGCTGCAGCCTGTCACGTCATTACTTAGAAAGCTCTGCGGTTAGGTTTGCAGTAAGGTAATTTATATAATAATGGAGGGTTTTTAATACTACTTTACATAGAGTCAAATTAATATTTTGCTTCATCACCATTGTTGTTTGTGTAGATATTAATTTACTGGCCATGCTCAGATCATTACTTACCTCAGTGCTGTATAGAAACTCATTTTGTTCCCACTTAACAAATAAACATGGGCTGAATAGTCGGCTTTTTCCCCATGCATGCATGCCGTCGTACACCACTAGGACTCATTTAAACTAAGTGTTTTTTTCTAAGCTAATTTTGTATTGTTGATAAAGCTCGTGTGTTTGATATTATAATGAGCTTCAGGAGATTGCAAGCTAATGCTCTCCCAGCACCGGACCCAATCCCAGATAAATGGGAGAGTTGCATCAGGGAGGGCATCCGGCATAAAATCTGTGCCAAATCAAACAAGCAGATCCATCCACTGTGGCGAAGCCTTGGGAGCTAAGAAAGCAGCTGAAAGTTATTATAGTTAAAGTTTTTTTAGTGATACAACAGCAGGCTAATAGTTTATTTGGATTTTTTTTTAAAGTAAATTATCGTCTGAAAATGTGTGCACAACATGTTCTAAATGGGAACACTTCCCCAATCATGTAATACAAGTCCTTCATGTACAAAGCTCCCTAATTGTATATGTGTTTGCCCCCGGTTGTAGATTAAACTACTGAAACCACAAAAATCAAATCAAATCAAATCAAAATTTATTTATATAGCACATATTAAAAACAACAGTGTTGACCATAGTGCTTCACAGTCAATAAAAACATGAGACAGTTAAAACAAACAATAGAAGAGGACAACAAACAATAGGTAACAACGCAACAAGCTAAAACAGCCAACTAGACAGAATCAAAAGCCAAAGTAAAAAAATAAGTTTCAAGACGTAATTTAAAAGACTGGATAGACTCGGCAGTGCGAATATGAACGGGGAGGTTATTCCAGAGTCTGGGTGCCACGGATGCAAAGGCCCGGTCGCCTCTCGACTTCATTCGAGTCCTAGGTTGTGCTAGGAGCCTATGGTTGGATGATCTAAGTGCCCTGTTGGGATTGTATGAATGGAGTAAATCAGAAAGATAACTGGGCGCTAAATTATTCAAAATATTAAAGGTGAACAAAAGAATTTTAAAATCTATACGATATTTAACAGGGAGCCAATGTAATTTGGCTAAAATTGGAGTTATGTGTTCATGAATTCTCGTACCTGTTAAAAGACGCGCAGCTGCATTTTGAATTAACTGGAGCCGGCAAAGAGAGGAGTGTTGGAGGCCCGAGTAGAGGGAGTTACAGTAGTCCAATCTGGATGTAATAAATGCGTGGATAAGCTTTTCAAGATCTTTTAAAGGAAGGAACGGCTTTGCTTTGGAAATCTGACGCAACTGGTAAAAGCTGTTTTTTACCACAGTGGACACCTGTTTCTCGAGTTTAAAAGAGCCATCCAGGAACACTCCGAGGTTTCTTACAGTGGACGAAAGATGGCTAGCGAGAGGGCCTAGGGCGTCAGCTAACTGGTCTAGCGGAGTGTGACTACCAAAGACTATGATTTCGGTCTTATTCTCGTTCAATGTAAGAAAATTATGTGATAACCAAATTTTTACTTCATGCAAACAGTTGAACAGAGGTTGCAAAGAAGCAGTCACATCGGATTTCAAAGGTAAATAAATCTGGATATCATCGGCATAACAGTGAAAGGAGATGTTATGTTTTCTAAAAATTAATCCCAACGGCAACATGTACAAAGAGAAAAGAGCAGGACCGAGCAAAAAAGTATAATTAGTTTCAGTTTCAGCCGCTTCATCTATTATGTGTTATCATTTTTAATAGATAAAGAGCTAGTGGTGTGTTATTATCACATATCGTATCAGATTTTTCCACAGGGACTTCATTAAACGCGAATCTGTGAGCTGTTCATGTATGTTCACCTCACCTTCGTGTGCGTTTGTGTGTGTACGTGTGTGTTGTAGCGTGAACCCTGTGCGGACAATGACGAGGCAGGCGGCGAGTCGTGTTATATAACAGCAATTAGTTCTGACAGCTGCACACCTGTAGCGCACAGCTGATTACTCCGAACTGCATGTTGGTGTGAATGTTCGTGTGCGTGTCATTGTGTGTGTGTGTGTGTGTGTGTGTGTGTGTGTGTCCAATCATCCTTCATCATGGCCTCTAATGTGGAGTAACCTGCTAGCAGGGCCCACACTAGCTGAATCATTTCAGTCTTACAATCCATGTTGCATACCGGGCTTGCACTAATGGTGAGTTAGCTGGAAAATGTCCATCCCAAAGTTCCCTCTGCACCGTTTCATCAAGAGTCAAAAAGATGAATAGAAATATATTCAGTAAAAGGCAACAAGTCAAGTCAGAGCAGGTAAAATAAACTCTATTGTACCTTAGGGGAAATTTGTCCTAGGATTATTGCCAAAGTATATTGAGTTAGATGTCATAAAAAAGAAGGAAGATCACAAGGACACCTGAGTATTAAACATCAAATCGTTGTTATACACGCAAGTAGAACTCAAAACTGGATTTTACTTCTAACTATACTTAAACCCAGTTGAACTTGGATACAAAGTGTTTTTGTGTGAACGTATGTTCCTGTAGGATGGGTGTGGCGAGTATGTGCTCTGAGCTGCAGCAGTTTAGGCAGTTCATGCCCTGCAGGGAGAAACTGGAGGATCCCAAAGTGCTGAGGTGTAGATTCACCGTCTAAGACAGAACATTGTGTCTGCGAGCTGCTGAGGATGGATTACCTGCAGATCGCACCGGCCTCACTCTGTCTGTCTGTTTGTCTCTCGCTCTGATTCAGGAAACCGAGTCCAGAATTAGGCTGTGAGGACTCATTGTGGCGGTTTAGGAACTTGGACTATTATAGTTTTATTGTCTTGTAAACTACATGATTAAGAGTTCTACTAGTGGCCTTTACAGGCTGCAGTTATTATTACATCATGTTGAATTAAATGAAGAACACGTGGATGATTTTTCCTTTTAGTTAATCCACGAGAGCCGGAAGCTACAGGAGACACCGTGGAGTCAATGAGGTTAAAGCTGCCTGCTGGGACACGCGGGATCTAAATTAAGAGCATAGCTTACACGTCCACATTAAATTATCGATATAAAAATGTGGAATGACACATTTTGAAAAGATTCACATTAATATGTTTGACACCAAGAGGAATCATTAGTATGCTCTGAATTTTTGAAATCTCACATTATGAAACATTTGTGTCACATTAAGCACTAAAGTGAGTTTATCAGAATATTCAAAGGATTTGAATCCTTCTTACATTTTAAGACTTTCCTGTATACCTCTCTGTTTTTTCTTTAGACCTTTCATAGTGCTGAATACTCAAAGAAAACATGTCCAAAGTTAGAAACAATCCCCATCATCATAATTATTATTATTGTTATCTTGTTCCTTGGCTCAGTATGTTGTCATAGACTGAAAGATATCGCTAATATGGGCATCCTGGCTGTGAGCACAGAAGCCCCGCCCACCTCTTGTTACAACCTTGATCTTGTGACAGCCAATTAGATTAAAGTAAACTACAACTGGGAAGATGAACTGAGGGGCCCAAAGGCCCAGTATAAGATGAATAAAGGTTATTTTAATTTGTGAGTTAGAGAAAGCTTTTTTGTTAGAGTCCAAGATTCAAAATATGGTGTTCTAAATTAGTATAATGTGTCCTCTTTATGAACGCGGTTGTCACCACAGATTGTCATCAAAACCATATCTGCAGCAGAAAGTTAATCAACATTAAACAAAGATGTTACACTGCTGTAACTGTGCAGTAGTTATCGAAGCCTGGAGTCTGCCTCCACAAACAAATTGCTTTAGTATAATCTGCATGTATGTGTATCATCAGGATGTATGTTCAAATGTTTGGGTCGTGATAATAAAATAAGAATAAAGGCTCACAAACACATATGTGATGCATTGATTCAGCTATCTTTGTGTTAGTAAATCTAATGTGCAGTATGTCAGCATACCAGTTTTGTTATGAGCATTGGAGTTTTTGCACTCTGAAACTCAAAACTGAGCCAGAGCACATAGAAAACTCTGGAATTGTTCATGCAGAAGGACATTTGAATCTAGTTGTTGCAGTACAGAAAAAGTCCTCCGGGGACCACGAACAGCTTCATGGGAATTTGGCCAGTAGCTGTCAAAACCTTAATTTGGACAAAAATGTGGAACAGATGGAGAGACAAACAGGCGAGCAGGAGAAATAAATATCATTCTACAAAGCAGCGGGCTTTGGCAGTCGCAAAAATGCAGCCCACCGGGCAGGTAATTGCATTCACCTGACTGTCCTGGCAAAGATGAAAAGCAACCTCTGCTTGTCATGAGAATCGAGTTTGAGAACTGTTGCTATAAAACAAGAGTGCACTGTGGGGATGATCCTCGCTGTCAGGTGGCTTGGCTGCAGTTAGGATGCATGATGGTTATAATAATAATTTCCACAAAAGTCCAAAGTGAAAAGAAAAAGTTTAGTTCTTTTTTTTTTTTCAGATGAAACAGTTACTTAACCTCGTGTTTTTGAAGCTTTGATGATTAAAGCAGGGCAGAGAAATATTATTACAGGCATGTAGATCCTGGAAGGCTGCATGTTAAAGCAGCCTGCAGTGTGTGTGTGTGTGTGTGTGTGTGTGCGTGTGTGTGTGTGTGTGTTGAATTGAGCAGCAGTGGAGTAGGAGGACAAGTGTAGAACAAAGTGCGTGTGAGCCTGTTGATAACAAATCAAGTCCAGATTGTGAAGTTCTCAGGCTGTTCAGGTCCATCTGCCAAAGCACGACACGAACGCTGCACACACACACACACACACACACACACACACACACACACACACACACACACACACAAACGTTTGCTTGGCTATCTCTGTGAGGACATTCAATTATTCCAACACCCCTTACCTTTGAGTTAACCATAACATCGCAGCACGTCCCCTTTACCCCATCATCATTCTAACAAAGCTTCCAAGGACCAAACCAACCAGATCTGTAGATGCTCACATCATCTAAAAATGTAACACTGATAAAATTCCCACTAGTAAAAACTGTATTTTATTGTTTTTATTTTGTTTTATTCAAATACTTCATTTGCTAAAGAGGTTAAAAAATGCATGACAAATTAGAAATGCAGAGTTGTCGTGACTCCAGATAAATAATTGATAAATAATTAGTGAAACGCGTGCATCCATTAAAACAGTGCGTTCTCACAACATCTCCAATTAAAACTTTATTGGCTCATAATGTCAACGAAATTGGATGGTAGCAGTGCAAAACAAACCAATTAAACCAGTGACAATGATGAAGAACACAAATGAGTGCTTTAAAGAAGTAGATAGAAAGAAATCAACATTTCAAACAGAAACTGGCTGTTTTTTGAGTAGGACTCCACCTATTGAAAGAAGTGCACCACCTGACTCTGAGGCCAGGTGGGGAATGCTGGGAATGATGTTCGCTGTTAGCTCTGGGTGAGGCTGCAGATACTCTGTGCGCGGACTCATTTCTGTTAATGCCATGGCCGTTTTTCAGATCAGTTCCTCATTCATTTTTTTGTTTGCGGAGATGTTTTTTCCACACTGACTCATCATCTGTTTGTGTCGTCATTCAAAGGAGCTGCGTATTGATTTTCACGTAATGGTTAAATTAATGTGTATTAGTAAGTAGCCTTTTTGCTCAATTATAGCAAAATAACAGGCACGATTATAATCATTATTTTCTAATTCTGTAATTGTTTAACACAATTAGAAGAAAAGGAGCACTGTTTTGTTAAGTGTAACTGTAAATAACCAAATACATGGTGCCTCAAAGCACTGCAAACACACACAAATACACTTTCTGTTCCTTTAAACGCTATTGAACTTTCACACACACTCAGTCACTCTGATGGATGCATTGGGGGCAGATTGGGGTTTACTAACTTTCCCAAAGACTTATCGACAAGACCAATCATAACGCCAACCTGCCGACTGGAAAACACCCGACTCTACCGTCTGTGCCAAAAAAATGAAGTAATAACGCATTATTGGGAAGTGATTTAGGAGAACAACAAGTGATCGCTTTATCTCAATTATCCTGTTTTAATAATCTGTGGAAGCCAAAATTGTGTGAAATTTAAATGAGAATAAATGCACATTCCTCAATCCCTAATATGTAACTGTGTCGCCTAATAGAATATTATAAACAGAAAATGTTATAATTATAGATTTTATAGTATAAGTTGTGCCTGCCTGCTGGGGGGAGGGCACGAAAACCATGCAGGCTCGTAAGCAGAGACTTTGCATAAAAAATGCAACAAGTGCACACGCACCCCAGGCAGCAATCTTTAAGAGTATAACAGGAACGAGCGCTGCGTTGCGGTGTCTCCAGCCATCCGTGTCCACGTCTGCATTAGAGGATAATCTAGGCGTTACTTTACAAACAAACAAGTTTGTGACACATTGTTCTTTCTTCGTACCTCTCAACAGAATCGTTTTCGTTTTCTCGCTGTTTGAATGTAAAACTTTAACCAGTTTGATTCCAGTTCCAGCAGCCCTGATCACTGGGCCAAATGGGAACCCTGCATTGGAGGATGAAAACACACATTTAGAGGAAAAAAAACAGCGTGTGAAGCTCAGGCTGCCGCAGAGGAGAGGGCTCTTACACGCAGAGCTGCTGGGGGTGTATATTTAGAAACTGCTGGCTTTTTATACACATCTCCACAAAGACCCAGTTTGACCCAGAGAAGATGGCGAGTGATGAACCGCCATGCTCGCTTTCAGCAGATATTTATTTTTGTTAGCACACTGCGTGTAGGTATGTGTTAAAAATGCACATAAAAGTTTAATGATGTACTTTGATAGTATATATCCTCCTTTGGTTTTGGTTTCTGACTACAGCTCAGAAGTATTTTCCTCCTCTTCCTGCAGCTTGCAGTTTGTTAGAATTTGGTTTTTGAGGTAATTCTTCTGGCCGAACGTGTGTGCTTCTTGTTGCATTGTTTCTTCCTTTGATAAAACAACAGTGCGTGACATTTAGGCTTTTATAGTGACTGCTCTCAGAGTGATTGGTGCTGACAGGCGAGGCCAGTTCAGATCATATCAGATTAAACCAAAAATTGGTTTCCGCACCTGTTTCGTCATCTGGACATGGAGGTTTACTTTGTCTACAATAAAGCTGGCCAGACTTTATTTTTCATTTCTTGGAAAAATGTCTGAGGAGTGTTTTTCTTCAGTGTTTGAGAGAATCACAGTGAATCATCAGATTGGCTGTGGAACTGAAAGTTACTGTGAAGGTTATGGTTTCGTTGATAATGAATGCACTTGCTGCAGAGAAGGCTTAAAATAGCTCCAATGTCCAAACATACTGAAGGAAATCAAATGAATCCCTCATATGCACTTTGAAACCGACCTTTTCTTTCCTTTTCCATTACCATGTAAGTTTTTTTTTCTTTATAGTTCATGCTTTGAACTATAAAGCTCTGCAGACATTTACCGGTTTGATAACTTCATAGCTAGTTTCTCATTTTATTGTTTTATTCCTTGTTTGTTATTCAAAAAACTCCCACCATGACAGTTTACATTTGACTTTCTCAGTTATTTACCGTTAAAGCCTCCACAGTCCTCTGGTTAATGCACACCTGTATTTTTTACATATTTTAGTACTGGATTTGAACAAGGACACTCATTGACCTTAACCTATCTTATAGTACCGTTTTATTTCCCTAAATATAAAACCAGTATAACAGCTGCAGTAACAGATTATGAGGAAGTCATCTAAATAAATAAAACAGTGTTTTAGCACCACTGTATCCACTCTGTGACTGAATGAATGTGCACTGCAAATTTGTAGAAACATTGAATATTTAAAAGGTTTTCAACTCTTGTAACACTTAAGCATTTACACCATAATTATCAGTTATTTCATCACTTTCATTACATGTATGTGGACATTTTTGTAAAAGCCTGGCATACATGTGACCTCCAACTCTCCGTTAACAGTTTACTCTTGGAGTCAGATTTTTTTACCTTTACTTAACTTGGAAACAGAGATTCAGGATCTCTTTTCCTAAAGTGTCCTGAGCCAGAATAAGAGAGCTAGGAAGCTGATTGGTTGATGCTCCGAGCTGTTGGTCAGACTGTTTGACTATATAAGTTTCTTTACAAGAAAAAATATGTAAGAGGTTTGCAAAACTGCTGAGGTTCACCTTCAGTCTGTGTCGGTCATGCGTGCCAGTATCAGAAAGTCCACGCCACGTCTAATAATAATCATTAACATTTGATCTGTTTTGACTATAAAATGTAACCACTAAACTTTAGAATTGTTTATATCTTTAACAAAACATATTTAAATGATTTTGGGTTTTTTTTAAAAAGCTTTTTGCATTTAAAATGCAGATACAATACAGGCCCGTATAATCAGTTGTGTTTTGCTTATGACCTGGAAACTCTGGGATCAGACCTTTCAGCTTAGCCCGGAGGAGCAGCTCCACAGACACGTCCCTCAGCCAGTCTGCTGAGCTGTGATTGATCAGCTTATCTGCTGCTCACGTGACTCCTGCGTCACACTCTTCCCACAGAGAACCACAGGTTTCAATATCCTGAACGGTGTGATGTTTACTGGGTCAACATATAGTGCATGTAAGCGTGTGTGCATGGGTCTATGTGTGTGTTAAAAGCTTATAAACTGGTGTTCATAATCACATTTGTTAACGCTAAGGCAATCAGAGATGCCGGTCAGCCATTTGCTGATAACAGAGAGAAAACCAATAAATGTCTGCACTGCTGAGGAGGAAGTGTGACCGTGCTTCCTGAGTCTTTTTAATTCACTTTATTGTCTGTTCCATTATCTCTAATGCCACATGACATTTCCAACCATGCCCAGCTCCATGGAGCTCATGGAGAGCTTCCAGGAGCTTTTAGTAGTTACAGAGAAACGCGTAGAAACACACAAATAAATCTGCAACGTGATAACACATCCAAGCTCACACAGCCTGCAATTGTAGTGAGAACATAATTACAATGGGTGTATTCAGATGGTGGTGTATGCTCACTTGTGTGTGTGTGCGCCTTGAACATAATTATCACGTTTAAGGTTGCGGCAGTTATTCAGACATATAGGTGATTAGATTGTGAGCTAGTGTATGTTCATTTACGGGTTTGAGTGTGACATTGTATACATGTTGTGTTTCTTTAATAGGCTTGTGGGGAGTTTTATGAGTTTGCATATCTGTGTTTTCCATAGACTGTACGCAAAAGATGGAAATACCCATCATGACAGCTCACGTTTTTTTTGGAAACCTCAGTATTAACATTTTGCTCAGTGCCAGAAGAGCTGGAAGTGATAATATTTAAGACAGTGAAGTGCTAAGTTACCACCTAATGCTAGCGAGGTTGTTTAGCAAGCTGATTTTATAAACTATATGAGTGCAAATCAGAGGGGTTTTTTTCACCTATGTGCAAAAAAAGAAATAAAAAATCTAAGTCAGAGAACTACATAACAAAACAGCACATCATACATGATGAGAAATGCGATGGTCGTTGCAGATAGATAAATACAGCCCTTTAAAATGTACCGGTTTTCTTTTTCCTGTTGGGAATGGAGGGGGAGGGGCTATAGCATAATTCAGGCTCAGCAGACATCGTCAGAAGCTGTTTTGCTAGTTACTAGATTGTTATCGATGTCAACGGACTTTAGTATTGCAAAAAAACGTATTGTCTGTTGATCCAAGGACACTAGACCTGTTACTTGCAATATGTTTTCTTTTTTCTACATGAACAAAATGCTAATAAAAAGATCTATTTTAAAAAAGTTCCAGAGAAATCAGAGAGTTTTTGTCACTCGTTCTGTTTATAGACAGAAAAGTATTTAAATCCAATTTCTCCAAGCTCAGTGTAAACGAGAGGTATAGCTACCATTACAAACTCCTGCGACCTGAATCAATCCAGAAGAGGGGGGATTCTCTGTCTGTCGGTCAAGGCAGCCGTGCCACTAATTTTAAGCCTGAACACATTTTAATTGGCTGTGTTTAAAAAAAATTCACCGTTATTATGAAGGAAGAATCTAGTCTTAGAGCCCAAAAAGACCATAAACATGTTTGTTTCCGCATCGATCACGGGAGTCACGGGGAATTAATTCGTTTTTAGATGCCTCAAGTGGCCACTAGAGGAACTTCACGTGTAATCACTTCCATTCTGCTTTCATTTCTCAACCCTCCAGTTTGCCAATCTTTGTGTTGGATTTTATTGGGTGTAAAACTGTTTACCTGTGTGTTGGTATATACTGCAGTTACATTACTACTTTGCGTGTTTGTGTGCATGCGTTATTATCATTTTTCATTTATAGTGTGTGTGTGTGTGTTGTTGTTTTACAAGACTGAACATGTGAGTCCATGCTTTTTCATATCTGATGTTTAAGTATGAGTGTGTGTGTGTTTGTATATGTCTTTAGACAATAGGAAAAATTTACTTGTTTATGTGTGCCTGTGTGTAGTCTGAATGCATACGTGTTTCAACGTGTATTTGTACCTGCATTACAGCTAAAAAACATCTTTTGAGTGTGTGTGCCCGCGCGCAATCACATGTGTCTCGATGTGAATCCATTTAGCAGTTCATGCTCAGCTGCGTGTGTGTTTCTGTGTGTGCGTACATAAGTGCCAGAGCCACAGAGTGGGTCGCTGTTTGCCTCGCTCATAGTGAGCATTGCCATGGCAACGGCACTAGCAGCGCAGTGTGAAGTGGAGGAAGAGCTTGCGATGCTCAGCGTGATGGAGAGCGATAGAGAGACTGGTTTCACAAGGACACACCATTGGCCGGGCTGGATGATGATGTCATGGATTTAATTGGTGGCTTAACTCATCCAGATGTGTCCTGTTTAACCTCTCAATTATGGTTACTTAACACATACAGAAAAACATTTGATTTCATTAATGTGCGTGTGTGTGTTTGTGGGTTTAAATGTAATTAGCACAGATAGATACTCGGTTCAGATTATCTAAGGAGTTAATGATCAGATCGAAACCCAGGAAGAGCAAAGCAGAGTCACAGAGACGGGGGGGGGGGGGGGGGAAGAGAGGTGTGTGTCATACTGAGCATGCTCTTTGTACTAACTTCCTGCTCTCTTCTTCCTGACAGAAAAAGAGCGTTCAGAGAAGCCGGTGCTCAACAAGAAGCAGAGGAGGGTGAACGGAGGAGACGCTCTGAATACAGCTCAAGAGAATCGGATGAAAACGGAGGAATTATTTCAACATTTGGACTGAGTCAGGCTCCCTGGATTCTTCTCTTATCTTTTTTTTTGCCCTGTCTGTTTTTGTTGGAGAGCAATTGATTGAAACTGACATTAATCTTTTGAGAGTCACACTAAAGTCGGACCTTAACATCTGCCTAAAAGATGAAAGGCTGGAGGCTTTTTTCTCTTCGCGAGTGCTTTGACTGCCAAGTTTGAAAAGTACTGTGGGAATCTAAGTGGATTTTTTTTTTCACTTTTCATATTCTGTTGTGGTTATCTGTTATCTCAGTCTCTGTTTTGCTGATAAGGTTTTGTTTCCAATCAAACAAAAAAGAGGAGGGAGACTGTTTCTCAAGTTTCTCAGCCTCAAACCGGAGTAGCATTTGCATTCCAGTTTGGCTTCACAAGTGGACAAATCCACCCTTGTGTGTCTGATAGAGTGTGTGTTTGAGTAGTTCAGAGTCCCTCGGTACAAGGGGACAATAACCGACCCTGTCTGTCTCTTCGAGGAAAAATGGGATCAGAAAAGGACTCAGAGTCACCTCACTCCTCAGTTAGTGGCGTTCCCAACCCTAAGTGCCGTGCGCCAGGCAAGCGCCCGGGCCGCATCTCCTTCCACAGCCTCTTCCACGGTAAACGGAGCTCTCGGGGAACCAGGGCCCCCAAAGGAGGAGCGGCCACCCCTTTATCTCATCATCACCACACGCAACAACAGCTGCATCCTTCCGCCTTGAGTTCTGCAGCTGCTGCAGCTGCTGCTAACCCCACCACAACCACCACGGCCACAACCGCCACGACCCCCCAGGATGCAGCCTCCGGCACCCCCTCAAAGCCACTCTCCTCCAGCCAGCCGTCTCTGGGTGGAGGCGCTTCCTCCGGGGAGACCAATCTCCTGGAGTGTCCCCTGTGCCTGGTGCGTCAGCCTGCTGACCAGCTCCCCGAGCTGCTGGGCTGCAGCCACCGATCCTGCCTCTGCTGCCTGCGCCAGTACCTCCGCATTGAAATCACAGAGAGCCGAGTCCAGCTCAGCTGCCCCGAGTGTGCCGAGAGGCTGGCCCCGCGGCAGGTGGCTGACATCTTGGATGATGCGGCCCTGATGGAGAAGTATGAGGAATTCCTACTGAGGAGGTGCCTCGCTTCTGATCCGGATTGCCGATGGTGCCCGGCGCCCGACTGCGGGTAAGAGCCTGCAAATTGTGTTTTCAGCCCCGTCTCACTGATAAAATCTGCATTTTTGCTCTGATGCTGCTGCTTGGTTCCACTTCTGGGTGCTTTTGTTTGACTGTTCATGTGATATTATCACCAGTTTCCTGCCTCTTTCACTTCATGAGCTCTATGTTCTTGTCGTAGACGGAAAAAATATCAGAAAATTGGTGACATAGTTAAGTGGCCTATTTTCTCTCTTGAATAAGCAAAAACCCAAAATATTTGTACAGTCATAAAGAAGCAGGGATCTTTAAACTGGGAATCAAAAACCAACAAATTAACAACCACAGTTTTCACTTATTAGTAAGTGGTTACCATTAATGCTCTGTCCCTCAACTAATCGCTCAGTCATGGTATTTTTTCAGCTATATGTCATTGTGGGTCACTGTGCCATCCTTTATAGTAAAATGCACCACGTTCTCCTGCCAGGCAGTCAAATACTACTGTCCTACAGATATGCATGACTTGTTTTTTGCTGTCACTGTCTGCAGCCCACATATAACGGTCCCTTTTGACAGAATAAAGTCCACATTGTAAAACCGGAGGAGTGGCAATAACATAACACCCAACTTTGTCAACCCGGAGACCACAATTTGCATCTAGTTTGGGACTTTTTTCCACTTTGCACACAAGTATCGTTTGTACTCGCTGTACTGTTATGTTTAGGCACTAAAATCTACTTGGTTAGGATGAGAAGAAGCTGAGTTTTGCGTTCAAATGGATTTCTTAATGACATAATAGTGTTTTTAATGTTAGGAAATGGGAGTATGAGATGTAAAGCACTACTGTGATAACCCGGAGTGTGGCAGCACAGATGGCAAAGGATACCATGCGTATATCTCTGATACCAGTGGAAAGAAAAATGGGTTGGAAAACCAACATTTATAGCACTGAATGAATGAATGACTCTTCTAATGGTTAGACTGAGCAGTTACAGTAAGGTGAAATTCCGGCTTCAGTTTCAGCTTTGTTTCCGTCTTCCTGTTTATGTAATATTATCAAGTTATCTGATTGGGGGATTAAGGCGATTATACAAATCAAACTTTAGAGCCCTGGTCCGTTTGTGGTAAAGTCTGTGCGGCCTTTGGGGGAATTCACATTGCGTAATTTATAAAAAACAAACAAAGTCAGAGTGAGAAAGAGAAACTAGACTACGAGGCTGTGAGTGAGACTCAAAGTGAAAATGTAGTGAAGCCAGAGGCACTTCAGTTTACTGGTGAAGGTGCTTGAGTAATGCCAGAAGTCATTTTATATCTGAAAGAGAATAAATTGAAGATCAGTTTCTCCAAAGCTGGAAGCATAACGAAACTTAGGGAGTTTCAAGTTAACGTCTGGTTTTGAATGAAGAAGTCATCAGATAAGCATACATAAATATTAGTACGTTAGCATCTCCAACGAAAGGATTTCCGCTATAATTACCGGCCAACAGCTGACGTGCGAGATTGCCCAGTCGGTTACTGTTAAACGTTATTTGCTCACTCTTTCTTCTGCAATTTCAGATAAAGGGTGTTACTTCAGATTTCACGTCAGTTTTCTGTCTGGGTTAAACTAAACAGGAACTGCTTTGAGCCGACCAGTTTGAGGGAGAAGGAAAGACGCAGAGCGAGGGCTCAAATTTCAAAGTAGAGGAGAAGCTGTAAGTGGGTCAGAGGCCTGAGAGGTGGCCCTGTGGTCAGAGGAGGGGAGCGTCAGATGGGTTTAGAGGTAGCGTCGTTGCTCTGGTTAGGTTTCTGGAACAAATGAGAGGCGTTTGTTTCATCATAGAAAGCAGGAGTGATTCATTGTGTTTGTGTTTGTGTGCGTGAGTGCGTGTCTGTGTATGTGGGAAGACAGAACGCAGATTTTCAGTGATATTCTTCTGCTTTGGTTTTGTATAGTAACACAGGTATTGTTACAGAGGGAAGCCAAAGCTATATAAATCTCTGATTATATGGGCCTTTATGTGCATTTGTTTCTCTTTGGTTTTTGTTTATTAGTTACTGATTTTTGTCCCAATAAATGAAGATTTGGCACAATCTAAAAACAAAGTGCAGTATTTTCACTCTTGTATTCATTTCAGTAGCTTTAGAAAGTCTGTGGGCTGTGAAAGTACAGCCGTGCATGGGAGTCATGAGTCATTTATATAAAACGAGTTTATTCTTTTGAAGGCAGAAATATTACATTTGTAACGATGAGGCATCTCGTGCTACGATTAATACTTTTTTAATGTCCTTTTTTAGTTTGCAAATGCACATAATCTGTGTGTTTACGTGCATAAAGTTCAAGTATAGCATTGTTTCAAAGAGGTAAAATAATCAAGGATTAATGGCATATGTAAACTTCTTTTTCCAATTTTTTAAAAGTAGATTTTAAGCAGTTGCATGCACTTTCATCCAGACTTTGCAGCTTTTAGAGCAGTATGTGGTGGATTATATTATCAAGCACTTGTAGACTATTATAAATATATATATATTGTGCGTTCATCATGAAATCAGTCAGTTCACTGGCTGTTTCTTACATTTATATGTAATGTAATTGTATGTATTACAAAGCTGGGATAACATTTATCTTTAAAATCAATCTTTGTGGCGTTTAAAAGGATAATGGACTCATTTTCACCCTTTCTCTTCTCATTACGCTCTGTTTGCTTTACTTTTACAGTCAGGAATGACCTCATGACCATTACACACTGATGTTATTTACTTTAGTAAATCTATAGCTCATCTGTGCTGGTGCAGGAAGCAGATCCATGATTGCTGGCAGCCACACATTGTGCCTTTCAGCTCAGCATGATTTTACTTTTGCCCAGACAGGAAGTTATTAGAATATGAGATAAAAACCTGTGAGGACCATAAATGCAGAATAACACATTTTAACTCAAACTTGGGGAACTTTATAAAAGCTAAGAAAGCAGAAAACGTGTATGAATCACTCTCTGGTTATAATAAATATTCAAGGAAAGTTTTATCAGCCAAATGAAACACCGCTGCTTTGTGGGGAATTAATTGCTTTATAATTATATCGTGTCACAGCTCTGCTGTCACATCTTCACCACTTCAGGTTTTCAAAGCACCTTGTTTGCTCAACTCTGAGCCTGAATCCATGAGTGGGATGGTTTTACTCTCTATGGGGATGTAAATGAACCTCAACGGGCATTTTTTGATCGATATTGCAAATGTCTTTTTAAGCAGAGCTCTTTAATGAGTCTCCTGGCTCCCTCTGGGTCTGTTTGAAACATGCCTCTCCTGTTAGCTTAACCTGTTCAAACTGTGTCTCTGAAAGTAAAGGAGAGGCTGATGTCTCCTGTAGAAGACCTGCATAGACCTGTTAGTATCTCTGGATGCAGACAGCTGTGACAGAACACTTTGGCCTGCCCTGGTGGAAAAAAGAACAGCAGGAGCTAACGGAGGTTGGGACAGACGTAATTTAGTCCAGTTTGCTGGTAAAAATAAACCAAAACCAAAGTGTGTGTGTGTGTGTATTACCAGTATCACTAAAGGAGAGGTCGACTGCTGCTGACCTACATATTTACAGGGACAGTCCGCTGTCTGACGGCAGCAGTGACTCAGCCTCTTCTTTACATCAGACGAGATCAAATTGTTATTCACCACAAACAAGCAGGGCTGGAGAGAGGGGAGAAAGCAGCGCACACCCACACACACACACATGCAAACACACACCTGAGAGATAAAGGCAGTTTCAGACTGTTGCTCACTGGAGACGAGGCGTCAACCGAAAACGGTCAAAAAAAAAAGTGTGAAGTTCTTGAACGTAGCTGTTAATCGAGTGTTTATAACTGAGAATGGGCAC
Organism: Aulonocara stuartgranti; assembly: GCF_965226115.1. Classification (NCBI taxonomy): domain Eukaryota; kingdom Metazoa; phylum Chordata; class Actinopteri; order Cichliformes; family Cichlidae; genus Aulonocara; species Aulonocara stuartgranti. The sequence goes on from NC_138957.1 coordinate 30,230,514, forward strand.
CGTGTGTGTGAGAGAGAGTTTACGTCTTCAGGGAAAGTTATGTAAATGTGACCTGGTTTTTCTATCTTATCTTTTTCTCTATTGGACATTTGATCGGAGTTAACGGTCTAAGTGACAAGTGAACAAATAATCAGTGTGGATTGTGTAAATTATGCACCGTTACCCTCGTCAAAAGGGACAGTTGTTTGCAGCTAACACTTTCACAACCTCCCTCACCCCCCTGCAGGTGAGTAAAATGCTGGTAAATGTCACCATTGTGGTTAGAAGACCAACAAAGGAAAAAAAAAAAGAGCTTTCACTTTCGCTCTTCTCTTGGGCTAGAGGGGATTTTTCCGTTTTGTCTTTCTGAACTATTAAGGTAGTAAAACTAACTGCACTGATCAATACTTGCAAATGAAAGTGCATCAGATGACAGCGTGTAACAGGAAGGAGTATCAGTAGAGAAATTATAAGCCTACCCTGAATTTCTCCTCTCCTCTGAAGTGTTTCGGCAGCTTTAATGGAGCACTGATTTAACATCTTTTAATATCTTCTGTCTCGCAGCTCTCATCAGTGACGCTTTTGGCTGCGGGAGGCAGATGTTTGAGACAAACTTTTCTCGTTAGCGCGGGGAAACAGTGGTATATTTAGCAGCGAAGGAGCCAGATGTTTACCTCAGGAGGAATGGCATATAAATAGATGACTGTTTATAAGATGTGCGAGTGTCGCGTGTGCAGCTTGCTCTGCTGCCCTAATGTGGGCAGACCAGTCTTTACTGCTTTCAGTCTGTTTGTGTGATGAGCTTCGCGATGAAGCCGGGAGTTACAGAGAAAAACACCAGATGATTACTGTGTTTTTAAGCCTATCGCACAATCTTGAAAGACGCTGTTGTCCTGAGGTGATGGAAAAGCTAAAAACCTCAAAATATCATAACACAGATAAGCATCAGGTATCAGGGGAACTTTAATAATCCTCACAGGGAAATTGTTTTGTCACAGTTTTAACATTTTAGCTTGAATTCTAGGTATGCTTTTAGTCATCATTAGTGACTTAAAGGCTTATTTGGGAAATGTAGGAGTTTTGTGTGGGTGCCATCCACAGACCGTGTGAAAAGTGGTTGCAACGAGGAAGTGACTTAAACCTGCACAATAAGAACAAGAAAGCATGCTGTGCTGAAGTCTCTTGAAAAATAACCCTACTTCTCACTCGATCTGTGACCTGTGTAAACACTTTCCTGATAGGTTTATGGTCTGAAGCCCTTATAAGCATGGTGCGATGTTAATTTAAAAAATGATGGTCCCATTTACAAAGCCGGGTACGCTTTCCTTTCTTAGGCGGATCCATCCTCCAGTGTCAGGTCCGGTTAATAAACTCCAAGATGGGGGTGACTATAATGCTGATGTTGAAGCTTTAAAATCAGTGGGTGATGTCATGGTGGCTACACCCGTCTGTTACACACAGTCTGTGGTTTTGAGTGAATCTTTTTTATTTTTAAATAACCGTCATATCACAGTGGGATACCTCTGACCCGCTCTTCTTATCTGGCCAATGAGGTCCCGACCCGTCTGATTGTCAGACCTCAGCATCCAGTGAGAACAAAGACTGTCCCTGGCTGTCAGTTGCCATGGTGACTATCGATGCAGCATAAAAGGAGCGTTGCCAAGGGTAACAGGAGTTGGGACTTAATTAAACCGATCAATACATAGTCGCCGGACTGAATTTCTGTGCCTTCGTCTCGGACTGAGATGTAACGAACACTCGTGTTTTTCGTGTATCTGTGTGAGTCAGACTGATGAGCCATGACTTCATGCTGGTGTCGGTTTATCCCGGTTCCTGCTGTGCATGTGTCTGCGTGTGTGGTTAAGGGTTTCACTCCCAGGTGGTTCCCATTGAAGCCGAACACTGACAGGAGTGTCTGAGCACGTTTCCTTTCAGCATGTTAGCACTCCTATGACTCCCCCGCTTCTCCTCCCTCTCTTCCTCTGTTTCCGTCATGTGTTATTACAGATTTACATCTCAGCTCGTGATCTTACATGCCCCCTTTAACCTATCTCACGTCTCCTTTTTGTTTTACTTATTTTTGTCCCATTCTGTCTGTGGTTTCCCCCCAACCCCACCCAACCATTTTCCACCCTGGAAACATGAGTCCTGATTCGCTGACTGCGCTGCATCAGAATACACCAATAAAAAGCTGGCGTGGCATCTGTCCCATAAATGAAATTGCACTTTGTGCCACAGCCTGTCCAGAGTTAGCCAGAAAAAGAGCAGTTTTGCAGGCTTGTTTGAGTCAAGGACAGGTTCAGACTTGTGCTGTATTTAGCAGTTAAAGCACCAGATGTTTACCCGAAGACAAATTACTTGTAAAAAGAAACGCTTTATAGGCCGTGCACACACGCTCGCTGTGTTCAAAAGCTTTGGTGATGCTCTGCCTTCTACTGTAGCGCCATCATAAGGTTAATATTTCTCATTTTAGGAAAAATACAAGCCTCAAGCTACTAAAAAAATCCGCACAACGCCTTTCTTTTGTAATCTAGTGCCAAAATGTAGTTTATCATCCAGAGTTCATGTAACCTCTGTACATGTGCCTTTCATGTACTGATAGGCAACAAAGTAACTTGCCACTGCAATTTTAGCCTGTTGCAATGGGTCTGTGGTGTGCAGGTTAATACACTTCCCTTACACGTGAAAGTTCCCTGGGAGGAGAGTATACTCCTGGTGCCGGATGCAAGCCTGGATAAATAGGAGCGTGCTGTCTGGAAGTGCCAAATGTAAACATGCGTCCATCTGCTGTGGTGACCCCTGCAAATAAGCGAGCAACCTTACTTCCTTCACTAATGTGAGCAAGTCTAAAGCTAGTTCAAGCAGTCAACTCAAGCGGCATAGCTTTGAACACACTCACTCTCCTCACATCAAATATCAAAACACACCTCTGGGCCGGCACAGCGGTTAGCACTGTTGCATTACAGGAAGACAATTCCTAGCTCAAACCTCCAGGCCTTTCCTTGTGGAGTTTGCACATTCTTGCTGAGCCTACGTGGGTTTCCTCCTGGTACTTCCTCCCACAGTCCGAACACTTGCATGTTGATTTCAAACAGTCTGTGGGTGTGAGCTAGATGACGTATTTCAAGAGCTGTGCGAGTGTACGGTTAAAGCCTTTTGAATGAGACTAGAAAATCGCTGCAATGCAATTCAAGTACATAACATTACATCACACCCCTCCAATTTGGCGATCCTTCCCCCTGCCTGCATTGCTGCCTGCTGTTTAAACTCCACCACCGCCCCACCATCCACCTGTTGGTTCTACAGGAATCGTTTCCCAGTTTCATCACGTTGCCTGAAAAAAAAAAAATTTCCAAACTGGAATATTTTGTCCTTGTAAATACTTGCTAGCAGTAGCACTTAGGTGAAAGCAGGTCTTTGTTTCTGGACTGTTTGTCTTCCTGGAAACACGTCTCTGTGTATAACCACTGAAAATACACAGGAAAATTATAGAAGTGGTAGGAAGGTTCCCAGTGGAGGACAAATGGGTGTTTTTCATGCAGCAACTAGACTGAGTTATAAAAAATGTAAACAAATCGAGCTTGTTTATTACTCATGTGATTCTCTGCTGTTCTGCTGCTGTTTAGGAGACCTCGAACCAGAGTCCTGATGCTACTGAAAGAAATACAAAATCAGCATGTCTGTGTTTTTATTTGCATCATTTAGATCCAAAGTTTATGCACTTGTTTAAACATTAAGCCAGTTAAGGGACCAGCATGAAATCAATGTGGGTAGTTTTTAAGATATTGCACTATTGTTATAGATGAACTCTGAATAATCTTTGTGGATAAATGTTTTGGAGATGGAAGCGTTGCCGACGTCTCAACAGATGCAGGCTGAAGTGTCTCTGTGGTTCTGCAGAAATGCCACTTCTTGTCTGATCTTGTCCGGGGAAGCGAGCTGTTGTCGGCTCAGATATCTGCTAATTTATTCAGTCCTGAGAGCAGGCCTGTCACACCGCTTGCAGAGGTGGTAACGAGGGACACGCTGAAGTTGGCGTGTTGGAGGCATGCCAAAACAATTACAAGTTTGTCGCATTATCGCTTCTTCCACGTTCTTCCTCTTCTTGATAGAGGGACGTAAAAGCACAGCTACCATGCGGAAAAGTGGCAGAACCTTTGTTTTTCTCAGGGAGGGAATTATTTTAAAATCCCTGCTTGCTTTTGTTTGCACTCCCCCAACATGTTTCTCTTCTCTGTTTGACAGTCTTTTATGACAGCCATCCTTTGTGATTTCTCCTGTGACTGACGCTCGCTCCTATCTCAGTATCTCACTCTTCTTTCATTTCCGTCCTCATCATCTCCAACGTGCCGTGCTTTGGCTATATTTAACATTATTTCCTTAAACATGTGCTGCTTAACCGTCATTACATAAAAAGGGAAAGGTTAAGTTAGAATAAAGTGTTGAAGTGGTCTTGAATAACAATTCTCCAGATTTTCTGAAAGTTTATCAAAGTATTTCTTTGCACATTGGCTACTTTTTCACTCATTTTCAGTCCAATCCTTGTACTTGACTGTTTTTAGAGGAATGTTTTATGATTCTTAAGCTTCCTTAAAACGAATCTATGAATCATTCAAGCACAAAAAAGGCCCAAAACTCAACAAAAAGAAAAATATGTTCTAATTTCTTAATGTTCTTAGTTGAATCTATATAAAATGCCAAAAAAAACAGTCTGACAGGCATAAAATAGTATTTTTGGACCAATGAGGTGCTGTTGGCTGAAAAGTAGGCATATCTCAGCAGGGTGTGCAGTGTGTCCTTAAGAAATTTGAGGAAACTAGACAAGTGGTGTAAAAAAGAAGAAGTAGCAGGTCTAAAAAACGACACAGCATCTGAGTGATATATCTCACTATTCAGTTAATATGATGTTCGGGGAGGTTAGCTGTTAGGAAGCCATTCTTAAGGAAAGGGAAGGAACAGAGAGAAAAGGCTGAGGTGTGCCAAACTGCACAAGAGCTGGGCTGAAAAATTTGCCTCATATACTGTATTTCCATTCATGTATTCACATTTTGATTCATCTCTGTACCATCTTTCCCATTTTTCTTAGCAAGATATAAAGAAATGAAGAGTGGTTTAAGTTTTCTGCACTGTGCTGTAGAAGTTAGGAGGTTTATTTCTACCTCAAGTTCCGATCTTGATTAGCGCAAAGCAACGGCTGGTTTCCCAATCTGACCGCCTTACTGCGAAACACATTTGTATCATTACTCCAATACAGCTGTATATTCCCAGTTAGCACTCTGCTGCTCTCCGTCTCTATTCTCACTATCGTACTTTGTGAAATCCGTATCGATTGACCTCATCCCATCTTTTTTCCCTTCTCTCTCAGTGATGTTAGTAAGTGATTGCTCTATTGATCAAATCTTCTCTCTCCTCTCAGTCTACAGAGGGCTTTTAGGCTACGTAATGTGTCCATTAGTCGCCACTGCGAAATTGCAGCTTGATTTTTCTGCCAACTTCAATTTAAATATTTCAGAATAAAGGCAAAAGTTAAGCTCTTTTTGTTAAGAGATTAGATTTAAATTAGATCAATAAGACATAAAATCATCTTTGCAAAAATAAAATGCACCAATGGCTCGCGCATCAAGACCTCGGACTGTATTGAAAAGCCTGATGGCGATTCTGTGACAGTTAAATCTGCACTGCTTTCAATGGCCAGCAGGGGGCGACTACTTGTGTTGCAAAAAGTGTGATTCTTTAAGGTTTTTTTTATCCCCTTTCTACCCGTTTATGACCTCAGTTGCTAATCAGGAGTATTCTTTATTAAAGCCTAATGGTTTAAATTAGTGTCAAACAGACTCTTATGTGTGCAGTGTCTCTCAGTCAGAGTCCCCGTTTTTGTTTGTCACATCAGAAAGAGACAGAAAGAGCACAAACCGCATGTGACGTGTTACAATGGCCACATTTAGCACTTGTTACTGCTGACTGTAAAACACACTGTAATTCTTTTTTTAGCAAAGTTTAGCACCAAGTTTTCTATGTTCACAGATAGCACGAAGAGATGTTGTGAGCAGTCTGCAAAAGTTGAAGCGTCATTGAGTAACATCCTGTACCCCAAATAAACCTCAATGTGTTGTTGTGAGCGACAGATAAAGAGCTTAAAGTGTGGATGGGTGTGCGAAGGGATAAGTGTGGCTTGCAGTATTAATGTTGTGTTTTTGCAGATTTTGTGCTCTGCAGGTTATGCATGGCTGTTCAGTTATAGGTGTGGATGGTATGTGTGGGAATTGCTCAGACTCAAACATATGGCCCAGCATTTTGGGACATTAATTCTCAGTGGGATCAACAGCACCAGCAACCCATTTAATCAGTTTGAGCTTCTTAACACCGCCTTGAGCGTTATTATTTTCCAATTAGGGCCTCAAAACTTTTCTGACTTTGTCATTTGACTCATTTGTTTGAACGTCCCTCCTCCGTCTGTTCCTCTCAGGTTCGCCGTCATCGCCTCGGGCTGTGCCAGCTGTCCCCGGCTGGTTTGTCGCAGAGAAGGCTGCGGCGCGGAGTTTTGCTACCACTGCAAACAGGCCTGGCACCCCAACCAGACCTGCGACTCGGCCCGCCAGCAGAGGGCGCAATCTCTGCACACCCACAGCAACCACTCGCCCAGCTACACGCAGGAGCAAGGACCCGGTGAGTACCTGAAGCCTCACAAACCAGTGTCAATCACAGACACAACACAGAGTCAAAGAGGGACTAACCCTCGCCGTGCAGATGTCTGCGCGCTTTGTGCAGGCAGATAAAATCTTCTCACCAGCGTTTCCATCCTGAAAATACTTTCACACCTCTGAGAACTTTCTGTCTCTGTCTGTCTCTGTCACATCTCTTCTCAGTCTGTCAAAGCGCTGAGTCAAACTCATCTCGCGTCAGTCGTACCAGGCTCTCAGTGTTCCCACCGCTGGAGGAAGTCTTCAGCGTTCAATCAAGCATGAGGCACTATTTATATCACAGTTTCTTCACTTGATAGTTTCAAGACTGCGGTGCTGTGCATCCTGTCAGCCTGCATTTGAAACAACACCAAAACATTTCTCAGTCTAAACTTTATTAGATCAAAGTTTTGGAATAATTTCTCTTTTAAGACTCAGAAACGGTTCAGCTGTAAGTTGAAGTAAGTTTTTTATCTTTAGGTTTTTTTATATTGTAGCCCAGTGAAACTACAGTGTTGCCTAATACTAACATTATATAAAAAGACACACCTGTTTCCCTAGAGGTTTAACTACGCAATTATTCATTAATTCAAGGAAAAGTCTCAGTTTTTCTACATGATAAAACAAAATAGCTGTAGCAAAGAAATCCCAAGTTAAAATATACCGGCAGTTCATTTAATTCATAATTACTGTGAATAAAAACAGAACATGTCTCTTTTTTATATTTAAATAACTAAATATTGTAGCAATAGTGTTCTCCATTTCCTTTCCAGTTGTCACATTTCCTAAAACCGTCCAGTGGGACGATCTGTAGCCTTTGGCGAGCTTTTCGAAGCCCTCAGGCCGTATGTTTGAAATGTGTACCTATGCCAGAGGTGCAGCGTAACTCCTCTGCTGAACCGAATGTTCAGAGCAGCTTTTTCAGCCACATTTAGCTTGTTAAAGCATTGAAAGAATGGATGTTACTTGCGTATTTGGTCCTAAAAGGGAACTAGAAATGCTGAATGCTAGCTCATTTCCCAGTTTTCTATTTTTAGACTCACTTCTGCTGTTCTGTTTTACATGGAATAAAGAAATATTCCAACGAACATGCTAATTGGTCAATTTGAAGTTTCGGTGCTAAGCTAACTCCCGTTGCTGCTGCTGGTTCATATTTAACTGGTTCTCCCTCCTCTCATCCAGCTCTTAGCAAGAAAACTGTATATTTTGTCCCCTAACATACTTGTTGTAGTGATAATAGATACAATCATGAAAATCTCTACAGACAAACAACAGCCTTCGTGTGCAAACATTCTTACTTGCATGCGCGCCTTTAATCCTGTTTTGATTAAACATTTATTAGGGAAATCTCTCCAGCTGCCCTCATCTCTCTCTCTTTAATTCGCCACTTCCAGTTTCGCCTCTCTGTGCCAACGCTTCAGAAGGACGGACAACAATCCAAGCACCCGAAACTGACTCATAAAAAAAAACTCCAGGCTTCTCCCTCTGTGTCAGCCTGTCTGTCTGTCTGCTGATACCTGCTGCTTAGTCAACGGGATTCAGACAAACACAGAGAGGAGGAGAAAAAGAAGATATGATAAGGAGGGAAATATATAGAGATAAGATGAAGAGAGAGGAGGGGAAGAAAGAGAGGACGAAAGCGAGATACCAGAAGGAGTGAGCAGCAGAGTGATGTCAGCAGAATACAGAGCGCAGCAATAACAACTACTCCTACACGCACACATCAACCACATCTGCCAGAGTCACTTCAAGTTAAAATGCCAAAATGCCCTTTAAAGAGCAGAGAGCGTTCCCTGCAACCAGAATTCAAACTCACAGCGAATTGACTCAAAATGCATTAGAGGACAAAGTGCTGCAGCGAGCCTAATGATCCATTACTCTAATGAGGTTTGAGCTTATTACCCTCAGGAAAAGACCCAAAGAGAGCACTTTTGGAGTTTTTCTGTTATTTAAGTTCTAATTCGATTTTTCTTTTTCATCAAGAAAAAGAAAGTTGAAAGATGTGAGAAACTAATGTGGAAAAGTGAGACTTGTTTAGACTGGTTTGGAAACTCCAGGGTTATGTATTAGTTTGGACAGGCAGAAATGAAGCAGACACCCACACAGGCTTCCTAGTTTGGCCTTATGATGAAATGAAGCCAGAATATTAAAGCCAAGCTCGAGTACCGTTTGTGATTTCCTGCTATTGTGTGGGTGCTTCTGTCCTACTGCTCTGGCTTTCTTTGATGATGGTCAGTAATCCCAGTGAGACTTATTTGCTTGGAGATGAAACAGGTCTGTGTTTTCCACCTCACATTTGCGTGTTACGTTCAGTTTGTCCCGTTTGCTGTTTTCCTCCCAGGGTGTTTTCCACAACAACACACCAGCTCCACTTCCTGTTAAAAACTGCACCTGACATTGTGTTAAAACGATTTACTGGAATTTTTGTTTTAATACAGACACTACCCACACCGTGGGTGTAGTGTCATTTCCTCCAGAGACAATAATAAGTAAAAACAAAGATCAAGAGTTTCACATCATTATTGGCGAAACATATATTGTGTTTTATTGTTTTAATCCTTCTATGCCTGTAATAGCTTCAAAAGACTGGCGACTGGAGGACACTTTGATACGCAGGATGGGTGTCCATCCAACTTATTTCTTAGCAGTTTAGTGGGATATGGACGGGGCTTACACAAAGAGACAGAGAACTGCTAACACTTGCATCCACACCTGTGGTGCCACAGTTTCTTCCCTTAAAGGTTAACTGATGGTTGAAGCGTTAGAAAAGGCTGAAATGCTTAGAAGCTCATCTTCTAATAAAAAAAATTTCCTCTCGCAATAGACTGAATAAAAACACATTCTCACACTAAACAAAACGTCCCTGCACCTCTTAAGCTCATATTTCATCTCTTTGTCTCCAGCTGATGACATCAAGCCATGCCCCCGCTGTGGCGCCTACATCATCAAGATGAACGACGGGAGCTGCAATCACATGACCTGTGCCGTCTGCGGCTGCGAGTTCTGCTGGCTCTGCATGAAGGAGATCTCCGATCTGCACTACCTCAGGTACTCACACGTCCTGTTCGACTTTACACACCTGCGTCTGATCCTTCAAATGTAGATACCTAACTCTGTGCATTCTCTTCCCTCTTTCCCTCCATCAGTCCATCTGGCTGCACCTTCTGGGGCAAGAAGCCGTGGAGCAGGAAGAAGAAGATTTTGTGGCAGTTGGGAACTCTGATCGGCGCTCCGGTTGGCATCACTCTCATCGCAGGCATCGCTGTTCCCGCCATGGTCATCGGCATCCCAGTTTACGTCGGCCGTAAGGTGAGAAACCTGCAGAAATATGAATGAGGTCACTTTTCTTTAGATTTTTACTTTTTTGTGCTCGTTCAGCTTCACTGTGAAGAAGGTTTTTACACAGTGCATTTAAGCTGAATTAATATATATATTTATATCAGCAGTGGCTGTCTTACAGAACCTGATTTTCAAGTATCAATGATTTTAAATAAACATTAAATGTCCCAGAATCCAGAATAAAAAGGCAACATGAAGAACATAGTGAGTCATTTCAAGGGCTGATGACAGCTGGGACAGATGAGTTTCTAAGTCTGTTTGTTTTGCACGTTGGCAGCCAGACAGACGCAACTTGAACTCCTCAGACAGGGAGAGGCTAGGATCAGCCAGGACTAAGTGCTAACCTTACACAGCCCAGGAGGGTTCAGGCACGTGTGGCTGGCATTTTTCACTGTTCAGACACATGGTTAATTAGTTATCTGAGAAAATAATTACAGAGTATTTAACGTGTATTCTAATTTTAGATACTTTTTTAAAAGTTACAAAATAAAATTAATTTCCTGTTTATGTCTCACTCAGTTTTGAAGTATTTCATAGACGAGTCGATAAAAGGAAATAGAAGCTCTCTAAATGGAAACTTCAACATGTTGTGAAACTGTTTATAATCTAAAGCTGCACTTTGTCTACAAAGTGGATTTTTAAGTGTCTTTCACGCCAAGCGGCACCTTTTTTTTTTTTTTTTAATCTGTAAGAAACCAGAAGCACAAACCACACAGATGTGGCGACACACTTAAACAGTTAGCAGCACTTCTGCAGTCACTCTTTCACAATCCTGCTTCAGTGACGATCTGGAATGTACAGCGTTGCAGAACCAAAATCTTTTCTAAGTTTCAGCACGGCGTCAGAAGTTTTCTAGAAATGACGAAAAGCACTTTCAGATCCCATCAGAATCACCAGATACTTTCCATTCACACTGACCTCCACACAGACCTCGGTCCTGCCCCCGTTTGATAGATGTAGTTAAACTTAGGCTGCTGTGTGAAAGCGTCATACGATGTAAAACAGAAACACTGTGAATTTCATTTCCTTCTGCTTCCTATTTAGTTCAAAGCTTTCCCTCTTATGTAGAAAAACTCTGTTTCTTTTGTTTTTTCTTTCTATTCTAAGTAAAAACCTCATTCATTCTACATAAAAAAAAAAGAAAACAGCTTTTTTAAAGCCTCTAAAGTCTCCTTTTGTTCCTGTAAATCACAGCTGTGTCATGTTTTTTCACAGATGGCTATACTTTTCTATTGTCAGAGGAAAAAATTGTATTTAGTAAGAGACAACAGCCCCTCATTTAGAGTGAAGTAAACTGACAGTGGGCGTTTGTCAGGAGATTTGTGGTGCATTAACATACTACAGCGCTCTCTTGTGGATAACAATGAAACTGCAAACTTATGAAAGCCTGTTTGAGAGCTACGCAGCGGCTCACCCACTGTTTCTTTCCCTTGTGTTGAAATTTCTCCAGGCGTGCCATCTCAGGTAGTTAATAACCTTCCAGGAAGTCTTTGTTCCTCTACGACAAGTCGCGACACAGATTCAGTTCTTGAGAAGGAAACTTTGAAGTTTCAGAGTAATATATTACCTCTGTGGTAATTTGGGGCAAATCCCTGCAGGGAAAACTTGCTTTAATGTCACTCAATGAGGCCTAGCGAAATGGGCTCATAGTTGTTTTTCTGTGTTTGTGTTAGCAAGCAGCTGCAGATTGAAGTGTTTGTCCCACAAGAAGAGCATGGCAGCAACACAAGAATTACACGTCTGATATTTCATATACTTTGAATTTGCCTAAAATACAAAAGAGCCATGTCCTCGGTTACACCACCGACACTGAAAAAGCACGTAGATGTAGAAACATAAATCTGGGGGATTCTCGGGAAATTTGACTCGTAGCCGAGTTCCTGTGTGAGTTAGGAGGAACTAAAGATATCAAGTGAAAGGCAAAGATCGGCTTTTTTCAACATAATTTTGAAATAAGAGCTGCTTGTTTTGTATCCCAGTCAAGCAATGGCAACATAGACAATAAAGCTCTTCTATGAGCTAAAAATCAATTACAAATCTATTGAAACATAAAGAAAATAAGTAGGAAACAACAGAAACAGTGATAAATGAGCAGCACACATCCCAAAACATATTCACTGTTATTATAGTTGATCATAAAACCTGTAAATATGAAGTGCCTTGAGGCGACTTATGTTGTGATTTGGTGCTATATAAGAAAAAAATTGAATTGAATTGAAATTTAATTAAATAATCACAGTGAATTCGATAATTTCTGTGTTTACGTTCTTGTCATTTCGATTCACCAAAACGCCAGATATCCATTAACCACCACCTCCTCCTTTGTCATGAAGCGTTTGTGTTAAACAGCGTGCGTCCCTCTCCTCTCCCACAGATCCACGCCCACTACGAGCTGAAGAAGACGTCTCGTCACCGAAGGAATCTGGCCATCACGGGGGGCGTGGCCCTGTCAATCATCACCGCTCCTGTCATCGCAGCCGTCAGCGTGGGTAAGAAACCCGACGGGGCCGTCAGATATTATGTGTCACGATCGTTTGAAGATGATGGCCAAGGAAAAAAAAAAAGGAAAGAGGACAGTTTGTCTAGACACATCACTGGTGATAGCCTCAAACAAGGAAAGAGCTTTGATGCGAAATGAAAAGTACTGCATGTTTCTGGATAATGAAAGGTGTTATTTCACCTTCTCTTTTTCTTTCTTTATTCTTGCATAAGTCATAATTCAAGCAACAAAACCACAACAAGCAAGAGCTGTTTTGAAGAAACCAGCATAATCTGTGTCTTGCTGCAGTTTATACAGTTGATTCTTTGTGCCTCATCGTATGTGAAAGCAAAATAACAGCCAAGAAAAAGACACAATAAATCACATTTTTTTTGTTTTTTATTTCTGTGAAATTTTATACGTCGAGTGATATTAAAATTAGACAAACGGGTGTTAGACGTGTGTTTGCTTGGCTTTGCCCCTCTCACAGGCATCGGTGTGCCCATCATGTTGGCCTACGTGTACGGAGTCGTGCCCATCTCTCTGTGCAGAGGAGGTGGTTGTGGTGTGAGCAGAGGAAAAGGGCGTGGTGTGCGGATCGACTTTGATGAGGACGATGGGCCAATCACAGGTGGGTACGCTGAGCTGGTAACATTTTCAGCAAAGTGGATGTAGCTGCTGGCGTCTTTAAACTAAAGCTAATGTTTCCTGTACAATCACGCAGTGGCGGACGCCTGGCGAGCCCTCAAGTCTCCGAGCCTCGGTGAGAGCAGTCTGGAAGGGGCGGTCAGTGGTCTTAGCACCACCTCTCCCAGCGAGGGGCTCTCCGTAGCCCCAGGGACTCTGGGCGACACGCCACACTTTAACACCCTGGCCAGTGGCGCTCTGGGGACTCGCACAAGCAAGTACAGCAGGTGAGGATAAGGGATGAAGTAACTAAAGCTCAAGAGTTCAAGAGTACAAGGCTTGTTTTGGTACCAATGGATGTAATTTTTTATATTTATGCTGTGCAAATGCTGGTTGATGTTTAATGCTAATGTGGGCATTTTAATGCTTCAGGCTGGAGGTTCAAGCAGGGGAACTTGCCAAAGAATCAGCCCAGAGAGAGACGGGCAGCCTGGGAGCCGGGAGCGACTGTGCCAGCACCCGAGGAATGGCCGGATCCATCATCTCCTCCTACACTCTACCTGACAGGTAGGAGAGGAAACTTCTCTTCTCTCTCCTTCTGCTGCTCCAGCAGATGTGGGATTTGATGTGGTTGAGATAACAGCATTAAAACTAATCTGTGGACTTGGCAGTTTTACACCATGATATCATGCTGCCGTCTTCTAAAGCTGTGTCGATCTTTCTCTAGATTATATAGAGCTTTACTTTAACAGGCACTAACATGAAATGAATCATGACATCTTATCGCTTCAGAAAGGTCTGCAGCTGCTCTTAAAGAGAGTCAACGGTGTTCCTTTTGTTTCTAATCTTTCTCTTTAACAACCCATGCATGCAGGTTCTGTGAAATTGAGCTTTGCATTTATGTGCGGGCGTTTTTGTGTAGCTGGTGATGTAACCTGATGGATTTTGCCTCTAAAACATGGAAAATTACAGCAAGTTATTTGCAAAATTGTCTTTCATCTTAAGGCAGAAAAGAATAAAACTTTTTTTAACCTCATTGTTATTGAGCAACACTTTTCTTTCCTAGTGCATACCCTACTTTATCATCTGTTTCAATCATATTTTGATTTAATTTACCAGGTGAGATGTATTCATAAATTTTTTTTTACCAAGCTCATAAATCAACTGATAGGCGCAGCTAATTTCTCACATTTTTAAGAAACTGATTAGATGCCCCCTGCTGGCTGTTTAAAGAACTTCAGGTTCACCATACATCCATAAAGGGGCTTCATTTTTCAGAGGCTACTTCCATCTTATTTACAATCTACAGGTGAACCCTACCACTAGCTTCCTATTTGAGCTGAATCTGTGCAGTAGATGTTGTCTTATCTGATATTTCTTCTTTCACACCAACTGACGTGTTTTAAATCATGTGACTCTGCAGGGAGTGCACCAACCTGGAGATCCAGGTGGACATTGAGACCAAACCCAGCCATCTCTGCCTGACCAGCGAAGAGGACTTAACCCCGCATCCGGGCTGTGCTGCCATGGCGACCGCCTCAGGAGGGGAGGAGCCTCAGGACTGCAGCTCCAGAAGGGGCGGGGCGTTGTCTGGCTCGGCACTGGGGCTGTCACCGGGAACGTCAATCAGGGAGGGGCTCAGAGACGTCACCCTGGCTCAGCCGGAGAGCATCCGCAGCGACCTGGAGATGTCAGACACTCAGTCAGACGACATCGCAGAGCTGACGTCGGACGACTGTGACTCTCCTCACCCGAAAAGCTGTCACCCGGCGGCCGGCCAGCAGCCCCAGCCCCCCTCGTGCCGAGCTGTGAACCCCTCCGCCGAAGGCCTTCACTGTCCTGCAGACAGCAACGTCATCCTCTACGTCTGAGAGAAAAGCAGCTCTCAGGATTGCACAGAAACAACCCCGAACATTTACATTTAAACTTGTAACAGCTTTTTTTTTCCTCGTGTCATCTCTCGTTTGCTGCTTTTGCGACTCACAGACACCGTCTTAAACACAGACAGCATCTGTTTACGTTGGTCTGTCTTCTCTTTCTACCTGCCAATCTACTCTCTGAGCAAATTGTCAGGGTTCTACCTCTGAGATTTATAAGATGATGATTTATGTTTACTCCTTGGTGCAAAATGCCTTGGCTACTTAAGCAAAAAAAAGAAAAGAGAGAGAGCAAGAAAAAAAAACACAAGAGGTACAAATTTTCCACGAGAACTGAAATTATGAAATACGGTGAAACGTCACCAAGCACAGCAGAGAGATGGTGATTGCTGGGAAAGCAGAGGACGCTTGCCGAGGATGCTTGCCGAGGATGAGGAGGGTGTTTTTAAAAACGTGTGAATGAATGTGGACTTTGTACTCAGTTATTGTGGCTTTATTTTGACATTTTTCCTCTATTTATATTCGGACGACCTTGAAATTGTATTATTTGCAGTGTGCATGAGTCTGCATGAGCCATTCCTTGTGTGGACGGTCGTAAAAGGGCAGCAAGTTTCTGTAACACTTGTGAAAGTTAAAGTTTACTTTGGAGGATGAAGCTGCACTTGAATCTCGCTTTCACTGCACAGAGGAGGAGGAGGAGGGGAATGGACATAAGAGATTTTTAAAAAAGGGTCACTGTTACAGAAGTAAACGACAGAGTTCTGACAATGACATGACAGATCCTGGAAGGACTGTGAAAAGCACGGGCAGAAAAAAAGACAACCCAGAGTGAAGGTTTGTCTGCTTTCCACACATCAGCACTAAAGCATTGAGCATTTCATGAATAAAGCTCTGTGAAGCTTTTTTTTTTTTATAGGCAGGAATGTATCGGAAAAATGGAAAAACCAAAAAGTCCTGCTGGTTTCATTTTTTTTTCAGTTACATTTATTTATAAGCTACATTAATGCAGAAAGCGATACAGTTGCCTCCAGGCTGCCTATTCAAAGATAAGTTGTCTCTAAGGTTACACATGCTAATGCAGTGACGCAAATCCAGCTAACAGTCTGCTAGCAGCTAGCTAACAGCAGAACGCTACAGTGTCAAAGCTAGCACAAAATAATATGAACTTTTTTTTACCTAAAAATGATTAAATAACTTTATTAATCGGTAAGACTTCACCTTCACTTCAGACACTTGAAAAGGCGTTCTCCTGTCGTTGTCAGAACTCTGTCGGGTCTGAGGTATGTCACATGACCAAGTTAGTGTTTTACAATTGGCTGTCTGCCTGCCTTATCGACACTCGCTGACCAACACAACAGCCCACACCCGTTTGGGAGGTTTTGGTTTCTGACGTGTTAACTGGCTGTCTGGCCCACTTGAACGTTGTGTGTTGTGCGTCTGTGTGAATGAACTCCCGATGAATGTATATGTGTGTCCCACTTTTATTTTATTTTATTTCTTTGAACGAGCACTTGTGCACTTTATCTGAATTATTGTATTTATCTTCTTTTTTGCTATTCATGATCTGTTGCGATAAAGTGAGTTTACTTCAGTCTGTGGTACAACCAAAATAAATCACCTACCAGAGGGCCTTTTATGTTGGATGTAACTAAAGAAGAGTTTGGCTCCAAAACATAAAAAAATCTATTCATTGTCTTATTTGTCATTCAGTATTTTTAACTTCAATGACATTTAAGGTGTTTTTAATCAATTTTGTGATGAAAATACTGTAGTTTTTTAGTTTCTTTTTTTTAATATTCTGTAATTTATGTTGTTCTAATCATTCATACAAGTCATTGTGACTTTTGGAGCCAAACACTTTAAATACTGATGCCGATAAGCTTTTCTTAATCATAGCTTGACTTGTTTCTTAGCTTTGTATCACCTCTGTGCTTCTGTTTTCTTAAAAAAGAAAAAAAAGAAAAAAAAAAGGTTTCCCCACCAGGTTTTTCCTTGAACCTGTGAGGAATCAACCCGGGAGCCTTTTCATCTCAGAGTAGCTTTATGGATTTAGCTGCTTATGTGATTTGGCAGTGCTTTGTTTGGTCTACACTTATCACTAGTTTCTGCCTGCCTGCCTGTAAGAAACCACATGAATGTACCACGGATGGAAACCCCAACTTCCTGAAAGAGTCTGAATGAGTGTTAAAGGATGGATATAGGTGGTCCTGATCTTATTTGAAAAGGTTAGCATTTATAGATAGCAATATTTAAGTGTTATTATACTGTTTGTGTATTTCCTGTCACTGTTAAAAGCCCCGAAATTGTGTGGGGATCGACACGCAGGACTGTGAAAGACAACTTGTGGACCTTTGGGGACAAAATAAATAAACACAAACTGATGTTGCACCAATGCAGCGACTTGTTGTTGATCTGTTATGAATTAGAATCAATTAGAGCAAATTAACTTATTTTAAAAATGTGTCAGACGTGAAATCACTAAAGACGTTTTGTGGCAAGATTTACATATCAGACATAGTAAAATATAATCTGATCCTCAGCAGGTCTTAAAATCAATAAATACAACTTCAAACAAGCACCACATGACATAATATACCCTGTCATTATTTACTTTATACATTAATAAGCTCATGTTTGCTACTACCATGGGACTAAGATAAGCACCCAGGTGCTGCTATTCAAATGCACTTGACTCTCTAATTTTGTCTCTGATATACTTGTATCTAATCCTGTCCATTCTGATCAAGCCAACTATAATTTCACCATCTTCAGCTCTGGCTCGAGCTCCCCATCCTGCCTTTATATTGTCCAAATCGTACATCGAGGATGTCAAATATAAGGCCCGGGGGCCAGACTCGGCCCGGCAAAGACTCCAATCTGATCCACTGGACGGCTTTGAAAAATGTAAAGGAGGGCATAGATTTCAGCCTTTATTTGAAGTTTTACAGCTTTTCCTGTTTATAAGGAGACGTAACCCACGGCCATTCCTACTACACTAAAGTAATTAAGTAACAGATCATTATCGGCTATAAAAAGTTCTGTTTTTCCACAATGAGTCCAAAGTTTCAAAAACAAGGAAATCTTCTGTGAATTACCAGAAACTATAATTATAATTAAAGTGCAATCTGGGCAATGAGCCCCCATAACTATTTCTGTCATTTTATGCATTTATTTCTTACAATTTAAGCCTTAAGAGCTGTGCTGACACATTTCTTTCATTTACCACATTTCTTTATTATGTAGAAAAACTAAAAAATACTGTTATCCAGCATCTACTCATTCTCCCTGCATCTCCTGTTATATCTGTCTTCCTCTCATTCACAGACACGTATGCTGTCTTGCTTCTAATGGCTTTCACTCTTCTTCTTCTCTCCAGAGCATGCCTCCACCTCTCCAGGCTTTCTTCTACCTGCTCCCTACTCTCAGTCCACGGAGCCTCCTGCCTGATCTCATCTGTCAGCCTGTCCCTCACCACTGCAAACCAAAATCTCACCCCCACCTTGAACTCATCTGTTACTCTTACCGCTTATCTGACCACTGTCTCACTGTCCTCATTCACATCCTGCACCAGCCTCGCATACTTCTCTGCCACTCCTTACTTCCTCATGCAGCTTCATTCTCTCTTGTAACCCTATCATATGCTTTATCTACAGCCACAGAAAAACAGTGCAACTCCTCATAATCTTCTCTATAGTTCTCTTAAAAGCAACATTGCATTAGGATTATTATATCTTATTATACTTTAATATTACACATTATCAAAATCATCGAATTTTTTCTGAAAATCGCTAAACTTTGGTGCTGCTTCAACACAGCTTTGTTAAATTGCTAAATAAAATGTAACTGTACTTTTGAGGCCACACCAGCAGATGGCGGTGGTGCAAAAGAAGGGCAGATGTGTTTCCACCCCAGTCGGTCACTTTACGGCAGTGTTTTTGTTCAGCAGCCGTAAAGCGGGGCGTGCAGAATCGGAGGAAGGTTAAAACGCCTTGAAGAAAACACGGTAAATACAAACATTTAACGGGAAATAGCGACACGTAAACAGGCTGTGGACGTGTTTGCTACACCGCAGGTTTTAAATGAAGTTTGAAAATTGCGTCAGTGAGCAAATACTGTGAAATAAATGCGGTCCGTGATTAGCATGGGTGGCTGTCATTGAAGGGTGATTTCAGCAGCGGGTTATATTATCGTAATGTAACGGATTCATTTCAACAGCCATAACTACTTCATACATTTGTTAACTTTACTTACAGATACGAATATTTTCGTCTTTATGTGTTTTTCCTGTAATGTTTACGACGGGCTGTCTACGGTTAGCTGTTAGCAGACAGTTTGGCGTTTACTAAGAGTCCAGATTTTTTCCATGGCTCTGTGGAGATGTGAGGATGATTAGTCTGCTTGTAGTGTAGGCAGTGAGTCTGAGCATTTATATTTTTAAGGTGGGCAGGGTGGAGTGGGTGAAGACGAGTGTCGGGGGTTGATTTGTGATAGAAAGAGTGAAGAGGAAAGTTTGCAAGATGTAGTGAGACCTGCTGTGACTGGACGATGGTTGGTTAATCAAAAAGACAGGTGGTCGAGTTGAAGATTAGAAATGAGTATATCAGAGGGACAGATCAGTTCGAGCAGTTTGGAGACAAAGTTAGAGAAGCAAGGCTGAGATGGTTTGGGCATGTGCAGAGAAGAGAGAGGGGATATGCTGTCTGAAGACGGAGCTCGAATGTAGTAAAAGGAGGACATGTAGAGGGCTTGTATGAGAGAGAGACAGATGATCCAACAGCTGAAAGATAATGAAACACTAAAAGTTAAATAGCCAGCTTTTTATTTTGTTGTTGATATAGAAATAAAATACTTAAATTACTGTCCTCCTTTAAACTGGGTAGTGCTGTCATAGTAGCAGATTTTTAAAGATAACTGTGGCCAAAAGAATCAAACATACAAAATTTTGGGATTTAAATTTTTTGTTTTTTAATTTCTCCTTTAATTTATTCATTTTTCTGTATATATATATTTTTTTAATAGTTTGGCTGAGAGAAGTTGAAGAGAAGGGGGATGATGTCCAAAAGTATATAAAAAAGACTTTACAGGAGCTTGTTATTTACTATAGTTTATTCTTACATTTGAAATGTAATTGTAAGTTTCATCACTAATACCACTAAATCACAACCCCCTGATTTGGGCAGAATTTAGGTTGATTTAGTTGAACTCGTTTTTTATTGTATCACTTTGAGTTTTTGCTTTTTTTTGCTTGCTATATTTAAAAACTCATGAGTGCTTAGTTTTTATTAAAATCCCTACTTCTGCCTTTATAGATATAAAATACCGTAGATCCAAATACCTGTATACTTATACTGATATAAGTTATTCAGTGATTACAGTTACTGATATGTCTAGAGTTCAGTTAGACCAGCTTACAAATTCCAGTTTTAATTTGTTAAGTTTCATTTTAAATTAAAAGCATAAAATTTGCCCTGTCCTGCCTCACTTTAATCTCTCTCGGTCCTGTGCCTCTCCTCGTTCAGCATCATGCCGTTCGTGGATCTGCAGTCGCGGCTCGGTATCAACTTGGACCGCTGGCTGCTGCTGCAGAGCGGAGAGCAGCCCAACAAGCGGGCGGCACGCTGCCACGCCTTCGAGAAGGAGTGGATCGAATGTTCTCATGGCATCGGGCAGACCCGTGCCAAGAAGGAGTGCCAGCTGGAGTTTGAGGACTTCTATGAGTGCATGCACAGGCAGAAGACGGTAATCTGACTCCTCATACTCGACTGCTTCTGTGCAAATTGCACTGGTTTAATTAACGGCTGCTGCATTATCAGAAATAACGATTAGATACTAAAGTAATCTAATTATAGAGGATAGTTGTAATAAGCTAGAACCGTAAGTTATATCTAGTTCCATTAAGAGGATGAATCTTCTCTCAAACTGTTAAAAATTAACACATCACCCGAATCTCACCTCCTCCACACCACACTTGGCATGACAGCCCATGTGTTGTTGGACAGAGCACTTTCACTACAGTTTACAGTGGGGCAAAAAAGTATTTAGTCAGCCACCGATTGTGCAAGTTCCCCCACTTAAAATGATGACAGAGGTCAGTAATTTGCACCAGAGGTACACTTCAACTGTGAGAGACAGAATGTGGAAAAAAAATCCATGAATCCACATGGTAGGATTTGTAAAGAATTTATTCGTAAATCAGGGTGGAAAATAAGTATTTGGTCAATAACAAAAATACAACTCAATACTTTGTAACATAACCTTTGTTGGCAATAACAGAGGTCAAACGTTTACTATAGGTCTTTACCAGGTTTGCACACACAGTAGCTGGTATTTTGGCCCATTCCTCCATGCAGATCTTCTCGAGAGCAGTGATGTTTTGGGGCTGTCGCCGAGCAACACGGACTTTCAACTCCCGCCACAGATTTTCTATGGGGTTGAGGTCTGGAGACTGGCTAGGCCACTCCAGGACTTTCAAATGCTTCTTACGGAGCCACTCCTTTGTTGCCCGGGCGGTGTGTTTTGGATCATTGTCATGTTGGAAGAGCCAGCCTCGTTTCATCTTCAAAGTTCTCACTGATGGAAGGAGGTTTTGGCTCAAAATCTCACGATACATGGCCCCATTCATTCTGTCCTTAACACGGATCAGTCGTCCTGTCCCCTTGGCAGAAAAACAGCCCCATAGCATGATGTTTCCACCCCCATGCTTCACAGTAGGTATGGTGTTCTTGGGATGCAACTCAGTATTCTTCTTCCTCCAAACACGACGAGTTGAGTTTATACCAAAAAGTTCTACTTTGGTTTCATCTGACCACATGACATTCTCCCAATCCTCTGCTGTATCATCCATGTGCTCTCTGACAAACTTCAGACGGGCCTGGACATGCACTGGCTTCAGCAGCGGAACACGTCTGGCACTGCGGGATTTGATTCCCTGCCGTTGTAGTGTGTTACTGATGGTGACCTTTGTTACTTTGGTCCCAGCTCTCTGCAGGTCATTCACCAGGTCCCCCCGTGTGGTTCTGGGATCTTTGCTCACCGTTCTCATGATCATTTTGACCCCACGGGATGAGATCTTGCGTGGAGCCCCAGATCGAGGGAGATTATCAGTGGTCTTGTATGTCTTCCATTTTCTGATGATTGCTCCCACAGTTGATTTTTTTCACACCAAGCTGCTTGCCTATTGTAGATTCACTCTTCCCAGTCTGGTGCAGGTCTACAATACTTTTCCTGGTGTCCTTCGAAAGCTCTTTGGTCTTGGCCATGGCGGAGTTTGGAGTCTGACTGTTTGAGGCTGTGGACAGGTGTCTTTTATACAGATGATGAGTTCAAACAGGTGCCATTCATACAGGTAACGAGTGGGGGACAGAAAAGCTTCTTACAGAAGACGTTACAGGTCTGTGAGAGCCAGAGATTTTCCTTGTTTGAGGTGACCAAATACTTATTTTCCACCCTGATTTACGAATAAATTCTTTACAAATCCTACCATGTGAATTCATGGATTTTTTTTTCACATTCTGTCTCTCACAGTTGAAGTGTACCTCTGGTGCAAATTACTGACCTCTGTCATCATTTTAAGTGGGGGAACTTGCACAATCGGTGGCTGACTAAATACTTTTTTGCCCCACTGTATCTTTATATTGGGGGGGGGAAAATCAATGTGCTGTTAGTCAATTATGCTTGCAGTGACGTGGCCATCTGCTTTCTCATTATTTGTCCTCATTTTGACTCCTTTTGGAATATTAATATAAATCTCTGCGTAGGAGCAAAGACAGGAGATTGTCATTCATGCTTTCATTTCATCAAGACTGGACTGCTGTAATTCACTGTTTACATGTTTAAATAAAAACTCCCTGCAGCGTCTGCAGATTGTTCAAAATGCTTCAGCAAGACTTCTGACCGAAACATCGAAGTACTCACATGTGACACCGTTTTTAATACAGCTGCATTGGCTCCCCATCGAATTCAGGGTCCACTTCAAGATTCTGGTACTGACTTATAGAGCTCTTCATGGTCAAGCACCTTCCTACATCATTGAACTTCTACAGACTTATGTTCCTAGCAGGTCTCTTAGGTCATGTGACCAGGGTCTACTTATCATTCACCATACAAAGTGGAGAGTGAAGGGAGACAGAGCTTTTGCCACTGTGGCTCCCAGGCTGTGGAGCTCTCTCCCACTGAGCATAAGATCTGTGGACTCAGTAGCTTCTTTCAAAAAAACAACTAAAAACACATCTTTTTAGAATTGCATTTTGTTAACTGTTGTCTGTTTTGTTTTATACTTTGTTATCCTTGTGTGAAGCACTTTGTGATCTTTTATCTAGAAAGGTGCTATGTAAATAAAGTTCTACTTACTTACTTAATTCAACAAACCAGCCTATTTTGCCTGAGTATTTGACATGTTGGCATCTCTGTTAACCTTTGTGGCATTAAATGACTTGATTGTCATGCAGAGTTTGAATAATAAGAAAACTATTTAAAAAGTGAAAGAAAAACTAGCGTCCATTTCAAATCTGCAAAGTAATGTAGTTGAACTGAAGTCAGCCTATCTGACAGAGTGGAGGAGTCAGCAGAGGACAGACTGACAGCTCTGGGTGGAAGTGCAGCAGCAGCACAAAGTTCAGACTCTCGCTCTTTGCTTGTTAGCCGTATGTCATCATTTGAAAACACGATGGAGCGGGATGAAGTGCTGATTCAAGATGCATGTCCGCTTCGGCCTCAAGGTTTCACGTCAGATTTGCTTCCACTGAGGACATGTTTTAAAGATTAACTGTGCGGCATCTTCATGCCAAATTTTAACATCAGCATTCATTAAAACAGGCCGTTTGAGATGTTAGAACATCACTCAGAGGAATCCCTGCATCTCTGCTGAGTGCATGTGGACAGGAAGATGCTGCTTTTACAGAACCGTGGTTGGGACTGTAGAGCCAATGGAGCTAAAGCTTGTGGTGTTTAACAGTGACGCATGTTGCAAGGAGTAAAAGATGGTGGCAGAAGAACAAATTTTTTTTACTTTGAACTGAAAGGTGATGCAGAACACCCTTTATTTTGAATTCCTGTTATATATCTCTCTCTTCTCCCCATCTTCCCTGCAGCACGAAAGGCTGTATGCCATCCGTCAGCAGCGCGACAAGCTGATTAAGGAGGGGAAATACACGCCGCCGAGCCACCACACAGGCAAGGCTGAACAGACTCCATGAAGGAACATCCAGCTGTCCGCAGTTCTGTTCTTGTGTATAGCCAATCAGATATCTCTTATTTCCTGTTCACCTGTACAAGTTTGCAAATAAATGTTATCACCCACTGTCGTCACCTTCTCATTTCCTGTTATCTTCCTTATAGTATTCTGAAATTTACACTATATATAAGGGTGTTTGAGGAGATGGATTCATCTTATTTCTCATCTTAATTCATTTGCAGTTTTAAATTTATTGGTTCTATTTACAGGCTCACAAAAAATGTACAAACTCAGTACTTTGTAATAAGAAAAAAACAGTCCAGTAAACTGACATTGTTGTGCATTTTCTTGATTTTAGCAAGATATTCAAATACAAACAAAACAACAGCAAACAAAAAAGACTAGAATTTGAGGTACTAAGTATTTCTATTTTACACTAATAGACAGAGCATCTATTATTACTATATGGAATATCTCCTTTGCAAAACTCACACAAGCAAAGTGTCTATTAAAAACACATTGCGAGCTGGTTAAGATTAATGAAACAACACTAAATGCTCCTAAAACATTTGAATGCAGCACAGTTTTTATTATTGTAAAAGTTACATAGCACATGCAGTTCTGTGTTTGCGGTTTGGCTACGTAGAGGAGGTATATGATCTCTTCAATGACTTCTGGGTCTGCTCCCAGTTGAGCTTCCTCAAAAACCTCCAGGAAGCTGTCAGACTTAATGGTTTGAAATGTGCACGTATAACAGCTGGTCTACCCTTCATCTTTTGTTATTGTAATTTTCCAAAGTGCTCTGTGTGTTTAGCCCTTAAACCCTAATGTTGAGCTGAATATTGGTTAAATCAGAATTTAATGTTTGCATTAAAAGTCAGGCCTGTGAGTGATGCAGTGAGTAAACCAACAGTTGTTGAATTTAATATCCTCACCACAGCTGCTTTATTGACTTCTATGAAATGATTTACTGCCCTTCCAGTTGTTGTAGTCAGCAGTCTGCTCTGCGGTGTCTTAATATAAGTGCAAGTTAAAGTGAAGTCTATTTTCTTAACCCACTGACCTAATTTTAGTAAAGTGTACTGTGGATCAGTGAGTGAGTGCTCCCGAGGGACAGCTCAACCACCCTGATGAGAGATAGATCTGAATGGATGCTCCCTGACATCCTTGAGTCAATAAGCAGCCTTTAAATCAGGCTGATGGGGTTAGGAGGCTTCATGAGCCACCACAAGATGGAGCAGGAGCACAGATAAAACACTCAGGTTCCTCAGATTTTACACCCAGGCACTTCTTCTTCAACCCACTCGAGTTTCATGGCTGCATTTATGGTAATTCTTTGTTTATTCGTCCTCTGGTTCTTTTATACATGCAGACTCCACCGTGAGATTTAATTATATGCATCCCTGTAGCCACCAGTGAGGACACAGAGGTCAGATCCTCTGCAAAATTAATGGTGGGGGGTTCATGGTTCATGACATGGAGATGAGTTTATCCTATATTTGTATGTTTTTTCACACACTGATTCTCAGATTTGTATACCAAAGCTGAGTGAGTTTAGTTTACCAGTGATCTGCCTATATTCCTGACATCAGGTCTTGTTTTTAAGGTCATTTGAAGGTCAAACATGGTAGATTTTTTTTTTGCAACAGAAAGAAATGTGACTCGTCACAATGATTGCTTGATACCTTCTGTATCCCTCTATCTTTTTGTTTCAGCTAAGTCCCCAGAGTGTTAAAGTCTCACCAACCTCCTCTGAGGTTTTGACTGTTTGTCCTCACGTGTGGGTGAATGTTTTTCCATGAGGACTGAGTCACACACTCTGAAAGCAGCTGGTCCCACTGTTTTCCAGTTCAAATCCAGATTGGCTTTATTAAACTGGAAATTAAAGATAATCCCGCCTGCGCTGCAAAAGATTTCCAGAAATGATTTATGCTTCCCATTATCACAACATTCCAGCTGTGAACAACGTTTTACACAATGTAACGATGATCAGTTCAGCATTGGTCAATAATTAACTGCAAGTGAAAGAATCTTGAGATCAGTGAACTTTACACTTTGTGTAGCTGGTGGTTCATGCGCTGTTTGGTGAAACTGGCAGCAGTGCAGATAATCCAGCTGTGCTTCTCCTTCTGTGACCGGGCTGATCAGCTGTGACGGAGGGAGGGTGAAAACTGGGATTATCCTGCAGCAGTGGCTGTACAACCCTACCTGCCATACATCCAGGTATTACAGTGGTACTGATTTAAACCAACGTCTTATCAGCCTGAGCGCCAAATACACTGATACCTTAAAAAACATCATTTTTACTCACTGCACTGAACATTACCACTACAGGTTGGTCAGTACGCTCCTTAATGAAACCCGCATATATCACCCCACTTCAGACTTTAGCTTTTATCATCACATGCAACCTGACGGTCAGTTTAGTGAAAAGAGAAGATTGAAACAGATCCCAGACCAGAGCGGTAAAAAGTTCCACAGAGCAATTTAAAAAGAGAAGCAGTGTTTAACATGATCGAGAGCTGCATGAGAAGATGATCTTGAAAGGGAGGATGGTGACATTTAAATCAGGTGAAGACTAATTTGTTTTAGAGGCCTTTTCCTGGAGCCTTTTTGTGTTTTTCTGGAGGCAAACTGGAGCATGATAGTGATTGGCAACCCCAAATCAGTGAGCTAAAAGACATGAAAATGCCACATGGGGCCAAAGTGATAACTGCATGAATCTGTGTTGATCTTCTGTGGTTTCATATTAGAGATACCTTCATATAATCCTTTTTTTTTCCTTTTATTTAATTAAATTATATATGTTTAGATACAGAGCGGTGAAGTCCGGTCTGTTCCAGGAGTCCAGTTTTCTCCAAATGAGTAATGCGGGACTCCAGCGTCAGCTCAGACTGTGAAGGATCTCCTCCCAGAAGACTGGGAGCGGCACCCCAAACTCTCCCAATGCTTTCCACTGCGCTCCCTTCCTCCAGCTGTAATCAATTGCTTTTTAAGATACTCCCTGCCTTCCTCCAGCTGTTTGGAGAAGGGAGAGGAGGGGTGGCGATGGTAGTATGGAGGGATTATAAAATCCCAGATTAATATGTGGCGTAAAAGCGCGGACCAGATCAAGCGCTGCTTCTTTTACATAATCCCGAAATATGTGAATGGAGCAAATGCACCACTGTGAACGCCTGTGGTTTCCCTATTCTCTAAGAGATTTAAGAGAAAGTATGTGTGTGTGTGTGTGTGTGTGTGTGTGTGTGTGTGTGTGTGTGTGTGTGTGTGTGTGTGTGTGTGTGCGCGCGCGTCTCGGTCCAGGTTTGGCGGTGCTGCTGAGCCACAGATGACGCAGGAGTACACCCGAAATCTCAATTTCCGCGACACTTACACACTCAGTAGTCATGGGTTAAGTATCGTAGCCGTGAAAACTGCCTATTTAACAGAAAAGAGAGGTTGTGTGTGTGTGATAGCGGACCGGGAGAGGAGGGCTGGTGGGGGGTTGCTGAAGGCGAGAGGAGCAGAGAGAGAGAGAGAAGCAGAGACTGAGAGAGGGGGGAAAGGAGGAGGAATAGGACAGCCATTACCATTCAGGATCACGTTGCCCGCTGTTCTCTCCAGCCTCATCCCACCGGCTGCGTGTCGGTTCGGTTTTGGAGCAAAAAACCTTGAATACAAAGCCAGAAAACATCCAAGCTTCCATCCACCCATCTACCCCCAGGAGGAGAGGGAGCAGCGGCGGCAGCATCCCCGGCCTCCCTCGCGCTGTGCTCGGATTCCAGGACCGCTGCTGCCCCGGGGAAGGTAAGCGCTCCGGAGCTCATGCAGGCAGGCAGCTCTTGTCTGTGCTTCACACTCTCGTGCGCGTTCAAACCATCGTGATCATGTGTTTTCACGAGCTGTCAGGCCCGCTGCTGTTATGGAGTGTTTACAGGGACAAAACACTGATGCTTATTAGCTCAAAACGGATCGCTGTTACTCACTTTAAAAGAAATTTACAGACATGTTCAATAAGAACTGCAGACCAATCATAACTTGTGCACAGGTTATAATATATGGATGGAGTTGTTGTTTTTTTCCCCCAGACTCAACGTGTTGCTCATTAGCTCTGCGTTTATTGGCGTGATTTCCAGGAGATGCACTGCAAGTTTTAGTAATCTCATACATCCGCCCTGTTTCTAAGCACACTGCTCATGATTTGTGTGCTGAAGGGCTGGGCTGGAAATAACCAGCGGACATTCACACTGAGAGAGATATAGAGGGGGTTTCTGGGTCGTGAGAAGGCTGCCGTGGCTGTTTCTCCTAATGAGACACTCAGCAGCAGCAGTATGGAAGCAGCATTTAGCCAACAGTGCCAACCACAAATGGATAAATGTAATTAGTTGGTGTTATCCATCCAAGCAGTGGCCGTGTGTTGGACAAAGAGCTCCCTGCTTTCCAGCCTTTCAGTGCGCGCACACAGCGTTTGGGCTCCATGTCTGATGTCCATTCATGCAAACACATTCCCTCCTCACAATCAAAGGGAAAGACAGACAGAGAGAGAGCGAGGCAAGCGTGCAACGCTGGTGACACGAAACACCAGCTGCAGCTATATCTCTGTTATATGTGCACCAACACGCCCCGTGAGAGGCTGCCATTATTGATCCGTGCATCCCTGCAGCCAATTATATCCAGAGACACCCCATCATCACCAGCAGCACCTCCATCTCTACCTGCTGCATGAATCCCAGTGGGCTCCATAACTGCAGGCTGTCTATCTGTCTGGAAAATACTGGATATAATGTGCAAGGTGCAGCCAGAGGGAGGGAAAAACAGGATTCAAGCAGGAGTCCCCTCCTGCCGTTCAGCACCAGATGGTCAAATATACATCTCCCTCTAGCCTTATGCTGGACATTCAGCTTTCAGACTACTACACTCCTAACACTCTCAAACCTTCATTTCCATTTAAATGGTCGTTTTAAATTGGTTTCTTCCATTTTTTCCTCTGCACTGCCACGACACACCTCCTTACTACTGCACGTTACAGTGCAGGAAAGCACCAACATGTCTGTGAGGATGGGGATAGAAGACAGGACTGTTATAGTGGGAGACGTGGTTGTTATTTAATTTGCAATGAATTGTGGAATGTCTGGTTTATTTCAATCAGATCATCCAATTTAGACTAACAGCAGTGGAAGCTGTTGTTGCTTACTGTCATAAACAAGTGAAAAGTGGACATTATAGGCGCCTAGAGCTCAAGGTGACACCTCCAGGTTTCCTGTTTTTGTACGTCCAGCAGTTGAAAGCCAAGAGATGCTCAATTTATAATGAAATAAAATAAAAACAAAAGACTAATTAATCCATGCTGGAATATATAAATATATCTAAACTGCTCATTTTGATAAACTAAAAAACTAAAACAATAAAAGCAGCAAAATCTGAACATCTGAGACACTGGGAGCCAGCGGATGTTTGGATTTTTACTCATCTCTCCTTTTTTTTTCTTTTTTTTTATACCAAACATGTAGTTTCCACCGTGCCTCATTTGCTTCATTACAGGTTATGGCTTTGGTGTGGACACAAGTCACTTTTTGGCTGATTATAACCTATCTTCTTTATTTTAAAAAGCCTGATGGTGAGGAAAAATGAAGACTTTCCAAGCATATAGTATGATCCTTGCCTCATTTCAGAGCTTTAAATCCTTCCTCTTCAAGTGGTTCTGGCTGTTATCAGGCTAGGATTACCCCCATTTGAGAACCAGTGGGCATGTTATCATTCATTTGGAGTGTGGTGTCCACCTGATGAATGAACTTCATTCACATTTTAGCTTTACTTTAGTCTCCGTCAGCTTCCGAGGGTAAACATCCAGCATTTTATCAACTATATTTTCCATCCTGTTCACTAGCTTGTTGCCAGTGTGATATTTTTATCCTGGGACTTGTTTGGGAACAAAGTGACTTATCCATTTAGTCATTCAGCATTGTTTTCATGGTGCTGAAATCGTCCCTCTGCTCTTTGTGAAATTCACGACTGGCACCTCCACCCTTCTGTCTGTCTGCCTGTCTGTCTGGCCAAGACTCTCTGTGTTGATTTTCTTCTCCCTGCAGCTTTCTGGTCTGCAGAGAGCATTTTTACCATGAGTGAATAAAGGTGGAACAAAGCCAGACACACTAACATTGCTTATCGCCACATCCTGGAGCAGTAAATATTGACGAGCGTATACAAGACAGGCATACGATGACAAACGATCAGGTCATTCAAATAAGAGATCCTGTTTCTTGTGTCATCCTTGCTCATCTATGCACATACTTTTCTTTCTTTTGTTTAGCTGTCCTTTTTTTTCACTCTCATGTTGATGGACTCCAGTACACTCATGCCAAGCAGCTTTGTTGGCAGTCCAGTCCCATTTGTGTATTTATGCATGCATACTTTCGTGTGTGTGTCTGCATGTGTATTAATGTATGTCTGTGTGTGCACGCGTGGGGGAGCTCAGTCTAGCCATTCATTTATCCAGTCAGTCAGTCGTTGGTGTGTTACTCATCATAGCTGGCAGCTGCAGTTTAAAGGGAGGCATTTCTCATTCATTCTTATATTACACTGACTAGTTACACTTTTAATAACTGACGTAAGGAACACG
Organism: Aulonocara stuartgranti; assembly: GCF_965226115.1. Lineage (NCBI taxonomy): Eukaryota > Metazoa > Chordata > Actinopteri > Cichliformes > Cichlidae > Aulonocara > Aulonocara stuartgranti. The sequence goes on from NC_138957.1 coordinate 30,261,265, forward strand.
CTTTAGATATGCTTATTACATTTATGCATGGGAGGGAAAGAAGTTGCATCACTTACATTGTCCTACCTTTCTCCATTTTTTCTGACTTATCTTATTCAAATATGTCCTTTAGAAGACACGCAGCACAAGCGTGGAAGTGTTGAAATGCTACATCCTATATAAGACAAAATGGGAAAAGGTTTTGCTTTGGAAACTATAGATATGGCTCTCCTTATTTCCCAGATTCTCACAGTGAGATGGTGATGCAACACAGATGTAAACATGCCCCTTTGCTAACCTTTTTTTTTTTTAAACAAACATAAACTTTAAGCAGGTTTTTTTTTTTTAACAATAAATCTTATTTCCAGCATATGATATATTATCTTTGTTTTGTTTCCAGGAGCTTTACTGATTTTTAGATCATTACATCAGGTTTTATTTGCATTTTACACAGAATCTCAGCTTTTTGGACACAGGGTTGTACCCTTCAGCTCAGTGACATGCTGATCTTTCTTACTTAATATGTAATTTATCTAATTTATACACAAAGAAACAAAAACAAACAATAATCTTGTCAACCTTTATATGTTAAATACAGACATGGGAGCAAGTATCATCTTTTTATGCAATATATTTTTTTAAAAGCAAAAGAAAAATGAATTAAATTGAAGTTTTACAGTTAGTAATGTTAGCCTTTTTTCCTTATGCTAAGCTAATCACTGATTGCTGACTCGTTTTTTATATACATATATTTCCAAACCTATATTGTTTATCTGTAATCTAATAAATGTAAGTATGATCTAAAGGGATTTAAGCCAACTTAAACTGGAAAACCTTAAAACTAAAAGCATAAAATATAGCAGGTCCTTTTTTTCTCAATAAGCTAGACTAGTTAGCGTTTAGCTTTTAAGTTGCGTATGTTTATCTGGGATTCCCCCCCCCCCTTGACTGGATTTAGCAGCACCACATAAATCAGGTCAGTCAACCAAATAATAAATTCAATGTATTTAATTTTAATCATCAGAAATAGAAACAGTGGGTAAGCTAGCATTTGCTAAAGCTACTTGCATTACTGAATAAAGCTAATCAGTGCACCCTTATAAAAAGGAAATAGAAAAATGTAGTTTGTATAAATGTGACTATATTAAACCACAGTATAAGACATGTACAGCTACAGGAAAAACTAAGCTTATCTCATAATTCAGCAGCTTTAGTAGCAGTATCCTGTGTGCCTCTGTCAGTATTTCATATTGTTGAGCTAAACTTGCTAAACTTTCTTCGTTTTCTTCACACTCTTTTATGCATAGCTCTCATAAGGTCCCACCACAGTATTTCTGGCTAAGGTCTGTACTTTCACTGCGTCATTGCTGTACTTTGATTCTTGATTCTAAAAAATTAACATATTTTATTTGTTAATTTTTTCACTAATTGGACTGTCATTAACTTTAACATGCTAACTGAAGCCTGTAGAGTCTGAGATGTAGCTCTTAGTTTTTTACAGTTTCTCTGAGCATTGCACGGTCTGACCTCAGGGGGAATTTGGTGGGACATCCACTCCTGCGAAGATTGTGACGTTGTGAATCACTTAATATTTAGAATATATAGAACACAAAAAAAGGTCAGGTTAAGGTAATAACTTAGTTTCAATCAACTACAGTTTGTAGTTTCTTTGTCAGACTTCATATCTCAGTCTATTTTGGGGGGTTGTTTCAGGTTTTACTGGGTTAGTTGGGAGCATGCAGGTTCCCAGATTTTGCAGGATGTACACAATGAGTCACATGTTAATCAGTTGTGTTTTCTTGTTTGGTGGCTTCATGTTACGGTGTGTGTCAGGGATTGTTTTTGTCCAATGAGCATGAATGTCAGTGAAACTCTCATCAGTGGCTGTTACCATGCTGGAATGCTGCCCTGAAGAGACTAGAGTTTCACCGGCAGTTACGACCGTTAGTCTGCAAATGTCTGGATTTCTCTCGCTCCTCAAATCTCTTTTCCTGTCTTCCCTCGTCGCGCTTTCTCACTCTACATCTCTGTCACAGTCTCTCTCTGTTTTATGTTACTTTTGTTTCCTGCAGCACACACACACACACACATTCAGACACACACACGCTGCTGAGACTAAGCTGTGGGAACAGACCGTGTCCATGTAAATCCTGGCTGCGAGTTATAAATCAGGCCAGTCAACCATCCAGTACCTTTGTTTGGTTTGATTGAACTGCTACAGTCTGTCACAGGAAGAGGCCAAAAGCTCTGCGTGTATATATGTCCTATATATACAAATACGCCTGTATTACAATATTATTGTTTGATAGAAAACCTAAGCAACAGCAGTGTTGTTTAACCTTTCAGTGCTTTTCTCCCTTTTGTAAATGGGATGTTTTTGACTTTTGTTAAACCAGGCAAATAATTTAAAGACATTTATTCAGGCTCGAAGAACATTTGTGGGTCATTTCAGAGTCGCGTGATACCTCTTAGATCTATCAGTTAGTAGATTTGTAAAATTAATAACAAAAATCATCTAACAAATAGTTTCAATCTGGGGCACATTTTTATGTTGATTGTCTAAAAATGTTTAACTGAAAGTCTAAAATCAAATCAAGAGGAACAGGGTTAGTTTTTATGAACCACAGTCATGTGTTGGTTAGCACCTCACACCAAGAAGGTTCTGGGTTTGAACCCGCTGGCCTCTCTGTGTTTGGATTGCATGTTGCTGGTCATTTGCTTTTTTAAGTCATAATTAATAGGATATAATAAGTTTAATAGGAAGGAGGAAAGGCCCAAGGGCACAGAGGCAGAAATGCAGAGGAATGGATGTTCCTGCAGGGATTTGGAGCAGATTACCCAGAGCTGAGTGCAGTGGCAGGGACTCATCACTGACCTGTGCTTCTCATGGAGTGACGACTCATAGACCAGTGATTAATGACAGCAACAATCATGGCAGCACATCACCTGAGTACCTTGGACTGAAGGTACTGATTAGAATTTGGTGAGCGGAGGTTAAAGGTCACTTTACAAAAAAACCTCAATATTTAACCATAAATCACACATTTCTCCAATAATTCTAACAGACTGTACACAAATGTCTCACTGGAAAAAATCTGAAGTGATATTTATTTCTAAAAGTTCAATAGTTATCTTTACCATGACGAAATAATACGACATAAAACTCTGACTTTTATTAAGAAGAGCCAAGTGTGAGCATGTTTGGTCAGATATTAAATTGGTGACTCAAATCTTTTCTGGCCACCAATTAAATTCCTTCAAAATCTTCCATATAAATAGATATGTAAGTGTGAACAGGAAGAGAGGCAACCTGTAACTTCACTGGTTGGTTAAGGTGTACACCCGAAAGGTGGTAATTCTTCTGTAGACATGAAGCAAAGATTAAACAGTTGGTGTGTCAGAAAGCAATGATTAAGTTAAGCACTTTTGAGAAACTAGGGCTCAAATTAACCTGTGATGGCCCCTTTTCAGTGTATATTTTAAAGTGTAATGGCTGGAATTCACCAAACTGTGTGTGTGCTTTTGTTTGATGGTCTTATTGAGGAAAGCTGTGTCTGTGAGTAAAAACGCCTTGGTGAGGGTCTCATCACAGAAGGAGTGAGCTCGCTCTTGCTCGCGTTTCTCCTCCTGGTAGTTTCTTTTTCTTCAAAGTTCTCATTCTGTCTTCACGGAGCTGTAATGACACGGTGCGGCTTTGAAGCCTCAGTTCTGGCTCTATTTATAAAACCGCTTGTTGCAGTGGCACTGACTCACTGTCAGAAAGCGGCAGGGAACCAGACTTACACACACAGCTATACACCAGTGAGGTCGCTGAGAATTCTGGGAAGGCATTTAACCTCTTCCTCGCGGCGTTGCTGGGGAGACGGAGGGATTCAGGAAGTGGGGTTTTGCCAGCGGTTTAGCCAGAGGCCAGTCAGCGGAGGTGGAGGAGGAGGAGGAGGATTTTTGGCAGCAGCGGAGCAGATGGAAATCTCAGCCGTTGTGTTGGACTCACACGTCGTGCAGTGAATCATTCCCACTCTGTGACCACCTCTCAGGTCATTCCACAGTGTAGTCTGCTACAGCATGGAGGGGGTAAACACAGATCTACTGTGACGAAGTCTTTGGCAGCCAGCAGAAGTTATTCAGCGACAATCTGCAACACTTTGAGGGTTAAGCCGATTGTTTGCTGAGGAGAATTTCTCAGAGGTCGCAGTGTTCGCTTTTAGCTCTAACTGTCGGTGGATGAACTGTAGAACAAACAGTATCCCCGTCTAGTGAAGTTGGCGGGCTTTTGAAAACAAGGAAATAAAAGTAATATGTCATCTCTAATTATTTAAAGATTATAACTTATTCTACTCTTGTTTAAAATAAACACTGACATAAACAAGAAAAACATAATTTATTTGTGCATTCAAATACAACAGCTCTGCCATAATTTATACTTTGTGCTGAGTCCACTTTATAGTTACTGCTGAGGTCAAAGTCTGCATATTTTACCCACTGCACTGATTTAAATGGGGAGGAAATGTCATAAATGATGACGTTAATTAAGGCTGAATTCCATTTAGCTGCTTTCAGTTTCAGGGTTCTGCTTTTATGCACAGGCCACAGACTCATTTGATTAGAACAAAGCAGCTGTTAGTGCTGTTAGTAACACCTGTACTTTTATGTACTTTTTCACAATAACAAGCTAGCATCCTGCTGCTCTCTCATGCATTCAGCTGCATTTGATATTATTGTCCCCCGTTTTTAAACCTCAGCACAGAACTGCTGGGACTCCCTGTGGAGCTGAAATATAAGAGCTGATATAAGGCAATTCATTCTCTCAGAATAGAGGTGCTGAGTTTAGAGTTATTGATGTATTGATCCTGAGATGGACGGATCAGTTCATCGGGTCTCCAGAGTCCTACAAACACACACACACACACACTTCCTTCTTGTGTGTGTGACGCCTGCAGCCCCTAATTCTCTTTAGAGAGGTAGGTTAAAGAGTGGAGATGAGCAACAGATAGAAGTGTAGAAACGTGAGAAGGTATAAGGAGTGAAAGCGAGACGAAGACAAAGGGAAAAGCTCTCTTCTGTCTTCCTGCATATTGACTCTTCTTTAAAAATAGAAACGCTACTCAGACTTTAAAATCTCATCTCGCTGCTCCTTTTTCATCACTGCCTCTGCTCAGCCTGCTGAACTGTTTCCCATCCCCCCACCTCAGCTCAGAGATTACTTTCTTCCATCACACCTGGAATCTTCCATATATCTATAAAAACTGGTGTGTGTCCAAACTGGAGCAGTTACACCAGCTTCTATCTCTTTTTATGCCTTAAAAGTTTGCATGATCTTTGTGTTTGTCCAGGGGCTGTAAATGTAGCTGTAACCTTACAGCTCAGCTGAGGGAGGACAGCGTCAGTGTTTACGCTGTCAGGAGCATGACCCCCCTCATCACGGATAGATGCTTCAGCGCTGTGATGTAGCTGGCAGTCTAATTCAGCCAAAGGGAAACAGTGTGAGTCTGCTCACGACAAGCTTGCAGACTTGTTTGTGCAATCTGGTTGTGATTTTTGGAAAGAAATATTACTGTGGAGTTTATCAAAAGTTTGAGCACCACGAAGCGAGTGTCATTGAGTTCCACTGTAATTAGGAAAACGCAGACATCTATCTGGATGTCTAAAGAGCACACTAAGATAGAGGAAAAATATAAATAAATAACAGTTTGGAATGAGTTCCCATTTGAGCAATTTGTCAGTGCACCCACAACTTCGAAGAAAATTGTGTTTTTAAAAAGCTTGAAAGATGTTTTTTTTTTAAATAATAGATGTTGCAAAAAATGTCATGTGGGGTAAAGAAATCCACAAAATGTACAAAATAAGAAGCTTTTTCAGTAATGTAGGAACATGGACCACATCTATTTTAGAAGCATCCATCCGAGAGGTGATGTACAGGTCAACAGTGTTAGGACTGTGATTGGATAACTACATCTATGGCCAGTTTAGACAGTTAATGTCACATGATGCCATCTTTGGCCTCTGAGAGGAAGCCAGAGTGCTGAAACCCATGCAGGCACAGGGAGAACATGTAAACACATAGAAAAGCATCAGCTAATCACAAGGTTTGAACACAGAGCCTTCTTGCTGTGAGGCACAGTTCAAACCACCGCGCCTCCGTGTTGCAGAAGCAGTCTGTGCATTATTTATGTGTCGGTCCGAGCACATAAATAGCGATTTAAGAGGGTAAAGCAAGCGGTCCGCTTTATGCGTTCTGATCAACTGAAGCTAAGGATGAAATTTCATCTGTGTCTCAAAGTTACATCTTTCATGTTTTGTTTATTCGAGCAAGCCTCAGACATTTCCAGTGCGATGTGTGTCGTCTTCTTCTCTGAGCCGCTGTTTCGCTTCCATCCAGCTGTCGCTGCACATCTGCAGCTTCCTGAACACTGAAGCTATCATCTGGACACAATGATTAGTTTAACCCAGTTCATTCTCCTTCCTCATTTCTCTCATCCGTCTTGCTACATTACTACTGTTGTTATGTTACAACTTTGCATCATTCATGACCCCTGCGTGATCACACTTTAAGCAAGCAATAAATTATCGAGTGTTTCCACGTTGTCCTTCTTTTCTGACCTCTTTTCTCTTCCCACCCTTCCCACATCCCTTTTTCCTCCTACCATCCTTCCTCTCCTTCCTTCTCCTCCTTGCAGCCCTAAGCAGAGATGGAGTCTTCGGATGATGATACTCTGAGTGAGCGCTCCTGCGTCAGCGAGCCGTCATTCCGTAGCGAGCGTTCAGGGGGGTCGTTATCCCCGTGTACATCAGGACTTGTGGGCCCACCGGGAGACACTTTGCCATGGAACCTGTCCAAGCATGAGAGGAAGAAGAGGAAGAGCCAAGATTCAGTGTTGGACCCAGCAGAGAGGGCGGTGGTTCGGGTCGCAGGTGAGTTGATAAATGTAATACTTTATCTTTCTGCCTTTGAGCAACACTCAAGGGAAGCTTCCAGGAGATGGTGAAGAGGCAGAATTTTGCTGATTGAACTCTATAAAAGCAGAGTGGGGCTTTCAGGCACAACTTTACCTGCTTTCATGAAGGAGGGAAACTATACAGAGAGGTCTTCAGAAGCTTCATGGGTCATTGCCATCACAGGGTCGTTTGTGAGGCATTGCCTCCCAACATCCTGTGAGCTATTACGCTTACATGGGTCAAGATGTGACCCATGTAATTGTGCCATGTGTCTGTGGAGTGGTTGTTTGGTTCTTCCTGTGTAAAGGTCCGAGCACTCCTCACTGCATTGCACACACACTACCTGCTTTGTTTATTTTTGTCTGAGGGTGTTGCTGGGTCTGAAATGTGCTGGGACGTCATGCTCTGAGAAAAATCTTCTGAGTTTCTATGAAAAACCTGCTGCATAAGAGACGACAGTGTTACTGTCTCTCTTCTGCCTTTTCCTGGTTCTGTCCGAGTTCTTCCTTTTGCCTTTTTTGTGAGTTAATGAAGGCTGAGTTTGGATAACCACAGTTTTAAGTCCTCTTTAAATATATGTGTCTGGTTTGTAGCGTTAGTGCTACAAGGGGAAAACTGCTGAAAAATGCACTCTGATGTAACATTAAAACTGACAGGAGCAAAGCACAGTTGCTGCACATCAAAGGTTCTTAGTTTGAACGTTCCTGGTCAGCTGGATCCTGACGTGAGATTGGTTGGACATTTCAAAGCTGACTGCAAGGTGTGTGGATGTGAGCATGAATGATTGTCTGTATTTAGCCCTGCCTTTGTCACGGATTAGGTGTTTGCTGCCGCTTTCCCTGTGTCAGCTGGGATTAGGGTGCAGCGCAGCCCCCTGATGTCATGGTTGGATAAGAAGTTTAGAAAATGGATGTAGTGTGTCATTTTCAATCAAAATGAAGCTTTATACAAAACATAAAATATAAGCAACGTCAGCAGCATGGGGACATTCAGGTTGCTTTGCTCAGGAAATGCTTTTGCACCAATTAATAAAGAAATATACAAGTAATAGGGGTTGTTCAGGTATCTGATCAGGACGCCTCCTGGATGCTGAAGAGATTATATCTCTCAGCTGGCTTTGGAACGACTCAGCGTCCCCCAGTGGAACATTTGGCTGGGGTGAAGGAAGTCTTCTGCCCAGTGACTCAGACTCAAATGGATGGATATATGTATCAAAGGAAATGAATAAACAACCAAAACGGTTAAGAGTTCCAGAGTTTTTGGTTACTTTTTGTTCCCCATTTTAGTTTGAAAATATTTCATAAGTTAAGTGTTCTCAGCGTATTTACTTCCTGTCAGTGTGACATCCCACTGTTCATAATTATTGCCAGAAACCAAGTGTTTCCACACTTCTGTAGTTTAGTTTACCCACTGTGCCTACATCTACCTGCCCTTGTGATGAGTTCCTTGACTTTAGGTTTTCAGTCATGTGTAGTTTCTCCTCCTGTTTGTATCTTTGTTGAGAACATCCCGTGTCACCCCCAGGCCACCCATCGGTGGTAAGTTGAGTATAACTGATATAGGCTTTACAGTCCCTTATATTAACAGACTTGAATCAATAAGTAATAAGAATTGCATAGGCAGGGCATCTACAGCTCTAATGTAGAAAAGCTGACATTGGACCAACCTTTTGCTCCTGAAAAGACTCTTTAAAAGGAAACACGTCGCTCTCATATTATTTGTCTTTTTATCACTAAATATCTCTGCAAAAAGGTTTTTTTCTTCTTGTCGTGAATTATTCCTCATGCATCCACTCTCACATGCACACTGACATTTTCACTAATCACAGGGCTTCTTTCAAACAGTCATTAAGCATCCTCTGAAAAAAGCCTCATCTCCTTAAATGTCAAAGAAATGAGAAGAAATTTCTAGTCTTTTATTTATGGGATGGATAAAGACGTCTGCGGCTTGTTATTAAAAGTGTTATCGTGTAACACTCAGATGTAATAATCACTGTTTTCTTAGTTATCGGTTTTAATAATGGTGGTTAGCAAATGTCAATAAAGAGCTGTGAGCAACATGAACCTTGAATACAAGAAAACGCTTAGTTTCATTGTGAAGGCAGCAGAGATGAGCTTTATCTCATTTTTATTGTGTACATTCCTACGTGCAGGGATCACATGTCAAAGTCAGGAGCCAGTATCATCCTCTCGTATTTGTGGTAACAGAAGATGGAGGAGAAATGTAGGTTACTCAGTTCTCTAGAGAGGCCGGGGCTCCCCTGCTCACGTAATGGATCACTGGCAGCACGCCTTTTTTTAAATACAGAGAAGAGGGGACCTCGAGTTTGATAATTGAGGGAAATGAAGTAAAAGCAGGCTCATGTGTGGCTTTCCCCTCTGATGGCGTCTAATAGTTGTGCTTATTTTTTCAGTTTGAGGCTTTTATATAAATGCGCTTCAGTGGATGGACAGTAAGGCCTCCAGCTTCGTCAGCATGCTCTATAACTCTGCTGGCCTACAGCTGATCCAGCAGTAGAGGAAACTCATAGCACATCATATAGCAGCTTAACAGCTCTCCAATGAGGCAACAACCACAGCATCTTATCAACAACAGGACGGCTGCCAATAACAAGCAATTTTTAGATTATTTGGCAACCTACATCTTTGTTCAGCATTTTTTCTCTTATCACACTTTTCTTAATCTTATGTTTCCCTTAAATTACTTTTAGTTCAATCAATATAGAAGGTATATTTGATTTTTTTTCAATATTTATTTTGACATCAGAATATTGATTACCACTCAGGAGGTTTCTTCTCAAAGTGAATTATACTTTCTTAATGCCTTCACTTTGCACTCTCCTTGTTTTTTTGAGACTATAATTGAAACCCAAAAAGGCGGGCGCTCCAGAAACCTCGAGGAGCCAGATTTATTGCTTCTATAATCAGCGCACCAATTTTAAGCTGTCTGACATCATCAATAACCCTTTCAGCATTGCTAACTTGCATTAGGCAACACACAGTGCTTCTGTCCCACTGAGGATTTAAATGATTTATCATTATTATTAGTCTGTTATTCATTTGTTGTGATTTCTACATTTATGTTCAATTTAATGACATCATCAAATCACCTTCTTTCATAAATACCTTAAATTTTTTAAGAGAACCAAAAATGTTACATGCACACCCCTGCTATTTGTTTACATTCTTCCAGTGAGGTTTGCTCTTGTTCTGTGAGGAAATATGTTGGTTGGGATGTTGAAGCAGGGAAGCGATAAGAGGCAGTGAAAGTCTACGTTTCAGACATGGAAACAGCATGTAGGTCAGGGCCGGGTGAAGGAGTTCATATCATCAGCACAATCAGGTCAAGAGAGATGGCTCACTCTGCGTGTGTGTGTGTGTGTGTCTTGTATTTGTATCTCAGTGCTGATTCTCTTACAACATAGACATGGAGAAAGTTTGGGATATTTCCTGCCCTGGAACCATTTCAAGGCCTCCCACATTAATGTTTTAGACTCTCTTCCATTCACAGGAGAAGCCCGTCAGATACTTTTATGGCTGTTTTTAGAGAAGCTTTCACTTTCTTGTCCTTCCTAAATCTGTCAGCAAATGTTTGGAGAAAGGAATCTGTTGCCTGACGCTGCAGTAGAGCTCCCATTAAAGACCTTTTATGTTTTATTAATGTACTTAATTCACTTATGTTAGTTTCACAGAACAGAGGACCATGTGAGTGTTCACTTGTTTTGATGTTAGTGTGAAGACAGTGAGTGTCTGTATGTATATAATGAGTTTATCTGAACAAGCCCGGTGTTTCCTGCCAAGTAAAAATAAAGTTAGATGTGCAGGCTTTGTGGAGGAAAGGAAGATGACAAAGAGCAAAAGGGGAATTCAATTTGTACACTAGGTAAGTGAGAGTGCGTGTAAGACTGGCTCTCACATGCACACATCTACACATGCATGGCTTTTGAAATAAGGATAATAGATCAAAAGGAGGTGAAATGAAGGCAGCTTGTGGTTAAAGGATAAACCTGTGAATAATGTCATGTGAAATACAATTTGACACAATCATGAAAACAGCTGGAACCAACTGATAAGTAAAGGTGAAACAAGAAAATAAATAAATCCATTTATAGATATTTACGGACTTTACTAGACTAGCTTTGTATGAGTCACAGCTCAAAATCATCCTGATTTCCCTGAGCCTGAGAACAGTTTATCCACTGTCTGAAACTGTTTTAGCTCCTCCCCTTTTCAGGCAACATCCTTCTGATTGGCTGCCCTACATAAACAGAAGGTTTGAACAACAGGTGGCATCTGTGCTCACAGCCACAGCAGTGTGACGGAGATGACGATATAAGGGATATCCCGTCTCTGACATCATACAGAGCCAAGAGTAGAAAAATTATCTGTGTGAGTGTGAAACACAGATATTCCTTGGACGTACACTGACCTCATTGTTTGCAGATTAGACATGTCTAATATTAGCAGCTCCTAAAACACATGTCCACTTTAAGTAAAATCCACTGTGTTCAGCTTTACTGCAAAACTGTGATATTAAAAAGTTCAAAAATACAGAACTAAAACCTTCAAGAATCACTTATTGAGCCTTAATAACAATATAACATAACAGATATAAGCGTTCTCCTTTTTGTTACTGTTACACATCTAATTACAACCAGATCTGAGGACAGATGTGGAATCTTCATTATTGCTGGAGTCTGGTTTAAGAGATCTGGCGTCACTTTTATGTTCTCTGGTCATCGTTTTATTACAGATGATCAAAACTACATGCAGTAAAGTCACACAATGTTTAAATGTTAGTTACACCATCATCATCATCATCATCATCATCATCATCACAGTTCTTCTTTTAAAGCAGAGAAAATGAAGGAAAAAATGTCTTTGTAAGTCTGACTTGCTCACACTGTGAATTTAGTTTATGGTTAATTTTATGTGCATCTTTTACATTTTGAGGACACTTTTCTCTCAGATTTATTTCTGCTCTCAGGTGTGAGGAAGAAAATACAAATGATCTCATATGTTCTTAATGAACACTTGGCTTTTTCCACTTTTTCATGCCTTTTTGGATAAACATGCATCATGTAGTTGAAATTCACAGCTGTGCAGACGGTTGTTTAGAGTGCATGCATGTGTGCGTGTAGAGAGAAGAGCTGGGAAAGGTTAAAAACATTTAAGGATTATTATCTCCAGTTATTAAACCAAACACTTAGACCTGGAGCTTTCCTGGCAGCGCCTTGTGGGTGAGTCAGCGAGTCAGACTCGATTGCGTGGAGATCATTCAGTTCTGGCGGCAGCAGGTCGCAGTCGAGTAAATGTTGGCGTCGCCACAAACCACCCTGGGGCTGAAACACAGGCAACACCTAACTAACACTGCCAAAGTCTGCTGTGTGGCATTTTTCTCTCCACCTGCCAACGAAACATTTGACTTTATGTCCAGACTCACTGTGAATTTACAGCAATGCAACAAATAGCAACTGATCCTATGAACTCAACCATTACATCTAACTCAACACAACTCTTTTCTTTTTGTTTTAAACCCCAAGAAGGTTAAAGGAGATCCAAAGACATTTTGCCACAGCTAAATAAAAACATATAGAGTGGGTGTGGGGGACAAAAAGTAGTTGTAAGCCTCTTTTAATGCAGTACAGAGCAGTACAGTTACCTCACAACTGCCTGTTACCAGTCTGTAAAGTGTGTACCCATACTGTGTTCCAGAAGTACAGACAATAAAGAGCTTTACTGTGGAACAAAAAAATCACAGGACTACAGGGTCCTGATATAAGATGGGCCGATGATTCAGTAATATGTAAGACTGTAAATTAAAAATAGATATAACCAACAAGATTTCACTGACAGGTTAGTGAAGTCCCAGTTTGAAGCTGTGTCTATGTTTTCTGCTATGCTTCTGCACATGGTCCTGATTTTGTGTTATTTGAGATTTTGTCCAGTTTTTGTTTTTACCCCTTGAGTTCATCATTTATTTATTTTTATCTATCAGTTTGGAGATTTTAGTATTCTTCTTGTGTCTCTCTTATCCTGCTATATTTAGATTATTATTAGTGGTAGTTTCCCTGTATGTTCTTCTTATTGTCGTTCTTTCTGCATCTCTTCTTGTCTTGATTAGTGTGACTTTTAGTTTTTTCCTGTTTTACATTGTTTTTGTTTTTTGATTCATGATTATGTGAATTTAAATGGTTTTACTTGTGCAAAATACTTTCTCCTCTGTCTTGATCCACAGTTGTTTCCTTTTGCACCCTATGTTGAGTCCTGCATTAAAATATTTTAAAGGAGAAATCATTTAGATCAGAAATCATGTGACTAACTGAAGCTTCTTCAGTCCATTCAAATGATATAGTGGAAATACATGGTGGTAAGTGCTCAGAAAGGAGGTTCTGGGTTCAAACCTGGCGTCCATCCAGAGATGTAAATGTCAGATTAACTGGTCATCCAACATAGTTATAGGTTTAAATGTTAATGGTTGTCTGTGTTTGCGCTATGAGGTGCAACCTTGCACTTGCCCCTTGTCAGCTTTGATAAGTTCTTGTTGCTGAGTAAAGCATGCTGTACATTTTTATATCCTGTCTGCTAAATGGTTTGATGTGACAAGCAGAGCACGAGTGTCTCTGTAATACTGACGCTGTCGAATTCACTCTGCAGAGGCTTTCATTTAAAGCTCATGCTTCTGGTAACATCCTGTATCTCCCAGGCTTGTTCAGTGCTCGCTCAGGCGTGTGCAGCCTATTGTGATGATTTTACATTTTAAATAATCTGTACGGCGTGTTTACACTGACCTCAATTTCCAGTCAAACAGAGGTCAGAATGTGAATATATTAGCCTGCTTATAAGCCACACAGTTTAGCCCCATGATAACATATTCATACAGACTAAGGACACGCAGCACAGAGATGTAGTGCTAGGAAGAAGGTATTCTTTTCTCTCGGAAAATATCTATTTTTATTTTGGCAAAAGTTGCATCCTTACACATCTGAAGAAAGAGCAGGCAGAAGAAGTGGAGGACGAGGGGAGGAAACACTGGGAGCTTTGTGAATACTGGAGAGGATAAAGAGAGACACTGCTGTAGTGACTGGACTCTGTTATTCAGACACTTTGGGTTGCACTGCCTGTCTGCTGAATCTGAATGTCAATGAAACCGACCAACAGCTGCTAGTTTTTCTGTGTACGTGAGTGAAAATTCAGTATTTTCCCACCAAATTACATTTTGAACTAATTGGGGGCTGTAAACACAGACCAGAATAAAAATATTTTAAAAGTAGTTTGTTAGTCTTAGACTGTATATAAAAGATGGTCATAGCTAATGCGATATCTCCCATCTTTGTGTTGCAATTTTGTTTTTGATGAGCATTAACCTCAGGGCACTGCATACCCATAGTGTGCTGACTTTTCAATCATAAGGTGGCTTTAACATCTTTTTTACTCTTCATTGGACCATAAATTAAAAAACTAAACGTCAAGTTGCATTAAGTAAGACTTAAAACCATAAACTGAAATTTTTTTACTGAGGTCACAAATTAGGTTAGAAATGGGATAATTTTCTTATATATTTCTGTAACTAGAAGGACGTTTTTGTGCATATTTTTACAAGAGTTGCTACTCTTCTTCAGGTTTTGGTTGTGACGTAATTACATCACATCCAATTAAATCACAAAAAAGGCTTTCTGACTTCAAAATTCCTCATGAATGCTGAACATTTAGGTTTTCTTGTTTTACTTACATGGAGATGCAGTAATGGAGAGACACAACAAATAAAGGATTGTTTGGAAATTATTTGTACAACAAAATAAGAAAGGAAATGACACAGTGTGATACATTTGCTCAGTGTGAGTGAGGCAGCAGCAGTGATAATTTATGCATATGAGCATCAGGACCTCAGATGTCTTTGCCTGCATGTAACTTAGGCGTCCGCCATCCTGCCTGCTGCATTTTTTTTTTTTTTTTGCAGGCAAACTGAAAGGAAGCCTCGGCTCAAGGCCCTGGCTATTACCCTGTTGCCATGGTGACGTGGTCTACTCTGTTTCCATGGTTATGCAAGGCTAGGAGAAGCAATGGCGGCAAGGGTGAGAGAGACTGACACTGGATATAAAAGGGGCGCAAAACAAATAGCGAAGGAGTGAGAGAGTGTCCGAATTTTAATTTGGAGTGGAGAAAGGAGGGAGAGAGAGACCGAGGAGTGAATGATCGTGTGAGTTTAGAAAGTAATGAAGAGAGGAGAGAAATGGAGTCGGAGAGAGAGGGGGAGAATTTAAAGAGGGGAAAGAAAGGGTGACTCTGTGAATAGATGTGAGGGTGAAGGAGGTCATAACACAGAGAAGAGAATGATTAACAGGAGGATGAAGACAAGCACTGACAACTTAAAAAAAGAACTTGGAAAGAGAAATGAGCTCGAGGAACAAGACGGAAAAACAAAAGGAGAACGACTGCTATGAATAAGAAAGAAGTAAAGATGAGAGGAAACAGTAGAAGAGCTTAAAACAGAAAGAGATGGGCAAGATAGGATTGTAAAGAAAGAAGGAAGGGAATAAAGCAAGGAGACTAAAGGGAAATAAAAGTGATTGTGTGGTGAAAAGGAAACTTTGAAAGCAAGAGAAACATAAAGTTTAAAAAAAGAAAAAAGCACCACCCAACAAACTTTTTTCGGTTGGCCGTGATGTGCCAGTAGGCTACATCCTCTAAGCACTATAAAGTTTTACAGGTTCTTTTTTCCTTTTTTGGGAGGAAAGCAACTAGATAGTGTCTTTGGTATAAACTGTTCATGACCTGCCAATGCTCAAATGCCTTAAACCTGTACTTCTTCCAGTGTCCAGCAGGGGGCGACACCTGGCTGCAAAGAGAGGTCAAACTGTACAGAAATATAGCGGAAACTAGTTCTATTTCTATCTTATTCTGTGACCACAGTAAACATTTTTCTGTTAAATTTATGGTCTCAGTCACCAGTTTAAAGTCATGTTTATTACAACATGATGTTCATTTTGTCAGTGATGGGTTAATTTAGAGTAAAATGGGCAGCAAAGAAGGGTATACTTTAAGATGCACCAAGAGCTCGTAATGTATGGTTTCTAAAGACAAAATATGTTTTAGAGTGTGATTGTGATAGATCTGTGATGACATGTACTGTAAGATACCTGCTGGTCTGGAAATCAACTGAATATAAAACTAAAAATAAACTTGACAGACGTTTTTAGCAGTGTCATATCCTGGGATTAATTTCTCAACTTATGGGGCTAAAGGTTCAGAACTAACAAAGATTTTTACAGCAGAGTGTTAAATGTGTTTTCAATTAAGACACTAAATCTATTCATTTACAGAAAAATATTATGGACACATTTAAATCTGTGCTTTTTTAAATTTTATGTTACAATGAAACTGAAACATAAGAAAACCAGGACAATTTTAAATAATCACATTTTGGACTAACAGTCTTTATAAATTAATAAGAGGTAAGCTAAAGTGGTTACTAGTATGAATCTACAAGTATTTGGATCAAAGCTAAAGCACTTACCCAAATTAGATGCATTAAACTGCTTCTCATGCCATTCATATTTTCTCATTGCATGATTGGAAACATCTGATTGCAGACATCACCGACTACACTTGAACCAGTTAAGAGTTTATACTCAGGCTTTGTTGTTATAATCTTTTAAGTGCATTTTTATCTATGATTGAATTTGTTTATTTGTGAAAGTCAAAACAGTAGAGCAAAGGTCAGACCCTGTAAAGAGTTTTAACTTAAATCCAAGTCACTCACAATAGATTTGATTTAATCTCTCAGCTGGTTATTAAGGGCGCTCAGCTGCATTATTAGGAAGTAATTTACACAAAAATGCAGGCGTGGATAATGAGATCAGACTGTTTGATGTTAGCTTTCATTTTTTAGATGTTTCATGAGTAGGCACGTAAGCAGCAGAGAGGTTTCTGTGTGAAATGTTTGTGGCTGACGTTAAAGTTAGAAGCCAAGGTGGAGCTCTGCAGCTGAAGTGTTTGGTCATGCTGTTGTGTTGAGGACTTTGTGTACTTTTGGCACATTCACAGTGCAGCTGGACTCTGCATGTAGCACAGACACACAACAATACACATGCTAACAAACACATGCAGAAGACTCGCACTGCGGGAAGAAAACAGTGAAAAATACACTTGAACACATATTTTACTACTTTTATTTAAGTTCACGCTTATGTATTTACTATTAATACACATCATGACATGAAGATGAAAACATACAAGTGGAGAAACATAAACAAGAGGTCATTCAGGCCAACTCTGACTCATCTGTAATTTCCGTTCTCCACCACTAGACGGAGATATAATGGTTTCACACACCGACAGGTTCATTTTTAGGAGGAATCACCTGCTTTTCCTCATTTTATCAGTGAAACTCTGTCTGGACTTTATAGAGTGAAAGATGTTTTTCTCTGGCTGTTCAATGCTGTAAAGTACAATAGAAACGACTGGACCATGAGACCAGAGTCACATTAGCCCGAGTTTATTTGTTTTTTAAGACAAAAACATCTGTTGGAATGTTTTTCTTTCAGTTCTCGCATTTTGGATTCATCTTCCTTGACTTCCTGTAGATACAGAGGGTGCCAGATCTGTATCCCTAAAGTGTCTGTTTGTGTTTACATCACTGGGGTAATGTTAATGTGATGTGTGTCGGTCCTGTAATGAGGGAGAGGCAGAGTGAGGAGACACAAACAGGATGTTAGAGTAATGAAAGATGGGGTCAGATCTCTGCAGAGAGACGAATCTAATCATTCACTTTGAAACTGATAATATCTTTGTGTAATTATTATAAAGAAATTAGTCTTTTCTAAATCGCTTAAGGTGTTTTAAGCCAGACTAGTGATGCTTTTATAATTAACCAACATTTCCTTTGGTGCGGGAAAGCTCCTGAACATTTTCCTTTTTGCACAAATAGGATGTTTTTTTATTGAACCTGTGACCTCCTACTTATTCTGCTACCTTCAGAAATGAGCTCTTGCAATGCAGCAAAGCAGTATATTTCTGCAGAGACTGCCAGTTTGTTGGTGTTGGCCTTGCTCACTGATGATGTGTTGAGATTAAAGGCTTCAAGGAAGGAAGGAAAAGAGGGTCACAGTAAGATGTATGAATGGCTCCTGGGTCATTGAACCGCTGATATGATAAATGTTGTATGAGCTTGTGAGGCTGGTTTATTTACTGCCACTTTCACTCTTTCCTTTTATCTTTTGTCATGTTACATGGTTTAAATTCATCTGAGTACACATGTGTGCATGCATGACGTAAATGATGATATGCAGCTACTTCCAGACCTGTTACAGCAGCCGTGACCCACACATGACAGACGGACAGTAAATACCCGTTCCAACACACTTCAGTATTCAGTACATACACATATTCTTCCTGTTTGCATTAATTTGATTAGAAAAGGGGCAAAATGAAAAGGCTAAAATACATGAAATATCCTCTTTATATATTTAGAGAAAGATGAATTTCTAAATTTACTTGAAAAGGTTAGGGATCTTAAAAATGTTCCTTATAGGCCCTTATAAGGCCCCATTACATTTCCAAATGATATCCATATATTAAGCTAAGGACGTAATCTAGAATTTATAGGGTAAGAAGGGAGGATACTTTCCATGTGCACACCCAAATCCATAAAATCTTGCAAATTGAAGATATTTAAATGCATTATATTCACAGGCTGCATCGTAAATTAATGATGTGCATACTGAACTTATCAACAATAATGCTGATATTTTAATTTCTATTTATTTGTGCATAAGTATGGCTGCCCTGCTTCTGTGTTATCCACTCTCCTGTTGACTTTATTCCTGTAAGTAATAACTGAGACCACCAACAGCTCCAGCAGCAAAGCTCTGAATTTCACATTCAGTGAATGTAAGCTTCTTTGCTGTTCCTCTCATTGCCATCTGAATAACCTGGTGGTGTAAACACAGTTTTTTATGTGATTTACTTTCCATTCATGGCTGCAGACATGAGTGGAAATATGCTGCATTCCTGCCCTTTTATGTATCTGGCTCTTGATTTCCCAGTCACTGGTCATCTGCCTTGTGGGGCCACTCATGCATCTTTTATTTGTGTTTCGATCTAATATTGACTTCAGACAGACATCTACAATCTACACCTGCCTCCACTCTTGCCATCTCCACCTCTTTTACTCTGTGGACTCTAGTTTCCAACCACATAAATGTATGTTTTTCTTCTGACAGAATGGAGATGGTATTGTGATTTACATAAAGGTTATCTTTATGTGTCTTTGTGGGATTAAATGACATAATCTCTGCACCAATGATGCTGCTTTATGGACTGTGACCTTACTGTTATTGAGAGATTATCCACAGCAGGACAGGGCAGACACACAGATTACTTAACATAAAATACATATTTAATGGCGTCAAATACAGAACAATAAGATGTGCCTGTTTTTCAATTAAATATAATCGCCTAGTTTTACTGTTTCCTGTGTCTGGAGAAGCTTATAAGTTTTGGTTTAAAAGCTTGTTAACAAGGTGTTGTTTAAAATTTTATTATTTCGCCAGAGCTCCTGGTTTTGTATGTTTACTTAGCCTTTAGATTGCACTGTGCTCCATTCATTCAGTCCACTCCTTTAAACATTCTTGAGTTTATTTAGTGTGTTTTACAAGTTGTTTGCAGAATTTTTCAGAAATAATAAATCAAAATGCGTCTACTTGTTACTACAGTGACTACCTGCCATGGCAAAAATGCAATGTGGTTGCAAATCCTCATGCATGATCAATTAGTTGGGGGTTGACAATTGTAGAAAAATGACTTAACAAGCCTGCAGGGACCACAAGGGATCAGGGAGCTTTTGAGACAGACCTTCTGTTAATATTAGCTTATGGGGGTGAAATCAGGGAACTGCAAAAAGACACAAATGACAAACAGACTGAAGTGATTCAAATATGACAGTCTGAAAACAACGATTTATATGCTTGTGAGATGCATCTCAAAAAGGTTAAAACTGAAAAAACCACCTATAGAGAATTAAAATGATTACACAGAGAAGGATGACTTCTGAAAGTAAGCTCAAAGCAATCACAAAGAAACACAAAATAACTGGGGGGAAAACTACAGCCAAAAGGAAACAAAAAATGGTTCAAAACAAGGAACAGAAATAAAATATGACTATTGAAGGAAAAATTAAAACCACCAAAAAGACAAAAAAAGATTTCTAAAATATACAAAATGACTCAAACAAAGTTCAAAGTTATGCTGAAAAATTAACAGAGAGAGACATAAAATTACAAAAGGACTTCTCTTGAGTTGTGGGGGACTTTAACATGTACGTGCCTTTTGCAAAACAAACAAAAAATGTTAAAAACTGACAAATTTAATTAGTCACAAGTGTCAAACATAAGGCCCAGGGGCCAGAATCGGCCCACCGAAGACGATGGAGCCCGCTGAACTATTTTGGAAATTGTGAATGAGCTCATAGATTTTTTACTTTTAACTGTATTTGCATTGGTTTTACAGCTTTTTCCTACATATAAAGACTGCCACCATGGCTCTTCATGGCACACCAAAGTAAATAGATAAACAATAAGAATTAAAATGGAGAAAATGTCCTGTTTTTTCCGCTATGTGAATAAATGTGAATTACTCTCCTGGGCAATGAGGTACTAAAATAACAAAGTACTAGAACTTTCTGTTATTTTACACATTAGTTAATTGTGCCGACAAATTTCTTTCATTTACTGAAGCAGAATTTCTTCATCTTGGAGTAAAAATGAAAAAAGAAGAAATTCCACTTTAATCACATTAAATGGGGGTTAAATGTATTTAGTCTGGGGTTGTATGTGGCCCACGATACAAAATGAGTTTGACATCCCTGGTATAGATTTTCAGTTCAGCAGTTTAACGGAAAATAACGTTAAGTGTTAGCATGCTACATGTAGTTTTCAATCAGGGGGTTATTGCTTTAGTAAGCTGGTTTAATATCCGTCACAGTGGGAAATGATAAACAATATTTTAAAACACCTGAACAAGATTTGTCACTGAGCCACTACCTCCGTCTGAGGGCGCTCCAGCTCCATTTTCCACCTGTTCAGCTAGGCTAGCTAGCTCTTCCCCGGCTCTACAAATTCCTGTGGCGGAGGTTCCTGGCGCGGCCGGTAGAGAGGGATGGAAGACAGCCACTGCAGGAAGGACCGAGAAACCTGAGCATAGGAGGGAGAGAGACACACGCACACACATTCACACGGACCCAGGGGCCGCAAAGCCTCGGACAGAAGCAGCCATTACGACTGGGAAGCATGCTGGGAGCTCGCCCGACTCTTTTCGGATCCACAGAACGCTGCCGACTCAGCCTCGGATAGAAAGCCCGAGCCCGGATACGGTTTGGTTTGGAGCTCCGGACGGAAAGAGACACACGGCCCCCTCCCGTCACTAGGATATACTCCCTCCCTCCCTCTCTCTCTCTCACACACACGCACAGGAGGCACAAGAAGCAGCAGTCACCGGGTGGAAGGCGATATTTAAGGAGGGACTGGCTGGAGGAAACGCACCGAGCGATGCGACCGTGTGGCCCCGCACCCACACGTACACTGACGGCTGTCATGGATAGATAGCGTTTATGTAACCTTCATTTTAGTAGATTTTCACAGATAGACGCTCACTGAGGCTTTTTGTTGTCCTTTATATTCTCTCAAGTGTCCCTGAGGATTATCTAACCGCGCTCCAAAAGTGAGCTGCGGGGCTTTTGGTGTGCGCCAATGCATCATATTCACTAGTTTCACGCACCGTGGTGTTTGTATTGGACACCGGAGGAGGGAGAAGGAAGCACAGGGAGCCGGAGCTGGGGTCCGGACGGGCAGCAGAAGCAGCAGCAACACCAGCGGAACGGGTTACTGCGGTAGTCCGCAGGCCGACCCTTATCTTCTTCACAAGCCGGCTTGTGAGCCACCATGGCCGGTTTCGTACCGGGTCTGCTGCCTTCAAACCACTCACAGGAGAAGGAGTTCGCCCAGGCGTATGAAGATGTGCTGGAGAGATATAAAGGTAAATGTACAGAGATCTTCAGCAGGATGCAAGAGGATAATATGAAAAAAAGCTATCCCACGGGGAATAGTTAAGGCGTTTGTTTGTATTGTCAGGGAATGAAAGGGAAAATGATGAAAGAAACTCCGAGATTATGTCTGAAAGTGTAAGTGGGTTTTTAGGCACGCAGCCAGCACCACTCTGCCAGTTTCATAATCTGGATTTTTTCCTTGTATTTTGGATAAGCAAAGCAGGACTTCTAGCCTTGCCACATTGTTGGCCTCCACAGTGCATGCCCTGACTCCCTCCTAATCCACTTGTGTGCTTTTGAGACACCAGAGGAAGCAGTTTTATGAAGTTCTCCCAGCCCACTCCTGTAAGGAGTTTTCCCCACATGGCCTCGGGTTTCGCCTTGTTTGCTGTTTAGCCTGTAAATATCAAAGCTGCTGCTGTGCAGGGCACTGGGATGGTTTGAGTTTGCTGTGATGTGGCTTTAAAACACTTTAAGGTGAAGAAAACAATCATTATATTTATTTTTCTGTGTGTGTATGTGTGTCTGCCCTGCAGCAGAGGTCTTACAACCAGGGCTGAGACTTGCTATTTTATAATACCGGTGACAGGGGCGCTTTAAAAATGAATGCCTCTGCTGAACTTGACTGTTGGGAGGAGGTGTGTGTGTGTGTGTGTGTGTGCGCGTTACAGAGGGACAGAATGGGGATGCAGACAGCCAATAGACTTGGGTCACATCTGTGATGCTGGCACTGATGAAAAGGAGGTGGTTTTGAATTATTGATTGTTATAATGAAACTAAACTCCTCTGGGTTTGGGACATAGCCTCCATGTGCTGCTGTCAAATATGTGAGAGGAGGAGGGAGGTTGAGATGAGGAGTTTCGTATCCGAGCCTCCAACATAAAGTATGTGTTCAACACACCTGTCTAAGCACAAAGAAAGAAGCCCTTTGGGAGGTTTCACTAACAGTTTGCAATATCTTTTCTATGCCAACACTTTGCTTAACTTATCTCTCACTCCGTGCAATAACCTGTCTACAGAAGGAAATATGCAGACTTTATCTACTTGAGCCATAATATGTAACCGTCTCCTCTTGTAAACGACACATCAGTGAAGCTTTGCTGCAAATATTGGTCTTTCTTTCTTGTAGATGCACTCATTCAGGCTCATATCATGCAATAAAAAGCAGAAAATTCAGTTACATTTAGTTTGCACATGTATATTATTATTTTTAGCCTTTCTAGCACTCAGACTATATTGTTCAACAAAACCCACTTATAACTCAAACTGCTTAGAACAGCTTAACTTTCTTAGTGTTATATTTTATATATGCGCAGGGTTTTCTGTTTTTCTGTCTGGCATTAATGGCTGCTTTAGTGCTAAAATAAATCCACATATTATAGGTGTTAGACTTCCTCGGGAGCCAATGGGGCTTCTATTAAATCTGCCTCGCTCTCACTCACAGAGAACAGTTCATTCGGGATGGATTCGACAGTCCATTTCTCATCCTGAAGAGAGCAATTGCTCTCCGTTTAAGTGCTTCACGTTGATCGCAGCCGTCGTCCAGTTTTATCTGCGAGCAGGATGGCTTTACTTTGATAAACAAATAAGGTGCATCAGAGCTGTTTTTTTTCCCATGTGAATGGGACCGTGGCGACCGTGGCTCAGGGGGTTGGGAATCGCATCTGTAACCAGGACAGAGAGCCTGGTTCGATCCCTGGGCTCTCTGTCCTGGTCATTGTGTCCTTGGGCAAGACACTTTACCCTACTTGCCTACTGGTGTTGGCCAGAGGGGCCGATGGCGCGATATGGCAGCCTCGCTTCTGTCAGTCTGCCCCAGGGCAGCTGTGGCTACAACCGTAGCTGCCTCCACCAGTGAGTGAATGCGAGAGTGAATGAATAGTGGTATTGTAAAGCGCTTTGGGTGCCTTGAAAAGCGCTATATAAATCCAACCCATTATTATTATTATTATTATTATGTGAGATTAAAAGGAAGGGAACGTGAGCACATTGATTAAAGTGGAGCTGAACGTGGGTCTCTGAGGGCTCTTTCCCCCCCATTGGAAATATCAATGCATAATAGCCCAACAGCTCCATCATATGTCAGTCCCCTCCAAATGTGGTATTGATATAACCACATGCCTGCTGTTAGCCCTTTATCTGACAGGAGCAAGCAGTGACCTGGGAGCTGTTTTGGTAAATGTAGAGGTAAAGTCCAGGATGTTTAATTAGTATCTGCACAAGCACGATCTCAGCTCACCTCCTTCATCAGTGAGAGGATCACTCCAGCTATGCTGTGTGTAGAAATCCAGAAGCTGCAAAGCAAAACATCTGAATTTTAATATTTCCTTGAAAAACTGTTTATGCTCTTATTTTGATACAAGCAAAGCAGCTTTGCATAATTTGGAGGTTTTTTTTGTTTTTTGTTTGGCTGCTATTCCTGCAGCCATGATCAGTTGATGCATTTAATGCTGCAAAACATTTTATTAATGCAAAATAGTTAGCCATCACATTCACGCCCATCACCTCGATTAATGTTATTAAACAAAACAAAGCAAAAAGAGGCAAAAGCACGTGTGGAGAACTGTGCAGCTAGTGTTGATGGAGGAGAGAGACCCCCCCCCCCACACACACACACACACACCCTTACTTTATATTCATGCAGGTGACCCTCTGCAGCCAATCAGCGCTAGTGATAAACCGGAACAGCCAGAGGATAAATGTGCAGGTGCACTGAGGTGTGCCTAACACGTTGTCTCCATGTAGATGCGTTGTAATTTCCCACAGGTACAGTAACAGAAATTGGTATTGATACAGTTTGTTACGCTCTCTGTTTCCACTTGGATGCCTTATCTTACAGGGCTGCCCTTAGCCAGCATTGCTATCATGGTTTTACTGCACTGCTCCTGGTTTCAGAATCGTTTTTCTCCTAATAACAAAAAGTCCAGTGATGCCAAGTGTGCTTGTCCTGAGTGTTGGTTTCAAACGCTACATAAACAGGGAGTGCAGTCCTGACAGAGAATGTGAGCATCAGGTTCAAAAACATTTTGCCACACACTTGATAAGTTGATAATGTTAATCACAGTACACATAGTCTCTATTATTCTGATATATATTCACTCCACTCCACAAACAATCTCTAAACACAACAGCTCCACGTGGGGATCGCGGTACTGTAGTAATGTGGACGTTTTCGACCTGTTTCTGGGTTATAGCACTCCTGTTAGACTGAGGTCTGTTTTCTGGCCCTGTGAGGCTGCAGGTTTTCAACCCTTCCAAGCGTCGCAGTCCCAGCTCGCCTCCCTCATCAGTGCTATAATGAGGCTGTAACCCTATAGGCTAAACCCTGTGTCCTCTGCACTCACTCCACCACAATAGGACCTGTGCTGCTGCTCCTGCTGCTGTGTGTCACTGCCTAATCACGTTTTGCTCTTTGAGGTGTCAGCATGTCTACTGTCTTGAGCGATATCAAGTTTCCCCCTGTCATTTACCCTTTTACGTTGTCATGCATTGTCCTGCCTGTTCCCCTCTGTCCCCTGATAGCTGGGATTATAGTGGTTTCTATGATCTGCTGATCCTGTAAACAGCGTTCCCGTATGTATGTAAGTGTTCGTTACTCTGTCACCTGTGACTGAGTCACTCAGAGCTATATAGGGAGAAATGGGAACTTGGCGTCCTGCTCGCTGTAGCATCACGTCACTAAAACTGGAGGTCGACATGTGATAGGGTTTAAATCATTCACAGGCAGCGGGTGCGGTGTTTGTGTGTGTTTGTATTTTTCTTGGCATTTGTGTTCGCAGCCATGAGTGTAACTGCTGTGTAACAATGACAGGATATCTAAAGCAAGAGTGACAAGGTCATACATGGAAAAATACTGGAACACTCAGAAACACTCATAGACGTACTGTGAGTCAGTGGCAAAGCAGATGGTTTCAGGCACATTGACACCAACATTTGAGCATTATGTTTACTCAAATAGCTCTGTAATTACCACATATGAAGCAGCACTCTATGGATTTCTGCTTCTCTGCTTTTTTTTTCACTCTAATAATCCTAATTAGACATGTATAATAACACTTATGTAAGCTTAAGAGCAGCTTAAAAGCAAAAAGTGTTCATTAAAACATGACGGGTCAGGTAGAGTGTCACGAAAATCCTTTCAGAGCCGAATATAAGCCAGGAAACCTGGAAGGAAGCAGAACAATTTCAGAGCTTAGAAGAAGAAGATTGTCAGGAAACCCGCTGACTTAAATATAGATGGTAGGAAATGTGTGTTTCTGACCTACAAATCTACTTAAAATTCAATTCAGATGCTGCTTTTGTGTAGATAAACTCCATGTTTTTCCACATTAAGGCTTTTATGTAATATGTCGAGTGTGTGTGGTCCTCTGCGTCTATCACGATATCCGCTCTGTACTGTATACTTACCACCTCTAATTCATCCGTCTACAGGCAGTGCCAACTTCTGGCAGCTCAGTGCTACTGCTGCCCTCTGTGTTTGTGTGCGTGTGGTAGAGAAGCAAACATTCAGTGTCATTTTTCCACCCCTCAGGATTAATGTTTTACTGTACTGTTTGTAAGTCATGCAGGGTCACACACGAGTTCACTGATACTTTTTTTTTCTTTTCTAAATGTCATCAGCGCTGACATTCACACAAGAGAAATCAAAGGTGATGAATTTTGTCAACAAATGTAGCAGCCTTTCACTCCCCAAAAGCTCAGGATTTCTCCTTTTTATGTGACCTATTCACATATATAAACCATATTCCCTGCTCTTCAGGATACATGTTGCTACCTCAATATGTGTGTGAAAAGTGCTCATTTTCCTGAGCTAAATGTGGCAACATTGATCAATACTGAAAGACCAAGTAATATGATACTAATATTACTGCAATATTAAGTCATATAAAGCACAAGAAAGTTGATAATATACAAATTCACAAGCATTTTTCTTCATTTTCCTGTTTCTAAATGGACTTCTTGACTGTGACTGTGCATAGAAAGATTGCTCTGTATATAGCTGGGGCAGTGAAATTTGGATATGGTGCTATAGTCGGTGCCTTTAATTGAAAAATAAATAAAACAAAGCACCAAAGTTTAAAGCACTTTTTGCTTGAAATGATTAGTCTGGACGACACAATTTTCAAACACTATAAAACAAAATTGGATGTAATAATAGTGACTTATTACCCAGCCCCACTGGAGCCTGTAAAATTACAGTATTTCCATCCCTGGTCATGTAGTCTGGCTTCATTCTTACACAGGTCAAGGGCTTAGACAGAAAGACACAGGAAGTGCACAGAGTAACAGGAAGGGTTTGGAGTTGAGTGTTTGCTGACGTCCTACATTTTCATTGAGTTCAGGAAGTGTTGGGGCAGCTCTTCCCTTCTTTCCAGATCTCTCTTAGTGCCGCCCTCTCTACTCCTCCACACACATGTGCTTTGCCATCTTGTGAATCCTATTAAACTGTATCTGTTCCTGCTTTGAATATGCCATCAGCTCGGTCTGTTTGCTTTCTCTGTGCCTCTCAGAGAAATGTTCTGCTCCTGGAATAATGTGATCCCATTTAAGGTAAAATCAGAGTTTGAAATGTCGAGATTAGACTGTGGAAAAAGTCAGAGGAAAATTATTCTTTACTTCCGCGGACTGGTAATTAGACGATTGATCTCTGACACTGGAGGAAGTACAGGATCCATTAGAGAAGCAAGAGAGGAAAAGCAGTCAAAAACATAGAGATGGAGACAAACAGCTGCAGTCTCAGGAGAGGAAGAAGGACAGAGCAGTTTAACAGAAGACCACAGATGATGGACAGATAGACAGGAGGAGAGGCAGACAGGAGGAGAGGCAGACATGGGAGCTATGCGCTGGTCCCAGAGTTGGATCATTGCAGCTGGATTTTTCCATGTGGCCTAGTTTTTGCTTTCCAGCTCCCTCAGTCCTGGTCTCCTCTCACAGTAGATCTCTGCCCCCAAGAACACAACCTCCTCCTCCTCTTTGTCCTCCTTCAATTCTCTCTTGTTTCTCTCAGTCATTGAGCACAGTCTCCGTCCTTCAGATCTTACTGTGCCCTAACCAGATCATCAATTACTCTGCTGCACTAAAGCAGCTTTTCTTCACATTTTAATATTAAACATCTCGTGGCTGCTCTGCTCTTCTTGGTATTGATTTTTTTTTTTCCTTCTCCCGTCTCGCATTCAGCCTCCTCCTTGTCTGCCTTTTCCTCGCATTCTCACTTGCTTATTTCATTACCTCCTAATTATTCTGCTCTGTCTCTATCCTTCTGTTCTTTCTCTTTCCCCGCCTCCTCCCCTCTCTGCTCCACCCTCCCATCCTTTCCCACATTACTTCCTGTTTAGTCACATTCTCCAGCAGCACCTGATCGTGTCGGCAGGAAAACCAAGCGCTGCCAGAGCTGCGGCAGGCAGAACCAAACGCTGGCCGAGCTAGAAAGCCTGCACTGCTAACTGCAGATGGAGAGCGAAGGGAGGCCGGGTGGAGGGGGGCTTCGGGGACATCTCCTGGGCCTTTCTGCCCCGCTGTGTTGTTGTTAATGCAGTGAGGTTGAACCTCAGAAATGTGGGAAACTGTTTACACTCTGCAATCTTTTGGATGCTCATAACTGAGGGAACATTTAGGATGCTTTGAAGAATATTAAAGCACATAAATTAAGAAGAGAATATGAAGGAAAACGGAAATGAAATCCAGCACCAGAGGAGATAAATTCCAGGCATATCAGTGGCAGCAAAAGTAATTAAGCGATAAAACCATGCACTTCTTCTGTTTTTCAGTCCCTTTTATAGTAACATGCAAAACTTGGAGGGAACGATTCTTCTTTGTAGCTTTAGTAGTATCATATTTACAGTAAGCGCATGCAAAAAAAATGAGTGTATAACATAAACACAATAATAACGGCGTTTTAGTGAAGCTGCTGAAAGAAAAATACTGCAGTGTCAAAATGTGATCCCTCTGGCACTCAGTCTCTCCTGCATTCTCCACATTTTCTATTCGCATGCAATAAATCTGCCACAGTGACGTCTCTCCTCCCCGTTCTTCGTGTTTTTCCACCTTTTTTTTTTTTTTTTTTTAAATCCCCTCTTTTCTTACTGTTTGCAGCAGTTCTCCCCTCGGGGTTCTTACATAACCAGCACCCAGCTGATTTCTAGTCAAATAATCAATGAGGTTCATTGTGATTGTGCGTTAGGGGAGGAAATCGAGTTGAATAGTCGTGAGGGGAGCAGCTAGCGAGTGTGAAATATTTGCGTTGATGCATAAATGTGGGCATATTTGTGTGGTAACAGTGGCCGTCTCTCTTAGCAGCACACAGGGCCTGTATTCATGACAGACAGGGAAGGCTGTGTGGCACATCTCTGAAAACCTTTCTCCGGGGTTGCGTGGCGGTTGTCAAAGCTCTCGTAGTTTTTGCTCTGATATAGTAGAGCGATGTGCATCCCATCTCTGTCGGCTGCTTCCTGGGCGCTCGGTGTAATCACAGAAAAGTGGGGGGAGGAATCTCTGGCTGCTCTGTGTCAGCGTGCACACTAACTTGATGGGGGGGAAAAATGGGTCAGGAATACCAGTAGATGTTGCCTTGCATGATATCAAGGCGTGTGTGTGGGTTGAATTGGTAAAAAGGCTGCAAAAAGCAACCAAGAGGTTAGGGAAGCACATGGATGCAGATGCCCTGATTGGCAAAGCGTGCTTTCCAACCTTTCCTGTCCAGGGACAGAAATGCTGTGTTTCAGCCAAAGACATAAAAATTCTCAAAATAATCTAGAAAAAGATCCCCCAAAAGGAAACGGACAGAGGAAACCAGTGCTGCTGCTGCTTTGACCTCTGTGAGACGCAATCTCACACACACGGTCACGTCCTGGCTCAGACTGTGTCTGCTCGCAGCTGGTGTAATTTAAAAAGTCATCTTTTCTCTCTGTGTTGACCTTCAGTCCTCACTTGGCAAGCATTTTTCAGAAACGCTGTCAGCAGTGGATACGTTCACCCTTCCACTTTAAGATGGAGAGCCTTTCTAACCCCCCACAGCTTGGCTGGAAATAACGAGCAGAAGGGACATAAGAGATATTTACGCTGCGCAGACTGCAGCAGGGCTGTGGCTGTCTCACTTGTCACCAGGTGTTTCCTCTGAAGCTGGTTTTGTTTGGAGATTCTGCTGTTTTTCAAATTTAGCAAGCTTTTTGTGAATGAAGCCTTGTGTCTTCTCTGTTCCTGGATGCTTCTTTTTGCTAGAAGAACACGAGGGCTGTAAGACGCAGCAGAGATGTCGAGATGAAGTGAGATGGGAGAGAAGCGGTTAATGAATAAATCATGGTGGCTGCTCTAAAAGCAATATAGGGGACAGCGGTTAGCGTGCATCGATTGCACACTGCTGCACTGGGGCTGAGACGCACACACAGCTGGTCCTGCAGCTCTGTCCCCTATAGTTCATCATCTCTGTGAAGCATACACTGAATCCTTCCTCTCGTTTTTCCTCTTTAATCCGTCACCTTTGTATCTTTATTTCTCCGCCCCCACTATCTGATTTGTCTTTTGGGAAATGCAGACATTTAGTTTTAGCGCTAATTCAGTTGGCAGGGCTAAGCAGTTGATGCCACTTCTCTCCTTCATGTCTTTTCCTGCTCTTTTTTTTTTCCCCTTCCTGTGTCATCCTCTTGATGTCTGTTCATATCTATCACCTTATACACAAGGCTTATAGTTTCTTCTTAATCTTCATCATCTTCTCCTTTGCGCCCCCCTTGTTAATTATCTAGAGTGGGCAGGAAGCTTCTGGTAGCTGAAAGGTAGATCTATACCTCCTCTTGTCTCTCCATCATCCTGTCAGTCAGATCGATTTTATTTGTAGAGCCCGCTATCACATGTAGAGGTTCAAAGGGCTTCACAACCATAAAACATAATAAAGAGAAGAGTGTAGAGGGATGTGAGGTGCGGTGCCTCTATTCTTAAATTTCATATAGGTATGAAATGATTTCACATGGCTGATTCTGGAGATGTGATACTTAAAATCAGGCTTATGCATAAACATAGTAAAAATCCAGCTGTAGGCAGGTGAATAAAAATGAGACATTTGGAGCCACACTGATGTGCGGCAGAGTGAACCACTGTATGATATCTGGATATGATTTGACGTGTATATGTTCAGCGAGAGTCTGAAAAGCGTCAGCGCCTTGGGCAATAAATGTTAGAGCAGAGGTGTTTCTTTTTGAGTCATGCCGAGTTGTTGAAACATGAAAAAGTTTGAACAAATGTTTCTTTTAGAAAGGGAGATTAGATGGGGACTGCTGCGGAGGAACTAAGTAGCTGGTGGGTTTTTTAAAAATCCTGTTTACATCCAGTTGTAGCACAATGGAAGCAAAGTGTTTTAAATCTGCAGATTGGTGTGCGCGTGTAATCTACGGTAGCTCGTCTAAGAACAGTATCTTGTTGCTAAGATGAGAAGGAAGTTTATTTTATTAACTGAGGCGAGAAACTTATACTTTATACACATTACTCTTAATAACTGTGTGAACTGTCAGTCCCATCCTGTCGGACGTGTGCGCTTTGTTTAAATCCCGTGAGATGAAAGGACGCGCAGAGCGGCTCTGAGTGTCAAGCCCGGCTTGTGACCGCGAGAGAGGCAGGGTGACTTTTAATCTGCTCCAATTCCTTCAGCCTGTGACTCTCAGCTGACTGCGCAACACGCACACACACCGGAACAGGTTCACACACCGTAAACACAACAAAGGAAGGTGGACCGAGTCAGAATGAAGTGTGTGACGTACATGAATCACTGCAGGTACATCACACATCACACGTATGCTTGCGTTTCCTACCTTGAGAAATGCTAATTCTCCCACTCTGTGACTGACTTGATCATAACCCACAGATTGGAAAAAGTTTGACCTTTAAATATGTGGGTCAGTCATGATTGGGTGCACAGGGTGATTGATTTTAAGCCTAGATAAACCTCAGTAAGTTGATTGAATAGCAATTAATTCCCAATAATTTCATCCATCCATCCTTCCACCCTCTTATCTTTATCAGGGTCACAGGGGAGCTGGCTCCTATCCCAGCTACCATAAGGCGAGAAGGAGTGTACACACTGGACTGGTTGCCAGTCTGTCACAGGGCTAACCCATTCATGCTCACATTCACACCTATGGGCAATTTAGAATGACCAGTTAACCTAACCCCACTAACTGCATGTCTTTGGACTGTGGGAGGAAGCCAGAGAGAACCCACGCACACATGGGAAGAACACGCAAACTTCACACAGAACACCAATTTGATAATCTGTGAATTTCATACTAATGTTTAAAACAGAATAACAGACTTTCCTTGTTTCCCTTTTTCACATCGAAGAATTTGAGCTTTCCTGACCTTGTATATCTTTTATTATTAATTATTTTTAATTTTAGTACCTTTGGACTATTGGTTGACTAAGACAAGCAGTTTAACAGTATTTTCATTCAATTTTCAAAGATATTTATAGATTCGTTTTGTTTTTAATGTCTGATGAATTTGAGCTAATTTCCATGAATTAAGGCCATTTATTTCTCAGTGTTGATGGTGTTGCAGTGTATTGCTTACAGTCCACGCTCCATTAGCCTCATACATTACTGTGTGCGTTTGCGTGTGTGCTCGTGCATGCGAGGTGGTGTGAGGATTTGCCATGCAAATGAGGCTGTGAGGGTAATCTGGTTGGTCCTGGCGGGATGTCACACAGACAGCCCCCCAGCAGGGGCCCGAGCCCTAATCCCATTCATCTACTTTACTATGCCAACGCGGAGGCGAGGAAACTGGACACCCCCGTCACTGTGCACTGGTCCATTCTCTCACATGTCTTCAGTGTAAGGCCTGTACCAAGAGGGCTCAGCTACAGGGGGTTCACTGTGGTTCTTATGTAATTCATTGTGGCACTGACATCATGGAGTAGCCTGGCCTTTGATTGGATTCCTGGATGAATGTAATACTGATTGTCTTTCAGAGAGATAATGTGGCTATTTAACAGATCCTGTTGGGATGGATCAAAGTGAGTTGAGTCGTATTACCACAGTCTTCTCCCTCTTTGCCGTAATGTCTCTGACAGCATGGCGGCCGCAGTTGCGATTCGTTCACATTAAACACTGAACTGCAGCACTGCACTCCTCCGCAGGAGCTGCAATCAGGATGCACTATTTTAAATGCTGTTCTTTTTAGTGCAGAGCTATTCAAAATCCCAGCAATCCCTCTGTAAGCTTCTTGCCTTTTTATGTGTCAGCAGCATTGTCCTTTCCCTCCTCCCACCTCTACAGAGACCATTTTTTAAGGTGGTGTGGATAATGGGTTGTAAATTCTCTCTTAAATCATGGCTTCCAAAGAGAAAACTTTAGTACATTTATCCCAGATTTTTACATTTGAAGAAGTATTTGTGTTTCTTTTAATGCATTCAACTTTAGTTATTTTCTGTTTTAAACACAAATCAAATTTGGCAAAATTTGGCCTGTTGATTTTAGTTACTTGATCTGGTTGACTCACTGGTCATGTCATTGGTTATCTTGCTAGTACTGGGTGGTTAGACCCGCTTTTGCCTTAAGTCTTCATGGTGTTGAACAAGGTGTGGGAAACATTCGTCAAAGACTTTGGTCTATGTTGACGTGATAGAGTCTCACGGTCGCTGCAGATTGGTGCACATCAGTGATGCAAATCTCCCATTGCACCAGATCACAAATGTGCTCTGTTAGATTGAGATCTGGTGACTGTGGAGGCTATTTGGGTACAGCAGCTCATTGTCATTGAATGAAGAAGAAACCAGTTTGAGCTAATTTTAGCTTTGGGACATGGCACATTATTCTGCTGGAACCAGCCATCAAAAGATGTTTACATTGTGCTCATAAAGGGATAGTCATGTTTACCAACAATGCTCACTAGGCTGTAACATTAATTCATGCCCAGTTGGTAAAAAGGGCTCAGAGTTTGCCAAGAAAATATTCCACACACCATTACACCACCACCAGCAGTCTGGATCGTTGATACAAGGGAGGATGGATCCATGCTTTTGTTGTTTACGCTAAATTCTGATCCTACTGTCCAGTATTACAGCAGAAATTGTGACTCATCAGGTCTGGCAACATTTCTCCAATCTGTTGCCACACTTGGTGAACCCCTCAGTTTCCTGTTCTTAGACATGAATGGCTCCCAGTGTGCTCTTCTGCTGCTGTGGCCCATCAGCTCAGAGATGCTCTCCTATATACCTCGATGGTAACGAGTGGTTACTGGAGTTATTGTTTCTTTCTTATCAGTTTGAAGCAGTGGACACATTCTCCTGTGACCTCTAGTGTGCCCTCAGGGTGTTTTCTCCTAGCTGACTGCTGCTTAGTGGGTATTTTCTCACTATTCCCTGTGTGGGGAAAATCCAAGTTCGTACTAAAATACTCGGAGAAACCTGTCTGACACCAACAACCATATCACGTTGAAATCAATCACCTTTATTCCCCATTGTGAAACTCAGTTTAAACGTGACCATGTCTACATGCCTAAATGCACTGATTCCCTGCTATGTGATTAGCTGATTAGATAACATTGAGTGCTTGAAAAGGTGTACCAAATTAAGTGGCTGGTAATTACATAATATGATAACTTTATTTGCTAAAATCGCCTGGTCACTTTAGGGTTAATGAAACTGTACGTAAAAAGGAAAATGTGAGAAATGTAGTTTTGGACAGTTCAAATGAATTGACCAGAGTTGTGAAACGGTCTGGTTCTCACTGCAGTAACACACACCGCTAATGTTTTGCGACACTGAGTTAAAGGTAGGTGTGTGTGTGTGTGTGTGTGTGTGTGTGTGTGTGTGTGTGTGTGTGTGTGGTCTTGTGAGCGTGAAGACTTCTGATTCATCATCTTATTTTTATCTGTCCTTGATAAACCCCTCATCATACCATCGTCATGAGACGCTCCTCTCTTTTACTTCCCCCATCCCTCTGTCCTTTCATGAGTTTACCTTTTACAGACATCATGTTTTTGTTTTTCACGTTCATCCTGTTTTTGTACTGTCATGTTTTACTTTCATCCCAGATTTTAGTGATCACCATCGCTCTCTCTTCTTATCGCCATGTTGTTTTTCTTACTGTCTTTTCCTTTCTCATTTCCTCCACTGTCTGTCTTTACTAGGTCAGTAGTCAGAGCTGTTGTTAATCTCGTATAGCTCCAGCTACTTCTCCTAAAAGGCTTTGCTCCTAATTGAGAATCTCTAAAATTACCATCCTGCGGGCATGGATGAGTATGACTGTCACTCAGGGTGTGTGTGTTTCATTTACTGCCTCACTTTCTTAGCACCAGAGTGAGTGCTTTTTAGCACATGGACCGTCCCTGTTCAGATAACAGATGATCAATATAGAATATATATTATAGATCAACTGTTGTGTGTCATCAGTTTCCAATTAATAATTTCCTCTTTAATGGCACGCTTGCTCACTTTATCAGCATCGACCACAAGAACATTATCATTGCGCTGTCCTCATTAAGGACATGCTCTCATTTGCTATTCATATCCAGCTAGGATCAGATCACAAGTGTATTGATTCTGCTGAGTGTGTGTGCCTTTGGTTGTAGGATTTATCCTGAATAGTTTGAAGTCAGAGCTGATTGCTCCGGGGCCTGACGGGTCAGATCATTAGCCATTGCAGATATGAGAAGCTTGACTAATTTTAACTTAAATAATCTGCTTTATCTCATAGAAGAGAGTAGAAACTGAATAGACCTAGAGATGCAAGGACAGTTTGGATTGTGTCTACTGCTGTGTTTCAGCTGACATAATCATTTGCTTTTTAAATATACCACGCAGTGTTGTGTAATTTTAATTCTAGACTGAAAGTGTGTCAGTTGAATGCCTTCATAGCTTTAGATTAATTCTTCACCTTATTTTTTTTTACCTCCTATATTTCCAATCCAACCAACATGTAATTCCCCCTCTGTTCTCTGAGCATTGTTTGGTGTTTCGACAGGAAGCCTGTTGATGTATAACGAGGCTTGAGGCTCTCTAAATGGCGTTTCATTAGTTTAAATGCCAGCGGGGTCCTGTGCTGCTTTATTTAATGAAGGCTACACAGTTTTGTTATGTCTGCGTATTTTAGGAGAAAGGTTTAAAATGCTGACTGACAGATCATTTGTGGGGAGTGTTTTGTACCTGCACTCTGACTACCTGCCTGCCTATACCTGCTTTTGAGCTCGGACTTTGATTCTTGCCCTTGTTCAGTAACAGCTGTGCCCTTGGAGGTCTGTTTTTCATGCAGCCACTTGCTTACATATAGTATGGATGCTTGTGTGTGTGGGTGGGTGCATGTGAAAGAGCGAGATTATGCATGTAAATGCACACATGAATTTGTGCTGTGTGTGCCTCTCTGTGCGACCTGAAACGTCCCCCACTCGGTGACCTGCTCCATCTGTCAGAGGGTCTTTGCATCCTTTAATCACCAGACATCACCCACGGAGCCCTAAGACCTGCCTGGCTGGAGACCCCTGCTCTGTTTGACGGCCAGTGTGGACATCTTTCTTCTTCTGTAGTCACAGTTCAGATTGTGACTTTGTGGAGTTTGATATCTTTTTCTTTTTTGTGTGTTTTTTAGCAGCCTTATGGTACACTCATTTGCATCATCTGATGGCTCACAAATCCACATCTGCATGGAATATGTCAGAAAGTTGATTCAGGATAAAACGTTTTCAGAGAAAGGGGAAAGAGTCTACAGAAATAGAAATATCGTGTTTTTGGAACCAAAACAACCCCTTTAAGATTCAGAGCGGTCTCATTTGGCATTAGAGCATGCCACCATCCAAACACTGACGGATAATAAGAGGGGGAGGGTATCTCTCCTGCTCTCTTCCACGTTAGCAGGTCTTACCGGATTTCCCGTCTGTCACCCCTCTTTTGCTAATCCTCACCCCTCCCTCTGCCCATTCCTCCACCCCAGCCTCGACGTTCCCTCACTTTGCTTCCTCTCTTTGATTATAATCTGAGAATTTAATCTGACATTCCTGAAGGGGGATGGATGAACGGATGTATGGATGAATACATGGATAGAAGCAGGGAGGGGAGATGGCGGCTGGCTGTTAGAGGTGTGAAGGTGTTCAGAGGTGGGGGTGGGGGACAATGAG
Organism: Aulonocara stuartgranti; assembly: GCF_965226115.1. Taxonomy (NCBI): domain Eukaryota; kingdom Metazoa; phylum Chordata; class Actinopteri; order Cichliformes; family Cichlidae; genus Aulonocara; species Aulonocara stuartgranti. Next base: position 30,298,315 of record NC_138957.1, read on the forward strand.
AACATGTGAATATAATAGGTCAGCTGAGTGCACTGTGTCAGTTTCCAATGAGAGGACTACCGGCAATGTTTTGACACAAATGTGAACAAAACCGATGCTCAAAAGGCGTCAAATATATTTGGTCGTATTGATCAGTTGTCGCTTATGAAGGTAAACAATGAAACTGTCTTTTCAATAATATCAATCTGACAATTTTGACGATTTGATAACTGTGAAGGTTTAACAAAGAGCTTCTTCTGTGCAATAAATGAATGCGATTAAGTGTTTTTCTGCTATTGAGAAAAAGCAGCGCTGATATAAGAGAAGCCATCAAACATGTGACCCTGAGGATTGTACCACAATTACAGATTCAAATAGGGCTCGGCTATGAATCACATTTTAATTTAAGTCACAAATTTGGCCTCGGACATTTATTAAAATGAGAAAATCGAGATAAAGCAGTTAATATGCGGCATTCTGTTTTGCAATAAATCTCTCTTGTGCCTTTACTTTTTCCCCCACAGAGCCCAACACCCCACCGAAGCCCATTTTGAGCCAGGAAAATCAATAATTGGCAACAGTTTTCAGTAATATGACAAACTAAAAGCCAAACTTTCACCGGATTGTTCCAGTTATTTATTTTGATTATCCAGTTAAATTATAATTAATACAAATCTGTTTAAATGAAAAGGACATAAACCTTTTTTATGTTAAATAATTGTGTCATTGAGGAAGGAATAATTGCAAATGTGGCTTTTGCTCTAATCCAGCAGCCGTGCTCTCAGGTCGTGAATTGTCAGGTTTTTCTGTCGTCATTATGTTTTGGCAGACGCACAGCTCAGGATAACACTCCAAACTATCAGTTACACCTGTCACATGGCTGGCTGAAGGTGTTATTGACCTATTCAGACATTTAATGAGAAACTGTGCAAGTCGCAACTAGCAGCAGAGTGATTTGTGCTGCAGACCGCACAAAAACAAATGCTTTGCTCGATGAAAATGAGACTTACCGGCGCTAATACAACTACGATTAATCGCAACGGTTTCATCACAATGAGTACATTGTCCAGTCTGCTCGGCACGTTTGCGCAAGAAATCCCGAAGGCACGTTTCATTACAACTTTAAACGTTACTTTCAAGTCCTACGAGTAAAACGAGACGAGGGAGCGAAGTCGCTCTCGTGTATCATTGTTTGCTGATTGGCGCCCTGAGGGGACAGCTGTTATGACAGTCCTGCCTTACAATCTTTTTCAAGGCTGCTCTTTAGCTGCGTGTGTGCTTTAGAGCTGCAGGAGCCACGTTTTCTGCTTTAAGCGCACAATATTTTCACATTATTTGAGTGCAAACACTCATCTGTGCACTCTCAGGTGGAAGCATTTAATTTAATATAAACACCTGAGAGAGGGCAACTGGTTAGCGTGAGGTTTTTCTGCGTTTCTGTGCCAGACAGCAGTGACACAGCAGAACGGGGGGAGAACATTCCTGAAATAACAAACATGATGGAAGGAGGAGAGAGGAAGTTGGGACTGTTTTCTTTTACTGTTCTTAAAGAGGCAGCCAGAAGTCGAGGGTGGGAAAAGATCCGCACGCAGATATATAAAGTTTTATGATGATGCGATGGGCATTAAAGATGACAGATAATTCACTCTTTTTACTTTTTAAAGACGTTCATCCTTTAACTTTGCAAGTACATCTTAATGAGAGCAGAAATTTAAGAATGGATGCCAGCAGTCTGGTCCAATCCTTTCTAAACATTTTATCCCCAGATGGTCTCTGGTTATGTTTCATGTTTATAGATGCCAGCAGTTGGTAAATGATCCTCTGCTCAGCATTTGTCTGCTTTCTCGAGCTCATGTTAGCCATCTGAGACCTGTGCCAGTTTTTCCGATGACCTGATGTACATACATACAACACACTAAATAAATCAGTTTCTGTCCGACTTAATCTAAACTGCTGTTCATCCTGCCTTTTTAAACTATGTGCCTAAGATAAAGCATTCACATCTGGACATAATTTAGTTTGTCAGCATTAATTATATTTTCTTGTGGTTCATATTTCCACCATTTCCTGCCCCTTTGCTGTTTATTGACCTCTCTTCCTGTATTTTCTGTCCTGGCATCTTGTCTGCATCCCCGATCATGCTGTATGTATTCATATGCACATCTGTTTTATTCTTCTTGTTGTTGCTTTGACCCACATCCTGATCTTCCCTTGAGAAGCAGCCTTCATTTCCTTTGATGTATACGTAATGATGTGGCAGCTCAGTTTTATGGCAGCTGGCCCTCACTGGAGTGTCTGTCAGTCATCGGCGTTTGTTTCTGCTGCTGACTCTGCTGTTTCTCAGTTCTCTGAATATTTTATGCACACGATTAATAGCCGTAAGCATGAAACAGAGCTGTATTTGCCAGGAATGCACCCTTCCAACTTTCTAAATTCCCACCTTTGCTTTTATGTGCCTGCTGATGCTGAGTAGCTATTCAGTATCAGTGTTATTTAATAAGCTGTGTTGCTCAGTGAGAGGCTGGAAACATCTGTAAGGCAGCATCAGGCTTGACTTTAAACAGGCTCTCCAAACTTTGCAAAACACAGTGAAATAAATGTATCAGAAAAATGATGCATAGCAATAGAAAATGATCAAATTGTTTTATTCAACTAATTTATTTGCACCCCATTCAATTTCAGGCCATTTTGAGAGTGAGCTGCTGCCAGTTATGGTCTCACTGGTTTCTCTCATAGACTGTATATAAAAGATGGAACATCTGGACTACACATTTGAGGCTTCAGCTAAACTTGTGCATCTCCAAACACACAGTGGGGTCAATATTGGACCTATATCGAATACAAACACCACATCATTGGATCACTAAATTTCAAATAATGACAGTTGGCCAAACCAAGTCTTTGATCTTCTGTAATATCACCAGATTTGTGTATGATTATAACTTGCTGCATGGGAAACTTAAAATAACATGAATGTAGCTTAGCATCAGTGATAACAGGGTGCGCTCGTATGGAAGAGGTCCTCGTGGTGTTCCTGCGGTTGGCCTTGCTATTGTACTTCAGTGATTAATTTTGCATGATGTTCACAAGAGACAGAGGAAGGTCTAGTCTTACAGGACAGAACAGGATCAGAGGCTGGAAAAGATGATTTAAACCTGTCCTGTCCACATTATAGTTGATTAGTTTTAGAAAATTTGTTGCAGCATCTCTCAAACACAGAATTTCCTTAGTTGTCCGTTTAATACTGTTAAACTAATTCGTTACACACCCTTCATCATATGCTCATCTATCATGCATTTTCAGAACTGAATTTGTCCCGAAATGGGATTTTTGATATATTTTTATTCTCTTTTCTCTGCCGGTTTCTTTTAACGTGAACAACAGGATGTTTCATCTGCTTGTTAGAAGCTAATTGCAAACAGCCTCTGCTCTCTGTTTCCTGAAAATGTTTGGTTTTTTTTTTTTTTTAAATAAAGTTATGAATATTGAATTAGCACAGCAAAAAAGCACAGACTGTCCTTTTTTCTCCTGTTTTTGTGGGTGTATGCACATCTTGTGGTTCTCTGAAATCAGGTCACTCTGTGGGTGAGTGGGTGCATGCGTGTCAGAGCCTGTAGGGTTTACTCAGCCATTGATGCTGTTCATGTGTTAAACTGGCATCAGTGGGCTGTTTGCATGACATTTTTAGTGGCCATGATTTTTATTTCGGCAAGAAAGTCAAATAGTTTGTGGTTTTGATTTGTCATTTGTTATGGCGGGTTTCTTCCTTGAGTAGCGTGCTAGTTGGCAGACTGTTACTAATACCAAAAACTGTCTAACCGCTGCCACAAAGAAACAAAATGAATTTATTTCCTTGGATGTTAAAGATAAGATGGTATGTGTGGGTGTGCAGAAATGGTTGGTGTGGGTTCAGAGTTGCTGGAGGTCATGGTCCAGAAGCTGGGGGATGTATTATGTACCATTACACTTATATTTATCAGTGTTTATCTGTAAACTTGGCGCCATCTGGCTCTACCTGCCGCAGCAGTTACACAGGTCCAGTTGCGGCATGTCCCCTTGCAGGGTTTTCTGTGTTTAAAAGATTAGACATGCCTGACTTTGTAGAGCAAATACCATCATCCTGTATGGAGGGAACACACACACACACACCCAGACGCAGACACACAAACATTTGTGTGTGAGCGCGCTGGCCCCCCTGTCTGTCCACAGCCGTGTCTGTTTATTAATCTGTCTGCCTCTGATGAAGACGTCCACTCGTTCTCATTCGGATACTCGCCTTTCTGCTTGTTTTGCAGCCCGATGATCTGATAACATGACCAGTAAATTTAAACGTACACTCCTACGTTTACCTTTCGAGTATTTAAACTCACTGTTTGCTCGAGATACTCGTGACCTGCCTCACCGTTTTTACTGAGGACACAGACATGGCGTCTCATAGCTCTTGAAAGTGCAGTCTGTAGGGTCTTATGTAGCTTTATAACACGTGTATGTGCCTTTAAGTGTGCCAAAATCTGACCTGCAAGGCTCACCTTGCTTTAAAGAAGGCATTTAGACTTTGTGGTGTACTTGTGTTTGCTATGGCTGATTGGAACAACATTAGAAAACAAGAGGAAACCTTTAAAAATACTCATAAATATGCATTGCTTTCTATGAGCAACTGTCCAAAGCCATATTTTGTCCTTCAAGTTTTTGGAGCTTACATATATTTTTATTTCTTAAATGTATAGAGGTGACATTAACATGAACAGGTTTCTTTAAAGGTAATACAATAGAATGAAGGATTAAAGAAGCCTGATTGTGGATATGAAACATAACATTTTAAAATGTACCGAAAATGGCTTTTATTTCAGCTTCCTCATCAAAAATTCTTAAAATGAGTCGGTGACATTGATGTGATTCAAACTGTTCTAAAATATTTCATATGCAACTCAACTGAATTTGTAACAGAAGCAAAACACAACAAAATATTATTTTATTCCCACATTAGGACTATAATGCTGACTGGGCCGTACTTGACAGCATTTGAAATGAGAGGGGAAAAAGCCAATTTAGCAATTTAAAAAAAAATAAAAAAAAAAATTTCAATGGCACAAAAATCCAGATCCTGCTGCTGCAGAGATCTCTGGCGTCCTTTTTATTTTATTGTTTTTAATGGATTTCATTAGAAATGAAGACTTTGTGCTCCATTGCTTCGGGCTCAGTCAGAATATTGATGTGTGGCAATAATCTCCTTTGAAGAGCCGTTACTGGGGAGCTGCTGGACAATCATTTAAGGAAATGTCTCTTCAGGTATTCAGATAACTTGCGTCATAGACAACACTTGACTCTTGAGGTGTGTGTGTGTGTGTGTGTGTAACCAAGTAAGCTGGGGCGTCCTTGTATTTTTCTTTATGTGAAACTTTCTGGTATTTTTTGGTTTATGTGACCTCGGGAAGTCCCAGCTAGCTATCTGATCTACAGGGAGGTTTCAGGCTGACGGTCCTCTGAGCTGTCACACATGCTCTCCTCACTCTCCCTTCACAGTTTAGTGTTTGTATTTTCACATGCGTCTGATTCTTTGAGCTCTCTTTCACTTATATTTCCTCTTCTGACTGCTTTCTCTTTCCTTGAAAACGTAACATCTCTCTCTCTCTTTTTTTCCCCAGTCATCACTCACCGCGTCCTTCATGGTATTTCCCTGCACAATCGTCTTTCTGTTTCTCAGCCCTCCGGAGTCGTCCACATTTGCATGTCCCATCTTTCAGTCTGTTTGGCTGTTGACTTTTTTTTAAAGCTTCCCGTTTGGAGACCATAAATATTGTTTGGTTTTGTCTAATTGCACAATGATTCTGGGAAGCCTCAGTTCATTTAAAATATTTCATTTGACTGGAGCTGTAAATAGATGACGACAACTGTACGTTTATGATTAAATGAGAGCATTTACAGGCCCGTGTAAACCAATGATGATGATTTTAATGCAGTAAAGAAGTGCTGCTGCTGTTGCACCGACTGTTTACATGTGTGTGTGGGGGTTTTTTTTTTGGTTTTCTTTAGGGTTGTACACAAAGCTAACCACTTATAGTTACTGACCACCTCCGCAACAACAGAGGAAATTGGTGATGTAAATATCCCCAGTATATCCTCTGCTCTTGAACTACGTCTAAATAAAACTGTCTTCAGATTAAATGCCTGTTTACATGTTCTGTTATTGTAAAGTTTCCTAATTAAGGCCTGACTTTCCCTTCCCTGTGCTTGCTAACAAGGAGATACCAAAGACCTGAGCTGCTCAGCCAAGTCAAACTGTGGTGACACTGATATGATTTCTGTGTTAATATGAATGTCTTTTGTTTTTTTTGTTTTTTAAACTATTAACTGATAAAACATGAAGCAAGTTATTGAACACTCTGTTTAGTCAATTTAAATGCTCATAATGACAACAGCCTTATTGGTAGTTAATTGAATATAAGATATTTCTCATGTTAACTTACAACTGATGCAACTAACAAGTAGGAAACTGATTCTGTATCAGTCAATTCATTGGAACCATGTACCTCAAATAACGAGTTTTCTACTACTTCTCTCAAAAATCCAGGCAGTTCAGTCTGTTTACTCACTTTAGGTTTTCAGGCTCAGAATCAGATCTAAACATAAAACTTCTTTAGGCCTGTTCATACACAGATGAGTCTATAAAGGAATCTGTAAAGAATCAACACTAAAAGATTCAGTAATGGAACAAATATTAATACCGGTACAGTTTTTATCAATATTCACCTCTTTTGTAACCAGACAGTTTGAATCTTGACATTAAACATGGTGAAAGTGTATGATAAGAAAGTTATTTTGTTTTTTGTTTTTCTACGCTAGAAACTTTATGGTGTTAGAAACAGCCTTTATCCTTGATACTGTTATCTGAAGCATACAGCTGCTGGTCAGACTTTCTGTTTTTGAGAGGAAGCCAGTCAGAACAAAGCTGAATTAATGGGGGAGGAGCTACAACTTTCCCCCCCAGACAGTAGGTGAACTGTTACACCAGTTCTGCAAGTCATGTAAAACTACTCTGGTAAAGTCCAAGAATAGGAATATGAAGCTTTGCTCATCAGCAGATTGCTGGAATGTGTTCCACTTTACAGATTTGTCTTTTCATCTGCTCCCTATAAGGAGAACAGAGGTCAGACTATGCTGCAGAGTCATGCTTTAGGACTTTTCAGCAGTAGCTTATGATTCAGATGCATGAAGTTCCTCCAATTGTCCAGTTAAAGGATGTTTTCCCCGCTCCTAGATGCATGCTTATGATCATGGTTAAATCATCAGCATCTGACACTCAGTTTCTTTCTTTTTCCACGGCTTCAGGGGTCCAATTTGACCTAACAGTAGCTGTAGTGTGTGTGTGTGTTTTTCTGCTGACAGTGATGTTTGGTCGCCTTACTGGGCTCCTTCGGGTCTCAGGGATGAGTGAACATATCAGCTCTGGCTTCTACACTTGCATCATTCATTTATTCTAATAAGATACTGTTCAGTGTGAAGTTAACTTCACCCTGTGGCTCCTCCAGAGACTCAGATCTGCCCGTCAGAACCTCTGTTGGTCTCAGGAGGTTCACGGTTCTGGGCCTCAGCAGTGCCGCAGTGGTTTGTTTCCCCTCCCGTCAGTACTGGGAAGGGGTGTGACTTGTCTGCATCAAGGCTCCGGCGTGCTTCTTGCTCTGCTGGCTCCCTCTGAGAACTGTAGAGTGGGTGGGTGTGAGCAGAACGAGATCACAGCCCTGCACCAGGCGATTTCCCTTTCACTTTGTTCACATCAATAGGATGGAGAAGCAGGGCAAAAGAGAGAGAGGGAGAGAGAGAAGCACAACAAAGGCCAAGAGAAGGGAACAGAGAGGAGGTGGGGAGAGTAGGGCACAGAGTGTTGGTGTTTGTCCGAGGCCAATGAATGAAATCTTTATCTCTGATGCAAAGGAGGCACGGTTGCTCTCACATTTCATCTCCTCACACATTTCCTCACGTATTTGTCTTTCTCCTGAACTTTTGCTTCTATTCACGCTGTCCTCCTCGTTCTTTCTCTCTGACATTTACTGTAACTCCCTGCTCCTTATCTCTCCCTGTATCTCTCCTCGCCCCTTCCCTGTCCCTCCCTTCTCCATCCTTTCTGAACTCAGCCCCCTGGTGGAGGTCGGACAGCGCTTTCTTTTTTATCTCCCTGGCTTTTCCTTTCCTGCCTTTTTGCCCCTGGAGAAAACAGGAAATTACAAACCAATAACTTTTTTTTTTTTTTTTTTCAATACGCCCACAACTTCCAACTATTTGTGTAGCAGAATGTCAAATAGAAACTCTGTTTGTGTTTCAGCTAATTTAACAAGACTGACACCATTAATCCGTTAAGAAAACGACTATTGTTGTAGAAAAATGCACAAACTCAAGCCTGTTATTTATTCCTTAGCGCTGTTCTGTTAAGATGTAGGGGAAAAGAAACCGCTTATCACCTAATCAATCCTGTAATTAGGTTGTTTTTTTTATAAAAAAGTAGATGATTTTGATAGGACGGGACGGGAAGTTACACAAAACACCATCAAATGTTGTTTTGTGTAACTTCCCTTGTTAAAGAAACCTGCTTTAAATAGTAACTGAAAGTGAGCAATTGAAAGGTCTTGCTTAATTGTGCATTTATGTGCAATCCCGCATGAACTTCAATTCACACTTGTTTTCTGTTCAGCTCTCAATGCTGAATGCATTTTGCTGCACTCGGGGTCGACCCTTAAATAAATTCTCACCCTGTGGGAAACCTCAGAGTCCCACTTGAACTGACGCCTGAATGACTGTTGGCATTGAGGGCTTGCTGTAAAGTAAGAACTTGTTCATTAGTGTTACATAATGCACACTTAACAGTGTCTGAACCTGCATGGGAAAAGAGCATTGCTGGAGATGAGCATCTTGTTTGCTTTTATTGCCGACACAAAGTATCCATAAACACAACAGTTAGCTTTGAAATGGAAAAATGTGCAGTTTTATAGGATTAGTTGCAGGTGGAAATTTGGATTAGAAACGCCTGCTTCCCAGATGCATGGAGAAGAGCTTGAGCAAAACTCCCAGTTTACAAACCAGTTTTATTGTTGGACTTGTGGCCTTCATCAGGCTTCTGTTCTCAGATCACTTGCTCCTGTACTTAAGTCACTATTTTGAGTGCAGAGATGCTCTCACATGCTGTAACTACACGTATTTGAAGGAGTCTAAAAGCTGAGTATGAACACGTCTCACGCTCAAAGGTTGCCATCTTGGCTGCATAGTGGGTGGGAAGACTAAAGGTCCATCTTTCAAATCGGGCTGTGAAAAAATGTGTTTTAGTTTCACGCTTGTTGATTATATTTGCGTTTATTTCTGCGAGAGTCAGCTAAGCAGAATGGTGCATGGGAACTTATTGACATTTTTCACCAGTTATTAAGTTTCAGTGTTCAGGTCTTCAAGAAATGTGTGAAAAAACCCATTTAAACATTAATAAATTGAATAATTTTACATGAGGATGGATTATGTTGATCCACATCCTGCTAGTAGTTAATGTTCATGACCAAATGGTGTCATGACTAAGCAACTTGCTGGTGATTTCTGAGGAGAAGGTGTCAGCAGGACTGCACTTGAAACGGCAGCTGTTATTTCAGGCATTCCAGATAAAACCACTTGTGTGTAATGTTCTCAAAATAAAGGAGCACTAGCATGTTGGAATTCTCACACTAGCACTCTGACACTCAGCTGAGTACTCTTTTCACCTGCTGTAACGTTTTTCTCCCCTTGTGTTGTGTATTTGCACGCCTGTAATACAAAACTACATGCTGCGCCTCCAAAGAGATTTAATGAGCCGGGCGAGAAGGCTGTGTGTTGGCATTACTGCAGGAATGCAGAGAGGTGTTGTGAGCAAAAACGTTTGTGTAATGAGAGCTGCTGACAGAAGGAGAAAAGACGTGTGGAGGAATGCAGTCTAATTGTTTTTAACCTGTAATGTATATAAACTTTACTACCCAGGGTTTTGAAGGATGGCACAGAGGAAATTTAAAGAGAGCTTGATAGATATGAGAGGTGATATAAGAAGGCAGGATGGAGTGGTGAATGAAGAGAAATGAGGATAAGGACAGAGGGAGGTGGCTCTGTGGGCTGAACGGATCAGAAGAGGGAGGTAGCGAGCTGGAAGTTGAACAAAGGCCTATTTTTGCACCATCCGTTTTGCAGCCATGTGTAGCTCTCCGCTCCAGCAGCCGTCTTTGTTTTTGTCTGAGACTGAAAAGCGTCGCCCATGACTCTGCTGCCTCGCAGCCACGCTGACGCAATGGTTCTGCATTATTACTTTAACACGGCAGTTTTCACAGTCGCATGTTTCAGCTGCTTTTTGTCCTCTGCATAAGAGGTCGATTCACTGTTTGAGGTTAAGTCACATGGTGGAATGTAGTGGTGTGGCTCCAGAGGAGACTTCTTCTCATTTTCATGCAGCTTTCAAATTCCTGTTTGCACTCAAAGCTACTGAATTGCTCCCATGGCTCCCTTTCTGTATGAGCAGAGTTTCCTGGATGGCACGTACAGTATATTAATAGTGCCCTTGGATATGTCTGAAAGTGCACATTTTGTGCTGCACAGCAAAGAAAGAAAAGGAAACTATCATTTATAGGTGCTCTCTAATGATGTTGACATGCACTTTCTTAAAATTAGGTTTCCAAAAAAAGTTTAATGTCAGTAGAAGAGAAGGAAATGCTGATTTTTATTGTCTGTCAGGAGTCAAGCTGGATGTTAGACTTTCCTTAAAGGCTTTTACAGACGCACAATCTTAAAAGGTCTTGCAAACCAGTGCGATGTGATGTTGTACTGGGGTTTACGCATCGGCTTTTTGCATGACCACATGACACTTCATTCAGACAGTCTTCTGCTTCTTTGTTGGAATCCCTGACATTTAATTTATAGGTTTTGCTTATCTCTAATAAGTAGCAGTATGAGAGACGGTATACAAGGAGGGGACATGGCAGGGAAATGTACAGGATAGTTCTGTAAAGGTAAAGATGGCAGTATTCCTGCTCCTGTCACCAAAGAGCCAATCAACAGCTGAACCAGGAAACCTGTGGGCCAATCGTGTTGTTTCATTGCTGCATGTGAACAGCAGAGGTTCATTATAGTTTCAACAGACCTAACCACTCATTAAAGATTAAGTTAGGTGTTCAGTTACACACTGCTGTGGACAGAGCCACACATTTTAAGCCACAGGTCTTTCAGCTGGACATATTTGGCGTCCTTTGGCGCACCGTGCTTACTCACTTAATGCAACTCCTTCAGTTTTCTTCCTTTCTGCCTGTTCAGTACTCTTCCAAATTCAATGCCCTGCACTGGATTTCTTTAAAAACAGCTGATGTGTGAATGAGAAGCTTCCCTGTGCTTAAATGAGTGATGAGCAGAAGTCCACGTCTGTATTCTGACAGAAAGCAGAGGAGCTTAAGTGAGAGAGAGGTCTTAACAGGTGTGTCCAGCCTAAATTCTTCCTCACGCCTGGAAACAAACCACGGCAACAACTGACAAATGCCCAGCCCTTCCCCAAAACGTCCTTCGACGCATCGAGTGGAAACCGATAGAGAGCGAAAGGCACGATGATTGATGTGATGTGAGTGATTGATGAAGAGGGTGTGGGGTGAATGTGATATATGTGTGTCATATGTTTTCCCCAGTTGTTACAGTCTCTTGAAGCCCACCTGTCTCTCTTGGCACCCTCGGGCTGCTGGGAGTTTCCCTGCTCCTGCTGTATGAAACATATACTACTGCTCACTGTCAGAGCCCCTCAAACACGTCTTTCACCATCTTTCCACTGATGAGAAATAACAGCTTGTGCTTCATGGGGACCTCTTACCCTTGTCCTTTTTTGTCAGATAGATTGTTAAAGTGATAGATGCCCATATTAAACCTCTGAGACTGCTCTTATCACCCAGGTTCAGATATTTTTTTCAGATTAAACATGGGTAAATATTTTTTTAAAGAAAATACTGGAGTGGCACAACAGTCAGTATGAGTCAGGGGCAGTTCTTAGATTTACTGTAAATTTAACATAATGCAGAAAACTGAGGCACAAACACAAACACAGAAACTGGATCTGAAGTTAAATGCATCCGTTTATATACCGTTTCACTCCCCAGAGTCCCATAAATCTAAGAAACCTGCATATACCCCCTCATAATGATCTGCTCTCAACCAACAACACCAACTCTCTCATCTGACTGTGATTCACTGAGTTTAAAATAAATAGATCATCTCAGGCACACAGCTTGAGCTGTGAACACTGCAGTCCAACCCAACTGGTGTCAAAACATTTCTTTGCAAGGGGCAGCCAATAACTTTTGCCCTAAAGCAGGAGTGGGGGAACTCCAGGCCTCGAGGGCTGGTGTCCTGCAGGTTTTAGATGTGTCCTTGATCCAACACCGTTGATTTAAATGGCTAAATTGCCTCCTCAACATGTCTTGAAGTTCTCCAGAGGCCTGGTAATGAACTAATCATTTGATTCAGGTGTGTTGACCCAGGGTGAGATCTAAAACCTGCAGGACACCGGCCCTCGAGGCCTGGAGTTCCCCACCCTGTCCTAAAGGGAGAGGAGCTGAAACACCAAGCTTCAGTATAAATAAAGATGAATGAATAATAAATTACATTTTATATAAGTCACTCATAGCTACTTGTATATAGATATAAATATGAAACTGAGAATTTAAGCCCAGTTTTAGCTGAGATGATTCCTTTTAAATCCACTAAAGCTGTCGCTATCACAGGAAGTGATGATTCAGAAATGTTCCTCGTAACTGTTCCCCGATCAGCCGCAAATGCCTCCTATCACATAAAGCTGGTGAGGGTTTGAGACACACCCCTTTCTGGCTGTTGAACTCATCCAAATGCACATAGCTCAGGGATGCCAAGCCAAAGATGGCTTTTTACATACTGAGCTCTTCCTCTTTTTACTAGCCCACATTCTGATGGTGTCAGACTCCTCCTGTGCTATGCTGACATGGCCTCAGCCACAGACCCCCTCACGCCACAGCTGTTTGTGGTTACAGGGTGTGTCAGGGGTCCGCCGGCTGCATTCAGATCAGTATTTGCATGTTGTGCGTTATGACTGACTGCTGTAACATTACAGGGCGTGGATGCTTACTGATACTGATAATAACATAAGGGACAGCACAGAAGAAACCGTGCTGTTAGATTAGTTTTCTCTATCTGCTTTTGTTTGTCTTGTAAAGCATAAAATCATGAAGTTATTACAGGATGTTATCAGATTTGTGTATCAGCCCAGTCGAATGTTTTTACAGTTAAAATATTTTCATTGTCTTCTACATGCAGCTTTGGTTTAGAGATTAAATAGAAATATGTGTAATTCAATTTGAGGTGGTTATATGAGACTGAATTAGAATAACTTTAATAACTAAATAATACAGTAAGATTAAAGGAGTATGTTTAAGTTCAGTGTAGCTAGAATAGTTTGGAAGAGAATATTCAAGGAGTTCAAAGTAATCACGGGAGTAGATTAAAGATCAGTGCCTGAGATATTTAAAGTGTAGCTGAAGTGAAGGTCTGAGACGAGCGTGATGTCAAAGGCAAAAGTTGCATTTGTGATTTCAGCCTGTGTAGTTGACAGAGTGCTTGCTCTTTCACACAGCCTGGAAATAGCTGCCTCTAAGGGTGTCAGTTTAGACAGAGGTGACTAATAAAGCAGAGAGGGCGACTTTGAGGTTATTTTTCCTGCAGTTGGCAGTGATGAGATCCCAGCTTCTCTCACCTAATGTATACTCTACTGATTTATCCCGGTCAGATCAGGAGATTACCGCGAGCAAATACTTTTAAAGTGTTGGTAACTTCATCAACTTGACCTGCAGCTGCAATCTTTAGAGAACCGTTTATGCTTTAGCGGTGTTAATGTTGACCAGATGAAGGCTAATATTAGCTCTCAGATCCAGTTTCCATCTGAATCAAAGATGAAGGTGTAATGAATGAGGCAGATGGAGATGCTCAAAAAGAAAACGGCTGTTAATGAGTAAATAACGTCTGTCGTGAAGTTGCAACATTTCTTTACTATGAATAACGTTAAAGCAACAAGTGGATGACTTAATAGATGACTGTGAGTCAGCTGTCATCTTCTCCTCCTTCATGCGTGTTTGTTTTCCTCTCTTTTAAATCTGATCTCTGCGTCCTTTTGCTTCTCTTCTCTTCTTTCTCTCCAGCTGTTCATCCTGGCTTTTTTGCTACTGGTTATTAATTGCACTGTAATGAAATGAGAGGCTTTCAGCTGGCTACTAGCTGGCACTCTGAAGTCTCCGAGTATTCATGTTGCAGAAATCCTCTTTAAGCATGACCAGAGTTAATGGTTTCTCTGGGCACGGATTTACGCTTTTTACAAAGTCATTTTTAGGAAAAAGCGACTCCCTCCTCCTCTCTCGTCTCTTTTAGTTCTTTGATGTGAAACAGTTTTTCTTGCCAGATGGACTCACACTGACCCTTTTTGTTAATTTTTAATTTTTTGGCATTTTTATAAGTCTGTTGCTAAAATGTGTCACTTTGTTCCTTAACGAGAGGAACACTGTAGGAAACCGTATCTGCAAAAATCCTTTTGGTCCATTTATTTGATCCTCCTAACCAGCAAGATGGTTAATAATAACACTGTGTACACCCTAAGGACATCCATTATGTTTGACGTTTGCATGAGCTGTAGGTGTGATAGGAAAAATAATCCGGTGTTGGATGGACACGGGTGAGTCACTACCTCAGAGGCTGGACACACCTGCCAATCAAACACCATTAATCATTTTAAAGCCTTGATATCCTCCTCTAGATAACGGGACGTCCTGGTTTTGTCGGATAAAGCATGACTCAATGAACACTGAACTTAAATGATTAAAAATGTAAATTATCGGGAGTTTCAGGTCAGAGTGTATGTGTGGCTTGATCTTGACTTGTAAACACTGGTGTTGGGGTGCTGATATCACAGAAGAGTCACGGGGACAAGAGGACTCAGAGGCACCAAACTGAAGACAGAGCAGACGATGAGAATTACAAAACGCGATGTGAAATAGGAAAAAGATAACCTGAGACCTGAAGAAATTGCCAGTGTATAGATTCCCACTATTAAGCACTTCCCTCATTAGAAGGAAAGAAGCCTTTGAAACACAGCATTTCTTAAGGAGACTTCTTTTTCTCCTAATGAAGCTTCCACTAAAAAAAGCCTGAAATGTGTTTTCCCCCAAAGCATGGCCTCTCATAACACAACATAAAAGTGCAGAGTGATTCCCCCTGATGCTCATTTTTTGCTGACTGTGTTTCTTTGAAGACTTAAAAACATGAATGTATGAATATTTAATAAAATGTGCTCTCTGTGTGGGAACTCCTGCTGACAGGGGAGTCTACCGAGGCAGCGTCACTGAAGTTTAATCTTTCAGCTTATTGGACTCGTGGACTCCATTCAAATCGCACCTGTCTCTCTCTGACTCTCACAGTCATCCACTCGCCCACCGCACACTGGCCTTCTGTTATCACTCTGTTAGACGCACACAAACGCACAGTCGGCTGTAAACTACAGCCTCTGCTCATTGTGGTGTGGCCAAAAGCTGATATATGATAGAGGTGAATGCACAGAGTAAGAAATGAACCAAACTAATTTCTCAGCGTTTTAAATTAACTGCCAGTCAATAAGTGAGAGAATGTGAGACTGTAGGGTTATCGTGCATTACAGTCATGTGACACACACAGACCTGCGGTATAGAGATGTGATCCAGTGTGCACATCGACGTAACTTTGTGCTGAACATTTGGGGGGGGGGGGGGTCCAAGATCTGTCTGAATAAATAAATCTGGGTAAATTCCCAGATGATTAACCATGCAACTATTTGCATGGTTAATCATGCAACCCGTGCAGCCACAACCCCCCCTAACCCCCCTGGAAATTACGCCCCTGAGTGTGCATGAGGTACAACTTTATCTCTGAGTTTTTTAAACAACCGTGTAATTTAATGTGAAGTTGGAGACAAACTGTGGATCTCAGATATTTGTTTGACTATTTATCAGAGCTGAAAATTTCCATATGTCATAATCTAAAGATAAAATCTCTTTTTTTTTTAACTGTGGCCAACTTTGAGCATCAGTATCATGGATTACATTGTAGCTTCAGTAGTAATAAAATACCTGTGATGTTAAGAATACCCTGGATGTTTGATAATATTTTGATAACACTACAGACCTGCGTTCATTTTGCAAAAACCTTTAAAAGTCATAGCTCCACATGGGATAGGTGGCTGGTTTAAAAACAAATGACAGCATCTAAATTGTGTCCTTTTTATCTAAATTTTGACACCAGGTTTGTTTTCCAGCTCTGATTCTTTGTGTGTCTGCATGTTTTCCTCATATAGTCATTGAGTTTTTCTGCTGTTAATATGTCCAAGTATCAGTTACCCGTGCAAACAATTCGAACCATATGAACATCAGTGTGAATATAATTTATTATTATTGACACACGTGGGAGATTTTCTTTCTGCAGTCTTTAAGGAGGTCACAGCTCAATAATGATACCAACACTGAAGAAAATGATCAGAAAACTACATGACATTTGTCACGGTGGCTTTGTGTGTGTGTGTGTGTGTGTGTGTGTGTGTGTGTGTGTGTGTTTAATGTTATTGTGGGGCTCTGATTTGTCTCCCTCCAAAGTAAAAGTCTGTTTCTTTGTTTCCTCTGGAGCCTTGGTCTCATTTGTCTCTTTCTGTCACAGAGCAGTATGTTTTGCTTTCTCTCATCTCTCTAACATCATTACTTTCTCCCTGCCATTCCTTTTCCCAGCCACTCAATCTACCCACTCATTCTCTGTCTCTCATGCACATTATTAACTCCATTTCAACTTTTCGCCCCCTTTCTCTTCTCTCTCCAGCCCTCAATTGATATTCAGACCTGTGGTTTTATTTTAGAACCACCTCTTCTTTCATTCCCACCTCTGGTCTGCTTGTCTGCACAGCTGCATCACTCAGAGCTTTCATTGCAACGATGCACTATTATTATTTGCATTTACAAGAATTCTAAAGTAAGCTGTCAGTTTGTGAAGTAAAGCTCAGCAGCGGCTTGATTACCTTGGTGTAACTGATTGTTCCTGCCTGTTTGTGAGTCAGTGTGCTGCTCTCTACTTTATCTGTTCAGCCGTTGTAGCTTGTCCCATATATTATGAGAAGCGTGGTCTGCTTAAAAAAAACAACCACTAAATGATTTTGCAGGGAGCTGAACAGATGTAGCTTTTAACGAGACATCTAGTGTATCATGCTTTCTTTGAATCTTCATCTCTAAAGACCACGTTAAAGAGAAATGACAATGAACATACACTGTCTGTAGCCTGCAGCCCCTGTCATGCTGTACTTGTAATGTAATGGTTTGTCGGTGGGCTTGTTGAGGCCTGTGTGTTTGGGTTCTCATGTGTTTTAGTGCCAGCCCCTCCCTGACAGTCATTGTGTGCACGTCAACATATGCACACTTAATTATTTGTAGATGTGCAAACACTGAAATGCGTTTGTGTGACTCAGGAATTACATGCAGCGTTTTGTGTAGTTTCATAGATTGTGTAGGTAACATGTACAACAAGAAGTGAACTGTGGATGTTCATTTGTTTATATGCATATATGCAAAATGCACATATCTACTTCACAGGCTCTACTTGGATAAATTTGAGATTTTGAGTGTTGATTCCTGCTTAAAAATTTAGAAAACGTCAGTTTTCAGTGAGAGTAAGAAGGTTTGTTACGCCTGTGGAGGCCAGAGCGTTTTACCTACTTATAGAAACAAAGGCTCTGAGTTTTTTATGGACATTCACAGAGACGTAAGGGGATTTTATGTTGGAGCTATAATCACAGCCCTGCTTTCTTCCTGTGTGACCTCTCCTTTCTATTGTGTCAGCTTATCTCTGTGTTTACCTCCCTCGTGACTGTATGTGTGTCTGCACTCTGTTTGGGACCTCGTCCACTTTATTTTTTATATCTTTTTTCTTTTTTCTGCATTGTTTTTCATTTCTGCCTCCAAGCCTTTTATTCCTTTGTTTGTCATCTGTTTCTCTTAATTTTTTGCCCTTTCTTTCTCTCTCAGACCACCAAATAGGGAGCACAAGTCTGACATAACATGTGTTGCACTGCAGTGGAATAGTGGTGATTTTTGTGTAGCGAACCATGAGATCATGAATATTGCTGACATCCCGGCTCCTCTTTTAGCAGAGTTTCGTAACAGCTTTCTAACAGGACTCGGAGCACATTAGCACAGGCAGGATTTCCAGCTACAGGCACATAATAATCCTGAATTATTAGATTAAGTGTCTGTCATGAAAGTGAAAAGAAAAGGTGACTTAATCACAGGTGACTGTGCTTTTCTTTGGACAGAGAGGTTACACATGGTAAAACAAAGGCTGGGAATCACTTTCATCTGGCGTGAGATGACAAATCGGGTGATATGATTTGGAAGTGGAACAAATGAACAACACATACACACAGACACACACACTCAGTGTCAGTGAGAGAGTCGGTTTAGACATGAATGGACAAAAGGTTGCTTTCTAAATTGCCCCCAAATGATTAGAGGAGATTAAGAGAGTAGCATGGGAACCGCGCTGTGTGTAATGATGTTTATTTAATACGGCATGAAAAGAGTACTTAACCAGCAAATATTTCGACATTGAATAACCGTCTTCTCAGGAGTCTTTCTGCAGTCTTTTTTGCAAAGGAGCTCCCTTTGCCTGTCCTTTACAACTATGTATTTTCACCCTTCTCTAAAACCCCAGTCTCACTCCTGTGTGGGCTGTGGTAACTTTAGGTCAACTCAAGCCATGATGACAGGATCAGTGACTGTTATTACCCAAAACCGATTCAGCCATTTGGAAACACTGGCTATAATTTGATGAATATTTTACTTAAAGGTTCAACAACTTAATGATTTTCAAGTTCCGGTACCTGTGGATACCGGTAACCAATCCTCTGGCAGCTTCTGGTTGCTAGGGGAAAATGTGTATTCCTCAGCAGGTCTTATAATTTCATTTTTTTTAGTCAGTGGTAGGTTGCCGGGATCTTTTACTTTTTCCAGAGGTTAACTGGTCTGCGTTTCCAATTTGTCACACTTTGCATAGTTTCACAGCTGCTTAGCGAGTAGTTTGCGAGTGTTTCCAGACAAGTTGGTGCCTTTCACACACAATATGTGCAGCTGTAGCAACCAAAGCAGTTGCAAGGAGATTTCTGATGACCTTTTTTTTTTTTTTTTTTTTTTTTATTCACAGAAACTGGTGGTTGCCAACTGGTCTCTAGACTTGTGTGACTGTCTTAAATAATCTTGGTCTCAGTACCCACCTACATGCTCAAGTAGCCCAGCAGAGGAGTTCTGCCTCATTGAACACCGTGTTATTGTTTCCTGTAACCTTTAACTTTACTTTGAACCTTACTTTGATTAATCCTGCAGTCATTCATTAATTTATGAGATTATACATGAAATATATGGTCTGGGCTATTTTTGCCTGTGTAGACGTACATGTTGTTTTGTAGCTGTTTTCTGTTTCCTGTCAGTGCTCATTATTGTTCTTCCTGCAGTTCACTGGACTATCTCCGCTCGAGCTGACCTACATGTATCTGCAGATACAGACTTCCACTCTAAGGCCGCCTAATCTCATATCTCATCTTCCCCCATTTGGTTGAGAAGATGAGATATGTAGAAACTAAAAGCTTGGCCAACTCTATAGAAAATTATACATCCTTAGCTTCTGCCTAGTCTATTCTCTTACTCACTCTCGCATTTCTCCCTCAGTGAAGTTGAGTTTGTCCTTTTCTCTCTGGTGACAGAGCTAACCAGCTCTCTCTGCTCTGCGGCTTCCGATGAATGCCTCTTTGTTTCATAACTGCATCTCTGTACACTCTCAGCTATCAGAGGCTGCAGTTGTTTCACCTCCTCACCCTCTGACACATCACTCTGTCCACATCCATCCACTCAACGTGCCACCTTCTCTTATTTTCGCCTTTCCTTCTGCTTAATGACTTGTGGTCCTTTGTGTTTAATGAGGCCGTGCTTGGATTTAGACTCCACTTCCCCCGGAGAGGCAATTTGTGTTGATGCGAGGCACATCAAAAGATGTGAAATACTGATGTCTGTCTTCCTCCTGCATTTTCTCCTGTTTTGGACAAAAAGAGAGTGCAGAAATGTGGAGAGTGTAGAAATATGACAGAAAAGGAAAGAGCCAGAGGATCTGATGGAATCCAGCAATGTCAGCACGATTAAACTAATAACAACCTGACTTCAAGGGGTTTAGGCTTTTCTTCAGTGTGCTGAAGTACAGAAGCAAGAAGACTGTGGTCTTGTTATGAATTTGAATTACATTTGTCTTGCATGAAAACGGTTTAAGAAGCAGTATTTATTAATAATATTAGTAAAATTCTAAAATTCCTGAATTTTAGTCTACAAACTACCACAGTGCCAGCGATTCTACCACAGAATCAGCTAGCACCATTAATATTGTTGCATTGTTGTGGTGCTCTTTTACCTCCTGCACCGCTGTCTCCGTGCTGGCTGTGGCATATTTATTTCTGCTGTATTAGCATTTAGATTGTGTGTGTGTGTGTGCGCGCGTGCTGATGCTGCCCCATCAGCCAGCTGACAGAGGAGGCTGAACACAGTCTCTGATTAGTGCTGCGCGTGGTTTCACTTTAGCTGCTCAACCAGAAAGCGCTTGGCATTTTAGAGAATCTGTATCACACGCACACGCGCTCAATATCGAAGAAAGCGATACAAGATAACACAAACTCGCAAAAAACAATCAATTTGTGTTTAGATGCCGTGATTTCTTTTGTGTCTCGGCTCTTAGGTGGCCTTAGAGTGGAAGTCTAAAGCACAAAGAGGGTGAATACTAAACAGCATGGACCCATTTTGTGTTTAGAGTACAGCTAAAATGTTTATTTCTTCCTCAGTGTTGCTGCAAGCAATGCAGTGGTAAATAAAAACATTTTAACTCTGAACCCACTTCACTCATGCATGGAGTGGTTTAGATGGGGCAACAAGTAATATGAAGATGCTTGAGTTCATATTTATATGTAATATAAATATGAACTCAAGCAGGATATTAATCACTATGTTTTCCCACTAATCTGGATATTAGCCCTTCACTTTGCCTGTATTGAAATTAATGTAAACATTACTGCTGTAACTGTCACAGAATACTCTATCAGATCAAGTGTTGCTCTTTTCTAGAGCCGTCGACCACATCTGATCTCACAATGTGTGGAATTAGCTTAACATGTCATCACATGGCCAAAGATTTGAGTTTCTGCTCGCATGATGAAATTGAAGTTTCTGCGATGACGCTGAGAGCTCCAGAAAGTTGGTTAAGCAGACCTGAATTTGAACTCGTAATAGCAGCCGAGTCCTAAATCACTGAGGTGTTGACGGTAACTTTATACTTGCTCTGCATTTGTTTTGATCCTGACTCGTGTTTTATATATTGTACAATCTCGAGACTAACCAATCTGTTCTTGTCCTGTTTTCTCTTCCATGTCGCTGCTGTTCTTCCTGCTGACTTTCTCCAACAAAGGTAAATACATCAGATTCTTGTTTTTAATTTTTTGTTTTGTTTTTTGGCTGAGACCACTGGCTCTGTGGCCAAATGGTGATAAAAACCTGTTTCTTTTTTTTTCTTTTGGAACAAAAGCTCCTCAGCTGCTTTTGTTCTCTTCCCAGAGGTTCATCTTTTTATGTGCTAGCTTGAGGTTTTAAGTACATTTCTGTCGTCTTGAGTCTTGGAGAGGACACATTTGATGGGCTGAATTTGATGATTTAATGTGTGCTGTTTGTGTGCACTTGATTCAGTCAGATGTTTCCCAGTATACTTGTTGTTAGTTGTTAACACCTCTCAACAGGGTTGTAGTGTGCTATGCAGCCCCGGGCCCTTTAATCCAAAGTAACTGGTGGAGAAGGTGGAAAAAAAGACACCAGCAGCTAGCCCCTGTCCTGTTGCCATGGTTCCCAGTCACACCACCTCCTCGCCTGTCCCGGTGTGTGACGGTCTAAGGAGGAGTGTGTGTGAGTCGGTGTTTGTGTGCGTGTCCAGGCCGGCCTTTGATGATGCTGGCTGCTGTTGACGGGGTCATGTGAAAGAGGAGACTCTCAGGCGAGCGTTCAGGATCGCTGAGCAGTTTTCAGCATTTCTGTGTCAGGATTTCTAAACTTAAGAGTTGTTGAATAGAGCATGTTGGCTTTGAACCGCACCGCCTCGTGGTCCATGCGTGGTTTTGAGCTGCATGTGCGTGTGTGTTGTGGATGATGTTTTCATATGGCCTCCAGCTTTTGCATACATGAAGTGTTTATAGAAATAGTTTTCATATCTGTTCAAGAAAGAGCAGCACTGGGAAAACAAACAATACCATGTGAGTTTAAATACACCCAGAAATGCGTATACCCTCTAGTTTCACTAGTGCGTGGAGAAATTCATTCATGGAGAGAAATCTTCAGCCGTCACCTCTGTGCTTCTTGCTGCTTTGTATCTGAGGCCATCTCACATCCCGCTGAAACACACCCTCCATTTATCTGTTCTGATATTGATTTGTAAATGCAAAACAGAAATGCTATTGGCTGTCCTGACCTCAGCTATTAGAAGCCAGTGAGCTCTTTTTCTTTGTGTGTGTGCGTTTGTGTGTTTACTTGTAACCTTTCACACACTAAGAAGTTCGTTTGATGGTACAGTGTTTGTTGTGACTCTAACGGAGCTGGAGAGAGAAGGAGGAAGGTGAATTTAAAACGTGACAAGATCATTTCTAGTAATCTGACTTATGAGAAAGAACGCTCAGATTCCTGTCAGGCCTGACTTTTATAGAGCATTTCAGATCTATTCTAATGTCTTTATTTTGTACATGACCCCAAAGCAGTGAGCTCACACTTCGATGTAACAACAATAGAATTTATAGACAATAGAAAACATGAAACCTGCTTCCATTGCTGATGTAAGGTAAGACTAAACAACTTAACAGCCTCACCCAATGCAAACTTCACTTTGTTTATGCTCTAGAAAATGTAAAAATGAGAAAGTAAACACTAAATATAAATAGTTTAGCTAAAAATTGATTAAACTTTGGAGAGACACGCCTTTTAGAAGTGGGATGTGCATAAAAAATAGAGAACTGGTTAACAGTTGATCAACAAGATCCCTGTCTTTATTAACACCTACCAGGTCATAAAGTGTAAGGAATCACCAGTCAGATCTGTAAAAGTGCTGAAAAGTTTGGCGACTTCATGGACATTATGTTAATCAGTATGGTTCATTGAGTCGTTTTTTCATGGCAGACTGTTTCTGCGTAGCGTTAGCGGACTTTGTGGTTCAACAGTTCCTACTGGTTGAACATCATGGATTAGATATTGAATGTTAAGGCCTCTGCAGCTTTGAGCTTGTGAATTTTAGCAGTTGTCGATTTCCTTATCCAGGGCTTCCTGCAGTTATTAGAGCGCTTGTTTAAATACACTAATGTGAAGCGAGGTGTTTAATGGCACTGCCTTTGTTGCTCTGTTTGCACTTCTGGTGTTTATAAGTTCCGACGTGAAGGAAACCATTGAGAGGTGTTTGAAGGCCGGCTGATAGTTGTCATGACAGTAGACCTCATCGTGCCCACTCCGCCCTGCCTGAGTTTTAGTGCGTGTACATGTTATAAACCAGGTAAGTATTTACCATGTGGTGTTTAGCATTTCATGAGGTGGAATAAAAACGACAGGGGAGCACTGAGGGATAAAGATTATTCACATAGAAATATAATATTTGATCAGTCAGTCCTGGGCCATTAAAATATAGTTGTAAACAATGTTCAATTAATCACATGCGGTGGGGTTTTTGGGGCTTATGATAATTGTTTTTAATGGGCCGTCCTTTGGCTTCTCAAACTGGTGCTGAAAGGATTAATGGAGCTTTTGATTATCATGAAAGTTAAAATCATTCCTACTTAATCCCACGTATTTGTGGCTTCAGCCTTGGCCTGATTTTCGTTGTTCATTACCATTAGTCATTAGTTAGTTGTTAGTTAGTTTCTCCAAAGACTTAGAAGACTGGTTGTATCTCATGAAACTGTGACAATAGGCCAAAATATAAATTAAATACAGACTTGTGTGCTTTGATTATACTTAATGGGCCGCAGCTCCCTCCTGTTGGAGCTAAACTGACAGTTTTAGGGTGTTTTTTGAGGTGTTTTATTATGTTTTACACAAAGCCTCAAAGACTTGGTGCAACTAAACTAAAAGAAATAGGGGGAAAAAAGGACCAGAAAATATTTACCTTCATTTGTTTGGCTGTTATCCATCCACTCAAGTTAGAAAAAATGACGTCAGGCTAAATCATTTACCTCTAACTCTCACTTGCACCAACAGAGGTGTGTCTGAAGTCAGGAGAAAGATATGTATATGGTCACACAGCAAAATGTGAGATAGGAGCAAAGTGATTGTGGGTTTTTCAGTTTTCTACACAATGTTTGCCCCATGTCTGTCTGAACCCTCTGATCTCCGCTCGTACACTCGTGCCTCCAGTCGAGTGGGTTTAAAAGGTTAAAGAGGTTAAAAAACAGTCCACACAATCAACAACTGTGAGCATAAACCGAGGGTAAGAACTGAACCTGGGCCTACGCCACAGAGGTGGTCTGACTTTGACACACAGGAAGTGATTTTTCAGGTGGAAGGAACTTTGTCAACCACAGCATCCATCCATCTATCCAGTCATTTTCTTCTACTTATCCAGTTTAGGGTCGCAGGTGAGCTAGACCATCTCAGAGCTGTCATTGGGTGACGGGTGGAGGAAGTCATGGACAGGTCTTTAAGCTTTTTTTTTTTTTTTTTTTTTGTTATTCAATTCAATACAATTTTATTTATACAGTGCCAAATCACAACAACAGTCGCCTCAAGTTGCTTTGTATTTCAAGGTAGACCCTACAATAATACATACAGAGAAAAACCCAACCAACATATGACCCCCTATGAGCAATCACTTTGGCAACAGTGGGAAGGAAAAACTCCCTTTTAACAGGAAGAAACCTCCGGCAGAACCAGGCTCAGGGAGGGGCGGGGCCATCTGCCGCCACCGGTTGGGGTGAGAGAAGGAAGACGGGATAAAAGACATGCTGTGGAAGAAACACAGATTATTACTATACTATAGTAGTGTATATACTACATCCAATATACTAATAAGTTTTCACCTGAAACTGCTTTAGACTTGCGATGACTTCATTCTCCAAACTTGCATCAGTGAACAGTGACAGTTGGGCTTTGTGACAGATAATATGAGAGGCTAAATGTCAGCTAAAATTTCAGCGCAGGAACACACGCCTGAGAACAGAGAAAGTGACTGAGCGGTGAAATTAGACATAGGGTGAAAAGTGGGCGTGTGAGAGGCTTTTTCATGTCTGCTGCTCTGTTATCGGCTCCAGTTGGTTCACCCAGCACGGCAGTTACTGTACACACACATTGTGAAGCAGAATGAATGACACATGTGGTATTTCTTGAATAAACCTCACGGCCAACATACCATACTGCTGAGTAGGAAAAAAAGAGTACAGCTGAGCAGTGACTAATAAAACCACGCCTCCTTTTTTTTTTTTTTTTTTTTTTTTTTTATTTCCTTCTGTGACACACTCATATGCACTCACTACAGACGCACATGTCTCTAGCGCTGGCAGTGACATCACCCGCCTTGTGGTCAAAGTCCAGTTCCTCTATCCGGCTTAGAGCTGTTAACACACAGCCACACTCGCAGCTACCCTAACCACAGACGCACACACGCCAGACAGAAGACGTGTAGAAGAAGAAGAAAAGAAGCGAGTGGGAGATGAGGGATTATCTACGTGATTAAGGATGCCTCTCCTTTGACAAACTGGATCCTGCGT
Organism: Aulonocara stuartgranti; assembly: GCF_965226115.1. Classification (NCBI taxonomy): domain Eukaryota; kingdom Metazoa; phylum Chordata; class Actinopteri; order Cichliformes; family Cichlidae; genus Aulonocara; species Aulonocara stuartgranti. The sequence goes on from NC_138957.1 coordinate 30,324,161, forward strand.
GGCGAACAGCTCAGCTAAACTCTCCCCCTTCCTCCTCCTCCTCCTCCTCTTTTACTCATTTACTGTCGCCTTTTCATTCACCTTTTTTCACAAACTGACTTCTGTTAATTTCCTTGAGGTTTCTCGAACCCTTTCCCTCCCTTTTTGCTGCTTGTCACCAGTTTCCTTCACTTCCTTTTCACTTCTTCTAATCATTTCTCGCTTTTATCACTTCTTTACCTCCCTCTCTTTTCACCGCTTTTCTGGGAGGGAGGGATGAGCGCCACAGCTGCTTACAGGCAGTTCCTCCAGGATTTAGAGGAGAAAAGAGGTTGGTACCCCACCCCACCCTCACCTTCTTCCTTGTCACCTGTCCTTTTAAAGCATGTGATAATGATTAAAAAAAGAGAATGATTATACTTTACAGGGGCTGTCTTAGTGTTATAATGTTTTAATGAGAGCAGTTTCCTATCTCTTATCTTTTTGTGGGATTGGCACATATCAACAGAGTGACATGTTGCACGTGTGGGTCGCTCAACAGGGCTTTGAATCAACATAAACCAAAACTGTGGGTTGGGCTGCAGGTGTAATACCTGCTCCTCAGGGATCCTTATGCAATCAGAAACTGCACTGTGTTTTTTCAACCTTCGGCCTCACAGTAATGTTGAGATTTTACTTTTGTTCGGAGACTTCGTGCGGATTGAACACCCATTTGCTTTAAGGTATTACAGGGGGGGAAACAATCAGTGGTCGCCCAGATCGTGCTGGGTTTAAATCCTTCAGTTTGCTTCAGAGGAGCAGAGATGGAAAAAAAAATAAGCCATTGGTCTTTATTTACATTCATTTAAACCGTGCAGCACAACCATCTGCTGGTTTATTTTCTTGGGTCTTTTTGCTTCAACTTCATGCATTTATCTGTGCGTGTTTAGTTACTGCGTGGTGTCCAGATAAGCCGTGGGTCAGTGAAGGACAAATGGCTGCTTGCTTTCATATTGGCTAACAGCGCAGGTGTCTGCTATCACCCTGAATGCATTAACAGCACCCTGGGGGTCTCTAAGCTCTTAATTAGCTTCTGTGGCTAATTTTCTGTTGTTGCTAATTGTTTGTTATTGTTTCGTTGTTGCGTCAGGACATCTCTGCTTTTTGTCTTTCGCTGACACTCGAGCTCGGTGGGAGCAAAAGTCAGACGCCGAACGGAAAAGCCGGCCGTGGGATGGTTGGAAGTGTCAGGTGACGTGTGGGAGCAGGCAGGGATGCTTCGCTCCAGCAGCTGTTATCACACATAGCACAAAGCAAGCCTCGAGTTTCTGACCTGAGTCAAGTTCCTCTTGAAATATTTATTTTCTTTATACTTTGCATTTGGCTTTTTCATCACAGTTGGATTTTCTTTTACTACACTGGTGGAGATACTCGCGTCAGAGACTGGAGCTTAAACCTTTTCAGACTTTGTCTCCACTCGACCAAATACAGACGTCAGCTTTTCAAATCCAAACAATGTCTGAATAGTTTCACAACACCTGTTTTCCAACAACCTCTTCATCCCTATCTGCTCTTTGCCCACCTTCTTTTGGCATGCAAATGTGCTTTGTTTAAAGAGGAAAGGGGGCACTCGCTCGTTGGTCTGCGGTGAATTGTGGTGCAGTTTTTGAAGAACTATTTAAACCAATCCTGTAGTGCGAACCATGGACTGCTCACCTCCTCGACTGAAACCTTTTCTAAGTCTGACCCCACAGCTTTGTCTTTTTGTCTTTTCCCCGATAGCATTACAGCAGCCATGGCCACACCTGCTGCTCCTTGTGGTTCGGTGATATTAGGCGGCACAGTAGGCAGCCCCTCCCCAACGAAAACAGCTGCTCCGTCTGAGGTCTTACAGTGCTGCATGTCAGACTGGCTTACAATCTCCTTTAACCCCCTAAATTATAGTTGAGGTTAAACTCCTTAACCACTTTTAAAGCCAGTGGGGAAATGTAACCATCAGGAATGTAATTAATGCATCAAACACTGACAGGCATGAGAACAAACACATAATCATGTGCAAACACATTACGTCACAAGGATGTCGTGGAAGCCAAAAACCAAGTTAATCTATCTCGCCACTAAATTTTGAATGAATACAAAGATATTTGAGATTTTAGTGACGCATAGTTGTCACAAGGATAAACATAAATCTGTCTGAAAGTTGGTGTTACTCTCGAGAATACAGGTTTTTTTTTTTTTACTTTTCTTTGTGTGACCACTCATCGTGGAGCTGCAGCCCCTTTCTTTTCCCCTTTAACCTCAGTGACGGGGCCCAGGACAGTGTTTTCTCTAGTAGTAGTTCTTTGTTTCAGATCATGATTATCTGCCCATCACCTGTCACAGGAGAGCGCTGGTACAAATATCTCTGTGGCAGGGACGTTTGAGCTGTCTGAGTGTCTGCTCACAATTTGTTTAGGAAGGAGTAGCTGTCACTTTCTGCTCTCGCTCCTTCTGTCTGCTCACTGAGGTTATGTGACATGTGCTCCAGCCTCATGTTGGCCATGTTTATCTGCATGAGCTTCACTTTTCTTTTCTGTTTACCTTTGTTTCTGTGTCAGACCAAATTTGTGTCAATGTCCCCAGTGCTGACAGCAAGGTTATGTTTTCAAGTTTATGCACAAAGGTCCAAAGGTCTCCAATATACCTGATTGTCTTTTAGCTTTTAAAACGCTAATAAAAATCTGTTACTTTGGAACATTTGCAGCCTGCAACATTTGATCAAATTGTCAAAAAGCTTTTTGACCAATGCCTGACTGAAGCTCCTCACATTCACAAATCTGTTGATTTTATAATTATTTTGTAAATTTAGGAGTAGCTTGGTCTATAAAACATAAGGAAATGCTAGAAAGAGGATATTACATTTACTATACAGTACATCAAGTTAACTTAGAAGTCACTTAAATAATTAAGTTTAATAATTTCAGGCTTCAATAAAGAAGTTGTGTAACTTCTTTATTGATTCTTTGACTTTATGAATGGAAAAGTAACGCGAGCATGTGTGCGTGTGTGTGTGTGTGTGTGTGTGTGTGTGTGTGTGTGCATGTGTGTGTGTGTGACACTGAGTCACCCATTATTTTAGTGCATATTTATCCATTATCTGTGTTTCCTATGCGACTCTTGTTCTCCCCTTGCTGCTTTTAGCTGCTATATCTGAGTCACTGTTCCTCTTCATTCATCCGTTAAAACACAAACTCTTTCGGTTATTATGTAATTTTTGAAAAATGTGAAATACACTTTAGTTTAATTGTGTCTTATCAAAGAAAAAACAATAAACGTCCTTTTCTGTATTCCTCACCCTTCCCCTTTGTTGCTATTTGGAAACAAAAACATGGTCTGATTCGAGATAAATAGAAATGCTTATGCAGTGTTTCCTGTTAGTCAGATAATTTTGTTCAGGCATGTGGTTCACGTGGCTGAAGTGCTGCTGAGAAGGTTAGAGGGCGGTTTAACCACAGGAGGGGTAGCGCAGTAATGCACTTTTTTTTTTTTTTTTAACACTTTTGCCTCACAAGGTTCTGTTTTGAATTTCTAAATGCTTAAAGTGTGTCAAATAAAGTAACTATATAGTAGGTACATGCACTCTTTAAGTGATCAGTAAGACTTAAAAGCCCTGCCAGTCCATGTTCCAGGGTCAGAGGTCAAATGTCCTCCATATCACTTAGATATCTCAATAGGTTTTAACCTGCTTAGTTGTAGCTACAGTTTGCATAATGGTCAATGCATTGTATATTAGACCAGAGGTCCCCAATGCCTGGGCCACAGGGTACCAGTCCGTGAGTCGTTTGGTACTCAGCCACGAGAGTTTTAATCGTTAACTCGGTTTCTCTGGGTCTTTACCTGTGTGTTATGAATAAATTTTCTATATATTTCATGTACTTTATATTTGTTTAGTAGTTGTGTCTTATTTTGAAAGAAATATTTAGGTGTTACCATAGCGACCAGACAGCATTAAGGGGAAGAAAGGAGGATGTTGCTCTGAATGTTGACGGCCCATTTCAGGAGGACGCTGCTAATAAAGTTACACAATTACAAAGAGTGAATTCGCGTTTATTATTATATTTACAAAACACCACAGTTTTTGTCTTGGTCGTTACATTTTATTTTGTTGTATTTATCCACAACACCTAAAAGGCCGGTCCATGAAAATATTATCTGACATTAAACCGGTCGCTGGTGCAAAAAAGGTTGGGGACCGCTGTATTAGACGACACCTCTACACCACCTTTAAGCTAACACGCCAACAAACAGACGCGGGTACATTTGATGCTAAAGGCTGACAGTTTTAAGAGAAATGAGGTAACCTTACCGAATCTCAGGAACAGATTGCAGAACTGGGCATCAGATGATTTATCTTTCTGTGCATCATCATCATTCTGAATCACCATCAGAGATGCGGAACGATGGACGGGAAGCCTGGACTTTGGAAAGTCACTGGGGGAATGTAACTACAGCAAAGCATGTCTCAAAGTGTTTACTGTTGTAATTGGTCAGTAACAATCAGATAGTGAAACAGCACCAACAGTTTTGCTGCTTGTGCACATATCTATATGCAGATACGTGTTTATCGAGATTACAGTGGACCAAACCCTCGGCCAACATCACATTCACATACAGGTTGTCTTTGTTTCAGCAGCTCACACCCTGTTAAAAAGCAGCATGCTGGCCTGTGTGGCTCAGTTTATAATAATCCAGTCATATGAGTGGTTTTTAACTCTGTTTTAAACTCAACATTAGCTCCATTGTGTCTCTGCTGTCATGAGTTTTTATCTTTCGCCCTCAGTCATGTGTGGAAACTTAATTTTTTCCCCCCCTCCAAAGTAGATTAATTTGGATTAAAGGAATACATTTGTGGATTATAAATACCTTATTTGCTTTTTTCTTTGACTTGATGAAAAAACAAGTTGAGGTTTGAAAACATGTTTGTTTGTTTTTTTTCCCCAAAGGGAATCGTCTGATGTGATTACGTGAATGACATCAGACGCCAGTGGAGCGGTGCCATGCTGTGAAAATTACCTTAATGGGAGGGAGATGCTGGGGCATGTGTGTTTTTCAAAGGTGGAGACAAAGGTCAGGGCTGTTCAGACATGAGGTCGAAGAGTGTAAAGTGTTGGGTGTTTGGATCTGTGTTTGGTGGCCTCAAGAAAAGTACAGGGAGTAGATGAAGCTAATATACAACCCTCTCAAGTGTTTGTGTGTCTGAACAGCCCATTTAGCTTAAACCTCTTGTTCACAACATCCATAAAAGTAGCCCAAACCTGCCTGTTGCTTATTATTAATCCTCACAAAAAAACTGTACAATCACACAAATCTTACAATGCGAGAAACTGAACCAAAGAAATGTTTTTGCCTAGTAAATAAGTTACACAATTTACTGTCAGGCCTTTAATCAGCTTTGTGAGCTCTAGTTGGATGCGCTCCTACACACACACGGACACACCTCCCTCTCCACCTCCCCTGTGTGTACGTGTGCGTGTAAGCTGCATTTCCTGCGAGGCCGCTGCTGTCAATCTCAGATCAGCTGGATGTTTGAATGGAGACGGGAACGGGCCCGTTTCAGCATCCTCCTCCAAACCGCTGGTTAGTTTGGCTTGGATTTTTCAAGTTCCATCTCCATTACAGCATTTGTATTTATAAAGTCCCAAACGCCCCAAATAAAGACAGACAAAACACACTCTGCTCCAGCAGCTCTGTGGTCTGTGTGGATATTCAGCTGTCTTTCATCTGGAGGAATTTATGCAGGAAAAACATGAGGTTGACTTTAATGCTGAACTTAATATTATTATTTATTGTTTTTACCCAAGTCTGTGAAGGAAATTGCTGTGCGAGTAAAGCTTCAAAAATACCCTAATATAACTAAAATGATAAAAATATCAGTGAGTCAACGCTAAAATCATTCGGTGAGAAACGACTGCCTTTCTGGGAAGTGTTTGGTTATAATTAGTGGAGCCCTTGCCAAGACTAAGTGTCTTTAATCTTGCCATTTATATAATTTAGTAGATAAATAATTAGGTCCCACATTTGGCACATGCTCAGCTCAGTCTAAAAGATAATTGAATTCACTGACCTTCTCTTTAAGAGATCTCAACCACAAAACCACAGATTTTATTACACTGAAGAAAAGCTGAAAACATTGTTGCCTGAAGCTGTTTTTGTTTTTTCCCTGAATTCAAATGTCACAGTGCTCACATATGGCAGCTAAAGAAATCAAATCATATGACAATTAATGATTAATTTATACCTGTTTTGAGCAAATGCTTCAGATCAGCGTTGAAAGAACAAACTGTTACTGAGCGAGTCAATAGCTTAGCATTGTTTTGTGTCACAAGCAGACAAAGTCGCCCGACTGAACTTAAAAGCCTGTTGATCGGGTTACATAAACGTCTGGGGGCTGTTTCCATGTTAATATGAGACCGGCTAGACTGCCAGAATTAGCACAGGAAGACTTACTGTAGCAGCCGGGCTTTAAACACAGAACGCACGGGCTTGTGTGAAACGTTCAAACGTGGCGGTAAAGTCATTTCAAGACATGTCAGTAAAGCATTTTTGCAGGTAGCAGGCGTATTACTACACTTTCAGCATGGCGCTGATGTCAGTGGGACCAACTGGAGTCATGTTAAGCAGATTTCAGTAAAAATGGCCAGAGCTGCCATTAAAGTGGTGTCGGACTTACCTGATCGTTATTTAGGATTTTATTTTGGCATTAAAGCATTGTGACAGATTGAACGATTAAAAATCAGTGTTGTACAAGAAGCAGTTGATGTATAAATATGTATTTAATCATCCAGGAATATCCATTTAACAGCAGCATATTGTGTCCTTGATGTGTTGTCCTTTTACAAACGAAGACCGGACCATAAAATATCTAAATGAATCTGCCTGTAGCCACTGGTGCTAATAATAGCTTTTTATTGAGTTTTTCCTTTTCCTTTTTTTTATGGCAGCAGAATGAGGAAAGAGAGAAACCATGATGTGTGGTTTATCTGCCTGTGTGTGAAGCAGAGACGGATACGCCAAAGAGATGAGATTACTCAAATCCTCTCAGCTCCAGCCAAATTTTTAAATTGGACCCTAATAAAAGGTTTTTGACCCCAGTCATCACGACTCTGGATGCTTTCAGATCCCGATTATGTAGTTTTGTGCCAAAAATCAAGGTTAGATTGAAAATAAAAATGTATTGTCTGTACAACACAATTTCAGAGTGCTGTATGTGAAGGTGCTTTGAGTTAAAGCACAATTAAATGGACACTATGAAAGCAAAGATGTAACAAAAACAGAAAGCTGCTAAAAACTCTTATTCACCTAAATGTGCTCGATCAGTTCCTTTTTTTAAAATGTTTGTTATAAATAACGGCACTTTTTGCAGTCATGAGACGTCTTTAAAATGTCACAGACAGCTGACGTGTCTCTGCTGGCGTATGACAGAGCATGAATGTACTGTAGTTTTTGGGTGGATAGTGACAGCTCCCAGAATCATCCCAGGAGCTGGTGCAGAGGCTTCAGCAGGGTGAATCCTTATCTGCGTCTCCTATTTTTATTCATTTATTTTTTTCTTTAGTGTTTGATCGTCACCCTGCTGCCCGGTGTCACATTGACACTCATACATGTCTCCAGTAGCAGCCACCCAGATGTACTCAGTGTGATAAGCGCTCTTAGCATTTATCAGCATCAACCGAGATGGGTGCGGCTCCACTGTTGCCTCTCGGAGCTTCAGTGTTTGCTTCCAGGCATGTGAACTGGTCCGTTAGTGTGACACCAGCTCCTAACCAGCCTTCCAAGCCCCTGACTGTGGCCGGTGAGGCTGTAGCGCCCTCCATTGGATGGATTTTTTGACCAGTCGTCGAGTTTTTTGGGGTCAGGGGAAACTAAACCTCCAGTCACTTGTTAATCAGACAATTAGCTTCTTTAAAATTTGCTTTGAGAGATGTTGGAATCGTTTTAATGCATCCACACGTGGCCGTTGACCATTTTGTTAACACTTTATCACCACCTCTCTCTGCGCCGTCCTTTTGCAGCCTCGACTTTCTAACCGCAGCCCTCTGCCTGCTCTGACAGGGCTGTAATCACATAGGATAACACACAGTTAGTTCATGTAATTACTGTGTGTGTGTGAGAGGTGATGTGTGCTGGCTGACACTGTCTGTGTGGGCGAGGGAACAAGGCGGTAAAAAGGGAGAGGAGGAGCAGTGGGAGGAGATGGATGGAGGGAGATAAAGAGAATATTGAGGGAGAGAAGTGTGTTTTTGGAAAAGTGAAAGGTGAAATGTCAAAGAAGCACTACTTGTTTTCCCAGCACTGCAGGGATGCTAGTAGATCTTTTATTAATATTCACCTTTCACGATTGGAGGCTATGTCTGTCTTTTGTACTGTATAAGACTGGCTGCAGGTCTTGGCTTCATATACAGGAGAAAGATGCATGCTGGTTGTGTGTTAAAGGCTTTTGAGTAAGTCAGTAACACAAAGATAAAAGCAGTCTGTTCTCAATTCATTTTCACCTAAATAATGACTATAAAAGCTTGATTAGTGTGAGAGAACAATGTTTGGTTCATCAAGCCCCCATCAACACTCCCTACTTCTCATTCAAGACTTGAAATGCTCCTCAGTCGAGCCCCGAAATGTCAAGGCACCACGGAGAATGGCTGGAAATGTCACAGAGCTTCACTGTGGCTCTGTCGAGTTTCAGCTTGTTTTCCACTGGTGCTGTTTGCTGGCCCTGCATTGTGCGTTTTGGGCCCGGTCTCGGGTTTTAAATTACTTTTGCCGAATCGGGCGGAAGGAATGAGATGATCTCGGCACCAGAATGGATGGATGTTTTATTAGCTCGCTGACCTGAAGTTAATCAGGTTTTTAAGCCACCAATTGTCTTCTGGTCATTAATTCCTCTTCCTTGGCTCAGCAAATGTTCCTCTGTTTGCTTGTGGGCAGTTAATTTGTTTAGATCCATTGAATTCGTTATTTTGTTTACCTGAACGTCTGGAGTTTGGTCTAATTCAATCTGGCTCGGCCGTTCACCGCAGGACTTTCACCATCAGCAGGCCCTGAATGCTAATGATTTATCAGCCTTAACCACAGCTGTATTGTAGTCTGTGATCCAGGCTCCCACATGAATGTTGAAGTGCAGTTATGGCTCAATGTTAATCCGGCATTCACATGCTTCGACCTGCGCGCCAGCACTTGGAGGTGTGTCTGTTACGTATGCTTGAATCTCATCAGCAGATGTGACACTTTGCAAACAAAGTTTAAAGTTTTCAATAAAGAAAAGATAAAGTCCCTCAAATGTCTAGACACTTCTTCGTGTTAATGATTTATGATCTGAGGAATAGGAAACGAGAGGTGGTTAAGCGCAGTTTTTATTTTTACGTTTGGATCCTGTCTCCAAAAACTCGATGAACGTCTAAGGATCCAAAATGTTTCCACTGTTTTAAATGGGCATTTCAGTAAGAACTAGACAGACTTGGAGTCTCTCTTTAAATCATTCAACACTCTGCTCCTTCAGCGTCACAGTCGTGCATTTTCTTTGTTTTGTTTTTTTAAAAGCATAATTTTTGACTCTAGGGCACTAAATCGCACTGCAGCTTATTTATGGCTCATAAATACTTACAGAACGATGATATTTGAATATATTCTGTGTCTCAAGTTATATCCAGTGCCCTGAGGAAGTCTTACTTGGCTCATTTGCCAACTCAGCTGTCAGAGTTTAATGCAAATTCTCTTAAACTGTCAGAATACGAAAATGTTTTGAAAACATTAAATGCAGTTTAATACTTCAAATAGTCTAATTCTAGCCAAGTATCTTATTTATAGATCCATTAGCATGTTCTGTTCCCATTGGATGTAGATGATTTCCCAGACAAAATGGCAAACTTTTTCCCTGAGCTGTGTTTTTGTCTCAGCTGTCTTAGAGGGGCAGATCGCTGTCTGTTCCTTGCTTCTGCTTCCTGTTTGCTTCCCGTTGCCCCCAGACTCGATCAGGGGCTACAAGCGCTACCTCAAAGAGCTCAGCTGGCTCCACTTCCTGGAGACAACAGACAGCGTGGGAAACCTGGTGTTATCTCTGTGTGATAGTGAGCCGGCTGCTCTCCGCTCTGTGATTTACACAGTTTGAGCGAAGCTCGGGAAGGTTGTGAGGATGCATTTCGACCTGCTTTGCTTTGCCCTCTGGTTCATTTCCGAGATAGAAATGGTTCTATTTAGAATTATTTTCCGAGCTTTTGAAGTTGGAGAAACGCGCTGTGGCGCTTCAAGGGCTGCGTCAACACTTGAAATGGGACACAGGGATTTGTTTCCTGTTTGTGTTTGGTCACAGAGAAAAGCGGGTAATCTCAGCAGAGTTTACTGTGTGCAGAGCGCTTGTGGTTGCATTTCTGCGGATGGAAGTAAAATATAATTGCTTTCTATTGTGCTCTCGATTATGCATATGATCTCATTAATTCCTCTTTCCGTCCTGTGTGTTCTTCACTCATTTCAGTCTTTAAGTTGAGCATTTTTGGCAGGTTCCTGACCTCAGCCCACTTTTTCTTCACACAGTCTCATCATGCTTCGATCTCTTTTATAAAGTGTTGTTTGTGTTTTATTGAAAGCCTTCAGTCCACGTTTTTCCACAGGCAATAAGAACAGACAGTTTTGGATTATCTGATTCATCTCCCCTCGACGTTCCAATAAAATAGCTTTTTTGCGTCAATCCATCCATTTTAATGATCGATTATTTGTTTGTCACGTTTTATTAATCTAACAGATTACAGATTAGACACCTCATAAACTGAAATAGCTGAACATTGCTTCAAATATTGTACTATGGAGGAATAACTCATGGTCTTATTAGAACCTGTGACTGACCAGTTTTCATGCAAATTCATTCAAAAATTGAGAGTACACAGCTGTTCTAAGCAAATATGAGAGAGTGTTACACAAAACCGTGATAATAGAACTCAAATTTGAATCGGCTACAGCTTCCCTTAAAATAGGAAGTTCACATCGACTTCATTTGTTTAGTTTTTAGCGTAGTGTTGACCTAAAGTCACATTCAACCCCCTCATCGCTGGACTCTATGCCAGTTTTCTTAAAATTGTTCAAATACTGTCTTTTGTCTCCTCTCTGTGGGAGCTCATTAAAAGAGGATTACTGTCTGTGCTTGTAAAAAGACTGAGCATTAACATACCTGACTCCTTAATGAACCTGTGCAATGCAAAGCAATTAAGGCTGCCATTGATCACTTTCTATGTTTTTGTGCTTGTCGGGCACAATTCACATTCCTGCTGTCTCCAAGATTCCCACTCAGGACCATTCATTTCCTGATCTGCCACCACATTAAAACCACCGCTATAATAGCTGGTGTAACCACAACACACATGATGTCATGTGGTGTCTTGGACCAGGATTTTGTAAGCGGGTCCATTGGGTCGTGCAGTTTGGATCCTGTGTCGATCAGGTTTTTTGACACCACATATTATTAATCGTCGACTGGATTCTGAGGTTGGAGGCTGGGCTAACTTACTCTTTCTTTGGATACCTTAACCCAGTGTGCTATAAGACAAGTCAGGGTGGGCTGAGGTTTAGTGTCAATCAAAGAGTATTGTTTTAATTGCTCAAAAGTAATTTGTTTAATTTGAAACCTCAAGAAAAAGAGGAATATTTGTACACTTTTGAGTAGGGTAACATTTGTGAGAACATAAAACCGATCACTTTTTTGCAGATAAAATCAAACAAAGATGGGGAAAAATTGAGACATTACTGTGAGAGCCACTGCTTTGATTCTTCAGCTGAAGTGGGGATGTTAACGGCCTTCAGCCTGTGTGCATCATTTGTTGGAGGGGATTAAACTGAAGTGAACATCATGCCAAGAAAGCTAAAGAGGCACTTAAAAACTTTAAGCATCCCTTCTGAGAGAAACACTGTGTACTAGAAAGCACTGGATCTGAACCAGAGGGAGTAAGAACATTTATTGGGTCGTGTGTCGAATAATTGGATGGGGGCAAGTTATGGTTGTGGAGCTTTTTGCAAAGTAAAAACGTGTAGCTGTCATGCTCCAAAGTGTCTACAACATTGATGTATTTCAAGGTAATATCAGAAAGAAAAACACTAAGGTATTCGTGAGCAGTTTTCATGTAATTATCATTGGAGGATAAACTGTTGCCACAGTGGTTGTGCTTGGTGCTACTGGTTTGGGTAGGTGCTTCGTGTCAAACTGACACGTTTCCATGTGGAAGGTTGTATTGTACTTGGAAAATCAGTGGTGATGGAATTACTCCGTGTTGGCTGTTGTTGGTTTTAATGGTGTCCGTTTGGTGTAGGTGTTTGTGTGTGGTGATCTTTGCAGAAAGGAGCTTCGGTTTGTCTCTGATGTGCGAGCACTCCTCCTCCCCTCCCCTCGTGTTCGATGGTCAGCCTAGGTGGTCTTTGGCTTTACGTCAGTGAGATTAACACTCACGCACACAAACACAATAATCCACTGTCTCTCGATTGCGCTCTCTCTCACACTCGTAAGCCTATCTTGCCGAATGCTACAGTGACACAGCCTGAATTCGGCGTGCACACACACCTGCCTGTGTGCAACACACACGTGAAATCAGAGCCATAAAACAGAAGTGAAAGTCTTCCGTGAGTGAGAGGGATTTGTGTTTAGCTTTCCAGGCTACTTGATTCATTTAACAAGCTGCATTCAAGACAGTTTTACTACCGAAACCATTAGGAAGTCAAACTGAACCAAACGAGCACCAGCTGATAAAAATGCAGCTTTTAGTGGAAGGCCGTACACTTAGTGAGTCTCTTCTTATTTATTATATTTTGAACAATAAGGAGGCCATGGTCATCATTTTTATATGTCTAATTTTTGCTCACATAAATATTTTATCCTGCTTTATGTCAAATAGAAAGTATATTAGAAATTGAAGGTGACTCCTGAGTCTGTGCTGTGTTAATGTTTCATCCTAACATATTGGATTAAATAACTAATTGGGGAAGAAAAGAACATTTTTAAAGAGTGACTGGGCGTAAACGTTGACGTCCTGGTGGCGTGGACGCCGCAGATGCCTTTGACAGTCTGATAATTACAGCTATTTCAGGAGGTCAGGTCAAGTGCCTGAATGAAAGGCCAGAGGATGGGATAGGGTGGAGGAAGGGTCCTAATTGAGAGGTGTCCATGGCGACGGGAACAGCTGGGGTTAAAGGCCCGGTTACCGTGGTTATGTGGTAGGGTCCCCTGTATTTGTGTACACTCTTCACATTCTTTGCCCCTGGCCCTGTCATCGCCTCACCTTTTGTCTTTCTCGCTCTGCCCCGTCTTTTCCCATCAGCTGACCTCATCATCAAAGTGTTTTTCTTCTTCAGCTTCATCTCTCTCACGGTTCCTTCATAGATGTCTCACTCTTTCCTCTCGGCTCTCGCAAACACACCTGCCCTTGCTCCTGCTTTAGTCTCTCGTTGTTTCTCGGCTCTGAACCTGTTTGGATAAAGGAGGAGCCAACGTTGCACCGGTCTGGTGCTTGTTGCTAACTGTTGTTAGCAGTCTGTGGCTTTGTCACTCGGTCCACTTGACCCAAAATGTTTTCATTAGACCAAAGCAATGCTGGTACTGGTACAGAACCAGTTATATGCCAGTGCCTTTGGAGAAACAGCCCACATATTTTTCATGTTTCAGAACCAATTATTACATAATGCTGTTATGAGAAGTTGAGGTAACGTCCATGGGAAGAAAACTGGGGCAGACGGATCCGTGGGATCCCAAATATTGCTTAGCCCCTCCCATAGCCATGAAAGTCGGTCTCCATGGATCAGAAATTATTGATTGTGCACGGGTATTGTCCTAGTATGAAAGGGGTATTAGGCGTCCATGGCTCCAAGGACTTTGGTGATCAACTAACTTTTCACGTAGCGCCATCAGGTCATCTTTTCAGTCCCTATTTAGACAGTTTTCAGACACAGGTCTGTTTCCTTGTACTGTTCCTGATTTTCTGAACATGCATTTAATAATAACTGCGTTTCATACCAAGCTTTTTTAATTAATAGATTACTGGTACAAAGTAGTTCTATTAAAGTTTTTGCACTTTTTCGTCGTGCAGCAGTGCAAAATGGAAAAACTGACTGCATAGTGAAAGGTGAGTGATGTGGATGTGAGTACGTGGACAGCTTGACATTGACTTTCCCATCAGCCTCAGCTCCACAGCACAGTAAATGATAAACAGAGTACATGATAAAAATCAATAGCTTTAACGTTATGTGCGTTTGGCTTAAAGCTCTTTAGCATTAATAGTGCCTCACTGGGCTGCTAACACACTATATTCTTTTATGTCCAGTTACAAATTAAAACCTAATAACATAACAGTAAGGAAACATGTTTCAGCTTCTGGAAATGATTCCGCTTTGAGTCATCTGCTGTTGTTGCTGTTTTTTTCCCCCCTTTTATTTCACTTTCACCTGTCTTCACTTTCCCATTTATCTCATGTTTGTTCCTCCTGGACTTTGATCTTTTATCTTTCCTTATCTTGTCCTCGTCATCCCATGCTCTTCTGCATAATCTTCCCACCCTATTCCTTTAGTGAACGCTGCTTACTCCATCTGTCTCCATTTAAAGTTTTTATTCCTCTTCCTCGTTCAACTCTTATTCTTTGTGTTTCTCTGTTTTCTTCTGCCCTTCCCTCTCCTGCTCATTAACCTGTGATTAACCAAGACCCTAAAACCAAATGATAAATGAAGCTTCTCTTTTCTTACAAAGTCATAAATCTACTGCTCTATATGCCCCCCTCCCTCCTTTCCCACCATCTATCCATGCAGGGCTGACAGCTCTGTTTCTCTGCTGTAGCTGTGAAGAACCATATTTAAGCAGCCATGTCAGAGCGATGGTTTGAAATGTTTACCTACAAACTGTGTGATAAGATTAGCTGGGTGATTTGCTTGCACTCATGTCAGCACATGCACACCCCATGATCCCTGGCCTATAATCTGAGGAGGGCTTTGACCCAGCATTTAATGATCCAGAGGTCAACATCACTGTTTTCATGGACCTCCTGAGCCTGAAGGGTGAGAATGAGGCGGCGTCAGAGTCGGGTCACGTAGGTCACGCAGGCTTCCTGCTTCCACCCGGGCTCAGTCAAGCTTCATTGCAATCCATCGATCATGTAACAAATTGCAATGTGTATTGCTGAACATGTGTATTCTATTCTGAGAGGCTCAACCTACTACAAGTCACTTTGCATAGTTTGATTTTGCCAAAGTGAAGATAACATGAACAGCATGCTCTGAAAATGCTACGTCCAGATGAACAGAATCAGTTTTTTGGAGATGGTTAGTAGTTACTGTAGCTACATTCATACATACATCAGTGGACGCCTTTCTGTGCCAAAGGTCTGATTTGTAAAGTGTGTGTGGCAGTGTGGGACTAACTGCTAATCTTGGATTGATACCAGTGTTTAAAAAATAATTTTGTCTGATTTCAATTCAGATTTTTATTTTTACCATGATAGATACAATAGAATAGGAGATCTCCTTTAAAAGAGGTCGGTTTTTCCCGTTGTTGAATGTAGGTAAATGAAATGAAGTCGTGTCTATGAAGCAACACAGTTACAAGTCAAAGATCTGGGTTTTAAATGTCTGTGTAAATGCTTTTAAAATAGCAAGTAGACATATTGAAGTTTATTTTAGACTCTGACAACATGATTTTTATGTTAAACTGAGCCAGCAGTTTCCTGGCTGAAGCTTCCTTTTTCATATAAGAGCAGTGTTGATTGTATCACCTGCTACTACCAAGAAAGAAGATTAGCATGTTTTCCTTTTCCTCTCACATGTGCTTCATGTTGCCTAAAGCTACTGTAGATGCATAGGTTAGCCTTTGTGACAGCAGGAAGGGGAACGTCATATTCATCAGTACTAGTTATCACTGTGGCCCGAGGACCTTTAGATTTCATATTTAAACCTGGATGTGCTTCTGACAGCCGGAGGTGCTTTCATCAGGCTCAGTGAATTTCTTACTGGCAGGAAAACTCAGTTCATGTTGATGTTGTCTCGCTCTTTGTGCCACTCATAGCTCAGCTAACTGCTTGTTAGTAGTTGCATCTGTATGTTGTGTTGATGTAGCTTCTTGTTATAAGCTTTGCATCCTATTGATATTAGTTATATGCTAAAAAAGATCTGCTGTGTGTGTCGGCGTGGCCCAAAGGGAGTAGAGCAGAGATGTTAATGTTCACATCCTTGTTCTTTTATATGCAGGGTGAAAGAGAGGACAGGGGTAATTGGGCTTTGTTTGCTGAAAAAAAAACTTTCACACGTGTGTATGTGTCTGTATTTCTGCGTGTGCAGGCCCAGAAACGTTTCCTGTTTTCTCAGCCATATAATTAAATTTTGCTATGCAGGAATTCCAGAAAAAGAGTTGTATGCTCTCCTGACATTTATTCAGACTCAGCAGCAAGGCTGCAGGGCTAATGACCCAGTTTGACTCCTTTAGTGTTTAAGCACAGTCGCCTGAAGAGTTTTTCCTCATTTTTCTCATATCATGAGATGGCCTCATATCTTAGAAAACCCCAGGTCACTTCCTGAAACACAGTAAGCTTTTTGGGAAATGTTCTAATAACAACCTGTGTTTAACCAACACAGATGAAAGCCTTTATCAGAGGAAGGGAGCTTCCGCGTGATTCCACCGGCTGAAGCTTTTAGCTGGGAAACTTTAGTTTTTCACCTCTTGCTGGTCTCCAGGTGGGTCAGCTTCCCGTCTGTCATCACTCGTTTTTCTCCTCCATCCCTGTGTTTTGTGTGCGTCCTCCTGTTAATCCATCCTTGTTGGTTCATCTGGGGAACCACCCTCGTCCTCTCCCCCCTCCTGTGTTATCCTTTACCTCTCTCCTGTACTTTAATCTCGTAATGGCATCTCGAGGTATCGCTGTCTGCGTCTCTCTCTCTCTCTCTCTGTCTGATGACTCCTGGCTCTGTTCCCGTCATCTTTGGAATGGGTGCAGCGATCCGCTTAGTTCTCATGTCAAAACGAAACTTACTTTCCAAGCACCGGGAGAGTTTGATGTGTTCATCTCGCACTAAGAGACGCTTGTATAGCCAGCACAGTAGACACAGTGCTCCCTGTCAAGCTGGATGTAAGAGTAAATTACTAATCATTAAAAATGCATTACCTCCATGCTTGTGAAATAAATACCAGTATATTACTTCACCAGTATGTGATTTGTAGATTGTGAGATGAACTAACTAAAACAAATTAAAAATGCAGTTTTACATGTTGTCTGATGTGTAAATAAATAAAACAGTCAGTCAAGATTCCTGTAACTCTTCCAACCTGGAAAGAATGATGTTAGATAAAATCTTTAGTAGCTCAAGGTTGAATACCAACAAAGAAACGTGTACTTCCTGTAAATGTTGCACATGATTTTTCTTTAATGCCTCTTTAAATAACCGTAATGTAGCATTAATGCTAAACTAATGCTTCTGAAGCTTTTGTGCGGAACAAAAGGTTCAGATGGGTTTGAACCCAGGGCACTCCTACTTTGACGTAACACTAACAACGTATGTGCAACATAGAAATGCATACCTGAATAAAAAGGCTTTTTGTTTTGTTTTTTACACAGAGATGAAGGTGGAAGTGAAACAAAGTTCTCTAGTTTATAAAGAGGACCGCAAAGAAACTTACCAGTGTTTCTAACCTGATGAAAATAGTACTGTAGTTAAAGGGGACCTATTGAGGTTTTCTTTATTTTCTGTCATAAATGTACGGTTACAGTGGGTGATGCTCCTGTTAAGCACAGTTAAAGTTTCAAATATTTAGGTCAGTAAATTCCCAGCAGTCAAAAGCTCAGATTTCAGACGGCTCTGAACACTCTTTGCTTCTTATGATTTCATAGAGAGGTGATATCATTAATCTCATGAATACAGCCCTGGATGTGAGCACAGACAGCACACGGCTCTGATGTTTAAACACTCCGACTGTGAGGGGCAGCCAATCAGAAGAAAGCTGGCTTAAAGGTAGACGAGTTAAAACCGCTAATTTCAGACAGCAAATGAACTGAAGAGTCACAGCATGAGCATCAGATAACTGGTCTGTCTATGAAGTCTCAATCAACTCTAGTGAACTTCATGTTCACTTCTCTAAGTTTAAGTCTTCAGGAAGAACTGAAGTTCACTGTTTTACGTATGTGGCTAAACTTTGTTTTCAGCTGAATAAGATGTTTGAGAATAAATGCTGAAACACTGGGAACGAGTGGAGCTGTGCTGCTCTGTAACTGGACCCAGTCTGCCCCCTAACTGCAGGGTTCAGTGCTGCAGAGGGAAGCAGCGTCCCTCTGAGGTCATCTCGAAGTTTGGCTCTATGTCAACATAGCTCCAACTTTGCCTGCAGGCCATACATCATCTGTTTGTCATTGCAGTGCAAACAGAATTACAGCTTAATCACTCTTCAGGATCACAGGGACAATTTTACTGTGTGATTTAGTGACACGAGAAAGTCCGGTGCCTCTGCAGAGCACGCTGCTGGTGGAAATATATTTCATCAAAACATGTACAAGTGTTTTCTTCCTCTCGTCAGTATCCACCTCCTGAGTCTGAATCCTCGTGGTATTTTTGTCTGAATCGTCAGCCTCAGACTGGCAGGTCGGGACTGTGGCTGCCGGCTCAGTTTCCAGACGGGAAGAGTTTCTGCGGCATGTTGCCAGTAGAGATGTCAGAGGTCACGCAGCTGCCGGGGAACAGTGTGGGAGGCTGACAGTCAGTTGTGATGTTATCATGGTCACACAACATGCAGCTGTGCAATGACTGGACTCTGAAAATAGCTGCTTTATTCAGATATAAAAGAAATAGTTTACAGCAGCTCTTTCCGAACAGTTTCTCTTCACTGTTATCTTTTTATAAAGATAACAGAGGCATTGGGCTCATAAGGGAGGACAGTTTCCATTTTTCATCTTTTATATAGCTAATTCTCAACACAAAACTATTACATTTTGGTTTAGCACTGTTTGATAGGGGATGCTTGCACAAGTAGAAGCTGGTTTAGATGCAGAGGTAATTGAGTTCATTCTGGCACATGGGATTTGGATTCAGAAGGACTAAAAGGAGCCAGAGAGGAGGAGGAGGAGGAAGGGGGAGATGGGAAGTTTTTGTCACCATGAAATCTGGACATGAAAGTCCAAGGCTAGAGGATTCATCACTGTGATGTGATCGTCATTTTCCTCATCCTGCTCCCTGCTGCTCATCCTCCCCTCTGCCCTCTGTGTTTCCTCCTGCAGTTGGCATTGGCTCTCAAACAGCTGGGATGCTGCACTTCGTTGTTAAATATTGCCAAAACACTATCTTAGTAATTCATCCCTGCTATTGCTACCATAAACCAGCTATCATAAAATGAAGGTTTTTACGGTGGCCATATGTGATAGAAATGTCCTTTTGTTTTTTTAGGGTAAGTTTATTATTAAATATATGTGTAAGTATACCTCTATATGTGTAAGCAACAGCTTAAACTGCTCTCAATGCCCTGTTTCTGAGATGTTTTGCCACTTTAGGCGCTGTATGATCTCATGGCATGCAGATATCTTTATATGGTCACCTGAGGCACTCGGCTCTGTTTGTTAACACAGACGCTCTGCTGTTCAAGCCTCTGTTTGTGAGGGGCAGCCAATCAGAGCATAAAACACTACAAAAGACAAATTTAGCCAATGACATGACAAAATAACTTCGTAGTTTATTCACTATGACCTGAAACCAGCAGTTGAGCTCATAAATCCATCAGGACAGTGTTTACAGTGCAAGGGAGTCTTCCCATAGGCTTTGATATATGTAGATTTTTTTAATCGCCCTCTGCTGGCCGTTAGAAATATTACTAGATTAAGGCCTGGGAGTGTGTTTCACTTCACTGAGGTCCTGCACAAAATAAATAAGGCTTATATTGCAAAGAGGCTTTAATGGAGTCTAAGAGTAAAATATATTGAACTATAAATGTGCATAATAGATCCACTTTGATGGTGAAATATAGGAACAAATTATGGTTATGGCTTATGGTCATTTACTGCAGCCACTTGTGCAGCAATGCACCTGCGATTGCACATGCTCTTAGGTGTGCTCGGCCTGCAGGGTATTTGCATATGCAGATGCAGTTTATGGCTCGGCCTCTGTGTGTGTGTGTGTGTGTGTGTGTGTGTGTGTGTGTGTGTGTGTCTCTTTGTGGGAGTGAGGAGAGAAATTTGTTTGTGGAGTATTATCATGTGCTGGCCCAAGGCAGTAATAGGTGCGCACAAAGGTACGGCATATTTCTGGGAGATGTGGAGCGTGTGTGCCCGCGTACTTCTGTGTGTCAGGGTGACCTTGGTACTGACTGCAAGGATTGAGTTTTACTGGGGGAGGGAGAGACGGGAAGACGTGACAGGCTGTTGCGAGCATCGTATAGACCTGTCACGTAAAGGGAGATATTTACATTATTTAATTGTTTGTGTCATTTGAGGGTTTTCTGAGTTTCTGGAGGGATTTAATTATGCTAATATAGTCAGCAGTGAAACTGACGGTCACAAAAGGCTTTCTGTGTGTGTGTGTGTGTGTGTGTGTGTGTGTGTGTGTGTGTGTGTGTGTGTCTCAGTGACTGTGAGATTTCTCCCTCTGATATCAGAAAGAAAAGAGTCTTTCACTCTCCGGCACAGAGCCTTGTAATAACACTGTAGCTTTCCTCCATCTCTCCTCTCAATGCTTCCTGTACTCTTCCATCTTTATCCCTCCATCTTTCTTCTTCTCCTGTTTCCTGCTTATACTGTAGTCTCACATCATCCCCGGGTTTTGTTGTAAATCTTCCATTTGTAAAACTTTTTGCGTGACGCAGATCCCTGACCTCTTGACCCTGACAGCATGCACACACAAGCAAAAACAGCAGCCTTTAATTCATTGAAGGTCCTGGGAGTGTAAGTGGTATTATACTGTTGAAGTGCATTTATGCATGTGAATTATTGATGTTTTTGCAGGTGTGAATTAAGTGTGCGTGAAGATGATGTGAAAATTAGCTTAGAGGAGGCGTTTTGTGTGCAGAGGGGCGATATAAAAGCAGATGTAACTGTAATTTTCCTCCTTAAAGACCTGATATTAAGCAGTGAAGGATTCTTAAAGATGGTTTAAGTGTGTAAACAACAACATAAAAAGATTCTTTCAGAGATGGTTGGTTTCAGGCTGCTGAGTGTAACACCTGACTTGTGTGTTCTCAGTGGTGTGAGTGTTATGTCATCTAGCCTAACACACACATGTTGGTCTCTTCTGCCCCACAGTGGTAGCAACAAACTTTCCCACACAAGACATGTCTGCTTCACACAGTTTCTTTTCTCACTTTTTTTCTGTTTTAGTTAATCTATTATTGTAGTTTCCTTTTCGCAACTGTGAGAAACTATAAATAAGTAAACGCAACATCCAGTTTCTGCTTTTCTGCAAACTAAAGTGCTCCATTCCCATTAAAGTGGGAAGCTGGAAATCCCAAACAGGCTTTTATTTCAGGTTTTATCTCAGCTTTGTCAAGTTTTAAGGTTCCCATTTACATATGCTCATCCTCTCAATACTTTGAAATAATAGGTCACTTAATTTCCTCCCTGTGAAAACAATCGTGTTAAACTGTCCATTACTTTCCTTTTGTGGTACTTTGGTGTTTCGTGTTTAACGTTGTCAGAAACTATCAGCAACATCTCAAAGAGCACGGCACTGACAAATTAAAACCTGGCTTTTATATAATCATGTTATTATATAACTACTATATAACTGCACAGAAAATCTTGATGATAATTCAAGTAAAGGAACATATTTTGCATTTCATCAGTGTCTGTAAAGTTTGTGAAGTTGTTCTGTGGACAAGTCATCGTGATGATAAATGTAAAGTTGTTCATAATTATTGTTTGTTGAATCACTTTGTCAAACTCTTGGCAATATTAGCATGTTTTTGCTGAATTTGTAGCACAGAACATCACAACTCCCATGTCTGTGCGTGTGTAGTAGCTTTAATTAACTTGGAAAATGTACAAACCTTAAATTTTCAGTGAATTTTCTTGTTCAGTGTTGAAACTGTCAGTCTGACTCTCATCTGAGTGCAGGCCATAATCTTGGGACAAAAAGGACTCTGGGTAATGTAGTCAGTGCATAGCACTAACTAAACTACAGTGGAAAGTACCGGACAGTTAGTCGGGATCTTGAACACACGTCCATCACCTCATGTTATCTGGTAATTGTGATGTTCAGGAAATGACAAACAAAGAAAGACTCACTCCTCGTCTTTAAATCAGTGTGTTAAATCACATGAACTCAAATCAACACGACAGTCAGAACAGTCTGAGGCGGTGAAGTTTTTCACCCCACAAATAGAGCATCAGATTTGTTGTGGTTGTGTGTTGTTTTGTCTCGAGGTTGCTAGGACCAAAAACCTCAGCAGCTTTTTCAGAGGTGACATGATAACTTGACCACAGAGTCAGACGCACAGACACTCACACAGACACTCAGGCACAGACACACAATTCTCTGCGAGGTGAGAGCAGCTGTGGGACCCCCTGCCTTTTAGTGTGCAGCCTGAATCATGCTGAATCACTCTGTAATGTCTCTTACACACACACACACACACACACACACACACACACACACACACACACACACACACACACACACACACACACACACACACTCCCCTTGTGTCCAAAGCTTTTGAACGCACCGTCACAGTCAGCAGACATCACTCAAAGATAGCCGTTAATAAATATCACAGACAGGATGCATTGCTCACTCATGGCAACAGAGGTAAACACGCATACACACTCACCTTCTCAACAGGGGTGCACACTCGCACTCACAGACACACTCACATCATCATCATCATCATCATCAACAAATTCTGCCAGCGTGTGCACCCACTTAGAAAGTTATATGCATGTGTGCATACTAATATATATATACATACAAAAATCTATTTTAACATGCTAAAATGGTAATGCAGAGAATGCACACAGGAAGATGGTATGGTATCTCCCATGTGGTTTCCTTCTGAGTGTGAGGCAACCACACACACACACGTGGCATACACACATTTCCGTCCTTTTGGTCCCATTTCTTTTATTTACTGCTTTTCTAACGGCGCACTGAGCAACGGCTACAGTCTGGTCGCTTGTTTCAGGGGAATGGAATTCACTGTTAGAGTGTCAGAGAGCGAGTGAGGTTAAAACGCAGCGAGAGAGAGAGAGGCATAGGGGGGAGAGGGAGGGCATCTGAATGGAGAGAGGGACTCAGAAGTTTGTAGCTGCAGGAGTTTGTGTAGGAAGTTGAGAGATGCTGCTGGAGGAAGGAAGGGAAGAAGTGAAAGCAGGCCAAGGATCGTCATGATTCTGTGCGCGGACCTTAGAAGGCTTGTGTGAATCTGCGTGGATGCTGCTAGCGTTGGGACGTAACCTGGAGGGATTCAGTTGTTGGACTTTCAGGAACTTCACTTGGTTGTTATTTAAGTGGTATTTTGTGGAAGTTCAGACAGACTAGGAGCACTTTGTCATCGCTCGGTACGACAAGATGGATTTTCTGTCAGACCCTGATGTCATAACGCCAATCCTGGTGGTGGCTTTTCACTTTCTGACTGCAGCTGGGTTTTGGTACTACCGCCGCCGCCGCCGTCAGATGCCCATCACTGACGCAGGTAAATGGTCACTGTCGACTACAGTTTTCCTCCTCCTCACTGCTTCAGTTCTGACTTATATGTCAAGATCCATGTGCTTCCTGTTTAGGCTCCGCCTCTTCTGCTTCTTTGTTAGCATGTCAGTGTCTTTTTCCCCCCTTTATATTAGTACCTTTAGTGTTTTCTTGGCTTGTAATGGGTGTTTGTATTAACCGTGCAGTTTTTCTATTTTAGCTTTACTGGAATGTAAAGCAGCTTGTGCTGTAAGAGCATGAAGGTTCCTCCTGTTTCATCTCCTGTTACACTGAGACACTTCATGCTTTTGTGCTGCAGGGACTTTATTGTTGTATCTACATGAGTCAGTGGAGGAGAATCCATGAAAAAGATGTTATATCGTCGCATTTATGTGCATCTTCAGCTGCTTGCATGAGCTATGCTCTGTGTTTAAATCTTCATACTCTACAGTAAACAATGAAACGCTGTGCTGCCAGTAAGCTGCTAAGTTTGGTCATGTGTCCAATTATTCATACCTTTGTCTTGCATTAGGGAAATTCCTTTTGTGTTTTGTAATGTAGCCTTGGTGCTAACGCTCCTTTAAAGCCTGCTCGAGTTGCATAATTAATGCTGTACCTGTCTAAAGTCTGGGATGACTACATCGTTTTGACATATTGATGGTAACCTTTACACTCACGCTCAGTAGCTGCTGTTCTGTCAAAGCTTGTGTCTCATGAGCGGAAAAACTGAACCAATTTCTATGTTTGGTTTTGGGACTGTGGCTAATTTTATCTGACTGCGGTGACTGACTGGGATTCACAAGCAGAGCAGTATCTGCCATGATGTCACAGTGTGAATCAATGAGGTCGATCGGTACTGGGGGGGTGAGGCCAGATCATCTCTGATCACGATTGAGTTGTGGTAAGAGAGAAAAGCGGGCAGTGAAAAGGCCGGCGGGAAACATGGCCGCTATGAAGATAATTAGTGATGGAAGGTGGCCAGAATATGGTTGAACTCATTTGCTTAATGTAGGATTTCACTTTGGTTTAGCACAGGGGTCGGCGACTCCAGGCCTCGAGTGCCGGTGTCCTGCAGATTTTAGATGTGTCTCGATCCAACACAGTTGATTCAAATTGCTAAATTACCTCCCCAACATGTCTTGAAGTTCTCCAGAGGCCTCAAAATCAACTAATCATTTGATTCAGGTGTGCACTCCAGGCCTGGAGTTGCCTACCCCTGGCTTAGCATATGTGGTCTGGCATTTACCTACTGAAATAAGCAAAGTTTTTACTGAAAAAAAGCCCTGGATGGTTATTGATAGACACAAAAATATGAGGTGTGGTTAGATAATTAATGCTGCTAAATAAACAAGATGCAAGATATGTTTCCTTACACATATGTAATATTTCCTTTGAGTGCACTCACCCTCTGTATGGCTGCAAGGCGGTGAAAGTGTGACTTTCTCACCGTGATTTGATCTTTTTGAAGCTCATTCAAAGATGGATGTGAGTGGAATTAGGTGTAAGTGTCACTAACAGATAATACGTCTCATAATACATAAAAGGAGTGTGAACACTTGGCTGTCTGCGTTTAGGTGCGTGCAGTAATTCGGTTACATGTGGGTGTCACGATGACTGTGCACTTGTAGGAATGCAACTACTTTAGTCATTTGGAGATGTTGGGTGTGGTTGGACGTTATGAAGCATCATATTTGGCTTTCATGTTGATTTACTTGTTGTTTCCAGTTTATAGAGGAGCTGCTACTGTGTAACACAGCTTGTGTGTGTGTGTGTGTGTGTGTGTGTGTGTGTGTGTGTGTGTGTGTGTGTGTGACTTGTGACAGGAAACTCAGCATTTCACAGTGATAGGCCAAGCATGCCAGGGTGTGTGGATGCATGGGTTTTTATATAGAAAGTACATGATGTGGTAAAAGTTGACATACTACTTAAATGTCAGTGGTTTATGCTTTCTTTGAAATTACTACGCTTTTTATTGAGCACAGGGTTTGTTGTTTACGCGTACAGCCTGTCCAACAGCGCAACATCAGTAAATAATAAATAAGGCTTCAGTAGATTTAAAAACCTGCACCAAGGAGAAGTTAATAATCTGTCTGTTTGTTAGGATTACTCTGGGTTGAATGAAAAAGAATTAAAGTGTTACCAAAGTTGTTTAGTAGTAGTATTTTACTAGTAATAGTTTAGCTTAACTTATATTCAATTTAATTATTTTGAATATATCAGGATTTAGAAGCTTTTAGAAGGATTCTTTGTGAGAATGGGGCAAACTGTTGTTGTTCTCAGGACAAAATGACAAAGGGACTCAACGCATTTATGATTTGGAGGGAATTTTCTGTGAGATGAAGAGTCAGGTCTTTTGTGGAAAATCTTCCAAAAAGTTAGAACTTTCACTAAACTGCTTGGCTTGTAATTATATGACCGATCTGTCTGTCACCATCTACCAGAGGCAAATTTTAACCAGTTAGATCTGAATCTACAAGCTCTGTAAGCACACAAACAATGTGTCTAGATAAAAGTGAAAATGTGTGCATAAGTCACCGTAAAAATAACTAAATATCTAAAACCTCCCATGGCTGCAGCCATATTGGACTGTAGTTCTTCATAGTTAGCTAACTGGTCTGAATCAGCTCTGCTTTGCTTGTAAATGCCTGCTGGAGTGATTTCCAGTTGTCAGAAAAAATGAAAATTCAATCGTCTCACTGTAAAAAGCAAACGTACTAAATTGAAAACAAGTTAAAGCAATGTCTGCTTTAATGTCATGACCACTGAACAGGATGATGAAGTCTTTATTTAGATGTGGGTCGATAACAAAGCCACAGTGACCCTGAATCAGCTTCACTTCCTAACAGGGTTTTACAAACTGTATCACTCTGACCCGAGCAGAAACAGTTTGTAAAACTAATTTGAATTGATTAAAGTCACGTGTAGAAACGTTGAAGGTGCTGATCTAACACGCATCTGTGTAGTATTTAATGCACAGTAGGAGTCCAGGAGTCTGCATTTAAGCCCTCAGGTTTCTGTCGTCTGTGGCCACAGGAGGGCAAATTGAATGTGGTCTTAATCTGCTGAAGGGGCGAACTGGACAGCTTGTTAGTGTGCAATTGGGACATCTTAGCCACCCAGCAGGGAAAGTTTAGATTTGAAAATTGAAGAAAATGACAAACTGCCAAATATTTAACATGCAGTGTTTGTAGCTGCCAATGAAAGAGACAGAAATGGGATGAGAAGCGGAAGAGAAGAAAGAATAAAATGAAAGAGAAGGGACAGAGTGGTGCCAGGCTTCAAGTGTCACCAGAAATGGGCTAAATGAGCCCTGGGAAACAGGCCGGCTGCAAGAAAAATGGAAAACGAAAGAGAAAGTGAAAGAAGTGACAGACAACCAGGCAGGCTAGAAGAGGAAAAGCAGGACACTTGGAAGCATCCTTCACTTCCACATTTAATTTAAATTGAATCAGAGGAGGAGAACGCCAGACCACCGGAAGACCGGGCAGAAGAGAGAGTGTGTTAGAGATTAGTGGCGATAACGGCAGAGAAGGAGGGAGCGAGGGATAAGCATGCTGCGTGGTATTAGAGGCGTAAGCTCCGTCTGGTATTTTTAGTGTGGATGGTCCCTTAGTGACAGAAAGAGAGAACCACTGTGAAGACTGAGGAGGAGAAGAATACCAGAGAGGAAGAGGACACGACATGAGGAGGGATGGAGCTGAAGGAATAAGGCTGCTGTTGGAGGGAAAGGGGAGGAGCTTGTGTGGCTCTGTCTGAGCTTGTTGTGACTATAAGAGTGTTTGTGAGTCACTGCCTCGCCTGGATAAGTGTGTGTACCTGTACTGTACAACACTGTCCACAGTACACATCCTGCAAGCATCAGGAGCTCGCTTTAACGTCCGCCCTTCCTCACCGCCTGGGTCCGGGTCACATGACCTGTCGGTGGATATTGTTTGACTCAGAGCTTTTAGCCAGAGCGGTGCAGACTCATTGCTTCCACACAGCTGAGATTATTCAAACCTGCGTTGGCGCTGTCTGGCACAGCTGAGCTATTTTAAGAGACGGCAAAGAACAAGCGAAGAGGCTTCATAAAAATGTGCGTTTAGTCTGTCAGCTGTGAGGACGCAAGCAGGACACTCTTTTATTTTTTTTGTATTTGTTGGTTTTTTTATTGCCGGGATGTGTAATCTTATGTCACATGTCGAATACCAGCCAGTTGAGAGCTAAAGAGCAGCTAGTGGGCTCTTATTAAGCACTCACCTGGATCTGAGCTTCAGCTGTGATCCAGGCCTGGCTCAGTTGGGCTCGTCATCTCATGGCTGTTACACGAACAGACTCGTGCACTAATGAGATGACTGATTCCACTCAAGCTGGTTTTCCTGTCAGTATTTAATTAAAGTCCACCTCAGCTCAAGTCCTGGCCTTCTCCTCAGTTTTCTTCTAGCTAGCAGGATTGTTTTTACAAAAGCCAGCTGTGAAGTTTGTGTGTGCATCTTTGGGGAAGGAAACCTGTGATATCAGTAAGCTGGTGGCACTGCTGGAAAGCAAAAGAATGCATGGGTGTTTGCAAAGCGTGGCAGAACAAGCCTTGATTGTATGAGTGCTTTTGTTTTCGAAACATTCAGGGAGTGGATTACATCATCCTAAATGGACGTGGCTGGAGCGAAAAAAGACATTTTTATTAAACGACATCACTGTGGGACACGTGCATATACTTCCCTTCTAAAAATTTCCTTTAAAGGAGTCAGCTTTACGAGAAACACAATTTGTCCCTCCAGGATTTTCCTTGAGAGGTTCCTGCGTACGCATTGAAGAGGAAAGGCAGAAATAAAAGAGAGAAAACAGAGGAGATGAACACGACAGCACCCCTGCAGCTCTGCAGAGCCACCGTCAGCTGCAGTCGGAGAACACACCGTCTGTTGTGGCCTGCAAACAGAGGGCGAGTGAGCTACAGAATAAGTGACACAGAGAGAGAGAGTCGTAGCTTAGTGAGGAAGTGAGATTAGGGAGTGAAGGAGGCTGTCCTTTTCATACTCAGGGGAGGAGCTGCCAGCTGACTTTGACACACACGTGTGTGAGAGCAACTGCGCTTGGGAAAGAGTGACTGTAGGCCGGAGACATGGCAGCGACGGCAGGGATCAAGGGAAGAGGGAACGGGTGAACCATAGAGAGGGGGAGAGAGCGGCGCTGAGACTGAAACTGGTGGTACCGTCCGGTGCGCTCCTGTCGGCCACGGCTTTCAGTTTCGGATACATGGGGACAGCTTGCTACCAAAAAGACGTCTCACTGCTATCATTATCTGACTTCTGTCTCGGATTATGCGTCACTGACATCAATTCAAGGTCTGAGTAGAGGCGGAGGAGTGAAACAGTAGAACATGTGGCCCGACTACAGGAATGAGTGTAACCTCAACGCTCACCTGTACTCGCTCATGTGCTGTGCAGGTCAGTGTGAGCCCCTACCTGTGTGTGTGTGTTTGTGTGTGTGTGTGTACAGTTCATGTCAACAGGGAAGCTGTAGAGTGTGTGCAGTGCATGTTTACATGTTGCAGAGAGTCTCCTGTGAGCACGTGTTTATGTGTGTGTTTGAACAGTTCCCATTTGTGCACATGCCGGTGACAGCAGTTATGCTAAAGGTTGTCTCTATTAATCATTGTTCGTCTGAACGCAAAGGGTGAAGTGTGTGCACGTCCTGTGTTTAGAGAGCCTGGAAGGGGGTGTGTACGGCTTAACAATGCACTCTGCTGTGCATGTGTGTTTGCCTTTCTGTGGCTGCCACTCACACATCTCCACATGTCTCTGGTTTTTAAATCCTATAACCCGCATATCTGGGATTACTAACCCCAGCTGCCACGCCTGGATGAACCTGATGAATCATTACACGATCATTAAGGACTTTAGGTTTGTAACCTAAGTTTTTCCTCTGGGTTAACAAGCCGGACTACCCGGGCAGGTTTGGGAATCAAGGCGTGTGGCAGTGGTGAAACTATTTTGCAAGAGATGTTGAAATTTGCGCTCTTTGCTGAGAGGCTCTTCCGTCTATGTAAACTCCTTAGAGGGGTCACTCTGTGCGAGTCTGGGTGGGTGTGTCGGAGCTGTTTGACAGCATTGTGGAGGTCTGAGAGGGTGTGTGTGTCACTGAGTGTGTGTTTGCATAGGTGTGGGTGTCAGACAGAGAGATAACAAGATGCTTAAGAAGGAAGTGATACTCTTTCCCCATGGTCGCGCTCTCACATGGTGGCAGCACGTAAACAGCAGATGAAGAAGTGAGGTACCTGGAGCAACCTTTTTTCTGATTGGCTGATGCAAATTCATTCAATATAGTAGAGGGAAAAAAACTCTTCAGCTCTAATTTGTTCTCATATGATAAAGTATAATATATAAAATTAATGTAAGCATATTTTTATCTCTTTATATGGGAATTGTTTCTACTTAATTACTTTATTTCATTCCCTAATTTCTTGGTAGATTAGCTTCATCCATCTGGTCTCGTTGTTGTTTTCGGAATAAGGCGGACGTAATCAACCAGTAGTTACCGAGCATAAACTTATAAAATGTTTTGTTTGTTTTTTTAAAATGAGAAGAGTGGGATGCAAGAAAGATGCTAAAATGTATTAATAAATAAAAAGGAAAGAAAGAAAAAGATTAACACAGAAATATCAGTTCATCGGTGATTCCCATTTTTAATATTTTAAAACTTGAAACTACTTTCTACTTTTAACTTTGACCAGAATTATAATGGATTTTTAAATTCTACATTCACATGTATCCAAATCCATGTGAACTGAAAGGATGTGGTGCTGTTTTTCCATCAGGAAGTCAGATATTTAACTGAAAGGCGGGAAGGGTCTGTGTTTCCTCCCAGACAGGCTGATATGAACAGAGGAAAGCTGAAGAGGCTCCGCGAGTCCGTATAAAAACCAGGAGGCTGTGGTTGCGGTGAGGAGATAATGAGTTGTGGGTCAGCATCAGGCTCTATTCCTGGTCTGGCTGCCTCACTCCTCTGGCCTGGGGAGGCCTGGAGCTGTGCCTGGCTGCAGGTCACACAGAAAGAGACTGAATCAGAGAGGCGGAAAAACCTCTGCAGAAATGTAACGAAGAGAGAAGGAAGCATAAAGTTTGCACTCAAAAATAACAAGTGGGGTAGAAAAGTGAAATGTTTTTTGAGCATCAGGAAAACATCTTATTTTATTAAGGGTGATGTCATCCAGATAAAATATGCAGTAAAGATGTTGCAATCATGTTCGTGGACGTTTAACGAGGCTCTTATCAACAGGACCTCCAGCTGTTCTCCATGAACTTGAAGACTGAGTCCTTTTGTTCGGTTCCATGTGCAGCTTTATAAAATGAGTAATGCACTAAATAATCGCAGTGGCTGCAGCATCTTTGCAAGATTTGGATTATGTAATTTACCTCTCTCTCTTTCTCTCCTTTTATTTCTCTTTGTGCAGATGAGCGGGACAGGGTGCAGAAGAAAACCTTCACAAAATGGGTCAACAAACATCTCATCAAGGTATGTATCACTAACTTTTACTGCTGGGATTGCTCAGCTGGGATTTCCAGGTTATTTTTGAATGAATGGTAATAGTTCTGAGAAAAGATCTTCAATAGAAATCACACTATAAATTGTAACAACTTACATCAATCACGTTTCAATGGTTGTTTGTGTACTGTGTATGAAATCAGTGCTCCGCACTCTGACCTCGTGTACCATCCCAGACAACATTTATTTGATAATCAATGAAGTGAGCAGTCTCGGGTCATAAAGCAGCTGGACTGTACATCTTCAGTCCAGCGGGAGCAGAGTAATAGCTTCAGAAAAAGCTCCTCTAGATGTTCCGCCTGATTTACTCCTTCTGAAATTGTCCTGCAGCTCTTCATCTCGTTCTCACGTTTCCTGTCTTCTGGCATAAAACTAACAATATATATTTTTTCCACTAAGACTTCCTGCTGGTCCCATTCTTCTCCATCCTTTTATCTGAGCTGTCAGTGCTGTTGCATCAGGCTGGTGTGTAATGATCAGCGTTAATGTGACTGTGTGCGAGCGGCACTGCTCCATCGATGGATGAGCATCTGTCTGCATCATTTAGCCCCTGTTTTATCACCGTTAGCGGCTCTGAAACTACAGCTTGTTAAATGCCTTCCCTCCCTAATGTTTAACAGAGAAAACACAGTTGAGAATGAACTGAACAAGAGTCCTAAATGAATATTTGAATGCGGTTGTGTATTTACAAATGCTTAGAGGAAGGCAGATATTTAATTATTTATGGCTAAGTTTTTGAATATGTTTGTTGATTTTTAGGGCATTAGAAAAGAAACATCCCATTTTAATAAATCTGAATGAGCAGCTGTGAGAGCCAACATTCATGTAAATGATATTCACTGTTCTTCTTTCACAATGCACAAACCAAGGTGCCATAACACCCTGGAGACTAAATCCTCCATGACTGGATGCCTGGAGACTTTCAGTCATGCTCAAATATGAAATTAAGCTGAACGTAAAACATTTGTCGCTTAAATATATATATATATATTTAGTGTGTATATATATGTCTTTCTATAGGCCACAAACAGCTGCCCGTTCTGTCTGCATAGCATCACATCAGCGTTCATTCACACGGTTTCTGTCACATCCATAAAGTACAGTGTGTACGCCATGTGTCACACAGGCCGTAAGGAGAATGCAGAGCATTTCTGTCACATGACCCGGGCAGGGAAACGTCTGTCTGACCCCATAACTCTGGAGCAACTGTCGTCAGAGCTGCCCAGCCTGAAAATGTAACTCTGTATCAGCTGGCGCTGCCAGGCCAACGCCGACTGTGAATGTAGGTCAGAGATGAAGAGACAGAGCGGCCGCGAGAGATGTTAATGATTTTTTTTTTTCTTCTCTTTTTGAGAGCTCGAAATTCAGCTTATATTTTCTAATGGGAGGTCACGTCATCTGTGCAGTCATACAAGTTTAAAGTGTTGTTCAAATGTTGAATTAATCAGTTATTAACGTCACAGAGTATTAAACTGCCAATGTGAATGAGCCGGTTTTAGTTGAGCGATGATCCGGTCTGTCACATTTTCTTGAATCTTATCGGTTCATTTTAATCAGTGATGGTGTCTGCACAACAGTTTTGGTTTCAAAATAAGCTGAAACTCTATGTCGGGCCTTTAGGCAGAATTGATAATGAGTTGCAGCATCTCTGTTCTCTGTGACAGGAAAAATTACATTTATTTAGGCTGTTTGTTGTTTTGTTATTATCTGTTTTCTAATTCAGCGGTCCCCAACCTTTTTTGCGCCACGGACCGGTTTGTGCCCGACAATATTTTCACGGACCGGCCTTTAAGGTGTCGCGGATAAATACAACAAAATAAAACTAGTACCGGTACCGAAAAAAAGAAGATTTACTC
Organism: Aulonocara stuartgranti; assembly: GCF_965226115.1. Lineage (NCBI taxonomy): Eukaryota > Metazoa > Chordata > Actinopteri > Cichliformes > Cichlidae > Aulonocara > Aulonocara stuartgranti. Next base: position 30,357,133 of record NC_138957.1, read on the forward strand.
ATAACACACGTGAAAAGACCCAGGAAAATAGAGTTAACGAAAAAAAACCGATAACAAAATAACGCTTAAAACCATACATTTCACACCCGAGTCTCACCCTCGCGGCCCGGTACCAAATTAGTCACGTACTGGTCCGTGGCCCGGGGGTTGGGGACCACTGTTCTAATTGATCAAAACACATAATGACCGATTAATCAGTTGAAATGTGTATTTTTGTATGCTTGCACAGTGCGAGCCATTACATTGGACAGTTTATTTTGAGTTGTATTAGTAAAGTGAGTTCTGACTTATTGTTTTGGTGAATTTTGTTCAATCAAAACTTACCCATAAGGACGTAAGACCTAAGAAAATGTATTGGAAACAATGCTGTGCGCTTGAATAGACAGAAGTGTGAAATAGTTGTGTGCTTTGCGTCATATATCGACTCTCAGCCAGCACTGTTAAACCTACAAACCTCCGCCCTGTCAGCTGGGAGAAATGCAGAGAAAACAAGGCTGAGCGAGACAAAAGATGAAGAACGGAAGGCAGAATCAAAACTAAACTCTGGAGATAAAAACAAAGAGCCTGTTAAAGAAAAGATAAAGGGACGTTAGGTAGCATAATGGCTCTTCACTTCCTGTTTGTTGTTGATGTCTGTGTATGTGCGCCAAGTCTGGTTTATTTCTGGCTGCTGAGGTGTGCTCAGGTATTCTGGTGTATACAGTGCACACAGGGGCCAATGTAAACACTGTCCTCCAGGCTACCTGCTGGCATGCAGTGACACACTTTGACCCAGCAGTTTGTTGACACAGTGAAGACAAATACGGCAGCTATGGATTAAGAAGTCATGCAGTCTGTCTCCTGTCCATGTTAAGGGAAACTTAAGTTTTAACATCAGAAAAAACTACCCAAGAAGCTGCTGTCGGAGGAAGTCTCATTTCATACTTCCAAATATATAAAGAGGTTGGCTGAAACTGGTAATTGACTGGCACTTGGTGCTTTTCTATTCTTAATGTGCACTCAGAGTGGAAAAAAAGAGCTTTATTTTACAACTTTTAATTTACCAATCGTACACGTGTGTTTAGTTTCTTGCAGAAAAAACACTTAAGCATGCTGATTGGAGGAGCAGGGGTCAAACTACCAACCCTCTAACTCCTGAACTAGAGTACAAATTCTAGACACATGTTTTAGAAGAATGGATTAAAAAAACTGTTTATCTGTTACTAGGGTTGAAAGGTTGAGAAGAGGACTTGTGTAGTTTACTTAAAACGTAAAATATGAGGTCCTGAGGCGACAGATGTTGTGTTTCATGGACTCAAACATAGCAGCAAGCTTGTTTATGCTTCTCTCAAAAAAACTTTGGGCTCATCACTCATCGATTAGTGCAGTGTGTCGTCACCCACTCAAATCTCTGTCTGAGCTTGAAGAAAACACTGAAATGATCACGGACTGCGCCCAAGGCAAAGACTGAACTGCCACCTTATAGCACAGGTTATCCATTTCTGTGACCCTTGTGTGGCAACACACGGATTTTGTTTGTTTTGGCTGATCATGCAAGTCCTATCACATTAAACGGCATGTCAGTCCACGAAACACGTTTATAACTGGCATCAAATAATTTCCATCATCTATTCTGTTGTCTTACTATAGCTTTCAATCCAAATGTATCCAAATGTGACAAAATGCTGTTTGAACTGATCCAAAATCAGCGTGACCTACATTTGTGTTCACTGTGCCGGAAGCTCCAGGTGCTGTCAGGCAGCCTGGGGTATTTTAACATTGGCTCTGTATGACAGTATGCTTTAGTGCCAGAAGCATCTGCTGTCACTGCACATCAGGCACAGCTGGCTTAGGGAGCGGCGTCCCTTAAAACAGCTGATCAAAAGATCAATTTGGGTTTAAATTGCAGTTTTAAATTCAGTGACAGTGGCACAGCGCTGAGCTCTGTTGCATCTTATAGCAGCTAATTTCATTTTCAATGAGAAGTAATTCCAACAATGTGAATAGTTTTACATTTTAGCCCAAAAAGTCAGGCTGAATGTTCATTTTTTTATCCACTAATTGCTGAGACTTTGTTTTAAAATATTTTCTGAGCTCATACGGTCAACAGCACCTTCAATGACTCTGTGGAGCTGAACTCAAATAATGTCTTTGTTTCCCCTGACAAACAGAAGAACGAGGAACCGAATTTAAACTTTGTTAGCCAAGATTTGGTTCATGCACTGCTGTATTATAATATACAAAAGGCGGTTAAACTCAGTGTTAAGCTCAAAATAACAGTCCTTTCTGAGCAGAAGTCAATTTCAGATACAGATTTGTTGTAGTTATTTATGGTCTAAAAAGCTGCTGAAGAAGGTGAAGTTGTTGCAGTGTTGCTGCAGCAGCTAGCATGTCCATCTGAATTACTGAAAGTGACTGAAGGTATTAGGATGATGGTTTATTGGCAGTGACATGCAGAGCTTACAGTAAACTGAGGATGAGGGCTATGAACTGTGTGCCATGTTGAGCCTGTGACACACTCGGGCACTATTAGACAATAAACTGCACCTCATTTCCAGGCACTGGTGGATACACCATGTCTTCCTGTCATCTAATTAACACTCGTTACATCAGCGTGCCTCCGAAGCAGCTCGTGTCACCCTTCCACAGAGACGCGGAGGCAGCGAGAGGAGGGTGAGGAAGTGACACAGATGAGCGAGGGAGAGAAAAATAGACAGTGAAATGAGGTTTAGGAGAAGAGGTTATTGAGGACAAAGGGTGGAGTGCTGCTACTTCTGTGACTGCTGATTAAAACTGAAGCCCTCGGGGTATCTTATCTTTAACAAGAATGGGTGATAAGTTATGTAATGATACTCTGCATTAACTTAAAGGTGATGTTATTTATTTTAGATTATATCTTTATCATTTGTACCTGATTCGGTGAGTCTGCAGTCATGTTCCGGCAGCCTACTCTTGTGCCTGTCTTGCCCTCTTCTGGAAACACATGGCAGTGCATTTTCCAGGAATGCAGCAAACCCGAGTTCCTGCTGGTGCTGCGCGAAGCAGTAAAAATCCCTCTAATGCAGGTGGACGTTTGTCCTTGCTTACATAAGTGGGTCTGCATTTTTGAAGCACTTCGGTCGACCTTTGCCGCCTGCCAGTTTTTCTCACTTTCCTCGCTCTTTCTGATGAAGAACGCTCGCACTGAAATGTTTTATTTACAAAAGAAAAGCTTTTGTTCTTGTTTGGCTGTGCCTTTTAAGAGTCTGTCTAGTGCCTGTATTTCAAACTGGAGATTTAGAAAGGAGGTCTATGCTGGGGAAACAACCTAGTTTTAGACATGGTTAGTTCATGTCAGGTTCACGTCTGCTCGCTAAATTCTAATGTGCAGGGCAGGATGCCGTAATTAATATTTCACAGGTGAGAGACAAAGTTGCCACTTGTCTGTCTTTTAGAAACAGAAGCATCAAAGCAAAAATATGTAGATTTCATTGCATGTTGACAGTAATTACACTGTAAATTGTTACATCATTACAAAGTTTATCAGTGGCAGATGGGACTGTAAGTAAAACACTTTTAACCAATTTAAGAGCTAATAAACTGTATATGAAAGATGGATGCCTCATGACATCACCTGTTAGTTGATGGGATCCGCATTTAAAGCTTCAGCATTAGCATATTAGCAATCACAATGTTTTTTAATGCTGCTTTTTAATGCCGTTCAGCTGGGCACTTTAACGTGGGTATCTGTGGGGATTTGAGGCTCTAGAGGAACTGGACACCTGTTTTTGTTTCCTGCACTGAATTTTTTTTCTGCCTCGGAGGTTTCAGCATGGTGCAGCTGTCGTATTAGTCTCTTTTTTCCTCTTTCCCGTAAAGCTTTGCTCACTCTTCGCTGCTTGATCCAGTTTTCCCTCTCTGCTGAGCCTCAAACAGTCTCCGTTTGTCTGTCCGTCCATCCGTCCCACTGAGTGTCCCACTTTCACACAAAACCGCCACTGATGCTGATCGCTCTGCTCGGCCCGCTCGCTGAGTCACTGTGTCAGTGACCGCCAGCAGTGACGACCCGCTGCCACCCTGGTTTATTTCAAGGCAACATCATGGCAACGGAGACAAGAGGGCACAGCTGGTGCTTCATCTCTGTTGGCCAGGCAACCGCTGTCACCAGGCCTGTCAGCTGTGGGGCAATCGGCCTGACAGATGTCAACAGAGGGATGACTGCAGTGTAAAATTAACTTTTTTTTTTTCTTTCTCCCTTTTCTTCCTCCTCCCTGTTCATTTCCTGTCTGTCCCTGCTCCCTCTCTCCTTCCTTTACATCCCTGCCTCTCTCTTAGGTGAGGAAGCACATCACAGACCTGTATGAGGACCTGAGAGATGGACACAACCTGATTTCCTTGCTGGAAGTCCTCTCTGGAGTCACCCTGGTAAGGGATTTTTATCTCTGACACACACATTCATCTCGTATCTCACTGCGATATTTTCCATCACGCACACGCTGTTGTTCCAATTCCAAGCATACAAATCCAGTGACTGTTATGTAAGCCGGTTTCACACATGACTTCTTGGGCAATTTTGGGACAATGATGTCGGGACATCGTCCTCAGTTTCCCTCCTGTTTTTGATGATGATGTAAGAATCTACGAGTCAGTCTCTGGAATGGTCTAGTTGCAGACAGGTAGATTAATGTAAAGGGACTGCTGACTCAGGTCTGCAGGAGCACACGCACACAGGGGACAGTGTCACCTGACGACGTCACCTTCAGGACATCAGATCGGATTGAGGGAGACTGACAGCGCAACAGTCAGACATAATAAGTGTTTCATAGAGAAGAGGACAAACTGTGATGAGGCCATCACCATTTCCTCACTGTTGTAGAGTCTCACTGATTAGGGCTTTACCCACTGCCCTTTTTTTGAGCCTCAGAGCTGCTGTGGGGGCATTAAGTTGTATAATTTCCTAACTGCAACAAAATTAGCTTCAGCATAACTTTGGCATTTACCTGTAAAATTATTTCTTATAGAGAAAATTGGAAGCAGACGCAGGTCTTACTTTTCCCCCCTCACACTTTCCAAGGCCTCGCCCAATAAACACAACAGCAAGAGAGAGCTGTTCCTGTACCTGTAGAGCAAGATGTAACACAGAAGGAGGATACTGTCCATAGCTTCTTTGCTAGCCCTAATTTAATAATAAAAATCTGTTAGAGGTGTAAAAAGAGGCTAAAGTTAGCAGCGATGAGGTGAACTGAAGCATAATAATCACTTCTGTGATAGAGAGGGATGTTCAACAAGTAGGCTATCCAAATCAACTACATATGAAACAAATATTCAATACTAGACTATTTGTATGCAGGCTTAGCTGTGATGGAATTAGATATTAAAATTCCTGTTTTTCCATATCCAGACATTTCTGCCCGTGTGCATTTACAGGTGAACTTTCCAGGATGAAGTGCACTGCTTTTTTGCTTGTTTCATCTCTTAACCTTTGGTGTAGAGAGAGCTTAGTTGTTGCATCACACCAAACCACAGCTGTCACTGTGTCCTGGCGTCCGTGTCAAACCACCAGAGGTTAACACGACGGTTTCACGTGGTGTGCTGCAACTATTTGAGGTTCATGCATGAATGTGTAAAGAGTCATTGACTAAACAGTCCTACCACAGAGTTTGTTTTGTAGGCTTCAGTAGATGGACGTGGGCCTGTCAGCAGACGGATGTGCCCAGCTGATTTGAATTGTCTGTTTATGCTGAGTGATCCTTTTGAGCCATTTATATTCTTTCCTTAATTTACAGCTACTGAGCTTTTATGTTTCATCCTCATTCTGTTCTGTTATTCAGCCGTTCTCATCCTGCATCTCTTCTTCCTCTGTTTTTTTTTTTTTCCCCTTTCCTCTTCTTGTGCATTTCCACCCTTCTGTTACCATAGCAACAGAAGAGCGGCCCTCCATTGAAAAGGGCATACGCCTCGCGGGCCCCCCCTCTCATCTCGCTCGGAGGGGAGGATGAGGAGGAGGAAGGAGCTCAGGGAGTATGTTCGAACTCGAAGCCCTCTGCACCTCCACCCGCCACCGCTCACACTCTCACTCCTGACCTTTGACCCCTTCAGCTTCACCCTCTGCTCCCATAGGCGGAGCTGCGAGGCCGCATGAGAGTGCTGTGCCACTGACTTTTGACCTACAAAACTGTACATGGCACGAGTCAGTGCTGCATTACTGTGTCACTACAGGGCGTCGCCGTTTCTGTTGGGTGATAGCATCGATACTCCTAGTTAAATTTTCTACTTTCTTCTCTTTGACTGTTAGATTGATAAATATATAAATAAATATAAAACGAAATATCATAAACTTTCAAAAACAGCGTTATTAAAGTGTGTTTTCACTCAACAGATAGCTGCTATTTTGCATGTCACAGCAAAATGTAGCGTATGCGGAAGTGCCTGTACCTGCATTGTTTCTAATGGCCAGCAGGTGGCGGCGACTGTGATAGCAAAAAGAAGTCAGATTGTGTTGAAGTCTATGGGAAGGTTAGCCTACTTCTCATTGGATTTATGGGCACTGTAAACAATTTCCTGGTTAGTTTATGATGTCAGTCGATTGTTTTAAATCTTAGGGAAGACAAGATGATGATCATTTTCTAAATTATGGTCCGACTGAGAGTAAAATAGAAGATAAAAAGGAGTATGGTGCAGCGCGTGGTTGCCTCATGGTTAAGAACTCATTTTTGTAAGAAGTTTCTCTGTGAGATCCACACTGCATATGATACCTAGTTTTTAAAAAAAACTGCATCCATCTTTTATGTATAGCCTGTGATATGACACAAATATTTCTTACTTCTATTTAATTTATAAAGCAAATCTGTTTCCTTTGAAGAGTAAAGATGAAAATGATCAAAACTGAGTCCAGGAACTCAAATGTTACACAAATTGTGAATAATTATAAAACGAATTAAAAGTATTTCTTTCTCATTGGGCAAATGGTGTTAAATTCTGGGCGCATTATAAATTTTCCATTAGCAGTTGATTTATTTTAATTCCAGTTTTCCTCGTGATGTCTTTGTACTGGCCAGTAAATAAGCGCATCCCTGTTTAATCCTGATTGAATTTTACATACATTAGAAATGTAGCTTTGTACAGGTGGAAAAAAGGTAAAATGTAAGATTTATTATATGTCAGTTAAATAATACAAACACAGTAATGAATAAAGTGGAAAAAACTCTCCTCTCCTTTCAGTCTGTAATGATTAATCCTGAGTGAACCTTCTCTTTACCAGCACGGTGTGAACCATATCTGCATCCCGCACTTTACTCGTCTACTCCTTACAGCCAAAGTGTGTGTGTGATTGTGTGTGTGATTTTCTGTCTTTCTTTCTCTTAAACTCAGTCTTTTCTCCATCTGAACTTCAACTTGGATGTTTGTTTGTGAAAATCTGTTTACGATTAAAGAAAAGACGGTCTGATGTGAAGTCTGCATTTTTCATGCTAAACCAGCATGGTTTGAGCCTCCACAATGTTGGCATGTCTTTAACGGCTCCTGTTGAAGACAGCGCCCTCCAGAGGATCATTTCACGTCAATAAAACTGCTCTGTGTTTTGACCTCACTGCACTGTTGATTGAGATCGGCTTTATTTGCACTCACTGCTGCCTCCTTTGTGTTTTCTCTGTCTTGAAAAACACTGAATTTAATTTCCTGTTTCACCATCTTTACGATTCTTATCTCTGCTCTCTTGTTGCAGCCCAGAGAAAAGGGCCGAATGAGATTTCATCGACTACAGAATGTCCAAATAGCGCTGGACTTCCTCAAACAGAGACAGGTAAGCTCACATGTGGACACACACAGTATTTGTCTTCATCACCCTTCTGAATGATAAATATTTTTATTATTGGCTTGATAACCCTTTTATAAAACAGTACTGTCCTTAATTTGAGCACATGAGTTAATTCATTTCTATATAACAGCTGATCAGGGGAAAAAAGTAGTGTTCGATTCCAGGAAGAGACACAAGTCTTCTTTTAGGGTTAGCGGCTGAAAGTAGCTTCAGATATGCTTCAAATTGTCTCTTTTTTTGCAAAACTTAACATCAGTACATTCTACATACTAGTATATTCTCGCAGCACGACAGCTATCTTAAACCACTGGAAGGTTATTTTGAATTTTGAATAATTGTTTTTCCCTCACAAGTTTTTCTTCCGCTATTTATGCACAAATTTCGTCACGTTGCATCTTCATTAGCAGCTCAGAGAAACGGCACAGTGACAGACTCATCCCACGAGAGTACTGAACAAATGTCCATGCTAACTCTCAGTACATGAAAAACATGCAATTATCTTTGCTTTCACTGAGATAATGATTCAAAAGATCATTTCCCCACCCCACAGCTGACACGATCATGAATCTCCACTGTGCTCATGTGTCTACGTAGTAACATGGTTAGCTAATGTGTTACACATTAAGCTCTCAGGGGACACAAGTGGGATAGCTGCTGGTTTTAATGTCCCTTTTAATGCCATATATTTCAATAATAATGTATACCAAGGTAAAACTTCACCTTTGAACAGTGAAGTTCAAAGGTGTTTTAATGTATGTGGCAGCGCAGGCTTGAAGTAAAAATGGTTAACCTGCAGTGCCATATCTCCTCCTCGTGCTGTCTTATCACACAGCATCATCTTTTTTTATCTGCTCCTCTCTGCTTTCATCTTTTCCATTGTTTCCTTCCTCCCTCTCTTGCTGCCTCAAATTAATCTCTCACTGTTTTGCTGCCAAACTGCAGCTCTTCCTCCTCCTTATCTGAACAGTCCCCATCTTTCTTAAACCGCCTCCCTTGTCTCCATCTCATTCCCCAGAGAGAGGAGGACTGACCTTTTCTTCTTAGTTTCATCGCAGGTCTAATTATGCAGACCGGATAGCTGAGCTTAGGCGGAGCTACATGATTTAATAAGATCTCAGAGAGCTTTGTACAATTAATGAGCATGATAGGTGAAGGGGAGACTGTTCTTAATACTTGCAAGGAAAAAAGAATAAGTTATGTTTTCTCTTGTCTTGAATCCAGTCAGGTGCCTTTGTGTCAGAAACAAATACTCTGGTCTGTTTTCTAGGTCAAACTTGTGAATATCAGGAACGATGACATCACTGATGGGAACCCCAAACTGACATTAGGACTCATCTGGACCATCATCCTTCACTTCCAGGTCTGTGTCCTTCACTTGGCATCTTTGTTTCTGGCGCTCTGTGTTCTCCTCTGATTTGTAGCCGATGTGGTCAAACCAGCATCTGCAAAGTCCTTAAAGTCAGCATTAGAGGGACGTAATGGGCAGGAAGGCTTTAGAATGATGTAATACCACTAATTAATTACATAATAACCAAGTTATGGTTTGCATCATTACTGCTAACTGGGGTTTAAATGGATTGGTCCAAATATCGGCATTACTCTGAGTCAGGATTAGAGTTTTATTGCTGCCATGTTGAGCTTGGCTGGACATTTGCATCCTGGCAAACTGGTTTGTAGTTATGAAACTGAAGAATTGTTTGAGTGGTTAAAACAAAGTGTGTTTGTGTGTGTATTCATGGTCTGCTGTGGAATCTGATCAAGATGCATTCTGGGTATTAACTGCATTCTAGTTTTCTTTAGTGCCTCAGTAATCATCGAGCAGATTCATATACATTATATTGTTTTGCCCCAATCTGAACAAGGCCAGGTGCACTAAGGCTTATGTGTGACTTATGTATAACTGATGTTATTGCCCTAAGTATATGTAAGCTCTGAGCCGGGCCTTGCCCGAGTGCTTCATCTTAAACCCAACATAAGGATTTACTTTGGAGCACACAAAGCAACATGTTAAGGTTCCATCAGGGCCCTTATCCTTTGCTATCTGTAATATTATGTCAAAGGTAGCTTCAAAGTTAGACCACGAGTCACTGTGTGAGAAGAAGCAATAAATAAATTGCAGTGTGTGCCCTTTTCTCTGGTGTTGGATCAGGAGTTGATGTTATTAGCTAATGATATATTTAGTTTTAGGGGTTAGTTCAAATCACAGATGTTTTACACTGAAGCAGTTTTGGCTAAGATTGCTAGACATTCTTTGCATTGCTATCAAAAACATTCAAAGTGAATATAAATGTCTAAAGTTTGGACCGCAGAGCTCAACAGTGTGCAACTCGTGACTGAATGTTGTCTCAAGGACAGCTTGTTTAGTCTAGACAGCCGGCTCTTGGGATCCTGACGTAGAATCATGTCCACCAAATGTTTCTGCACCAGTTTTGCCTGCAGACAGCGTTGTTCTCTATTAAATCATTACTGTGGGTTGCCTTGTACCGCTGGGCCCGAGTCATGCGTGACAACAAAGCTAGAAACCAAAGCAAGACTTTTGAAATCGATCAAAACTTTTTCCGTGTCCCTGTTTCTTATTTTCATGGCGTGGACTCAACTCTTTGCTTTTGTCATATTCAGTACTGGACAGAAAGGAGAAGCTGCAGTTGTCTCAGTCGGCCACTAGGTTGTGCTGTAATATGACCCTCAGCAGGGTGACATTGCCAGCTGGTTGCCATAGAAACAGCAATGCACGACACCCCTGCATGACTCAGCAAGACATCAATGAGTTTGGTAAAGAGATGAAGGGTGAAAGAGTGCTGGAGGACAGGACGGGGATGTGAAGCGGACTGCAGGAGCTCCGGACGGAAGAAATGAACGAGTGCTAAAAATGAATCAGTGGGAAGGAGGGAATTGGCTCACAGCAGCAGATAGTTTGAGTTTCAGGAGTTCAGCGAGTTCACTAGATGAGGACAGTTTTTAGAGCTGGTGTGGGAAACTCCAGTCACATGGCTCTGCTGCTGGACTCGGACTAGCTGGACTTGATTTAGTGCTTGTCAAATAAACAGAAAGTGTTACCACAAGGCCCTAGAAATTTCAAGGTTACCAATATTATAAAAACTATCCTAACAAAAGGAGACATGGGACGAAATGGATGCACATTAAAATGTTTTGCTTTGCGTAATTTTTTGTCTTCATAGAGCTGTTTTGGGGGGATTTTTTTTTTTTTTTTAGATTTTAGACAGTTTCTTTTCCTACTGTTGGCTCTATGTGATGTCACTGAGAGCAGGTATAACACGGTCATTTTAGGCATGCAGTTCTAGATGTAAGCATAGAAGCCCCACCCACTTGCTGCTCAAACCTTCTGTTTGTGAGGAGCAGCCAATCGGAAGAAGTAGCCTTAAAAGGGGGGGGGGGGGGGCTTAATGCTCTTTGTTTCAGATGCAGGATGAACGGAGTGCTTGGAAGTAGCCTTAAAGGGGGAGGAGCTAATGCTTGATGCAGGATGAACTGAGTGCTTGCATCAAAACCCAATATGAGAAATGAAATCTGTGAGCCATGCAAAGCAACTTAATAGAGCTTAAGACAGAAAACAAAGAGCTGATATTCTGCTTATGAATATCAGAATTTTGGAGGGGGGAAAATAAGCTCAACTCTGCCCTGAAGCTTCTTGCGTGGCCAGAGTGCACTATCAGGAGCATATCCCACGAAACAGCATTTACTGTAGAGGAGTGTTAATCATGGCAGCTGTTAAACAGTGACAGAGTAGGTAGGAGGTTTAGCCTAATGTTGCTCAGTCCTTAGGCTCAATTAAAGCCAAGAAATCAGATCATAATGTACAACAGTTACAAAAAATATCTTCATGCAATGATTGAGATGGTTTTTTAATGAGCCACTCATCATAACAACATGAAAACAGAAAATGAAAGAAGTGTGGTCCACAGAAGGGAAATGTGTAACGTTTACATTATTTCCACTGGTCGTTTTGGACTGATGATGATTATAATGAAGATGAAGAAGTCGTTTTTGGAAAGAAGCCCTGCAGGTCTTTGAGACCAGGACGTGTGCAAATGAGTGACTCAGCACATCGGCTAATTATAGGAACTCTCACCGGGCTATCATTTTAGCAATTAGCAATTTAAGTTACTTTACTAGCACATACAAGATACAAATGAGCCTCAGTCTGTTTTATCTCAGAAAACCTCAACTGTCCAGCTTTAGACACATCTTCTCAGTGTTTATACGCTAATGTGTGGCTTCCTTTTTGTTCTCTTGAATGTCCAGATGAGGACTTTGTTAGTCCTTCTTCTCTGAGATGGGGATAAAAGTTTTTTTTTTAACTTGTTTTCTCATATCTGTTGTACTGGGATTGTAGAAACATCCAAAAACACCTCTTAAACAATTATCAACAGAAAATGATCCTAAAACTAATTATTAGAATTTCTGATTTGCACTAGTGAGTCTTGGTTGTAGTTACCCTGCCAGACCACTAGATGTCACAGTTAAGCTCCGTATCGCAGATGGTTGTGTTTGTTATGGATCCTCCTCCAGCTGCACTGTGTCTGGCTGTGATTGGCCAAAGCAGCTTTGTGTGACTGCCAGTGAGTTCATTTTCAAGAAATTTTTAGTTTCATTGCCCTGCTACAAGACAGGTGAGCAAGCGGGCTCAGTTTGTTGTGTCCTCAGAGGTAGTCATGGTTTTATTGAACAGGTTGATCACCATTTGTGTCGGATAAATCTGACGGCCGTGTGAGCTGCAGTTTAATTCTCTAAAGTAAAAAATGATCTTCTGTTGGTTTAAAAGGGCTTGCATAGCTCCTGGCTTGACCCATCTATTTACATTATTCTGATTATTATTCTGATTGTTCTGTGCAATCATAATAATAATAATACACAAGCTGACATTTAGAGTTTCAGAATACCAAAGAAAGGGATTTGGGCAAAATCGTCAACACAAAAATCTCTTTGTCTCTTTAGCTGTGCTTTGCAGCATAATGTGGCAACAGCTGGTCACGAGTCTTCCAGTATTTTATAAACATTTATCATTAAGGGTCAACATCTTAAAACATCTTCAAATCTCTGTTTAAGAGGGCCTCATCGTCTAAAGAGCTGCTAAATATATTATTAGAGCTTCTGAGATTTGTATGTAAAGCTGGGTTCAGCAGGCAACGCTTGCGGCCTGAGATTTCCAGGGCTCACGATGGCATGTCGCCACCACGAAGGGATGAAAGCCTCTGGGACTTGATTAGTGCTTTCCTCCTATTGGTTCATGAATTTTCCATGTGCGTTTGTGTGTTCGCTTATGCTTGTGGTTAATGAGTGAAGATGGATTACCGCTGGCCTCACCGCCACTCGGGAGTATTGCATTTTTGGAGGTCTCCATCCATATGTGTCTCTGTGAAAGCATTCACCATAGATCAGGCGAATGTTGTGTGTTCAGACGTCTGCAGTGTTGGTGCCAGTGACTGATGAATCTTTCTCCTGCAGAGTTATTGCCATGCTGTACTGTACAGAATCACGTGCATAAGCGGTTTTATTCAACTTATGTGGAGAGATGGTGGGTGGAAGTGGCCTATAGAGGCTTAAAAACTGTAGGTGGGGAGGAGGGGGGATAAATGTGTGCGTTTGAATTAGAGCGATTGATGACTGTTTTGGGTTGGAAATATGGATCCGATTTCAGTGGAATTTTATATTGAGGGCTAACGCTGAGTATTTTCTGTCAGTTAGAAAATAAGATGCATATCGAAATTTCCCAAAACTCCAAAAATACATCTGATAATCAAAGAGATTAAAGCTGTTGCAGTCTGTGTGTGCACGTTTTTCGTTGCTGAAACAATCATTTGTGTCAAAGCATTAACTGTTTATGGGTTTTAACAGCCAGATTGAAAAGGAGGATTTTCCAGCAAATCCACTGGATTAACTGCCCTTTAAATCCAGGTACTTCATCACTTTAATGCAAAAATGCTGCAGCTTCCATATGGCTGTAATTGTGCACAGACTGACCTGATACAGCTATTGATATTGAAGGCTTTGCTCGGTCTGAATTGTGCAGAAGTATCTCTGTTATCAGTCTGTGCCTCCATTTCACTCCCCTCTTGGATTTTGCTTCCTCCCTGCATCCTTATCGTTCTCTCTTTTTTAGCTCTCCCCTGATTCCTTTAAATTTCTCTCCTCACTCCTTCCCTCTTCCCCTTCTATGACATTTTTCCCACACCATTCATAACCTGTAGCTTCACAGGCAGGTGGAGATTGAAGGGAATAGATGGAGAGAGAGAAATTGAAATGCTTACCAGCTCCTCATTTATTATCACAGATGCGACGGTCTGATTCCGATTTGATTTCTCTCCTGTCTGCCTGGATGGCTGTTTTTTGTCTCTGTCCCTGTTGCAGCCTGTCATTCAGGAAAGCTTTTGGGTCAAGTGTGTGTGTGTGTGTCTGTGTGTGTGTGTTTGTAGCATGGAAAGCTGCTCACTAACAGCCAAGAGAGAGAGCTAGAGAGAGAGAGAGAGAGAGAGTGACGGGAGTAACGAGGAAGCGGATAGGAGGAGGAGGAGAGCCAAGGAGGGAGGGGTGGACTGTGAGAGTGAGAGATCGCGCAGAAGAGAGTGTGAAGCTGCAGCAGCCGGGAGATAAAAGCTTTTCTCTCCCTCTGTCGGTGTCTGCCAGCGAAGGATAAAGCGGAGGAGCAGAGGCAGTCGAGGGAGAGACCGATCCAGGCTGCCTGCTGTCACTGGAGCTCCCGGCTTCCCCTGATCAGCAGGCCTCAGACCACAAATACACAGCAGGACAAGACACACTCGTGGACACGTATGCAGAAAGAGCTCACACAGCTGACCGGGGGGACCGCCCAACCTGGCGGGCACTAAACATACATTCGTACTCCCTTTTGGACAGTTGCTCCACGGTATCAATCGGATCAGTCCAGCCATGCTTGTCTGAGGGAGCCACAGTTTCATTTTAACTGGAGACGCCCTGTGTTTCTTTTTTTTCCTCTCCCCTCTTGTCGGTCTTTTAAGGGGACATGGGCTGCGTACTCTTTTGTCCTAACCTCTGGCGCTGTGCTGTGTGATGTTTGGGACTGCCCTTTACTGGATGCTATATCCCTCTGGCTCTCTTCCAGGTGCAGTACACATCTGCACATGAACTAGGTCCGCTACTAGATCTTGATCTTTGCAAGACCTCACCTAAGCCGACAGAGGACCCACGTCTTCTTCAGCCTCAGAGTGCAAGCTCCACTTCCCACACCACATGCCTAAATTCTAATTAGACCTGGTGGATGTGAGAAGCTATTAAAAGGAGAAAAAGGCACCCGAGAGGAGAAACAGTGAGAGGCTTTTTAGTTTTTTAGGGTAAGACCTGATCTAAATACCCCCAACCATTACTCCTGCAAAGTGTGGATGGTGTCAGGCTGTTGCATCGTCGCACTGCACCACCTGATGAAGGGGACGCTTGGCAGACTGACAGCAGGACACAGCAGCATGATTGGATAGTACTGAAGCACAAGTCAACTTTGATCCTCGGGGAATCTAGCATCAATTGGGAACAGTCTGTGCCCAGGTATTCAAAGCAGAGATAGACACGATGCTGAGCTGTCTGGGGAGCTCAAGGTGGAGTCTGCCTGTATTTGTCTGCTTCCAGATTTAGACAGATGCTCTGCTGAGGCTAACAGCTGCATTTACATTGGTCACCCCAGATAATCACTAGAAAAACTGTCAACTTTCCTGCCAATCCTGTCAGTAGGAGAAATTAATGCCAGCAGTTTTGAATCCTGACATATTGACAGCAGCAGCTCGAGGTGTGGATGTTGAACAGACACATGGCAGAAGGATTGACACATCATGTGAGAAACCAGCTCATTGAACAGCGTAAGTCGTGGGAGGATGACGAGAAGCATCGAGGCGGAAGCTGATGCTCTGATTTGAGTATTTAGGAAGCTGTCAGTGTATTGGCTGATTCTTCCTGCAATCTGCAGTGGCATTGGCTGACTACACACTCTGTCCGCCACAACCAGTCTGGACAGTGCGCTGCCTCGACAGAATGAGACTCTGAGCGTGCCATTACTACGAGGGATATCGACAGTATCACCATTAATACTGCTTCCGCTAGGAGCAAATTGACGGGATTCCCACTGATCTTACTTCTCTTATCTTGCACTGTATCAACATTACCAGGGAAGGAGAGGGCATCATTAATTCATGAGCTCAGATAGATACTAGAGCTCCTGGATAACACCAGCACCTGTACCTGACATTAAATCTGTTTTTGGGTTGTTGATGATGGAAGTATCGCGGTGAAACTGAAGCTGACGAAAGTGTTTTTCCTCACATCATCTCTTATATTTCGAATCACAACACTGAACTGAGAAGTGAGATGAGACCCAGAAATTCTGCCATTCTTTTGCTTGTCACCTGCAGGTGCATACAGTGTGTGTGAGACCTCTGGATTATCACTAATGGGCTGAGCAGCACTGGACTGTACTATATTTTTCTCTCTCCAGCAACTCATCATCCTGCCTGACAGCTTCCCTTACACCAGGTTATAGCTCACCTGCCAGAGGACCCGTGATAAATCAGACATCTGACCCAAACTGAATTTATTTTCCTCTCTCGTGTGGCTCTGCTGACACAACTGTGTCCTCATGTCCTTGACTCCGACCACAAGTCTTTTCAGATTGAGAAAACAGGAAGAGTAAACCTGTGTTCTTAGAGAGTGAGTGTCTGGCGACTACACTACCCGAGTCTGAGTCAGGACAGGCAGAGGAAAGATAAAGGACGCCGAGGTCCTTTGACACAACAGCCTGCCACGTGATTGGACCAATAACTGCCTGAGGAAAAGACTGACTTTTTCTCTTCTTCCACCTTTATTTTCAACGGGTTAAATTTAAGACAGTGCCACAGAAAATGGAGCAAAGCCTCCTCGTCTTAACTTGAAACTACCCTCATAGGTCAGATTAACGAGTGAGCCTTACAGTTCCTCTTTTTGTAAACAAGTGGAATAAACCTAAATGAGCATCACTTTAGGTCTTATAAAATAACTGCCTTTCTTTTTTTTTTTCTACGCTCTTCTTCATCGACATTGAAGTCATGGGGAACTCCATGGGCTGTGTTCGGCCTCCTCGGGAGGGAGAGCTTGGTGGAGCCCCCCCACTTTCACCAAAGAAGCGTCTGCGTTTCAGACGTAAGCACAAGGGCAAGAAGACCAGGAAAGGCGAGGCAGAGCTAGAGGACAGTGAGCGGCAGAGAAGCCTCGAGCCTGATGAAAAAGAGGAGGAGGAGGAGGAAGACGAGGAGGAAAAAGCTGCTGTCAGAGAAACATTTGGTTCAGATTTTAACAGCAGAGCTAGGACTCAAATACCAGTGCCTGATACACATTATTCCAAAACGAATCCCCACAGCAATACTCTTTCCCCCGGCTCTGTGAGCACCAGCGCTGGGGGGCTTTTGGGCAACATATTACTTGAAGGGACCCCCAAACCCAGCCCAGCCTGGAAAGGGGTCTTCTGCTTTCCAGGGGAGGAAGACACCGTCAGTGCAATCATAGATGTCTCCAGTATCCCGAGCCAAACCACCACTACCACCCCAGTCAACACAGCCCCAGCTCTGGGGAGCACCACTCCGGGCGGAGGGAGGGTCTATCGTGTTAGGGAGAAAGTCCAAGGGGTCCTGGAGAAGCCTTGGATACTCCGGCAGAAGAAGGAGAAAAAAGACAAGGGCAGGAGAGAGGATAAAAATGAAAGGGAGCATGGAGGGGAAAAAGGTGGAGGAGAAGGGGCTGTACAGGTGGTGAAGACGCCTTCAGACAGGGACAGAAAAGGTGTGGTCCACATCAAGGAGGTGGACGGTAAACTCTGTGTGGTGAGGACGGTGTACCCCAGTGACTATGGCTCTCCAGTGTGGAGGGGTGAAAGTGATGGAGAGGTGGAGGTCCACAAAGAGTCTCCAACGCCATCTCCAGTTACAGAGAATATTCTCAAAGTCCAACTGTCTGAGCAGGACAAAAGCAGAACCAAAATATCTGCAGGGGATTTCCCCACGTCCTCAAGCTACTTGCAGATTCAGGAGACGTCGGCTGTCAAAGGATTTCGATTGGACTCTCCAGCGTGGGCACAAGAGAGGGCGTCTCTTTTGGAGTCAGGCTATGCCAGCGACCTGCCGCTGACCTCTCCGGAAACAGCGGGCACCACTCCCAGTCAGACAGACTGGGGAGGGCTGACCAGCAGCTCGTCCGAGAGGCTGGACTCCATGATTGAGAGCCCGCTGTCCCTACAGCATCAGGCAACTAGGAAATGCCTGCCACAGGTTTGTGTCCTGACCACAATCCAAATCCTCAAGCCAAGAAAAACAAAGATCCGAGACAGCTAGTGTGAACAAGAGTTTCATACATGTGCAAATACCATCCTTGGTAGTGCAGGGTTTCAGGAAGGCAGGATGACTGATCCAAAGGTGCAAAAAGTACAGAGCCCCTACATTAAGAAGTTAGCAGATTAAGGAAACATGCTCACTAATTAGATCATAATTATTATATTGGTTTTAAAGTATCAGAATTTGTCAGATATTTCACAGACTAACAGTAATTTATGTAAACACTGTTAGTTTTAGCCCTAATTGTGACATCTACTGTGTCCGAACTTCCCACCGCTCCTAAGGAAAAGGGAATAGTTTTACTTTTGGACTCTAGTCACTGACCGCAGATGTTTGCTTCCAGGACTGAGCAGTGTTTTTGAGTTGAACAGCATTTTTCAAACTGGTGTTCTGTAGCGCTAAGAGAGCCATTTACAGCACTTGATATCTTTCTTTCCTTTTTTTTAAGGGTGCTTTTGTTGTCATGTGTGCACCATGTTTGCAGCCGTGAAGGTTTATGTGTGCGCGCCGTTATCGGCTCTAGAAAAGCACTATAAGTCTCTCCGTTCTTTCCGCCTTTGTTCCTGCAGCCTAATCAGCGCAGCACAGACTGTGCCCCTCAGTCTCAGGATCCGTCTCTGCGCCCTCCCTTTCTTATTTTTCTCACAGCACACGTACTCGCTCATTGCTGACGTCTGTCAGAGTGTGAGAGGCGCACAAGCTGTGTGTGTGTGTGAGACAGAGAAGGAGGGTCATTGCTTCAAATGACAGGGTTTCCTCTTAATGTAAACTGAAACTTGTCATTTTAAATAGCACACAGCACATCTGTGTTTGGGTCTAGCTCCAATGATTTTAGCTGGAAGCGGTTATTCAGGGTTAATCAGAAAAGTGAGATCAGTTAACTTCAGCTTCAGTGAAATATTAGATGTCCACGCTTTTATCATATCATTTTGTAATTTCTAGACTCGCTCTTTCCTACCAGCATGTCTAACTATTGTTTATGAGGTTTAAATGCAGCGGTTAATAAAATGCAAGTTGTATTCCTCAATCAGTTAAACTTTGAATGCACTGGTCTAAAATTTTGCCCGTTCATATCCTCAATTGTTTGATTACTGCCCACAGCTTGTGGCTGGAGCACAGAGCAGGACCATAGTGGGACCAGTGAATCACCCTGGAGGGGTTCAGAGATCTGACTATCATGTCTCTAAGAGGAGGTGTTTCATTTTGTCCAACTGAGCGGAAGCTCCAGGGTAGACCCAAGGCACTCTGATGAGATTAAGTCTCTTAGCTGGTTTGGGAACTCCTTGGCGTTCCCCCAGAATAGCTGAAGGAGGTGGCTGGGGAGAGGAAGGTCTGGGCACCTCTGCTTTGTCTGCTGACTCCACCCAGATAAGCAGTAGAAAATGTGTGGCTGGAACTTTAATTTCAGTCAGTTCCTAATATGCATCTTACTCAGTATTGGCTGGGTAAGAGACTTTGGGGACAGGCTTTTTCCTGCCTACAGGAAGTTTTGGCACCTCATTAAAGAAGTTTTAACCAGAGCCAGAGAAAAATCCAAAGCAGTGAAATAAATTGTATTTTTTTAACCAGTTTTGTTAATTTGATATTCCTTTTAATCTTGCTAAATTAGCTATAAAGTAGCCAGAAGTAACAGGAAAATGCACAGATTTCTTTATTATACAGTAACAGACAAACTTTTCTGTGCTCAGGGATTACTCTTAATGCCACAACCCAAAAACCCATTCTGAGCCAGGATTGTTTACTACTGCAAACACATAGTAGGTCCTAAAAGTTCAGAACCATGAAGGTTATTTACTTTTACTGCCACAATATGATATCTCAAAAATAAATCTGCCTCTAAACCAGAGTGTCATACTCTTTTTAGGTCATGGACTGCATACAGGCCATGTTGGTCTCAAGTGTGATGGACCAGTAAAGCTACTGGATAATATTTAATCATAGTATGTCCAGTTCCATTTACAGATCAGAGTACGACACTTTTAATATATAAAGTATTTGGGAATTTAACAACATGGTATTAAATGTGATTCAAACAAGTTTGAAGTTAAGATCTAGAAATAACTTAAATTTTACTTTAACTTTCCACTTCTGTGTAAAAATGCTTGCGTCACCACACCAGGAATAGCCGTGCTTTTTATCGAAATATGTGAAATTTTAATGAATTCTCTGCAATTTCTTAGACTTTGCAAAACCATCCGGTGGGCCGGTTCTGCTCTAAATCTTTTGCATAATCCAGCCATAGTGCAGATGCTGAGATCTGAGTGCTAAGTGTGTTGTTTTCTGATAGCAGACCAGCAATCCCATTAACATGTGATCAGATATAACTGAGAAATAACAAGAGCTTCTAGAGGAGAATCAATCTATAAAACATTAGTCTCCAAAAGTCGATGATGCAATAGCGACTTAATGTGTTGAAAAGCAAACATGCAGGTTGTTGCTCAGGCCTCGGCTTATTACAGCACACACTTGCAGGAGGGATCCAAAACAGAAAGAGGGAGGCTTCCTCTGCTAGCTTACAGCTGCTCAGCTCTCCTTAACCTTGAAAATAAGAGAGCCTGCTGCAGCCACTGCAGTAATACAGCTTAAAGATGATGGGCACTTTTTTACCACGGCTGCTGTGGTTTGTTCACTTCTCCATCACATGCTGAAGGCGGTACAGTAAGGGGATGCTGTCGGGTTGTGTTAGGCTGTACTTGATCTCATTTGGTGCACAGCTGCTGCTGAGTCATGAGAAACACGCGTTTGCTATAGATCCTGGCTCTGCAGAGTTCCCCGGTTTAAAATGCTGCTTTACTGGGCAGCGATAATCAATACTCGTGTGTCGAGCGTGCTCCTGCGTCATGTCACGGTGGGTGAGTGTCAGGATGTGTCTGTGTTCAGTTTAAAGTGCAGCTGTCCTTTGTGTGTGGGTGTGTGTTGCCCTTGTCTGCATAAAAAAGGGATTTGAAATGTGCATTCATCAGTGAGACGGCTGCTTCATTGAGCCCAGAGGGGATTCCTACCGCACACTGAAAACACCACCCAAATTTACCCGTTTACCCCCATCCTGCTGTGTCTGAAGCTATCCATCCAACATTTATCTTTCTGGCCTTCATGCACCCATCCATCTTTTCAGCCTTTAAACATGATTTTGCAGAGGTGCTTCATGTTTAAGTCAAATAAATCAATTAATCCATCTTTTATTCTTTTTTTATTTTTCCTATCCAGCACTCACCCCTCCCTCTCCTCCCTCCTCTCCCTGCAAACTTCAAAGAGGCCATGTTTCTAAAAGAGGGCTGGTCCAGAGCCCCAGGGGGCTGCTAGTGGATCATGGATGCTTGTGACTGGATCATAGCTGCACTGAGCACTGCTGCTACCTGATCTAATCTCTAGTCTGTGTGCGTCTGTTTATACTTTAGCTGGAGTAACGTTCACACGGCTGGGTCACGCATGAGCGTCACATCTTCACAAGTTCATACCCGCACTTCACACCTGCACATACCGTGAAGATAAACTGTGTTTAGTGAACATATAATCAGGCCTTTAGCTCAACTGGAGAAGCCATACATGTCATGTGACCTGACATTAACCTGTACTTTATCTTAACTTTACTCACTGTGCGTAGAAATTAGCGAGTATCTTGTTCACACGTTCAAATTTGTTGTTTCAAATCCCTTTATTTCGTTTAATCTCTGTTAAGATCCACGCTGATGTCACCATGTCACGCAGTCATTCGTGTTTTCACGGTTATTATGGAGGCAGAAAGTTTGAGTTTTTAGTTTGAGTTTGTTTACTTATGATTGGAAAAGAAGAAAACTGTATTAAATGATTACATTGAAGTTGCGTTGACAGGGGACATTTTTAGACTCTGAGCTTCAGGAGACTCGGTCGAGTTAATTAAACAGTTGTAAAGTTGAACGGTTTTGTCTTCGTTCGTTAGCCGAATACCCAACAGACTAATTTAGGAAAGCTAAATGTTAAGCCGACATGGTTTAATGACTGCGGAGACTGTTCGCAAAAGACATAAACTACTGGGCTAAGCAGACTTGTTTACAGCGAGATAGCAGTAATAAACTTATAGTTTTTTTTTTGTTTTTTGTTTTTTTGGATCATTGAGGAGCAAAACTTTGAAAATCAAAATTTCAGAATAAGCATTAATTTTATAAAATGTGTCTCTCTTTTTTTTAAGTCGCATTACTGTAGGCGTCTCAGCCATTTCTGCTGTGAGCTGGCATTTTGAGTCAGCTGACAATATGACATGCTTTAAATGACAACCTTTTCCTCTGCACACTAAAGAAGGAGAGCATAAAGAGATGCAGAAGTAAGAGGTTAGGGAAATAAATGGGCAGAAAAGCAAGAGAGAGATTTAATGATTTAGTGAATCATTTTTATAAAATTATTTTGTGATTTTTGGTACCTCTGATCCTCCGTAGGTTAAAGCAAACGCATTTATGAAGCGTGGGCCGACTTG
The DNA here is from genome assembly GCF_965226115.1 of Aulonocara stuartgranti. Taxonomy (NCBI): domain Eukaryota; kingdom Metazoa; phylum Chordata; class Actinopteri; order Cichliformes; family Cichlidae; genus Aulonocara; species Aulonocara stuartgranti. The sequence goes on from NC_138957.1 coordinate 30,379,697, forward strand.
AAGGACACTCTTGTTCTGCTGTTCATGCTTCACGCAGCCTCATTCATATCGTAAACTCAAGGTTCACCTGCTTTATCAGGCGCTGTCGCCCGTATCTCTGCAGCAAATGGCCTGACAGAAATTGTACTGCAGCTCACAAAATAACAAGCTGTGTTTGAAAGCTTCTGAAACTTACTAATTCACCTGATGCATGAGGGAACGGCAGACGTGCACAATGGGGAAAAGAGGATGAAGTGCTGTAGCAGTGGGAGTGCAGGCTCTGTGCACAGATGCAGACCTCACACAGAGTGCAGTGTCAATATTAAGATGGAGGAGTCGATGCTCTGCATTTCCCTGCAAAGGAGGCTGCATGTGCACGAAACACATATTTGTTGATTGCTGTTTGAGTGACAGTGTAGTCATGGAGTAACTGTAAGAAATGCTAACCTGCTCGCTGTAGCCCCCACGTCTTAGTGCAGGCATGTGTGGTGTGAATAATGACGAGTTGTCATGTAGCAGAAGCGTTTGTTCGTCTCAGTTTTGTGTTTACATTGTGGTCGAGAGGCTCCTTTAGTGATGCAGAATCTTTGGCATATGTCATTTTCACTGAGTGAATGAGGACTCAATAGATGTTACTTTACGAGAAGCTGGAAGCTATACATGCACAGTGCTGTTGCCGACCTTGCTCATCTTCATCACGTTTCCTTCTCTCTCCTCTCCCTCCCGTTCCTCGTCTTTTTGGCTGTTGCTGCAGTCTCCTGGCACGCGCTGGACTTTCATACTGCTCTGTATTAGCAGCAGTGAGAGAAAAACTGAAAGACTGAGAGAGGGTGGAGTGTCGGACTGTAGCTGAGTTAGGGAAAGAGAGATGACAGAAGAATACAGATGACAGTAGCGGCAGCCTAGCACTGACAGTAACCGCCTATACGTCACTCTGCCTTTGTTGCTCTGGGCAGATGGATCCAAAGAGCTCCAACTGAGAGGAAGAAGAACGCAGGGGGTAAATGGCTGAGTGGTCGTGTAGCTAAGTGAACCGAACCAAGCGTTAGGAAGCCGTCAGTCTTTGTGGAAGACTTTCTTTTAGATCCACCCCTAATAAGCATGCACGTCGTTAGAAGAGCTTTCAGGAGCCGTGTGCTGCTGCATCTGTGGTGTTTAGAGGCGTTTGCACACACAGACTCCTGAAATGTTAGTAGAAAATGCATGCTCACACACAGCTGGTTTTTCATTTTTACGCAGTAGAGCACACTCACTCTGCTTTATCATCCATTCAGACAACAAATTGAACTGTAATGTAGAAAATTAACTTCTTGTTCTATTCAGTAAGACTTGAAACCAGAAACTGAGATTATGAACCCATCAGAACAGTGTTTAAAGAGAGTTGACACCTGTGAATGTCTGTACGGTACTTATGTGGTTTTAAACACTTTTATACTGGTGTCACTTTTCAGAACTGGAAGCTGTGTTCATAGTTTATATACAGTTTGTAGGCAGGAGTTTATCTGAAGCTGTCATTACAGACGGTAGTTGGCATGAGTCGTGCTCTCCCATTTGAAAATTCTTGCTAATGTAATTCAGGGAGCTCCTTAGTGGAGGACGACAACCTCTGGCTCGCTGTGAATACACGAGACTGAAAACTCTTATGGGTTTTGTGCTCCGGAGCTGGCTGGTTAAAGGCTGTTAAATGTCTTCTTTTGTTTGTGAAAATTATTAGTGTTTAGGCTTCTTAGTTGTTTTTTGCCCCCAAATTATTAAAAAATAATTAATTTTTTTCTTAATGTGTTAATGTGTTAGTTACTACAAGCGCAATTTAAGGATCCCCAATGTTTTAAAAAGAAACGAGCTTAATCAATTAAACAATTACTGGTAAAGGCCCACTGACGATGCAAAAATCAAACCTATTTGTGGCCAAGTGCATTTTGTTTAACATATTTAACCGTCAGATCGTGTGCATTTGACGTCGTCTCTGAACTCCGTGAAACAAACAGCAGGGGAGACGATACGAGGACTCTGAGTTTATGTAGAGGAGGAAGAGGATGAGAAGGAAGAGCAGATTGATCAGAATAAGAAGCAGAGCAGATGAAAGGACATGAAAAACTGAAGAGACAGATTGAGGTTGGGCGGGGGGGGCATGAGACAGATGAACAGGGTTGGGGGGTAGGGGGTGTACGTGAGCTAATGAGCAGGATAGACTGTAGACGCTGCAGACGGGAAATGGGAGAAGGCATTAATAAACATTAATAAAAACGCCTCTGAAACGAGCACATCCAGATATCACACATGCACTCAGTCATTAAGTGTCAGGAAAGTGATGGTCTGAAAAGAGCGAGCGGGTTGAATAAAAGGAAATAAAATCTCTGCAGTGAGTTAGTTTCATACAGAGAGGGAGAGAGAACGTTTCTGCCAACTCACTGTAGCTGCGTCTGTGTGTCTGCAATGAAGCTGATGGAGAGAGGCTGAATGCATCAGTGCACAGAAAATAATGAGAAAAGTCCCCACATGCTGGATCCTGATTAGATTTGTTTTTGTGAGTCTGAATATTGTTTTAATGTGTTTCAGTACATTTGGCAACGAAGCCCGAAACATTTTGACTCTCAGATCACAGCTCTGCAGAGGTGAGGGGGGGGTGGCGAATACCAGTCGTAACCCCGTCTCTCTCTCTCTCTCCCTCAGATTTCAGAAATCTACGTGTGCGGCGAGTCAGCTGACCTCACAGCCAAAGAGAAGCTGCTGTTATGGAGCCAGCAGGCGATAGAAGGCTACCCCGGCCTCCGCTGCGTCAACTTCACCTCATCGTGGAGCGACGGACGCATGTTCAACGCTCTGCTGCACAGATACAGGTTAGACGACGAAGGGCGTGATTAAAATGTCCTTCTGAGAGACACACAGACTGACTTCAACACACAAAATATTAATTGGTGATGTCAAAATGGTTAATATAGTTTCAACAAATACTTGTAACAATGTATCTGGTTGTGTGATTGAAGTGGTTTGATCTTAATCTGATCTGAAATCATTAGACAAGGACAGTAATTCATGATCTCATGCTAATGTTCGGTGATATTTTCACAGCAGACGCAGCAGAAATGATCTGTAAAATCTGATAAACATAAACAGAGTCTGACGACCACAAACAAACAGGAAAAAAGCAAAACAAAGCTTTTTTTTGTTCCAACTCCTTTTTCAGGCCCGACCTGATCGACATGGAGGTGGTGTCACGGCAGAGTAACCGTGAGAACCTGGAGCAGGCCTTCGAGATCGCTGAGTCGTTAGGTGTGACCAGACTGCTGGATGCTGAGGGTGAGACTGTTGATCCACTGTTGAGTCATCTGGCCAGCTTGTTCATGGCCGAGCACAGACAGGTCTTCAGTGTTTTACTAACTGAGCTTCTTATATTTAACGAAAGTTGTAAACTTGAAATTCAAATTAGGCTGTCCTATTGTCTTCCAGCTTTTATTTTGAAAGCTTGCCAACCTCCCAGGCAACCAGTAATGACCCACAAGCATACACTTTCATATTTACAACTGTATCTTTAATGGCTCTAGCTCCAGACCCTGGCTCTGTGTGGAAAACCCTTTTATATATTTAGGTCTGTTTCCCCTGAAGAAAAAAACGCCTCAAAGACTCATCATAGACCAGTCATTCCAGGAAAAGCTGCTGAAGACCTCCAGAGACCTTAGAGAAGTGTTTGTTGGCACAAACAATACAGGCTGTTTCTACAGCCTGTATTTTTTCCTGTTGTATTTATAAGGCTTATATTAAGTGATTACTTTTGCTTTAATTGACAGTTTGGTTTTTTTAATCCACACCACCACAACAGATCTGAATAGACGGCCTGTTTCACTTGGAAGGGCTCTTTTGACCCCGTGTTTTGATTTCACATCAAGTTTCCAGATACAACTGCAGGACCTGGACTTATTCCCAAACCTTTGATCTGCTTAATTTATCAATAAAATCATGAAAAATGCTACATGCCTGACCAAGAAACTGCTACATTTGAGCATCAGAAAATAGACTAAGTAATGCTTTTTGTCAGTCTCTCAAACAGTTCAAGACTGAAAGTCGGTACTTCAGATGCAACTTAATTGTTCCTTTTATCTTGTTACAGACGGACACAGCTGTGAAAATGTTCATATAAACACTGAGCCTTCCTAAATCTTACTGGCTGCTTGATTTATGGTTACAGTTCATTAACTGATTCACGTGTGGGTTTGGGTTTAACACTGAGCCAAATATCTGAAAACCTCAGAGGCTGTTTTTTCTCTCTCTCTAACTGATAATGTAACAAGCACCAAACTATCTGCATAATTCCCGCAGCTTTTCACTTCATCCCCTCTCATTTTCTCCCCAGACGTTGATGTTCCCTCTCCAGATGAGAAGTCAGTCATCACTTATGTATCCTCAATCTACGATGCCTTCCCTAAAATCCCCGAGGGTGGAGAGGGCATCGGCGCACACGTACGTCACGGTCTTGTTTACCATTCATGCCTTTATTTATTTATTTATAATTTGTTCAGTTTAAAGCATGCACTACACTTCCCAGGACTGCATGTGATTTGTTAGCATGCATGCCGTGCAGTTCGTAGCACATTCCTGCAGTACTGTTCCTCCATATCCTGTTAACATTAAAACATGAATACATTTAGGCAGGTTATTATTAGTTCACTGTGGACCTTTTTGAGTAATGAGCCAAAACCTTTAAATAATCATGCAGTTAATTTAAAACTGTTCCAGCTATTCATTATGAGCCAGCCTACCTGTTGCCAGGCAGTGTGTGAATGTGTGATGCATGATTTCCCACTAATGAACAGCTTCTGTCACGTCTGCGACATTTTCTTTCTCTCCCCCATCCTCAGGAGGTGGATCAGCGCTGGTCGGAGTACCAGTCCAGGTTCTCGTCTCTGCTCCAGTGGAGCCGCCAGCACACGGCCCTCATGGCCAACAAGAACTTCCCACAAAACCCCGTAGAACTCAAGGTGAACACGACAGTTTTCTTTTAAATATTTAGATGTGCGAGAGTCCATGTTTAAGAAAACCACCTAATAAGCCAAATAAAGGAGACTCGAGTAAGTTGAAGTGATCATTATTCTAAATTATATATTAGAAGAGCACTCAGGACGTCCCCCCGTAAGGTCAGTACCCATCCCCCGAACTTTATTATTCCTAATAATGTGATCTGGACACCAGCCAGAATTTAACGAGCTCGTTCTTTGGCCTTGCTCTCCAAGTTTCATTAAATTTGTCTGATGGTTTGTAAGTCTATGGAAAAAAAAGAAGCTCAATCTTGTAATATTAAATAGTAATTATGATAATTCCTAGACCCGCTCTTTGATCTGCACCCGCACCATATTTTGCGACTCTCTACTTTGCTCATGAAACTGAATCTCAGTTTCATGAGATTCAGTTTGGTGGTTTTTGCATAATGTTGCTGATAAACCGACAAACGGCATTTAAAATGTGTAATGTTTCACCCAGCATTGGGAAAATTGGTGACATACAGATTTACCTTCATTCTAACTGGTGTTTTTTATGCAAATTTGCTTGACAGCAACATGAATGCATTTGACTGTGGTGGTAATCGAATCCCTGTATGTCTTCCCAGCTTTGTATCTGCAATCCCACAGACGTGTAGCCTTGAATAAGGCAGCTGACAAACAATTTCAGTGAAACCTTGAGAGAGCAAATAAAGGGAGGACACAAGGAGGGAGAGTAGAAGGGTTTAATAATGTGGAAACTTCACACAGCAGTGTATTCAGATTAAAGGCGAAATAAAGGAAGAGTCAGTGAGTTAGTTTGCAGAAGAAGGCGTTAGATTGAAGTAGAAAGAATAATGGTTGACGAAGTGTCTCGAGATGTGGAGAAAAAGAGCCGATTCACGTCACGAATGACCCCTCAGGCAGGCGGTGATTAGGAAGCTGTAACCTTTGAAAACAGGTGCTGGCTTCAAACAAAGCCTGCGTTAACACCGACTCCATAACGCTGTTTCTCTCCTTCTTCAGGCACTTTACAATGAGTACGTCCATTTCAAAGAGACGGAGATCCCCGCCAAGGAGATCGAGAAAGGTCACATCGAACACCTCTACAAACTGCTGGAGGTAAGAACAAATGAAGAGTGGAGACGAGGAAGGAAAAGGCGACCAGCACTTGGCACCTTTCCGTGCATCATGAGGTCGAGCTCAGGGGGATTGTGTCAACGAGAGGAAGTTAGAGAACATTGTTGGCAGCGTGTTTGTGTGCGCTGAGTCACACGTTCGCCTCCCGAAGCGAAGTCGTTTCTTTTGTCGAGCTGTTATCAAAGCAGCAGATTGTTTGATTGTAAACAAACACATGATAGCCGATAATAGTTCCCATTTTATTCTCACTCAGCTGATGTTACCGGGGTTTTTCTGCGGCGTGACTTATGATTGCTCATAAATGGGGTCACTGATGTAATGGCTTTGGTAGCGCGTCCCACTTTGAAGCCTCGTCTTGAGCTTCACGGCTTTGGATTTTTAGGAGGTAGAGGTGACCATATTTTGACCTTGGCGAGCTCTGTTAAAAAGCTGCCTCCACAGACTGTAGCAGCTTTTATTTTCGTTTTTTAGAAGTACTCCAATGCAATGCAATTTAATGGGAGCGCTATTTAAAAGAATCACCCTCCAAACAATTATGAAAAATGTGGGAACCATAGCTGGCTTGTACTAACAGATGTTGGGATGTTTGGCATGTATTTACGCTGCGTGTGTGTTTGTTTATTCCAGGTGTGGATAGAGTTTGGTCGCATTAAGCTTCCTCAGGGCCTTCATCCCAATGACCTGGAGGAGGATTGGGGTAAACTCATCCTGGAGATGCTGGAGAGAGAAAAGGTTCTCTGGCCAGCTGTGGAAAGGTACACACACACACACACAAATCTCTTCACATGTTGCATATAATTAAATCATAACTGCTGATCCCATTTTTTTTTCATCATCTTCTGTGTGCATTTACAGGCTAGACCTGCTGCTCCAGAGAGCCAATAAGATCCAGAACATGTCTCTGGACTGCGAGGAGAAACTCACCCTCGCTAAGAACACACTCCAGGCTGTGAGCGCTGAACCTCTCTCACTTCACATCCATTTAATTTCCTCTCACACACACACACAGTCCCTGGGTTTATGTTGGGTAACTGTTTAATAATTTGGCCGAGTATTTTACAGGGTGTTAATGTGACCAAGCCGTAAACGTGAGCGCTCTTTTGGGACTGTAAATATTTACACACCACTTCCCCTGCCCTCTGCAAACATGCTCACTCCTTCCTTTGACTGTGTTCCTCGGCCTGAGCACAACTTCCTGCCTGAATGAAGGGACGTTAGACAGAATAAGTGATGTGCTGGGTCTGGAGTTTCTTTGTACCCTGATTTTTATATATTTGTTTTCACTTTATTGCTCCTGCTAGTATTTGCTGCTGTCCACTTTGATTCCACTTTACTGTTTACTGAATTTATCTCTGTGTAAACACGAATCCTCAGGTCGTCATACTTCATAATAACAGAAAAGCCAAACAAAACTGATCAATGATCCCTCCCCTGGTCTCCAGGACATGTCTCGAGCGGAGAGCGGCGAGGGCGTGCAGTGCGAGAGAGAGCTGGCCTGTTACCTGCAGGACTGCGAGTCTCTGATTCAACAACTCTACCAGGAGCTCAAAATCCTGAGAGATGAGAAATACTACCAGGTGGAGCAGCTGGTGTTCAGGTGAGTCATGGTGGTGGGATGGAGTCAGTGGCTTGGTCTTTTTGAAGGACCAAACATGCCAGCATTTCAAAAATTAATACAAAAAAACCCTCTTAGTGATTCTGTTTTATTTATTTTTAAAGTAATTAAATGTCCCAAAAATATATATCTATAAATCTATTTAATTTAATTTATTTACTTATTTCATTTTTTTAACCTTAATCTTTTCTTATTACACCTTTTAATTTCTTTATATTCCTTAATTTAATGTTGGTTTAATTTATTATAGTTTTTGTGATTTCTGCATTATTTTATAGACCTAAAATGATTTAGGCAGTTTCAGCTCTATCACAGCAGTCTTCAATTAATTGTTATGATCTGGACAATTTAGATTAATAGCTGGGAATACAAGCTACTCATTATAGGTCAACAAGTTGCCTGTTGTGTTTTTGTTTTGTATTAATACCTATTGTATCCTCCTCTGCATCTAGTGTTCACTGATATAAACCAGTGGTGTCAAAAAATGATGGAAAGCGTGTCCTCATTTTGCTTCTCATCAGCATGCTGCTCCGTCTAATTTGCACTGCTGTTATGAAAGCTAATGAAACAACTATTTTGTAAATCTGCCACTGTGTGCTGCCCTTTAAAGCAGCAGTACCTTTAAAAAAAGAACTCAGCTTTGTAGCAGGATCATACTGTCAAAGATTATTAAATGTTTCATAGGTTTATAATAATGTGATCAGTTATGTGCTTTTTTTTCTTTTCTTTCATCAGAGTTTCCCGCCTACAAGAGGAGCTGGTCTCCCTCAGACTGCAGTGCTCCAGCGTCTACAGGAAAGGCCACTTCTCTCAGGCCCTGGGCACCACGGGGACAGAGCACACCCACCAGAGACCCCCTGATACGGGCCTCTCTCTGGGTCAGACGCTGCTGGGAGCTGTGGGAGCGGTCGGAGCCGCACTCCTGCGGCGACCGATGGCTCGGTCCCAGCTGGTGGCCATGTCTTCATCAGAGGACGAAGGAAGCCTGAGGTTCATCTACGAGCTGCTCGGATGGGTGGAGGAGACGCAGGTCAGTCTCTGTCAGCCTCTCTTAAAATTAGGGCTGTTGTTTTTACTGCTGATTATTTTATACGCTGTTTTATTATTAAATTATTTAAATACTGAAAATAAAATGTAGTAATTTGGTGAAATATGAATTAAAAGCATCCTAAATATCATAAAACATGAATCAGAATTTGTAAAAAAGTCACATATGGATTCAGAAGTCGTCACAAGCCTAAAAACATCACATTCAAGGTCTTAAAAGCATTCAAAGACATATAATAGAAGATATCTGTAATTTTCAGTGGGTAAATCATTCTGTGTTTGTGTTTTAGGAGCTGTTGGAGCGCGCCGAGTGGGGTGCAGACCTCACCTCTGTAGAAAAAAACCTCGACGAGCACAACAACATACACACTGCGATTGAAGAGCTGATGAACAGCCTGCAGGAGGCACGCAGCTACGAGGTTCACACATCCCTCCTCCCTTTGCAAACACGGGCGTCTGTCCAGTGATGGTCTTTGTAACGAGGCTTCACTTTCTCTCCTCCAGGCTAAAGTCTCTCCCAACTTCAAGAGCAGTTACTCTGAGACGCTGGCCAAGCTGGAGAACCAATACTGCAAACTACTGGTCAGTCTCAGCTCAGAGGGGCTTGTGGCTTTGTTTGTGTGTGTTTGAGTTCCTCTGCACTTCTTTGTTTCCCCAGCTCACCCAGCATCCTCAGTTAATCCCATTATAGCGTGGCACAAATCTGCATCTGCGCTGTCTTCTCCTGCTGCCCCTAAATGTCCCCCCTTTCTGTCTCTTCTCTGTGTCCTCTGTTTTCTATTCATCCCATAATATATTTGTAATCACATCCATACTTATTCCTCTCAATCTGTTTTTCTTCTTGGCTTCTGTGGGTTTTTAAGAAGTATGTGCTTGTAGATTTACCTCTAAAAAAGCTATTTTAAATGTATTAAATGCATTAATAACATTCAGGACAAAGAAGGGGAAAATAAACCACAGGCACAGCTCACTTTGAAATATTTATGCATTTCTCCTCTGGCCTGTATCGCCATTTATCCATCTGTCTATGTCACCAACCAAAATAAAATGTGCGGCTGGCTAACGTTACAGCTCAGCCGAGGGAGCCGCAGTTGAGTTTATATCCTGTCAAGTGTAGATGGACGCTCAGTGAGTGTAGTTTGTTAGAAAGAAAAGAGTTCTCTGCTCATGAAAAGGTTTTCAGATTTATTTACTTTTTAAAATTTACTCCACCTCTTTACAGGTCACGATTTCTGTAAATAGACATTATTTCAGAGTCTTTCTAAATTACTTTTTCCCACCACAAGTGAAGAAAAGGCAAATATTTCTACACCTGCATACATGGGCAACTTGCACTAAAACAATTGCCATCACAACACTATCCAAATTTGATTTTAGCGTTCAGCACCCTTTAAGGAATTACATGCGGGACATTGGGCTCTTACATGGGGCAGTGTTTGTCATTAGTTTTCTGGGAAGATGCATCTGGATCGTCAGTGTAATTCAAATTTCCAAGTAAGAGGGATCCTTTTGCAGTATTTGCTTCTGCACTGCTGATTAGCATGGGGCTTTGTTTGTGTGGTTGCCATAGGAACATTCGTCATGGCGCCTGCGGAGCTTGGAGAGCCTGCACATGTTTGTGTCGCAATGCACTGACGAGCTGATCTGGCTCAACGAGAGGGAGGAGGAGGAGATCGCCTACGACTGGAGCGACAACAACACCAACACGAACGCAAAGAAAGAATTATACAGTGTGAGTGTGAGGAAGAGGAGAGACGCACACACGGACGGTTTCCTCCGTCACAAATTGCAAACCTTTAACCTCACTTGGTTTCCACGTGTATTTAAAGTCAAGATAAAAGTCTTGTTTACCTCCCAACATATAAAGAGTAACTTTGCATTAGACTGTTTGTCTTCACCTTTAACCTTCCCCGCTTCCTGTTCTGCCTGCAGGAAATGAGGTTAGAGCTGGATGAAAAACGAGATGTGATGCGGTCACTCCAGGAAACGGCCAGCCGTCTGTGTCAGGAGAACCATCCTGCCAAGCAGACCGTGGAGGTGAATTTCATGATTTTTATTCATTCGGGCTGGATGACCTTTAAAGATGCTGGGTTTCCGTATCCGTGGCTCGCTTGTCTGGAACAAATCAACCACGTTGCTTTTGTTAAAATGCTCTTTTATTCACTTTGCACTCACTTTTTCTAAGCCTTCCTTGGCGACGAGCAGGAATTACTATGTACATTTTAAAATACTGGTGTAGCTACACTTATTTGGGATATGGTTTTCATACAGTTTCATGCTAATGCTGCTTGTCCCCTATCACTGCTGAGAGCCAGAAACCCCTGGCTGGGTGAAACGCTGACTCTGTCTGTGCTGATTAACATCCCAGTTAGAGCCTTGCAGATAGATTACAGGCAGTTTATATGATCGGAGACTGTAAAAATCTCACTTATTTCCCCTAAAGGACCTCTTACATAAGTTTAGCATGGCACCAACTTTCAATATCCATCCATCTCCCTGTTATCAGGCTTACAGTGCAGCCCTGCAGACCCAGTGGCAGTGGGTGGACCAGCTCTGCTTGTGTGTGGAGCAGCATCTCAAAGACAACACGGCGTACTTCCAGGTGAGGCTGAAATTCTTATTTTTCTGAGTTTGGCAAAATAATTCATCCACATATATAATTAGGCTTATATTAAAATGATTTTGTATTATTACATGCAAATCCATTTTTACTTTTGTCAGTTCATGACTGACGCCCGGGACTGTGAGTCATACCTCCGCCAGCTCCAGGAAACCATCAAGAGACAATATACCTGTGATAAGAACAGCAGGCTCAGCAAACTGGAAGACCTGCTGCAGGACTCAATGGTATCTACACATTTGCTTTCTGTCTTACGAATAATATTCAGTTTCTTCTATGCCAGACAGATTTATGGTGCTGAAGGAAAGACCGACTGTGGTTTTATATTTTCACTAGATTTACTGCAAAGAATTGTCATGTTAACCTCTACTGGAGCTCAGTGACCGATAACAGAGAGACAATAACAGAGGTTGTTTGACATCATGTCTCCATTTAGCGAGATAATTTCAAGAAGCGGCTCCATAGTGTAGTGCTTAACAAACATCCCCAATTTGATCCTGGGAGGAAGAGGCCATCTGGTGTAACACCAAATCAAACATGCACAGCTACCTGCTGTGGCAACCCCTTGTGCGTAAGAGACTAGTTGAGAGTGTCCACTTCTAATCTAAGAAGGGTCTTTGTTTCCTTCTCTAACTCTGTGTCAACATCTCAACTTTACTTGATATTTAGGATTTATTTTTAAAAAAAGCACTTTTCCCTAACTACTACACAGACAGTGCTTTGGTTTCACTCACACACCTTTAACACACCCCAGGGGCAAATTATGAAGGTGGTGTCTTACCTGGAGCCACTCTGACCTAAGTACTAGAAGAACCAGGTTTCAAACCATCAAACGTACCACTCAGTCACAGCTGCAGAGTCATGTGCAAACCAGAAAATATTGTACAATGAACATTTTAAGTAGCACATTTCTATCCCAGATAACTGAGCATCCTCAATCTCTGCTTCCACCGTGTGCACAAAGTGCAAACTCGAACATTCAGTATACTCCCAGACTGACATATTATCAGGAATGATACAGCATTTTTCTAACCACTATAGCATCAGAGACCTGCAGTAGCTGAGCTGCTGGTGTTGCAGCGTCCTCCTGATTGTTTTTGCTCTGCCTCGGGCGGCTGCAGCACCTCATGTGACAGGGCAAAGTAATCTGTTACAGAGTCCTGAATCATCTCCCCCCCATGGCACATTTGCAAGCCTGCCATATTTGCACCTACTTCTCTCACACACACACACACACACACACACACACACACACACACACACACACACACTCCTCTGACTTCGAGCAGATGGCAGGGTTAGTGTGGGCATCGCTCCACAGGCCAGAGCAGCATCCATGTCCTCTTATTAAAGAGGTGTGCGAGAGAGCGGGTGTCACAAACAGATGCTTTTCTTAGGCCGGTCCTGCAGGTACCTTTAAATGACATAACAAAGAAGCAGCTGAACTTTTGTTTGACAGAGATAATAACTGAGACAGGAACATTGAATCATCCTATTCAGCTTCTTTAAGGTGGAGATTGGTGTTTAGCAGTGTCCGTTTGATCAGACCTCTCCCTCCATTCTGACTTGTTTCCTGCCTAATCTTTCCTTTGTGGACTGTCACTGAATGACTTCTTCATATGTGGTTAGATACCACAGGCATTTGTTGCCTTTGAAGTAAGATAAAATACGTATTATCGCCTTGTTCAGGAACCTCTCCCTAATATGCTCCACTATATATACCCGAACAGTGACCTGTACTATGTGCAAAAGAACAGCAGACATTATTTACCGTCAGAACAGGGCGGATCTCCAACGGGAGATTGAGAGACCAGTGTCGGACTGTTAGAACAGCTTTGAAATTCTCATGAGTTGTTCGCACTCAAGTAAAAACCACCATCACTTCATGCAGCTATCCCTTCGGCGCCAGCTGCGGTCTCAAGGCTGGAGCTGAACAAAAACACCCTGATAACGACTGTGTTTAGACTGTTCTTCCCATTGTATGCAAGGCCACCTGGGTTGGCTGGAAGACTGTTTACTTAGCCTGGCAGGGCGAAGGACACTGTCTCAGCTGAACTCTGGACACGCACACACATACACTGATACGCACTCACTGATCCCCGCCTCCCTTTCCAACCTCTTCTATGCTTGTTCCCTCCTGGAGAACACGGCGGGTCTGGGCCCAGCACTGGAATAATAGCGCAGGGCAGGATGGCTGCAGTGTTTGTTTCGGATTACTCCTCACCCCCCACCCACCCCTGTTGCTTGTCACGTGCTCCACAATGTTGTGCTGTGGACATTTATGTGCTTTCTGTGCAGAGGTGTTTTTTTGTTTACTGTTCTCATGCTGTCCTCCCATATGAGCCCAACATGAGTAGAGGTCTCTTTTTTCACTCTTGGACTTTCCCATTGTATTGTGCAATTCAGTGTTTTTCCCGTAATACTACCGATCTCCGACCTGTCTCCCCATGTGATGTCTGTGTTGTGTATGTAAGGGGTGTGTGTGTGGGGGGGGGGGTTTCCCATTTCACTGCAGGGCAACTTGCATGTGACAAATAAAGTTCTGATTGATTGATATACCTGAACAGTGACCTGTACGATGCGCAAAAGAACAGCAGACATTATTTACCGTCAGACCACGCTGCCGTGACCCGGATTCAAACCGGGGTTGCTGCGGCCACAATGCAGAGTACTAACCACTATACGATCACGGCTGGCGCGCTGGATTATGCTGTTAGTTGCAGTCTGTATCTTGCAGTTGTCTCACTCCACTATAACACTATAATATACAAACAACGGAATTTGAATGAAAACAATGGAATTTGAATGAACAGAACAGAATTTGAATCAAAACAATGGAATTTGGATGAAAACAACGGAATTTGGATGAAAACAATGGAATTTGAATCAAAACAATGGAATTTGAATCAAAACAATGGAATTTGAATGAAAACAACGGAATTTGAATCAAAACAATGGAATTTGAATCAAAACAATGGAATTTGAATGAAAACAACGGAATTTGAATGAAAACAACGGAATTAACATGAAAACGACGGAATTTTAGAACAAACAATGGAATTTGAATGAAAACAATGGAAATAGAATGAAAACAACGGAATTTGAATGAAAACAACGGAATTTGAATGAAAACAACAGAATTTGAATGAAAACAACAGAATTTGAATGAAAACAACAGAATTTGAATGAAAACAATGGAATTTGAATGAAAAGAACAGAACTTGAATGAAAACAACTGAACTTGAATGAAAACAACTGAATTTGAATGAAAACAATGGAATTTGAATGAAAACAACGGAATTTGAATGAAAACAACGGAATTTGAATGAAAACAATGGAATTTGAATGAAAACAATGGAATTTGAATGAAAACAATGGAATTTGAATGAAAACAATGGAATTTGAATGAAAACGACGGAATTTGAATGAAAACGACGGAATTAGAATGAAAACGACGGAATTAACATGAAAACGACGGAATTTGAATCAAAACAATGGAAATAGAATGAAAAGAACAGAATTAGAATGAAAACAACGGAATTTGAATGAAAACAACGGAATTTGAATGAAAACAATGGAATTTGAATGAAAAGAACAGAACTTGAATGAAAACAACTGAACTTGAATGAAAACAACTGAATTTGAATGAAAACAACAGAATTTGAATGAAAACAACAGAATTTGAATGAAAACAACGGAATTAGAATGAACACAACAGAATTTGAATCAAAACAACGGAATTTGAATGAACAGAACAGAATTTGAATCAAAACAACGGAATTTGAATGAACAGAACAGAATTTGAATCAAAACAACAGAATTTGAATGAAAACAGCAGAATTTGAATGAAAACAACAGAATTTGAATGAAAACAATGGAATTTGAATGAAAACAACAGAATTAGAATGTACAGAACAGAATTTGAATGAAAACAACAGAATTTGAAAACAAACAATGGAAGTTTAAAACAAACAACAGAATTAGAATGAAAACAATGGAATTTGAATGAAAATAACGGAATTTGAATGAAAAGAATAGAATTTGAATGAAAACAATGGAAGTTTAAACTCTGTTGTAAAAATGAAAAGAACTGGTTAATGAGTTCACAGGTAAGGTAAGGAAAAGCTGGTTACGTTAAGAAATTTGATTGGGCAATCCAGTGCCAATAATGAAATAACATGACTGTAATCATTCAAGCTAACCTGCAGCCTGTGTTACTACAATTTCTTGCTATCATAATGCTGTCATACATGTTATCCACGGTCTTCTTTTAGTGCAAGGCTTCTCTGGTGATCTAATTTGTTTTAAAGAAGTCCTTGACACCCTGTGGTTGTAATTAACTAGAATTCCTCATGCATCCACATTATAATTTATGTCTGTGTAAATTATGTTTGTCACTGGTCCTGCTGACTGCAGCGAATGCCATCTCACTGTGAAATTCATTCCTGGGGTGTGATGTATGAAGTTATTAGCTCTCTGCCTCAGACTGTGTCTAACTCTCGGCTCCATTCAATGTTTTCTTTCCTGTACCTGTAACTGTCTCCTTGTTGTCTCCCTCTCTAATGAATCCTTAATGACTCTCTCTGCTTCTGCTTTAGGGGCGAGAGAGAAGTGAAGTGTAATTCTACCTGTCAGGGTGAAAAGCCCATGTTAAATGTTTAATGCTTAGTGGTCAGGCTAACATGGGCAGCTGAGTCAGGAAGCAGCAGGCCCACTCATCTCAGCAGCTACAGGCTAATAGGCCGTTAAGCTGATTATGTGTTGAAGGACTTCAGACAGAAAATGTTGCTTAAATATCATTTGGGTGGATTTTGTGGTGTGAAAATGAAAAACTTGAGGAAAGATGATATAGGGTGAAACATCTAAATGTCTACTGGAAGGATTTTCTGAAGATTTTGTAAACTCATTCACGGATTTCTCCAGCGTTATTTGTGATTTAGACTGAAACGTCTGCTGCTTACGGTGGCCCTGAGAGGTCAAACGGACTGCAATAAGAAAAATGCTGCAAAAGCACACAAAACACAATGGAAATAGGAAAAACAAAAACAGAAATGGGGAAAAAACACAAGATAAGTGTTTCTGGGGAGACAATAACCCGACGGACCAGTTGCAGGAACCCAAAACATGGTAGGCGTGTTTTATCATGATTCATATAATACTGATGACGCACTTACCTCTCATCTTTGCTTTCCTCACAAAACTGATAGATCCTCCACTTCTTTTAAGTGTCTCCCAGTGCAATTATAGGCATATTTTTGGTTCCTGCAACTGGTCCGTGGGGTTATTGTTTCCCCAGAAACACTTCCCTTGTGTTTTTTTTTTTCTTCTATTTCCGTTGTCGTTTGACCCTATTTTTGTTGTGTTTTGTGTGCTTTTGGAGCGTTTTTCTTGTTGCTGGTGTTTTCTTAAGTTGCACTCCGTTTGGCCTCTCAGGGCCACCGTAGCTGCTGGATTGACTTCCATACACTGCATTTTGCTACAGATATTTAGAATTTTTATATATTTGGTGTTTAATTACATATTTTTCTGTTAAAATGCATCTAAAATGCAACCTGATAGATCTGCCGTAGTTTTTTAACATTGTTTATTATTTATGGCGTGTGACATGGGTAATTATCAAATAATTACCTAATGGAAAGGTCAGCATGCTGTTAACGTCCCTGCTTTAAGTTCTCAGATACATAGATCTTTACCTTACAATGGAAAAAATGCCTTTAGATGAATGTTATTGTAAATCCACACATGTACAGTCTTCATAAAGAGTTTCAATGTTTAATGTTGTTGTTGTTTTCCTTCCTGTAGGAGGAGAAAGAGCAGCTCATTGAGTATCGGAGTACAGTAGCTAGCCTGGTGGGCCGGGCCAAGACGGTGGTGCAGCTGCGCCCCCGCAGTGCAGAGAGCACTCTGGGAACTACAACACCCATCAAAGCCATCTGTGACTACAAGCAGATCGAGGTACGGCACCCAGAGCAGTATCATTACACCTCATGAACATGTGGGCATGTCCCTCAAATCTGTGACTTTGTTTAAGAAAAAAGTGTGCATATTTAGCACCGACTCACCTCTGACCTCACCTCTCGATTGTTTCGCCCCTCACCACCAACCAGGCCCCCCGCCCTGCACTTCCCCACAAAGTCCTTACTCAGCTACTGTTTTCTGCTCGTGAAATTTAGATTGATGTAAACATCTACATGAACAGTTTCCTCCATAACGATGAATATCGCACAGCAGTGGATTTCTTCTTTTTTTCACACAGCTCCAGTTTTCTTCTTTTTCTTTTCTTTTTTTAAAACCAGCATGTCGAAATTTGGAAACTGAATGGACATAATTAACCAGAACTTATGACCTTTGCCTTTGTCCTCCTCAGAAAACACTCTGACTGAGTCTTTAAGAAAGATAACTCAGGCATTATGAGATTCACTCTCAGATTCAGCTGTGATGACCTCTGGGAATCTAAAAGCTAATCAATTATACATCTGTCCCATCCTCTTTGCACCCTGAGAGCTTGGCACGGACATACAGCTGCCCCCAGCGCTGCTATATTTAGTCTACTATGTGTTAGATTGCCCAGGGTGGTTTGCTCCCTGAAGCATACCAGATGTGAGGTCTTGTTTCCAGGTAAAGGATGAAGGTGGTTTGGTCCACATCACTGATCTAAAGCAACGTGACGAAACCTCGCACACAGCTGACAGTTATAAAAAAACATCTGGACAAACGTGCACATGAACCAAAAGTAATCTTTCTCTCCTTCACTTTCCTGTGTCTTCTCCTTTCTTTCCATACCCTCATGTACCTTTTTTTGGCCTCTCCCCTCTCACTCCCTCCTCTTCCTCCTCCTCATTCTCTTCCCTCCCTTCCCCCTCGTCTGTCGGCTGGGCTGGCAAGACAAACGTTCAGGTATAGCTGCCTATATTCTCCCTCTCTCACCTCAGATTTTGACACTGCACACACTGTACTGCCCCAGGTGCCGCTTTCTTATCAGCTGATTTCAGGTTGTATAATTGGTAATAAACTTTATGCCTGCACTCTCAGACTTCTTGGAATAAATTAGATGAAATTACCCATGAAATGGTTCAGAGTACCTTTTACTGGATTTCCTCCCTGGAACAAAAATCTGAAAGCTTATTGTGTTTTATGTTTTTACAGGAAAATATAATTTAGTGGTGTTTTCCTAATCAAATCAGCCAATTATGTTTATTTAAGTGTTTCATTATAAAGTCCAAGTGACTCTTTCTATATGTGCATATGTTTATGGTGTTCTCATAGCCAGAATCAGGTGATAGGATAATCTCACAAAAGTTGATTATGGCAACAATCTGTAAATCAGTAACCAAGTACTAACTTAGCCTCTGGGAATTACTGCAAATGATTCGGTGTTTCCGGTATAGCCAGCTGCTACCCGGGCCAAGACTTCCTGTTCTGTGTACAGGTTATTGTGTCTGAATGCACATGCTTTTTAATAGGCTGCCAAAATGCTGGATGCATTGTTGTCAGACAATACCCAGTGGTTTGGAGATTGTCTTTTGGAAAATGCGTCACTCTTTTGCATAGATGTTTATCTTTATGCAGTAAAATCCAGCTCAGATATGATTGATACAAACAGAAAAAAAAAAAATTCTGCAGATTTCATATATTTATGCAGAATCAGCTTAGTTTCGTATGTTTAGTCACAGATTTGTGTCAGACTGAGATCAGTTGATAAGAGCAGGTGGTAATCGCTGAACTGAACTGAATTTAACCCGTCTGTGCCCCTCAGGCTCATTCAGTCAGTCAGAAAATAACATTTCCGTTTCAATATATCTTCATGTATTAAGTGTTTGTGCACAGCTTTGCATTATGGTTGTATGTGTGTGTGTGCAGGGAAGGGGTGAGAGAGGGTGGCGGGTGGGGATGGCTGTGCAGCCCTAACGCTGAAATTTAAAGCCAAACTCGTTTGTCTTCTGTTTATATCCTCTGCTGGGTTTCCTGCAGATAACGTGTCACTAATGTTTATTTCCTCGTTAAATTATTCAAACCCAGCTCAGGTTTTAGGAAGTTTCGCTTTGAGTTTGGAATATATTTGCTGCTTTCACAATAAAAGCCTTTACTGGTGCAAAGCAGCTTTCACACCACATGGCATTGTCCTCGCTCAGCTTCTCTAATATCACGTCATGTTAGGGCTCCTGCTAATTTCATGAAGTCCATGAATTTTTGCATTTTGTGTTGCATTATGAGTTTTTTTGCTGTTTGCTTTTGATTTACGCGTTTTTCCCCCTTTTTTCTCCTCCCTTGCTTTCTTCTGGGCATTTCTCCTTCCATTCTTTCTCCATCATCTTTTGCAACTCCCTCGCTTTGTGAATCTTTCTCTTAATATTCTCTCTTGCTGTCAACCCTGTTCTCTACATCATTTCCAACATCATTTTCATAACCTCCATTTCCGCTCTCATCTGTCCTTCCCTGCGCCTCGCCTCATACTCTCAGATCACGATAAGCCGAGGAGAGGAGTGTGTGCTGCAGGACAACTCTCAGAGGACCAAGTGGAAAGTGATCAGTCCGACGGGGAACGAAGCCATGGTCCCCTCGGTGTGTTTCACCGTCCCGCCTCCAAACCAGGAGGCCATCGACACAGCCAGCAGGTGAGCCACGTACTGGAAACGTGCATTGGTGTTGCGAATGTATTAAACATTTGTTGTGGATAGCACTGTGCTGATTATTTACTTTTTTATAGTTGATTTTCTTTAAGTCTTTAATGCACAAAAGCCACAATTTTCCACAATACGTAGCGTAGCGAGGCCGTAGACTTCAGGAAGCACTACAGAGTAGGAAAGTTCGGCCTTCACATCAGTCCAAAATCCTAAGAAACTGTTTCCTAGAGATTATCTGACTGTTGAGCTTGAGCTTGGTTTATAAAATGACGTCCTTTTAATCTGAATCTATTTTGTTTAGTATTTTAGAGACTAATGTTCATGTTCCTTGTGTTTTGTCTACAGAGCTGAGCAGCTGTACCAGAAGGTCATGTCCCTGTGGCATCAGCTCCATGTGAACATGAAGAGTGTGGTATCGTGGCACTACCTGCTCAAAGACATCAAGACTGTATCTGGGTGGAACTTGGACACGGTGAGATCCTCTCCATGCGTTTAAATGTGACGGCTATGAATTTGGATTTTATTCTCTCGCCGTGATGATTTCAATTTGTGGTTCTTTTCTTCTCTTCCGTTATATTTATCTTCTCCCTCCTTGTCTCACCTTTCAGGTTCAGAGTCAGTCTCCATCAGAGCGGGAGCACGTCCTCAATCACCTGGAGTCCCAGATGGCCGACTTTCTGTCAGACAGCAAAGAGAGCTCGCTGTTCACGCCGGCCGAAAGACGAGAGCTCGAGAAGGACGTTCAGCAGGCCCAGCAACACTGCCAGGACCTGCTGCTCAACATGGAGACCGGTGAGTGAAGATGGACGGGCTCACACACGGATACATTTAGTTAATCTCTTGCTGACCTCTGACCAGTCAAACTGATGCAAATAATAGCTCTGCGTGTCTCAAAATGACCGTCTTAATCTGTTAATGAAAATAATCCACCTCGTTCCTCATCTTTTATTTTTCTCCAGTGGAGAAGGATGAGTCAGTCTCTCGGTCGTACCTGTCAGAGCTGCAGAACATCACCCTTTGTATTAACGAGGCTGAGCAGAGACTGATGAGAAGTATTGAGACTCCGCCTCCCATCCTGTTGTCAGGTGATGGTGCTGACAACACGGTCCAGATTAGAGAGCAGGAGGTGAGTTTGAGCTCCATCTGCTGCTTGCACACAGTTATTACCCATGTTATAAAGAACTGAGGGTTTTTTGCAGTATATTGTTGTCGTTGTCTATAAAGCCAGAGGAAGAAGCGCTCGTCCATTGATAGATTTGTTTTTGGATTAACCAAGAAATATCACAGCAAATACTCATCATACAAGTCAGCCTTTTTGGTGAGCAGCTAACAAGACAGATCTTAACAGACTTCAGTTAGTCCAGAATAAGGCGGCCAAAAATATATATATTTATAATAAATATATATAATATATATATTTAAAGCATCTTTTAAGCGAAATAAATAGCCTTATGCATTTAGAGAATTGGCTTCTATTCATAATTTCAAAAAACACTTAAAAGTCTATTTAGGCAGCTTTTAATTACTGTAAATATTGTAAGAGGGCAATAATGGAAATTTGTGTATTTTGTCTCAATGTTATTGATATTTATGTTTATATTTTCACAATAGTAAAACCTGACTGTGGATGTAAGACGCTATTTTGCATCCACTTTATTGAGTAATATTTTATTTGAGCAAACATTTAGCAACCACTGTTGTGGAAGCTATTGGGGTTCCTTATAAATAAGCAAATAAGCGATGATGATTACAACTGGTATTGAGTAGTATGGCTGTGGTCTGGAAGTTTCGAAACATTTACCACAGAGGAAGCTATTTTAATGAAGCAAAGCAGTTTTTATTTTAATTTTAAAGATTGTCTCCATGTAGTTTAAAAATAAAGATGGTTCCTTTTTATGCAGAAGCTGCAGTCTGAGCTGGACAGCCTGCGCTCCAGTTTGGGTGACGTGTCTCATCGCTGCGTTAAGTTCTTCGAGGAGAAGCCCACCTCGTCCAGCGTTCCTGTCCTCCGGTCGGAGCTCAATCACGCTGTGGAGAAGATGGACAAACTGCACAACCTCTCAGCTGTCTACCTTGAAAAGTTAGTTAGATTTTTAGAAGTCATGTGAAACTTCTCTGTTCTTTTTGTTTCCCCAGATGATACGATTTGTTGTCCTTTTACATCTTTAGGTTAAAAACAGTGGATGTCCTGATCCGTAGCCTGGATGAAGCAGAGAGCCAAGTCAGGAAGTACGAGAACAGACTAAGTGAGGAAGACATTGTTCCTGCTGACACAACAGCCATTCAGAACCTCAGAGATCAACTGGGGGTAAGCCTCACCATCACATAAAGTCCTCTCATGTCTCTATAAAGATGAACCTCTGACCCTCTAACCTCTAACTTTCAGAAGTGGCAGGCTGAGCTTGGTGAGCAGGAAGGAGTCTTCCAGTCTCTGCAGGTGGAGGTACGTCAGGCCAAAGAGGCGGGGTCTAAGCTCAACAGGCTCCACCCGGACCGCAGCCCTGAGCTCGAGCGCTACCAGGACAAAGCCAATCAGATAACAGAAAGATGGAGTGGAATCAAAAGACAGATGGAGACACGGTGAGTGAAGATGCCTAAAAAGAAAAGGAGGAGCACGATTCATGTGTGTTGTGACAAACGATGTAACGATCTGCTTAGAAAAACTAACTGGATGCTGAACTTATCAGGACGTTAGTGTGGAAAAGGATCTGAAGGTAGTTTTCTTTTTTTCTGCAGACGAGCGGATCTTGAAGCTCTGGGCTCCTCCCTGCAGCAGTACAGAGACGGCCACTCCGCTTTGATCAAGTGGATCGAAGAGACGACGGAGAGACAAGAAAACACACAGCCGGGACAGATGGACAGCAAAGCGCTGTCGGAACAACTGGCCCAGCAGACTGTTAGTGCCGCTGAATCCTCTGACTTACAACATGTGTCCAGATGAGAAAAACGACTTGAGCCTAAACATTTATAAATTCTGATTGTTTTTCTTTCCAGGCCTTGGTAGCTGAGATCGAACAGAATCAGACCAAACTAGACGAGTGCCAGACTCATTCCAAACAATACTGTGCCTCAGTGAAGGTGAGAAACCGTGACAGACGTGTCTCGGAGTGAAGGTACGCAGGAAACTTGATTCCTCTCGTGCTTTTATCTTGTAGGATTATGAACTACAGCTGATGACATTCAGAGCCTTTGTAGAGTCGATGCACAAATCACCTGTCAAGAGGAGAAGGATGCACTCTTCCTCTGACGCTATCACTCAGGAGGTAATTGGATAACTGTTTACCATCGTGATCATTGCAGGAGCTTTATTGTTTTAAGTAAATAAAGTTTGTGTGTTTTGTATTTGTCTGAATCTAATATCCCGCAGTTAGTGATGTTTGTTTGGGGTTTTTATTATCTCTTCAGTTCATGGACTTGCGCACACGCTACACAGCCTTAGTGACCTTAACAACCCAGCATGTGAAGTACATCAGCGATGCTCTGAGAAGACTGGAGGAGGAGGAGGTGACACTTTGATTCTCTTTCAGTGACTTTCTTGCTTTACACAGCGGTCATCTATTATTAACTGTTTAATTTACTTAGACACTACTTGTGGTTGCTGTAGCTCACTGAATCGAAGAGTTGCTATTATAACTTCTGTTCCCTGAGTGGATGAAGCTCCTATGCTTTTGAGTATTGCCACCAGACTAGCAGAGATCTGGCTATCAAATCTGACCTCTCGGCAGGCAACACAGAGAAGCAACACTGCAACATAACAACAGAAAGTGAGAAAACTTTAACTGGGAAGTGTAGATTTAATTGTTCTGTCCAGGACATACTGGCCTATCAGAACTGGGCATAAATGCTTGAAAGCTGGAAAAGCAGCTAGCAGCTCCAAATAATTGATGTGCAGCTGGCACTGCAGTCCAAACCGCTCGCAATGCATCCCCATACTGGGTGTCTAGAGTTAACATGCAAGGTGCAGTTATCAGAAGCCTCCGGAGGAGGTGACGCGAGACCACAGGCAGAGAGTACCGTGTCAAAACCTGTATAAGAACTGAGGGATGTTTGTGATGAGAAGGGTGTATGTCTGCAGGTGGTGCCTGTGATATGTCATCACAGGTCATCTGCCTGAAAGTTGTGAATAGAGGCGTCTTTGGTCAGGAGACACAGAGGTGTGATATCTCATACTGTATGTGCTGCACAGGTGAATTGACAAAAAGGGATCTTATGTGAAATCTACTGTTTAGTGTCATTAATTTTTGCTTTCTTGCCTCTATCTGTGCAGAAAGAGGTGGAGGAGGAGAAACAGGCCAGGGTGGGGCAGGTTTCAGACCTTCTGGGCTGGGTCAAAGGCCTCCAGGGACGCGCTGGTGGCCCCAACGCCGAGTCTTCTCTGGCTGCTCAACAGGTACTGTTTATACATATGCAATGAATGCGAAGGAGACTGTTATGTTGGTACCTCGTTTAGTGGTACATGAAGGTTGTTATGTTGTCAAATAGATTCTTCATCTGTTTTTTTCTGCAGGCCATCAATGAACAGCTAGCAGCCAAGAAAGATCAGGTGGCTGAAGCTATAAGGAGCACACAGGTCTTCCTTCTGTCGAAACAGGCCAGCAAGTAAGTTAACATGCATGGACTCCTCACAGAGAGCAGTGATTTTTAAATTGTCCTCCCAGCCAGCAGTGCACGCACCACAGGGGCCACTTCTGTAGCAACCAGCGGGTAAATAGAAGTTAGGATTAGATGATGATAACTGCCAACTTCAAACAATCACATTATAAATTTTATGTCAAAGCCACTGTAAAGCATCTTTCCAACACACATGCAGACTAATGTTAAACACCTAACTACACCTGTTAACCTTGTCCCTTTTTTCTTCTGTAGGTTGTCCCCAGAGGAGCGGGCACACGTGGAGGCTCAGCTGGACGAGCTGAAGACCACCTACAACCAGCTGTGCGACAGCTCCACCCAACAGCTGCAGCAGCTGGAGCAGCAACTGGCCAAAGAGGAGGAAAGAAAGGTAGATCGGTTTGGCTGGGGTGGGCCGAGCGGGGAGAAGGGTGTCTGCAGATTTATGGCAAACATGTATTCTGCTTATGCGAGCTTAAACAAAAATAACCACAAAGGTACTTTTATAAAATGTTCCTTGAGTCTGAATATCTTTGCGAGCGAAGCGTGAGTTTATATGTGGGCCAGCAAATTATCATCTATGTTGTTCAGCATGTTGTGTGTTCACCGATTTGCATTTCTGAAAAACATCACCAGTCTTGACGAATGTCACTCATTGACTTGGTTTGGTTTAACAAACACCGACGGATCCTGTTCAGATGTGTATTCAGATCCTCTGTAATAACCATTTCTACCAGGATGACCATCTTTTTGGTCATCACTGGAGAAATAAGGGTTGCTAAAATAATTTATACATCTAGAATACACTGCAGTGTTTTGTTTTTGGTATAAGAAACCTCTGCAGCTCATTAATCAATATATGGGTGTTAAAGGGAAATGTCAAAAGGACAGAAAACAACTGGAATACACCGTCTGAACTGGGCCTCAGCATGGAGTGATCCACTCTCACATTATCATATAAAAGCCTGCATTCATGTCATTAACTATCACCAACCCTGATTTTTATCATCCTCATTGTCACCGTCATCATCATTATCATCAGAAAATACATCTGCTGAGCTGCTAACATGGTTAATACACGGCCTTAGTGGTGCCGCACTAGATCAGAGCTTCCCAGGTGACGCTAGTGAGGGGAAAGCTGTAGAGCTTTGCTTTTCATTCTTAGAAACTGTCAAAAAAAGGTACATCCACATTTTTATGTCATCCCAGCATCGAAAAAGTAAAATGTTACTTTTCTTTATACGGTGGTGAAATGCCACTGCATAAAGTCAGCATTGCTTTTTAGCATTTTTCTGCATACGTTTACCCCATGTAGATGTACAGTCATCCAAGGGGAATCACACATTCCCAGCCCTCACACTCTCATACAAGTGTTCCTCCCCTTCATTTGAAATACATTACATCATCCCTGGATGTGTGAGAGAATTTCAGGTTTGAAGCTCTCATTTATGACACTTCCTAGTTTTTAACAGTTGCACTCATAGTTGATTTTTGTGTAAATGTTTTATGGTTTTACTAAAAATGCTCACTAAAAGGTAAAGTAGAACTTTTCAAGAAGTCACTTTTGTATTTTAGAGTGTAAGTGCACCAAAGGCCAGCTATGCAAAAACAAAAAAAACAACGTCACCATTTGAGCATGTTGTGTCCAGATCACAAGAGTGTGTGTGAGAGAGAATGACGTTTTTGTGTTTGTTCTAATGCATACTATTAATGTGTGAAACTTTTAAACCAGCATTTTGCTTGAAAATCACTAACAGCTGCCAACGGAGAGTTGTGGACATCCAAGGATCAGAAAACAAAGCAAAACAGGACTTTGATAAACATCATTAGTCTATTTTGTGATTGCAGGTTAGAGCAGCTGCATGGTTAGTTTTAGTGCCATCCAGTCTCATGGAAATGTATTATGTAATGTGTGATGCAGTTAAAGATACAAATCTGCAATAATAATCATAATCTGTGCAAATCAGCAGGTAAACTTACTATCAGAAATGTGGAAATACTGATAAATATTTGTTATTTATCACTATTTGCCACATATTTGCCCCACTCCCGATCAGCTTTCACTGAGCAGTCATGGTTTAGTATAGTTTCAGTTTGTACCTTAGTCAGTTTAACATTAGGTCAGTTTGAGGTTTTGACGTCAAAGCAGTGTTAGGAGTCTGAATGAAGAGTGGCATGCAGAACGCTAACAACCAGCTTCTCACCTGTCGCGCCTCGCTCTGCCGAGCCATAAACTGGCCCATTAGTGTGTGCACAGCAGGACGGGCCCAAACGGTAAGTAGCGCTCGCTTTCTCTCTTACCGTTGC
The DNA here is from genome assembly GCF_965226115.1 of Aulonocara stuartgranti. NCBI lineage: Eukaryota > Metazoa > Chordata > Actinopteri > Cichliformes > Cichlidae > Aulonocara > Aulonocara stuartgranti. Next base: position 30,406,613 of record NC_138957.1, read on the forward strand.
CTTTAAGTTTTTCTCGTGTAGTTTTTCTTATTCTCCTCAACTTCTGAATACTTGTGTGTTCCTTTTTCTGCTGTTGTTTCCCCTTATCTAGCGCTTCTTTCTGCATTTTTGTTAGGAATATGCTTTGTTGCATGCTTACTGCTTGTCCTAGAATAGTGATGGTAAGTATTAAAATGCCTTTTAATTTAGTAGAAATTAAAACAAGTTCAAAATATAAATTATCAAATTGCTAACAGAAATATATATAGTGGCATTTTTAAACATGGATAAGCTGTTTTGTGGCAAGTGGTTGTGGGTTTTCTTCTCTTTTTTTTTTCCTGATTCTACGATCTGTCATAGTGTAGTGTCACATAATAACAAATTAACATTACGTAATATGCGTGCTGGCTAAAACTGCCAGGTCATAAAGAAAAGAGAATGAATATCAACTGGGATTTTGGTTTCTTTCTTTTTGCAGAATGAGATTGCCATTGCTGGAGTGATTGACCTGAGTACAGTGGAAACATTCCCAGTATTCCCAGCAGCTCAACGTGGTCTTATTGACCAGGACACCTGCCATGTTCTGCTAGAGACCCAGCTCATTATGGGTGGGCTCCTTCAACCTGACTCTCCTGTCAAACTTTCACTGGAGCAAGCTCTAACTCGAGGCCTAATTGACAGCCATACCAGACAGTCTCTGTCTGAGCTTGAGAGCGCCCTGTATTTGGTGGAAAACACCAAGACTGTGAGTGATGAACAACAAGAAAATGCCTTGCCTATAGTTAGAGCCATGGAGACCGGGCTAATCAGAGAGGAAGTGGGACTTCGCATTCTCCAACTCCAGATGAACACTGGAGGATTGAGACATTCAACTGGAAAAATGTTGAGTTTGGAGCAAGCAGAAGACAAGAGACTTTTGTCTCCCAGAATTATTACCAAGCTCCAGTCGAGACTACAACACAGAGAGCTGATTGATCCAAACACAGCTGAAAAAGTAAATCTCTGTGAGCTGCAGCTCCAGTGTGTTCTCGATGATGATTCAGGGCTTCTTCTCTTCCCTGTCAAGCAGCAGCCTGGAGGAACAGTTTGCCTCCGTTCTGGAAGAAAAGTCGGTATTTTCCGTGCTGTGCAGGAGGGACTGATTGATCGGAAAGTTACCGTACGACTTCTTGAAGCTCAGCTTTTTGCCGGTGGTATTGCAGACCCACGATCTGGCCATCGACTGACAGTTGATGAAGCAGTTCGCCATGGGCTTATGGACCAGGATCTAGCCTGTGCCATGTTGGCACGTCAACTGCAAAATGGGGGCATTCTAGACCCTTTCAGTGGAGAGCGCCTGGACTTAGAAGAGAGTATTTGCAGGGACCTTCTCTCCCCTCGTTTGGCTCTGTTGGTCCTTGAGTCTCTCTGGACTTTTATGGGCTTGCTCTGGCCTGAAACTGGAGAGGTTTTACCCATTGCTGAGGCTGTTCAACAAGGTGTGATCTCGGGGGATCTAGCAAGGAGCACCCTGAGACAACGACATGCCATTGGGGCTTTGTACAACCCAGAAACCCTTCAGGTGCTGCCCCTGAACAGGACTGCTGAAAATGAATTAGATCCCAGTGCGGTCAGTTTTCTCAAAGAAATCCACATACCAGATGTTCTTTCCAACATGACCCAGTCAGGTAACCCATCTCTAAACCGCCACAGCTGGGGTTCCACTAGCTCCTCCTCTCCTCCATCCTCTCCCCTGCCTCCATCATCTCCCACAGGCCTTGTGTGGGAAACTACATCAACTAATGGGAAGGATCCTGAGGAACAAGCCAAACACAAGCTGCTGTTTCACCTCATGACTCACAGCTATGTAGATGCTCATTCTGGAAAGCGCCTCGTGCTGCTTGACCCTGAGCTAATGATAATGATCAAGGACGCTGACATGGTTGCTGGAGAATCTGCTCGTCAGGTTGAGCCGCTAAGCAGTGTGGCTACAGATAAGCTAGATAAACTGGAAATGGGGGAAAAGATTAGTTTGGCAGGTAATGGAGTGAGTGAAGGTGTCAACGACAGTTCCAGTTTAGTCACACCAAGTAAGGATTTTGAGATTAACGATAGAAGTGGCCTAGAAGAAATGCATGATGGGGAAGGAGACAACAAATCACTGCAGCAACCATCAGAACCCATAGAAGAAGACTTAGCCATTTCAGCTAAATATGAAATTGCTGGTGATAAAAGTGAAAAGGTAGATGAACAAAAGAAAGAAATGACCAGTTGGGACAGTTTAGCTTCAGCTAAATACCTCAACGATGAAATAACAAAGAGCCCAAATGAAATAATACAAACTGAATACCAACCCATGGATAGTCCTGTGCGAGACAGTGGAAGTACAACTGCAACAGAAGTTATTGAAATGGCCACAGCACCACTCAAATCAGAGGATAATGTTGAAAGGAAGACATTCAAAGAGCTCATCCCAGGGGAAAAACCAAATGAAGATGTTAAATTAACAGCATCCCAAGAAAGGAAAGATATAAAAGATTCCCAGGCTGAATCAGAAATTATAAAACAAAACGTGGCTGTAAAAGAGACAGACTCAAAGCAAGCTAAACCACAAGTTGATATCTCTGAAGCAGTAGTGGAAAAGCAAGAAGAGGATGCTGAACTGGAGAGGATGGTCATGCAGCTCAAACAGGGAGGTCTAATGACAGAAGAAGGGGAAAAGCTGCTGCCAGATGAGGCAGTAGCCCAGGGTGTCCTTCCTGGCCATACAGCTGTTAAATTAATGGCTCAAGCCGGTTTGTTTGGGGGCTTCCTAGATGCCATCAGTGGGGAGTCACTTACCATGGAGGAAGTTATGCAGGAGGGTTTACTAGATGAAGATCTAATGTGGGGTGTCCTAAAGTCAGATAAAACCCTTGCAGGGGTTGTTGATGTGGAGAAAAGGCAGATCTGTGGGGTGAGGGAGGCAGCTCAGGCAGGGTTGATTGATCCCAACACAGCCTCTCGACTTCTGGAAGCCCAGGTGGCATCTGGGGGGATTGTTGACCTGCGTAGGGATAAGAAAGTCTCTGTGACTCTAGCAGCAAACCTGGGGCTGATTGAAGATGATCATAGAGAAGAACTTGTAGCACTGGAGAAGGCATGCAAGGGAAAGGATGCAGATTCCTCAACATTCCTCAAGAAAGCCAGTTTGCAGCTTCAGATGGAAGGTGTTCTCGACCCAGAGTCCAAGTCTCCAGTTCCTATAGAACAAGCTATTCACAAAGGCTTAATTAGACCAGAGGAAGCTTATCAGGTCTTGGCTAGGCAAGTGGCTGAAGGTGGTATAATTCACCATCCTTCAGGCATGAGGCTTCCAGTTTCTGATGCTGTTGATAGAGGACTAGTAGATCGGTCCGTTGCTCCTGGGTTAGAGGAACTTGAGTGGGTCTACCAAGGAAAAGTCAGTCCTTCACATCGCCCAGAAGCTTTTGTTTTCCAAGCATCAACCGGAGCTATTTCAGACCCTGACACTGGAATCAAACTTACTTTGACAGAGGCTGTTACTAAGGGTCTTCTAGATAAGAACAAAGCCAGTGAAGTCATGGCTTCTCCTACAGTAACTCAAGGAGTTCTTGACCCCCAAACAGCACGGATTGTGCCCTATTCAGAACTTGTAAACCAGGGTAAGATAGATATTGAAACAGGTAAACGCTTCTTGGAGGTGAAACCATTCCGTGGTGTTCAGGATAAACAATCAAAGGAAACACTGACCCTTCCCGAAGCAGTTGCATTAAAGAAAGTTGATCCAGCTCCAGCATTTAGACTTCTCCAAAGCCAGGCAGACAGCGGTGGGATCATTGATATCAGAACTGGAGAAAGGCTCTCGCTGCCTGAAGCTTCTAAGAGAGGTTTAGTTGGAGATGATATGGTCACAGAAATAGCTACAAACCAGTTTTTGAAAGGAGGCTTAGTTGATCCTTCAACTGGACAACGAGTCTCAGGTCTCAATGTTGCAACTGCTTTAGGACTGATATCTAACAATGTGGCTTTGGAGATTCAGGAGAAAGTGATGTCGGTAGAGACAGAGGGTGGTGAAGAAAGCTCTACACCCGTTGCCTCATCAGATAGTACGTACAGCCCTGCTATCAAATTTTCAGCATCAAGTCCAGACAGTCCATCAAACTGGTCTGATGTGAACACTGAGGAGCCCACGAAATCTCCACCTTCAAAGAGAGAAGCAGTGCAAGATGAAGAGAAAACACTGACATCTGTACTTTCAGATCAGTTAAAGTTATATGACACGATTGCAGATGAGGACAAAGTGGACAAACCTGAGTCAGGGAAAGAAAAGACTTCAAGGCAGCCGGACGAGTCCATGGACATCTTATTTAAGTTTGCAACTAATGTTGAGAAAAGAATCCAGCAAGCCATAAAAGAAATTGAACCACAGAAAGACACCACTAAATCACAGAGTCTTCCTGAACAGGAGGCAGATGAGAGACTGCAAATAAATGATGAACAAAGGAAAAGCATTATCAGAGATTCTGTAGAAGTCAAGCCGACACAAATCTATCATGCTGACAAAGATTTACAGGAAAAGGATAGAACAGGTGTCAATGGGGAACCTGTGCAGGGTGGGGGAAAAGAGCGTGTTCCCGAGGATGGAAGATTGAAGCCTAAGACAACGAGTCCTGTGGCAGTAATGGTTATAGATGACAAGGAAAGCAAAGAGGGTGATGAAGTGTCAAATTTGGGCGAAGAGGAATCTAAAAAGGATGATGTGGCAGTGCAGAAAGATGATGGCATAAGAGAGAAGGTCCAAGTGGTGGAGAAAACGAAGCCCTTAAAGGTTGAAGATTTAGAGATCAAAACCAGCACTCGTTCTGAAGAGTCAGCACAGTCATTGACATCTGCTTCCAAAGAGTCAGAAAACAAAAGCAAAAAGAAGAGGAAAAATAAAAAGAAGGGAAAAGGTAAAGAGACAGAGGGCGAAACACACCCTTCAGAGATAAAGCATGCATCTCAAATTTATCAAACTGAGGAGGAGATGGAAGGAAAGTCTGGAGCTGTTAATGCGACTACAGTTGAGCTTGCGTCACAAGACGTAGACAAGAAATCACAGATTCATGGTCAGGGAGCTTCTGAAGGGCAAATCGAAGGCATAAGGACTGATGAGAAATTTGAGGTTGAGAGTAATTTGGTGAGACAGGGACAGAAAGAAGCCTTAAAACCAATCGCTGAACCAGAGAAAGAGGCAAATAAAATATTAACAGCTACAGCAAAGGCTGATAAGAGAGAGGAGATGAAAGGGAAGTCTGAAGAAAAGGATTCTGTCGCTCAGCAACCAGAAAAACCAGAGAGCATTCAGGAGGTGAAGGAAAGGAAAGAGCATGAGCTGCCTCAGAAATCCCCTCTGCCAGACACTGAGAAAGCGGCCTTGATCCTGAAGGCCAAAGAGAGTATTCTTAAAAAGGTGTTTGAAAAAGGCGTGAGTGAGAAACAGGCTGCTGAGGAGCTGCAGGCGCTGCGCAAGGAGGTGGGGAAGAAGGAGGGTAAAGGTATAACTGTTAGTGATGTAAAGGCACAAACTCGGCACGCTAAGGAGGATGGAGTGGAGAGTCGAGCTGTAAAAGAAGACACTGTCAAGACATCCGATGGTTTATCTGAAGAAAGTAAAGAAGAAGAGATGAGTGTCAAGGTGGACAAAATGAAACTGAGAGAAGTCAAAGAAAATCTGCCTGTGGAGAAACCGTTGGTCGAGGAGACCACGGAGGCTGAACCGCTGGAAGTTTCTTCAAATGAAAAAGAAAAGGATGCAACTTTTGGAATGGAAGAGACACAAAAAGATATTAAGACAGCTGCATCGGTCCAATCTAAAGAAGCCCAGCCTAGTAAACAAAGTAAGAAGAGCAAAAGATCCAAGAGGCTGAAAGTGGCTGAAAAAGCTGAGCCTGATACTGAGAAGGCACTGAGCAAGGAAAAAGTGGAAGTGACTGCAACAGAAATTACCCCAAAATCCACTCTGGAAAGAACAGATTTGGAAAGCTCAGGTTTGATTCAGGAGCAGAAGGTAGATTCTGAGAGTCGGTCACTAACGAGGGATGTCCTCTCACCTTCGGCTGGTGAAGAGACAGTTGAGGTGGAGACCCCTGCAATTATTATTCCAACAGTTGAGACTCTTGAACAAACTTCACCACAGAGGCCCAGTTATCACGTGCAGGACATCGTACAAGCGGAAGAGATCAGTGGCGGGAAAGACAAATCCCATTCAGGCACTGGAGGTGTGATCGAAGCTGACCTTTCTCACGATGGACACAAAGTGGAGACTCAGTCCACAGCTCTGTCCGCTGCTCTGTCCACAGCTCAGCCCACAGCTTCTGATCCACAGCCTGATAAAACAGCTGGCAAAGGCAGAAAGAAGAAAAAGCACCAACCAGTCAAAGAAGAAGGCACCGATACTCCTGCATCAGAATCTTTAAAAAACCAACAGCAACATCTTGAATCTTCAGAAACGCCGGCTTTGCTCTCAGAAGATGCTGCAGCTGAGTCTGGATCACCTGTAGTCCCACAGTCTGAGACCACCACTGAGACCTGGGCAGAGGATGACGCCAGCGAGAGTCCCCAACAGGTGTCAAAGAAAGAGGAAGCATCATCTGTGACTAGCAAGGCAAGAGGAAAACTTGTGAAGTTATAAATATTTTTATTTATTTATTTATTTTAAAGCCCTTCGGTTGGTCAAAGCATCTTTAAAGTGTGTTTTGTTTTCTTCCCACAGTCATCATTGATGCGTCAAGAATGCTTGGAGCACGACCAGCGAATGGTGGCCCTGCTCTCCATGGTTAGACACATCGAGGTCCAACTGAAGCAGCAGCAGCAGCAGTCTGTTGGTCGCAGCCTCATCACATTGGAGGACATCATCAGACAGACTGAGGTGAAATTCACACACACAAACATGCACACTGCTTTTAATGCTTAAATTTGGTTTGCAGCTTAGATTGGCATTTGTTTTCCGTGCGAGACAAACCGGTCAGCCGGTTTAAGGATTAGTGTCTTAATCAAGAATCAAGAAAACTTTTGTTTTCTTTTCCTAATCTGTCTCGCAGACTCTGGACCTCGAACTGCGCGACATGGAGCCTGAGATCAACAAAGAGGCGGAGGCGGCTGAGCGACTGCTGAAGCCCCAACCGAAAAATGTTCCTCCTCAACTCCTATTGGCCCTGGAAAAGGATGGGCGGAGCTTGGCTCGAGGATACGAGGCTGCCAGGGCTCTTTCTGAGGGCATTCTGCAAAGTCTACGAGACCACAGAGACTCTTATAAGGTAGCAGAAACAGATAAATAACAGAGGGTAGCACACATATATAATAGACAAAAGGCATCACTGACGGTGCTCCGACTTTTCATTCAGGATGCAGTCACAGCTGAGCAGAAGTCACTGGGACAACACGTGGAGAGCTTGCTGTCTTGGCTGACAGAGACAGAGACTCAGATGGAGAAAGAGAAGAAAAATGACGGTTCAGATCAGCTCACGCAGCAGCTGACTCTTTGCAAGGCAAGTTTTCTAGAAAGAATAAATTGTATTATAAGCATATATACATTTGTCATGCTTTGAACCTGTGGATTTAAATAATTAGCAGTATTATTGCTTGGTATCGTAAACATGGATCATATGGAGGGGTGGGGACACTGGTTCACTGATTTGTTCTGCTGAGCATTCATTTGTTTGTGTGAAACTTTCCTTCAGGAGCTCCAGTCCTCTCTGATGGCTCGCTCTAGCGAGGTCAACAACGTAGTGTTTGACATTCAGGTGTTCATCTCAGAGCGGGCGCAGGACCTGGCCCCTGAGCAAAGCAGGCATCTTCTGGGGCAGCTTCAGCAGCTGCAGAAGGCCTTCCACAGAGCTTCCGGTCAAGCCCAGGCCTGGGCCGACGCCCTCTCAGCCCAGAGAGACAGGGAAGAGGAGCGGCAGTGCAAAGAGAAGGAGAAAGAAGAAGAGAAGGAGAAAGAGAGGCAGAGTGCGAGGGAGAGAGAGGTTTGGAAAACGATGATTGAGATGGTTTTAAACGCTGCGCAAACACTCGGTTAGCTTTCATATTTAACATCGTTTGTTGCCATGCTGTTAACTGTCATCATGCTAAAAAAGCTCATGTTTCATGAAATCTGATGTGTCGGATTAGAAAAGCCCAACATAATCTCGCTAACCTCCACCATAGTTTCAGCTTGTAGTGCCATTACACATCGACTCAGACCTGATCTCCTCGTCTCGGGTTTGTACTCGGACCACTGCTGCTGTTTTTGCAAATGCTTTGCTACTTGACAGTATCACCACCCTCACTTCTACTACCGAAACTTTTTATGCAAGTGTGTTTGCTCCTCTGCATGTCTCTATAACATGTGTATTATTAACCTGTTTGCCTTGCTGTTCCAGATTGCCACTGAAGAAAATCGCTTGTGTCACGGCGGTAAAGTAAAGCCTTGCTGGCTACAGCGCGTCACTGTTTTTCCTCTTGTCTCATCTGAATACCTGGGAGAAAGAGGAAAAACAGCAAAAATAAAACAGATACTTGTTTGATTTCTCTTTGTATTGTTTGTTTGTTGCTTGTCAGACACGTTGATGTAAATGTGTATGTGTGTCTGCCTCTGTGTGTGTTTTAAGTGTGAACTCTGGACACAATCTGCTCAAAGCTTGGCAATGTGCACTACAAACGTATAGCATCTTAGTAGTCTGTGCTTCTGTTAAGAGGTATAAAAATGGTAAAACAAAATCACGAGTGGGCCGTTCCTGAAGTGTTTATGATGGACTCGTCCGTACGAGGTTTGGTCAGGATCAGTTTTCCTCACATTTTCTTTCTTTCTGGATCTTTGCTTTTCCTTCTCTCTTCCATTTCTCTCAGGTGGTTCAGCAGCAGAAAGCAGAGTGCTCTCAGAAACTGGAAGGCCTCAGCATGTGGTTGGCTGGAGCTGCCAGCCTGCTGGCCAGTCAGAGACCAGGAGCAGAGTCAGGTGATGTGGATATCCTGCAGGAGAAGCAGAGGAAACTAAAGGTGTGAAAGTCCTACATTAATCTATCTTTCTTGTTTTTGTGTATAAGATTCAGCTCAGTAAGTCTGGATATCGCACTTATATCATTAAAAATTTTAGTCATTTAAATCCTTAATATTTAACGGAATATTTCTATTTCTTTGTTTCTGTCTTCAGGAAGTCCAGAAAGACCTCCACACTAAAGGCGAGGGCATAGCTGAGGCCATCAGGTCTGTGGAGGAGCTCCTGTCAGAGCAAGGAGAAACCCTGAGCCCAGAGGAGAGGGAGAACCTCCAGGCGGCGCTAACAAGAATGAAGGAGCAGTACAGTGCTCTGACAGATTCAACCAGCACCACGCTGTCTGAGCTCGACACAGCCATTAATAACACTGTGCAGCAGAACACACAAAGGGTAAGAGCAGCAATGTGGTCGTACATCTGTCAGAATTTTAAAAATCCCCTTGTTAAAACAACTATTTTTACCCATTTCTGAAGATATTTTTTCATACATTAAAGACATTTTAAAAGTTAAAACCTGACATTTAAAGCAACTAGGTTTTAATTTAACGTCTTCCACCCTCCACTCTGCTCCTGTCTTCTCCTCTCCAGGCGAAAGCAGTGGAGGAACTACAGGAGACCCGAACTCATATAGACTCCCTCCTGAATGAACTGTCCACCCTTAACCAACCTGGAAAGACTCTAGCTGGATCTTCAGCAGCCCAGGATGTTATTGATTCCCCTTTTTCACCACCAGAGGGCGCTGTGATGTCACATACTGAGATGCTACAGGTTAAAACTCTGATCTATGTTTGGCACATTTTGATTTAAATGCCTTACAATGTTACAGAGTTCTGACCGATATCATCTTTCTGCCAGGCGGAGCTTCAGCAGCTCCAGGCTCAGCAGGCACAGCTGCTGCAGATCACCCAGTCGACTCGGTCCCTTTTGGAGCAGCCTGACACAACAGTTCCTCCTGAAGAGAAACAGCGACTCAGGGCTGCCCTGGACCAGCTGCAGGCTCAGCACCAGGACAAACTGAAGAGCTGCCAGGTACTAAAAGTATAAATATGTGTATAAATAGTGTGCTATTCTCCATACATAATATGTGCACTGTCTAGGAATATCTTTTTTGTTCAGTTGCAACTTAATGAGGTAATTAGTGATTTGTGTTTAGCCCCTGTGGTAACTGACTGCCTCTCCTGTATCGTTTATCTTGTAGGACCGTCTGAGAAAGTCTGAGGCTCTGAAAGATGAGCTGACAAAATTCCTCCAGGAACATGGAAGTTTGGGTACCTGGCTGGAACAAAGTGAACGGGATCTTCGTTCTCTTGGCGAAGGAGAAACAGATGCACAAGGACTTAAGGGCAGGCTAGACGAGCACAGAAAGGTACATGGAAGTAGAGTCCAGCCAGTCGTTGCTAACACAGATGGTTTCCTTCATTATGAAAGGTTTTTTTGTTTTTTACAGAAAGAAAATGCTTAAGATAATTTGGAAATGATGTTATGACATAGTTTTTACACTAGAGCGACAGCATCTCCAGCGTTTACAATACTGTGAGAACAATCATCGGAGCTCAGCAGGCAGGGGTGCAGAGTTGAGCTTTGTCTTCATGTTGGGTTATTATCTACACTGTGAAAGTTAAGACAATAAGCCTTTTCAAAATAAAACCAACCTTTTGTATGTATGTTGCATCAATTTTAAAAAGTCTAGGAGAAAGTACATGTTACAGCATTAAAACCTTACCTGTTTTCATCTGTTATGTTCAACGCTTTTATATATTTCAATATGAAGTTTCTCATGAAGATCACAAACTTATACATATGGACTGTTTCCAAATGGGATGCCAGTATTTCTCCACAAGAGGGAGCTGTTGTATCAAATTAATTTTTCACATGATGCTGACCTCAGTCCTGCAGATAGAGACAAGGTGGTGATGCCACTGGGTGAGCTGCACATCTGTAAAGCCTTTTTTCCCTCTCAAAAAAGAAGGAAAAAGCAAACCTTTAGAAGTTCAAACTCTGTACTGCATCTACTACTGAGCAGAAAATTCTCCAGGCAGACAAGTTTGCTTGTGGCGTTGTGGCTCTGCAGTTTGAATGAATTAGCCGAACGTGGTTTTTGCTGCTTTGAACTGAAGTAAATGGGCTGGGCCCAGATTGAAATCACTGTTCTAATGTATGTTTTGTTGTTGTTGTTTTTCTTTAATTATCCATGGGTGACTAAGTTTCCACGCTCCAGTTCAAGTTATCCATATGTTTTTATATAGTCTCACATGTGGGAGGGGGAGGGAAATTCCACTTTACCAGTTTAGGATAATTTACTCATGAAGAGTCCCCTGGTACCTCATTTACAGTGTTTTATGTGTTTTCCTTACACGTTTTTCCCACCCATTCTTGAAATTTGAACTGATGACCTTCTGATATAATCGTGCTTTCCATGAAAACTTAAAATTATATTTTCCACTTAAACTCTGTGAATTTATTCCCAATTGACCTGTAAATATATCTGTAATTCCAGCTTGCCGAAGATGTGATTTGCCACAAGGCGGACTTGCGCTTCGTTTCCATCTCGGGTCAGAAAGTTCTGGACTCTGTTCAGGGAGCTCTGGAGCAAGGTGGTGGTTCAGATGCATCTCTGGAGAGCACCAAGCAGCTGGTAACTGACAATCTACAGGATGCCAACCACAGATACACCACTCTACACACCAAGGTGAAGGAAGTTCTGATAATCATTAGGAACTGTGCTAAACGCCACATTTGGTTCATGTATATGCTTAAAAACCTTTGTGTGCTATGTGCAGTCAACAGAGTTGGGCAGCCGTTTGTCCGGCCTGTTGGAGAGATACCAGCAGTACCAGGATGAGGTCGTCTCCCTCCACTCCTGGCTCAGCACTCAGGAACAGAACCAAAGCATAGCGAAGGCCAGCGCAGAGACAGACCCGCAGAACCTACAGAACACACTACGACAAGTACAGGTGAAGCATGCAATGACCAACACCTGCATTAATGAGCACAAAATGACAGAGAAAAGAGAAATTATGCAATTGAGACACATTCAAAAACATGGCTTAGTTTGCAGTCTTCATTCCATAGCTGTATACCATGCAAAGAAATTATGAAAAACATTAATTTAATTTTTCAGATAACGAAAAAAGGCTGTAATATTTGTGAGGATTATAGGAAATATTTATGGGTTTTATGGGTATCTCTATTTCCAGCTGCTTCAGGATGAGCTGGCAGAGCGCTCGGTGCAGCTGGAGAAGGTGAAGAGGGCAGGAAGAGATCTGGTCAGCACAGATGAATCTCCTTCCCTGAAAGCTGTTGACATCCTGTGTGCTGCAGGTGATTTAATCTGCCAAACACGTTGACTTCAGTTATAATCACAGACCACAGAGCCTTTATTTGGGCTCTTTCACAGCTTGACTTGTTTCGCACACTTTCTCTTTAGATGGCTTGGAGAAGAGATTCGACTCCCTTTCCACATCTGTCTCAGAACGGGCCGAGCAGCTGCAGACAGCTGTGGCCCAATCTGTCAGCGTCCAGGAGGGCCTCAAGGGTCTGCTGAGCTGGTTGGACAAACTGGCTCTGAGCCCTGGACCAATTGAACCCACTGCACAGGCTGTACAGGATGCCCTTACTCAGAACCAGGTGGGATAATTACCAAAAGAAAAATGCTGAATTTTTTCACAAAGTATAAAACATCTGAAAACAAATTGCCTGAATTTTGTAGGTTTATAGTTATAATAAATATCCATCCTACTCTAAAAGGACCTCTGTTTTTTCATCTTTCTTGTTCAGAAACTTCGGCAGGAATTACACTCCCGGCAGGGCAGTGTGGACGCAACACGAGACTCTGTTTCCAAACTGCTTCACACCTCAGACGCCTCCACGGCTTCAGGCCTTCAGGGGAGTTTAGAAGATCTGACTCAGCGCTTCACTGCAGCACAGGCCAGCCAGGCTGAGAGGGAAGCTGAGCTCAAAGGGCTGCTGCCCAAGCTGGAGAGCTACGAGCGGCTGGGGTCAGACCTCCAGGTCTTCACCCAGAGCCGAGTGAAGGCTCTGAGTCCTGTCGGTCAACCGGACCGCAGCGTGGACGACTACAGGCAGACCATTGAGGTTAGCAGGGTCGACAGATTTTCATTAATAGGTCAGTGGATTGGTCATACGGTGGCTCCGTCCAACATTTTTGTCTGTGTGTGTTTTCTCAGGAGGTCCGATCGGAGCTGGAACAGGAAGCCGGGCAGCTGAAATCCTTCTGCAACCTTGGCACCGAGCTCAGCCAATCAAAACCCTTCAGTAATACTCAAAGCTTATTGGACAATGTCAAAGAGGTCACTGATGAATTCAACCAACTGGAAGAAAATGTAAACGAAAGGTAAAAACACCAATGTGAAAAATGCACTTTCAGGTTGTGCAGCTGTAAATGTGAATAAGTGTTTTTAAAGGGACCCAAACTGTGTTGTAAGGAAAGAGTTCATGCTCACAAGTTTTTGGGGTTTTTTGGTGTTTGTTTGTTTTTTGAGTAATAAAAATCATAGAAAACAAACTTTTACAGCTAATGTCCCTTTAAATTTAGATAACTTGGTAATTTAAGACTTTTTTTTATAACAGTATAATATAGAATTTAAATTCAAGTGTGCAAGTTTCCTAAAAGAGGATGATGCAGCTCCTGTCTCATCAGTTGCCAGGTTCACTATAAAATACACAAGAGGGCCCCAGATACAAATCTCTGAACAGTGCCATGGCTCCTTTATTTACCATTTGCTCCCAGATGTGTGAATCATAAAAATGTCAGCCCGTTCTAGACTTACTTCAAATGAGACGACCTTGGAGATGAATTCAGAGCAAACCTAGGATGTGGTTTGATTCGTCTAAGATTGAGTTTTATCTACTTTTAAAACACTTACTGTGTGAGTGGAGCGGTTTCCAAATTTTGTTTTCTAAATCTGTAACCTTCACAAGGCACCGGTTGCTATGCCTACAAGGCCTGACGTTGTATCAGTGAGCAGCCACACTTAAAGCCTGTCAGCAGGGGGTTGGGAATTTATAAATACCATCAGTCTGGTGCAGATTTATTGGATTATAGTTCAGATTGGTGGGGCAGTCAGCCTTCTGTAAAATCAACATATTATTTCTAATTTTATAGTGGCTAAACGGCACTCATACGACATACTGTAGGATGTGGGTTTGTTTTAATCTTACGTGATGTTTCTCAGTACTGGGGTACAGTACTGTGTCTGTCTGTGTGAGCCTACTGTATTCAAATGAGTGTGAACTGATGTGTTGACCGGGGTACTAATATAAGCAGAGTTCACATGGCTCATTGTCCGTCCTATAAACTGCCCGCTCAGATAACTCCCAGCCTCGAATCCCGAGGGAGAGAAAATAGCAGCGTGATAATGATACTGCTCCATGCCAGACGTCTTCTCAGAGCTGTTTTGTCTGCAGGCAGTCAGCACTTTTCCAGCTTTAGCCCGACACAGATCACATACGCAGAGGGAGGTCAAGGCTGGACCTTGGCTGGTTCATGTCAGCAGTGTTTTGTCTGGGCATTTTTCTGTCTTTAAAAAATTACAGTGGGTAACTGTTTATACTGTAATGGATCACATGATTACTTGACATTAAAATGAAAATTAAAAAATGTGTTTTTTAAGCAGAACTTTCCCTGCTCTGGTTCTCCGTACGTTCTCTGGTCTCTGTCTACGACTTGTTTTCTTCACGTTGTCGTCTTCCTTCCTCATCGTCTGTTTTTCCACACACAGGTTTGCTGCCATTCAGGCCTGCGAGCAACAGCTGCTCCAGTTCCGCGGCCTCTCCAGCTCCCTCGTCAGGTGGCTTCAGACAGCACAGGACCAGCTGCCCTCCAAAGAGGCCAACCTCAACACCGAGGGCCTGCAGAGGAGAGTTCAGCAGCTTAAGGTTAATTAATTTGGCTGTAAATGATTCATACAATGTGAATCATGGGAAAAAAATATATCCATGCTACTTGAAACGACTCCTTAAAATGCTTTATGACTTCAGGACTTGTTGCACGACTGGGAGTCGCAGGGATCCCGAGTTCAAGAGCTAAACAAGACGGGCTCCGAGCTGGAATCGCTCATCATCGATATCACCGCTCCTCAGACCAAAACGGGTAAGAACGAGGATGCAGAAGCTGCCAATCAATAAGCACTCTCACACTCTGCTTCAGTTTAAATGACTTTGTTTACGCATGAGAGCGCTTTTAAGTGAGAATTACAGACGGTGTGGGTGGGGGGGAATCATCGGCGGATTTATAAAGTAATTTGACCTGAGGTAAACAGATATGAAAAACAAATCATGAATTAAGAACTGCAGGAAGGCGACAACAAAAACAACAAGTGTAATGAATCTGTATTAATAATCAGACCTGTCGCGGTACATTCCTGTGATACAGCTAAGCTATGACGGCACGTTTAAATAATGAAGGAAACAGGGAGCGCTGCCAACTTCTAAAACAGTTTGTTACCTGCAGACTTTGCAGGGAAACCCAACAAAACCACAAACTAAATCCCAGACTTTTCCAGTTATTTTCTCCGGCTTTGGACCACATCAGAAACATTTGTATCCACTCACTTCTAGGTGTTCTGCCCTCTGGTTACATGGTTGGAGATTCTTGTGTACACATCTTAATAGTTAAGTCAAATAAAACCAAAACAGAAGTAGGCGAATGGTGTGAGTGTTTATCTTGCTGTGTGTTACACACATTAGATTCCTGTGTCCATGTTCAGACTGTGGATATCCTCCATATCTTTTTCTCCCAAGTCTGTCTCTCAGCGTTCCTCACTTTGATGTTTGTGCGACGGTGTTTGCATGAGCATGTTGTACTCAGTCAGCTGTGTGTGTTTTTCTCCCAGGTGCTCCTCACATCAATGGCTCAGCAGGTCCCAGCAGTGTCAATGGCATTCACACCTGTAAAGGTGAGCTCTCCCTCCAGCTCGCTCTCTGTCCTTTTTCTCCATCAAGCCCGACTTAACCGTGTGGTGTCTTTTCACTCGCTGTTTATTATATAACATCTCAGCAGCACGCGTATTCACAAAGGCCAGCGAGACGCCGCTGCACAACCTTTGTGTAGTCAGAAGCAGCAGACCCCACATGGTTAAAATGAGAGTCTAACATGAACCTCAGAGAGTTGACCACCACCTACATTAGTGGTGCTTTTAGAGAGTGTTCTCTGTTTTACCCTTTCCTGTGCCCCCACTCTGTCCTGTCACTGCTGGCTTTCTGTCCATCCAAAACACAGCAGGTATATTTATTACATTAAAAAAAATACTGGTGTCTCCACTGCTTCACTCCAAAGTTTCTCTTTATGTACAGTTGTGGGTCTTCCTATCCTTTTGCTCTGAGATTTTGCCTGTTTGCTGGTTTTCTCTGTTCTGGTGTATTCGGGGTTTTCTAATATGTTCGGGGTTTATGCCTTTTTTGGCCCTCAGATCTGACAGAGCTCCAGGTAGCAGTGTCTGATGTGAACAGTCGATATGACGCTTTGGGCGGGGAGTTAAAGGAGCGTCTTGGTCAGCAGCAGGCCTCGCTGGAGCTGAGGCAGAAGGCCAGGCAGGGCACAGAAGAGCTTAAGAGCTGGCTGACAGACAGAGAGGAAAGCCTGAAACAGGCACAGACCGCCTCTCCCTCCAAACCGGAGGTGGTACGAGCTCAGGCCCAGGAGAACAAGGTAAAGGATAGACTCTAATGCTTTGTGGTGCCTTTTTTTCTTTGGTAAAAATGCAGCAAAGTCATCTGTTGTCTGTTATAACCAAGTTTTGTTTGCTTTATT
The DNA here is from genome assembly GCF_965226115.1 of Aulonocara stuartgranti. Classification (NCBI taxonomy): domain Eukaryota; kingdom Metazoa; phylum Chordata; class Actinopteri; order Cichliformes; family Cichlidae; genus Aulonocara; species Aulonocara stuartgranti. The sequence continues at coordinate 30,423,363 of NC_138957.1, forward strand.
GAATAGCTTTGATATGCAGACGTTGTTTTTCTTCTGCAGGCCCTGCTGTCAGAATTGGCCGAGCACTCAGGAAAGGTGGAGGAGCTGAAGAGCATGCTGAGGAAACTGATTGCTGAAAACCCAGATTCACCAGAAGCAGACACCTGGAGACAACAGCTGCAAGAGATAGGTATGTGCTGTAGGTGACGGCGGAAAAGGTGATGTAGGACTGGACAAGCCTCTAGTATGGAGACAAGAGACGGGAAGGGCTGAGCTTAGCGTAGTTTTAAAATAATGTGATGGGAGTGTTTCCGTTGGATGAAAAAATAAATGTATGAAGGATGCTCAATGAGTTGCCAAGTATGCACTTACCTGTGCAGTACACCCCAAGTAAATCCTGTGTGTAGGAAACGGGAATGAGCACTGCACTGCGCAGTACTTTTGGAGAGATTCATTATGAAGACGATGCACTGTGTCAAAGCCTGAGCGATTCACGCAGAGGAGATGCAAGTCAGTGATGTAGAGAACAAACACTGCCTGAGGGGCTTGACACAAAGAAACGCTGATTTAGAGAAATATGACTTGTGATACCCGTAGCAGTCAGGGAGTTTATGTTCCCTCATGTCAAGTTTGATAAATATGAGAGGACAATAAGAAACAGATAAAAATGCAGATGACTGTAGATGTAGACTGTGCTGGAAACGTAATCTTTCCAGACTTCTTTAAATGGCCTTAAAAGATGACGGTTTTTTTTGCTTAGTTGAAAATGGCTCTGAAGGAAACTTGCACGTTACTTCAGAATTTGTAATAACTTTTATATGAGATGACGAGAAGGTGAAATCAATACCGTCCAGGGAGAGAGTGGGAAGCGTTCCTGTCGGAGCTGTTTGTTCACTCGAATACTTGATATTTTTACCCTATGAGCGAACAGAGACAGAAATATGTAAGGTGAAATCCAAGAAGGAGGCCTTTATATTTCATATTTCATAAAGTCTTTTCAAAGCCATGTGGACCGAGTACACACACACGCACTGCAGGATGCCCAGAACATGAGTCAGTGAAGGAGACAGAAGAGGTAGGAGGGGCAGGGGAAGAAAAATCTAATATGACTGAGCTGTAATGTTGCACAGCTAAATGAAAAAATATTCCCTAAACAATCTGTTCCCTTTGGTTAGTTTTTAGATGAGGAATATACAAACACGTTCATCAACAGTTTGACTGAAGTTTTCTCACGTCTGCTTTGATTACTTCCTCAGACTCCCGCTGGCAAACGGCTAATCAGACCGCGGCTCAGAGGCAGACTGAGCTCGAGACGTGCGCTGATAGGCTGGGCAGCTTTGCCTCAGCGGCCAATCAGTTGGGTCCTTGGCTGAGGGAGAAGGAGCTGATGATGAGCGTTCTTGGACCCCTGAGCATCGACCCCAACATGCTCAACACACAGAAACAGCAAGCACAGGTATGCTCACCTTATAAAGCCGGAAGTGCTGTTGGCCATGTGGTCCTATGTGCAAATTTCTCTTCATCTTCTGGTTCGCTGATTTAATAGGTTGAAGTTTGCCCGTGGTGAACGGTGATAGACAGATCACCTGCCAAGTATTTTTGAAAGTGCCAGCTCTTTTCGCAACAGTTTACACGGACAAGTTCCCAGATGGTTCTGTCTAACAAACCATCTGCTGTGTCAGGTTACAAGTACGTGGCAGAAAATGTAAAAAGAATTAAAGCTCTGAGTAGGTGAAACAGTGATGTTCAATGAAAATCCAGCACAAGAAAAAGTGGGGGGGGTTTCTGCAGGCTTTCAATTCTTAGACAGATTGTATGTTTTTGATATCGACAGGTTACTTCATTGAATTTGTAATGATGCCTTTGATCTTTCCTCTTTCCTTCAGTTCATGCTGCGGGAGTTTGAGACCCGGCGGCCACAGTTTGACCAGCTGACTCAGTCAGCTGAGGGCATCCTCTCCCAGACCGGTGACTCTGCTCAGGACCCCAAGGACCTGGCAGAGGTGCGTTCTGAACTGGGCTCCATCTCCCAGCAGTGGGAGGACCTAACGAGCAAATTGACACAGAGGTCGAACCACATCGATCAGGCCCAAGGAACCAGCGAACGGTACCAGGTAAGACTGAGACAAGTCGAGAGGTTTCAGCAGAATCTTGAGTCACATTCCTCATGTGGTGGTAAACATTTCTAATCTCCCATTCAGGCCTTGCTCCGAGATCTTTCCTCCAGTCTGTCTGCTCTGAGTGAGAGGTTGGATGCTCAGGCCTCACTGAGCGCTCAACCCGAGGCACTGAAACGCCGCCTGCAGGAAACCGGAGAGATCCGATCTGTGCTGGAGAGAAGGCGGACCGAGCTTGCCGAGGCGGAGAAGCTCTGTCAGGAGCTGAGCGCCATCGTGGCTGAACCCTACCTGAAAGAAGAGCTGAGCAAACGACTGGAGGGTGTCAGCGGGCCGCTCAAGAGTTTGGAGGAGCGTGCAGGTATGTGGAGTTTATGTGGCACATTGAATGATTATCATTACTATTTTACAATTTTTATTATTGTTATGATTGATAATTGTTGATGCAAAAACCTGCTACTAACTAACTCACTGATAAATACATCAGAACCTTCTGAAGTCCTTTTTGTCATTTTTATTAATGCACTTGTTTGGTGTTTGTTTCTAATTCCTCTTGCTCTGCTTTTCTTTCCTTTAGCTGACGGTCTGTCTCAGCTCCAGGCTGCCCTGTCGTCCACCCAGCAGTTCCAGCAGATGTTTGAGGAGTTGCGCTCCTGGCTTGACAAGCAGACAGATCCTAGAGAATCATCAACCGTCGCCCTGCCCTGTCAGCCGGAGGCCATTCGCTCCCTGCTGGCAGAGACAGATGAGCTCCAGCGTGGGATTGCCAGTCAGCGAGGCTCCTACGAGCTGATCCAGGCTGAGGGAGCGTCGCTCCTCGCCACTCTACCAGTAGACGAGCGCTCAGCCCTGCAGGCCCGTCTGACCTCCTTGAGACAGGACTGGGAGGGCCTGAACCACAGGATCTCAGACAGGGAGGCAAGACTGAAAAACACTCTGAACAAAGCAGAAACTTACCAGCAGCACAAGGCTGAGCTGGTACCGTGGTTAGCAGACTGCGAAGGGAAAGAAAAAGAGCTACAACCATCACTTGACTCGTCTGCCCTGGATGAAGCCTCGCAGAAAGCACGAAATCTGTCCCTGGACATCGAGAGACGACAACCTCTACTTGAAGCCTTTAATGCTGCATCTGATCAGCTGCTGGAGCAGTGCTGCATCGGGGAGGAAGAGGTATGGACTGAAATATGGAGACTGATAAATCCATTCATCTGATTGGCGATGCAAGATTAAAATGTATGAAAAAATCTAAAGTTCAGTAAATGATAAACACATGTTTTTTTGTAGGTACGTGATGAGAAGGCTCAGCTGAACCGGAGGGTAGATGGACTGGGCGAAAGCCTCCACAATCGCACCGCCCAGCTGGAGGAGCTGGCCAGCCGTCTGAAGGAGTTTGAAGAAGGTAGACAGGCAGTGGAGAGGAGACTGGAGGCTGCCAAGCACCAAATCGAAGTGCAGGAGGCTCTAGGACCTCAGGTACTGAAAAGCATTGATCATTAACCTTCACACTTACGTTATTGCCAGCAGTGACCACATCGCCTTCTTTCACATTCAGGCATGCAGTGCCAAAAGCCTGGAGAGGTTGAGAAGTCAGCAGGAGAGTCTGAGATCCTTGCAGCCTCAGGTGGTCTACCTGAGAGACCTGGCTCAGGGGCTGGTGCAGGATGCACCCCAGACACCAGGAGGCAGCACAGAGGGAACACGGAGACTCCAGGAGCAGGCCAAAGATGCAGAGAAAGAGTATGAAGATGTTACTGACAAGGTGGGGAGCAGGGTCATTGTAATTAAAAAGGGAGGGGGTTTGTTAAAAGTTTCTTTAATGTACTCGGGCATCAGATACATCTGTGTTTATCAAAAAGGGTGAACTTCCTATTCCCTGATTACCTGTACGTGGCCTGGAATTGTCTAAAATATACTTGATGCACATATTAAAGTGCCAAATCTGCCACCCGGGAACATGCTTTGGTAAAACAGCAGGATGTGACAAAGGGGCAGTGATGAAAGGAGCCATAAAAGTTGATGAAACCCAACCAGCAATTTTTGCAATCTGGACTGAAGACATGTTTTACCACCGGACGAACGATTTATTCCAAGGGTCATTGTGTGAGAGGGTGTCTGATCTAGTGAGTGTGCCAGTGAACTGAGGGAGAGCAGAACAGCTATAGCTGTCAGAGGAGTTTGGCTGTTAATGTTATAGTAGTGATGCTGTGTATGGTCGGTGTGGACGTTCAGCACTTTGTCACAGTTTGAAATGTAAACCAGAGCGTTCAGAATTCAGCGCCCATAACGTTTCATCTTATTTCTGCAATCCAGCTTCCATATATTCCATTTAAGGTCACAACTACCACACAACTTCTCACTGTATACAGTATCGAAGCCATCAGGCTACGCTGGGATCCTCTAAGATGTTTTATTTACCTTTTTTAAAACAAGACAAACTATCGATCTGATGACATTGCTGCCGAGGAAACAGTTCTGCGGTGCTTTGCGCAATGATGCTTCTACTGTCCCTTCCTTGCACCTACACAGACGAAATCTATTTATACTCGCTGCTGTGTTGCATCATTTTCTGGTTTGGTTACACGTTGTTCTCTAGCCTTGAGCTGTTGCTTTGGACAGAAAATATTACCACACAGGCTTCTCTCTGTCTGATTAATTTGTGGTTTGAACAAGCAGTCTTCTGTTCTAAGCTGATATCATTACTGGGTCTCTATTCTTATTAAATTTCTGGTTCTTGTTTGTTGCTTTTGTTGCTTTTTAAAAAAAAAAAGAAAATATTTCCAAAAAAGTAGTCACTGCACTGAAAAGCAAAAAGTCGTCATGCTCTTTCTGCCCTTTCATTTATGATGTTTTCTGGTTTGACGCTTCAGAGAAAAGAGATTTCATGTCAGAGTAAAACGTGGGGAGATGGTCTTTCAGTTGTAAGGCAGATGCTGCTGTATTTTTAAATCTCTTTAACGTGTGTTGTTAAATTAATGCATTTTAAGGTCAAGTACAATCATAGTTAAATACTTGTTATCCTCCTCCATCAGATCGAGCAGTGCTGCTCCTCCCTGGAGTCACGGCTGCAGGGCGTCGGCGAGGTCCAGGCTCACGTGCGGGATGTCTTCTCACGTCTCGCCGACCTTGATGATGAACTGGACTCCTTCAGTCCCGTTGGACGCGACGCGGACTCCTTGGCCTCTCAGGCCGACGCCCTGAAGGGCTTCCTCTCCCGTCTGGCCAACCTCAGGACTGAGCTGGAGGGCCACGCGTCAGAGTGTACCACCATGCTGCGGCGCGAAGGCTCCTCTCCCGACCTCCTCGCACTCAGGAGGGAGACGGAGGCTTTGAGCCGCCAGGCCGGCAAGGTGAGTGAAGAGGACGCTGATGTGATGGAGGTTATCCTGACTCGTGGCGGCTTTGGTAAATGTTAGTAACATCCTTGATTTGTGTTTTCTGCTCTCTAGCTGAGTGAACGCGGCCAGGCCAGGTTGGACCAAATCGAGGATGCTGCGGACCGTGTTCGTGATTTCTACAGGCTGGTGGCTGAGCTGCAAGGCCTGCTGGGAAGAGCAGAAGAGAATCTGAATGCGCAGGGCCTGGTTGGCACAGAGGTGGAGATGATTAAGCAGCAGCTGCAGGAGTTCAAGGTAGGACTCACTGGTTATTAACGTGGATATGTGCAGTCTGTGTGTGTGACTGTGAAAGCAGCGAGTTTGCAGCCACTGAATTCGTTGTCACTGAATGTTTTGAGGTTTTTCAACAAGGAATCAGATTTGCAGTAGTTTGTACCAAATCTTCTTTTTTCCTTGTTACATTCAGCTCGATTGTGTGATTTCCACTGTTCGTTGTTATGACTACAGTATATGTATGATTCTGAGAAGACAAGAGTTTATCATCGGCTCAGGCGGGTATTGTCTGCTCGTCGACGACATGCAAGAATCTAAAATAGCTCTGGGTGAACGGGTTGTTCGTGTTTGTGTGTCTCCCTTCTCATGATGCCATTGAAATGAAATTGCACAGATACACAGCGACTCTTCAGCGTAACATGAGCTTTGATTTAGAGCTGCGTGTGTGTGAGTGAGTTATGAATAGTGACATTCAATATGTGTCTCTGAGGGGGTCTGTATCTGTGCTCTTCCTCTTGCTCATCTCTCTAGAGATCATGAGGTACATGGGTGGGGGTGAGTGTGTGTGTGTGTGTGTGGGGGGGACTCCTGTTGTGCATCAGGACTCGGACACGGTGATTAGCTGAGTCACATGTCTCTTTGAAACGCCTGACACGCTGCTGAATCACACAGCTCCTGTTCTTTTAAGGATAGTTGTGGTTCTGTCAACATTTCCAGCCAATATGTGAACGCACTCTCCCTCCCTCAAATACTTATGACGCCCCTCCCTCCTCGTGATGTTCAAGCCCCGCCCAGCTAGCGTTTTTACCTCGTTAGCCTCGTCACTGTGGTGATGGAAAATGATCTAAATTTGATGCCGAGGCAAAACGAGTCTATTTTTTCCTTTTCTTGTGGTTGAGACGAGCTCGGGTTCTGTAAACACAAGGAATGGCTGCACTGTCTTTGTTTGTGCTGCTCCTTTTTACCTCGAGGATTTGAGGCGTTTGAGGACACGTTTCCCAGCGTGAGTCTTCGGTGGTAGTCTGGGCGTTACATAAACTTTCTAAACCATATAAATACAGCTTGCACTACACAGAGAGTGCGGTTTTAAGCTTATAACATACAACATTAGATACTGAGAGGCTGCTAGCCACCACAGAACCACCCAGCTTCAGACTTCAATCAAACCAAGATTTGATCAAATATTTTGAATCCTGTGTTGCAAATTTACAGTTTACGGGTTTAACAATTACTAAGAGGCTGGAGCTGAAAGATTAGAAAAGAAAAATAAAGCAAATGACACATTTGCTGAGTAGAAATTAAATTGCCTGTAAAATTACTGGAAGGACTCCTGAAGACGTGACCTCTGTAAGAAGTTTATTTTGTCCTGTTAACAGCCCATAACCCAAAGTTTCTGGATTTACAACGACACAAACACAGCACATTCTTTTCAAGTTGCTTCACAACTTTAATCGACAGCTGACTTATTGTGGCAGAAGACTGAACTGCAGGAAAATAAATACTGGAGTAAGAAATGTGATAATTCTGAGCCAGTGGATCCAAATTTAGGATCTGACTGTTTACACACCGCATGTTTACAGTGAGGTATTAACCTAAATAATGAAATCCTTAATCCTGTATGTACTGTAATACTGTAAGTTGTCATTAAGACATAACTGTTTACAGCTCGTTCTGCATTTAAAGAAAAAAATCCCGCTGGGAGAAACTCCTGGCACCTCCAGTGTTCGGTTCACAGGCCTAGGCTAGTCTTTCAGTCTGACTTCTCTCGTTAACGAGTACATTTTCTTGACATGATGTAATATCCTGTCCACTTTAGACAACTATGTGAGAGCTCAGGAGTAGTATGCAATGAGTCCCACGCACAGTCAGTGCATTTTCTGCCATCTGCAGCTTGTGGCGCTCCAGGAAGGTCCTGCTTTTTCAGGATGATCGATGACTCGCATAATATGGGCGCTAATCATTTTTTTGCACACGACAAATTTAGTCTGAGTCGTCCTCGTCCCCTTGAGAGCGATCATCTCCGCTGTTGTCGAGATGCGTGGGTGGATCAAAGAAGAGTTTTTACTCATTCCATGTGACTCTTTGTTCCTGTTTCTCTTCATCCTCAACTTTTTAAACCTCTGCACCTTTCTTGTTTTCTTCCATCCTAATTTGATTATTCGGATATATTGAAACATCTTAATTTCCGGTGCGCCTCCTTCTTGGCCTACTAACCTTTCTTTGTGTGCGTTTCTGGGTTTTTCTCTCTTCTTCCCCCTCACCGGGCTCTTAATGAGAGCGAGCCGAGGGAATGTGTAGCAGAGAACAAACAAATAGAGGAGATAAAGAGCTGCTGAAAGAAGAAGGGAAGGATGAGAGGAGAGATCCAGATAAATAGGCTACACTTGAAAAACGGAGCCACATCAAAGAGTCTGAAGCTCCGTCAAATATTTTGCACTTGAATTAATCATGTTAGCGAGCAGATCTGCAGGTGTACTAATGCGCCATATGACTGGGAGTAATTAGGTCAAAGCAATATTTCAGTGTTTACAAGGTTTAAAGAGGCAACTGATATTATTTTTTATCAAATAAAGCATGTTTCATATTAATAATAAGCAGCTTTTCCAGCATATTTTCATTTTGATGCAGAAAAGAAATCGCTTAACAAGATTTTAGCCCTTAAATGAGTTTACACAAGCACGCATCATACGCATGGTGACAAGAAAAAATGTTTCTTAATTAAATACAGTGAAGGTATTATCTAATGTTCAATTTATTTGTGGATTACGCTCACACGCTATTTTTCCCTGGTTAATAAATCTGGCCCTCGGGATCTTCCCTATAATGTCTATACAGATTTCATTGTTCTCAGATGATGAAGCAAAGCTGCAGCATCGCTCAAGCTCAATCTCCGATCAAATAAAGAAACATACATACAGCTACATAACTTGACACACGACAATAAAATGCCCATACCGCCTTAAAAAGCCACGAGCATGGCTGTAGACCTGATAAATGGTCTACTCTATTTGCTACAGTGTGAAATTGCAGCATTTCAGCTGTAGTGAAACAGACGCAATCAAAATATAAGTCAAATATTCCATCGCGTGTCTGTATGTGTTATTTAAGAGGTAAATAGTTTGTGTTGTTTTTCAGTGATGAAGACCTTTCCTCTATTAAAGCTGTGAACTGTGAGCCGAGGTGCAGACAGACTGCAAAAATATCACGGGCAGAATGTATAATAGCTACTGTCTGCAGGGTATGTAGAGCATGGAGAAATGGTCTGTCACTCTATCTGGGGGCAGGGGGGGTATTTATAGGAGGGCACCGAAGAGAGGATAGCAGGGGGGATATTGTGAAGAATCGAGAAAAAGACAAACTATCGGGCAGGATTACAGATACACAGGGAAAGATGAGGAATTTTGTGATAGACGGTTTACGTTGCTCTGGTCTTCTGTCTGACCCCGTTTTGACTTTTTTCATTTTTTTTCTTGGTAGCTGAAGAATATCTTGTCCTGTGTCTTCTAATAGTCTTGAGATGAGAAAATGTCTTTCGTCCACTTTTGTGAACCAGCCCTCCTGGTTTTGTTTTTTTCCCCTCCACCTCTCTCTCTGTTTCACTCTCTCTGTAACCGATCCAGGCTCATTTCAAACCTAAACATGTCTGTCTGGCTCTAAAACAGACCGGGCCACCCCTCTCCCCTCTCTTCAGCCCCCTTCCCCTCCCCCAACAGACCCCTTTTCCAATCCAGAGAGATGATGTCATGCCAATGCTTAAAAAGACCAGTGGGCTCAAGATGAGGTGTGTGTGTGTGTGTGTGGTGGTGGGGGGGGGTGTATGGGTGGAGGCTAGCCGTGGGATGATGGGGTCATGGGAGTGGGTGGTGATGTTGTCAGATTATTGTTTAAAGTTCCCAATGGTGATCTCACAGAGGCTTACTGAGTCAATGAGGGTGCGAGAGAGCAGTCTCCTTCTGCTCTTTGTCTCTTTATTAGCATTCCTGTTACACTGCGATTTATTCAAGACACTCCGAGCCTCGGAAACATCATTTTGTTCTTAGATAAACATCTAAAAGTTTGGCTGTGAGAAACTGAAAGTGAGCAGATGTCACTGACTGAAAAATGTGATGTTTAATGTAAAAGTTTTTTGGCAGGGGTTGAAAATCCAAGAAACCGCCACCTCGATGTCACCCACGGGTTTGTGAAGCCTCATTTTGAATCTCGATTTTAGCATTTTGACCTTCACTGTGTTGTTATTTCAAACCAAGAAGTGCTAATGTGTGAGCTAGGTTATCAAGCTCCATCACTAGACTGTATGGGTACACATGCACATATACCTGTTAATTAGTGCTAAGTAACATCTAAATTAAACTAGTATTTAACTATAACCAGGGCACAAACTTCTTGAACAGACTGTTCAGTTCATTAAAACCATGAATTGGGCTGAGAGGTTGAGTTTAGTAACGGAGTTAACAGAGAAAGCAGACACGCCCCTAATGAGGAAGTCTTAATAATATTTAGGCAGGTGAGTGTTAAGAAATCCCATGCAGAGTTGTCATGATGGAAAAAAGTAGCTTTAAAGACCAAATCTTTTTTAATAATGAGACTATGCATTTTAACGAGTCGGCCTCAAGTGGCCACTAGAAGAACTGCAGCTTTACTACTTTGTTTTGCTCATTTTTAACCCCGAAAGCTTGTTTATATCTCTCAAATCAAGAAGCCAGTAGCAGCTTTGTTCGGGTAAGCAGAGCTAAAAAGTAACATCAGTGTACTAACATACTGATGTTTACCATTTTTACTGTCTCAGTATTCTTAAAATAGCTAATCAGAACGAGACATTAGTTTTCTCATGAAACACATTATTGGACTTTGATCTGATTATCGTGCCAGATGAAAAAAGGGAGGCTAACAAAAGTTAATGCAGTTCATTTATCAGTGGGTGCATAAATGTTTGCTCTTTGTCCAAGTCTATTCAAAAGGTTCCAGTAAATCATAAAACGTTTCAGTCTGGTCTATGTGTTCGTTCTCAAACCCTTGTTGCATTGGCACTGATTTAATAATATGCCTTTAGGAGAACATGTACGATGTATTGAGCCGGCAGTGCTGCTGCCTGCCTGGCTCTCTGTTCCCAGCAAGAGTTTTGCCATTTATCATGTACATGTTTATACTTGGCCATCCTGTTTTCACATATGCGCTACCGTGGAATCTGTGTTTGTATTTAGGGTTGCTCTGTGGCCTGATGAGAGGTCTGTATGCACTGCGCATCAGAGGATGCTTCTAATTCCAGTCTTTTTCGGGTTGCAACCGGAATCTCAGCTGTCTGCTCACCCCACCCTCACACACAAGTACGCACACACGCACATCAGGGTGTGGCTTCAACATCTCTCTGCATGCCCCTGGCTCCCCTCGTCCCTAAGCAGCTGACATAGTCTCTGGGTGGGATGAGAAGGCGCGCACACATATTCACACTGGTGATTTAGCAGAGGGGTGTTAGGAGGCTCTAAACCCATAACTGCAGATGGACATTCCTGGGAAGGGCTGGTTAGTCTGGGTGACATCGGCACAGCAGGCATCTGTGTGTCCTTGTGTGCACACGTTTTTGTTAAAATCCCAGTTCTAAATCATGCCTGCGCACCTCCTCTGTCTTCACCCCTTCCATATCCTCCTCCCTCGCACCTTTTTCCTCCTCTCCGCTGTGTCAGCCTCCTTCGTCTCTCCTCTCCACCTCGCCATGCGCTAGTTTTCAGTCCTCCAAGAATCTGCAAGCCTGTGACTCACTGTCCTTCCCCGCACCGACTGTGTCAGCAGCTATTTAATGATGGGTGTAGAAGTCGAGCCAAACTGGGCCAGTAGCTCACTGGTCGTCATTTGGCCCGCTGTGAAGCTGGAACATGGCCTATTTTCACCTATAAGGTTGTTTGCGCATTTAGTCCTTTATCCTTTGGTAAGCAGCAGTAAGGTGGATGCAGATATTGAACCTTTCAGCGCCCCAAATGTTGTGCTGTTTTCCAGTTAGTCATACATTCCTAGATAAAACTTCTTGGGAAGATTTTTTTTGACTTTCACATATTTATGATTGTGTAATTTCTTTGTAATTTAACCAGCTAACCATGACTCTTGAGAGAAAAGCAAAATTCTTTTGCACTACAAGAACAGTGGTAACATTACTAATACACTCACAAACACACAGAGTCAGCGTACAAATGTAAAGGTGTAATATAAAAACTTATTATTAATGTTAAAGCTAAAAAAAACCCCTGAAACATCAAAACAAGTCCTGATCAAAAGCAGGAGCAGTGAAGTCACCTTCAGTGGATTCAGTAAAAACCGTTTAGGTGATTAATTGCACTTAATCTGACAAATAGAAAACATATGATACTGAAAGAGTGAATCCAGTCGATGCTCCCAGCCTTATATTTTTGAAGTTCGGCTTGTCTAATGGAACTGAAAAGTTTGTGTGCTGTCAGTAGAGTTCAGTGTGTCAGAACCCAGTAACCCTCCCATGACTCCCCGCCTAATCCAAGTCATACATCATCTGGACGGCAACTCTGTTTACTGGCTCTCTGAATTTTCCTGGACTACTTTCTGTCTCTCTGATCTCTTTCTGTCTGCATATTCGTGTCTAATGCGAGTGTGTGAGTCTGTGTGTAAGCCAAAGACAGATTCAGTGTGTGTCTGAGGTCATGACTCTTATTTTTACTGCTGCATTTTCTTTTTGTCCCTCTGAGAGGCCGATTGGATCAAAGTAATATAATTTATCTTATCCTAAAACCTGAGCCTTTCGGCTGGACCTTTTTATAACACACACATTTACACAGATGTTTCACTTCAGTATACATCTGAAAACGACTGAGAAGTGAGCAACTGTTTTGTCTGTGATCAAAATGTGTCCGGGATGGTGTGAGTTAACGCGCATATACGTGTGTGTGTGTGTGTCTTGGCCTCCCTCCTCTCAGGTCCTATATTGTTTCAGCTGTTGTGAATTAGAAAGGTATGCCACAGCTCAGCCCGGTCTTCTCGCTCTCGCTTTTTTCCTCGCTCTTTCTCTCAGTTCAGAGAAATTCGACAATACTGACATAAATATTTTCACAAAACTTGTCCAACAGGACCCGATAAGATGGAACTCGATATCATTCTTCTCTCTCCAAATACTGGGCATAATAAAATAAACATAATAAAACTGAATAATGCTGCAGGTCAAGCCAAGATAGACTTCCTTGACACTTGAAAATGTTTAGAAAAGAATTAGTGTAACATTTATTCTTATGACCTCTGCACCAAATATCGAGGCATTAAAGCTAACAGTGTAATATAATATTTGCTAAACTTTATAGACACGTTTCAGACCAACGTATACAGCCTTTCAAACAACTTGTCTTTTTTTTTTTTACAAAAGGTCTTGCTCATACCAGCAAACCATTTTCTTCATGCGTTACAGCAGCGCTGCCAAAAATAAAAGAAACAAACTGTCGTTTTGAGTCAGATTGTGAGTTTTGATGTGAAACACAGCAGATCTGTGCAGCTTTTACTTGTTTTTCTAGGCAAACCCAGAAGTTGATGCCATGCTGGCTTCCTAGACAAAAAGCTTTCATTTTTGTGTTATCACAGTAAATAAGATCTGTGTGTGGCGTGGGAAAAGTTATTGGTGCTTACCGGCTTTTTCCAGCAATGCGATCTTTACAAACTGATGCAGCTTTGATGATTTTTGAAGTTATGCAAAAGCAAAATGCACAAACTCTATGGTCTCATTTAGCGACTAGTACAACAAAGACATTCTCAGGGACACAGAAAAGCTTCTAAATTCACAAGTTAAGCATTTGCTTTCTTTGTAACCTTTCACTGTTTTATGCTGAATAAAAAGAATAAAAGCTGTATCATTTCTGAACCTTGGGTTAACTGTACCGTATTTTCTGCACTATAAGGCGCACTTAAAATCCTTTAATTTTCTCAAAAATCTACCCTGTGTATGTACGAATTCTTATTGTGTTTACTGACCTCTAACCAATTTTATGTGGTACACTGCGTCATATCCATAGCACAACTTTGGTAAGCTATGAAGCCGCACTGCTTGATGGATTGTCGGAGCATTACGGCTACCGTAGTCAGGAGCCTCGTGGAGTAATCTGGGTCCAAAACTCCGTCCCCTTCAGGTCCCAAAGTCAAACGAACACTGCAGCATGACTGAGAGTTAAAAACTGTCTAAATTCTTTCATCTTTAATAAAATGATCAGCATTGCTGCTTTACCAGGTGTAACAATTAAGTTTAACATCCAGGCATCCATGAAAACAGAATTTATTAAATTCAGCGGAGTTAGAAGTTAGCAGGAAGTTAGCTCGCTAGTTTCCACCTAAACGTGATATAGCATGTTCTGACTGAGATTTCTGAAAAATTCAAACGTACTGCTCTGCTATCACTTCCAACATAAATGAAGACAGAAAAGTAAACAGCAGTGACGTTTGTGGGGTTACTGAAGTTGGACTAGCTGGTATATAATGATGCGCTACATGATCGCTAGCAAAACAGCTATGTTAGCATAACATTAGCACAGTGAACCCTAACAAGTATCAAATATAATTCTTGCTGTTTCGTGATGTAGTCAACCGTAAAGCTTGTAATGGTGGTTGTTTACCTTGTGCTTACTGCGACTGTCATCCGCCTTATGATGGCATATAATAAACAATAAATAAATGCCATGGCTGAGAGCAAACACACTGAATGAGAGATTTTTGGGCCAGGAGGGTGGTGTAAGATCCCAGTGAGTGCGAGTCAGGTGTGTGAACGTGGATGTGTGGGAGGAGGAAGAGGCTCGAATAAAAACAGCAGAGGAGGCATGCCAGAAAGAAAAAGGGGGATGACCTCTGGATTTGACTCCTTGGCAGGCTGCCTCACAGGTGCTGTGTGTGGGTGAGAGAGAGAAACATGAGGTCACTGAAAACGGAGGATCAGCCTATTTTTACACACTAAAACTGATCAAATGGTGTAATCCACCTCAGAGAGCTGACCTCCAAAGTGTTTATAATGTGGAAAGTCCTTCCTGCATTAATCGCACATGGACGTTAAACTCCATCTGTAACATAGACTGCTGGCTGCCAGCTGAATGAAAACACACTGCAGGGTTTGGCTGGGGAGAGTGTGAAGTTCTTGTTTTCCTAAAAGAGTGTGTGTGTGTTTGTGTTTATGCATGTGTGTGTGTTCACATGCAGGCTAATTTACCGTTAAATTGAAATGCACACAAGCAGCTGCCTACCTGCAACACACACAAAGCAAATCGGCCCCGAAAATCTGCAAAGTTTCAAACTACCATTATGACCATCATTAGTGTGTTTATGTGATTGGCAGGTGCTTTTATTGAACATGTTGTGCGCGATGGTGGATGTGCGTGCCTGTTTTTACTCAGAGGTGTTCGTGGTGTTTTTGTATGTGGGTCCTTGTCCTCTTTGTGTGTGTCTCTCTCTCAGACTGAGGAAGCTTGAGAACAATAAATGCTTTCACATGTACACAGGCAGGTGAAACGCTCTGCTAGTTAATATAAAACTACCCCTGAGAGTTGGAAAAAGGGAGGGTGATGGAGATGGCAGTTACTTTTTTTTTCCTGCTACCAGGTTACTACAGAGGGGGAGGGAGATTGAAAAGCAAGATGTTGACGAGGAAAATGACATTAAATGGCAGCGGTTTGAAGAGACGGATTATAGATTTACTTTGGCTCGTGGAGGAGGAGGGAGAGGGGGGAAAAAAGTATATTTTCCTGTCGACAGGTGTTCCCCCAAGAGCAAATAAACGACCCAGAAAAGTCAATAATACATACTTTATGCCCTCCACCTGTGTTTGTGTTAATGTCACTTAGCCACACTAAGTGGTTTCAAGCCTCTAGGTGCAGACAAAGGCAGTGTGAGCCTTTAACTCGGAAAGCAGGCCATTTAGTGCACACTGCACCTCGGTAAAGTTTGCACCACAGGATCGGCCCCGGGGAAAATTAAAGCCCTAATCCTTACGCTCTTTTACTCCTCTCCGCCTCTAAACAGCCTCGCTACTGCTCATCCCATCAACTGTGTGACTGTTAAACTAGCTGAGACGACTGAGGAATGAGTGGAAATCATAGTAAAGCAGGGCAGCGCAAGTGGATCCGCAGAGGACTTGACTAATCAAATTTAATCTTTAGCCAATCCAGGGGGGCACGGGTGGAGGCACAGACAATGCGGCCTGTCAGTAGTCAATGAGGTAAAGAGGGGGTAGGGTTAATTTAAATGAATAAATTAAACTAGCCTAATCTAATTACCAGCCCCTCATCGTCCTTTTTGGCTCCTCCACTCTTCATTTTTTGTTTTTACTTTTTCCCCTCAGTGCCTGTCCTTCCTCCTCTCCTGGTAGCTGGCCCACATCTGCGAATGCTTGGCTTTAAACCTTGTTGTGGTCTGTGTAGAGGGGATTGTCAGTTAGCCGTGGGTCACGCGAGATTTTGCGAGCGCTGCATGCATGCGCGCGCGTGTGGGTGTGTGTAGCGAACTCTGTGACAAACCCCTTTTGTTTCTATGAAGACGTTTGCCTTGGACGCGGCAATGACAGCTGCAGGGCAACTGACAGAGAGGGGGTGGGTATTTGGAGGGAGGGCAGTTAAAAAGAAAGAGTGGAGTATTTAGCATATTTGACATGCAAGCCACGGGTTGATCTGTGCAACAGTTGAGAATGAGGGAGCTGTGAGGCGTTGCAAAGCAGTGGAGTAAGCTAGAGAGAAAGAAAGTAGGCTTTCCTCGATTCAGATCAGCTGCCAGGCTGCTTTAAACAAACAGTTGTGTTGAAAAAGGAAGACGAACCAGAGAATGAGGAGGAGGACGAGAACCACCACAACTGGCACTGAGCAGCCTGTAACTTTGGATGAGGAGAAGAAAAACAAAGTGGCTTAAAGTTCTCTACCTTTGGCATGTTGCCATGTTAGCTGGTATCCCCCTTCTGACTGAGTGGGTTGCTGCTCGGTGGTTTATTGCGGCCACCTGAAGAAGCTCCCTCCTCCTCCTCTCCTGTTTTTTTTTGTGCACAGCCCCTTTTCCTCTTGGCCCCTTGGTGTCTCCCTCTGACACACTCTCACACTCTCTCTCTCACACACACACACACACACACACACACACACACACACACACACTCCTCTGCCGTGTTGGGTTTCAGTGAAGGCGCAGACGGGGAATGCACAAGTGGAGCCTGTGAATATCACAGACTTTTGTGTGTCTGTGTCTTCTCCATATTTATTTTTTACACGAGCAGCTCTTTTCCCTCTTTTTTTCTTGCTACCATCACTTGGACTGGACACCGAGAGAACTTGTGACTCAACTGAAACGTGGGAAAACTCTTTGACAACAGGGGCAGTAATGGAGTGAATAAAAACAGGCTGGACTTCCTCGTCTGCCTTCAGCCTGGACTATTGCTTTAGAGAAAAAAGAGAGCGACGGCTCATTGCTGATAAGCCTCATTCTCTGCCGTCGGCTAACAGTCCCACCCCCTCCTCTCCCTACCTCCATTCCTCCCTCCTCTCTTTCTTTTTCTTTGACTCTGTATCATTTCCCTCTGTGTGGACAGTGTTTTTGTCCTCATAGGAGGAGGGAGGAGGTTTACCCTTCGGAGAATTAAGAGTGGATTACAAAGCTGTGATGAATGCAGCCGTGAATGTAGCCTGCTCACATCGCTAGCCCCCTTCTCTCTCTTTTTTTCTCTCTCCCACAGTACCAAATCTGGCTACAGTGGCAGCCAGACAGTGTTAGTGAGATACTGTATTATAGTGCCTGCATGAAGCAAACTCTCAGCTGGGTTATCATATAGTTGGTTTTTTAATTCATACTTTCCCCCCCCTTTATTTATTTTAAAACGGTTTTAATAGCATCCCTTTATCTAATCTGCTAATTTTATTTGGTAATCCTCTTCTGCACAGCCCTCTCTGGCTCCACGCTCCCTCTTAGCACACTGCCTCCTTTTCTCTCGCTACTTAACTCCCTAACACCTCTCTCTCTCTTTCTCTCCCTCTCTCTCTGCCTCTGTCGCATGTGTGGTTGTTTTGTTTTTTTTCTTTGAGGGAGAGGAAACCAGCATGATTGGAGCACTTCCTGTGTTTTAAAACCAGTGCAGGAAACAGAACAAACGGAGCTGAATTCAAACACAAACAGCGAGAGTAGCGAGGGAGGCAGCCAGCGAGAGAGAGAGCGAGGGTGAGGTGAGGCGGGGGAGCAGCAAGAGAGCGAGAGTGAGAGGAAAAGAGGGAGATTTTTTTAGCAGCTGCAAACCATTTCAGCTCTGTAGTGGCCTGAGAACAGAGGCTGTGAGAGAAAGGAAAGGGAGAGGAAAGCTTGCGGAGCCCACACGTTTCAAAGGCAGAGAGGAGGAACTGCGTGGCACTTTGTTTCATTCTCACCACGGAGTCGAGACAGGAGAAAGAAGGCTGCGGAGAGAGAGCGAAAGGGAAGGGAGCGTATCCTGGGATTGTCTGCTGTAGAGAGGGGGAAGACCCTGCCTGCAAAGCAGAGCTCGGACTGGAGCTGGGAGGGCTGTCTGGGACTTTGCCCTCTGGATACGGTCCCACGGCTCACCGCTCTGCCCTTCTCGCCTGCCTTCCTGCTTGCCTGGCTGGTCCAGGATCCAACCCCCAGCCCCCCTCCTTTCTCCTCTCTACCCCCAGATGCCCTCTTTCACTCCAGCCTCACCCCTCCAGGAGCATGCCTGCTTTCGATCCACGGTACCAGCTCTCCCCTGGAGCTGCAGATGATCCGAGGATAAGAGAGAAAGACAGCAGGATAAAAGAAAGGAGTTGAAGCATGGATGAGGATTTCTTCTGATTTCTCTTTGTTCGGGATACATTTTCATTAAATACGGGATAGTTGTATGGATTACGGAGTGGATTTTCTTTCACTAAAGACTGAATGACTGATAATCATACTGATGAGACGTTTTGGAAAAAATTCAGGGTTTTTCCTGCAGGCATAAACACTGACTCTTTGTGATGAAAGTGGAGGACAGAAAAAGACTGCCTGAACAGTGACTGGACCACAAAGTGGCATTGACTTGGTAAAGGAATTTCTATTTTCATGCATTTTCTTCTGCACCTTTTTTTTTTTGCCTTAAAAATCCTTTAAAAGATACAAACTTTTTCTCTTCTTTCCTGGATTTTATCTGTATTTTCCCTGCAAGAAATATTTTTGAAAATAAGATAATAGTGAAACGTGTTCTTGGAGTTAGTACTTTGCTGTTCCTTGCACCCCACGCAGCCTTTCTTTTATATAACTGAGAGTGGGTTTTCTCACCTTAAAAGGAGACTTTTACACTTCCATGCCTGCCTCTCAGAGGCTGCTGAAGTTGTCCAAGCTCTAGCCTTTTCCTGTTGTGCCACAGAGAAAAGAGGAGGCCAGAAAGGAAGGAGGGAGGCTAGAAGCTTGCAGGGGAGTCGAACCGGAGTCGAGGAATGAGTTGTTGTGCCTATACTTGAATATGAAGGAGAGGGGATTGCTTTGCCTTTCAGACAGCAAAACAAAGGGATGTTATCTGCATGGTGCTTGCCTCACCTTGGACTACTCAGAGGGGGAAATGACGACCGTTTCTTTCCCTTCCTCCCCGTGCTCATCCCTCTACCGTTTTTTCATTCCTAACAGTCTTTGAAATAAACAGAGCTGCTGATTAATATGGTGCCGAGGGGGTGGGCTGTCTCTCTCACTCCCCCGCTGATGCCACACAGCATCTCAGAAAGACACAGGAAGTGCTCAGCTGTTGAAGTGACATAGAAAGAACATAAGACTGCATAGTCGACATGACGCTGTGGATGGAAAATTTAATTTTCTTTTTGTTTTTCCAAATGTGAAGGATTGCAGCCACATGGACTGTCTATTTCTGTGGATCATTACACCAGAGACAATTAAAGGAACAGGACATCTTTTCCCACAAAGATTCCTTTTTAATTTACCTTTTTTCTCGGTTAATTTCTTTAAGTGTTGTGCCATACCTGCATCTTAACTCTCAGCACAATGGGGAAGCCCCTGAGCCGTCCAGACTGTCTGAGGCAGAACCCTCGCTGCCTTGGAAAAGGTGATGAGGACGAGGCGTACATAGAGGACTGTTACGTCCCCCAGCGATCAATTTATGATACCATGCGCATCAATGAGCAGATTGACCAAGGGACCAAACTGTGTCAACCTTCCAGGAGTACGTTGGGTTCAGGTGGGGAGGTGAGAGGAGAGGGAAGCACGCTATCCAGCAATGGCACTATTGCAGCTGATTTAGGTGGTGTTTTCGTCTCCAGGAGTGCAGACAATGCCGGAGGTGTGAGGAAACTGGATGAGAGGGTGATCTTTGATGCCTTAAAGCTAACTGGTGATGCTCAGATTATGTCACCTCCTGTTAGTATCGTAGGTTCAGGCTTGCCTATTGCTCCATCCTCATCAGCAGTTGGTGGGGTGGCTGCAGTGGCTAAGAGACGTCATCAGGGAAGCGATAAGAAAGACAATCCAAACCGGCGATCTTGGAAAGCCTTTATGCCCCCGAGTTATCCTGAATTTGCAGAAAGACTTGAGATGTCCTCTGCTGAGGGGGCAGAGAAACGTTTGTCTGGGGCAGGGATTCCCATCTCTCCTCTACAACCTGTTCCTTCTCACCTCCCTCCATCTACCCCTACGTCCTCCATGCCTTCCTTGCCACCTTACACACCCTCTCCATTATCGTCTGCGCCCCACACTCCTCCTGTCCCCACCTCACCGTCGCTGACACCCACACTCAGCCCTTTGCCTCCTCTTCAACATCCTCTCAGCAGGCAAAAGCAGGTTCATCCTGCTTTTCAGAAGCAACAGAGGGAGGCCCACGCAATGCCATCTCCTTCAAAAGAACAGCTACCTGCTCTTAGTCAGACTCGAGCACTGCAGGTTTCTGGAAATACACCACAGCACAGCCCCAGTGTGTCTCGACAGGTAGACCGAAAACGAGAGGAGCACAGACGGACTGCTAGCTCTTCTAAAGCTGGAGTTAGACAGATCCCAGAGGAGCATTTTGAGTTGGTCAAGACTTCAGATTCAGAGAGGGATTCTCCTCTTTTGGACCAGGACCAGGGAGACAATGCCCCTCTCATCCCACCAAAACCAGTCTTCTGCCCCCCTACCAAGGCCCGCACCTGGCCCCGCAGCATAACAACAGGGAAAAGGACTCAAGTTGGCCTGAGACACAACTTCCCTGTACTCCCTCCTTTACCCCCCTTGCTTGGGGAGGATAATAACACAGATGAAGAGTCACTTTATCTTCTAGACCCCCCATCTCCCTTCCTGAAGGAAGAAGAGGGGCTAATATATGGAGGTCTGCCTCTCTCTCCCTGTATCAGTCAGGAGGGATGTGACGAGGGACTGCTTGGATGGGGTACTCAGGGTGGCGATCTCAGAGAACGCACAGCATCTGAACTCAAATTTGAGGAGGATGAGCACAGGATTCTTCAGGAGCTCGAAGAAGAGGAGCGGAGAAATGTTAGAAGAATACTTGAGGAGGAGGAGGAGGCCTGGAAAAAAGAAAGGGATAAAGCAGAGGAGGAGAGAGCTGAGCGAGAGGAAAGGGAGTGGGAGGCTGTTCTTAAATTAGAGAATAGGGAGATCATTGAACAGGCATGGCACAGGGAAACACTGGAATCAGAGGGATGGGATTTAACGGGCTCTTCTGGACATTGGCCTGTGCTGACTCCCCCTACTGGATTTGGGGGTCCTGAGGTCCCCAGTGCTTCACCTTGTCCCAGCTCGGGAGCAGAGTCAGATGACCTCTTTTTAGAGCTGGAGAGGCAATGTCAAGAGGATGAAGGAGAGGAGGGAGTGG
The DNA here is from genome assembly GCF_965226115.1 of Aulonocara stuartgranti. NCBI lineage: Eukaryota > Metazoa > Chordata > Actinopteri > Cichliformes > Cichlidae > Aulonocara > Aulonocara stuartgranti. Next base: position 30,444,860 of record NC_138957.1, read on the forward strand.
AGATGAGTGTGGACCCTGAGCCTCTCGACCCATACACGCTTCCTTATTTGGAGGAAGAGGATAGAGAGGTGGAAGCAAAGACTGGCTGTGTAGATTTTGAAGGAACTCTTCCTATAGATGCATTTAATTTTACAGAGCCTGATGGTCTTGATCCTGGTTTAGATAAAACCACACGAGACTCGAACATAATTCACTCTGAGCACAATGAAGAAATTATAAACTTTGACTTGATTAAAGCACAAGACCACAAAAAAGAACATGGTTTCATAGATGAAGATTGTGACATTGACTATAATGAGGAGAGTAAGGTAGAGGAAGAGGAGATGAGTTACCCAACAGACTCTGCACTTGGTCAGCAGCTGGATACAGACTCCAGCGGGGGCCGTTTATCCCAGCCAGACAGAACTGGTACCAGTAACCTCACTCAGACAGACTGTGAACAAGACAAAGCTGCACAGACTGAGACAGACCTGGACAGCGGGGCGTCATCAGAGCATGACGGAGAGGATTACAAAGAGAGAGCCTCCTCTCCATCTCAAAGCCCTCTCAACCCTTATGCTGAGGAGGTGGAACATGTGGAGGAAGAGATTGAGCACGATGAAGGGAAATTGAAAGAGGAAGAGGAGTTAGAAACAGAGTGGGATGTGTATGACCAATCTGAGCCGAGTTTGGACAGTAGCGAGGGAGTTCTCATGGATCACTCCCTTGAGCCTCCGCACATGGCTGAAAAAGAAATCGACGATGAATGTATACAGGATGTTGACGTTCAAACTTCCTGTCATGACGCTCCTGTCCCCTCAGACTTTAAGCCTTCTGTGGCAATAATATTTGACCCAGAGGGGACATCTTTTGGATCAGACACTGAAAACTTAAATGTCCCCACAGATGTAGCTTCAGTACTGGACACATCTGAACTAGCCCCAGATCCAGAAGCCACACCCAAAATGACTGCTAGCACCCCCAGATCAGACTCTGAGCATACACACTCAGCACCACCTGCCTCTTCACCTCAATCACCTTCTAACACAGACTCTTGTGGCGCATGTTTGGATTCTAAAGACTCTGAAGCTTTTGTAATATCAGATAGTTTTGTTTACCTGGCTGTGTCTGCGCCTTCCCAGTACCCCAGTGACTATCCCCCTTCTCCAATTGAAGACTCAATTCCTCCCAGTCCTATCCCCAAACCACCCTGCTGCCAAGACCCCGAGGAGGAAGAGGGATCCTTTCTTTCGCCTGACAGCTTTGTTTACATGGCAGCACCTGAACGCCCCCAGCCCGGCCCTTCAGATGTTGGCTCAGCCTGTGAGGATACTCAGGAGCAAGACTTGGACTCGTACTCTGAGGGTACCCAGTCCGGGATGGACGGGGTGGAGTTTGTCCTGGGCTCTATGACAGGTGACAGTGACTGGGAGTCAGATGGCTCCGCTCTTGACGTTCCTCCCCTCACGAGCAGAGACCTGGCCTGGGACCAACTTGAGCCAGGTCTGCTACAGAGTCTATTTGCACAGACGGAGACGAGCCGAGCTCAAGCCTGTGCGCCCCAGGAAGACGAGCGCCCCACAGCTTCACCCGCAGACCCCCGTGTAGAAATAGAACGTGGTTCTGAATCAGAGAATGACTCGACTGCATTACCGTGTTTCAACCCTGATACACAATCAGAGGTATGCTTTTATTTTGAAAGTTTGACCATCAAGGTGTTTGATTTTTTTTTTGTTCTTTTTGAGTGTTTTGGACTCATACTCTGAGTTGACCCAGGGTAAATCTAGAGTACATAAACTCGTATTGTGCTCGGAGATGACCCATTTACAATAACACATTGTGCTGCTGTGTCGTTTAATTGTGCCATTTAGATATCTGGGATTGCGTAAATGCACTAAAACCGATTGATTTGGAACAGACCAGTGTCTATAAATGCCATGCCGACAAAGAGAAAGCATTAAATTAAACTCCTGGTTTACTGGTATCAAAATTTACCCTAATAAAAAAAGTTTGCCAGCAGAAGATCAAAAATGTGTTTTTAGCAATGATCCATTAGATGTGTACATGTGAGCACACAGAGGCACAGCGTGGAAAAAGAATTGGGTCAGGTAGCCGAGTGTTGAGAATAACTGATGTAGACATGGCATGGAAAATGTATGTGGAGGGAGGGAGTGGTGGAGAAGTTATGTAGACGCCATAATTAGCTAGTTGTGTTTCAGTAGTAGGGCTTTAAATTATTGCAATATGATGCTAAGCGGGGCGGGGGTTGTGCTGTTCATGGGAAACTAGCCTCAGGGCTACTCTGTTTATACCTATAATATGTGTGTGTTTGGGTTGGGATCCGCACTCGCATGCATTTGATTGATCACCTTTTTATTTGCGAGATGGTCAAGGCCTGCAGGTTACTTGCAGAGCTGATCGCAAATGCAGAGTTGAAAACCTCTTCCCCCGAGGCCGTGCTGCTGTTGTGTTTATGCTGTCTGTATATAGAGTACCGAACGCCTGTTTTCCATACAGAGTCAGGGCAGCTGCTCGTATCCCAGCTGTGTGTGTCTGTGTATGTGTGTGTTCCCGAGTAACACAGGCCAAAGTTTTCCCCGTTGTTTGAATTATTTGTGAGAAAGGTGCTTGAGGTGTTTTATGAGGCTGTGTTTGTATACCAAGTGAGACCTTTGGGTGACTTTTCTGTTTGGATTGATTTGATTTCTGAGTTTGTGATCAGAGTTGGAGCACAGGCAAGTTACCGATATGAATTTTTTATAAATGCAGCAAAATTAGCCTGACTTGAAACTCGCAGCAGAGGCCTGTCGGTGACTGTAGCACGCTCATCTTTATCTGCATTCAGTATTCGACTTGTTTTGTCTGCGTCGGGTCTTCTATCTCGGAGGTGTGTATTTATATGGGTTTATGTCATCGTGATGGCACGTTTGACAGCTTGTCCTGCTTTCTAGGTGTCAGCGTCTGGCTTAGATTTGCTTCTTGACTCAGAATTTATTTATTTATTTTTGCTCCTCACGTGTTTTTAAAATGTGCTGCAGTTCTGATAATGAACCGTAGCTGCTCGAACAGGGTAAAGCTGGTTTCAGAGATTAAAGATATTAGCAAATCTATCATATCTCCTTTGAGATGTTTGCATACATGAAGAGAGGCGAGCCGTTTGTAATGTCTGTGTGTGAGTGTATTGCTTATAAAACAAAAATGTCGTCTTGTTTTGGGAAATTCTTCTAACACGATGACCCTAGCGGTTTAAGGTAAGGCAAAAAAGGTAATTACTTCTCATCGCGTACATTATGTATGAGCAATGTGCGGTTTGAGTGGTCGCTGATGCACCTGCTGCCACGCTGACGACGCAGGCTCCTGGTCGTGTTTTATTACATTATATTTTTTATCCAGGTAAACGTTGGCTGCTCTTGGGTAACGGCCGAATTATTGTACCCTGTGTGGGTTTAAGAGTACATTACGCCGTGTATTGGTGAGTGTGTGGTTGGGTGTGTAACTGATTTCTGTGTTATCAGTCCTCGTTTGTTTGTTCTCCCTGCAGTTACAGCTGCTCTGGCCTCAGTTTAATGCAATCAGATGTCATGTTCGCTCCCTCCTCAGATGTAAAACAGGAGAATTGCAGCAGGACAGAGCGCTGAGCTCCAGGTGACCTGAAATGACACCAGGCCTGTTGCAGAGGAGGAAAGAAAAGGCTCTGGATGATGTTTTTAAGACTAAAAATGGTAAAACTAGGATTGCCACTCGTCAAGCCAGCATCCTGACTATACTTACCTTTTAAATATTTATGTAGTGTAGAATTTGAAGGCTGTTAAATCTGTATGAGACCTTTTCAGGTCTGTAATAATTCTTTTTACAACTTAGATATACAAAGAGCTCCAATTAAAACTTTCATTCATGAAGGAGATGACTAGAATTTACTTTAGCAGGGTTTTTTTCTGAGAAAATAATTTAAAGATCACTGCACTGATCCTGAACCTCAGTATGCATATTAGTAACACCCCGCTGCCACGGAAACACTGTGCTGTTTATTGTTTCACAGTAATGACTAATGGACAGCAATCAGGAAATTTGACTCTAGGGTTCTGTTCACGTTCCTGAAAGGTGACCAAAGAGGTTCTTTTCAATGCATGCTTGTGTGTTTTGTATTCAGACTCACACTTCCTCTTCTCAACTGACTGTTGCATGCTTGGATGCATGCTTGGATGCTTTTGTCGCTGAGATAAAGAGGTGAGAGGTAAATACTGCGGCTTTCTGTGAGTGGACCTGCCTCTGCCAGCATGGTTGCACAAACAGTGTGTGAAGTTGTCCGGGGAGTATAAACTTAGATATCAGATAAGGATGTGTCAGGACTAACACTCAAACTGTGGGCTGGACTTTAGAGGTCAAAAACAAGCAACAAAGTCTTTGTCTTGTTTGCCTCTCGGTGTGTCCACCTCTGCTTCTGCTTTTTACTTTTTTCCTCTTCGTTAAACTCGTCTTTTTCACGTCTTTTTTTTTTCGTGCTCTTTGTTCTTCTTTCTTTATTTCTTCCCTCCCACTTCAATATTCTGCTCTCGTTTAAAACCAGTGCGTACACTTAAACAAACACCAGGCAATTTTCATGTTAAGTTGCTGATAGAAATTTATTGAAAAGGGATGATGTGACAACCATGGGGAGGACAGATACCATCAGATGAACTGACAGAGTTTATTAAGACAAAGGAGCAGGCACAAAAACACAGGCGACAGGGGAGGTAGGGTGGAGGAAGCTTTTGTTTTCACAGGGAAGCACCTTTTAGTGGTACACGAGGCCTTAGTACAAAGATAAGAGAGCCACGCTGGCAGGCAGACGCAAGCAGAAGGTCTTTGGATTAGCATGGAGCTCATTTTAAAGCACAGTGTGTGTATGCGTGTCCCGCAAACAGACAGACAGACAGATGGACGAGCTTTGCATGCTGTTTGATGAACTGGAGCGAGGGAACATACAGTACAGACAGGCTGAACGATGGCAGCTTATGCACTGAGTGACAGTTCTGAAAGAGTTTGTTTCATGGTTAACATTTTGTTGTCTTTGGGTGCTCTCTGCAGACACAGGTTTGAAGTTCTTAAAAGGGTCTTAAATGATTAAAGGCTCACATCAGAGGTAGTCGCTACGGAGTGGATGTAAAAGATGGATGAATGACATCGCTCATTGGTTGATAGACTCTCATGTTGAAGCCTCAAGTTAAGCTTCATGAGCAGAATGGAATTTGTGAACAAAAAGGTTGGGTGGGGGGGGTGATTACTGAGAACAACAGGAGACTTTTAAGAGTCAATAAATATGTGAAAATGACTCAGCTCTGATGTTTTACAGCGTCACGGATGACCGCATCCAACCTTGTATAATGCTGTGAATGACACTGAGATTAGGATTGATCTCTTCCCTCAGGAGTGTAGCTACTCGTCTCTGTTGGCTCCTATAAAATCTGATGCTCTGAATCGTTTTCCTTTTATTTAGTTGTGGTGCTTTTGATGTTGAAACGGAACAAGATCCAGATCATCCCTCCCAACAGTGCCATCGCTTGTTGTTGTTGTTGCACGCTGAAGACTGTTTCAAGATGTAGTGCAAAAATCTGAGGAGGGCCTAAATATTTATTCTGGCCTGGGATAAAAATGTATTTAGACGTGGCAAGAACGTGTTGACCCAGGCTAACAGCAACTTGTTTATGACCAAGCTTTATGAGCAAGCTGCACCCATAAACTATAACTCGTTTTGTGTCTGTGCTTGAGTTTTTTGTTAGCACTAGTAAACACACAACAGGACACATTATTTGGGAGGTAAATGCATTAAAAATGCTCCAAAAAACACTAATATCACAAATACAGTGCAGCCCTCAATTCAAGCCTTAATAAAATTTAGACTAGAAAGCTTTTAAAAACATAAAATAAAATAAAAATCCAGACATCCACCATATAGTTGCTGTGAAATGGAAACTGGCTTTAGAGGCCAAAAATGAAGTCTTTAACCAGTGCATAAGCGTTAACGCCGCTTTTGAGTCGGCCTCCAGTGGCCATTGGAGGAACTGCAGGTTGTAGCGCTTGCTGGGTTTCGTTCTTCAGTTCTAAAGTTTGCTGGTTTGTAGTCATAAGAGGTTTTTCCCTTTGTTGCGACAAACTTCTCTCAGTCCGTACAGATCAGTCAAAACAAAATCTGAAACATTTGTAACATTTTAGAATTATTATATTTTTTATATCCTGCACGTTTTTACACATTGCATATAAATTATGTTCCGCTAGAAGGAAAGACATCTTTTGTCAGCTTAACGCCTTAATATTTCTTTTGAAATGACTTCTGAAAGGTTCGGTGTGGCGTTAATAAATGGGTCTTAAAAAGATTTGCTGTAGCTTTCAGCTGTTGCTGAAATCAGAACAAGTACAAGATGAAACGGTGGAAACAAACGGGCTGAAGAGGCAGATGAAAAAGCAGAGAGACAGACGAGCAGGGGTAGATCGAGCCAGGTGGCTTAAGGTCTGCAGCTCATACATTTGTGTTTCAATTGATGTGATAATTCCGGTTGTGAACATCCGCCTCTGGGATAAACCTGCAAAAGACGGAGAAGAGAGGGAGGGGGGATGTGGAGCATTAAAGCAAAAGCAGGGAGACATTGATCTCCCACTAGAACTGAAGGTAGTTGTGTTTAAAATACATCAATAGTACATCAAATGTTTGCAGTGTTTTTAGTGATTTTTACATATTTTTCCTCCCCCTTTGCCTCATGCTGTGTCACTCCCACCTCTCTCTCTTTCTTTCTTTCTTTCTGTGATATCAACGAGAAGACAAACTCTTAAAAACACAGAGCACTAAAATCCAGGGAGATTTTTCAAGAGAAACACCAGAGAGGGGAAAAAAAGATGGAAATAATTCAGAATTCCTCCATTTCTTTGTCTCTCAGGGAGTGATTTAGCACAAAAAAATCCCACAAATATGCAGAAGATGATTAATCCTGTGAATGAAGTAAATGTTTAAAAATCCCCTCCCCCCTGAAAAAAACTGCTGGTTGGACAGAACAGGGGAAGAAAAGGAGTGGGGCGAGGTTTTGGGACAGTGTGTTTTGAATGCAGTCCACATTTGCATGAGATTTGTATCTGTTTGTTGGTGTTCAAATACAGGTTGGCTGGTTTCAAATGGGATTTATGAACCTATTAGCTCCCTTCATCCCTGTGTCAGATTTATTTAGACCGTGGATTAAAGGAAAACCTCACCGACAATACCATTTTCACTTTGTGGTTTAGTGGGGAAACAGATTTCTTCCCCTTCCTCCTTTCTCCTCTTTTCTTGTTCCATTAGAAAGGAGAGAAAGGAGCAAGTGAGGAAGGATAAGGGCTGGAAGACAGGAAGAGAAGGAGAGACGAGAGCTGAGGCAGGAAGAGAAGGGGAAAAGGCGAGAGAGGAGGAGGAGGAGGAAGGATGGGGGTGAAGGAAAAGCAAGTCTGGGCAGTGCTGTCAGGACCAGTTCAGTGTGTGCTCATTTTCTCCTGTTGGTTTTCTCTTTATTGCTCGTGTACGCTTCTTCATCGCACAGCAGGTTCATCTCACCTTCTCTCAAGTTTCAAGCAGTTGTAGCTTCACAGACACTCTTAAAGAAGATGTTTGTGATTTGACCACCAGCACTCACAAAGTTTCATAGTAACAGAAATCAGTTATGAAGGGAAAGGCAGATGAAAGGAGAGGACGCAGTTCAGAGAGCAACTTTAAAGCCTCGATAACAAGTCGGAAAAGCTGAGCAACATCCTGCAGAGCCCAGATCTTTTTAGATGCAAGTGCTGTGTGTTATTAATTTCCTTTTTCTTATTTTTCTTTTCTTTCGTGCATGTTTGTAACCGTAATGGTAACAGTTAAAGGAAAGCTGCTGTGTGTTAACAGCCAGCATGTCCGCGATCTGAAATTGATGTTCTCGACATATGCCATCGCACAGCTCCAAATCTGAGCCGTGTGTGCGATCGATGCGCCGTGATGCGAAATTCCAGTTCGAGATCCAGTGAGAATATTCCTGCTGGGATCGCGAGTTCTTTCTGCATCCGTGTTGTTAAACATCAGCGCCACAGTCACATGTTCACTGTGCTCGCCATTATTCTTGGTCAGAACTGAGATCATAGCTTGACTGCTCACTTCAGCAACAACATAAATTTCAGCCCAGTTAAACCAGTGGATGTGTTAAAGTTGTGGGTTTTTGTTTTGTGGTGTTTTGGTCAGGAGGCATGCCCAGAGTAGGGAATGTTTTTGTGCAGAAAAATCAACAGGTGCTGGCAAGCAGGCGATCATTAATAATCCTTTTCCAACATGGATTCTCCTTTGGAAACCATGTTAAAGCTTTTGCTAACCTCTAGGTTACTATTGTTGAACAAAGGCTCTCTTTTTCCCTCATCTCCACGGTGAGTGAGTTTGGGCTTTTAGGGGGGAAAGGGCTGAAAGGGATTAATGACACAAGACAGATTGAGCACATAAGCATTTTTTTCTATTTTCTCATTTTCATAGTCATTGGGAGTCATTAAAATCATGATTTCATTAATCTACTAATCACTAAGTGACAGTATCTGCCTGTGATCTCATGATGGATGTTTCCTTGAGGGCCTGAAAGCATGTTTTTTTCAATCAGACTCCAGCTGCGAGCAGTGGGGGTGCACATACAGACAAATAATTTGAACAGTTTGAACAGAGCTTTCTTTAACTGGGTGTGGCTCCCTTGGAGGAAAAAAGTGATGTCAGCTGCTTTCGTTTGAATCAGAACGTGACCACACCGCTCCCACTCGGTTGTGTTGAAGCAGATACAGTGCGAGTCTTTGGGTGTCACATTTCTAATATATAAATTATAAATCTTGTATTTTTAGCTTTGATTCTGTTGCTTATTTACTTGTGAATATTTAATGTTTGGCAAGTTTCTTTTATTTATTTATCCTCTTTGAAAGATGCGCTTATCAAACTGTTAACCTTTGAGGCACAGGCCAAATACTTAAATCTGGGAATTGGCTGCTAAATTTCTAAGCGTTTCACCAGCTCTTTAAACTGTTGAGATACTGCAAACAGAGCTTTATTTAGCCTCCTGTATCAACACCTCACAACCTTCTCCAGCTTTACTCAGATCCGCCTTCATCCCAGTGTTTTGTATCGCCTGTCCACGCTGAACTGCGGCTGAAGTGAGAAAGCCAGTGTGGGTTTGCAGTCCAGATGGAGAGTTTGAGTAGGAAGAAGGGGAAGTATGGGAGACGGGAGGAGGCGGCGGCTATGGCGGGGAGAACGAGAGGAAGATGAGAGGAGGTAGAAAGATGAATGATGACATGACGTGAGGAGAAAGGTTGAGTATGGCAGTAAAGCTAAGTAAGATCAGTCGGAGAGTTTGGGTGCATTTTTAATTCTTATTTTTTTGCTGCATTGCTGGCCGAGGTAGAGAAGAATGACAAGTATGTGGGACATTTTCCAGAGCTCTGGTTTAGTAGATTCAGCTACTCAGAGCTGGCGAGAAAGAGAGCGAGCAGGGCGGCTGAAGTAGAGGCAGAAAGAAAAGAAAGAAAAAGGAGGGAGAGCAGACAGAAATGCAAGCGCACACAACCTATAACGTTTTTATATACATCTCTGTGCATGCGTGCGTGTGTGTAGGTGATGAATGGGCGGACTTTCCCTGTTTTTTCCTTTTCTGCTCTCCTCTATCTCAAACACACACACGTCAGGATAAGGCGAAGGGTGGAGCAGGTCATGGTTAAAGTCATTGTTGTTCTGGCCGACAGACTTCCTGTTCCAAGCAGCTATGACGCCCATCGCCGCAACACAGCTGTGTCCAAACTGGACGGGAATACACACACACAAAAACGGCTCATTCATATTTAATCATGCACAGCGACTAATACCTGTAGAACACTTAGTCATTTCGTGTACACACACACATAATTACACACACTGATTAGCACTTCTGCACAAAAAAGAATCCTATAAACACACAGATATGGAAGTACACGCACAAACGCACACGTGCGTGCTGGCATGGACGACTTGTAGTTTGATGCCATATATAAACCAGATGAGCAGAAACCTGTAAAGCCTTTGATTATGACCAACTGCAGCTCAACAACTTCCAGTCCAGCTACAACAGCGAGTCTGTAAATATCTCCAGCACATCATAAATCCGGGTGTAAGGATTTCAAAGCTTTAGACTTCAACAAATCATGTCCTGAATGGTAATTCTTCTTCTCGAGATTTATTTTTCATCATAAATTTAAAAGCCTGAAGAAAATTCACTCTTTAGTTCCACATTTTATCACGTTAAAAAAACATTACTTAGCAGAATGCGGATATCTGAAGATAACCTTTGATTATTCTTAGTGAATCTAATAGAAAAACTTTGAATAGAAATCTGTGGAAAGTTCAGTTTTCTGACCTTTCACCTGTTCACTGTCACCTGACTTTAAATCGATGAATGCAGGATTGTTTTGCATCTTACAATTTTACAAAAACACAACATATCTAACATTTAATAGTGAAAATAATGACCCATTTATCTAACACAGTATTACATTATTACTTTGGTAACACTTTCAGCTGTGAATGCTCCCAATCTGTGGTGGCATTTCCCTGAAACCCAAACCTTTATTTTCCCATTTTCTCCTCTCACTCGCTTTAAGTGAGCCCCCCTCTCCTCAGTGTTTAACACCAGCTATTTTCCCTCAGGCATTGGATTTACCATAGTCTTGTGTATGTGTGGCCTGGATGTGCACATCTGGTTATTGTGTGTGTGTGTCTCTTTGTGTGGCCATTGGGGTTTGGCTGCAGTAGCATCACAAACCACCACCACCAGACCTAATTCTCCCTTTTTGGACCGATTCTAAATGTCAGGACTTCTCAAATGTTTTCACGACAGCCCCCTCCTCCCCGCCCCTCAGCCCGGCATTACTGTCATGGATTCCCATTTGATGGGATTTCATCCCAGAGGCAGCCAAGAAGATTTCCTTTGTGGTGGTTTGCAGCGTTCCCACTGGTCAGAAAGTTGGTGGAATACTGTGAAATTTTCGACCTTGTCTTGCGGATTTGGCAAATTGTTGGATATAACAGGATGGTTTACTGGAATTTAGCAGAATGTCGTTCTTTTTGTCCTGACATTTTATTGCATTAGGTCGTGGTTTGGGGCTATTTTTCTTCACAGTAAGGCTGCAGCGAAAACTGTTTACCCCTCTAGAAAAACAGCATTAATAAACCAAACAGGAACAAGAATTTATAGGTCTGGGAAGAACTCCAGATTCTGAAATGTGGAAATTATAGTCAAGTCACACAGGTTTGTCATGTGATGTTTTTGTGGGGCCTTTGAAAGAAATGTAGGATATGAAAAACGCCCATCACAGTTACCACGGGACGAGTAATAATATTAGATTGTCAATATACGGTTTCAAAAATCTAATATATTTTATTTTTCCCAAGTTCGAGATAAATAACTTGCAGATTAATACCGCTCAGTTTACTACTGACACCTTAGCTGCTGGAGAGCTTTGCAGTTTTCCATCGGTGAGCCAAACGGGACCCGTCACCGCTGCAGAATGTGTTTGCTTACAGCCGTGACACAGTTTTACTCTGAGAGAGGGAGACTGACTTATTGGCTATCGCTCAGTCTTTTTCGGCCTGGGAAGTCAAGTCTGGTTGTCTTTAGCGTCGGATGGCTGCTTCTATTGTCATCACAAGATGGCTCCAGCCCTCCACTGTGACGTGCATGCGTGATTAATGTGGCCAGACAGGCAAAGTTGTGTGTGTATGTTTTATAAACGTGTGTTGGTGTAGGTCTGCCTGCCTGTTTGTGTGTGGATTTGGGGGTGTGAGCGAGTGAGGGCTGTGTGCACCCATACGGTACGGTTTGTGTGTGTGTTGTCAACTCAGCCTTTTCCAGCCATCCTGTTACTCGTCTAAACCTCTAATCCTCGTAATCCCCCCCTCACCCCTCCTTTTTTTCTCCTCCTCCCTCCACCCTCGTTTTTCCAGTTCCCTTCCTGTCTCCCACTCCTCTCTATCCAGTATATCCACTTCTATATGTAGGCACATAAAGTGGGACGGTTCACTTCCAATTGTTGTCGTGCAGATTGAGTATGTGGTGTATTTTTGGCTGCAGACTGCTGCTGAACTGTGTGTTTAAATAAACAGTTGAAACTCTTTCTTTCCTTCTGCATTTTTTCTTTTCTTTTTTAATAATTCATGGATGGAGTAAGTCAGTCAAACAGTCAGTGACAAACCCCTTTCTTTCTCTTCCTTCTCCTCTCAGGCTGTGGAGAGAGAGCAGGTAGACAGCATTCAGCCAAAGCTGCAGCACGTCAACGCAGTGGGTCAGGGTCTCATCCAGAGCGCCGCCAAACACACCGACACCCAGGCGCTGGAGCACGACCTGGAGACCACCAACCTCCAATGGAACTCACTCAACAAGCGGGTACGGCTCTAGAAAAGATCCAGTGATGGTCAAAACCATCAGGATCAGGCAGGGAAAACAGATAATAGGCCAAAATCAGCAGCGTAAGCACTGTAAGCACTCAGCCTTGGAGATGGTTTAAAGGTAAAACCAAATACTTAAAGCTCACTGGTGCATCTGTACTGGTCTCGACTCCTGTGTGCTTTTCATTATCTCAGCAAAGATGTTTAATTTTCACTGTCTTCTGCATCACATCAAAGACTAAGAAAATTAAGAGTTATAACGTTGTCCTTTTTTTTAAATCACATTTTGAGTTCAGCCTTTTACTGTAGCTGCAGTGGCAGCTTGTTGTTATACTTCTCTATATATATTTACCCGTATATGTAAAAGGTGGATGTAGACAGTCACAGATTTTCTTTTGATTTCTTAAGTTTAGCATTTTCAGCAGGGCTGTTTGGGGGTTTTTGGAGCCAGGTGTTATCATAGTTTGCCGAGAGGGTGAAGTGAATGAAGCTTTGTTAGAAAGCTGCCTCCACATTCTGTGCAAACTGGTGACAAAGATGTTAAAAGAATTTCTCACTTCATGCACTGTGTGTTTCTATAAATAACCACACAGCAGTGAAAACTGTTTTTAGAGTGAATTTGATTCAAAATGCTCCAAAAGGCACCAAGAAACAAACGTGCAGTCCAGTTCATGGCTCCAGATATCTGAGTTGAAGGGTACCAGCTAGCAGTTTACTCAGAATCCACCTGACAAGTGGACGAGTCTGTATTAAGTAAACTCGTCATAAGCCTCACTATTCTTTAAATCTGTTAGTTAAGTGCCAAGCTGTTAACATGACTATTTCTTCTCTTTAATTCTGCATAAGTACATGAAAGTCTTTAGGGATTGACTTCCTTTGGAGCTTATTGGCTCTTTCTTTATCCCAAGATATAACCTCTTGACTCTATTAAACCTACGAATCACTTTTGTTTCCCTATTCACAATCATCTCTGCTGTCCTCAGGTGGCAGAGCGGATCGCCCAGCTGCAGGAGGCCCTGCTGCATTGTGGGAAATTCCAGGATGCTCTGGAGCCGTTGCTCAGCTGGCTGAGCGACACAGAGGAGCTGGTAGCGAATCAGAAGCCTCCATCGGCCGAGTACCGCGTGGTCAAGGCCCAGATCCAAGAGCAAAAGGTACGAGAGGGATGAGAGAGGAGGGAAAATATGAAGAACAGTTTCAGTGTAAAGTAAAGCAGCACAACACGCAGCAGCATCAGTGAGTTGCTTTAGGTCAGGGGTGCCCAATCCCGGTCCTCAAGAGCTACCGTCCTGCAGCTTTTAGATGCATCCTTGTTCCCACACACCTGAATCAAATGAATGGCTTGTTATCAGGCCTTTGCCAAACATGATGGCATGCTGTAGAGATCAAACCATTTGATTCAGCTGTGTTGGAGTAGGGATGCATCTAAAAGCTGCAGGACGGTAGCTCTCGAGGACCGGGATTGGGCACCCCTGCTTTAGGTCATAAGTGAGGCTTTCATTCCGCGTCTGCTCTGATTTTAAATTTCACAGATTTAAAGCAGCATTATTTATGCTATTCAGATGTCCTCAGTGTCCTTCATCCTCAAACAACCTCAAAAAGTTATTTGAATGACGAGCGCATGCACACAAACACATGTACACTCGGTCAATGGTCCGTCTGACTGGCATCCAAACGGCCCCAGCTGACCGTCTGCCAGCGAGACTGGCATAAAAACACACACACACACATATGTGCACACATGGTGGAGTTGTATTGTTTTCAGAGACACAGTCAGACTCCTTCCCTTGTTTATCCTACATACATTTCCTGTGTTTGTGCACATATGGGGCCGTAGTCTCAGCCAGCGATCAATCACATGTGTTTACCTCCGTGACGGAGAGTCACGTCACCTGCAGGGGGGGTGCGTTCTGAAGCCGAGCTGTCAGCAGAGGTTCAAAGCAGGGAGAGTGGGGCTGATATCTAAGCAGGAAGGAATTAACAATGAGAGACGTCGTTTCTTAATGTGCAAACAGTCCGATCAAAGGTGACAACAGCCTTTGTTAATGTTTAACAGTTTAGATGGAAAAGATATCGGCCAACCTGCACTATCAGACAAATAGATTTTATTAAAAAAGGAGACTTTCTCTGATTCCCTTCACTCCTTTCACGCCTCAGACACATTAGCACAGACTTGCATGCTTTGTTGAGGCATATTTTCTGATTTTAGTCACGCCGCCCTTTGACAAACATGGACGGATTAGCTTTCACATTCTGATTTGAAAATGAGAGCGTGTTGACAGAAATGTAATTACTATCAAATTTAATTAGGTAGTGTTATTGAGCAGATAAACAGATGACTTCTAATGCGTAAGCTTTAAAGCCAACTTCATTATTGTGTTCAGTTTTTGTTTTAATCAGGTGTTACTTAACTTTATGATCCATTTCCAGACTCCACTGCTGTTGAAATGCGGTCTGTTATTTCGTTCATACTCCAAACTTCGCTAAGTGTGTGTTCCTGTCCTTCAGCTCCTCCAGAGATTGTTAGATGACCGCAGACCGACAGTGGACATGATCCAGGCTGAAGGAGAGAGGATTGCAGCCACAGCAGACTCTCAGGACCGAGAGAAGATCCAGACCCAGCTGCAGAGTCTATCAGAGAGATGGTCTGACCTGCTGGACAAGGCCAGCGGCAGGTAAAGCCCCTCACAGCTAAGGTGGCCCAAAGTGGGATTTACAGTCTTTGCTGGTGACAGAAAGACGCTCTCATGCGGTCTTCTGAAAAGCCAGATCTGCGTATCCTGATTTGGGTGACGATACGCTTAAATCCAGCGCTGATTTGCTGAACAGAAAAGTATGCAAGAAGCACAAACACTGGCAGCAGTTTTCAATAGTTTAATACTCGTTTTCAAGAGTTGTCCACATATCTTCAACACAGTGCTCTGATTAGTCCACATAAAAACATGCAGATGTGGGTCTGCTTTGCTTTGCACCTACAAAATACCTGAGAGCTACTGTACCAGGTTCTGTGAGAAGAACCCAGGTCCAAGCTCTGATGGTGTTTTCTGTTTTTAGTCCCCTTCAGCGTCGTCAGTGCTAAAGTCTAAATCTTTATCCTTTTTTAAAGAAAAACGCAGCAGAGATGATTTATGAGTTAAGATGTTCCTTGCTGCGTGTAACGTTGTGACTTAAGTCTACCTCAACATCATGTTATCTCTGTGTGGCTCCATCGAACGCCTCTGTCCCTGAAGAAATGTTGGAATCATAACTTTTGGTTCCTGTGGTGTAATTTTAGAGGTTCTTTTGTTCACCAGGGAAATGATACACATAAATACACAACACACAAAGCACAGCTAAGAGGTTTGATACCTCTGATGTGTCTGCTCGTGAAAAGTAGAGGAGTCATAATGTATAATGTTACTACACATTCATGCCCGGCTGCAAGCTGTAGCAGATGATAGAAGAATCTCTGACATGTCTCTGGAGTTTATTACAGCGTCTTTCCTGAACACACACACACACACACACACACACACACACACACACACACACACACACACACACACACACACACACACACACACACACACACACACACACACACACACACAGTGTTGCTTTCTGTACAAACACGCGATAAGCTTTTCTTGGCAATGACTCTCACTTATCTGCGCACAAAAGTCGTGTTTTCTTACCACTTTGCAAATCCTCCCTCTGCCTCAGTCAAGCTACAGTAATCTGTTTTATCTTTTCATGAAATACTTTTAAGCTGAATTATTTATGAGAAACATTTAATAAACAAAGATATAACCACTTTATGACAAACATCCAAGACCCAATCTGTCAGTGACACAAAAAACAAACTGTGAAAGCAATAAAGAGACCCCTCTCCTCCTGCCGCTCCTCCTCCTCTTCATCATGGAGTTTTCTCACCTCCTCCCCTCTCGTCTCTCAGACAAAGGCAGTTGGAGGAGCTGCAGGTTTTGGCTCTTCAGTTCCACGAAGCCCTCGAGCCACTCGGGGAATGGCTGAGCACCACGGAGAGACGCCTAAGCTCTGCTGAGCCTATGGGAACCCAGACGGCAAAGATCACCCAGCAGATCGTCAAACACAAGGTACCGTTTGCCCTCAGAGACCCGATTAGGGTAAGACGCTGACTTGCATTTAGATTTTATAGATTTTCATTCCCCGTGTGTCGAGGGAAAAGACGACGCATCCATCCGGACGAGCAGAGTCGGCGATCTTCATTGATGAAAATCATCCTAGAACCACAAAGCACTAATTTACAATCAAAACATGACCTCCTACGAGTTTCCTTTTTTTGGTTTTTATTTCAGTGGTGTCAAGTTTTTTCTCTTTAAGTCATTCAGTCATCCATTGATGTTTGTCGGTTATGATTTTATCATCTGCATGCTCATATTTTAAGTTTTTATCCATGTTCTTTGTGTTTTTCTTTTCTTTGTTCACCTCCCTTCACTTCAAAAACACTCTCTCTCTCGCACACACACACACACACACACACGCACACCTTCACTTCCCAGGCGCTCCAAGATGACGTGTCTTCCCGGGAAGCAGAGGTTGACCACCTCGAGTCGCTGAGCCAATCGCTGAGCCCGCTCAGCTGCGCGGCTGATCGCGATTGGTTAAGCGAACGTGTGGGATCGGTGAGGTCTGGTCACTCAGAGCTTGCTGATTGGTGCTCCAGGCGGGCGGGCCTGCTGGAGCAGGCACTGGCCAACGCTCAGCTGTTTGGGGAGGACGAGGTAGAGGTGCTGAACTGGCTGGCGGAGGTGGCTCAGAGACTGGCTCAGGTCTCTGTACAGAGCTATCGGCCCCAGGTGCTGGCCGAGCAGCACAAACACACTCTGGTACGACTTGATGAACACACGCTGAGTGTCACTAGAAGCGCTTCATCTCCTCAAAACTCAAGAACTTAGTAACTCTGTCTCTGAGAGAGCTGCACAAATATAAGATCCCTTCAGTAAGATAACAGTTTGTGTCATGGGCGTTAAACACTTTCAGTTACACATTTTCCAAAATCACAACAATTTATACTATAAAAAAATATGAATATTTAAAGTGGACCTATTGTGTTTATGCTTCCAGCTCCACATGTTTATTATTGGACTCTGCCAGAGTAGCTTTGTGTAATTGACAGTTTAAAATAATCTTTATTTATCCCGTACTGAGCCCTGGTGTAGCCCCTCAGTTCATCCGCTATAAAAGACCTCATATCCACTCCTCTCCCTTTAAGCCACATTTCATCTTACTCGCTGCCCCTCACAAACAAAAGGTTTCAAGCAGGCGGGTCGGGTGAATAGTAGTGTTCACATGTGACGATGTTAAGGACAGTCTCACTCTGTGACTGTCTGAAATGGAGCGTTTAGAGCTTAAGTGGGTCAGACCAGTGCAGCTGCCCTTCTATCAGTGTCAAAACGTTTAATTAAACATTTAATTATTTTAATTTCATTTCATGTTTATCCATTATTTACCTACTTTGGTGTTGTGTCAATGAGGAAAAGCTGCAAAACCTATGCAAATAAAGTTAAAAGTTTAAAATTGATTAACTACTTCATGTTTTCCAGTTTTTGAGCCGATTCTGGCCCCTGAGCCTTATGTTTGACACCCCTGGTTTAGAGTTTGAAGGACTACATTGACCTCTTAGGTCATTTATAATATGAGCGTCCATCACTGTAACAGTACATATATGACAGATCCTAACCATAATAGGTCTCCTTTAAGGACCGAGAAGCCTGAAACAGAGCTAAACCCATTTAAATCAAGTGTAATAAACATTATAAACAGAGTTTCAGTGAGTATAATAAAACTTGGAT
This sequence comes from Aulonocara stuartgranti, assembly GCF_965226115.1. NCBI lineage: Eukaryota > Metazoa > Chordata > Actinopteri > Cichliformes > Cichlidae > Aulonocara > Aulonocara stuartgranti. The sequence continues at coordinate 30,463,067 of NC_138957.1, forward strand.
GCTGTTTTATTTCTTACATTTTTCCAGTAAGTCTTTGGCTGCAAAAATAAAACAGTTCGTGTTCATTTTCACTCCTTTTATTCCCTCAGGCTCTGAATGAAGAGATCTTGAGCAGGAAGAAAACCGTGGACCAGGCCATCAAGAACGGACAAGCTCTACTCAAACAGACCACAGGTGATCGCTCACGTCTTTGTGAATCTTCTCAGGAGTTTCTTCCTTTTTCGGCTTGTACTTAAAAGTGTTGGTCTGGTGTCGGGTTGTGCATTAAATCTGCCAAAGGATAAAGAAACTCTTAAATCAGTGTTTTTTACGGATGCAGAAAGTCCAGGCTTGGGGAGAGACTCGCATCCAAACCACATATTTTTTGATCAGCAGTGAACCAGACTGTAACATCTGGTTTTTGTTTATCTTGGTATATCTTGATATTAGCCATGCTGACTGTTTCCCCTTTAGTGAGTTGATTGTTGGTCTACCCATGACTGCATTTTGTGTTTTTATTGTCATATTTAGGCCGTTAGACAAATGTTGTGGCCATAAAAGGAGCGCCAAGCTGTCAAATTGAGGATCCTGTGAGATTTTACAGAATATATCGATATTTTTTTTTAGATTGAACAAGTTTGTGTGCCTCACTAAAGATTCTGCAGAGATAATATGCTCGGCTGGAATGAAGGAGATCATATTTTTATACACTCTGCACATGGTTTGTTGACGTATCCTGGTTGAACCCAGTTACCTGACCTCTGCGTCGTCCTGCAGGTGAGGAGGTCCTCCTGATCCAGGAGAAGCTCGACGGCATCAAGTCTCGCTACGCCGAGATGACGGCCGGCAGCAGTAAAGCCCTCCGTACCCTGGAGCAGGCCCTGCAGCTGTCCACGCGATTCGCCAGCGCCCACGACGACCTCAACCAGTGGCTGGACGGTGTGGAGACGGAGCTTAACACTGTTGAGCCCGACGCCTCACCCGCCTACCAGGAGAGACAAAAGGTGGGAGGAGTCGGGTGTAGTTACGATTCTTATTCTTTTAAAAACAGACTTTCAGATTTAAACGGCAGCATTTTTCTTTTTTGTTAATTGTGTTTTTGTGGATGTTGTAAACTGTTTCCATTTAGCCAAAATAACACAAAAATAATCGTGTGCAAACATGAAGACCGCAGAAGGAATTAAAGGCAGCTTAACTGGATTTCTTAAGTTAAATATTTAGACACGATGATCTAATGTTTGTGCTCCAGTTTTTCACACGAGAATCACAGGTTCCTCGTGTATTTGTTCCTCTGCCAATAAGCGAGTGGGTCAAAAATTTGTGTTTGGAGTATCGCTGTAACACTGCATGCATCAGTTGCAGGCATTCTTATGTGCACACTGATTTTCAGTTTCTCCAGAATCTGCTTTAAAACAGGCTACGATGAAGCATCGTCATCTTTTTTTACTACACGATCAGCTTTTGCGCTTTTTAGTAACCAGTGCGCTGCTCAGTCAACCACATTTTACAGCTTTTAAAGATCATTTTTTAACATTTTCATAATAAAGAAATTGTACAAAATGTCTGAAAAGCTCATTTAACTCCCGTCTATAATGACATTTTCAGCCTTTCCAATCTCAACCTACCCACAGCTGAGTTACCATAGAAACATTGATTTCTGGGAGCTCCATAACAGTTTGTAAAAGCTATTGAAAGGATTATTGCCATTTAATTTGTTCCAGTTTTTTCACTCTTCAGTGACATTTTCGGTGTTCTCATTTTGACTCAAGCAGCAGAAAAAAACAGATGATACACTCGATGCCATTTAGACAAGTTTATTTCAGCTTTACGTTGATGCATGTGGTCATATTAAAGAATTGATATAGGAAATATTTCTGCTTTTTCGCAGATTGTGCTCTATAAAACTAAAAGTTTCACTGTTGCAGGAGTTGAAGAAAGTGTCAGCAGAGAAGCGTCTGGTGTTGGATACAGTGAACGAGGTGGGCAGCGCTCTGCTGGATTTAGTGCCTTGGCGAGCCCGGGAAGGCCTGGACCGCCTCGTCGCAGACGCCAACCAGCGCTACCGACAGTCTGATGAAACCATCACTCAGCGGGTTCAACTGGTACAAGCTGCCATCCAGAGGTCGCAGCAGGTACTGCAAGTAGTTTAATAAGTCTAAATTTTCATTCTATTTTTTACTTTGATTGGTTAAAATGGCTGAACGCTAACTCCTCCCTTCAGTATGAAGAGGCTGTGGATGCAGAGCTGGCCTGGGTTGGGGAGACGGAGCGCAAACTGGCATCTCTGGGGCCGCTGAGTCTGGAGCCTGACGTGACCGTGGCCCAACTGCAAGTGCAGAGGGCGTTCAACATTGACATCATCCGACACAAAGACACAGTAGATCAGCTCCTCAGCACCAGAGACGACATCTTAGAAGCATGCAGTGATGCTCAGAAGGATGCACTCATGGTAAGATGCTCACAGACACAGTTCTGGGCGTATTGAGTGAACGGGAAGGAAAGTGAGAACCTTCAAGAAGTGCAACAGAAATAATCTCTTATATCTGAATCGTCATCCTCTTCCTCAGCTCAAGACGGGCTCTTTGAGCGCTCGTTATGATGCAGTGAGTCAGAGCCACAGCGAGCGGTTCTCAGCTCTGGAGCAGGCCCAGGTTCTTGTGGCTCGGTTCTGGGAAACCTGCGAGGAACTAGAGCCGTGGCTGGGTGAAACTGAGACCCTCATCGCCCAGCTTCCACCACCAGCTATTGACACAGATGCTCTCCGGCTGCAGCAGGACCAGATGAGAGTAAGCGAAGACCTTGAATATCATAACCTGGTTGTGCTTTTCTGATTAAAATAAATGCTCACTATCCGTGTTTTTAATTTCCTCTCCAGCTGCTCAGGGAGTCCATAGCAGAACACAAGCCACACATCGACAAGCTGCTGAAAATCGGACCTCAGCTGGCCGAGCTCAGCCTGCAGGAGGGTGCGAGTGTGACGCAGCGCTACGCAGATGCCGAGAAACGGTACCAGGCCATCAAAGAGGAGGTCAAAGGTCGTGCTACAGTACTAGATGAGGCGGTGTCCCAGTCTGCACAGGTAGGGAGGATAAACTAAATGTTTGGACATTTTTGCCTCAGCTGCAGACCTGGGTCTAATAATTTTAGTAAACTGTGCCAAATTTGTGTAGCTACACCAGTGTGGCCGTCAGCACAGATAAAAGAAGTGCTTTTGAGCCCAGGTCTGTTTAGAGCTTTAATGCAGTGTCTGCAGCCCACAACTAAATGAGTACGTCTGACATGATAACAGCATGAGATGTATGCAAGTGTGTTTTTGTGTCTAATGCCTGCTCTACACTAGATGATACACGATTTGATGGAGATACATTTACATTTACTTACACGTGCAGTTAAAGCTACATTTTATTTTAGTCGTTTTCAGATTTTGAATTTTTTTTGTTGTTTAGCCAAAGTGGCCTCATGTAACTGTGTTTCATCATACGTTCATAGCAAAACATAATTTTTTGTGCCATATTTCATCTTCTTATCAAGTAATCTTCTTTACAGACGTTTAACTTTTTCTTTGCATTTCATTTCACGAGACATCACTGAATCACGGGTGTTGCTGCCCTCGATGTATCAGTTTGTACCGTTTGCATGACTCTGATTTAACTCATTGCATTGTTTCTCCACCCTCTTCAAACCAATCCACATGTGGCTCCCCTCTCTCCCTCCACCCGCACTGTCCACCACTTTCTTCTCATCCCTCACTCCAAACTACACCACCTCGTCTCTCCCTCTTTAATCCTTAACCTTATGTTCACCTCTCATCCTTGCAACCCCCATCCCTTCCTCCATCCCTTGTTCATTGTGGATGTGCTGTGCGTGTTGCCCCTCACCACCATTTTCTCCACGGTCACTGCTCACTGCAATCACCCAGCTGGTAGAGGTAAGACCCCTGACTGACATGAAACCGACACTCAGGGTGTGTTTGGGCCACATGATTGGATCAAATAACAAAAAATGAATCAATACTAAAGCAATAAAACTTTCACAAATCAAGTGCTAATCATTGGGCTTTCTTTTTATTTCACATTTGCAGGATGAAAGCTGTTATCGATTTTTTTTTTAAATAAATGATTAAAGTTCAGTATTGAAAGTAATCGTTTATTCACTGGAAAATTAACTTGAATTGATTTGTGTCAGCTACAGTTTTATTGATTGAAACATTCATAAGAATCATGTTGTTTCTCACCCTGAGTGACCAAAACATTGAATCAGATCGGTCCCTTTGGTTTATGATTGCAAGCTTGAATAAAGCGTCTACACCAGGCTTGATTCAAGTCCTAGAGGTCCTTCTGTATCATGTAGCGCTCTCCTCGTGGTTAGATGAGATTTGTTTTGTCATAATCAAGCAGTTTGATTTCCCTCTAGAAAGATTATCCTCTTAGGAATTGAACCACGAGTTCTTTCTTCTGTAACACGTCTGCTACATTTATAGTTCCCTTTTGTGTGGTAGGTTTGAGTCCCGCGTTGTCATAGTTACATAACCTGGCTGGCTTGTTGAAAGTGAAGAAGTGATATTTTATTACATTTTCTCTTGAAATCTGAAATGAAATTATAATAAAAATTATAATTAAAAAAAAGTTTGAGCAGTCTGCCACAGATGGCTGCCCACCTACGCGATATCTCAGTATTTTCCCGCTTTCAACATGTCGCCCAGCTATCGAACTCTATCAAATTCTCTCCTCCGTCAAAACGTCCTCTTACACGTCTCCTTCTGCCCTCAGTTTCACGACAAGATGGACCCACTGTTGGAGACTCTGGAGGGGGCGGTGCAGCGGCTTCGGCAGCCTCCCCCCGTGGCTGCAGAGGTGGAGAAGATCAGGGAGCAGCTGGCAGAGCACCGAGCCCAGGGACTAGAGCTGGACAAACTGCTGCCAAGCTTCTCCGCCCTCTGCGCCCGCGGCGAGGAGCTCATCGGCCGAGCGGCTCATGACGACCCTGCTGCTCAGGGTGAGTGACTCGAGGATGAAGCTGTCTGTCAGTGACAGCTTCACAATGTGTAGACATAAAAGAAGCAGGCAGGTCACAAAGTTGTATTTGTCGCATATTCTGCATCCAGCGATGAGGGGCTGGATTAACTGATCTCATGACATCTTGTTTATGGAGGACTAAAACTGCCAAAATCATAAATAAACGATCAATTCACACACAAAAAATATATTTTTTTATAGATAGATAGATATAGATATATGATATGAATTGAATTGAATAAATAAAAAGACTGAAATGTAATTTAATTAATTCAGAAAAAATGATCAGTTTGACATTTTAGAAATCAACAAATGCCTATATTTAAATTCAATTATAATTGCATTATTAAGGATTTAATGTCATATTAATGATTATACTGAATTAGTCATTTAGTTTTAATTCGGCAGTGTCAGTCCTCCGTATAACTGGCTTATAAACAAGCTACAAACTGAACAGTGCAGCTCTGACACCTTTTACTGGAAATGGAAAATTCAGGCTCTGACTGGAACAAAACATTTCCCTGTCTAAGAGTACAGGGCATCAAAATTCGGAGTGGTTCAGAACAAAGAGGCTTCTGTAACCTTTGTAAAAACCATTACAATCTTATTGTGGGCTCCAGTCCAGTAAGTTCACTAGCTGAAGAGAGTGGGTCTCTAATTGTCACCAGGTCAGTTCGCAAATCTTAAAAAGAAAAGGAAAAGAGGAGAACCAGCAGTGAAGTTCTGCTCAGCACATTGTGAGACAGAACACACACATCTTTGTTGTGTTGGCCTTTCTGCTTTGATGCCCTGCAGCCCTCCTCAACATGAAAGGCCTCACTGTGCACTGGTAGTGGGAGTGAATAGACCAAACATACCAGTGCAGTACATGAGATGTCAGGATCCAAACTAATATGACATATGAAACTGATACCAGACTGCATTGTGTGACCTAAGAAGTGTTTCCCAGTCTGACCAGCAGCGTTTCTATATGAACCTCTTTAAAATGTCACTTCCCTCTTTTCCTGTTTTCATGCAGCTGTCCGTTCCCGCCTCCTCCGCCTGCGCTCTCTATGGGATGAGATCCGGCAGCGTGCTGAAGAGCGAGAGGGGAAACTCAATGATGTCTTGGACCTGGCTGGGAAATTCTGGGCCGACGTGGCGGCGCTACTGAGCACGCTCCGAGACTCCCAAGATATCGTGAAAGACCTGGAGGACCCCGGAGTGGACCCATCGCTCATCAAACAACAGATTGAGGCTGCTGAGGTATGGAGGAGGCAGAAACATGCTTCGTGAAGACGAAAGAGTTCATCAACAGCTGAAATGTTTGTTTTTGTCTTTGTCCTCCACATTTTTATGCTAAACGAGTCATTATGATGTCCCTCTGTGCATGTGCTAGGCCATCAAGGCGGAGACGGATGGCCTGAGGGAAGAGCTGGAGTTTGTCAGGACCCTCGGAGCTGACCTCATCTTCGCTTGTGGAGAAACTGAGAAGCCTGAAGTCAAGAAGACCATAGATGAGGTTAGAAATCACAATTTCCTCTGAGATTAATAAAGTATATCTGATTCTTAAACCAGGATCACGTTGTTGTGAAAAAGTGACCACTTCCTTCTGAAACGTTTTACTAAACGGTGACTCTTTTTATCGCTCTCTCAGATGAATGCTGCTTGGGAGGGACTGAACCGAACATGGAGAGAGAGGATGGAGAGACTGGAGGAAGCCATGACTGCCTCAGTTCAGTATCAGGATGCACTGCAGGTTTGTGCCCTTTCTTGATACAGCTGTATAGCAGTGCTACCATAAAAAGCTCAGTTGTTTTTGTACCAGTTTAACTGTGGCGATCAGGACGTTCCCGTGGATTACTGTTGGAATAATTTCTGTGTAATTTTTCCAGTCCATGTTTGACTATCTGGACAACGCAGTGATCAAGCTGTGTGAAATGTCAACTGTGGGAACTGACCTGGGAACTGTCAAACAACAGATTGAGGAGCTTAAGGTTGGAATGATAGTTGGATTTTTCACTAGTTGTGTATAAAATCTAGATATCTTACAAACACTTTTTAAAGTCAGATGTATATCAGTGCCTAACAACAAGCTGTTCTCTGTCTTATTTCGCACCTCGCTCTTCTACTTGCGCCTCCACTGACCTGAGCAGCAGTACAAGGTGGAGGTTTACCAGCAGCAGATTGACATGGAGAAGCTGAGCCACCAGGGGGAGCTGCTGTTAAAGAAAGTGTCAGACCAGACCGACAGAGACATGATCCAGGAGCCGCTGACCGAACTCCGACACCTGTGGGAAAACCTGGGGGATAAAATCACCCAACGACAGGTGTTGAAAGCACATCTTAACATTTAAAATCTGAAATTTGTTCTTCGTCTCAGCTCTTCTGTTTCTCCCGAGGAAGCTGTTGATATTGTTCTTTTTGTTGGTATCCTGTAGAATTGCGTGTATTTGACTGTCTTTCTTCTACCACAGCACAAACTGGAGGCTGCCCTGCTGGCTCTGGGTCAGTTCCAGCATGCCTTGTCTGAGCTGCAGGCCTGGCTGACCCACACACACACCACTCTGGACACACAGCGACCCGTCAGCTCTGACCCCAAGGCCATCGAAATTGAGCTGGCTAAACACCATGTATGTCCTGTTATTACCTGCAGGAAGTGTATCTCTGTAATCAGTTTTAACTTTCTGAAGAGCACTTATGCGTATATTTTTCCATCCCAGCATTCAAATCTTTCTTCCTCTTTCCTTCCCAGGTTTTACGTAATGATGTGCTGTCCCATCATGCCACAGTGGACACTGTGAACAACGCTGCCGCTGAGCTGCTGGAGTCCTCTCCTGGCGATGAGGCGGGCAACCTGAGGGATCAGCTCGATCAGCTCAACCAGAGCTGGGGGAGTCTACTGCTCAAAACCCAGGAGCGACAAAAACTGCTGGAGGCCGCCCTGCAGCAGGTACTGCAAAGAAGCAGAAAATTAGCTCTGTGCTTGCTTTAGTTAGATTTAACTTGACTGGTAATTAACAAAATATATATCATAGTGATTGTTTAGATTGTTTTTGAGCTAGATGTAGATCTTATATCATCTGAATGGTTGTGAAGTGTTGATTGTGATGCTCTGTCATTAATTTCATCATAATAGGTCTATTTGATTGTTTCATGACATGATTTTCAGTTTAGGTTCAACTTGTTCATGCTTGTTGGTGTCTCACTGGTGTCTTTGTAGGCTGAAGGTTTCCATGGGGAGTTGGAGGAGTTCCTCCAGTGGCTGAGGAGGACCGAGAGCCAGCTGTCTGCCGCCAAGCCAACAGGCGGTCTCCCTGAAACCGCCAGGGAGCAGTTACAGCAACACATGGTAACGTTACACCTTCATACTCACATCATCAGGGACAATACACAGGCACACGTCACAGCCCACAGTGGTTAGACACATTGGTGTTATAACTCTGAAAAAGGGAAAAAAAATACTTTATAGAATAAAAAATAAATAAACATTGAAGTACAGACTGGGATGTCTATGTGACGTGTTATCATGCTATCAGATATTGAGATTGGGCCATAACATCCACGTCACGGTAATAAAAACCAAAGTGAAACTAGCTGAATTCGATCTGCCGCGTGACTGAATTGTTAGAATTTATCAACGTTGCCAATTTACACCATTTAAAGTCTCTCTTGCATGTTTCTGAAGTGTTTTACGTCTCACATGTTGGAGTATTTTTGGTGCCTCTGTGAACAAAATAATTAACTGCTTAAAAACATTCATGTGTAGAGGAAGCATTTTAGGGTTTGTGTGACATTATGCACGTGTGCATTAGTTGTTGTTACTGCAGCTGAGGAATGCTTTCCTATCGCAGATCACAAACGAATGTTGCAAAAAAGTCTTCTGCACATATCTAATTCAGTGTTAGGACGGGATTCTGTAACAGTGCCGGAGTGCTTTGACTCCAAAATTTGTGCAGCTGCAGAGTATCGACTTACAAACGCACTCTTCATTTCACACAGAGAGACACTTGGCATATGGAGGCTATAAAAGTTTAATAGCTTGTATTGTTCTATAACGGCCTGTTAGACACGATGAAGCTCACCTTTTCATCATCTTCTGTTTGTGCTCTCGCTGTCTGCAGGAGCTCCAAGCCCAGGTGACTCTACGTGCAGAGCAGTACAATCGCCTGCTGGATCAGGGAGAGTCCATGCTGCTGGCTCGTGGAGGAGAAGAAGCAGGACCTGGTACCACCCAGACCCAGCAGAACCTGGCCATGCTGCAGAACAAGTGGGGCAGCCTCAACACCAAGATGGACGACCGCAGGGTAAATCTTTACGAATACACTTCTCTTTGTTTTGCTCATGTGTTCTGCAGCTCTTTCGTTAACTCTGAACTCTCGAAACTTTCCAGGCAAAACTGGACGAGGCCGTTTCTTTGGCCACGGGTTTTCAGACTTCTCTGCAGGACACCATCAACTGGCTGACCCAGGCTGAGCAGACCCTGAACATGGCCCAGCCCCCCAGCCTCATACTAGACACCGTCCTCTTCCAGATTGATGAGCACAAGGTAGCAACATTAAAAATACTTATCTTAGATCGCTTACTTTTCAGATCCTGTTTGTTTCTCGATATTGTCATGAACATGCTGTTTGCGTTGCGTGTAACTCTTTCCACCCTTTGTGTCTGTCCAGGTCTTTGTCAATGAGGTGAACACCCACAGAGAGCAGGTCCTGGCTCTGGAGAAGGCCGGCTCTCAGCTTCGCTTTGCCAGCCTGAAGCAGGACGTGGTTCTGATCAAGAACCTGCTGCTCAGCGTCCAGGCCCGCTGGGACAAGCTGGTCCAGAGGTCACTGGACCGAGGCCGACACCTGGATGAGGCCCGCAAAAGAGCCAAACAGGTAGAAACAGGCTCTTTAAAGATGGTTTGTTGCGGCTACATGAAGACTATTTAAACTTTTGTGTCAGTCTGAGGATTGTTTCAGCGCTGTGGTTTTCTCTCTTATATTGACTTTGACTAAAACTTCAGAAAAAAGTGCATTAAAACAAGTTTTCATCAAATTGTTTTCTTTAGTTCCACGAGGCCTGGAGGAAGCTGACAGACTGGTTAGAAGAAGCCGAGAAAAGGCTGGACTCAGAGCTGGAGATCTCCAACGAGCCGGATAAGATCAAAGTACAGCTGACAAAGCACAAGGTACAAGAAGAAAAATGCATCATCAAATATTCAGTTTTCTTTACTGCTCCATTTCCTGCTACAGTCTTTTCTCTCCCATCATTTTTCCGCCTCTCCAGGAGTTTCAGAAAGCACTGGGATCAAAACAGCCCGTCTACGACACCACGGTGAGGTCGGGGAAGGCCATGAGGGACAAAGCTCAGCTGCCTGCAGACACGCAGAAACTGGATAACCTTTTGGGAGAAGTTCGTGACAAATGGGACACCGTCTGCGGCAAGAGCGTGGAGAGGTAACGAGAAGATGAACACTGAAACTGGTGTGCTCGGCTTCACCGGACAGGTTTGCATTACTGTGAAAAATAAAATCTGTTGAGTAATAGCCGTCATCTTCTTTTCTCCATCAAGACAACACAAGCTGGAGGAGGCTCTGCTGTTCTCTGGTCAGTTTGCTGAAGCTCTTCAGGCTTTGGTGGACTGGCTGTACCGAGTGGAGCCTCAGCTAGCAGAAGACCAGCCCGTCCACGGGGACCTGGATTTGGTGTCCAACCTCATGGACTCGCATAAGGTGTGTATATTAGAACAAACAGAACTATACTGCTATGTGAATATGTGTGCTATGTTCACTCATGACTGGTAACTTTCCCACTTACAGGCTTTCCAAAAAGAACTGGGGAAGAGAACCAGCAGCGTTCAGGCTCTGAAGCGTTCGGCCCGTGACCTGATGGAGACCGGCCGCGATGACACAGCCTGGGTCAAAGTTCAGCTTCAGGAGCTCAGCAACCGCTGGGACACAGTCTGTGCCCTATCAGTCACCAAGCAGACGCGCCTGCAGCAGGCGCTCAAACAGGTCAGAAAGGCGGCTGCACAGCTGCTTTCACTGTCAAACTTTTCTCCACATTTTTCCGTAATCAGACAATCGCAGATCCATAAAAAAATGCTCTGTGTGCCTGTCAGGCGGAGGACTTTCGCACAGCGGTGCAGCTGCTCCTGGAGTGGCTCTCAGAGGCGGAGCAGACGCTTCGTTTCCGCGGCGTCCTCCCCGAAGAGGCGGAGACTCTGCAGGCGCTGCTCCACACACACCGGGACTTCATGGGCACAGTGGAGGAGAAGAGGACTGACGTGAACAAGGCTGCTGGCATGGGAGAGGGCATCCTGACCGTGTGTCACCCCGACTCCATCACCACCATCAAACACTGGATCACTATCATCAGGGCACGCTTCGAGGAGGTGACGAAGAAATAAATCAATATTTGTCACAAGTATTGCTTTGTTGTTGAGATTTCTGACTAATTAATAACCGTTTTCAATCTGCAGGTGCTGACTTGGGCTAAACAGCACGAGCAGCGGCTGGAAACGGCTCTGACCGAAGTGCTCAACAATGCCAACCTGCTGGAGGAGCTCCTGTCATGGCTACAGTGGGCTGAGACCACACTGGTCCAAAGAGACACTGAACCACTGCCTCAGGACATCCCACAACTCAAAAACCTCATCACAGAGCATCAGGTGAGTCCTTCAGTAGCCTCAGTGACTCATCAGTTGTTTGTCTTTTTACTAAACTCGCAGACATAGTATTTTAATGTATTACACTCTAAGACTGACTATGTTTGGACGCACATTTGAGTTACTGTCTGTTGCTGTTTGCTGTACTCAGATGTTTATGGAGGAGATGACGAGGAAGCAGCCGGATGTCGACAAAGTGACAAAAACCTACAAAAGAAAGCCAGCCGAGCCTCCCAGCAGCCTGGCGGAGAGGAGAGGCGCTCGTAAGTCTCCTGTGTTTACCTCTCAGCGAACAAATATTATCATCTCCCACGTCTGTTTCACACTGACGCTAGTGAATGTGGTCGAAAGGTGCAGGTGCCGTTTCGTTTAGCTTTACCTGTTCTCTGCAGGAAAACACCAGCAGCAGCAACAGCAGCAGGCGGCCATGCAGGTTTCTGGGGGAAACCCACGACTCAACCAGCTGTGTGCCAGGTGGCAGCAGGTGTGGCTTCTAGCTCTCGACCGGCAGCGCAAACTCAACGATGCTCTGGACAGGCTGGAGGAGGTACATTAAATTTGGTCAAGCAAAGCTACCCACACTCACTAAACATTAAACTTTATGTATTTTTTTTATTATTGTTGTTAATTAATTTTATTTGAAAAGGGACCATGCAGAGCATTAACATAAATATTGCCATTAAATGCTTTGTAGCAGAGTTAGCTTAAGCTAATTTGCATCTGTTGTGTACTTTGAATCCTAATTAATGCCACTGTTGTCCATTTTCAGCTCAAGGAGTTTGCCAACTTTGACTTTGACGTGTGGAGGAAGAAGTACATGCGCTGGATGAACCACAAGAAGTCCCGCGTCATGGATTTCTTCAGACGCATCGACAAAGACCAGGATGGAAAGATCACACGGCAGGAGTTCATCGACGGCATCTTGGCCTCGAGTACGAAGCTGCAGTGGTTTTGTTTTGTGTTTATATTGTTGTTTTGTTTTATATTTCAAAGACGGTAAATATCATATCTAATATCCTCAGAATTTCCAACCAGTAAGCTGGAGATGACGGCCGTGGCAGACATCTTTGACAGGGATGGAGACGGTTACATAGACTACTACGAGTTTGTTGCTGCTCTGCACCCCAACAAGGATGCCTACAGGCCGACCACTGACGCCGACAAGATCGAGGATGAGGTAAGAGGGAGCTTAGAAAAACGTCTCGCTATAAATTTAGCTCAAAACATGTCAGTTATTTACGTCTTGTCTGGTCTGTGGTTGTGCAGGTGACGCGGCAGGTAGCCCAGTGTAAATGTGCCAAGAGGTTCCAGGTGGAGCAGATAGGCGAGAACAAATACCGGGTAAGTTCAGCTTTATTTATCGATCTACTGTTAGAGATAAAATAAAGATTCAAATAATAACTTTTGGAAAAAAGATATTTTAACAGGAATTGTTTTAAAAAACTGGGTCAAAGGGGATTTACTTTGATTGTGTAGCAGTATGCAACCTTTTGAGGTGCATATGAGGTCGAAGTAGTATAAACAAACACTCAGGTTCAAATTTACACCTAACACAAGAGTGGGTGTGACAGCACCCAAAATCAATGTTTAAACAAAGATTATTTTAATGTGTGACGCGAACGAAGAGAAGGAAGTAGAAATCTAAGCATGACTGCTAAGATTTATCCGTGAATCCCATTTGACTCTGTTCTGATTGGTTCATTATTCATTACTGACTGTGACTGCACTTCATTAACTTCTCAACTTAACTTCACAGCATTTCACGCACGTGTGTCCATCTCACATCATGATAATCATGGTGTATTTAAGTGTTTACGCTGTCGCTGTCATAATATGTCATAACATCGATAGAACATGTTTATAACAACTGCGGGATGGCTGTCTTTTTCATCACAAAGCATTAATAATCCTGTAAATGCGACAGCACAGATACACACAGCAGGGTGGGAATTAGGAGCTGTAACTGAATTACTGTTGGACTGTAAAACCTGGTTCTCTGCAGGAAAAATGTGGAGTGAATCTTAAACTAGTTAACAGAGTTTTTGATGATGTCGTTCTAAATTTTATGTCACTGAAATACATTTTTGTTTAATTGTTGGGGATATTTAAATTCTGGGTTGTGAGGAGTAAAGTTTATTCAGTGTCTGAGAACCGCTGATATGGACCCGGAGCCAAAGTGTTTTCCTGTATTTGTTTTTATGAACGCCATAAAGATGAAAGACTTTAAAGACTGTGCTGTGGGAGATCATTGGCTGTATTGTAATCCTTTACCCTTTTGGAGGTAACAGCCAGTATTTTGGTACACCCAAGCATGCATGAATATTTTTTTATAAACCTTTACATTCATAGATCACCAGTAACCTGGTTAAAATCTGCCTTCTTATGTGTTTTCTTGGCATAAACACAGTAAAACCTTATTGAACCAAAAGCAAAAATACCTGTAAGAACTCAGTTTAAACAGTAATTTCTTCTAGTTTCAGAAACTATGCTTGCTTGGCTTGAAACTAAAATAAAATCAAAATAGAGGAGTAGATGTGAACCTAACTGTACGGGTCACCAAAAAACTGGACCAACATGAACAGATTAAGTGAAAAATGACTGAATATATTTAATTTTAATCCAAAATCTAACTACAGAGGAGGTGCCTTGTTACTGCACCTTTTAGGAAAATTCTCCGGACGTTGGTGTAGGGGTTAGCACTGGTTATTGATGAATTTAAATTGGCTGTAGTTATGAGGTAGATGAGGCGCTCTATGGTTAAATGTGTCTTGCAATATAAGCTGCTTGGTCAGTAAGACTAGAAAGTCATATAAATGTGAGTGCACTTGCATTATCTGTAGACTGAACTTCACACAACGTGGCAGACAGCAGCAGTCTGTGTGTGTCTGTGCAGCATTATACAGCAGACCTCAGCTCTGACCGTTTTCAGCAGCATTTCCTGGATCGGCCATCACTACCACTGCTACAGTTTGTGTCCACTCCATCATTACCCAGTGGGTAATGACATCCAGCGTCAGACTGCAGGACGCTGGGGATACTAATCGTCACAGTGTTTGTCTCTCTGCTCCTCTGTGTGTGTCTGGCTTCTCTTTTCTTCTCTGTCTTTGACTCCATCTCCTGTCTCGACTTCATCGTCACCCATTTTCACATCGCTGACGTAACTGCCGCACACGGCTTCTTTTTGCTTTCACCACTAATTGTGAGCCCAAGTTTGAGTTTTCCGAAAACACTGCACACAGATAAATGGTGTCCTTTCATACATCACAGATTCAAGTTGTCGGTATTTGTTGTTTCATTCTCTCTTTCTCTTCCCTTTGTCTTCCTCTGCTCCGTGTCTTCTGGATTTATTGTAGTTCTTCCTCGGAAACCAGGTAAAGTGACGTCCGCTGCTGCGAGTGGACGTGTGAAAGCTGCTTCCCCGTTCTCCACTGAAGGAGTGCACCGCTTCCTGTTTCCGTATACTTGAAGAAAATACCGTTATGATACAGTAAATCTGTATTTATTTAATTTTACGTTTTCAAGGAAGAAGCACTCCTTTGTGGCTTTGCAACGTGTAAGCGGGTTTCACCGTCCGCTCGTGTTTCTGCTGTGATTTGTTTGGTGTTGAGAGTGACAAATTGCACAATGCGAAGCTGGCGACAGTGACATGGCTGAAGGGGTAATTAGTGGTTCGGTGATATATAGTGTGCTTGGGACTGAAGCTGGGAAACAAATCAAGCTGCTTGGAGAGAGATCCAGAAAATTCCTTCTGTGCTGGTATCGCTTGGAGGTCTGCTTCGCTGGGCGGTTTGAAAAACAATAACACGTTAGAAAACTTCAAAGACTGAATATAAATACATGATTGATTTATATTGTGTGTGACGATGCGTGGATATGAGTGGCTGGGTGAACTGGGCTGAGATCTGTAACTTCTGTCAGTGCATGGTTTTTCTGTCAGTGCATGGAGTAGAAACGATGCTCAGATTTGGTACTTGGGCTTCTTGGTGTGATGGTTGTAAATCTTTAGAAACCAAATAGTTGTTTTTACTCATTAATTTTTTTCCCCCTGATTCCCTCTTCTGTTTCCACTCTTTTTGGCCCTTCTTCCCTCCGTTTTTATGTCACCTGCCCCAGTTTGGAGACTCTCAGCAGCTGCGTTTGGTGAGGATTTTGCGCAGCACGGTGATGGTGAGAGTCGGAGGAGGTTGGATGGCTCTAGACGAGTTTCTGGTCAAGAACGATCCATGCAGAGGTGAGCAAAGTGGGCACACAAACAGATCAGCCTCCTCTCATTTATACACACACACACGAGCCTGACCGATACTGGATTACAATGGGGCTTTTTTTTAGGCATATCAGCACAATTTCAATTTGACACATGCATTTTTGATTGGAAAAAAGTAAAAATAAATAATAAAAAGTAAATAATTAGCTGTGAAAAATAATTATATTGATTAGTGTATACACTGGAAATAATTCTGACATAATAATTCTACATTTTCACCTCAATTAAACTTAAATTAGATCTGCTTTGTTATTAGCATATATCTTATTCTTAGCTTTTATAATCAGAATTTGTTTGTTGGCAAACTTTTAAATTTATATGATTAACTTTCAGTTAGCACTCTACTAAACAACTTTTCATTATGTGTAGTGACGATTTTCAACATTTTATTTTTAGCTAAAACTTTTAATACACTATCTATACTTTAGCTTTGTGGCTAAGAATTTTAACTGCAAATCGTGCTTTTAGCTAATAACTTTTATAACTTTTTATTCCTGATTTTATTT
This sequence comes from Aulonocara stuartgranti, assembly GCF_965226115.1. NCBI lineage: Eukaryota > Metazoa > Chordata > Actinopteri > Cichliformes > Cichlidae > Aulonocara > Aulonocara stuartgranti. Next base: position 30,479,461 of record NC_138957.1, read on the forward strand.
AGAAACGTGTCAGTTATGATTAATACAATTTTTGATTCTTATATATTTTAAGCTAACTCAAACCATTAACTATAACTTTCAAGTTAGTAATTATGAACTTTTTAGCTTTAGCTAGCATTAGCATTAGTAAACTGTTAGCTCGTACGTTAAGCTGATATTTTCCAGCTTCTCATTCCTACTTAAATCTTTTTGTAACTGTTTATCTCTTAACAGTTAACTCCTAACCACATGTGTTAATTAGTTTTTTAATTTAATTCTTTTTCAAATGTTTATCTGTTATGTTTAAGCAACAGTTTAAACTTCCATTATGATTAGCTAACATTTTCCAACTTTATATTGATACTTTTATCTCTTTTAGCCATTTGTCTGTCAGGTTTAGTTGACAATTTATTTTATCTCATGATTCTAACTGCTTTTACATATATTTTTTTTTTATTTTTAAAAAACTTTTTAAAATCTGATTAGATCATTTATGCAGTTTTATTATTACTAAGTATCAGTTCTTTTTAGTTTAGCTTTAGTTGTAGGCTTTAGGTCTGAAAAGGATCTTTAAAAAAGCCTCATCATTAAAACTTGAAGCCATTTATGGGGACTAAGATGCTTTTTTAAATGAATGGGGCACCATCTTGAGAAAAAATATCCAGTGGTATATATCGGTCAGGCACAAGCACTTAAGACACCATCACACCAAAGCAAACAAACCCTCAAAGATGTTTCTCAACATGTTTACAACGCCGAACACAAGTGGCTGAACGCAAACGGAGACAAAACACGAAATAAAGGACAAAACACACAAACCGACTCAAGTTTCTTTAGTTTTTCTGTCAGCAGGTGATGCAGTGAAGCGCACCGTCTCATTTTTCTATCCAGTGTTTTCTTCCAGTGACGTCGGTGTAATTGTTGTGCTCCTCGGAGTGGTGTTTCTCTCTCCCTGTCTCCATCTCTCTTCCCCAATCTGTCATTTCCCTCCGAGCCCATCCTCTGTCGATCCCAAAGGACTCAATCTTCATCATCATCTCGTCACGTTTTATTTCTGTATACACACACGTCCTCTCCTCGGCCTCTCTCTGTTCATTCTTTCTTAAATAAAAAACGTAGTATTGCATGGTGCATGATCCTCAGTTTCTCTTTATTCCCTTTCTTTTTTTTCCCTCTCTCCCTTTTTTCTCTCTTCTCAGTGCAACATCCAGGAATAAAGATTCTCCGCTCCGATTCGAGTAGCTCCATCTCATCTCGTATAGGTTGGATTTCTCCTCTCTCTCTCACGCTTTCTCTTAGCTGCCTGTGTTTCCTCCGTCTGGTTTGGTTTTGATTGTTTTTTTGTGTTCCCCTGGGCTTCCACCTTTCTTTTTTTCTCTTCTTCTTCATTCTTTTTTTGTTGCTCTTATCTTTATCGTTCTCCCCTTTCTCTTCTTCTTCCTTGGTTTGGTGGTTTGGCCTTATTGCTGTGCCTTGCTGACTGTGATCACCTGACTAACATTATGTCTCCCCACTGTTCCTCCCCTACTGTTGCTGCTGGCTCCAGCCCTGAAATCCTGATCTGTTCCCTTTTTCCAACACCTTTCAGGGGTCTCCGACACTCGTCCGGACCCCAAGAGTTCAGCTGTGTGTGTGTTTGTGTGTGTTTAGGGCTCGTGTGTATCTAAAGCTGTTTTTTAACAGATTGGTTAAACAGTCTTAGGATTGTGTGTGTGTGTGTGAGAGAGAGACTTTCTTCATTCCACTTCCAGCATGCAGTTATTTCACGTTGTCTCTTGTGTCTCTTAGTGACAGTCACTCCTGGCTATTTCTGCTGCCGAGGTATCTACACTTCCTCTCTGTCTCTCACTCACCATCCATCCATCCATCCATCCATTCATCTCCATCTTTAACCACAGCTGTCCTCTGTGTGTCTATATATGTGTGTGTACACGTGTGTGTGCTCTTTATAACCGTGGTCAGGTTTGTGCGTTGAAGGCATTCATGTCAGTCCCGTCTGTGTGGCACATGTTTGCGTCATGCTTTCCTCACTCACAGTAAAAAGCAGGATTTGGCCAACCCCCTGGTCTTTAGATGTAACTCGAGGTTTGCTGATTTTTACAAAGTAAATCCGTAAATAAGACATTATTGAGACAAGAAGAGAGCGTGTGTAAAACTAAATGAATAAACACAGAAAAAAAATACAGCGGTCACTATGAGTACTAAGTAAAGACAGAGCTGCTCTTTTGTCTGCTTCATAGAGAAGAACGTAAAAACTCTTGATTTGTAGGAGAAAAATATTGGTGTCTTAGACCTGGGCGTGGCCAGCCTGGGTTTCTAATAACGCTGGCTTTCCAACGCGGCTCCTTTAAATGTGATGGCTGGTTGGTGGGAGACACAATTACAGGGTGCACCTGGCTGGCTGGCTTTGAGGGGGGACATAATTACAGGGTGCACCCGTTTAATTGACTGGCCTTGCTATTCAGTTGCTCGGGACGAGCTAGCTGCAGCCCTCCTCTCCTTCTTCTTCTTTTTAAGATTTTTTCCACTCTTTTCTTTCACTCCATTTCTCCTCCACTCTGAATCTGTGTCCTCTCTCCCTCTCTCTTTCTTTCTGTATTTATTTGTTCTCTCTTGAACCCTCCCGTTGTCCTCGGTCTCTCCACTCTCTCTTTTTGTGGCTGGCTTCTCCAGGCTTGCTGTTGTCTGCTGGGGCTGCTGCACCACTTTTTGTCCAAGAATGCCGCTGAGTGTTTTTTGAAGACGGGAGAAACCCTGAATCTCTGGGTTCTCTCCTGCTAAGCATAAACCAGGCATGACCCCCACATGTATTTATACACAATCTGTGTGTATACAGCAGAGCTGAGATGCTCCTTTGCAGCAAGAAGTGAAAAACTACTTGAGATCTTGTTGACAAACAGCATAAGAGCAGCTGCACTTTGCTTCCAGCGCGCTCAGACGATTTTAAGCAGATACGCAACGAAAGTGTGGCACTCAGTCACAGTTTGCAGATTATGAGAGCAGAGACGCGTGCTGTTGCTTAAGGAGTTATTTAAGGAGGAGTCTTTCACTTTTATATGTGATCTATAGAATAGTCTATCAGTCTTATTTCTCTGTTTACAGCATCAGGAAGCAGCGAGTGGGCTGCTGTCAGTACCTGTAAAGTTTGCTCATACAGGTGTTACGAAGCATGCATGGTGGCCTGCTTCTTAGCCACACAATTAAACTACCTGTTTATTCAGTTTTATTTTTTTGGCATAAACATTACATTTCCAATAATATTGATAGTTTCCCTTTATTTCATAAATGATGTATCAAACTGATTTGCAATGTGGCCCCCTGCTGGGTGAGAACAGTACTGCAGGTGGGCCTCAAGAAGTTATTTACAATAAAGGAAAATAAGTTTGAAATAACCACCAAGTTTTATAGTCTTTCTCTGAAGCAATGGCATTGTGTCTCCGAACTCGTGTCCACCAGTGTCGATGACTAGCTGACTTTCGTTGCGTATCGCAGTAATTAATTTGCTCCCACCTTTGCACTCAAACAAAACACGCCCCTCGCTCGCCTCCCACCTTAAAAATGACTCAACCGAAGTGCACTTAACAGTCCCTCAGTCCCCGAAACCCCACCCGACCAAACACCTGCTCTGCTCACGCGCACTCTCAAAGAAACATGCACCGACTCTGACGTCTGCAGCCAAGGAAGCACTGACTTTCTCCCTCACTCTGCTCGCTCCCTCTGCCGCCCCCTGCTGGAGGAAACCTCCGAGCCGACTCGAACCCAGACTCATTGTTCCCTTCCCTGTCCGTCTCTTTATGTCCAGCTCGAGGTCGCACCAACCTGGAGCTAAGGGAGAAGTTCATCCTTCCTGAAGGAGCGTCTCAGGGTCTGGCCGCCTTCCGGTCCCGGGGCCGTCGCTCCAAGCCGGGCTCTCGGAACGCCTCGCCCACCCGCTCCTCTTCCTCGGCCTCCCACAGTGGAGCTTCCCTCCCCTCTGCTCCCTCTGCCCCAGCCACCCCGACGGCCTCTGCATCATCCAGGGTAAGGTTTTTCCCTCGAGTCATTACACAGCATTAATGACAGAGCAGGGATATAAGCACTGAGTAATAAACATTTACAGTAAATTTTGAACTAATAGTGGTTTAAAAGTTGGTTTTGTAACACTTTTAAGTAATATTCAAAATACTAGAAAATATGGTTAAACACACATCTGATACTATCATAGGAAATGAAACTTCTTATTACTTGATCAAGTTATCTACCCAAAACATTAAAAGCCTTGAATCCCACTGCACATGCTGAAATGTGCTTGTTACTTAAAAGAAAACATTCTGCATGAAGTGTAGAAGTGCCCTCGACCTAAAGATATAAAAGATGGCCTTGGCAGTATGAAGTTAGTTTTCAGACGTAATAAACGTAGCGTTGATCTTACTGAGAAATCAGGGAACGCTGTCAGACACGCCTTAAAGCATGCCCTACTTTAACCACCTGTTTTATTCTGGTTAGGGAATGTCAAGAAAAACAAATGTAATTTTTGCTATATATTACTTAATAACTTTGGTGTAATATGAAAGGGGGAGCTCTTTGTCAGTAGGAAAGTCCAAAATTTATGCTTTTAAATTTTCCAGAGCTGGCTGATCGGCCTTTCCAAGGAGTCTCCTCCTAGAGCGAGGGTGGGGAACTCCAGGCCTCAAGGGCTGTGTCCTCCAGGTTTTAAATATCCGCCTGTGTCAACTCACCTGAATCAAATGATTAGCTCATTATCAGCTCTGGAGAACTTCAAGACATGTTGAGGAGGTATTTTAAATCAGCTGTGTTCAAGCTGTGATCAAGGATGCATCTAAAACCTGCAGGACACTGGGCCTTGAGGCCTGGAGTTCCCTGACCCTTCCCTAGGGTCCCTAGATTTTTGTAGCTCACACACACACACACACACACAGTCTTTCATGCTCATCTTCTGTTGTGTGTTGGAGTGTTTGTTAAATGGAAACATCGTCATTGTCAGGACAAACAGACCATTGTTATTTCTTAGTGTCGTCATCTGATGTCAGTGATGTTTCTGTTTGTCATGTGAACGCTGTGTGTGTGCGAGGTGGTGCACATTTGTAACTGTGTTTTTATGCATTGTAACATAGTTGATTTGTTGTCATCCTCCTGTTGTTTGTCAGAAATCACCGCATCCCTAACTGTGAAATTTTATGTTTTGTTCTTTTTTCTTTCATCTTTTTGCCTTTTCCCCACGTTCCTCTTATTCAACCCTGCTAACCTCGCTGCAAACGTGTCCTTCCTGCATTGATGCGGTCTCTCTTTATGGGAAAAAAAATGAATGATCCACTCTTACACATTAATCTGCTGCGCTGAACTGTCCATCCAATGCCCCCACACCTCCTCCCCACACCCCCTCCTTCATTTGCTTCTTCCCTACGCTGCTTTGCTCTCCTCCACCCTTCCTTCCTTCCTTGCTTCCCTTCCTCCCTTCAGTCGTCCCATACTCACTCGCGTGACTATGCCAAGCCCTGGCTGGCACACAGTAAAACTCCAACGCCAACCAAGTGCCACTGCTGCCCAGATCTCGGTCACAGCCACACCACTCCTGGGCACGAGGTAACACACCCACCCACCCAACCAACTCCCCTGCCCCACCCAACCCCACTCCACTGAACGCGCTAATGCACTAATGCACACTTGCAGGTGCTCTCACATGGGAAGCTTTACTTTGGCTGGGGTGATTTTGAGCTTTGCTTGAATTGTTTTGTTTTTTTTTGTGTCAAAATAGGAGAATAAGGATAAAACCTGCACAGTTCAGTGCATTTATTTATCATTTCTCAGCTGAGTCGCTTCATTTCTTTAACTGAAATGACAGTAAAATTATTATTTTGTGGCTTTTAACTCTTGATTAGATAAAAGCAAGTTGATGAGATATCCTCTGTATTAAAAAAAAGAGCAAATAATAAAGAAAAAAAAATTAAAGGACTAATCAGCAGATTTATTACATATAGTTTCATGTGGTCACATAGTTTTATAAACACATACCTTCACAATTAATAGTAGTGTTTAATATAGTGTTCATATGTTGTTGGTGTTTTTGTGTTTAACACGTTTCTTTGTGTTGTTTATTATTTATTTGTAGATCTGTTTTTGTTCATGTCCATGTGGATGTGATATGTTGTGTTAAATCCCCTGTGTGTGTGTGTGTGTCTGTGTGCGTGTCTAAAGTGATAACAATGAAATTATCCTCAGCTGACGTCTGCCATGTGCTCCTGCAGGGGGCGCCATCTGGGTCCAAGTTAAAGAGACCGACCTTCCACTCGAGCCGAGGCTCGCTAACCGGGGAGAACGGTGGAACGACGCACACCAGCAAACCATCGCGGACGGGTGAGACACCAGCCATGTGTCCTGGCTACTTATCTACTTCATTAAGGAAGACCTGCTAATTGCAAGCTCTATATTTTTATTCATTAACTCTACTAGATTAGCTTTGCAGGACTCACAGTTCAAAGTAAGCCCCTGTCCCTGCTAAGACCAGACTTACCAGGAGGTTTGATTGTAAAGTGGGTGGGGCTTCTCTCCTTGAATGCAGGGCAGGTTTTAAAATTCCTACTTCTGTGACCAACAGACGTCAGCGAATGTGTTAATTCACAGCCAATTCACAGCATTGTTGCTGCTGAGATATTTACTCTCAGATAACTGAATTCAGTTCTACTCATAAATTTGTGTCAACATCTGAGACTAAAACGTAAAAATGCCAAAAACTGCAGTTCCTCTAACGGCCACTTGGAGGCTGTCCCCTGAAGTGAGTTAGCCTCCATGCACTCCAGGGTTAAAATGTCCAGCGTTACAGCAGAAAGAAACATGAGTCATAGTTTTCCCCTTCATGGCAGCTGTTCACTGAGTGATTTATGTTGTGAAGTCACCTGTTGATGTTGTAGTAGACTAATTATTTCGGTAACTTCTGCAGCATTTTAACGCGGTTATATGTCAAATAATAATAGCTTAATTGCACTAATAGGCCATGTCCAAAAGGTTTATGCACAGGTTGTTACTGAGAGTGAAATACTAGTATTTTATTTGCTTGTTAAGATTCATTATTGGGTGTCTGTGTCTAGTCCATAAATTAAGCTTACAAACCAGGCTAGCTACTGTTAGCCAACAGTCTGCAGCAGTCTGCCCTTTTTGTACAAATATGGCTACTCTGACCCCACAAAAAGCCAAGATGATGACAGCTGTGGTTGAAGATCAAAGAAAATTCACAAACCACTGGGTGACATCAAAGAGGCTGCGTCTATCTTGTATATGCAGTCTGTGGTCTCGGCCAACCCACAGACATGGCAGCCTCCACAGCCACAGTGCTGCAAACTAAATGTGAATCTGCACAAATGCATGCTCTGCTTTTGTCAGCACATTTTTACTGTCTTTTTTTTTCTCGTTTCCCTCTTTTCTCCTGTTAGATCCCAAGCGAGGGGGGTCCACAGCCAGCGGTCCCACCAGCCGAGCCGGCAGCCGAGCCGGCAGCAGGGCCAGCAGTCGCCGTGGCAGCGACGCCTCAGACGCATCAGAGCTCCAGGACGCTCGGTCCGTCTGCTCCGACACTTCAGATACCCCGCGACGACCGGGCAGTGGGGCCAAACCCTCCAAGATCCCCACCATCTCCAAGAAGACCCCCAGCCCAAAAACCCCGGGATCTGCGAAGAAATAAACCCACCCACAGAGAAACTGGAGGAACTTGCAGTGGGTGGGCCACTATTATCTGCCATTTTGGGTGTACCAGCGTCACTCTGAGCATCCATCCATAGGGCTTGTCTAGAATGTGTGCACTATGACTGATACTTTCCAGGAGAAAGAAGGAGGTGGATGAGCTGAGTGAATCTCCGTCTCGTTCTTTCCCCAGCCGACTGAAAACCTGCACAAGAGGAGAAGATTCTGGTCTGGCGGTCTCAGGCCAGAGTCTGTGGGGTGAAAAAAAAAGACTGTTCCCCTTTAAGAAGCGACCCCAGTTTGCCTTCCAGTCTCCTGCTTCGTCTTTCAGAAGTTCCCCACCAGCGAGGAACCAAACACAGACCGACCCGATGTGATGCTGCCTTACTTTGTGTTACAAACTCCTGTCCCGATCAGACACACAAACACACATTTTAACACAGAGCCGGTGCAGGGAGTGGGACACGCCGCCACCGCCGCCGCCACAGCTACAAAAACAAAAAAAGCTCAAGTGGCATTCAGGAAAAAAAAAAAAAAAAAGAAGGAATTTGTGGGTTATTATTTTGGCTTGTGGGCCAGATGCCTCAGCGATGAGTTAAAAAAGAAAATATGCAACGACTGCCATGTCGCTTCCCCTGCGTTGGTTGGCGAGAAAAAGAGTCACCTCAGCAGATCTACGGAGGCGGGAAACGCTGTCTGGCTCCCACAGCGGCCAACCTCAGACTCGGAGGATCGGCGGTGGCGCTGCTGCAGCTGAGGGCAAACTCTCACACACTCAAACGCCGCAGAGCCGACTCCTCCCGACCGCTGGAACGTTAAGACGGGCCTCGCGGGTGTGCGTCTCGGCGGTTTTGTCACATGTCTGCGTTACAATCCGACACACACAGAAATAAGAAATCACAAACTGGCAATAGAGAGGACTATTTTTATGGCGACACACTCAACTAACAGCACATTACTGACAATACACGACATGCGTAACCTGACGTAAACGAGCGCGTTCGGAGAGTCCGACAACCAGCATGCACTAATTGTCTCTTCCTCTGCAGCCCAGCAGCACATACGCGCACTCTCAAACTCAAAAGGTGTGTGCGCGCATGTGTGTGTCGCGTGTGTCTTTCTTATAGGAAAGAATAAAGGTCAATGACTTGAGTCACTGTATGCAAACGTTTAATTTGCGAATGTCTTTTTGTTTTTTTTCTTCTCGTTGTTTTCTGGTTAATTTATAATCCAGTTTTGTTTTCTAGCTTGAGAGAAAGATCTATTTATTTTTCACGTCATATCACCGTTGGCAGAGAGTGATTTAGTATTATGGTGAAAGTTTTTTTTTCTCTTTTTTTGTACCGAGAAGATGCCCACTCCGCTGTTTCGACGTGATCTGTGTGTAACGTGTGTTTCTACTCTGTTGTAACATGACATCATTCACTAGGTCGCTGATTCTAGTGGCAGCCTTTTTGTTACATTTTCTTTAAAGCTAATGACTACAGTTTTCCTGACCACGACCAAAGGGGGTTGCCCTTCATGTGTAGAGAGAACTACAAATATGAATGACAGGGGACCTGGGCTGAGCGGACCAATGAGAGCGGGCGTCCTCCCTCGTGTCCCTCCCCAGCGTCTCTTCTTCTAGGCTTTTCTTTTTTTTTTCCAAATGCTCCATCTTTGGCGGGGCTCGAGTTTGTCTCTGTGTTATCTCGGTGTAAGAGATGAAGTTTATGAAAACTAATGAATTTACAATAAGGAAGAAGAAGAAGACATCATAAGGTGATTTTTATTTATTTATTGTCTCTCTGAGGGGGGAGGGATCGGGAGACGAGTCCACCACCTTTTGATGCTGTGCTACTCTGTGTGATAAGAACATGGAGGGAGGGGAGGGGGTGTTACTATGAGTCACTTGTGTAAAATTAAAACAACAAAAAAAAACTAAAATTATAAACAATTTTTTTGTTCTGTTTTTGTATTAAAATTATGCTTGCAGTAAAACCTCTTGTCTTTTGCGTCTGTGTATGTAAGAGCAGCCGAGTTTGATGTGTGAATGTGACCCGAAGCACCCACAACTTATTAGTTATTATTAATATAAGCAAGAGGTCACCGGTCCCAACAACTCCAACCTGAACTGAAGCCCTGATTTATGCACCAGGTCAGGGGCATCAAACATGTGGCTCATATGCATCAGCAGATGACTTTGCTGTAAATTTCAGACTTTGCAATCATAAATCATAGAAAATTCTCAGTGCTCTGCTGTTCTGTGTGTTCTAATGCATGAACTACACAAAACCCCTTTAAAGGTGTTTCCTGATCTCTACGAGGTATTTAATCTTATCCAAAGTCCTAGAAGCAACACTAATATGTGTGTGTTCACTTATTTAAAGCATTAAACATCTAAAGTAACTTTAATTTTAATGATCATCCGTACATAAAGGTTTCACGTTTATGATCACTGGACGAACCTGATTTAAAAGCTGCCCCAAGATAAGGTTTTAGTTGGAGGTTATTCTGCTAGCACCAAATCTGCCCCACTGCACAACTGAGCTGGGATGTTTGAGTGCCAGGACTCTCTCATAGCTCTGGTCATAAAGAAATAAGAGCCATACTGTTGTTAAGGGCAAGAGTACTCTGATCATTTGATCTGTAAACGGGCAGTTTATTAAATCTGCTCCCAAAATACCTCTTTACACTACAACAGGGGTCTTAAACTTGTGGCCCAGGGGCCACTTGCGGCCGACCTCACCCCTACTTGCGGCCCTTATATTGACCTGAAGAAATGTAATGCAATTTGGCCCCAGAAGTAACTTTTTTGTCAGGGAGGATTTGTGTATTGTTGAGTGCAATGTTAAAATAAAGTCTTTAAAAGTAAAAAATGATTTAATATGAAGGCAACATGAGCAGAGAGCACAAACGTGTTGAGGGATTGGCCGTGTTAGTTCAGTGAGAGAGTCCAAAACTAACGTGCACACTTATGTCTGCATTTTTGTTTTGTTAAATACAAACAAATTTATAGCAGAAGTGCTGCCACGTGTCTGGCCAGAAAGAGTAGCCATTGGTTTATTTAGTAGTTCAATGAAAAGCTTCAGTTCAGTAAGAGGTGAGAGAAAAAATGTGTTCACGTTTGCAGTTTTGTCTTGTTACACAATATTTGAAAAATTAACAAAACAAAACACTAGATTTTTGGAAATATTTGTGGGAGTTTTCTTGTTTGTTTGGGGTCTTTTTGTACTGCATGAACAATGAGGTGACCGTGCCAGCAGTGGCTCACAGCTCATTGAAGTTTGAGACCCCTGCACTGCAAGAATGGAAGCCGTGTGGCTTTTATGCATGGCTTTAACTAGCCCCGCCCACCTAAATTCAAACTCCCAAAGACCAGAGAGTCAGATACTCCTGCACTGAATGACTGACCATTTAAAAAAATAATAACTGCACTCGATAAATGGATAATATTTCTTCATTTACATGATATTAAAAATGAAAGTCTGCTGATTTTGTGAGATGGGTAGCATCACTTGGTCAGTTAGGGGTATTTTTGTGAGTACACTGACTTTTTTTCAGGTCTTAAAGTGATGTTTCCAGCTTGTTTTCCTTGTTTTTTGTTATCATTAGTTTTTATTTAAGGATTTCTAGTCTAATTAATGGAAAAGGCCTTTAAGTCTCCGATTTCTCTGGTTTGCATGTGCGTGCCCACACTCACTCACTCACTCATGCAGACAGCGGCCCACAGACACCGGACATTCTTAGGTAATTACGCTGTTACAGATAAGGGCACGCCCGACTGGATCGTCTCTCCTGTACACGATGAGTCGCTAACCCCAGGGGAGGAGGTGGTGGAGTAAGTAATCTCAATAATCTGAGCTCCCTCCTCTCGGTCCTGATGTGTTTCTTGTCGTGTTCAAGCTCCCCAGTTTGTGTCGGTGTGAGACGGCGATGGAGGATTTGAAAATAACTCCGTCCTGTTTATTTGGTGGTTCCACCGGAGATGATGAGGTCTGAGTCCACCCTCTGCAGCTGTGTGTACACTCACACTCGCACTCCTCTCATTTTCTGTCCACTCTCAATCCATCTACGCCCGTCCTGCCTGCAGTCCATCTGTCATCCCAGACTGCTCCCTCTGATGACAGTCCTCGCTCTGTTCCACCACTTCTGTCTCGCAGGAATGTCATTTTTCATTTATGCTGGGTTTGTATGGTTTTGAGGGCACTCGGGCACATTTTTTTCCTCTCTCTCCTCTTTAACTCCCTGTTTGTTCTTTCACCTCCGCCTCTTCATCTCCTCTCACTCCTCTCCCCCTCCCCTTTATCTCTCCAGACGAGGCTTCCATAAAGTTGCAGATGTGAAGAGCAAAAGAAAACAAAATGGGGCAGAGCGTTAATTCCTGGCATTTGGGACTCGCCCTTTCGGCCAGGACAGAATGAACCGTGGTCACTTTGGTTTGGTCAGTGTTATTCATGCCTTTCAAAGTGACCGCAAGTACCAGGCCGCTTTGAAGCAAAGAGTACACAAACACGAGCTGGCACAGGCCTGAGCCTCACTACTATATTTGAGTCACTTCTTCCCTCCAAGTCTTTTTGATTTAGAGTCGCACACATGCACACAGTGTGTTTGCATTAGGCCTGCTGCACGACAGGCTCTGTGAACTAATGAATAGCTTAACGGGAAACCTGCAGCTTCAGAAAAAAAGCAGACTTATGTTAGACGTTAATTCTGAGCCAAGATAACACATCGATGTTGGAGATTTTAGAGCTTTGAAACTGGCAACAGAGGGAAACAAACATTCATCCAACTCACAGAAGTGAACTGAAAGGATTCAAGTTGAAATAAAATGCAGTGGAAACGGAGGGTATAACAGCAAGGTTTGCCTGTAAACGTGGATTATAGGTTCATACATCTATATTTGCTGAGATCTTTTTAGAGTTCATCCTTCATGCTTTCCAGATAAACCAAGTAAACCTTTCAGAGGCTTAATCTTTTTAATTTGTGACGATGTCTCAACTTGAAGCCTTTGTGAGACACTGCCCACCCGCCATCATGAGACTTACTAAGATCATGTGGGTGTAGATGTGAGTGGCGGCTGAATCGTCCAGAAAATGATCTCAAGACAGTATGGTGGGTGTCTGATAGTCGGTGTTGTCAACCACCACCTCACTCTGTCAAACTATCTGCCTTCTTGGTCCAAACTGTGAAGATTAGCATCCTCTAACGAGTGTCCTTTCTCCTTTAGGTGCCAGGTTGGCCTTGGGTCATGTGACTCCTAATGACTCAGAAGATTACAGGGTGGGCCAACGACTCTCAGGACCACCTCCCACGCCCTTACGATTCTCCATCAGGTTGTAAATCTCTTGGACGAGAGGTGAGACGTCTTCATGAACCACAAAGTTGTCCAGCTGCCATCATTTTAACCATTTAAGACAACCATAGCCTGGATGACTGAGAAGCTTTGATTTTATACAGTTTTTAGTTTGAGTTTGTAGAGCCGGCCTCACGTGGCCATGAGAGGAAATGCGGTTTTTGGCACTTTCATTTACAGTCATTATTCATCCGTTGTTTTTGTTGAAAAAGAGCCAAAAAAACCCCAGAATCCATCAGTGAAAACTAAAATAGGGTATCATTTTATTCGCAGGTGTATTTAAAGTTAACTTGTTGCTAACTTCTAAAAAGGTTTATTTTTTTAAACGTTGCCTTTTTGTCTTGATATTATTATTTTACGACCTTTCCGTCAGTTTGGCATCTCTGTGCAGGGTTACATGTGTAAAGAAATGCTTCTCCCTGACTTCCTGACTTCTGACTCACCGAGCGAACAGAGATGCTTTAGCATTAAACAAGGCAGCTGGCAGCCAGACACTTAAAGCGGAGTAGCAATGAAAGGAAGCAGTCATAAGAGGATGAAAAGATAGATGGGTGGAGGTAAGGAGGAGAGAGATGAGGTCTCCCAAAGAGACCACTGGGAGGGGAGGTTGACGAGATGTAAGCAGGACAAGAGAGAAGTTTTAGGACTTGAAAGAGGAGAGGCAGAGGCTGGGAGGGAAACTCCCTTCTGGTCTTGAACAACTGTTCAGGCTTCAAACACTCAGAGCGCTGCACAGCTCACGCTGAGCGAAGGACTGCAGGAGAAACCTCTCACCCCTCTCAAGGATTTACAGTCAGGAAACAATTTTTATAAAGTGGATTAAGAGAGACATCTGGCACCCCAGAGACGTGTGGGAGGCGAGCGGCCTTGAATGAATGAATAAGTGCTCACGGAAGACTGGATAAAAGTTTCCAGAAGTTATTTTTCGTCAGCAGATGGTCCTCGTGAGGTATCCCGGGTTAATCTTTGGCTCACTGCAGGTGCGAGCTTCATTTCCTTGTGCGGTGGAGAAAAAGTCGGAGCTAACCTGATGATACAGCTCTCCGGTTTCACTCCAATTTCTGCAGCACCTGCTCATCACTGAAATTGCTTTCCATCCTGCAAGTTTACAACTTCAAAGCCTCGAGCAATCTTCCATAGGGGCATTGTTTGTCTATATCCAAAACACATCTGAAAAGCTTGTAATTATGCTCTCACTCTCATTATCTCTGCTTCTCCTGCTCCACGGCTGAGAGGTGAGGGAGAAGTGGATGAGAGGAGATTAGAGAAGGTAGAAGAGGGAGGCAGGGAGGGATAAACAGGCAGTTTAAGGCTGTAAACACATCCTGTCCAGAGGCAGCTGTTTTCTAAACACATTGGGCATAAATCAAGGTTGTATTTGTCTGTGGTGACTCTGAAGCAGTCGGGGCACAAACAGGAGCGAGCAGAAGGCACTCTGTGGTGGTCAGGCTGGTCACACTGGTGGAGGTGAGAGAGGACGCGAGGAGGGAAGTGGATTATTTGTGAGGGGAAACTTTGAGAAGAATCGGGGGCAGACTACAGTCATGGCCTCGGCCGTCTCTTACAGCCTCTCCTGCCTTTTCACCAAGATGACACGGACGCACACGGGGAGCGCCAGATCCACGTCCGCCATCCACCCCTGGACCCTGCTCCTCCTCTCCCTGCTGCTCCTGCTCTCCCTCTCGCTGTGGAGCCAGCAGGCCGAGGCCGTGGTCCCCTCCAGCTTCCGGAAGCTTAGTGGACGAGAGAAGAAGGAGATGCAGAAGGAGATCCTGACCATCCTGGGTCTCCCGGGGAGACCAAGACCCCATCCTCCGCTGCGACCGCCATCCTCTGCGCCGCTCTTCATGCTGGACCTGTACCACGCCATGTCGGTTGATGAGGATGAAGGCAATGAGATTATTGCAAGTACACCTTTCAAGGGGTCATCTAAAGGGACTCCTCAGGTCAACCGCGGGGCCCTGCCGACCCTCAGCACGCACACACCGCCGCTGGGGACGGTAGTCAGCGAGGCTGACACGGTGATGAGTTTCGTCAACCTGGGTGAGTCATAAAACTGTTAAAGGTACTTGTTTTCCTAAAACTAAGGCAATCAACACAATGACTTTATGTCCAAAACATCAGCGACTGGGTGAAGCGTTACCAGGTGTAGCTAAACTAGAGCCATGCTTTTCTTTTGTGTAATACCAATTTGTACCACAAGATGGTGCAGTGAATCAGCGTCACCTTTATATAACATGTAAGTCAATGAGAAATTGCACAATGGCAGCCTGGTGTGATGTAAAACCTGAGGGAAAATTGTGTAAAATGCTGCCCCCTGGTGGTAAACATTTTAGTTAAATTCTGCAGCGAGTACTTACAAAATGTACCTTTAATCGTTTAATATAACCGTAGCTGATATATAAAATATGCACCTAACGTCCAGGTCTGGAAGTGTCTTTGACTGGCATTCTTTCATATGCCCAGCAGGGGGCGACTCCTCTGCTTACTGTAGAAGTCTATAGATAAACAGCCCTACTTTTCACCTGATTTCTGACTTCAAGAAACATTTTCCTGATGATTTAATGTTCTCAGTTTCTAATTTGAAGTCCTACTTAATACAACGCGATGTTCACTTTGTAAATTATGGTCCTCATTAGAATCAAAAAGGCCAGTAGAACTGGCTTTATGAAACGGTCAGGTAAATGTTTGTGAAAGCAAGACTTGCGAGACATTTAAAACCAGGAAATGTCATTCTCAGCAGGTACTGATGTTTCTTGACCCCGGTGAAAGCCACGAGTGTTTCTGGAGCTTCAGCCTCTTTAGATATTTACAGGAAAAATGTAACTGATAGATGTGCCAGAGTTTTCTGAAGTTGTCTTTCTGTTTTGTTTGTCTTCATATTTCTCCCATGTCAAAGAAACAAAGAAATTTCAAGAAAAATAACTGAATCATTTTAAAGTCTTCATCGCAGTAACTGTGATCAAATTACCAACAAAACCAATGGCAGTGTTTTGCTGATATGTTGGTGCATCTCTAGGTTTGAGTTTCGTTTTATTATAGCCATTAAACAAACAAGATCTAAAGTGTTAATTGGTAATAATTAGGGTCACAGTTGGCATCAAGTAGATTTTATTACCTTGAAACTGAACCAGCCCAGATGTTTCCCCCTCCAGTTTTCATTCTCTAACATCTGTAGGTAAAGCTGTGGCATCGGTCTTCTCATCTGGCATCACTAAACGGTCTAAGCTTTGGACTGCTCCTTATAGCTTAAAGAGAGGAACGCTGTTTATCATCAGGTTTGAATGACAGGACAGTTTTTGCCTTTTTGTGGTTTGGCTACAAAACGCAAACTCAGAGGAATGAAATTACACAGTGTGTGAGCTTGATGACTCTGACAGTGCCATAATTTTTAGTCTCATGTAGTTTCCTCTAACTCTCCCCCCAGCAGAGCGGATTAAACCCGCTGTCAGTACAACAGATTTTTATTGGTAGGTTTACGTTTCAGTTCATGGTTCCTAAAATCCACCAGCCTCAGTCCCCTGCTGCTCCCCTGATATTAGATGAAGGACTTTGATGTTTAAAGTAAGAGGTGAAAATCTGTCCAAATCAGGGGCATCAAACTAATTTTAGCTCTGAGGGCACAAATAGCCCAATTTAACATTAAGTAGGGTGAAAAAACTAAACCTGGTGCATGCAAAGTGTTTGTTGATTTAAACACACACAAACTATGCAGGTGAAACATTTGGCATTGATGATGTGAAGGAATGGTCACAAACTTCAGCTGCTCTTCTGCCTGCTGATCATCTTTGGGCTTCAGCAGGAACTCATTCATAGATCCTCACATCTCTGTTTCAGCTCGTGTCTTAGCAGATTTATGTGGACTTTTGTAAACTGCAGCCAATCAAAATTTAGGGATTGTCTGAACATGTGGTCCAGACCACCAAAACACCGTAACAACCTAAAACATCTCCAGTCTGTTTCCCTTTGGTGTAAAGAAATACATCCTGAACCATCTGTTCAGAATGAAACAGCCTGAAATGTCTGTTTCTCCACACTCAGTCGAAATCACACAGAAACATTATTATGGAAGTCAAACACCTCACCACAGTTCCTTTGCAGATCTGTCAGCTATAAAGGCCTGCCATACTTTGAGTATTTATCTGTAAGACAGCTTTGACATGACAGAAACGGACTATGAGCCACTAAGAAGTATATTTTAAGTAAACCTCTCTTCATATAAAACTTTTCAACCACCCAGTGGGCTGAATTAAACCCTTTATTGGCTGCTTCTTATCCACACTCTGAAGCAGATCTACGTATTTAATGTCCTTTGTTTAGATCATTTTACTCAGCTTTCATTAATAATGGCTGCATGGATTAACTGGGCATAATCTTCAATACGTTCAAGCAGGAAGTTAGTAATTATCATTAAAATATAGTGTTAACTGTAGTTGCATATGAAATTAAGTTTATTGTTATTTTTAGTTTAGTTCAGACATTTTGCTGGGTTGAGCCTTAATTCAGTTCAATTCAGTTTTATTTATGCAGCACCAAATCACAACAACAGTCATCTCAAGGCGCTTTATATTGTAAGGTAGACCCTACAATAATACATACAGAGAGAAACCCAACAATCATTTGAGCCCCTATCAGCAAGCACTTTGGCGACAGTGGGGAGAAAAAACTCCCGGTTAACAGGAAGAAACTTGGGGTGAGAGAAGGAAGACAGGATAAAAGACATGCTGTGGAAGAGAGCATGTCTTAAACCTGCATTTTTTTTCTAATGGACAGTAGGGGGCGACTCCCCTTGTTGCTGAAGACTGGGTTGTAAAACCACCGTGCTTCTGGCTTTATTTATGACCCCAGTAAACACTTTCCTGATACGTTTATGGTCAAGATCATTAAATTAAAGTCTCATCGAATATTACATGATGTCAATTTGGTAAATTATGTCCCCTTTACAATAAAAAAGGTCAATAAAGCAGGTTTGCAGCTGTTTACAGTGTGATTGAAAAGTCACTGCACTCTCTCTCTCTCTCATGATGTCGTTTTTAAAAACAGAGATGCTCACACTGATTATGCCCATCTTTTAATTATGGTGAGAAATGTTGGTTAGCGTGAACTCGATGGAGGTCAATTAATAGGGGACAAAAACAGAGCATCACCAAGAAAGTGTTCATGTAAACTACATGAGTTCATGTAGTTTACCATCACCAACAAAGGTTCTAAGCAACTATATTATTTAAGAAGCAAGCAAACAAAAACATTTTTATAGATTTTATGGGAATAAATGATACTATGTGGTTAAAAAAATACTAATGCAGTTTGGTTAAATGTTGCTACACGACCAGCATGAGGAAGATTGTGTTTATATTGTACTATATGTTAACTGACATGGCCCTGACAGTGACCACCCAGCATGTACACACTAAACTGACCCTAAACATGTTTATACAGTTCAGAGAAAGGAAAGTGAAGCTGAACAGAAATGAAAAACTGATTTGGAATTTTCAGTGTTTTCTAACATTTTGCAGCCCAAACAAAAAACTAATCCATTAAGAAAATTCATAACATTTAATACCGAAAACAATATACTGCTGAAAGTTGCCTCTTGGCCTCCGTGTGTGGATGTTTATGCGTCCACCAACACGACAGCGCAGCCCCGCTGATGCCTATCTGTCCGAGCCTGAACATTAAACATCCTCTTCCCGATGGTTTCCTTCCTCCTGCTCGATGGTGATCTGCACCCAGTTCACCGTGGGAAACGTCACCCCCTCTCTGCTCGGGGTCTCTAATGAACTGCCTCAAATGAGAGGTTTGCTTTTTCAGAAACAAAACATAAATCTGCTCTGCTACGGAAAAGAAAAAGCACCCTGAAATTTATCAGTCGGCGCTGCAGAAGCATAGCGTGTCATCTCCCAAAGCAGCACGATTTCGTAAACAGAGGTGACTCATATCTTTAATAATCACCTACAGCTCAGGACAGAGTTTCCTTTGGAGAAAACCTTTAAAACTTCACTGAACGTACTTAAAAGGGCGGCTAAAACACATCAGGCGAACAGAGAACATTCGAGATATCGTGCAGGAAATAAAGACCTCAGGCTGAGTGTGTGAACTTTCACACAACAAAAAGACGAAGCATCCAACCACACACCAAATATATTTAGCAGCTCCTCGAATAACTAATCGAATCAGTGCGTGTGGTTCGTGTAAGCTGAATGAAACAGGCGAGCGTGTGTGTGTCTGTGCATATGTAATGGGAAGACACAGCTGGTTAGAATTAAAGGCCCACTGACACAAAAAAAGCCAACGGTCTGAATTGAGATGAAAATACTGCTGTGGAGGGAGCGACACTAAAAATACCAGGCAGGGCTGCAATTAGTGGTGTGTGTGCGGAGCAGCTGCTGCGGTTCAGAGCACTAAGTGTCTCTAATTACTGCTGCAGTGTGTGTGTGTGTGTGTGTGTGTGTGTGTGCTGATATGCGCACGCCCAACCCATGAGGGGTGTCCTCTGCTGAGTATCTCTATTTAACATGCTCTGTGTGTGTGTGTGTGTGTGTGTGTGTGTGTGTGTGTGTGTGTGTGTGTGTGTAGACCAAACACACACACACACACACACACACACACACACACACACACACACACACACACACACACACACTCGCTGTGCTGATGTATGAGGGCGTGTGTTCACTTGCTCACCTCTGCGTTTACAGATTCAGGCCTCAGTTGCATTTTCCACCTCGTGTCATGTTTCGGGTTTCCTCCTGTGAGTCACGATCAAACCCTGAAGGACTTTTCATGCTCGCATGTTCTCAGCAGCTCCTGATGTGCCCTTCAGCAGGGCACCTCAGCTGAACCCTCAAGTCACCAAGTGTGGTCATTTATAGCTACCATTATAGTTTATACAGTAAATCTCGTAATGGCTCCGTTTGTGTTTGTAAAGCCAAACAGTCAAATGTTACCAGTAGATCTTCTGATCAGGGTTTACTGTCCAGCCCCAAATCTAAACTAAAAGTGAGTCTTTGCAACTTAATCTGTGAGTTTTAAAAACTGGCATTTTCCCCCAATATATGTAAAAATGTAATTTATTGGAATCTGATCAAATGAATTGTACTTGATTGGTAAATTTTCATTTTATACAAGTTTGAATAAATAAACATTTCATTTTATAAATCAGTTGCATTTTACTCAATCGTTGCTTTGTGATTATTGATCATTTTATGAGTGAAGTAAACTGATAAATTCAAGAAACATTTTTATGATTTAAAAAATATGACAAAAATCATAACAACGGTCATAAATGTCGGCACTAGGCGATCCCGGGAGCATGTACTTGGATAAATACTTTGATTTTGTGCTGAGAAAGTGCAGAACAGGTGTGCATGTGAGGACTTGCATGAAGAAATAAAGCTAACGCATTTCATAGAGAAAAACTGCTATGCTTTAAAAGGACTTCACACAGCAAAGCAACCAGGAAAAAACTGTAAGTTCGAATCTTCCTGGTTTGAAGCTGTTAAACTCGCTGATCGCCGTCAGTTACAAAATCACCGACAGGTGAAGTAACATAAATAATCTAATTTCAGAACAACGCTGTGCTGCAAAGCCCAGGATCATGGCACACTGTTGCAGATCGAATGAATCTTAAAAAGCCAAATGAATACAAACAAAATAAAACTAAAGATTAAAAAATAAAGTAAATAAAAGTCATGTCAGGGAAGATGGAGGGAGAAGTTGAACTTTCAGGGGGAGGAAAAGCTCTTAAAGGGTGTGTTTCCGAGCAAAGTTTTAACCAGTATTTATTCGACCTGACTGGTTCTAGTTAACTTAGATCACTCTCAGGGTGGCTGCAGACTCTCGGGGCCTGCTTCTAGAAAGACTTTGTCCAATTAAAGAACTCAACAAAGGCTTTTTGAGTATCCACAAGATACATCAGACCGAGTTTTAATTACTGTCCTAGCTCACAAACGAAAGTGCTCAAAAGATATGATGACCTCAGATTAATGTTGAGGATGACCGGTGTTTACTGTATTCAAACTACAGTAAACAACATTTTCCTGTAATTATTTGTCTTTTTTCTGTATTTTCCAGTGTTTATATGATTTTGAAGCGCTTGTTCCTCGCTAGAAGAATAAATGACAGAACCGAACAGCTTATTTATTTAATACTATGAAGGAAAAAATAGTTGAAACCTTTAAGAAGAATGTGTTTACGACGTGCAGCCTGTAGTGCAGGCCACAAAAGGTGGGAGCAGTCACCTGATTTGTAATTGACAGTCCCTGGATGACCCTCCTTTATCACGGAATCACCATTGGCAACTGAGCCGATGAGTCATCGGGTCACGGCGAGACGGAGCTGCAGGCAGCGCTGTCGCCCCCTGGTGGGCAATAAAAGAATGCAATTTTAAAACTGCGACCTTACGAACAGAAACACGTCGGTCTTTTATACATTTGGGGGAAATGTTTGCTTGAGTTCTGCTTCTCGGGTGCAGTTAGTTGGTATGATTTTTCTGTGTGAAGGATATAATAGTTATTTGTTTTATTTTTTTGCACTTTACAGTAGTTTAAATTGTCTTTTACATTTTGCAGCTACAGCAGTAAATTATCATTAATAAAAATAATGAGGAATAAATTGTAATGATCACCTTTCTGTCTGATCTTTTACTTGTGTTACAAAGATGTGAATAGTTCTTTCATCAC
This sequence comes from Aulonocara stuartgranti, assembly GCF_965226115.1. Lineage (NCBI taxonomy): Eukaryota > Metazoa > Chordata > Actinopteri > Cichliformes > Cichlidae > Aulonocara > Aulonocara stuartgranti. The sequence goes on from NC_138957.1 coordinate 30,501,130, forward strand.
TGTTTCCCTCTGTCCTTTTCTCTGACTCATTTCCTGATGAGCTCACTGCTGCTCCTCTTCTTCACTTTTGTTGCTCCTTTATGCTCCACAGTTACACACATTTTCTCCTCTTTCATCTGCTGTTAACTAAAACTCCTCAGACAAACCGTTCAGATCTGGTTGGATGAAACCATTTCCCCCCAGTTCTTTGCACAACAGGAACAGTTTGTAATCTGATGTTGGCACCGACAGCGACTGGTGTTGGTCCAAAAACCTTCACCTGGTAGCTTTTTTTCCCCTTGTTTGAGTTTTTTTTTGTTTTTGTTTATCGCATTATTTAGTTTATCCTTTTTTTCTTTGATTGTTTGCTTTATTCTGGTGTTCTGAAAGAAACTCCCCTCATTTACAAACTTGTATGAATGTGCAGGACCAGCATGCACTGACCAGGAATGATGCTTGAGCATCTGTGCCTCCATCTTCCAGAATGTATGCTTGAAATACTTCAGCATTACTGTCAAATCATCTAAATGTTTACAATCTAACTCTATTTAAAGTTCTCAAACAAATCTGTTCCTTCTGAAAAGCCATGCTGATGAATCTCCCCTATTCTTTCTTTCCGTGTGCAGTGGAGCAGGAGCGTGACCTCCTGCAGCCTCGTCCCTACTGGAAGGAGTTTCGTTTTGACCTCACCCCTCTCCCCAAGGGTGAGACGGTGACTGCGGCAGAGTTTCGTATCTATAAGACGCTGACGGTGGGTCAGAGGGCAAACCGAACGCTGCACATCTCCGTCTACGAGATCAAACGAGAGAATAGACAGAGGTTTCCTCTCACTTTTATGTCTTTCTTCCTTTACGGTAGTTCTCCTTCTCAGTCTTGGTCTCAGTTACTTGATTTTAGTCCCACACGGCCAGCTTTAGGCCTTCTGACGCTTTAGCCTGTCTTTAGCGTCTTTATGTTGTTTTAAATTTATGGGTATAAGCCTATAAACACACCCCCCCCCCTGTGCCTCAGCCCTACTTTGTTTTTACACTAACTGGTTCAAACACAAAGCTAGACCGATAACCTTATATGAAATCAGCAGGTCAAATCAGATCAAAGCAACACTGAAAACACAGATTCAGAGATCGCGAGCCTGGCTGCAGTCTGTGAAAATAAGACCATCTGAAGTCTTGTTTATAACAGCCGTAAAGGACGTCATCTGTCAAACTGATAAATACAGGCTGACTCGAGTGTTTACGATTGTCTAGACTGATAAAGTTTACTTGCGTGTGCTGGAGAAAAACACCAGAGCTGGAAGAAGCATTCAGATCCTAACCTTGCACAGATTTTTACGTAAAGTGTAAAACAACTAAAAGATCAAAAGACCTTTGACCATATAGTTAATTTTGGTGATTGTATGCTCAATCAAAATATGTGAAACCACCAAGCTGTTCTTCTAAATTCTAAATTTCTATACGTCCTCTTCCTGCAGAGAGCCAGAGCTGGTGCTGTTGGACATGCAGTCGGTACCTGCAGGGCAGGAGGGCTGGCTGGCTTTTGACGTCACCTCAGCCTCCAACCACTGGCTCGTCCACCCCCGCAGCAACATGGGCATACGTCTCTACGTAGAGACAGAAGAAGGTGGGTCCGCCTCTGGGCCCAACACCGATGCTCATTTCTATCAGTGCCATTAGATCCATTAATTCGCCTTATATGGTTGTAACCTCCAACTATCTCCTGCTTTCCTGCTCTGTGGTTTTAATCAGTGGAAAATACTTAAACAGGTCATGTTACTTTCATTTCCAGCTCCATATCTTCACCCTTGGACTCCTCAAGTGTAGCTTTGCATGAGTCAGTTCAAAATAATCCGTATTTATCTTATACTGGGCTTGGTGAGTAGGGAGTATTTTGACCATATCACAGTTTTTATGTATATTTTCCAACTCCAAGCTGTAAAAACTTAAACGCTTATTGGACTTAAGCAGATCAGGTGATGTGTATTTATGTAATGAGGGAGGGTGTGGCCTCAGGAGGTCAACACCCTGTATCAAGGTCTCCATAATTATTAGCCAGCTTCTTTACCTTTATATGTTTTATATAACGAGACACTTTTCTTTCAGACCGCTCCTTGGCTGGAGGGTGGATTGGGTTGGTGGGTCGGAGGGGCCCTCGCTCCAAGCAGCCTTTCATGGTCACCTTCTTCAGGGAGAACCAGGTCCCGTGTCGGCCGCCGCGAGCCGTTAAACCTCATCCCCGCAGGAAGAAACCCAAATACGACCTCCCAGTCCCCAACTTCAAAGGTCAGGCTCCAGCCAATCACACTCTGGGATTACAGGCCTTACTGATGACCGTGTTGAAACCTTTAACTCGTTGTTTTATCGTGCAAATAATTTTCACCTTTTTTTCTGTTGTTCCTTCAGAACGTAATTCTGAAAACAGAGGTCAGCCCTGTAAAAAGCACGAACTCTACGTCAGCTTCAGCGATCTGGGCTGGAAGGTCAGTCCTGTTACTCGTGGTGTTAATCATCTGTTTACTAGTGACCTATAAAAGTTAAATCATCTTTGATATAACGTCTCATGTGTCGCTCTCATACGTGACATTTCTTTATAGATTAGATAAAACTTGTAGCTTCTGTATCATAAACTATAATTGTGTCTTTGTGCTCAGGACTGGGTTTTGGCTCCTACTGGATACTCGGCGTACTACTGTGATGGAGAGTGCTTTTATCCTCTGGGCGCCTGCATGAACGCCACCAACCACGCCCTCATCCAGCAAGTGGTCAGTACACACGAGTCAATCACATCCTGACCTCGGCCATGTCAGAATACAGATACAGATAAAATAAACACCGTGAAGCTTGTTACCTTTCCCCGCGGGCCCCTCGTGTAGTAATCTCAGTCAATTTGTTGCTCCTGTTGGCTTGATGTGTGTCATGGTGATGTGTGTACGCACTACTCGACCAACAAAAACAACATTGTGCATTTTTAACACCACATTTCCAAAAAATGAGGTCAGCTGACCACCTGAGTATAATGAGCAACCATGTTTATTCCATCAGTGGATTTTTGCTTCCCTGACGGAATCATTGAGGAACATTTCAAACACATATTGGCCATCACAGAGCCAGACCTTAACCCCACTGAGGCGACTGATGGTTCAGTCCCAGCTCCTGCATCCGAATGTGCCACTGGGTAAACTCCTGAACACTACTGAGTACCGCTGATGCATACATCTGGGTTTGCGCAGGTGTGGATTTGTGGCCTCTACTTTTGTGCCTATGATATATTATCATTGCGCCTCTGCAGTCTCTTACTGCATTCTTTTAGAGCTGAACTACTTTTTCAGGTCATTCTTTTTTATGTGGGATTTCAGATCTGAAGTGTTTTTATTTTAACAAACATTGCAGAAACTTTACAGAAAGATCTGCACTTGTAGCCGATGGTTTGTGAATTTACACACTGTAATAAATGTGGTGAAGGAGGCATGTGGCTGTTTTTCTTTAGTTGTGGGCAATTGTTGCGCTGCAGGAAGGAAAATCACAAATGTTCTGGTCATTAATTACATCCAAATTGTTTTTTATATGATCACTCAGTGTTTGGACAAATTTGGAGTGTATGAAATGGATCTTTTCAGTTAGGAGCATTTCCTTTTATTTTATTAATTTAACTGAAATAACAAAAGAAACACGAACTGATTCAGTAAGAGGACCAGATGTTACAATCTCTGATAATTCATTGCTTCAAATGGAGAAAGGCTCGAGGGATGGGTACCATGAAGAAAGGGTAATATTGTGAGTCTGTATGGCTGCCACACTGACCAGCTTCTCTTGCAGAACAGATCTGGGTCTCAGTTGGACAGCTTGGTAAAATAAAAGTCCTTAAAACTTGCCAACAGACTCTAACTCCTGTAAACACCTGATTACAACATACCTAAATATTATAATAGACTTTATTTTTGTCTCTTCTCTGTTACATATCTAAAACATACTTTAGTATAACAGCATTAACTGTATTTCACTCTGCTCTGGCAGGTTCACATCCTGAAGCCTGACGAGGTCCCCAAAGCGTGCTGCGCCCCCACGAAGCTCAGCCCAATCTCCGTCCTGTTCTACGACGACAACAACAACGTCATCCTCAAAAAGCATCGCAACATGGTGGTCAAGACCTGCGGCTGTCTATGAGTGGCCGAGGCCCCGCTTAGAAGAAAATGTATAAAGGGTGATTTATTTTTCCAGACGCTGCAGAAACATGAACAGTTTGGATGATGATGGACCAACAAATCTCATCCAGCAGGTCTGAATGGTCCCGTTTTTCAGAGTTAAAGTTCGCAGATTTCTCCTTTGTCAGTGTTTCAGCATTTTCCGAGACTCTTTGGCTTCACAAAAACAATCGATTCGCGGCGCACGATTACATTGCAGAAATGGCAGAAATGTACACATTGAACATCGCTTAGCTTCTTCAGGGAAGTTACGAGCAAATGTTTGGGCATTTCTCTTATTTTGATACATTTTCAAATTGAAAAAAGCTAATCTATCAGCATCAAACCACAAACTTTAGTTTACTACAGAAAGGTTTAAATTCTCATGAAGGCAGATGATTTTAGATGGTAGGAAATCCATCAGTGATGCCTGATAATTTTTTTTGGTTTTGTTAACTGACAGCACTACTGTTGTTATAAGAAAAATCTATATGAAGAGATTATTAAACTGTATTCAGTTAATATAAAATAAACAGTACATTTATTATCAGTCTGAGATTGAGGCGTGTAAATAATCTAATTTTATTTTTGCAAGTTTTAAGCAAATCCTAGTTATTCCACTAAAGTGAAATGCAAACATGTTGTAACCTGAGTCCAATCTGAAGCCAGCTGCTGTGAAACCAGAGTCTCAACAGGTGTGACAGTAAACGTGATGATGGGCTTTTTACCAGCGTCTCTATCATCCTGCCTAAAACCTGGAAATCAGCCTGACGCCTGGATGTCTCAAGTCCTTAAATGCATCTGGAGGACAGAAGAGACGAGCTTTCCACGGAGGAAGTGCCTTCACATTTATGTATAAGCAGTCCTGCACACAGCTGCAATATTCCACCCGGTGTGGAAACAGTAGGGTGTACTGGAGTATTTGCAGTAGCCACTCCCAAAGCCGAGAACATCAGTGCTCCAAACGCTGGGATCATAAATTATTTTATGGTGAAAATGTGAGGACCGGGTTCTAGACTGAACCCTGGTAAATCTGTGGAGGAACAGTGAGTGCTGCTTTTAGCAAGGCTAAATCACAACTGTGACTTACGCTGAACATGTAGCTGGTCTGGAGCACGTTATGTTTGCTCGAAAATCAAATTGGAGCTCTGCGGTTTCTCCGATTCTTTAACAATAACACAGATTTTATCCTGAAGGCATGTTTTATATAAGTAAACTGTTGAGCTGTATCTCACCAACAACCATGAGAATTTACCTGTATTTAGTTAGTGCTGCAAATGCGTAAATATATTAAGCTTAAAAAGCTGTTAAGTCTTGCTAGAATTACAGAGTCACACCTGTTATTGTCACCAGTGTCTCTCCGATCACATGACTGTCCAATTAACATTATTCAGACTAATAATTCAAACCAGAACATGTCTATTACCAGAACTCTTCTATTGTCTATAAATATCTGCATACTCATGTTAAATTAAATAGACTGCATTTATTTCAGCAGGAGCAGACCAAGACTGCTCCACACCTCGCTTTGAGTCCGGATCCAGATTAGTTGATATTTTCTAAATGGTCTTGAAATCATCGCCTCTAAAACAAAATTTCATGCAAATCCATCCCAAACTTTTAACTTAACCTCTTTATATGTTAGCTTGAAGTAGCAAGTCTGAGTTAAAGACAGTTAATAGTCACAGTCTGAGTAATACACACACAAACTAACTGTATTGATTTAAAAACAAAAACGATTCTCATGCAGAATAAAAGGCATCTGAGCAGACAGATCACATTAAATACATTTTTCAATTTATTGAAAAGGGTAAAAAAAAAAGTTACAGTGAAAACAAATTATTTTTGCTTGCTAGTGATTTAAAGAAGACCCAAAAAGAAAATCCTTAACTCTTATCTTTTGCAGTTTCGGAACTAAATGATTTCTCTCTCAGTCCTTTGGGGCTACGTACAGCTTCTTCAAACTACAGCTGAAAGCATCGCTGAGCACAGAGCTGCGTGTTTGGTTTACAGAACAACTCCTGCTTTAACTGAGGCGGGACAAAGATGGGGGGTGTTATTGCCAAGAAGGATGACACTGAGAAGTCCAAGTGGAAGAGATTTGAAAAAGAGTGCGTTATAGACTTGCTGTGTGGTTAACGTGAGGTACTGTTGTAAGGTGTTACCGAGTGTGGACACCTGTGGAGCAGCAGCAGCATGGAGGAGGCAAAGCTGTGGAGTCGGACCATACAGACAGGAAGTTAAAGGAAACGTTTAGTCGCCTTAAGGAGCCGATTTTGGGATTTTTTTTGGGGAGAGAAAGAAAAATCAGAGCTGAAGAGTTGACCCGACAGCAGAGCCACGTCCATGTGGGAGTGAAGTGAATGTGCCGTCGCCTCATTGGACGACACCGTTTCAATAGAACCGGCTGTCAGGTAGACACACATTCAGAAATTTTATTTTACATCCTATTGAAGCTTTTCCAGATCCCCGTCATTAGTCACAATTTTGATTCAGTGTAAGCAGACAGATAATCTTGCTGGTTCTGCTTCCCCCCCTCCCCAACTTGGGATAACAAGGTAGTTGTACACAATAAATATAAAATTGGGCTGCTGGTGTACGCCTGCCCCATCATTACTGTTTTCTCTTACACAAACATGTACGTACACAGCACATACACACATCCGCCCCGTCCCGCCTTCCCAACCCGATGTCCGTGAATTCTGAGAGGTCCCAGCGTTCGTCGCCAACGTCCTTCAGGTGCCGCGAGTCGATGTTTAATCCGTAGTCATTGTGTATCTGTAAGCAACAGTTTGTGGGGTCATGTTTACAGTTTAAACACAGTTTCCTCATGTTTGCTGTGTAGTTTCACTCCAATATTAATTTAAACAGAATCAAGAAAGTTCTCAATCTGCTTTTGGTTCCAACTGGAGTGTCCCGTCAACTCACAGCCGGTCTCCAAAGCAGAAACGAGGACTACCGACGCCAGCTGCAGTCCGAGGAGGACTTGTAGTGCATCCAACATCATACAACACAAATCTGACCAGTAAGCAACCTGGCAGAGCAAATTCTGGTCTAAATTTGAAACCTGGAGAGTGGGAAACACTGTTTTTTTTAAAACACTACAGGTACTACTCACCCAGATTCAGGTCCAGTCAGCAGTCCTTTATGCCTGAACATCCGCAAGCTCGGGGGGCATGGGGGACTTGGGATGTTTGCTCTCAAAGTGCTGCTTGAAGGTTTTGGGGTCGGGCATCTGTGTCTGAAAGGAGGAGGACAGTAAAAGCATGAGAAACAAAACACCAAAAAGGTCTCATTCCAACCATTAACAGGGCTTCACTTCCCCTGGCACAGCAGGTTAAGTAAGGCAACAGCAGCCTTACTTAACCCAAGTATGTTAAGCTTACTGTACTTGGATTCTGATCCAGGAAAATCTTTATCAGATAAACTATTTTCTTACGTGTTTCAGACCACTTTGTGTTTGCTGACTGGGGGCAAAGCCCTTAAAGAATACTTAACCGAAAATGCACCAACCAGCACTGTGAGTTTAACAATGTTTGAAACTATCAGCTATCATCTGACTGAGCCTCTGGGGGAAATTCAAAGTTTTGGGGTTTCCGGTGCTGATGGCAGAAAGATAGTCAAGCCTGGTTTCCTGTCTTGTGTTTCAGTGTTTACAGTTCAAACTAGGATGCAGATTTTAAAAAGCTAAGCTGACAAATTTCTACAGTTAATTTCAGCCACTGTGTTTCTCTTGCTTTCCACATAGACCATTTACCTGCAGGTAAAGCCTTCCCATGATTGGTTAACATTAGACAACAAACAGAAGCCAAAAAGCTTCCAGTACAAAAAAAAAAAAATCTTGTCTAAAATTCATGTAAAATCAATCCTGCTAACAAGTTATTAACATCTGAGACTGTCGCAGCTTGTAGCTACAGCCTAACAGTGGAAGATGTCAAATGACACCCTTTAAACAAAAAAAAAAAAAAGGTGTAACATCTGGACTGATCCACCTGCTCTTTAATAATTCACATGTGCACATGAACCTGAGGAGGTAAGAAAGTTCAAACGTACCTAATCTGTGGCCATCAGCTGAATAATTACCAAAGTGGATGCAAACTACTTTCCACTTTCAATCACTTCAGACTCTGTAAGCAGAACAGCTACATTTTAAAAACCCAGCTAAATGACCTCTGACCTTTTCCATCTCTGGCCCTGGTTGCACTTAACCGAGATATTTATGTGACCATTACGATAAACTCCATGCAATTAACTTGAACCTATGACAATTACTGAAATTAGTGCATACAGACAAACCTGTCTTACATCTCTACAGTGCTGGTGAGAATCACTGCTCTAAAGAGTTTCCCTCGTCTCTCACATGCACAAACCCAGCCACATGACGTATGCAGCTGCTGACTGGTTGTTTTAACATCTTAAAATATGAAGCATCAACATTTTAAAAACAAAGGTGAAAGGCCTCTGCGAGCTTCGGCAGAAGCTGTGGCTGTTTCTTACCCGGCAGACAGGGCAGGTGTGGACCAGGGCGGCCTTGGCTGCAGTCTTCTGGTCAGCGCCCTGAGATTTCTTCTTCTCTGCTGCCTTCTTGGCGTTCTTCTGCTGGGACTGAATCTTCTGCTGCCCACGAGCCATGGCCCTCAGCTTCAACCTGCAGGAACGACCGGCAACAAGTTATAACGGCGCAAGAACCTACCTTATAGTCGTGCATTTCTTTTGCATTAAACGAAGTATCTTCAGGGATCTGAAAACCACATGTTAAGAGTTTATTTCTTCAGACAATAAAGGCTTAAAATCAAACTGATTTGGATTATTGGCACACTGAATTACTCTCTGGTGAAGGGAGCTTGACTGAAATGTTTGTGGCATAGCTGTAATACATTTGTAAAAATTTACTTTGTCAACTTTTTCCATAAAGTTCTGTATAAGTACCAGATTTTACCTTTCAGAAATAAACATTTGTATTATATGATTACGGACTTCTTTAATTGTCAAAGTGATCCAGCAGCCACAATCTCTTCTTGAGCGGACCTTTATTATTGTGGGGTCACCAGGTGTGTTTGATCTAGCAGAGTCAGATGGTCTTCACGCCTTTGGAGCGGGAGTTGCACGTTTGATTCCCACCTAGGTTAGACCCCCCTATGCTCTCACAGCTAGAGATTGACAAGGTACAACACACGTGCTACGGCAAGGGAGAGATATCATCACCCCAAATGCGATAGAAGAAGGATCACTGAATGCGAGAGGAACTGACCGAAGCTTGAAACCGGACTATGTGACCTCACGTACCCTCAGAAGATCAACTAGATGATGTGACTGCAGTACTACGGTGTCAGTAGTAAGAAGAGTTACTGATATAATCATCGAAAATGTAGGCAGGTTAGTCGTTATAACATAAATATATTATATATCTACTCAAAAATAATCTCTCAGGTGACTTGCTGTAGCAGTGTCTGGATGCGACTGCAGATACAACTTTTCACACATTTTAAACGATTTGAATTATACAGCGATTCCAAACGCATCAACACAGATTTTATGGTCCCGGGGACCAACAACCAAACTTGATTTACTTATCACTTCAAACATAACTGCCTGGGGGGCGTTACTAAGATGGTAAAGTAAAGTAAAGGCGTCAAATCATCACAACTTTCAGTCCTTTAAAGATCGTTAACAGCAGCTACCCTCGACGACCGAGGAGAGAGCCTCTAACAGGTTACTAATAACTAACTGATGCCACTGACTTTGTATTGTTTTCCTGACAAAATGTTAAACAGCTGAAAACCGTCATCACCGCCAGCGGGCCTCTCCTCAGCCGGGGCCGCCTTGCTAACCCTGTTAGCTGAGCTAGCTAGGGAAGCTGATATTACACGTGATCGCGAGTTACAGAGCTGTGCGGTGTTTTTATACTAAAGACGAAGCAGTGTTGAGTACAAATCCGGATTAAAATACGCCAGAATAAATAACAGGTCCCTAACAGGAAGATTTTTTTCTGTGGTTTTACCTTCGAGATGCGGCTCTGCCTTCGCTCCTTTGTCGTTATCTCTTTTTTTTAATGTGCTAAAGGAAGCTGCGGAGGCTTTTATCTAAGCTTTGAAATGCGACGAGACCAGCAGCGCCCCCTGCTGGACCGGGGCGGAGCTTCACGTTCATCCAGAGATAATATAACTATCTAGCTCCGAACGAGTGACGTTGTGATACACCTGAGTTATTATAGTTGTGATTTTTTATTTCATTTTATGCTTGGTTTCAATCTGTAAAACAAAAGCCCACCCAATTAATGGAAGTCTTTTTCTCTTTCCTTAATGTCCTGCCTCCAATACAACTTACTCTAATTTTCACATAATTTCCTTAGGGATTATAAAGGTATTCTGATTTTTAAGCCTTTGTTTTTCCTCCTCTCTCTTTGTTGTACATGGCGCCTCTCAGTACTCCTGTCAACTTTATGCATCTTCCTGACTATCCTACTTTTTCTTTGCTGTTTTCCTTTGAAAACTTTCCTGCACTTCCTCATTACATCACCAAGTCTCCTTATTTTCTTTCCTCTGTCCAGAGGATGTTTCAAACACCTCAGAGAGTGGTTTAGAAGAGTTCTCAACATTCTCCTTTCTTGTACTTCCACCATTTAATCCTTGACTCTGTCTTCACCCACTTCTTCTTTTGGATTTCTAAAGTTGTCCGACAGACTATCATCTGATGCTGCCTAGCTACATTTTACAATCTCTATCACTTCATCCAACTTACTCCAGAATTTTTCTTTCTCTTAATTGATATCCAATCTGTGGGGCATATACACTGACATCAGCCCTTCAATTTTTTAGTTTCAAACTCCTGTCTGACTCTCTCTGTACCTCCAGAACATTACTAACATGCTCTTCCTTCAAGATTAACTCTACCCCATTTTCTTCCTATCTACAGCATGATAGAACACCTTAAATCTACTTCTAACGCTCCCAGCCTTGTTTCTCTTCCTCTTGGTCTTTTTTCACACATCTACCTTCCTTCTCCATGTCATATCATCCTGCTCTCTCTCTTAACCAGTCATAGTCTCTACATTTAAGTGTCAACAATATCACCGTTTCCACTGGCATACTATTAGCCAATAGCACAGGAGGCAGTTGTTGTTAATCAGGGCTCCATCTGGTCTGGTAGAGAAATACTGTGATTTTGGATGTTTGATTTGGGAAAGATTGTATACTGGATGCCCTTCCTGATGCAGCCTTCACCATTTAACCAGGCTTGGCACTGGGTCTAGGAGTACATTAACCATGAGGGAAGCCACAAGGCAAAGTGTTATTGGGTGTGTTGTTTAGATCATATCATGTCCTTCTGTTTATCCTGATGTAAAGACCCTGCTGTATGCTGATGACACTGATCTATACCGGGGGTACCATGAGAGAAGACCTCATCAAACAGTCGACATTTTATGAAAATAAAAAGCAGACCCGATTCATATATGAGACTGTATCAACCCTGCTTTGTACCCATGACATTCATATACGTATTATGCTGATGTACCCCGGGGCAATGCACGAAGAGAAATAAATAAATAAATAAAACAGAACTGAGCTATGATTGAAGAGAAACCACTTTTATTTTGCAAATAAGGAAAGGAATTTTAGATTTTGGTTTCATGTGATTGATTGCAGGTAAGTGCTTAACACAGCCCTGGTCTAAATGCACAAATGAAAGGAAGACTCTCTCCACAAGGATGACGTTTCGGTGTGGGGTAATCTGATAAGAAAACAAGAGGAGTGACCATTCTGCTTTATATTTCAAAATGCATTTCTGCAGTCACTTGATTTAGTCACGTTACAATATACCTATTGCAAGGCAACGTCCCCATTTATTCCAGCTCTTTAGCAAGTCAGGGGCCATGAGTAAATCAGTTACTGAACCATCACTCCATAGCCAATCTCCAAACTGTAAAAAACAAAAAAGACAAGCAGCGTCAAGCAATGTAAGAAGAATTCAGCTGTAAAAATAAAATCACAACAACAGTCACGGCACGTATTTACAACAAGCAGGGAGACATTCATTCTTTAGCATAAATGTTCTGCTATAATAACAATTAATTGCATTTTACATTACCCTGACAGCATCAAAGGCACCAATCCAGGCCGGACCATTGTATCCCATTTCATTCATGAGATTTATTACGAAATCATACTCATCCCATTCATGGATGGAGGCAAGGTTTGCACCAAATGACCGACAATATTCCTGTAAAAGCAGACACATCACAGGCAAACACAGTGCCTCAGACTTCAATGGTAACTGCACGCTTAAGTTACTTTTATAAATAATAAAAATAATGGATTTCTGAGTAATTTCTAAAGGTCTTCAGTAGAATTATGATGTAACACGGTTACCTCGGCATCTATCCAAGCCAGGGGGATATTAAAGAAGCCGAAGCATCGCTCAGGAAACTCAGAGGGACACTTCCCTCCATGTTGGTTTGGAGGCTCAGCGAATCCCTCTTTCCCTACAGCCGTCCTTCCTGCTTTTTGCAGCGGCTGCCCTCTCTTCATCTCTGGTTAAAAAATAGTTAATGAACTACATCCTGAATTGACCAGAGATGAAGAAGTTCGAAATTGGGAAAAGTGCTGGTATTCCATAGACAATAGACTTAATTCAGAGAGTTTCTCTACATTTTATAATTTATATAAGTTATAATTTCTTTTTTATATATAATGAAAAAAAATTACACAATTGCCATGCAGGCGAGTCTTTATCCTCCACGCTCACGTCCTCTACCAGAGGCCTAGGAGCTTGAGGTTTTTGCTGTTCCTAGTGCCGCACTGTTTGCTGTTCCTGTTAGAGATCTTGGATGACATTCCTGTGATCTGCCGGAGTCGCTCGCTCAGTTTGGGGGTCACTGACCGAGGGCTTTGATTACCACGGTGACCACTGTTGCCTTCACCCTTCACATCTTCTCCAGCTACTTTCTCAGCTCTTGGTATTTCTCAAGGTTCTCGTGCTCCTTCTTCTTGATATTGCTAGCACTTTGTATAGCTACATCTAACACCACAGCCATCTTCCTCTGGTTGTTCACCACTACTGAGCCCAGTTGGTTAGCAATCATCAGAGTTTGTCCGCCTGTATCTGGAAGCATGTAATCTTGCTAGCTTCTTGCACCCTGCTGTTATGTGCTGGGTTGCTCAGGGGCTTCTTTACACAGCTGGAGCTTGTTCCTGTGCTACCAAACCAAAGTCCAGCTTGCTGTAGGTTAAGCCCCCCAAAGCCTACCTCGGTACATGAATGGCAGATATATAACTGAAGTTGCCTGGACTAGCAAGACTCACGTCAGGTGTTGAGGCTACTGGTACAAGGCTATGGCATAAGTGCACAGGGGATGAGAATAGGGAAAAGTTGGAATCCTACTACATAACAATATACAGGAACATCTGTGCTGAGTATGGCCTAAATGTCCCAAAGAGATACACCCCCTAAGGTGGTTGAGAATGATCCTGTGGGACAAACTGGTTATGGCTAATTAAATGGACATTGTAGTGGTGGACAAGCAGAGCAAGAAGGCCGTAGTGATAGCAACATTAGGAAGAAGGAACATGAGAAGCTTGAGAAATACCTGAGAGAGCTGGTGCAGAAGATCTGCTCCTCGTAGTAATCAGAGCATTTGGTGCAGTGACCCCCAAACTCAGAATGATATCTGAGATTTCTGTATAGAAGAGGAAAGTCTTAGGAGCAGCATGGATACTGTACAGTACCCTGAAGTTCCCAGGCCTCCGGTAGAGGACCCGTGATTGAAGGACAGACAAGTTAAGAAATATTCTCCCTTACCATCAGTCCTGTTTTGCTGAGCAGGGATCAGCTCCAGTGGTGACTCTAGTACAGAACATAACAAGAATGGATCAAATGTAGGTTTTAATGTACATTGTCAGCTTTGCATGTGCAGCAGGACAGTAGAAGTGGCACTGACCTGCAGGGAACACAGTTACTTACACATTTGTACCATTTTCTTCCAGTTGTTATTGCACGAACAAAGCCACAAAACATAGAAAATACTTATCTGGAGAAAAAGTTACCTCTATGTAGCCTCTGTGCTGGCAGTAACTAACTTTGACCTACTTAATGTTAAAGATGCATCACAAGGACTTTTACCTTGCTTCATGTCAGGCACTGGATTTGCTGTGAAAGAGTATTTAGACTGAAGTTAAGCATTTGTCAACAACAAAGTAGTTTATGAAAAGACGTGCATCATATATGTCGCTATGATTTTTTTTCTGTTCAATGGTTTTCTTTGTTGTGATGAGTCTCACCTGTTGTGATGCACAAAGCAACGCCGGCAAAAAGAAGGAAAAATACCCTCATAGCTTGTTTTGGGTGATGGACTGCTGCAAAGAAAATTAATAAATACAAATTCAAACAAACCCAAAGGAAAGAACAGAAAGTTCAGGCACCTGCTTCAGTGAAGTTTAACCTCTCGGCTGAATTCTGGAGTCCTGTGAAATAACAAACTCTTATATACAAGAAGAAACAAGGAAACAATTTTTTTACTTATGGTTACTGATTGAATTAGGCACGGTTAAAAAAATGACTTAAAATAAATAAATAAATCAATAACTGTTCTGAAGACTCCAAAACAGGTGTTTTGTTCCAAAAAGTGCACACCTGCACCGATGACCAAGCAAATTCATGAAAGTTCTGTAGCGTCTGCAAAGTCTTCACTTCTTGACCACTTCAATAGGTACGCCACTGTCCAACAAATTATGGCCCTAAACACAGAAGTCTTGTAGTTTTGCCTGCATACATCACTACAGGGGATTTTAAACCCAACAATGCAGATTTGATTGAACAAACCAGCATAATTCAGTATTTCTATGATTGTTTTTAATACTTGGATTAAAGTTTGCAGTCAATGACTGCCTGAAGCCTAGAACTCAGGGAC
Organism: Aulonocara stuartgranti; assembly: GCF_965226115.1. NCBI lineage: Eukaryota > Metazoa > Chordata > Actinopteri > Cichliformes > Cichlidae > Aulonocara > Aulonocara stuartgranti. Next base: position 30,516,192 of record NC_138957.1, read on the forward strand.
ATCACCAAACTCAGTTTCCTCCCTTGAGATGCTGTGTAGAAAGGAATACTTTGAAAACAACTCAACAGGAAGACTCCTGGATATCTATACTTCTAGATAGATGTGTTAGCAACAAAAGGATGCAACATCATGTGATACAAATGAAAATTATCAAAGGGAAAAAGGGGTTTTGTGTTCATTCTGTCTCTACTTGTAAAACCAGATACTGGTCACACTGATAAGGACCTAACACGCTGTCGAGTAACTGTCCGTCTCCTGGACTCTCCTCTATGTGCTGTGCTGGGTGACATAGCAAACCTAGCAATGGGACGTACTTCTGTGAATCCAGAAATTGGACTACTTGCACAACCTCTGTAGGGTACAGCTACCAGTAGTGACAGTAGACTATGCAAAACATGAAAACAACCCCCCAGAGTAGATGAGGAGGGGAAAAAATGTCAGTGGATTCCACCTGTGAAACCATTCCTTTTGGGGGTTGTCTGATTGTTGAACCTCTAGTGGACCAGTTAATTTAATTGACAGCAAAGAAGCTTAAAGTGATTAAAACCCTCTCTGCTACTTAACTGACAAGATCAATATTCGTGAAGCTTAACAGACTTGATGCTGAACTGTGTCCCTTTCATTTTCCCTCTTGGGTGGGGCCCCCAACTTGTGTTTGTGGCCCTTCAAGCCACAGTAGGTCTTTAAGCAAGGAACTGGGGGGGGAAGATACCAAGACACTGAAATTTACTCGCAGACAGAGTCCAATATAATTGTTCACCCTTTAATCAGGGATGTGATTTAAAGTGATGTATTAGGTGACGGTCTACCAAAGTAAGCAGAAGTGAGACATCTCAGTCTGAGGACAAGCTTGTTTCTGCAGGTTTGGCCCACAAAGAGCTCGAGCTGTGGATAAATGTTTTTTAACTTTTAATCCAAGTCACAAACAAGACAACCCACGCTGTGACACAGTTTCATCACTTTATTACAGTAAATGAGTCCATATCGTACGCACACAGAACAGAGACAGACTTGTTTCTCTCTCCCTCTCCCTCCAGCACTCAGGCTCAGTGGTCTACGGGCCAGAGTGACACTAAAGTAAACAGATTAAATAAAAAATTAACAGATGTGATTTTTGTTTTTTTTTAAAGGAGGTAATATTAACATCTGAGTTTTCAGAGAATTTAAGAACAATTTCTGAGATTCAGACTTCATGAAACTGTCAGTAATGTACATCCACACACACCTGATAGGTCTGTCGTAACACAGGCGCCCATGTCCACCCTGTTGTGATCGTTAGCAGCGATTCTGAATGCCACACAGCGCATAAACACAAAAATGCCCACATGTTGAGTACTAGCTGGACTCTAACCCAACTAAACACCTGTGAGATCGCTCGACACTTTTCCTCTCGATACTGCACAGTAATCATATTTTGCAAACTGTCACAAGCAAAAAGAGTTCTGTTCCAAAATGAGAATTAATGAGACGCTCGCTCTGATCCCGAGGCGTCAGTTAAGACTGCATTGTCAAACCTGCTGGCATCTGTGTTGTGATGCTCTGGGTAAAAAGCACGAAAATTTTCCGAAACCATAACCAAGCAGTTTATAAACGCATAGATTGAGGCAAGTGAAAGTCAAAAGTGAAAACCTGTTAATCCTGGAATCAGAATCAGAAAAAAAGTCACCAACACTCCTCCAAGCTCCTTATGACGATGACAACTGGAGCTGTGGTTAAGCCTCAGAGCGCCAACACTGAAGGACACATTTCGTATAATGGGGGAGACACAGAGGCACCTAATAAAGCACCATCATATAACTCAGTAGGACATGTAAATCTCAGGTGCTTTTTAAACCTGCTCCACTTACAAGGCAAGAAATACAGGAAGTACAACCACACATAAAAATAAACAAAAAACACTAAAGAGCTTTATGAACTCTGATAAAAGTTCTTAACTGGAGCTGGAGAAGCTAAGAGTTAACTTTCAACTTTATGCCACAGACTGTAAATAAATGATGGACATAACTCCTGTCAGGTCACCCGTTGGTTAGTGAGGTCATGTTATAAAGCCCCTGAGCAGATATTTTCACTGTCGCCATCTTAGCTTTCTGTAACGAGACATCATAGTGAGGGGGTAGACCCGACTGTGAAGTGAAAGAAAAGCAAGATCGCAACTTGTTAACCAATAAGCACCATGTTCAGAGACTTGCAGTAACAACAGACAAGTGGGCGTGTCCAAAAACAAACTACACTTCAAGACGAGTGATTGAAGCGACTGAAACGAAGGATACCAATGACTGACGTGTGAAGAGGTGATAAATACACTGATGGGTCATCTAAGCAACCAGAACCTTGGCTTCGCTTTTCAGAATCAGCGGCTACGTCCATCTTTTATATACAGTCTGTGCTTAACAAACCCAACTCTATGACTGAAATGAGTGAGAGTGGTGCGTTTGAGTGTGAGGAATAAAATAACTACACTGTGCACTGACCTTCACTGAATTGTTATGGGCTGCTTGTACTTTGTACTCTACCCCCTGTGAAGCAGTAACAGGAGCAATTACTTAGCCTAATAATGAAAATGAGTGCATTACTTTATCTGTGCTATAAGGATTAGGCTTGCTGGTGTTCGCCATCTACAGTCAAAAGGTAATGACTACTGTAAATATGACCTGCACAACCTGCAAAGAGATTTTCTTTTGCTTTTTTATGTTTTTCCTCTTTCTGGGAAAAGCTGCAGGAAAAGGACCTGTTGGAGGATTGAATTAGTGCAGGTGGGAGTAAGTGGAACATCCTGTACATAAACAGCTCTTTTAGATATAATCACACTTAAATCAAAAATAAACCCCTTAAGTCTCACTTTAATGGTTTAATGTTCTGGACATTTCACATTTATTGACGTCACTGGCTGGCTTCTCGGGATAGACTCAAACCCAGGATGCTGCTTTTAAATGGCTCAGTCCTTTACAGGTGTCAGATTAGCTGATTATATTCACACTCGGTGAGCTGAGAGAGAGCATTATGGAACAGAACCCTTATAAGAGGCTCATTCAGCAGTCAGTCAGTCCACAGAGGACTAAAGGAGAAACAGGACGAGCTACTAAACAGTTTCACTGGTACACAAGAAAGAGAAGGAGAGAGAAAGATCGTCAACAAACATGAGGAGTGGCTGTTTTTTTTTTCCTTTTCACTTTTGCAGTATTTACATTTTGGATAGTGAAAAAAATTATTTACAAAAATGCAGGAACTAAGACAGCTTAATGAGGGGAAATAAGATATAAACAACTCTGTAATAAAAGTAAAAAGAGGAACAAATAAAAATCAGTGATATTTACACGTGCGATAAGAGGAGGAGGGGAGTTAGGAAGTAAAATGGCTTCTGAAACCAGCCACATTTGAGTCCTCTCCTCAGGCTTGGTCACAGCTTTTCATTGCGTCAGAAAAGACTGACAGCTCTGCGTGTGAACGCTGTCGACCCGCAGAGTCGATCAAACGTGCTGGTTGGGCTCTTACAGCAGAGAAAGGGGGATGCAGCCGGCTTTAACGCGCCACAAACAAATGAAGCGGCTGGCGGGGAAGAGTGATTCTCCTTGTGTAAAATTAATGTGAACGTGTGGAGCAATTTAAAAAAAAAAAAAAAAGAAAAAAGGTGGGGTGGAGGAAAAGAGCAGGTGGAGGCAATGGTACAATAGTATCAAATATACTATACTACAAACTTTCAAGTGGTCTGTACTGCGTACTAAAAATCAGTATTGTTGGCTGCTCTATTCCTAAAACACTGGCTGTTCAGACTGTAGGTGGGAGTATTCTCAGACACACACACACAGACACACACACACACATACACACTCACTCTCTGGGCTCCAACTACTTAAAGAAAAAAAACAAAACAATGCAGTGAGGACAGGAAGAACATCCTCACCATCACGGGGGTTAAATCAGAGTTGGTCCTCAAGAACACAGGAGTACCACACACACACACAGACACACACACACACAGACACACACACACACACACTCAGCTTAAAGGGATTTCCCTGCTTGCCTACAGATATGCTTCCTCTTACGTCAGCACTGATGAGCTGATAGCCCAGCTCCATTTATCCTCGCACCATCACCACGACTTTAGAGTAACTCCAATCTCATCCAAAGACAACCTAATAAATAAACACGAACTCGCCGGAGCTTTCATTTGTTTCTCTGCTGCCTTTAATCAACAGTGAGACAAATACTCAAGCACCACATTTCCAAACCAAGGAGGATTTAAAAAAAAAACAAACAAAACCCCAAAAAAGACAAAAACAGCTTTCTGATATCTGGACATGATTTGCATCTAAATCAATTTTTCTGCTAAGTTTTAACTGAAGTTTCGAGGCTTTCATATCCACACAACTACAAAAACCGGATGAGGGACCAATCAGATAATTCTCTGCTTCTTGTTTTTAAGCCATTAAAAGTCTGAATAATTTCAGACTGTAACACCAATTTATATGTTCATATCACTGACTTCATATCACAGAATTGAATCTTTAAAAGGAAGCAAATATGGAAATATAGTAAAGAAATAACTACGTTTTTGGTTTAGTTAAAACAGCAGAACACAGAGCCGTTTCCAGAGAAGGCTGAAATTCAAACATGTCTTTGGGGAAGGTTGAAAGTTTTCCTTTTCTGCTTGCTTAAAGAAAAGACTTTTTTTTTTTTTTTAATATAAAGTCTCCACCTCCACTTGCACATTATGGGGAACTTTTGCAATCTTCTTTCACAACACTGATCTAAGACTAAAAGTACTGTCTGAACCTTTTCCTGACATTTCATGATCAGGCGAACGCAGCCAAATTACCTGTGAAGAAGGAGAACGAGCAGCCACGCTTCTGTCCAGCCATCTAGAAACATTTCTGAGGAGGCCATTTCTTTTCCCCCAACCCTAATAGGTCTAAAACTATTTCCTGAAAAGTGATGCCTTCTTTTCGAGTTGCACTTAAGTGCCCTTTCCTACAAATATGCCTCTGTGGCCGACAATGTGGGACCTAATTTTAAAAGTAAAAACATGGTTAAAAACTGAGAAAGGGTCTCAAGCCTCAAAAAAATTAAGACTCCTTCCTTGTTGGGTATATATAGTTTAGTCAGAGAAGCGTTTAGTTCCTTTAGCAGACACACCTGTAAGGATGCTCGTTTCCAACACGAGGCAAACTGACATTTATCTGGCACTGGCCTGTTTTTTTCTTCCATCTGCAGCTAAAACAACAACAGCTGAAGGTTTGATTTGTAACTTAGGTAGAGGACTGGACTAAAATAATGTCAATGTCCCTGCAACTGTTCTCCCATCCTGAGTTAAATTAAAGTCCTACTGTGATGACCTGTGATGAGGGGCCCAGTTCTAGTCTTGTTCAGGCAGCGTGCACTCATTTAAAAACACTGAATAAAAAAATAATCTTAAAAGTGAGGGGGGAAAAACAGGTATATAATGATTTTACCTAGCCAAATAAATAAAAACAAAGAAAACAAAAATGAAAAAAAATGGTTAACAAAAGCTTATAATACAGAGGACCAGCCCCGACTATTGAACCTTCTAAAACCACCCGAGCAGCAGCGGGACGATTCGGTGTGTGTAACAATCGCCTGTCGTAGTTTCGACCCTGACACCTAAACAACGAAGGGTTTGCTCAGTGGATTTACTGTACAGAAACAGACCATGGAAGAAGATAGCAAAGCAGCATGGTGGACAGCTGTGGACACAGAGTGTGTGTGTGTCTGAGAAAACGTGGTGATGCTTTGCAGGCAGATGGGTGAGAAGCTGCTTCAGATGCTGTTGAGAGATCCTGGTACTGAACTGTGTTGAGATGAATCTGAACCGGTACCATCTGAAGGGGAGAGGAAGAAGAGGCAAAAGGTACAGTGAGCTTTAAATTGAAGCTTTACAGCTTTACAGAGCAGTAAACATCAGACAGTGTAATAGAAAATAATCAGTCTGAAATTTTATGCGTAGTGCTGCCATCTTGTGTCAGGAAAGAAAAAACAAAATAAAAACACCCGCTCCCCCAAACTTTCTATTTCAAACTATTTATGTCAGATTTATGTTTGTTTTTTTTTTAAATACACAAGGTGACTCTTAAGATCTTCAGAAACTTCTTAAGGCCTTAAAATCAACTTTGCATCTATTTTAAATCTGTACAAAACAGTAGCTTAAGTTTCAATTTGAAAGTCCTAGGCGACTTCCTTCTCGAGTAATCGGATTTACAAACTTTGGTGTCCATGCTGACCGCCCACCCACCCAGCAGGGTGACAACAAAACCATAAGATTTTTACTGCTGAGACGTACAAACGGCATAATATTTTTGAAAGACTTTTGAAGAACTAATTTAAGGCATTTAAACTTAGAGAATTTTGTGCAGCCTGGCTCAATTTTACCAAATGGCCATCATAAACTTTTCAGGTGAATGAGTTTAATTCCCTACAAGGCATTTTAAGGATTTGTATGAACTAAAAATAACAGAGGTGTTCAAATTTATACAAATATACGATGTTGATGGGGACATCAAGGATGGGACTTAAATAAGGTGTGCTTATTAAAATGTTTCCATGAGATATAAAGATGGTTTTCAAAAATATAAAGACAATTTTAAGAGTTTTAATTCTTCAGTGTCTGGATTTAAAAAAATAAAATCAAAAAGGTAAAACATAAAAATATATTTCAGTTTTTTTCCCTCTCAGCTGCTATTGACAGTGTCAGTAAAATTACAATAAGAGTTTCCCACCGTGTGCAGAAGCAGCTGTGTGAGAGCGAGCGTGAGGAGGAATGAGGATTGAGTTCAGCTGAGGCTGGATCGACAGCTCTGCAGAGAATAAAAGGAGAGTTTTTATTTAGCGCTGAGTCATAAGGAGAGCGCAGTGTCATTCAACAGAACAAAAGAGGCATACTGAATTAACCGGAACACCTCAGCAGTCGCAGAACAAACTGACTTTAAAGTCGTGTTACAGACATAGAATCATCATGCAGAGCAGCTACAACTTAGCTGAACAATTAGCAAAGAAAAAAGGGAAGGAAACGAGACTTTAACTCTGCTACCTGTGGTGCTAAAGTTGAAGAGCATCGGCAGTTCTCGTCCACTGGGCAGCCTCGTGTTTGGCTGGCGCAGTTCGTCGAAGAAGGCATGTGCACAGGCCTCTAGCGGGGAGAGGCGTGAGGCTGGCGTGTACTCCAGCAGCCGAGAGCAAAGCGCAATGGCCTCTGGAGGGGTGCGAGGTTTAAACACCTGAGGAAATACGAGAGCTTTTCTTCAAAAGTTCCGACATCAAGCAACATGTTTTGATACTGGCAAGACATTGGTTAAACATACTGGCAAGCTCCATATGCCAGTATGTTTAACCAGTGTCATGCAATGCAGGGTTTCTTCCATTCTGGAAGTTAACCCAAAGTTAACCCAAAATGACAGTCAGTCATTTCTATGCAGGAGTTCTGCATCTACAAAGGCAACAGCAGGCAGCTTTTGAAGTAGAGCCAGCTGCTTTGTAGTAAATTTACAAGGGATTCTTCTCTTGGCTGCATGCTGAGTATATACTTTTTGTATATCTCAGTTAATCAAACATTAAAAACACCTCAAGTCCATGTGGCCTCATCCTCACAACCACAGGATTTCTCTTTTTTACTCTAATAAACTTGTGCACCTAAAAGAGGTTTTCTACTCTCCTCCTCCTTAGGTCCTTTTTTTAAGGGAAAAGATAAATTATAGGGCTTTAAAATTCAATAAACCTACCAATAAAGATGAGCCTAATGATTGCTTCTGAGTGGCAGCACTTTATGGTTGCACTGGAAGCAGCAGTCGGTACATCAACAAAAATGATGTCCTAGCTGTAGGTGCCCTGTGCTTTGGTATCTCAGTTTTTCTAACCTGGTGCCATGTCTACGAGTGTGTTACAGCTCTACAGCAACATATAGCAATGCACACAGAGAGAAGCTGCAACAGCTGGAAAATATGAGACATGCTGGAGAAAACCTCTGTGACTGCTTCATTTCCTGTTTTGACTTCTTCTGCACCAGCGCTGGTGAAAAGGTTGCAACACCTACTGTTTTGGAGAAAACTAGCAAGTCCAGAGTGCCACAAACACCAATGTAAATATTCCCAGGGCTGTGATGATGTCATGCATACCATTGCAGTAACCATAAAGGAGGCTTACAGAGGACGTTGGGCACCAAACTGAACGAGACTTCACTTGAAAATACACTTAATGACACCAAAGACCAAATGACTCCTATCCCTGCTACACTACAGTAGCTACCAGTTAAGATACAGAAATGACTTTAAACTTTTAAATGTAAAGCATTTCATGGGCTCGCCGACTATATTACACATCAACTCCCCTTCAAAAACTGAGTCACTGCCCAAGTTCCTCGGGTCAGACTAAAGGAAATTTAGACACCCTGCAGTTGAGGAACTGTTTTGCAAAAGAACCGAGGTTAGCAAATTCTGCATCTACTTTTAAATCATTTCTTAAAACTTACTTTTGCAGAAATGATTCATTTTGTCTGAAAAAGTATAAAAGCTGTAACTGCTGGTTTTGCCATTTTCTTTTTAACATTATGAACAACAATACTTCATTTTTTGGGACTGTTACTTGACATCTAAGTCAGTGCCATCAATATAATTAACAAGAAACTACCAACATAACATTTTTCATTTACTTGATGAAACTGTGATAACTTTTATTTCTCACTTCAGACAAAAGATCGGTCTTATTCACAGTGCACCTGCTTCCAGAGAGCATAGACCTGGAGAAAACTGACTGTGCTGCTGTTATTCGTCCTCAGGTGTTATTTACCTTGGTCCAAGGATGCGCTTTGATCTGAGGGAACTTGAATTCTGTGTAGTTTGGATTCATCTCTCGAATTTGTTCCCTTGTTGGTGTTCCTAACACCTGAGAACAGAAGAGGAGGATAAGACATTTACTTCAAACAGAGTGATTGCAAGACTACATTTTAATAGTATAAATGAATGGTGCAGAAAGACTTAAATGAAAAAACAAAACAACAAACAAACAACTCACTTTGATAATCTCCACTAGCTGATCCACTCCACTGTCGCCGGGGAATATGGGCTGTCCGAGCAGCAGCTCTGCCAGTACGCAGCCAGCTGACCAGATGTCGATGTTTGCTGTGTAGTCTGTGGCGCCAAAAATCAGCTCTGGGGCGCGGTAGTACCGTGAGCAGATATACGACACATTTGGTTCACCCCGGATAAGCTGCTTTGCGCTGAAGGAAGCACAAGAATCACGTTAAATGGTAACAAAGACGGCAGGAAAAAAAGAAAGATAGGAGATCAATATATACCAAACGACTCCCTACTGAGCACTCAGTTGTCTGGAAAATAGTGACACTATTCCTGGAAGATGCCTCTGTGTGCAGATAGTAAGAGGGTCGGAAGTTTTTATATTTCCCTGAGCATCAAAGAGAAATATAGACTCTGAGGACTAACTTCTTTCCTTTACCTTCCCCTTCTGTCAGCAAGCAAAATTTGAAAACAATTTTTATGATATACAAACATTCATAAAGCAATATAATCTTAAAAGAGTACTTGATGACTTTTATAAAATTTGCAATCAGGCATTTGCTGTTTTGAATTATAGTTTATTTCTATCAGACAGATTAACACAACTGGGCAGAGCAAGATTAACACTTTATTACACACCATATGAGTCCTTTCATTTAACAACGTCTTAATTTAACTAATTAAACATTGTAATTAAAGTCTGATCTTCAACCAAATGCCTGATCATCATCTGCAGATACTGAAGAGGAGATCAGTAATGCAGCTTGAGTGCAGGAGAAAGGCTATTGGGAGAGACGTGTGTGCTTGTGAAACAGAAAAATAAGCATTTGAATAAAAAAAATAAAATACTACCAAAAATAAAAACAGAGCCGTGTTCCTGACGCTAAACTTGAGTTTTTGCCAGCTGTCATTTCTGGATCTAATATAAGACGCATGAAACCATACATCACTGTTTAATACTTCACACTCTGTACAGGGCTTTTCTCAGCACACGTTTACAGCAGCTGTGTTACTTTCTGCTTGTTTTATGGTTAACTTTTTTGTATTTTTACATCATTACTCTTTGCTTTTCCTTTGTGAAGTATAATGCTCTAATAGCCATTGACGTGTCCTCGTTTCCAATTAATCACATGCAGCAAACTCCAAGTCTTTCACATGAATGTGCTCATAGCTAGATTAGATGAGTTGAATTGAGGTGACAACCACCTTCATTACCCTGTTCAGACTGTTTGCAGTCCTATGCATGTTGAACTTGATTCACAGAACAGAATCTAAGTGTTAAGCATTAGAAATGCTGTTATTCTTCCCATATTAGATTTCAGAAAAAATATATATACTTAAAAGGCAGATAAACGTAATCCTGCTACTACTGTTAAATTAAGTTCTGATTTGTGTGGAAATTTTTTTGGTTTAGCTTACCTGCCAAAGTCACACAGCTTTAGGACGGCAGTTTCTGGGTCGACGAGCAGGTTTTGGGGCTTGATGTCTCTGTGACACACACCTTGGGAATGGATATAAGCCAGACTGCGAAACAACTGGTACATGTACACCTGTTGGAGGTCAACACAAAATACAAAAATCAGACAACATAGAAATAATTTATTAAGAGACATAAATAGCATAAAGCTTGGTATTTGTACTGGAGACCTGAGGAGATTCTTGAAAACAAGAAGGAAATTCTGAACTTTACAATGTTTGAAGTTTTTGGAGAATAAAAACTTCAACAGAAAAATACTGTGACTTGGACAACATGGAAATGTTTTGGAAGGAAATTAGGGGCAGAATTACCTTCACATATATGATAGGAATAATGCTCTTGGCCTTGTTAAAATGCCTGGCAACCCTGTAGACCGTCTCGGGGACAAAGTCCAGCACGAGGTTGAGGTACACTTCATCCTTCTGCAAAGGATGGAGGGATTGACACAAAGGTAACTGTAGTTAAAGCATTTATGGTTTAAGACAGCTAAGCAAACAGACAGACAAGCCTGGCATAACCTCGCACGCTGATACAAAACATTTCCAGTAAGTTACTTCTGCAACATTAAATCAGATTCTATATTTATCAGTAAAAGAAACTAATTTCTTCCCCTTTTTAGGGTTGGGTTATTTTTTTAATGCTATATCTGAGCATCTGTATATGTATTATGGACATGCACCATTTCCTTTTATTTATAGTTTCGACATACTGAAACTACTGGGAGTTTAGAGAGGTTTAATTATTTTATGTCTATTTTTTTTATAAACCATAGCTTAACTTATGTTAGTTTTGTTTCACCATCTCTTCTTTCAGCTCTCTTTAGAGTAGTCTGTACCATGACCCTTTTGTTTTTTTTTACCTTCTCGCCACTAGAGTAGAAGAAATAACGTAATCGGACAATGTTGCAGTGGTCCAACTTCCTCATGATCTGTAGTTCCCGATTCTGTACAAACAGACACATGAGTCAATGAGGGAAACCAAGTAAACAAAGTGATCACGAAAACTATTAACAAGGAGGGTGAGGGGGGTGCCATTGATAAGATTATTACAGAAACTAAATTACACGCCTACCTTGAACCTCTTATCCTGCAGAACCTTTTTGATGGCCACCATCTCCTGTGTGTCGATGAGGCGAGCTTGGTACACCACACCAAACGACCCATTCCCAATGACCTGCAAGGTTTTAACAGAACAGGAGAGCCAGACTGAAGGACAGCCCATCAGGTGATCAACCACAAACATTTATTTAATTTCCTGAAAGCTGCAGCTGCTGGTGTTTCCATTCTTTTAACAGTAATAAATTGGCTCTATCCATCTTTGACTGATAGTCTGTTTTTTTCTGAAAGTCTTTTTCAAGCCTACAGCGCATATGATGACTCTTCAGTGGAGATCTGTCACTCTAACAACCACAAAATTTAAATTATAAAATAGCAACTTATGTATTTAAATCCAAACAATCTTCCTTTTTTGTTAATCCTACCTCAGCCTATTCTTATAAAACTAATGAAGTAGTTTCTCATGCCTAAACCTAACGATTTATGGTGTCCAACCAAATTCCATTAGTAATCTAACAGAAGTGTTAAGGGTCTCATGCGGGACTTCTGTGAAATGATAACTATGTGGACATATGTAGAAAATTTGTTTATAAAAATAAATAAGAGGGGAAATTAATGATCAAGAAAATGTTTTAATAGATTAAATCTTGTGACTGTTTCACAAAAGATAGATGGATAGTCAGACATGAGCACAGAAACAGTACATGAATAAATCAAAATTCTTTGGCAATTTTCCCATTTAAATCCTTTGGTATTAAAATCACAGGTATTAAAAATGGCGATTAAGCACATTGAGATGTTTGTAGTCAGATTTTATTTCTGCTTAAGACTCTTGCCAAATTATACAAATATAATGATAACGTTCCACTGCTGCAGGCATCAGACAAGTTAAGTATTTCTGATAAGCCTAAACGACGATTTTATTGGCTTTGTGATAAAAGTGTGATAAATCTGAATTTACACACACCTACAGAGCCATTAAGTAATCTTAAAAGTGATAACAGCCTGGCTCTGTGCAACACTCTTCTTTATGTAGTTTCAGGCTACAGTTGACACAGTTATGTCATTTTTTCCAAAGACACAAGCAAAAGAATGTGCGCCTTTAAAATCATGCATTTTTATGGCTTGGCAGAATAATTATGGAAATATCAGCATTGATCAATACCCTTATTAATTCCACATGCAGTGATTAAAGTTTCAAATAACGTTTGACTCATCCCTGTGAGCCAAAAGCTCAGGATTCAGATTGTTCCACTGGTAGCTCTATAGGATGGGTGTCAAACTCCAGTCCTTGAGGGCCAGTGTTCTGAAACTTCATGCTGAGGTGGTGATGTTACAGTAGCTCATGAGTGAATGAACATGGTGCAATTAAAGTACTTTTAGGAGTACATTTTTCCAAACACATGTATTTTAATTTACTTGAGTTAGGTTAGGGGTTGCCACCTCAGCATGCAGTTCTATAGTCTTGCTAATGACCTACTTATTTTATTCCGTTGTGTTGCAGCTGGACACGTTTAAAAGTTTCAGGACACTGGTTCTCAAGGACTAAAACCTGTGACGTTTAAAAATTCATGAAAACTAACTCATCAAAAACTAATCACGAGAATCCAATAAAAATATAAAGTTGGAAATAAGAACGACAGATCCCATTTAACGTCTTTAACGCCCTTGTCATACCAAACGAGGGCAGTTTTTGCTGAGATTACATACAAAGTTTATGCACGATTTGGTTTGCCAAAAATTTCTGTTAGACAATAAGAAAAGTGGCAATAATGCGTCTGTGTGGGTTGAAAATATTTCAGCTTCAGTGAAAAATCTGCTTGATGCTGTATCATGATGACCCATCAGCTGAAACTCTCCTACAGACTGGATGTTTTGGTGGCGTCACCAACAATGACAAATGGAGGACAAGCGCACTGTACTCGCCAACTGTTTGATTCAACTTCAGTTTCTCATTGTTACAAACTACATAAACTATAAATTCATTTTGCTCTTGGAGAAAAGGGGGGGGAAAAAACCTGGATGCTACTAAGAACCAATCAGAAGTCCTTAAAAGTGGTTTGATTTTGATACATTTTCTTTTAGTTTCAAGAAAACTGAAATTGTGTTGTTCTGATTTTTAAAAATCCAAAAGAAACCAAAGAAGACGTATAAGCATTTGGTTCTGCACAAGTGTGTTTGGTCTCTACTTGCTACATAGACTGGGGGCTTTACATGTGCTGTTCACAACTGTGCGTTTAATATGCAGCAACTAAGTAAAACCATCCTCAACAGACAAAACAAAAATGAGGAGAAGACTTGGAAAAAGAAAGTTGTAATTTCATAGAGCTTCAGTTTTTCTTTCTTTCTCACCTTGATGTCAGTGTAGGAGACTTCCTGTGGGCGGTCTGGTCCCTGACCCGGTGTGGCCACGACTGTTGTCACCTTCCCGCTGTCTCCTAGGAAACAAGCAGGAAGAGGCATGTTAAAAATTGTAGGTATAGTGCGGTTAACTGTGCTGCAGACCACAGAACAGTTATAAGGAGGTTTTAAATGTCCTGTCATCCCTCTGGCTCATTTCTATGAGACTTAAAGAAATGAAAGACCTTTAGGATACAAACTAAACAGCACTCCTGACATTCAACTGACTGCCAACAGCCTTTACATCTGGGCTGTCTCTCCACTGGCCGGGTGATTATTTAGGTTAATGACAGCCTGTGAATGATTGTCAACTTTACAAAACCCTCCAAGGAAGAAGGAGCGAAAGACAGAGTTCATATTCAAGACGCTGTGACTAATTAAAGTGGGAATGGACCCAAAAATAGGCCAGCCACTTTCTTTGTCTTCATAAATTTTTTTTAAGTCATAACAGCCTAACATAAAAGGATTATTTTTGTAGCATCATCAGCCATATATTAGCCTCCAGTATAATGGGAAGACTGTAGCATTTCACTCAATTATTGTTTAACTGAAATGGAGGAAATATACTTTTCTGCCATTAACATTTTCACACGTGAGCCTCAGATTGAGGTTCAATTACCCAGACATCTAACCTACCCGAATGGTTCAATCATTAAGGTGGTGACTTTGGTTTGCACACATGATTTCATGTTTTTCCCATCACCTCGTTTCCTGTCAGCTAGATGTTCGCTCACTAAAGCCCGTTTTTTTCACTAGCACCTACTTCACTCGACTGTTTTTAGGTTTTTCCATTAGGTGGTAGTACAACCTGGTACCAGGTACTTTTTTAGTACCTACTCGAACGGATTTCCAAGTGAGCCGAGTCGAGCCGAAAATGCGCCATCAACAGACTGCACGCCACTGATTGGCCAGGGAGTGACGTCAGTCAATGAGTCATGAGGGCAACTTTCAGGAATAAAACCAGTCATTTGTGGAAACCTGGAAATGATGAAAATGGCTACGCACAAGTGCCCTCCATTTTTGTGTTTGTTTTGCATAAAAATGTCACAGGACCTTGCTATAATACCACCACCCACATTGAGGTAGTAATCAATTATAATGGAAAACAATCGAAACTCAGTAGAGTCACGTTGAGTAGGTGCTGGTGGAAAAGAGGCTATTTTTTGCATGTAAAAATAATCCTGAGAACAGAAATCCTGCATACGTGGCTGAAACCGTGACTCTCTCTCAGGTCAAAGCTGGTCGAGGTGTGAAAGCAAAAACTGAATCACAGACCGAAGGACGGTGACATTCTTCCGATGAGCCCCAGTCTCTTACAAAGAAAGAAATATCAGAATACTGCAAAAAGAAATTAAATGCATGGGTTGTTCTCTATCAGATAAGGCATGCCTTGGAGTTGAGAAAAGTGTAAAGCATCTCCAACATCGGCCCAATTTCCTTTCACATCTATTTTTTACCAACAAGGTTTCTAAGTGTCAAACTGTTTGATAAATTAGCATGTACACTTCAATCAATCATCATCATCAACACCACCACCACAAACAAACAGATAAAAGTAAAAAAAAAAAAAAAAGGGGGGGGGGGGGGGATACAAACACACAAAACGTTTCCTCAACAGTCCAAGTAGAATCATAGTTTAGAAGTACTAATTCTCATAGGAAGATATGCCTCGTGCAGAAAAGTCACTGTCTTGTATATGAAAATTTGGGAATCATCTGTTGTTCCTGTCAACTAGTTCTGAAATTTCCAGTACAGACCAAAGTAGTTTTGGGTTTCCACCAAATGAAAATCACCAATACTGTGTTTTCAGTGGGGTTTACTAAACTCAAGATTAAAAATGTCATTTTTGTTTGGCAAATTGACGGGTCTTAGTTTTGAGTATATGTGGATCAATCATGCCTTTATGCAATACCCTTAAAGACTCATTTGAGCCTGGAAAAACCTCGAATAAACTGCATCAGCAGGTTTCCCAGACATGGATTAGGCCTAGGCCCAGTCTAAACGAAAAACTCAATGAAAACCTGTGTTGACGGTCTACGATTAGGCTTAATCTATGTCTGAACCTTGATCCGATTCCCATTTCTCTGTGTGGCCATTGGTTAAACTTAATATGACAACCCTGCTTTAACTTTAAATTTAATTTTCCTGTGTTATCTGTGCAGTCTAAATAATGGGGCAACACTGTCATGTAGCTATGATGGTTCTGTGTCACTACCACTCTATGTCCACACACTTAATGCTCTGTTTACCAAACAAGACAATGCACTTATTGATATTGTTCTCGTTCACACAGAACTGCATACCCTAGTGTTCCTGCATGTCTGTGTCCACACAGCAAACTGTCCTGGTTATCCAAATGACACGATGGCAGTATCTGTTACAGCTGAAACCGTGAGGCCTGCAGCGTGACCGTGTCAGTGGGTTCCCTACCTCATTGACTGGGTTCAAGCTCTGAACCCTGATGAACACACTCACTTGTCCAGGTTAAAAGTAGGGCAACTGTCTTAGATGCTGCTCCCCCCCCCCCCCCCTTCTGCTGCTGTTTATTTTTTATAGCATGAAAAATAATTTCCACGGGCTTGTAACTTGCTCGAGGCTGTTAATCTATCACGATAAAGATGAAGCCTTTTCTCCGTCTTCGTCAGAGTTCCTGATTTATCACCGCTTCACGGTTCAGTGTTTTCATACCAGCGCTGCATTGTGTGTCACCGCTTGGCTTCCTGTCTTTCACCTGACATTCACAGACGGGAAACACGCGTCTCCAGGAGGAAATAATCCCTGCATGCATGCCATTATTCAAACTCTGTCACACCAACACCAATTCAGCTGCAGTTTTTGTTTTTTTTTAAAAAGGCTGATACATTGTAGCCAGATCAAAAAATGCGTGTTGCATCTACTCCTCCTAACCTCCAAGTCAAATTAATAATGACCTCAGCTGAACATTTATCTCCCACTGGGATATTTCTAATCAAAAAATGTTTCTTAACAGGAATTTGGTTGTATATTTATACGTTGTATTTTACTGCAAGTGGCTCATTGTTGTGGCAAGGAAAATGAACACTTGCATGCAAGTCCCGACAATAAACACTCTGATTTTATTGTAATTTCCCACCCATAATCGTTATATATGATAATAGACCTAGAACAAGATTTACTGCTGCAGAACTCTTGATTTTGAATGTTTCTCTGCAAATATTTTAAATACGACACATCTAAAAACCATGTGTTTGTTTAGACTTGCTCTGAAACAGAAGCACAACAGAGGATAAAAGGCTGGTGTTAAAATAATAAGGGCACACTGTACCCACCTTAAGTGTTCCTTTTCTAGTATTACTGACACAAATAGATTTAGTAATGTAGTTGGTAATGGTGCATCACAACAAGTTTCCCCTCATGTTACTTGCGGAAATAGAGTTGTGCTAGAAACCTACAAATATCTGCAGCCAGTGGAAAAGTAAGCTGGAATCAAAACATATTGTCAGCATTAACCACCGAGTGTTAAGCTTCTATTCAGTTCTCTCCTTTTTTTCCTGTCTGTCTGAAAACCCAACGTGAA
The DNA here is from genome assembly GCF_965226115.1 of Aulonocara stuartgranti. Taxonomy (NCBI): domain Eukaryota; kingdom Metazoa; phylum Chordata; class Actinopteri; order Cichliformes; family Cichlidae; genus Aulonocara; species Aulonocara stuartgranti. The sequence continues at coordinate 30,533,703 of NC_138957.1, forward strand.
CCATTCATCTCCAGCTGCTTTTAAATGCCATCAATAAGCTTGCCCCTCGTTCCTTTTTGAAAATTTTTACACCACAGTTGAAACAGAACTTGAGTAAACAAGGATTCATATGCACACAGAAAACCATTCACTCACTGTGCATCGCTTTGAAACTGATGATGATCACTTGTGGAAATCACAAGGTCCATCTTGTCTAGTAAGCCTCTACCTTATTTACCACTAGGTCTTATGACAAATATGACATTTGACACTTTCACTGGTAGCCCCTTCAGTCATTTGCTGCAAGTTGAGAAAAGTTTATCTCAGGTCCCGCCCACTTTTGCGTTGCCAAATATGTACATTCTGTGATCTCTGGTCACTACAGTGCAGCAAATCACTTCTGGTGTGGACACAGTTTAATTGAATGGAAGATAATTTCACACCTTTTAAACTTTGAAAACAAAATGTAAATACATTGAAGTCCCATACAGAATAAAATGGGCACCATAAATAAGCGTACTTGGTCATTTATAAGCCAAATAATTTAGTCAGCTGAGGGTTACACTATGCAAGAAGTAGTCTGAATTGCCACACTTAAGCAGCAGGTTTCTGTGTTAATATCTTTACACACAAGAAACAAACTGCACTTAGATGAACTCCACACTTTAAAGCAAAGTAGTTCAAGAGAATTAAGTTTACCTTATTAATATGCAGTTTAATGCAGCAGCATCTTCCAAAAAATCTAACCAGGGCATCTGCTCTGTGGGGAGAACTGCTGGTGGAAGAAAGAGGCTTCTATTGTTTTAGAGTATAGCACTCATGTTATGTTTAACATGTCCATAAAAAAACAAACAAACCAAAAAACAAACATGTCCACTTCCCGGTACACTGAGGTTACATCTGTGAGTAAACTGTAAGCTGATTTACATCAACTTTACATAAAATCAATGTAGCTGTTACCAACCTTGTGATACCCTCAAGCCTGAGGTGATCACATGATTGTATCAGAAACGCCTCTGCAGTGTTTCACAGAAGAGATAGTGACTCAACACACATTTCCTACTTTATCAAACTGACAGTCTGACACTGAGCTGTCCGTTTTCTAAAGCTTGTCCAGGTCACAGGTAGAGTGACCTAATCCTAACAAAATAAATATTTGTGTGGATCAGATTAAAAAAAAATGTTTTAAATGTGTGTTACTGGGAATTATGCACTCGTTTATTAACAACATTAGTATTTAACAATGTTTCAAAGGGTAGAAACACGCATGAATGCTGTTGAATAAGTTAACAGACTTATTCAACAGCAAGGCCTATTCTAAGCCAGGAAACACCTGCTACAGTTAAAAGACAGCCTGAAATACTGACATTGTTAACCTACACAAAAGCTTCACAGTTACAGGTGTGGCATCATTCGTGTGAAGGACAAACATCCAGGATTTAATTTAATTGCATTTTTCCCCAACTTGCTTGCTAAGAATAAGCAGTAAGCATAAATGAAAATAGATAACTCTTTCTCAGTTTTACCGATGGATAAACACATTTCAAACATCACAACTTTTACTTGGAAGGCGAACGGTCTCTTGCCCCTGACTTGTGTCCTACATGTTCAACCTCCACTGTACAGGTATGATGCTCTGAATTTTATATATTGCATTGCAAAAGTCAAGCCCTCATATCATTCATCCAGCATTGACATCGGATTTCCATGAGCACGAAACTAGAAGTTAGATCCTCAACTGTATTTTGCATTATAAAACTTCAAACACTGCAAAGGAATTACACTTTATGCATGAAGCAGACCTGAGATAAATCCTGGTGCTGCTCACAGACCATACAAAAAAAACAAAGCAAAACAGGAAAAGAGAACATCTTCCTGGATGCAGCGGTGACAGCAGCCGACAAGGTAATTATACAACGATGTGAAGAAATGTTCTGCTTCATGGAAGCAGGACCTGTTTCCTCTTTTGAATAGAAAAACTCTACAATACACATACACACACAAAAAAATTAAATTCACTGTCAAGCATCCCATAATATTAGCATCAATTCTGATGCTGGTACTCTAATTTCCAAGAGAGAAATATTTTAGTGATTATATAAGTATTAATAACAGCGTATTTCAGCAAAAATGTAATCATAGAGGATTACTGTACACAGCATGTCTTTAGTCCTCCTCCTTCACTTCAAAGACATGTCAGGGCTTGTCAGCTCAGGAGGTACATTCACACAGGGCCTTAATGCAGAAAACTAAGGTTTTCAGGACATCTCCACACCAATTAAAACTATTTTGGCAGGTAACCAGGTGGGTAAGCAACCTGTTATTTAATCTAAGCTATAAGGAGGTGCATTTTTCTTCATTGTTTAATACACAGTGAGGTAAAAATGTCATCTTTAAGAGTTACCAACAACAAGTACCATATTCAGAGCAAAGGACTGAAATTAGACCAATACCGGTATTTTATAACATCAAGGAAATGCCTCAACATTACATGTTTTCCAGTCTTTATACAGACAGATCCATTGAAAAACAAGCCAACGCGTTAGAGATTTAGTTGTGGACTTTGACTCAGGCTACACACTAGCCCGGATAGATTTGAAAACAGCGTTTTCGTCTGAAAAACGCTCGGAGTCCACAGTAGCGTTTTCAGTCATTTTCACAGAGTTGTGCGTCCACATTGAAACGGCAGAAAACGCCTACGTTCCAGTACCGCGCATGCGTGAAGCGCAAGAAGATTCGGCCTGCCTCATTTCTGTCAGCCGTTTATTTACTTTCCGGCTCGTTGAAATGTCGCGGCAAAATGTCGAGGAAAAGCACCGAGTTTTTCAAATGGACTAACAATGAGGTGGAGTTGTTGCTGCAAGTAACACAAAAGTACAAAGTTGCAAAAGCGAGTGAGAATTAAAGAATTTGAAGAAAAGCTATCTGGAGCATGTACAAACTGATATTAATGTTTAAAAGGGCTGTCAAAATTGAGAGCAAATAAAACAACTGCTGTATAATGCCCTCCGCTATCTTTGTTTAATTAGTCACATGAGTGCATCACATGACTAAAATGCGTCATCGTTTTCAAAAGTCTGCGTTTTCACTGTCCACACTGCGACGCAAACGCACCGTCTTCAAATGTATTCGTTTTCCAGAGCGTTTTCAAAACGCTGCGTTTTTCCTTGGGGAAAGCGCCATCCGGTGTGGATGGGAGGCCAAAATGGAGAGAAAACGATGTGTTTTCAAAACGCATTAGTGTGGACGGAGCCTCAGAGCTGAACTTTTCTCATGTGAGATTTATCTCCAGATCTGCCATTTATCTCCTTAAAAATGCCACAAAAGTGAAACCATTTCTTTATCTCTCCAAGTGACCAAGCTTTTAAAGCAGGCTTGAAAAATGCTCAGCTATCTAGTCTTTGAAAAAACAGCAGCCTGAGTGCTTATTTGGACAAGATGGATGGTACGCATTAAGGCCCTACACGGTCCTTTGCTGCACAAATCCAGGAGTTTTCCAGCAAAAAACAAAAAAAGTGTTGGCTTTCTACCTAAAGAAAGATCAGCAGGATTATGATTTCAAAGTTGTTGGTTTTTTGTTTTTTTTTTATTCTTGTTAGTGGTGTTTAATGTTTAATGTAGACTTTAGTAAGGCAACACAGATTCTGTGCCTTACATATACTGGAAGAAATTGTGATTATATTTGCAGTCATCACTGCCCCAAAGGTCCATTTTTAGCCAGAAAAAAGCCCTAATGTGTCTTATATGCTCTCAGAGTATACGCCATTATACCAGGTGGGGCAGCTTTTTACTTTTTATGCTTCAAATCACAGGAACAATCACTGAAATAGAAAATCTAAAACCGGCCTCTTCAGCCTGGCTTGTGATTAAGTATGATTTATAGACATAGCTTACCACTTTTTAAATTGGCTTTGCTGCATCTAGTTTTCAAAATGTAATTAATGTTAAATCCCTTTCAAATATTTATCGGGCGTTACCTTCCTGTGTTCCCTTCTCCTTTTGAAAAGGCATGTATGGTTTAAAATAAATAAAATAAGTTATTGTATTTTATTCTGTTTGGTTTTATAATTTACTCTCTACTTTTTATTTCATTTGTTTTATTATTTTTTTTAGGCTTGTCAGTCATCTGTGAAGCACTACAATTCAACTTTGCATTGACTAAGCTCCATGTCCAAGTTTAATTTTAATCCCCCAAATCACTTCATTCCCTCACGTGTCAACGTTGCTCCGGGTTCACTGTGGTCTGCTGGGAGTGAGGCTGGCTATACAATTAAGCATATCAGAGGTTTAGGTGTTTTTTTTAAATTTTTTATTATTATTTCTGATGAACAAAAATGGATTAAAGTATTTTTACCCAACTTACAAAAAGAACTTGTTTAAAAAAATAAAAATAAATAAATATCACAGTCCTGGTGATATATTCAGGAAAATCCTACTGACAGAAATTCTGCCTCCAGGTATAGCTTGCAGGTTGCTCAAACATGACAAAAAAAACCCACCTGATCAACCATTCAAAAGAGTATCTTTAAATTGCCAAAGGCAACATTTGATAGGACATCAGTCTGTGTTGTTCTGCTGCAGAGAAACTAGGGGTCACATGGCTTTGAACTGGAGATGACCTCCCTTTTGGGCTCTAATATCAAGAGACGCGGCAGTGGCTGCAAATGGATGATAAGGTTTGGATTAACACACACACATAGATCTCTGCTTACACCCGCTACTACAGTGATAAAAGGGCATACTATTATTTCTCCTCAGACTGAGGAAACCCACTCCTTGGGCTCTGCTGTTGGACGTGGATCACTTGCATCCTCCAGGCGTCGGCCACCTGCTGCTAAGCTTCTTTTTTTAACACTACCCCGCAGGTGACCTTGGTGAATATGCAACTTTTCCGCCCTGACCCTCCACCAGTGGATTCAGACTGTTAGCTAATGGCACTCTCAGCTACACCTACAAAAGACCCTTCAATTGAGCCCTCAACTTGGGGTATTACAGTCTAGCTTGGTCACAAAGAACAACGGAGCTGATTTAACAGCTCAGCAGCCACAATGACCACAATAAAAAAATCCAACCCACTTGCAGCTTTTAAACACATATTAGTTAGTTACTTCAAATCTTTAATGTGCTTTAGTTTTGCTCGATTAAAATGATGGCATGTGAAACAGTCTTGACACCAGACGGGGTGAAAAGAGCCATCGGCCGGACAGGGAACTAGTAATGTACAAAACAAGTGGCTAACGTTAGCAGGCTAGTAACCTTGCTAGCCAGTTCGCGGAGAAATAACGACTTTCCTCTGCGCTGTGACACATAACGACGGTGTGTAGTTTTTAGTTTGTAACTTGTAATATGACATATTGATTCAGCACATTCTGATAAGGAGTTAGTAGATAATTACAACTTACTGGCAAGCTTAAGGTTGGAGCATCCTGACGAGCTGCTACCGGAGGCCTGCGAGACCCCGGTCTTTCCTGTGCTGCTCCCCACGGCAGCGGCTGATCCGGCGGACGCAGCAGCGGCTCCTGGAACACCTGGCGGCTCAGCAAACGAGCTGGTCCTGGGCCGCCCGCTGCCGCTCATATCTCTGTGCAGGGGTCAGGGTTGTTGTTTCACCGTTTTTTCAGCTAAACCACTATTACTTATGAACAACCGGCAACGAACAATCACACCAAAGACACACCAAGAAACACCGCTCCCGTTGCCGCCGGCTGTCTGGGCTTATAGCTGTTGCTAGACACCTAGAAACAGACCGCACGCAATGACACCTGGGAGATGGAGTTAGAGCCAACCGCTACTTAGGTTTGCCGCTCTGAATTTTACAAATCAAAACAACTACAAATTTCAACTGGATTAACAGGAGGGATGTAGGCCAGAAAGAGCCGCAGCTACAGTTAAATTTAAATGTAAAACTATAACATTTGTAGAAAAGCAACAAAAAATTCAAGATACATCACAGAATTTAGCTTTTTTTCTCGGAAATAACTCACACCCTTTTACTTTAGTTCATATTACAGCCTGGACTCTTATATTAATTTTTCTCTTTGTAAAAATGTAATAAAAGTAACATAAATATTGGAAATACAAATAAAACTCAATGACCGATCACTGTGAGGTTCAACACTGCTGTGCCGTTTAAATCTTTAACAGCATATCCTTTAAATTAAATGTATTTTTTCCATTTTATTTCATGCCTTTGGTGTTATGTCTTGCTTGGGTAAACAAAAAAAAAGAACTAATGAAGGCCAATGGATTTATTTAGGGTTCAGAAGTGGGCAGCCAGGTGTTATCTCCAGCTTCCCACAGAGCATCTGTTTTACTGTACTGAAAGCTCTTTGACCAGGTCTCCTTAACTTAACCCAGCTTCTCGCCCAATATGACCTGAATCTCAAAGGCTGCTCTAATCCAATAAGCACTTTCAACACTGATATGCTCGATAAAGGCCAGCTGGAGAAGCACACACTGTATGTTCCAGGGATTTTGGGATTTTGCTGCCATTATGATTTTTGCAGAGATTCATCTCCCACCGACACAGATTCACAAATAAGACACACGACATTATAAAAGACTCAAGAAATGCAGGGACATGAAATAAATGCAAGCACATAAGAGGTTGTGTTAGAACTTTAATATTTTCAATATTTAGTCTTTTTTTGTTGTTTAGAAATATTGCACATGGTCAACATGCCTGCTTATGAGATAACACTCACATCGCTCATCCTAAAATTTCCTTCTCCAAAGTAAGGACAGTTTATTTTTAAGCACAATCATACAGTGTACACGCATACGTGTGTGTATGCACATATGTCTGTGTGGGTGTGTGCACGCGTGCATGTGATTGCACATGCATGCAGACAGACACTTTACAGCCCTAACCCCGAAGTAATGTGAATTGATAGTCTTCTTCTTACCTGTGTGTATTTATATATATATATATAGATATATCTACATATCTATATATATAGATATATATATATATTTCACATATATCCTGAATCAACTGGGTTTGATAACAGTCAAGATGGCAGACAAAATAGTCATGGTGACTATAAAAATACTGTCTCTAGAGTAGAATATAGAATGTAGATACAATGAAAAATATACTATTGATAATGTTGCTGTGTGGTGAAAGAACGAGAGGTTGGTCGTGATAACACGCTACCTGCATGTGCCAAAACATACACACAACACCCAAACACAGACCTAAATGCACATATATGGAAATACCGGTATATATATTTGTTTTTCACACATCCAACTGTATACAGAGAAATTATAGAGATACCCATAATAATAATAACTACCCCCACTCTTCACTCGAGAAGCAAAGAGCCAAAAAGTGCTATTTAAAAATTGTCTTTGACTTTTAGTAAGTTATACTTTCTATCGCTTCAACAAGAACAATAATTGCGTGATTCTTTTTTGTTTTCTTTTATACCATATTTATAGACAACAGCTCATCCCTCTCACTGTCTGACTGGGTTTAATATCTATGGCACAGAGCCTTGCCCCGAAAAAAAAAAAAAATAACCCACCCATTTAAAAAAAAAAAGTCCTATTGCACCATTTGATGGGAAAGGATAAAGTGTCGAGAAGAGAGGGACAAGGGGAGGGCTCCGGAGACTGCCCTCCAGTGCTGGTCTAGGATCCGCTTTCCCTGAACTAACCCTAACCAGAACCATCCTGAGCTACATAGCGCTTGACCCGGGACCAGTGCTTAAGGGCACTTTCAGACAACACTTGAGGGTCGGAGGGAGGAGAGCAGTAAAGGGGGGAGAAGGAGAGAGAGAGGGCTGAGGAGGAAAGCAGGGAAGGAGGAAAAGGGTGATTGATAACATAAGGAACAAGTTATTATTTTTTAACTACTAAAACAATCTCTAAAAACAATACTTTCCTGATTTAACTTGTGGCGGCCCCCAGACGGAGAGGGCCGCACAAATTGTGCAAACACCTGATTTCAACGTTTTACAAAACGACAAACGCCCCTGCTCCCCCGCTTCTGTGTCTGGTGAGAAATCGTAGAGGGAGGGGAGGGAGGGGAGAGACGGGGCACACGCTGATTTTTGTCCCCTTATTTGTCCAGAGTTTTGTTGTTGTTGTTGTTATTATTTTTTTTATGCTGGAGAAGAAACACAATAGAGCCACGAGAGAGAAAAACAGGCCACGTTAAAACTGGTTATTTCCACGATAATGAGAGAAAGCAACATCATATCCATGGGGGGAGGGAGGGGGGAGATTCAGAGAAGTTTGGTTCTCGTCATGTTGTCCGTATTCACCGCTATCACGTCTTCCCATCGTTGGAATATGAATCTTGCATCCAGTTTTTCCTTCTCCCGCCCTTTTTCTCCGTGCTCTGTTGGGAGCTGGTCGGTGTCGAGTTTAACGTTGATTCTTCAAAGCCTCACAACCTAAAAGTCTCTTTACATAATCTCTTTATGGTGCCTGTTCGCACAGGTTTTGGGGGTCATGACCCCCGGCAGACATACAGACATATAGATCATCAGCTCCCGCCAGTAATGACTCGAGTCTTTCATAATGGCAATAAACTGAAGGTGCAAAGATTGGTCACACTACATCACGACTCCTGCCTTCTTGTTTTTATTTGTTTGTTTTGTTTTTCTTTTCAGGAGCGAATAAAATTTCATGCTTTCAGTTTCTCTTCTCACTACAATCACTAAAAACTGTGCAGGCCGATGGCTTGGTCAGACCAAGGGGCGGGGTTGGTGGTGGTGTTTGACTGTGTTTGTGTACTCACGCTGTACGGACGCGTGTTTGTGTGTGTGTACTGTGTATGTGTGTGTGCTGTCTGTCTTGCAGCATCGAGGGGCTGTGAAATATCAGTGGAGGTCGTTGGGGTTGTGTTTTTATGTCCTGACCACTGTGCTGAGGAGTGGGAGGACGAGAAAGAGGTCAAGTCAATGGCATCTGAGGGCTGGCTGGCTGGCAACAGCAAACTGCATCTGCACAATAAGTGACAAAGTGCCTTTGTGTGTCGTGGTCCTTGGTAGCAACTCCTGGGGGCTGCCAACCAAGAGTAACAGTCTGATTGTTAAGCGTGTATGCGTGTTTCTGTGGGATCATGTGCATGCTGGAGATTACATATGCACCAGGGCTGGTGTGTGTGTCTGTACGCATGTGTGTGTTTGCCAGAGAGATAGAGTTTGTGTGTCAAACTACAAACTACTGTACAAATGTGCTGAGAGCAGACCCGGGCAAAAGGGTTAACTAAAGACATTCTGGATACTTGGAAAATAAACAGCGAAAACAATACAAGAAGCACTTGACTCATCGTGACTTGCATGTGATTTGACCATATTTGAGGCTTTTTGATTTTTTTTTTTAAAGGTCTGATTAGATGATCCAAGCGCGCCTTGAGTAGTTTGAATTATTTGTGACCACATTCCACATTTCTGCCCAGGTCTGATGGAGATTAGCGCCAGTAGATAGGACCTCACTGGTTAACGCACTCCTCTCTCTCCCTCTTTGTCTTTCCTCCATTCTTCTGCTCCGTCGCCCTCTCCAGCTTACGATCCTTCGCTTTTCGGCTCCTCGGGGCTCCGCCCTTTGTCTCCCTGCTGCTCCACCCCTGCATCCTCCCGGGTTGATTGATTAAAAGAGGAGCTGTGGGAAGAGGCGGGGCTGGCTTCGGCCAACGCTCCGGGCTCGAGGGCTCCTGGCGTGGCCGTCTGCATGATCTTTTGACGGACTTCGCGGATTTTCAGCTGCAGGCACACCTTGTTGGGAAACGTGTCTGAGTAGCGCGCCTGGAAGGCAGCTGTGGCCTGAGCTGGAGAGAGGAGAGTGAGAAGGAAATTATGTTTATGTCATTTGTGCACTTTGAAAGCCCCTCGATTCTCTTCGTCACAGACTGCTGCTTTTCTCACTCATCATTGTATCTTTTATAAAAAAGTGGGAAGGTCTACCTCCGCACCCTTGTTGTGACGTTTAAATAGCATACCAAAGTCCATTCACAGGACATTTTAACATTAGGTAGACCTCTGATAGACACATTAAAATGCTCTGCTGCCTGCGAATGGGACGAGCTAAGAAATAAGAAAATGTATGAAGCTACATTTTCTTATTTCATTACAGCGTTTTAAAGGATTATATTTATTTGGACTGTAATTTATCTGATTATTCTGAAGTCTGGTGTATTTCTTTGTATTAAGTGTCTGTACTGTGTTGTCTGTGTTTTTGTAAACATCTTTCTTGAAAAAATAGCGATGGAAACTCCCACTTAAATAAATAATTAAATAATAATTTGAAAAATGCAAATTCTTCTTTCCTTGCTTCAGTCTGACAGTGATTTTGCTTTTTAAGTTGTTGGTGGAAGCACACAGCTGTGACATATTTTCATCATTACTGCTTTTGTTATTAACAGGTTTGCACTACATAATGATTCTAGCTTTAGTTTGTTGCTTCTCCTGTGACGTCATGTCTTATCTACTGTTAGCTTACCTGAGGGGAAGAAGCCATGGTCATGAAACAGCTGCATGACGAGGGCCCGACGCTGATCCAGTGTTCTGCGCAGAGACGAGTACGAAACCCTGTCCAATTCTCCCGGGGGAACCTCGCCTTCTGGACCTGGTTTCACAGAAAGGTCCATCAGACCAGCGTCAGGCCATCTCGGCATCTCTCGATAGGTTGTAGGTGCCGAACACGTCATACCTGCTCTGTCGAAGGTAAATATGTCTCCCTCACACTTGGCGGCGCTCTTGGGGGTGTTGGGCTCTGAGCTGCAGCTGGACAGGCGACGAGTCTTTCTCCTCGGGGAGCTCGGGTCTTCCCCAGTCAGCTCAAGGTCTGGAGGGAGACGGACGCGTGAGGAATAATGAAAGGCAAGCAAAGGAAAAGAGGAAGAACAGAGACTTTGAATGTGGAGATTTTGTTCCACAGGATATCAGTTGTTCAGATCTAAAGTTTGGAGTCATCTCTGAATTTCTGACTCGTACCCGTGGAGTTGCGTCTCTTCTTGCGGTAGCTGGTCAGGATTGCTCTCGGTGAGGTGGCCAGACTCTGCAGAGTGGGCGAGGGAAGGACCTCCTCTGGGTTAAACTCTGGCAGCTCAGCAAAGCGTTCCTCAAAGTACGTCTCCGAGAGGAGCCTGCACACACAAACACAGTCCAGTTGTGCGGTGGTTCAAGTATCAAGGGACGACTTCTGAATGTATTCGCATTCCTTAAGGCCGAGTTCTGCCGTGACTTTCTCGCCTCTGCGGCTTCCATGCTACTTTCCTACCATCTAAATAAAGAACATCAAGAGTAAGCACTCTGCCCACTCACATTCAGTAAACAGAGTTTCCACCATAATCTTAGAAAGTTGGAGGTTTGGCCGTGCACTAAAAACAGACCTGGATGCCACTACGCTTTAAAACAAGTGCTCATTAATAAAGTCAACAAATGGAGTCCTGTCCAGGGTGCTGCTAGTTTCCCTTCAAGCTGCCAAAATTACATAAGATTCATTCCTGTTGTATGCGCTCTCTCAGCTTGAAAATATGTAAACTGTTAAAATGAAAGGAAGTCTTTTTATTTTTTTTATTTTTACCAAGACCAGAAAGCCAGAAAGAGCTGGCAGACTTGGCTTATTTTTCTCTGATTTGGCAACGATTCTATGAAACTTCAGTCTGACCACGGCGAGACCAGATCTGGACTTTAATAAAAGCTTTTCTTGCAGCCAGAGATGGAATCTGACTTCATTAAAATGCATACTTACCTGTTTCACATCAGTTTATACAGTCCGACTCTGAGGTTGCTTAAACCAACAAACCCACACAGTTGTAGAAAATATAAGAAGCAACGTTAGAATCTCAGGAGTCCTCTGACATAAAGGTTTATCAGCCCACTTACTTGTCATGAGAGTCAGGCGTCTTTTTGAGTGGCGGGGGCCGAAACTTGGTCTTCTTTGAGGAAGAGGGAGGATCTCTTTCTACAGGTGGAGGAGGAGGGGGGTCCAAACCTGAGGGTAGTGGTGGAGGTGGGGAACGAGGTCCAGCCTGGGAAAAGAATGAGAGGTTTTCATCTGTTAAAGGTTGCACTGTTTGTGTGGTTGTTTCTGAGGACATGAGGAGCTTTTTAAACTCTCCTGTGAACGCAGAATGATTTTGACCAATAATTGTAATAATTGTAATAACTTAAGGTTTAAAGTTCAAAGAACTTTAAACGTAACTCGAATAAAAAAATAAAAAGGTTTGATGTGTGGATGCCTTGTGTGGGCAAGCAGAGGTCTCTGTTGGCTCACACCTCCACTGCAGGATGTCTGTGGTGGAGGACGGGGGGCAGGATGACAGAGGAGAGCTGCTGGAATTAGACTGCATGACGGACACTTGATGCAATTCAGAGACAAAAGCAGCTGCAACAGTTTTGATTCTCTCTCAGGCTCAAATGTCGAAACATTTTACTTCCTCTAAGTGAATGACTTACAGACACTCCCAATGCACACTGAAGGGCGAGCCAAAATCTTAAGGCGCATCTGTCTATATGTTGTTTGAAATATCACCAGTCCTCCTTTTAATTTTATAGTGGTAGATGAAGGCAGCATCTGGAGCTGGCATGACCTTTCAGGACGGGAAACTCGGTTCGTGGGAGAAAAGTGAAATGTAAAAAATGATCACTTTATCTCGACTACCATGATTTGATCTGTGGTTGTTCAAAAATCTCTTAATTGTATTTCAAAATTGTGATTTGTTGTGAAAACCTCCAAAATCACTTCACACAAGTTCTGAAAAAGAATCTGTATCGTTCACAGATATTTTTTGATTTGATTCTGATTCACTCGGAGAAACATATGGTAAACAGATAAAAACTTCAGATATAAAAAGTATTATTATAGTATGAGTGAAGGCCCCATGCGGCTTTGTTCACCTCTTTGCTGCTGTTGCCCGTGCTGAGCTCCTCTCTCTCCGTCTCTCTGCCTCGCTTCTTTTCACAGCTCTCTCGCTCGTCGTCCATCTCACTTTGTCTCTCTCTCTCATATCCATCCCTCAAATTTTCTTCTTTGATGCGCAAAGTGGTGTCCTCCTCTTTTTTCACTAAAACACAAAATAGATCATTTTTACCAAATTACTTATCCAGTTAAAAAACTTGCACATTGCTGTAATTTTCCTTTAGAAGTGGACGTCTGATGAAGCCCACACTACACTATAAGATAAGTACAAATAAATCCACCAGTGTTCTAAATCAGTGGACCGTTACCTGCGATGATGCTGCTTGTACAGGTGCCCATCGAGGAGCTGGTGACACAGCTCGACAACCCCTGAGCGTCACTCTGAGCATCCAGCTGGCTCTCGTGCTTCACCTCCACCTCTGTTCCCATGCCAGGGTGAGGGGTCGCCACCGCTGAACCCTGCAGCCCTACAGCGAGCGGAGAGGGAGGGTTCGCCACGTCCTGAGCTGGAGCCGCCCCTGCAGGCGGCACAGGCGTCACTGAGACCACACCAGTGGGCAGAGCAACGGGTGGTGCAGGGTAGATGGCAGTTAGTACCTGAAGAAGGAAACAGGAAACCAGGCATGTCAGCGGGTGAAATAGACTGAAGTGAACAACAACAGTGTTTGAAAAGACACTCCACCCGATGCTGCCAAAAACAGGTCTGACCCCTCCCTGCACCGGGTCCTTGCTGGTGTCCCGTGAACTCCTGGACAATGGCAACGATACTTTTGGGATCTGTATGTCCAGCTTGTTTTGATGCTTGATGGGGAAGATTTTGTGGACTGTGCCAGAACACGAGGTTTCCCAGAAGACCATCACATTGTAACCAGATGATCTAATTCACTTCACCTGTCAGTGGGCTTAGTGTTGAGGCTGATTACTGTGTGTTTGTTTTGTTTTGTGCTCGGATGACGTTTAACTATTTCATATTCCACTGGCGAGTGAGGAAAACTAGTCTGTAGTGTGTGTTTTAAAAAGAAAAACCAAAAGATAGCAGTGACTTTGACGGCAACACAAAGTGCTATAAGTAAGCTACAGCCTCGAGTTACAGAAGTACTTTTTTTTATTAGCATTTTAATAAAATAAATTAGTAATTACTTAAGTTGGGTTAATATAGTTATTTTTACTTTATTTCTGTGTTGCTTGACAGATGGCAGCAGGTTGGACAGTTTCTTTTTTTGGTTCACTGATCCCAGTGATTTTGTGATGTTTTGGGTGGGTTTATTCACCCGCTGAGCCTTTTGATCTTTGGAAATCCACATCTCATACTGGTTTGTGATGTTTCCAGTTAGAATAAGGCCTCTCTTTCTCTAAAATTAACAGCCACGTCCAAATATGGGATTAATGATTGTGGTGACTTAAGACTTTGCCGAGAGAGATGGTGGGAATTCATCCAAAACAGGGGCTACAAAGCCTACAGTGTGCATCTTGTTCTCTGTGCACCACACTGAGTAATTATTGATTTTCCTCTCTAATATGAATTCTAATGCATTCAATGATGGCGACATGTTTGAGAATGCAGTCATGGATGTAGAGTACAAACAGGAGGGCGTTACCACCCTGAACTCCTTCAGCAGGTGAGACAGTCACTTTGAACTGTCTGGGGTCTGTTTTAGAAGAAGTCTGGTACTTAAACATGTACATGAAGACTGATTTTGTAATTGTTTTCACATCTTTATCATTACTTTCTCTCTCACACCTCTACACTGTAGTGATATTTGATACTGTGCAAATCTCTTTTTACCTGACGACCGGTGGTGCCCGCTGTCTGTCCCGGAGAGCTCTGTGATTGACAGCTTAGAGGCTGAGCTGGGGCGAGTAGCGGAGGCTGACCAACGACTGGCTGAACCAGGGTTTGTGGAGCTGGGGCGATGGCGGTGAAGCCCAGGGTTGCCAGAGAAGACTGGAGATATGCAGGACCAGGGGGTTGTGGACCCTGCTGGTGCGTTGCCGTGGTGACACCTGGACCTGACTGAACATACGTGATCCTGGACGAGAAAAAAGCCATATCAGTAGTGACCAGAAAAAATATATAAAATAATAATAAAATGATTAGTGTACGTAAAAGACGGTCGTAGCCACCGCCATCATGGTCCTAATTTGTCGGTTTTGTGTTTTCTAGTTCCTTCTGCGTTATCTGACTTTGACTTCATGTTTGCCAGTGAGTAATCGGCCTATTTTACTCTGAAAGTTAGGTTAGTCGTGTGTTTTAATGCAATCTAGTCATGTGTTTTAATGCAATCTAACTTCCTGCCTTTGTTACTTTTCCCTCCTTTCCTGATTGTCTGACTTGCCTTTCTTAACTGCTTTCACCTTTGCTTTGCTACCCAGTCAGCCCTCTGTGTATATTTAACGTGTCTGTTTTTTGTCAGACTGTGTTCATGCCCTCTTATCCTGCCTTTCCCATGCTGTTTTCTAGCCCTGTTATTGTTTTACAAGACAAGCGAGTGGAGAGCTAAGTAACTGAATAGACAGTTGCATCCATGAACTGTATGGTTGCAATGCACAGACACATATCTGCTAACAGACTAACAGCATACTAGAATTTAACTCACCAAAGCTAACTCACACAGTCTGTTAGTATAATTAATTGCACAGCAAACCATGTGATGTGTTGCATAAATGCACTAAAATTCTCCAGAAGGCTCTAAAATTGGATCAGTTAGCTGCTTGCTGTCTCATTAGTTGTATCGTTAGTTGTGTAGTTACATAACTTAAGACGCTAACAGTACTTAAAACGTAAGTCAAAATTCATCCCCTGTACAGTCTGTATGAAGAAAATATTTATTTGCAGCTGGATCAGATAACTATTGGGTTTGTTTTAATAAATATGGTTTAAATGTTGGGTGTAAATTTGTTTACTGTCTATAAAATACTCAGTCATGATTCCAGCTTTAAAGAAACTTTCAGAAACTTCTCCGTATGTAGCAGTTCTCTTTTGCAAAGTGTAAGGCTTTTTATAGTTGGTGTCATAGTTCACATGGCTGTAAGGGATAATGGAGAATTAAATCGTGCTCAAAGTGTTGACTTTCTTTATCTGCATTTGCAGCACATTAAGCGATGGCATGACCCAGCTAAAATCAATATCTGACAGCATCTTTTAAAGTTGTTGAACTCCAGTGTCTCTGAGTCCTTTCTGACCAGCTCACTCATTAGTCCAGTAAAGTTTAGTCAGGGCACGTTTTGCTTGTCTTTCAGGTGTTAGGCCTGTGTTACTGACCTGGTGGGTGGAGAGGTCAGGAGAACGGTCTGTGGGGGCGCAGCACCGGGAGTCATCACCGTTGCCATGGAAACAGGATAGGGGCTCCCAGGATGTACTGTTGCTGCACCGCTAGGGTGGACGTTGGTCTGCACAACAGGCATGGAAGCGATCTGGATGATCTGGAGTGGGGGAATCAGAAAAACACCATTAATTCCTCACCAGGTTTCAGTTTTTTAGAGAACAGGTTTCATATTTTATCATCTCTCTGTCATGTATCCAGTATTTAAAAGCTATAAACATACAATGTATTTTCATGGTTGTGAGAAATCAAAAGAATTAAAGCCGGGTTTCTGAGCCTATAACAACATCTCAAGCAGACCTTTGAGCTCGAAAAACAAAGAAAGCAATGGCGTACATGTAATTCGCCCTCAGTTCAGGTCACGGTGTGAAAGCAAATTACTAAACTTTTCTGTTCTTGTGAGAAAGTTTAATTCCTTCCTAAGAATTAGAAACAAAGCCACAAATGTGACAGCCCCTCTCACTAATGTTAACGACCATCATCTAATTAAAAAGCTTACAGAGATCTGTCAAAAGACTTGATATCTTTATATGGTCATCACAGAGATAAAATAGCTTCTTTCAGACGGTGCATGAACTGACTCAGTATAAGATAAGAGTTGTCTTGTAAATAAAGTCCAAGAAAGAAACATGGAGATGGAAATCAGCATAATAGGTCCCCTGATTAACGATACAAATCGGGTGTCTTTGAGCACTGAAAGAGATATTATAAAAAGGAGACATGGCATTCAAATTATTCTGATTTGAAAAATACCCTAAGTCTGCAACACAAAGAGGGCTGAAGTAAGAGGTAGAAGTTTCACTTTCAGAGGAAAGAAAGCTTTTTAAAACCTCATTTTGTAGCAAATTTAGCACTCTGACATCAGATTTGACTGATGATTCTACACGTGGAGTTTTTATGATCTTTTAATTTAAATAACGCTCAACACAACTTCACAAATAAGAGTAAAAGGCTGCTTGTAATGTGTGAATCTAATTTTCTTACTCAAAAAGAAAATTTTGCTCCAAATCAGATGAGTAAAACACGCGTGGACGTCCTCGTGTCATCTGCTTTGTTGTCGCCTCACTCGGGTTTTAACGTCGCTGCTGCTCCGAGCCACCGGGCTGGCAGGTATTTATCTCTGACACCGTGTTCTTACCTTGTTTCCTGTCGCAGGGCCGTTCTGCACGGGAAGAGGCGGAGCCACCAGGGAAGGATGAGGAGGAGTAGACCCGGTTCTCACTGTTGCCATGGGAACCAACATCTTGCTCTGCAAGACTGGCGACTGGGTTTGGACTGATTAGTGAGAAGCAGGGAGAGAGAGAGAGAGAATTAAATCACTCAGCGTGAGGAACAGATGAATCGAGTCAAAAGAGGGGAGGTGAAGACATCAGAGGAGCGGCGGTGGGTGGAGACACGCTGAGACGGAGGGAACATTTCAGCTACAGATGCTAGTGAAATTCCTTGCTGATAACAAGGTGGAATGACGTCCTGTTGCTTCTTATGAACAGAGAGTGATTAGGACGTGGGCGGGCGGCGGGCACTCATAACTCATGTCAATCATGTATCTCCCGTTTATGTAAGCCAATCAAATCTACTGTAGTGAAGGGAAGAGCAGCAGAAAGAAAAATCAAAGAAAGACATTTTTACTTTTTTTTGCCATTTTTTTTCTCTCTCAGCCAATCGTTGCTCTCTGTCTCACCTCTAGTCCCGGGGCTGACTCTGATTCCCGCCCCCGAGTGCACGCCATTGGCCAGGGCGGCATTTGCGGGCAGGGAGAGGATTTGCTGGTGAGTGAGTTGAGGGGAGGAGGGGCTCTCGGTGGGCAGGATGTACTGCGCCTGTCCCGGGGTCGTGGGGCAGGCGGGAGGTGTGAGAGAAGAGGTGGTGGCAGCAGTGGGGTGGAGCTGGAGGACAGGTAGGGGGCTTTGGATGTGTAGGGAGAGGAGCTCCACTGCTTGAGCGGGTCCCAGACCTAGGCTAGTGAGCAGGCTGCTGCCTCCTACAGGGGTTACACTGACTGGACCAGGGGAGGAGGACGACAGGTACCCACCCCCTGCTGTGATCGGCAGCTGCTGAGCACCTCCACCCCCAATCAGGAGAGTGGCCTTCTTGTCCTGTGGCAGGGTGCTGAGGGTGATGGCTCCTTCCACCGGCTTGCTGGCGATGGGGATGGGCGTGCTGGCGATGGGGCGCACAACGTTAGTCACCATCGTGGGGGCCATGCGGACGCCGACCGGGGTCAAACTCTGCTGGGCCAGCGGTGGAGGAGGCTGGGCGATGAAGAGAGAGGAGACACCCTGCCCACCTCCTCCATTTCCTTCTCCTCCACCCGCTGCCGCTTGCTCTGTCTTTAGGGCTCCCTCGCTCTCATCCTCTCCTCCATCTGCGCCTCTCTTTCTCTTCTTCTCTGACCCGTCTTCAGGACCTCCTCCGTTACCGCCACCGTTCCCTTTAGCCGAGGAGGAGTCGGAGTGAATGATGGAGGGAGAGGAGGAGGGGAGAGAGGAGCGAGCCACAGGCTGGAAGCCATGCTGGAGGGAAGAGAGAAGCACAGAGATCAAAGGGGGAAAGTTAATATGTGAAGTTCTTCTCAACTTACAGTAACTTTGAAAAGTCTGTGGGTTTTTAATGCTCGATGGGAATAAAGAAATGCAGAAAAAGCCTTAAAATAAAGCACCAACAATATGATGCTAATTTAACGCTGATGACTCAGAATCACTTTCGATCAAACAGAAAGAGCTTTGTGCTAAATTTCAAACTTTACAGACTCCAAGAACAAGTCAAATAAGACAAACACATGTTGAATGAACATCTCTTTAAACCCTGCACGTACCTGTCCATCTGGTTCATCCTCATCGCTGTCTGTCACCCTCTCTTTACACTTGAGGTCGATGGAGCCTTCAGGACATGAATCTTCTGAGGGTGAAATATCACACAACCCCTTTTATTATTAGAATAATTATTCTTTATTCACCTACAAAACATTTTAGCCTTATCAATTTCATTGATCTCTTTCTTATTTACTCTCTTCAAAAAATATCGGCACAAGTGCACAAAACGCACACAGCACACTTCAAACCTTTCATGGGTTTAGATTTTGTTTGGATGTTTGCGAGTGGTGGACACATTGAGAAGTCTCATGTGTGAGAGCATCCAGCGCTTTAAGGCTTTTTCATGAATTTTTGGCTGAAATGTCTTTATTACAGTTCATAACAGTTAAAAATAGAACAGAGGCTCTGAGGATTTCTGATTTCTTTATTCCTGTTTTATTTCACATACACCTGCTGAATCCACACACGCAGGCACGATTCACTACTCTGCCCTCCTTTGGGTCTTTTGTTAATTGTGCTTATGTCCCGTATTCACCTCAGTGATGAATGAATTCTTTCTATTCTAAGTCAGGTCTTTTTTCCTTTTCCTTTCCTTTATGTTCCCTGTTTCGATTTAACTGATACTCTTTCTTCTATTTCAAAGTGTGTCATATTTCCTTGTCTTTGTCTCCTGTTTTGTCCATGTGTCAATCTCCTTCTTTCTTCTTATTTCCTGTTTTATTTTGGTGATGACGTTCTCTTTGCCTATTGTTCCTTTGTGATTGCTGCCCCGCCCTCATTAGTTTCATCTGTATTCAGTTGTGTACACTCAGTCCTGTGTATATACCCACTGTATTCTTGTCTCTCCACTCTCAGCTTTCAGTTTTTCTCAGTATTATCCACACACTGTAAAAAAGATGGCGGTAACGTCACTTCAGAAGTGAAGCTTCAACCCTGCATTCTTTCTAATGACCAGCAGGGGGTGATGCCTCTGGTTCCAGTTATATAGACGTCCATGTGAAAACGGCCTTTGCTGTAAAGCCTTTCATTCCCACACTCGTCACACCAAAACGGTGGGATTTCACCAACCAGTGGGTGACATCATGGTGGCTACATCCATTTTTTAATGCTATTTATGGTTTTTCCTTCTATGTGTCTGCTTTAGATTTCTGCTTTTATTGTGAAATACTGGACCTAACTGGACTCTTCTAAGTATTTATCAGCCATTTAAACCTTGCCTTTTGTTTATTAATCTTGCCTCAGTTTCCTGCATTTGCATGCTCTCTCCTGCAGATCCTTAATACCATGTGTTTGTGTGCGTGACAGGGATATTTACTTGTGTCACAAAAGATCTAGTAGCTGTGTGAGCTCACAGAGGAAGATTAATGATGAAGAAAGAGACCTGCCCTGTCAGAGGCATTGTTATACTTATGAGTCACGTCATTATTATTATTTTTTTAACAACAAAAGTCTTCAGCTTCCTACTGGGCGTAGTGAAACAATAGTAGTGAACAAATTTCCCACGTGTGGGACTAATAAAGGTTATCTTATCTTATCTTATCTTATCTTATCTTATCTTAACACACATGTTTATAATAGTGAAAAGGAAGTATCCTGTAGGTTGACTGGAAAATCTACACCTATGACTATGAATTGATTTCTTCTGTAGAGCAAATGAGACAAAGGTTGTTAAGGCTGCCTGCAGACTTTCACAGCTACACTGGGAATTATGTGCTGTTGTGGTCGTGATATTTTAAGACTAGCAATTAGCAGCTGAAGTGTTATGGCTGCATGACAGAGACACTTTTTTTTTTCAAGCATTAGGTATTTGCTGACAGAGTCACACTGAGTAAGAAAACAGAAGTTTACTGGCCATCATGGGAACTGAAACTATTACTCTCTGGTTATGAAACTGTAACCTCACTAAAATCACTCTGCAGATAATCTCACTCACCCATGACATCATCGTCTCCCTCTTCCTCACAGATGACCATGCGTTCCTCATCGCTAGTCACGTCCTCGCTGGCCCCACCCTGGTACAGCGACTGAGGCGGTGGACGGCCGCGAAACAAACTTGTGCCGTCCTCCTGAAAGTGTAGAAAGAAAGACGGCACATGAAGTGATTTCTCTAAAATATATCACCGACACTGAATGACACCAGCCAACATTTATGTCCAAAATATGGGAGATTTATTTTTTTTAGGACGACAAGAGTATTTTATAGTGATTGTGACACAGAGTGCCACTAAAGTTACTGAATGTTTAAATAAAGTTTGCCCTGAAAAATGTAAAATAAATCATTTTTAAGCTACGTCCTGCAGTATAACCAGTGATCTGGAACTACTCTGTGTTTTTGGTCCCTGCACATTCTTCTCATGACACAGAGATATCACTATTTGTCCTAATTTGGTTGCAACTAGTTGTGTAATTTAATATGAGTGGGGAGGGGTATCTTTGGTGGTTTTACAATATTTCATGTATGAGTAATTGATTTGTAAACCTCAAGTTGTGGCTGTTCAATTCAGTTTTATTTCTATAGCATTAATTCACAATAGCTGCCTTAAGGTGCTTTATACTGTAAGATAAATAAGCGGCACTCGATGACAGTAGGATGGAAGAAGTCCCTTCTGACAGGAAGAGACCTGCAACATAATCAGGGTCAGGGAAGGGCAGCCATCTCCTGGGATGGTCGGGGGAGAGAAAAGTAAAAAAGGGAAAGCATAGAAGACAAATAAATACCACAGACTATGGGAGAGAGAAGACAAACATTACTGAGATGCAGTGAAAAGTGTGTAAAAAGGTCAGGGGGGAACAAAATGCTCAGTGCATCACGGGAAGTCCCCCAGCAGCTTGAGGCTATAGCATCGTACCTAAGGGATGGTTCAGGAATGTGTGATCCAGCCCTAACTATATGCTTTATCAAAAAGGAAAGTTTGAAGCTGAATCTTAAAAGTAGAGCCGGTGTCTCTCTCCTGAATCCAAACCGCGAGCTGAGAGGCCTGATAGCTGAAGGCTCTGCCTACCATTCTACTTTTAGAAACTCGAGGAACCGCAATTAAGCCAGCAGTCTGAGAACAAAGTGCTCGGTTGGGATAATATCATACTATGAGGCTTCTCAATCTACAGCAAGACCTGATCATTTAGGACTTTGTATGTGAGAAAAAGGATTTTAAGTCAGTTCTGGATTCAACAGGGAGCTAAAGAAGAGAAGTCAGTACGGGAGAAATATGATCTCTCTTTCCAGTACTCTCGCTGCGGCAACTGAGCCTCGCTCAAGCTTTTCAAGGAGCTTTTAGAACAACCTAATGATAGTAAGAAATTACAACAGTCCAGTCTCAAAGTAACAAATGCAAGAGCTCATTTTTCACATCCGTCTGAGATAGGATGTTTCTAATTTTAGAGATTTTGCACAGATGAAAGAAAGCAGACCTAGACATTAGTTTAATGTGTGCACATATCCTGGTCTAGGTTCGTCTTTCCAACTTCACTGAAGTCAGCAACTCGCACACATTGCTCGAGGCATTATTATTTATTTTGCTGTGTTTTAAAGTCACCTTTCTGATGCATGTTGCTGTGAAACAGACACCTCTTAATGCATGTTGTGGGTTACAGATGGATTAAAATCTCATTAAAATTACATGTGGTGTGTGAATTCTGTATGTAGACAGCATTTCACAAACAATCTGGCAGACGAGGTAACCTTGGTAACAGATGCATGTGTTCCAGTTATTTACAATAAAGTCTGAGACTCACACAAATTCCCAGGAGTTTCCCCGAGAGATGGAGGAAAACAGGATTGTCTTAAAATATGGGAGAAACCCGTGAAAAAAGTGTTAGTGTTGGAAGATGTGCTGTTTATAAACTCTAAAGAAATCAGACAGAAGTAATGCAGCTATTATTAAAGCATGCATACATTCTTTACGCCCGTGGCATCAGATGAACGCCTTCAGACAAAAGCGCTCGCATGTAGGCCTACTCCTCTGTGATTAGGAGCGAAGCAGCAAACACCAGTCTCATACCTTCAAAGGCACACAAAAAGTAGAAGGCGAAACCTTTGAAGTTGGAGGCTGCTCTCCCCCAGAGCTTCCACTGGGTTTTCAGCAGCAACAACTCGAGCCCTCACACAAAGCATCGAGCGAGTCCATTTGAACTGCTTTTGAACAGCATTCGGCCAAAACGCTCTGCGGTCTGAGGGACACACGTCTGCGGTGTGCGTGCAGAGGCACACACAAACACTGCAACCGCTGAGTTCATGTGGGTTTCTTTAAGTTACTTCACTCTGTTGCTTCTTCATTTCACTCTGGGATGCATTTTTCTCTAAGAAACTTGTTAAATACACTCAACTTGACACATTAAATAGATTTACGTGGGTGTTTTTCTGAGAAATTACACTGTTTGGTAAGTAACCAGTTGGTGGTATCCAGTGATCTGAAACAGCTTTCTTCACAGTCTTAAATCTCCTGAGTCTGTTTGCTGCCTGGCAGCTACAGATTAACAACCTCGCACCTTCTCCAGGTCTCTCTCCCACTCCCTCTGCTCCAGGGTGTGCACTGCACTCTGGGAAAAGGCTCGGGGACGGTGAGACGGCCCCCCAAACATCCCTCCTCGACGCTCCGATGCCCCCGGCCATCCCGAGCCTCCCCCCTTCCCTTCCAGCACCTGGGACTCTGAGTGGGCATCTGGGGAAGAGAGAAGAGCAGACTCAGAACAAAGATCAAATATCACATTGAATCATCAAGGAGCGGATCAATACAGCTTCAAATCAATACGTTTATACTCAGAAACGCTCCTTTATATTCTGACAGTCGAGGGGTTTAGTTATTGTTGTCCATACTGAACAAAAGCCTGACACTTGATACAAATGTGTGTAACGCTTTGTGCATTTTATAATAAAATACAAGCAAATCCCTTTATTACTGAAGACGAGGCTCCTCCATTATAGCAAATAATCTTAATCACAATGACTTTGTGATAATTTAATACTGATATTCAGCCTTCCCCTGGCTCATCTAGAGAAACATTGTGAGTTTTATTTCCTCTAGATGGAGCTTTTTAAACAACAGCTCTCTTTGACTCGTCTTTCCTGAAAACAGAGTGAGTTTGAGCTTTTAGGGAGGGGTAAAAGAGCACAGGTGTAACCTAAAGTGGTGTGTTTATGTCACACCAAGACAAAAAAGGTGAGAGTAAGAGTGCTGATGGCCCCTGATCTGAACTTGCCAGCTGACTGGGGTCATTCTATAATCTGCTCATGCTGCTTTGCATTTTGATGTGGTGATTTTTTTTTTTGTGGGTATGAAAATGTAAAATCACCTGAGTAAGAAATGGATTTTGACTTGCTTGGAAAAATTGTTAAATTTCGTAATATTACTATATTACAGCTAGCAAACTCGATACGTTTTATACATATAAATTATGTGAAGATCTAAAAAAAACAATGCTTCATAGCAACAGTTGGTATTAAAATTCACTGCAGAACTTATGAAGGTTCGAAGCGATTCACAGATGGTTTTTTTCCCTTTAGCTTAAAAATGCAGATTAGAGGTGATCATCACACACCTATGCTCTCTGACATGCTCCTCTCCCGTGGCTCCTTTGGGGTACCCCGGCCCTCTGACAAAGACTTTCTGCGGTCCTTGTTACACCACTTCCAGTCTGGGTGGGCTCTGAAGTGGGCCTCTTTCACCTGAATGAGGAGAAAGATGAGGAGGAGGAGGAGGAGGAGAAAAGGTCTTCAACTTTCTGTTGATGCAGTTTCAGTTTCTGAATACCAGCTGTGCAGATTTCACAGCTCGTGAAATTTCCCCCAGTTTTTTTTTATCTGATAATTACAGAGAAGCCACTTGAAACTGGATGTTTACAGCGGCTAATGTGTTAGACTTGTTAGCAGTAAACTCAATTCAAAACATTTAACCAATTCATTACAAGAAAAAGCACAGAAGTAATAAAATAGGAGGAAAGAAGAAGAATTTGAGGGTGTTTGTTTACCTGAAAGGCCAGATCATGGTACTGCTGCTTTTCATTGGGCCCTAAAGCGTACCACCACTCGCCCAGGATCTTGCTGACTGTGCGGTTGTCCTGGTTGGGATGTCGCTGGTGCACCAGGGCCCGGTGGCGTTTACTGAAGATCATGAAGGCATTCATGGGACGGCGGATGTGGTCCTTTTCCCTCTGGTTAAAGTTTGGCAGAGGACACGAGTGTTTATTGTAGTGACATTTAACAAGCAATCACCATCTGGTGTTCCACTTCTATTTTTTACATCTTGTCTGCTGGTTGACTGGGTGCACTCCGGACTGACCTTTCTGTCTCCGTCCTTAGGCAGTGCACTGAGGGACTGTGTGCGTCTCTTAATGGTTCCAGTGGAAGGCGATGGATCGTTGGCCAAACCCGGGGAAAACCTGCATCCACACAAAAAGAAAAGTGAAACTGAGACTCTGACTGAGACGGGAATTCAAGGGAGATTCCTCAGTCTGAGGCTTTATCCTCTGTCCAGACGTTTTACCACAGTTTCCCAAAAAATAATATCCATCCACGAATGACTGCATTGACAGGAAGCAGAGTGACACAGAAAATATTACAGGAGAAGAACTCAAAAGAAAGACCAGAGATTCCTTTGTGAGGACCACCTTCGACATTCCCATTTTTCCCTACAATAACTTTAGATAGAAGATGATCCTGGTATCATAAATGTAAAAGGGAGACCTTTCATGAACAGCCCCCTACCCCACAGGAACATTTAAAATGCAGTTCAGTTTTGCTATTTAAATTTCAACATAGCTTATGATACTGATCCTCAAAGTTGGCAAAAGTCATTCTAACAAAATGTGATTTTGGCTAGAAATTGTGACACTTGAAATATATTCGTCATTACAAAGCGAATATAGCAACACATTAGAGTCCTACTGGGATGAGTATCCATCATCAAGTGATGACACAAAAATGTAAAATGAATACAGACGTGAGAAGACTTACATCGCCAGGCATATGTGAGCCTGGCTTTAATGTTTATTTTCTGAGAGCGATAAGCCCCAGTCAGGGAGCGAATCTGTCTCCAGTCTAACTATAAAACAATCCCAGAGTATGGAAACTAAAACTAGGTCAGCACTGATATCACAAGTCTGTGTTTTAGGGTTTTCTGGAGTAACATTTACACCTTTTAAATATAAAAGCATACTAGTGTGGCTACATACTCCAAGTCAGGAAAGCAATGCAGCAGAAGGGTCTCTGATGCAGTAGTGCCTGCTTATTCAGATATCTCACTCCTCCACCTCATATGTTTTAAATTTGTTTCACAAATTTGCTGCAGGAAGGGAAGGTTCAGCTCACTGTGGCGTTTCATATGAAGTAACCACTTAACCAGTATGAAATGTCGTGCTGCAGAAACCACAAAAAATGTTTCCTTTTTAGTGGTTACCTGCAGTTTTCTATGCAATCATGAAATAATGGAGCAGTTCTTTCCATCTGTGTTGCTTTTTCCACTTCGTGTATCTTTCATCTGCTGTAAATTTAGTTGGCACGACGTTTCTCACCTCTTCGAGACTCGGTGGTAATTTCTAATTATCAAAACAAGGCTGGGTTTTTAAAAAAATCCCCTTTGCTACTCACAAAAAAACCAAACAAAAGATATAAATTAATGAATAAATAACTAAGTCATAGAAATAAAGGTTTGTGGTGGAATGTGGTGGATGAGTCGTCTCAGACTGATGAAACAAACGGCTTCAAAGTCTTGTGGTTCAGCAGCAAACACTTTTGTATCCCTTGCCACAGGGCAGCAGGGTGATCAGACTGTGGCTGATATTGTCTTTTAGTAGCGTTTCAGCTCTGTGCAGACACCTCAAAGCGACCGTCGCTATCATTAAGCCTGCTAACTACTGAGAATGTATTCAGTGAGTTCCACTGAAACGGCTTTTTCTGCTACGAAACTGCATTTCCCCCCCGAGACACTGAACTGGTTCTGGGAAAAGGGAACCAAACATACATAAACATACATTACTTTGACCTGCTGCTGTAAACAGCAGTTAAAATAAATGGTAAATGCAGTGATGTGCTTTACTTTTTTTAATATTATTTCAACATTACTGTTGTTTATATTAGGCTGCTTTGAGTCTCTAACATGCTGGGCTAAAACATGATTTTGGCTTTAGATTTGGTTACAGTTTTTAACAGTCACACATGGCAGATATGGGACCAAATCACTACCCACCTCTATGTACTCTGAGGGCCTGAAACTCAGAACATTTTCATAATATGAAGTTCAAATTTTGTAATTATTATATAACTCACATTAACTAAAATTATAAATAAATTAGCTGATTATGAGGGTATCAGGTGGGATCAGGTTTGTTTAACCTTACATGGAATAATCATCCATGAGTATAAGGTGATCGTGATTGCAGAAAACAGAGATTGTTGTTGTGAATACAATACTGGAAGTATTAACTATCACCAAAGGAAGAAACATCCAAAAATAAACTCTTTCACAAGCTAAAAAAATGGTTTGAATGCATTTTTTTTAAATTCCAAGTATTGCTGAATCAAAGTGTTTGCTTGCTGTTTTGAGCAGTGGTGTCAGAGGAAAACAAGCATCAGATAATAAAAAGAAAAAAGAAATCTGACAGAATGCACAAAAGCTTAACTAATCTGTGAATTTAGATAGTGGTTAGACTGAGTGTTGATTCTATCTAGTTTTTGTTTCTTTGTATTAGTATTTTAGTTGCTCACGAAAGTGAAAAAGACTGTATTGGATCAGCAGAAACTGCATGGGTATCGGTACAGGGATGAGAAAGTGTTAATAAGCCATATGCATTCATTGCTTGACACGATTTTTTATAGACCACCAAGAAAACAGAAATATTTTTAAAAATCTGTCAAAGCTTTGTGTAAAACTAAAAATTATATCGGTATTGATTAGAGGGAAAAAACAGAAAAAACTAACTGAGTTTCAGAAAAAAGTCAGACATTAATCAAGTGTGACATTTAACTTCTAAAACAAATTTTTCTTCTCATAAATGCGTGTAAATAACTGTAATTCGGCATGTGAATCAAAAAATAATCATGGACATTACTATATTTTGAGTTTTTCGTCAAGCAGTACATTTGAAAATGTACATTTTAGTATTAAAAATACAATTCTGATTAAAGAGATTG
The DNA here is from genome assembly GCF_965226115.1 of Aulonocara stuartgranti. Classification (NCBI taxonomy): domain Eukaryota; kingdom Metazoa; phylum Chordata; class Actinopteri; order Cichliformes; family Cichlidae; genus Aulonocara; species Aulonocara stuartgranti. The sequence continues at coordinate 30,561,818 of NC_138957.1, forward strand.
CACATACTGGTGGAACAACCACTACAGAAACATAAAAAATGATTTTGGTCATTACTAATACTGTTAATTTAGTGTAGCTAAGAAATAAACCTTTCATTGTGCGGTGGTCTAATTATTAAGAACTGTACAGGTGTTGATAAGAGTTCACTGTACTCAAGTACAGAAACCTAACTAAACTGTACAATATTAGATTATTTTCATCAACACAACAATAGAAAAACATGATTTTACAGCTGTTGCTGCAGCTGATGACAGTTTTTTGTTACGTATGAATGAGCAGTTTCATAATGACAAGTAAACGAAACGCTAACCTTATCTTCAAAAGACATGACTGGTCATTTTATGAGAAAAAACAAAAGACGGATTTAGTGTCGATTAATTGGAAAATGTAACTTTTAATTATGATATTAAACTTGACGTAGGGGGAAAGTAATGAAACTTACAGGAATGTAGAAATACTAAGAATTAAAATGTGAACATACCAGTTATCAGTATTAGAAAAGATTATCTGAGGGCGTCTGCAGAAGAATAATAGTTTAGTGTTGACTCTCAGACTTTTTCCTGAGAGCGACAGGAAACACAGGAAATCTTGTTGCTACACTTGGTGTCAGATAAAAGGAAATAATAATAAAAAACTCTGTTTAGAAGAAAAGCTTTTCTGAGCAGGCAGACAGAAAGTCTGTTAGACAGTGAACTCGGTGTCAAGCTGTGACTACATGAATATGGTGTTTTTTTTCTTCTCCTTTTCTTTTCTACTCAACATTTTTGGCAAATATGGCAAACACAAGAAAAAGAAAGAATAAATAAACAAAAGCAGATGAAGGCACAAGAGTAATATTTACAGTGTCCATGGAGATAATGATTAAGCTATGGGAAACAAGGAAATATAAAAAAAAACAACACAATAATGAGTCAGAGAGTTAGGATGGGGTAAAAAGATATTATCGGAATAACAAGCTTAAGAAATGTCTGCCAAGATATTACACAGAAAACCCCTCAAAACAGTCATTAACAAAGCCAAGTTTATAGCACATTTTAAACAACACAGCACCATCGTATGGAAAATAATAATTAAGACTTTTACTTTATTAACTGATTAGAATATCAGGGTTGAGCCTTTGGGGAAGGTTACATACATAAGCATGATTGATCCAAACAAAGAGACTTGTGTTCCTGTTACTTTTGAAGATCTGATGAAGAAAAACACATTTTAAGCTCTGATAACACAGTCATTTTGTGAAAGGTTGAAAACCTCTTTGATGGTGTTGCTGAATTATATTAAATGCCAAAGCCACCCAAAACAGGAATGTTATATATAACTGACACCATGGCATTATGAAATCTAAATGTAACTTATTTGGTTTAGTACTGTCTCTGTTTCTGATGCTGAAGAACATAAAGTTAGTTTTGACTCAGAGACATGGTACTCTGAGACTCTCAATCAGGCAGTTTGGAACAGTGGTTGTCCTCATAGAGCCGATCGATGGCTGATTCAGGAAACACGTGGGCTACTCATATTCATGACAGTAACTCGATATTATAGTGCAGGTGTAGGTATCTTCGCTGTATCTTCAGTGTTTGTGGCCCATAACGTGGATTAGTGCAGAATTATTCAGGTTTTCTGCTGAGACTTGGACTGAGCTGGTAATGAAGGAGTAACTATATGGACAACAAGTAATGTAAAAACATCTCTTAATGTTTGAATTCAGGTGTTTTCGTTGCCGCAGGTGTATAAAATCACAAACACAGAGCCATGAGGTCTGCCTTTACGAACATCTGTGAAAGTATGGGTTACACTGCAGAGTTTGAGCGTGGTGCTGTAATAAGATGCGTTGTGAGATTTCCTCTCTCCACTCTCAAATGAAGGTAGTATTACTGCAGGAACCACAGCAACTGAGCCACAAAGTGACAAACCACGCAGAGCTACAGAGCGCCGAGTGTTGAGGCGCAAAGGGTGTTAAAATTACCGCCGTTCTGCTGACTCAACAGTCTGCAGAGTTTCAAAACTCCTCTGGTATTAACATCAGCATGAAAACTGTGCACTGGGAGCTTCACAGCATGAAACCCATGTTGTGAAGGCTGAGCAGCTCCTATAGGTGACATGTATAAGTGTCCCGGTACTTTTGTCCATACAGTGTACAAAGTCTTCAAAATTAGATACTCGCTCTTAGCCCTCAAGTAGCCAAATATACAATTCATGACCCCAGACCAGTGTTGGGAAGGTTACTTTTAAAATGTATTCAACTACAGATTACAGATTACATGCCCCAAATGTATTTTGTAACGTATTCCGTTACATTACTCAATGAGAGTAATGTAATATATTATCATGTTTTTTACAGCTACATAAATGTACTATTGCTGTGTGAATTATTACTATTACTGAAGGTTACTAGCCCATGAGGCTATGCCTGTAACACAAAAATAATTATTTGAACAATAATTTTTAAAAATATTTCGTCACGTCATTATGCAGGCCGCAAGTAGAGGTGACATAGGCCGTGAGATTGAGACACAGGCATTAGAGCCTCTTAATGCGTGTTTTGTTTGGGGTTTCCACCGGCGTGGGATTACCAAAAATATAGAGGGCATAGCATAACATATGTACTCCGTTACTCCCCAACACTGCCCCAGACACATATGTAAATATGCTGATGTGGTAGTTTTGACTGTAAAAAAGTTTCCCGACATAAATTTATGTGAGGAAATATTTTCACCTCTACTCCAACTGTTCATTGTTTTTAATGACAATTGGTCCATTGGTGTGGGAAGGCCAACGGTAATATATATGTGCTTTTTGACATCACAGCTACTGATTTGATTGGAATTTCCCACGTCTGTGTGTTGAAGCAAACCTACGCTAACAGATTTAGCGTAGCAACATTTGCTGTTGCAGAAGATGTTTCTGCACACGTACAAACAAAAATCTTAAATATAAGCCTGCAACTAACGGTAAGGTAAGGAGGTCACAGTTACTAAAACTAAAATAGCTCGGCGACTTGAGGGTTAAATAATTTAAATAGTGTTTTTCTCATGGCATGGTCATGTTTAAACCACACGTTAAACATGGCACACAAGCTTCCGTCGGGGAGTTTGGCAGATTTCACGGAAACAACGTCGGGAGTTTTTTGACTTTTAAGCCAGTTTTTAATCAGATTTAATTACCGATTCTTTACATGCAGCAAATGTTATGGTTCTCTCCCCACTCGCTCAGACAGGGCCTTAGTGTTTGCTAACAGGAACAACTGCCAAGTGGAGACACTTTCTTCTAGAAGGACTTTGGGTAAAGTCAGTACTGTTTATAGGCGTATGTGTGAATGTGCTTGTGTAGGGGGATGTTTCACTTTTGTGTGGCAGTGAACAAAAGCAGAAAAAGAAAGCAAGAGACTGGGAATGGACCGATAACAAGAGGCTGATAACGAATAACATAAAAACAGGGTAGTGGAGCTAATATACCGGCTCTTTTTAAATGTGCAGACTTTTTGTTTTTATTAATGCCGCTGTCCTCTCCATTGAGATGTAGGCAGATAACAGGTGTAAGCAGTGTAACGTTAAGATATTGCTGATCTATTTCTTTTGGCGACAGCAGCCTTTGTGAGCCTAGTGACCCTGAAACATTCATAACCACACTACCAGCCAGACAGCCGCGCAGCTCGTCTGAGTCACTCTGAAAGAGCAATAACCCCGCCAGATGTAAAGACACAGCCTGAGACTGAGAGGAATGAACAAGCACAGACTATACAACTCCTGCCAGACACACACACACACACACTTAAACACACACACACCGATGCAGCTGATAGAAAAGTTGTTTGTTTCTTTTGAATTCTGCTGGCAAAGGTGGATTTCAATACACCTGTTCCAAGTGTAGAGTCCTTGAGAGTTTTAAAGCTGGAGATTCAAACTATACCGACAAACTGCATCTAATATAATCCACAGTTACTACCCGCTTTCATGAGTCATACCGAGAGTCGCAGAAAGGAAACAAACACTATGTATGAAGTGTTTGCTCAAAATGAGTTGACACCATTTAAATGGAGCACGAAGGGACAGAAGGTCCCTGGTTAACAACACTCTGTTGTTTCAGCGAGACTCTGAAAAAAAAACACACAAAAACTTTAGAATAAAATATCCTCAGCAGCAAGTGAGGGGACCAGCAAGCAGCTACTGATAAACAGATTTCCAGACTGTTTGCTATTTCGCTCTAAGAAGTGACTGAGTTCATATGTGAGTAGCAGACAGATATAAAGACTGCACTTGCATGTAAATAAGACCTAAACCGCTTCGGCAGTCGACTGGCTTCTGATTGGTCAGGGGACCACGCTACCCTCTACACTTGAATTTAAATTCAATCTATTGTTTTTTGTGATTATTCCACTTCTTCTCCAACAGCACTCATAAATGTTGGCCTCTGTACTCAAAAAAGTAATATCTTACATATAATCTGCTATTTTTTTTAAAACTCTAACTGTATATTTTGGAGAAAAGCAAAAAGCAACTTGTTTTTTAAGCGTATCAGTTAGAATGACTTTTTCCCCCCTCCTCATTGCCAACACTTGGAAGAACGGCTTAACAAAAGCAATATTTACATACTCTGATAGCACAGAATATGGGCTGGGGTCATCATCGATAAGAGCTTAGACTTTAAAGACACAACGTTATCCTTGTGGTTCCTTATTTTGTGTGCACGGCCTGAGACGACTTATTGCATCATTACCAGTGAACCACATGAATCCTAGGCTACAGTCCCACACACAGGCTCAAGCCTCTATCCTAATGAGGTTACACACAAGAGCTTTTTTTAGTGTTTAAGTATCAACACAGGGCAAACAGAACAAAGTGCACTTCGCAGGAAAATGTTGAGGCCATGCAGATTGTGCTGTAATGGAGGCTACAAGCCTCAGCTCTACTTTTGTTACGTGTTAAAAATCAGGCTTTGGCTGCTTGTTTGAGGTCAGCAGGCACATCATTATTAGTGTTTTTGTTCGCATGCCTTCTTTGCAGTTGTTTGCAAAGAGTCGGGCCATTTTTATTTGTATAGCTCAGTGGTTTTCTAGCTTTTCTTCAAAGAGAAATCAAGCTTTCATCTGCAGAGAAAAAGCCCTTTATGCTATCCAGAATGACATGAATGACAATTTTGATTTTATTGTCAGATGAAGACGCTTTTGCAATAAGCCCCACTAAAACTAAAACCCCACTCCTCATCATCTGACAGTTCCACACAATCCAGCACACGTTCTTGCCGTCTCTAGTTAACATCCTGTGCTCTTTTACAGTAGCCAAACTTTCTCTGAAAGGGGACCCTTGGTCTTCAAGTGCCTTTCTAACTCATTTGGCACAATGGCATTAGTGGTTACCTCCTCAAAAACAAATGACACACTCATGCTGAAAGCCGTTGACACCCCCAGTCCAGCTGAAGTCATAAACAGGAAACTTTTGGAGTAATTTCTCCTGATAGCTTTTGTTTCATCTTTAGGGGTTTTTATTTGTTTTCTCCACACAAGAAATCTTCCCCCTCACAAATGTTGTCCTCTCTACCAATCAGGACCTTTGATGTGTCATTCAGGGCACTGAATGTATGTAAATTCCATTTGTGCAGTTAAAATAATAAAGCTTGGTTGACTTAAAATCCCATGGCACTCCTGGACTCATGTACACTCACAACCACTTCTATAGTCTTGAATCATATATAAAGGTTCAAAGTGCTTCACAGGAATAAAAACTCTTTAAAACAATAAGAAAGAAAAAACAATTAAGAAATTCCAGGTCACTTTAACAGCAGTGGGTACTTCCTGGTCTTAATGCACTTTCAAATCATGCGCTTGTCCTTTGATGCCCACAGGAACTGAAGTCAGCTGACTGTAGTGCGTTTTATGGCTTTAATCCTCAATATCCAAGCAAATAAAACATATGAAAAGACCCTGTACGCGTCGAAACATCACTCGCCAGAAAGAAACTCTGCATAAAATGAAAAAACAAACAAACATTTTGTACTTACGGGTCATCTGTGTCACTCTCCATCTCGCTGTCCACCCCACCCCTGTCTGTAGGAGGATTGTCATTCGTTGGGGGTGGACATGATGGCGATCCTCTCTCCAGGTCTGGAGGACCTGACCGCCCGTCACTCACCAGAGCTACAGCACAGCGAGGCTCTGAAAATATTATCCAAAAAAAGCGATTTATGTGCCAGTTAGTGGAGAAGCTTTATGAAAGTAACAGTGGCGTATGTGTAAACACGGGGCTACTCTGCATGCAGCTTGCTGATGGCAGGTATTCTGGCCAACTGTCTGTGGGAGGTGTGACAAGCTCTGACTCAATCTATGTTATAATCTATTGCTGTAGTAACAAAAATACTTGTGTAAGATGGAGGCAAACATAAAGAAACTGTTCTCTGAAAAGTTAAAATCTAAATCTGTACATCAAATAAGTGCGTCCATTAAATCCACAGACTGAAAGATTTAGCCGAGTATTCCTTGTATTTATTCTGTTTTCAAGGTTTGACGGGTTTACAGAGACTGGCTTCAACTTCTGAATTCACCATTACTTATTTAGCTAACACTCTCTGCAGCATTTAGTCAGTCAGGCTGTGTGGTGAACAAATCTAACAAAATAAAATAAGACATAGCTTTTGGGTCTAAAAAGTGGATCCAGGAGTGGCAAAAACAGAAGTCTTATGATGCAGACGTTTATGAGAAAATTACATGATTTAAGGCCTCAGCAAATAATGTCCTCATGAGTTTATAGTCTCCAAAGCTAATTTTATTTTTTATTTAATACAGCATGATGTTCATTTTGTAACTTGGTGCAGTCTGATCATGGTGATCTGGGTCCAACGAAGTTATCTATTCCACTTTCACAGATACGAAACAGAGTGGGGTTTTCTTTCTCTGCTCACTCTCTTAATATTACTTTTGTTTTCTCGATGTTATTTCTCTAATTTTCTAGCAAAAGTATTTCTCAGTATCATCAAAAGAGTTGGCTGTTCACTTTCTTCAGCAAGGAAAATTTTGTTTTTAACCCTGCGGACTTCTAAGATAATAAAGCCACTTACTGTAAATAACCACCGACTGTCACCAAATGGGCAGTTCAGTGCCACTGGTATCACCAGTGTGTGAATGTGTGTGTGAATGGGTGAATGACTGAATGTAGTGTAAAGCGCTTTGGGGTCCTTAGGGACTAAGTAAAGCGCTATACAAATGCAGGCCATTTACCGTTTACCATTACTGTGAAGCCTCAAGCTCAGTATTTCTGCATCGTCATCTTGATGTTTTGAAACCACACATGATAAGTGATGGTGGATTTCACAGAGAAACTAAGAGGCGTTGCATGCTTACACAGCAACTCTTAGTAGGCCCACCCTAAAGCACACCATGCTTCATACTGCTTTCAAACTCTAATTTGCACAATAAACGTTGTGCTGCATTTCAGTAGAAGTAGAAACTAGTGATCAAAACTGCACTGTCTTCACTTATACAGTCTGTGTATATAACAGATACACTTTGCTAACCAAATTAGCTAGGCATTAGCTGATTAGCTCTATTCTCTCATCTAAATATAGTCATTTTCGGTTTCACAGAGCCGAGATGGCACTGGGCCAAACGTCAAACTCTAACCTTCAAACTGGTAATCCAAAAACTAATGAGTGATGTCTAGGTGGCTAAGTATTTATAAAAACACTAACACTGGCTGAAAATGCTGGTGTGTGCAGCAAATGCTGCTAAACACTCATGAGCAGGTCAGCTCATTGGGAAATTATCACCAGCTACTCTGATTTTCTGAGCAGATAAAACAAGCAATTTTAAGTTGTGACCTTCGAAGCAGGTCTTAAAGTGGACCCTTATTTTCTCTCATATGTGGTATGCACTGTTAAAGTGGTAGAGATCATATTAAACATGGATGAAGTCTCAAATAATGAGGTTAACATGTAAAATCCCTGTGGCTGAAAGGCTCAGGCTTCAGACAGCTCAAAATGCTGGGTGTGAGACAGTTTTTAGTACTTTTGGTTTCCTCCTGCTGTTCAAACCTCTATTTGTAAGGAGCAGCCAATCAGATGAAAGCTGGCTTGAAGAGGGAGGAGCTAAAGCTACTTGTTTATTTTGAACTGTGAATCATGCAAAGCTACTCCAGTAGCAGATATAAATAGAGAGGTGGTAAGCAGAACCTCTTTAAACAGCCTACAGCTCTTAAAAATATGACTTAAAGGGCCTAAAATAAAATCCCATTAAGATGTGTACAAAAGAGATTTCTGTTTCCAAATTAGCTTGTAGCTTACTGACAATCCCCACCTGCTCAAATCAGTCTTTGAATAGATTTCAGTACTTGACTCAATAAATAGTGTTATCAACAATGTTACGAGAATAATAATGGTGTGAACACCAACTGTGGTGATTTGCAATCCTGTCGCAACTGTTTTGGGAAACACTGACTTGGCTGTTGATTTGTACTTGATTGTTTTGGCAGGCGTTATTTGAGAACATATCCCTGCATGCCGTTTCCTGTTATGAATATTTTATTGTGGGAAAACTGTTTATAAAACTGTTTTTAGGGCACGAATCCATCTTCGGCACACCTCTCCTGGGTAAAACCTTACGAGGTCGTGTGTACAGAAAAGGAATATGGTCATTTGGTACCTTTGCTCTGATTGACAAGCTGTTGGCCATCAACGGGCTGGGCAGCTGCTCCCGATTGGCTGGGCTCCAGGAAAGGGACCAGCGAATGCCAAGGGAACACTGGCACCGACCGAGGCTCCACGTTGGTCCAAACTGTGGGAAGAGAAGGGAAAGAGGGAGAGAGAAAAAGTGAAATGTCATCATGTTTATCTGCCTCAGTATCACTGCCTGTAAACAGAAAGTATCACTCTGCCCGCTGGCAGCATGTGAAGTCTTGTGTGACCATCACTGCTGTTGAAGCGATACTAAAAACCACACTTTGACAAAATGTGTCTGGAGACCATGAATGGAGTTGTGTACTCAGTCACCTAGTCAGCACCTGTCTCCAGCACACACACATGCAGATGAGCCCTCAGGATAATGAGAGTTGAGGGGTCATGTGGTGTGCGATGTGACGAGGGAACCTGTTATTTTATCCACACAGATTCCAGACTCCAGTCTACTCGCTGTCTAGACCCCTGCCGAACTTCAGACTCTCAGCTGAACTCTCTCTGTAGTGGGATCTATTTCAAGCTGACACAAACGACACCGTAAAACAAAATGCAATAAATTCAAAGAGTTTAGAGCAACTTCTCCTGCTGCCATCTTACAGAGTCACAATGCATCATGGGTCCAAAATAAGGACCCAGCAGTATTTTTCCCCTAAATCATACTGTAAAATCACAGAGAAGTTGTTGTTTGACCATACGTGATATATATTCCTGCTGATATCAGGTTGAAAGAGGAGCTTGGCACGAGAGGCAGTTTGATGACTTTTCAAAACTAAAACTCGTTGCTCAGTCTTTCTTTTAACAGTAATTTTACAACACCTGTTTGCAAGGTTGCTTCAGTAACTTAAGTAAAATAAAAGGAGATGTTGAAAAGAAGTTACAATTAATATTTAAAAAAAGAAACAGAATGCCATAACGTTCATACGTACATACATTTACTGTAAATTTTATAGTCAAGCCTTCACTGGGTACATATTTTTCCTGGAGTAATTTCCTTTACTAGAGATTTTTTTCCCTAATACAAATATTTCACAATATGTTTGAACATACAAATAAAATAATTTAAAGAACTGCCTTAGTCCAATGAATTGCCCTAATAATTATGTATTTCCAATATTTCCCTGGAATGGCAACGACTGTGTTGAACCAGGATATTGTTAAAGACTAAAACATCTCAACAACATTGGACTAACATTCATTTTTTACTCAGTGTTCATAGCTCACAGAGGATGAGTCTGGATGCTGGTAAACACTGGTTTGCCACCACTCATTCTGAGATGGCTGAAATGGGTCTATGGGGATCCCAGTAGGCATGTTTAATTCACATAAAGTAAGTGATTCTTTGGCCTTACATGACATAAATTAATGCTTTCTTATGCTCCTTCTGAACATTTTATAGACCAAATTCTACAGTGTTTTACTGCTGAGCGAATGAAAAGCTCAAGCATAATTTGATTTCAGTATATTTATTACAATATCCTTCTGGGTTAAAGCATTTTTGGGGTGCACAAAAGATTCCTGCATGGAGAAAAACCCTGCACGGTTGTCTGTTAATGACTGATCCTGTAAAAGCAAAAACATTCCCATTCACCACAGCTGTTTTTTTGTGTTTCAGGCTACTTAGTGAACGTGAACATGCTGATATCCTTAACCAAGGTGGTAAACTCAGCAGAAACGAAACCTGCTAAACATAAACTTGATAAACACAAAGCTAGCATGTAAAAGAAGAGACTCACAAGGTTAATGGAAACTAAGCTACATAAACTTGTTAAACTGTTGAATTATACACCACTAACCTTTCTAGTTATATTAATTACAGAGGCATGGTATTTTAGACATCTTTACTGAGTTTATTTGATAAAGCGTTCAGCTTCAGTTCCTCCCAGCTCCCTGTTCCTCCCCTGCCTCCATTAGTCCAGATTCAAGTCCAGCCTGGTGGAAACGAACTGGTGGTGAACTCTTCGCTGCAGCACTGACATGTCCAGTTTCCATTTCCATTTATAATTATATAATTAAGTATTAAAATGGTCTAAATATAGCTAACCATTTGCCAGCTATTGCTCTTCTAAATGAAGATCTAGATACTGCTGAGCTAGACAAGTAAGAAAAAGAAGTGCATCTTGGATGTACTGTAGCTGCTGTTAGTTTCACTGTGTTTAAGAAATCCTTTAGATGCAGATTCTCAGATCACATGACTAGCATCACAGCACTGAGACTTCTGGACTCCGTACTTCTTTCTCCAAGTTTATACTACTGTTTGTAAAGGGAACTTCAGTTGAGGAAGTGAGGCTTATTCAAATTCTTTATACACCACAAGACGCTTTGCTAAGATGCCCGGGAAAGTCCTTAAATGCAAAACAATTCACACACGTTATTGTTGTTTTCCTCATTAGTCGGTTGAAGGTAAAATCCAGCTGCACTGCTCTTAAACCCACGAGATTGAAGGTCTCAATCGAGGACAAATCAGCTGATGCAGACATTTTAAGGAAGAGCAGAGACAACATTTGATAGCAACCATAGCAACCGTTCATTATATAAACACAAGACATAAACAAACAATCCCAAACAAAATTACACTGGATTTCTGTGTGTGGCAAATTACAGGCAGGTCTATGGCTATTTATGTGTACTGCTTGACTGAAACACATGACACACTTCATTTGTGATAAACCGATTCATACAGACTTCTGTCACAGCTATATGACACGTCACATGACTTCTGGGCAACTGGTTACACCTCATCCACAAGTTAAAAGAAGTCACACTGTTTTACATCACTGTTTTAAAATGTGTTAATATACACGCCCACCCCAGAAGGAATAGCTGTGCTTTGTGTTACAGCTAATGGGGATCCTAATAATCAAATAAGTCCTGATGCAGACATTTGTTACTGTAGAATATTCAGTGAAGACATTTCTTGAATTGGCTATAAGACCAAATTAAGAGAATTAAGACCCTTTCAAATAAAGTGTAACTAATGACAGTCTGCTAGTTTAAAAGAGCAGCTCAATAGGATACAGTTATAATGTCACGAATTATTGTAACAATAGAAAGAAGCGTGAATTTCAAACTGTCGACATGCAACACATTTTGCTGTTTCCAGCCACAGATGTGGTCAATTACAATAATTACTACTACGACCTGCTCATCTGTGTAGTACATGTGTGTAAAGGCTAAAATCTCTCAATTTAAACATATCGTACACACAAGGCACTTTACATTGCAAACATGGTATTGTAACAGACACACAAGCAACTATTTGGCAAAAGCGGGGAGAAGGACATTGTTTTAACAGGAAGAGACCTCCAACACAACCATGCTCAGGGAGTGGCAGTAACCTGCTGTGATCAGTTTGGGGTTGAAGGGAGAGAAAAAAGAGAGACACAAAGACAGACATGCAGCTGTGGTATATAAAACATGGTTAGTAAAAAGAGGGGAAGTCCCCAGCAGCATGAGCCTATAGCGGGATAACTAAGGCGAAGGCATACTTGGAGGTCTTAACCATTAGCTTTGTCAAAAAAGCAAAGTTTGAAGCTCACTGGTGAGAGCAGGGAGGGGGTTTCTTGTCTCTTGTGAATTACAAGCCATTAGCGAGATCTAACCCTCACTCATCACATCCAGTTTCAAAACACTAAGATGGCGACAGTGAAAATGCTCGGCGCAAGGCTTCATAACTGCCTTCACAAACCAGTGGGTGATGTCATGGTGATTATGTCCACGTTTTATACTCTCTGTGGTTGTGACATACCAGAATATGGCCAAATGCAACGGTGGGTAGTTTTATTTTTCGGTTTAGGTTATTTTAGCTATGAAAAACCTGGCTAGAGATACTTTGAACATTTTAAGGAAATGCTAACACCCGGAAGAGGTGAAGTGCACTGATCAACTACTGACAGTAGTGAGTTGTGAAACTATCACAGAGAAGCACTGCTCGGATATCTACATCAGATGTTTTTATTGGTTTACTTGGTTTAGTGACAAGCAAAAGGCTGAACTGATAAAGACTTGCACACGATTTAAAGTGGGGAAAACTATGCATCTGACCCATGACTGCACGTTACTACCACTAGACCTTTCCTAATAATCACTCCCGTGGGTGGAAAGTATAGCAATAAAACAGCTCCTGAGCTACTTCTGAGCTCTTATTCCTCCTTCTTCTCCGTCACTGAAGACTGCAGATGCACTCAAAGAGAGCAGTAATGAAACTTGTGATGCTAATGCAGCTGCACTTGAGCTGGGCTATATTTAGGAGAGATCTCAGCCGTGGGGCCTGCTCTGCCTTCTTCTGTGTTTGTTTCTGGGCCCGCGATGGCTCTAGGTGTTTTAAAAAATGTATGGCGGAGGAAACGTTACGCTACAGAGGCAGGTGGCTGTTAGCAGCAGTGCGAGGGATGTGATAGGGAGAGAGAGGGAGAGAGAAGGAGAGAGGGGGAGAGAAAAGTGCACACCAGTAATCAGCTCAGGCCTGAACGCTTTACTGCACTAATTCTACCGGTGGAAACAGTGTATCCATGACAACACGCCAGCAATACGATTGCTCCTTTTTCTGCTGAGAGCAATGAAACACATTCATATCACGCTGGACCTGCCCTTAATGCCCTGTCTGAGGTTGTTGATTGTCTGGAACGAGTGTGCGTGCTTGCATGTTTGTTTGTGTGTGTGTGTCTGTGTGTGTATTGTGTGTAGGAGGTGTGAATGTCCTTGTTGCTCTCTGCACTCCCGCTCTCAGTCTTGCATGTCTAGACATGTCGATATTCTCGCCCTTTTTAAGTTTAAAGTGAAACACCCCTTATCACTCCCTTACACACACGCGTGCTCACACACATGCGTACACATATAAAAAGGGTGACACCCACTGCACACTCGATAACTGTGACACTACACACACTGAGTCACAGATTACACACAGCGAGCAGCGGGTCTGAGTGGTTGCCAGAGCGACTGATGTATCAAAGCTTTCGATATTCATTCCTCAGAAGAAACTGTTTCACTTTAAAGTCATTTTTAACATTTGACTCAAGACAAGATATTATCATTTAATCACAAAGGAGGATATGAAATCCTAACATAAGGAACTCAAAGATCCTCGAGAAGCAAAGCTGATAGTTTTGCCACTTGTGTTCATGGCTTTAAAGTGTAGACTGAACATAAAACATGGATAAAGACACAGTTGTACCCATCCATCATTTTCTTGACTCCACCTTTTGAATCCTGCATTTTTGCATCTGGGAAAATGGCATCTTGGTTCGGGAAGTTACCATATTTGGATGAGGGGAAACTCTGTTGAGCTGCATCCATAAACTATTACCTAGTAATAGTAATATACTAATTAAGCTGCACAATTTCACTCATCCAGACTGGAGCACAAACTAGACAAATAACTACACAGCAAAACCATATTATTTGTCAGACAACTGCATTAAAAATGCTATAAAGGCACCAATGCCCCAATCACAGCGGATCGGACCAGTTTTCAATGCGTCCAGTTAATGAGGAGAGCTGTCAATGTAAGCAGCCAAGCCTCTAAGCATACACGTAGTTAGGGTTGGATCAGGTGACCCTGAATCCTCCCTTAGTTATGCTGCATTAGATGTAGGCTGCTGGGGGATTCCCATGATGCATTGAGTATTTCTTCTTCAGTCACCTTTCTTACTCACGATGTGTTAACAGACCTCTCTGCACTGAATCACTTGTTATTAATATCTGGCTCTCTTCCACAGCATTTCTTTTGTCCTGTCATAGCAGATGGCCCCGCCCCTCCCTGAGCCTGGGTCAGCTGGAGGTTTCTTCCTGTTAAAAGGGAGTTTTTCCTTCCCACTGTTGCCAAAGTGCTTGCTCATAGGGGATCATATGATTGCTGGGTTTTTCTCGGCATATATTATTGTAGGGTCTACCTTATAATACTAAGCATCTTGAGGCGACTGTTGTTGTGATTTGGCGCTGTCTAAATAAAATTGAACTGAATTGAAATTGAACCTAACTTTCAGCCTCACCAGCATCCAAGAGAATGAGTTAAAAAACAATCACCCCCATACAGTTTATATATATGTGGTAACTATCAATAAAGACCAAAATAGTTTGCGGTGCCAGGGTGTAAACATGTTTATTTCTGATGTAGAGTTCAACATTTTAACATTTTATCTGTGGGGACTAACTTGCTTCTGTAGCCACTTTCAAGTGCCCACTAGAAGAACAAATTTTTTTTGGTGGCCCTCAGTAATATTTTACTGACCTGTGGGTGCACCAAATTCAAGGTTCATTTTATTTGCACACACGATAAAACCAGTACAATTAATGCAAAGGCTACAGATACCAAAAAGCCAAAAACACATAGCCTGATGGGGATGACATCACACGTGGATCAAATGCTAATTAATTGTTTAAAGAGGAAAGGAAATGTAAGCAAAGTTCACGATGAAGAGAAAGAACCACAGACAGTGGCTCTACTGCGCAATTTTTGCTGTTAATACACTTTTACTTTATGACAAAGACGTTCTTTATACATATATCAGAACTGCTGTTTACTTAGGAACAAAGACATGAATAAAAGCACCCAACATTACCAGCTAATGCACATATTTTTGACACTGCCCCTTGAACAAAGCTCTACGTAGCACTGACGGACTCCGAGTGTCGACACTCTGCACTTAAACAAGCATACAAAGAGAGTGGCCTCTCTGTTTGACATATAAATAAAACAAAACCTTCTCCACCATCAACAAGTCCAAGCTAAGATCGCATGCAATCCACCCTTGACATGTCAGAGACAGAGATGGAGACGGGCTTTAAGAAAACTCTGGCCAGGAGGAAATGGCCACAGGTAAGAGACGCTATGTTGATGTGTTGAACTTCTCCAATCATTTAAGCATATTAATACTAATCCCAATAAAACTAATGATTAAAAATAACATGTTCATGTGGTATACAGGCAATCTCTTACTCTCTCTGTCAGCAGGTTCTCATGAAGCTTTCTGTTATCTTCATGTTTAATAAATAAATGTCAGCTTTTAGCGTTATTTTGTCTGATGTGTGCATTTATCCTCTGTAGCCTTCATTCGTATCATGGCTCCCTTCATTCAGTCGTTAAAACTTAAAGAACCCCTGCCTTAAACTAATCTGCAGCTATGTCTATGTTTATCCTCGTCTACGTGACTGCCTGTGCAAAATATTCTGCTTCTACATCATCTCACTATCAACCGTGAAACCAACCAACCTATAAATTGCCAATATCCTCCACTTTCAGTTTTCAGATTTACAAAGTGCTGCATCAAAATGACACAAAATGAGAAATCAGGCATTTTAAATGGAAACAATCTTCGTCATTCATATATTCAAAGTAACATTTCTGAGCTTGCCCAGGCTGTAATATCACAAAGTTGGCATGGAAACAAGCACAAAGTAGATGATGAACCCAAGCACCTACATTTCTCGCTAGCCAATTTTCTTACATCCCACCACCTGACTGGGTGAGAAGATTCATTTAAACTGGTCTCAGCTTCTGGTAGAAGAGTCACAGTCGAGTGAAATTAGAAAATGATATTAATTTTACTTTCTGTCTCATGTGTTATAAACAATTTCTGTTGGATCAGTGCTGGTGCTCTGGTTTCTTCCTAGCTGCCTAGTAGGTGTGTTGCAAAAACTACAACTTAGTTCAAACCAAGGTTATAATAGTGAACTAAACACAGTAATCTAAAAGTTGCTGTGAAAAAAAACCCTTTTACTTAACTGAAATAAAGATAGGAATTAGATTTTGAAAAAAAAAGAAAGAAAAGAAAGAAAACAAAACTACTGAAAATAAAATAAAATTCTCGGCAAATTTTCCCCAGTTTTATCGTTTTAGTCTTTGTCAGCACGGTTACATTTGCCAACACAACTAGAGTCCTCTCAGACCGGGATCACTGCATGACTGTAACCTATCACCCAGCTATTCTGGACTCTTTAAATCTGCCCCTAATTATAATAATCACCAAAACTGAAACTAGCAAAAATTAAATAAAACTAAATAGAAACAAAACATTTTTAAACAATGTAACTAATAAAAATATACAAAACTGTAAGCAACTCTGGTTATTACACAAGCAACAACAAAAAATAGAGAATCATTTTTTACCACAGTCCACATCACTTGATCATAATTAGCTCTTAAACAAAGAATAAACTCAGTCATTCTGATGTGTTTATATTTCCCTCACTGCATGAACATTACAGCTTTCGTCAGGCAACCAGCTCTGCTTTGGGTCAGGGAACAATGGATAATGCAAAATATTTTACTGAGGTTTTGGTCTTAGCTTCAGAATTGTTACGTCCCCATCTTTAGTGCACATGGATAACAACAGTTAGAATATTGCAATACTAATTTGTAGTAGTAGTGCAGTACTGTTTGCATTTATATTTGGTGCACCCTGGTGTGTCTGCATTGCTCTGCCATCAGGAGTGAAAGCGAGCCGTTCATGATGGGCTTGGAGCTAATAAATCTTTAACAACAGTTACTATTACTGAATCATAGGAAGGAGAAAAGGATTCAGAACAAACAGAGTCTACACATATTCTGTGTATATGTCTACACTGGCAAAAAACTAACATCTACAGCCTACTGAGCAAGATAGCTAAAACTAAAACCCTAAGAAAATAAAATGCATTCGCACTGCATATTATTACTGAACAGACCTGTCACAGTTTGTGAGATCCATGTCGCTGTAACCTGTAGTTACATTTCTGTGGAGATCAAGCTACACTGTAGGCTGTAGCATAGATTTTAAACCACAGATTTAACATAGTACTATAAATCCAGCTTACAGAGTGCACATTAGTGTGCAGCTAAAATCATAAATAAGGTCCAGAGGAAGGGGAAAGTTGAGGCGGGCGATTTATGAACACAGGAAGAGCTGATTCATTTCAGTAATCACCAGCATAATCCACCAAGAGCACGCTTGATGAAGGTTCGAGTAATCTGCTAACAACTCAAGTGAAGCTTTCTACTTGGTACTTTCAACTGCGCCCTTACTTTAAAGACTAAATTTACTGCCAGTGGATAGCCAAGGCACACACTCAGACTTGATCAGCGATTACGCACTTATTCCAAATAAATTAGCTGTTTTCACACATGCAGTGCAGCCCTGAATTCTTCACATCACCCAACAGAAATCCACGTGAGAATGCAAAAGTCTGACACATGCAGATCGGGCATTTGCCAGTCTTCAACCTGCCAGCTCCCCAATACAACATCTGTGCGATGTCAGATTGTGCTGATGTGAGAATAGAGCAGATAATTGTCCAGTGCATTCATTACTAAAGAGTGGGTGTCATGTGCACTCCCTCCTGCGTGCTCTCTGCAGGCAGCTCCTTCACCTAAACCACAAGGCGTAGTTCCAGTAATGCAAATGTGTTTGAAACAGACTATTCACTCCATGTGAGGAAGGACAAGGATGGAAAATATCCCTGATTCTCCTGAAATTTCAAAAACACTCATAGTGGCAACTACTGCAACCATTTCGAGCACTGAACACCTCATTGAGTATAAAATTACCCCTCCAAATATTGCTAACTTTTCACTGCACCTCTTTTGTAAATCCCAACAGTCATTGGGGGTTTTGCACTTTCTCTGTCATTAGCAAATCTGCCCTATAATGGATAATCTGTGAGGTACTGTTGACTCTTAAATGGAATATAATTAGTGACACAATCTGTCTCAATTGAGAACCGGAGTTATCCACGTCTTATTAGACTTTAGTAAGAGTGATTTATAACAGGCCTACAACCTTTAGAGAACCATGGAGTTCACTACTTCTGAACCCTGCTTGATATAGAAGCCTCATTAGAAAGCAGTTTTCTAAGCTATTCTTCTTTCTTATAAGTATCAGCTTACAGACCTCATTATGTTTACCAATTATGGACAAGCACTCAATCTCTCTTTCCTTTCTCCCTCATGCAAAACGGCATCTTCACACAACTACAGCACAGCTGGTATTTTAAAGGCTCTCCCGATGGTACAATTTAAGACAACATTGATAACCAAAAGGAAAATAAATATATCACCGCTGGAATGTCAGGGTGGGATTGTGGGTGTTGCATATGATTTAAACAATTCCTGCACATATAAAGTGGGACATTCTAACACACAGTTGCAGAGATATAATAATGTTGAGCAGAACCAGTAATGAATGCATGGCCATTAAGAGCGAGCTAAGCCAGAAAACTACCAGCGCAGCCATGGAGGCAAGAGGAAAAGAAAGCCATAAAACACACGGACAGTAGAAATGATGAATGGCAATGATTTACTCTGTGAAGAACGACAACACAGACTGAGGTAAGAACAGAACAATGTAGTATCCTGTCCCCAAAGTGTATAAATTCCCCCTGTGGGAAGTAATTAAAGGAGGCATTCTTTTTTAAAATTCAAATTTAAAGCCCTGTACTGTACGATATCCTTAGTCTACAACAAAAACTGCATGTGTGACCCAAAATGAACTAAAGTTTGGGTCGAAAATGCTTCTGAATAAACACAAACAACCACTTCATCTGTATTTTATTCATCTGTGACTCTTCCACTTCTTTGCTAAGAGTATATTTCACATTAATGGAATTGCTTTTTCGTGTTGTAGCCTGCATTTTAAAAGTGAAATTCTAGCATTTCTAAGAAGATACCAGTCCTCTGCGAAGCCCAAAGCAGTGGAAAAATTCTTATAAACTTTCTGAAAACAGAAACAAAGAGAAAAAAACAAACAAACAAAAAGCCATCTGAAAGCAAGGGAACAATAGTAAAGTGTACATGAGTCATAGCCAAAGCATTGATGACACAGCTGTAATCCTAGAGAGATACTGAAAGTGAGAGGTACTGGGCCAGAGTACATAAGACACAAGCTGCACATCTCTTCACACTTTAGGCTGTGTGGCTCAGCTGACTCTAAATCTGACAGAACAGAGGTTCAGACCACAAAGAAATGATCTCCCATTCCCCCTCCCCCTCGTTTCTTACCGGTCCCTGGGCGTCCCATGATGATTTGCTTGCGTGGAGCAGGGTGAGGCGACTCTGCTGGTAGTATGAGGGGCAGCAGGGCTGTTGGTGTGGGATGACAGGCTACCGGCTGTGGCAGCGCCCCACCACTGGCGTCTTGATGCCCTTCGGGTTTCCTCTCCCTCTCCCTGCCTCCGGAACCAGACGAGGAGAACACAGAGCTTGATGAAGAAGACATGGACCCAGGAGTGGAGGGGCTGGAGAGGGAAGCGTGGCCCCCTGTGGCTGGAGTCAAGGACTGGGGAAGAGACATCAAAAAAAATATTTATAGTATTTTAAGGAAACTCGGATTATTCAAAACATCCTGCAGCTGGTAACGCCATTTCCAGGTGCGAAATGGTTTCAAAACTGTTTAATCTCATTTTAATGGATTCCTTACCCCAACTCTGGGTGTCACAGCTCAAAATACAAAATGTACAAGGTTTAGGTGATAATGATGTGCAGTCCCATGCACAATTGTAGGCTATTTTAGAGGGTGAGATTCTTATTCATCACGAATATCATCAGAGGCACCTGATTGGTCCCAAATTTATTCTTTAGTTAGAACAACCTTTGGAACAAGCAGGCCCCAACAGAGACTTGACGTCAACGTCATGAAGTCAGTCTGGGAATGCACGCAAACCAGTCTACCAGTCATATCTTTAAAACAAACATCGACCTGCATAAATTGTTGCTGTTTTAAAGAGACAGTTCACCTCGAAATTACTTATTTTGTCTTTGGCCTATAGTTTCACTTGTCCATCTAGATCGCTTTGGTATGAGTTGTCAAGAAGTCACACGCCTTTTATTCAATATAATGACATTAAACGTTTGTGGTAACAAAGTAAATGGTAAATGGCCTGTATTTTTATAGCGCTTTTTACTAGTCCCTAAGGACCCCAAAGCGCTTTACACAACCAGTCATCCACCCATTCACACACACATTCACACACTGGTGATGGCAGCTACATTGTAGCCACAGCCACCCTCTCACTGACAGAGGCAAAATGGCAAAAATACATGTGAAAATCTCTTTCTGGAAATCATAAGCCATTAGGGATCTTCACTTACCAAAAAACTAACTAAAAACTAAATAAATAATAAATACATATGAACTAAACCTCCTGCAGTCTATTGGAGAGTGACTCTGGACTGTCACGGACAGGAAAAAGTAAAGGAAAACGATGGGCTGGAGAACATTGCAGCAAAATAGATTGTGGGACAATAAGTGTTTTGTCTCGATTGTCTTGTTTTTATTACTGCGAGAAACCAAAATTTTACTCTAAATTAAAATTCAATTAAGTCTACAGCCCTGTGACGCAGTTACTCAAAAAAAAAATCACAAACATTGATGTTTTCTTCCAACTGAAGCACACCGGCCAGTCAGAAGAAGTGCTCAGATGGCAAACATGGCAGCTTAGCAGAGTGGTCACCATTAATGCTTACGGTTGGATGTTTGCTTCCTTCTACACAGTGATGTGGTTCAAAATTTGGCAGAAAGTAAATGACAAGTCGCTACATTAAAGTGTTCAAGGTTTCAGGATTTTCTTGAGTAACTGTCATGGAAAGAGGTATTGTTGCTCACTTTTAAATGTATTTTGTTTGATCTTTTGTTTTCAGCAATTTGAAAACCACAAGGCAAGTAACATTTTATTAATTCAAGAGAAGGAAGGACTAGACTAAGCCCCACTGGGGCCAAACTGGTGTAAGAAATATGGAGTGAAAACAAGCTGAATGAATCATTATAAGTAAAACACTCAAACAAAGGTTTCTTATATTTATTTTACTAAAATACAGCTCGGATCCTTTTCATTGTAAACTGATAAAAACTGTGGGGTTTGGGATGTGAGCTCTTTTTAGCTTGACAATCACTCTTTGGAAGGAAAATGGTGGTCACACCAGTTGTATGTTATTTAAGAAAGCTTTCTCACTTTATTTCTGTTGCCCTAACACCTATAAATGTTCTATAATATGAGCTAATAAAGACATAATTAAAATATTAGAGATATAAAATACAAACCTATGACCCTATGCAGTACATAGTCATATATTACAAAAAAAGAATGACGTCCTTACCGAGCTGGATGTGACCAGGACGAGCGTGGATGTGGAATTGCGGAGGAGAACTGCCCCGTTGGTGGCTGCCCCGTTGATGGGGACGGGGGCCTGCAGGCCTGGGGGAGCTGTGTGCTGGCTGTGCTCCCTCGACCTGCTTCTCTCTCTCTTTCCCGACGGGCCATCGGAGAATTTGGCCAAGGGGACATCTGGGTTGCGTACAATGACTGGGGAGTCCCGGAGGGGCACGATGCGGCGTGGGGACGGCTCCTGGGGAAGTGGTGAAGGAGGAGTTGGAGAGACTAACATGGGTGGAGGCGTGGAGGCGGCAGAGGATGGTGGCCTGCTGGTGGCGCTACGAGGACGAGAGAAGGAAAGTGAGGAAGGTGTTGTGGGCTGACTCTGGGGGGAGAGCACTCTGAAGGCAGCAGGGCTATGGCCCATGGGTGGGTCTCCCACCACCCCAACACCCACCAGCTGCTGTTGTTCAGGTTTGGTCTGGTAGTCCTGGACAGCAGGTAGCGGTGGGGGTGGGTGGGAGTCGAACTTCCTCTTGCTGGGGCTCATCGGGACTGTAAAAGTCAGGTTGGTCTGAAAAGTGGGCACAATCCCTGACAGATGGCGCTCTCTCTCTGCGCCTGGCGTACCCATCTTAGTGCCGCTTAGCTGTCGGGGGCGGCGTGGGGTAAGTGAGGCAGCAGCATTGATGGGGCTGAAATTGGCAGGGCGGAAACCGAAGAGCGGAGAGGGTGATGGGGATGGCGTGGGTGAAAAGGGTGACTGGTTGGAGATGGGGGAGAATGAAGGCGTGCCAGAACGAGAGCCCCCGAGAGAGACGAGCATAGTTGCCGCCTCACATTCATCGAAGTCGAAGCGAGAAAGGTCCTGGGGGAGCAGCGAGGGAAGGACGAGGCGGGGGCGAGAGTCTCCTCCACGGCTGCTGGCCTCACTGCTCTCCCGTGATGTCTCATCCCAGTCAAACTCTGAACTGGCTCTCCCACCGCTGAGTCGGAGGTCAGATGGTGTTAGGGTCCCTGTGCTGCTGGCGCCGCCCCGATCCCGGCCCCCTCCACTGGCTTCCATCTCCTTGGTCCTCATGGAGAGGTGTCTGGAGCAGTACCCTCGCCGCTGGGACTCTTTGGAGCAGCCCTCCCGAGAGCACAGTCTCCTCCACTGCTTCCCGTTGAACTTCTTTCGGATACCTGTCGGCGTGCACACCACGTCTCCCTTCTTGTATTTTTGCTGGGCAGCTGTCAGTGGAGTCCGGGAACGTGACGAGGAGGAGGATGTCGAACCTGATCCGGATCCACCACCTGCTCCACTGCTGGCAGAACCTCCCCCTGATGTCTTATCCACTCTGGAGGAGGATGTAGTGGAAGAGGTGATGGGAGGGAGAGGATGGAGCTGAGGGGTGGTAATGACAGCTCCAGCTGCTGCGGCTGCTGCAGCTGCTGGGTCAAGGCCTAACAGGACAGGTGAAGGAGAGGGGTGGGGATTCAAGGTCATGTGAGCAGGGGGAATCCCGATGCCTCGCACCACAGACAAGTGGGGATGGGGGTTGAGGTAGCCAGACGGGGTCTTAGAAACAATGTGACGATGTTGGGGAACTGCCATAGGCTTGCCCCCAGATATAATCTGCCCCACTTGGACCATGTTGATGCCGGACACTTCCATGTCTTCTTCAGGGGTGAGGGGCATATATGGGTGATGCTGCTGCTGCTGCTTGACACTGTTTTCCCTTTCTCGCTCTCTTTCCCTCTCTCTTCCATGGTTTCTCTGTGACTCCCACTCCAAGTCCTTCTCGATTTCCCTCTCTCGCCCAGGAGCCAGGCTGAGGACTGAAGTCGGAGTAACGGGCGAGGTGATGCTGTGGCCCGATGTGGAGGAAACGGGAACCATTCCTGGGTAGGGCATTCCTCTCCCTAACATTGATCCCATGCTCGGGGTCATTTGTCGACTCAAACGTCTCACCTCCACATCCATCTCTTCCCTTTCCTCCCGATCTCTCTCCTTGTCTCTTACCCCCTCTTCTACTTCATGTCCACCAGCAGAAGGCAAATCCAAGTCCCAGGGTGGCACCAGAAGCCGGAGTGTTTGTCTGGAGACCCATACTGCCTGGGTAGCACCCCTGTTGTTTTCTTCATCATCTAGAGAGTGAGGCCTTTCTTCAGACAGCAGGACACGGTAGCGGTTAGCCACCGCAGGGTGTGGGTCTACCTGTGTCACCACACCTTCTCGGTACCATTGCCATTGGCTCTCGTTGCCCTCGTCGTTCCCAAATGGTACACAGACACGGGTGCCTATAGGTACTGGATGCACACCAGGAGGTGGGGCATCTAGGATAATGTCCACCACCCCTGGGGGGCTCTCATGTCGGTAAGGATAGCGGCATAACGTCTTCTCCCCGTTCAGCTGAACCTCCAGGCTTCCATATTCACCACTGACGTTACGGACCACGCCAGCCCGGAATACCAAGTCGTGCCTCCTGTCACTTCCTCCCTCCTCATCACTTCTTCTCCTGAGCTGGCGGGCGAGGATCCGCTGATTCTTCAGGCCTTTGGCCAGAGCATCGGACAGTGCGTCAGGGAGACTAGACGTTCTGTGTGTCGACATCTGAGGGGGTGTGTCACCAACTACCTCCAGGTCAGCCGAGTGCTCGCTGGCTGTGTCTGTTGAGGAGCAGCGGGGCAGCGGGCTTGGGGACACCTGCTCTGCATCTGTCACTCCTTCACCTCCTCTGGGTTTTTCCCCTCCAAGCGACAGGGTTGGCGGTCCCGGGGAGTCCTGAGACCCCTCCCTGCTGGTGGTACGACTGTGGAAGTCATCCATCAAGCTCCTACTCTGACTGTTTCCGTCAGAATGCGAGACGCTGATGTCGATTCCTGGACCCGCTGACTCCTGGCTCAGAGAAAAAGGAGGGGGCGTGCTGGATGCAGGGTTGCTATAGTTACCAGCAGTATTAGATGAGCAGTGTTCGGAGGTGTACTTCTTTTTGGGGACGCGGGCCTTGAAGGTGGCTGTTTTCCGGCTGGAGGCGGGGTTTGGACTGTTGTTGGCGCTTGGTGTGCTACTGTTACTACAACTGCTGCCGCTGCTGTCACAGTGGCTGCTGCCACCACCGCTGCTGGCAGCAGACCTCCCCTCCCCATCTGAAGAGTCCCGCGCTCTGGATGCGTCCGCCTGTGGAGACTCTGAATGTGAGTTAGAAGATAACGAGGAGGAGGGAGTTCGGTTTTGCGGCGATCTGCTTCTGTCTCTGTTCTCATCTGAGTCTCTCTTCTCTCCTCCTTCCAAGGTATCCCCCGCTCCTCGCCGCTTTCCTCCTTTAGCCCGGGTGGAGGGAGGGGAGCGCTTTTTTATTGGCTTCATCTTTTCATCTAGTTCCTTTTTCTCAAAACAACTCTTTTATTTATTTATCCCAGAGATTCTCCTTGACGTTCCTCTCTTGCGCTGCAGCGTTATTTCCTCCTCCTTTCCTTTCACTCTATTTTCTTTCTCTGCCAGGCCCTCTCACTCTCATCCTGTCTCGTGTTCGTTGCGCGACTTCGGCACTTGCCCACCTTATTCCAGAGACTCTGAAAAGAGGAGAAGAACAGGTGAGTGTGGGTTTCCTGTGCAGCAAAGACACTCAGACAGAAACACAACTCAAAGTAATTTCTGAAAACATTCTAAAAACGGCAAATAGTCAAAAACAAAAACACAGCAACGATATTAAAAAAAAAAATTGTAACAAACAGTTAAATTATAATTCAAAGAAATGTATTCCCCGCTAAATGATGCACCATCGTATTAGAGTAGTAATGAACATGACTCATCTACAAATTCATTACACATTAATTCATTACATAACAGTTTCTACTCACATTACACAAGACCTACAGCCATACCAGGTACATATTGAAAACAGGAGGCCATATTGTAGGATAAACACAATGTAGGCTTACAGCGCAGCATGGAAATAGTGAGGAGCATTCTGCAATTTGCCCAGACAAGCCTTTCTGCATGCAATCCTCTCTCACACACTCACGCACACACTACTTCTTGGCCCGGGCAGTAGAGGCGGGGGAATTCCTTCTTTGCTCACATACTGAAACCCTCCCTTTCTCTCTCTCTCTCTCTCTCTCTATCTCTCTCTCTCTCGCTCTCTCTCTCTTTCTCAGTGGCGACCTTTATCTATGTATTTCAAAGCAGAGCAATCCGCCCCTACAACTAACTCCATTTCCTGTGGAAGACCATTACCTAACTTCCCGTTACTTTATTCCTCCCTCTCTCTTTGCTATGCTTTCTTTCTTATCCTCCTTGCCTGCATTCGCTCTTTCCACAATATCGATTTTTGTTTGTTTGGTTTTTTTTTACCTCTCATCTCCCCCGTTTTCCTTCCTCTCCTTCCACTTAGTCTCTATACTCGTTTTTGTGCCGCAGTCATCCAGAAACACAGAGTTGTTCACAATAATTGCTATTCCACACCAGAGTCATTCAGCAGCGCTCTTAGCTGTGCCAGAGTCATTCAGATTATCTCTTATTCTGCACCAGCCTCATCCACAGCTCAGACTCACGTTTAGAAAGTAAAACAGATTGATTTAGCTGTGATCACTTAGCTGGTTTGTTTGCTGTGTGGCTGGTGTGCGCTGGACTAGCCTCAGGCTGTAGCTGCTGTGGTCTCTAGCTTATCTCTTTGGGAAGTGAAGTCTTCATAGATACAGAAACATGTATATAAGAGGGAGTGTCAACACAGCCCTTATATACTCTGTCATGTAATTCCTCACTCCAGCTGTGATGGTCACTGTCAAAATGTTCTGTTATGATGTCTATCAACCAACCACTAGGCATGTCTACTTGTCAGTGACAGTTTGGCTGTTAACTTACATGTCTGCCTGCCTGTCCCTGTTTCTACATTCGTCCTCCCACTAGTCTCGGTCTCTCTGTCTGCTCGTCTCTGTTCCCTTTTGCTGCCTTCCTGTTTGTCTGTGAAGGCTTGCATTCATTCAGGTCCTTTTAATATCTGACACATCATATCGGCTGGAGAGAAATCCATTTTCAGAGATGAGTGCCGCCTGTCTCAAGGCCACACGCACATATACACACACATCACACAAAGCAAACATCTATGTGCTGATAGCTGATAGTGCACACGGAGAGATTGAGAGCTCATAGCCATCACTGGCCTCTATGTAAATCCCTATTTAGGACAGACAACTGTACAGCAGACACCATAAAATAATTTGGCAGCTGGCCTTACTTGGTCACGATAGAGGTATGCTACATGTGTTTACTCGGTAGTGCACTGTGTACAACAGCTGGTGTCAGAGTCATGGGCCGTACGATAAGAGCTTAAAGGCAAACTGACACAACACACAGTAACCTCAGTGAAATATGGTGCAAGGGAGTCCATATGGGAGGTAAAGTAGGTCTGTGGCTTTAATGTTTCACATTCATGTAATCATCAGACGCACATAAAGAGCGGGGTAACAAGTTCAGTCGTAATTTACTTGCAGAATAGCATTTGAGCTGTTGTGAATACCCACTGTAGGCCCCATGGAGCTGATATAAGTCATACGAGAGAAAGAGAAAAACATGACTGACGGATCATTTAGTCTGAATAGGCGTCTGTTCAAGTGTAAGCCACTTTTCTACCATAACTGTGCCAAAATCATTATGAAATCACGCATGAACTGAATCATAGGGTGATTTTTACTTTACTTTAATCGATATAAAACATTCCCAGTCTTATCAGAAATTACCCCAAACAAGGTTGTCCTAGCTTGGAAAGAGTCTTGAGGAGGGGTGTATGCATACCAGTGCATGTAAAAGCACCATGGGTCCAAGTATAGGAAAGGAAATTAATCTGTGTTACACTGAACCATTTTTCATTTTTTTTTCTAGGCATTTTATACACTGAAATAGATATCCTGCAAGTAGTTAAAATATATTTTAATGAAACTAGAAGTGCATGGAGGTTATGAGAGAGTTTGAAAATGCAGGTGTTTACAATACAATCATGGTTATCATGACTTGTCTAGTACATATATTCCTTGTGCACACAAAACGTTATGTCCTCAATAACATTTATGCCAACACTGCCATAAACCTCACTACAATATGTGGCAAGGATCTCTAATGTCAAGCTGTGACCTTTTAGAGATGTCTTCAATGTGTAATATCCTTTAGTTTTCTTATATGCAGAGCCTATGATTAAAGTTCATATCAGGATCACTACAAAACTACAATAACAACAGGGCAGGTCATATGTATAAGCATAATATGATAGAAGACACCTGCAGCTTTGGATTATACTGGTTAAAAAAGAACTACACATTATTGATATTTAATTTTCAAAATCATGGTTTTTGTGACCCTTCTAGGACATATATTCCCCATACATACAAAACTGTATGCCCTACAGGATGTTTATGGTCACACTTAGTGTTTACTATTAGAAGCTGCGAGAGATTATAGTGTCAAGAGGTGAACTCTTACAGATATTTTGGCTCTCGTAACCAGATTTAATTAACCCGCATTGTAATAAATGATATCCGATAGTGTTCTTACATTGCACAGCACGTCTACAAAGTTATTTGGGCAGGGTAGGCCAATACTAAAATAAGAAGCAATGCTATCAGACAAATGCATCTATAATTTTGTTTACTATACATTGACTTTTCTCGCAAATTAATGAAAACCAAAATACCTATGAATGGAGATGGGCATGAGAGTCTGTAATACTAAAAATAATATAAAATAGAATAATTCACCTATTATTTACCATATTACAATGCATGCATTACTGACATGTTCATTTTCTTAAATACTGAGGTTATTGTGGCACCTCAAGTACACTCCTAGTAAGTGTGCATACAAAAATGTAATATCTATGACAATATAGACGGAGTGAACTTTCAGTCTCTTCTAAGTGCGTTTCTAATCCACATTTAGTGGACAGATATCTAAAAGTTTTTTTCAAGTTCATAACAGGCTTACTACAGAGCTGTAATGACGATAGGGCAGGTCAATATATGCATAATCATAAACCCGAGCAGATAACAGCTGTTAACTTTACCAAGACAAGGCCCCAGAGCACAAAATGCAAACAACAAGCGGTGATGTCACCTCTGCTTTAGCTGGATAGTGCCGTGTCAAGCCCTCGTAGTACCGCGATTACTACCAGTTTTACTCCAAACACTGCAGGCCGTGGCGTGCACCGACCAGGCCTCAACTAAACACACAAGGCCTCTTGGAAATCCTCTACTCACCGTAACCGGGAAATAACCGGTTTAACGGGCATACTGACCCTTAATGCCACCATATATGGCCCATATCTGCCAGCTTACACGACCTTAAAGCGACAAACAGCTACACAAAGTAGCTTGTTTGGCCCATCCGAAAGTGACAACCATGTGAAAATATAGCTGAAGCTGCCAGGATAATTTAGTATTCACCCTCGTCGTTATTAGCATAATTGCAGCCGTGTTACATGGGGTGGTTTGAGGGGGGTTAGTGTCAGTGTGTTGCCACAAACTAGCCCAAGGGGAGAAAAAAAAGGCCTCTACAAGCGCTTTAAAACCACATATCAATCCAAATGGCCACGCTGATTTAATAAAAAACAGGAAGAAAGCATGACAAGCGAGGAGTTTTCGAGGTTTTTCCTAAATAAGCGCTGTTTCTGGAAAGTCCAACGGCTGTTATGGCGTTCTATTTTCTCGTGGAAAAGTTTCAGGCTCACTATGCCTAAGCCGCACCGCTCCCTGTTTTTTTTCTCGCAGAAGACACCCATTCCGGTCTCTTCGCAGGCCACCCAGATATCGCAAACTGTGCTGATCAGCTCCTCTGCTAATACTGTTTGTGGTAAACATGAACAACGTTAGCAAACGCACAACAAGCCCCACTGCAGTGCTGCAGGAGAAGATTTGTAGGCAGCCTGTACTCACCAGAGCTCATGTATAGTACCCCGGTGTGTTTCTCTGATGAGTTTGCTGGGTAAAATAGGGCAGGGTGTCCAGTCGTCCGCAGCTGCCAGTTAGCGGCCGTTCATGTTTCTCCGGCAAAGCAACTTAAAAGGAGGAAAAACTACTGCCCTGTACATTCTACACTACAGTCGCAAAATGGTGAATGAAGCCCCAAAGCCTTGACAACCAGCCCGTCCGACCAATCGCGGAACACGAACGCGTACAGTAGCCAATAGGATGCCGCGTAAGGCGAGTAGGGGCGAGGCCGCACGTCAAAGTAAATTTGATTGACGGCGCATCGTGGCCAATCACAGTGTGGGAAAACACAGAACAGCTGTTCGGAGAGCAAGGCTGCTGCGTCCAATAGAGCTGCTATGTGGGTATGTCTGCGACTCTATACAGGCACGCAGGACGGGACTGAAACCTTTCTCTCCTCCTGCCTTTATTTATTTATTTATTTATCGTTTACATTTGGCTATAAACATTAATGCAGAAAAATGGGCTGTGGCTTGTCAAACTAAAGGTTAGACTTTCTTTTAGTGGACAGTGAAGAAAAAAAATCACTGCCATGGCATTATCAGATTTAATAAAGATCAAAATGTCAGGTCACCAGCTTCAGCTCATAGTTTCTAAAGCAGATTTAGTACGCTTCGTTAGCTGCATGTGTGCTATTTATGTATATGCATGTGTTCCTATGTGTTGCACAGCTGCACTGTGATCCATGTAAGCCACAGGTTGAGTGTAGTTTCAACAGGAGCCACACAGAAAAAAACACCAACTCCCAAATTCTCATGCTTTCTCTCCCTTCCCTTCTTCCATTCTTCTTTCACC
This sequence comes from Aulonocara stuartgranti, assembly GCF_965226115.1. NCBI lineage: Eukaryota > Metazoa > Chordata > Actinopteri > Cichliformes > Cichlidae > Aulonocara > Aulonocara stuartgranti. The sequence continues at coordinate 30,592,299 of NC_138957.1, forward strand.
CTCTAAGCAAATCAGAGGCGCTCTAAAAAGCACAGTGCCCCTTTGTCCCGCCTCCTCAGCCAATCAGGACAGCCACTGGAGGCTATACGTCACCAGAGCCATCTGTTATTGGCTGAGAGGCCCGAGGTCTGCAGGCCAATGACCGAGTGGTGTGGTGAGGTCATTATGCTTGTTGCCATCAGCTTGGCCAAACAGAAGGAGTGAAACCCCAGTGAGTAAGTTGGTCCAAACATGGGATTATGGCTCCTGAGAGAGTGACCCATATACACTGTGGGCCTCCCTGCACAAACACACACATACACTGTGGGAGATGTTTGCAGGAGCATATACCCTGAGGAATACAGCACAACACGGAATGTGATGGAAGCACAGAGGCATAGTTCCCAAGACACTAATGGCGTTGCTGTGTAGCAGTGCGGCACGCCGTTTCTATAGCTTACAGGCACAGATGGCGAGCATGGTCAGTGATGATACAGAGCTGGCTGGCTGGCTGGTTGCGGCATTGCAGTCTGTCTGGCGCACTCACACGCACATGTACACACAGGCGAGCGGGCACGCTTCCATAGCTACACACAACTGGGCACACACATAAACACAGGCACCTACACACACAGCAGGCGCAGTGAAGTTATAACATGCCTGGGCGTTACATAAGCTGTGCGTGATTGTAGCACACACACATATATACGCACCGACTTTTGTGTGTGTACAGCCTCTTCGAGCATGCAAACAGGCACTGTTGCACATACAACAAACAGAACACAGGTTTATTCTAAGTGTTAGGTTGCACACGCATGCTCGGGCTTAGCTTTCATGTATTAACTGTACACATATGAAGAACCTGTGACTCGCAAATCAGATACACACACACACACACTTAAGAGTGAGTGGGATCTCCAGACATCAACACCCTGTATAGTGAAGCACTGCAGTCTCTTCCTCTGCTCATTCACTGTAGACAAGTGTGTATTCAAGAAATGTAGGGCGAGTAGCAACTTTGAGGGGTGGCTGGTTTCGTAAGGCGCCGTCGAGAGACATTAGAGTGAGATGGAAACCCGAGATTTAAGTCTCTGCAATGCTTAGAGTGAGGTTGGAAATCAAAATGTGAAGGAAAGGTGGAAGTGAGACAGGTGGAGTGAATAAAGAAGGACAGGAGACTGCAAAGAGAGGGGGAAGGGAGACAAAGAGACAGGTATAAATCATGTAAGAAAAAAAAAGAAATTGTTGGACAGCTTCTCAGACCGAGAACGGCTGTTTGTCGCAGAAGTCGAGCTGCTTGTGAATGAGCGGCATAAATCTGGACGGTATTAGCACCTCTGAGCACTTTCTAAGAATGAGACGGAGAGCTGTGGCTAAGCCCCCCCAATCCCAGTCACTTTACACTAAATGCATTATGGCCACTTAGCTGCTAAACAGCTCCAGGGACCCTGCACTGTGCCTGACCCAACACTCTAAAATGCTCTAATTCAAGTGTGTGTGTGTTTTAAAAAAAGAAACAATTCGCCAGTGAGATGAGTCCAGCACTTCTCTTCTCCAACCCTGCCCAGCATTTTGAAGTTGAATAGGTGTACAGTAGATTTAACAGCCTGCACTTGGGGTGTGAGTAATACAATCTGACACGAGTGTGGAGTCACTCATAGATAATGCATGTATAATTATCTACAAAAGCCTGCAAAACTTGAAATAACTCTCCAGTCTAAGATGAATAAGGTTGTCCCCAAATATGTGGAAATACTCCACATCACACAGTACAATAACCTTTTAAATAAACAAAAAGACATTTCAGCTATGCGCCGAGTGATATTACCTCAGCCTGCAGCTTATCAACTACCATTTCATTTGAATTAACATGACGCTAACCCTCCTTTTTGTAAACTGCCTAACTTGGATAACCCTAAACCTGACTTTAAGGCTTGGTTGAACATAAGTAGAAAATATCATAGTAGTTAATGATGTATTACTTCTGTATACCGAGTACTGCAATACTCAGTGCACTGCAGGATAATCATCTCAGGCAGACTTAAAAGGAGATTAATGTCTTTCAGCAGAAAAGTTATCATTGAATTAAAAGCAGTGTTGGGGCTATTATTTAAAAAAAAAAGAAAAAGCAATGTATCACACATTACTTAATTACTCCCTGAAGAAAGTAATTTGTTACACAGCTCACTGCATTATTTTCTGGTACATTGTGACATGTCCTAAAATTTATTGTCACATATTTAACAGTTGCCAGTATAAACCTCAGACTAGCGTCCCACACACTGACGCAAATGAATATGCTGATGACACACCTCTGACCTTTCTTTTAGCGTTTGAACTTAGAGCTGACAACACAAAGTAATGTTGCAAACCAGCTCAAAGAGACTTCAAAGTGTTCATGCAATGTGTTTCTTGAGTAGAAACATGCACAGGTAGAAATGGAGGTTACAGTGCTGTAAACCTGTCTTTGTTATCTGCTGAAGATCAGGATCTGGCTGCAGGCCTAGGGTCAGCATACACTCGCTCCTGGTTCTCTGCTAGCTCTGCATTAGCACGCTTCATGTGCAGATGTTTGCAAACAGCTGTATTAGCAGTATATTGAATATATTTTTGTCCTCAATTCAGCCTCCTTGTGCCTTTTTTAGTTTGTTTTTGTAATAAAAATAAATTTAATGACCACATTTGCACTCCACAACAGGTGTGGACTACAACACCATTTTTTCTTGCCTGCACACAAGCTAAAATAAGCTGACTGTACCGTCACCTTTGATGGTTTTTGTTTGTCCTTTTTAGAACAGTTTAAAGCAAATACATAAATGACTTAAATATGATTAATTGACCAAAAAATAAAAAATAAAAAATAAAAAGTTGAAATAAATCATTAAAATGATGACCAACAACTGAAATCAATAGCTAATACTAATGATTACAGAAAGTCAGAAAGTCTCTGTAGTATGCATAAGCAGCTGAATCTGTTAGCTTACAGTATGGATAAAAAAGTAAAATAGCTTGATAAAATTAACAAAAAACAACTGAAGTTATACCTCGAGTATAGCTGACCGCTGACGGTGTTAGCCTACAGTATGTATACACAATAAATTGTTAGTTAAACATACTGATTGAACTGAACAAAGAAAGTTGATCATTTTTAAGTAAAACTATGGTTAGCAGTTGACATCAAATAGGCAAAACAGTTAGCCAAACAAGAAAAAAGTCATAAATTAGTGCAGCATTAGCTGAATAGCTTGCAGTTACAATATCTAACAAAAGGGTAGATGTTAATAGCTAAAATATTATGCTATACAGTTATTGGGGTGAGCAGTTGTAACAACTACAATTATAGATTAAACCTTTGCTGTAATCATTAGCTAAAATCAGGTTAAACAGATAACCTGTTTAGCTAACAGATAATACTGTTAGCTAAACAGACCTGACAGCTTGCAGAAAAGTAGCTACATAGCTGGCTGAAAAATCCAAAATCATTAACTAATGTTGAAGCTAACACTTACAGTTCTTAGTATGGATAAAGAAAGTAAACTGCAGGCTAAATATAACAGATAAACTAGAACTATTGACATTTTTTTCAAAATAAGCACTGCCTGTCTGGTGAAATCTAAAAATAGATATTAAAGAATTTTTTCCAAGGTCAAATCAGTCTTTCTGCTTTCATTTCAAACTGTGTTGTTGTAAAACATTCTGTCATTTTGCATCCATCCTTAAAATTACTGCCATCTTGTGGCAGCAGTTGGCTATTGTTTCTGGAAGCAGGCTTAACTCTGCTTTATGGGGCCACTGGAATCTTTAGCTTCCTTTGATTTCATGGACATCTGTGTGTCCTGTAAACAACAGCTGGACCCTGTCAAGCTAAGAACCCAGCAGGTTTGATGTGAAACCAATGGGGGACCAATGTGCTAGACAAACTACTGCTCTGGTTTCACTGCTCTGAGATCAGTTTCCATCAGTGGCCGTGTGGGAACAGAAGTAAATGACTGTGACTTATCAACTTCACAGATAAGTTTCCTCATATGAACCACCTTGACCAACGTGTGATTTAGAAAAGTCAGAGATGTAGGCTCCGCACTTTCAGGTTAGTATTTATGAGAAATCATTTGATTGACAGACAGTTTAACCAGCTGTTTTGTCAACACAGCACCTTCATTTTTAATTAAGATTTTAATCCTCCTGTACGTATTGACAGTCAGTGTTAGATAGTGGACAAACTTTTTAATTCATCAGTAATTCTTTTGTCATTAAACAAGGTATATTTTTCTGAGCTCATTAAAACCTGTTTTTAAAGATAAGTGGTCTTCACAAAGCAGCCCGGGCAAATATATGATTTTATAGAATATAATGCATTATTAAACAGTATATGAAGCATTTAAATTCAGCTCAACCTTTAACACCTACAGCAGTAATCCATATAACACTGATGGGGAACAATGTTCTGCAGAATACTCTTGATACTTTAAGTGCAATTTGCACATAATGCAGATTTATGTGTAGTAAGGTGGTTTCATTGCTACTTTTATTAAAGGAGTGCTTCTAAAAATTCCTCCATCACTCTTCATTGTCACCTAATAACAAATATTTAGATGACATCTATATAAGTAATAGTATTTCTCAACTCTATAAGATGTTCTCTTTTTGGAGGGGGTTGAGGTCGTCTCTGTTTGCGTTTCTGTAAAAGTCACAGCATGCCACCTTGAGCAAGAATATGTATTCTTAACATAAACATATACAAGCATGTATCTAAATGAAGCTTATGCGTAAGTTCAATAAGGAAGAGCTGTAATCAGTCATCCGCCTGCTTTCCTGGGTGTTCGAGCTGCTTGTCTTCATCACTTCCACTTTCCCACGCTTGCAAACTCAATCATTACTCTACTCCAGTCTTTTTCTTGCCCACCGTCTGTGAGCCAATCAGCCGCTATTCTGTCTACTGTAAATCTCACTGCTTTTCTATCATCCCCCCTTCATCTTCATTACCACCATCTAGACTCTGAGGTTCCTAATTCCTATCATTGTTGGTCTCCAGCCTGCTATGATGGGTCAACTGACTTTAATCATCAAACAGCATAATAATAGTCAAATTGTTTATCTCAATACATCGTGTTCATTACTTCCATAAGGAAAATCGTGAAAAGCTGTTTTCTTATCTGCTGTTTCTGAGTTCAGGTACTAAGTTTAACTCTCGTGCACACCCTGTGTGATAAATGTTTTTACTGAGCAGGCTTAGTTTGTTTCTGAATTTGCTGTCACAGTTGAGCTGTTTTCATTTCCACTGACACATCATGAATATGAGGGTTTTGTTCCTCCCTGTCTGTTAATGTTGCTTCAGGGCTTGACTCATACTCTCTAACAGGCAGAGACGCCGGATGACTCCAGGCCTGCTATTTACAAAAAATGTAAAACTTCATTTAAAAGGCCTCACATGTTGTATGCTTGCCTCACTTCTGTCATACAATTGATACCACACGCTTTTTGTGCCAGCAGCCGAAACATTAAACTTCACTGCGACTTGGCTTGTATAATACAACGACTCCCACTTCACTTCATTTTGCATATTTCTCTTATGTAAGTGCATTACAAGTATTGGTTTGCATATTTAAATAACACAAACTATCAAACCCACCACAGTGACCACACAATGACCACAGTCTCTTACTCTCGATGTTGCAATAATCATCAGAAATGAAGCAAAAGAAAACTATTTTTAACTATAAAGGCTGTGAATCAGTGTTGCCCACACACAGCTACGCTGACAGATTAGTTGGACGTGATTGGACATAAAACAATGAATGGAAATCTCACAGATAAAGCTGGTGGACACACACAGTATCTGCAGCAGCCGTCTCTGCTCAGTAGATGGTGCCATCTCTCCTGTGAATAAACCCGGAGGCTTCGGTGCAAGTCATCTTTGATGCTCCCGATTCTTTGGCTCATGGCTAGAAGATGAGCGTTGGATCAAAATGTTGGTAAAGCTGAGACCTTTTGTGTGATATAATTTGTTTTGACCAGCCACTTACCCCACATGGTGATATTTTACTATTTAATTTAGCACAGGGAGGGATAATGGGATGGAGATGGAGCTGCCAGGCAGGAGGAAGAAAAGAAGACCAAAGAGAAGATTCATGGATGTAGTGAAGGACATGCAGAGGGTTGGCGTGACAGGATACTGAGGACGGAGTGGGATGGAGACAGACGACCTGCTGTGGCAAGCAGCAGAGAGAAGATTTAATTTCACCGCTTACTCCGTTTCATCATTTGAGATTTGTATTTTCTTACAGTTTTTCTCAGTTGCTATGAAACATTTCTTAGAACTTTTCTCAGTCTTCTCAAAGCTTTAAACATAAAACCTTGTTTTCAAAATACTTTAACCTCTTGTGAGGCAAACCCTCACAGTTCAGAACTACACATGAATCTTCAGATCACACGCACGACCATAAAAATATAAACACCATTCAGCATTCATGACACGCTGCATAAAAAAAATTAAAAACAGTGTTCTTGACACGTAACTCTGGTCTTTCCAGACTCGTGGTTGTTTTATAATCCTACAAAAATGATAAAGTATGAAATAAAAACAGAAATCCAGAAACAGGGAGGTGGCAGTCCTCCACTGCCACCTCCCTCCTCCTCCAGTATCATGTAACATCGCAGTACAACAGAGGTTCAAGATCATGGTGGCTTATTTTAAATTCTTTTATGTGTCACACTGTAATTTACGTGTGAAAGCAGATGGGTCATCCAACATAACTATATGTTATACAAGTATGAATCAAGTGCACACAAGGTTGAATGAAGGAAATGTGGAGCCGGTAAACCACAGTTTAAGACAAAGAAGTCTGATGGTGTATTATTTTCTTTGAAAGTACAAGTGTTGGGTCCATTCCCGTTTCTAGTTTGCATTTTTTGTAGAATTGCAAGACAATCACTTTTTGAAGGATCTGGACTCAAAATGCAGGACACCAGAATAAAGGTTTAACAGGCTTATTGAAGATAGAGTCATCTTGAGAGGTATTTCGTCCGCAGCTTTTCTTTTCTCGTTTCACCACACGGGCTGGCAGAGATGAGGAAACGTCCACAGCAGAGCCGAACTACACATCGACCTGGCATCGACGGAGGGGACTCTTCAGCCTTAAAGAGCAGGCAGGTAATCACTGGATTGCAGACAGTTGGATGATTGTGGATGATACGAAACAGCTTCCAGGTGTGTAGCCAGAGTAACCATGGGAACAAACGCCATCTCTGAAACACACAAGCAGGTTAAGAGACAAACCCACACTCACTCTCACACAGAGAGAGGAAAGAGATGCAGATTGCCACAGGAGGACAAGAGGACTGTGACACACATGAGGTTTCAAGTGTTGAGTTACACATACAGAAGTTTACTAAAATCTGCTCAGCTTTTCAGAATTCATGAGACAGTTAAAATCCAAGAAGAGCCTCTGTCCACTCAGATGAGGACCTATTTATGTTGGAAACATTGGGAAATACTGCTCTCTTTGCTTCTCGAGCCACAACCTTTGAGATGCATTGTTTTACATCCTGAAGCCCTATCAGATCACCTTTTGCTGGAGAGACACAGAGACATCAGCAGATCAGAGTGAGCTTTATATCCAAACACCTACAAAGTCCTGAGGTGTCTACACAAAGCTGACAAATTAAGAATCTCAAAGACACTAACATCTCTCAGTGTTTCAAACACACACTCAAAATAAAAGCTCCTTTTATTTTCATGGTTATTTTCCCTCATAACCATGAAGCAATAATTCAGAGGAAATGCATGAAAATCAAAGGTGTATGCATTCAACAAAAGATTAAACAGGGTCTGCAATTTGTGTCTAATGAGCTGAAAACCATTTAAAGTCTTGTCAGAAGAGGGGTTGATTCACTACATTAGCTTAAATCACCGAGGTTTTGGTTCACACAAAGTGATTTGGGGCTTTTGCAGTTCACAAAAACACTAATACTTGAGTATCTTCTTCTCATTTAGGTCCAGGGTAGTAACTCGACAGCAACCCCTCTCTGGCTAATCTGTCGAGCTGAGCTGTTGGATGAGAACATGTTGAGCCAGCAGCAGACCCGAGCAGCCGGTACTGGACGCTCTCATCTTGGGACTCTCGCAAATAATGAGTCCTCATTACTCACATGAGCCATGAGGACAATTTGTCACCAGTAATACACTCAAACACCTTCTGCGGTTCAGGTATGCATCAGGGAGCATGTGATCTTCTACACACGCTGACCTGCACTAAGCCAACTTCACTGAGATCTATTTAAATCAGTCTGGATTGATTCTGAGAGGGCAACGCTCTTTAAATCACCCCTAGATACATACTAACAGCTCATTTTGCATTTCACTCTGGATTAGGGCAGGGCTGTCAAACTCATTTCAGTTGGTGGGTCACAAATTACAGCCCAAAACAACTGCTTCACAACCCACCTGTCTTTAAATTTAAAAGAGAACAAGTGAACATTCATATTTAATAAACTATTCATTTAAAAAGCAGATGATGAACAGCAAAGAGAACATTTTCACAGGGCTCTCTGCAGTCCTGTGAAACACTAACCCCATGACAAGTTCATTGTAGGGTGTCTTACTCTCTCATGTGCTTACATTTATTAAAGTTATTACCAACATAAGGCAGTCTTGTCAGGGGAGGCCAGTGCCTCCCCACCCCTATGGTGGCTCCCCTGGTCAGTTGCTTCCAGGTGCTGGTAATCAAATGCATTTGGTTAGTTGAGCGTTAGTAAGTGTGAGCATCTACTTTAAAGCAGACTGTCACCTCTGAAGGGGAGCATTCAGGTGTGTTAACACAAAGCCATAATCTTCCTGGAACAAAATTCACCCCAGGAGCCACATCTCAGACTCTACAGGCCTCAGTCAGCATGTTAAAAGCCTCTTCTGTCTATAAAGAATACAGTATGTATGTATGCAAAGCCACATCTGAGCAAACCACAAGACTTCTGGTAAAATGTCCTTTGCACAGGCGAGACCAAACACGTCATGCTAACCATAAAGCACAGGGGTGGAGGGGTGATTATTTGGGCTGATTTTCAAACCATCTGAAGGTGTGACTTTTGTCCTGCAGATGCAAGTCTGAGTCTTGCCCTGTCGAGGAGGCTCTTCTATGTTGTGCCATGCGTTTATAGGGAGTGGCTCTCTGGTTTCTACAGTCAATGTAGAAGTCCAAGCATTCCTCACTGCACGGCATACCCCGTGTCGTGGAGTTTTGTCCTTGGGATGAACCAGTTGTTGTCTGAGGGTGTGGCTGAGTCTGAAGTGCACTGGGATGTTGTTCTTGGAGAAAATTCTCTCGAGTTTCTCTGACAAACCTGCTACATAAGTAAAGGCTGTTATGTTTGTCATCCTGTTTTTCTATTGCTAATGTCTGTTTCCTGTGTATTCAAACAACGTAAAGAAGTCCAGTCATCCTCTTTCAAGCTCCTAAGACCACGAAGTACTACAAGGACCTGGAAAAAATGAAAAAGAGGGGAGGGACATAAAATATTCCAAATGTTTCTTGAATTGTCAGCACAAGTGTATATGTGTATCTATCCACCCATTCACTTGCACTTTTCCTTTTCAGGGTCACTGGAGCCTATGGGAGCTATCTTAGGGCGAGAGGCAGGGTATGCTCTGGACAGGTCGCTAGTCTGTCACAGGGCTAAACATTCGTACTCACATTCACTCACACCGATGGGCAATTCAGATTTTTCAATTAACCCATTCCCACTAACTGCATGTCTTTTGGACCACAGGAGGAAACCAGGCAGAACATGCAAACTCCACACAGAAAGACCCTGGCCTGATGGTGGAATTGAACTCAGGACCTGCTTGCTGTGAGGCAACAGTGCTAACCGTGCCACCATGCTGCCCGTGTGTCACGTGTGGAGGATCTGGAAAAAAGGAAAAAGAGGGGAGGGATATAAAATATGGGAGAGTTTGGTTTCACTTTTTTCTGTTAATATTTGGATATTTTTCTTGCATTATCATTTTTTGATGAGAAAAGCAGAATAAAACGTGCAAATTAGCTTCATTTATAGTTTGTTATACTCCTTCCCTCTAATACAAATATTTCATTTCTAACTCTGAGTGTAAGTGCATAATTTAATAATAAGTGTTTCTGCTCACAAATGTCCACGAGCACAGACATGCACGCAAAAACTGCGTGACTCCTCGCTGGCTGTAACTCACCGCGCGTGTTCACCTGGAACGTCCTCTAAGAAGACGTGTGACCATTCTGATAGCCGTCTGTGTCTGCAGGTGAATGAGTGAAGCTACATAAACAGTTAAATTAGCATAGCTTACCAGCCGTAAACCCGACAACAACACAGTGGGTGTAAACTATAAATGAAGCTAATTTGCACATTTTATTCTGCTTTTCTAATCAAAAAATTGTTAATGCAAGAAAAATATCCAAATATTAACAGGAAAATCTCAAACCAAACTCTTACCACCCCTCTGTAAAATCAATATTTAATATCAATGACTTACATGAAATACAGTTAAGTAATAAAATGAAAGAAAACAAGTGAGCACTACTGCATATAAACTCGACTAGATACATAAACATATACACTTGTGCTAACAATTCAAGAAACATTTGGTATATTTTATATCCCCCCTCTGTCCTTTTTTCCGGATCCTTGTAGTACTTTGGTAGTAGTATTGTGGTCTTAGGAGCTGATGTGTCAGTGGAAATGAAAACAGCTAAACTGTGACAGCAAAATGTTAAGAATGCATATTCTCATCCAAGGTGGCATGCTGTGGCTTTTACAGAAATGCAAGCGGAGATGACCACCTCAATTTTTAGAAGCACTCCTTTAATAAAAGTAGCAATGAAACCACCTTACTACACATGAATCTGTATTATTGGCAAATTGCTCTTAAAGTATCAAGAGTATTCTGCAGAACACATTGTTCCCCATCGGTGTTATACGGTTATAAGGTTGGTCTGAATTTAAATGCTTCATATGCTGTTTGAGCTACAGCAGGGGTCCCCAATCCCAGTCCGCGAGGGCTGGTTTCCTGCAGGTTTTAGATGTGTCCTTGATCCACCACAGCTGATTTAAATGGATAAATTACCTTCTCAACACGTCTTGAAGTTCTCCAGAGGCCTGGTAACAAACTAATCATGTGATTCAGGTGTGTTGACCCAGGGTGAGATCTGAAACCTGCAGGGACACCGGCCCTCGCGGACTGGGATTGGGGACCCCTGATCTACAGTAATGTATTATATTCTAAAATGATGCTAAATGATAAAAATGAAGGTGTTGGCAAAACAGCTGGTTAAACTATCTTCAGCTAGAAACCTTCTGCTAAAGTAGACAGTGAATAATTTTTTTTTGTAAATGTGTTTTTATATTTATATATATTAATTATTATATTGATGAATTAATTCATTACTGCCATTGTTTGTATTGGCAAAATTTAGTAGATGACATACCAATATATGTGGACAGCCCGTTCTCATTCCCGACGTGTAACATACCGACCATTAGTCGTGCTCCGAGGTGTCCCATAGACACGTGAAAGGTAACCTTCCGCATCTATTTGATACGCGCCGGATTGTGGATGACATCCAATAGAATGACGCTCCCGGTGTAATACACGTTCCAGCTGTGTATTCCAGCCATAACCCTAACCTTAATCCTAACCCGTATCATAACCTAATCGTGTTAGATAGTGTTTTCCAAAGCAATTACAGTAAAATAAACATACACGTGTAGATTGATTCGAAATGGTTCTCATGTTTCCTCATTTTTCCGAACAAGTAACACAGGGACATGTTGGGTGGCCAAAAGCGTAACATACTGACGATTTGTCACCTATAGTGTAACATTTTACACTTTGAGAGTGAGAATGTGTTGATGTGGATTCTTAATATGAAATTATAGTTTACATACAAATAATCCTTACAGTCTGAAAATTACAGCACAAATATCCTGTCACATTTGATCTCTGTGAGGTCAGAGGTCAAATTTACAAATTAGTACCTCTTATCTGTGACCTACTCCTACATAAGGTTTGTGTAATCAGAGTAAAACGCCTGTGCAATGTTTTAATACAATAGTTGCTACTAAAATCTTTGATTTGAAAGGAATGACAAACAAACACGTTCAGTCTAAGCTGAAAATGTATACATTTGTGTGACAATGAAAACACGCAGAATTCACAATATAATCTTTTTTGGATCTTTTTATTGATTAAAAATACATTTAGAGTGCCCAATACGATAAGTTGTGTATTAGATGGCACAAAACAAAACCCCAATAATTTGACAATTCCCTCTGAGCAAGCACTAGGCGACGGTGGGGAGTAAAAACTTCCTTTTAACAGGGAGAAAACTCCGGCAGAACCAGGCTCAGTGAGGAACGGCCATCTGCCTCGACCGGTCAAGGGTTTTTAAAATGACTCGATTAGATGTTAAATAAATTGAAACTGAAAATGCTACGTCCAGATGAACAGAATCTACTTTTAGGGTCTTACATAACAGTAACCAAGTATTTTCTGCCTGCGATCCATACAGCATGACCCACACAGAGAAAGAAGCTTGTCATGAAATGTTCACTTTCCAATACAGTGATGGCATGCTCCTTGAAAAGCTTTACAATTATATCATCTGCATATTCATGGTCTAATTCCATGAATGTCAGTATGACATCTGGCTCTTTCCATTTGTGTATTAAAGAGCTGTAAACCATATCACTGATGAACATCACATTATCAACTTTGATTTTTTTAAGTCTAGGCCAGAGTTTTATGAACAGCCGTTGGGTGATGGCATCAACTTTTTCAGTAGAGGAAGGTGAACTGGCATTTTTATTGACACGTGTCACCACCTTCTTGATACAGGCTTCTACAGATAACCTGTAATTTTCAGCCTCTTCAGCATCACACAGGGCTGGATTCTGCATAGTGTCGATCAGGTGATTTTTAATGATATCGACCGTCAGTTTTCTCAACACTGGGTCCTCGTCGTTCAGTAACATCAGTAAATGTTTTTCTTTACAGAATGTTTTCTGACGTAGCTCTTGGTAAATGGCCCTGTCCAGATCTTTCAGTTTTTTTTCATGTATATGCAGATCTTTGATCCTGTTGTCAGACAACACGTGTTTTAACAGATACCTGTGGAGTTTTTTAGAAGGTCTGTAGTGCGATTTATTTGCAGCTCGTGTGAGCACAGCATCAATGAGTGCGCTCACATGTTCTTCTTCATCATCATCATAATCGCTGACACTAATGCCAGATGATGATTTTTTCTCCAGTATCCGAAATATATTACTTCTAAATTCTTCTAAACGTGTTTCAGACATGGCTTTAGTTTGTTCGTCCTCGTCATCCTCGGCTCTAACGCACCACGAGAAGAACCTTGCCAGTAGGCTTTTACGGAAGAGGTGATCTTCAAATATGGAAATGATCACCTCTAGGTACGGCTGACCTACGGCTAGCGCAATGATCACGAGATCAGGGCTAATGTCCAGCCGCTTTGTTATGTCTTTAAAAATCACCTTTTCAAGTTTTTTAATCCCCCTGTGTGTGATTTTGAGAGGCTTTTGCTCAACTTGTGCCCACAGAGCTGTGAAGAGGCGCTGCTGAATCATTTCCGATGGCGACACCTTTGCCTCTTTGGAGGCACGTGTAATAACAGCATTTATTAGCTCTTTAACGAGCAGCTGCTCTTCTGACACCGGAGGTTCCTGGAGATCAACTGACTCTGGATCCCCCGGATTCTGTTGCTGGTTGCATGACTGAGGGTAGCACACACAGTGCTTCGATTTCCCCTCGTCGCTCCGTAAAATGTTTACGCCAGGGACGACACTACATTCAGAGTCGTCTTCAGTGGCGCAGCTTTGAATCGCATCGGTTGTTTCAATGGCAGAATTCATATTTTCAAATGATATAACTTTTTTACAATCTGGACTTGATTCTGAATTTTGTGTAAGTTGCTGAGTTTGTGTCTCAGACATTAATGCCTCTTACTCCCTCTTACTAAACTTACCTTGTGACTAACCCTGTGCAAATGGTTCTATTTATAGACTTTTACCAAGGTGATGTCACACAAGACATGAAAGGATCAAAGGGATTCTAGCGCTAAGCCCCGCCCACATCCGATATGACGGCGACGTGACGTTACCCTAGCGACCGCTATACAATGGCGACCCTCAGTTGTTGGGATTGAGTGAAACTTGTTTGGATTCAAACATGTAGCCTGCTGGTCCACTGCTTTAACCCACAGCAAATACTGTTAAAATCCTTCCTTTAAAGTTAGAATGTCAAGCGACCCCCCCTCCGACCCTCACCCACTGTGTTGTTGTCGGGTTTACGGCTGGTAAGCTATGCTAATTTAACTGTTTATGTAGCTTCACTCATTCACCTGCAGACACAGACGGCTATCAGAATGGTCACACGTCTTCTTAGAGGACGTTCCAGGTGAACACGCGCGGTGAGTTACAGCCAGCGAGGAGTCACGCAGTTTTTGCGTGCATGTCTGTGCTCGTGGACATTTGTGAGCAGAAACACTTATTATTAAATTATGCACTTACACTCAGAGTTAGAAATGAAATATTTGTATTAGAGGGAAGGAGTATAACAAACTATAAATGAAGCTAATTTGCACATTTTATTCTGCTTTTCTAATCAAAAAATTGTTAATGCAAGAAAAATATCCAAATATTAACAGGAAAATCTCAAACCAAACTCTTACCACCCCTCTGTAAAATCAATATTTAATATCAATGACTTACATGAAATACAGTTAAGTAATAAAATGAAAGAAAACAAGTGAGCACTACTGCATATAAACTCGACTAGATACATACACATATACACTTGTGCTAACAATTCAAGAAACATTTGGTATATTTTATATCCCCCCTCTGTCCTTTTTTCCGGATCCTTGTAGTACTTTGGTAGTAGTATTGTGGTCTTAGGAGCTGATGTGTCAGTGGAAATGAAAACAGCTAAACTGTGACAGCAAAATGTTAAGAATGCATATTCTCACCCAAGGTGGCATGCTGTGGCTTTTACAGAAATGCAAGCGGAGATGACCACCTCAATTTTTAGAAGCACTCCTTTAATAAAAGTAGCAATGAAACCACCTTACTACACATGAATCTGTATTATTGGCAAATTGCTCTTAAAGTATCAAGAGTATTCTGCAGAACACATTGTTCCCCATCGGTGTTATACGGTTATAAGGTTGGTCTGAATTTAAATGCTTCATATGCTGTTTGAGCTACAGCAGGGGTCCCCAATCCCAGTCCGCGAGGGCTGGTTTCCTGCAGGTTTTAGATGTGTCCTTGATCCACCACAGCTGATTTAAATGGATAAATTACCTTCTCAACACGTCTTGAAGTTCTCCAGAGGCCTGGTAACAAACTAATCATGTGATTCAGGTGTGTTGACCCAGGGTGAGATCTGAAACCTGCAGGGACACCGGCCCTCGCGGACTGGGATTGGGGACCCCTGATCTACAGTAATGTATTATATTCTAAAATGATGCTAAATGATAAAAATGAAGGTGTTAGAGTTTGTATTGTTGATTGTCATTTATGCTTAGAAATATTTAACCATATATTCTTAGAGGTGTATAATCAATTGTGTAGTGACAGGAGGTGTGATCTCTAGCAGGCTACAAAAGGCTTGGTGTGTATTCCACACCTACATCCTGGGAGCATGGGAAGAGGTTGCATCTTGTCTTAATTGTTTTATGGTAGGATTAACGTAGCTACGTCTGTTCTAGTCTAAGTGCTTTTCTGTTTAGATGAACTTCTGGACTTCCTCACCGGGGGGGGGGGGGGGGGGGGGGTCTAGTCTACCCTCTTCCTGACCAAGGATGTTTGACCCTTTGATCAGCAACACACACACACACACACAGGCAAGGTACTCTTTGTTTGTATGTAGACGTCGTATGTTAATGAACCTATGCATATTCATGTAACCTCAATAAAAGGACAGTGGTACGGGAGGACAGACGAGAGCAACTGGGGTCAGACGAAGGAACGGCGCTCTGTCCGGTCTCTCCCGTGCACGAGTAACATGAAGAACTTTGCCTACTTGTGTCTTGCTTTGCAGTGTAATTGTATTGTCTTTAACGTTCCAGCGGATAGGTACAGCTGGTTAAACTATCTTCAGCTAAAAACCTTCTGCTAAAGTAGACAGTGAATAATTTCTGTTCCATTTCTGTATTAAAGAGCTGTAAACCATATCACTGTCACGGTTTGGCATGGCAAACCGTGGGGGGTGTGGGGAAGGAGGACCCAGGCGCAGTGCTCTATGTACAAGCAGTACGTTTATTTACAGTGTGTGGAAATAACAACAATAAATCCCCGTGGTTTCCCCTGACTCCCGTGTCGTGTCTCTCCGTGACCAGTCCGTGTCTCAGTGCTCTCCGCTCCCGTGTCTCAGCACTCCTCGTGCTGGCTGCTGTCTGGCGCTCCACACTTCTCCTGGGGACACAATAGACGCAGCCGTCAGGACACATAACCGCGGGCATACATACACTAACTCAGTTCAAATGGATGACTAACGTGGAGACTCACGCAATGATCCCGCGTTGGTGGGAGCTCCAAGACTCTCCTAAGTAGCACCCCCGACGAGGCCTGACCAGCAGCAGGTGTGTGGCTTCGGGTGTGGCCAGACCATCAGCAGGGCCACACCCACCAGGCCTGAAGGCGCCCACTGAAACACATATACACACACGCAAACAGGGAGAAGGACAGCAACACCAAATATACATACAATAATAATAATAATAATATAATTCATAACTGCTCAGGGACCCTGACAATCACTGATGAATATCACATTATCAACTTTGATCTTTTTAAGTCTAGGCCAGAGTTTTATGAACAGCCGTTGGGTGATGGCATCAACTTTTTCAGTAGAGGAAGGTGAACTGGCATTTTTATTGACACGTGTCACCACCTTCTTGATACAGGCTTCCACAGATAACCTGTAATTTTCAGCCTCTTCAGCATCACACAGAGCTGGATTCTGCATAGTGTCGATCAGGTGATTTTTAATGATATCGACCGTCAGTTTTCTCAACACTGGGTCCTCGTTGTTCAGTAACATCAGTAAATGTTTTTCTTTACAGAATGTTTTCTGACGTAGCTCTTGGTAAATGGCCCTGTCCAGATCTTTCAGTTTTTTTTCATGTATATGCAGATCTTTGATCCTGTTGTCAGACAACATGTGTTTTTTTGTGTGTCCCGTTTGGATCTTTAGCCATAAGAATTGTTGTCTTAAGGCCAAGAAAGATGCCAAGCGGATTTATTTTACCAAGTGGATCATCATGGCCTTGCCATATTGGTCCATTTGATTGACCTTTATTATAATTACAACACGTGTTTTAACAGATACCTGTGGAGTTTTTTAGAAGGTCTGTAGTGCGAATTATTTTCAACACGTGTGAGCACAGCATCAATGAGTGCGCTCACATGTTCCTCTTCATCATCATCGCTGACACTAATGCCAGATGATGATTTTTTCTCCAGTATCCGAAATATATTACTTTTAAATTCTTCTAAACGTGTTTCAGACATGGCTTTAGTTTCTTTGTCCTCGTCATCCTCGGCTCTAACGCACCACGAGAAGAACCTTGCCAGCAGGTTTTTACCGAAGTGGTGATCTTCAAATATGGAAATGATCACCTCTAGGTACGGCTGACCTACGGCTAGCGCAATGATCACGAGATCAGGGCTAATGTCCAGCCGCTTTGTTATGTCTTTAAAAATCACCTTTTCAAGTTTTTTAATCCCCCTGTGTGTGATTTTGAGAGGCTTTTGCTCAACTTGTGACCACAGAGCTGTGAAGAGGCGCTGCTGAATCATGTCAGATGGCGACACCTTTGCGTCTTTGGAGGCACGTGAAAAATCTTAATTGCCCATTGTTTTTGGAAAAATCTAAATTGCCCATAGGTATGAGTGAATGTGAGTACGAATGTTTAGCCCTGTGACAGACTAGCGACCTGTCCAGGGCGTACCCTGCCTCTTGCCCTGAGATAGCTGCCATAGGCTCCAGCACCCCCTGCGACCCTGAAAAGGAAAAGCGGAAGTTAGGGGTGGGCAACTCCAGGCCTTGGGGGCCGGTGTCCCTGCAGGTTTTAGATGTGTCCTTGAACCAACACAGCTGATATAAATGGCTAAATTAGCTCCTGAAAATGTCCTGAAGTTCTCCAGAGGCCTGGTAACGAACTAATCATGCGATTCAGGTGTGTTGACCCAAGGCGAGATCTAAAACCTGCAGGACACCGGCCCTCGGGGCCTGGATTTGCCCACCCCTGGCGTAAGTGAATCGATGGATAGATACATACACATATACACTGTGCTAACAATTCAAGAAACATTTGGAATATTTTATATCCCTCCCCTCTTTGTCCCTTTTCCCTATGTCCTTGTAGTACTTCTATTTTGTGCCCACAGAGCTGTGAAGAGGCGCTGTTTAATCTGCAACAGCATCCTGCCATGCGATTGAATTCGTCCCTAACCTTTGGGAACCCTCACATAAATTTTATCGAATGGAAAAAGGTTAGCTTTCATCCTCCAGCTTCACTGTGTTTATGTTATGCTAACATAGCTGTATCGCTAGTGATCTCGTAGTACATCATTATGTACCAGCTAGTCCAACCTCAGTAACCCTAAAAAAAAAAAAAAAAAAAAAGTCACTGCTGTTTAGTTTTCTGTCTTCATTTATGTTGGAAGTGATAGCAGAGCTGTACGTTTAAATTTTTTCAAAACGTCTCTCAGTCAGAACATTATATATTATGTTTAGGTGGCCCTTTCGAGATTTTTATTCCATTGATGTGCAGATCTTTGATTGTGTCGTCAGACAACAGGTGTTTCTTCAAAGATACCTGTGGAGTTTTTTTTAGAAGGTTTGTAGTGCGATTTCTTTGTAGCCCGTGTGAGCACAGCATCAACACTGTAAAATTAATAAATACAAAAATAAAAAATTGTTGCGAAAACTTAAACTCAAGGCAACCCACTGCATTTAGATTTTTAGGTTCTGATGGATAACTTAGTTGAAGCAACTTTCCTCCTAAACTTGAAACCTAACATTTTGTTTTAAAAACGCATTTAGTGTTGTTGCTAAAAAAAAATTATTTTTATATCAATTTGGGAACTTCCGGTTCATGCACAAGTTTTGCAAACAAAGTTATATGGTACTATTTACCTAAAAATGCAGCCAAGGCCTCAGGCATTTTTTATATAACCATCTAAATCTATTTACAGAACAATCAGGTGTTCTGCAGCAAATAAGAAGGCACACAAATTATTTGTGCCGGTCCAAAAAAAAAAAAAAGAAAAAAAAAAAGTTTGTGTTCAGTATAAGACAGAAGAGAACAGCACAGGCCTAAACCCTGCAGGTCTGACAACAGGAGGTGTATCAGTCCTGTTTTCCCTGTGGGAACAGCGTTTACACTAGAATCTGCTTTTGATGGCTTTTTTGGAGCAAATGTGACATTCAGCAGTATAACTGACACAATACAAAACAATAACTACACTACACACTAACTCTAGCCTCCAAAAACGCTAAACATCACTAATGTCTCACATATGAAAACTTGCGTTCTCTTTCTTTTGCTCGCCGCTTTCCGTCGCGGGTGTCACTCCTAAAACTGCACCTTCTCCCTAAACAACCAAGTGCCGCATGTTGCCATATCATTTTTTTGATTGGCTGACATGGTAAATTCTAACACCAATCCGGTTGTTCAGTCTGACGTCACTAGCCGTGTCTGGACCTAAACTCCGCTGCAGGTTCACATATCAAACGATCACTATGGTATTACTGAGAGTTGAAAAACTGTCTAAAGTCTTTCATCTTTAATAAAATGATCAGCGTTCTGTTCTACCAGGTGTAACAATTGAGTTTAACATCCAGGCACCCATGAAAACGGAATTTATGACATTTAACGGAGTTAGAAGCTAGCGAGCTAACTCCCTGCTAACTTCTATCTAAATACAATATAGCATGTCCTGACTGCGGGGTTTTGGAAACAAATTAAAACCTACAGCTCTGTTATCACTTCCAGCATAAATGAAGACAGGAAACTAAACAGCAGTGACGTTTGTAGGGTTACTGAAGTTGGGCTAGCTGGTATATAATGATGTGCTACGTGACCGCTAGCGACACAGCTATGTTAGCATAATATAAACAAGCTAACTTTTTTTCCCCCCACTCGATAAAGTTAACGTGAGTGTTCTCGGTGGAGGACTCCACCACCCCGTTCACACAGAAACTAAACCACATTTTTTTGGCTAAATATGATTTGAACAAATTAAACAACATGGCAGCGGGGGCCCCCGAAATTATTTATTTATTTTAAAAAGCGGTGGGGGGTTTGCCATGAGCGAGCTAGCTTATTTTGTCGGGTTTCTTTCGTTCGGTGGTATGGCGAACACCCCCTACATGAAATACACGTAGGGGGTGTCGTGGAGGCTTGTCAGACATGAGCGCGCCTGTTTGGAAGGGATGCTTGTCGGATTTACATTATTTTGTGACATGGCGATTTTTATACGAAAACTTTAAAGCACTATTTCATGATGGAAAACATTAAAGTTGCTCACGAGGGCATTCAAGCAGCACGATTGAGTAAAACAGTCTAGGGGGGGATCTTAAATGAGGTAGTAAACACATATAAATGCACATTAAAAGAAACAGTACTTGCCTTCAGAAAGTTGAGATGAACACCTTAGCTGCATCCAGCTCCTGGCGTAAAAAGCCTCGTGTTCGCATTAAGGCAGACGGCCAGGTGGCTTTCAGTCCTTGCAAAAGTGCATCGTAGACCCCGTAGTATCCAAAAATATGACATGCGCATGCGTGCTCAGGCACAGAAAGGCGCCAACAGCTTCAACTCATGTAAAACTTGAATGGACTACTTGCACTAACACTTCCGCGTTCTATGCTGGCAAATGAATGAATTCAAGTTTTACATGAGTTGAAGCTGTTGGCGCCTTTCTGTGCCTGAGCACGCATGTGCATGTCATATTTTTGGATACTACGGGGTCTACGATGCACTTTTGCAAGGACTGAAAGCCACCTGGCCGTCTGCCTTAATGTGAACACGAGGCTTTTTACGCCAGGAGCTGGATGCAGCTAAGGTGTTCATCTCAACTTTCTGAAGGCAAGTACTGTTTCTTTTAATGTGCATTTATATGTGTTTACTACCTCATTTAAGATCCCCCCCTAGACTGTTTTACTCAATCGTGCTGCTTGAATGCCCTCGTGAGCAACTTTAATGTTTTCCATCATGAAATAGTGCTTTAAAGTTTTCGTATAAAAATCGCCATGTCACAAAATAATGTAAATCCGACAAGCATCCCTTCCAAACAGGCGCGCTCATGTCTGACAAGCCTCCACGACACCCCCTACGTGTATTTCATGTAGGGGGTGTTCGCCATACCACCGAACGAAAGAAACCCGACAAAATAAGCTAGCTCGCTCATGGCAAACCCCCCACCGCTTTTTAAAATAAATAAATAATTTCGGGGGCCCCCGCTGCCATGTTGTTTAATTTGTTCAAATCATATTTAGCCAAAAAAATGTGGTTTAGTTTCTGTGTGAACGGGGTGGTGGAGTCCTCCACCGAGAACACTCACGTTAACTTTATCGAGTGGGGGAAAAAAAGTTAGCTTGTTTATATTATGCTAACATAGCTGTGTCGCTAGCGGTCACGTAGCACATCATTATATACCAGCTAGCCCAACTTCAGTAACCCTACAAACGTCACTGCTGTTTAGTTTCCTGTCTTCATTTATGCTGGAAGTGATAACAGCTGTAGGGTTTAATTTGTTTCCAAAACCCCGCAGTCAGGACATGCTATATTGTATTTAGATAGAAGCTAGCGAGCTAACTCCCTGCTAACTTCTAACTCCGTTAAATGTCATAAATTTCGTTTTCATGGGTGCCTGGATGTTAAACTCAATTGTTACACCTGGTAGAACAGAACGCTGATCATTTTATTAAAGATGAAAGACTTTAGACAGTTTTTCAACTCTCAGTAATGCCATAGTGATCGTTTGACATGTGAACCTGCAGCGGAGTTTAGGTCCAGACACGGCTAGTGACGTCAGACTGAACAACCGGATTGAACGAGGAGGACCCAGAATCCAGCCCTGTGTGAAGCTGAAGAGGCTGAAAATTACAGGTTATCTGTGGAAGCCTGCATCAAGAAGGTGGTGACACTTGTCATTAAAAATGCCAGTTCACCTTCCTCTACGGAAAAAGTTGATGCCATCACCCAACGGCTGTTCATAAAACTCTGGCCTAGACTTAAAAAGATCAAAGTTGATAATGTGATATGGTTTATAGCTCCTTAATACAGAAATGGAAAGAGCCAGATGTCATACATATTCATGGTATTAGACCATGAATATGCAGATGATGTAATTGTAAAGGTTTTCAAGGAGCATGCCATCACTGTATTGGAAAGTGAACATTTCATCACAAGCTTCTTTCTCTGTGTGGGTCATGCTGTATGGATCGCAGGCAGAAAATACTTGGTTACTGTTGTGTAAGTCCCTAAAAGTAGATTTTGTTTATCTGGACGCAGGATTTTCAGTTTCAATTTATTTAAGTAATTATAATAAAGGTCAATCAAATGGACCAATATGGCAAGGCCATGATGATCCACTTGGTAAAATAAATCCGTTTGGCATCTTTCTTGGCCTTAAGACAACAATTCTGATGGCTAAAGATCCAAACGGGACACAAGAAAAAAACAAAAACAAAACACGTGTTGTCTGACAACAGTATCAAAGATTTGCATATACATAAAAAAAACCTGAAAGATCTGGACCGGGCCATTTACAAAGAGCTACGTCAGAAAACATTCTGTAAAGAAAAACATTTACTGATGTTACTGAACAACGAGGACCCAGTGTTGAGAAAACTGACGGTCGATATCATTAAAAATCACCTGATCGACACTATGCAGAATCCAGCCCTGTGTGATGCTGAAGAGGCTGAAAATTACAGGTTATCTGTAGAAGCCTGTATCAAGAAGGTGGTGACACATGTCAATAAAAATGCCAGTTCACCTTCCTCTACTGAAAAAGTTGATGCCATCACCCAACGGCTGTTCATAAAACTCTGGCCTAGACTTAAAAAGATCAAAGTTGATAATGTGATGTTCATCAGTGATATGGTTTACAGCTCTTTAATACAGAAATGGAAAGAGCCAGATGTCATACTGACATTCATGGAATTAGACCATGAATATGCAGATGATATAATTATAAAGGTTTTCAAGGAGCATGCCATCACTGTATTGGAAAGTGAACATTTCATGACAAGCTTCTTTCTCTGTGCGGGTCATGCTGTATGGATCGCAGGCAGAAAATACTTGGTTACTGTTATGTAAGATCCTAAAAGTAGATTCTGTTCATCTGGACGTAGCATTTTCAGTTTCAATTTATTTAACATCTAATCGAGTCATTTTAAAAACCCTTGACCGGTCGAGGCAGATGGCCGTTCCTCACTGAGCCTGGTTCTGCCGGAGTTTTCTCCCTGTTAAAAGGAAGTTTTTACTCCCCACCGTCGCCCAGTGCTTGCTCAGAGGGAATTGTCAAATTATTGGGGTTTTGTGCCATCTAATACACAACTTATCGTATTGGGCACTCTAAATGTATTTTTAATCAATAAAAAGATCCAAAAAAGATTATATTGTGAATTCTGCGTGTTTTCATTGTCACACAAATGTATACATTTTCAGCTTAGACTGAACGTGTTTGTTTGTCATTCCTTTCAAATCAAAGATTTTAGTAGCAATTATTGTATTAAAACATTGCACAGGCGTTTTACTCTGATTACACAAACCTTATGTAGGAGTAGGTCACAGATAAGAGGTACTAATTTGTAAATTTGACCTCTGACCTCACAGAGATCAAATGTGACAGGATATTTGTGCTGTAATTTTCAGACTGTAAGGATTATTTGTATGTAAACTATAATTTCATATTAAGAATCCACATCAACACATTCTCACTCTCAAAGTGTAAAATGTTACACTATAGGTGACAAATCGTCAGTATGTTACGCTTTTGGCCACCCAACATGTCCCTGTGTTACTTGTTCGGAAAAATGAGGAAACATGAGAACCATTTCGAATCAATCTACACGTGTATGTTTATTTTACTGTAATTGCTTTGGAAAACACTATCTAACACGATTAGGTTATGATACGGGTTAGGATTAAGGTTAGGGTTATGGCTGGAATACACAGCTGGAACGTGTATTACACCGGGAGCGTCATTCTATTGGATGTCATCCACAATCCGGCGCGTATCAAATAGATGCGGAAGGTTACCTTTCACGTGTCTATGGGACACCTCGGAGCGCGACTAATGGTCGGTATGTTACACGTCGGGAATGAGAACGGGCTGTCCACATATATTGGTATGTCATCTACTAAATTTTGCCAATACAAACAATGGCAGTAATGAATTAATTCATCAATATAATAATTAATATATATAAATATAAAAACACATTTACAAAAAAAAATTATTCACTGTCTACTTTAGCAGAAGGTTTCTAGCTGAAGATAGTTTAACCAGCTGTTTTGCCAACACCTTCATTTTTATCATTTAGCATCATTTTAGAATATAATACATTACTGTAGATCAGGGGTCCCCAATCCCAGTCCGCGAGGGCCGGTGTCCCTGCAGGTTTCAGATCTCACCCTGGGTCAACACACCTGAATCACATGATTAGTTTGTTACCAGGCCTCTGGAGAACTTCAAGACGTGTTGAGAAGGTAATTTATCCATTTAAATCAGCTGTGGTGGATCAAGGACACATCTAAAACCTGCAGGAAACCAGCCCTCGCGGACTGGGATTGGGGACCCCTGCTGTAGCTCAAACAGCATATGAAGCATTTAAATTCAGACCAACCTTGTAACCGTATAACACCGATGGGGAACAATGTGTTCTGCAGAATACTCTTGATACTTTAAGAGCAATTTGCCAATAATACAGATTCATGTGTAGTAAGGTGGTTTCATTGCTACTTTTATTAAAGGAGTGCTTCTAAAAATTGAGGTGGTCATCTCCGCTTGCATTTCTGTAAAAGCCACAGCATGCCACCTTGGATGAGAATATGCATTCTTAACATTTTGCTGTCACAGTTTAGCTGTTTTCATTTCCACTGACACATCAGCTCCTAAGACCACAATACTACTACCAAAGTACTACAAGGATCCGGAAAAAAGGACAGAGGGGGGATATAAAATATACCAAATGTTTCTTGAATTGTTAGCACAAGTGTATATGTGTATGTATCTAGTCGAGTTTATATGCAGTAGTGCTCACTTGTTTTCTTTCATTTTATTACTTAACTGTATTTCATGTAAGTCATTGATATTAAATATTGATTTTACAGAGGGGTGGAAAGAGTTTGGTTTGAGATTTTCCTGTTAATATTTGGATATTTTTCTTGCATTAACAATTTTTTGATTAGAAAAGCAGAATAAAATGTGCAAATTAGCTTCATTTATAGTTTGTTATACTCCTTCCCTCTAATACAAATATTTCATTTCTAACTCTGAGTGTAAGTGCATAATTTAATAATAAGTGTTTCTGCTCACAAATGTCCACGAGCACAGACATGCACGCAAAAACTGCGTGACTCCTCGCTGGCTGTAACTCACCGCGCGTGTTCACCTGGAACGTCCTCTAAGAAGACGTGTGACCATTCTGATAGCCGTCTGTGTCTGCAGGTGAATGAGTGAAGCTACATAAACAGTTAAATTAGCATAGCTTACCAGCCGTAAACCCGACAACAACACAGTGGGTGAGGGTCGGAGGGGGGGTCGCTTGACATTCTAACTTTAAAGGAAGGATTTTAACAGTATTAGTGTAACACACTTAGAGACAGTGTGCGCACCGCGGATGACGTCAGTGCGCACACTGTGTCTGAGGAGGATGTGCGGAAGTGCTTCAGGAAGGTGAACGCACGCAAAGCTACTGGTCCGGACGGGATTCCCGGCCGCGTCCTCAAGTCATGCGCGGCTCAGCTGGCTGGAGTGTTCACGCACATCTTCAACCTTTCCCTCTCTCTGTCTGTAGTCCCAGCCTGCTTCAAAATGGCCACCATCGTCCCTGTACCCAAATCCTCCACCATCTCCTCATTGAACGACTGGCGACCTGTAGCCCTGACCCCCATCGTAAGCAAATGCTTCGAGAAGCTGGTCAGGGACTTCATCTGCTCT
The DNA here is from genome assembly GCF_965226115.1 of Aulonocara stuartgranti. Lineage (NCBI taxonomy): Eukaryota > Metazoa > Chordata > Actinopteri > Cichliformes > Cichlidae > Aulonocara > Aulonocara stuartgranti. The sequence continues at coordinate 30,618,498 of NC_138957.1, forward strand.
GCACTACCCGACTCACTGGACCCTCTACAGTTTGCATACCGCCACAACAGGTCCACTGATGATGCCATAGCCCTGACACTACACACTGCCCTGTCACACCTGGAGAAGAGAGACACGTATGTGAGGATGCTGTTTGTAGATTACAGCTCAGCATTCAATACCATCGTTCCCTCGAAGCTGGACAGGAAACTGCAGGATCTAGGACTGAGCAGCTCCCTCTGCAGCTGGATCCTTAGCTTCCTGTCTGACAGACGCCAGGTGGTCAGACTGGGCAGCATCACCTCATCCCCCATCACACTGAACACTGGTGCTCCACAGGGGTGTGTACTGAGCCCTCTCCTGTACTCACTCTACACCTACGACTGCACAGCCACTAACAGCTCCAACATCATTGTGAAGTTTGTGGACGACACTACAGTGGTGGGTCTTATCACCAACGGTGATGAGACGGCTTACAGGGAGGAGGTCAGCGCCCTGACCCACTGGTGTCAAGACAACCATCTCACCCTCAACGTCGCAAAGACAAAGGAGTTGATAGTGGACTTCCGGAGGTGCAGAGAAGTACACACCCCCATCACCATCAACGGCGCTGCTGTGGAGAGAGTGAGCAGCTTCCGGTTCCTTGGTGTACATCTGGCTGAGGATCTTACGTGGTCAGTACACACAAACAAAACAGTGAAGAAGGCGCAGCAGCGCCTCTTCTTTCTCAGGAGACTGAAAAGATTCGGCATGAGCCCCCGCATCCTCAGGACCTTCTATCACTGTGCCATTGAGAGCATCCTCACTGGATGCATCACCACCTGGTATGGCAACAGCACCGCCTACAACTGCAAAGCTCTCCAGCGAGTAGTGCGGTGCTCTGAACGGATAATTGGAGGTGAGCTTCCCTCCCTCCAAGACATCTACAGGAAGCGCTGCCTGAGGAAAGCGGGGAGGATCATCAAGGACTCCAGTCACCCCAGCCATAAACTGTTCAGACTGCTTCCATCAGGAAGGAGGTTCTGCAGCATCCGGTCCCGTACCAGCAGACTGAGAGACAGCTTTTTCCATCAGGCCATCAGACTGCTGAACACGTCATAGACACCTCAGCTTCACTACTGGAACTTCAACATTATGCACTCCACACTGTATATAAATGCCACTTGTTTTGCACATATTCAACTCTGTATATTTTATATATTTTATTATTATTATTATTATTATTATTATTTTACTATTTAATTTGTAAAAATGTGTATACACACACACACACACACACACACACGTAGGAAAATATTTAGTATACACATCCAGAAATGCATACACTATTATATATTGTACATATATTTATTAGTGTCAGGTTGGCCATTCTTGTATTTTGCTCGTTTGTGTTGTTGTGTTTGCACATCTCTGTTGCTTGTGGGGCTCGCACACAAGAATTTCACTCGCATGTGCTGTGCCAGTGTGCCTGCACATGTGATGTGACAATAAAAGTGATTTGATTTGATTTGATGATCATTTCCATATTTGAAGATCACCTCTTCCCTAAAAAAAAGAAATCTACTGCCAAGGTTCTTCTCGTGGTGCGTTAGAGCCGAGGATGATGAAGACGCAGAAGCTAAAGCAATTTCTGAAACACGTTTAGAAGAATTTAAAAGTAATATATTTCCAATACTGGAGAAAAAAATCATCATCTGGCATTAGTGTCAGCGCACTCATTCACTGTAAAAAATCAAACTTGCTTACAGTCATTTCTTTCACAATTCAACAATAAAAGCTGAGTTGCCCCATAAACTCAAATACATTAAGGGCTTCAACTAATCCTTTAACGTTTTGGAGCAAAAGTTGGTCTCAGATGAACTTTATTGCTGGCAAAATGAATGAATTCAAGTTTTACATGAGTTGAAGCTGTTGGCGCCTTTCTGTGCCTGAGCACGCATGCGCATGTCATATTTTTGGATACTACGGGGTCTACGATGCACTTTTGCAAGGACTGAAAGCCACCTGGCCGTCTGCCTTAATGCGAACACGAGGCTTTTTACGCCAGGAGCTGGATGCAGCTAAGGTGTTCATCTCAACTTTCTGAAGGCAAGTACTGTTTCTTTTAATGTGCATTTATATGTGTTTACTACCTCATTTAAGATCCCCCCTAGACTGTTTTACTCAATCGTGCTGCTTGAATGCCCTCGTGAGCAACTTTAATGTTTTCCATCATGAAATAGTGCTTTAAAGTTTTCGTATAAAAATCGCCATGTCACAAAATAATGTAAATCCGACAAGCATCCCTTCCAAACAGGCGCGCTCATGTCTGACAAGCCTCCACGACACCCCCTACGTGTATTTCATGTAGGGGGTGTTCGCCATACCACCGAACGAAAGAAACCCGACAAAATAAGCTAGCTCGCTCATGGCAAACCCCCCACCGCTTTTTAAAATAAATAAATAATTTCGGGGGCCCCCGCTGCCATGTTGTTTAATTTGTTCAAATCATATTTAGCCAAAAAAATGTGGTTTAGTTTCTGTGTGAACGGGGTGGTGGAGTCCTCCACCGAGAACACTCACGTTAACTTTATCGAGTGGGGGAAAAAAAGTTAGCTTGTTTATATTATGCTAACATAGCTGTGTCGCTAGCGGTCACGTAGCACATCATTATATACCAGCTAGCCCAACTTCAGTAACCCTACAAACGTCACTGCTGTTTAGTTTCCTGTCTTCATTTATGCTGGAAGTGATAACAGCTGTAGGGTTTAATTTGTTTCCAAAACCCCGCAGTCAGGACATGCTATATTGTATTTAGATAGAAGCTAGCGAGCTAACTCCCTGCTAACTTCTAACTCCGTTAAATGTCATAAATTTCGTTTTCATGGGTGCCTGGATGTTAAACTCAATTGTTACACCTGGTAGAACAGAACGCTGATCATTTTATTAAAGATGAAAGACTTTAGACAGTTTTTCAACTCTCAGTAATGCCATAGTGATCGTTTGACATGTGAACCTGCAGCGGAGTTTAGGTCCAGACACGGCTAGTGACGTCAGACTGAACAACCGGATTGAACGAGGAGGACCCAGAATCCAGCCCTGTGTGAAGCTGAAGAGGCTGAAAATTACAGGTTATCTGTGGAAGCCTGCATCAAGAAGGTGGTGACACTTGTCATTAAAAATGCCAGTTCACCTTCCTCTACGGAAAAAGTTGATGCCATCACCCAACAGCTGTTCATAAAACTCTGGCCTAGACTTAAAAAGATCAAAGTTGATAATGTGATATGGTTTATAGCTCCTTAATACAGAAATGGAAAGAGCCAGATGTCATACATATTCATGGAATTAGACCATGAATATGCAGATGATGTAATTGTAAAGGTTTTCAAGGAGCATGCCATCACTGTATTGGAAAGTGAACATTTCATCACAAGCTTCTTTCTTCATGCTGTATGGATCGCAGGCAGAAAATACTTGGTTACTGTTGTGTAAGTCCCTAAAAGTAGATTTTGTTTATCTGGACGCAGGATTTTCAGTTTCAATTTATTTAAGTAATTATAATAAAGGTCAATCAAATGGACCAATATGGCAAGGCCATGATGATCCACTTGGTAAAATAAATCCGTTTGGCATCTTTCTTGGCCTTAAGACAACAATTCTGATGGCTAAAGATCCAAACGGGACACAAGAAAAAAACAAAAACAAAACACGTGTTGTCTGACAACAGTATCAAAGATTTGCATATACATAAAAAAAACCTGAAAGATCTGGACCGGGCCATTTACAAAGAGCTACGTCAGAAAACATTCTGTAAAGAAAAACATTTACTGATGTTACTGAACAACGAGGACCCAGTGTTGAGAAAACTGACGGTCGATATCATTAAAAATCACCTGATCGACACTATGCAGAATCCAGCCCTGTGTGATGCTGAAGAGGCTGAAAATTACAGGTTATCTGTGGAAGCCTGTATCAAGAAGGTGGTGACACGTGTCAATAAAAATGCCAGTTCACCTTCCTCTACTGAAAAAGTTGATGCCATCACCCAACGGCTGTTCATAAAACTCTGGCCTAGACTTAAAAAGATCAAAGTTGATAATGTGATGTTCATCGGTGATTGTCAGGGTCCCTGAGCAGTTATGAATTATATTATTATTATTGTTATTGTATGTATATTTGGTGTTGCTTTCCTTCTCCCTGTGTGTGTGTGTGTGTGTGTGTGTGTGTGTGTGTGTGTGTGTATGTGTTTCAGTGGGTGCCTTCAGGCCTGGTGGGTGTGGCCCTGCTGATGGTCTGGCCACACCCGAAGCCACACACTTGCTGCTGGTCAGGCCTCGTCGGGGGAGCTACTTGGGAGAGTCTTGGAGCTCCCACCGACGCGGGATCATTTCGTGAGTCTCCACGTTAGTCAACAAAAACATTGCACAGGCGTTTTACTCTGATTACACAAACTTCATGTAGGAGTAGGTCACAGATAAGAGGTACTAATTTGTAAATTTGACCTCTGACCTCACAGAGATCAAATGTGACAGGATATTTGTACTGTAATTTTCAGACCATAAGGCGCACTCAAAATCCTTTAATTTTCTCAAAAACTGACAGTGCGCCTTATAATCCGGTGCGCCTTATGTATGAAGTTTAGGTCCAGACACGGCTAGTGACGTCAGACTGAACAACCGGATTGGTGTTAGAATTTACCATGTCAGCCATGTCAGCCAATCAAAAAAATGATATGGCAACATGCGGCACTTGGTTGTTTAGGGAGAAGGTGCAGTTTTAGGAGTGACACCCGCGACGGAAAGCGGCGAGCAAAAGAAAGAGAACGCAAGTTTTCATATGTGAGACATTAGTGATGTTTAGCGTTTTTGGAGGCTAGAGTTAGTGTGTAGTGTAGTTATTGTTTTGTATTGTGTCAGTTATACTGCTGAATGTCACATTTGCTCCAAAAAAGCCATCAAAAGCAGATTCTAGTGTAAACGCTGTTCCCACAGGGAAAACAGGACTGATACACCTCCTGTTGTCAGACCTGCAGGGTTTAGGCCTGTGCTGTTCTCTTCTGTCTTATACTGAACACAAACTTTTTTTTCTTTTTTTTTTTTCTTTTTTTTGGACCGGCACAAATAATTTGTGTGCCTTCTTATTTGCTGCAGAACACCTGATTGTTCTGTAAATAGATTTAGATGGTTATATAAAAAATGCCTGAGGCCTTGGCTGCATTTTTAGGTAAATAGTACCATATAACTTTGTTTGCAAAACTTGTGCATGAACCTGAAGTTCCCAAATTGATATAAAAAAATTTTTTTTTAGCAACACTAAATGCGTTTTTAAAACAAAATGTTAGGTTTCAAGTTTAGGAGAAAAGTTGCTTCAACTAAGTTATCCATCAGAACCTAAAAATCTAAATGCAGTGGGTTGCCTTGAGTTTAAGTTTTCGCAACAATTTTTTATTTTTGTATTTATTAATTTTACAGTGTTGATGCTGTGCTCACACGGGCTACAAAGAAATCGCACTACAAACCTTCTAAAAAAAACTCCACAGGTATCTTTGACGAAACACCTGTTGTCTGACGACACAATCAAAGATCTGCACATCAATGGAAAAAAATCTCGAAAGGGCCACCTAAACATAATATATAATGTTCTGACTGAGAGACGTTTTGAAAAAATTTAAACGTACAGCTCTGCTATCACTTCCAACATAAATGAAGACAGAAAACTAAACAGCAGTGACTTTTTTTTTTTTTGGGTTACTGAGGTTGGACTAGCTGGTACATAATGATGTACTACGAGATCACTAGCGATACAGCTATGTTAGCATAACATAAACACAGTGAAGCTGGAGGATGAAAGCTAACCTTTTTCCATTCGATAAAATTTATGTGAGGGTTCCCAAAGGTTAGGGACGAATTCAATCGCATGGCAGGATGCTGTTGCAGATTAAGCAGCGCCTCTTCACAGCTCTGTGGGCACAAAATAGAAGTACTACAAGGACATAGGGAAAAGGGACAAAGAGGGGAGGGATATAAAATATTCCAAATGTTTCTTGAATTGTTAGCACAGTGTATATGTGTATGTATCTATCCATCGATTCACTTACGCCAGGGGTGGGCAAATCCAGGCCCCGAGGGCCGGTGTCCTGCAGGTTTTAGATCTCGCCTTGGGTCAACACACCTGAATCGCATGATTAGTTCGTTACCAGGCCTCTGGAGAACTTCAGGACATTTTCAGGAGCTAATTTAGCCATTTATATCAGCTGTGTTGGTTCAAGGACACATCTAAAACCTGCAGGGACACCGGCCCCCAAGGCCTGGAGTTGCCCACCCCTAACTTCCGCTTTTCCTTTTCAGGGTCGCAGGGGGTGCTGGAGCCTATGGCAGCTATCTCAGGGCGAGAGGCAGGGTACGCCCTGGACAGGTCGCTAGTCTGTCACAGGGCTAAACATTCGTACTCACATTCACTCATACCTATGGGCAATTTAGATTTTTCCAAAAACAATGGGCAATTAAGATTTTTCACGTGCCTCCAAAGACGCAAAGGTGTCGCCATCTGACATGATTCAGCAGCGCCTCTTCACAGCTCTGTGGTCACAAGTTGAGCAAAAGCCTCTCAAAATCACACACAGGGGGATTAAAAAACTTGAAAAGGTGATTTTTAAAGACATCAAAGCGGCTGGACATTAGCCCTGATCTCGTGATCATTGCGCTAGCCTTAGGTCAGCCGTACCTAGAGGTGATCATTTCCATATTTGAAGATCACCACTTCCGTTAAAAACCTGCTGGCAAGGTTCTTCTCGTGGTGCGTTAGAGCCGAGGATGACGAGGACAAAGAAACTAAAGCCATGTCTGAAACACGTTTAGAAGAATTTAAAAGTAATATATTTCCAATAGTGGAGGAAAAAATCATCATCTGGCATTAGTGTCAGCGATTATGATGATGATGAAGAGGAACATGTGAGCGCACTCATTGATGCTGTGCTCACACGTGTTGAAAATAATTCGCACTACAGACCTTCTAAAAAACTCCACAGGTACCTGTTAAAACACGTGTTGTAATTATAATAAAGGTCAATCAAATGGACCAATATGGCAAGGCCATGATGATCCACTTGGTAAAATAAATCCGCTTGGCATCTTTCTTGGCCTTAAGACAACAATTCTTATGGCTAAAGATCCAAACGGGACACACAAAAAAACACATGTTGTCTGACAACAGGATCAAAGATCTGCATATACATGTATATAAACTGAAAGATCTCGACCGGGCCATTTACCAAGAGCTACGTCAGAAAACATTCTGTAAAGAAAAACATTTACTGATGTTACTGAACGACGAGGACCCAGTGTTGAGAAAACTGACGGTCGATATCATTAAAAATCACCTGATCGACACTATGCAGAATCCAGCCCTGTGTGATGCTGAAGAGGCTGAAAATTACAGGTTATCTGTGGAAGCCTGCATCAAGAAGGTGGTGACACGTGTCAATAAAAATGCCAGTTCACCTTCCTCTACTGAAAAAGTTGATGCCATCACCCAACGGCTGTTCATAAAACTCTGGCCTAGACTTAAAAAGATCAAAGTTGATAATGTGATATTCATCAGTGATTGTCAGGGTCCCTGAGCAGTTATGAATTATATTATTATTATTATTATTGTATGTATATTTGGTGTTGCTGTCCTTCTCCCTGTTTGCGTGTGTGTGTATATGTGTTTCAGTGGGTGCCTTCAGGCCTGGTGGGTGTGGCCCTGCTGATGGTCTGGCCACACCCGAAGCCACACACCTGCTGCTGGTCAGGCCTCGTCGGGGGTGCTACTTAGGAGAGTCTTGGAGCTCCCACCGACGTGGGATCATTGCGTGAGTCTCCACGTTAGTCATCCATTTGAACTGAGTTAGTGTATGTATGCCCGCGGTTATGTGTCCTGACGGCTGCGTCTATTGTGTCCCCAGGAGAAGTGTGGAGCGCCAGACAGCAGCCAGCACGAGGAGTGCTGAGACACGGGAGCGGAGAGCACTGAGACACGGACTGGTCACGGAGAGACACGACACGGGAGTCAGGGGAAACCACGGGGATTTATTGTTGTTATTTCCACACACTGTAAATAAACGTACTGCTTGTACATAGAGCACCGCGCCTGGGTCCTCCTTCCCCACACCCCCCACGGTTTGCCATGCCAAACCGTGACAGTGATATGGTTTACAGCTCTTTAATACAGAAATGGAACAGAAATTATTCACTGTCTACTTTAGCAGAAGGTTTTTAGCTGAAGATAGTTTAACCAGCTGTTTTGCCAACACCTTCATTTTTATCATTTAGCATCATTTTAGAATGTATTATTACTGTAGATCAGGGGTCCCCAATCCCAGTCCGCGAGGGCCGGTGTCCCTGCAGGTTTCAGATCTCACCCTGGGTCAACACACCTGAATCACATGATTAGTTTGTTACCAGGCCTCTGGAGAACTTCAAGACGTGTTGAGAAGGTAATTTATCCATTTAAATCAGCTGTGGTGGATCAAGGACACATCTAAAACCTGCAGGAAACCAGCCCTCGCGGACTGGGATTGGGGACCCCTGCTGTAGCTCAAACAGCATATGAAGCATTTAAATTCAGACCAACCTTATAACCGTATAACACCGATGGGGAACAATGTGTTCTGCAGAATACTCTTGATACTTTAAGAGCAATTTGCCAATAATACAGATTCATGTGTAGTAAGGTGGTTTCATTGCTACTTTTATTAAAGGAGTGCTTCTAAAAATTGAGGTGGTCATCTCCGCTTGCATTTCTGTAAAAGCCACAGCATGCCACCTTGGATGAGAATATGCATTCTTAACATTTTGCTGTCACAGTTTAGCTGTTTTCATTTCCACTGACACATCAGCTCCTAAGACCACAATACTACTACCAAAGTACTACAAGGATCCGGAAAAAAGGACAGAGGGGGGATATAAAATATACCAAATGTTTCTTGAATTGTTAGCACAAGTGTATATGTGTATGTATCTAGTCGAGTTTATATGCAGTAGTGCTCACTTGTTTTCTTTCATTTTATTACTTAACTGTATTTCATGTAAGTCATTGATATTAAATATTGATTTTACAGAGGGGTGGTAAGAGTTTGGTTTGAGATTTTCCTGTTAATATTTGGATATTTTTCTTGCATTAACAATTTTTTGATTAGAAAAGCAGAATAAAATGTGCAAATTAGCTTCATTTATAGTTTGTTATACTCCTTCCCTCTAATACAAATATTTCATTTCTAACTCTGAGTGTAAGTGCATAATTTAATAATAAGTGTTTCTGCTCACAAATGTCCACGAGCACAGACATGCACGCAAAAACTGCGTGACTCCTCGCTGGCTGTAACTCACCGCGCGTGTTCACCTGGAACGTCCTCTAAGAAGACGTGTGACCATTCTGATAGCCGTCTGTGTCTGCAGGTGAATGAGTGAAGCTACATAAACAGTTAAATTAGCATAGCTTACCAGCCGTAAACCCGACAACAACACAGTGGGTGAGGGTCGGAGGGGGGGTCGCTTGACATTCTAACTTTAAAGGAAGGATTTTAACAGTATTTGCTGTGGGTTAAAGCAGTGGACCAGCAGGCTACATGTTTGAATCCAAACAAGTTTCACTCAATCCCAACAACTGAGGATCGCCATTGTATAGCGGTCGCTAGGGTAACGTCACGTCGCCGTCATATCGGATGTGGGCGGGGCTTAGCGCTAGAATCCCTTTGATCCTTTCATGTCTTGTGTGACATCACCTTGGTAAAAGTCTATAAATAGAACCATTTGCACAGGGTTAGTCACAAGGTAAGTTTAGTAAGAGGGAGTAAGAGGCATTAATGTCTGAGACACAAACTCAGCAACTTACACAAAATTCAGAATCAAGTCCAGATTGTAAAAAAGTTATATCATTTGAAAATATGAATTCTGCCATTGAAACAACCGATGCGATTCAAAGCTGCGCCACTGAAGACGACTCTGAATGTAGTGTCGTCCCTGGCGTAAACATTTTACGGAGCGACGAGGGGAAATCGAAGCACTGTGTGTGCTGCCCTCAGTCATGCAACCAGCAACAGAATCCGGGGGATCCAGAGTCAGTTGATCTCCAGGAACCTCCGGTGTCAGAAGAGCAGCTGCTCGTTAAAGAGCTAATAAATGCTGTTATTACACGTGCCTCCAAAGAGGCAAAGGTGTCGCCATCGGAAATGATTCAGCAGCGCCTCTTCACAGCTCTGTGGGCACAAGTTGAGCAAAAGCCTCTCAAAATCACACACAGGGGGATTAAAAAACTTGAAAAGGTGATTTTTAAAGACATAACAAAGCGGCTGGACATTAGCCCTGATCTCGTGATCATTGCGCTAGCCGTAGGTCAGCCGTACCTAGAGGTGATCATTTCCATATTTGAAGATCACCTCTTCCGTAAAAGCCTGCTGGCAAGGTTCTTCTCGTGGTGCGTTAGAGCCGAGGATGACGAGGACGAACAAACTAAAGCCATGTCTGAAACACGTTTAGAAGAATTTAGAAGTAATATATTTCGGATACTGGAGAAAAAATCATCATCTGGCATTAGTGTCAGCGATTATGATGATGATGAAGAAGAACATGTGAGCGCACTCATTGATGCTGTGCTCACACGAGCTGCAAATAAATCGCACTACAGACCTTCTAAAAAACTCCACAGGTATCTGTTAAAACACGTGTTGTCTGACAACAGGATCAAAGATCTGCATATACATGAAAAAAAACTGAAAGATCTGGACAGGGCCATTTACCAAGAGCTACGTCAGAAAACATTCTGTAAAGAAAAACATTTACTGATGTTACTGAACGACGAGGACCCAGTGTTGAGAAAACTGACGGTCGATATCATTAAAAATCACCTGATCGACACTATGCAGAATCCAGCCCTGTGTGATGCTGAAGAGGCTGAAAATTACAGGTTATCTGTAGAAGCCTGTATCAAGAAGGTGGTGACACGTGTCAATAAAAATGCCAGTTCACCTTCCTCTACTGAAAAAGTTGATGCCATCACCCAACGGCTGTTCATAAAACTCTGGCCTAGACTTAAAAAAATCAAAGTTGATAATGTGATGTTCATCAGTGATATGGTTTACAGCTCTTTAATACAGAAATGGAAAGAGCCAGATGTCATACTGACATTCATGGAATTAGACCATGAATATGCAGATGATATAATTGTAAAGCTTTTCAAGGAGCATGCCATCACTGTATTGGAAAGTGAACATTTCATGACAAGCTTCTTTCTCTGTGCGGGTCATGCTGTATGGATCGCAGGCAGAAAATACTTGGTTACTGTTATGTAAGACCCTAAAAGTAGATTCTGTTCATCTGGACGTAGCATTTTCAGTTTCAATTTATTTAACATCTAATCGAGTCATTTTAAAAACCCTTGACCGGTCGAGGCAGATGGCCGTTCCTCACTGAGCCTGGTTCTGCCGGAGTTTTCTCCCTGTTAAAAGGAAGTTTTTACTCCCCACCGTCGCCTAGTGCTTGCTCAGAGGGAATTGTCAAATTATTGGGGTTTTGTGCCATCTAATACACAACTTATCGTATTGGGCACTCTAAATGTATTTTTAATCAATAAAAAGATCCAAAAAAGATTATATTGTGAATTCTGCGTGTTTTCATTGTCACACAAATGTATACATTTTCAGCTTAGACTGAACGTGTTTGTTTGTCATTCTTTTCAAGATCAAAGATTTTAGTAGCAATTATTGTATTAAAACATTGCACAGGCGTTTTACTCTGATTACACAAACCTTATGTAGGAGTAGGTCACAGATAAGAGGTACTAATTTGTAAATTTGACCTCTGACCTCACAGAGATCAAATGTGACAGGATATTTGTGCTGTAATTTTCAGACTGTAAGGATTATTTGTATGTAAACTATAATTTCATATTAAGAATCCACATCAACACATTCTGGGGAACAATGTGTTCTGCAGAATACTCTTGATACTTTAAGAGCAATTTGCCAATAATACAGATTCATGTGTAGTAAGGTGGTTTCATTGCTACTTTTATTAAAGGAGTGCTTCTAAAAATTGAGGTGGTCATCTCCGCTTGCATTTCTGTAAAAGCCACAGCATGCCACCTTGGATGAGAATATGCATTCTTAACATTTTGCTGTCACAGTTTAGCTGTTTTCATTTCCACTGACACATCAGCTCCTAAGACCACAATACTACTACCAAAGTACTACAAGGATCCGGAAAAAAGGACAGAGGGGGGATATAAAATATACCAAATGTTTCTTGAATTGTTAGCACAAGTGTATATGTGTATGTATCTAGTCGAGTTTATATGCAGTAGTGCTCACTTGTTTTCTTTCATTTTATTACTTAACTGTATTTCATGTAAGTCATTGATATTAAATATTGATTTTCAGAGGTGTGGACTCGAGTCACATGACTTGGACTCGAGTCAGACTCGAGTCATTAATTTTATGACTTTAGACTTGACTTGAAAAAATGTTCTAAGACTTGTGACTTGACTTGGACTTTTACACCAATGACTTGGGACTTGAATTGGACTTGAACCGGTTTACTTGAAAAGACTTGATATTTTACCCCAAATATAAAATTTAACATGCATATTATATAGAGATTGAAAATGTGACGTCATTCACGGGTAGAACCGCAAAGGATTCTGGGAACTCGTGGCAAGTGGTACTAGCGCACGCAGGCTTTCAATTAAAATCAGTTACACAGCGATAAAAAGAAACACAAAAATGGCAAGAAGCCGTTGTATCATTAACTGCAATAGCCGGTCGCATGACAGCCACGGGAAGCCGACGGGTAAAGAGATCGGTTGTTATCGGATTACGACGTTGAAGAGAAATTGTTCGAGCCATGTTTCCGAAGTAACAAAGACGCGACGGATGGCCTGGATTGCAGCCATTCAAAGACCAAATATAACGTCCCAGAACCCTCCAGCTCACAGGTTAGTCTGCTCCAAGCATTTACACGAAGGTCAGTGTTTTGTAGTAGTTAATACGTCATTTTCATAACATAATTAGTGATATAGGTTACAAGTAAGTCTGGCGCTGAACAGAAATTGTCGCGCTATGCTCCTTTATTTATTGTGCATAAATAGTGAATTGTCCTGACACAATATTGCGTTTCGCTTCTGTTATTATGGTACATTGACAAAAACATATACTTTTATTCACAGGATAAAACAGGTTTTTTGTATCACTAATTGCCCAGTACGATTACAGCATACAATATTATTGTCACTGCTACATTTCTGTGATGGGTACCAGAAATTATTTCCACTACTAATTAATTACCGTTGAGCTCAAAGGTCCTATTAATAAACGATTAATGAATGTGTATTTATGACGACAATTTGTGAGACTGGTAAACTTATGATACGTACGATGGTCTTTCGTTCTACACGGTGCATTTCAAGGTCCTGCACCCATCCGGCAGTAAACTGTACCTGGGCTTGTTGCAGTGACCTGAAGTTACTAAACTTCATGAGTGTATGCACTCACTCCAAGAACCGTATGATTATAAATATGCATATAAATATGCTACGATGAGATAGCTGACTTCATCTAACTAGCAAATGTTTTCCAGGCTACGTTGGTGATACAGTTTTTTTTAATGTGTATGATATTTTTGTCATGCGATTTTAAAGCTGGTCCTACAACCGCATCCAAGAATAACATGCAGCTTATCTCAGAACTGTCGGTGAAAATTATTCTTGGAGCTAAGTTTAATTGAGCTGCATTTTAAAGAGGTGCAATTTCACAATTTGTGTATATTTTCTACGTTCACTTTTGTCATGTGTTGAGAAAAACACAGATTTAAAATTACAAAATTACATGGTCTAATATTTACATTTAGCATATAACTGCAACATTATTTTTTCGTTGTTTTTTTTTTTAAAGACTCGAAAGGACTTGAAATTCAAAGTTTCAGACTTGTGACTTGACTCGGACTTTTACACCAGTGACTTGAGACTCGACTCTGACTTGCCTGACATTACTTGAGACTTGACTTGAGACTTGAGGATAAAGACTTGAGACTTACTTGAGACTTGCAAAACAATGACTTGGTCCCACCTCTGTTGATTTTACAGAGGGGTGGTAAGAGTTTGGTTTGAGATTTTCCTGTTAATATTTGGATATTTTTCTTGCATTAACAATTTTTTGATTAGAAAAGCAGAATAAAATGTGCAAATTAGCTTCATTTATAGTTTGTTATACTCCTTCCCTCTAATACAAATATTTCATTTCTAACTCTGAGTGTAAGTGCATAATTTAATGATAAGTGTTTCTGCTCACAAATGTCCACGAGCACAGACATGCACGCAAAAACTGCGTGACTCCTCGCTGGCTGTAACTCACCGCGCGTGTTCACCTGGAACGTCCTCTAAGAAGACGTGTGACCATTCTGATAGCCGTCTGTGTCTGCAGGTGAATGAGTGAAGCTACATAAACAGTTAAATTAGCATAGCTTACCAGCCGTAAACCCGACAACAACACAGTGGGTGAGGGTCGGAGGGGGGGTCGCTTGACATTCTAACTTTAAAGGAAGGATTTTAACAGTATTAGTGTAACACACTTAGAGACAGTGTGCGCACCGCGGATGACGTCAGTGCGCACACTGTGTCTGAGGAGGATGTGCGGAAGTGCTTCAGGAAGGTGAACGCACGCAAAGCTACTGGTCCGGACGGGATTCCCGGCCGCGTCCTCAAGTCATGCGCGGCTCAGCTGGCTGGAGTGTTCACGCACATCTTCAACCTTTCCCTCTCTCTGTCTGTAGTCCCAGCCTGCTTCAAAATGGCCACCATCGTCCCTGTACCCAAATCCTCCACCATCTCCTCATTGAACGACTGGCGACCTGTAGCCCTGACCCCCATTGTAAGCAAATGCTTCGAGAAGCTGGTCAGGGACTTCATCTGCTCTGCACTACCCGACTCACTGGACCCTCTACAGTTTGCATACCGCCACAACAGGTCCACTGATGATGCCATAGCCCTGACACTACACACTGCCCTGTCACACCTGGAGAAGAGAGACACGTATGTGAGGATGCTGTTTGTAGATTACAGCTCAGCATTCAATACCATCGTTCCCTCGAAGCTGGACAGGAAACTGCAGGATCTAGGACTGAGCAGCTCCCTCTGCAGCTGGATCCTTAGCTTCCTGTCTGACAGACGCCAGGTGGTCAGACTGGGCAGCATCACCTCATCCCCCATCACACTGAACACTGGTGCTCCACAGGGGTGTGTACTGAGCCCTCTCCTGTACTCACTCTACACCTACGACTGCACAGCCACTAACAGCTCCAACATCATTGTGAAGTTTGTGGACGACACTACAGTCACTGGCGTGCACAGATAGAGACGAGGTGGTGCTGAAGCACTTGCCCTTTTGCCCTCAGTCCAAAAAAGTGCCCTTTTGAAAGACGTGATTTTTTATTTTTTTAAAGCTGCGCGATTTAAAAAGGTGTGAAAATAATGGCTTGATTTGTGCCCCTTCTTCAAAGACACCCGAACCCTGTCGCTTTTTCACTGTCACCGTGTCACGTGAACACGCTTGCAGTTCATTTGTTGTGAGGCGTGTAGCAGCGGCATGACATAGGACTACTTGGAGTAGGCATAGTAGGCTAACTATAGCGACTGGGAGCCACGGCGGACAACACGGCAGCTCTTTCCCTTCCCAACCAGTCAGGTAACCCATGAATCGAGTGAAATTATTCTGTTTGCCCTCTAAGACCAACCTGCAATTGTTTTGTTGTGAAGTAGCCTGTCAGAAACTGCACATGACAAACTTTGCCAGCTTGCCCCCTCCATCCATCCATATGGATAAACAAAAAAACGACACATTTAAAATGTAACCTAAACCATTTAGGCAACCCCACTCTCCATCAATTCCGACCTTTTTGCATACACTATTGAAAATATCACGTTATGCTATAGGCTACATGCCGTTAGGCAGAGGGCTCTTTTGAGCCCATTTTTCGTTACAAATTTTAGGATGATCTCACGGAAATCTGTGAATAAATACAAAGTTTTCAAACTGAAGTCAGTGACGGGAAGACATCACACTTTTTAGAGATGGAACTGCAGAAAAACCTAAAACCTTGACATGATTATGAATAATAGAATTATGGACGTTTCTCCGTTTTTGTGGATTAGCCTTTCCATAACTAACGTCAACTACTGTCCTACTTTGGTAAGATTGAAATTAATGTTTTTGACTGTCTTTAGTAGGTGTCTCCTGTGAGAAAGTTAGAACACCGTCCAACTGTCTAAAGATGCAGTCTTTAGCCTAACTGGTTGTTACTGACTCAGCGATGCTCGCAGACATTTACGCACTGTGTTGTGACCTGATTGTGACAGAACAGTGACGTTGTTATTGGTAGTTTGAAGGGTACGGTGTTGGGGGTGGTGCATGTTAAAAGTTTTGAGAAGCACTGGTTAGACGTTAATTTTTTTTGGTGTAACATATTGGCAACATTAACACATTAATTTGCTAAAGGAAAAATAGGCAGTTCCCAATTGCCTGTGAAAACGACCATTCTGCCCTGTTCTTGTAATGACCACAGTCAGTCTTATTCGTTCTCATACATTTTGGTCTATTTATTTACTAATTTCAGCAAGCATAATGCCTAGGAAAGAGAGGCTGAGAAAGGAGAAAGAAAGGGATCTACAACAGGCAGCCCAGGGAAGCAGTTCTCTGCTCTCCTGGATGAAAGCAAAGGAAAATGAAGATGAAAGGTCAGAGTCAAGGGCAGAGACAGGTTCTATTTTAATGTTTTAATGTAACCTGCTCCTTGCAGTTAATTCTATTGAAAAATCTTAAAAGCTGTTCACACTTAGTTTTTAATGAACTTAATCAGCAGGCATTGAGCTAACTATTATTTTGTACCTACGAAAGTTATTTCTATGTTACAAGACTTGCAGTATGGGTTATTATTAAAACGATCTGTTTAAGCTTATTATTATGATAAATAATAATACTATTATTATTATTATTGCTCCATTGTAGTCAGTCACAGCAGGGAAGCAGCTCTATGCCATCTACCAGCATAGCAGAAGAGGGAGATATAGAAACAGATGAAGCCGCGACCAATGCAGCAACAGGTTCAGTTAGGCCTACAGACACTGATGTAGTGCTCTCTGAAGACCACAATGAGGAAGAACCGATCGATCACATAATGTCAAAGTTAGCAGCTTTACAATACCCAACAGATCCAACACACATCCATACATTTAAAATAAAGCGCAATGACAGATACGTTTCAATGTGCTGCAATGTGGGCCCATGTCAGCCTGATATACCTTACCCCAAAACTGAGGGGAGATCATTCCAGAAACAGTGGTTTTCTGCTAATGTGTGGCTGGAATACTCACCCACTGCTAATTCAATGCATTGTTTTAGTTGTCGGCTTTTCCTCTCGGATGAAAAATATAAAAGCAGAACAGCCTGGACAACTGATGGCATCAGAAAGTGGAGTACTGCTCTTGAAAAAATCAAACAACACTCCAGCGCAGAGATGCACATGACAAGCATGGTTAGATGGATCAATTTCCAGAAAAAGGCCCTTCAGTCTGCATTTGATGTTTCAGACGTAAAAGGGGTGGAAGTTAGAGAGCGAGAGAGGCAGACAAACAAAGAAATCCTGACAAGATTAATTGACCTAACAGTGTATCTTGCACGTCAGGGACAAGCATTCCGAGGTCATGATGGGAGTGAGTCCAGTGATAACCGTGGCAATTTTCGTGAATTAGTCAATGTATTTTCCCGCTACGATAGTGTGCTGAAAATGCATTTGGAAAAAATTGCCACAGTTAAAGCCACCAAGACAAGGCCCCAGGTGTCACTGCTTTCCAACAGAAGTCAAATTGACATCATTGCAGCACTAGGAACTTACATCAGGAAGGAGATACAACGTGAAATAAAAGAGGCTGAAATGTATTCCATTCTACTTGATGAAACCTCTGATGTTTCACACAAAGAGCAAGTGTCATTTGTTGTGCGATATTTTCATCATATGCAAATAAAGGAGAGATACATCGAAGTGTGCAATGTTGATACAACTACAGGCCAGGAGCTGGAGAATACAGTGTTCTTGCTTCTGAAAAAGAATGGCCTAGAGATGAAGAACATGTATGGTCAAGGCTATGATGGAGCAGCCAACATGAGTGGCATGTATAAAGGTCTCCAAGCTAGAATCCGTGCACACAATGAGAAGGCCCTCTATGTGCACTGCAAAGCCCATTGCCTCAATTTGGTACTAGTGGAGGCATCAAAGTCCAGCAAGCATTTTGTGACATTTTTCAACTTGGTGGAGAAATTGTATGCCTTTTGCTCAGGCTCCCCAAAGCGTCATGCTGCCTTGGTCAAATTTCAGGAGTCTCTCTTTCCTGGACAACGTGTTATGGAGCTCCAGCAGCTGTCAGATACTCGATGGGCTTGCAGGGAAAAAGCACTGAAGGCACTTCAGAGAAATTTGAAAGCCATTTTGATGCTCCTTGATGACATCAGTGACAGTGACCCACCTAACCTGGCCCAAGGTGATGCTCAGATGTACAGAAATGCCATTAATTTTATGTTCATTCTCTGCATGGAAATCACCACACCAGTATTCGAAGTCACTGCTTTGGCATCAGATTCTCTGCAGGAAGAAGGGTTGGACCATTCCACTGCCTACAAAGTAATTGATGGTGTGCTTCACACATTGCAAACCATGAGGTCTGAGGAGAAATTTGGAGAGATATTTAGATGTGCATCAGAGAAGGCAGAGAGTTTCAACATTCCAGTACCTACCGTGGTGCCTGGTCAGGAGAGAAAGCGGAAAGTTCCAGTGCGTTTCCAACACAGCACCACAGTGTCTCAAGTAGGTGCTCAGTTTGAGTCAGTGGAGGCATATTTCAGGAGTGGTGTATATTTCACCTTTCTGGACATCATGACTGGGGAACTGAACAGGAGGTTCAAAGGGGACAATACTGGAAGCCCAACGGCCAGAATCATTCAGTCCCTCCAGCCCTTAACTGTGCATGCTAACTGGGTAGGCCCACCAAACCCAGAAGCCATTGAAGCTGTCCACATCCTCTGTGAATTCTATGGAGAAGATGAGGACCAGCTCAAAACAGAATTAAAGGTCTTCCACTCCAGCTTTAGTTCAAAAGACCTCAGAGAAATATTTCTGATACTGAGGGAAAACAATGGCCAGCTGATCTTTCCTGCCTTTGTCAAAATGATTCAGATCTATGCAACACTACCAGTGACAACTGCGACAGTTGAAAGATCCTTTTCAAAGCTAAAAATAATCAAAAATAAACTAAGAAGTTTGTGTGGAGAAGAAAGGTTGTCTGATCTCCTCTTGTTGGCCATTGAGAAAGATGTGGAGATCAATTACAACGAGGTCATCAACATCTACAAAGACATGGCACCAAGAAGGATGCTTCTTTAGAGCCGTACACTCCATTTAATGGACACTTGAGAATATGTATGTATATAGTTTAGAGTTGGATACAGATTTAATCTTTTTGTGGTGTGATTTTTGATTTTTAGAGAATGTTTTGAAATAAAAGTCAAATTGCATTTAACCTGTGCGATTTTTTTTTTATTATAAAAAGAAAAGGTTTTCCACATATGCAAAAAGTGCCCTTTTTTCCCCCTGGAGCACTTGCCCCCCAAAATGTCTGTGCACGCCACTGACTACAGTGGTGGGTCTTATCACCAACGGTGATGAGACGGCTTACAGGGAGGAGGTCAGCGCCCTGACCCACTGGTGTCAAGACAACCATCTCACCCTCAACGTCGCAAAGACAAAGGAGTTGATAGTGGACTTCCGGAGGTGCAGAGAAGTACACACCCCCATCACCATCAACGGCGCTGCTGTGGAGAGAGTGAGCAGCTTCCGGTTCCTTGGTGTACATCTGGCTGAGGATCTTACGTGGTCAGTACACACAAACAAAACAGTGAAGAAGGCGCAGCAGCGCCTCTTCTTTCTCAGGAGACTGAAAAGATTCGGCATGAGCCCCCGCATCCTCAGGACCTTCTATCACTGTGCCATTGAGAGCATCCTCACTGGATGCATCACCACCTGGTATGGCAACAGCACCGCCTACAACTGCAAAGCTCTCCAGCGAGTAGTGCGGTGCTCTGAACGGATAATTGGAGGTGAGCTTCCCTCCCTCCAAGACATCTACAGGAAGCGCTGCCTGAGGAAAGCGGGGAGGATCATCAAGGACTCCAGTCACCCCAGCCATAAACTGTTCAGACTGCTTCCATCAGGAAGGAGGTTCTGCAGCATCCGGTCCCGTACCAGCAGACTGAGAGACAGCTTTTTCCATCAGGCCATCAGACTGCTGAACACGTCATAGACACCTCAGCTTCACTACTGGAACTTCAACATTATGCACTCCACACTGTATATAAATGCCACTTGTTTTGCACATATTCAACTCTGTATATTTTATATATTTTATTATTATTATTATTATTATTATTATTTTACTATTTAATTTGTAAAAATGTGTATACACACACACACACACACACACACACGTAGGAAAATATTTAGTATACACATCCAGAAATGCATACACTGTTATATATTGTACATATATTTATTAGTGTCAGGTTGGCCATTCTTGTATTTTGCTCGTTTGTGTTGTTGTGTTTGCACATCTCTGTTGCTTGTGGGGCTCCCACACAAGAATTTCACTCGCATGTGCTGTGCCAGTGTGCCTGCACATGTGATGTGACAATAAAAGTGATTTGATTTGATGATCATTTCCATATTTGAAGATCACCTCTTCCCTAAAAAAAATAAATCTACTGCCAAGGTTCTTCTCGTGGTGCGTTAGAGCCGAGGATGATGAAGACGCAGAAGCTAAAGCAATTTCTGAAACACGTTTAGAAGAATTTAAAAGTAATATATTTCCAATACTGGAGAAAAAAATCATCATCTGGCATTAGTGTCAGCGCACTCATTCACTGTAAAAAATCAAACTTGCTTACAGTCATTTCTTTCACAATTCAACAATAAAAGCTGAGTTGCCCCATAAACTCAAATACATTAAGGGTTTCAACTAATCCTTTAACGTTTTGGAGCAAAAGTTGGTCTCACATGAACTTTATTGCTGGCAAAATGAATGAATTCAAGTTTTACATGAGTTGAAGCTGTTGGCGCCTTTCTGTGCCTGAGCACGCATGCGCATGTCATATTTTTGGATACTACGGGGTCTACGATGCACTTTTGCAAGGACTGAAAGCCACCTGGCCGTCTGCCTTAATGCGAACACGAGGCTTTTTACGCCAGGAGCTGGATGCAGCTAAGGTGTTCATCTCAACTTTCTGAAGGCAAGTACTGTTTCTTTTAATGTGCATTTATATGTGTTTACTACCTCATTTAAGATCCCCCCTAGACTGTTTTACTCAATCGTGCTGCTTGAATGCCCTCGTGAGCAACTTTAATGTTTTCCATCATGAAATAGTGCTTTAAAGTTTTCGTATAAAAATCGCCATGTCACAAAATAATGTAAATCCGACAAGCATCCCTTCCAAACAGGCGCGCTCATGTCTGACAAGCCTCCGCGACACCCCCTACGTGTATTTCATGTAGGGGGTGTTCGCCATACCACCGAACGAAAGAAACCCGACAAAATAAGCTAGCTCGCTCATGGCTGACGACCAACAGCGGCAACCCCCCCTTTTATTTTTTATTCTTAAATAAATAAATAATTTCGGGGGCCCCCGCTGCCATGTTGTTTAATTTGTTCAAATCATATTTAGCCAAAAAAAATGTGGTTTAGTTTCTGTGTGAACGGGGTGGTGGAGTCCTCCACCGAGAACACTCACGTTAACTTTATCGAGTGGGGGAAAAAAAGTTAGCTTGTTTATATTATGCTAACATAGCTGTGTCGCTAGCGGTCACGTAGCACATCATTATATACCAGCTAGCCCAACTTCAGTAACCCTACAAACGTCACTGCTGTTTAGTTTCCTGTCTTCATTTATGCTGGAAGTGATAACAGCTGTAGGGTTTAATTTGTTTCCAAAACCCCGCAGTCAGGACATGCTATATTGTATTTAGATAGAAGCTAGCGAGCTAACTCCCTGCTAACTTCTAACTCCGTTAAATGTCATAAATTTCGTTTTCATGGGTGCCTGGATGTTAAACTCAATTGTTACACCTGGTAGAACAGAACGCTGATCATTTTATTAAAGATGAAAGACTTTAGACAGTTTTTCAACTCTCAGTAATGCCATAGTGATCGTTTGACATGTGAACCTGCAGCAGAGTTTAGGTCCAGACACGGCTAGTGACGTCAGACTGAACAACCGGATTGAACGAGGAGGACCCAGAATCCAGCCCTGTGTGAAGCTGAAGAGGCTGAAAATTACAGGTTATCTGTGGAAGCCTGCATCAAGAAGGTGGTGACACTTGTCATTAAAAATGCCAGTTCACCTTCCTCTACGGAAAAAGTTGATGCCATCACCCAACGGCTGTTCATAAAACTCTGGCCTAGACTTAAAAAGATCAAAGTTGATAATGTGATATGGTTTATAGCTCCTTAATACAGAAATGGAAAGAGCCAGATGTCATACATATTCATGGAATTAGACCATGAATATGCAGATGATGTAATTGTAAAGGTTTTCAAGGAGCATGCCATCACTGTATTGGAAAGTGAACATTTCATCACAAGCTTCTTTCTCTGTGTGGGTCATGTTGTATGGATCGCAGGCAGAAAATACTTGGTTACTGTTGTGTAAGTCCCTAAAAGTAGATTTTGTTTATCTGGACGCAGGCTTTTCAGTTTCAATTTATTTAAGTAATTATAATAAAGGTCAATCAAATGGACCAATATGGCAAGGCCATGATGATCCACTTGGTAAAATAAATCCGTTTGGCATCTTTCTTGGCCTTAAGACAACAATTCTGATGGCTAAAGATCCAAACGGGACACAAGAAAAAAACAAAACACGTGTTGTCTGACAACAGTATCAAAGATTTGCATATACATAAAAAAAACCTGAAAGATCTGGACCGGGCCATTTACAAAGAGCTACGTCAGAAAACATTCTGTAAAGAAAAACATTTACTGATGTTACTGAACAACGAGGACCCAGTGTTGAGAAAACTGACGGTCGATATCATTAAAAATCACCTGATCGACACTATGCAGAATCCAGCCCTGTGTGATGCTGAAGAGGCTGAAAATTACAGGTTATCTGTAGAAGCCTGTATCAAGAAGGTGGTGACACGTGTCAATAAAAATGCCAGTTCACCTTCCTCTACTGAAAAAGTTGATGCCATCACCCAACGGCTGTTCATAAAACTCTGGCCTAGACTTAAAAAGATCAAAGTTGATAATGTGATGTTCATCGGTGATTGTCAGGGTCCCTGAGCAGTTATGAATTATATTATTATTATTGTTATTGTATGTATATTTGGTGTTGCTGTCCTTCTCCCTGTGTGTGTGTGTGTGTGTGTGTGTGTGTGTGTGTGTGTGTGTGTGTGTGTGTGTGTGTGTGTGTGTATATGTATTTCAGTGGGTGCCTTCAGGCCTGGTGGGTGTGGCCCTGCTGATGGTCTGGCCACACCCGAAGCCACACACTTGCTGCTGGTCAGGCCTCGTCGGGGGAGCTACTTGGGAGAGTCTTGGAGCTCCCACCGACGCGGGATCATTTCGTGAGTCTCCACGTTAGTCAACAAAAACATTGCACAGGCGTTTTACTCTGATTACACAAACTTCATGTAGGAGTAGGTCACAGATAAGAGGTACTAATTTGTAAATTTGACCTCTGACCTCACAGAGATCAAATGTGACAGGATATTTGTACTGTAATTTTCAGACCATAAGGCGCACTCAAAATCCTTTAATTTTCTCAAAAACTGACAGTGCGCCTTATAATCCGGTGCGCCTTATGTATGAAGTTTAGGTCCAGACACGGCTAGTGACGTCAGACTGAACAACCGGATTGGTGTTAGAATTTACCATGTCAGCCAATCAAAAAAATGATATGGCAACATGCGGCACTTGGTTGTTTAGGGAGAAGGTGCAGTTTTAGGAGTGACACCCGCGACGGAAAGCGGCGAGCAAAAGAAAGAGAGCGCAAGTTTTCATATGTGAGACATTAGTGATGTTTAGCGTTTTTGGAGGCTAGAGTTAGTGTGTAGTGTAGTTATTGTTTTGTATTGTATCAGTTATACTGCTGAATGTCACATTTGCTCCAAAAAAGCCATCAAAAGCAGATTCTAGTGTAAACGCTGTTCCCACAGGGAAAACAGGACTGATACACCTCCTGTTGTCAGACCTGCAGGGTTTAGGCCTGTGCTGTTCTCTTCTGTCTTATACTGAACACAAACTTTTTTTTCTTTTTTTTTTTTTTTTTTTGGACCGGCACAAATAATTTGTGTGCCTTCTTATTTGCTGCAGAACACCTGATTGTTCTGTAAATAGATTTAGATGGTTATATAAAAAATGCCTGAGGCCTTGGCTGCATTTTTAGGTAAATAGTACCATATAACTTTGTTTGCAAAACTTGTGCATGAACCTGAAGTTCCCAAATTGATATAAAAAAAATTTTTTTTAGCAACACTAAATGCGTTTTTAAAACAAAATGTTAGGTTTCAAGTTTAGGAGAAAAGTTGCTTCAACTAAATTATCCATCAGAACCTAAAAATCTAAATGCAGTGGGTTGCCTTGAGTTTAAGTTTTCGCAACAATTTTTTATTTTTGTATTTATTAATTTTACAGTGTTGATGCTGTGCTCACACGGGCTACAAAGAAATCGCACTACAAACCTTCTAAAAAAAACTCCACAGGTATCTTTGACGAAACACCTGTTGTCTGACGACACAATCAAAGATCTGCACATCAATGGAAAAAAATCTCGAAAGGGCCACCTAAACATAATATATAATGTTCTGACTGAGAGACGTTTTGAAAAAATTTAAACGTACAGCTCTGCTATCACTTCCAACATAAATGAAGACAGAAAACTAAACAGCAGTGACTTTTTTTTTTTTTGGGTTACTGAGGTTGGACTAGCTGGTACATAATGATGTACTACGAGATCACTAGCGATACAGCTATGTTAGCATAACATAAACACAGTGAAGCTGGAGGATGAAAGCTAACCTTTTTCCATTCGATAAAATTTATGTGAGGGTTCCCAAAGGTTAGGGACGAATTCAATCACATGGCAGGATGCTGTTGCAGATTAAGCAGCGCCTCTTCACAGCTCTGTGGGCACAAAATAGAAGTACTACAAGGACATAGGGAAAAGGGACAAAGAGGGGAGGGATATAAAATATTCCAAATGTTTCTTGAATTGTTAGCACAGTGTATATGTGTATGTATCTATCCATCGATTCACTTACGCCAGGGGTGGGCAAATCCAGGCCCCGAGGGCCGGTGTCCTGCAGGTTTTAGATCTCGCCTTGGGTCAACACACCTGAATCGCATGATTAGTTCGTTACCAGGCCTCTGGAGAACTTCAGGACATTTTCAGGAGCTAATTTAGCCATTTATATCAGCTGTGTTGGTTCAAGGACACATCTAAAACCTGCAGGGACACCGGTCCCCGAGGCCTGGAGTTGCCCACCCCTAACTTCCGCTTTTCCTTTTCAGGGTCGCAGGGGGTGCTGGAGCCTATGGCAGCTATCTCAGGGCGAGAGGCAGGGTACGCCCTGGACAGGTCGCTAGTCTGTCACAGGGCTAAACATTCGTACTCACATTCACTCATACCTATGGGCAATTTAGATTTTTCCAAAAACAATGGGCAATTAAGATTTTTCACGTGCCTCCAAAGACGCAAAGGTGTCGCCATCTGACATGATTCAGCAGCGCCTCTTCACAGCTCTGTGGTCACAAGTTGAGCAAAAGCCTCTCAAAATCACACACAGGGGGATTAAAAAACTTGAAAAGGTGATTTTTAAAGACATCAAAGCGGCTGGACATTAGCCCTGATCTCGTGATCATTGCGCTAGCCGTAGGTCAGCCGTACCTAGAGGTGATCATTTCCATATTTGAAGATCACCACTTCCGTTAAAAACCTGCTGGCAAGGTTCTTCTCGTGGTGCGTTAGAGCCGAGGATGACGAGGACAAAGAAACTAAAGCCATGTCTGAAACACGTTTAGAAGAATTTAAAAGTAATATATTTCCAATAGTGGAGGAAAAAATCATCATCTGGCATTAGTGTCAGCGATTATGATGATGATGATGAAGAGGAACATGTGAGCGCACTCATTGATGCTGTGCTCACACGTGTTGAAAATAATTCGCACTACAGACCTTCTAAAAAACTCCACAGGTACCTGTTAAAACACATGTTGTAATTATAATAAAGGTCAATCAAATGGACCAATATGGCAAGGCCATGATGATCCACTTGGTAAAATAAATCCGCTTGGCATCTTTCTTGGCCTTAAGACAACAATTCTTATGGCTAAAGATCCAAACGGGACACACAAAAAAACACATGTTGTCTGACAACAGGATCAAAGATCTGCATATACATGTATATAAACTGAAAGATCTCGACCGGGCCATTTACCAAGAGCTACGTCAGAAAACATTCTGTTAAGAAAAAACATTTACTGATGTTACTGAACGACGAGGACCCAGTGTTGAGAAAACTGACGGTCGATATCATTAAAAATCACCTGATCGACACTATGCAGAATCCAGCCCTGTGTGATGCTGAAGAGGCTGAAAATTACAGGTTATCTGTGGAAGCCTGTATCAAGAAGGTGGTGACACGTGTCAATAAAAATGCCAGTTCACCTTCCTCTACTGAAAAAGTTGATGCCATCACCCAACGGCTGTTCATAAAACTCTGGCCTAGACTTAAAAAGATCAAAGTTGATAATGTGATGTTCATCAGTGATTGTCAGGGTTCCTGAGCAGTTATGAATTATATTATTATTATTATTATTATTATTGTATGTATATTTGGTGTTGCTGTCCTTCTCCCTGTTTGCGTGTGTGTGTATATGTGTTTCAGTGGGTGCCTTCAGGCCTGGTGGGTGTGGCCCTGCTGATGGTCTGGCCACACCCGAAGCCACACACCTGCTGCTGGTCAGGCCTCGTCGGGGGTGCTACTTAGGAGAGTCTTGGAGCTCCCACCGACGTGGGATCATTGCGTGAGTCTCCACGTTAGTCATCCATTTGAACTAAGTTAGTGTATGTATGCCCGCGGTTATGTGTCCTGACGGCTGCGTCTATTGTGTCCCCAGGAGAAGTGTGGAGCGCCAGACAGCAGCCAGCACGAGGAGTGCTGAGACACGGGAGCGGAGAGCACTGAGACACGGACTGGTCACGGAGAGACACGACACGGGAGTCAGGGGAAACCACGGGGATTTATTGTTGTTATTTCCACACACTGTAAATAAACGTACTGCTTGTACATAGAGCACCGCGCCTGGGTCCTCCTTCCCCACACCCCCCACGGTTTGCCATGCCAAACCGTGACAGTGATATGGTTTACAGCTCTTTAATACAGAAATGGAACAGAAATTATTCACTGTCTACTTTAGCAGAAGGTTTTTAGCTGAAGATAGTTTAACCAGCTGTTTTGCCAACACCTTCATTTTTATCATTTAGCATCATTTTAGAATATAATACATTACTGTAGATCAGGGGTCCCCAATCCCAGTCCGCGAGGGCCGGTGTCCCTGCAGGTTTCAGATCTCACCCTGGGTCAACACACCAGAATCACATGATTAGTTTGTTACCAGGCCTCTGGAGAACTTCAAGACGTGTTGAGAAGGTAATTTATCCATTTAAATCAGCTGTGGTGGATCAAGGACACATCTAAAACCTGCAGGAAACCAGCCCTCGCGGACTGGGATTGGGGACCCCTGCTGTAGCTCAAACAGCATATGAAGCATTTAAATTCAGACCAACCTTATAACCGTATAACACCGATGGGGAACAATGTGTTCTGCAGAATACTCTTGATACTTTAAGAGCAATTTGCCAATAATACAGATTCATGTGTAGTAAGGTGGTTTCATTGCTACTTTTATTAAAGGAGTGCTTCTAAAAATTGAGGTGGTCATCTCCGCTTGCATTTCTGTAAAAGCCACAGCATGCCACCTTGGATGAGAATATGCATTCTTAACATTTTGCTGTCACAGTTTAGCTGTTTTCATTTCCACTGACACATCAGCTCCTAAGACCACAATACTACTACCAAAGTACTACAAGGATCCGGAAAAAAGGACAGAGGGGGGATATAAAATATACCAAATGTTTCTTGAATTGTTAGCACAAGTGTATATGTGTATGTATCTAGTCGAGTTTATATGCAGTAGTGCTCACTTGTTTTCTTTCATTTTATTACTTAACTGTATTTCATGTAAGTCATTGATATTAAATATTGATTTTACAGAGGGGTGGTAAGAGTTTGGTTTGAGATTTTCCTGTTAATATTTGGATATTTTTCTTGCATTAACAATTTTTTGATTAGAAAAGCAGAATAAAATGTGCAAATTAGCTTCATTTATAGTTTGTTATACTCCTTCCCTCTAATACAAATATTTCATTTCTAACTCTGAGTGTAAGTGCATAATTTAATGATAAGTGTTTCTGCTCACAAATGTCCACGAGCACAGACATGCACGCAAAAACTGCGTGACTCCTCGCTGGCTGTAACTCACCGCGCGTGTTCACCTGGAACGTCCTCTAAGAAGACGTGTGACCATTCTGATAGCCGTCTGTGTCTGCAGGTGAATGAGTGAAGCTACATAAACAGTTAAATTAGCATAGCTTACCAGCCGTAAACCCGACAACAACACAGTGGGTGAGGGTCGGAGGGGGGGTCGCTTGACATTCTAACTTTAAAGGAAGGATTTTAACAGTATTTGCTGTGGGTTAAAGCAGTGGACCAGCAGGCTACATGTTTGAATCCAAACAAGTTTCACTCAATCCCAACAACTGAGGATCGCCATTGTATAGCGGTCGCTAGGGTAACGTCACGTCGCCGTCATATCGGATGTGGGCGGGGCTTAGCGCTAGAATCCCTTTGATCCTTTCATGTCTTGTGTGACATCACCTTGGTAAAAGTCTATAAATAGAACCATTTGCACAGGGTTAGTCACAAGGTAAGTTTAGTAAGAGGGAGTAAGAGGCATTAATGTCTGAGACACAAACTCAGCAACTTACACAAAATTCAGAATCAAGTCCAGATTGTAAAAAAGTTATATCATTTGAAAATATGAATTCTGCCATTGAAACAACCGATGCGATTCAAAGCTGCGCCACTGAAGACGACTCTGAATGTAGTGTCGTCCCTGGCGTAAACATTTTACGGAGCGACGAGGGGAAATCGAAGCACTGTGTGTGCTGCCCTCAGTCATGCAACCAGCAACAGAATCCGGGGGATCCAGAGTCAGTTGATCTCCAGGAACCTCCGGTGTCAGAAGAGCAGCTGCTCGTTAAAGAGCTAATAAATGCTGTTATTACACGTGCCTCCAAAGAGGCAAAGGTGTCGCCATCGGAAATGATTCAGCAGCGCCTCTTCACAGCTCTGTGGGCACAAGTTGAGCAAAAGCCTCTCAAAATCACACACAGGGGGATTAAAAAACTTGAAAAGGTGATTTTTAAAGACATAACAAAGCGGCTGGACATTAGCCCTGATCTCGTGATCATTGCGCTAGCCGTAGGTCAGCCGTACCTAGAGGTGATCATTTCCATATTTGAAGATCACCTCTTCCGTAAAAAAAGCCTACTGGCAAGGTTCTTCTCGTGGTGCGTTAGAGCCGAGGATGACGAGGACGAACAAACTAAAGCCATGTCTGAAACACGTTTAGAAGAATTTAGAAGTAATATATTTCGGATACTGGAGAAAAAATCATCATCTGGCATTAGTGTCAGCGATTATGATGATGATGAAGAAGAACATGTGAGCGCACTCATTGATGCTGTGCTCACACGAGCTGCAAATAAATCGCACTACAGACCTTCTAAAAAACTCCACAGGTATCTGTTAAAACACGTGTTGTCTGACAACAGGATCAAAGATCTGCATATGCATGAAAAAAAACTGAAAGATCTGGACAGGGCCATTTACCAAGAGCTACGTCAGAAAACATTCTGTAAAGAAAAACATTTACTGATGTTACTGAACGACGAGGACCCAGTGTTGAGAAAACTGACGGTCGATATCATTAAAAATCACCTGATCGACACTATGCAGAATCCAGCCCTGTGTGATGCTGAAGAGGCTGAAAATTACAGGTTATCTGTGGAAGCCTGTATCAAGAAGGTGGTGACACGTGTCAATAAAAATGCCAGTTCACCTTCCTCTACTGAAAAAGTTGATGCCATCACCCAACGGCTGTTCATAAAACTCTGGCCTAGACTTAAAAAAATCAAAGTTGATAATGTGATGTTCATCAGTGATATGGTTTACAGCTCTTTAATACACAAATGGAAAGAGCCAGATGTCATACTGACATTCATGGAATTAGACCATGAATATGCAGATGATATAATTGTAAAGCTTTTCAAGGAGCATGCCATCACTGTATTGGAAAGTGAACATTTCATGACAAGCTTCTTTCTCTGTGCGGGTCATGCTGTATGGATCGCAGGCAGAAAATACTTGGTTACTGTTATGTAAGACCCTAAAAGTAGATTCTGTTCATCTGGACGTAGCATTTTCAGTTTCAATTTATTTAACATCTAATCGAGTCATTTTAAAAACCCTTGACCGGTCGAGGCAGATGGCCGTTCCTCACTGAGCCTGGTTCTGCCGGAGTTTTCTCCCTGTTAAAAGGAAGTTTTTACTCCCCACCGTCGCCTAGTGCTTGCTCAGAGGGAATTGTCAAATTATTGGGGTTTTGTTTTGTGCCATCTAATACACAACTTATCGTATTGGGCACTCTAAATGTATTTTTAATCAATAAAAAGATCCAAAAAAGATTATATTGTGAATTCTGCGTGTTTTCATTGTCACACAAATGTATACATTTTCAGCTTAGACTGAACGTGTTTGTTTGTCATTCCTTTCAAATCAAAGATTTTAGTAGCAACTATTGTATTAAAACATTGCACAGGCGTTTTACTCTGATTACACAAACCTTATGTAGGAGTAGGTCACAGATAAGAGGTACTAATTTGTAAATTTGACCTCTGACCTCACAGAGATCAAATGTGACAGGATATTTGTGCTGTAATTTTCAGACTGTAAGGATTATTTGTATGTAAACTATAATTTCATATTAAGAATCCACATCAACACATTCTCACTCTCAAAGTGTAAAATGTTACACTATAGGTGACAAATCGTCAGTATGTTACGCTTTTGGCCACCCAACATGTCCCTGTGTTACTTGTTCGGAAAAATGAGGAAACATGAGAACCATTTCGAATCAATCTACACGTGTATGTTTATTTTACTGTAATTGCTTTGGAAAACACTATCTAACACGATTAGGTTATGATACGGGTTAGGATTAAGGTTAGGGTTATGGCTGGAATACACAGCTGGAACGTGTATTACACCGGGAGCGTCATTCTATTGGATGTCATCCACAATCCGGCGCGTATCAAATAGATGCGGAAGGTTACCTTTCACGTGTCTATGGGACACCTCGGAGCGCGACTAATGGTCGGTATGTTACACGTTGGGAATGAGAACGGGCTGTCCACATATATTGGTATGTCATCTACTAAATTTTGCCAATACAAACAATGGCAGTAATGAATTAATTCATCAATATAATAATTAATATATATAAATATAAAAACACATTTACAAAAAAAAATTATTCACTGTCTACTTTAGCAGAAGGTTTCTAGCTGAAGATAGTTTAACCAGCTGTTTTGCCAACACCTTCATTTTTATCATTTAGCATCATTTTAGAATATAATACATTACTGTAGATCAGGGGTCCCCAATCCCAGTCCGCGAGGGCCGGTGTCCCTGCAGGTTTCAGATCTCACCCTGGGTCAACACACCTGAATCACATGATTAGTTTGTTACCAGGCCTCTGGAGAACTTCAAGACGTGTTGAGAAGGTAATTTATCCATTTAAATCAGCTGTGGTGGATCAAGGACACATCTAAAACCTGCAGGAAACCAGCCCTCGCGGACTGGGATTGGGGACCCCTGCTGTAGCTCAAACAGCATATGAAGCATTTAAATTCAGACCAACCTTATAACCGTATAACACCGATGGGGAACAATGTGTTCTGCAGAATACTCTTGATACTTTAAGAGCAATTTGCCAATAATACAGATTCATGTGTAGTAAGGTGGTTTCATTGCTACTTTTATTAAAGGAGTGCTTCTAAAAATTGAGGTGGTCATCTCCGCTTGCATTTCTGTAAAAGCCACAGCATGCCACCTTGGGTGAGAATATGCATTCTTAACATTTTGCTGTCACAGTTTAGCTGTTTTCATTTCCACTGACACATCAGCTCCTAAGACCACAATACTACTACCAAAGTACTACAAGGATCCGGAAAAAAGGACAGAGGGGGGATATAAAATATACCAAATGTTTCTTGAATTGTTAGCACAAGTGTATATGTGTATGTATCTAGTCGAGTTTATATGCAGTAGTGCTCACTTGTTTTCTTTCATTTTATTACTTAACTGTATTTCATGTAAGTCATTGATATTAAATATTGATTTTACAGAGGGGTGGAAAGAGTTTGGTTTGAGATTTTCCTGTTAATATTTGGATATTTTTCTTGCATTAACAATTTTTTGATTAGAAAAGCAGAATAAAATGTGCAAATTAGCTTCATTTATAGTTTGTTATACTCCTTCCCTCTAATACAAATATTTCATTTCTAACTCTGAGTGTAAGTGCATAATTTAATGATAAGTGTTTCTGCTCACAAATGTCCACGAGCACGGACATGCACGCAAAAACTGCGTGACTCCTCGCTGGCTGTAACTCACCGCGCGTGTTCACCTGGAACGTCCTCTAAGAAGACGTGTGACCATTCTGATAGCCGTCTGTGTCTGCAGGTGAATGAGTGAAGCTACATAAACAGTTAAATTAGCATAGCTTACCAGCCGTAAACCCGACAACAACACAGTGGGTGAGGGTCGGAGGGGGGGTCGCTTGACATTCTAACTTTAAAGGAAGGATTTTAACAGTATTTGCTGTGGGTTAAAGCAGTGGACCAGCAGGCTACATGTTTGAATCCAAACAAGTTTCACTCAATCCCAACAACTGAGGATCGCCATTGTATAGCGGTCGCTAGGGTAACGTCACGTCGCCGTCATATCGGATGTGGGCGGGGCTTAGCGCTAGAATCCCTTTGATCCTTTCATGTCTTGTGTGACATCACCTTGGTAAAAGTCTATAAATAGAACCATTTGCACAGGGTTAGTCACAAGGTAAGTTTAGTAAGAGGGAGTAAGAGGCATTAATGTCTGAGACACAAACTCAGCAACTTACACAAAATTCAGAATCAAGTCCAGATTGTAAAAAAGTTATATCATTTGAAAATATGAATTCTGCCATTGAAACAACCGATGCGATTCAAAGCTGCGCCACTGAAGACGACTCTGAATGTAGTGTCGTCCCTGGCGTAAACATTTTACGGAGCGACGAGGGGAAATCGAAGCACTGTGTGTGCTGCCCTCAGTCATGCAACCAGCAACAGAATCCGGGGGATCCAGAGTCAGTTGATCTCCAGGAACCTCCGGTGTCAGAAGAGCAGCTGCTCGTTAAAGAGCTAATAAATGCTGTTATTACACGTGCCTCCAAAGAGGCAAAGGTGTCGCCATCGGAAATGATTCAGCAGCGCCTCTTCACAGCTCTGTGGGCACAAGTTGAGCAAAAGCCTCTCAAAATCACACACAGGGGGATTAAAAAACTTGAAAAGGTGATTTTTAAAGACATAACAAAGCGGCTGGACATTAGCCCTGATCTCGTGATCATTGCGCTAGCCGTAGGTCAGCCGTACCTAGAGGTGATCATTTCCATATTTGAAGATCACCTCTTCCGTAAAAAAAGCCTACTGGCAAGGTTCTTCTCGTGGTGCGTTAGAGCCGAGGATGACGAGGACGAACAAACTAAAGCCATGTCTGAAACACGTTTAGAAGAATTTAGAAGTAATATATTTCGGATACTGGAGAAAAAATCATCATCTGGCATTAGTGTCAGCGATTATGATGATGATGAAGAAGAACATGTGAGCGCACTCATTGATGCTGTGCTCACACGAGCTGCAAATAAATCGCACTACAGACCTTCTAAAAAACTCCACAGGTATCTGTTAAAACACGTGTTGTCTGACAACAGGATCAAAGATCTGCATATACATGAAAAAAAACTGAAAGATCTGGACAGGGCCATTTACCAAGAGCTACGTCAGAAAACATTCTGTAAAGAAAAACATTTACTGATGTTACTGAACGACGAGGACCCAGTGTTGAGAAAACTGACGGTCGATATCATTAAAAATCACCTGATCGACACTATGCAGAATCCAGCCCTGTGTGATGCTGAAGAGGCTGAAAATTACAGGTTATCTGTAGAAGCCTGTATCAAGAAGGTGGTGACACGTGTCAATAAAAATGCCAGTTCACCTTCCTCTACTGAAAAAGTTGATGCCATCACCCAACGGCTGTTCATAAAACTCTGGCCTAGACTTAAAAAAATCAAAGTTGATAATGTGATGTTCATCAGTGATATGGTTTACAGCTCTTTAATACACAAATGGAAAGAGCCAGATGTCATACTGACATTCATGGAATTAGACCATGAATATGCAGATGATATAATTATAAAGCTTTTCAAGGAGCATGCCATCACTGTATTGGAAAGTGAACATTTCATGACAAGCTTCTTTCTCTGTGCGGGTCATGCTGTATGGATCGCAGGCAGAAAATACTTGGTTACTGTTATGTAAGACCCTAAAAGTAGATTCTGTTCATCTGGACGTAGCATTTTCAGTTTCAATTTATTTAACATCTAATCGAGTCATTTTAAAAACCCTTGACCGGTCGAGGCAGATGGCCGTTCCTCACTGAGCCTGGTTCTGCCGGAGTTTTCTCCCTGTTAAAAGGAAGTTTTTACTCCCCACCGTCGCCTAGTGCTTGCTCAGAGGGAATTGTCAAATTATTGGGGTTTTGTTTTGTGCCATCTAATACACAACTTATCGTATTGGGCACTCTAAATGTATTTTTAATCAATAAAAAGATCCAAAAAAGATTATATTGTGAATTCTGCGTGTTTTCATTGTCACACAAATGTATACATTTTCAGCTTAGACTGAACGTGTTTGTTTGTCATTCCTTTCAAATCAAAGATTTTAGTAGCAATTATTGTATTAAAACATTGCACAGGCGTTTTACTCTGATTACACAAACCTTATGTAGGAGTAGGTCACAGATAAGAGGTACTAATTTGTAAATTTGACCTCTGACCTCACAGAGATCAAATGTGACAGGATATTTGTGCTGTAATTTTCAGACTGTAAGGATTATTTGTATGTAAACTATAATTTCATATTAAGAATCCACATCAACACATTCTCACTCTCAAAGTGTAAAATGTTACACTATAGGTGACAAATCGTCAGTATGTTACGCTTTTGGCCACCCAACATGTCCCTGTGTTACTTGTTCGGAAAAATGAGGAAACATGAGAACCATTTCGAATCAATCTACACGTGTATGTTTATTTTACTGTAATTGCTTTGGAAAACACTATCTAACACGATTAGGTTATGATACGGGTTAGGATTAAGGTTAGGGTTATGGCTGGAATACACAGCTGGAACGTGTATTACACCGGGAGCGTCATTCTATTGGATGTCATCCACAATCCGGCGCGTATCAAATAGATGCGGAAGGTTACCTTTCACGTGTCTATGGGACACCTCGGAGCGCGACTAATGGTCGGTATGTTACACGTCGGGAATGAGAACGGGCTGTCCACATATATTGGTATGTCATCTACTAAATTTTGCCAATACAAACAATGGCAGTAATGAATTAATTCATCAATATAATAATTAATATATATAAATATAAAAACACATTTACAAAAAAAAATTATTCACTGTCTACTTTAGCAGAAGGTTTCTAGCTGAAGATAGTTTAACCAGCTGTTTTGCCAACACCTTCATTTTTATCATTTAGCATCATTTTAGAATATAATACATTACTGTAGATCAGGGGTCCCCAATCCCAGTCCGCGAGGGCCGGTGTCCCTGCAGGTTTCAGATCTCACCCTGGGTCAACACACCTGAATCACATGATTAGTTTGTTACCAGGCCTCTGGAGAACTTCAAGACGTGTTGAGAAGGTAATTTATCCATTTAAATCAGCTGTGGTGGATCAAGGACACATCTAAAACCTGCAGGAAACCAGCCCTCGCGGACTGGGATTGGGGACCCCTGCTGTAGCTCAAACAGCATATGAAGCATTTAAATTCAGACCAACCTTGTAACCGTATAACACCGATGGGGAACAATGTGTTCTGCAGAATACTCTTGATACTTTAAGAGCAATTTGCCAATAATACAGATTCATGTGTAGTAAGGTGGTTTCATTGCTACTTTTATTAAAGGAGTGCTTCTAAAAATTGAGGTGGTCATCTCCGCTTGCATTTCTGTAAAAGCCACAGCATGCCACCTTGGATGAGAATATGCATTCTTAACATTTTGCTGTCACAGTTTAGCTGTTTTCATTTCCACTGACACATCAGCTCCTAAGACCACAATACTACTACCAAAGTACTACAAGGATCCGGAAAAAAGGACAGAGGGGGGATATAAAATATACCAAATGTTTCTTGAATTGTTAGCACAAGTGTATATGTTTATGTATCTAGTCGAGTTTATATGCAGTAGTGCTCACTTGTTTTCTTTCATTTTATTACTTAACTGTATTTCATGTAAGTCATTGATATTAAATATTGATTTTACAGAGGGGTGGAAAGAGTTTGGTTTGAGATTTTCCTGTTAATATTTGGATATTTTTCTTGCATTAACAATTTTTTGATTAGAAAAGCAGAATAAAATGTGCAAATTAGCTTCATTTATAGTTTGTTATACTCCTTCCCTCTAATACAAATATTTCATTTCTAACTCTGAGTGTAAGTGCATAATTTAATAATAAGTGTTTCTGCTCACAAATGTCCACGAGCACAGACATGCACGCAAAAACTGCGTGACTCCTCGCTGGCTGTAACTCACCGCGCGTGTTCACCTGGAACGTCCTCTAAGAAGACGTGTGACCATTCTGATAGCCGTCTGTGTCTGCAGGTGAATGAGTGAAGCTACATAAACAGTTAAATTAGCATAGCTTACCAGCCGTAAACCCGACAACAACACAGTGGGTGAGGGTCGGAGGGGGGGTCGCTTGACATTCTAACTTTAAAGGAAGGATTTTAACAGTATTAGTGTAACACACTTAGAGACAGTGTGCGCACCGCGGATGACGTCAGTGCGCACACTGTGTCTGAGGAGGATGTGCGGAAGTGCTTCAGGAAGGTGAACGCACGCAAAGCTACTGGTCCGGACGGGATTCCCGGCCGCGTCCTCAAGTCATGCGCGGCTCAGCTGGCTGGAGTGTTCACGCACATCTTCAACCTTTCCCTCTCTCTGTCTGTAGTCCCAGCCTGCTTCAAAATGGCCACCATCGTCCCTGTACCCAAATCCTCCACCATCTCCTCATTGAACGACTGGCGACCTGTAGCCCTGACCCCCATCGTAAGCAAATGCTTCGAGAAGCTGGTCAGGGACTTCATCTGCTCTGCACTACCCGACTCACTGGACCCTCTACAGTTTGCATACCGCCACAACAGGTCCACTGATGATGCCATAGCCCTGACACTACACACTGCCCTGTCACACCTGGAGAAGAGAGACACGTATGTGAGGATGCTGTTTGTAGATTACAGCTCAGCATTCAATACCATCGTTCCCTCGAAGCTGGACAGGAAACTGCAGGATCTAGGACTGAGCAGCTCCCTCTGCAGCTGGATCCTTAGCTTCCTGTCTGACAGACGCCAGGTGGTCAGACTGGGCAGCATCACCTCATCCCCCATCACACTGAACACTGGTGCTCCACAGGGGTGTGTACTGAGCCCTCTCCTGTACTCACTCTACACCTACGACTGCACAGCCACTAACAGCTCCAACATCATTGTGAAGTTTGTGGACGACACTACAGTGGTGGGTCTTATCACCAACGGTGATGAGACGGCTTACAGGGAGGAGGTCAGCGCCCTGACCCACTGGTGTCAAGACAACCATCTCACCCTCAACGTCGCAAAGACAAAGGAGTTGATAGTGGACTTCCGGAGGTGCAGAGAAGTACACACCCCCATCACCATCAACGGCGCTGCTGTGGAGAGAGTGAGCAGCTTCCGGTTCCTTGGTGTACATCTGGCTGAGGATCTTACGTGGTCAGTACACACAAACAAAACAGTGAAGAAGGCGCAGCAGCGCCTCTTCTTTCTCAGGAGACTGAAAAGATTCGGCATGAGCCCCCGCATCCTCAGGACCTTCTATCACTGTGCCATTGAGAGCATCCTCACTGGATGCATCACCACCTGGTATGGCAACAGCACCGCCTACAACTGCAAAGCTCTCCAGCGAGTAGTGCGGTGCTCTGAACGGATAATTGGAGGTGAGCTTCCCTCCCTCCAAGACATCTACAGGAAGCGCTGCCTGAGGAAAGCGGGGAGGATCATCAAGGACTCCAGTCACCCCAGCCATAAACTGTTCAGACTGCTTCCATCAGGAAGGAGGTTCTGCAGCATCCGGTCCCGTACCAGCAGACTGAGAGACAGCTTTTTCCATCAGGCCATCAGACTGCTGAACACGTCATAGACACCTCAGCTTCACTACTGGAACTTCAACATTATGCACTCCACACTGTATATAAATGCCACTTGTTTTGCACATATTCAACTCTGTATATTTTATATATTTTATTATTATTATTATTATTATTATTATTTTACTATTTAATTTGTAAAAATGTGTATACACACACACACACACACACACACACGTAGGAAAATATTTAGTATACACATCCAGAAATGCATACACTATTATATATTGTACATATATTTATTAGTGTCAGGTTGGCCATTCTTGTATTTTGCTCGTTTGTGTTGTTGTGTTTGCACATCTCTGTTGCTTGTGGGGCTCGCACACAAGAATTTCACTCGCATGTGCTGTGCCAGTGTGCCTGCACATGTGATGTGACAATAAAAGTGATTTGATTTGATTTGATGATCATTTCCATATTTGAAGATCACCTCTTCCCTAAAAAAAAGAAATCTACTGCCAAGGTTCTTCTCGTGGTGCGTTAGAGCCGAGGATGATGAAGACGCAGAAGCTAAAGCAATTTCTGAAACACGTTTAGAAGAATTTAAAAGTAATATATTTCCAATACTGGAGAAAAAAATCATCATCTGGCATTAGTGTCAGCGCACTCATTCACTGTAAAAAATCAAACTTGCTTACAGTCATTTCTTTCACAATTCAACAATAAAAGCTGAGTTGCCCCATAAACTCAAATACATTAAGGGCTTCAACTAATCCTTTAACGTTTTGGAGCAAAAGTTGGTCTCAGATGAACTTTATTGCTGGCAAAATGAATGAATTCAAGTTTTACATGAGTTGAAGCTGTTGGCGCCTTTCTGTGCCTGAGCACGCATGCGCATGTCATATTTTTGGATACTACGGGGTCTACGATGCACTTTTGCAAGGACTGAAAGCCACCTGGCCGTCTGCCTTAATGCGAACACGAGGCTTTTTACGCCAGGAGCTGGATGCAGCTAAGGTGTTCATCTCAACTTTCTGAAGGCAAGTACTGTTTCTTTTAATGTGCATTTATATGTGTTTACTACCTCATTTAAGATCCCCCCTAGACTGTTTTACTCAATCGTGCTGCTTGAATGCCCTCGTGAGCAACTTTAATGTTTTCCATCATGAAATAGTGCTTTAAAGTTTTCGTATAAAAATCGCCATGTCACAAAATAATGTAAATCCGACAAGC
Organism: Aulonocara stuartgranti; assembly: GCF_965226115.1. Classification (NCBI taxonomy): domain Eukaryota; kingdom Metazoa; phylum Chordata; class Actinopteri; order Cichliformes; family Cichlidae; genus Aulonocara; species Aulonocara stuartgranti. The sequence continues at coordinate 30,658,460 of NC_138957.1, forward strand.
ATCCCTTCCAAACAGGCGCGCTCATGTCTGACAAGCCTCCACGACACCCCCTACGTGTATTTCATGTAGGGGGTGTTCGCCATACCACCGAACGAAAGAAACCCGACAAAATAAGCTAGCTCGCTCATGGCAAACCCCCCACCGCTTTTTAAAATAAATAAATAATTTCGGGGGCCCCCGCTGCCATGTTGTTTAATTTGTTCAAATCATATTTAGCCAAAAAAATGTGGTTTAGTTTCTGTGTGAACGGGGTGGTGGAGTCCTCCACCGAGAACACTCACGTTAACTTTATCGAGTGGGGGAAAAAAAGTTAGCTTGTTTATATTATGCTAACATAGCTGTGTCGCTAGCGGTCACGTAGCACATCATTATATACCAGCTAGCCCAACTTCAGTAACCCTACAAACGTCACTGCTGTTTAGTTTCCTGTCTTCATTTATGCTGGAAGTGATAACAGCTGTAGGGTTTAATTTGTTTCCAAAACCCCGCAGTCAGGACATGCTATATTGTATTTAGATAGAAGCTAGCGAGCTAACTCCCTGCTAACTTCTAACTCCGTTAAATGTCATAAATTTCGTTTTCATGGGTGCCTGGATGTTAAACTCAATTGTTACACCTGGTAGAACAGAACGCTGATCATTTTATTAAAGATGAAAGACTTTAGACAGTTTTTCAACTCTCAGTAATGCCATAGTGATCGTTTGACATGTGAACCTGCAGCGGAGTTTAGGTCCAGACACGGCTAGTGACGTCAGACTGAACAACCGGATTGAACGAGGAGGACCCAGAATCCAGCCCTGTGTGAAGCTGAAGAGGCTGAAAATTACAGGTTATCTGTGGAAGCCTGCATCAAGAAGGTGGTGACACTTGTCATTAAAAATGCCAGTTCACCTTCCTCTACGGAAAAAGTTGATGCCATCACCCAACAGCTGTTCATAAAACTCTGGCCTAGACTTAAAAAGATCAAAGTTGATAGATAGCTCCTTAATACAGAAATGGAAAGAGCCAGATGTCATACATATTCATGGAATTAGACCATGAATATGCAGATGATGTAATTGTAAAGGTTTTCAAGGAGCATGCCATCACTGTATTGGAAAGTGAACATTTCATCACAAGCTTCTTTCTTCATGCTGTATGGATCGCAGGCAGAAAATACTTGGTTACTGTTGTGTAAGTCCCTAAAAGTAGATTTTGTTTATCTGGACGCAGGATTTTCAGTTTCAATTTATTTAAGTAATTATAATAAAGGTCAATCAAATGGACCAATATGGCAAGGCCATGATGATCCACTTGGTAAAATAAATCCGTTTGGCATCTTTCTTGGCCTTAAGACAACAATTCTGATGGCTAAAGATCCAAACGGGACACAAGAAAAAAACAAAAACAAAACACGTGTTGTCTGACAACAGTATCAAAGATTTGCATATACATAAAAAAAACCTGAAAGATCTGGACCGGGCCATTTACAAAGAGCTACGTCAGAAAACATTCTGTAAAGAAAAACATTTACTGATGTTACTGAACAACGAGGACCCAGTGTTGAGAAAACTGACGGTCGATATCATTAAAAATCACCTGATCGACACTATGCAGAATCCAGCCCTGTGTGATGCTGAAGAGGCTGAAAATTACAGGTTATCTGTGGAAGCCTGTATCAAGAAGGTGGTGACACGTGTCAATAAAAATGCCAGTTCACCTTCCTCTACTGAAAAAGTTGATGCCATCACCCAACGGCTGTTCATAAAACTCTGGCCTAGACTTAAAAAGATCAAAGTTGATAATGTGATGTTCATCGGTGATTGTCAGGGTCCCTGAGCAGTTATGAATTATATTATTATTATTGTTATTGTATGTATATTTGGTGTTGCTTTCCTTCTCCCTGTGTGTGTGTGTGTGTGTGTGTGTGTGTGTGTGAGTGTGTGTGTATGTATATGTGTTTCAGTGGGTGCCTTCAGGCCTGGTGGGTGTGGCCCTGCTGATGGTCTGGCCACACCCGAAGCCACACACTTGCTGCTGGTCAGGCCTCGTCGGGGGAGCTACTTGGGAGAGTCTTGGAGCTCCCACCGACGCGGGATCATTTCGTGAGTCTCCACGTTAGTCAACAAAAACATTGCACAGGCGTTTTACTCTGATTACACAAACTTCATGTAGGAGTAGGTCACAGATAAGAGGTACTAATTTGTAAATTTGACCTCTGACCTCACAGAGATCAAATGTGACAGGATATTTGTACTGTAATTTTCAGACCATAAGGCGCACTCAAAATCCTTTAATTTTCTCAAAAACTGACAGTGCGCCTTATAATCCGGTGCGCCTTATGTATGAAGTTTAGGTCCAGACACGGCTAGTGACGTCAGACTGAACAACCGGATTGGTGTTAGAATTTACCATGTCAGCCATGTCAGCCAATCAAAAAAATGATATGGCAACATGCGGCACTTGGTTGTTTAGGGAGAAGGTGCAGTTTTAGGAGTGACACCCGCGACGGAAAGCGGCGAGCAAAAGAAAGAGAACGCAAGTTTTCATATGTGAGACATTAGTGATGTTTAGCGTTTTTGGAGGCTAGAGTTAGTGTGTAGTGTAGTTATTGTTTTGTATTGTGTCAGTTATACTGCTGAATGTCACATTTGCTCCAAAAAAGCCATCAAAAGCAGATTCTAGTGTAAACGCTGTTCCCACAGGGAAAACAGGACTGATACACCTCCTGTTGTCAGACCTGCAGGGTTTAGGCCTGTGCTGTTCTCTTCTGTCTTATACTGAACACAAACTTTTTTTTCTTTTTTCTTTTTTTTCTTTTTTTTGGACCGGCACAAATAATTTGTGTGCCTTCTTATTTGCTGCAGAACACCTGATTGTTCTGTAAATAGATTTAGATGGTTATATAAAAAATGCCTGAGGCCTTGGCTGCATTTTTAGGTAAATAGTACCATATAACTTTGTTTGCAAAACTTGTGCATGAACCTGAAGTTCCCAAATTGATATAAAAAAATTTTTTTTTAGCAACACTAAATGCGTTTTTAAAACAAAATGTTAGGTTTCAAGTTTAGGAGAAAAGTTGCTTCAACTAAGTTATCCATCAGAACCTAAAAATCTAAATGCAGTGGGTTGCCTTGAGTTTAAGTTTTCGCAACAATTTTTTATTTTTGTATTTATTAATTTTACAGTGTTGATGCTGTGCTCACACGGGCTACAAAGAAATCGCACTACAAACCTTCTAAAAAAAACTCCACAGGTATCTTTGACGAAACACCTGTTGTCTGACGACACAATCAAAGATCTGCACATCAATGGAAAAAAATCTCGAAAGGGCCACCTAAACATAATATATAATGTTCTGACTGAGAGACGTTTTGAAAAAATTTAAACGTACAGCTCTGCTATCACTTCCAACATAAATGAAGACAGAAAACTAAACAGCAGTGACTTTTTTTTTTTTTTTTTTGGGTTACTGAGGTTGGACTAGCTGGTACATAATGATGTACTACGAGATCACTAGCGATACAGCTATGTTAGCATAACATAAACACAGTGAAGCTGGAGGATGAAAGCTAACCTTTTTCCATTCGATAAAATTTATGTGAGGGTTCCCAAAGGTTAGGGACGAATTCAATCGCATGGCAGGATGCTGTTGCAGATTAAACAGCGCCTCTTCACAGCTCTGTGGGCACAAAATAGAAGTACTACAAGGACATAGGGAAAAGGGACAAAGAGGGGAGGGATATAAAATATTCCAAATGTTTCTTGAATTGTTAGCACAGTGTATATGTGTATGTATCTATCCATCGATTCACTTACGCCAGGGGTGGGCAAATCCAGGCCCCGAGGGCCGGTGTCCTGCAGGTTTTAGATCTCGCCTTGGGTCAACACACCTGAATCGCATGATTAGTTCGTTACCAGGCCTCTGGAGAACTTCAGGACATTTTCAGGAGCTAATTTAGCCATTTATATCAGCTGTGTTGGTTCAAGGACACATCTAAAACCTGCAGGGACACCGGCCCTCGAGGCCTGGAGTTGCCCACCCCTAACTTCCGCTTTTCCTTTTCAGGGTCGCAGGGGGTGCTGGAGCCTATGGCAGCTATCTCAGGGCGAGAGGCAGGGTACGCCCTGGACAGGTCGCTAGTCTGTCACAGGGCTAAACATTCGTACTCACATTCACTCATACCTATGGGCAATTTAGATTTTTCCAAAAACAATGGGCAATTAAGATTTTTCACGTGCCTCCAAAGACGCAAAGGTGTCGCCATCTGACATGATTCAGCAGCGCCTCTTCACAGCTCTGTGGTCACAAGTTGAGCAAAAGCCTCTCAAAATCACACACAGGGGGATTAAAAAACTTGAAAAGGTGATTTTTAAAGACATCAAAGCGGCTGGACATTAGCCCTGATCTCGTGATCATTGCGCTAGCCTTAGGTCAGCCGTACCTAGAGGTGATCATTTCCATATTTGAAGATCACCACTTCCGTTAAAAACCTGCTGGCAAGGTTCTTCTCGTGGTGCGTTAGAGCCGAGGATGACGAGGACAAAGAAACTAAAGCCATGTCTGAAACACGTTTAGAAGAATTTAAAAGTAATATATTTCCAATAGTGGAGGAAAAAATCATCATCTGGCATTAGTGTCAGCGATTATGATGATGATGAAGAGGAACATGTGAGCGCACTCATTGATGCTGTGCTCACACGTGTTGAAAATAATTCGCACTACAGACCTTCTAAAAAACTCCACAGGTACCTGTTAAAACACGTGTTGTAATTATAATAAAGGTCAATCAAATGGACCAATATGGCAAGGCCATGATGATCCACTTGGTAAAATAAATCCGCTTGGCATCTTTCTTGGCCTTAAGACAACAATTCTTATGGCTAAAGATCCAAACGGGACACACAAAAAAACACATGTTGTCTGACAACAGGATCAAAGATCTGCATATACATGTATATAAACTGAAAGATCTCGACCGGGCCATTTACCAAGAGCTACGTCAGAAAACATTCTGTAAAGAAAAACATTTACTGATGTTACTGAACGACGAGGACCCAGTGTTGAGAAAACTGACGGTCGATATCATTAAAAATCACCTGATCGACACTATGCAGAATCCAGCCCTGTGTGATGCTGAAGAGGCTGAAAATTACAGGTTATCTGTGGAAGCCTGTATCAAGAAGGTGGTGACACGTGTCAATAAAAATGCCAGTTCACCTTCCTCTACTGAAAAAGTTGATGCCATCACCCAACGGCTGTTCATAAAACTCTGGCCTAGACTTAAAAAGATCAAAGTTGATAATGTGATATTCATCAGTGATTGTCAGGGTCCCTGAGCAGTTATGAATTATATTATTATTATTATTGTATGTATATTTGGTGTTGCTGTCCTTCTCCCTGTTTGCGTGTGTGTGTATATGTGTTTCAGTGGGTGCCTTCAGGCCTGGTGGGTGTGGCCCTGCTGATGGTCTGGCCACACCCGAAGCCACACACCTGCTGCTGGTCAGGCCTCGTCGGGGGTGCTACTTAGGAGAGTCTTGGAGCTCCCACCGACGTGGGATCATTGCGTGAGTCTCCACGTTAGTCATCCATTTGAACTGAGTTAGTGTATGTATGCCCGCGGTTATGTGTCCTGACGGCTGCGTCTATTGTGTCCCCAGGAGAAGTGTGGAGCGCCAGACAGCAGCCAGCACGAGGAGTGCTGAGACACGGGAGCGGAGAGCACTGAGACACGGACTGGTCACGGAGAGACACGACACGGGAGTCAGGGGAAACCACGGGGATTTATTGTTGTTATTTCCACACACTGTAAATAAACGTACTGCTTGTACATAGAGCACCGCGCCTGGGTCCTCCTTCCCCACACCCCCCACGGTTTGCCATGCCAAACCGTGACAGTGATATGGTTTACAGCTCTTTAATACAGAAATGGAACAGAAATTATTCACTGTCTACTTTAGCAGAAGGTTTTTAGCTGAAGATAGTTTAACCAGCTGTTTTGCCAACACCTTCATTTTTATCATTTAGCATCATTTTAGAATGTATTATTACTGTAGATCAGGGGTCCCCAATCCCAGTCCGCGAGGGCCGGTGTCCCTGCAGGTTTCAGATCTCACCCTGGGTCAACACACCTGAATCACATGATTAGTTTGTTACCAGGCCTCTGGAGAACTTCAAGACGTGTTGAGAAGGTAATTTATCCATTTAAATCAGCTGTGGTGGATCAAGGACACATCTAAAACCTGCAGGAAACCAGCCCTCGCGGACTGGGATTGGGGACCCCTGCTGTAGCTCAAACAGCATATGAAGCATTTAAATTCAGACCAACCTTATAACCGTATAACACCGATGGGGAACAATGTGTTCTGCAGAATACTCTTGATACTTTAAGAGCAATTTGCCAATAATACAGATTCATGTGTAGTAAGGTGGTTTCATTGCTACTTTTATTAAAGGAGTGCTTCTAAAAATTGAGGTGGTCATCTCCGCTTGCATTTCTGTAAAAGCCACAGCATGCCACCTTGGATGAGAATATGCATTCTTAACATTTTGCTGTCACAGTTTAGCTGTTTTCATTTCCACTGACACATCAGCTCCTAAGACCACAATACTACTACCAAAGTACTACAAGGATCCGGAAAAAAGGACAGAGGGGGGATATAAAATATACCAAATGTTTCTTGAATTGTTAGCACAAGTGTATATGTGTATGTATCTAGTCGAGTTTATATGCAGTAGTGCTCACTTGTTTTCTTTCATTTTATTACTTAACTGTATTTCATGTAAGTCATTGATATTAAATATTGATTTTACAGAGGGGTGGTAAGAGTTTGGTTTGAGATTTTCCTGTTAATATTTGGATATTTTTCTTGCATTAACAATTTTTTGATTAGAAAAGCAGAATAAAATGTGCAAATTAGCTTCATTTATAGTTTGTTATACTCCTTCCCTCTAATACAAATATTTCATTTCTAACTCTGAGTGTAAGTGCATAATTTAATAATAAGTGTTTCTGCTCACAAATGTCCACGAGCACAGACATGCACGCAAAAACTGCGTGACTCCTCGCTGGCTGTAACTCACCGCGCGTGTTCACCTGGAACGTCCTCTAAGAAGACGTGTGACCATTCTGATAGCCGTCTGTGTCTGCAGGTGAATGAGTGAAGCTACATAAACAGTTAAATTAGCATAGCTTACCAGCCGTAAACCCGACAACAACACAGTGGGTGAGGGTCGGAGGGGGGGTCGCTTGACATTCTAACTTTAAAGGAAGGATTTTAACAGTATTTGCTGTGGGTTAAAGCAGTGGACCAGCAGGCTACATGTTTGAATCCAAACAAGTTTCACTCAATCCCAACAACTGAGGATCGCCATTGTATAGCGGTCGCTAGGGTAACGTCACGTCGCCGTCATATCGGATGTGGGCGGGGCTTAGCGCTAGAATCCCTTTGATCCTTTCATGTCTTGTGTGACATCACCTTGGTAAAAGTCTATAAATAGAACCATTTGCACAGGGTTAGTCACAAGGTAAGTTTAGTAAGAGGGAGTAAGAGGCATTAATGTCTGAGACACAAACTCAGCAACTTACACAAAATTCAGAATCAAGTCCAGATTGTAAAAAAGTTATATCATTTGAAAATATGAATTCTGCCATTGAAACAACCGATGCGATTCAAAGCTGCGCCACTGAAGACGACTCTGAATGTAGTGTCGTCCCTGGCGTAAACATTTTACGGAGCGACGAGGGGAAATCGAAGCACTGTGTGTGCTACCCTCAGTCATGCAACCAGCAACAGAATCCGGGGGATCCAGAGTCAGTTGATCTCCAGGAACCTCCGGTGTCAGAAGAACAGCTGCTCGTTAAAGAGCTAATAAATGCTGTTATTACACGTGCCTCCAAAGAGGCAAAGGTGTCGCCATCGGAAATGATTCAGCAGCGCCTCTTCACAGCTCTGTGGGCACAAGTTGAGCAAAAGCCTCTCAAAATCACACACAGGGGGATTAAAAAACTTGAAAAGGTGATTTTTAAAGACATCACAAAGCGGCTGGACATTAGCCCTGATCTCGTGATCATTGCGCTAGCCGTAGGTCAGCCGTACCTAGAGGTGATCATTTCCATATTTGAAGATCACCTCTTCCGTAAAAGCCTGCTGGCAAGGTTCTTCTCGTGGTGCGTTAGAGCCGAGGATGACGAGGACGAACAAACTAAAGCCATGTCTGAAACACGTTTAGAAGAATTTAGAAGTAATATATTTCGGATACTGGAGAAAAAATCATCATCTGGCATTAGTGTCAGCGATTATGATGATGATGAAGAAGAACATGTGAGCGCACTCATTGATGCTGTGCTCACACGAGCTGCAAATAAATCGCACTACAGACCTTCTAAAAAACTCCACAGGTATCTGTTAAAACACGTGTTGTCTGACAACAGGATCAAAGATCTGCATATACATGAAAAAAAACTGAAAGATCTGGACAGGGCCATTTACCAAGAGCTACGTCAGAAAACATTCTGTAAAGAAAAACATTTACTGATGTTACTGAACGACGAGGACCCAGTGTTGAGAAAACTGACGGTCGATATCATTAAAAATCACCTGATCGACACTATGCAGAATCCAGCCCTGTGTGATGCTGAAGAGGCTGAAAATTACAGGTTATCTGTAGAAGCCTGTATCAAGAAGGTGGTGACACGTGTCAATAAAAATGCCAGTTCACCTTCCTCTACTGAAAAAGTTGATGCCATCACCCAACGGCTGTTCATAAAACTCTGGCCTAGACTTAAAAAAATCAAAGTTGATAATGTGATGTTCATCAGTGATATGGTTTACAGCTCTTTAATACAGAAATGGAAAGAGCCAGATGTCATACTGACATTCATGGAATTAGACCATGAATATGCAGATGATATAATTATAAAGGTTTTCAAGGAGCATGCCATCACTGTATTGGAAAGTGAACATTTCATGACAAGCTTCTTTCTCTGTGCGGGTCATGCTGTATGGATCGCAGGCAGAAAATACTTGGTTACTGTTATGTAAGATCCTAAAAGTAGATTCTGTTCATCTGGACGTAGCATTTTCAGTTTCAATTTATTTAACATCTAATCGAGTCATTTTAAAAACCCTTGACCGGTCGAGGCAGATGGCCGTTCCTCACTGAGCCTGGTTCTGCCGGAGTTTTCTCCCTGTTAAAAGGAAGTTTTTACTCCCCACCGTCGCCCAGTGCTTGCTCAGAGGGAATTGTCAAATTATTGGGGTTTTGTGCCATCTAATACACAACTTATCGTATTGGGCACTCTAAATGTATTTTTAATCAATAAAAAGATCCAAAAAAGATTATATTGTGAATTCTGCGTGTTTTCATTGTCACACAAATGTATACATTTTCAGCTTAGACTGAACGTGTTTGTTTGTCATTCCTTTCAAATCAAAGATTTTAGTAGCAATTATTGTATTAAAACATTGCACAGGCGTTTTACTCTGATTACACAAACCTTATGTAGGAGTAGGTCACAGATAAGAGGTACTAATTTGTAAATTTGACCTCTGACCTCACAGAGATCAAATGTGACAGGATATTTGTGCTGTAATTTTCAGACTGTAAGGATTATTTGTATGTAAACTATAATTTCATATTAAGAATCCACATCAACACATTCTCACTCTCAAAGTGTAAAATGTTACACTATAGGTGACAAATCGTCAGTATGTTACGCTTTTGGCCACCCAACATGTCCCTGTGTTACTTGTTCGGAAAAATGAGGAAACATGAGAACCATTTCGAATCAATCTACACGTGTATGTTTATTTTACTGTAATTGCTTTGGAAAACACTATCTAACACGATTAGGTTATGATACGGGTTAGGATTAAGGTTAGGGTTATGGCTGGAATACACAGCTGGAACGTGTATTACACCGGGAGCGTCATTCTATTGGATGTCATCCACAATCCGGCGCGTATCAAATAGATGCGGAAGGTTACCTTTCACGTGTCTATGGGACACCTCGGAGCGCGACTAATGGTCGGTATGTTACACGTCGGGAATGAGAACGGGCTGTCCACATATATTGGTATGTCATCTACTAAATTTTGCCAATACAAACAATGGCAGTAATGAATTAATTCATCAATATAATAATTAATATATATAAATATAAAAACACATTTACAAAAAAAAATTATTCACTGTCTACTTTAGCAGAAGGTTTCTAGCTGAAGATAGTTTAACCAGCTGTTTTGCCAACACCTTCATTTTTATCATTTAGCATCATTTTAGAATATAATACATTACTGTAGATCAGGGGTCCCCAATCCCAGTCCGCGAGGGCCGGTGTCCCTGCAGGTTTCAGATCTCACCCTGGGTCAACACACCTGAATCACATGATTAGTTTGTTACCAGGCCTCTGGAGAACTTCAAGACGTGTTGAGAAGGTAATTTATCCATTTAAATCAGCTGTGGTGGATCAAGGACACATCTAAAACCTGCAGGAAACCAGCCCTCGCGGACTGGGATTGGGGACCCCTGCTGTAGCTCAAACAGCATATGAAGCATTTAAATTCAGACCAACCTTGTAACCGTATAACACCGATGGGGAACAATGTGTTCTGCAGAATACTCTTGATACTTTAAGAGCAATTTGCCAATAATACAGATTCATGTGTAGTAAGGTGGTTTCATTGCTACTTTTATTAAAGGAGTGCTTCTAAAAATTGAGGTGGTCATCTCCGCTTGCATTTCTGTAAAAGCCACAGCATGCCACCTTGGATGAGAATATGCATTCTTAACATTTTGCTGTCACAGTTTAGCTGTTTTCATTTCCACTGACACATCAGCTCCTAAGACCACAATACTACTACCAAAGTACTACAAGGATCCGGAAAAAAGGACAGAGGGGGGATATAAAATATACCAAATGTTTCTTGAATTGTTAGCACAAGTGTATATGTGTATGTATCTAGTCGAGTTTATATGCAGTAGTGCTCACTTGTTTTCTTTCATTTTATTACTTAACTGTATTTCATGTAAGTCATTGATATTAAATATTGATTTTACAGAGGGGTGGTAAGAGTTTGGTTTGAGATTTTCCTGTTAATATTTGGATATTTTTCTTGCATTAACAATTTTTTGATTAGAAAAGCAGAATAAAATGTGCAAATTAGCTTCATTTATAGTTTGTTATACTCCTTCCCTCTAATACAAATATTTCATTTCTAACTCTGAGTGTAAGTGCATAATTTAATAATAAGTGTTTCTGCTCACAAATGTCCACGAGCACAGACATGCACGCAAAAACTGCGTGACTCCTCGCTGGCTGTAACTCACCGGCGCGTGTTCACCTGGAACGTCCTCTAAGAAGACGTGTGACCATTCTGATAGCCGTCTGTGTCTGCAGGTGAATGAGTGAAGCTACATAAACAGTTAAATTAGCATAGCTTACCAGCCGTAAACCCGACAACAACACAGTGGGTGAGGGTCGGAGGGGGGGTCGCTTGACATTCTAACTTTAAAGGAAGGATTTTAACAGTATTTGCTGTGGGTTAAAGCAGTGGACCAGCAGGCTACATGTTTGAATCCAAACAAGTTTCACTCAATCCCAACAACTGAGGATCGCCATTGTATAGCGGTCGCTAGGGTAACGTCACGTCGCCGTCATATCGGATGTGGGCGGGGCTTAGCGCTAGAATCCCTTTGATCCTTTCATGTCTTGTGTGACATCACCTTGGTAAAAGTCTATAAATAGAACCATTTGCACAGGGTTAGTCACAAGGTAAGTTTAGTAAGAGGGAGTAAGAGGCATTAATGTCTGAGACACAAACTCAGCAACTTACACAAAATTCAGAATCAAGTCCAGATTGTAAAAAAGTTATATCATTTGAAAATATGAATTCTGCCATTGAAACAACCGATGCGATTCAAAGCTGCGCCACTGAAGACGACTCTGAATGTAGTGTCGTCCCTGGCGTAAACATTTTACGGAGCGACGAGGGGAAATCGAAGCACTGTGTGTGCTACCCTCAGTCATGCAACCAGCAACAGAATCCGGGGGATCCAGAGTCAGTTGATCTCCAGGAACCTCCGGTGTCAGAAGAGCAGCTGCTCGTTAAAGAGCTAATAAATGCTGTTATTACACGTGCCTCCAAAGAGGCAAAGGTGTCGCCATCGGACATGATTCAGCAGCGCCTCTTCACAGCTCTGTGGGCACAAGTTGAGCAAAAGCCTCTCAAAATCACACACAGGGGGATTAAAAAACTTGAAAAGGTGATTTTTAAAGACATAACAAAGCGGCTGGACATTAGCCCTGATCTCGTGATCATTGCGCTAGCCGTAGGTCAGCCGTACCTAGAGGTGATCATTTCCATATTTGAAGATCACCTCTTCCGTAAAAGCCTGCTGGCAAGGTTCTTCTCGTGGTGCGTTAGAGCCGAGGATGACGAGGACGAACAAACTAAAGCCATGTCTGAAACACGTTTAGAAGAATTTAGAAGTAATATATTTCGGATACTGGAGAAAAAATCATCATCTGGCATTAGTGTCAGCGATTATGATGATGATGAAGAAGAACATGTGAGCGCACTCATTGATGCTGTGCTCACACGAGCTGCAAATAAATCGCACTACAGACCTTCTAAAAAACTCCACAGGTATCTGTTAAAACACGTGTTGTCTGACAACAGGATCAAAGATCTGCATATACATGAAAAAAAACTGAAAGATCTGGACAGGGCCATTTACCAAGAGCTACGTCAGAAAACATTCTGTAAAGAAAAACATTTACTGATGTTACTGAACGACGAGGACCCAGTGTTGAGAAAACTGACGGTCGATATCATTAAAAATCACCTGATCGACACTATGCAGAATCCAGCCCTGTGTGATGCTGAAGAGGCTGAAAATTACAGGTTATCTGTAGAAGCCTGTATCAAGAAGGTGGTGACACGTGTCAATAAAAATGCCAGTTCACCTTCCTCTACTGAAAAAGTTGATGCCATCACCCAACGGCTGTTCATAAAACTCTGGCCTAGACTTAAAAAGATCAAAGTTGATAATGTGATGTTCATCAGTGATATGGTTTACAGCTCTTTAATACAGAAATGGAAAGAGCCAGATGTCATACTGACATTCATGGAATTAGACCATGAATATGCAGATGATATAATTATAAAGGTTTTCAAGGAGCATGCCATCACTGTATTGGAAAGTGAACATTTCATGACAAGCTTCTTTCTCTGTGCGGGTCATGCTGTATGGATCGCAGGCAGAAAATACTTGGTTACTGTTATGTAAGATCCTAAAAGTAGATTCTGTTCATCTGGACGTAGCATTTTCAGTTTCAATTTATTTAACATCTAATCGAGTCATTTTAAAAACCCTTGACCGGTCGAGGCAGATGGCCGTTCCTCACTGAGCCTGGTTCTGCCGGAGTTTTCTCCCTGTTAAAAGGAAGTTTTTACTCCCCACCGTCGCCCAGTGCTTGCTCAGAGGGAATTGTCAAATTATTGGGGTTTTGTGCCATCTAATACACAACTTATCGTATTGGGCACTCTAAATGTATTTTTAATCAATAAAAAGATCCAAAAAAGATTATATTGTGAATTCTGCGTGTTTTCATTGTCACACAAATGTATACATTTTCAGCTTAGACTGAACGTGTTTGTTTGTCATTCCTTTCAAATCAAAGATTTTAGTAGCAATTATTGTATTAAAACATTGCACAGGCGTTTTACTCTGATTACACAAACCTTATGTAGGAGTAGGTCACAGATAAGAGGTACTAATTTGTAAATTTGACCTCTGACCTCACAGAGATCAAATGTGACAGGATATTAGTGCTGTAATTTTCAGACTGTAAGGATTATTTGTATGTAAACTATAATTTCATATTAAGAATCCACATCAACACATTCTCACTCTCAAAGTGTAAAATGTTACACTATAGGTGACAAATCGTCAGTATGTTACGCTTTTGGCCACCCAACATGTCCCTGTGTTACTTGTTCGGAAAAATGAGGAAACATGAGAACCATTTCGAATCAATCTACACGTGTATGTTTATTTTACTGTAATTGCTTTGGAAAACACTATCTAACACGATTAGGTTATGATACGGGTTAGGATTAAGGTTAGGGTTATGGCTGGAATACACAGCTGGAACGTGTATTACACCGGGAGCGTCATTCTATTGGATGTCATCCACAATCCGGCGCGTATCAAATAGATGCGGAAGGTTACCTTTCACGTGTCTATGGGACACCTCGGAGCGCGACTAATGGTCGGTATGTTACACGTCGGGAATGAGAACGGGCTGTCCACATATATTGGTATGTCATCTACTAAATTTTGCCAATACAAACAATGGCAGTAATGAATTAATTCATCAATATAATAATTAATATATATAAATATAAAAACACATTTACAAAAAAAAATTATTCACTGTCTACTTTAGCAGAAGGTTTCTAGCTGAAGATAGTTTAACCAGCTGTTTTGCCAACACCTTCATTTTTATCATTTAGCATCATTTTAGAATATAATACATTACTGTAGATCAGGGGTCCCCAATCCCAGTCCGCGAGGGCCGGTGTCCCTGCAGGTTTCAGATCTCACCCTGGGTCAACACACCTGAATCACATGATTAGTTTGTTACCAGGCCTCTGGAGAACTTCAAGACGTGTTGAGAAGGTAATTTATCCATTTAAATCAGCTGTGGTGGATCAAGGACACATCTAAAACCTGCAGGAAACCAGCCCTCGCGGACTGGGATTGGGGACCCCTGCTGTAGCTCAAACAGCATATGAAGCATTTAAATTCAGACCAACCTTATAACCGTATAACACCGATGGGGAACAATGTGTTCTGCAGAATACTCTTGATACTTTAAGAGCAATTTGCCAATAATACAGATTCATGTGTAGTAAGGTGGTTTCATTGCTACTTTTATTAAAGGAGTGCTTCTAAAAATTGAGGTGGTCATCTCCGCTTGCATTTCTGTAAAAGCCACAGCATGCCACCTTGGATGAGAATATGCATTCTTAACATTTTGCTGTCACAGTTTAGCTGTTTTCATTTCCACTGACACATCAGCTCCTAAGACCACAATACTACTACCAAAGTACTACAAGGATCCGGAAAAAAGGACAGAGGGGGGATATAAAATATACCAAATGTTTCTTGAATTGTTAGCACAAGTGTATATGTGTATGTATCTAGTCGAGTTTATATGCAGTAGTGCTCACTTGTTTTCTTTCATTTTATTACTTAACTGTATTTCATGTAAGTCATTGATATTAAATATTGATTTTACAGAGGGGTGGTAAGAGTTTGGTTTGAGATTTTCCTGTTAATATTTGGATATTTTTCTTGCATTAACAATTTTTTGATTAGAAAAGCAGAATAAAATGTGCAAATTAGCTTCATTTATAGTTTGTTATACTCCTTCCCTCTAATACAAATATTTCATTTCTAACTCTGAGTGTAAGTGCATAATTTAATAATAAGTGTTTCTGCTCACAAATGTCCACGAGCACAGACATGCGCGCAAAAACTGCGTGACTCCTCGCTGGCTGTAACTCACCGCGCGTGTTCACCTGGAACGTCCTCTAAGAAGACGTGTGACCATTCTGATAGCCGTCTGTGTCTGCAGGTGAATGAGTGAAGCTACATAAACAGTTAAATTAGCATAGCTTACCAGCCGTAAACCCGACAACAACACAGTGGGTGAGGGTCGGAGGGGGGGTCGCTTGACATTCTAACTTTAAAGGAAGGATTTTAACAGTATTTGCTGTGGGTTAAAGCAGTGGACCAGCAGGCTACATGTTTGAATCCAAACAAGTTTCACTCAATCCCAACAACTGAGGATCGCCATTGTATAGCGGTCGCTAGGGTAACGTCACGTCGCCGTCATATCGGATGTGGGCGGGGCTTAGCGCTAGAATCCCTTTGATCCTTTCATGTCTTGTGTGACATCACCTTGGTAAAAGTCTATAAATAGAACCATTTGCACAGGGTTAGTCACAAGGTAAGTTTAGTAAGAGGGAGTAAGAGGCATTAATGTCTGAGACACAAACTCAGCAACTTACACAAAATTCAGAATCAAGTCCAGATTGTAAAAAAGTTATATCATTTGAAAATATGAATTCTGCCATTGAAACAACCGATGCGATTCAAAGCTGCGCCACTGAAGACGACTCTGAATGTAGTGTCGTCCCTGGCGTAAACATTTTACGGAGCGACGAGGGGAAATCGAAGCACTGTGTGTGCTACCCTCAGTCATGCAACCAGCAACAGAATCCGGGGGATCCAGAGTCAGTTGATCTCCAGGAACCTCCGGTGTCAGAAGAACAGCTGCTCGTTAAAGAGCTAATAAATGCTGTTATTACACGTGCCTCCAAAGAGGCAAAGGTGTCGCCATCGGAAATGATTCAGCAGCGCCTCTTCACAGCTCTGTGGGCACAAGTTGAGCAAAAGCCTCTCAAAATCACACACAGGGGGATTAAAAAACTTGAAAAGGTGATTTTTAAAGACATAACAAAGCGGCTGGACATTAGCCCTGATCTCGTGATCATTGCGCTAGCCGTAGGTCAGCCGTACCTAGAGGTGATCATTTCCATATTTGAAGATCACCTCTTCCGTAAAAGCCTGCTGGCAAGGTTCTTCTCGTGGTGCGTTAGAGCCGAGGATGACGAGGACGAACAAACTAAAGCCATGTCTGAAACACGTTTAGAAGAATTTAGAAGTAATATATTTCGGATACTGGAGAAAAAATCATCATCTGGCATTAGTGTCAGCGATTATGATGATGATGAAGAAGAACATGTGAGCGCACTCATTGATGCTGTGCTCACACGAGCTGCAAATAAATCGCACTACAGACCTTCTAAAAAACTCCACAGGTATCTGTTAAAACACGTGTTGTCTGACAACAGGATCAAAGATCTGCATATACATGAAAAAAAACTGAAAGATCTGGACAGGGCCATTTACCAAGAGCTACGTCAGAAAACATTCTGTAAAGAAAAACATTTACTGATGTTACTGAACGACGAGGACCCAGTGTTGAGAAAACTGACGGTCGATATCATTAAAAATCACCTGATCGACACTATGCAGAATCCAGCCCTGTGTGATGCTGAAGAGGCTGAAAATTACAGGTTATCTGTAGAAGCCTGTATCAAGAAGGTGGTGACACGTGTCAATAAAAATGCCAGTTCACCTTCCTCTACTGAAAAAGTTGATGCCATCACCCAACGGCTGTTCATAAAACTCTGGCCTAGACTTAAAAAAATCAAAGTTGATAATGTGATGTTCATCAGTGATATGGTTTACAGCTCTTTAATACAGAAATGGAAAGAGCCAGATGTCATACTGACATTCATGGAATTAGACCATGAATATGCAGATGATATAATTGTAAAGCTTTTCAAGGAGTATGCCATCACTGTATTGGAAAGTGAACATTTCATGACAAGCTTCTTTCTCTGTGCGGGTCATGCTGTATGGATCGCAGGCAGAAAATACTTGGTTACTGTTATGTAAGACCCTAAAAGTAGATTCTGTTCATCTGGACGTAGCATTTTCAGTTTCAATTTATTTAACATCTAATCGAGTCATTTTAAAAACCCTTGACCGGTCGAGGCAGATGGCCGTTCCTCACTGAGCCTGGTTCTGCCGGAGTTTTCTCCCTGTTAAAAGGAAGTTTTTACTCCCCACCGTCGCCCAGTGCTTGCTCAGAGGGAATTGTCAAATTATTGGGGTTTTGTTTTGTGCCATCTAATACACAACTTATCGTATTGGGCACTCTAAATGTATTTTTAATCAATAAAAAGATCCAAAAAAGATTATATTGTGAATTCTGCGTGTTTTCATTGTCACACAAATGTATACATTTTCAGCTTAGACTGAACGTGTTTGTTTGTCATTCCTTTCAAATCAAAGATTTTAGTAGCAATTATTGTATTAAAACATTGCACAGGCGTTTTACTCTGATTACACAAACCTTATGTAGGAGTAGGTCACAGATAAGAGGTACTAATTTGTAAATTTGACCTCTGACCTCACAGAGATCAAATGTGACAGGATATTTGTGCTGTAATTTTCAGACTGTAAGGATTATTTGTATGTAAACTATAATTTCATATTAAGAATCCACATCAACACATTCTCACTCTCAAAGTGTAAAATGTTACACTATAGGTGACAAATCGTCAGTATGTTACGCTTTTGGCCACCCAACATGTCCCTGTGTTACTTGTTCGGAAAAATGAGGAAACATGAGAACCATTTCGAATCAATCTACACGTGTATGTTTATTTTACTGTAATTGCTTTGGAAAACACTATCTAACACGATTAGGTTATGATACGGGTTAGGATTAAGGTTAGGGTTATGGCTGGAATACACAGCTGGAACGTGTATTACACCGGGAGCGTCATTCTATTGGATGTCATCCACAATCCGGCGCGTATCAAATAGATGCGGAAGGTTACCTTTCACGTGTCTATGGGACACCTCGGAGCGCGACTAATGGTCGGTATGTTACACGTCGGGAATGAGAACGGGCTGTCCACATATATTGGTATGTCATCTACTAAATTTTGCCAATACAAACAATGGCAGTAATGAATTAATTCATCAATATAATAATTAATATATATAAATATAAAAACACATTTACAAAAAAAAATTATTCACTGTCTACTTTAGCAGAAGGTTTCTAGCTGAAGATAGTTTAACCAGCTGTTTTGCCAACACCTTCATTTTTATCATTTAGCATCATTTTAGAATATAATACATTACTGTAGATCAGGGGTCCCCAATCCCAGTCCGCGAGGGCCGGTGTCCCTGCAGGTTTCAGATCTCACCCTGGGTCAACACACCTGAATCACATGATTAGTTTGTTACCAGGCCTCTGGAGAACTTCAAGACGTGTTGAGAAGGTAATTTATCCATTTAAATCAGCTGTGGTGGATCAAGGACACATCTAAAACCTGCAGGAAACCAGCCCTCGCGGACTGGGATTGGGGACCCCTGCTGTAGCTCAAACAGCATATGAAGCATTTAAATTCAGACCAACCTTATAACCGTATAACACCGATGGGGAACAATGTGTTCTGCAGAATACTCTTGATACTTTAAGAGCAATTTGCCAATAATACAGATTCATGTGTAGTAAGGTGGTTTCATTGCTACTTTTATTAAAGGAGTGCTTCTAAAAATTGAGGTGGTCATCTCCGCTTGCATTTCTGTAAAAGCCACAGCATGCCACCTTGGATGAGAATATGCATTCTTAACATTTTGCTGTCACAGTTTAGCTGTTTTCATTTCCACTGACACATCAGCTCCTAAGACCACAATACTACTACCAAAGTACTACAAGGATCCGGAAAAAAGGACAGAGGGGGGATATAAAATATACCAAATGTTTCTTGAATTGTTAGCACAAGTGTATATGTTTATGTATCTAGTCGAGTTTATATGCAGTAGTGCTCACTTGTTTTCTTTCATTTTATTACTTAACTGTATTTCATGTAAGTCATTGATATTAAATATTGATTTTACAGAGGGGTGGAAAGAGTTTGGTTTGAGATTTTCCTGTTAATATTTGGATATTTTTCTTGCATTAACAATTTTTTGATTAGAAAAGCAGAATAAAATGTGCAAATTAGCTTCATTTATAGTTTGTTATACTCCTTCCCTCTAATACAAATATTTCATTTCTAACTCTGAGTGTAAGTGCATAATTTAATGATAAGTGTTTCTGCTCACAAATGTCCACGAGCACAGACATGCACGCAAAAACTGCGTGACTCCTCGCTGGCTGTAACTCACCGCGCGTGTTCACCTGGAACGTCCTCTAAGAAGACGTGTGACCATTCTGATAGCCGTCTGTGTCTGCAGGTGAATGAGTGAAGCTACATAAACAGTTAAATTAGCATAGCTTACCAGCCGTAAACCCGACAACAACACAGTGGGTGAGGGTCGGAGGGGGGGTCGCTTGACATTCTAACTTTAAAGGAAGGATTTTAACAGTATTAGTGTAACACACTTAGAGACAGTGTGCGCACCGCGGATGACGTCAGTGCGCACACTGTGTCTGAGGAGGATGTGCGGAAGTGCTTCAGGAAGGTGAACGCACGCAAAGCTACTGGTCCGGACGGGATTCCCGGCCGCGTCCTCAAGTCATGCGCGGCTCAGCTGGCTGGAGTGTTCACGCACATCTTCAACCTTTCCCTCTCTCTGTCTGTAGTCCCAGCCTGCTTCAAAATGGCCACCATCGTCCCTGTACCCAAATCCTCCACCATCTCCTCATTGAACGACTGGCGACCTGTAGCCCTGACCCCCATCGTAAGCAAATGCTTCGAGAAGCTGGTCAGGGACTTCATCTGCTCTGCACTACCCGACTCACTGGACCCTCTACAGTTTGCATACCGCCACAACAGGTCCACTGATGATGCCATAGCCCTGACACTACACACTGCCCTGTCACACCTGGAGAAGAGAGACACGTATGTGAGGATGCTGTTTGTAGATTACAGCTCAGCATTCAATACCATCGTTCCCTCGAAGCTGGACAGGAAACTGCAGGATCTAGGACTGAGCAGCTCCCTCTGCAGCTGGATCCTTAGCTTCCTGTCTGACAGACGCCAGGTGGTCAGACTGGGCAGCATCACCTCATCCCCCATCACACTGAACACTGGTGCTCCACAGGGGTGTGTACTGAGCCCTCTCCTGTACTCACTCTACACCTACGACTGCACAGCCACTAACAGCTCCAACATCATTGTGAAGTTTGCGGACGACACTACAGTGGTGGGTCTTATCACCAACGGTGATGAGACGGCTTACAGGGAGGAGGTCAGCGCCCTGACCCACTGGTGTCAAGACAACCATCTCACCCTCAACGTCGCAAAGACAAAGGAGTTGATAGTGGACTTCCGGAGGTGCAGAGAAGTACACACCCCCATCACCATCAACGGCGCTGCTGTGGAGAGAGTGAGCAGCTTCCGGTTCCTTGGTGTACATCTGGCTGAGGATCTTACGTGGTCAGTACACACAAACAAAACAGTGAAGAAGGCGCAGCAGCGCCTCTTCTTTCTCAGGAGACTGAAAAGATTCGGCATGAGCCCCCGCATCCTCAGGACCTTCTATCACTGTGCCATTGAGAGCATCCTCACTGGATGCATCACCACCTGGTATGGCAACAGCACCGCCTACAACTGCAAAGCTCTCCAGCGAGTAGTGCGGTGCTCTGAACGGATAATTGGAGGTGAGCTTCCCTCCCTCCAAGACATCTACAGGAAGCGCTGCCTGAGGAAAGCGGGGAGGATCATCAAGGACTCCAGTCACCCCAGCCATAAACTGTTCAGACTGCTTCCATCAGGAAGGAGGTTCTGCAGCATCCGGTCCCGTACCAGCAGACTGAGAGACAGCTTTTTCCATCAGGCCATCAGACTGCTGAACACGTCATAGACACCTCAGCTTCACTACTGGAACTTCAACATTATGCACTCCACACTGTATATAAATGCCACTTGTTTTGCACATATTCAACTCTGTATATTTTATATATTTTATTATTATTATTATTATTATTATTTATTTTATTTTATTTTTTTACTATTTAATTTGTAAAAATGTGTATACACACACACACACACACACACGTAGGAAAATATTTAGTATACACATCCAGAAATGCATACACTGTTATATATTGTACATATATTTATTAGTGTCAGGTTGGCCATTCTTGTATTTTGCTCGTTTGTGTTGTTGTGTTTGCACATCTCTGTTGCTTGTGGGGCTCGCACACAAGAATTTCACTCGCATGTGCTGTGCCAGTGTGCCTGCACATGTGATGTGACAATAAAAGTGATTTGATTTGATTTGATGATCATTTCCATATTTGAAGATCACCTCTTCCCTAAAAAAAAGAAATCTACTGCCAAGGTTCTTCTCGTGGTGCGTTAGAGCCGAGGATGATGAAGACGCAGAAGCTAAAGCAATTTCTGAAACACGTTTAGAAGAATTTAAAAGTAATATATTTCCAATACTGGAGAAAAAAATCATCATCTGGCATTAGTGTCAGCGCACTCATTCACTGTAAAAAATCAAACTTGCTTACAGTCATTTCTTTCACAATTCAACAATAAAAGCTGAGTTGCCCCATAAACTCAAATACATTAAGGGTTTCAACTAATCCTTTAACGTTTTGGAGCAAAAGTTGGTCTCACATGAACTTTATTGCTGGCAAAATGAATGAATTCAAGTTTTACATGAGTTGAAGCTGTTGGCGCCTTTCTGTGCCTGAGCACGCATGCGCATGTCATATTTTTGGATACTACGGGGTCTACAATGCACTTTTGCAAGGACTGAAAGCCACCTGGCCGTCTGCCTTAATGCGAACACGAGGCTTTTTACGCCAGGAGCTGGATGCAGCTAAGGTGTTCATCTCAACTTTCTGAAGGCAAGTACTGTTTCTTTTAATGTGCATTTATATGTGTTTACTACCTCATTTAAGATCCCCCCTAGACTGTTTTACTCAATCGTGCTGCTTGAATGCCCTCGTGAGCAACTTTAATGTTTTCCATCATGAAATAGTGCTTTAAAGTTTTCGTATAAAAATCGCCATGTCACAAAATAATGTAAATCCGACAAGCATCCCTTCCAAACAGGCGCGCTCATGTCTGACAAGCCTCCACGACACCCCCTACGTGTATTTCATGTAGGGGGTGTTCGCCATACCACCGAACGAAAGAAACCCGACAAAATAAGCTAGCTCGCTCATGGCAAACCCCCCACCGCTTTTTAAAATAAATAAATAATTTCGGGGGCCCCCGCTGCCATGTTGTTTAATTTGTTCAAATCATATTTAGCCAAAAAAATGTGGTTTAGTTTCTGTGTGAACGGGGTGGTGGAGTCCTCCACCGAGAACACTCACGTTAACTTTATCGAGTGGGGGAAAAAAAGTTAGCTTGTTTATATTATGCTAACATAGCTGTGTCGCTAGCGGTCACGTAGCACATCATTATATACCAGCTAGCCCAACTTCAGTAACCCTACAAACGTCACTGCTGTTTAGTTTCCTGTCTTCATTTATGCTGGAAGTGATAACAGCTGTAGGGTTTAATTTGTTTCCAAAACCCCGCAGTCAGGACATGCTATATTGTATTTAGATAGAAGCTAGCAAGCTAACTCCCTGCTAACTTCTAACTCCGTTAAATGTCATAAATTTCGTTTTCATGGGTGCCTGGATGTTAAACTCAATTGTTACACCTGGTAGAACAGAACGCTGATCATTTTATTAAAGATGAAAGACTTTAGACAGTTTTTCAACTCTCAGTAATGCCATAGTGATCGTTTGACATGTGAACCTGCAGCGGAGTTTAGGTCCAGACACGGCTAGTGACGTCAGACTGAACAACCGGATTGAACGAGGAGGACCCAGAATCCAGCCCTGTGTGAAGCTGAAGAGGCTGAAAATTACAGGTTATCTGTGGAAGCCTGCATCAAGAAGGTGGTGACACTTGTCATTAAAAATGCCAGTTCACCTTCCTCTACGGAAAAAGTTGATGCCATCACCCAACGGCTGTTCATAAAACTCTGGCCTAGACTTAAAAAGATCAAAGTTGATAATGTGATATGGTTTATAGCTCCTTAATACAGAAATGGAAAGAGCCAGATGTCATACATATTCATGGTATTAGACCATGAATATGCAGATGATGTAATTGTAAAGGTTTTCAAGGAGCATGCCATCACTGTATTGGAAAGTGAACATTTCATCACAAGCTTCTTTCTCTGTGTGGGTCATGCTGTATGGATCGCAGGCAGAAAATACTTGGTTACTGTTGTGTAAGTCCCTAAAAGTAGATTTTGTTTATCTGGACGCAGGATTTTCAGTTTCAATTTATTTAAGTAATTATAATAAAGGTCAATCAAATGGACCAATATGGCAAGGCCATGATGATCCACTTGGTAAAATAAATCCGTTTGGCATCTTTCTTGGCCTTAAGACAACAATTCTGATGGCTAAAGATCCAAACGGGACACAAGAAAAAAACAAAAACAAAACACGTGTTGTCTGACAACAGTATCAAAGATTTGCATATACATAAAAAAAACCTGAAAGATCTGGACCGGGCCATTTACAAAGAGCTACGTCAGAAAACATTCTGTAAAGAAAAACATTTACTGATGTTACTGAACAACGAGGACCCAGTGTTGAGAAAACTGACGGTCGATATCATTAAAAATCACCTGATCGACACTATGCAGAATCCAGCCCTGTGTGATGCTGAAAATTACAGGTTATCTGTGGAAGCCTGCATCAAGAAGGTGGTGACACGTGTCAATAAAAATGCCAGTTCACCTTCCTCTACTGAAAAAGTTGATGCCATCACCCAACGGCTGTTCATAAAACTCTGGCCTAGACTTAAAAAGATCAAAGTTGATAATGTGATATTCATCAGTGATTGTCAGGGTCCCTGAGCAGTTATGAATTATATTATTATTATTATTATTATTATTATTATTGTATGTATATTTGGTGTTGCTGTCCTTCTCCCTGTTTGCGTGTGTGTGTATATGTGTTTCAGTGGGTGCCTTCAGGCCTGGTGGGTGTGGCCCTGCTGATGGTCTGGCCACACACCTGCTGCTGGTCAGGCCTCGTCGGGGGTGCTACTTAGGAGAGTCTTGGAGCTCCCACCGACGTGGGATCATTGCGTGAGTCTCCACGTTAGTCATCCATTTGAACTGAGTTAGTGTATGTATGCCCGCGGTTATGTGTCCTGACGGCTGCGTCTATTGTGTCCCCAGGAGAAGTGTGGAGCGCCAGACAGCAGCCAGCACGAGGAGTGCTGAGACACGGGAGCGGAGAGCACTGAGACACGGACTGGTCACGGAGAGACACGACACGGGAGTCAGGGGAAACCACGGGGATTTATTGTTGTTATTTCCACACACTGTAAATAAACGTACTGCTTGTACATAGAGCACCGCGCCTGGGTCCTCCTTCCCCACACCCCCCACGGTTTGCCATGCCAAACCGTGACAGTGATATGGTTTACAGCTCTTTAATACAGAAATGGAACAGAAATTATTCACTGTCTACTTTAGCAGAAGGTTTTTAGCTGAAGATAGTTTAACCAGCTGTTTTGCCAACACCTTCATTTTTATCATTTAGCATCATTTTAGAATATAATACATTACTGTAGATCAGGGGTCCCCAATCCCAGTCCGCGAGGGCCGGTGTCCCTGCAGGTTTCAGATCTCACCCTGGGTCAACACACCTGAATCACATGATTAGTTTGTTACCAGGCCTCTGGAGAACTTCAAGACTTGTTGAGAAGGTAATTTATCCATTTAAATCAGCTGTGGTGGATCAAGGACACATCTAAAACCTGCAGGAAACCAGCCCTCGCGGACTGGGATTGGGGACCCCTGCTGTAGCTCAAACAGCATATGAAGCATTTAAATTCAGACCAACCTTATAACCGTATAACACCGATGGGGAACAATGTGTTCTGCAGAATACTCTTGATACTTTAAGAGCAATTTGCCAATAATACAGATTCATGTGTAGTAAGGTGGTTTCATTGCTACTTTTATTAAAGGAGTGCTTCTAAAAATTGAGGTGGTCATCTCCGCTTGCATTTCTGTAAAAGCCATAGCATGCCACCTTGGGTGAGAATATGCATTCTTAACATTTTGCTGTCACAGTTTAGCTGTTTTCATTTCCACTGACACATCAGCTCCTAAGACCACAATACTACTACCAAAGTACTACAAGGATCCGGAAAAAAGGACAGAGGGGGGATATAAAATATACCAAATGTTTCTTGAATTGTTAGCACAAGTGTATATGTGTATGTATCTAGTCGAGTTTATATGCAGTAGTGCTCACTTGTTTTCTTTCATTTTATTACTTAACTGTATTTCATGTAAGTCATTGATATTAAATATTGATTTTACAGAGGGGTGGTAAGAGTTTGGTTTGAGATTTTCCTGTTAATATTTGGATATTTTTCTTGCATTAACAATTTTTTGATTAGAAAAGCAGAATAAAATGTGCAAATTAGCTTCATTTATAGTTTGTTATACTCCTTCCCTCTAATACAAATATTTCATTTCTAACTCTGAGTGTAAGTGCATAATTTAATAATAAGTGTTTCTGCTCACAAATGTCCACGAGCACAGACATGCACGCAAAAACTGCGTGACTCCTCGCTGGCTGTAACTCACCGCGCGTGTTCACCTGGAACGTCCTCTAAGAAGACGTGTGACCATTCTGATAGCCGTCTGTGTCTGCAGGTGAATGAGTGAAGCTACATAAACAGTTAAATTAGCATAGCTTACCAGCCGTAAACCCGACAACAACACAGTGGGTGAGGGTCGGAGGGGGGGTCGCTTGACATTCTAACTTTAAAGGAAGGATTTTAACAGTATTTGCTGTGGGTTAAAGCAGTGGACCAGCAGGCTACATGTTTGAATCCAAACAAGTTTCACTCAATCCCAACAACTGAGGATCGCCATTGTATAGCGGTCGCTAGGGTAACGTCACGCCGCCGTCATATCGGATGTGGGCGGGGCTTAGCGCTAGAATCCCTTTGATCCTTTCATGTCTTGTGTGACATCACCTTGGTAAAAGTCTATAAATAGAACCATTTGCACAGGGTTAGTCACAAGGTAAGTTTAGTAAGAGGGAGTAAGAGGCATTAATGTCTGAGACACAAACTCAGCAACCTACACAAAATTCAGAATCAAGTCCAGATTGTAAAAAAGTTATATCATTTGAAAATATGAATTCTGCCATTGAAACAACCGATGCGATTCAAAGCTGCGCCACTGAAGACGACTCTGAATGTAGTGTCGTCCCTGGCGTAAACATTTTACGGAGCGATGAGGGGAAATCGAAGCACTGTGTGTGCTACCCTCAGTCATGCAACCAGCAACAGAATCCGGGGGATCCAGAGTCAGTTGATCTCCAGGAACCTCCGGTGTCAGAAGAACAGCTGCTCGTTAAAGAGCTAATAAATGCTGTTATTACACGTGCCTCCAAAGAGGCAAAGGTGTCGCCATCGGAAATGATTCAGCAGCGCCTCTTCACAGCTCTGTGGGCACAAGTTGAGCAAAAGCCTCTCAAAATCACACACAGGGGGATTAAAAAACTTGAAAAGGTGATTTTTAAAGACATAACAAAGCGGCTGGACATTAGCCCTGATCTCGTGATCATTGCGCTAGCCGTAGGTCAGCCGTACCTAGAGGTGATCATTTCCATATTTGAAGATCACCTCTTCCGTAAAAACCTGCTGGCAAGGTTCTTCTCGTGGTGCGTTAGAGCCGAGGATGACGAGGACGAACAAACTAAAGCCATGTCTGAAACACGTTTAGAAGAATTTAGAAGTAATATATTTCGGATACTGGAGAAAAAATCATCATCTGGCATTAGTGTCAGCGATTATGATGATGATGAAGAAGAACATGTGAGCGCACTCATTGATGCTGTGCTCACACGAGCTGCAAATAAATCGCACTACAGACCTTCTAAAAAACTCCACAGGTATCTGTTAAAACACGTGTTGTCTGACAACAGGATCAAAGATCTGCATATACATGAAAAAAAACTGAAAGATCTGGACAGGGCCATTTACCAAGAGCTACGTCAGAAAACATTCTGTAAAGAAAAACATTTACTGATGTTACTGAACGACGAGGACCCAGTGTTGAGAAAACTGACGGTCGATATCATTAAAAATCACCTGATCGACACTATGCAGAATCCAGCCCTGTGTGATGCTGAAGAGGCTGAAAATTACAGGTTATCTGTGGAAGCCTGTATCAAGAAGGTGGTGACACGTGTCAATAAAAATGCCAGTTCACCTTCCTCTACTGAAAAAGTTGATGCCATCACCCAACGGCTGTTCATAAAACTCTGGCCTAGACTTAAAAAGATCAAAGTTGATAATGTGATGTTCATCAGTGATATGGTTTACAGCTCTTTAATACACAAATGGAAAGAGCCAGATGTCATACTGACATTCATGGAATTAGACCATGAATATGCAGATGATATAATTATAAAGGTTTTCAAGGAGCATGCCATCACTGTATTGGAAAGTGAACATTTCATGACAAGCTTCTTTCTCTGTGCGGGTCATGCTGTATGGATCGCAGGCAGAAAATACTTGGTTACTGTTATGTAAGACCCTAAAAGTAGATTCTGTTCATCTGGACGTAGCATTTTCAGTTTCAATTTATTTAACATCTAATCGAGTCATTTTAAAAACCCTTGACCGGTCGAGGCAGATGGCCGTTCCTCACTGAGCCTGGTTCTGCCGGAGTTTTCTCCCTGTTAAAAGGAAGTTTTTACTCCCCACCGTCGCCTAGTGCTTGCTCAGAGGGAATTGTCAAATTATTGGGGTTTTGTTTTGTGCCATCTAATACACAACTTATCGTATTGGGCACTCTAAATGTATTTTTAATCAATAAAAAGATCCAAAAAAGATTATATTGTGAATTCTGCGTGTTTTCATTGTCACACAAATGTATACATTTTCAGCTTAGACTGAACGTGTTTGTTTGTCATTCCTTTCAAATCAAAGATTTTAGTAGCAATTATTGTATTAAAACATTGCACAGGCGTTTTACTCTGATTACACAAACCTTATGTAGGAGTAGGTCACAGATAAGAGGTACTAATTTGTAAATTTGACCTCTGACCTCACAGAGATCAAATGTGACAGGATATTTGTGCTGTAATTTTCAGACTGTAAGGATTATTTGTATGTAAACTATAATTTCATATTAAGAATCCACATCAACACATTCTCACTCTCAAAGTGTAAAATGTTACACTATAGGTGACAAATCGTCAGTATGTTACGCTTTTGGCCACCCAACATGTCCCTGTGTTACTTGTTCGGAAAAATGAGGAAACATGAGAACCATTTCGAATCAATCTACACGTGTATGTTTATTTTACTGTAATTGCTTTGGAAAACACTATCTAACACGATTAGGTTATGATACGGGTTAGGATTAAGGTTAGGGTTATGGCTGGAATACACAGCTGGAACGTGTATTACACCGGGAGCGTCATTCTATTGGATGTCATCCACAATCCGGCGCGTATCAAATAGATGCGGAAGGTTACCTTTCACGTGTCTATGGGACACCTCGGAGCGCGACTAATGGTCGGTATGTTACACGTCGGGAATGAGAACGGGCTGTCCACATATATTGGTATGTCATCTACTAAATTTTGCCAATACAAACAATGGCAGTAATGAATTAATTCATCAATATAATAATTAATATATATAAATATAAAAACACATTTACAAAAAAAAATTATTCACTGTCTACTTTAGCAGAAGGTTTCTAGCTGAAGATAGTTTAACCAGCTGTTTTGCCAACACCTTCATTTTTATCATTTAGCATCATTTTAGAATATAATACATTACTGTAGATCAGGGGTCCCCAATCCCAGTCCGCGAGGGCCGGTGTCCCTGCAGGTTTCAGATCTCACCCTGGGTCAACACACCTGAATCACATGATTAGTTTGTTACCAGGCCTCTGGAGAACTTCAAGACGTGTTGAGAAGGTAATTTATCCATTTAAATCAGCTGTGGTGGATCAAGGACACATCTAAAACCTGCAGGAAACCAGCCCTCGCGGACTGGGATTGGGGACCCCTGCTGTAGCTCAAACAGCATATGAAGCATTTAAATTCAGACCAACCTTATAACCGTATAACACCGATGGGGAACAATGTGTTCTGCAGAATACTCTTGATACTTTAAGAGCAATTTGCCAATAATACAGATTCATGTGTAGTAAGGTGGTTTCATTGCTACTTTTATTAAAGGAGTGCTTCTAAAAATTGAGGTGGTCATCTCCGCTTGCATTTCTGTAAAAGCCACAGCATGCCACCTTGGATGAGAATATGCATTCTTAACATTTTGCTGTCACAGTTTAGCTGTTTTCATTTCCACTGACACATCAGCTCCTAAGACCACAATACTACTACCAAAGTACTACAAGGATCCGGAAAAAAGGACAGAGGGGGGATATAAAATATACCAAATGTTTCTTGAATTGTTAGCACAAGTGTATATGTTTATGTATCTAGTCGAGTTTATATGCAGTAGTGCTCACTTGTTTTCTTTCATTTTATTACTTAACTGTATTTCATGTAAGTCATTGATATTAAATATTGATTTTACAGAGGGGTGGAAAGAGTTTGGTTTGAGATTTTCCTGTTAATATTTGGATATTTTTCTTGCATTAACAATTTTTTGATTAGAAAAGCAGAATAAAATGTGCAAATTAGCTTCATTTATAGTTTGTTATACTCCTTCCCTCTAATACAAATATTTCATTTCTAACTCTGAGTGTAAGTGCATAATTTAATGATAAGTGTTTCTGCTCACAAATGTCCACGAGCACAGACATGCACGCAAAAACTGCGTGACTCCTCGCTGGCTGTAACTCACCGCGCGTGTTCACCTGGAACGTCCTCTAAGAAGACGTGTGACCATTCTGATAGCCGTCTGTGTCTGCAGGTGAATGAGTGAAGCTACATAAACAGTTAAATTAGCATAGCTTACCAGCCGTAAACCCGACAACAACACAGTGGGTGAGGGTCGGAGGGGGGGTCGCTTGACATTCTAACTTTAAAGGAAGGATTTTAACAGTATTAGTGTAACACACTTAGAGACAGTGTGCGCACCGCGGATGACGTCAGTGCGCACACTGTGTCTGAGGAGGATGTGCGGAAGTGCTTCAGGAAGGTGAACGCACGCAAAGCTACTGGTCCGGACGGGATTCCCGGCCGCGTCCTCAAGTCATGCGCGGCTCAGCTGGCTGGAGTGTTCACGCACATCTTCAACCTTTCCCTCTCTCTGTCTGTAGTCCCAGCCTGCTTCAAAATGGCCACCATCGTCCCTGTACCCAAATCCTCCACCATCTCCTCATTGAACGACTGGCGACCTGTAGCCCTGACCCCCATCGTAAGCAAATGCTTCGAGAAGCTGGTCAGGGACTTCATCTGCTCTGCACTACCCGACTCACTGGACCCTCTACAGTTTGCATACCGCCACAACAGGTCCACTGATGATGCCATAGCCCTGACACTACACACTGCCCTGTCACACCTGGAGAAGAGAGACACGTATGTGAGGATGCTGTTTGTAGATTACAGCTCAGCATTCAATACCATCGTTCCCTCGAAGCTGGACAGGAAACTGCAGGATCTAGGACTGAGCAGCTCCCTCTGCAGCTGGATCCTTAGCTTCCTGTCTGACAGACGCCAGGTGGTCAGACTGGGCAGCATCACCTCATCCCCCATCACACTGAACACTGGTGCTCCACAGGGGTGTGTACTGAGCCCTCTCCTGTACTCACTCTACACCTACGACTGCACAGCCACTAACAGCTCCAACATCATTGTGAAGTTTGCGGACGACACTACAGTGGTGGGTCTTATCACCAACGGTGATGAGACGGCTTACAGGGAGGAGGTCAGCGCCCTGACCCACTGGTGTCAAGACAACCATCTCACCCTCAACGTCGCAAAGACAAAGGAGTTGATAGTGGACTTCCGGAGGTGCAGAGAAGTACACACCCCCATCACCATCAACGGCGCTGCTGTGGAGAGAGTGAGCAGCTTCCGGTTCCTTGGTGTACATCTGGCTGAGGATCTTACGTGGTCAGTACACACAAACAAAACAGTGAAGAAGGCGCAGCAGCGCCTCTTCTTTCTCAGGAGACTGAAAAGATTCGGCATGAGCCCCCGCATCCTCAGGACCTTCTATCACTGTGCCATTGAGAGCATCCTCACTGGATGCATCACCACCTGGTATGGCAACAGCACCGCCTACAACTGCAAAGCTCTCCAGCGAGTAGTGCGGTGCTCTGAACGGATAATTGGAGGTGAGCTTCCCTCCCTCCAAGACATCTACAGGAAGCGCTGCCTGAGGAAAGCGGGGAGGATTATCAAGGACTCCAGTCACCCCAGCCATAAACTGTTCAGACTGCTTCCATCAGGAAGGAGGTTCTGCAGCATCCGGTCCCGTACCAGCAGACTGAGAGACAGCTTTTTCCATCAGGCCATCAGACTGCTGAACACGTCATAGACACCTCAGCTTCACTACTGGAACTTCAACATTATGCACTCCACACTGTATATAAATGCCACTTGTTTTGCACATATTCAACTCTGTATATTTTATATATTTTATTATTATTATTATTATTATTATTTATTTTATTTTATTTTTTTACTATTTAATTTGTAAAAATGTGTATACACACACACACACACACACACGTAGGAAAATATTTAGTATACACATCCAGAAATGCATACACTGTTATATATTGTACATATATTTATTAGTGTCAGGTTGGCCATTCTTGTATTTTGCTCGTTTGTGTTGTTGTGTTTGCACATCTCTGTTGCTTGTGGGGCTCGCACACAAGAATTTCACTCGCATGTGCTGTGCCAGTGTGCCTGCACATGTGATGTGACAATAAAAGTGATTTGATTTGATTTGATGATCATTTCCATATTTGAAGATCACCTCTTCCCTAAAAAAAAGAAATCTACTGCCAAGGTTCTTCTCGTGGTGCGTTAGAGCCGAGGATGATGAAGACGCAGAAGCTAAAGCAATTTCTGAAACACGTTTAGAAGAATTTAAAAGTAATATATTTCCAATACTGGAGAAAAAAATCATCATCTGGCATTAGTGTCAGCGCACTCATTCACTGTAAAAAACCAAACTTGCTTACAGTCATTTCTTTCACAATTCAACAATAAAAGCTGAGTTGCCCCATAAACTCAAATACATTAAGGGTTTCAACTAATCCTTTAACGTTTTGGAGCAAAAGTTGGTCTCACATGAACTTTATTGCTGGCAAAATGAATGAATTCAAGTTTTACATGAGTTGAAGCTGTTGGCGCCTTTCTGTGCCTGAGCACGCATGCGCATGTCATATTTTTGGATACTACGGGGTCTACAATGCACTTTTGCAAGGACTGAAAGCCACCTGGCCGTCTGCCTTAATGCGAACACGAGGCTTTTTACGCCAGGAGCTGGATGCAGCTAAGGTGTTCATCTCAACTTTCTGAAGGCAAGTACTGTTTCTTTTAATGTGCATTTATATGTGTTTACTACCTCATTTAAGATCCCCCCTAGACTGTTTTACTCAATCGTGCTGCTTGAATGCCCTCGTGAGCAACTTTAAAGTTTTCGTATAAAAATCGCCATGTCACAAAATAATGTAAATCCGACAAGCATCCCTTCCAAACAGGCGCGCTCATGTCTGACAAGCCTCCACGACACCCCCTACGTGTATTTCATGTAGGGGGTGTTCGCCATACCACCGAACGAAAGAAACCCGACAAAATAAGCTAGCTCGCTCATGGCAAACCCCCCACCGCTTTTTAAAATAAATAAATAATTTCGGGGGCCCCCGCTGCCATGTTGTTTAATTTGTTCAAATCATATTTAGCCAAAAAAATGTGGTTTAGTTTCTGTGTGAACGGGGTGGTGGAGTCCTCCACCGAGAACACTCACCTTAACTTTATCGAGTGGGGGAAAAAAAGTTAGCTTGTTTATATTATGCTAACATAGCTGTGTCGCTAGCGGTCACGTAGCACATCATTATATACCAGCTAGCCCAACTTCAGTAACCCTACAAACGTCACTGCTGTTTAGTTTCCTGTCTTCATTTATGCTGGAAGTGATAACAGCTGTAGGGTTTAATTTGTTTCCAAAACCCCACAGTCAGGACATGCTATATTGTATTTAGATAGAAGCTAGCGAGCTAACTCCCTGCTAACTTCTAACTCCGTTAAATGTCATAAATTTCGTTTTCATGGGTGCCTGGATGCTAAACTCAATTGTTACACCTGGTAGAACAGAACGCTGATCATTTTATTAAAGATGAAAGACTTTAGACAGTTTTTCAACTCTCAGTAATGCCATAGTGATCGTTTGACATGTGAACCTGCAGCGGAGTTTAGGTCCAGACACGGCTAGTGACGTCAGACTGAACAACCGGATTGAACGAGGAGGACCCAGAATCCAGCCCTGTGTGAAGCTGAAGAGGCTGAAAATTACAGGTTATCTGTGGAAGCCTGCATCAAGAAGGTGGTGACACTTGTCATTAAAAATGCCAGTTCACCTTCCTCTACGGAAAAAGTTGATGCCATCACCCAACGGCTGTTCATAAAACTCTGGCCTAGACTTAAAAAGATCAAAGTTGATAATGTGATATGGTTTATAGCTCCTTAATACAGAAATGGAAAGAGCCAGATGTCATACATATTCATGGTATTAGACCATGAATATGCAGATGATGTAATTGTAAAGGTTTTCAAGGAGCATGCCATCACTGTATTGGAAAGTGAACATTTCATCACAAGCTTCTTTCTTCATGCTGTATGGATCGCAGGCAGAAAATACTTGGTTACTGTTGTGTAAGTCCCTAAAAGTAGATTTTGTTTATCTGGACGCAGGATTTTCAGTTTCAATTTAAGTAATTATAATAAAGGTCAATCAAATGGACCAATATGGCAAGGCCATGATGATCCACTTGGTAAAATAAATCCGTTTGGCATCTTTCTTGGCCTTAAGACAACAATTCTGATGGCTAAAGATCCAAACGGGACACAAGAAAAAAACAAAAACAAAACACGTGTTGTCTGACAACAGTATCAAAGATTTGCATATACATAAAAAAAACCTGAAAGATCTGGACCGGGCCATTTACAAAGAGCTACGTCAGAAAACATTCTGTAAAGAAAAACATTTACTGATGTTACTGAACGACGAGGACCCAGTGTTGAGAAAACTGACGGTCGATATCATTAAAAATCACCCGATCGACACTATGCAGAATCCAGCCCTGTGTGATGCTGAAGAGGCTGAAAATTACAGGTTATCTGTGGAAGCCTGTATCAAGAAGGTGGTGACACGTGTCAATAAAAATGCCAGTTCACCTTCCTCTACTGAAAAAGTTGATGCCATCACCCAACGGCTGTTCATAAAACTCTGGCCTAGACTTAAAAAAATCAAAGTTGATAATGTGATGTTCATCGGTGATTGTCAGGGTCCCTGAGCAGTTATGAATTATATTATTATTGTTATTGTATGTATATTTGGTGTTGCTGTCCTTCTCCCTGTTTGCGTGTGTGTGTATATGTGTTTCAGTGGGCGCCTTCAGGCCTGGTGGGTGTGGCCCTGCTGATGGTCTGGCCACACCCGAAGCCACACACTTGCTGCTGGTCAGGCCTCGTCGGGGGAGCTACTTGGGAGAGTCTTGGAGCTCCCACCGACGCGGGATCATTGCGTGAGTCTCCACGTTAGTCATCCATTTGAACTAAGTTAGTGTATGTATGCCCGCGGTTATGTGTCCTGACGGCTGCGTCTATTGTGTCCCCAGGAGAAGTGTGGAGCGCCAGACAAGCACGAGGAGTGCTGAGACACGGGAGCGGCGAGCACTGAGACACGGACTGGTCACGGAGAGACACGACACGGGAGTCAGGGGAAACCACGGGGATTTATTGTTGTTATTTCCACACACTGTAAATAAACGTACTGCTTGTACATAGAGCACCGCGCCTGGGTCCTCCTTCCCCACGGTTTGCCATGCCAAACCGTGACAGTGATATGGTTTACAGCTCTTTAATACAGAAATGGAACAGAAATTATTCACTGTCTACTTTAGCAGAAGGTTTTTAGCTGAAGATAGTTTAACCAGCTGTTTTGCCAACACCTTCATTTTTATCATTTAGCATCATTTTAGAATATAATACATTACTGTAGATCAGGGGTCCCCAATCCCAGTCCGCGAGGGCCGGTGTCCCTGCAGGTTTCAGATCTCACCCTGGGTCAACACACCTGAATCACATGATTAGTTTGTTACCAGGCCTCTGGAGAACTTCAAGACGTGTTGAGAAGGTAATTTATCCATTTAAATCAGCTGTGGTGGATCAAGGACACATCTAAAACCTGCAGGAAACCAGCCCTCGCGGACTGGGATTGGGGACCCCTGCTGTAGCTCAAACAGCATATGAAGCATTTAAATTCAGACCAACCTTGTAACCGTATAACACCGATGGGGAACAATGTGTTCTGCAGAATACTCTTGATACTTTAAGAGCAATTTGCCAATAATACAGATTCATGTGTAGTAAGGTGGTTTCATTGCTACTTTTATTAAAGGAGTGCTTCTAAAAATTGAGGTGGTCATCTCCGCTTGCATTTCTGTAAAAGCCACAGCATGCCACCTTGGGTGAGAATATGCATTCTTAACATTTTGCTGTCACAGTTTAGCAGTTTTCATTTCCACTGACACATCAGCTCCTAAGACCACAATACTACTACCAAAGTACTACAAGGATCCGGAAAAAAGGACAGAGGGGGGATATAAAATATACCAAATGTTTCTTGAATTGTTAGCACAAGTGTATATGTGTATGTATCTAGTCGAGTTTATATGCAGTAGTGCTCACTTGTTTTCTTTCATTTTATTACTTAACTGTATTTCATGTAAGTCATTGATATTAAATATTGATTTTACAGAGGGGTGGTAAGAGTTTGGTTTGAGATTTTCCTGTTAATATTTGGATATTTTTCTTGCATTAACAATTTTTTGATTAGAAAAGCAGAATAAAATGTGCAAATTAGCTTCATTTATAGTTTGTTATACTCCTTCCCTCTAATACAAATATTTCATTTCTAACTCTGAGTGTAAGTGCATAATTTAATGATAAGTGTTTCTGCTCACAAATGTCCACGAGCACAGACATGCACGCAAAAACTGCGTGACTCCTCGCTGGCTGTAACTCACCGCGCGTGTTCACCTGGAACGTCCTCTAAGAAGACGTGTGACCATTCTGATAGCCGTCTGTGTCTGCAGGTGAATGAGTGAAGCTACATAAACAGTTAAATTAGCATAGCTTACCAGCCGTAAACCCGACAACAACACAGTGGGTGAGGGTCGGAGGGGGGGTCGCTTGACATTCTAACTTTAAAGGAAGGATTTTAACAGTATTAGTGTAACACACTTAGAGACAGTGTGCGCACCGCGGATGACGTCAGTGCGCACACTGTGTCTGAGGAGGATGTGCGGAAGTGCTTCAGGAAGGTGAACGCACGCAAAGCTACTGGTCCGGACGGGATTCCCGGCCGCGTCCTCAAGTCATGCGCGGCTCAGCTGGCTGGAGTGTTCACGCACATCTTCAACCTTTCCCTCTCTCTGTCTGTAGTCCCAGCCTGCTTCAAAATGGCCACCATCGTCCCTGTACCCAAATCCTCCACCATCTCCTCATTGAACGACTGGCGACCTGTAGCCCTGACCCCCATCGTAAGCAAATGCTTCGAGAAGCTGGTCAGGGACACTTCATCTGCTCTGCACTACCCGACTCACTGGACCCTCTACAGTTTGCATACCGCCACAACAGGTCCACTGATGATGCCATAGCCCTGACACTACACACTGCCCTGTCACACCTGGAGAAGAGAGACACGTATGTGAGGATGCTGTTTGTAGATTACAGCTCAGCATTCAATACCATCGTTCCCTCGAAGCTGGACAGGAAACTGCAGGATCTAGGACTGAGCAGCTCCCTCTGCAGCTGGATCCTTAGCTTCCTGTCTGACAGACGCCAGGTGGTCAGACTGGGCAGCATCACCTCATCCCCCATCACACTGAACACTGGTGCTCCACAGGGGTGTGTACTGAGCCCTCTCCTGTACTCACTCTACACCTACGACTGCACAGCCACTAACAGCTCCAACATCATTGTGAAGTTTGCGGACGACACTACAGTGGTGGGTCTTATCACCAACGGTGATGAGACGGCTTACAGGGAGGAGGTCAGCGCCCTGACCCACTGGTGTCAAGACAACCATCTCACCCTCAACGTCGCAAAGACAAAGGAGTTGATAGTGGACTTCCGGAGGTGCAGAGAAGTACACACCCCCATCACCATCAACGGCGCTGCTGTGGAGAGAGTGAGCAGCTTCCGGTTCCTTGGAGTACATCTGGCTGAGGATCTTACGTGGTCAGTACACACAAACAAAACAGTGAAGAAGGCCCAGCAGCGCCTCTTCTTTCTCAGGAGACTGAAAAGATTCGGCATGAGCCCCCGCATCCTCAGGACCTTCTATCACTGTGCCATTGAGAGCATCCTCACTGGATGCATCACCACCTGGTATGGCAACAGCACCGCCTACAACTGCAAAGCTCTCCAGCGAGTAGTGCGGTGCTCTGAACGGATAATTGGAGGTGAGCTTCCCTCCCTCCAAGACATCTACAGGGAGCGCTGCCTGAGGAAAGCGGGGAGGATCATCAAGGACTCCAGTCACCCCAGCCATAAACTGTTCAGACTGCTTCCATCAGGAAGGAGGTTCTGCAGCATCCGGTCCCGTACCAGCAGACTGAGAGACAGCTTTTTCCATCAGGCCATCAGACTGCTGAACACGTCATAGACACCTCAGCTTCACTACTGGAACTTCAACATTATGCACTCCACACTGTATATAAATGCCACTTGTTTTGCACATATTCAACTCTGTATATTTTATATATTTTATTATTATTATTATTATTATTATTATTATTATTATTTTTTTTACTATTTAATTTGTAAAAATGTGTATACACACACACACACACACACACACACACACACACGTAGGAAAATATTTAGTATACACATCCAGAAATGCATACACTATTATATATTGTACATATATTTATTAGTGTCAGGTTGGCCATTCTTGTATTTTGCTCGTTTGTGTTGTTGT
This sequence comes from Aulonocara stuartgranti, assembly GCF_965226115.1. Classification (NCBI taxonomy): domain Eukaryota; kingdom Metazoa; phylum Chordata; class Actinopteri; order Cichliformes; family Cichlidae; genus Aulonocara; species Aulonocara stuartgranti. The sequence continues at coordinate 30,697,268 of NC_138957.1, forward strand.
GTTTGCACATCTCTGTTGCTTGTGGGGCTCGCACACAAGAATTTCACTCGCATGTGCTGTGCCAGTGTGCCTGCACATGTGATGTGACAATAAAAGTGATTTGATTTGATTTGATGATCATTTCCATATTTGAAGATCACCTCTTCCCTAAAAAAAAGAAATCTACTGCCAAGGTTCTTCTCGTGGTGCGTTAGAGCCGAGGATGATGAAGACGCAGAAGCTAAAGCAATTTCTGAAACACGTTTAGAAGAATTTAAAAGTAATATATTTCCAATACTGGAGAAAAAAATCATCATCTGGCATTAGTGTCAGCGCACTCATTCACTGTAAAAAATCAAACTTGCTTACAGTCATTTCTTTCACAATTCAACAATAAAAGCTGAGTTGCCCCATAAACTCAAATACATTAAGGGTTTCAACTAATCCTTTAACGTTTTGGAGCAAAAGTTGGTCTCAGATGAACTTTATTGCTGGCAAAATGAATGAATTCAAGTTTTACATGAGTTGAAGCTGTTGGCGCCTTTCTGTGCCTGAGCACGCATGCGCATGTCATATTTTTGGATACTACGGGGTCTACGATGCACTTTTGCAAGGACTGAAAGCCACCTGGCCGTCTGCCTTAATGCGAACACGAGGCTTTTTACGCCAGGAGCTGGATGCAGCTAAGGTGTTCATCTCAACTTTCTGAAGGCAAGTACTGTTTCTTTTAATGTGCATTTATATGTGTTTACTACCTCATTTAAGATCCCCCCTAGACTGTTTTACTCAATCGTGCTGCTTGAATGCCCTCGTGAGCAACTTTAATGTTTTCCATCATGAAATAGTGCTTTAAAGTTTTCGTATAAAAATCGCCATGTCACAAAATAATGTAAATCCGACAAGCATCCCTTCCAAACAGGCGCGCTCATGTCTGACAAGCCTCCACGACACCCCCTACGTGTATTTCATGTAGGGGGTGTTCGCCATACCACCGAACGAAAGAAACCCGACAAAATAAGCTAGCTCGCTCATGGCAAACCCCCCACCGCTTTTTAAAATAAATAAATAATTTCGGGGGCCCCCGCTGCCATGTTGTTTAATTTGTTCAAATCATATTTAGCCAAAAAAATGTGGTTTAGTTTCTGTGTGAACGGGGTGGTGGAGTCCTCCACCGAGAACACTCACGTTAACTTTATCGAGTGGGGGGAAAAAAAGTTAGCTTGTTTATATTATGCTAACATAGCTGTGTCGCTAGCGGTCACGTAGCACATCATTATATACCAGCTAGCCCAACTTCAGTAACCCTACAAACGTCACTGCTGTTTAGTTTCCTGTCTTCATTTATGCTGGAAGTGATAACAGCTGTAGGGTTTAATTTGTTTCCAAAACCCCGCAGTCAGGACATGCTATATTGTATTTAGATAGAAGCTAGCGAGCTAACTCCCTGCTAACTTCTAACTCCGTTAAATGTCATAAATTTCGTTTTCATGGGTGCCTGGATGCTAAACTCAATTGTTACACCTGGTAGAACAGAACGCTGATCATTTTATTAAAGATGAAAGACTTTAGACAGTTTTTCAACTCTCAGTAATGCCATAGTGATCGTTTGACATGTGAACCTGCAGCGGAGTTTAGGTCCAGACACGGCTAGTGACGTCAGACTGAACAACCGGATTGAACGAGGAGGACCCAGAATCCAGCCCTGTGTGAAGCTGAAGAGGCTGAAAATTACAGGTTATCTGTGGAAGCCTGCATCAAGAAGGTGGTGACACGTGTCAATAAAAATGCCAGTTCACCTTCCTCTACTGAGAAAGTTGATGCCATCACCCAACGGCTGTTCATAAAACTCTGGCCTAGACTTAAAAAGATCAAAGTTGATAATGTGATATGGTTTATAGCTCCTTAATACAGAAATGGAAAGAGCCAGATGTCATACATATTCATGGTATTAGACCATGAATATGCAGATGATGTAATTGTAAAGGTTTTCAAGGAGCATGCCATCACTGTATTGGAAAGTGAACATTTCATCACAAGCTTCTTTCTCTGTGTGGGTCATGCTGTATGGATCGCAGGCAGAAAATACTTGGTTACTGTTGTGTAAGTCCCTAAAAGTAGATTTTGTTTATCTGGACGCAGGATTTTCAGTTTCAATTTATTTAAGTAATTATAATAAAGGTCAATCAAATGGACCAATATGGCAAGGCCATGATGATCCACTTGGTAAAATAAATCCGTTTGGCATCTTTCTTGGCCTTAAGACAACAATTCTGATGGCTAAAGATCCAAACGGGACACAAGAAAAAAACAAAACACGTGTTGTCTGACAACAGTATCAAAGATTTGCATATACATAAAAAAAAACCTGAAAGATCTGGACCGGGCCATTTACAAAGAGCTACGTCAGAAAACATTCTGTAAAGAAAAACATTTACTGATGTTACTGAACAACGAGGACCCAGTGTTGAGAAAACTGACGGTCGATATCATTAAAAATCACCTGATCGACACTATGCAGAATCCAGCCCTGTGTGATGCTGAAGAGGCTGAAAATTACAGGTTATCTGTGGAAGCCTGTATCAAGAAGGTGGTGACACGTGTCAATAAAAATGCCAGTTCACCTTCCTCTACTGAAAAAGTTGATGCCATCACCCAACGGCTGTTCATAAAACTCTGGCCTAGACTTAAAAAGATCAAAGTTGATAATGTGATGTTCATCGGTGATTGTCAGGGTCCCTGAGCAGTTATGAATTATATTATTATTATTGTTATTGTATGTATATTTGGTGTTGCTGTCCTTCTCCCTGTGTGTGTGTGTGTGTGTGTGTGTGTGTTTCAGTGGGCGCCTTCAGGCCTGGTGGGTGTGGCCCTGCTGATGGTCTGGCCACACCCGAAGCCACACACTTGCTGCTGGTCAGGCCTCGTCGGGGGAGCTACTTGGGAGAGTCTTGGAGCTCCCACCGACGCGGGATCATTGCGTGAGTCTCCACGTTAGTCATCCATTTGAACTAAGTTAGTGTATGTATGCCCGCGGTTATGTGTCCTGACGGCTGCGTCTATTGTGTCCCCAGGAGAAGTGTGGAGCGCCAGACAAGCACGAGGAGTGCTGAGACACGGGAGCGGCGAGCACTGAGACACGGACTGGTCACGGAGAGACACGACACGGGAGTCAGGGGAAACCACGGGGATTTATTGTTGTTATTTCCACACACTGTAAATAAACGTACTGCTTGTACATAGAGCACCGCGCCTGGGTCCTCCTTCCCCACGGTTTGCCATGCCAAACCGTGACAGTGATATGGTTTACAGCTCTTTAATACAGAAATGGAACAGAAATTATTCACTGTCTACTTTAGCAGAAGGTTTTTAGCTGAAGATAGTTTAACCAGCTGTTTTGCCAACACCTTCATTTTTATCATTTAGCATCATTTTAGAATATAATACATTACTGTAGATCAGGGGTCCCCAATCCCAGTCCGCGAGGGCCGGTGTCCCTGCAGGTTTCAGATCTCACCCTGGGTCAACACACCTGAATCACATGATTAGTTTGTTACCAGGCCTCTGGAGAACTTCAAGACGTGTTGAGAAGGTAATTTATCCATTTAAATCAGCTGTGGTGGATCAAGGACACATCTAAAACCTGCAGGAAACCAGCCCTCGCGGACTGGGATTGGGGACCCCTGCTGTAGCTCAAACAGCATATGAAGCATTTAAATTCAGACCAACCTTGTAACCGTATAACACCGATGGGGAACAATGTGTTCTGCAGAATACTCTTGATACTTTAAGAGCAATTTGCCAATAATACAGATTCATGTGTAGTAAGGTGGTTTCATTGCTACTTTTATTAAAGGAGTGCTTCTAAAAATTGAGGTGGTCATCTCCGCTTGCATTTCTGTAAAAGCCACAGCATGCCACCTTGGGTGAGAATATGCATTCTTAACATTTTGCTGTCACAGTTTAGCAGTTTTCATTTCCACTGACACATCAGCTCCTAAGACCACAATACTACTACCAAAGTACTACAAGGATCCGGAAAAAAGGACAGAGGGGGGATATAAAATATACCAAATGTTTCTTGAATTGTTAGCACAAGTGTATATGTGTATGTATCTAGTCGAGTTTATATGCAGTAGTGCTCACTTGTTTTCTTTCATTTTATTACTTAACTGTATTTCATGTAAGTCATTGATATTAAATATTGATTTTACAGAGGGGTGGTAAGAGTTTGGTTTGAGATTTTCCTGTTAATATTTGGATATTTTTCTTGCATTAACAATTTTTTGATTAGAAAAGCAGAATAAAATGTGCAAATTAGCTTCATTTATAGTTTGTTATACTCCTTCCCTCTAATACAAATATTTCATTTCTAACTCTGAGTGTAAGTGCATAATTTAATGATAAGTGTTTCTGCTCACAAATGTCCACGAGCACAGACATGCACGCAAAAACTGCGTGACTCCTCGCTGGCTGTAACTCACCGCGCGTGTTCACCTGGAACGTCCTCTAAGAAGACGTGTGACCATTCTGATAGCCGTCTGTGTCTGCAGGTGAATGAGTGAAGCTACATAAACAGTTAAATTAGCATAGCTTACCAGCCGTAAACCCGACAACAACACAGTGGGTGAGGGTCGGAGGGGGGGTCGCTTGACATTCTAACTTTAAAGGAAGGATTTTAACAGTATTAGTGTAACACACTTAGAGACAGTGTGCGCACCGCGGATGACGTCAGTGCGCACACTGTGTCTGAGGAGGATGTGCGGAAGTGCTTCAGGAAGGTGAACGCACGCAAAGCTACTGGTCCGGACGGGATTCCCGGCCGCGTCCTCAAGTCATGCGCGGCTCAGCTGGCTGGAGTGTTCACGCACATCTTCAACCTTTCCCTCTCTCTGTCTGTAGTCCCAGCCTGCTTCAAAATGGCCACCATCGTCCCTGTACCCAAATCCTCCACCATCTCCTCATTGAACGACTGGCGACCTGTAGCCCTGACCCCCATCGTAAGCAAATGCTTCGAGAAGCTGGTCAGGGACACTTCATCTGCTCTGCACTACCCGACTCACTGGACCCTCTACAGTTTGCATACCGCCACAACAGGTCCACTGATGATGCCATAGCCCTGACACTACACACTGCCCTGTCACACCTGGAGAAGAGAGACACGTATGTGAGGATGCTGTTTGTAGATTACAGCTCAGCATTCAATACCATCGTTCCCTCGAAGCTGGACAGGAAACTGCAGGATCTAGGACTGAGCAGCTCCCTCTGCAGCTGGATCCTTAGCTTCCTGTCTGACAGACGCCAGGTGGTCAGACTGGGCAGCATCACCTCATCCCCCATCACACTGAACACTGGTGCTCCACAGGGGTGTGTACTGAGCCCTCTCCTGTACTCACTCTACACCTACGACTGCACAGCCACTAACAGCTCCAACATCATTGTGAAGTTTGCGGACGACACTACAGTGGTGGGTCTTATCACCAACGGTGATGAGACGGCTTACAGGGAGGAGGTCAGCGCCCTGACCCACTGGTGTCAAGACAACCATCTCACCCTCAACGTCGCAAAGACAAAGGAGTTGATAGTGGACTTCCGGAGGTGCAGAGAAGTACACACCCCCATCACCATCAACGGCGCTGCTGTGGAGAGAGTGAGCAGCTTCCGGTTCCTTGGAGTACATCTGGCTGAGGATCTTACGTGGTCAGTACACACAAACAAAACAGTGAAGAAGGCCCAGCAGCGCCTCTTCTTTCTCAGGAGACTGAAAAGATTCGGCATGAGCCCCCGCATCCTCAGGACCTTCTATCACTGTGCCATTGAGAGCATCCTCACTGGATGCATCACCACCTGGTATGGCAACAGCACCGCCTACAACTGCAAAGCTCTCCAGCGAGTAGTGCGGTGCTCTGAACGGATAATTGGAGGTGAGCTTCCCTCCCTCCAAGACATCTACAGGGAGCGCTGCCTGAGGAAAGCGGGGAGGATCATCAAGGACTCCAGTCACCCCAGCCATAAACTGTTCAGACTGCTTCCATCAGGAAGGAGGTTCTGCAGCATCCGGTCCCGTACCAGCAGACTGAGAGACAGCTTTTTCCATCAGGCCATCAGACTGCTGAACACGTCATAGACACCTCAGCTTCACTACTGGAACTTCAACATTATGCACTCCACACTGTATATAAATGCCACTTGTTTTGCACATATTCAACTCTGTATATTTTATATATTTTATTATTATTATTATTATTATTATTATTATTATTATTATTATTTTTTTTACTATTTAATTTGTAAAAATGTGTATACACACACACACACACACACACACACACACACACGTAGGAAAATATTTAGTATACACATCCAGAAATGCATACACTATTATATATTGTACATATATTTATTAGTGTCAGGTTGGCCATTCTTGTATTTTGCTCGTTTGTGTTGTTGTGTTTGCACATCTCTGTTGCTTGTGGGGCTCGCACACAAGAATTTCACTCGCATGTGCTGTGCCAGTGTGCCTGCACATGTGATGTGACAATAAAAGTGATTTGATTTGATTTGATGATCATTTCCATATTTGAAGATCACCTCTTCCCTAAAAAAAAGAAATCTACTGCCAAGGTTCTTCTCGTGGTGCGTTAGAGCCGAGGATGATGAAGACGCAGAAGCTAAAGCAATTTCTGAAACACGTTTAGAAGAATTTAAAAGTAATATATTTCCAATACTGGAGAAAAAAATCATCATCTGGCATTAGTGTCAGCGCACTCATTCACTGTAAAAAATCAAACTTGCTTACAGTCATTTCTTTCACAATTCAACAATAAAAGCTGAGTTGCCCCATAAACTCAAATACATTAAGGGTTTCAACTAATCCTTTAACGTTTTGGAGCAAAAGTTGGTCTCAGATGAACTTTATTGCTGGCAAAATGAATGAATTCAAGTTTTACATGAGTTGAAGCTGTTGGCGCCTTTCTGTGCCTGAGCACGCATGCGCATGTCATATTTTTGGATACTACGGGGTCTACGATGCACTTTTGCAAGGACTGAAAGCCACCTGGCCGTCTGCCTTAATGCGAACACGAGGCTTTTTACGCCAGGAGCTGGATGCAGCTAAGGTGTTCATCTCAACTTTCTGAAGGCAAGTACTGTTTCTTTTAATGTGCATTTATATGTGTTTACTACCTCATTTAAGATCCCCCCTAGACTGTTTTACTCAATCGTGCTGCTTGAATGCCCTCGTGAGCAACTTTAATGTTTTCCATCATGAAATAGTGCTTTAAAGTTTTCGTATAAAAATCGCCATGTCACAAAATAATGTAAATCCGACAAGCATCCCTTCCAAACAGGCGCGCTCATGTCTGACAAGCCTCCACGACACCCCCTACGTGTATTTCATGTAGGGGGTGTTCGCCATACCACCGAACGAAAGAAACCCGACAAAATAAGCTAGCTCGCTCATGGCAAACCCCCCACCGCTTTTTAAAATAAATAAATAATTTCGGGGGCCCCCGCTGCCATGTTGTTTAATTTGTTCAAATCATATTTAGCCAAAAAAATGTGGTTTAGTTTCTGTGTGAACGGGGTGGTGGAGTCCTCCACCGAGAACACTCACGTTAACTTTATCGAGTGGGGGGAAAAAAAGTTAGCTTGTTTATATTATGCTAACATAGCTGTGTCGCTAGCGGTCACGTAGCACATCATTATATACCAGCTAGCCCAACTTCAGTAACCCTACAAACGTCACTGCTGTTTAGTTTCCTGTCTTCATTTATGCTGGAAGTGATAACAGCTGTAGGGTTTAATTTGTTTCCAAAACCCCGCAGTCAGGACATGCTATATTGTATTTAGATAGAAGCTAGCGAGCTAACTCCCTGCTAACTTCTAACTCCGTTAAATGTCATAAATTTCGTTTTCATGGGTGCCTGGATGCTAAACTCAATTGTTACACCTGGTAGAACAGAACGCTGATCATTTTATTAAAGATGAAAGACTTTAGACAGTTTTTCAACTCTCAGTAATGCCATAGTGATCGTTTGACATGTGAACCTGCAGCGGAGTTTAGGTCCAGACACGGCTAGTGACGTCAGACTGAACAACCGGATTGAACGAGGAGGACCCAGAATCCAGCCCTGTGTGAAGCTGAAGAGGCTGAAAATTACAGGTTATCTGTGGAAGCCTGCATCAAGAAGGTGGTGACACGTGTCAATAAAAATGCCAGTTCACCTTCCTCTACTGAGAAAGTTGATGCCATCACCCAACGGCTGTTCATAAAACTCTGGCCTAGACTTAAAAAGATCAAAGTTGATAATGTGATATGGTTTATAGCTCCTTAATACAGAAATGGAAAGAGCCAGATGTCATACATATTCATGGTATTAGACCATGAATATGCAGATGATGTAATTGTAAAGGTTTTCAAGGAGCATGCCATCACTGTATTGGAAAGTGAACATTTCATCACAAGCTTCTTTCTCTGTGTGGGTCATGCTGTATGGATCGCAGGCAGAAAATACTTGGTTACTGTTGTGTAAGTCCCTAAAAGTAGATTTTGTTTATCTGGACGCAGGATTTTCAGTTTCAATTTATTTAAGTAATTATAATAAAGGTCAATCAAATGGACCAATATGGCAAGGCCATGATGATCCACTTGGTAAAATAAATCCGTTTGGCATCTTTCTTGGCCTTAAGACAACAATTCTGATGGCTAAAGATCCAAACGGGACACAAGAAAAAAACAAAACACGTGTTGTCTGACAACAGTATCAAAGATTTGCATATACATAAAAAAAAACCTGAAAGATCTGGACCGGGCCATTTACAAAGAGCTACGTCAGAAAACATTCTGTAAAGAAAAACATTTACTGATGTTACTGAACAACGAGGACCCAGTGTTGAGAAAACTGACGGTCGATATCATTAAAAATCACCTGATCGACACTATGCAGAATCCAGCCCTGTGTGATGCTGAAGAGGCTGAAAATTACAGGTTATCTGTGGAAGCCTGTATCAAGAAGGTGGTGACACGTGTCAATAAAAATGCCAGTTCACCTTCCTCTACTGAAAAAGTTGATGCCATCACCCAACGGCTGTTCATAAAACTCTGGCCTAGACTTAAAAAGATCAAAGTTGATAATGTGATGTTCATCGGTGATTGTCAGGGTCCCTGAGCAGTTATGAATTATATTATTATTATTGTTATTGTATGTATATTTGGTGTTGCTGTCCTTCTCCCTGTGTGTGTGTGTGTGTGTGTGTGTGTGTTTCAGTGGGTGCCTTCAGGCCTGGTGGGTGTGGCCCTGCTGATGGTCTGGCCACACCCGAAGCCACACACTTGCTGCTGGTCAGGCCTCGTCGGGGGAGCTACTTGGGAGAGTCTTGGAGCTCCCACCGACGCGGGATCATTTCGTGAGTCTCCACGTTAGTCAACAAAAACATTGCACAGGCGTTTTACTCTGATTACACAAACTTCATGTAGGAGTAGGTCACAGATAAGAGGTACTAATTTGTAAATTTGACCTCTGACCTCACAGAGATCAAATGTGACAGGATATTTGTACTGTAATTTTCAGACCATAAGGCGCACTCAAAATCCTTTAATTTTCTCAAAAACTGACAGTGCGCCTTATAATCCGGTGCGCCTTATGTATGAAGTTTAGGTCCAGACACGGCTAGTGACGTCAGACTGAACAACCGGATTGGTGTTAGAATTTACCATGTCAGCCAATCAAAAAAATGATATGGCAACATGCGGCACTTGGTTGTTTAGGGAGAAGGTGCAGTTTTAGGAGTGACACCCGCGACGGAAAGCGGCGAGCAAAAGAAAGAGAACGCAAGTTTTCATATGTGAGACATTAGTGATGTTTAGCGTTTTTGGAGGCTAGAGTTAGTGTGTAGTGTAGTTATTGTTTTGTATTGTGTCAGTTATACTGCTGAATGTCACATTTGCTCCAAAAAAGCCATCAAAAGCAGATTCTAGTGTAAACGCTGTTCCCACAGGGAAAACAGGACTGATACACCTCCTGTTGTCAGACCTGCAGGGTTTAGGCCTGTGCTGTTCTCTTCTGTCTTATACTGAACACAAACTTTTTTTTCTTTTTTTTTTTCTTTTTTGGACCGGCACAAATAATTTGTGTGCCTTCTTATTTGCTGCAGAACACCTGATTGTTCTGTAAATAGATTTAGATGGTTATATAAAAAATGCCTGAGGCCTTGGCTGCATTTTTAGGTAAATAGTACCATATAACTTTGTTTGCAAAACTTGTGCATGAACCTGAAGTTCCCAAATTGATATAAAAATAATTTTTTTTAGCAACACTAAATGCGTTTTTAAAACAAAATGTTAGGTTTCAAGTTTAGGAGAAAAGTTGCTTCAACTAAGTTATCCATCAGAACCTAAAAATCTAAATGCAGTGGGTTGCCTTGAGTTTAAGTTTTCGCAACAATTTTTTATTTTTGTATTTATTAATTTTACAGTGTTGATGCTGTGCTCACACGGGCTACAAAGAAATCGCACTACAAACCTTCTAAAAAAAAAACTCCACAGGTATCTTTGACGAAACACCTGTTGTCTGACGACACAATCAAAGATCTGCACATCAATGGAAAAAAAATCTCGAAAGGGCCACCTAAACATAATATATAATGTTCTGACTGAGAGACGTTTTGAAAAAATTTAAACGTACAGCTCTGCTATCACTTCCAACATAAATGAAGACAGAAAACTAAACAGCAGTGACTTTTTTTTTTTTTTTTTTTGGGTTACTGAGGTTGGACTAGCTGGTACATAATGATGTACTACGAGATCACTAGCGATACAGCTATGTTAGCATAACATAAACACAGTGAAGCTGGAGGATGAAAGCTAACCTTTTTCCATTCGATAAAATTTATGTGAGGGTTCCCAAAGGTTAGGGACGAATTCAATCGCATGGCAGGATGCTGTTGCAGATTAAGCAGCGCCTCTTCACAGCTCTGTGGGCACAAAATAGAAGTACTACAAGGACATAGGGAAAAGGGACAAAGAGGGGAGGGATATAAAATATTCCAAATGTTTCTTGAATTGTTAGCACAGTGTATATGTGTATGTATCTATCCATCGATTCACTTACGCCAGGGGTGGGCAAATCCAGGCCCCGAGGGCCGGTGTCCTGCAGGTTTTAGATCTCGCCTTGGGTCAACACACCTGAATCGCATGATTAGTTCGTTACCAGGCCTCTGGAGAACTTCAGGACATTTTCAGGAGCTAATTTAGCCATTTATATCAGCTGTGTTGGTTCAAGGACACATCTAAAACCTGCAGGGACACCGGCCCTCGAGGCCTGGAGTTGCCCACCCCTAACTTCCGCTTTTCCTTTTCAGGGTCGCAGGGGGTGCTGGAGCCTATGGCAGCTATCTCAGGGCGAGAGGCAGGGTACGCCCTGGACAGGTTGCTAGTCTGTCACAGGGCTAAACATTCGTACTCACATTCACTCATACCTATGGGCAATTTAGATTTTTCCAAAAACAATGGGCAATTAAGATTTTTCACGTGCCTCCAAAGACGCAAAGGTGTCGCCATCTGACATGATTCAGCAGCGCCTCTTCACAGCTCTGTGGTCACAAGTTGAGCAAAAGCCTCTCAAAATCACACACAGGGGGATTAAAAAACTTGAAAAGGTGATTTTTAAAGACATCAAAGCGGCTGGACATTAGCCCTGATCTCGTGATCATTGCGCTAGCCTTAGGTCAGCCGTACCTAGAGGTGATCATTTCCATATTTGAAGATCACCACTTCCGTTAAAAACCTGCTGGCAAGGTTCTTCTCGTGGTGCGTTAGAGCCGAGGATGACGAGGACAAAGAAACTAAAGCCATGTCTGAAACACGTTTAGAAGAATTTAAAAGTAATATATTTCGGATACTGGAGAAAAAATCATCATCTGGCATTAGTGTCAGCGATTATGATGATGATGAAGAGGAACATGTGAGCGCACTCATTGATGCTGTGCTCACACGTGTTGAAAATAATTCGCACTACAGACCTTCTAAAAAAAACTCCACAGGTACCTGTTAAAACACGTGTTGTAATTATAATAAAGGTCAATCAAATGGACCAATATGGCAAGGCCATGATGATCCACTTGGTAAAATAAATCCGCTTGGCATCTTTCTTGGCCTTAAGACAACAATTCTTATGGCTAAAGATCCAAACGGGACACACAAAAAAACACATGTTGTCTGACAACAGGATCAAAGATCTGCATATACATGTATATAAACTGAAAGATCTCGACCGGGCCATTTACCAAGAGCTACGTCAGAAAACATTCTGTTAAGAAAAACATTTACTGATGTTACTGAACGACGAGGACCCAGTGTTGAGAAAACTGACGGTCGATATCATTAAAAATCACCTGATCGACACTATGCAGAATCCAGCCCTGTGTGATGCTGAAGAGGCTGAAAATTACAGGTTATCTGTGGAAGCCTGTATCAAGAAGGTGGTGACACGTGTCAATAAAAATGCCAGTTCACCTTCCTCTACTGAAAAAGTTGATGCCATCACCCAACGGCTGTTCATAAAACTCTGGCCTAGACTTAAAAAGATCAAAGTTGATAATGTGATATTCATCAGTGATTGTCAGGGTCCCTGAGCAGTTATGAATTATATTATTATTATTATTATTGTATGTATATTTGGTGTTGCTGTCCTTCTCCCTGTTTGCGTGTGTGTATATGTGTTTCAGTGGGCGCCTTCAGGCCTGGTGGGTGTGGCCCTGCTGATGGTCTGGCCACACCCGAAGCCACACACCTGCTGCTGGTCAGGCCTCGTCGGGGGTGCTACTTAGGAGAGTCTTGGAGCTCCCACCGACGCGGGATCATTGCGTGAGTCTCCACGTTAGTCATCCATTTGAACTGAGTTAGTGTATGTATGCCCGCGGTTATGTGTCCTGACGGCTGCGTCTATTGTGTCCCCAGGAGAAGTGTGGAGCGCCAGACAGCAGCCAGCACGAGGAGTGCTGAGACACGGGAGCGGAGAGCACTGAGACACGGACTGGTCACGGAGAGACACGACACGGGAGTCAGGGGAAACCACGGGGATTTATTGTTGTTATTTCCACACACTGTAAATAAACGTACTGCTTGTACATAGAGCACCGCGCCTGGGTCCTCCTTCCCCACGGTTTGCCATGCCAAACCGTGACAGTGATATGGTTTACAGCTCTTTAATACAGAAATGGAACAGAAATTATTCACTGTCTACTTTAGCAGAAGGTTTTTAGCTGAAGATAGTTTAACCAGCTGTACCTATCCGCTGGAACGTTAAAGACAATACAATTACACTGCAAAGCAAGACACAAGTAGGCAAAGTTCTTCATGTTACTCGTGCACGGGAGAGACCGGACAGAGCGCCGTTCCTTCGTCTGACCCCAGTTGCTCTCGTCTGTCCTCCCGTACCACTGTCCTTTTATTGAGGTTACATGAATATGCATGGGTTCATTAACATACGACGTCTACATACAAACAAAGAGTACCTTGCCTGTGTGTGTGTGTGTGTGTGTGTGTGTGTTGCTGATCAAAGGGTCAAACATCCTTGGTCAGGAAGAGGGTAGACTAGACCCCCCCCCCCCCCGGTGAGGAAGTCCAGCAGTTCATCTAAACAGAAAAGCACTTAGACTAGAACAGACGTAGCTACGTTAATCCTACCATAAAACAATTAAGACAAGATGCAACCTCTTCCCATGCTCCCAGGATGTAGGTGTGGAATACACACCAAGCCTTTTGTAGCCTGCTAGAGATCACACCTCCTGTCACTACACAATTGATTATACACCTCTAAGAATATATGGTTAAATATTTCTAAGCATAAATGACAATCAACAATACAAACTCTAACACCTTCATTTTTATCATTTAGCATCATTTTAGAATATAATACATTACTGTAGATCAGGGGTCCCCAATCCCAGTCCGCGAGGGCCGGTGTCCCTGCAGGTTTCAGATCTCACCCTGGGTCAACACACCTGAATCACATGATTAGTTTGTTACCAGGCCTCTGGAGAACTTCAAGACGTGTTGAGAAGGTAATTTATCCATTTAAATCAGCTGTGGTGGATCAAGGACACATCTAAAACCTGCAGGAAACCAGCTGTTGGGGGAAAACTCTGTAAAAGACCCAGGAGAAATAAAGACACAATGAGACAAAGTTACTTTCTTTATCAAACGTGTACACGGGTGAGCTGCCAAGAACAACTCACACCATGCACAGTGGCTTGGTAATTTTTATAGGAAAGACAGTGAGAACAGGATAAGAAAATACAAAACAAATAAAATAAACAACTCCATATGTGGCGCTAGTCTCGTCAGCAGAGAGCTGGGAGAAGGCTGTGAGAGATAAAACAATCTAAAACAATATGTCCCAAAACAGTATGTCTTTGCTGAGAAAGTCTAAAAAGATAATTCTAAACTAATCTAACCATAGACAAAGGGCAGACAAAAGGCATCTTTGTACATTTAAAAGAAGGTAAAGAAACATAGAATCATTTTTCCTGTAACATTCCCCCCTGTTTAACTTATTTTAAATGTATACAACAATTGTCTATGAAAATTATTTATTAAGTATCTTAGGCAATTTTTAATTTCCAAAATCTTCATCATAGCAGAAATGGCAGTCATTTGGTCTAAAGAATAAAACAAAAGAAAATAATAAAAAGAAAAACATAGTAAATGAAAATCATAGTAAATGAAATAACAAGTGGAATAAACAAGAAAAAATAATAAAACTACAAAAAATAAAGGATAAAAAGTAAAATGAAAACTTTATATTTAAAAATGATGAAAGCCTAATATGTAAAATGAAAACTTCAAAAAATACAAGGATGAAAACCTTATATTTTAAAATGATGCAAACCTTAAATTGAAAACTTTATATGTAAAATAATGAAAACTTCATATTTAAAATGAAAACTTTATGTTTAAAACTGAAGACTTCAAAAAAATAAAAGCATGAAAACTTGCATAACCTACTAATGTTTTAATCAGTGCATGATCACTTGACAAGTCATTTTTAATCACCACGTCATTTATTAGCAGCTAGTACAAGTTCTCCTCTAACAGAATTGCAACGGGATGTTGTTCTTCTTCAGGCACGGCAACATAAGCAGTCATTGTAGTTGTTATCATCTGTGAAATCATTACTCTTAGGCATGGCAACACACACAACACTAATATGAGCAGTGCTATCATGATGAGACCTAGAAGGAAAAATGGCTTTGCTACAGCAGCCAGCCATGAACCGCTGAACAGCCAGTCCAGCCAGCTTTGTGCTGTAGCTGCTCCAGGTGTGTGTTCAGTGACATATTTTTGCAGAGCGGTCAAATTCTGCAAAGCTTCATAAATGTCTCCTCCAGTTTCGTATCCATCAGGGATAAAAGTGCAACATGTTTCCCCGATCAGCTTGCAAACTCCTCCTTGTGATGCTGTTAGCAGGTCTAGTGTCAGTCTGTTCTGCAGCACCATCGTTCTGATGGCCTGCTGTTCTCCTGCTAAGGCAGTTCCCAGGGTCTTAGTCAAGTTGATGTGTCGTAGCAGAGCATATCGGTTGATTTCCACATGATCCCGCACCTCGGCAACTCCAATGCCGGGGATCAAGCTCTGTAAGAATTTCACTCCACCTCCCCAGATGCGAAACTCTCCCGGCACTCCAGTGTCCACAGTAATGCCGAAAGAATTGGGGGAGGCGATGTCCACTTCACGTCTCTGCCGGCTGCTTGGATGATGTGCAACACTTTGCATGAAGAAAACGTGATCTGATAATTCCACCAGGGCGCACAGACCTCCCCAACCTTCAGGGAGTGACAGATAAGCCTTGTTGCCACATAGGAAGTACCAGTCAGCCAAAACTCTGGTTCCTCTGCTGCTGGGTGCCGTCCGTGCACATCCTGTCTGGTACTGAGTCTTTGTTTGTAGTGGCATTCGGTAGCTGTAGTCGGAGCGACAGTTTAGGCCCATCAGCGTCGTGTTACTGGCACAGGTGGCGTTGATTGAACAGGCCATACACTTCCTCTCGTTCCTTGGTGGGCAGAAAGTGTATATGTGCTTACATAGGTGAGTAGGCAGCTCCCCCACTGCCCGCGAGCCATTGTTCATCACACATACTGGCAGTTGTGATGCGTTCAGTTTGTTCAGTAGAATTACATCAGGCAGCGGGTCTGAGACTTGGGGCCAGGTCAGTAGGTAGGTCTGTCCGGAACAGTTCACATTTGTGAGTGATGATGACCTCCAGGTTGCTTTCGCTGGGATGCTGTAGTTGGCTTTGGACCAAAGAGTACCGTAGCCTGGATGTGTTGCCAGGCCCAACAGGCACCAACTGCGATCTTCAGGTATGCTGTACGGCCACAGGCCAGACGTCTGCGAGGATAGGGGCATATGGGTACATGCATAGCAGTCAGTTTTGTTATTCAAGTGAGCTGTAGTGTTCATAAACTGCCACCAGAAGTTAGTGGCGTAGCCATGGGGAAACTTGGTGTACTTTCCTTTGTCATACAGTGTCTGCCTTTTCTCCACATAGCGTGACTTGTTGTCCCTCACGGAAGCAAAGGTGAGGAGCCCGGCCATGGTCAGGGCCGCTGCAGTTGATAAGAGCCACCACCTCATGACGACGGAACACACCCTCCTGTCGCGAGTAGACCCCCCGGCCAGGAAAGCTGACCCCTCCACCGGGCGAGATCACAACAAGCGGGCAAGCCTGCCGTCAGCTGTGTTTAGATGGCTTCACTGACTCGCCTGCAGTGACTCTGATGGATCCAGGATGGTCGTTCCGCAATTTTGCAAGCGGTCGGTGTAGTGAGGAGGACTTGGTATGGCCCCTCCCACCTGGGTGTGCTCCAGTTTTTCCTTTGGAGCACCTTGATCAGAACCCAGTCACCGGGCTTTAGTCTGCAAGACACTGGAGAAACATCATCAGGTTGTTGATTATGTACAATGATCTCTTTGTTTTCTAACAGCTTAGACATCCATTCTGCTAATGTGTTTTCTCTGATTGCTTTGTCTATTGGTTGACTGGTAATAGGCAGTGAGAACGGCCTGCCATGAATGATTTCAAATGGAGTTAGTTTATGGGAGCCTTGTGTTAAGCGCATCCACATTTTCACTAAACCCAAACATTCAGGCCACGGCCTTCCTGTTTCTGCCATGCAATTTCCTGAGCCTTTGTTTTATAGTGCCGTTAGTTCTCTCTACAAGGCCTGCGCTCTGAGGGTGATAAGCACAGTGGTGTTTTATGCTGAAACCGAGTGCTTCAGAGACCTTAGTGATGACATCATTTACAAAATGAGTGCCGTTGTCTGACTGTATCAAAGCTGGGATGCCATATGTGGGTATGAAGTGATTGCACAGGCACTTTGCTACTGAAATTGCATCTGCCTTTTTCACTGGATAGATTTCCGGCCACTTTGAGAACACGTCTATAACCACTAGGGCGTATTTTGACCCTTGACATTCGCTTAGTTCAATAAAATCCATATGAATTGTGTGAAAAGGATGAGGCGGAGTTGGAAAACGGCCTCTTTGTGGTCGCAGGTTACCCTGAGCATTATATTTTTGACACGTCATGCATGTTCTGACAAATTGTTTTGCTGAGGTTTCAAAATTTACAGTGTAGAATTTACAGTGTAGAAATGAGAGTATTGTGTAGAATTTACAGTGTAGAAATGAGAGTTGACAATACTGGTCAGTCCCCCCGTTGACAAATGCGTACAGCCATGAGTCACTAATGCCGCCATTTTGTGGAGGAATTTTGGCAACACTGGCTTGCCATAACACATCATTAAGTCGTTTGTCAGAACTGCACCGTGTTTTAGCCATTTTGCCTGCTCTGCTGTGCTTGCTGCTTTTTGTTCATTTTTCAACACATCCAGTGGAATCTGATGTGTGTTTACTGCCATCAATGTCATGTTTGTCTTTTGTGCCGCCTGTTTTGCGGCTCTGTCAGCAAAATTGTTGCCTGTAGTAATAAAAGAGCCATCAGTTTTGTGTGCTGCACATTTACACAATGCGAGTTGTTGTGGTAAATTTATTACAGTCAGCAGGCGTTGTAAGAGGCTTGCATGCTGGACTGGTTTACCGGTTGATGTAATCATTCCTCTGTTTTGCCAGAGCTTTGCGAAATGATGCACAGCAGAGAAAACATACTGGCTGTCTGTATGTATGTTTATTAGTTTGTCTTTGTGTATTTAGCTTTCGCGTATTACAGCTATCAGCTCAGCGCTCTGTGCAGAACATGAAGAAGAAAATGGTTTTGCTTCTATTATTTTACTATCTGTGGTTACTGCGTAACCTACACAATTTCGGCCTGTGCTGTAAGGTCAAATGCTGTTCTCCTAGCTTCCACACTTGCTGATCATAAGGTGGATCTGGGCCTGGAGTTTGTTTAAATCTCAGAATGTTGTGATACTCGGTCGGTTTCTGGCACTCAGGTGTAATACCAGAAAAGAATGGCATGACTGCTATCTTAAGTTTTGTCAGAGCGTCTCTACCTAGCAAATTTACTGGACACAACGGGTCATATATGCATTTAATAAAGCACCTGCGGCCACTTGCTGTGTGTACTAGTTCTAAAAGGGCAGTTAATTGTTGTACAGTTGTGTGGCCTGAAGCTGACTTTACAACTAATTTGTCCTCTACTCCTACAATCTCGTGGGAAGTGACCTTCCTCTCCACGGTTCTAGCAGGCGTTGTCTCTATGTTATCTGCTGTTTCTGCGTGGCTGTCTGCAGCCTTAGTGTTTGTGACTTTGCTCGCCTCTCTGTTCCTGATAGCCACCTGTGGATTAGTGTTTTAGTCTATTGTCAACAGTCAGCCTTATTTTGAAGTTACAGAAAGCTTCTTCTTTTTTGTTCGTCTTGGTTTGGGAGAATAGATGCAACACTACATTTTCACTTAAGGCAGTTTTGAATAATTTCTAGTTTTTCAAACAATTCATGGATCTCACACATTTCAAACTTTCAAGTTAGGGTTGTTTCCCATTTATACATATATATATTTAACTTTGCATTGCTCACAGCTCATAGCTCACAGCTCTAAACCTAGGCATTTTTCAATCATATGCCTAATCACTATGTGTCACTGTTATTCTCAAGTATTGTCACAAGTTCGTTTAAATTCGTTTCCAAAAC
Source organism: Aulonocara stuartgranti (assembly GCF_965226115.1). Classification (NCBI taxonomy): domain Eukaryota; kingdom Metazoa; phylum Chordata; class Actinopteri; order Cichliformes; family Cichlidae; genus Aulonocara; species Aulonocara stuartgranti. The sequence continues at coordinate 30,716,399 of NC_138957.1, forward strand.
CAACAAAATAATCAAACAAAAACAAAAAACATAAACGTGTCAGGACACAAAAGAAAAAAGAAAAATGCTGCCACCCGAACAAGGCAGAAGTCTGCATATGTTGGCTTGTAATAGCATGCAGCTTGTAACATGGTAGACTAATGTGCCTGTGTTAATTCAGCTCCATATTATTGTGTGAAGTTGCACTGGGTTGGGAGTGGTTTTGTGTGTGTCACATTTTTGGTGAGCCAATGGCTGGAATGAGGTTGGACTAATTAGAGGCAGGTGTACTTGATTGCACTGATACACTGGTCTACATATAGCCCACACTACAAACACTGCTGTTTTGTTTTGTCTCTCTGTGCAGGTATGTAATGTGATGAAATCAGATATGATTGGGATGGATTGGTTTTGCGCTATGAATTTTATATTAAGTGTGTCGTTTTGTCTCTCTGTGCAGGCCAGGGCCTATTATATGCCACAGCCTAAAGGCAGCAGAGTTGCAGAGGCTTGAGTGACCACTGACTATATGCTTGCAGGGTGGTAGGTCTCCAAGGACAACTTCTAACCCTGTTACAGGCAACATGTGGAGTGCAACTTGGCTGTGTGGCATAGCTGGCTCTGGCCTTGGGACTGTGTGTTTTTATACAATTCTTAAGTGGGACACTGGACTGTTTTATCTTTTATCTCTTGATATATTTTTTGTCAATAAATTATCTTTTAGAATTTTATTGACTGACATCTTTTTGCCCACGACTGAGACGGTTGGTCAGACCTAGAGTCTTTCTTCTGCTCTAAAAGAAACAAATAACTAAAAAGAAAAGAAAATGTGGAACATGCTCATCAGCTTAGCAGTGTCTACATATTTAATTCAGCTTCTCAATCCTGTAGTTGTAGCTGTTGTCTACAGGGTTTTGCTTATTGGTTGTTATTATAGGTGTGCTCTATATCTCAGCAATGTGTCATTCTAGGATGATAGGTTTCAAGCTGGTCAAGTGCCTCTATGCACTTCATTAGTTTAGTTATTCTCCGTATTGTCTTCATCTCACATGTCATTACACTGAGTTTCAGCAAACCTTAAGCTTGATGCAGACTACTGCTTAACAATTATCCACCTCACATCATAACAGATTAAGGTGCCTCTTCATATTAATATTGTCATTGTTAATATTATCCTCTTTGTCTTAGATAACAGCAATAGCATATTATAATATTTTATCAGTGTGTACCACTATACTACTCCTGAGCCAATTTGATAGTTAGGATCATCTTATTCAGCAAACAGATAATTTTGAATTCATCCAATCTGCGGTCACATTTGTTCTCTCTGTTGCATGGCGGACCAGGCAGTTCTATTATAATATATTATTTATATTTTATTTTGTATCCATCAAGGGCTTCAGATGACCTGCAGAATCATCCTTTTCCCAAGGTGGAGACAGTTACCTTTTCACACACTGTCCTTGGCTGAACAGTGACACAGCCTTAATATACCTTATTTATTTTATTAAAATATTTTCGTGTGAATTATTTGCTTTATATTCATTTTATACATGCTGGGCATGGTCATCATGTCAACTGTGTTTCATTGTTAATATCACTTTACAGGTTGTTATCCTTGCTATTATTAATTTCAAATACTCTAAAGATAATTTCTACTGTAATTTTCCCTTTGTTCATCTTTATTTCGTACTTTTTATATTTATATCTACTCAGTGGGGTCTGTTTTCAACCCTTTTAAACTACTTCAAACTACTGTGATCTCTAGTTTTCACTTAATAAGGGATTATTAAGTTCTTCCTGATATGGGTGGGGCTGCAGGAATGAGTGATGGCTTTCTAAAAGGGTTGTGGGAACTGCACAGTGTCTCGTCTTCTGGTTTTACTAAACTGGCAGTTGAGTTCTGTTCTTCTGACTGTTTATATTTTGTTTTCTTAAATCTCTCAGTTTACAGACACTGTTTTTGTCCGGCGTCTGGACTTTTCTTTTCTCACCACTGCTCGTCAGCAGGAGTGAGTTTTAATTTCCCTTGCTTGATTACCCATCTTATTTATGTATTTACTTATTTTTGTTTAAGTAATATATACACAATACAGCTGCTATCACCTTCGCTGGTATTAGAGACGAGAGTGGTTGCTCACACGCCCTTCTACTTTCGGACTATTTCCAAAAGCGGTGTGAACTTTACGAGACGGAACTCGACCGTTCTCTCAACTCACCAGCACGTCAGTGAATAGCAGTAAAAGAAAAACACAGTAGGAGCAGCTCAGTCTCTTATTGGACCGTGAAAATTCAGCTTGCTCCATTAATTAAAACAATACACACACACACACATTCACATTCACAGCTTCGACGCGCGCGACCGGAACCCTTATAATAAGGGGAGCTCCCAGAGCTACTTACTCCCTAGACCCAGTCTAGACCCAGCTGGGGGAGCTACCCAGAGCTCCAAAGCTACCAGTCGACGAGCTACGCTACCAGTCGACGAGCTTCCAAAGCTACCAGTCGACGAGCTACTTCCGCTATTTTAAATTCCCTGAATTCAAAATGCGCTTTTACGCAAGATTGTGTCAGTGTGTCTGTATCTACCTGGTCAGTGTCGCCGGGTCTGGTCCACCTCGATCGGGTCCCACCACCGTGGGTCGCTTTCTAAGACGTTGGCCAAGACCCGAATTTAACGCTCTTGGTCTTTTTCCACACACCTGGTGTGTGGGCTGTCGACAGGCGAACAACGTGGACTGGTCACGGAGATGGGACACGATGGAGGTGATCCGGCTGTCGAAGGACCAAGAAATGTTGGGGGAAAACTCTGTAAAAGACCCAGGAGAAATAAAGACACAATGAGACAAAGTTACTTTCTTTATCAAACGTGTACACGGGTGAGCTGCCAAGAACAACTCACACCATGCACAGTGGCTTGGTAATTTTTATAGGAAAGACAGTGAGAACAGGATAAGAAAATACAAAACAAATAAAATAAACAACTCCATATGTGGCGCTAGTCTCGTCAGCAGAGAGCTGGGAGAAGGCTGTGAGAGATAAAACAATCTAAAACAATATGTCCCAAAACAGTATGTCTTTGCTGAGAAAGTCTAAAAAGATAATTCTAAACTAATCTAACCATAGGCAAAGGGCAGACAAAAGGCATCTTTGTACATTTAAAAGAAGGTAAAGAAACATAGAATCATTTTTCCTGTAACACCAGCCCTCGCGGACTGGGATTGGGGACCCCTGCTGTAGCTCAAACAGCATATGAAGCATTTAAATTCAGACCAACCTTATAACCGTATAACACCGATGGGGAACAATGTGTTCTGCAGAATACTCTTGATACTTTAAGAGCAATTTGCCAATAATACAGATTCATGTGTAGTAAGGTGGTTTCATTGCTACTTTTATTAAAGGAGTGCTTCTAAAAATTGAGGTGGTCATCTCCGCTTGCATTTCTGTAAAAGCCACAGCATGCCACCTTGGATGAGAATATGCATTCTTAACATTTTGCTGTCACAGTTTAGCTGTTTTCATTTCCACTGACACATCAGCTCCTAAGACCACAATACTACTACCAAAGTACTACAAGCATCCGGAAAAAAGGACAGAGGGGGGATATAAAATATACCAAATGTTTCTTGAATTGTTAGCACAAGTGTATATGTTTATGTATCTAGTCGAGTTTATATGCAGTAGTGCTCACTTGTTTTCTTTCATTTTATTACTTAACTGTATTTCATGTAAGTCATTGATATTAAATATTGATTTTACAGAGGGGTGGTAAGAGTTTGGTTTGAGATTTTCCTGTTAATATTTGGATATTTTTCTTGCATTAACAATTTTTTGATTAGAAAAGCAGAATAAAATGTGCAAATTAGCTTCATTTATAGTTTGTTATACTCCTTCCCTCTAATACAAATATTTCATTTCTAACTCTGAGTGTAAGTGCATAATTTAATAATAAGTGTTTCTGCTCACAAATGTCCACGAGCACAGACATGCACGCAAAAACTGCGTGACTCCTCGCTGGCTGTAACTCACCGCGCGTGTTCACCTGGAACGTCCTCTAAGAAGACGTGTGACCATTCTGATAGCCGTCTGTGTCTGCAGGTGAATGAGTGAAGCTACATAAACAGTTAAATTAGCATAGCTTACCAGCCGTAAACCCGACAACAACACAGTGGGTGAGGGTCGGAGGGGGGGTCGCTTGACATTCTAACTTTAAAGGAAGGATTTTAACAGTATTTGCTGTGGGTTAAAGCAGTGGACCAGCAGGCTACATGTTTGAATCCAAACAAGTTTCACTCAATCCCAACAACTGAGGATCGCCATTGTATAGCGGTCGCTAGGGTAACGTCACGTCGCCGTCATATCGGATGTGGGCGGGGCTTAGCGCTAGAATCCCTTTGATCCTTTCATGTCTTGTGTGACATCACCTTGGTAAAAGTCTATAAATAGAACCATTTGCACAGGGTTAGTCACAAGGTAAGTTTAGTAAGAGGGAGTAAGAGGCATTAATGTCTGAGACACAAACTCAGCAACTTACACAAAATTCAGAATCAAGTCCAGATTGTAAAAAAGTTATATCATTTGAAAATATGAATTCTGCCATTGAAACAACCGATGCGATTCAAAGCTGCGCCACTGAAGACGACTCTGAATGTAGTGTCGTCCCTGGCGTAAACATTTTACGGAGCGACGAGGGGAAATCGAAGCACTGTGTGTGCTGCCCTCAGTCATGCAACCAGCAACAGAATCCGGGGGATCCAGAGTCAGTTGATCTCCAGGAACCTCCGGTGTCAGAAGAGCAGCTGCTCGTTAAAGAGCTAATAAATGCTGTTATTACACGTGCCTCCAAAGAGGCAAAGGTGTCGCCATCGGAAATGATTCAGCAGCGCCTCTTCACAGCTCTGTGGGCACAAGTTGAGCAAAAACCTCTCAAAATCACACACAGGGGGATTAAAAAACTTGAAAAGGTGATTTTTAAAGACATAACAAAGCGGCTGGACATTAGCCCTGATCTCGTGATCATTGCGCTAGCCGTAGGTCAGCCGTACCTAGAGGTGATCATTTCCATATTTGAAGATCACCTCTTCCGTAAAAAAAGCCTACTGGCAAGGTTCTTCTCGTGGTGCGTTAGAGCCGAGGATGACGAGGACGAACAAACTAAAGCCATGTCTGAAACACGTTTAGAAGAATTTAGAAGTAATATATTTCGGATACTGGAGAAAAAATCATCATCTGGCATTAGTGTCAGCGATTATGATGATGATGAAGAAGAACATGTGAGCGCACTCATTGATGCTGTGCTCACACGAGCTGCAAATAAATCGCACTACAGACCTTCTAAAAAACTCCACAGGTATCTGTTAAAACACGTGTTGTCTGACAACAGGATCAAAGATCTGCATATACATGAAAAAAAACTGAAAGATCTGGACAGGGCCATTTACCAAGAGCTACGTCAGAAAACATTCTGTAAAGAAAAACATTTACTGATGTTACTGAACGACGAGGACCCAGTGTTGAGAAAACTGACGGTTGATATCATTAAAAATCACCTGATCGACACTATGCAGAATCCAGCCCTGTGTGATGCTGAAGAGGCTGAAAATTACAGGTTATCTGTAGAAGCCTGTATCAAGAAGGTGGTGACACGTGTCAATAAAAATGCCAGTTCACCTTCCTCTACTGAAAAAGTTGATGCCATCACCCAACGGCTGTTCATAAAACTCTGGCCTAGACTTAAAAAAATCAAAGTTGATAATGTGATGTTCATCGGTGATTGTCAGGGTCCCTGAGCAGTTATGAATTATATTATTATTGTTATTGTATGTATATTTGGTGTTGCTGTCCTTCTCCCTGTTTGCGTGTGTGTGTATATGTGTTTCAGTGGGCGCCTTCAGGCCTGGTGGGTGTGGCCCTGCTGATGGTCTGGCCACACCCGAAGCCACACACTTGCTGCTGGTCAGGCCTCGTCGGGGGAGCTACTTGGGAGAGTCTTGGAGCTCCCACCGACGCGGGATCATTGCTGAGTCTCCACGTTAGTCATCCATTTGAACTAAGTTAGTGTATGTATGCCCGCGGTTATGTGTCCTGACGGCTGCGTCTATTGTGTCCCCAGGAGAAGTGTGGAGCGCCAGACAGCAGCCAGCACGAGGAGTGCTGAGACACGGGAGCGGCGAGCACTGAGACACGGACTGGTCACGGAGAGACACGACACGGGAGTCAGGGGAAACCACGGGGATTTATTGTTGTTATTTCCACACACTGTAAATAAACGTACTGCTTGTACATAGAGCACCGCGCCTGGGTCCTCCTTCCCCACACCCCCCACGGTTTGCCATGCCAAACCGTGACAGTGATATGGTTTACAGCTCTTTAATACAGAAATGGAACAGAAATTATTCACTGTCTACTTTAGCAGAAGGTTTTTAGCTGAAGATAGTTTAACCAGCTGTTTTGCCAACACCTTCATTTTTATCATTTAGCATCATTTTAGAATATAATACATTACTGTAGATCAGGGGTCCCCAATCCCAGTCCGCGAGGGCCGGTGTCCCTGCAGGTTTCAGATCTCACCCTGGGTCAACACACCTGAATCACATGATTAGTTTGTTACCAGGCCTCTGGAGAACTTCAAGACGTGTTGAGAAGGTAATTTATCCATTTAAATCAGCTGTGGTGGATCAAGGACACATCTAAAACCTGCAGGAAACCAGCCCTCGCGGACTGGGATTGGGGACCCCTGCTGTAGCTCAAACAGCATATGAAGCATTTAAATTCAGACCAACCTTATAACCGTATAACACCGATGGGGAACAATGTGTTCTGCAGAATACTCTTGATACTTTAAGAGCAATTTGCCAATAATACAGATTCATGTGTAGTAAGGTGGTTTCATTGCTACTTTTATTAAAGGAGTGCTTCTAAAAATTGAGGTGGTCATCTCCGCTTGCATTTCTGTAAAAGCCATAGCATGCCACCTTGGGTAAGAATATGCATTCTTAACATTTTGCTGTCACAGTTTAGCTGTTTTCATTTCCACTGACACATCAGCTCCTAAGACCACAATACTACTACCAAAGTACTACAAGGATCCGGAAAAAAGGACAGAGGGGGGATATAAAATATACCAAATGTTTCTTGAATTGTTAGCACAAGTGTATATGTTTATGTATCTAGTCGAGTTTATATGCAGTAGTGCTCACTTGTTTTCTTTCATTTTATTACTTAACTGTATTTCATGTAAGTCATTGATATTAAATATTGATTTTACAGAGGGGTGGTAAGAGTTTGGTTTGAGATTTTCCTGTTAATATTTGGATATTTTTCTTGCATTAACAATTTTTTGATTAGAAAAGCAGAATAAAATGTGCAAATTAGCTTCATTTATAGTTTGTTATACTCCTTCCCTCTAATACAAATATTTCATTTCTAACTCTGAGTGTAAGTGCATAATTTAATAATAAGTGTTTCTGCTCACAAATGTCCACGAGCACAGACATGCACGCAAAAACTGCGTGACTCCTCGCTGGCTGTAACTCACCGCGCGTGTTCACCTGGAACGTCCTCTAAGAAGACGTGTGACCATTCTGATAGCCGTCTGTGTCTGCAGGTGAATGAGTGAAGCTACATAAACAGTTAAATTAGCATAGCTTACCAGCCGTAAACCCGACAACAACACAGTGGGTGAGGGTCGGAGGGGGGGTCGCTTGACATTCTAACTTTAAAGGAAGGATTTTAACAGTATTAGTGTAACACACTTAGAGACAGTGTGCGCACCGCGGATGACGTCAGTGCGCACACTGTGTCTGAGGAGGATGTGCGGAAGTGCTTCAGGAAGGTGAACGCACGCAAAGCTACTGGTCCGGACGGGATTCCCGGCCGCGTCCTCAAGTCATGCGCGGCTCAGCTGGCTGGAGTGTTCACGCACATCTTCAACCTTTCCCTCTCTCTATCTGTAGTCCCAGCCTGCTTCAAAATGGCCACCATCGTCCCTGTACCCAAATCCTCCACCATCTCCTCATTGAACGACTGGCGACCTGTAGCCCTGACCCCCATCGTAAGCAAATGCTTCGAGAAGCTGGTCAGGGACTTCATCTGCTCTGCACTACCCGACTCACTGGACCCTCTACAGTTTGCATACCGCCACAACAGGTCCACTGATGATGCCATAGCCCTGACACTACACACTGCCCTGTCACACCTGGAGAAGAGAGACACGTATGTGAGGATGCTGTTTGTAGATTACAGCTCAGCATTCAATACCATCGTTCCCTCGAAGCTGGACAGGAAACTGCAGGATCTAGGACTGAGCAGCTCCCTCTGCAGCTGGATCCTTAGCTTCCTGTCTGACAGACGCCAGGTGGTCAGACTGGGCAGCATCACCTCATCCCCCATCACACTGAACACTGGTGCTCCACAGGGGTGTGTACTGAGCCCTCTCCTGTACTCACTCTACACCTACGACTGCACAGCCACTAACAGCTCCAACATCATTGTGAAGTTTGCGGACGACACTACAGTGGTGGGTCTTATCACCAACGGTGATGAGACGGCTTACAGGGAGGAGGTCAGCGCCCTGACCCACTGGTGTCAAGACAACCATCTCACCCTCAACGTCGCAAAGACAAAGGAGTTGATAGTGGACTTCCGGAGGTGCAGAGAAGTACACACCCCCATCACCATCAACGGCGCTGCTGGGGAGAGAGTGAGCAGCTTCCGGTTCCTTGGTGTACATCTGGCTGAGGATCTTACGTGGTCAGTACACACAAACAAAACAGTGAAGAAGGCGCAGCAGCGCCTCTTCTTTCTCAGGAGACTGAAAAGATTCGGCATGAGCCCCCGCATCCTCAGGACCTTCTATCACTGTGCCATTGAGAGCATCCTCACTGGATGCATCACCACCTGGTATGGCAACAGCACCGCCTACAACTGCAAAGCTCTCCAGCGAGTAGTGCGGTGCTCTGAACGGATAATTGGAGGTGAGCTTCCCTCCCTCCAAGACATCTACAGGAAGCGCTGCCTGAGGAAAGCGGGGAGGATTATCAAGGACTCCAGTCACCCCAGCCATAAACTGTTCAGACTGCTTCCATCAGGAAGGAGGTTCTGCAGCATCCGGTCCCGTACCAGCAGACTGAGAGACAGCTTTTTCCATCAGGCCATCAGACTGCTGAACACGTCATAGACACCTCAGCTTCACTACTGGAACTTCAACATTATGCACTCCACACTGTATATAAATGCCACTTGTTTTGCACATATTCAACTCTGTATATTTTATATATTTTATTATTATTATTATTATTATTTATTTTATTTTATTTTTTTACTATTTAATTTGTAAAAATGTGTATACACACACACACACACACACACACACGTAGGAAAATATTTAGTATACACATCCAGAAATGCATACACTGTTATATATTGTACATATATTTATTAGTGTCAGGTTGGCCATTCTTGTATTTTGCTCGTTTGTGTTGTTGTGTTTGCACATCTCTGTTGCTTGTGGGGCTCGCACACAAGAATTTCACTCGCATGTGCTGTGCCAGTGTGCCTGCACATGTGATGTGACAATAAAAGTGATTTGATTTGATTTGATGATCATTTCCATATTTGAAGATCACCTCTTCCCTAAAAAAAAGAAATCTACTGCCAAGGTTCTTCTCGTGGTGCGTTAGAGCCGAGGATGATGAAGACGCAGAAGCTAAAGCAATTTCTGAAACACGTTTAGAAGAATTTAAAAGTAATATATTTCCAATACTGGAGAAAAAAATCATCATCTGGCATTAGTGTCAGCACACTCATTCACTGTAAAAAATCAAACTTGCTTACAGTCATTTCTTTCACAATTCAACAATAAAAGCTGAGTTGCCCCATAAACTCAAATACATTAAGGGTTTCAACTAATCCTTTAACGTTTTGGAGCAAAAGTTGGTCTCACATGAACTTTATTGCTGGCAAAATGAATGAATTCAAGTTTTACATGAGTTGAAGCTGTTGGCGCCTTTCTGTGCCTGAGCACGCATGCGCATGTCATATTTTTGGATACTACGGGGTCTACAATGCACTTTTGCAAGGACTGAAAGCCACCTGGCCGTCTGCCTTAATGCGAACACGAGGCTTTTTACGCCAGGAGCTGGATGCAGCTAAGGTGTTCATCTCAACTTTCTGAAGGCAAGTACTGTTTCTTTTAATGTGCATTTATATGTGTTTACTACCTCATTTAAGATCCCCCCTAGACTGTTTTACTCAATCGTGCTGCTTGAATGCCCTCGTGAGCAACTTTAATGTTTTCCATCATGAAATAGTGCTTTAAAGTTTTCGTATAAAAATCGCCATGTCACAAAATAATGTAAATCCGACAAGCATCCCTTCCAAACAGGCGCGCTCATGTCTGACAAGCCTCCACGACACCCCCTACGTGTATTTCATGTAGGGGGTGTTCGCCATACCACCGAACGAAAGAAACCCGACAAAATAAGCTAGCTCGCTCATGGCAAACCCCCCACCGCTTTTTAAAATAAATAAATAATTTCGGGGGCCCCCGCTGCCATGTTGTTTAATTTGTTCAAATCATATTTAGCCAAAAAAATGTGGTTTAGTTTCTGTGTGAACGGGGTGGTGGAGTCCTCCACCGAGAACACTCACGTTAACTTTATCGAGTGGGGGAAAAAAAGTTAGCTTGTTTATATTATGCTAACATAGCTGTGTCGCTAGCGGTCACGTAGCACATCATTATATACCAGCTAGCCCAACTTCAGTAACCCTACAAACGTCACTGCTGTTTAGTTTCCTGTCTTCATTTATGCTGGAAGTGATAACAGCTGTAGGGTTTAATTTGTTTCCAAAACCCCGCAGTCAGGACATGCTATATTGTATTTAGATAGAAGCTAGCAAGCTAACTCCCTGCTAACTTCTAACTCCGTTAAATGTCATAAATTTCGTTTTCATGGGTGCCTGGATGTTAAACTCAATTGTTACACCTGGTAGAACAGAACGCTGATCATTTTATTAAAGATGAAAGACTTTAGACAGTTTTTCAACTCTCAGTAATGCCATAGTGATCGTTTGACATGTGAACCTGCAGCGGAGTTTAGGTCCAGACACGGCTAGTGACGTCAGACTGAACAACCGGATTGAACGAGGAGGACCCAGAATCCAGCCCTGTGTGAAGCTGAAGAGGCTGAAAATTACAGGTTATCTGTGGAAGCCTGCATCAAGAAGGTGGTGACACTTGTCATTAAAAATGCCAGTTCACCTTCCTCTACGGAAAAAGTTGATGCCATCACCCAACGGCTGTTCATAAAACTCTGGCCTAGACTTAAAAAGATCAAAGTTGATAATGTGATATGGTTTATAGCTCCTTAATACAGAAATGGAAAGAGCCAGATGTCATACATATTCATGGTATTAGACCATGAATATGCAGATGATGTAATTGTAAAGGTTTTCAAGGAGCATGCCATCACTGTATTGGAAAGTGAACATTTCATCACAAGCTTCTTTCTCTGTGTGGGTCATGCTGTATGGATCGCAGGCAGAAAATACTTGGTTACTGTTGTGTAAGTCCCTAAAAGTAGATTTTGTTTATCTGGATGCAGGATTTTCAGTTTCAATTTATTTAAGTAATTATAATAAAGGTCAATCAAATGGACCAATATGGCAAGGCCATGATGATCCACTTGGTAAAATAAATCCGTTTGGCATCTTTCTTGGCCTTAAGACAACAATTCTGATGGCTAAAGATCCAAACGGGACACAAGAAAAAAACAAAAACAAAACACGTGTTGTCTGACAACAGTATCAAAGATTTGCATATACATAAAAAAAACCTGAAAGATCTGGACCGGGCCATTTACAAAGAGCTACGTCAGAAAACATTCTGTAAAGAAAAACATTTACTGATGTTACTGAACAACGAGGACCCAGTGTTGAGAAAACTGACGGTCGATATCATTAAAAATCACCTGATCGACACTATGCAGAATCCAGCCCTGTGTGATGCTGAAGAGGCTGAAAATTACAGGTTATCTGTGGAAGCCTGTATCAAGAAGGTGGTGACACGTGTCAATAAAAATGCCAGTTCACCTTCCTCTACTGAAAAAGTTGATGCCATCACCCAACGGCTGTTCATAAAACTCTGGCCTAGACTTAAAAAGATCAAAGTTGATAATGTGATGTTCATCGGTGATTGTCAGGGTCCCTGAGCAGTTATGAATTATATTATTATTATTATTATTGTATGTATATTTGGTGTTGCTGTCCTTCTCCCTGTTTGCGTGTGTGTGTGTGTGTGTGTGTGTGTGTGTGTGTGTGTGTATATATGTGTTTCAGTGGGTGCCTTCAGGCCTGGTGGGTGTGGCCCTGCTGATGGTCTGGCCACACCCGAAGCCACACACTTGCTGCTGGTCAGGCCTCGTCGGGGGAGCTACTTGGGAGAGTCTTGGAGCTCCCACCGACGCGGGATCATTTCGTGAGTCTCCACGTTAGTCAACAAAAACATTGCACAGGCGACTTACTCTGATTACACAAACTTCATGTAGGAGTAGGTCACAGATAAGAGGTACTAATTTGTAAATTTGACCTCTGACCTCACAGAGATCAAATGTGACAGGATATTTGTACTGTAATTTTCAGACCATAAGGCGCACTCAAAATCCTTTAATTTTCTCAAAAACTGACAGTGCGCCTTATAATCCGGTGCGCCTTATGTATGAAGTTTAGGTCCAGACACGGCTAGTGACGTCAGACTGAACAACCGGATTGGTGTTAGAATTTACCATGTCAGCCAATCAAAAAAATGATATGGCAACATGCGGCACTTGGTTGTTTAGGGAGAAGGTGCAGTTTTAGGAGTGACACCCGCGACGGAAAGCGGCGAGCAAAAGAAAGAGAACGCAAGTTTTCATATGTGAGACATTAGTGATGTTTAGCGTTTTTGGAGGCTAGAGTTGGTGTGTAGTGTAGTTATTGTTTTGTATTGTGTCAGTTATACTGCTGAATGTCACATTTGCTCCAAAAAAGCCATCAAAAGCAGATTCTAGTGTAAACGCTGTTCCCACAGGGAAAACAGGACTGATACACCTCCTGTTGTCAGACCTGCAGGGTTTAGGCCTGTGCTGTTCTCTTCTGTCTTATACTGAACACAAACTTTTTTTTCTTTTCTTTTTTTTTTTTTGGACCGGCACAAATAATTTGTGTGCCTTCTTATTTGCTGCAGAACACCTGATTGTTCTGTAAATAGATTTAGATGGTTATATAAAAAATGCCTGAGGCCTTGGCTGCATTTTTAGGTAAATAGTACCATATAACTTTGTTTGCAAAACTTGTGCATGAACCTGAAGTTCCCAAATTGATATAAAAAAAATTTTTTTTAGCAACACTAAATGCGTTTTTAAAACAAAATGTTAGGTTTCAAGTTTAGGAGAAAAGTTGCTTCAACTAAGTTATCCATCAGAACCTAAAAATCTAAATGCAGTGGGTTGCCTTGAGTTTAAGTTTTCGCAACAATTTTTTATTTTTGTATTTATTAATTTTACAGTGTTGATGCTGTGCTCACACGGGCTACAAAGAAATCGCACTACAAACCTTCTAAAAAAAAAACTCCACAGGTATCTTTGACGAAACACCTGTTGTCTGACGACACAATCAAAGATCTGCACATCAATGGAAAAAAATCTCGAAAGGGCCACCTAAACATAATATATAATGTTCTGACTGAGAGACGTTTTGAAAAAATTTAAACGTACAGCTCTGCTATCACTTCCAACATAAATGAAGACAGAAAACTAAACAGCAGTGACTTTTTTTTTTTTTTTGGGTTACTGAGGTTGGACTAGCTGGTACATAATGATGTACTACGAGATCACTAGCGATACAGCTATGTTAGCATAACATAAACACAGTGAAGCTGGAGGATGAAAGCTAACCTTTTTCCATTCGATAAAATTTATGTGAGGGTTCCCAAAGGTTAGGGACGAATTCAATCGCATGGCAGGATGCTGTTGCAGATTAAGCAGCGCCTCTTCACAGCTCTGTGGGCACAAAATAGAAGTACTACAAGGACATAGGGAAAAGGGACAAAGAGGGGAGGGATATAAAATATTCCAAATGTTTCTTGAATTGTTAGCACAGTGTATATGTGTATGTATCTATCCATCGATTCACTTACGCCAGGGGTGGGCAAATCCAGGCCCCGAGGGCCGGTGTCCTGCAGGTTTTAGATCTCGCCTTGGGTCAACACACCTGAATTGCATGATTAGTTCGTTACCAGGCCTCTGGAGAACTTCAGGACATTTTCAGGAGCTAATTTAGCCATTTATATCAGCTGTGTTGGTTCAAGGACACATCTAAAACCTGCAGGGACACCGGCCCTCGAGGCCTGGAGTTGCCCACCCCTAACTTCCGCTTTTCCTTTTCAGGGTCGCAGGGGGTGCTGGAGCCTATGGCAGCTATCTCAGGGCGAGAGGCAGGGTACGCCCTGGACAGGTCGCTAGTCTGTCACAGGGCTAAACATTCGTACTCACATTCACTCATACCTATGGGCAATTTAGATTTTTCCAAAAACAATGGGCAATTAAGATTTTTCACGTGCCTCCAAAGACGCAAAGGTGTCGCCATCTGACATGATTCAGCAGCGCCTCTTCACAGCTCTGTGGTCACAAGTTGAGCAAAAGCCTCTCAAAATCACACACAGGGGGATTAAAAAACTTGAAAAGGTGATTTTTAAAGACATAACAAAGCGGCTGGACATTAGCCCTGATCTCGTGATCATTGCGCTAGCCGTAGGTCAGCCGTACCTAGAGGTGATCATTTCCATATTTGAAGATCACCACTTCCGTTAAAAACCTGCTGGCAAGGTTCTTCTCGTGGTGCGTTAGAGCCGAGGATGACGAGGACAAAGAAACTAAAGCCATGTCTGAAACACGTTTAGAAGAATTTAAAAGTAATATATTTCCAATAGTGGAGGAAAAAATCATCATCTGGCATTAGTGTCAGCGATTATGATGATGATGAAGAGGAACATGTGAGCGCACTCATTGATGCTGTGCTCACACGTGTTGAAAATAATTCGCACTACAGACCTTCTAAAAAACTCCACAGGTATCTGTTAAAACACGTGTTGTAATTATAATAAAGGTCAATCAAATGGACCAATATGGCAAGGCCATGATGATCCACTTGGTAAAATAAATCCGCTTGGCATCTTTCTTGGCCTTAAGACAACAATTCTTATGGCTAAAGATCCAAACGGGACACACAAAAAAACACATGTTGTCTGACAACAGGATCAAAGATCTGCATATACATGAAAAAAAACTGAAAGATCTGGACAGGGCCATTTACCAAGAGCTACGTCAGAAAACATTCTGTTAAGAAAAAACATTTACTGATGTTACTGAACGACGAGGACCCAGTGTTGAGAAAACTGACGGTCGATATCATTAAAAATCACCTGATCGACACTATGCAGAATCCAGCCCTGTGTGATGCTGAAGAGGCTGAAAATTACAGGTTATCTGTGGAAGCCTGCATCAAGAAGGTGGTGACACGTGTCAATAAAAATGCCAGTTCACCTTCCTCTACTGAAAAAGTTGATGCCATCACCCAACGGCTGTTCATAAAACTCTGGCCTAGACTTAAAAAGATCAAAGTTGATAATGTGATATTCATCAGTGATTGTCAGGGTCCCTGAGCAGTTATGAATTATATTATTATTATTATTATTGTATGTATATTTGGTGTTGCTGTCCTTCTCCCTGTTTGCGTGTGTGTATATGTGTTTCAGTGGGTGCCTTCAGGCCTGGTGGGTGTGGCCCTGCTGATGGTCTGGCCACACCCGAAGCCACACACCTGCTGCTGGTCAGGCCTCGTCGGGGGTGCTACTTAGGAGAGTCTTGGAGCTCCCACCGACGTGGGATCATTGCGTGAGTCTCCACGTTAGTCATCCATTTGAACTGAGTTAGTGTATGTATGCCCGCGGTTATGTGTCCTGACGGCTGCGTCTATTGTGTCCCCAGGAGAAGTGTGGAGCGCCAGATAGCAGCCAGCACGAGGAGTGCTGAGACACGGGAGCGGAGAGCACTGAGACACGGACTGGTCACGGAGAGACACGACACGGGAGTCAGGGGAAACCACGGGGATTTATTGTTGTTATTTCCACACACTGTAAATAAACGTACTGCTTGTACATAGAGCACCGCACCTGGGTCCTCCTTCCCCACAACCCCCACGGTTTGCCATGCCAAACCGTGACAGTGATATGGTTTACAGCTCTTTAATACACAAATGGAAAGAGCCAGATGTCATACTGACATTCATGGAATTAGACCATGAATATGCAGATGATATAATTATAAAGCTTTTCAAGGAGCATGCCATCACTGTATTGGAAAGTGAACATTTCATGACAAGCTTCTTTCTCTGTGCGGGTCATGCTGTATGGATCGCAGGCAGAAAATACTTGGTTACTGTTATGTAAGATCCTAAAAGTAGATTCTGTTCATCTGGACGTAGCATTTTCAGTTTCAATTTATTTAACATCTAATCGAGTCATTTTAAAAACCCTTGACCGGTCGAGGCAGATGGCCGTTCCTCACTGAGCCTGGTTCTGCCGGAGTTTTCTCCCTGTTAAAAGGAAGTTTTTACTCCCCACCGTCGCCTCGTGCTTGCTCAGAGGGAATTGTCAAATTATTGGGGTTTTGTTTTGTGCCATCTAATACACAACTTATCGTATTGGGCACTCTAAATGTATTTTTAATCAATAAAAAGATCCAAAAAAGATTATATTGTGAATTCTGCGTGTTTTCATTGTCACACAAATGTATACATTTTCAGCTTAGACTGAACGTGTTTGTTTGTCATTCCTTTCAAATCAAAGATTTTAGTAGCAACTATTGTATTAAAACATTGCACAGGCGTTTTACTCTGATTACACAAACCTTATGTAGGAGTAGGTCACAGATAAGAGGTACTAATTTGTAAATTTGACCTCTGACCTCACAGAGATCAAATGTGACAGGATATTTGTGCTGTAATTTTCAGACTGTAAGGATTATTTGTATGTAAACTATAATTTCATATTAAGAATCCACATCAACACATTCTCACTCTCAAAGTGTAAAATGTTACACTATAGGTGACAAATCGTCAGTATGTTACGCTTTTGGCCACCCAACATGTCCCTGTGTTACTTGTTCGGAAAAATGAGGAAACATGAGAACCATTTCGAATCAATCTACACGTGTATGTTTATTTTACTGTAATTGCTTTGGAAAACACTATCTAACACGATTAGGTTATGATACGGGTTAGGATTAAGGTTAGGGTTATGGCTGGAATACACAGCTGGAACGTGTATTACACCGGGAGCGTCATTCTATTGGATGTCATCCACAATCCGGCGCGTATCAAATAGATGCGGAAGGTTACCTTTCACGTGTCTATGGGACACCTCGGAGCGCGACTAATGGTCGGTATGTTACACGTCGGGAATGAGAACGGGCTGTCCACATATATTGGTATGTCATCTACTAAATTTTGCCAATACAAACAATGGCAGTAATGAATTAATTCATCAATATAATAATTAATATATATAAATATAAAAACACATTTACAAAAAAAAATTATTCACTGTCTACTTTAGCAGAAGGTTTTTAGCTGAAGATAGTTTAACCAGCTGTTTTGCCAACACCTTCATTTTTATCATTTAGCATCATTTTAGAATATAATACATTACTGTAGATCAGGGGTCCCCAATCCCAGTCCGCGAGGGCCGGTGTCCCTGCAGGTTTCAGATCTCACCCTGGGTCAACACACCTGAATCACATGATTAGTTTGTTACCAGGCCTCTGGAGAACTTCAAGATGTGTTGAGAAGGTAATTTATCCATTTAAATCAGCTGTGGTGGATCAAGGACACATCTAAAACCTGCAGGAAACCAGCCCTCGCGGACTGGGATTGGGGACCCCTGCTGTAGCTCAAACAGCATATGAAGCATTTAAATTCAGACCAACCTTATAACCGTATAACACCGATGGGGAACAATGTGTTCTGCAGAATACTCTTGATACTTTAAGAGCAATTTGCCAATAATACAGATTCATGTGTAGTAAGGTGGTTTCATTGCTACTTTTATTAAAGGAGTGCTTCTAAAAATTGAGGTGGTCATCTCCGCTTGCATTTCTGTAAAAGCCATAGCATGCCACCTTGGGTAAGAATATGCATTCTTAACATTTTGCTGTCACAGTTTAGCTGTTTTCATTTCCACTGACACATCAGCTCCTAAGACCACAATACTACTACCAAAGTACTACAAGGATCCGGAAAAAAGGACAGAGGGGGGATATAAAATATACCAAATGTTTCTTGAATTGTTAGCACAAGTGTATATGTTTATGTATCTAGTCGAGTTTATATGCAGTAGTGCTCACTTGTTTTCTTTCATTTTATTACTTAACTGTATTTCATGTAAGTCATTGATATTAAATATTGATTTTACAGAGGGGTGGTAAGAGTTTGGTTTGAGATTTTCCTGTTAATATTTGGATATTTTTCTTGCATTAACAATTTTTTGATTAGAAAAGCAGAATAAAATGTGCAAATTAGCTTCATTTATAGTTTGTTATACTCCTTCCCTCTAATACAAATATTTCATTTCTAACTCTGAGTGTAAGTGCATAATTTAATAATAAGTGTTTCTGCTCACAAATGTCCACGAGCACAGACATGCACGCAAAAACTGCGTGACTCCTCGCTGGCTGTAACTCACCGCGCGTGTTCACCTGGAACGTCCT
Organism: Aulonocara stuartgranti; assembly: GCF_965226115.1. Classification (NCBI taxonomy): domain Eukaryota; kingdom Metazoa; phylum Chordata; class Actinopteri; order Cichliformes; family Cichlidae; genus Aulonocara; species Aulonocara stuartgranti. Next base: position 30,735,181 of record NC_138957.1, read on the forward strand.
CTAAGAAGACGTGTGACCATTCTGATAGCCGTCTGTGTCTGCAGGTGAATGAGTGAAGCTACATAAACAGTTAAATTAGCATAGCTTACCAGCCGTAAACCCGACAACAACACAGTGGGTGAGGGTCGGAGGGGGGGTCGCTTGACATTCTAACTTTAAAGGAAGGATTTTAACAGTATTTGCTGTGGGTTAAAGCAGTGGACCAGCAGGCTACATGTTTGAATCCAAACAAGTTTCACTCAATCCCAACAACTGAGGATCGCCATTGTATAGCGGTCGCTAGGGTAACGTCACGTCGCCGTCATATCGGATGTGGGCGGGGCTTAGCGCTAGCATCCCTTTGATCCTTTCATGTCTTGTGTGACATCACCTTGGTAAAAGTCTATAAATAGAACCATTTGCACAGGGTTAGTCACAAGGTAAGTTTAGTAAGAGGGAGTAAGAGGCATTAATGTCTGAGACACAAACTCAGCAACTTACACAAAATTCAGAATCAAGTCCAGATTGTAAAAAAGTTATATCATTTGAAAATATGAATTCTGCCATTGAAACAACCGATGCGATTCAAAGCTGCGCCACTGAAGACGACTCTGAATGTAGTGTCGTCCCTGGCGTAAACATTTTACGGAGCGATGAGGGGAAATCGAAGCACTGTGTGTGCTACCCTCAGTCATGCAACCAGCAACAGAATCCGGGGGATCCAGAGTCAGTTGATCTCCAGGAACCTCCGGTGTCAGAAGAACAGCTGCTCGTTAAAGAGCTAATAAATGCTGTTATTACACGTGCCTCCAAAGAGGCAAAGGTGTCGCCATCGGAAATGATTCAGCAGCGCCTCTTCACAGCTCTGTGGGCACAAGTTGAGCAAAAACCTCTCAAAATCACACACAGGGGGATTAAAAAACTTGAAAAGGTGATTTTTAAAGACATCACAAAGCGGCTGGACATTAGCCCTGATCTCGTGATCATTGCGCTAGCCGTAGGTCAGCCGTACCTAGAGGTGATCATTTCCATATTTGAAGATCACCTCTTCCGTAAAAACCTGCTGGCAAGGTTCTTCTCGTGGTGCGTTAGAGCCGAGGATGACGAGGACGAACAAACTAAAGCCATGTCTGAAACACGTTTAGAAGAATTTAGAAGTAATATATTTCGGATACTGGAGAAAAAATCATCATCTGGCATTAGTGTCAGCGATTATGATGATGATGAAGAAGAACATGTGAGCGCACTCATTGATGCTGTGCTCACACGAGCTGCAAATAAATCGCACTACAGACCTTCTAAAAAACTCCACAGGTATCTGTTAAAACACGTGTTGTCTGACAACAGGATCAAAGATCTGCATATACATGAAAAAAAACTGAAAGATCTGGACAGGGCCATTTACCAAGAGCTACGTCAGAAAACATTCTGTAAAGAAAAACATTTACTGATGTTACTGAACGACGAGGACCCAGTGTTGAGAAAACTGACGGTCGATATCATTAAAAATCACCTGATCGACACTATGCAGAATCCAGCCCTGTGTGATGCTGAAGAGGCTGAAAATTACAGGTTATCTGTAGAAGCCTGTATCAAGAAGGTGGTGACACGTGTCAATAAAAATGCCAGTTCACCTTCCTCTACTGAAAAAGTTGATGCCATCACCCAACGGCTGTTCATAAAACTCTGGCCTAGACTTAAAAAAATCAAAGTTGATAATGTGATGTTCATCAGTGATATGGTTTACAGCTCTTTAATACAGAAATGGAAAGAGCCAGATGTCATACTGACATTCATGGAATTAGACCATGAATATGCAGATGATATAATTGTAAAGCTTTTCAAGGAGCATGCCATCACTGTATTGGAAAGTGAACATTTCATGACAAGCTTCTTTCTCTGTGCGGGTCATGCTGTATGGATCGCAGGCAGAAAATACTTGGTTACTGTTATGTAAGACCCTAAAAGTAGATTCTGTTCATCTGGACGTAGCATTTTCAGTTTCAATTTATTTAACATCTAATCGAGTCATTTTAAAAACCCTTGACCGGTCGAGGCAGATGGCCGTTCCTCACTGAGCCTGGTTCTGCCGGAGTTTTCTCCCTGTTAAAAGGAAGTTTTTACTCCCCACCGTCGCCTAGTGCTTGCTCAGAGGGAATTGTCAAATTATTGGGGTTTTGTGCCATCTAATACACAACTTATCGTATTGGGCACTCTAAATGTATTTTTAATCAATAAAAAGATCCAAAAAAGATTATATTGTGAATTCTGCGTGTTTTCATTGTCACACAAATGTATACATTTTCAGCTTAGACTGAACACGTGTGCTTGTCATTCTTTTCAAGATCAAAGATTTTAGTAGCAACTATTGTATTAAAACATTGCACAGGCGTTTTACTCTGATTACACAAACCTTATGTAGGAGTAGGTCACAGATAAGAGGTATTAATTTGTAAATTTGACCTCTGACCTCTATTTGTACTCTAATTTTCAGACCATAAGGCGCACTCAAAATCCTTTAATTTTCTCAAAAACTGACAGTGCGCCTTATAATCCGGTGCGCCTTATGTATGAATTCTGGTTGTGCTTATTGACCTGGAACCGATTTTATGTGCTACACGGTGCTCAAAAATCTGTCAAAAATTGTGTTAATACGACTTTGGATCTCGTGATCATTGCGCTAGCCGTAGGTCAGCCGTACCTAGAGATGATCATTTCCATATTTGAAGATCACCTCTTCCCTAAAAAAAAGAAATCTACTGCCAAGGTTCTTCTCGTGGTGCGTTAGAGCCGAGGATGATGAAGACGCAGAAGCTAAAGCGGTTTCTGAAACACGTTTAGACGAATTTAAAAGTAATATATTTCCAATACTGGAGAAAAAAATCATCATCTGGCATTAGTGTCAGCACACTCATTGATGCTGTGCTCACACGGGCTGAAAAGAAATCGCACTACAAACCTTCTAAAAAAACTCCACAGGTATCTTTTAAAACACGTGTTGTCTGACGACACAATCAAAGATCTGCACATCCATGAAAAAAACCCTGAAAGATCTCGAAAGGGCCATTTACCAAGAGCTACGTCAGAAAACATTCTGTAAAGAAAAACATTTACTGATGTTACTGAACGACGAGGACCGAGTGTTGAGAAAACTGACGGTCGATATCATTAAAAATCACCTGATCGAGAATATGCAGAATCCAGCCCTGTGTGATGCTGAAAAAACAGGGTTTTTGTGGAAAGCAGTATCAAGAAGGTGGTGACCGAAAATGCCAGTCCACTTTCCTGTTTTGAAAAAGTTGATGCCATGATTTTTATAGATTTTCAAAATGTTTTTTAAAAAACTTCATTATTTGAAAAACAGTTGTTTGTTTTTTTTGAAGGGTCAGTGTGAGGCATGAAAATGTGGTTTGTTGCCTCAGGGACACGCTATTCCGTAGAGGATTATTAAACTAATTTTCAAAATGCTTTTTAAAAATTATTAGTTCAAGGATTAACATTTGGATTAGCAGCTGGATTAACAACTTCATTTTAAAAATCCTGCTTTCAAAATAACCAGTCATCACATTACTCTAGCAGTACAATGCATTTTGCTAACAATACTATATACGTTACTTTCTTCAACCAAACTTTAATGGCAAGAGTTTAAATACACACACGTGTGTGTATGTGTATATATATATATATATATATATATATACACACACACACACACATATATAATTTCTGCTTGTTTAAAGAGCTAATAAATGCTGTTATTGCACGTGCCTCAAAAGAGGCAAAGGTGTCGCCATCTGACATGATTCAGCAGCGCCTCTTCACAGCTCTGTGGGCACAGGTTGAACAGAAAATTCCAAAAGTTACACAAACAGGGTTAGTAAAACTTGAAAAGATGATTTTTAAAGACATCACAAAGCGGCTGGACATTAACTCTGATCTCGTGATCATTGCGCTAGCCGTAGGTCAGCCATACCTAGAAGTGATCATTTCCATATTTGAAGATCACCTCTTCCGTAAAAAAAGCCTACTGGCAAGGTTCTTCTCGTGGTGCGTTAGAGCCAAGGATGACGAGGACGAACAAACTAAAGCCATTTCTCAAACATGTTTAGAAGAATTTAAAAGTAATATATTTCCAATAGTGGAGAAAAAATCATCATCTGGTATTACTGTCAGCAATTATGATGATGATGAAGAAGAATGTGTGAGCGCACTCATTGATGCTGTGCTCACACGGGCTGCGAAGAATTCGCACTACAAACCTTCTAAAAAAACTCCACAGGTACCTGTTAAAACACGTGTTGTCTGACAACAGGATCAAAGATCTGCATATACATAAAAAAAACTGAAAGATCTGGACAGGGCCATTTACCAAGAGCTACATCAGAAAACATTCTGTAAAGAAAAACATTTACTGATGTTACTGAACGACGAGGACCCAGTGTTGAGAAAACTGACGGTCGATATCATTAAAAATCACCTGATCGACACTATGCAGAATCCAGCCCTGTGTGATGCTGAAGAGGCTGAAAATTACAGGTTATCTGTAGAAGCCTGTATCAAGAAGGTGGTGACACGTGTCAATAAAAATGCCAGTTCACCTTCCTCTACTGAAAAAGTTGATGCCATCACCCAACGGCTGTTCATAAAACTCTGGCCTAGACTTAAAAAGATCAAAGTTGATAATGTGATGTTCATCAGTGATATGGTTTACAGCTCTTTAATACAGAAATGGAAAGAGCCAGATGTCATACTGACATTCATGGAATTAGACCATGAATATGCAGATGATATAATTGTAAAGGTTTTCAAGGAGCATGCCATCACTGTATTGGAAAGTGAACATTTCATCACAAGCTTCTTTCTCTGTGCGGGTCATGCTGTATGGATCGCAGGCAGAAAATGCTTGGTTACTGTTATGTAAGTCCCTAAAAGTAGATTCTGTTCATCTGGACGTAGCATTTTCAGTTTCAATTTATTTAACATCTAATCGAGTCATTTTAAAAACCCTTGACCGGTCGAGGCAGATGGCCGTTCCTCACTGAGCCTGGTTCTGCCGGAGTTTTCTCCCTGTTAAAAGGAAGTTTTTACTCCCCACCGTCGCCTAGTGCTTGCTCAGAGGGAATTGTCAAATTATTGGGGTTTTGTGCCATCTAATACACAACTTATCGTATTGGGCACTCTAAATGTATTTTTAATCAATAAAAAGATCCAAAAAAGATTATATTGTGAATTCTGCGTGTTTTCATTGTCACACAAATGTATACATTTTCAGCTTAGACTGAACACGTGTGCTTGTCATTCTTTTCAAGATCAAAGATTTTAGTAGCAACTATTGTATTAAAACATTGCACAGGCGTTTTACTCTGATTACACAAACCTTATGTAGGAGTAGGTCACAGATAAGAGGTATTAATTTGTAAATTTGACCTCTGACCTCTATTTGTACTCTAATTTTCAGACCATAAGGCGCACTCAAAATCCTTTAATTTTCTCAAAAACTGACAGTGCGCCTTATAATCCGGTGCGCCTTATGTATGAATTCTGGTTGTGCTTATTGACCTGGAACCGATTTTATGTGCTACACGGTGCTCAAAAATCTGTCAAAAATTGTGTTAATACGACTTTGGATCTCGTGATCATTGCGCTAGCCGTAGGTCAGCCGTACCTAGAGATGATCATTTCCATATTTGAAGATCACCTCTTCCCTAAAAAAAAGAAATCTACTGCCAAGGTTCTTCTCGTGGTGCGTTAGAGCCGAGGATGATGAAGACGCAGAAGCTAAAGCGGTTTCTGAAACACGTTTAGACGAATTTAAAAGTAATATATTTCCAATACTGGAGAAAAAAATCATCATCTGGCATTAGTGTCAGCACACTCATTGATGCTGTGCTCACACGGGCTGCAAAGAAATCGCACTACAAACCTTCTAAAAAAACTCCACAGGTATCTTTTAAAACACGTGTTGTCTGACGACACAATCAAAGATCTGCACATCCATGAAAAAAACCCTGAAAGATCTCGAAAGGGCCATTTACAAAGAGCTACGTCAGAAAACATTCTGTAAAGAAAAACATTTACTGATGTTACTGAACGACGAGGACCGAGTGTTGAGAAAACTGACGGTCGATATCATTAAAAATCACCTGATCGAGAATATGCAGAATCCAGCCCTGTGTGATGCTGAAGAGGCTGAAAATTACAGGTTATCTGTGGAAAGCAGTATCAAGAAGGTGGTGACCGAAAATGCCAGTTCACTTTCCTGTTTTGAAAAAGTTGATGCCATGATTTTTATAGATTTTCAAAATGTTTTTTAAAAAACTTCATTATTTGAAAAACAGTTGTTTGTTTTTTTTGAAGGGTCAGTGTGAGGCATGAAAATGTGGTTTGTTGCCTCAGGGACACGCTATTTCGTAGAGGATTATTAAACTGATTCTCAAAATGCTTTTAAAAAATTATTAGCTCAAGGATTGCCATTTGGATTAGCAGCTGGATTAACAACTTCATTTTAAAAATCCTGCTTTCAAAATAACCAGTCATCACATTACTCTAGCAGTACAATGCATTTTGCTAACAATACTATATACGTTACTTTCTTAAACCAAACTTCAAGAATGCCAAGAGTATATATATATATATATGTATATATATATATGTATATATATATATATATATATATATATATATACACACACATATAATTTCTGCTTGTTTAAAGAGCTAATAAATGCTGTTATTGCACGTGCCTCAAAAGAGGCAAAGGTGTTGCCATCTGACATGATTCAGCAGCGCCTCTTCACAGCTCTGTGGGCACAGGTTGAACAGAAAATTCTAAAAGTTACACAAACAGGGTTAATAAAACTTGAAAAGGTGATTTTTAAAGACATCACAAAGCGGCTGGACATCAACTCTGATCTTGTGATCATTGCGCTAGCCGTAGGTCAGCCATACGTAGAAGTGATCATTTCCATATTTGAAGATCACCTCTTCCGTAAAAAAAGCCTACTGCCAAGGTTCTTTTCATGGTGCGTTAGAGCCGAGGATGATGAAGACGCAGAAGCTAAAGCAATTTCTGAAACACGTTTAGAAGAATCTAAAAGTAATATATTTCCAATACTGGAGAAAAAATCATCATCTGGCATTAGTGTCAGCACACTCATTCAGTGTGAAAAATCAAACTTGCTTACAGTCATTTCTTTCACAATTCAACAATAAAAGCTGAGTTGCCCCATAAACTCAAATACATTAAGGGTTTCAACTAATCCTTTAACGTTTTGGAGCAAAAGTTGGTCTCAGATGAACTTTATTGCTGGCAAAATGAATGAATTCAAGTTTTACATGAGTTGAAGCTGTTGGCGCCTTTCTGTGCCTGAGCACGCATGCGCATGTCATATTTTTGGATACTACGGGGTCTACGATGCACTTTTGCAAGGACTGAAAGCCACCTGGCCGTCTGCCTTAATGCGAACACGAGGCTTTTTACGCCAGGAGCTGGATGCAGCTAAGGTGTTCATCTCAACTTTCTGAAGGCAAGTACTGTTTCTTTTAATGTGCATTTATATGTGTTTACTACCTCATTTAAGATCCCCCCTAGACTGTTTTACTCAATCGTGCTGCTTGAATGCCCTCGTGAGCAACTTTAATGTTTTCCATCATGAAATAGTGCTTTAAAGTTTTCGTATAAAAATCGCCATGTCACAAAATAATGTAAATCCGACAAGCATCCCTTCCAAACAGGCGCGCTCATGTCTGACAAGCCTCCGCGACACCCCCTACGTGTATTTCATGTAGGGGGTGTTCGCCATACCACCGAACGAAAGAAACCCGACAAAATAAGCTAGCTCGCTCATGGCTGACGACCAACAGCGGCAACCCCCCCCCCCCCCCCCCCTTTTATTTTTTATTCTTAAATAAATAAATAATTTCGGGGGCGCCCGCTGCCATGTTGTTTAATTTGTTCAAATCATATTTAGCCAAAAAAAATGTGGTTTAGTTTCTGTGTGAACGGGGTGGTGGAGTCCTCCACCGAGAACACTCACGTTAACTTTATCGAGTGGGAAAAAAAGTTAGCTTGTTTATATTATGTTAACATAGCTGTGTCGCTAGCGGTCACGTAGCACATCATTATATACCAGCTAGCCCAACTTCAGTAACCCTACAAACGTCACTGCTTTTTAGTTTCCTGTCTTCATTTATGCTGGAAGTGATAACAGAGCTGTAGGGTTTAATTTGTTTCCAAAACCCCGCAGTCAGGACATGCTATATTGTATTTAGATAGAAGTTAGCAGGGAGTTAGCTCGCTAGCTTCTAACTCTGTTAAATGTCATAAATTCCGTTTTCATGGGTGCCTGGATGCTAAACTCAATTGTTACACCTGGTAGAACAGAACGCTGATCATTTTATTAAAGATGAAAGACTTTAGACAGTTTTTCAACTCTCAGTAATGCCATAGTGATCGTTTGATATGTGAACCTGCAGCGGAGTTTAGGTCCAGACACGGCTAGTGACGTCAGACTGAACAACCGGATTGGTGTTAGAATTTACCATGTCAGCCAATCAAAAAAATGATATGGCAACATGCGGCACTTGGTTGTTTAGGGAGAAGGTGCAGTTTTAGGAGTGACACCCGCGATGGAAAGCGGTGAGCAAAAGAAAGAGAGCGCAAGTTTTCATATGTGAGACATTAGTGATGTTTAGCGTTTTTGGAGGCTAGAGTTGGTGTGTAGTGTAGTTATTGTTTTGTATTGTGTCAGTTATACTGCTGAATGTCACATTTGCTCCAAAAAAGCCATCAAAAGCAGATTCTAGTGTAAACGCTGTTCCCACAGGGAAAACAGGACTGATACACCACCTGTTGTCAGACCTGCAGGGTTTAGGCCTGTGCTGTTCTCTTCTGTCTTATACTGAACACAAACTTTTTTTTCTTTTTTTTTGGACCGGCACAAATAATTTGTGTGCCTTCTTGTTTGCTGCAGAACACCTGATTGTTCTGTAAATAGATTTAGATGGTTATATAAAAAATGCCTGAGGCCTTGGCTGCATTTTTAGGTAAATAGTACCATATAACTTTGTTTGCAAAACTTGTGCATGAACCTGAAGTTCCCAAATTGATATAAAAAATTTTTTTTAGCAACACTAAATGCGTTTTTAAAACAAAATGTTAGGTTTCAAGTTTAGGAGAAAAGTTGCTTCAACTAAGTTATCCATCAGAACCTAAAAATCTAAATGCAGTGGGTTGCCTTGAGTTTAAGTTTTCGCAACAATTTTTTATTTTTGTATTTATTAATTTTACAGTGTTGATGCTGTGCTCACACGGGCTACAAAGAAATCGCACTACAAACCTTCTAAAAAAAGCTCCACAGGTATCTTTGAAGAAACACCTGTTGTCTGACGACACAATCAAAGATCTGCACATCAATGAAAAAAAATCTCGAAAGGGCCACCTAAACATAATATATAATGTTCTGACTGAGAGACGTTTTGAAAAAATTTAAACGTACAGCTCTGCTATCACTTCCAACATAAATGAAGACAGAAAACTAAACAGCAGTGACTTTTTTTTTTCTTTTTTTTTTTTTTAGGGTTACTGAGGTTGGACTAGCTGGTACATAATGATGTACTACGAGATCACTAGCGATACAGCTATGTTAGCATAACATAAACACAGTGAAGCTGGAGGATGAAAGCTAACCTTTTTCCATTCGATAAAATTTATGTGAGGGTTCCCAAAGGTTAGGGACGAATTCAATCGCATGGCAGGATGCTGTTGCAGATTAAACGGCGCCTCTTCACAGCTATGTGGGCACACAATAGAAGTACTACAAGGACATAGGGAAAAGGGACAAAGAGGGGAGGGATATAAAATATTCCAAATGTTTCTTGAATTGTTAGCACAGTGTATATGTGTATGTATCTATCCATCGATTCACTTACGCCAGGGGTGGGCAAATCCAGGCCCAGAGGGCCGGTGTCCTGCAGGTTTTAGATCTCACCTTGGGTCAACACACCTGAATCGCATGATTAGTTCGTTACCAGGCCTCTGGAGAACTTCAGGACATTTTCAGGAGCTAATTTAGCCATTTATATCAGCTGTGTTGGTTCAAGGACACATCTAAAACCTGCAGGGACACCGGCCCTCGAGGCCTGGAGTTGCCCACCCCTAACTTCCGCTTTTCCTTTTCAGGGTCGCAGGGGGCGCTGGAGCCTATGGCAGCTATCTCAGGGCGAGAGGCAGGGTACGCCCTGGACAGGTCGCTAGTCTGTCACAGGGCTAAACATTCGTACTCACATTCACTCATACCTATGGGCAATTTAGATTTTTCCAAAAACAATGGGCAATTTAGATTTTTCACGTGCCTCCAAAGACGCAAAGGTGTCGCCATCGGAAATGATTCAGCAGCGCCTCTTCACAGCTCTGTGGGCACAAGTTGAGCAAAAACCTCTCAAAATCACACACAGGGGGATTAAAAAACTTGAAAAGGTGATTTTTTTTTTTTTTTTTTTTTTAAAGACATCAAAGTGGCTGGACATTAGCCCTGATCTCGTGATCATTGCGCTAGCCGTAGGTCAGCCGTACCTAGAGGTGATCATTTCCATATTTGAAGATCACCTCGTCCGTAAAAACCTGCCTGCAAGGTTCTTCTCGTGGTGCGTTAGAGCCGAGGATGACGAGGACGAACAAACTAAAGCCATTTCTCAAACACGTTTAGAAGAATTTAAAAGTAATATATTTCCAATAGTGGAGAAAAAATCATCATCTGGCATTACTGTCAGCAATTATGATGAAGAAGAACATGTGAGCGCACTCATTGATGCTGTGCTCACACGAGTTGAAAATAATTCGCACTACAGACCTTCTAAAAACAACTCCACAGGTACCTGTTAAAACACATGTTGTAATTATAATAAAGGTCAATCAAATGGACCAATATGGCAAGGCCATGATGATCCACTTGGTAAAATAAATCCGCTTGGCATCTTTCTTGGCCTTAAGACAACAATTCTTATGGCTAAAGATCCAAACGGGACACACAAAAAAACACATGTTGTCTGACAACAGGATCAAAGATCTGCATATACATGTATATAAACTGAAAGATCTCGACCGGGCCATTTACCAAGAGCTACGTCAGAAAACATTCTGTAAAGAAAAACATTTACTGATGTTACTGAACGACGAGGACCCAGTGTTGAGAAAACTGACGGTAGATATCATTAAAAATCACCTGATCGACACTATGCAGAATCCAGCCCTGTGTGATGCTGAAGAGGCTGAAAATTACAGGTTATCTGTGGAAGCCTGTATCAAGAAGGTGGTGACACGTGTCAATAAAAATGCCAGTTCACCTTCCTCTACTGAAAAAGTTGATGCCATCACCCAACGGCTGTTCATAAAACTCTGGCCTAGACTTAAAAAAATCAAAGTTGATAATGTGATATTCATCAGTGATTGTCAGGGTCCCTGAGCAGTTATGAATTATATTATTACTATTGTTATTGTATGTATATTTGGTGTTGCTGTCCTTCTCCCTGTTTGCGTGTGTGTGTGTGTGTGTGTGTGTGTGTGTGTGTGTGTGTGTGTGTGTGTGTATGTGTTTCAGTGGGCGCCTTCAGGCCTGGTGGGTGTGGCCCTGCTGACGGTCTGGCCACACCCGAAGCCACACACCTGCTGCTGGTCAGGCCTCGTCGGGGGTGCTACTTAGGAGAGTCTTGGAGCTCCCACCGACGTGGGATCATTGCGTGAGTCTCCACGTTAGTCATCCATTTGAACTGAGTTAGTGTATGTATGCCCGCGGTTATGTGTCCTGACGGCTGCGTCTATTGTGTCCCCAGGAGAAGTGTGGAGCGCCAGACAGCAGCCAGCACGAGGAGTGCTGAGACACGGGAGCGGAGAGCACTGAGACACGGACTGGTCACGGAGAGACACGACATGGGAGTCAGGGGAAACCACGGGGATTTATTGTTGTTATTTCCACACACTGTAAATAAACGTACTGCTTGTACATAGAGCACCGCGCCTGGGTCCTCCTTCCCCACACCCCCCAAACTGTGACAGTGATATGGTTTACAGCTCTTTAATACAGAAATGGAACAGAAATTATTCACTGTCTACTTTAGCAGAAGGTTTTTAGCTGAAGATAGTTTAACCAGCTGTTTTGCCAACACCTTCATTTTTATCATTTAGCATCATTTTAGAATATAATACATTACTGTAGATCAGGGGTCCCCAATCCCAGTCCGCGAGGGCCGGTGTCCCTGCAGGTTTCAGATCTCACCCTGGGTCAACACACCTGAATCACATGATTAGTTTGTTACCAGGCCTCTGGAGAACTTCAAGACGTGTTGAGAAGGTAATTTATCCATTTAAATCAGCTGTGGTGGATCAAGGACACATCTAAAACCTGCAGGAAACCAGCCCTCGCGGACTGGGATTGGGGACCCCTGCTGTAGCTCAAACAGCATATGAAGCATTTAAATTCAGACCAACCTTATAACCGTATAACACCGATGGGGAACAATGTGTTCTGCAGAATACTCTTGATACTTTAAGAGCAATTTGCCAATAATACAGATTCATGTGTAGTAAGGTGGTTTCATTGCTACTTTTATTAAAGGAGTGCTTCTAAAAATTGAGGTTGGCTGGTCGCCTCTGTTTCTGTAAAAGTCACAGCATGCCACCTTGGGTAAGAATATGTATTCTTAACATAAACATATACAAGCATGAATCTAAATGAAGCTTATGCGCAAGTTCAATAAGGAAGAGCTGTAATCAGTCATCCGCCTGCTTTCCTGGGTGTTCGAGATGCTTGTTTTCATCGCTTCCACTTTCCCACGCTTGCAAACTCAATCATTATCTACTCCAGTCTTTTTCTTGCCCACCGTCTGTGAGCCAATCAGCCGCTATTCTGTCTACTGTAAATCTCACTGCTTTTCTATCATTCCCCCCTTCATCTTCATTACCACCATCTAGACTCTGGGGTTCCTAATTCCTATCATTGTTGGTCTCCAGCCTGCTATGATGGGTCAACTGAGTTTAATCATCAAACAGCATAATAATAGTCAAATTGTTTATCTCAATACATCATGTTCATTACTTCCAAATGGAACCCTGTGAAAAGCTGTTTTCTTATCTGCTGTTTCTGAGTTCAGATACTAAGTTTAACTCTCGTGGATACCTTGTGATAAATGTTTTCACCGAGCAGGCTTAGTTTGTTTCTGAATTTGCTGTCACAGTTTAGTTGTTTTCATTTCCACTGACACATCGGCTCCTAAGATCATAATACTACTACCAAAGTACTACAAGGATCCGGAAAAAAGGACAGAGGGGGGATATAAAATATACCAAATGTTTCTTGAATTGTTAGCACAAGTGTATATGTGTATGTATCTAGTCGAGTTTATATGCAGTAGTGCTCACTTGTTTTCTTTCATTTTATTACTTAACTGTATTTCATGTAAGTCATTGATATTAAATATTGATTTTACAGAGGGGTGGTAAGAGTTTGGTTTGAGATTTTCCTGTTAATATTTGGATATTTTTCTTGCATTAACAATTTTTTTGATGAGAAAAGCAGAATAAAATGTGCAAATTAGCTTCATTTATAGTTTGGTATACTCCTTTCCTCTAATACAAAGATTTAATTTCTAACTCTGAGTGTAAGTGCATAATTTAATAACAAGTGTTTCTGCTCACATGCGTCTCACCCTGTTTTAAATGCAGGAGGTCCAGAAGCTTCACTGTGGCCTGCTGGTGAAAGCGAATGCCGTCCCAGCAGGAGGCCAGCTACAATGCATGATAATTAGCCTTCTGTTGTGATCTGGTTTCTGTCTTGGACTCCCTGGACTGTGACCTCTGACCTCAGACTACAATCGCTCTCAGCTGGAGGCCAAACAGCCTGTCAGTCTGCCTCCTTCCAGTACTGCCCGTCCCCCCGACGGGAGCAGCAGCTGAAGAGCACACCGAAGAGCACTGCAGGGGAGACGGACTGAAACAAATGATGGAATGATTAACAGAAACAAGAAGAAAGAAAACTGATTCTGATATAAAGTAAGACGTGATGCGAGTGCCTGCTGACAGAGCTGTGGTGCTGCAGTAACTGATGGGTGACACAGCTGCTGCTTAAATTACAGAAAGTCAGTGAGAAATATAACTGAGGGTCCTTTTTATGGAAATAGTGGTGAAATTTCATAGTTAGCACAGAGGCTCAGACTCCTCTGTTCACAATACCCACAGCACTGTAGCAGAGGAGCATCACAACTGTGACTGGGGTTTTCTCTCAAAGCTGCAAACATGTTTGAGAAAAAAAACTATGTTCATATTGCCATTGTTTCCTTTAAATTTTAATATTTTACTGTCTAAAAAATAATTTTTAATATTATTCAGTGTTTACTTTAGTCAAAGCCAGTCTAGATGTTGTTTCCGGTCTTTATCTTAACTAAGCAAAGCCAACAGGCTGTTGTCCACCTAAAGGCAAATCTCACTGTGCTAACCCACCGACCAACATCTGGGAAGCAGATGATAAACAAAAGAAAAAAACCATCTGAATTGCTGTAAATTACACAGTTCAGGGAAACACAAAATTACAAAGCCTGTAAACTAAAGACATTTTTTTATTCCAGTTCCTTCCACAGTGGGACTTTCCCTGAGTGCCAGTTTCCAAAATGATCAGCCCAGCCTTAAATGCATGTTTATGTTTGTATGTAAACAATCTTCAGGGAAACATTTAATTATAAAGTCATTCAGGTTTCACCTTCATCCCGTCCAGTTCTGCTGGGAACTCAGCAAACCAGGAGGGTTTTCTGGAAAATCAAAGCTGCAGTTCTGACTTCAGACAGCAGGGGGAGCCAAAGTTTTACTAAAGAAACCAGGAGTGAAACACTGGGAGAGGCAGTTTTTAATGGTTGGAAAGTGGTAGCTACACAAACAGGTGAGAGAAAACAGCTCTTTAGGCTATATGTTTCTTTTAGTGACTGTATACTTAAACATAATGATGCTTTATTTGAGTCAAAATGTGAGTCATGGTGGAAAACCTTTGGGTTAAAGCCCAGAAAAGTGGAAACTAAACATTTCACGTCACTTTAATATACCTGGTTTTTAGATCTACTTCATATTTATATTTTGTCTTACAATCAATTAAAAAAAAAGCAATAAAACTACATTTTTTTCTTACTGGATGCTTTTTCATACACCGTTCCTCTTTATCAAATTGGAAACTGTCAAACTAGGGTTGATCATCTTTTAGTAATTTAAGTCTCTTTTTTCAAAAGTCAGGAAGTACTAGTCTTTGACTCTTTAGTGTCAGGTCTGAGTTTTTTAGCCTCAATTACGGTAAATCCAATATTTATGGTTTTATAGGTAAAAAGTTTTTTTAAGGGACTCGAATAATATCATTTTCTAACTTTGCACTGGACAAAGAAATGTTCAGCCTTAGCTTTGGCATTGTATTCAAAAACTGCGCTGTTATCAACATCTTTCTGTTTGAATCTCAAGAACTAAAGCCTGAAAGTGATCTGAAAGTAAGAAAGTGAATTCTGACCTTTTACTTGAACCCACACTGCTGCTGCAGAGCAAAGTGCACCCAAAATTTGTGAGGTGGCACAAACGTTACTGATTCAAATCATGAGAAGGCACAGCAGAAAGATAAGCCCACACCGGGCTATGAGAGAGATTTGCCAGTCGGGTGAGTAATTAGAACTTCCATGTCGGCAGGAGTGAAAACATGAGGTGGGCGGATCACCGAGGTGTCATTTGGGACACGATTAGCATCATAATTATTAAAACTCTCAGGGCAGTCATGACTAATGCTGGCCATGTGCACTGCTGCTGCACTCATACTGAAATTTAATGGAAAAAAACATAAATGAAAAGCAATAAACAGGATGTTTGACTCATTCCTGTCATTTCACCAGAATCCTAATTTAACATCTTGTCTTTGTTTTAAAGACCTTTCTGCACCTGAACTCACAAAAACACTGGTTTTAATCAGTGTTGCAGGCCTACAGCGAACAGAAGCGGGAATGTTTATCCATGGATGGCTTTCTTTCATAAAATGTGCAGAGACTTAGACGAGTACAAAGCACTTAACTTGCTGTTGACATCGGTTGAGTCACGAAGCGTTCAGAGGCTGCAGGTTGCTGAAAACAAAACGATCTGACTCAGTAATAGTTTGGCACACGTCAGCAAGTGAGTAAAAGCTGGCAAGCGGCTTCAAATTCTCCTCTTTTAACAGCCAATCAGGATGTCGCTAATGATTATATTTGTTATCTGTTCATTAATTATCTAGAAAATGTTAAAAGACCTGACTGTGAAGACGAATCAGACATTTTCTGTTATTCCAGCCGCTACATGTTCAAGTTTAACATCTGTTCAGAACAGCAGAGAAACATTTGCAGACCAGCTTTGAGCCCAGCAGAAACCTCCAGGGATGAAAAACAAAGCCCACGTGAAGCGCCTGACTGCAGTTCCTTTAATGGCCACCTGAGGCTCGTTACAAAAGTGAGTCAATCCAGGTAAACAGCAGAAGTAAACATGCTTACAGCTGACACAAGGGGAGGACTTGTTCTCTTTGAATAGTTTCTACCTCTGTAACATTTGCGCAGTTAGATTTTTTTAACTAGACCATTAGCAGCGAAATAACTAAGTGAAGCCTCTACTAAATTGGGATGCTGAAGCCTTTCGGACCATTTTAAATGGATTATTAGGGCCGGTGTCCTGCAGGTTTTAGACGTGTTCTTGATCCAACAGAGCTGATTTAAAAGGCTAAATTACTTCCTCAGCATGTCTTAAAATTCCTGGTAATGAACTAATCATTTGATTCAGGTGTGTTGACCCAGGGTGAGATCTAAAATCTGCAGGACTCCAGCCCTTGAGGCCTGGAGTTCCCCACCCCGGGCCTAAATGATTCCGATAACGCTTGGGAGAAAGTGCTGAGTATGACCCAAAGAACACCACCCCCACAGTCAAGCACAGAGGTGGAAGCATTACGGTTTGGCTTTATGTTTTTGTTAAGAGCACAAAACGACTTCACTGCATTTAGGGGCCATGTACTGTAAAATCTTCAACGAGAACCTCCTTCCCTCAGTACTGAAGATGGGCTGTGTTTGGATCTTCCAGCATGACTGTGACCCAAAGCATACCACCAAGGCAACAAAGGAGTGGCTGAAGAAGCACATTAAGGTCATGGAGTGTCCTAGCCAGTCTCCAGATCTCAATAGCATAGATGATCTTTATAAGGAACTGAATCATAGACATGTGCCCCTGAGAGGTGTTATAAGTTCTGTATCTGCACAATGTAAACTTTATCATCAGATAGTGAGCACGAGGCTTACCATCTAATGATGAAATTGTGGATGACTAGGTGCTAGCCATCTTCGTAGCGACTGTACGCTACAAAGCACAACACCAGACGAATTTATGTGCCACTGCAGCATGTCGGTTTTCTCAACCCTCCCTGAGCCTGGCTGTGCTGAAGGTTCCTTCCTGTTAAAAGGGCGTTCTTCCTTCCCACTGTTGCAAAGTGCTTGCGCAGTTTTTTGTTTTTTTTTAACAATATAGTATAAAATGCCTTAGAATCACTGCTTTATCCCAACCTTAAAAAAAGGGGGCAGCAATCATAAAATTTACACTCTACTACAGTAGCTTTGCATGATTCACAGTTTAAAATGATGCTTATTTGGACAACAGTGCAGCACCTCTGACAAAAGGAAGCACCGTCGGGCCACCTACTTCCTAAGCCTACTCCATGGATTGCCTGCCCCTTACCAAAATAGGGTTTTGGATATACTTTACATGAGCATCTACCACTCTAAATGTGTATTTTTACTGAAAATATTAGATAATGGTACAACAAACCAGGTATCTGGGTATATTTTACTCATCTACAGTCAAAATATCTACAAAAAATGTCAGTAAATTTAAAATTTTCCTGAATTCTAACTCCAGCTAACATCAAAGTCCGTAAACAAACTCCCCATTGTGTTTTCAAGTGGCAGAAACATGAAATAAAGACAGAAACTGACCTTTTTTTAATGAACCCTGATTATTATTTAATTACAAATGAAGATGAACAGATAGCAGTGAAACAGAAGTACATGTGGATCCTCCATGACATAAAAAAAAAAAAACAAGTCTCCGTCTGTCCTCTGGAGTGAGCGCTCACCGCTGAGGTGGACATGAGAGGAGAGACAGAGACCCGAGTGAAAACACAGGGGGAAACGTTGCAAATAATAAAATGGTTAAACAGTACAATGCTCTTTTTCTTACAGAGTCCTCCAAAAAAAAAAAAAAAAAAGGGAAAATATATATACATATCATCATAAAATGAAAATGACTGTGTCTGACCCCCTCGCTGTAGAGCACGTGGGGGGTTAATGTGACCCCCGCTCCTGTCCACGGTAACACGGTTATAAAATCAGCGTAATTAAAAGAAAAATAATAAAAAATAAAGACTGCACTGAAGCCGACTAGTTACGGAAAGAGCGCAAACTCACAGAAAACCAGGAATTAATGGAGAAGAGGCCGGGTCGTGGCGAGAGGATACAATGCAATTTAAAAAAAATTATTAATGTTAATAAGATAATAATTACAAGAGTAACAGTAATACGTCTGAAATAATACAGAAGAAAAATGGTAAGAACAGCACTGATGAGGCTGAGGAGTGAAAATGTGAAGCTGGTGGGAAACTGTTATTCTGTTGTCAGGTAAGGCAGCACAGGTGTAACAGTTCGGGTGTTTTTATTTTCCTCTACCAGACTCGTGTTAACTGCTACATCTGTCCTTGAAGTTCCCTCAGAGTTTACGGTGTAGGTTTTTCCCCATCACTGTGACCTCTCTCTCTGACCAATCAAATTTAAGGAGGAGTGGGATTTAAGAGAGCAACACTGCTCGAGAGAAGAGCCCTGAAAATGAGGCCACAGGTGTTTCTGGTGCCAAAGGTGGTGTCATTTCCAAATGACACCAGGATGAGGCTGCTTTAAACAAATCAGGGGTGTCCTGGTGCACTGTGACACCTGTGAGAGCAAATCAAGCTCCAGGCAATCCCACTAGGCTGTACGCAATGAATGGAGAAAGCCGGAGGTGCTCTGTCTTTAGGTAAATGTATGCATGTGAGCAGATATGCAGACTCTACGCTGTCAGGGTCCTTCATCAGAGCTGGTGGGATTTTTGCTCATCAACTTCAAAAGTGTGTCCAAAACACCCCTGTGGACACGTACCACGTGCCTGATGGAGACAGCTGATGATTGGTTTAGGACATGGATTTGAGACTGGAGCTGGTTGGACAAACAGGACTAAAACCTGCACCAAGACTCTCTGCAGACTGGGCTAAAAAGCTGTGTGTGTGTGTGTGTGTGTGTGTGTGTGTGTGTGTGTGTGTAAACGGCTTAACCATAGAAACCACACACACACAGACAAGAATGAGCGAGTCAGATTATGGGAAGTCCCTCTCTCTCTCTCCACTCTGCCCTGAGGTTTACTGATGCAGTTTCCTCGCTGCGTGTGATTGGCTGCAGTTTCTATGGCAGTGCCAAAAGACTGCGGAGGCGTCTGATGTCAGGTGTGATGTCATGTTTCCCTTTATTGTAGCCACAGTAAAGCCTCGCTAACCATCGTACTGTGTGTGTGTGTGTAGGCTTCAGATCAGCACAGACACACAAAGCTTCGAATCCTCAGTCAAAGTCCAGTCCTATCACAGCTGTGGCCCTGCTGACCTCATGTGGCGACATGAAGCTGAATACCTGTGCCGTCCAATCAGAAAGCGCCCTGAACACACGAGTCCATTCCCCGCTCCCTGTTTTGCGACCTTCACCTCTTTTAAGCTGATTTTTAAGTTTGAGGCGGGTGGAGAGCGAGCAAACGGGAGGACAACCCCTCCTAAATTTGCCTTTCTTGCGACAGACTCCGTGTTGTGGTGGTTAAACTCCACCCAGCTGCCACTCCACGGGCATTAAAACAAACACACCAGATAACAGAGTCATAATGAGTTAACCCGGGTCAGGTTAAATCAGCAGGTCTCAAACTGTGGAACATGAAGTGGAACTAAAACGAACAAATTTGATGCCTGAAAGTTTGATAAGGGAAAAAACAACAACAAAAAAACGTGTGAGGTGTGAACTTTTAAGTTCGAGAACCACCGGGTTAAAAGTTCACTCCTTTCTCCAAGTCACACCCTCCGTCCCCTGAATACACAATAACTGCTTCCCCCCCGTTTTTTTGAACAATATAAATATAAAACTCTGATACCAGTGGCCTTTTGTCGCTGCAGCTCAACGGTCAAAGAGAAGGCAAGGGTGAGAAGGCAAAGGCTGAATTATACTGGTAATAATATGCCCATTAGAGTATATACACACACATCTTTACCATTAAAAATAGTAGGATTCTCCTGATTTGTATCAAATGACCATATTGAAATATAATATTTGAATTCAATATATATTTGAATAAAATATATATGTGTAGATTTACTTATTCTGTATCTTTTACAAAAGCAGAAGGCATGGTGGTACTCTGTGTGTGAGATAAAACATTAAGCCGGGGGTAGGTCAATAAAACTCGAGAAAAAAAAAAAAAGGCACAATCTACCTGTTGTTCTTTAAAACGGGCACATTTCTGTTTAAAACTCTGAATAAAACGACATAAAAATGAGCTGTTATAGCAACATCTCAGTGAAGGTTTGCCTGAGTTAACCTTGATGCTCGACATTCATTTCATGGTTCCCGTTCTTGTTCGCCCACCCACCCCGCCGTTAGACGAATCGCTGCTTCTCAAATACAAAAACAAAACATCACATGAACAGATTATATCCAAAACACAGAAAGCCCTCAGATCACTGCAAAAATGCCCTAAAATACTGTCCACGTCCTCAAGAGGCACAAACGTCCTTTGACAGAAGTCCTAAAAACAAATCAGGGGAATGCAGACGAGAGTTTTTAAATCAGACGCCATCAAACCTCCAAAAACCCCTCGGTGATTGTGCGAAGTCACGCAGGGACATAAAAAGCAGAGAAACCCTCTGTATCCTCGAGGTTAGTGCACCAGCTTTGGGTCCACAAACACACTTGTTTCTGTGGGAGTGTGTGTAATTACAGCCTTGCTAGTGGATGCTTCCTCATTTCCGCAACAACCGAAGAGAAAATTGGAGAGAAATATCCGCCGCTCTCTTCCCAGACCCGGATGCTTTTTGCTGTACAACGTCGAATTCATTTGCAAACAATCTTGTGCGACGGGTCAGGAAAACAGTCCTCTCCTTTTCAGCTTCGTTTATCTCTTGTCTGTACAGCGAACAAGCCGAGGACGAGGAGGCCCCTCAGTCCCGTGGTGTCCCCGCTGATTGCTGAGCTCTTTCTAATCACCTCAAGTCCGTAAGATCCTTCGGAGCGAGGTCGGCTCTTTTTTAGCTCGCAGCTCTCCGTCCTGTAAGGAACTGCAAGGTGACGGGTGCAGACAGAGAGGCACTTCTATAATCTCCATCAGGGCGGTTAAAAGTCTCTTTTTTCTTCCTTTTTTAAAATCAGGAACTGTCTGTTATGGTGAGTACAAAGGAGAGAGGGGAATTCTACTTTCTTACAACCTGGATCTTTGCACCCTTGTATTTTGTCTCAGAGTTCCAGAAGAAGGACCCATTAATCCCATCAAAGACGTAATCTGGGCACAGATGCAATGTGGGGGGAACCATGGCAGACCTTACTGGCACTGTGAGGGTGTGGAGGGATGGATGAGGCAGTGTGCAAATGGATATTAAAGAGCAGACGCCCTCTCTGCAGAACTCTAATGTTAAAAGAAATAGAAGTGGGCAAAAATCCATGTACAATCTAAGTTTGGTTATCTCTTAGTGTTCGAGTCACAGGAGAGACGGCGTCCACCGCATCTGGTGAGATGCGAGGCGTCTCGCCTTACTGTACATTAGAGGCAACCCAAGCTTTTACATACATCATAATGCCGAGCAGCTACCTGCTGACAGTACTGACCGCCAAAAGACGTGACGATGCGAAAACGGAAACAAAGCCGCCAAATTTTTCTCTCTATTTGAACATGTTGGTGTTTCATATGAAGGAAAATATTTTGTTCTGCAATTTAAGAAGTGTACGAGGAAAAAGAGACCAACGACTCCTCGAATTATTGCACAAAAACACACATTCCTGCATATGATACACACGCATGTTCACATAGAAGCTGAAGAGCTAAATCAAAGCGCATTAAACCTTTAAGCGTTTGTCTCCATTTTAGCATCAAACGAACTCTTGCGTCAAATCAAATCCTGCTACGTTTACTACTGCTGGCGAGGACCGACGAGACTATCCGAGGTCTTGTCTCCAAGTCAGATCCTGTGCACGCGTGGAGCTCAGCAGCCGGAGTTCTCCAGAGACAGCTGCGCTGTGGCCCTCTGCAGCTCCGAGCTCGCTCTGCGCTGGGTGGGAGGCGGCGGCAGCATTAGCCCCAAAATAACCCCCTCTCCTCGTCCTCCTCCGTTCTCCACCTCGCTTCCTCTTCTCTCCGCCTCCTCCTCGCCTTCAGCCCGCACTTTCTTGTCCTCTGCCTCGTCCCTCTCTCCGTCCGCCTCCATCTTCTGGTCTTTGCTCCAGCGGCGCTTGAAGCGAAGTTTCAGCGGGATGCAGCGCGTGCCTCCGGGGCTGATGGGAGCTGCTTGGCTCCCCGGCTCGCTCTTCAGACTGATCAGAGGGAAGGCCAGGCCACCACCCCCACCGATAGGAGGCGTGGCGGGGGTCTTGAAGACCTCATCGTCGGGGTCATCGTCGGGGTTATTGTTCTGAGGAAGAGGAGCAGAGGGGCTGCTGCTGTTTCCGTTAGCCTGGTGATGGTTGTTTAGCTGATGGTGATTGTTGTGGCCAGCTGTCGGTGTGAAGATATCGCCTTCATTGTCCTCATCGTTATGATTCTTTTCATCTTCCTCACTGATGTCGGTCACCTCCACATCTTCTTCTGACTCTATGTCTGAAATGGGCTCCACCTGGAGAGAAAGAATTTCTTAAATATATTTCTGGTGACACATTAAACAGTTTGTTTGAACTAAATGACATAAAGCTGTAATGTGACCCAGCTGAAGAGGATATTTCAGAGATATTTGTAACTTTTGTGGATTTGCCGGGCTGAAATTTCTGGACACAAAGTTGCACCTTCAGTCTTACGAGATGTGATGCAAACTCAGTTTTGGCTCATGCACGTGTGCTTGGAGACTCACCTTGATATTAGGCGGCCCTCTGCTCAGCAGAGAATTGGTCATCTGACTGGACCCTGTAAACGAGGAGGACTGGCTGGAAGAGGAGGAGGAAGAAGCGGCCATTGAGCTTCCCGCTTCCCTCTGCTTGCGTCCGAGCGGAGGTGGCTGCAGCTTGAACTTGAATGGCGATGGATGCTGGTGTCCTTCCTCTCCGCCTCCGGGCTGCTGACTGAGGGAATGAGAGAGCGGCATGGGTGGGCCGTGGAGGTGATGTGCAGCGGCCGGTTTCTCGGGGGTGGGGCGGTGGGGCTGTGGGATGACGATATTGGGGTAGTGGAGGAATGCTCGGGGGCTGAGGTGGTAGTTGTAGACGGACTGGGTATGAGCCTGTAGGTAGTGCTTCATGTCCTCCGGGTTGAAGGAGAAGTGGGAGCCCAACATGGGGGACGACATGGAGGGGGACGGGGTGTAAGAGAGGTGAGGGGTGGGGGTCATAGACAGGGCTGGGGAGAGAGTTGGGGCCAGCAGACCTCCAGAGCCGGGTAGGGGTGAGATGGGGAATGGGGACAGAGGCTCTGGGTGGACTCTGGGAGCAGGTCTGGGGAGCCCAGGATTTGGGGCTCCACCGTAGACCCTGAACAGAGACTCATGAGGCATGCGGGGGGGAAGGAGACTCCTGAAAGCTCTCTCAGGACCCCCAACCCTGTCCTCTGCACCCACAGCCTCCTCCAGCTCAGAGTTGGTGGAGGTGCCGTCGCTGCAGTCGCTCACGGAGCCGCGGGCCATGCGGCGGCCCACGCTGCTGAACATTCCCGGGCTGCGCAGCTCCTCTGTGGATGAGAGGACCTCGGATGGTGTGGAGGGGGGAAAACGGAAGTGGGTGCCTCCGGACGGCACGGGCGGAGCACTCTGGGGGACTCCTCGGCCTGTGAGGAAGCAAAAATCAAACAGATGTCACCAAGTTTTACATATACATCCTTTCGTCTGTGAACTGGATTAAAAATAAGAGCGAATGCCAGAATAAGATCTTAGCAGGTGTGCTACAGAAACAGGCCATGTTCGAGCTTTCATGTAAATAATGTGCTTTAAAAAACCTCTGAATTTCACTGGAAGCTGGTGAATGGATGCACAGGAGTAATATGAAAGCACTGTGGACTATCTGAAGACAGTTTTCCCAATCCTCCCTGGGCCTAAGTTACCTCAGTCTAGCTCGTAAAACACTGGCTGAAACATCGAGCTGACTTATTTTAGATTTTGACATTTCTAAAATTTCCACAAACTACCCTCTGAACCTGAAGAGAATGGGAAAAGTCACTAATGACAGGAGGTTTTATTTTAACCAGAGGGTCACAGGCGCACACACACAAAAAAACAGCGGGTTACACACTAAGCCACAAGTTCCCTTCTCCTTCGCTCCCCCTCCTCCTCTCCCTCTCCTCGCCAGGGAGACTGTGGCACGGCAATAAATTCTTGGCATCCGAGCACGTGCCAGAATTAAATATTGGAAAAGTTGCTCTTACTGCCATCACAAACATGGGTTGGGCTCTTCTGTTTTTTTTTCCCCTCCAGAGCTGCTGAGTGAGGTTTCTGAGCACATCTGCCATGTGTGTCAGCGATGACGAGCGCAGAGAGAAAAACTGCATGCGTGCATGTATGTTCGCCGCGTCTGTGCTCACCAATCGATCCAGATTGACGTGGGCGTGCGTGCAACCGTCGCATGAAACCATCATATCACAACATGTCAGTGTGTGGGCCACATCACACGGAGGCTATAATTAAAGTTTCGTGCTGCACTTATGTCACCCAGGATCTAACGCTCCATATGGGCTGTGTTTACACTGGGTGGCCGGGACCAGAACGAGAGTCGGCTTCGAGACCGGGGCGAAGCTGGGACGTGGCACACTCAGGCGTGCGCGCACAAATTTTACACGCTGTACGTTTCACTAGGATGGCATCCAGCTCAGACTAAAAGAAAAAAAAATTAAATTAAATTCAGTGAACGTCATCTGTAACCAAGGCAGGGTGGATTAGTACGTTCGAGTCTTTACCTACAATATTTGTCTTTGGCGAGTAAATTAGTGAGGCCCCCCACCGCACAGACTGGAAACTTTCTCAGACAATAATATTTGAATGTCTGTTATATACACTCTTTTGGGCTTTGTTGGCTTTAAAAGCATTCTTTCTCCGATTTCAAACCAAAGTCAGGGCAATGAAAAGAAAAAGATTTAGATTTGCAGTAGAATATAATCTTCTGTTCATGGCAAACGCGTTGCTGGTATCTTTACTGAGAAATAAGAGAAAAATCGACACCTAAAAACTGTTTTGTATAAAAAAAACAACAAAAAACTATGCGAGTCATATTTCGCAGTAGCTGTCAGAAGGTGAGCCAACAAGCCACGTTTATTTAAATCACAGACACTTGAAAACTATTTTTAATAACACTCTTAAACATGCCCCATGTTCAGCTTGAGCCCTTTATCTTTATATGTCACTAAATAAATGGAAATTATCTCTGTTTTCAGTATTCTGAGCACCCAAAATCCTGCTTAAGGGCCCGGAGTATAAATTGAGATAAAATCCAGATAACTACGTGAGCTAACCAAGCTCAGACGAGATGAGCTGAGCATCCATGAGTCTACGAGAAGAGCAGATATTCACTGACATGATACCTGCTGAACCCTCAAGGTTGTCGCCAAATTAACCAACAGGTAAGGATAACATCCTACTACATAAACAAGGTTCAGAGACTGCAACACGAGGTGGTGTCAGTGAAGTGTTAGAAGGGGTGCTGGGGCAGCCTGTGAGCTCGAAAATGTGCCGGATGCAGGAATTGTAGCAGGTCTCAGCACCACATTCGCAAGCTCTACAACACAGTGATGAACTCAGCTAGTCGCTGATTGCTGTAAACCTGTCAGAGCGGAGGCTCGGTGGGAGCAAACACCGCCTCCCCGGGAGCTGCAGTTTCTTTTGCCACGTCAAAAACACGTTAATGCCCAACTGCTCCTGCAAAACTTAAGAATTTCGCCTCCTGCCATCAAGTAAAGTTCATTTATTGGAAATTCCTGCTGCAGCAGCTGAGAAAGCATGTGTACAAGAAAAGAGCACATGTAGGGAGGCACAGCTAGGATAATAACATAGTAATAATGAATCTGATCGATTATGGTAATTTAATTAATTATTTAACAGGATTATCAGCTTAAATTATCAAAACATGATGAGAATTTTTAACTTTAAGTAGAAATCCAAAAAAAAAAAAAAAAAAGGAAAAGAAAAAGAAAAAGAAAACAAGGGGAAAAAAGGAGGTGGAGCTGGTGGGGAAAGAGGCCATCAGGTAGGGATTTATTCCCAGACTAGCGTGTGTTTTAAGACTAAAGTTCACCTCGTAAAGTGTCTCCAACCTCCCACAGCCCCCACCTTGACTGAAAATCACTTTTTTGTGGTGCTAATGAAAGACGTTTTGGCTTTCCACCAAAATAAAAAAGTTTTTCAAAGCTCGCTTTACTCAAAACGTAAAATGCTTTTTTTCTTATCAGATGGGAAAAATATAACATCACTTCAGTTAAGCCCGGTAACAGACTCCTTACATGTGGACCTGCTGAGCCAGGAACAACCCTGTGGTTGAATTAAAAGTGATGTGATGTGTACGTACCAGAGCCCATGTCGATGAAGGGGTAATTGACCAGCACTAGCTTGTTGAAGTTGAACTTGTAGGTGAATCTCTTCCCTTTGGTCTTGTGTAGGATCCTCTTGTTGTAGTAGTATCTGAAGAGAGAATGACAAAAAACAATGTTATGTCCCAGCACACTAACATATCTTAAGTAACATGTAGTAAAACTTTGATTGTGGCCGCTTTTGTTGTAGTCTCGCATTTAAAGGAGTGTGAAAGCACGGATAAGCACAGCGCTGAGCTGCCACAGAACGATAAGACACCAGTGATAACTCACTCGTTAGCCAACATGTTTGCCTGTATATCAGAAACACTAAGTCTGCAGCCCCTTTGTGGATATTAAAACCAAATCACAGCTCAGCTGTCTTCTAGAAGTTGTGCATAGTGGTGTAAAATGAGCGGAAAGATGTTTAGAGTCATTACAAGATTTTCAGCTCTTAAAATAAGGAGAGAAAAAAACTACAGGAACATAAAACACGAACAGCCGCTGCATTCAACCTCAGGGTCACAAACAGGCTTTCAACTTACCAAGACTTTCATGTTCAATGTTGATTTTCATGCTTAATGTTACAGAATTGGTGTTTTTGGCCATGTTAAATCAAACCGACAAACAATAAGCCCAATGTGTGGCTGTTCAGAGCCCTCCCTGCGTTGTAGCTTTACACTGCTCAGTGTACAGCAGACAATTAAACAAGCTGTTCGCAGTTAAATTCCAGCTCTCTCTGGGATTACTTAAGGAAGTGAGACAGCCGTTCAGACTCCGTCTTACCCAGGCGGCTCCATTAGTAAGGCTGTATTAGTCATCGTCAATACACACAGCGATGCAGAGGAGTGAATAGCGAGCTCTGAAAGACGATAAAATGGCTCCCTGTGACTCACCGATAGCCTCGGGAACAAACTACATTCATATTTCTTTACAAAAAACTTGGGCATCAGTGTCTCTCATTCAGCTGTGACCGGTCACTTCAATGTGAGAAATCTAAGAAGCTGTTCATCATTATCGGCAGCATCATGTGCAGATGAGCTCAGTGGTTACATATTAAGAGAGAAATATGGATTTCTGTGAATACAGAGCTAAAAATAAGCCTCTTAGTGTTAATAAATTGTATTGAGCTGCTCTCCAGCGTCGGAGGTGGCTGAATATAAAACGCTACGAGTATTTTGCTTGTGTGCCTGCCTCTAATGCGGCCATTGATCCATATATAACCGTTCACGTAGAAAGATCAATAGTTTATTTGTGGACAAATAACATGCATACATAACCCAAGAGCCAAACACGTGCAGTTGAAACAGCCGGAATACGTTTATATTAACTGTGCAGTGATGTAACTGCAAAGTGAAATATTCTTCCAATCAATGAGTCACGCTGCAAGTGACAGAAAGCCAATAATCATGGATGTAATATTAGTGGTAATAATGAAGCTGCTCCTGTGTGAGCATTAGTCAGAGGAGTCTGGAACAAGTGAGAACAACCGTGAGTGAAACAGGAGCTCACCCAGCCCCTCAGCGACTCAATGAGTGGAGGGCCTCTTCTGACAGCCGACTGCTACGCACGCCCACGCAGATGTAACGCAGACACACACACACAGCACTACAGGCAGATATACAACAGGCACAAAGGCTCAAACATAAGACGCAGGCAGAAAACAGGCAAGCCAACAACAAAAACTACCGACATGCACAGCAAACTAGAGGGAAAACAGAAAAAGGTGAAAAACAAGGGACACCACCTTTCAACGCTCAGGTTTTATGTATCAGGACATCTTTAAAAAAATCTAAGATAAATGTGTGACACATCATTTTAGGTTTTCTAAATCCCGTTGGGTTTGTGTAAGGATAAAAATCTATAGAGAAATCATGTGAATTAGGGAGCAGCTGAAAGAAGCTTTTTCTGTCAGTTTACTTTGACGGAGCTGCCAAACGACGGCTCATTTCCACACAGCTTTACTGTCCTTTATGCATCACAGTAACTTAACAATAAAAGGTGTTAAGAAGAAATACTTTAGTTAGTGCTTTGGGTGCACACGCCTCTCAGGGTGCGACTAGGCAATGAATCAGTATTACCTTTCTTCTACTCGTTGGCCATTTAATAAATCAAATTACGTATTAAACCTCTGTAAATTAAACCTTGCGTTAAGAAAAACAAAGATTTTGGTGGACGCCTCAATCTTTTGTGCAAGCCTTCAGCCTCACAACAATAAAGTTTTTTTATTTCCTTCCTCCTTCTGTAAAGTAGCTGATTTGAAATATGAAGTCAAATCACAATCAAATGGCATCTACTGCTATTTGTTTCCACACTTGAGAACTATGTAGAGGTGAAAAATTAACAGGAGCGTGCAGGCAAAACCCAGTGCAAACAAAAAAGGTGGAAAAACTCATAACAAATCAGTACACACACACACACACACACACACACACACACACACACACACACACACACACAGCATTGAATGGCAGGATCTGTGTGTGGGTCTTAATAATATCAGGGCTGTGCGTGCTGTGAAAGCTGGTGGACATAATGTTCGCTGACATGATAAATGGAAGGCACTTTGAACAAATCGGGGAAAAGGGCAGGCACATATGTGTGAAAGAAACACGCATACACAATCTCAAACAGCACCGAGTCAACATGGGGCAGCCAGACTCACATCGTGGGGCCCCGGTTCTCTCGAGGCCTCGTGGTCTTTGAACTTCCTTCAAACAAACTAGAAAGGACTTTGGACCGTACAGACGCGACTTCTGTGCAGCGAACGCACATGCAGATATGAAGGAGCCCAAAAACACATACGCTCGATAACACGCACCGAATGAAGAAACGTTCATGTGTGTACCGGCGCGTGTTTGCTTCAAAAGGCGGCGAGAAGCATCAATCAAAGATGAAGAGGACTTTCTTCTGACGACGTCAGAATTAATTAACAGCTCGTTGTTAAAAAGGTTTAGAAAACCACAGAAAAGGCATTCACAGCAGAGCCTGGCTCCAGCTGCTCCTTGATGTGAAACACTGAGAGCAGGGAGAAAGTAACTGCTGAGATATCAAACTGACTGTTAATATACTGTTAATTCTCTGTGGCTTAGTTCCTTCGTGGGGATAAGAGCCCTGTAATGCCCACACTCACATTTGGTCTGTTTTTGTGTATTAGCAACAAGTTTAATAAGTTTCAGTTCACAGAGGACATCAAAGGGGCTCCCAGTTTATCACCCAGTGGTTTCAGACTGAACTTAAAGGACAATGCTGCCAAATATTTCCTGATGTGTTGTCACTTCAGATGGTTTTTCCTCTATGCTCAAAATAGGTCTTTGCAGGGGGTAACAGCACACATGGGCACCATTGGCCTGCACAGAGTTAAGGCAATGAGTGCTGCTTTACTTAGCAGTTGTTAGTGTGTTCTGTTATTTTGGGCCATTTGGTAAACAGAATGGCTTCATTTACTCATAAAACCTAACTTTAAAAAAAGAATATACAGTTTGGTGACTTGACTTTGATGCAACCACACTTTCACCAAAAACTGCTAGTACTGATTGTCTTTTAAACATGTTAAGCTTGAAATGCTCCTACAGTGGGGATTAAAATCCGAGCCTTTATGATGTACAATGACTTCTTAGTGATGGATTTGTTGTGTATTTGGCTGCAAGTGGTTGAATCGCTCTTAATTTCCAAGCTCAGTGGTAGCCAACTAGTTAGTCCCAGCCTCTCTCATTATGTCTTCCCTAATGCCTGGCTCAATGGCCTCATCATTGAATCTTTAGAGAGGATCTTGTCTTCGAGTTGGGGTGCAATAACAAGAACTATCAGAAGGTGGAAATGTGGACATTTCAGAAGCGTAACATTTTGTCTGCTCCAAGTCTTTTATTTTGAAAACTGACCGGACTCTCTGCCGTTCCTGGGTGTGACTTCCTGTACTGATACGCTCTGCGCAGCTTTATGAAGCTTTTGTTTCGGACACTATTGAGCAACATGCAGACGATTGCTTCTTCTGAAATGCAAGCATTATCCGGCGTAGGTGCAATTAGCTGCGCTGGAGCTCGAAAGAATCGATGCGGTGCTTGTTGTTTGTCTCGCTTAATGCATTCGACAAAAAAGTAGTCAGCAAAAATAAAAATAAAAAAAGATTAGGGGATTGTGGCGGATGTGTGTACGCGCTAGCCACCCTACCCATACAACCTCAAACGGAAGTTAAAATGAGTCAGAAACACCAACTTGTGTTGCACTGGTTATCTTTATTGTTGGGTATACTAACAGCCAACCAATGCTGCAAAATAAATACTTGATTCTAATTTGAAAATCATCATCGTCCCTTTCTGATCAACAAACTGGTGTTGATATCTGAATTCAAGCTTGGAAAGCATCGCTTTAAATATGCAGGCATATGAAGTTATGTTGGAAAAAATAAAGTTGAAGCAACAAACAACACAGATGGGCTGGAGGAGGGCTGACATATAACAAGGTGTTAAGTGTTTGTGTGTGTTTGTAGGAGCGCGCGCGTGTGTGTATGTGTGGTGACGAGGCAGCATAACTAGTCATCACCATAGCAAACTATATCCCACACCAACCTACAACACAGGAGGCGACACCAGTGACTGGATGTGTGCGTGTTCACAAGAACAGACTGGAAGCTAAATAACAATTTGCAGCATCCCACATGTGCTCTGCAGAGGGTGAAGGTGTATGTTTCTAAATCGGCTGACACCCTGGAGTTTCAGCATGCCGCGCAGATGCACAAATCACGACTACACACCAGTTGTTGTTTTTTTCCCTTTCTTCCACCTCGCAAACTGTTGAAAATCAAACAAAATCTACATCAAAGTTACGAAAAAGGCAGAAAAATTAAAAAAAAAAAAAAAGAGCTCAAACTAAGTAAGAAATGTAGCTAAATGTCTTTATGATGAATTATTACTGAACAATAAACAGAAATCTGAAAAGAATTATGAAGAAAAAAAGCTTCCCCCCCATAGTTTAGAGTCTGTCTGCTGTCTCTCACTGTAAAATAGAGCACAGTTCATGGTAAACTATGATGAAAGCTATTCTTCAGCTCCAATTTTTCAAATATCATTCGAGTTTGTTTTCAACACCTGCAAGTTCAAATGAACAGAAAACAAAAAAGAGACTCGGTATAATTTAAAAATAAATCATAGTCCAATTCTGTTGTGTGTGAATGGACCGTTATCCTAACCCTGTGGTTTGATGTACTTTACTACCCTCAAAGAGGATCCATTTGAAAAATCAATCCAGCACACTTTACTGAGTTTGTTCACCCGAGGTTCAAAACAACACGATCCAAGCTGCTGTAACTTAACATTTATGAAACTGTCTACCCTCCTGCGTTGTGAATAGATTTCATAAAAACAAAATTTTCCAAAGTCGAAGCACCCATTTTGAGTGAACGATAGGTTATAGGCTAATAAAACAAAGCACAAGTTGTCACATGATTCGGAAGGCATTGTGGGCATTGTAGGGATTCTGGGCTCAGCCAATCAGAGCCAGCGGATTTCGTTACACGGGCATTTTGCCGTAACACGGGCAGAAATATTGCCGTCAAGTGCCTTCGTAACTTGAATTTTTTGTTAACACTTACACCCCCGGAGAGCAGTCATTTCGGGGTAGTACCTTAGACCCCCGCGGAGTCATCATTTTGCGTTTCTACCTTTAAAAGCCGGAGAGCAGTCAAATGCTGGAAGTGGAAGCTAAATTGGCTAGTCATTCATATGTATATTGGGTCGTTACCTAGGAATTCTGGAGGGAGGGGATTGGGGGAGAAATCAACACACATGAGTCTAGGTCCTTTGTTGCTGACATTTATTGATAAAAACAGTAGTTTCATTTCATGTTATTTCCTTTTTCATTTCAAGCAAGGAAGTGGATGTAGTTAGTAAGTAAGATATTTCAGACATTATTCTGACACAGAGGAGGAGATACTGGAATTATAATTAGTATCTATGCATGCATTTGTGATTTTGTTTGACCTTCCCATTGCTCACAATTTGAATTTGTTCACACTGCAGATGAGTGTCTCAGTCCCCAAACAAGCTCTCTTTTTCGGTGGAGAAGCAGTCTCCTCATCCGCAGTGAGTGTGGAGAAATCAACACACATGAGTCTAGGTCCTTTGTTGCTAACATTTATTGATAAAAACAGTAGTTTCATTTCATGTTATTTCCTTTTTCATTTCAAGCAAGGAAGTGGATGTAGTTAGTAAGTAAGATATTTCAGACATTATTCTGACACAGAGGAGGAGATACTGGAATTATAATTAGTATCTATGCATGCATTTGTGATTTTGTTTGACCTTCCCATTGCTCACAATTTGAATTTGTTCACACTGCAGATGAGGAGACTGCTTCTCCACCGAAAAAGAGAGCTTGTTTGGGGACTGAGACAGCGAAAGATGGCACAGTGTGGCGTGAAGAACATGTGGGGACCCGTCTCCCTTTCACCCCTATAGAACCGTACGCTGCAGATGGAGAGCCAACGGCTAAGGCCAGGAGAAGTATCTTGAGTCGCCTTCAGAGCTTCCTGTGTTTCATCACTCTTGACATGCTTCGTAGCATTCAAGAATGGACTATTCAACATGCACAGCAAACGGAGCATGTTTGTTGGTTCATGGACCTCCCTGAACTAATGGCATTTATTGCTATTGTCATCTTGCGGGGGGTTTACAGGGTTCCATCTGTAAATGACTGCTGGTCAGCAAACCTGGGAAACCCACAGATAATTGGAACTATGGCACGAAACCGCTTCCAAGACATCATGCAACACCTACGCTTTGATGACAAGTCCACCCGCTGTGATCGAGCAAAGACTGATAAGTTCGCAGCAATTTCCAGTGTGTGGGGATCATTTGTCACCAACTGCATCACGTGCTACAACCCTGGTCTACATATCACCGTTGATGAACAGCTTTTCCCATCAAAAACTCGGTGCAGTTTCCTGCAGTATATTGCCAGTAAACCGGACAAGTTTGGGATCAAGTTTTGGGTGGCTTGCGACCTAAAATCCAAGTACATTTGCAATGTCTTCCCATATCTTGGCAAGGACCCCAATCGTCCCACTGGGGAGAGACTTTCCGAAAATGTAGTTATGAGGCTGATGGAACCATTCCTGGACAAGGGCAGAAATGTTACCACTGACAATTTTTTCACATCGCTTTCACTTGCGCAAAAACTTCTTAGACGGAAAACCACCATCCTCGGCACAGTCAACAAGATTCGCAGGGAAATTCCTCAATCCACTAGACAGACAGATCGCAATGAATTCACCACTCAGGTATGTTGCAGGTCTTTTGTGGTTCTATGTTTATGTGTTTCATTGTGTGTAAAAGGGCTATGGAATTAACAATTTATCTTATTTCTTAGGTGTTTTCAACCTCTGCTGCCACGCTGACGGCGTATGCGGCCAAACGGAAGAAGACAGTATATATTCTTAGCAGCATGCACAGCGTGGTTCAGACCGAAAACACTACCAAAAGGAAGCCAAACACTGTCACCCTTTACAACAAGACAAAGTGTGGCGTGGATGTGATGGACCAGATGGTTCGGGAGTACACTGTCCGCAAAGGAACACGGCGCTGGCCAGTTGCCGTGTTTTATAACATGATTGACATGGCAGCACTGAATGCACATGTGCTGTATCAAGAATGCACCGGGACGAAGGAAAGACGGGTGGACTTCCTGGTAGCCCTTGCAACCGAATTGGCTCACTCTCATGTAGCTGCGAAGAAGGAAAGAAAAGAACAGTTGCTTCGGACACAACCCTCCACACCGAGCCCTGGAAAAAGGGCCACGTGTCAGGTCAAACACAGATGCAAAAAAAATCAGGCCACTGTGCGATGTGTTCACTGCTACAGGTACACATGTGGTAAATGCAGGCGACAGATACCGTGGCAGTGCCAGGATTGTGAGTGATTGCTGAAAATGTTGTAATGTACTCACTCAATTTTTGTTATTATTTGTAAACATGTGTACAAACGGTTGGTTTTTTTTCTATTTTCATCAATAAATGTCAGCAACAAAGGACCTACATGTGTGTTGAGTTCTCCCTAAGATGGCATACTGAAACACTCCAAGTGTTTGCAAGTAAACCTGACAAGTTTGGGATCAAGTTTTGGGTGGCTTGCAACCTAAAATCCAAGTACATTTGCAATGTCTTCCCATATCTTGCTGGTACTATTGTACCAGTGCTCTGAATGGTGCCACAATGGACCACTGATCAACGACCACTGAACGACGGGGTGACGGGTTGCAGTGTTGCACTCACTTTTTATTATTATTAGTACATATGTGTACAAATGGTTGGTTTTTTGTACTGTAAGCAATGGGAAGGTCAAACAAAATCACAAATGCATGCATAGATACTAATTATAATTCCAGTATCTCCTCCTCTGTGTCAGAATAATGTCTGAAATATCTTACTTACTAACTACATCCACTTCCTTGCTTGAAATGAAAAAGGAAATAACATGAAATGAAACTACTGTTTTTATCAATAAATGTCAGCAACAAAGGACCTAGACTCATGTGTGTTGATTTCTCCACACTCACTGCGGATGAGGAGACTGCTTCTCCACCGAAAAAGAGAGCTTGTTTGGGGACTGAGACACTCATCTGCAGTGTGAACAAATTCAAATTGTGAGCAATGGGAAGGTCAAACAAAATCACAAATGCATGCATAGATACTAATTATAATTCCAGTATCTCCTCCTCTGTGTCAGAATAATGTCTGAAATATCTTACTTACTAACTACATCCACTTCCTTGCTTGAAATGAAAAAGGAAATAACATGAAATGAAACTACTGTTTTTATCAATAAATGTCAGCAACAAAGGACCTAGACTCATGTGTGTTGATTTCTCCCCCAATCCCCTCCCTCCAGAATTCCTAGGTAACGACCCAATATACATATGAATGACTAGCCAATTTAGCTTCCACTTCCAGCATTTGACTGCTCTCCGGCTTTTAAAGGTAGAAACGCAAAATGATGACTCCGCGGGGGTCTAAGGTACTACCCCGAAATGACTGCTCTCCGGGGGTGTAAGTGTTAAGCTTAGCTACAGGTTGGTTACTTGGGATGTTAGTGGTGACCAACTGAATAATTTAGAGGGGGAAAAAAATAAATAAATTTAAAGTAAATAGAAACCATCATTAACCCTTTAAGACCTACCATAGAACCAAGTGCGTCAGAGCTTATATTATATTTTTACATGCTGTGGAGCCATTTTTGGGAGCATTTCAAGTTGCTATACATCAATACAACCATTATAGCCCAGATTTTAATAATATGTATTCATTAAGTGCATAGTAATTACATAAATTGCAAAAAAGTGCAATAAACTACAAAAAAATTGAAAATCGTTTTTGATTTTTTAACATATATTTGTAGTTAGAGAAATTTAAGAGTCTTATCCCTCAAAACTGTAAATACAAAAAAGTTGCACAAAATAGTTTCCCACCACAGGAAATTTATTTTGAGTGTCTTCATAGTTTTATTTTTGAAATACACCAATTTTTATACACTGCAGGAAAAATGAAAATAAATATTATACTGCAAATTTGCAAAAAAGCAGCATATGCATCAAAATAAACTATTTCCAGCAGTGCAATATGAGTCCTAAGAATCCCAGAAACGACACAGAAAGTCATAAAGTCAAAGATAACTTTTAAAAAGAGCAGTATAGGCCCTGAGGCCCTGATCGCAAAAAAGACTACATTTCCGCGAAAATGACGTCACTTCCGGTTTCGGGCAGGTAATGGCGGAAATGCAAAAGTTCGCGCTGACGTCTATTCCAACGTAGGAAGTGTTATGAACAGCTGATCGGATCGGCAAAGCGTGTTTCTGGAATATTATGTTTTTGTTCCTGCAAGCGCTTTTTATGCAGTTTTTGCAAAGCTTTATGTGGAAGGAAACCGTGACCTAGGACAAGCTGATGGCATCAGATGTAAGTACAACTCCTCCGGTTTCATATGCAAAAAAAATTTTTGCGCTAGCTTACGTGGTTGCAGTGCTACTGGGATTTAAAAATAGTTCCGCATAACAGAGCGTTCCCGCTCCGATCGGCTCTAAAGGGTTAACCTAATGTGTTGCAGCTTACTCCGACACAGTCTAAAGCTCATTAAAGTAGTGCAGATCTGAACTGGACTGATCTTAGAAACAACAGGTAACTGTGCTTATGATTTACTAAAATAATAAACCAACCTGGCGCCAACTAGCAAGCACAGCAAAGGTTAACTTTTTAATTTCACACTTTCAGACCTTTTAAGCAACACTTTTAATTAAATCAAGGACAAAACTAAACACTTTCCAAATGGGGAAAAGGTCACTTCAGATAAAATAAAGTATGTTGTTCATCATTTCCAGGAACACTTTTAATCATCAGGAGTTACAATTATCCTCAAGCCATTTGCTGTTAAAATTGCATCTTTCATTTCCGTAAACTAATGAGCAGACTGGCTGCCGAACGTCTTCTTCATCATCAGGTTCAGGTGTCTCTGTTTGAGTGTTTGCCAGCCAAAGACTTCTGCACTTCTTTTAAAAAACAAACAAACAAACCATTTTAGGTCTATTGCCAACTATCCCTGTATATATTTACACAGGCAGCCATCACCAAAAAGGTTAAACTACAAAGACAAAAGCTGTTTTAATAACAAGTGTTTAAATATACTTTTATCTTTTCTGCTTATAAACAACTATGTTAAGTATTCACTGACTATATGTGAACAAGGTTAACCATGATTGGGTGCAGCCTGTTGGTGAGTGGGACTGTTTCTGATCCAAGTGTGAGAGTGTGAAATAAGTGGCATTGTGTGGCAAAAATTATCCATGTGCAATGAAAATAACACATTTCAAACTGAATTTAGAGCAAAGACACAAATTTTAAGGGATTTCTTTTTAAACCAACTATGTATCACATTTATTTTAAAAGACTTCAGGGACCTGCGATCATCCGGAGTCAAGTATTGGGTGACCAGATAATGAGTGAAAATTAGAAGCATCGAGGACAAAAGTTCCTGTCTGGAGTTGAACCTTAAACCCTTGAGGCACAAAAGGGGAGCCACTACAAACACGCAGTAATTCATGTTGGTAGTATCAGCAAGTTTCATCCCTGAGAATGACTGCAGGGTGTAATGCATAATGTATTTTCCTCTAAGAGAGTAAAGGAGTAAAAAATAAAAATAAAATAAACTGAGGGAACCATTAAAGCACATTCCAGACTCATCTCATGTGTGGAAAATATTGTTCATAAATGCGAGTTGCAGTCTTGTTTGAATGGTTAAAGTCTTGCTGAAGGTGTGTTTCAAAATATAAAGTGAACCGTGTTTGAGAAGCTGACGCCTGTTAGACCCGTGTTAAAACCATCCCTCCACTCTTTAGTCCCACCTGAGTGCTCTGCTGAGCTTGTCGTAGTTCATCTGCGGTTTACACTTCCTCGCCCCCCACAGGCGGGCCACCTCGTCTGGGTCCTTGATGACAAACTCTCCGTAGTCTCCCTGCCAGGCGATGACATCATGGTACTCCTCTTTCCGGAGCAGCTCCAGAATGAAGTGCCACAGCTGGATCTGCCTGGAGCCCGGGCTCGACTCTGGCTTGTAGGCCCACTCTGGGAAGGCAAACCCTGGGGTGAAAGAGAGAGGCGTTCAGATGGATGATCGTGACAAGGAAAAGTCTTGTGTTTGAGTCATGTTATTGGTGATCTGCATGTGATTAACTATGATCCCTCTGAAGCCTTTAATTGTCGACTGGACTGGACTGCGGCCATTTTGTTGCCAGGGTCAACATCACAACAGCTGTAAACTGCTTTTGTTTAAAGCTAATACCCCTCAGGATTTTAAACTATGAGCATAACAGGTGACAAAGGAACTGTGCTAAGCTAGGGGAGGGGAATATTTGAGAAAGGATATAAGACACAAGATTGATGGGAGCAAAAAAAAAAAAAAACTTGAAGAAATCCCCAAACAT
Source organism: Aulonocara stuartgranti (assembly GCF_965226115.1). Taxonomy (NCBI): domain Eukaryota; kingdom Metazoa; phylum Chordata; class Actinopteri; order Cichliformes; family Cichlidae; genus Aulonocara; species Aulonocara stuartgranti. The sequence goes on from NC_138957.1 coordinate 30,773,944, forward strand.
CTCCTTGCAAGGCTTTGGTGCCTCAGCGAAAGCTGGTGATGAGCACTTTCGGTTAAATCTGTTCCCACAGATTGCAGTCATATCAAATCTTCCCCTGCTATCAGCATCAAAGCTGGAAAATCAGCAGTGTTACAACAGATTAACAGGCCTTGAAATATGCACAGACAAAATATAAGCTGTGGTTTTTTATAACTGCTATCAGAGCACAATCTCACCAGAGCACACGCACTATTACCCGAAAGTTTAAAGTATAGGCTTTGTGTTGTAAAGCAGTGGGTGGCAGTAAAAGACTCAACACCACTTCTACAGAAGGCCAGGCTGAAAGGCTGCATAGCAAAGGGGCACGCGCACACACGCACACAAACACATCTTATTAGGACCAGATGTGCCTTGGCAATCAGGCTGAGAAAGCTGAGGGTGGGAAACATATGGGCACAATATAACAATGTTAAATTTTGTGAGTGTGTGTGTGTGTGTTTATGTAACTGTAAAGAAACACACTATCCTAAATACCAAGGTTACAATCAGTTTCCCACACTCTACAAAGTCTGTCATATCTATACAGCAATGACGGCGAACTGTTAACAACGATATGCTCAAGGCTGCTGGACTGTAACGCTGTGTGACGTGGCCCGTTGAACCAAGTTTGATTAAACTGCAAGACACTCATGCTGAAAGGTAGGTGCCATTGCATAACCATGCTATGCAGAAAGCCATGCGATGTATAAGAGTATGCAACCAACAAATTGGCGCAGTAAACTGGGAAATACTTATTTCTTTTTATCCTTTATGGCCCTGTCAACATGTGAGAGGAAAGCGCTCTGGGGCAGCACCATAAAAGCAGCCAATAACACAAAAAACAACCACACAAAATAGGCGAAATACCAGATGAAAACCAGATAAGATGACATTAAAACAGAAAAGAGGGGCATAAGCTGTGAGAATCAATAAAAAGGTGCACACCTGGTAACTAAACTCCAGTATGTGGACCTGGGGTCCAGATGTTGATTCAAATCAATTAGGACTTTTTCATTGCGCTTCGCTTGTTGTCTTCACTGACTGTTTACTGGGATGGGGATCAGTTATGAATAGGTTTTCTTTAAGACTGTTGTTACACTATTAGAGGTTTAGTTATTGTTGCAAACTGTAGTATCATAGGGATTTTTGTAAGTTGTGGATGACGCCTTGCCATTGAATGAGCTCACTGGCCCTTCGGCTGCATGGGCCAAAATGAAGCCATGTTGAGAATAAATCAAAGAAACTCAGTGTCACAGCACTGTCTGAGGAAAATGGCTGTAAATCTGATGATGGCTCAGACCTGTGGCTCTTTAACGGTGCTTCATTCATAGCTGCAGGAAACTGCATTCATGAGTTACAACACAAGAGCTCACACTCCTAAAAGTCCAAACATTATGTCCTTCATGCTGTAGCTACATAATAACTGCAAACTCATCTGAAGCCCTACGCTGTAACCTTATGTGCACCTCACCTATCAGTGAGAAAATAACAATCATTGTCTTTATGTAATGAATGAGAACCATAGAATCAAAATCAAGACTAACAAATGTCAGCAAATTCCTGGAAGGCGATTGCGTAATGAACATGAGGGAATCTACAAAGAAGTAGATTGAAAAGAGTAGAGACCCATGAGGGAAAGAAGTCAGAGCATTTTATTAGTTTCTGTCAGCTGGCATTGCACATAAAACACCAGGACCACAAGGTAATTAATACATAATGCACCAGCACAAATGCCAGCAATGACATCGGCCACTTGCGTAGGTTACGTCGTAGGCCCTACAAAGTCTGCCTGCAGAAGTCTAAAACAGGCCCAAGGCTGTAGGTTTGGCCTTCTCTAGAAGAGAGAGATCAGAATGTTGCCTTTGTATGAATGTTTTACGAACCGAGCCAAACAGCATGCAGACATATTATGTTTTGGGTCTGGCACCCAAAATAATTAGCCTGGATCTGTGCACACTTGCTCTTTTCTTTGAAATAAACAAAACAGCAGACGCCAGTTTATCAAAAAATGTACTTTTTTTAATCGGAGCAGAAAGGGGCTTTTTACAGTGTTTCTGTCAAAAGGTCATTTTTGCTACAGAGGTGTTTGTATCTATTTGAGTCCTTCACTGTGAACCAGATAAAAGTGCAACAAATGACAGAAACAAATCATGTGTGAAGGTGTTTTGTGAAGCTTGAGTGGATGACAAACTCTACAGTGGGTCACATCATCCCTAACCACACACACACAAACAGGTAGCACATCCTCAACACACCGTGTGATTTGCTTTCACATACAACTGCCTGTGCTGATACTGTTCGCAGTGCTGCGATACATTCAAATTCAGACCACAGCGGTGCTTGTGTTTACAATCCACTTTGAAATTAACATGTGTTTTCTCTAACAGATCACATTTTATTAGCAGGTGTAAATGGAGTCAAAGTGAGTCATGGAAAAACTAACCCAGTTGGAAACCAAAGTCCACTATCAGGTGTGCAAAGTGGAGCTGGGCCTCACCATGAATACATAAGTCAGGGAAATGGCGGTGTAAGTATCAGCTGCAGAAGCAGACCGTATCAGTAATGCATAACCGACCAAAACTGGCAACATCTAACCACAACAAAAGACAGTGCGTAAACTAAGACCTATGGAGACATCAGTCATACAGAGAGAAAGAAAGCCACAAAAAGGCACTTGGCTGATGTTTACAATACACAGCGCAGCCACATAACAAGAAGTCATATACACATACCACTCAACCATGGAAGCAGATCCTTTAGAGCATGAAAAACCATTCATAATATCATCACAGGACTTCAAATTCTGCAAACACCGGCATGCTGCCACACTGGTGCAAGCTCCTTGTGCATCAACATCTGGCTAAGTAACGGAGACACACCAGTTGAGTAATGTTCAAATTTAAGAACATTTTGTTGTTCAGCACACTCCAAATCTTGCAAGAAAACTTCACAGCACTGCTTCGTCTACTAAACCAAAAGTAATACATGCTATCACTCATCACGCCCCCCCATCTCTCTCCCATCAAATGAATGTGATATTTCATAAATGTTCCTGCATCAAGGGGTTCAATCCATAAGCCTGAGTCATCACATCACAGTGATGGAGACATTTTATGAATTCAAACTGACTGACCTAACCAAGCGCATTAGTCATCTAAATTTGTATTGCAACATATTTTTTTTTTATTCATGGACGGTCAGAGTAGCTCTGCATGATTCACGGTTCAAAATAATCTTTAACTTGCAGTCGGGCCTCGCTGCAGCCTCTCAGTTCATTGACTGTGAGCCATACTAGCTATACCACCTTCGTTTTAGCAACCTTTCTTTTGATTGGCTGCCCCTCTTAACATAATGTTTCAGCAATAGGTAGGTGGTACAACAGTTATATAATTCAGCTATTTGCCTTCACTTATCTCACACAGATTTTGGAGTTACAAAAAGAAAAAAGGGGGCTTGAGAAAGTTTGGTCCTGTTGAATACGAGTAACCAACACTGCAACTTTGTTTATACATGTGACAGAAACTAAAGGAGTGCAAGTTTTCTGACGTGACTTTCACTCTCCAAATCTGCAAATATACTGGCTACAACTATAAGTATTTTCTTTTTTTTAAAGTTGGCAGCTAAAAAACTCAAGCAATCGTAAGGAAGAGTAAAAAATATCCTGAAAAACAGGCGCGCTCCCGGTGACTAATAAACAACATGCTGCTATCTGATCTCCAATGGTGCTCGGAGAGAGAGCCAAAAGACAGACGAGCTGGCTGTGATAGTCGCTAACAGCCATTTGAAGGCAGATTACTAATGGGGTACAAGCATATGATTCATACAGCGGACAATAAGGCTCTTGTCACTGGGGACAGGTTAGGCGTTGTGACACAATCGCCGATGAAAAACACACATGTGCACATGTAGTACATGCACAGATGCCCGGTGACACATACAACGCACAGCGGGGAGGAGGGGATTGAATCAAAGTGGGCGAGCTAATATCTCGCAAAGTACACAGATACACAACACAGGTTAGTGGCGAGAGGTAAGTGGGTTCATGCGTGGGTGCACAGAGCACACAGACAAAGAACACAGAAATAGCAACCATGCCCACTGCATGTGTTGCAGATGTCCCTGCTGACTCATAGCTCGTTCGTTTTGTCGTTCGCCTTTCACAGATTCCGCCTTTCTCCCCCTCAACGCCGCAGCCATCGCTTCCTTTCTTCATTTCTTTTCTCTTTCATACTGTCCCTCCCTCCCTCCCTCCCTCCCTCCCTCCCTCACTCAGCCTCTAAGACACACAGTCTCCTAGCAACAAAAGCTTTTAGCTCTAAAAATAAATGGCCGAGTCACGACAAACAAGACAAAATATGATTCGATTACTGAAACTTGCCAAAAGAGTTTTGAGTTTGCAGCGCAGAGTCAGAGAGCTGCAGCGTGAGGGTGTGATCTGTCTAAAGCCGCTTGGCCAGAAGAGCCCTGCTTCACTGTCACGCCGTGTTTACAAAACACACGTTGGCCTGTCCTGAAAGCACTGTAGAGGCACGCTTTTACCATCACAACGATAAATCTGCATTAAAAGTACTGTACACAGTTTACATCTCAGTTCAAAAGAGACACAAGACCTGTTCATTCACGCCTCCTAAACTGATTCAGAAGCAACACAGACGGACCCAGAAAGCCAGACAGCAAGCACCGCTGATGGTGCAGCATTTCAACAGATGCACCAATGAGGGTCCAGTTGGAGGTGCATCTGTTACAGCTGGTGGTTACCGCAGTGCGAGTAAAAACACACACTGAGGCTAAAAGCCAGAGAGGTGGAGATCAAAAACGACTAGAGAAGCAATAAAACTTTGACTCATACAAACTATGACCACCCCTAGGAATCTAGCGCACCCTAAACTTTATGACACGCTTCTAATTAATCTTGTTTAAGAATATTAGGGTTTCAAAATAATAATGAAGGAGACCCCCTCACGTAACTAGTAATAAAAGCACAATTGCTTCTGATAGCGGTACAAAGAAAGTTTTTTGGCTCAAAAATTGCCATTTGAGGGCCGACTTCACATCCATAGCTGCTCAGCATTTTGTTATTTTTTCTCCTTTCAATTTAAGCCAATTAAAACTGTTTAAAATGACTTATTACAGTCCTGGTAAAGCCAAAACCAAAATGTCATTGTGCATGCAGGAAGAACCCTGTCAAACTGCAAGTATTAGAGAGCCGCCTACTGCAGACTCTTAGGCTGACTGTAGTTCTTCTAGTGGCCACTTGAAGCTGGCTCCAAAAGCAAGTAAATCTAATGCTAGGCCCAGTTTAACAGCATTAAAATGTATATTAACAAAAACGAACTAACAAAAACTAAACCTTTGTTTAGTTTCCCCCTTCATAAAAAACTGTGCAATGAATTAGTTTTTACAACTCATCCAATTGTTTCGTAGAATTTGGGGCGTGGCCACTGGGAATGACAAGTAATCAGTGTCTGCTCAGAGTGGTACAGTCCTTCCAAGAAGTTTGTGCTTCCGCTGCACCCATAGACTTTATTATCCGGCTGGCCACGCCTGATAGTATAACTTCAGAGACGTAATACCAAAATTTAAAAAACCTGAAGTCAACCGACCAGTCATGACCAAAGAGCAAAGCCTTGTACTTCAAGTAAAAGATCCTCCACTACTGATCTCTATTGTTAAGTGTGCATGTAAAAACATATGCAGAAAATGTGTCTTGTGTGTGCTTTTGCTGGCAGTTTTGCTGTTTTTATTCACACTAGAGCTGTGTACAAAGTGTTAGAGAAGTGTTATGGGACTGTAAACACGCCATATTCCAGAGAAACTCTTAAAAAGAAAAAAATTTGGAATCTTTTTTTAAACATAATGCCAACACGTGAAACTCGTCGAGCTTAGAGAAATACTCCTCAGCAGCAAGTAAAGTGTTAACATGTCTGAGCTATTATGCAGCTTGTTTTATGGCTGCTCTGGTTTAGTCCACGGCTGATGGCGCAGGAGGCCACAAGTCAGTGAAAACTTAAGTAGACAAAGGGGAAAAAAACCCTTGTACTATCTGGCAAACTTTGCTCCAGACAGGAAGAATTTCTGATTGTCGGGCAGAGGGGGGAAGCACACGATTTCAGGCCTCGCTGGAGTCTATATATAGCCAAGTACAGGGCATTAAAACTCATTTACTATTAGCCTGCAGTCCCAAGCCACCTGCGTGCTCCCATCCAAGAGAAACACACAATCTGTGCAGCAATAATCACAGGGTGAGCGGGTTTAACACGCAGGTCTGCTTTTCTTACGGACTCTGACGTCACTCCAGTTGGAACGGTACTCATAATGACCGATAACCATCACTGGGGTATTGTCCAAAAAGGCCTGCAGCCGCTGAGCCCAAACACAGGCTGCCTCTTTCTCTCCAACAAGTTTCTTTAACATGCTGTTAATTCTATCCATCTATCCCCCCGTTTATTTTTCCCTCCCTTCCTCCTATTCTTTGGCGGACCTATATTTAGCTACTGGAAAGGTCGGTGTGTGTCTGTCTGCAGGGTAATGATCCAGGGCCATGGAGAGAGACCCACAGAGGTAGCTGACCAGGCTCAAATCTCTGAGGAGGCTGGCTCACTGCTGAAATCTGGATTTTTATTTATTTATTTTTAAATCAGTGCAGGGATCAGGATAACACATAAAGGCAGGAAACAAATGGGTACAGAGCAGGAAACGGGGAATCTCTGCTGGGCGTTAACGGCACTGGCATCTGCAGAAAGTCATATTTTGGAGGAAAACGCAAATAAACACATGCGAAAAGAATTAAGATAAAGTTTAAACTTCACTTAACACTTAACTGCCACTCTATAGGATCTCCAAATTAAAGGATTTAAATGATGCAGAGAATCTATATTAAAAAGGATAGTGAATTTAAATCACTTGAGTTTAAGGTGATTGACTATTAACGATACACACCAAGTTAACTATCCCTCTTCAACACAACAGACAGTCTAACTCTGCTCTAATGAGGAGTCCTGAGCCTTAAACTACTGTTTAAAAACTCCGCTCCTCACTGAGCTGATCTCATAATTACCCATAAAGGATGGAGTTCAGAATCGAGGAGCCAGCGGCTTAAAGGCAGGGAGGAGTCGTGGAAAACGGATGGGACGAGGAAGGAAGAAATCAGGTGGAAACGCAGACAAGAGAGTGAGGAAGAGGAAGAAAGGTGAAAGAAAAGAAAGAAATCCAGCAGAGATCAAAGGGAAAAGGAGGACGAGTATTCGCAGGTGCACAGTGTGAACCTTCACCCTGCGCTCTCACATGATCCTCCATTACATAACGTTAATAAAGAGACAGACGACTGAACACACTGATAAGGAAGGAGGAGATTGTAAGAGAAGAGGTCAGTGTTGGGGAGATGCAGACAGGATGAGCATTTACCAAAGAAGTAGAAGGAAAAAAACCCTTAATCTAATCTTATAATGGGGTACGGATATGAGCCTGAAATGTGTCCTTACATGTTCATTTCCCCACCAAGGAACAAAGAGACTAAAAAGAGTAGTATGACGCCAAAGGAAACCAAAAAGCTTTCCAGAGAGAGAGAGAATCAGAGAGAATAAAGGAAATGAGATATAAAAGGTCGGGTGAATACGTTTTGTATGGAGGAACTGAGAAAAAAAAAAAAAAAAAAAAAAAGCAAAGAGGAAGCAAAGCTGCTTACACAAACAAACAAAAAAAATCTAAACAATGAGCATAATACAAATCTGCTTTATGACATGTCATTCCTAAACTTAGGAATATCACAACTTGATTTAAAAGCGAAAACTTTGCAGCCTTCCCACAAAAAAATAGCATTTATCTCATTTTGATCTCCTGTTAATAAACTAGTTGACACTTCCTCTGCGATTTCTGTTTCATTCTTCTAACCAGCAGCCACTCTTCCCTTTTCCCATCGAAGAGAAGATGTAAAATAAATGCCAGATCAGACAAAGGTCAAATAAATGAAGCATGTAACTGAAATCCCAAGGCTTTATTTTTATTTAGTTCAGGTTTCTATTTAAAATGTAAATATTTAATCACAAATATTTGATGGTCATTTTGCATGTTTTTATTTAATGACCTCTCCTGGTTTGTGTTTTTTGTTTATTATTCCCAAACATCATAAATGGGTGCTGACCCAAAGACTCAAAAAGTTTGAAATCATGTTCTACAAGCTGAGCTGGAAGGAGATAATAGGCTAAGTTGTGTTTGTTGACTGATGTTGGCTGTACAAACGGCCTTCACCTGACAGTATACTATTAAAAGAAGACGAAAAGGTTGACTAGTAATGCTCATCTCAATAGAAAGTATGGAGTTTGAAGGTTTGTCACATTAGTAAAGCTAATAAAACCCTTTTGAATGTTTAGACCATCTTCACTAGAGCAGAGACAGCTAAAGCACATTAATTTGGGAATCAGCCAGACAGAAAACTGTCCCGTCTTGAAGGTCCAAACTATCTCGAAGTCAGCCAAAACTGTGATTAAGCTGGCCCTGGGTCGGTTTAAACGTGTGCAGTCAAGAGACAGTTATTACACTCTAATGTGAGGGGGAGCTCCTTTAAAGCTGCAGCCGATTTAAATATGTCACTACTGTCTTCCTGAGGTACCTCAGTTGCATCTTTGGCACCTTTCAATCTCATTAAGACAAATAATTAACTACTAGGATTGCCAGTGGGAAATAAAAAAAGGCTGAACAGATTAAAAGCAGCAAAGTAGGCAATCTTCACAGGAAATGATTATTACTGCAGTGATAATGAGAAACAAAATCCTGAACAGGCACATCAGTGATGATCTCAGAGCTCAAACTTCTATCTCCTAATCTGCAGCCCCTGAGCCAAGGTTGCAGATTTATCACTCTTAGGCCTATTTTCCCAGAGAGGAAAAACACATAAATGCATGCACGCATGCTCCCAAACTCGTCTGAGCATGCCTTCCTTCCAGAAAATGACAACACTGTAAAACATTTGGCTGTGATGAGCACCTGGCTACCTGACTGCTTCACTGAAGATCTCTTCCTGTAGTTATTGTGGAATTTGGAAGGACATCTTGAATATCTGCGAATAGCAGTGAGTTACAAATGGAGAATGAAACATTGTGCTGTCAGAAGGAAAGTCAGCTGATCTTAAGCCCAACAAACTGGCAAGCATCACATTCAGGAAGTTGCTTTGCTGATTAATAACATCAAACTGAGCGGTCAGCTGGCAAAATGCACAAATAACCTGCCCTTTAGCATGAATGCTTTGCTGGTAAACCACAGAAAAGAAGAAGTAACGTGCCTCAACGAGTGTCATCAAGCCAGATCACAAGGGTCTGCTTTCATTTCAGGGAGAGGGGAAAGAGGGATCGATCAAAAGAAGCGGAAATTGAACATGTAACAAAAGTGAATCCCTATTAAGTAATCAAAACAGATTAAATTAATCTCATTGAAATGTCCGCTACAAGTAAATGTACGTATTTACATTCGGACAAATCCATGTAAATTAGGTGAGTTATTTAAATAAATAAATAAATAAATAAATAAATAGCCCATTTTGCTAATTTTAGATAATTATATTATTTTACTAAAGCTAAAATTCACAATTAAACCAGTCTTATTTCCCAGCTGTTCCACATATACTTACAACACTGAGTCATCTTACTTACTTAACAGAAGTCTGAATTTTCCTGTTATTTTAGGTCATCTGATTAACAAAAATGTGACTGATGATAAGCTGATGCTTAAAACAATTAAAAAAAATAATAACAGTTTTATTACAATTACGGTAGTTTTTCTTTGGGGGAAGGCCAACATTTATTGAATGCAGGAAAAACCCTTGACCTTTACTTCATTTGAAATCCAGTGTGATGGTGGTGTACTGAAAGTACAAAGTTACATTACTTTTGAAATGCTTATGAACCTGACTGCTCAACCACTTATAAAACGTATATGTGAAGCGATCGATGGAGGCCACAGTGGAGCTGGAGTCACTTGCAGACTGGTGGTGGTGTTACTGAAGGGAATTTAGTGCAGTGGAGGGAGAGAGAAGATAAATATCTGTTTAAAATTTGGCTTCTGTGTTGTGGTTTGGTCACCAGACTACTTTCATTTTCCTCCAACACACAAACGCGCACGCACACAGAGCGCGGCAAGGCTAACAGCACAAATCTGGTGACTTTAGCTATTGGACTCGACCATGTGTGTACATTAGTGTGCATGCATCTATGCACACAACCGCACACATACACGTGTCACCGCAGCCCAGAATAGGTCTGCAGCTCCAAATTCAGGGAGCCGGATGAGTGACTCATTCTCGTAGTCCCTGCCAGTCAAACTCCATCTCCTCCTTCCACAGCCCCAACCACCCCCTTTCCCTTTCAGCATCTTTCCATACAGACAAGGAGGCTCCACTGCTGATTACAACAATGCTAAAGGTTTATTTTATGGATGCGACAAAAAGAAAATAAAGCAATGAAGAATCAACAAACTGCTCCTCTCTGATTTTCCATTTGAAATAAACATATTAATATCCCTAAAGCCATAAAACTTTGCGGAGTAGATAATGATGCCAAGAGCTAATCAGATATGTGTGTGCATGTCTGGAAAATTATTAACACCTGTAGTTCAAAGCTATACATGTGTCGGCTTCTATAGCGACTCCTTGGGATACATTTTTACTACACTCTTACCGATAAGAGATTTAACATGATCTAAGCCACACTTGGTTAAGCTCCTTATGTGGATAAGGAAAAACTTCCATGCCCAAATGAAAAGCTTGTCCTGGACTTACTATACAACAGGTGTCATGCACACCGAGAGAGAGCCGGGAGCAGAAGAAACAGTACTGGACAAATAAATTAAAAACTGAGATTTAAACCAAACTGCACATCAAACCAACCTTCTATTACTCTATTACGGTCATTCGCATGCTTCTCAGTTATTTGTGACCGCATGGACTTGTTCGTGGAGAATTTACATTACATCACCAACTAAGCATATGCTCCATGCAGCAGACTTCAAAGCAGTATAACACAAATGACTGCTTGGCTGTCCAGCTGCCCATGTCTGCAACAGTTTTACACCTCAAGTCCGGATATCTACAGGCATCTCCCACATAAAGGGTACTTACGTGGGCTACCCAGGTATATTAATCACTGTTCAAGACTGGAGTTGGCATGTTGGTTAGAATCCAATTCAATAGGAAACACTGTCTGATATCAACCCAGCACGGACACCAATTCAGTGTCACTACTTTTTTGTCCGCAAGTGTAAAATCTGCCTAGAGAGCTACCGCCAGATCTCTGTAACATTTATCCAAGCACAAAGAGATATCTGTGCTCAAATATCATTAAAATTGTGATAAAGTAAAACACCAACAGGACTCAGAAGTGCGTGCCACAGCACCTCCATGTAGTTACAGAAATTGAGAGGTAGATGATCGTCCTGCTTGTTGGACTGTCTGATTGCAGCAGCTTTATCTCAACGCCATGATACGATTGTTGCTGTGATCTGGTGCTATATAAATCAAATTCAGCTGGACTTGCGTTATGATCCACTACAGTCAGTGAAGATTAAAAAGTTTTAAATGCAAATAAGACTTTGAGCTACTCTGATAATATTATCACAGGCACTGACAGTCTGGAGAAAATCTACCCAATTCACCTCAAACTGCTCCTGAACCTCAGCCACACAAATACAGAAGTTTGCTGAACAGAAAAAGTTCTTCTCCATTTTCTTCTTAACCCGAATATGAACATTTGACATCGATGCCAGACCCAGACTTCAGCATTGGCTCACATCCTTTATCTACCACTTGTGGCTCATAGTACAGTCAGAGTGACAGTAATTCACTCTGGACGAGTGTGTCCGTGAAATTCTTAAAAAACTCAAAAAAACAGCCAGCATGGGACTTTCTACATGTGTGACGTCTGGGAGGGTTAGTCAGCCTTTCCTCATTGGCAGAGTCACCGCAGTCTTAATTCCTCTTTTGCATTAAAGTTGGATCTTCCAGTCTCTAGACAGAGTGGCTCGCTCCCTGTGTAAAAACATTAAAAGACAGAGGCACGACGGCGTCACCGCAGGGAGATGGCAGCCCAAATGAGCACGCCATGCTCACGAGCTTTAGTGAGAAAATTAGAAGAGTGTGTCTGTGTGTGCGTATGTTAATGCAAGCCAGATATCACCCATTTTCATGGCATGTGGGGGGTCCAGGCCCCCTAATAAAGTGTGCATGCTGTGAGTGGGCGGGATGACTGAGTGTCTGTCTGAGGGACTAACTGACTTTTACGTCTCAATAAAACAGAAACCGTCTCATTCATCACTGCCTGTGGCCCCGGGGGTTTCGAGCAACCTTCAGGGACACTGAATGGGTCACATGAGTTACCAGAAGAACAAGGACAGCACTTTCAACCTAATAAATTTTACATGCAAAAATGATACTGTTATTTGATAGTTAATGAGTCAGCATTCTTTCTCACTTAGATCATTCTTTTCATTATGGCTCATTGGTTATATTGTCTGAGGAAACATACACAAACCTTTTAGACTGCCAAGATCTTTAAATAACTGCGCTTTAGGTTACCGAGTTTGTGTGCTGCTGGTGATAAAGCTCAAAAAGAACAAACTTTATAAAAGTTTATGACCTTAACGATGGCACTGGCCCGATCAAATGGAGCCTTTCTTATCACCAATAAAATTTAACGTCTACCTTTGAAACAGAGAACGGGACAAGTCCAACCCTGTGTTCACCTTTAAAGTTTTGGCAGCTCAAAATGCACAAACCTGTTAACTGAACAGAGGCCAAGACGATGTCTGAAATCACTCATGCTTTTATATACTTAACATTAATAACCACAATGGCTCTGAAGATAATCTACTGATAGGAAAAAGTTAAATAAAATCTGTTATCAGGGTGTCTACAGATAAGTTCAATTTAAGACTTCTTAAATACCTCTTGCAAGAAATTTCAGTTTCTACTGGCTTACAATGGGCCTTTGAGGGTGATCACACATGTAAGCTCGACTGGGCTGGTCTGTGTCATCTTACATAACAGAAGTTTGTTCATTTTCCTGTTATTTATGGCCATTTGATAAATGATAGTGTATATGATGTTCAAGTAAATTAAACCACCTTTGGTGGATTTTTGTGGAGTCCTGGTGATTTTCCTCTGATGGGAGGCCAAAACCTCTGTGGTGGAAGCCAACAATTATATATGCAGGTAAAACCCTAAATTTAAAACCAAACTTGAAATGAAAATATAAATCAAAAGGGACAAAAGAAAATAAACCAAACAAAAACAAGTTTTCCAAGTAAACAAATGTTTCAGTTCAAAATGAACCGTGTGGTAAAAAAGTCAAAATATTTGGTTAAGTTTAGGAAAATTATTCCAAAAAATATGAATTTTGTCCCAAATCATAGCACTTTGTCCTAAATTTGAAACACTTCCCCCACACAGGGCACTCTGCTACATTATCATTGCCAGATAATGGGTTAGACTGCCAAGAGTAACAGTCATTCTCAAGCCAATAATCACATCCAATAAGAAGGCCCTATTTCCATAAGGCCTTCTTCTTGTGGGTTTCCACCAGTCTATTGGTAGCTCACTAGTGTACAGAATAAACAGAACCCAATCTAAACCAAAACCTTGGTGGCGGAGGATATTTAAGATTTTTTGATGTGTAGTGGCTGGGATGAGAATTAGGACCAATTCCAGGGCCATTTTTCCCCATCTGGAAAATGTTAACATTGCCCTTTTCAGGTTGGAAAGAAATTGCTGCCCAAAGTGAACGTCTTCAAATATCTCAGGGTCTTGTTGATTGGGGGGTGCAGAATGGACAGACATGAATAAAATTTTAAATATCCATTAATGTGCATAAATGCAGATGTTGCACTGATCCGTTGTGGTGAAGCTGAAGAACTTGATTTTCTTGATTTGCAGTTCTGCCCTCATTTATGACCAAGAACAGTGGAAAGTGACAAAGAATGAGATGGTGGATACAAGGGGCGGAAATGAGTCCAGACACCCTTATCTTCAGAGACAGGGTGAGGAACTCAGACATTCGGGAGGGGCTCAGAGTAGAGCCGCTACTCCTTAACATCAAACTGAGCCGGTCGAGGTGGTTCATGCAGCTCGCTATGATGCCTTCTGGGTGCCTCCTCAGTGAGGTGTTTCAGGCATGTACAACTCAGGAGATCCAGATGCACGAGGACACGATGAAGAGATTACGTGTCTTGCGTGACTTTTGAACACCTCAGTGTCCCCTGAGGAGAAGCTGAAGAAGATGGCTGGAGATTGGGAGATAAGGGCAGATAACTGGTGTCCCCATGACCTCTTTCTCTAAAGGCCGTTTAATCAGCTCACTGATACCACAATACACGCCCCTTCTCCCTAAAAATTAAAAAGGCTGAACAGGCTTATTCAAACTTTAATGCTTGGCTTTGTGTGATCTACATGTATGAAGGGAAAACAGCAACACTGTGTGCTGGAAATTCTCAGAGACATGACTAAACCTTTTAAAATGTATTCAACCTCAACGTGAGGCTGTTTTCACACCTCTGTTTAGTCTGTTTAAATCAAACTCATTTCCCCCCTGCTCCATTTCGCTTGTGCAGATGTGAACATGGTAATCGCACAAGTGCAGACTAATACAACTGCACCGAGCCCGTTTGAGGAGTTGGTGTCGGTCCAGTTCCAAGCAAAGTCCAGAGCGATCCAGCCTCAGTCTGACACTCAGCATGTTCTTCCTTTATTTAGTTTTGTTGCTCCTGTCCCACACAAATCTGACCAATAAGGAGGCTGAATGTGCCACTTGGTTTGTAGTGACGTATTTTGGTTTACTTGGGAGTTTGCTTGGAATTGGTTCTGTGTAAAAAGAAGCAAAATCACAGAAAAAGCTACAAGTTCACAAACTCAGTGACTGCTTTGGACCAGAATAAATGAACTTAATTAACAAACTAGGTGTGAAAACAACCAAAGACAAGTTAATGCTTGAAAGCCTTTTAACAGTAATAAGGTTTTAGAGGCATAGAGAAACTATTGGGAGTTTAGCCAGAGGAAAAGGAAAAAACATTTGCGCACATGCACGTTGTTCTGATCCTGCTGTTGTGCACAGTCAGCCCCAAAGACTCATTGTTAGCAAGGAAAACCGTGATTAAATGCGGCTTTAAAGGGTGATTAAAAGAAGGTGCCCTCTGTTGTGCTTGATCCAAGCAGATTCCGGATAAAAATACAAACAAGCTTCAAGCATGAATGCTAGTGTTACATCAGGCTGCTCAGCCAAACTTTCTGTTACATGTATAATGCAGCCAGTAAACTCGCCCCTCCTTCTTCAGATCATTCATCCTACATCTTCTCCTCTTCATCGACCTCTCCGTGGTTTGATCTGGCCAGGGGTGAGATGTGTGCACAATGCCTTTTAGCCCGACATTGTGCACATTTGAGGCAGGGATGGAGAAAACTGTAGGTATGTTTGTTATAGAGGTTCGGTGAACTTTTGTTATCGTCTTAATGTAGGTGAGGGGGAGAGACAGAGCGTGCGTGTATATCTCCACTGTGTGGGCGTGTGTGATGTGCAGTACGAACAAAGTTTTCAGGCTATTAGCCTTTAGGCAACACAAACATCATATGTTTTAGCTCACACAGTGTCACATCAAACATCAATGCTCCACATACAGACTCCCAGGACAAGTAGCGACAGCCAGGCGAGAGAGAGAAAGCCACAGGATTCCCAACAGACCGATAACTAAAGCAAACACATCGGAAAAGTAAGACTGTGCTCTGCTCGCGCTCCCTTTTGTTTTCGGGCTCACTTTTTTCTCCACTCACCAAAAGATTTCTAGAGTCTGAAGGAGTCAGACACAACCTTAACTTTATGCTGCCAAAATGTTACACCACTCTCCTTTCCGTTGTTTCATCACACAGCGACACTGCAACGACTGCAATAAACTGGTAAAATCAAAAGCCACTGTCTTTAAACCATAACTTACCATGCTGCTTTTATACTAGTTTATACTATTGGTTTTATACTAGACTGTCACCACAAAAGACAAATACTATAAATAGAAATTGCACATAAAGGGGTAAACAACATCTTAGAAATAAAGCAACTAAAAGCCACTGAAATCTAAAATAACTGCTTGTTTCTGAATAAATCCAAGGTTCGTGACAGCAGATAATTGCTGCATAAACCTGTGTTTACTTTAAATGTGGATAAGCCCGGACTAACTGTTGGGCACCTCATTGCACATTTAATGATAATAATTAAAAAGAAAAACCTGCAAAATGCACAGTAGGGGATAAGGATAAGGATGGCTGCCTGTCTTTGCATGTATTTATCACAAACACACTGAATGTGATGAGAAGTATTCGTATACCTACTAAGCCAACATACAGCTAACGCGCTGCTGCCTTTGTCGTGAGTAAAGACGATCCTTTTCATTACGTGCTGCTAAGAAATCATTAAAGACCAGCTGGAGGAAACAGTTCCATTCATGCATAAGAAATATGTCCTTCAGACACAGCCAAGAGCCAGCTCAGATGCTTCTTAGCTTGGGATTTAATTAATCTGAACACAGTGACTCTTTTACAAGTAATGATTTCTGTGTTTACTATAAAGACTACAGCCACACTGTCTTTTTGCCATGCACATGCACTCTTGTAGAAGGTGCACGTGCATCTCAAATCAACAATTTTGTGATGCTGACTCTGTTACTTTTATGTATTTTTCTTTACACTTGTTGTAAAAAGCTGGAAAAGACAACATATTTTTAAGATCATCAGACAAAGCATCCCTAATAATCCTTCAGCATGATCAGGGTACTTCTTGGCTTAAAATGGGGCTTCGGGGGTGTCTACACACAAAAGTTTAATGGTCTGAACACAGCTATGACAAAGAGTCTCAGCTCTTAACACAAGACTGTGCAATGTGCTGCTAATACTATAAAATGCACTTTAAAACAGAGAAACAGAGCTGCATGTAGAAGGCTGTCTTTCTTGCAAATTCTACCATTTTTGCTCAGTTTTCTAAATTTCTTCAAATGTCTGCAAAAAAACCTGTGAATGCAAACATACTAGTGATGCATTCAGGGGTGGTCAGAAACTTAAAGAGACCACATTTGCTGAGCGGTGTGAGTAAGAAGTGTCCCTTTCTTGAGGTCTTGAATAGTTGATTTGTGGGTGTGCCAAACCTCTGAGGTTAGAGCCATGCACAGCTGTTTGAATCAATGTCTGGCTCCTCTGTAATGACCTCAGCAAAGCACCACACAAGAACTCGGGAGTTTTGGAGGTGTTTTTAATAAACATATCCAACAAGCCCGGTTTGTAGGATTAGCACTGGGAAAAGTACCAGGGTTTATATTTGTGAGAATATGAATAAGATTAGTACTGAAGCTGTATAGGTCACACTGTAAATCAGGCAGTGTGGGATAAGGAGAAAAAAAAAATCAGGTGCTATACCAGCAGGGGCAGGGGGCAGGAAAAGTCTGGCCTGCATCAACCCAAAGTCCAAACACCACAAAACCAGATGGAGCTCTTTCCTCACTGCAACCTGTTGCAGAGCTTTTCCCTCGGTGGCTCTTAAGGTGGTCTGAAAAAGTGTCTCATTTGCTTTACATCATTTGACAACTGCTTTATAAATTAGCACTGATTCTTTTCTCTTTTTTTCCTTACTCTAGACTTTCCGCTGGCACCACAGCTCCTTTCCAGTGAATGCCACTGCTGGATTTAATACATGTCAATGCTCCCACTTTATTGTAAAATAATAGATGTAGGTCACTCTAATTGCTTGAACATAACCTGCCAAGCTACCTCTAACCATGCTTCTTTGTTAAAACAGACTCCCTAAAAAACAGATGGCATCTGGTGGACATTTTTGCTCCAACACCAACTTGGTTGTAACTATTTTACTGGCACCGGTAATGCTGGCAGTATTATACAGAGCTATACAGGACCACACCTAGTCTGTCCCCTTTGTGCAGTGTGCAGAAAGCAGACCTACCTCTATCCCTCTGGCCATAAATGACACCAAACCAGCCAGGGAAGCCTCCCATTCCTCTCATTCTCCACGAACCACAGATGATAGCCATAACACACAGCATGACTCTCCACACCTCTTTAAGTCGAAATGACTCCAGCCAAAACAGCCACTGACAAAACACATCCCTACCTCCTCACCTTCTGTCTTTCTCAGTCTCCAAAAAAGCTTCAAGGGAAAATGATTTGTCTGCACTTATATAGATAAATAGTCATATCACTGCTATAAATATATAAAAGATATCAGCTTTTCATTTGGTAACTAGTTGCAAATACTGATTAGCTTCTAAAATGACCTATTTTAGCAATGGCACAGCTGATTCACATTGGTTTAAAATAGTTGGCGTAGAAACATTAAAAAAAATTAAATTACTGAACTGTGGAAATTTAAATGTTAAATATGAGAAGCCTAATTATGGAATAATGACCCACACACCCAAACAAAATCAAACTATATAAAATGCCAAAAGAATTATATGCATGTTTTCAAGTTTATGCAAAAGAGATTCACGGGCGTGTGTGAGAACATGAGTGAAGCCGGAAAGCTTGTATCCTGTCAGGTCCTCCAGCGATAGCTGTCCTGCTACAAAACTCTTTCTTATCTGCTCGGTGAAGTGAATCGTTGGTTCCACTTGACCTGCTTCGTCTTTTCATCTGCCCCACTGGGGGTCAGCTGTCAAGGAGGCAACACAAACTCACTCGATCATAAATGCTTACGGTTACTGAGGCTGACAGAGATGAGCGCATTCTTTTGAGCAACATGTGATACTATCTGTACAAATGTGCACTGATAAATCAGGAGACTCATGCACCATGTCTAAATCAGGTTAGTGATGAAAGCTCCATAACTCACTGAATGAGACTGTTTTTGGTGGAAGCAGGAGACACATGAAAGCAAAAGGTGTAGCCATGCTTTTTTTTTTCTCCTCAGTCAGTTCCTCACTTTGTGGATGGTCTCAACTCCACTATATTGAACAGCAGGCATCTGCTCTGAAGCCTTGATGAGCTTTGTGTAGTAACAGATGAGCCAGGTTCTGGTTAGATAGACTTTCTAGGTTGCAGCGGATCTCCAGAGAAGACCTAGCACTGCCGCCACATGATGGTCTGTTAGGTGGAGTTAGAGTCCCTCTGACCGACGGCAGGACTACAATATCTTGAGAATAGTTAAACGATATCAAAGATTTCCACAACAGTGACATCATCTCTTTCCCAGTGAAGGGGGAAAAAAAAAAAAAAAAAAAAAAAAAAAGTCAAAAAACATCAGTTCATCCAGTGGCTACTGGAGGTCGACTCCCAACGTGAATCAATCCCCACAGATCCACATTTTGAAATGTTGAACTTTTCACTATTCAAGCATGTTTACAACCTTCTACAAAAGAGTTTTGGTCTGGATGGATAGTTGATAGCTCATAACTCAACCCTTTCTTCAACATATTATTCTTTCTGACTTAAAAATATATATCTGGAGCCAAAATTCGAACACTGAGGATTTATAATGTAGAGTTCAAAACCAGCGAGTGATGTGACAACATTCATCTTTTATACTGTTAAAGCAATTAGAAAAAAAACAAGGTTGATAACAACTAAACTGGAAACCTTTGATGGGTCACTGGCGACTTGGTGGGTGTTAAGTTAATATACCAATTAAAGCTAGTCTGTGGCAATCACTGACTGAAATTCTGATATTAATATTAATTGGACAACACTTCAGTGTTTTTCTAAGGTTACAATTTCACATGAAGCTTAAAACTGTCAAGAAAAATAATTGGTGGAGGGCTCCATTTTACAATTCCCTGCAACCACTGAACGTCAAGATATTTTTAATATAACAACAGCATCTGACAAGCTAAAAACAAGTCAGCCAAATAAAATTTCAACATATATGTCAGATAGTAGCATCAGCCTCTCCATCACAGAACAGAAGGGTCTTTCAAATCACACCAGTTTAAAAAGGTTAAAAAACAAAACAAAAAAACAAACAAACAAAAAACCGCACACATTGAGGAAGAAATGTATCACTGAAGAGAAGAGAACAATTTCTTCTCCGTCAGTAGCCTCAATAAAACATAATACAGAACAGCCCCGGAGGTGCAACAATAATTTATTCATCTCCACAGGAAATGTGTTTGGTTGATTGTTATAGCTTTCCTGCCAGCATGTACAGCCCACAGCTGCACTTTACAAGTTCGAGCACTGAACTACAGGTGCTGTTAGAAATCGCATGGGAACTGTGGGAGATCATTACCTGCAGGAGGAGGAATCAAAGGAGGTCCACATGAAGTTTAAAAAAGAATGAAAATTATCAGTGTTTATTTTAAAAAAAGTCACCTTTATAGCGCAACATTACAAATTGTTGATTCCTAAATGGCTTCACAGTACAAGAGAATAGATAAGGCTTTTAGACGATAAAGCTGTTACACAACAACCATCACCGAGCCCTTAGGCAAAGCAATTAAAAACCTCCTAAAACTTTAAGCCTGGTTGCTGAGATACAAAAAAAAAAAAAATCTATAAGAATATGCAGACCAATATATTGATTGATGTTGTTTTGTCTGTTTTCTCTCATGTATACATCCGTAATCAAAAAAATGATCGATACAGCCACAATTTATTCACCACTCAGGGCTGGAATTTCGTTTTGGGATTGCAGCTACTGCACAAAATTTAATCGAACCCTGCATTTACGATGAAGTAAATTCTCACAATTACAGAGATCTCATAACGTTCTGACCAAAGTTTGCACCAGCAGTGCTGCAGGGGTGGACTGACACCTGACCTGGATGACACCTGGCATGCTTTTTCTGTGAGGCTCTCTGCTGTATCAGAAATTCTCGCTCTCATACAGAGACAAGCTTCAAAGATGTGCACTTGGAGGGATACTAGCTAAAAATGTAACTCTACTTTAACTATCAAGGAAAAAGAGCAGGTCCACAGATAAGTGACAGGTAACATTACCATCATTAAGGCAAGATAAGTCCAAAGACAAGTTTAAGGCTCGAATGCATTTGCAGTTTAAACTTAAAATGCTTAAATGAGTTGCTTGATTTGTAAAATATAGGACAGGAAAACAAACAGTGCAACCATGGAGACAAGAGGAAAAAAATCCACTAAAGCAAAGACAGAAAGAGCAGAAAGTACAGCAATGGCATAGTTAAACACAACCTGAGGTAATAGGACAATAAAAATTTATTTCAGGCATGGATGTCTGTCAACGCTCATCTCTCAGACTGTCAGGTTTTCCTGTGTTTGAGCGTTCTGTGTTTGTTTGGCCAGCATGTCCCAGCTCGAGCAACCTGTTGTCTATTATCTACGCTTTGTATGGGTCACTAAAGCCACTGTACATACACACCTCCAGGAAAAGAGGCCCGCCGTAACATCGAGAGATGATCACAGCAAAGCTGACCTGAGCTGCCTCTTGACAGCACATCAGAGAAATGTTGACGTCACTCTGCTGTGGTTTTTCCAGGGTCTGCTTGCCCAGGCTTGGCTCAGCAGTAATCAGGAATGTGATCAGGTCGACTCAAGGGGCGACCCGATCACTCACAGCAACCACATAATGGGAGGAAAATGAGAGAAAGGTACATCCTGTCACACCAGTATTTATGTTTTGGGTTTTTTTTTTTGTAATGCCATTTCTCTCCAAAACATATTCTGCTTTTATTTAGTATCCACAGGAGAGACTGGCATCCAGTTTATTGCCCGATATCAGTCACACAAGAGCAAGTCAGGCAGAAATCACTTGCAATTATTTAACAGTGAAATTAATTGAACTCTAATATTAAAATGATTGTAAAGCCCATGTCACTGTGTGTTTATTCTGAGAGGGGCAAAAAAACAAAAAGGCCCCAGTTTGCTGTGGCCTTGTGATCCTTGGGAAGCTTGCACAGGAAACATAGGGGAGATGGACAGAGAGCTGAAGCAAAGAGCTAGCTGACACTTCCTTCACACGCTGCCATAAGTGAGAGACGCTTGGTGATCCAAGGACTAATGCAACTGTAGGCAACTGTTAAAAATCCTTCCACAGGTTCACCCACGTAAAACCATGTGCCTTACTTCTTTCAGCTGAAGCACACTGCAGTGGACGAGGAGTAAGTGACAGAAATCTCATTCACTGAGATTTTTTTTCCTTTCTTAAAAACGGTGACAAAGACGTCTGAAAGTTGGCTGTAATTTAGTTAATTAAAGCACCAATGGTGCCTCTACCACAACATTAAATCATTCAAATGCTAAGAACACATCATAGATGGTCTGATTTCTTACAGTTAAGCAGTAACATGAGTCTTTGACAGGTCAACAGAGTGAATCTCAGAGCTACAGACTCAGTTGTTTTTTAAAAGGTAAAAAAGTATTTGGATTTTTTACTATATGCTCTTGCAAACGTTTCACCATAGAAGCATTCAAGTTTATGACCCTGTCTGTCAAAATGACATACAATGTCTAGCGCGGCCTCTGACAAATCCCGCAGAGACAGGGCGTCTTAAGACTCAAAGTGCACCACGGCGTCGCTATACATCAGCAGCCAGCTCCTCTTTTCAAACTTTCCCCGAGACAAACAACTGAGCCTCAACTTGTAGTGCAATTGTGCTGCCAGTAATTGTGCTGGTGCCAACAGTATAATTCAGTATAATGGTGAGACAGTAACACGACAGAGTCCTTCCCAAAGGAAACTAACGGCATCATTTTTTTAAAAGCAAAATGAGCCTGTGGTTCATTAGCTCCGGTCTAACCAGTGTTATTAGAGCTATTTCAATCTGCATAAAAAATGTCTAAGTCGTTCTTCCTGTAATTACAACGAGCTGAGTCAACTGCCCACAACCAAATGGTCTTCCTCAAGGGCAATTTGGACACGCTGGTAAAAGTCAAACACTCACTTTGTTGTGACCACATTAATGTCAGGTACGGCCGCAGAGTGACAGACATGTGGGCACATATACACACACATTAACACACACACACAAACACAAATACACTCAGTCATAAACAGAAGCCCTGCCCTTACCAGACTTAACACCAGCTAATTGCTCATGTATGGCTCCTTTCACTACACATATACACATAAGAGTGTGCAACAAAGCGTGCTGGCCTGCTGGTCCTCGCTGTCTACAGCTGTGACGTCTCAAATGTGGCGTGTTGTTGATATAACGAGTAACACAAGCGGAAAATTGGAGCTGGTGCTGGTGGGGCCAGACTTCAGACTTCCTGATAGGAAGAGAGTGGAGGTTGGCCCATGTATACATTTATATATAGATCATGGCTCCCATCTGGGGCCTTTAATATTGGCATGGGGCTCCTTCATTGGTACAGAAGTGTGCTAGAATGATGCTGTACCGCTTACTCCCCACTCAAGATGAAGAAATAATAGTGATCTGGTTAAAATTCAATCATCAGTGAATCATATTTCATGCAAGAAAACCAATAAAGCAAAATTCAAAAGGCAAAGCTGTCATACTGACATTTAAAGCGCTTTGACTTATTAAGCACACCAGCTAACTAACACATCAAGAAAACGTTCTACCCTGAAAGTTACCAGCACCTTTAAATGACTCAGTGAATTTGAGACAATTTCTCAAGAACTTGGAGATTTATTAGATAATATTAAAACATCCTTTTCCACTAGTACTTATTCGCATCTGAGGTGATCCGAAAACGTGACGTCAACAGACTAGTCATGAGAGAATCTCCACCACAAAATTCAAAACCGCCATTTCTGAAACCCAGCAATGAGCGAAAAGGATTACAAACAAGCAACACTGTCGTCGCCGAGTCTGACAAAATGCCTTAGACCAAGCAAAAGGTATACCATTGCCTCAATGTCCTCCATTGTTGTTTTGTTCATGTCACATACAAATGGCGCTATGGGACTTCTGGACGCATGCTATAATGACCCCACGTATGTTGGGTGGTACTCGATCGTACTGGAAAATTAGTAGAGTTGGACCAAGCCGATCAAAGTAGGTACTAATGGAAAAGGGCTGTACGCGTAAATACAAGGGAGGAAGAATGTAGGTAGAGCACTGAGAAGTGAACGATTAAAAAAATCAAAATCACTTTTCCATGACTTCAATGGAAAACATCATGACAGACATGAAACAAGAGTTTCTAGACTTGAGGGGAAAAAAGGATGGGCTAAAAAATGCTCTGCTGTTTTTAAAGTCCTGTAAAGTCCTGAAGATTGGTTTTTATATATAACAAGTGCTTTGTAGACAAAGTGTTCTTATTGTTTTGTTTCATGCAGGTAAAAACTATTTCCAATACCAAGAATGTAATTTTTAAGTAAAAAAAAAAAAATAGACAACAAAGTTCAGGCTTTCTGTGATAAAAGTCATGATAACCCTAAAGGCTGACACACAGCAACGGGGAGAACGCATACAAACTGAAGCTCATAGACTTTATTTACAGGTATGTCTAGGTTCTTCAGACAGGAAACAACTGTATAGGTGTGCTCTGGTACTTAAACCCATTGTACTACACCCTCTTCCCTCACAAAAAAGAGGCCTTTAGACTAAAATGACCTACATCATATAACAATGCAAACGCTACAGACAGTGTCATTTAAACCCATGATTCCCCAGCTTTACTCCAATCCCTAGAAACTAAAGGAAGTCAGCATGAATCAGACCATAAATGCCGAAGAGCAGGAACAACTTAAAAACAAGTCCAACAACCAGTGTGAACTCCTTTAAGCTGTTTGCAATCTTATCAGCAGAGCCAAATTAATAAATCATTCAGAAAACAGACAAAGGTAGCTATCTTTTTGCTGAATGGTTCAAACAGTCGTTGGTCCACTTCTTTTGAAATAAAAGGAAATGCAATGTAGCTTCGGCAATCTGATCCTCTGGATAATTAAAGTCTTTAGAGAGGGCTACAATGTTCAGACATCTGAAATAGGCCACATATGCTGCTCTAAAAATAAAGTGGTCACTGTTTAAGACTTTTAATTTCAGCACCAAAAAATACATTTCTTGCACCTGTTGAGCATTTTGTGCAGTGGACTGGCTGCTCATTGTGATTACATAAACTTATTTCAGCACGATGTTCAGATCCATATAGCTAAAGAGCACCCACTGGGAAAAAATGTTCACGTTATTCATAACTCTGTGATCCAAGAGTTATCTGGGGGAACAAAGAGATCTGAAAGTCGTATTTCTAATTATGATGTTGTGTTGTGGTGAGGCATTCCCCACTCAAACATCTATTATGGGAGCTGGATCCACGCCTGCCCTCGATTACCACAAAGCACTTTTGACTAAACTGAGTTTAAGAGCACCTAAATGCACAATGGAAGAAAATCATAACCTGTGAATGGAAAATCATAATAATCTCGCTGAAACTAAACATGTCGAAGAAAAATGAAAGGAATTTCAAATAGCAGGGCCTGAGATTTCTGGGTTAAACTCCATTTAAAGTCCCAGCAAAGGTGTTAACCGCACCGGATCAAATTCTCACGTGTCAGAGGGTCAGACAGGTTTACTTTCAAAGTGCCCTGCAGGAAACACAGAGCACATTAAACTAAACAATGACACAAAAATATGCAGCACTAACCAGGACAGTTAAAATATCTCAGCTAACAATCACCTCATTCCTATGTAGGGTGACCAGGTGTCCCACTTTAAAAATAAGTAAAAAAAATAATGTCCTCTCAATCCCACACATTAAAACAATGTCCCACACAGCATTGATATTTTAGTTTACGTAATATCATGTGCACCTGGGGAATTCGCTGGTATAAGCGATCTTATCTCTTATGAGATTGACGTTTTGTGAAGGATCCCTAACAAATAAAGACTAAAACTAGACTGAAATGTGTGGCTGAAAGAGTTGCGTGGTCTAGATATGCAACAATCCAATATATCGGCCCAATCCTAACTGACGACGCTAGATTGGTCACTGGAAGCAACTTCCTGATCTGCAGGCTGACCTATTCATTTCAGTTTTGTTTTGTGATGAGAAATTTGAAGAGACATTTCTTAATGCCAAACCTGTTACCAGCAATGTTTTTTGTGTTGTTTCTTTACTTAGACTTATCAGATCACCCTCACACACATTCTCTCTGCCCCACATTTACGGTGTCTGGATCTGGTCACCCTTATCAGTTGCACCCTTAGTTAAGTTCCCAATCCAATTATGTAGTCACTCTTCACATTCCTCTTCAAGCTTTGATGTAGTGATAAGTAGAAATGTGGGCTGGCTTCGGCTTAAAACAATCAAAACACCTGGTTAGTAGTTTGCATTTCATCACTTCCTTGACGTTAAAGTTTGGTCAAAGCTCGGTAAGCTTTGGATTTTAAATGGCTCTACACAGAAATTCCCCATCTCAATTTCAGTGGCGTCAAACACATTTCAATTCAAAGTTGCTTTATTTTCTCAGCACTGCTCTGTCGGAGCAAGATGGGTCATAACATGTGGCCCAGCAAAAGGGCTCAATTTGGCCCACTGTAGAGTGTGAAAATTCACTGTTATTCTTTGTGTGGTCATGCCCACACTAACCACACAGGAGTGAAAGTGTGTAGAAAGTATTTCTAAATGTAGACCAACTGTTTGAATCATATATATATCTCGACATTGTTACTTAATTCGAACTACGTGCGATTTGTTTTCTGTTTCCATTGTGATGTGATGTTTTTCCTTTGTTATAGATAACCCAGAAAATTGATCAGAAATATGTTCTGTTAATTTTAGTTGTGTAGCAAGGGGTCTCTCTTTTTTCCCTCTGAAACCTCGACTGTGGTGAAGGTCAAGATGTCCATTTCTTACACATAAAAAGAGAAAAATCTGAAGGGGTGTTTCTTTAAAATATAGGTTACTATGCGGTATTACTGGTCTGGACCCGGAGATCAAACTGGGCTGCATGTGGCCCACCAACCACAACGAGGTGGTGTCTTTCCTCCACAACAATGCAGATAAACAAACTTATAATTACCGTTGGGAACCTCTTCCAGACTAGGTGCTGCATGAAAACTGTGGCTGCATCGCTATCAGTGCCAATGCATGCAGTGTTAATGACCCGTGTAGTCAAACTAACTCATTAAATTTGAAACTGGGTGCATTAACAAATTTCCCACGTGTGGGACTAATAAAGGTTATCTTATTGTGGCATCAACAATAAACCAAATGCAGAGCTCTTGTTACGGTGAACCTCGGCGCTGACCCCGACTCCTCACCACTGATCCGGAAAATTAGGCTAACTCTTACTGTAAATCTCTCATCTTCATTTTACCTTAAACGTTTTAAGTTTTCAAATAGCTCATTTGGGGATGGTTCGATCCTCTTAGACGTGTAAACATAACGGTCATGAGTGAGAGTCTTTCTGGGGTTATTAAAAACAATAACAAGAGGCTCGGATGGATTCTCTCTAGCGCCATAATTTTGTCACACTTTCCCTGGAGCGGAGAGTTTGTTAGCGTGCTAACCAGCCTTAGCCGCCGAGGCTAAGCCCTGTTGTTTTCATTTGAAGAACAGTAGCGGGTGATAAAAGTTTTTTATTACTATTATTAAGTGTGTTTGGGTGCTCACTCACCCGTGTCCGCCGGGGTTTTCATCTTTGTGGTCGTCTTCGGTGAGCCGCAGCCGCTTCGCTCACTTTCCCCGTCAACTTTTGAGTGTTTGTTGGCTAGCCCTTAGCAAAGTTAGCTAGCGAAGTTAGCAGCGACACCCCCACTCCTTCCTCCGGTGTTGTTCTCACAGGCGGCTTGTTAGAAGGAGCCTGCGCCGATTACGGGC
This sequence comes from Aulonocara stuartgranti, assembly GCF_965226115.1. Classification (NCBI taxonomy): domain Eukaryota; kingdom Metazoa; phylum Chordata; class Actinopteri; order Cichliformes; family Cichlidae; genus Aulonocara; species Aulonocara stuartgranti. The sequence goes on from NC_138957.1 coordinate 30,801,689, forward strand.
TCCGCTTTCAACTTGAAAACCAGCCGCAAACTTCGCATGGAGTTTAGCGGTATAACGCGACACATCTACGCCTGCCCAGAAACTTTTGCGCCGGAGTATTTTCGTTCACTTGCGGGGGTTTTGGTGCGGAAAAGTTGCCCCGAGTCTCAGGAGGGGGGGAAATCCAGCCGCCAGGGTCTGAATGGCGCAGGTCAAAGTTTGGAGGAGCCGTGCTGCTCAGAGCTGGAGCAACGGAATGTGACGAGTCTAAATGTTCATCCCGTTTGTTGCAGCCATGTCGCATGGTCGATTCCTCCTCCTCACCATCATCATCACCCTCCTCATCCTCAGCAACAGTCCAACAGCGGTGCTTCAGAGGCGAACAAAAGTACCGACTCCTGTTCTTTCTCCTTCCCTCAGACTTTTTCCACTCACTCAGACACTTCGTGCTCTCTCTCTGCCCCCCTTCCTTTGGCGGGGTGTCGTGTTTCGCTCTGCTCCTGCCACACGGGGCCGCCCACGCTGACCCACGGAGGGAGGGAGAAACTGAACGCCTACTTTGTGCCGAAGATCGTCTATGTCTATGGAAGATTACCTTTTCCAGGAAAAGCTGCAAGGTGGGACGAGGCAAAAAAAAAAAAAAGTCTGCCTGCCAGGGGCGTTTCCATCGTTTTTTTTGTTTAAATGTGGTGGCACAAACTGGATCACGTTACTCACGTGCCATATAGCAACTGATGGACCATCAAAGTAGCACGGAAATAAACTTACGAGAATGATTTTTTCTTAAAAATTATATCCTGACACGAACATGACCCTCTGCAGTTGGTAGAATACAGCAATTTGTTTAATGAAAGGAGAAAAGAAGGAGGTCAATGGCAGAGAGCGAGGGCAGAAGGAGACAGCAATAGATGGGTGTGTGAGGACACTTAGATAAAACATAAAACTGTTCTTATATAAACCATCATGCTATCACTTTGGCTGCTTCGTGTTCAAACTAACATCAGGTATTTTAACACCTACTGCTTTAACAACCGCTCATTGTAGTGAATTAGAACAGAAATATTCTGCTCTGAAGCACTTTTTACTATAAGCCTCATTCTAACCACAGCTTTTTCATTCAATGTTCACCTCGTCTAACTGTCTCACACACACCGATACACAGTTCAGGTTCAGAGGAACCAAGGGTCAACCCACTAACCTTCTCTACATCCTGAGGCACAGCCACTCTATATACAGGGGGGAATAAAATCATTTGATAGTATTTGATAGAAGTCTATTTGCATGTCATTGAGTGACTACCCAGCCAGAGGAGCTTGTTAAAGATCTGATGGCAGCTGGGAGCACAGTTGCAAAGAACACTATTGGTAATGAATGGGACCATGTACCAAAAAATCTTGGATGAGGATCTTCTCCCCTCATGGAGAACACTGAAGATGAGCTGTGGATGAGTCTTTCATCATGACAATGAGATATGTGTAAAGCTGGTAACAAACTACAAGAAACATCTTACTGCTGTGCTTGCCTACAAGGGTTTCCCCACTCATTCAAATCAAATCAAATATTCAAATCAGCATAAGTTTTTCAAAAAAATCCAATGTAGTGAGCTTTAATGTAATGTGAATAAAGCATTCCATAATATCTGTGATGTATGTATATACGTCAAGAGTTTAATCATCAGTCACATTTCAGAAGTGGTTGGTGCCACCCCACGACCCCCCTCTGTATACACCCCTGTGAATTATATGTAGCAAACACTTTAAAAGCATCTTAAAGGTGTGTACTGAATATTAGCATCACCAAAGTTGATAAAAAGTAAAACATGCTCTCAATTTAACCTTTGGCTCCTGAATAATGGTGACTTTCGACCTTTTGGTGAACAGTCTGTGTTGAGGGTGTGTGGGATCTTTGAGGATGGAGGCAGCTCTCCTCTGGACTCTGCGATGGTAGATGCTCTGCAGAGAGGGCAGCAGAGTCCTGACGATCTTCTCCGCAGCTGTTATCACTCACTGCAGGCGTTTGCGATCCATAGCACCAGTGCTGCTGTACCGTGCAGTGATGCAGCTAGTCAGTGTGCTCTCCACAGTGCAGCTGTAGAAGCTGCCGATGATCTTGGCTACTCAGTGCACAGAGTATTAATATAGCTCATATAGTGCAAAACATCCCACAATGCCCTGCAAAAAGTGACGTGCGCCCACTACACCACCCAGGCTTGATGCGCTGCTCTTAAGAAAAAGTGATGGACAGACGAGAGGAATGAGAGCGGTACATCATAACATAAACTGGCACAGCGTACATTTTATGTATCAACAGAAAATATACGACACAGTGGATACAACATGCTGATTTTGATTCATCATTTTCACTTTAGTTTAGTTTCAGTCGGCTTCCAGTGTGGGTTTGCACCTTTCAGTTTACATTTATCATTTGAAAAAGTCCAGTTTTAGATTTGTTTTTGTTATTTTAAACATTGGTTTTAACCTTTTTTAAAAATATTATAATTTGGGATTCGGGATGTTTATCATGTAAATATCCCAAATCCACATTTGCTGAATATTTTCTTTTAGTTAGTTTTGCCCCTTTACAAAATATTTCAGCGTGTTCTTTTTTTTTTTAGAAGTCTTGTTTTTATTTCCGTTTCAGTCATCTAAAATCATCTGCCACACCTAGTTTTTGTTTCAGTTTGGTTAATGATAACCTTGAGCTCATTTTATAGTCCATTACAAAGAATTATCTATACGGGTAGGACATTGTGAATAAGTCACTGATTTTAAACATTGTCCTTCTACAAGCAAGTCATACAACGGAGAAGTGATCATAAACACCTATTATTTGCAAAGTAATTTTGAAGATTTATCTAAACTAACTATAAATTGTCACCAGAGTGTAAAACCTGCATACAATCATATTCTTTGCATTAAAATGTGTACTGGTCTCTGTGTCACAATTGATAAGAGAACAAAACATCAGTTAAATCTGATCAAAAGTCTAAAAGTACCACCACCTATGTTATTACTGCATTTTCCATAGTTTTTAATTTAGGATTCTTAAATCCTGAGTCAAGAATCTTAAATCTTAGATTTATTTATGACGTCCCCTCCTTGTATCATCTCTGTTATAACTTTTAATCACTTCATGAACCGATCTTGAGTGACTTGTGTATTAGCTTATTATTTCTGAACTGTGTGTATGTTTGTTTAGGCCACAGTGACATTTATTTATTTCTTTTAATCACTTTTCATTTCATGTTGGTAGACAACCTGACAACATAATGCTCTATAGTTAAAAAAACCCCCAAAAAAACCAAAACATTTTTGGTTGTCTAGACCAAAATACAAAGTTTTGCTCTACAAGGGCCTGATAACCACTTATAAGGACATTATACTGCCACTATCCTATTGAATTTTAAAGCAAATATCCTCATATGGATCTCATTTTTCTTAGAAACAACAATCAGGAAAAAACAAACAAAACAAAACACAAAATTCTTTGTTTTTACATTTATCAGGTCCCAATCAGCCCAAATAGCAAATAAAAAAATAATTTAAAAAATGCATGCTATGAAAGAGTTCGGGTCTTAGGAGGTTAAATGTGTTTGATCAAGTACCTTAGACTGCATGTCAAACATGGATATGGCCACTGTAATGTCACCCATATTTTGATGACATCTTGCAGCCTTAGGCTGTAGCTTTCTACTTGATGATGATTGAGGCGTGGTTCTTAAAAACTGAGGGTCAGTATGTAAAGTAGCGACTTTTCACTCACAAGGTAACTCCAACATAAAACAGGCCCAGCTTTATCATCCCTTGTAACTCTAATGAGGCCGGATTTGACAAAATGTATTTAATTAAGACCTGCTGCTACATGCTGCCAACTCAACAGGAAAGCGTTTTCTGAGATCATAGAAATGAATGAATGCATTTAAATAAATAAGCCCAGAGGTCAATTACTTAGTCTTACATTCTTTTTACTATCAGAGGAGTCGCCCCCTGCAGACCTTTAGAAAGAATAATCAAAATAATCATCATTATTATTGTCATATCACATGCCATTGTTTCAACCATAAAGATCAGATGAAAAAAAATAGACTGATATTTCAGTGGGACAACGACACATGAAAAAAAAAATGTATCTGAAACAACAAAACAAGGGAAAAAGTGCATGAACAATTATGTACGGTATACACACGACTCACTCTGACACGTTCCACTTTTTTTTTTTTTACCCAGAGAAGGTAATTTGAGTATTTTTAGACTCACTATATCTAAATTAAAAAAAATATCTAGGCCCCCCAAAAATTGCTAAAACTACCAAACTTTAAATTCTGACTTTGCAAACAGGAATTAAAATGGGCTGAAATAATCCAGAACTGCATCCTGGCATCTTCATTTAATGAGGATTTAAACCAGATAAGCAGATTAATGCATATTACAAACAAATGAGTTAATTTCTTGTGCTGCCTGGTGCAGCGTGGATATGCTAAGTCATTAATAGGAAAATAATAACATCCCACAGTCTGCTTTCACTCTCAGCACATTTCTTTTCCCTTCTCATCCCTGTGGTGTGTTCACTGTGCAGATGTAAATAAAGTTACGATCGATGTAACTTCAGAAGCTAGCTGAGGATCAAGCATAAAAAAAAACAAAAAACATTTTTGTTAAGTGACAGATCATTTTAAAGGCAAATTCAGCAAATGTGATCAAACTGGCAGAGAAAAAAATGTTATTGTCTGACACTGAGAGCGGGAGAAAGATGCAAGAACGACAGGACGATGAGAGAAGATGCGAGAATCAGGAATGCTCAGCAAGTGAAATTCTACAGTCTGGAAATTTAAACTTTACACATAATATCCTCATTTATTTAATAAATTTTGAATCCAATACTGCATCTTTATTTCTGAGCAATTGTCTTCCCCACTCTACACTACTACTCCTGATCTTAGAGGTTCCCATTCACCCATCCATTTTCTGCTGCTTGTCCAGGTTGCAGGGGGGCAGCAGGCTAGGCAGAGAAGCTCAGACTTCCCTCTTCCCAGCCACCTCCTCCAGCTTATCTAGGGGAAAACCGTGGTGTTCCCAGGACAGCTGAGAGATATAATCTCTCCAGCATGTCCTGCGTCTGCCCCGGGGCCTCATCCCAGTAGGACATGCCTGGAACACCCCACTCAGGAGACGCCTAGGAGGGATCCTAGTCAGAAGCCCGAACCACCTCAGCTCTACTCTGAGTCCCCCCCAAATGACTGAACTCTTCACCCTTATCTCTAAGGGAGAAGCCAGCCACCCCTTGGGGAAAGCTAATTCTCGCTGATTGTATCTGTGAGCTCATTCTTTCGGTCAGACCTAGAGCTCACACATTGGCGACTGTAGGTCAGGACTCCCCAGCCTGCAAAATCACACATTCAAAGCTTTATAGTGGGAAACAAAGTTAAATCTAAAATATCTCATTAAAATAATGTATTACATACAACTATTTGAAATAAAACAACAGTAATATAGTAATATTAATGCTGGTACCCCCCCCTCAAGAGAATTTCAAATGCTCACACTTTGGTCCGCAGGCCGCATGTTTGACAGCACATGTTTTTGTTTGTCCCAAAGCTCAAGGAGCCAAACATATTAAATGAAATGTGGCGTTTGAGTACCAAGAAAACAACCCGAAGACATTTTCGTCAGATATTCTCCATTTGCGCTTATGACGTATTTTAATGATGAATAAATATTTCTGTTTTAATGTAACTGCAATCAGAGATGACTCACAGAGGGAGATGACGGTGATGTGGAGTGAGTCATCGTGCTAATAGACGATCTTCTCAGAGGACCGCGGCTCATCGCTGCCCGGAGCTTCCGCCTCTGCCTCCAGTTTGTCGCCCCGCTCTCTCCCGGTTGGCGCGTCACGGCGTTGCTGTGGAGACCCATCACCGCCGCGGGTCATGAGAGGTTCCGTGTTTACCTGTAAACTGCGACAGCGAGGCAGCCAGGGAGCCGCCATCCGTTATTTATACACGCAGGGAAGGAAGGAAAGGGCCGAGCAACAGGCGCTCTTTTCGCCTCCCCGCGGGGATCTGGTGAGAAATTTACATAGATTGTAATTATAAGTGGACATCAACTGGAGCCCATCAGGCGCTTATTAGCATTATTTGCTCATACAGCCACACTTAACACACATCCACACACACTGTTCTCCCACACTCTTTTCTTCCTCTCTAATGAAGGGCCCTTCAGCACTTACATCGGCTCTGAGGAGGCAGCAGAGGGAGAGGGAGTTGAAAGAAAGGAGCAGTAATTACTCAAGAGCGTGAACTGGAGAGCAGGGAGCGGGTGGAAGGAAATAAAGTGGCGAGACAAAAAGTGTGGGTCTTTTCTTTTGCCTTATTTCCAGCCAATCAGCCATCCCACTGTCTTCTCCTCACATCCATCCGTCCGTGCATCCATCCATCTCCGTTCCTCCTCTGCTCATTTACTCTGAGTGGCAGTGTGTGGGACGTGAAGGGCATCCTGTGGGTGACTGTCACACACACACACAGCCATAATAACATCAGCAGTACAACAGAAAACATCTCATCACCTAAGACTTACTTCCCCATCCTCCTCCTTCTTCATCCTCATCAACTTTTACTTTTGCCTACATGTACCCCCCTCCTCCTCCACCTCCTCCTCCTCTTCCTCCCCCTCACCTTCAAGTGCTCTTTACTTCCTTATCTTCTTCATCATTATCATCATCTTTTTACCTGAATACTTCCATGTGATGCTTCATAACACCTTCGCCCCCAAAAACCCTCCACGATGAGTCACTTTCTTGTGAGGAGTTAGATGAGGAGAACGATCCCGCACTAACGCCAGCTGCAGACTGTATGCAAAAAACTGAAGTAGCCACCCATACAAAAAAAAAAGTGAAATGTGAAAAAGTCTGGAGTCACCCCCTCATTTGTTTGCGTTTTGCTTCCAAGGTGCCAGACTTTCTTCTAATCGTTTTTAAAAGTGGTCTCGAGGAAATGTTCTCCAGGCTTTCTGAAGGTCTTCCAAAGTTTTACTTTGGACATTAGCTGCTTTTTCACTTTTAGCCCGAACATTTTGACACCCAACAAAGAACCAATTTTACATTTTCTCCTAGCACCTGTTGCAGGAACACATTTATGTAGTTGAATCTCTGACAGATGACAAAGATAAGACAGTTTGACAGGATTTAAATACTAGTTTTTCAGCAAAAAGGTGATTCCCAGACAACTGTTAGCTGAAAACCTGTCATATCTCGAAATGTTGTGCAGTATGTAGTTAAATGAAAAATAAAAACCCCAAAACACACACTGGGTAGGCCTGTTCAACTGCTTATTAAATATGGTGGCAAGTCTGTGGCATGCATTGACACGTAAGCATGATCAAGACGACCTCTTGGAGTTCAACCTGAGCATTAAAATGAGGAAGAAACCTTATTTAAGTCACTTTGAATGTGAAAAGTGGTTGCTGGTGCCAGATGTGATAGTCTGAGTTTTTCCAGAAACTGCTGATCTGCTGGGATTTTCCCTCACAACGATCTCCATGGTTTGCAGAGAACGATCTGAAAAATAGCTTTCAATCTGAGAGAAGGGCAACAGTAACCCAAATAAACACTTGTTACAACCAAGGTGTGTAGAAGAGCATCTCTGGATGCACAACACACTGAACTATTAAGCAGATGGGTTACAGCAGCAGAAGAAAACACAAGGACTGACTCCCATTAGCTAAGAACAGGAAACTGGAGTTACAATTAACACTTTACCTGATCTGATGAGTCTTTAGTTCTGCTTTCAGATGGTGGTGCCAGAATTTAGCGTAAACAACACGGATCCATCCTGCCTTGTATCAATGGTTCAGCGTGGGGCTGTAATGGTGTGGTGGAGAGTTTCTTGGCACACTTAGTACCAAGTGATTATTGTTTAAATGTCAAAGCCTCCCTGAGTATTGTTGCTGACAATGACCATGTAGCCACTTCATGTAGGATAACACTCGATGTCACGAGGCTCAAATAATCTCAACACTGACTTCACTTCACTCACACGGCTTCCGCAATCACCAGATCTCAATCCAGTAGCCCACCTTTGTGATGTGGTGGAACTAGAGTAAAATCGTTGATGTGCAGCCAACATATCTGCACAGACTGTGCGACGCTAACATGTCGCTTGGCAATGAAATCCCTAAAGAAAGTTTGTAGCACCTTATTTGAATCTATGGCAAAAAGGAGTTTAACCTTGTATCTGTTGAAGTGGCTGGTGAGCGTATATCTGTTTTTATATAATATTCCTTATCACTGGAGTTGAGCCAAGATAGCGAGTTATTCTCAGTTAAACAGGGAGAACTGATACTCAAAGAATCCTGAATTAAGATTTAGACAAAGATCGTAGACGTTTCAATTTCAGTGAGAAACAAGAATTTTTTTAAAGTCGTATTTTGGAGAATAAGAGTCGGAGAGTTTTTAATGTGCGGATATTCATTTTATTTAAATAACGCTTTAAAGATTTTCAGTTTTTTCCACTGAATGAATGTGTTAAAAGGCTGTTTTTCCACTGTTGTACTTCTAACACCACACTTGCTTTCTTTTAGTGCCGTGTGTGTTTCTCTAATAATGTCTCTGAGAATAATCATGTTAAACACAAGCAAACATTAACACCTTATAAGGTGAGGCTTTCACACGTCACAGCTGGTGTAAATAATAACATTTATGTTTGCTGACTGATTTGAGGTCCAGCTCGCTGTCACGACATCCTGAGGGGTTTTTATAACACCTGCGCTCTTCCCACTAATGCCGGCTGTGATGAAAGGCCTAATAATGACACAGTGTTTCCGCCTCAGTTTGCCCCTTAGCTTAATGCGTCTCCTCTGCTGCTGCTGCTGAACTTTTGTTCAACCCAAGGACGCATCAAGACAAACAAGGTGAAGCGTGAACAGTCTTGTTGCATCTGGTTTGCGCGGCACAAAAACAAGGAATCCACGTGGGTTCCTTTGAATGAGGAGCAAATATTCAGTTAGATTTTGCTTTGAGATCCCTGTGCAGAGCTAAAAGTGTGTCTTGATTTACAAGAAACTGCCCTGCTTACTGGAAGGAAAAGTGAATTATAATATAATGCAAAAACAACTATTTCTCATTTTGCCAGTGAGCTTTTAGTCCTGAGAAACCACAGAATGCATTTAGCTGTGTAGGTGGGGAGAGGCCACTGCACGGCAAGCAACATGCCATATGAATCAAAATACATCCTCCCACCAAACCTTCGTTCCTTCGTTAAAAATCTGTAGTTTGTGTTCGCTCTTTAGTGTGTGAAAAATTTAAATACTCACTGTGGGCATCACTCACTGTGACTTAGCAGATTCTAATCTTCATCAAAGCCTTTTCACACATGAGCTGCAGCTTTGAAACCGATAAACATTTCCAACAAATCCTTTAACCTGCTAGTTCCCCAGTGCAGGAAATGGTTTGGTGAATTCACAGTAAGCGACTTGACATGGTGTATCCTGCCCTCGCCTTAACCAAGTGGAGTATTTCCAGTGGTGAGAAAGTTTCTAAGGTGGTACATGTGAAAAAAGAGAACTTTATTTTCTCAACAGAGACCAGAAAATGGTGAAAACTGCTTATTTAAGAGACAGAATCATTGTATATAGAGTACCATCAGATTAGTGCAAAGTTATGGAGATGGACAGACAGTGTACTGGGCTGGGTGAAGGTGAAGTTTCCACCAATGAAAATGCTACGTCCAGGTGAAAGGAAGCAATATTTTGGGATTCAGTCTACACACAGCATCATCCCTGTTTGGGGGACGTGCTGTTGGAAGATTGCACACGAGCAAACAACTCTGCCTACCTTTGCAAACAAACCCGAAAACCTAAAGCAAAAGCATGGATGGATGGGTCCTAATGAATGAGTCTAATTAGAAAGATAATACATTTTGTAAATGGAAATAATGGAAATTTATTCAGGAGTTGCTCTCGTACACTGCTGAAAACTGTTAAACTATGAATAATTATATTTCAAAGCCCTTAACGAGCTTCAAACAAACAATTACTATGCTGGGGTTACTCCTCTTATCAAGGCTAAGGAAATAAACGTGGAAAATGTATTCGTCTATCAAATGCTACATGCAAATCTGTCGGTGGGTATCTGCAAAGCTCCAAGCAAGAAATTCAAGGACAGTTCAGTCATTTGTTGCAGAAAGCAGCTGAAAAGCACAAGAAGGTAAAACAGACTTTGAGAACAAATGTCTGTGAAAGAGTATTTCTTCCACAGAATTTCAGTCTGTGAGCTGTGACGAGCGTTTAGACCTGGGCTGCAGTTTGTTGATGAAACAGGCAGTGTCGAGGGTGGCCTCGTTGGGGGATGCAGACCGCGACTGCATGTGAAAAGCAATGGCAACAAAAGCCCAGCAGGAGAGCTGATGCTACATATGGGTGAATAGGTGGAGTGATTGGGACTAATTAATCACCAGAGTCACTATCACTGCATTAGAGGTGTTAATGACCCTGCGCTGCCGATGAGGTAAAGTTTGCGACCCATTTCAGACGCAAAGGCTCCAGCTTTTCCTTCGCCTACTTTTTGCATTTTTTTGTTCCATTTGCCAACATGGAGCTCCGTTCGCGTCCTTATTTGTTGTTTCAGAGCCAAGTGTTTTCTATCTGAGGAAATCTAGCTTGTTTTGAAAATGGAAAACAGGCCTGAGGGGGCAAATGGTAGCAGAGCCACACCCAGAGTGATCAGCACGCAGTCTCAACAACAGAACTGTAAAGGGAGAGGCCTTTTGACACCGGCCCATCTGCATGCATAAGAAAACACTGCCAAGCACACCCAGTAGAGGAGTAAAAATGAAGCAGCGAGTATGTTCGTGACAGCAGAAAATGTTTGGAGGGGAAAGTTTCTCTGAGTCCCTGTTTTTTTTTTTTTTTTTTTTTTTTTTTTAAATACTAAAGATGGAGTGACATTTTCCATGTCGTGTTCCTCTGCTCTGCACCATGACAGTATGTTAGTGGAATAAGGAGGCCCTTGTCTGTGTTTCTCTGTGTCTGTCTGTCTGTCTGCCCCCTGGCTGGTCAGATGATGTGTCTGTCTTTTCTTTATGGAGGTCTGTCTCTCGGTCCTGGATTTGCAGATAAGATAGAAAAAAAAATGGAGGGAAGAAAGACACAAGGAGAGGTTTTTAGAGGAGGATAAAAAAATAGAGGTCAGGAGAGGAGAAACTAGCGAGGATAAGTAGAGGGGAAGGGGGAGAGAGGGAGTGAAAGAAAGAAAGAGAGTGAGAGAGAGTGAATGGGCCCTTTGTGATCAAAAGGCTTGTTTATTTTCTTGGCGCTTGAACTCTTCAGGAGCCACATTGGGCCTGTCTGCACTGTCTAGCTTGCGTCCTCATCGCCTCCCCGACAGCCCAGCAACCAGCCCTGAATTCACCGAGAGGAGCTGGGCCATCTCAGAACCAAAACAAGCACATCAAGCACGGAAAAAAAAGAAGGTTTAGACACTTGAATCACTCGAAGCACACTCAGCTAAACATCCTGAGCACTCGAGAGGTGGTAGGCATGGAGAAGGTTCATTTCAGATTGAGTCAAAACAAGAGTTTCTTAGGTGTGACGCCTACTTTGATTTTCTTTTCGTTTGGTAAAAAGTAGAAGCTAGTCATTCGTGTACAACTTGTAAGTAAATTTACTTCCATTTTACGTAGTGAAAACACACATTTCTGCATGTCTTTGATAGATGACAGTCTGACAGTCATACTGATTTACATTTTACTTACTGTGGGAATAATAAGTTACGATGCACCGTTACAATGTAGAGTGTATTTAAATGCACAGTTTAACAGAAAAGAAGCCTTTGTAAACTGTTGTTGGACCTGAATACGCTTTCAAGTTTCCAAATATATCGACTATTTATCCTAAAAATGAAAAGGACCAAAAAAAATCCTGAGTTTAGAAAAAGGGTTCATGTTGCAGCTGTGTGTTATTTTTTTCCAATGAGACATCTAAATAATGCACAATGTGAGCAAAAACACACATACACGACTTCCATCAGCTTCATTTTCAATAATTTCTACTTGTGGCCTTGTCAAACCACATTTTCTGTTAAAAGTTACAAAAAAATCAGTTACAAATTCACAGAAATTGGAGGTTAATTTGACTTTATGGTCACCTCTGCTCTGGTGTGACATATTGCACAAAATAAAATGCAAAATTTATCTTATTATAGTCCACCCAGTTCTGTTCTATTGCTTATCACGGACCTCGAGGATGAATAAAACACAAAATACTCATTTTGAACCTTGGAACAAAATAATCAAGGTCTGTCAGCTTTTCTAGTCTAGCTTTTTCCAGCTTTGCAAACGTGGACCTTGTTCTTTTTTAAAAAATGTCAGATTCATTTGTTTCTGTCTGCACGAAACACACAATTTGTGCATGAATTTATACAGTAGATTACATTCTCCAGAATTCGCCTTGGCATACTGTGTATTTTTAGAAACTTTGATCTTTAAAAATTCATATAAAGCTCTGTGCAACATTTGAGTTTCTTTGCTTCTTCTTTTCTGTAGAGAACACGATTGCATTGATGTGGATATGAGGTGCAGATGGTTGGTTCTCTTTGTTTCTGCTGGTGTGTTATTCTGCAGTATATCACGTATAAAGTACACAGAGTTTGGGTTTTACTCAGAGTGAGTGGAACTTAAGATGAAGTAAGCTTTTAAATATCAATGACTATTAAAATATACTAACTCAACTTTGCCTCTCAGCTGAATTCCTAGAACCAGACACAGCAAAACGCCTACATTACACTCCATTATAGTGCATTGAATTATGTTACGTTAAACATCACTCCACATCTGGGCGTTCTGCATCAGGCAGACACAGTCGTATGCATTCAGTCTCACTCGGACACAAACACTCTCTGTTCGCTGCCTCCCCCTTCTCTCCCTCTCTCCCCCCTCAGTTGGTATTCACACATGTGTAATGGGATTAACACGCTGCTGCGCCGGGGGAAAGGCGAGAGGACAGAAAAGGAGGAAAAAGAGGAAGGTGAGGCCATGGAAGAAACGGGGGAGGTGGAGGAGAGAGATGAGTAAGAGTGAGTGAAGGGGCCAAAAAGGGGAAGGTTGAGGGGGAGGAGAGAGCGGGGTTCTGAAAAGGAAAACAAATGTATAGAGGAAGGAAAGAAAGAGAGGTGGTACAGCTCTTTCCATTAGCTTGTTATTAGGCTACGGGAGGTCACAGAGGACGTTGCAGGCTCATTTGAAATTCAGGGAGGACACCTCCCTTCAAACTTTACCTCCAGTTCAAAGCGTCTGAGTGATGAATTGCATTTATAAGCAAACACCAGTCTCATTAGTGAGGTGAGAATTCATGGCAGTTTTAAAAAGAATGGTTTTAAAATAGGTTTTAAAGAAATATGAGCATAGGTGCTGATTAAATATTAAATGATTAAAAGTGTATTGACTTAAGCAGACTTCATATTCTTTAAGTGAGCACACCAAGCTTTTAAAATACCCAGTAGAAAAAAATCCTACTGTTAACTGAGAGTACAGTAGAGTGCCATCTGCAAAATGATTAAAGTGCTCAGTAGAAAACTTTGATCCTTGCCTGAAATTTTTCCAGTCATCTTTTTGCAACTTTATTATCACAGTGGGGAATAAAAGATGTCTGATTGCTAATGAAGTAGGACCTCACAACAGTTTGATTCAATCTCTAATTTTGTGTTTTTCGTGCATTAGTGCCATTGAAAGTCTGAGAGTTTAGTGGGAAGGCCACACTTGGAACCTCAGAGTCATCTAGATGACATCATGGTGAGTCCAACTGTTATTTGAAACCACGGTTTTCTGTTTGTATTCAGAGCACTTTATTTGTTTTCTATGTAAGGTCTTACTGTCACAAATGTCATGTGAAAAGCTAAAATACCAAATAAATGAACCTGAGCATTTCCTGTTATGGAAGGAAATAAAAATGTAAATACTCAAGGTCAGCGCAAGCCCCTCAAAACTGGATTACAGTAAATTATTTAATTACCAGTGCAGTACTAGTAATACTTTCATCTAGTTATTTTTATTTTCTGCCACTTTATTCCTCTGTTTCACTGCAATAATTTAACAGGATTAACATTTTACACAAAACATATAAAAGAAACTGGATTACACATTTAGTATGTACCTTTCTGGCTTGCAACCTCTAATAAAATCTAAGCACGTGCTTTTTCTTTTTTGTCCAGAGAAGATATTTTCCTTGTTCTCTTTCCACCTCTTTCATAAACATAAAAACAAAGATGTTCCGTCGCATTGTGTGAGTAATCGCTTGAGAGATTTCTTACCTCGATATTGACGTCGAGAGAAGTAGCCATCTCCCTCTTTGCTGGGGAGAAAGCACATGAAGATTCCACTATGAAATAAGACCTACACATATCTTTTAATTAGATTGGTTATGCAGATAAGCTACACAAAAACACAGCTGTGCGTTGAGAGGCAACATGAAGTAAGAGCACGACACAAATGTTGCCACCCAAATCCGATGGAGGTAAAATGAGTTTTTGTCTTATTCAACATGACTGGGGCAACCAGGTGGCCTTCAGGTTTAAGTAGCCTACCTATTTAAATCCAGTTAATCACTCCTGACTACTTTCTAGTAGTGATTTTAACAAAAATTTTATAAAAATAAACAATAAAAAAAGTCATTAGAGTAGATTAATTAAAATGTCAGCATCCTGTTATGGCGTGGAAAGGAAACAGTCTGAGCAAAGGTGTTCCCACTGAGTTGTACTCACGATGAAAGAGAGAAAAAACATGGGAAACAAACAGTGCACCAACCGGCAGACTAATCTGACTAATCTGTCTCCCGATCAAATGCCAGCTGTGATTAAGAGATGACTTAGCTCTTTCATTATTTCACTGTGGAATGAAGTTTTTTAACATTATGACTAGAAAATGCTTTGTTTCCACTTCCTAAATGACATTTAAAAATTATCTGATTTAGTGTGGACAGCATAAGATAGAGTGTGTTTCAAATCAAGAACCGATGCTCAGATTTTAATTTATGCTCATGAATTATGAATCTGTCCCACACACACTCTCATCCTGCCGTGATGGCCACTTGAATTTTCTTTTAAGCTCTTTCAAAAGTTTTGTCACTAATGAACTGCCATAAATTATTG
Organism: Aulonocara stuartgranti; assembly: GCF_965226115.1. Lineage (NCBI taxonomy): Eukaryota > Metazoa > Chordata > Actinopteri > Cichliformes > Cichlidae > Aulonocara > Aulonocara stuartgranti. The sequence goes on from NC_138957.1 coordinate 30,816,800, forward strand.
CTCCGCATAATGAAGTGCACAGGAGAGACTCGCACACTTATGAAGTGGTGGGAAGTTGGGGGGAAAAAGCCAGCTTTTAATTAGAAGCAAGTCAAGTCTTCTGCAGAGTGACGGTGGAGTCATATTCAATAAACTTTTAATGTGAAGAAAGAAAAAGACAAAGAGAGACCACATTCAGTCCTCAGAGGGGAAGAGGGACTGCAGAAAGGAATGTGAGAGTTATATTTGACCTATTTGCAGTCCTGTGCCAAGTCTGTAATGGAGAGAGAAGAAGAAGTAGAACATGAGTAAGGGGAAACTGGAGAGGGAGAGCAGACAGACGAGGGGAATGAGCGAGTGAAGGAGAGAAGTGTGAGTTGGCAGGATGTGAAGAGAAGGGGGAGAAGGAGATGCTAATGAAAGAGGAGGAGTGTGAGTGAAAAAGCGAGAGAGAGAGGGGATTAGGAAGCGGAGCAGCCAGCAGTCAGTCGGACTGAGAGCGAGGTATGTGAGGAACGGTGTCAGTCTATATGGAGCTCAGTGTGCATGTGTTAACAGTCTCTTCTGACTATCTCTGGAGGAACTCCCTCTTCCTATTGGCACCATGCACCGCTTCCTGCCATATTACACTCCATAAATACCCAGACTACTCCGTCACCCTTCAGTATAGAAACCGACTGTCTGTAAGCTAAAGGAGACTGCAATCCAAGATGATTTTCTTTAATCTGCCTCATGTGCTTCATACGTTTCTCAGAACTGCTTTCAGCAGTCCAGCAGAATGTGTTTGGACTTGTTGAGTTCAATTAGGTGGGCCTCGAGGGTGTGCCAAGCTTGTAAATAAAGCCGGGTAGCAAGCCAGATTGTTGCAGTAGCTGGATTTCTCCACAGCTAATCTACAACAGAAAAGGCAGAGACTGTGAAAAGGTTACATTTTCAGTCAAGATTATAAGGAAATGATCATTTACGTACTTGTGAAGTATTTACCTCACTCATTACACTAAAGCCACAGCTAATATTCTCCTGATCATGTCTTTTTTCCTCTTTGATGATTTTTTTGTCTTTGCTGCGTTTCAGTAAATGTAGCTTTTGTTCTCAATTTATCTGCTCCAGGTAAATTTGACTTGTGATGGCAGAGTGATGCAGACACATCAGTGCAAAAGCATAAAGGCAAAAACTGATATCAAGAATCATCACAGCACTTTAACACAAACTTAACTGTGCATCAACACAGAGACAGAATAAATGTAAAGCTCCACAAACTTTTTTTGACCACTAGAAGACTGACAGAAACATGTTTACTGCGTCTGAAATCTCACACTTGTTAGGTTCGCTGTGCTAGTACTGTGTTGGACCAACGTTTGCCTTCAGAACTGCCTTAATTCTCTGCAAACGAGGTTCTGGAAACATTCCTTAGAGATTTTGCTCCATATTGACACGATAGCGTCACACAGCTGCTGCAGATTTGCTGACTGCACATTCATGCTGCGATTCTCCTCTGCCACCACATCTCAGAGGTGCACTGTTGGATTGAGATCTGGTGACTGTGGAGGCCAGTTTGAGATGACATCTAGACTCATCAGAGCAGGCAGCCAGTTATTCTGCCTCCTTATCAGCTTGAAACTGTCTGCCAGTTCTCCTCTGCCCTCCGACATTAATAAGATATTTCTGTCCAGAGAACTGCTGCTCCACCTCTGTGTTCTCCTTTTCCGACGTCATCATTTAGGAACGTGTTAGGTACCCGAAAGCGTAAAATGTTGATGATTTGTCACCTAGCATAAAATATTACGCTTAGGGAGTGAGAACGTGTTGGCTGCTCACTGGATATTTTTTCTTTTTTGGACCATTCACGGCTAATCCTAAATGTGGTCAGCAATTTCTGAAACACTTGGACCAGCCTGCCTGGCGCCAACCACATGCTCAGCAGATCCTCTTGACCATGTCTATATGTCTAAATGATATACTGCTAGGTGACTGGCTGATTAGACGTCTGCGCTAGCGATTAGTTGAGCAGGTGTACTCAAAGTGTCTGGTGAGTGTATGTACTATGATCCTACACTGCTCAGTGATTAAGACATCATTTCTTGAGAATTCTCTTTGCCTCTGGCAATGCCAATCTTTTATTTAAACACTTAAACTGAAGACTGATTTAGATTAGTGCTTACCTATTTGCAGATCACTAATATACTGCACCAACATATATTTTTATGCCCAGATATCTTCTGCTTGCAAAGTATAGTTTTGTGCTGGAAACAGTGTACACTTGCTGCACAGCAGCAATCCTGCACTCTGGAAAATGAAGAGTTGGGAGAGACACAGCCATCACATCAATGCCAAAAACCCAGAGCATTGCAGGAGATTTGAACTTCTAGGCTAAAACAACCCACAGAACCACGAAACCCTATGCAGTAATCTGACATACACCTCCCTAGAAATGTATGTTACTTCAAAGCAACCCACAACAAGCACGACTGGCCTGTTCAGTCATTTCCCCCGAACTGACTGGAAGAGAAAGCACGAACTCAAAAAGAGAAACCCCACCGCCAACTAGTGTGTTGGCATGTCGCGCACTGCGCTTGGAGAGCAGCGCAGGCACACACTACAGAAATATAAATCTTGGCAACGCCGTCGGCCATTTGCGTAGGCTACGTCGTAGGCTCTACATAGATTCAACACAGAAGCCTAAATTAAGCTTTGTGGTGCAGATGCCAAAGGACATCCTGTGCGCGATTTACCCACGCCAGCTGCATCGACGAAATGTCAGGATTTGACATCCTGGGAATAATTATAGACTGGAATCTACCTTGGATGGGTAATTTCAGTTCAGGGCTGCACTTTGACAGTTTTAGTTATTAGTTGTAACCAAGACAAAGTATTTGGTTGGTGGCTGATAAAATTTTTAAAAAAAGTGAATAATGACTATTCAAAACTGAAAACACATTGGGGTAAACGATTAACATCTAATTATTATTATATTTGAGTGAAAATATAGTACATTCTGATTCAGTAAAAGGACTAGATGTTACAATCCCTGATAATTCATTGCTTTAAATGGAGAAAATCTTGAGGGATGTTATGAGGAAAGGCAGCCCAGAAACTTTACCAGCGGCACACATCGTTAGGCCTCAACTTTTGGTCTTTTACCCAAGCTAATCTGCCATTAAAGTAAAGTAAAGTAAATCACACATCAAACAAAAACTGAGAACTAAAAATAAGTGATTTCCCTTTCAGGTGGTTGTGAGATTGTTGACTTAAGGCTAAACACTCGTTTGAATGTTCAGGATGTCCCCATTTCCACTGACTGTAATTCACTGTCAGCAAACTCAGTTAAATGTAAAATGTAGTTTAGCATTGATGCTAACAGGCGCGTTGCCTCGTAGCATCTCACAGTAGCTCATTCAGGAGATTTTACTGTCTGTTGACAGGAGAGACAGAAAGGTATGTAAAAGTCAACGGCGCTAACATGGTGACAGGCCAGTGAAAATAGTAATAGGTGCTTGTATTCACTACGTTGTTGATTTAAATGTCTGTGGCTTGGATGCAAACTTCAGTCTCAGGAGTGTGTTTTTCCTCTAGTGGAGGCTTTTAACCTTTCTGTTCAGCACTACATTTATCTGCATGTCACTTTCTCCCCCTCCTAAACTCCTAAACTCCTTCACTTCACCTCACCTCTCCTCCTCTCCCCTCCTGTGTTTCTGCTCCTCGTCACCCTGTCCCGTTTCCTTTTCTGCATGTATTGCGTGTTTCTGCACGCTGACAGGAAATCAAAGCTGAGAATCAGCAGCCTTCTTTGCTCTACTTTTTCCTTATCCTCCTTGTCTTTATTGTTTGAATATATTGTATATGTTTAGACTGACATGTATAGTCTGCTGTCTTGGACTATTCAGGCACGCAAAGCCCTGCTGTATGTCAACACTTGTCTGTACTTGCATGTCTCTGAGAAAAATTACAAAGACTTACAAAGAGATTCACGCAACTTGAACACACATTGCATGTATTTGAATGAAACCCAATGCTAATCTTTTGTTTAGCTCCGTCCTTTCTGGCCTACATAACTCAAAACTATGAAATAAACATGAAATATTGCGTCAGTGTAAAGGTCTGGCACCTCTGTATCATTTGTTACTATGTTGGATTGATATTTTTCTCCTTCATACGTCTTTTATACACGGATTTATTTGTGATTTATGGTTTTGGCGCTTAGCTCGGAGTGTCTAACACTGAATGGTTTGCGGTTGATTGTTTTGCTAAAACACTTTGACAGTGAGCTTGCAGACAAATCAGCTGTCAATATCATCAGGTTTTTGACCTTTCTGTAATAAGACACTCCTTTTACTCCCAGGGTGATCCTGCCACCCACAATTATTTCTTCCACTGTTTGCAGTTATAAGACTGTGTGGAGGCGAGCGTTGGCTAAATAATGTCTAGAATATAAAATATCAAATGCTGGTTTAGGACAGGGTGGAGAGTGGTGGGCTTGGCTGCACACAGTTACGCTTGGGTGGGTTTGGCTTGAGACTGAGTTTGTCTGAGTTGGGTTGAGATTGGCTGGCACCATGTTTGTGTAGGTTTGGCTGGGGTGGATGAGCGAGAAGCGGCCTATAGGCCCTGCAATATGAAAGAGTCCTGCTCTTCTTGGCTCAAGTCTAGAGCGCGATGGCAACAGACATCACACCAGGGCTGCGGTGATTAGCCATCCCGACAACACCAGCCATCCGGCCAACCGCAAGCAGCCTGCCACCTACCACACACCCCGAGCGCACAGTTTTGTTTCTATAGCTACAGGACGACTGTCTGCATCACAGCGGTTACCAGAGGACGTTGTGTCTGGAGGCGTCTGAACCTCGGGGAGACAGTCGTATGTCAGACGCACATGTGGTGATGGGTTTTCATGCATTTACATTTTAGGCAAGCAGCCATGTGCTTTCATGCAAACACAAAGGCCAGTTCACACCATCATCATCTGTTCTGACGAACAGGAGGGGAGACGCCCATCCGAGGGTTCAGAAGCTGATGTGTCTTTATATAAAATCAAGTCTGCTCTCAAACGGATTGGCTCAAACGTGGCTCGCGGTGGAAATCTACAAAGATTTTTGCTACTTCACTGTTGCAGTCAGAAGTTTACATGCACTCATCATGGGCATGGCTGTTGCGGTAATTTGGGGGTTTTAATGATTTCTTTGAGCTGTTATTTTTCCAGGGTGGAATGATTGTACAGCATTTATATTGAATGACTTTAAAAAGCAAGAACTGGGAGCACAAGTTTGAATTTACTGTATTTTCTATTTTGTATTTATACACACCCACTAATATTTAGTTAAATATCACATCTCTCGATAGCCATCAACAAGTGTCTGGCATAATTTTAGCTGGATATTAGGCCGCTCTTCTTGGCAGAATTAGTAGAGTTCATTAAAATTGGTTGGTTTTCTGGCATGGGCCGAGCTTTTAAACACATTTTCTATAGACGTTGGAGCTTTGGGAAACCTTTGGAAAGTCTGTTAACCATTCCAGAACCAGTTTTGATCTGTGTTTGGCATCATTGGCCTGCTGGTACATCCAGTTGTGTCCAAGTTTCAGCTGTTGATTTCAGATAATGCTACCACCACCATACTTAACAGCTGGTACAGCGTTCTTAGGTTTGAAAGCCTCAACTTTACTCCTGCAAGTATAGCTCTTGTCACTGTTGCCAAATAGCCCAATCTTTGTCTCACCTGACCATAAATAGTTTCTCTAGAAGGTATTTGGCTTGTCCCTGTGACGAGCTGCAAATTCCACTTGAGTTTGAAGATACTGATTTTCGAGCAGGTGGTTCTTTCTTGATCAGCAACTGCTTAGTCCACGGAAAAATAAAACTCCCTTTGCTACGGACAAGGATGCTGGTGTTCCACGGTATTCATGTTCCTGAAAAACCTAAACAATTCCCTTCCATGTGAAGGTGATAGTTTGGGTATTCTTCCAGTGAGCCAAACTAGCAAAGCAACTTGTACTTAACATACAGTTTCTTAAACTGATGATATTTGGATCTGCAGTTGACCAGAAATGGCTCCAAGAGACCTTTCCAACTAGCAAATCTTCAAATTTCCTTTTTTACTGATTTCTTTAGATTTTCTGATTGTTTTCAGTCAATCCAATCAGTGCTGTCAAACAAACCCCTTTTCATGCCTGCAAAGAGGAACTACTAGCTGTAGTCAGTCATGATCAATAATGAGATGTTAATAGGCTTTGGCCTTGTCAGGTTAGAAGACATTGTAGAGCCTTCAGCATCACTTAGATTTAAGTGTACATTAGAGAAAATCCAAACTCATGCCCCCAAGTTTTTAAAGTCATTAAAGATGTATGCAGTGCATTCATCGCCTCCTGGAAAAAAAACATTTGAAAGAAAGCCAAAGATCCTCCATACCCATGATGAGCGTATTTAACTTATGACCAAAATATAATTATTCTCCACTACAGTGTTCAAGAAAAACAGACTGTATAAAAAGGATGGACAAAGCCAAAATTATGCTACCCATTAACTGGTTAAGTCTGCTTTTTTGTAACCTGTAGTTGAGCATTTTAGCTGCTGTTATCTTTGTTTTGCTTAACTCATTCACTGCCATTGACGTCTATAGCCGTCAATGGCAGTGCATGAGTCAATGGGTTTAACTCATTCACTGCCAATGGCTGGCAGTGAATGAGTTAAATCAGAGATAATGAAGGAAGAGTGGTGTTTTATTCTGAAAGGCTTGACATGTGTATATCACTTTAAATGGGACTGTTCTTACAAAATAAACATCGTTATAAATCACATCAGACTTTAAACTAGAAGGTAGGACCATAACTCCACTAGGAGAGCATTTACCAAGGTCATACCTCAAGTGAGAAGTAGGTCCCTGTTCTCAAATACTTCTATACAATCTTCTTTTTGCCATCAGAAGAGTCTCCCCCTGCTGGTCATTAGGAAGAATGCAGGTTTAAGGCACTCTCTCAGCAGCTTTTCAGACCAATGCCACTATCAGACCTTAAGTTTTTCTATTTATCCATCTATTTTCTTTTGATTTGAGCTACCCAAGGTTGGAGATATCAGTTTTAGAGATGTCTGACTTTTTTATATAATGGAAGTAAATAGCATTTACCAGAAATTAAATAAATATGGAAAAACTCAGCAACAGTGCCCATTCCCAGAAACAGAAACTGCAACTTTGGTGCAGTCAGTGTCTTGTATCAACTGTTTTCTTTAAAATTAAATGAATCAAGATTTATACACGGTGTAGATCTTGATTAATTTACTAATTTAGTGCTACTGTAAGAAAAGATCTGAATACTTCTTATATACCAACACTGGACAGGGTTACCTTTAACATCAATGAGTCACCACGTGTGAAATCAGCAGTGAATTGTGATGTAACTCAGACCAGCGTCACACATGTTTGCACTGGTTTTACGCTGCAGACAGTTTAACCGTGTAACCAAATTTAAATGTGAAATGTAGCAGAAAACACTAACGGCCACAATGGCTCTCCCATTCAAAACAATGAAAGCTCATTTACATGCAATACAGCTCAGGAACTGAGTGCGGGCAGGCAGTTTGTTTACAGCAACACTCCTGCAGATTGTCTTTAACAAGTTTATAAGAGTCTTTTTTGCTGCTTGGTGTTCATCTGACTGACAAAGACCTCAAGTGTCTGCTAAAGGAAATACCTCACAGCATCCCAGCCTATCCGAAGATTTAAGAGCGAGGCTGTAAAATAAGATTTTCTTCTAAATTAATGCTGCCATCAGTTCTTTCAAGCTCACAGATTTTATGGGTTGTTGTGACATGAGATTCATAGTGACTTTTTAAACAGCTTTGCTTCAGGTTATGTTTTAATGAAAAGGTTTTTTGTGCACTGGGAATTTTTGCAGTTTCATGAAATTTTGCCTCTAAATGCTCTTGAATTGTCTCATTGTGGCAGTTAAAGTTTCACTTATTTCTCAATTATTTGTTTTAAATCGTAAATAGTGCCTCAGTGTTGGTAATCCAAGGATGAAACAGGAATATCAGACTCTTTAAACAAAAGAGGAAAAAATATAAACGCTGCATGGTCAAAGTGATAACGTGAAATTATAAGGACGAGCACTACGAACAACAAAAGAGTCCCTCAAGAGCTGAGGTAGTGCTGGGTGTCCATGTCTTCATGCCTTTCAGTCGTTGTGAGCTTTTTGTAATGAGGGGGCGCCACCTAGTGGGGTTTGCACTAAACTTGCCCGTGCTGATTCTTTAAGAGTCTGAAGAAAGGGATTTATACTGAGAATAATTCAAGAGGGCCTCTTTTTAAGGTGTTCTCTTGTTGTTGCTGTATTTAATAAACGTAGTGTAATATGACTCTTAGCAAAGAGAAATAAATCAGTCTTTTTTTCTTACTTTTCATCTATATTTTTGAAGATATAAATATATCTTTTAGTTTCCAGCTGTGCAGCTGCTGTGATGAGGAAACGGACTGACTTATGATCCAGTTCTTTGACACCTTCTCTGCTGGTCATCATGTGGCTCTGAGACCCCCTGACCGACGCTCAGCATCGCCTCTGCGGTCAGACGGGAGCTGCCAATTTCAAGGTTGCTTCACACCTGGTATTTCATTTGACTTTCCAAACATTTGGCAGTTTCACATCTGGCATGCAGAGTGTGTAAAGGTGCAAACACAGGGATTCATTCATGGTTTACAGAGCATGGGAGTGTGGGAGAAAGAGACAGAGTTAGTTTCTTCTGTGCAGTGTAGCAAGCAAAGCTGCTCCTGAGGGACTCATGTGGGTTACAACATGTTAGTTCCCAGAAGAGAGACTGGGGCTGACTGGAAATGCGCACACACACGTATGCACGCACGCACATACACACACGAACTAGGCCACCCAGATCTGAACCACCCAGGACCAATAGCAACATCATTATTTCATGTCATCGATTCATAGGGGAACAAAACTACTGCATCAGTTTCACACAGAAGTTCGTATCTGCCTTTCTGCTGTTTCATTTCCCCACAGCTGGCAGTCGGTGGCAGAAAATGTTTCACAAGACTGGGAGAAAGAAACTAAATATTCCAAGGAGGGAGCAAATGAAAAACCCAGTCCTTAAATTGTGTTTTTAAAAAGCAAAATGACAGAGTTGAATGTCAATTTGACCAGATAATAAGTTGGTGCTGGACAGAGAACCAAGGAGACCGAGTTCTAAATTTTCCCCAGAAGCTATTTGTATGTGGAGTTGGATGCACTTGTATGATTTACTGTAGATGGGAGGAGGCGTGCGGATTATGGTTTGGCTGATCTGTTAAATTAGAAACCCTCACACAACCCTGGGTCGCGCTCATAAAAAACAGATGAGGAGAAGCACGTAGGAACTGGCTGAGAAGCTGTAGCTTTTAGAAATGAAAACCGGTTCGATACTTGTTCCCTAAACAACAACAGCAGCAGCAGCAGCACTCTTTTAATCTCCCGAAGTTGCAGTTGCTGAGCCCTCTGTTAGTGCTAGGCAGCAACAAGGGGCGAATGTGTGCAGGGGCGCTGCTAGAAATCTTGGCAACAAGAGCACCTGCACATTAAATTTCAATAATCCGTGGCAGGCTGCAGGGCTCCTGTCCTATCCTGCTTCGAGCCCCCTGAATGATTCAGGGGGCTCACTCCCTGATGTCGCCCCTGAACATGTGTAGCAGCAAGAATTCGAAGGGAGGTTCAGAAGGGTAAAAATTTTCTCTATGTCAGCAACTCCCGAGGAACCAAAACTGGGAGAGAGAGATAGGAAAGTGCAAGACAGGCAACATTTTAAAAAAGGGGATTAAGAGATAGGTAGACTGTCAGCAGAAAGATGTTGCCACAATGCCTGATTGTAATTCTTCTGGCTGAACATGTGAAGTTGTTATCATCCCTGGGATTTGTTCTGGTTTTAAGATCTGGACTAATAATAAAATCGAGTGTATGTCTTGGTTGTCACTTTGATAGTGTCTTCTTTTGGGTTTTACTTCCTGTTTGTCTGATTATCCTGATTACTCTCACTTGTGTTGTTTCCAATCCCCGGCAACACCACTCTTAAGAAGCAGAAAGTGTGTGGGATGATAGTGCAAACACTAATCACACACTTTATTAAGTACACCTGGTCAACCGCTCGCTCAGCCAACCACCTGGAAGCGTCTCAGTGCATTTAGACTTGTAGACATGGTCAAGATGACCTGCTGAATTTTACACCGAGCATCAGAACGGAGAAGAAATTGGGACTTAAGTAACTCTGAATGTGTTTTGTACCAGGCGGTCTGCTCTGAGTCTTTTAGAAACTGATGAAGTTCAAAATAGAGAAAATATCCAGTGAGCGGCAGTTCTCTGGATAAAAATACCTTGTTGATTTCAGAGGTGAAAGAAGAATTTGCAGACTGCTTCAAGCTAGGCAACACTAACTCAGAAACAACCAAGAAATGCAGAAGAGCATCTCTGAATCCACACCATGTCGATCCTTAAAGCAGATGAGCAGCAGAGGACCACACTGGGTCCCACTTTAATATCCAAACAATTGTTATTTATAGACACATTTTTATATATTTTGAACTTAATTTTTTAATTTTGAGTGACTGTGTCTTTCTTTTTCTAGATAACGGCAGCTCAGCTTCATACAGTTTCATTGCTATAATAAAGATTCTGATTCTGTCAGCTAAGAACAGAAGACTGAGGCTTCAGGTCACACAGCCTCAGTAAAGGTGAGCAGAAGAAGGCTGGAAAAATATTGCCTGCTCTCATAACTTCATTTTTGCTGCTACTTTTGAATGGTAGAGTTAGAATTTGGTGTAAACAACTTAAAAGCATGGCTCCATCCTGGCCTGTGTGGGGGATATGTGGGCACCCTTTGGTCCCCTTAGTTACAACTGAACATTATTTGTCACAGCCTACCTGAGTATTACAATGACAATCCCTTTATGACCACAGTGTGCCCATCTTTCAGTTACTCCATGTTTAAGCTTCTGGTCTTCACCTCATCTTCAGACCTTTTTGGAAGTTCTGTTTTGTCCCTTTAAGCATCTTGGAAGTTGGTGAAAAGAAGGTGGTCTAACATTTAACTAGGTTTGTAAAATAACTGGATTCAAGTTCACAAAACACAATAATGTGTGGACAGAAAAAAGTGACCAGGCTCTTAAGGAGATGAAGTATAAACATTTATTTAGTCAGGAATGCAAATGGTTTAAAAGCAGATTTTCAGCTCATAGCGTCTTTATCAGGGTCAGTATTTTATACCATGAAGATGGCAGACTAAATAAAGGAGCTCACATATCTTTTCTCTGTGCTCGACATTAAAGTGAAGAATGTTATTTTTCCTATGACTGTTTTTTTAATCCTCAAGAGCACTGTAAAGATTCCTCAGATAAGTTGCATGTGAAAGTATGTGGCCTCTGAATGCCATTTATGTTAGCAGAATGCAACATTTTTCACTTAAGTTGTACAGTTTAAATAACTCAGACTGTGGTGGGGAGCCACTGCCAGTGAAGTCCAGACAACCAGGTGAAAAATATGAAGTCAAGCTAAACTGAAGAAACATTTTATTTTTATTTTTTTGGGGGGCGGGGGTGTTGCTGATATTCATTAAAGTTTCATTAAAGTTGGATCCTCTTTATTTTTTAATGATTCATTTCTTTTTAGATTTTGAGGCAGGGGACACCATAAAACATTAATAAATCTGAGTTCACTGAATTTGTCTTTTAGAGTGTAATATGTTTAATAACACTGAAAGAAGAAGTGCTCAGAACCTGCAGCAAGGCAGCTCACTGTCTGGGCTTTTAAGGGAATAATATTGTATTATTTTAATATTAATTTAAAAATTACTTTAAGAAGTTCATAACACAGTAAAACGTGCAGATTTGCTCTGTCGAACCTCATTTGAACATACTAATAGACTTAATTTTTACTATAATTATTTTTTATTTACAGTATGTGACTATAGTACATGCATAGCATCCACTTCATTGTTTAGTACAAGTTTTTTCAAATGTTTAGTAATAAATATAAAGTGGAAAAAAAATTTTGATCTCAGGTTTATCTAGTTTTCCTCAAAAAATAACACTTATTCAGGGACATTGTAGATGTAAAAAAATTTTTATGCACTTAAAAGTTAGAACCCATTACTGTAACGTACATAAAAAAGTCACAATGATATTAACTATACTCAAAAGTATCCTATGCTAACATGTTCTTGTCAGTCTGAAAACCTAATGACATTTCAAACAGCTCTATATTGCATTATTATCACTTTGACCTTCAGAATAATCCATTGACCTTAAAGGAGAAGTCAAAGGTTAATTGAGACATGATATTTTTAATCTTTTATGTTGCCAACACAAACCACACTTTGGCTTTTTGCGAGATTTGTCAACCAATGAATCACTAATTTGGTCTTGAAGGCCTCGCTGAATGTGAGCCACATTTTAATGGATCGCTAACATGACCCCACTCTACAAAGTTTTATTGGAATTCATTCAAAAGTTTTTGAGCAATTATATTTACAGACAGCATGACCAACAAAAACATAACCCCCTCGGTGGAGGTGAATTTTAATTAACAGATTAACTGACTGTTTTATTTTCATTATGCTAAAACTGCAAATGTGTTGGCAAATAGTCGTCTATGAACACTCACTGGACGCTGATGACTGTGGAGGCCTTTTGAGTACAGTGAACTCCTCATTATGTTCAAGAAGTCATCATCCTAAGATGATTTGACCATTTTTTACACGATTCATTATCCTAATTGTCAAGTGGCCACTAGAGGAACTGCATTATAGAAACAAAATAACAACAAAAACACGGGAGATGACTTTGGTCTAAATTCGCACTTTATTTCTAACACTTACAGGTTTGTTTTGTCCCCGTTTCCCTGGCCCCCAAAACAACAGGCACACAGATAGCGATGAGTTAAGGGACAGTAGAGAACAGTTTCAAACCCAAACGTTTCCAACAGAATCGGGTTATAGAATCAACTCAGACAGAGAGAGCCTCGAGGTCAAAAAACAGCATATCGTAAGCATACTTCAAAACAGGAAAAAAAGAGAACCCCAAAAAACAGATGCTTGTTTTCGTCTTTTATGTTCACCACCACCACTACCATCATCATCATCATCATCATCAGGCTATATTAAAGAACACTTTTGGAGTTTACATCATAAAATCGAGGGAGTTGCACAATGCGGAGAAACAGAAAATGTGAAAAGATACAGTGGAGCTCTTTGGTTTTCACTATTGAGGTCTTTTCTTTAGCAGTAAAATCTATCTTTGCTGTCCTCTTAACCTTTGGATTTAAGCTGCATTGTAGAAAAAATAGAAAGGAAAATGTTTCTTTTAAAACTTCTCCTTAATAAATCAACAATAACAAGGGGCAAACAATACTGACTGAAGTAATACTCTCATTTACTTTTACTCTGTCTGGTAGCAGGTATTAACATTTGTGTTCTCAAGGCCAAAAAAAAAAAAACAAAGAGAGAAAAAAAGTCGTCGATTTCACGGTGACTTGAGCAGAGTAGTAAAATTAACATTCACAGCCACATAAAGAACTACAGTAGAAAACTGCCGAGGCCTGAAATGCTCTTATTATCTGACAGTGTTCTTAAATTAACATCAGGCGCTGGATATCCTTTATTTTATCAGTTACAGTCCCTAATGAGAATCCTGAATGCTTATATACACGTGGAATGACTGTGAGCGCGTGTGTTGTGTTTGTCGTGCAGGGTCTCGCTGTGGTCGTTTTAACTTTGGTATCATTCTCTGTCCACCACAGCCGAGTCCGACTGCACAGGCACACATACAGACAGAGCTGCACTGCTGTTGGAGTTAAAAAACATAACACGTAACACAAATGTTAAAAATATAAAGATCTGTTAAGTCGGAAATCCACACAGTTTTTAAGATCCACAGTGGACTTTAAAGACCCCAAGAGATGAGCGTCGTGCTAAAAACAGAAATTCACTTTTTTATTTCGAGTAAAAAAAAAAAAAAAAGAAGATAAAAGAAGTTCGGATGTTTTTTTCCGACAGCAGTGATAAATAGACACACACCCCCCTCCCCTCGCTACAAAACACGCCACGTCTTCACCCAGCGTGGCCGTGCGTTCTGTAGGTTAAAGCCATAAGAACAACTGGTTCGTGAAAATCTTTGTTTTTCCTCTGTCAAACTAACTTGCTAGGGCCGCTTTCACACCCCTCACTCCTGAGTTCAGACAAGACACGTCTTTTTTTTTTTAGGTTTATGTTTCGTCATTAAAGCTTGAATGTCTATTTGGTTTCTTTTATCTGAGTATCAGAGGTATGAGTTAAAGCCCTCGAAAGATTGTTAGAGAGCAGAGGAGGAGGAGCGAATTCACTCGTTGGGACAGAAATGTTGGATTTTACACCACAAAGTCGAGCAATGTTTCAAACACTGACGTGTTTGGAGTGTGTGAAGCTGAGCGGGATTTAAAATCTAAAAGTTTACTTTACGTTTTCTGGAAAAGAGGCTTTCCAGCTTGACCTATAAGCACCTCCCTAAAGGTTTTAGGGGGTTAATCAATCAAAAGTTTTTAAAATTTGGTCTTAGTAGGTTTCAAAATTGAGGTTTATCCAGGGCTTATTCATTGGCTATGGACTTGTGATTGATAAGACCTTAGCCAGTAAACAAAGCAGTTTTAGAGTTAGACCCGCCCCTTTAATGGGGCTTCAAAACACAACTTCAGAACCAGCAGATGATGTCACGGTTGCTATTCATCGTCTTATGTGCCATCATGGTGTCTCCCATCTTTTTAATACAGTCTATGTTAGTAATGTATTTAATAAGATGATGACAAAAACAATGCTGCTGGAGGTAAGTAAACCAAACGCAGTGACACACACTCCAATGCCTGTCTGATGGCTGGAACAGGAAACAACTGTTTCCCCACGAAGCTAGCCATAAATGTTCCTCCCTCTGTTCCCTACTTTCTCTCCTTCTCAGGTTGCAACAGTCTTAGGTTTGGTTTTGCTTTGAAACATTCGTTCCTCCTTGTTTTGATCTCAAGAACATCCCTCTCTGCAGATACAACCCCTGAAAAGCTGTTACAAAGATCCCGAAAGACTTAAATAGAATTCAATAAATACATAAATAATCAATAAATAAACAAGATGAGAGACAAAGAAGTTCATCAAATACAAACAGACTATTTTCCCCATCCCCGAAAAATCACACACCTCCCTCATACAATAAATACAAATATTTTTTTTCCAACAAGGAGCCCGTGAGAGATAAAAGAGTTTTAAAGCTTTTGGTTCTTAAATCATGTCGTCGTCTTCGGTCGTCAATGGATAATAGTCCCAGCCTTTTAATACATGAGCAACAAATAAGAGCAGGTGAACATATATTATTTCCTTCTACAAAACCTATAAGAACTAATGGATACATTCCCTCTAAAAGTGGATGTTAACAGCCTTTACCACCTGTACCCCGTGCCCCTCCCCATATCGTCTTCATCACTGGTTGCCTTCAGTATCTGTGTCACATCAAAGTTCATCCCTGGCTTCAACCTGGTACTTGCTTTCTTTAGTTCTCCAATCACAGCCATTAATCCTCACCAAAATAAGAGTGGGGTGGAGCCAAGGTGTGACTACCATCTTTTGAATACAGTCTGTGTTTGTAAGTCTGGCCACCCCACGCAACAAAGGATCACAGGACCCGATATTCACTGGAGTAACCAACAATTTAAAGTGTCATTTTCTTCCAAGTTTTATCAGTAATTAAAAAGAATACATTTAGCAATTGTTGCAGATTTATTGCAGTCTTAGATTTTAATTGTAAGTTTTTAATTCAAAATGACAGTCAGTTAAATAAATAATCAAATTAAAGACAGCAGCACTAACAGTCATAGCCTGGCAGTCACTCTGCCACTGCTGTCTTTATCACAGACTTGAGACCTTTAAGCACAACTGTGTTTTATTTATGGTACTGCTTAGGTGGTCAGTGGTTTGAATTTGGTTTTAAACATATGGTATTATGATAAAATTAACAACTGGACTTGGAAAAAACCCTCAAACTAAGTAAAATAATATTGTGCACTTACAAATCTAACAAAAATAAAAGTAGAAATTAATGTATTGAGTTCTAATCTTAATGAATTTGGTTTAAAAAAATCAGTTTTTGTGCAGATGTGACTATAAATCAAACGTTTGTGTTCTAATATCTTTTGTGACCTTTCTAAATTTAATATAACACACATTATAATGACATAAAACCCTGAAACTAAACATTTTAAAAGAAAACCTTGAAATGTGCGCACTCATTTTTTCACTTATGCAATACAATCAGACTCGTAAACTGTTGTTTTTTTGTTTACTGTGGTGCCGTCAAGACCTTTAAAACTGAATTTACATCCTGTAAGTACTAAAATAAGAGGTTGACTTAAAATTGGAGTTTAAGTAGCCAGGAGCTGAGTCACCATAAGCATTCCTGCATTTTTCAACATGTGTGAGAAACTGTGGGAACTTGCTTTGATTTATTTGATCATAATTGAACCCAAAAATGCTAAATTTGTGCATTCCTTTATGGGGGGGATGAACGGGCAACGTTTTTATGAGATGTGATCTAAATCTTTTGCAGGAAGCCGACGAATGTGATTGGAAAACTGCAGAAACAGGTCCAGGTTCAAACTGACCGGAGCTTTGCTCTTCACTGACTGATATTATTTTGTCCATCATGTGTTTTTGTGTGTTTTATGGTTTGGTTTGTATGTAAGAGAATCATCTTTACCTACACATGCTTACACACACACAGACACTCTCACACACACTTCAGCTAATCCAATCATACGACTTGTGCATTGGTTTGGTTGTTCTATTTGGTATGGTTGTATTTCTAAAAAGTTTTGCTTTTGGTTTTCAGTTTTGGCTTTTTCACAACATTCTGAATCAACTTAAAAAGAAAAAAGAAAGAAAGGAAATCCCGGAAGCTACATTTTCACAGTTATCTCCAAACGTCAAAGAAAAACCCGGACCACAACCGAAGAGACAAGAAGACGTGAAAACAGGCAACACGTTGCCAAACCAACCTGTCACCCCCGCCCACCCAGCCCCACACCCAGCCCCTCCCTCCCTCCTTACCCACCGCATAATAAGAAGAAAGCAATGAGACGAATCCATACATCGGTAACAGACACACTATGGAAAGCAGAAACAAAAATATATATATTCTCAAAGTCAGTTTGTTGAGGTTAATCCATATTTTATCCATCCAGGAAAAAGAAAGTGAGAACAAAGCGAGGTGGCCGGCAGAGGGAGGCAGGGAACGATTTCTGTCTGATATACAAGAACGGCAATCACAGTTAAAGACGAACAGACAGACAGGGCCTTACTCACCCCTTCTCTCCCCCGTCCTCCCCCTCTTTGTTTGTATTTGGTTTCGTTACGCTTCAGTCACTCACACATAACTAGTAGCAGTAGTAGCAGTAGCTTTTGGTTTTGGGTTACTTTTTGGTTTTTTGGTCCGCTGCTTCAAGCGTATCTCCTCCTGCTCCTCTTCCTCCTACTTCTCCATCTCCTCCTCTTCTTCTTCTCCTCCTCACTTTCCCCCTGCAGCTCCTCATACCTTTGGCTCCTCCGCTTCTCCTCTTTCTCTTCTCCTCCTTGTTTCTTTTGGCCCTTTGATCTGATCTTTGGAGACAAAGGAGAGGGGCGGATGGGAGGGAGGGTTGGAGGGCAGGGGTTTGGGGGCAGTAAGGGGAATGCCGGTGCTTCACCTCTTTCTTTTGTTCTTTTTTTTTTGGTTTGGTCTTTCTTATGCTTGTAGTGTACTGTAATATGTGTGTTTGTGTATATGTGTGTGTGTGTTTTCCCTTTGACACTGCTGAGGTTTTGTCTGGACACTCGTCTCCCGGGCGAATCCAGAGACAACGCTGCCAGAGGCGATGCTTTGGTATCCAAGAGTGAGTGACTGGTGGTAGATGAGCAGTCTGAAAGGTGACGTGATGGTGATGATGATGGTGAGTGTGTATAAAGGGTAACATTAAATTAAAGACAGCAAATAATAAATAATATAAAAATAAATAAACCACACATCTGCCTTGTGTATATCCACTCCGCAGGCAGCATGAATCCTATTCAGGGTATACTTTGGTTTGAACAAAAATTAAAGATAATAACGATGATGATGATAATGATGATGGCAGTAACCCATTAAAATCTGTCTCTGAGGGTAATCTGAGATACAAATAATCCCCCAAATCTAACTGTGGATCTAACAAATTGACATTTAACAGCTAAATAACCCTTAAAATTTTGACCAGTATTTTCCTTTAACTTCAGTGGAGTTTCCAACTTTTGCCAGAAGGGTGGCTTTTGCTACGAAGAAGGCTTTAATGAATACCAGAAAGTTATTTTTGTACTACAGCGAATACAGATTGGCTTCTTACTGGAAACTAAAGTAATTATTATCGTAATAAACCCCACCCATCTGCTGCTCCAGGCTCATTGAAACAGTCTGTTAAAATGTAAGGTAGGTTGACCACTGTAAAGCTGTAAAGAGAGAGGTAGGTAGACATCCTGCATGTGGGTTCAACTGTAAAGGGTGAAACTGTTTGAGTTAGATAAAAAAAGAGCGATGAATACAAAATAATAGAAAAATAGATGTTTTGTAAATCTTCAGCTGAAGATGGAAAAAAAAAGGAAAAACAGAAATCCTGAGTGAAATGGGAAATGTTTGACGTAGAATGAAGTAGTAAACTGATCCTGGACAGATCAGAAAGTCTTTTTGAACTAAAGCTTTTCGCTCCGTTTGTTGTTGTTTTTTTGTCTTTTTTTGGTTTTCAGTTTTTGGTATTCAGAGATTTTGGTTACATCTTTGTGTGTTTCTCTTCTAGCATATTTCCTTTCTTGCTTTTTTTTTTTTTTTTTTTTTAAATTTGGTTGCAACCACACGACCTTCCGGGCTTGTTAAACAAGTCTTTTCTTTGCCTCCCTTTTTTTTTTCCACACACAGTTTCAGTTTTCATCCCTGCCCTCACTGAGTTTTTTTTCTCCAGCTGTTAAAAAGCGTGGTGTTCACTTCTCGATGCCAAGCAAAAACACACCTCAGTGCCACCTCTCCAGCTGTAGATCAATATTTGGTTTCGAATTCCCCTCCTTCGTTCTGCAGTTCTCTCTATCCTTTCCATCCTACCTCTCTCTTTGCTTCCTCCCCGCATCCATCTGTGTATATTTTTGGCTTCAAAAGACGTCAGCAGGGAGATACGAAAAGAGAGAGACAGACAAAACCAGAGATGGATTGGACAGAGAGATGGCTTTGGTTCAAAGGCGAGGTTGTAAATTTAGATTTTTAAAGCTCCTTTAATCGTCCTCCTTCTCCTCCTCGTCCTCCTCTAATAGGATACTTTGGCTGTCAGTCGGGGATCAGTCGGCCATGGTCCCTCCCAGTGGTGGGGGTGAGGCTTCGCTGAATGAACAGAAAGAGGCGGGACTTGAACAAGGAGACGCAGACTCTTCTGGGCACGAAGTTGGGCTCATGAGGTTGCTGGTGCCAGCGGAAGGAGACTGGGAAAAGCAGGGCCTTGGGCCGCACACGCCACCACTGCTGCTGACCAGTCCCATGACAGTTGTGGATGTTGTTGCCATAGAGCCGGTCACCATGGGGAGGAGAGTGGGTCGGTTGAGGAAGAGAGAAGGGCGGAGGGAAGAGGGGACAGAGGCACCCCCAGGTCCACCAAGAAGCATGTGACCTGCTCCACCTTCAAGGCTGGAAATGGGTAGCTGCCCACCGCTGGCTGCCAGAGCTGCAAAGCATGGAAGAGGGGAAGGAGAAGGTGGATAGAGGAGAAAAGAGGACAGGAGGATGAAGAAAAAGACAGGAGATGAAAAAGAGACAGGATTAGGCTCAAGAAATGAGGGTGAGGGGAAGATTAAAAAATGTTGCAAAAAAAAAAAAAGTGAATGAAAAAGTCAAAATTGACAGAAAAGGAAAACAAAGGTTTCAGAACAAAGTTGCAAAGCGATCAGAAGAACAAAAGAAGAAGAACAGAGGACAGGGGAATAAATGCAGATGTGATGGCAGTGAAGACGAAGAAGGGAGAGGAGAGGAAAAAAGAGAGACAGTTTCCAGGGTGAAATAATGATGGAGAATGGAAATAAACAAAGAGAGAATTAAAAAGAAGTCAGTTGACAGATCAGAGACATTAGTTACAGACAAACATTTAAAAATAGGTTGCTGAAAGTGAAGATGATTAAAGAAAGCCTGAATAAATGTGAAAGATTTTCCCACTTAAATCATAATAACAGATAAAAAATATAAGGCTAAAGCAGGAGTGTCAAACATATGGCCCACGGGTCAGAAACAACCCACCAACTGAGCCCAGTGTGGCCCAATGGACTAGTTCCACAAGCATAAAAAGATGGCTCACTGTATTTTGTGTGAATCACTGTAGGTTTTACAGCCCTCCTGCTAACAAAGAAACTACTCACACAACATCACATCAAAGCACGGCAAGTTGGGCATACTTAGTTGCTCTAAGTTCATCTGAAGGACACATGGGTAGTTGGTGATTTGTGGTTTAGTGCCTCAGAGAAGAGTCCACATGGTCCCAAAAAATTAGCAGATGCACATTTATCCTTTGATGATGACATTTAGATTACTCAGACTGAAGTGGACCTTTGTATACCCACTAATGTGGAAAGTATAAAATCCACATAAGATGGTTAAATCATTTAGTCTTTAGTGAGGAAACGTGGAGAGAATAGTGCTTTAAAACATCGGAGGTTGTTTGTAGATCATCAGTGATCGCTCAGAACGTGTTTGACACCCCTGCGCTAAAGCCAAGACTCTTCATGATGACACTCAACCTTAAAATGCACAGAGACAATGATCGACAGCAAAGGATGAAATCTGATTGTGATATTCACACACAGTGGATGTGAGAATGAACCTTTTCTGCCTCACCCTGTCAAACCCGCGTCTGTTACAATCTGCAAAAGCAGTAGTTTGCAGACTTTTAATAGAAAAAAAATGAACAGGCTCAAAAGGTTTATGTTAAATACAGTGCTCTGAAAAATATTTCCCCCCTTTGTGATTTATTATGTCTGAGATCATCAAATAAATGTTGATATTTGACAAACATAAGCCAAGAAAATATAAAAATGCCTTTGAGGTCCAAAATCGCATTCTTTTTGAGCCACTCAGATGGACTTGTTGGCGTGCTTCGGTTCTTAAACCGAGCTTCTTCAAGATTTTCTGGTAAAGAGCAGAATTCCTGCTTTCATCAGTTACAGCAAGTCGCCCTGAAGCAGCAAAGTAGTCCAACACCATCACGCTGCCACCTCCACGTTTGACTATTGGTATGATCTCTTTATGAAATGCAGTTAGTTTTACGCTGTAACGGGACTCAAACCTACAAAAAGTTCAACTTTTTTCTCGTCAGTCCACAGAATATTTTCCCAAAAGTATCGTGGATCATCCAAGATGTTTTTTGGTAAACGTGAGACGACGTTCTGTGTTCTTTTGGATCAGCAGCGGTTTGCTCTATTTTTCCCAGTCTCTTCCTTATTATTGAATCATGAACTCTGACCTTATCTAAGCCTACTGAGGCATGCAGCTCTATAGATGTTGTTCTGGGTTTTTTGTGACCTCCTGAATGAGTCGTTGATGCGTTCTTGAAGTGATGTTGTACTCTCTGGAACATTTAACGACTGTTGTAAGTTTTCTCATATTAATTTTTGAATAATGGCACTCACTGTGGTTCGTTGGAGTCGCACAGCCTTTAGAAATGGTTTTGAAACTCTTTCCAGAGTGATAAACTTTAATGAGTTTGTTTTTCAGATGTTTCTTCACATCGTGGCATGATGTGTTGCTTTTTGAAATCTTTTGGCCTACTTCGCTTTGTCAGACAGGTTCTATTTTAAAGATTTATTGATTCAACCAGGCTGGCAGTGATCAGGTCAGGGTGTGGCCAGTGAAACTTAACTCAGCCTTCCAAAAAAATGCACGTAAATTACCGCAAGTTCACGACTGAATGAAGGGGAGCAATTAATTTCCCCTCCACAGAGTCAGGTAGGTTCGGATAGCTTTGTTTTTACCTTAATAATGTATTTCCCTTAATTTTCCATTTACTCAGGTTATCTTTGTCTAATATTGAAAATCTGTTTGATAATCTGAAACATGTAACATTAACAAGTCAAAAAAGAAGAAGAAAGGAAATCAGTAATAGCGCAGACATTCTGTACTTAAGTAGAAGTACAGATACTAGTGTTGAAAAATAGCCAGGACTGCCTCTCGTGTGTTACGTTTTAGGCTGATATCAGTTTGATGTCTGAAGGCACACATGATTTCATGCAGTGATGTGAAATAATAACTCTCCTCAAATTCCTTAAACCAAAAGCAACGAGCCCGTTTTGAAAATGTAAGTAAAAAGTACAGATATTTGTTTAAAAATGTAGGGAGTAAAAGTAAAAAGTTGCCAAGTACAGATACCTGAAAATTCTACGTAAGTACAAAGTAACAAAGTAGTTGTACTTTGTTACTGTCTGTTAGGAGGGTTAATGCTTTTCCACAGCACTATATTTCATAGCTTTTTATTACTTTTCAATGAGATAAAATCCCAGTACTGTTACAGTAGCCGTCTTTTCTGCGAGGTTACTGCTGCAAGCTTGTCAGGATAACCTGTCAATCTGTCCGAACCCTGCCGTAACACAGTGATACACCTGCCAGCGTTTGAATTCCAGTGTAATAATACACACTTTTATCCATTACATGAGAGTAAACATTTACAGCATGTGTGGCCCCAAAGGGAAGCAAACTGAAATCCTTTCGTGTCAACACTTCATTTCATCCCATCCTTTTTTCTTTCTTTTCTTTTTTTTTTAAAACTCAGGCTCTTCTCTCTTCTTTCCTTCAGCCTAAAACTCTATCAGAGCCAACAGTGCCAGAGCTGCAGTTTCCATAACAGACTGTATCCTTCTCATCAGCACATGGCCCGGAGGACGCCGACTCTGAATGACGCTGAACAGAGCGCGAGAAAAAAGGGAAGGCCTGAATCGGCGCTATAGGGAGATGGAGCACGTGACGGATTCAAAGCTGAGCTTATTTGTGATGCTTAATTGATTTGGCAGCAGATCGTCTCTTTCAAAGAGGAGAATTTTGAGTGAAACTAGTTATTTAGCCAACAGGCTTTGATATTGAGAGGGTGGGGATTGTGCCTGTTCAACTGTTTACTGTAAGCTGACTTGGCCTCCTAAGCTTTGCCATAAGGGGCTCTTGTCACTTTGTGATAATAGTGGGCTATTGTATGAGAATCAAATTGAATCTTTCACCATACTGAGCGATTCAAAAAGTTTGAGAAAGGAGGAGTAGTGCGCGCCGGGCTTGCTCTTGGCTACTGTCATACTGAGGCTTTGCAAGGAAATTCATTTTGGGCAGAATGGATGGAGGATGAAATGGGAACTGGTCTTTAGAAATGGAGACTCATGAAGACTCGCTGGGCCAGAGGGGACAGTCTAACAACACACACTCATGCACTCAGTGACACAAACCTTGCATGGTAGCCAGGGGATTGTTGCCAATGAGGGCCTGGTTCATCCCTGTGCTTACTCCCATCATTGTGTTCCTGAAATGTGGATGGACAGCAAATTCACACACACATCCAGACATTCATTGATGTACAGAAACATTTTTCAGGTTAAATAACATCAAGAGAGCATTTGTCTGTGTAGGTTCTCAGTCATCCACATCACGGTAGTCGAGGCAGCTTGGAAAGAAAGAGCTCTGATGCATTTGTGGCTATGCTTCTGAGATGCAGGGAGATGCTAGATCCTGCTCCAAACTGTCAAAATTTTGACTTTAATTTCACTTGGGGGACGAGAACTAAATCACAGGGAGCCAAATACAGTCAGCAGGGTGGGTGGAGAGTGAAACATGCACCCATATGGCATTAAAAATCCTGCACTTTCATGTGATGTAGTTCAGGTCACCAACCACTCTTTTTATGCTCTTTTGGGTCGGGACATCTTCCATTCAAAGCTGCTGTTTAAAATACTTCCAGTTTGTCCAATTTGGACAATTTTGAGGTCACTAGAGAAATTACTGAAGTAGACTGGAACTTCTATAGGAATCTGAAAGCAGCACTGACGGTGAAGGAGGTCCAGAGGTGCACATGGAGAGCTTGGAGGCTTTGGTTTAGTATTTGACTTTTTTGAAACACAGCCACATGGGATTTTGAGCAAAGCTTGCATCATAAATGCTCAAGAAACATCTGCTCACTTATGTATGACGTGATGTCAGGTTAGAGATCATGGTCAAGTCAATTTGAAAAGGTAGTTTTTGCAGAGTTCAGAGGTTTTGTTTAAAACTAACCAACAATAAGAAACCTTCAAAAAGTTTTGCATCAATTTTATATTCATGCTTTCATTCACTCCAGGAGAGCAAATGAAGAAGAGCTAGCTTTTCTTCCATCTAGGGATCCGACTAATTCCTGCAACAATACCAAAATAATATCATGTATCAAAAATGGTTCTAGCTGAGTAATATTACACTGAAATTTATTTAATAGGATTACAAGGGACCAGAATTTGGAGATAATAATGTGATAGTAAACAGGAGGAAAAACCAATTAGTAATTAAATTTCTCAAATTGTTATTGACACTCACCCAGCGTTGAGCCCAGAGGTCCCGAGGCTGGGAGGAGCTGGGCTGGCTGTGCTATGAGGAGGCGGAGTCACAGAAGAAGAAATGGCAACTGAGCTGACCGGAGTCATGGGGCAGGACGCTGAAGGTGACGAACTGGTGCCTGAGAGGGAGAGAAGAAGAGTGATACGGATGTCGCACAGCAGTGCACAGAAGAATTACAGTGTTATTACTAAATAAACACTTTGGTGACACAGTTCTTCATCAACAGCCAGGGTCCTGAACTATTCAAAGGTCTTCTTCTCACCATTCAACTTCACTTTCTGGTTGGCCGGTACTAGCCTCGACTCAACGGGCCAATAAATTTCCAGCTGTGTTTGCTACCTGTCAGGTCATCTGTCATATCTGTGAAGCCTGGACAGCTCACGGACGAATCATGACTCACGGAGGTAAACAACTCAACATAAGACCAGCGCTTCTGTGCTGCTGTCAACAAAACATCCCTGTTTCTGTTTCCAGTCTTAATGATTTTTTTTGTCTCAGTGATGATTCTTCCATGTTTCATCAAATCAGCGAAACACTCAACAATACTGAAATATCAACTGTTAAATAATGTCAGGACCAGACCGACCTTTGGGTTCAAAAACATAATTGAGAAGCAGCGCTCTAACCTTTAATAATTTATTGACGAGCGTCTACGCAGGCACAAACAGTTATTACAGCTCACCTGTTGTGCTGAGGCTGGTGGTGACCTGGGACAGACCCTGACTCGATATCTGCAGATACAGGAAAAGAGAAATTAGGAAGTTCTTCCATCCTACTGCGAAACATCTGTTCCCGCATAGAGGGCGGACTGTACCATGTGCGGGCTGTAGCAGGGGGCTTTGTGCGTCACAACAGGCGAGGTCTGGCTGGGCAGTGGAGGGGTGGTGCTGCTAGAGGGGTTGATGCGTTTCTCTTTCTGCCGGCGGTTGCAGAACCAAACGCGAATCACCTCCTTTTCCATGTTGAGCTGCTCCGCCATCAGCAGGATCTCCTCAGAGGTAGGCTTCTGGTTCTGAGGAGGAAGAGATCAAAGCGATGAGGAAGTACTGAAAACACTGCATGCAGTCAGAAGAAGGCTAATTAATAAAGGGAGGCTATCCAAAATAGGATGCTGGTTTATCACATGTAGAAGAGTTTTTTTTTTAAAGCCACTGCATTAATATAACAATATGTTTGTATTAACTATTTATGGTGTGCTAATCTAAGGCAGGAGGTGTCAAACATAAGGCCCAGGGACCAGGATTTGCCCAGCAAATCCTTCAATTAGGCCCACCATATGACTTTGGAAAATGTAAAGTAGAACAGAGGTTTTAGACTTTTAATTTATTTTCATAAGTTCATAACTTTTGCAGCTTTCCCTAAGCCTAACTTGAAGAGTTGCACTGATTTCTGTTGAAATAGCAATTTCTTAGGGACTAAATGTGTAGTTAGACTAAACTGGCAGAAAGGGCAGTTCCACTGGTCTGGCCCACATAAGATCAAAATGGGCTGGATGTAGCTCTGATCTACGGTGTGCAGTCGATCTACGGCAGTTTCCAAGAATCTGCTGCAGGTTTGTACAAGATCTACAGCTCTGATATGACGGCCTTTGTCATTGTACTTTTTGTGTTCTGTGCTGGGCGGGTGTTTAGCAAGTTCATGTTTCTGCTTTTTAATGAAACTGCAAGTGTTTAATTCAAAGAAAATGTTTTTTCTTCTTATTAAATATAGAGGCTCCTTAGCTCTTTAAAAGACTCTTTAAAAGGTCTTTTAACATCAAGCTCCAAATTTATAACGTATCCCTACAAAGTGGTCGCCATATATTGGGCTATATTTAAATATTTTCCTACTTGCTGCATTTTAAAATCTTTGTAAAGCAAGAATTAAGAGTATTTAGGGTTAAAAACGGCCACATTCATGAATCTTATTGTCTAATAACAGCACAGGAAATTCCATGAAAGGTGTTATAAAGAAAATTGATTCAATTCTATCTTATTTCTATAAAAACAAAAGTGGAAACCTGCATTATTTTATATTCAGGTGTAAAAATCATACCCATTAGAAATTCAGGCTCAATTTTGCTAATAACTTAATCTCCTACCGTGCTGAAGTTGCGCTCTAGCATTATGCGCACATTGGTCTCGATGCTGGTGCGTTTCTTCCTGCGCCGGCCAGGTAGACCCTCGATGCCCAACATGGGGGAGGAGATAGAAGAAGGGCTGGGCAGCATGCTGTCTACCGCCATTGTTTCTGTGACAGAAACAGAGAAAGAAGGCATAAATGAGGGAAGTGTTTTTGGTGACGTAAAGAATGATCAGAATGTCAAATTAAATTAAAATCCTTAAAATATGTGAAACACTATATTTTAACACTTTATCACTGATGGAAAACTATAGGTAACATTTTTAAAGAAGTCTTGATTTAAGGCTATTTCCATCAAAATGAAACATCCTGAGCTTATTTTCAAATTAAAGTTATTTTTAAAATATCTCTGACTCTCACATGTTCCAGCAAACAAAGATGAGTGTGCTGATTGTACACCAGCAACAAAATATTTCTTAGTACCTGCGTCACTCAGCCACTTCTCGAGGAGAGGCTTCAGCTTGCACATGTTCTTAAAGCTCAGGTTGAGAGCTTCAAAGCGGGAGATGGTGGTCTGGCTGAAATCGTTGCCGTACAGTTTTCCCATAGCCACACCAACATCGCCCTGATGGAGACAGAAAATTTGTGTCACTGTGCAAATACATGCAGACTTTATCATGCAAACATGCCTTCCTTCTTCTTACCTGGGTGAATCCCAGCTTTATGCGGCGCTGCTTGAAGGTGCGAGCAAACTGCTCCAGCTCCTCTAGATCGCTGGGTTCTTCTCCCATGTGACCCCCATGACCCCCATGACCTCCAGAACTCAAGCCGGAGGCTAAGGAAGAAGCCATGGCGCTGCTGGATGCAGAGGTAACTCCTACAGATGTCACAACACCAACACCGCTGCTCCCAGTGGCAACTAAAGAGCCTCCACTGCTGCTGCTTCCAGCATCGCTGCTCTTCTCTCTCTGTGATGTCAGCAGAAGTGAGACAAAGAGTATATGCA
This sequence comes from Aulonocara stuartgranti, assembly GCF_965226115.1. Lineage (NCBI taxonomy): Eukaryota > Metazoa > Chordata > Actinopteri > Cichliformes > Cichlidae > Aulonocara > Aulonocara stuartgranti. Next base: position 30,844,469 of record NC_138957.1, read on the forward strand.
TGATTCATTCAAACATTCTTCATGTGCTGGTAAAAAAAAGCTCACACACTTTTTCCTGAGAAACATGCACATTCATTTTCTACGAATTGAAAAAAAAATTAAATAAGGTCATCGGCTAGAAAACATGCTCAGAAAAATAAAACACGCCCTGGTTGCTATAACGAGACCTTTTACTCTAAAAAGGAGAGAGGAAAAAAAACATTATTTAGAATTTTGAAACAGCGTCTGTGCTTGGCTTAGCACCAAGAGAAGCTACATACTGCCTGTCAAAGCTTTGGCCCTGCAGGCTGCGGGAGTGTTAGCTAATTGATGAGACATCATGCACGATATCTGCTGCTACGCAGCTCATTTACATTCACATCTGTTGTGTCTGACACGGCTTCATCACAACTTAATCAAAAATCTGTAACAGCCTTTGGATGTGTGAGGTTGCATTCATGCATCACGTTATAGAGGATAAGGGGTGACGATACCAGATACCTCATTGGACCAGAAATTGCATCTATTTTGAAAAGAAGATGCTATGCAAATGCAGTCTTCCTTGACATTTTTCAGCTGGCAGGACAGTTGCATCACAGATGATCTATTAGTTCTTCATGCAAACTTGTGCCGCTTTCGAGCACAATGACATTAAGGTGTGTTTAGCATCCTGCAGGTACTTCTGACGCAGATAAATCCTGATAATGGTGAATGTCAGTCTGACAGAAACTCTGTGGTTCAAAGATTCTCATTTAAATTAAAAGAAAACAAAATGTTCTGTAAGCTCATTTGCATGTTTCGACTCTCTCTCTCTCTCACACGCACACACACAAAGATTTACTACCTGTGCTTGGAGTCCCAGGCGAGGTGGTGATGTCAGCAGTCCCCCTGGGCTTTGTTGAGGTAGCTGGATCAGATTTGGTGTCGAGAGCAAACCTGTAAAAATAAATCAAACACTTTACAAACCAAATATGCCAACTTTCCAGCCAAAGTTTGGATTAACGAGTTCATGGGTGGATGAACTCATCGAAAGGTGAAAGCAGCACGGCTGATTCACAGAAATCTTTGCTGTTATTAGGAAATATGACACATTTCCTAACCAACTTCACCACTTTAATCCCACTGAGACAGTGAGGGGTAATTTTTTGATTCTCAGATGAATTCCATGTAATATTTGTACAGAAAGGAGGTTTCAGGGTTTTCCTCACCCTGCTGTGACTGCTGTGCAGGTGCTGGCTGTGACAGGAGGAACTGGGCAGGAGACTGGAGAGGGTGACCTGGCATTAAAACCAGCTGCTGGAGCTGCAACAGCTGCTGGATGTCCTGCGATGCAACACAAACGCATTTCAATACAGAGCAGTAATAAAGTCGGGTAAAGATGAGTCGGTTTATTAATTAGACTTATTATTAAGAGAATCAATAAAATCAATAAAACACTCTTTTAAGCTGACGGTACCTGTGCTGTGAGCTGGATTGGCTGCGACAGGGCCAGCTGTGGCGGTGGAGGCGGAGCTTGGACTGTTTGCTCCTGTTTGGTTTGCTGCTGCTGCTGTTGTTGGGATTGCGATTGGTTTTGTTGCTGCTGCTGGTTGGCTTGCTGCTGCGCGGCGGCGTGGGCAGCGTGAGCGGCATGGGCGGCGTTCGACTGCTGAACGGCTGCCGCCAAGAGCTGAGCCTGAGCCTGTTGGAGGAGCAGCTGCTGCTGGGCCGGGAGAAGCGCAGCAAGCTGGGAGAGAGCAACAGTTGGAGGAGGGAGAGGAACGAGGACAGTGATGGGAAATGAGAAGAAGATGTAAGCGTGCACAGTGAGAGGGAAATGGAATTGGAGAAATAAAAAAATTATGCAGGACGGCAAAAGTTGGAGAGAGAACAAAGAGTATCAGCTATCATTCCAGGAACACAGGTGTAGGTGAATCTGTTAGCGGACAGTAAAAGCATGCCAGAGCAAGACAAGCAAAGAAAAGGAACCCACTTAGCTTCAAAGTACATTTAGCTGAAATGCAAAAACACAAAAACACTACAGGTAGTGCAAGGGCTTCTGGTTTGTCAGGAAGGCCTTATTGAAGTTACCTAATGCTGAATCGTTGATTGCACTCTTTGTTTTTCAGCAGTGCATCACGTTTGGAGTAATGCAAGCAGAGAGCAGCTCACAAATGTGTGTTTTTATGGAAACACTAGAGAGGGCAGAGCCAGGCGAGGAGTGTGGAAAACAATCCTGACAAGTTTTATTATTGAAGAGACTACACGTGAGTGTATGGCATCTAAAGCAGCCCATTTTCTCAAACATAGACATAGTGGCGTGTCAAATGGGTTCCAGTATGTGTATTTCCATGTGATCAGGTCAATTTAGTAAACTCTGAATTGGTAAAACCTAGATGACCTATTTTCTTGAGATAATTCCCTTATTTATGTATCATTTTTATATTCTATTTAAACTTTCTTATCTATCACAAACCAGTACTGAGGCTGATTCGTGTTACAGTTACTACATTTACCTGCATGTTTTACCCATTTATTTGCTACTTTCTCATCTAAAAGCAGTGGTTTGAAAAAATATAAAAGTTAGATTTGTCTGCTTTTGTTGTTCACTAGTTTTTGCGACTCGGCAGATGTTTTCTTTTCTGATCAAATTCCAACTTCTGATTTTAAACATTTGAATTTAGCTAAGCTAATATTTCATGCACTACTTGGAAAATCCAGAAGCACACAAACTGTGTAGTGTGGATCAGAGGTAATGATAAATTTTCATTTAGATGATGGCTTTGAGACTAAAACCTGCAAGTACACAGGTTACAGATTACAACAACACCAGCTGGAAGTGCTGCATGTTTATGAACGATGAACTGTTCCCATCTATGTGTTGGCCAGCAGCAGTTTCCCTAATTTTGATTAATGTAATTTCCTCTTTGTGTGTGTGTTTTCTCACCCCTGCTAGCTGACTTCCAGCAAGCATCAACTGTGTGTGGTGGTGTTGAGCCTGTTGCTGTTGCTGAGAGGGCGGTGCCGGAAGTGCAGTGCTGTGTGTTATCTCAGCGCCATCTTCAATCTTTCCCTAAAAGAGAAAACACAGGCACAAGTTATTTCACAACCTCACACGGCAGCACACTCACCATGCTTATCTATTAAGAAAAATCTGATTTTTGTGATGATTTCCAGGTGAGAAATCAGAAATTATAAAATTCCGATGGTTCACATAATTCCTTTTTCAGATTGTACGGAATCTGCGCGCATCTCCGCATTAGCAAGGCTGGTGAATCAGCTCATTCCTACGAAGTGGATTTGAAATGACACGCGTACCTCAGAAGACAACTCCTTGCTGTCAAACGTTTCGCAAGTGTGTACCTCTGGTATCACACGGCCACAGAAAATATTTGACTAAAAGGTTTTTAAAAAGTGACCAAAGCTTAAGTATTTTGGGACGCACTCTGACTTGGATTATGTCTCTCAGATTGCAAAGATCTGAGGAACATAAACCAGATTATGGTAAAAAAGAAAGGACAGAGATCCTCTCTTAGTTCTTCTTGTGTCTGTGACTGTGAACTCCAGCCTCCCCGTCTGCCTTTCTTACCCCTGAATCACAGACTGAATCTTTTGTCAGTCATCTGTCCAAAAATCCGGGTCAGTTTTCCTCGTATTTATGTTGTCAGAAAAATTCCAAAACCTGCTGACCTCTAGCTACCATTACGTGCTCGTGTCTCGTCACTGTCCATCCATCAAGGAGTTTTTGTCTATCACTCACTGCCACCTTGTTCATATTCGTTTCCCCTACTGGCTTGTCTCTGCAGGATTTTTCTTCGTTGGAGTGGTAGGTGTGGAAACGGCAGCGTGATTTGCATATTAGATTTTTTTTTGTGGGCGTGTGTCATTGTGGTGTAAATGCATGTGTAAACATATGTGTTTATACAAAATTACATAATCCCAGAGATGCACAAAGCTCCTCCTGTTAAGACTGTGTAACTTTCAATACACAGAAACAAGCACTGAAAATAAACTTTACAGCATTTATAACTATTTATTTGTTATAAGGAAATATTTTCAGTATAGAAGAGTTTTAAATGGTGACTTAATGACCACACACGCACGCACGCACACACGCACACACACAGCATGCCTGATCAGGCTCACCTTGTTGCCAACTGGTGTAGGAGAGAGGCTGAAGGGGCTTGTTTTCATTGTCTGAGCCTGCAGCAAAACAATGAAAATATGCATTGCACATCAAAGAACCGAAGTGTGATGACACATTCAGAAGAAATGACATCCTGTAATCTCTGTCAACAGATTTCCAGCGAACCACTTTCATGGGTGAGGCAGATTAAACCATTTATTACAAGTTAATAAGACTGGTCAGAATTTTAAGAGAAGTTATAATTTTGGCATCCAGGGACACCCCCCACCCAGGGAGCCTGCAGCAAAACAATGAAAATATGCATCGCACATCAAAGAACCGAAGTGTGATGACACATTCAGAAGAAATGACATCCTGTAATCTCTGTCAACAGATTTCCAGCGAACCACTTTCATGGGTGAGGCAGATTAAACCATTTATTACAAGTTAATAAGACTGGTCAGAATTTTAAGAGAAGTTATAATTTTGGCATCCAGGGACACCCCCCACCCAGGGTTAAGTAACCCATTGTGAAGAAGGGGTCCTCAGAACAGTTTGACATATGTCATAAAACTGTACTCCATCTATAAAAAGTGGATTTATGCTAATAAAAAATGTTTCTTTGGATTTGATCGTAACACAGTTTGCCCTGAAAATCACTCTCGCCTCTCATGGTGCAGCAATATGGAGACAAAAAGATGGAATGAGGCCTAAACCAGTTACATCTGCGTCAGGATTGTTGTAGTCCACGTCCCCAAAAAGTTGAGCACAGTGCAAGTGCATCATCAGCGAGTACGTGCTCAGTATCTTTAATGAGAAAAGTAAAATACCCACCTGCTCATCGGGGCTGTTTCTGTCAGAGTCTGAAACAAAGAGCGAGATTTAAATGACCGATTAGCAAGAATGTGAGCTCGTGTGTTTGTGTGTTGCACATTTACTGGAACATTTTAGCCTGCTGCTTTCCTGTTCAAGCCTGTTTAAAGAGATTAGATAACTGAACCGTCCACACCGTGACTGAACACGAGTATGTGTGCTGTACCTGAACTGTCCCCTGGATAGTCAGCTCCAGGCTTTTCCTCCCCTGCTTTGGACATCCTGATATCTGCAGGAAACACACACAGATATCCATCAGACAGGTGCATGAAAAACACTTCAACTGGTATGTTGCCTCCACAGCTGACGATCAATGTGGGGATAACACGGTCCCAGCATGCAGGGGAATGGGAGACATGACACATGCACACATCTGGAAGTTTCTAATGTAGCTGAGCTCATGTAGACTGGAATTTGGCTAATATGTTTCCATCTGACGTTGCCTCTATTTTCTTATGCTGCTTTTTAATTTAGCTTATTAATTTTTTTGCTTTGCTTTAAATGAGAATAGTTTTAATGCCACTATTTTATCTTCTTTTTAGGGTTAGGGTTTTCACAACGTAAATTATTACTGCTTGCTCGCTATGCTTTTCTGTGTCAGACCCGTGGAGCACTATATTGCATCATTAATTTGATATTACATTTAATTACGAAACACATTTCCAAGGAAGGAACTCATGAGTTCAGGCCAATAACCCACAACTCACAGCCTAAAACGTGTTGTAACATCTATTTTTATATCCTGGAATTTCAACCTTTTAGTCACATTTAGTGTGAAAAGAAATAATAAAGTAAAACCTGCACTTTTACAGTTTTTTATTACATTATGAAAACTTTAAGCACACAAAACTTGTATTACACGTCCATCCGATCTCAAAAGTCTTCTTCCAGCTGGCCAATTTACAGCAAAAGGATACGAACACTCGGTGCTTCCTGCACAGGAGGTCAGCCGCCTCCTCTGTGTTGGAGTGGCTGAACTTTTGTGCTTTTTGCTATTATGCAGGTCAGAGTAACTGTGAAAGTTCAACTAAATGAAATGCTGCCATGAAGCTTTTAAATTTGAAAGAATAGCGTGCAAACCAGGGTGACTCAGCACCAACAAATATGCGTGAGAATAAGTTGTTGTATGCTTGAAGAAAAAAAAGCATTTAATCACAGAAATAATGAGACTTTCATTTCATCTTGTTTTGTATCCTGGACACAGGCAAGACAAAATCTCTGCTAAGCAAAACAACTTTATGCCCCACCAGCATAAAGTTGTTTATGCTCTAATTTAGCTCTTTAAATGTAAACTTTATTGACCCAGGAGGTGGAAGCGGGACGTTTCATGGCAGGTATCATCCTAACTACCTCTGCTGTTCCTTCAGTTTGTGGCCACTTCTGGGACTGCAGTAGTAATTGGTCCAGGAAGAACAACGCCACCCGAAGTGCTTACCTGAGCACCAGACATTACTCAGCATCACTCGGTGCCTTCTTGAAAAAAAACACGCTTTCACCCCCTGCACTTAACTTCTGTCTTTCACTTTTTAAATTAATATTCTCTCTTGTGCTCAGGACTTTCATAATAACCGTCTCATCTATGGCATCGGTTTAACTGGAAAGGATGTATGCTGATAATGGCAGTAAGCAGGAGCTCCAACTCTGAGGTTAAAGTGAATCAATGCACTAAATCTGCTTTGTCTTCAGCACAAAGTTCATGCAACTGACAGGAAGCACAACAGGGAAAATAATCAAAGTACACCACATAAAAACACAGCTGACATCCGCAACCATATTGTTTCCCCTCTGTGTAATAGACATATCCTAAATACACAACTTCCCTCCTGTCCCTACAGGTTCAGTCTTCAGAAGTAACCCCCCTCCCTCCCCCCAGGGATAATTACATGAGCTCCAGATAAATATGTGGATCTTTATGAGGTTGTAATATCTAAATGTAATATCAGGAGACCATGTTCAGTTAAAAAAAAAAAAGGCCAAATATTGATTTAACAGTCAAAATCTAAGATTTTACACTATATCTAGGCTGAATGAAAATTATTTTTTTTCAAAAAGGTCAATTTTTGCATCATTACATTAGAGTAATGTAAACTGGTCCTAAGCCACAAAACACAGCGTAAGCCTCCCTGTCAAGGGTACAACAGCAGCACCTTTGAGGGTATCGGCCCAATGACGAGCACTTTTTACCCTAAAGGTCCACATTATTCTCTGAGAGTGTGGGAGAGGACATGATTGAACACTTTAAAAAAACAAAGGAAGGCCTTTTGGGAATTATACTGAAGGGTCACGAACAATTTCAAGTGTGCTAAAAAGATGGTGGAGGGCAAGGAAAAAAGGAGGAAGCAGGGGTTATGCTGAGAAAATGCTGAAAAAGAGAAGATTAAATATAAGGATGAGTGAAAGAGAAAAAGAAAAACTCTAATAACAGATATCTGTTTAACAGTTCTTGGGTTGTATTTATTTCTTAAGATCTTTGTGAAATTGTAGATTAGAATCAAATTCAACCTGAACGTCACTTTTTGCCTAAATTACATTTTAGAAATGATGCAAGAACAAGTCTTCAAAATTTTTATGTTATTATGATCATCCCACCATTATTAAGAAAACAAGTAAACACCCCTTTGGAAGTGTTTAGTCAGGAGAGATCCTGCAGTTGCATAAAGGGCCCAGTTGGGGGCAGCACTCTCTAAGACATCCTCTGCGGGAGCCGGTAGATGTGTGTGTTAGTGTAACAAGCACAGCACACACACTAATGAGGTGTATAAAAAGTGACTCTTGTATTCATTTGTAGATAATAACTGAGAGGTAGAAAGACGTGTTTTAAAGGGGCAAAGACCTGCTGTCAGTGAGCAGCCGGACCATTCAGAAAACTAAAAGTGCACTTGAATTTATTTATCCCCAAACATGAAGAAATATTTCATCTTCAATTAACTGAATCAGATGGTTTTTAGTTAGAAATGTCACCTCCAGTAACAAATTCAGAAAAATGTCTTCTTTGTAAGGTTGGCACTTTAAAAATGGTGTTAAAAAAATCCTTTTCATTTATCCGTTTGATTAAATAAGCCCAGCACAACACTGTTAATCAAACTTACTATTTTCATATATTTCATATCTGAGAAATTCTTTTTGATGCAACATTTAACCTTGGACAGTTTAAAAAGTGTAACATTACTAATACCACCGCTTTCTCTAATCACACCCATATGTAATGTTGTTACTATCACCACGACGACAAAGACAGCCGAACCTTCAGAAAAGCTCTGTGTCAAAATACAATTCACTAAAACGCCGCCGCCCCCATTTAATTCAAACACGGAGTTAAATTAATACACTCCACTTCAAACACGCACGTTACCACTCCGGGCTCCTTCATCCTCTCAGGATATGAAGAAAGGGATCCCATAAAATCATTTTATCAGCCCCCTCCTCATAACGCCTCAACTGGCCCTAACCCCTTTGGTCATGGAGACTTTTAACCCCCCCATCCCCCAACCAACCATCCATCCTTATTCGTCCTCATGTATGCCAACAAATCAAACAGCCTGAACCCCAAATGTCACAGATGTCCAGTGCACATCAGAGAGCATGTTTTAAACCAAACTGCATTATACAAACGAACACGTCTCTACATCTGCAATCTGCACATGTATACCCCACCCTACCCCACCCCCCACCCAGCTCTGGTTTTGAGTGTTTTTCCTGTAACAATGGCAATATTAGCGGATTTAGGAATAAAATTTCATTCCAAGTTATAGTGACCACCACCCCAGCACACTCCTCCACCCTGAGGCAGTTTAACAGCAGTTGCATGGATGTAAGGTAGACCCCCTCCCATCCCAATCCCTCCTTACTCATCCTATCAGTGCTAATAACAGAAGGGGGGAGGAAGAGGGGCCACTGGGCAGATGATGTATCTGTCTTGTGGGGCTGACATGGACAGCCTGCCCCTGTGTGTGTGTGTGTGAGCGGGAAAGGAGGGGGGGGGCACAGGGTCACTGTCAGGGAATTAGAAAAGAAGGACCGAGAGAGAGAGAGGGGAAGAGAGGGTGCAGGATGGCTGGAGGGGTCCTACACTCAGCCTCCTCTCCCTCTGCCTCCCTCCACCTTCTTTTTGCCCACCCACCCCGCCTTGGTCACGCCTGTCAGGGGCCTGTGACAGACGGCGCGTGGGTTCATGTGTGTGTATGTATATGCCGCTGCCGTTTGGCGTGTGGATGTCAAAGGTCAGGCACATGGTCTCGGCCACCTCCCGCCTCGCAGTCAAACACAAACAAGCTGCCTGGCGCCTGCCTTTTCCACCTGTCCCCCATCACATTCAGCGCCAAACAAACACACCCGCAGCACCAACGAGCAAATCTGCAACTGCTGTAATGATGAAAAATGTAATGTCAGCTACATCGTGACAAATGAAGCCGATGAGGCAGAAGCATGAACGCAGCACACAGCCAAACACGCGCACACGCTTTAAGTTTTTCTCTTTAAACTTTACTTTTCTATTATCTGCAACAAAACCTTAACACAGGTAGCGTGTACGAGCAACTTTTAAATTATAAAGACGCAGGAGCGCTTCAAAAAAGTTGTTTAAAATAATAAGAAAAATAAAAAATTTAGAGCTCTGTTTCTTAAACTGAAAGGTTTCTTGGCATTGCCGTAAGTCCAAATAAAGGATATCTGACACATTCAAGAGAAGCAAATGGTTGTAGATGGAAAGTCTAGAGGAGTAACTAACATTTATTTCTTGATTACACTGATTAGCTTCCACTCTTCTGCTTTTGTTCATCCGCCTTTCATAATAATGGTCATGTTTGTTGTCAAAACCATAAAAGTACAAATTCAGGTCTCCTTTAAAAGTTTTACTTCTTTTCTTTTGATCCTTCTTAAAAATACACTGTCTTTAACTCAAAGTAGGAACATCTGCCATCACAGCACGGTCTACTGTGCTGCCTATACATGACTACATTTCTCGCAAACACACAGCTTTATGTCTAATTTTAATGACTATCACGCAGCTGAAGACAAACACAACCCAAAGAATGGAGCTCAGAGGATGAGCACACAGATGTTTGCATTTTATGAGAATGCATTTTGCTTTATATTAGCTGTGAAGCTGCTGCAGAGATGCTGTGGACTGTAACAGCAAAGTTAGGGAACTGAATACTGAAGCAAAGAAATGAGACGGTCAAATAACTGCACAGAGGATATTTTACTTCTTTTATGGTTTACATTTATTTTGTGTGGTTGATCAGGCCCCAGATATGTTTTCCAGTCAGGAAAATATCACAAAAATCCACATTTCTGATTAGTTTTAACTTGGAATAATTGATTCACACTCTTCAAGTTCTTCTGAGAATAAAACACAAGAATTCAGGTTTAATGTGAAGCTAAAATAAAACTAAATTCACAACATACTTACTCTTAAAATATCAATACGGGCATTTTTCAGCCAGTCCTACAGCAAGCAAACACATTATGTTGCTCTACAGTGATTTCTCACTCATATTTCACTAGAAAATGCTTGTTTTTAGATAACCGGTGATCATATTTTAGTGCAAAGACACAGCAATGCCTGCTGCTTTTACTGCTACCCCGACACTCAAACACAAACTGTGTTCCAGCCTCCTATTTGCATCCCTGCTCCTGCACTTTGTCCCTCACCTTACTTTGTCCTCCAATGAGTCCAACCTTGATTTATTCTGATCTCTTTTCATTTCCCCTCTTCCTTTTCTCCCTCAGCTGCAACATCTCACTTGAACTTCCTCGTCTAACCTTCCCCCCTCCGTCCGAACCCGTCGACTCGTTTGCCTTACCCTAATTCCTTCATTCCCTCCTGCCTCTCTCTGTCAAATTTAATCTCTAACATCCCGTCTCTGCCCTCACATTCCCCACCTCTCCCTAAGAATATAACCCCCCACTTACGCCATCTTCAATCCTATGCTGTCCTTTAAAGTCTCAAATATTTATTGAGCTTCCTCAAAACAATTCAACGTGCTGGTGGATTATGTGAAAGCTATTTTTGTGGTTGAAGGTGAGTTAGATCTTGGAAATCTTGTTTGCAAAAGCCCACTCACCCAGACCAGACCCCCTCCTTCACCCCGTAGACTACATATATATATAAAGATGGAAGGAGCCACCATGACATCAGTCCTGTTTTGTAGCCTCAACTTGAAACCAGAGACTGAGGCCACAAAAAGACAAAAAAATCAAGTGAGGTCGTGGAGTTATTATCTCACAGACTTCTATATGCATCTGTCTGAATTAAAAAGTTTTAAGCATTTTCACTCTGACTTCATTCACGATTAGAGAAATATCACAAAAACACAATTTAAGTTATTTCACGAATTTTTAAAAATTACAGATTAATCTTATTTTATAAAAAGCCTCTATCAAATTTTCACACACGCCCCTAAAAATTGTTAAAACTTGATTCTACACCGCTACAAGCCTGATGAGTATCCGGGCTATTTTATACTAAACCTGAAGAGTGAATTAAACTGAAAATCTTCACGTTTCTCTGTTATTTCACTACTTTTGCACATCTCTCAGTATTTTAGGTCTTATTTAGTTTTCAGGATGGTACTGCTAAGAGTCTTAGCTTCCTAGTATTAGCCTCTTCTCCTTTTTTACCTTCCCAGTGAGGTGCTACTTTGACAAATTATTAGTGGTTTTCACATTAACACTGTCCAGCAAACACAGATTATTTCTGTCTCGGTGCAATGTTAGCATCATTAAAACTCTTATTTGCCCCAGTGTTGTATTCTCGGCCTCACTTTTTTTTGTTGTTGTTGCGTGATCTCTGTAACCCGCCCTCCCTGCCTCCCCTTCTCCTTCAGTAGTGGTCAGCTGCAGCGGTCATGGCACCACTGGACAGCGCTCTGCTAGCACAGGACACATAGACCCGTTGCCAGGCAACAGCAATGAAAGATCACAGTGCGTGCATGTGTGTATGTGTGTGCAGCGTGTGTGTGCATAGCTCACATGTTTTGTGTGTACCTGTGAGAGTGTTAATCATTAAGAATAAACATGTTTCCCTGCCTGTAGCTGAGACTTTGTGTAAGGCAAACAAAGTGGTGCATGCTAATGTCTCCACTGCTGTTTACTCTTTAACAGTACGTATTAAAGGATTATTTGTGCTTTTTTTATTCCAGGTGAGGTTCACATTTTATCACAGTCAGGCAAGAAGAGGGTTAAACCAGAACCAAACAAGTAATGTGCAAAGACTGTGTAATCACTGAGGTTTTTGGTTGGAAATCCTAACAGATTAAGATAAATCAGGATATTTTTGGCTTTTTGGGGGCTTTAAAAACACGTTTTATTGTTCCAATTTCATTTAAACACAAAAGATGAGCTACTTTGAGTATTTTTTTAGTGATATCAACGACTTCTCTTAAAAAAAAATAGGTTTAGTGAGGCTCATCTGTAAGATAATATTCATCCTTAGGTATATTTAGTGACGATGCTGCTTTCTCAGTGCTCCCTGAGAATAAACGAGTAATGTTTTGTGTAGACAAAGATTTGTTAGTGATTCATGTTTGAGTTTACGCACAACTGGAAAGTACTGCATTCGTATGATGTTCTGTGCACCTTGCATGTGTGCGCGCACGAGTCAGAGCGATTACACGGGTGTGTGTGCAGCTGTATGCATGTATGTGAGCGCGAGCACGAGGCCGAGCGCTTTCCGAATATGTCTCCAGAGTGTTTATTATATCCGATACAGTACCTCTTTCTCGCACCACATATTTCTGTGCCGATCGATTCCTCTGACTCCCGACAAGACAATAATCGCACCGCCCTCCCTCTCTCCTTCTCTCCACCATTATTACTGCCCTCCCCAAGGAGCACAACGCAGGGATGGAAACAGAGAAATAAAGGGAGGGAGGACAAGGTGATAGAGGAAATGGCCACTGGGTGTTACTTCCTTTTCCAGAATCCCTGCATTGGGGTAAAAGATGGAGGTGAGAGGATGAGGGAGGAACAGGAGGATGTTGGAGGGGGGTGGAAACAAATGAGCTAGAAGGATGAAGACAATAAGCAGAGGGTGAACATTTTGGGGAATTTTGGTGGATAATAGGGGAGGCTGAGAGACATGACAGAGATGGTTTCAAAGCGAGAAAACAACGGGAGTAAAGGGACAAAAAATTGCAGGGTGGTGATGGTGAGAACAGAGAGATGGCGATGGCGATGGGACAGAAGGGAAGACGCGCGAGAAGCGAGAGTAAAAACAAATGAATGACAAAAAAATCCACGATGAACAGGTAGCAAAAATGTAGGGATGTGGGTATAATGGCTGAAAGTGGAAAAAATAATGAGGTCTGCTGAAGAGAAATTTAGAGAAAAAGAGGGAATTGTGGCTAGAAAGAGCAGGCGCATGTGAATGGGTGAGTGAAGGGATGCTGGGACAGAGATGCTAAGAAATAACTAAGTGTAGATATTAAAAGGGAAACAACAACGGAGGAAGAAGCAACACAAAAAATGTCAAACATGGGTGATAATGGCAATGAAAGAGAAAGAAATTACAGGCGAGTGCGGCACAAATACAGAAAAAAAATTTATAAAACAGATGTGTGGAACAGACTGAGCTGCAGTGTGACAGAGCATCTTCACAGGAAATAGCAGGAGGGGAAAGATAGTGACAATTGGGCTAACAAAGATACACAGCCTTGCCTTGATGGTGTGTGTGTGCACGCGTGTGAGAGTGATTGGATGAGGAGGGAGGGGGCAGATTGTGTGCAACACAGTCGATGACAAAATGAACCAACATAGTGGACAGAAAGATGACCAAAAAATGAGACGGTGCAAGAAAGAAGAAAAAAAAAAGGACGAATAAAGGCCGTGGAGGCGAAATGTGCAGGTTTCACGTCCAAACTGACCTGGACCGCATCGTCTCCATCTTTGTATATAAACTTGTCACAAGAAAAGAGTCAGGAATAAAATCATATTCGTATTTATTCCTCCTTAAAATGCAGAGAATGTGTTTTTGCTTCCCCGCAAAATTTGTTGGATTTGATGTTGATTAAAATGCTTAGAAATTTAGCTCAGCTACAAGAAAAAAAATATACTGCAACAGGAGCAGGTATATGTCTAAAATACAGACACAAAGACTCGGGATCAACTGGTTTTCATTCTTATTTGTGCTACAGCTATTTCAGCACTGAATCCGAGCCAAAATCCTGCCGTCTCGTTTTCGGCTTGACCACCACATTTATCCGATGGGGGCTGAAAGGATCTCATAAGTCCAAGGATGGCAGAATTTTCTCCACCCATAGAAGATCATATTATCCTTCAATTTGGAGTTATGAGGTTGTCATGTGACCGCGGGGATATTTATGTTTGGAGTATTTGGATTCGGGGTGAAAATCCCAGCGCAGAAAAAAAAAGCCTGTAAATCCACTAAAACCCTCGTTTTGTTTTTGTCACTGTGATGAACTGCGCGCACCTTTAATTGTGATTCCACCTCTCATCTTATTGCTTTCTTTACAAACAGGGAAAGGTCTGCTGGCTCTACAAGTGCAAACAGATGAAGGAGTGACTGAATGAGGTGCGCCGAAACCAGGCCGCCATCCTCTCCTCCAGCCGTGCAGTCCCGGTGATCTATAGTGCGTGCCGCGAGCCGATAGACGGCGAGGTTTACAGGTTTATCGATTGGACCCGACTTAAATTGGCTTCCAATTAAACAGAGCGCTTATTTGACCTCTTTACCCCTTCCTGTCCTCTCCTTTCCTGTCCTGTTAAATATCCCCCCTACCTCCATCTTCTCCTTATTTCCCCCCCACCTTCCTCGCCACTGAGCTTCTCTCCATCGACACATCCATCTCTCGCTCAGTGTAATACCTCTACTCCCTTCCCCCTTCGTCTATGACCATCACCCCATCCCCATTCTCAGTTAACAGCACCTTCCCCCCTCTATTTAAACCCCTCTCTCTCTCTCGCTCATCGCACGGTGCTGCAGTCGTTTCCTCTCTGTCCTTTTCCCCAGATATGATCTTTGCTCTGTTTCTCTCTTACACTTTCTCTCAGTCAATCCATCAATCGCTCCTTAAATAACAACGATGAATTATTAAGCGTATTTATTCAAACAGCATTAATTATAAAATACAGGCAGTGCGTCAGTCGAATCGGCTGTGGACGGAGAGGGAGAAGAAGAAGAAGAAGTAGTGGCAGGAGAAGAAGGTATGGGAAGGAGGAGGGTGAGGTGGTTTATGGTTAGGGTTGAAAATTGGGGAGAGAAAAGAAGAAGAAAGAGGTGAAAAGGGGGGTTAGGAAATTGGTGTGGCTAGCGGAACAGCTCCTCTCCCTCCCCAGCACCCCATCCCTTGCTCCCCACCCTTCCCTTCCCCGGTCTGCTTTGTATTCTGTGGAGATGACAGGGGGAAAGCTTTATTGCTCTGAGTTTGTATCGATCGGGGCCCCGCAGAGGGGGTAGCCAGACCCGCGCACGCTGGAGGCCCCTTCGCAGAGGCCGCCGATTCCTGCCTTCAGCCCCCCTCCTCACCTCACACCAGCCAAACACACCCTTCCCTCTTCTTTCTCCCCCCCCCACCCCTTCACTTTTAAAAATGCGTTCTCCTTTTCTTGTTTTGAGAGGTCAAGAGACGAAGCGCGGTGGCTTTTATTTACTTGCATGCAACATCAACGCACCCAAACAACACGGAAAGCCTCGCGCCGAGAACGGAGTGTAAATGAGAGTGAATGAAAACACGAAGACTTTCCACAAGCAGAGGTGAAACGCATTCGCCTGGAGCAGCAACACTCACACGAATACGCTCACATGTAGCAGCACCTCACATGAAGAGGCACACACACAAACACACACTTTGCCCAAACACAATCCCAAGCTGCAGGGCTGAGCTGCTGTCCTGACCGGAGTTGCATCAGAAATCCCTAATCTGGGAGCGTGACCATCCTCAGTTCCAGCAGGCAGGGATCAGGATGCTCCGGGCAGATTCCGAATTTAAGGATAAGATGGGATGGGGATGCAGGTTCTGAAATCACCCCTGGGGATGGAGGTACGGGATGGAAGGGGGCGAAGGAGGAGGGGAAGTCGAGTGGTATTATTTGCCCCCCCCCCCCGTGCCCTCTTACTGTGCGCCCACCTTCCCAGTGTTTCCAGGGGCACAGGGCTGTTGGACAGACAAGGGGGCAGATGACTCCCTTTTTTAGTCACAGTTATACAGATTCATTACAAGCAGCTGCAGCCGCAGTTTACATTTGGATGCTGGAGCAGCTGGGCGTTAAATCGAAAGGAGCCTACACAGAGTTACAGCTCCTAAAATACTGAAAATATCTAGTTTACTTTCCTTTTTTAAAATCATTTAAGCATTAAATGAAATATAATCCCAAACAGAAACAGAACGATCGCAGCGTGATTATTTTTCCGGATATTTTAAGGCTTTAATGGATCATGATATTAAAGAGAGATGACAGGAAATCAGTGAGGAAAACAGGAAACAAAGGTCACCGACCTGACTCACACCAGAAATGCTGCAGTTCACGGTCAACGTCAACACCTTAAACATCAAGGGACACAAAAACCGATAGATCGGCCTGAAAAATGATGAATTTTTTTAATCCTGACTTTCATCTTTTTTCTGTAAGTGATGAGCAGAAAGTACAACAGAGAATTCTCAACTTTGGCACAACACAATGAAAGTTTTCTATATGCAAAAATTGTTATCTGTCATGAATAATTTACTTTAACAAAAAAAAAATTTGGCGCCGACTTTTGTCCAGAAAGCATGAAGTGGAATTTAATCAACAGCAGGTCAAGGAAGAGGATAAAACCCACAAGATTAGTTAACACGAGTGTACAAAAACTAACTCCTTTTTAAAGTATTAGGATTTTTTTAAAAATCTTGTCCAGCAGATGTTGTTTTTATAGTTTATAATGAAGAAAGGATGAAGATCTGTAGTGACAGTGTAAAAACATCATCAGCAGCAGCAGCAGCGATAAAAAAAAGAAAAAAAGAGAGAGATCAATGATCAACAAATCAAATGTTTTCCTTCGAGGCTTTTCCACAGATTTGGGGTTTGGGATTGGGGACGGTCAATCGCCCAGATCTGTAACCTCCTGGCCACCGTCGCCTCCTTCCACTTAACAAATTCCATTTTGTTGAGGTGGGCTGAACGAATCGGCGTGCCAGCCATGGAGAGAGGGAGGAAGAGAGAGAGGTGGTCGGATGGACGGCTGGAGGGGAAAAATGGGTGCTCAAGGCCACCGTGTTCTGACCCCCTCTCCTCCTTCAACTCTTTCTCTGCAGAGTGGCTGTTATCTCTCTATTTTTACACTCCTTCCATCAACAGACCGCCCCAGACCCACTTATGTTCACTCACCAAATGACACATTGACACACACACACACACACACACACACATATATATATGTACAAAAACACACACAATTACAGATGTAGACAATGACCGCAGTCCTGCTAAGCCACTGTGAGTCATCAAGTGTGTGTGAGTGTATGCTTTATGCGCGCTATACGAGTTTGTTTGTGCACTCTGTAACCTTTTTCAGGCACTGCAAATCACCTGCTGCCCTGCTGTTTGACCAGATCACGAGGGATCTTCTTTGGCGTTAACGCAGGTCTGGAAACGCTCTTCTTCACTTTGTTTTATTTTTCTGAGGATATGTCATAAATGAGGCGATTTCTTTTTCTTTTTACATTTTATTCAGACTTTAATTAACTCTTTAGAAAACAGCAACGGCGACAACAAAAAGACAATAACAGCTCACCGTATACCAAGGTTGCTTCTTTCAGGTGAAAAACGTTTTATTTCCCTGCCTAACACATCAGTTTCACTATTTTATAGGCAAAAATATTTTATTAAAGCGAAAAAGGGAATTATTTCAAATTAAAATTCCTTAAATCAGCTTTGATAATTGCTGCAACGCCTGAAAGTAGAGACGGAATTTTTTTTAAAAATGCCGAAAATAATCACATCAGCGAGGCAGCAAGCGCGCGCGATTACAGGCTTCCAGAGCAGAGATAATTGAAACAACCATAGAGAGGATAGGTGCATGCGTGTGTGTCTGTGTCGTCATATGGATCAGATCCATAGGGGGTCGACTATACAATAACGACCAATTTAAGGGAAAAGTCTTTTTATTTTTTTGTGCCGTGGGTGGAATGTGTGTGTGTATATGTGTGTGTGTGTGTGTGTGTGTCACTGAGATTATACCACACAAAAGGGATGCCAGCATGATGCCATTTACTTTTCACTACAACAACATGCCTTACAATACGTATTTTCTCATTATGTGTGCTATAATCATCTCCTTTATTTGTATGTGCGTGTTGTGTGTGTGTGTGTGCACCCTGGTTTCAGAGATGAAAGCTCGCCGGCACATGCTGGACCTCCACCAGTGTTTTTTGCAATTCAGACCATTCTTTCCTAAATATACACACACAAACAAACAAACACACACACTCTCACACTCACACACACACACACACACACACAAACCCTGCCTGGCTGACTGACCTACCACCATTTCACACTACTGACCAGTACAAATTGGATAAGGGTCCATTCTCTCTGCACCAGCACACTTCCACACACAGACACAAAGCACACATGTACACGTATAGACAAACACACACACACGCTCGCACACACACACAGGCGCGCACGTGCACAAACGTGCTGTACACATCAAGCTCAAAATGGCCGAAAAAGCTGCGGTTGGAGTTGGTCTCTCAGTGGTGAGCAAAGTTACAGAGCAGGCAGCGAGTGAGCGCGAGATAAGGAAAAGTGCACGCCGCTTCCTCTTCTCCTCTGCGCTCGACGATTTCTTTTATTTTCCCGTCTTAATGCCAACGATCATCCGTGTTTATGTTATTGAATGAACCTCGTTACGGGACACAGCCTTGTTTGTGTTCTGTGTAATAGTTTTCCTTTCTGCTTTTCGTTCCTCGGCCTTTATCTTTTGTTTTTTAGAGGCTTAAACATACGATGCAGATTTCCTTTTTGCATCCAGTCCTACTTTTCCTCTTTGTTAAAGCACCTCTGTGTGCATTTAAACACGTTTGTTTGCTTTATTAACCATGTGACCTTGCATAGCACCCCTCCCGCCACACGTATCAACAGTATTTATATTCACATGCTCAAAGTTCTCACCTCTCTATTCATACTAATGAAGCACTATTGCAAGGCCTGCTTTCAATGCGGCAGCTCATGTCACAATGCAGTGTAGTACAGAGAACACGCTACCCTTTGCTTCCACCGTCCCCTCACAACCATCGGCTTCATAGTGCTATGTAATTATAGCTTGGCCTTGCCATACCCCCCTATAGTGTCTAATTGTGTGGATGCCAGGGCTCCATGCTGTTAGGGAGCGGCTGTATTGTGCATGTTTCTGATGGTTGCTTTTTTTTCCATTTTTTTGCACAGGTCTGGTTTCACCACAAACAGCTGAGTGGAAAAAAAGGACTGATGTGTTTTCCAGGTTTTATAGGTTAATCTTTCTACACAGAGAGATGTAATCACTAAAGAGTGATCATATGAACCCTTGTTTGAGCTCTTATACTTTTTATTTTTCCACAATTTGTTCAGAGTAGGATAGCATTTAAGTCTTACCCTTATTAGTTTATCTCCACAAATCAACTAAAAAAAGATCCTAGGAAAATGTAATCAGACTACCTAATGAAAATCAAACCATTCAAGCAGTTTAACTTAACAAACTGCAGATACTTACAGACATAAAACAATGTCAACATAGTCAAAATAACTAGTTTTAGTTACTGTGTCCAGTTTGGAGGAAAAACAAATAAAATGCATCTTCTAAATGTTTCACTTCTCTGATAAGCTTAAAGAAGTTCTTGTTGAAAACTGTCACATTTTCACATTTAAGGATGCTTAACGGTCTCAGACGCTTTCAGAAAAATAAGTAGAAAATTCATGAATTTCAGCAATGTCAAGTTTTTCCATATTCAGAGAGCATGCCGTTTCCACGTCACAGTGGATCTGTAAGAACAGCCGTTACATGCAGAGACGTGTAGGTAAACAAGAAGTTTTAGAATTCAAACTGTTTCTTTTGTAGCACACTGACAGTCCGTCTCACACCAGGAACAAAAATCAGTAAGCAACTAGTTTTGTAGTTTTACCACTTTATGGAGCAGAAACTGGGCTGAATTGGACCCTTTGGTGGGGACAGTTCTGGCATGCATGACACCTCAGTGGTGTACGAGAATATTTAATGCATGTTTGCACCAGCTGTTTTACAACTACATAATTAAAACATCCTACAAACGAACCTTGGAAATTATTTCATTATTAAAGTTATATTAAAGAGTCATTTTATTTCTGAGTTTAACAGTCTTGATGACCGTAACACATTAATTATCAACACATTTTTTGGTGCAATAATTGGACATATTTTGGTGAATCCTGAGTTAGATAGAAATAGATTCACATATCAGAGCAGAGACGTGTGAGAAGAAAAACAGGACGTTGGAGCTGACACATCTGCACGAACCGACTGATCGCCTGAAATGAGAGCTGCTCACTTCACCTTCAAATGACCAAGCGGTGTCATTTACAGCTCCACTCATATATATTTACACAAACCGCTGTGATAGTTTTAATTAAAAACATGCATCCTAGTATGAACTTGTCAATCTAGCTGTCATATAAATTTTCACAGTTCTTTACAGAAAGTTGCCCATTATTCTGGGAATGATGATGGAAAGTCGTGTGTTGCTGTCTGTGTTGCAGTGATCCAAGGCTAACAACAGACTCAGAGTAGAAAGATTCACGGCTGCAGATACATCACTGACCAAAGTGACGATAAAAATGGCTCAACTTCTTTTAGCTTAAAAATTATTTAAAAAACAAACGCATATATTAGAATATTTTAGATTATCTGTCATAAATGAAGAAAAAAGTATATTATGCTTAACACAAATATCCCTTAAAAAAGATCACGTCTGCACTGCATCGTTATCTTGGTTGCTTGAGGAATTATGATCTATAATCTATAAAAACCACCTAATGTTTATGTGGTTTTGACTGTGCTGGCTGGACTGGAATTAATCCTTCTGATGCTTCAAAAGTATATTTCCAATATTATTGTCATGAAACTGTTATGAGCACTAATTTATATCAGACAAAGAGCTGTGGAAAAATCTTTTTTTAATCTTCTTAATGACTTGTAAATGGAATAATGCCACTTCATTGGTTCAGAAGCACATTATTGGTCACTTGTGGCTGCTGTGGCTGCATAATTTCAGGATGTCTCTCGTTGCCGTCGGTGGCCGTGTGTTGGTCTAAGTTGGAGCGCATTTGTAAATCTGAATATTTGCACAGCAGCGTGCGTTTGTACACAGAGGCGAGCCACGTGGCCCGGTGTGTTTACATCTGTTGACGGGGCACACGGGGTGATATCTCACGGTAATCAATGAACAAGGGAATGAGAGGGGGGGAGAGGGATAGAAGGGGGGAGGTAAAAAGAAAATCGGTAAGGAAAGCAGGTTATCTCCTGTCATTAACGGAGGGATTCCCGTGCGGAGGAAAGGAAGGAGGGGCAGGCGGGTAGCGCAGGGGAAAGACCTGGATTCATTGAGAAAAAACAGCGTGTTTGGCATGAAGAGAAAGCAGACAATTATCTATATTGATTAAAGCCAGCCAGCCAGCTCAGAGAAGACAGAAAACTATGGCTGGATCAATAGTGAGGGAGGAAAGGAGGGAGGGAGAGAGGGATGTAGGGCAAAGGAAAGAGGGATAGCTGGAGACAGTCGAACCGGTGAGGGATTCAGGAGAGACGCGACAGATGAAAAAATTAGTATTACGAGGAGATAAAAAGAGAAAATGAATTAAAGCAAGATGAGGGAGGAGTGAGAGGGAGAGGTGGCAGAGAGCAGATGACTGGCAAGAAATCTCACGGTGAGGGATGAGGTCGATGGATCTAACAGAGAGATAGTAAAAATGTTAATGAAAATGACGGGTGGGCATTTGATGACTTGGCATGTAATCTATTTGAGGAAGTGAGCGTAAGGAGATCAATAAGTACAAGTGTACTTGTGATGGTCGGATTTAAGATGGCAGCAAAACCGGAGGAGCGGGAAGGGCTTGTGATGGAGGGATGCCGATGAAGGTGAGAGTCCAGGATGAAGGAAAACGATGGAACAAAAGCAGTGAAACTAAAGATCCTCAGAGCCCTGTGTTTGTGTCTGTGTGTCTGTGAATATTACATTACCAGGAAACCACATCTGGATCAAAGACACCTAAAACACCTGTCTCACTTAGACAACAAAGAAAGGACTAAGAACAGAAATGCTAAAATGTGGTAAAAGAAACTGTGCATCATAAAAGTAAATCACAACTACATTAATGGTTAACAGCAACCTAAAGTCAAAGCTAAGCTAAAGACAAAATCTTAATGCTAAACTAGAAACAATAAGAAAAAAAGCAAAAATAGAAACATTACAAGGACTCCCAGAAACTGCAGATCTGCAGCAGAGGGTCAGGCCTCCTTGGATAAAAGAAAATGACTGAAGATGACCTGACTTCTGTATTTTTCCAACACTCTCTAAACAACTGCAATCAACTCGCATCCAAGAAGGTTAGCAAAATGAAAAATGTCCTAATATAGTACTTGTCAAAGTAAGGCCTGCAAAGCCCCGGGATTTAATGATCTATAGTCCTCAAAACAAACTTTGCTATAAATGATAAAACTGCACTGTAATACTGAGATGTAGTAACTCTATCAGGGGGAAATTTACATCAAACAACACAAGAATTGCAAGTTATCTTTGGATCAGCAGAAACTAGTGAAATGATTGTCTAATGTTATTAGTTTTAAAAGTTTTAGGATGTTTTCACTCTTCACCCCTTGTTTCTTTCTTTCCTTTTTGCTTTTGAAATGTTCTCTCACTGAGCAGGACTTCCAATTTTTTATGCGCTTTTTGGCTTTATTGTGAAACACTTTGCTTTCACATATAATTACTTAAAGTGATTTATACAGACGCAGCTTTGTTGAAGAAGCATTAGGAATCCTCAAAAAGTTTGAGAAGCTGATCTAACACTATAGCCAGGTGTAAAATATTTCTTGAGCATTTTTTTTTTTTTTTATTATATTGGTTAAAACCCGAGCTGCTCTTTGTCTCTCAGTCTCCCTCACCATCACTTTCCTTAACTCTCCCTCCATTATTTCCTAATTCCCTCTCTCAGCAATTTTGCAGCCTCTCTTCTTTCACTCCCACTTTCATTCACAATTTCTCCATCACAATTTGCCCCTCTCTTCAGTCCTGCCTCTGCCCATTCTTTCCCACTCTCCGCTTCTCTCTTCTATCTCTTCTTCCACAGGGTCAGCCTGATGGTCACCAAGGTGCTGTAGTGAGCAGTATGGAGGATTGTAGGTCTGGGGCGAAATGGTCCTTAAATGGCTCTCAAACTCACACTAGCTTTATTGATGCTCTGGCCTGACGCCAGCTAGCCTCAGTGCGCTCCATGTGTGTGTGTGTGTGTGTGTGTGTGTGTGTGTGTGTGTGTGTGTGTGTGTGTGTGTGTATGTCGGGGAGAGTGGCGCTGATTGCTATGTTGATTATACAGAACAGCCCGACACCTTTCTGAAAGCTTCTTAACACAGATGCTGCTAAGAGACAAGACAGAGGCAGGTGGAAAACAACGCCGGCCTGAGTTTAAAAACAGCCAACCCGGTGGATGTAAAAAACATATAAAATGCTCCTGCAAGCTCGACAAAATAAGAACTAAACTTTTGCACTTTGGAGATTATAGTTTTTGTGGGTTTGCTGGTGAATCATGCTGCAACACACTGCAAGTGTTGCAGTGATTCACGCCACGTCCGCCTTTATTATGCATGTAAAATCTAAAATGGGAATGTGGCTTGAACACCTTTCTCCCAGCTTGCAAAACTTTACAACAATGATTTCTTTAATAATGCAAAACATTAGATTTCTTTTTCAAACTAAGATTTAAGCGTTTATAAGAGCATCAGGTGGTACGGGACACCAGATGAGAACAATTGGCATACTGTTTTCTTCTTCGCTGACACAAACAGTAAAGTGTTGCTCTTATAGCTCAGGGTAGGCCTCCAGTCTTTCAGGCACTGAAGGGTGTTGAAAGATTGTTGAAAGGTGCAAAAGCATGAGAGAACAGCGTTATCCTGTTGAACTAATACATTAGATTCTCTTCTCTTGAACCAAGACTTTTGGAAATGACCTAAAAACAATTATATCTAATCGCTGAAAACTTTCAGTTATTAAATGCCTTTTCTTTATTAAATACAGTACAGCAGAGACGTGACAGAAACAGGCGAGTGAGGAGAGGGAGAAAAGACCTGATGACATGGTGAGCATGCTAAACCACGAGGTCACCACGACATCTGGTTCACTGCGATTCCCAGGGCTTCAAATACTGATGTTTAGTCTAAGCTGTGCTGTCTCACACAGGTGTCCTTCTGTGTCGGAGCCGTGAGGAACCAGCCTATGGCAAAAGTGAGACTGGTGACACTTTATAAGTCTCCACTTACAGAGACTTATGAAGGACATTTTGATGCTACATTCAAATAGAGTGGATAATATTCTAAAAACAACCCAAACTCAGAGCAAAGCAAGTAGTTTTTGGTGTCTAAACCTGAAAACGAACGCACATCCTTGTGTCCACAAGTACAAGTGCTGGATTCAAAAATCCACACCCAAAAATAGCTCCCGAATAATGGCAGCTGTTTACTAACCATAACCAGCAATTAAAATCTAAGTGTGATACAGAGAAACAAACACCTAAATGGATCACGAACTGTCTTCTTTGTTGGTGTTTAAATAAATAACCACTACTGCTGCAGTCAGTGCATCAATGCACACGTTGTGTAGATGTGTAATGACAACACTAGCACTTTATATAGCCTCTGTAGAAATTATCCACATATCTCACTTATCTTAACTGCACTACTGTATAGCTCTGTAAATAATCATTCTGTACATACGATAATTCTTAACCCTACAACTGTTTACAACTTGCATAGTTCCCATTTCTGTATAACTGTATATCTCAGATTCTGTAAAGTTATTTATTTCATATTCTGTATAGTTTTTCATATTTATATCCTGTTCATAGCCTGTACATAGCTTGTACTCACTACAGCCTGTACATACCTATAGTTATAGAATATTCACAACATACTTCATACCGTGTACATTATAACATACCATAATAGACCCATTTCTGTAATATACTTACATATCTATATTATTGCTAATAGGGCTGGGCCATATTATACCGTTCACGGTAATACCGGTATAATGTTAGGCAACGATAGGAAAATGAAATATCGCGATAGAATGGGAGTAAAACGCGCGTGCGCAGTGCCTTTGTTTTCATACGCACATGGCCGATTGTTGAGTGAAACAGATGAACCAGAATTGGTTTGTAAAAATGGTGCAACTTCCGTGATGTGGAACTGGTTTGGTGTTTGTCCGTCAGATACACAACAAAGCACATTTTTTTGCAGAACATGCAAGCGGCCGTTGTTATTGTCATATTTGTCGGACTAAGATGCTCTTAAATCTGGGAGTAATCTGGGTCCTAAACTCCGTATGCTTCAGGTCAAACAACACTGCAGCATCACTTAGAGTTAAAAACTGTCTAAATTCTTTCATCTTTAATAAAACGATCAGCATTGCTGCTTTACCAGTAGTAACTATAAAGTTTAACTTCCAGGCATCCATGAAAACAAAAGTTATTACATTTAACGGAGTTAGAAGTTAGCAGGAAGCTAGCAGAAGTTAGCTCGCTAGTTTCGCTAGTTACCTAAGCATGATATTGCATGTTCTGACTGAGAGATTTCTGAAAAAAATCAAACGTACAGCTCTGCTATCACTTCCAACATAAATGAAGACGGGAAACTAAACAGCAGTGACGTTTGTAGGGTTACTGAAGTTGGGCTAGCTGGTATATAATGATGTGCTACGTGATCGCTAGCGACACAGCTATGTTAGCATAACATAAACAGTGAAGCTGGAGGACGAACACTAACACTTTTCCACTTATAAAAGTTAACGTGAAGGTTCTTCATGGTTAGAGACAAATGCAATCGCATGGCAGGATGCTGTAAACGGACCAAACTTCAGTCAGGAGAACAACTGAGATAATCCATCCACAATACGAGGTTAGTCATTAATATACTGCAGCAACATGGGAATAGAGCAGCTGCCAGAGAATTCAACATTAATGAATCAATGGTACAGAAGTGGAGGAAGCAAGAAGAATGAGTTTAATAAAGTTTGATTTATCTGACTGCTTTGTTTCGCTTAATGTGCCTTATAATCCCGTGCACCTTATGGTCCGAAAAATGCGTACTGCACACTGCAGTTTAATGTTGCAAAGCACCTCTTTTTAACTTCAGTGGATATTATACATGGTTATGCTCAGGATATGTCAGCCCATTTCTACTGGAAATGCCTTTTGGTTAAACTTTCAGCAAGGAATTTGCATTTGCACTGTTATATTTTTATAAAGCTTTAATGTACATAAAAACCAGCTTCTTGTTTAAGTGAAAATAAATGGAAGGTTGTCTTTTTGCGCTAGTAATGTTGTGGAGTTGTATTTTGTCTCGCATCAATTATATCGTCGGTTATATCGTTATCGCAAATTTTCAAATATATATCGTGATAAATATTTTTGGCCATATCGCCCTGCTCTAATTGCTAATATATATTGTAATATATCTATATCACTAAAGCACTTCTGGATGGATGCAAACTGCATTTCGTTGCCCTGTACCTGTGCATGTGCAATGACAATAAAGTTGAATTCTAATTCTAATTCTAACAGAACAGGAGTAATTGAGACTTTGGTGTGAGAATGCATTGGGTGTTGTGTTGTGATGCATTTTGGGTTTTCCACACTGTAAAATGTTTATGTTTTGAACTCTAGGAACTCAAGGATGGCGGTAAAATCCTAAAATGTGAAAAAAAATGCAACACAACACAACAGCCCTGCATTCACACGAACACTCAGTGATGTTTGAAAGATATGACTAGAACCGATAACTGATAACGAATTAAAACAAACTGTGGTTGTTTGCTGAAAAACCACTGTGGTGAACATATTTCTCCTTGTTTCACATTCTCTCTTCACACACACACACACACACACACACACACACACACACACAGACGGCTACATATGAATGGCCTCAGTCAGTCATACATGGTTAGGAGTCTCATCCACATTCTGGCTGAATGTCTGCCTTCTTTTTCTTCAGCTGACGTTGGCATGTTACTGTGGACATAATGCAACACAAAGCAGCGTGCACGCTCAAGACACGTGCACACGCACACACACACGCACGCACACACAAGGAGCCTGTTCACTCTCCTCTTTCCGTCTCCCTCACACAGACAGACTTGAGGAGCGATCAAAAGTGCAGAAATCTTTGTCTCAACTCAGAAGACCAAATCAATTCAAAGAACTCGAGCTTTAAATACGGAGCGGAGCTTTTTAATACCCGTAGCACATAAATAATATGCAGATGTTATTACTGCTTCACATTTTTATTCCACCAAGGGAAAAAAAAGAGATGAAATATTTTGATATATCACTATCAGGATGCCTCAGTAACTAGCCTCACTTTGATATTGCTTCTGACGTACGACTGATGAATGACTGAATCCAATAAAATACATTCTATAGAGGCAGACTTGATGAAATTTGGGATGCAAACGTATGTTAAAGTATGTTTTCTATAAGGGGTGGGGTGGTTGCAGAGTTGCCATGGTTATATGAAGCAGTAGGTGTATGATTGGGGGGCTGGGGGATCGCGCTTATGAAAAATAAATTTCAAAAAGCCAGCATTACCTCTGCTCAGGCCCAAGCTCCAGCCTTTGCATTTCAATGTGAGGTGCAGCCTCCATTATTTATGATGCTTTACACCTCAAAACCACAGCCTACCTCCCTCTCTCCAACTCTCTCTTTCTCCCCTTATCCCCATAGTAACCACTATCCCTGGGTCTCCAGAAACACCGTCCGTGTGTGTAGCGGGAATCAGACAGCGGCCTGTGGGATGGTTTGGTACCACGAGACATTTGACAGGCGACAACTTGCAGGAAGTTCAAAACTAACTTGATATGATTGTGAAACATCGCATTTTAACATCTCCGGAGACTGACAGTAGGATTTTACTTCTCTGATATCAGAGATTGACGCACACAAAAGCTGCGGAGGACTACGTGTGTTCTCCGCTTTGATTCTGGTGTTATATTTAAGCTCGTTCAGTGATGGTGCAGGCTGTCTATCAGCATCTGTTACATGTCAAAATATTCACTCTTTGGCGAGCGCTTTTTCTGTCACTCCGCCTGATAGGAGGCATGAAGAGTTTTATCTTGGCATGCAAGATGCTACACATGCAGAAATGTACACTATATCCACACTAAACTGAAAACAAACTTCAGATTTGTGGGGCTAAAGCTACACCATTCATTCCTGCACGAGCAGATTATTGAAAAGAAATAAGATTTTTGTGTATAAAGTGTAACTATCACGACTGAGAACCCATAATTGGGCCGTACAATTGTGATCACCATGTCAACACTATTTCTGTGAAAGAACCGCAATCAGTTAAGTTATAACCCACCGGTGAATTGATCCAACTTTAATTCTACCGTTTTCACCCAGGTGAAACTTATATTGTTTGTCACAAAATAAGAAAAAAAGCTTTTTGTCGCATGAAAATATCTACTCTGGCAGTAGACAAAAAGAAAACCACAGCTCCTTAAAAATCCCTTCAGCTCAAAGTGCCACTTTACTCCCTACACTCCACCCTTTTTTCACATGATGCATTCTGTTTCAAGAATCCAGAAACTCATTCTTGAGAAAACCAAAAATTCTTGACAGGCTCAGCGACTGCGGGATCAGCACTGGTGTCAGAATTTCCCCGAACCCTTTCTGAGACTGACTGGATGCTGACAGAATATTTTCTGGAGTGAAAATGGCACCCAAATCAGTCGAGACCGAGCCTGAAAAGTTACAAAAAAAACCTATAAAGGGCTTTTAAACATGCCTTTTGCAGATTATTTTACATAACAGTACATTAAGAGATATACAATGTATGTCACATGTACTGACAAACCAACCTGATATCACAGCAAAGCGCGTTATAGGTGCACCGGTCCTCCGTGTCCATTTCACACTTTGGAGAGAAAAAGCATCAAACATCTGCATGCAGAAGTTCAAGTACCAGCAGGGGGAGATAATATATTTAAAACCCAAAAGTCACTAGTGACCAAGAAAGATCTGAAGAACATTTCAGTATAGAAACGATTAAGCTAGGTGGCTAAAATGTAACTACATGTAAATGTGTTAATAAAGTCCTTTTAAATGCTTTCCCGTGATTATTTTCACTTTCTCTCTCTCTTCTGCTACTAAAGATTAGAGCAACTTTCCATGTGTGCCCATTTCATGCTTTGGAGAGTTAAAGTGAGAAATGGACCTGTTGGACCGGTGTGTCTATTGTACGTTTTGCTGTGATACTAGGTTGGATGAACTTATAACAGAACTGTTTGCTGAATATTGTTGTTGAACACCGTAGCCAGCTTTAGCTGCAGCTCAATTTTTGCCCAGAAGAGGTTTTTTTTTTTTTATCACTCTTGTCAACCTCATTGCATATTTTCAGCTAAGACAGGCAGTTATTTTGCGATAGAAGGCTCTAAAAACACACGGTCTGGTTTCTGCTTAAAACCAAATGGGAGACACAATTAAAACACAATTAAAAGCCCCTTTCAGACTTGCATTTCTTTCCATTAATCTGATGTCACCTGAATGTGATGTTTTTGGGTCTATATGAGCATCCTACCCACTTTACCCTAAAAGCTGCTATGGTGCTCGCACTAGTTCAGACCTCATGATAGTTACATGGCATGAATCTGAATATATGGTGTTAAACTGCAGCACTGTGCATCCTGCTAACAGACAGATACAGACATCTAAATAATAGGGGTGCAACGATATTCGTATCGATATTGAACCGTTCGATACAGTGCTTTCGGTTCGGTACGCATATGTATCGAACAATACAACATTTGTAATTTATTTTATCAATTTTCCTTCTGACGATGCTGTCTGTGTTGAGCGCTCAGTGAATCTGTGTTCGACTACTCCGCCTAGGCTGCACTGTCGAGCGCAGATCCACTGAGCGCTCAACACAGACAGCATAGTCAGAAGGAAGAGCGCAGGGCAAGCTAGCGAGACAGAAGTTAAGCTCTACTTGCAACAGGCAAATTGAACGTCATTCAGATCTGGCATTTGGAATTATTTTGGTTTTCATGTGACGTATGACCCTGAAGGTAAGCGAGTCATGGACTACAGTAAAACAGTATGTTGAATGTGCCATGCAATGCTCAATTACATTGGTGTGAACTAGTGTGTTAGCGCAGTTAGCTCGTTAACGTGTTGGCCGTCTAGCCCCATGCACGGAGTGATCGGCGGTAGCTCGTTAACGGAGATTTGCCGTGTTGTGGCGTTAAGGTAATTTCAACGAGATTAACCTGAAAGCACTAGCGGGAACACAACGAATATGACTGCACATTTACGCCGACATCATCGTAGTGCAAAGACAAGTGGAAGCAGACAAAAAAAAGCAAGCATGCTACTAACTTTAGCCGAGTCATTTAGACAGCTGTTAGCACATGATTCTCCTTATGCTGCTGAGAATATAGCCCAGAAGAAGCAGATAGTATAGCTTTTATTTTGGAAAGAGCCATTTCTCTGTAATAAACTCTCTTTTCCAAAGATGAGTGATTCCTCAATCAGATACAGGGCTTGCAATATCGCTAGCCCGACGTCCCGGAGCTAGCGATTTTTTCAGTCGGGCTACCAAAATCTTTCTCTTCCCTGCCCGTCGGGCTATTGTAGGAAAAATATATGTCAATGCTTTTGCATTCTTTCGGAAATGTAGCTGGGTAATTATGTCACTGGCATCGGTGAGCCACTGTCAATATGTGACATATTGAAGTCGCGTTTGAATTTGCGCTTGTTTTTTTGCTTTCACTTTGCAATCGTGCGAACTGTGTATAGAGAGCGACAGCACTGATCTGTGAGTGATGATAATTTGTGCACCAATTCCTCTGACATCGTCTTATTAATCGTTAGCTTACTATGCAAACATGACAAGTGAAATCTCCCGCAGCAAGCTTAAACATGTGAGAGGTTGATCGTGTAGAGAATCGCTGAGCTTATGTGAGTGAGTGTGTAAAAGCATTTCAGTTCTGCTGAGCCAAATAAGACAGGTCAGGGTGAAGAAGTGACAGCCAAAGAAAAGCTTACCACAAAACGGAGAAGTTATGACAAATCAGACTATGAGGCAAAAAGAAAGTGCAGCTTTATGGTTTCATGGACAAAATAATTTCTGTGGCTGCGATATGACGAGCTAAATAACCAGGGCTGCACATAAGTGGTCCGCAGGTGCGCATTCGCTGTCAAAATAAAAAACACGCACAAGGGTTAGGGTTAAATTCAAAAACTGTACTTTTGAGTTAAAATATATATTTATAATTTTAATAAATGACAAATTAAAAATGCATGAACATTTTTTTGTATCGAAAAAATATCGAACCGTGACACCAAAGTATCGAACCGAACCGAACCGTGAATTTTGTGTATCGTTGCACCCCTACTAAATAAAGCTGTGTCAGGACTAACAATGCTCATTGCCCAGTCCAACAGGTCTTTTGCATGTATGCAAAGGTTTTTGTGCACACGTTCACATTCTCTCTCTCTCTCATATTAATATTATATATTATTAGATTATTAGCTTGACTTATGCTAACTTTGTGCTCGCCTCCTGTACAACTGAGATTTGTGATAAAAGTTTGGTTGGTTTTTTTTTTTTTTTGTTTGTTTTTTAAACAGCACCAAATCGCTATCATCATAAACAAAATGGCGATAATTGTGACCATGAAACACGGCTGAACAACATCACATTTTCCTTTTAGCAGTAGCGTCGCAAATGCACCGTGTTATCAAAAGGACATAGAACATTACATTATGATTTCCATTTGACACGAGGATGTTTGTTGTTTCTGTTGATTTTCCATCTACAGCATGAATATCGCCTTGATAAGAGCACATCAGCTAGCACTGCATAAGAACTACACTGCCCTTGAGGATCATCTTTACTGCATTCATGGTCTGTTTGAAGTGCAGCTGGTCCATGAAAATAATCGAAGCTACAAGAAAACACAACAAAAACATAATTTATGGAATTAACTTGAGGGCTACATGCCAATTTTCTCAAGTTCAGGTCTGGCCGAGCTGTGTGCGAAGGCTGACATGCAGAGTACGGGGTTGGTGGCCCTGCATGCAGTTAAAGTGTAAAATGAAACTAATGTAATAACTGCAGAGCCTGGAAGGGATGAGCCTTTTCATGGTGGAAGATTTATAGTTTCTGAGCGCACAAGAATCTCCATTTCCTGAATTAGACGAGAACTGACCCCAGCCCAGTGACAATAGTTGGCCAGTAGCGTTAGAACATCTGCCAGACATTAGTCAAACACACCATCGGCTAAATGATGGAGCTTCTGAGGGGGTTGTAAATTATAAAGGGAAAGAGGGGTAATATCCATCAGTCCATCCATCTGTGTGCGTGCGTGCATGTGTGTGTGTCCAAACCCTCGGACAAAAGGCCTGCTGCTGCTGCGCTGGCCAAAAGCTCTGCTGGTCAGACTTAATGAACCTCACCCCCCCTTCGGTCCATCAGACACACACACACACACACACACACACATATATAAATATATATACACACCACCCATCCCCCAGTCCCTCTCTCCCCTCTCCAACTCTACCTTGGCCTTCAGTGGCTGTGTCACTGCTAATATTGACGACACCCCCTCTCTCTTTCTCTCTCTCCTCCCTCTCACTTGCTTTGGCCAGCAACCGCTGTTGTCCACATCTCACCTCATCCATAGTAGACAGTATTGATTTTCAGCACGGAAAATAAAAAAGGCCATGAATTTTAATGCCTCACTGTCTGTCTGTCGCCCTCCCTCTCTCTCCTGCTCTCTTAGTACTCGTCCTTACCTCCTCTCCTTTTATTCTTCAGGCCATCTCTCTCTCTCTCTCTCCCCCTTTCTCTGATGTATCTGTCTGTCCATCTCTCCCCTTTCCTTCTCATTTTCTTTCTTCTTTGACCACTGCTCCCCATCTCTCTTGACCAAACCCACCCACTGCCATTCTCTCTTAATGTTGGTTCCCCCCCCCCCTCCCTCTTTTCCAGAGGGAAGCAAAGGGGTGAGAAGAAAGTGAAGAAGCAGGTGTGGAGGGTGCAGCGATACGTGTTTGGGTCAGTTGCCATTTCCAAGCTTGTTAACTAATCTGTGTGTGTGAGGGAGGAAGACAGATGTGTGTGATGGGATTTGGAAATATCTGAAGACCGGATCTTTCTTGAATCTTAGTACAGCCTCGTTTAAAAACCTCTAACATACCGAATACGATCATAAATTTGAGGAAACACATGAGAAAAACCTTCCACCCTTTCTAGATCAAAAATTCAGTTAGTGAGACAGTTTCACGCCGTCTTACCTTCGAGTACGACCGAAGCAGAGCTCTATTGGATTTTTCTGTTTTTCAGATGGTTATTAGGGCTGAGAGTTGGCCACTGGTGACCACTACATTTGACGCTAGCTAATGCTGAGTGAAGTGAAAAAGCCACAAAAGTAAACACATCCTCCAGGAATCACTGAATCATGTTTCAGCTAAGAGTCTTTTTCTCTTTTTTTATACACATATTCAAGAAAATAATACATCTGCGGTGTGTACTTTTATCAATATAAAAGGTAAAAACAGAGTACTGGATTGAGAAAACTGACAAGTTGGAACATAGTGATTTCACCACTCAGGAACAGAAGAAGAAGAAAGTGGCAATTGCCATCAATGACAGGTTGCAAGCTGTCAGCGCTGACTGCATATCATCGTTGGCAGGCAAAAACTCTGCTTTTGCAAAAAGCTCAATTTTTAGACACGAAAAAAAAAATATGTGGAGTTTTTCTGAAATTGTAATACTAGGTGTCAACTTTCATGGTTCAGATAACTCACCAAGTACCTAAATAACAAGCGTTTAGTTCAAGCAAGCAGAAAAAAAGAAAAATGCTAAAATTACATGTTACTTGGATTTCACTGGACAGCAGTGTAATTTTTCCAAATAATCATCAGGAGTCATCTGTGCCTCCCACAGTTTAAACCACCAGTAGACTAGCTAGACGGTAGATGTGGAATGAAAACTATAATCTGAAATCAAACCAACAATCAGAGACACGCAACCTTTCAATGCAGGACGCTAAGATATTACTGAAAAGTGGTGCACAGCTTCTACTGAATATTTTATAAAACTGAAACAAAAATCGGATCCATTTCTTCACAGTTTTTGCAAGTTAGCTCTGCCTGTGTTATATTTCACGTCATGTTTAAAAGGTTCATGCTTTCATTTCATTTGTTATATTTAAACTTGCCTGACTCAGTTACAACTAGTTTATGGGTTTCTCTTCTGCAGCACACAAAATACAGAATCACATTATGATCCAAAATATAAAACAGAAGCAATCAGCAGGAAAAAAAAAATGTTTTATATGACTGGTTGAATTTCTAAAATTGGGGTCTTGGTCACGTTTTTAGGGCAAGAAACTGCAACGGGGGGGAGTTGTTATGAATATTAAAAGCTCTTTCTTCAGTAAAAATCTGGCTGTTTGTTTAATAATTTGCTTTGTGTTAATGACCCAAAGTGAGACAGGGAGAGTGAATGTGTGCACTGAACTTCTTTGCTAAACATGGTGAAACACCAGATGCTATATTTGCAGGTTTAGATCCAGAACTTTTTCTTTTGAGTCAATTTGTGGACGTTTTGCCTCCAATGAGCATCACTTTCAACAATATGCTGATTCTTTTCTTTTTACACCTGCTAGAAATCTTGTTTAGTGTTGGACTACATTCAAATGTGAAATCCAACTTGTAAAAAATGACAATGATTAAAGTTTCTGTGACAGTTTTCATTTAAGACGTAGCTCTCACATCACATTTACGCACACAGTTAGCGGAGTTCCAACACAGTGAGCGTCACCTCAATTCGATGTCGAACAATCAACAAAGAATTGCTGACTGCAAACGAAGCAAGAGCCAAAACGAAACAGAATATGTATTAGAGTCAGTTTCAACTTGTGCTCTGCTGATATCCTGGTGACAGCTCTATCCTACCTTTGATTACTCAGAGTTTAGAGTCTCATGATGCCCTGAAACGAAT
This sequence comes from Aulonocara stuartgranti, assembly GCF_965226115.1. Taxonomy (NCBI): domain Eukaryota; kingdom Metazoa; phylum Chordata; class Actinopteri; order Cichliformes; family Cichlidae; genus Aulonocara; species Aulonocara stuartgranti. Next base: position 30,879,667 of record NC_138957.1, read on the forward strand.
CTTCCATCAGTACAATCCTCCACAAAATTAGCTGCAGTTGTTGGTATGAAAGTCAACTATATGGGTTATTAATAGATTTAGTTTAAAAATCTGTACTAGCTAAAATATTTTTGCTTATAAGAAGATTTTCAACAGCAACAGCAGCAGTTTGACAGGCAGACAGCTGTGCATGATGCAAACAGACAAGTGTGTGCACAAAGCATCCACAGGCACAGGTTATCCTCTTTTGTTACAGGCAGTCATTTTGCATCCTCGACACACAGCACAGGTTCATCTGGAAAGTAAAATCATTGGTCTAGTCTATGCGCCAACTACATACACTACAGAGCAACCATTACCAGCTGACTAGCTTTGGCTCTTAGAGGGCAGAAGTCATTCTCCATTTGCTGGATAACCTTCAGGCCAGCTCAATCAACTGTCAATTGGGATGCTTTCAAAACAAACTCCAGCCCATTATCGGCAAGAATGCCACAAACACAAGCAGCAGGTTAAATGTCAGATGCCTGAAGAAATTGTTTTCCCACTTAACGCATCCTTGGACTTTGTGATGCTCTGCATCTTCTCAAGGAATGCCACTTTTGCAGAAAAAAGAAAATAAAAGAAAAACCAACAAAAAATATTTGTAACATATTTGTATGTTTTCTCAGGATAATGTGCAATGTACAATCTGTATTATTATTTCGCTCTCAATGGGTGTTTATTCATCTCAGAGTGTCCTCTGCAGGCTAACAGTGCTTCGCTGGGACAATGGAGGTATTTTTCTGTTTAATGAAAGCTTAGTTATTTTCAGGAGACGGTTCAATCACTGCATTCATTCACCGTTACACGTGCAAACTGAAGGCCAGTGTGTGTGCGCTGTTAGACTTCATTTGTTAGCCAATATAAGATGTATCTGGCTTCCAATAAAATTCAGCTCATGAAAAAAATGTAAGCGCTGGAAGAGCATCAACTTCAGTCACCTCCCGCGCAAAAACATGAAAATTGTTAGAGGCTAAAATTAATTTCTGGAATTCTTACTAACCACAAACATTTAAATCCTCCCGACTCAAACTGATACAAACCATCACTTTCATATCGTCCTCGCTGACAATACACTTAAAAACATAAAGAGCCTCCCGATCCTGTTAATCCACTCATCCACATCAATGTCAAGTCCACCGTCTGTGCATCCGTCTGGTTAGCTGACCCAGGCCCCACCCACCTTGACCCTGACCCCGAGCCCGTAGCACCAACCCCCACAGCAGGCCCCTCGATGAAGGACAATGAGCCCCTCCACAAAAACAGAAAGATAAAGGTGAAATTCTGTCCTGGAGTCCGTCTAGAATAAAAATAAATGCAATGAAAACAAAATTTCAGGTTACTATATATTAGTATTAAAATCTTTATATTAAAAAAGAAATGTATTTCTCTGTTTATCCCACCTTGATTTCACAATACTTGAAGTATTTTAAATAGTTTTAATCAGTTTCTACAATATTTACAGAGAAATCTGTGTTTGTTCAAAACCTGACATTATGCATCATATGACATGCAAGATGTAAGCATATCATCAATCAAATCTTTGTTTAACAACATAATAAAGTCTTTTTTTTTCTTCCTCTGTGTTTATGCAATTATGGAAAGACAGTTCCACTACTGATAAATGATTATTTTCCCCCCACTTGGAGTTTTAATTCTATGAGAACAACATTACAAGAGACGATGTGACGCCACAGAGTTGTGTTAGCCATCGCTTCCTAATGGTCAAACGTATTATCTGAGAAATCGATTTTTTACTCCATTTACTTCATGTTGAAGTAGCAAAACTACAGTACCCATAAGCAACTGTCACATGGTGGTCTAGCTGTGCCATCATGTTAGCAGGTCAGTTTCATGAGCTGGGTTTTTAATAGTTTCATCTTGGGTTTAAGAAATGTGACACCATGAGTGCAGAGGGTTGACGAGTCAACGTAGATAGGTGTGTTCAGAAAAATGCTTTGCTCAGTTTTAAAACAAACAACACAGGGCGCCGTGCTGTTTTATTGATCTTTGTCTAGCATTGGTAGTTTCATGATATTTACAAATAAAATATCTATCTTGTCACTAATGCACATTAGATAATATCAGAAATCACTTTGAATGATTTTAATGCAGTTATGGTTCATTTAGACACAAAGCTAAAATTTTAATTATATAAAATTAAGATTTCTACTGAATCTATTACATTAATTTTTATTCTATAAATTTATATATATGGTACTGTCATTATCCTGGATTAATTCTTACCATTATAATCATGACGTGAAAACCACGTATTGTAGCAGTCCTAATTTCAAACAGAAATTGTCTCCGAGTAGATAAATCACGATGTTTTCTTCTCTTCTGTAAGTAGCAGGAGGCTTAATGGCAGATGAAATCCTCGGCATGTTTTTCAGAGCAGGACTGACCCCAGCATGTCACCCCAGCCTATCCCCCAAACACGAGCCAGACCATCTCTCACTGACCCTCATAAAATATGAGCAAGCAAACACTAGTTCCCCTCCCTCCCTCCCCCCAGACCCTCACTGCCTGCCAGATCTGGTCTGTTGTGGTCTGGCCTGGCCCTGGATGGCCTGGCTCATCCCAGGACTTGAACTTGAGACTTGACACAACAGCCTGCCCAGGCGTGGACAATTGAAAGAGAAGAATAGGCTGATGATGGGTCGCTTGCATATGAATTGTTCCGGGCATTGGAGAAGGGAGGGCTGAGGTTACGGGGTTAAGGGCAAAGGTTAACCCCCCGCATCCCCAGGTCCCGCGTGGACCGCTCCCTAACTGACGAGCAGACAAAGGAGATGAGGAGGGGGTTCAGGATGACACAGGGCGCCGGGCCCTTGGACCCCTGCCACCCCGGAGGAGGAGGAGTAGGGGGCTGGGAAATGAACACATAAGCATGGATTTACACATGCACACACAGGCAGATGCACTATACAAACACTGCTGGGCTCACATGTGCCACAGCTGAACGACAAAAGCACTAATTCGAACGCACACGTGGACACACAGGCACTCCCTCCACACAGAAGAGCCCGTTTAATTTCAAAAACACACACAAACACACAATCAAACCTCAACTCACATGAATGAACACACCGACAACATCCATATTAATATTTTATCATTTCTAAATTCAAATGTTAACATTAGAGCAACATTGCAGGTGTGCTAAACAGAGTCCAAAATCTGATCACTGATGATATTCAAACACATTTTTCAGACACTTTTAGATCACAGATATTAACCAAATATAAACATCATCATTAACGATCACCTTTACCACCACACAGCTCAATACAAAGAACCATTTAACCATTTCAGATGTTATAATACATTACGAACTTTGAAACAGTGAATATTTCCACACAGTATGTTAAATGAAAAGAACCATGTTTTAAGTAGACGGAGGTATACTTCAATAAATGCACATTTATGCTGTAATGATTTCCACTTGTTAGGACCGTGGTCTCTGTAACCTTCACAGCCTGCGGTTTAAATGCCTCTTTTTCCTTTTTGTGCTGCACAGAGCCCATTACTCTGCACCATAAATAATTTACAGAGCCAAAGACACACTTCAAGATTAACAGATATTCACTATGACAGCAATTCACACCAACTCGGATGTTTGAATGAATAAAAACTTTTTCTAAAAGTTTCAGTTTGTATTTCTCAGATGCTCCTTTTAATAATTAGACAACTGACTTAGAAATGAAAGGCCACAAGACTGATTCCTGCTATTGAGAAACTGGATTTCTATCAGTCAGCACCTTGACTGTAATTAACGTTTAACTTTATAAGGCTGGTGAATAAAATGTTGATAAAGAGCGCACAGAAATACAGACCTCTGCATCACTTACTGGACAGGCAAAATCAATTTAAGCTTCACTGCAATAAAGACTGATACATATCTCTCTTACATCATACCACAATACTTAGTACATCAGATTTTTGATGTACTAAGCTCTTCACTCCTCTTTTTCTCTAATTTAACCCCTTTCATGTAATTTTAGACATTCTGAGATCTTCTATTTTATGATAACATATTTATTATATATATATATATATATTGTCATCCTTTGCTGTAACTTCCTATCTTTTGGGGAAAGCAAAGTATATGTTTATCACCAACCTGAGCATATTTACATTTAATAGAAATTAATGTTTCAATAACTGTATATTTCATAGGACTTTACCTCTGCCACTGAGCGCATGTGATCGGCCCAGTTTGTAAGTTTGTCTGAATTTGACCCTTGCCTCCTTGGCTCAACTTACAAGTGATTGACTTTTATAAAGATGCTTTACTTTTGCAACAGAGAAAAAAGGGCTAATTTCTTATCTTTACAACTACAAATCCTATTGAAATGAATAAAAGTTCAAGAAATTATCTTAATGTCACAAACTAATCCAGATCCATCTGGACCCAGGTACTCAGCGGGGAAATTTTCAGCCTTCTTTTCACATCGTCGTGACATGGTTGGCTTTTACGCCGACATCGTTAGTGTTTCTCCTCTGGAATAACGTTACACACAATCTGTGTGAAGGAACCGATAATCATACTCATTATCCACACTGAAAGTATTGAGTCAGAAATATTATGCTGTGGGATTGTGTCTATATTCCCCAGCTCTACTACTAAGGCCAACTAGGTGCAAATAAACTGAATGTTTTGTCTCCTGCAGTAATGGATGACTGACGGACTGTCTGAGCGAGCTGCCATCCAACCATGTTCTCTGACCCCGACAAGACTGGAGCTGCAGAGCTGGTAGCAAAAAAACAACCTTGTGTATGTGCGTGTGCGAATGTGTGTGAATGCATGTGTGTAACAGAACATGACGATGGTCGCCGGTGATCCCTCACTGCCTCGGGCGAACACTAGCTAAATGGACCTCACTCCGTCAGTGAGACACAGACATGGATAGAGGCTCTGCATGCGTGTGAGTGTAAAAGCCGTGCATCCAGATAGCGATGGCTGTGCAGCTCCAGCCACCATGTTTAAGCCGAACTGCCGTGTGGTGTGCTATCACTGCTGCTGCTGTGGTTGTGAGATAGATAGGAGGATTGGGGCTGGCCGGGCCTTTTCAAACCCCCAGAGAGCAGAAAGGGAGTGAGTGCTGGGCATAAATGCAGAATCTCCTTAGCTTATACCCCCCAGGGACGCAGACACAGGGCCATTTTCTGGGAGAGAATCATGCCGCCAAGCGGACAGCGGATTTACCATATTCATGCCACTCTTTAGAGAGGAGGAGGAGGAGGGAGAGGATCTTCATCTGTCCCATTTCACTGCTACGACTGTATGTGGCTGCCGCGGCTCGTGTAGCCACTAAAACCCCTAGGGGGAACCATTAAGGAGAACCTCGCTCACTCCCCACATTTCTCTCCCTCATCCCCCCGTTTCTACCGCCGTCCCCTCCCCACGTTTCCCTGCCTTCCTTTTTCATATGAAGTATGAAGCCTCTCTCATTCATCCGATATCCTCACTAATAAGGCTGGATGGTTTAGCCAAGGCCAAAGCTAAAACCCAGCAATATCTGCCATTTCTACATAGAAGTGGCTGGAATAAAAGGCAGGGCGGGGGCTGATGAAAGATGTGTAGCTGCTAAAAAGTACAGCTGCTATATTACTGCTGCTGCCAGCATGGAGAAAACAGCCCAGATTCATATCAATGGCTTTGATTGAAGCACCGGGAGAAACCCGCTGAAGGACGGTTTGTCAGAGATGTCAACATGTGTATGTGTGTGTGTGTGTGTTTATGGTCTGTGCGCACGAGGGTTGGGATTTGCTGAGAGATTTGTTTAGATACCTGTGTGGAATGAAGTGTGTGTGAGTACAGTGTCTGTGCATGCTTATGTTCACCACAGTGTGTGTGTGCATGCAAGTGCGTAAATAAGTGTGACACAGCTTCTGTGTGTGTCTGTGAACTCTGTGGATTGAGGTGGGGAGTGTTATAGAGAGGGGCAGGCAGGCTAACAGATTCATATCCAATATGAAGAGGTTAAAGTGACGAGTCCAATCCTCCCCACAGAGCAAAGAGAGAATGAGATTGAGATGCGAGAAGAGGAGGAGGAAAAGCAGGGAGGAAGAAGAAGAGGAGGAGGAAGGAGGGGTGTAGTACAACAGATTAATTTCATTTCTGGACTGAGCACTCCTCTGCTAAAGAAAAAAAGCAGAGGATAATAAAAGAGGATAAAGAAGAAGAGAGGAGGGGGCGGTGATAAGGAGGTAAGCTGAAAAAGCGTGAAGAGAAAAAAAGAAGAGTTTTTTCCCCTCTTTTATCTGATGTAGTAAATGTGTGTGTACTGTACGCGGAAGAGATTGGAGTCACAGAGTGTGAAGACGATTATGTGTTCAAAATTGCCCGTGAGTATGTCTGGCCTCTGTGCATCTGAGAGGGGGATACAGTACGGTGCAACTTCACAGCCTAACAAAGGCTTCTTAAATCACGTAGAGCAAAAATCAGCTAGTGAGTACAGTTTTGAATATGAAGCCCAGACTTCAAGCAACAGGCATCAAATCTGATAATTCCATTTCCTCAACAAAACTCTACATTTTTCTAGAGACACTTATATTAGAAATACAGTGTCTCACATAGCTTAGATTCTTCTTTCACTGGTGTTTTGGGCGCTTTAGATATGAGCATAATGTCTGCAGCTCTTTTTGAATCAGTATCTGTTAAACGAGTCAAACGTAAGGAAGCAGCATGATCACGAAGTTCTTGCAAACCTTACCTGATTTAAATTTGGCCAATCTCTCCTTCACGGTCATCTTCTCATGCAGCTCTGGACCACTTTAAGCTTTGCCAGGAGAGCTCTGTTAGCTTCCACTTGTGTGTTTGCATCATATGCTAGATCTCTTCTAGTGCATCAAAATAGAAATCCTCTAATTTGAATACATTTTTGGAGCAATAACGGGTAGTGAGCAAACATTGTGTTGGTTCTTGTTCAGTCTGCTCTGGACTGGCACACTGAGGTATGATGACATACATGCAGGTGATTTTTACCAGATGTTTTCACTTAGATGCCTCCGTGCATTACAGCAAAACCCGGGACTGACAGTCTGACCCTGAAGGACAAATCCACTGTGAACAACCCTGTGTAAAAAAAAAAAAAACAATGAGCATGCTCCTGACCCAGTGCCTTCACCTTCAGGCTATGACACTGCAGTCTCCTTCGCTGAAAGCTGCTGCTCATTCTCTAGGTCATTGCTGAAGACCTCGTCATGAGCTCTCGTCATGAGGGATGATAATTAGTTTGGATGTTTAAATTACTTTATTTTACAAAATTACTTCACAAAAAACAAAAACTCCCAGAGTCAAAATTACCCCACCACCACGCTCTGATGCTAATCATCTATTCTGCATTTGTGTCCCTACGTGGACCTTGGCCTTGAGATCACCGCACAGAAGTCAGGGCTTTGTGCAGGCCAGTCAATAATGTTCGCTCTGGTCTTCTGGAGGTAGCTCTTCATCAGGAATGACGTGTTTCGTGATGACCCATATCCACATTTTCTTTCAAAACCTTCACATATCCTTCTTTCTTCACAATTCCCTCCAACCTTAACGAGATTCCCAGTTCCAGATACACTGAAACCCCACAGCATAATACTCCCACCACCATGTTTCTTTGGTTTGCACATCTCTCCCTTTTATATCCAAACATAGGCAGCATCTATATGACCAAAGAGCTCTGGTTTTGCCTCATGTGAGCACAGAGACGCTTCCAGCATGCATAATCATCCTCCAGGCTGTACTTGGCATGGTTTAGTCTGCTCTCCATTCTTGGCAGGGTTCTAGTGATTGTCTTTTTGGGATTTAAATTCCCGACTTGGCTAAGTCACTCACAGGTGTCTTGGTGGTTTTTCTAGGGTCTTTATTAACATCTCTCACCACTTGGAACTGCCCAACCCTGGCTGGAGTTTTTATACTCTGTGTAAATTAGAAGATAAACCTCAGTTTTAACCTGATATTACAAGCTTTGTGCTTTGTGTGCAATATAGATAATTTATGCTTTTTAAAGTAATCCAATATGTTTAGAAATGCTTTGTTAAATAAAAAAAAAAAGAAATTGACAAAAGGCTAATAATGTTGTCTTTATCAGACATTCAAGTGGTCAGAAACAAACTTCCTAAAAACAGGATAAGACCAGAAAGCAGTCCAGAGCTGAACAATAAGAAGACCTTGAAGGAGAAACTGGCCAAATTTAAATCAGATATAGCTTCTTTATGGCTGAAACTCTTTACTTGTACCTGTTATGTTTTCATTTATAGTCACAGATTGATACTTCAAAACATAGGTTAACCTATACACCACCTGAGCAAATACAATAGTGTTGTGGCACGGAGACACTTTAGGTGCACTTGATTCAAAATAACATATAACGCTTTTATATTCTCACCCGGTTAAATGTCAGCCCACTGTGAGTTCCATATTTTATCTGACAATAAAGTGTCTTAATGTTTCCACTTTGCTTTAACTGACTGCTTTTTAGCTTTGTGATTACTTTCATGCATTTTTCCATCGAGGCTTTTGACAGCGCACAAAGGACGGCCCTGAACTTGTTGGATTTGAACTGTATACACTAACAGCAAAAGTGATATCAATGGCAACAGCACGGACACGGAATGTAAAAAATTCTCCACGTCTCTGACTACGTATTATTAAGAATCTATGCAGAGATTTTGTTCGGTGTGAATCTTAAACATTGGCACAAAGTGGAACCTCTATAAAGAGGTTCTTGCTCTTTCCATCTGAGTGGCTGAGACCAAAACCTGATGTTTACTGTTGATGCTTTAGACAGGCGAAAGATTTTCTGCAATTACACTCCACTGTAGCGGTCTTAACGTGACATCTTGCCATCTGTACTGGGCCAGTTATCTATGACGAATAGGAAAATTACACCTTCAAACAACAAAATGGACCCAGAAATGCAAGGTACATAGCCTGCAGATATTTTGTAGTGTGTTAGCGTGTTGTTTCTTTGCTTTAATTCACCAGGTGCCCAAAAAGCACCCACACTGGAGTCATTGCATGCATTAGATGCACTATTTACAGCACATCCAGGTGATTGTGGGCTCACTAACTAGCATATCTCTTAGCCTGTTTTTATGCTTGTTGAAAATGCACATCTCCTGAACAAGACAAAAATTCAGCAGACGAAAAAAAAGAAAGAAAAAAAAGTTCATATTAAAACACTAAATGTAAAAAATAGTTGGTGTTTCATACTTTTGTGCCCACATCTGGTGGACAGTACAATTAGGAGCAGCATCAGCTGTACAGTCTGGAAAAAACACCTTCTAAAAGCCCTTGAGCTTGTAGTCTGGCGAACGCATATGTGGGTGAAAATGAGTCATAGAGAGTAAGTGCATGTATGTATTTGGTAGAGCATGTGTGTTTGTGTGTAATGTGTGCAGGGGGTTAGTTGAGTACAGGAGATTGAAGCACTAACCAGAGCACTCAGATTTATTAAAAAGGGCCGGACCCAGTGCCTGTCCACCCCCCAACCCCCCACCATTCCTTTCACTCTCCATCCTCTATTGTTGTCACTTTACTTCTGTCTCTGTGCATACATACAGACCCCCCCCCCCCCCCCAACCATCTCCTCCTACATGATATTACGTTTTTCACTAAAAACCCTTCACAGTCACTGCTGGTCCCTCAATAAGACAGGCTCAAGAGAAGGAGGGGTTGGGGACAGGGAGGACAGGAAGGACGTGGTGTTCCTGAGGTAAATAAGGGGACCCCTACCCCTCCTTCCCATCCATCCATTCCTCTCATCACACACCCCTTTCTCTGTCCCACAAGTTCATTTCCATAACTCCTGTCAGCTAAATTAAATTGGGGGGGGGATTTAAATCTGCCCTGTTCCCCAAAACTGCAGTGACCACCAGCCAAGGGGATGGACGGGTGGAGCGAGGAGACAAAAGAGGTGGAATCCAATGTAACAAACCTGACTTTTGTCATTCGAGTTTATTAGCTAAATGTATCAGCTGCTGGAAAAATGCATTGTTGGCTGAAAGCATTCATATTCCTTAGAAACACACACTCACACACACTCACAGACATGCAAAGGGCCCAGACAAAGGAAGAGTTTTGGCTCTCCGTGTGTGGTTTACTCGATCAAAACTATGTTGGGCAGCATTAAACGTCCCTGCGGCACTGCAAACGGCGAGATTACATTACAGTGGCGCGTAAACATGCAAACACTCAGAGAGGAAGATGTACTTAAGTAGAGACAGGCACACACACACACGCTCCCTGCTTATCCTGCTTGTCATTTTAATCTCTATAGGCAAAAGCAGCGAGACGAGCTTCCTCACACTTCCACGGGAAGGTTTTGTGTGAGATCACACACTGGCTTCATTATGTCAGAAACCTGTGAAGGAGGACAGGAGCCTTTCCTAAGCCCTGTTCTCTCTATTCAAGCAAGCAGGGGAACAAGATCACTGCCTTGAGGTTGGCACAAAAGACCAGCACTTCTGTATTACACACATCGGCAGCAGGCAGTGATGGACATTAGCTAGAATACACACACACACACACACACACACACCTGCTGGCGATCACAGACATGCACCAAACTACAGTAGACCCACTAATGCGCGCGCGCACACACACACACACACACACACACACACACACACACACACACCATCTAAAAAACTTAAAAAGCACATAATTGCAGTGCATGAAACTTTTTGACTAATGGTAAATGACTGCTGGTTAAGTCCTGAATTTAGCAATTGAATTGTCAGATTACGGCTGTCTGCCTCAAAAATAATTTATGTCATTTACGAGTTAGGTTGCTTCCTGGGAGCTGAAATTACTGACCATCAGATTTATTTAATGGAAGCCAGAAGACACAAACCTTTGGACACAGATTACATACAGATTACATACTGTGGTGTCCTGAACAAATGTACCTGCTTTAAGTGGCGATGTCTAGACTCATCCTTTGGTTTTATTAAACGTACACATGACTTTGAACTTTTTGAAGCAGGTTAAAAGTCGAGTAGTCTGAGATTGCTTGTACTGTTTGGACCGACTTTTGCATTTAAAACAGGCTTGAATTTTCGTGGAATTGATTCAACAAGGTTCTGGAAAACATTCCTCGTTACTTTGGCTCATTCTGCCATAATTGCATCATGTTGCTGCAGAATTGTAGGCAGCGTCTTCACCATGCACTTCTTCTTTGGACCACATTTTAAACGTGCACTGTTGGACTGACTTGGTGAATCTGGAGGCCATTCGAGTACTCATGGTCATGGATCCAGTCTGAGATGATATAAGCTTTTGACAATGATACAATCTGCAGCATTTAAATGATGCTCCATTGGAATTAAGGAGCTCCAAGACTATGCCCTTACACCTGTACACCACCTGCTGCACGGATCCTTACTTATATGCCAAAATGTGACACCACAATCTCAATGTCACAGCAGAAATCAAAGTTCTAGTTTTTCACCGTTTTGGAACATCAGCTCTATGTTCTTAGCCAACAGGAGCAGCACTTAGCATGGTCCTCTTCTACTGTGAACTACCTGCTTTCATGTTTTTTTCAACTGTCAAGATTTCAGACTTTCATGATAACGATATAATCACTTATAATTTGAATTAATATTAATCCTATCAGCCAAAAACTGTAATTTTCCACAAACTTAAAATAGAGGTGCTCAGAGGTGATGAGAAACGAATTATAAACTATAAAACAGGCACAAAACATTCAATTATTTACAATAACATATAAGCACCGTTAGAAATACATTAACAATGAATAACAAAACATCAAGGTTATCAGTGCGACACCCCTTTTTGTTTCGTGTTTGGAGTTTTGCAATTACTGTTTTATGTGAGCTCCATTGTACTCTGACCTCATTCATCAACAAAACATTTCAATCCAGAAAATATTTGGACAATTTTTGTTTAATGGACCAATGAAATGCGTGACAACTAGAAAGATAATTGTGCATGAATCTCAAGCTAATAAACCCGTTTTGTTATGTGCATTTCGTCTCTGTTTGCCTCACATGTGTTTTTGTTGAAGTTTTGTATTTTTCAGCATATTGTGGTTTAGGAAAAATGGAGCCTGCCACTTCTAACTGTGTATGTATTCATGTAAAAGCCTGTTTAGAGACAAGGGTTGAAATTTAGCAAAAGTTATAACTCTCTCTGCTTCATATCATTTTCATGCACCGTTCAGAGGACCTTAGGTTAGCTTTCTTCTCCATTCTTATACTTGGTTTCACAGCTTTGACAGATCCTCTTGCCTCCATGGATGCAAGTAGTTGACCAGGTAAATGATAAATCAGCCATTCACTGCACACGTCGAGTTTACAGAAAAGGAGTGCTTTCAAACAGCAAGAGGTGCTAAAATGAACCAAGAATCCCAAAGAGAAACCTTCATGTATCACTTAACACTGCCACATGCACACACAGACCCCTAATTGGTGTACAGCGTAAAACCTCATTATTCTGCTTAATTAGAAGGCAAGCAGCAGTCCTGACCTGAAACCAGCCTCTCAGTACCTTGAACAGCATTCATGCCTTTACTTCTGACTCCTGGCCTCGTGTTCCCTTTTCTTCCTGCCTTTCCTTCTTCTGACCAAACAGACCAGGTTGCACGCTGGGCAAGGGCAGGGAATTAGAGTGATAGAGGGAGTGAAGGGAGAGGTGGAGAGGAGTGTGGAGAGATGGAATGTGAGCTATGAGATGAATGAATAGGCACGGGGTTCTTTATGGCATTTATGTGCACTGAGGAGAAAGCCTATCGACAGACACCTTGTCGGACAAAGGGGCAGCACACGCTGAGTGCATTCGATTAAGGGTGGGCATTGGTGTTAAACCAAAAAAGGTCCCCTGCTGCGCCCACGATTCATTATTTAGACGGGGGTGTAAAATGGACACTGGCCGAAATAAACACACACGCACGTACTCTGCAACAAGCCATCAGGGAAACACCAATTTTACAGACACAAGTACTCAAGAAGTACACAGGGTACTCGTGCTTTCGTGGATAGACATGGTTGCAAACACAAACCAACACACACTTACATATGATTGCCGATTACATACCCAAAGAGAGCGGGGCACAGAGGGCAGTCAAATATAGCCTGAGTACAGCCAATTTAGCCCTTAATGGTCTTTGGGCCATTAAGGGCAGCCATCAAGAGCGCAAGACTAAGATGACTGTCCAATGCAGGATGCACGTGTGTTTATGTGTGGAGGAGGACAGTGTTTACCTAGATTCTTCTCCTCCTATATGTGTGTCTAATGGCCTATGAATGTTTCCACGGTAACTATAAGAGTTTTTAGCTGGTTGGATGGACTGACATACAGACGGCAGCAGAGGGGAAGCAGAGTTCAGGCGCCCATATTTTGTTGTGGCAACGTTTTTATTTCATATCTGCACAGCAGGAAGTGTCCATGGTATGAAATGGCTTTTTTCATCTATAAGACAAAAGGTCTCTGTATAGGTGTGTGTGTGTTCAATGCTGCATGCAAAGGTTTGTGCATGTGTGAAGGTAATGCACAGGACATTTATTACATCTGCTATAGATGACAATGTTTTATGTTTCTGGTAAATTTACATTTATTTTTAACGATGAGGCGTGTGATAGGAAACGCGCGCTGGCACCAGTACTTGTATGTAAAAGACAGATGTAGCCACTGTGATGTCACCGATTGAGTAAGCCCAGCTCTGATACTCTGACTTTATGGTCATCACTGTTTTGTTTTCTGGTGCAAGAAGTGACCGTTGTTGCAAAAGGAATGAGCGTGGTGTTTTGAGCTAATGCTAAAAAGAAAATGCTCGAATTTCACTAAACAAACATGGGCCAGGCAAATGGTTAAACACAGTTTTTACCAGGTAATTGCATCCAAAAAGACACAAATTAGCTGATTTAATGTCACATCTGATATAAAACCAAAATCGTATCATTAAGCAAGCTGTAAACATTCTTATTTCTGCTTTAAAGTTTTGGCATTTTAAACTGGACTCCTTTTTGGATCCAGCCTCCAGCGGCCATTAGAGAGACTGCAGTTTTGGTAGGTCCATGGTTGTTTGTTGCTTGGCTGACATGTAAAAATTAAGGTATGTTAATTTGTTCATTTTTGATTTTTTAACATCAGTGAAAATGCAAAGAGAACACTAAACAGGCTGGGCTTACACTTTAAGAGTTTCAAGTATGTATGAAAACGTCTGTCTGTGGAACAAACACTGAGAAACAACAACAGTGTCACAGTGTGCAGGCGGTTCAAGTAAAGCAATTAACCTGACAAAATGTGCTAATTGATATATAACACGGCCCTATGTTAATGAAAGACTATGTGGTCATAAATGTTGTTGTTTGTAAAAGAAAGGAATTAAATGCTATACTCATTAAAGAATCAACATATTTGACTAGCTGATTGCTTCCACGGGTCCAGTTGTAGTCCAAAAATTCCCCTCAAATTTTTAATTGTAATTTTTTTTATACAAAAAAAATCAACTGAAACTGAACTGATAATCTATGATGGATTTATTTTAATATATAATAATAATGGATTGGATTTATATAGCGCTTTTCAAGGCACCCAAAGCGCTTTACAATGCCACTATTCATTCACTCTCACATTCACACACTGGTGGAGGCAGCTACAGTTGTAGCCACAGCTGCCCTGGGGCAGACTGACAGAAGTGAGGCTGCCATATCGCGCCATCGGCCCCTCTGGCCAACACCAGTAGGCGGTAGGGTAAAGTGTCTTGCCCAAGGACACAACGACCAGGACAGAGAGCCCGGGGATCGAACCGGCGACCTTCCGGTTACAGATACGCTTCCCAACCCCCTGAGCCACGGTCGCCCCAAATTTGGGTGCCTTGAAAAGCGCTATATAAATCCAATCCATTATTATTATTATTATTATTATTATTATTATATATTAAAATAAAAACTGTATTCACTGACAGGATTAGTCTACCTGCTGCAGATACCCTTTAATGAAGCTGCCTGTTTAGGACAAGTGAGGTGTCTGTTTCTCAAACTCCAGACTCTGATGTCTTTTCTTGGTGTCCACTTACACTGGGTCCTCCTACTTCTTTTCTCTCTGGCTGGAGCCAGTATGAACTGTTCTGTGAAGGGAGTAACACAAACTGTTGTATGACATCTTCACTTTGCAGAAGGCATTTAAGACCGCTAACCTGATGTAAATGTAAAATTTAAACAGGGATGATGATTTCTGAAATTGGGCGTCTCTGCGTCTAACCAGACATTAATGAATTATTAATTTAATGCTATACTTTCAACAACCAATGTGGGGTTTTTTTTTATAGCTCAAACATTTTGAAACGACCTCAGGCTTTTGAGCAGTGGTGCAAATAAAACGACTCATAAACAGCCAAACAAAAAATATGTGTCACTGACAACCTCTTTGATATGCATGTCACGTACTTACTTTAATATTTGGATGCATTTGAATGAAGCGGATACATCGTCACATGCAGTTTGTGTGTGTGTGTGTGTGTGTGTGTGTGTGTGTGTGTATGTACAGAGCTCAGTGTGGGGGTGAGGCAGCTTAACGCAATAAAGCATGTTGTATTGACATCTGTGTTGTGTCTATTGATTCCCCATTATGGAGCTAACAAACCCGCCTGGACGCTTTGTCATTCGCAATCACGTTAGCACCGGGACTCGCCAACAACGCTGCCCCTTTTAAAATCTGATCCATACGCACGCGGACACACACATGCAGACGCCGCTTCCTCGCATTCCCACACATCTGTGGCAGCTGTTCGTGTCAATACACACAGATCCACCCGCAACCACAAATTCTCATGCACACACATCAACAGTCTCCACTCACAAATGGGGTGGCGAGAGAGCAGTCAATGCTGGCTAATCAATAGCGGTGGAAGGTTAAAACCACTCACACAATGGGCAGCTATGAGCTTCTTGTGGTTTTCAGATAAACCAGACATGCCGGAAAGATCCATAACTGACCTCAACGTGCAATTATTGAATCGTCTACCTGTCTGCCTGCTCACACACAGATCTGGTAGCTTTATGCACACACACACACACACACACACACACACACACACCCACCCACGTGTTCAAATTATATAAATTCCAGCTGGCATGCATTTCCTCCTCATTGAATAAACTCAAATATATACAGATATACGTTGTAACCAGCTTCACTTAGAGTTCATTCACAAATTTAAAAAAAACACACGTTTGAACGTTGCATCTACCTGAGCAAAAATCACATCTTCCTCCCACAAACACACAAGCTTTGTTATCCATAATCGCACAAACGTGTGCTCCACAAACACAGAAAGCCAATTAATCTGAACACAGGGGCCTCAATTTGATGTGGCCCAGACTTCACAACCCCCTCCTGGGCTCCACGAGGTGAAGATCCTGGGTGTGAGAGGAGGTAGTTATCAAACAGCACGCAGCACCCTGTGTCTGTGTGTGTGTGTGTGTGTGTGTGTGTGTGTGTGTGTGTGTGTGTGTGTGTTGTATTTTTAATGCCACTTGCACAAATATTTTTAGACAGCTTTTTTTGTTTGATCGTGAATCATCATGACTTTACGTATGTGTTGCGGGGTAATCTAAATAGAAAAGCGCGTCTGAACACGCTGAACTAGAGACTAAAAAGAACACTGTGCTGAATAACTACACCTGGAATAAGAGGCCTCTCACAGTAGCCAACATAAATAAACCATCCCTCTCAATCCAGACATGTGCCTCCTCTCTGTGAATTTGACAGCTCTCAGTTTTATATGGGCCACAGTGGCCCTGGAAGATTTTACAGCAGTGTACATAAAATAAAAGAGCATTTAGATTTCCTTTGTTGTGGTGCAGAGGAGGGACAGAGCAGAGGCAGCTACAGGTCCCTTTCCGCCCTCACTGCCCTCTGAAAACACACACACACACACACACACCGCTGCAGAGACCGGGCTGCACAAAAAAGAAGGTTTTAAGTCTTTGCGGCAAAGATGTGAAGCTGAAAAAGAGCCAAGAAACACTAGTCTCCACTCTTCAACTGTGGATGATCTGAATGCTTCTCTGGGTGTATTAATGGCTGGAAAGTAAAGAACTCAAAGATGTGATGTGGTTTATGACCACACTGATGAGATGTCAGAGTTCATCCTCATTACTGCCCCATGCACAAGTTCCCCAAACTAACACAAGCAGCGAGAAATCTGAGCTACTACAACAATCGCATTCAGAGCTCACATCTATACTATGTTATCTATTTTTAATTAATTCACAACACTGGATCCTGAAAACAACTCAGGAAGAATGAAAATACACAACACAGCATTCCTGGCGAAATAACTCTGTGAATGCGAAGTAATTCTACGGGTCAACAATATGATAGGAGTTTCTAAAAGGCAGAAAAGGCTTAATGTAATAAAAGGGTTTCATTACTAAAAGCACACGAGCTGTAAAGCCAGCGGTTTTCTGTATACTTCACGAGTTATAGGATCCACTCACTGTAATAATGTTTGCATTCATACAGCCGCAGTGTGAATAGGCTGGGATAGAGTCAGATTTCAGGGTGATGCATTTCCAAACAATATCTGAATTGATAGCGGGAGATTCCAGGGACTTAAAGGCACTAAAACTCAAGCCAGATTTCTTTAATAGATAGCAATCATGAAAGTAGCCCAACCCATCGGTTTCTCCAAGGCTGGAACCATTTACTGCACTTAAAAATGTATTTAATAAAGTACAACATTACAAATATAAAGAAAACATTATCAAGCTCAGATGACAAATTTAATCCAGTGACCAATTTAAAGGTGTGCGACTGCAGTGATGTGTCTGTGGCCCCGCTCAGCTGAGGCCAGCGGTCTCAACACTGTAGCGTTTAAGAGCCGAGCTGACAAAAAACCCATAAGCCCTTGGTTTAGATCCACTGTAGAGCCACTGTCTGCAAGCGTCTGCTGTTTAGGACCACTCTCTCGCTCCTTCTCCACTGAACCTCACTCACCTCGTCTTAGACTTTCGACACTCCCGTCTTTGCTCCCACTAACGCAAACACACACAGGTGTGTGCGTGCTCACACATTTACAGGTGCACGGAGTGGTACAGATGCACGCCTTGGTCAGATCACAGAAAGAAGGGGAGAGCAAGAGAAAGGCAGAGAACTGTGGGTAACAGACTTAGCTAAAGTGGCTTATGGGGCCCAGGCAAACCACACTGGGCAAATCCAATTCAACAACTCCCCCCCGTCCATAGGGAACAAGACACAGGAAGAGAGGGATAGACGGGGAGAGGGGAAAAAGGGAGCGAGAGGAAGACGGGAGAGTTTGCATTTTACAGAAAAGGCTTTTGTGTCAAGTCAACACTTCACAGAAATGAGAAAGACAATGAGGAACAGAGGATTCAGAGTTTCTTTCTCTCCAGAGATTAAAGATGAAAGATGGAGAAAAGCGGAGAAATAACAGGGGAAAGGAGGGATGAGTGCTGCCCTTTGCTCTCCTACCTACTTTACTTCCCTCGTGTGTATCGGCTGCTTATCGCACCAACATGTTTAAATAAAAAAAAGCAGCCAGTACAAGAACTCTGACCCTTTCATTTTCTCCCATGTGGAAAATACACCATGCAGACTGAGCTGCTGAGGAACTGCTGCCTCACTCCTACCCTCGTTATTCTGTTTTTCACCTATTCACTCCTAATTTACTTCCTCATTTAATAATCCACATTCAGTCACGGCCATTTAATTATCCCTTTGACACCACAGTGTCGTTGCTAACACAGAATCTTCCATTCTGGCTTATTTCTCTCCAAAGCATTAAACTCCTTTTCCCACTCTCACTAATTCATTCTTTTATTGCTTTTATTCATTCAATTCAATGACTCTTTCACCTGTTAATTCACTGATACTTTAACCCTCGCATCTATTTATTATTCATTTATGCACCCACTCATTCTGTTATTCATTCAATCATTCATTTGGCCCCTCGCTCCCAGTGTGCACTTCTCCTCCCTATTCCCCCATCAGGTCTTTTACTTTAATTTCTTAAAGGATCAACTTTAAAAAAAGGAAAAAAAAAAAGACCCCTCCCCCGAAACAGAAGCTCGGTGGTTATATGTCGCCTGTCAAAGCCGCCAGAAGCAGTTGAGGTTTCATTAAAAACCACAACCGTTTTTCTCCTCCTGACACCTACTTAAGGTGATAGCCTGAATTATCCCTGCACGGCTCGGCACGGCTCAGCATACACACCTAACCCCATCTGTCTTTTTAAATTTCCGGCTGGATGGATGGGAGGTGGGACAGAGGAGCCACCGGCACTGTCACCCTCCAGGAATCCTGCTCAAACACACACCTCAGTGCACACACTCGTGTTTCTGTGACCAACACGTCACAAAGTTTTACCCAGGAGGTGGCAGGAAAGGGAGAACTTTGAACAACCTATCTAAAAACCAAATGTAACGACAAAATTAAGACATTCAGCTGATTTGTTAACACTGTAATTTTACATTTAGATTTATAAAGCACAGCACATCACAGATTTTTATATTCAAACAAAGAAAGCTAATCCAGAGAAGTGCATTGTCAATATTGATCACACTGCAATATTATAGTGATCATGATTTATTAAAGCAGAGCATTAAAGCATCACAAGGTCATCATAAAAACCAAGTATTGACTGACAATCCCACCGATTAATCCCGAAGATTAAAAGAATATTAAAAGAAAATCAGTCCTTAATTAAATTATTCTGAATTTTTAATATATGGATTTCAATTTCAGTCTCTTGAAAACGCCACCATTTCCCCTCTCACATCATCACCTGTGTTGGCAAAGTTTCTCCCTCAGCCAACTTAACTGTACTCCTGTTTTCCCAATGTGGCCTCCTGTCAGGGATCAATACAATCTGATCGATAGATGACCATGAATATTCCCCACAAACCTAGCCAAGTTAGACCGAAGGAGAGGAGCAGAGAGGAGACAGATGGGATGGAGGCTGAGATGGATGGATTGCCATGGATGAAAGAGGAAAAGATAAGGAGAGAGTGTGGCGCCTCAGAGAGACTGTGATGGATGCTAATGGCCCCTATATTCATGCATCCAATTTGGGGTGTGTTTTTACATTTTTGGATTTACATGCAAGTAAGTATTGCGAGTTAAACTGGTCGTTTTCCCTCTTTTCGTGAGGATATAATGACAAATAATAAAAATACACATTTTTTATGATATTTAGTCCTCAAATATTCCTTGACAAAAATCACTTGCTTGTGTAATTTCAAAGAAATCCCAAATGTCTTGAAATATTTAATACTGAGAGTCTGATCTGCTTTTTCTACTTTTAAATAAATAAATGATATTTTTGTTTCTTAAAGAATTTCATTTTGCGTCTACAGTGGTTATGGAGTGCATTTTGCATCTTTCACATATGGAAAATGAAGTTTGTGGGTTGTATGTTGCATCATCGGTTTACACGCGTGTATTTTATTTAAGTTTATTTTGGGTGTTTGAGAAACCTGAGGTGAAACTGGAAACATAAAATGATGCGTAAAGACTTTTTAAAAATCTAGATTTAGCAGGTTAAAAATAAAAAAAAATATTATATAAACTATGAACAACTGTGATTCTTTGCGTATAGGTACACAGTAGTGGGAATGGGACCGGGGAGAGGTGTCTTACCGGGACTGGACCGCGGAGCCAGCGAGGACTTGAGTCTCCAGGCGCTGAAGTCGGACGCTGTTCTCTGAAAGACGAAGGGGACCGGCAGGGGGACAAACATGGTCCTCTGTCGACCTGGGGGTCGTTGTTTTTATTTTAGTCTCACTTTTTTTTTTCTTCTCCTATTCGTGGTCCTGTCGTCGTTCTTTGGCTTTTCTTCGTATGATCTCCAGGTTTGTGGACAGCCGTTTGTAAGGATGCTGGGACGGCTTGAAAAAAGGAGATTAAGGATTTGGCTTTTTTCTTCTTCTGTGAATCGATTCTGTGTCTCTCTGGATTCACATTTCTCTACTTCTGGATTTTGTACAGCTGTGGTAACCAGATGGATACTCTGTTCCTCTGACTTGAGTCTTCTTGAACTGATCTAGTCCGGCACACACACGAACACGCAGCGATGTGCTGGGCGCGCAGCAAAGACTGTTTGGCTTTGGGAGAACAAATAAAGCTACCAGTGGTTATCCATACAGGCTAATACAAGCTGAGGGTGACTGGCCATTTGGTGATATCTGCTATCATTGCACCCATGTGAATCCGGTGCAGTCGGTGCTCGTCACTCAGATACTCTCTACAGGATGCAACACAGGCACAATTAGACTCTCAGTGGTTCTCGGACCCAGTCTTCACCCCTCGGCCGGGTTTGCTTTGGTTTGGGTTGGGGAAAGATGGATTTTCCCTCCTGCGCTCTCATTAAAAGTCCTAAACAAACGCAGTCCACCGGCGAATCCTCGGTAAGGAAAAGGCAGAAAGCAACAGTCCGTGTAAGAGTGGAGTTGCTGCTTTTTGGTTCTCCTAAAGATTTGGTTAATAGCTGGCTGATCTGCTGAAGAAAACACGCACGCAAAGCGACACTATAAAAACCGTTATTTGGTAAAAGAGAGAATTAATGAAATAATAAAGTAAGGCTACGCAGGCACCCCTGTCTGACTTTCGCTCCTCCCTCTCCTCCCCTCGCTGTTTCTCTCTCTCCTCTTTCTCTACCGGGGGTCACTAATTAAAGCAAAATCGATAGATAAATAAATGAATGAATCCATATTAATAAATAACTCAGTCCTCCGGCTTCCTCAACTGATGCGCAAGCGAAAGCGAGAAAAAGACGAGGAGAAAGCGTTGCCCCTTTCCTTTTACGGTGCACTGTCTATTCTTTGGCTCTGCTCCGCCATCCGCCGGTGTGTATCTCTCTCTCTCCTTCTCAGTCTTCCGTTGTGTGTATCCTCCGTGTGTGTGCGCGCGCGCGCGTATCAGCGTCCCTTCAGTTTATTTTGGGAACCCCGGTGGTTTCGGTCCGACACCGCGCAGCCTGAACGCACTCTGGCACGGCGAAGCGCTCTGCCCGGGAGACTGAGATATCCAGCCCCCCTTCATCTGTGTGTTTTTTTTTACCCCTCTTCCCTCCCCTCTCTACCGCGACCCCCTTTATCCCGACACACACAGCACAAATATACACACACACATACATATACATATACACAAAGAGAAACACACAGTCCCGCCTCTGCCCCTTGGAGGCAAACATTTCTTTTCAGCGCACACTTGCAGATTTATTGGCACTTGTATGTGATCTACAAAGTAACTCGATGGTGATGAATATTACAAATACTACAAATACGCGTGGCTGTCTGAAAGATGTTTACAAGGTTTATGTAAAAAACAGCTTCTCATAAGAGCCCTGCTTTACTACTTTAAAGCCTTCCTCCACGAACGCGACGCTTTTCTTTTAGCACGTAATCTCGTACAAGGCGAGCGCTGATCGGCCAATTGATCTTCTGATTATTTCATTATAATGAAGCCAATAATCACATCATCGCCGGCCTCCGGGAAATCGATCGCCTCTTCACAATGTGCGGACATGAAATCAAAGGGGGAAGCTTTGATGTATATTTCAGCAGGTGGATCTCTCTCCCTCTCGCTTATATAGATTTAAGCGGCTCTGGCCTACGCAAGGTCACTCGCACTACTCAACTAATGCTTTTTTTTCTAGAGGTGGATAATCAAAGCCTGCACAACCACGGGTCTTAAATTAGTAATTATTTGGGGCTCGCAAAGGCTGCGTGCGTGTATGCGTAAAATGTCAGTTGAGTTGAATCTAAATTGCATGTTTTTCCTATTAAGGGTTGGCCAGAAATGTTTTATAGTTGCAGCTTTCCTGAGTGTGTGTGAGTGTGTGTGTCCGAAGAAAGGTGCCTCCCGGCCATCACCTCTCTCTTCAGTCTGCAGCAGCCGGCTGTCAAGACTCACTGCCCCAATCTGCGCTGCGCATTTACACTCAAGATTATTGCCAACATAGATTTTTTTAAATAGAAAAATCCATACGCTAAATATCGCAGTCAATAAAAGAAAATCGACCGCACCACACCTCTCTCCCTCCCTCTGCATACACTCCGAGGTGAGACTGAGCTGTTAATAAGTTATCGATCAATTATAGCCCCTGATATTTAGAAAGGCCCCCGGGCTCTTTGCCAATGCTAATGTCCATGCATGCAGGGAGAGGAAGAAACCGTCAAATAGCCCATAAACTGCCTCCTACACGGATAAAACATCATCAGAAATCTTCTGTCCTCACTTTACAGCAGCAGCACTCACTCTGCTCCTGCCAGTGCTCTGTGTTCCACTGCAGCCTGTGTCTTCACTTGCTGAAATACTACTAATGCATGAGCTGATATTTACACACCAACTGTACTCTTCTTTCTCTGCTAGAAATATAACCACATTAAAACTAATGATGGAAAACCTTATATTTCTATCTGCACTTGAACTGTCAGTACTGTGACCTTTACTGCTCCACAAGGGTTTGATGGCCTCCTTTGTCCTTGACTCAGCCACGGAATTATTCTTAATTATAGGGCAGATGCCTTACTTGCTACCTCGCTGAAAAGGTGGGGAAAGTTATAGTCTTCAGTCTTCCATCCATCCACCTCTGAAACTGGTGATGAATTTGGGTTAAAAAAAACCCCAAAAACTTCCCTGTCAGCCTGGAATCAGCTCCAAACCATCTTTTGGAGTTGCTGAATCCATTTAAGGTCAGTTTAAGTGACTTTAAGTAACTTCAGGCTGAAAATGTTACCCTGAACATTACTGCTCCTTTTTTTTAACCCACAGAAATTGACTTACTCTGTCATGTGTATATATTTTTTTGTACTTTACTCATATTTACATATTCATATTTTCCTTATTAAATAAAAGTAAAAAAAAAATGCTTATGTTGCCAGCGTGACTTCACTTCAGTTCTTTCATTTCAACACTTTTTTTTCTGTCACACTTAAATCTCAGTATACTTTTTGTTCTGCTGACATTTTAGACACTTAAGCTCTTTTTATATTTTACACTTTAACTCACATTTTCAGCCTTTCACCTATCAGACACGCCCTTCCACCTTGACTCCTTTTGGGCAGTGACTACAGCATCTCCCCTTTCATATTTTTCATTATAATCCTTACTACTTATTCAGATGCTAGAGTATAAGTGCTGCGGCCTCTACCATAACTCCTCCTCCTCTAGAAAAACTACAAAGTTATGACTATTACCAGCTCCCTAAAATATCAGTGTTTTAATGTTATTAAAGCAGCCACGTCATCTGTAGTGCTGAAATCTAGTCTCTCTGTGATTTAGGACATTTCCATTACGAGCTGCTGCTTTTGATGTCATCTATGCATAGACACACGTCATGTCACAAAGGAGGGGCCCCTCCTCAGAAAAAAAGCCCACTCCCCATTGACAGATGACATCCGCGTGCCCAACGAGAGAGAGACAGAGAGAGAGACAGAGGAAAAAGAAAAGAAGCAGAGCAGCAGGAGGAGGAGGGAGAAGAGGAGCCATATAAAGAAGCGACCGGTTGTCCCTCAAGAGCCCCCCTCTCCAGATGAGGGCGAGCGCAGAGGAGCCCCGATCCAAACTCCTTCCAGACAAAAGCAATTATTTCTTGTAGAATATAGTGTGTTTTGTGCGTCCATCGCAGGAGGGGAGGGAGGTGTGAGTGGATTTGAAGGAGAGGTGAAGAATATGGCGCATGCCGGGCCTCATCAATAGCAATATGTTCTTTTCCCCCCTTCTGTAATATCTGTCCTTTTATAACTACTCACAAACCTGCTGTGGTGGTTGCTTTGTCTGACATCGTGAGCTCACGGGCCATATCAGACTTCTGATCAGTTACAGACACACAAATACACACAAACACAAAGAGACAGTCGTAAAAAAATGAACCTAAAACAGATGCTCCCTTTCAGATAAAACCTGTTGTTCCTAAATCCAGATCTGATCTGGAACTGGTGTATTACTGATATTCACGTCAGATTCATATGAAGTTACTTTATTTATAGTTTAACCTGACACATCATCATCTTATACACCTCGAAATCACGAACCGAGACAGTTTAAATATTTAAAATACACCATAAATGTCACCATCACATTTCTTGTTATTTACATAGCTCCACAATCTACATATCTTAAGACAAACCAAATAATCTGATGTGAAAACACACTTCCCACTACAAGAAGTCTGTTGCAGGATAGATCTTATTGCTCTTTATCTGTCTGCTCTGTGTGCGAGTGTGAGTGTGTGTGTGAGAGCGAGTTCATTGTTAAATGGCAGTGTCATGTTGACAAATGAGTTGGTTGAATTAAATTCTCCCTCATCAATAACAAGGGGGGGGCCCAATCAATACCAGCTTACAATTATATCACCACCAAACCCTCCGCTACTGCTGTAACCACACACACACACACACACACACACACACACACCCTTATAAACCAAGGTAGCCCTTCTCTGTTCACCGACATTATTTTTAGCTTTCGGCATTTTATCCATATTCAGCATCTCTCTCTCTTAATGCCTCTCATTCTCTGTCTATGTCTCTCTCCTTGTTCTCTCGTAGCCTGACTAAGTAATCAATGCTGACAGGTTGTCAATAGGCCAGTCCGGGCCCTGCCAATAACCGTCCTACATATCCATTATTCCTCTTAGGCTGCGGAGGACAAACAGAAAAAAGTACAACACAAAGCTGTCGATACGCCACCTTGATACGATCGTTGAGACAGATCAATGCTCTTGCTTACAGCTCATCAGCTCGTCTCGACCTCGAGCGCACTGGAAATCACAGAAAATCAGTTTGTGAATACACATTTTCTCTCACTCGAAGCGTTTCCGTGGTCTTATCTCTATAGGCTGTTTTTTTTCCCCCCCATGTATATTCTCCTTTATTTCACGCATAATTTCATTTTGACTTTGAGGATATTTTCCCTCCTGTGAATCTGCCGGTGTTCATATTTCACACATGTTCTGCATCGTGTTTCATCCCAAACTGGTTGTAATGGATTTAAGATGTAAACCCAAGACCAGACTGAAGTAAAGGATGGAGCGAGGGGTGGGGAAGGGGCCGCAGTATCGACTTTGTGCTGTCATTCTTTATCAGGTTCCCAGACGATCCTGTATTCCACACACACAAACACACACAGGCACATTTTCTAACGTGCTGTTGTACACATAGAACAAACATATCCATATGCAAACTCACCATAACATGCAACAAAGCACACAACGGATATTCACATAAATGGAAACACACTGTAACGTGCACAAAATGCACACAGACACACACACCTCTGGTTCTTGTGCTCAAACAGCTTAGCTTAGCACAAATGCAGCATCAAGGCTTGAGGTAATGCCAATGACATGGATGGAGCTTTCGGGCCCTTGCAGCCTGCAATGTGTGTGTGTGTGTGTGTGTGTGTGTGTGTGTGTGTGTGTGTGTGTGTGTGTGTGTGTGTGTGTGTGTGTGTGGTGTTTATGGGTGTCTACGTGTGCCTGTTGGAGAAGCGGGGAGGGGGGTTGATAGCCTTAAACACTGAGAGGATCAGACCCAGCTCTCGTGGACACCATCGAATACGATCAAGAGGAAAAAGGGTGTGTGTGTACATAAATGATAACAAGACTTGCTTTTAAAAAAAAGAAGAAGACAAAACTAAAAATAAGCAGTGAAAGGTGTTTAAACACAATCCTTCAAAGCATCGTACTGCTGAAATAACATCCTACGCAACATCCGCTGTTATGATGCATTTTTAAAGCTAAATATTTTCAAAATTCCAGTAAAAACGCAAGCCGCACAAATTCACAAAAAGCCGTTTTACAATTTTGTATTTCTCGTGGCCTCACAAAAACACCCACACTCCACAGGTTTCCTCCGAGATGTGCATTTTATTCGCACAAACCTGATAATCCTTTTTCTTGTACTACATAAACACCATTGACTAAACTTGAATCCCCTTTCTCTGCGCCTTTTTACTCGCAGTTATTCTCTACATGCCTCGGTCTCTCTCTCTTCCACACACACACACACACACACGTTCAGTCATACACAGATACACAGACATGTTCATGCTCGGCCTGTGCGGTGTTCATGGAGAGAAAGAGAGACAGACACCGAGAGTGTGTGGATGTGTGTGGGTAGATTTAGAAGTGGGGATCAATGAGAAATGTAGAAATCAATGCACTTAGCAGTGGGAAATCAATGGGGCCTAATCGGGATGCCAATGGCACAAGTCAAAACAATTAAGAAGGAAGAAAAATGTTTAACAACCCCTCAGCCCCGCCCCACCCCGATGCTTACACAGAGGCCGAGGAGAGATGGAGGGAGCGGAGGGAAGAGAGAAGAAGAAAGGGCTGAAGCAATACAAGGGATGTTGAGAATGTCAAGAGGAGGATCACAGCGATGTTTGGATGTGCTCGTGGATCAACAGAATTAAATGTGTTTACCTTGTGAACTGCGGGGAAAAGTTGCAGGTTTGATTTTACATCGCTTCATCTTTCAGCTCACTTTAAAGCCTTTTCTGCTTACAATGAAGATCAACGAGGCGAAAAAGAACCAAAATAAAGACATAATTAGAAGAATTTTGTCTTATTTTTAATTATGGAAAAAAAAACATTCAGCTAAGTGTACCAACAGGAATTAAATCTTTTGTTTTTATTCAGGAGAATCGAGCCATCATCAATCTGTTTGTAACAATCTGTGGTGGGAGCAGCTAAGCAACATAACCCAGACGCTGTTCTCCTCAGGCATTTACGGCTCTTTCAGGAGGATATTTGGATATCTCAGGACCAGATGGGAGAATGCATCTCATTCATAAATTAACCCAAACTCACGAATGAGACCGTAATATACTTTGAAGAGGAACTCACTTTCCTGTTCTGCAGAAGTTCATCATGTACAAAATAAGAGACATTTAAATAGTTGGAGAACATTTTTCTCTGATATTTCCTGTACCTGCCCGGTTATTGAAGTCACTGCAATGGTCAAAACACTAAACCTCCTTATTAAGCCTTTCAAAAATGCAACTGTGGGCTCTTTTACAAAAGCTACTGTCAGTCGAGCTACAATTAAACCTGGATAAGGAGAGGCGAACCCTTATCAAAAACAGGAGGTGCTGCCAGGTATAGTTTGTTATTGTGTAGTTGACAGTACTCCACCTTCGGTCCCTAAATGCCAGCTTTCATGACCAGGGTTCAATCCACTAAAAGCACAGTTTTCACTTGCAATGCACTGCCCTCTTAACATCCGGCTGTGCTAGCTGTGGACAGAGTGTTGCACCGTGTCGCTTCACAGAGCTGAGCCTAATGCGGCCCAATGGATGCAAAACCATCCATCTCGTGCTATTTTGTGTGAACCTTTCCAAGTCCGTGATGTAGGAAAAGCCCTGTTTGCTGAGCCTCTGTCTGTGCCAGGAAATGTTTAAATGTTGAAGGAGGCCCATTTAGAAAAGTCCATGTCTGTCTATTATTGAGCTGAGGTGTATCTGCTGATGATATTACCACAAATTAAATAGAAAAATGAACAAATTAAAGTTTCACTTTAACCTTACTCCTTGTGCACGGTCCTTCCAACCACAGCACCTGCATTACTTTTTAAACTGGGAATTGGCTGAATGGCAACACGCTAATGAAAATGTAGGAGGTTCAAGGTCATAATTTGTTTAAACCAGGACACAATTTCTCTAGTTTTCTGTGGTTTTACACCACCACATTATATTGATACTCAAATCAAACAATTAACCTATGATTGAAGTGCAGGCGTTCAGCTTTATTCATCAGGTTTTCCACAAATTTGGCACCAAATGTTTAGGAACTGCAGCCATTTTTATACATAGCTTCCTATTTTTAGAGGCTCAAATTTAAGTGAACAAACTCACATGATTTCAAATGTAAACACTGTTTCACGCCACAGTCTACTGTAACATTCATGATTTTAAATGGATTACAACCATCTTCTCTGTAAAAACGTAACCCGACAAAAGCTTTACAGTCACTTTTCAAGTCTTTGAGACGTGAAAGATTTTGGGAGAAGTATCACTTGAATGCACAGATACAGATGAAAGGATGTGAAAGTATTGGCAAACACAGAGCAGGTAGAGAGGGGTGAGATGACTCCTACAACTTGTGAAGTCTATCAATAAAAAAATATTTCAGTCTTCACAAAAAATAAATAAAAAAAATTGATTGATGGAGATGATACCACAACATGACACAAATACACCCAGTAGCACACTGAAAAAGAGAGCAAAAGAGTGTGGATAGGTGGAAGAACCAGAGCCACAGAGAGACTCTATCTGAAGGCATGGTAAGGCTGCATGCTGTAGGACTGCAGCTGCATTGGTTTGGCGTGCACGGTATGTGGAGGTGGTAGTGGGGTTGATCTGGGGCCAATCAATAACGGCAGGCTCTCTTACGACCCCCGAGTTCCTCCTGGCTTGGCTGGCAGGCTGGAAATCAATGGGCCGGGCCAATAACTCAGGATGGTGTGTGGATTAGTGAACTGTCAACTAATCAGAGAGTTACTGAATCTGACACCACAGCTATTAACCTATCGATATGACACTTGGCACTGACACACACTCGCACACATGGAGATATATATATGTATTGATGAACACGCAGAGAAACACGTATGTGAATGCCCGAAGGTGGCTTGCACGCGTCTGTACACCAGCACACACGTGGAACACACTATCATACGCATTTTCTTGTAGATTTACAGTAAACAACATGTACGCTCATGGATTCTGGGACACTGCGAGTGCTCATGTGTGTGTTCTTAGCGGTTACTTTGCTGCACAAATAAACATGAATGAAGATGTATTAGCCTTTGCCTATAGCACCCCTCTAAAGCTTTACATCATGCAACAGGCAATAAATATTTTACAAGAAGCAATGTTGCTATAACACATATAAATGCTTATCAATAATACTAGTGTAAACAATTCATCATGCAGGCATCCATAGGGACATATGTAATAAATAAATAAAGGACAGTATAATTATTTTTCCTTAGTTTCTCTTGAAATAGTAAGAAAGTTTTCTCTGACAGTTTATAACTGTTAACAGATATTTTAGGCTTTCATTATTTTCTACCACACACAGTGTCAAAGACAGTTTTTTCTACTCTTGGATAGAAACAGTAGAAAAAACTCTGAATATCCTAATATGGTCACCCGAGGAACCCAAACTCAGTAATATAAGTCTAGGAACAGCGGTACCAGCAC
Organism: Aulonocara stuartgranti; assembly: GCF_965226115.1. Classification (NCBI taxonomy): domain Eukaryota; kingdom Metazoa; phylum Chordata; class Actinopteri; order Cichliformes; family Cichlidae; genus Aulonocara; species Aulonocara stuartgranti. The sequence goes on from NC_138957.1 coordinate 30,909,884, forward strand.
ATGCTATTCTACCATTGTGTCTATGAGGGGCAGCCAATCAGAAGAAAGTTGGCTTTAAAACATAAACAAAAACTCTGGAAATGATCATGCAAGGCCCCATTTAAGCACTTACATTGCACAAAAGTGCCAAAAAAGGGGGACAGCAATAAAGTGTTATCAAAAAATATCTAAAAAGAAGCGATTACTTTTATCCATTTTGACTTAAATGTGCTAAATGCACATTTTCAAACTTTAAACAGCGTGTCATCACCCTGAACCATCTGAATCAAAAGCTATTTTTTTCAAAGTAATGGGCACTTAAATTTTAAAATATATGACTGAATGCAAACTTTTACATAAAAAAAAAAAAACGTAGGTCTTCACAGGTGTTCAGTGTATGCACATTTAGACGAGTCCATATGTCCATACATAGTTAAACTCATCCCAAACTTTTGCGAGCAGGTCTGGAGTCACTGTTGTTGTTGTGCTACCTACAGACAACCACATGAAGCTCACAAATCCCCTCTTTCTAACAGTATATGTTTCAATCATTACCGGTGAGAACATCTGGATTTTAAGCACTAACTGGATTTTGATACAACCAATATTTTTAAACTTGAAATAGTAATATTTACAATTCAAAAACTCTGCAGCTTCCAGAAAGTTCATCTTAAGAGACGTCTGCTGGCTCTAGAAGCAAATAAAAATAAACCAAATAAAATTAACTTCTAAGGTAATAACAAAATATATCCATCTACCTCTAAATTGGACCCTTTTTTGCTTTCAGAATGACCTTAACTATTCCTGACACGAATTCAACAAAGTGCTACAAACATTCTTCTGAGATTCTGCTCCATGCTGACATGATAGCATCACACAGCTGCTGCAGATTTAAAGAACACATTCATGGTGCGAATCTCCAATTCCACCAAATCCCAAAGGTGCTCTCTTACATTGAGATCTGGTGTCTATGGAGGCCATTTAAGAACAGCAAACTCACTGTTGTGTTCATGAAAATATGGGGTTATCCTGGCAGGTTATGCTGCTAGAAACAGCCATCAGAAGATGGGTAGATACACTGGGTACACTGCGGTCATAAAGAGATGAACATGGACTGCAACAATACTGAGGTGTTTAAATGATAATTACAGTTGGTACTAAGGGGTGAGGGGACCAAAGTATCCCAATAAAATATCTCTTATATCATTAAACCACCAGCAGCCTGAACTGTTGATACGAGGCTGGATGGATTGATGCTATGCTAAATTCTAACCCTACTGTCTGAATGCTGCAGCAGAAATCAAGACCCATTAGACCCATCCTGTTCTTTGCTGACACGGCAGCCAGTGTGGCTTTCTGCTTCTGTACTCCATCTGCGTCATCGTTTAATGTGGTGTGCATTCAGAGATGCTTTTGTGCATACCTTGGTTGTAACAAAATGAAAAAGTGTGTTACTGTTGCCTTACTATGTGCTCTGACCTCTAACACCAACAAGGCATTTCCCCCCCAGAGACCTAATGCTCACTGGATATTTTCTCTTTTTCAGACTGCAAGCCATAAAGATGGCCATGTGGACATATCCCAGTAGATCATCAGCTTCTGAAATACTCGGAGCAGCCCATCTGGCACCCTAACGCCCAGGACAGGTCACTGATCTATCGCAGGGTAACAAGGACGGACAAATAACCATTCACACTCACAGTCACACCTATGGGCAAATTAGAATCACCAGTTTACCTATCCACCGAATCACTTAATTCATAAAAAGAAAATAAATCAAATACAACTGATCTCTTTTTCAGGAACTCTCTTGGAACATACATATAAAATACACACAATAAAAATCCTACAGTCATGGTTAATTTAAGGCTAATTTGAAAACAGCCATCATTCAGTTTTATTACATGTACTGTGTGGGCGCTGAGGCTTTGACCCTTGACCTCCAGGGAAGTGACGCTATGAATGTTGCTGAACCAGAAATTTGACACATGTGTTACATCCACTGCACCTCTGGATATCTCTTTGGCGTGTCTAAGGTCTGCTTCCTGCATACTAAATTGTTTATTAAGATCAATTTACCCCAACCTGCAGGAAAAAAATTCTCAGAAAGTGTCCCCGTGTGTGGGTCCTTTTAAAGACCTCTTTCAACTTACACTTCCACAGACCAAAGACCTAAATCCTAAAAACCTCTGTCAGTGTATAAAGGTGAGTAATCTCCATTATTCAAGTAAAAATAACAGGAAAAAACAGGGTAAGCTGGCTTTGCTGAGGGAGAACTCTCCTTTTATCCACAATTTTTATCCAAATTCCTCTGTGCATCTTTTAATATGCACACTCTGATCTTTTCATATTCTCATGTCCCTCTCGTGTGGAAGTAAAGGCTTATTTTGTGTCAAGGGTGCTGGTTCATTTTACATTATTCCCTTCTTTTCTTCCGCCCTTTCTTACTTTTTTGTGGAAAGGGGGGAGCAAAAGGAGATTATTTTGGGGGGTAATTCCATTGAAATCGCTCTGAAATAACTTGACTTGGCATGTGCCTATACAAGGCTCCACAAAAGGCTCCGGGAACACTATTCAGTAATGGGCTAAAGCAAGAGAAGAACCAGGACAAAAAGCCTGTGTGTGTGTGTGTGTGTGTGTGTGTGTGTGTGTGTGTGTGTGTGTGTGTGTGTGTGTGTGTGTGTGTGTGTGTGTGTGTTACAAGAGCAGCTGAAATGAGGGAGAAGAGAGAGAACAAAATCACCTGAGAAAAAAATAAGACAGCTTGCAAGAGGGAAAAAGTGCTGAACAGAAAGAAGAAGAGGCAACAGCAGTTTTAATATCCTTGAAAATTATTTGATAAATGTAAAAATTTAAATCCCAAATTAATATTAAAAATTGTCCAGGTTACACATTAGATTAATTATAATAGGGTTCTGGTTTAATTTAAGGGTTTTAGTTTCTGCGTAAAGACCCTGCTCCAGTTAAACCATATATTGAGCAATTTTTCATGTTTAAGCATGGCAAGTGTATTTCCCAGGAGATCTGGATAAAACCGAGAAAACAAAACAGACGCAATAACCACACAAGTAACAAGGAGGGGGGAAAAAGCAAGAAATGAACAAAAAAAAGAAAAAAAGGAGTGGTTGAAGGGCTCCGAAATCAGAGGATTGGTTGGGGGCAGGCTGGAACCGCACTGCTGTCTAACGATAAGAGCCGCAGAAAGAAAGAGAGAGCGAGTCTGGGGCTAAAAGAAAGAGGAATAGAGGCAGGTTACAGCATTACAGCCACCAAGAGAAAGGCAAGGGCGGAGGTGGATGAGGAGGGGGCACGGGGAGGGGTGAGAGTGGGCCTCCCACACACTCCGGATTAGGAAACATATGCAGTGGAGTAGCGAGGGATTAAAGGGTGAATGAGAGCTGGAAGAAGGGAAAGAATGCTTTTTGGGGAGGAAAGGAGGGGTGAAGGGGAGGGATGGAAACACAAGTGCTCGGCCAGGCGTATTTCCACCCTGCTTTTATCCTACATCCCCTCGTCTACCACCCCCCCTCCGCCTCCTCCCACCTACTCACCTTCATCTTTGAACCTCTGGGATGACGAGATTGGTGTGCAAGAACTTGGAGAGAGACATGGAAGGAGGCAGCTTACTGGCACCATCCTTTGGGTGTAGTTATTCTCTGCAAATACCATGAGCACTTTAGATGTCATTAATTTATAAAAACTTTATTCCATTTATTAATCTCAAAAGATTAATAAAAAGGTCCAAACACTTGATCAAGAGATCTGCCGTTCTTTTTGCATTTAAGATTTCAAGTTTAGAAACACACTTGAAAAGCACATTTCCTCAAAATTATTTTGGTTTCCCAGTTTTGGGCATTTCGGCTGTAGAGAGATGTGGGCCCGCTCTTGATTATAATGGACCTAGATGACACTCACTTTGTGCTGTTCAAATCATCGAAAAACGCATTTGAAAATCTCAGAGTCCCCTAACCAGGTAACTCAAAGAAAAAAAAATCCACAAATCTTATTGCGAGAGGAGTTTCATGCTGGAATTATTACTTTTTCTACTGAACTACACCCACCCAGGCAGAGTGGAAATAGGTAACATTACAGCTGTGCTGAGGGGGGTGCAATACACGTTTAGATGCTGCCACAATGTCATGAACACAAGCCTCTCACGGTGCGTATTCACACTTCCTCCAGTGCAGTGACACAGTGAGCAGGTGCACAAAAAACTGCCCAAAAGGGTGTTGGATTACTTTGAGTAACCAGGTCATCGTTTCAGGAAGGGGACACCTATCCTCAGTTTTTTTACGGTGTATTTTTTGGTACTTTGAGTACCACATGGAAGATGCCATGAAGCCCCACTACACTGAAGAGAAAGCATTCGACTCTGCAGCCAGCATCTTCAAAACAGCGCAGCTCGAACCTATACAGTGTAGATGGATAAGTAACACTACGTAACTATTAACTAAAATATGTATTATTGTGGGGTGAACTTTCCCTCCGCAGACTGTTTTCCTACCATATTAAATATTTGATTTTTGTAGAAAATAACACAAAAACATGTTAAAAAATGTATGCACCAGACTCAAGGTAAATAAGGATAAATTATTTATATTACTCTTACTATAGTGACATATTCAATCTGTTTGTGCAGCATGTTAGAAGAAACATGATGTAAAATGGACACAGCGCACTTCTAAAAGAAAGATAAGTTTTAAATTTACTTTTAGAGATGACTAAAACGTAAATTCTAGGAATTTATTGACATCTCTGTAAATTTGACCATGTACTCGACTATGTGCAACTTGCTGCAAGTGCAGTATCTACAAGCCTGTGTGTGCTGTATTTGTGTGTGTGTGTGTTCATTTGGGGGGGGGGTCACATGAGTCAAGGTCAGGTGATAATTTGCCAGAAAGCTGCAGTGAGATGCGGGGATGGAGGGACGGAGGAGCAGAAGGACAGGAGGAGAAAGTAAAAGAAAAATGAAATGATGGTGAAGGAAGAGGAAAAGCTGCAGCTGCAACTATCCACCAATCTGTCATTGTTTTTCTTTAACCAGCTTCCCTCTACTTGTCCTTTGCTTTGTCTCTAATTTGTCATCCTTTCTCAGTTCATCTACTTCTTGTCTCTATATCACGCCTCTCGGCTCCGAATGAGAAAATCCAAGTTTAAGATGCGGACAGGATTTCGTACTCGGACACAAACTAACACGAAATAACATTTTTCTCATCTTCAAATCACAAATATCTTCAAATTTGTTAACCTCTCATCCACGGCCATCTGCGACAATCACACACAGACGCAGACACACTTCAATTTTTATGTTCACCATTTGGCAATAATTCACATGTTTCTCTCCTTATCGTCCACCCTCCCTTTCTACTCTCACACTTACACCCATACACACACAGACACACACACTCCTGATCCAGGGAGGTCAACCTTTGGTGGATGAGGTCAGGTGTCTGGGATGAAGTTGACCTTTGACCTGCAGGGTGCAATCGCCTGCTTCCATCCTAACCAGCTGGACAAAGAGCCAGCCATATAATTCTGTTATGTGTGTGTGTGTGTAGTGCTGTATGCTGTATCTATATTTTTTCTATGTGATTGGATTATTTGTCTGCGCTTTAATGCTTCCTCTCATGTTTCCGTGCATCCATACTGAAGAATTGGATTTACCTCCTGAGTTTCAAGCGACCGGGGTCTCACCGGTTGTTACCGTCGCTGAATAACAAAACAATATTGATCGGGTCGGGGTCGTCCATTGACGAAGCCCGACTGAAGCGTTTTCCACAAACACTCATCACTTCCTGTCTTCGTCCCTATTTGGGGTTAATATCTCATTAACGGCTATTATCTCCACGCCAGTCGCCAAGGAAACAGGCATCAGGACAGGAGCTGACATTTCCCCGCAGGATCACACAGGCAGCGACCAGATTATTGGAAATCAATCCGAGGGAGTTACTGTTTCCCTGACCTCCCATGCTTCAGTTGCAGTATTTATTGAGGAACACTGATCAAATGACGACTATTATGAGGTTCACACAGATGTCAATAAACACAATGATGAGAGTCAATATGCAATGACTGTGATGATGGCTGAGGTTCATAAATCAGACATTACCCAGAATACTGTGTGACATCAGGAGAAAGCAGCTTGTTATCTGGATTTTAGATTTAACTGTTTACTTCAAGCTGATTGCAAGAATTTCTCATACAGTATAAGAGACACAAATATTTATTGATGTTATCAGTCAATATGAAATTAATTAATTTTAAACCTTCCACAGAGATGACAGGGAAACCAGAGGGTGGAAGAAGAGGGGGCGTCTGTATGTGAGGGGCTTTTCTTTCTTATCAGTCACTGGGCAGTCCTGATCCTTATTTTCCACGGAGCAATGAGGAAATATTATTTAACAGCCTGCAGTCACAGCTCAGCGACACTTCACTGCCACCATATTTTCATACTTTCTCAGTTCCTTCACAAATATTTCACGTGTTTATCTGCATTTAACCATCAGTAGACCTACATTATGTACAATACAGTCACAATATGAAATTCCTCATAAGGACATTAGACAATTTGCTTTTTCTTTTTTTTTTGGAGCATGCCTTCTTAATAATTTGACTTATTTGATAATTGTTGTGTTTAAACCTGCTACTGGCATGGTTCAGTATGGCTGGAACCACCATGTTTTTCACAAGTGAACATAAAAATACGATTTGGCTTTTAAAAAAGCTTTAAAAGGCCTCGTGAAGCCTTAACATCAGGCTATTAGCCACAATAAAACCGGGACTATTTCAAGTGCCGTGAGGCTAAAGGAAGGATTTAGCCTGCACCAATAAACCACCTAATTATGCCAAGTCTTCTCCTCACACCGAGTGTGTTTGGGCAGGTAGGTAACAGAGAGACTGACACTAATGTTTTGGTGTAAACTTTAAAATTTCGGGGACATTTTCCAGTAAATTTACCTGATAAACAGGTGGCTGGAAAGCTAAGGGCTAATTTAAATATCAATGCGCAGAATACTCACCTGTGTGTCCGCGACGCTGTTCCTACAGGCGGAGGGATATCTTCTAAGCGTTGCAACTCCACGTCTCCCAGTTCGTTTGTATACTTCTTCATAATTTACTGTATTTTCTAAAGGAAAAACAGTCGCTTAAACCTCCACGTGACACTTGTCTATATTTTAAAACGAGCCGGCTCCTCTGGTGCTGGCAGCGGCTGATGAGCTGCAGTAACGGTGGAGTGGCTAGCTGACCTTTGACCCGGGGGTCAGAGCGGCTGCGGCTCTGGGGCCCGCAGTGACAGACGCTCCCTGCAAATTGATGAAAAAGGCAATAGCTTTTATAATAAAAATAAAGAACCGCCAGCACCACATAATCACATAATGGCTCCTGCGCCCTTATTGATGTTTTAAACAGGTTTCCTGTAAGTAAGAGTTTATCAAGAGTCTCTCAGGATGTCTTTGATTTCCAGATTTGTCTGCACAATTTATGCAAACAGCTGTTTTACGATTCAAGCGCGGTTACTTTTTTTTTCTTCCATAAATAAAATCTATAAACACCAAATAAATAATATTCTTTTTCTCCAGTTTGTCAATATAGCCCAATTAAGGCCTTCACTTATCAGGAACCAGACAACCGAATGTCGAGTTTAAATGTTTATTTCGATATTATTCTTTATAAAAAAAATAAAAATAATAGTAAATGTTCAGAATTTGGAGTGGGAATTATAAAGGTTGTGTTTGGTGCCAGGGGGATGTGTGGCCCTCCAGATATAAAATTGTTATTATTCATCAATTTAAATGAAAGTGTCGCAGTGTAGATGGAAAATCGATCGATGACAAATGGACATTAAAAAAGTCTGGGCGATTTCAAAGAGGATTAAAAACAACAATCAGATCAGTTACTATATATCTTTAACTTTGTTTGCAAAGCCATATCCAAATGCATAATATTTGAATACATTTCAATTAAGCAAAGAAAAAATGACGATCATAAAATGAGACACGCCTGTCTGGTTGTTTTGTAGAACGACGTTTGATTTATTTTTAAAATCATTTAGTCAAGATTTTAATTTCGTTTTCTTACATTTATCTGCTTTAAATAAAAAATTATTTATTCTAAAAATATTTCTCTAATTTAGACTTTTTGTTTTTCAGTGAGAAATATTTAACCTCGCTTCCGTTCTTCCGGTGAACCTGGCAGGCCATTTACATCCAATGCATAAAACAGACTTTAGCGAAATCTAAGGAAATAAGTGCAGACTAAATAAATATTGTGTGCAGCATTAATATCCTGGATTTATCGTCACAGATTATGGCCTTCTTCTCTTTTTCTGTTGAGTGAAGCTTATTTGCATATAAGCAAATACTTCGGAATTTTGCGCACAAGATTGAGCTTCTTCTTTTCGTTTCAACTCGACAAAGTAGCGCACAAATTGCCCCAAACAAACATAATAGCTATTTTAAATTTCCATTTTTAGGTAAATTTGAATAAAAATAGGCCTTTTTTAAAAAAAGAAAACGAAATGGTTGAACGTCATTTTTTGTTTAATATATCAAAAGACAGCAACACCTGCAATAATTACACTGAAAGTGCAGCTTCTGTTTTCCATCAGGTCACAATCACATTTGTCACATTTATTGTTAAAAAGAGACTCCAGCAGATATTCAATAATCAGCTGTCTCTATGTTGGAAACATCAAATTAAAAATGTGACTGTGTGATAACCCAGTTATGCCGTTTTTGTAGGTTATTATATTTACTTTTTATTAAAAATATACCTTAAGTGATCTGGGTGTGGGTAAAATACGAATAAGTTAAAGTGGGGCTTTAAAAAAGTTTTATATCACATTATATCTGAGGTAACTACTCATACAATCAAGTAGCAACTGATATAATAATTTGGATTTGGACTGAAATTAATTTTGAGGCATAGTTTAAAAATATGTTTTTTTGGGGAAAAGTTTTTTGGTGAAGTGTGTGTGCAGACGTGCAAACGTGCATGGCGATGAAATAATTACAGCCTGGGCAATATATTGATCGGCGTTTGTGGCTGTATTAGCGGGACCAGCGTTGCATGCAGCGCGCGTCCTCGTGCAACGGTTTTAAATGCAGCAGATTTTTGGGAGTGTGCGTGTGTGTTTGGGTGGGTGGGTGGGTGGGGGGGACGGGACGTGTGTGTTTACAATGCGACTCGAGATCAGGGTGAAAATCCCACTGACCTCTGTGTGTGTGTGTGTGTGTGTGTGTGTGTGTGTGTGTGTGTCACACCCCTGACCGATAGGATTTCCATTAATTTATCTGCAGCCTCGGAGTTTTTAGAGGAAAGCCAAACGCGTGTCGGGGAGTCTGTCAGGATGAGCCAGAGGAGAGTGAGGAGGGAGAAAACGGGCTTTTGTTTGGTGTCAATTGCTGCCACGTGTGGGCACGTGTGCGTGGGTGTGTTTGAAAGAGATAGAGAAAGAAAAGTCTGGATCATAAAACACACTGATATGGGAGCTCATAGCCTATAGAAAACACACCATAAAGCGCTTCCTCTTTATTCTAGAGCCACCAAAGAAAGGGGACGTCAGTTTCCTCTTCTTGTGACCCTTCTCGTGTCTCTGGCCTGGTGGGGTGTTTGCTCTCAGAGCACCCTCCCCCTCTTTTTAATTGATTTACCGTAATTAACTCAGTGTGTTTATCGATTTCCCGAACACAGCCTCGAGATGGTCAACCTCATTATTTCCACGTTAACCCCGAATAATCCCGAATAAATACTCAGCGCATTCAATAACAATTAGACTCAGGCAGCACTAAATAATCCAGTTTCCTCTGGGTGACCCGTTTACCTTTCAGGCCGGGTGCTGAGACGAGGACAGAATACTTTACTCTGGAGCTGTAAGTTGGTAGAATCGAGAACCACCTTCAAAAAAATTCTTTCCTTTTGAAAGATCAACAGAGTGGAAAATGTTGGGAAAAGAAAAACCAGAAAATGCGTTCTGACATCACCTGAAGCCTCGAGGTGACCCGCACCTGCTTATACTGCAATGTCCTTCTCCTTTACCATTTGAGCAATTAACCAGATTTAATCCCGTTTCACAGCAGCTCAGCCAATTAAAAGGCATGCGGTGCACATCAGTCACTTTGACTCTGGGCAGTGTGTGAAATGTCTAGCTGTAACATCCCTCTGTCAGGTTCAGTGGCTTTGTAAGAGGGGAGGAGGAGGAGGTCAAACTAGCCTGCAGGCAGCAGTTCAACCGGCACTCAGCATCTACTTCTGCCTCCCTCCACCTCCTTAATGTTTCATCCTATAACCAGCAGATATATATTTTATGGATAATGTTGAAGGCTTCACCATCATGCCATCATTTTCTTTATACATTGGAAGTATTAAGTTCTACGTCTGGAAGCAAAGTGACTGAATATGAGCATGCGCTTTTTCATGCATGTTTGCAGGACTTGCTCTTTAAATATATTAAAATTAAAGCAACCTCAGAAATCAAGTGTTATATGTCCTACAGATTGTATTTATGTGTGTCTCATATATTAATTAAATATATTGAGTTAAAAATCAGCATTTACTGGGAAATGTTGCTTCAGGTGAATAAACATATAAACAGTGTATTTCATTTATAAGTTTGATTATAAGACTTCAGTTATTTTACATATTGTTTTGGCCAGTGGTGTCAGAAGAAAAAAGAAAAAAGTGGAGAATGAAACGGTCTAAATTGGAGGCACGTGGATAGTGAACAGTGAATACCAATTCTGTGTAAAACATTTTTAAGAACAGACAAAGCAGCATTAAACAGAAAACATAAGGTCTTGGGGGGGCAGAAAGAGAAAGGAGGCAAAAACTTGACAAAAACAGTACAAAACAGAGCAGGACAGAAGAGAACAGAGTGTAAGTGAAGAGGAGATAATAGAGTAGAATAGAAGGGGCTGGGAAGGACAGGAAACAGAAAGAGAGTTGGGGAGGGAAGAAGGGAGGTGGGTGATGGTGTTGGTCACAGGGGGTTAAAAGAAGGAGGCGTCTAAAGCTTGTGAATTAAACGCTGTGAGGCCCAGTGTCCTCGGCACGTGCACCAGGCCTTGAGAATAAAAAGAGCTCTGGCCCATCTGGCTTTTCTGGGAGGCGAAGAAAGGGGAAAGAGGGAGAGGCCGAGAGACATAGAAAGAAAGCAGGTAAGAGAGAGAGAACGATAGAGATAGAGAAGGGGCTTCTGCGCTGCTCAATACACAGGATAGTGTGTTAATAGTTTTAAGTCACTAATGGCATAAATGTTAAACGCAATGAGATGTCAGGTGCTTTGAAGTTAAAGGGTTGATGTTGGTGTCAGAGGCGAGCAGGTGAGGAAAACAAGAGAGCAAATGGGCGTCGAGGAGAGCAAAAATGTTCAGAAAGAAAAGAAAAAAACATATAAGAGTAAAAAAAATTGAGTAAAAGATTTCTATTTGTGGAAACCATTCAGGCATATTTTTTACTGTGGTGTCAAACTAAGTGTGTGTGTATTCAGAAACTGTCGATAAGACATACTCACCTTTAATCCATACGTGTCCTTCAGAGGGTTTTTCTATAACTTCACAGTCTCTCTCTCTGTCTCTCTCTCTCTCTGACACACACACACACACCAACCAACACACACATCCTGTACCTCTCCTTCACTCAGCATCTTAGCTGTTTCCATGGCGACTGGAGTTGAGACTGCAACCAGCAAAGGGTGGGGCGGGGGGCACGTGCGTTTTTATGTGTGCTCTTGAGTGTGTGTTTGTGTGTGTGTGTACAGCAGCAGCAGGTGATGAGGCTCAGCTCATGGCAGACAGTGCTTCAGCATCTGGGAAAGTGATTTCTCTCCCATCTAATAAAAGTTATATTAAGGTCATAGAGAAAGAAAAAGAAACACACATTGTAACCATCATTAAAGCAGAAAACAGACCTCACAGCTGGAAAAAAAAGAAATAAAGAAATGACCTGGACAGAAGGTAGAGGCAAAGTCAGCAAAGGTGAAACAAGCTACTTTCCCCCTCTCATCCTGCTTTTCCAACACTCAAGGCAAATCCTAAATTTTACTCATTTTAATTGAAACTATTTAAGATACAAAATAAACATGTCCTGTAAATGTTAAGTTGTGCACTGACTCAATGAAATTATGAAAGAAGTCATCCAAAGGCCCCTGACAAAGTTTTGTGATATGGGGCATTATAAATGAAACCGACTTGAGTAGAAGGATCATACATGGGCAAATGTTACAGTTCAGCCTGCGATGTCCTAAAAAGAAAACAACAAAACACCAAAAATCAACAACAGGCAGAATCAAGCTGAGGAATCTCAAGCCAGGTCACTACAGTGAGTCTGTGCTGCTGTTTAATGCACTGTTCACCACTGACCTATACAGCAAACTGCTGCATGCTGGGGTGTTTCCTAATTTAAGTGTTGACTTGTTATACTAATAATACTTTCACTGTAATCACGTTCATGATTCAGTGTGGCCCTATAAGTCACTGTGGCCCTCCCCCTTGTACACATTCTGTGAAGGGGACCCTGTGTAAATATGTCCCAATTTCTTTGTGGTGGAATTATTTTGAGAGAATGTTGTAATTCTTAGTGGGTCTTGTACTTTTCTTAAATAATTCCTGGGTGGTTTTAATGCGTTTGCAAGATCCAGCAGCTCAGTAGGAAGTGAAGTGAGAGGAGTAACGTGAGGCAGAGGGCCACAGCTGCAGAGCTACGTTACAGCCCTGACCCCTCTGCCATCAGGGTTCACCCAACGCTGAAAAGGCCTTTATCACTGCAGACGTTTAACCTAACAGCTAGAAAAATAGAACTGTTACTAATAATATTAACAGTGTCCTTTAGATTGTGCAACAAGAAATTCAGCCACCACTAATTTACTCTTAATAGCTCCACTTACGGTGTTATTTAAAATATCATTGTAAAATAGGCCCAAGTGCAACAAACACTTTCTGCCGGTGACCTTGGGGAACACAGCACGAGAGCAGCCAAGCAGTGTTTAAATTAAATCGTAATGATCTGTGAATACAGCGATAATTAACAAGGGTACAGTGATGGAAATAAGGACGCACAAACCAGTTCATATTCTCATGCAGTAGTAACCAGTGTCACAAGTTTATTTATGTCGCTTAAGACAAATGAACTAAAGAATATTTACACATTCATCCTGCTAACATCAAGGCTAGTGCTCGTTTTCATTAGACAGCAGCAATTAAAATCCAGCAAATTATATCTAAGGTGGATAAATGTACACTGAAAATGTGACTAAATAAAGAAACATTTTGCAGACTCGATGCTTGGAGGCTTGTCAGCATCTTTTGGGGCTGAGGGTTAAGTACCTGAGCCCTCAGCCTAGACCTCAACGCAGTCAAAATATGTGATTTTTGGCTTTTGAAATTTCTTCTACCAAGTCCTGGAAGTCAGGAGTCACATAAAATAATTTTCATTATCAATATAAAATACATCAAAACTATTTTTCCCCAGCATGTATGTTTTTGGTTAAAATTCGGGAACTGTCTGTTGTAACACAAGAAATTTCCAAAACTGCAAGTCTGCATAAAGATTACTTAAGTCACATCAAATGTGAGACCATTTCTGCCTTCTGCCCCGAGGCCATCAAAGTTTCAAAACGTTCACTCTCTCCTCCCACTACCCTTTCAGTGGGCAGAAACTTCCCGTCATGAGCGCTTCGACACCAACAAGGAAGTATTGTTCGAGAAAACTTAACAAAACACGAAACTTCAACAAGTCTCAACAGAAACTTCACAGAAACAAACAAACAAAAAACTGCGTTAAAAGATCTAGAGTCGAAAATAATCGGACCACATGGAGGACGCGGAGATCTTACTCAGGGAGGAAGGAGCTCCAAGGGTCGCCCAGCTTTGCAACCTGAGGTCTGTAAACACGTTTATGCGGGTTGTCTGTCGGTTCGTTTGAAGAGATTTGTTTAGAGCTACTTGGTGAGCTTACCTCCAGATAAACTGTGGCTCCACATAATCACTGGCTTTTGACAAAAACGCAACATTTTCTTAAAAACTTTTGGAAATTGTTTCATGTGCAGTCCTTCAAAATTAAAAGCACCACGACCAATAATAATACGAATACTCAGAATCAGAATCAGAATACTTTATTAATCCCGAAGGAAATTATAGGTTACAGCAGGCAGCACGCTAATGGCGCATGCGCACTTACAAAGGAACGTATGACCAAACTTACACAAACAACACTAATACTACTACTACTATACTACTAATAATAATCAGATTGCGCTGATTGTGTTCAAAAATCAGTGGTGAAAGCTGATTGTTTTTTTTCCATCTACCTGTAGGCCGTTGTTTAGACGGCTGGAGGGCTTCGAGCGCCACCGTGTGCTCAGATGGCTGAACTGCTGCCCTCCTCCACCTGACTTCAGAGTTCCCAACGCCGCCAGATCGCCTGACGACTCATTCAACTGGTTCTTGCGGATCTTCTTCCTTCTCGTACTCAGCTTGAGTTTAATAAAGTAAATTGATTTTGTAACTATTCACTAGGGCAGGGAGACACGAGGGCCTCACAAAAAACCCCAAAACAACAACAACAGAAAAACAAACAAACAAACAAACATATATTTTCCAAAATTATTTGGAGGGTAGACTAAAATGAAAGGAAATTATGAAAGAAACAGATACACATCCTCCAGATCAGTGATCAGTCAGTCTGACATATTATAAATGAATCAACTAGTTATTTTGTGACATATTTGCAGAACTGAACAATAGTTGATCAAATTGATACACATTCTTTGGAACTACTCTCATCAGTTAAGTCACTGATCATTCAGTTTGCTTATTTTAATCTACAGTAAAGTATAATTTCACAGAATAAATCACTCACAGAGGGAAACTTAATTTGCAGGATGTAGTCAATCTTGAATTATGATGTGTTATACTTACCTGTACTTGCCTATATTTACCTACTAAGTGTATCTGATTTCTTTCTGCCTTCTGCCCTAAACAGGATATTATATGAATATTCCATGATACATAACCTGTTTTATCTGCTTTACTGGAGTGGAGTCACGGTGCCAGTGATGCTCGGTGAGTAATGGTTAAACCTGGATTCATATTCATTCCTTGCCTCGAAGTTTTCTTACATGCACACATGGCAAACATCAGCAGTGGCGCTGAAATGTGCTGGAAATCAGTCACACATGTAGTCGTCCAAGCTGCACGGGGACTGTTTGATAACCCTGCAGTGGTAGTGCAGGGTATGGGAGGAGAAGGGGCTGAGGGTCCGCAGTGCTGAGAGATTGGCTTTGCACGGACGCCTTGTGACTTTAAGATCCTATTTGGTCCACTGGCTTAAAATCTAAAAAAAGGAAATCTCACTACTAAGGTGCTTTTGACCAGATAAGTCAAGCTGGATCTGAATTTGTATTCTGAACCACAGCTTGGCAACATTGTCACTCGAGCATCCGTCGTTGTATTTAACTGACTTTAGGGCCGAGAAGTGGCACGCACACAGCTTGGACACAGTATCATAAAACCAGGTGTATGATCTTATCAAATGCAAGATTTCAAAAATGAATTCAGCCTTCTGTTCTTGTTGAAAATCTGAGACGACTAGTGTGACGTTTGTTGTTCTGTGCCACCATTCTGCATAATATGTTTATATAAAAATTATGAAGTGCAGCTTGAAAATTTCCTCAATAATTATGGAAAAATGTAGGAATTTATTTAGGAATGAATTCCAAAGTTTTTTGTTTTAATGCAGAGGTTTTGTATTTGATTTCATGGCTCTGTATGGACACAGTTTGGCTCAGTTTTACGTTTGCTGGCGTGCTGATGTCTGATTCTGTCTTTTTGTGTACACTGTAGTTGCTGTGGCTCCTTGCATCGTGAAAAATAAAATGAAGAAGACAGAATTCACGCCGCCGAGGAAGGAGGAAGTGAAAACAATCTCTGGTCTCATCCAGCAGGTGTAATTAAAGACTGAGTAACTCTAAACACGAGGCTCGCTAGGTCATGAAAACAGGACTAGAGCGGGTTAATATGTGACAGTGCTAAAAGCTGTCGCACTTCTTCTTTTAGGGAATGGCAGAAACATAAACTCAAAACTGATAACAGCTTGGAATGTGCACTTCCAGATTCACAGGGTAGGAACATGAGCTGTTAAAAAATAAAAAATCCACCCAAAATAATTGTCTAACCTTTTTTAATATAATGGATTTAAGGAGAATTGTTAAAGTGTTAAACTTGAATGAAATGAAGATGATGCATGCATAAGAAAAAAAACTTTGAACAACACCAGATAAAAAGTGCAAAGATAACAATTAAATAACTCTCCAAACGTGGTGATTAAATTCCCTCTGCAGCAGCATTTTAACGTGAGCCAAAGGAGCCGTGAACGTACGAGGAGAAACGTGATGAAAATAAAAATCTCACGTCAGGCCTGTATTTCTGTTTTATTGAGAAATTTCGATTTTTAATGTAAAGCTGCTTATGTTGTTCTTAATGTACGCTGAGCCACATCAGCTGTATTAGTTTAAACAACATATGTGTGTTGGCTGATTTATGGGTGTGCTGTTACACTAAAAAAAAATGGTGTGTGTGGGGGTTATTTTAATCTAGATTCACACTCCTGCTGGACTGAGCCAATCTTTTTCATTTAAGTTGATTTTTCTAAAAAAAATAAAGTGCACCTGAACCGAGCCGATGTGCTACAGCTTCATATATTGTTGCGGCGACAAAACAAGCGCGCGCGGGCCGAGGAAGAAGACAGACACCGATGGAGGGGGAGAGAAAGAGACAGCGACCGCATACAACACCATTCATTATTAACACACCCAATATAGCTGGACTGGACACCTCCGTCTCCCCCTCCCTTCCTATTAACACAAACACACATACATACAACCGCAGAACGTAAGCCCTCCAGGACCCACACCCTGACCCTGCGACCTAGGCGCCATGGCAACCCTCTGACCCATCCCTCTGTTGCTGTGGTAACAACCTTGGAGCATGTCTGACCATTGCCTCCCCTCCACCCCAAAACATCCAACACACACACATATATACTCGCACACACGCTCTCCCTATAGCCCTACAGCCGCCCCCTCCTCCTGCTCCACGCCGAGCCGAGGCAAACCGATCGATATTCTATCACACAGAACAGTGGAGCGAGAGAGAGGAGGCCACGGGCCAGCCAGATTACTGGGAGGAGGGAGAGGGATGGGGGGAGGATGGAGGGGTTAGTGGTTGACAAAAAGAGAGCCCTGTGTGTATGTGTGTGTGTGTGTCAGAGTCAGAGGAAACGAAAAAGGGTTTTACGGAAGGTAGGAGATGTGTGTATTGGGGACGTGTGCAAAAAGGGATTTTAGCGTGTGGGTGTAATCGGGTAGGAGATTGAGAGATGGTGTGTGCGTGTGTGGTTTGGAAGAAAGAGGTAGAGAGAGAGAGTGTGTGTGTGTGCGCGTGTGTTGGGTTGAGAGAATAAGTGGGTAGAAGATTGAGAGAGGGTGTGTGTGTATGCCAGAGGAAAGGCGTTTCAGTGTGGCTGTTATGGGGGATAAGAAAGGGATGTGTGTGTGTGTGTGTGTGTGTCGTAATGAGTGGAGCTGCACTGCTATAAGGCATCTCCTCTCTTTTATATTCTAACAGATGTTTGTTAGTGTATTCCTGGTTGTGTGTGTGTCTGTATGAATAGAATACTTTCATTCAAGTGTCACACACCTGAGGGTGCTCAGCCCTCATGGGTTTCTAAGACTTTACTCACATAAAGAGGCAGGAGGAGATAAAGAGAAAGCAAACACAACGCACAATATCCATACCCATGTTTTAAATTTTACTACATGGCACTTTTATATTTGAGTATTTTACAAAATCTGAGCTGAAGTCAAATGCCGTGTGTGGAAAGAATTAATCGCCGTGCATCTGTTATCGGTTTAATATGAATATTTGAAAATGGGTGGTGCAGCGTTTGGCATTGTTGCCACACAGCAAGACGGTTTGGCTCCAAAACCTCCTGGTCAGCTTGGTGTTCTGGTGTCTCTGTGTGTTTTTCATCCACAGTGGTGAATCTAGACTGGCTGTAGGCGTGAATGTCAGAGTGTATGGCCATCTATCTCTCTCTGGTCACCTGTCCAGGGTGCTTCATGCCTTTTGCTCTTTGTCACCTTGGAGAGGGTCCAGCCTCCCTAAAGTTAGATAAACCATTAAAACACGGGTGGATATCTGTGCGTTGTGTTGCATTGGTATATATTCAAGAGAGCAAACTAACCAGCTAGAATGTAGCCTTTAGGAATATTGGGCTACTTTGTACATCAGTAGGAGAATGATTCACCAGCCCAGTACTCACACATTTCCAGGATGCCAAATATCATCATCTTGTTTCAGTACAGATGTTATAAATGTCCATCGGATGGTATCACAGACGGTTTTGACTGATGACATGTTGGTTTTTTCCATCACTTTTCTAGACATAACTATATTTGCATTAAAACATGAGGTGCTAAGTTATCAGCTAACCCTAACAATCTGGTTAATAATCTGATCTCCATAACAATATCAACTGATTAGTGTCAACTGCTAGAAAAACAAAAATAAATAATACTTACCAAAACTGAAGCACAAGCATCTTAGATGCTCTGAATCACACAATAGGCAATAATTCTGTTTTTTTAGATGCTAAAAAATGTCCAAAAAACACTGATAGCACAAATATGGTGACGAGGTTCAGTTCAGTGACTCAAGTTAGGGGAACTTATGCCTAGCCGACACAGAGTGGTTCCAGCTTACTGAATGGTGAGACTGTTAATGCCCCTAACTCGAGTATTATTTATACGTTTAAAAAAATATCGCTGTTTGTAGAGTTTTTTTATGGCTGTAAAGTTGGGCTTTTTAACATGGAAGTATAGGGACCGGTGCTTTTGGAGTGAGCCTCAAGTGGCCACTACAGGAACTGCAGTTTTTGAACCTGACATACTGGCTTCATTTTCTGTGCTGGAAGTTTCTGTTTGGCTACAGAACCCCCCTGTTGCAAGGTTAAATTACAAAAAAAGGGGCATCTGAAATGATGGATGAGTATGCACTGTGTCGCAAAGATATCTACTGAAGTTAGCATGCTATGCAGCTAGCACCAACCCCTACCCTTGTGTGTAGAACAGTTCCATTTCTAAGAAACTAACTACCGCTGTTTTGTCAAAGCTGCTTGAGTCACACAGATACATGCAAGGCATCTTTCCTTTTTTGCTCCATGACAACTATGCAATTGGTATTACACCCTCACCTACACAGCTCTCCACAGGACAGAGATGGGACTGACACTTTTCTGGATTTATAAGAGTTTGGAAACTCAGGAAGAATTTTGAGCAAAGGCTTGAGTACAGTAATGATCATGATAGAGACACTTCAGATCAAAGATGGGATTTTTATTTCTTCACTGTATATATAATCTTTTTTCATTATCTACACCGGGTAACTTTAAAGGTTTGCAGAGCTGGCAGTGAAACGTGATGCAGTGTACAGTATTGATTTGATCAGTCCTTTATTGCAAAACAGGAAACTTTATGTCAGTATTATCTAGGATGAAGACCAGCTGCTTAGCAGAGACAAAACTTATTACACGTTAATATCACTCATATGTCGGTGATAAATCATAAAAATTGTATCATTTCAAGGAGTAAACAGGTGATAAACTGTAGCTAGAGAGCATCAGGGCTATAACGTATCAGGTTGGATGAAAATCCTCAGAGGAAGAAGCAGAAAACAAACTAACAAAAGAGGTGACCTATATCCTTGGGTTACAAGAGGGTGTGTGTCAAGTGGGCAGGAGCACTCATTTGCTCTGTGAGCCTTGTAATAATATTCATGAAACACGAACACCATTGCACTCAGTCACTGTGTGTGTGTGTGTGTGTGTACAGACACAGATATATATACACACACACATAAGAGACTCATCTGTTCACAAGTACACAAGCAGCATAACACGCAGTCAGAAGCTGTTTTCTGTGCTCTCTAAATAACCACTGCTGCAATCAGTGTACAAATCAACCTATTTCAATGGGACAGACGAAGAAAGGCTCATTAAAGAGGTAGATGACGACCAAACCTTTAACCTAAACAGTGTGGTTATTTAAAAAAAATTATAATAAAGTGTAAATAAGTGCAAATAAAAAAACCAAAAAGGATGTTCAAGTGTTCATTACTTAAAGGTGTTTATTCCTGAGTAAGAATTAACAACCTGATTGTTTTTCGTAGTTATCCTTGTTATATAAATGAACATATTAAGAATCTCCTGCATTACAATATTTAGATTCTCAGTGAAAGGTAAAACTAGTGTGTGCCATTATTTGGCATTTCCCTGCTAACAGCTGATTTTCCTGCTACTCAGCCCCAAGCTAAATTAAATTACTGCCAGATTAGACATTGCTAAGCTCCTGGTATTATGCATATTAAACGTTTTGACTTGTGGTTCTGTTGAGTTTTACTGCAAAGATTTCTTTAGGTCTTCATTCCTGTAGCAGCATGTCTTTGTGGAAGGTATTCCTTCAGCTGAGATATCTGAAGGATATTATAAAATTAGCCTCTACAAAAGCTAAAACTTCCAGGGTCAGCATTTTAGCGCTGCGTGTGCTGCTGTTAACGTTTGATACTTATTTTTAACTCACTACAGCACCAAATTAGTTCAACTTTAATTCCTATCTTTTCCACATATTGTGTCATGGTAGTATTTTTTCAAGAATTGTGTTGATAGATTTAGTTAATTTAGAAGGTTTTAAAGTATTTTTAAACCCAGGACTTAGCTTTTAATCCTACTTAATTGAAGACCACATTAATTTATTTATACATTTATGTATATATATATTTGGCCTTTTAGCTGTTATTGGATAGAGAAAGTGTAGATAGACAGGAAAGTGGGGAAGACATGCAGCAAAGGGCCATGATTCAGAACTACTGGGCCTACTGCTCTCTGGCCATAAGGCATATGGTCGACTGCTCACCCACTGAGGTGACCTGGGGATAATATTTTAAGGAACAGCAATCTTAAACTGGGTCTCTGGGTCATGCACCTACAATTTTGATGTCAGAAATAACCAGTAATTTTATAGAAGTTTACAACTGGCTAACATTTTCACTTATTTAAACAGTTCTATGTATATTAAAAACAAGACGATATTAGGAAAATAATTTGTTTATGCAACAGATACTATCAGCAGTATATTACATTTAACTTCCATTTGCCAGTTCTGACATCTTTTGTTAGTTTTAATGTTACTTAAACAGGCAATATTAAACCACTGACACATAATAACATTACCTCATTGCAGTGAATAAAGCTGTTATGTTGAAAGCTGGAGTAATGTCCAGCATTTGGATATAAGCTATCATACCTTTTTTCTGCTTTAGTAATATGATGATGTGACTGTTAGATGATCGGGTCAGTGCTTCTCCAAAGTAGGACGCATTGTAGGGTGTTTTCAATGTGCAACAGTAGTACCCACCAAGTTATCCAAGGAAGTGCAACAGGTGAGCTGAAGACAGGGTCACGTGTCGCCTCGCTGGCTGTCCTTTGTGGTCTGAAGTGTTTGCAAACACTGCTGAAAAAGCTTCAGACCGACTACAAGAAGAGGCTGTCTGAACACAGCGCAGCTTCGTGTGTGCAGTGAACAACCAAACATACAGCTAGTATGATATTTGCATTAAAATTTAAACGTTCTTAACAGACTGAATTATCAGGAATGTTGTGGCTGCTAGGATATAACCAAGTTATCAGATTACTGCAATGCTATGTAAAATCATCCATGTATTTATCACTTTAGCTGATGAATATGAAACATACTTGTTGAATCTGTAAATAGCACTTTGAAGCATTTAAAAGAAAGATTCAATTAGTTTCTCTTATGGAGCTTTTTGGTCATCTAACACAATCTTCATCGCCCATGTTGAGCCAATATGACAGCAAGTCATTCTCACCACTGGCAGCTGTCTTGAAATGTCTCTGTTATCAAAATTATTTTTAATTTCAGCAGCCACGTGGACATAAAACCTTTCTTGACTATGAAGTTTCTTCAGCTCCTTCAGTCCTGCATTCTTCATTGTCTACAAACTGCATTCATAACATTTTTCCCAAATTCTGTGCACTAAACAGCATGCAGTATACAGATATGCAATTTCCCATGAGCCAGTGAGAAGCTAAAGTTCAAACAGATTACTTGACACTCCCGCCAAAAGTAAGTTGGTCACAGCATTTATTTCCATTTTCTGACAAGACTCCACACAAAAACAAAGTCGAGGCCAAGCTGAAAAAAGAGAGATCCTTCGGTTTTATTTCATTTCCTTTTTTTTTTTGCTGCTGTTTCGCAGTGTAAGGTACAGTGCCTTATTCCAGAATTCCACTGATTTAAGAATGAAACTTGAGAGAAATCTCTTTTTCCGAGGACACAGAAAGATTGTAATTTTTTTTCAACAGGGGTAGGGCTGGGAGGTTGTAGGTCGGTCACGGGTGGGAGAATAAGAGGAGGCAGGCGGTGAAAGTGGGTGGAAGTTTACAAGGACGGAGGGTTTGCACGGTGTTCACAAACAGACAGACAAACAGGGACAGATAGACAGGCAGGAGGGGGGTGAGATTGGTGGTGGAGGGCACACGTGTTAAAGGAAAAGATGAAGATGAGATGAACAGGAAGAGGGAGAGAAAGTGTGCTTTGTCATGTCTGAATGAAAACAAGCAGCTCTCAGACTCACTCCGAACTTTAAAAAAAACAAAAACACGTAAAACTTTTACGAACAACTTTGTTTTGTTTAAAAAAAACAAAAACAAAAAAAAAAAAAACCACACACCCAGCTGTCTATTAGAAAACAACAATAACACAAACAGAAAACAACACTGGGAAGGGAGGATGGACAGGGGAGTCGGAGGAAGTGAACTTTTTTCCACCCTGCTGTGGGCGTGAGTGAGACAGTGGGTTGGTTTTATGGTGACACCGATTCTTTATTGATAGGAAAGGAGGCGAGGAGGAGAAAGAGAGAACGGCAGTGAAAGACTGGCAGTGAGTAAATAGAAAT
The DNA here is from genome assembly GCF_965226115.1 of Aulonocara stuartgranti. Classification (NCBI taxonomy): domain Eukaryota; kingdom Metazoa; phylum Chordata; class Actinopteri; order Cichliformes; family Cichlidae; genus Aulonocara; species Aulonocara stuartgranti. The sequence goes on from NC_138957.1 coordinate 30,932,890, forward strand.
AGAGAGAGAAAAAAAGGCAAGGAAAGTCGCGGTAGGCGAATGGCAGGAAATGGCAGTGATTACTGAGCTGGATCTGGGCAGCTTTTCTCTGGCAGGGAAAATAAATAAATAAATAAATACAAATAAAAATAAAAAACTAAACAAAAATGATGCCACCCACCCGCTCAAATTGCCAGGTCGTAGTCTAGACCGGAGCTGCCGTTTTGTTGTGCTGCTTGGCCCGAGAGATTGCAGTGGAGCAGTCAGATTTTCTGCTTTATTCTCAAGATGTTTTCTTTATTTGGTTCCACACAGCGATGTAATTTGAGTACATGTACGAAGAGTTGCTGTAGCTAACAGTGTAGTAAGCATCGGCACAAACAGTGTTACTGGCAGACTACTGCCGTGTAGGCTTTGGATACAAAAAAGGGGGACAGAGGGACCGAAAGGACAGAGAAGATTTACAAATGCACCCTCTTCCCCATCCTCTCCTCCTCTGTCATTGGTCCTCTTGTCGTCTTGGCATTTTGATTTTTTGTTTCTTTAGGAAATGAAGATGGAGGAACAAAGATGAGGAGTAAACATTTTTTTCTTGTACATTTCGAGTATGCCGAGAGGAGAGATGGATGGAGGCAAGGAAGGAGGAAAGAGAAAGTCAGAGGGAGATAGAGAAGAAGGGATGAATTCAGGGAAAAATGGGACAAGAAGTAAATGATGCTTTGATAATTTAATAGTATGTCTCTTTTTCCACCCAGCCTGCATGGAGACAAAGAGGGAAAGAAGCACAAGAAAGAGAGAAATGTTAACCGTCAATGGACTGAAGGAAAATATTTTATAGATACACCTCTAGTTTATCAAGTTATATTACTGTTCACAACCCACACTATGCCTCCTCTGTTTCTCCTATAAAATATATCACCACTTTCCAGTTCACTGACACCACCCTACCCCTAAACAAGTAAATATATATGGTTGTGTGCGAGCTCACCTCCGGGGTTTCGGCGCAGGATGAGTTTTCGGATCTCATCGTAAACAAAGATGAGGAAACTGTATGGGAACGCACAGAACCACCAACTGGGCCTGTGAGGGAACGAGTGGGAACAAAGGACAGAGTGAGAATATTTGAATGAATAGGGTGTCATGGCAGGACGGGACAAAAGAGACAGTGGTAAATTTAAGTCCGCTGAGATTCAGGACAAAGAAACTGTTTTCGCAATTCCTTACCTGAAAATATACATTTTATGGACTGAACATCCATAGTTACTATGATGATGTTTTGTTCTGCTGTTTGATGATTCTCTTTATTAATTAAATGCCACTTACTTGAGTGGGTACATCCGTAGTGCCAAGTCCATACCAGGGCAGTAGGACAGGAAAGCAGCCAGAGCCGTTTCCTCAAACAGGCCAAAGATCAAAATCTTATTCCTGAAAGAAAACAAATGCAAAACAAGAGAGGCTATTACAACACTCACATGTATGGATAAAAAAAAAATGCAAAAACAGATGCGAAGAGCCAAAAAACACACAAGTAGATGAAGAGTCACCAAGCAAAGAAGTATCCCGTTACTCAAAAATCTCGGACATTCGTCAGTGATGCTCTTCAGAAAACAGATCACTACACTGTCTGTTTTCTGAACAGTTGGCAGCCGTTTTTTTGCTGGCATCAACCTACTTCTGAATAAAAAAAAAAAGCTTCAAGGGCAACTCCCTGCAGGCCGACAGTTATAGTAACATTATATTAGTTTGTGTGCCTGACCTACAAATGCTGCCTGCAGAACACAGCATCATGGGCAGAGGACACACAGCTTAAGACCAAACAAGATGGACGGAAGAAAAAGAGCAACATATGTGACAGCGCACATGGGTAAATGTGGTTATCTAGTGACACCTAGTGGATGCTATGGGGAAAATAAGTACAAAAACCAAATCAAATCTTATTGATGAATCATGGTCGTGATCCATTCATCCATTCTCTCATGTTCAGTATCAATTTTCTGTTTTTCCAAAACAACAACCAAAAAGCAATCAAACAAGAAACTGATGCCTTTTCTTTAGATACGAGACCTGTATACTTCTGAAAGTACTCAGATTGTTGTGTTCTCCAAGTACTAATACAGCAATGCAGAACTGATCCATCAAAAATAAGTACTATGCCTAGATATATTTACTTTGTAGACTGTATATTGTAATGGTGTCTACTGAGCTACAGTTTTCCTACATGTTTCCCTTTAAAATAAACCTAAAATTGGTTCAGCATGGCTGCCTTTGCAATAGATGTCTGTCGTCACTGTGTTTTGTCATTTCATTCATACAAACTGACTGTAAGAAGAAGGTAGAATTGCATACCTTACAAAATTCAACACACAATCAAAAAGTTCACTATTAATATCTAATGTGGTTTATCAGAATTGCTTAGGTTTTTAAAGCCTGAGATCAATTAGATTATTTTTGCCCACCATTTTTAAAAGGAATTGTTTTTATCGTACGCTCTCTTCAATAACCTGTACTTACCTCATGCCCTGCTGGAACACAGAGTTACGCCTGGTCTTGCAGATGATCACATCTGCCCACTGCACCACCACAATACTGACAAAGAAGGCTGTGTGGCAAGTAAACTCCACAATCTTACGTTGTTCATAGGTCTGCACAGGAAATGAGAAAGAGAATATCTCCTGTCTGCTTTCTACAATAGATTTGTTTATAAATAGCTTTTATTACATCAGTATTAAATTAAGACTTACATTAATCATTCAAAGATTATGGCACAAAAACAAAAGGTTTGTTTGAATGTCACAAATTCAAGTCACTCAGTGGCTCCACTACATAAGTGAACATATCTGAAACAAGAGACACTGACATTATAACATTTCACTCATACCCATTGCTGTCCATAGCTGTCCTCCAGGTCATTGTTGGAGCGATCGTCCCAGTTGAGTCGAATGCCGACAAGCAGAGATGGCAGGAAACCATTTTCAGCCATGATGACAAAATAGGCAAAGAAGCCCCCAAGAGCCTGGATCATACCTACAGAGACAAACAGAGAGTCCCTTAATCAAATGATACATTTTATTTGACACAGTAAAATCCTGTAGACTCGACATGGTCAGTAAAGACTGATTTTCCATCTCTCGTTTTAGACAGATGGAAAAGAACAGTGATATTTAAATTAAATGAGCACTAATAGATATTTACTAAAGGATATTTTGATTTGTTGCCTGTTGAGTGCAGTGGACTCATCCTCATCAGACTGTTAATACCTTTATGTTGACAGTTTCTAAGACACTTACCTGCTGTAGAGTGCAAACCATTTCCATGTAGCTGCCTGAACACTGTTTACACTAAATGCCACAAACTGTAAAGAATAAATGTACCTACCAATCTGTCCATAGGCAATACTGATGAGTCTCTCATTGACCAGTTTGTCCCTCAGTGGGTTCCTGGGCTGTCGCTTCATGATGTCGCTCTCTGCTGCTTCATAAGCAAGAGAGATGGCTGGTACCTGGAAGAGGGGAAAGGAAAAAGAGACACTTCTGTCTTATTTGAGATACTCCTTGGTAACTTTACTTATATATTCTTGATGTGTGTTTTTATAACGTTTATGAAAATTTGGTCTTTCTGTATCTAGGGTTTGGTATTAATACATTCTGTTCTTTGAGAGGGTGGAAAATGTGAGAGCTGCTTCTTATAAATAGTGGTTCAACACTGCCACCTAGTGTTCTCTAAAGGTCCCATTTAAAATGACCTTGAATTCCACCTCTGTTCCATGTTTAATATTTTACTCTTCACAGCGATGCTGATCATAAGGGACCACACTGAATAGCTGTTCTCGTGGCTGCTATAATAAATAAAAGGCATTAATCAGGTATGCATCTGACATGAGCGCATGCAGTTAACAGCTTCAAGTGTCCAGCATGGTTTTACTGGTTTACTGTGTGTACGTTAAAATGTTTTGAGTGATGAATGCACTGAGACAATCTGTTCAGAAAGGTTATTTCACACAGTGCTTTCTTATTTTATAGCCTGAACAGCACGTCTCGTCTTTGAGTCTTTGTCCTGAGATTTTTTCTCACCATGTCAGTTCCCAGGTCGATGCAGAGGATTGTGATGGTACCCAGAGGCAGGGGGATGTTGACCAAGATGAAAAAGAGGAAGGGGGTGATTTCTGGGATGTTGCTGGTCAGAGTGTACGCAATAGATTTCTTCAGGTTGTCAAAGATCAGACGTCCTGGAAAGACAAAGGTGGTGTATAAATACAACAAACAAAATGCCACATGCTCGAACAAAGCTTGAGTGAACTGTGCTTTGCCCATCTAAGTAGTTGTTGAACTTCTTTTCATGAAAATCACTACAGTCCTTTAACCATTACACTGGTCCTTGAGGAGCTGCAGTTTTCTCGTGCAGGGCCGGTGGTGACAATGAGAAATAAAAAGTGACTAGAAGATGTTGAAACAGGAAGCAAAGTTTTCTCCAAAATCTCTCACTTTTAAAGCTGTTGCAACATCGGCCTCTCTCCTGTGTTGATATAAAACTGAAATTGCAGTAAAGACAAAACTGTTTGTACACTTGTGTCTCCAATATGAATCTCAGTCCACTAGTCCTGCTGTGAGCATCAAATATTGAGAGGTGCACAACAGGCAGAAATGATGACTGCGTGTGCTAGCAGTTGTGGCGTCACTTTTGCTGAGTTCCTGTTGCAAACATGACAACCGCGAACAAATAGGATACTTTTTTAAAACTCAGCTGAACCTTTTCCTACACCTTTTATGTCTGTTTTGTCATTTGTAGCCCTGATTCCTCGCCACACTCCACCTTTCCACCTTTTGTTTGTCCCTCACCTTCTTCCACTCCAGTGACGATGGAGGCAAAGTTGTCATCTAACAGGATCATATCTGCAGCTTGTTTGGATACGTCTGAGCCAGAGATTCCCATGGCAACACCAATGTCAGCCTTCTTCAGGGCAGGAGAGTCATTCACGCCATCACCGGTCACAGCCACGATAGCACCCTGACAGAGGAAGAGGCCACATAAACTCACTTTACAGCCCCAGAGATAAAAACTAATTACACTTTTGTTTATCTCTGTTCACCTGTAAATCAGTGGCGGTGCAGTAACCGTACCTGTCTCTGGCAACCTTCAACAATGATGAGCTTCTGCTGTGGGGAGGTTCTGGCAAAGACAATCTCTGTGTGATTCCTCAAAATGTCATCCATCTGGTCCTGTGTGAGGTCTTTTAGATCCGTACCATGGATGACACAGGCCTTTGCATCCCTGCATTCCAAAAAGAAAGAAATATAATTATAAATACATATATATATGTATATTTTTTTCTTTTCTTCAGTATCATGTATTATGGCTCAAAACAGCTTTAGCAGTGATGATGCAGCCACAGGAGTAAATGTTACCTGGGGTTCACTTGGCTGACAGGAATGTTGAGGCGTGCAGCAATGTCTTCCACTGTCTCGTTTCCCTCAGAGATGATACCCACACCCTTAGCAATGGCCTTGGCTGTGATTGGGTGGTCACCAGTCACCATAATAACCTAAAGGAAGAAAAGAAGAAATAAGATTAGAAGATCATAAACAGAAGACACATATTTTTAGAGAATGAGAGACAAATAACAGACTGTCAGAACAGAAAGGTGTCCACCTTGATGCCAGCTGAGCGGCATTTGCCCACAGCATCAGGCACGGCAGCGCGGGGAGGGTCAATCATGGACATGAGGCCAACGAAGCAAAGGTTGTCAGTTTGGAAGTTGACGTCATCGGTGTCGAAGGCAAAACCTTTTGGGTACTTGTCCTCAGGCAGAAACAGGTGGCAGAACCCTGAAGGAAGAGGGATGTTAAATTCTCACACAATTAATTTATTTTATTTAGTACAGTTTGAGCACAGAGAGCAAGAAAAGTCAAAATTGTATTTCACTAATTGTTTTCCATGGCATTTGAAATAATTAGTTTTCCGATCATCCTTACCCAGCACTCTCTCTCCCAGCCCTCCCAATTCCAGATAGGCATTCTGGAAAGCCTCCTTCATCTCATCGTCCATCGGCTGCTCCTTGCCCTGCACCATGATGGTGGAGCAGCGGTCAAGGATCCTCTCTGGGGCTCCCTTCATCACCAGCAGGTAATGCTTGTCATTTTCCTCCTCAGTTTCATGAATTGAGAGCTGATGGGAATGGATTGAACTATTAGTATGAATAAATATTTGGTATGCAGTTCTTTGCATGTTTAAGCCGGTTTACTACAAATTGCCTGATTCAGCTCATGTTAAAATGAACTGGGAATTTGTGTAATTGCTTATTATATTTTCTTTCTGCACAAACAAGTACTTGGTACTCACCTGGTACTTGTTAGTGGAGTTGAACGGGATCTCTGCAACTTTCTTATTCTTGTCCCTCATGGCCTTGACGGCGCCACAGGACAGTTCGATACACTTCAGTAGAGCTGACTCTGAGGCGTCACCGGCTACGTCTCGTTTCAGAATGGGCAAAGATTCCTGACCTGCTTTGAACACAGCGCGGTTGCACAGGGCAGCAATGCGAGCCAGAGACACCCATGTTGTTGAGCTCTTGTCGAAGGAGGAGCCTACAAGAAGCAAAAAAGAAGTCATTGAACCTCATCCAAGCATCCAGCTGCTGATACAGCGAAGGGTTACGGTTAAATCTTGCCATTTTATCTTTAGCTTTACTTCAGTGCTTTGTTTCCATGCATTATGTGGCATGTAAATAGACATTACTTAGAACAGAATGTAGTTCCAGTCTCACATTTTGCTTTTAGCAATGAAACAGCTAATCTGTTTGTTGCACTTTTTCAAAGCACAAAAACAGATTAAAAACTACTGAATACAAGGTGTGATTAAAATGTTCAGACATGTCCAAGTTCAGGTTCACCATTTTAAGAGTTTCTAAGATTCAGTATGAACTGCAGATGGTGCTCAATCAGCTTACAAAACGATAGTACAAGCATGGCAGGAGCACTGGAGGCAGTGTATCTGCACACGGTGACTGGTTTGCTATATTTAAGGGAAGCTTTTTTGTTTGCGCCCTTTAAAATCCACACATTTCACAATCCTGTTTATTTGCACTTTACTTAATATATACTGCATGGAGGCACACATTTAATGCTTACTAAATAAAAAGAGAACAAAATCTCACCAGACTGATCCTCAGTCGTGTCAGCTTCATGAATCTGATTGTCAAACCACATGTGGGCCACGGTCATCCTGTTCTGGGTCAGGGTGCCTGTCTTATCAGAGCAGATGGTGGAGGTGGAGCCCAGAGTTTCCACAGCCTCCAAGTTCTTTACCAGACAGTTCTTGCGAGCCATTCGCTTGGCAGTCAGTGTCAGACACACCTGGAGGAGAGTGATGAAGCAGGAGACAAAAACAAGGAGGAAATGGGAGTGGCAGAGGAAAGGCATCAAAGGCAAAGAGAGAGGGAGAGAAAGAAAGAAAACAAGTGGGAAAGAGTTGTTGATGATCGTCACAAACAAATGGATAAAATCAATGAGAAAGAGAGAGAAAAATACAATTAGTATCTATGTTGTAAACTAAAAGAACAGATGAGCATCTCCAGACACTTAACTAATTTCTGCCAACAACCTGAAACACATAACCCCAACTAGGAACTTACAACCACCCAGATGCCTGGAAACGTTCATTCTGCTCACCAACATAGCACTCTATACATAACAATGCAGTAAGAACAGAAAAGTCCTTTCAGGATATAAAAACACAGCCCAACAAGCAGTGCAGAGAGAACATGAAGCATGAAAGAGCGATGCTGTGAAGCAGAGCAGCAGTGCATTATGGTACCATGCCAAGTATGGCAAGACCAGTGGGTCAAACTAGCCAAGGCCAAGCACAGGAGGCCTAAATTCAGTTCATGGTGCTGAGAAACATTTGCCTAATGTCATTACATTAGCTAGTCCTTGTCATTGCAGACAGCACCGCCACTGGCCTGGAAAAGAGAGAGACACACGAAAAGGAAGATGGAGAGAGAGACACACAAACGCATATGGGACTGCCTTTAATAGAAAGAGAGAGGAAGTGGGAGATGAAAGGACAAATACACAGAGGCGACACAACATTTCACCACAGAAACAAACTGAGAATGTTAAAGCACGAAATATAACAATCACAATATCAAACCACACAGAGAGCACACAAGCAAACAGACATGATCAGACCACACACAACACAACACCAGCCAAAAACCACAGAAACAACACAAAATAAAACAGAAACTAATGTAAATAACACACATTCAGATGTGGGTTAAACCGCTAACAGCCCAAGGAGTGTGATTGGTGACACCACCTTTAGTCTGTTACCTTCTCTCTGTGAGAAAATCGATATTAGAGTGACTTACTAACACACTAAAAATGAGAAATGTTACTATTTTTAATACCAGTGAGTGTTGGAATAAAATTTTTGAAAAAACAGGTTTCATGATACAAAAAGTTTTCAAAGATTCATCTAATTTCTTTGTATTTTATATTATGTGAAGCTACAGTTTGACCCAAGTCTGGACAAATCAATGTCAGACACACATACTACCAATCCTAACATTTCAGCCTTATTGACAAATTTAAAAAAACAAAAAAACAAAAAACAAAAACCTGAACCACACCTAAGGATCTTGGACACACACAGACACTCCATATTGCACCATCCACTACTTTCACATCTCTCTGCCAACTCACAGTGACTGTGGCCAGCAGTCCCTCGGGCACATTAGCCACAATGATACCAATGAGGAAGATTACAGCCTCCAGCCAGGAGTAACCCAGGATGATTGAGAGGATGAAGAAGGTCACGCCAAGGAAAACAGCCACGCCTGTGATGATGTGGATGAAGTGCTCAATCTCCTTGGCAATGGGTGTCTGAGGATAAAAAAAGAAGATGTTTAATTGACTGCAAAGAGATTTAATTTCTGATAAGGAGACACAACTAAGACAATATATAGGCTTTAAATAATATTACAAGAGTTTTAGTGAATGAGTGTATAGTTACACGGTTTTAGTTTCTTGCTGTAATGGATGTGAGCAGTTATTATATATAATATATTTACCTTCCCAGTCTCCAGACCTGAGGTGAGGGTGGCAATGCGTCCCATCACTGTGCGATCACCAGTACACACAACAATACCACGTGCAGTTCCTGGAAAAACAGAGGGAACGGTTTTAAAATATATGCACTTCAACACTGGCTGCAGGGGAAAAAATAGAGAACGAAAAAATAAATAAATAGAGTGTGATAATATAGATGAACAAGCGGACAGAGTGATGATGATTGGAGACGTAGTGAAGAATGTAATGTGTCCACCAGAGGGCACCACATCTTACTATTTTCCCAATTAATACACTGTGAGATTCATAATGCGTTTTGCTGCAATGCTGATAATACAATGGCTACAACAGGATCCACTAGAAAGGAACTGGTACAAGGTTAAATAGGATCACATTTCTAGATCTACTTTTGATGACCAGAGAAGTCACTCATTCCATATCTAACTCACTGTCACCGTGGGAAAATGAAGAAATGCAATGAAATCCTGGGTCATATCTTGTTAAAATAACACAACACAACCCCCGCCAAAACCAACAACAGGTACAATATTATGTATGTTTCTGTTATCAAACTGTTCTCCCACTAGGAGCTCAGTCTGAGTGGAATTTTTTTTCTCCTCCTCTTACCTCATGTTATGTATTTTCGTTGTTTTTTTCCTATCAGCCTACCTTTCTGACATGTCTCCCCAATGTGATGTTTGTGTAAAGTTGGTCAGAAGGTTCCTTTGTAAGTGCGCATGCGCCATTAGCGTGCTGCCTGCTGTAACCCTAATTTCCTTCGGGATTAATAAAGTATTCTGATTCTGATGTACATTATCATATTAGAATAAAGGTGTATTTGACTGTTGGAAAATGGTGATGATGATAATGGTGATAAACTTACCCTCAACACAGTTGGTAGAGAAGAAGGCAATGTTTCGGGTTTCCAGGGGGTTGTCATGGGTACAGTCAGGTGACCTGGTCTGGGGCTCTGATTCACCAGTCAGGGATGAGTTGTCCACCTGGACAGAGCAGGATTGACAAAAAAACAAAACAAAACAAAGTCAAAGAAAAAGAGAAAGACAAGAGAGAAACTTGTTGAGGGCTACATACAAATCCAGAGAGAGAGATACAGACAGATTTTCCAGCAGAATCCATACAGGAAGCGTTTCACTTGCCACAAATGTTTATGTTGCTGATGGTTTGCTCTTACTGGACATTCCAGAGTCCAGTTGCCTAGGTAACCCTCTAATGCACTTACCACCATGTCAATAAACAGTGTATTGCACTGTTAATGGTGGTACTCTAATTGGTTTCCTTGATTTTGAGAAAAGTTTCACTTGGGACCCACTTATGCTTTTCAGTGATTATTTTTCTTGCTATTGCTTGAAGTTGCCGAATGCCATTGATTTTCTGAGGTCTCCTTTATCCACACTGTTGTGAATCGCTTGCCCTGTGGATCTGTCTCTAGATCCTTGATTTCTACTATCTCTGAATGTCTGTCATCATGAATCTGTCTGTGCCTGTAGCTCACCTTGCAGCCATGTGAGGAGATGATGCGGAGGTCGGCAGGGATCCGGTCTCCTCCTTTCACCTCCACCAGATCTCCTGCAACCACCTGCTCAGCGTTGATCTGCATCTTTTCTCCCTCGCGGATCACCAAGGCTTGCTGGATCGCAGAGTGACAAAGAAAGACGGAAACATGCTATTTGGAGGATCACTTCATATAATACGTAACCACAGAACTCGACAAGCGATACACTCATTAATTTTCAGCACCCTTTGGTCTTTGAATTCTAAATGTTTAGTCACTCCACAAACTGCAGCATAATTTATTTCAAACCTCCTTCAAGCAAATTCATTTGGAAAACTGGATTTAATCAAGCAATACATTTTGTGAAATCCCCTTCTGGCACAACAATCACCACAAAAACATCCCGGCATGATCCTGACGATGACTAGGAAGTCTCTGGTACCTGAGGGACCATGTTCTTAAATGATTCCATGATCTTGGAGCTCTTAGCTTCCTGGAAGTAAGAGAAGCAGCCGGTGATGATGACAACAGCTGACAGCACGATACCCAGATACAACTGTAGAGAAAGACAGAAAGGGGAAAAAAGGTGTCAGACTGTCATATTTATAAAGAAAATAACCAAAAGACTCAACTCTTATCTAAAACTTGATTACATGAGAGGAAAGGAAGGGAAAAAAAAGACAGACTAGCAGAGATACAAAGTCAGACGCTAACTTCGTGTCAATAAATGCTGGACTTCAGAGGCATGTAAGAGATAAAGACCAAAGCTTTTTCAGGAACTCAAGGCTTCTGTAAAGTCTGAAATCTAGAAATAACATAAATCATCTTTCATTTAAGTCTCGTATCCTGGAGCTGACAGCAGCACGTGGTTTGATTTGGACTCAATGAACTGAACGCTGTCCATCTGTTTGCAGTGTACTTTATTAGTGGTTTTATGACTATGTTGGTTTGCTGTCATATGTTTTACCATCTTAAGCTCTAAATCTGAATCTTGTCTTTCATATCTTGCGTTCAGCATCTGACAGTGTGTGAAAATACAGTTTGTTGACACACTCTTGGCCACTCGTAACTCATGACTCAAAACTGGTGATGTTTCACCCCGAGACCTCCCTGTGCTCTGAACAAAGCATGTTGTCCTTTAATGCTGTGTGTGTCAGAGTCATTTAGCCTCAGTCCTTTGCTCTACTCAGTGCTCTGACCTGGCATGAAACAGTGCTGACCTGTAAATGCCCTACTCTTACCCTGCAATTACCAATGCCAGGAGTCATATGCTCCCTGTGGCGAGTCCAGAGTGGATACAGACAAGACGGCGTCTGTCACTCCAGAGATGGGTCAGCTGACATGGTTTCTACAAACAGCTGACACATATTTTATCATAGGGATGAGATGCAACCTCATCCCTAAAGAGTAGTGAGTCAGCAAATTGCTTTGTAAAGTGATATGCTACAGGACAGAGCACACACACACTACAAACAATGTGTTCATCCTTATTTTGTGTATAACTTCTCATAGGTGCTGATGTTTGTATTTTAAGCAACAAACCCTGCCTACTTAAAATGAATGAGGATTAATAATCTATTCTATCATCTATCCACCCATCCTGGGAAACCACTTACATTATCCCCAGCAGGTTCATCCTCTGTGGCAGCCTGGATGGCATAGGCCAGGAAGCAGAGGATGGCACCAATCCACAGCAAGATGGAGAAGCCACCAAACAGCTGACGACAGAACTTGACCCATTCTGGGGTGGTAGGGGGTGGAGTCAAAGCGTTGGGGCCATCCCTGGCCAGATACTCTGCAGCCCTGGCATTGGTCAAACCCTAGAAATTATAAAAGCAATGGACAGAAAACGATGGAATGATGCGATGTGAGTGGAAGAAAAATAGAATAGAGGTGAAAAAACAGGAAAGGAAATAAAGGTAGTACAGTAGGTATGGCCTATTTATGTATAACATCCATTTGCACTTTAAAAAGTCTTCATAAGCGGTGCAACATACACCAACTTGTACGCCAGACAGAAATATCAAAAAGTGCAAAAGTGTAATTTTGATTTGAAATAAAGTACTTACTTGAACGATATCGGTGTTGTACTTCCGGCAAACCTCCTCAACAGACATTTTGTGTTCAGTCTACAAAGAATAAAGATTTATCATGAAATCAATCAAAACCTCAGTCACAATGTATTTATTTATTTTGATAACACTACAAATTAACTTCAAGAAGCAAATAAATGCAAATCACCACTTACACGAAGCAGTCACTGAGTTTTAAATATTGGAGATTTCTGGTTGCCAGCATAAAATTTCATCAATGTTTTCAGTATTTTACAAATGTTTCAAATAATTGTAAATAAGAATAGAGACTGATAACATTTATTTATGATTTTATTATCTGAACATCTGATGCAGTTTTGTATCACTGGGATTTCCTGTGGGTTTGGCTTCCTACCTCACACAAAAGAATATCCTTCCACAGGAGGATTAAATTGCTCTGGCATGTTATGTCAAACCACACTGTAACATTACTATGCACCAGCTGCTACGGAACACCTCATCTCTGCCATCTCCTTTTTAACCAGGGAGATTAGATTACAGTTGGATCACAGCTCTTTGAATGCTGGACACAGGCCAGGAAGCTTAACAAACTTCTCAGTACTCAGCTGGGATTTCAAGGTTTTTGTTTACTCTGTCTATGAAGAAGCCTACTCATACTTTGTATGTGTCTTTCTGCATTTTCATTTCTCAAACCTCAGTAAGAGTTCCATTTTATACATCAGCACCTGGCCAAAACCTGCAGGCAAAAGCAGTGGGCTAAGATGAAGTGGTTTTAAAAAGGGTACATACTATGGGAACTTCCTTCTTCAGGTCATCGAGATCCTTGCCTCCCTTCTTCTTGGGCGACTCCTTCTCATCCTTGTCCTGCGTGGTAGCCACGCGGTAGCTGTCCGACCGTCCATACTGTAACGCAGAAAGAAAACATGTACATCATTGTTTAATTTATCAATGCAGCACAGGAATCTTTAAATACAACAAACAACTTCACAACAAAAAAAATCCAAATAACAACACTGCTTTATTGAGCCATCAAGGGAGAAAGAAAAAGATTTGACTGCCAGAGTTGTAGCTGTTATAATCTATAGTTTTTACCTGTAATCACAAAATAACACAACAATGACTACAGAGAACTGTTTGGCTGGACCATAAATGTGTTAATAAACTTTGTGGCTTGTGTGATTCCGTCTCTACCTCTTCCATATTAAGCCCCAGACAAAACATTAAGGTTGAGATCTAAACTTGGCTATAATCCCCTGGTGTGTCAAGACTTCCTGATTAAATCTGGCATCATTAGAGAACAGGCTTGAATCAAGAGCTCCTCTTAAGCTGCTGTTTACACAAGTCTCTATTTAGGCTTCTGCTGTTTAAACTGTTGTTGTGGCTGAGAGGAGGATCAAGGGAAATTAATATGTCATAAGACAGAAACAACAAAATCTGAAGCCGTTTCCTAATGTGCAAATTATTGCACATAATGTGTGTATGCTACATTTATTTAGATGAATGCACCAGCAAGGTCTCACAATTTTTTTCCATTGTGCATTCATTTTCTAAATTATGTCGTTCTATTATAAACACTCTCATCCATCTTATTTGTCAGAAATCTATGGATTTTCTTGTTAGATCTAATTACTCCTTTGTCTTTTGCACACAGTCCTACATGTAAATTTGTCCATATTGAAAAAGAAATAAAATAATCTGCAATACAAAGATACCAGAGTTGACTATTTTTGCCAGTGGTACATTCCTAGCCAGTCACTATTTATGCTGTGGTTACTTGCCAAATGAAACGCATCACCAGAGAACATCAGTGCATGTCTCACTGGTAAACCGAGGCTAAGCTTACAGTAGAAGCTGTGACACTAGATTTACAACACTTGATTTGCATGACACGTTCATGATTTACAAGTTATGATTTACAAAGCCACGCCACGTGATTTACATTTCAGGCACAGTGTTATATAAATGCTTTACTGTAAAAGTAAAGAGACCAAATAGCAAAAAAAAAAAAATATTTCCCACTGTTTTTAAACATAATTAGATAAAGTTTGCTGTATGAAAAGACAGGTGCTTTTTTTCATTTTTATTTTCTTGCTTGATCCTCTGCTGTAATAGTCAAGGCAGTCTTTACATATACTTTATACATGCAAACTTATTTCTCAGAGACAAAATTATAAGTGACTTATTCAGGTCTGCTGCTGTGCTGCTTCTTTCACTGGCAGAGGTTAATCAAAAGTTAATCACTTAACTTTTATGTGTTATTAGGGTGACATTGATACAACCTAATGCTTAGTATCATTAGGAACAAATGTGAGAGGTACACTGAGGCAATTTATGACATATTGATTTGGTTCATGAAGCTGGGTCAATAAAGTGATGCATTTATAAAAACATGGAAAGGAAATCTCTTTCCCTGATTGTGAACATTGAACAGTCTAATCAGATCTATGAAGTTTAAATCTAAATTTAAAATATAGTTTGGGTATAAAGTCAGTCCACATTTCCTGAAAGGGTTTTGACCCTGAAAAACGTGTGACTATTTTGTGTGCAACACTACACAGATGTTTGCTACCATCCAAATGTGACAATGTACTCTGTGAACAGCCACACACTGGCAATCAGATTCTGTTTAACCTTGCATGATAAGATGAGAGAAGTGACTTATTTTGGGAAAGCTCTCATGTGGATTAGTCTGGGCCGAGAGGTTTCACACTGATTTGATGGTTGCTTCATACTGTTTACCATCTGTTTTTTCCTAACTGCAATGAAAGCTGATAGGGTGATGGCTTGTTGACAGCCAATGACATTTTGCTTTGCACATCTGCCTATGTGCAGTCTTAGAGTTTGTGCATATGCCAAATAGTTCCATGTCAAAATTGCATCAGCATCTTTTACTGTGGAGAAAACCCTGTCTAAATGCTACTTTACACAACAAAGTGGTGTATTAGGATAGGTGCTACAATATAACTTGCAAATAGCTCTTATCCAGCCTAGTAGTACTCCTGTTCAATGTGGTGCAACAGACAAAAAGTTATGGCTGGACGTTTGGTTCTATTCTCTCTTTACGTTCATTTGGAATGAATGACTTTTAAAACAATAAAACTTATTGACTACCTCACATATTAACTTGTGTGTTTATAATTCAAATGTGTTAGTGACTGCACATCATGATACTGGCAAATAAACAACTGTTTAGCCACTCTATAGAGACAATACATCACTGCTGACCTTTTTATTGCGTGACAGGCAATGAATTACTTTAAAAAAAAAAAACAGGAAGTAATATTAAAACTGGCCATTTTAAAATGTATATATGTGTGCAGTAGTGATTTAATCAGTGCACGTGTTTATTTTCTGCTTAGCTACAAGTTTGTGGTTTCTGTGTGTGCACATAGATTTCTATTTGTCTGTGTGTATGAGAGTATCTATTTTTTTGCCATCTGTCAGGAGGTGAAGTGTTCCCTGGACACTGATCCAGCAGGCCATCAGATTACGGCTGTTTACTACACTAACAGATTAACCCAGTGAACAACAATAATCCCTTTTCATCACTCTCTCTCTCTTTACTATCTTCCCAATACTACTCTCTCATTCATCCTTACTCATTCGCTTTGTTACAACACTGAAACGTCTGAAGAAAAGAAAACACTGATTTAAAAACTTGCACATATAGAGTCATCAGCTAAAATATATATCATTAAATGGCTCATAAAGTTTGGCACCAAATATAAGATTTTAGAAAGCAGAAGTTATACCTCTCAAACAATCTTTGCTGTTGGAGAATCGTGTAAATTTTATAGATTTCTTCGCAGAAATCTTTGCGTGGCACGTCTTTCTTATCAAGTCTCTGGCAAAAATGCAGTGAATATGTTTAAATGTGAGAATTACCACTGACTGAAACAATGAAGGAAAATGATACTGCTATCCTGCATTTTTCTAACTTCCTTTTTTCTATCTTTACTGTACATTAAAAATGCCAAATTGTTAATTAAATATCAATAGTGTTAGGCAAAAACTTGCCAATGTAAGTCTGATTCTTTATCTTGATTATGCTTTTCTTTACTGTGTGGTAAAAAGTTGAGTTTTTCAGTATAATAACAGTCTAAGGACTGCACGAGATTCAGGTTTACAAAAGCACCACTGCCATGATTGTGCTGTCTATCAGAAAAGTAGCACTGCTAAAATTAAATGGCAGACTCATGTCTTTTAAAACGTTTAAATACTGTAGCCTGACTGTTTAACTCTGAGAAACTTCTACACAGAGATTTTGCAACGTTTCTAATATGAATAAGTATGACACACACATCACTAAACTTTTAAAAAATGTTTGTGCTTTGTGCCTCAATATAAATTTAACCAAATGAAGGGTTTTCACCAGCTTTCAACTGTGGGTCAGATTACTGTGATGATGGTTATTCACGATCACATAAGATGAAAAGTACGTCAGAAAACTTCACAGTGTACACTGATAAAAAGATTTCTGTGAATAGACACTGCTCTCATATAAAAAACCATCTGTACTACACAGTCGGACAGAAATCAGGCAATCAGTAATGCATCCACACTTTCTGTCTCAGAGTTAAGTCAGTTTGTTCTCCTTCAGTACAAGTAGGATTCAGAAATCCTGCAGGTGAGCACTGCACTTGCTGCTCTAACGTTGGCCTGTGCATATTCATTCCCAGTCATGTTTTTCCTAACATTTACTCAGCTGGAGGAGACATACTTGATGACTTTTTAAAGATTTTCAAAAGATTCACAAAATGCAAAACAACAATAGACTTATTGAACAGTGTCAAAAGACAACAAAGAACACCTAATTACCAGTCAATGTGACATTTAAAGGTATTCCTGAACCAAACTAGAGCCAGGATAGGTTCTTAAATTTCCAAAAAAGGTGTCAACCTTTTGAGAAAGTATTTTCTATATACTCACAATTTTAAACAGGAAAACCTGATTTACTTCACATTTCATAAGTCAAAGTGTTGGGATGGATGAAATTGGAGAGAGACAGCAGTGCCACAGTAAGCAACACGAATAGAAAAAAAACGCCTGGTGCTGGTGCTTTACTGTGACATTTGGGTACCGAGGACATAAGCATATAAACTATAACAACTGGAAACCCTACAAAAGAAACCCTGACATCCAACTGTGAAAATACTGTGAAAAAGGAAGAAAACCACAGAAGACCACACATGAACTCACTGCGTCACATTAGGGTAATTTAGAGCTGGTACAAGTCCTATTATAAGCAATAAGTAGAATATGCACCAAACAACAGTCGATTTCTCTCAGCACCACCTGTCAAACTGATCTAGTTCAATTCTACTTCATATTGATGATTTTATCTTTCTCTGCTAAAATACACACTTCCTAGTCTCTGTCTAGTTACAGGCGGTAAAACCTGAGGAGGTCTGAGCAGCAGATGTTGTAAGCTGAGGTAGGGGACAGATTGTACATGCTGAACATTTGTAGTCTGCTCAATCTGTTGGTGTATGGCCCCTGGCTCATGACACCACAGCAAGGAAAGGCGCTGGATAAGCAACTTCTTAATCTGCTCAAATCACTGCTTGCTCAAATCTCAGACAGACAGGGGCATTTATGGAGGCATCCTAATTAAAATAATGTAAGGAGAATTAAAACAAAACAACAACACTAGGATTCTGATACAACAAATCAAAGTCAGCAACCTGGTGGGCAACCATCAAATGAGATATATACAAATCTTCAAATGTCACCAAATGTCTAAACTTTTATTTCTGGGTTACTATGACAACTAACATATAACACTGCCACATCTTTGCAGGACAAATATTTTTTTGTTTATTTACTGCCAGTAATTATCAGAATCATTATCAACTGAACTTCAGGCCAGATGTGAAGCAATTTTTACATGATGCAATTAGATTCAAAGTTTATGCAAAGACAAAATACTTGTACAGCTGCTGTTATTGTGTATATATTTATTTATATTTAGATTTCTTCATACATTCTTATATAGTTCTATATTGTGTATTGTGTATTTTGTTGTACAGTTATTTTATTTTCAACTTTAATTTATATATTTATCTTTATCTTATTCTTCCCAGTTAAATTTACCCTTCATTCTAATTTGTGTTGTACAGTTATTTCATTTTTAACCTTAATTTATATTTTATTCCTTCCTAGTTAAATTTACCCTTTTTAATTTTTCATATTTATTTCCTATCTTATTCATAGCCTTTTCCTTTTTTGTTTTCTTTAGGTCACGAGCAGTTGTCCAAGCATTTCACTACATATCGTACTGTGTATGACTGTGTACGTGACAAATAAAATTTGAATTTGAATTTGAATTTGAAACTTTAGGCCAGGTGATGTGAACAGAGGCAAATGAATGTATGCTAAACCAGCGGTCCCCAACCTTTTTTGCGCCACGGACCGGTTTATGCCCGACAATATTTTCATGGACCGGCCTTTAAGCTGTCGCGGATAAATACAACAAAATAAAACTAGTACCGGTACCGAAAAAAAGAAAATTTATTCATAACACACGTGAAAAGACCCAGGAAAACCGAGTAAACGATAAAAACGATAACAAAATAACACTGAAAACCGATAAAAACCCTGAAAACTAGACATTTCACACCTGAGCCTCAACTCTCGCGGCCCGGTACCAAACAACTCACGGACCGGTACCGGTCCGAGGCCCGGGGGTTGGGGACCGCTGTGCTAAACTATAACATTTTACTGAAAAGCTTTGCATTTTAAGTCTGTCAGCTGATATCGTCCTACAGACTTGAGCTTATATAACTAAAGCCAAGCTTATAATCAACATTTGGTGTCAATAAGACATGTTTTATCTCATCAAAATCATGTCTTATTGGCATCATTTAACCTGTTTTTATAGAGGCTGAACAAAAAAAAAGCAGGGAGCAAGCAAATTATGCTGCTGTTACCCAAGCCTAGCTACTGATTCTATTTTGGAAATACATCAACTATAATGATTGGTAATGATTTATGGTTTGCAAAATGGCCCACAAACACTCATAAAGCAGCCTCTATACTGGGGATATCAAACCCACTTTAGTTAAAAGGCCACATATAGCCCAATTTAATTCCAAGCGGGCTAGACTACAGACTGAAATTGTAACCAATAAAAGTTCAAATTCAATGATACATCCATTTTTAAAACGGATGAACAGCCTGAGCCATCTTCAATGATGTCTTACCATGTGCATTACACATTATATGAAATACGAAACCATTAAATGTTCACATGTACAGTTTTTGGAATGAGACATCTGACTGTAAATGTAAAGAAATTAAAGATTTTGCTGCAATTTCACACTTTGCAAAGCAAGACTGGGACATGACCTTGGCAACAAAAAAAAAAACAAAACAAAAAAAAACAACCCACCAGCTGGCACTAAATTGTCTAGTATTTAACCATGTTCAGTATGTAGTATTTAGCCTATTTTCAGCTAAATCTGAAGATGCTCCAGTGAACAGAACATCATAGTCTCAGCTCAGATTTTTGAATGAAGGATGCTGCTGCTGGTGTACTGCATTCACTGGAGTTCAGTAGCTCTGATGGGGACACAGTGGCTCAACATAACCACATACACAAAGAAATGGATTATCACACAGATCAGTGGACTGACCGACCTGGAAAACACAGATGAACTGCCTGTCACTCACACACACCGACTAAGAGGGCACTGCCCCCCTTCACCCTCTCCTCCCACTTTGTTTACATTCTCCTCCCTCCAGGCTGTCCATCTGTCTCTGTGCTGTCTACTACTCTTATCTGCTCATTCGAGCAAAGATTTAATCAAAAGGAGACAGTTTGAACCATTACCATGATGCAGGCTATGTAATGATAATGTCTTAGAATATGTATTTACAGTGATGAACATCGAACACTGAGTAAAGCCATTGTGATTTGGTCAAAGGCACAGTTTAGACTTGGTTATCACTGGCCATACATTCCTAATAACACAAAGTGCATTTTGCAGCATTCTCCACCATTAGGCTGTGTGCCACCCCCTGCAGTGCATTAGATCTATGAGTATGACAGAAAACAGCAGTTGCTGAAAGGCTCAGAGTGATGGCATCAACTTTTCAGTGGGTAATGTGAGGTTTCCTGTGACTGATAGGAGGGTGTAGGTGCAACTAAAATGTTTTAATAATGTAATGTTTAATGTGATGGTATGTTATGTAACAATACTGCTCTGCATGCAGTGTGTCTGTATGGTAGTGCAGGAATGCATTGAGTGGTTCACCTTCATTATCCTCCTTAATTTCAGACTAATTTCTAACTCAGACCAGAGACGTCATACAGATAGTTAGTGATGTCAAGGTAACATCACTCCACATTCCAGGAGGTTTATGTTACACTGACCAGAGAGCACAAACTGTGATATCGGAAAACCCTGATCACTGATTTGCTGGAGTGTGGATCAATGCTATTTGCACGCTCACACACACAGATGGAAACTAGTTAGACACAGGAAGCTACAACTAAGTATTAATGAAATGAAATGTAGATAGACTGGAACAATTACACAACATGACCATGAGAACAGACTATGTTGTAACTGCTATTACATATATAATAACAAACTGTGGCAGCACCGACTATTAGGGTTAGGGTTACAAAGAACAGAAAAAAAAGAATTACACACAATTTTATAAAATTCGTCGTCTGCTACTGGGACAATATATTTAATTTAAAAAAAAAAAAAATAAATCACACTTATCATCTATGCAGTTATTGTCAGGCGTTTAGGTAGGAATTGGCATGCGGGGATACCAAGGTTTGGTATAGCGACACAAAATAATTTATTTCATGAGGTCCAGTAGATTTTTATTTGTGTAAGGTCTGTGATTATGTAACCTGTGCAACTATTTGTGGATTTAGCCAAAAATAATCAGCAAAACATCAAGCATAGATACAGTATCTCATTTAAAGACTTTAAAATGAATTTTTAGTCTGAAATTTTATGTCAGACTTAAATTTCAAGTTTATAACATGTCAATTGCTATGCTTACCTTTGAAAATAATCTCTCATTTTCCTATCCTATCCTTTTTTCGTCTTTTTCCATTTATCAGAGTGGCACATTAATGTTTTAGTCTTTCCTGAGGAAATACATCAGCTGTACTTTTAGGTCACAGAAGTATTTTGTGAAAACTGTACAGAATGTATTGAAGATGTAAAAAGTCCACAGGATGTTTATCATTAGTGAGCAGGTATTTTCATGCTGTCACTAAGCAAGCACATGAAAATGAAACTAATTTGATAGTAATATGCACTAAGATGCTTATAAGATTGAATCATTCATTAACTGGAGGTCATTCATGATCATTCATTAACTGGAGGTCCTGGAATGATGTTCCAGATCATTCCAGCCCACTTTTTAACCCCCAATTATGAAGTTACCTGTGACTAATATCGGGCCTTTAACCCCACAACTTAAAGCCTTGGCTCAGTATATGGTTTATAGCTAAAACTATACTCTGCAGCCATTAAACCCATAGATGTTTTTGTTTTTTTGTGGTTCTACAGTAAAGTCCAATACACCTCTGGACATCAGAATGGCTCAAGCTGCTTTATTTTGGTTTAGCTTGGTCGCAAATTTAATAGTGAGAACGTATTTAAAATTCAGTATCTTAATCTTACCCAGAACCTTCTTGTTGTGAGGGGAGAATGCTAAACACTGCATCACTGTGTCACCACCCATCTTACATCATCATCTATGACACATTACAAATTGGCTTCTACAATCAGACCATGCGAAAAGTCTGGCCAAAACCTTAATAATAATAATAATAACACTTTAGTCTGAATAAGTGACTTGAATTGAGTAATTCACTTTAGCACGATGAGCTCAGGACTGACTGTCATCATGTTAATGAATGTTTAAGACACGAGACTGATAGCAATGACTAAAACAACAGTTTGACATATTTTTATAGGTTATAGAGCGAGACAACACTTAATGACTTAATGACGAATGACTGTACACTAACATTAACTGGTGTACGAGAATATGAGCTCACTCAGTTAGCTTCAGTGCAGCCACTACAGTGAAGAGGTCTGACAGTGTCGAGAGCTTCATCTGTATGAATTACACATCGTCAGTGAGAGCGTGTTTATTCATGAGAGCTGCCTGCCTCACACATGCTTACACTCACACAGCCACACCATTCTCCACTGTGATTGGCTCTTCTCCTGAAGCTTCCGCACCAAGTGCATTATGGGATATGAGCAGATGCTTTCAGCCTTGTACATTTTTCTTCTCTTTCTGAATCTCAGCATTTATTTCTCCATTTTTTCTGCTGGGGCTCCATCATTGTTCCCTCCTCTGTGTCATCGCTGCACAGGAGCAGCATCCCACCAGCTCTTTTTACATTTCTGCCTCCTCCATCTTTTTCAGTGTTCACCCTTCTCAAGGTGACTCACCACACAGCCGTCTCTTTCTCACCCTCTCTCTCTACCTCCATCAGCTAGTGTCAGTCACAGTATCTTGGTCACTCTACCAATTACAAGGACCTCCGTGCGAAGCCTGTGGCTGCTGACCTCCATCCTTTCACACCACCAATCCAATTGCTGCCTTCTGCAGCATCCATCTCTATCGATTGATTGGCCTGGATCAAATGACCCTGTAGTTGCCTTGTCAACTGAGCCTCCCTCTGGTGTTCCCCACCCCCACCACAGTGCATTTCACTCAAATCCGCTTTATCTATCTGTCCAGTCTTCAGGCAAACCACAGCTTGAAAATGGGAATTTCCACTCCCCCCACATGCACTGACACACCCTCCTCCTCAGCTCCTCTTCCTCCTCCTCCTCTCTTTCACGCAGTGGTCAAAGATGTGTATGGTTTCCCCCTTCGGCAATCTAGTGGAAAGCATTACAACCATTTGTATTTCCACAACTCAGCCTCCACTCTCATCCCATCCAAACTGGGATGTAGAACAGAAGAGAAAGCGACTACATTGCACAGGGAGGGAAAGGCACTAAAGAAGAGCAGCTACAGTTTTCTAACATACATGTTAACCAGATTTTATCAACTCAATATATTTATGTATATATTAAAAAAAAAAACCCACTAAGATGCAAAATAGGGTTTTTCCTGTTGTAAAATGAGCCTTGGGTACATGACTATGCAAAGAAATACAAATCATTACTTAAGCACAGACTCTGTGTTTCCTTACTGAACAGAAGTCAGTGTTTTTTCCTGTCATCTCGGGCCATTTGATAAAGCAAAATGTTTTATTCTTTAATTATAAGCACTTACAAGCTGCTTTTATTACAATAAAAGTGACAATAAAAGTGATTTGATTTGATTTGAATATGGTGGCTTTGATTAGAGCATCATTTTTTGTATGCAGGAGAAACTCAGTATTTAGTGAAAGTAACTTTGGAAGATTAAAAAAACTGTAATAAAAATACAGGCTGTAATACTACATTAATGAATATGGACACTGAGTCATTATAGTAATTAACCCGTTATAATCAAAGTAATAATATATGACTGAAGCTGTGACATCAAAATGTTGTTGCTGGAACAGGATGTATTATGAACTGACAGATCACTGACGTTTTATGAGTCTAATGGGGTAAAACAGGTAGATTTAAGCCCATTTTCCTTTGAGTTCTAAGCAGTTGATATTTTTGTGTGTGGGATGTGAAAAATTGGGGGTGGGGGTCGACCACTGCTGAGGAACCATTTTGACGCATTTGCCTCCGTGCCCATTTGGTACCCAGACCTAAGATGCCTCCACATCCACCGAGCCCGTATCCTCAATGACAGCAGCACGACGCATCGTCGCATTATGTAATGTTTGAATGAAAACGCAGCAAATGGCGGTGGGGAAATTTTAGGGGGGGGGGGTCGTAGCCTTTATGGTTCAGAGTCCCAGACACCACCCTCTCTGTGCATCTGGACGTTTAACATTATGACTTTCAAATTATCAAATGAATTCAGGACATCGTGATCGCTCTTTTTCTTTTAATAATAACTGAGGAGACGCACATTTGCGCTGAGAGTTACCGCAATCAGACTTGGAGGGATGAGATGATATTCCGCAGTCCGGACTGCGGGTTTACCGGCAAAAGGTTACACGTATCCCACGCGTAATTCCGCGTTTCACACGCGTATTATTCACAAAAGATTTCATTTCGGACCGGGCGTATCCGTGTCGTTACGCTGTCTGAATAATTGTGCATTTTGGATTTGTGAATTTCCTCAATCGTCTGCAGCAGGTCCAACGCCAGATGTGCGGTCCGTGTAATCCCGTTTTTTGGAACCGGCGCATGAAGCAGCACATTTTTCTGTCACTTCATCACCAATTCTTGCTAAAACCAGAGAGAGAAGATACTTATTTCTACACTGGGCCTGCTTGGGGTCATCGTTAGATTACTGAAAGCATTACAGCACCATTCTGGGAGAAAGCTCCTATGACATCTTTAAAAATCGGGATTAATCTCAGTGCGTTTGCAGTGCAGGGTCAGTGAGCTAAACGCCCCTTTTGTCTGCTGAATGATTAAACATGAAGGCGTGACAGCACTTTTCACCCACTGGGGAAAATGAATCAGATTTCGCAGGTCAAGCAGCAACACTAAGGGGCTTGTCGTATGGTTGGGAGCTGCACATATGCTACTTGAACTCAAACACTAAATGGCCAACGTTACTGTGGCGGGTTTCCACCCTGCACCGGCTCCGTCGCACCGGCTGGAGTCTGGATGCGGCGGACTGACTCACAAATCTGGCGCATGATCCGAAGGAAAAAGAAGACCTGGTGTGCAGGCAACAGGAATCACCTCCATTACCCGTTAATTACAAGTGCGCTGATTTGGTGTGGTAAATGGCGTCAGTGACAGGCACATAATGGGCGATCGCATCCATTTGGGAGACTGAAAAATTAACGTAGCACAGCCAAAATAACTCTAACCACTTGATTAGGCAAGTCATACATATCCCAGCACGTTCAATGTCATTGTAACATCATGCATGTGCCTCCATGTACAGTTAACCCTTACGTCGATGGCCACAGACCGTTAACATTACTAACTCACACTTTAGCCGACATATATATAATTTATAGCATGTTAGCTAAGAAAGACGCAAGAAATTCGTCTCTTACCCCCATTTTGGCGCTTTCAGTCGGCTCTCCTCAGACGAGTTGCTTTTTTAGGCTCGATTCAACCAGAAAAACTGGCTCTATAAGGCGAGGAGACAGGGAAGAGGACAGAAGAAAAAATGCCCCTTCGGCTGATTACGTTAGCTATTGCTCAAACGACAAAAAAAATCAATTAAGTAGCTATCATAATACCCTAAAATATTATTTCTTATGAGGAACGGGACTAAGGTTACCCTGACAAAGCGACGGCTCATAAAACACTTAATCAAATCTTCATCCCGTTCAGATGAACATCAAAAAGATGTGTTCTGTTGAGTAAAATGTTAAATTAAACGCAGCCGCTGGTGATACTTCACCAGCCGTGTCCCTGCGAGGCTCAACTGATGCCGGGGGAAAGAAGAGCCGAGCGGCAGGCTTCTTCTTCGGATGCCGTCTCCCTCCGCGGCTGTGAGCAGGCTGCCGTGGCACCCAGGGTTCCCCAGTTATCACTCCGCGAATGAACAGATAGGTCCTAAGCAAAGTGGGGCTGAGTTCAGACTGTGATTGAAAAAGTATCTGTACTTGTCACCAGACATTCCGCACAATTAGAAGTAAAATAGAGGAAAAGATATTTTCAAATAATCTATGTAAAATACAATAGACAAGTTGGATGAGTGATATAAGACAAACAAACAAATAAATGTGAAATCATTTCAGTTTGTTCTGAATACTGTTATTGGAATGTCTGGAATAAAAAAAAATGTTAGGTAAATTTGACCTAATTTGATATTGGAATAACGTTTTGTCTTAATTTGCAGTAATATGGTAAAAATACAAACACTTATCTTCTTTATTTTCGCTGTATTATTTAAAATTCCTGCTACATTTACAGTGCCCTGAAACAATATTTCCTGATTTTCTTTTTCCTTTTGCATATTTATCACATTTTTCAGATCATCAAGATCATCAGTATCATTTTGATATTAGACAAAGATAAGTAGAGTAAATGCAATTAGTTTTTAAACAATGATTTCATTTTTTAATGGAAAACAGCTGTCCCAATGTCCTATGTAAAAACGTTAAATCATGAAATAATTGTGATTAACCACATTGTTTTGGAAAACTGACTTCAGTTTAACTACTCACACCCTGCCAGTAAGCTGAAATGAGAAATCAATTAAGTAAAAACTTGTCTGAAAAGTGAAGTATAGCCTACTTCACTTCAATGTAGGATCCGTCTAAAATGAATAAAACTTGGAAGAGTGGTGAGCCTTTAAGGAATGGCCAGACTACTAAAATTACTCCAAGATCACATCAAAATCCAAGAGGTCACAAAAACACTCAGAACAACATCTAAAGAACTACAGGCGTCACCTGTCTCAGTTAAAGTCATTGTTCATGGGCAAAACTGGCACTCATGGGAGAGTTCAGAGGAGAAAAACACAGCTGACCAAAAAGAGCAGAAAACCATGTCGCAAATGTACCAAAAACATCTTGGTGAGCCCAAAGGCCCAAAGACTTTTGGGAAAATGTTCTGTGGACTGATGAGACAAAATTTGAACTTTTTGGAAGGTTTGTGTCCCGTTACATCTGCAGTAAATCAAACACAACATTTTATAAAAAGAAAATCCTACCAGCAATTAAACATGGTGGTGATAGTGCAGGGATGGGCAACTCCAGGCCTCGAGGGCTGGTGTCCTGCAGGGTTTAGATCTCACCTTGGGTCAGCACACCTGAATCAAATGATTAGTTCATTACCAGGCCTCTGGAGAACTACAAGACATGTTGAGGAGGTCATTTAGCCACTTGAATCAGCTGTGTTGGATCAAGGACACATCTAAAACCTGCAGGACATCAGCCCTTGAGGCCTGGAGTTGCCCACCCCTGTGATAGTGTGATGTTGTGGGGCTAATGCAAAACACACCAGCAAGTCCACCTCTCAAAGTCTAAAAAAGAAAAAAAAAAAGGTCCTGGATGGCTGAATTAGAATAATTCTGCAAACAACAGTGGGCCAAAATTCCTCCACAGTGATGGAGTTATCGCAAATACTTTATTGCAGTTCTTGCTGCCAAGGGTGGCGCTATCAGTTATCAGTTATTATGTTTCCATGGTTCTAGGGTGGATTGGATAATTCTTTCCCTTCGTAAATTCAATCATCTTTTAAAAAATTGCTTTTGCATTTACTCAGGTTATCTTTGTCTAATATTAAAATTAGCTTGACAAGGAAAATGTAAGCGTGATAAATATGACCCCTTCAAGAAGGGGGCCAAATATTCATTCACACCACTTATATTTATAAGTGCTTTTCACAGACAAGACTCACGAAAAGCCAGTCAATCAATCAATACTTTACACTTATTCCTTTTATACAATTAATGCAACGCAAAGTTTTGTACACATTAAAAGCAGAAAATAAACAAAAATACAAACACATGCATACCTTTCACCAAACCCTCCCGTCACACCTCCGTCCCGACACCCAAACGAGCCCACTAATGTTGTCTGCACTGTACTAGGAAAACAAAAAAAAATCGTATAATACCAATCATAATCATATTGCATCAATTTAGTCATAAAGATATCATTTTAATCACCTGTGGCATAGAAAACCTTTTTAAAAATTTTGTTTTGTTTTGTTGCTGGCTGGCATCAGCTGTTCAGCGTGCAGCTGTTCTGCTGTTGTGAAAAAGACGGATCCGTCATGGACAAAGTGAACATCTGCATCATCAGTATCGTCAGGGGAAAGGCCAGACACATACAGAGTATTCTCCAAACGCAGAATCTAGCCTGCATCATAATGAAGCAGATGTGAGCAGCAGTGCGCTGCACAAAACATGATATTGTTGTAAGAACAACAATAACAAAACGACAATTCATAGAAGCAAGGAAGAAAAATAAGAAAAATGGAGAAAGCAAAGAGAAGACGAGAATCATGGCACACAGTGTAAGCAGCACATTATGAAAACAGACACCACAAGGAAACAACATGTTATCAATGGTGGGCAGAGTACATGCTTTATTTCTGTATGCACCACCTGCTGTGGCAGATTAGAAAATTATATCACTGTTTTTAGAACCTTGGAGCAAGAGGCTATGAATACTGTGCAGCTGCTATATGCACAAACACGCATGTGCACATCCTGGCTGAGGCGATGCAATCGCACACAGTAAGCAATCGAATGAAAGGAAAAACATATGTTGCATAACACATGTATAAACGTGATTATGCATCTGCGTGCGTATGTGTGTGAATGTCACTGCATGGGCATGTATGCGTTGCTATGTAAATCTATGTCTGCAGGCTCTGTGCATTACTGCGGCCAGATGTGATCAATACGCTCCTCTATCATAGGTCAAGTGTGGCCTGGTTTGTACCCTGCTTTGTCATCAGTAATTCGTGACAGCGGGAGCGGGTAAAGATAAAGTTCTCAGTGCAAGCACGCTGTAACAACCTTTAAACAACAAGTAAAAAAAATAACAACTGTACATTTATTTTAGCCACAGTTCATGGCATATGATATTTTAGCTTTACATAACAAGACCAAGGAAGCATTTCTTTTTAGTTCTTCTCATAATAACAAGTTAAATCTTGCTAATACAGAAAAAATACAGCAGGACTGTAAAAGCCCCTCATAATGTATAAGAAAGGCAAAAACCATCAGAAAAATAACCATTGTCCTACAAGAAGACACATTACAAACACTGACTAACAGGGTGTGATGTGTACATGTTTCTTGTGAAGGCATCAATCATCTGCTGGTAATTTAAATTGGCATTTGGTCCCTTAAACTCTGAAAACCCCTGGCTTAGACTATGCAGCAGCCATAGTACTTAATAATTTGTGTCTGGCATATGGGATGAAGTATGTAAATATATTCATAGACTGAGCTGTGCCAATCTATGCAGCTGCAAATAAACAAATAACAGCTGCTTTAATTTGAGGTCCTTCCCAATGCTTGAGCTCTTCCAACCTATATTTAAGGGCGAGGAAAGGCCCCCGTCAGAGGATGCCAATTTCTGTTTCTTGTATCTGCAGTCTTCTTTTTCAGTAACTATCCACAGCTACCAGCTACAGATGAGGATGGGAACAGATCAATTAGGAGAATCCACAGTGGTGCTAACACTCCGGGGTACTTGAACTCCTCTGCTTGAGACAACTGCTAATACCCAAGTCAGAAAGGGCAATTAATCACTTATTTCACTTGCAAATTTGTTTCTCCAAATGAAATTACTGCTGTGGACGAACACAACAGTTCCAGATTTTGGAGATTAATTTGGCAAACAGCCAAACAGAATTTTGGGCTCAGATTTCAGGTCTTTTCTGACTTCATATTACGGTTTTTTATATCAGCTGAAGTGAACAACATATTATTGCATTACAAAGCATCAACTTGGCTCTTGTTTTAAACTAGTTGTTCACTTTTTTTTTACAATCTGAACTCTTTCTAAGCACGACAGACCAACCCATTCAGAAAACAACTTAACTGTGTGGAGACATCAGTGGTGTTGGAGTTTTTTTTTTTTTTTGAGTTGGCACTTCTATTTGGGGACTTTTTGCTATGAGGCTCAAAGGAATCATTTTGGTGCACAGTGACCTCACTGTCTTATGTTTGGCGCCTTTTGTTCTGCCTCTGCCAAAAGCCTCAAGTCAGCCTGGCTGTTCAGTGTGATCCCTTATCTGGGGCCAAGCTACACCAAGCCAACTTTATTTATAATGCACTTTAAAAAACAGCTAGCACTGACCAAAGTGCTATACATAAAATGACAAAAAAATATGGAGCAACGCATAAAGAAAGCTCCCGGTGGAAGGATAAACTTCAGAATGGAATGAGCACTCCTGCAGTAACGTGTGCTCATCTTTCTTTTTATTGATCTAGAACATTTCCATAACAGATTTATCTCTTCATTTATACTTTAAATTTCCAAAAGGGTTATTTCTGCTTGAGGAAAACCTGGTCTCACCAGTTTTTCCATTAGAGTTGGAAGTGATGGATGGTTTCTTTGACCACAAGGCTTTGTTATTGAAATGACCCACTGCAAAGTCATGAATCTTTCTTCTCCACAAGACAAAAGATCAATTCTTTTCACTGACCACTACCCATCTCCCCCTTTCTTCTTCTTTCGTTCTGTCTTTATTTCTTTCGTACAGTCTGGATATTCTGTGCAACTCCCAGGTGCACAGCAGAGTTTAAGCAGCATGCAGCTGAAAATAACCAGAGAAAAAGAGCATCTGAAATGCTCACTGCATCGTTTCATAAAGGTTAGACAACAAAGAGTGTATTTTAAGGTCTGAGAGAAAAGCTGAGATGCCAGGCAGAGCGAAAAGAACAGAAGAAAAACATTTCAGAGACCTGGTAACCATAGCAACAACTGCCAGGTACAGTGGCTTCCTAATCATCTAGCTGATGCAAAACAAAATCAGGGAAATTGGATGAGATGAAGGAAAGGACAGAGATGAAAGCAGATGCAGTGGAAAACAAGTGTATGGTAAAAAAAAAAACCCTGTAATTTGTTTTTGTTTTTTAATTATCTGTAAAAGAACAAACTAAGCAAATAGGTGTAAAATGTAGATCCTGTGGTGAAAAAAGCTTTGTCACTGTTATTACTGCAGACAAATGGGAGCTAGTTTTAAGGATTGTCTTATTGCATTGGAGTCACACTGGGTTAAATATGTACACTTGGGTTTTAAGGGGTATTTATTATTTTCTTCTTTTTTTTGGGTTGTATGGAAGCCCCAAACGCAATTTCATTGTTCTTGACAATGACAATAAATAAATAAATACTAAATACTAAATACTAGTTTTCTCTCATAATCACAAAGCGGATGACAGCAGGAGACAACTGCTGTCACACACACACACACACACACACACACACACACACACACACACACACACACACACACACACACACACACACACACACACACACACACACACAGCTGAAGGACCTAGAACAATTTCTTTACCCGAACCTTCGATTTGCTTTGCTTGTGAAAGAAATGAGAAAGTTCTAATTTTGTATCGTTTTGAGTAGATAACATACTAGATAAGTTGGGAATGCCTTTTAGTCACAGCTGCTTTTCCACATACAAGAAGAACCAAAATCATTTTCCAGAGACTGAGAAATATCATAAAACAGGTAGAAACGAGGTGCAAAAAACTCAATAGTAAAATCATGAATCTCTTGAGGAAAAAAGTGAAAATTCTGATCTTTGAAAATGTGAGTAGTGTCTTTGGGCTGTACATGTAATGTGACTTATCCTGACCTGGTGATGCAAGATGGAAAATTCAAGGGATCATTAAATACACTAGGATCAATCCTCTGGGAATCATGACTATTTATAGGCTACTAATTGCCAATTCATCCGTTTGCAGCTGGAAAATTTCAGTTTGGACTAGAATGGTTCACTGATCAAAACTGCTATTAATAGAATCTGTTATATACTAACAGCATTTACTATTTACAAACTATATTTTTATATTCACTTAAGAGCTTTCACATCTGGGGGCTTCTGAAAAGAAGTCCTTGAAGCCACTCTGTGAACAGCTGCAGGGTTAAGTGCCTTGCTCAGGGGAACTCTGTGCTATTCATTCATTCAGTGGAGGTTGTTACTCTCTCATTTCCTTTGCCAAGACATTCCCAGCTTCTCTGAGGATTCAGGTCAGCAGCTTTAACCTTTAGCTCAGAGACTCTGTAAATGCCACAGTATCTGTCCTGCTTATTCCCTTACTAAAGCTGGTGCTGGATCACCTCTCACCAATTTTAGCTTATTATTGAAATAGTAATTAAAGGAAAACCAAACCTCTTTATCGAGCATTTCAAACAAAATACAGAACAAAATAAAAGGGATATAAACAATATTCACAAGCTCTAATTATCAAAGTACATAATTAAATACATATAATAAATATACATACTGTGCATTGTGGGTGTGTCTTTATCCATAGTACCTTACAATTCCTATTACATATAAAAAAATTCCCATTTAAATTCATAAATAAAAGAAAAAACATGTTATTTGCATACAGTACAGAATAAAAAAAAAACCCAATACCAAAGTATTGATATGTTTCTCTCAAGTGTATGTGTGTGTAAATGTATCCACGTGTGTGAGTCAGTACCTGGAAATGGGCAGGATGCCATGTTTGCTCTGATGAACATTATCACTGCCTCACTAAGCACAGACATACCCTGCAGATATAAACAGAAACATACAGAGAAAAATGCACCCAAGTACATGCTTCTGAGAGGCCAATGAGTGGACACACAGCCATACTAAGATGACAGGTGTTTACAGCATGGTTCAGCTGTAATGATGGCACAGTCCAAGAGATACAGGTAATTGCAGGATCCACACACACAAAGATACACACTCAATTGTGTGTTGTGTAATGTCCTGACAACTTAGAACAAGGGGCTCTTCTGGGCCCCTTAGGCCTGAAGTGGATGGTGAGTGTCATAAAATTAAGGTAAAAAAAAGGGGAAATTAAAGTGGACAAAATCTCATCCTCATGATGGGCATGTTTTGAAATTATAGAAAACACCCGAAGGTAGCGAGAAACTCTTATAAGCAGCTATACAACAATATGCATACCTGGAAACAGACATGAGTGAGTCGTTCAGCTGGAACCAGAGAAAAGAGGATTTGAAACATATATTAGAAAATAGATGTAGTATCTTCCAAACACTGTATCTAAATGCCATAAAGGTTACTGATGTCAGTCACTGTGGTATATAATGGCAAATATCCTGCCCAGCTCAAAGTTCAGCACTCTGGACAGCGCTCATCACACATCTGCCTCAAGGAACTATTCTGTAAGTCTCTATCTAAATAGACAACTCGGTGGAAGAGGATTGTGGAGGTTGTTTGAGAATGAACAGTCAATATGTATGATAATTTATGAGCACATAACCCAGAGACATTTACAGCAACTATGACTGTGCGTTCTAATTAATTGGCCTCTTTCTCTCCACTTCAATTCCTTTCTGCCTTTCTTCTTTTCCTCTGTTGCACCTAATCTGCCTCCAGCTGTTTGATCTCGCTCTTCACTGTCTTCCCACGACTTGCAACCTCCCTCTGCCTCTCTTTGCCTTCTCCTGTCATCCTGTTGTTTCAGAACAATGACAGTAGCAGCTGACTGACTTTGTTTGAACAATTAGAGATATAAATACCCTCTATCTGCCTTTCTGTCTCCATCATTTCCCATCATGGGCCCCTTTGGAGTGATATGGTAGTTTCATTTACCTCTCCAGAGGTCACATTATCAGCAGAGTCACCAGCCCATTTCTTCTCCAATACCAGTGACACATACACTGTATGAAGGAGACGAGCTCTCAAGGACAATATTCTTTTTAGAGTTGGATAACTTTTTAAAGGTGTTAGAGCTTAGAATGTATACATAATATTTATCATTGGACATTATACACCATTTTCTGATGTCTCTATTTCTCTTACCTTAGCCAAGAAGAATGTGCTGGGACTTCATCTAATGTCAGCTTTTTAGGCACCTGGTTGGTTGATTTTTTTTGCAATCTCCCATATTTCGCCTTAAAACTCCCTCCCTTTTCTTTTTGGAATTGCTGCACTGCCAAATGAATATTTCATCAACATATGGAAGTTCTTGTTTGTGGTTTTGTATGTGTGGACGTGTATATCCGTGTGTGAGCACCACTGGCTAAGCATCCTTCTCCCCCACCTATGCTTAGTGCACTTTCTGCTCCAGTCAGTTTTCTGATCTTTTTATAGAAACACTGGGAAAGATACTGCAACGATCTGGATTTACAACAGGAATGCTTTTTCTTGTAAAGACAAATGGCAAATGCATAAAGGAAGTGCTGGTTGTTATGGTCTCCTCTTTCCTCTATCTTTTCTTCCTTGTTTCCTGTCCCTCCTCTCTATTTGTATAAGTATGCCCTTTGTGTTTGAGTTCTGCTGATTTCTGCCTGGGCATGTCTATCTATTACAGTTTAAAGCCCAGGTGAAGTGTTCCATCTATTCATATTCAGATAACTTTATCAATCCCACAGAAGGGCAGTTTATTTTCAGCTGACCCACAAAACCTACTCACACAACTTACAGTCTTTAAACAATAATCACAAATACTTTTGCATAAATGTAAGAAACAAAACCAAAGACGTAAAATAACATGGGCATGTTAATATTCACATGATCATCAGTCAAGTGACCTAATAACTAAAGATTTTAAATATCTATTTGTTCTACATCAGTGTACAAGGTAGTTTAGAGCAACTTTCTGAACAAAACATGGTCATGATGGTTAACAATGTATTCTTCACTACCCGATGTTCCGAGATTGAACACAGATCTCTGTCTGATCCAATGACTTCTAACCTTAGATAAAGCACTATTGCCAAATCATATGCCACTATGATTGGTAGTCACTTGGCGATTTAAAAAAACATACATAGGGGATCACTTGTGATTTTGATTCTTTAGCATTTGCACTTACCTGGCCTCTTTTCCTGCTCTCAGGAATCACTTGCTGGTGTACCAGCCACCTTATCTGTCCTGAACACCTGCCTGCCGACTCTCTGAAACAAGTCTTCCTCCTTGCTACTGATGCATTGCTTTTGTAGTCATTAAAGGCTATAAAGCAGCGGTCCCCAACCCCCGGGCCTCGGACCGGTACCGGTCCGTGAGTCGTTTGGTACCGGGCTGTGAGAGTTGAGGCTCAGGTGTGAAATGTATAGTTTTCAGGGTTTTCATCGGTTTTCAGCGTTATTTTGTTATCGTTTTTATCGTTTACTCGGTTTTCCTGGGTCTTTTCATGTGTGTTATGAATAAATCTTTTTTTTCGGTACCGGTACTAGTTTTATTTTGTTGTATTTATCCGCGACACCTTAAAGGCCGGTCCATGAAAATATTGTCGGGCATAAACCGGTCCGTGGCGCAAAAAAGGTTGGAGACCGCTGCTATAAAGTACTTAATGTACATTTAAAAAAAAAAAATTATCAGTTAGATAACCCAAAATTAGCTTCTATATCTGGACTTTTCTTTTTATTGGCCATTTGTGATTTTCTTTCCATTATAAAATATAGTTTCTCTCAATTTTAAACTTAGTGCTACGTATAGCTTAAGTCACAGATTTCAAAGTGCTGACCATAATCCACATCCTGGGTTGAAATCTGACTGAGATCTTTGTTGCATATGATTCCTTATCTGTCTAACTTAACTTCCTGTCATATGCAAATGCCTCAAAAATATGTACAGTGGAAAAACTAAGTAAAGTATTAAGGCATTATGGAATTAGAACCATAGGTACATCTTGAAGCCATTTTTATAATCATAAACCAAGCTACACAGACACTTAAGCAATATAGGACTGAATAATGAGTTACTACATGTACGTCCTACTTTTCATGCTTTACAAGAAACTACGTCATGAGTATTTGCTGACTGTTGGCAGTGGATTCATAACTTTCTTTAGTGAGTATTCATGATTCTTCTCAGGTCAAAAAGAGCCTTTTTGTGCTTCTCCGAATAGATTTTGTAATGTTCTTGTCACTCTTTGGTCTGAAGAATGAGACAACCATTAGTCTCCAAAAAAGCTGGCAGGTATAATTTCAACCTCGCCCTTTCAGGTGTTGTGTGCTGAAAGCAAAGTCTGCAATCTATTACAGCTGTTCCATGTTTCCCCCTCCTTTAGTATTAACACAGACACTGACATGGTGCGAGAAATAAATAAACATTCATATGAAGAATATCTGATACAATTTTAAATTCACTTTTTCAGCTGCTCTGCATTCAAACATGGAACTTGTCAGCCCACACGGTTTAGACACCAGAGTCTTCCTGGTTTCAGACAGTGTGTGGCTGCAGAGTTATATGTTAATGTGTTGTAACTATAAATACGCAGTGAGTCTAAAACAATCAATAACTACTGAAGGGCAGGAAATTACTCTGACCTTAATTGTTTGGAGGTGCAACAAAAGTTAACTGTCTGCTCTAAAAGCTATTTTAACTGTTCATAATTAATATTTCAGGAGGAGGAAAAAGAGCATTTTGGGAAAATCCGTGACTGTGAGGCAGGAGCGGTCAAATGCAGTCACGCCTCCCCCAGCTGGTGCCTTTACTGTGGTAAAGATGGCTGCTGTCGAGGTGAAAAGCCCCACTATGCTGCTGTCTCTTTAAGGCCCGGCTCTGCTGCAAAAACCAATCACAAGCCAGAAAATGTGGTTAGACTGTCCTTGTCAACGACCTTGATAAGAAGCGGAACGAAGGAATGGAAGATGTGTGAGAGCAGATGTGAATGAATGAAAGAGAAAGATCGAGACGAAGGTTTATAAATGAGGATGAGTCGCTCATTGTTATTCTTTTATTTTCCCTCATATATACTCTCTTTCTCCATCCCTCTCCGACGTCACTCTATCACACTCACATATACGCACAGTGCTCCCTTCAATCCTCTCTCCTGTCAGCCCTGCAGAGTGTTGCATAATTCCCAGCGTGGGGGAGGGAGGACAGGACGGATGGAGGGAGGGAGGGATGGAGGTGAAGAAGGGCGAGAGAGGCAGCAGGGAGAATGACTCACGATGCAACATGCACCACAACGCCACACTCAGCTCAACTATTGAAATCATCCAGTGTCACAGAGTTTATCACAATCAGGGAGCAATTTTCCACTTATCCTTGCATTGCTTATTGTCTTTTGGATGAATGTTCTTTGCAGGTTTTCAGTGCGGCAACAATTCACATTGACTAATTAAGCTTTGTTCTCAGCTCAGCAAGTGATGCTTGAATTTTAATGTGTTGCATGCCTGCTTCGTTAGAAATCCAATAAGGAGTGAAAGATTGTTTCTCAGCAGAGCCATAACACGGATCATGAATAAGAGATGAGACGTCTGATGTCACGTGGTGTGAAAACAGATTATTCTCACTTTAGAAATATTACACAAAAGGTGACTTATTGTATGTGTTGCAGCTATTATTCAAGAAAGTGTAAATGTTTAATATGCAGCTACAATTTTAGACAAGAAATATGTGCGTTGGCTCCAAGTGTCCACTGAGAACAAGGATGTGAAAAATAGATTTTTCAGGAATAAGTACTAGTGTATTTCTAATAATAACAGAAGTGGTAAAAAGATAAAAAATAAAAGGGAAGAAATGGTAAATTCAAGCAAATAACTGAACTAGTACCTTGAACGTCTGAACCATCAGGCTTTGGAAAGGACCAGAGGGTATTTTATCATCAAGGACTTTGTGTTCGTCTACACTATGCATGCAGAAAAGTTAAGATGTGACATAAACTTGTAATTTTACATTAAAAGAAAATGATGTTGTTTTATGTAACAATTTTACTAGTCCAGTCCTCTTGGCATGTGGCCTATAAACTACACTAGTACAGGGAGTGCAGAATTATTAGGCAAATGAGTATTTTGTCCACATCATCCTCTTCATGCATGTTGTCTTACTCCAAGCTGTATAGGCTCGAAAGCCTACTACCAATTAAGCATATTAGGTGATGTGCATCTCTGTAATGAGAAGGGGTGTGGTCTAATGACATCAACACCCTATATCAGGTGTGCATAATTATTAGGCAACGTCCTTTCCTTTGGCAAAATGGGTCAAAAGAAGGACTTGACAGGCTCAGAAAAGTCAAAAATAGTGAGATATCTTGCAGAGGGATGCAGCAGTCTCAAAATTGCAAAGCTTCTGAAGCGTGATCATCGAACAATCAAGCGTTTCATTCAAAATAGTCAACAGGGTCGCAAGAAGCGTGTGGAAAAACCAAGGCGCAAAATAACTGCCCATGAACTGAGAAAAGTCAAGCGTGCAGCTGCCAAGATGCCACTTGCCACCAGTTTGGCCATATTTCAGAGCTGCAACATCACTGGAGTGCCCAAAAGCACAAGGTGTGCAATACTCAGAGACATGGCCAAGGTAAGAAAGGCTGAAAGACGACCACCACTGAACAAGACACACAAGCTGAAACGTCAAGACTGGGCCAAGAAATGTCTCAAGGCTGGTTTTTCTAAGGTTTTATGGACTGATGAAATGAGAGTGAGTCTTGATGGGCCAGATGGATGGGCCCGTGGCTGGATTGGTAAAGGGCAGAGAGCTCCAGTCTGACTCAGACGCCAGCAAGGTGGAGGTGGAGTACTGGTTTGGGCTGGTATCATCAAAGATGAGCTTGTGGGGCCTTTTCGGGTTGAGGATGGAGTCAAGCTCAACTCCCAGTCCTACTGCCAGTTTCTGGAAGACACCTTCTTCAAGCAGTGGTACAGGAAGAAGTCTGCATCCTTCAAGAAAAACATGATTTTCATGCAGGACAATGCTCCATCACACGCGTCCAAGTACTCCACAGCGTGGCTGGCAAGAAAGGGTATAAAAGAAGAAAAACTAATGACATGGCCACCTTGTTCACCTGATC
The DNA here is from genome assembly GCF_965226115.1 of Aulonocara stuartgranti. Classification (NCBI taxonomy): domain Eukaryota; kingdom Metazoa; phylum Chordata; class Actinopteri; order Cichliformes; family Cichlidae; genus Aulonocara; species Aulonocara stuartgranti. Next base: position 30,971,991 of record NC_138957.1, read on the forward strand.
TGAACCCCATTGAGAACCTGTGGTCCATCATCAAATGTGAGATTTACAAGGAGGGAAAACAGTACACCTCTCTGAACAGTGTCTGGGAGGCTGTGGTTGCTGCTGCACGCAATGTTGATGGTGAACAGATCAAAACACTGACAGAATCCATGGATGGCAGGCTTTTGAGTGTCCTTGCAAAGAAAGGTGGCTATATTGGTCGCTGATTTGTTTTTGTTTTGTTTTTGAATGTCAGAAATGTATATTTGTGAATGTGGAGATGTTATATTGGTTTCACTGGTAAAAATAAATAATTGAAATGGGTATATATTTGTTTTTTGTTAAGTTGCCTAATAATTATGCACAGTAATAGTCACCTGCACACACAGATATCCCCCTAAAATAGCTAAAACTAAAAACAAACTAAAAACTACTTCCAAAAACATTCAGCTTTGATATTAATGAGTTTTTTGGGTTCATTGAGAACATGGTTGTTGTTCAATAATAAAATTATTCCTCAAAAATACAACTTGCCTAATAATTCTGCACTCCCTATATTATTAGCCTTGTATCATATGGACTGTAGCTTTTGCAACTGCACTTTTGCAGAGAAGTAACATACTGTCAGTCACAGCTGAGCTCTCGAAAGGGATCCACTGTAAAAGTCTTGCGGTTTTTACCACAAGGAGAAAAAAAGTCCTCCCTCATAATTGAATTATAAACAGATTTACTTGTGTTTGGTTTCTCTGGGTTTCATTTTTTTCCTTTTTTTTACTACTACAGTACATAAATCTCTTCTGTTTCTCCTCATCTTCTATGATGCTGCTCTTTCATTACACCTCTAAAACAAATGCCATCTCTGTCTCCCTGGGAATCACACATACTGACATCGACACCCACACACGGATATTCAGAGGTGTCAGGATGACCTTGCAGAGGAAATCACTGGTCATTTATCATGTTATGGCTCCAGTGGTGCATGGAGCAGGAGATTTGATAAGACCTTGAGATAAATTTGGTCAATTTATGTCTGCAAGGCCACTTGGGGATCGGAGAGGGTGGCAGACATTAAGCTAGTTATAGCCCACTGTGTGTTACATAAGAGGTTTATGAGCATTTTTCTATAGAGTGCTGCCATTTGATATTTTACAACATCACATAAAACAAGATTTTACTTTTGCTGACCTGAAAAATAAAGGTTTTCCATCAGTGTGTTGAGAAAACCCTCTGGACTGTGAAAGGCATAGGCTACATTTTGAATCATGACCAACTGTCAGGTACAGATAATAAGAAATCGAAAATAACAGCTTTTGTTTAGGCCGGTGGATTTAAAGATGTTTGTGTATAAATGTGTTCAGTGAATATGAAAGTCAAGCCATTTAAAGGACAGAATTTCTATGCACTGAAGCTCAGCAATATTAGTGTAACACATGCAATGGCATGAGTAATGTATTCCTCTGAGAGCATTAAAAACGTACGTTTGGTCCTGCAGTAGTTGTTTATCACCTGACGACAGCATGCTATGTATTATTGAATATCAGAGGGTACTGAGTTCAATGCTTTTGAAAAGAAACTAGCAGGTTTAGGGTTAGGGAGTTAGGGAAGGGTTAGTAATGAAGTATTTTTGGGCCGGCTGCTGAAAATGCTTCGCTATCTTCCAGTGGGCACGTGCCAGAAGAATCAAGTGCAAAACCACATCTTGAATAAATCATCTCTTCAAAGATTGCATCCACCTGTCAGTCTGCACTCTTCCTGTGCAGGCTGATAAACACCAACGCCTCTCACTCACTGGCCTTTCCTCCAAAGTAATGAGGAGAAGCAGCTCTGGGACGAGCCCTGAAATGTCTTCGCATTTGTCTTGTGTGACATGTTTGGGGAAACAAAAACAAAAAAAGCCGCCAGTGGACACAATAATAACTTAAAGTTAAATGCATCACGGTGTAACAGCATCTCAAATTATTGATGGCATATGAGCACTCTCTCACAGCAGACAGTATGTGAGCCCTTTTCTGCACGTTCGAATTTGAAGGACAATTAATGGAAATCAGCCATCGTTAGTTATTTTCTACACCAACTATTTGTTGGTGTTTTTTTGCATGCTGAAATGTTGGACTGCATCAAACTGTACAGGTGTTACTCCATACATATGCATGTACAGCTCATTTTTAGAGTCTTAATGAAGGTGACAAAAAGACAGATGAGAGACCGCAAGACAGACCACAGGAAAAACAAGCTGTGATGCTGTTGCTTTTGAAACCGACTGCTATTTTGGCTTTAAAGTACATTTTCAAAGTACAAACGAGTGCAGTGACTCAGTGAAAAGCTTCACGAATCAGCCTAGAATGAGCCCAGCTGTGAAACAACAGTCACGACAAACATTTGTCACCACAAACCTGCAAAGAAAAACAGCAACCTTCAGTCCTCATTAAGGGGCCGTATCAGAACTTATTCACATTTCAGTCAATTTGTTTCAAACATGCGGGCTGTAGCTCCTCTAAACTCACTAACTGTTACAACTCTCCATTGCTCATTTTGTTCAAACATTTTCACACTGGCACAAACTCAAAAAACTGCTAGGTTCAAAATCAGAAATCCAGAAGTCACATAATTTGGGAGGAACTTCATCCCAGCTTAAGTGACATAAGGAGTCTAGAAAGATCGTATCAAACAGCACACAGCAACATGTAACAACATGCCTTTTTCTGCTGTATATATAACCCGTACATAAAAGATGGATGTAAACACCTGGACGTCACCTATGGTTTCTTAAGTCCTGTTTTGAAGCCTTGACTTGAGAATTTTTGCCACTCATTCTGACCATAGACTGTACATAAATGATGGACATTACCCAGTGGTTTGCAAAATCCTGCTTGTCAACATCATAAGAAATTGTCATTCAAAAGGCAGGCCTGACCTAAAGCTTTATCATGTTTCTGGACACTAATGAGGATTTTAATATACAAAACAAACATGTCGTATTTAATGACCATACACTTATTTACTTTTATCTTTTAATCTTTGCATTGGCTTCAGTTTTAAGATCCAGACGCTAAATCTTTCATCTACAGTGCATTTATCAGACTGATAACTCAAGGTTGAATTCATGAGACAGACAAGTTCTCTACTTTTAAGATTAGGCTTAAAATTTCTCTTTTTGAAAAAGTTTATGGATCAGGTGACCCTGAACTCTTCCTTAGTTACACCGGAGTAGGCCTTGAGTGCCGGGGGCTTCCCATGATGCACTGAGTGTTTCATCTTCACTCAACTCTTTTCACTCTATGTGTGTTTATACATCACTCTGCATTAAATAATAAGTTATTATTCATCTCTGGCTCTCTTCTATAGTTTATCTGTTATGCTTATCTCCCTCCTCTCACCCCCCATCTGGTCGCAGTAGATCTGCCCCTCCCTGAGCCTGGTTCTGCCAGAGGATTCTTTTTGTTAGGGAGTTCTTCCTTCCCACAGTCACCAAGGATTTAGTAATAGGTCATCTGATTGCTAGGACTTTTTTTTTCACTATTATTGCAGGGTCTTTACTTTACAATATACACTTATCAGCCATAACCTTTATTTTGTGTAATTTTAAAAAGTATCTCACATTTATATTATTTAATGAGGAAGAAGCACAATTATCTGAACTATGTTATGTGCACTTTTGGCCCTCGTGTTTTCCTGCCGTCATCTTTCAGTCAATCTTTTTCTGTGTATCTGTTTCCATCCTGTTTTTTTTTTTTTACACATCTATTAGTTACTCTCTTCTGCTGTCTCCTCACATCTTTTACTCCACCTACTACCCTGTCATCCTGTCATCTTGCAGATCCCATCCATCCATTACACATGCAGCTGTGGCTACACTGTGATGGGCACTCCATTTTAACACCAGCTCCCAAACAGCACCGTCTAAAATGGTTCCCCTGCGCAGGACTCGTGGGATGTGGAAGCTGCAGGGTGATTTAACTCACTATGACAGGAACGTTAATGGGAAAATCTATGATTTAGTGTTTTAGGGTTTGTGTTTTAGAAGCTTTGTTGGCAGGCAGGAAATCTGTGTCGCTGTGTGATTTACAGTTGGAGGATTACAGCATGACTAGTATGTTAATGAGAAGCACTTTAACATGCAAATATTTACATATTTTATGTAAATGTAAAGAGGTGCTTTTGTTTTTAGATGATTGCTGTTATCTAAAGTGATTTATCTGTACTGACCGAATCGTATTTTACAACTAGTTCTTCTGAATTCTCACTCCCACAATTGTCATACATCCTTGTCATCTTATCTTACACCCTTCTCCTTACTGCATCTATGAATGAATCAGCCAAGAAGAGTGAGTGAGTGAAATGTAGATAGAAGAGAGAGTGAGGGAGAGAAGGGGAAATGGCAAGTTTAATTTTAGACACGACACGTAATTTCCCCTCTTTTGCATGGCTTCTATAAATAAACTCCGCTCACTCCCCCCGCTCAACCCCCCACTTGCCCACGCAATCATTGTTTGATGGACAAAAAGGGAGGGTGGGGGTGTTGCTTAGCAACTGTATCCTGACTTGGCAAGTCATGTGACTGGGAAATGACTGGCACCGTATGTGGTAGTAGCACAATTGTGCCTCAGAGCAGGACACATGCATAGTGACACACAGACACACACACATACACTTAAACATGGAGACATAAAAGTAAAGGAGTAGAAATATACACAGTAAGATCTTCTCTCTCATTCAGCCAGGCTCAGTTTACAGAGTGAATTGATGTCGTTAACCATTAATGCATTGATGGCATTGTCACAATAGTACCTTAACTGTACATGTTGATTATATATTGAACTGAATATGTTGATAAATCAGTCAGATTGAGCAGTGACACATGACTGACAGAGAAACGTCTGCGACCGCCTGATGCTTCCAGATTGGTTTAACTGCAATGTTATGTAACAGGGAGTCTCAAGGCTTTTAGGAGGAGGGATAATGGGTGTGTGGCTCCTTTAATGGACCACTAAGAGAACTGAATGTACTGTACATGAGCCTATTAGCACAACACTTTGCCTAAAACAACATTATAGTGAAATTGATGTGATGAGCGCCATTACAAATGGGGAGAAAGGGGGAATGTCCATTTTCCTAATGAATCACTGGCATCAGGACTTGTAGTGTCACAGTGATGTAAAGCATTGCTGTCAGAGTCAGGATTTTTACCCACTGACTGTTGATGGCAATTAAGATGTTTGTTTCTTTACAGGAGTATTTTTTTACCTAACACCTTTAAACTGAGATAATTACATTAGAAAATTAGAAAAATGTGGCAGATAATATGTGCTTTACAGTTTGAATTTAATTTAATTTTTTTAAAAACAGGCTGCATTTACGAAGAGTGTAATTTTTCCACATTTCATGAGTCCTGAAAAAATATTCAGTCTCAGCAGAGCCTCTAGGAGTGCAATGACCTGACTGTGGACTGTATATGAGACATGAATATGGCTACTCAGGTATTTAATGAGGCCATAAGAGGAATTGCAGCTTTGCAGCTCCCATGTTGGCTTAATTTTTTAGAGCTTGTCACATGTTATATGCTGATGGTGCTAGTTGCTTTATCACCTCAGTGGGCTACATTACTGTTGATGTCTCTTTCCTGTGTAAAAGTTTTAGCATCATTGCACTGTGTAAATGTCACTTAGTGGATCACTTCAGAGTGAAGCTTCAAAGTGCTATTTATATATGCTACCCTAGAGAAACATCAGGGGATTTTTGGACTTTTGCACTACCCACAAGGGTTGGCTAAGTCATATTTATCATGTTTGATATAAAACAAATTAAACGTTTTCTGGTATTACTTGCATTTTGAAAACAACATTGTGGCGGAGGTGTGGTCCTGGGCGCGGCTGCAGGGGAGGAGTGGTGCAGTGGGCTCAACGGGGCGGTGCTGGAGATGCCGGTGAGAACAGCTGATGGCGATTTGGACTGATAATGGTTTCCTTCCCTTTCTATAGTGAGACGGAGAGGAGCGGAGGGAGAGGGAAATCAGCTGGGACTGACAGCTGTCAGACTGTTTTCAGTCATAACCTGGGAAAACTGTAAATAAATGTGGAACCTGGTGATAAAGACCTGTGTGTGTGTGTACCTGTGTATAGTTCATTTCACAAACATCTTGCTTTACATGTATGTGTTCTGGTTGTAATGAATGATCGGTCCAGTTAGAAGTCACAGTTGTTTTGGCAATTTGTACTGGCACACTGACTAAGTGCTGATTCACTGTTTGCATTTTAAATCCTTTTAACAAGGCACTTTCAGGGAAGTCTGGAGGCTGTTTAAATATATGCAAGTAAGAGAGCTGCAGCACTGTGCCTCTAAATCACAAACATGAATTATAAATGAGCTACAGTGATTTCAAATTCATGCATAGGTTATGTATTCACTGTTTTTAGAACTTCTTGCTGAATCTGTAGTATCTGTCTCCGCTACAGTAAAAAACTGCTGGAAGTGAAAAAACTCTAATAAAGCATGAACCATGTATGCCGAATGAATGCGGACCCCCCAGCCGAGCAGCCCGATCTTTAACAGGTAACAAAGGTAGTGATGAGCTGTCAGGCCTGCAGCAATGTAGCCTCGTTTAGGATAAGGACTCCTTGTGTGTAGAACCGTAGCCTTATGTTTGTTAAATGGCAATTATGTGACAGTGCTTTCAGGTCAGTTTAATGGAGTGTAGTTAACAGTTTACTTTCTCTGCTGAGCAATTAAATTTAATGCTTTTTTTGAGTAATGACCCTAACATTGCATAGAAGTACTTAGATCTTATCACAGATAAATGCTTACTGTGTTGTAGGTGGAATTATTGAGCTTTAAGTGGAGATCGCAGCTGTGTGGGTAGAATAAGAACTTACTTCAGGTTCAGGCACCTTCTTCAGAGACCAGCATAACTGTTGGTAGGAAATGGGAACCAAACAGTTAACTCGTGTGTGCTTGAATTACTTTACATTGACATCCCTGCCAAACCACCCGGCCAACAGTGATAAATACCTTTTCATGGAAGAACATTCTCAAACTGCCAAAGCATGATTGTAGTACGACATAAAAATGATAACACAAATGGTGGGTAAGCACTGCAATTCTTCTTTTATTACTGGGTTTATAAAAATCACTTCAGAGAAGGTAAATGCACAAAATTAACAGTTTGAAAATTATATCTCCCTTTACCGTGTACAGTCAAAATGACATTTTCAGTTCGCCACAGGATGTTAGATTCTTTAAAAATCAACTGCGGTCATTTTGGAACAAAAAATAAAAAGATACTTTTAAATGTACATGCTTTGCACAAGTAAAGTTGCACTGTACAAATTGAGTTTAGTATCAAACCATGGGTCATTGGTTGCTACATGTCCCATAATCCTTTGCAGAAGGCCTCCCCATTACTTGATCAGCGTCCTGGCAGATTGGCTGGGATTCAATGAGCCTGGCAAGAATAAGATCTGAGCAGCTCTAATGTGCACAATCCATTTTGTTAGCTGGCACGTGGTGTAACTGTTTCCCACTAGTCCTGCATAATTGCTGAAAAGTAAATTTATTTTCAATTCAAACTGAATTAACTAAGCTGATTACTTCTATAAACAACTGGAAAATTGCCTCTCCTCAACTCTGAGATGCCGATGTTCTCAGACCAACCAGGAAGTGTTCACACCTCCCCGAATATTCACCTTGACAACCCACAACTCCCCCCTGCACACCCTCCTCCTCTGCCCTTCTCATTGGATGAGAGACTGTGCCAAAGCATACTCTGATTGGTTGCCAGGACCAAGCCTGTTGCTGGGCTGTTTCCATGGAGATCACTATCGCCTCTTCCCCTCGCCTCATCCAGACAGAGAGAGAGCGAGGGAACGATGGTGACAAATGATGACAATGAAAAGAGAGTAATTAGATTTGGGAATAAGGGTGAGACAGAGATGGAAGGGTCTGTCTGTGTGTCAGTGAAGCAGTAAGGAGAAAAATTTGTTAAAAATGAGTGGAGGTGGACACATATGTTGAGGAATTCTGTATAATTTCTTGTATCATGATGTTTCTTTTTGCAGACATGCAGTCAACATATTGACAGCAGCTGCAGGCATGTCCTCATACGCCATGTACCTTTATCCTGGACCTTCCCTCCCATTTCTGCTTGTTCTACTCTCTAAGGCAAATTAAGAGCATCCAAAGAATCAGACCTATAAGAAAACAAGATTGTAATACTCTCTGAAATCATGCCAGCATACTCACTATAGAGGTGAGTTCAATGGTATACTCACACAGATTAATACGAGTCTAATGTGCTATTATTAGATAACAGAAGAGCCAAGTCCAAATATCAATTTGCCTGAACATAAAAACGTCTGAATATAGAAAATTAGTGCCCTGAGTACATCTGAGAGAGATGTTAGTGAATTAGTGCTTACAATGAAACTGTGACGAATTATAACAGCAAGCTTTCAGTCTATTAAACAGCATCATCATGTGGCGTAATTACACATCAGCATCTTTCATTTTTACCAGTATGTTCTCCTTCAGAGCTCTTTTGCTGTAGCTAATCTCACTGAATCCCTAATGGCGTCTAGTCGATTCATCTGAACCCACGGCACAGCACAGCCTGAAGAAACCAGCAGCTTTTTTTGGCGATCCAAAAACAATATCAGATCCAGTGATGTAGCCCAGCTGACATGTCTGCTTAGAGATATTTGAAGCATTAAAAAAAAAAGAGAAAAAAAGAGAAGATGTGTGAATACATGACCAGAAGGCAGGAGGCAGTGATAGATGTTACAGTACGGGAAGGTGAGGGGGCTGACAAAGAAAAGGAACTGTGCATATTTAATTAGCTGCAGAATAACAGCACTGCACAGTTTAAGCCCCACAAAGACACGCACTCAGTTTTTATAATTTACAGCTGAGTTCTGATTTATGGGCTTGAAATATTGCACATGTTGCATATGAATGCTATAGATGAGATTCCTCTCTAATGTTGGATGAAACTGTTTTCCCACAGCGGAGAATATTTGTATTAGTTTGTCTGGTAGCCTGCAGTGCAGACATTCATCAGATCTGCCAGATTCTGTTTGTTAGAATAAAGGTGTAAACCAGGCTGGTGAGACATCCGTCAGCTCTCCTGCAGAGCCTTGATCACAGGGATCATGTTGGTGAAGAGAGCACTGCTTATTCTTTTTTTCTTAGTGTCAGAATTTGTTATAGAAGCAAACTGAAGCGATACTAGTGGAAATTCAAGATTAATGTTTACAAAAAAATACAACTGGTATTCTAATCCACTTCCAGTTAAGAGAAAAAAAAAAGTAACACTTGGCCTGAGTTTGGGGCAAATTAATATGCATAAGGAAAGGAAATAGTCAGGGTATTCGAGGATACCACGCTGACAACATGTGTGGTTAAACTCTGGGTCATTGTAAGCTGCATTTTTCCAGCAGGCAGATTTTGTATGTGTGTTTGAAATACCAAAGCTATTATGCTAGCAAGCAAAACTGAGACTGGGATTTAAAGGCAAATCAATCTTGGGTTTTAAATATGAATGAATAATAATCCACTTGCCATATTTGCCGTCTGCCAAATTCTCATGTGATATTGCAAGCAGTTACTTATTGATCCTGCAATTAAGGGGCAACATTAGTATTCATTTCACTACCATTTCTCATGACATGAGGAGTTTAAGTCTATATCTTAAGTCCAATATTTGCTCTGCTAGCTTCACTCCTGAGGGAAATATCTGGCTTTTTAGATATTAAACGCTTCACTCACAGCTATAAGGCAATTTGTATGTGCAGAGCAGGTAGATCAAGTTTTATTTTATAAAACAGCTGCATGATTTCATTGAAGCAATACTGATGAGAATGGTTGGAATGTAAAGTGCAGTTAAAGGTGCAGATCTGGAAATCTAAGGAATTAACTGAAAGTGTCGAGGTTGTGGAAGATCTGGACGCAAAATGCAGACTTGGAAGGACAGATTTAATAAACAAAAACAAACCTTTATTATGTAAGCTGGCATAGCCACATAGCTGAAGGCCACAAGGTTAAAAAAAATGATCAAAAGTTGGTAATACATGAAGTAAACTGAGGGCTTAAATACACACAAGGTGATCAGGGAAAGAGACACAGCTGGGAAAACAAGGCACAGGTGAACAGAATCAAGTAACGAGTCAGAGGGAAGGAAAACTGAACACACGGGAAACTTAGGCTACGTTCACACTGCAGGTGAAAGCGCATCAAATCCGATTTTTTTGACCCTATGCGACCCATATCCGATCATGGTATGACAGTGTGAACGACACATTACGATATTTCCAAATCCGATCTGGGTCACTTTCGTATGTGGTACTGAATCCGATACATATCCGATGTTTTAGAAAGCGACTGCTGTTTGAACAGTCAGGTCGCATTAAACCTGTCTTTTACGTCACTGACACAAGACAGACGCCAATTATCAGCTCCCGAGAAGACATCGTGAACGCTTCCTGGCCATCCCGTGTAGATGTCAGTGAAACTGTTGGGAAGACAACGTTGGAGAAACGTGAACATTTTATTTGTACTGTATAATCTGCAGATTCTGACAGAAATCTGCAACTATCCTTTGAAGCACCGCTCCTCTAAAACAGCAATAAGGATAATTATTAGGTTATTCACATTATTATGTAAATAACAAAATAACTTAAAGCAAAAATTGGGAAACGTAAAGTCCGAAGTCTTTATATTAAGGGCCATCAGTCAAACAATATTGTTTGCTCTAGGTCTAAACAGAGCGCGTTGTGTGGAAACATCACAGAAACACAGACTAGGCTTGAGGAAACTAGGAGGACAGGAAAACCTTAATAACTAACAAGATCAGAATGAAAGCATAATGTATGCAAATGTAATATCAAAACGAGGTACAGAACCCAGGACAGCAAGACTTTAAATGCACCTTAGAAGCCATGTTGTTCATTTTTAAACAATATACAAACATTTATCGTTATCATATTCAGCTGCTAGTCCAGTTTTATTTGTTTTTGTTTTAGTTGTTTGGGTGGCTAAAGGTCAGGAGGTGCAGCAGGTCATCTACTAATTGGAACGTTGGTGGCTCGATCTCTGGCTGCTCCCGTCTGCATGCCAAATATACAAGATGATAACCCCAAGTTGCTCACACATCAGAGTGTGACTGTTAGACAGAAAGCACTTAAGCAAAGAAAATAGTGCTTGGGTGAATGAGGCATGTTGTACAAACCGCTTTGAGTGCTCAGGTAGATTAGAAAAGCGCTATCCAAGAACCAGTCCATTTGCCAAATAAATAAAAACAGAGAGGCTGAGTGTTATAGGTCCTTACTTGTACAGAAACAGATGTCTTGTTAATTTTTTTCAAATCACTGTAGGCCTCATAGTATCTGACAAGTATACAAAAAGAAACTGTTTAAGATGAGTTCATGGTCCTGCTTTTGATTTAAAGGTATGTTTGGATGGGTAAAGGTGAGGCTTTCAAACATAAACACATATCGTACCAGCGATTAAGCATGGCGGGAGTAGCATCACACTCAAATATCCAGGCAGAATTTTGCCAGATGGTCAAAATCCATCAGGTGCAAAACCAGCAGACTAAAGAACAGCTTCTTCCCGTGGGCTGTCAGAACTCTTAATGCAAACTAAGAGTGTGTAAAGACTTCCCCAACACATCCACCCTGACACTGCTGTTGATCATCTATGTGCAATATCTCAGTCTTTCCATGTTCTGTGCAATATTTTTGGCTCATGTGCAATTATTTTGGTCCCAGTCTGTTTCAATGTTTCCTACACATACACCATGTATATAGTTCCACTCACATATGTATACACTGTTTTTTATTTTATTCTATTTATTTAATTATTTATTTATTTTCCGCCTTCGTTGTATATTGGTTTCTCTTCTTCTTACTTTAGCACCTTTGTGGTTCAGCTACCCAATTTTACTGTGCAAGAAACTGCACAATGACAATAAAAAGCTCCAAGTCTCTAAGTCTAAGTCTAAAAGCATCAGGTCAAGATATAACTAGCTAGGGAACATTTAATAGATATTAGTGAGGATGTCTGTATATATGCGAGCCTATGTATAATTTTAACCCTGCATGGATTTCAGAAAATCCCAAATACATTCAAACTACACTGAAGCCTAAAGTATACGTGACATTTATGCCCACAATGAGTGTATTTAAACTTCTGACCTCAACTGTAACTCCAGTTCTGTGAGTATGTCTGTGGTCTTCTTAGAAGCTTGTTGGTGGTCATGGCTGCTCCAGTACACCAACTCTGTCGCTTGTATGAATACACAGTTCTCAAGTGAATGTCATTTGGTTTGAGTCTAACAAGCTATTTATCCATCAAGCACTTATCTGCACAATCTCATACGTCAAGCTTCTTTTTGCACAATGCTCAGTCTTTTGCACAACCCAGTGTCACTGATGCACTTTTCTATCGCACTGTTGTGTCTGTATCGTTCTGTTCTGTCTGGTGTTATTTTGGTTTGTTTTTTTAGCTATTTTTGCAGACTGGCACTTTATGTAGTCCTTTGTTGATTACCTGTTATATGTTATATGTAGCACCGTGGTCTTAGAGGTACATTGTCTCCCTTCATTGTGTACTCTACCACTGCAAATGGTTGAAATGACAATAAAGCCACTTGACTAGACTTGACTTTATCTACTGGAACTTACCCGAAACTGAGTCTTAATGGAAATATATCTGGAGAAAAACAAGGGTCAACATATTGTTTTTGTCGGCTCATGTCTAGATACAGTTTTTATATTTTATTTCTTGTAGTGCAGACTGCTGCTTTAAATTCTTTGATTAAATAGCATGATAATTAAAGGGCATTTTTAAAGGCCAGCCAGAGACACTTAGTATGCATCAGCAAGCATAAGAGCATAAATTCCCAAATGTGCCATATGCTTGCAACAATATGAGTTTAATGGGTTGCATAATGTCTTGCATCATGAGGTGGGGACATCACTTTGCTGCTCTGCAGAAAGATGTTGGGAAGGAAATTTCCTTTTATAGCCCAGGTTAGATTGCTCTCTGTAATGTTGAGACTCTAGCGGTGAATAGTTAATACAGACTGCTAGTATCTGTCAAATGATAGCAGGGACAAAAGCAAGGAGATGGAGAATCCCCCTATTCTTCCTGTTTATCTGTCTGTGACCTTCAACCATAACTGAAGGGGCATTTGTATTTGGTGGGGTGTGAATGAGCTCTCCCCATTTCTTCCTGACCTTTATCCTCCCTCTCCTCTATCTCTCTGCAACACACTCTCTCTCCTTCTGTCTCCTTTTTCACAATTCCTCCTTTCTTCATCTCTCTTATGGCATCCACTCTGTAGCTAACTGCTCTCTCTGCTGGAGGACTGCTGAAACAGCATCTTGGACCTCTAAAATGAAGAGATAGTTCGCCCCCAAATCAAATATACATTGCATGGTTTGCAGAGTTTTGAAAATATCAAGTTTAGACTTTCCATGTTTTTAGAAAATTCTCATTCCTAGGTTGCCATTTGCTGCTTTTTTGTTGAATCTGCAGTGTCTTCCTGTCGGCCACAAGGTGATCTTTGCATCAGTGTGTGACCTGTCATAACTTCTTAATTACAGGAGATATCTATTTGTAATGTAAATTGTGTGTAATTTATCTCAGCAGAACTGCACCAATGTGATATCTGTGAGTTATAGTGACAGAAACAAGCATGACCATCCTAGTATCCTTTGTAGTTCTGAATTTTAAAGGGTATAAATGTCAAAAAATCGACTTTGTTCCAAGTTTAAACAATCATATCAACATGTGAGATAGGTTCGGATGTGAAATTTATGGTTTTCGGGGTTTTTATCGGTTTTTGCCATTATTTTTTTATATCGTTAACTCGGGTTCCCTGGGTCTTTTCCCGTGTGTTATGAATGATTTTTTTTTTGAGTACCAGTACTGGTTTTATTTGTTGTATTTATCCGCGACACCTTAAAGGCCGGTCCATGAAAATATTGTCGGACATAAACCGGCCCATGGCACAAAAAAGGTTGGGGACCGCTGCTTTATAGCATAAATGAACACTAGTGAATGTAGCTTAACGCTGTGAAATGTTGAAACAAAGCCGGTGTTCAAATGTTCTATACAATAGTTTGGACATATCATATTGATCAAAGAACATTTGGGGCTGTATATGTGCTCCAAAATTCTGCAATTTAGCTTCATACAAAAGGGCCTCAATCCCAGAGAATCGTTGCAGCTTCAGGCTTCATTGCCTGTTTAGCATAGACCCCTTTTCTTTTTGGCATAATATGAAACGTCCATTTAAAAAATTGAACGTGCCTTTTACTCACTTTGCTAAACTTTGAAAGGGAACATCCAAATGCCGCGGCAATTGAGTTTAACGCAGGGTTCCCAACTCAATCAAACCATCCATCTCCATTTTCACCACCATCCATTTTTCCTGTACCTACATAATTATGAGAGCTGGAATGTGCTGGAAACAAGAAGGTGACCTAAAAGGTGACGGATTTCAACTCACTCCTACAATTTTCATTGCATTAATGCAACTTTTCTATGGCTACATTAAATATACTTATTACAGACATTCACCTGTCTTACAAACACGGAAGTCAGAAAATGTAAACAATAAAAGCGAAACTTAGATTTAGATTCTAGATTTTCATAATTATACTTGACACCATAACATATGCAAACATGCTAAATTTACCTTGTGTCACACTAATAGGATTAATTTCATAACTTCAGGCCAGACATGAGTAAGTTTTTTTTAAAATAGTAAATAATATGTTCAACTATTCTGATACAATGATTTGTTAATGCTGAGGGAGGATGGCTGTTATCCAGCTGCAATTCATTTCATTTTCCGCTTCAACTTTTAAAAGGCATTTTTTGATTAAATGATGAAGATCTTTCCCGGCTTCCCAAACCAGATTTAAAATGAAAGCAACTCACAGTGTGTGTGTGTGTGTGTGCGCGTGTATGTGTGTGTCATCTCTCACCCAATGTTGTTACTAAGAAACTGCCTGCATACATTAGTTGTAATCTAAATTACTTTTTCACAATATGATTACTTCATTCAAGGCTGGATTAACTAATATAAATGTTCTTCTAACCTTGACATAGATTGCGAATTATTCCCCCCCCGCCACCAACTCCTTGCTCAAGAGAGTCATTAAAGCAACTGTTTCAGGCAGAAAATCAAATTCATGAAATATACAGTCATTTTCCCCTCTCATTTAAATACAGCTGACTGATTGGTTTACAGCTGAGTAAAGGCTCAAGCAAGCAGACAGAATGTGAATTACTGTCGCCATGTTAATGATTCAAACTTTGAGCTATGGAGAAGAAGCAAAGGGAGCAATTAACCCAGTGAAATTAGCATCAAGAGACTGCAATGGCTCTTCGGTGGCAGAAATGACTGTGTAGAAAGACCTCCGTGATGAGAAACTTCCAAGTGTGCAAATGTGTGTAGGCCTGTTGTTGTTGTTTACTCTAAAACGAATGCTAAATGCAGTAGACAGAAAATTAATTTATAGATGAAATTACAGTTTAATTGCAGGATATTATGGCATAATTATAAGCTGTCAGTTATTTTACTAAATGATTTTCAGGAAACCTAATGAAAGCGATTCACAGAGAATATCTGACGGAACGTTATAATTAATGTTGCACAAGAATGTCGCTATGAAAAATCAACAGCTGGGCCTCTAAAGTTAATATAGTCTAAACTTGGGCAACTTTTTAAAAAACTGTACCTCATGACACATTTGTTAAAAAGTATTTCTAAGTTACAAAGTGTCTCTCTAACCTAATAAATGTTGTTAATGCACTGTTATACAGATTATATATGATTTTAGGACTATCTTGTTGTCCTATTAGAACACAGAAAGATGAAATTTGGAGTCAAGAGAGTTACAATTGAGGGAAGCGGCTGTACTACTATGTGACTATGCATTCACTGCAAATGCTATCAGTACACTGGTGGCCATCATCCCATACAGTCCCATACATGTCTGCTGTAGGCGGCTTACCCACAAAACAGCAGGTAGTAAAATGTTTTGTTATTGCTTAATTTAGTGGGAGTGATTTTGGCATAATGAAAGCTACAGTTGTCTTTTTTGTTGTCTCCCATCAGGAGGCTGAAGAGGTAGTAGAGCTGTAACAGAATCAACTATGAACCCTGAGACATGAATCTTTTGTTTTGACATACATTTTACTTGCTGCTTACTTTATTTTCATGCACAGCTTAGTTTTGTTAAGCTAAAAAAACTCCTTGCTCCTTGTTTGGAGAACAAAATCACATGATTAGGATTAGGAAAAGAAAGAAAGAGAAAAAAATAGGTCACCTGCACTTCATGTAGCTTGTACATGTCAAAGTATCCTTCTGCAAGAAACTGAACCCTGAGTTACTCCCGATGCATCCATGTGAGTGTGAGATAAAGCACAGAGGAATACTTGACTGCCTTATCAATATCGGTACAAGTGCTGCATCAATATGTGTCTGAATGGGTGAATAAGACTTGTAGGAAAAAAAA
This sequence comes from Aulonocara stuartgranti, assembly GCF_965226115.1. NCBI lineage: Eukaryota > Metazoa > Chordata > Actinopteri > Cichliformes > Cichlidae > Aulonocara > Aulonocara stuartgranti. The sequence goes on from NC_138957.1 coordinate 30,988,490, forward strand.
ATACAGCAAGTCAGAGTCAACAAGTAAGATAAAAGAAAACACAAAATCCAGGTTATGAATAGCATCTGCATTCTCTAGGAGACATGCTATAGCAGCCATCCCCAACCCCCGGGCCATGGACCGGTACCGGGCCGCGAGAGTTGAGGCTCGGGTGTGAAATTTATGGCTGCCAGGGTTTTTATTGTTATTTTTTTATGGGTTCCATCATTAACTCGGTTTCCCCGGGTCTTTTCCCGTGTGTTATGAATAATTCTTTTTTTTTTGGTACTGGTGCTGGTTTTATTTTGTTATATTTATCCGCGACACCTTAAAGGCTGGTCTGTGAAAATATTGTCTAACAAAAACCGGTCCGTGGCACCGCTGTGCTAGAGAATAACTTTTTATCTAACTTGCTGTCTAACAGAAATTACTGCCCTGCCTCGAAGCTACAACAGTGGCTCTCAAACGATGTGCAGAGCCAAACTGGAGGAAAGTCCGGATGTGCACTGGGATTTTATGTAAACCTTACCAAACTGACAATACACCAACCAGCTAAAGACAACAAGAAATTAATACAGCAAAAACTACCTGTCTTATTGAACGGGACATCAACAGCGCTATGTATGAGTACTTGGTAGAAGCTGGTGAATGCTAACATTGTGCTGAGCTATCTAAAAAGGCATTTGGAGACCAAATAATCCTTCTGAACAGTCAGTCTACTACAGTGCTGAATGTGAACCAGAGACAGAAAGATTGTTTGTTGGACTGAGAGCAAAACTGTTGCTAGTGTCATGCTAGGTGCTTTCATTCAACAGTACAATCAAAAGAAAACTGGGCAATCGCACAGAGAGTATTTTCTACAAGTATGAATACAGGTGTGCCTCTTGTTCTTTGAGCAAAATATTTGAAAACCATAACTCTACCGACAGCTCTGCCAGCATCTGTGTGACTAGTAACAACTACTAACTACTGATCAATCGGGTGTTGACATCCAGATCTCACGGCATATAAAAGTCAGGGATCACCAGAGTTACTAGGAGTCATTTTTGAGTGCCATGAATGTCAGTTCTTGACAGCTGATCAAATATTAATATTAGATCTCAGCTGACTGCAGTTGACAACCACGCTGCTAATTTAGCTAAATCTCATGTTTGTGAAGCACAGCATTATCAATGCATGAACTGGCGCTGGAGGAACGAGCCTGCAATTTTAATACTACACATGTATTTCACAGCTTGTTCTAGCATCCCCAGGCTTCTACCTTTCTACCTATAAAACCCGGAGAGCAGTCAAATGGTGGAAGTGGAAGCTAAATTGGCTAGTCATTCATATGTAAATTGGGTCGTTATCTGGGAATTCTGGAGGGAGGGGAGTGGGGGTGTGTGATTGAGGGCGTGGGGGAGCTGCTAAAAGCTGTGCACTTCCTTTTGTGTTTCATCTTGATGCATTCTCAATCATCCAGGGAAATAAATCTCCAAAAGTCACCAACTTGGAGTGTTTCAGTTTGCCATCTTAGGGAGAAATCAACACACATGGGTGTATGTCCTTTGTTGCTGAGATTTATTGATAAAAACAGTACAAAAAACCAACCATTTGTACACATATTTACAAATGGCCTGCTGAGTGGTGCATGGAGCATGTTCATTGGTTCATGGACCTCCCTGAACTAATGGCATTTATTGCAATTGTCATCTTGCGGGGGATTAACAGGGTTCCATCTCTAAATGACTGCTGGTGGGCAAACCTGGGAAACCCACAGATAATTGGAACTATGGCACGAATCATGTTATAAAACACGGCGACTGGCCAGCGCCGTGTTCCTCTGCGGACAGTGTACTCCCGAACCATCTGGTCCATCACATCCACGCCACACTTTGTTTTGTTGTAAAGGGAGACAGTGTTTGGCTTCCTTTTGGTGGTGTTATCAGTCTGAACCACGCTGTGCATGCTGCTAAGAATATAGACTGTCTTCTTCCGTTTGGCCGCATACGCCGTCAGCGTGGCAGCAGAGGTTGAAAACACCTAAGAAATAAGATAAATTGTTATTTTCATAGCCCTTTTACACACAATGAAACACATAAACATAGAACCACAAAAGACCTGCAACATACCTGAGTGGTGAATACATTGCGATCTGTCTGTCTAGTGGATTGAGGAATTTCCCTGCGAATCCTGTTGACTGTGCCGAGGATGGTGGTTTTCCGTCTAAGAAGTTTTTGTGCCAGTGAAAGCGATGTGAAAAAATTGTCCGTGGTAACATTTCTGCCCTTGTCTAGGAATGGTTCCATCAGCCTCATTACTACATTTTCAGAAAGTCTCTCCCCAGTGGGACGACTGGGGTCCTTGCCAAGATATGGGAAGACATTGCAAATGTACTTGGATTTTAGGTCGCAAGCCACCCAAAACTTGATCCCAAACTTGTCAGGTTTACTTGCAATATACTGCAGGAAACAGCACCGAGTCTTTGATGGGAAAAGCTGTTCATCAATGGTGATATGTAGACCAGGGTTGTAGCACGTGATGCAGTTGGTGACAAATGATCCCCACACACTGGAAATTGCAGCAAACTTGTCAGTCTTTGCTCGATCACAGCGGGTGGACTTGTCATCAAAGCGTAGGTGTTGCATGATGTTTTGGAAGCGGTTTCGTGCCACAATTCCAATTATCTGTGGGTTTCCCAGGTTTGCTGACCAGCAGTCATTTACAGATGGAAGCCTGCAAACCCCCCGCATGTTATGTGAGTGATTGCTGAAAATGTTGAAATGTACTCACTCACTTTTTATCATTATTTGTAAATATGTGTACAAATGGTTGGTTTTTTGTACTGTTTTCATCAATAAATGTCAGCAACAAAGGACATACAAAGGACATGTGTTGATTTCTCCCTAAGATGGCAAACTGAAACACTCCACTCCCCCACCCCCTCAATCACTCACCCCCACTCCCCTCCCTCCAGAATTCCTAGGTAACGACCTAATATACATATGAATGACTCCAGCATTTGACTGACTGCTCTCCGGCTTTTAAAGGTAGAAACGCAAAATGATGACTCCGCGGGGGTCTAAGGTAGAAAACCAAAATGACTGCTCTCCGGGGGTCTAAGTGTTAATTAAATCTCCCAAGGAAGTGAAGTATATTATAATGAATGCCTGGAAGGTGGGTGCAACCATTGAATAGCTACATCACCTCCACTTGGAATTTTTCCACATTAGTTTTTCACACAAAATCAAACTCCAGTGTTATAGGTCCTTTAATTTTGTGCAGATCTAACCCATTTTCAGTGGCAAAAACATAATATAATATTTTATGTATATTGTATAAGAACCTGCTGAAACTAACAATAACTTTTCTGTCATTTAAAAACAATCTCTGCATAGACAGGCTCTCCTGTGTTAGGTTTCAGATATGTCATCAGAGCTTGACGCACCTAAATCTGATCTGTGACATTTTACTCCAGTCATTTTTAATTGCAACCCTTTGAATTCTATTGCTCTTGACAGTTTTATTCATGTTTTCATTTCCCCATTTCACCTTTTGTTATTGTTATTGTTCCCATTGTTTGTACATTATGAGACCTGAGTGTAATATTAACTTTAAACAAATTTGATTCGACAGCATAATTAGATATGAAGTGCCTCAGGCTGGGGACTGCTCTACGCTGCAGTTCCTCAACTTAGACACAAGGGGGCAGTGTTACCACAGATGGCTGTTGAGAGGAATGACGGGCGGTTACACACTTCTGCACACACTCACAGTCAAGCACACACACATGCTTGCGCGCCAGCACATACACAGTAAATAATGTCTATTGTATGTGGGACTGTAATGGTGCCTGACAGCGTGTCGGTCTTGTTCTCCTTTCTTTACTCAAATTGCTCCCGCAGAAGATGAAAAAAGCCAGAACCAGAGGTGTTTGTCAATTCTGCAATATGGGATGATTATATGTGGGTGTTTGGAGATCCATGGAATAGTTTCTGTAATGTGAATAAGTGTGCTTTATGTGTATGGGTGACTGCTGTGGGTAGATGGAGTACATGTTTGTATGTTAAACATGAGAGTGCATGAACAAGGATGTGTAGAGGTGGGCAGAAGGTGCATTTTGCGGTTTTTATCCGAGAGTCTAAATGTCAGCATGGCGCCTTTTCTCATTTGTGTGTGTGTGTGTGTGTGTTGTGGCATCTAAAACAGGTTCCTGTGCCTTAACTGTTTCACATTGTTCCTGCTGAGACATACAGAACTAATCTACCTGGATTTGTCAGAGAGGAAAAAGAACAGCAGCCGCGGAGTTCACGATTATCATGTACACACATGCACATGCAATTTAAAATGCTTGGCACCCACTGAATTAAATTATAATTTACAAGAGCCTCTTTGTTTGGGTTGTCTGAATTCAATTTGAGTTTAACTGTTTTCCTGATTCTTACATACGTGCAGGCGCACGCAGACACAGACACTACAGAACAGTTGTTCTGTGTCAAATAGCTGTAATTAGATGAGGTTCAAAGAAAAGGAAAACAAATACACCTGAGATGAGCACGGATGTCGGTACATGCCAGATGTAATCCTGGTTGTGTTGTGAAATGGAAATTTAAAAAGCACAAAGACAGGCGCTGGCTGCTTTCCCCCTATAAAATAGACCAAACCAAGAAATCCCAGTAAAGTCCACCATCCATCATTGATGTTACCTGGTAAATCATGATGAGGTGGTGTAAAGGCAGGAAGAGACAGCTATGGGGAGGACTTTTAAGCTTTTAGATAAAGACGGCGTCCCCTTCCGCCTGGAGACTTCTCTGATGCAGCCTGCGGCGATAGCATCTCTGCTGAGGAGCGGCTGTTGTGCAGACAGCAGGATTTTCTTCCTCGTTCACCTCCTCAGTACTGAGAAAGACAAAATGTCAGACAGCAAGAGGGAATGTTGCAGCTGATATAATTTCTAATTCGGTTATGAGGACTGTGAGGACAGAGCTTGGAAAATAAACAGCTTTTTACAAATCCAACGAACTGTCGAGGCTTTTAAGACTTGCCATTGTCGTTATAGCTGCATCCTCCTTGAAGTTCACCACAGGTGGAGACTGGAACTCATGAACAACATCAACTAATCTTCTGAACAGTATATTTTTTTTAATAATGATAGAGTGTGGCAGCAAACCACAAAGGAACAGTCGATTCTTTCATGACTGTAATCTCAGTCAAGCGTATTTATAATAAGCGACTTTAGGGGTCGCTACAGCGGATCATCTACCTTCATCTCACTCTATCCCTGCTCCTCTGTCACACCAACCCTCTGCATGTCCTCCTTCACTACACTCATGAACTTCATCCATCATCTACACCAGCAGTCAAGCTCTATAGTCTTGCTAATGACCTACTAATTTTATTCAGGTGTGCTGCAACAGGGACACATGGAAACATTTCAGGACAGCGGCCCTCGAGGACTACAGTTCGAGACCCCTGGTCTACACTATCCCTCCTGCAGATCTTTCCAAACCATCTCTAACTTTATCTCCAAACTGTTCAACCTGAGCTTTTCTCCTTTCTAATCACGTCCCTCCTGCTCACTCCCAGTGAAAATCTTTACCTCTTCAGCTCTGCCTTCTCGTTTTTTAGTCAGTGCCATAATCTCCGAACTATACATCATAGCAGCTCTCACTACCATCCCCTTCACTCTTGTTCTTATCCTTCTGTCAAATCACACCTACAAATCATACCTTATACTCATCTCCACCGACTTCATGCTGCCTGCACTCTCTTCTTCACCTCTCTTATACACTGCCTGTTGCTTTGGGTGGTTGACCACAGGTACTTAAACCTTCACCAGCTTCACTCTTTGCATTTTCACCTTTCCACTTGTTGCCCTCTCAGTCACTCTTTCTTTCTTACTTCTACTGACTTTCATTCCTCTTCTTCTTCCTCTGGTGCGGTTGGTCCATGTTGGTCAGGACTAAAGAAAATACTGGATGGATTCTCATCAAATTTGTAAAAAGAATTACGATTAACAGATAAATTATCAGAAATTCCAACATCTGACTTTCTGTCTCTGTCATCTGATCAAATTTGTATTTGGTATTTTATTCGGCTGTACACTTCTGTTTGATAATAAGTTAAAAAAGGAAACTAAAAGCAAATCATAATAATCTAATCTAAAAGTTACACATGGATGCCTTGGGTAATATCATAAGAGAACATTGTTTATGTTTTCATTTGTGTGCAGATCACACCCAGTTGTATTCCTCTATGAAGCCAGATGACACAAATCGATCAGTTAGACATAAAAGCCTGGATGACTTGTAACTTTCTCCTTTTAAAATCAGATGAATTTAGAAGTTATTGTACTTGGCCTTAAAGAAATCTCAGAAATGGTGTCTAACCAGATATTTATGCTGGTTGGCATTACTTTGGCCTCTGTGAGAAATCTTATTTTTGATTACATTATGTTGAATAAATGTGTCGGACTGTGTTCTGTCAGTATTGCTAAAATATGAAACATCCTGTCTCAGAGTGATGCTGAAAAACCAGGACTCACATTTGTTACATCTAGACTGTACTACTGTAATTATTTATTATCAGGTGGTTCTCAGTAATGGTGTTTAAACCAGACAAACTCCATTATTAAGACCGATAAATTACTGGAAATCCTGTCAGAGCCATGTTTGAATTCTATGAACACCAGAGAATTAAAAGTACCCACAGGATTCTCCGAGATCCTTCACACATCTTACACTCTGCGTTTGATTGGCTCCCATCAAGACATAGACTACGCTGTCCAGGATGTAAGGCCTGCCGTGCCTCAGCATCTTAACTCTGACCCTTTTCTGCCCAATATTCTGCTCTTTCTTGTCCCCTTTTATCACAGTTAGTGTGAATGGTGATTGGTCATTTTAGATCTTATTTATATTGATGCTTTGTGTTTATGCATGTTTGATATTCTGTCTGTGTCTTATGTGGTGCTCTCTGTGCTTCTTGGGCATAAATAAAGTGATTTGAATTGAATTCTAAAAGCTTCCTGCAAAGGGACCTTTGGTTGACCCAAAATGCTGAAGTGCAAATAAGTAACAGGGGTGATTATAACCAGTCACAGCTGATAGCTGCCGTTCACTGAGCCTGGTTCTGCTAGAGGTCACTTCCTGTTAAAATGTGGGTCTTCTTTACTACCATTACCAAGTGCTGCTCAAAGCAGCTCGTCTGATTGTTGGGGTTTTGCTGCAATACTGAAGGCTCTTTGCCTTATCATAGGCAGCAGTTGTTGTGAGTTGGAACTATATAAATAAAACTGAATTACATTGACTGGTGTACCTAACTAATAATGATGTCCATAGACTTGTTATTGCTGTTTATAGATAATAAGCATTACAGATTTGAGTGCTACGATGGTTATGGAAGTAACAATACAGCCTTCATCTAACAAATTATTTTTTTTTTAAACTACATGACAGAGAAAAACATTAGCACCACTGTGCCAAAACCTTTCGAATAAAATGTACTCTTCTGGTTTTGACCTCTGCACTCTGCAGATTTTCATTCATTCAATCCTGTGTTGCTTATATAATGCCATCTCCCTGCAACAGCCATCTCCAGGCACTTTATAATGCAAGATAAGAACCACATCTTTGCATTTTTAGAGAGAGAACCCCAACAATCAGACAATCCCTTGTTGTCTGTGTGGTACTGTAATGGTACTTGACAGCGCGACGTTCCTCCTTCTTTTCTTACTCATATTGCTCCTGCAGAAGATGTAAAAGCTTCTTAGTATGCAGATCTTGGCTCACAGCCTCACAGGGCTGCTAGCACTGGTGTAGACCTAAGCACTTTTTCACATTACAGATTAGATTAGATTTGTGTGCTGCTGTTGACATGCAAACCAACAACAAAAGGGCTCGCGGCAAATGTTGCTTTTCCACATTTCATGACAAAGAATAGCACTCGCTTACCAAAACCTTTCAAAGAATGTTTGGGTTTCTCCGGCTTTCCTTACTGCAGTCTACAGATTTAAGTCGATTTTGTATTATTTCTACAATGGCAGTTCATATCAACAGTCACCTCAAGGCATGCTTTATTTGGAGGAAAAGGCCCTACGCTATGAACAAGCATCTGGTGACAGTGAGAAGGAAAAACGTCCTTTCAACAGGAAGACAAGCCAGGAAAAAAAGGGCAGCCATCTGCTGTGATCGATTGGGGGTTAAGAAATAACAGTGGAACACGATGCCTGGGTAGACTGACAGCATTTTGCGCTTCAAGTTTTAGGTCATTTTTTTAAACATAGTTATTCCTGAGCTGAGTAACATGAATACCACAGAACATATTTTCAACAGCAGCTTTTTGATATGTGAGCTTGTAAAAACATTCCTTTTAGAAACATTTCAAAAATGACTTTTAAAATGTCAGACCATCATAACAACTGGTTTTCTTACAGCCCATACTTGTGGTGTTCAAAATGCTGCTGAACAAAAAGTCTCTTTCAGGCAAAATTATTTTCAAGCACATACCACAAGTCATTCCCTCTTTGATTCTCCAATGATGCTGCTTGTTTAAAGTGTCCAGTAATAACAATCTCATGCGTTCCTCCTCACAGCTATACTATTACATTCCTTCTATTTAGACCTCAATCACGATGGCTGTCTATCATCCTAAGCACAGTAATTAATCTCCCACTGATATTAAGTATTTATTTTATATAGCGCTCTGTAATTTACCAAATCAAACACAAAGCTTCTGTTGCCTTATTATTTTTCCTGTGGATTCCTGGGAGAATAACTGTCACCATATTATCCTGAATCTGTACCTGTTCACCACGATAAGGCAAAATAAAACAGGCTTTTTCAATCACTTCTGGAGTGCCGTAGATTCTCATTTTCTCTGGTGCCATTTTTCTCGGCGGGACTTTGACACAACAGGGGGCCCTTTCTTCCTCCTACTCCATGCCATTTTTCTCTCTCATCACATCTCTCCCTCTCGCTATTGACTACCTCATTGATTCACAGTCCCTTTGTCTATCTGACTCTCTTAATCTCTTTGAGTCTACCTCTCTACCTGCTTACACTAATCCCTCTATCTTGCAATTTCGTTACTTTCCCATTCTCACGTCTCGACTCTGAATCACAGACCTTTTCTCTCTCTTCATCTCAGCAATCATTTCTCTTCCTCCACCTTTTTCTTAAATCTACTCCTCACTCACGGTATTGGGAAACTCAGCAGTAAGTGGTTTCATTACTGTGAATAATTGCAGGCTGAAGTTGCTTGCTATAGAACACAGACTGCATTTAGCACAAGCGGATCTAGCATAAAAATAAGCCTAATTGAAGTTTAATCAAAATTATAAACCGAAATGAATTAAAGGACAGCAAATCTATTGAGGCGCTTATCACATTATTTTAAGACAACTCGCATTATTTAGAAAAATCACATTAGTGGCAACAATCTTTCAAATCGGACATAAAAATGTAAATCTGAAGGTTTCTCTTAATTGTCATTCATAGCAGGAAGACAAAACTCCAGACTATCAAATCTCAAAATATGCAAGCGCCACACAATTTAGCTGTGTAGAACTGAATGCAACACGTCTTTGTTTAGCGATCATTAACGCCTTAATTTGTTTGATAAGATGTGGCTGCATACAACATGAAATAAAGACTTCAATGGAAATCTAATGTTAGTTAATGAGCTTATGAAGGGAAGGATTGCTGCTTTTATATTCATGAAATAAGCCTGATGTAATCAAAAAGAATGAAAGAAATAAGACTCTAGGAAAAGCCTGGTAAATTCTGAGATTAGCCAGATGATTAGCTGCTGTACAAATGTGTACTTTAACACACACTTCTCCTGCTAGCATCACACACATAAAACACAGTGGGATGGCACAAGGACAATGGATCACAAGACGCCTCCAGGTTGCTTAGGCCACCTTCCCAATAACTCCTCCCATTCTCCTTGTCTCACTTTAAAGCCACCAAAGGTACCAACCTTTCTCTGGTGTTCCCCCCAGTGCTACTTACATACCTGTCCAAGAGTTAACATTTAAAAAAAAAGACCTATTTTCACTTACTTTTTGTCATGTCTCATGGTTTTTTGTCAAGTTCAGAGTTCACTGGGTTGGGAATGGTTTCTGATATCATCATCCTTAGATGGGGTAGAAAATGGAGCGCGTTTAAGGTGTCCAGAGCTGTAAAAAGACCCAACAATTTCTTAACCCTAGCAAATAGATTTTTCACAAGGTGGTGAAAATAAAAATCAAGTGACAAAAACAAAGTAAATTAAAAAAAAAAGAGTACAAGATGAGACGTGCCTTGAAAATAAAAACACTGGTACTTGTACTGAAAAGAAAACTGAAATGCAGACCCCAGACTAAGTGTGAGCGCTCCCATATGAGCTGTAGTCTTTAAACCAAAGGCCAAGTATATGAAGGTAAATAAACAAATCAAACAAAAAAATGACACTGAAAACAAACTGAAGTGTAATTACATTTGCACAAGGCAAAACTAAGCGAGTGACTAATTACTGAAGCTAAAGATACAAAGATTGAGAAAGATTTGATGCACTGAACGAAGGGATGCAGATTATTCTACATGGGGAGAGCATAAATCAGGGAAGCCACAAAATGTTGGTGGAGCGACACACCAGTGAGACCAGTCTCTTTCTTTGGTTGTTCAGAACTCCAATACAGATGGGGAAACTATTGGAAGAAGCAGATATAAATGGATACCAGACAGTGCTTCATTTACACCTTCACATTTTCATAGATTATAATCTAACTGCTATTGGAAGAAATGTGTCAGTTCCTAACAACAGAGAGTAAGCTCACATGAGCCGTGAACCTGCTGTGCCGTTTTGTCTACACAGCCTCAGACTACGAAATCAAATAAGGCTGATGTACCTGCCTTAAACTTCCTGTTGCTCCCCAGTATAACATCCAGTCTAATTTATCAGGACACAGACAAATTGTGAAGATGCATCATCCATCAAAGGTTTGTCAGAATCAAACTTCAGATGCCAGAGATGTCAGCTTTGACTGATTTCCTGATTTCACTGGATGGGAAACGTAAATCAAGTCAATGGCAAGCCTCTCTACAGTAGCTCTGGCCTCGCGGTTTCATCATCCATGCTCTTAAAAATTTATTACGACCGTCCATCACATGACAGCATGCGTCTCGGTCCGATTTGAACGAAACAACATCTGATGCCTGACCCTCTCCTCGTTCACTTTATATCTTTGTCAAAAGCAGAGCCCAGCAGGGACCAGGATGAACTTAAGATACGGTTAATTAGCTACAAAAGTGAACAAATGCTCGCTGACAATGAGTGTGTCTCATCTCATTTGATCTGACAGGGCACAGCGGAAGCCACACTATAAGCTTAAAATAAAGTGCAGACCTGCTGCCAGGGAACAGGAATATAGGATCTTATGAACAGAGGAGAATAAGAGTTAAAGAGCCATATTTTACATCCTGTGTTAGTTTACTTGATGATGGAGCTGCAGGACACGATTACTTACAGCTTATCAGTTTTCCGTAAATAAAAGTCCTTCCAATAGACAGAGCACCCTGCAGATTTAATAAATATCTTTCTGTTTATGACTTTTAAGTTGGTGCAGAGCTCACAGCGGCTTCAGATCAGCTCCACTCAATGACAACTGTTAATCAAAAAGTGAAATACAAACACTGACATAAATTGTTGGAAAGTGAGCACTGAAATACAGATTGTTACTATATTACAATACATCAGGTCTAGTAACAATAAGCAGTTGTTATTGATGATTCATTTTGTGTTAAAAGTCTAATGTTTTGATCCGTTTTTTTAAAGGCATAAATACTTAAACAGGATTTTTCTAATCCTAAATCACTTTTTACTACTCGCCCCATTCACACACAATAATGCAGGGCTTTATTCTTTGCCTTTAAACACTATTGCCTGTGATGCACACACTCACACACCGATGGATGCCTCAAGGTGTACTTTGAGGTTCGATATCTTGCCTAAGGACACTGTGATGTGCAAATGTTTGATGCTTACTTTTAACAGACATTGCAGCAGATTTTCACCTTGGTTAGAGTTAATTGTTAAATTGGACATATTACAGTTTGTTTTCTCTCATATATACATTTTTAAAGTAGTGAAAGCTGCTGTTAAACATAACCAGGGATTCAAACAATAAGATTGGTGTATGTACAGCTAATCCCCAAACTTCAGTTCTTCTGCTTGATGTTATCAGTGAGCAGTGTTGGTCAAGTTACTTGAAAAAAGTAATCAGTAACTAATTACCGATTACTTCCCCAAAAAAGTAATCCTGTTACTTTTCTGATTACTTATTTTCAAAAGTAATTAATTACTTAGTTACTTTTTTAAAACACGATTTACAACCTGAATAGGTGATAAAGCGATAGATCTTTCAGCCCAATTCTACTTTTTCTACAATCCATCATACAAAATGTAATCAAATGGAAAAGTCCCTTTTTAAAACTTGTTTTATTAGTTTTAATCTTTTAACTTTATGCATCAAGCAAAAATGTAATTATATGCAACATTCTCTGACTGGAAGAAATTAGTTTAACATTTAAACTTATTTTCTACACATTCCAGCACATAAAATATGTATATATATATTTTGTGTTTACACTCACTCTTTCAAATAGATGCAAGTAAAACACAGCAGAAAATAAATAACATCAAAGACTAGCGGTCCTTTTACTCTATTTTCACCTGTAAAGCAGGAGTGGGGTAGGCGGAGGTTTACCCTGGTGCAGGTGTGCCGCAGCGGTCAGTTGAAGAATCCGCGAGTTTCTCTGTGAGTTTCCCATTACGTCGTAGCTACTCGGTGCTTGCTTGGAAGTTTAGGGGTTTTTTTCGCTGTAAAAATAAGTTTTCTTCCCACGCACGATGGACGCTAATGTTTTTGTCACTTTTTATGGAATCAAACTCAAAGTAAGGTCAGTACTTCCACGCTTTAAACGCTGCATGCTCATACTCTCTCCAGCACTCAATATATGATCCATTGTTGATCTGCACACAGCTGTTGTCACAAACGTCGCACTCGCTTACGTCACTGTCATGAGACATTCTTGCAAAAAAATCACGGTTTTAGTAACGCAGTAACGCAGCGTTCCTACGGGAAAGTAACGGTAATCTAATTACCGTTTTTGCAATAGTAATCACTTACTTTACTCGTTACCTGAAAAAAGTAATCAGTTTACAGTACTGTTTACTGCCCATCTCTGTCAGTGAGACGGGATATCATCTTCCATATGGTCATTTCAGATGCACAGTTGTCCCATGAGCACAGAAATCCACTTTCAGTCTAAAATTACTCTTTATGAGGGACACTTAATCAGAAGAACATTTGCTTCAAGTGAGAATTAAAACAGGAGAAGCTACAACTTCCTGTTTAGCTTCTCCAAACAGAGGATGAACTGAGGGGTGCTTTAAGGTGCAGCATGAGACACCTAAGGATTATTTGTGATTATTGTTCTACGCTTCTGCAAGAACAGAAATAATACAAATATGGAGCTGGAAATAAATAAGTGTAATAAGTGTTCTTTTGGAGTGCCAATACTTTTATAAGGAAAGGTTGCAGAAGAGAGTTTACCCAGATATAACTACAAAAATCATTTAAAAGTTGATGTTTTCTTTCCAAAATAGATCGCTTTTTATTTGAACCTAATCTTCCACATCTTCTTTTAAACAAGGTGGTTTCAAACTAGTTTTCAAGGCAAACAGAACAACACAGTGAACAAGGAATCAATAAAAACATTTCAAGAAGGATAATAAAAAAAAAAGATGCCAAAAATCTGTGAACTCCAACTGGAATGCACGTTTCTATTTTGAGAGGAGTTTGCTGTTAATTCCATTTGAAAGGTTGCAAGGCTTCAAACCGGATAGTATGATATGTTGTATGAAATATGTTGTTATAAAGGTGTTATCTCTTTTGCGACAAACAAGATGTTATTGTTCACCTTGTACAGGGTCCTGGTTGGTTTCCTAGCAACACCAATTTGACGTGTAAAGAGGAAAGACCTTGCCGGATTTTTGTTGACTGAAGCTTCATCGCTCGTCACCTGTAACAACTGGTTGCTGATTTATCCTCCTGAGACCGAGGGAAAAAAAGTATTTTGATGTAGCCACTAACTACAAGTAAGGCTTGTAGTTAGTGGCTACTTTGAGTTTTTGTTTCCCAGCAAAGGCGTCTGTAACCAGTTATGGGTGGCTAGGCTACACCAACTAATTGGAGGCACTGAAGTAAACGTCTCCACTGCCCTTTTTTTTAAGAGAGACTAGTTTGTGCTTCAGGTTTGGGTAGAGAAATTCTAATATATTTTATTTTGTTACTTAGGGTTGGGTAGCTTTTTAGACACCACACCAGCTACCAGGGTCATATCATACCATTTGCATTATACAATATTAAATAGTAATCTTTCACTACCATTGGTAATGGCTACATACAAAGGTTTCAGATGTACGATTGCTGTGTTCCACTGCGTCCTGCGTTTTTAGTGGGTCACAAGGATACAACACTACAGATTAAATGCTTTACAGTTTTTGTACCATTTACGTTCACAGCCGCCATTTTTCCAGTTGGAAATCCAACTTGAAGTATTCCAGTCTGGGAAATTCTGACTTCCCTTCAGCTGGACTGCAGCTAGTGTAAAAGGAAGTGCTAAATTAAAACATCAAACAAAACAGTGAAAAGAGCCCCATTTCTCTGCCAACTTATCTAACTACCTAATTAATTACCTGAAGAAGATGTCAATGAAGCTGTTGATGCCTCATTAAAAGTTTTATCATCATGGGTTCAACTTCTTGTACACTGACAACAGGCGTGCTAACGTTAATTGCTCGTCCTTTGTTGAGGTTGGCTTTCAGGCTTTCAAGTAGGTACACTCTTCAGCTTTTAGACATATTTTGCATTTGACCAGTCGCTTCCTCAGATTAGATGTGTTATCATGGCTACCACAAATGTTGCAGAGAGAATTACATCACATTTTGAAAAGTAAAGCCACACATGATACTGCTTGCTGCCTGCCACAACCAATACAGCCACGTGCATTTGTTTTTTTAGCGTGTTGCAGGAGTGACGTCACACATTCAGGGTCTCTTTCTTCCTCTAAATTTGAAAACAAGCCTAGATGTTATAAGTCAGTATGCTAAAAGTTTACATTAGTACAGTAATTAGCAGATGTGTATCTCAAGTTGCAACTTTAGCATTTGTTAGCCAAACTTGCTAGTAATAGCTGGTAACTTTAACCTGTCATCCACATATGATCCCCTTTGACTTAGCCAAAATGCTAACATTTGTGAGGTTTCAAAACTCCTGGTGATGTCATGATGATTGTCACTGCCACCTTTTAATAAACTGAATACAAGAATATAAAATAATTGCTAACAATCATTAGCAAAAGTTGTCTTTTCACAAGTAAATTTTGCAAAATGACAAATTCGAAGCTCAAACATTGCCAGATGTTCGACAAACATTACCTGAAGATATTAATCACAATCTTTGGGCTCGCCACATCTTTAACCGTTCAGATTAATTCTGGCTCCTGGGAAGATGTTAGAGGTAATAATGACACAGGCTTCTTGTCTTTTGGGTTTACATTTTATTTGACAAGACAATGAGTTGTAAAACATGTACAATAGGATTCCCAAAAAGCATACAAAATGATAATTGATCTGTGATACACAAAATAAAAGAAAGAAAACCCAATAAACACTCACATAAGATGATTTGATCTCCAGTGTTTTTGTTGTTTTTTCTGTTTTAGCACTGTCACTATCAATGTCAAACACATCCCGTGTTTGTGTATTTCCCAGTTTCGTCATCTGTTCTACTGTCAGAGAAGAAATGTGAGAATTGAAAAGCTAAAAATAACATAAAGAAGGCACGTCTGGCTCCGTGATAAAAAGCTGTGATGACAATGAATGAACGAGAGATCGGAGAAGAAAAACAAAACAAAGAGGGTGGATGAGAGACTGAATACAGACTGAACAATATTACCACTGGCATTCACAGCTTGTGTTTCTGGAGCTGAACTAATAACAGAGGAAGTGGGGAGACTGAGCAAAGCACCTGGGCCAAAAGGCAACACTGCACCTCTCACAGAGGGAGGAAGCCTTTATCTGACAGATAATCCATGTAAAATCACTGCACTTACCTCCGATAACCATCTTGTAACTGTGGACCCATGCTGTTTGGCAGCCTGTAGTGTAAACCGAATTATGTTTTTGCAGTTTGCATTTTATGAGTCAGCTTCATATCTATTCCTGGAAATGGCAACAATCTAATTCCAGATACCTCACAATGAAGCAACTCTATTAAACGCAAGGCTCTGGGAAAAACCGAATGATCCTTAAATGAGACGGCAGAGTCGAAACTCAGAACTGAATGGTTTGCTGAGTCATTGGTCTCTGATATAATGGGTCCCAATGATTGTCTTTTCCCTCTTGCTCAATCTCTCAAGAACAGCCTCCTGGCTAACGCATTAAACACAATAAATCCACAGGAAACTAAATATTCATTCATTTTGTGAAAATAATTTAGCAACAAAAAAGAAAAACCATTACACTGACTTCCCTTTATGACAGTTTTGTTCTGTGTCGGGGCTATAAAATACATCATATACGATTGTCTGACACTGCACCATATAAGCGAGTCAAAAGGCCGTATACTTGTTAATGTGGGGCGACTCTTCTTATAAAATATGGAAATAGGCCCATGCAGCATGCAGACATTTCCTCTAATGAGAATAAACATCTTAGTGGGACAAAGTAGGTATGCAACAAAAACTTTTAACACTATTTGCTGCTTTAGAAGTCCTCTTTTATCCTCCATCTGGCCGGATTTAGCTATACATTAGCTAGCAAATCAGCTAATTTCAGCTAATTGTCGCATTATGAAAACTGTAAACATAATTTGGAAAACACGCATGCCTCTTTTGGGGACAAATGATAATGTAGCAGCATAAAGTGGGACTATTATAATGACTAAGCATAGTGCATATGAAGAAAACAAATGATTGTCATACTGTATGTCGGCAAAACAAATATCATCTGGCGTCTACTGTGCAGAGTGAAAGCTGTGATCAGAATTTTTCTACTTTGTTGTTTTAATTTCCCATAAGTCTTCCAGTTTTTCCTTAATCTTATGTTATTATTCTATCAATCTACGTTCACCATGCACCACTGTATCCCTGTCTCTCTCTTTTGTTTCCATCTATGTCTACGTGACACCTCCATTAACTTTTATACCTGCTGACAAATCTGCAGTTTATCAGCTGCCCGCCTTTCTCTGCCCTCTGACAGTAAACACGATGGCTCTGAAAGATTTGTGCGGCTCAAAGTCTGAAGCAAGAACCCAAGATTAAGAAAAAAAAGTTGGCGTATTTTTGTGTGAGCTGGGCTCAGTGGCCGTAAGAGACGACGATTCCATGCTGACTGCATTTTAAGATTAGTGCTCGAGACTAAAACAGGCAGCTCGCGGAGCCGTCGTGAGACGGAAAAAAAAAGGAAAAAATAAAAACAAAAAAATATCCCGCTCTCTCAACTTAAATTGGACTCGTGGTGTGCATGAGTATGACAGATGCATTGAGACAGAAATGAAAAACAGCTTTCTTTTCTGACATTCAGAAATGTTTTTACAAATGAAGATTATTCCGCAAACAGCCTTGGGAAAATGTTTCAACAAGCCACCGATCATGCCATGCAGAGTAATATGAACACGGAGTAAAATCCACATCATTTTTTTATATACTCAAAAACATTTTAGTATTAAGTGACAACCTTGATGCACCCGTGAAAAGCAAAATAGTAATATACACTTTGTTTTGTCTTTTTTTAGTCGCTCGTTTGACATTTAACAAACTTCCATCCCCTGTACAGAGGCACTGATGACACTTACACTTGTTTATTTTTTTATGTGTACACATTTCACCAACAATATATTATTCATCAATATTATCAATACTATTTACACTGTCCATGATTTGGTACCATCATCTGACATCTGTAAAGACCAATTCTTGATTCAGCCTGAAGGCAAAGTTGTCGCTCGCCTTCTTTTTCGCGTTTTTTTTCCCTTTCAAGTCGACTCTTGGATAAAATGCAGACTGCATATTTTCGACATGTGCGAAATGATCTGCATATATCGGATTTTGTGACCATTCTAATCTGTTAAAATGGCTGTAATGGCAGTATCCTTCTAATATATGCCGAGCATTTACACATTTTGTAATACATTCCTTATGATGTTTTCCTCAACTCTAACTGTGTGATTTGTTAGAGGACTGAAAGCAAAAATTGGTGGAGGCTTTTTGTTTGTGTGTGTGCACTCCTGCGTGTGTGCTTTTCTTTAGTCTCCTTCACTCCCCAGCCCACACTCTTACCGACTCTTGCAATTAACAAGAACAAATATGAATCGTGGACTTTAAATGATGTGATGTTGCCAGGTTACAGAGCTTGAAAACGATGTCACTTCCCCTTCGTTAGCGCTAACGAGCAGCCCCGTCGCTCTGACAGTTGCAGGGACAGATGAGGCTCTTTGACAACATAATAAAGTGGAATGTTTCTCTATTGGACCGTAATCTGGGCAAGGATGAGTTGGGGGGTTTTTTACAGTTATTTTGGGACTTGACAAATAACTGAAATGTGTTTTCAAATGTCTTGAGCGATTAATGAAGCTGCCTGGAGAGCCAGATGATCAGGCTTTGGACTTCCTGGGGTTGAATTCAGCCTCGTCTAAACTCAAGCAGCGGCAAAAGAGGAGTGCTTTGAAAGGACTTCAGATGTGGTTGTTTTACTTCCCCTGTAGTACTCGGCTCCCTGGTGTTTCATCTTGACTTAGAGGGGAACTTACTTTCCACAGATGTGAACTGAAGAGCTCAGGACTGGCAGCCTCACATACAACAAGAATTTTTTGACCGTGTGGTCATCGCACGAGATGTTGCATATTGCGTCTGATAGCAAATCAAACAATTTGCTAACACTACACAGAAGTAGGGCACTGTGTAGTCCAGTTCACGTGCATTACACAAGCTCTTGACCATCTAATTAACTTTTTTAATTATTGTAAATTGTGATTTCACTGGCTCTCTGGTTTTCTAATATCATGGATTACTATGTGCGTGTGTCTGTCACGATGTTTTGTATTGTAGCTCTAGGTTGTCTGAAAGCTAATGGCAAGATGTTCCAGTTGGCTCCAGTTGGCAGAGGTTAAAAAATAAAATTAATTTTAAAAAAAGCTGTTTTTACTTTAACTGACCGAATTCTTTGTCTCAAGTACCATTACGACAGATTAAAAAAAAACTATTTATATTAAGTGAGAAAATATTTAAACCCATAACACCCACTAAATAAGAAAGGTAAATAAAAATAAATTGAAAACATTCATCATGTGTGGACTAAAACTTTTTAAACATTTGTAAATGTTTACAAGAAAAATGGCGGAAACGTGTGCTTGCCTTTACTTTTCATGCTAAATAACGTGACCTGGAATTTGCCCATATGCCTGTGACGTGGTGTTCCGGTTGCCAAAACTAGACGTACATGGCAGGAGAAACAAAGCTTTCGCCACGAGAAATGTTGGCAGCCGGCACATCGTGATTAGAAGAATCCAAATCATTGCTATGGTGACCGTCTGCTGCATGATCTTTGCGCTCTTTGTCGTATTTGACTGGAGGGGCTCTGCCGTTCAGGGCTCCGGTGGTCTCATCATCCAGGTTCTGCAAAGTGGACACATAAACAGGCTTACTATCCCATACTTTATCAGTTACTATTATAATTGTTATAAGGTGATATTATGTAAAGAGTGGATTCAGAAAAGCATTCAGCTTTTGCACACTTTACTGTATTGTAAATTTTGTTTTTTTACCACAGCTTGCTCTGGGCAGTACTGTACCTACTTTTAAAACATAATTTAAGTCTATAGTGCAGTAAAAATCAATTATAAGGTTTTTTGTCAACTTTAATCCAATAAGCCACATTTTCTTGTTAACATCACCCCAATCTGAAATCCTACAAAGCTTTATCAGAATTCATTCAAAATTTTTGAGCTATCGAGTTTGCAGACAGAAAAGAAAGCAGCCTCCTTAGTGGAGGTAATAATCTGTGACATCAAAGAATTCAGACCCTCGCTGTCGTCTAATGCAAACTGCGCTCAGGTGAAATGATGTTTGTTTAAGAGTGTTGCTACATAGCTAAACAACAACTGTTAAAATGGTAAAAGATGAAAAGCTGTCCTGTCAGGTTTTGTCTATGAAGGTTCTCAATCATCCAGGTCATCGAAGTCTAAGGAGCTTGGAAAGAAAAGTGTCTGGACTTCTTTGAGTTGCTTGAAGACGTTTCACCTCTCATCCGAGAAGCTTCTTCAGTTCTAAGGTCAAATGGTGAAGAGTCCCAGATTTAAACCCTGTGGGAGTGTCCCCCCAAGAGGGACAAAGGACCCCCTAATGATCCTCTACCAAAGTCCTTTCAGATTGTTAGCAGGACATCAAGAAAACTTTTTAGAATTATTTCTAATGTGCAATAAAGACAACTTTTTACGTGCAACTTTGCAATCAAACTCAGCATAAAGTGACATCTATTTAAAGGCTGAACTGACCAGATTTACCCCCCAAAACACCATCGTGGACGTCCGGCACTTGGTGGGATCCTGAAGGCTGTAATTAGTGTTTGTTGTAATTAATTTTTGCTGTAATTAATCCTTAAAAACCTGATTGGATTCCACATGCGGTAAATAGAATTGAATGGATATAGTTTAGGTACAATTCTTGAATGTGAAATCGCACAAGTAAAGTTGCAAAAACCAACATGTGAGGAAGTATTCACAGACGAACGTGTTGGTGTAGAGCTGTTACTGTGCTATCAGTGATCCCAAAGTTGCATCCACTGATGTCATTGGCTGTGGCCATGCAAAAAAAATGTACAACGTTTCCCTGCCTCCCATAAAGATGTTAATGGAACTGGCCCCGTCTTTTAAAATAGAAAACACTATGTAACCTTTGGCTCCGCAATTGCTCTGCAGATGCAGGAGAACATGCTGGAAAGCAGTTCATTAGAACAGCTAGACAGAAGCCACTCTGGACTAAAAGGCACATGACGGCCTCCTCAGAGTTTGCCAAATGGCATTTAATGCACTCTGAAAGCATCTGATGAGGCAAATATTGAACTTTTTGGGCAGAAATAGAGGGTTGAAGAGAGAAGGATGAATGGAGCCAAACACAGAAAAGTCCTTGAAGAAAACATTTTAAAGCGTGCGCTTGTCCTGAGACTGGGGTGATTTTTCACCCCAACAATCACGCCAGTACCTTGTAAGTTTTGCTACACATGTGAATCTCTAACTTTCATTAAG
Organism: Aulonocara stuartgranti; assembly: GCF_965226115.1. Taxonomy (NCBI): domain Eukaryota; kingdom Metazoa; phylum Chordata; class Actinopteri; order Cichliformes; family Cichlidae; genus Aulonocara; species Aulonocara stuartgranti. Next base: position 31,009,794 of record NC_138957.1, read on the forward strand.
TGGCCCAAATTTAACCCCTCCTGCCCCCAAACTGTGGAAGGACTGAAGATGTTTAACATCTGCTTTCATTCAGTCTGGAAATGGATCCGCCACGATGAACCGCCTAAATCCATGTGTGCAAGCATCTACAGTTACAGGAAAACTCAAAGCTTCTGCCAAAGGGGCTTCTACACTGAATTAAAAGTATGAGTACTTTACATAAATGCATGTTTTTACTTGATTATTATTATATTAAGCGTAGACTAAAGGGTAAAAGCACAATTTTTATCCATTTAAAATTAAACCTACAGTCCAGTAAAGTGCGCAGAAAGCAAAGAGGTCTCAATACTTTTGGAATTAACTGTATGTGATTGTCAATAATATATGTAAATCAGTTGACCTGAAGACTACAGAATGTCTCTTAAGTAATTATCACAACTCATTTACATACCAGAGGGATTATGGAATAACACAGGAAGTTGTGAAGACTTTCATTTTTACATTTAATTAGAATACCATTTTATGAAGTTCAAGTAATTATTCACAGCTTAATATTAATAACAGTTGATTGATTGGTACAAAGTGAAAACACCATGAGGTCCCCACAACAGTGTGTAGCTGTCCAAACAGATATGGAGCCCCTGTGGCTGAAGTGTGGCTCATGTGTCAGTGAGCAAAACATGCTTTTGTATCTGCGAGCGTGTTTGTGTGCGTGTGTGTGTGTGTGCATATTTATGTGTGTTATAGTTACAGTGACAGGCTCTCTCCCTGTGGGCTCGTAGTAAACCTCTCCTGGGCTGAGAGGCGCCGTCTCTGTGGCTGTGGGAGGCTCTGATGGCTTGTTGAGCTGCATGTACAGAAACCACATCAACACACAGGGAAGAGAGCAAAGTGGAAACAGTGCAATAAAATAGGATCTTAGAGTGAGAATATGTAACCTGTGAGAGAATAACACACTCTTACACGTGTGTGTATTTGATGTACACACACGCACAATGATTCATAGTGGTTTCATTTACAAGCATGAAAAGATGTTTTCAGCACACGACCTTTGCCGTTTTGTTACTACGGCCAATAATCAGAATTTTCACAAAAATAAGTTAAAATTGAAAAAAATAATTGGGTTCCACATGTCAGTAATTCAATTGTCGAGAGAGCTTTCGCTTGATTTTAACATAACATTATTTTGAATAATGAAAGGGGCAGGGAAGAAAAATTCAGGAGGCTTAACCTAAAATTTTGGAGCTTACCTTTTTTAAAGGCAATCACTGCAATCAAGCCTTTCTTGTATTTTTTTCTCTCGGTAACTTGTAATGGGGTTACACTTTGAAGTCCAGTTTAACTTTGCTTGACCAAACTTCACGTCTTCCAGTTTTCATGCATGCTTTGTTCTTTGTACTTTGCCAGTTTCACCGCTTTCCATACATGCTAAATCAACCTAGTGCATCGAAATACTGCTGTTGTCTCAGAAACGGCTGGCTCCAGAGAAACATGCACAATATATCCTTTGATGTTGATTCTTGAGTGACACATACGTCCACATAAGAAGAAAGCATGACTGGTTCAGTTGGTTTTAGCTCACTGTTTGGTTACATTTAGTCACCAAAACTCCTCGTTTTGTTTAGGAAACTATCATAGATTGAGGTTAAAATGTACTAACTGTCCGTAAATAATAGCAGTAACGTTTTAAGGCACTGTAAACAAGCGTTCACATGTGATGAATTTGAAGTGAGATCGGCTTCAGTTTTGCCACGACTAGTGTATTGTCGTGCATTAACGCCAAAGAACAACTTGCGTACATCTTCAAGACATCAGCAACTTTCAAGCAAGAGCAGTTACACTGCTTTAAAATAGGGACTCATAAAACTTCAGAAAGATTCAGGGTTTCCTTCATGTCCATCCTTTGGTGCTTTAAGAAGTACATTTTGGGACATTAGCTTGTTGGACAATCAATGAACTGTGATTTAGGCAGCCTCAGATGCTTTTTCAACAAATACTCGTCTTTTTTATGATTTCTCTCTGCCTTGCACAGACTGAAGCACCCCTGCGACCGGCACAGCAAAGCAACCTTCTAACATGAGTAAGCCTCTTCCATATTTCATAGGGAGGATTTCCTTTGATCTTTCTTTGAAAATTTTCTTTTGTGGACATGAAGCTGATGCGACTTACCAAAAAGCTCTAATTTTGTTTTTTTTTCTGTCCAAAGAATATTCTCCCAGAAGCAATGTGGCCTGTCAGCATGCATTTGAACAAACAGCTGAGCTTTTTTTATGTTTCTCTTTCAAAAGTGGGGTCTTGTTCCATGGAGCCCATTTTCATTCAGAAAGCCATGGGAGGTGTGTCTGCACTGTTGTACCTTTATCCTGGAGGTTATCGTGTATCTGTTTTGAAGTCTCCCTTGGTTCTTTTTACACCAGCTGAACAGTACTTGTAGTCAAGCTGTGGTAGGTTAGGGAGGGTTACCATGATATCATGAACCCGAAACTCAGAGAAGATTATTTGGCTACTACGTCATGGTGTCTTTACCTTACTTTTGTCTTTATTTTTTCATTCTGTTGTTATCTCCTCAGAAACCTCAGCTGACTACTTTATGTTTCATTTGAAAAACTTAGTGACGGATTGTAAAAACATCTGTAATATTAATGTAGGACGAAAGTCTGCCTGAATTATCACCGCAGTCTACTTAGTTATCTCCATGGCTGAGCCATTTCAGATGATTTTTATAGAAAATGCATGCTGCTCTTTTCAGTCGGCTGCATTGTTCTATAACAAACCAAATGCATGTGAATGGAACAAAAGGGCTATTGACTGAAAAACTGAACATCGTCTGAGGTGTAAATGTGTCGGCACGTTGACCGTACTGGGCTTATCCTACTGACTGCTGGCGACCATAACCCTACAGTCATGTGAAAAAGAATTTTCACAGGACTTTGTGCGGCCCTGTGAACAACACCCACATGTTTCTATAGCAATTAAGAGGGTAAATAACAGCTAAGTGAGGTTTTGGCAGCTTGCTGGTCTGGACCATTCAGGTGTGTGTTAACAAAATGCCACAATATTCTCGGGATTGGATGGCCCAGCAGATAAAAATCTGAATGTTAGACGATGCAGTGCTCAAAGTAATTGCAAAACATCTCAGAGCTACATCTTAATCTATTTGATTTTTGACTTTATGTCAGTACAATTAAAAAAGACTGAACAAGTATGGCTTTTTTTCAAAGGGTTGCTAGGAGAAAGCCTCTTCTCTCTATATAGAACACGACAGGACAGCTTAGGTTTGCAAAGTTTATCTAAACAAACCACAAGATTTTTTGAGCAATGTTGTTTGGACAGAAGAGGCTAAGTAGAGATGTTTAGGCATAATGGGTAGTGCCACACAGCGTTTAAGCTCATGCACCTTTTACCAGCTATACCAAGTGTGAAGCACGATGATGAAGGGGTGATGATTTGGGATTGTTTTGCAGCCAGATGAACGTGCAGTGTTTGAATTGACCATGAACTGCTCTGTATGTAAGTATACACAGTATACAGAGTCAAATGTGAGGCCACCTGTCCTATTGCTAATTGCAACCCTACGCAACATGCATTTTTAGTTTCTATTAGATTGTTCTCAGATGTCTTAGCAATCAGGGAACAAATAAAAAACAATCTTTAAAACCAACTCATATCAAAAACTGGATGACTTAGAGGGTTAACAGGCAAGTGTCCTCACCTAATGGCTCAAGTCTACTTGTGTTTCTGCACAACTTAATTTGATGTTTGGAAAGTGATGAAACTTGAGCTGATGAAGGCCAGTTTTTAGGTGCAGCCATGATATCCAGATTATGATTGAAAGACATCCAGTTCAAGACCTCAATAATTTCATTTGCTGGTAATTTGTTATGAATCTAAATGAATGAAAAGGCCAATAAAATTCAATTTCTATTCCTTTCTTTGCTTTTCACGTGGGAAGTTTAGCTCTCTGCTGCCCATGCTAGCTCACATATGATCCTAGCACTATGAAACTTGCTCACAGTTTTTGCATTCAGATGCTTAAAGAGCACTCCACTTTTAAAAGAGATCTAAGATTATTACAGCGATTCAGCTGTTGTTTTAAAGCCTTATCAGTTGTTTTTATTGATTATAATAACGTCAAAGTAACTGCTGTAATCTAGATTGTGATTAGACTGTGGAGAAGGCAAACGAACTTAACAACTTCTTCAACAGGTTTGACCAGCCCACAACCCCCCCACCCTCACCTTCACTACAGAGTCCAATCCCCACTCTCCTACCTCCCTCGCTTCCCCCCCTTCCTGACACCATGACACCCCCCTCCTCCAATCCCTCTCTCAGCAGCAAGACATCTCCCCCCCTCCCCTCCTCCCAAACATCTCCCAGTGTCACAGTGGATCAGGTCAGGAGACAACTGAGGAAGCTTCGCCCCAGAAAGGCAGCAGGCCCAGACAAGGTGTGTCCTAGGATGCTAAAGGCGTGTGCTGCTGAACTTGGGGAGCCGCTACAACGAGTCTTCAACCTCAGTCTGCGACTGGGGAGAGTGCCCGCCCTATGGAAGACATCCTGCATCGTCCCGGTCCCTAAAAGGAACCGGCCCAATGAGCTGAATGACTTCCGACCGGTGGCACTGACGTCACATCTTATGAAGACTCTAGAGCGGCTCTTCCTCAACCTCCTCCGACCACAGGTACAACATGCCCAGGACCCACTACAGTTTGCATACAAGGCGGGTGTCGGAGTGGAGGATGCCATCCTGTACCTCCTACACAGAGCCCACTCACACCTGGATGGGGGAAAAGGCACGGTCAGGATCCTGTTTCTTGACTTTTCCAGTGCCTTTAATACCATCCGGCCCTGTATGCTTCAAGAAAAACTGAACAGGATGGAGGTGGACCCCTGCCTGGTGGCTTGGATCTCCGACTACCTCACCGACAGACCACAGTACGTCAGGCTGAAGGACATCATGTCTGACACAGTGGTCAGCAGCACAGGAGCACCACAGGGAACTGTGCTGTCCCCTCTTCTCTTCACCCTGTACACCTCTGACTTCTGCTACAACTCTGAATTATGCCATATTCAGAAGTTTGCAGACGACACAGCCATCATGGGGTGTATCTGGGATGATCAGGAAGAGGAGTACAGAAGTCTGGTGAGGAACTTTGTCGCATGGAGTCACACAAACCACCTGCAACTCAACACCTCAAAGACTAAGGAACTGGTTGTGGACTTCGGGAGGTCTAGAGCAGGTCCACTGCCGGTTCAGATAGAGGGGGAGGAGGTGGAGGTGGTCAACAAGTACAAGTACCTCGGGCTGTGGGTGGACAATAAACTGGACTGGTCATGCAACACAGAGCACCTGTATAAAAAAGCCCAAAGCCGACTGTACTTCCTCAGGAGGCTGAGGTCTTTTAACATCTGCAGGAAGCTCCTGAGGATGTTTTACCAGTCGGTGGTTGCTGGAGTACTTTTCTATGCTGTGGTGTGCTGGGGGAGCAGCACAGCAAAGAAGGACTCATCCAGGCTGGAGAAACTGATCAGGAGGGCTGGCTCTGTGGTCGGCATGAAGCTGGACACTCTGGTGACAGTGGCAGAGAAAAGGACATTAAAGAAACTGATGGACATTATGGACAATGCCAGGCATCCTCTGCACACGGCCATTAACAACCAGAAGAGTCTGTTCAGTGACAGGTTGCTTCTCCCAAAGACAAGAACTAACAGACTTAAAAACTCCTTTGTCCCACACGCCATCAGACTGTTTAACTCCTCCCTGGAGGGGAGAGGGAGGGGAAACAGGAGGACAAAGGAGGGGGAACAACTAAGCTGTAGTGCCTCTTCACCTCACTGTACAATACCTTGTGCAATACTTTTGTAAATAGTCAACGGTGCAATAGACTCAATACTTGAAATGTGCAATTCACTTGTATTTTTATTTTTATTCCTATTTATTCTATTTATCCCCTTCGTATATTTTATTTATATTGTCTCTGTATTTATATATATATATGTGTGTGTGTGTGTGTATTATATATATATATATATATATAATATTCTGTAACTCTGTAACTTCTGTCGGTGCTGTGCTTTTTTGGAAATCGAATTTCCCAGAGGAACCCACCCGAGGGATTAATAAAGTTCTATCTAATCTAATCTAATCTAGACCACTAAATATTGCACTGACAAGTTTGGCGTATTTTATTTGCAAAAGGAAATGAAGGTCTGTTCAAAAAATGACTGATGCTGTTGAGAACATTTATCACATTTTATAGCAAAATTCTACTAAAATGGAGCTTTCACCACTTTCCTGTTTAATTAGGCATTACAAAACTCCCTGAAGTTTTTTCTTCCAAAGGAAGCTGACTTCTTACGTTCTCTATAAACACCCAGCGGTAGCAGTCTTGTCCCAAGATTTCAATTACAGGACACTGGCGAGCACAGGGTTATCATAATTGATAGGAATGCTGGTTCTAACTATAAAAAGTTAAAAGTTTGAATACATTTATCTTTATTTAACAAGATAACAGATGTGGCTCCCTCAAAATTTGCATTTGCACGATCATACGGCTGGAATATTCAATCATTAGGCATCAAAAGAACACCATCTAAGATATGTAAAAAAAACTCCCACTGATAGCAACTTTGAAAGAAAAATGTTAAAAGAAAAGCCTTGCGACTTGGCCGAGACTTGCCCTCAAAGAGTTATGCATAAATATAGAGCTACAGAGATAATGCTGTCATTTGGTCATGTTCTACAGTCGGCGCTTTGTAGAAAATCCTGTAAATGCCTAATAAACCTCCACTGTTGAACCCTGTGAACCTTCCTTTCAGCCAAGGCATTTATAGCCTTTTAGACATCTTTTATACAATCTAATCAACATAAAATTATAGAGTTTTAGTCACATTACATAACATGGCTCAAGCGTATCAAAATGTGAGTGATGGAGTAAAGTAACAGACATGGCGAGGAGAGGAGTGCTCTAATGGACCTCTTTACGAAAATCTAAGCTAATTATTTCGGCACACGTAAGCCAACTCGGATCTCCGATCAATAGCCATTAGCCCCATCATGAGTGTCCAAATGGACTGTGTGTGTATTTGTGTGTGTGAGTGGAATATAATTGTGGTGACAATAAGGATTGATCTGAAACCGCGCCGACCACTCACCATTTCTGTTGAGCTGCCTGCCTTCACTGGGGGAGGGGGCTTGTGCTTGGGTGGGCCCCTGATTGGACAAAAGACAAAGTGGTAATGTGGTATTGATCTCTGTTTCGTTAAGACAGATTTCTTTGTATTCAACGGAGAAACAACTTGGGCCACTGAGAGATCACAGAAATATAAAGTCTTGAAATGTCAAACTGCAAAGATGTCACATGCTGTTATCATTTAATCTAGATTCTTTTCTTACAAAATTCAGCACTATGAGGGAAAAAAAACCCCAAACATTTTGAGTTAAAGAAAAACAAACACTGATGGTTAAGAAATCAACTTTAGAAAGCGTTTTTAAAAATGCGTGCTACCGTAGATGGACTTGGAGAACCCGTCAACACGTAGGATTTGAAAATAAGATCCACAGCTTCATTTAAGAAACCTTTAAAAGCCTCTACGAAACCACAGACACAGTAAAGCCTCTCCTAACAAGTCAAAAATAACAACAATAACCTTATCACCCAGCAGAAATAATGCAGTACCAGCATTCATTCACGTGGAGTTGTGTTTCTGGGCTCCAATATTCACCCTAGTTTCATCCAAGCATCATGCTTAGAGCTGAAAAATGAAGCCAATGCTAAACTGCCAAAAACTGAAGTTTTTGGAGTGGCCACTTGAAGCTGGTTACAAAAGAGCATCTACCACCATAGCCTGTGATGTTAAAATGTCTAATTTTACTACAGAAATAAACATGTGGACCTGTGTGGCTAACAAACAAAAAAGGTTTTGGTCTCTTTACCTAATTTCCTTTTATAACTTATCTTTTCTTTCTGGCTGTGGCTGCTTTGACTGACAAATGCCAGCAGCTCTCGGGCTTGGGTAATAACATGAGTCATAGTACTCGACCTCTTGACCATGTTTTTGGTGCTTTTTGAGCCTTTTTAATAGCAAATTATGCTATTTGATATGCAGTCCAAAACATTTGTTCTTCAGGTTTGAAGAGTGAAATTATAGCATTACTAAGTAATAACTACAGGTATCCGTGTCTGTACATAGCAACCATAGTACAATCAACCAATATAGATGCTAATCACAGATGGTAGCCTTAGGCCTCCATCACACCAGCCTAGAGGCCAGTTTGTTGGTCACAATAGAAAAACATGTTCCCCAACTGGTTGCAGAGACCTCTGGCTGCTTGGGAAAATGCTTTCTGTGACCAGTTGGTGAGTAATTGTAGAGAAAGAGGTGTGCAGTACTGGACTGAAAATCTTCGTGTGATCACTTTGGCTGTGAGCCGGTTGCTGTGGTCACCAGAGACAACGATTTGTCTGCAAACAGCCAAACTACTCACCAAGTGTTAGAGAAACTGTGAAAAATGTGATGCAAAGCCAAAATGGAGACTGCTCACCTTGTTGCTCCTTTTGAAAGCTGCTGCTGACACCGGTAAGACACAACTTTTATTTTTATTTTTTAGTAACCCGGTCTGTCCGGCAGCTTTGACAAGCAGAACCATGGTCTGAGTGCATCGTTGTACCAAACACATCTGAGGAGAGGAGATCTATGAACTTTATAGGCTTCTCTTGTTCACCTGTTTTTTATTTATTTTTAATTATTTTATATATGTGGAGTGTAAGAATGCAGAGCTGTCAGGCATAAGAAAAGAGAAGAGAAAAGAGAAAGAATAAGAAAAAAGAGAAAAATAGGGAATAAACATAACAATAAAGGACCAAGTACAAATAAAACATGACAGGTCATCAGTTGCTGCATTCGTAACAAAACACAATCAAGACAAACCAACTGACAGAGAAATAACAACAAAAACAAAGTGTGTGTGCATTTGTCATGAAAGTACTTGATAAAGAGGATTAGACGCCGCAACACGGCCCCTGGGAGCCAGAACCAGACAGAGGAAGGCCCAGGAGACCCGGGCCGTCCGCAGCCCACCAAGAGCACTGAAGAGGCTGCACGTCACAATAATAACTGCATGCCCAGCGAAGCAGAAGGAAGACAGATCCCCCATGGCCGCAGGGCAAGAGCTCCAAAGGAGCAATGAGCTCCTTGGGAGCAATGGGCAGCTGACCATCCACCAGACACGAGCCAAGGACCGGGCCCAGAGGCCTTGTGCCCCAGGCTCCTGATAACAGCCCAACACCCCCCAGAGACCCCCACCACAACAAGGCCTGAGCCACCCTGAAACACAACCTCCAAGGAAGCAGGTCAGTGAACACGCCAGATCATCTGACCATGTGCACCGAACCACCAACTACTGACATCCACAAAGAGGCAGTAACGATCAAATGGGAGCAGTAAGAGGAGCAACCCTCCGCCATGTCCCACAGGGGTTAAGGCGCAACAAGTCCCAAACTCAGGCCCAGTCATACACACACATACCTCCGCCCCAACAGATGTGTAAGAAGACGCACTAGCTACCCCCAGAGGTGATATGTGTGGTGAATGTGACATGAACATCTGACTGCTGGGCAACAGCGCACATCCACACCTCCTCCCCAAAACTCTTGATTTCTGAGGAGCAGATAAAACTAAGGGGCAGTTAGCCGTGAAGAGGTGAGTGGGGCCCTCTACTCCCTTGCGGCACAGGGAGGAGAGGGCGGGGCGGCGGGGGATTCTCTGGCTGGCTGGAGCAGCATCTAATAACCAACTCGCAAAATAAAACAAAATAAAAACAAAACAACAAACACAAAAACACCAGACATTATGATACAGACTTATAATTTGCACCGATGGTTTTTCGAAATTCTATACGTGAAAAGTGAGCGCGAGAGCCCTCGGTGCGCCTGCTCGCTGCTGAAGTCAAAGTAAACTTTATTGTCATCTCCGCTACATACAGTCCAGTTTATAGAGAGACGAGACGATGAGACTCCAGTTACAGCAGTGCAAGTAAACAAACAATAAATTTAAGAACAGTAAGAAAATAAATATATGCTTTAGGACTCGGGGTAAAGGGATCAATAACAATTTAAAATTTATAATTTACAGTTTGATGATTTAAAGTCTCACACACAACCCGTCGAAAGGGGAGGGGGGCGGCTGCTTCCAAGTAGAGCACATTTCATTCATAATGTTGTAAATTATGTATTCATGATTTGAATCCTGGGTTGTGTGAAATCCCAGAAATACACCCTAGACAAAGTGAATCTGTGAACTAAGGTGTAGGTCTGTTAGGTTATGCTGTGGTGATCCTCGGGTTGGGGAATGGGTGTTCATACTGGAGTGCAAAATTAAAACCAATGGAAGATGGACAAGAAAAGTTCAAAGCCATCAGGTCCTCAGTTTAGAAAAAAGGGAAAAGAAGAGGAGGAGAAACGAGCAAAAGATACAGGAAGGAAATTATGTGCGTTACAGTTGCTCCAAGAAGAAATGGTAAAAATAGTAACAGTAACAGACTAAACTCCAAACAATACATTATGTTACAGATTTTAATATTAATTAGTCATTGTCAGTTGTTGATTTGTCCTGTTCTCATTGTATGACGAATTATGATGGCTGTTTGGTAGCCGTTTGCATACTATGCACACTCTCTCTCTCTTCATATGTGTGTGTGTGTGTTTCTCTGGTGAATTTTGACAACAGTTTTATGTTAATGTACAATCCATAATATGATTTGTGTGTGTGTGTGTGTGTGTGTGTGTGTGGGGGGGGGGGCGCCAGAGGGAGTGTTAGCCCGGAGCGCCAAACAGGCTAGGACCGCCACTGGACAGAGGTTCTTTTCCTATCCTTAATCAGAATTATTAATCACTCAGTAGATGTTTACTCTGACCCTGACTCTGCAAGCATTATTTATGGTTAATCATTTATGCTTAGTAATCACCATAAATTCCATCTTTTTTGTTGCATCAGTTTACTGGAAGTAGCTGCACGGCATCAGCAAGGCGTCTCCAACGAAATCTAATTAACCCCTGACTCAGCAAACAGGCGGTAAACAATAGCTGCATGTTTGTTAATTTACTGGAGGCCTCTACAAGAAGCCTCAGATTGGAAAACCCCTCCTTCAAACTGGAGTTTAATAAATCTCCATTTACAGCTGAAGCCCAGGAGGGGAACTGCAGGAGCTGAAATGGGAGCTCAGAGCAGAACATTTTGGGAATAAAATCTCCCAGCAGCCTCATGCTATAAACTTCAGGTCAGGATTTATCACAGAGCTTCCTCTGGTGGGTTCCCTCATGACATGTAACAAGTCTTAATGAGCCTTAGTCCTCGAGGGGGGATTAGTTTTGCTCAGGAGGTTAAATAAACGATTAAGTAGATACAGGATTGCTAATGAAGACTTACTCTGCGTCCTCCTGCCGGTTGCGGATGAAGAAGATGGTGCCGATGATGACTATGCAGATGAAGATGAGAGCACCGAGGATCGCTCCTATTACGGCACCTGTTGATGGACCTTGGATGAGTTGCCGTTCCTCTTCTTGCAGGGGACACAGAGAAGAGACGCGAATGAAAAACAGAGAGAAAAGAGGGAGAAGATTATCAGTAGTTCATTTAAATTTCATGGGGCTGCTACTGGCACTTTAATGTTGCTCACTTGCAAAAATTTGTTCTTTTATGTGTTTTTTCCTTTTTTTGCAGAAGCAAGAAGATAGAATGAAAGAAGATAATTTGTAGCTGTGAGAAACATAAAACTGAAACTGAGGAAAACATGTTAAACAAACAGCAAACACGCAGACGCAAAAATGGCACGTGAGTAAAATGAGCCATCACAAGAAGCTGTACACGACTAAGAAAATCAAAGCCAACTTTCTATTCGGTGTCAGCAATGTATGCACCAATAAAAGGTGACACGGAAACACAGATACAAAGAAGGAGAGACATAAAGAATTCATAGAAATTCTAGTAAATGAAAGCACTTCTAAGGTCTCTGTTATACGCCAACACTCATGAATGCTGTAAATCTTCAGCTGAGCCTCATGCTGACCTCGACATTTCCCTTCAATTAAGAGCCTGTTTATGATTTCCAGAGGGCAGTGAGGCATCTGAATTGACTGTAAAAGCCTTTCATTACCATTCGCTCTTATTTAAAAGAAAAAAAAAAACGAGAGAGAGGGAGAAGAACAGGCTGACAGCAGCTGCAAACGGCACACAATATCCAGCATGGATCGTTCTGCTCAACTGCTGACTATCACAGGGAGTTTGGCAGAAACAACAAAAGGGAGGGTTGAGCTGTTTTTCACAGGTTTTTGTTCTCCCCTTATGAAGACCTATTTCATCAGTAACACTGAAGTAAACACACACTACTGCATTTGATAAGGGGATGATAAAAGGATAATAGCCCACACAATTTCCACTCGTTTAGCATTATGTTTAGCTGATGTTTGAGTGTTTATCTAAAAAAATATATAAATAAAAAAAACAACCTTTGTTGCTGCTGCAGCAAGAAAAAACGGCGCTGTAAATACAGCACACAGAACTGCTTGACTCTTCTCTTTAATCGTAGCTTTTGAGACTGAAAACATATTTGCAACAATCACACAAATGTGTTTCCTGGGTTTAAAGCCATTAGCCTCGAGTACATTGATGCAAATGATAAGGCAAAAACAACATCAATACGACACTTTTCAATGAAAAAACAAAAAATGGAACACAATAATAGATATTTTTTGATCATTCATTAAGGTGATTATTCTATTAAAATGGCTGTAGAGGTTTCAGAGGCATGAAATAATTGTAAAAATAAAAAGGTAAAGATAAACTATATTATTGCTAATTATATAAGCAAACCCCTTAATTGTAAGTTGTTCATATGATCAACCAGTGTTTGATTTTACCCATGAATAAAATAAGGATCCATTTGCTCTTCCTGGCCAGCAGGTGGCACTCTGTTCCAACCTTATAGATATATAGATAAATAGATAGATATGGCAAGTATTTTATATTAATTGGATAAATCCAGGCCTGTGTGTGTGTTTGTGTGTGTCTTCACAGTTACCATGGCTGCCATATTGGTCACAGACAGAAGAGGTAGCAAGTCTAAGTTATGCATGATCACATACACAGTCTGAGGGAAAAGGCGAGGAATAGAATGAGAAGGGGAAAGAGGGGTAAACATGAGGAAGAAATAAACCTAGATGGGAGATGTGGGAAGGAATGAGGAAAATGAGGGGAGGCAGATGGAGGGAGGGGGAGGAGAGGGTAACACCAGCCTTTCCTCATTGCTCGAACTGTAAAACCACACAAACATAAATGCAACTTCCTCTTTTCTCTTTGCATGCTCGTTTGATGTGTTCCACGGTGTTATCAGAGTTTACACTGCGGATGTTTGCCATTGATTTTTTTTTTGTGGTCAATAACAGACTGCCTTTCAATAAACAATGAGTCACGGTGGCGCACAACAGAAGCTGCGTGGAAAATATGGAAGTGGTGGGTGGGGGAATGGGCTTATTTTATTTTTTTTCCCACCCGGGAGAGGCACAGAAACCTGATTGGTCAGAGATGGAGGATGTGAAACAGAGTACAGCCCTGGAGGTAAGGGAAGATGGATGGAAGAGGAAAGCAGTTTGTTTCTAGCAGGGCAGATGCAAAACTGGTCTTAATAATCTCTCAGGAAATCCACTTCTGAACAGGCAAAAAGCATCAGGCAATATCCTCGTCAAACCCACCTGTTGTTCTGACTGCAGGCGGAGCAGAGATGTTGAATTGCACATTGCCACAGTAAACTTGTGTCTATCCACCTGCCTTTATGTGCAACTTCAATAGAGGCAGATAAACTGAATGCAATTTCTTCTAGTTTCTTTGAGCAGCTGAATATTCAACAAAGTTTTCACGTTTAACTCTTGAAAATGTCACTGACGAGGGCAATATTCTATTTTTAGATAAATAGGGTAATAACAGGACCAATCGCTAACCGTTCTTTTCATTTTTGACAGCCGTCCATCTTTACATGGCCACAAGAGAGGCCCTGAAGTAAAGGGTCCCAAAAATAAAAGGTCAGGAAATGCCAGGCAGTATGTGTGGACACAAGAGAGAAATTAATTTACATAAGTATGGAAAGAGATAGAAAACCAGAGCTCTTATCAATTTGCAAGCCATGACTATGAGAGCACAGGGTCAGAATATAAAGAGCAGAGCAAACTATGACAGCTCAATTATGGATGTTTGATTTTGCATTCTGCGTTTGGGATTTTATCTGGTTGTTTGGTTAGATTTAAAGCAACTAGAATATTAAATTGGCTCATGCCAGCTGGTTTTAAAAAATATATAGTCGTCTGGAAAACTTGGAAGCGAGCTATTTGCCAGCTTGGTGCTATTAAAAAGGTCGGGTTTTGTAGGATAGTGCTTTACTTTCACGTTAAACTGCCTTGCTGAGTTTTTTTTTTGCATGTTTGTCACAGTTACATATTCCAGATTTTAACCTTAGAGAAAGAGCAACCTGAGAACATACATAATGCAGTTTTCAAATGATGATTCCATCCATCCATCCATCTTCTTCCTCCAGCTTGTCTGGGGGAACACCAAGGTGTTCCCAGGCCAGCCGAGAGATATAATTTCTCCAGCATGTCCTGTGTCTGCCTTGAGGCCTCTTCCTTCGTATTAAGGGGAAAAAGCTATTCAAATCTACCCCTGTTGGCAGCACGAACAAGCTCTTGGGATAACTTTCAATAAGTCTTTGACATTGTTGGAATTTTAACTCTTTTTTTTTTTTTGCAGAACTGATTTAATTAAGGCAGACTGGAAGGTTTTTGAGCGTGAACAGTGTGTTCAAGGCCTTGCCAAAGCATTTCAATCAGATTTTATTTTGGACATTTGACTTGGTCAAAACCAAACCTCCAAAACTTTCATTTGGTTTTTGCTTTTTAGCTTTCAGAGTTGGACCTGCTGCTGTATTTCGGATCATTGCTTTGCTGCATATCCGAAATGTGATTTAGCTTTAGGGCATGAACTGATGTTCAGACCATCACGCTAACACTTGTTGACTGTTGCTGTGTTAGTTTTGTGCCAAATGTAACAAGACTCAAACCTTCCAAAGTTAAACTTTTGTCTTATCAGTCCAAAGAATATTTTCCCAAAAGTATCGGGGATCATCAAGATGACGAGTCTTTGTGTTTTTTTTGGTCAGCAGTTGTTTTCTCCTTGGAACGCTCCTATGGATGCAATTTTTGTCCAGCCTCTTATGTTATTATAGTTCTTATTGTTGTATCACGATCTCTGACCATAACTGAAACAAGTGAGGCCTGCGGTTCCTTCGATGTTGTTCTTAGTTCTTTTGTTTCCCCCTGTATGAGTTGTCATTGCGCTCTGTGAATCATTTTGGTAGGCCAGCCACTCCAGCTTCTCCATTTTCCATTTTCTAGCTGCAGTCCCCAAACCTTAGAAATACCCTATATATAACCCTTTCCAAAATCTTTCACTTCTACATCCAAGACAGGTCACCAGTCTATCAAAGGGTTATCACAGAGAGGCAGACAACCTTCTCACAGTCACATTTATTGCCAATTTAGGATCACCAGTGTACCTAATAGCATTACTTTGGACTGTAGGAGGAAGCTCTGGGAGTGCCTGGAGAGAACCAATGCAGGCAGAGGGAAAATCCACAAACTCAACAAGGAGAGCCAACAGCCGGCCAGTGGATTCAAACCCAGGACCTTCTTGCCTCATTCCCACTGTGTTGCAGTGGTTCCTGGACATCACAGGGAATGCTTTTTCTCAAAATTTCCACCATATATGGATGGAAACATGCCTTAACATAACAATATACATTTATTTCCAGCTCCTAGTTCAAGCCGAAAGTTCAACATAAACAGAAAAAAACAGAACCAAAAAGTTTTAAAATCACTTATTTATGACCCGCAGGGCCAAGTCCATTTGATTCTGTTTATTTACTTCAACTTTTTAAATCCCCACATGGATGTTTCACCTGTGGTGAGTCAACACAAATTCTGCTCTATTTCTTTGGTTCAAACAAACCGTAGAAAACCTCTCCTTTCACGTTCACTCACCTCATCCATTACATTCAATGTTTATCTAACAGAGCGGCCGATTTCCTCATCAGCGCTGCTTCCTATTGGAGTTGTAGAATATTTATCTGAATTATCAAACATTTATACTCTTAAATCAATAGCCTAGGCTTCACACTGTAGGAACACTTTTTAAATGTAAAAAACGAGTGGGTGAGAATTCACTGGTGTGCACAAGCGCACCACAGCAGACCTTCACTCCTTTAGCTCCGTCTATTTCTGTCCGTTTTTCACTCCATCGCCTGGCAGCTGAGCACCCCAAATCTGCAGATATAATGCTATTATCTAAGTGACACTCAAGTGGTGAGAAATTGCTACTGTATCACATGGAGTTTAAATGAAACTGAAATAACAATCCTTGTGTAAAGTGCTCCATTTCTCTCCCATGCGAAAGGCTCCAGTGTGTGGGCTGTATTAGCCAACAGAGAAACACATTGCGCCCAAGGCCCGCTCTTAACTCTCTCTGATACACAACATGAATAAAAAAAAATAAAAATTTAACAAAAAAAACAGCACACAGCAAAACAAGTGCTCAACTAAAAGTCTGCTTATAATGTTCAGGAATTCCAGGTCAGCATCAACAGTCGATAACATCAGCGATGGCATTATGTTTAAACCATGTGCTTTGGTTAATCAGCAGTCCTGAGGGATTTATGACAGCTGTGGTACCTCAAAAGCTTACCCTTTACTGTTATGTTAACGTATATACAGCATAGTAACTGTAACCTTTTTGAGCCTCAACTGTAGCATTTTGGCTTTTGCAGTCTTGATTTCTTGACACCAGACATTACACATCTGACTGACAGCCCAAGGACACTGCCAGCTGATACACTGGGGACGTGTCAGTCACAAGGAAGCCCCCCCATGAAGCATACCCTCCTTCATCTTCTTCATCATGCTGCATGGGAGTCTGAATGGGACCCTGAGCTAGAAAATTAGCATCACTTTGTATATTCAAAAAGTCTTTAGATTATTATTGATGTAACTGATCAAGCGAGCAGTAGTAGTTGCTGGCAGGTTTAAGAAAGAAAGCGGGTTTAACACACGTTAGCATCGGCGTCACTTGTCTCAATAAAAGGCTATATGCCTTTTCTTATATACAGTCCATGGGCTCTGCAGACTTTGTTGACTGTGAGTGAAAGACAGCGTTCAAAATGTGTGTGAAGCAACACACACCAGCAGTAAAGCCTATTTTTTTGTAATTTCAAGTCAAACAATGTCTGTCTTGCAGAAGTCGCACAGATTCACAGTCCTGTAGAAAATGGGGAGTTGTAACAATAACCAGTGAAATGATGTTATACTCAGAACTGAAGGCTGGTGCTGCTGTTCACTCATCCATAAAAGGCCATTTCAAGAAGTGAACGCTAAACTCACAGTTGATTGAATAGCTGCCTCACACTTTTTAAAGCTGTGTTAACCAAATGTTTTGAGAAAAATTGCGCAAGACCTCCGAGAACTTTAAAAGAAACAGGTTTTTCTACAAACTGCCGCGGCTGCATGCCTGAAATGTAACATGACGCGATGCAGCGTGACAGGATATGAACGACTGTTACAGATTCAGCAGCTGAAGTTTGTTGCACAGCTTTGTTTTTGCACACCAGCACGAAACAATTCGCGCACTTCCTTTCATTCTGCCTGCCTCTCTCCCCGAACGCCACGCTCACGTACAGTTAGTCAATTTATAAATAGCGGCTTCAGTGTCGGAGGAAAGGTGGGAAGCAGGAGGGGAGTCGAGAAAAGAATACGAAGATCTGAGAGTCGGCGGGAACAAAAGAGGAGCGACGGGAGAGGAAAACAGAGGAAGGAACAGAAGGAAGGAAGGAAAACAGAGAGCAGAATGAAAGTGGGGCGGGGATGGAGGAGAGAAAACTCAGCAGTGCTGGAGTTCAAGCAGGAGGGCGATGGAGAGATGTGTAGCAGTGAAACGATGGAGGGAAGAGGAGGGGTAAAGCGTGATAGGAGTGTTAGCGGCCTCTGGAAAAGAGGAGGTTTTAAAGGTCTAAACACTCCCGAGGGAGGCCGTGAGTGACACTGGAAAAACAACTGCCGCTCATAGTTCCTCTCCCCTTTCACCTCCTCTCTGTATCTTCTCATTCTTTCCGATGCCATGTTTTAACGACTTTTTCTCTTTTAACACTTATCGTCCTTCAGTCCTTCATCAGATTACTGCACTGTGCTTCTTTATGCCTCCAATTAAGCCACACTCACTCACTTTGTTTCCTTCTGTTTCACAGCCTCTCCGTCGCTTTATATCTCAGTCTGTTGCTCACTTGCTCTCTGCTGGAGTGCCAACATGAAGAAATGCCTGTGTTTCTTTATCCTTCCTTTAGAAAAACACCTATTTTTCCCAAGGCTCCCCACTCCCACCATCACCAACAACAACTCTGACTCACAAAAAGCGACATTAGTGCGCCCTCTTGTATTTACCAGCTCTGAAAAGACAAACTGACTCACAGTCACACACACACGCATGCACACACGGACAGGATAAACATAAATCTATAAATATGGCATGCTGCATACGGCCACCAAGCACTAAAAAGACTTCTAAAATTATAAGTGCAGAGAAATTACTGCAATCAGCAAGCAATTATGATGAATAAAAACGAAATGATTATAATCTTAGAACCTAAAAATGTCTTTCCTTTTTGCTAGGCACTTCAGAAAAGAGGTCCAAGAGATGGTGAGTGAGGGAGAGAGAGCGGGGAAGAGAAAGGAAAAGGTGAGTGGGAGAGAAAGAAGCAGAACGAGAGAAAGAGCTCTGCGAAGATCTGCATAATTAAATGGTGTGTTGCACATTAAAGCGGATTTTATGTATAACTGCAGCTGTTTTACATTGAGAAACCTCTCCTCTGGCACACCTCCCCCTGCAGCGAGTGTAGTATCAGAGGTTAAACATGCAATTATTGTTGACTTCAAATCCACAGACACAGCCAATTGATTAGAAAAGGCAAACAGTATTTTCATGTTTTGGGAGTAGTCTGTCTATATATGCAACTGAATACAGGTGGATTCATTCGTTGTTGCTCCAAAACACACTATGTGCTTAAAATAAAGGTGACACAGCCTGCCAATTATGAATTACTCTATCAACGTTTCTGGTACTTGTAAATTAAAATCACTTCACTACTCTAATGTTAGCGTTAGATGATTATTTGGTATGTTAACGTTTCATTTTGATTACCCTGATGCTAAATTGATGTCACGGTGGTTAGCAAGAAGGTCCTGAGTTCAAGTCCAGGGTCTTTCTGTGTGGAATTTGCATCTTCTCCCCGTGTTTGCGTGGGTTCTCCGGCTTCGTCCAACAGTCCAAAGACATGCACTGAGTGGGGTTAGGTTAACTGGAAACACTAACACTAAACTAAAACCATAGGTGTGAATGCGGGAGTAAATGTGAGTGCGAATGGTTGTCTTTGTTAGCCTGTCCAGGGTGTACCCTGCCTCTCGTCCTAAGACAGCCGGGATAGGCTCCAGCCCCCCGCGACCCTGAAAAGGATAAGCAGAAGCGAATGGATGGATGATGCTAAATCAAGCAAAGTTTTCTACCTGTGTTTGTACAAAAGATCCTACCTAATTTTAACCCACTTAGATAATAAATTAAATATATGGTTTCATTTTTTTTTAAGTAATAGAAGAAATGGATTTCAGTTGAAATTAGACTAAAACAAATAAAGAGCAAATAAAACACACTGGTAAGCCAGCAGCCTTGGCAGTGAAAGTAAACAAATCTTTCCATATTCATATTAATTTAATTTGATATCAATATCAAAAGGAGCTGCTGGAAATGGACAAGAGCGTCACATGTGGTTCTGGAGCAGCAGGTTCAAGACCCTCGGCCTGCATATATAGTCCTCCACATAGCCACCGTGGTGTCATCCCATCTGTCCAGAGGTAAAGTTTTAGCCACTGAGTACAGTCGCCTCCTACTGGCGACTGTCCTCAGAATACATAGGCTGATTGTCCAAACTGTAAAGTTACCACTTTTCTTCCTTTTATGTCACCAGATTTTCTAAGCTAAATGAGCACCATTTTCATCACTCTTTTGATTTAAGCTGAGTGTTTGCTGGAGATTTGGAGTGAATATTAGAAATACTAACGCAGGAGTTTTTCAAATCATTACATTTTTTTTATTGAGCAAAAATGTGTTTTTTGGTTGAATTATTCAAAGAACTGGAGCTTTATCATGGTAATGATGTGAACAAGCGTGTGCTTTATTTGAAGATATTTGCACTAATTACTTGAGGATTTCTATGAGACAAACCAGCCTAAAAAGAAGTGCTGCTGCTCAGGCTACAGTGGGGCTGCTTTCTTCTGCTCCTAAGATTCTGTAATTCAAATTCAGGTGCCTGTTTTATCTCTGATATGTTGAAAACAAATGCATACAGTTCTGAAAGGCTGATAGTTGCACTGATAATGTTTCAGGGTCCTTTTTTGTTGGAGTTCTCCCTGAGGAGGAAACCAGGAAAAAGCTAGAGGTTGAGAGATTGTATTGAGTGCAGCTGTGGTACGAGAGAGTTTTATAGCTGAAATTGTTTTAATGATGTGTGTGCGAGGTGGCTGCACTGTAATTGCTGGAGAAAACAAAAGAAAATGAGGACAACGGAAGGATGAGGATCAGAAATTATCTGCCAATTGAGGACACATCAGATGATGACTTGGCTGATAAGAACAAGTGGGACAACGGAAGAATCATAAATAATTTCAAGGCAGCTCCATCACTGTGCACTCAGTGTAATTAGCCTTCTGAGACTAGATGAGAGCCGTCCAACCCACGGCTTCTCTCTTACAGTACGGCAGCTTCGGCAGCCTGCAGAGAAACAAAGCACACACGCAGAAACACACATGCGCACCTACACGTGTCTCTAATAGGGAAGCAGATCTGATGGGATCTTTAAAATCCCATTGCATATTGAAGCTCATACAAACGCACTATAGCACGCAGACAAGCGCAAGCGCAGCATGACCTTTTTGAATAAATCTGCCTATCAGTGCTCTGTGTTTGTGAGACAGATATGTTTGGATATGCAACACTTCACAACCTTATCTGAAGCCAGAGATCCCCTTTCATTTTCTGACAGCTCTGTGTGTGAGCTTTTTCTGTCCTTTCTCCCCATATGTCTCCCCGCACTTAACAGATTAAAGAACACACACATATGCACACACGCACACCCAGACATGTTCGACGCATTCTGTTGCTTGCAACCCCAAATAACATCGAGGGTAGAGGAGAGCGGGGGTAGCGTGTGGAGGGAGCGAAATGGCATTGCTCTCCAAATGATCCAGAGCAAATGAGTTTATCTCAGAGACAGACAGCCCCAAACCATTCAGGATCAAACTAGGTCACACTCAGAGAGAGAGGGAGAAATCGGCTGGAGGAAGAAAGGGGGAGAAAACGCAAATGAAGAGGGAGAAACAGATGTGAAGTAGGAGAGAAAAGGAGTGAAACGTTTACTGACTTGCCTCCTTGGTACCTCTGCCTCTTCTCCTTTCTTTGTGTAAACACACTGAAGCTGACATTTCAAGTTGTCCCCTCTCTTAAAAGAGATGTCACCTACCTAGTCAAATTACATCAAACCACTTGGAGGAGGGGGTGGGGGGGCTGGGGGGGAGGTGTGCAAAGGAAGGTGCATCAAAGGAGATTTTTCAGAGGGACCAAGAACTGAGGACATGCTCAGTATGGAGTGGAAAATCGGCTGTTTAAACCAACAACAGAGTGAATTGTTTCTTTGTGGAGGCACTTCAGAGGTGCAGTGGAATTGGGCCACAGTAGGGTGAACAGTACGCTATCAGAACTTTGTTATTCCCAGTACAAGTACAACAAAGTCACAAAGCGTTTCATGTGATGCAACTTACATTGTAAGATTATGTATTCTGTCCAATGCACTGTAATATTTTTTTAATGTTTTTTTCATGATCCTGTGTTTTAAGCAGGTTGGGAGTGAGAGTGTTAAACACTGAAAGAGCACCAGCAGGTTCTGTTCATAATACCAAATCTTATCTAAGCAAGTTTTAATAGATTTTTAGGAGAGAGTTGGGAAATATTGATAGAAGCAAGAGCACAAAGGCAAAAAAGTACAAAGCTTCATGCCATTAAAGAAATGAGAATTAGGGCTGATTTTCAATCTTGGCTGTTGAAAAGATGCATTGCTATTAATATCAGCCGACTCGCACAGGTATTGAACGATTCATCCATACGAGAGGGTTTAAATGTGTTAAAGGCTTATTATCTTCACTGCTGGATTAAATCTGTGTGTATTTCTACAAATTGTGCCCACTTTTTCTTCATTGCAACGCACAATATTACCCCCTTTGGTACTTATGGTGCCCCAGGCTGACAGAGGCGATCGCTGAATTTTCCGTACCAACTTTTTTACTATTTTACCCTCGTGTGTCCCAAGGATGTTTGTCTTTGTTTGCTTTGAGAGCTCAGACATGGTCCGAAGCTTTTTCCATTTTGTGTGTCCAAAGCCCATTTTAGAGAATGTGTGTAAATAATTGGTATTAACTAGGCAATAAAAAAAGTCAGACTCATTTGAACCATGTATTGTTTAATCACCTGTTTTTGTTTTCCTTTCCAGAAGCACTTTTTAAACTTTCCCAACTTGCTGCAGAGGTCTTAGTTTTGTGTCAAACACCTTATTTCTACTTATGTAAACCAAACAAACTCTTGGTACAAGAAATGATCAGTTCTTTCTGATCATGTGTGTTATGAAAATGTGCTTTTTTCCCCCTGAGAAAAGTCCCTAACACTTGAAAAACAAACAGGTCTACACACGTTCTTTCATATATTTAGAATCTGAACTTCTTCACGAACCATTCGTAGTTTGAAGTTGCTGTCAAAGCTAACCTGCTCAGTTTGGTTCAGTCCAGATGAACAGGTTGCTTTTGTTCCATTTTAGCGCTTGCAGTGAAAGCTGTCAATAAAACATGGCACGGCTCCAAATAACTGGGCCAACGTTTGTGAAGAGCTGGGTCATGGTCTTACACCAAGATAGCTCTGGCATGGCGATTTGTAGCATGAAAACAAAGCGCACAAACCATGGGATTTTGTGTGATGCGGGATAGATTGAAGTAAAAATGTCAACACTTGATGTCAACGTGAGGCGGTGTGTTTGGGAATTTGTGTGTAGCTGTCCTCTCAGACGAAAGGCCAACTACTAAATCAATAAAAAGCCGCTCTGAATAATCAACTTTATTCAAAGATAAAGCACTTCTATCCTCACAGGAGTTGTCTCTTCCAGGATGACAGCCCCCTGGTTCATAGAGCAGGAAGGGTAATGAGCATTATAATAATGGGAATCATATGCTTTGACTTTCACAGTCACCTATGGGAGGTAGCAGACTGATGTGTTAGACAGAGCGCTTCACCATCATCATCTAAACACCTAATTAAGTCACATCATTTAAAGAATGGTGTAACAACCCTCTAGCAGACTTCTGAAGTCTTGGAAAATCAATGGACTGAAGCTGTTCTGGCAGCATGTGCTGGCTCAATATCTTACCAAGTCACTTTATGTTGATTTTGCCTTTAATTTATTCCCCTTGTGTATGCATCAATTTAAAACCTTTTTATCATCCCTCCTGCCAGCTGAATGTAAAGTTATCACTGACAATTAAAAATACAGGTATGCACAAACTTTGTTAGTAGTTGTAGCACGCATTTTTTTATGCCCTGAAACAAACAAACGCAAAGCAAGTGTGCGTGAGCCATAAAGCACTAATGTGGCATAAAGGAAACTGTTTAAAATGACAAGATTACTTCAAATTATTTTAACTACTGTAATCTCAGGGACCCAGACCATTTTTCATTCTGCGCGCTAAGCTGATAATTAAGAGATCATAGCAGTGTTACACTATAGCTGACATTTGGCTGCCATGCCAACTGCGCACTCATCCACTCGTTTTCAGCTTTTTACCCTGGCAGGAGTGAGAAGGAACTCCAGGAGTGAATTTGGCACTTAATACCAGCTGCCTGAGCAGTACAGTTTAGAGGTTAAGCTAGTGGGGTAATACCTGCTCAAAAATGGAAGAATGCAAAAGTGGGTTGTAATATTTGAAGGACTTGGGGTGCGTTCAATTTCAGCCTTGGCAGAAACTTGAAATGACCTCAAGTGTGGAAGAGAGACCAGTTATATCAAGCACTCCCTGGGTTATTTCAAGCTTTTTGAATATATTCAAGTGCTATTTTGCCCAGGTCTAGAGCCAAGGGAGCACTTTTAATATTCAGCCTACTTTCTGTTCACTCACTCCTGCAGACACACACACACACACACACACACACACACACACACACACACACACACACACACACACACACACACACACCACATGTCACTTCAAGCCACTTCAAACACTCTTCACGCTACAACTTCAAGTCCCACAGGCCCAAATTGGGGTCATTTCTCCTGACAACCAATCATGACACCCCCAAGTATGAAGATGTGACTGTGTGTGTGTGTGTGTGTGTGCTCAAGCTTGTTTGTGCGTGCTTGACCTCCTGTTACTTAGACTCATGTTTATTTACGCTTGTGTGTGTGCGTGTGTGTGTGTGTGTGTGTGTGTGTGTGTGTGTGTGTGTGTGAGGAAGAGAAAGTGAGATCCAATCAGTGAGATCCAATCACTGAGATCCAATCACTGACAATCAATCATCCATCATTCAAACAAATTTGGACACCTGAGTGGCCCCATAACGTCATGGCAACAGCAGCTGTCTGTTACCAGGTAACTGTAGCTAACCAGTGAGCTTGGGGTTTATGCTGAAACAGAGGCACTGTGGGAGAAGCACAGGTCAAGAGAGGTGCGTATGCAGCCACACATCAAAGGGTGGAAAGGTCAAACGTGTCGACAGGTGGCGTGTGACGATCTGAAAATTCAAACGTGCGCCGTGGAAGCACACAAACACACATTTCGGGCATTCTGCTCTTGCTCTAACAAACAAAACACAGATCTGTGCAGAGGCACAGGCACAAAAAGGTGAAAGCACATTATAAAGTACACACAATACACTGGATAAACCTGAGAGCAGTTAAAATAGTAAAACTGCAGCCACACATAGCTGTGCTGATACAGTTAATATAGTGTCCGACTACATGCATAGATACTGACATAACTACACTCAAACAGATCCACACCCACTCTGACTAATCTCCTCACCCTTTTACTGTAGATGGTCTGTCGCATTCAGAGCGTCAAGGGACCGGGTATTACAATAATGGCTCCAGTATGTGTGTGTGTGTGTGTAACTATCGGACTAAATCTGTTATTTTTGGATAAATTACTTTTTCTTAATAAATGTGAACAGATTAAGAGACACACTCTTAATGCTCTCAGAAGCAGGAATAGGGATTCATATATTCTGATGGATCCAGGGATGCATTTCATTCATAAGGTGAAGGGATCTTTCAGCCATGATGGAGGAGTCTTGTAGTGCTTTTCCGACTATTGTGATTGTTGGCCATGGACACATCTATTTTGAAAGCCAGGTTCAAGTTCAAGTCCTGCTCAGCTGAATGTGTTGTTTAGTGTCCTAAGCTCGGAGCTTAAATGCTTCCTTAACAACTATTGTTCCCGTTCCAAATCAACTACTATTGTTTGGGATAAACGGGGGATAAAACATGATGAGTTAACAAACCAAACCAAACTTTGTTTTTTTTAACTCTAGGCCTGGTTAATTAAGGTCAATGTGAGGTCACTGGGCTTGCTAATCATTCACGAGCATGCACGAAACCTGGCAAGCTTAGATAGTCCATAGGAAACTGTTTTGTTAAGCACTGGAATAACAATGTCAGTCAAAGCCAACAAATATATTTAAATAAAAGACATGTTGTATTG
The DNA here is from genome assembly GCF_965226115.1 of Aulonocara stuartgranti. Taxonomy (NCBI): domain Eukaryota; kingdom Metazoa; phylum Chordata; class Actinopteri; order Cichliformes; family Cichlidae; genus Aulonocara; species Aulonocara stuartgranti. The sequence continues at coordinate 31,035,707 of NC_138957.1, forward strand.
TAGCAGTAGAAGAAGATATATCATTATTGTTATTTCAGGCTTCTTATAGTGCAACTCAGCTGCAAAGAGTTAGGTTGAGGCACTGCAGGAGGAGCGGTAAAATCCTGAAATTAGTTAGTCTTAAAGTCACTGTGTTTTATGGACAGGTCTCAACATAATCTATCGATTAAATGCCTGGATTAAGTTTTCTTGTAACTAACAAGTTTAGATATTTTCCTGTTGTCTTAGTTAAGTGTAAAACTTAAATAAATACTACACAAGTGTGCTAAGATGTGACTGAAGCCTTGTTCACAAAGGCTAAGAAACTGGTAAATATTTCTCAAGCAACCACCAGTTGCTAGGAAGATATTGCCTGACCAGTTGTAAAGTGGCTGCTGTTTGTCGGCAGGTTAAATGGGTTGCAAAGAGGATGCTGTGCCAAAAACCTCCACACTTGCACGACATTCACAATTTCACTACTATTTGGTGAGTATTTGCAGAAAAGTTGGGGTCTTCCATGCAGACTATCAGCTAATGCTGCAGTCTACTGGAAACCAAAGCAAATGCATGGAGGTTTTCATGGTGCTCTTTGGGAATTCACATATTTCGCCCTTGCTGTGGGAGTGTGGTGTCACTACCAGGTCTCTAGGCTGTGTGGCTGAGGGCATATAAGTAAGACTACATAAGCAGTTGTTGGGGACGAAAAAGGTGCTTAGTGGTGATGTTGCTGAATGCTAGCATTTTATTTTTTGGTGAGTGCAGTTACGCTTCAAGATCATCTTGCTGAACTAAATATGCTTCATATCCACACTAACCCAAAAGCTTGTTGAAAGTCTTATTAGCTTTGTGCTGAGCAAACCAGGGTAAAGCTGAAGTCCAGGTTGGCTCTGCAGATAAACACCATCCCTGCTACTTTATGCAGCCTTGACTTGGAAGGATCCAAGCAGCTTAACATCATATCCTGAATATGATCAAAAGCAGGAGAGCGGTGCATATATGAACACTCACTGATGAAAATCTCCATATGCTTGCATTAAAAATTTACACATATATGGTAATTAAAATCTACTTTTAAACTGACACAGATACAGTCAAATTAAGTATTGATTAGAGTTTTCTTTCTGATCCGATATCAGTGGGACACTCTTCAATTGCCTTGAAAAACATCATAATATATTGATGTGTTTTATACTTTTGCATGTCCTATTCACTTATGTAATAATGAAAGGCCTGCAGCTGTAAATTGATGTGTGATTTCAACCATATAAATACAGAATGCCACATGAAAGTCATTGCAGAATATTATAAAAAGGTGGTTGCAGCTGCTTCTATCCGATCTAAAGTAAACTCGATCCCAAACACAAAACATTAATAAAGAATAAAAAAACTACTACTTCCTGAAGGCTGTGCTGACAGTTTAGGTTAATTTCCCTTCCCACCTTTCTCTGCTAAATGAGCGTTAATATGTGTGCGGAAAAGGAAGAGCATGTTTGTTTGCCACAGGAGCACTGGGAAGGTCTCTGTTTGTCTAGCGTGCACTTGAGTGCATTTTTCAGCTTTCTGTCCTTGTAAATGAATATGTTTGAATGATGGTTCACACCTCCGTCTGTGTGTAAACCTTTGTCTGTGTTTGTCTAGTTTTTTGTGGCCTCTTTGTCTCCCTGAGTAAAGTCTGTGTGTTTTTCTGTGTCTGTCAGCGTTTAAATATATGTGTGTGTGTGTGTGTGTGTGTGTGTGTCTGTGTGTGTATTAGCTCCACTCACTGTGACACTGTTCTCTGCTAGCGGGGAACCGTATGCTTCCTGCCATCCACTGCCACACCGAATCATTCACACACGCACTCCCAAACACTCACACACATAGACAAAAACACGCATAAACCCCAAGGCCCTCATGGCCTCGCTGTCCTTGGAACCCTATCGGTCATCTGTCCCCTCACTGCTGACCTACACACACACACACACACACATACACAAAACAAATCCACGCATGCATACAACAGCAAAGTGAATGAACTCATAGCCACAACCCCAAAATAGCGCACATCATAATATCACATATACACAAAACTGCACACAAAGGGCACAGGGATAACCAGAAATAACATAAAAAAGCACAGAAAGAACACAAACATCACAAAACTGCACACAGCATTTCACATTAAAGCCCTACAGTATAAGCTTTGGCCTGCTGTAAGCCTCCATATTATAATTAATACTAATAATTAATGCTAATAAGCATTATACCTTTAATGTAGAGGATATCAGTGTGAGATACAAACACCTACATTAAGCCGTTTAGGAGCAATATGCAAAGTGAGGGCAGTAAATGATACTGCAGAGGGAAATGTACTGTTTTCATTAAATATTTAATAATAAATTATTAACTATACCTAAACTGAGCTTCATGGCCTTTGGATTGTTTTTCCCTTATAATGACTCATAATAGTCATATGGACAAATTACCAGCTTACATTTTTATTTTAGATATAACATTTTTTTTGATAGGTATGAGTGTTAATGCCCTATAATAATATCCTTTAAAACAAAGTGAAACATCTTGACAAAAGTCACAAGCTGGCCCCCCCCAAAAATCATTAGGTTACCATAACAACAGCACCTCCGTTTACCAGTCGACGCCACTGGTGAAACAGACCTGCTGTAATCAGAAAATTTTACAGCAGGGGCAGAATGACTATGTGATTATTTAATAAGCTTCATTGTGGTTTCTCTTCCTGTTTCAGGACAGGAAACATTTAATCAGGCTCTCAGGGCTACTTTTACAAAGTCTTATGTAACCATTACCTATTCCTTAGGAGTTTAACTAAGCGTTTCCTCTTTAGACTAGAGATGGACCGATCCGATATTACGTATCGGTATCGGTCCGATACTGACCTAAATTACTGGATCGGATATCGGAGAAAAATAAAAAATGTAATCCGATCCATTAAATATCACGAAAGCACCTCACAAAACTTGCAACACGCCGTAACTCACCTCAGAACGTTAGCACGTCGGAGCAGTATGCATCACGTGATAGAGCGGCTGTGGCATGCCGACCTGTCAGTGGTCTGGATAGCATTTGGAGCTTCGCTAGCAACCCGGCATTTCATCTCCGACAAAGTTATCCCCGAGAGAAGTAAAGCAAGTGTGTAAGTCCATCTCTGAATGTTTGTAAAGCATTCCTGCGTTAAGCTTAACAAACCACTGCCTCTTCTTGCTGCTACTTCAATCATGAAACTGCTTAACGATCAGCTGATCGGCTTTTCTGTCGCGAGTCTCTCTTGTTTGTTTTTGGCACACTTTGCACCAGAAAGAGGAAACCAGCGGCTGAACAACAGCAGCACGTTTAAGCTTGATCAGCTGTTGTTAGAATGTATTTAATATTACTTTCTACACCAGGATCTTTTTCTACGTAGCTGACGCTGGTAACTGTGCAGGGGCGGATCTAGCAAAGTTTAGCCAGGGGGGCCGATAGGGCATTAACAGGGAAAAGGGGCACAAAGACACACTTTTCTTTCTTATTCTCATTTAAAATGTCTAGCTTTTAATAAATAATTATCTGACACCCAAAGTTTTAATTTGATGCAAAATGAATAGAAGTCCATTACTGTATATAGTAACTATTAAGTCTAATATACCCTAGTAAGCTATAGTACTTTTTCCTTTGGGAAGGTACCATCTGTGCAGTCTGCAATTTTGTTGAAGAAAGATGTTGAATCTATTTAATATTTCCTGAAAAATAATTGATTTCTGTGCATTTTTTTTCACACTGCATCAAATTAAGGTTGATTACGTCGATTAAGCATCATGAGGTGGAGCGTGAGGGGTGGTTCCCTATTTTTTATTTATTTATTTTTGTTGTTGCTGGGAGTTGGAACCCTATTAGTTAGGTTGCTTAATATTTATGCTAAGTACTCTTTAAAATACCAGAATAGGGAGGATGGTGCAGGTTTAAGTTTATTAGATTGATCAGTATTGCTGAACTATGAAATATTTTTTTTTGCATACAGGTATAACAGAATAGCTTTAGTGTAGTTGTTGTTTTAAACTTGAGTATGAACTTATACAAAATGCAGCAAGATATTTAAAAAACAGTTTTGTTGATTAAAAAACACTATATCGGATTCATATCGGTATCGGCAGATATCCAAATTTATGATATCGGTATCGGACATAAAAAAGTGGTATCGTGCCATCTCTACTTTAGACACACTCACTTCCCAAAGATCCCAAGAGCAACTTTTAGTAGGAAATCAAACCTGAGAAGAGAAGCTTGGTGCCTCTGGTGGCAGCAGGTGACCTGTTTGATAAATGAACTTAAGTACAGTTATGTGGCAAAGGATTAATCACCATCAACGATGAGTTATTATTGGCTTGTTAGAGTTAGGATTAGGGTTGTACCCAGAGATGTAAGAGTACTTTTAGTATAAAAAGTTATTAAATGCAGAACACAAGATTGTACTCATTTACTACTACATTTACTAACACAAAAGCTCAATCTAATATCCAATAAGGACAACCTGAACTAAAGCAAACTCAGGAACAATCTGAGAAAGAGGAAAGGATGGATGAGGACTGATTCTTATATAGCACTTTTCTACTCTGCTTTACACAACATGCCACATTCACCCAATCACACAAGCACTACTTTCTATGCTTTTAAGTGCTCACTAACTGACATTCACACTCATTCATACTCCAATGGACACATCGGTCAGCAACTTAGGGTTAGTATTTTGCCAAGGATAATTGGCATGCAGACTGGGGGAGCCAGGGATCGAACCACTAACCTTCCAATCAGTATGACCTGCTCGACCTCCTGAGCTACAGCCACAAAAGAGTACTATATAGTTCGGTGACCACGCAAATACGCTCCGATACTGTATGATTACAGCACCAACAGTTTTAAAGAACCAAACCACTGCTCTTGTGACTACAACTGTTTTTCTTTTGAAAAAGCAAAGTCTGATTTATGACCAAGAGTTAACCAGAGTTGTTGTATTTAAATAAACAATATCCAGAGAATTTGAATTTGTCTTGTAACCTCTTGTATAAGGCAATATATGTAATATAACATTTTGATTTTACACTCCGCTGCATTTTTCTGACAGCTCTTGTTAATGACTTCTTTCCAAATTAAGATATACACGGAAAACAATTTACAAAGTGTCTCACAGAGGCTGCGTTACAACGTGATGTACCAGTCTTTGGTACTTCAATGCATAATAACAATACTGCTCTCTGAAAGGACTGTATAATGAATATGTTTACTTTTCTATAGCTGAAGGACACTTTGCTGATAACAGTTTATATTTAAGTCTCACTTTGAATGCAGGACTTGTTGTTCTTCAGGGGAATGTATGAACATTTCCTCTGCAGATGTAAAGTGAAGTTGTCACAGCCTCATATCAGCACCCCCCCCCCCCCAGTGTATTACTGCTTCGATAAAATGTGCTGTACCAGTAATGTGGGTATCTTAGAATACAAAACTCACCAGGTGCCTCCGCTGACAGTGAAGATAAGTAAAAAAAAACATCCCATAGGTTGTTTGTACATGACAGCTATGGAGGTCTTTACACCCTAAACTCCCACAATCTTGAGAGCTGCTTTAGTATGTGTATGTCTGGAAGTGATTAGTTGCAGTGCCAACAGCTAGGAATGAAACTTTTAACCTCAGACAATATCCTCCGTTGACTTAACATCCTGGGTGAAGACCGACACACTCAAAAACGCACACCGCAGGGCTAACAGCTGATTTTTCTTCACTGGCTTTTGGCACCAAAGCAGCTGTTTTCTCATTCTGTACACTTCCCACAAACTCATCCATCATCCCGTGCCACCTTTAAAGACTCCTCATCTTAAGTCTTTTTCTTCTTTCACACTCTTCCTGACATCATTCCCTCCTTTTATCCCTCCCCTCCTCCTCCTCCTCTCTAGCCTTCCTTCTATTTAAAGTAAAATCTTTCTTGTTTTCCCTTTTTCTTCCTCCTTCCACAATCCTTTGTTCTATCTTATCTCCATCCTGTAACTACCTTCTTAAATCTTCCCTTGCATAAATTCTTCTCAAAGCTCCGTCCCATCCACTAAAGTATTACCCATCAACAGCCGTGTCAGGAACATTTTTGTTTTTGATAACAAATTATGTGTTGAAGAGTGATTGCAACACATTTCTGTGATAAACAGCCTGGGCCCTGTTGTGCTGATGAACAGCTCAGCATCAGCTGAAAATTGGCTTCGGACATCATTAAAATGTCATCAATAACATATCCTTTCATCACCGTGTCTTAGAAATGCATCTACCTGCTGCCTTTCTATCCCATCTAGTGTGTTTTTATGACTCTTTCCTGTTTTATAGCCAAGCTCATTTATTTGTTTTTCTGTTCTGATAAAAGCATGAAATATGTCCAACATTAGCTGACATTAAGGAACAATAACAACACGAATGTCGCTAATCTTTTTGAAAGCGTTCCAGTTTCAGGTGGAAGTGATTTTAAATTTATGTTTTGCCCAACATTTGCATGTTATCTGGCTGGAAGCATCTCTCCTTCCTTGAAGAAGATCCAACTCCACTGAGAAGAAGTATAGAGACATGAAGAAGAAAGCAGAAAGTGATTACTAAAACAGGGATCAAGAGACAAGAGAGGGGCAGAGAAGCCTTTACGCCTCAATACTTGAAAGTAAGAAAAGTATTAAGTGCGAGCTGTGAAGGAAGGAAGCAAAGAGTAGGGGGAATAGAAAGCAGATAAAAACAAGTGAGGGTGAGAGAGAGACAGAAAGAAAAGAGAGAAGCAGAGGGAGATGAACTCTTCCCTGAGAGCTCTTAAGCTCTTGTTGTGTACTGTGATGAGCGATAGTGTTTGCAGGGTTAACAGCCCAAAGCTCTAAGACGGAGGGAAAACACTACACAAACCACACTACTACACAAACATAAAGGCAGAAATACGAGGGTATAGGGATTGCATGCACACACACAAACACACGTACACACAAAAACACACACAGGAGAACGATGAGGGCATCAGACAAGGCCAGGACCCCGGAGGATACAACTGAAGACCGTCTAATAGGGAAAGTGTTGTCTAAAAATGGAGAGAAAGCGAAGGAACAAGGATGCCGAGAGACCTGAGAGTTACAGGAGGGAGAACGGGTGGCCAAGAAATGGAAGGTTAGGTGAAAACTAACACATGAACAGCCTCCTCAGGCTCACTACAGCAAAAGTGGGTTTTATTTCAGTCAGCTCGCCTCAGTTCCTCAACCGAGGAACACCAGAGGTGCAGAGAACAGCTGCAAGACCCCCCCCCCATAAAGACTGAGCTGGGGTCGAGGTGGATTGCAAAGCGGCTTTTACACATACAGCAACTGTATGCGTTGTTAAAACAACTTCAATAGCAGGTCACATATTAAATTTGCTAATTTGAAAGGGTGTCACCTGAGCCACAGGGCGATGGGGGCAAAGGCACCTGCTGATCTTGACCATGTGGCCGCCTGAAGCGATGTGCTGCACAATTTGTAATCAGAACGTGATTACAGCACGTGTAATTATCACCCAACTCTGACGTCCACACAGGCACTCCAGAACTTTAGAGCTAGGCCCTTTTATTTCAGTCTCATCACTTCATCAGCATCGTTTCAGCGAGCAGCAGGCAGCTGCTTTCAGTGATAAACAACTGCACATCGCCAAAGCACCAAACGGCAGACAATCACGACAAATAAGCAGGCAGATATGTTCCCCACAGGACACAGCAGAAACAATAAACAAGCTAAAAAAATAATATGTGAATATTGGATTTTAATTTGTTGGGTGCTATAGTATATCTAATGACTTGCTCTATGTTTAAACACTAGCTGGATACAGTAAATATCTTACAAAATCTAGAACTTCTCCAAAAAAATGAAGATTAAATGTTTTTATTTGCAAAACTGAAAGCATTAAAACTTTAAATGTGATTTAGCACTCTCATGCTTGACTTGGGGTGAGAATGGGGTGTGAGTACAAGTACTGAAGTTTGATCATATACTTCTGTAGTGAAACTCAACTCCATTTAGTTGTATTTATATAGAGCCACAACAACAAATGTCACCTTAAGGACCTTTACAGTATAAGGAAAACACCCTACAACAAAACAGAGAAAACCCCAACAATCAAAACCGTACCCTGAGTAAGCACTTAGCAATAGTGGGAAGGAAAAACTCCCTTTTAACAAAAAGAAACCTTCAACAGAACCAGGCTCAGGGTGAAGCAGCCATTTGTCGTGTCCAGTTTGGGATGAGGGGAGGAAGATGGGACACAAGTAATGTGTAATATTTCAACATGTAGAGTAGGTTGATGGAGTCAGTAGGAGCTAAATGTGCTAAATGCCATAGACTGTACATAAAAGATGGATGTGGACACCGCGATATTCCCCATTAATTTGTCCATTTTGAAAGTAGCCATCTTAACCTGATTGTAAAAACTGAGGGACACCACATATACATATGGAAGCTACTTGTCGACCTTCTTGACATTAATATGAACTGTAAGTCTGAAAATAAGATTCATGAGGTATTTATTACCCAACCTGCACAATAATCTGTAGTGTTGTTAGCTATTTGCCCTTTTCATGCTGATAAATGGCCTTACATGGGGGATTTCCCAGTGCTAAAATATGACAAAAAAGAGGTTAAAAACGAAGTGTGTGTGTGTGTACCTGTTTAGATGTCTTTGTGGGGACCAAAAATTGGAATGTTACTATACTTGTGGGGACCAACAGTCACTTATGAGGACATTTGTGCCTGTCCTCATGAGTTTGAAAGCATTTTTGAGACTAAAAATGTGGTTTTAGTATCAGGGTTACAATTAGGTTATGGTTAGGTTTAGGCTAAGGTTTAAGGTTAGGGTCAGAGGCTAGGGAAAGCATTATGTCAATTAGATGTCCTCACTAAGATATTAAAATGAGAATGTGTGTGTGTGTTTGTGTGTTTAAATAGTGGAAATGAAAGAGAAAACCTTCATTTACCATTAAACAATAGCTTCAGGAAGCATCGGACATGTTGAGAGCCACATCTAATAAACATGAAAATAGACAAGGAAATTGATTTGAGGGAATTGTATATTCTCAGTGTGTGAGTGAACTGGGGGTGCATTTATGGCCAGAATGAAAAACACACTGATGCAAATCCAAAATCAATCCTGAGACTGAAAAAGCTGGCCGGGAAGATTTGGGCAAAAAGCCCAAAATAACCTAGTAGAAGCGGGAAGAACGAGATCAGCTGCTGGTTTGTCTCCAAAATATGTTTACTCTTACAAGGAATTTAACTTGGTGGTTTACCTCCTTCTAGATTTCCACTCTTTTGAAATCAATACAAAATTACAGCCCGCAGTAGGATCCTAAAAAAAAAAGAACTAACAGGAAGCTTTCAAAGAGAAGGTGGAGAAAATTAATAATACTAAAGGCAATAGAAAAAGTCGTTCAACTGATTAAAACAAGTGCCAAATATACTGTCTCTCAACAAAGTGAATTGAGAAATACAATAGAATCAATATTTTTGCTCAATTCCTACTAGCTATTACTTGGATTCTTTTTTCGGTAGTTTATTTGATTTCCTGCATTGATTCTCCTTCACGTGAGAGAGTGCATCTGTCTGTTTGACACTAAACTCTACTGTTCTGAAGCATGACAACCTCCCTGCAGTAATGCAGCCACCCACCAGCCGTAGCTAAACACTGACCTTGAAAAGATGTTATTCCAGTCAACAACTGGATCAACGTTCATGTTTTAAATACGGCTTATAGTACAGATGTGCCCTGAAATGTAAATTTTTGAATACACGAGAACACAGAGGTGTGAAAGTCTGTAAATGCTGTAAGCTGTTTGGGAGGTTCAGAAGGTGGCTTAAACAGGCTTTTCCATAAAGGCTCAGGTGTCTATTTGCCACAAGGGACCGGTACAGTGTCCCATAACAATGCTTGATGCAGACCAATCAGTCTGTCATTTCCTGCTCCCTTGCTCTTCACCCATGAAGAAGACTGTGACATGCTTAAACCCCTCTGCCTGGGGCCTGACTCCTCCATGACCCAAAGTGGGCATCCACCCTTTTCCGTCTGATAACCATTGTCTCAAACTTGGAGGTGCGGCCGCTTCACACTTGGCTGCTAATCACTCTACTGCAAGCTGGAGGTCACAGCCTGATGAGGCCAAAAGAACCACATCATCTGTGAAGAGAGGAGGGCACCAAAGCGGAAACCGTCCACCGCTTCACTACACCTAGAAAATCTGTCCATAAAATTCTGAACAGAATAGGTGACAAAGGGCAGCTCTGGCTATGATCACACTAAAGGCTATAAAATATCACATTAATACCAGTAGCTCTCTTCCAAGATTGATTGATTGATTGATTGATTGGTAATTTATTTCAACATGTGAACAATATACAAGTACATTTAGAAAAGAAATGAGAGAAAAAAAATATACTATACAAATTACATACAAAAAAACATTCTGATTAATTTACATGTTGAAAGGGAGTGGGAAGAAGTATACACTTATTTAATCCCACCCCTGTCCCATAAATTATCAGTGAATATTTAGTCAGCTTCCTTACTGATATAATTTGTAATAAAAATAGTGAACAGATTTCTGATATACTATATACTATAATATCACATCATGAATTTTTTGTTTGTTTGTTTTTAAATAGAGACATTCACTTAATTTAAATATTTTCCTTTTCTTTATAGATCGAGAAGATCATATTTTTATAACTCTTTTTGAACAGTTTTATGTTTGGACATTGCTTTAATTCCATATTCAGTTTGTTCCATAGTTTCACTCCTTGAACAGAAACACAAAAGCCTTTTCTTGTAGTACGTACCTTCATTGTTTTGAAGTTACAAAAACCCCTTAAATTATAACTTCCTTCTTTCAAAAAAAACATACTCTGAATATTACCTGGCAGTTCTTTATTTTTTGCTTTGAATAGAATTTGTGCTGTTTGGAATTTCACTATATCGTCAATTTTCAATATTTCAGACTGCAAAAATAGTGAGTTTGTATGTTCCCTATAACCTGCATTGTGGATGATTCGAATTGCTTTCTTTTGAAGAGTAAAAAGTGAATGTAATGTGGTTTTATAGTTATTGCCCCAGACCTCTGCACAATAGCTTAAGTATGGTGAAACCAGTGAACAGTAGAGAATATGAAGTGATGTTCTGTCGAATACCTGTTTTGCCTTGTTTAGTACTGCAATGCTTCGTGATACTTTGGAATGAATATATCTTACGTGAGCTCTCCAGTTAAGTTTTTCATCTATTATTAGATCAGTTTCTTTACAGTGTCTATCTGGCTTTACCTTCCTGGAAAGATGAACAGCTTACATCAACTAGCCATCTATGTTAGATGCTATGGTAATTATACTAAGGGTCAGCCATGCTTACTATCAAAAGAACAATTTTTGAGCAATTATTACCTGCTAATTATAAATTACTCTATCAATATTTACAAGCAGGTGTAAAACGCAGGCAGTTCTTTGTTCTCAACCCATGTTTGTGCAAAGGAAATACATTCAAATAAGCCTAAAGTACTTGTAATACATTAATGACACTGTCCAATAGTTAAAAAATAATAATAAATGGAAAAATAGACTAGTTTTAGCACGGATTTTAAGATTTCTCAGTTCCTACTGAGACCTGCTATGATGTATGCTTTGGAGACAGTAGCACAGCTGGAAGTGGCAGAGCTGAAGATGTTAGGATTTAAAGAGTGAGGGACCAGGATGGACAGGATTAGAAATTAGTACATCAGAGGGACAGCTCAAGTTGAACAATTTAGAAACAAAGTTAGAGGGGAAAGGCTGTAATGGTTTGGACATGTGCAGAGGAGGGATGGAGGAAGGCGGAGCGGCCAGGTAGAAGGGAAAGAGGAAAAGTCCACACAGATGATTCATGGATGTCGTAAAGGAGGACATGCAGGATTGGTGTGACAACAGAGAATGGTAGAAGATAGGGTGAGATGGAGGCGACCTTAAAGGGAGCAGCTGAAAGAAGGAGAAGAAGGAGGAGGAGCTGAGGTGAAGTTGCACAATGTGCTCAGTTTTATGCACATTTACATATCGCAAATAGCAAAGCTATGAATGGAAAAACTAATCCAAGATATGCAAATACACACCTAGATCCAGCTTACATGTGAACAGAGAACCACACAACTGTCAGGCACAAAAGAATTGTTTTTAAAATAGAAACTCAACAAAGGATAGTTACACTAATAACTTCCCTGGGGAAAAAGCACACACACATTCACATGCACGCAGTCACATACTAAGGTATTGATAACACCCAAACACAAACCCAATCCCTGGATAATCAACATGTTTCTGAGGAGGGATAACCAAGAAGCCACTAATGAATACCCGAAGAAAAAGAAATTTAACGGTTGGTGGGAGCCAGCAAAAAAAAAAAAAAAAAGCAAATAAATAAATAAATTTGCTGGGACTCCAGAAAAAGGATCTTTGTGTAATTGAGATTAAAAATGCTCCATTTTCCCAATTGATGACCATGTAATTATCACATTACGACGTATTAGTAATGGCTTCGTTTGGTCACGGAACATTTCGTCCACATGGGAAATAATTTCCATTGTTAATTACAGCGAAAAGGGGGCAAAAGCAAAAGCCAGAGACAGAGCACTGAATCTCTGCACTCACAGGATATATTAGGACAAATGCACTCCAGTGTGGTGAGGCCATCCCCGTGCTGTTGTACCTGACCTTTTCTTTCAATCTCTCATGCTTCAGGAGCCACTTTACCAAAGGGTGCAACATTGATTTGGAGCTCTGCTGTGGTTTTAAATATTGAATTACATGTACAATGTTGAGCTCAAAGACATTTTTTAATATAACTTATTTCACAATGCAAAATACTTTTGGACTACCTTGTCCTAGAAATTTCATAAAGTTGTCGCAGTGTTATTATCTTCTTTTCTGCAACACAAAATGAGTTTGATCGAAGCAATTTGCACAAACTTTATTGTTACTCACTGTCACAAAATAAATGAAGGACTTGCAAACACGATCACTGTATCTTTGCAAATAATTTACAGATCGTTTTAGTCTTTCTGTGTATTAAGTGATAAGACAAGCAAAATCGATTTTAAAGTTTGTATATGAAATGTCTATTTCTAAACACACTTTAGGCCACCTCTTGGAAAATAACACCTGAAAGCCTTCACAACACTGGCATACTGTGTGTAGTACTGAATTGTGAAGATGGATTGCTTGACTGTTTGTCATCAGAATACTCAGTGTGAACAGAATTTACCATGGGTACTACATTAGCCATGGCAATACATTGGAGTAGAGTACATACTGTACTGCCAGACTGCAGGTTTCTACAATTACATACACATGCATTCTCTCTGCACCCAAACAGCTTACTCTGCCTATTCATTAGGGTTGGGCGATATGTAAAAATGTTCCAACTGACAATCGTCAGTCCAATAATGGACAATGGGTGATACATTCCCGCATGTGCAGACTTTTTGATGGGCTGAGCAATGTAATCATGCACAGAGTGATTTGCGTATTTACAACACAGAAGAAGTCCAAACATGGACGCACTAATTTCTCCCTAAAAATTAGGGCTGTCAGTGTTAGCATGCTAACATCATGATTAACACGATTAAAATTTTTAACATGCTCCACCCATCTGGAGCGCAGAATGGACAAACTGCCCGAAATGCGTTTACAGAGACATTTCAGGGATTTTGACTCAGTCTGCGCTCCAGATGGGTTAATTGTTAATCGCGTTAGTTGATGACGGCGTGTTAATGCTGACAGCACTAAAAAAATATAAAGTTCCCAATTTGGGATTTCTTTGGCTTTAAACCAATAGAAAGAGACCTAAGGATGTAATCAAAGCAGCGTGCCGCTTGTGCAGACGTATAGTGCGAGCAAAGTACTCAAACATGACTAACTTGCATGAACATCTATGTGTCCACCATCCGGCTGAGCCCATATGGAAAAGAAATAGTAAAAACTTTGATGATTTACTCATGAAAGTGTCCACTTTCTCATTACTTTCATATATTGTTTTAGTAAGTATCCAAAACATACAAGTTTCATTTATATAATTTTTCAAGGGATCTTATGTCTGTTTTCACTCTTGTATGCTTGTCATACAAGTTTCACACAAGACAGATACAAACTTTATAAGATTTATATATATCTTTTCCATATGGGAGTATGCTAGGCTATCACCAGCTTCTGCAGCTCCATCAACAAGCATTTGGGCGCACTCTGAGGAGGGTGCATTTGCTCGCAGATGAAAGAGGGTGCTGTTAAAACAGCACTACTATTATTGCAATTTTTCTGTTGACTGCTTCTATTAGCTTCATCATTATTAGCAAACATATTCATTGGAAAACAAAAACATAAATCGCCCTTGTGAAAATGATCGCCGATGAGCTCAGACTATTGTCGATGGTCGATATATTCGTCCAATCGCCAAACCCTACTATTCATCCATTTCCTTAAATGCTTGTCAAAGTAGAATCCATCAGAGAATCAACCAACCACTCGGTAAAGGAACAATTTAGCTTAACATACAGCTGTGGTGAGAAGTTTACATGCACTCATGGCCACGTCCACAGCTTTGTCTGTAACTGTAAATCTCTATGGTTGTGAAAATTGTGAAAAAAGGAAGAAAAATGCAAACTAGAAACAAACACACAGAAAGACATGTGCCAACCAGAGCTGCACTGCTGCGCGCCAGTAGCTTAAAGGTAAAGAACAGGTTGATTTTTTTTGAAGGGCCAACACAACAGTGACTATTTTACACCAGTACGTTTTTACAAACTTTACAATAATTAGAAATAACAGCTAATCAGTGGTTACCACTGAATTTGGTTTAGGCATGTTTTTCTGCATGTTGTTTTACGATCATTGGCAGAGTATTGCCACTAAGGAGAGCAGCTCACCATCTATTCCAGTTTTATGACAAATCAAATTATTTCACAGAAACCTTTACTACATTATCTAGAATGTGCAACCTCAGACAGGCGATGCAGCATCATTCACTTTCTTGCCTTTCTGCCTTTTTGGGCAAACCAAAGTGCTTTTCTCTCCATAACTAATAGCCCAGTGTTTGACATTTAAGAATGAGCATTTATTGCATACTGTCCTTGCTCATTGTTCCATTTCAAGAGGAAATACATCACATTAAGGTGGTAATATGGGACCTTTAAAAGAAAGCAAAGTTGGTGTTAATTTAAGAGACAGAGTGTGAACCTTCATGCATTATACACTCATCCATCATCCCCCCTAGGACTTCTTACAGCAGCATGGAAATGTCAGGCCATTTCCTGCTCTGCCACTGAATGTAAACACTGTAAACATAGTATCACTGGAAAAATAAGGAAATAAAGGACATACAGGAAAAAAGACCTCTCAGGACAGAAAAATGTAGAGATGGCTGTTTTTAGGCGATGGGAAACAAAAATCGGTTCTTCTTCTACTGCAGGTTTTTTTCCCTCATTTTCTCTCTCTGCAACACAACCCTATCACATTTATCTCCTCTGTAGCTTGCTCTTTTTCTCTTCCTCTCTGTTTATCATGCAGGGGACACAAGCTCCTTGGTAATGTCTGCATTCTCTTACTTCTGTTTTTCATATTACTCTCTGCATCAATGTCCCTGCTAAAATGCCAGAAGTGGTGCTTACCAACAAGCTTCATTATATCTGAATGAAAATCAGCACAGGGGTGCTAAACATGCTTTACACACACACACGCACACACACGCACGCACACACACACGCACACACACACACACACACACACACACGTTATTGTGTGTTTGAAAAAAGAAACTGTAGCAGTTCATTAGTCCCACTCAGACCACATTAGAAGGCGTATCACTTATGAAGCAGGAACATACTGTATGCAGTCTATGAAAGGAAACAAGGAATATATTCACTGTAAATAAACAGATTACATTTGACACCATAACTATTATATATTTAGTTTTTAAATGTCTTTTATTCAGGTATATTTACTGTTTGCTTGCATGTTTTGGAATAAAGTTGCCATTGATTGTCGTGTTTCTGTTAAAAACATGTACATTGAAAGTGACGCAATCACTGTTTTGTTATACTGACTTTAGTTTTGTGGATGTGCGATGTGGTTTCTGGTATCTGTGTGGCTGAAACATGTGTAAAGGTTTAGCTTTGACAGGCCACCTAAGACACCTGTGGGGATTAGTTTGTCACAGAATGAACAAGCCAAGTACTGAAGCATGCTGTTATAAAAAGTGACCGAGGTGCATTACAACTGTTTAACATGTAGCAAAAGTCCACATATCCAATATATGGTAGACAAAGCTAAAGCCGGAAAATTCCTCCATCCATCCATCCATCTTCATCCGCTTATCCGAGGTCGGGTCGCGGGGGTAGCAGCCTAAGCAAAGAGGTCCAGACCTCCCTCTCCCCAGCCACCTCCTCCAGCTTGTCCGGGGGAATACCAAGGCGTTCCCAGGCCAGCCGAGAGATATAATCTCTCCAGCGTGTCCTGGGTCTGCCCCGGGGCCTCCTCCCGGTGGGACATGCCTGGAACACCTCCCCAGGAGGCGCCCAGGGGGCATCCTTGCCAGATGCCCGAACCACCTCAGCTGGCTCCTTTCGATGTGGAGCAGCAGCTGCTCTACTCTAAGCCCCTCCCGGATGGCCGAACTTCTCACCCTATCTCTAAGGGAGAGGCCAGCCACCCTTCGGAGGAAGCTCATTTCCGCCGCTTGTATCCGCGATCTCGTTCTTTCGGTCACTACCCACAGCTCGTGGCCATAGGTGAGGGTAGGGACGTAGATCGACCGGTAAATTGAGAGCTTCGCTTTTACACTCAGCTCCCTCTTCACCACGACTGACCGGTGCAGCGTCCGCATTACTGCAGCCGCAGCCCCAATCCGTCTGTCGATCTCCAGCTCCCTTCTCCCATCACTCGCGAACAAGACCCCGAGATACTTGAACTCCTCCACTTGGGGCAGGAACTCATCCCCGACCCGGAGTGGGCACTCCACCCTTTTCCGGCTGAGAACCATGGCCTCAGATTTGGAGGTGCTGATCCTCATTCCCGCTGCGTTACACTCGGCTGCGAACCGCTCCAGTGCGAGCTGGAGGCCCTCACCCGATGAAGCCAACAGAACCACATCATCCGCAAAAATCAGAGATGAGATTCTGAGGCCACCAAAGCGAAAGCCCTCCGCCACTTGGCTGCGCCTAGAAATCCTGTCCATAAAAATTATGAACAGAACCGGAGACAAAGGGCAGCCCTGGCGGAGCCCATCACCCACCGGGAACGAGTCCGACTTATTGCCGGCAATGCGAACCAAGCTCTTGCAACGGTTGTATAGGGATTGAATGGCCCGTAGCAATGGGCCAGACACCCCATACTCGCGCAACACCTCCCACAGGACGCCCCGAGGGACACGGTCGAATGCCTTCTCCAGGTCCACAAAACACATGTAGACTGGTTGGGCAAACTCCCATGCACCCTCAAGTATCCTCGAGAGGACAAAGAGCTGGTCCAGTGTTCCGCGACCAGGACGAAAACCGCATTGTTCCTCCTGTATCCGAGGTTCGACTAGCGGACGAACCCTCCTCTCCAGCACCCTGGCATAGACTTTCCCGGGGAGGCTGAGGAAAATTCCTATTGCAGCATAAAAATTAATTATAGTCCAAAATTTTAAATTTAGCTTGAAAAAAAAAAGAAACAAGATAACTATTACCAAATAACAGTTGTCTAGACTTGTATTTGCAGTTAGTTGAGTTATTTAGATGGTGTTAAAGCAAAAAAACAAACAAAACCCAAGTACTTTTTAAAATGTTTTTGCTGAGGGGTATTGTAAACTGCTCCCTGGAGTGACAACAGTAGTCTTTCCAATTTCTTTTTAATGTGCTATGATTTTAATAATGTTTTTTATACTCTGGAAGCAGATGTTCTGGGTATCTGTCTTTAAGCAGTACTAGAGGGACTCTAGATGGTTTGTCTATGGGGTGGAAGTGCTTCTCACTTCGGCTTTGTACAACATTTAAAATAAAGATGTTAGGAGTCTGTCGCTTCTGTCTCTACTTCCTACTCTGTTTTTCCTACCGTTATCATTTAAACTATGCAGTTTGAAACACAGTAGCTGTGTAAATCTTGCAGAGTAAAATGCATGATACCAGTGGCTGCAAGTGGCTTACTGCTGTGGTTTGTGTGGTTATGATATTATACAGTGGAAAACAACAGGCTCAGGAGCAAAGAATTTGATGTCACCCAGAGGTTTTTGCTGCTGTAGAATAGAGATCGGGGATGTGCAGTTTATGTTTACTTAGAGAAAAAAGTGCTAATGATTGCACAGAAGTGGCAACCCTGAACTCAGCTTGGAATACAACATGAACATATAATACAGCATCTGAACAGAGAGCTTAAAGAGAAGATTCAAAGAGGCATTGAAAGAGTGGAAGCACAAAAAGCAATAAATACAAAATGGAAACCTAGCACAGAAGCATATACTGCACATCCTGCAGCACCACATTACGACATAATACGAGTGGAACCACAGGGAAGGCAAGACAAATGAAGAACTGGACTCTCTCCCAAAATGTACTGCCAAGATTTCTCTAAAGCTTTTTAACACCCATGAGAAGCTCTTTTTACTTGCTTAGGTAACATCACAGAAGGCGGTTCGACACAGCGAAAGGAGAGCAGGTCCTGCCTCGAGCCCTTGGCAGCTCAAATCTCATGTTGCAGGAGGCAGACAGTAATTAGCTCTTCAACTTCAGAAGACAAACACTTAGCTAGCCAGACAGCCTTGGCCTGCTTAAAGGACTGGAAAAGAGTGGTGCCTTGACATGACTGAAATATATTCAGACTCAGACAATTGGCACACATGCAAACACCTGCATACAAGCGTGCACACCACAAATGACACACGTCGACCCAATGGAAAAAGAAGCTTTGGTAATGTGTCGGTAGTTTATGTCCGCTCTCTAAATGGAGCTACCAGCTTGTTTGATGTTTCTTTGACCATTTGCATTCATGCAAAGTTGTTACTAATGAAGGATTAGACGAGCTCTTATCAGCCCAGTGCCACAGTGTACGTGTGCGTATCATCAAGGCCTGTATGATGTTAATGAGGGGTAATGATACGGACAGTAACTGTTGTGGTGACTAACTTAGCATGAAGGGAGGCATCTTCTCTAAAGTATACCCCCCCCCTTCCCACCACATGCACACACACCAAAACAGAGATACTCCCTCCAGCACCACAGCACAGTCACACTGTAAAATCATGTGTTTAACACCACTGCGCACCATTGATCAAGAGATTTTGAACAAAAAGATAATCCAACTGAATCTTCTGGCTGCTCCGTAAAAGTCTCGATTTGGATCTGTGTTTTTAATGGTCGATAAAAGAGGAATAACAAGCCAAATGTCGAGCCAGCTACAAAATAGTGAGTCGGTGCTTATAAAAATTGACATAAAAAATAAAATGTGTTCACTTTTATCAGAATCAGAATCAGAATCAGAATACTTTATTGATCCCTGGGGGAAATTATTTTTTGTTACAGTGCTCCATTTTAAACCAACATTAAGACAAGACAGACAATACGCTAACTAAGAATAGTACAATATATACATATATATACATACATACATACATACATAAGTCACTTATAAATAAATATTTGGAAAAGAAACATGTGTAGTTGTAGCAGCAAACAGTGTGTTAAGTGGATGCGTTGTACAGGGAGATGGCCACAGGCAGGAATGATTTCCTGTGTCGTTCAGTGGTGCTTTTCGGTAATCTCAGTCTCTCACTGAACGAGCTCCTGTGACTGACCAACATGTCATGGAGTGGGTGGGAGGTGTTATCCAACATTGTCTTTATCTTGGACAGCATCCGCCTCTCCGACACCACCTTGAGGGAGTCCAGCTCCATCCCCACAACATTGCTGGCCTTACGGATCAGTTTATTAAGTCTGTTGGCATCTGCGACCCTCAGCCTGCTCCCCCAGCATGCAACAGCATAGAGGATCGCACTGGCCACCACAGACTCATAGAAAATCCTCAGCATTTTCTGGCAGATGTTGAAGGACCTCAGTCGCCTCAAAAAATAGAGACGACTCTGGCCCTTCCTGTAAAGTGCTGTGGTGTTTTTAGCCCAGTCCAGTTTATTGTCAATGTGTACTCCAAGGTATTTATAGTCCTCCACAATGTCAACACTGACCCCCTGGATTGAAACAGGGGTCAAGTGTATATAAAAGTTCTTCAATCTTATCATTCCCCTGTGCACTTATTTGGGCAGTTATTTTCAAGTATTATCTCAATAAACTGAACTTTCAGTGGTCGGCCGGACATAAAAAAATGATTTCATAAGAATCTGCAAGTCTAATCAAATTTTACCCCAAAACAGGGTTTTTAAAAGCCACCATCTGTTACAGAATTCTCCCAAAGATTTCAGTTCACAATTCTTTGAATGCCTTTGTGCATATTTATTCAAAATTGAGGAGAAACAGACACTTTGTAGATTCTGCACCACATTAACAATCAATTCGGTTTCAGCGCTCACATGAAATTATGCACATGCACAATATTTCCAAAAGATTCTCTGTTAAGAACTGCATTCACTATATTTCTTATAGCCTCTAAAGCAGTTTATTTTACATAAACCAAAAATGTGAAGCATAAGTTTTGAACTACTCAATAACGCAATCACTTTCAAAGCAATGCTTAAGCATGCTAGCACATAATGTAATGCTAACATGGTGTAATCGTGAGGTTGATCTGATATCCTCGTGTTGGTGTTGTTCCCAGATCATCATACTAAATGTTGTTCCAGGATCAACATTGCAAGTGACCAATCAGAATGTTGTGACGTCATACTTTTGCGACTTCGGGAAAAACCGGCGTAAAACAAAAAACTGTACTTAAGCTGCGTGAAACCACCTCTGTCCGCCGATCAACAGACCCTGACCCTAACCCTAACCGTAACCCTTTAATAAACAGTAAGCAGAATTGATATTGTCCTTGCAACATTGGAATTTCATAAATGCACGAATGGCTTGGCGCGCAAAGGAATAACGTCACAACAATGTGATTGGTCACTTGCAATGTTGAACCTGGAACAACATTTTCATGATGGTCTGGGAACAACACCAACACGAGGATATCAGATCATCCTAATCGTGAAGGGTTATAAAAAAGAGTAAACTTAGAGACCCATAATACAGTGATACATAATATTAAAGCTAATATTAAAGCTAAGCTCTGCTACTGCAAACCTAGAACTTCCCAGAGATGCAAGAAATAACAATATTAATGGGCAACTGCAGACTACAAGAGAAAATTTACATTTTGGCAGTATGGAAGTATGAAAAATATTCCCAGATCTCCTCACACTTCTTATACAAAGTGAAACAGGGGAACATAAACAGGATACTGCGGCTCATTCACTTATGTGTCTGGAAATGTGCTTACCTTGCTTATAGAATGAGGACGAATACAAAACCACAGCTGGATTAATGAAACATTTGCACTGACTGTTTTCTTCTCAGTACTGTGCATATATAAGTCAATCAGAAACATTTTAAACTGATATGCCAGCAAGGTATTTGCAATCAGCATACTGCCACATCCCCATTTTTCTGCATAAGGAAATCGGTTCACCACAGTGACACACAGTAACTGCAACACTAACTCTGTGCCTTCAGAATTTGTATTTTTGTTTTTGTTAAAAGTTTGCACCTAAGTCTGGGCAATCACGGGACGTCTCCTGAATCCTTAATGATGAGTTTTGATGATGGTTTGACATCTATTTGTATAGTTTACAGGTTATTCTAAGGGTATCCCTAAGAAGCTGATCCCCCACACTAACTTCTGATCCATACTGTTACGGCCCTAGCAGGGCCTCTCTCCTCCTGAAGGTGCCTGTGTGGGCGTGTCACACTACCTCTTCTGCCTGAGGTGCCACCTTTCTCTTTTACACAGCTGACTGACGTCAATAATTAAGGAGATTTAAGCCCAGGGAAAGGTGAGCTCTGGGCCAGAGTGCCAGTGGTGTGGTTACAGCTTGTGAGCTGAGTGGTTGTTGTGTTTGCAGCTAGTGAGCTGTATTTTTTGGTGGTTTTCAGCTAGTGAGCTGTGTGCGTTTTTGGTGATTTTCAGCTAGTGAGCTGCTCTTTCTTTTTGACTTACGTTTTACTTTATTGACCAACGCCCGAGTTTTGTTTGTTTCTTAAATGGTGATAGCGGCTTGTCCGTCTCTTTTAGTTAGTATAAATTTAAACTTTAATAGAACTCTTTAATTTAACCCTTTTGTCTCCTTGACTCCTTTTTCTGAACCGGTCACTTTTGTTACTTCCCCCCCACCCTGCCTAGACCCCTCAGGGGAACGTAACAATACCCAATCACTTTGTTCTGGAAGCAACCCTAGAAAGACTCCAAGAGAGAAAGAGTCAAGTACAAATTTTGAATTCCTGCATGTTGTATAGATGCCTCAAGTTAAGGTCAAAGGTCAAGGTCAAATTTATTTGACCTTTATTTATAAAAATAAAAGAACAATCAGAGAATTAAAACATCAGCTAAGACTATAAAATAAGACCAAAATGCTTGGGTCACAATGTGTTAAAAGCCAGGGCATAAAAATGTGTCTTTAGAAGCGATTTAAATTGATCAAGTGTTTGTGCAGATCTAATATTTAGGGCAAGACTGTTCCAAAGTCTGGGAGCTGCCACAGAGACGGCTCTATCGCCGTGAGATTTGAGTTTAGTCTGAGGGAGGGATAGCAACAATTTTGAACTGGACCTCATTGTTTTTTCTGAAGCATAAACAGAAAGGAGCTCAGACAGGTAAGAAGAGGCTTGGGCATTGTGTGACTTAAAAACAAAAAATAAAAGTCTGAATTGGATCCTGTAGGAGACAGGAAGCCAAGGCAGAGAAGCTAAAACTGGGGTTATATGCTCTCTCCGTTTGGTGCTGGTAAGCAGACGAGCAGCTGGATTTTGGACCATCTGAAGACGATAAATGGAGGCCTGGTCGAGACCAAAATATAATGAGTTGCAGTAGTTTTACCAGGACTTCCTGGAACTGAAAAAGATCATTTCAAACCAGTGCATATGACTAATTCAATTTTGCAACATTTATATTTTTTTCAGTGGGGGTACTCTCAATGTATTCCAGTTACTACTAAAGGAATTACCTTTTTATATTGACACAGCACTGCTCACAGCACACATCTCTGAAAACATGTTTCCAGTATGTTTAATAAAAAAAAGAAAATATTTTAAAATTGATTGGTAGGTTGTTATGTGACCATGCTTCACAGTGAGCCCACAGTGAAATAAATAACATAACAGGGATTTACAACTGCAACCTTAATGATGCCGTATTACACCAGTTAGAGCTGCTAAGTATAACATTTTAACATCAATAAATCATTGCCACTTCCACTGAGACATTAGTGCTATTGCAATGCACAAACAAGACCTCCACTGACAAGATCAGCAACCTCATTGACTGCGTTTTCCCAACCATATGTTGCCAATAGCAAAGAGGTATATAGGAAATGTGGCTCCAATTTTCAGGAGCACACACACTGATAAGACAGAAGTGCCCAATTTTCTCTGTCAGGGTCTTTTATGTTTACAATAATTATATCAACAGCTCACAGCTCATTTGACAATGATGTATGGCTGTTTCCAGAGCAGCCTTTATCACCTTTAATGCGAAATGAACCGCAGCTGGATCAAACCAATACCAATATGCCAGAGTCACTGCTTGCCTGATCTGCATGTTTAATAATGTATTTGCATTGACAAGCGACCGGTTTGTTTACACATGCAATGAACAAAACAAAGCAGAAGGTAAACATACTCTGAGCCCAAATGTAGAGGTGATAATGATAAAAATACAACCAGAAATCTAAGCAGAAGCATCTACAGGTTCATCTGTATGAAGACCAGCAGGTCTGCATTAGTGGAGAGGTTCAGCTGACACAGAAGGGGACAGGCGCACACTGCATCTTCCTCATGCTAATCATGGGGCTTATTAACATAATAAAAGGATGGTGTCAATTGCACTAATGTATGCTGACTTATCCTCTGGTCACCTTGTCACCTTGCTGACAGAAGCCGTCCACGAAGGTTAGCAGTGTGTGTGTGTGAATATCTATGAGTGTCAAAGAGAGAAGGAGACACACAGAGAGAAAGCAAAGGGAAAAAAAATCAACTACAAGGTTACTTAGGTGGCACAATGGTGCCGTCGTTAGCACCATCACTTCACAGCAACAAGGTTCTGAGTTCAAACCTGCAGGCCAGCTGGGGCCTCTCTGTGTGGTGCTTGTGTGTTTCCCCGTGTCTGTGTGGGTTCTCTCCAGGTACTCTGGCTTCCTCCCAAAGTCATGCATGTTAGGTTAATTGGTGACTCTAAACTGGTCATAGGTGTGAATGATCGTCTGGTTTGTTATGCTAACCCAGTAGACTGGTGACCGGTTCAGGGTGCATTATTGCTTTTGCTCTGTGACAGCTAGGATAGGCCAGCCACCCCAGAAATACTGAAATGTATAAGTGGTTAAAGAACTGCCGGGATTGTTTTTTATGTGGTAGAAAAAGTTAGAGAGATTGAGAGTGATAAAGAGCTAATGCACTACAGAGGACTCGGCTGTTTTCCTTTAATTCCTGTGACATTTACTTTCCAGCTGGTGTTTGTGTGCAGCTGTTGGGGCAAATGTAGCTGTGTGTATTTATGTGTGTGTATATGTGAGTTCAGGTTAGTATGCAGGTGTGTGGGCACAAGTTTCACTGCACTACCTTTAGGGTGAAAGCTGTTCAAACTGCCAGCTTGCATAGGCTGTAATCACAACTCTGAATCTGCGTGAAAACAGGCAACGTATATACTGTCATTCATACTTATGTGCACTTATGTGTAGCTTTATGAACAGTGAAGAAAAACAGCCGATATGCATAGGCTGATTATTCAAACAAATAAATTAATGAGAAGAAATCCAGAGTGCTGCATTGACAAGCCCCCAAGAGTTGGCTGTTTTCTGGAAAGCCTGTCAAACTGTCTTCACCTGTGGTCTCTGTAGGCGCGGGGTGCGATAACACAAAATGACATGCACAGAGAAACAGGAGGGTACACAGCAGACAAGCAGAGACAAAACAGAGAATCCTTGGAAAATCAACAATATAAAATGCAGTGAAAACGTGTACTGTGCAGGTACACACTTGTCAGCTAGGAGCACGGAAGTTTGAGACTGCAAGAGAAAGGTATAGCAAAGCAGGTATGAGATCTCTGCCTCTTTAATGCACACACACACACACATCTATGTTAGCTGGTATGCTGAAGCTGATCTCACACACACAAACACACACACAAACACACACACACAGGCGCACAGACAGAAAGACAGATGGGGACCTCAGGCTTCACAGGGAGCAGCTGCATTTCAAGCAGGTACCGCTGCCAATGGCCATAGCACAAAACAACAACAAAAAAACAACAAAGTGAAACAAAACAAAATCAAAACACAAGTTAAAGTGTCACACGGAAACATCACCCATCACTTTCCATGTTTCTTTTGCAGGATAATGTTTTCTTCCCCCGTCAGACCATATAGCGCCCGAGGTGCACCACATACCACATTCCCACCACACAAACATATGGTATACGCATATAAACCCATCCACAACGGTGCACTCGCAATTACTTCAGGTACACAAATACAACCATCTGTCATAGTTACCCTCATGTCGACAACAGGCAGTTTTGTTTTCCTGCCGGCAAAATGTTTGATTCATGAGAAGAGATCTTTCATATCCTCTCCTGAATTTTTAAACCTTTTACTTGTAGCACTTTGACATCAATAAATCATTACAACACTAATATTTGTATAATTACTGTAAAACAACTATATTGCCACTGAAGAGATCAGCAGTCTGTCTGCCAACACAGGTTTTGTTTGTATTCCTTTTGAAGAATATGATGAATGCATTTTTTCCTTTTCCTGGCGTTTACTGTCGTTTGACCATCACATTAACTTTTTCTATTTGGGGAAGAGCGTTGGCCATAAAGAAAAAGCTGGAGAACCAAAATGTTTCATTTATGTGTAGAGTGCATTATTTACTCATGACAGTTTCACATTTTTCTCATGCAGGAATTATGTATGAATCAAATAAATGAAGCTGTATGAGAAAAATGTAAAGGAGACGTCTTAGTGCGACAAATATAAATCTCACAGGACTGATATCTAAAACATACATTTTCCCCACTGGATGGAATAAGAAGGTATTCTCTGCTTGTCTTACTGCTTAGAGCAACTACACGATGAAGCTCCTCCTTCTCCTGTTCACTTAATCAAAGATCCTGAGTTAAAACAGTTCATGAACTAGTCCAAAAACTAGTTTCACAGCTAATTCAATATGGGATTATGTTGTAAACTATGGTCTGCTCCAGAATAATATATATGATGAAGCAGAATATATTTTAGTTAAGTTGCTACTTGTTGTTTTTCAGTTTTTTGCTCATGAAGGCCAAAAACGACCCAAAGAGAGACATAACAGTGGCTACATCCATCTTATAAATACAGTCTCACCTTGGGCAGAAAAGCAGCAGGCAGGGTGGGAAAGGTAGTTTTTAATGTCCTCAAAGAGAAAATGCACTGGGATACATACAACATAAAAACTTCCAGTAGTTCTACACTTAATTGGCTTTTGTTTCTCCTTTTTTTCACAGGCTATAAATCCTAATGGAGCCGCATGAAACTTTCAGATGCTTCAGATGCAAAAAAATAATCACTTGTTTGATTGCCATCAAAGTTTAAGATAATAATGTCAAACCTCTGAATGCTAGTGACTCTGGAGATTGCTTCCAGAGTCACTAGTATTCAGTCCAATAGAGCACCTTTGGGATGTGATAGATTTGTAGATTTGCATCATAAATGTGCAGCTGACAAATCTCCAGTAACTATTTGCTGCTATCATGTCAGTATGGCCTAAAATCTCTGAGGAATGTTTCCAGCACCTAGCTGACTCAATGCCATGAATGATTAAAGCAGTTCTAAAGGCAAAAGGGATCCCGACCAAGTAGAAAGTGCCTAATAAAGTCTCCAGTGAGTGTATAATTTAGCTTTAAAGAAGCTTTGAAGAGAGCCCGGCCAGCTCCTTCCCCACGTTTTAGGTCTTTAGGCTAGCTGCTATGTAGAACCTTAGAGCTGTGACAGTGGTATCAATGTTCTTCTTTAACAGTCTGCAGAAAGACCAATAAATCACATCTGCCAGAGTACATTCATCTAATCTGATGCATCGTAATAACATTGTTACCGATGACCCAACCTGTGCTTCATTTTTCATTTATCCTCTCAGTGATTCAAAGAGAAGCTTCACCCAGCATGCATTAGTCAGAAGGTGAGGGACTACGTTGAAAAGGCTGTCATTCAATAAAAGAACATTTGGTACTTGATTTGCAGCTTAATGACAAATAAAATCTGTCAGGTGAGTTTCATGCATCTCTGACATGAACTGCACTTCTGTCCGACAGTGCTGTGATTTTTTTTTTTAAAGTTACCTACAAACGGCCTGCTTAGTGCCGCGCCATGCGCCGCATTTAAATTCAACACGAGTTTTCAGCCCGACAGATGGTTGGTGTGTTATGTGTGCAGCATATGAACTGTTGATTGCAACATTTGCATGGATTATTTGACTTCCCATTCTGCCAGGAAAAATGTTGTTTTTTTTCAAGACACAATCTGCTGCATTCTAGTTCTACTTGGCAGTAAAAGTAATAATAAAAAAATATCCAAATTCCACTTTGTTTGTTTCTGCTGTTTGTTTGGTTTTTTAAAATTATTATAGAAATAGACAATAGATAGACCAAGACAGCTCCAATTCCAAAGTTACACTATTAATTTGTACTTTCATTTATTTTAATTGGCTGCTCAGTTTAGTTACAATCTAGTTTTCAAGAGTGGCTTTTAATTTGTTGTTGAATCTGCCTTTCTGTCTATGCATGCATGCATATACATCAGTGGAGACCAACACACTATTAGATAGCTGGTCATAATATAATCCTTTATCAGTGTGCTTAGTGAATACCTCAGGCAGCAGAAACCCGAGAAAAAGGAGGAGCAAGATGAAAAACCATCATGGAAGGACAGGCCCCTGCATGGTATGTACCACCGGCAGATATAGAGGAGGTTGACATCCAGAAATCCTATGAGTGGCTGGACAAAGCTGGACTGAAAGACAACACAGAGGCACTAATCATGGCAGCACAGGAACAAGCTCTCAGTACGAGATCCATAGAGGCTGGGGTCTATCACACCAGGCACGACCCCAGGTGCAGGCTATGTAAAGATGCCCCTGAGACAATCCAGCATATAACAACAGGGTGCAAGATGCTAGCAGGCAGGGCATACATGGAACACCGTAATCAAGTGACTGGCGTAGTATACAGAAACATCTGTGCCGAGTATGGACTAGAAGTCCAGAGGTCAATATGGGAAATGCCTCCTAGGGTGGTGGAGAATGACCGAGCTAAGATCCTGTGGGACTTGCAGATACAGGCAGACAAAGATGATGGCTAACCAACAGGACGTGGTATTGGTGGACAAGCAGAGGAAGACAGCTGTAGCGATAGATGTAGCCATACCGAGTGATATAAACATCAGGATCAAGGAACACGAGAACTTGGAGAAATACCAAAGACTGACTGAAGAACTCAAGAAGCTCTCAGTGCAATGACCCCCAAGCTAGGCTGAGTTGTGGTTTCACTTTGCAATAATATCACGTACAGTTGATTGTGCAGGAATTTCAGAAACTGACTTGTTGCTAGGATTCAGTGAAATCTTTAGAACGACCCATTCAATCCCAAGTGATAGTAAGAGCAGAGAGCATGGGTATGTTCTTGATTTTTATTATATATTTGTGGCAATGGGACTGAAAACACCTGAATTCAATATTTCTGTTCATATAACGTATTCAAGGCCTGTCATGTAGACATCTGAGTCGCTCCCAGTAACTCTGTAACAAACACGCTGGATTTGTTGAGCTTCTCTGAAGACCATGTAAACCCCTGTTTGTGCGTGTACATGTGCAAATACATGTGGCTGTATTCTGGACTACTTTAATTCTTTGTCCAAAGAGAGAAAATAGACATTTTTGTATATTTTATATAAATATTTTTACATTTTTTATCTTTAGTTTTTATTTCAGAAAACTAAATAATTTTTTATAGTTTACATTTGATCATAGAATCCATTCAGCATAGCTCACACAGACACATGCTGCTTTCTGCCTCAATTACATCTGAAGCTATTTCTCTCAATTCATTGTGAGAGGTTGAGGTCGCCAGAAAACAAAGCTTTCAGCAAGAGGAAAAACACTGAAAACTACATGTGCGTTTTTAGAGGAATGGATCTCTGTGTCACAAATGTGCTCTGTGCAAGTATGTGGGTGTTATTTCATTTGTATGTGCGTATTTCTGTGTGTGGTTGGATTTTTGTTCTTTGCTTGTGTGATCCCAGTTTAAAGGACTCAAAAAAGCTCAGAAGTTTAATACCTTGATGGTACAAAGTGTCAAATGCCCACAAAGGAGGGGAAGATATTGAGTGGGAGGCGAATGTGTGTATTTGCTGACAAAGCCTAGTAGTATAAGTTGTTGCAGAGGGAGGGCTGAAGGATGAAGGCAGGACGAGGAGGAGTGCGAGGCGGAGAGGTGGGGCAGGTGAAAGCATCCGACATCAAACAGAGAGGATTTCAGTCTCCCTGTGGCCCTGCCTACTGAACAGCTTACTATGGCTGAAATTCAAGGATATGTTCTATTTAGCTATTGAGCAGCAACACCCAAGGGTCCCCTATTTCTGTGTGTGTGCATGGTCATCTGGTGTGTTGGTAAGGGTAATGTGGAAGCAGCAAAGGTTAAAGTTGAATAGCAGAAAATATATATCTGGAGATTTGGTAATCTTTCGAAGTTGTATATGGACTATAACAGTTTCAGTTTTGGATTTATAGTCAGAGGTGGGGGGATATGGAGTGGGTGGTGTGGGGGTTAGTAAAGGAGCAGCAATGAGGTTGGAAAGAAGAAGAGGAAAAGACAAAGTAAGAAGAAGAAGAAAGGAGAAATTCAGGAGAAGGAACAGTGAAGTTAGAGTAGATAAGAGATAAAAGAAGGAGGAAGAATAAAGAAGGAGAGGGGAGGTGAAAGGACGAGAGGATGAGGGAGTTGGTGGAGGAAACGAGGTGATGAACCAGGAGTTGATGAGAGAAGTGCAGATGAAAGAGGCAAAGCTGAAAAAAAGAACAGAGAGGATGAGAGGAGAAGGAGATGAAATGAATAGTAATTGGGGCTTTAACACCGCCAAGGATCGGTTTCCCATACCCACTCTGGCTGCACATACTAACAACCCACACAGTCCAAGCCCCGTAAAGTGGATAAATGCTTCCGCCAAACAGTAAAATTTTTAAGGGGCACAAACGTGTAAAGATACGCGATAAGAAGCTGCAGCGCCCAAACCCATATCTTGTTCGTCTTTGTCACGTTATGCAGATAAAACGACACCACGCCGTGACCGCGGGCTGCAGTGACGTCTCTGTGGATGACAGATGCCCTCTCCTGCAGCTTCCTTTCTAGGCCAGTGTCTTTCAGTGTGTTCAAATCCTGCTGCCTCTGTCATGGTTCGTTGTGTGGCAGGCAGGAGAAGGACCCAAGATGCAGACTCACAGACACGGGGATAAACTTAAAGAACACAGCTTTAATGCTGGCACGGTAGAATACAGGACATACAGAACTAACTGGGAAAAGTAACCTAACACTCGCAGGAAGACACAGGAAGATCCACACAACATGAGGGAGAACGCGACGCCGAACAGAGGAAGACGCAGACAGAAATACACAGAGGGTTAACGAGGAAAGTGGGAACACACGGGGAACACAGCTGACACAGATAACCATAACGAGACAGGGCGGGGTGAACATATCACTGACGGGTACAGGCACAGAGGTTCAGACAGGAGGAGAGAGAGCACGGGGAAAACACAGACATAACGGGCTGGGGAAACATGAAATAAAACATAAGGAGAGACGAGGGCTCACAGATACACAGAGGGGCACACAGGGGGTAAAAGCCATGAAGGGAAAACACTTAGGGAACAACACAACAGGGCAACTCAGAAAACATGGTCTAAATAAGGAACGAAATACAAAAATACAAGAAACTAAGAATACTGGGCCCACATGGCCCAGGACCATGACATCACCCCCCCCTAAAGGGCTGGCTCCTGACAGCCCAAACCCGAGAAACAAAAACAAAAACAGAAAACAACCCACCCAGGGCGGGAGGCGGGGGACCAGGACGGAGGGACCAGAACGGGAAACAAAACAAACAACAGAAAACACAGGAGCACATGACCATAGTCAAAATAAAGTTCAGGGGGCCGACCCAGAGCCCACAGGCACAAGAGTTCACGGGTCACACGGTCGGGGGGCCGACCAGGCGGGTGGCACAGGTGGCAGAGCTGGTCCGGAGGTCGGCCGTGCGGAAGGCAGCGGCGGCGGCGAAGGAGACGACGGAGCAGTTCAGGGGGCCGGCCGCGCGGAAGGCAGCGGCGGCGGCGGAGGAGACGACGGAGCAGTTCAGGGGGCCGGCCGCGCGGAAGGCAGCGGCGGCGGCGGCGGCGGAGGAGACGACGGAGCAGTTCAGGGGGCCGGCCGCGCGGAAGGCAGCGGCGTGCTGGCCATGGCCCAGTGGGCACAGGACCAGACGAAGCACAGGCTGAAGACTCAGAGGCTGGACCAGACGAAGCACAGGCCGGAGCTGCGGCAGACGAAGCACAGGCCGAAGCTGCGGCAGACGAAGCACAGGCCGGAGCTGCGGCAGGTGAGGCTGAAGACTCGGAGGCTGGACCAGGCGAAGGCTCCGAGGCTGGGCCAGGCGAAGGCTCCGAGGCTGCAGCAGACGAGGACGAAGACTCCGAGGCTGGGCCAGACGAGGACGAAGACTCCGAGGCTGGGCCAGACGAGGACGAAGACTCTGAGGCTGGGCCAGACGAAGCACAGGCCGGAGCTGCAGCTGACGAAGGCTCTGAGGCTGCAGCTGACGAAGGCTCTGAGGCTGCAGCTGACGAAGCACAGGCTGGAGCTGCAGCTGACGAAGCACAGGCTGGAGCTGCAGCTGACGAAGCACAGGCTGGAGCTGCAGCTGACGAAGCACAGGCTGGAGCTGCAGCTGACGAAGCACAGGCTGGGCCAGGCGTAGCAGAAGGTGGCTGGATGGGCTCCTCGGGCCCTCCAGCTGAGACAGGAGGCCGGACGGGCTCCTCGGGCCCTCCAGCTGAGACAGGAGGCTGAACGGGCCCCTCGGACCCTCCAGCTGACGTGGCATGAGGCTGGTGCGGTTCTCCTGAACCCCCAGCTGACGAGGAAGGCTGCTGAACGGGCCCCTCGGACCCTCCAGCGGAGACAGGAGGCCGAACGGGCCCCCCGGACCCTCCAGCGGAGACAGGAGGCCGAACGGGCCCCTCGGACCCTCCAGCGGAGACAGGAGGCTGAACGGGCCCCTCGGACCCTCCAGCTGACGAGGTAGAAGGCGGCGTGGGAGCCGCGGAGTCCTGGATGAGCTCATCCGAGCTCCCAGCAGGAGCTGATGCAGAGCCAGAGAGATTTGAGACCCCTGGCTGAATGTTAAGCTGACCAGCGGACCGTACTGCTATCGGGGACTGGGCTACAGGAGCTACTGGAGCCTGCGCTACAGGCGGCACTGGAGCTACTGGGGCCTGCGCTACAGGCGGCACTGGAGCTACTGGGGCCTGCGCTACAGGCGACACTGGAGCTACTGGGGCCTGCGCTACTGGGGCCTGCGCTACAGGCGGCACTGGAGCTACTGGAGACTGAACTGGGGGTGACACTGGAGCTACTGGAGACTGAACTGGGGGTGACACTGGAGCTACTGGAGACTGAACTGGGGGTGACACTGGAGACCCAGGTGACACTGGTGTACTGGGGTGAAGGCAGCGAGGATGCAGTCTCTCTCTTAAGGGAGGATCGAATGATTTAGCGATAAATCTTGACGGGAAAAGATGCCGATGCTGAGAATACCAGGCAGCGGGGGCTTCCAGGAGGGTAGCTGACTGAACTGTGAAGGGCTGCGAGGGAGCTAACTGAACTGAGGGTGGCTGCGAGGGAGCTAACTGAACTGAGGGTGGCTGCGAGGGAGCTAAATGAACTGAGGGTGGCTGCGAGGGAGCTAACTGAACTGAGGGTGGCTGCGAGGGAGCTAACTGAACTGAGGGTGGCTGCGAGGGTGCTAACTGAGCCGCTGGTAGCTGCACAGGCGATAAGCAGCTCGCTTTGACATCCGCCACACAAGACACAGCTCCTGAATGAACAGTCATAATGTCTGGAAAAGACACAGAGTCCTCACTCACCACAGCAGGTGAATTAGAAGTCCGAATGTCCGGCTGTGGGGTGGTGCGACGGCGGCGTGAACGCCGTTTTCTCCGGGATGGTGGAGGAGCTGAGCCGGGCCGCGAATCCTCCAGCGGACCGGACTGAACGTCCTCCGACTCTTCCCACCGGAGAGGCAGTTCCGGGCGGATGCCCATGGTGGACACGAGGAAGTCCCGGATGCGGGGGTGTAGCGCGCCGAATAACCAGGGGAGTCCGGACACCATCCGCTGTAGACGGCTGGCTAAGATCTCCCGGTATTCTCCCCTTGGCAGCGTCAACCACTTCTGACAGTCATATACCACCGTGTGGATTAGATCCTCACGGAGCTCAGCGGAGGGGTTGTGAATCGCTGGGTCCATGTCGAGGTCGCGTTCTTCTGTCATGGTTCGTTGTGTGGCAGGCAGGAGAAGGACCCAAGATGCAGACTCACAGACACGGGGATAAACTTAAAGAACACAGCTTTAATGCTGGCACGGTAGAATACAGGACATACAGAACTAACTGGGAAAAGTAACCTAACACTCGCAGGAAGACACAGGAAGATCCACACAACATGAGGGAGAACGCGACGCCGAACAGAGGAAGACGCAGACAGAAATACACAGAGGGTTAACGAGGAAAGTGGGAACACACGGGGAACACAGCTGACACAGATAACCATAACGAGACAGGGCGGGGTGAACATAACACTGACGGGTACAGGCACAGAGGTTCAGACAGGAGGAGAGAGAGCATGGGGAAAACACAGACATAACGGGCTGGGGAAACATGAAATAAAACATAAGGAGAGACGAGGGCTCACAGATACACAGAGGGGCACACAGGGGGTAAAAGCCATGAAGGGAAAACACTTAGGGAACAACACAACAGGGCAACTCAGAAAACGTGGTCTAAATAAGGAACGAAATACAAAAATACAAGAAACTAAGAATACTGGGCCCACATGGCCCAGGACCATGACAGCCTCACAGTCTCTCAGCACACCTGTTTCCCATTTTTATCACCTCAGACAGAGAGACAAAATGTTGAACATCCCACACATTTTTTAATGTCAGTATTGAGTCGAAGGCGACAATATTTTCCTTTTTGACAAAGGGGTTAAAAAGATACCAACATAACAGACTTGATCGTTTATCCTTCCGTCTATTTATCCATCTTCTGCTACTCTAAAGCTTGGTCACCACGGCAGCAGCTAAACAGGGTTATCCAGATGTGCTGTTCTTATTCTCTCTGACAGATCCAGAGGCGGTAGCTGCAGACCAGATCTCGGGAGCTGGACTTGCTTGGGAAGGACCCATCCTTATTAGCGTCTAAATCAGCGGTCTCCAACCCCGCGCCACGGTCGTTTGGTACCGGACCGCAAGAATTGAGTCTTGGGTGTGAAATTTATGGTTTTTAGGGATTTTATCCTTAACTTTCCCTGGGTCTTTCCCATGTTGAAGTTGGTTGTCTTATTTTGAAAGAAATATTTACGCGTTACCGTAGCAACCAGAGAGCATTAAGGGGCAGAGAGGAGGATGTTACTCTCAGTGTTGTCGGCGCATTTCAGGAGGACACTGCTAATAAAGTTACACAATTACACAGTGAATTTGCACTTATTATTATATTTACAAAATACCACAGTTTTTGTCTCGGTCATATCATTTTATTTTGTTGTATTTATCCGCAACACCTTAAAGGCCGGACTGTGAAAATATTGTCCGACATTATAAAAAAGTTAGGGGACCGCTGGTCTAAAACACCTCAGCTGGCTCCTTGAACTTGAGCTCTTCACCCTATCGCGAAGGTAAAACAGCCATTCTATGGAGCCAACTCATTTTTGTTATTTGTATCTGCTACCTCAATCTTTTTGTCATTACCAAAAGCTTATAACTATAAGTAAGGGCTTAAACGTAGATCCGTTAGTACATCAAAAGCTTTGTCTCCATCTGAGTTCTCTCTTTAGTGCAAAGGTCTGGAAAAACATCCACATTATGACCACTCCTGAGTAAAATGCCAGAACTCTCCCCAGCTGTAAGAAAGCGATCCATTTTTTGGCAGATGTCTTTGTTAGTAAAATAAGATGTGAGGACGAGGCCTGTTATTTTCCATTTACAAGGACACCTGCTAACATACATTTTACGTATATTAAAGACATAAAATGTTTTAACAGCTGTCATTTTAACTGTCCCCAGCACTTAGTAGCTGCTAGTTTAATGTCTGTGCAGTGTTGAAATGAAGCTCCAAAACCAGTTATATCCTATGAATCATGTCTGTGGTGAATACTCTTTCTTATATGGATAGAAATTATTCAGAGTTCACAGCATACTGAAGGTTTATGCTTCTTTTGTCTTTTGGTCCCCCTGCAGTTGATACACATATTTCTTAAGACTCTAGAGAGAGATCTGTGCAGATGTGGAATTGATGTTGCAGAAAGAATGGAGGCTCAGCAGCACTGGCGTGTCTCCCTTCTTGTTTCCTCACTATGTACCCTGTCTGCACATCAGCAGGAGCTTGATAAATGAATGATGCTGTATGGATAGTCAAACTGCTGCCAGACTTATATTCAGGAATAACTGAAAAAGGAATGTAAATCTGTGCCAGGAATTCCAGATAAATTTTAGGATTTTGGGATTCATGTGCCAAAATAATGGACCTTTGTTATTCCCCAGAATCTCTATGACCCACAGCTCACTGTAAAGTATCACCTCGTGCACCCTCAGATGTCAAAGGGAGCTGAACTGCCTTTGTACTCCCCATCTTTACACCTCCATATGGCTTTTCCTCCTTCGTCCTCCTCTTCTCCTTCATGTTCTCCTGCTCTTTGCCATTCTCATCGTCCTCACCATCTGCCTCGTATACTGTATATATGTGAATTTATGTCGCTGGCTGTTATTGTTTCTACATTTCACATGTAATGCAATGTCAGTATGAATTTGCCATGTGTTTGTGCCCTCAGGCAAGTGCACATGTCACAGCACCACTAATGAAATTGGTGTTTTGTCCTCATTCTGCTCATTTCTCTTTTTCCACTCATGGAAATAACATTAAACGAAGGGCAAAGCACACTTGACATGGACTTCACTGGGAGGAAAAGTTACTGGAAATAGTTGCGGATTAACAGCCACAATAAAAAACAAAACAAAAAATATGCCTCTGGTTTTTGTTGCCTAATAGAATTATACATTTCATAGGCAGTCTTGGTCGACTGTATTATTCATGGGTGGGGAAAGGGGAGAGGCACAAAGAGCAAGAAATATGAGAGAAGGGGGGAAAAAAAGAAAGAAAGAAAGAACTAACACTGCTGAGTTACAAAGCTACACCCTTGCTGATTATGGCGCTCCTGCTCTAAATCAATCACACACATGCTTTGAAATACAAACCTGAGTAAACATGATCTGCTCTCCGTTGGATAGATCCACCCAACACATAAATATACAGAACACACAGGTGCATTCAGCGGCATAGAGTTAAAAAAAATAATAAATAAACACATTTAATTTGAATTAACTCACATCAACACCTTAGATGGATATTCAGCTGCAGCTGACTTTTAGTCCACAGCCGTAACTGGAGAGTGAGTTGTGTGCACACGAATGAATGTTACAATACTGATAAGAAGTGCTTACACACAGATCCACATCAACAACCTTGGCTCCAGTCAGGGCTGACACAGAGAGATTTGCTACACAGCTGCTTCATTCACACATACTGTACATTGCATGCACTACACACCTATAAGAGACACGCACTCGTAAGTTAGACAATAGACTCTGACAAGGAGAGCCAAGCAGCAAGGTGAAAACACCGAACCAGTGACTTAAACATAAAATGATGTAAATAATAAATAAACATATGCAACGATTTCTCTTAATACTGCTGCTTATGCTAAAAATCCCTTTGTCAAACCAGAGATGCACACAGCCTGCACACAAACACATGCACACACTTCAGATTGAAATAAATAACACTGGGCACCAATAGTAATAATCTCAGTATCGCTATGAGTGAGAGGCCCGGGCAGAATGCCAGTGACCTAAAGGTAAAGCCAGAGTGAGACAAGATAGAGACTGACAGAAACATACACAGACACCCTCACACACACACATAAACACAAAAAGGTCAATGGTGTAATTCTTTGCTGACAGACTGAGTGCAACTGTTCTGTTTGCTGTAGACAGAGGCAAGCTGACCACTTGTAATTTGTAGTGACCTTTACAGTGCTGGCTAACTCAATGAAAAGCCTGTAGGGTGGCATCTGCTCTCACTAATATGTCTGCGTGTTTGAGTTGAACATATGTGTTCTCAACAGTTTACAAGCAACAAACAATAAAGATTTCATAAAGTTGCAGAAGTTTCTGGAAACAAAAAGACTAGCAACACTCACTGACATGAGTCACGTGTTGGTTTGTTTTCTGGTATTGATTGATTGAGCGATGCCTCGGTGCGAGGTTTTATTTCCACTATTGTCAACTATGACTGGAAGTGTGTTCTCTCATATAGCAAGGCATTATGGGTGAAGGTCTTAATTTTTGATGCTTTTTAGGTTTTTGGTCTTTGAGTGACCTTTTGATCTGTTCCATAACTGTATCGGTATAAGCTGAATATGACGTCAGGTAAGACATGAATACAAACAGTAATGCAAATGATGAATCAACTGATATTTATATAGTGCTTTTCTAGGCTTTCGGACCGCTGAAAGTCAAACCTAAAAATTCATAAAGTACTCTGCACTTTAAATGTTTTACCCATCACACACACTCACACACTATACATCGGAATAAAGGATACTTTGACGCGCAGAAGGAACAAGCCAGTCTCTTACGCAAGTTCGTGTCATTCTAAGTAAATTACAAGTCAAAATGCAAAGTATTGTTCTTTTTCTCACTGAAACAAAGAACAGTAAATGTCAATTATTATTAATTATACTTACGATTTTTTTTTTTAAATTACTGCCACGAGAACCTACACACTAATAAAAAAACTGAACAGTTGCTTCCACTTCTACTTTCTGGCGTATATCTTAAATAGCTACCACTAACAACGGTCATGTAGATGTAGTTTTGTAACATTAGCTTCAAGTTTTGAAAAGGAGTAGTTTAAACAAAACTGCAGTGTGTTTTTAACCATAACTGAGTGGTTATCTTTAAAGAAACAGAGAATGTAAGGAAGTGAAAAACATGTCAAAGGTGAAATTAAACTCATGTGCTGAGGTTTGACAGTCACATTGGCTGCTTGTGCTGGAAACATGATGACCATTATATACTTTTGCTTAACAAGGTGGACCACTAATAACTATATTAAAGTGAAACCAAGTCAGCCCTGTGATCCAGTTGCTTGTAGAATGACCTTTAGCAGCAGTAATTTTCTCCATGACTCTATCAGCCTCTGGTATTGCTGTTTGTTTATGCACAGCTCTTTAAAGATCCCACAACAGCAGCATTTCAGTTTGGGGTCTGACCTTTGGCTGGACAATTATGGTACCTTGATTATTTTCTTTTTCAGCCATTCTGTGGTAGTTTTGCTCATTACTTTGATACATGAAAGGCTGTCACACAAACATGAATCTTGAATACCTCGGTACACAGAGGAGTTCATGGTCAACACATTGACTTTGGTCTTGTCTGTCCAAAGGACATTTTTCCACATGTCTTGTGGTTTGGTCAGATGCGACTTTACAAACCTAAGACATACTACCACTTTCTTTTAGACACACTTTCTCTTGGAAACCCTTCCAAACAAATGTAGTCATGAAGTACATTTAGCATGCTAACTGAGGTCTGCAGAGTCTGACATGGAGGTCATGGATGTTTTACAATTCCTTTGAGTGTTGCATGGTTTGACCTTGGGGTGAATTTGCCGGGACTTCCTCTCCTGGGACTATTGTAGCATTGTGCCAACACACGTCTGAATGCTTCAGACCATCAAACTACCAAAACATCTGCTCACAGAGGTGCTCACTGTCGCTGATAATCAGGTGCTTTTTAAAAAAAATACCTGGCTGTTACTTATCCTCTAAACTTTTGTTTAGAGGATTAAGCTGACTTTTTAACGACAGGGGAAGGAGACCACCTACGGACTATATGTATGAGACTAATAACATTTAATAACAGTCATCTTATGGGTGATATAAATGTCCAAAAACCATAATTCAGATTTTAAAAATGAGTGAACATATGACCCGAATGATCCTCTGACACTGATGACAAGGAACCAGGGACACAGGAGACTGATGTCACGTCACATTTGACACACTTCAGGTGGCACACATAGCACGAACTGTA
This sequence comes from Aulonocara stuartgranti, assembly GCF_965226115.1. NCBI lineage: Eukaryota > Metazoa > Chordata > Actinopteri > Cichliformes > Cichlidae > Aulonocara > Aulonocara stuartgranti. Next base: position 31,075,395 of record NC_138957.1, read on the forward strand.
CTAGCATGCATCATAGAAACAGAATATATAGCAAAGGACAAGCACGTGCCACTCTGAGTAGAAACATTTCTGCTTTCCCAGCGAGATGATGAATGTTGGAGCTTGAAAGTGGGACACTGAGACATCCCGAGGAGAAGATCCTGCAGGTGTGCGGGCTTTCACAGGTAAAATGGATGAGGGCATAGCGACACCTGAGCCTCCCAGCACCAGCATCACTTAAATAAGACAGAAGGGTTGAAATACAATGAACAGAACACCAACTGGATAAACACGAGTGCGGTTTAGAAGTCAAACATATACATCAGGAGAAAAAAGAACGAGAGTCAATGTTGCCAAGAGACTAAAATTAAATATCGATCATTAGACTTAAAAGATGGCTGGAGATTAAATGATGAACGTTTTCATCAAACTAAATCAAGTACAGCACTTTATTTTTTCCCTTTTCTCTTACTTTAGCTGATTGTCAATCCCTCATAACAACGAGAGAGTTTTTCCATTTATTTTGCCCTTCTGCTTTTAGAAACTTTTTAATTTTGTTTGTTTGTTCATTGATTGAATTCAGTTTCTGTCAAATTTCAGTAGTGAAATTCAATTCTTTTTTCTTTCCATTTGGCTTTTTCTTTTTGTCAGCGAGATGGCTTCATAAGTCAGAATTATTTCCAATTTTATCCCCATCTTTCATGTATTAAGTGTTTTGTTTTCTTATCAGTCCCTACAGCCGCAGATATCTCTGAAGCTATGGCTCCTGCCCACATGTTATCGTGTCTTTGAGTAAGATCTCAAATTGATCCTGACGTGTTTGTGTGTGAGAGGGAGAATGAACTTTTTCCTGGACAAAAGCATTTGTCAATAAATAATAATGATTTTTTTTTAGTACAAATTATGATAGAAACACTTTCACAGCTTGGCTTGAAGAAAGACAGATATTTCCCCATGTTGTGGCTCCTTTGGGTCATGAAGGAAGCACATATAATCTTTACAGCGCGAAACAGAAAACAATCAGACCTGGCACTCTTCCAGCTCAGCCCAGCAAAAAGCATCATACTGCTGTGAGCTCATTAGTAAAATAAAAAGCATCTGATTGACTAAGTGCCAGTGTGGAAATTAACATTCAAATTGAGCATCTCCTCATCTCATCTGATTGTGCTTGAGGTCATTGGTCAAGTTTTTAGCCGTCTGCCAGGGCTTGGCTCCGAGGCGGCCCGTGCAACTTAACTGTGATTGGCATATGCCTCTATGTGGCTTTCCCATTTAAGCCAAAAAAAAAAAGATCTGTTTTGCAACGTGGTGCAAACAGAAACTGAAAAAACACACACACACAAAGACTCGGCGCCTTGAAAGCGGCCAGCGTGATTTATATTCATACCATCAATCGCTTTTTAAACGGGGTCAGCTCCTTTCAAATGCTCTCTGTCACTCCCCAATGAAAAGGGGTTTACATGACTCATGCTTTTAAAAACATAACCTATTGAGTGTTTCCTCCTCAATTTGCCAATAACTAATAGCAGGAGACAAATTCTTTTTTAAAAATTGTCTCCTTCAGAAATTAGAAATCACTGCAAAAGCTTGTACTTTTTTATCATTTAAGACTTTCTTCTGGTATGAAGGTTTCCAGAGAAACATAACATTGGTGCTAAAATTAAGTTTTGACTTCTACAGAATCTGTCAGTATTTTACTGTCACACATATTGATTTTGGTAAAAGTGGCTGGAAGGAAATAAAAATAATAATAAATGCCTGGTTTCTGTTTTGCTATTAGCTTCAGATTGCTAAAAACTATTATTTTACTACAAACACAAATAAATGAGTAATAGTAAGACAACATGAGTGTACATCTCCCAAAAGACGTACTCGCCGACTTGGCAGTTAAATGGAAAAGAGAAACTGTTAATCAATGAGTTACATAGCCCCATAACCCCCATAACCATAGATACTAATCTGCATCCTGTAACTACTGATAACATCTTGCAGTAATATCAACGATGTCTCCAATAAAGTTCTCATCCTGCTATCCTAGAAAAATGTAATATGCGGGTAAAACTGGAAAATCAGAAGTGTAGAGGCCGTTATTTTGAGTTAAGTGCAAATAAGAAAACTAAAGAAAACAACAAAGGAAATGAAAAGCCTTTGCGTCCAATAATCATCCCACAATAGGATCAAACAGTCTTCACAGCAAAATTTATTTTTGCTCGAATTTTACTGTTGTGTTGTTAAACATTAAAGATTACTACGCTGCCACAAACTCTGCCTGCACTTTTTAAAAGAACATTTGCAGCTAACTTATTTGCTCAATTAGGAGATATCTCCTTTTCTTTATGCTGTTTGCTGGGTACTCTTTTTTCCCTGCAAGTAGTAAAGACAAGTTATAAACAGTTTGACGTTTTATTTTTTGTAAAAAGTTATTATCTGACGCAGATTAGTTGTGTATGAACAGAATTATTAAGAAACTACCAAAAGCACAAAGCACTCAAACTGTAAGTATGTGGACTCTGACTGTAAACATATGGCAATGTGATTTTAGTCAGTGTCTCTGTGGGTGTATATGTGTGTGTGTGTGTGTGTGTGTGTGTGTGTGTGTGTGTGTGTGTGTACTTGTTTTCATGACATCTTAGGACAATTTTATGATAACACACTCACAAAATGAGGACGCTCAGAAAAATGAGGACATTTTTGAGGTCCTCATTTTTCTGAGCCTTCTAAAGTGTTCTAGAGGCTCCCAACATGCTCCCAAACCAAAAATCTCGAAAGTCCTGAAACATCACAATTTTATGAAAAAGTGTGTTTAAGTGTGTTTAGCGTTTTTGCTCACTTTCAGTTTCGCCGCCTACTGGCCAGTTTTGGAACTTAACACACTTTAAACACACTTTCAGTGACGTCACTCTGCGAGTCCTCATATTGTAGGTGTGTCAGACACAATAACACATTTGACCCAGGTTATACCCTTCTGGGGCTTAGCGGACACATGCGTGGACAGCACCTTTTAGTTCTTATGTCCAAAGTCGTATTCAATGTTGAAATGGAGGTGAACTTTATTTCAATCATTCGTGGAATAGTAACAGATGAATTTTGAGGCTTCTGAAAATTGTTCGTTCAAACCTTGCCAATTAAACAATCATTCTAACACACATCAAAAACTTTTCACATTTTTATACATATTAAGGTGAGCTATAAGCAAGGGTAACAACAGTTAAATCAGGCAAATCTTGACAAAAATGAAGGTCTTTAGATTCAGTTATCAGTACCTGCACAGCTTGGTTTCTTTTGTTGTTGACAAAATGTATCGAAATATAAAGTTTCAACATTTGTCTAATTATATTACTATTAATTAATGAGTCTTACTTCTCAAGATCAATGCACAAATTGTCTGACCTTCACTATGCAGAATGATGTGTGTGCAGATTTTGACCCTTGAAGAGTTTATATTAATCTACATTAATATAATTGCATCTGCAATCTGCAGTTGAACTTGGAGATTCCTGCCGCTGTCATCTGATTCAGTATGATCATCAGGCTCAGTCTCGACTCTGTGTATCTACAAGAATTGATGAAAAAAGTCAACACTTTATTAATTATATTTTAAATTCAACTTACCTTATACTTTTTACAATATAGTATAAAATGCATATTGTTTCTTTAAAAACTAATAACACACTATTAAAAACTGCAGAATGCACAATTCCAGCTTCATTTAGTAATTCAATTAGTAAATAAAAGTGAGTAATTAAGTCACTTAATTAACTAAGCAACTGTAAATGTCACAGAAGTACAATTCAATTTCAATTCAATTTTATTTATATAGCACCAAATCACAAAAAAAGTCGCCTCAAGGCGCTTCATAGATACAGAGAAAAACCCAACAATCATATGACCACCTATGAGCAAGCGCTTTGGCGACAGTGGGAAGGAAAAACTCCCTTTTAACAGGAAGAAACCTCTGGCAGAACCAGGCTCAGGGAGGGGCGGCCATCTGTTGCGACTGGTTGGGGTGAGAGAAGGAAAACAGGATGAAAGACATGCTGTGGAAGAGAGACAGAGGTTAATAACAGATATGATTCAATGCAGAGAGGTCTATTAACACATACTGAATGAGAAAGGTGACTGGAAAGGAAAAACTCAATGCATCATGGGAATCCCCGGCTGCCTACGTCTATTGCAGCATAACTAAGGGAGGATTCAGGGTCACCTGGTCCAGCCCTAACTATATGCTTCAGCTAAAAGGAACGTTTTAAGCCTAATCTTGAAAGTAGAGATAGTGTCTGTCTCCCGAATCCAAACTGGAAGCTGGTTCCACAGAAAAGGGGCCTGAAAACTGAAGGCTCTGCCTCCCATTCTACTTTTAAATACTCTAGGAACAACAAGTAAGCCTGCAGTGTGAGAGCGAAGTGCTCTAATAGGGTGATATGGTACTACAAGGTCATTAAGATAAGATGGGGCCTGATTATTTAAGACCTTGTATGTGAGGAGTAGAATTTTGAATTTAATTCTGGATTTAACAGGAAGCCAATGAAGGGAAGCCAAAACAGGAGAAATCTGCTCTGTTTCTAGTCCCTGTCAGTACTCTTGCTGCAGCATTTTGGATTAGCTGAAGGCTTTTCAGGGAGTTTTTAGGACATTCTGATAATAATGAATTACAGTAGTCCAGCCTGGAAGTAACAAATGCATGAACTAGTTTTTCAGCGTCACTAAGAGACAGGATATTTCTAACTTTAGAGATGTTGCACAAATGAAAGAAAGCAGTCTTACATATTTGTTTAATATGTGCATTGAAGGACATGTCTTGGTCAAAAATGACTCCAAGGTTCCTCACAGTATAACTGGAGGCCAAGGTAATGCCATCCAGAGTAAGAATCTGGTTAGATACCATATTTCTAAGATTTTCAGGGCCGAGTACAATAACCTCAGTTTGATCTGAATTAAGAAGCAGAAAGTTAGCGGCCATCCAGGTCTTTATGTCTTTAAGACATTCCTGCACTTTAACTAATTGGTGTGTGTTATCTGGCTTCATGGACAGATAGAGCTGGGTGTCATCTGCATAGCAGTGAAAATGTATGCTATGTCTTCTAATGATACTGCCTAGGGGAAGCATGTATAATGTAAACAGAATTGGTCCTAGCACTGAACCCTGTGGAACTCCATAATTGACCTTAGTGGGTGAAGAGGACTCTCCATTTACATGAACAAATTGTAGTCTATTAGACAGATATGATACAAACCACTGGAGTGCAGTACCTGTAATATCTACAGCATGCTCTAATCGCTCTAATAGGATATTATGGTCAACAGTATCGAACGCTGCACTAAGGCCTAGCAGGACAAGCACAGAGATGAGTCCACTGTCAGAGGCCATAAGAAGATCATTTGTAACCTTCGCTAAAGCGGTTTCTGTGCTGTGATGAACTCTGAAACCTGACTGAAACTCTTCAAATAAGCCATTCCTCTGCAGATGATCTGTTAGCTGTTTGACAACTACTCTTTCAAGGATTTTTGATATGAAAGGAAGGTTGGAGATTGGCCTATAATTAGCTAAGACTGCTGGGTCTAGAGATGGCTTTTTGAGTAAAGGTTTAACTACAGCCAGCTTGAAGGCCTGTGGTACATAGCCGATTATTAGAGATAGGTTGATCATATTTAAGATTGAAGCATTAATTAATGGCAGGACTTCTTTGAGCAGTTTTGTAGGAATGGGGTCTAAAAGACACGGAGGATTGGAGGAAGTAATTATTGAAGTTAACTCAGAAAGATCAATTGGAGAAAAAGAGTCTAACTTAACATCAACGGTACTAAAAGTAGCTGTAGATAATGTTACATCTGTGGGATGATTATTGGTAATTTTTTTCTCTAATGATAAGAATTTTATTTGTGAAGAAGTTCATGAAGTCATTACTAGTTAACGATGGTTGGCTCAAAAGAGCTCTGACTGTTTGTCAGCCTGGCTACAGTGCTGAAGAGAAACCTGGGGTTGTTCTTATTGTCTTCAATCAGTGACAAATAGTAAGATGTTCTGGCTTTGCGGGGGGCTTTCTTATAAATCAGCAAAATATTTCTCCAATTATGATGATCCTCTAAATTTGTGACACGCCATTTCCTCTCCAGCTTACGAGTCATCTGCTTTAGGCTACGTGTTTGAGAATTATACCACAGAGTCAGGTACTTCTGATCTGAGACCTTAGTTTTCACAGGAGCTACAGTATCCAGAGTCATATGTAGTGAGGAGGTAAAATTATTATTAACAAGATAATTGACCTCTGTTGGGGTAGCGTTCAGATAGCTGCTCTGCTCTGTGTTGGTACAGGTCATTGAAGATGATAACAGTGGGTGGATTACATTCTTAAACATAGTTACAGCGCTTTCAGAAAGACATCTGTGATAAAGTCTACTCTCCACTGCTGTGTAATCAATTATTGTAAATGTAAATGTTATCAGGAAATGATCAGACAGGAGAGGGTTTTCAGGAAACACTGTTAAATGTTCAGTTTCTATGCCATATGTTAAAAACAAGATCTAGAGTGTGATTAAAGTGGTGGGTGGGTTCTTTTACATGTTGAGAGAAGCCAATTGAGTCTAATAACAGATTAAATGCCATGTTGAGGCTGTCATTCTTAGCATCTACATGGATGTTAAAATCACCCACAATAATTATTTTATCTGAGCTGAGCACTAAATCAGATAAAAAGTCTGAGAAATCAGAGAGAAACTCTGTGTAAGGCCCAGGTGGACAATTAGATGATAACAAATAAGACTGGTTTCTAAAAATTTTCAGCTGGGGTGGACAATGCTAAGCATCAGGCTTTCAAATGAATTAAAAGTCTGTCTTGGTCTTTCATTAATTAATAGGCTGGTGTGAAAAATTGCTGCCACACCGCCCCCTCGGCCTGTGCTTCGAGGTTTCTGGTAGTTAGAATGACTCGGGGGTGTTGATTCATTTAAACTAACATAATCATCCTGCTGCAACCAGGTTTCTGTAAGGCAGAGTAAATCAATTTGTTGATCAATTATTAAGTCATGTACTAACAGAGACTTGGAGGAGAGAGACCTAATATTTAATAATCCACATTTCACTGTTTTACTCTTTAGTTAGGATGTGGATACTGTATTGTTCTTTCTTTGTAATTGTTTATGTTTAAGTTGTTTGTTGCTGGTTTTTAGTTTGTTTTTTGTCTTTTTGGAAGCTGACACAGTCTCTATGGAGATGGGTTTTTGGGGGGGTAGCAGGAGGAGAGAAGCTGCAGAGAGGCGTGTAAGACTGCAACTCTGCTTCCTGGTCCCAACTCTGGATAGTCATATTATGGGGGGTTTAATTAATTTGTCCATATTTCTAGAAATGAGAGCTGCCGTCTCTCCTTATAAGACCAGGTTTCCTCCAGAAGGTTTGCCAATTATCTATGAAGCCCACATCGTTTCTGGGACACCACTCAGACAGCCAGCAATTTAAGGAGAACATGCGGCTAAACATGTCACTCTTGGTCTGATTGGGGAGGGGACCAGAGAAAACTACAGAGTCCCACATTGTTTTGGCAAAGTTACACACCGATTCAATATTGATTTTAGTGACCTCCGATTGGCGTAACCGGGTGTCATTACTGCCGACGTGAATTATGATTTTACTGAATTTACGTTTACCCTTAGCCAGCAGTTTTAAATTTCCCTCAATGTCGCCTGCTCTGGCCCCTGGAAGACAATTGACTATGGTTTCCGGTGTCTCTAGCTTCACATGTCTGAGAACAGAATTGCCAATTACCAGAGTTTGACCCCCGACGGGTGTGTCGCCGAGTGGGGAAAAACGGTTAGACATATGTATGAATTTGAGGAGTGGACCCAAAATGCTGACACAAAGGAACGTGAAAGAAAATTTGAATATTAACAGAAAGCAAGCCGTTTATTAATCTCTACTTTTAAGATTAGGCTTCAAACTTTCCTTTTTGCTAAAGCATATAGTTAGGGCTGGATCAGGTGACCCTGGATCCTCCCTTAGTTGTGCTGCAATAGACGTAGGCAGCCGGGGGATTCCCATGAAGCACTGAGTTTTTTCCTTTCCAGTCACCTTTCTCACTCACTGTGTGTTAATAGACCTCTCTGCACTGAATCATACTTGTTATTAATCCACAGCATGTCTTTGTCCTGTCTTCCTTTTCTCACCCCAACTGGTCACAGCAGATGCCCGCCGCTCCCTGAGCCTGGTTCTGCTGGAGGTTTCTTCCTGTTAAAAGGGAGTTTTTCCTTCCCACTGTCGCCAAAGCGCTTGCTCATAGGTGGTCCTATGATTGTTGGGTTTTTCTCTGTATCTATTATTGTGCGATCTACTGTACAATATAAAGCGCCTTCAGGCGATTGTTGTTGTGATTTGGCGCTATATAAATAAAATTGAATTGAAATTAAAAGATTACAAAACAAAAGGCAGAGGTGAAGCTAAACAATAACCTAACCTGGGGAAAATATTTTTTATTAAAAAAAACAAACAAACCATGAAACCTGACATGGATACAAAGATACCTGGAACATGGAAACGTGGCACCAAAGACAACAGATGACCTGACACTGAACAAATGAGGACAGGACTTACAGTGGCTTGCAAAAGTATTCGGCCCCCTTTAACTTTCCCACATTTTGGCACATTACAGCCACAAACATGAATCAATTTTATTGGAATTCCACGTGAAAGACCAATACAAAGTGGTGTACACGTGAGAAGTGGAACAAAAATCATACATGATTCCAAACATTTTTTACAAATAAATAACTGAAAAGTGGGGTGTGCGCAATTATTCAGCCCCCTGAGTCAATACTTTGTAGAACCACCTTTTGCTGCAATTGGATTCCATTAAAATTGATTTGTGTCACGGCTGGGAAGGCGAGCCGTGTGGTGTGGAGGAAGGAGGACCCAAGATGCAAGCAGTGGATGAAAATGCTAGTGAAGTTTATTTACAAGGTGTAGTGGCAAACAAGCAGTGGGGCATGACAAATAACTGAAGACACCTAAACTGGGAAGAACTAAAATAACAGACCTGGGTGCATACGACAAAGGGATGTGCGGCAGCCGCCGAGCAGGACACCGAGTAACAGGCAGGAGAACACACAGGGCTTAAATACACACACCAGTAATCAGGGGATGAGAGACAGGAGGGCAACACGGCTGGGAGGAATCAGAGCTGACGGGACAGGGGAAACGTAAACTGAACACACTCACATCAGACAGAGACCTTCACAATAAAACAGGAAACTCAGACACGGGGAACCAAACAAGACACAGAACTAAACAGACAGATTCACAAACAGACGGGGTGACAGCATAGACAGAGACACAGACTCAGAGGCAGACCAAATATAACACATAGAACTCAAACAATAATAATCATCATCATCATCATAATAATAAACTAAAAGCGCTGGGTCACCGACCCAGGACCATGACAATTTGTGTTTGTGGCAGTAATGTGACAAAATGTGGAAAAGAGGGACGAATACTTTTGCAAGCCACTGCAAGTACACAGAGAGATAATGAGGGGATGAGGAACAGCTGGGACAAGGGGAAACAAAACTAGACTCACTGCATTTAGGACAAAGACTTTCCCAATAAAACAGACATCACAAGGGTAATCTAATAAACAAATGAACTTAGCAAACCTAAAGAACTTATAAATAAACATCGACATCTAAACAAACTAAAACTTAAAACGCTGGGTCAACAGACCCAGGAAAGTGACAGTAAAATCATTATACACATTATACTTATTTTCTTAAATTGCTTATCTATTATCTGTATTTTAACTTGGGGGTCTAGGGGTGCTGCATGTTTATGATAACACACTGACAATATCAGGACAATTTTAGCCTTACTCTATCAGTGAACAGCATGCCCATGCTAACTTAAACTAGACCAGCAAGCTAACCCCATGTGTATTAAGTGTTACTTCAGAATAGGAACCAAACAAATTAACGGAACGAAATTAACTGTAACAGCAGTTTGCAAAACATTGTGACAGTTCTCAAGTGTTCCTACCTCAAATCCAGCACGTGTTGCTGTGTTTTTGTTGTTAAATGGACGAGGAGAGACCGTGGCTGGTGAGAGGATGCAGCATTTCGTCAGTGGAGCATAGAACGACGTCTCTGATTGGTCAAAAAGTGAGTAAAGATGCATCTGATTGTTCGAAAGCGTCAACCAAAGAGCTGCTGGTCACGGCAAGATACAAACTCGCCGGAGCTCTGCGTGAACGGCACATCCGGGACCTTCAGCACTCAGGAGAGATTTATCTTGAGGTATGTATTTACCTTTGATATCCATGCGTCGACGAAAGCTCCGCGAGGTAAAGTTGTATGTTTAACAAGCTAATTAAGGTTAGTTAAACGGAATTAAAACAATACACAACCGATTTGAACAAATTGAAAGTGGTGAATGATGATAAATGCTAAAAAATTACTTAAGATTTATCTTTAACAATAGATATTAGAAGTTAAATTTAACTGTTTTTAAATTCCCACCGGAGTTAAAGGGACCTGCGGCCTTGCATGTGCTCTGCATCTTCAACTGCAGAGACAGTCAGTCTAAGCTCAGTGTAGCTAACTGCAACACACTTTTTTTTTCAACACAAGATATGCTTGGGGAGATTTAAATGATAATATTAATGTTTTCTTATTCAGCACAAATCAATAATATTATAGTTATTTGCTCACGGTCTGGGTCTCTGGCCCAGCGTTTCTGATGTTATTCTAAGGTTTTTGAGTTTCTTATGTTTAATGGCGGGTTAGTTGAGTTTGGCTTAACGTTATTAATATCGTTTTAAGGAGTTTATGTTAGGGCTGTATATTACCACGTTTGTATTTTCATGCCATGTTTCCTGTTTTATTTTGAAAGAGTCTGTTGCGTTCAGTTCATTAATCTCACTTCCCTGTTGTGTCAATAGAATCATTTGTGCAAGCTACTACCCTGCTGTCCCTCTGTCGTGTCTCAACCTCCAACAGGAAAGTAGAAGTCCTCATATGGTAGGACCAGTGATTGTAGTGTGTGTTACACTGTCCTCATATTGTTTTAAGCTGTGAAGGACAGGAGTGTGTTTCAGTTGCCTTCCTCATGTGGTAGGACCAACAACTCTAGTGTGTGTTACACTGTCGTCATATCGTTGGGTAGCAGAACCGTACAGTGTTAAGTTTCTATAGAATCTGGTATAAGGAAGTCAGATCCTTCTGTAATAATATTCACTGATACAAATATGATCTGTAGTTAATTAAATAGTCGGGATTTATACTAGAGAATGTTTCTGACGTTATATTGTTGTCTTTTGTTGCAGACACCAGGTGCCGAGGTCCTGTCTCAACCTCCTTCAGACCAATTGGTGAGTGACACACCCACTTCATTCTTCCAACAGGTTACACATTATTTTTTTGTATTTGGCATCAAGTATATGTGTCAGTTGGGCCTAGTGCATAAATGAAATGCACTTTAATTGTACTAAAACAATCAGTTTTAGTCGAAGTTAACCAAAACCAACATTAGCATTAGGATAAAGTAATTGTCTATACCATTTGTTAGTCCAAACTTTCCCTTAAAGCATCAGCTTGATCTTTATTCTGACAAAATTTGATATTTTTGTCGTTTTACACATGTTTTTGTCAAAATAAGCTCCCGCTGATCAGTTTACATGATTTAATTTCTGGGGAAATAGATGGCTGTACATCAGTGTTGGGTTTAGAGCTTTTATTGACAACAGCAGGAGAAGTTAGAAGTCAGGAATGTGAACTCTACATGTGTTCAGTCGTCATGTCCTCATATTGTTTTAAGCTGTGAAGGACAGGAGTGTGTTTCAGTTGCCTTCCTCATGTGGTAGGACCAACAACTCTAGTGTGTGTTACACTGTCCTCATATCGTTGGGTAGCAGAACCGTACAGTGTTAAGTTTCTATAGAATCTGGTATAAGGAAGTCAGATCCTTCTGTAATAATATTCACTGATACAAATATGATCTGTAGTTAATTAAATAGTCGGGATTTATACTAGAGAATGTTTCTGACGTTATATTGTTGTCTTTTGTTGCAGACACCAGGTGCCGAGGTCCTACCTCAACCTCCTTCAGACCAATTGGTGAGTGACACACCCACTTCATTCTTCCAACAGGTTACACATTATTTTTTTGTATTTGGCATCAAGTATATGTGTCAGTTGGGCCTAGTGCATAAATGAAATGCACTTTAATTGTACCAAAACAATCAGTTTTAGTCGAAGTTAACCAAAACCAACATTAGCATTAGGATAAAGTAATTGTCTATACCATTTGTTAGTCCAAACTTTCTCTTAAAGCATCAGCTTGATCTTTATTCTGACAAAATTTGATATTTTTGTCGTTTTACACATGTTTTTGTCAAAATAAGCTCCCGCTGATCAGTTTACATGATTTAATTTCTGGGGAAATAGATGGCTGTATATCAGTGTTGGGTTTAGAGCTTTTATTGACAACAGCAGGAGAAGTTAGAAGTCAGGAATGTGAACTCTACATGTGTTCAGTCGTCATGTCCTCATATTGTTTTAAGCTGTGAAGGACAGGAGTGTGTTTAAGTAGAAGTCCTCATATGGTAGGACCAGTGATTGTAGTGTGTGTGTTACACTGACCTCATATTGTTTTAAGCTGTGAAGGACAGGAGTGTGTTTCAGTTGCCTTCCTCATGTGGTAGGACCAACAACTCTAGTGTGTGTTACAATGTCCTCATATCGTTGGGTAGCAGAACCGTACAGTGTTAAGTTTCTATAGAATCTGGTATAAGGAAGTCAGATCCTTCTGTAATAATATTCACTGATACAAATATGATCTGTAGTTAATTAAATAGTCGGGATTTATACTAGAGAATGTTTCTGACGTTATATTGTTGTCTTTTGTTGCAGACACCAAGTGCCGAGGTCCTGTCTCAACCTCCTTCAGACCAATTGGTGAGTGACACACCCACTTCATTCTTCCAACAGGTTACACATTATTTTTTTTGTATTTGGCATCAAGTATATGTGTCAGTTGGGCCTAGTGCATAAATGAAATGCACTTTAATTGTACTAAAACAATCAGTTTTAGTCGAAGTTAACCAAAACCAACATTAGCATTAGGATAAAGTAATTGTCTATACCATTTGTTAGTCCAAACTTTCCCTTAAAGCATCAGCTTGATCTTTATTCTGACAAAATTTGATATTTTTGTCGTTTTACACATGTTTTTGTCAAAATAAGCTCCCGCTGATCAGTTTACATGATTTAATTTCTGGGGAAATAGATGGCTGTACATCAGTGTTGGGTTTAGAGCTTTTATTGACAACAGCAGGAGAAGTTAGAGGTCAGGAATGTGAACTCTACATGTGTTCAGTCGTCATGTCCTCATATTGTTTTAAGCTGTGAAGGACAGGAGTGTGTTTAAGTAGAAGTCCTCATATGGTAGGACCAGTGATTGTAGTGTGTGTGTGTTACACTGTCCTCATATTGTTTTAAGCTGTGAAGGACAGGAGTGTGTTTCAGTTGCCTTCCTCATGTGGTAGGACCAACAACTCTAGTGTGTGTTACACTGTCCTCATATCGTTGGGTAGCAGAACCGTACAGTGTTAAGTTTCTATAGAATCTGGTATAAGGAAGTCAGATCCTTCTGTAATAATATTCACTGATACAAATATGATCTGTAGTTAATTAAATAGTCGGGATTTATACTAGAGAATGTTTCTGACGTTATATTGTTGTCTTTTGTTGCAGACACCAGGTGCCGAGGTCCTACCTCAACCTCCTTCAGACCAATTGGTGAGTGACACACCCACTTCATTCTTCCAACAGGTTACACATTATTTTTTTGTATTTGGCATCAAGTATATGTGTCAGTTGGGCCTAGTGCATAAATGAAATGCACTTTAATTGTACTAAAACAATCAGTTTTAGTCGAAGTTAACCAAAACCAACATTAGCATTAGGATAAAGTAATTGTCTATACCATTTGTTAGTCCAAACTTTCTCTTAAAGCATCAGCTTGATCTTTATTCTGACAAAATTTGATATTTTTGTCGTTTTACACATGTTTTTGTCAAAATAAGCTCCCGCTGATCAGTTTACATGATTTAATTTCTGGGGAAATAGATGGCTGTATATCAGTGTTGGGTTTAGAGCTTTTATTGACAACAGCAGGAGAAGTTAGAAGTCAGGAATGTGAACTCTACATGTGTTCAGTCGTCATGTCCTCATATTGTTTTAAGCTGTGAAGGACAGGAGTGTGTTTAAGTAGAAGTCCTCATATGGTAGGACCAGTGATTGTAGTGTGTGTGTTACACTGACCTCATATTGTTTTAAGCTGTGAAGGACAGGAGTGTGTTTCAGTTGCCTTCCTCATGTGGTAGGACCAACAACTCTAGTGTGTGTTACAATGTCCTCATATCGTTGGGTAGCAGAACCGTACAGTGTTAAGTTTCTATAGAATCTGGTATAAGGAAGTCAGATCCTTCTGTAATAATATTCACTGATACAAATATGATCTGTAGTTAATTAAATAGTCGGGATTTATACTAGAGAATGTTTCTGACGTTATATTGTTGTCTTTTGTTGCAGACACCAAGTGCCGAGGTCCTGTCTCAACCTCCTTCAGACCAATTGGTGAGTGACACACCCACTTCATTCTTCCAACAGGTTACACATTATTTTTTTTGTATTTGGCATCAAGTATATGTGTCAGTTGGGCCTAGTGCATAAATGAAATGCACTTTAATTGTACTAAAACAATCAGTTTTAGTCGAAGTTAACCAAAACCAACATTAGCATTAGGATAAAGTAATTGTCTATACCATTTGTTAGTCCAAACTTTCCCTTAAAGCATCAGCTTGATCTTTATTCTGACAAAATTTGATATTTTTGTCGTTTTACACATGTTTTTGTCAAAATAAGCTCCCGCTGATCAGTTTACATGATTTAATTTCTGGGGAAATAGATGGCTGTACATCAGTGTTGGGTTTAGAGCTTTTATTGACAACAGCAGGAGAAGTTAGAGGTCAGGAATGTGAACTCTACATGTGTTCAGTCGTCATGTCCTCATATTGTTTTAAGCTGTGAAGGACAGGAGTGTGTTTAAGTAGAAGTCCTCATATGGTAGGACCAGTGATTGTAGTGTGTGTGTTACACTGTCCTCATATTGTTTTAAGCTGTGAAGGACAGGAGTGTGTTTAAGTAGAAGTCCTCATATGGTAGGACCAGTGATTGTAGTGTGTGTGTTACACTGTCCTCATATTGTTTTAAGCTGTGAAGGACAGGAGTGTGTTTCAGTTGCCTTCCTCATGTGGTAGGACCAACAACTCTAGTGTGTGTTACACTGTCCTCATATCGTTGGGTAGCAGAACCGTACAGTGTTAAGTTTCTATAGAATCTGGTATAAGGAAGTCAGATCCTTCTGTAATAATATTCACTGATACAAATATGATCTGTAGTTAATTAAATAGTCGGGATTTATACTAGAGAATGTTTCTGACGTTATATTGTTGTCTTTTGTTGCAGACACCAAGTGCCGAGGTCCTGTCTCAACCTCCTTCAGACCAATTGGTGAGTGACACACCCACTTCATTCTTCCAACAGGTTACACATTATTTTTTTGTATTTGGCATCAAGTATATGTGTCAGTTGGGCCTAGTGCATAAATTAAGTGCCCTTTGATTATATTAAAATAATCAGTTTGATTGAAAGTTTCCCATATTCAACATTAGCATTACTTGTTTGTGAACATCTTAGGAGAAAGAAATTGGCATATCATTTGTTAGTCCTAACTTTCCCTTTAAAGCATCAGCTTGATCTTTATTCCTACTAAATTTGATATTTCTGTGTTACATTGTCCTCAGATTGTTTTAAGCTGTGAAGGACATGAATTTGTTTTTTTGTTTTTAGCCTTTCTCAGTTGGTAGAACCAACAACTCTAGTTTGTGTTACATTGAAACTGAACAGCAGGGATGTTTGTCATGAAGATAATAACACTCTATCCGATTTCAAACAATCACACTGTGATGAGTATTATTAGTAGATTATGTTCACATGTAAAATATTCATATCAAATGGTAAATATCCTATATTTATATAGCGCTTTACTAGTCCCTAAGGACCCCAAAGCACTTTACACATCCAGTCATCCACCCATTCACACAGACATTCACACACTGGTGATGGCAGCTACATTGTAGCCACAGCCACCCTGGGGCGCACTGACAGAGGCGAGGCTGCCGGACACTGGCGCCACCGGGCCCTCTGACCACCACCAGTAGGCAACAGGTGAAGTGTCTTTCCCAAGGACACAACGACCGAGACTGTCGGAGCTGGGGCTCAAACCGGCAACCTTCTGATTACAACTCTTGAGCCACGATCGCCCCTTAATGTAGAATTACACACTGCCCAACGCTGACTTTGCCTACAATGCAGAGAAAAAAGCAAACAGACCTATTGCATGCATTGATTCTCATATTTCACTGTTACTTTTCAAAGGCTCAAGGACCAAGTATTCCGGGGGTTCCAAGCCACACGCTTTACTCAGCTGCCCTGGACAACATGAAGGGCACCTCTGCCTCAATCACCCTGGACAACAAAAACATTAGCAACACTTCACCAAGAAGGGGTAAAGGCACCAAAATACAAAATGTTTTAGGTTAATATACTTGTGATCAAAGAACAAGTTTGTTTTCAGACATGACACTATTCAGAGCTTTTATCATAAATCATTTCATCTTATTTGATTCCCAGCAGAACACAGCACTTCAAATGGTTCATTCCAAGCATCCTTAAAGGAGCAATAAGCAATATCTTTTCACTGCTAGGTGTGCTGTTTTGCACTGCCTGTGAACCAAACCAAAGTCTATGGCTGGAGATCAACACAGAGAGAGGGATTGTGACTTCATGCTGTACTCCAGATGTAATTACACCTCTAGTTCTTCACATAGTCATTTTTAATTCCTTCAACCTAAGTATGATGAATTGTGCTTATTGCTCCTTTAAAGTGCTCCAGTAGAAAGCAAGGTTTAAGAACATTTTGTATTCACATTATAAACTAGAATATTTTCTATCTTTTCTTGCATTCACATTAAGATATTTTCTTTTGTTTCCATTTATGACAGCTGGGACGGTGAGAAGCAAGTGGACAAATGATGAAGTGAAGGTTGCTGAGCGGCATGTTTCACTTCATAAAAAGCTGCAAAGTACCAGGTAAAAAGGAATGTGACTGCTGCCTCCAAGCAGAGCCGGCAGCTCTGAAAGGCAGAGACTGGGTTGTCATAAGGTACTACAGCCACAACAGGATCATAGCATTAAAAGAAAGATGCAAGAAAAAAAGAAACAAGCAAGAGAGATACTTTGTTACTTCCACAGTTATGTCAGTATTGCAGTTTTCTGTATTGCATTGTTCTTACTCATAAATCTGTGGTTTATGCTGGGTGCTTTTTGCAATTAAATGATAAAAAAGGCAGATAATGTTCCACGTTTTTATTCACATGAACATTCACTACAAAATGAATTAATGCATTACAATATCAAGACTTAAAAAGTAGACTGACCACATTTGACCCATGTCTTTTTTTTTTTTAAAAGTCTTTACACAGCTCAGATTTACTGTTTTATTAACACATAAATGTCTGATATTTCTGTCAGAAGTTACCCAACTGATGAGCATTACTATTGTGCATCCATGTCTATTATATTGTAATCTCAAAAGGAGCCAAGCTAAAAATGCAGAACCTACCGTTACCTGGTCCTTATAAGTCATGTATACTTGAAAATTATGTGTTTCCATGGGCTTCACAATTCACCTAAACATGAAATATCTGTGTGTGACCTTATGGTACTCATAAGTCACATAAACCTGACAGTGTCCTCACAAGTAGCATTAAATTCAGGTTTGACCAAAATTTAGCCCTAGCCAAAATCTCAACAGATGGGTGTGTTCCTGGAAGCATGGGTCAAATTTTTTGAGATCCCCATGCCTCTAGGACCTTCGGAAAGGCACGTTCCCATTTGTCACATTTTTGTCATACGTACTGATATATCACGAAAACACGTATGTGTGTGTGTGTGTGTGTGTATGTAAATGTGTCTTCAATCTAGACACAGAGGTAATTTCTGCCTCTGAATTAAACCAAATCCAATCAAATAAACTGAAACCTTGATTTAAATGGAAAGCACTACAGCCTATTACGTAGCACAGTGGAGGACAGTCTCGCTATATCAACCCTGAATTGCATTAAAGTTCTCACTCACCCTCTCTCTCCCCTCATTGATTCTATATCTCTCAGTCTCTCTCCGTCTCAAGGTCACTCTCCGACTGACAGACTCGGCAGAGAGAGACATTTCCTGTGACAAAAATAGTTTTTTTGCAAAGTCCAGAATGCAGCTTAGAAATGTGATAACGCATTTCAAACACTACGTATCAATACACAGTACACACGCCCTTCATGCAATGTAACACACTCGCATTTATGTATGCAACACTTTTCTAGCCTTACTGACTGCGCTGGCCGCACATTGAGCAACTAGTGAGAAAACTTTAACCGAAACTGGGCTTTTACTTTACAGTCAAGTCCCAACTGTCTCTCTGTGGTGTCTACTTTGATGGCAGAGCTGGATTATGGTGATGTTATTTATTTCCCAGTACATAAAATATATATATGCTGCATAATGTCTGGAGATTTACTGCAAACCTTAAAGCTCTTACCCAAAAGGGTAAGTAGTGTGCTCTGTCCTTTTGTAGATTTACCTGCTGGAACATTAATATTTACTAGTGTATGCACATGCTACAGTATTCTTTGGGTCTATTTGAGCTGTTGGTAAAAACACACACACACACACACACACACACACACACACACACACACACACACACACACACACACACACTACACACACTTTACACACACATTACACACACATTACACAGTGGTAATCGGAGCACTAGGTGCAATGACTCCCAAGATAAGCGAGTGACTCCAGCAGACCCCAGTAACAACATCGGATATCTCTGTCCAGAAGAGTGCAGTCCTGGGAACAGCTAAGATACTGCGCAGGACCCTCAAGCTCCCAGGCCTCTGGTAGAGGACCCGAGCTTGAAGGACAGACTACCCACAAGAGGGGAATTTTTATATCTATCTATCTATCTATCTATCTATCTATCTATCTATCTATCTATAATAACAAATATGGAACTGATTAGTCAAATACTCTACTATAAAGGTAGTATTGTGGACATAAAGATTTTGTAGATGTTAATTTTGTCGTATTAAAATGGTATAATGTTGCAATAAGGAATTATCGGCGTACAAACAGTAAAAAGAGGTAATTTCAGTCTGTAGAGTTTGCAATTCATCATGATGACATCATAACATCTGATAAGGATATTAAGGGGGTTACATGGAGCTGTGTAATAGGAGAAGTTGACAGACCGAGAACGAATACACAGACACACAGAGGTTTTGTGTGTTATTTTAAGATTTAAATGTTAACATTTTACTTACCAACTTATATTCATGATTTTTCATGAATATAAGTATGAGACCGAAGTTGTCTCATTCCTTCTTCTGGTCTGAAGGTGAGGAGCAGGGGTCACTGAATGGGCTTCAGGTGATTTTAGGTGACCTGGAGGAAGTTACCTCAGGCTGTAAATGTTTTCCCTGTTCATAAATTTTAGTAATTTTATTTTTCCATTTGCTCTTTATTACTTGCACATTGGGAAACTTATTTCATGTAATTTTGCTTTGTGTATTTGTGCGCATTACTGTGCAACCACTGTTGACTGTACAGCTGCTTGTCTCGGCTGGGAAACTCTTGCGAAAATAGATTTTGTATTCTCAAGAGTAATAATACCCTTAAATATAATATCCTTAAACAAATGAAGGTTAAATAAATAAAATAAAGTAAACACACTTAAAGTGACTGACACAGAATACAGAATGTACCGGGATTACGATATGCTACGAAAACTTTGGTGGCACTATACACTGTTGAGGTTGTGAGGGTGACAATATAATAAAGGAGTTTTATTACAATGTGGGGCTGGGCGTGGTATGGTATGTGTGTGCATGCAAGTGCGTGTGTGTAATAGAGATCCAACAGGTGGGTAATTGTCCTGACGAGACAGAAAGTCCCATTAGCCCTCTGTCAAAAAGAAAAGTAGCTCCCTCCACGCTGGTTGCTGATATAGATCTGTGTGTGTGTGTGTCAGAGTTAGCAAGCAAGTGAAAGAGAGGCAGACAGAGAGAAACAAGAAAAGAGAGCAAGGTAATATTAAAGTGAGTAAGGCAGGGAGGCGACTTTAAAGTCCAAAGTGAGAGAAAGTGGAAGACATAAAGGGCAGAGAGGGAGGGGGGAGGGAGGCAAAGTCAGAATGAACAAACAGGACATGAAAGACAGATGTTTGATCATCTCAAACTAGATCACATTACTGTAGCTCCTAATGGACGATGTCTATCACACACACACTCACAAAGCACACACACGCTCGCCAGTGTCTCTTTAAATAAATATGGATACAAGGACACACGCAAAGTGATATAATGTGCAAGTTTTTCTAATGGTAATAAATGTGGCCCACTGTACGCACCCACAGTCATATACATTTCCACAGCAGCATCTTACAGGTTGTTCCCTAATGGAAGCCGATCCTCTCAAACATACATCTCTCTGCCTCTCTAACACGCATGCTGGATACAAACACACACCATCACACCATCACTGAGCCTATTTTTCTTTTCTCTAATGGAGCCGGACCCCTGAGAATGACAACCAGCCCGCTACGCATCAGTGGCCATTCCCCACAAGGCAATGCGTCAGGGCCGTGGGGCCAGCCGACCGCCCACTCCCTCCGCCTTTCACCCCACATCCGTCAAATGCAGGTACACACTGCTCCGTGTTTCTCCACTGTCCCTCTTTATCTCTCTTTCCTGTATATGTATCCTTTGTGTCCCTCTTCCTCTCAGTCCCTTTCTGCAGGGAATAAAGTCAAATTTAAGCCTTTTCTTTAAAGACATTGTTAAAGCCATCCAGCCAGGTAAGAAAGTACATTTTCTACCAGAGGACATTTTTTACCATCTCAACCTGATTTTAACAGAATTCATTCTCCTCTGTGGGGATTTTTGTTAACCTATGAATTAAATGACTTGTATATTGGCAAGAAAACCGTTTATTTGTGTTCTGTCACTGACATTTGTCTCGTTTTAAATCACCATATATCATGACATAAACAAAGTTACATCCCTGCGCTCTAGGCTCCGAACAGAGTGCACTCTCTCCTCAGAAACCATTTCATTTTCACACTCTGAGCACACTGGATGGAATCTTCAGGTCATAAATTATTGTGAATCATCTATGGTGGCCCACAGGGGAAAGTGACTGCATTCAGGAGAAAAGGGCAGAATGTAAAAAAGGATGTGCCGGCATTTCTGTTCCTCTTGTTTTCACCCTCCAAAGGCAACGTGTGAAATTCCAAGAGTGGGCTTTTTCTCAAGCCTTGTTAACCCCTTGACCCCGATTAAATTTGGTACCAATTTAGGAGCCGAACAATAAAGAACAATTACCAGATTCAAAACAGCTTGATGATATCTGAACAGGGCCAAATTAAAGTCTTGAAACTTTATATGGGAAGCTAAAGAAAACATTGGAGATATGAAATCTAAACGTGGTTCTAAGAGAAAATAAGCTAAACATAAAAAGCATACTATATAAGACAAAGTATCAGGAACAACCAGTAAAAGTATTATGAAACCTAATGCGATAAAACCAAAATGTAACTTTAAAATTAGAAGATACCTTTTAAAGAAACCTTGCAGGCAGTGGTGCTGTGATGCAATAAGCCGGATTAGTGTGTCTGCTTTTCCTGACCTTACTAAGCGGTTATCGGCCATGCAGTAAATGAATAAATACATCACAAAACCTTCTGTCCTCATATGAAATTCAAAAATATTTCACTGACTTGTATACAGTAAAAGGAGCACTGGTTTTGGCTTGTGATCTGTAAATCTGCAGACTGATACATCCTTACTTACTGCTTCACGTGCTAGATCAGTATTTTTGCAGTGCAAACACTGAATACACAAACACCTTGTTTGTCACTGCTCTCTAAAGTAACTCACCTTTTAATTGTGTGATTGGCTCCCTTAGACGTCAGTGGTGCAGTGTGGTTAGCATCTCCCTTGCAACCACTAGTCGCTAGGGAAAAATGTGTATTCACATACAAGTGGTTACTGGACGCTGCAGCCAGTCACTAGTTGAGGTTGTAAGGAATGTGCTATCACATTGGTTGGTAGCAGGTTCCCGTGGTCAGCCATAGTATAGTAGACACAGACTTGTTTGAAAACACAGCCAATGACTCGCTGAGAGGTAGTGAAACTATGAGTGGTGCAGTTCAAAGTGGAAATGGAGACCATTCGGCTTCTAAATAGAAGCTGTGCTTTGTGAAACACTGATTGCAGTATTAAGACAATAAGGCACAGCTTTTACTTTGAAGGTGAAGACTGCACAGATGACTGAAGCCTTACTGATAGGACAACTTTCTGATTGGAAAAGGAAGGAAGGAAGGAAACAGTACAAAGATTGGCTCCCTGTGTTTCGTGTAACCCAGTGCATTGCCATTTACTGTAAAAAGACATGCTGGGCAACAAAGCTACTGGTGAATTCTAACTTGTTATTTGAACAGTGCAGTTCTGCTGTTTACTTCATAATTGTCATGACCATATATATATATAATAACCTTCCAGAGCTGCAACTCAAAATAATGTAAAATAATGCACAGCACTAACAGGAAGTGACAAAAAAAGCCCAGAGTCTCATAAATAAATTGTCAAAATGTGCTATATTTTATCACTTTACAGCTTTACCTGCAGCACAAAACCTCCACTTACAAAGCCCCTTGAGTTTCTTTAAGGGCTGTTTTGAGCCTGAACATGCTTTAAGAGGAAGGCAAAGTGATAACAACCTCACAAATACTTACACAGCAGCACTCATTCAGCCTTTTCAGCTAAATCTACACAATGTAACCAAGTTGCTTTTGGACTTTTTGGATTTTTAAAAATACAAAGACTCAAATTTAATCCTTTCATTTACACCTATTTGTCCATTTGATATAATCACTGTGTGTGCCTTTTATTAATTATCTGTACTTTTTTCCAAGCTCATTTTCTGCCCATCTTCCTCTTTTATCACCTTCTTTACTTTCTCTCACTGTCTCCAAAATCCCTTTCAGCTATTTTCCCAAGTATTCCACCTCCCCCCCACAGGTTGCCACATTTTTTTTCTTTCCTCGCCTCGCTGTCTCTCATAGTCATTTCCACTTGTCAGGCTAAAGGGAGCAGACAAATGGATGGACAGATGAATACCCAGATCTGCAGAGGGGCAAAAAGAATGATGGAGTGATGAAATAAAGGAGTGACAGTGCGTGACATCGTTCAGCTGAGCCCAGTTCAGGGCCTGGGAGGGAGTGTATGCAGCGCTGTAGTCAGAGAGGAAGGAAAATACAGGCAATAAAGAGAAAAATGAGACTGACGTACTGGAGAAGGATGGATCGTAAAGCCCATATATACTGTATGATACTTACTAGTGACAGGTAATAATTCATGAGACATTCTAATGTAAATTTATGGTTTTTTTATATTGTTTTTTGTGGTTGCCACTACATAAAACACAATTGTGATTCATCCATTTGTCATGAAAGCTCTCATATGCTCTTCTTTAAACACCCACTAAGCTGGAGTGGCCCAATCGGTGAAAAATATTTTCTCTGACTCAGAAAAAAAAAAACAATTTAAAATGAAATATATTATAAAAAGAACCACACAGCTGATCATTCATTAAGCCCCTTACCCTTATTTAATGTTTCCACACCTGTCAGGCTTTCAGCATTTGCACAGCAAATGTGCACTTTAGAGTGAAAATGGTGGCACTGGCCCCTGGCCATTAAACAAAGGTAGATAAAAGCATGACAATTTCGAGCTGGCACCTACGAATGCTGGTGGCTAAACTGAAAACTGTTACTGGCAGATTTGACCAGCTGATAACTGCAACCTGCAGCAAAATCACTGCAGATTCACTCTGTGGCTGTTTTATCCGTTTCAGTGAATCAAGCATCAGGTTAAGAGTTTACTCAAGTTGAACCGTGTTTATTTTAGTTTATCAGAATACTTTATTAATCCCGAAGGAAATTAGGGCATTATGGTGCCCAGAGCAACTGGTTTTCATCTCTTTCAAGTGTCTTTCTAATGAATCTTGTAATTTTAGGTTTACATTCAGCTTAACCAGACACCGCCACAAAAGTGAGCAGATTTACTGCCTAAATCTGTGTAGGCCACATGTGAAGATCAGCTCACAACACTGGCAGATTAGGTTATTCCGATGCCAGCCTGTGTGAGATGATGACTCAGCTGACACCCACATTTGTACCCAAACCTCATGAAGAGCATATTTAAGCTGCTTTAACCAGCCTACATTTGATGATTCTCTGCAAGCTGCGTTGCAACCCACCTCCGCACAGCTCCTCCTTTTTATGATGTCCCCGACTTAATTAATGCATCTCTATTGACACCAATACCCGATCTGTTATGTAACAGCCATCTTGCTGCTACTCTTACAAATACAAATCACTGCTATGAGCTTTCTACTATAGCAGCCATGACTCATTTGTGATTGACAGTCATGTTAGTGTGCTTATGTAAAAAAGCCATACTGAGTACTGCATTTACTACATGCTGTTAATCCCCAATTCCTTTGCTTTCCTTTTTCCAAGGCCTTAAGAGGGCTGTTTAATGTGTTTTTTATCTTCTATTACTGTATGTCAGTAGCTGCTTATTGACGTACAATAGGCATCTAATAAAGAAATACAACTTTTATTCTGTTAAGAGAAAGTCCAAAAATTGATAAAGAAAAAGGTAAATGGAATTAAAACTGTATTACAGTCAAACTTCCAAGGACACAGGATACAATTCAATCTGAGGTACTGACTAGAAGCTTCTTTTCAGTTCCATTCACAATATGCTGCTTCTAACATTAGAATTTATGTGTGGATTAAAATTACCCCGTACCGAGACCAGAAATCCCTTATGCTATGGTAATCCCATAATTACTGGATTTAAAAACAGAGGTAGCTTTAAAACCGCAGCTTTCTAGATAAATATGTCTGTACTTCCTTTTTCTGATATAAGAATGAATGCAATGCGTGCTAGTCTCATGGGAGGTGGTCCACATCTGACACAACACGATCAAAACCTTGAAAAAAGAAATGCATTCATAATTTATCATGTAAGGCACCCTGAAATTTTCTAATAATAACACCCAGGAGTACGGTATTCACTGGGATTACAGGTGGCAGACTGACACCAAAATGCACATAATCACAATAAATAACATCCTTCAGGGGATTATAACGGTCTGAAAGCTTCTTGTTTCTCGCTCTCTCATTCTCTCTCCCAAAAAATGCACATAAACAAGAACAAAAGACGAGATGAAACAAGGTAACCGCACATGTGAGACTACAGTGCAGTCAGCACAGTGACACAATTTCTGTCTTGTTTTGCATCGGATATACTGTTTACGCTCACCAATGCATGCAACTTAATGCATTTTTACATAAAGACGTGGAGAACAAAGGCAATTTAAACCACTTTGAATGTGGCATGGTTGTTGTTTCTACACAGGCTGGTCTGAGCATTTGAGAAACCGCTGATCTACTGGGATTTTCCCCTACAACAATTTCTAGTGTTTACAGAGAATAGTCAGAACAAGAGAAAATATCCAGTGAGTGTCGGTTGTCTGGGTGAAAATCATAGGATGATAAGAAGGCAACACTCACTCAAAAAAACCACCAAGTCCTGCAGAAGAGCATCCCTGAATGCACAACATGCTGAACCTGCAGCGAATGGTCTCCAGCAGAACACAAGAAACTGGTGTTGACTGACATTTATTTTTTGCAACAAAAGTAATGCATTCTTCTCGATTCTACTCTATGGATCCGAAACATGCACGGTGCTCAAAGCGGACCTCAACAAACTCGAAGTTTTCCAGATGCGTTGCTTTCGGCAGATATTACAAGTATCACTTTGAGACAGCCTTTGAAATGAGGACATCTGACGGAGATGCGACAACCAAGCATCGATCGAGGAGAAAATTCGAAAACACAGATTGCGATGGTTTGGCCATGTGTGTCGAATGGATGCGAGCCGACTACCACACCAACTCCTCTGGCGTAAATGACCCACCCAGTGGAGAATCCAACGAATGGCACCGAAGAAAACATGGCTGAAACAAGTCGAAGATGACATCAGAGATCGCAGAATAAATCTTGACGAGGTCAGGACAATCGCCAACGATCGCAATGCATGGAAACGAGTTGGGAAGGAAATTTGACAGCGTATGGGCTTAGGAGTTGATCCAGGCCTTACGCCAGCTAGGGATTAAAGAAGGGAAAGAAGAAGAACTGTTAACAAAAGATGTTTGGTGAATGAACTGAATCAGCTCTGGGTTGCGGGTTTCACCCAGGAGACCTCTCGTGTGTTACATTTTGTTTGAAATCATTTTTACACGACTTTTCTTGCTGTTTTTTAATGTTTAGGAACCAATAATTACTTTGGTTTGGGAAAAATGTGTGTTTTGTCCTGCTGCAAAGACTGTTCGAAGGCTAAACTGACCAAGTCTGGAAAATATTACTGCCAAGTTCACTTAAGATTAAGCTGAAGATATTCAACTTACATTCAGAGATTCTATTCAAAATTCAGAGATTCTATTCAAATCTAATATGCTACAGTTAAGAGACTAAATCAGTGAGAGATAATATACCCAAACACACTGCACTCTGCAGCGTAATGCTAAATAGTTTGCTCTTGTCACAGGTTTCACAGTTAGTCAAGAGTGGAGGAAAAAAAAGAACACATGCATGCACAAACACACACACACACAGACACACACACACCTACACACACACACACACACACACACACACACACACACACAGTGAATCACTGTTCATTAAAATTCATGTGCATTGACAAAGTTTTAAACAGCGCCACAGTTTATTGATACAGCTGGAGGTAGCTGGTGTAAACCACACAGCCTGCAAGGGGTTTGGTTTTTGCTACGACTCAATGTCTGAAACCGTAGAAATAAACTCAGAGCTTATTTTTGACGGCGTTTTACTTGATTGTCAAGATAATATGAATCTATACGGCCTAAAGTAACCATGTAGCTCCAGCCACCCAAGCGTGTAGCGTTTTCCCAGTTTAAATCGAGTTTAAAAGACAAGTCTGGCAATATAGTGCCCTTTCTGTTTTTAATCTTCTGCACCACACTGACACGTTTCATACCTGCAGTATTGTTTATCTCACAGTTCAAATCCTATTCATCTCAACAAAACCTTTTAAATTAATCTATAATGAAAAGAGCTTTTAGACCTCTGTGAGTATCTCTGCTTTGATAACAGTCATGCCACAGAGGCTAAAAGAATTAGTCTCCAGCAAACAACAAGTCCTGATGCTAAACAATCATATCGGCCATTTGCTTCTATAATTGGAAATTATCTGTGTAAGCCTACAGGAAATGACACATATGCAGGAGTTTTTACACACACAGAATTCAACCAAGTAACTACAGTTTGAATCTAACGAGTCACAAGTGTTAATAAATGCTTTTAGTTACTTTACGATTTTCTTTTATTTTTGTGTTGTTTGCTAAAAAGCTACCGTGCTCATCAATATATTTGTATCAAGTGAAGATTTTACAGATTAGCATCTTCACTACGAGCTAACATGTGCAGGAGTAAGTATGACAAACAGGCCACGGATTGTTAGTTTAGATGTTTTCATAGGACTTCCTGACAAAATAAATATTAAAAAACACAGTTGTGTTTTTTAGATGCCAAGATTTTTTTTTACTTTGCCTGATAGTGGAATAGAAAAATAAAAATTATTGAAAAAAAAGATAAATAAATAAACATTTTTAATTGTGCAGCACTTAATAGGAAAGCTAGATTACTCACCAGGTCTGTTAGAAGAAAAAGCAGAAAGTAAATATTTCAAGAGTACAAATGATTTTTTCTTAATTCAAAAGGAAAATCTGAAAATTTAAATTTAAATTCATATTAAAGGACAACGCAGGTATTCGGTCTGTTCAAAGAGTAACTTCACATCCGCCTCTGTATGATTATCCGAAAATCCATCTGTTTAGGTGCCAGACACTAGTATGTATGACATTAGTGCAGAAAAATGAGTCCGGTAAAATAGACAGGTCCAAGTGTGAAATGAGAAGATAAGCTGCCGTAGTAGCACATTCTTCCCGGCGTGCAGAGATGAGCCGATAAAGGCTCAAAGAAATGGATGGATGGGTGGAGGTGTGAATGGACAAATGGGCGGATGGATGGATGCACAGGAAATGAAACTTATAATCTGAGTGAAGACGTCTCCAGGTCTGACACAAGCAGATATATAATCTAGTGTGCCAGGTGGAGATGGATGAACGGAGACAGAGAGGGTGAGACTGCAGACAATATAAAGGAAGACATGACTGCATCCCTGAAGCCAAGATTTTTTAAAATGAAAAAGTGTGTACTTGTGCCAAGGAGTACAAGAAACAGAGTGCAGCTGTGTGTGCGGAGGGGAATGTAGATGCTTTTTACTCCAGGTGTACTCCAAGCGTATTAGTCTGAGCCTGTGTCTGCATGTACAGCCATCCAGGTTAAACTGACAACTGCAGACTGATGAAAAGAAGATGGTGTTGGAAGTCTGACGTAAGGAAACGAGGGGAGGGGAGAAGGATGTGAAAGACGTGGTATGAGAGAGTCAAGACGAGG
Organism: Aulonocara stuartgranti; assembly: GCF_965226115.1. Lineage (NCBI taxonomy): Eukaryota > Metazoa > Chordata > Actinopteri > Cichliformes > Cichlidae > Aulonocara > Aulonocara stuartgranti. Next base: position 31,104,172 of record NC_138957.1, read on the forward strand.
AGAAAAATATATTCTTAGTCAATCTTTTTCTCTGTTTTCCTTCCTCATGCACTTACACACTATGACTTTTTCTTTTCTCTCAGCAAAGCCGATAAAAGGGACTAAGTAAACAAACCAGAAGGGGTTTGGTTGCATTGAAGTGGTTTTAAATATCACATAAGTGTCAAAGACGGACTATCGATTTCTTACAAACGCATCCACACCAATGTATTCTTTCAGTTGCTGCTCAGTCAGTGACCAAAAATCACATTCAATATAACCACAAAAACATGTGCAGAAGCAGATCTATTTTATTAACTATTGACACATACCATCTTCTGAATGGACCCTTTCATTCACTGCATGCTTCAAACTAAATCTATCACTCCCACTGCCATCTTGTCACTAAAACGTTGATTTTAGTGTAATTTTCCAAACTAAAAAAGACCAAAAAACCTAAATACTATGTCACAGGACCCTCAGCCTCTGTGGGTTTGCTTCTTTTATATAGCATTTTCATTTTTCATATATAAACAAACCAACCAACCCAGAAAAAGAAAACAGGAATCAACAAAAACAAATAGAAAAGAGATATTCCCAATTTCCTGCCTGGCAAACCGAATTTTGAAAATACACACAAGTGAAAAAAGTTTTTCATTGATTCTGAAAACAAAACAAAGAACATTCTGCATTGTCCACAAACAACAAAGAGCCCTTCTGATTGACTCTCTGCCAGACACAAAGCTTTCACGAGGTTCGAAAGGTCCCCAAAACTTTTAAATATTCTTTTTCGTTTTCTAGTCGAAGATTTGACACCATGTATCCAAACCGACATCACACATTTACTCTGTCAACATTAGGACTTTATCTTAATCAAAAGAAAAATAGAATAAATTGTTTCCATTTGGTTAAATCGAGGCGCTTAAAGGACCTGGTTAGGTGCTGGTTACGCTCTTTCATACAATAAACACACATAAAAAGAAAAACTTCTCCCATTTGCAACAATCTTCTCCAACTCTTTCACGGTTACCATGGTTACGCATCCTCGGTGGTGATAGTTATGAGCATCACACCAGCTGAGCACTTTTGTCTGCTGTCTTGTTCCATCTATTTCAGACTCTGAGGAGCTCCTGCTGAACTCTATCAAACTTACCTGCTCATTAAAAATATCCTCACCTGCTGTGTGTCTGTGATGAATTAGGAGCAATAGAGGATTGTTAAACTGCAGTACTCTCCCAAAATCCCGAACCACGCTTCATTATCTTCAACAAGAAGCTTTTGGTAGTGTTTGCTATTATTTGTGTGGGTCATTCTTTCTGTGTGTAAACATGATAGAGTGGAGTTGTGTTAACAATCCCTTAAATTTGGCTTACACCATCCAAACCCACCATGGTCAACTCAACTGATTTATTGGTCAAAAACTGACAAAAAGCCTGATATAGAGCTATAGATGAGCTATGTTTCTTACTGCAATTCTTTGTATTTATAACATATAGGCATATAAATTATTACATATTTGGGGATTTTAAATGTCATGCTATCTCCTGTCTGGATGAGGTGACCCCAAATCCTTTCTTAGTGATGCTGTAATAGGTGTAGGCTGCTGGGGGATTCCCATGATGCATGGAGCATTTCTTCGTCAGTCACCTTTCTCACTCACTATGAGTTTAAACACCTCTCTGCACCGAATCATGCTTGTTATTAATCTCTGGCTCTCTTCCTAGAAGCTTGTGTTTCTTTATGTTTTGCCTTTCAGGAGTGAGAGCTTCTGGCAATTTTGTCTAAACAGTCTTTGGACAATGGCTGCTTTTTTAATCAAAGATATACAAGAATAAACAACTTGGCAAAGAATCACTATTAAAATGTATCTTTAGGCACTTTAGCCACTTTTTAATTAGTACCTACTCGGCTCGATCGCCATGGTTCACTATGGTTTTCAGGGTTTTCCATTAGATCATAGTACCTGGTACCAGGTAAAGTTACTAAAATAGTACCAGCTCAGCCGGGGTTCCAAGGGATCCGAGCAGGTACTAAAATGATGTAAGTCACACTGCATGCCACCGATTGGCTGGTCAGTGGCATCACTTGATGAGTCATGAGAGTGTGTCGTTCACAAAAATCAAAACCGCCATTTTGGAAATGAGTACAAAAAAACAATGCTGAGGTCGCCAAGTCTGATGAAAAGCCACAGACCGAGCGGCAGGTATATATTCGCCTCGACGTCCAATTTGTACCCCATACAAAGTATATCACGGTATACTCAGCTGCGTTGCTATGACGACGACCACGATACTCGATTGTAAACGAAAACCAGTAAGTCAACCCGAGTAGGCACTAATGGAAAAGGAGCTTTTGCTTCTAGCAGTCTGTTGCAAAAATATGCAGTTTCTTCCCATTTCTTTAGCTGAATATACAAAAAATTGTCACAAAATAGCAGGCGTAAAATAGTATTTCTGCACCAATAAATTCCTAAAGAGTTGTGCAGTGTATCCTTCAAACATTTAAGATAATAAAAACAAGTCTCATTCTGAAGGATGGGGAGATGCCACTCTGCCACACTGGTACACTACCTATCTCATGTAGGCTGCACTACTATTAACTACCACCAGGTGGTTTCTATAAATGAGTACAGTTTCCCCAGACCAGGGAGGGGTGGGCAACTCCAGGCCTCGAGGGCCGGTGTCCTGCAGGTTTTAGATGTGTCCTTGATCCAACACAGCTGATTTAAATGGCTAAATGATCTCCTAACATGTCTTGAAGTTCTCCAGAGGCCTGGTAATGAACTAATCATTTGATTCAGGTGTGTTGACCCAGAGTGAGATCTAAACCCTGCAGGACACCAGCACTCGAGGCCTGGCGTTGCCTACCCCTGCCCCAGACAGTGCTCAAAACACTAAGCGAAATACAACTTACTTAAGAAAATACTGAAAAAGCTACCACCAACTTGGAACATGAGACAGAATTTGTTGAAAATTTCAATATTTTACCAAAAAATAAATAAATAAATGAAAGAATTCTGTTCCAAATCTATTTATTTCCAGTGAGCTTGGTGAAGCACAATCTCCACAGGCAGCCATTAAGATCCAGTAAATCTCCTACTGCTAGCTTTTTTACTAAATCAATGATGATCAATCGAGACGTTCAGCTCTCTGTGAGATTCTCAGCTTTGATTACAGTTGCACACGACACAATATGTAGGCAGAATCAATAAATAAGAACAAACCCTGTTTTTCTTCCTGTTCATTTCAAATGTAGTCAACATTAAGAGTATTTGTCCACTGTGCAGATCGATATTTCTGCAGTATTTATGAGATTAGTCAGATTGTTGCAGGCTCAGTGGTAGGCCCACTGCAGCTGCAGTGAAGTAAAAGCTGGCTCTATGAAGTCAGTTTAAAGAGGCGCGCACACCAACTCGATTTTGCGAGCAGAAAATGTTCATCAGTCAGCGTGAAAGTGCTTATCACCTCTTAATGCTGCTCTCATTGCCAGCGCTGCAAAAAACCTCTTTGGCATACAAGCCACTGGAGTAACAATGGAGTGACTGGTGAATGGAAACCAGTAAGGGCAACTTTTTAGGGAAGTACTTATTCCTTCACACTGCCTACTGATGCTGGTGTCATTGCATCAGCTAGCTTCATTTTTCAAGGGAGTACTTTAGAACTATATAATGACCATCTGGATCAAAGAGGGATTTGACAAAGAAAAGAAGAAAGAATTTTCCGTGGAGCACAAACTGATATTTCATTCAAAACACTGAAATTCATCTCAGTAAAGAACAAAGAAGTCACAGAGATTAAAACACATAATGATCTTTGTCTTTCTATCTCCGTTCCCTTACACAAACAGCCGTTCCTTCCGCCCCCTCCTTCCCTTCACTCCACACTTTTAAGAGAAACATATTTACTCTAAAAGAATATCCCATTATTACTTCCCCCATTGTTTGTTTTGGTATAATGATGCACTTTTATGTCTTTAATGACTAAATCTCACAGTTCCTTGCTGCGTTTAACTCATTTAATAGCATCTCAAAAACTGTTAACCTTGAAATATCTGATGTTAGCAGAGGCTGCGCCATATCCGGACTCTAAATCGGTGTTCGGTGAGAGTATTTGATCCACATTTCACTTTCTTTTCCTGTCACTTTAAAGGTCAGCCCAAAAGCCATACATTTATGAATGTCCATTGATATCTTTCCCACATAAGCAACACCCTGATTTTGAATTCAGTGTTGATTTACTTAAAAAGTCATTACGCTGTCTTTCGGCCTGTCGACCTCGAGGAAGCTGATCACACACCCGTGATCCTGCCTCACTGTGGTACAGCAACAAGTATAAAACACAAGTAGAGCCAGCCTTCTTCTCTGAAATCTCAGTATGTAGAGCTTAAAACTGCTAATACTTCATCAACTTTTTGTTTAATCTTTGATTTTAACTTTGTTTTCACCCATTGTTTGTTAGATTTAGGCACCAAAACTATTTTTGGACGATTAGGGATAAAATACATCACCTTTTACAGTGGACTTTGTAAAACGATGTGCAATAACATGTGTCCAAGTATGTATGTGACAAGTCTGGAGAGGGTCCGCGATGCTCTCTCATGCACTCACTGTCACTCTCCTCTTCCTCTACTGAAGTCTCATGAACCTAATGTCAAACTGGCAGTTCAAACAGCCCTGTACCGCCATCCTGGCTGCAAGTGAAGAAGACAGACTCATGGAGGACTGAACTCACTGCTTCTGCTTTCAAGTTCAGTCAGCAAGAAATACACTTCAGGCTAAATGAGAGAAATGTGAGCTGCCGTGAATGTTGAAACAAGAGCTTCATATGTAACTGTAAAGTACTTTAAATGAACTTGTTTGAATTGTATGAATTCTTGACAGTGAATGGATGTTTCGTATTAAACAGAAAAGCATCTGAAAATAGAAACTAGTCACTTAAACAGCTTGTGAGACAAAGGAGGGCTTGAGTAATAGTGTCAGCGGTAAGTCATGCGAAATTGGCGTAAACCAAACAGCAACACTTGAAACCGGACCCAATCCCAGGTCTCTGATGTTAAAGCTCCTGGCTCTTAATGTCTTAGTGCTTCTCAATCTGCCCCCTGGGCACTATCGTCACTACAAATAGAAAAAAACCTACTTCGAAACGTAAATTCTAATGATTCTCTGTGGGAGAAAGAGTTGAAAAACGCCTCCTATAAATATACCTGCATGTGCAGCTCAAGCAAAAATCCATGAATTTTGCAATGACGGATGTAACTTTACAGAAAGACACAGATACAGTAAAATGCTCCATACAAAAACAAGCAAACACGCAAACACAATACACACACACACACACCCCCACAGAGAACCATCCTCTAGTCCGCCCACGCTCTCCGCGGATCGCACTATTCATTTCATCTTTGATTCCCTTTGCGGACATGATGAGTTGGAAACATGAAAGGAATCCAGTGAACTGAGAAGAGACTCGTTCTATCGCTCGGTCTTCCTTTCTGCCCTTCTGTCCCTCTTTCCTCACTCTGTTCATGTTTGTTTTTTCATGCTTTCAATACTGCGTTTTCTCTCACATGCTTACGTCCACTCTTGCTCCCTGTGCAACAGTGATTATCTAATTTTCACCTTTGTATCTCTATCATCCCCTCTCTTTTCCTTACATCTCTACACACATAATCTTCCCTTCACTTGTGTTCATCTTTTTCTTCTCATCGCTGTGTTTTATCGCTCTCTCTTCTCCTCTCTTGCTTTCTCATTTTCTCCACCCCTTCCCTTGGGGATCTGGCAGATACTGGATGCTGCCACTTGGGAATGACGAGGGCGGCGAAGCGGTGGATTAAACACTGAACGATCCACAGAAATGCCTTGAGCCAAAGCACATGCTCACGCACACATACTTTCCCGCAACACACACCCTTGCGTCACAGTTGCTTCTGTCTCCAAGATCTATTCTTAGAAACAAGACTATCCTCTTTCCCCTCCTACGTTCCTTCCACTCACCTACACAGCGCATAGAGCCGACATCCTAAAAGAACTACCCATAAACCCTTGTCAACATCTGACCCACCCTCTTCACCCTCCTCGCTCCTTCTCTGCCTCTGTTCTCTTCATCAGTCTTCTCTGCTCTTGTTAGAAAACTTCATTAAGGAGGTCCAATTAAGGCTGGCCAGATTGGTGGTTGCCGTGGCAACGATGCTGCTCATATTATGGTCTGGTCACAAGAGACGAGCAAGATGGTAGCAGCCAAGCAGGAAAAATAAAAAAGAGAAAAGGAGAGACTATAATGTGTTTTTACCAAATTATTATCATAAATCGAATAATTATGTTCTAAGGGATTATATATATATCACATATTAGAGTGAAATTGGAGATCAATATAACACAAACATTAAACATCTGATTTTAGACAGAGATTTTAGACATTTTTGAAGCGCATGAACACAACACATTTATATTTTAACATTCTCTTAGATAATTAAAACAAATGCAAATGAATGCTTTATGCTCTGTGGCTTTCATCAGAGGCTCGTAGGTTTTAGCCAAATGACTGGCATGGACTTCTGGAGGGCACCATTACACTGCAGGCCAACACTGGACTACAGTAAGGGCCTGTCATCTTTGCATGTTTCAAATCACATATATGTAGATCACCTCTTAAAAGAATAAAAACTATAAGGTGCACTTAAAATCCTTTAATTTTTTCAAAAATCAACAGTTCGCCTTATGTATGAATTCTGGTTGAGTTTACTGACCTTGAATTGATTTTATGTGGTACACAGCACTCAAAAAATCTGTCAAAAAATGTTTTAGTACGACTTTTGTAAGCTACGAAGCCACACCGCTTGATGGATTGTCCGAGCATTACTATAACTGTCAGGAGCCTCGCAGACTAATCCAGGTGAAAAACTCCGTCCGCTTCAGGTTTTACAGTCAAACAAACACTGCGGCATCACTGAGAGTTAAAAACTGTTTACATTCTTTCATCTTTCATAAAATGATCAGCGTTGCTTCTTTACCAGGTGTAACAATTAAGTTTAACATCCAGGCATCCATGAAAACAGAATTTATTAAATTTAACGGAGTTAGAAGTTAGCAGGAAGTTAGCTCGCTAGTTTCCACCTAAACATGATACGCCATGTTCTGACTGAGACATTTCTGAAAAAATTAAAACGTAAAGCTCTGCTATCACTTCCAACATAAATGAAGACAGAAAACTAAACAGCAGTGACTTTTGTAGGGTTACTGAAGTTGGACTAGCTGGTACATAATGATGTGCTACATGATCGCTATGTTAGCTTAACATAAACACAGTGAAGCTGGAGGAGGAATGCTAACTTTTTTCCACTCAATAAAAGTTAACGTGAGGGTTGGCAGGATGCTGTAAACGGACCAAACTTCAGTCAGGAGAACAACTGAGATAATCCATCCACAATATGAGGTTAGTCATTAATATACTGCAACAACATGGGAATAGAGCAGCTGCGAGAGAATTCAACATTAATGAATCAATGGTACGGAAGTGGAGGAAGCAAGAAGAATGAGTTGAGTAAAGTTTGACTTATCTGACTGTTTTGTTTCGCTTAATGCACCTTATAATCCGGTGCACCTTATGGTCTGAAAAATACGGTATGTGAACAAGTGTCCAAAAAGACAGACAGAGCTCTGCTTTAGTGACAATTATACATTATCCTGTGGTGAATCAGTCCACTTACAGTGCCATCACGAGCCATACAGAAATATACGCACTTCTAGGTGTTCTTGGTCTGGAAGATTCAGTAATGTTGCCACCTGGGAAGTGAAGGGCATGAAATTCCTTACTGTAAAAATAAAGGTCAGGGCTAATTAGCCAACTTCACACAGCTACCCAGTGTAGATCTGTGGGTCATTTCAGGTAGTTTCAGGGTCACTGTAATGAGTGGTTAGGAGGGACAGGGCAGTAATATTTCAGTTAGATTAACACAATCAGTTATGACATAAATCTAATATGAACTTATTCCGGTGTCACTTTAAATGAACCACCATTCACAACCTGAGGTGCTGTGGGGAAGGATGGATCGGTGTAATTTGGCCACTGTGCTTATATAACAGGGGAGAAGTGCACAGCTCTACTCTGCCGCTTTGCTGGCAGATGTGAAAGAACAGTAATTTTTAGTGCATCTAATATAGCAGCTATCGGCGTTTCGGTAAAACAAAGCTGGTAAAAATAATTGGCAGGCAGTAGAAGAAAGCCTTGACTTAAACTGTGAAGGTGCAGATAAATGTTTCAGGGATTGGTTGTTCTCATTAGACTACATGAGGCAAACATGACACCCTCCTTTCTGCTGCATCACAACAAGAAGATTCAAAACCTGTTTTGACTTTATTGACGCTTTAAATGTAACTTTTTTTTAATTCTGATTGTGATGTGCTAAATAACATGTGGCTGCATGTTATTTAGTTTTTCATTAAATAATTAAATGAATTGACGCAATTTGTTGATTTAGTTGCATCAAGACAAGTATTGCTTATTTTAAGATCATTTATTTGAACTTCCTTACTATGCATTTTAATGAGTTAATGTTTTATGAATGATTGATCAGGAATAACTGTAAAAATGCAGATATCTCTTTACTTTTTGATTTTACTGCTTGCATAAGAAGCACAAAGATCTGGCTGTTGAGCTGCTGGTTCACACGTCTAAGCTAATAGCCCAGAATTTCCTGTAAACATCCATACTCTTCCCTCCAGTATACATCACCTGTATTTATTTCACATCTTTGCTCCATCTGAGAAGGCTGAATGTGGCACTCAGGCCGCAGGGAAGCAGAGCTGTAAGCAGCGGGAGAGGAAACTAAAATAGCCGCCATAAAGCTGTAAGAGCTAATTTAAGCCAAGCAGCGGTGCCTGAACAAATGGAGACTCTCGTATCTCTATAAGAGAGAGAATGAATTTAAGGATCACATAATTTTTTAAAAGACTCATAATGATTTTGAGGTGCATGAGGGATAGAATTAAAAAAAGAGGACTGACAAATAGGGAATTGAGTTTTTTCCCCCTCCCTTAAATAAATGGGTGGATTAAAATACGCTTGAATTAAACAGCTTTATTGAGGTCTATTACCTGCGTATTCAGGTATTCTACACATGAAATGCCACAAGCTTTCATCACTCTGCATGACTTTCCAAGAGCCTGCGAGTGTTAAAAGTACAGCTCTGACAGTTTCTGCTGTTCTCCCTGGAGCTTCTGCCCAGAACTCTGAAATTGAACCCCCCCCCCCCAAACTAACTGAAACTGTAAGTTTTTGTTGTATTTCTTTGCGCTTGTGTTTTTTAGAATCTCTATCTTAAAGGCTACCCTCACTTTAAACCAATTTTCTGCTGTTTGGCTATCCCATGAAGCAGGAGTTCTGAACAGCAGGTGGCTCTGTGGTCACAGATAGGGTTGCATGTATGTTAGACCTCTTTGCATTGAATCATACTTGTTTTTAATCACTGGCTCTCTTCCACCGCATATCTTTTATCCTGTCTTCCTTCTCTCACCTGAACCGGTCGCGGCAGATGGCCGCCCCTCCCTGAGCCTGGTTCTGTTGGAAGTTTCTTCCTCTTAAAAGGGAGTTTTTCCTTCCCACTGTTACCAAAGTGCTTGCTCATAGGGGGTCATTTGATTGTTGGGTTTTTCTCTGTATGTATTATTGTCTACCTTACAATATAAAGCGCCTTAAGGCAACTGTTGTTGTGATTTGGCGCTATATAAATAAAATTGAATTGAACATGTGTGAGCTGATCACATTAAGGATATCTGATTAACATGGGTTAAAAAAGTAAGAAAAAAATGTCTGAAATGGTGAATATATAGAAGTCTGAAACCTGAAGTTTTAGTTCACACGGATTACTTCATCATGGAATGACCTCATTATTTGGAGATGTCTAACATGGACATCCACGCTCTGCTTTCCACCAGACAAGGCACAAAACTGCTTGGGGACCCCAAGCAGGAAAGTGGGGGACCCTGAGAGCTGAAAAACTTTAAACTACAGCAGTGGGAATATGCAAAGTTTGCAATGACATTTGAAGAGACCTGACCTACCTAATCGGACTCCACCTGACTATTCCAGTGACAACAACAAAAGCCACTGGGTGAAAATAAAAGCATGAAAAAAGAACAAAGAGGAAGAGGAGAGAAAGGAGCAAGGCCAAGGTGAGTAGACAGATAATAATGATTCAAAATAAGCTTAAAAAAATAAATGTTCAGTGTTAGAGAGAGGCACTTGACTAACTTCATTATCATTACATTGTTTCTTTAATTTACTTTGATGTTTAACATGAGTAAACTTAGCTAGCAGAGCAGTGCCCAGCTCCTTGTGTGTGTAGCTAGCAGGCTAAAAGAATATGCAAGCTAGCAGTTACAGTATTAGCACTTCAAAACCAGCCAGCTCAGTCTTGGGCATTATTGGTTTCTAGAACATTGATTTATCTTTCGTTGTATGGGACTGCATATGTGCACTTTAATGAGTAAACTGTTTGAGAGAGAATACTGTAACAAGCATGTTTCATAAAGTAGCTGCACCAACATAAACAAGGATTTTTTGCAACAGTAAGTCATGACACTAGCAGAATGCAAGAATAACAATATGGAAAATAGGCTGCTTTAAACATCTGAAAGTGATGTTTTGAGGCCGTAACCAAATGTATTCAGTGCTGGAGTTAGATGGATCTAACTGCCTTCTAATACTGGTTAAATTAAATTAAAATAAATAAATAAAAGTCAAAAATGAAAGTACAATAGAAGTACAAATATATTTTTCTTGGCAGGGAGGCAAACGGTTGCATATATTTTCCAGCCATCTTCAAATTCAAATTCAAATTCAAATTTTATTTGTCACGTACACAGTCATACACAGTACGATATGTAGTGAAATGCTTGGACAACTGCTCGTGACCTAAAGAAAACAAAAAAGGAAAGGCTATGAATAAGATAGGAAATAAATATGAAAAATTAAAAAGGGTAAATTTAACTAGGAAGGAATAAAATATAAATTAAGGTTAAAAATGAAATAACTGTACAACACAAATTAGAATGAAGGGTAAATTTAACTGGGAAGAATAAGATAAAATATATAAATTAAAGTTGAAAATAAAATAACTGTACAACAAAATACACAATACACAATATAGAACTATATAAGAATGTATGAAGAAATCTAAATATAAATAAATATATACACAATAACAGCAGCTGTACAAGTATTAACTGGAAATGAAGAATATAGTGACCAGTGTTGTGCAAAAACAAAGTCCAGAAAGTCCAGTGTGTGTGTAAGAACCATATGTGTGGGTCAGTACTGTGTGGTGGTGTGATTGAGAGACCGTATCGCCTGCGGGAAGAAGCTCCTCCTCAGTCTCTCTGTGTTGGTCTTCAGGGAGCGGAATCGCTTTCCTGACCTCAACAGAGAGAACAGTCTGTTGTTGGGATGGCTGAGGTCCTTCACGATCTTCCTGGCCTTGGTCCAGCACCGCCTGCTGTAGATTGAGTGCAGGTCAGGGAGCTCGGAGCGGATGGTGCGCTCAGCTGACCGCACAACCCTCTGTAGAGCTCGTCTGTCCTGCATGGTGCTGTTCCCGAACCAGGTTAAGATGTTTCCCGCCAGGATGCTCTCTATGGTGCACGAGTAAAAGTTCCTGAGCACCTTGGAGGGCAGTTGGAAGTCTCTCAAGCGTCTGAGGTGGTAGAGACGCTGTCGGGCCTTTTTCACCACGGTGTTGATGTGACAGGACCATGACAGGTCCTGCGTGATGTGAACTCCGAGGTATTTGAAGCTGTCCACTCTCTCCACTGGGCACTCGTTGATGACGGGGGTCTGGTAGTTCCTCTCCTGCTTAGTGCTGAAGTCCACTATCAGCTCCTTTGTCTTACTGACGTTTAGAAGGAGGTTGTTCCTCTGGCACCAGTTCTCCAGATTCCTAATCTCCTTCACGTAGGCCGTCTCGTTGTTATCAGAGATCAGGCCCACCACGACGGTGTCGTCAGCAAACTTGATGATGGTGGTGGAGCTGGTAGTGGCCACACAGTCATATGTGTACAAAGAGTACAGCAGGGGGCTCAGAACACACCCCTGGGGGGCTCCAGTGCTGAGAGTGGTGGAGGCTGAGACATGTCCGCCCATCCTTACTGCCTGTGGTCTGCCAGTTAGGAAGTTGGAGATCCACTGACACATAGATGAGCTGAGTCCCAGATGCTCCAGCTTAGTGGTGAGTGTGGAGGGAATTATGGTGTTAAATGCAGAGCTGTAGTCTATGAAGAGCATTTTAACATAATTCCCCCTTCTAGTGTCCAAGTGAGTGAGTGATGTGTGGAGGAGATGAGAGATGGCATCGTCTGTGGAACGATTTGGACGGTAAGCGAACTGTAGTGGGTCCAGTGTGTCTGGTAGTGAAGAAATGATGAAGTCTCTGACCAGGCGTTCAAAGCACTTCATCACTACTGAGGTGAGGGCTACAGGGCGATAGTCATTGAGAGAAGCAGGGTGGGGTTTCTTCGGGACAGGAACAATGATGGACTCTTTGAAGCATGTGGGGATCACCGACTGAGATAAAGAGATGTTGAATATCTCAGTGAACACAGGAGCTAGCTGGTATGCGCAGTCTCTTAGGATACGACCTGGGATGCCGTCTGGTCCTGCTGCTTTCCTGGTGTTCACTCTCTTGAAGGCTCTCCTTACTTCATGCTCGGAGATGACGAGCACGTTTCCGGTGCTGGCAGTATCTTCCTGTCTGCAGCCGTTAGCGCCGCTAACACTAGCATTGTTGGAGACCTTAGCTGCAGCCTCGAAGCGAGCATAGAAAGTGTTCAGCTCGTCTGCCAAAGTCACGGCCGCGTTCGTCATACCGGTTGTTGGTGCTTTATAGTCCGTTATTGTCCTTAGTCCCCGCCACAGGCTCCTAGAGTCACTCTGTTGGAGTTGTGACTCTAGTTTCCTCCCGTAGCGCTGCTTCGCCTCTTTCACCGCCCTCCGCACGTTATATGACGCGGCTTTGTACGGGTCCATGTCCCCCGTCATGAGTCCCGTGTTGTAGGCAGCGGTGCGGGATCTCAGAGCGTCGCGGATGGTTTTATCCACCCACGGCTTCTGGTTGGGAAACGTTGTGATAGTCTTTGTCTCCACGGTATCATCCGCTAGTTTCCCGATGAATCCCACAACCGCTTCCGTAAACACGTTGACGTCATCGTCGGAGCTGTTTCTGAACATGCCCCAGTCTGCGTCATCGAGTGCGTCCTGTAACGCGGCCACCGATTGATCCGTCCAGCGCGCGACCTTCCTCTGAACCGGAACTTCCTGTTTCAGCCTTTGTTTGTATTTTGGCATGAGGAAGATGGCGGCGTGATCAGATTTGCCAAACGGGGGGCGGGATTGTGCCTTGTAGCCGTCCTCGACCGTAGTGTAGCAGTGGTCCAGTGTCCTTTCACCCCTGGTGGGGCAGGTGATGTGTTGATAAAAGTTCGGCGCTGCGCGTTTGAGGTTGGCGCTATTAAAGTCCCCCGTCACAATAAGCGCAGCGTCCCGGTGTTGTGTCTGGTGCTGTGTGAGTGCCTCATGCAGCTCGCATAAGGCGGTGACCGTGTCCGCTTGTGGTGGAATATAAACGGCACTTACAATGACCGATGTAAATTCCCGAGGTAGATAAAAAGGACGACACATGATGGACAGTAGTTCCAGATTTGGTGTGCAGGAGCGTGTGAGAGGAACAACGTTCGCACTGTTGCACCAGTTGTTGTTCACCATTAAACACACGCCGCCTCCCCTTGACTTCCCCGAGTCCCGTGTCCTGTCCATGCGGTGAACCGAGAAGAACTCGGCCGGCTGGATGGCGTGGTCCGGCACCGCTGGGTTCAGCCATGTCTCGGTGAAGCAGAGGAGATTGCAGTCCCGAATGTCTCTCTGGAACTTTATCCTGGCCCTGAGGTCGTCAAGCTTGTTCTCCAGTGACTGGACGTTGGCGAGCAGGATGCTAGGCAGAGGTGTGCGGTGTGCACGAGCTCTCAGCCTGTTCCTGACGCCGGCTCGCTTCCCTCTAGGCCGCCGCCGCTTCCCTTTGTTCTCCCTCGAGATCTCACTCGGCCAGCTCGGATCCGGAGTTAAAAACTTCGAATTGTGAGTACATTGTATACCAATAGAAACAAGAGTGTCACTGTCATACCTAATGTACCCAATGGTGATGATTTTGCCGATTTAGAAACGCTGAAAACTAACTTAAAAAACAAAGACAAAGAAAAAGTGGTTGGAGCAGTCGTGACGGCAGCCGACCTCACCGGCGCCATCTTAACTTCTTCTAATCTTGTTTTCTGGGCAATGGGATATTCTTTCCTGTCTCTTTATCCAACTTTATGATCACAAAACATATTATATTGTTGTTTTGATCCAAATATAATCTATAGCAATACAGCAAATACATCCAGATATGTTGTATATAGCAAAAGATTTATTAAACATTCACAGCCTGAATGAGTTTGAATCTCGATGAAAAATCAACTTTTCAATAACCCAAGCCTCACATTTAGTTACTTTTCTAATATTAGACTGTTAGTCATCTCAAATATTACATTATTCCATATATTTGTCATTTATCAAAACCTCCCATCCAAATCTTTGAAATGCACAAACATGTAAACAGAAATCCACACACACAAATGTTGACATTTGGGATGGATGTTTAGAGTTTGCTCACTGCTGACCTCCTGTTGAACAGAATGGAAATCAACAAGCAGAAGATGATTGTGTACCTTGAAGGCATGTTTGTCAACCTCTGCTCACCCATCATATTGGCACGAAGACTGTAGATAAATTCTCTGGGATTCTGAAAATGTAATTCTGTTAAAATAAAGGAAAAATCCAGCTTAAAATACTTTTTTTTTTTTACTTGAATCTGAAAATCATAACTCTTATCTTTAGTTTGTGTCGCTACACTATGTGTTAAACATTAATACAGGTATTACCATCCACAGCTTCAATGTTTAAAGAGTTTAAGTCATAGAGGTTGAACTGCATCATCCTCTTTGATAGTTGTTATCACACGCTGATGCCTTGAATACACTGAGTGCCTTGAACAAATTATATCTAACAGCATATCTGAAAGATGGATTTTTTTCTTTAAAAAAACAGTGATTGCATTTTGTAGTTATTTCAATTAAGCTTTTTTTTTTTTATGTCAGCCCTCCGCTTGCCTGAAGCAGCAAAGGAGCAACACAATTTGGAAACTTCAGCTAATCCAGCAACATGCTGATCCGTGCGTGGCTCAATCTGCCCTCCCACTGTGCGCTTCAATTTATTTGCCTTTATCAGCACCCACCCGATACTGCTACACAGAGACGCACACTGCACATGGCAAAGAAATACAGCTTTTGTAAACCATTATTTACTTATAAATATATACTATGTGCCATTAATATTAAGATATTTCACAGTACCAGTATACAATGTACTGGTATTTTCTTTTTCTTTTTTTTTTTTTAAAGTTTATCTGTTACACAACTGATGACTTTTGATGACCTTTTCCAAATGGGGAAAACTTTTAATGATATTCAAGTTCATATTCATTAGAGTAAATGAGTTACCTTAATATCCCCAGCTTATTTGGGGCGCACTATCAAATGAAGACAATACCCTGTGGTCACACAAACCAATTAAATATCAAAATGGAATTTCATATTTTAGACCTCCATCCATCCTGATGACCCATCCCTGCATCTATAAAGATCCTCATTTTAAACTGGGGAAGGGGCAAAAAGCGTGTCCTGTTTGTGTTATTCAGAAATACACAAATAACAAAATAGCATGAAATTAGACATTTTTTGCTTGTTTCTTTATCCTCACATCTTCCTGTTATAAGGGAGTTTTTTCCTTTCCCTTGTCGCTCATTGCTTGTTCATAGGGTATCATCACATTGCTGCTATAATATTGTAGCATCTTTAATTTACCATATTAACTGCCTAGAGGTGACTGCTGTTTTGAGTTAGCACCATATAATTTAAAGTAATTTGAATATCCACATGCTTAACTGAAACAACCCTTTTCTCCATGTCCAGTTAATGTCACCTTTACTCCTGTGCACAATGAACGTGTTACAAACACAATCTGGCAAAACTAAATTATTTAGTCGCTGTCTTATTATTAAGGCATTGTAAATGACATAATTCTCTTAAACCTGAGGGGTGTGATTTACAGTAACTGCTTTCTATCAGCTTGCAATCTTGTGTTTGGTTTTTGGGTTGAGGGGCAATGATTAGGTTTATATTTGGATTTCGGATTGTGCCTTTGGCTGACATGTTATTATAAACACAGCCGCGTACGCCGTGTATATTTGTGGGATTAAAAATGATGTCTACTCGGAGGGGCAGATTACTGCTCAATTATTAGTTTTTGCACTGTGAAAGGAGACACAACAGCGTTTCCTGAGGCGGCTGTCACAAACTTTTTTAACTTTGAACTTTACACCATTCCCCTGGTGATCCAAAACTGCTCACGTTACACTTTGTTACTTCCCTCACTCCCACAGGTGCTACATTTGCACCATATCAGGTTATTAAGATACTGTTTGTCACTTAACACAGTTTTAACTACGGTAAAATTCACTAAAGATTACACTAATTCCATTAAAAGCTAGTTTCCACCACTGCTTCTATCCATTTGTGCTCCCACTGAAACATATGCCAACATTTCCACACAAACATCCGCCATACTCAGACTCCAACTCATGCACAAATTGCCGTCCCCTGACTGTAATCCGGTATAGCTTAACGGTGAGTTATAGCCAATTATTCTCCTGCTATACAACAAGCTTCAGACTATGGAGGTGGGAGATAGTGCTCCTCAGGCGCTTAGCACTTACACAAAGCTACCTTGTGTACGAGAGGCAGCCACAGAAGACCTGGGCTGCTTATCAGTATATATACCGGGCCACAAATGGATGAGGGCTATATGCGTGCATGTATGTGTGTGTGGAGGAGGTGTGTGTGTGTCCGTGAGAGCATCCATCCCAGAGGTGTCAGCGTTATCTCCCGAGGCCAGAAAGAAAGAGCGAAAGACAAGGTAAGTGCAAGACAGAGATGGATGGAGAGAGGGGGTGAGAAGGAGAGCGAGGAGGGGGAGAGACATAGAGAGAAATAAGGAAGAAGGAGAGAGAGATGGAGATGGAGAGAGAGTAAGTGCTGTCAGTGATGTGCAGGAAAGCGTGTAAGACATGGTCAGTGTGTCAGTGGCCGAACTCTCCGACACTTAAATGTGACAAACACACACACATACAAAGTTCAGGAATCGGTTGATGCTCACCGTTACACGCCACCGTTACACGCCACCTTCCCTGCTAGTCGCCACATAGTGAGTCATGTGAGAGCCAATCAGTGGAAAACAACGCTAAACTCTGGATTATTGCAATGAACTCACATTCTTAACCCACCAGTGCGTATGTGGGTGAGAGTTACTCAAGTTCAGCTTTTTAGACGAACCTTTACTGAAACACCTTAACAAACCTACAACGAGGTCCTTGATTCGCTGTATAGACTCGCCTACAGTGGATAAACTGAAGCAAACAATGTTTTCATACAAGAATAAAAAACCCTTTATCACGTAATTTTATTAAATTCTGAACAGTTACTGCCTCTATGAATACATACTGACAAAGATTCAGGATTCTCCAACAAACAGTCAGCATTTAAAAGATGAAATGTATTAAAAAAACTAATTTAATGAAAAAATTTAAATCCAATCATTAACAACTTACAAAAAAGTCAATTTTTGTATGTGTGTGTATATATATATATATATATATATATATATATATATATATATATGTATATATATATATATACAACTTCCCTGGAAACTACAGCATGAGCTTTACTGAAGATTGTATGTGTAGATAAATGTGTCTCTCCTTTTGCTTCTAATATCTGTTCTCCGTTTATGTCATGGTTATTTTTTGTTGTTGCTTAAATTCTACTCTACTGCCTCCTATTATATTTTGAAATCTGTTGTTTTCGCAGATAGTTTTACTTCTTGTCTCTGTTATGTTTTTTTCTTCTTTTCCCCTCCTCAGCCAATCACTCACCTTGCAGTTAAACTCTGTGTTTCCAGTTCTTATTGCGGTCAAGCTTCCCAGTCACTCCCTGGTGTTTTCACATTGCAGGTTAATTTTCTCGGCCTGTTTCTTGGATTTTTTCAAGGCAGTACTTTTGTATTTATTGTAATCTTGTGATTTGCTTGTTGTGTGGATTTGTTTCCCCTGCTGACTTATTACATACACATGGCCTATAGTGTGTTATTAAAGTTTTGGGACTTTGGACTTGGACTAGCTTGTCTGCAGGGACTTAAAAGTTGATTCTTTTTGAGACAGTTTGTATTTTTGTATTATAAACTGTCTATTATGTTGTTCCTTGCATTTCATTTTTTTAGTGAATCGAAAGGCCAATTTCAGCGCTGTTGATGGGAAAGTTCTTAATTATTCTAAAACACTAATGGCCCAATTACATCAAGTTAATGAGTGTGTGGCACTTTGATTCTTCTTTAATATGTCAGACTTCCGCTCTCCAACAATCAATCAAAGCTTTATTCGTCACATGCAGGTGACGACCCCGACCCCCGACCTTACACATATAGCACAAACATTACATGGGGATACAGGTCGGAGATTGGTAGAATCAGAGAAAAAAACATTGAAATGTACACTACAATGGGGAAAGTACAAGAGGAAAAAAAGAGACCCCTACTCATGCTATGCTTCCATGGTAGGACAGCATGAGAACAGGAAACCAGCGCGGCACACAGACCCGCCGTGTTCCCTGTTTATTTGAGCTGAGTTAATAATGGAGTTGAGGATCTTATTTATTTTTTGTAAATATTGTTTGGGTTACAAAATGGTGAATAAATCACTTGCTACACTGGACAGCAACAGTCTCCTGCACTTCTTTGGCCGCTTAAGTCAAGTCCTACCACAATCATGATTTCACAGCATTAACACCGCAGGTTAAAACGTCAAGCTTAACCAGTGATTTTAAACATGACACCAAGCTGTTCTTTAGAAGTGTGCTTATATGATGAGAACGGAGTGAAACTATGGTCATTATTGCCATGAACTCCGATGCAATCCAGGAAACACAGGAGGACACTTTGTGCATATCTGTGAGACGCCAACAGCTGTGACAAAACAGCAAAAAATGTAAACCTCTGGAGATGAAGAAGGGCTGGAAACTGCAACATGAAAGTCAAAGTGAACACTTTTTACAAGTGGGAAAAATATTTATTGGAATTTATGGTAACTGCAATATGACCTGAGTGGACAGATGACGACAGAAATTAATGAAACTCATTGTGTGTTGAGAAAAAATAGATATATAAAGGTTTATGGCAAGTTTTTTGTATATTCCAGCATATAACAAGAACAGAGACACTCTCGAGTGAGGCCAGTTTACACCATTACTTAAACTCTTGAGATTTGAGTTATGATAAATAAAACATAACATAATATTCAATAGCAGTCAAAAGACTAAAATGATTTAAGAATACATTCAGTATTAATATGTAGTAAGTGTTGCCAATACAAGTAGCTTTTCCTGGCAAGTTCCACTATCTTTGGAAAACATCCTTTCTGGTTTTAGCACCAATGGTTTGAGGCAGCTGAATATTTCACTGCCCACATCAGGACACACACAAATTGCCCACACACACACACACACACACACACACACACACACACACACACACACACACACACACACACACACACACACACGGCGCTTTGCAGTAGGCTTGAGCAGACACCTGCTCCCTTGTCTGGACTTGTTGTGAACAGGTGAGGAAAATCTCAACTGCTGTGACAAGCTAAACACAACAACACCATTCCTCTGGGAGAGAGAAGAAAAGCAAAAGAGAAAAGGATGGACGGAGGGAGGCAGGAAAAAAAAAGGTGCCAGCTGGGATGCAGGTGGGTCCAGATTCTGTGTATTCTGCCTGATAATGATGGTAGAAGGACTGAAACAATGAGAGAAGACAGAAAAAACAAAGGAGGTGGGCAAAAGGAGGGAGGCAGGGAAAGAGAGACTGGGGGAAGAAGAGAAAATTTCTGGAGGGAAAACCGGGTTAGAAGTTAGCAGGTAAAACCGGGAGGGAATAAAGAGATTGACACGGAGTCGAGTCCATCTGTGTCAGTCTCTGCAGCCCAAACTGACCTCATGATGGGCTGACTGACACAAATCCCTTCCTGATTACTGCGCGACTGACTGACTGGCTGCCTGGTTGTAGAAATCACTGTGTTACTAATCATATGACTGACATCTGATCAGATGACCAAGTCTTACCTCTAGTCTTTTCAAAATGCAGAATTATTTGGTCAACCTCTTCATTCCACTTAATGGGATCTTAAAACTACATATGGACCATGTTTAGTGGTTTCCAAAATTAAATTTCATTGTGTAATTTCTTTCTCCCATGTGAATTACTAAGTAGTTTGATTGCATATGCCAAAAAACAGATCCTGGCCTCACAAGTGGAGATCACATGGTCAGAGAAAAAACAAATGTGGGTCTCTCACTGAAATGGAAAAGTGAAATAATGGATGGATGGATGAGTCTATCGCTATTAATCCTAATGGGAAAAATTAGTTAACAGAATTCAGGAATTAGGCTGAATTGTAAGTAGGTTAGAGGACATGCGGTAACAGTAACAGATTGAGTCATTTTTCACTAAATTACAGTTTCTTTTTCAAGGTAAATGTTCTAAATATGCATTCAAAATCTCACTCTGGCCCGTTTCCCTCAAGGGACACTCACTCACCTTGCCTGTCACCAGCTCTGGAAATGCTGCCTGCTTCAGTGAGGCGGCTGTTTGACTTTGACAGGCTTTATTATTAGTTTACTGACACTCCTTATGTTCTGTCTGTACTAACTGTGAAGTCCTGTTACAGTTTACCCTGCTTTCCACGTCAGCTGTGATGTTCCTTGTAATGCATCATCCCCAATTAACCGAGTCAAATTCTGTTTGCACCTATTGTAGCTGGCGTATTAAGACCCATCAGTTCCAATTGTCTTTTGGAAAGAGCAAAGCTGAAACTGCTTGCATCCGACACCTTCCCTCTGATCCCCTTTTCAAAAGCAAGCTAATAGATCAAACTTTTATACAGTACATGTTCAAAGTGTTTAAAAGTCCAAGTTAGAGGAAGTGCTCTGGCAGACAGCCGGACCACCTGCTTCACTGATCAGCTAGCTGACCACTACAGTGGAAGTTAGTGTCCAAACTCCCCAGCTTCATTATTCCTGCATTTATTCCACCCATTCATCCATTTTCTTAATGCTTATCCAATTCAGGATTGCAAAGAGGACTGGAGCCTATCCCACCTATCATTGTACTCTCAACAGGTCACTGTTCCATCACAGGGCAACTATTCACTCCTACGGCCAATTTAGTATCACCGACATGCATTTCTGTGGACTACAGGAGTACCAGAGAGGACACATGTAGGCAGAGAGAGAATATGGAAATTGCACACAGAAAGGCCCCGGTCGGGGGCTGGTGGATTTGAAGCGAATCCGATCTTGCTGTGAGGTGATGGTGCTAACCACTGCACCACTGTGCTGAAACCCCTGCACTTACACTCTTACTGTGAACTGTAAATGCTATATCTCATCGCAACAACTTCTATCTAAGTTGCCAGATTTAGCAAGTTAATTTTAACTTACTTATTGTATATGTATGTGCTCAAAGATCGGCCAGACTGTATAGAGATTTTGACACTGAGAAATTAAAACACTGTAAGTAAAGCGAATAAAGTAATTTCCTGCAATGATTCCTGCAGATATTTCAGTGTTTCCTGTAGACATCCTGACAGCTAAAATAATAATAAAGGTCAACTTTACCAAAACGTCAAGATATTCTGATCCTCTGCAGTATCGTCCAACCTGCATTAAAGTTCAGTGCCACATACTTGTTCTTTTAATTATCAATGTTTGGTTCCCATTTTTCTGGAGATTCTTTGCATCTTTTGCACACTCTCATTATAGGCCAAGTTTTGCACTCCAATTAAGTGATACAATCTGAAGGTGTGAAGCAACGGGGCTCAAGGTCACAGGGTTAGCCATCTTTGCTGCAACCCAGCATCTGTTGACCATTTCAATACCAGGTCACAAGACAAATATGCCAAATATGCCCCCAACGAGAAATACTTAAAGTCAGTCCACTGATCTGTGATGCCCTTTTAGTTTTAACCTTCCTTTCTAAAATGGTCTATTCTCCGAGCTGCAGAACTTTAATTGCTCCCATCACACATCATCTTCTTTGCTGCTAATATCCAAAACAAAACAGCCCGACCTCTAAACCAGCTCTTCATTTCCGCACCAATTCATTTTTCAGTATTGTGCGTTTTGCTATTGTCACCTCATGCGGAGTGACAAACATGTAGTTCAGTGTTGATGAAGAGTGTTTCATTAACGATTTATGACTAATTCTAAGTGTTAACAAGGTGGAATGTGAAGAACTTGTTCGTTCACTTACAACGTGATTGAAAATGACAAGTGAAAACCTGCCTGATTGAAGTTCCCATTTCAAAGAGTTATATTTCCACTCTACATTAGCCTGATTTTCCTCCTAAACTTTTCCTCCTTCTACCATTTACTGTGGAACTAATGAACATTTTATACGTTTGGCTTTTGATGAGTCCTGGCTGTCGTATGACATCATTTCAATAACTAGCTAGCTGATGGGATGTTTAAGAGGACTTGAGGGAACTGAAAGGAGATGAAGGTGGTATGCATATACACACATAAAGATAGCCTGAGGCCATATGCGCTCTGGTCCACTGAGTCTGACAGTAAGATAAAGAAGCAGATCAAAGAGACGGCTGAAATCATATCAGCAGAACGGAGACTGACAGAAACAGACTGACAGTCTGTCAGTCTGTTTCATAGGTCAGATCCTGTCATTATACATGAAAGTGAAACAGGCTCATAAAAAGTTAAGGTCAGTCTAAAGCGAGATGTTTTACAAAAGTCTACATTAAAACAAAGAAATGTCGACACAATGTTAACAAAATGTTTACACTAATGTAAAATTCATCTCCAACTCCACGATGTGTGCAATTATTTCCTGACAGCATTAGCTATGTAAAGTGGTCTGAGAAAACACTGTGGAAAGGACTCAGGGTGTGGGGATGGGGTAGGGGTTACCTGTGTACCCAAGGAAGACAGCTAAAGTGCGTTTTACATGACATAAGCTTTTTACATGACAGTCTAAATGAAAAATAGGGTGAGATGCGCCTCATCTTTTAAAGTGCCATGAAAGTCGTTTCTGCTGCGGTTTGATGTGGCCGAGGTGCCCGTCTGAGCTGCCTGTGCCAAAAACAAATTGCTGCCATTGCAGCTTGATGAGGAGGAAGGGCGAGGCGGCAGTTATCACACCTTTTCATTACTCAACGTTTCTGACAGCTTATCTACCCCACGTTAAAAAAAAATCCATCCCTTCAAAAAGCTTTACAGGCTGAGTCAGGCGGCTTTAACACTGACAAAAAGAGGAGAGAGGGAAAACAGGGAGAGATAGGGACATGAATGCAGCAGGAATTGCGACAGAAAGAACTCAGTTAACTTCCTGTTGTCTAAAAGTACAAGCTTATATGTTTGAATTTATCAGAACCCTTCAAAGATTAAAACTCTGCAGGGAAATGATTTCAAATCTGGAAGAATTCTCAAGATTAATCAGCTACAAGAAAGGTCCTTGCACTGAACGCTATGACATGAATGCTTTTCAAAACAAAATCAGATTCCAGTGCAGAGGTCTCTGCAGATTCTAAGCACCCATCTAGAAAAAGATGAGCCTAACTCCAGCCAATCAAACCAGTGTAAATGTACTTACACTTATACACCTAAAGGGAGATTGACTAAAATGTTGACATTACAACAAGTTTTGAGCATGAAGAAAAGTGATAAAAGAAAGAAGAATAGGTTCTTTTCACATTAGATCATGTCACGGACACATTAGCATCTTTTTCAATGCTTCATGCTTTAGGTTTCTGCTGTTTCTGTTGGAGTAATTGCAACAAAATGCAACAAAATCACCAAAGAGTTGCAATTTACCTTCATAACTGCTTTTTAACATGCATGATATTGGGTTATCATCAGAAAACAGCGAAAAGAAACACGCAATGTTGGGTAAATAAAGAGTATTAATTAGTCTCCCATGATGCATTTTCTTTGAAAATCAAAACACAACGATCTACTCGATAGTAAGTGTTACTATGTTATTAATTAATAATTATAATTAGTGTTCTTATTCCAATTTGATCCTACTTTGCATGATTTGCTCTGAGAGTCACAAAGACTTGAGCCATAATGATTTTAAAATCAAAGTTTTAAAATTCTGCCCTACATCATTACATCCTATGTTTGAGTAAAGATTTGCACTGTGGCAAATTATCAAAAAACTTTGCAATAGTTGAAGTTCTTAGTTTTTATGATTATGACTTCTTCTTCACTTGTGCTTGGACACGTCATGCTCAGGCCAATGCATCACTAAAGTACCTTCCAGTTTTATAGCGCAGTTGTATTTCTGCTCCTATAACTTGCAAAGAGAAGGCTTGAAGAATTCCAACTCATCAGCACAAACTGCAGGTGCATCTAATATAAAAAGAGAAAACCTGAGAGAGAGTAAGTCAGAGACAGTGAGTCTCCATTTACACAATAGAAAAGATTATCTATTGCTGGTCCTACTTATTTTTGATGTGGATAAACTAAACTTATCCTATTGCAACATAGCTGGGCACAAAGTACCCACTGCTATCCAAAAAAAGTAAAAACAGAGCTGTCAGACTTGTCCCCTGTAGGTGATCGCACCTCAGCAGGTCACCCGGGTGTTCACATTGGTGGGAAAATGTCCTCGGGGGTGAGGAAACATCAGCAGGGCTGATAAAAACCATCATCACCAAGTCATCACCTTCACTGCTAAGTAGAAAGGCAGAGATGACAAGGCCTCCAGAGGTGCAGGAAAAGTAAGTCCAGGCTGTCCAGGAACACCTGCCAAATGTGTAGCTTCTCAAATAGTGTTCAAGACGTGTTTACTTCAGCTGCAGGTTCTGCTTCTCTTTGTGACAGACCATCATTAGAGACCTGCTTTAGATTCTAATTTAACCCATTTTGTTATATTGAAATTTCAATGTATTTCAATACAAGATCATTCTATTTGCCCATCCTATCTGAAAGAATCCATGAAAGCATTCCTGAGATGCCATTAAAGAGTGTTGCAGTCAAAATGGGAAAAAAGCGTTCCGAGCACGGTGGGGCGAGGGAGAGTCACACGTGTCTATACACCAGGAGAAAATCTTATCTTGGGCCATTTTTAAACTTCACATTGACTTGCTGTTTGATTAGGGTTAGACTCAAAAAATGTCCCGAAGATGACAACACCAGTGTGCATTTTACTCTGCATTTAATTATTTACATAAACGCTTCATTTTCACCGTGTAATTGTTCTGTTTTGTGCTTTTTGCGGCTTTCACCTCATGGAGGATGTAGTTTGGTATTTATAAAGTGTGATTCATTAACTATTAATACCTAATTGAGGGTGTTATCAAGGTGGGATGAAGGAAACAGATTGCTACAAAACAACTTAATTAAAGATGACAAGTGGAAACATGAAATTAAAGTTTACATTTTATGTTTGATATGTATATATATTTAGATCTACACGTGGCCTTTAATAAGGTGTGAGGTGATGATTTGGAAATCAAAACTGACTGAAAATGACAAGTGAAAACTTGTGATGTTAAAATTGAGCAGGTTATTTTCTCCATTAAGAACAAATGAACATTTTCTATATCTGGCTTTTAAAATGCTGGAGTTCACTTAACTTTAACGTGGAACCATAACACTGACAGCTTGCACAAAGAACATACGGGGCTGAAATCCTGAAAGTATAGAGAGCTATAGACTTATTTTAGCTGCACAAATCAGAAAACCTTTCATGAATATGAAGAGGAGTCAGATATTAATCAAGCACATTTAACCACTAAAACAAATATTTCTGTAATACAAGTAAACCACTGCAATTTAGCATCTCGATGAAAAAAATTATGGTTCACAATTTTTTCTGCTTTCTGTAAATTTGAAATTTCATGAATAACAACAATAATTATATTGTGGCATGAAATATATAATTTTGATTAAATAACTTGTGCAGACTGGTGGAGATTAAGCATAAAAATATTTTTTAAAAAATCATTTAGTAATTACCAGTACTGTTAATTTAGGGCAGCTGTGGCATACAGCTTAAACTGTGTGGTGGCCTAATACACTTTCAGAGCAATGTATATACCTCAGTATAGACTATATAGTATGGGCTTGATCTGTGGTTGTTGATCAATGGTCATGACCATTTGCATATTAATAATCAAGGAACTGGCCTCACAGCCCAATGCTCATTCAGTGGTGCTAGTTTCAGTCATAGGGCAAATGTACTGTTTATAAGGTTGGGGAAACCTGCAGTCAGCTGAGACTGAAGAAGTCACTTGGATGAGTGACGAAACATTTCTCCCCCTGTCTTGATGCATTCTCAATCATGCAGGTAAGTAAGTTCATTCTGTTCATCTGGACGTAGCGTTTTCAGTGGGAAAATGTTATGTCAGATGAACAGAATCAACCTTTGGAGTACCTCAGTATACCACATTTAATTCTTTTTTTTTGCCTTTAAAGAAATAAATTAATCAGGAATAATAGAAGCTATATGATAGAAACTAACAAAGACATGCCGAAGCTTAATTTCGTGTTTCATGCCATGTTCACGGCATGTGGGAGGAGAGGAACAGATGGGACGTATTCCCAAGTTAATGATCTATACATGTCACAGGATAATCAGAATGCTGAGGACTGAAATGCTTGTGTGAAAATTGAAAATATGGTGCATTGAAGCTATTAATTAAACTAAATAAAGTTGACATTAGGCATTTATGTTTGTTTAGTTTTCAGGCGTTTCTATGTGACAAATATATCTTAGCCTTACTGTACATGAAGATGAACTTTTGCTTGCTCTCTTTTTTTAATGCTTTCTTTGTTATTATGCAGATTTGCTATTTTTAGCTGCTTGCCACTACTGTGAACATGATCCTCGTCTTTCCAGAGAAGCAGTCTACTGTGAACATCTACAGGAAGGTGTTACAGCTTAACAACAAGATGAAGATGAAGTTCAAATTAAAAAGAAAACAACAATGGTGGTGTTGCGATATATAATTACGAAACGATAAATTACACCCAGTTCATGAATATATGATGGGGACGCTTCCCTTAGTTTTTCCCCTTCATTTCCAACATTCGCTCATTCATACAGACATGGGAGCTGTCTGCTTTTTGATCCACCTCTCTTTTTAAATTCTCGCTTTTATGCAAGTGTAAAAAAAAAACTCTCTCTGAGGACAGGCTGCAAACAAGAATATACTGAAACTGCCAAACAACACAGAGAAAGGAAAGGTGGCAAGGTGATCCAATCAAGAAAATCCACAGATCTGGCCCGTAATAACGTATTAACATTTCTTTATGAAAGATACCAAACGCCTACATCTCACCTCTTCATAATCTCTGGATCTGTGAAATTCCTGAAATGAGCATGTTTACTCGAGGGGGAGAGCAGATAGAGGCCAACATGTAAGTGTGGAGTGTGCTCGTGTAAAACCCTTATGGTGAATTAGGCAGTTCAGCCTGAAGGCAAAGATACATGGCAGAGAACCCCACACTTTTTTCTTCCACAGCAGTGAGTGGGTTCAAAGCAGAAAACATTTCACCAAATCCAATTTTTTTTTTTCACTCGACCTTGCTGAATCTCTCTGCATTCAGTCATCGGCATCTCCATCGCTGCAGCTCAATCACACGTGATCAGTTTTAGATGAAGGTATACACAAATAGACTGTCTATAATGGAACGTTCACACACACGAGAATAACCAGGATTTAGTGCACAAACACACACACACACACACACACCTTTAAATTAGCAAACCTAGCTAAATGTAAAGGCACCTGTAAAATGCCCTTGCATCTATATAAAGCTGTCCACTGTCATTTCAACTTCAGTATCTCCATGAGAAATGATTCAGAGTGGATGTGCATGCAGTTGAATGAAATGAGCAGAAACATTAAATTTACCCTTCAGTGAAACACTCAGGGGCTGGTTGTTTTTAAAAAAGGCTCTCGTGGGTCTAGTTATTTCTCATGTGGATTCCTCCTTTGTTTGTTTTCTCCTATGATGTAATTGGCCTTTTATTGTGTGAGCTGAAGTAAAGTGAAACTGACAGTAGTGCGGTTCTGCAGAGAGATTGGACCTGTTAGATGCTGCAAACCTCCTGTAACATTTTCCTCGACTGATGCCTCCGCTGTCTGATAAAGACGGGACATCTACAGTTTATATTATTCAGGTAGGAGGGAGGAATTGTTTATTTAAATTTTATTTGTGTTGCCTGTTATTGAAGGATTTAGAAAGTTAAAATAAGACTAAAACTAACTACTAAAACTAAAATGCAGTGAAACTTTTACAATTAGCAGTAGTGCTGTTAAATTATATTTTGTCAATGTTAATTAATCCTTAGTTTAGACATGTGTGTACACATATGCACTGAGTTAAAATATAGAAATGTGCATTTGCACGGCATTATAGTCAAGCTCAAAATAACTAAAACACCTACATACAATATGAGTGACAGCTGAAAATTAAAAGCACTTTGCATAGTGCTTTTTTTTTTTTTTTTTAGAGGTAATACACATTCCTTACTTATTCCTTAAAAATAAGTGACCTAAGTATGAGACATGATTTTGTTGGAAAGCCCCCAAAAGCAACACTGAGGCAACTGTTGTTGTGATTTGGTGCTATGTAAATCAAATGGAATTTAAGAGATATAAAATAGCTCAGTGATTGCTTTTATAAATTGTGCTACAAAAACCAAACAAAATTGTGAAAATTGGTTCTAAAATATCAATGATAGGAGAAGTTGGACTGGTTTTAATAAAACTTAATTTCCTTTTTTTGAAGGGAGTGGTTACAGCTCAGTATCCTTTGTAAATGTGCGCTGACCTAATGCAAACCCCAATTTTTTGTAACATGCAACAACTTTTTGCACCTAAAACCAAAGAAATGTTAGCAACAGTAATAAAACCAATGTGTTCGTATAAATGAACAATTTCTAAAAATGTGACTTTATGAAATAGTTTGAGTTATGGATTGTGTGTGGTAACACAAGGTTGCAGGGGGCTATCCTAGCTGTTATGAGGCAGGAGGCAAGGTACACCCTGTAGGGTCACAGGTCACCACTCTGTGGAAATTACTATGAAAAAAATCTATAGAGGCACTCGAAGAGGTTGCAGAATTCACGCAGAAAGGCCCCTGGATTTCAATTTGCCAAGTGGATTTAAACCCTGGACCGTGTTCCTGTGAGGTCACAGTGCTTCTAACCACTGGATCACTGTGCCACCTGTTAGTGGTATCATTCAGGGGATAAAGTGGAATTTGGCTAGAGGGGGAACCTTAATATCATGCGTCTTTGTGAGTCAAGATGACCAGAATCAGTTCCAGCATTTCCTTTTTTTGGACTAGCCTCATTATCAGATTTGTGCTGCTGCTGTGGCTCTGAGATGGATTTAGCCAACTGTACTCCACAATGTATTAGCAGATGTTATCATACTAATATGATGGTTTGCCAATCCTCAGTTATAGTGTAAAAGTACAGTCTGGCAAATGAAAACCTCACTGACTTAAAATTTCTATGTGCAGCCTACATTAGCCTGCGTTTGGGTTCTCTTTCCACAGTTTCCTAACACTTTTTTCTGTTTTTCTCAAATTTCCTTCTTTCTCGTTGACAGTGAGGTTTTATAAATGTTTTTAATGGGATTTAAAGTTTGACATGACCTCACAGTTAGCTGCAGAAATACGCCTTCATTTCCTATTTGGTTTTCTATGGATTTTGTCTAACAACCCACAGAGATCCATTATTCTAAATTGGCCTTTGGGGTGGATGTGAGCGTGCATAGTTGTTATTTCTCTGTTTTTAGCTTTATGACATGTGACCTGTCCTGGGTGTGCCCCAGGACAGGTCACATGTCAACCTCTGATTGTTTTTAAACTGTGCAGCTTCAACTTTAACCAGAGAACTCGGAGGTAATTTGAGGATGTAGTTTTCAAGCACTATTTTGATTTCAGAGCAGAGCAGAAATTGAGTTTTGAAGTGACAAATCTGCTGCTGCAGACAATTTTAACATTCCTATTTACCTGTTCACCAATTCAGGCTCACATGGGAACACAATGTTTCTCTCTATTTTTTTTTTTTGTTTTCAAAGTCAACAAACAGCAAAGGGTTCATTCACAGCTAGACAACAAAACTAAGTGAGAACAAGGTACGTTAAACCTTACGTACTGTTTGGACCAAATATTGACCTGTCTTTTTTTTTTTACCCGGAAGTTTGCTGACTTCCCCTAAAGTGACCCAAAATACACACAAATTGAAATACTTTAAAGTTTGTGCATCGTTTTGTACAGGTGCTACACTGTCACAGAACTGCCTGTCCTCCTACCACATATGCCCAGGCTCCCACAGAGACACCTGCACCTGCTGGTCTTTGAAGGATATAGTAGAAGGAAACAGAAAATGAGGAATGATCATCTATGATGCACAAAAGGAATAGAGGTCATACACAGATCACATGGTGTCTTGAGATAGAGGGCTTTGGCAAGACACAAGCTCTGAAACAGGGCGGCACGGTGGCGGTTAGCGGTGTTGCCTCACAGCAAAGAGGATCCTGGTTCATATCTCAGCAGGAGCATTTCAGTGTGTCATCCATATGTTCTCTCCTCCAGCTATTCCAGCATCCACTCAGTGACATACAGGTTGGTTAACTAGTGATTCTAAATTGGCTGTGGATGTGAGGTACATAAAGTGCTCTATGAATGTATGGTTAAACTGCAGCTTGTAATTAAAAACCCTGTATGTGCTCAGTAAGAGCAGAAAAACATAATATATATGTGAGTAAATTAGATTACGTTTGCACCTACAGGCACCTGCATGAAATAAAACAATCTGAAAAGAAACAAATGGTCAAATCCATGTTTTCTGACTGAAATTAACAGAGATCATAAGAGGAGTTGGGAGGGGGTGAGCTGCCATTTAAGTGACTGCATGAAACAAGTGCACGTCCCACACATGCAAGCTGTCCTACCGCTGTTCTGAATGCACAGACTAATTTGCAATAAGCGCTGTTTTTCACGTTTTATGCTTTTAATTACATTTTATTTCATGCTGAATTAATATTGATAATTAGAGATGATAGTTTTTCTTATGATTTACTGTGACGACACGTTTAATGGTTGTGTTGGTTATTCATGAATATATAAATAATCCAAAGAATTTCAGAATGTTTGCATCATTTTTAACTGAATATATTTAAAACATTATACAGGACATGATGTCGTATAAGAGTACATCATTTACATAAAAACATACACTTTAACCTGCTCTCTGAAACATTATATGGATTAATCATCCATTTTTAATGCCATACATACTGCATTCAAATTGCATTTTTGAGTAAAGCAGTAATGTAAAACACATTTGTCATCTTTTTCACACCATGCCTGGTGTGTAAGGGCCTTTACTTTCAGGAAAAGTAACAAGTAATATGTAATACATTACTTTTCATGATTAATAGTCACAACACTGGTCATTACAAATAGAAAATGACTCGAATCATTACACTAGAGTACCTAACAAAGATAATAGAGTTTATTTTATTGCTGTTGCAGAGATATTCTCATTAACCTTGTTTTTTTGCTAATATTAAATCATATTTCACTTTGTGTTTTTGTGTGTGTGTCTCAGATGTCATATCTAGTGATACAAAAAGTAAAATTAGTTGTTGTCTTAGTGCCTGTAGGGATGCTACCATTTTTTTAAGAGGAAAACTCCAGCTGGAGTGTTGTCATGGTAATAAAGTCTTATTTTATCACAACAAACAACAGTTACAGCAGTTAATTAGGAGGCTTACCAGCACTCATTGAATTGCAGTTAACCATCCAGATAACCTTCCTCCTCTACATTTTGATAAAGGCAGGCTTTTAGGGTGAAGACTTAATAATGAGGAGCACGGCAGACTTTAGAGCAAACTCTGATGTAGTAACATCACTTACATTAGACGCACAATGAGTGTTTCAGTTCAGCTTGGGGCATCAGTAAAACATGCAGGCTTAAGAATATATACAACATATCATATATCGTATATATAGATGGATACAGATAAGTAGATCATAGAGCAAATACAAAAGTCTAAAAGGTGAAGCCAGTGTCTTTTCTGTTTGCAAAGAAACCTTAAATGTATAGAAATCTATCGGGCAATTACCTTTCAGTTGACTTGCTAGTATCAACTGCTTAATTACATTTTTTTTTGAAGAGCATATATATATATATATATTTTTTTCAAATTATGGTCATCCTTAGAATCAAAAAGGAGAATAAAGCAGGGCATGTTTAGGATGGACTTATTATTATTATACTTGTAATTATTATTATGGCCTTATGACTGAGAGGTTGCTCCTGTATGAGGCTCTCCTGTCCCTCAGTTTCTCAGTCAGATTCAGCTCTTGGACCTCACATCCCCCCCAAAACCCAAGATGGCTGCCAAATGAGCACCAGTTTGCTTCGTTTGTAGAGAACACAGCTTTCTGCCAGGAGACTGGGTCGCATGCAGTCATTAGTTTTAGAAATACTTGGAAATCACTTACCATTACAGATTCTGATGTAATTGCCCAGTGTGTTTAAATTGCTAAACTCAGATGTTATGGTTTTTCAGACTTAGCTCTTAGTTTGATGAAAGGTTATCTTTCTGGCAGATCACAGTGAGTGTTTTTATTGTCGAGTTGCACGTTACCAAATGGGTCAAAACGAACAATCGGGTATCGAACATTACCAAAACTAAATGTATCGGATTGGATAGCAGGATTGTGCTGACTAATCTAAACCCATCTATAGATGGGATCTCACTTAAGGAGGTTTACAAAATTAAATTATTATATGTTAACTTGAATAATTCTTTATCATGGTCTGATCATTGATATTATTCTTGGTAGAGGTTATTGCTGTCTCAAATAAATCCTCTGTTTATGTTCCCACCTCTGTTCTAGCGGATGCTGCCTGCTCACTTTTTCCATTAGGATTGCAGTATCACATGATAAGCCAAACTCAGTGGGTAAAGAAGAGCACAAATACCACTTTGATCCAGAGTTTACGGGGATGCCTGAGTAGTTATGGTTGATAAGCCATGATTGGGCAGTTGTTGTTTAGCCACGGTCAATTTGTTTCCTAGACAGCAAAACACAAGAGTATTGACTGATGCTGACATTGAACTATTTTGTCTTGTGTTCTTCATTGGTATGCACAGCAGAGAAGAAGAGTGGAAAGGAAATTTGTGCAGTTTACCTAGGCCTAAAATAGAAAACAAAATGACAGTTTGACAGTTTAGAACGGCAAATAAATATAATGCTGGAGATACCATGTGCATTTTTCTTGCAAATTCTTGCAAGCTACTCGGACAGTGTGAAACAAAATCCACACTACGGTTTGAACCACAGAAAATCAACCGGAGCACCACAGCCCTCCGCATTCATGTGAGAATAAATAACAGCTGCTTTCAAACCAAAGCGACAGGATCATTAAACAGTGTGCTCTGCGTGATGGAATCTAATTAATCTTCAACTTTAACTTCATTTCTGTAATATATCTATATCTATATCTATCTATAGATAGATAGATATATACAGTAGACACACACACAGATGTATATGCAAGAAATCCACTTGATTTATTTTCTCATGTAAAAAGAGAAAGTCAGCTGCCTTGGAATATCCACCTACATACATCAGTTATGCTCTCCTTTGTCATCCCCTTTTCTCTGCTTCATTGCTCATTAATTCTGATAAAACACTCATATTATAGTCACTTTGAGCTTAATTACTCACTGACATTACTTAACTCTTATTTTTTTCCCTGAGTTTTCTTTTTGTGTGATACTGATCATTTTATGCAAAGTGAAAAGGATGTCATGGTGGGCTGAAAACAGAGTTCAGTGAAGGGAATCCTGAAAGCCGTGACAGATTGATGAATGGAAACAGTAATGCCCACTGTTTGAAAAGCTGTCTACAATTTCATGAAATTGACGTGTGTTCTTTACAAGTTAATGCATATATTCAGAGAAGAACACACCTTAGAACACATATGCATCAACACTACAATGAGCGGGTGGAGGGAGGTTTGGAGTCTTCTCCCACTCCCATTCTCTGCGACCTGCTGGAGCGGGAGGGCTAGTAGGAGGAGTTGGCCGTCCGACTGCGGTCTGGGGTGTGGGGCCTCCCTGCTGCTGCGGAGTCGGGGTGGTCTGCCTCTCCCCACCGCAGGGAAAAGGGTAACACCACCTGGGTCTGGGTGCAATTCCCCCCTCCAGGGGCAAGGGTACCTAGACCCGGTTTGTAGAGTACGCTTGGGGAGTGTGATTGTGTGTACAGCGTCTCTTTATGTCTGTCTCCACGTTGGTTGAGTGTGGAGTGAGTGCATATGAGAGCATGAGGGTGGGAATGGATGTTTGTGTCTGTGTGTGCCTGTATGTCTGTGTCTATATGTCAGGTTGGGTATCAGACGCCACCTCTCTGGGGACACCTCAGGCCCTCCAAGGTTTGGAGGCCTATCTCCACCCACCACCACTTCCCCTGCCGGTGGCGGACTCCCTCAGGTGTCGGTGTGTTGGTGGTTCTTTGTGTCTGGGGGTGGGCGTCCGGGTACACACCGGCTCACTCCTTGGCGGCCGCTTGTCGGGGCCTGGGGCTCGCTCGGGCCCCTTTGGAGGTGGGGTGCCCCCGGCCTCTCGGCCTGGGGCTCGGTCACTCAGGCACAGCTGGGGGCCGGCGGAGCTCACGGGCGCGTCACTGCAACTCCCCCTGGCTTCTGCTCCGCGGCTGCTGGGCGAGCCCTCATCTGGGACTCTCCTCAGCTCTTACTGGAACAGTGGCGCGGCTGCCCCTCTGTTGGTCTTCCATGGTCTCTTGTGTTCTGGGGGCCTCTGGATGTCTGGAGTTTTGATCTCCTCCATACCCGCTTCACACCCTGGAGGACGGGGCTGTGGCCCCCCCACACTCCCTAGCAGATCATTACATGGAGAAACCTTTGGAATGCAAGCATGCTGATCCACACAGGTATGCACACATGGGTATTCACAGACGCGGACTAAAGCTTTCTTGGCTGCTGCCTCAAAGCACACTGTGCGCTGTCTATCTTGCGTGCTGCACAATATCGTTTATTACTTAGTAAATACTGATATCTATGACTAGCTAGTTTATTGTGATGGTGCTTTATTTTCTCTATTATTATGTTGCTCTTTGTTGTTTGCTGTCTCCTCTGTTTGTTTTTTTTGTTTGTTTGTTTTTTTCTCCATACAGGTGACCCAGGAGTTCTTTTTTTTTTTTTTCTCTCTCTTCCCCCCCCCCCTCTCACCGTCTCTTCTCCCCTTTGGTTTTCTTTCTTCCTCTCCCCCTCTTTCTCTCATTCATTCCCCCTGTCCTATTTATGAAAAAAAAAAAAAAAAAAAAAAAAAAAAAAAAAATGACAAAGGATGAACTGAAGCTCTGCCATCACGTAATGTCGCATACTGCTGTTTCTGATGTCATTTAAGAAAAAAAAAAGAAAAAAAAAAGAGAAGAACACACAAGGTGAAAGAAAGTGGCATCCATGAGGACAGCTATTAAATGTGTGTGAGGCAAGTCATTTAAATGTTCTCTGTTTTTATGTATAATAAAAGATCGGCTTGGCAGAGAGCAAGAAGGACTGTTTACGAGCGCTGACACACGCACAACAAAATATGTCAAGATAACAGCTTTAGGAATTAAAATTGAAGTGGAGATGTGTTGAAATAATTTTCTAAACTGCAAGCAGCACTGAGGATTTCAACATCCCTCTGGTGTTTGTCAAGTGTGTATACTTTTGGGAAAAGAACCAACAGCTTTCATATGTCAAAGCCACAGATGCATCAAAATCACAACAGCAACAACATCAGCTAAATAATTAAAAAGCTGAAGGGGAAAAAAAATCCAGACAGTGCTAAAATAAAATTGAGTCTGAAGGGATGATCATAGGACACATTTGGCTACAGGAACAGTTAGGAAAGAGAGGGATTAGGATTAGAAATTCCTGGATTTTACTGATGGATCAAAGGTGTGTGTACAAAAAGGTAAGCTTTGAATGAGGAACGTTCATTATTCAATTCATTTCTTCTCATGGCTTTTCAGAGAGTTGCTATAGCTAAACAGAGTCAGTGCACACTGTTCAGAGAAAAACTGCAATTTATGGTAAAAAATATGCAAATCCTTTAGCTTAGGACTCGGAAGATCAGCCTTTTATGGTTCATGGTCAGTTTTTCAACTTATGGAGGACATCACCTTTGAAATAAAGCATGAAGGAGAGATGCAAAATCAACGCACACAGTCTATTTGATAATCAGGACGACAATAAAGGTTTCAAATATATGCTCACTCGTGCTTCCTCGCCACTACTTTTTAATTATTTTCAGATGCTGTACTACTTTTCAGATTTACATGAATCAGCTTATAGTCAGTGCACTTCTCAAAAACCTTCTTGTTTCTGAACATTTGGGTTGGGGCCCTCTGCTCCACTATCTCCACTAAAGTGGCGCTTTGTAAAATGTGTTTCTGGCCTCCTCCCTGACAACAGCTTGAAAAAAAGGACATGTCCTCATCAATCACAATAAACATGACTTCAGCAGCATTAAACTTAGTTTTGGACTCTTCCTCCACATTTTTCCACCCACTAGTTGGGTCATTCCAAACTGCTTAGGTAAAGAAATGCTCCATCCCTCCATCCATCCATCCATGCATCCATTATATGGTTGGGGCAGAGCGACAGCACACCAGACACACATAAATTAACACCTAATTTAGTATCCACATCTAAAGAATTGTTTTTCATCTAAATTCCTGAGGTGAATTTTAAGATGTGTTTCGGGCATTAAACAGTTATGATTAAAAAATAACCCACAAAAGCAGAAAAGTAAATTAGGAGTATTTGTCTCACCCACATAGTGGCATTTTCCTGCTAATTATGTGCTTTTACTTTTCTCTTGTTTTTATATATGCAATAATATAATGCTTTTACATGAGTGGATTGACTGACCTATTCAAAAATGAAGAAAGTTACAGCTCCTTGTACCAGTGAGTATGAATCACAAAGTCAATGCAAAATCTCCTGTTTTTGCAGGGCTTCTTCTTTCTTTTTCTTAAACAATATTGATAATGTTCCACCGAAAACTCTGGCATTTAAAAAACAATATATACTAGTCATCCGACAGGTTCCAGAAATTGCAGATATGCCTGGCTCCTTCCTGACCATCAGCTTTCTGCCTTTATCTCACTTGCATGTTTGCATGGTTTTGTGCTCATTCTCAGCTGTTTCCTCTGTTGGAGCATGGTACGAAGGATTTAGAATATTTTGCAGATGGGATTAAGAATGTGGATGTTCTTCTTGTTATTGTGCAAGAAAATGATGTCACGGGTGGTTGACAAGTACAGAAAGAAAGTTTCAAGAGCAACAGAGAGAAAATAACTCTTTAATAAATACAATTTACACAAAGTTAACATGTCTCCATCGCTGCCAACACATCTGAGCTGAATGAAAATAATGTAGATGTGACAGACAAATGTTGCTGATTGCAAAATAAGCCTTTGTAGAACAAATACAGCCGTGAACACAGTATGTGACTGAAAAATTAAACACAATTGCTTTTCAATCTTATGTCTGGGCCAACAATGGATGATACAATATAGCATATTTGCTATAAATTGTGAAACCATAAAACATGAAATCCTGGTTGTGAGTATCTGACTTCAAAGGTAATGTTTCTTTTCTTCAAGTTCCTCAAGGGGAAATACAAATGACAAAAGAACATTAAAGGATAAACCCAATTTCAAATGAAGGTCAACCCGCCATTGTTCCGAGGACACAACAGAACAGATACACTCCTGGAAGTGCGATCTCCGTACTGCAGGTCTGTCTGTGTCTTCTGCCTTCATTTTGATCTAAATCTCTGTCATTCCTTCCCTAAAGCGACTCCGCCGTTTCCCACCATGCATCAAATCCCCTGGTGTCTTATTTTAAAACCCAATTTCCTATTGTTTACCGTCGCATCAGTGCCACTCACACCATCAAAGTCTGTACTATAAACTCAGAACCAATTTCTTTTTAAATCCGTCCCACTGTAATAATGCTAGAATTTAAAAATAATGTGACTAGGGCAAAGCGGAAAGATTTGAAATGAAAAAAATAGCAGAAGAAGAAAAAGGAAAACAATGAAATCTCACGCCCCTGCAGAAAGCACAATGATTGATGGATACAGAAAGCCCTCCTGCAGCTCTACAGGAGATGACAGCGATGGTGAAGGTTGCTGTGGTACAGTACGGTGTAAAAATGCGTATCAATGTTGAACAGAGTGTACTTAAGCCTTCTGTTGCTCACAGAGGTATTTTAATTATAAACTTATGTCAGTTACCCACCGAACTCAACTGTTGCATTGATACGATTATAATTAATAAAATCCAAAGCTATCATCCAAGTCCCCTGTAGATGGATTGATTGCGCATCATATTCTTTCTCAGGTTACACAGAGTTATTAATTAGAAGAAGTCAATGAAAGTTCCCAGAGGCACAAATCAGTTTGAAGTTTTTGTTGTTTAGAGCTACTGACACTCCTGATCATCGATCCCTGGGTCTGGAGTTTTTTAGCATAACTTCTTTGTTTTAGTCCTTTCACCCATAAAGATGCCAGATAATGAACTTTTGGTTGTTACAAGGGTAGCTGCATACACCAATACCACCCTCATTAACTTCTGATGCAGACCCTGTCACGGCGGGGTATACAGGTGTGTTTGAGAATGATGGACCCAAATGCAGACAGACCGGAGACCAGAGCAGTTAGAACAAAAAGCGAGCCTTTAATTGTGGCTAATGAAAAATGACAAAACAAAAGGTGAGGCAAGGACTAAATCCAAAACATCAAAATTAGAACGAAAAACTGAAAAACATAAACTAAGAGCTAAGAACTAGGAGCTATGAACTATGAACTAAGAACTATGAGACGTGAGAGAGAATTGTGGCGTGGGATAAAGAGACGACCTGACAATGAACAAAGCAAGACAGAGGAAGACACACAAGACTCTTTCAAAATAAACCAGGAAACACTGAGAAAATAACAATAATCAAAGAATAAAACTAAAACTCATAAAACACTCAGTGGGTAAATCCCAGTACCATGACCGATCCAGTCATTGTCTTCTACAAGCAAAAATATGACATAAACTGCTCAGTTCAGCAGGCTATAGCAACCTTTCAAGGCATTAAACGTTAGTTATTTGTTATTCAATGCAAGATGTTGCCAAAATGCAAAAAAAAAAAAAAAAAAAAGACTAAAAAAAGACTAAAAAAAGACTAAAAAAAGAAACTTCTACGTGTCAGAAATCTGTTTGACAGACCATAATGAGACTTCAAAACAACTTAAGGAGGAAGGTAATAAATACATGTTATTAAGGATGTGATTTTTTCCCCCCTTTTGATTAATATTTCCTACTAAATAGATTTATAATGTTGAATAATTAGTGGCTGTTTGCAGTTTGAAGTGTCCTGCCAAAAGGACACTCTTGTTTGTATCACAAATGAGACATTCTTAGTACATTTGTTTACTTAACAGCTGAGGTTTGCTAACTTACCCAATGCAAATATTAGCTAATGATGTTGTCGTGTATCAGGAAGTAATTCAGCGACTCTTTACTTCTATGCATATTGTTCACTATGAATTAAGATTCAATCATATATGCATGAACAGAGAGAAAGAGAGAGAGACTTGGATTGCTTTGTGCAGATTATTGGCTTACATTACTTTTCTTGAATATAGTGGCAATAAATGCCATGCACGGTGGTGCTCAAAAAATATGTTTCTACCAAACTAACTGAATAACTGGTTGCATCAACCATGTGAATCTCGTTCTTGTGACAGCACGACAGGATGAAAAAAATTTATGCTGTCCCCCATCCCCTGAGCCGTACCGGCTGCACATTTCTTTGTGTTCAGTCAAAAGAAAACAGTTACGACATGAAAAAGATTTGTAGATTTCTCTGAGTAATAATTCCTGGAAAAATTGTTCCATCAGGTTGAAGAGAAGACAAACATTTCCAACACTGGGCAGCTGACACCAAAACAATCTAGACGGATTAATGGCACAAACAGAAACAATTTATCTATATTTAATTTTGGACGTAAACAACCCAAACTGCCAAGTTTCAGTAGATGATATGCTTAACCTCTACGAGGGAAATCAGATGTTTTCTATAACTATATTGTAAATCTAATCAAAACATACAAATGCTAAACAGAATAAATATAATGGAGCATGTTTTTCTGGTACAACTGAGGCAGAGTGAAAAGCTAGAAATTCATTCATTCATTTCATTCATTTATTTATTCATTTTCAGGCACAACAAATACCTATATTGAACATAAAATACACAAAACAAAAAACAAAACTTGCCTGAAAAAGGAGTGGGACGAAGAAAACTTATTAAATCCCACCCCTATACTCACTCATCA
This sequence comes from Aulonocara stuartgranti, assembly GCF_965226115.1. Classification (NCBI taxonomy): domain Eukaryota; kingdom Metazoa; phylum Chordata; class Actinopteri; order Cichliformes; family Cichlidae; genus Aulonocara; species Aulonocara stuartgranti. The sequence continues at coordinate 31,144,810 of NC_138957.1, forward strand.
ACAAAAAAAAAACAATAAACTTCCCGCAGCTACGCCCATCATTGCATACAGACCCATCAACAGCCCCGGGCAGATACAAGCATCTAAGCGGCAGCTCGCAACCAACAATTAGAGCCTTCATAACTGAATACAGAATATATAAATTATAAATTGCATTACCACAGGTAACAGGCACTAATAACTACAAGTAACAGACACACATACATATACATACATATATATCTACACACACAAGTACATATATGTACATACATACGCACACTTTATTTTTTATTTTTTATTTTGGAATCCATACCAGCAATGGTAAGAGGACAGACATTACAGAGCACACTAAAACCCATCATTGAGTATACTGTGACCAGACCAACTGTTTGTAGAGAAATTTAAATCTATGAATATTTTTGCATTGTTTCAATTGTAAACTCAGACTGTTCCAGATTTTCACACCACATACAGACACACAAAAGCCTTTACGGGTTGTTCGAGTTCTGGGTAATTTGAATTCTCCAAAGCCTCTCACATTATAAACCTTTTCTCGAATTTCAAATCTAGTTTGTAAATTTGCCGGTAAAAGTTTAGTAAAAGCTTTATACAAAATTATGGATGTATTGTAATTAACCAGATCCTGGAATTTAAGTAACTTTGCCTGAAGAAAGAATTTGTGAGTATGATCTAGATAACCAGCCTTGTGAATAATACGCAGTGCTCGTTTCTGTACTGTGACTAATGGATTAGTTGTATTTTTATATGTATTTCCCCACACTTCCACACAATATGTAAGATATGGAAGAACCAGGGTACAGTACAGAGTACGAAGTGCATCTTTATCAAGGAATTGTTTCACTTTGTTCAAAACTGCGAGGCTTCTGGAAATTTTGGTTTTTATGTGTCTGACGTGGGGTTTCCATGAAATTTTGTTATCAATTATAACTCCCAAAAATTTGTTTTCACTCACATTATCAATTGGTACACCTTCAATGATAATTGGTAATTCTATATTATATTTTAAATTACCAAAAAACATTGCTTTAGTTTTATTTATATTTAATGATAATTTATTTATGTCCATCCATTTTTTTATTAATTTTAGCTCCCTGTTTACAGTCATTACAAGATCAGTATAATCATCGCTACTGAAAAATATGTTGGTGTCATCTGCGAACAGTATGAGTTTAAGTACTTGAGAAACATCAAAAATATCATTTATGTATACATTGAAAAGTTTTGGTCCCAACACTGACCCTTGGGGAACACCACATGTAATACCAAGTTTCTCTGAATGGTAATGCCCTATGCTAACATATTGTTCCCGACCTGTTAGGTAACTTTTTAACCAGTTACCAGCTTTCCCTCGAATACCATATCTTTCCAATTTATCCAGTAAAATTGAGTGATTGATTGTGTCGAAGGCCTTTTTGAGGTCAACAAAAATACCAACTGCATATTTATTTTTATCCAGTGTATCAGTAATTTCTTCTACTGCCTCAATTATCGCCATTGAAGTGGTTCTTTGCGTTCTGAAACCATACTGACCAACATTTATTATTTGATGTTTTTCAAGGAATTTTTCTAATCTTGAATTAAAAAGTTTTTCTAGAATTTTTGAGAATTGAGGCAGTAGAGAAATAGGCCTATAATTGGTAAAACTGTGTTTGTCATTACTTTTATATAGTGGTATTACTTTCGCAATTTTCATTTTTTTTGGAAAACAACCGGACTGAAATGATAAATTACAGATATATGTTAAGGGACTAGCAATATTCAGAATAACCTGTTTAACTACAGACATATTTATGTCATGATAATCCATTGAAGACTTACTTTTACATTTTAATGTGATATTTATTACTTCTTGCTCATTTGTAGCTGAGAGGAACAGTGAAAAGGGATTTGATTTTATATTACTGATATTTTCATTTTTATGACACGGGATGTCCGCTGCTAGTTCAGGGCCAACATTTATGAAGAATTTATTGAACCCATCGACAATATTACTCATGTTGTGATTTTCACCATTTGCATCAGTAAAATATTCAGGATATGATGTTCCAGAAGATCCTTGTTTAATTAAGTTGTTTAACACATCCCAAGTTCCTTTTATATTGTTTTTATTTTCATATAATCTTCTTCTATAATAAAGTTGTTTGCTCGTTCTTATAATATCAGTCAATTTATTTCTATATGCTTTATATCTTTGTTCCACTTCTTTTGTTTTTACTTTGATAAACTGTTTATACAGATTGTTTTTCTTTTTGCAAGCATTAATAATTCCTTTTGTGAGCCAAGGACTTTTTATCTTTTTTTTCTTTGTCATGTGTTTGTTTACAGGACAATGTTTATTGTACCACATAGTAAAAATATCTAGAAAATTATCATAAGCCTTGTCCACATCTGACTCTTCATACACCGAACTCCAATCTTGTTGTGCTAAATCGAAATTGAAGGCATGAATTGCTTCTTCATTTATTGTTCGCTTTGCTATCATGATCTTGGTATCTATTTTTTTTAAATCACAGTCACACAAAGTAAAAACTGGTAAGTGGTCAGTTATATCACAGACAAGCAGACCACTATTAATTTGGAAATCCATGACATTAGTAAAAATATTGTCAATAATAGTGGCGCTATGTGATGTTATTCTGCTTGGCTTTGTTATTGTTGGATATAGTGATAAGCTGTACATTGTGTCAGTAAAGTCATCAATGGCTTTTAACCTTGTTGGATTTAGCAAATCAATGTTAAAATCACCACAGATAAATAGTAATTTTTGGTTCACCGAAGCAAACGTTTTTTCTATCCATTCATTAAAAGTGTCAATACTTGAACTGGGTGTCCGATATATACAACTTATTATAACATTTCTCTTTTTTTCATTCATAATCTCAATAGTCAAACATTCCAAAATTCCATCAATAGCCATAGACATAGTTGTTACAACATTATATTTTATAGAGTTATGAACATATATAGCAACCCCGCTGCCCGCCTTATTTAATCTATTCATGTATTTTAAATCATATCCATTCAAACAAAAATCTATTCCTTTATCGACATTGAACCAAGTTTCAGTGATGGCTATAACACTAAAGGGGCGAGAAAATTGTTGCAAATAGTCCTTAATGAAATCAAAATTAGAGTACATACTTCTGCTGTTAAAGTGAATTAATGAGAGCTTCCCGTCTAGGTTAATTTCTTTTTCATATTGTTCCTGAGTGAAATAATTACAATTTTTAACAAAAGAAGAGAGAAAGTTACTTTCAGAATCTATTTCTGGATCTATTATATTATGCTCCTTATATTCACAATCTAGATCAATTACTTTCTGTTGAAGAACTAATTTCAACGTGTCCATGTCATTTCCTGGTGTAATTGATACATTGGTGTCAGTTATACTTGTCCAGATCCTCCATGTTCCTCACTATCAGTACTTTTGCCTCTTCTGGTGTCCCGTTTAGCTTAATGAAAATCTTACAGTTTGTTACCCATGTATGTTGTATTTTACCGTTCTTCTTCAGTTGCCTTGCCTTCCTCGAGATGTCTGCGTTTTTTCGTGTCAGATGCTCATTAATGAAAACGTCCGTGCCTTTCAGTTTGCGTCCTTGTTTCAGCAGTGCGACCTTGTTCTTCCGATTGACAAATCTCATAATGATGGCCGGCAGTCTGTCACTCCTCCTGGGCAGTGAGTGACATGCTTCTATGTGCTCCAGGTCCATCTCTATCCCCTTGCTTTGGAGGAAGGACGCCACCTGTTGCTCTACCGAGCGGGTCTCCTCGTCGCTGGGCTCCCCGACGTTCCCGGCCACCGCGCGCGCGTACGAGCGCGGCTTGATTTTAATACCGCTGATGACCACGTCGTTCGTACGGGTGTACTGCTCCAGCTCATCCACCCGCCGCTCGAGATCCATGATCCGTCTGTCCTTCTCGGCATTTTGGAGGCGTAGCTGTTTTACCTCCTCCAGAAGCCCCAGAAGCAGCTCCTGCTGTGCCCTGACTGCGGCCACGTCTCCGCACAGCGCTCCGAGGGAGGTTTTAATGTCCTCAACCTCCTCTGGTGTTGGGCCTTTCTTGGGTGGCATACTGAAGCGAGAGCACGAGGCGGCCACCACGAGGGACCCGGAAGCGGAATTTCTGATGATGGCGCCTGGCTAGGCCTGCTGGCTGATGGTGGAGCCTGGCTGTGGCCTGCTGGCTGATGGTGGAGCCTGGCTGTGGCCTGCTGGCTGATGGTGGAGCCTGGCTGGGTCTGCTGGATGTGGCCTGCTGGCTGATGGTGGAGCCTGGCTGTGGCCTGCTGGCTGATGGTGGAGCCTGGCTGTGGCCTGCTGAGCCTGGCTGTGGCCTGCTGGCTGATGGTGGAGCCTGGCTGTGGCCTGCTGGCTGATGGTGGAGCCTGGCTGGGTCTGCTGGCTGTGGCCTGCTGGCTCCAGCAGACAACTGTGCTTGCCGCACACCTGGCTTGTCTTCTAAAATCACTACTCGAACCTCTGCTGCTGAAGTTGAAAACAACCGTTTGTGTGTAGAAGACAAAACTTCTCAGGCTCTTCACCTACTCACACAACCATTGTTCACAGCCGCTCATCAGTACAAATGAGAGAAAACAACCTGCTGAGCAGAGTGAAAGGATTACAGTTATTACGTGTTGGAAGTGGAAACAGGTGCACTCACGCATAGTGGAACACGAAGCATGTTCGCAGGACTTCATAAAGACAGTATTTGAAAGCACTGCTATTTAAGCCTGATTGGTCATGTTCTGTTCCACCACAAATGAGGTGCCTTCTACTTTAAATTCAAATCTAATTTTTTTTCCAGGTATGATGTATTTTTTGCAGGTAAGTAAGCAAACACAGTGAACAGCATCAAGCTGATTTGTTTTGATTTCATGTTATTATTAGAAATGACAGTTAATACCAGCGATGATAGCTTTATCATCCTCGTCTCGCATTCATAAATCTTGGATGACAGCTGATTGACATGCCTTGCCATCACTACCTCTATGGGAAGAACAACCATGTTTATCCAATTTCTCTACAGCTGACCTCTTCCTCTCTATTTTAGTGTCAGGCAGATTGAAGCTGTCTCAAAATTACAGGTTAATAACTGTGTAATATGACTGAAAACACCAGACGAGGAAAGCGGAAAAACAGAAAATTAGATTGTGATATACCTCCCTGTAACTGCATTGTTCACAACAAATGAAACTGGTAAGTCTATATTATATGTTGTTGTTTTTTATTTTTTTATCTACACTGCTCAAAAAAAATGAAGGGAACACTTAAACAACACAATGTAACTCCAAGTCAATCACACTTCTGTGAATTCAAACTGTTCACTTAGGAATCAACACTGATTGACAATAAATTTCACAGGCTGTTGTGCAAATGGAATAGACAACAGGTGGAAATTACAGGCAATTGGCAAGACATCCCTAATAAAGGAGTGATTCTGCAGATGGTGACCACAGACCACTTCTCGGTAGCATAGTTGTAGCATTAGACGGAGTCTACAACCCACACAAGTGGCTCAGGTATTGCAGCTCATCCAGGATGGCACATCAATGCGAGCTGTGGCGAGAAGTTTTGCTGTGTCTGTCAGCGTAGTATCCAGAGCAGGGAGGCACTAGCAGGAGACAGGCCAGTTCATCAGGAGACGTGGAGGAGACCATAGGAGGGCAACAAACCAGCCGCAGGACCACTACCTCCGTCTTTGTGCAAGGAGGAACAGGAGGAGCACTGCCAGAGCCGTGCAAAATGACCACCACACTGTAAACCCCAACAGTCCACCTGACTTATAAAGTTTGTGGATACAACAATTAAAATGCGTCACAAAGTTGAAACAACTTAAAACTTTTCTGTTCTCTTAACGATTCAAACAGTTATAATTGTACATGGCTTAGAAGTTAAGAGTAAATACTGCTTTTTTAATTATGATTTTTGAGTAAATGTTTTTTTTTTCGAGCTCCGCATTTGTACGTCATGACGTCATGACGTTTTCTCTCTAACCTGAACGACGTTGACAGAAAATTCTGTTCAATATGGCTGCCCTTCTCGAGCGACCGGAGAGCACATTTGGAGAAACTTGTAAGTAAAACGGAACCTTCGTTATGTTTATTTTTTCCGTAAAAAAGCAAGTATATTAATATGTTGCAGCCATTAACTTGTTTTTGAATGCGCCGTTGTGTTAAACAGCACAGACCCAGGTAGTGAATTGTTGTTCGCTGTTGTTCGCGCTCTTTTTCAAACCGATGATATCGTCAGTTTTACAGTTTTAACCGATTAAAACACAGTTTTAATAAGAATTGCACATAAAGAAAGTGTCTTAGTGATATTTTAACGACCCATTGCCAACGCAAGAAAGTTGGCGTTTTTACAACAGCAGCCTCATTGTTCGGCCGGGTTTTTTTCTTCTTCTCATTAGCATCATTCAAAAGTGACTTAGCTAGCAGTGGCAACTTCTATCTTAAGCAGCAGCCTGTAAAAGAAGTAGTTTGTAAGTAGAAGTTCTGTGTAATATTACAAGTATCTCACTGATGTATTATGTACTATTGCATAACAATGTGTCTTTGCAAAGATTTATCCCGCAGTTTGGCTTGGTTTTTTAAAATAACTGCAGTGTAAATTCATATGTATTCTGTGCTTTTTTTTTTTTTTTCGCTTTTTTTTTTCCAACTTAACAGAATTTATACATGGTGAGACAATGTTGATTATATGGTAAAAACTTAAAACTAAAAGAGGGTTACTGTTTACCATGACTAAATGGAATGATGGCCTGTGACTTTGTAACATCTGAAATTCTTACCTATGTTTTGGACTGTTGGATGATCGGCCATAGAATTCAAGACTGCACTCAAAGTAAACAGCAGTAATTGTAAGGTTTTTTTTTTTTTTTACCATGCTAAGTGTTTATTTTGTCATGAAATGTACAGTGTACTTTTGAAATTTTTGAAAGCTGTAATGATGGCTGAGTATATAATTATCACTGACCAGTTCTACGCTGAACTTGACAGACACACACCACGACTTATGGCTCTATACAGACAGAAGGCTGCACGGACTGGCAAGATATCAGAGGCTCTGCGAACCATCCTGAATCATTATGATCTTCAGGTGAATATTGATAATGATAAAATTAACACAAATTAAAAGTTTCACTGATAAAAACTCAATTTTTCCTTGCTTTGAACATCTGTGTTTTATACAGATTACAGCTCTGATCTGGTATGTTACTTTAAAATACTGTGTAGGATTTTTGTCAAATGAGTAAGATACAGACTCTTTGTCATAAGAGACAGAAAGGTTGTGTCTTAAAAGAAATGTCTCCAAAATTATGTAGAGTCACATGTCATGCAGTTTCATAAACATGTATTCTCCCTAAAAGAATGACACCTGAAAACTTTGTGTTCAATGAACTTTTCTTTTCCCTTTTTAGGAGGCGCCTGATATCAACGTGAAACGCACTGCAGTGCTTCGTGCCCTTCCTGTATACCTGCGGGAGGAGGACCCAGAATTCTTTAAGACATGTAATGTAAGTGTATTTTTGCATCACTTAAATTCTGCCAGTGAGATAAAACACCATGGATTTTTTTAAATACAATTTAATACCCTAGCAGCTACCAAATTGTACAAGCAAAATACCCTCTCTTTAGAAAACCCTCACACACACACACAGGGTCAGGAGCAGGGCACAGGCGTATCACAGCACTTCGGCTATGCTGCAGGTGGCCCCAAAAACAAGGCTGAAGTCAAGATTTAGTTTCTTTTTGAGATAAAGTCATAAAATAAAAAATGACTTCTTTTTTTTTTTTTTTTTTAGAAAAATAACAAACATACTAATTATGTAATGCAAGAAGCTAACGCGTTAATGTACATTTTTCAAAAAAGTAGAGTACCCTAACCCGTTACAAAGTAACCCACTACACTGCTGAATTTTTTGCTAGATTACAGGTCTTGCTTGTCACATTCTCTCAAACCAACCTTACTTATTGATACTGTGTCTATTCCAGGCGGACACATTGGATGAGTCGACCCTCATTGACACTCCAGTTGCCCTTCTCACAGTGGTTACCGACGGCGCTTCCCAGACCAGTCCAGTCCATTTTACTTCCTCAAGCATGGCCATTGTGGTGGAAGGCGACTTGGTGATGCGTGATATTCCCAGATTTGCAGATGCATTTGCCTTATTGTTTGGCTTGATCTATGCTCTGCATTTAGACTACCCCAGGAAGCTCGTTCACACATTTACCTTTGTCCAAAAAATCTTCATGGGGCTTGTTGACGGCAAACCTCTGAAACCCTGCCTACATGCTTTTAAAAATGATTTGTTGCTGAAAGAGTAGTTCTGGAAGGAATATAAGGCAATGTTTGTTAGGACATGCACTCTGTTACTGAGCACTTTGTTTTAAGCACTTTATTTAAAGCACTTTAAGTTTACTACAGACTTTGGGTGGATTTAATTCCATCAGTTTACCTAACTTTGCTCTGGTTATTTGGAAGATGATCATCTTTATTTGTACCCATTTTATAAAATTGTTTTTCATTTCTTTTTCAAACAAAAGTGATTAGTATTTGACTTTTTATTTTGAATTTATGTATTTTGAGAAAGATGCAATTAGGACTGATGTTGTCCTTTGTGATTTTATAAAAAGATACATGTTCTACATTGAATTTATAATGCTCACTTTATGGTGCCAATGTCCATGTTAGTGGTTTTATAAAAACACTAAGTGATGTTTTTACATTTCCATAAAAAATGTTAAATAAACAAAATGTAAAGTAAATGAATTTCTCTAATTTTTTTTACTAGTCTACACTCAAACATTTAATAATAAATTTCTTTTAATTAATAATCATATAATTTGCGTTTAGTTTGTAATATAATTGCATTGTGTTGGATCAAAATAGTAAACTACAAAAAACACAAAAATATTAAAATTAAAGTATATAGTTTTTAAGTAAAGCTCAATTAATAAAATAAAAATATAATTTAAAATTTTTAAGTTAACAATAAATACAAATTTTGAGTACCCCATACTTAGAAAAGATGAGTTTGTGTACTTAAAACTTTTGAGGTAATCAGTTTCCACAAATGTTTTAAGTTCAGTCAACTGATTCGGGTTTACAGTGCAGCAGGCCACAAATGTGCATGTGTCTGCTCAAACGGTCAGAAACAGACTCCATGAGGGTGGCATGAGGGCCCGATGTCCGCAGGTGGTGGTTGTGCTTACAGCCCAACATCGTGCAGGATGTTTGGCATTTGCCAGAGAACACCAAGATTGACAACTTCGCCCTGTGCTCTATACAGATGTAAGCAGGTTCACACTGAGCACATGTGACAGACGTGGCAGAGTCTGGAGATGCTGTGGAGAACGTTCTGCTGCCTGCAACATCCTCCAGTTTGGCAGCAGGTCAGTAATGGTGTGGGGTGGCATTTCTTTGGGGGGGCCACACAGCCTTCCATGTGTGCATCAGAGGTAGCCTGACTGCCGTTAGGTACCGAGATGAGATCCTCAGACCCCTTGTGAGACCGTATGCTGATGCAGTTGGCCCTGGGTTCCTCCTAATGCAAGACAATGCTGGACCTCATGTGGCTGGAGTGTGTCAGCAATTCCTGCAAGATGAAGGCATTGATGCTATCGACTGGCCCGCCCGCTCCCCAAACCTGAATCCAATTGAGCACATCTGGGACATCATGTTTCGCTCCATCCACCAACATTGCACCACACATTGTCCAGGAGTTGGTGGATGCTTTAGTCCAGGTCTGGGAGGAGATCCCTCAGGAGACCATCCGCCACCTCATCAGGAGCATGCCCAGGTGTTGTAGGGAGGTCATACAGGCACGTGGAGGCCACACACACTACTGAGCCTCATTTTCACTTGTTTTTAGGACATTACATCAAAGTTGGATCAGTGTTTTTTTCCACTTTAATTTTTGGAGTGTGACTCCAAATCCAGACCTCAATGGGTTGCTAAATTTGATTTCCATTGATAATTCTTGTGTGATTTTGTTGTCAGCACATCCAACTATGTAAAGAACAAAGTATTTAATAATACTATTTAATTCGTTCAGACCTGGGATGTCTTATTTTTGTGCTCCCTTTATTTTTTTGAGCAGCATATATATCTAATACACACGACTAGCTTGCGTTATCATAGAAAGCAACACTTCCTGACTTTCAAAATAGACCAGTGGTCAGCATGCTCAGTAAATATGAGCCGTTTTGTTTTTTTCCTGATAACATCTTGCGAGAGATAGCAGCTGTCCGACAGCTTCCTTGGAATAATCAAAAAGGAAGTTTAAACCCCTGCAGACAGAGACCAGAGCCTCCTTTTATCTGCAGAACAGATGGAGAGAAGGAACTAGTTAGGAAAAGTAAAAGAAGAAGAAAGGGAGCGAGAGCTCAGGAGTCTTGTTCTTGTTAACGTGAGAGGAGAGGTGTGTAGGGTGGGATAAAAGATAAGTTCTAGTTGGAGTGTTTGAAAGAGACCGACAGAAAGAGGTATGAAAGAATGAATAATGAGGGAGACGGCAGAAAGAGGTGGCTTGATAGATACGAGCGCAGAAGATGCAGGAGAAACATCTTTAATGCAGATTGCAATGCAGAGCTTGGCTTTGAGGTGTGAGTCTGTGTGATGATAAGGAGAATGTGTGGATACACAACACCCTTAGACCTGAAGTCAATGCACCTTCAACACAAATTCACACATATTTTTGCAAAGCTAAAAACAAAAACGGATCTACTGTTCAGTCCATTTTGTAGGCCAATGTCAGAGGGTTTAAAAAGAGAAAATACTGATCATTTTCAACGTTGCATTTTTTCCAAGACGTTTTACAGAAAAGTGCTTTCAGGATTCTTTCTATAAAAATCATGAATGTTGTTATATATGTATGGGGCTGTGGCTCAATGGATTAAATGTGTCTTCTATATACGAATACTAATCTATAGGCCGGTAACTTCATTGCGGGCTCCTCTAGTCTACATGCTGAAGTGTCCTTTGGCAAGATACTGAATTCCAAGTAGCCCCCGTTTGTGTGAGCGTGCGAATGTTCGAAAAGGTGCTCAGGCATAGAATAAAAGTGCTGTATGAATGTGTATGTGATTGGGTGAATGAGGCTTGTCGTAAAAAGTGTTTTGAGTGCTCAATTAGAGTAGAAAAGTGCTACATAAGTACCAATCCATTTTTTTTACAAAAATAAATAAATATTCATTTTGTCCATCTAGTGGCCGGACTGCAGAAGTCAAGAGTATTATCAAAGTCCTTGGGATTGGCTATCAAGGCAGCACAAACAGACAGCTACTTTCATGGCAATGTAACAAGTACTTGTGATGATACATCACATGTCAGGAGTGGTCAGGATACATAGGGCTATATGCCAGTGTTGGTAATTCAGTAATTTCAGGTTATCTCAATATGGCAAAAGTGGAGCAAAATTACCCATGAAAAGCTTTTATTGTATGAACATAACATGCAATATGTCCATATAAATGACCTTAATGATAGGGTCATTGGACGATATCAGAAGCTATATCCCACCCCTGCTTTTTCTGGTGTGGTACACTTAAAACTCAAAGCTATACTTGTCCATATGCAAAGATTTACCTCGGTATTCTGAAACTTGTCATAGGGGTGGGTTGAAATTTTGTCATATGGGATATTTGGCTGGTGAAAACACGTTATTGTCATGGTCCCGGGACTTCTACCCGGTGTTTTGTGTTTTCCTGTATTTTTGTTTTAGGTCCACTTTTTATTCTAAAGGTTATTCTGTTTAGATGCCGTTTATTAGATTTCCCCTCGTGTCTTTACCTCCTGTGTCTCCCTCCGTGTATCTGTGAATTCTCATACCTTGTTTCCCCTCCTTGTGTTTTATTCCATGACTTGCCCAGCCCATCAGGTCTGCGCTCTCCCCGTGTTCTCTCTACCCCTCCTGTCTGCGTCTCTGTGTACTTCCTGTTTTGCTTTGATAGTCTCCCATCAGTGTACGTCACGTTGTGTTTGCTCCTGTCCTGTCTCGTTACAATTATTAGTATCAGCTGTGTTCCCCGTGTGCTCAGACTTCCCTCGTTATCCTTCTGTGTATTTATGTCCGCGTCTCCCTCAGTTCTGCGTTGCGTCCTCCCTCTTGGCTGTGCTTCCTCGTGTGCCTCCCCATGTAATTAGTTTAGTAATTTTAGTAATTTGCGTTTAGGTCCAATTCCTGTCTGCACACAGCTAGTTCATGACAGTTATAGTATATATTCGGGTCTAATTTTTACCTATATTGAGATAGCAGGCTCATCTTCTAACTGTGATTTTTCTTAAAGCACAAAAAGCTTTATTTGAATGGTTTTAGCCATTGTACTATGTCAATACCAATTTATTAGTAGGGAGGTTTTCTGTAGTGAGGCACATCATGTTTCAAGAGAGCTAAAAACTCCCCCACCACCAAAAACTCTCTCACTCTCCCTTCCACAAACATTTTTGGATGACTCATAACTTCAGAATAATGCATTTTTCTTGCCTGTCAGCAATCATTTTGTCAAAGCAGGAATCCTAATTTCTTTTAATGCTTTTCATCTCAAGCAGCACTAAATAACAGTGAATTAAGCTCACAAAGATACATTGGTCCTGCATCCTTACTAACAGCTGATAATTTAGCTTAGTGTTTGCTTTTTCTGTATTTTTCTTAAGGTTAAGGTGTTGTTTTTCAGGTTTTTTGTTTTGTTTTTCACAGAGAGAAACAATCGTATTTGCCTCAACGACAATCCGAACAGTAATGAGTGCAGGGTTAAAGGCACTGCAGTAGTGCAGGGATTCTTGATAACAGGAATATAAATAACAATAACCTCAAAAAGGAGAGAAAAGGGACTGTTTTTTGCCAGCAGATAGGAAAATATGCGCGAGAGTCAGAAAGCACAACACAAGATGTTTTTACTGAGATAGGTTTAAACCTATTCTAGATGGGAGTGAGTCACCCTTCCTGACTGCAGTGGGAGATTCATAGAGCCCAGAGGAGGAAACAACTCCTGGTTGGACAGAAGGTCTGAAGTGATGAACATCTGTTAATATGCGTGGGTTTATGCTCCTAGTTTCACCAGTTGTTCTTAAAGTCAAGACTTATCGCAGTTGTAAAAGTTAAAAGTTACAACACAGTTTGACTCAAACACACAGCTATAATAATGTTAGATGGTCCATTACTCTATATGGGAAGATATTGCTGCCCATACAACAAAAAGTTTTTCGAGTTTCATTATAAAGAGAAATTGTTCTTTTAATGAAATCTTTCTGAGGTTAGCCGGGAGAAATCATATAACATGACTGATCTCAATCTGGAGCTAGTCTGCTGACTTATTCTCAAGGGCAACGGCCAGTGTTTCAGGGCTCCTGGTCTAACCAGTGGATATCTGGGCCGAGTCTTGGTGTTTCCCACGTGTTTTTAATGCAGATAATTTAAACGAAACACAATAAAATGCTCTTCTTCTTTCAGCTTCTCCCTCCCTTTCAGTCACTGCAGAGGATCATCTGCCTCCATCTCACCCTATTCCTAATATGTCCTCCTTCATATATGAATCTTCTGTTTGATCATCCTCATCAACTCCTGCCCCACAGCGCCATATTCAACATCCATTGTCCAGCATATCCACTATCCCTCCTCAGCACATATCCAAACCATCTCAGCCTCGCCTTTGTAACTCTGAATCCAAAAGCTCAGGCTGAGCTGTCCTTCTGATCTACTAATTTCTAATCTTGTCTATTGTCGTCACTCCCAGTGAAAATCTCTGCCCCCTCCTGCTCAGCCGCTTTTTATTAATGCCACCGTCTCCAAGCCATACGTCATAGCAGGTCTCACTGCCATCTTGTAAACCTTCCCTTTCAGTCTTGCTGCTGTCCTTTTATTACACATCACTCCTGATACTCATTTCCATCTGCTCCACCCTCCCTGCACCCTCTTCTTCACCTGTCTTGTGCACCATCCATTGGATGGTTGACCCCTTAAAAATTGAATTGCGTCTCACCAAATGCAGTCACTGTTGCCCTCTTCACATGGACTGCTTACCTGCATATAACATAGGCCCGGTAAAATGTGATTGTTGAGTACTACATTAGGCTACCAGCAGGGAAAAAGAAACCAGAAACCTTCTGGTACCTCAAATCTGTTCTTCTCCCTACAGATTCTGCTTACACATAAGCAGATGTCATGTTTTTTTTTTTTTGTTTGTCTTTTATAAGATTTAGGCATCTAAAAAGCAGGAATTCAAAATCAGAGACTGAGGTTTGGATTTTTAGTCTTGAAAGTAATTAGGATTTCCTGACAAAAACACGTTGGTTAAAGACATTTCAGTGTTATTAAGAGCAATGTTCATAACAGAACTGATCAGAATGTTTGAGAAACTCATGATTTGGGGGAATTAAAGTGAAAAAATAGCACTGGATTCAACACCATGGATTTTTAACACCATTTTACCATCATGTGGCCTGCTTCTTTAGAAATCATTATTAGTTGTTTTGTAAGAAGCTCAGAGTGTGTCTGAAGGTTCACCTTCCTGTGTCTGCAGAGACTTGCTCATGTGTGCAAATTAAAACTATATGAGATGATAACTAACATAATGAATTCAGGGAATAGGTCTTATACGGTGTATTATTCCTTTGAGAACCTTCACAAGGACACATTTCTGTACATTTATTGTACTTGTCAAACAAAGTGCTGCATGTTTTAATTGTGATTATTCAGTCAGCCCTGCAACAGCAACAATTACACCATGAGTCAATCTGCTTGAGTATACAAAGATCTTGAGTGCTGAATTTACTGAGTTGTAGTAAATAAACATTGACACATATTAAATTGTTAAAACTACATAGCGCTTCAAAATAACAGAAGTGTACATGGATATTCAACACTAAGGCTCACTGTGTATATTATTATAATACAATATAAAATAATTCTATAGTCTATATTTTTATATTTGTCACGGTTCTGGGTCCGTCGGACCCAGTAGTTTGAGTTTTATTATGTTTTGGTTTTAGTTTGCATCAGGGATTGTTTTCTTGTTCTCTTGTAGTGTTGATTATGATGATGTTTATTATTTGAGTTTCATGTTTCTGTGGTGTTTAGGATTTGTTCTTCAGTTGTGTCTGCTTAGTATTTGTCTAGCTCCATGTGCCATTTTCTGTCTGTCTCTCTATGTCGAGTTTGTGTCTTAGTGTGATGGTTGCTTGTTCCTGTTTTATTGTGATGGTCTGCGTCTCATGTGAGTGTGTTCAGTTTTACCTTTGTCTCGTCTTGTTGATTATTCCCAGCTGTGTCCACCACCTGTGTGTAATTCCCCTGTGATTCTCTGTGTATTTAAGTCATGTCTGCCGTCATTGTAGTTGCTGGTCCGTCTGTGTATTCCACCCTGCGTCATCTGTGTGTTTCCCTGCTGTCAACCGCTAAGTGTTTCTGCTCATGTTCAGGTTCGTGTTCTGTAGTTAGTTTGTTCCCAGTCTAGTTAGTCATAGCTCCCTTTGCCGTTTGTATTTACTTTCATGCTCAATAAACCACCTTCACACCTTCACGACTGCCTGCGTTTGGATCCTCCTTCATTGCCTCCACACGGCTCACCTCACTCGCCGTGACAATATTTTATATTCGTCTAAGTCTATATAAAATATTTAGATGAAAGTTATTTATCTAAATATTATTTTTCAATTGATTTAGCTTATTGGTTGACTGATCTCTCTTATCTGCCTCAGCCTCGTAGCTCAAGTAATTCCAATTAAAATATTTAAATATAACTAATTAAATAAATACATAAGTAAAAATGTAGTCATCAATCATTTTCCAAAAATATGAATTAAATGATGAATATTAATTGATAACATGTGATACTCATGGTCTGTACAGCATTGGTAGAGTACAAAACAAGTGACCCAACAAAGAACACACTCCATGTACACACACACACACACACACACACACACACACACACACACACACACACACACACACACACACACACACACACACACACACACACACACACGTAAGATGTGGAAAGTATTAACATCTTTGTGGGGAACAAAAATTGGAGCTTTGCTATACTGGAGGGGACCGACAGCCCTTGTGGGGACCAAAATCCCAGACCCCACGAGTTTGAATTTTTATTTTTGAGCCTCAAAATGTGGTTTTAGTGTCAGGGTTACAATTAGGTTAGGGTTAGGCATTCATTTTTGACGGTTAGGGTAAATGGATAGGGAAAGGATTATGTCAATGAGATGTCCCCAAGGATATAAATACACGCGTGTGTGTATTTATATCGCGATCATTCACCAAAAGGTTATCTCGTATTGATTGGAGATTGAAAGTGACATTGAGAAGTAGATGGATTCCTGTCTATTCCTTATCTGTTTACTGTCTCCTCCCTGCCATGCCAAAGACAGAATGGATTGGCATCTGCAGT
Source organism: Aulonocara stuartgranti (assembly GCF_965226115.1). Classification (NCBI taxonomy): domain Eukaryota; kingdom Metazoa; phylum Chordata; class Actinopteri; order Cichliformes; family Cichlidae; genus Aulonocara; species Aulonocara stuartgranti. The sequence continues at coordinate 31,161,221 of NC_138957.1, forward strand.
TCTTTAGATCTTCGAGACTTTGCTGTCAGTTTAGAAAGCAGCACAGAGGGGAATTTAAGATGAGTTACTGTGTCAATTACTGGCTTTTTTAAATGGGAAAACACATCTATCGACACTACATAATGTTGAGAACATAACTGCATCTTTATTGAGTCTCCAAAATAAGACGCTGTCAGACTAATTTTCACAGTAGAAAAACAATGTGGCGAGAGCGAAACATAAGCATATCTTTATACATCATACATTTATCTACTGCAATGAAACTGACGTGTAATATATGATGATGATCAGTGTGGGATTTAGAAATTATTCAATCATTTTCACGCTTTTTCCTTGTGCCATATGATAAAGCCAATTGGGACCGTTTCTTTTGTCCATCTCTCTCTTTTCTCTCTCTCTGCAGCCGGACAAAAGCAAGTCCTAGAAGATAATTGAAAGAGTTTTCAATTAATAAATGCGTCACTGATTTGCACTTGCAGCCCTCATCGGTGTCCCATGGTTACACAGTCTGCCTCTCTCCAAAATCCATTGTTTCAAATTGCACTTTTCATTTCACCGCCAGCTGTTTCATTCTCTACAGGTCCTTCCTGTATTCTGCTCGGCTGCTTAGTCAAGAGAAAAGAAGTGAAAAAAAAAACAACAAAAAGGAAATGAAGAAATAAAAAGGAAAAAATGATCCACATTAAGCATAATGGCTACCATTTTACATTTCATCAAGTCGACTCCTGGTGGTTACTGTGAGAGAATAACTGTCCTATTTTTCTCATTTCTTCTCTATTTTTCTTTTCTCGTTGGCTAAACCAAGAAAATGAGAGCTTTTTTTGACTTAATGCTGTGAAGGTCAAATGTGCACATGCACATCTTGACTGCAGTCGATCAGTTTCTGATTATGGAGCTAAAACTGCAAAAAAGCAGGAACTAAATAAATAAATTATGACATAAATAAATGAATATGCCATGAAAGCACTAAGAATAATAAAACATGTAGGCCTTAATTACCTTGCAACATAAGTTTTGTTAAATCTGACAAGTCCCGTTGTGACCCCGGCATCGATCAACCTGTAAGTGAAACTGTATGAAACACCTTGACTACTTTTTTGAATGACAGTCTATTTAATGGCAGAAGAAATTCTTAAAGAAACATGAAAAGAAAATATTGAAATGGCCCAGGTTTGGAGAAATAAATGGGAAAATGATGGGGAACCGTGTTAAAATGCTCTGGTCATTGGGATTGGTCATTAGTTTAGTAGATAGGAGTTTCTGGTTAGGTTTTTGCATTATTCCAGGGTTTGAAGATGTTTCTGTTTCTTGTTCTTGTGAATTATTGAGTAGAATTCTGGTTTTTGTTTGGATTTTATTTGTTATTCTAGCCTCCCCAGCCTCTCCCTATCTGTTTTCTGCCTTACTGTCCGTTATCATGGCTAGGTTAGTCTCCAGTGTCACTTATTGTTTACGTCCAGCTTCACTTTCAAGGTTAAATTTCATTGTTTTCTTGCATTCGTTTTACTTGCTTCCCCTTTGTTGTGTCTCTCTCTTTGTAACATTGCCCTTCATCATTCCCCCTTATTTAATTAATTCAATTTCAGTTCCTGTTTTACTGTGAAGATTAGTTTCCTGTGGTATCTTATTGGAGCTTTACTTCCTGTGTTTTCCCCACTTTGTGGCACAGATTGCAGATTCATCTTTTTTTTTTTTAATAACAAACATGTTTTATGTGAATGCTGTTTTCCTCAATACCAAAGCAAATTTAAAAAAGCATAAAAATAAATGTTTGTTTTCATGCTATAGTCTGTGTGCTCATGCATTCTACTTTGTTTTTTTGTTTTTGTTTTTTTTAAATCCAATTAACTTTTAAAACTGTATTTCCAGCTGCTGTGCTGTTTGGCAATTATCTTTGGGTTTCAGTATTGATGCATAGATTAGCAGATTTTTATGAGTCACACAGTTCTTGTGGGACTAACATGTACTGTGCCAACTGATGCAATATTTTATACTATGTGAAAGTGAAAAACTTGGTAGAAATGCAGCTTTCAGCTGCATTTCCTTTTTTTCCCACTTCCATTATATTCTGCAAAGGTCGTACTTGGGCCAAGACTTTGGCCTCTTACCATTGACTGCAAAAGAAAAAGTCTGGTTTACCTGAGATCCTTACATACTTTGTCTACACTGGATACAATTCAGATACAGAAAAGCATTTGTGCACACGGGCCTGATTCAGTCAATCACACTCTACCCCTCATGGTACGGCTCCTTTCCTGTGGATTTCTAGAAATATACTCTCAGGTATAAGGTGGGACGATTTGTCTTGATGGAAGACTTTCATATAAACCACTTTTTTTTTAATAACTGTGACACAAAGCTAACGTGTATCACCAACAGTACAAGCAGTGAAATTCAAATATACACCACAGGCCTATCACTTATATTACCTTCAGAGGCTTTCTCTCATCTATTTATGCAATCTATGTTCAGCTTAAAGTTGACATGCACTGACCTTTAAAGTTGCACTGATAAATAAAGAACCTGCTATCCATTATGTTGTTAATATTCCAGAAACCATCTGTGTGACTGCACCCACCACAAAGCTAGATACAGTACCTTGCACTCCATCTCCTTTTAACTCTGGGTGAAATGCCAGCATCCACTGACACGCTTGCAAATTACATTTCAAGCTGCAGTCTGTGGCTGGTTTACAGCACCTGATACTGCTGGCAGTGCGTTCAAGTTAGGTTTGCATTGTATTCACTCCATAGTAAACATAAAACATCTTGGGGAGATGGCGCTTGGTGCAGACTGAAGCTTTATAGAGCCAGAATTTAATCACGGGTAGAGGCTGCAAACTCGAAGAGCAGTGCTTTACCAGCCGCACGACATCTGCTGTTATAACTCAATATTTAATATTGTCACATCTCAAATGATTTTTTTTATCACATTATTTTATTGAGAAACAGTTTGTCACCTAGAGAGAGCCTGCATCATCTTGTAACAGAAATGTATAAATAACATTTTTACAGTATAAGTGAGCTGAGAAGTCTCTAGAAAAGAGCCTGTTTAGTGTAATTTAACTCAGCTTACAGTAATATGGCGTTAAATACAGGTAAATATAAGGTCGCCGAGAGAAGTTCCTTTCTTTTATCAGTGACTGCCAAAATGACTGATAACATTGTTCTATATAAAAGGACGTGTTTCTGAAATGTTCACGATTTAGTCATTGAGTCACTATAAGTACAACCGATAAATGAAAATCAAAGGAGCAAAATCATCTTAGCAGAGAGAAAAGGCCTTAAAGCAATTTTTGTAACACTGTAAGTTATTAAAACACTAATTAAAGACTCATTTAAAAACTGTAAAAACTCTACACAGAAAAAGCACATGAACGAACATCATCAGACTTCAGATTATAGCAGCATGTTTAACAATAACAATTACAGATTTAGGGATTAATATGAAAAGAGTTTTCAGCAGATTTCATCAGGTTTTGCCAGTTTCTGAAATCATGGTTAGTAAATAATTTAACATTTTGCAAATTGGAGTCGAAATGAAGTAACTAATAATGAAATCGTGAGATTTTGTACAACTTTGAAATTTTTCCTACTAGGTCAAAAACGTGGTAAACAAATTAAATCTCAACAGAAATTATTTAATCACTTTGAATCTTAGCTGTAAAGTGACCATTTCTGTGTGTCTGCAGCATTTCCAGTTGACTGGTTTCTATACATAAATCTCTCGTTGGGTTGCTTCACTCCAGTCTGTGTAAAAGTCCCAAATGAGTACCCCATGTGTTCTCTCTTTATCCTGAGGTCAGGGTAAAATTAGAAGAAAAGCAAGCAAACAAACAAACTTTTAAATATGCTGCTTTATATTTTTTTCTTGAAATATTCTGCAGAATGACCTGTAATTGCGAGAGTAGGTTATTACGAGGGCATTTAAGTCAATTTTAAAGGATGGCAAAATTAGTTTTATTGGTTAGTGTTTTTGCTCCCAAATTAAAATGGAAATGAAATTTTGCTTGAATATAAGAGCTGTAAATCCTGTTTCCTCCCATCTGTACTGTAGTGTGACAGTAATATTTATTATATTATATATAATGTTGTTATACTCATACCAACTGTGCCTACTTTACCAAATCGCTCTTGAAAACAGACTTAAAATACCAGTGAGATGGTTACCTGGTATAGTAACAGACCTAAAAAAAGGTTAAAAACTTAAACATAAAGAACCAAAAAACTATGATGCAAAACATTTGCATCTATGCAGAACTTTAAAATTAAAATCTTCGGTTTTTGACCACAGATAAAGTTTGGCTCAAAACAGAATAACACACACACACACACACACACGGACCCACACAAACACTTTTCTGTTCAACTTTAGTTATTTAAAGCCATCTGAACAAGTAAGATAAAGTGAAAACAAATTGTAATCTATCTGCTGCAGTGACATCAAGCTTTTTTTAAACAGTTTATTGTGCTAATTTGTGTATATGTAGTTTTCTTTCCTCCGGTTTTCTGTCTCTTCGCTCTCTAATTTATGTTGCATGAAATAACTGGAGGTGTGATGAACAGATACAAACATGATATATATGTGTGCATGAAATTATGCTAATTGCTGCTGCTGCATCATGTCAGCAGTAACTCTGAGGTGAAAAATACATAGAGTGAAAACACATCTGCAGATTATGCTCACAATAAAACCCACTCTGCTGTCAAGTTCATTCTTTGAAGAAAAGCAAATAAAATTTGTGGTGTCATTCTCAGCCTACACACAGATGCACACGCACACACGCACACACACACACACACGCACACACACACACACACACACACACACACACACACACACACACACACACACACACACAATTACTCAGCTGTCAAATTTGCTTCCTGCAGTAAGGAAGTGAGCTTGCTTCCTTATACAAAACATCCTTGCACCTTTGCCGCATGACTACATACAGTCCACATATACACACACCAACACATACTAAGGCACTAATTAATGCACACAGTCTAAACCACAAAGCACTCTAATGCAAACACTTCTAATTTTGCAGTGAAACACAGCGTAGTAAGTTTTAGTTCTCCTCCTTAACTGTCTCGCTAATCAACACTTGGAACTTCCACCAGTTTCATTTGCACATTGATGCAAACACACAGCAGCCATGAAACCACACTGTAAGTGAAACTTACAGCAGGTTGACTGCAGTCAGCCATTTGTCACAGTGAAACTCCAAGTCATAGAATCGAAAGTGCAAACCAGTGATTATTCTCGCTGATCACTTGAGACCAACTGGTTCACTGTCTGAGCTGGAAAGTTCTCAGATCACATTTATTAATTAATATATATATAATATGAAAGTGGCTAACTACACACAAGAAAGTTGATTTCTTGGAGATAAGAAGAGACAGCTAACTTGGAGTGGACTTCACTCTTGGCATTGACTGTTGTTGACTTTCTGTGAGATGGAGAGTTCTCAGATCTCTCGGTTCACACTCATTGATGAAAATATATGTTACACTGTTAAAAGTGTGAACGTGGCTGGAGTGGGAATCCGTTATCTGCCCGGCAGTCTCCCTATTTTCCGGGCCAAACTACACTTATCTTCAGATTTAAGGTTGATCCTTACTACAAATCTGAAAGTTTAAATTTTTTCTGAACAGTTGCAATACATAAGACTGGAACTGAGACAGCTAACTTGGCATTGATTTTTAATTATTTTCTTGTATAAAACCAAAAATGTGGGTTGTAGCTTCAAACAAACCTTTTGATGAGGTCATAATGGTTTAGTCCGATCTTTTCAGGTAAATTAATAAGCACTGACATTTGTTTTCATGAGAAAATAAGACCACTACTATATTTTTTCTTTACTAACTCTGTGGATTTCCAACTTGTTTCCAAAAATTCATTCAGAGTTTGTTGAGGAACCGATAAAAATGTAGGATTTCTTCAGGAATGTGACCTTTCGTTTTCGTAGACAGCTAATAACAAAAAATGCTCAGTACTGGAAGTAAATAGACTTTTGCACTGAAGATCCAGCAGCCCTGGAACCCTCAAACTTGCAGAGTTGGCCAGTCGCTCCAAAAACCTAAATTTCATGATTTTATAACTTTGCAGAGGGACATGAAGTCTACACAAATAAAGGCTGATATACACCAATAAGCCCTACTCTGAAAACCTGACGTAGATGTAACACTGTCTGCGAAGCTGGATTTAAGAAATCAGTGCTCGAATTCGAAGTTTGAAACACATGTTTAGTGCCATCTTCTGTCAGCACTGACCATGGTGTCACATGGCTGGTTGGGACTGTCCACTTTCAATCTCTGCCTCTTTTGCAGGAAGTGGCTCCTCATGTTCAGTTAGCTGCACTCACAGGGGAAAATCCAGCTGTTAGCCATAATGTTTGGGTTTGAAAAGCACTTTATAAAAAAGAACAGGGTGGAGGAGAGCCTGCTTGAGCCAGGTGACAGTTTGTTCACCAGACTGGCACAATCAACTGATATGATCAGCACTATTTAATGCAATAAAATAATCTTAATCTTCCCAGGGACATGCAGACAGTTTACAACATAACAGCCCGCTACATGCACAAATATAACTATGTTTCTTTCCAAAGCACATCTGCAGGGAAAGTAGGTTGATGTGTGTGGAGGTGGGAAAAAAGGTGAGGATGCTGATGGATCTTAGGAATTCCAATCATCTTCAGTAAGAAATTGTTATATTTTGGTGTGATAGGCATGTAGTAAACTGTTTGGTCATGTTGGGAAAAAAGAGAATATCTTATTGCATAAAATATAAGGATGCAGAAAACGTGTGCTGAACAGTGACAAAGACACCTTGGTTGCAGGTTATCGGAGTGCTAAGAAATGCATATTAGTAGCAATTCAGGAGTTTGTCCAAAATGAGATAAATTTGTCATTTCATGTCATTTCCTCAGAAACACTTATTCTTTTATTTTAAATAAGACCAAGAAAGTTGTGGCAAAATGATGACAGCCCTGTGCGGTTAATACAAGAAAAATAATTACGGTGCTCTGTTATCAAAGTCGAAATGAAATCAGCAAGTTTTATTTCCTGTGTTTATGATTTAAGAACATATGAAAAAAGAAATTTGCCAGGATAATGTTTCCAAGTTCCCCATTTTCCATTTGTGAAACGTGTAAAAAAAAAAAAAAAAGGGTTCCCAAATGAAAAAAACCCCAATATACTATTTGTTGTTTTTTGCCCAACAAACATGGTTTTTTTCTCATCCGGGAAAAGATTGGGGGAAGAAAAGCTTTATTTGTTTGATGCAAAAAACTCTAATTAAATATGATATACATTTTGGCCACAGGGCAATAAAGTGCACTGTGTTTAAAGTGCTTTCAGGCAAAAAAGATTTCATGTCTTTTGTTTTAATGACTTTTAATTTCTTAATAAACTCTTAAATGCAATGCACAAACACTATATGTTTTGTGTTATTTACCTTTGCAGTGATGTCTTTCTTGTTGCTAAAAGTGAGTTTGGTTTATGTAGAGAGAGTTTTTTCCCCTGCATGTTTTGTGACACTGACTACGGAGTTAACTAATGTAAATTGTTCTCTGAATCACTACAGATGGTAATTAACTTTAGTGACTCGCATTTGTGTGACTAATCTTTAGATTCTGTTGATTTAAACTGTGTCCAGTGGTTTGCAGTTGCTTTTGTGGAAGAAGACGTCATTATTGACGTCACGCTCTTAATTAGTTTCAGATCAATAATGCTGAGCTGAAAGAAAGCCGAAACAATAAAATGCTTTTACTCCAAATTGAGGTAGTGATGCACCTTAGCCTCTTGTGGCCTTAAATAGGAATTGAAAAAAGGAACATGTTTTTCATCCATTTGTTGTCACATAAAGAAGATTACTGGAAAATGGCCCAGCTTGACACATGACAAATAATAAAGGAGCTAAAACCCTGGTAAATGTGTTTCTTTTGACGGTAGAAAGAGAGAGAGAGAAAACATGGCTATTTTTTTCCACTCACTTCTGACTTCTGTGCCGCAGTTTAGAGGGACTGGTCTCAAGCAGAGAGATACTCTGACTAATTGTAAAAGCCTTGCACTTTCAGCTGGGGTGTTTTGATGTCGAATTCAGTCACATGTGCAGCATCAAGCACATCTCCGATGGTGTTTGCGAATGAACCCCTCGATCATTATAAATAAACCCTTAATATTTCCTTCAGTTTTTTTATTCTGTCAAAGAGGCAAAAGAATTCTTTGACAGGCTTCATATTAAATCTGTTAAGGGTCAAGCTTTTCCTTCATGCCCTGTGGTCTTTCACTCCCAAAGAAGCAGGGAAGATGCAAGCCGGGCTGCCGTCCAACACAACAAGCCTTTTCACTGTACATATATATTGTGTGTGTGTGTGTGTGTGTGTGTGTGTGTATATATATATATATATATATATATATATATATATATATATATATATATAAAATACAAGTTTATAAGAGCTGTAGTCTTCTATTCAATGAAAAGGAAAAAATACTCTACTCCAAGTAAAGGGAAAAAAGAAATCTCACCCATGGGGAGCGATAACATCACTGGCTTCCATGTAGTTCTATTTGTTAAAGGAATTAAAAATGTCACTGAAATGTGTTGCATGCACTTTAAATGGGATTAATGAGAATTCTGTTAAAAACATGTTGTTCAGAAAAGATTACATTTTAAGGGTTTCTTCTTGTCTCAAACAATAACATGGCAACAAATAAAAGATCAATCATCCTTTAAGAATATAGAACTGTTTTCTATATGATGTGTATGCTGTCAATAATAAGTAAACAAGTTAAGGTTCTGGCGTCAGGTTTCAAAACCTGTAAAACTTATTTGGCTCTGTGCAGTCAGATGTGAGGAGAAGCTCACATGTTTCTGCTCCTGTAATGAAAACTCCAGTGAAATAATTTCAAACCTGTTATAAGCGAAAACAAATCTATACTCAGGACTCCGTGCTGATCCTTGGGCAGCTAGAAGTACACAGACTGACTCACTTTTGGGGTATATTTTATTTAGTGCCATATTTTATATAGAAAATCAAATCTAAAAGGCTTATTTATGAGATTTCAGCCAATATTAAGGAATCTTAAGGCAAGTAACAACTTTACTACTAAAACATTTATATATCCTTCCAGTCACACCTTTGGAAAACACGATCAAATTAAGTTCTGACTAAATTATTTTACCCCCTCCAAAACATCACTTCTTGAGAGCTAATATTCTGAAAGTCAACTTCTGCAATATCTGATCAAATCCGTTTGTTTACTGTGAGTGAAGCATTGCAGGTGTTCAGAATCAACTTTTCTGCTCTGCTTGCTTCTTTTCCAGCAATGACTCTGTGATCCCATTTAAAACGTAAATCACAATTAACAGCAGCACACCTTTTTATCGCCTTCATATCTAGAGGCCAAGCACTCTCAGTGCAAGAGTCCAATTGTATCTGCTCCATTTATTACTGTTATTTCAGTGCTTTCCCTGTTCCTGGCTTGATATGGAAACATCTTTGCTGTAGAATCTTCTGCCTTATCAGCACCTATTGAACTGGTGAGAAGCACTTTGTTATGTAGTTGTTCACAAAATCACCTGTAACACCACTGGTTATTGAGACCAACCGATGAGCTGAAGGAACATTTTTAAACTTAAAGTTCAAACAGGGAGTTTGCTTTGATTTCACCTCTTTTGTTCTTATCTGTTTGATCTTCAAATCAGGAAACACACATTTAAAACTACATATGCTGCATTAAAGTGCTCTATACTGTATATTAGGTTCAAGGCTTCTCATTTCTCAGTGTCTCTGATCACTTCTTTATGTTGTGATTGTAGGTCTAGCGCACTTCCTGAAGCATTTCCTGCCAAACTGCATTAGAGTTTAAAAAAATGCTTCCCAACAGTGAATTGGGATTCTATCATGAATGAGAGGCAGAGATCCATCAAATAGATCTCTTATAAAGATATACCAGCTTCTTCTGGATGAGTCCCAGTATATGTTTGGGGCAGTCACTTGGGGGAAAAAAAGTATTTTATTAAAACGTAATAATCTAAAAAATAACCCATAGCAGAAATAATTTGTAATCATAGTTTTAACCAGGATGTGTCATTGACCAGTTGATCCAAAACCCCATTATGAAACCAAGAAAAAAATTGCGAAACCAACTACAATCTAAAACAGAGTGAAACCCACTAAAATAAAACCATGACCCTGACCAAGCAATCCTGACCTACCTTAAATCTTCCTGGTCATGATGCCTAAAATTTCAAGGTGCTTGAAATATTCCTCAGATTTTTGTCTACATTAGCATGATAGTATAAAGCAGCTGCTGCAGATTTTCACATCCATGCCACGTCCAAATGTGCACTATTGGATTGAGATCTGATGACTTTGGAGGCTATTTGAGTTACAGTGAACTCATTGTAATGCACAAGAAACCAATTTGAGATGATTTGAGCGTTGCAATATGGTATGTTATCCTGCTGGATTTAGCCATCAAAAGATGAACACTTTGTGGCCATAAAGGGACAGAAATGGTCAGCAACAATTCTAAGGTAGACTGTTGTGTTTAAGCAATATTCATTTGGTACTCAGGGGTAAAATATAAACCCAAAAAAATATTCCCCACCATTACACCACAATCAGCAGCCTGAATTGCTGATATATGTCAGGCTGGATCCTTGCTTTCAAGATGTTTGTGCCAAATTCTGACCCTACTGTCTGAATGTTGAAGCAGAAATCCATTCGACTTACCAGACCTGGCAAAGTTGTCCATCTTCTATTGTGAAATTTCCATCAAGGGTTAACATGTTGTGCATTAAGATGAGTTTTTCTGCATGGCTTGGTTGTAACAAGTAGTCATGTACTTCAGTTTTTGTTGCTTTCCTTATAGCTCAAAGCAGTCTGGCCATTCTCCTCTGACATCAGCCGGGCTGTTTACTGGGTAGTTCGCCTTTTTTTGGACCATTCCCTGCAAACTCTAGAGACGGTTGTGTGTGAAAATACCACTAGATAAGCAGTTTCCAAAATATGCAGACCTGTGTATTTGGAACCAACAACTTTGCCTTGTTGAAAGCAATTTAAATGCTGAGCATGTTGGCGTGCCCACAGTAAAGTTAAAGCATTCATCTTTATTTTTCATTAGATCGTTTTCAAGCTAAATATTTGTAGAAATATATTGGGTTGGCAAACCACAACCACATAGTGATTTCACCATTAGAGAATGCATCTCTGCAGACAGATGGAGAAAACCTGTAACCAGCAGATCATGAAATCTTAAACTGCCAATAGGATGCTGAAATCCAGAATGTAAAATCTGATACCATTACCAGCTCTCTTGTTTTACACAAGTGCGTCATTCTCAGTTGGAGCACATTTTGGGTTTTGAGGATGTTTTGGTTAAACGCTTCTCATTTGTGCAGTTGCCAAATCACAGTGCTTGGAGCCTTTAAAAGCACGATACTGAGTCATTCGAAGATCTGAGAGATTCATCCCTTAGCATCAATTTTGCATTTAGGATGAATGAGAAATCCAAAGATATATTTAGGTTCACAAGGAGTTAAAGGCTGCTTTACATCAAAAACTAGCAAAGTGATGTCAGCGCTTTGGGCATGATGTTTTTTGGTTGGCACAACATAAAATTAGAACTGTTTTCCACACAAGTTGAAACATCAGAGAGGCTTTTGATTCAAAGCAAAGCAAAGCAAAGAGATTATAAGGGTCATTCGGGCAGGGGGAAATAAAAGCTTGAATATTTTTCACCGAAAAGATGAATGATTAAAAATGGCTTTATTAGGGCAATGGATAAAAAGCTTACAGAGTTCTCTTTGTCTGAACATCAATGTAAAGGTCACCATCAAAGAAAAGGTTTAGCAGTTGATACATTGCCATGTTCATTCTAAATCAAGTGAAAGAGTTGGCTCTCTTGCAACACAAGGGTCTATTTTGATCCAGTTCATTAAAGAAACGCTCCCTGAATCTTTAGTGTATTGAGATTTCTTTCTTTTCTTTTTTTTGTTGAAAATCATTGAATAGAAGATAACTCTTTACCCTGATGAGAAGAAGGAATGCAGAGCAGTACTTAAGCTGAAGAGCTTTGTGAAGCCATGATGTCTTGAGGAGAGACAAGGACAAAAAAACATTTGTCCACTGTCAAGGAAACTTGACAGTTAAAGTACTAGTTCTGCTATTAACTCTGATGAGACAAGAAAACAGACAAGAAAAAAGGCCAAAACCATTTTTAACTGTGGAAAGTAAGTGTGTAACTCAGGAGTGTAGCTGAACAACTCCTGTTTTTAACATTTTTCAGATCACTGGTTTGGTTTAATGGCTTGCAAATGTACTCTTTTGATTCTCCCAATATTTTCAACAAAAACATTAGCAAACAGGAATGTTAGGAAATGAATAAGCAGTGAAAAAAAAGCTTTACCAATGAAGCCAAATGTTTAAAATTAATCTGCAGCAGATGATGTGCAGAAGAACATGTGCAAAGATATCTTATACAGCAGCGATTCTGAATTGGAGTTATTTTTGCTGAGGTCAAGAGGTGCCCAAAATATTGTGGAAAAGTTCAGCAAACTCTAAACAATGTATCTAAATATATGTGTGTTTGAGATTGTGTTGAGTCGAGTCACTTTCAAAACTAGTTGGAGACCACAAAAAACAACATGGATACAAAAGGAAAAATGCAGAGTTTCTTGAATGAGCACTTCAACTCATCTTGCGGGGCTGTGTGTGTGAAAAAATGAGAGAAATACGTGAAGTGATTCATCTCAATCTATTGAAGATTTCCCGCATGCAAAAACACAAGTGAAAAGCTTTCATTTGAAATGAATAGCCATTCATATGAGTGCACATCTCCAGAACCTGAAATAACCTGGATGAAAAAAAAAGCCATGACGAATTACATCCCTAAGTATAGCACAGAACACTGCAAGAGCAGCACTGTGGGAGAAGAGGAAGGTATCCGGAGAAGCAGGAAAGCAGGACAGTGCTGCGTTAAGTAAATTGGTTACAGAGCACAATGAGATCTCCTCTAACCAGTGTTGGGAGGAAGAAACTTTATCCACATCTGCTGAAGTCTCAGCTGGCCCGGCAGAGGCTCGGCTTTAACTGGATTAACAAGAAAAGCCAAGCTCAATAACTAATAGGCCTCTTCTTCTTCTCGCTTTACTCTCTTCCCCTCTATCCCCTTCCCTCTCCTTCTCTTTCTGTCTTGCCGTCTTCCTCTTCCTTTAAACCAAAGCAGAGAAAGATAATGCAGAACACTTTTATGCCTTCTACTGAATTAAACATGCCAGGAACAGCTTGTACTGGGTGCTAAAGCAGAAGCAAAGAGAGATGGAATATGAAAAAGGAGAATATATACAATTCCGCCCCTGCACAAGGGTCTCTGGAGGACTGCTGAACATTTCTTTACAATTAAAAAGATCTGTCGCAGATAGACTGCGCTGAAGAAAGCTAAACAGGACAGGCTTTTTTCACTAATTGGCCGGGTTGAAAAGGACTGTCAGTTGTTGTTGGGTGGAAGCTGCCAATCGCCAAGTGGAGAGGTGGCATAGTACTCAGAAAGACTCCTTAGAGACTTCCTACGCACCTCAAGCTTTCATTGTCAGAGCTGTAAATTCCATCTTGCCAATCTCTTATTCCTTTCACACACATTGCCATCTTTGTGCTGCAGCCAACCAATTGGGCTCCACAACCAACAAATCTGCCCATCTCTAATTCCAGGCTTGATGGTGAATAAATGACAGTGTTTCAAATGTTTCTGGTCTCAGGTGGTTTACAAAAAAAACCTGGAGATGTCTTCTCATCCTCTCTGCAGGAGCTGAGGTTTCAGTTGCTGTTCTGTCTCGTCTTTTCTGACTCTCAGTTTCTCTGATCTGAGAAGAAAAAGTCCTCCTTTCTCTCTCCTCACTCCAGGCCTATTTGGCATTCCCCAGGCGGAGCATTGAGCTACCACCCTCATTCTCGATCCTCCCCTCCCTTCGTTCCAGTCTCTTTCCCTCCGACAGAGCCAAGTGACCTGTTACAGTGTGCTTTGCTTAGCTTGTGTGCCGCACACACAGCAGCAAGGACGAGACTTTACAGGGGTTGCATTCAGGACCACAACCTCCCAGAGCACGCACCATGTGAGTCAGGGTGGCAAACAAAAGCTCAGAAGAGGACATTTGTAACAAGTATGGCCCCATTTCCAACTCACTGGAAAGGCCAAGAGTAGTCCGATTCACTTAATATAAAAAAGTCATATTAGCATATTTTTAAATCATATACAGTAAATCTGAAAACAGAATTTCGATGTGTGATTTTTTTTCTTCTTCTTGTTAAGTTTCTATAAGCAGATGTTCTTGAGGGACGCTACAAAACTTTTTGCATCCTGTATAAAATTTTGATGTGTATCTGGATGATGGAAAAGCACCTAGTATTGGAAGGTGCGAAATCAAACAGAATGCATTATTAGAACTGACATTTTTGGAGGTTGTCTGACTTGAACTGCGATTGCAAATCTTCCAGGTGAAAATGCAATGGTCTTTTCTCATTTCTTCATTTTGTTCCTGTTCGCCTGCCTTTTTTCCCCCTGCCTGTGTATTGTGCAGGTTCCAGAAATGAATCTTAAGAAGTGAGAAGGCTTACAGGAGAAGATGCCAGATAAGATGCACGGGTGTATCTTTTGTGAAAGTCTTTTTAACTGTGATGTATAAAAACAGGTGCAACATGGAGCTGGAAAACACAAACCATGTTTCTTTTGTTTTTGTAAGTTGTCTTATTTAACTGATATAAACCTTTAAAATGAAGCTAGTTTGTCCAGTTTCAATATATGCCAAATGCCTCAACTCGTCTCTCCTCTGGTCTCTTCCTTGTCTTCTTTGCTTGCATCTAAGGTGGCTAAGGTATGAAGAGAGGAGTTGAGGAAAGTAATTAAGCATGTTACCTAAGGATGTAATCTTGCCTCTTCCTGCAAGCTTAGGTTTGGTTAATAAGTCTGCACAAAAAGTGATTACTGTATAATTAAATGTCTTTCTAATGCACAATGTCCCTTGTTCAGTAACAGTTTACAAAAGTGTCATTTTAGTCACATTTTCCTCACTTCTTTGCATGCACATGCAGTTAGAATCAAAACTGTTAGAATATGTTTAAATAAAAGGTCTAAATCCAGAGGTCTGTGGATTGAAAGCCATTATCCAGATACAAATCCCACATTAATGCCAGCTTTAAATGGGGCATTGTGCTGCATGGCAAGCAAAAGTATTACATGCTGTGTAAGCAGATGTAACAATGTGCAAAAGTATGAACTTAAAGGACACTGTTGTAACACATAGAGCGTACTGCTCCTTAAAATCGCAAAACCTGTGGGTCCTGTGGCCCGTCTGTTAAAGAGGCTAAATATCCAGAGCAGGTGCACTGCACTACATTGTGCTGTGAAATGTGCTGAGTTCTAAGAAAACCCTAAAAGAGTTGTGAGAGTCTGATATTTATAGTCTAATAAGACAGCTCTGCTTAATTAATTACCAGTTTTTCCACAGGGAATTATCTCAGAAAGATTTTCTTTTATTGAAAATGGGTTGTGCAAAAACAAAAGTTATGAATGATGATGAGTTTTCTCACTAAGGGTGCATCCATGGTACAAGACTCCGGGACTAATTAGGCGCAAAGTTGTGATCACAGTCAACTGTTTAAAATTATGGCGCTGTGAGAACCCCTAAGAGAAAAGATGCGTCGAGGCATGCATTGGCCAAATTGAGGGTAAATATGCTGGAGGGGGATGAAAGCGAGTGCCTCCAAAAAAAGTTTCATTTTCAGGGTGAAAATCATTAACACATTATACAGTAAAAAAGGAGGAGGAGGGGCTTATTTTCACTTGGAAAATACAGAAATGCATTAAAAAAATATCTCTAAGTACTGAATAAGATACATTAGACGATACAGTGTATCTGAAGCATGACAATCAGAAAATGACTTTTTCATATTTTGGAGTTCCAGAGTTTAAAAGTAAGGACCTTGGAGCATGCATGCACCCGACGGAGTAGAAAATACACTTAAATACTTAAACCCAAACTTCTCTCCAGGGATACAATAAACAAGTCCTACTACATGTAGTACATGTGACAACCAAAAGAACACCATGGCTGCTTCTGAGATTAATTGGCAACTTGTCAAAACACACTGTGAGGCTTCATGAAATGTCTGCACTGAAATGCTTTGTAACATAGCAGATAGGACTGTCTCAATTACAGAACAACAGATTGCACAGCGCATAATGTTCAACAACAATCAACAACAAGGGACCTGCTCAGGACTTGGGTGGGAGTAGAGCTGATACAGTCTTCTTAAAAACACACGCACACACACACACACCAAAAAAAATCAATAAGGTTTTGACTTTTAAATATCTCTGCTTTCATTTCACAAACAAGTCCATGTTCAGATCTACAACCCACAGATATTCCATGTTGGGCAATAATGTCTTCGTTATTCATGACAAAATACTCTTACAAAGCACTTAGACATAAAAAATAATCATAATGAAATACGATAGATTTACAATGTAAATTTGAAAAATAACTTTCTATAAACGGTCCCCGCTCTAAATGTACTGACTGCTCCGTGATTAACTATAATCACATTCCTTAAAGATTCCCTTTTTTCATAAATATTTCTAAAATACTCTATAGTGTAAATGACTGTTAATACCAAACTGTTTTTCATTTCTGGATTTACTGACTGTACTCTCAGCTGCAAAACAAACACCACCCGAATCAAACACAGCACATCTATAGTAATCCAGTGCGTGTTTGTGATGTAGCATAGGGAGCTTGAAAAGCAGAAGATGTGCTCAGTTCAGCTGCTGAAGCATCTAGGCACCACTCCTCTATTACGCTTTAACTGTGTCCTTGTTGGCTGTCGTTGCATCTCAAAAGACGTCTGTCTGAGCTGTAAGATTTCCCTGCCCAGATCTTCCAATTGTGCCATCGCAAGCAGTTTGGCATAATAAAGACAAGTGATTCAAGACTTAATTAAAAAAAACACACACATACACACAAAAGACCATTTGGATGTCTAACAATAAAAATATGAGCAGGAAAAACCTTTGAATCAATAAGGCAAAAATGTTCCAACAATATATGAGCTCAGTGTCAGTTTCCAATTCTTGTTATGTCTTAACAAATGTGTTGGAAAAAATCCATTCTACCAACAGTTCAGAGAAGTACCTTAATAAAACAAAGTCAAACAAAAATCATGAAAATATGTAACCTTTTCCAATGCATATTTGCACGTTCAAGAAATTCCCCGGCACTATTATCTTCCGGAAAAGTGAAACGTCTGCGCCCCGTCAACAGATGGGTCACTTATTTTAACCAGACATGTACCACTACCTGTACTTCTGCAGTGGACAAGAAACAAAGGCTTGAGAGTTTAGGATTTAATTTTGAATGTTTTCACATCCTCTCTTGAAATATATCTTGGACTGTGTCTTTCTGTCCAATCAGAGCTCCGAACACGGAATAATCCGCTACATGGCGTAAGAACATTCGGCGGGACATGGAAAATGAATACATGAAATACAGCAGCCCCCAACAAAGCCGGTGAATATTTTGCCTTATTGAATGCGACCCAGATAGGAATATAAATACAAGTTATCCCCTTCTCCCTGCACACAGTCATTGCGGCAGTCTAAGCCGCCCATTATGTAAATAAAGAAAGCCCAGAATGAGAGGGAGAGATGTAATGTGTGTGGGACAGAGTGAAAGGACAATATACAAATCGCTTAGAATTCATGTGGAACAGAACGAGATGGCGTGGATAGAAAAGGGGGGAAATAAAGATGGCGATAACACGGAGAAAACTAAACTGGAAAGGGAAAAAGTTGAGTCGGAAACAAATAATCTTTTTTAAATTCATTAAATGAGTCATTACCGATCCAATGTGGAACTGTGTGAAACCCCCGAGTGTGTCGGTGCATCTTTTCCTTAGCGAGATCAACACCATTACACAACAGTAACAACAACAACTAGAACAACAACAACAACAATAACAACAACTGTGCTATCGTGAAACGGCGCCCAATATATAGATGATGCACATCATTAACACCACAGCCAGCCACACATTAGCACATACTGTTAAGTCTGTTATGTTACTCAGTTTGGTGGCTCTCGCTTCAGTGGCACCCATCAGGAAACCATGTGGTGTCGCGGGGTGCAGCGGGAACCCGGAGTCACAGTAAGCCCAAACAAAGTCGTCTCTGGGATTAACAGAAACAAGTTTGGCCTTTTCAAGTTTCGAAATGCCTCGAGTGAAGTCAGAAGAGCTGGCATCTCCATCGCGTCAGCAAGATCCACAGAAGCCTTTCGGACAGTTTAACACAGAGTTCAACGTGATGACGATTTTTATTTTCTTTTGAAGCAGAAAGGCGAGTTTTGGATAGTGGTGATTTTTTCTTAAGTGATTATGGTGCTTCAGATTTTGCTGATTACATTTTCTGGTAAGGTATAAAATACAAACAGTTTAGTCACTCAGCACATAATCACACAGCAAAGCTGAAGAAACAAGAACGTAGCAATAAGCAGCATTGCGTCAGAGTTACTGTAGCTTTTTTTGCTCTTGGCAGTATTTTTTTATTCCCGTGACACTGAATCCAATCTTCTCCATGGCACAGTTAAACACAGTCACATATTCAGCCACAGTGCACTATTTCCACTGCAAGTCTTCCTTTATCAGCCTAACAACAACCTTTTATTATTTTTCGCTAAATCCACCTTTTATCAAAGTATACGGTCACTGTCAGGCTGAGAGGATATAACTGATGGCAGATCTTTAATCAGGTTGAATGATAAGCAGGCAGGTGTCTAGCTAATGGAGGTGATGCTGATTTGTTTAGAGGTGAAAGGGGCTGGCTCGGATGCACCACTTCCTCCACTACATCTCCTTTCCTTATCTTCAGCCTTTGCCGTTTCCATCCGTCCCCTTCTTCCTCAGACGTAAATGGCAGTCCGGGAAATAACAGAGCCGTCTCTCTGAGACTCCATGTCGTCGTCCAGGTACACATCCATTTCTTCGCCAGCGTGGCCTCGGTGGACGTGATAGGCTGGAGGCAGAATGTTTCCGCCTCCGCCCGCTCCTCCAAATCTGTCGTATCGCTCCTCTTCTTCCTCCATGCTGTCATCGAGGTCAAACTTCCTCCTCTCAGCTTCATCCATCTCACTGCTAAGAAGGATGTCATGGGCAGTAGGAGCGTTGCCGGTTGAGGCGTGGTGGAGATGATGATGGTGGTAGTCGTTGGCCTTTTCTGTTAGAGTTCCCGTGGCATCGCAGCCCTCCCGATACGTGTAGATGGGCCCGTTGTTGTTTGTGCCAGTCCCATTCTTGCTGCTGTTGTTACCGGAGTTGCTGAAGAGCAGACGGGCTTTGTTGCCATAGTCTCCGCCATTGCTTCCACCGCTGCCTGTTGCAATGGAGTCCCCACTGCTGGGGTACCCGCGCCTCTGCTGCCGGCGGCTGCGGGTCAGGAGGACGGCAATGAGCGCAACAACCAATAGCAGAGCCAGAAGGGAGCCGATCACTGCGCCTGCCACTACACCGGCACTGGATGGATCCTCCAAGGCTTCTGCAGAGGGGATGAAGGGGTTGGAAGGAGGGATGGAAAAATGGGTGGAGGAAAAGAAAAATGAAGGAAATGACGGCTGTTTTGGAGGAGGTATTGACAGTTCTTCTCTTATTGTGAGTGTGCTGTAGTGATAGGAGTAGTGTCTTCTTCTACGTGTGTTACAATCCTCTTACAAGTGTGTGGTAATGTTCTTCTCAGTGTAATCCCTTGGTGAGGGTGCAGTCAGTCATTGCTGGGATCAGGCTGAATGGCACTCATTCATTCTCTCCCAGAGGCTTGTTGTGCTGCATTTTTCAGACATTTTGCTCTATATGCATTTCAGTCCAGCTGCTGGCACTTCAGTTTTTGCTGCCCTTCCCCCCTTTGCCAGCTGGGGCAAAGCCTTTACTACTGAGATGATCCTTGGTTCTATACTTCATGTTGGTGTGAGCCAGGTTTGCCTCTCCACACGTTTCAGTTGAAGATTGAAACAAAAATGAGAGAAGGATTTAGAAAAAAAGCGGTTTATTTCGAGTATTGTGCCGACTTTGCCACAGGTTAGAGGTTTAGAGCCAGCAGAGTCACACAGACAGACACACAGAGACAGATACACAGGACAGACAGGCAGAGGAGTTACTTGGAAAGGGTTAAATAAGAGCACAGTCATTACTGTTAAGTGCCACAATGCTTAATCCCTTCTATATTTACCCTCTCTTTCTTTCCTACTCTCAATTAAAACCCCTCCTTATTCCTTTCCTTCCTGCTTATCATCCCATCCTCTGCTTGAACCGCGTCCTTCGTCTGCCTCCCTTATTGGTCAGCTAGTCAAACCACAGGGAGAGCGATCGCCCGCTGTCAACCCAGGACCAAATCCAGATCTCACTGATCAGCAGCACACGAAGGTAAAAGGTTCACACTGTGGAGCAAGACTCCTACCAGGACATGTTTAAAAGGATTCTATGTAGGAGTATGACAGAGAGAAAAATGGGTAGGATTTGTACGGAAAGATTCACGCTGGGCTAAAAAGTGGAGAGAGAGAAAGTCTCAAACCAGGAAAGGAGAAGTGTTGAGTATTAGTGCAAAACTGCACAAGGCCAGCTAATATGATTCTCTTTTCTTTTATAATTTCTTGTCTGCGAATCACATTCAGATATTTCTTTGGGGTGCAGCAAGGGCAGCGAAACGTGGAACAGCAGGGGAATCTGAGCCCCTTCCTGTTTTATGCAAATAACAGCAATGTACTGCCAGCACTCCTGGCAAACACAGCAGTGAATGCCAATCAAACAATCTGAGGTTGGCTGAAATGATCATTGTGTGGGGTTACATGCCAGGGCAGCGCCACTGAGGCAGTGACGTTCTTTTTTCTTTCAGTGAAATCACATTGGACATCAAATAATGATGTGTATGGAGCTAGCGAGCAGGAGTTCTGCTAACAAAACCAGTGGGGGGATGTCACTATAAGTGAGCCTGGATAGAGAGCCTGTGATTCATACAAATTGTTCATTCTGATGGTGTAGGAGAAAAAAGAGTGGAGATAAAAGCAGAGAGGAATTGAGCAAGAGGAGAGAAAAAGGACTAGGAAGAGTGTTTGGGAGAGAGACAGAGAAGAGCAGACAAGAGGGGAAGGGAGATAAAAGGAGAGGTCTCAGTTTGATTTCAAACACACTTGCTCTGGTCTCACATGGGGATGCATTAGGGTTATGCCAGGGTGAGACAGACGGGTTGGGCGAATGAGGCGGGGCTCTAGGGACAGGATATGATGTCTAAATTAGGGGACAGTGTCTGGTAATATCCAATTGAAGTGACAGAAGGCATTAAGGATGATGAATCCAACTTTCCCTGTCCTAGTTTCCTCTCTCTTTGCAAACTTACAGATTGGCATGGAAACACAACATGTGGGCCAAAGTGTTATTTATATTTATTGTGCCATTTATATTTTAAGCATTAGTGGCATTTATCAAGTGCCTGAGTGAGAGACAGCTGAATAATGGCCTTTTGTGGAAGGTCTTTGGTGGCTGCCATCCTTCTGTTAATCAAGTGCTTAAAAATCTATTATTCTGTAGAGGCTATAAAGAACAATGCTCCTACAAAGGCCCATTAGAGCTGGCATGTTCATTTTTCATTAAGTCTGAGGTCACATGCAGGAGCAGCGTGATTATCTTTCCAATTTTCTCTCGAAGTCCATAGCTAAGGGGTGGTGGCTGATATTTAAACAGCAATGATCTCGCGGATGGGAACTTTGTTGCTTGTTTGACAGCCGGATGCCAGTCGTCTTGTTCTTTTTTGCCCTTTTCAGACAGGATATGTAAAACTGCTGGCTTCATCAATCTGTTAAAGCGGTGACATTCTGTCATTCGGACATAAATCATGTTGATGTTTTGCACTTCATTCAGCACTTGTACTCGCTATTAAGCGTTGTCAGCAGCGACTCTGGTAAAGTGTAGCCACACTTTTGAATGTTTAATTCTCTTCAAAGCTGTCACTTGAGCCTGTGCATGTGTGCGCTGAAGAGATGAGTTGCCCTGATCCTTGTATGCAAGACAGAGATCGCTCTTCTTGATTTGGAACTGGGAAAATGCATCACAATGCACGTGACCATGCCTTAATTTTATTTGGTGAGATAATGTGCTATTATTTGCTTGTTGTGCTTGTTAGTGGCATTCTCCAGTAAAATAAGCAATTCCCTAGTCACGGTGTTTGTTCAGACGTGTGTAAATGTAGAGAGCGATATGTAAATTTTACTATGCGGGGCTGCTTTTACAGAAAACGAACAGCTCATTAAGACATGAAGCCAACACACATAATTTTGCTGTCAGATTAATGAAAAGGACTAAATGTCTGAAAGGTCATTTTGAGTAGGGGAACAGGTTCAACTTAATGAACACACTTAAAACCAGCTGTCGGTGAACCACGGGGAATTTTTGGCAGGGAAAGCCAAGCAACATTTCTTTTTTTAGAGGTTAATATATAATTATATATTATACATTTTACAATTTTTTATATATTCTTTTGTAAATTTCTCTGTGGCTTTCTCAAATGCACATTGTAAAACAAAAGCATAAACTTATGCTCACTGCACGAGTGTTTTACCAAAAAAAAATCATAGCATTAAATCAAAGCAATGAAAAAACAGGGTTTGTTTGACTTAAAAATGGGATGGACTGTGTTAAAAAACCTTGTAGGAGATGATTAATCTTCAGACAGAACCAAAGGGCGGCCCACAGACCTGTATGAAAATCACCATGCAGGTTTTTAAACTCCCATTTTCAAGCTGTGAGTTTGTCATTTTGGCCTTTGCCGTCTTGGTTGTTGTCACATGATGAGCAAGCAGTGGATCACTCACTGACTAACCAAGGAAATGATCATCAGATAAGATAAGATAAGTGTTTGGGATGACAAAGTAATAAGGAATGTGTTTAGTGATAGAGGAAGTGAAGTGGGAAGCACAGAGATCCCTTTAGACATATTTTGGACCTCTGGTTGCAGCTGCGGTGAATCTGACTTCATGTTAGCTTAGTTAGACATGAAGATCCCTACCACACATGAGTCCTGAAATTACTATGAGGTGGAGAGGAAACGATCAGATGATTAATGTGACTGGATCTCGACACAATACTGTACGTTTTTCTTCAAAAAGTCAAGTTTTGATTCCTCGATGGACAAGTTTTATACATGGACTTTTTAACTTACTATCAGATTTAACTTTTTGTTGCTATAACATAGCACATTTATGCTGGACAGAGCATGGTAAATTGGTAGAAGTGACAGATGAATCACTAGGATAAGTACATTTGATTTCATAAAGACACCAGGATAGTGAATGGCTTATAAAAATGGTAGAAGTGTATTTATCTTTAATGTTCATTTATCAGATTTAGTGTTTCTCCAGGCACTGTCTGAAATCATTTTGCATGATCTGAAACACTAATGGATCCCATCAGCTCTGACAAAAAACGTGCCAGATGTATGATCAACATGACTGTCAAATTCTTGTCAACTGCCTTATGAGATGCTTTAGTAAACACTTCTCTGCAAGCATATTTCCTCCCAAAAAAGTGGAAAATAGCAAAGACCGTTAGCTAGAAAATAGGCCATGCTTGTCATCCTTATTTCTCATCAACAGAGGCAGCCTGCCTGCATTAAGAAGCACAGTGATAAATGTCATAGAGAGAGGCAGGGGGGCTTATATCAGTCTCTGTATTAGTGTCATGTACATGGAGGAGATTAAGGAAGGGGGAGAGTAAAGGAAAGAGAGAGAGAAAACCATGAAAACTACCCATTGCTACTCAGTTACACTCACTGCAGTAGGGATAATCTAAATGAGAAGATTTAGGATGTGAGGAGGCAAGGTGGAAAGAGTTAGAAGGGCTGAGCGAGAGAGACAAACAGAGGGAGGGGGGGAAATGGTGTAAGGCGTATGAAAGTAGTAGAAACTTAATAACCTTTCATGAATCTCCTTCACCACACCTCTCCTTCCTTTCTCCTTGTTTTGATTCTCAGAACTGAAGGCTCCACTCATACAGCACGAGCCAGAGGCCATCACTGTTGAAGCTCCACAGCAAGGAGTGATTCTAATTAAAAGCAGCTTTTGGTCAAGGACATGTAAAAGCGCATCCATGAATATACCCCAAAAACCCTAACAGCCTCCCAAAAAAGGCAAAACAAAAATGAGCAAAACCATTGTCAGTGACAGAGCATCTGTCTGACATTTAGTTTTTTCCACTAAGTGATTCCTGCTGAATTGTGGGAAATGTTGATGCAAGTTGATGAAGAATTTGAAGAAATTCACATATGACTAAATTCAGATTACAAAAAGTCAAATGGGTACCCAGATTAGGACCACATACAGAAGTACCAGCTTTTTATTTTTCTGAATTCTTTAAACAATCAAACAGAGTTCCTCTGCTCTCATAGAGTTGCTCACACTTTCTGATGATCTTTTAATCATGTGCATTTGATTAGCAGCACTTGGTTGCTATCAGGAATCAGTAAGGGTGTATTTAGTTTTTGCAGAGATCTACGGTGGCCCTGAGAGGCCAAACGGACTGCAACTTAAGAAAACACCAGCAATAAGAAAAACACTCCAAAAGCACACAAAACATAACGGAAATAGGAAAAACAAAAACGGAAATAGGAAAAAACAGATTTCCAAAAGCACAAGGGAAGTGTTTCTGGGGAGACAATAACCCGGCGGACCGGTTGCAGGAACCAAAATATGCTAGGTAAGTGTGTTTTAATCTCATGATTCATATAATACTGATGACGGTTTTTCTGGCTAATAGTCAGGCTAACACACTTACCTCTCATCTTTTCTTTCCTCACAAAACCGATAGATCCTCCACTTCTTTCAAGTGTCTCCCAGCGCAATTCTTAGCATATTTTGGTTCCTGCAACTGGTCCGTTGGTGCTTTTGGAAATCTGTTTTTTCCTGTTTCTGTTTTCCTTCTTCCTATTTCCATTTTCGTTTTTCCTGTTTCCGTTGTGTTTTGTGTGCTTTTGCAGCATTTTTCTTATTGCTGGTGTTTTCTTAAGTTGCAGTCCGTTTTGGCCTTTCAGGGCCACCGTAGAGATCCTTTGAAAAACTAAATCTTTTACATGACTGCAGTAATTATTTTATCTGTAGACCAGTATATGTCTAGAAAATGTAACTCCTACCCAAGTGATATAAACTTTAGATGGTTGAGAAGGTCCAAAAATGCAAGTAATTGCAATGTTAAGGGAAAGTTCACCAGCTCTCCGGAGCTCAGCTGGAGCATTTTCTGCAAGACTGCTTCCAAGTTTATCAGAGATAATGCAGAATATATAAAGTGCCTGCTGAATAAATAAGGCGATCTTTAACCTTTGTTAAACAAATCTTGGCAAAAAAAATGTAAATGACTTCAAACAACCCAATAAACTGTAGTTAGTGGTTTATAAGGTTACGCTGAAGGCCTGCATAAAACATGGAAACATCACTCTGCTACTAAGTGAAAAGTGGTAAGTGTTCTACACTTTTATAGGGCCTCTTAGCCTTAGCTTAGTACTGCAAAACACTTTTCAGTGTCTTTCTCTCTGACCCATTCACACACCATCATGCCCATTAACCGTCGGCTTTCCCGGAGCAATTTGAATGCAGTCAGATAAGATGAAGGATCTACCAAATGACCATCTTTAGCAACAAAAAGGCCTCTGTGTTTACCCACGATATCCTCTTTTTAAAAACATTTTTTAAACTTTTACTTGAATAGCTGAATGTTAAAAAAGGCAGTATCAACGTAGAAGATGGAAGGTGGAAGAAACTGTCCACTCAGAGGAAAATGTTCAAGAATGCAGAGAACTCCACGCTGGGTCCAAAACCTCAGAGCCCTCTTCCTGTGGGGCAACAGTGCTAATCACTGAGTGGGTATCGCCAGTCTGGTTGTCACTTTATTTTTCCAAATTAAAACACATCCCAAAGGCAAACATCAGGAAGCTCCACTTTATAATAAGTTAATGAAAACCTTCTTGTGCTTTAAACACACTTAACCTTTGGTTTATTTTTATTCCCAGAAGAAATTGTAAACACGAGTTTTAGTCAGTTTCTAAACCAAGTCACCGATAAATTATTTTAATTGAAACTAGATGACCTTCAAACCGTGTTTTGTTGTGCTTTATGAAATTAGTCATGAACAAACAACCCGCGGTTTACTTGTGATTTACTCATGTATAAGCAGTCTGGGAGGCACAAGCTCACAATCATGGCAGAAGTGAGCGGAGGTGGAAGAGGTGAGGGAGACGCTAAATGTTATCATGCTTGGATAATGAGGCCCAGAGGCAGCACGGACTGGAAATCACAGACGTACTGTAGGAAGAGATTTTTAATGTAACCTTTACCACTGACGCAGCAAGCTGAAGGTAAACACTGCTGACTAGGACAAAGGGAAACTTTTAATGATTGCTCCTGGGATTTGATTGTAAAATTTGGGCAAGTCGACTGGTTAAAATTAAGCATGATTAAAGAGACACACAAGGGTCTGCATGAAGGACTTTTATCAACAATGGCATCTAGCTGACTCTCATCAGCAGTTACTCATGGATGGCAACGCAAACCAACTGAGTTCTTATGAATACGATTACGGCAAACTATACATAGGTGTTTATGTAGCACATACGCAAACCTGATTTACACTTTAATTGGAAGGCTTGTATAAGTTTACACAGGTAAAACATAGCCAAGTATTTTTTATCTCTCTTATTGTCTGCTTTATACAAACAATCATATAAACATGCACATATAGTGCCCATAAACACACACTACAGCACAATATATATATATATATGTATATATATATATATATATATATATATATATATATATATATATATATATATATATATAATATTCTGTAACTCTGAAACTTCTGTCGGTGCTGTGCTTTTTGGAAATCGAATTTCCCAGAGGAACCCACCCGAGGGATTAATAAAGTTCTATCTATCTATCTATCTATCTATCTATCTATCTATCTATCTATCTATCGATCTAATGACCTAGTTTATGCAAACGGCATCTGACTCGTCACGCTTCTGGTCATTTCCTTAAGCATTTCGGTATCACTGTAATTACTTTGTCTCATAATTATCCATTTATTCTGGGGTGCTCTTGTAGAGCTGGGCGATAGAACGATAACGATATGTATCGCGATATAACTTTTACTCGATAGAGAAATTAAGCTATCGCGATAGACCTCGCCGCTCTTGTCCTCTTAAAAAAAAAAAAAAAAAAAAAAAAAGGTCAGCCAATCCAAATTAAGCAGCGCAGAGCCGAACCAATCACAGCCGCAGCGTCACGTCGCGTGACTTGTTACGTACAGCACAAGTGCCAAGCCGCACGTGTGTTTGTTTGGGAAACAGCCAGCGGGTAATGGAGCCAGCGCGTAATGGAGGAAATGAGTGTGCCGACTAGAAAAATCAACCGAGCGTGACCGAAGAGAAAACAGATGATGGTTCCAATGCCGGAGAGATTGTCGAACGGAAGAGCCATAGAAGTTCCGTAGTGTGAAGGTATTTCGGCTATTTCAAGTCTGACAAAAACAGAGTAGCGTGCACTGTAAATGTGCCGAAAGCAAGTCTGGAAATACAATAAACTGGTGCATGTGTCACACTGTGCGCCACGTTATTGTTTCGGTGAAATGAATTTCTACAATACTGTTACTGTTAATTCTACTCTCTGCAGTGTTTAAATGCTTACATATACACACAGTTACTGTCCCTCCACACATACGACTCTGTTCTGCTTCTATGCCCCAGCTTTGTTTACTTTTTCCCACCGAGGCTTCTAGACTTCTGATTGGCCAACATTTCTGCACGGTTAGGAATCTAGCGCCACCTGCTGCTTTGGCATGTTCATAGCAGCGTTTTCCTTCATTTCTGCCTTTATGTGTGGACGGGATTATTTTTTAAAACGAAAACGGAAAATCTCCGATTTCAAAAATACCCGTGTACGTGTGGACGTAGCCTCAGTCTCTGACTGGAAGCGCTAATTCGTCATTCGGCTTTTGTCAGACTAAAGTAACTGTTAAAACTGTTTGAAAAGCTCAGCTATACAACAAGGAGAGATTGAGAATTTCCTTTTAGTTCTCAGTTTATTTGATATTGACAAAGGTTAGTCAGTTTTGTCTGTTCTTCTGTAAAACAAACTAAGATTTATTTTTAGAATTAATATTTTGTTTCTAAGTGGAATTGACAATTTAGTCTGTTTCGTTTGTTCTATTTTGAAACTTAAACGCTTTAGCGGCTGCCTTTTGTGTAGTTTGCAATATTTGCCTTTATTTATCTGAAAAAGTCTCATGTTCCTTAAGTACATCTACCCTGTTGAACTTATTATGGGAAATAAATATTTAAATAAAAACAAGCTGCTGATTATTTCACATTTTACTTGTGAGCAACAGCACATTTAAATCTTACAAATATAGTTATTTGGCTTATATCGTGATAGATATCGTTATCGCCTGAAATGAAAAGAACATATCGTGATATGAAAAAATCTCATATCGCCCAGCTCTATGCTCTTGTGTTACTTCCTGAAAAACCATCACCTTTGAGAAAAAACTTCATCTGACAGTGCGGATTTGAATTTCTCTAGCTGCAACCGCTTCAAACAACCTTTCTTTTCTGAATGAATCAGTGAAGGACTTGACTGATTTCGCACACCACGCTTCAAATTCAGACTCACAACAGACATTTTTTTTTTTCAAACTGGAGTTTTGTTTTGCAGTGCATCCCTGTGATATATTAAAATCTACTGATGTATAGTGCTAATTCACAGCAACAGTCATTTCGAAAACGCTTTATAGTGTAAGGTAAAGATCCCAAAATGAAAGAGAGAACACCAACAATCAGACGACCCTTTATGAGACCACCAGCGTATCCAGGCTCAAGGAGGGGCAGCCATCTGTTGTGACTGGTTCGGGGTGAGGGGAGAAAAGAGGAGTACAGAGAGATCAAGGGCAAAACACAAACTGTGGGAGAGAGGTGAGGGAGAAAGGATTGCTCCCTAAGCAGCCTGAGCCTACAGAAGCATACCTAAGGGATAGTTCAGGGTCACCTGATCCAGCCCTAACTATAAGCTTTATCACAAGGGAAAGTGCAGAGGGTGTCCGTCTCCTGAATCCAAATCGAGAGTTGGTTTCACACGACAGGAGACTGATAGCTGAAAGCTCTGCTTCCCATTGTACTTCTGGAAATTAGGAACCACAAATAAGCCTACAGTCTAAGAGAAGCAACCTATCTGGATACTATAACACTATGAGGTCTTTTTGATATTATAGTGTCTGATCATTCAGGACTCTACACGAGGAGAAGAATTTTAAATTCAATTACTGAATTATTAGTATTTTACAGGGAGCCAATAGCCAAGAGAAGATAATATAATGAAATATAATTTCGCTTTGCTGTCTAGTCATCTCAGCTAATGCTCAGAAGTGAGAGTGCTATAAAAAAATCCCCTAAATTTCAAACTATTCTCTTTAATATTATCTGATTTGTATGGAGCACAAATTGTGTCAGGAATAAATTAGAGTTTAACCTGGGTCCACGAAGAGTAGTTTGTGCACTAGAATTAATAACACATTCAGAAAATAATAAGTGGTTCCCTGAAGTTAGTAATTGTAGCGTGTAATAATTAACTGAACATTAAATTCAAACACTTTAAACTGCGTTTAAGTGTCTTTGCAGGCCACACATTATTATTTATTAACTAAAACTCTTAGGGTTTCTCCTTAAGTTACCGGAGTCATCACAACAACCTCTAACTTAATTAGTACTGTTACAGTGACTGCGTAATACTCTCAAAGCATACTTTTACTTTTGCAGACAAAACTAAAAGGTACACAAGTTTAATGTTACACAATTCTTTATAGTTTAGAAGGACAATCCTTTAGTGTCTCACTGGGAAATACATGACATTAAGAAAGTAGTAGTGCCATGTTTAATGGGGCTTTGAGTTCACTTTTATGTCACAGTTTGTGCGCTAATCATTGAAGTTTAATGAAAAACATCCAGGTTGTCTTTTATCGTCCACCCACTGTACACAAACACACCGATACATCCAAACACCATCAGTCACACACATACACATATGTATACTCTGTCAGCGATTAATGCTCTTCATTTCTCTCCCAATCACTCATACATAGAGACAGTAGCACACACATACACATTCACAAATGCACAACCCCCACCAGCAGCTATTAGCAATGAGATACTAAAAGCCTTCAGTGTGTTTCTGTGTCATATCTTGAACTCAGCTGCAGTGGTTGCACACCACACTACACCACACACGCACACACAGACTTTGCTTAATTACCATTGATGACATAGACTTGCACAGATGCAGACGCACATAACGACACAGAGCTACACTATCTATTCAATTACCCTCATATTATTCCCGAGCTTCACGCATACACACACAGACAGGTCCTGTACGCACACATGCCTGTGTGCGCACATATTTCTTTTGCCCTGCAACCAAAGTCTTACACAAATCCAACTACCGGTGTTTCCATGACGATCTCAATCATTTTCTCATGCAACCCCTTGATGCTGTAGTGAGGGAGGAAATTTCCTTCCTAAATCATCTTCGATTCTGTCTCTTCATCATGGATTCTAGCTGGTGCTTTTCATCTCTGCCTCTCTCTCTCCCCTCACTTTTCATCAGCGAGGAAATAATCAGAGATTGGGCAAAGACAAGAAAAAAAAAACAACTTGTAAACTACAAAAAAAGAGACATAGGGAGGGGTCGGCGAGGGGAGAGGAGAGGCAGTGCTTTTTTAAAGTATGTGGTTTTTGGCTTTTTTCTTGGCCCATTGAGCCTCACTGTGCTCTTTCTCCTCAGACTCTCAGGATTTCAAATGGATGCTTTCTGACACAGAGCAAACAGATAGCATGAAAACGAAAAAGCACAAACAGATGGGAGGGAGAGAGTGGAAAAGGCAGGGACGGGGGGTGTAGGTAGCGGGTGTCGATAAACGACCACTTGGACAGATAATAGATAGAAGGATGGGTATAAGTGGAAATAAATGGGCGAAGTTAATTATTTCTTTCACCTTGAAAATTGTATTGCATTTCTTTTTCTACAGAACCACATTTAAACTTGCATGCATGAACACACACACATCAGTGCAACCCATTCCTACACAAAGACACGCACACGCATTCAGTCTAATTACATTTTTCCCCATTCTGCGGCCCCCTGCAGGGGTTATGAACTTCACGAGGTTTCCCAAGTACCTCCCCACTTTCCTGTTCGAGCTCAATGCTTATTTAGCATCCAGCTGCTGCGCACACAGTCTCTCGTACAAACACTCAATAACTGGCTCACTTACACACGAAAGCACACACATTTCCCCCACTCCTGGCTCCATTCACCTTAATAACCACCCTTAGCCTGAAGTTGAAGTGCACAAAAATTACACCCTGTACACACCCGTTTGGTGAAAGCGTGTGCTCCTGCGAAACACACAAGCATGTATGAACACAACAAAAGCGCCTCAACTTTTTACAAACGCTAACATTTGCGCACATACACACACACCAAGCTCTGACACAACACCACAGGAATGTAAAGCCTCCGAGGGGATAAACTCCAGCCAGCAATTTTACTGAGCACAGATTAACTGTACAGTTGTAAAATGCAGTCATAAAAACACATTGTAAGGGAACAGCATGGAGGTAACAGGACTGGATATTGATTTCGAGTACATGTACATCCACTAACACCATTTGGGTGAGTTGAGTTGAACACCTGTGGTGCATGTTGCAGTGCCAAAAACTGAGGCCATTAGCAGTTTTAGCTGTGCATCGAAAAAGGCTCTAACATGTTATTTCACTACAACTGGACCCGGACAACACGCAGCACAGTGAAGCATCCTTAACGAATCTGAAGAACTTCAGTCTCTAAAAATGAAGGTCAGTTCAAGCTTTTCAACAGTGTCAATTCAGTTTGAAACATCCATGGGTTAAATCTGCTTAAGAACTGGGTTCTTAACCAAAACGTTCATTCAATCTTTCTAGTGTACTTGTAATATAATCTACAAGGCCGTGCTGCACAATGAAAGCTCAACATTCAACTGGTTACTTTCAACTGGTTTTCATTTGCCAAGCTTGATGTTCAGACTGCACTTCATGTGGATTCATCAGGAAATAATATACATTTATAATATGCATTTTACATCTGGTTTAGGTGTCATCTGACAAAAAGGCCGGGATAACCCACTGAGATCCCCCCCTCCCCACACACACATCCTAAGATGTAATGGAAATGTCTTCTCAGGCAGCACATCTTAACATTTTCTACCTTCTCTTGCATGACTATACAGGGTTGTGTGACATCCTCAAGCAGTAGATAATTAGGTATGCCTTAGAAATATGTGTCTCCTGTATGATGAGTGCTTTGACCTTAGAGGTGTCAAGAGCCTCCGGATCACTGCATGCCTTGTAAGATGTCATGTTCACTGTAACTGTCTCTACAATTAGCCTTTAAATCTTATTATAGGTAAAAGACTGCAGTGAAATCGTGTGTGCATTGTAAGTCTGATTTAATCAAACCCAGATTGCTGCTTGCAAAATGAGCACTTACTACCCACTGGGCCAGCAGGGTGGTCTGTGATTACAGAGACAACCCTGTAATATAAAGACAGGCAGTTTGATTCTTGAGTTCTGCCTAAGGACGTGATCGCACCTCCGGTTTGTTTGCTTTGTTACATTTTTTTATACTGTTCATTTATTTTCTTGCTCCCTGATTACAAGAAAACCACAGCTTGTAAATAAAAGTCACAACACTCTCAACAAGCTCATTTACCGGACACTTCTCGGTAGTTCACATGCTGTCATGTTAGAGAATTGCTGGGAAAGAAAGGAAAGATTTCACTGCCTCTACCATTTGTGTTTATAGCCCTCACTGAGAGGACACATGAAGCAACAACTGAGTATTGGTCAGGGCTGCAGCTTCCCAGGGGTTCAATTTGTTAACACTCAGCTTTACAGAGATGAGAAACTGCTTGCTATTAGGTATCAAAATAAATGTACTACAACCCTGGAATTTTGGGTGAAGTGCTGCAGTTGGAACATACTTTTAACAAACTGAACCACATGGTCTTGCAGCATGGCAGTGAGTCTTATTTTCAGTGGTTTTTTGTTGGAGCTTTAATGACACTGTTTTCACTTATATGCCAAAAGCATACAAAAAGCGGTTTTAGTTAAATGCTCCACCCATGTGTGGTGTGAATGCATTTATTTGTCAAGAATCACATCACCTCTCCGACTATGAAAATTCTGCATATTATGTAAATGAAAGACAGCTATGAGTGGGATGTTTTAGTTCTTTTTTTTTTATTGATTATGGAGTCCGCCTAAAACTTTGGACACGAAGAGATGATAAAAAAATGTCTTTGTCTGCCAGCCGTGTCCACATGAAGAAGCGTTTAATGCAAATCTGCGGTGATCCATCATCCAAGTGTGGTGCTTACTCACTGCTTGTGTGCGTAAGTCTTTTTCAGTTACACGCATACAGTACGTACACACTCGCTCTCCACACACTCGTACCCAGAGCTGTCAACCTGAGTGGGTTCAGTAGTTTAATGAACATTATTGATGGCGAGGCTACAGCACTGCTGGCATAATTAGTGTGATGTCTCACACCTACATGTCTGTAGCTTCATTAATTCATCGCACAGCCTGGCTAATAGACACGGACACATGCACAAAGACGCACACACATGTGAGCACCGGCAGTCTCATGTGTCATAATCCAAAACCCCGGTAAGTCCTCTTACCTCTACACCCTGCCTGTGCTGCATTATGTATTGAACTTGCACTGCTGCCACTCTGTGCGTATGCCATTTGGATACAGTATCCGTGTGTGCGTGTGCGCCAGCGTTGTGCACTGTCACATATATTTTTAGCCTCATTCTGCTTGGCTGAATGCAGGGAGCTGATTGCATCCAGACCTTGGCTGCTGATACTGATCAACAAAACCAGCTGAGTGAAAAACAGCCATCAGCCTCCCTCTTCCCTCTCTCTCTCTCTCAATCCCTCTCACCCACTCGCACTCAATTCATCTCCCTCTCCAAGTCACCCACCACTCCTCCACTGCTCCCTCCCTCTTAAATGGGGCGATTTGTGGTTGGATGACTCATTTCTAAGCAAATCTGGACCACGGAAGAGAGGAGAGTGAAAGACAAGGGTGAGTGAGGGAGGAGGCGGGGGGGGTTTAAAGGGGCCCAAGAGAGCAGAGAGAAATAGCAAAGGTGAACGAGGGGAAAGGAAACCAGTGTGTGCTTGCATACTTTTGCTCAGTTCAGATAGATCCAGCTCTCCCTGTCCACCTCTGCCCATGAATATGATCAGGGGCACTAAACTTAAATGTACACACCAAGACAGCAATATTATCCTGCACTGCAGACCTGATTAACGACTATGGTATATCTTGTTGTGAGAGCAGACATCAAGATATATTCATGGATGTTCAATGCTTTAAGAAATACAATTGTTAAAATGTCACAGCGCCCAAGGTACAACTCTACTATGGCTGCCATTTTTGTGGCTATTATTTTGCTACAATTGATCATGAATACAATCAGACAGGTAGCAAGCTATGCAGGAGGATGAAGAATCAATTTTTGATGCTGAGTACTAAGTTCTGGCCTGATGACCATTGTCCGTATGCAGCACTTACTGAGCTTTTTCAATCCTCTCCTGCCCTCTTCATTTTCTCTGGTCAGTTTTCCCTTCATTTCCTCTTTCCTGCCTTCATTTACCTGCCTAGAGGTCTATATGCAAATCGTCTAACCTTACACCCCTCCTTCTCTCGCTCCCTGTTAACCTCCCACACCTTCTCCCTCTCTCTGCATTGATCAGTTCATAGTGGATTAGCTTCAGTTTGTGATAGCCGTCTGACCCAGCCTGGCCTTGAACAAGCCCTGCTAGCTAATTGAAAGACAGTGAGCTGGTCTGCAGGATTAGACACTACCCAGTCTGTCTGGCTCATTATTACAAACACACAAAAATAAACACACACATACACACGAGGAGAGCGAGATGGGCGGTTTATTGAGCTTTTTGGATGCGTCATGCCAGAAGGGAATAGCCCACAGTTGCAACGCTGAGAGAAATGAGAAAAGTGACTAAGCCCTCAACACAAATTGGATCTTCTGCAAGTATTTGTGTGTCTGTGCATGCTTGTGTTTGTCTCGATGGAGTTTGTTAGTGTGTGTATGTGCATGCGCTCTATCTGCTTATGTAAGTGTCTGTGCACGTGTGTGTATTCTTGTGACTATCGGCACCTGTGTGCAGGAATGAACTGCATTAAAAAATGAAAAAATAAAAATAAAAAAAAACAAAGCTAAGAGAGTGGCTGAGTTGTGGCCCAGGGTCTTTAACATTGAAATAGAAAGCAGCCGCAGAAGCACAGAGGTAATCATGAACTGCTCCCTCACCAAGCTTCAGTTGCAGGTAACATCTGACCCTGAGTCCAGTGAAGAATGAGCCTGTGCAACAGCAAATGTGCATATAACAAAATAAAACAAAATAAACGTGTGTGCCGAAGCAGATACGAAACATAAGTACACTGTGGGCTTGTGCATTTAAATCGCAGGATGGTGATTTGTACCACAAAAATCCACAGCGGTGTATATAGAGCACACAGGCTATGGGTGATATTCATGATGTGCTGTATACATTATTTGAAATGTATTTAGTCAACTATTACATGTAATTTTGCCTGGAGCCAGACAGCTGAAGAAGTTTGGATTTGGACGCGAGATTCAGAAACCCACAAACACTGAAAAGCGAGACACGAAGAAATGGGATAAAAGCCCAGGGGAGGTGGATACAGTGCATCATGAGCATGTGTAAGCGTGTGCTCGTTTGTGCATTCAAGGGTCACCCACATGCTGCCTCTCCCTGATTGAAACCAGCAGTGCCTGGCTTGGCTCAGCTCTCTCAATGAGCTCACCCTTCTCTTTTGACTGCTGTAGTAAAAGGGAAAGTCTTGACTGCATCAACCCACGCGGGCCCCAAGCGTGAAATATTCAGGTAAAAAAACGAATACCCCATTTTAAAATATTTAAACCACATACCACACAACACTCAACCCCTTCGGCCCCTCGGCTTCTTTTCCAACTCTGACTCATATCAATAATGTACCCGTTTCGATCAGATGGATCTATTTCAAAGTCGAGATGGAGATTAGCTGATTGGAATTCAATTAAGAGAAGGTTCTTGACTGGAATTTAACCACAAGTGGCTCCTTTAAAGAACAACATTAACATTTCAGCTAGCCAAGTCCACACACTGGTCACTTCAAAGCTAAGAATGAAATACTGTAATCCTGAGAAAGTCTCGTCGACATATCACACGCTTCAAAACTGGCCAACAGGGTCATGTAATATCAATTAAGTAGAATTTTAAAAAATGGGAAAAAAAACTTTTAAACAACACAGTGGGAAAGCTTTTTTATCTGCAACAAATGTTAAAGAGTTACATCACAGGAGCACAGAAATGGAAGAATAATTCCAGACAATTTTAAACAGTTTTTCTTATTCACAACTCGACGCTTGCTTAATCTCAGCTGGCGGTGGCTTTCGTCTGACTCCTGCCTGTTCCAGGGAACAAAACACAAACACCACCTGTAGGAAGCGATGCTGCTGCGTCTGTGAAAAGAACCGCCAAAAAAGCTCCGTTGTTGAAAAATGTGGCATCTCAGTTTTATTCTTTGTCACTGTCTTGAAGGACAAAAAACAGGACCGCAGACAGCTAAGAGTGTAACACAAAATTCTTGGCTTGCTTCCCAGAAAATAATCTAGCAGTGAGACTTGGAATAACAACACTTTTTAGTCTGTGGCACCAGCATCCTCTCAGTTTCTGTGTTTTCACCTTTTGAACCCTATTTTGGTTCATTTTCAGTTAATCAAAGGCCTAATCCCTCTGTTAATTCTGCTAATTTGTTCCTGTACCACACAGCCACTCTCACAAATTTACAGCCATTATGCTCCATGTTAGTATTTTAAGCTAATTACAGGCCTAATCCTAATTAGGTGTCATTTTTGTACCTACAACACAGAACAAGAATTTTCCTAAATATCACTCTACCCACTTTTGTTAATTATAGTTTTACTGAATGGTAAACTCTTTGGACCAGAGACCTTGTTTTAAATGCTTTTTTGCTACATTTCCCATGTAATATACTAGAGTTTCATTTCTGATGTTCTGCCTGTAATTCAGCATTGGAGTTTACATGGATATGTTTGACATTTTAGTTCTAACCAGTGTCTACAGACACACTGAGGGAGTGGAGATGCAGTACCTTGGAAAGGCCATGCAGCTGCTGGCACATGCTCACAGGCTGATGTTGGGACTAAACTTTTGACCTTTTGGTTAAAAGCCCTCATGTCTCTACCTACCCTCCTGCTTCAAAAACACATCTATTATCATTCCAATGCTGTTGTCTTGCACTACATAGAGAGGAACAAGAGGCACTGTGCTATACTTACATTATGTTAAATGAATTACAGACACAGAGAGTTATTACGCTGCAATGAGATCTTAATGCTTGATTCTTGGCCTCCACTCTGCTCTAACTTGGATGGTGCATCTCCACTTTTCATAGTAGTAGAGTAAGTTTTTTTACTTTAATGAAATTATACCAAACCTTTGCATTTAAAGAGCACACTGCCTCCAAAGAATAATAATAAACATTTTAATTGCCAGCATGTCAGAAAGTCTACTCCCACACAGTTGTATAAACATCCTACTGAGCAAGAGCAGCCTCTGCATTGCATTGGAGAGGCGTAATTAGTCTCCACATTATATATACACATATAATATTCGATAACTGCAAGAGACAGAGCAGATAATTGCTCACTTATGTGTTGTGATTTACTTGCTTGCTCACAATTTTCCCCTTTTCTGTTTCTTCTGTTATGACTGTCACTTTATGTAGAGCTCAAAATACAAAATGCTTTTTAGCCACACTACGTTAAAGTTTATTAGTTGCTTTGGCACCAACTGATTATATATTAAACTGAATGTAAGGTCTGTTATGCAGCATTTACTACAGGCTGCTGTCGAATACTCTGTGCTTCAGTTTTACTTGGCATTCTTCACAATACTCAGGGATGCTAAACCTGTGTTGCCAGGGGCCATTTTCTAAGCATTACAGCAGGTCAGGGGCCGGTTAATGAACAAAGAAAAATATTTTAGTGAAAATTCAGTGAAAATAAGGGTTAGTCCTCAATGACTGAATCTAAATAAATTAAATGCATTTCCCTTATCTTATGAAATTCATAAAAAATTGCCAAACTATATTAGTTTGACACAAGAACTGACAATAAACCTAAGAGGCAAATACCTTATTTCACTCTGTTTAATAGCTGCTACTGCATGTCATTGGGAATGGCTTTGGTTACAGCTGAACATTAACTGGAAACTTAGTGACAGGGATGGGAATCGAGAACCAATTGTTAATCTCTACTTGCACTTGCGCTAAAATCAGCTGATTTCAGTTAATGTGCCAGAGGATGAAAATAATAGCACAGTGTAAAGCGTGGATATGGACATATGGACATTTTCTTGGTGTTGGACTGTAGCCTATAGGTTTATATTGTTATAACTGGTAATTATGAGATGATGTGTTTTGGTCATTTTACATAGAAACACTAAAGCAATCTAATGTCTAATGTCTTTGATATACTGCTTAGCGATGGTGGTGACTCTCAAAGCGGAGCCAGAGAGAATCGATAAGGAATAAAATTGATATGTGATATTGATGATGGAATTGGAATCATTAAATTCTGATCATTCCCATCCCTACTTAGTGAGGCAGAAAATGGTCAAGTTGTCAAAGTGAAACTTGATTGGCCCCCAGAGAACAAATGGAGTATAACTGTGTTATAATATAATTTTTTAAAAAACATTAGAAGAATGCTGTTAGCCCAACATCTTTCTGAAAAAGTTAAAACGACAAATTACACCAATACGTTTCATGGGATAGCCTCCTTTGAGTCCTAAGGTCATTGTGGCTCTACAAAAGTCTGCCATTGAGCGCCGAAACTCTACGAACAGGAGATACGACGATTTTACACCAGTGTTCAATTATTACAAACTTCACAGTAACCTTTTCCACTGATCGCCTTGGGTCAGTCACACAAAAAGCTCTAGTCATAGACAACAAATATGTAGCAGTGGAAATTCACAGTTTCACAGTCTCTGTTTCTTGGAGGCCCCACACTGGTGGTGGTAATCTGTTGTCTGGAAGGTCATCCTGCTCTGAGACAGAGAAACAGACTAAAGTTACAGCTGTCGGGTGCCCAGTGATACAGAGGTGAGATATAAACCTCCCCCCAACTCAAATCTCTCTATGTGAAAGACTTCTCACCCCTGTCTAAGGCGTATGTGTGTGTTTGTGTATTCCCTCCAGGTATGTGTGTGATAAGCCATAGCCTGAAGGCCTTCTCCTCAGCTCTTATCTCCCTGACAGACGTTACCCTTGCATGGCTGCGGCCCCAGCAGTCACTCTGAGGGCGCGAAAGCAGGGTTCTCTCTCAGCTTTCTGGAAGTTTTTATCAGATCTTTTTGGCTTTGTTTCTGATTGTCCAGGAAAATAACACACACACACACACACACACACACACACACACACACACACACACACACACACACACACACACACACATATATTTTTGGGAAATTGAGCTCAACTGTAAAATGATTTCAGAGTGGAAATGAAGCTCATCTAGATTAAATGACTCCCCGTGTTACTGCCAAGATTCATCTGAGGTGTTAGAAAAACACAAGTGATAGGAGATCAGTAATTACCAAGTCTGAAAGTCACAGTGAAATCCTAAATGAATTTTCACATCATGGACATTAATTATACTTGATTACGTCGAGGATATGAACAAACTGCGTTTTGTTGTTGTATTTAAACCTTTTATCCATCTTGCTTTTATTTAAAAATCAAACAATTTT
Organism: Aulonocara stuartgranti; assembly: GCF_965226115.1. NCBI lineage: Eukaryota > Metazoa > Chordata > Actinopteri > Cichliformes > Cichlidae > Aulonocara > Aulonocara stuartgranti. The sequence continues at coordinate 31,201,285 of NC_138957.1, forward strand.
ACAACTTCTCTTGAGCAAAACTAAATTTGTTCATACATCACAATGACTCTCAGCTGTCGAACGACCTGGCAGAAAAGATCAGTCACTTTTAAAGACTTTCTGTTTCTGTTCTGCTTTTTCTTGCTGCCTTGTAAAATGTTTTTATTTTATTTAAAGCACTTTAGGACAAGTGCAATCTTCTCGTTAATGCTTCTCTAACATCATACTTTTTGTTCTCGGTGAAAAAAACAAATGATGTAGAATGTGTTATTATTTTAGGCACATCTTGCTTTGGGAGACACATTTCTTAATAGTCACACGCAGACATACCACGCTGTCTTGCAGTGGAGCTCTGACAGCTCTGTTTGTTTTTTTTCTTGCAATTTTGACAGAACCAGTGATAAATCACAGCTGTATGTTTTGAAGCAGACAGGCCAGTCACAGACAGGTCGTGATAATAATAAGGTAAAAACAAAGAAACTGCAAGGTGCACAAATTTCCACAAACTACTTGGAGAAGAAACAACGCCAAGCTAAATCATCCAATAGGGAAATCTCTCTGAAGCTTCAAGACTAAATAAAGCAAGCAAAGGATTTTCTTACAAAATAGTATATGTATTTAATCACTGAATACTGCCACACGTCCCCATCTCAGTCACTCAGTTTTCCAGCTTTGTAAAGCAGTAGGCAATTATCTAGTCCAAGCACAAACCACAACTGAACTTTTCATCCACACCTCCCACAGCTACAAGATGTTCTCTAGGAAGGAGTGTTGTTCTTTTCAACGCTATAGTTTTATACCCTCGGGTGCAAATTAAGTGAAACTGAATCAGCTTAATCAAGGCATGAAGATTAGATAAGATCTTACTAGAAGTCTAAACAGGCGGTCTTTCTCTGTCTGTTACTGCAGCAAGACATCAGCTATACAGGAGGCCCCAAAGAGCTGGAAGGACAGTTTAAGGGTTTAAGTCTTTACTTACTTTACCAAAGCCTGAGATGCATAGTGTATCACATACTACAGAGATGCTCCTCTGTACAGTTACGAGAGCCTCAGATACATGTGGCACTAAAGACAGAGGCTAAAGGTTGGGCATTAACCTTCCACTTTTCTCTCTTCTGAAATAGTTAAATAATTAATCAACAGACTGATCAGCAACAAATTATTGGCAACTTCGATAGTCAGGTCATCTGATGAGGTTTATTTCACTGTGCCTGCCTCGTCTTATTATTCAGTGCGCTGATTGCGTTTGGCACAAATGATCGCTCAGGCACCTTTTTAGTGGAGGCATCCCATAATGATGTTCTGAGGGCATTTAAAATCAGAACAAAGAGGCTGTTGTAGGTCAGCAACAATGGACTAGGCTTCCCTCAAATGGCAACTTATCTAATGAGGTTTGTTGCCAACTAATGATTGTTCTGAAAATCCTGTGGAGGTTGTTCCATTTTGCTGCAATCAGCAACATGACCTGTAGCTCTATGTCATATTTAAAAAAAAAAAACAATGGTGATAAAACATACCAAAGATTGGTTGCCATATCAACAATGGTTTCACCAGATAAACATGATTAATACGGACTTTCTGCAGAAGATCAGCTAGAAAATCTCTAATCCAATGAGAGAGTCCTGGAGTTACCCCCAAATTTATTAGCTGCTGGAACAAAATGTGTGTCCTCATTGTTAAAAAGGCTGAAGAGCCACAAATAAAGTCCTTGTCTGAGCATCTTCCTTTCTTCGTGTTTCCTGTTATCTTTGTGAATGATGATGATGATAATGAAGGGAATAAAACCAAGCTATCTGAAGTCTCGCTGGCCACTGAGACTCATGGAAAAGAAAATGTTCAGTATTTTTTTCTTCATTTTCTATTTAACACTACATTTTTACAGGGAGAACAGCACAGTAATTTTGCAGTGCAATGCATCACAGCATTTAAGGCACTAATTTCCAAGGTTGAATAGAAGGGCCTTTAAATCATTATAAAAAGATGTACGACTTTTTTCCAGGCTGCTGTTGAGATTAATGCAAAATTTGTACAGTACTCATCTTTAATATAAAACACTTCATTACAACAATTCCTTTGCTTAGTTCAATTCAATTCAATTCAATTTTATTTATATAGCGCCAAATCACAACAAAAGTCGCCTCAAGGCGCTTCATAGATACAGAGAAAAACCCAACAATCATATGACCCCCTATGAGCAAGCACTTTGGCGACAGTGGGAAGGAAAAACTCCCTTTTAACAGGAAGAAACCTCCGGCAGAACCAGGCTCAGGGAGGGGCGGCCATCTGCTGCGACCGGTTGGGGTGAGAGAAGGAAGACAGGATAAAGACATGCTGTGGAAGAGAGACAGAGGTTAATAACAGATATGATTCAATGCAGAGAGGTCTATTAATACATAGTGAGTGAGAAAGGTGACTGGAAAGGAAAAACTCAATGCATCATGGGAATCCCCCGGCAGCCTACATCTATTGCAGCATAACAAAGGGAGGATTCAGGGTCACCTGGTCCAGCCCTAACTATATGCTTTAGAAAAAAGGAACGTTTTAAGCCTAATCTTAAAAGTAGAGATAGTGTCTGTCTCCCGAATCCAAACTGGAAGCTGGTTCCACAGAAGAGGGGCCTGAAAACTGAAGGCTCTCCCTCCCATTCTACTTTTAAATACTCTAGGAACAACAAGTAGGCCTGCAGAGCGAGAGCGGAGCGCTCTAATAGGGTGATATGGTACTACAAGGTCATTAAGATAAGATGGGGCCTGATTATTTAAGACCTTGTATGTGAGGAGCAGGATTTTGAATTCAATTCTGGATTTAACAGGAAGCCAATGAAGGGAAGCCAAAACAGGAGAAATATGCTCTCTCTTTCTAGTCCCTGTCAGGACTCTTGCTGCAGCATTTTGGATTAGCTGAAGGCTTTTCAGTGAGTTTTTTGGACATCCTGATAATAATGAATTACAGTAGTCCAGCCTGGAAGTAATAAATGCATGAACTAGTTTTTCAGCGTCACTCTGAGACAGGATATTTCTAATTTTAGAGATGTTGCGCAAATGGAAGAAAGCAGTCTTACATATTTGTTTAATATGTGCATTGAAGGACATGTCCTGGTCAAAAATGACTCCAAGGTTCCTCACCGCGTTACTGGAGGCCAAGGTAATGCCATCCAGAGTAAGAATCTGATTAGATACCATATTTCTAAGATTTTCAGGGCCGAGTACAATAACCTCAGTTTTATCTGAATTAAGAAGCAGAAAGTTAGCGGCCATCCAGGTCTTTATGTCTTTAAGACATTCCTGCAGTTTAACTAATTGGTGTGTGTTATCTGGCTTCATGGACAGATAGAGCTGGGTGTCATCTGCATAGCAGTGAAAATGTATGCTATGTCTTCTAATGATACTGCCTAAGGGAAGCATGTATAATGTAAACAGAATTGGTCCTAGCACTGAACCCTGTGGAACTCCATAATTAACCTCAGTGTGTGAAGAGGACTCTCCATTTACATGCACGAATTGGAGTCTATTAGATAGATATGATACAAACCACTGCAGTGCAGTACTTGTAATACCTACAGCATGTTCTAATCGCTCTAATAGGATATTATGATCAACAGTATCGAACGCTGCACTGAGGTCTAGCAGGACAAGCACAGAGATGAGTCCACTGTCAGAGGCCATAAGAAGATCATTTGTAACCTTCACTAAAGCTGTTTCTGTGCTGTGCTGAGCTCTGAAACCTGACTGAAACTCTTCAAATAAACCATTCCTCTGCAGATGATCTGTTAGCTGTTTGACAACTACTCTTTCAAGGATTTTTGATATGAAAGGAAGGTTGGAGATTGGCCTATAATTAGCTAAGACTGCTGGGTCTAGAGATGGCTTTTTGAGTAAAGGTTTAACTACAGCCAGCTTGAAGGCCTGTGGTACATAGCCGATTATTAGAGATAGGTTGATCATATTTAAGATCGAAGAATTAATTAATGGCAGGACTTCTTTGAGCAGTTTTGTAGGAATGGGGTCTAAAAGACACGTTGAGGGTTTGGAGGAAGTAATTATTGAAGTTAACTCAGAAAGATCAATTGGAGAAAAAGAGTCTAACTTAATATCAATGGTACTAAGAGTAGCTGTAGATAATATTACATCTGTGGGATGATTATTGGTAATTTTTTCTCTAATGATAAAAATTTTATTTGTGAAGAAGTTCATGAAGTCATTACTAGTTAACGTTAAAGGGATGGTTGGCTCAAAAGAGCTCTGACTTTTTGTCAGCCTGGCTACAGTGCTGAAGAGAAACCTGGGGTTGTTCTTATTTTCTTCAATCAGTGATGAATAGTAAGATGTTCTGGCTTTGCGGAGGGCTTTCTTATAAAGCAGCAAACTATTTCTCCAGGCTAAATGATGATCCTCTAGATTTGTGACACGCCATTTCCTCTCCAGATTACGAGTCATCTGCTTTAGGGTACGTGTTTCAGAATTATACCACGGAGTCAGGTACTTCTGATTTGAGGCCTTAGTTTTCACAGGAGCTACAGTATCCAGAGTCGTACGTAGTGAGGAGGTGAAATTATTAACAAGATAATCGACCTCTGTTGGGGTAGCGTTCAGATAGCTGCTTTGCTCTGTGTTGGTACAGGGCATTGGAGATGATAACAGTGGGTGGATTATATTCTTAAACTTAGTTACAGTGCTTTCAGAAAGACATCTACTTTGATAAAGTCTACTCTTCACCGCTGTGTAATCAATTATTGTAAAAGTAAATGTTATCAGGAAATGATCAGACAGGAGAGGGTTTTCAGGAAACACTGTTAAATGTTCAGGTTCGATGCCATATGTTAAAACAAGATCTAGAGTGTGATTAAAGTGGTGGGTGGGTTCTTTTACATTTTGAGAGAAACCAATTGAGTCTAATAACAGATTAAATGCCATGTTGAGGCTGTCATTTTTAGCATCTACATGGATGTTAAAATCACCCACAATAATTATTTTATCTGAGCTCAGAACTAAATTAGATATAAAGTCTGAGAAATCAGACAGAAACTCTGTGTAAGGCCCAGGTGGACGATAGATGATAACAAGTAAGACTGGTTTCTGAGTTTCACAGCTGGGGTGGACAAGGCTAAGCATCAGGCTTTCAAATGAATTAAAAGTCTGTCTTGGTCTTTCATTAATTAATAGGCTGGTGTGAAAAATTGCTGCCACACCGCCCCCTCGGCCTGTGCTTCGAGATTTCTGGTAGTTAGAATGGCTCGGGGGTGTTGATTCATTTAAACTAACATAATCATCCTGCTGCAACCAGGTTTCTGTAAGGCAGAGTAAATCAATTTGTTGATCAATTATTAAGTCATGTACTAACAGAGACTTGGAGGAGAGAGACCTAATATTTAATAATCCACATTTCACTGTTTTACTCTTTGGTTCAGATGTGGATACTGTATTGTTCTTTCTTTGTGATTGTTTATGTTTAAGTTGTTTGTTGCTGGTTTTTAGTTTGTTTTTTGTCTTTTTGGAAGCTGACACAGTCTCTATGGAGATGGGTTTTTGGGGGGGTAGCAGGAGGAGAGAAGCTGCAGAGAAGCGTGTAAGACTGCAACTCTGCTTCCTGGTCCCAACTCTGGATAGTCATATTTTGGGGGGTTTAATAAATTTGTCCATATTTCTAGAAATGAGAGCTGCTCCATCCAAAGTGGGATGGATGCCGTCTCTCCTAACAAGACCAGGTTTCCTCCAGAAGGTTTGCCAATTATCTATGAAGCCCACATCGTTTCTGGGACACCACTCAGACAGCCAGCAATTTAAGGAGAACATGCGGCTAAACATGTCACTCCTGGTCTGATTGGGGAGGGGACCAGAGAAAACTACAGAGTCCGACATTGTTTTGGCAAAGTTGCACACCGATTCAATATTGATTTTAGTGACCTCCGATTGGCGTAACCGGGTGTCATTACTGCCGACGTGAATTATGATTTTACTGAATTTACGTTTACCCTTAGCCAGCAGTTTTAAATTTCCTTCAATGTCGCCTGCTCTGGCCCCTGGAAGACAATTGACTATGGTTGCCGGTGTCTCTAGCTTCACATGTCTGAGAACAGAATCGCCAATTACCAGAGTTTGACCCCCGGCGGGTGTGTCGCCGAGTGGGGAAAAACGGTTAGACACATGAACGGGTTGGTGGTGTACCTGGGGCTTCTGTTTAGGACTATGCTTCCTCCTCACCGTGACCCAGCCGCCCTGATTCCCCAGCTGCTTGGGACCTGCCGGGGAACAGCTAGCGGGGCCTACGCTATTTTCGGCTGCACCAGCTACAGGGGCCTGGCTAGCTGCGGGTGAATGAAGGGTGCGAAGCCGAGTCTCCAATTCAGTAATCCTGGCCTCCAGCGCTGCAAATATGCTACATTTGTTACAGATATCATTACTGCTAAAGGAGGCCGAGGAGTAACTAAACATCTGACACAATGAGCAAGAAAGTGCAGGAGGGACAGGTGAAGTAGCCATGGTGCTAATGAGTCGGCTACGAGCTAGGCTAGGCTAGCGAGACAGTACAGAGACAGTGAGTGAATACTTTGGCTATAAATTAGGTAGTGAGTACACAGAAAGTGTGCTTCGGAGGAAGCACGTGAAGATTATACTATGAAAGAAGAATGTATTTAAAAGTTGTTAATTAAATCGCTAAGCAAATAAGCTACTCAGAAACACCACTGTGTTTGAGCAGGAACAGGAAGTGATACTCTACCACAGAGCGAGCGAACACCAAGTGACTATAGCTTAACCTGTACCTAATCTTTGAATGTGTGATTCAAACCTATGTGTGATTCATTTAGCTTGTACAGAGGTTAACCCAGGCTTTATGTCATAGAGAGTTGGTGCCAGCATTTTCCCCTATGGCTAGATCGTCTGATTACTTTATGCACAGAGCGCCACGGTCCAATTTGTCTGTGTGTGCATGTGTAAAACATTGTTGTGTATGTGATGTGTCTGCACAGTGAGTATGTATCTTTCCAGTGGACGGCTATCTCACTTGCTGCAGGCGATCCAGGAAATGCTTCTCCACTGGTCCACTCAGATGTGACTGTGTGTATAAATGTGTATAAGGGTGTGAATATGAGGGTGTGTGTGTGTGTGTGTGTTGAACAGCAACAACCGCCCCCAGCCCACTGCCAGCTGGACTCCCCCATGAAAGGACTTTTTTGTATGGGGGGGTGTGGGAGGTGGAGTGATGGGCTGAGGGATAGAGGACAGAGGGGGTCACAGCCTCCTGCCAGCTCACTCTTTCAGACTGGACCAGAAGCCATCAGAGTCCTAGGAGGACTTTCCTGCCACTCTCCTCCTGCTGTTACCTCCGTCTGTACCTCCCCATCACAGCGTCCTCGCCCCAAACACTTGCCTCTATCTCGGTTTCGAGCCCTTCTGCAATCATGCTGTCTTTATTCTACTGCCCACCCCAACTCATACCCTCGCCCCCAAGCCAATCTTTTTTTTTTTTTCCTGCCAATACCGTCTCCCACTCTCCTCTCTGGGCACGGTGCACTGGGCAGATCCAGCTGGCGCAGTGGCAACCAAGCAAGCCATGCATAGCTGGCATCATGTGCATGTTGACGGATGGGATGCAGGGTGGGGCTGGAGTGTGCGTGTTTAGTTGTGTGTATCAGTCTCTGCGGATATTGGGCGGGGGGATGCTCTACACACTTGACTCTCATCAGCGAAAAACAAAAATCTCGAGCTGTATGACAGTAACATTTATTCCTGAGAGCTTAAGATGGATGAGAGGGAAATGGGCCAGGAGAGTGTGTGCTGTGTGTGGGTGTCCGTGTTTATTACGGCTCTCAAAATGCCTCCAAGTGGTTCAAGCTCTTCTTTTAACTCGTCTTGACCCCCCTTCTTTCCTTCCTTTCTCCAACCCCTTTTCCCTTTGCCTCACTTCCCTTTCCCCATCACTGTGGTCTTTCTTATACAGTCGATCCAGACTGCATTTAAAACATGAACCTATTCTATCCAGGCTCATAAAGTAGCATCCTATCAGCGAGAGGTCCCTTTCACATTTCACAAGGGACTATAGTATACAAAATTACAAAAAATAGCATCATTTCGGAATAAGTAAGGCACCAAGCTAACTATCGAGAGCTGAGTTCTTAAAGTGAGAGGTAGTTTAATGTCACAATCAGAAGAAATGCAGGTTTAAATCACTTCAAAATTTCCTTCACTTTCCCAGAATCAAGTCGATCTTTTATATACAGCCAATTCTACCACAATACAGCTCCTCTCCATCCTTCTCCAAGCAACAGAGGCTGTGGGACATCACGACACGTGACGGCTGTTTGACGGCAGCAGAAAAGCGAGACAGCATGATACTTTCATCTACCATTTAGCAGAACAGAGAAAAGATGTTAACAGTTCTCAGCGGGGAAATTAGCAGGGCGTTATGAGCCCGTGTACACAGAGTGCCTGGGATATTAACTGTTACATTATGGGAAGCTGGGGTCTTCCATGCCAAACGGTTTACAACTCATGCTGAGAGACTGGAACTGGCTTCTGCCACAAGTGGCAAGTGGTGAATTTGTAATAATAGAGCACAAGCTGCAGAACAACAATCAGTATCGCTCTGATTTAATAATTTAAAATACATGATGCCTAATAAATTCAACAACAGTCAGTAAAACCTCTACTATAGAAGTGCTGTAGAAGTTCTTTAAATATAGCTATAGCTTGGAGTCACAATGTGAAGTATCTGTATAGCACAGTTTAGCTATATCACAACATACCAAACCACAATTTAATTCATTACGGCTCCAGCCTCCACAGCATTCGATAACTGCGCTGACCTTTGATACGGCCAACCTCGTTGGTGAAAGGGTTACTTGTAATGGTCTCCTTCCTCGACTAAACCTGTAGCCTGAGCTGAACTAATTGGCTCAATAAATGCATGTTGATACGGGTCACTAGAGAGAAATCACAATTTAATGCCAAAAATGTCTCAGCGCAAGGTGTAATTGTTGAATGATTGGACGAGTTTTACCGTGAAGCTGTATAAAATGAAAGGCAAAAAGGAACACCGAGGTTTGTGTTTTTCATAAATACCGGCGGTATAAAAAGGAACACCACTCCAACATATAATTAAGGTGAATATCACACTGTTGCATGATTTCCCTCCTGAAAACCACGAGTTGCACATAAATTTGAAAGCACCGGAAGTTAAATCGCTTGATTCAAACCATATCAGACTGACAGTATCATGTTTTGCTCATAGCATGATTAATTAGCTCACTAGAGTCAGTGGTTCAACTCTCGGTGTGTGCTTTCATTAGCCACTCACATGTCGGTGAATCGGTCATTGAGCCGAATGTTTGATGATGATTTTTACAAAGGTGAATCAAATGATCCATTCCTGTTGTAATTCACTACCAGTGGCAGACTGGCCATCTGGAGTGCTGTGACTTTTCCCGGTAGGGTTCTTTTCGAATTGGGCCAATGCAAAAGAACAGAAATTGAAATATTCACTGGGCCGTGGATCTGATGACAGACCTGGTGGAGTGAAGAAGACTCATTACAGTTCATGATTCACCTGCTTTCACCACAAATAAGAGCTTATTTGATGTCATTTACAATGCCAATATTCATAAATGCCACAGTGTCTTGAAGGGGCAAAGATTTAATCATAAATTACTTTTATATTTATATAAAGTATTATAAGCATAGAAAGATCACTGAACATGCTCATGCCTGATGGTGTGTTGTTGAGTTTTACTTCAGTTGTTTAATTCCTCACAAGCAGTCACGTTGCAGAAAAGGGATGAGAACTAAGCAGTCAAACAAAAAGATGTTTTTTCTGAGTGCTGGACTCAAATTCTATAAGTAAACGTTGCAAAAATGAGAGATTAAGTCGCTTTGTTACTTTATATCATCTAGCTGTTTTGCTGCTGTGGAAAAAAAAGCAAACCCTGAAACACCAAGGACACATTTAACCATCTCAAAGTCTGGGCTTAAAACTGTCAGTTCACAACCAGGTGCTGGATGATCTGGCTCCATTTTCTAATTCAATAAATAAAATGTATTAAATAAGTTCCACCTTTGTTAAATGCCTTATACACTTACATAATTTAATCAAAGCTTTCAGAAGTAAACAGAAGTAAACACTCTTCCCCAGATAAGCTGTGGCAGTTTTATCATTTATTTGCTTTATCAGATAAATGTTATTGTTGATAACAGGTCTTCCTCTGTATCATTCTGTCACACTGTAGAAGCTAGATAGGTAGAAAACCTCCAGCAGACGTTAAGGCTTTAGTTTTGGTTTATCAGTGACTGTGATTGTAATTCTAATTCAGTCCTTAATTTAGGTGCTTTAACCTTGATTGGACAGCCGAAGTCATTTATGGGGTTTTGATGAGATGGTCTAACTCAGAAGCGCAGGACATTTTTTCCTTTCATTGCCAGCTCCTATTGATTATAGGCCAGCAGTTGTAAAGAACGACATTGAAATGAAATGCATTTCAAAGATTTATGTCTGATGCCTGAAAATTCTTGAGCTGATATGTTGGACCTGTGTGGAAACAATGGAATGCGCATTTTCCAAAAAAAGGGAATTTTCCACGGTGTTTAAGGACACTTTGGCTGTTCTCTGTCAAATTCTATCAACACGTTGTTGAGTTTTACTTCAGTTGTATAATTCATCACAAGCAGTCACGTTGCAGAAAAGGGAGGAGAACTAAGCAGTCAAACAAAAAGCCTTTTTCTTCTGAGAGCTGGACTCAAATTCTATAAGTAAGCATTCCAAAAATGAGAGATTAAGTCGCTTTGTTACTTTATATCATCTAGCTGTTTTGCTGCTGTCGAAAACAGGCAAACCCTGAAACACCAAGGACACATTTAACCATCACAAAGTCTGGGCTTGATGTCAGTTACTTAGAAAGATGAAACATTTGCCTGTCCTCAAAGAGTTTAAAGTGTGTGCGGATAGCGTGAAGGTTTTACTTGTGTCTGTAAAGGATTTTAGAGCGTTAACTCTTATTTTATGTGTATTATGCGTGTGTGTGTGTGTGTGCTAGTAGGGGAAAGTATACCCTCCGTGATACTTTGAGTCAGTCTCAATGCTATGCTTCGAGCAAGAACAGTAGCAGCTTAGCCACTTCTGAACCTCCCACACTCCCAGCGCACCGTCTGGCTACAAAGAATCTTTTTTCTCAGAGGAAACAATTCCAATCTCCTTCTCCGATTTCCCACGGATTTTCTAAATGTAGTTTTCACACTCTCTTTTGGCAAGAGTGTATGATTTTTGTTCTTTATGTTTTCTCTTCCTTTGTTGTAAAGCTCCACATGGTGATTATGCTAACAAATTCTTCTAAAAAAAAATGTGGAAGGAAGAAAGAAAAACATTTTGACCAGTCAAGCAGTCAGTGTGGAGTGCACTGTAGAAACACACACACACACACAGTGATTAAAATGACACTAACAAGATTTGAGGCCTGCCCGCTGACGTGCAATGAGGCATTTCAACATCCAGACTTGTTCCTGGGTTTGTGTTTGCGTGCTTGTGAGTTTAGAGGTGTGTGCATGTGTGTAGGATTCGTATATTGAAGCATCAGAAGGCGGGGGGGTAGAAGAAGAAACTGTGACCGAAAGTCGTGGCAACAGTGACCAAATCATCTCACTGGTAAATGTCAAAAGTCAAGACCCAGCAGAAAGATCAAGACTGCATGCAGACACCACCATTATACTGTTACCAGAAGGAGAAATTCAAAGGTGAAAGAGGAAAGAAAATGTGAACGACTCAGTTCCCTTGTTTAGTAAGTGTTAGTCAAAAAAAATGCAATGAAAGGAAAAGGTAAGAAAAAACTAAACAAAAAAAGAAAAACAAGAAGAAAACCAAACCTGGGCAAACTGGCTCACACCAACTTGAACCCCTTGAAAGAATCTGGGAATCGTCCAACAATCCCAGCACCGCTGCATCCACTGCAGGGCCAAAACTCTTGTAGAAGGGCCTATCATACACCACAATTCACTTTGAATTTGCATCCAGCAGAGCTACAGATTCCCGCTGCAGTGTAGCCGTGCAAAGTTCAGTTTCAAGAGAGTGCTTTCGATCGGAGGTTATAAACACCGGCCCTTGTCTTGCATTTTGGCCCTGCTGTGGGGAAAGGGTCAATCAAAGGCCTCCACTGTGCCTCGCTAAAATTTGGCCAGTGAGGAGGAAAACATTTAAAAAAAACAATCCGATGTGAAGACTGAGAGAGATCAGCATCCCTGCAGCTCTCAGATCAGCTCTGATCCCAGAATGTGTGCATGGGTGAGAGAGAAATGTATGTTTCTGTGCATGCGTGTCTGCAAGTGTATCCATCCACCGGAAGAGGCGTATGAGACTATATGTGCATGCATATGTGCACTGGGACAATGTGGAATATTGTCAGGGAACTAGCATGGCTCACAGTGTGTGTGTGTGTATGTGAGTGTATGAGTGTGCAAGCAGTGATCACATGCTGTTTGCTGTATTCCTGCTGGGTGTGATGGAGTATTGTGTTGGGTCACCAGTGTGTATTCATCATATTGACTGGTAAATATACATGGATTTCCATTTCATTTGTGCAAACGTCCACACATATACAAGGCGTGTGTGCTTGTTTGTGTGTGTGTTGTCACTGTGTTAATAGACTCACCAATGACAACAGTGGTGATTTGGTTCCTGCTGGACCCGAGCCGATTCTTGACCTCACAGATGAAGGTGGTGTTGACAGCATCATCCACCTTCCTCACTGTCAGCTTGTTGCCCTCCACCACCACTGTTTCTGGCAAAGGACCAGAAGCCCTGTTGATGGGGAAAAGATGAGAAGGAAGGCGAAGCAGGGAGGACATAAAAGTGAGGTCGTGAGTACAGGTTTTTGGTGAGATCACAAAGGATCAGAGCAGAGAGGAATGGAAAAAAGTAATGAAGAAGTAAAGCAGGAGAAGTAAGTCATTGTGTAAATCAGGGATAACAAGAAAAGACGAGACGAGACGGTGGGGACGAAAAGGAAGCAGTGACGAGGTCATATATTTGGAGAAATTGGATAAATAAGATGAGGGGGAAAATTGAAAAGACAAAATCATGAAAGAAAGAAGGAGAATAAAGAAAAAAAAACAGAAAAAATGGGAAAAGACAGAAAATGTGGTTTGAGGAACATGGTTTGTTGCTGCAATATTCAAAGATGGCAGTAATGTGTGAAAAATCATGCGAACAGCCATTCTGTCTCCCTGCTCAATATTCATAAAGAGAAAGCAAGCCATCTGTCCATCAGAACGACTTTTTTTTCTTTTTTTAAAAAACACAAATGCATTTGAATGTCTACTTAAAAAAAATATTTTGCCAAAGCATGGCAAAGAAACATCCTCTGCCAAGGCCAGTGCCCCAGTTTTGTGATTTTAATGAAAAAGTTCCAGATCTGTACGTAATTTAGTGGGTTTTTCCTTTGCCCATATTCTTCCTCTCGGAGAAGTTTCTGTGTAATGTTGCTGATAAACAACCAGGCAAACAGGCCTTCAAAAAACCCCACCTGTCTCATACACCTGGCTCACCATTTGCCCTTAACTACCATTACAGCGAAAAAGAAGATTGTCAGGCACATTTCTGCAGGGATTACAACTAAAACCCAATTTACAAGAAGGTTAGGAGTAAAATGTAAATAAAAGCAGAAGGCAATAAGACAAAAAGCATCCCAGATATCCTGATGGATTAAGTGTGACCCTTACGCAGTCCAGGTGATTGTTGTGGGCTCGGGGTTGGCGTTAGCCAGGCAGACCAGCGTGGCATCAGAACGGCCAACGTACCAGTTGTGGTCGTATCCCTCAATGGACACAGAGGGTAGATCTGAAACACAGAAAAGAGTCACAATAACTTTGAATTTAATCATTTAAATTACAGAAAAATGTTGGAAAATAGCAACAGCTCTAAAGTTTTGCATCAGTTTCATGAACTCAAACAAACAAAAACCAAGTTCAGATTTAATCCTCGTGTATCCAGAGGGCATTAAAAAAAAAAAAACAAGGTAATCTTAGCACAAAGAAGGCTGTGTGTGTGTGGAAATTTCAAAAAAGCCTTCCTTGTGGCTTTCTTTCCCTTCAGGTTTGAAAAAGAAAAGCAAGTGAGAGGACTATAGGTGTGAGGAGAGGACAGTGTGTCAATGAGAGTAAGAAGAAGCAGGACAGGATGGTAAGTGTGTGGTGTGATGTGTGTGTTCCTCCTAGAGTGCGCTGACCTATAAAAGCTGATCTGAGTTACACAGTAGACAGGAGACATGATCCTTCACACCATCACTAAACTAACACAAACACAGCGAGGAATCACGCTGTGTGAGCATGCCTGCTGCAGGTCTCCTATCTCTGCGAGCACCAATTTTAAGTACAAGGACATGTTTTTCCACTCCTCACTAAAGGCTACTTCTACTTGAAATTTACTTTGAATTAAGTTTAAGTTGGGATTTCAAACAGATGGATGAGTGTCCCCTCAAAAGAACTACATGTGCATGACATGCACACACACATAAAGTACACACAAACAGGGCACGATGGAAAAAGTTCCTCGACTCCATAAAAAGCATAAACCTTGTTTGATGAAATTTGACCTCTATTTCCTGAACTGAATAAGCAGAAAAAACACTGATGGATGGGTGGATCCCCTTCAATGGACTGCTCCTGCTTATTTAGGTTGTTGCCTGAGAGTTTTCTTGCGACCACTTGCACATACCCATCAGCAGAAAGTATCCCATGCAACAAAGGCAACCCCTAAACCTGAATTTCATTTCAGCCAGAGGATTAAGTAACAGGTAGCCAAACCTGGGAAGTAAAGTCAGTGAAAAGTGACAATTGCTATTTGAACCCAACACTTTTTTTTTTTTATCAGCAGTAATCTTCAAAACTTTATGCAGACATAATAAATGCTATGATAAAAATCACAGACACTTGCAAGTGATCAGTACAGGACTTCCACAGATATACATATCTGGAGGTGTTTTTGCTTTTTATTTAAGAAAATGCATCTTGTAGATACTAAATCTGGGCACGTGCATACAGTACATACTGAGATGTACACTTCTTGAAAGGTAGTTAAGATAATTTAAAAGCTTGACTTGCAGCCATATCACTGTGAATGTCACAGAACAGTCAGGGGTCTTGTCCTCGTAAGACAAGTGCATGTAAGAACAACAATTCTCACAACAACATTTGACATGCACGCTTTGATTGTGTGTGGATGCCACCTAAAATTTAGAGATTACAAAACCAAGCCGAAAGAAGACAATCTGTTCCATCTTTGCAGTAACCGGCAGCAAGGTCACACCGTTGAGACGATGCTGGCGGCATCCCTAAATCTCTTGAAAGCCACGCTGAACCTGTGTAATATTTTAATCCCATGCAAATTAGAATGGAATTTAATGGATTCATTTAAAGCAATGTGTGTGTGTGTGTGTGTGTGTGTGTGTGTGTGTGTGTGTGTGTGTGTGTGTGCTTATTTGTGTGCAAAATGTGTGTTTGTGATTTTTTTCTATGCACCCGAGGGCCAAAAGACCTAAAAGGACAAATTAAAGAAAATTCTTTGGGGGCATTTTCTTCATCTTACTTCTTAAGCGCTCTCTGTACAGTTTGGGTTTACTGCAGATTGAACATTCTGAGTTTCCATACGCATTTGCTTCATCTGTCCTCATATTGCATGTAATTAAAGATTTCTAAGTGCATGCATTTGTCATAATCTGCTGATAAATTAACAACTAAGGAGAACCAGCAATGAACGCAGAGCCCATTAAGGATGCTACAATTAATAGTGCGCAAAATCCTGCAGTTTTATAGCTAATCAGCAAAGGATTACACTCCAAAACAGGATATAAGCAACAGGCTGCTGGATGCGTTAGTTGCTAACCAAGGATCTTGTGGTACAGTTAGACATACCGAATAAACCAACCTTGGCTGAGTTTGCTTTTGGCTGGTTTTAAGCTCATTACCTCAGTTATTCAGCAAAGAGTTCCAGCAGTGGACTGCAACATGATATACCACTGTAATTTAATCAATTCCAAGTACACAAATACTGTCAGCGAAAACTTGTCCTTGTTAGATCATGATGTGCATTCACGAGGCAGTTCGCAGTCTTTCTGCGTTCATTTGCACCACTATCCCAAACGTGTTGTCACATATTCTGCAGGTTTGCTATACTATTTCGACAATGGCAATGTAAGATATAGCAAAATACTCTTATTTGTTTATTTTCCCTAGAAAATTACTGTTTAGTCAACTTTATTTCAATTGCAATTTTTCCCCTTGTTGTTCCCACCAGTGGGGCCCTGCCGTGAATTCAAGTAACACTGCATTACAGAAACAGTATATAATGCCTCTCAGTTAGTGGTAAAGCACTTGCAAGTGACTGTGAAAGTTAAGGGCTCCAGGTTCTTTGAAAAGCACTGATCTGCGTCTGAAATTGCATGCACTTTCAAGTTATTTAAAACTTTAGTTGGTCTTGTGATCATTGAAATAAAGTACCCCGTTAGGGAACACAATTCTAAGTGCTTTGTTCAAGAGTGTATATATGTGTGTGTCTTCCTTACACTCCACAGATAGCTTGATAGGGTAAACCCAAGGCTGCTTCTGTGTCTTCTGGTTGACTCTGCAGATCACTTCCCTGCCGTTGTCTGCCGGTGTAGGGACCAGCCGATACTCGCTGCGTACCGTCACCGTGCCGTCTGGCCCGCTCGTGGTGCTGGTCGAATGATTGCCTCCGACTGGCGCCAACCACTCGATCGTGGCTGCTGGTTTGGCGTCCGCTGCCTCACACCGGGCTACCACCACCGACTTGGTGCCAGCTTGGACAGTCACACCATTGGCCGAATTCTTGGGCTTGGCTGGGGGGATGATAGATAAAAAAGACAAGGGGGGGAGTTAAGTAGGAGAGTCCAAGACAGAAGGCACGGAGAGGGAAACAGAGAGAAAAGAAAAGTGGCAGTGCAGGGAGAAAGATAAAAGAAGGGCGGTGAATGGAAAGGGACATCAAACAAGAGGCCCAGGGAGAGAAGAAGAGGGAGGAGGGCAGGGAAAGCATAAGAGGAGGAGGTGGTTCAGTTTGTTGTGCATATATACTGTGGCGGCATCCTACTGTGGCTGTAATGAAATACCGAGAGAAGCAGGAGGCCCTCTGGTGTGACTCTGGGCCAGTCCACTTCATAGGGACAGAAAGAGGAAACACACATAGATCCGTAAAACCGCATACACCAGCCAATGCAAGTGTTATAAAGAATCATAATGTTTATACCATGATATGATATGAAAACCGTGTGAAAATGGTCAATTTTATTTGGATAAAACAATCAGTTTTGAGTTACTGTCACCAAAAATTGCTTTGCTGGTAATTCCCAATTGAATTGAAGCCAAAATCATTCTAGTAGTTTCAACAGCAAAATGCACGAAATTGCTTTCCATCTTTGTAACGTTAGGTTTGTCAAACTGTATAGAACTTCTAGAAAGTGCCAATTTTCCATGAAAACGTCCTCCCCTTCTTAGAACAAACTGCTACACTATCAATCTATCAGCAAATGTCACCGAATTCCATTATTTTGTGATGTTAAGTCTTGAAATTTCCTTGTTTTGTTACACCCACTCACCTCAAACATGCATCATTTTGTACTGCACAATATGATTTCATAAATTCCCCCCAAACGCCTTTAAATCTGTTTTATGTGTCTGTAGGCTATGCAGAGAGACAGTAATGGACATGCTGAAATTGAAAGATTTTTCATATCAAGAAAAAGTGAGGCAGTTACCAAAAACAGCGTATCGCCTCCTGATTCACTGAGGCTTCTGTTTTGTCTGTCCTCGTCGGTGGATTTCTTTTCATTAAATGGCTCAAGAAAGAAGTCCTTCACTCTAAGGACAGACAAAATCTTTATCTCTGCTGCTATACTCTAAATTTTAAAAAGTGTCATTTGGTGCCTTAATGTTATAAACAACCAAATATCCATGAGAATAAAAATACAAGGTACTATTAACTTGCAAAACAAACTTTAGCCTTTCCAACAGTGGTAAATGCTTTCCATTAATACTTAATTTAAATTTTTTTTAATGCACCCATTAAAGGTGTTAATTTCAGAGCCTGGTAAGACCAGCACTTAAAATAATAATGAAGTTGTATAAATTCACGCCACACTTTGATTTGATCACAGGTATAAAGTGCAGCACAATGTTTCACATTAAATTCAGCTCCTATGACATGTATGTAATGACAGCGAGCAGTCTGACGGCGCTGACCTTAAAAAGAAAATACATAGTAAGTCATCGTAACTGGCTATTTTTTCCCCACTTTATTTCATGTTCTTTCTCAAAGTTTAAACTTTGGGTGTAAAGTAAGAATCTAGAATGCACAGCATCAGTAGTTGAACAGTTAGATATTTTTCCTCCTTTTCTGCCTCTTTACAAACTAGTTTGAAATGTAATCATGGTTATTACATTAAACTAGCTGTGAATAAATATGCCTTCAATGAAGATGTCAGTTTTATTAGTTTCTAGTCCACCAGAATCCTCTGAGGTTTTAACCAGAAACTGTCATTATCACTGACAAGGGAACATGTCCACTTAAATCATGGAGAGCATTCTGGACATGCTGTGCTCCATGTAAATACCAGATTGGCTGTCACTTCCTAACTATCCTGTGCACATTTGCGGTGCTGGAGCATAACCAGCAGATTCTGGCAAACCCACTACCTTTGTCTCTGTTTTTGCTTTTGTTAACCTCATTTTTTTTCTTTAATTCTGCTCAATGCCTCACTTACATATGGATAGACAACACTGCTTCAGTCAAAATGGCTACTGTCAATCAACTTGTTCACGACGAGTGTTACATTTAAAATAGCACAGAGCAGCCAAAGAAATGTCTAGTGGGCTACTGTCCAAGTACTCATGAAACCTAGCAGTGTGGGTAGTGTGTAACTGTGAGGAGGATTGCATCTAATGTGCATTTCTTTCAATTTTGAAATAAATCCCCTCAAATTAAAGCATTTTATGTAGCATCCAGAATCTTAAATGGAATTTGGTGAACCACCAGTCTTGAAGAACAAAAACAGATTTGTTTGCAGGTTAAACTATAGAATAAAAATATGTATCTGGAATCATTTATGGACAAATGCTTCCACTAGCAGCTGAACACAGAAGCATTGTTGTTTCCATTTACTTACTCTTGGTTACAAGGTACAGTATCTGCTGGCTATGCTTGCAGTGCCCACTTCAACCTCAAGGACCACGTATTTTGGAAAAAATGAATGAACTCATTTTCTTTAAACGAGCCTGTCAATCACTGCTAATTAGACATCATTATCTTGCTGCTGCCTCTGGGCATTTCCAAGATTTTTTAAATGGGTGCCAAAAGGGGAGACCATGAACATGCTCATGTGCAGCCTTGTGTGTCATTACAGATTTATTATGTGAAAAGTTCTGTTGCACGAGATTTTAAACATAATTCTGTGTTGGATAATTGTTTTGCAAAGTGTTTAGACTTTTAACTTAATTAAAACTTAAGTACTTAAGCAGCTTAATAATGCACAGTATAATTAATATATATTTAAACTATCCAAAATAAATGTAGTCAATATGCAGAATGACACTTTCCAGATTCATGTACATAATATTATTGTCTCCTAATATGGATTTTTTGATCTGTATATCTGTTATGTTGCAGTTGTTGATGATTTTAATTACCTACATATATTAAGGGAGTTCATCTGCAAAAAAATCTAAAGTGCAATAATTGCATCCGAAATAAAACAGAGTAAAAGCTGAAAGCAGGGTAACATAAAAATATTTAACTCAATGACAAGTACATTAAACCTCAGTAAAGGACATGAGTAACTGAACTGTTGCATTCCTTCTGGTCCTATCCAGGCTCTCATAACGATGGTGGGGATTCTCAGATTAACTCCAGTCCAGTGGCTTTGTTGAGGGCCACCGAGGGAAGCCAATTAGATTTGGTCAGGGGGCACTGGGGGAATGGGGGAACACTCCCTGCCTCTCTTTTGGACTGCCTTTGTGTCGTAAGGCCTGCATCACCTCTTTGACGAGAACACGGTTGTGTGCCGTTATAACTTTCTTTTTCCTCTACGTTTCTGTTCTAGCTGCTCACTGATGATTGACTGAGGCCAGCTCTGTCTGTCTATCATCCTTAGCATCTAATCCAGTTTCACCTCCCTCCTTATGTTCCAGCCCTTAAAGTCAGTCATAACAACATAATTACACATCAAGGCTCCATGCTACTATGCAGATTGGTACTTGTTTCAAGCGTAGATAGCTCAATTATCTGGAGTTTTTTTTATGGTAGACAGACAGACACTCATTTAGATTCTTCTTCTTATATTTCTCTACTCTTATTAATAATAATAATAATAATAATAATGGACTGGATTTATATAGCGCTTTTCAAGGCACCCAAAGCGCTTTACAATGCCACTATTCATTCACTCTCGCATTCACACACTATTATGACACTTTGTAGTCTTAATCATCATACAGATGAGTCTGTTAGCTTTGACAGGTTTATTTTAATTGACTTCAAATTTAATAACAAGAAAATCTAACGTAAGCCAAAATTAGCATCACATATTACATACTTGCACATTTTTTTCTGAAACCTGAAAATCATATAGAAGAAGAAACAAAAGGAAGGGAAAACGAGCAGAGATAAAGTGAGACAAGAGAGGTGAGGGAGAAACTGGAGGAAACAGAAGCCAACAGAGGAAAGAGACAGAAAGAGACTGACCGGGCAGAGAGTAAAGCAGGATGGCAGAAAGGGGTTCGGATTGATCTAGCAGTTTAGACGAGTCAGGAGTATCCGTCCCTGATGTGTTTCGTGACACTGCATTCAATTGAGCCTGTTGCTACTCCTCACATCAGTCTGAGGCGAGTACAGAGCAATTAGAAGGCAAGCGGGAAGCCATGCTAACAGAGTTAACAAACGCTGCAGCCCCAACACCCATCCTTATCACAGACCTCCGAACACGTCACCACCCCCCGGCGGTAATATCAAAAGGCTGAATGTCGGAAATTGACAGGGAGAAAGGAAAAATGCATTAAAATAATGTTTCCAAACACAGTTAACTGCATGAGGTGTTTGGTTTATAAAACCAAGCACTTAGAAAGAAATGTGTTCAAAAGGTGAACGCATCATACTCCCCACATGCTTCATTTTAAGTGTTCCAATTGCATTTCAATTCGTGTTTTGACCAAAGACTTTGGTAATCATAACAAAAGCATTGCAGTTAAAAACTTTTCTAAACTCTCCCAAAGCAGCAAATTTATTTGCCCTCTAGAAACAATTAGATTTCAGAGCAACACATTTTCAGAAGAGACCATTTTCTCGCCTTCCTTTATATAAAGATTTGTTGTGAAGCCGTCACTGTACCGATAGAGATTCTCATCACTGTTCGGCAGGGATGACACCTACCCTAACTTGAACCCATGACTTCTCTAAGATTGTCTCTTCACAGAAGAAGGCCTCTCACTGGAAGGTTGCCAGACTGAATCATAAACACGATGGGGCTATCTGCCAAACGCAAAGATTTGAGAGTGTGAAGCCAACTGTTGCTGAATTAAGGTGGCATTCGGGTAAGACAGCTGACATCTGTCATAGTGGCAGAGCTTGTGTTGAAACCAACCAAGCACCAGAAAGCAAATTAGTGAAGCCAAGTACTGACCTATATTACTGCTTATATTTGGAGATTGAAGATTCCACCATAGAAACATACCTATGGAACCATAACAGTTTGATTATGAGAGTAATATTCAAATTGTGTAGATCAGATTAGAAGTGGTTTTATGTACATAGTTTATACTTCATACATCTTTGAAACCACGATGGTTATGGAACCTGTCCTAATCTAATTCTCTAAAAACTTTCAGAAGTTCACATATGAAAATTACTATATCCAATCTTCATATTTTACAACAGCAGACAGCACTATGTACCTAATGTGTCAGTCACACCACAGTAAAAGCAGGACAACATCCTCTATAAGAGTAGGAAAAACAGGTGGTTGCCACATGACTGTATTGGTGATTCTTTACATTTGGCAACTGGTTGCCAATAGTTGTGGTGACCAACTCAACTAAACCTCAACCTCTGGGTGACCATTTTCAACCATAAGGCGACTGTCAGTTACCTGACAGGAGGTAACCTGCCTCCAAACAGTGACTCTCGTTTTGCAAAAAACCGCTGTCTAATTTATGAATGCATGAGAGATTGCCAGCACACTGCAATCAATCGGAGTCAGTGACTGAGTGCAACTTGTCTGTGATGCAACTCTTTGCAATCGGACAGTCTACTCAGCTGGCTGGCAACTTGCTGGATTCTGGTTATTTTTCAAAATAAAAGCAAGCTTGCTGAATATATAGCATTTTGCAGTTAAATAAAACACTTACCGCAACTACCACGTTATTCATAGAGGAATGTCTGAGCTTATGTTTCAGATCTACGAGGTTCTGGATGAACTCCAAATTTTAAGCAGTAAATGTGATTTTGTGCATCAGAAATTTCCGCTGATTTATCAAAGACACAACAGAACGCATATAATTGCCATGTTTGAAGCAACTATTTCAAAGGCAATGAGATGGTAATATCATTGCACATTGTTACAACAACTTTGGTTGTGCTGCAGTCTTTAGTGTGACTGTAGCATGTAGCTTGAGACTCCACACCGCGTTCGCTAGTTGATCTGACCACTTTTATGCATGTGACGCTTAACTGCAGCTTTTTAGCCTTTTAACCACTTCCAATGGAGATTTTTAATATAAGCTACTATAACAAAATAACACAGAAACAGAGCCAGGAGAACATATTGAGCAGCACTGCCTGGTGGTATCCAAGTTTCCTCTGTGTCTCCTTCTTTAAAAACAGATTTATTCAGTGCCGTGCCCTGATGAAGGGCAGACAAGTGATGTAATTTTTTATTTTCTACTCTGCTGCATAAATTAACCGGAAATCAATAAAGGCTTCTGGAACTTGTTAAATTTTTGGAATTCATGTCTCATCGGCTGCCCAGGTTTGTAAACACCTTGCCTTGCCACACTGCTGCTGAATATTTCCAGTCAGTGTTGGGGAAAAAATTCTGTTAAGTTCTCTACCTCAGCTCAACTTTAACAATACATGAATATTCAAGCAACACAAGAATAATTTAACCTCCAATTATTCTGCTGTTTGTGATGTTTTGACAACTCATTATTGGCTGTTCTAAATGTTGACAAAATGCATTAATTTAAGCAAGAGACTAATTTAGCTAATTTAAGCTTGAGAGCACTGGCTAAGTGCCATGAATGAAACAAATAAATAAATAATTTCCAGAGTCGGTATTGTTATGCAAACAGTGAAAGCAGAAAACAGCTAATTTTGACTTCTAAGCTCAGCTCACTTTTGCCTCTGAAAGCAAAATCTAAAAGCACCTTGAGGCATCACATTTCAAGACTGTGTTCGACTGCATTTAACAGCATTTTGACTGATTCATTGTTTCTCCTCGAGGCCAATTGTAAACTCAGCAGCATTTCTCCCTTTTATTTTACCCTCCCATGTCAGGTAACAACTCAGAAATAGGAGAATGGATACTGTTCCATTTCATACAATTTGTTGCTACATTGCAATATTTGTTATGGTGTATGCTGACTGACAAACTTGGCATTCAGAAGCTGCCTGTGTGCTTGTTTTATATGGGCTATATTATATAAACACATCAAAATTTCAGTTTAATTAACAGATTCTGGAAAAAAACAAATACATAAATACACTGAACATGAAATGAGCACTGTCCCTGTAGCCCAAACAGACTAAACTCTCTCTTTAACCTTTATTCATCCAGCAAAGGTTTGCTTTACTTTGTCTTTTCACCTGGGAGCTGCCCAACACTGCTGCTGGCCACCACGCAGCTGCGTGGATCTATTGAGGTCATAATACTCTACAAAGGGATGCCTGAGACAAACAAAGCTGAGGGTGGCCAGGCTAATTTAGTCATTTTCTTAGTATCACTTGAAATAATAAGTCAAATACTCATTTTTGAATAAAAAAAACAAAAACTTCAGCTGAAGAAGTGCCTCACAGACATCTGATTTGCAGAGTTAAAGTAGAATAAAGCTGCAATAAATTTACAAATGAAATTGTAGCGACTGCTGGAGTTATTAAGGGCACTGTGTTTGATATTTAAAAACCAAATTGTTACATTACGAGTAATTAAGAAAATATTTTTTATGTTTCTATAGCCAGTGTTTGAAAGTTAGTTAAAGAATATTTTATTCCCGAGCAGAAAAACGTGGCTTATTCAGTGTGCCAGCTCGTATTTGTGCAGTTAGTTTAATTTTAGTGATTTGTTTAATTTGTTTATGTTTTTAGTTACCCAATAAATAAAATTACAGTTTTCAGTTTTATACATGTGTTTGACAGATTTCTAAAATATCTGTGTTTTCTTATTGTTTCTAATTATGACAGTTGGTCTAATAAGTACGTTGTTAGATTATTTCGATTTTCTTATTTAAGAAAATATTAGTTAAAATTAGTTAGATGTGCAGTAACTACATATCTGTTTTTTTTAAATTAGGTCTTGCTCTATTAATATCTATATGAATATAGATATGAGTCTCTGCTCCTGGCTCTTTCTCAACTCAGCTCTCTGTTTCTTACCAGCAACTTGAAAAGGTGTTAAACAATGTAGCACTACACCTAAGTCAGAAAATGCCATGCTGCATTGGAGTAATTTGGCTATATTTGTTCAAACTAAAAAAGGTTCTGAAGAGAAAATTCATACAGGGCAGCGTAGAAGTCAGAGTATTAGACTGGAAGTATTTTATCTGCAACATTTAATAAATTATAGAAATAGATAACAAGTCTTTACAGGATTTCTGCCAGAAAACTTAAGACCAATCGATGTGAACAAACCCAGAGGACATGTACTGTGTGGCACAAACAAATACATTGGTGGTTTTATTGCTACTCTCTCTTGCTGCGAGGAGAGAAAGAAAGACGCCGAGGGAACGGTTGATGTCATTAACAAAGAATGATGAGTGGTTACCACAAAAACAAAGGAAAAGGCGGCTATGAGCTGAACAGTTAAAACTGTAGCAAGTCATGATATTTCTCTCTTTTTTATAATTCCACCAACTTTTTCAAATGTTTTTAAACAAATAGCTAACTAAGACACTGGGCTAAGCTAACTAGGATTGCTTGCATTAGCAAGTATCATAAAAACAGATAATTAAACTGGCAGGACTTTGGGCCCATTACTTGATTATATTATTAAACAGCTAATAACATGTAGATATCGTTAGCGAAAGCATGTTTCCAGTCACCAGCTCTGCCAAAAACCCAAAGCCCACAGGCAGGTTTGGTTCCTTAGGTGAGAGTATAATGCTGTGGCTGTCACAATACCTGTTTTTCAAAACAGTGATATGTAATTTAGCATATTAAAAGAAACATCGCTTTAATTAAAGATCCAAAGGAAATCAACAAAAAGTTATGTTTGCTAAACAATATTCAGTATTATAATTGAACGCCCTCATTTTGCAGCTCACAACTTAAAGACTTACAAATACAAAAATAAATGATATACCCAAGATCACCTAGTAGTAACTTAGCAGTACCACATTTCAATACACACAGCACTAAAATACAGTATGCACCAGCACCATGGAACAAGGAGTTTTTCAACAGATGGTATGGCCCCCACAGAAATCTGATCTCCACATCATCCATCCAGTCAATCTGGGATTACATGAAATAACAGAAGCAATTAAGTGAGCCTAAACTCACAGAAGCACTGGGGCAAGTTCTCCAAGATGTTTTGGAACAGAGTACCTGCCAAGTGCTTAAAATAAACAGAAAGTAAACTGTTGCTACAAATAAACCTTAAAAGGCATGGGTGGTTACATCATATATTATCATTGGATTTACGACTCTTGCAACTAAAGTCAACTCAAATCACTCCGATTTTACTGCTTATTTATTGCATTCGTGCAGTGTGGTGTACATGTTACGTTGACATTTTCTAGAGATTTCTAGTCTTCAGGTACTAAGTTAAGAAAAACTTAGCTAGATCCATTCATTCAGGTCACCGCTTAATCATTGCTGGCTGTTGAAAATCTGTAACTTCTGCCAATTTCACTCCATTGCTCATGGATTCAGGCCAGTGGCCCTCCAGTCTCTGGTCCATTGTTTTAACCTTTGGACCGAAACTCCCTCCTCAAAGTTTCACAGACTACTACATTTGCGTCTCACCTGCAATTGTATTTCTGTCCTACTGGCTATACTACATCTGATAAGATGCAGTATAACTGTCTACCATCCATTTCATATGGTCCCCATCCAGGACAATATGATATAATTCACTGCCAATTGAGTGATTCTTTATTCACACCACAATAAGTGGTAATAAGATTGGCTGGCTATGCCACTGCATCCAATAAGTTATAATACAATTGGCTGTCAGGATTATGTATTCACACTTAAATAAGTTGTGATATAATTGGAGTGCTGGTGGTTCTATATCAAATAAAATGTAATATGATTGGCTGGCAGTAGCTGCGGATTCAATAAGATCTAATCTGATTGGCTCATATGGATTCTATATATCCCATAAGGTAAAATATGACAGTTTTCCAGGGACTTTGAGGCACTTTGTTTTCCAAGTGCATTTTACATGGACTCTGTCCCAGAGAGCCTGGCACGCCACAGCTCCAGACAAAAGGCGAGTCAGTGAGCTTTCCAGCAGGTATTTCCCAGTCTAGCTCTGCTTTGCGCCAGCAGAAGCAGTAGTTTAGGAGGATTAGCCCACATCCATCTGCAAGTAAGCCAGAATATCTTTCCATGTTTTCTCTGCAAGACAGCCAAGTTCTGTATCTCCTCTGTTTTCTGTGAGGGAAGGTTCCAGGACGGATTTTGTATTGTTTTGCAAAGGTTTTCTCATAAAACAACTGAGTAAAATGCATAAACACATGAAAGGCAGTGTAAAACCATGAACCATTATAGCTGCTGCTTCTATAATGAGGTAGTGTAATGCAGTTTATTGTACAGTCGCCTTTTACAGCGCCTTGCATAAAGTCTGTGTGCTGTTTTAATGTTGCAGATCAGGGGCCAGCATTTGAAGCCTACACTGTGTCGCCACTCCAGTTCAGTTTCAAGAAACTCTTTGAAACAGGACTGCTAAGCACAACTAAAACTCACACTTTGCGCAAAAGAAAAGCACTCAAGATATGCTGTAGCTTAAAAGGATCAACGAGTGATGGGCAAATTTACCAGACAGACGTTTTAATTAGTAAATGTAATGTTTCAGTTCAAAGTCTGTCATCTTAGCTCATTCCCTTTTCCTGCTCCCATTATGACAGCAGTGCTAAATGTATGAGATCTTTATTGTACAAGCACTGATGTAGGCCATATTTTTATGGCACTACAAAACAATCAAGGGAACTGTTGTTATTCACATTCAGGCATGAAGCCTCCTCAGTGCCGTTAACTGAAAGAGAAAGACAGCAGCATCTGATTCCTTTGTAAGCGGAGTGCAAATGGGAGGACATGTGGGTGGATGAATAACACCAGCTGTCTACGATTACAAACAGGATGTGTCCCCTGTTAGAAGCAACTAAACTTCCACTCACTTTCAGAAATCAAGACGCTGAGGTAACGCGAGCATTCCTTCAGGTTTCACATTCTTGGCTGTAAGTGGTTGCGCAGGTGGTGCAAAGCAAACCTTTTTTGGGGGATATCTTGGCAAAATAACACGATTAAAGGTGTGTTTTATTAGCGGTTTTCTGCTTCTGCTTTTTGTCCACCCATGAATGTGCAGACAAATATAACTAACTTACTTTGATATGAGGAAAAGTAAAGAATGTGATGATTCTCACAGAAGCTGTGGATTTACACAAATTCTGCTGATTTCAAGGCTGATTAAACGTTGAGCTGCAGTGGACACTGACGTGCTGTGAAGAGAGTTAAAGTCACGCTGATCTAAAAACTATGGTAATCACACATGCATATGCATAGGCCATATTTGACTGTCAGAACAAGGGCCATGTTTTAACATGCACCGTGACAATAGGGTTAGTACCTTAACTATGTCAACGAGGCATGTGTCATCATCGCTGCTGCAACTCGTACCGCTGATCTAAGTCTGTCCTCTGAATCTGAATCTCCATTTCCCTGTAAAATCTCATGCTAACCAAAGACAGTTTTTTGTTTTGTTTTTTTAATTTTCCTTTTCCATTCATCTGATCCAAACACGAAGTGGGATGCAGCGCTGACATCTTTATCTATCTTCATTCAGTGCACTGTAGAGGCTCACGATGTGATCTGAATGTAACATGTACAAGTTATAATTAAAGTCAAAGACAGTGATTATTATGCAGCCCTATCAGCCACTTTTACTTACATAAGTAAATAACAGTCTGATTTCTGAAATACAAGGTTTCTGATATTATGTTAATCATTGTCTTCGAATAATCACAATAAGGACTCAATAAATAACTAAATGTATTATTTTGCCAAACACAACATTGAACAATTAAACTGCTTTTTGCATTTTCAATGGTGTTAAGAGTTTGATAGCAGAGGATGCTGATGTTGTGTTTATGCACAGAATCAGAGTCTGTTGATAAGTTATCAGGGCAGAGCATGTTTTGAACTTGTTTCATGCTGAAATACTAATCGTCCAGACAAAGTTGAGTAAGCAAGCCAACAAAAGCACCAAGCAACAAAAGCAACAGCTGAACATCTCATGTCCACACACAGCCCCATAACAAACACAAACAGCTGTACAGAGCAGACCCTTTGCAGGATTTCTCTGCTGTATCGGCTCTCAGCATCTGCGTCACCATCACAAAGTTCCTTTTGCATACACTCTGTAACACTTTGTAATTTTTCTTGCTCACAAGCAAAGTTCTAAACCAGTTGGACTGGATTCTAAACCAGTTAAGATGTTTCACAAGGGACATGCAGACTTTCTGCTTCAATTTGAGGCGCTGATAAGGAGAATTGCATGAAGTGCTAAGAGTAGTGAAATTAAATAAATTTTTTATACAAAGGCTGCCATTTTCAGAGACTCAAAAGTAATTGGATAAACTAAGGTGATTCAAAAGATAATAATACTTTCAACAGAAACCTTTTAGTGCTTTACCATCAGTTTGAAAGCATGCGGTTTTTGCTATCTCTCTGATCGAGGTTTTGCAGCTTACACTGACATCTCTTAAGACCTAATGTTGTAGATTCCAGTGAAAAAATACCAAATACAAGTTCAAAGCTTGAAATAAACTCCAGATCTTTTCTCTGTTCAGTTCCTACCTGGCCATGAACCTGCTTATCAGTTACTCTGAATACCTGAGTATCAGGGAAAAATATATAAAAATTGCTTTAATTCCTATACAATGGTTGAATGCCTTGAATTAAAGCTGAAAGTGTGCAATGTCATTTTCATTGTTTGATTTAATAGCCAGTGTGACGGTGTAGACACAGAGGCAAAATTACATAAAGCTGTATCATTGTTAAACTACTTAAAAATATAGCATATGTACAAGAAAAAATTCAGTATAAAAGTGAACAAAAAAACTGACTTATTATGAACTAAACTGTGATTTTCAACGAGAAATTAAAAAAAGAACTATACTCTCAGCATATGTCTCTAAATGCCCCGAGGTAGGAACAGTGATCTTGGCAGAGCATATCAACCCCACCACAGTCCCATATCGCGCACAGCTTTGGCACATATGCCTCCATATTAGAAAGTTTACACAAGAAGAGACTGAAACTGGCTAATTACAGCTTAACAATCATGTAATAATAACATTACACATGTTTTTACGTAATTAAACCTGGCATTAACAATCAAAAATCAAAGTAATCTTGTCCATTTCTTGAGAAAAGTCCAGATCATCAGAAGTATGAATATAAAAATCAACTACTTGTTTTCTCAATTTACGTAACAAAATAACAACATATCAGCAATGCTTCAAACTTACTACAAAACTTTGTTTAAATAAATACAAGCACAACATGAAAAGTACTGCACATACTCAAGTCTCAAACTGAGCCTTAGAATAAACAACTCATTTATTGGATCTTGCAGACTTCGTACTGATCAACTCTCATCAACCACTTCTCAGAAATTAACAGTGTTTGTACACATAAAGGCCATTATCTGTAGAGCCACAGAATCTTTTTTGGCGGTCACTCTTGTTTTTCAGTCCATGTGTAACCAGCATCTACCCCTGAGAATACTCGTCAGCTGCTTTAAACTGCTTCTTCTTAGACTCTGGATCCAGTGGGAACTTGTTTTTTTCAGAAAGCTGTGATAAGCAGATGGCTGGGAAGGCACTTGTCAAGGCTGATGTAGCAGAACATCTTTTGAAAGCTTGTTTTATGCGCAGCTCTCCTTTGCAGAAAAGTGTAAATAGTGCTGACCTTAATGCGCTTTAACCCTTCGTATTTAGCTGTGTCTGAAACGTATAAATGCCTGCAGCTTTTATCAGAGGGAGAAAACGATTTTATGCAATCTTGTGTGGACACTTACAAAGCATGATGAGGGTGGTTGTCCCTTGTTCATTTCCAGTAGGATAGGTGGCGTACTCGCAGGTATAGCGACCGGCATCGGACATTCTCAGGTTAGAAATCCTGATGGATGGGTTCTCCAGACTGTTGTGAAGGAACACAACGCGGTCCTTGAAGGCCACATTAGGGAAACTCTGTCCATACACCGGGTGGTACACAGCAATGTTGTCCCTGTGCCCGTCAGAGGGTTCCCATATCCAGGACACCTGATAAGAATCAAGAATTTATAAACGGCAGCGGTTACAGTTTGCCCGATTATTCTTTTCATTGCTTTTATTTTTATGGTACACAACTATAGCTCATTAAAGAAGATAAATTCGTGCAGCAGACTAACTTTTGACTCACATCATCCTAACAAGGTTCTTAAGCAGTCAGCAGCTCTTTCAATCATCTAATGAGGAGGTCTTTAAATACTGACACTGGAGGGCTGTAACCAGGAGATTAATAATGTTGCCACGGATTAACGTATGCCGTAGTGTTCTACATGTGCAGTAAATTGTCCCCATTATAGTTAGCCAAATTGAATACTAGAAGTTCCTTTTGTTCCTACAGTAACTGATTACTTTGAAGCTGGGATACCAGTAATCATTTTTAAAGAATCGTCTTTTGTGTTATTTTAATAGAATTTATTGCACTTAATTAGATTCACACCGAATCTAAAATTATGTTCATCGGGTCTTTGGCAGACTAACAAAAGTCTATTATAAACTGTAGCATTTTGGGTTTTAAGAGTTTTAAAACAGCCTCACTAAGCTGTGTTTGCAGCCACAGGTCCAACTGTTGACCATGTCGGTAAGTAGTGAAAAAAAATCAGCAGTTCAGACAACAATTACCAACTTCCTGTTGTTCGGCGTCTTCCCTTAATACACTGACAGTTTGTTTGTAAACCAGAAGGCATGCATGAATATTTATGGATGCCAACATTTTTGACATTTCTCTGAATACATATTGCAAACTGCTGTCCCTGTAACATGAAATCATTTGGCTTATAGCAGCAAAACGTTGAGTACAATTAAAGTTGTCTGAGTGAGAAGCCGAGAATCTGCTGCAAGATTAAATTAAATGTCTGTTAGACTTGCAGGCGCTCGCTCAAAGACCCCGCTGCTTTTTTTAAACAAACACAATTTTTAAAAAAAAAAGGATCATCTTAGAGATTTCGAATATGCGAAAGATATCGATATCTGGCCTGTGAGAGACACTTCCACGAGGGAGAACGCTGTGATGGTAAACCAAATTGATTTTATTTTTCTCTGCAATTTTCAAAGTGACAGTCAATAACAAACTGCTCGCTAAAGTGGTACACCAGGGAGCAAAGGGAATAAAGTTCATCAATACACATTTAGCAAACATCTATTAAATGTATGACATGTAGGATGGAAGGAAGAGAGCAAGCAGAGGAGGTTGAAGGTTGTGAAAAGGATGATGGATTGTAACCCAGATGTCATTGCAAATTAGAGGATGATTCTCTGCTGATTGAAGAGAAAATATCACAGAGGGCAATTTAGCCCGTCTGCATTTTTAGATTTTACTTGTGAACAAATTACCTATTGATTTCATACACAACTCAGACAGATCACACAGAATCAAATTGAACTCGTAAACAGCTCGTAGCACTTTGCTTATTCTGCTCGGCGTTGAAAATGACATCTGAACCGTTCAGGTGGCGTCAGATACGAGCTCAACTGGGACTTAATGAGATAAATTGACATCCAAATAGTCAGCTGAGCTAATTTTACGCCGTGTGTCCTCGAGCAGTTCTCTTCTGTAGACCAAGTTGGAATTAAACGAGCTAAAATTATGACAGAAAAAAAGCAAAGAGCTAACACCGCCCAGTAATCGTAAGTTACTTATCGCTGATTAGTTAAAGTCCCACATCACGCTTCTGATTGCTGCTGACAAACTGCAGGAGTTTGTTGCAGGGAAGTAACTGCATAATAGAAAGAGACAGCATTGTTCGAGCTGAGATTGCTGGTAATTTATTTACAATCTCATGCTGAGTAGACACAGTGGTCGAGGATGTGTTCAAAGATAGACTGCTAGCAGGGAAAACAGACACTGTTAACTTTCCATCAGCTCCAAAGTATCAGTTTTAACATGTTGAATCTTTTTCAGCTCACATGTATGTCAGTAACCTTGCCTGTTTTCTGTGGAGTGGCAAACTGGCGGCTTAGTGTTTGTTGGAACTTGAATAGCTGCTTCCATCTTTCTGAGATGGATGCAAACTGCCAAAATATCATTTAAAAATGTACATTTCTAGTTTAAATGTGAATTCTAATTGGAAAAAAACTTACATATGTGGTGAATTAATTGTTTCTACATGAGGATCATTTCATTTTTGAAAGGCTGAAAGTAACGGTGCTCTTTGTTGCCAACTGCATCCAATAATAAAACCTCTAAAAGCCTAATCAGCAGACCAACTCCACACAGAGTTTGGCTTATGTGTGCATCTATGTATGCATTTGTTTTTATCAGTAACAGTGTCTATAAATGTTGTTACATTTAAGTGAAATCTAACCCACACAGCTCATTTGCAGACCTTGTCCCAAGTTTGGTTTAAACTAACGGCACAAAACAAACAGTAAAGTAGAACCAGTAATAGAAACAACAATGACTAAAAGAATATAGATTTTAAAAAAACCTGTTTGTGTCTGTGTGCGTCAGATCAGGAACTAGGTAACATTTGAATTTCTCTCTTAAGCTCCAACCTTTCATTCTCGACACAACAACAACTATTTTTGTGTTTACAAATAAGAGCAACGCAGTGAGTGTCTTTAACAAGAGAGTTTCTAAAAATGTGCACCGTTTTCTTATTTCAAGTACAGAAAATCCCAGTCTGTGCTCTGCAATGCTATGCCAAACATTTTTGTAAGGTTAATTTTTGGGGAATTTTGTGCCTTTGTTGGAGGGATAGTGTGTCAGACAAGGTGATGGGGAGAAAAAGAGGCGGGGATGACATCTAGAAATCATTATGCCTTTAATAAATGGGCCAATCAGCCATCGATAAGGTCTGAATTGACTGCCTAGTGCATAGACGCTGTGAGGTCTTTCCCCTTTCTGGCAACCATAATCTCACAGGCCTTCATGCGGGAGCCAAACATCAGCTCCCTCATCAAGAAAGCACAGCAGAGGAAGTACTTCCTGCAGCAGAAACTCAACCAGCTGAGTTCATTGATGGTGTACTTCTGCTCCTCCATCACCATCTGGTACGCTGCTGTCACTGCCAAGGACAAAGGCTGACTGCAGCGTGTCATCAGTTTTGGTGAGAAGGTGATTGGCTGCAATCTGCCTTCTCTACAAGACCTGTATGCCTGCAGGACACCGAGTCGAGCATGAAAGATTGTTGCTGACCCCTCGCACCCCACATATAAACTTTTGGAGTCACTCCCCTCTGGCAGGAGGCTGAGGTCCATTATTGTGGTCCATGAGGAATATAAACCTCATAGCACAAGAATGGTTTCTTCATATCTGCAGCTGGAAAACTTGACAAAGCTTTGATCCCCTCCTCTCTGTCGCGTTGATGATTTTTATTTGTTCAATTAGCAAACCATTACTCAGGCTGCTGAAAATGTACATATTCGACTACTGCGGACTTTTATATTATATATTCTGATTCTGTGTCAACAAAGCTTCAAGCAGCTAAAACAAGATGATGTTTCACATGTTTAGCTTTCAGCGGTTTGTGCAGGGCTTTGTTACAACACTGATTACAGTTTGTTTGCAAGTACCACAACAGAACAACAGCAGCTTTAGTGGATGTATAAGTAGCAGGCTCACTGTACATCTTCATTCCTGCACTTGTTTTTATTTCTCCATGTCTGCCAAGCATAAAATCATATGGAGATGGATGGAAGCCTTATCAATTTATTCATGCTTTACAACATGCACGCAGCAATAAATAATAAGACATCTTAGGATGTACAGTGGGATCCAAAACATTCTTCTATTTTGCATTAGTTCCCAATTTATCTCAAGAATATTCATGCCAAATGATAAAACCAGCTTTGAGTGAATCTCTACAAAATTTACATAAATTTTAGATTAAATCTGTATTTGCTTTGCCCCCCTTTTGACAGCAGTTCTCGAGCCGCATCGGCTCCACAGTTTTATGCAAAATCTGATAACCCACATTATCTCAGCATGATCTGACGTTCGTTCGAATGGTTCTCATGGTGTCAGGAATGTTTGGCTCTCTCAGTCTTCAAATGAGATTAAAAAGATTCAGTGGAGCTGAGGACTCCTTGGTCTTTGGTCTTAAGTGCTTGCAAACCTTTGATGTGTGTTTGGGTCATTATTCTGCTGCAGTGTGAATCCATTTCCAAGATGTGAGGATGGAGTATCGAGAAGTGCAACTTCTTCTCGGTAAGAGCGCTTTGTATCCGGAGCAAGTGCCCGATCACAGCACTTCACAGCAAATCACCAGTAACACCAGGTGGGAGCTTGGTCTCTGCATCCAAGCGATCCAGCTGCTTGACAGCACGGATATCATTAATCAACATGAAACCTAACTTTTAAATCACAGCGTGTCGCGTTTAGGGACATTTTGTGTGTCAGGGCATTTCCAGCTTTTCACATCTCGTTTCATGTCACGCTGTCAACATCACAAAAATGTTCGGTTCCCTTACCGCCACTGATTCTCTAAATGATACCAAAATTATACTGTGGCAGTGTTGTACACAGTAAGGCGCTGGTTTTCAGTCGCAAGGTAGCAGTAGTGGGATTCCCAACCCAGATCCACCTGTATAATGTCGTTTCAATCCTTTATTCCCACCACCTTGTTGCACTCACACTGCACTATCGCTCTTTTTTCCTCTTCGCCTCCTCACAACCCTCTCTTTTTGCCATAAATCTAAGACTTGGATATGTCAGTACAAATGTTTTTCTTTCTCATCATCCTCTTTGAAATGCTGTTATGGCTTTGGCCTTGTTTCCTCTCCTGAGATGTGGTTTAGATATTGCCTCTCATCCTCTGAGACCACTGCTAGACAGCCTTAAGCTCAAGAAGCCCCTTCCTCTTTAAAAGGTTGTTTAGAATAACAATTTGACATCAGATGCCATGTGGCAATTACCCTTACTTATGTTCTCTTAGAAACTATTTCCTCCTTTTATCGTCTCTCTTGTTTTGCCACCTGAGTCTTCCTACCGGAGACAGTCTAGATAACTTTTTGTATCTATTTATTTTTAAACTGTTCAGTTTCTTGGAAACTTTTACCATGAGTTTCCTTATTGGCATGTCTTTATGTTACCGGTCGAATGAACAGATCATGGAGGAGAGACTGGCCATTTGACCCCTAAATAAGCGTGTCCATTAGGCTACAGTGCACGCCTTACTTTTAAGCTCTGAATCTCAGCACTTTTGGAATTATTAACAATGTTGTCTTTCATCTGCTAACCTGTGTGAGCTTGGTCAGACCGCCTCCATCGTTAAATTGGCAGCTGAGCTCAACAGACTCTGTGGGATACGCCTCCAGCTCCTCCGCAACTTGCACTTTTGGAGCCCCAATTTCTGAAAGCAGAAGAAAGAGAAAGGAGAAGAGAGATTATGCAATCATTCATATCATCATATTTCTTTGTAATAAATTTAAAAGAGGAAGTTGAACAAACAGGGACTAAAAGAGGTAAGAATCTGAGAGGAAAGCATTTTCAGTGGGCTTTTAATTAAATGCACTTGCTGTGACTGATATTTTCCCCTCCCACGTTTTGTTTGCCATGATTGTGAAGGATCAACCTCCTTCATTCATTATAGATAATTTAGAGAACTATACTCAAAACAGAGCGAGAAAGAGGATTAAACGAACAGGAGACCATGAGAGAAAAGAGAAGCTCCTTAAAGAGAAAGAAATAAAAATTCAGAATCATTAGTCTTTGGTAAAAAAGCCTCAGGCAGAGGCTTCCTTCACCTGGGTCCTCCTCATTACAGTAAAGCTTGTCTACCAGGAGACATCGCTAGGGGGCAAGCCTCTAGGAACACGGTTGGTTACTTTGCCTTTCATCTGTTTGCAATTCAAAGGAAGGCACCTGTAACTTTTCCTTTCAAGCTGAAGTGAAAAGTGTTGAGGGAGCAGAGAAGGTCAACAAGACCAGCACAGGTTTAATGAGAACAAGCCTATAGAGCCGCCCTCTGCGATCAAACTTAAACAGAGATCAAACACATATGCTAACAGCCAAGCAATGCCTCAACACTGTGTGCCACCTGTTGACCCGCAGGCTGTGTCAGAACACAGAGTTTAAACTGGACAAGAGGAATTAGTTTTTTAACATTCATCCGTCATTCTGTAATTGACTGACTCAGCTCTATGCAGCTGCCAGACCTCCTTTCAAACCTATACTTTATCCCTTTTTATCAATTTGTAACAAAATGTCACTGTGCTGCTGTGATACGCTATTTTCTTGCCAACAAGAATTGGTGTTCCTACCCATGTATCAGGTTTCTTTGTTCAAATACTCTCCACAGGAGAGCCGGACGTCAACTGAATTTCAGATTGATCTGCCAAACAGAACTGATGTTGCAGAAAATGCATTTCAGGCTTGCAACAGAAGTGCAGGAAACCCTGAGCTAGACACATTCTGCAAAACAGCAGGTTTAAAAAAGTGCTCCTCAGAACATTGCTTTAAACTGCATGTAGGCTCTTTGTTGTGTTGTTTTCCCCCTAGTGAGAAAATATTCACTTGCTGTATAAATTTCTTAAAATTGAAGGACTTTAATGAACTTGTAATTCTTGTAGCCAACAGAGGGAGAAAGACAGAAAATGGCTCAACCAGAATAAGAAAGAAAAATGAAAAGACAAAGGATCAGAGAACTTGTAATCCTTTCTTAATACAATCTGGGCCAAATCCAGCAGCTCAAAGTGTTTGGCAACATCCATAAACAATCATATGAGACTGGGAGTGACATTTTAAGCGTGTCCAAATGTTCATGCTTTGCAGTCAAAATGTTGTTTTTCACAGTGAGCCATCAAACACTCATTTGGAGTAACTTAATGAAGCTTTTCTCTTTCTTTTTCTTTTTTTTACTTGACCTGCTGCTTTCACTCATTCAAGCTCCAGATCCCCTGCTGACCCGGGATCAAATCCTACCAAGGCCTTTCTTGTCTACCTCCCCTTAGTCTCTGCCCTCTCAGCCAGCTTCTGTGCCTGTAAAGATAAAATTCTTGTGGGGAGCCGGCCTCTTACTCTCACCACAAGAAAAAGGGGATAAGCACTCACTAACCGCTAGCTATAACCGCTAGCTAGCCTCGGGTGTGTTTGGAAAAAGCCTCTTAGTGTGTGAGGGATTGATTAGGACAATATGTTACATTCTGCACCATGGAGGTGAATGGGCTGGCCGGGATTTAGCCCGAAAATCAGCTGTAAAACGCAGTCACACTAACAAAAGAAGTGTGAAGGTTGTGTGCTGCAGGAGGTCTTGGGTTGTTTTGGATTTACAGCATGCGCGCATCCGCGTGTCCAACCATGTGTGCGGGAGTGGATTTTGTGTGTGAAGTCATATGCATGCTTTACAGCGCAGGACTGATGTGTGCATGTGTGATCGTTGTACGTCAGAGTGTGCGCATAAATCACAGCATCTCACTGTAATGTGAGTGCAGATAAGACTGACTGAGTCACTGAAGCACACTTTTTACCCCAAGGGAGACAACGGGCTGTCAAACCATTTATCCATTCCTACTGTGGGTCCAACACACTCACACACACAGACACACACACATATAGACATGCAAATAAAATAAATTAAGTTTTTACACAACCCGACAACAACGAAAACAGCAGAGTTTGAATCTGTTTTCCCCATTTGCTTCTCTTTCGATGTCATTTTTGTTCACATTTGCTTTTTTCTTTTCTCATAAACAAAAACGCGGATTAATTTCACTTAATTAAACACATCAACACACAACTCCCACTATTCATAAAGAAACCAAAATGCAGAAATACACAGACACACCAGATGGTCTCACCAAAGCCATGAACCACATAAATGTTTGGGTTATTCATAGTGGTCAATGAAATCTCTTCTGTGACGCACGGGGAAAAATATAATAAACAGAAACAGGGAGAAAAGAGAGGAAGAGGGGATGATGGTGAAGGAAAATGAGGTGTATTGAGGTTAAAAGAGCTAAACAGTGAAAGAAAGGAAGAATATGAAAGGAGCTTTGAGAAGGATGGTAGAAACATTTATTTAGGGGAATAAATATTACGGAATAAATGAGGAAAAGCGACTAAAGGAATGTCTGAAGCTGAGAGAGGTGGAGGAGTAGACTGGTAGACTGGAGG
Organism: Aulonocara stuartgranti; assembly: GCF_965226115.1. Taxonomy (NCBI): domain Eukaryota; kingdom Metazoa; phylum Chordata; class Actinopteri; order Cichliformes; family Cichlidae; genus Aulonocara; species Aulonocara stuartgranti. The sequence continues at coordinate 31,240,063 of NC_138957.1, forward strand.
AGGAAATAAAGAAAACCGGAGAGAGGGGAAGTTTTAAAAATGGTCAAAAAGCGACACGAGGAGAAAAAGCTAAATCCTTGAAAAGTAAAATAAGGGAGCAGAGAGCATGAGATGACACCACAGATGATTCATTTCCTCAGAGTCAGATGGAGACCGAACCTACTGGCTCCCTGAGATGAGACGAGTGAGAGGGTGAGAAAGTTTTCATTCTGACCGTACATACAGACCAGCGTGATCTCAGCTGCAGCAAAGTTGCAGCTTGTTTTGAGGTTAACCATCCAAGCTGATACTTGTTTGCTGCAGTGTATAGGCTACGTTTTAAACACTGACATTTAGTTTGTCAGAGTGTGCAAATATAATACATCGTGTGGAAAAATATCATCTAAGCTACAGAAGACTTGCATGAAAAAAAAATGAAAGCTCACAAAAGTTGTTGTCAAACATGAAATCAGTCTCAAAAGATTTAAAAAAAAAGTGGGTAAATTATGTTAAGAAAACACTAAATACTGGTTCTATCAGTTCTATCAGCATGATTATGGTATCTCTGGAAATGTAGTGATAGCAAAAGAAACCGAGACGTGACTATCAAACACTAGGTGAGAGTGAAAGGTAAAAAATAGTTCCACAGCAGCTTCCTGGTTCATGGTAAGTAGTAAGGTAGACAACACTGTGATATGTACTGAGAGTGCAGAGAGGTGGAGGTGTGCTCTGGAGTGAAGAGGAATGAAAGTCAGCAGAAGCAAGACAGAATAGGGGAGATGGGTAACAGCGACCTGTGGTCAACCATCATAAGCAAACGGACGGCACACAGGAGAGGACGGCAGAGGCAGGGGGGGAGTGGGTGGACATTAGTGTCAGGGGTGGGACAGCAGCAAGGATAGCAGAAAGAGAGGAAGGGGAGGTTTCCAAAATGAGGCCTGCTATGATATGTGGTTTGGAAACACTGGCACTAAAAAAAGAGAGGAGGTGGAGCTGGAGGTGGCCCAGTTGAAGATGTTAAGCTATTTGTGAGTCTGTTTGTTTGAGCACGTTTGCATGAATGGCTTGGAGACAAAGTTAGAGAGGCGAGGCTGAGATGGCTTGGACATGTGCAGAGAAGTGTCTAACAAGTCTCAGCGGATACACTGGACAAAGAATGTTGAATATGCAGCTGAAAGACAAGAGGAGAAGGGAAAGACCTCAGAGGTTTATGGAAACAGTGAAGGAATACATGCAGAAAGCTGGGGTGATAAAGGCGGAGGCGGATGATCTAATGTTTTGACTCCTAAAGGAAGAAACCCAAATGAAAAAGAAGAAGAAAAAGTAATAAAAAGGTGTAATTGCATACTTGGATATTGGGTGAAGGCTTTAACTCCCCAAAAAAGAAGAAAAAAAGTCAAAATTCTACTTGAGTTGTTTTCTGTTATTTGCTTTTAGTAGTTCTGGTGCATAGAGACATTGCAATCAGTAACTGCCTTTATTGAATAGTTGTAATTAACATGTTGAATGCAAGTACTGCAGATGGGAAATGTGGGGAATGAGAGCAGGGGAGTGCCATGCAGCAAATGTCAGGCCCATCGGGACATGAAGTAGGTTCTCAGCTGCCGAGGGCGTTTTGGGCCATGCCACACTCACCCCAACTTCTAGGCCACTGCATCTCCAACAGTCTTTAAATCTTTAAAGATGCAGATGGGTGAGGTTCAAAAGACCTCAGCTAATAGCCAAGAAAGAGAAGTTTTGATTTTTAAAAAAAAATCAAATAGAATTTTTATTAAATAAAAGCAATCTGAAAAGATCAGGAGCCTGCTCTTCTATCGCCTAAAACTGGGGAAAGCTCTCAATGAACAGTCCAAGTATGTATATATTTTATTTTTCTTCAGCTTTATTGAAACATAAACTTTAAAGGTTGCTAAAGTAAGTTGCTTACAGAAAACACTCAGCCCTGTGAAATCAAGTGTCATCATTGCTTATGCCTAATTGTATTGTTTTCTGGAAGCATAACGTACATATGTTTGTCCCGCTATCAAGGAAATTGGTGTCAGTGCACCACAATAATTCTTATCTTTTTAATCCTCTCCAGCTTGCAACCCCAGTGATCCCACAGTTTGTAGCTTATTCCTACTGGAAGTCACTGTGGATTGGAGCAACAGCTAAACACAAACAGAAAGTCAAAAAGGGAAGGTGTAGGTGAACAGCCACATTCTGCGTCTCTCTCAAAGCACCAGGGAGATGAATCACAGTTAATTGACATTTAGAGGCTTGTGGCATTTGCCTGTTTATGTGGAGATTCCCCATGTAGACAGGCATGCAGGAAGAACGTGAGGAATATGCTGATGGGGTGCTCATTAACATCCAAATCACATGCTTATAGAAGGCAATGAACCACAGCTGTTTTGTTTTGGAGTTTTCTGTCAGCCTGTCATGATGTCAGCTATGTCAGCTTTTATCTGGTTGATTGCCAGCAGCTGTCAGCTGATAAAAGTGAAGGAATGGATGCATTTGAAAAGCTCAGGCTTCTGCATGGAGAATGACTTTAAACATATCAGCGGTACATTATGAATCCATAGCTGTATTTTTCCCTTTGTGACTAAATCACAAATTGTTGGCAGCAGGGGATATATTTATGGCTGACCAAGGTAACAATCAGTAGAGGTTATTTTCCTCCCAAGCTGTACCATTTGCTGTAATTTTGCAGAAAATCCAGATTACTACTTTTACCAAGCAAAAACCTTGAGGGATGAAAAATGAAGCAAATGCCAAAAAGTGCATTTTCATTCATGGCTGCTTCTAAAGGAGGTAAATCCCTATAGAAGCAGCTTTACAGACGAAATAATCACATTGACACCTTTGTGTAAAAGGACAGCTTTGGTCCCAGGAGCCAATTTAACCATTTATACCAAGAAGGCTTTAAAATTATTTTTAGGTCACGGCTCCTTAGACTGAGAGGCTGATGGTGATTGAGGCAGATATAGCCTCTAGCTGTTTGTTACGTTTCACCTAATTCGAGTCACTTTGCATTTTTAAAGGAATTATGTGTCTAATAATGTGGCTCACTGTGTGATTAATAATAGTAGCAGCACGTGCTTCAGTTTTGTGAGAGAAATTCTAGTATTTTATGTTTCTTTATATGTTACTTGGCACTAATTAACAGGTGTCCATGTGTCGTGTGTGGAATCAGTCTATGGATGGAACCTGCAAACTAATCTTAGCATTAGCTGATAACAACACTTAACCCTCTCCTCCTGATACCAAGAAATCAACACGGTGGTGTCCAAAATGCTACAGTTTATATTTAAACTTTGAGTTTGAAAACCAGTGGGTGGTGTTAAAGTAGCTACATCCAGCTTTTATTTACAGCAGGGGTGTCCAACACCACAAGGGCCGGTGTCCTGCAGGTTTTAGATGTGTCCTTGATCCAACACAGCTGATTCAAATGGCTAAATTACCTCCTCAACATGTCTTGAAGTTCTCCAGAGGCCTGGTAATGAACTAATCGTTTGATTCAGGTGTGCTGACCCAGGGTGATATCTTAAACCTGCAGGACACCGACCCTCGAGGCCTGGAGTTGCCCAACCCTGATTTTCAGTGTATGATTTACAAATGTTTTTTGTGTCCCCCTGCTTATTTCTCACTGTTATAGTTTAAAACAACTGAGTATTTTCACTTTCAGTTCTCTTATTAGTGTTTTATACTCTGTTTTCATTTTTTATGGCCTGTTTCTCTGCGATCAAAGGACTAAGAAGAAAGGCCTCTATCCAAACTGAATAAAACTGACTAGAAGTACCTTTCACTTTTTCATAGACTCCATACTTCAAACTTTAGCTGAAGACTTCTTTCCCCCACTGAGTAGTTCAGAAACAAAAGTAGCACTTTACCGAACAAGGCACTAATTTATAGACTTCCGTCCATAACAGGTCTGGAGTCTTGAAATAAGTATTCTTCTACATCGCTGATTCATATAATATAAAATTGCCTGTTTCGTTTCTGTTTCTTTTCTGTGCTCATTCACGAGCCAAACAACATCTGTCTTGGCAGAGCCCCCAGGTACGTGGTGTTAAATGCGCGATCACTTCGCTTAATCATATCTCTATCCTCCAGCTTTTGTCACTCGGGTATGAATGTAGGTGGAGGTGCAACATACCTTCTTTGTCGAGAGACAGCTGTCGAAAGCGTTGAGTGATCAAGCATAAACTGAGCTGTAGGCTGCCAATATCGTCACAAATATACTGTAACTGTGCTGCTAACGAGAGATGGAAAATGAAAGATTCATGCAATGAAGGTTTAATCACAGTTTCCTCACTCAGCATTGCTCATGGCATTATTGGAATTTTATATAAGAGCTTCGGTTACAATGGAAAATACATTTTTAGACGAAGGAGGAGTAAGAGGCGAACGATGGAGAGGAAGGCAGCAGTGACAAGGTGAGCCAGTACACCTATGTGAGACACCAAAGATGGGCTTTAGACTAATGAAGGTGAGTTTAGTTATAAATCTGAGGCCATGGTCCTCATCTTGAAAAAGGTGGAGTGCCCACTCTGGGTCAGGGACGAGTTCCTGCCCTTGTGGAGGAGTTTAAGTATCACAGCGTATTGTTTAAGATGTCGGGAAAAGGGAGCAGGAGATCGAGAGACGGATTGGTGGGGTGGCCGCAGTGATGCGATGCTGTACCAGTCTGTTGTGGTGAAGACATTATTTCCCGGTCGATCTACGCCCCTACCCTCAACAATGGTCACAAGCTCTGGGTAGTGACGGAAAGAATGAGATCGCGGATACAAGCAGCGGAAATGAGCTTCCTCCAAAGGGTGGCTGGCCTCTCCCTTAGAGCTAGGGTGAGAAGTTCGGGCGTTCGGGAGGGGCTCAGAGTAGAGCCGCTGCTCCTCCACGTCGAAAGGAGCCAGTTGAGGCAGTTCGGGCATCTGACAAGGATGCCTCCTGGGTGAGGTGTTCTGGGCATGTCCCATGGGGAGAAGGCCCCGGGTTAGACCCAGGACACGCTGGAGAGATTAGATCTCTCGGCTGGCCTGGGAGCACCTGGGTGTTCTGGACTGGTTTGAGCTTCTCTGCTTGGGCTGCTGCCCCCGCGACCCGGCCCCGGATAAGTGGAAGAAAATGGATGGATAAGTTATAATCCTTCATGTAAGTGGTCGTGTAATTGGCTGATAACAGGGTTGGGGTCTTGAAAGCATCACATTATTATTGCTTATATTTAGTCGCAGAGTCTGAAGTTAGAACAGGACAACAGTAGGGCTGCCACAAACGATTATTTTGATAGTCGACTAGTCACAGATTATTTTTGCGATTAGTCGACTAATCAGATCATGCATCCATTGGAGTACAGCTTATTGCACCAGCATGCATCTGCTCTTATATAACTATCATTAGCTTACAGCTTTAAGTGTTTACGGTATGTGCTAACTAAAAATAAAGACAAGATGATAGTTTATTAAATTTTAATGAAATTTTCAGATTGTTTCGGTGAAGTTTAATAAACTCCTTGCTATCTAAAATATAACAGACACCGGAGTATATTCTCGAGCATCTCACACTTCTGATAATCAGTTGTCGTCTTGACGTTTATTCAGCTGTATAAAAACTATAACTTTAATCTCAGCCAAACCGATTTACTCAGGAACAAATAAAATACAAAAAAAAAGCCAAACAATAACATTTTTAAGTTATTTAAGTGACTTATATATATTTAACCTGAGTAGTGAAAGACGGCAGTGGGTTTGAAAACGATTTGCCGGGAGTCCGGTGTTCTCACGGGCTCTAGTGAGCCTTGCCCCCGGCTAGCTATCGAGCTAGTGGGTAACAGACGTCTCCGAAAAGCGCTTTTGAAAATATGTGGTGTCTTGATAAACTGAGCAGATATTTGAGGTTTACACAGCTACATTCTCGCCTGAAAATATGTTAAACGTTTATTTTGTGACCCAGAAAGAATAATACGAGTAATATTAAAACTAACTAGCTGCTGCCATTGTTGTAAACTGAGCTGGGCTGCGCTATGAATTCTGGGACACAGCTTCTTCTTCTTCTTCTGGGTTTAACGGCAGCTGGCATCCTTGTACATGCAGTGCTGCCATCTTCTGTTTCAGTCCGTTATTACACTCTTAAATCCTACTACTTATTCCTTCGTCTTTTGTGATCTTACAAACCTTCAAACGATGCGTCGACTATTAAATCAGTCGTCGACGATTTTGATAGTTGACGTAATCGTGACTAGTCGACCAATCGTGGCAGCCCTAGACAACAGTGTGTGATATCAGTCATTTTGATCCACTGTATAGCACGTCAGCAGCCATTAAAATCTCCTCATGACTTTCATGAATGAAAAAAATACAATTCATCAAAGGTCATGTGAATTAGAAGAGAAGAGGAAGGCGTTGGAGTTGAGTGACTGTCTCATCCACCACTAACTGGGGACTTGAATTACCGGTAATTGGTATTTGACAGCTCATAATCATAGCTATCTTTTCAGTAGCAGAGCACTGATCAACAACACGGCAGAGGGAAGCGAAAAGGGAGATTACTTGTCACAAGGACAGCTTTAGTTCCACACAAACAGTTACTGTATCAGCTCACACTCGACAGCTTCTGCTACATTTTAACAAATGTCACCTAAATACCAAGGCTGTATACATTCTCATTCTTTTCATAGATGTTTGGTTTTCAATTTCGAAAATGTTGGTATTTGTTTTATAAAAAGGTGAACTGATATGGTCTGTAGACGGCGGTTTTTCTGTCTGGCAGCATTTATTTCTGTACAATTCCTATGAATCTTAGCCTTGACAACATTCAAAGTCCTCAAAGCAAAAGCTTGCCATCATTACTTCTCACTCACAGACGAATCAAAGTTGAGAAAAAGCCGATTCGAATCCGACAAATCAGATATTTATCATTAACGCTGAAAAAACTCCTTATGTAACCACAACAAGCACCATCCACTACACTTCAGTTTATATCACTGTTGCCAACAAATGATGTGACTACAGAGCAGACCATGTAGTGATTTTCATTCTGCATGAAACCAAATTTTCTAAGGATCATTAACGGTTCAGGTCCTTTCATTTAAAACAGACAAAAATAGTCAACATGCAACTGTTAAAAAACAAAATGCGCTATAGAAAAGGGCAAAAAAGTTTTGCAAGTTGTTGTCTCTCTGCACATCACTGACCCCTAATTACCTCGAGCTTGCAGGGGAAGCACCTAGTCTTTGGTTAATTAGATTTAGTTCTTGCAGCACATGTGATGAAAGTGCACAAGGTTGTTTACAGGAATTGAAATAGCAAATTAGCTATGCTTGTGACAGCTGGAATCACCCCGAACAATCTCTGTAAATGTGCAACTGTTGGTTTGATGATGAATGCTCTGTGTGATTAGTTCCTTGGTGTGATTTCAAACTCATTTTTCTCAGACTGCATCTGCAGGTGGAAAGAAGTCTAGAAATGTAACGGTGAAATGATAACGGCCACCAGGCACACTCAGGCAAGCGATAATTCAGGTCTCTGAATAGCGTCCATGAATACTGTGACAACTCAATTGTCTTAACAGTAAGCAGTTTATTGAAATGGAGGAATAATACTGCTTCAAGTCAATCTTTTATGTCAAAATAGAAAATTAAGTTGCGGCGCATCGCTACAAAGCGAAACGCGGTTCTCAGTGAAGGAGAGGTAATTTTATGTGAGAGAAATAAAGGATTTGCAAAAATCTGTGAAGTTACCAGCAAAAATGTTCCAATTTTGAATGATAATCCTTAATTTTCAATAGGTTAAAGAACTGTAATTTCAATTATTTTTGGCATTAATTGTCAGGCATGCGAGGTGATAGACTGAGTCACAAAGGCAGAAAAAAAATACTTTCAGTTTAACATTAATGGGTAGCTGACAGCTGAAATAATTGGCATGTTTACACTGTGGGTGGCTTTTCAGTGTTACTGTGCTGTCAACTGACAACCTATTAACTCCAGTTATAGCGATTTTTTTTCTTTTCTTTTTTTCTCTTTTTCTTTTTTAACTGGAACTGAAGGGCTGCATAATCCTCTGTGGGCTGAGAAAATGATATGGCCTATGGGCTTATGAAACACTTTCAAAATCCTCTGGCACTTATTTCCAAAAACGCCCAGTGGACAATCTTATAAGGACTGTACTGGTTTTCATTTCTGAAAGTTGGTATTTTACAAAGGCACCATATTCATTCACCTGTATCTTTAAAGAAGCGTTAAAGCAGTTTTACAGCTGTGGTGTCTCTGTGCATGTCTCACGATGAGAACTGACTCACCAGTAATTGGTATTTGATACTAAATGAGTGCTGCATATAGTCATCTTTAATCAGGTTTGAAGGCCTTTTGATGATAAATGTAGCAGGGATTTTCCATTCTCTCTGACACCCTTACACCGTCGAGAGCTTGATAAGGTTCATGATACTCCACACAAAAGCCATTGTTACAATAATGAATAGGTGGCAGATATGCAATTTAGTTACACAGTATAATTTGTAGGGCACCTTAGTGTAGATAGCTTATCTCCCAACTGCTCAGGTATTTCATGCATGCAAATCTACAACAGAAAAAGGTAAAACGGAGACATGACATTACAAAGGAGCAGTCCCTGTTATTTGCATGTGCTGAATGTTTAAAGATGGCAAAAAGATGGATCTCTACACAAGAGTACTCGAGAGGCAACAAGAGGTTGCATTGCTGTTTTCTTGGCGTAATTTCTCAAAATGCAACCTTGAGAGTCTTGCAATACAGAGGGAAAAAAGTCTAAAGGGTTCATTTACAGTTATTTTCCTGTAGATTAATGAGCACTGTACTTGTCAAATACATGAAAATAATTCAATGGAATCTGATCATTCAGGGGTGATCTCTCTAGATAGATAGATCGATTGATCCATAGATATGTGTGTGTGTGTGTGTGTGTGTGTGTGTGTGTCCCTGTTAGGTGTGACATCAAAACAGGCACGGACAATTTCATCCCACTCTGAGTGTTTTAGTCCTAAAGCTGACAACATAGCAGTCGGTTTTGGACTGAAAATATGTTGGTTTAAGCCCAGGGACTGTTTTCACAAAGGAGGATTCCCAAGTTAACTGTATATCTTTGATGAGCAAAACCCGGAACACCCTTCAAAGCCAGAACATAGTCTGAAGTAAAAAAGAAGAGCTGTTCTGGGTGTTACATGGTGTCCAGATAACCCCCTAATCCCGCCTTGTGAGAAAGGCCCCAGGAAAGGCTGAAAATGTCTGGGTAAAGTGAACGAGAGTGGTTCTTTCTTCCTCAACAAATACTGGGGAAAGCACCCTTGAGCAAGGTATTTACCCCTTAAAGCTGTTCAGGGTGTTGTACTGTCTTTGTGAACGCAGAAGCAGGTGATGCTTAAAGAAAACATTCAAGTTCACACAGTTGGATTAGACTTTCTTAATGATCTGCTGGGAATAATGTTGATGAACCCTTGAAAGGGTTTACTTCCTCCATCGAGTAAATGTTCCTCCTAAGTTGAAGTTGAATACTTTTATTTATTTTACACACTCCTCTTAAATTCCTCTAGCAATTAGTTTTTTTTATTGCCTGGTTTCTACAGCTCCAGCTGTTCCAGCATTCTTATCCCATCTACCTCAGCAAAGCTAATAATACCAACAACTAAAGAAAAGCGCTGCCCTCTTTCTTTTTTAGTTATAAAAATCAACCTTTCAGTTTCCTTTAAGATGTCTTACCCAGTAGCAGGAAAAATATTGCATTTTAACCAATCCGAATGGAGATGGTGTCATTACTCTACTGTGATCACATTGTGCAATAATCACAGATGTGAATAATGATAAGCAAAGCAAAAAATGTTGCCTTTTGCCCATATAAAGATCAAAGTTCAGCTCTTGATGTGTGCATAGGTTCTCCCAGGTGTTGTTCCAGCATAATGCACCCAGAGAGAAGCCGGAGTATGTAATCTAGCGAACAAAGCCTCTTCACTGCAGGTTATGTTTACGCATTAAAAAAAGAACACCGACAGCAATGCCGAGGTAAAGAACAGAAGGTTCAATATTTTAGGTCTCTGTTTTCAAAAGCCCACCTTTGCTGCTCCAGCCCTGAGGTCCTCCTCTACAACATAAACAAAGCCGTGTACGTTTGAAAAGCAATGACAGGACAGGAGAACAACATATTCAGGAGAAAACAAATGTAGCAACTGCACAGAGAATTCACTATATTTGCTTTTTTTCCTGTTTTGTTTTTGATTTTTGGGGAAAAGGTTGGAGATGGGAGAAAGCCGAGCATGATTCTGTCCATGCTGCACCAAATGATACACGTCTGTCATAATATCACAAAACAAAGAATCCAAAGCGCTGATGTCAATAGCTTTTGTTCCATTCTCCTTTTTCAAGAGCAGTGCATTTCTTTTCATGCCCCTGCCTTGTTGATCAAGGCTCTGTGGCTCTCCCCACAGTTCCATTGAAGAGTTTGCCTCCTCTATCTGATATTTCCACTGCTCAATACACTTGCAATCTGCTTGCGAAGATCAAAGGCCAGCGAGGAATTCATCAAAAGGAATTATTCAAAAAAAGAAAGAGGAGAAGAGGCTCGAGATATAAGAGATGTAGCTGTGAACAAATTAGATGGTTATCCAATATTGGAAGAAAAGACAAGCAAAAGGCAAAAGAACACAATAAGGCTAATATTAGGAAATACTATGAAAGTCCTGAGCAGAACTTGGTAACACTTGGTATTATTGGATCAGGTAAAGGACTATCAAACAGAACAAAAGTTTTAAAAATACTTGAATTGAATTTCTGACAGAAGCCCTCTGATAGGCTGCTGACCTGCCACAGGGCAGTGCGTTCTCTTTGTGGTTTCTTTTTGCACTTTAATGCAGGTTGATTAAAATAACACCTGTCCTCTTAAATCTGGAGCAGACCGTCACTGGAAACTTCAATTAAATAAAGAGCCTTTGGTCAACAACCCTTTTTACAGTCAGACCCATTGTCCCTCGTCGCCTTCAACTCATCTAATTTTCATTTACTAATTTGGGTTTTATTGAAAAATCAAAATAACATATCAAGGAAGCCCGGCATTGAAAAAACAACCTCGAATAAATGAAATTTCTCGGTCTAATGAGTAATCTCTGTAAATAATTGTGTAATGAGCAAAATAACAGCGAGATCTAAAGTAGAGTAACCGTTTTTACTATCTTGGAGTAGCGCCGTTAGACTTGTGGTTGGGAAATGAGTGAGAATTGATGAGATGGGTAAGTTGTTTTTACAGATTAGTCGACTAACTCATTCAGTGTGAGTAAAGGGGCTGGCATGCAAGCCTGCTAATTTTAATTCTCAGTTTTTGACAGGCTGCTCCTGGCACAAGAATCCTCGCATTTATCCACCAGCAATCGCTTGGACACATTTCCTGGTCCCCATTTTTGTTTAGCCCGCTATTGCCCAGCGCTTGCTGTGAGAATGCCGTCCAGGAATGCCAGTCTCGCCGCTATCATCCAGCACTACAATCAGGTGTGTTTAGCAGCCCTGTTAAAAGCCCATTAGCGACTGCTTACATGCAAGCGCCTCCACTCCTGCTGTATGACCGGCTTTTTAACTGTTGTCTGGCACAGTAAAAGGCTTCATTACACAAAAGGAACTGACTCATTGATGCGTGTGCCTGTGTGAGTGTGTGTGCATGACACCTGCCAGTCTCAATTTCACCCATATTCTCAAAGAGCCGTGACCCTGTCAGAAACAGTTTAATGTTACCTTGTTATCTCAATTGTGCATATTTCAGGGAGAATAATTAAAAGCCTCCTCCATACCGTGAGAGTCCACGTGTCAATCTGGCCTGTGTCTAAAACTAAGTGACTTTAAAGTCATTTATCTCAGCCTTTTCAGCTTGAAAACAGACAGAAATAATCCATGCGACTTCCTACTGGAGCCATAAATATGCATCACGGTTTGCAGCAGAGCAAGTTTAATTATCAATTATAGAAGGAAGCCAGGAAATTACAAACATTTTACAAGGAAAAAAAACATACGATGCAGACTTAGTGATCACGTTTCACTGCTTACATCCGTTTTTAATTGCTAATTTTTCTAAAAATCAGCTTGTGACTCATCACTCCTGGGTTGGCTCAGGCTGTGAATCACTGAGATAGACGGGTGGATTCCAACAATGGGGGTGGATTTGGCTCATTTCATTTCAAAGCGACACAAGTCCATTTTAACAAGCACTCTACAGTAAAACACTAAGAAGAGAGCATTGTGGCCAGTGAAGCACTGAGCCCTAATTACTGATATTTTCTGCCAGAATGAGAAGCAAGTGGCAAATAACCAGATTACAAAGCTGAACACAAATTAATAAGGGAGGATCAGGGGACCAATACAAACATTAACACTTTAGTTTCCGACAGCGACAGATCTGCTGCGCGAGGGGAGATCAGCCCCAGAATCCCATGACCTTCTCATGTAATGTATATCATTACAAATCATGGTTGTAATACAGAGACGAGCGAGTATTTCATCCAGAACATTAACATTTTTATCCTATTTGGGTTTGCAAACTATGATAAACACAATAAACATCACTGTTGATTCTGGGTAAACAGTGCAACAAATTAAAAGCACTTTTAATCAAAATTCGCTTTTCTATGAGCAACACATTAAAAGATGAGCCCTCACAGGCAGGAATCCTGTTGAGCTCGAAGGCACACAGATCACTGATAAAGCAGGCAATTCTGGTGAATACAGCACATTTCCCCACAGGCCCACCTCCTCACATGAATCCTCATTACCCACTTAGTCAGTTGTCATAACACTCAAACACAAGGCATTCAATTCACAGGCTTCAGGGAAGAGCCTCCCTCGCTCCGAAGCTGCGCACAAGCACTGAAACAATTATCTGACAGGTACGATCAGCTAATGCATTTATGCACTTATAATCAACGTCTGTCTCATCGGAGAAAGAACATTAAGATCAGTGGCCAACAGATGAGAAGCAAATACAGTTTTGTGTTTTTTAAAGTTCACCACCTGAATGAAATTATATTATTAATTAAAAATTATGGATTTGAACAGGCAGCTCTTCCTTTTTTCTCAACAACACGTCACTGACTCCCTTTATGGAAGGATTGTTTGTGCTTGGTCCAAGAGGTTGCAGTTAGTTCAGACTTGTTTGTAACGTCAGCAGAAGATTGGTACAAATCACTGTGGAAGCAGAACTAAAAGTATAAAAAAGTTTGTTTTGAGGTTTTTACACATATGGGCGAAACTAAATTATAATAATAACAGTAATTTTCATGGGACATCAAAGTGCTCTGTGTATACAATTCATCTTTGCTTGACTTTGCTAAAACCACAGAGGTCTGTAGTGTATTATTAAAATGATTACTGTTGCTAACAGCAGCTGCTGAAGTAGATGCTGATTCATTTGAAAATATGATCAGTGACTGGTCACGCTTCAACAGGCTCTGTCTGTGTGCAGGTTAACAATCGCTGTGAAGATCAAAAGAAAGATGGCATCTGCTGAAATTCAGTTCACAAACCATCAGCTGCTGCTTAGTGATCATTTAGTTTTAATAACTTTTTTGTATTCATGAACAATGACTGACACATTGTTTATGAATACAGAACAGGTCACCTTGTACAGGATGTATACTGGCTATACAGGAAGCACCGACTATAGAGTAGAGAGATCCCTGATCCATGCCAAATGTACCAAATCATGTTACGGACTCTGTATAACTGGGGTAGGCAACTCCAGGCCTCGAGCGCCGGTTTCCTGCAGGTTTAAGATATCACCCGGGGGTCAACTGATTAGTTCATTACCAGGCCTCTGGAGAACTTCAAGACATGTTGAGCAGGTAATTTAGCCATTTGAATCAGCTGTGTTGGATCAAGGACACATCTAAAACCTGCAGGACACTGGCCCTCGAGGCCTGGAGTTGCCCACCCCTGCTCTATACGCTAAACCATACCATAGATTTGGCGGAATTAGGTCATCAAGTTACTAAAATCTTGCTTATTTGTACAAGTGTAGTTGTCCAGTCCATTGCATGACAATGAAAAAGTAATTATAGCAAGGTCAACAATAAGATAGAAATGATATGGGCCAACAAAAATAATATTGTAACTACTGGCTGTGTTCTGTTCTTACTTTGTTGTTAGTGATTCAAATGCCAAATGGCTAACTTTCCTTTGCCAAAGTTCTGTTTCCGTTTTCAAAGTCGAGCACTGCTCCAATTTGACCATGGGAAAAAAATCTGATGTTTTTTGTTGATTGCTTGGATTAAATTCTTACATTTCTGTGCCAGTCCTAACATGAACTGGGTTGCGTTTGATTCATAGCCAGTTGATTCCTAGAATTTCATGATTATGTTTACCACCAGGGCAGAACAGATCACTTATTATTCAACCGTTAATCGCCTCCATCTTTTTCAGAATTTGCAGCCAGATGCATGCAAATGTAAGCAATACAAGTAAGTTGAGTTCTAACATATTTATGACAAAGAACAGGAAATCTGCTTGGTAAACTAAATGTCTTTTTATGAGTTTAACTGTAGTGCAAATGAACAAAACAAAACCAGTATTTCTTGTGATGGTAACTTGTTGATGTAATTTTCCACAGGCTAATACAGCTGCATCAGACACTCTTGGGAAACATTATCTGACCTCAAATAACCAGAAGGAAAGGCAGAAGCTTTTGCACAGGGAGCAAAAGGCAACAGTGCAGAACAAAACAACAAAAACACAGTGAACAGGACCGTTGCATGCACAACACGACAAAAAGCAATAGAAGTACAGGACACAGATACAAATCGGGAAAGTACAGATGCCAGATATAGAAAAGCTAAACAGTCTAACAGAGCAACTTGATAATGCGAAGTGGGTGGGGGAGATTGGAATGAAGAGAAATGAGGGGGAAAAAATGGATGTAAGCTCGAGGTGAAGGGGACAAAACAGAGTGTACGAGCACATTTTAGTCTGAAATTACACAGGACGCAATTTCTCCCCGCTCCCTGCCACAATTCAATTCATACCCAGGATTCCCATTTGTCTCTCGCTCTCCCCGCAACAATCAAATTCATATCCTAGAACGTCTCCCTCTCCTTCTGCCTCGCTCTTGGTGCAGTGATGACAGCTCTACCATATTAAGAATGTGAGAACTGCTGTGACTGGGCATCTGCAGGTGGGATGTGTGTGAGTGTGACCTCTCTGAATCTATTATCTCTGCAGGTATCCAGATCACATCCAACAGTCCTGCAGGCTGACCAGTCACTGCCAACACAGGCTGCTCCCTGTGCGTGTGCGTGTGTGTGCACACATGTGTGGGTGTGTCTTTGATCTCTGGCTGTCCTTGCCGTGCCCCCCCATCTCTCTCTCTCTCTCTGGTGTAAACTCACATATACCAAACACAGGGCAGCCTGTCTTGGCAGTTGGCAGTAACACACATGGACATACACACGCATGCAGTGAGAGCCCCCAGCTGTTTTCCGTCTTTCTCCTGTCGAACTGACAGACACTAAGCAGACTGATCTCCTCAACTCGAGCCGTCAGCCTCTTCTCCTCCCTCTTGCCCTCTGACTGACTCCCTCCCCCTTTCTCCCAACTTCCTACTTTATCTGGCTTTCTTGTCATCTGCTGACCCGCTGCTCCTGCTTCGTGTCTTTCTCCCCATATTCTCACTCCATTTTTCTCCGTTCTTCCCCTCCCTTCTCGAAATCCATGTTTCTTTCTCCCAACTCTTTTCTTCCTATTCCTCCTCAGACATTGTCTCATGTATTGTTTTTCCTCAGTTACTGTTATCCTAGTAAACATCATAGTTTACTCAAGGCATGTAAACCCATTCGTTCTTAATACAGTAATAACTGTTAGAAAGTTTTGATTTCCAGGCATTTGGCCATAAATTAATGCAAATTTATGCGGCTGTAAAATTTAATTATTAAACTTGAAGCTATAGAGCAACAATTGTAGTGGATGGCAATCCAACAGCCAATCAGATGTTTCTCTTTTTTTAAAAAATATCCTAGTGGAATCAGAGGAAATGTCAGGAGAATGGAAAGTCATTGGAATTCATGACTCAGGAACATCCAAACAAATCAGTTTAGTGTCTTTTATGTTGCGCATTTAATTGTTTTTGTACCCTATTTAATAATGTGCATCTCTATCCAGGGACTGCAAATGGAAATGAGCTGGCAGATAAATCTGGTACAATGCTTTTGTTCATAGCTCCTGACAAACTGAGAGTAAAACTAAAAACTAACTAAACTAAGTAACTGATGAGATATTTCAAGGAAAAACTTGTGGCATCACCAAAGTCCCAGATCCCAAAGCCAAGGATTCATCATTTTGAAGGCCATGACTGTCTGAACACAGATATTCTCAGATATTCAAGCTGGTAGGAGCAAGTTTTTATTTTTTTCTTTCAAATTTTAGTCCGTCTAAGGTTACCAGAAAATTCAAGGTTGATTTAACAAAAATGATCCTGTGTTAAGAACCAGCAACCCCGAGAAATTGCACTTTGAATTATATACTCACAGCATGCGGTAAAGTTCAAACCCCTGCTAGAAAGTTTCTGAACCAATTTGAAAGGCATTCAGAATCAAGGTACATGTATATATAAAAGCACAGAATCTCGACATTTTCAGCAACAAGAAACTTATAATGAACAAAAAAAGAGAGAAAAGAAAGAAATCATAAAACATTTTTCTTCTGTTCTTGGTCAAATCCCCACATTCTGCTCTAATACTGCACTTACTCAAGCCTTGCACTCTCCTCCTTCAATTGCACTACGTATTGTGCCACTTATTATCTGTCTGCTGGCCTCTTGACTCCCACAATATGTCGCCACATTCTGCTTTCAGTTTGAATGTCTTATCAGCCTCAGGGTAGACGAGCTAAACTGCTATAGTGGGCGGTGAGGCTGCAGCCTCATTTATGTTTTCCTTGGAAATGAGACTCCATGTAGAAATGTTTTATTTCACAACTGTTACAATAAATGCACTTGCTGATATTGCAGTGAACGTGGGAAAGGGGGGATATTATTTTGTACGTCTATTTGGGACACATTTTGTAAAAGAGTCAGTTCACCACAGAGATTTTTGCTTCCAAACAGTCTAGTGGCACGAAATTGTGATGCCCATATCACTAAAAAAACATTAGTTAAAAGGTATGATGTCTATTTCAGCACCTCAGGATTTTTTCATAGTCCTGGTAACTTTGCAGCTGGGTACTACCTTCTGTTTTTTCTGTAGCCAGACTTCAAAAACTGGGTTCATCAGTATGTTTCACAGTCACTTTTAACTTCATTTATGGGACAAATACTGTGGCATAGGTACTGATGCCAAAGTATTTGGCATTACTGAATTACTGAATTTCCCGGAGGAACCCACCCGAGGGATTAATAAAGTTTCATCTAATCTAATCTATCTATCGCTAAAGGTCCAAGTATTGGTAAAAGCTGTTAATGTTAGTTTTGAAATGAATAAAGCACAGGGAAATCAGGGGATAGATTCATTAAACATCTACTTTACTTATAATTGATCATATTTTTCACTTGTTGAAGCAAAATATTAAAATCTTTGCAAGAATTTGAAAGCAGCCAGACTGAAAATAGAGGTTGAAAAAGGTTTGCAAGAAAATAAGAAAATATGAAATACAAGTCAACAACAGGTAACATATTACCAGCCCCTGAACAGCTATTGCATCACTACAGATTTCATATTAGTTTGGGAATGCAAACAGAAATGGCTTGGAAGGTGTGTAGTTCACAGGGGACGTTACCACTGGTGACTTACCCCGAGGTTGCCCCAAGAACAGTTTGGTCTGATACTGGTGAGTGACTTAATGGTGGAAAGTTCCTGCAGCAAGATTTGACAGTATGTTGGATAGCCTGTACAGTGGATACCCAGAGTATCATAAATAATATATAAATAAACGGATTATTAGATTATTTTTGGAGAGACACATTTATGTCCAAGCTGTCAGAGCTTGAAGGAAGTCAAATATTCATTTTTGAGACAAATTATTATACTCAGAAAATTTCAAACAAAACATGCAATCAAACTAAAGAAAGTCACTGTCTGTCATTTACCCTCACCTTCCCTTTGGCTCTCTTTTTCACTCCTCTCCTGTACACTTCCTTGTTATTTTTCCCCCACTCTTATTCTTTGTTGTCCACCTCCTCGCCCACATTATCTCAAGGTCATCCTTCTGCTCTCCTCCTCTCCAAGATGCCGTTGGACCTTTCCCTTTCTCACATTCTCTCTTTCATCTCCATTATTTTGGGTGTTCCTCTTTCTCTTATCCTCCATGCCACTTTTCTCAGCTTTCATCTGCTCCTAGCCTTGAGTCGGCTGTCTTCAGATCCACTGGCCTGCTGCATTGCTGACTTCCATCAAAGCTCTGCCCCTTGTATCTCCTCTCCTTTTTGAAAGTTTCTCAAAAGAACAATCACCCACACAATCTCATGTCACAGAGTGCGAGTACAATGATAGTTAGATCCTTCAATAAGATACTTGTCTAAAAAGCCTGAGGGTTGTGACCCATGTGTCCTATAAATTCCACTGAGTGCTGTAAAATCCTGCTATCCTTATTAAATTGCAGCCCCATTCAAAAATGCATTTCCTTTCTTGTAACACTGCCGTTTGCAGATTCTCTGTGCAAGTCTTCCACTTATTCAAACGAACAGTATGGAACTTTTTTAAGACATGCAGCTCTTCCAACACAGCTTAACATCAAAACACATGATTAGAATACAGCAGTTCTGGCTTATTAAGGACGCTGTGGCAAATTTGGCACATGCCTTACTTAAAGACACAAAGAAATAAATGATTTAAGTCAAAAATGCCTGAAGCCTTTCCCCCATAAAGATGAGCTTTGACAACTTTCCCCTACCCTTAATGAAAAAGATTCTGACACCTCAGTATACATGAATAAAGACGTGGTTTGATGACCATTAGAATAATTTCAATTTTTTCCAAGGATAGCTGCATAGGCATAGACGACCCTCACAAAACTCTGATGCACACCCACTCACTTTATTCTATAGCAAGGCCTGAAATATGACAGAACCCGCTCAGTTCAGGAAAGAGCTTCGATGGTTACTCCTAGCAGGCTTTCAAAGGGTAAAGAGTTAAGCTGCTGATTCTCCTCTTTGCTTTACTTTAGTTTTAGTTTTTCTGCTACAGTTTGATTTTATTTAACTGAACACTAAAAGCTTTCCATGGGTTCAGGCAACTTTAGTACTATATCAGATTTAGAGAGGCAATCCTAGTTTGTCTTTTAATGAATGTTTAACATTATGAAAGGGTGCATTTTTGCAACTTTTTCCACCTGCAACAAACTTCTCTCACATTACCTTGGTTGTCATGGTTACGCAGTTCTTGATTGCCATGGTTACAAATTGCATGACAGTGACAAACCAGCAGAGCATTTTTCATCTTGGTCTTATGATTTCTATTCCAGATATTGGGAGGCTCTTGTTGACTGCACTGCATGTTGAAAATTGGCACCAAAGAGCTACGGGTCCCAGCGTGTTACAACGTGACGCCTAAAAGGTCCAGACCAAGCACCAGATCTGACAGCTTGGAAGTGAGGACAAGTTGCATAAGCAGAAAATAACCAGGCAGCCTTTTCTTTTCCTATATTTACAGTTGATGCTACATTTATGGATGAATATCCTGCAGAATACTGTACATGCAGTGTGCGAGCAAAGACAAACTTACTTAATCTTGCCATTGAAAACTTGATCACTTACTGGCAGCAGAATTTGCAGTCCAGCAATGTTAACTGTTTGACTTGAAGAATTTTTACTAGTAAATTCACACTGAGCAGCTGAGGCAGAGCAGCCCAAATGCTCACAATGGCCATTAATTAAGGCTTCAACAACTATATTTATCTTTTTAATTCATCAGAGATGGAAGCGTGGGGGAAGCAGAGAAAACATCTTCATAATCATTCCTTATTAGTAGTTATTTTACGTGCCTTTGTTTAAGAGTTCAAGCACAAATATGACAGATTCAGGATGTGTTAAGCAACAAATGGCTTCCCCAAGATGTGAACCGGGGTCACTGAAGCTCATGGTCAGCTCTTTAACATCTGGACCATTAATCCACAGTGCGTTTTGATTCACCACTGCACAGTTTTCTTGTTTTTTCTTTTTTGTGTCAATCCTTCTTGAGCAGAAAAAGCCTCATAATGTGCAAACATTGGGTCCTTTAAAGGGAATGTATTTTTAAAACATGTGCTGTTTGAATTGCAAATAGCTATGATTAAACAGAGTTTAAAAAGAACAATCTATTTATTGTGTAAAAAGAAGCCACTTTGTTAGCATACAAATTGTATTCAACACATTTTATTTACTTTTATCTTAAAAAAAAAAAATCAAGAGAGGAAACTTGATTTTCTCAGCTCCTAAACATGTATGTTTGTCAGGATATCACAGGTTTTATACTGAGTATTTCAGTTATTCAGCATGTTTTAGCTTGTTAACAAGGGGTTTGGAAAACGATCAACAATAATTTAAAGAGACTTGATTTGCAAGTAATGTAATGAGATAAATCATTTAAAAAATAAACAGTAGCCTTGTAAGTAATATCTTGCTTCATATCACAGTCTTACTTATATATAGTTGGATTTTTAGAGACAGATATTTAGACTTATATATTTATAACACGCTTGTCTTTTCTCCATCACTCACGGCTCTTTCACCATGTCATTCTTTCTTACAATCTGTCACTGTTAGCTTTTTAACTATTTCTGTCTCACTCTCAGTCAGTCTTTTATTTGCAACTGTCGCTCTCATTTTTCCCCTCTGTCACTCCATTTTCATGCCAGTATTTTTTTAATCCGTCTGTCCCTAAGTCTCTGTGAATCCTTTCACTCCACAGCTATCACTTTCTTTCCTCTTAGTCGCTCTTGTTTTTGGAGTTTCTCTGTCTTCTCCTCCCTCAGTTTTATGTCTTTCATTCCTTTTTATTGTTTATGGTGTCATTCTTTTTTCTCACTCCATGTCACTCCTAGTTGCTTTTGCACTGTTTGGTCCCATCTCCCTCTTCCCCCCTATTTTTTTTTTTTTTATCTCTACCTTTATGCCACTTCATTCTCATCATTGGTCTCCTTTGAGGCCAACACTGCTTGTATGTCTGTGTGTGTGTCTGTGTGTCTATGCGTGCATGCGACTGGTTGTGAGCCTAAGCTATATAAAAGCAGCATACTGAGAAAATTAAAAAGAGATTTAACGGTTTTTGTGTGACAGATGGAAAATGAAGTGCATGCTGATGCGTAAAAACAAATTCAAAGTATTATATTTGTGCTCGCGTGTGTGTCATTGACAAAGATTAGCAGCAAGAGCAGGAAAGAAATTGTGTGATTGAGAGAGAAAGAGGAAATAACATCAATGCAGGGATTTGAGCATGACAGAGAGTAAAGTACAGCCAATGCATGCATGAGCGCAGACGCGACTGCACAAATTGGTTTGACATGTGTACTTGCATGTAGGTTACAGCAGTGTGTGTGTACGCTCGTATTTCTCACGTCGGGGGACATACATTTGTTTATGAAGTCAGCGGCTCCCAGCAGCTTAAATAATTCAGAGATTAAAGGTTAGGATTAGGTTCAGGTTAGAGGTGGGAATTCAGCAAGTAGTCATTATAATCCCGAGAAGTAATAATATCTCAGCTCTGCATGCTGTTACCTAATTGTGAGTAGAGAGATGTGCTCAAAGCAGGCTTGAGGGATGTCTTTGCAGAGTGCAGCTCCTCAGCAAGAGCCTCTTCAGAAATGTATGCTGGGATAAGCAAGTACAATAATCTGTCTTGCTTGTGCTTTTTAAACCCATGTCGAATGTAGTTTTTTGCACCACACTTCAAATTACCAAATGAAAGCAGACACTGAAATAATGACTGAGTTTCAAATAAATAATTGGCATAAAAATAAACAAAAACAAACTCCGTTGGTAAACGAGAGAGTTATAATGCCTCGAGCACGATGGAGCATGAATGATTGGAGTACAATGTGGACATCGGCATCATTAAGCAGTACATACAAGTACTTTTGCTTTTCCAGAACGTTATGAATCGTGTGAAACGTGTGGCCTCTGACTTGCACTTGTAGCGCCTAACACAGCACAGGGAAAAACAACACACTGCTCCCACTTGGGAGCAAACTGAAGTGAAACTGGAAGAAAATAGTTGCTCAATACGATTCATCAAATCAGTTTCAAAAAATTTCATTTCATGTTTTTTAGTTAGTTTAACTTTAGAGGTTGAAGGCAGTTTGGGTGTGCCAGCCTGCTATGCCACTGGCCAAGGTTTTGATCTATAGTTGAACATCATATCCACTGATCCACATCCACTGAAATCAATCCAAAACTGAAAGCCTAGTTTTACGTAATCGGACCATATTTTCTGTTCTGCATGTGTTACTATCATTTCATTTATTTCCTTAGCCCAGTCGTGAGGTGAACACACACCATTCTGAGAAACAGGGGCTGCTTTCTGGTAATTGTTAATGTTATCTGGCTCTGTCTAGTCACCATCATTATGTGATTCACCAGCATCAGATATGTGAAGGTAAAACTTAGAGCTCAGAGCTCTTGAAACCCTCGAATGCTCATCCCTCCTAAATGTTGAACCTGCAATCTTCATTTGTACTTTGAGGAGAAGCACTTCCGCTTTGGAGGTTAAGCACTCTTCGCATCTGTGATTTGTTGTGTTTGTTGTTTCTTTAGAGCAGCCTGCTGTGGATAGAAATTATATCACATGCCGTGAGAGTAAATGGCAGTTGCTGATTGTGAAACCAGATTATATTAATTGTGATTACCTCAAAACTCTCTGCAAGGTTCAGTACCAGCGTACCACTAACACCTACCACATATTCACTTACTCATGGAGCTCAGGGTTATATGAAAATGTTAATCAAAGCTGATTTAAAGAGACTAAATTATCCATGCGGTGTGAATGTACACTGCAGTAAGTTTATCTATGCAAAATAAACACCTCCCCATGTAAAAATGTAAGCTTGGATCTGGCTGCAGATAAAACTCTTCTACTCTTTACATGTGTAGTTTATTCATGTTAGCCTGGTGTAGGTGCTGGCTTGATGGTGGTGGCTCTTTCTGTCTACATCTCTCAGTGTCACCTCCTAAATAAGTGCAGTCCATTAACTATGTAGCGTCTCCCACTGACTTATAAATGTCTGAACAAAATGCAAAATGCAAAAACAAGTAGATAGCTCACTGTCACTGCCTTATTCAGACGGATTTTAATGTCTGATCTGGCTATGTCCATATTCTGTAGATGTGTAATCACCAAAATAGCTTGAAAATGCAACTTCGGTTGAGATGCTGAGTGTAATAATAGCACTGGATCTTTAAAACTCCTCAAATGAGCGCAGCAATATTCACAGCTTTGATATAAAAGTGAGCACATCAAAGCTTGGAGAGCAGGTTGCACACAATCTGTCCACACTTAACAAGTAAATCATAGCATTCCTTTAAAGTTCTCCACAAAATCAAGAATTAACATGTTTGAAGCATGTGAAAAATTATCCAACCAAGAAGGAAGGATTCCCGCCACTTCCACATCTAGTTACCTCCACATTCAACTTGTCACATCTCCCAGAGTGCTAAACATAACGCTAATTAGCTTCTACAGCAAAGCCCTGAGAACTCAAAGGAAAAGCCAACGAGATCACTTCCCTGCACATGCTGATTTTTCTTTTCTTTGCAGTAAATAGCTGACAGCGTGTTGAATTTTCTGTGTTTGCTTGTTTAAGGAGACCTCAGGCACATTATGCACATTAATCCCCCACTGACATTATAAAAGCATTATCGTAAATCTTCAGGTTCATTATGGTTAATCTGTACCCAAGTGATCAATTACTACCTATCTAAATGTAAAAAAAAGTTTTCCATGTATCCATCTTTACAAGAAGCTTCAAAGGAAAGCTAGTCGCTGAAAATATAACTAACTAGTGATCCGTTCACTGTATCATGTTGACTCACTAAAGGTGGAGTGCTAATAAGCCTTTTCCCCCTCACTTAGCAGCAACACCTCTGTGAAATCCTACAAATGCAGCCAATTAAAATTCATAGCAAGGCAGGTTGTGTGGTCCTGCAGGATGTAAACACATTCCTGCACAAATTTCTTTGTTGTGTCTGAGAGGTGTCAAACTGTGATGCAGAATCCATCAGCACACTCTACACTAACAAAAAAGGCCGACCTTAAGGCGACAACACAGGAAGGAAGGTACCAGAACTGTTATTAGCACTATAAATCAGCTCTTTAAACAAATTAACCTGAAAAATAGTATAGATGTACATAGTGAGTGGGTGGCTGTCTCTCACAAGTGAGAGCGGGTCATCTACTAACCAGAAGGTCAGTGATTCAGTCCCATTCTGTGTGTCAAAGTATCCTTGGATAAAGACACTGATCCCAGTCACATAGGCCTGCAGACTGGTTAGCAACCCAGTGACGATAGTTCAATGGGGAAAAAAATTTCTATTCCCTGATTGGTTGGCCAGTTTTTGCTGAAAGTTGCTGGCAGTTGCCAAGTGAAATTCGTCACAAAGGCGGTATATGGTGCACCACTGTAAACTTTCTTGCTTTGGTCGCTAACACGGTTGCCACAGTTGGCTATAGTTTGCATTGAAAATGCCAAATTGTCTGTAAATGCTCACCAACTCCTTCCAGAGTGGGAGCGATACTGTGATTAAATAAATGAATTAACAAATGCAAATTGAGACTAGTTTCAAAGTAAAATTTACACTTTCTGAAATGTAAGTCAATTCAGTGTTTTTATTTTCCATCTGTAGCACCAAGCCATGACAACAATCACCTAATTGAAGGTAAAGACCCTTCAATAAAAGAGAGAAAACCTTAAGCATTTGGTGACAGTGGGAAGGAAAAACTCCTTTTTAACAGGAAAAAAAACCTCCAGCAGAACCAGGTTCAGGGAGGGTGAGCTATCTGCTGCAACCAGATGGGGGTGAGAGGAGAGGGACAGGAAGGGAGACACATTGTGGAAGAGAGACAGAGTTTACAATAACTTATAATTAAATGCACAGTGTTGTATAAACACAGTGAGTGAAGAAGAAAAAGGTTTCTCTACTGCTCAGTGATAGTTTGCAGACAAGTTAGTGTCTTAAATGCAAACTACACAAATCTGTTTGCACATTTTTCCCCAGCAATGAGAAGTTTCCAGGGGGTTGTTGACCAGTCACTAGGCCTGTGTGACTGAGGCCTAAGGCCAGCATGAGCTCGTCACTCATAGCTTCTTGAATGATCCACAATTAGCAAAATGCTTTATACAGTAACCTAAAATGGATATTTTGCTGTTTGAATCATCACTGACAATTCTCATCAAAAGTGATGCTTTCCTGTTTGGCAGCTTATGAAAACTTAATTCTGGGTTCTTTAATCAGCTGGTTGTGCCTCATACAGCAGCTCTAAGGCTGCTTTTGCCAGTAGAGGGAATAAACAAGGAGGTACCATTACCAGCTCAAAGAAGAGCCGTAAATTGTTTACCCTACAGTGTGGGCATGGTCGAATTGCATTCTGTGTCTATAAATCGCCACAATTCCTGCACACAGATGATTTGCATTCAACTTACAAGGCCAGCTCCAGCATTAACATGTAACTAAGTGCTCTCACCCACAATTAAATGCATAAATAAATAAAAACATTTAAAACATTTTGGCAGCCATAAACAACATCCATCTGCCTGAGTGAGCTCTGTCAAACCCACTAAGGCCTTCTCAGCACAGCTCTGCTATTTCTATGATGGATGCAGCGCCTTTCATTGAGATGAACTGTATGTAGCCATTGGCCTCCAGCACAGGAACTCACACACACTCCCACTCTTCTGCCATAGTAAGTAAAGAGACAAGTATACACAACCTACACATAGACATATTCGCACACATTAGCATTAATAAGCAATGCTACACCTACACTCACTTAAACTCTGCAGTGACCAATAAAACTGAATTAAGCTCCATGTCTCCAGTCCTGCAGAGATGCAAAATAAAATAGATAGCCTTGTTTCAAAAGTGAACGTATGTTCATAATAATACACATGTTTTTTTGATACTCAAATAGACAAATGAAGATTGCACCTCATTTACTAGGCAGTGCAGACAGACCCTTATAAAACATGCATGCCATGTTTTCCTCAGCTATCTACCTCCACATACACACTCAAAACAGTCCGAACACAACAGCAGAAAGTACCGATTTGTGCTCGACCAGCATGCTCCATCATTCTTGGACAGGCAATCATTATATCACACTTCATATGGAAGCAGGGTAGCCAAAACATATGCATGGGCTAATGTACAATCACATCTGATATAAGGGGTAGCGTGCGCCCCAAAACGTGTGGTTCACACGGACACGCAGGTTAATAATTCAAAGCCCTGGTTAAGAGGGGAGCGTTCCTTCCTTATTAAATTATTGACAAGCAACATCTAGACTCTGCTGCAGACTTGAGGGAAGGCCGGCAGCGAGGGAAGAAAGGAGACCAAGAGGAAGGAGGAGCAGGACGAGAAACATATGGGTGGGAGAGGAGAGAGGGAAAATGGCTGTGGAAGAAGGGAATGCAGAAATAAACATGGGAGAGAGTTAAACAAGAGACAATGGCTGCATGATATCACAGAAAAGCAGGAGAACACAAGTGCACTCTAAATAAATCCTGAAAGCCTTTAAATTGGAATTTAAATAGAAGTGAGAGAGACGGAGTGAGAGAGATGGAGTGAGGTCAAAGCTGCAGCAGCTCTATACTGTATTTATGCTTTATTTACCAGCCTGCCTGCCTCTTTGTTGCCAAGGGCTGCAGAGCTGTTGGTTCACACAGTATTCATTTCAGAGCAATTACAGCTTGTCGCTGCCCCACTCCCTTGTCTGGAAGTAATGGATGGCAGCCTGTCACTTTACCTGCATATCTGTCCATCTGTCGCTGAAGTGCATGGAATTTAAAAAATAAATTAAATAAATAAATATTTTTTCTCTTGGTAAATTAAGGTAAATCCTTTCAATAAGGAACATAAAATATTTTGCATTAGAACTACATTAAAATTAGGACTTCTGTGCATAAACATGCCACATGAATACATTCAGTGTTGTATGCTGTCAATATTAACCAGCAGCATATTTGCCCTTTATTAATGAGAGACAGACTGGACATTGCATTCTTGCCCTTATAGCTTTTATATCTGGATAAAACCTTTGAGATGTAACATGTCATTTTCAATGGGCTTCAATTGATAATAACTTTTGAGTATTGCAGAAGTCATTGTCCACATTTATTACTCACACTCAGAATAGAACACATACCTGAGTTACAAGGGCTTGATTTAGTTATTTGGACCCTATTAAGACTTGCAGTTTTGCTTTTTATAAATTTATATCGATCCATCCATTCATCCATTTCTTTCCCGCTTATCCAATTTAGGCTTATGAGGTTAACAGGTGGAAACAGACAACCATTTGCACTCACATTCACACCTTTGGGCAATTTAGAATGGCCAGTTATCCTAACCCGACTAACTGAGTGTCTTTGGACTGTGGGAGAGTAACGCTATCTCCACAGAGAAGGGTCTTGATGAGATAGTGGATTCAAACCCAGGACCTTCTTGTACCACTGAATAAACACCATGCTGCCCACATGGTGTTTATTCAGACTGGCTATTCATTTGGTACTACCTAACTTTCCAAACACTGATATAGATGCAAAAAAAAAAAAAAAGGTTGTACTTTTCTTCATGCAACCAAAACTGGCAAATTTGAACTTAAAGACTGCAAAATGCAAACATCTTTTTCAAGATTTGTCTTTTTTAATCAGTCATCTCATTTTTGTTTTTTTACATTGAGAGCACAGTGGATATTTTAAAACTCCTAACATTTATGTTTCTTCACCTCTCTTTGAAAAGCTGAGTTTTCCAGCAGCACCGACATTAACAGATTATTTTAACAAGTCAGCAGAGTTTCATCATGCCTTTCACGGATAGCCAGCAGGCACACATACCGCCTTCGAGAGCCTAGAAAGTGCTGTTGCACTGGTGTTATTGATCTGTCAACCTCACAGGCTGCCTGTGAAGCTATTAAGCTGATCTGTGGTACGGTCATTCAGTAGCATTGGATTATCTGTGCATTTGTCCAGTCGTTCCTGGTGCCCCTGCTCCACACTGACCCTGCTGTAGTAATTCTGCAGTTTGTGCATGTACGTTCTCCCCAGAAAGCTTTCACTCAGAGCTCGCTGCTGTTTACATCAAAGCCAGGAAAAATTTGTCCAAAGTGATGACTTACAGTTTAGGGCCCATTACTGCTTAAGGACTTTGAATGTTTTCTACTGCACCGTGCTGGAGTTCTGCATTTCTGGGTGGTTTCCATTTTGCTTTTGGCTTCACACAGTCAGAAGGAATTGCTGTTGACACTACTCAATACACTTAAAAGGGGATAGGAGGCAGTCTGACTGCTAGGCTGTCAAACTATTTCTCCAAAATGAATGCTATATTTTTTTCTCACCATAACATAATCTCTTTAAATAAACTTAGTCTGATTTGTCCTGATGGGTTGTTAAAAATTTCATTTTTAAAGCGTCTCATGAAAACTGACTTAATACAAACAAAGCAGAAATTCAGTTTTCAGTGTACATTTAAAAAAAAAACATTTGTGCGTGAAGAAAATTCACTTTTTTTTACTCGGGTAAAAATATTTACTCTTTATGGTTTAAATATTTCACTTAACAGACAGTGGTTCAGATTACTCAGCTTATGTCTGTTTAGAAAATTAAGGAAATAGTTCCATTAAAATGCTGTAATAGACTCCACCAATCTGGCACATGGCAAAACAGACATCTGCACATCTGCTGTCTGAAAAACAAAAAACAAAAAGCAACACTAAAGAGAAATCAAGAAAGCACTTATCCTTAATTAAAGATACATTTACTTGGTTTTGAAACAAATTGTCGGAATTAAAGGTATTCAGCAACTTGTGTCCTTCAAAATGTAAAAGTATATGCTCGTCAACAGGCTGTCACTTTTAATAGGCTGCCCAGCAAAACAATGATTTCATATGTTCTTGCAATAAATGCATAGGAGAACATGGAGGCAGATGATGAGAAAGATGTGCAAGGAACAGAAATGATTCTGTAGAGATTTATTATGTTGAAAAAACCCAAAGAAGAAGGAAGAAGGGGAGAGGAAAAAGTCAGAAATGGCAGAGGGAGACAGTGTTTTTTATTTTCTTTATTCCCATGTGTAAGCAGAAGTAGCAGCCACACCACTGCAATTACAGTCCAGCACCCATAAAAGGCTTCCATGGTGGTGAACATGACAACACATACCAAGAGAAACATTCCCTCACAAAAACATCCAGCACATAGAGCTGCAAGGACACATCAAGGAAAACTGAGATTCCCATGTTGCTTCGCAAGTTTTCTTTTATACATCAATAAAGACAAGTTTTTATTTTTTTAATCTGGCCTTCATTTCTAGACTAGTTGTAGCAAATCTTCAGATATTTTTTTGGAAAAATCTCAGAAGGACTTGATGATGCATTCATACTAAAGCTAATGTGTTACCCTGACAAAACTTCTTGTCCTATAAGCCTGGATATTTTCTAACCTTATTTGCCTTTAGAGACAGAGCGCCTCTGAAGACCACGACACTGTGATGTGTGTCCTGTATATCAACTTAATTGCAAACCCCACGATTCCCCACTGAGCTGCGCAAATCACAACCCATAATTACATGCCCACAGTAAGTCAGATCACCAAATCCCTGCATGGATTTCAAAACATTTAGGATAGGCATGAAAGCCTGTGTTTCCACTAATCCTATGTTCTTACACCCACCGCGGGAGGTTTAGAGCACTGTGTGTATGTACTGTGGACCACTTCAGAGGACAAGATGCACAGAGACCAGGGCAGAGGGCCAGACTACACAACATAATAATAATCCATCCAAAAACTCATTTTCCCACAGTCCCCTCTGGCAGGACATTACTTTTGTGAATGACTTGTTTGTGTACCATGTAGTCTGAATTTTATGTGACTATGAGTTTGTGTGTTTGAGAGAGTGGTTGGCGATCCTTACGAGTAGTCTATCTTGTACTGTATGTATGTACATTTGTACTGTGTGTGTTTCATTACTGGCTTGCTCGTTCAGGCAGGGCTGACATGTGCCAAAGCTGGAGGAGGAAGTGGAGGTATAGGGCAGACAGAGAGGACAGGTGAGAGAGAGACACGCAGAGAGAGAGAGGTAGACAGACAGAGAGGTGTAAATCTTATGTGCAGAGGATTAATGTTGTGGTCTTAGTAAAGGCTATTTTCCTTTTCCCGAATCAGGAGGTTAATCGCATTATCTGTGAAAGAGATGGGTAATAGCTCACAACGGTACCTGTGAAAAACAGGACAATGAGAAATACAACATTAGAGCTGGGGGGCAGGGCTTAAAGGAGACTGAAGAGCAGAAAACAGAGTAACAATAAGAAGTATGTGGGGTTGGATCTTTAATGTAAAAGGGGGGGGGGGGATAATCCTCCCTGACAAGCACAGGGCAAAAAGGGAAGAGAGAGTAACTGAAAAAGTAAGCTTTCATGTCTTCAGGCTCTGCTTGCGAGTACTTTCCATTAGTGTATGCATAGGTTTGACCTGTAGGTTTGAACATGTTAAAATTCTGTGCTTTGCTGGAGCATTAGTAAATGGACTCAAAACAAAGTCTGTCCCAACACACAGTGGTTAGACAGTTAGCACGCACAGTCAGAAGGAAGACACTGCAGGAAGGAGTGAAGCAATCACAGAAATTAGGTCAACTTTACAGGGTTTTTGTGTTGTCAATCAAAGCATTTAGGGCATATTAGAAGATTTTGCTGTAATTAATCCCTTAGGACAAACAATATAATTTTCCAGTTATACCATGGCATTACCAGGAGTTTGGAAATCACAGCTAATTTCTAGATCACACAGAAAGGAAATCTTTAATATTTACAGCCTCACACCCTTCGGGAAAAGCTCAGATAAGCTGAGTGAGCAGGTGAAGACCTCTAACTTTGTATTCCTCACTACAGTTTTTCACCCTGAGATCATCTGTCAGTCAGGCAGTGTGGAGTGGCAATATGGGAACCTTTAGCTTCTCATTTAGAAAGCACTTACTTTCCATTACAAAGGGAATGATATATGGCTCTAATGTGGGGTTTTTACAAGTAAAGGTTTCTGCGGTGGAGTTTTTGTCTCAAAAGAAATACCAGCAAACAATCGACAGCAAGATGAAGGAGGAAAGAGTTTACTGAGATTCATACATATTCCTAAATAATAAATAACATACATGACGATGCCAGAAACTGTGGCTAGTTTTAAATTTGTCTACCAGAGGGCTGTGCCCACATATAAGGCAGAACAGCCTCTGCATTTCTGTTCCCTCTTGCAGAAACTCACGTTATTACAGGTGCTTCATCTTGTGATTTTGGCTTGCATTAAAGTAACCATTACCCATCTACTCATTTCCATATGCACGGTGTCCTAATATTCCATTTTTGATTAGTATGTCGCTTCCTGGCCGACACCTGGTTGATATGTATATGTGCTGTGGTTTGATCAGCACATAAAAGTTGTCTTTCTGCTCACGCAGCTGCAAATGTTTCAGCTGTGATCAAGCACATCTCTGTCCACCTTTAGATGAGAGAAGTTCAGTGCCTACCGCATATATTTACATGCGGATTTGCACTTCTTTGTGCCTCCTGATTACAATCTATCCATCCAGGATTTGTGTCATTATGACTATAGCCTGATACTGGTCCTCGGGGATTCACAGTGTAACTGATCTGCATTTGAGACACCGAGGGAAGGGTTGAAAGGGCCGGGCTTCTTGCTTCAATTACCTGCTCTGCCGCAGCCGGGAACACAGTCCGCTGAAAGAAATGACATTATCGTCTCCAAAGTAGTATTATTTCAATTTCTTTATGTCAATTCCATCTTTAATCTGTTTGAAGCCCTTTTTTTTCGTAATTATTAGACAGAGCTGAAAGAGTGATGGATGGATAGCAGGAGGGAGGCAGGGTGTGTACCCTAAGTGCCAAAAGCATGGATGAGAGAACATTGGAAATCCATCAGTGCATAAAGCAGATGGAAGCTCAAGTGCATTCTAATATCGTCTGCAAGCAAATGAAAGCCATGTCAAACTTCACTGTGACTTGTGGTGGTTAATGCTGCCATGCTTACATGCAAACATTAGTACCTTGCACAGCAGGACTCGAAGCTACCGCACAATCGACCACTTTCAGTCATAATTTAAACAAATGTGATACAGTTCATGTTCAAGACTTCCTTGAACAGAGCACCCTGGTGAATTTAGATCACACAGTATGAGAAAAATGTCAGCTTGTAGCATGAATAACTCTACTCGGTGCCTCCATTTAGTCCTACATTAGAGGAAGAAATATGTAAAGCAGCGTCTGGCTTGTTGCGTGTAGTGATATACAATTAAGTTACAAAAGAAATGCAATTTTCATTCATGAATATATTAATGTTTATTACAAATTTCATTGCAAAACCATTGATGAGAAGCTGTCTCTCATTGGGTAGACTGTGTTCATGTTTTAAAACACCATCAAACCAACCCCGATAGGCCACATGGCAACGTCATAAGACAAAAGGCTGTTTTTGATTCAATAGAGATGCACCACAAATGAATCAGTAAGTATCAGTATCCGTAAAATATCATTTCAGCTGATAGACTTTTTGTTCGTTTGTTTCTTTAGAGCAGGGAACCAAAGAAACGATCTAAACATTGATAGTTTTTAAATATTTTATTATTTTATGACAATTTTTCAACCTTCAGCCTTCAGAAAGGGGATGCAAACACTGACTAGCTTAGTTTAGCATTCACAAATGTTAACACATATGTTGATTATCTGATATTTAACAGGCTCAAGAAATGATTTACCACCCAAACACATTTCTGAGTTTGGACAGAGATGAAGCATGAAAAGGAATTTTGAATGTATCCTCTTATAAAAAGACCTTAGTAAGACTTAATCAGGTCAAGCAGAAATGGACTGTGTGGTAGATGTAAGACGTGCAGAGTGCAGCACAACAATGAAAGAGCGAAGGCATTTCTAAAAAGGGTTTGACCTCTAATCTGACCTCACATACAGCAGATGTTTTTCATCACTGCTGCTGAGTTTATATTAAAGTGAAACTGGGGGAAAAAAACTCCTCTGCAGATTATATAATATCGTCTTTCTGTCTTTTAAAACACAAGGGACCAAGGTTGCAGACACTCTGTGTACATTACGTATGTGCCGTGTAGGTGGAAACAAACTGTGTCTGTTTGTGTATTTGTATCGGTTTGTGTCCAACATGTACGTTTGTGTGCATATGTGAGTATGTGGGAGGATGACTCAGACAGCAGGTGAATCACTCCAGGCTGACATACAGTTACACACACAGGCAGCAGGGTGTCAAGGCTGGCCTGCAGAGAAGATAGCACATAACTCCTCCACCTGATTTAGTCCAGTTAACCCTCCACTGACACACTCACACACAGGCATAAATGTACCCTCCCATATAAGCAATTGTAGTTATCTCTTCTTCACAAGCTTATAAGGAAAAAAAACATTGTGTGTATAAAAGCTGCAGCAAACCTGAAGGTTGGCACCCTACAGGTCTCACCTGGAAATTAAACTTTACCTGCTGTTGCAGAGTTATGGAGGACTTGGATGAACTATGATGTGAGTGTGTGTGTGTGTAAGAGAGAGAGAGCAAGTGAGAGTGACTTATGCAGATTATAGGTCATCCATGTGTTAGTGTGTCTGTATGTGTGCCCTGACTTTGCTCAAATGCCATAAAAGGTCAGCTGTAGCCCAGGCCCAAGTTTGTGCTCGGACAGGAAACCATGACATGCATACAGTTTGCACACACACACACACACACACACGCATGTAGAACTGCAAGCACACACAGTGCATTATTACACATACATGCCCTACACAGACATTGATATGCCAGAGGTGTTCAATAGCAGTGACGTCACGTTGTCACCTGAGTAACAAGGAGACAGCACTTGTTCTTTCTGACACCCCGATAAACCGAAGCATGATGCAAAAGCAAGTAAACGGGGCTCGTGTTCGGTTTTAAAATACCAATTAACATCATCTGACCTTAAGAAAAAACTGCTCTGCATCTTATTTGGAAAGAGGAATATCAGGGGAATAAAGGCTACTGAGAAGTTGGGCTTGAATGTGAAAAAAACAAAAAAAAAACATGCACCACAGTCAGCGATACAGACTTGGGTTCAGGATGTCATCTTGATTTCCGAAATCATTCTTCTGCTCTATTAAATGGTAAGAAATTGTGTCTTTCATGTGAAAATGAAGTCCTTGCTGCTCACATGTTAGGCAGAGATGAGAGGGAAAAGGAAGTCTGCACAACACTTGCAGTCACTGACTTAATTGTGTTCTCTCCTGAAAACACAAATAGAGGTTCATGCACACTCACTGTATCACCCCTCTATCTGACAATCCATTGTAAGTGAAGGACCAAGAACTAGTTCCTCATTGGCCTCCCACCCACTGTTATTTATATTTGTTGGGGCATTTGTGTAGCAGTGAGCACGGTCTTTGTTCCCTTTGCCAGCCAGTGCTCTGCTATCAAAAATAAATGTACCACTTGATCCAAAAATCTTTTTCCTGAACCCATCATCCTCAAAAATGCAGTTAAATCTATCTGAGGAGGTTCTGTTCAACAAGGCTAAAAAAGTAAATGCAAAACTGGATTTTTAGAAAACCACGATCCTCTGTTTGACCTAAAACAAGCACACGCACACACACAAGAGTTGAGGTTTTCACTACGCATAAATGATGTGTTCCTATTTCATCTGTTTCATGTAAACAAACCAATTACAGCCTCAAATGTACATGAACACTAAGTCTTTAGTTTCTCCGTCATAAGCATTCAATTCTGAAAGGCCCCAAGGGCTCCTTCAATCACTTAGAGTGCATAAAATGTCTTCAACCAAATAAATCAGAGCATAGCTGCCAGTGGGGCGACAGCATTTCAACTAGCAGGCGCCGTCGTACAATTACAGCGTAGACGTTTAACGTGCAGACCTTGCCCGGAAGAATAATGCAACAGCGCTGAATGAGAGCGAGATGGGGAGACAAATACTCAAGGGTGTGGTCACGGCAGACCAATTCAGGCCGGGATGAGAAGGCGATGTTAAAATTATGCATGAAGGTAAGAGATTAAAAGGAGATTAAGGTGTGTACCGCTTTGTTTTAGATATAAAATATTC
This sequence comes from Aulonocara stuartgranti, assembly GCF_965226115.1. Classification (NCBI taxonomy): domain Eukaryota; kingdom Metazoa; phylum Chordata; class Actinopteri; order Cichliformes; family Cichlidae; genus Aulonocara; species Aulonocara stuartgranti. The sequence continues at coordinate 31,275,294 of NC_138957.1, forward strand.
ATGTTAAGCATAAATGATTGAGCGACGAGCCACAAGACTTCGCATTAACCCTCATCTGTATTCATCTTCTTTGTCCAAGGATAAGAACAGGGGAGAGGGATGAGAGCAGGAAGGACAAAGGGGTGAGGGTCAAACTTAAACTCCTCATTTTGCATCTCACTCTCACTCCGACATGTGGAGTATCCTGTCAATGAGCCTCATTTGAAACTCATTTGAGATCGTTTGGAAAACTTCTCTGACCAGAAGAGTGTTGAGCAGATGAAAAGTGAGATAGTTACGTGAGTCATAATAAAAATGCTTTGCATGAAAATGTAATGAATGAGTCTTGAAATGGAAACTGAATTAGAGTTAGCGAGCAGAAAAGTCACAGTACAAAACCTCTGTGATGACTATCAGCAGGCTGGTTTATCAACAAGTGCTCCATTTGACTTTCATTAAGAGAATTTCTGCAGTTCAACATCCTCAGCTGCCCCCATTCTTGCTTTTATCAACCGCCAGAAATACATTTTTACTTTTAATCTTCCTTATCAGATAATTGCGCAGGTTCCATAAATTCATTTAATCTGTAACTGTTGCCTCTGGAGCGCCGCTTGAAAACGATGCTAGGTGTGGGTTTATACAATTCATTGTTTCCGTAACAACGCTGATTGAAAAGAATGAAATTTAATGCAATCAATGCCCTCGAGAAATCAGAAGGCACAAATTCTGAATTTTAAATGCGCTGAGAGCTGGGTTGAGGTACAGGAGAGGATCATTTGGGTGAGCAAAGGAGGCAAAGAGGGGTGAGCGGAGAATGCTAAATATTGATGGTGATGTTATTCATAAAGAGCTTTTAACAGAAAAGGTTTATCACAAAGTGCTTTAGAAACTAAGAGTGGACATGAATATTTAATGACAAATGAAACATAAGAGACAAAAAATAATCATGAGAGAAGGAAGATATGAGCAGAGTGCCCTACTGATTAGCGATACTTATCGTTCAGTCTGCGCACTGTGACGACAAACTGCTTTACACCAAAATCAGACACATGAGAAAACATCTCTCAAAGAGCAGGAGTGGGAGTTTACAGCTGGGAGTCCAAAGTGTGTTGCAAGGCAGCGATGTGTAATGTGAAGCAAACTCTTGGGACAAACGCACACACAAAAACACGCGTACAGACACATCTAGTCGCACTTATTAAATGTGCACCCACACATATAGGGACAAATCAGAGAGGAATCACGGCCAACCTGAGCCTACAGGCTTATCTACACCATGTGTCAATAAGTAACACACACACACTCACACACGCTCACTCAGATTTCCCGGCTGGTGAAATCAAGCTGGCTTTGTGACTATAAGTCCTGAAAATTAGATAGCTTGCCGCCATTTTTGCCCTATTGAGGGATGACAGAAAAACACACACGTGTGTGCGCACGCATACACACAAATTATACAGACGCCTCAATGTTCTCTTACTATTGTCCCTGCCTTGCCACTCTCCTGGCATGTGCTACTGCAGACTTGATTGCATTCATATGGCTGTATGCGTGCGCCTGTGCGTGTGTGGCCTGATCCTCCGGATTTCCAGAATCACCCTTGCAATCTGTTGCATGGATGGATGGATGGAGGGAGGAAGGGAGGGAGGGAGGAAGGGAGGGATGGAAAACATACCACAGGAAAAACTAATTACAGAACAGAAGGTCCTTGGGCTAAGGCATACACACACACACACACACACAACACCTATGTTTCTTTCTGTCTCACAGGCAGACACTCACACGGCACTGTTGCTACACATATTCAGTGAAGGATGGGTTATCCCTGTCCTCTGCAACCTTTACCACCATAAAAATAACCACTGTGTGATTGGACAATAATCCCAATGCAGTCACCTCCACTGTCGTAAAAGGTGAAACACAACTGGACACTTCAGAAAAGCCAAGGATACTCTTTTTTCTTTTTTTTGGACAGCAAGGGCTACTGAACCGGAATATATTCTATCCTGCACACACATACGCGGACTCAGGCGTCCACGATAAAAGCACACATTTGTCCGTGTATGCTAGAACTATCCAGTAAATCTAATTTGACCTTATCTTTTCACTGCAGAGATGTTTTCCGCCCCAAACACTTCCTGGAGGCTTTTTCTGTGAGCACCAGCTGCATCAAAGAGACAGAACATTGGTGGCGAATAAACAATAAATGAGACACCGTGACAATCCTTGAGAATTTACATCTCGACTGTATTCATCATCGGCCAGACATGATCAGTGAAGTCACAGGATGCTTCTAGGCTGTACAACAATATGAAATAAGACGCCTATTGTTCCATGTTTGTCAAATATGACATTTTTTGTTCTGTGCAGGCCTGTAAACTGTCGCCAGATCTGTAAAAGGCGATGGTTTAATCAGGAAACAAATTGTGACGATGGGCCTCAGTCTTTATAGTCTTAATAGGCGCAAGTACACACACTGATGATGCATCCCTGTGCTTGAGTAAACGCAACAAATTCACCCCACCCATCCTCAAATTTCCAGATAATAAAAATTAGCGCAATTAAGAATAGATGGTGAAGAGCAGCCTGGAATGTATTAGGAACATCTAAGTGATGTTTGTTCACTGATAATAACTAAAAACCAAATACGTGATACATGAAGGTTTTAGGGTGTTACTTAAAATGGTCTTGTTTTTCTATCTTCAGGCAAAACAGGAATTAAATTGACAGAAATCACAAATTATAGTGAGGCGAGTTCACTGCTTTCAGAAGCAGATGCGTGCAACACACACTTAACAGTTTTCTGCCCATAAATTATGATTTTACAGGCAAATTATTTAATTTTATGCACAAAGGGAGAGTGCACGATGGAAATTAGAAGTGCTTTATAGTTTGAGAAACTGTGGCGAATTGTTGGTGATTAATTTTCTTTCAGTGAATTTGCGATTTATCGACTCCTCTGAGAATTGTGGTGGTTGTCAGATGTTTGTTGCATTTTAGACATTTGTCTATAATGTGTGAGAATCTCAACAGGATTGTGTTTTCTATCTGTGTTTAATGCATGTCACTGCTTCTGGAGAAGCCGGGGTGTGTCTAGATTGCAGACTGAGCTGCAGGGATGTGACCCTGCTATACCTAAATGTTCCCAGAGAAAGCTGGTGAACAACAGACACCTCCACATTGCATCAGTAGCCTATTTTCTAAAGCTGCAAGGTGTATTTTAATGTCCTGCGATACAGACATGAAAGGATTGGAATCTATTTTCACTTAATACTCCACCTTTAGCAGTAGTCCTGGGAAATCAGGTTTTTAATCCCTCCTGGTTGTGTGTGGCTTAGAGTCCCACAAAGTCAAGATCTAATCTGGAGTTGTCTGTCTGTTTGCTTTGTAGCTTTCACAACAAGTGTAACTTCAGCCTTGTGTCACCAATACTATCGCCTGTTTCCAGCTGTGCCGCAGACAGTTGTACAGGCAGAGGTGTGCAGTTTGATTTGACGCTATAAAAACATCTTCATTAGTATGATGTTTGACAGTTTATCCTCATAAAACTCTTGGTAGCCAGTAAATAATAAAACGAGTCGACGGTCACGTCAGACAAAAACGATCTGTTCAGGCAATAAAACAGTAAAACTGAGGTTTCGGCTTGATAAAGTAAAAAGGTCAAATGTGTTTGCTTTTAACATAAACAAAATAACTGAAAATCAATCGATAAATGTATGCATCCCTCCTTTGTTTCTGTGCAAGCCTCCTCCTTTTCAGGCACATTTTGCATTTTTCTATGCCATCTCCGCTGAATGCTGGATTCTGATTTTGCAGGGTTGGAGCTTTTCTGTGTCCTGTTGAGGACACATAATGCACTGGGCTTTGTTTTTCTCTGCTTTCTGTTCTCTCTGCCCAGCACCTCCTCTAGCCCCCATCTCCATCTGCCTAATCCTAGCCTATCAAATGTACACCTTGCAGAGGAATGCGTCACCCTCCAATCATGACAATATGCTCCCAATCTGCCTGTTGTGGGCACGCACGTCTGTGTATATGCAAACACTTTAGCACCCAGGTGCATCGTTGAGGCGTCTGAGCGTGTGATCACATGCAAGGTTTTGTATCGCATTTTTCCAGCACGTCTTCAGTACCGCGTGAACACTCGATCCATCCTTTGTGCATGCAACTTTTGTGAAGCATGTTGGAAGATGGGACACCGTTCAATCACAGCATCATTGTGCTGATCTGCCGGGCGACAGCACGTCCTTCCAAGGGATTTAACCGAACCAGACAATCAAACAAACCCCATTCATTCTGTTTCATTCTGGCATCTGTCTTTGCTCTGACCTTCTTTTTTCTGTTTTTTTTTTTACCTTCTTTTGTATCTCACTGGGTACATCAAAGATTGGAAGCCTACATTGCCCATAATTGGAATCATGGTACAAACATCCACAGTTAAGGTCAGAAAAAATACAGTAAGTGAACCCATAGGTTAATAACATTTAGAAAAGCTAATTGCAGTCAAGAGTTTGCAATGTTCAACTCTAATCAATGACAAGATTGAAGACAGAAGTCCGAGCTTTTCTGACTGGCAAAACACAGGCACATATTGACTTTTCTAGTCACAGTTTCCATCTGCTTATGGAATCCATGCCCTCTGAAAACAAAAGAACTTTTATTTGGATCAAAACTAAAAGAAACAAAAAATCTAGTAAGATCAGTCACCTTCAATACTGCACAGATGTGAGCTGCATTCAGTTGCAAAACTGTGCATGTCTCTAGTGTGTGTTTGTAAACAGGCCAGCTCACTAGAAGATAGCCTTAGCAGTAATTACATGTGAATAATAACATTTTATATCACCACTGTGATATCTAATGTGCATTAAAATAAAGATCTTTGTCCAGGGTGTCTGAGAAAAAGCCCTCTCAGACACTGTGACACAGGAGCAGCTCTGCAGCACCGTGCAGCACACATACAGATACAGTTTAGTGAAAAGTGAAGATAACTAGAAATTCAAAGAGTGCTCATGTTCAGGTTGTATGCATCAGTACATCTTCTGGCCATCTCTGTTTTGGGAATAGCTGAATGATGGTATTAAAAACATTGACCTAAAAGTGACCTTGGTCAAAATTACATAAAATGACTTACATCAAAACACTCATATAGTTATGCTACAAAGCCATATCTGTAATTAGATGAACCCTGTTCAGAGAATTTAGACATTTCTCAATTGACAGTTAGAAAAGCTGTATATACATTTAAATGCACGAGTATTATGTGTGCATGATCAAGAAGGTGAAAATAAAAGAAACCGCTAAAGGCTGCAATGGAGTGAATGAAACTCTTTCATTAGTATATCAAATGAAAACTATGGTGCATGACCAAAATGAGCAATGAAAAGGAAAATGCATACCTACAAAATATAAGCCATAGTGATTACTTGTGCTGCTTTGAATCCAATGGACCTGGACAACTTGCTATCATCAGGTGGAGATTATTTCCTGGGGTTATCTTGTGGAACGGCATCAGTATAATCTGGATAATACTGCAGGAAAATTACCCCAATCGTCAAAGTAAACCTGTTATCTAAAACTATTCAAACTCCATCTTTTGCAAAAGAGAGTTGAAATGCAGATACTGCAACTTTCTAACATTACTTGTGTTTTTCGGCAGTTCAGTAAAGAATAAGTATCCAAAATCCTTCACATGCTTAAGAGCATTGTGTTTGATGCTTGTCTTTATTTGTCACTGATGAAGATCTGATTATCACTTATTGCAGAAAAACACATCACTCCAAAGTGCACAGCATTTCTTATTCTCTGTCTTCTCGTGTGGCTCTTAGTCCATCTGCCAGTTCATCAGCCAGTCATTCACTCAGTAAGTTAGTCTGCTTCCCCGCCAGAATGTTCATTATTTCATTTCTTCCTCTTTCTCCCTCATGATGTGGCCGCCTCTCCCTCCAATCCATCTATAATGCTTCCAATTTCACACTTTCACTGTCGGAACATGCACTTAATTACATCGCGGGCAAGTTTACACACTTCCACAAACACACACAAAACATGACCGGCATAGAAAATTTCAGCACTCGCCAATCAAACTGACTCCCTGAGGTACGTGGTCTGACATTAGTATGCAGGACGTGAACTCAAATTCCACAGGGCAGGATTTCCCGAATGTAAAACGTATGTTACACATAGTTCTGGTCACCAAGGCAACAGCAAGGGTGTCACAGCAACAAAACAGGCAGCTTTAGAGAGTAACAGCTGTTCATTTGCAGCCACATCTGGCAATATCTCCTCTCAGTCCACGTACACACATGCCAACAGCCGAGGAAGGGTCTCCGGAGAAAAAGAGGCATGTTGGTGTGTGTGTGTCTGTGTCAGTGTTAGTGCGCATATAATAAAGTACTGGGCAAGAGTCATAGGAGTGTCTTCTCACCTTCCCGGACAACCTACGCGTGGTGCATCAATTTCATTTTCAGAAATATGACTCCCATTTTATTGTTTTACCCTCCTCTCGCCCCAGATGAAAAGTATAATTATGTAAAACATCCATTTACACACTTGGTTGGCGGCAAGCTGCAGAAAGCCGGAGAGCGATGAGGCATGTTTTCATTCGGGGAGCAGCAGCTGAGAGATAAGTGTGTCTGAGCAAACCAAGTCTAGTCAAACACTGTGTGTGAGGACCTGCTGTTGGACTTAAGCACAAGAATCAATAGTCCACAGCTGCAAGGTGCACTTCAATACAACACAACATTCCATAATATCTCAGGGGTGGGAAGAACACCTGCTCTCTAAACAGGTTTCTCTTATATAATGGATCTGCATATTTCCAGTGACCCCATTTTTCTCCACACACTCATTTCTTATCTTTACTACGATTTAAGTTTGTTGATTCTGGTGCTTTTTTATTTTTTCCCTCCAGAATTTCTCCCTTTATGGAATTTTTTAAAATTAAGTTTCTACCTCATTTGCCGTTTCTCATTTTGTAGTGTTGTCATCCATAGGTGTCGTTTATTATGCTCAAATGAAACAGCTTTCATTTCGCTCTCTTATCATCTCGTTTGGTTTACTCAGCCAAATCTTACTTACTTTTATTCTATTGTTTCACATTCCAGTGTATTGTTTCATTACATCTCCGTTTTCCTCTAATGTGTGTTGCCTGTTTTAAAGTTATGTTTATCGACATTAAAACCTCTGAGGCTTGCATAGTTATTTGTGTTTTCCAGCAGCTGTTTTTCCTGTGATATAGCTCTTAACAGACACGACATTAAGTCGAACGCAGAGTGAGGGGAGGAGCTACAGCGGAGTTGCTTGCAGATGTGCAGCAACTGTTGTTAGGTTAAAGCAGCTTAAACAAAGTGCCTTATGAGATACTTGCCAATTGTATGATTAGAAGCGCATTGGCTGAGTCATCAGCTCATGTGGGCTGCCACTGAGCTCAGCTGATATCAATGCAGGATTAGCTTAAGCTTGACTTTTTGGCCTGCCTGAACTACTGCAGTACTTGGTTTCTGTATTTTCCACTTCTCTGACATATTCGGTTAGGTCCTCTCTTATGAATAATTTTTCACTTTCTCTTAAGTTTGCTGTTCTCTTACAGTACATGTATTCATTCTTTTCTTAATTTATCTTCAATTTCTTCATCTGGACATTTTCTTTCTCAACAAATGTAATCTTCTCTCCATTGTCATCACATATCCTCACATCCTTTTTTTATTTTTTACACTCAATTTCCATTTTCATATCCGTGATGCTCTTATAGCTCTTTGTTCTTTCATTTTTCTCACATCTATTTCTCATCCTCTTATAGCATCTCCCTCATCATCTCTTGTGGGTTTCTGTCATTCCATCACTTCAGAGTCCTGCTACTTTCTTCTTTCTCATCATCTGCCACTTCCCATCTCCATCTTCCACAATATTATCCTCTCCTCTCCCATCTTCTCTGTTAACCAAGTCGTCTCCTGCCGCTGCAGCCTCTCATCTTTTTCTGTCTTTCATCTCCCCTTTCTTCTCTGCAATACATCACTCTACTCCTCGAAAACAAAAGCAAAGAAATGTTTGCGAGCATCGCTGTCCGTTTCTATCATACTCCTCTTCCTTTAAGATTTCTCAAAAGAGATATTTTAAAAGAAAATAAGACGTCAACTTATTTTCAACAACCTACACTTAAAACAAAATGAAAAAGTGCTAAAAAAGTTCTTGAGCTGATCAGATTATTACACTGTTAAAACATGCACGCACTCTATTGAGTGGTAACGGTAACGGAAACTGCTGTTTGACAGCATCTAACAATATTGTTATTGTTAGATTGACTCAATAAATGCAACACTGTTGTTAGCCATTTTTAATAACTGTTTATATAACATGATAGATTGTGGAGGCGGCGCATAACATCAGCTTAAAGTGTCAAACACCGTTATCTGAACACATGCTAAGCAGCTAACCGCGAAGCCCTCATACACACACGAAAGAAACATGGTGGTTTGTGTAAACTGGAAAACTTCCAAAGGTCACAGAGCCTGAAATGATACCAAGCCAATCCACTCACTCACTCACTCAGAGTGAAGAACTGTGGAGATCTAAAAGGCTCGGGGCTTATTTAAAGGCTTAAAGACATGCCTTATACACTCAATTCATCTTGTGACATCTGCCCTCTTTTTGGAAAAAGCTCCATGTCAGTCTAAAAGAAAGAAAACATCTACCAAAAGCAGTCTGACAGTATGACAGTGCATAAACAGAAAAAAAACAGTATTTGATGATGTTTTATTTCACTTCTTGCTCATGGATAAATGACAAAAACACACACACAATGTGAACCAGATCATAAAATCTAAAGGCAGCATTTTCATTGTTTATCTTGAACGTTGATGATAAGCATTTCTTTTTGGTGTCATCCCCTCCAAAGCAAAGGGAAAGCAAGCACTCTCTTCTTTTAGCAGCAATCAAAAGACACAGAGGGAGCAAAATCCATCATAGAAAAGGGAAAGATAGCAATTTCTGTACTAACAACAGCCTCAATAGACCAGATTATAATCGTGGAAGAAACTGTGATGTGTTTGGAGTGATGGAAACAAGTCTTTTTACTATTTGATTCCTTTAAAAAAAAAAAAAAAAAGACTCTGCTATTAAGCTACCTGCATGTCTCCGTTCTGGCACACTCTCAAATGTAATTCTGGTGTAGAGGCTCAATAATTAAAGTACAAGAGGTAGGCTGAAGGTAAGAGGGTACAAATAAATCCCCTGTACTCGATCATTACGGCTTTATGAAACATAAGAGCCTAAACCATTTTCAGGGTGAAATCTCTTACAGAGTGTGCATCACAATAAGCTGGCTTGAAATATGAGAGAAGGAGCTAACTTACTGGAACCACATCACAACCTACACTTGGCTGGTGTGGTGTTTTCTGCAGGCAGGTTGTGGTTTGAGTCAAAGGAAAAACCTGATTAACATTTCAACAGCTTCTTCCTTTACTCTGAAAGCTGAAATCTGCGGTCAGTGGTCCTAATGTTAAAGCGAGGAAGAGGCTGACAGGAATGATGATGGGAAACGTGTTTGTGGCCACAAGTGTAGAGACCAGTTGTGGTTTCTTTAAAATAAACATTATTATCATTTCCTTTTATTAACATTCTCTCAGCATTGTAACATGCACAATAAATGAGCTTGTCACTTGCTTTAACAATAATAAATTTGCTAGCATCCATGCATACCACTGAAGGTCAGGACTTCCCTAAGGCATCAGAAGAAAAAAATGTGAGGAGTAGAAAGCGGAAAGAAATATTGTTGCAACAAGAAGTATGTCATTGTGCTCCTAAGAAAAAAGAAAAGAGATAAAGTACTCAACCAAAGCAAAAAAGAATACAATTAATATGTTCATAACTGGCTACTTTATGAAGATGCTGTCAGAAGTTTGCATACACTCATCATGATTTCATAACTTTTAATGATTTCTTTAAACTGTTGTTTTTTCCATGGTGAAATGATTGTACAGCATACATTTTAATACCATTTAAAAAAAAAAAAAAAAAAAAAAACAAGAATCGGGCACAAAAGACTTATTTTGGATTTTCCCTAATCAGTGCAGCTCAAAAGTATATATACAGATTCAAACACATGCATGCGGCCCATTAATGTTTGGTTAAATATCCTTGAGCTGGTTGCACTTTGACCAGATGCTTTTGGGAGCCATTAACAAGCTTCTGGCATAATTCTGGCTGGATATTTAACGACTCCTCTTTGCAGAATTGGTAGACTTTATTTAAATGTATTGGTTTGCTGGTAGGGACCCAGCTTTTAAGGATAGTCCACAAATTCTCAATAGGGTAGAGGTCAGGACTTTGGAAAGTCCATTCCATAATCTTCATGTTAGCAGTTTTATCCATTCCACAACCAATTTTGATGCATGTTTGGAATCATTGTCCTGTTGAAACACCAGTTATGTCCAAGTTTCAACTGGCTACTGTAGCTGTTGAAACTTGGACACAACTGAGTGTTTCAACAGGACAATGATCCTTGTTGGAGTTAAAGAATTTGTAGTCAGTCATAATCACTAACTAGAAGTCATTGGGCCTTGGCTTTGTCAAGTTAAAATACATTGTAGAACATTGAGAACTGCTCATTAAACGGTTCAACCGAGTGGATTTGAGCTGGTATGTAGAGAATATTAGTTTAAAAAAAAATCATAAAATCCAAAAATTACCATGACATTTATGCTCATGATGAATGTATGCAAACTACTGACCACAGAAATGATGAATGTGACAGTTCAATGAGTCCCAAACCTGAGTTCTTCAGCTGGATGTTTTTATAGCTCTTATACTATTGACTGTATGCATGATTTACATGTTTGAGATTGAAACAATGTGTTTTTCACATTTTCAAAAGAACAAGGAAGTCCACGTCTTCTTCCTGTTGATCTAACAACACAGATTAGTGAGATTTTCTTCTGCTAAGCTTTCCACAGCATTTTTAACTGCTCTGTATCACACAGTTTTTGCTACAGGACTCTTATACTTCAGCATCCTCAGAGTACTAACGGAATACCCTAAACAATACCCTCTATTTGATTATCGGCAAAAACAAAAAAGAGTGCAGATTACCGTGCAAATACCATCTGTGGCACATTCACAAGAGCCCACGAGAGGGGAAACAGTAGAAAAACATACAAGAAATCAAGTTTGAAATAGAGAGAAAAAGTGAAATAATGTGAGAGACCCCATGCAAATTCAAGAATGTTTACTTATTTATTACTTATTTATCTTATTTATATCATATCATATTTTTATCTAATCAAATTTTAAGATGTTGAGTGAATTTTTCATCCCATTGAACACAATGACAGACCCTGTGTTAACTTACACATGGCAAAAACAGAAAAACTGAAACTGATAGAGTGATGGGCTATAAATGTGTGTATCTCAACCTTGTACATGTCACACAAATTAGCCCTGACCTACTTTGTTCAAAGTGTGTATATGTGTGTGGGTGCACATACACATAAACTGCAAGTCTGGCACTATTTTAAAGCTGCTACTGCTTAGCCAAACTCTTCGCCCCCCCTCCCTAATTCCTGTCACATCAGCCAAAACTAACTGGGCAGCTGTGGTGTGAGATTCTGTCAGGACGTGTGTGTCTGTGTGTGTGTGTGCCCGGCATCACCCCCTGTCCTCCTAAAACAACTGAGGTCATCCATCCTGGCCACACACCCACATACACAGAATCTAGACATTATTACACTGCTACACACTCTAAGCAATATTATTCATTTGGAAATGTAAAACAGATTTGGAACGTCACCATAAGGTTGAGGACTATACACCAGCCAACTAATAGGTCATGGCTGACCTAATAGTTCTCCACATGTCTGTACTGCTCCTATAACAATGGAATAATTTACCTACGTTACCGGATTCAGATCTGGAGAGCAGGATGGCCATTGAAGTCCATATAATTCCACGTGAAATAGAGGTTTGTGGCATGGTCATTTATTAGGCTGGAAAAGTTTATTAGATATTTGATATGTTGTGGCCATAAAGCAATGCTAACAGAAAGGCTACAACACTCAATCAATGATTGATTTGTATCAAAGGGGCCTGAATTATGAACATGCTACCTCTGTGCCTCAGCAGAAATTGAGAACATTTTTCCAGCCTTCAACTGTCCAGCGTTGGTGAGCCTGTGCCCGATACAGCTTCAGATTTCTGTTCTTGGCTGAAAGAAGCGGAACATGACGTAGTCTTATGATATTGTAGCCAATCTGCCTCAAGGCTGGACGTGATATGAATTCTGAGATATTTTTCTGTTCGCAGACGTACAGCGTGGTGATCTGAGTTACTACCAGTTTTTCATTTTTCTCATGTTTCTAGCCATATTCCCAGAGTGTGCATTTCTTCTCGGTTCTTATGTTTGCCTGCATTTCACTGTTGCCACATGAGCGGCTGATTGAATAAAACCAAGAAAAAGGAGGTGTGCAGTTGCTCCGCACTTGGTGAGTTTATATGCACATTTGATTTGACTCAGTGTCGATCTCAGAGACTTTGGTCGATTGGAGAATAACTGGGGCTTCTGCCAATCCATTTCTATGGTATAGGATTAGGGATCTGTACAGTTACAGCTTCATTCTTATCAAGCTTATGAATATTTTGGTTAAAGCCATCAGTGCATTTGTTGATAAGGAACCATAGAGTTAGATAAAGTGTTAGATAGTCCATTCGTTTTCAAGGAACAACAAATATGTAAGTCTGCTGGAGGTCTCAACAGTTCACACAGACTCCTCATCATCATCATCAACCAAAGTCGCGAACACGAACACAGAGAGACATTCAGAAGACCAAAATCTGAATTCTATACATTTTAGACATGTATAAATACTTCTTTAGCATCAATATCAACTCAGACAATCACATGGCAGCAGTTCAGTGCATCTAGGAGCGCAGACATGGTCAAAATGTCCAAACTGAGAATCAGAATGGTGATTCAAGGTGATTTAAATGTCTTTGAACGTGGCATGGTTTTTGGTGAAAGACAAGCTGATCTGAACATTTCACAAACTGCTGATATACTAGGCTTTTTCCAAACAACTATCTCTAGGGCTTGTAGAGAATGGAGTTAAATAGAGAAAACATCCAGTGAGCCACAGATCTCTTGGTGAAAATGTCTTGTCGATGCCAGAGGTCAGAGGAGAACAGCCAGAGTCTTCAACTCATGTCAGCCAAGAACAGGAAACCGAGGCTATAGTTTGCACTGGCTCACCATAACTGGACAATAAAGAGATTGGAAAAATGTTGCATGGTCTGAGGAGTCTCGATTTTTGGCTGTGACATTCAGTTGGCAGGGTCAGATTCTGGAGTAAAGCACATGAAAGCAGGCTCCATAATGCCAGTTCAGGGTGGTGTTGGGGATATTTTCTTGGCACACATTGATCCCCTTAATACTAACACAGCATCAAAACCACAGCCTGCATGAGTATTATTGCTGACTATCTTCACTGTTTTATGACTCCAGAGTACCATCTTCTGATGGCTGCTTCAAGCAAGATAACGCTCCTTGTCACAAATCATCTCAAACTGATTTGTTCATTGTACTCAAATGGTCTCCACAGTCACCAGATCTCAATCCAATAGTCAACTTTTGGGATGTGGTACAATGGAAGATTCGCACCAACAAATCTGCAGTAATTGTGTGATGTCATGGTGTCAATATGGACTAAAATCTCTGAGGATCGTTTCCAGCACCTTGTTAAATCTGTGAATTAAGACTGAAGGACTGTTCTGAAGGCAAAAGAGAGTCCGGCCCAGTACTAGAAAGATATACCTGATAAATGCGAGGGCCTTTCCCAGTACAAAAAGTGAAATGTGCCAATTACTGCTCTCTTTAAATCCTGCTATTGCCTCTTGCACAAGCAGAAAGTTAGCTTATGCTAAGCTAAGTTAGCTGATGCTAAATGCTAAGAGTTAGCTGGAAAATAATTCACAGTTTTGCTGCTGAAAACACATCTCCGAATAAGTTTGAGTTTAGGACAAAGCAAGCATGGGCTGTCTTTGTTTAACATGCCTGAAATTTTACAGTGAATGACATAAATAGCTGCAGGCAGAGTTTCCCCAGAATTATCTGATGTAATGCTCCTCACACCCTTTGAGCTCTCTGCCATGTTGCTCACACAGTTTGGCTTTGCAGCTGAATAGGAGAGAGGCACTTCCCCTGTGATCACACTCTGGGAAGTGTTGAGTTTTGGTTTATATTTTTGCTGTTGAGCACATTCTGCAGTGTCCTGGACAATGAACAGCTCCCAGGCCACATCTGGCTGGAGGACACATCTTATCTGCTGAACAAGGTCGAAACAAATCAAAATCAAAATTAGTCCATGTGTGTCCTTTATAGACAGAATGCCAGAAAAAAGGCTTTATAAACTATGAAGTACCTGCTCGTGTTGAAATAAATGATGACTTATTTTGAAAGCATAAAGCAGAATCAGTGGTTGCCAGGTGGACAGTGAAAATAGGACACTTCACATGAAAATTATTTTTGCAACGTTTTCTCTTTAACAAAAATGTGCCGCTTCTTTATGTCTTTCTCTCGCTCTGTGAAAGTGGCTTTATTAAATAGCTCAAATTAACCAAAAACAGAATTGTTTTCACTTTCTGTTATATGCAGCAATTCATTTTTGCTGAAAATTAAATTAACCATGTGATTGATATTTTTAAATTTCATTAAGAGGAGAGCAGTGTGTAGCATTGCTGAAAGATGGTAAACATGCAAACAGGGCTCATCGCACAGCTGCATCCGCATCAGGGAAGTCGAATTACTGCCCTTATTCAATGATAGAAAAATCACAGAATTCACTTTTTGACAGCTTCATGTAAAAGCTTCTCTGTTGAGCTTTTTTCTCACCACTGCTGGAGACAAACATGGAAAATGCACACCCTGCATGGGACGTTTTCCAAGGTGAATTGAAGACTTTAAAAGCGTCAGAATGTAACATGCTTTTGGATCTTATTTCCCCTTACTTGTGATATGGCCGGGCTCCGAGCGATGTGCAACTTGAACTTATTGATCGTCAATTTGATACACCGCTGCCGGAGTGCATTAGATCTGAATCTCTGCTGAAATTCTATTCATATTCTCTGAGTGTAAAGCCATCCACAGTTAAGAAACACACTCAGGGAGTCTGATGTGTTTCAGTTAGATTCAGTTTCAGTTTCAGTTTATAAGAGAAGACAGCTATATCTGACTCCAATGTACTTGAGGCTTCATTTATAGTGGAATTCATACTGTAAATAAGAGGCGTTTCCTTACTTGTGTAGAGTCATTTGTTTTAGGTAATGGTGTGCACTTTTCTGGGCACATTTGCACGAAGCAGTCTGCACTTTAGCAAAACATTTAGAAAGATGCTTACAAATGAGAACTTATAAATATTTACAGATTATTTATTAAGTATTTGTGTCATTCTGTCTTCCAGGCACTTGAGCAGCTACTGAGTGGACAGATGATGTAAGATGAAGAGACATTACTAACCACAAATGTAACTGATTATTATGGAGTAAAGAGAAGGGTTTGGTTTTCTTTACTGCTGGTAGATGCCACAGATTTGCCATGTTAGGCTTGTAAAATTAAGGTTTGATAAAGAAAAATAATAAAACTTTGTGTTCACTAAATCCTGAACTAAATCTCTGCCTGCACTAACTGGAACCTTGCCTCTCAATGTTAATTCATCACACTTACTGTAAAGCAAAAATTTACAGGTAATCTTAGGTATTGTCTTAATTTGAATACTAAAATAATTCATTGTACCCGTGTGTGGTTGGTAAAAGTGCGTTTGTTTAAACACAAAGTGCACCATAATTAGCTTGTGACTACACTGGATCTAGCCGCATTATTGAGGCTGACGTTTTTGCCACGAAATGTCAGGATATTTGGACTTGTGCCACTTTAATTATGATTGTTCTTTTTTAGCCAAACCTCAAGTGTAGCTCTTGGGATGGCAAGTCCTGTGTCACTCTGGCACTTTGGTGCAATATCTCAGCTGCAGCTGACTGTGATGCTCATCTTGACGTTTTCTGGCTTTTAGTGAAAGAGTTTTCTAATTACTAGATGTACTCCCATTACTTTTTATAAAGCATCCACGATGTCCTAATGAGTCAACTCCTGAAGACTTTGGCACTATGATGACCTCTGCTCTAGAACCAACAGGTCTGATGAAATAGAATTAGGATAATCTTAGTCTGCAATGTGGATTAGTCCCATTACCCCATACAACACACACACACACACACACACACACACACACACACACACACACACACACACACACACACACACACACACACACACACACACACACAGCTCCTGTGTGAATTCCTATATGGCTAGCTGTAACTTTGTAACCTTTTTTGTTTTGTTTTTAACATCTTAAAGATTGAGCTGGTTCAAGAACATGTTACAAGAGTTTTGGGCTTCCTCCTGTCACTGGACGTCATGGATGGGAATTTGAACATAAGGTACCGATTAAGGCTCCAGTATATGGCACTGTATTGCTCAGTGACATCAACATGATAATGCATTACCTCTTCTTAAAACAAAAAATATTTTTGTTTCCCTGCCGCGTGTGCAGTCATTTTTCCATGCACACAATCTGAATAGTCAGAGTTTTGGGGCTACACATGAACGTCTGAGCAGGTGGCCTCACGCATTGCATAAAGCTGCCTTGTTGTTTATGCATTTGCTGCTAATTAAGAGTTTTATTATGCCTATCTCTATTTAGAGATACTGTTTAGCATTAGCATTTCAGCATAAGTGAGAAAACAGTCCATTATTTGATCTCAAATATTTTTCTCCATTTGTATAATTTTTTCTATTATTAAAAACACACTTATTGAGTGAAATAGGAGTGAAATCAATCTCAGACCTGTGAAACCCACTCTGGCTGACTTCATCAGAGACCTCCCTAAACAATACAATCACAATATTGTATCACAATGTTTGGGCCAACAAACAATAATGCCATATATTTTCTTTTTCAACAGGTTCAGCAACTCAATATCACCCACTTTATTCCACATTTCATTTGATTATATCAGGAGAGTGAAGAGCCGAAGCGAAATCTCTCAGCACAGAAATCAATTATGCATATAAAGAAAACAAACTCATCTTCCATGGCTCATAATCCAACTTTTCAGACATCTGAGTGCACTTTAAGGGGCTCTCGTATATGAGGGATCACGTCTGAATCTTACGGATTAAGCCATCATGTGAGCTGTTGCCAGACTTAGTTGAAGCCTGGAAGAATCCATTAACCTGAAACGACATGTACACCTGGAGGAGATATCGAATGAAAAACAAAAATTGATGCAAAAAAACGTATCAAAATCCATTTCCTGCGTACCAGAGTCCAACGACTGATTCTAGGCCATCATAAACCAACATCGACTGCAATACAGTCAAGCATGTTTGAACTTTCTGTACTCGTGCAAACTGTGAGGCACAACTGGGGCTTTGTGGAGCCAGGTAGGAGCTGGCAAGCTGACAGGATAATGACTACTATTACTAAATGACTGCAGACAAGAAAGTGAAACCTATTTAGGCTATATTATTGAAATTGAAGCCATTAGCTATCATCAGGCTCCTTTTGGGTACAGAAATAGCCACAATCTCAAGGATGCCCATACACCTGTACTTCTGAAATATTTAGAGATGCGTATAAAAGAACAATTACAGTGCAGATATCGAGATCTAATAATGTTGTGGAATGAGAACTGACATGCCACGTTCCGTGTGCCCTTTCTCTAAGACACTATTGGAGAATTTTGTCGTCATTTTTTCCTTTCTTTCCTGCATCTATTCAGTATTTCAGAGACACAATGAGACACATTCCTATTATGCGGAGGGAATCTCTGGTATCATTTACAAACATCTCTTTTGTTTCTAAATCATTTTTCTTTTCTTTCTAAGTTGTTGATCTCAACTCTTGTTGAGTCTTTTGTGACTTCTCGTTTATGTTTTCTCCTCCTGCCATGTGATACCTTTGTATCAGCACTGCTGTCATTTATGGTTTTCTCTTCTCTCGCAATAGCTCTGTTTTTCCCCTCTCACCACCCGCAACCACCAGCCCCTCGCTCATTAACAACATTACATATCTAACCTCCCTACCCAAGTCACTGCTTTTCCATTCTCTTCCCATAAGGCAGACATTCCTTCCAATAGTAAGACACGGATTCATTTCATTTCACTTCGTTCCCTTTTGCTAATCTCTCAGCTTTGCTTTCTCCATCTTTCTCATTCACCTATTCTCATTTTTCTCTCTTAATTTCAGCCACAGCAACTTTCATAAAGTTACCAAGAAAAGGATTTTGGTTGTGTTTGAGTTCTGCTGTTTGGCATACAGTATCTGGGGGAAAGAATTAAGCAAAGGGTTAGATTGAAATCCATGTGGATACCCTCTTAAATCAATTTAAACCCAGCTCTGCGGATTTTTAAGTAAATTAAGAGATGTAACTGATATATGAACCATATTCATTAGCGATTCTTAAACTGACTCCAGGCAGAAGTTAAAATTAGATGAGTTGAATATTAAATGTTTAGCAGGATTTAACGTTTCACTCCTAATTTTTCAATTTGCTTTCTTGAAAAATTGAGGGTCCCAAATCAGATTTACAAAACTGATTAGCTCAATTGTTCTGCTCAGAAATTAGTTTGATAGCGAATGTGTCTTAAAGGTGAAAAAAAAGACTTTTTAAACCTTTTGAAAATATTGTAGTTTGTTACAGGGTAGTCGTTCTTTCTTAATTAATATTTTGCCTTAAGCTAAACAACAGTCTATGCTGCTATGGCACTTTAGTTAACTTAGAACGGGAATTATTTTTTATAATTTTATCGACCTGTACCCATTTTTTGCTTTAAATCTCTTAAAAATCAGCCACACATGGCAGCAACTTAATGCATTTATTCATATAAACACAGTCAAAATGATCCGTTGAAGCTCAAAATGAGCATCAGAATGGAGAAGAAAGGTGAAGGCACTGCAACTGGTGTCAGATGCACTGGCTTGAGTATTTTAGTAAGTGATCTACTGGGTAATCTTTTCCCACACAACTATCTCTAGGGTTTACATAGATAGGTAATCACTCGTTACAACTAAGGTATGGAGAAGAGCATCTCTCTCTAATAAACTAGGTTCTCACTCCTGTCAGCTAAGAACTGTTGGACAGCAGAAGATCAGTTTCTGCTGGGACTTTACGGGTCAGAGTTGGTGTAAACAAGCAAGGATTTATTCTGCCTTGTATCAATAATCGTTGGTGGTTATGCATTCTCCTGTTACATGGTTGGGATAACGTGTCATGTCTCCAACCTCAAATCATCTCAAAATGTTTTGGGTTTTTTTCCACTGTCATCAGATCTTAATCCAATAGAGAACTTTGTTATGTGGCCAAATAAGAAATTTAAATCATAGTTGTGCAGCTGACAAATCTGCAGCAACTGACTGATCAAAATCTCTGAAGAATATTTCACACACCTTCCTGAATCTATACTGTGAAGTATCAAAGTAGCTCTGAAGGCAAAAGTGGGTTTAACCCAATACTAAAGAGGCCATGAGTGTATGTAGGTGAGTGTACTGTTGTTTGTCTTGGCTACCGTATCCACAATGTGTAAGTTTACATAGGATTTGATAAGAGCTCAGTTGGGATGAGCTGCACATTCATTTATCAGCACTCTGTACTGAGACAGTAATAAAGCCTGAATGTCATGAGTAGACCCGTATCCAAACCAAACTAGCGTTATCATGAATCCTAAATGTTTCTGAATTCCAGGCATTAGAAATAACCAAGATGTCCAAGAGTCCATAACATCTCTATTATATTATATATTGCTTTTCATTTAATTTACACATTTGGTCTGCTATTAAATAGCTAATTCAAATGTGTGGCCTATGATGAATAATGAAATAGTATTTCATTACAAGAATGATATAACATAGGGGGCTGCATGCTGTTTCGTGGAGGATTAGCTGACAAGGTGAAAAGGACAGTCATTTTTCATTTCATTGAGACTTCGGCGCGTTCTGTGCCTCTTTTCCTCCTTCTGTCACTTCATGTCTCCCTCATCTCATCTCTTCAGGCCACACAAATTCCCTCCTTGCTCCACATCCTTACAGTTTTCCACACTGGCCCCAAATGTCTTCTTTTCCTCCCTCTAACTCAGCGACAGCACGTCTCTTCGTTAACACTGAACTCGCCCTTCAGTTGCTGTAACCTTCAGCCAGGTGGCTTTGGTACTCTCTGACTCGCTTGGCTGTCGGGTTTATTTAGATTCTTCCATTTCTTTTCCTACTGCTTACAATATTTCCTGATTTTAGTTTCAATAATATATCTCCTTGTTTCATATATGAAGTTCCGTTTACAGTTTGGTGCTGAAATGACTGAGGTACAGTACTTCACACTGGCAACATAAGAAGGAGCAACAATAACGAGTTCCTTACATGGTCTGATGTTTGTGCATCATAGTCAAAACAAACTCGATCTGGCACATTTGAGTTTTTAATATCAATATGTCATATTACTTAATATTAATTACATAACAACTAAAAACAACAATCAAAGCCACCTCCAAAACATTTGCCACATCCACGAATCTGTATGAGATTGCCCAGTTAACAGTAATCTGTATTGCTAAAGCACAAAACTGACTGAATGATGTATCTAAATGACATCAGCTATAAAAATGTGGGAAAATAAAACCTGAATCTAAGAAAGAAGAAATGGGCGGTGAAGCTAAATGACACAAGATCGCCGTCAAAGACTGAAAGCCGCTTCAAAGCTGATACTCGTATCAGAGACAAATCTCTGCTTTGAAGATCAAGTGAAAGTTGTACAGATGAAACCTTCCTATGCCTGGCTGACCTTGTAAAAGTGATTTATGCTTTTATGTTTCCTTGTTTAGTTTGTAATTCTCTTTGCATCTCAATGTCAGATCCATCTATCTCGTCTGCAGTGACCACTCAGTGATGCACAAAGACTTTAAACCAAATGTAATTGAGACGTTCATATTTGTCCTCATAGTCGCTTTAGTATTCTGATAACTCGCATGCTGAAGCGATCTTTTGAAAAACAGGAAGAAAAAAAACGAAAATGCTTGTTTGTTTACAGCTGGTTTTCACCTTGAGTGGTGCAGTAGTGATGTTCCTTGTACTGACACACAGAGTGTCAGAGAGAATTACAGGGTAAATGGATGGGCATTTAAACTGTCCATGGCTCCTGTCCTGTGTCCTGCAAACAGTAACCTTTTCTGGATACTACTCATCACCTTCAGCCACACATTTAGCAGGTGCCTACTGGAGAGAGCTCAACAATCAGGAAGCTCTCAACTGTTTCTAAAGGCTGAAAGCCAAGGCCACATATTACTGACAAAGCTGCCAGTTGGGTTCAAGCTTCTTCACTGCAGCCTTTTTGTATTGTAGTAATACAGATGGGAGATGCTCACATTGACTCTGCAAACTGATGAAGATTACATTTCTATTTAGAAGCTCGAGTAATTTAACATTTGAATAAATTATGCAGATTCTCTTCTTATTTTAAGGGTTTTCTGCAACTGCATCTGGCCTCCTCGAGCCTGACCCGCCGGCATAAATAGCTTCTTTGAACTTTTCATATTAGATTATCTGTTACACAAGAAATGATAAAAAATAACTTGCAGCCTAAAATCCACCCCTTGGGAGCTACACTGTCACTGAGCTTTACATGCAGAGATTTTGAAATAAACGACAGCAGCGTACCAACAACGAGATTTCGATTTCTTTTTTTCATCAAAGTCCAAGCTCTGTTGTCTTTTAAATTCTGCCCAACTACCCTCATTTAATTTTATTTATTCTTCTGCCAAAAATAAATTTGAATTATAAACCCAAGCCACAAACAGAAACGGCAACATGTGTTGAGGGCATGTTTGTTTGCAGTGTTGAGTGGTGAGTTTAACATGAGCGGTGTCTCTTGGTGCATCTGTGAGAATTGTTCCACTTTGGCAGATGTTTAAACTTTCCATGTTTCTGGAAATGTTCAGAAAATTAAACAAGAATTATTGGCTTGTGTTTTAATGCTGCATTTAGTCAATGCACCGAATGAGAAGCAAGTGTTCTTGCTTGTCATGCATTCATTTTTTACCCTATTAAAGATTTGCTTGTTAGAGCTGAATTCTTACCCAACAAATGTATTTTGTGAGGTCACCATGACCTTGGCCTTTGGCCACCAGCTTATTATCACTCCCTCCTGGAGTCCAGGTAGACATTTGTGCTTAATTTGAAGAAAATTCTCTTGAAAAATTCTTGGGATGTTCACGAAAATAGGACAGACAGACGAGCCAAAATCACAATACCTCAGGCTATGATTGTCTCTGACACTGAGGCATAAAAACATCCTAATTATGTTCTGTTTCAGTTCAGTTTTCATGTCTTTTGTTGAATTTAGTTCTGTTTCAGTTCAGTTTTTTACCTGTACCCAATGAGAACAACAAGCTTGAGAAAAGCAGAAATGCTGTAATGAAAACGTATCACTGAACCAGGCTGAACTCTCCATGACAACCGCCCCCCCACCCCTACCACCACCATCCATAAACGAAATCAATACAATCTGAATATATCAACTAATTATAGTTTAACAAACCATAGTTTTTAGCCGTAAAGGCAGTGGTGTTTAATTTTAGCTTAAAAATGTCATGATTACTGCGCGCACTTTCACCACACAGGAAATAAATAATAAATAAAAACACTCACACCTCATTAGAATAAGCACCTGGATGTCATTATCACAGCAGAAACCAAATGACAGGCCTCTTTAAACAGTTCCAGCATCCGCCAGCCATGATCAAAATCATCATCACTGCCTACACAGAGCATGTGTGTCTGCATATGTGTGCGTTCCTTAACCTTTCGCTTAGTGTGACACTCTAAATACAGATTCCACATCAGTGACAGCAGGTCCCCAAAGAGCTCAGGAAGCGCTTAGCGACATGGGAAAACAGACAGAGCGCAAGTGTGTGTGTGTGTGTGTGTGTGTGTGTGTCACTGAGAAACAGAGATCTCTTTTCCAGCCCAGGCATCTTGTTCTGATTGCTAATTAGCTATTTGTCAACAGTCATTCGTGTGTGCTCTCCCATCTACATCAGCACAGTTTGCAAGATGGACACAAATATGCAAAAAAGCCCTGGAGGGGTTGTAAACATATAGTAGTGTTTATGGACTGTCTGTACATATGTATGTTACTGCTTCATTTATTTGTATGCACATGTTTTTGATGTCCTGATCACTGCGTTCAGGTGACAGCTGCAAAATGTCACGTCCACCCTCCCTAACTGAACTACAATCAAAACAATAAGTTATTTTTGACAAATATATAATAAAATAATATGTCTGTCTCCTAAGAATATTTCTTGGGGACCATAGAGCTGCACCCCACTGTTTCCAATGGACTGCACCTGCTGACTGTAGTCCTTCCTCTGCTCTGCAATATCAGTGAACTCAATGTAGCAGCACTCGAGCTGGTTCTACACCTGCGGCAGACTCTAGTTAGACTTGCCCTCCAGCTTCCAGCGTATCTCTGAAGCAGAAGACAGACTACCAGCCCCAACAGCAGAGTTAAAGTCGACTCACTGGAGAAGCAGCTAAATGTTATAAGTAAATTCATAACAGTCATGTAGCCAGCAAGCCAGCCTTTAGGTAAACATAAGAGCTGAAGGGAACTGAAAATATGACTGAGCAGACAGCCAACTATTAAATCAATACTAGATGGCTGTCTGCTCTCAAACAAAGGAAAAAATAAAGTAAGAAATACTGCAAAATGAGACACCACCTATACATTGGCAGCTGTGAATATACTTGGGCGACTCGCCGAATTAGCATTCATTGTTTAAATTATGAACAAATGAACACACTACAGAAAGAAACAGCAAAACAATGAACACACACACACGTGATTCCATCACTTCAGAGGAAATTAGATTGAGTTCCCCAAAAATCTAAAATTGACCTCAATTCCAAGTGTTCATGTTAAACTGTAATAATTATCACACAGGGCCTTTTCCATTGTCCTTCCCAAAAGGACAGCAAGCCCCACAATGTGCTGTATTAACAGAATTCCGTCTTACCAACAGGTGAAATATAAGAAACACACACACACACGACAAACCTCCAGTTGGCACATACAGCGCGTCTAATGAGGTGCGGTATAGTCACCAGGCTTAATAGAACAGTCACAGTGTGTTATTCCTCCAGTGTCTGAGGTCTGTCTGAGCTGCCTCACTCACTGAACACTTTGCGCTGCTTTCGACTGCAGGGTGTCAAACCACCCAGCAGACAATGCAGACGTGCTGATGCATTTTCACTGCAGCTGCATACGCTTCACTGATTTCAAAACACAGGGATTCCCAGCTGTTATGTCATAATTATTATACTTAACCAGTATTTTTTAATGCAAAAGAGACAGATGGATGGAAGACTTTGGAAATCCTTTAAATTAAATTTAAAAATTTCCTTCTTGGATGTCAGAAATACTTGTTTACAGCCATACTACACAGTATAAATCTCTCATTGCATCTATAAATAAAATCTTTGCTTCTTTGGGGAAGTTAGAAATGCAACCTGTTTTTTTGTTATTTGTTTTTGTTAATAAAGACTCTTAGGACTGTCGCCAAGATTACTCTATAACATTTTCTACTTTGTGACTCCTATCGTTAATGCCATTACAATAAGGTCAGGGAAAGATCATGAAAGTGACCTTCATTGTTGAGAAGAAATCAACAGAGGCTGTTGATAACAGATGTAAAACAAACAAGTATCCAGCTTGACCTTTTCTCTAAAAGGTGTAACCAAGAGAAAATTATATTTGACTAATGCTTTCAAGAATGGAGGGTAAAGCTTATAATGCCATTAGATGCAATTAGATTCACTCATACAAGTTTATTGGCATCACCCAGAGTTTGAGGGTATTCAACCTCTGGATGACCTGTTGGTCACCGTTTGCGGTCAGCCCCTGACACCTTTCATCTTCCCAGCCATAAGGTTGCAAACTGAATTTTACTCTAGAGTGACTCAGCCACTTACCAACACATAAAGTTTTTCTAATCTCTGCAACCTTCACATGTACCCCTTCTGCAGATGTTCAATAAAGACAAATGCACCTGGTGCGCCTTTGGCCCCCATTTAAAATTACTGATGTGGTTTCCCCGTAACCTCAATTTTAGCACATCTTTACTTTTTCTTTCATTCCACCATAAAGATTTAAACTTGAAATGTCACAGGGTGTAGGTCTCAGTAATATTAAGCCAAAGGGGTCAGGTCTCAAGAGGAGGCCCAAGTTGTAATGCAGTGAGTCAAGTCTGGTGGAGTCACTGTCTGAAAGCAAATCAATACCAGTGAAATGTTGCTTCTAAATTATGAACAGTAAAATGCTTTTTAAAATGACTCGTCCTTTTCAAAAGAACTGAAAAAATGAAGGGCATCGGGGATAATGTTGCCTATTTGGAACAGCTTGAAATGGAATAAAACATTCAAATTGAAATTATATTTCAATTTGAATCATCATCTGAATTTATAATGACCTGAAATTTATTAGTCAGTGTTTATTAAAAATGACCAAATGCATTTCTATTTTTCCATCTCAAGCAGAAGTGAAATAGCACATTGAAAGCAAGGTAACTGTAACTATTGCACCATTTATACATATATAAATTACTTGACTGATTCTTCCTGCATTATTTTCTAAAGATACATTTGTATTGAATAAAAAATAAAAGTTCGCTAAATAAAAATTAGCATTTTAATTCCTCTGGTTTTGTTACTCTATAGACAACTTATGCTCTCTCCTTCACTAGGTCTGTTATTTGTACACCGCTGTAACTGTTTGTCTAATTACAAAATTTAGTAAAGTGATCTTGAAAAATGCAAATTACATTTACACAAATTTACAAAGTCATCTATCAGTCATATGCTGCACCACTGATTTGTAATATTGAGTGCATTCCAGAGGACTTCTTGTAATGACAGCTTAAGGAGACTTCTGCTCTCCTGAGCAAATGTCTGCATCGCCCCTAAACATGAATTTCAAATGACTAAACACGTTTAAACACCATTCTCTGATCTTGTAGATCTAAAAACAGCATTAATAATGTATAATGTAAGAAGCAATTTGTTGCCATTGTAACCATTTAAATAAATGAATTAAATAAAAAGACGCACAGTTTCCAGGTGACCAGAAGACATTTTTCTATCCTTATGTGGTGTAAAATTGTGAAACAGTTTGATTGTGGAATTACAACAATGTCCAAACTTAGTCTCAGTTTACAAACAAACATAAAGAGATTAATTTGGCTAGGAATAGTTCCCCAAACTTTAGAGGGATGTTAATTACAGGGTGTAGCATTTCATGTCAAAACGTAGTTTGCTGTTTTGTTTTGTGATGTTTGTACTGTTTTATGTGTGTGGACTTGTCTATAGTTATTCATGTATATTGTCTGATTATATACTGATAAACACTGATTTTTAAATTATTAGTTAGTATTTCTCCTTTTCAAGCATGAATTGTGATATGTAGAGTTATTCATGGCAACTCCATATTTTTCTTTTCACTTTTTTTCCCGTTTACAGTGATTTTCTGTTTCTTTTTATATATTTTCATGTTCAAAATAAAACAGTCATTTAATAAAATAGTAAATTACCCAGTAGAGAACTGGCAACACAAGACAAAAACACAGAGCAAAAACAAAGCTAATCTGAGGAAGACATGTCCGTCCCAGTCACACCCATCACAAAAACAAATGCAAACACTGATTTATGTTGTCAAAACATTCTTGTAAATTGACACATTTGTTTCTTTTTACCGCATAACATTAAAATTCAATTTCAGTTCTTCTGGCTTCTGGTCATACTTGGTGATGGAAATAATTTTTTTTACATTTTACATTTTTATAGCTTTAGGTGGAATCAAGCTAGAGTATAATCAATAACAATATAAAAGTTTGTGATTTGTATAAGCTGCTAAAACATTGCAAACATTTAATTTAATATCTATATTCTTCTATTTTTTGAGGTCGCACTTTGCCAGAAGCTGCAAGTATTAAAAATGGATGCACCCTGTCTTCACCATATGTCATAAGTTTAAACATTCAAATATGTCCCTTCCTTCAATTCAGAGCATATAACTGCAGTTCAGTTTCAACCTCTTAGAAAATGTGAAGCTGAAAAAAAATAACAGATTTAAGCCATTGCATGTATAAATATGAAAGTAGAGAAACGAATGGGCTCTGGTAAGGAAGGGAAAAATCTTCAGTTTTAGAGAAAGTAAGAGAGAGAGGAGTCAATATTTTTGCCATTTTTAAGTATTAACATACCTCCCTCTATCTTCAGCTATAAGTAGATGCCATAAGTATATATCCATGCCTAGACTTTGTAATAAAATCTTCAGTTTTCAAATCTTCAGTTAGCAAGGTTAGCAGCATAGTTACATTAGCATTAGCAGCTAATGCTAGCAGAGCTTTAGCGCACGCAGAGAGATCCAACCAGTGGCCATAACCACTGCACCACAACGCCACCCAATAGTTAGACTGTAGTAGTTAAACAAGAGCAGCACAAACATGTGGTTCAAGTTGCCACTCTTACAGCTTAGAAGTGGCTTCTTCTCTTCTAGAGGCCAAACATGAAAATGCTTTCTAAACCCTTCAATGTTAATTCACACTAATTTGGTAAGAACACTTAGCTATAAACAGCCAACACATGCATTTGACTGCAGAATGAGAGCCTGTGCGACTAACTAATAGAAAATCAAATGTCCTTGCTACTACAGTGCTCAGTAAAGTTATTAGACCACCAAAAATTAGTGATATTGTTGTTGATTAGGAAAATACACTGAATTCATGTTTTTATACCCAAATTTGAGCCACCACACTAGATTTCAAGTAGTCAGAAATTAATCAAGTGTAACATTTAACTGCAAAATGAATGTTATACTTGTTAGTTAGCAGTTAGTTGGTCAACTGTTAGTTGAACAACAAGTATAACATTCAACTACTTATAACATGAGTTTTTAGATCTCTTGCTAATTTGCTTTATGTTAGCGTATGTGTTTATGTGAGTTCCAGAGAATCTGGAATTTCATCTGGGATCAATAAAGTATCTATTTATCTATCTATGGAAAACTTTTTTGTGTGTTAAGGAATGCAGCTAAACGACTGTAATTTTATCAAAATTATATTGTCCATTTGTGTTTTTTCTGCTTTTGTATAAAACAGAAACATTTAAACTTCATAGATGACAACATTTATTACATTATTGCATCAGAAAATAACTTTGATTAAAGAGTTTGGATACTTTTTGTCCTTTTTGCCTGCAGAAGACAAAAACAGGTGTAACCCAGAGTAATTTCCTGCACTTATTTCCTGCCATTGAACGCATCACAAATGCATGACTCCAACCACATGACTTTGCTCAGCCAATCGAATGGCATGTAGGTCATAGTAAGCCTGTCCCGGCTTCCTCCCGTCAGATGCGTGGAGGCAAGCCAGGTGACAGAGCTGTTGCAGGTGTGTATTGGCAAACATTTGCTTTTCCCGTTTTAATGCATTTTTTTTAACACCAACTAACTTATGCAACTTAGATGCTGATTACTGTGAGCCAGAGCCATAATGTTGTTGTGCACTGAACAGAACGGAATTGGTGAGTTTGAACTTTTAATTGACTGTTTGTATTGCTACCAGCTGACCCTAATCGGCTGCTGCCGGTCCAAACAATTTGATTTTGATTTGACTGATAGTTGTTGAATAACAAATGTTGTGGAGCTACATAGTATGTATGTATGTAGCAGTTGAAATGTTTTCAGTTAACTCCTTATTGGTTAGAAATATTATATTTAACCAATATATTGTTTGTTTATTTTTATAAATTGTGTACACAGGAACAAGAATAACTTAATGTATTTAGCTTAATTGGCTGACATTTTTGTATGTTATTCTTGTGATTTCTTATTGGCCTTGTTTATTTAATGCAGGCCAGGTGAACCTTTTTTGGGTATGGAAAAGGATGGCGAGCCAATGAACGGCTAGGAGCAGGACTCATTCTGCATTGAAGCTTCCACTGGACTGGTAGGAAGCTATCAAAGGCGACGCTCTGTCCCGTAATTTCCGAATACACTGATTTCCACAATCATACACACCAGTTCCCCCGTTTATGGACAATAGCGCTTGGACATCTCTCATGGATATTCAGATAAAACTCATGGACTTCAGTGTGGATCAGTGTTTTCGATGTTAACATGTGTTATTTATGGGGAACTTTTTTTGAGAATCTATATTGCTTGGTATAAGCCAGAAGAATTTGCTTAGTTGTTTTTGTGCACCCCCACTGGGTTTTTCTATTAATTAAATAGCTACAGCAGGAATGATTATTTAAGCTTTCATTTTCTTTTCTTAATTTTCTTTGCTTTCGGTTAAATACATGGTACCTGCAAAAGCATTTTGTGTTGTGTGTATTTAATTACTGCCCATCAGCTCCAGTAGCATTCCTAACTCTTCTGATTAATAATAATCACACTCAATCCCTAGCCTGTATTAACTCATTAGCGCTACATCAGTGTTACACATGGGCAAAGTGTTGCATTTGTGCTTTAATTATCAAACATGCGGCTGTCGTTGAGAACAATGAGGGGAAAAAAGGCAAAAAGAAGGCAAATACAGAGTTTTCCTTAAACTGCACAACTACAGTTTATGATGTGGCGACGCTACTACAATGAAAAAGTATGAGATTTAAAGTGTCCAAAAAAAACACAAAACAGCAACAATCCTCATTTTCAAATTTTCTAAAATTAGGAACCAATGAATATTTACAATATCATATATTACAGAACAGTTTAATAAAGATTGGCTTTGCCTTGACATTGTAAATCAGCTTTAGGAAAGAAAAGTGGATGACCATTTTCTCGATAATGAATAAGCCATGAAACCAAAAATAAAAACACAAAATAAACTGTAAGCGAGACATTCGGATTTTATCATTTGTGATCTGGGTTTCTGAGCCCCTGAAGGTAGAAAATTGTTCCGAGGCACTGGTTTAGTGCTATCTTTAAGCCCTGCAGCCACCTCACAAACAGTTTGAACAGCGTCAGACGGACATTGCATGCAAAACATTCAGAGGCGTATAACGTTCATGGTGTGTGCCCTTGGTTTACTGGAATCAGGAGAGGTAGAGATAATCAGACATTGCTTTTACAAATGGACACTTTTGAGTGAAGCTTTGAAATATTAATGGGGTGATGAGGCCGCTTGAGGCAGCCTTTAATCCATGCCAATGCAAATGCACCCCAAGGTCACTAACATAACATTGCAGCAGCCTCTGGCCAGGACAGATTGACTAGGAAAAAGCCTGTGAAATGGGGGTCTTTCATACTCTGGTAGAATACAGCACACTGTATAATACAATGGCCTCGAGCCCACGGAGAGGCTCAGGAGGAATTAGCTGGAGCCTGGGCCACATCAAAGTGTGTGAAGCACAATGTGTGTTTTTCTAAACCTCAACCCGACTGACCTGCTATTTTCTTTGGCAATAGGATTCACAAAATAACCACAGGAATGTTGTTACGAGGACAAGAGTGATAATGAGTGAGGGCCGGGTGTTTAGGGACTTCTCTTTACAGTGCTCTGCCTTAATTTACCTCATTATTTTTCGAAGTATGGTCCTCACGGCTAAGCATGCTTTAAGAGGATGAAGTTATGACAAATTTTAACTTTAGCCAAAAGAGCCCTGCACTTCAAATGACTTTTCAACAGTTGCATAGCAACAGCAGCACCTACGTTTTGTGTTTCTGTTTAGGTGATGCCAGTTATGACCAGAGAGGACCGCTGGACACAAGAGCTCCTCTGTGCTAATAATTAAGCTTTGGCTGGTCCTGCAATGAAGCCCAGACAATTAGTGCGTCTGAAATGTTTTAGTACGACTAGACTGGAGATGATTACTGGCAACAAAGTTTGAACCCATGCACTGAAAAACTTTCGGAGGGGGGAAAAAAAAGGTTAGGAAGTATGCATGTGTTCTAACAGTGCACCTCCTGCAATCTACGGTAACTGCGGTTTCTCTATGTGAAAAAATAAAACACTATAATTATACTGTGATGTTAGTGTTCTCAACAAAATCTCCATAAACTGTCACATAAAACTGTCAAAGCACCGTCCCTGTACCCTGAATTCAGATTTGTCATTTTGACAAAATACTATCTCTTGATGTGATTACGCTCCTCCTGGCAGCACACAGTTACAGCATGGCACTGCTGCTGTATTAAACACTGACTGCTGGCCAATGTGATTAATGGCTGCAGGAGATTTCATCTCGGTGGACCATTGCTAGTTAAACCACAACACAGACCACACAATTGCTATATAAACACAAAACATTAAAATAACATCACAACACTAATAAATTCAACTTTAACATTTATATTCCCACCAGTCTTGACGTTTGCCAGAAAAGTATAGTATAGATTATCCCTTCACAGGCATCAGCTTTTACAATATTCATGCATATTCATTTACTACAGAATTTGGAGAGCACTTCCCAGACTTCCCCTGAAAGTACAAATCCACTTCAGGACCTTGTAACTGAGCGGTGTCATCCCTGCAGTCTCCAAACAGCGAAATGCACACTTCACACAAACACCAGAGAGTCTTTCCATCACATCTGCTGCAGAATCAAAAGTGACAATCAAATCTCAAAGAGGGTTTTATGTCCACACAGAGGCGGATATGTGCTACTAAAATAGTGCTCAAACAGATGAAAATCTGCAGAGGCAAGCTCCGTACTTTCTGATAAAAAAGAATAGATCACTCGTCAGGATTTTCCAATTTCTGGGGTTTTTCTCATTCAACTGTGCAGTGATACTGTATTGTTCCAGCAGTAGTCCGAGAACATTTTCACTCTGGGTCCAGATCTGTCGCTATTCTGCTCCCAGTTAGCAGCAGGTAGTGTCATGATAAAAGCACTAATTGTACACAGTGGACCTCCATTATTCTCTACAGTTTTTGTCCCTGCAAAATGAGGTTTCTATCCCTTCCCCTTCTATGAACGAATGAGTGCAAGCCCTGCACAGCGCTAATACCTGCAATAATCTTTTTAACTCTTTGTGGCCAGCCTCACAGGGAGAGTGCTTACTGCTCCTAGCAAAAAATGACACGACAGAATCATTTGCCTTCATCAGCTTTAGACAGCAGATCCACCTCTCTGCCAATCAGCCAAATCATTTTTCCCCTTCTGTCTTCATTTGATGAACTCAACCTTCTCCTCTTCAAACTCTCTCTTTTCATAACTGGCACCTTTTCTTCAACTGCCATGCTGTCTCTCCTTATGCTTTCACTGTTTGAGTCTACGGCATCCCAATTAGTGGAAATGGGAAGCTATTCTCTGTCGTGGCCCCAATTTGGGATTTAGACTGATAAGCAAAATGCTTCCTTACATAAAAACCTTGCCTGGTGCAGTGTTAATGAATTACTCTCCAACCTTTGTGTTTCATTAAACATACTCACACGGGATAATGAAATTGCAAGCGCCCCAGAAGCCATACAACTGTGTAAGGTTACGGTTTTACTTCCTTTACTACTAATTCTCTATAGAAAGGTCTGCAGACTAATAACTTAACAGTACAATCTCCTTACGGTCTGAGATTATGCTCTGCTGCAGTAGCTGGATCTGAAGTTTTCAGGGTTTTTACTGCAGAGAGAAATATTTGGCATATTTCCAGAGAGGTTTTAACCAGACCAACAGGAAAATCATCAGCATTATAAAAAGCAAGTTTTCAGTGGCTTATCTTAAGTTAGATTTCATTTGCTTATGTATAATAGACTTTCTTTTTTAAGTCAACAGAAATAAAAAAAGATGGTCCGCAGTGATACGGAAAAAAAGACTTTTTATCAAAATCAGACTCAAGTCTTCTTTGATATGATGATAACAAAATGTCACACCACAGTAGAAAATGATAAATGACCTTTGACTGAATACGTACTTCAGGATATTAACTTGGGAAGAGATGCAATTTTACACCAAGCAGTCTCAGAGGAATCACTCCTCAAGTTTTTGTCAGGCACAGTCTCCAATACCTATATTAAAGTGATGAATGGGTTAACATGGGCCATAACGATCAAACGTTTATATTTAATCAGATCTGATAACTACACAGTGAAACATCAACACCATGTTTTACTAGAATCTTGTTTTTCTCTCCCGCTATTTTCAATCCAAAAGTAAAACTGGAACAAACAAAAAAAACAGATAAATTTGCTTTTCTGTTTGTCATTTCACTCGTTTGTGTTTTCCTTTAATTCGGTTTCTTTTCCAGAAAGATACCAAGTGGGCTACAGTCTCCTCTTTTTGGGAGACTAGAAAGATTTTGGCTGAACAAAAACATCTCTAACTTCCTAAGAAGCATACCACTGACATTGCTGGCTAATGTGTTTCTTGCTACAAGGTTAACAGAAAGAGGGAGTCCACAGATAAATTTGCAAAATATCACCATGAAGACTGGAAACCCGCTGATCCGTTGGGCCTGCTAACTATTGAAGCTCACAGCTTAAAAGTGACTGGGTTTATGTTGGTGAGGTCATGTGCTGAACAATTTGTTGACTGAAAAAAGCCGAGCAATCCAATTATAGTCATCCTTGTATGCATGTAGAAAGCAGTCAGTGACACATTTGGATACAGCTGATTGTATTTTGGGGGGTAATTGACAATGGCATTAATCTTCTTAAATCCTGGGTAGTTAATAAGCATTTATTCCAAAAAAGTTTCATTATTTAACTCCTTTTTTAATAATCTAAATTAGAGGAATTAAATATCTTGCGATCAGTACATGAACAGCAGGCATCCACTTTGTAAAGCTTAGCAGTGCCGCTGCTTGCTGGACATCAAGATGAAACTGCTACCAATCCTCTTTCAGCAAGCAGGAAGGGATATTGACAGAAACTCAATTTATAGCCCCTTAAGACTATTTTCACTCCTCTTATCCTCTTATTTGTTTTAGTCTCACCCTCATCCTCTCGCTTGACCTTCGCTTGTATTTTTTCTCATTCACTCCTCTTCTT
The DNA here is from genome assembly GCF_965226115.1 of Aulonocara stuartgranti. Classification (NCBI taxonomy): domain Eukaryota; kingdom Metazoa; phylum Chordata; class Actinopteri; order Cichliformes; family Cichlidae; genus Aulonocara; species Aulonocara stuartgranti. The sequence continues at coordinate 31,309,342 of NC_138957.1, forward strand.
CGTCTCCCTCTTCCTTGTCTTTTCTCCTCTCTGAATAAATAAATGCAAAGATGGGCAGAGGAAGAAAGAGAGGGAAGAAGAAACTAGGACACTCCAACCTGGATGCATCGTCCAAAGCAATTTGCTCAGATGGAGAGTGCGGCACAGAGGAGGAGGAAAACAAGGAGCTTAAGAGCATCTCTACTAAAGAGGGGATGGCTTAGAGAAAACAAGCAAAATGGACTGACAAGCTGAGCCACTGAGAGGGATGGAAAGAGAGCAAGCAAAGTGAGAGAAGGACAGAGTGCTGGTAAAATGACAAAATGGACAGAGCAAGGTGGGAGAGGGAGAGGCAAGGGTAGAAAATTGGACCACCAAGTGACAGAGAGAGAGAGAGGCCGCGACCACAACCCCCAATTTAGCTCTTTACTGAAAAACTAAATGGTTGCTTAACAGAGAAAAACACTGAAAGCTGAAAATAGTTTGTTTTGTCATCTTTCCTTTTCTGTGTGCCTTTGCATTTCAACCTGAACACATTAAGTCGCTAGGATGCAGAAAATTAATTCAGTGTTTTTTAATAATTTCTGTAAATGACTTAAACACAAAGAAAGTAAGAACAAACAGCAAATAGCTGCAGGTTCCAGCTTCTCGATTGTGCTTTTCTTTTCTTTGTAAATTGAATTCCTTTCTCTGGGACTGTTGTCCGGACAAAACAAACAATATAAAGAAGTGACCCGGGGCTTCCTGATACCGTGAAGTCATTTTCAGCATTTTTAACAATTTAAGAGACTTAAGAGTTTAACCGGCAATTAAAAATAATAATAACAATAAAGAGGTTAATCTATAATGAGAATAATCATCATCTACAAGCTTCATTTCAAACACAAAACATTCCAGTGAGATGGCAAATATCAGCGAGGATTCAAACCTAAGATTCATGATTATTAAAGCAACATGAGACGACTAATACCACAGAATATATGTTTTAAGATCTCATTTTAGGTCATTATGACACGAACGGGCCCATCCGCACACTGAACCTCATCCAATCACAGCTTAAAGTCTTTAGCAAGTTAACAAAGAGGAGGCGGCTCGGGCAGACTTCTGGGATCAGCAGTGTCAGCATATACTTGTTAAACGAGGCAAGAGAGGAGAAAAAGTTCTGACCTGCTGCAGCCTCTCCACCGGGGCCTTGGGAAGGTGCCACTGAAGCAAAATTGGTTGTCTTGGCTATTAAACACTAGACTAGATAACAAAATAAATTGTCAGTCCCAAAGCTCATTTTCATTCCTCACACCTCATATCAGGCCGTTACTGAGCCGACATTACACAGTGTGATACCGGAATGACAGAACTCCAGAAATACTGATATAAACTTTACCAAAACTCGTGCAATGAAACATTTTTAATGTCTTTTTGCATGTATAGTCGAAACTGATGGAAACAAATGTGAAAACAAGAGTTAGTGAATAAGAGGAGCAGAGGTCTGGTCTGGAAACATAAACAAACATTATAGAGCATGTTGGAAAATGCTCTTAAGTAGCTTTCAACCTAATAAACTGTGTGCTTACAGTGGCGCCTTAGCAGACTCAAGGTCATGAGCAATTTGTTAACAATGCAGTGCTCAGCACTACTATTATTATTTTAAAGTGACACACATACTTAAGGAAGAGACAGCTGGTGCAGAACTTGCCCACAGAACCTGTCATTTCAATCACACACTTTTTTCATTGTTTATGTAAACAGCCATGATGCAACGCACTCTGGTAATGTGTCGCATTTTGAGCGACAGGACGATGATTTTCTCAAACCTCATTTTTGTAAACTAGGCTGGTTTATGCAAATTAGGTTGTCCTGCGTGACTCAGAAACATCTGCAGAAAGTTTGCAAATGAGCCACTCTGTTGATTTTAGTTTGAAATGCTGGAGTAGACAACACACAAGAGGCCTTCGTCCAACAGACTGAGTGAGTGCATGCATGGAAGAAGCTGTGAGACCCCCAGCTGGTCGCAGCACAATTCTGCCAGAGGTTCCTTCCTGTTAAAAGGGAGTTTCTTTCCCACTGTTTGGTGGGAAACATAAAACACTTTGAGGTGACTGTTGTTGTGATTCGTCACTATGTAAATAAAATTCTATTTAATTGAATTGAGTTAAACTGAATAGAGGAGGAAGAGCACCTAACAGGCATCTTTTGCAGTTACTCAACTGATAAGAAACCAATGAGACTATCTAGAAAAGACAGTGGAGGTAACGTTCGACCTGAAAAATGAAACGAATGTTTAAGTGTCTTCACCGGCCAGTAGGAGGAAACTTCTCCGCTTGCAAAGAGACTCTCAGTTGTATAAAAGTTATAGGAAAACAGCCTTCAGGTCCCTTACTCTGTGACCTCAGTAAACTCTTCCCTGATGAGTTCTTGGCTCGTTGTAAATCATTGTCACCATGTCACACCTTTGTCACACTTTGCAAACCAAATAAGTGCCACCATGTTGGCCTTTTCCATCTTTTATATACAGTCTATGACAGTGGTACAAGTTTTTTTTTTTTTTTTTAAAAAGACACCGTGGAGACGGACCATAAAAGACTAACGGAGAGCTTTGAAAAGAAAAGTAGTATCCTCTAACAAAGTGGAAGGAGTAAAAAGTCATTGAACATCCCTTAGTCACTCACAGATAATGTGATGAACTTGGAAGGCCAGGGTGGATAATAAGGAGCACCAGCCTGAGCTACTTGGTGTCAAAATGTCAATTTGTTTAAACATGCAGTGAGAACCCCACTGGCCAATCACACTGACTGTGTAAGGTACTTTATTAGCCAGAGTTTCTGCGAGATCCATCAGGAATGTGACACAGGCAAATTTACAATAGAAGTCTGAAATGTAGCCCACTGACAATGAAATGTGGGGTGGGAGGAATAAAGATCAACTGCAGAATAGGCTGCATAAGGAGCGAAAGGAGAAGGAGCTGGACAGGAAGATGAAATTGAGGTAGGTATTGAAAAGGGGAGACAAAGAGAATGATAAAAAAAAAAGATGAACCGAGGCTGGAATGGACTAGGGGAGAGGGGATGGAGATTAGATGGAAGAGGAGATTGAAAATAGGGGAATAAGTGAAAAACTGATGAACTTGGGAGGCAGCGGTGGGTCAAGAGCACGTGAGAAGAGGAAACTGAAGTGGGAATTGAGGAGGAAGAAGGCAGAAATGAACTTGGGAGGAGGCGGCAGAAAGAGAGACAATGAGCAGAATAGAAGAGGAGATAAATGAAAACACACACAGGAGAGTGCCAAAGAAGGAAGGAGAGGGAAAAGGGAAAAAAGAGAACAGTGACGTGAACAGAAAGAGGAGGATGGGGGGGTTGCTCCTCAGAGATAGACCATTAATAATCCATGGAGCCTTAAGTACTCCTATTGAGGGAGAAAATCGCTCCTGTGAGCCTTGAAAGCAGCCAACACGCTCATCCTCCCTCCTCTCACTTCCTCTTTTCCCCCCTTCATTCCCTCAACTGCTTTTAAATATGGTGTCTTTTGTTTGCTGTGTCTTTGTGGCACAAGTTGTTATTGAGTTGTTCTTTTGCTTCGAATGTGACAGTAAATCTCTCTCTTATGGCCCCTACACACTGCGCGATAACAGCAATCTCGCTGGTTCATTGCATTCCACGCTGAGCGAAATGGCTCTAATAAAATCGCAGTTCCAATCTGTGACAGAATGCACCATATCAATATCCTGGCATGTTGTATGATAAATACATGATTTTACACCAAAAAACGCACACACATTCATAAATCATCAACTTGTATTACATGTTTTGTACTCAACAAAGCTTTCTCCACGCCTCATCCTCATTGTGTGAGTCTCAATGCAATTTTTTTCTCTGTATTTATGGCAAGATGTATGCATCATTCAGTGTCATTAGATCCTGCATTAAAGTGTCTGTTGAAAGCTGAAAGCTCCATTATGATCGTCCTCAGCAGACCTAGATTTTTCCAGTATTCTGAGCTTTTTAAAAGACTTTTTTTCTTGACCTTCAAAATTGCTGTTGGTAAAACAACATGAGAAACAACAGTTTCGGCAGTTGTTTGTCCTTTTAGTTTGTGAGCTGAAGAGCTAACCACAGTGTGAAAATCTGTCGTTTCACCCTTTTCTCTAGATTTTGGACTTCCTACACTAACTCGTTTCTCTTCTCTTTCTTCTCACAGTGATTGTCTTTGTCCATTAATGCCCTTTATGCTGCTCTGCTTCAACGCAGAGAAAGAGAGAGTCTGAGAGGTGAAAAGGAGAAGCAAAGAGTAAAGAATGACTGGAAAAGGAAAATAACAATGGAAGCAGAGTAAGATAAATGAGTGGGGCAAACTCGAAAATAGAGGAAAAAGTATTGTGAAAGAAAGTGAATCAGAGGACAGATGCAGGCTTGTGAAATGTTGCAAAAAATAAAATGCACTATACAGTATATACCTGTCATAGAACCTAATATAAGGCATGTTTCTGACCTTTACCTGTGTTATATTTACACGTGACATTAGCATGTCTGCAGCTTTTCCACAGAATAATGTGTTTTTCAATGTTACCATGGTTTTTTTTTTCCAAAAAGGTAAAGTTGTTATTTTGTAACATAAGAGTGCCTCAGAGGAAGAAGCTCCAACCACAGAGGCTGACATTTCAACAGTAAAACTATGTGAGGATTAAAAAGCCACAGCGCAGCCTAACTTTGATTGACAGGTGGCATGTCGGTACAGTGATAATATGAGATGGAACACTGAGCACACATGATAATATCAAGCATTCAACTTCATTGTGTAACAAATGCATTTCCACAGGAAACGTATTTATTATGGGTTTTTTTGGTTTTGTTTCATAGTTTGATTTTTTCCACATGAAGGCCACCATATAAAGTCAGGCAGGGAGAATGGAGGAAATATTCACGTAAAGCTCTTTGACTGGGTATCATAATGAATTAATGAAATCATTGTGTGGTAAGCCAGAAGCAGACAGAGGCCTAGGCAGTAGAGAAACAGAAAGACAGACAGCTAAAGATGAGAAAATTAATGAGCAAGATGACACGGAAGGGGCAAAGATGAGAGGCCAAATGAGAATGAGGCAAAAAAAGGTAGCGAGAGAAAAAGAGATGGAGAAGCCTGAAAATGAAAGGAAAGCGAAAAAGGAAGCACAAGGGCCCGGGAGGAAGGCAGGGGACAGAGAGACAGAAAGATAAAACACATGGGATGGGTAATTAATGAGGGACAAGAAAGGGAGGGGAAAAATGGGGAGAATCTGAATGAAGCAGATTAACAGAGATGGATGAAAAACACGGGAATCAATGAAACAAAAAGAGACTAAATAAGGGCTCTAAAGAGTAAGAAATAATAGGGGAAAAGCCAGTAAACAGGGTCAAAAGGCAGAAACGGCCCACAAGACAGTAAGAAATAGATGGAGACGGATAAAAAGAGAAAGTGGATGTGACAGGCAAAAGAAAAAAGGGGAAAAAAGTGGCATATAGAATGAGGAGGAACAGAGTCGGGGGCCTAAGTCAGCCAGGCGTTCCCAGAGGCAATGCCATTGTCTGTATGTGCTTGCGTGAGTGTGTGTGCAGCGACTTTACAGTCAGGAAAGTGCATTTGCTGTGACACTGAAAGTAGTCTGTGGGCTCGTGCACAGCTACCCTTCCTCTCTTCGGTTTATTCCATCCCTCGCCCAGAAATCCTTCAACATTTTAATGATTGTAAACGTGTTTAGGCAGACTCAGCATGCTAAAATGGCATCTGAAAAGTAGATTTTATTTACATCAAACAGCAGCATCTTCACTGTATTTGAGTATTTTCATCATGTATTCAAATTCCTTTACCTTTGTGATAAAGACATTTTTTTTTTACCAACGCAGCTGTGCTTCAGAATTCCTTTAAACCGTCTGGAGCAATGCAGCAATGGTAGACTCACATACTTGGTACAGGCTCTTGTTTACATTACATTTAGCAGAGTAGCATCACAACTGAAGAGGAAAGCAGTTTCATAAGTTTGAACACGATCCTTTATTTGTCGATTTTTATCGTCAAACTAATTATACGCCTATCTATAAATGAAAACAGCCAAGTGTTTATTTTTCACCCACTAAAAAATAAATATCGCTTCAACACCACATTTCTACACTGTCAACATGAACTCAAAGATGTGGATCATAAATAGTTTACTTACTGACAGAGTAGTTTTAGCTGTTAAGGCTGTTTAAGGCTACCACAAGTCAAGTCTTGAGCCCTTGAGGACATGTTCAAAATCAGTTTTTTTCAGCAAATACATTCAAAGCTGTAGAAAATTCTATTTTCTTTCAAAGCTGGTAATAGTGCTGTTTTACATAAAAGTCAAACCCAGTGTATCCAACAAATGAAGTTAACAGTTTGCTCAGATCATAAAACATGCTACACAGGAGGTTGAGACACAGGGATTGATGAATCTGAGATTCCAAGCACTGCACTCCGTTCCACTGCTATGGGACTTCACAATAGAAGAAAGACTATCTTTCATCTCAACAATAACAAGGAATACATATGGCGTTTTTGTTGCCAAGTGATTTATCTGAGCTCGCAGACATGTTTGTGTTCGTCTGGTGTCGCCTCTTGCCACGCGGTGCTGCCTTGAATTCTTGTTAAAGTTGATTTTTACACCAAAACTTTGCTTCACCAAAGCGCCTGAAGCAAATCATCGAGTATGTATTTTTTTTATTCATGGATAATGTTAGCATAAACTCGGTCTTATGGCAAAATGTTAAATGTAGAACTTAGCTCTTTCTAGGCAAGCTTTGCCATTTTCTTGTTTATTAAGTGTATTATTTAGCTAAAAACATGAGTCAAACTCACCACATTCAAGTCAGGGTAAGAGCTGCATATCCGTGATTAACCCCTGACAGGAAACAGGGGTAACCTAGACAACTGCCAAGACAAAACTAAGCAATTATTATGCACCACATTTTCCTCCCTGGTGATAGCTTTCAGAGCTGCTTTTGTCTCAGATGTCAAATGCAGACTTTACTTCTCAAACACACATGAATTTGATATCGCTGTCCTAAAGACTGGTGACAAAATGAAAAGAAAAGAAAACCCAAACCTCCGACCTTTACAGGGAGTGGATCTGGAAAAATGATTTGGCTCCGCACATCAGTGCAAAGTTGTTCTGAGTGACCACCTTTATCGTGTGAGGAAACATCTGTATCCCTGTGGGAAGGGTCTTTTCCAAAATGAAAGGTTCCCATACATAGGGGATGAATGATCACTCAATGGTTTGAGAAAGGAGACAATGATGCAAATTATGTGCCGCAGCCACTGCAATATCCTGATCTCAACCTAGTTAAACATCTATAGGAGATTTGTGGTCAACATATCGGACAGTGCTACCCTGCACCATCACCAAAACACCAAATAAGGAAAACATTTATAGAAAAATGCCGTTTCAAAAACTTGGAGAATCACGTGCTGTTCTGGTGGATCACGGTAGCCCAGCACAATACTAACTTTAAATTATCATACGTCTTCTGTGTTTCCCACATTTGGAATACATATGCTCCCAAACTGCATGAATCGCTGCCATTTGTAGTAATCCTTCTCATACTGCATCGGTTTTCCTCCAAGTTGTTTCTCGGCAGCTTTGCGACACACGCGAACTGGAATTTGACCAACTTTGAAGGGGCTTATGGTGTATTTGGTCTCAAACTCCTACAAATTACAGTCTTTAATGTGTTCTTGGTCACCATTCAGACATGTTGATATAGTCAGACATCTGAATTGAAACTATAGCTTCAGCTAGCCCGAGCCTTGTGGTAACTGCTTGCATATTGTATAGTGTGTTCTCAGTTTGAACCAACAGAGTTAGTAAACTGTAAAGCAGCATCTTCACTATGGGCTCAGAAATGACTGCAACACTGTTGCATGGTCAGACCCAGTAATTAGACTATTATGAGAATAATTAACAGGAAATCACTTTTCTGCTTCATCCACAGTGAAACAATGAAAAACAATGTAGCAAAGGAAGATTTACAGACAACAGGAACTCCTTTTATTGTGTCTGTGTGCTGAAATAAAATGCATCATCACTCTACATTGGTTTCATTTCTTACCAATAAAGACATAGATGTCAAGTTAGATGAATTTCTCAACCTAAGATATCTTAAAGTACATCCAATAAGATGCTGAATGCCACATTAGCACCTTGCTGTACTGATTCAGCCTTGCACGGGAAACATCTCAAACCCTGCTCGTGTGTTTTTCCACTCACTTAGCATCACAGTTCCATGTGTGCGGTGAGAATTACAATCCCGAAACACTGAAAGAGTTTATGAGTTTATGCCAATGCTTGTAATTCTATTGTTACCATGGCCTGCACATTGTGGCGCACACCATGTCCTGAGGTCTCCTGCAATCCTGCCTTTCTTCTCCCCCTCAGTTGCTTCCCCCGCTCCTCGTTTCCCCCTGCAGCTTCCAGAAAAGAACAACAAAGCTGGCATGTGTTGCTGCCAAGCTCCCATTTAGCCATGACAAACACAGCTCACCAAAATGCACAGCTAGGGATGCAGGAATACTGAGAGGCAGAGAGAGAACTACAGAGGAAACTGGGGAGATATAAAGGCAAAGGTCTGGAGACTGAGGTCCTCGCTGGATCTCTTCACCCGCCTCCTCATATCACTCCCCTCTATCGTCTCTAAAACATGCACCAATGCTCTCCATGCACAGCTGCAATGTGCAGTCTAATGATAAACCAGGCAAGCAAGGACAAACAGGCTGCACACGCACGCACACACAAAAACTCGCACACAATCATTACTACATATCTGTTTGTCGTTACATGCTGTTTTCATTCTGCAAGCCGCTGCTCTCTCCTCTCCTCCTCCCATCTATCCCTCTCTTATTCCATCCTCACTTCCTCCCTTTTTCGTTTTATCTGCTCTAACTGAGCTGCCTGTGTTTGCCTTTCCTGGGTTTTGTCCACCACACTAGCTGAGGGGTTTCTCAAATGTGCGCTGAGTTGACTCATAAGCAAGACTGAAGTCCTGGTTAAGCTCTCAGCACGCTGGCCTATCCATAGGTTTGAATGCAGGCCACAAACTGAAGCAGGTGTCAGCAGTTTTCACTTTGCATGTCTTTTTGCTATTTTCTTTGTCTGACAAAGCTAAAGCATTTGTGCATTTAAAAAAATAATAAAATAAAACAGCTCATTTTCATGTGCCCTGTAAGCTCTGAATGCTTCTGTATAAAGAAATTACTATCAGCTACTACCCCCTGTGCCTACATACTCTCTTTAATCCACTTCACGCACATGTCTGACCTAGTTTTGACCTGCCTTGACCCCTATTTGCTTGATATTGTCATCTCCCTGTTTTAAATCTTCCAGAGCAACTCAGAAAAGCAAACCCACACCTCCCATAAATCCTCTCTGAAAAGGTCCAAATGTCAATGAAGTGCTACTTGAAAGTGCATAAAGGGTCGCCCACACTGAATTTCTCAACTAAATAGCGACAGAAAGAGAGGTCCATCACAGCCCACGAGTGACCTTGCTGATCAAGCGCATGCTATGTCGCACCTGTTTAGGTGAAGCCAGCGGAAAAGCAGCAGAGAACGACACTACAGTGAGGAATAAAGTGCGCAGAGTCGGATGGCATTTTTACACAAAGTAACACACAAGACCTCTCAGCTCAGACAATTCTTTTGATATAGTGTACCACCACAGCCCCCCTACGCACACTTCTTGGCGCTTGATGGGTTCATCTATCATTCGTTAAAATAGTGAAAAATGCCATTGTGGATCAGCCTGAGGTGCCATATGTGCAGCCAGGTAATATTTTTCAACCACAAGTTGATAAGACTTTGGTTAAAACGGCTATTTGCAATCTACAGACTGCCACCAAGTCTGGAATGAAAGGAAACTCTTATTATTGAAATAATGAATACATAGAATGCAGATACCCAGTAGCACTGTTGGGTTCTGCAAAGAGATTGTAATGTCAGGATCTGTCTGGTCTTGTTGAAACACATGCTGCATTCTTCAAAAAACCCAGTGGGAAGGTCACATTTTTTCATGTGTGATTCCTTCATCGTGTGTCATTATCATCTGCCAGTAAATGCCATTGTAAGCTTTATGATCACACAGGAACTATATATGGAGCTGATGGTGAAACAGTAGTGGCTGTGCACGAAGGGCAATAAAAAAGGTAATAAAGGGATCAAATTTAGCCTAATAAGTTTGAACATCATAAAAATATTGACCTTAAACTTGTTGAGAATGAACATTATTTAAGAAATTATATGACTATAGGTTAACAAATTTATTAGGTACTGTCCAACGAAACGTTTATGTAAAGGTTTATCCACCAGCATGCACAAGCGCTTTAAACAAAATTATATTTTTAATGCTAAAATATAATTATTGTTGTTATTGATGAATTCTCCAATTTTACCGTTTAACAAAAAAGCTGTAAAAAAAAAAAGCACTATTTTTTGATTAAGATGCCAAATTACAGTAAGTTGTTTGGGTTCCTGAACAGAAAAATTCATTTTGGTGATAAATGCTGTACTTGATTCATTTGCCCAATCAAATTCAGATTCAGTTTATTATTATTTGTCCGATAAATTACATTAATTTTAGTTCAAAACAACTTTTCAACTGTTTTCTAAAATATTTGTTTGTCTTAATGGCAGCTGGTTTAATAAATGTGTTGAGCATTCTATTTAGTGATGTTGTAGCCACAATTTTCCAAATTGCGATTGTTTTATTTATTTAATAAAAACAAATTGCATGCTTTTTGAAATTTTGGCAACATGAATGCACAAAAACTACATCAGATACCTCAATGAAATGCCGAAGCAGCGTACTAAAAAGCCATGGTAATTTGATGGTAGCTGTGATGGTTAAATGTTAATCATTAAGTACATTCTAATCAAATTAGTAGTCAATAATTAAGTGTGAATTTACAGTCTTCAGGACATTTTTAATGGGGGGGAAATGGTGAAGTAAAGAAAGTATGTTGGCATTTCTTAACAGGAAAAAAAAAAAGGAGAATAAATGGATGAAAGACTAAAATCTGCCCATGAATCGTTAAATACCAGCTATTGTTCAATCGCCTTGGAGCTCAATTGTTTCCTAGTTAGTATATTCTGATGTGCCACTGGTTCCATTACAAAGAGAAAGGTTATGACTAACAGTCATGTTTGTCCTTCATTATGGCAGGAAAAACAAAAAAAACAAAACACTGCGCCCTGCACAGATTCCAGAGTGTTTATAAAAAGCTGGAGGAAAATGTCAGGAAATCTAGAGGGTATTCTGTCTCAAAAATGCAAAGCAAAAACAATCCGCTTGAAGTAACAGAAGACTCCTTACTCACATGAAGCGGAGGAAAGAAAGAGAAGGACACAAGGCACTTTACTCGTGACTATCCCACTGGCAAAGCTTTGCTGTTATTGCCTTGCTTATTTTCATTCATTACCACGGCACTTTAAATATCATACATGGCTCTTCCCATCCCCATCTCTCCCTGCCCTTACCATTATCTTGTGATTTCTTTTTTCCTGTTGAGTTTTATTTTCTGCTCTCTAGTAAATAAAGAAAGTAGCTCAGCTTTCTGTCCAAGAGGACCAACAGTAGAGTAAAGCTTATCTCAACAAAGAAGCATAACATCCCTGTTATTAGATGTCGCCACATCTCCACCAACAACAGCAGCACACAAGATGCAGGGCTGGGAGCCAACTGTGTGTGAGGTACACTACCATCTTAAGCAAGTCTCCTATTGACAGCTCTGTGCAGAAATGTCCCTCACAGTAAAGTGAGACAACACTGTTTATCTGTCATCGTGTGCGTCTAACAATAATCATTCACACAGTCTTTTTCTCATTTGAGCTTTTTTGTCCACCTGCTCTCTCTTTACTGCAGGTCCTCTTTCACTCTGTGACTCTCCTGCTCTTTACCTGTGCACACTCTAGTCTTTCTGCTCCCAATCTCCTCGTTTCTTCTACCCCTTTCCTATCGGTACCTCCATCTTTGTTTTCTTGCTGAATTTCTATCCACATTTAGCAGGGTTCTCCATCAGTTTCTTCTGTTTTCTGTTCATCCCGCACCACCTTTTTATTTCCCTATTACTCCTCTCTCTTATCGTAGCATATGATAAATGGCTCTTCTGTGACCTGTCACAACCTCCCAGCTGGTGTGTGTGTGCCAAGTTGTGTTACGTGCCTCTACTGTATGTGGTTGTGTGCTTTTCTAAAGCAGATAAATACACAGATGTGTGTGTATACACAGATTAGTATGTCTGTGTCTGGTCATGTGTGTTTGTCAGAAGCCACACTGGCCTCATCGACCTGCATGACCCTCGACTATCTCAACCGGCGCCAACACTGGCTCGAGGCTACAATTAAATATCCACCCTAGAGGGCAGTTGTCTGGCAGAAAACAAACGCACCTGTGATGGCCGGGGCTCTGCGGAGGAATGACATATGCGCCCACCTGTCAGATGAGTCTGGCGAGGTTTGATAGCCCGGGCAGAGTTGCTCCACTGCCCGTCCATTATGTCCTGATCCGCCTTATAGTTCTTAGCGAGTGTAAGTGCTGGCTTCTCTTCCACGGTTCAACTGGCAGGAGATTTGCTCAGATGAGAAGTAAATTGATGTCTCAATTATTTACCGTGAATTATTTATCTGTAATTACTCCACAAAGGATTTGCCGTGCATCTTTGCCCATTTTCAGCCAAGCTTTCTTATTCAATCTAACATCCACTTCACACCTGGATGCTGCCCACTGCGACCACAGCTTCCTTCTACCCAGCTGCAGAGAGTTGAGTGCTTTGCTCTAAGGTAATTTGATGGTAATTGGTGAGGGCATGCTTTTGTCAAACTGCCAGTGCCTTTTTAAACTTTCAAGTCAATTAGATGCAGCCAAGAGGTGGCTGGAAAGACTTAGCTTTAGTCATATTCTGAGCTCAGTGCCACTTAATGTAAAGAAAAGCACTCTGCAGATTTGACAAGTTTAACTTTTTCATAACATAAAGGAACTCTGCTGCAGTATCTACAGGCAGCTGACATCCATCCATTTTCAGGATGGTAGATGTCTCGAGCTTGTCCCAGACTTTGGCCGAGAGACAGGCTACGCACTGGAGAGGGTACAGTCTATAACAGGTGCCACTCACATATTCAAACTAAAAGGGAATGGGTAGAAAATGGATGGTTGTCAGCAGCACGGCTGCTACTCTATGATTTTGCATCAATTTACCACGAATATTAACCATTTTTGTGGTTTTTCATTATAAGGCAAACTCAAGGGTCAAGCTGAGGACAATCTGTGAGCACATCGCCCTCTTTGATCTTAGCTACTACTAAGGTAACAATGTACACTCACTAACTTTAATAGGTACACCTTTTCAACTACTTGTTAACACAGCTATCTAATAAGCCAATTACATGGTATTTGAGATGGCAGAGGCTCACCAAAAATGAAAAAATAGAGGATTGGAAAAACATTTTCAGGTCTGCAAAGTCTTGATTTCTGCTGCATTCGGATGATAGAGTCAGAATTTGGTGTAAACAACATGAAAGCATAGATCCATCCTACCTTGTATCAGCAGCTTAGGCTGCTGCTGATGATGTAACAGACACTTTGGGTCTCTGTTGCGCATCCTCCCACACTAAGGGTGGACAATATAGCCTCAAAGCTATTTCCCAACATTTCAAGGGAATCTGAGATAATGATATTCGTGACAATACAGGAAAAAAACCTGAAGGTTTTATCAGTGATCGCAGCTTGCAGTTTGCAGGCAGCAGCCTGCATGCAGTTTGTTATTGCATGAAAAAAATAAGGGCATTTTCCATCCTTCCTTTCCAATGAGTTACTGTCACTGATGACAGGCTACCTAATACAAAGTGTGAATCTACAGCTACAAGATGCCAGCAGCATCAGCATTATACTGCAATAGTGACAGAGCATAAGCCCAGTGTAAGCATAAAAGTAGCCTAGATAGTGTTTTTCCTGGAAATTTTAAATATAACACAACTGCTTATAGGGTTGCTCAATTAATCGAATTTTAATCACGATTACGATCTGGGCTTTCAACGATCATTAAAAATGACTGAGCCGATTATTAGCCCCTCCCTCATTTATCCGCGACACCTTAAAGACCGGTCCGTGAAAATATTGTCGGGCATAAACCATCCGTGGCGCAAAAAAGGTTGGAGACCGCTGATTAAGAGGACCCGAGGGAAGCTCGGAAAGCTAAGCAGAAGTTATTTGGAGAGGAGAGTGACTGCCATTGGTTGAAAAGAGAGGTAAAAAAAACTTCAGTGGTGTTGCACACTATTTTATATTATTTTTTAAAGTCATTATTCAATACATTGTTATTGTTAACCCTTTAAAGCCGGTCAGAGCAGCACGCTCTGTTTTGTGTAACTATTTTTAAATCCCTGTAGAACCTGAACCGTGTAAGCTAGCGCAATAATTTGTTTTGCATATTGTAACGATGGTTAAGTGTTACTGGACAGTGACATGTTGGTTTTCTCTGCACACTGTTGTTGTTCCTTTAAGATTCATGTTTGGTTGGGCTGCAGGAAGTAGTGAGGGTGGTGTACAGGAAGGGGTGGGGGGACCTGGTTGTTCTGTGTGTGTGCCAGGCTGAAGAGAGGTGTAGTTCGAGAGCGCTTCCCCCTGAGTTAACAACCCGCTGGCTTATGTGTCGAATAAACGGACAAACTGAGACCCCAACCGTCTGGTTCTTGTGAACGTTACATTGGTGTCAGAAGTGAAGAAAGAAAAAAGAACCCCAGAACGCCCGAGACCCTGTTGCCGGCGACGCTTGCCGTTACGAGACGAGGATGTTGCCGGGCAGGATTAAGAAGGAGACGGAGGAGAGGGAGGTTCGTCCGCGCTCGCCCGCCCATGGAGTGAGGGAAGCGGCGCTGCGGCTGTCTGCCGAGGCTGGATTTTCTCCAGGTTTGACTAGGCTCGGGAACTGTTCGCACAGCGGCCGCGATTCCGGCGGGAAGGAGTCGACCTCGCTTGGCGCGCCGTCACGTGATGTAAACAAACATGGCGGCGCCCAGCAAGCTGCAGCGAATATAAAAACGCCTAAGTTCAGCGGCAAGACGCCATGGGAAGTGTTTATCGCACAGTTCGAGCTGTTAGCTGTTGCAGCTGGCTGGTCTGAGGAACATAAAGCTCTCCAATTGGCTTTGTGCCTGTGTGAGGATGCAGCTGCATGCCTGCTGCTGCTGACCGAGGAGCAGAGGGGAGATTATAATGCTCTGGTCGGAGCACTTCAGAGGCGCTTCGGGCAGTATAACCAACCAGTGCTGCTGAGGTCGGAGTTCCACAACAGACGCAGATTGCCAGGTGAGCCCCTCCGCATTTTGGCCCATGAAGTCGAGTGCCTTTGCCGGAGGGCGTATGACAGCATGCCACCATCAGTGCAGGCGGAGTTAGCTCGGGACCAGTTCCTGCAGGCCCTGAGCCCTAAAGAGCTCCGCATGTGTAACGGAGCGGAAAGGGCTGATTTTATTCCCACAGTGTCGTTTTTTTAAAGGAAGGAAACCTTCCTCCAAACGGACAGAGCAGTGGAGCCGCCAAGGGAAAGCACACGATTAAAAAACTGTATAATTAAAATATAATTTATTATATTTAAATAGTTAAAAATGCAAAATGAATTAAAACAACCTTGGCCAAGGGGTAACACAATAAAAATCAATAAAACACAACATTAAAAGTCCAGTGGCATCCGCCACGATATAAAAGTCCAAACGGTGCAGAAACCAACAGGATTGTCGCCGTCCTGTCGGCCTCTTCATTCTGATGCCAACTAGAAAAAGGAGAGAGGGCCAGCGGCAGTCACCATTCTTAAATTCCACTGGAGGTTCGTCTTAGACGGGATGAATCGGGACTTACCCCAGATGGGCAGAGCTCCTAACTCCGCCCACCACTGTGTTGTGCTTCACACGCGTAGCCATAGACTCGCCGTCCCGGGGACATAAGGCGCCATCCCGCTGCCTCTCTATCCCCTGCCGTGGGCCTCTCTCGGCGAGGAGATACCTCCCGTCAACACCAACACAGACCTCTCCGCTCAGCTCCGATCACTCCCTCCAGTGCGCGGTCGTCTGCGATCTCTGGTCTCGTTCTCCTTTGCCGCACGCCTTGGCCAGCTGCCTATAGCCGGGCCTCTGTGCCGCTCTGCGCGGCCGTCGCCCACACCGGTTACCATGCCATGTCTCTCCTCCTCTCAAGCCTTCTCTCAAGCTTTTTCTCCCCCTGTGCTCTATGGTCTGCCAGGCCCTCTTATTGGCCTCTCTGGGATCTCTCGCAGGTGTGATCAATTTACTATCAGGTAGGGGCGGAGTCTTTCCAGGACAATTTGACAGTATAACGAAAACATGCAACAACATAACCACTGCACAAAACATGACCAATACATGCAATATAAAAACCAAGTAAATACACTTCATATTAAAATATTAAAAAGGTAAAACAACAAAACATGCAAAACTTAAATAACTTGTCCCTTTCCACCCCGTGACACATGCAAACTCAGCTTGCTCGGCCGGCCACACTCAGTGCAGCCCTGGAGCTAGCGTTGGAGAGGGAGATGCTTGCAGGATCCTCTGGGGGCGCTGACGACGCACACGTGGTGAGGGCTGTGTCAGCACCTGTGGAACAGATGGAGACGCCAGCGGGCCTGTGCAGTTTGGTGCAGACAGCTTCGCTGCAGTCGCCTTCCCCTCGGGCTGGCCCACACCGCCGACCTCAGAGCTGCTGGGGATGTGGACAAGTCGGACACCTCATCAGGCAGTGCCCCAAGCTTGCAGCGGTTCAGGGAAACGCCCACGGGCCCGTGTAGGCGGGAGTACACGGGCCTGGGAGAACGACATCCCCACACCACCGCCACCTCCACCCGGTGCGGCCATCACTGTGGGCTGGACCCAGGTTGGCGGCTTTTGCCATGTTCCAGTGACGATTGCGGGGGTGTCCTGTACGGCCCTGCTGGACACGGGATCCAATGCAACGCTGGTCCGACCCGATATTGTCCCAACCGGAGCTGCTGTACAACCGACTAACGTGCAACTTAAGACTGTGACCGGTGATCTGGCCCCAATGAGAGGGAAGGGAGTGTTCCAGTTCAAGGTGGGGGACCTCGGTGTGTCTTATGCTGCCTGGGTGGCTAACGTGCAGGACGCCTGCATCCTTGGGCTGGATTTTTTACGAGCCATTGGTGGTGTACTGGACTTAGGCAAAGGCCTCCTCGTACTCCCTGATGGGAAGAAGGTGCCGCTTATTCCTCCCCCGGTCTGCACAGCATCTGCCGCGGCGTCCACCTCCACCGCAGAGACCCCTGCAGACCCGCCAGCAGAACAGCGAGCGGAGGAGGAGGAGAGGCTCTCAGCAGTGAGGAGTATCTGGTCAAAGAACTGTGAGGGGCTGACTCCACAGCAGCAAGAGAGTCTATGGCAGGTACTAAAAGAGTTTAGTGA
Source organism: Aulonocara stuartgranti (assembly GCF_965226115.1). NCBI lineage: Eukaryota > Metazoa > Chordata > Actinopteri > Cichliformes > Cichlidae > Aulonocara > Aulonocara stuartgranti. Next base: position 31,326,784 of record NC_138957.1, read on the forward strand.
CATTTTTGCCCTGAAAGAAAGTGATGTTGGCTTGACACACTTGGTAGAGCACGTCATTGAGACCGGGGATGCCCAGCCTATTAAAGTGCGCCCCCGCCGCCTGCCCCTGGCTCATCAGGAGGCTGCAGACAGGGAGCTGTGTGAAATGATGAAGGCGGGCATCATAGAACCATCTGATAGCCCGTGGGCCTCCGCGGTGGTGATGGTGCCTAAGAAAAAAAGTCCTAGGATGCGTTTCTGTGTGGACTACAGACCACTCAACAAAGTGACGAAGAAAGACTCTTACCCCCTTCCCAGGATTGATGAGTCCCTCGACTTAGTAGCCGGGTCCTCCTGGTTTTCCACCCTGGACCTGCGGAGTGGCTACTGGCAGGTGCCACTGTCCCCGGAATCCAGACCGAAGACAGCCTTCTGCACTAACAGGGGACTATGGCAGTTCAAAGTCCTGAGTTTTGGCCTTTGCAACGCTCCTGCGACCTTCGAGAGGCTCATGGACAGTGTGCTGGCTGGCGTCCCACGGCAACGGTGTCTGGTTTACCTGGATGATCTTCTAGTGCACGGGAGCTCCTTTGATGCTGCCCTGGATGCCCTGAGACAAGTGTTGGAGAGGGTGGCGGCTGCAGGCCTGAAGCTGCATCCCGACAAGTGCCACTTCATGAGGAGGGAGGTGGAGTTTCTGGGCCACAAGCTGGGTCGTGAGGGCATCAGCACTTTGGAGGAAAAAATTCACACCATTACCGAGTGGCCCACACCAGCAGACCAGAAACAGCTCAAAAGCTTCCTAGGACTGGCGTCTTATTACAGGAGGTTTGTGAAGGGCTTTTCCTCCATAGCCGCACCACTCTTCCACCTGCTGCAGAAGGACCGTGACTTCATCTGGACCCAGGACTGTCAGCAGGCGTTCGACACCCTCCGCAGATCGCTGACAGAGTCCCCAGTCCTTGCCCCCCCTGACCCCGCCCTGCCTTTTGTCCTGGACACTGACGCAAGTAATGTGGGGCTGGGAGCGGTGTTGTCGCAGGTTGGACCGGAAGGGGAGAAGGTGGTGGCGTACTTCAGCCGGGTCCTGAACAGGAGCGAGCGGCGCTACTGTGTCACACGACGAGAGCTGTTGGCTGTGGTGGCGGGGGTGAGACACTTTAAATACTACCTGTGCGGCACAGCATTTGTTGTCAGAACTGATCATGCTGCCCTTCAGTGGCTGATGTCTTTCAGGGAGCCAGAGGGACAGGTGGCTCGCTGGCTGGAGGAGCTCCAAGCCTTCAATTTCACCGTGGAGCACAGAGCAGGGACGCACCATTCTAACGCAGACGCCCTCTCTCGCCGCCCATGTGCTGCAGCTGGCTGCCGTTACTGTGAGAAGCGAGAGGAAATAGAGCGGGAACTCACGACAATAGACGGAGCAGCACAGCTCGCCTGCAGGGTTCTTCTGGTGGTGGATGCAGCGGAGTGGAGGGCACGGCAGGAACAAGACACAGACCTGCTGCCGGTCCTGCAGTGGCTGGAGAAGGGGGAGCAACCCCTTTGGGATGAGGTCACTGGGTTTTCCATCTGTACCAGGGGGCTGTGGGCCAAGTTTGCAGCTCTCAGGCTGAAGGAGGGGGTGTTGGAGCGTGCCTGGAAGGATCCTGCCACGGGGGAGGAGAGGTGGCAGGTTGTGGTGCCAAGGTCGCTGAGGTCAGCTGTGCTGGGAGCCTGCCATGGGAGCACTGGCTCTGGCCACTTTGGGGTCTCCAAGACTCTTCGCCGCCTCCGCCAGGGCTATTACTGGGGTCAACAGCGGAGGGATGTGGAGGACTTTTGCCGCAGCTGTGATGCATGTTCCTCACACAAAGGGCCACAAGACCAGTCCCGGGCTCAGCTTCAGCAGCAACCAGCAGGAGCCCCAATGGAGCGAGTAGCTGTGGACGTCATGGGCCCATTTCCTCGCACAGACAGAGGAAACCGCTATGTTCTTGTGGCCATGGACTATTTTACCAAGTGGCCGGAAGCATACGCCATCCCAGATCAGGAGGCTGAGACGGTCGCTGATGTATTAGTGGAGGGGATGTTCAGCCGCTTTGGAACAGCAGAGACCCTCCACAGTGACCAGGGGCGTAACTTTGAGTCCAAGGTATTTGCTGCCATGTGTGAACGCCTTGGGACTAAGAAAACCCGCACCACCCCACTTCACCCCCAAAGCGATGGGCTGGTGGAAAGGTTTAACAGGACGCTGGCCCAGCAGCTAGCCATCCTTACCTCAGAACACCAACGGGACTGGGATTACCATCTTCCCCTTACCCTCATGGCCTACAGGTCGGCAGTGCAGGACTCCACCCAATGTACGCCTGCCCTGCTCATGTTAGGGAGAGAGCTGAGAACTCCTGCAGAGTTGGCTTTTGGGAAACCCCCGGACGCGCCAGAGGCACCACCGGGCCGGGACTACGCAAGGAAGCTGCAGGACCGGCTGGATTCTGCACATTCCTACGCCCGAGAGCAGCTGGCGAAGGCAGGCCTGCGCCAAAAGAGGAATTACGACATCACCACTAAAGGGAGGCACTTCCGTGCTGGGGAGCTGGTGTGGGTCTACAGCCCAAAGAGGAAGAAGGGACGGTGTCCTAAACTGGATAGCAGCTGGGTGGGGCCTTGCAGCGTCCTAGAGCGAGTGGGGGAGGTTGTTTACAGGGTGCAGTTGCCCCCTAGGGGGAGGATAGTAGCGCTGCACAGAGACCGGATGGCCCCCTACAGAGGACAGTCCCTCCCCTCCTTTCCAGAGGGACGTGTACAGAGCGTCCATGACCCTGCTCAGAGGGGCCCCCGACCAGGGCTGCGTTCCCCCCCCTCGGACTCTTCACCCCAAAGCCCCGAAGCTCCGCGTCCTCCTCAGGGGCTCAGGAGGTCAAGGAGGGAACGCCTCAGAGACTGTGTCGTTCCCTCGGGGACGAGGAACTTATTGCTGGGGGGGCAGTGTAACGATGGTTAAGTGTTACTGGACAGTGACATGTTGGTTTTCTCTGCACACTGTTGTTGTTCCTTTAAGATTCATGTTTGGTTGGGCTGCAGGAAGTAGTGAGGGTGGTGTACAGGAAGGGGTGGGGGGACCTGGTTGTTCTGTGTGTGTGCCAGGCTGAAGAGAGGTGTAGTTCGAGAGCGCTTCCCCCTGAGTTAACAACCCGCTGGCTTATGTGCCGAATAAACGGACAAACTGAGACCCCAACCGTCTGGTTCTTGTGAACGTTACAATATGAAACTTACATCTTATGCCATCAGCTTGTCCTCGGTCACGGTTTCCTTCCACATAAATTGCATAAAAAGCGCTTGCAGGAACAAAAACATAATATTCCAGAAACACGCTTTGCCGATCCGATCAGCTGTTCGTAACACTTCGCACATTGAAACAGACGTCACCGCTAACTATCACATGTCCGCCATTTCCTGCCCGAAACCGGAAGTGATGTCATTTTTGCGGAAAATGTAGTTTTTTTTACTTGTAGGCCTTAAAAGCCTATACTGGTCATGTTTGACTTTTCTGAATAGTTTCTGGGATGCTTAGAACTCGAATTGCACTGCTGGAAATAGTTTATTTTGATGCACCTGCTGTTTTCTTTGCAAATTTGCATCATAGGATTGTTTTTGTTTTTCCTGCAGTATATAAAAATTGCTGTATCTCCAAAATAAAACTATGAAGACACTCAAAATAAACTTTTTTGTATTTAAAGTTTTGAGGGATAAACCTCTTAAATTTCTCCAAGTAGAAATATATGTTAAAAAACAAAAACAATTTTCAATTTTTTTGTAGTTTATTGCACTTTTTTGCAATTAATGTAGTTACTATGGACTTAATGCATACATATTATTAAAATATGGGCTATAACAGTTGTATAGCAACTTGAAATGCTCCCACAAATGGCACTACAACATGTAAAAAAATAATATAAGCTCTGGCGGACTTGGTTCTATGGTAGGTCTTAAAGGGTTAAATAAATATCGTCAAATAATCGCGATCTCAATTTCAGTGAAAATAATCGTGATTATCATTTTTGCCATAATCGAGCAGCCCTAACTGCTTAACACTTTAACAAAAATGTAACTTAACCTTCTGCCTCCTCTGGAGCAGAATGATACAGTGGAACCGCGGCTTATGAAGACCCCATTTAACGAAAAATTCAAGTTACAAAGGCACTTAACGGCAATATTTCTGCCCATGGTACGGCAAAATGCCCGCATAACGAAAATGCCCGTACATTAATTAACGTAAATGTAAATTTTACTTTTAGCGTGTCTTCAGCCATTATCGCCTCACTCAAAAGGCGATGGAAAAAGGTGCTTCGACTTACGAAAATTTTGACTTACGAAAGACTTTGTTTAGATTTTTTTTTTAACCTGACTGCTTTGCTGGGGGTCTGTTTGCTGCATGTCTTCCCATGTAGATTATTCAGTGCAGTGACTTGCAGAAAAATCTTTCTGAAACCCATTTACTATTTTTTTAATTCCGTAAGTTGGGGTTCCACTGTATTGGCACATAATACAAATATTTTACACTTTGGATGCTGTATCTTCAGTCAAGGTCTTTAACCAGATGCTGCCTTTCCACCATGTAACTGCATCAGTAATTTCCACCCACCATTTAGTCTTCCTGTTATAAGGAGTGTAACTAGCGAGTGCCCCACCCATGCTCAGTTGAGTCATTTGTTTACTTTTGGGTCACACATCACCAGCTTCTCCAGTCTCCTCCGTGGCTTCCTGGTCTGTGTACTCGGTGTTTTTTGTCTCAAGTGGTGAAACAAGTTTATAGTTTGCACCTATAGCTGGAACAGTTTTCTGGCACATTTTCTAACTGACTGTGTTTCACTGGAAGTTGTTTGAGTAAGTTCCTTTTTACTGACACTTCATCAGAGGCTGACATGCAGCTCCTCCTCTCAGACATGCCTGGGCTTGTTTCGCTGTAGGAAAATAAATGCACGGTATTGCTATATCAGTAATATCACAATATGAAACTTTTATATCACATAAAAAATGTTTTATTTAATTTATCACAGTACTGCGAACAGTACCATCCCCTTATGACCACAGTGTGTATCTTCATTTGGTTTCATCCAACATGTCACAAAGATTAATTCATCTCAAACCGGTTACAATGATGTAATAACAATAAATATATATGTAACTATATTGTAACTACTACTGTGAAAGGATACAACTCTCCAGTTATTTGGGTGAAGTGACCTTTTGCAAACAATGCACTTGTTTTGGAGTCCATTCAGTGCTGGAGACAAACTGCCTATTGTTTAAGAGCTGCAGTATGGAAACAACATGTTTGTCACATGATCTGTTAATGGTATAAAAACTAAACAAAACTGTTTTCTCAAGTACTCGCATACTTGTGGGTACTTGAGCTAATGTCAGAATTGCCGCAGCCTTAAAAACAGCTCTATAAAATCTGAATGATTCTTTTGTTCTTTTGTTTTTACTGCACTTCAGAAAGTGGATCATGTACGAAACAACTATCAATTCTGCAGGTACAGACTCACTTTTTATGTGTTATTACCACATAATTATACTATCACACTGCGGCAGGGCTTGCAGGTGTGAATGTGTTAAATGTGTTTTTAGCCACAGTGAAAAACCACCCATGTTCAATCAAGCTTTTCAGAATAAATAAAAGGTCAAAATGTATTTTATATGATAATTTGTCCATTTAAAAACCCTGATACTTAATTACCACAGCACCTTCAGAGCAGTTGCAATTTGCTCTTCTAGGTGGCAGCTTTTTAAATTTCACTCCTGCTCTTGTATGGACAAACAAGCCTTTGTGTGACATTTCCAAGCACCGCGTAATTAGTTTTATTGTGATATTTTGGCTTGTAAAAGTATGCCGCTGCATTCAACGTAATGAGAATCGGTGCCTTAACACACAACCTTCAGCGCACTTAGTGCACTGCCGGCCCTGTCTCGCTTCTATGGAAATCAATTGAGCATGGCCTGATACTATTTAGAAAAGCAGATGGCATGTCTAAATGCTAAGCAGGAACTAATTTGTTCATTTCATACCAACAATGTCAACAGCGCATTACCCATTATGTCATTCATATTCGCACAGTCAGTGAACTACGCCTGCAGTGTACAGTATGAAACCAACCAAAGGTTAGGAATGGGAAATTACATCGGTATTAGGAATAAAGACAGTGTCAGATTTGTGTGACTGAACCATAACTTTAGTCTTTATACCTCCTCTTACCCACATTCAAGAGTACAAATAGGATGGGAAGCTCCTTACCACCAACTGGTGATTGCACTGAAACTTCCTTTTGCTGTTGGAAACAGGTGACCACCAGCCAAGTGGTAGGAGGCAAACTGTTTCAAAGCAACAGCAGTCCGACTTGGAGCGACTTCAGGTTTTGCAGTCTAAAACTGTATATGAACACAGACAGATTGCCAACATGTTGCAATCAATCTCAGTCAATCTGTGCAGATGAGCGCAACTCGTATACAATGCACCCCTTTGCAACTGGGAATTCGAGTCAATTGGTTGCCATCTGGTTGGGCTCTGTTCCTATATAAAAGCAAGGCTGCTGATAACCTATGTAATTTTGCAGTTGTATCACCATCCTGCAGCACCTAGATCATTATTTGTGGAGGACTTTCTGAAATTCTGTGAGGTTCTGGCCAGAAACTGGATGCATGAAGTTAATGTCACTTACTGTACATATAGATCGTAACAGATCTGGAACAAAGATTTAATTATAAAATGCTAGATCACAGCACGGTGGCATGGTGGTTAGCACTGTTGCCGCACAGCAAGAAGGTCCTGAGTTCAATTCCAACATCAGGCCGGGGTCTTTCTGTGTGGAGTTTGCATGTTCTCCCCGTGTTTGCGTGGGTTCTCTCCGGGTACTCCGGCTTCCTCCCACCGTCCAAAGACATGCAGCTTGTGGGGATAGGTTAATTGGATAACCCAAATTGTCACTAGGTGTGAATGTGCAAATGAATGTGAGTGCGAATGGTTGTTTGTCCCTGTGTGTTAGCCTTGCGACAGACTGGCGACCTGTCCAGGGTGTACCCCGCCTCTCGCCCCATGACAGCTGGGATAGGCTCCAGCGCCCCCCACGACCCTGAAAAGGATAAGCGGAAGTGAATGGATGGATGGATGGATGCTAGATCACTAATAGACTGATTGTCTTATTGCAATTTAATCACCATCTTGATGAATCAAATTCACTTTGAAGATAGTAACGACTGCGAGTGGTTGCAGACCTGGTCTCCGATTTTCAATCAAAGATTTCAAAGGCAACAAGATCACAGTAATTTTGAATATTTCACCTGATGTGACTATGAATGAAACATCATAAAGACTGCCGATGCCTTGGTGGTTAAAGTAGCAGAAATATGACCACTTCCACTAAACATTAACTTAGTTATTTGCATTTCAAACGACGTCTGGTCTTTGAACTTTAGGAAGAATTTTTAATATTGAGTTTTCAGATGATTTGGTATGCTTGACATTTGCGCTACTTGTTTGTTTAATCTGAGTAGGTTTGATGATGACAATGCTTGACATACAGCGTTTTGCAGCTCAGAATGAAAACCAGCCACCCTGGCAAGAGCACTGTCACATCCAGAAGCTTTCTGAGCCACCACAACTGCTCCATTGCAGCTGCATAAATGAAAACAGACCTGAAGATTACCAAACGTCATCAAAATGTAGCCGTTGATGGCACAGATGGTGCTGACGATGATCAAAAACGTCTCCACTATTTGTGGCGTCAAACTGTGTTTTTAAGCTCTCTGGTCTTTGCAAATTCGTGCATTATAACCTATTTTACTTTGAACCTGTTTACCAGTCAAACCCATTATATGCATACTGATCTACAGATAGAGATTGTTTACTGGGCAAACCATTAAGAATACCAATCTTTATAGCACTTCATAACAAAACAGATATTAACACCAGCAGAAACTTTTGGTGTGCTCGTGCTTGGCATTGATAAGGCCAAGAAAGTGATGATAACCATGAAGCCTGATAAAAAGCCACAACTCAGCAGAAAGAGGTGAATATAGTTTCTAAAAAACTTCAGCAGAGTCATTTTTCCCTACAGTGAAACCTTTAGAAAATGGATTATAAAATGAGTCTGAAACAGTTCACAGTATAGTTCACAGTATAACTTTCCACATTTCAAAAATGGGTTTCAGAAAGATTTTTCTGCAAGTCACTGCACTGAATAATCTACATGGGAAGACATGCAGCAAACAGACCCCCAGCAAAGCAGTCAGGTTAAAAAAAAAATCTAAACAAAAATAACATATCCCAGAAAAGAAAGAACTGGTTTTCACTCAGGGCCTTAACACCCAAACCAGACCGATATTCAAGTCACATGTGTAAAACTGTATTTTAATTAAGTGGAAATACTTGTCTGATTAGAGGCAAAAGCAAACATTGTTATATTGGCCTTCATACAGCTTCAATCCTTCTTTCCTGTCTCCAGCTGAACTATGGCTTGTTCCAATGTAAGCATTTACTCAAACGCATCTCTCTTTTACATCCAATTTTGGCAAAGCATTTAAATTTAGAACAAACAAGACTCGCTCTCATTCCCCAGATGAGACGTGAAATGTTCTGACCTGAACTCCTATAGCACTCAAATTACCTCAAAAGAGTTTGCGAAAGATTAAATAACTTTGATGCATATCAGCAGTGTTGACTATGGCTATGCAGACAGGCTTATTGTTGCAATTTAAAGTCTGCTCCCCTGGTGTTAAAGGAGTGACTCAAAACACTAACGAATGGCGGCGTGAGGCCAGAGTAAGCAGAACTTCCCATTTGGCAGAATCGCTGATCAAAAACACAGAACTTGTTCTTCTTTGCAAAACAGCTGCTCAGCAGACATGATCAAGAACAGTGATATAAGATGCACACGCTGCTGGTGTTTCAGCTGGAGAATCAAAACCATAAATGGCTCTCACTGAAAATTAAATCAACACATGATAATTGAATTAACATAAGAATTTCCTGTAAAACCTGTGTTCCTGCAGATATGTGTTCACAGAAGGGGTAATTTCCATTTTATAATCGACATTAGCTAATGCAATGAAAGCATTTGAGAGGACGTATAGTCTTTTGTTAGAAGGGATATTCATGCAGTATATTCAGAGGTATATACCTCTATACCGTTGAATAATACGCCCTTGGTGCAGAACTGCTAATCTTCTGTTCCTAGATAAACATTTTTCGCTCAGTGTTAATTAGGCACCACTCCAGGTAATGAATAGGGGAGACAAAGGAGTAGAATAGCAGAGAAAGTGCTGTTAACTGTGATCAAGTGTTAAATTCTGTAATTTGACTCCAAGTTTGCCTCCTAATGACAAAAATTGCACGTGATCTATTCTGTGTTTGTGCACGTGGCCACAAACTTAAAAGGATACAGCTGTTAGCACAAATGCTGTGTTATGGTTTGTATATTCACAGTAAAAGAAAAGGTTAATCACCATGTTGAAAATGGTCTTAAATGGTGACAAGGAAAACACACACACAAATACATGTGGTGCTTGACAGTGCGGTTTGTGACTAAGCTGCTGCTGCTTTGCTTATAAATCATCATACAACACTGTAATTAGGACACGCTGCGTTGCGTCTGATTGATAGCAGACAGGAATGCAATCACTCAGCTGCAACACACACAATGCATATAGATTCATATACAGATAGAAGGGAAGAAAGCACGTAATCTGTGCTCCTTTATTTCTATCCGAGAGGCGTTTTATCAATAACGTGTGCGCAAGTGTGCTTATGCGTGTGTAGTTGCACCACTGCAAGTCCTGAGGTGTTGTCTTCTAATTGAAATCTAAGAAAACAAACAGAACGAGCGGCTGCTAAACAGACAGGCCCCATTAAAACAAATGGGAAGTTCTGCTCATCTATTCAACACATTGTGATTGGCATGACAACGACCTGGCAAGTAGACGCACGCGTAGCTGTTGTAACCGTGCTGGTGACGCACAAATATATATAATTAAAAACAAAAAGACCAAACACACAAACACACAGCAGGTTATTGATCACAGCCAGGGCTGGGCTAGAAAGAGATGAGGTCAGGAAAGATACATTATCTTAATGTACTCATGTCCCTTAGTGGTGCACATGGCAAGCACACATGCGCACACATGCACACACATGCACACACGCACACACAGACACATGCAAACACACATGGATTAGAGGTAGTGCTATGCAATTACACACTCATATATATTCCAGATATTCATGCTGTAAAGAATTTGCAGCATTTTAATCATTGAATATGTTTATTTATTTACGTGACAAAAATGGATTTGAAAAGAAAAATTACAAATATTACAAATAAATTGAGCTTTCAAAAATGACATTTCCAACATTAATGTACTCTAATTTGTTCCTGCTCTGACTGACTTTGGAACTCAATCAGCTTTCTCCCCATTTTCTCATTGCTCTCAGTTCCTGGAACCATTTTCTGAGCAGATGACATCAATAGAGGCCCTTTCTTAGCACGTATGCACGCACACACACGCGCACACGACTTTACAATCTGTCAAGGGATGCAAACCTAGAGAGATGAGATTAAACCAATATATTACTTAAAAGAAAAAACATTTCCTTGCAATGGGCTAAATGAAACATGTGATATCAATATGTGTATGTTAAACATGAAGCCATGTCCAACAGTGGATTAGATTAGCTCAGCATGAATGAAAACTAAAAGTCGGGTTAAACGGCTAAAGAAACCTACCTTCCAGCACTTCTAAATCTCACTAAGTAACAGAGGCTGTAGTCAACCAAAGAGTCTTGGTCGCGATTGATCACAGGGGGGCGAAAACTACTGCACGTCATCTCTAGATTAATTAAAACAGCTATAGTGCACTGAGTGAACTCTACATGCAGCCTTATTAACCCAAATGAATTATAAATAAACATGAAAAGCTGGTATTGGCAGCATAATAAATCATTTTAATCTTGTTAGTTCATACTGAAATAAAAAAAAAATAAAAAAATAAAAAAAAAAAACAGCAGGCTTAGGGCTGTCCAGCGTGCACCTGTCCAAATACACAGAACTATATCTGGTGATCCCAGCACAAGAGCCACTAAGGAACGACGCAAGGGGAGCAACGAGCAACAAACGCTTCGGTGATTTTATTTTTTTCTGTTCTGATGAGAGAGAAGGATTCACACAGGTTGGTCTGCTGCACCTCCTGCTACTGGGAGACAATCTGCCGTTTTTAAATAATTATTGTACCAAACATATTTAAATATGCCAGTGTTTACATTTTTGCTGTAGACATCAGCTTTAAACACAAGTTTTCATTAAAAGCCAACCAAATTTCAATGATACACCAGTTCCTGCATAGACTCCATTAGATGTTGGATGGCTGGAAACTTTCTTCAACTAAATGAGGAGAATGACTGAAGTTCTTGTTTGTGCTCCTAAAAATTTTGTACCTAGTGTTATGGAAAACTTGGGTCCACTTGCTACATTTGCAAAACCGTCTATCAGGAGCCTTGGTGTTAGTATTGACTCAGCTCTGACTTTGGATGCCCATGTAAAATCTTTGGTTCGCTCCTGTTTTTATCACTTGAGAAACATTGCTAAGCTGAGTCCCATTGTATCGCGCTCCGAATTAGAAATTGTCATTCATGCATTTGTTTCATCTCGTCTGGACTATTGTAATTCTTTGTTTACTTGTTTATGTAAAGCCTCTTTGGAGCATCTGCAAGTTGTTCAGAACGCTGCTGCAAAGCTTCTGACCAAGTCCTCCAAGTTTTCCCATGTCTGCTGATTCAGCTGCACTGGCTCCCCGTTAAATTCAGAATCCAGTTTAAGGTTTTGACCTTGACTTTCAGGGCTCTGCATGGACAAGCACCAACATATATAAGTGAACTATTACATCCATACATTCCCAGCAGGTCCCTGAGGTCATGTGACCAGGGCTTGCTTGCTGTCCAACACATGAGGCTGAAAACAAAAGGCGACAAAGCTTTTGGAAGTGTGGCCCCCAGATTGCGGAACTCTCTCCCTTTGAGCCTGAGATCTGATCTCAGCTAGATTCATTAGACACTCATTTCCAAACTCAAGCACACATAGCATTAAAAACAATCACACTCTTAAAATAAAGACCAGGCTTTGCAAACCTGAGGCACATAATCCCACACATGAGTGCACATCAGCAGAGCAAAATATCCCAGACTGAGAGAATCTCTCTTGGGGGAATAAAAGGAGAAGACAGATTGCAAAAATCCTAAATTAGGAATGAGAAAATCTACAGGTGCATTAGCTAGGTGCTGACATGTCTGCTCCCTCCCAGCTGGCATCAAGTTGAGGAGGAAAGAGACGCCGGTGCAGGGGCTGGTGGGAGGGGGTATAGCTTGTCAGTGTGATAGATTATACGTCGGCCCATGTGACAGACTGTTGGGAGAAACAGCAGCAGGAGATTCGCCGGGGAACTGCATCTCATCCTAGATTCAACAATAATATTTACATAGCTAGCCTGAAATGAGGGCATCACAGGCCTGACAGGATGGTAAATCGAACTAAATTGAATGCATGAGCAAAAAAAGACGGAGAGAAAAAGAGAGCAAGAGTGAGAAAGAATGAGAACGAGGGGACGAAACAGATTGTCATGCAATTGTCCTGTGCATGACTATTTGTGTGTAAATTTATGATTAGGTGTCTGATTTTCTGTGTTTATGTGCATGTTCCCATTTGAGTTAGTCTGAGTGCTGTTATGTTTTCATGTGGATGTGGTGTTAACCGTCAGCCGCTGTCTGCTTGCCATCTTGTCTCAAGTTTTACTCTTTGAAACCAACTATTTTTCATGCTTGTTTTGCATGTTGACGTGTATCTCTTTGTGCATGTGTGGAGCAGCTAGCAGCTCTTTGATTGAGAAGAAAGAAGAGGAATTGATGGAGGAGCAGATTTACAAAGTGCACAACAGTAAGAGAAGAACAGAGATGAAATCAGAGACTTCAGGGGGAATGAGAGTGAGTGAACAGGAAGTTAATCAAGTTAAAAGAGAAGGGTGGGGGGGGGGGTTCAAGCTGAGAGATGGGGAAAAATGAAATAGAGGCAGATAAACAGGAGAATAGCAGAAGTAAAGTGAATGTGGTTAAAGTCCGTGAGATGTAAATCGACAGCTTATGATGTTCTCTAATGAAACGCATCACATTATGCACCTCAGAAAACACTAGAACGTGTCAAAAAAAATCATGCAAGGCACTTCCAGATTTATAGAAACCGACTTCCAATAACAAAAATAAATGCACAAATACATGCAGCTCTAACACTCACCAAAGATGATAACATTTTAACATTCAGATGCCCAACTTTCACTGAACACACCGTAATAAATAGAAGAGGACACTCTACGCTTTTCCAACTTAGACAAAGCTCTTAGACTTTGAGTCACTAACTTACATCCCAGCAATTTCATTCTCAGTTGATATGCCTTCCTGCCCTCACTTATAGTCATGAGCTTGGGATGGTAACCAAAAGAATGAGATTGCAGATATAAGCGGCGGAAATGAGCTTCCTCTCAAGGGTGGCTGGGCTCAGCCTTGGAGACAGGGAGAGGGGCTGACTTAGAGGGGAGCCGCTAATCCTATACATTGAAAAGAGCCAGTTCATGTGCTTCAGGTATCTGACCAGGATGCCTCCTGGGTGCCTTCTAGGTTAGATGTCTGGGCATGTCCCACTGGGAGGAAGCCCTAGGGCAGACAAAGACACGCTGGAGAGATTTGGCTCTGGAAAGCTTTGGTATCACGGGACCAGGGAAATCCAATTTTTTCCACAAATGTACAAAAAGTGGATGGATAAACGAATGGATGGACGGACGGATAAACCTGAACCTGAAATATTAATAATTTTAATAAAAAACTAATTAACATCAAATTAATTAAAATCTATACTTAAAACAAGCTAAGAAACCAGGCGACTTCACTTCTCTACAAACGTTTTCAGAATCTGTTGGCAATTGACAAGATATTTGGTACTGGAAGCTTTCTGGTGTTCCTTTGGCGTCCACTCGTAGTACACATTTTATTGGCAAACCATGTTTAAGTAGCTTTGGCTGCATACAGGTAAACACAGTATGTGGAGAGCAAACGATGGACTACATTTGCCAAAAATCTCAAACCCATCAGATATGATTGAGTTTTAATTTAGGTTTTTAAGTGCTTTTTTTTATTCAGTTGCACATGTAAATGATGACAGGTGGATGAAGTCAACTGAGCCATAAAACATTCTGTTTTCCCTCCAGACATTCACTCAAAAATAGCTGCTGGTTTCTGTTACTTTGGCCAATTCTGTGTAATGATGAACCCAAACATGAATCTAAATTGTGCAGAATGCCGTCTTCATCCATTTACAGTTTATCTCAACAGATTTGATCAGGAATATGATTCTCACCACTCTTAATGCAGTTCTCAAAACAGTTTCTCTTAACACAGACTCACCTGTGCCAAAGGCACTAAAATGATCAAAGCCTTTTCCACATGTCAAAACATACAAAGTCATTCAATCCTTTCAACGCTGTGACCAATGAATAAAAACCTTCCATAACTTTTAAGACTTAGACACCTTTTAAACTTTTTTTAAAAAACTTACTTTGAAAAGAGTACTGCAGTAGAATATAGAAATAATGCCGTGTAAAGAGAGTTCAGACACAAGAATGAAAACTTGGAGCATAATTACTGTACAGTATAGTCACACCATGAATATGTACAGTATATGCACGTGTGAAATTAGTGATGTCATGGCATCCATCTCTGACTGACACAGAGAGAGTATGTGTTTCTATAATGTTTAATTACAGAAGCACATACTCGCTCTTCTTCTGAGCATAGGTTTAGTGTTCGCTTTCAGGTGAAGGGAAATTTCCCTTTCACCGCTCTCAGTGTTTGACTGGCCTTGGTCTTTCATACATATTTGAAAGAAGAGTTCAAACTGATTTGATTGAAAACGCTAACACAATGCTGGACAGCATTACGGTAAGTGAGAGCTCTGCGGTTCTGACTGGCAAAAGTACAAACTGTTTTGGTGAGTTGTGAGGTTTAGATTAAAAGTACATCGACACAATGACAAAACATCTCTAGTCGGGTAATAGCAGTGGATACAAAGAGAATCTGAAATGCTAATGTTCATTACTGATTTGATAACTGCTTTAAGAATAAAGAGAAAAACATTCGTCATGTGAAAATTGCATCAAGGTGATCAAGAAAAACTGTAATATACAGAAAAATGTGTCCTTTATTGGATAAAAGTAACCATTTTACAAGCTGAAGCCTCTCAGATGTGAAGATTTGCTGCTTTTTAGTCTTTTACATCACTGTTAATTCAAAATAGCCTGTTAATTGAACGCCAATAGCCCAAGAATACTTCATCATGAGCTCTTCAACACGACATATTAAATTCATTATTCAGCGTCATTTCTGTAACAGAATTAGATCTGCCTTAAACAGACTCCATGGTGTAGGAAACTTGAGCCCAGAGGTCAAAAAACCATCAGACAAAAGAGGGGTATGTGTAATTTGTAATCTACCATCATTACAGATTGAAATACAATTACCTATGAAATGATAGTATGAAAATATGCATGCTGCCATGCTTCCTTTTATAAAGGAATTTCAGTCATTTTAATTCAAAAGCTTAAAAATTTGTTCCTTTCAGTACCAATATGTGCTCTTAACGACTAGAGAGCAAGGCTGGAGATTAACCAGAAAACACAAAAGCATTAAGGGTCAAGCTAAAACCTGAAGTTAAAAAAAAGAGAAAAAAAAAAAGAGGGGGAGTGGCTGACAAAACAGCAGCAAAAAGCCGCAGAGAGACACCAAGAACCAGAGATAAATGGAGGCTTAAGTGGCATCGGGAAGAGGAATGAGAAGAGACAGGGGTGTGAGGTAAGGGGTGAAGGGTCTCAGCTACAGACAGCCACTAAAATAAACATGACCCAACCTGCACTACACTGCAGGAATAAGGTCAGCTGGAGATGGAGTAAGTTCACAGAAAAAAGGTGAAAAGAAAACAGGATACAAAACAGAGAGCGGAGTAAGAAATATAGAAGAGAGAGGCAGATCCATAACAGAGATCGGGTTAACCTTGTTGACCCTTTAATCAGAATCAGAATCAGAATCAGGTCTGAGATGATGCGAATAGGAAGCAAGACGGAAAAGAAAGGAAGTTTAAAGGTGATGGAGGAAAGAGAAAAAAAATAAACCACGTGCAGGAAAGCGAGAGGCTGATGTCTTCATTCGTACCAAAATATACAAATATAAAGAGTTCCTTTGCTCTGTAAATGTGTACAGAAAAGGCATCTCGTCAAGAAAAGAACAATCAGCCCAGTTACTCTGCTCGATCTCATCAGCTCGATCTCATCATCCCTCCCTATAACAGGCTTACGTCTTTAAATGCAGCCGACCAGCCCAAATAATTGCTTTTGATTAAATGTTTTTACCTTTCGGCAGAACACAATAGGCCTGTAAGTGAAATGACTGTTGTTCACAACATCAACACTTTTTGATATAAAAACGTTATCTGCTAAACTGGAGCTTACGGTATCGGGATACCGAGGGGCCAAAGAAGATGATGACGACAGAGCAAAAACGGCAAAAGGAAAAACAAGCAGACCGGGCAGAGAAGACCACAAAAGGAAAAAACAGACAATGGAAGTAAGAAAAATACACGTGAAAAAAAAAACAAGAGAAGCAGAGTGACAAAGTGAGGTAGACTGAGACAGTAAAACATAGAGGGAAGCAACAGAAGAAAAAAAAGAGGACAGGCCAAGAAAACCAGAGGCACAAAAGACAAGAAAGGGCACATTGCCAATTTAGCTTTCACCAGTAATCATTCCCGCTAAGCCTTTCTTACAGCAGAGCAGGAGATGCATTCGCCCTCCATTTCTTTTCCCCTCATTTTTTCCTTCCTTTCTTTTCTCAGTCTGGGTAATTCTTGCCATGTTTCACAGCCAGTTGCCACCCCCCACCCCCTCCCTTCAAACCCACCAATAAGATGCCACAGTTATATCTGCTGCTGTGGGGAATATCACGAGCAACACAGATCAATGACAGCTAAATCCTAACAGAGTAACAAGTGTGTGGATGTCTTTGTCTATACAGCGGCTGGCAAACTCCACGATAGAACTACAAGTTTTACTAATCGGAGCAAAAAAATATGAAATATGAGTCCAAGATTAAAATTACTGGCAGGTGAAGTGGATTCTTTGGTTTAAGGTTGTTGTTCTGGCCTTTAAATTCCCCAGACTTCAATCCAATCGAACATGTGTGGGATATGAAAGAAAAACAAGTCCAATCCATGGCTCGGAACTCAAAATAAACATCTGCTCATAATGTCTAGGCTCGGGATACCTTCAAAGATCTTCTGAACGACGTGCCGTAGAAGGTCAGAGTGGTTTCAGCAGAACAAACAGGACCCACCACAGTCTGCATTTAAAAGACGACGAGGTCTGGACTAATGCATCAACTGACCGTCATGTGATAATACAACCTGTCAATCAAAAGATGGTCAGCCCCTAATTCTCACTTTGCTCTTTTTGTGTATTTTACCATAAATTGGATCATAATAGCAAAAATATCCTGTGGTTTGCTGAATAAGACTTGAATCTTGGCCACGGGAACACTAAGCTAATTAGAATTAGGAATTCACTGAGGGATTAAAAACAAGTGAGTAGTGTGTTTGTTCTCCTTGGTTTAGGTTTCCCCTTCTCTTATTGACTTCTATACAGCTGGATTTCTTTTACAACCAATAGAAGGTTTAGGCCACTTCTGTTTGCAATATCCATCTTTTATACACAGTCCGTGCGATATACACAATATTACACTTTTCTGTAAGTTTAATTTTATGGATGACAAAGCTTTTTGTTTAAAATTATGCCTCAATGAGTTCCCATCCAAACCTTTCCTTTAAAGTGTTGTTTTGACATATTGAAGAAGTTGGTATTTCATTCACTCTTTAAGGCTGCTTCAGTCAATTTTCACTGGCAATCGATCAAAAGACTGTGAATGTGAAAGGAGCTGAATGACTGTCGAGCTCACGTACTCTAAAGTGTCTCAGAACTGCGACTCTGCAGTCTTTTAGTATCATTCGGATCTTGGTTTCATTTTAACTATCAGACGTCTTGTTTTGGTATTCTTCTGGCAGAAGGAAAAAAACAAAGAATGACTGTGATACGCTTCATTAAACATTGAGCACTTAAAAGGGGGACAAAGTAAATGGCTGGTTGTTGCATTTAGTGGCTGCGGAGCTTGACACATTCTCTTTAATAGCTGATAAGTGCAAAAACAAAGCTAGAAGGAAAGCATCAGTAATTCTTAGCTGGCCAGAAGCTTTGGTCAGTTGACGGACGCGGTTTGTCAACAAGACTCAGTTAAACTTGACACAAATGGAGATCCCTGGAAGTCTCTGAACAAAAGAGTAAATGTTTGTTGATGCCAGCCTGGGATGAAGGGAAAGACAAAGTTTCTTTTGATTTTTACTGCAAAATTGACTTATTTGTTACGGACGATTTAGGCAAGTAACTGAAAACATTTAGAAGGAAAATGGAAATGAAAATAAGATGGAAAATTCAAGTGTGGGGGCAGTAAGGAAAGCTGGTATGATGAATTGATTAAATGGAAGATTGAAGAAGTGGAGTCAGGAAAGGAAAGGAGATGAGAGGACATGGATGGCAGGATGTGAGGAGAAACGGAGTGACAGGAGGAGAACAGAGAATGACTGGCAAACCGAGGAAGAGAATACTGCTAAGAGGAGAGTGGGGGTGATGAATGGCAAATAAAAAGAGAGAAGCGCAATGATGGGGAGGAAAGGTGAGAGGAAAGGAGAAGAATAACAAAGAGAAGGAGGGGGAAAGAAATGCATGCCAAGTAGGAGAAGAGAAGAGACAAACAGAAGGGAGAAGATTAAAGATGAGGAAATATCATGAGAAAAAAGTGGGAGTGACATAACGCAGATGAAGGTGACGGATGGCATAACCGGAGAAAAAACGCAAAGATGACTCAACAGGAAAAAAGGAGGAAATGAAATGACAAAATGACAAGGGGAGGAGAAGGTGAGCTGCAGAGGAGAAGAGGGATAGCTTTATGAGGAGAGAAAAGGAGAAGGGAGTAATTACACTAAACTAGCCTGCAGCCTGACAGTAATTTGCGTTGTGCACTGTTGCCCATTTATGGAAATGGAATGTGTGAATGCAGCTACTGTGGTAAAACGCATTGATCTAAGATCAGACCGCTGCTGTTGGCAGACAAAAACACCCGCACAAATACACACAAGCTTGGCCTGCAGTGTCTGAGAACGAACTCTGTGCACAAAGACACATAGAGGCTAACCTGTGATCAAATCAAGGACAGACAGGCTGACAAAAGCAAATGAGCTCACACGGTGAAATCAAGGGCAGAGACAAATGCGCTGAGGTATCGGATGAGTTACCTCTGGGGCAAAATGAAAAACTTCTCATTCTGGTTTTTAAAAAATTCATTAAACAGATATAAAAGTGGGATCAGAAAGCCACATTAGCGTTATAGGATGCTAATGTGGAACTTTTACAGCACCATCCAACTGATCTAGATGTTATCATTAGAAGGTGGATTCAAGGTGCTGACTCTAAGCGGACATCCTCTTACCCTCCAATTTGCTGTGACTGCACATACTTGTCCAAAACAAAAAAAAAACAAAACAAAACACCAAAAGGGCACAAAATGTGCATGCTTCTGCAACTGTCACTGTGCACTTCCACACTGGAATAGCATCTAAAGTAGTCAGAGCCTTAGATATCAAACAGGATGTGGTTGTAAAAAAGGGCTGATATACTTAGAGATTAAAGCATTATTTACTTAAAGCTATTCTATGAAAAGCTTGTATGTTCACAGGTAAGTTTACCAATCTAACTTATTCTGTGCCTTTGTGCATCCTCTTAGATCATACGCTCTCCAAATACAATTTATTATAGCTTTGTTTTTGTTTTAAATCAACTATCATCTGATTGGCTGCCCCTCATAATTAACCGGTTAACAGCCAGATCTGTGTGCCTAAGATCACCATGTTAGGAAAAATCCTTGTCTGCGACATCATAAAGATCAAAGAGTAGAAAAAAGAAGCATTTACAGCAGGAGTCAGCAATAGGGATGGGTACCGGTATCGGTTCTGACATAAACGGTAGTAACCAGACCGAAAAGCAGCGCACATTTCAGTGCTTTATTTCATTGCCTTTTTTTTTCCCTGAGCTGTGATACACTTTGGATTCTAGCCAATCATTTTACCTTTCCAAGGATAGTAGGCGGGCCCAGGTACGTACATTCTTTTAGAGCAGAGCTACAGATTAAAAATGCCCAAGGCGAAGCGGTCAAAAGTCTGGCTGTACTTCACAGCAAAAGATGCAAACTCAGCAGCCTGCAACAAGTCCTTTAAGGTGATACTGTGCAAAGGAGGTAACAGCTCGAATCTGATGAAACACCTGGCGATGCATAGCGTTTTTTTAAAAGCAGAGAAATGCACCGTATTTGATAGCTTGCTGTAAGACCTCACACCGAGCACATCTACTGCGGGTGTGGTAAATCTCCATTAGCAAGTTAGCACGGATAGCCCCGTGCATGGGGCTGGACGGTGCTTATCATTTTCCAGAAAAAAAGAGACTGCTAAAAATAAAAACATAAGAGGTTTTTGGACAAAGTTTGTGTTCTCCATTCTTTAAGCACCGGTTTGAGCACCGGCACCGTTTCAAAAGTACCAATTCGGCACCGGTATCGGATGAAACCTAAACGATACCCATCCCTAGTCAGCAACCCTGGGCAGTCGTGCCACAGCTGGCACACGAGGGGTTAACTGATGGCATGACACACAGTGAATTAATCTGAGAAGGTGCATTAAAAAAAAAAATGGCTGGGCCACCGGTGCACATCGCAAATTAGCTCGCATAGACACATTAGCTGCTTCACTTCTTAATGACGATATCTTAGCTAACAACCCCAACTACCAGATTCAACTTGTAATTGGTTAAAAATCACTTAGCCTACTGGTGAGAGGGACGTTGTTAGCTGACAGTTTTTTCAAGCGATGTTGAAATTGCCATATTACGACACTTTAAATGCTTCAGGAGCTTTCCTCTCAGCACAGCATCAGCACTGCGGAAATACACAAATACAATACTGCACTTTGCCAACATCTGGGAGCAAATATAGTTCTGTAAAGTTGTTCTATGTAGTGTGTAACTGTTGATATAGAGTGTTATTAAATTTATTCCTAATGCAATGGTTGATATGGCACATTGACTTCTGAGGAAATTTTAGATGGCACTCATCATCAGAAAGGTTGCCGACCCCTGATTTACAGCAATCTGAAGGCTAAGCTTTTGAATCACAGGGAATATTGACTGATACTCAGCTACAGTTACAAAATATAAAAAGTATAGGCCTTCTCCATAAACAATTTCAAATCAAATATTTCCTCTATTTTTATTTTCCTACTCAAAGAAAACAAAAACAAAACCTTACAGTCTTTACCCACATCAACACCTGTACAACCACACCTGACCTGCAAAAGCAAAAGGACATAAACCCAAATATGAAACTGTGCTCCAAACAGGAAGTATTTCACATCTCAGGAGGTGAACAGATTACCTCCTGCTGGCAGAGCCACAGATGACCCACTTTCACATGCTACAGTAGTCAAGGATATCATCCAATGTCACGATCAAACTAAGTTATTGTACATATATATGTGCATGTGTGGATGCGGGTTTGTATACATGCCTGTATCCAAGTTCCCTCCATCTCTGTGTGCATTTTGGAGACAGACTTGATTAATCATGCTTCTTATTAATCAAAACTGACTTGAAGCTCAAGCTTTAATCTCACTGCTGGTGCGAGCTTTTTAATAACACACAATCATTCATTGGATTAGGTACCAGCTGCTGTCTGTGCCATTCTTGTTTAATTCTTCCTCTTTGTCCCGCCTCGTTCCAAATATGGCACCAGGCTAATTAACTCTGAATGCGAATGCCATTCTGAGCGTCACATCTTCTTGATATCCACGACCCGTTCGCTGTCGCTCGAAGGCGTATGTCGCAGCACCTTCGCCTTTCTTGTGAAAATGATTAAGCTTTAAATTATCAAGATCTATTTAAATTCTGTGATGACAGCTGTGTTTGTCTTGCGATTGGCTGAACATGTCTGTAAAGGACAGTCTGTAAATATTTCTAATGCTGGAAAAAAATTGAAACCATCTATGTACAGCCTTTTTTAAGATACAATCTGTGAAGACAAGTGTAATAATTTATGGTATCATTTAAGCAAGTGTTTATTAAGGTCTGCACAGTAGTGTGTCTACACTTGTATGGCTTACACTGGTGATAACGGGATGATTAAAGCTCGTAATTAATCCATCTGTGGTTGTATATCAGAAAATGGCACCCTTTCTTATTCTGTGTATGTGTTTGTTACGCCGTGCAGATGATACTAGGGGTGGGTGAGTCGACATCTGTGTGACAGTAATTCTTTCACTGGCAGTAGTCGTGCCATTAAACTAACAAGCCAGCACAACAGACGAAAAGGAATCCATGACATTCACTCTGACTTTTCCCCAAAACAAAAAGCTACGGCTGCGCAGCTCCAATATTTGTTTTTAGAGATCATTTTCTTTCACTGGATATTATGGTATGGTCAGCATCCAACTGAGAAGTTCACAGTTGACTAGTCCATAGAAATCACAGAATGACTCAGATGAAACATTTTGAACTAGTCCATCTGGGTATCCAGTTGTTTCTTCAGGCACAGTACCAGTATTAATAACTTTGTAGGATGACTACAAACAGGCGCATGCAGGGTTTTTGCACTGTCACCTCTTATGTTCGAAACCACTGGCCAGCTGTTGCCCCCATGCCTGCATGGGTTCTCTCCTGGTACTTTAACAGTCTCCAAAGACGTGCATGTTGGGTTTATTGCTGATTCTAAAATTACTGTAGGTGTGAATATGAGCATGATTGGTTGTCTGTGATAGATTAGCAACCTATCCAGAGCATGCATCACCTTTCACCCTTTGAGAGCTGGAATTTGCTCCAGTTTTAATGCACATGTGTGTGTATCAGTGGACAAATGGTATTCAGCTGTCTTACTGCTTCTACTCGTGACTTACGCAAGTACATGGGATGCTTTAGTCAGTACTTGGCGCTTTCTCTCTCAATCCATCATCCACACATCTGCACAGACATAAAAAGATGATTCCCAGCATGCGTGCAAACACGTATAACAAAATACACAAATCCACGCAGAC
Source organism: Aulonocara stuartgranti (assembly GCF_965226115.1). NCBI lineage: Eukaryota > Metazoa > Chordata > Actinopteri > Cichliformes > Cichlidae > Aulonocara > Aulonocara stuartgranti. Next base: position 31,350,060 of record NC_138957.1, read on the forward strand.
ACCGAGGCACACACACACGCACATCCTGCCAACGCCCACACTTCACTGCCAGCAGAGAGAAAAGAGACAGGAGTTGAGAGAGATGACATGGGAAAAGACTTTAAAAAACAGCTTTTATCTGTTTTTTGCAAGAAGAGACTGCGACTGGATAGCTGTCAGGGGGACGCCATTGAGTGGTTCCACCAGACTGAGAGCGAGTATGTGTGTATCTGTGCCTGTAATTACTTCATGTATGTGGCATTGAATCTGTGTGCTGAACGGCGTGGGGACCATTGTCGTGTCTGTGCACAAGCAGTTATCAGAATCAGAATCAGAATCAGAATACTTTATTGATCCCTGGGGGAAATTATTTTTTGTTACAGTGCTCCATTATAAACCAACATTAAGACAAGACAGACAATACGCTAACTAAGAATAGTACAATATATACATATATATACATACATACATACATAAGTCACTTATAAATAAATATTTGGAAAGAAACATGTGTAGTTGTAGCAGCAAACAGTGTGTTAAGTGGATGCGTTGTACAGGGAGATGGCCACAGGCAGGAATGATTTCCTGTGTCGTTCAGTGGTGCTTTTCGGTAATCTCAGTCTCTCACTGAACGAGCTCCTGTGACTGACCAACATGTCATGGAGTGGGTGGGAGGTGTTATCCAACATTGTCTTTATCTTGGACAGCATCCGCCTCTCCGACACCACCTTGAGGGAGTCCAGCTCCATCCCCACAACATTGCTGGCCTTACGGATCAGTTTATTAAGTCTGTTGGCATCTGCGACCCTCAGCCTGCTCCCCCAGCATGCAACAGCATAGAGGATCGCACTGGCCACCACAGACTCATAGAAAATCCTCAGCATTTTCTGGCAGATGTTGAAGGACCTCAGTCGCCTCAAAAAATAGAGACGACTCTGGCCCTTCCTGTAAAGTGCTGTGGTGTTTTTAGCCCAGTCCAGTTTATTGTCAATGTGTACTCCAAGGTATTTATAGTCCTCCACAATGTCAACACTGACCCCCTGGATTGAAACAGGGGTCAAGTGTTTCCTGGTCTTCCTGAAGTCCACGATCAGTTCCTTGGTCTTTGCCACGTTGAGCTGCAGATGATTCTGCTCACACCACGTGACAAAGGAGTCGACCACAGCCCGGTACTCTGTCTCATCATCCCTGCTGATGCATCCAACCACCGCAGAGTCATCAGAAAACTTCTGAAGATGGCAGGTCTCTGTGCAGTGGCTGAAGTCTGTGGTGTAGAGGGTGAAGAGGAAGGGGGAGAGGACAGTCCCCTGTGGTGCCCCTGTGTTGCTAATCACCTTGTCAGACACACACTGTGGGAGACGTACATATTGTGGTCTTCCTGTCAGGTAATCAACAATCCAGGACACCAGAGAAGCATCCACCTGCATCGCTGCTAACTTATCACCCAGGAGGGTCGGCCTGATGGTGTTGAAAGCACTGGAAAGGTCAAAAAACATGACCCTCACAGTGCTCGCCGGCTGGTCCAGATGGGTGTAGACACGATTGAGCAGGTAGATGATGGCGTCCTCTGTTCCGAGACGAGGCTGATAAGCGAACTGAAGGGGATCCAGATGTGGTCTTACTATGGGTCGCAGCTGGTTCAGGATGAGCCTTTCCAGGGTCTTCATGATGTGGGAGGTCAGTGCCACGGGCCTGTAATCCTGGGGGCCACTGGGACGAGGCGTCTTTGGTACAGGGACGAGGCATGATGTCTTCCACATCACCGGGACCCTCTGCAGACTCAGACTCAGCATAAACAGTTTATGAAAGACTCCACACAGCTGGGGGGCACAGGCCTTGAGGACAAGGGGACTCACTCCGTCTGGTCCAGCAGACTTGCCTGAGTGAAGTCTCCTCATTTGCATCTCAACCTGGTATTGAGTGAAGGTGATGGGTGGGGGAGGGGTGTCAGGAATCTCACAGGAGGCAACATGTGAAGAGAGAGGCTGGCACAGTGGTGTGGCTCTGGATTCCAGGCTGACTGCAGGTGAGGTTGTGGGGGTGGGAGCAGACACTGTGGTGTCGAATCTATTGAAAAACAGATTCAACTCGTCGGCTCTATTCTCACCTCCCTCAGCTCCCCTGCTGTTGGTTGGCCTGAATCCAGTGATGGTCTTCATGCCCCTCCACACCTCTCTCATGCTGTTCTGCTGGAGTTTCCACTCCAGCTTCCTCCTGTAATTGTCCTTAGCCTCTCTGATCTTGTCCTTTAGTAACACCTGGACCTTCCTCACCTCCTCTTTGTTGCCCCCTCTGAAAGCCCTCTTCTTGTTGTTGAGGAGGGCTTTGATGTCCTTAGTCACCCACGGCTTGTTATTTGGGTAACAATGAACAGTCTGAGCTGGAACAATGGAGTCGGTGCAGAAAGTTATGTAGTCTGTGATACACTCAGTAAGCCCATTGATGTCCTCGGCGTGAGGCTCACAGAGTGTTTCCCAGTCGGTCACCTCGAAACAGCCCTGTAGTTCCGCTATTGCCTCCTCTGACCACCTCCTAACAGTCCTGGTGGTCACAGGTTCCCTCCTCACAATTGGCACATAGCAGGGGGTGAGGTGAATCAGGTTATGATCTGACCTACCAAGTGGGGGGAGGGAGGAGGAGCTGTATGCATCCTTGACGTTAGCATACAGTAAGTCTAAAGTTTTCTCTCCCCTGGTGGGACAGTCCACATATTGTTTGAATGTTGGTAGTGTATTGTCCAGTGATACATGGTTGAAGTCACCCGAGATCACAATAAAGGCACTCGGGTGCTGAGTCTGTAGCCGAGCTATGGCAGAGTGGATAGTGTCACATGCAGCTGTGGGGTTAGCAGAGGGGGGAACATAAACAGCCACCAAGATGACGTGAGAGAATTCCCTGGGTAAATAATACGGCCTGAGTCCAACAGCACACAGTTCAGTGTCCGGGCAACAAATCCTTTCTTTGATTGTTATGTTGGCAGGGTTACACCACCGGTTGTTAACTAAAACAGCAAGCCCACCTCCTTTACGCTTACCGCTAGCGATGCTGTCCCTGTCCGCCCGAACAGTGTGGAAGCCTTCCACGGAAGCATTCTCATCGGGAATGACCTGGTGCAGCCATGATTCGGTGAAACACATCAGGCTACACTCTCGGTATTCCCACTGACTCCGTACCAGTGCTGAGAGCTCGTCGATTTTACTTGCCAACGATCGCACATTTCCCATCACGATAGACGGCAGACACGGTTTAAACCTCCTCCTCGCTTCGAGCCTCCGCTGTCTCACCGTCACCTTTTTTCTTCTCTTCTGTCCTTGACCTCTGCATCCCCGATGTGTTTTCCTCCAAATTTCAGCTGGTACTTCTGCGGGCCTGGCCAGCGAGCCGGCCGGCATCAGGGCGATCAGCTGATCTCTGGAGTAAACAGTCCGTGCGTGTAGGAGATGTGCCGCGGTCCCGTTCCATGATAAAAGTAACAGTTCCACGGCCACCAGAAGAACAAAAACTCTCTCAATCCACATGATTGAGTAAGAGATAGAAAACGGAGGAAAATACAAGTCAGAAAAAAAAAGAATACGTAAGAAAAAAGAGCTAAACTAAGAGAAAAGCAGGAGCGACTGTAACAGGCTGCACGCTGGTTGGCGCATGCGCCCGAAGTCAGTTATGCATGCAATGCTGCACGTGAAAGAGTATTCACATGTATGACGGCCTTCTATCAGCCAGTCTAAACGCACCAGCAGCCACACTCTCAGAATAAAACATGAGAGCGACAGTGAAAGAGAGCAAGAATAAGGCGAGGATGAGAGGACAGTGTGGGGGAAGGTTAGGACCCTCACTCTCCTCTTCGACGTGTTGCAGTCCTCCTGTCCTCGCTCACTCCCTGTCATTTCAGAAAGAAAGGAGCCAGCAAACTGACACTCAACAGACAGTGTGAGAGTTGTCACAGCGTACTAACCTCAAGATCCCAGAAATTTATTATTTTTTTTAAAAAGGAACCAAGAATAGAATCAACAGGATGACGGGTCAGACAGACCTGTCAAGTCAAACACAGAGTCAACCCAGAGCCCTAAGTAATAGTGAGCAAATGGCTATCCCTCTGCGCCAACTGGCTGCATCCGGACTCACGCTCATACTGTGTTAATTGGCATTTAACCCCTCGTGGCCGTTGCCCATTTGGTTCTAACAAGCAATTACATCTGACGTACTATCATCTGAAACCATATGAGATCTTATGGAGCAATTACAAGCTTGATGGCACCTTCTGTGCAACCACGGCAAAGAAAATCAGCTGGAAAGTTAACCAATGTACTTTCATTTACAAGCAAATTTGATTTCATCACGACACCGTTTCATTGACGGACAACTCTATTCTCTGCGGTGTTAATAATGTTTAGTATGCGAAAGGTTTGCATGGCTGCCCATAAAAGTCTGTTTAGTTTTATAACACCAATCGCTGTGTAAGAGAATTTCTTTCTCTTACACATGTTGTGATGAACACAACATATGCTTTACTGTGGTACTATGTATTTAAGTAAAACAGACACACAATGTTTATCATTATATCCACTGTCCTTGGAAGGCTGATCCCACTGTGACGATTATGGAGTAGAATCTCGTGCGCAGTCTCATGTATGCCAGGCCTCCCCATCGCCTGATGGGAACATGCCAGGACTGCCAACCAACTCTCAAATCTGCAAATGATACAACAGGAAAATTTAAAGGACCAAACTTTTTATTAAGTCTGCTTCATGCCAGTTTGAAATTAGATTCAGGTAGAGATATTGGATAATATACCAATACCGGCATATCACAGAGGTTGTAGACGCTTAAAACTTATGAGAGATAATAAACATCCTTCATTTGCTGCAAAAAGCAGAGGATTCACAAAGCTAAGAAAAAAAGTGCTGTCTAGTAAAAAACAAAAAAAAACAAAAAAGAAGAAGAAGTCAAAGCCAACAAGTAAACACAGATGCTGTGAAATTTCATTTTGAACTTTTTGCCTCCTGCATTAAAAATGCAGAAGGCAGACATTAACTCAAATGCCAGAATTAGGTGCTTTAGGTACTCAGGAGAGTCTGGGGGGGAAAAAACGGTATTAAAAAAAACAAACAAAAAAAACAATGATTCCTTTGATTCTGCAATCTTAAGCCTCTGCACAGTCTCTGACTGGATGTTGTGATAAAAAAATTAATAGAAAATACTGCAGATACCAGCAACTTCTGGTTGAAATTCCATCTGATAGAGATCAGAACAAATAACTTCCTCGCCATTATGTGCCGAGACATCCTCAGAGTTTGGGTCTTGGTCATCTTCTGCTCATTCTCTACTTGGAACCAGCATCATCCATCAACATGGTCTTTTCCACTGCTATACCAGTGACACGTAGCTCTACATTACCACTAAATCCATCGTCCATGAAACTCAATCCACTTTCACCAACAGCCTCACCAAAATGAAATCATGGACTCACTTTGTGAAAGTGAACTAGGATAAAATCCTACGCAATACTTACTTTAAAACCCTTCAGTAAGCAGGCTCTCCACTCTGTCTGCTGCTCCACAAAATCCCCAACCTGGAGTAAATCTTGACTTTTGGGGGTGTTTTTAAGGATTTGTATCAACATTCTTCTTATCTGTGAGGGATTTTTGTGCATCTTGAATATCATACTATATGGTGTGGAGATAAAGAGGTAGCCTGTATCAGTCACTTTTATATCAACAACAATATAACTGAGCTTATTATGTAACTTAAATAAGGAGTTATCATGGGACATCTGTAAATGAGACCTTATATAATCTATTTGTAAATTAGACTTCGATGCACCATCATGGCTTAAACCAAAGATTTAAACCACGCAGAGTAGAGGCTGATTAGCTCAAAGCAGGCGGGCGAGAAGATGATTAGTCGAGTGTAATGTTTGACAGCGTGGGAAAGCCAAAGATTCAAGGAAGCAGGCAGATGAGTCCTTACAGATCTCCCTGATTGAACACATAAACCTAATATACGAGTGACCTGCAATTTAGTAATTTGTTTTTAAAGGTGTAATCCTCCAAAGAAGACTTTTATAGAGATGTGCCATAATTCCTTTTACTCATTAATAAATTACTTTGGCTGTCGACTGATTTTGTTTAAGCTTTTAGCGAGCGCTGTCATCCCGGTCCTTGTTCTATCTTCTGTTCCTGTTGGCCGGTTTTATGCCACTGATGACTGTAAGGAACGAATGATGATCCAAACCCTCTCATTAGCACACGGCCCTTTACACTCCCTTTCATATTGAAAAACGCCTGATTCAATTCCAACCGTATTTAACTTTCAGTTCAGGCACGGTCACTTTGTACATTAACAGTCAGAAACCTAGAAGCTTATAGCTTAGACACCCACAGAGAAATGGCATGCTGCGAAGAGGAGAGGACACACATGAAAGAGCAGCACACATCTCATTAGCACACTTTTCTCTCCGTCCAGCTAACTGGGCAGTCGGCAGTCTACCACCCATCAGGCCGCTTGCATGGTGGGAAACGAGAACAGCTGAAGCATTTCGCTTCCATCCTCAGATGCACCCCTGGGGATTAAGAAATCATCCTCACATTTCGAAAAGCCCACTACCTGGAAATAGACTCTGGGATGAGGGGGTGGAGAGGTCAGAAACCCAGGCACACAAGTCATTTCTATTTTCCAATCCAAGCTCCTTAGTTAATGGAGTTTTTTGAGGTAAGCACAAACACCATGGCAGGGAGGAGGAGAGTCGCTGGCTCAGTGAAATTCACTTTCTCGAATATGAAAGGAGAGACCATCTCAAAAAATTACATGCTGTGGCGATGGCTAAAACTGTACTTATAAAACAGCAATACAACTTTCCAAACTGTTTTTATAACTTTAAGCAGTAACAGTATCAATGCTTTAGTCGCTCCTTTGTCACCTTGACACCTATTGTTGGCTTTAGTTGACAGTAATTAGAAATTAAAGTTACAGTTTTACAAAACCTCATCAAATTCATGTACAGCTCCTGTCAGTAAGCTCACAACAAAAAGTCAATTTCTGATTCTGATTTTTCAAAGGTTACACTTTGTTTATCCCTACATTGTTAAAGTATTTAGCCACAGTGTTATGGCCCTGTCCATAATCTGTTTTGGTGGCTGTTGTTGTCTGTTCCTTTAAGTCTTTGCAGGTCCCGGAGTGGATGAGCTGACGGCTGCTGATTGGTCCCCTGGCCATGTGATCTTCTTCAAATCCCTCACCAGCAGTTGTCCCGGGGCAGCCACTGACAGCAGCAGCAGACCTGACCCTGGCCTCCAAAACCTGAGACTTTTGTGCCTGTGACTTTGTGCGACTTTTTTGGAGTTTTGTATATAGTGTGTACATTAGTTTTCATTGTAAATAGCACCTTGTAATTAGCACTGCAACAGAAGGGGTGAGCTGCCTTATTGTTTTTCCTTGCACTGTTTTCTCCTGTTTATTTCAGTTAGGGAGTTAGGTGTAGCGCTTGTCTTTTGTTTGTTGTTTGATTTCACATAGGGTTTTAGATAACACCTTCTCCTGACTTAGCTGGTTTTGTTTGTTATTTTGGCCTTTGTTCACCCCGGAGCTTCATTTTTGCAGTGGAGAAAAATAAATCACGATTCACTAAGAAATTGGTTTCCCTTTGTGTATGGTTTTGGGGACCAGGGCGGGGCAATTCTTTCAATCTTGTGTTGCGTTCCGGCTGCCTAGACTGGGGCGTAACACACAGGCTTTCACACAATGCTGAGCCCCACTTAATTTTACTTCTTGTTTCTTTCAGATTCTCTTTTTATACCGAACATTTTACTAATAAAGCTAAAATTTTGGGAGTTCTTCTTTCAGGTATCTTTAGCGCTAACTACCTTTTCTCAAATATATTGCTAACCTGGAGTATTATTTAGGGTTTTAAATTATTTGAAAATGTCATATTTTTGGGAAACAACATGGTTCATATCTCAACTTAAATTTATACAAAAAATACAAACTCAGAATTTAGATTCAAAGAGTTATTCCCCCCAGAATAACACTAAAATCTTCATTTGTGACAGCTGGCTAATCCACTCTGATGTGCGGTTACTAAATAAAATAAGATGCAGAGGTTAAGAACTGCCCGCCATGGACTGCAGGGCCTATTGTGGTTGCAATTATTTCTTATTTAAAATGACCCTATGCAGGTTTTGACCATCTATTAGTGTTGCTAAGACTGCTAGCTTGCAACAATGCAAACAAATACAGAAGAACATAAAATGTTTTAATAAACATGGCACTGTATTTTTTAAGTACAGCAGGTAAATATGTGTATGCCAGCATTTTTAAATAAAGGTGTTGTTTTTATTCAAATTTTTCAATTTTAAGACTTTTGGCAGACTTGAGGTAAAATATCACAACCTGGTTTAAGGGCGCGCACCGCTTCTCAGTCAGTGCATTACTTTAAATGTGCTGCATTCCCCACAGCATCAAACAGCATAAGCGTATTAGAAAATGGATGGTAGGATATTCCAATTTCAATGTGGCAGGCAGATTAGCAGATTATTGCCATAATTGCCTGGCTCACAATAGCACATTATTCATTTTTGCTAGTCAGCTATACTATCCTTCATTGTCCCCAACCTTATTTAAAACCATTTATCAACCATAGCTTCAGATTTACACTGCTCAGTTTAAACTCTTTAGTTATTGTTCTTTTTCTATAATGAGCATGCATCTGCACTAATAAATGCATTGAAAATGAACCAGGCTTCTTAAAATAGGAGAAAACATTCAGGGAATGAGAGTCTCCTAATTTAAATCAGAACCTTCTGTGCTTTTTAAAAAAAATGTGAAAACCTGTGAAATATAAATGTTTTCTCCCATGGAAGCAGTTCATGTGTGACTAGAGTGTACAAGTCTTTTGAGCCACAGTGAAGCGCTTTATGTCATTAATGAGTTTTGGGTTTTGACAATTGCAGTATTATTTAAGTCCATGTGCTATGATCCATTTCCAATATATATTAGGAGATGAGAAAAGAACGATCTCAGGGGTAGAGGAAGAAAAGATGGTTAAAGATGTGTGTGCATGCCTCTGTGTGTCACATTGACTCACATCCTCACCCATCACATAGTTCACAGTGGCTGTATCAGTGCAGCTAACAGAGGGCCTTTGTCACAAGCGCACGCACACACACACACAGAGAAATAGCAGACATGCACTTGCACGCTATCATAGCAATGTTCTCTTTGTTACCACTTTATCCAAAGAATTGCAACTAAGTGCTTGGCCAAAAATCTGCAAACTTAAAACTTCAGTAAATCTAACCTGAACCCTCGAACAGAATCTTATTCTAAATTTCAAGTAGGCAAAAATAGCCCAAATTTTCAAAAACAGGCTTCACTCTCAGGTTACAAAAGTTATACAGATCCTAAGAGAAAATCTTACAAGTACACTCACACTCTCTCTCTCTCTCACAGACACACACACACACAGACATTTGTGCAGAGCCATCTGACCACCACGTATATCCTGAGCCCCATGATGCCGACAAGGACACAGTGGTTACAAGGGTGACAGATGTTCAGCAGAAGCTATTTACAAGCACTAGCCTCACTAATCTGTTTTGCACTTTCATTTGGTCTAATTAAGCAGGACTTGGACAGAATCCTCTCTTAGATAAAAGAAAGAAAGACAGAAAGACAGAAAGAAATAGCCAAACATACTTTAAACTGACTAACTGACAGGTAAGTGTAAGCATCAAAAGCAGCAGGGAGGAGAAATAATGAAATGAGCTATGAGAAGAAAGCCCACAGGGCCTGTAGAAAAGCACCGGGCAATATCGAGTCATTTGACAATAATATATCATTAAAGAAGGAAAACCCTCCTTTTGAATAAACCCGGTAATTCTATCATGCAAAAGAAAACCTTTATTGGCGGCCACCAAAAGACCGGATGTCTGCTTCTGTCTGGAATACTGATTAGTTTAATGTCAAAAGAACATCAACCTTTTTCTGTGCAAAAAGAGAAAAACTCAGTTTTGGATTCACGGGAGAAATTCAGCTCAGTGAATTGTGTATTTAAAGAGTTGACCCTCAGATTTAGATCTGAGATAGGAAAGTCAAGAATTAGTTTGCTCTAGGCGGGGAGTGGGATGGAGAAGAAACTGAGAAACTAAGAAAGGCAAAACATTGTTCTGCAGCTGTCAAACTAAAACTTTCCACCAACATCTGACTTGGGGAGGTGCAGAAGCATAGATGCAGGAGCACGTAATGAGACTGGGAAGCAACCCCAAGGAAAAGACAAGGAATGAGGAAGCCTGATTCCACATCGGGATATACTGTTTGGATGTGAGATGAAGCAGTTATTTTTGGGTCACGTGGACAGAATTCAGTATACATATAGAAATATCATATTGTGGCTTTATACAGTCCTCAGATTACAACATTTTTATCATATACATAATATTTAGAGTTGTGCTAATAGACATGGGAAGGTATCGACTATGCCACCTGAGGATAACGGACCCATCATCTGTACTTTTGCTAGACTTCACTACTTGAATGCTACATTCCTATAGCACTCCTATAATCATACCGTTTTTTAGATTAAAATCAACACAACAGATCTTATTACATGCGTGCTGCCCCGTCAAAACACAGAGCCAAATTTACCCAAACGTAATTTCCAACAGCTCGGTCAAACACTCAGCTTAGTCTTAGCAGTAGCTAATGTAGCCTTGAGCCCCTCGCCACAAGAGCAGATGAGGCGAGAGTTACAGAGCTTTAGCGGGCTCCCTTAATTCCATCCATACAGATTTTAAACTTCAGACACCAAACACACACACACACATCTTTCACAGTTTCCACTTAAGCCACAAAAGGCTCTATTGAACCCTTTCTACAACTCTTGCTATAAAAAGACTATATATAGAAATGCACTTAGAGGCATCAAGCTATGCAGATATTTCAATCTCTGGATGACATCTTAACATTAAAGAAAAGCCTTAAAATGTTTTAAAGTGTGCTGTGAGGATAAAGGCATGCACGAAGGTAACAGAAGTAATGCACTATAGGAAGACAACTATTAACTTTCTTAAAGGGTACACTTATATGCAGGCGGATGTTTCTATTGTTTTTCTAGATTACTGTTTGCACATTCAAGCATCCGTTTGCTTATCGTTCTGCACATTCAGTGACCTCTCCTAGCAAAGAGAATATTTCAATGTCTCTCACTGAAGCCTGACAGGAAACCAAGTCCTGTTGTTAATATAAATGTAGACTGTTTCCTGTCAGGTGACTGACAGCCACATAAGGCATGACAGTCTCTGCCAGGAAATAATCCCTGAAATATATGCAGCCTGACAAACTTAATTGTCATATCCATGGCTTCTTTTGCATGCAACTGCTTTGTCTGCCAGGACAGCCAATTCATTTGCAGCCAGGTTTGAAATAACCACAGGCTATATATTGAAAAATGACCTAAAAATGATTTAATTACATATGGCATGCATTGCAGAATGATCGGGGGGAAACATACACTAGAAAGAGAAGGTAGTAAATGGGCTGTAACTCTAAATGACACTGGTATTCTCTTTTAATGTGCATGTGACTTGAATACAAATGGGCTGTTTAAACAGTAGTCACTTGTGAACATGGAAAGGGGAAGAGATGTTAGCTTGTATTATGCAAATAAGAAACAACACTGTCAGAGCAGACGCAGCTGATCAGGATGGCTCCCATCGACAGACGTGCACATGCATGTGCGTGCATCGGGGATGCATTTGGTTCAGGCAGTGATATTGAAGATGTTAACAGAGGTGAGAGACGAGCCAGAGTGTTAGAGGTGCACAAATCCTTGTCTTCAGCCCAGTTTCATTTTAACATTTCATCAGTACAAACAGATCTCCCACCACCATCACCGACCCACCCTTTCTATCTCTTTATCTCTCTCTCTTTTGCTCATTTGCTCACTCTCTACTGGCTGGTTAGCCACTGACCTCTAGAACTTGTTGCTAGAACAGTCTCCAGGCTGAAAAGCCAAGATAAAACCGCTTTTTATAATCTTCCAAATCAAATCGATTACTTTAGTGAGATGTTAGCGTTCTTCATTCCCCTAAGACACAGATTTTCCTTTCCATGCTTTTTTTCACCAAATGTCAGGAAATTCCAGGAGTTGTAAAACTCTTGAAGTTCAACAGTGAGTTCAACAGTTTTAGGAGGTCAACATTATGCCACACTGAATGAAGAACTGAAAATGAATATTTGCTATTACAAATAAGAGAAAAAAAAGAAGAGGATCCAGGAACAACACCGAAATGCCCTGCCCTTTCTAGAGCTTGCACTTGAACTATAACAGGAAATGAACTTCTTTTTTTATATATATATCATACTGGTTTGCAGGAATAAAAATCCACAACAGTGAAGTAGGTTTCAATTTCGATTCAATCAACTAGAAGAATGGACATGACCAATTCTGAAACTGGCAGACACGAAAAGATTGATAGTAGGTGATGTTATGTTCAATGTCTTTTTTTAGCAAATAAATTTCACTCTGTTATTTGAGATAAAAAGCAATCTGTGATCAAGGCCAAAGACTGCATTAAGGCTGAAGCCATTTCATTTTCTCACTTGCGCTGAGAAAGAAGTCTTTCTGCTATGATATAAGATTCCTCTCTTTCACTTAATAAGAAAATATACTGTATTTTTACACCAATATACCACAGTATTAGAACCACGGAGAGGTGATGGGGATAACATTGATCGTCTTGTTATAATCCAGTGTTCAGCAGGGAAACAAATGGTCCTGGCATTGATCTGGATGCTACTTGGATGCAGGCAAATGAAACTATAGCAAAAGCACTCCAATAGCAGGTCACATCACTATATAACTATGTATCCCACCAAACCACAAAAACTGTGTAGGAAGCACCACCAAGAGCCCAAAGCACTGAGACGGTCTCCGGCCTCCCCAGATCCCATTTCAGTCCAGTACCCCCAGAATCCTTTGAGGCTACAGCGTGTCCTTGACCATGTCTCATAAAACCTTATGGATCTCTAATAATATGGTAAAAAGGATTTATTTAGTGGTCAAATAAAAAGAAGTATATCTAAAACCATGCATTTCATTGCTTAAATAAATGGTATCATGTGACCTGTTGACAGAGTGGTAAAAGGTAATGGAAGAGAAATAGACCCTTTTTTCCAGTTACTGCAATCTGGTTTAAGAAGGTAATTTTTTATTTTATGAGGATCGTAAATGTCAGATGATTCAGTTACTCCTGTTTTAAAATGTATTCTGATGTTTTGTTCATTAAAGACATGGACACTTTAATCATCTTGCACATTGTCCAGAATGGCTCTTTTCACCAACGATTAGCAATGTGCCAGTAGTGATTTAGTGACTGCCAACATGGTCCAATTTTGGAAAGCAAGACCGCTGCCTTAAATTTCTCAATTGGAAAAAGTCATTGCAGGAGCTCCATAATGATGTAAGTGAAGCAAACAATGTTACTGTAATTATTAATCGCCCACATGGGTACAACTGCAAATGTCACAAAGTCACGCCGCAGCCTGACCGGTCGCTGCACTCGCACACAAATGGTAAAAAGCAATTTCCATTTTGTCACCAGCAGGCTATATCTGGAGAGGTGAATAAACAGGAGGAAAGGAAGGACGCAGGTCGGTGTGGTCTGTGTAACCGGAATGCTGAGGACAGACTAGGACAGAGAACAGGGACGCTTGTCTAAACACTTTCACACTTTTGAATTTCCCCTCTAGCTCCCTCCCTCCCTTTCTAAACAATGAGGCCTAGAAGAACTGAAAGCAGAAGAGTGGATTGAGAGAGGAAGAGTAGAGTTGGGGTGGGGGGGTTGTCCTGGCACCCTTTTTAATTCCACCAAAGCTGTTCCAACAAAAGGGCCCCCGCTTGGGAGCCGCCACGGAGCAGCAGCCAGCCAGGCCGACTGAAAATAGGGTCGTGAGCAAAAGAATGAGTGTGAAAGAGAGGGAGCGAGAATAAGACAGGGAGGAAGAATGCCTGAATAAAAGAATGGGAAAATGAAAACTGAGCAGGGTATGAAAGGCCATTTTTTTACTCTGCATGCAGGTAAAAGTCAAACTAGCAAAGGAGGCCACACTGATCGTGTGAGTATGTATGCAAGAGACTTTGTGTGTGCATTTTAACGTCATCTGCAAAGGCATTCGTGATGCTGTGAAACCTGACTGGACCCTGTAAGAATAAACCGTGCTCCGACCATCCTTGGATCAGCTCCATTGTGATTCATGGCCCTCTTCCTGTTGCTACGCTCTGTAATCCCTCTTCCCACTGACACCTGTTTGCTGTAGAATCACAAAGGAATGCCAAGGTGTTAGCCATGATACGCTTTATGTCTAGAAATGTGATCTGGAATTTGCTTAGTAACCCGTTTCCTCAGAGGTGGAAAAAAAAGAAGAAAAAAGAAAAAGGAAAATTGCTGACCAAGTGCAGACACATGCTTGCTGGCTCTTTGGCACCCACGGTGATGAAGTAAAACCTGCTTCCTGTAGTAAGCTGGGCGGATTGAGCTTCTTACATCAACCCAAACTCCGAAATATTCCCACTAATTATAACTGCACACCTTCTTTTTTAGGACATGCAAAGACACACACACAACACAGGCTTGTGATATTGTCTCGGACACAAAAGCTGTATCCATGGCAACAAGTTTAAAATTTCTGAGAGTGACCTACCAAGCCAAAGTCTACCCCTGGCTGTAAGAGCTGCACTAGAGATTTTTGAAACTACTTCTTTGATGGCACAAACACAAGCCAAACGTATTATGCAAGATCCCGCAATACAAACTCAATAGTTCATCATTCACTGGCCCACAAAGAGTCGTGGGAAGTCATTAAGATTTTAATCTTTGATCAATAACAAAACCTAGAGCCAAAAATTAAGAGTCCAACTTTACCAGAAATGCAAACAAACAAATCACAGTGTGATGCAACTCGAACCAATTAAGAAGTGAAAAGCTGCAATTAAAAGGAAAAGTTTTTTTATAAGCAATAAGACTTCATTTTATGCTGGGTGATAATCATCGCCGCATGTATCGATTCTGACACAGACAAAAACAAAGTCGTGCAAACACAAACAGCAGTCCATATTACTAAACAGCGTGTGTAGTGTGCGAATCTTTCACAAGCTCTCAACGGGCATCAGCGATCTGCTCCTGATGATTTTCACCCTCAGCAGGAAGAGCCTTTGGCATTTGAGTCTTGAGCCTTTTAACTGCAGGTCCCAATGTGAGAGCAGCCTGTATTGTGGCGGGTGTCAGATTAAACTTGACTTAAGCTGTTTTCACAGACAAACTCAGGACAGCGTTTCTCTTTCTCACATTTAGCAGACAACAGGACACACTCTCAACAGCTGTAAATAGTCTAGTCCTGGCAAGAGTGCTGGCTAGGTAAAACATGCAAGAGGCAGGATGCAAAGTCCACCAGCTTTCTGTAAAATCTCCAGGAAAATACCGACTCAGTTCTCGATCAAATATCACACAGGCTTAGTAAAAAGAAGCTGACAGGCTAAAGATGTCAGATGGTTAAATTATGTTTGAAATGTTTTGGACCCCAACGCATGTGTGAAAATAAGTTTACTGTATGACTTTGCAACTGATTTTTCTTACGTTTCAGTAGTTTTGATTACCGAGTCTGTAGTCATGCCCTGGATAATAATGGCTTCTTTAGCAGCCATTGGCTCTTCAGCAAATAAGACATTTAAATATGGCAGCGGCTGATGCTAAACCATTGTGTCACATCAATCACTCAATGCGTGATTGTGTGACGAAGAGTTGGAAGACTGAAAACAGTGCAGTTGCTTTTTGATTTCTCTTTTTCCCGTGACAAATGGGGAAATAAATAACAACGACATTTAAAAACCATTCACATTGCACATCTGCTAAATTGTCATTTTTAAACATCGGCATCAGCCTAGACTTTCCCGACTGGTGCGTCCTTAACTATTCTGTTCAGCAAGGTCATTAGTGTTATGAATATGAAGGTTTTTAACAGTTATGGGGGAAATATCACATGCTAAAAACACATCATTAAGCCCTTCCGAGTAGGAACTTGCAGAGCATCCAGCTGCTTTGCACGGTCGTTGACATTTTAACCCAGCAACGATACCTATGATCAACTCTCATGGCAACAATGACAACCACTGCCTCAAACCTCTCCACAAACACACAGAGCATCAGTTCTCCCCAGATACACTTCTTGACATTTTGTCTGTCTGACATCATCGACCACAGTGGGCCTGGGACCTTTGCGCTACAGACCACTTTTTAAAGCTAACAGAGGCTCCAGGGTCAGGTTGCTACATAGTATTCAACCAGGATTTATGCAAAGAAGCAAAATATGTTTTTTAAACTGAGAAAATTGCTGGAATATTTTATACAAACTGCCCTTTGCTTTCAAAAAAATTTGGATTTTTTTAAAGCCTCTAGGCTTATTCCAGTTATTAATAAATGAAAATATCCTGCATGGAGAAAAATTAAAATAACTGTGCGCCTATCCCAAAGGCCAAGAGCGCACAATCGGCTGTAATGTGCAGCTCACAGATGAACGTCTTGAACTCTTGCTTTTTTCAATTTTATGTTGTTTCTGAATTTTAATTACAGCACTAAAACTGGCTGCGCGTCCCTCTACCCTTTGCCGTTTATCCAGAGTCGGACTGCAGCGGTTGCATGCAAAGCGAGGTTGTCCAGCTGTCGCTGTCTACAGCTTCAATTTTTAGCTCCTCCTGGGGGATCCAGAGCCATTCCCAGGCCAGATGAGATGCTCTATATAGTGTCTCTAGTGCATATCAGGATGTTAATTTAAAAATTACAGAGCTACATCTAAAATGTTGTTTTTTTGTTTTTTTTAATTGAAGGCGTGACGATGTAAAAAGAAATGCAGATGTATGTTTTGGGTTTTGCCCTTTAAGGCAAGAAGGTAGGTCAACATGAACGTTTAAGACTTTTTCATCCCTGAGATCCTCTGCAGTGATTCCCACATGGAGTAAAGCCATCACAGATGGATACTGGAGCTTGTGTAGCACTCGCTACACAAATATGCAAACAACAACATAGCGCAATGCAAAGCTAAAGATGAGTCATTAATAAGAGCTCTCGATAATCAGGCTGTGCTGCTCTGAGGGCGATAATCATCGTCCGCCTGCTCTCCAAGTGATAAGCTAATCAGCCCTCCGTCTCTGCAGAGCCGTCGAGGGGACTCATCATCATTGACATTTCAGCACAGGATCGGGCCTATTGAGACACGAAGGGGAGGGGGTGGTTACCTGAAGAGACTTAATTATCATTGCTGCACAATGATATCCTCTTAACTCTATTTTGCCTTTTTTATGAAGGTTAACATTCCTCTTTCAATATTACAGTCAAGGTTTCACGGCTGCCGTTGACCCCTTTTGCAAAGTGCTTGTTAATTTTCCACATAATTACGCAATTGCATTTGCCATGTAAACATACAACGATCATCTATGCACACAACTCGCTTTTGAATTGTTTCCTCATATGCCAGGGCAATCTTGGAAAAATCAAACCTCTGTCAGCAGCTCGCTTTCTAAGCAGCTGCAGCGTGAGTGTAGATGTTCTTCCTCAGACGAGACAGTTGTGTTGTTGCATGTTAAAATGAATTCATAACCTGTGGGGATACTGTCATGACAATCTGACAGCTTTTTAACAATACAGACCCAATGTAGCAGAGTCTCAGCTGAATATCTGTCATCCTCTCTCCAACCTGTGTTAGAGAGCTTACAGCATGGGGTCTAAAGCAGAACGCTCTCCTTCACTGGGGTTTTCTCGTTCTTACATTGCTCCAAAAACGCAGGAAGAGAAAGGATGTCATTACACAGCTAGTTCTAATCGAGATTAAATCTTCCTCCTGCCTTGTAAACTCGGCGCCAATAACAGTTCACGCCATCACCGGTTATGCAACAGATGCTACAGCGAAATGCAAAGAAGGATTCTGTGGCTCCCCGGCTCGAAATAACTTGCCCTCCCGTTTGCTTTGATCTCACAGGCATGTCTCCAAGGTGCGTCAAGGCACGTCAAGGCACAAGATGACATATCTTCCAGCTCCATAATGACCCATCTTCTTTTTCCTCAGTGAAAATTTTGGAGAGCTCTGACAGATGATATTAGTTATACCCAGGTGCAAACAACAGGCTGACAGATTCATGCTGACAGAGCAGGCTAACGCCGATCACTATAGCCCGACTACCTGCTGTTATAAATATTGGAGCTGGTTCCAGTGGGGGGAAAAAACTTTCAAAGTAGTTTCTGTTGGGGATTACAGCATATTTGTAAATTCTTGTGGTTCTTCTTGTCTGAATAATCTGAAACACTGGTTTACAACTGTGAAAATTCCCATAAACAGCCGCTGAAGTCGGTAAAGACTTTGGAAAGTCCCAAGAAAGTACACGAGTGTGCACATTAAAGTAAATATTTAGTTGAATCTAAGGTACTTTTGAGAAACCGTGCATATTCATGTGACACATAGCATTGTTTGTTTCACTAATGTTTAATCTGTAACATGGTAAAAGGACATAACTGAGAGTTCCAGTGTGCAGACTGACTTTGACTAGTTAGAAAAGCCATTCAAGTGCAACAGTGCTGATAACAAGTCAGGTACGTCAATATGCCATCTAAACAGCAATAAACTACAACACCTAATCTGTGTTGTTTTAACATCTCAACTTAAAATCACAAATACAACAAAATCAGAGTAAAGACATTCCAGTACAGGGAAACAGAATCATGAAAAAACCTCATAAATGCAGCGATAACCTTGTCTTTTAGTGACCTTTCCCGTACGCGATTACTGTTATTTCTATCCATCAAAGGTGTGTTTTATAGTGACAGCAAAGTGTTTCTGTTATTCATGAGCAGGTTTATTTATACCTGCTTTTATTTTATGGAAAACGTTGTCACCGTTTCCTTAATAATCCCATTATGTCTCTGCGCCACTCAACAACTTCACAGGGACGTTATTTTTGGCACATGTTTATTCGCTGAGTGTCAAAGGTGCTGATCAGGAAGCTTTTTAGTTTATAGATGAAATCCATCAAACAAGCTGCTCTTTGTGGCTCACTGTGCTGCATCCGGGACTTCGCGTACAATCATTGTAAATCCTCCTATACCCAAACACAGGATATTGCTCTAACTTATTTCTTATAGGTTTTATAAAACACTCACACAGTGTCTTGCATTGTGCTTACATCACTTAACAGTAAGTTCACAGCACCATTCGGCTGATACTTGCTGATACCATCAGTCAATATTGGCCACAGTTACATGCATCACTGCACAGAGGTAGATATATAGAAAGTGGAGTTAAAGTTTTTATGACCCCTATCTCACTTTATTCAACTCTGAGTGTTTTACATGTGTTTTATTTGTGTTTAAGATGTCTAATTTGAAAAAAGAAAAGCACTGAATTAATTTTTTCAGATATTTTACTCTAAATGTTCTGGTATTGGTCTCTTAATTGACTACAGGGTGCCTTTTATCATAATATTAACATTTACGTCATTTTATCTTCTTAAATTTGTATGCACTGCGTGTTCGCAAGGCTGCTTCTTCTGCCATGATTCTGGAGTTCGTGTATTTTTCATACAGTTCGTGTAGTCGATATTCATGCAGCCCTCTTGACAAGGTATTTATTCCTGAAGGGCCACCTCAAGAGCAGGGGCCGAGCCATTCTCATCCCCCGCAGAGAACGCGTTTCCCCATCAACACCCTGTTGCTCCACACGACGAGGACCAATTTTTGCCATTACTCTAATGGTTAGTAAACGGACCGGCAGTTGTGATAGCGCCCCATTTCACGGCCACGCTTCCCGACAGGTAAACACAGATTTCAGGTCAGCCGTGCTGTAAGGGTTTGTAGCGGCTCAGGGAGGATTAGGTTTCCTGAACAGTCACCTGCCGACGAAAGCGGCGAGGAATTAGGACAAACACCGCAAACCAGGAGAGCCACACCTCGCGTCGTGGCTTACCGAAACTCAACACACACACATGCACACACAGATCTGATGTAGAGCTCGGACAATAAACTTTTACAATAGGTCTCGGCGCTCTGAGCAGCAGCCAGAGAGGACGCGGAGACGTGACACCGTCAAACATCCAGCACTCCGGGAACGCGGGCTGCCCTGCTGGAAAAGTGCCGGGGGTTGCTACATTCAGAGAACAAGAGGCTACAGGAGGCGAAGAACTGACGGGACTTCCATTGTAAGAAACACAGCTGGGCTCGTTCACACTTACCTTGGGCTGCAAGCAGGACCGCTACTGCCACCAGCCAAGCGTTTCTCATCGGATACACCGGGCAGCGCGCTGCGTAATCTCTCGCCATTCTTATACACAGGAGATAAGGTGGACGTAATATCCACAACAGCGCCGTGTGTTTCAGCTGGGCTCCAAATTATTCCTTCTCCGATCAGCCAAGAAACTTCGAGCTCAGTTCAGACCGCCTGCGCTGAAAGCAGCCAAGTTACAGCTTCTCTCTCCTCCTGCCGCTCTGAGCGCGCCTCTCCTCAGTCTGGACCGTGATTAGTTTCTCTGTCCTTTGCTTTAATTCTGTTAATGACAGGAAGAGTCAGAGCCCTCCCCACGTGGACCGGCCGCAGTGCGCAGGCAGCCGGTGGCTGTGTTTTTGTGCCGGTGCGTCTTGTACAAGGCGAGCGGAGCGAAATGGAAACAAAGTGTGGACGGAGTGTGTGTGAGAGTGCTGGAGCTCCGTGTGTCTGATGCGGAGAGCTGAGTGGGGGAATATCAAAGTGATGTCAGCAGAGCGTCACCAAGAGGACTTCAGCCGCAATACTGAACCCTCACAGCCACAGACGCACAATCCGAGCGCGGTGCAGTTTAAAAGGTTAGAAATACAGAAGGGACGCATCTGCATACCTGTACTGTGAGCTCCGGGTGTGTTCTGCTGACACCTGCCGCTTGTTTGTGTATATGTGCGCGCGCACGTGTGCGTGCGTGTGTTGGAGCAGATTTTCACTGTTGGAGATGGAGCATCGTCGTGATACAGAGTAACGACATAGAATCTTTTAAGCAGTTAAGTATTTTAATTTCATGCTTATAATATTTTTTTTATTTGTTTCTGTTTCACTTTTCAGCGAAGATTCCGTACTTTCCCCGGAGCTGCCGCTTATTCACACGGTTACTGGTTATTTCCGGATTTCCCACATATGACTATATAAACTAGTGTTGGGGAACTACTTATAATCCAATCGCACCTTTTTATTTAGGGCAAGCAAAAACAAGTAGCCTTTCATACTCTACAAGCAGAGTCCTTAAATTGAAGTCCCCAGGCTTCTGGGTAATATTTTCTGCAACCCTTAATCGTGTGGAGGTTACATTACTGTACATTTATTTCATCCACAGTTCTTGTTATTTTCTGAACAAATGTCCTACAAACTGTGAGAGTTTTAGGTCTGCGTTTCCCCAACTCTCTGTAACATACTTCATGCACTCAACCATCAGAAGTTTGAGCTCTCGTGCACTCAAGGTAAATCTTTGATAGCAAATTTCCCTTTATGGAAGAGACCATCTATAACATTTAATTGTTGCTTTTTGGATTATATTAATAATTACATGATCTATGATAATAGCTTTTGTTATACTAATTTTAACAGACCACCTCTATTGCCACATTTTCTACTACAGATTAATCACAGTTTGTTCATCATGTAGAAACAAATGAAATGATGAAAATGTTTGCAATGAAAGCAGTGTCTTCACATTGGTTACTCTGTCTGACCAGCAGCCAAGAAATCATCAAAGTAATTTATTAAAATCACCGAGAAGCTTTGTCAGCAAATGGTAACTGAAGCTGGTTATCATGGATCAAAGTCATTATTGACTTCTGCCCTTCGATTTAGTGATAAATCATCTGACTATGTGAGTGAGGAATATAGTAAACAGTAGACATCACCGAGGGGGGTTTAGTGTGCCTGCTATGAATCAATAAAGGTCATATTGTTCACATCAGATGTGATGTCTCCGTGGACTTCACATAATGCTTATTGTAATGGTTTTCTAGCCAAAGTTTTCTAAGAACTGAGCGGAAGCAGGTGCTCAGCTCACAGGGGAAGCCTTGTTGAAGGCATTCCAAAGAGAGACAAACCCTTCTGTAGTTGGAATAGTCATCCTTCTACAACTACACAAGGTGACCCCCCCCCCCCCCCCCCCAAAAAAAAAAATGTAAACAGATATTGATATGTTAAAATAATAATACTAATGCAGCACAAATCCAATATTCCAGAAGATTAAAGAGAATGTGAAATGTATATAAGTGTGATATCCCATCATTATGGCTCAAAAGAAGACAAAAATATTAAAAGAAACATCTCAAGGAAACATCAAAGAGATTATGAGCTACTATTAATGCAAATGCAAACCATCAAATGGAGAAAACTAAACTTTCAAATCCAGATTTCAATTTATAGAATCCAGATTTTTGCTGTTTTATTTTCTCAGGTGTATTTTTAATGATATCTGATGTTAAACATATTCATTTAGCTTCTTTTTTGGTTGTCGTAGTGTAAGTAAGTCCCAAAGTACTGCACAGCAACAATTTGACTTCTAGAAAAGCTTTGGAGACAACTCAAAGCTCCATCGTCTGCATAAACATTCAGATTTCCACTTTATATGATGTATTTTGTTTCTTTGTCCAAAAGAACTACAAAAGAAATTGCACACATAAATTCAGGTTTGCAACACACGCGAAAAAGTCGTAAGGGATTGCAGTGGTGGGGGTTAAGTCTCTCTAGATGGATGCCGTCATTTACTTTGTTGTCCCTTCCACAGAAACAGTGATGCTGCGGGTTTTTTTAAAGACAGAAATGGTTCTCCTCCACACACAGAGGACGTTTGCCTGTCTGTTTAAGACGATAAGGACCATCTTTGAAATCCACTGCAGTGCTTTTTAAAGTTTCTGCTGAAATAAGTTGTACCAGCAGATTGACTGAGAAAGTTACTCTGTTCACAGCAACACACTGTAGAGGCGAAGCTCAATTAACTGTGTGATTGAGTCATAACTCCAAAATACTGCAGTGGGAAATATTTCTAATGCTGTTTGTGTTTTATAGTGATTTAAAATAAAACACTATCCAATATAAAATCTTTAGTTTATGCCAGTGAATAATACAGGTGACTGTTTATTCACACATTGGATGGCTAGATGGAATAATGGTAACATCAATTCAGTCGTTTCACAAACAGACAGTTCGACTAAATTATTTAAAAGTTGTAAATAAACTTGTAAATAAAAGTCTACCTCTTGGATTTGCAACCCTAGCACGTTGAAAGTGATTCATGTGGCACCCAGACAGGACATGCTGAAAGTTTTGCAGGTAATGTGAGAACTGGTTTTCTGTAAAACGCACAAGTGGGGTAGGTTAGTAATCAGATTTGCCTTTGATGTCTTTGTGTTTGTCTGATCCCTTAAGTGTACTTTTAAAATGCTGTTCAAATATCAGGTAACATTTGTACGTACCCACCAAATCAGTGTTTTTCATATGACGTAAATGAAAGCAGCTACCTCTAAATAATCAGGGTTTTGATTTACAAGAGGTAAATCAGAGTTCACAATTATGAAATAGTAGTTAAATAGTTAACTAGTTTAAAAACAGGGACCAGATCTGTTAACACTGGCAGTCAGTTACCCAGAGTCTCCCTGCAGGTGACCGGTGAAAGTGGCTGAAGGTGTTGCATGCTCCTGTTTTAGGGTCACTGAGCAGTGCTTATGTTGTAGTTGTAGGTGTGGTGACCAAAAACTATGTTCATGTAATCAGGCTGTATGTGTTTTATCATAACTAATTACCTGTTCACCCACATAATTAGAATCTGGACTTACAGCAGACAGTCTTTCTTAGAATGAGTCTCACAGTCTGACAGAAAATAAAAGGAAAACAGATTTAACGAGGATGTACTTATCGCTTTTAAAATATTTATTTGGTAAATGGTTTTTGCTCAGCAAGTCACATTTGGAAAGCATTTTTTGGAAGGTCACCCAGGAGTCAAACCTCCAGCCTCACAAATAACGGTCATCCAGCTCCATCTGAGCTGCAGCTGCCTTCTAGTGCAACACCAAACAAATAAAATAAGACATATTTTTTTTTATACTCTAAACACTGAGAGTCTTGCCTGTGGTGAAAACGTATTTAAAGGCTTAAATAAAACATTGAGTAAGTTATGCTTTGCCTCCCCATACTGATATCAATATGATGAAAGATCTTGTTTTGCAGCTTACAGTAACAATGATGCCGTCGTGCTCCCACACCATCTGCAGTATCACAACAATCCCACTTATTCCAAAACCAGCAATCACTGTCACAGTGAAAACAACTCTTCATCACCCAGTCACAGCACCCACCTGTCTTTTCCAGCTGCAGTGTTACAGTGTAATGCACTCTCTGCTTGAGCACCATGATTTTTGCTTCAAGAAAACCAAATAACCACCTCTTTTATAGTGGAAAATGAATATAGGTCTCCCTGTACCTTCACTATTCAAAACATTTTACTGAAAAATAGCATGCACAACTGCCCTCTGAGAAGCTCACCTCCCTGCATACCTCTAAAACCATCCCCACTAAGCTCCCACCATTTTGCTGGGTGGCGTACCCAGCCGCCCACCTCTCCATTATCAACTCATTAGCGGGCTGCAAACTGGCCCACCCTCCATTTTGGCTCCAGCCTCAATCAGCCCATTAATCACAGCAGAGCAGGGAAACCTTCTGTCCTCTGAAGACTCGCAATGTATTCTGCTGGCCCCTGCTGTGTGTGTGTGTCTGTGTGTGTGTATGGTCCTGCTGCAGCATACAAATGATCCAGCTATATCCTGCCATCTGTTGACTGCTAAAAGTAATGCTTCTACACTGACATACACAAAGTTCATGATGTTTTCTGTCTGTCTTTTCATCTTTATCTAAACACATAATTACGTGATCCAAGGTTTATCTCAGCAAAAGAACAGATGGAATATAGCACGCAATGACTGCAAGTCTTCATAATTAAATAACAAAGTGGTTGTTGTTAGTCCAAATTCAGCTCCTGAGAGTGTTTGCACGAACTATCAATGTGGTTGAAGAATTCATCATTTTGAGCCAACTACCTTTTACAAAAGGGCATGGAAAGATTGTCTTTATATTATTCTGCTTGAACTTTCAAAGTACTAAAAATATGTTACACTACAACTGGACCCAAGTCCTTAATATAGAATGACATTATTGTAGGCAGGTACAGACTAAAAAAGTCAGTGAACTTAAAGTGAAAGTCACATGTAGGGTGTGGAATAGTCCATTATCTTTTTTTGAAGGAAAACTGTGATCCAGACAGAGCAATGATGGATGGATGGATGGCAATATTTTACAGTACAGTACTGCTGGTGGGTGTTTCTCTGAAACCCAAAATCAACTTTAATGTTTTTGAAAACAAAGCCCACCCCCTTGGCCACAGTAATCCCCTACAGCTCAATCCTCCTGCAGCTCATGAAACATGAGAAAAAGCCCAAAGTATTGCCTCATCCCCCAAACTCTCTAAACGCCAGTATGACTCAGCATCCATGAGATGCACCATAAAAAAGCCCAGCTTCAGAGCATCTTTGGTGTATGGAGGTGGAAATAAAACTGCATTAAGCATAAATTGTGTTTTTAATTGCAATTGAATGGGGTCAGCTTGACAATTAAATAGAATCTGTTTTTAATAATGCAGCAATTAACTGTGATCACTCTATGAATATTGTTTACATACATAGAAATGTACAATAAATAGAAATTTACATGCACTACTAGCATACAGAGTCCAGCTCCAAACATGTAACAATTCAGAAATTCCTCTGGATATCATTGCTGCAGAATGCTGATAAATTAACTTGTTTTATATAAAACCAAACTACAACCAGTTGGCAACCAGTTGAATCAAGCTCTCTATTGCAAAGAGATGCATCACAGACCAGTTGCACTAACTGGTGCAGGCTGACTCAGATCGATTGCAACATGTTAGAAATCAGTCATTAGATGGCAATGATTGGCAAACCTTCACCAATCTGTCTGTGAGTGATTATAGTCCAAGTCAGATAGTGATTGTTTGGAGACAATATCCATGCAATCTCAAGTGATCACCCAGAGGCTGAGCACCAAACCCACAACGTCTGAGTTTTTGCAGATCTGTTTTAGTGGCACGAGGAAGACTTACATAACAACAGGCATCTGGATTTAAAGTCAGATCAGAATCTGCAAATACATAAACACTTATTATTATTTTCAGTAGTGGTTATGTCTCCTTTCCAGTTGGGACATTGTAGTTCAGCTTTTAAAACCAGTACTTAAGATTTACTACAGCTGTGTGCTAATATTATTAGTGTGAATGCTCAACCTTGAGAAAAAAAAAACACATTTTTTATATTCAAAACCATCACGTGGCTGACAGATAATCTCTTTTGGCAACAAAATGCAAAAAGGCCACATAAATGCAATTTGGGGGGAATTTGTGTGACATAAATAATGAGTAAGCCCTGGCTCCAGGCCTGTGTGGCCCTGTGGAGAAAGCAGAGTAAATTAATTCCCCCTGCTATAACGATGTCGTAAACAAAATCAGAACAACTTTATGTCAACTCATATGCCAAGTGCGGTACGTGGATTTATCTCAGGCACGTTGATGCAAAGATTCATCCTTTACTTGTTACTCAAACATACCGTAATTACTGTTACATAAACAAAGAGTGCACTGGCAAAGTTAGTAAAAACAGTATTTTCAAGAGCAGAGAAAACTAAAAACATGCTTTACTAGATCCATTCAGTCTCCCAGGAGCTTGTGTTAAACCAGAGGTTCACTGCATGGGGTTCAAGATTGCTACTCTCAAGGGACTGTGAATCAAATCAGAGGCCACAAAATGATTAGCAGAAAAGAGAAGGAAAAAAACATTTCTGCAACTCACAACAATATTTTCTCCTGAACTTTCTTGTCTTGTCTCATGTTTTTCTATTTCTTTTCTGAAATAGTTTGCAGTTTAGCCTCTGGAGGCTTAAAAATGTATTAAAATGAAACAATCATCGAAGACAATTTCACTTTTTTGAACTACTCCCAATTCAAACAGTGAGGTCAAAAGTGCATTCTGTACTTTTAAATATGTGCTCAGAAGTCAAAACAGTCGGGAGCCAATGGTTTAAAGATTACAAAAATGGGCGTCTGACTGGGAATATCACTAGAGGCAACACAGTCCCTCTCTTCTCCATCATAGATTGTGCTGATAAGCTTTGAACAGAGCGTTTGAACCCCCTCATGATATTGTACTGAGGCACTCAACTCATGTCAGGCTGCAGATGCACTGCAGATCTGGGAATGTTTAAGTGTCTGTTCTTTAAGAAACACTTAAAAGAAACAGATCTGTCGGCCGTCCTCTGGCTGCAGACGTTTTGGTTTACTAAGCTGCTTCCTTCCCGTCACACACAAACCATCATCATCTCTTCATCCACCGCTCTATATTCATGCTTTTGCCTCGTATAAAGATTAATAAAGATCAATCATCTCGTCTCTCTTCCTGCCATCACCTCTGCCACATCCATCCCTCCAATGCTCCATCTATCCATTCTTTGATCTCTCTCTTTTGCCTTTCCACCCCTCCCTCTGTCATTCTAGGGACCAATATAAATCAAAACCTACTTCAGTGACAGCTGGCCAGCCCGGACACCTACTGTGTTATTTACTTTAGCATGCCTCTGATCCACTGTTTGATCTAAGTGAACTTGCGTTAACTCTCACAAAGTCAACTTTACATATTCACATATCAGCACAGAACACTTAAGAGCTAACACACAAATGCACATGCGCGCGCACACACACAATCTATTTAGTTGCATTAAAGGAACTGGGAGCAGTTTTCTCCCTTATTATTTTCACCACAACCAGCCCATGAATTTTATATGCACAGTCCCATTGCTCTTGTATCGTCACCTCATTCTTGAAGCTATAAGCCAACAAGGACTTGCACACACAGGCACTCGCGCATCCATGCGTGCCTGTGCTCACACACAGCTGGTGGTTTTTATTTGTGTGGTTATAGATTGGTATGTTTTCGTAGTGGAAGAGAAGGTGATGGGGGAGGGGACAGATGGATATGAGCATGGTACTCTGAAGAGGCAAGGAAGGGGAGCTGCCGCTGGGTAGATAATCCTTCAGTCTCTAAACACAGTGGAACAGAGGGTTAGAGGTGCCTGTCAGTCACTGCATGGAGTCCCCACTGAGGTAACCCAGGTTTGTTGAGGGATGGGTTTGTTACATGAGGAGGGTCAGTGGAAACCAATACACTCTGAGAGGGGACTTCTAGGACAAACAGATTATCCCTAAATGAAAATTCATCCAATAACACTGCAGTGATGGAGCTGTTTGAAGGGCGAGAGCAAAGACATGAAAATGCAGAAGGTTAGGGTTTATGTTACAACAAAGTAGATGCACGAGCTAACCAGAGGCCCAGGGGAGATAACCAGAAGACCTCAGTGCTCAATGGTACCGCAGAATTTCTAACCCTAACTGGAAGCTGGAAAAGATTTAAACGAAGGATTTTATTGCTAAATTCTCAAATGTATGGTTGAGGATGAAGTGAGTCGATGGAGATGAAGTGAACAGGCTGAGATGGATGAAGAAATCAGAGCCAGGGTAGAAGAGCTGGCAGGCAGACAGATGGGCCACTGATGGCTAGGCACATGAGCTTTGCAGTAGTAGAGAAAGAGAAGGATAGCTTGTTTCCTTCCACAGTTCATCATCTTTAATAACTAACAACTCGTAAATATTTTAGGGAACAAGTATTGTAGAGTCGTATCCATGGTTTCTATATTCTAGCTGCGTGGGAACTGAGGTACCAGTGCAAGTACTTCTTGACTTATGGTTCCTCGAGTAAGCTTTCTCTCTCCTCCAGATGGCTTTTTAAAGAAATAAGACATCCTTAAAGGTACACTGAGATGAATTTCCGGGTAACAGGCTGGAGGACAAAAGGGAGAGGAGACGAGGAGGCACAAAACAGAGAAATAAGGCAAAGCCCAGGGAGGTCATAGCACAGACAGAAAAAATAAACAGGAAACAAAAAGAGAAGGAGACCACAAAAGAACAAGGGGTGATGGAAGAAAATGGTAGAAACAGATATGAAACACATGACACCTAATAATGTCTGTGTTTGTATAGG
Organism: Aulonocara stuartgranti; assembly: GCF_965226115.1. NCBI lineage: Eukaryota > Metazoa > Chordata > Actinopteri > Cichliformes > Cichlidae > Aulonocara > Aulonocara stuartgranti. Next base: position 31,379,222 of record NC_138957.1, read on the forward strand.
TGTGTGTGGGTGTGTGTGAGTGTGTAATGTCCCAACCTCCAGATTAAAGTAGAATCTCTAAATATTTAATGTTAATGACAACACAAGGACAAAATGTGTGTCGAACACTTGCAGAACAGCTGGGACTCCTATCAGTCTCAGTATGTCTGCCCTTAACGATATGTGAGTATTTTCTTATTCAAAAGTTGTTTCATTTCAGAGAATTTATATTTGGCAGCATGTCACTGTACTGGGACCCCCTTTCCTTCTCTACACATATATGGAAGATGGAAGGTGCCAAAAGGAGCAGAAACAACAAACAGGCATGAACGTAAGAAACGAAGAAGATGGGGCAGAGGGGATTTTTCAGCAGCAGCTATATGCAGGCAGTATGCAAGCTGCCAAATAACATGCCCCATTTGTATACCATTAAGATGCAGCTGAACCATCAACTAATGTCAGTGTCATCATCAGCAGACGATCTGTCAGGATTGCTGCCTGTGTCTGACTCGATGGCATGCAAAAACTAACGCTATGCTCAATTAGTGTTTAGCATTTTGCTCAAAACACTGCAGAGCTTTTTAAAATTGCATTGTTATTATACAAAATCCAAATTTAAGTAGATTGTGTCTATACGCACTGAAATTGGTCTGTTAATATGTTAATAAGTTGGGTTGTTGGTGAAACCTCCACCCACCCCACTTTTTAAAAAAATCTTTTCAGTGATAGCTTCAAGTCCACCCATGCCCACTATTCATATCCCTGCAGCCCATTTGAAATGCAAGTTAATTTACACAGAGCCCTTCTGCAAAAAACCAAAACACAGCGTGAGTTTGGCCCTCTAATTGCATCTCAGCTGTTTTCCAAATGAGCCATCTTTTTACAGTTCCAAAACACAGGCCAAACATATACATCACAGCTCTACAAACAGCTTGTACTCTACGTTCCCAATGTTTGTAGCCAAGTTGGAGTTCAGAAATGCACAGACTTGCTGACATCCACCAGAGAAACATGGAGAAATTTGATGGACATTTCTGTATTTTTTTGGAAGCAAGGAAAGAACGCAGTGCCAACTCTGATAGCTTGGCAGCAGGACATGGAGCTATGCAGGCTTACAACTGTGCCTTCAGTCATCCTGCAAACATTAGGGGTTGTTTTAACTAAGGCACAAGGTGGGATACTTTGTTTTCATTTTGAGGAAACCTGTTCTTATATGTCCAGATAGGAGACCATGGTGCATTTGCATATGGCAGATGATGTAGATCAAATGCAAAACTCTATGTAAGAGATTTTTCTGTGCCAAGGTTTTGTGGTAGTTCTGTGGCTTTTCTTTTTCAGGGAGCTGAAGAGAGAGAGAGCTCTTTCCTGATTTAATGCTGCCTTCCAGTCATGCTGGTAAGCCCCTCATCAAGGCTCCTGAAGTGGTAAATATGACGTTCCATGCATTCAAGTGCACTTAGTCAGAAGGACAGCTTCTCAAGTAGCATTAGTAAACTGGAAGTCTTTTCTCAACAGAAGCAGGGCGACATCCATGCCCAAAAGCATGACAAGTGATGAGTTAAGTGAAATTTTATCATAGCAATAATTAAGGGAAATTACACATAGCAACCAAGAAATATATAATATATATTTAAATAGTCATCCCTGTGCTTTTGTGAATATTTGCTAGTTTTCTGAATTTATCTACAGATTTTCTGTTTTTCTCAGATGCATAAATAGTTGAATATTCCATTAACCATGTGCTCAAGCTTCCTCTTCATAAGCGTGATTTGCACAAGGATAAGCTACAAGAACTGAATCAGTTATCTCACGATCACAAGTCAGAATGCAAATTAAAATAGAAATTAATTGGGAGTGGGGGTGGTTGAAGTCGTGGGGGGGTGTTCAAATCAGTTGAATGGCTTTGTATGTAAACCTTTATTCATAGCACTGTTTTAAATCTACACCATAGCCTGACATACATCTCCCTCGAGCTGTATATGCCGGGGTGATGCAGTTACTTGTGATCAGTCAACTTAGTACTAATGAAGCTTGTAATATATTACAGAGCTTCTGTGAAGCCTTTAATTGTATTTGGACGGTGACAAGGAAATGAAATAGCCAATATTCTGCTTTCTTACTGTGTATCTAGTGTTTTGGTTGTGTGTTAGGCCAAAGCAAACATAGCAGAACTATTAATCGGGCTTAACTTTGGACAGAAGTATGGGCACATGGTTTGCAGTAATGCTGACCCTGTGCCACGTTTGCCAAACTACATTCCACCTTATGGTTGCAAGCTGTGCAAAGTGAGAACAAGATCATAGATGCAAGCGAAGGTAAACAGGCTTCCACCCAAAAGTGTCTGTGCTCAGTGTTAGAGATGGGGTGAGGAATTTAGTTATTTGGGAGTGGCTCAGAGAGCTGCTGTTGCTCTACTCTGAAAAGGAAACAGTTGAGGCAGTTTGGGAATCTGACCAGGATGCCTGCTGTCATTTTGTAGGTGTTTCAAACATGGTGAACTGGGAGGAGACCCTGAGGCAGACTCAGAATATGCGAGAAAGATTATATCTTTTAGCTGGCTATGAGTCCCTCTAAAAAAGCTGAATGTATGATGTTATCACCTGGGAAAATCAATTAAAAAAATATATTAGCTTTTGGCCCTGCGACAGACTGGCGACCTGTCCAGGGTGTACCCCGCCTCTCGCCCTATGACAGCTGGGATAGGCTCCAGCGCCCCCCGCGACCCTGAAAAGGATAAGCGGAAGCGAATGGATGGATGGATGGATATTAGCTTTTAGTTCTTTTCAGCAATGATGCCAAAAAGATATATATTTAAAAACTGACTACATAGCTTTTTATGCTTTTTTTGGACAGAAAATTAATTTTCACGTTAAAGTTTGATTACATCTTGTAAATTAAACTTAAATTTGTTATGCAGTTACATGATATATTACAATTGTTTACTGACAGAGTTTGAGTGATAGTTTACATTATCCACAAGCTTGTATACAACCACTCATACAATAATAGCTGAATACCTTCTTGCAGAGGTGACAACCTTCTGAATGATCAGGAAATAGAGAGAAAATTGGAGAAAAAGAAGATCCCGATGTGGAAACTCCACTATGTGGAAAGAAACTGAGTTAGGCTTTGTGCAAAGAGAAAAGCTTTGTGGGTGTTTTGTGCAAAAGTCAGAGAGAGGTGTCTCACTTTTAAAACTTTAAAAAAAAGTTTCTTGAGAAATAGCCAAGTGCTACAATCCCTGTAGGATTTTGTTTATTAAAAGCTGCACCTCCGCGGCGGTTGGTTGAGCACAAACTTTTTAGTCACTTGGGGAATATGTGCTGCACAGTGAAATTCAACACCAGGCACCAGTGAGAGAATATGCAATACTGAAGGGTCCTGAGACAAACAAGTAGCAGCATTTATAAGTCTGTGGGCTTTTATAAAATCTTATCAACTGGGTTTAATGCTATTTCCAAACCAAACTTAAAAGATACTTTGTAAAGTTCTCAGTCACAAGTTATAGCTGATGTGTTCAGACTAAACAGAATGGAAACTGTTGCTGCATCAGTACAACTCAGCCTAGGGTGAAGTGGAGGGCCAGGCTTATGGTGGCACAGCATCTCACCCGGTGGTACAGGGGTTAAAAGGAAATTCATTCTGAAATTATGTTTTACTTCTGCCTTGGGTTAGGGTCAAGCTACTTAGATTAGGGTGAATGTGTGCAGCTCGCATGTGTGATGGTGGTGATGTGGATGTCTGAGGGTGGAGGGAGAGGAGGGAGTCCTTCAGAGACCGAATGAGTGAGCAAAACACCAGAAACAAGTGATTACCTTCCTCTAGGCTCTGTTGTAAAATGTCACCCTTCTGAGAAATGGGTTCGTGCTGGCTGACCTGTAAACTCTGACATCATATACTATTCTGGTGTTTGGACAATGTTTATTTTTTTTCTTAAAAATCAAAGTTATGTACTGCTTACTCTATTTACCTTCACAGTTTCTAAACTGCTGTGTATTTTTTTTTAAAAAGGTCCAACCCTGCTCCTAAACTATGTATAGTATGTTCACTAAAAAAGTAAAAGTGTTACCAGACAAAACGTCAGCAATTTTACATTTTCATAATCTAATTTAAATGCTTAAGAATCAAAAAATGAGCACTAGATATCTCTTTTTGTAAAGAGTCATAAAACTTTAAGAAACAAAAGCCTGTTCATAAACATCCAAATCAATTCCAAGTTAAAAAAGAGACAGTAGAAATATGGCTCCTGGGACATTGTGGGTTCTACAATGAGAATTTTTTTTTCTTTATTTCTTTATTTTGTTTTGTTTTCAAAGAAAAACTAAACTTCCCTAATGTACAGCTTTATAAGCACAAGTTTCTGTCCCTAAAGTCTGCTCAACTCTTAAGGTCAAAGATGGGGTTAAACAAAAAGCAAAAGTTTGTAGGGTAACATTGTTGCCTGAAAGTTTGTGAACCTTTTAAAAGTACAAGAAGTAGACAGAAAAAAATCAATTAAAGGCATTAGACAAAGTTATTATATCTTATATTGTTATCATACCACTGTATGCACATAATCCCAATTGGTATTATCCCTACCAGCCAACCTCAGATCTCCACGCAGGCACACATGAATGCACATACATTTGTACACATCCAGAGATAAACTCACCCCAAACAATCCACATTCCAAGAAATCCAGACGTGGCTCTGATTGCACACACATGTGATTATGCGCAGAGGTCCACCCTACCAGCCAACCTCAGATCTCCACGCAGGCACACATGAATGCACATACATTTGCACACATCCAGAGATAAACATTTAGTCAACAATGATTTAATGATGATGAAAGCCCTGAAATTTGGAAGAAAAACAAAGAGACTTCTGTGGAAAAATGTTAATGGTTTGTGAAGTGATCCAGTATTTTTTTCTGATTGTCAAGACTTAGGAGAACACTTCAACGGCCAAATTAGGGTTTGAGGTAAACAACTGAAGCTACACCAAAACCAAAGTCCGCGTTGAAAGACACATAAGGGAGGGTTTCTTATGGATACATTGTAGTAAACTAAAACTTTTTATATTTAGATAAATAAACTCACATGTGTGTAGAAAAGTTAAACCAGGCATAGTTCAAACATGATGAGTGTTTACATGGAACAATGGGAAGAAAAGAATTGGCCAAAGTAGCAGGTTCCATCCCAAATCATGTATATTCTGGTAAATACAATGTCATTAAAAAATGCTGCATGTGCAAGTAGATTTAGACTCTTTTGTGGTATTAGTTACCAAAGCCTTAGCAAAAGATCCTTTAAGACCTTTAGGTGACAGAATTGCCCTCCACCTCGCTGACTTGTTGTCATCCACAACCCAAAATGGAACTGCATGTTCAGCCAGCCTCTAACAGCACTGCTGGTGTAGTGGTATCATGCAGTTCATGTGTCCTACTACTTTAGACAAACAGTATAAAGTAAACTATGATTTCTAAGACTGAATGCATGCAGTGTCCACGCAAAATGCATCACATCCTCAGAAAATCTCATGTTATTGTCTAAGTACCATCCATGTCTGATACAGTTGACGATGTTCTTTGATTCACATTTTCACTCTCCTCCTCCTGCATTAGTGCTGATGTAGAGCTTTTGTCTGACTGGCTGCTCCAGCTGTTCAGGAGAATACTGCAGATTTATAAAAGGAAATAGACCAGTAACACTCTTCTTTGGCACTAGTTGCCAAGGCCTTGGGAAAAGATCATTTAGGACCTTCATTTGACAGAATTGCCCTCCACCTCGCTGACTTGTTTCTACAGCACATAACCCGAAAGGCAAGATATGTGGCTAACCCAGGACCGCACTGTTAGTGTAGTGATATCATACAAGCTTTCCGTTCTTGTGACCTGTGTTTAATTTCCAGGCAGTGCAAAGACTGTTATGCCACCTCTAATTTAGACTAACATCCTGAAGTAAACTATGATTTCTAAGACTAAATCATGTCAAGTGCGTCACATCCTCAGAAAGTCTCGTGTTGATGTCCAAGTACAGTACATGACCAGGTTACTTTGCTTCACGTTTTCGCTCTCCTCCTCCTGCATCGGTGCTGATGTAGAGTTTTTGTCTGACTGGCTGCTTCAATTGTTCAGGAGAATACTGCAGTGGCTACTTGAGCCGTAATAGCAAATATAAGTGGATGTGGGTATATGATGATGTTACCAGCCGTGTGCAGTGACCATTGTATGCTGAGACCTTTAGCTGATTGGTGCACTGTTAGTGTAGTGGTATCATATAAGATTCTCAGGCAGTGTGCTATATCTCACCTCTAGCCCTTCTCTGCAGCTCGTGTCTTTAATAATTCTATCCTAACTGATCATCTAGCGAGATAATGTCACAGAAATAAAAACTGTAAGTAGATTTATAAAAGGAAAAAGACAAGACTCTGCTGTGGCACTAGTTACCAAGGCCTGAGCAAAAGATGCTTTAAGACCTTTAGGTAACAGAAAAATGCAACTACATATGTGGCCAGCTTGCAACAGCACTGCTAGTGTAGTGGTATCATGCAAGACTCCCATTCTTGTGACCTGGGTTCAATTCCCAGGCAGTGCACATAAATCTTATGTGTCCTCTACTTCAGACTTACATCATAAAGTAAACTATGAGTTCTAAGACTGCTCAGTGGGCCATGCCAAATGCATCACATAGCAACAGGACGTTTGGGTTGCTAAATTAGCTGTCTCTAAAGTTAAAGAAAGTTCACCATTGATCAGTCTTCAACTTTAAAGAGACCATCTTACACCTCTTTGACGGTAGCCATTCTGCAACTCTGTGAATGGTACTCATGGCCATTGATCAATGGTCATGACAGTTTGCATATTAATGATCATGAAATTGACCTCACGACCCATTATTAGTCAGTGTTGCCATTTTAACTCATTATGCAAGCATACTATTTATAACCTGGGATACATGCAGGCAGCTGAGACTGAATGAGACACTTGGATGAGTGTTGAAACGTTTGTCCCTGAAAATGCAACATCCAGATGATCAGAATCAACCTTCTGGGATTATGGGAGTTCTTATAGTTTAAAAAAAACAAAAAACTAAAGGAGTATCTTGGATAAGAGGTGAAACGTCTTAAAAAACTCAAAGAAGTCCAATTTCCTTCTTTCAAGCTTAAGACTGTTAGTGAATGCATCCAAAAATCCCATTATTGTGACCTGGGTTTTATTCCCAAAACTTCAGAAATCTTTAGACCTTTGTCTACTACTACTGCATATACTTGTGCGTCAGTCTGCATTGCTAGTGTAATGATATCATACAAGACTCCCATTCCTGTGACCTGGGTTTAATTCCCTGGCAGTGCTTTAAGTTACATTTTACGCTTCTTCAAATGCATTTAAGAGTTCAGCATACACAGCTGCTATGCATCTGTAAAGTCAAAGGTTATTAATGTGGCTGAGACACTATTCTCTAGACTTTATGCCTCACATCCTCACAAAGGTGGTACAAGGCAACACGGCCTTGGCAGCAGATGTCTTAAGACCTTTAGGTTGCAAAATGGCCTCCATCAGTCAGACTTTTTTTTCCAGCACATACTACAATCACTTGGCCAGACTGAGAACAGAGAATTTGGAGGCTACAATCACCTGGGAAATGTTGGTCTCCTCTAAAAGGTGTAGTCCCTTTCTAAAAGAAGGCTAGAAATGCATTTGCTTGGGGTGCGCTGCAGAAGCATTTAGCTGGGTGCCACATGTCAAAGTAACATTCACATGAATGTTTGGAGCCAAGGTTTCCAAGCAAAAAATTGCAGAGAGCTTTATGCTGCATAATACTGCAACATACTGTCTTTACCAGACTATCTTGTTACCTGGTCTATGGTCCAATATAGACACAAAAGTCCCATTCGAATGACCTGTGCTCAATTCCAAGGCAGGCAGTAAGTGATGCCTTTAGTTCCTGATTTCCTCATGTGGTGTTTAAGAGTCCACCACTATCCTTCAAACAGATCAGCTGCTCTGTATGTGTATAATAAAAAAGTGATTCATGGGAGTGAGCCACTGATCCATAGACCATATCTGATGCATGCCAAATGCCCAACGTCCTCAGAAAGTCACTGTTCAGTGTCTAAGTACAAGTCTCTTTTAGATTTCTTTGGTTCTGGATTTGATGACGTCTCCTATAGCACCCCTTATTTAGATAGTCCAAGCACATGCCATCCAAGACTTTACTATATATGTTGACTTTAGTGGTGTTTGAGCTCCCTTTTAGTAGTGGTTACCACTTTCACGAAATTATATGCACCTGCTGTGGACCTGGAAAAATAAAATGTCACGTATGCTAAATGGTTAATGATTCATCACAACAGCCAGTCATGCAGCACTGCTGGTGTAGTGGCATCATACAAGATTCCCATTCTTGTGACCTGGGTTCAATTCCCAGGCAGTGCGGAAAGTGGTTTGCTTATTTCATGTGACTTCATTCTGGGTTCTGCAGGAGATGATATGTCTTTTAGTGAGATACTGAACTCTAAAAGTGTCCCAGATGAATCACTGGAACCCGCTTTATGTGCATAAAAAGCATTACACAGACTTGGAGTTGATGTCAAACAACCCTGACCTGTCAAAGAATCAACTCCACGAGTCATCTGAAAGTGTTTTGTGTAGGTTCTTTAGGTCTTATTGGTTGCATTGTGTGCCTTCATTGTTTTTCTAGTGTACTGATGCTTTGGCGCCAACACCCTGAAATTGTCTTAACTCTGGATTGTGGCAGGGAGCATTAGTCTGTTGAAAAAAGAACATACTGCTGCCATGACGGGATGTAAACTGTCTGCAGCAGTGTTTAGGTTGGTGATATGCGCCAAAATAACATTCACATAAGTGCCAGAGTCTACGGTTTCCCAGCAAAACACCGTGGACAGCACTGTACCGCCTTCTTCCTCCCACAGTGCCATCTCTCACTGTCCAACTTCAAGAACTTGTTGTTCACTCGCTGTCTCATACATCCCATCCTTGACAGTTGCTATTGTTACATCTCTGTTGCTCACTTCACCTTTCAGTGGTTTCTGTGTTGTAGTTCACTGGTGTAGAACTGGATGAAGTAATTAGAATAAAAATCGGACAGTGTTATCAGAGTTGAAATAATTTGGTAACGTATAACAAGCTGCTGTAAAAATAGCAAAACCTCACTGACACAACTAAGCAGTTCAATTGAGCTGAAAAGCAAAGAATGATTTTTCCATTCCCAGAAAAGGTTACTGTCCTCTGTGACGAACCGATGATTAAACTGCGGTGAACACATAATTTCTCAGTTAAAGTCTTGTTTTCTGGACTCAATATGCAATCACCAATGAAAAAGGTTATGAATCATCCATTTCTGCCCTCTCGTAATTGTTTCTGTAACCTCTTATTTCTGCACTTCTGCAAATCCCATCCCCTTTTCCTGTTTTGCTTTAAAGAACACCCAGTTAAACAGCTCTATGCCAAACCAACACAACCAATATTACCAGACCAACATCTGCCGTCTCACAGCCCAGCCTTTGGTTTTGATTAAAGTCACACATATTTGCACAATGTGTTTTGGCATGAGCACAGAGGGCCCCCAGTTTCAACCCTGTTGTCTCTTCTTTAGGCTGCAGCTTCAGTCACTCTCTAAGCTCCGGGTTGTCCTTTGGAGGTAAGGCACGACCTACCATGAATTTAAACCGCTCCCTGCTCTTTCTTCTCAGCTTAAACTGCAGTGGCTCCTCACTCTGAGAGGTGACTATAGACGTTTTTGCAAACTAAGAAAAAAGGTTGTCACCATCACAGCGCTAACGCTAGCACTAACAGAAAAATCCTTCAAAGATCTGGCATCTTGAGTTTGAAAACCTTAAGGCCCTACTGGTTTAAGTGAGTCTCAGGCTAGACTCGGGAATACTAAAGCTTTTTTAATATTATGTTTTTCAGTAATGCCTCAGGCCAACCTTTTAAAGGGTGTGGCAGTGTTATGCCCAATGCATTATTTACTTTGCGACTTGGTATCTCATATGTGACCTGGAACACTTTCAGCAGCTGACAGTGGATTACTGGCACCTACTGGAAGTCATTTTAAAAAAAAACCTATAACCCACCCACCCACACACTCGCTCGGTCACTTACTTTTCCTTCATTTTACTTTCTAGACTGTTTTCCAAGTTGCACTTTGTGACTCCACTGCAGTTGCATCTCCCCAAGCATACAATCTGATGGCAAACAGATGTTGATTCAGCAGCTGTTTAAATACAGCGACACAATTAAAGCTACGATGTGAAGGCTGAGTTGTTACCTACTCTGTGTTGTGGCAGGAAAGAAACATCTTCCTTGCGAGAGAGTTCACAAGGGAGCTTAAAACCTCCCCGATATTCTGGTTTTGAAGGCGTGTGGGAAAAGATTTCATTTGGCTTTCATGTGTTTTAAGCCTGCTCATCAGTCAACCATAAAAAATATTTGTTTAATATTCTGCTCATCTCACAGTGCTCAAATTTAAAAACCAGAGCAGTGGGAAACAACAATAGAAAATACAGGAAACATGACTAGTGATGGAATTGCTTACATACATATATGTGTGTGTGTGTGTGTGTGTGTGTGTGTGTGTGTGTGTGTGTGTGTGTGTGTGTGTGTGTAAAACTAGCCATAGTGCATGTTTATCACAGCTGTCAGATTAACACAAAAAAATTAAAAGCATTAGAAAATCTCAAATGGGCTTGTTCCTAATACAAATTAAGATTTCATGCATGATGCACCACCTTTGTCCTGCAATTAAATCATTTATTATTATTTAAAAAAACAGTTGTCCAAGTTATTCAAACTTCAGGTTAAAAGAAACGTGCGCCACACATAGAACAAAACAGTGTTTCAACAGTAAAAAGTTGAATAAAGTTTTACCAGGATCAAAGAACAGTTTTCCCAGAGGTTTGCAGGATGCAGGCCAGAAAGGGAACAATCCAGTCAGTCTGAACTACACCCCCCAAATCTATCCCTCAGTCAGCATCTACCCAGGATGAAAGGCTTGCCTCGTGTCTCTAATCTAAGCTTCCTCATCTCTTTCTCTTTCTGTGACGCTGAAATCAATCTCAGTACGTCACACTGAAGGATTTACCAGTGTCTAAAATTAATCTGGAGGACAAAAGCAGGAGGAGAGAAGAGAGAGAAGGATTGAGGAGTTTTTTAGCTTCAGTTAAAGGGGAATATTCCCTTCTACTCTTCACCCTTTTGTGTGTGTGTGATTAAAAAAGAGAACCTTGTTACCTCTGAGATCATAAAATACAGCAGTAATAACTCTTTATGATCCAGCTGTGCCAAATGTCATATTTAACTGACACCACTTTATAGTGGCAGCTCTCTGGAATTTCGAGATTGTCCTCCTTGAATAAAATGATAACTTGTTGTGCATCTCTAACGGTAGGAACTAAGAGGCAAGGCAAAGAGGCGAGGATAAGAATCGAGGATGTACAAAGTGATAAATGAGAAATGGGCCTTAGGATGGCACGGCAGGATAAAAACATTAATGTTATCCCCCCTCAGCTGCTCTGTAAGATTAGCTCGCTGCTCTGCAGACCTCTGATAAGTTTTACTGCTGGTCATTTCGTATGATATGCTTCATTGAGAAGAATCAAAAACATGTCAGTGATATTGTGTCTGTGAAGGTTCTCAGTCATCCAGGTCATCGTAGTCAAAGGAGCTTGCAAAGAAAAGCGTCTGGACTACTTTAAGTTGCTTGAAGACGTTTCACCTCTCATCCGAGAAGCTTCTTCAGTTCTAAGGTCAAATGGCGGCGAGTCCCAGATTTATACCCAGTGGGAGTGTCCCCCCAAAGAGGGACAAAAGGTCAGTGATATTGGTTTCTCACCTGATTTTAATGTTATTGCAGACAATGAAGGTAAAGTCGTTAACCTGTTAGATCATGTGTAAGTAAGAGCTCTGCCCCTATGTTTCCCTGTCTGCTCGTCTCTCTGTCTACGAGTCTGTGTCTGAGTGATTCTCATGTCCCAGATGTAGTGACTTCCTCCTTTGTTTTGACAACTGATCTTCCTTGTTTCCTTGTTGTTTTGCTTTCTTTGTCTCTCCATCTCTGCTATTTTTTTAACTCTTCTCACATGTGTCTCGTCTTGTCTTTGTTTACTCTCCAGTTGCTTCCTCCTCTTCCCCTGAGTTTTTCCTTGAGCTTTAGTTTCCTCTGTTGTGTTCCTGCTTTCTGGCTGCACTTAGTCTTTGGACTATATTTTGGACTCAGCCCGCTCTTCCTCAGCAGCGCCCTTTGTTGTTTACACCCACTAGCAAGTTCATTAAAGAACCTGTTTTTTTGCAACCTCCCTCCTTGCCTCTGTGTTGTCTTGCATTTGGATCCTCGCTTTGAACTGACAGTAAACGATAATGGGTTATGATCCAGGTTTCCAGGCCATGCGAGACAAAACATTTCCTGAATACAGACCAATGGGTGATGTCAAAGCTCGCTACATTAATCTTTATATACAGTGGCACTGAAACGCATTTCATTTTGGTGAAATTTACCCAAAGCCATCACATTTCTTCCCATTAAAATGTCACAAGACAAACCCCTTCTGCAGCCTTCTGCCCCTGCAGTGGTTGCCATGCCTCCCCACTCTGATGCAGGGTCATGTGAGAGACCGGGAAGTCAGATTGATTAAACAAGCTGCCGGGATAATGTGATCATGTATCAGTCAGCCCACACGTTTAGCTCCATAATTCTTTCTCCATGGCAGCCTGTCTCCTCTCCAGCTTTGGCCTTTTGAAGTTTCACAAATCCACCCCCTCCTCCTCACCAAGCCTTCTCCTCTTCCTCCTCCTCCTCTTCCATTCCTCCATTCATCCTCCTCCATCATCTTCACCCTGTGTGTCCCTCTGTCCATCGTGGCTTCCAGCTCCCCTTCACCCTTAATAACTACTCTCACCCTGTCTATCCTGACCTCCAGCGTTCCTGCGGCCTCGATGACTCCCCACACCTCCTCCATCCACCCCCCTCTTGCTGCTTCTTCCCATCATTAGGCATTTTAACCCAATCCCTTCTCCTCCTCTATTAGTTGGCTCTGTAGCTGTTGCTTTGCTAATGGCACTCCAAGGGAGCACGGCGATAATACTGTTGGCTTTAATTAAAGACATTAAAGGCCTGGAAAGTCACAGAGCCCCCGGGATGATATGTTCTGTTCTCACACCTCCCGAAATACTTCTCTCTTCTCTTCTCCATCACTTTTTTCTTCTCTTTCCTTTGCTATTGCTCATTTGATTCTTTTATTTTTGCGCTGAATCTCGAGCTCCCTCATTTCCCCTACAGCTACTATCTCTTCCTTCCTGTTTCAGTTTCTTCTGCTGTTCATTCATTTTACTTTCCCTTCTTCCCAGTATCCCTTTGCTTCTCTTCCATTAAGTCCTTTTTTCCTCGCCATCTTTACCTTTTCATGTCTTTCTTCCCTTGACTACCTGCAGCACGCTCTTGGCACACAGCTCGTAGATGGCTTCATTAGCGTTGATGCTTAGGACGTTGTTTACCGGTAATTAGTGTTTTCCTTGTGAGTTTGGTTCACATCACAAGACTGTTGTCGATTTTCAAGAAACCAGTACGGCTCCATGGTCTTGTCAGAAGGCGAGCACTGATACCTTAAATTTAAAAACACAGCACAGGTACTGCGTGACTTCTGTAGATTTTGTTTGTTTGTGCATGTCTTCGTGTCTGGATTACCTGGATTTCCTAATGCATTTATAATCCAAACCAAATAGCTTCAAGTTAGTTCTCCCAAAGCTCTCAAATATAGTGCTGAAAATAAAAAACTACTCAGGACCTCAGACTGGATTAAAGTATCTCCACAAATTCACCATCTCAGCTGGTTAAATTTCATTTCCAGAGTGCCTGCTAGCTTTAGTGCATGCTATTCATACAATACATGGAGCAGCATTGTGTGCTTTAATGCTACCTCCTTCAAATTTCTGCGTGCGTGTGCTTGTATTAATAGAAGACGTGGACATTCAGCTACAAACTAATAGCAACTGTATCTCACACACACATAGAGCCACGTGCACACATCCACATGCACACACCCCTTTATAGGGAAAGTTGTGCACTTCAAGGCATTGATTAGTCTGGCTGTTGGTGCTTCCCTGCATCTCCATTTAGCCATTATTGGAGGCACATCTGCTCTCTATGAGCCGAGTCCTGTTTATATCCCCATCATACACAATGCAAATACACACACACAAACACACAGGGACATACAACACCTTGGCAGATCTGGAAACAGGCGCGAATGCAAGTACACACACAGACAATCCCAGAAGCGAACTCATGCATGTCAACATCTACATGGACGCACATGCATTTGCATACACACACACCTCAAGGAGAATCACAATGGGAGCGAGGCACTTTCCGATCATCTCACATCAGCTCAACACCCCCCCATAAATAGAAAAACTGGCTCAGCACCGCAGGGAAGAAAACAACATTTGGAGAACAGATTAAAGTGGGGGTTTCTGAGCGTGGAGGTGAGCACATGAGCACATGTGTGGCGTTGTTTTATATATTGTGTATTACATTGCGTAAGGACATTCTAGTGAGGCTCATGGGTCATATGAGGATGAAACTTTTTCTTTCCTCAATGCACTTTACATTTTGTGTCGGCCTGCAAACGCATGTCTGGATGTGTTAAACTACTTGTATCAGTGTTATCTTGTGTGTGTGTGTGTGTGTGTGTGTGTGTGTGTGTGTGTGTGTGTGTGTGTGTGTGTGTGTGAGAGAGAGAGACAGAGAGAGAGGGAGTGAGTGAGTGTCTTGGAATAAGGAAGACTGAGTCACCCTCTGGCTTGCCATCTTTATCCCTGGCACCCCTTTCTCTGTTTAGCCCTGCAGCAGTGACGATGAGAAGTCCTCTCAATTCAATCAAACAACATGAAGGGAAAACCAAAGAAAAAAGAAAAAAAACACACAGAAAACAATTAACTTTGACAGAGAAAGGAGCAATGAGGGGAGCCTTGGAGTTTAGGTGGAATTGGAGAAGGGATCAAGGGAGTAAATAAAGAAAGGTTAAAAGAGGGATATAAAAGAGATGGAAAGAAAGTAAGCACACTTAGAAATATGTTCAGTGGTTTAAGCCAAATGCTCAGAAAGCAAATTTAATATATTCTGAGTACCGTCACATGGTCACACACCACTTTGCTATATTTGGAGCCATAAAGGTGCTCATGGGAAAAGGTAAAAAATACAGAAGTCGTTACAATTATTTGCATGCAAACACAAATGTTCCTCAGAGCTACATTTTGCAATGAACACCTGCAACTCTGTAAATGGTCTTCTGAGTAACAAACCCTCTAATCCTCTTTCCATAATTATCTTTACACAGAATGTGTGATAGAGTTAACGGGGTTTGCAATTTGCCAGGACACTCCTTGAACATAACATAACACAACTAAAAATTGGCCGGGGCTTTGAAGCATCAGTTCAACAGCAGACTAGTATTTGTTCACTCGCATAACCGCATGTGCTGCACTGGTAGTTAACTGAAAACACAAGGGGACCAGTAGGGTGTACTGACACGCTTGTTTCCCCCGCCATAGTGCTTTCTGAATGTTGTGCATTGCTGCGCACAAAGAGGAAATAAAGACCAGGTTCACGCAACATAATGACTTTACATGCTCATCACTATAGAGGCAGTCCACACAGCAACAATGTTGTATTATGGCAAAAAGCGGGCCCAAAGAGCAGACTCGGACAACGGCAGAAAGGTTTGTACTGTTTGCGGTGAAAGAATGAATTGTTAATGGGTTCAGACAGTTGGTGGACAAATTCAGAGACACTTTGGACTGGTACACGGAAGCTCTGTTAGACAGAAGACAAGCGATTACCTGGAACCCAAGAGGATGATGAGAATAATGAGAGTGAACCAGAGGTCTTGGTTGCATTGGAAGTGAGGGGAGGCTCAGAGGGAGTGTGAAGGTAGCTGGCGAGTATCAGACAGGTGGCGGAAGAAAGCGCTTGAAGAGCGGGCAGGCAGGTGAGCGGCTAAGTACTTTCTTTGACAGACTACATGGGGCTGGTGAGTAGTTCTGGGAGTTTCTGGAGGCAACAAGTGAACAGGTTTCCAGGTAAGGTGTGTGAGGAGGTTCAGAACTGTTAACATAGCTGCAACAACAATATGGGAAAGAACAGTTGGAACCTCCAGCCTGACACAGTCCACACATATTATTTCCAGATAAAAGGTGGGAGTGGGAAGGACTGCTCAAATGGGGGAACTCCATCCAAGGCAAGAGCAAGGAGCCAACTGAGCATTTCCACCCGAGGCTTCAAAACACAGAAACAAAAAAATGATAAAAAGCAGATCATCAGACAATCAACTGCTCCACAGGAGAAGCATCTAAGAAGGCAGGCTAAAGTAAACAGAGCAGAGTTTTAAACAAACAAGAATCTTTTAAAAAGTTATTTTCAAACTCTGTAAACAAGAGTTTAACAGCTCTGAACTTGACACACCACTTCAGATGTCCAGTGAAAGTTATTCGGTTATTTCAGTGCAATGCTTTGAATTTCATTTAATGTTTTTTTTTTTACTTCTTCCAAGAAGGTTGTGGTAGGTCTTTGGTAGTGTTTGCGTGTTTTAAATGAATTCCAATAAAACTGTGTAGGGGTGTAGAGTGGGGTCATGTTGACGGTCCATTGAAACTTGGTTTACATCTACCAAAGTCTCCAAGGTCAGGTAAATAATTTATTGGTTTAAAACGGAAAAAAATGCTTCTACCTCCAAACTATGATTTTTACAAGTGTGTTGTGTATGGTTAACACATAACGTATTGTGTAAAGATTTCAAATGTGTCACATTTGGTCAGTAGATTGATATGAAGGTCATAATTGTGGTATCTAGAGCTGTGTTTCATACAAGAATAGAAATACTATTTTACTATTACTCTTGTAACTTAGAAACTAGGATTCTTACAAGTCTTTTTTTTAATTAACAACATATAGGTACATGAAATATGTTGTTATTAACTCAGACAGATCCATATTTTCGTCTCTCCACAGGAATACTTTCTCACGAGCTCCAGGTTTCCTGCGCAGAGACAAACTGAAAGTAAGTTGAGGTCACAGAGTCAAACATGCAGATTTCAGAAGCAACAATTCCACCAACTGTTTCCAGTCTAACAATCAGACAGCTGATCACAAAATTACTCACAGGTGAGTTAATCATCCCAGGTGCATGGAGCTGAAAGGTGGGGAAGCAGCAGAAAGACCCATCCCTGGAGCACAAGGCATGGTTACCTCACATGCACATATATACAACACACATTGTTGACTGTACACCAATCCATCCAACCAACGTCATTGTCAGGTATGACGGGGGTAACAGAAGTAGAGAATTTGTCCTGTTGGTGTTTGTTTTAACCGTATCAGATGATTTTCATGATTTGACTACTCTCAGCTTCTGCTAAATTGTTGATTTAACTAAAGAACTCGTCATGGACTTGAGGAGGCACAGAGTGGTCCACTCCCCTTTCATTTTAAATGGAGAACAGGTGGAATCCACCTTCAGGTTTCTGGGCACCTACATTTCCATGGATCTCACCTGGATCCACAACACCATAAAGAAGTCCTGAGGAGGAAGAACCTGGACCAGAAGCTGCTGCTGGCTTTCTATCGGTCCTCAGTGGAGAGTGTGCTCTCCTACTGCCTGGGTGTTTGCTACGCAGGGACCACAACCGAGAACTGAAAGGTTGCACAGAGGGTAATTAACACCACCTTTATAAAAAAATAAATCACTGGCTGCCCTCTGCCACCCCTGGAAGCCATCACCAAATCCTCCTGTCTCAGGAAAACCAGGGCGGTCACAGGTGATCCCTTGCACCCTGGCTGCCTGTTTGACCCGCTGCCCTCTGGTGAGTGCCTCAGGTCAGTCAGGTCCCACACCTCCAGACTCACAAACACCTTCTTCCCCTGGGCCATTCGCACTGTTAACAAACACTACCCCCCACCTCACCAATCTGAGCCATGGTCTTAGTAACCTTCATCGCTCAGGCCACTCACACACAGACTCTTTCAGACCAAGTCTTTTATACATTGAAGCACTTTGCAACCTGTTCTCAAATGTGTGCCTCCCTCCTGTTTTGTATATATTCATCTTGAATGAATATATTTTTCCTTTTTCTTATTTATTCCTGCTGTCTTACTATTTATGTTTTATTCTGCCACAGTTGGCATGGAGCACCCATTATGTGCATACATGTGCAATGAAAATAAAGGGCTATTCAATTCTATTCTACAACAGAAAAAGAGAAACTGAGTGAGTCGGCCAGGAAAACCTTGACAGTGTATTCAAATGGGTTTCAACAGGGCAAATAACAAAAGCCTGCAATTTGCACCTATTTCTATTGCACTACAATTTTCTTATAGTACAATTAAAAAGAACAAACAAACATACAGAAAATACAGCACTATTCACACTGAAAGTAAGTCCTACACAGAGCGTGAGCTGCCTCGGCGGGTCTGTGCTCTCAGAGTGCTACGTGTTGGTTTCTGGTTTTGACTGATTTTAAAAGAGCTCTTACGTGTACTGCTGTTTTATTATTTTAACAAGTCTACTTAATGCAAACAGCAACAAATTTATGAATGCTAGAGTGAACTGCTGAATCCCACATGAAAAAAAATTCAGATTCTAATTATTATTAGTTTCTGTCTGATCTTTGCTCACAGTCACTCTTTACACTAGCTTACACAAAGCGCAAACAGGCCTATTCATTTATATCCTCTGTATTGGACATTTGTTTTTGGTCTTTATCTTTTGACTTATTTGAGCTGCCCTAAGTCCTGATGTACTAAATAGAGGACATCCTGGGCTTTCCATTGATATCTCATGTGTTCGGCGGCCTCTTTTAGTTCAATGGGAAGATTCTTTTTTCCATTTCTCAGGAGGTTAAATAATATGAATGCAGTGTTGCTGATTAGTGTAAGTTAACAGAATTTGGGGTGAATTAAAAAAAAAAGACACAATCTGCCTGTTTAAAGCAAAATAGAGTCAAAGCTGCATTGAGCTATATCAAATAAAATCAAAGCAACCTTATCATTCATAATCTGATCTCGAATCTGCACGAATTGCTGCACAGCCAGACAATAATTTAGACACACCAGAAATCCATCCAACCAAGAGCAGAATCTAAGCTGACTGAAAATGAGCCTAAATTGAAATTTCACTGAGTGAACCAACTCAGAGTTAATATCTGACTATGCTCTTATATCTTTTCCACAGACTCAGTGCTGGTGCTCGGCCCAAGACTGGAATCAGTGACATCAGAGGTTCTGAGAGTTTGCCATTGTCAGGACAGGCCTGGTTTTGGGCCAGCTCATCTTTCACCCCCACCCACAGGCAGAGTTTGTTGGATAACTGTGCGTCAGCTGTCATACATGTTCACCATCATCTAACTTATTTGCAGTATACATGGACCAGCTCATCCTTTCACTTCCTACCTGATTGTTATCCCTTATTTAGTGTGAAATCCCTTGCACATTGTAAGCTGAAGCCTCCGCAGCATTCATTCTGCTGGTTTCATTGTGGTTCTTTGTGTTTATAAAGATAAAATGGGAGGCAGAGCCTTCAGCCATCAGGCCTCTCTCATTTGGAGCCAGCTCCCAGTTTGAATTCAAGATGCAGAGATCTTCTCTACTTTTAAAATTAGAGCCAAGACTTTTTGAAGGCACTTTGTGATAAATGTTATATTTAAGGCTGGATCATATGGTCCTGAGCCATCCCTTTATTATGCTGATACTGGCCGAGAATTCTGCATCACAATGTAATACTCTTATTTGTTGGCATCTTAAGCAGGACAATTGGAGGACGAACTGGCAGAAAGGCAAGGATCCCAGGGAGCAGAGGGAGATTCGGCAAACAGCGAGCAGGCAGCTTTCAGGTAAGTCTGTTCTTATTTTATTGGTGCAGCATCCAGCTGGAGGGTCTGCGTTAGAAAATGCGAAGTGACCATTAAACTTAGAATTGCAAACACAGAGGAAACACACAGGTTTCTGGTAGACAACTGGAGAACAAAGAAGGGTTACAGGATGAAAAATAAAAGAAGTATAAGACACAACAGGCTTAATTACCACCGTCGTGGTGACTAGCAGAGAGTAGCAGCACAAGCCAGTAATACCATGAGCTGGGAGAAAGACTGTTATCTTTTCCCCCTGCTTTCTCTTTTCTCTTTCCCCTCATCAGCTGTAACAGATGGCTGCCTCACCCTGAGCCTGTTTATGCTCCAGGTTTCTTCCTATTAAAAGGGAGTTTTTCCTTCCCACGGTTGTGAAGGCTCACAGAGAGCTGTTTGGGTTTTAGGGCCTTTAGCAGGGGTGTCCAACTCCAGTCCTTGAGGGCTACTGTCCTGCAGCTTCTAGATGCATTCTTGTTCCGACACACCTGAATCAAATGAATGGCTTGTTACCAGGCCTTTGCCAAACTTGATGGCATGCTGGAGAGGTAATCCAATCATCTGATTCAGCTGTGTTGGAGTAGGAATGCATTTAAAAGCTGCAGGACAGTAGCTCTCAAGGACTGGAGTTGGACACGCCTGCCTTACAGTATAAAGCACCTCAAGGCAACTGTTGTTGTAATTTTAGCGCTGTGTAAATTAACGTAAATTAAACTGAATCCTGCAAAAAAAGCTCCTCCAACTCCTCCCTGGACACTGAGCACACCTGAGCTGGTCAACACAAAAGGCTTTAACAGAACCGTTTTTATTTTCCTGGCATGTCTGCCCACCCTACACCACTTCTGTATTCTCCAAGCATCCAGCCCCCACCCCACCACCTGCTACCAAAACAGAAACAAAAGAGCATTCGAATCACTAATTGAAACTCCAGCTCCGATCCAGCAGCCACAGCTTGATCTACAGATAATTCCCTGTCGTCACATTGGCCAAGCACTAACTTCTTCTGGCCTAAAACCCTCTCACCTGCAATCACTTACCTGCTCCAAGCCTTCGCCCTATTGAATTTCTGTGATAGTTCATTAAACCTTTTAAAACTGATTATTGATGTCTCGCTTCTGCTTTTGAGCCTAAAAATACGTTGGTTAATGAGCTGCTGCAAGAAATTAATGACTTTGAGCCTATACAGATTCTAACTAACCTACACTTAGAAACACTACATGAGGAAAAAATGACTTAATTTAGGCCTTTCATTTTCTACGTATATATCTCACAATACAATTAATTTGATTATATTAACACATGCAATGCTCATCTGTGGGAGTGTGTAGCCTTTTTTTTTATAGCCACAGTTTACAGATGTGTGATTGTGCCTTGGCTGCGAAGCTTTCTTGAGAACCATAAACAAAGAAATGATATCAGTTAAATAGATAAATGAAAATAGTGTATGTACAGCCATCTTCATGGAGTTTTAGACCATCTGAGTCACCAAATATTGTAAAAGGTAAAACTTCTCGGCTGGCTCTAATTTTTTCACACCCACTCAGGGCCTGTTTGAGGGTTATGAACGCTAGAAAGTTAGAAGCAGGCTTATATTAAAGTTATGATAAGGGTCTGACAGTTAGTTGTGATGGTTAAACTTGGCTTGTGAATGCATCAGTGTCAATGAATGTCCTCACAAAAACAGAAAGACAAACATGCCTATATACTCCAGCTTTTGGTGCAGCAGCAACATAATTTCCGAGCTGAGATATTCTGAGTTTTATCTACCCTAAAGACTGATACAGCCATTCTTTTTTTTTTTTTTTTTTTTTTTTTTTTGGCCTGTCCCGTTTGGCTCTTTTGCCATCAGAATTGTTGTCTAAAGGCAAAGAAAGATGCCCAACGGATTTACTTTACCAAACTGACCATCCCAGCCTTGCCGTAATGGTCCATTTGATTCACCTTTTATTGTTTATTTTATTTTCACTTACTGAATACGGGACAGACTTGACTGGGGGAAAGAAGGGGAGAAAGAAAGAGGGAAAGAGAAACAGCTGAGAAGAGGGACGGGGGAGAAGGGCAAAAGACAAAAACCAACAGAACGGGCAGAGAAAAAAAAATGCATATATCAATCACCTGGATCACCTGCTGAGAAAGAAAAAAGAAAGCAAGCAGAAGAGAACAAGAGTAATAGAATAAACAACATCACAATGATATATGGGAATATGACAGTAAATACTAAATGTTAAACATTATTGTGCAGCACATAAGATCAACAGAACACAGTGTGCTTTGAGGTAGGAGCCAAAAAGGGTGTAGTTTGTGGGTGTGATCACCCGTGTGTACACCTGTGAGCATGGACGCGCTTGTTTTTTGTTTTTTTAAAAGGTTCCTTCATGTAATAATCTGCTAGAGGGTGTGGGGGGGCCACAGCCCCGTCCTCCAGGGCTTGAAGCAGGTGTGGAGGAGATCAAAACTCCAGACATCCAGAGGCCCCCAGAACACAAGAGACCAAGGAAGACCAACAGAGGGGCAGCCGCGCCACTGTCCCGGAAAGAGCTGAGGAGAGTCCCAGATGAGGGCTCACTCAGCAGCCGCGGAGCAGAAGCCAGGGGGAGTTGCAGTGACGCGCCCGTGAGCTCCGCCGGCAGCCAGCTGCGCCTGAGTGACCGAGCCCCAGGCCGAGAGGCCGGGGGCACCCCACCTGATACAGCCATTCTACAGCACTAGCTGTATGAGTCTTGTAAGGGAAATGTCAGACGTCTGAAACACCGGATGATGTTAAGGGCAGAATCTCATTCTCTGTGAAGTCAGGGTACGATGGACAGAATTTTCTGGCACATTTGCCAGAGAAAGTCCCTAATATATGTGTTCCGGAATAAATCAGAATTTCAGGGTCTGAAGGTAAAAAGACCAAATCAGCTGAGCTCATGCAGTAATACTAATGCTGTCCTGAGAGGGATTAAGAGAAAAATAATGCAGGAGAGAGAAGCAACAGTGGACACGAACAAGCTGAAGGTGGGTAAAGTGAACATGAGAGGCAGCATGACATATTCATAATAACATATTTTTGAATGTAGCTAGTAGTTTAGTAGGAGAAATGTGTATTTCATCAGTCTTTTACATTGATGCCACCTGTCAGCATATGCACGCAGAGCTTTTTATCCACAGCAAATTGCCATTCAGGTGTGTCCCAGTCAATCCAAGAACAGGAGTTATTAACGTCTATGAATACCGCACGTCAGGAAGACCATTTCAAAACTCACCTCTGCAAGACAGCTTAATTGTTTCCAATTATCAAAACATGTTGGCACAGGTGTCGGTTCTCAAAAGAAGTGTGCAGAATTGTAAGTGCTGTATCCAAACACGCACAAAAATCTGTCTCAGCAGCACTGATGCAGAGCTATCGTAACAATTTACATAATTCATAGACACAGTGCCGAAATAACAGGACCTCACTCGCAATGCAAAGAAATATGATCACTGCTACAGAAAATTTAACCGAGGAACTCAAAGGGAAGCAAGAGTTCAGTTCAGGCGGTGTCTTCCTTTTCGCTTTTAAAAGTTACAGCCGACTTATAATACAAAGAGACTCTTTAGGCGGTGTTACTGTGGCACCTCAGTTTCTGCTCCTTCATCTCTGAGCACTCGGCTGCCTCCTGACATGACCTAAGAGGAATATACAGTATAACAAGAGTGCTCGTGGAGTTCAGCTGCCATTTGTTGTCTCATTAGTCTGCTTTTTGTGCTTCTCTGTCTCCCAGCTAGTGCGTTACTTTGGCACAACCATAAACAGACTCTCCCTCTCATCAACATCATCATCGAGTTCCAAGAGCCGCCATACAAGCCTTAATGATTTGTAGCTCTTTGTTTCTTCATAAAAGTTTTCGCGAGCAGACAGACTTTAACGTCACCGGGGAGGGGACGGGGTGTTTATTTAGTTCATTATCAATGACCGATAACATTACCAAGCTGACATTTCTATCTCTAAAAGTCTCTGTCAGTGCCTAGACTAGAGGAGTCACTGAGGATTTGCTTCATTAAAAACATAATTTAGAGGGAATAGAGACTCATTCCCACCCACACTCCCAAGTGGCAGATTGTAGTGATAACAGGACAAGATAAAGCAAGACTAAACAATGACTAGACAGAAATTATTGTTATATATTACACCTCCACACATAGGTTTTTGCATAAAATCATCTGTGCAGAAAAGCAACAAAGCTTAAAATCATTCAGTAATGTTTGTTTTTGAAAAGATGGCAAAAGACGGGATGTAAACAATCCTGATGTCACGCTAATCTCAGAGTTCTCACAAAGTGGAAGTTGAGATAGTACAGCCATGTCTCCAATTCCTCAGGCTTCATCTTGCAAGGTACAGTTCCAGGAATCCACGGATAAGGAAGACAACATCCCAAAATGAACAGCAAGCAACAGGAAAGCCACTTTTTCACTGGAGAAATGACGACTTCAAAAGGGGTGAAGAAACAAGTGGTTGCTTGTGCAGTAGTGGTCTACTGTACACAAAGCAGTCCAGTTGCTCAAGATTACATCTTCACTTCAGAAGGAAGACCGAAAACTCTATGGGGCTTTAAACGTGGGTTAAAGTTCAAATCATGATGCAGTTCCTCTCAAATTTTAACATTGAAGGGGATGAAAAACATGACCGATCACATCAGATAAATATATTTATAAGGAAATGCTGTTAAAAGGCCAAATTATTCATGCTTTGTTTTGCTGATGGTTTCAAATTTTTGCTCAGCCCTGCAACATTTTAATGGAGACATGAGAGTAAGCCGGTTTTTCCGTTATATAAGATCTTACAGAGTATGTAAAGTGCTTGAGTGCTGTAAAGAGCACTATAGAAGCCAAGTAAAATGTATTACTCTTGCCGTTCTTTTCCTTTATGCTGTGGATTTGATTCAAGCCTCGATTAAGTTGATCTGAAGATGTTTCTACTAAGCACCTCCCCGCCATTACCAGCTTTTATGATGAGCATTGATTCTGAGGCATGGTGCTTCCTCTATGCTTACTGTAACAGTTTCAAAGGATGGTTAACGGCTTACAGTATCTGCACTCCACCAATACCGCACTCTGCCGCCCATAATTACCAATCTTTCAAGTAAGCAGATCTGCACTGTGCCTCATAATCAGTTCTGCACTGTAAAGATCCACGATAATATAAACTTGTGGCTGGCGATGCGACGGAGAAATTGCACAGGAGCCGGGGTATTGATTTCATTCATCTCCGCTGGTGCTGGGACTTGTAAACAGGTGTCTGCTGATTCTGTTATGGCGTTGTCGCACGCTTTGCAGGTAATGCACTGGAAGAATAACGTGAGGAGACACATCAAGGTCACCTTCCCTTTCAGCAGTTACCACAGAGGTGCATCTTAACTGCCTCGCTGTCCCCGCGGCCAGCTGTGCAGCGCTGGTTGCAGTGGCCAGGTGTGAATGAATGTGAAGTGGCTGTGTGAGTGTGTACCAGACCGTGGCTGATAGAAAACATGTGCACCTCAAAAAACTTTCCCTGGTGAGTAGCATGGTAAAAGAGCATTTTAAACATCAATAGATCACTGTCAGGGTAATTACAAACACTTGGTGTAATTACCATTAGCAGATGAGACCACAGAGGAGACAACTGTCTGCAACTCACACGTGCAGAGGTGTTGATGATGCTGGTCTTTTTAAAAAAGCTGCAGAGGGTTCACAACTGATATTTAGATATAATTGCAGCTAATTTTCATAACCAATTCATGTATCTATTTTTTTTTTTTCATTTACTGGTATTTGAAAAAGGGGGTGAAAAAAGGGCCATAACAATTTCCCAGAGTAATAAATTTCTATTTTTTGTCCAAAACCCAGCCCCGTTTAATTCATGAGAAATAAAAGCAGGAAACTCTGAAACCGCAGTATAGAAGTAGCAAATGTCATGCACCCGCTAAGTGTGTAGTTGATCAAAAGGAAGCAAATCATCTAATTGTCTCAGAGCTGGTTCTTGAAAGCAGACAAGCAGAATAAATGTGTTTTTGCTCAAATCAGGAAGAATATACGACGTTTATGATCCTTTCACTTTAAAAACAAACGTGACTCCCTGTGAAAACAGGAATGCTCATCAGTCTGCCAGTCTTGTCCATTTAATTACATCTGAATGTTTATTAAACTTGCATGACAACTGAAATTAATGATGTCATGTTACCAGCCTGAAATATTTATGCACTTTATCTTTAATCATTATTTAATTGATCTTCTCTATTAGTTGTAATTTATGCACATATGCTCCATCGTGCTGCTATTCATCTTGTTATCTTGTTGTGATGCTGGCTGCAGATATCCAGAGATGTCCTTTTAGTACCCGACTCGTGTATTCTTCTCTCTGCCCTCGGTGTTTCCTCATATTCATATAAATAAGTTCTACACTGCAGCAGTTGAGAACGATAGCAGACCGCAGGCACACAATCATGTACAGTAGTATATAAGCCAGTATCCATAATTAATATTCCCTGAAGAAAGTAGTGCAGCAGCACTCTTCATATTCAAGTCGAGACGTGATAAAGACAAGTGTGGAGAAAGTGCGAGAAAACAAAAGCACTGATTACACTTTCCCTGTCAACAACTGTGAAACACAAACAGGTCTTATATTTTAATTATCTTTCATTTGATACTGCAGCGTCTCAAGCAGAGGCCGGTCTAATTAAAAAAGAATTTTTATCCAAGTTTATGGGGGTTTTTTTCTTAAACACACTCAGCAATAGGTTTACAGCCTGTCATAATAAGACCAAATAAAATGCGAGTGTGAATAAAAATCGGATCCAGATATCATGAGCAGACACAGAGCAGTGTGCAGCAGGTTGTTATAGTACAGTAGTTATGCAGACACTATAAAAGCAGAAGACTGGTGCAATATGTGATGGTGCATCTTCTGTGCTAAATGGGTTAAAAGTCACATTTTGTTGATATGAAAACTTATATTAACCTTATATTTCAATAATATGAAAGGTTACTTACATAAAAATACAGAATTTTCAGGGACATCATTTGGTGCATTCATGCCTGCACATCAATACACCAGAAATGCTATTCAAAAACATCATGTCTTAGAAAGAGATTGTGAATCTATGTGCTTCTTTACTTTTTATAAACAATATATATTCCACTTTTATTTATTGCCCTTCAATAGATGCTTTGGCAATTAGGATTTTGTAGCAAATATTTTAAAATCAGGCAGTGATCTTACCATTTTACATGCAAATGGACCATTTAGACCATTTATAAATGCAAATGGTCTAAAAGAAAGTGTGTTCAGTGTCTTAAGAATAAAATGAAACCATATTTTGAAACACTGAAAGGACTACAGTCATTTAAAATGCCATAACACGTGCTATATCATATCGATTCCTCTTCCTGTCACTTTAATGTTACTAGTCTAGTCTATTTTTCATCTTTTTGTACTCTTTATTAGCATTCAGCAAAAGAAGTGTTGGGAAACAATATAATATTATAAAACAGAGCCTAAATAAATAGGATTTATCTGCTGTCTGCAGCAACTGAGGACTCTGCCGACAAAAACAGATGAGAACGTTTAGCATGAATACTTGATGATTCAGAGCCTGTGCTCTAGGTAAAGTGAGCAGATGTGTATCTCTTTTGATGGGAATACAAATTATGCGCAAAGCATTAAGTGCCATGTTTTTTCTGTTTCAGCATTTATAATGACTTGAAACTTGGCAAACACGTGCTTGTTTTGGTATAATATAATTTAATAATCACCACTTCTTTCCATTAAAAGCCAACATTAAATACACGTGGAGACTGAGCTCATGCTTGTATTAAGGTGTCCCCGGGGAACCTGTGATGTGAAAAGCAATGACCTAAGTTAAAAAGACAAGAAATTTATACTTTAGAGGCCCAAGGAGATCACAGTGAGCCAGAATGGAGAAAAAATTTCACAAGTTTAAGCATCAATACATCCACTCATGGTTTTCAGCAGTCTTTTGAGATGAAAGCGTTATTGGGAAGAAAAATATGTTGAAGTAATACTCCCTATTTTGAGACAAACAGTGGTTCCCTGTGGATTTGAAAGGTGCCTTTAAAAGGTTCTAGCTTTCTCCTTCGCTGGAGGAGGTGGCTACGGTCATCTTGTATTCATAGTGGGTACAATGAATTCCAACGGGGCCCCGGGTTCACAGCAAAAAAGCATCAAAATAGAACAGAAACTTCTGGAAAAATGTGACTTTTTTATTTGTACTTTTTGCGCTTATAGATCAGAGTGACTCCCTGGTTCATTTTTGGAATAAAGACCTTTGGCAAATGCTATTAACCTGTATTTGGCTGTCATGAAAAATCTCTCCCTGGAAGCAAAACACGGGACTCTACCCTTTAGAAAATCCTGCATATTTTCCTTCGTACTACTTTACATCCCCTTAAATTAACTTTTCTTTCCCAGTACACAATTTCTCTTTTCTGTACATGCATTTTGCATTACCTCACATTAAGCTTTATTCTCCCTCATTCATATGAATAATTGGTGTGTTGGACTTGTTCGGTTAAATCAGATACTACAGTCAGGATGGATAATGTGGAAGCACACGCTGCACTGCTGCTGTTCTGCCTGGCTCTAATGGCTGAGGTTGTAATATGGTGATTGCTTGGACATTGGCTGCATTTGTGGTTGAATCCCGGGTGCTATTAGTATGTCTGTGCAGTATCGAACATTAGCAAGGCGGCAACACTAAGCCACCCAGGATTTGAATCTGCGGTGCTTTTAATCAGATGTGTTACCAGCACACTGCAGAAGTCAGGAGAGTACAGCAATAAATTTACAAGTAACTCAATACAACATTCAGTCCACACAGCCAAGTTAATCTACTGCACACATACACATACAGTGGGGCAAAAAAGTATTTAGTCAGCCACCGATTGTGCAAGTTCCCCCACTTAAAATGATGACAGAGGTCAGTAATTTGCACCAGAGGTACACTTCAACTGTGAGAGACAGAATGTGAAAAAAAAATCCATGAATTCACATGGTAGGATTTGTAAAGAATTTATTCGTAAATTAGGGTGGAAAATAAGTATTTGGTCACCTCAAACAAGGAAAATCTCTGGCTCTCACAGACCTGTAACGTCTTCTGTAAGAAGCTTTTCTGTCCCCCACTCGTTACCTGTATGAATGGCACCTGTTTGAACTCATCATCTGTATAAAAGACACCTGTCCACAGCCTCAAACAGTCAGACTCCAAACTCCGCCATGGCCAAGACCAAAGAGCTTCCGAAGGACACCAGGAAAAGTATTGTAGACCTGCACCAGACTGGGAAGAGTGAATCTACAATAGGCAAGCAGCTTGGTGTGAAAAAATCAACTGTGGGAGCAATCATCAGAAAATGGAAGACATACAAGACCACTGATAATCTCCCTCGATCTGGGGCTCCACGCAAGATCTCATCCCGTGGGGTCAAAATGATCATGAGAACGGTGAGCAAAGATCCCAGAACCACACGGGGGGACCTGGTGAATGACCTGCAGAGAGCTGGGACCAAAGTAACAAAGGTCACCATCAGTAACACACTACAACGGCAGGGAATCAAATCCCGCAGTGCCAGACGTGTTCCGCTGCTGAAGCCAGTGCATGTCCAGGCCCGTCTGAAGTTTGCCAGAGAGCACATGGATGATACAGCAGAGGATTGGGAGAATGTCATGTGGTCAGATGAAACCAAAGTAGAACTTTTTGGTATAAACTCAACTCGTCGTGTTTGGAGGAAGAAGAATACTGAGTTGCATCCCAAGAACACCATACCTACTGTGAAGCATGGGGGTGGAAACATCATGCTATGGGGCTGTTTTTCTGCCAAGGGGACAGGACGACTGATCCGTGTTAAGGACAGAATGAATGGGGCCATGTATCGTGAGATTTTGAGCCAAAACCTCCTTCCATCAGTGAGAACTTTGAAGATGAAACGAGGCTGGGTCTTCCAACATGACAATGATCCAAAACACACCGCCCGGGCAACAAAGGAGTGGCTCCGTAAGAAGCATTTGAAAGTCCTGGAGTGGCCTAGCCAGTCTCCAGACCTCAACCCCATAGAAAATCTGTGGCGGGAGTTGAAAGTCCGTGTTGCTCGGCGACAGCCCCAAAACATCACTGCTCTCGAGAAGATCTCCATGGAGGAATGGGCCAAAATACCAGCTACTGTGTGTGCAAACCTGGTAAAGACCTATAGTAAACGTTTGACCTCTGTTATTGCCAACAAAGGTTATGTTACAAAGTATTGAGTTGTATTTTTGTTATTGACCAAATACTTATTTTCCACCCTGATTTACGAATAAATTCTTTACAAATCCTACCATGTGAATTCATGGATTTTTTTTTTTCACATTCTGTCTCTCACAGTTGAAGTGTACCTCTGGTGCAAATTACTGACCTCTGTCATCATTTTAGGTGGGGGAACTTGCACAATCGGTGGCTGACTAAATACTTTTTTGCCCCACTGTACTACGTGCATGCAGTTAGCCATTTGGCACATCTAAGCTAATGTATCATAGCCATAATCATAACAACCAAAACAAAACCAATGCTACAGCCATATCATCAGCTGCAGCACGTCGACCCATGGATATAGTTATAATCACAGCTACCGCCTGTCTCGATCAGCCTCGGGAGCAGCTGATGCAGGAGCCGGATGAACTAGCTCCTCTAGTAATCTTTGTAACTGCTGCAGCACAGACTTGTGTATGAGCAGCTACAGCTGAGGCTAGAGCCTGACAGCCAGCATTAAGGCTATAAAACAGCTGATAATGCAACACTCTTTGTAGAAGATTGTGTTACAGTCGTTCTTCCTGCATTCATAAACAACTCAGGCTGTCAACACATAATGTCTCTAGTCCTGTCGGTGGATGTAAGATGACTTCTTCAAGCATAATATTCAGGAGAAAAACTGTATCATATCAAGGGCAATACAATGGTTATCTCCAAAATGTACAAAATGCACCAGTGAATTCAGAAAGCTTTCCCAATCAATGGAACGAGTAGGAGCTGGGGAGCTAACAAAAAAGCCATTCAAACAAGT
Organism: Aulonocara stuartgranti; assembly: GCF_965226115.1. NCBI lineage: Eukaryota > Metazoa > Chordata > Actinopteri > Cichliformes > Cichlidae > Aulonocara > Aulonocara stuartgranti. The sequence continues at coordinate 31,410,144 of NC_138957.1, forward strand.
ATCCGTTTCCAATAAAGTCTCGCCTTGTCTTCAGTTTCAAGAGGTTCTGTGCATGCATTCAATAACAATGTAATTAACTGCTGTTTCTGGACTGTGCCTGTAATGCAGCTACATCACAGAGTTACTCAAATGACCAGGTTTCAAACATATTAAAAGGATAATTAGACCACAGACAAAATGCATTTGACAGGGAGCAGAAATGCTGGCAGCAGCATAAGTGCCGCCAATTAACAAGCACTTTTCCCATGTTTCACAGTTCTCACTCTCCATCTCACCTCAAGAAGCATACTTTTTCCTTGTGACTTTATCACACACCTTATGATCAGAGCTAACAGCAAGTCGATTTATAGCTACTGTGAATCCAACTTAACATGAATCTTTTCTGGATCGCACCTACAGAAGTGAAATGACCTATCAAAAAGTGCTATACCACCATGTTCCACACAATAATGAAATCTCATCTGACTCTAACAAATCAGTTAATAAGGAGAAGCTACATAGTATTAGAGTATGACTTTATAGTAACAGAAGTTGTACTAACTTCACAAGATGAACGCTTGAATTTCACTCAAATAAAAGGAAATATGATTGTCTGTGAAAGGCTCAGTCCTCAAATCTCATACTTTCGTCTCTGCACACTAACATTGACACCTGCAGTCATCGGTGCAACTAACTCCTGAAGTTGTCAGATGGTGCCAGTTCATCGGGTTCCTCTTAGATAGGAATGAGTCTGCCTACAGGAGGCAAACTGACAGTCTGGTGACCTTGTGTATGGACTTATGCCTGAAGCTCACTCCAGTGGAGATAACTGTAGACTTCAAGATGAAACCCTCCCCACAAGATCCCAGGTACCTGCATGACTGCCGAGTTGAATCTATGAAGTCTTCGCGTTTCCTGGGAAGTGTCGTCTCCCAAACAACAACATCAACTCCCTCATCAAAAAAAGCACAGCAGAGGATGTGCTTCCTGCAGCAGCTGAAGAAATTCAACCTGCTGAAGTTAATGATGGTACATTTCTACTCCTCCATCACTGTATCTATCCTCACCTCCTCCATCACAATCTAATCTGCTGTCACCGCTGCCTATACCACCACCAACACCTCACGCCCCTACCTGCGTGTCAGTAATATAAGGTATTGGATACATGCAGGTGGAATAGCAGCTAACTGTGGTTCTATTCTATGCACAATGACTGTAATGAGCAAATATTTAAACAATTTTAGCATCACAACAAGTTCAACTGTGACTCCCTAAATGGCTACTTGAAGGTGTCTTGATGCATGCTCAATCACCCAGATAAGAAAATCCCAGGAAGTTATATTCATCTGGATGTAGAAATTTCAGAGGAAGAAACCTTTTCTCACTCATCCAAGTGACTTCTTCAGACTCAGCTGCCTGCAGGTTTTCCTAACCTTGTTTATAAGCTTGAATTGGGTTTCTATGGACTACTTCCCACTTATTTAACAACTGAATATGGGCTAAATATTTATAACTCGCCAAGTTGGATTTTGCTTGCTCGAAGTCTAGATGGATGTCTCTGAATGACAAGAGTGTTGACACAGGGAGGTGTAACCAGCAGCTGTCTGTAAAGCCAAATGTCCATTAATTCACCAAATTGGACCTCTTGACTGTGTCAGTGACTTCTGAAGCGTTTTTAAGGGAATTATCTGACCAATAATCCAGAATACTGTGTGATGCAGCCCACTTGGTGCTCGTTGCATCAGTACAGATTATGGATTCATGCTGCTAACCAAGCTTAAGAAGTCTGCTAGCAGATAACTTAGAACCAGATTTGTTGATTACTGTAACTTCCCAAAAACAACATGGTGGTAACCAAAATGCTAACGCTGAGGCTTCAGTGTCACCACAACTAACATCATTATTTTAATCATTTTAATCATCATATGATTAGATTATTTACATTATTTCCTATTATTTTATCTTTAATAACAAAACTTTGACGAACAGATGCATGTATTCATCCTCCTGTCACGTCTCTCTATTTAAAAAGCATTTTGTTTCTTGTAGTTATTTGCAGGCTGCTTCAACTTGGATTAAAGATTTGGCGTCTCATCCCACAGACTATAATGAAGGAAAGCAAGTTCAGTAATTCATGTGATCGGATTTCATTATCACATAATGATTTGTTATCATCCTTGGAACTGACGTGGGAGTAACAGCGGAACATATTTGTCTTCTATTGACACTGCGCGCACGCACACACACGCACACACGCACACACACGCACGAACTGACAAAAAAAAGAAGAGGAGATGAAGAGAAAATGAGCTCTTGATTGTCAGCACACTTTCATGTATACTTGGAAACACAAGCAAACTCTTCCACACTGCTATATACAAAGCCACTGAGAGGTAAAAATAGCCTTTGTAACAGTATTAGAGCACATGGCCAATTAACTGGTTTTGTGTTTAGAGGCTTGCAGCACTCCTGAGGCTACACAATCCACCAGTGAGAATACGGAGCTAAAACAGACATCTGCTTTTGTTTTAAATGCTGAAAGGAGATAAAGGAGAAATTTCTTCTCAGATACTAAAAACTCTTATGTAGAGAATAATCAATCTGGAACACCGCACTGCAGTCCAGGAGATTTTTAGTGTTGTAATGTTTTTTTTCTCTTTTCGGTCTATCTGCTCCCCAACAGCCTGCCTAATTCACTGCTGCTTGTACCTACATTTGCCCAGAAAGCCATCTGACAACACCCTGAGGACAGACAAGAACCTTTTTTATTTAGCTATGGATTTTTCTTGTTCACAAAGAGAGCAATAAAGGTAGCCTGAGAAAACAGAAGTCTTTTTCTAATACCTTCACCTATGGTCTTTGTGCATCACTTTTCATGAGATTACTTACATGTTTCTCATTTGTGAAAAAACAAAGTCTAAAAGCACATTTTTCCTGCTTTTGCTACCATGGCTCCAGTTTTTAAATGCAATGACCTGCTCTGCTGTAGACACGTCGCTTAAATCTCTAAAGAAAAGCAGAAAAAGAAAAGATCCTTTGTCTGAATGATAACAAGGCAAACAGTAAAACCTTTCACTGAGAGGAAATTTAGAAGAAAAGGTGTAGGATCGGAGAGCTTTTTAGACCTATTTATTATAAAGAACTCATTAGTGGTCTTTTCTGTAAAAGAAGCCAGGACATGCTGTGAAGAGAGAGCTTTATGAATGTGAAGCCATGGGAACAGTGACCCATCGCTGAGGACGCCTGTCTGGATCTAAAATATCACGTGTACCAAGAAAAGTGAGCACTGGTGAGGCACTAAAGAGGTTTAACCTGCTGTGCTTGTTCTTTAAAGAAGTGCGACCTTTAAATGGAGAATCACCTATCATTTTTTCACAAGAAAGAATCTTGATCGATCAATGAATTTGTGAAGGAAAGGTGTAATAAAAAACTACCTGTTTTTGAAAAACCTCTGTTGCAGTTGGAAGCAAAAAGGAAAACATGCAGTTTCCAATCAGGACTGTTGGAAGCTGAAAGAAATGGACCATCCATCCATCCATCCAGGGGAACCCATCCCAGCTGCCATGGATCGGGAAGCAGGATACATCCTGGATAGATCAGCTTTCTTTCAAAGGGTTAATACACAGAGACAATCATTTATACTCACATACGGTTAATTTAGAATTGGAAGCTAATCTAACATCCATGTCTCTGGACTATGAGAGGAATCCAGAAAGCCATCTGACAACCCCCTGAGGGGAGAGGACCCAATCAAAGGGAACCCTGAAATCTCCCAGGACTTTCTTCCTGTAAGGCAACAGTGCGCTCCACCATGCCACCGCTTTTCAGGGAATTCAAATCGAATCTCTTTTTTTTACCTGTTCTCTCGAGAGAAATGCACCATTATTTTTCTTGGGTCTGTCTAATTCAGGCTGCAGCGTCCCTGCTCAGGGTTAATGTGGTGGTTTGTTCCCTGTTCACTCTTAGGATTTTGTGTTTTTACACTTCAAAGCTGCTTGCGTTTAACACTTGAACTTGTTTGATTGGATTTATTTGCATGGGGACAAAGAATTTAATGTTTCTCATAATTCTATTATAGTCTATGCCAAGAAGATGTTATTGTCCAAAACAAAGCCTTCAGTGCGGCCAACCTTAAGAAGACCGGAGTAAAAATTCATCAGGTTCTGTGTGCATTCATCCTCCTCAGGTGCTTGTTCCAGCTCTAGCACAGACCTACATAAAAGCATAAAGAGGAACATTAATTATTTTTATGTAAATCTGTACCTCAGAAAAGCTCCCTATTTAAAGTGTACATGTGACACATGAACAAAGCTTCATGCCAGTTTTAATATCCATGCGGGGCAGCGCTCTGATTAATTAGAAATTCAAAAACTGTCATTTTATAGGCGGCATTTAAAAGCACGCATAGAGCGCCTGTATTTCTGAGGCTCTGTCATATTTGCATGAGAAAACAATTTTGAATTGTTCGGCTGCTCCACGGGAGTTTGTAGCTGTAAATAAACATTTGGTTAACATAAACAAGGTGCAGGGTTTTGACAAGCTACAACTCCAATCGAGTGCAATTTAAACAATCTAAATCTGAGTGGTGACCAACAATTGTGTGATTACAGTTAGTCATGAGTGACTTTACAAGAAAAACAAAGCTAATTGTAAATGTGTTTACACTGCCTGGGGTGCATCTATTTAGATCAGAGGTCTCGAACTCCAGTCCTCGAGGGCCGGTGCCCTGCAACTTTTCCATGTCTCCCTGATGCAACACACTTGGATATAATTAGTAGGTCATTACCAAGACTGCATGCTGAAGTGGCAACCCCTAACCCTACTCAAGTGAGTTTAAGTAAAGTAATGTACTTCTAAAAGTACTTTTATTGCACCATGTTCATTCACTCATGAGCTGCTATAACATGAATCAAAACTCAGTCACGTTCTATAGTCTTGCTAATGACCTACTAATTTTGTTCAGGTGTGTTGCAACAGGGACACATGGAAAAGTTGCAGGACACCGGCCCTTGAGGACTGGAGTTTGAGACCCCTGATTTAGATGTTAGTGCTTTGCTTTATTTTCACCACACCATTACTGTCACCATCCTGGGTCGTGTGACCCAGTTTTTAATTTGTCTTATATTTTGATGGTTTATGGTTTATGTTTAAGTTCAGCTCATTCTATTTTGCCATGCTGCAGTGTTAGTTCATTGTTTTTTGGATCCCTTTTGTGCCATTGCCCCCTGTGTTTAAGTCTCCCTCGCCCTTCATGTGTTTGTGATGTCTCCAGTTCCCTTTTTCCTCCGTGTGTATTTTTAGTGTGCGTGCTCCTCGTCAGTTTGTTATGTTAAGTCCGCGTGTCCTGGTCTGTCATGTGTTCCGTGTCTGCATGAACTACGTCGTCAATCATGTGTTGTCATGTCTGCATCCCATTATGTTTCCTGTTTTACTTTGAAGAGGTCTGGTGTTCCATGTTCAGTGTTTAGTTTCACTTCCTCTGTGCTGTCATTATGTTCCTTTGTGTCAGCTGTGTTCCTCATGTGTTTCCACTTCCCTCATTGCCGTTCTGTGTATTTAAGTCCTCTGTCTTCCTTTCTGCAGTGTCAGGTTGTCTGTTTCCAGGATTTTCTAAGCTCAAGGTTTTCGTTGTCGCTTGTGTTTAGCATTTAGTTTAGCTCTAGTTAAGTTTGCGTCATTGTGCATCTGCCTTTTGTTTTGTACCTTTTCCGAGCCACAAACAGCTCGCCTTTTGTTAAATGATATATATTATTGTTAAATTATAGTTTCGTTCCAAGCGTCTGCATTTGGGTCCTCCTCCTCCTTCTGCACAGGCTGCCAGTGCAAACCCTGACATTATCGGCATCGGAGTTGCACATGTTGGCCTTTTTTGTGTCAGCTAAACTCAAACCAATATAACTAGTGAAAAAGAAAACTGCTAGCAGGGTTACAGCTGTAACACAGGAAAAAGTCAATTGCAGCTTCATATTTCTTTCATGTATAAAGCTCTTTGGATGAATACAGATAAGTGAAACGCCTACTTTGGTATAAGAAAGAGTAATGCAACAGACTGAGCGCTCTTTATGTGCTATCAGGTTTTCCTTTTCTTGAAGTTTATGGAAATTGGCTTATTAGAATTTATGATACTTCATATGGCACAGAAGATGATGGACCACATTCAGTATATTGGCATGAAAATGCTCTTACCCTGCACAAAAAATGAACTTGCACACAAAATCACCGTCAGAGTCATGACACGTTCTTACCGCTATGGGTGTCATAGTGAGTCAAACTCATTTCAAACCCACTGGCTTGCGCTCACTGCCTGAAATCTTCATACTATCAGGTAGCAAGTTTATCATAAGGTGAACTGGAGAAAACGGTAGCAATGTTATAAAATATGAGCCTGCACCACTAAGCTAAAAAAAAAAAAAAGGAAAAGTATGCTTGAAGAAACTTAAATAATAGTGTCAGAGAAGGAAAGGGCACAGCTTTCCAAAGTGTTTAAATGGGATATATGACATTGACGAAAACAGCTGGAGGACAAGGAGCATGAGATGAGAAATTCACAGGAATAAAGCTGCAAAGTATGAAACATGTAATGTGATCACAACACATCCACCATGTGACATGCAGCACATACATGGAACATGTGATAGCGTAAGCAGCATATATAAATGGAAGAAAAGGGTTGCAGACTGCAGGTCACTGGTGTCATGGATAACGATTTTTTTTTGGAGAAGCCAGAAGTTTTTGGGTCAAAACAAAGTTTCTGTCTCCCAGTCACAAAGATGAATAGATCACTGTTTTCAAACTCCAGATAAAACTGACCACTGGTGCTATTGTTATTATTCTGTTTTCAAGTTGTCACTGAAAGAAAAAGTAGAAAACTGTCTTTCCTACACTGTCACGGGAAAGTCAATTGAGCTGCATGAGGACAGTTTGCTCTGATATCATGGTGAGAACTGCTGATTGTTTGGTTTACCACCTGCGGTCTGAAGCCTGAAGAAGATTGCCATATACCTGCTGTGAAGCGCTGCTGAGTGAGTGATGGCTCAGTGCATGTGTGTGCATCAGAAAAGATGTGAGGAAGTCAAGCTACGTGGATGAGTATGCAAGAAAAAAAAGGTGTTTAAGGATTAAAGGGTTAAAGTGCATGTGAGGAATATTCAGTTTAGCTCTAAAAGCTGCGAGTGTGTGTGTGTGTGTGTGTGTGTGTGTGTGTGTGTGTGCTGGGAAACTGTTTATTTTATTTTATTTATTTCTTTTGGTGTGTTTTTAATTTGTGTAGGTGTGTGCGTACAAGCTTTTACAGTTGTGTGGGTGAGCAGCAGAAATCTTTCATCACAGTCAGGTGGGCGAGAAGGAGATAGAAAGCCTTCAAAAAAGGACAAAAACAATAACAGCGCAATCTTTGTAGTTTATGGGTCTGAAATTGAATTTGTGCATCAACCCTGTTCACCTGCCATGTCACAGTGGGTCATGTCATTTCAGCTCTGCCGGTGTTTTAATCTCCAAACCTGTGGCGAACTCAAACTAACCCCTCTCACCGGCTGACTCCAGAATGGCTGAAACGAAGCCATTAAACTGTCTCGTCCAATTACAGAGCCACTTAATCTGACACGCACAGCCATATTCAGCCCCACAAAGTCATTCGGTGATGTATTAGCACACTGTGATTCTCCCTTACCAGAAGCTATCATAAAACTTTAATGTCCTTCCAAACCCCCCACCTCGGTTAACCATCATGTAAAGTAGGAAGACAAAGCCAGCGTGACCCTGGGCGTTCCCGTGTTCCTGTGAGCCACTGTACAGCTGGACTATTTTATACAGGACACTGAACGTATACATGTGCGCCGTTTGCATTTTTTTTCCCTCTCTATCAAATGTTCTTGTTCTCTTTCTTTGCTCTTGGCTTCTAAATCAAGTCTGAGCTGATGTCTGTCTCGGCTCCGTTCAAGTTGCTTCAATTCAATTTACTTTAGTTTCATACAATATAGCTTGATTGAAGCTGAAATCCACTGAAATATTCCTAATATGATTCTGGTTGTTCCTTGAACCACCAAAGAGAAGAGGAAAAAGAAAACTTTGTGTTGTGTGTTTTTCCATTAATTTGATCAACTAAAATCACTCTACGGCAAAGCAGTCGGAATATTTTTAAGGCTGTTGTCACAGTCGCATTTCATTATACATAAATGACATACTGGGAGTCTTGCAGTATTTTATAGTAGACAGTAAACATAAGTTTGTAAAGTCTGTAAACAACAGTAATTTCAAAAGTGAAGTCGGTACTCATGCATTCTTTCTAAATGCCAATAGGGGGCCCCCATCTGAGTACACAAAGAAGTTTAGTTGTATACAAACCTTTGCAAAGGCACCTTTTCCCTTATCATGTGACCACTGTAAACAGTTATGGTCTTAATTAGTAGTCTCAAGTTTTACTGAATACGATATTAAGCTAACTTTGTAAACTGCGTTCCCCAGAACGGTCAAAGGATGTAAAATTATGGTGTGTTTTAAGGTGGAACTACCATGTGATTGACGTGTTGCTACAGTGTGAGCATCCTGTGTCTCAGATCCTCAGTCAGATCCTGCAGAATCTGTAGCTGACGGTTTTATTTCACTCATCGATGGCTAATGTCACTGTGGCTACTTCCACCTTTTATATAGTCTGACACAAACCCTTTTAAAAACGTGGCAGAGCTAATGTGTCATACATCATTTATGTGTATATGAGTGCAGAAGACACAGGCAAGTGTTAGGCCACCCTGAGGGCACAGAGCCGTAAAAGGTGAGCAGGGTCGTATGTACACGAGTGGTACAGGGTGGCACTGCTACCCTTAAATATGAACCAGACCAGGGGTGTATATTTGCCCAGATAAGTTGGTCTATTTCACAAACCTGTAATCTACTGGGATATTCCACGCAAACCATCTCTAATGTTTAAAGAGAATGGTCCAAAAAAGAGAAAACATACAGTAAGTAGTAGTTCTCTGGGCAAAAATGCCTTGTTCATGCCAGAGGCCAGAGGAGAATGGAACAGCTTCAAGCTGGAGGCCATAGCATCTCAAATAACCATTCATTACAACCAAGGTATGCAGAAAAGCATCTATGAAAGCACAACAAATCAAGCTTTTAAGATGATATGGTACAAAAGCAGAAGACAACACCAGCTGCAACTCCTCCCATCTGAGAGTAGGAAGCTGAGGCTACAGTTCACACGGGCCAAAAAAAGTATCTTGTCTCAATTTCTGTGATGCGGGGACGGTAACGTCAGAATTTGGCATAAACCATGAAGCCATAAAGCATAAAGCATCAATCTATCCTTCACTGCATCAGCGGCTCAGGCTGTTGGTGGTGTAATGGTGTGGGGAGATGTTGTTGGCACAGACTTCAGTCCCTTAGCACAACTGAGCATCGTTTAAATGCTACAGCCTACCTGAGTATTGTTGCTATGTTCATCCCTTTATGATTGTTGTGTACCCATCTCCTACTTCCAGGGGGATAATTATACTTTGTTATTATAGATCAATCTAACTAAGAGAAAACACAGTCATTATAATTATCTACACCTACAGCACTGATGAGAGTGATGTACTAATTACTGAATCAATAATTATGATCCAACAGTACGTATATATGAATCTGAAGATGATAAGCAGGATGTTTAAATGAAGCATTATTACTGATTTCTATTTTTACACTGCTGTGTATTTTTTAGGATCTAAATACTTCTTCCACAAAACCTTTTTAAATTAGTGCAATGTTACGTTTTAAACATCGATTTTTCTGGAACTGCTCAAAATGTGAAAGAGAACTAAGTTTGAGTGGCTATGATTCACAAGAAGAAAAGAAAACGCACAGAGTCAAACAAAGATATGTAAGATTCAGACAGTAAAACATGAAGATGGGCAGATTTAGTAAGCAAACATGTCAGTCAAAACAAAAAGAAAAGAAGAAAAATCTTGTCTGTGCCTGTGTTAGTCTAGAAGGAGCCTCTTGTGTTTCGTGTTTGGGTTTTTTACTTACACGAGGCACATCTGATCCAGTAATATCATTTCAAACCACTATATATTCATTTTGTTTTGTTCTTGAAAATGTAATTATTTATACATGGATACATGATTTGATGATGCATCGTTTGTTTTTCCCTCCCAAAGGGAACACATAAGAGAGTTTAAATAAACTGCCACGCTTCGTAAACGCCTCGTTTTCGTTACGCTTAATATAGAAAAGACAGATGATGATATGAAAAAAACCTATTTAGCAAAGGGAGAAAAACCCTTAAGGAAATACCTGATCACACATGAAAAGTGCTTGACTTCAGTTTTTACTCAAAATGATCTCACTTACTGTACTCTTAAAAGCCGATTTACAGACTGAAGCGTGTCTGAAAGGAGGCTTTATGTCTCGCACACGCATAACAATTTTTATGTCCCCACATTTCTGTCTCCATCTTCATATTTTTCGCTCTTCCTTGTTCTGTTCGTTTAAATTGAGCCTCTCTGTCTTTTCCGTCTCATTTTCTCAATTTCATCGACTCTCCTCTCTTTTTATCCCTCTCGCTCTTTACTCTCCAATGGCAGGCTGTCCCCTACAAACTTCCTCTGAGTAAATGGGAATTTGAATCCATTCAATTAACCCATCAGCCCGCTCTGTTTTTCTCCCCGTCTTCTGTCTTCCTTTCTTTCTTCTTCTCTCTGCTTGACTTCTTCCACGAGAATATTATTGAGCTATCACTGCATAAAAAGTTAGCCCAACCGTACAATACTATCATAATAGTCATATCAATCAGACACTGCTGCTCACCTACCATTGAATTGCTTTGACAGTAATTGATGCCTTACTTCACACGCACAAAAGCTTTCGGGGAACAGCACAGCCTTTGTTTGCCGCAAGTGCCCCATTAGAGGGAACTTAAACTTCCCACGTGAATCGTTGAAAACAGACCAAATTTGAGGAAAACAACCAAGTATTGTTGAAAGGTCCCTATTTCATCTGCATGAGTGATCTCCAAGTGCCAGCTCACTTGATTGTTCGTTGGCATAAAATTGCGCTGCCGGTGCTTCTCTCCTCCGTGCTTCTCTTCTGCTTTAATGTGATGCTGGAGGATAAGGGACAGCAGACTGCAGAGTGTCCACTAACTGGAAAGGACTTGATCACGCTCCTGTCTGGTTTGTTTATTTAAAAATAGCTGCACCTGCCTTTTATCCCTGCCTCGTGCTCTGTTTGCGTGGCTTTTATCTGTCTTACGTGATCCCTGGGGGCATAGGGATGTTTCAGGTATATTGTTCCATCACAGTGGATAAAGTAGATTTGAGTGCCATTTATTGTTATATATCTACAGAACCAATTTTTTTTTTCTCCCAGGAATGTGACGGCCCTCAACAAAGATGTTATCATCTGACTTTATTTTGAAAGACTGTGGATCTTTATCGACTCACCGGGTTTGCAAGATTGATTTCAGCATTTGTTGCGACTGCCTCCAGTGCTGAAAGTGTCAGCAAAATGGCTCAAATGTGAGGAGGATGCTGAGATCTCGTCCAAGATAAACAGGCAGCTAATCTGAACTGATCATCTTTGTCTAGCAAAAATGTTAGCGTCTGCCTTCGAATACTTGTGTGGTTATTGCTCCTGTGGAAAATACCACTCACCTGGAGGAAATATTGATGATCATACTTATCAAATATGGATAGGTATTATAGGAAGGTTTATATTTACTGTGCAAACAATACAAAGTATGGCCGAGGTGCACTGAAACTTAGTGAGAACGCTCAGGTGGTTGAGACTGAGTGGAGCCTATTTTAATTGCACACCTAGACACGAACAGATTGTGCAAGTATAACGATGAAATCTGCGGTATGCATATATTACTTGAGAATGACAGTGTGCTTTGTCTGGGTTTTTTTTTGTTTTCTTTGTCAAAATTTCTGCAGATGGAGTCGGTTCACCAACTGTATGCGGGCTGCATAATAAAGGATATACAGCTGGAGACAACAGCTAAAAATCTTTGTGGCAAATCTGTATACCAGCCACGCCCCATCAGGTTACAGACCCCTGAGTGTAAACGTCTGGTTAAACCTGACCAGCTTGTTCTCATGTTCAGGCTTTATTTCCTTTCTACAAAAATTGTGTTGTTAAAATTCATATAATAAAGTTGGTTTGTTGGACCTATCTTACATGAATTGGCGCACAGAAGAGTTTTAAATAGCAGCAAAAAGTAATCATCACAAAGTTGCCTGATCTGTCAAATGAATCTATTTTTACAAGGATATCTAATGTAACTGTTACACACAAGGATACGCAAACAGATGGCTGTTGTTATCTCTTTTCTGTCTCTCAGACTCGGTGGGTGTTGGACTCTGCTGTCACCGTCATCCATTCATAGTTTTTGGACAGAATGTCTCAGCTTAGCCACGTTGGTTGAGGGTCTCCACTTCGCTGGCCTCAGCATTTCATCTTTGCTTTTTGCAGATGATGTGGTGTTGACCTTCTTAAGTGTCAAGAAAGAGAATTAGTACCTCCAAGTCTGAGACCATAGTTCTCAGCCAATAGGGGGGAGTGCCCACTTCAAGTCAAGGACCAGTTACTGTCCTGAGTGGAGTTCAAGTATATCAGGGTCTTGTTCACTAGCGACAGGAGAGAGAAAAGCAAGATGAAATCCCACCGTCTGCTTACACCATTAACATATCCTTTTTCTTTCTCAGCCTTGTGATAAGTTCAAGGTTTGGACACAAAGTTGCAATCACGGTATTGAAGCCTCCCGGGACAAAAAGGCACAATGGTAACACTACAGGTCTTCCAAACATCAGTTGGGGGTTCCTGTGCTGCTGACCTCGGAGTATTTGCAAAAGATCTGGAACTGATATCATACCACCTTGGAGTTTACCTGGATTAACAAGCTCTGTGTCAGCTGTTAAGGAACCAGGGCACCCTGGTAAGAAGCTACATCTGCATCCTCCTCTTCTTCAAAACGGTCCACCATTAAACTTAAGGCTGAAGAAATAAAAACCAATGAGCTCTAAAAAAAACAAACAAATCAAATAGTAACCGATTTTAGGTGAAAACAATAAGATCCAAGATTCCAAGTTCATGAATTTCATTTCTCTCAGCATTATTGCTGCTCTAAAAAAGTAGCAACCCCCTGTAATGAAATTAAAAGAGCACAGTGCTGTAGTGGTTAGCATTGTTTCCTCACAGTAAGAAAGTCCAAGGATTAAGCTTTTCTGTGTGTTTGCACGTTCCCTGTGTCTCTATGGACTCTCTCTGGGTACTTCCTTCATGCATGGGTTAAGTTAATTAGTAAATCTAAAATTTCTAATTGAATATCTCTTTCTTTCCTGTTTGCTCTCTGTGTTAACTGTGTAACAGACTGGTGGCCTGTCCCGGGTGTACCCTGCCTCTCGTCCCATGACAGCTGGGATAGGCACCAGCCTCCCGTGCATTCACAAATTGGATAAACTTATTTGTTGTCTAGTAATTGCTAAGAGTTAGGAAAACAATTCCGAAAAGCCAAAAAACAAATTTAAGAAATATTCTCAATGCACAGGATTAGATTCCTTCATCTGATGATGACATACACCTCACATGATTAGTTTTAGAAGAATTCACATCTCTTTTTATGGTGAAAAGTAACAAAACTAGCAAAATTAATCAGATTTCTATAAAAACTGACTTGCTGCAGAAGCAAATCCTGATTCAAATCGCTTTTTATGCTAAATATCTGTCTGCCTTGGCTGATAGAAAACATTTAATGCGCTCCAAACTGATGCCGCTACAAGAAGATTGTGCAGAAACAAAAGTTCTCTATCTCAATCCTCCTAAAGAGTACAATTTGGAGATGCATTGTGGGTAGCTCTGTGCATACTAAATGCATATTGTCTCTCCCCAAGATGAGTTATTCCTGAGTTTGCGGCTCTAAACCACTTTACTGCAAACATTCTGCAGGAACTCATTCTGCTGCAGACTGACAGATAATTGCCACAGAGACTCGTGTGTCCCCACAGCTATCAGGCTGCACTTTAACAGGCCCGAAACAGACACCGTTAACCAACCAGAGCAGGGTACACTGGACACAAACTAGGATTGTTCTATTATGTTAAACCACTTTTTCTCTGCCTCTGTCTCTCTATCTAGCGATCTCAATAAAATAATAACATTTCATTACAAAATAACCTGTGGGTTGAGCCGAGCATCACAGATTGAGCATATCAGAGGAAGGACTTGCCCTTTAAATTATTAATTCTTTTTAACACATTTAGCCTTGGGTTTCTTTGTCTTACTAATTTGCTCCTGTCCCTCTGCAGTGGAAAGCCATGTTTCTGCCTCTCAGGAAAGTAGTTTTAAAAATCTGAGCCTGTAGTGAAAGACTCTCGGGATGTACCGAGCTGAACTGCTAAATCTCTTGAGGATCTGCTTCTGCCGGAGCCCTCCCTAGGATCAGCATACTGATGTAAAAAGTCGGTCTCATCCATACTGACACACTTTTTTTTACTAATTTTTTAGGTGTTTTTGCATCTGTTTGATAGTGAAAGTAGCAAAATGTCAGGAAGAAAGGGAAATAAGAGGGACAATAAGTAAAGGTCACGAGCTGAAATTTGGCCGCGAGGATTTTCTAGCATTTTCTTCCGAAATGAAATTAACATTTTATGATTTAAGCCAGAAAATCACTTCCTCCTAATCATTTATTGCTTTTCTTTAAATTTACAATGTGTCAGTGATAATTATTGAAACTATTAATTCTTATTTGTTTTGTATCCACACTCTAATTTTAAGTTTCCCTTTATGTGAATGCTCATTAATGAGAATAAATGAGAAATACTTTATCTCATATTTAGGAAATTATTTTGTTGCAGAGGCTCAAGCAATACTGAAATAATCACAGATCACAACAATCACAGAGCCAGCCTTCCGGATCAGTTAATTGAGTACGTTAGTGCCAAAAAACCACAGCTAATTTCACCACACTCACGACAACTGGCTGATAGATAATCTTCCATTTACTGCATATATTGAAGAACTCCTGTTTCCTTAGGAAATAGAGCCTACTCATCTACTTCTTGTGTACAGCCTCTGTGTTGGTCAGCTCAGCCTGAATTGATGTGGATGTCCAGGTACTTGCACTACCCAACCACATCACATCCTGTCCCACGATAGACATGGGCCATGTAGGTCTTCTTTCTTCTGAACTGGATCTCTCTCATCTTTCTCACATACAGAAGCAGCTGACCTTCCCAGACTGCTTCACTGGTGTAGCAGCTGGGTAGGTAAGTTTCTGTGCATAGGTAGCTAGCCAGTTAGCTAGTTAGCTAGGTAGGTAGGTAGGTAGGTAGGTAGATAGATAGATAGATAGATAGATAGATAGATAGATAGATAGCATAAGTTTAGAAGTCTAATGGCTTGGGAAAGAAGGGGCACAATTTAACTGTTGTTCTTTAAATGCTGCTAAGCCTCTTGCTAAGAGGCAGTGAGAACAGTAAAACAGTAAGCAGTGGGGTCTCTGAGCATGTTACAAGCCCTAGTCAGGAAGTGTTTTTGTGTAATGTCCCAAACTTTCTCTGTTATTATGAGAAATATCAAATCGAGCTCAGATATTTCTGAACATTAAATCAAACTGTTTTTGAATATGCGTCTTTAATAGTAACCAGTTATCATTTACACTGTCACCATTTTTTCAGCTATTGAGAGGATTAATTGTAGGACACATGGGACTGCAAGAGATAAACAAGTTATATCATCCAGTTTTAGCAAAATAAAGCTAATTTTCAGTTAATCCAAACATGCCTTATTCATCTAGTCTGAAGTCAAGTGCAGATGGTTGTGGCTCACGTACTGGGATGCATAATTTTGTGTTTTTTCCGTTCTAGCTATCAGTGCTTAAACAAACAGTACTGTTGTGTTTACTGGAAACAGTTGTGGTTCTCACTGCCGGTAATTGGAAATTAATTACATCTTTTGCAACACAGTGTTTTCCTCAGTGTTTTACTGCACTGTGAATAAGCAAGAGACTGTGTGTGATATCCTTCAGAGATCTCTCCAAGCTTAAACTTGGTGTGGTATTAAACTGTCGTTTTATCAGATTTGGAGCCTGAAAATGTGAATTGGGGGGACAGCATGGAGTCTGATCCAGGACTTGACCGCAGCTGTCAGTCAAGGCAAACCCAGATGCAGATCATGGGATCTAAGGCAGGAAGTAGAGGCAAAGGAATAATTTATTAGAAACTAGCAATGGATTTGGTAGAATGAATTATAGAGTCTCTTTAAGTCCTGGAGTGAGCTGAGGTAGGGACGCGTGGAGCCAGCAACGAGGCTTGGAGCAGGCAGTTTGTGGCCGAGGCTGATGTTGAGACGGGGGAGCTGAGATTAGACGGGCCAGAGAATGAGCGAAGGCAGACATTAGCTGAGGAGAATCCAGAGTGCAGGAAGTGTGCGAGTCTGGAGCAGAAAAGAAACAATAGCTCGAGTCAGGCTGGAAAAAAACTGCCAGAAAAGAGGGATGAGGATTAGCAAACAGTTTACCAAGCAAGCGAGAATGGCCTGACTGTGACTAACTGGGAAGCCGAGTCAACAATCTTGTGACATGGTGGAGTTGAAGACTGGTATTTATGGTATATAACAGTGCAGAAGATTGGCAGCCACACACACACACGCAGAAGCACAGAGATATACAGGGAAAGAGTTACTTTCTAGGAGGCAGCAAAAGTGAAGGGTGTGACACTTAAACCAGCTAAAATTTCAATATCTCAATAATAAATTTTAATATAATATCATACACATATATAATTAAATTATACTATTAGGATTCAAACCAGACACTAATTAAAAGGAGTGAAATTACAGCCCTTGAGACGATAAATTATTTTGGTTAAAACTTAATCACTTCCAGACAGCTTGGATGTTTTGTCAACTCGTCTGTACAGCTGGAGTCATTTGGAGCCTGTGCAGTTATTAAGTTGATAAACACTGACGCCTACAAATTACTTTTTTATAATAGTAAATGTAAGGAAGCATAATTGCTTTATTGATTACACTCAGTGACTAAGCTGTTTGAAAGTAGGAGGCTCTATCTTTTATGCACAATCCACCGTTTAGGTTTAAGCATCGAGAACACTTTGCTAAAGGATGGTGAAAAACTGAAGCGTGGGTTAAATGTTTACGTGCCTCCACTTTTTTCTTTTCTTTGTCCATCGTTAACCAAGAACCGAGTGGCAAACCATTAGCATAAACAAGGTTAATTGCCTTTGGTGGATTTTTTTTTTTTTTTGCAAGGGCACTTGTCTTGTTGTTCATTAAAGACTTTCCTCGTTATGTAAAATATTTCCAGCAGCAATACATTCCTCTTCAAACATGTAATTGTTGCAAATTTGCTGTAAATATATACAGTGGGGCAAAAAAGTATTTAGTCAGCCACCGATTGTGCAAGTTCCCCCACCTAAAATGATGACAGAGGTCAGTAATTTGCACCAGAGGTACACTTCAACTGTGAGAGACAGAATGTGAAAAAAAAAATCCATGAATCCACATGGTAGGATTTGTAAAGAATTTATTCGTAAATCTGGGTGGAAAATAAGTATTTGGTCAATAACAAAAATACAACTCAATACTTTGTAACATAACCTTTGTTGGCAATAACAGAGGTCAAATGTTTACTATAGGTCTTTACCAGGTTTGCACACACAGTAGCTGGTATTTTGGCCCATTCCTCCATGCAGATCTTCTCGAGAGCAGTGATGTTTTGGGGCTGTCGCCGAGCAACACGGACTTTCAACTCCCGCCACAGATTTTCTATGGGGTTGAGGTCTGGAGACTGGCTAGGCCACTCCAGGACTTTCAAATGCTTCTTACGGAGCCACTCCTTTGTTGCCCGGGCGGTGTGTTTTGGATCATTGTCATGTTGGAAGACCCAGCCTCGTTTCATCTTCAAAGTTCTCACTGATGGAAGGAGGTTTTGGCTCAAAATCTCACGATACATGGCCCCATTCATTCTGTCCTTAACACGGATCAGTCGTCCTGTCCCCTTGGCAGAAAAACAGCCCCATAGCATGATGTTTCCACCCCCATGCTTCACAGTAGGTATGGTGTTCTTGGGATGCAACTCAGTATTCTTCTTCCTCCAAACACGACGAGTTGAGTTTATACCAAAAAGTTCTACTTTGGTTTCATCTGACCACATGACATTCTCCCAATCCTCTGCTGTATCATCCATGTGCTCTCTGGCAAACTTCAGACGGGCCTGGACATGCACTGGCTTCAGCAGCGGAACACGTCTGGCACTGCGGGATTTGATTCCCTGCCGTTGTAGTGTGTTACTGATGGTGACCTTTGTTACTTTGGTCCCAGCTCTCTGCAGGTCATTCACCAGGTCCCCCCGTGTGGTTCTGGGATCTTTGCTCACCGTTCTCATGATCATTTTGACCCCACGGGATGAGATCTTGCGTGGAGCCCCAGATTGAGGGAGATTATCAGTGGTCTTGTATGTCTTCCATTTTCTGATGATTGCTCCCACAGTTGATTTTTTCACACCAAGCTGCTTGCCTATTGTAGATTCACTCTTCCCAGTCTGGTGCAGGTCTACAATACTTTTCCTGGTGTCCTTCGAAAGCTCTTTGGTCTTGGCCATGGCGGAGTTTGGAGTCTGACTGTTTGAGGCTGTGGACAGGTGTCTTTTATACAGATGATGAGTTCAAACAGGTGCCATTCATACAGGTAACGAGTGGGGGACAGAAAAGCTTCTTACAGAAGACGTTACAGGTCTGTGAGAGCCAGAGATTTTCCTTGTTTGAGGTGACCAAATACTTATTTTCCACCCTGATTTACGAATAAATTCTTTACAAATCCTACCATGTGGATTCATGGATTTTTTTTTCACATTCTGTCTCTCACAGTTGAAGTGTACCTCTGGTGCAAATTACTGACCTCTGTCATCATTTTAAGTGGGCGAACTTGCACAATCGGTGGCTGACTAAATACTTTTTTGCCCCACTGTATAATCTTATCTGAACAGGAGACAATTTTGAAACTTAGTTCCTGCTTTCAAGTGCATCACATGTTCTTTAATTTATCTTAACTTAAAAGTGAAGATGATAACTATTTAAACAGTTTATAAAACCAGGAGATTATGTACAATAAATTTATAAATATTTTTTGCAAAGACAAAAGTTCTATTAAGATCCTTGCAAGGCACTTTGGAAAAAATGCAGTTTTTGTACTAGAAGTGATAAAAGCAGGAATTAAAAGGTGTCATTCCAAAAGAAGTTTCCTAAAAATACCAGAGGTGTTTTTCTTATTGCAGTACTGAGATATCAGAAGTATCAGAAGTTAAATTATAACTCATAACTCAGACGCCCTCTACAGGAAAGGGCAGAGCAGGCTGTACCTGCTGCGGAGACTCAGGTCATTTGGAGTGGAGGGCCCACTCCTGAAGACCTTCTATGACTCTGTTGTGGCTTCTGCTATCTTTTATGGCGTGGTCTGCTGGGGCGGCAGCATCTCTGCTGGGGACAGGAAGAGACTGAACAGGGTGATCCGAAGGGCCAGCTCTGTTCTAGGATGCCCTCTGGACCCAGTGGAGGTGGTGAGTGACAGGAGAACGGCGGCTAAGCTGTCATCCCTGATGGACAACATCTCCCACCCCATGCAGCAGACTGTGACAGCACTGAGCAGCTCCTTCAGTGGGAGACTGCGGCACCCACGGTGTGGGACGGAGAGATTTCGCAGGTCTTTCCTCCCCACTGCTGTCAGACTCCATAATAAAGACTTTAACTGATCAAGCACACACATCCATACATATGCAATAATACTAAGTGCAATAATCCTTTCTGTCATCGTTGTATTTTACTCAGTTGTATATAGTATTTGTATTTGTATTCTATTTTTATCTTATTGTATATTTATTTTATTTTATTCTACTGTATATAGTATTTTATTTTATTCTATTCTGTACAGTTGTGTACTGTATTTATTCTTATTGTATTCTAATTTTTGCCTCATAACTTTTGCACTGTCCACTCCTGCTGTGACAAAACAAATTTCCCACGTGTGGAACTAATAAAGGTTATCTTATCTTATCTTATCTTATTAAAACATTTCACAGTTTCTAAGACACATCTCTTGAAACCTTTCACCTTTTTTCTCAACACTGTAAGCACAAAAATCCAATTTTTAAACTGCAGTCTGTAAACTCTGACTTGGCAAAACTTTGCAAACACATCAAAACATTTTTATCTGAACCCAAAACCTACACCATAGCATCAGGTCACGCACACACAGCCAGTCAAAATACAAACACTACCGAGCACATGTTACGCAATGCAACAATAAGTTAAAAGCAATGTTCACAACATGCAACCAAAGTCTTGACAGTTTCCGCTGGCCATTGTGCATTTCTATAAAAGTTACACAGAAAAACAGTGTGTACCTCCATGTTTGACTTGGCAGATTTTTTACCCCTGATATCCTTCCTGATGCAACTTCAAGGATCAAACTCAGATCTTCTGCTTTTTTTTTGGCAGCTACACCAAACCTCTACGCTTAAAGTTACAAAGCATGGAGTACAAAATGAAAGTAGGGCCCTAAACGTCTTTTATTTACAACATGATGTGCAGAAGTGTCACTAGAACAATTCAAAATCATGTGAACTGAACTGTTTACTTTGGGCTTTCCTGAGTAACGTGTGTATGTTTTGTATTTGCTGTGTCTGTATAACACCGCTATACCTTTATCAAACTACAGATTACTTGTGAAAGTAGGAGATTTCAACTCTTTTTTAAATTCATCCAACATAATTATAGTATGAATCAAGTAAACACAATGTGGGGAAAAACTTTCATGAGTAAATCGTAGCCTGGGACACACTCGAGTCTCATGTTGCACATTCCTCTGATTTATCTCATATGGGTTGTTGCTCCATAAACAAACATGGTAAACATGGTCTAACACAGTTAAATTTACTGGATTTTGTGTTCCCCCATCTTTCTTCTTCGTGTCTCTCATTGTTTCCATCCGTTGTTGATTTCGTCCTCCAACTCACCCCTGCAAAATTGAGTTTCATCACATCTGTTACAAGTGTGAACAATTTTGTGTAATCACGTTTAACTTCTGCCTCATGTGAATAACTGTGCAAAAATGTGTTTTAGTGAGTAACCATGTGTTTGGAGTTTTTCGAAAAGATTAAATGAGCTCTGCAAACTGTGTCTAACTGAGTGTAAACTGTTTAAGGTTTCCTCAAACAAGTGATTTATTCAATAAATCGTCTTGGGAGCAGTCAGAGAACAGCAAATCTGAAAAAGTGTAAGACACAAAGAGCTGGCAGCTGTGAAGTAGGATTTGGGCTTCAGGGTTAATCCTGGTACATAACCTGCTCCAGAACACGTTATGTTCCAGGTTACACATCAGCAGTTCGGTCAACGTCCCCAACATCACTCTGATGTTGCAGAGGTCAAAAGTTTTTATGAGTGTCTCTGTCTTCTCCTGCAGATTCTTAAATGTGACTTTATTTCACTAAAGTTGCATAAAAGGGAGAATTTTTGCAAGATATACTTTGTGGCTTTAAATGTTTTGATGTAGTGTTTTCCAGTCTGGACGGACCAAAGTGTTTAAAGCATGCACACAAACACACACATATTCATACGCCACTTTAATTCAATACTTGTATACACTCATACTGCTGCTTTCGGTCTGTGGTCCATTTAAATTGTTCCTATTTTTCTGAAATTATAGTTTTATCCTCCTTCATACGATCAGCTTCTCTGCTGTCAGCAGACTTATCCATATTTGTGATTGTTCAGGTGCAGCCATCCTCACCTCTTTCATGTGAATGTGCTCATAGCTACGCTGATAAAGCTTGGGTTAATAACCAGCTTAGCCCCTTAGCCCGGTTTCCACTGTTGAGGTGAATAAACCCACCCATTGATAACAAAGATACCTGGGTTTGTTTCTTCATTTTATAAAACCAGGGTGCAGCAGGGCTTTGTTTAGGAAAGTCTAGATTCAACCTCAGTGTGAGTCCAAGCAGGAAGTTTAGGGTTTTCCAGATGAATCAGTGGGCTTAGATGAGTGGTTGTTGATTACTGGTCATGACAATTTGCATATTAATGATCAACGAACTGACCTCACAGCCCATTGGTCATTCAGTGGGCTAGTTTCAGTCATTGTACATTGTAAAATGTACAGTTTATAAGGTTGGAGAAACCTGCAGTCAGCTGAGACTGAAGTCATTTGGATGAGAGACGAAACTTTTCTCCCACTGAGAATGCTACGTCCAAATGAACAGGAGCTGGTTGACAGTGGGCAGGTAGGATTTGTCAACAGGGAGTTGACAGGCTTAACAAAGAGCTGTAAGCCTGACATGCTGTTATCTCGAGCAAATGAAGACAGGATGAGCAAAGTCAAAGAAGCAAACAGCTAAGAAGCACTAGAGAACTAAATATGGAGCCAAAACATCTCATCAAACTTGCTGTTTGACAAAAATAAAAAAATCAGTGTGAGAGCGGATGGATGAGCCGGTGTACATTTACAGACGAGCTTGATTAGCTGATGAGTGTCAGGTGTGCATTTGAATCTGTTGAGAAGCAGTGGGGCTCCACACAAACAGGGAACTCACATACAGACACCCTAACAGAGAGAGGCAACGGAGGTTTTTAGGACAAACTAGAGGCTCTGCGCTGGATGTACAGGAATCACGACAACTTGGCATCAAGCATGGTGACTTTCTTGTAGCCCAACAGTAGTCAGTGGAGAGAATGAGCCTAATACCCTCTTATTGCACAAAAATGACAAGTAGAACCCATCTGTTCAGCTTTCTGTTCCCCAAAACAAAAAAAATAAATAAAGTCACACGTCACAGTGGGGAAAAAAAGCAAATTTAGAACTTCCCACAGATCAAAACTGTTGGACTGTATAAATTTAATTGGTAGGAAATGTGATACGTGACCCATTTTCCCTTTACTGATTAATGAGTAACGACTATATTTAGTATGCCGAGAAAAAAAAACACAGATTTCCCCCCCCCTTAGGTGGGAACACAAAATCCACTGTAGAAAATGTCAAGCATGCTGCTGTGACAAAATCACTGACGACTAATCTGATTTTTGTTTTTTTAAACAGAGAAAATGCATTCACAAAACAAAGCAAAGCTACCTGCTGATGTTTGGAACATGCAAACTATACATAACTTTGGTTTGGCATTACAAAGTAATATCGTTTAACTGTGCATCCTTCTCAAATCTATAGGAAACAAAGTAAAAAGTTTTGTGGCACTGCTGCATTTTAACCTTTGGCTATTCAGCACTGGAATTATTTCTCAGTCATTAGTCAAAAAGGAATTACCCATTTTTTCACACTTGCTGCTGTGTGGGAGGTTGCGGTAAAAATATGTCTGCGTGGGTGCTTGAGCTGAAGGCAGTTGGACTTCTTTTAGGTTCATGAAGATGTTTCACCTCATCCAGAAGGCTTCTTCAGTTCTAAATGCTGATGGCGACTCTCAGGTATTTAACCGCAGATGGTTCTGACCCACCACGACATGCTCATGAGCTGGTTCGTTGTGTGATCGTGTCGGTTGAAATATGCAAAAAGCACCTTGGGCTAGGATCTTGAGCTTGGGTGGTTTACAATTTGTGTTGTAGCCCATCACCTCTGTTCAGTGATGGTTACATGAATGGCCTCCTTAACTCTTCTATTTCCTCTGCAAAATGTGAACATTTGTAGCCTGAAAACAGTTTGCTGTCTCTTTTAAGTGGAAATATACAGCTGAGGCTTGTCCTGGAGAGCTGGCCCTCCTATAAGTAGTTATTTGGTCTCCTCTGAAAGGTCAGAGCAATTCTTACTGCATTGCACAGGTACAAGATGTTGTTCAGCTTGTGCTTCGGTGTTTAGGGTCAAATCGGTTTTTGTGTGAGGGCGATGTTGGATCTGAAGTTCATGGAGATGCCACACTTGGATAAAACTCAGTCAATCCTGCCACTTACAGGACACTGGGTTCCTCTGTGGTTGATGTTCTTTTCTGCATCTCTGCTGGTGGTAGGGGCCAAAATACAAGACCGAGTGGTGACCAAACACAGGTGAGACTAATGAGGGTGGGACAGGTGATCACAGTGAAGCGGAAAGAGCTGAAAAGCAAGAACAAGACACATGAGAAACCAAACTAAACAAATCAAAATGGGAAATTAGGCAAATAATTACCACAGAGACAGCAGAAGAAATAATGTACGGGAAACTAGAGACATCACAAAACCAATAATTATAACCATAACACAGCAATGATATGTTAAAAGCACA
This sequence comes from Aulonocara stuartgranti, assembly GCF_965226115.1. Taxonomy (NCBI): domain Eukaryota; kingdom Metazoa; phylum Chordata; class Actinopteri; order Cichliformes; family Cichlidae; genus Aulonocara; species Aulonocara stuartgranti. The sequence continues at coordinate 31,434,375 of NC_138957.1, forward strand.
AGGACTTCTAGATCCCATGATCTCATGTTCAGGAAAATGTATGATTTAAATCATAAAGACTTGTTATGAAAAAAAGTTTCAAAGCACTTTCATAGCAGAAAATTAAAAGAAATGTAATTCTGTGAAATTAAGTTTAACTATAAATACAGCTATGAGAAAGCAAATGTGCTTCATATATCAACATAGACTGCTCAACTAAGGGAACAACTGATCCTCCATATATTGGAGATTATGTATCGGAATTTCAGGAGCAGGACCACGCCTCCAAACACGCTCCTTCCAGTTGTCATCTACATAGCTTCCCCCAGTTCTGCAAGATGTTCATTCTCATTTACGTGCCCCACCCTCCCTCCCTCCTTGTTCTCAATTCTTTAACTTTTTCATTTCTATTTAGAGTATGGGGATCTGCCAGGCCCGGGAGCCATCGCCAATCCCCTTCGTGGCCTTCCCCAAACCGCAGCTCAATTTATGTCAAAGCATTCACTTTTACCTACTAAAACACTGTCAAATCTTAAATGAGGACGTGGGCCAGGCTAGTGAAATATAAAGCCAGTTAAACTTCAGGGATATCAGTGTTTCTAATGGAAGCATAAACCACTGTGTGTTTGTTTCACCTGCACAGGTGCTGTCAGCACAGCTGCCACTAAAGGATGTCTGACTGTCACACTAGCCTCACGGAGTTTGTTTCTAACAGTTAGAAACTTAAACTTAAGCTATCTACGTGAGTTCATTTAGTAGGACGTAGTCCTCCTGCTGCTTTTTCTCACACAACGGAGCAGACGCTGGTACTTGTCCGGCTCTCCTCCTGTAACACACATGTCCTGGTATCTCCTCCGGATGTGCCTCCCTGGGAGACCAGTATCTGAATGGGTTGCAGATACTGTTTCATGTCACCAGCAGAAACAAGGATAATAGCAGAAAGCAAAACCAAGGAAAAATCTCTCCCTTTTCAGGGTTTGTCTTGTTGCTTCTCCACTATTATTGTGATTTGGAATGATATAACATAAATGGAATTGATTAAATTGACAATCCCTCGTGAATAGTGGCAAAACTCTGTTGTGTCTGATATATTTTCATTGCACTGGTGCTGCAGAGTGGACATCAGTGGGTTAAATCACAACAATTTGGTGGATATAATTTGCAGGACGTGGTGAATATCTCTCTCCATCTTTGACTATTAAAAATACATGACTGAGTTGCACTTTTCAAGCGTGCAAAACAGCCTTTAAAACCAAATTTTAAAAACTGGGATATCTGCTGCGATTGGTTCTCATTCCTCTCTCCGCACAGTCTGTGTCCGTGTATATAGCGATACATAAGACCATGTAGCACAAGATGAAAGACCAATTAATTCAGAACTTTTAGGAGACCCTGTCATAGCTCGGGGGCCCCTTAAATGGTAACCCACTTTCAGACCACTTATGGAGCCGGCTGTGCCAACGCGAAGTCAAAGCAAAATGATTAATGATGTTATTAAACAGTTTAGAGAGGTTGTGTGTTCTTCTAGCTGGAGCCAATTGAGAGCGATTTGTGAGGTGATACAATGTAGTGGAATGAAGTGAACCATGTGTTCGCGAATGTGGGTGGAAAAGTGTCGAAGTAAAATGGTTGTTGCTTTGCGAATGTGTGTGCACAGACACGCGAGTGTGTGAGCCGACGTTCCCGACTGTCTCCGCTGAGGGAAGCGTACGTGCGGGGAAAGTTGAGGAAGGTATATGCATGAGTGTGTGTCAGGGGGTGGATAGGTGTGTGTGTTAGAAACAGAGAAAGGCACATGCAAAGGTCAAACTGGGGACAGGTGGAAATAAGCCAGTAAGCTAGAATCTCATTTCCTGTCACTTGAAAGGGAGAAAGAGTGAGAGATGGAGGGGAGAAGGGGGAGGGGGGAGCGAAAAAGAGAGAAAGAAGAATGTCATCGATCGAATTTGGCATAAAGGAAGCGGGAAGCAGAATAGAAGAGGTGAGCAAAAAGGCACAGTGAAAGTGAGACAATATCGAAATGTTAGGGGGGAGAGAGGAGAGGAGAGGAGAGGAGAGGAGAGGAGAGGAGAGGAGAGGAGAGGAGAGGAGAGGAGAGGAGAGGAGAGGGAAAATCTGCAAAATAAAAGGAAGAGAGGATGCAAACAAGGAAGACAGAAAGGCAGATGACAGGAGGAGACAAAAGAAGAGGAAAAGAGAGAGAAAACAATGAGAGTGAGGGGGTAATGAGAGAAGAGGGAGATTTGAGATAAAAGAGGAAGTGAAGTGATAAAAAGAGAGGAATGTAAAGGAAAGGAGAGGAGCGAAAGAAAACATCAGCAGGAGAGGAATGGGGAAAAGATCAGATGAAAGGAAAGAAGAGGGGAGACATGGAGAGAGAAGGTGAAAGGAAACAACAATATGAAAAGGGGTGGCAGGAGATGAAAGCGGAGGAGGAAAAAATAAAGTAAAAAGGGAAGAGGAGAGTGGTGATGAAAAGAGACAATGAGAGGAGAGAAAGCAGGAGATGAAAGAAGAGAAGAGAGCAAAATGTGAAAGTGAGAGGCTATTGGGACAAATCGACAGCTGCTCCTGAGATCCTGTTAGGGCTCAGTCTGGAGAAAGACTGCTTGTAACACACACACACACACACACATTTAACTACACAGCGCAGACATTCAGCACCAGTGCACACACAAATACGCCTCATTGCTTTTCAACTGGCTGCATACTATAGGCATAAATGGGAAACTCACACACAGTCACACGTTTCACACAGAGATGCTGCAGGCATGCACACACACACACTAGCATGATGCAGGCAAGCCTTCAGCTTTGCAGCATCCAAAAGGACACACTGCATCATCATCATCATCAGACTCAGGAGGACGCACACACACAAATCAGCTCCGATATAAACCAAATGAAAACACGCAGGTGAGCTAAAGCGGCTCCAGCAGCGTCTGTTTAGCATCATCTGAATGAAGAGACAATGGCAGTAAGTTGAACTCTGTGATCCATTAAAACCATTTAGATACAACCTTCACCCACCTCCCTCCCTCCCAACACCTCCCACTGCTCACTCCACCCACACTCACAAACGTTCAAAATGCCATCAGTTGCACTCTCTGAGAGGAATAATGAAAACTATGATTTCCATTCTGGGTGTAATGTGCAGGGAGTGGCTCCACACATTGTTTCTCTGTGTTCGTCCTCTGCTGCCTGCTTTAACGCTCCTCTGTGGGTGTCCGCTGGAGCGCGCCAGGACAGCACTGCCCCCTGCTGGTCTGCAAGGAAACGACAATGAAAATCTAAGAAGAAGAGGCTGCCTTGGAGTTGCACCAGTTTGGTATTTGTTAGCTGGTCTGGCTGTGTTTTTTATGAAGCTCACTTTTAAAAAATTCAAGCTCACTTTTAAAAAATTCAAACGCCTGGAGCTTTTCACTGATTTTACACACTGAAGCTGGTTTTGCTCTGCCACTCAAATCGAGACAGTAGCTGTAGGCTATAATATGAAAAATCATAAAGATGATGCCATCAGAGTAGTTTGCTTTTTGACTGAAAGCCTGCATGCAAAACTGAAGGTGTGGTGTTTGAACGAAGCAGTGTTTTAAACGACTGCTGCGAGATGCTTTGCTTATAAGCAGAAAGGATTATATTTTATCTCTGCTGCATTTGAGAGCTTCAAAGGGGCTTCTGTGATGTTTTTTCCACATCCATACAGTTGGCGTACTCAGACGAGGCATTAAAAAAAGCCTCTCAAAGATTCCCCATACAAAACAAAATCAGTGAAGTACCTCTTAAGCTCTGTACCTATATGATAACTTCCCTCTTTATTCATTGCTCTCACATCTCTTCTGTATAAATAAAATCTGCAACATTCTGGCATTTCTTTGGATTCAGTACATCTATATTGTAAAAGTAAGTGTATGTGTAGCCAGTTTTATATATTCTGAGACTAATCAGAGTTACAAAAAATCTTTAGACTAATGTACTTCGTGTCCATTTTTGCATTAATGTTGCAAATGTAAATGTTTATTAAAATCCAAAACATTCTCATCCCACAGCATCAAAAACCACCACTCTGATTGTCTTCAAATTACACACATGATTTGCTTCAGCATGACTGTTTTCACACCTGGCCAGAAATAACTTGTGGCTTTAGAAAACTGGGGGTGTCAGACGTTAGTCAAGTCAGCCAATCAACATTGTCGCTTTCACTCGCTGGTTAGAATTAGGAAGCAAAAACCAAAAAAGTTTAAGAAAAGATCAGAGTTTAGGCTAAAACACAGTCTGAATTGAAGTATAGATGTTAGTTGCACTTTGAAAAACAATGCTTACTCACTGCTTTTTAGTGTGAAACAGTGGGGTCTTTTACAAGCACACAGGATGTTTTGAGAGTGAGACACCCATCTCATTATTGTCTGAACCTGGAGTGCTTACACGCTGATGCCAAGGGACACCTTCATAATTTAGAAACACCGGTGACTTTGAAAAGCAGCAGTTTCTGACTCTTGGCGAACAAAAAAAGGCTGAAAACTTTTACATTTTCAGCACTTTTCTTTCATGGATTTGATTTGAATCCAGTAGAAATGGTGCAATCTACCTGCACTACAAGTCAGAGTGACACTGCACTATCAGTGTAGGAGCAGAATCTCACAATGCCAGCATTACATTCAACCCAGAGCCCAGGAGTGCTGGCTTGTTTCTGCTGTGCTCTGATGACCGAGAGAGGGAAAATGACCGTGTGAGTGAGCATGAAAGACAGGCTGGAAAACTGCTGGAAGAGGAATATGGACTTTACAGTTTCTGCTTCTGCTTTCATCTCGACGTGACCTCTCCTTTTTGCCAGCTTCAAAACACAATGGGAGCGCACTCGCTTATTACTGATTTGGATCCAGCGCACACACATGCGCCTCCACTCCCTCTACCACAGTTTCAAATGAGCAGATCAGCTGTGCGCCCTCTGCCTCGCGCCATGCATCATCGAGGCAAAGAAGGTGTCGGCGCTTATTAAAGGATGGAAGGCTGACTGATTTCCTGCAACTCTTCAATTTCCAATAAATAAATAAATAAGAAGGAATGGAGAGAAAGACAGGGAGAGAGAGGGAAAATGTTGCTATGGAAACAGTTCAGACAAATGTAATTGTCTCCCTCCATCTTTGCAGGTCAAGGCAGTGGACATTTCAGCTCCATAATCTTTCCATCGCCTCTCCATCTGCCCACTGGCCTATGAGCACATAATAGGGTTTTTGGAGTCGTGAGCTACAAATAAGCTGAGTGATGCATAAGGTGATTTCATAATGTGTGCGTGTGCATGTGTGCGTGCTCTATTACTGCCTCTTTGCATGGTGACATTAGAAGAAACCTTTCACTTCCGTTAAACAGGAAAACTTTCATTTTTATTTTCATCATCTACTTATCACAATCTTAAAGATACTGAAGGACATTTTATTAGAAATGACCCCATTAGCTGACTCAGTTTTTGCATTACATCATTGCATGTCCTTGTTAATGTCTCTTATTAGCTTCAAATATAGATGAGGTCATTATTTTCAGTTCTATTTGAAAATCAGCGCATGGTTTCTTTTGTAAAATGATGGATTATGTGAATTCAAGTTGGCACCATATGATGGCTCTTTACAGAGCAATAGTCAAACTCTCAAACCAGCAGGTGTTTTTGATAACTCAGACAGAAACTGCGGTCTTAGAAGAGCTTTATAACTGACAAACAACACAGACTAATGGTGAAACAACAGACTTTAAGTGTTCCTAAAGTCAGCTTGTGCAGCAAATCCAATTAGTTTGAGGTTAACGAGTGAAGAGTCAACACCTGGAATGAGAAGAGATTACAAAAAGCTTTGTGACCAATGAAAAATGCAAACAAATCTGAGCAGCCTCTCCTGCAGCCGTACCGGAGAAGAGGACATAACTAATCTTTCATGTCCTTGTTACGTGGATTGTCACAACAAAACACCAGCAGGCGGGTGTGACAGCTCATTTTGCTCAAAAGTATCCTGGTTCCTGATGTGTTGACTGATACGGGGAAACAACACGCAGTTTATGTTTAAGGCTCACCACTGTTCCACACAAAGTCATGTAAAATGGAAAAGATGTCTCTGGCTCCAAAGCTGTAACTGCAAACCGTTTCTCACGACTTTCTGCGCTGTGTGTGTCCTTGTGACAGTTTGCAGTGGAGTTTTGCAGCTACACTGATTGATGCGTTTGTTTACAAGCTACTGAGGTCGCTCTGCTGAGTCCATCTTTGTGTGAATGGTGAGGCTGAACTTTGGGAGTAGTCTATTGAAGTGGATCACGCAGTATATTGAAAGGCTGTTTACATATATTGATGATTTACATTTATTTCAACTCCCCCAAGCAAATTTAGACTCACTGAGCTCTTTTAGTAGGAACATCAAACCGTGCAGGGCCTCCCACTGCTTTCAAAGCTGCCGCACCTCTTTGTGGCATCTGTGAATTCATTTTGTGTGACCCACTGGAGAATCCAATTTCTCCCATCCCCCTGAGGTGTTCTAATGGATTCTGATCTGGAGACTGACGAGGCCATTGAACTTTCCTGTGTGACATGGCGCATCATTATGCTGAAAGCATCCTTCAGGAGATGGGACCGGAGCCATAAAGGGATGCACCTGGTCAGCAGCAATCCTCAGAATTGGCTGTGGGTTTAAAATGATGATTTATTGGTCTCAACGGGCACAAAGCATGCCAGGAAAACCTTCCCCACATCATTACACCGCCAGTCTGGACTGTTGACACGAGACAGGTTGGATCCGTGGATTAATGCTGTTGAAGCAAACATTCATCAGGCTTGGCTTTATTTCCAGACTTCCACTGTGAGTGTTTGGTGTGAGTGTAGCCACTGCAGCCCCACACTCTGCTCTTAGCTGACTGGATGGATAAACTTGTGACAAAACAATTCTGCAATAATGCACGATTATATCTGTGTCACTCCGGCTGCAATAATGCACGATTATATCTGTGTCACTCCAGCTGCAATAATGCACGATTATATCTGTGTCACTCCAGCTGCAATAATGCACGATTATATCTGTGTCACTCCGGCTGCACAACTGGCTGACTGCATAATCATGCAGTCATGTATAGCAGGTGTGCATTTGTTTCTCTACTGTTTGATGAGGATTCATATGGAGATAGTTTACTTCAATTTCAGGAGTCGGACCACAGCTTATAACCTCTGCTTGTGATTGTATTATTTATGAATGCCCTTCCTGCCCTACATGCCAGTTTGTTGTCGTTTCCATGCCCCAGCTTCCCTCCTCCTTTCTCGGTTTATCGGCCCGTCTCGGTGGCACCAAGAGGATCTGCCTGACCCGGAAACCACCGTCGATCCTCAGTAAGGACTTCCCCAAACCACAGTCTTGGTCCTACATGCTTGAGGTTGTGGTGATTGCCACTCACTGACTCTTAGAGGGATTTTATATGTTGAACTCCTCCTTAAACATGTTTCTGTAGGATACCACAAAAGGGGACATGTGGAAGGTTACGCTTTGAGGGGACATTTTTCTGTCTGCTATGGTTTGGGTTCACTTCTTCCTTCAAAGACATGTAATGGCCAACTCTTTCCAGCTGGAAGCATTTTTTTTCTATTATGGCAATGTCTCTATATGCACACTGAATATATGGAAATGCTGTTAATCACAAAATCCTCACAAAAGGGGGAAAAAAATCAACATTCACCACCTCAATTTAAATAAGCCTCCAATCCCATTTCCACTGGATTGGAGGTCTGGCTTCAGCGATGCTACTAAATGACCAGGTTTTTGCTTCAGTGGATTTTCTTCCTTCCCTGAGTGGTTCAAGGAGGATGATACATTATTTTCATGCACAGATTGGCCGCCACAGAGTCCAGAATTTAACTCCAGTGAGGAGCTTTGCGATGTGCTGGGGAAGGCTTTGGACAGCGGTCTGACTCGTCCACCATCAATAGAAGACCTTGGTGAAAAATTTATGCAACTCTGGACAGAAATAAAACTTGTGATATTGCATAAAGTTGTCGAAACGATACCATGGCGAATCCTCAAGGCTAAAGGCTGACTGGTGAAATATTTTTTGGAGAGTCGGTGTGGGTCATGGCCATTGTAGAATCAATGTGTTACACCTTGGGTGTCAAACATAAGGCCCTGAGGCCAGAATCAGCCAGGCAAAGACTCTGAACTGGCCAACTGAAAATTTTTGGAAAATGTGAAAGAGGACGTAGATTTTGAAGGTTTTTAATTTCAAATAAATTAAGTAAATTAACCAGAACAGAAAAGCCCGGGCAATGAGCTATCAGGACTTTTTCTGTAATTTTACACATTTATCATGTAGAAAATCTGAGACATTGTGTTAAAATTGCACTTTTTTTTTTTTATATATTCAGAAAATTGGGAGTTAAATGTTTACTTAAAGGCATTTACACAGACAGAGAGGGGAGTGTTGTCTGCACGTGGCCTGCGAGGTAAAATGAGTTTGGCATTCCACCACCATCAAGTGTGAGGGAATATTCTTTGGGGGAAAAGGTTCACGACCCATCCAGTGGACAATCACCGATACAGAGCACTGATAATACATGTTGACCCAACACTTCACACTGGTCTGTCCTTTAGCTCATCCTTGGTCTTTAGGAGTAAATGGATCCCCAGCCTCCCCAGATTCACCAATAACCTTACAGCGGGAGGAAGCCTGAGGACCTGGAGGCTGAAATCCAGAGCCAACTTCCTGTGATGGTGCCAAACACTCTGGATCCTTGTGCTGTACATCACAAATACGTTTCACGTTCATCTCATCTGAGCCACCAAACCGGCGTCACTGTAAGCAGTAATTCTGCGAATAAATGTAACTTCATGCATGGGTAGCTCAGATAAGACCCCCTCCATTATGAAGCAAAGCAACAAAAAAAATTAAAATATGTGAGATAATGGGCTTCAATTATGAGGATGTTTCCTTTGTGTGTTGAATCGCACTCTATTATTGTTTCAGAGGAAACAACAACAATGAAAATAATAACCACATATTTCACATCTCTGCTTGAGATCAGAAGTTTTTCCTTTTTCCTTCTAACAACACAAAAGACCGGAGGAAAACAAAATGTAAATTCCTAATATCAATGTTTCATCAGTCACGACTTGAGCCGGATGCATAAGAATTTATAATAAACCAAATGTGTTTCAGATCACAGCCTCTTTCTTCCCAAAAGAAAGGGGAACGATTTCTGTGAGAACATGAAAAAAGTCGAGCCTGTTAGGATAAAACAGACAATGCAAACAGGATTTTGTGAATTTTCTTTATTTCTTTCCAGCTAACTTTGATGTCAACGGCATCTCAGAGAATAATGACGAATGGTTTAACTCTGTAGACCGACAGAAAACAAATAAAGTCAAACCGTTTCCGTATTTTAATGTGATCATTAAAGTGAAGGCAGGGTAAAAGCGTAAAACAGGGCTATGAAGCTCTCATACGAACCAGTTTGTGTAATGCAAAACAATGCTTTTGATTGAGTACATCTGCACTCGCTGCTAATGGAGCTTCACCTCAAGAGTCCCGTCCAGAATTAACTCAATTTAAAGAAAAGGGGGGAAAAGCCAGCGCCTGATTGTGCTGCAGTTTTAGCAGATGGCACGAAGGAAACACTGAGCACAATGAGGCGACCACAGCGGCGTAATGATCAGAAAGTCTGCCTGCTACAAACTTCATTTAATCTGCGAAAGGCGATACGAGCGACGTGTTTATCTGCGAAGCACCACAAATGGAAAAAATAAAGGACTGATTCTGATGTGTTTAGCATACGCGAGGCTAATTTATTAAAACAGCCACTTATGCGGCTCCCTCGTGGCTTCGATGATGTTTGCTTCCTGACCACAGAGAAGAAACCGAGGAAGTTTTATTTTCACATTAAACATGTATGAAGGCGATTGTTGTTGTTGAAGAGACGCTAACAAAAAAAAAAGAATAATGTTGGAAGTAAACACTGAATATTTAAAGAACTCATATTTTGATTGTGCTAAAATATCCTCGGTGGCAAAGAGCTGAGCTCCTAATTGTACTTGATGTTATCTCCTATTCCCTTTTTATTCTGCTTGTCTAAAAAGGATTCCCAAATCAGTCAAATCAAGAATTCATCTTTCATCCTTTAGTTTTTTCTTATAAACGTCACTCAGAAACTGAATCAGAGCATTTTGCTGCGGATCTGAAAGATGCGATGAATCCGAGCAGGTTTAAGCACCTCTCCTCTGGCCTGTAGCGTCAGTTATTGATGGCTCACAGCACCAAAATACGCCAACGTCCCTTTACAGCTCCTTCAAACAAATCCACACTCTGTGCTGTGAGCAGCTTGATACGGGAACTATTTTCTTTCTATAGAAATACATCCGCTGACCATGACTGTACAAAAAATAGGCACAACAAAAGGCTCGTCCTTGAGATGGCTCAACAGGATGTAAATATTAGAGGTATCCCCGTGTTGTGGGCCGTAATGACAGTCAGCCACATGCTTGGATGCAGCTCAGCAGGAGAAAATAAGTTCTACATGAAACGGCTCGTGACAACGTCTGTGGATTTTTCCCAGAGTAACTGGTTTATGATTTCACGCGGAGTTTTTCGGATTGAATTTTCGCTGCAGTGAGAACTGCGAGGCAAAGGCCATCTAGGCCCATTATATTAAAGAGAAGGCACTCGTCTCTAAAGCTGCTTCACCGTGAAAACTTGCGCAGTAACAGCCGTAAAAAGCACTGCAAGTCAAAGGAAACAGATTTTCCTAAAAATAAACCTAAAAGTGCAATTTTTGCACAAAATTTGCAACAAACTTACATCAGGAAGGTTTCGCTGTAAAGGCAGCAATTAGTTACATTAGTTACAGTACAACAGCACATCCGTCATACATTAGAGTAAATTTTAACATCTATGAGGGGAATTGTGTCTGCTTCATTTTCACCTTTTCCATGAGCTGCTTTCAAAGAAGAAGAGAAAGATTAAAAGTGTCTTCAGTCGACACTTTCATCGTTGCCACATTTTGAGTCTCTATTTATGTCATTTAAAACTTACAGTCTGTGTCACGCTGCCCGTTTTAACTTCTCAGCAATTAAAACATTTCACGCCCTCACTGACGGCTCATTTTAAAACAGTTGTAACTGCGAGGGTCACACAAGCATCCTTTTAAAGACACCTCTAACTGTCTGGTGAGCCACATGAAAGCGGAAAAACAGGTGCAAGCCAAGGTGCCGTTATCAGAGCAGCACGACGCCGAACAGGTGGAGACGACACACGTGTAAGAGAAGCCATGAAGGCGTAAACAGACGTTTAAATATCGAGAGAGAGAGAAAACTGCAAACAAACTCAATTTAAGACCCCAGAAAGCAAAACTGCCTGAAGATCTGCAGAGAAAGAACAAACCTTTTATTTTTAAGACTGTTAAACAAAAACCTTGCATTTCACACGAGGTCATATTGTTAATCTGTGTATAACTAATATTGTATTATTGCAGCAGCGTGAAAAAACCTCAGGTCTTTCAGAAACTCATTTTATTGTGATATGTTGTTGAACATTAAAACGGACAAAAATACTCAAACTACTAAAAACAGTTTGCGCACATTAAGATGCTTGGATTTCTTTTTTAACTAATCCACTGAATTGAGAATGAAGTGATAAATCAGTGCACAGATTTTTTTAATATATACACACACAAATATATTTTTCCCTCAACCATCTGCTGGATTTCTGACAATTAGCAAAGCAGCAAGAGAGGCTGTGTCAGCGTCCAAGCACCAGTGAAACTGACTAAATCCAGGTTAAGTGAACTGCAAGCAATCAATGTTGCACTCCACATCAACCTTTATCGACTTTAGCATGTAATATATATATATTTCTGTATTTTTATCATCCTGTTTTTGATGTTATTGCTCAAAAAAATGAAATTTTCCCAGTTTAAGCTCGCTGCAGCGCTCCCATTTGTGGTACAATAAAAGGGGGAAAAAACACATAAAACACCAGCACAGACTTTTCATTACAACACTATCATATCGCATGTGAACAGAGATGGAGCCATTATAAAGACTGTAAGAGTGGAGCAGATTTGAGTGGGAAAAAGAGGACGTTTCCACTCCAGATGAGCCAGAACATGTAGAAATTTGGAATTAAATAAAAAGCAAGGTGCTTGAGAAAGATTTTGGCGTTCCACACTTTGATTTCATACTCACACGCAGCACCGAAGTGAAGATGTCTGCTGTTCAGAGACAGTTCAGTCAGGTCCAGCACTTTTCACTCAGGACTGAAGCACCCATTTTGGCCACAGAGTTCAGTAGTGTGAAGAGTCTCTTGAAAGTGGAAGCACAGCTGAAGAGACGACCCTAAAAATCATCTGTGACATCAAAACTCATCCCACCAGTCAGAGTCTGTTTTTTCCTGTTACATCAGCGGATTATACGACATGACATCTGACTGGTAATGAGTCCTGCCTTCAGCAGCAGCCACACTGCCAGCCTGCACTCAGTCACAAACACATCCCAGAAACCAGCAGCTGCTGCTACAGAAGTGCCTTCAAACATTTGATTAGCATCCCAGGAGCACTTCTCATCAGCAGCGTCAACACGAGTCTGCTGACACATTTCTTGGCATTTCACGTCGAATGATTACAGATCTACTCCTACACAGCAGCTACCACTCAAGAAAGCCGCACTCAAATCTCCAATGAAGTCTGATTACCTAGCAACATTGTTTTTAATGGCTTTGAAATTGTGAAGGTGGCAGCGGAACAAGATTTAGGACGTTAAAGAGCTTTTTATAGAGTCCAGCAATGGCCTGAATTTTCCTGAATGCAATTTGCTCCCTGGACAGCCACGCTGGAGATGTGCTCAAACATTGTGTTTTCCTGCTCTGATTGCGCCTCTCCAGGCAGTCAAAGCCATAATGAAATCCAAACTGAGACATTTCATTAGAGTTTTGCCTCCTCCTCCAAAAGCCTAAGCTCTGAGGCTGAGTGGGCTGCAGGTTCGTGGAGTAACTCTGTTACTGTCGGGTCACAAATGCTCAAACTTTGTAAAATCAGGATGTAAAAAATATCAAAGGAAATTCTTTTCTTGAATTAACAGCCGTGTTTGAGGCGAGAGAAAAGCGCCGCGTGCTCGTGCAGAGCGGCTCAGCGGTCATTAGATGAAGTCGCAGCCTGTCTTCAAAGGCAAAAATCTTAATTTCCACTTTATGACTGAAGGAAAAGAAGCGTTTAAGGAGGGAAAGTGTCAGCTTTAAAGTTCAAAGTGAGGCTTTTGATTTCATTTAATCATCCAGAATTTGGCTTCCCTGCCGTCAGCGACAGCCGCAGTGGAAGTCAGCGTTGGGGTCCATCAGGAGTTTCTTGCGGTCGACGTGCAGACAGTCTATGTGGTACCAGGCGTCGCACACGTCACACTGGATCCACTGCACCGTGTCCTGCTGGGGCAGCCGGCACCGCGGCGCCGCGCACGGCTCCACCGTGCCAACCATCACGTCGTCCTCTTCCTCGTCGTCTTCGTCCTCGTCCGAGGAGGAAGAGGAGGAGCCGGAGGAGGAGGAGGAGGCCGAGGAGGTAGAGGATGAAGACGAGGAGGACGGAGAGGGCAGGGAAGGCCGTGGGGGGAGGGGGTGTTTCCTGGGGCGGCCGCGTCGCTTACTTCAAGGAAGGAAAATATAAACAGGAAGAAATGAGAAGGCTTGGAGGTGACATCACAAAAAAAAAGGAGGAACAAATACATTTGTTTTTTTTAAACTGTTGCCACTCCATGCCTCACAGAGGAGCTTCAGGCCTTGTTTAATATGAAGCTCCAACATTGTACAGTTTGTATATATGACAGAAAATCATACAGGGCTGTGCTTTGTAGAGAATTTTTAGAAAAACCTTCCAAACTCACCCTGTTGGATGATGAAATCGGTTGAACTGCACGCTAACTCTCTCGTCTGCGCGGATCCTCACCGACGGCGAGGCCAGGTTGTAGTTCTCCCCTCCCACCACCAATGGGGAGAATACGGGGGAGCTGTTGGCTCTCCGCCTCCCTCTCGCTGCGGTCGGGGAGCAATGGGCAGGCTTCTGCTGGCGGAAGGCCGCGATGTTTCCGTGCACCACCGTCTTGACTCTGTTCACCTTCTCCGCCTCTTGTTTGCTTGTGAAGGATGCCTGGAAGAGGTGCTCGTTGAGTCTGCTGTTTGTCATGGCTCCGTGGAAGCTGCCGATGGTCCTGATACCGACGGGGAAGGGCTTGGCCTCCAGCGGCCTGCGGATGTCGCTGTGAGTTTTGGGCTGCAGCTGAGGAGGAGGCAGCGAGCTGAAACCTTCAGATTCAGACTTGTAGAGCCTCCGCCTCTTCTTCCCCCGTGCTCTCTGTCCATCCTCCACAACTCCTGCCAAAACTAAGATCAACGGAAAGAGAGCAAGGTAATGTAAGTGGAGACAGAAGCTAATCACACCACTAATTTGTTCTTTTCCCTCCTTTTTTTGCAAGTAAAATCCTTGAAAAGAAAGCAGTAACTTCATAAACTAATATTAAGTCTTTTTAAAAGCTGCCAAAAACAATTTCATGGTAAAAATCTGCAGCTTCATGTCAAAAAGCTCCAGAAAGTGAGCAGTGTCATTCTGCAGCACGCCGCTGTGCTTTACCTCCTCGACTTCTGGGCTCGTCAGAGCTGTCGTCCTCCAGCAGCACCGTGTGAGCCGACTTCCTCCTGCTCCTGGAGGTCTGCGGGAGGGCCTTCGTCTGAGGCAGTGAAGCTGCAGAGGTGAATGATGGAGGAGTGGAGTGTGGGAGCAGGGAGGAAAAGCCCACGGCAAGAGGCGGCGAGGTCGAGGTGCCGGGGTCAGAGACGGTTCCCTCGTGGCTGTGGCTCCTCTTGAAGGTCCAGGCGCTGCCCTTCATCTTGCTCAGGCTGCCGATGGAGTTGAGGATGACCGTGGCTCTGTTGATGGACAGCTTCGAAAGGTCCAGGTTGGCAGCTACCTTGCGGTCCAAGCTGGTCCTAATCCTGTTCTGCAAGTCGGACGAGAAGGTTCCCGCCTAGGAAACCAGATATAAATATTTCATTTAAACCTTCACGAAGCGTAGGCCAAATGTCAATATCCAGAGGTGCGAGTCTAATTTGTCTGGCTGATGCATTTCTTTCCAGAAAAGTCATGGCACCTTTGAGATAATAAATCTGCTTCTGCCTCTTGCTGCAAATCAACTCCATGCATCAGCACTTTTTTAATTGAAGTAGAAAAGTACGATTGCACATGATTTAATCTTCAAATTTCATTTAGTGAGAGTATGCCTCCATGTCTTCATAGATAAAATGCTTTGGGGATTTTCTGTGGGCTTGTTATTGTTTACCAGACATTGTGGTACATTTTTATTGGCATTCTGAATACAAATAGTGCCCAGCACCACCTAATGAACGATGGCTGCACACACTTTGACACAGGAGTGGGATGAAAATTACAGGGTAGAGTCGACATCAACATTTTCATTACTGTCAACATATTACAGGAAAAAAAAGAAGGTAGAAGAAGGCATGTTAGTCCTTTCATTAGTTTCTGTATCGACTCACCTGTCTGTGGCACTCAGACCAAAGACAACAATTTAAAAACCACTGACATCTTTCATCTTTGTAAGAAATCCCATCTTAAGCTGTCACTGTAATTTCTAACAAATCCTTCAAACAGAAACACATAAAGTGCATTTGTTGAAAGACATTTGGTTTCCTAGTGAGTATTTAGAGCAGCAGGGCTGTGAGGGACCAAATCAAGAAGCTATAATAACAGTCTCTGACAAGCATCTAAAATTAATGTCCTTATCGCAACTGGGGAATATTCGTTTTCTTCCCCCATATACGTTAGCCTGCAAGCAAAGAAGGCTGCTGGTGCTACAGAATCTGACTCTTACGTGCATTAAGAAAACGAGACTCAGATGTAACTTTCAGGAATATTTGTTGTATTTTTAGCATAAAGGAGAATCAGAGCAAGCACACAAGCTTACAGATCCATGGGCACCACAATTCTGAGGCCGTCATTCTACCGTTAATGTTACTGCAAACTATTCATTCAGAAATCCTCTAACATTTGCAGACATTAGCAAACATAGTACAGAGGCTGGAAAAAGACTTTGAGCCCACTACCCGAATCTATCCGCCCATTTTCTTTAAAGCTTTTCCAGTTCAGGGTTGCAGAGGAGCTGGAGCCCGTCTGTCACAGAGTATCAGGACGGCACACTCTGGACTGGCTGCCACACGACTATACACACCTACAGCTGATTTACAAGCACCCGTTAATCTAATGCAGGAGTGAATTGTTAACAGTGGCTCTGTAGGCTAGAGATTTACTCAACAGAACAATTTAACTTTTTAAGAAAGGTTTAAAATGACTGAAATAGACACAAAATATCTGTAAACTCACTGTTTAACCTCGTCTGTTGAACTTGGCTTGAGTTTTTAAATTTTCATACTTTTAGACTTGTCGATTAGTAAGTTTCTCCCTCCTGTATAATCAATGCAGACTGCTAAAAATAATATTGAGGAATGTCTGAACTGTGTAATGTTGACATATGGACATTAGCAGTGTCACATGGTGCATTTACTCATGCAGCAGACAGAACATGTCCAGATTTATCCTTTGACCCCAGACTTGGTGAGAAACACGAACCTTCGATATCTTTATTTTTTAAGAAAAGTGTCACCATGAGTCTGGCTTCATACTGAATGTAAATAGTTGATTCCAAACCACGAACTTACTTTTGGAAGCGTGATTGCATCGAAGTCCAGCGGGCGAACTTTAACCTTCTGGAAGAGGAAGTAGAACTCCGGGTTCCCTGGATCAGTCTGGCCTCCGAAGATCAGCGTGTCGCCGTCCGAGAGCTCCCACTGTATGCCCGGCTGGAGGCGGACTTCATTGACCCATGTGCCTAGAAACACAAGACCAAGAAGATTTGAAGAAATGTTAAACTACACACTGCCGGGCACAGATCAGCCCTCAAAATAAAACGTTTTAGAGGTTTCTAGGAGGTCACACTGACATGTAAAGTAGTGGGAAACTCTCTGAAGACACAAACGAGCAACAGTTTTACAACTGAAGGCCGACGTTACCGGAGGCTAGATATTCACAGAGCTTTTTAATATATGAATCTGACAGGGGCAAAAAAAAAGAATAAATCATGAGAGCAGAGCCCTGAAATAAAGTCATTCGGTGACTGTGTGTTTACAGCTTCCAGAATCTAGGAGAAATGTACAACAGTCTGCGAGATGGACCCAGAACTGAGGAGCTGGAAGGCTACAAGGCAATCACACGGCCATGACAGCACAGCACAAAATGAGAAATGCGGGGCGAATACTAAAATGTAACTTTAATAGCAAAAATGAAAAATGTGGGAAACAGACTGTGAAATTACTTGAAAAATTAGGCAGTAAGGGTGCAGTTTAGATTCTGAGCCTGTCGGACAGCGACTGAATGAAGACGCAACGCTCACTCTTAATCTCCCCCTTCCTCACTCCGTGCATCTTCCTGTCTACTTCAGACTGCACTGACGACTCTCAGCAACCTGAGGTTCAGACTCTATCTTGTGTCCTGAATTACTCATGAATTTTTTTGTTTGGTTCTTCTGTTTGTACATTTGCTTTTATTTGTTCTCCTGAAAGTTGAGTTTACTGGTCCATTTCACACTCTCAGCTGTGAACGACCCGTTGAGACCGAATGAAATGGACCTCCTCGGTGCGACTGCTTTTCAAAGCCGGCGTGTGAACGCGTAACATGTTGTCTTCATTCACAGCAGAATGCACCTGGCGGCAGGTATTAAGTTTCAAACCAAATGTCTTAAACTCCTGTTTTTGTGGTGCCTTTTTTGCACAATTTTGTATCCATCAGGCTGTCCTATTATTTCTAACTAAGGCTGAAGCTGATGGCTCTTTTCTTTCCTGCAGGCTCTGAATGGGCTTTTTGGGGTCCTGCAGCAAACACAGTCGGTCCATTTTCAGTGACAGATGATGCTTCTGCATTACGGCATCTGACAGAAATCTACGCATCTATCTGTTCGTGTCAGCCCCGACTGTTCGGATACGCAATAGTTAAAGCTTTTATTTTACCGGGCTATAAGAATCAGCCAGGATTTTATAAACTTTTTTTCTTTTTATTTGCATGACCAACAGCTGTAATCAAACCAAATGTGATTTGTAAGTAGAAAAAGATGTGGAACGGAGACATGTTTGGCATGTTTGCTTGTAAACTGACATCGCTGATTAATCCATTTATGAAACGCCTGACATTTAATTTATTTTCCGTCTGAAAACTGAACAATTAATCAAATATTTTCTGTCAGCTCTATTCTTAAGCGTAACATTTCTTTTATACGGTGAGCCTGCGGCCCGTTCAGCTGCACAGAGCAGCCGCGCGCATTCTCGCATTGACACCGGTCGGCATCATCTGATAACGCCGCCACAGATATTCATAGACTCTGACATTTTAATAACAAAGGTAATCTTTTGATCAGATATATATCCTGTTAATAATATAGAATCACGTGTTGCGACCTCACTGGATGGTGTGAAGCAATGCATACACACATTCAGTGGCCACTTTATTAGGTACACCTTGTTAATACCAGTAATTGCCTTCTTTTTGGTTCAAATTCAACAAGGTGCTGAAACATTAATCAGACATATTGGTCAATGTTGACAGGACAGCTTCACACAGCTGCTGCGCATCACTGTGAATTTCCAGTTCCACCACATCCTGAAGGTGAGCTGGTGATTGTGGAGGCCATTCAAGTAAAGTGAACTCATTGTCATGTTCAAGAAACCAGTTTGAGCTTTGTGACACGGTGCATTACTCTGCTGGAAGCAGCCATCAAATGATGGGCACACTGCTGTCATAAAGGAATAGACATGTTCAGCAACAACACTGAGGTAAGCTGTAGTGTTTAATGAAGGCTCGGTGGGTACTAAGGAGCCCAAAGTGTACAGAGAAAATATCCTTTACACCGTTAGATCTCCACCAGCAGCCTCAACGACTGATACGAGCCAGGATAGAGTCATCCTTTCCCTTTCTAGTCTCTTCTGTAGTGCAGTTCTGAGGATACAGCCCATTGGATCTGTGTCCTCAGTTTCCTGTTTATAGTGGCGTCCCAGGTGGTGCGGTCTTCTGCTGCTGCGGCCCATCTGCTTTGATATGTTATGCATTCAGAGATGCTCTTCTGCAGACACTGCTAGTAACAAACGGTTATTTAAGCTACCGTTTCCTTTGTATGAAGCAGTCTGGTGTCCTCTGATGTCCAACATCATCAAAGTCACTTAAACCAGCGGTCCCCAACCTTTTTTTGCGCCACGCACCGGTTTATGCCCGAAAACATTTTCATGGACCGGCCTTTAAGGTGTCGCGGATAAATACAACAAAATAAAACTAGTACCGGTACCGAAAAAAAGAAAATTTATTCATAACACACGTGAAAAGACCCAGGAAAACGGTAAACGATAAAAACCGATAATAAAATAACCCTGAAAACCATACGTTTCACACCTGAGCCTCAACTCTCGCGGCCTGGTACCAAACGACTCACAGACCGGTACCGGTCCGAGGCCCGGGGGTTGGGGACCGCTGACTTAAATCACCTTTCACCCGAAGCTCAGCTTGAACTTCAGCAGATCAACTTGATCACATGTATGTGACTAAATAAATTGCTGCCGTGTGATTGGCTCGTTAGATATTTGAGTTGACAACCAGAAGCTTGACAAATTTATCATATTTATCACTACCCAGTGTCAGGTTTATACCACAGTATTGGTAATTACCAAAATCACTCCATGTTTCTGTACTGGTCAGTTCATCATTTCAATGCTAAAACATCATTGTTGTTACTGTTATCCATGAATTTTCAAATATACTGCTTTACAAAAAAGTAACACGCATCATTATTTTTTTAGTTAAGATGTCAAATTCCAAACTATTTAATTGCATTCCTGAGCAGATACATTTGTTTCAGTGGTTGAATTTTATGCTTGTTTGATTTCTGACTTCTCAGAGAGATTCTGTGTTTTTGGCTCGAATTTTGCTACAAAAACACGACTTCAGTTAGAAATTTCTCTCTCCTGTTCAAAAACAGTAAAGTGTCTAAAATGCAGAGAACGTGCCGAACAGGAAAGAGGCTGTATTAAACCACTTTGTGATGCAGGCCGGCCTTTGAAACAAATGGGGTAAAAAGTGTTCTTGCAGTGTGGTCAAGTATGCCTCGGAGTTGATTGCCGGGAGCCGTACTTACAAAAATACGTCAAGGAAGAAGAAAACGAAAGCTGGCTGAAGAGAATGTCAGGCTAAAAGTCAGTGCTAGAAGGAAGAAGACCAGACAGAAGGATGCTCATTTACCTCTGACCTTTACAGGTAATTGCTTCTAGATCATATTCATAGATCTCCAGATAGACCTGAGCAGACGACTGAACAAACGATGCTTAAAGAGAGCAGCTGCTAAGAAGAAATCCAGAAACTCCTCCAAACGCTGGACTGCTCTGAGGTTCTGGAAGAAAGCTCTCTGGATGAAAGAGTCCAAGCCTGTGCTCTTTAATCAACACCTATAACAGGTGTTGAAACATACACTCACAGGTCAGGTGTCTTACACTGCGCACCTCAAAGCTGATACACGTTATGCTTCGTTTAAGATGTAAAGAGGAACTTTCCCCTATATTAAATGCATATTTTATCTTCTGCTGGTTTGCTGTAGAGATGCTGCTTTCACTTGAATTTAACTGAACCAGATGGCAACTTGTCTTGCAGTACCAAAAGTGGAGCCAAGTCTCTTCCCAGAATGCACAGTTACCCCAAAAAGAAATAAATACATCTGCAAAAATCGTGAGCTTGTTTTAAATCATTTCATATTAGGACAATTTGCTTTCTAAAAACTACAACAACAAACCATGGCACCAACATTACAGCACAGCTGAGGGGCAACCCCGTCAGTGTTTACATCCTGTCACGTTGTCATTAGCAGGAGCCCCTCGTCACGACTAAATGCCCATTTACTTCCTTCAGAATGATACGCTAGCAGGTGTAACAGAGTAGTAAACAGTTCCTACACGAAACTGCTCACAACAAGGTTTGTGGATGTTTTTGAGGAACCAGGTGAGGATTTGTGTAAGAAGGACACGGCTGCTGATTTGTTTTTTTTTATCAAATTTTTTGGTGTTTTGAAACCAAACAGTGGGACTGCCATTTAGATCAGTTACAGCACAGAAATAAGCAGCATCTTTAAAACAGATGGAATTGCAGCACTGCAGAGGAGAAATACATGCATTCAAATTTATAATTACAAATAAAACGTGTACACAATCCATTTGAAGCTAACGTCATGCTTCGTGCTCACACTTGCATGGATGGTAAAATCAGGGTCAAAGATCAGGAACAACTGAGTTTAATTAATTCCTTATCACCAACACGCTTTAATTTGAGTTTGATTGTTTGTTTGTTTTTAAACAAATCAAACTAAAATGCTTCTCGGTGGGCTGAAAAATTCTGTAACTGTAACGGTTCCGATAAAATAAAAGTTCTGGGGGCAGCGATAAGAAAAGTTTTTGAAGTTGAGGTTCCAGAGATGCTCTTTGTTCGTGATGCACGCGAGTCTTTACCTGCACGCCTACAGCTGTGTTCAGGAGCGTAATGGCTCACTTCGTTTTGATAATTCGGTCGGTAAATAAGAAGAAGAATGTTTTCACTGCTCGAGTGCACAACAGAGCTTTAGGGGAGGGTTAATTAAGATTTCTGTTTCAGTTTAGTTTCATTTTTTTTAGTTTGATTTTTATATTTCCAGAGAAGATGCGACACATTTTGAAGGCTGCTGAGTGAGAGTCCTGCAGACGTGCTGAAGCCTCATTGATAACTTTGAATAAATTGTCAAAGTTTCAAACTAAAGGACATTTTTTACTGTATTCTTAGAATTTTTTGAGGACTGTTTTTCATGTCAGTTCACTGAAATGTGTTTTCACACTCATTTCAACCTGACTTTAATAAAATACTTCTTCCGTTCTCAGTAGAAGTGGTGTTATTCCTGTAAACAGGTGTGTTTTTACCTCATTCTCTTCCACAATGACTGAGGGAGGGTGTGAAAGTGTGAGAATCTCAGGTTGACTGTGATGCTGTGTGTGATTCAGCCCTCGTGTCTCACCATGGCTGCTCCTGTCCTTAATGTGGACCCTCCATCCTTCCTCCTCTTGAGCTTCGACTCCTTCGCCCGTCTCCCTCTCGGCTTCGAGCTCAGCGTGGATGCGGGACACCGACGGCGAGTCCAGTGTGACGTCGCACAGCTCCGCCGCTCGACCCAGGCGGAACACCGAGTGGTTCTGCGCCGGCCTGAAGGTGTACAGGTCCCGCGCAGATTCGCCTGCCGACGACCCGATCCGAAGCAGCTGGAAGCACGGCTGCACCCCAGCCAGCATGGCTGAAGCCTGCGATTGTCTGCCACCACGAAACCCCCCCCAACCTGCCCCACCCAGAGGCCACCCCTGATCTGTGACAGGCCCTGAGTTAGAGCAAGTTACGATCCATTTTTGAACAAACCTGTGCTAGTGAAGAAGAGCTAAAATGAAGCCATTTGCGTTCGACCCAAGAGCACTGACAGCTACCAGCGATCTATACTTGACGATAAAATATTCCTGACATGCACCAGAAAGCAGCGAGTGTGAAAGTTACAGACAGGTGCAGCCGCTTTGAGCAACAGGTGTTTGCATTAGTATGGAAAGCTGATGTCTTCTTGTGTCCTCCTGTGCATACATGAATAAGTAATGAGGATATAGAGTAGCATATAAGCCGGTGAAGTGTGGAAATGAGCTCCCACACTCTGTTATGAGGCCCAGTTTAAACAGACTAAATCCCCCGTGGAGTGGAGGCTAGAAGACGGTGGGCCCAAGAATAAAGAGCTGCTGTGATGCGGACCGAGCCCACGCTAATGTACCGCAAATATTAAACCCCGGAAAAGTAAACCTGGTGGTAACAGGTGTGACTTTTAGCTGGAAAACTAATATTTTTCAGGTTTGAGCAGCTGTCAGCAGAGGCCTGATCTCTGTGCGTGTGCGTTTGTGTGTGTGGAGGAGATTAAAATCCCAGGCTCGCTGACATCAATTGACATGAGCCGACTCACATGTGGGAAGCCTGACAGGGTGCACCAGCTGGGGACTGTCTAATCTGAAAGAAAACAAGAGAAAAGTCACTCAGATGTAAGGTGCTTTTTCTTAATTGCTCCACTTCGTGTCTGAAGGAGGAAAAAAAACAGCTGAGAAATACAACTTATCTGACACTTAGAGAGGACAGAAAAGCTTAAAACCCCTTTTGTCACATCACACGGTGCAGCAGGTGAAGTAAGAGGATATCACACTTGTGTTAACTGTACAGCAGAGCAGAAAAACCCTGTCAGCTGCACTTTTTTAAGAGGTGGCTGCATCGTGCATCAGTTGCCTGCAGACTCCTTGACAATCACGGGATCAGCACACAAAGCAAAGCACACAAACCGAAACAAATTCACACAAAAAACTCGCTTTTTCAAATAAAAACTCAATATATTCTCGTTTAAATGCGCATATTTGACGAAGCCCTGATTGCCTGGCGTTAAAATGAGGTTTAAGATAAGCAGTGGTTGCCGATCAGAAGCAGGCTGAAGCTAGCTGACGTTAGTTCCTTGTAGGTGGAGTGAAAGTCAAAGCAGCCACTTACAACAATGACAAAGCTGCGCACCGACTTCATGTCTTTAAATCCTCAGATCCACGCAGATTGACTCACTCCACGGCTCAGCGGGGGCGTTTCACCCATAAAACACCGGCTTAACTTTATTTTTCTGCGGTATTCTGTCGCCGCTGTTTGCCGGACTTCGGTGGGTCTTCTCGCCGTCTTTCCTCCCAGGAGGAAGTCCTTTGAAATTTGGCGCGCCACTCCGGGAGCTTCCTTGTGCGAGAAGCGACGTCACGTCCTGCCCCGCCCCGATTGGCTGCGGGCCAGGGCGCCTTCAGCGGGAGCAGGAGCGGCCCGGCCGGAGGAGGAGGCCCGACGCAAGTGTCACAGCTGGGCTAGCCACTTTACTCAAGCTCAGCAGGCCAAACTGCCGCACAGTGAGCAGTAAAAGTAGTTTACAGAAGTTTAACAGACAAATAAGGGTTAAACTCAAACACAGGGCAAACAACAAAGCAACATATTTAAAAGCAGCTTAAACTGTTCTCACAAAGAGCTGTGAACAGGACCTGAAGTTAAGAAAAAGCGAGGAAAATACTGTTAGAGCGGTAGATGCTGGTGCTGTGCAGCACTACAAAGTTTGGTATAGATCTGATTACTAAATCTAAGTAAAGCTGTATAATAACTGAGCGCTGTAGCAATATACTGTGTATGCCTGTACAAGCAATAATATAAACTTAATAAGTTTAGTTATATAGCGCCAGATCGCTACAGCGGTCACCTCAGGGTGCTTTATTGCAAGGTGAAGACCCAACAAGAACAGAGAAAACTCCAATAATTAAACAATTCCCTTCAAGCAAGCACTTGATGACAGTGGCAAAGAAAAACTCCTATTTAACAGGATGAACCAGGATCAGGGAGGGGCAGCCGTCTGCTTCGACCATTTGGGGGTGATGGCAGAAAGACAGGATAAAAAACACACACTGTGGAAGAGGGCCAGAGGTTATTAATAAGAGCAGTGTCATAATTAATGAGACGATTCATTGTCAATTTGCAAATTCTGAACACATTTTAATAACCACACTATGATTTTGACATTTTCTTGTATTTTGAAACAGGGTTCTGTAAAAACCTGAAATGAAAATGTGTTTGTCTCTAAAGCACTTATGGACTCAGCTTATGTGCACTTTATAGCATGAATGAGATGAAGCACTTTATACATTATATCTCATTCACCCATATACATGCACACTAATACAAGCACTTTTTCTACGTTTAAACTCTATATTTAACATCCGCACTCCAATAAGCACAACTCAGGGTTCAGTATTCTACCCAAAGATACTTTGGCATGCAGACTGGAGCAGCCGGCAATTAAACCACCAACCTTCCTGCTAGTGGATGACCCGCTCTGAGCCACAGCCATCCCAGCGGATGACAACGGCCTGCCAGAACTGCCCTGCCGACGAATCCAGTTCAGCCCGCTGGCTTTGCAAAGTGTGAAAATTGAATTGAAGTTCAAAATTACTCTAATTTTCTAATAAAATGAACTGCTATTCCCATGTGGTGGAGCTTCCATGTGCCTGCTACACAGGAGTGGAAGCGCATAGAAAGTTAAAAGTATTTCCAGAGCTAGACAACTTATTTAAATGATAAAAATATAAAATAGTAATACTTCATTCCAAAAACTCCACATGTGCAGGTGTTGTGGTTTTCCACTGTTATAAACTATAATGTAATAGATTCAATCAATGTGGTAAAACTGATGCATTTTCTTAAAATTGTGCTTATTTATCTTCTTTATTCTCATTTGTTTTATAAATGGGTCTCTTTGTAAATGAGAAGAACAACTGAAAAAGAAAGTATTCCTCATGTTGTCGAGTAGTCTTTAAGATATTCTAGAAAAATCTGTGTTCATTTAGGCCTTTGTTTGGTGGTCTGATCGAATTGGAATTATAAACTGAGTCTAGAGGGCTTTTCAATACAGCAGAACTGAGTTTATCCAACAGAGTGGTTTCCTCAAAGTTGCAGCACACTTATTCATGCTGTACACACCCAGTAGCTCTATGCAGAATAACTAAGTTTAAGTATAGACAGCATAAAAGTGGAAAACGGTGGTAGCGCAGTGCAGCGTTGCCTGACAGCAAGAAGGTTTCTGGTTTCACCCTCAGGCTGTCGGGATGTTGATGCGTGGAGTTTGCATGTTTTCCCAGTGCCTGCATGTGGGTCTCAATCTGGGATTCGATGGACAGAAGTCTGTGAAACAAACTAAACCCACAAAAACTGCAGTAAATTCTCCAAGATGCTTCAAACACCTTTTGTGCCAAGTCCTCAGAAAAACTTACACAAGCCTTCTGAAATGATTTTATTTACACTCACACATCATAAAGTCTGATTTAAGATGAGAAAAGAGACACAAAAGAGTCTTCAGGTCAACTCACAGTCATGGCTAAACGCTATTATTCTGCACAAACACAAACATCAAGGGGAAGGAACAGCAAGTGAGACATTGTCGAATGCAGGATGTCAATAGTAGCAGCAGGCACATTAATAGTCCTCATTTGTATTTGTGTTGTTTTTATGTGATTCTGTTAATGGGAATTTTGTTAATTTGATGCAGCAGGAGGAGCGAGTCAGAGGGAGCATTTATTCTCATTTAACTGTTTATTATTAGTGCCTGTTTAGAGGGAACCCATACAGTGATTATATTTATAAGGAAATATGTTTCCTGTTGGTGTGTTTTTGCCTTTTATCATTATCTATGATTCGGGATAATGTTTCTTAAAAGTCTGCACTACAACCTCTAAAGCACTGAGATAATATTATGCAAAAGGACTTAAGCGGCACCGATGCCTACAGGCAAGCACTGCACAATCAACTGGAGTGCTTTCATCACTACTTCCTATTACTTCTGGGTATATTTAGGTGAACTTAAAGAATTCAAAATGTGCTCTGTGCTTTCTCGGGAAAATAGTTACCTTCTTTTACAGATTAAAACCATTTATATATAATGTGGCTTTTCTGATATGTTTTGGAAATGCGTGCTAATCCTTTATTGAAGTTCAAATGAAAAATACTTGAGTTGAATGAAGGAAACGGAAAGAGTACCTAAAAAAGCAGCGAGACAAAAATATAAATCTCGTGATTCGCTCTGGGTTGAAAATTCATTTAATTGGAATTATTCATTCATTACAGAAAAAAAGAGGAGCTTTACAAAAGTATGTGCCATTATGCCAAAAGGTCTCAAAGGTAATACAAATAAGCACATGTTGTTGTTCCTTCAAGCAAACCAGGCTTGTTTATGGCAGTACACTGAAGTATTGTTAGAGTCAATGACTACATGTGAGACCTGAAAGACCTGATTTGTTTTTCAAATTAAAGCAAGATGTTCATCAGAAAAGAAAAAACAGAGGAAAGCAATCGGACCAGAATTCCTGGTATCATTCAAACAGGTACAATCATGTCTCCTTGAATCGTTCTGTCTCACTTCCTGTGACCTAGACTCACAATATTAACACAGATTTCTATGTTTCAGTGTTTTTTCTTCACAAAATTAGTCAGAACTCAGCACAACCTGCATATTTCTCACATTTTCCTCCAAAATGCAGGCTAAAAAAGTTAACCTGCTTAAAGACTGTTTTGCATCAGACATTAGAGGCTTGCCATTCAATTACTTTTTCCGTTTAACCCCACTGCTCAGCATAAAGAGAGACACTTCACTTTCAAATCAGCTGATAAAAAACAGTCACCTTCTAGCTTTTAGTGTAAAGTCCACGGAGACAAAAGATCACGGGGCGATCAAACTGAAAGAGAAAGTGAAACGATCCCAGCACGCTAAAAAAACAACAACTTCAAACACAGTCCTAAATAAAACATTAGAGATGTGTTTTTGCAGAAAAAGCTACGGTAATATCGACAATGACAATACTTCTGATGGGCTAAAACAACAAGGAGGATCCAGTTAAGCTTCAAGAACCACCCTGACTACCTGATCCTTTTAAGCCAAGGAGATGAACGCACAGATAGACTTAATAAACAGACCGGGCATGATGCAAGGTGCACCCAGTATCAGTGTAATATCCAGTCACATAAACTAAACATCTGTAATACAAATTTTAATGCCACTTAGAGTCAGATCATGCATTTCAGATTTGAAATAGACATCAACTTGACAATTAAGAATTTCAGTCTATGCACATTCAGCTGTGTGTTAAAGGAGAACACCAGATCAAAGGCAATCTCATTTTAATGCATGCCATTTTATTTTTGTCAAAAATGAAAAAGTTAAATATGATAAAAACACATTTCAAGACTAAATCAAATAAAGGCAAAATTCTTCAATATTTCACACGTTTATCATTTATTTCATACTGGGTGTTAATAAATGCAACAAACATCCACTTCTGAAGGAAAATCTATTTTATGAACATATGGCAGAAAAGTACATGTGAAAAAGCACTGATATTCATCCTCAACTCACACTCGCAGCTGAATCCCTGCAGTGAAAGGTGACTTTGTTTTGTAAGGTTAAGGAGGATCATGGGAAACAACAGCCACGAGTTCACAGTGAACTCTGGTGGCCGGCTGTACAGAAAAGTGCAGTTCACATTATTATTATCAATATTAGGTCACGTCTGCTGTCCCACAAGCAATCTACTGGTCGGCATGCTGCAGTTACACTAACTCTTAGGTATACTCGGACAGCGGGTATAGGCTATAATATCAGAGTAAGGAGAAATACTAAGCACAGATAGACTAGTTTTTTGGTGCTCAATGTGATGCTATAAAAAGCCCAGACAATGAAAGTCATTCATTCAAAGGAGGTGAGTTTTTAAGCATATCCACTTCTCTCCTCTGAGATCAAGTACATTTATTTCAAAGTAAAGACATTTATTATATGATTTTTTTTCATATGTACATTTATTAACCTTTTCTTACATGAAAAACATCCGCAGGTGCTGGGAGGCTCGCGATAGGTCAGAAGTTTGACTACAAAACAGATTTCAAGCAGAAAATGGTACACCGCATTTCTGAATAATTCACAATGCTGCTCAGAGCCAAAGTGCTGCCGAACCGGGATCAGTTTGTCCAAAAGATTACCGGCAACATTAGCGTGGTAAAATATTGCACTCAGAGTGACGGAGTGATAAGTGCTTTCCAATTAGTTTCTCCAATTATCCGTCATGAATCAGAGATGAGACTAAATTCAATCACAAAAGCCACTGATTTGAACTGGAGTGAATTAAATTTAATTGATGTGAGAGTCAGAAGCTGCAGTGAACAGTAGTGTGGATATTTCGTGCGAGAGCGTATTTCTGTTATGATCAGAGGTATTAGCGCACTGCCACACTGCAGACATCATTTCGTGTTTTTTTTTATTACATTCTTTGGATTTACAGAGAATAGTAGATTAAAAGGAGAGCGAATCTACCAGAACTGAAAGAACATTTTATTAAATCTCCCCCTACCCACACACGGATCAACACTTCTGTTCTGAGAGGCTTTGTGAATAGCAGCTCAGATGTGTAATGAAAGAGAAAACATCAGACTGAGGATGAATGACAGC
The DNA here is from genome assembly GCF_965226115.1 of Aulonocara stuartgranti. NCBI lineage: Eukaryota > Metazoa > Chordata > Actinopteri > Cichliformes > Cichlidae > Aulonocara > Aulonocara stuartgranti. Next base: position 31,463,540 of record NC_138957.1, read on the forward strand.
AAGTGAAATCCTTTCATAAAGCCTATGTCAGCCGTGATTGCCTGAACCTAAAGTTTTATTATTCCAGCAGGCACAGGCTGCGATCCAAAGGAGGGCGGTGTCCTTTCACCCTGCCAAGCACAAAGTGCCCTCCAAAAGAGGCTTTACGATGCATGTTCGATCTGAAACCTTTCATCTTTATGAAGTAAAACGCATTTGAGAAAGTATGCTGCTCTCAAAATTGAAGTACACAAAATAAAACGTCAACCAGGATCTGAAATATCTGCACGTAAATGTTAAATCTTCCTGATGAATGCATCTCAGATATTCTGATGTGATAACTTCATAACAGCTCAGACCGAACAGTAAGCATAGCAGGCAGATATTTGTCTTGAGCAGTATCTGGGGCTCCACAAAGGACTCCATATATCTGCTGAATATCTTGGCAGCCTGTGCAGCAGATATACCCCGCTGTGGTTAAATGGAGCTTTTTTTAAAAATTCGACTTAGCATACAGCAACATTTTGAATAATAAGCTAATTATGTTTCTTGTGCCACAGTAAAACTGCAACACGTCTGGCAGCACGACAAGAACAGCATCCTAGTTAAGATGCATCGTTTCCATCTAGCTGCTAGCTTTGCAGATGCCAGATAAATGGCTTAAGCTGTCTCTAAGGAAGGTTAGCCTGTAAATTAACAGGCTGAATTATCTGAATCTTGGTGGTTACGTGCAGCATGATCACAAGAGGAACGTGTATCTGATGCTTTAAAGTTGATAAGCCCTGGCCTTGGTACAGGATGCACTTCATGTTACCTTATCACAAACCTTCAGACACTCTGTAACTTAGAAAAAAAATCCCAACTCTGCTACTAGTTAATAATTATATAAAACATGCAAGCAAACGATGCATCAGAAATCATTCACAATTTTATGTCTCTCTCTCTCCATATATATGAATATAGTGAATTGTGTATATATAGTGAATATATATGCTACGTCTAAGTGTCTGGTATCCTTTTTCCCTATCGTGCACTTAAAATATACCACAATGCTCTACTAAATAGTGTAAGTACAACTACTACAAAAGATGCCATCGCACGCTGTGCTGAAAGGTAAAATGTTCTGTTTATGACACTGAGAAAATCAGCATTAATACCCAAAATACTGCCAGTTTATTAAGCTGATGCTGTTATGTTTTAACTCTGTGACAGCAGCAGAGAGTCACCTGACTGATATTAGAAGGTTTGATCACAGACAGCTGTCTACACAGAACTTCCTTTACAGGCATCAGCTTATAACGAATGAGTGAATGATTTCAGGCACGACCAGAATCACCTGGGACTTTCCTGGAGTTACAAATTTGGGCAAGAAACCAAAGAAGCGTGCGCGTATTTATGAGAAACAGATGCGTTTCTTTACATATCATCAATTTATTATCCTGTAACTATATCCTACTGGCCTGCATTTGGTTGGATTTCTGGAACTTTATGTGAATCCGACATTCCTGCCCCGGTCTCGGAGGCAGTGCGAGGTTAAATCAACAGCGCTCTTGATGCTTTGCACCCCAGAGGCGGCAGAGTCTCTGCTGACATCAGCTTTGATGAAAGGACTTCACAGATCACGACCGAGGCCCAAACACACAAACATGGCATGAGCTACGAGTCTTCCCAGCTAAAGGCATAGTTTTCTGCTTACTGTCGATGTGTGGTTAAAGGATAAATGCAGCGTTTTAATAGTATAAAATCTTGCATAAGCCTTGCAGTAAGAAATATGTTAGTATTTTCACACTATACACATGCAGATCACATATCTGTATATTTACAACTGTGAAAAAAGGATACCTAAGTGAACATGATCATGTTAGGATGTGCTACGCCTGATTCCTCTTTCCTGTGGGTGATAGTAATGTGTAAGTGCTATAATACTAATATTGCTTTAGAATTAATTGAAACTCCACTGACCATCAATTTGCTCACCTAACAAGAGTTTTGGAAGCCCCTCAGTTTACACATGAGCAAAAGCACATCCATAGAAAACAGCCATATAAAATCATTCAGTCACATTAATGTAGGGCACACAAGTCATTGTAAACACATGACACTGAAATACGCAACTCAAACTAAGTTTTCCTGAATAAGAAGGGAACGAGCTAATAAAAAGTCTATGTGTTTGCTAATCACCTTACTGTATTTACAATAGCTGCTTCTTATCTTTTACCCTTTTTAAATACAGTATGGACCCTTTTTAACATTTAAAAAAAGAGATTACTTGTTAAATTTTGTGCTTTTCTTTGCCAGGCATCGATTATCTGCACCTGTCTGACCGCTATTAGTCACCCTGGGAGGTTTGGATCGTAAATCTCTCTTTTCCAGTTGACATTGATTCGGTTACAGCATGAGGTAGCCGTACTGCTAACAGCTGTCAATGGCAGCCATAATAGTGATATCGAAATGTGGACTCGATGATGAAGATAAGCGTGGTTCGGGTGTGATTCAGAGGGTGGAGCGTGTGCCTGATGTTTCCGTGACACAACCCTGGTGGTATCACGGACTGTCAGGCCCTGCGGAGGACAGGACATGCCTGGACGCCGTTTCGTCAGCGCCGTGAGATGCCTCGTACTGCGGTGTAAATCAGCTTCCAGTGACCTGGATTAGCCCACGAGCTCCTTTCACAGCGAGGAAGGGGAACCAATTAGTCAGAAGCAGCTGTTAGGATGGAGAGAGCTTAATCTAATTGACTCTGTTCATGCTTCTTTTAAAAAACTTTTTATCTGCCGTCACTTATTCCATTTCTCACCTGTAGCGTCTGTGTGTGTTCTCCCACAAAATGTTTTGATTGCTCTTAAGTGACCGCTAATTTACCAAACCTCCTCATGTGAAAAGAAGTCCCTTCAAAAGAAGAAGAAAAAGCTGATTTTATTCAAGGATGTAATTTAAAAGAGATTTGACTACATCTCCAGCCCATTCTGTGGCCTCTTTTTAAAATCACACTTTTTAAGCTCAAATCTGCAGCACGATTTCACAATTCGAATGCCCTTGAATGGATGAAAGGTGGCCGTGCAGCACTTAAACTTAAATATTGCTCTTACTTCAGTGATTGAACAGATTTTGAGCGATGCCTTTGTAACATTGTAACATTGTAACAGCTAAGTCAACAACACTGGACTATCATATAGTGAATTATGTGATAAGTTGGGATTCATAAAGCACAAGCAACAAGTTTAACTCTTAATTTGTGATTTGTATCTTCTCCTCTTTTTAATTTCCTGTTTTTAATGGGTTGAATTGACTCATTCCTCCATACGAAGCACTGAGTGTCTAATAATGTTGTTTCGGTTTACACGAACCACCCCCTCCACACACACACACATTTACACTTCTCACGACTTATTCAGTCTCCTTCTGTTGAGGCTGCGGGCTGCATCGTTATCGCAGACTGATCCAAACTGTGCCTTTCCACTCACTTCATTTTGGCAAACAACCGGGCTACAATAATTGGAGCACCGTGAGATGGATTGGGGCTGAGATGAAAATAGGGGGCTTTAAATCATGCAAGTCATTTATCTGTTCGCCGAATAGAACACTGTTCCATCTCTGTCGTCTCTTTTATCACCGCTCCTCACTCGACGGTGTCCGTGAATTGGTCCGTCTGCAAAGAGACCGAGAATCCAATTATGTTCTCAGGAGCCGTTCCAAAAGCCCCAGACGTGTTGAACGCTAGTCTCTGGATTTTATTTTCCTCTGACAGGGTTTGTGACAACTCCCTTGGGTGGGTAAAACAGATGAGGACAGTTTCTGCAGTTAGTTGTTGCTCTTTTGGGTGTTTTTCCCCTCTTTTTTTTAGCTTTTATCATTAGTGCGAGTGAGATGAAGTGGACGTTTAGGCGGTTTTCTCCAGATGATGCCTTGAATTTGGCAGATTTGACACACTGGATATAAGAGAAAGGGAAACAGCCATCTAGTAGTAGGGTACTCAATCTAATCTAGCTTGTTTCACTTTGCAGGTTTTTGAGAAATAATACCTCGAGTAGATTTTTCTCTGGGTAAATGACTGCTGGAACAAGCACTTTTGTCAGAGATGTGGAGGCGCTCTCCGACATGCTTGTACTGTTAATAATAGAGAGGCTGCGTGTGGGTGGGCTGAAATGCAATCATCACTGTGTTTGTCTGATGCAGTGAGAGCAGACAAAAGTGCTGTCAGAGGCAACGCATTGAGATTCGCCATTGGAAAGGGAGACGCTCTCTGCTGTTATTGTCGTTAGTAGGCTTGGTCCTAGAAAATAATGTCTGATTCCTTGACGCGCGCTGGCTCTACCTGTCAAATTGTCACACTGCTGTCGCCTTTTTTTGACCAGTTTTCACAGGAATCATAATCATTTGATCCCCTTCAGCCGTTTCCCTAAAAGTGATGAATGTTTTTTACCCTTTTCGTGTCATCACAGCTTCTTTTGTGAGCCTATGCTTCTTTAGCAGGCATGCAGTCTACTCTAATGTCAGCAATGTCCTGTAGATCTGAACTATGATAGCTACTCTAATGTTTAATTTAAATGCATGCATTTTCCAGATGCACGGAGCTGCTTTTGATACAGCTCGGGGGGTTCTATTTTTACCTTTCATTTTTCAGAGCTTTAAATTTTGCATTGTGCGTTTTGAGCATCTGCTGCTTTAGTTATTTTTAGGCTAGGCTAGACATCTGGATCCAAGCTTTAACGTTTGTCTGTGATGTTGCTTCAAATGCAGTGACGAAGGACTTGATGGTGTGAGATATGATAAGTTCCTGCCAGACGACTGTGGATATGTTGGGAGAGGTGAGCTTAAAAAAAAATACACCCTGGTACTCCCTCTCAGGTGCTCTGGGCCGTTTCCTCCTTCTGCTCACCTTCTCCACTCTCAGCCCCTCCCTCCGACTTGGCCGTATCTGACTCAGCAGTGCCTCTGGAGGCGGTTCCCGGCGATGCAGCACCACGGAGGCTTCCATCAGGGGTCGCAGCTGCGAGCGAGTGAGGATTAGAGATGGGGCTCAAGGCAGAGTCAGGGGTTTGGCTAGCGCTGAGGTCGCCATCAGGGACCACAGTGGCCTCCAAGCCCTCGGAGTGCGATCCTTCAGAGATGGCTGGAGGGGAAGCGGCATTCAGCAGGGGCTTGTGGGAAGCGTAGGTCATCGCAGCATCTGTGTCGCTGTCCAGTGGGAGGCCAGAGCTGGTGAACTCGACTCCGGAGTCACTCATCTCCAAAAAGTTATCTGAGTTGAGAGTGTGGTAGCGGCCTGGTTTGGACACCTCGAGGCCCTGCATAAAAAGAGGCAGAAGAAGATGAAAGGCAAGATAAATATACAATTCAGAAGAGTTAGGATGCAAAGTAAGATGAAAGGAAAGATAAAGGAGGAAAAGAAGAGTAAAAGAGGAGAAAGTAGGACCCAACAAAAGATGAAAGTAAGACAAAGTAAAGTTGAAAAAAACAACAACTAGAAAGTAGAGAGGCGATAAAGCAAAAGAAAGCCAGGTAGAAGGGTAAAGAGGAAAATATTATACAAGGACAGAGGGCTGAGATGAAAAGACAAAAGAAGCAGGAGTCGAAGCGAGTACAAAACAGATACCCCCAACAGGGCGTAGGAGACGAAGGAAGGAGGTGATATAGGATCGAAGAACGGAAGAAAAACAAGTGGTTAAAATTTAGGTCAGAGGAAAAAAGTGAATAATTTATGTACATTTCTCCAACCGTATTTATAGACTTACCTCACCATCTCCTGCAGCCATCCCTACTCTTATGTTACATGGACACAAACAAAGAGGTGCAGCAAAATGATAAAGAAAACACCCGAATAGATCAAATCAGAGTTATACTAAATGTTTGGCCTGTAAGATGTGGGCTACACCTGCTTTCAGTGTTAAATGTAGAAATCACATTTTCATTGTTGTTGTTCCTGAGATTCAAAGCTCTCTGTTGTCACATGCATGTTGATGTAAGACAACAAAACTCAATTTAACATTAACTGTAAGACATGTTTGTAACAATAGACTAAATTTTATTTAAATTTTATCCAGATGCTGCTGCGTTGATTTTTGAAACAACAAATTTAGAAAAGAACTGTAGTTTTATTGTGATATTCCACGTTGGAGAGCAAGAATTCCTGCGGGAGCTTGAATCAACCGTTTTAAAGGACTCCCTGAACCTTGACCACTTCACTTTCTTTACTCCTTTATTGCAGTTATAAACTTGAGTCTAATTTGTTCCACTGCCGAGTGCAGCGTGTAAGGTCGATTGCATTTTAATTACTCTTGGCACTGAGGTGACATTTTATAGCAGGTAGTTTCTGAGCAATCTCAAACACAAAGATGGGCAATGATGTTTCTGTCTTTAAATCTTTTTTAATCTTTTTTTGATTAATATATTACTTTGAGCGCAAACTTTTCCAAAAGTACACCAGGTGTTGGACATTATTAAGCTTCAGATTGTTCTCATAATCAAGATCAAGACTTCAGTCTCAGACGATATTGCTCTAATCGTTCTTGTATCTACAGCTCTTATCACTAACAATTATGTAACCTATACAAGCTGATGGTGAAACTCTTCTTCTGTTGACCTATTAGCCTGATTTTCACACCAGGACCAAACAACATCGCACAAAGATAAGAAGCTGGAGCCCAAAAATGCTTATTCATCTGGCTACACACCAGTATTCTTATTATCCTTTATTAGCTGAACAAAAATGCATCTAGTTTTAGGTTTACACTAGTCAAAAAAGCAACATGAGTTTTATATCATGAATATTTGAATATGTTCTCCGTCTTTGTTTTAATCCATTTCTCAGCATATAATTTTAAACCCTTACATAACACAAACTTGAGTAGTTGTTGGTTCCTGTTGATTTTAGTCAATGGCAGGGCCGTAATTTGTTTACCGAGTACAAATACGCTCACTTCAACTCCTTAGAAAAGGTTCAGTTTACTACATTATTATGCCAGTGGTCTCAAAAATACAAATAATCAGTGTGTGCACAACACTGTGATCAGTGTCATCATGCTGCAAATGACAAAGCTGCTCCAGGCCAGTTTATTTGCATGCCAGATGCCGGTGTGCAGGTCTGAACTGTTGCTGCAGCCTTACATGACCCTGAGAGCACCACGTCTGAACTTGGTGAAAATGTGACGAGACAAAGATCAGCTGCTCCAACCTGTACCTCTCTGCCAGCCATACAGCTGCATCCCAGGAAAATCTGGAAACACTGTCAGAGCAGAAAAGGCCCGAGATACTCAGGGTCGATGTAATCATCACTGGCAGCCACAACCAATGACCACTGCACAGCTGCAGGCTATACCCAGGAATGCAGAGCAATTCCTTAGCAGCTAATCCTTACACTTGTGCACTGCACAGATGGCTGACTGCTTGCTTCACATCCACAGACCATCATGTTAAATGTCTCATATATATTTTTTTTATAGTGTTGGTCTATAAAATCTAATATAGCTCAAACTTTGAATACGAAAGTTAAAAAGTTAACACGCCACAAAGTTCTCCAGCTGGTCGTGGGGATTGTACAGTTTTATGAGCACGTAAGAACCATGAGAGTGAATAAAGCTCAGCTGTGCAACAAACTTGCCCATTGAAAGCCAAGATGTGAATCATCTTTCTCTTCATCTGTCTTTCAGATTATGTGTTACTATGTTGATGCATGGTTATTAAAATATCTATGAATTTGCAGCTAAAAAACCAAGTTTGAAGCTGTGATCTTTTAATTTCTGCTATGTTTTATTTATCATTTTAACATGTTTTTGCATTTTAATGGCTTTTTGTTTCCACCACTGACCTTGATGGTGACCTCTGTGCTCTCCATGGGTTTATCACACATCGACTGTGTCAGCGATTCCTCGGTGAACCTGCTGTAAGCCTCACGAACCACCTGCAGACACACACACAGAAAGACACATACAAACATGCAGGATGCATGTAAAAATCGACCCTCAACAGCAGCTGTTTACACATCGTTTCATCATACATGTTTTACATTACTACAGGACAATGACACACATACACAGGCTACATTTAACTGCACAGAAAGCTCCTAAACAGATTAAAAAGGATCCTTGTGTGACATGACAGAGAGCACTTCTTTGTCTTCATGTCAGGGATGGAGGTTGAGAGGAAACAGAGCCCAGGGGGGAGTTACAATATTTCACAAGTGCCTATTCACTTCAACTGCAGGGAAGACAGCATGGGGGCAGATTGAAGATACAGTAGATGGGCTCAAGGTGCACTCTGAAAGTTTTAAAAAGGACAAGAAAGAGCCAGATGGATGTGCTAAAAAAGAAGGTAAAGCAAGAAAAATCGGGATGAGTGGAGATGTGTACAAGAAAAGTGTGAAGGCGTAAACAGGAGAGGTCTGTGCATTTTAAATAAACTGTCCATTAGTCAGCACAGTGGAGGGATAAGGACACAGACAGGGAACGGTGTGGATTACAGTCGGCATTAAGCAAACGACTGACTTTGTGCTTAGAGAGAGAATCCTGCTGAGGAGGCTGTGCAGATAAAAAAGATTAACTTCAAGATCCTTTATTAATTAAATAAAATCATACTTGATTAAAACTTGGTTGGCATCCACTTCAAGGTAGTCTTTCTGGTAAAGCTGGTACTCTTTTGCTTATTTTTTCAGCTCCCACAGGAACACCTGTTCTGATCACTTCAACTTGTGGTTTTATAGTGTGCACCGTATCTCTTCTAATAAAATCTGGGAGACGGATGCAAAGCTGCAAAAAGCCAAATCTGCCAAGAGCAATGGGCGGGCTAAACATGGAGGACTAAACATTTCCACCTTGTTATTGCGCTGTGTGTCAGCAATGACGTGACGTGGCACAGTGTGACTCGAGGAATTCATGGTTCATCGAAACAGTTTAGAAATGTATGAGAACATGACCTTCAAGAGTATAAAGAAATTTTATTGCTTTAAAAGTTACTGTTATGGTTGGACTCGCAGAACTTTTTTATCATGCATGGAAATTTACTGTTGTTTGTTCTGTGGTGTTTGAAGGGTAAATGATTGAAGGAGCACACTGCTTGTCTCCAGTTTACAAAATTTAAAAAAAAAATTCCATTAAAATATCCGCTAAACATAAAAAGGATGAAAACTTTGACTTTTTTTTAACTTTTTTTGAATAAATGCAGCTGATATGTTAGCAAGAAGTTCCATATCTGATGTCTTTTTACCAGCGAGGGAAGCAAAGAAGTAGTACAAATAGAGGGGGAGGAGGGGGCTGGAAAGATAAACATGGTATTTGACAGACAGCAAGCAGGAGTAAGATAAACGTCAGTAAATGTGACAGAAGAGACTTAAAGTGGAAGAAATAATCAGCAGATAGTGAAGATGTAGAGAGGAGAGCAGGACGGTGAGATGGATGTAATAAAATGCAAAGGATGAGACAGGCGGTCAGGTGAGGTGATGAGTCAGGCGTGATTGATCTGAGCTTCATGTCGGTCTCTTGGGTTAAGTCTCGAAAGGTTGCTGACATCCTCTCACGCACGTCTGAGATCTAACAGCTACAAGAAAATCCATAACAGCGAGGCCGCCTGCTGTCATCTCAACCTCGGCTGTCAACACGCAAACACACATCAAGCTCACACACAACACCACAGCTTTAACACACATTAGAGATTAACACAAATGTACAGTACATCACTGGTGATCACAAACAAAACGTTAGGACTCACAAACATACACTCAGAAAAAGTAACCGCACAGAGACAAATACAGTGAGGGCTGGAAGGCTCTGCTGCTTTAACATTTCTCCCACAATCATCAGTAATCATGAAAAATTGAAATAATCACAGGTCAGGATGTGTTTTATTGGTAAATATTTGTTAGAAAAGGTGCAGGGAAATAAATGCAGGACGGCCAGGAGAGCACATCAGGGGAGAGGGGCTGAGATAAAGACTAAAGGGAGGGCACGACTATATAAGTACAGAGATAAGATACAGGTGAAGATAAATAGAAAATAAAAAACTAACGCTAAAACTTTGAAATAATATTCTAAACTTGAATGAACGAGACAGAGGGAAACCCAGAAGGCTTGAAGACACAGACAAAACTGAGGGAAAGGAAAGAGCAGGGAAATACCGATAACATCATCAAGTCATAAACCACAAACACAACAACACAATCACAAAAATCAAAAACGTCAAACACAAGGAAAGCAAAGAAATCCAAACTCAAAAGCAACTCAAATTTTTAACGTCCTGATTAAAACTGAAGCAACAGCAGCTGATATTTATTTAACAGTAGTGAGCTGTAACAGTGACTGTAGTGTAAATGTAGTTAAAATAAACAGAGTGAGAAGAATCACCCTTTGATGGAAACTTAATTAAGGCTAAATTAAGGATGTTTTTTTATTTTGAAAAGCATCCATGACGCGGTATTTTTAGCCATCTTTGGTGAGCAACTTCAGAGCTTTTGTCCAAGCAGCTGACAGATTTTTTTAATTAACACTTTAAGAAGTGATATTGCTCCATAGCGCCTTAAATCTGTAAAGTCTCAAATGACTTTTTGCAGCTTTAAGTTGTAACTGTGAACAGCGTCGAAACTATTTCTTGTTTTTTGAATTGGAGGGAAACGAGTTTCCCCAATTTGGATGAAAAAAGTGTCCAACATATTCTAGTTGAAATTACATATTGCTTCATAAAGAGAGTGAGTTTTTGTAATATGTAGCATATTTTTAGAAAACCTATGTTCTTTTAATGCATAACTTTACTGTTTTAAGCCTAAATTGAGACTTGAAACAGTTTTACATGAGAACATTTCTTGGAAGGATTGTTAGATGTTAGATAATAAATCATAATTGAATGTTCCACATAATTTGTTTCTTGGAAAATGGAGGGTTCAGGCCAGCAGCCTGCTATTTATCTGTTAAAACCAGGGGAGAGTTAATCCTTTTAGGAGCTTGGCTTCGAGGCATAGCCTGAACTTATAAAGAGGAGTAAGACTGTAGAAAGACCGAGAATCACAGCTGTGGTTTTTTGTGTGAAATCCTGTTACAATCACATTTCCTGTGCATGTAAAATATGTGATAAAGGAAAAGTCTTGACCTGATTCACGCTTGTAAGATTTCTTTCTTTCTTTCTAAGGAGGAATTCCCCCGACAGGATCCAGAACACAGCATTTAACCATTTTTAAACTTGTTATACATAAATAAATGAGCAGAATGTTACACAATAAAACAATGTTTTTTAATAAGACTTTAAATCAGATCACTTTACAAACCTGATAGATTACCCAATAAGCACACAAACACATGCTTAACTTGATTTACCTGTGACCTGGAAAATTACAGACTTTTTCACTGTATTGCAGTTTTGTGTCTCTTTGAAAACACTTTCTAATTTACAGCTTGTCACATCCTGATACAGGAATCCATTTTTTATTGAACTTTTAACCAGGGCAAATATGATTGTTGAGATTTTTCCGATGCACAGGGAATTATAAGAAAAAAACTGCATCAGGAGAGAGGCAGGAGACAGCACCAAGGCAGGGTCTCCAGAAGGAGTTGAGGGGATAGAAAGAACTCTTTCATTTAACCTTTTCTGTCACTTTTTGGTTTGATTTATGTGTTAGAGCTACTGGGTTACCTTTATGAGCAGCCTCCATTTTCACTACGTAAAAATATAAATATTGGGCGATCGTGGTTCAAGAGTTGGGAGTTCGCCTTTTAATCGGAAGGTTGCCGGTTCGAGCCCCGGCTTGGACATTGTGTCCTTGGGCAAGACGCTTCACCCGTTGCCTACTGGTGGTGGTCAGAGGGCCCGGTGGCGCCAGTGTCCGCCAGCCTCGCCTCTGTCAGTGCGCCTCAGGGCAGCTGTGGCTACAATGTAGCTTGCGATCAACAGTGTGTGAATATGTGTGTGAATGGGTGGATGGCTGGATGTGTAAAGCGCTTTGGGGTCCTTGGGGACTAGTAATGTGCTATACAAATACAGGCCATTTACCATAAAGTTTAAAAAAAAAACTTCTGTGACAGCTGGGATCAGCTCCAGCCGCCCACAGACCAGAGCAGTTAAGAAAATGTATGTATAAGACCGAGCTCTATTAGTAAGAAGTGTTATGGATTATTTAATATTTTATAATGAAAAACAAAAGTCAAAGCCAAATTATAACAACAGTTTAATGTGAAAATAAAAAACTTACTTGTGAATAATGTACGGTAAGCAACTGGAAGAATAACGACCGGGCATCAAGTGATAGACTAATTTTTCATGACTGGTGTCATTAAGGAGTAAATGTAAAAGCAGCAAATAAATGGGGGGTGTCTCACATCATGTCACATTTTAATTTATTACTTTGCATCACTCGAGAAAAATGAACACATAACACTGAATGCAGATAAACACGCACACATTAAAAGGAAACAACTGACACACACACACACACACACTTTCTGGGCTGTTTGGCTGCACAGGTAAAATTCTCTACACAACAACAAACAAACAAAATACACATACAATGCACACAACTCTTCAACACTGCCTTTCTGTTAGCGACTAAAACACACAAACAGCACGTACACCCACAAATATTACACTGCATATTTACCTTGTGATTCACGCCACACTATAAAACACCACCGAAGAAGAAGAAACGTGTGCACGCTTAGCTGGCTGGGTTTTACACTAGCAGTGAAGCTTCAGTATGAGCAGTTATCATAACCACACTGTTTATGAGTAACTGCAGTGCTCTGAGGTTTTACCAGCAGTGGGGGAGAGAAGAAGCGGAGGGAAGGAGCGGGAATATTTCACTGATGCTGGAACCAAAGCGCCACACGTGATATCAGCGTGACTTTCTCAAAGTTAGAAATTCCCAGCTGAAGTTACGCCAATATTGAGGAGGTTAAAGCCATCTCAACAGGTCATTCAATCACTATACTGAAGTTTAAAGATCCCCTCCAGACATGTGTGCAGACTCTGTTTAAAAGAATGATTCGAGTCCGAGTTTTTCCCTTAAAAAAAGGTTAATTAGCCTCCTGGAAATGCCTAATGACATAGTCGCCCTCCGTCTTAATGGGAAATCCTGAATTTATGAATACGCAAATGTCTTCCGCTTCAAAATTGTAATACTTTTGGCCTATAAGGTGTCTCCTATACACCACTGAAGGGTTATTTTCAATATATGTGCAAATCAAACCTCAAGTTTCCACATCATGGTAGTGAAAGTCATCTATTGAACCACAGCTAACTTCTAGTGTAGCATCATCATTCCTGCTTGAACACCTTAAAGTTATATTTCCAGACAAACTTTGAACACTGGAGGCAGAGCCACTAGTGAAAATAAAATTTCTGAGTGGAGGGAAACTTTAAAAAAATCAAAGTTTTTTTGGTTAAAGCAAGTAAAGCTGTTTCTGTTGTTCCCAAACTCAGATGGAGCCAAGCAGAAACAGCCCTCCTCTTCATCAACTGAGATTATTACTTGTTTTAAAAAACTTGAGACTTAATAATGGATTAAATGACTTGTTAAAATGGGCCTTTCTGGTGTTTGCACCCCGACCTGGCTCAAAACTGTGACTGAAATCCTGCAAGACAATTCCTAAAGTTGGCTGAGCTGTGAAACCTGAATATGATATAACATCTAAACTGATTTTCTTAATTCAAATCTCAGTTTTTGAAAGTAAAAACAGAGGAACTGCCTAATTTTGTAGGACCACTGTGGAATATTGCATTCTTTACCCCATTAATGTAGAGCAATCAAACTCCATCCACATAATAACCTTATAAAGTGAATTAAAAAGGATGCAGCTCAGTCACATGACTACTGAAAGTCTGCAAGGATCACAGAAACAGTTTGTTCCAAGTCGTAGAGCCAGATCCACTTACGGTAATTTATCGACTTTTTGTCAAATTAGGTCTTCGATCAACCTCTGCTTGTTCATTAGGATTGATAGCAGTTTCTCTCGTGTCCAGGATTTATCGAGTGTGCCAGTGCTCAATATCTTTAATGGCTTCATACAATCTCAAACACACTGAACACATCGTTTTTGAAACTGTCACCAATGGTCGGGTCGCACAAAAGCCAGTTGATCAAGGAACTTATTTGCCACAAAAGCAACACATCTGTTCAGACACCAAAACGAAGAAGGGAGAGCAGCAGTAAAAGAGGCCAGAACGCAATTCTCTCACCAAGAAGAGGCTCCGTGTGAGGCTCCTTAAAGTAAGAGGGAGAAAACGCAACGCACATGCATCAGCGTTAGCCGGGCCAAGAAATCAGAGACATCCAGCTGAGAGCATGAAGGCCTCTATTCACGCTCATACTTTCAATTCACTAAACACTCATGAAGCTGAAGCAAGATAAACAACATTAATGCACCATAACAGTTTTCAATCTAACATCTTAAATATTTTAAAAAACACAGAGAGCATAAAAACCAGTGCGTGCATTTATGTTTCTGTGATGACTGGAAGATACCTCATATTTTTATTTTTGTCACATTGTCATTGGTTAGTAAAGCTAAAATGTATTTGTGGATTGGGGATCGTGCAGTAAATGCAAAAAAACCCCGCCTACATGGGCTAAAGACATGTCACCTAATCTACAAATAAAAAAAGTAACTGAAATGTGAAGCAGCACTAAGATTAAGCCATAAAACATTTAGATTTTTGATGAGAATCCAGCTTAAAATGCAAAATCCGAAACATTAATTATCCATCCATCGTGACACAACTGTGAATTTAGCCTTTCCATTAAGTAATTAATGTGACATATTGTTATTGTAAACATTTGGTATCCTCTAATAGGATCTGCAGGGCCATCAGTCTCTGTGGCTGTAGCTGGTTTGTTTACAATGAGTGAGCCATCTGCCTGCAGCAGGTTTTTAATTGGTCCAATCGGTGTAAAGGATCATTTAATGGGGATTCTGGGCAGCAAAGTGTTAACGCTCTACTAGTTTTAATGACCTCACAGTCAGCTTTTAGTTAAAACAGTGAAAAACTGTTATTTTCTGTCTAAATTAGTTTGAAGCTGAACGATTATCCCTGCCAACTATTTTTAATTACATCAAAAGACTGAATTCTTATTTCTTCATTTATCAGGCAGACTGATTTAAGCATTCACTGCCTTTTCTATTAAATGCTCATAAAATTGATCTGAACATTTTCCTCAAACAGTTTGGTTGCTCATATCGAACCGGCGTCCCCTCGGCACAGCGATCAATTTCTGAGCGTGATGTTTAGGTGCTTTCTATAGGCGAGTCATCTGTTTGGTGTGTAATGGGGTTTTAATGGGAATCCATAAATTCACTTGGTTAACAAACCGCCTCCTGGGGACGCCGGGTGAGCAGCCGGGGTTAACTGTCAACTCTTCTAAATCATCCAATCCGTCAGTTGATCAGCCGGTAATGAGCAGGTGAATCAAAGAAAGCGAGGATTTTAAAGAGCTGATTGGAAAACAGTCACCAGTTTGTTTTTGTCTCTGCAGGCTCAGCATAATTAAAATATATTTTATTCAAAATTGACATTTCAAGAATGAGAAACAAAATAATAACCACAGCTCAAAAAGGCTTTGTGTTATAACTACTTTTTAAAAACAACACAGACTCTCTAAAGGCTGATTAATGGCACTAAATTACTATAAATCATGAACAAATCAACTGAAAATCAAGTTTTTTTACCTGGTGGGTTCTAAACAATTTCTGCTCCAATTAAGAGACATTTATTATGGATTTGTCTTTTTTTTTTAATTATTAAAATGAAACTAATCATGAGTATCCTGCACAGTGCAGTCTCTAAAAAAATACCACAGCCCAGAGGCATAAAACTCTGTGCAGACTCACAAATAAAACTGTGTGAATGCCCACAGCAGAAAAGCATATTTATAAAGGCATCTGTGCTCTTTTACATTCTTAGTCATTATGAAATGTTATGCACATGCACAAGCCTCATTTTGGTTCTGGTCTTTAGCAATAAATTCATCATTAACATATAAAAGTCACTCTTTGCACCTCGAGCTATTAATGAAGCAATTAAAAAATCATTTGAAGAAGAAGAGGTGGAGAAAAGGAGATGTGGATTCACTGGTCTCACTTCTGCAACTGTGCAGTTCAGAGCAAAGGACTCTGGCAGAGGTCGGTAAGTATGTAAGCTACAGCTGTGTGTAGTACCCAGAATTCATCAGTGAATAAGAATAAGAATCGTATGATAACAAGAAATGGAAGTAAAAATCACAGTTTTGCAGTATCAGGCTTGACTTGCTACTTGCTCCAAAATCATATGTATACATGGTCCGATGTCTTTATGTATGTCTTAATTTATCAAAACTAGTTTTTGTGTGTATGTGTATTTATGTTTATAAAAAAGGTGTGCATGTTTTTTTCTATGTTATTTAAATTCGGGGTCCTTTTGTCTGTGTCAGCATCCCTGGATATCAGTTTTGGGAATGTTCCTTTGTAGTTCAATTCCACTGAGTCGTCCTCAGCAACGGTGATCTGTTTAATTTGGGTGTGAACATGTTTGCCTGGTGCAGCACTGGAGGGGAGGAAGCTGACCAGCTGACCATCTTCACTCCCACAGCAGGAGCAGGACCGTCTGCCTCTCCCTCCCATCACAGACATCACTGTCCTGCTGCTCACTTTCTTTTACACCACCAAGAGAAATAAAGAACTAAAGATGGGGGTTACCTGTCTGAAAGCCTCGCCGTCACTCTTGCCAGCCTGCTGAGCAATAAGCGTCAACTTCTTGTTCTTCTCGTTCCTCTTATGTACTTTATAGATGCAGGACAGCAGGCACGCCAGCAGCATGAGGGCAACCAGGCCCAGCAGCGCGAGGATGGCCAGAGTCAGGGGAGGCAGCTTGTAAGCTGAGCGAGACAGACGAGGACGGGTAAGGAAAAAACAACCATGGCGAGTAATAATGAGTCTTCTGTGACAACAGGAATGATGCTTCAAAACCCTGAAAGAACAGATATCAGCTTTCATCTCTGCCTCCTTTAAATCTCATCATTTTCTGCTGTTAACACGTCAGTCATCCGTGCACATGTGCCGGCAACATCGCCCGCATAAAACTGATAAGAAATAAATAAGCATTTAACATCGTGAACTATAATACAGAAAAACACAATTGCAGAGCCATGATAAATATCATGCGTTTTCTCCTCAGCAGGAATTAAACGATCCGATGTGGGGATTTAAGGTGCTCTTATCCACTTGCATTTATTATATTTATAAATATTACTCACAAATGTTAAACTGGAAGTATTAAAGTAAAATGTCACTAATTTATTTATTATTCATTGGTTTCTGCTCTTCTGACTCCCTTTGTATTACACTTTATATAAAAATAGAAATACATCGAGGGCACGCAGGCACATAAATGTCAGCAGCCTGCAGTGTTGTACATCCTTCAGCATGTTATTGCTTAAATTATTAATATTTATGACTACACTGTGACACAGAAAGACCAGCTTCAGTGTCTGCTCTTTAAAAAAGGGAAAATCAGAAATGAATGTATAACAGCTGTATGTAGCCTCTGGACCTGAAATGCTAAGCTGCAAAAAATGCAGAAAAAAATGCTTTTTTCATTTCCAGCAGGGGGCGACTCCTCTGGCTGAGGAAACTATCTCACAGCTCAGTTCATCTATGACTCAGCAAACACTTTCCTAATGAATTTTTGATTTGAAATGCTAGCTTCAAGTCTTATTTAATACAACACGAGGTTCTTTTGTAATCTACGGTCCCATTAGCTGCAAAAAAGCTGGAAATGATTTCAGGCATCATTTGTCCTTCATTTATCAGTCAGAGGCACTTTCCTCTCTCTGTATTGATTCTGATGCTCCAACTTCTCAGCGTGAGTTTGAATACGATAAAAGTTTGATGGTAAGCCCGGTGCTCTGTCTCTCTTTGCTTCCAGCCTTTGTTCATGTAGTTCATGTTGTATTACACTGACTTGCAAACATGCTAGCAGCCCTCTCTGTGTCTTTATTTGCATTTTTACAATACAAAAATTATGCTAATTAGTTTATTATGCTTGTTAGCCAACAGCAATACAGAGCATGTTGTTCATTTAAATGTGTTTTTTCACTTACGGGCTACATCTATGTAGACAGCAGCTACAAGATGCCCAGCCAGGTCTGTCACACTGAAGACGCCCGAGTCAGACACTTGGACCTTCTTCAAGGTGAGATGTGAACCCTCCACGTTCACCCTGCCCTCCAGCAGCGGGTCCATCGGCGTCACCACAACCCCCTCGTCCACGATGGCTCGGCCCCGACTGTCTGATTTGGGCTTGAAGACGACGTTGACGCTGGAGTAGGGCAGGTGGAGCTGCATGTTGAAGTTGTCTCCATAAGCGAGGTGCTTGAAATACAGGTGATCTGTGGCAGACCAAAAAACACACATAGTTCTGTGTGTGTGTTCAGAGAAATTTAAACTTGATTTAACCTGTTGGAAGACTAATTTTTCTAAATGCAGCAAATATAAAACTTAAATGTGATGCTGCTCACCACAATAGCATAAACACAGGATATAAATGTGTCACCACAAACGTAATCATATGATTCTAAGCCAGCCTGCATTAGTGGGGGTCTGTGGATGCCCTGCTGTCCTAACCCAAGACAAGGGGTCAGCAAAATAGTTGTCTTTAAAACAGACCATTGTGCTGCACTGGTGAAAATTACACGTAAACATGTGGAAATGTTTAATAATAATAAAACAGGGATGTTTTCCCAGATTATCTTTAGGCCAGTGAGACCCAGGGTTGTATGTCTTTTGGACTTTTTAAAATCTTATTAAACAATATTCAGTTCAATTAAATTCAATTTTATTTATACAGCACCAAATCACAACAACAGTCGCCTCAAGGCGCTGTACCTATTACAGTAAGGCAGACCTTACAGTAATACGTACAGAGAAAAAAACAACGATGACCCCCTACGAGCAAGCACTTTGGCGACAGTGGGAAGGAAAAACTCCCTTTTAATAGGAAGAAACCTCCGGTAGAACCAGGCTCAGGGAGGGGCGTGGCCATCTGCTGCATGGGATGAGAGAAGGAAGACAGGATAAAAGACATGCAGTGGCAGAGAGCCAGAGATTAATATCTGTTTGGTTTTCTGTTTGAGTCTTTATGTCTTACATTATCTTTTTGTTTCTTACGTTTAGTTACAGTTACTGCTCGTACAAAAGTATTAGTTTCCTCGGGTTCTTCTTTTGTTGACTTCTCATTTTGAGTTTACTGTTGTGTCTTCAGTTTCCCAGTTTAGTTCCTTTCTGTTTTAGTTAGTTAGTTGTGTTTTAAATTTAGTTTTACTTCACTTGTGTCGTTCTCCTGATTACTTTCACCTGTGCTTTGAGGCTCAGCTGTGTCTAACTCCCTGATTAACCCTCAGTGTCTGTGTTTATATAGCCCCAGTTTCCCTTCGTCCTTTGTATCAGCAACTGTTAATTTTCCCTCTTAGGTTCCTGCAATTGAGTGTGTTGAACATCTGTTTTGCATTTTGAGCCTCATTTATGAACTATGACATTCCTCCAAATAAAAAAATTTGTTTTCACTTTATTATTTTGTGTCTGTGAGTCCTGCGTTTCAGTTCTCTTTCACACCCCCGACAAACAGCAGTGGGCAGGAAGGACCCCACTCTGACTTGGTGGAGCACGGAGAAACTATTGAGTATGAAGCAACATATCAATCATTCATTCAATGAGTCTGCTGCACTGAGGCTGGACTGAAACATGGGATGAACTGATTAGAGGTTAATGAGTTTGGTTAATGAAATTTGGTGGACATTCATCCTCCCAATGAGATAAATTACTCATGACATTGAAACACAAAACCACACAGTTATGAAAAAGAACATCTATATTACTCATAATAAAGTCTCCCACGAAGCTTAGCCGTATATTGTTATAATACTAGTTCATTAAAATGGTACATAACTACATTATCTGCATGAAAGTATGCAAATGTTGGCATTTAGCTCAAAGACCAGCCTCACAGAAGCTCTTGTGTTGCTGTAGAAACTCAGCGGTGTTTTAATTTCAGTGATATTTATCAGTCTTCAGTTGTAATATTTTGGCTCTGTAACCTTCACCAAAGTAAATGTGTTTTTGATTGAGCTCAGAATCCCTATAGGTGGGTTTAACCTTTTTTAATATATTTAATAAAGACTTTGACCTTTTCTGAGATTAAGGATTTTAAGACAGTGGCACTCAGCCAACATGACCATTTAGCAAAAATCTAGGAAAACCTGAAAAGCACAAAAAGCAAATCACTTATTAAAAACTATGGAGGCTTTAATAAATGACGGGCACATCGAGCTACTCAGCTACTTAACCTCTAGAGACCCTTTTTCTGGTTCCAGGACATATTTATTAAGAGAAAATTGGAGACTGCCAATCACAACACAATAACTGAGGAGGCCATCTGTTACTACTGTGACTGCAGTAAACACAGGATTGAGTGCTTTTTATTTCCTCAGGAACATATCAGAAGAGCTGAAGTTAAGACTTGATTAAAAGCAGGTTCAGTAACACCAGCTGAATGATTGTCTCGTGGCTTTTTTGTCACTTTTGATTAGGTAGAAAAATATTGCAAAAACTTTATAATCTCTATTTCAAATCACACTCTGAACTACCAATATTTAAAATTAGCCTTACTGTGCATCAACAGTTTTTTTCTTGCATAGAGCCCAAGGTTACTTATTTTTACCTGACACTTTATTTTATTGACTAAATTGGATTTTTTTCTCCTCAGGCAAAATTTTATAAGTGTAGCCTTAGGCTTGTGTGGTTAAGAACTACACACACAAACCCCAGTTGGGGGCAGAGTCACTGCAGGTGGGCCAAGCAGAAAAAATAATACATGAAGTGTAAATACGTTCGGGGAAAATAAACAAGAGCTGTGGTAGAATTTAAGTAAAATACAAAGAAAAGAGCTACTGACTGACAGGAAGTCAGAGGCACAAAGCATCTGCACGCACACAGAATGACTCACTTTAACACCGAGTGATCGATTAAAGCCGACAGGATGCTGTAAAGCTCAGATCTTCACTTACCTCTGACATTCAGGCAGGTCCGAATCTTGACTTTGCCCTCGCTGTCTTTTACTGTAAAGCTGCCTTCATCTGTCATCCTGACCGAGTGCAGCACCACACGCTTCTCCGACACGCTGAGGCGTTTCATGTATTCTTCTGCCAACACACCCGTCTGGTCGTACAGCACCACAGGTGGAGGCTCGGTTGTGTACTGCGTCTCTGACTGATTAAGTTGAGACGGACTGGGCCTAAAAATTGTGAAAAATCAGAATAATACAGAACAGATAAAGTAACACAGTGACTGCGATTAAGGATGTTTCCAGAGATGTTAACCGCCCTGTTTCTTCTTCTCTTTATTAATTCATTTCTGGCTTATTTCAACACGCAATAGATGTAACACAGAAGGAGCTGGAGAGCAGCCTCTGTATGTGTTTTATTGTTATTCCTTTGTGTGTTTCTAGTCGTCCCCTCTCTCTGTCATGTGTGTCTTTCTGGTTTATTTTTGGTAACTGTTTTTCTTTGTATGTCTTCTGTGCTTTTACTTAATGTTTCCCTGGATGTTCCCACCTGTTTCCTAATGTGTGATCAGTCCTCTGTGTATACAGCCCTTTGGCCTTTGTCACCCACCCATCTGTTATCTCTAGATTTCTGCTTTGTGTTCCCTTTTTCTAGATTTTATGGCTTTTGTTTTTAACCATTTCCAGGATCTTCTCATCACACATTCAAAACATTCAAACAATCTGTAAAGAAAATGATTCCAGCTTTGGTACTGATTCACTCTGATGACCATACCTGAACTCCAGGGTGATGGGTCCTTTAATGTTGCTAAGATGGATGTAGTAGGTTTCTCCGTATTTGACAATTTGCTCCAAAGCGCAGTCTGATCATCGACACACAGAACAAACAGTCAAAGATGAGAAATTTGTCATGTTGTGGCAAAAGTCACCTCAGTGTAAATATTAAACTCTCAGGAGAAATCTCAGTGAGCCCAACCCTCTCATGTCCTCCTTCACTACATCCATGAATGCTCGGTGTCATCTTCCTCTTTTCCTCCTGCCTGGCAGCTCCATCTTTACCATTGTCTGTCCAGCATATCTACTATCTGACTTCTGCACGTGTACAAACCATCTCTTGTTTCTCTGACTTTGTCTCCACCTGCTTAACCTGAGCTGTTCCACTGATCTCCATCTGTGCCACCTCCACCTCTGGCTTTTGTCTTTTTGTCAGCTCCAAACAAAACCCAGCAAACACACCACCTCTCGCTATCATCTTCACTCTTGCTGCTATCCTTTAGTCATAATCACTCCTGACACTCGTCTTCACCCTTCACTCCACCCTGTCAGCGCTCTCTTCTCGCCTCTCTTCTGCACTATTGTCAACATGGGTCCTGTATCTTCATGTACGTAAAGCACAGTGTGTATCTTATCAAGCTTATGTCAAGTAAAGTCATTTTTATTTACAAAGCACATTTTTAAAAATGAGATGCCCCAAAGCACTTTTGAGTCATCTAACATGACGTGTTGCGTTTCCTTTTAAGATGGTGACTAATTTGTATTTTCTGGCTTCCTGCAAGTAAAACCTGGTCTTCTTTGTGTGTTTGAGTTGAACAATCTTTGCTGTAAGACAGGTGAAATTTAAAAAATCAAGACCGATCATAGAGGACATTTATAATTTCTTTCACGGTTATACTGCCGGCCTGCACAGAATGTCTCTTTCATATTTCGTATCTCTTGTGTCCAGCATTTTTCCTGTTTCCAAACCACATTTTAAAAAATCTAACTTAAAGCACATGAAGAAGACAGAGGGAGGCTTACCCTTGACGATGAGTTTGAAGTGCCTTTCAGTGTTCGGATTGTTTGTGTCCTTGATGATGTACGTGCCCTCGTTCTGCTCCTGCACGTCTTCCAGCACCAGGTAGCCCAAAGCGTTGGAATAGGAAATGTTGTGATTCACCACTTTCCCCGCTGTGATCAGCGGCATGTCGTAGGACTCGCTGGTCGCAGATTTAAAGATGACCTCGCTGCCATTCCCGCGTGGGACATCGATGTGGACGTCCTCGCCAAAGAAAGCTGTCCTGTGTTCTGTTTTTACTGGTAGAAGCAATCAAGATGTTTTTATTAGATATGTTGAATTACTCTTTTTGTTAGTTTTTAGACTTGGCTTTAACCTGAAAGCACAAACACTCTGTCTTTGTCATGTATATAATATAATAATCCTCAAAGAGCGTTCTCAGGCGTGCATTAACATCCAAACAACCATTTTTACCTTTTGCAGATGCTGGCAGGACTGTGGAAAAACAACAAAAGATTAGTTTAAAATGAGTTTATTTTAATGTGCATCTTTTTTTAGTCTGCTGGATTATACAAAAACCTTTAAATCATTTCCTTTGTTCCAAGTGAAAAACCACACAGCTTCCGCAGAAAGCATTAAAGCATTTGAAATGTAAATGCCGCCAATAATGACAGCTAACAATAGACTGGATGCAAAAACAAAGAGCCAGATTCTTCATTACAGGCGAAATGAAAGGAAATAAGTGGAAATTAACTAGATCACAATGTGTTTTAGCTTCTTTGGTGAGGCTTTCACAGCATCCATGCTAATCACCCAGTTAAAACAAATGTGGTTTTGCAGGAAGTCTGTTTCAACAGTTCATCTATCTAAACTCTCTCCCTGGTGACTGATTATGTTCTTGCTTACCCGTGCAGAACAGGACGCTGAGCACTGCGGCGCCGATTACTTTCATCTTGAACAGTTGATCTGTGTACAAAAGAGAAGAGAAACCCACAGACAATACAAAACAAATTAAAAAAGGCTTTTTATAGCAGGATCGTGGCTCCAGGTTTTTAAAAAAAGCAACATTTCCCATATGGTAATTTTATTTGACAAGATATATTTATTAGCTTCTGTGTTTAATTTAGAAACCCCTCGCTAAGGTAGAAGCATGTCAACTTCAATTTTTGTCCTCAAGTTGAGGAGAAGCACCCAACCCCGCCCACCCCTAAATTCTCTACACCGTTGTGCGGCATTGAGGAGCTTTTCGCAAATTAGCTCGTTAAATATCTAAGAGTAGACTTCCGCCAACACTCTTTGGCAAGAAAACCTATAGTGCTGTTGCAAAGTCAAATATATTATTAAGTCAAGTTTTATAGATAAAGTGTCTTCAAGACAAAAACGTGATGTTGTGCTGCGCGAGCTGAACAGCGGCTCCTCGTGTCTCCCGTGGTGCTGGGAGATAATCGGCTTTCCACTCACGACACAGGATCACAAACTGCAACGGAGGACGAGGGGAGGAATCAAGAGGAGAAAAAAGATGAAGAGTAAATGAAGAGAAAGTAGGAGATATTTAAATGCAAGAGTGCACAGCCACTACTTTGGGATGATGAGCTGGACAGGAGCCAGCTGGCACGAGGGGACTGACATTTAGCTGCAACTGCACCGGCTTACACTAAGCAGTAGTAGCATAGTTATTAAGGTGGGATAATTAGATGAAAGATTAAGACAGACACGATGAAACAGCTAGAAACAAAAAGGAGTAGAAAGATTAACAACTTAAACTGGTTCATGCAAAAATCGAATGAACATTTAGGGATGTAGAGACGATCAAGACGACTTACTGAAGCTTAAACTGAGAATCAGAATGAAGAAGAACAGTCGGCTCGCTTCAGCATTTTGCATGAACAACATGAAACCACGGTTTCCATCGTGTCTTTTATCTGTGGTTCAGGGTGGTGGTGGGGATTATAGTTTCTTATCAGCCTTATCAGCCTCCCTGAGTATTGTTTCTGACTATGTCCATCTCTTACAAGCACAGTGTACCCATCTACCAGCCAGAGAATGCACCATGTCACAAAACTGACATGACAACCAGCTCACTCTACTTAAATGGCCTCCACAGTCGCCAGATCTCAATCTTTCCCTTTGGGGTGTATTGAAATGGGAGGATCACATCATGGATGTGCGGTCAACAAGTCAGGAGCAACTGTGTGATGCTTTCATGCCAACACAGATCAAAATCTCTGAGGAATCTTTCCAGCACCTTGTTGAATGTTTGCTACAAATAATACAGGCAGTTGTGAACGTAAAAATGAGTCTAACCTGATACAGTAAGGTGTGACTAATGATGTGGCCACTGAGGTGTATACTCTGATCTCCACATGGACTACTACAAGTATTACTGACCAGTTGAGCAGGCCCCCATTATTGTAAATCAATGCTAAAAAACAGTAGTCAAGTACTCAGAGTAGCTGTCGTTAAAGTAGGTCTGAATGCTCATTTCCAGCACCTTATACTCATTTTTTAAATTCGAGTGGAGTCCAAAAACAAGCAACATCCCTTACATTATTCACAGGTCAAAATAATCCTTTATCATCTTATGCTGGTGTAGCGCCCCATTATATTCACTGTCTAAAACCAGCTGCTTCAGCTTCTTTAATTTTAAGACCAAACTTCATTTAAGCCACCGTTCTTCTAACTAAATGCCCCTCACAGACAAGAGGTAGGTGCTGCACTATGAGCTCCAGCTACACATGCAGTATTCAGGAGAACGTCAAAGAAGCATTACAGGAGTCACTACTTCATTTTCTTCGTGTCTACAGCCGTCTGTGTCCATCTTATATGCACAACCCTGTTATAAAAGCTAGTAATAATCCTGTCGGGGAACACGACGACATGTGGGTGTAAAAGACTGACATACTGTCGAAGTATTAAATTAACTGCAGATTCACATCAAAGACTTGCATTCATCTACAACACAAATCCACTGTCCTAACACTACACCTGCAATCAGGCTGACACTTGGATGACAATAATCAATCCACCTGCTTCCATCCTTGGCATTGTTTCGACAGCGCTGCTCTAATGGGGCGGCTGACACAACCGACTTCAAAACGCCTGCTCAGCAAAACAAAACACACAAACAGGCGTGGGCTAAATATGTCCGCTTTTAATTTGAAACTTACTGAACCTTCCACATAACTCTGAACAACAAAGACGAAATGAACAGGAATGCCAAATACCTGCTGATAATTCAGTTTTTATTCAAATAAAGTGGTTCTTCCTGCTGATTACAGATTTCAGCCTGCAAAAGGTTATTAAATTTAAAGCAGGTTTCAGAGCTCTGCAGCATATTTGGAAGTATAATTTATTTTCCTGCCTGGATCCAGTTCAGGATGGTGGAAAAGAGGGAATCACGGCATCTTCAGACTGAGAGAACAATAAAATGCCACTGCGTTTCTGCCAGCTCCTTCAGATGAGGGATTAGAGTGCTATTTAAAGAAAGAAAAAAAGAGGTGACAGCCCATGCACTTTCCTTCAGCACATCAACACATGTGAGGACATTTCAAAATGACACCCTAGCATTACTGTGGGCAGGAAAACTGTTCCAGAGGCTCTTAGTCCTTTGCAGAAAACACAGTAATCATAGCATATTTTCTAATCGCCGCCCTTTTGAAGCAGGTTTAAATCATCTCACTTTAATCTTCTACAGTGGCATTAGTTCATTGCATATGTGAGTGCTCATGCTGGGCTGCAGCAAAGACATAAATCACAGGTTTGATTCATTGATTGAGAGGAAGCATGCATCTGACGGGAAAATGACAGGCTGCTGCTGATTACATAAATGTACACCTCCACTTTAAAAACATGGAATATCTATTCAGTGAAGTGCGGTGGGAGTAGTGGCTGTGCATGAAACAAAACTCACACCTGACACCACCGGTTTGGATTTCTTCAAGTGCAGGTATGATGATGCATTTTCCAGAGTTTCTGGTTTTCTAAACATCTCACTCGCTGCGTCAGAGGAAAGTCATAATAAGCTAAGAGGCCTGTTATACAGATGTAATCGTTGTCCTTTGGCTGAGTCTCTCGTGTCCATTTATAGAGGCTGAGTCTAAATGGGGTCATAGCTCTCATGTCTCCTATTATAACTAAAAGGATCAATCAAACTATACAAGGCATAGCATTTAGTGAAGTGCGTATGACACGTCCAGCAGCCGCCCCGCGGTGAGAGGCTCGGAGGGTACATCTTCCCGGCTGATCTCATCAGTCTGACATCAATCGTGACTGACGGATTTAAGAGCCTTTTCCACCTCATCGCTGCTCTCCCACACAAGACGGAGGGCAGCAGCATCATGCCTCCATCCTCCTCCTGTTTCAGTATCAGCTCTCTCATCTCCCACCTTCAATCTGATTCTGGTTTCCTGTTTGTCTTTCTGTACTTCTAATCTTCTCTTCAAACACTTTCCCTTCTTTGTCTTCTCTCTCATTAATTATCCTTCTGATTCCTTTCAAGGTTAGTCTGACTCATAAGCTGTGATGATAGCGCACTAATGTCAAATATCCTCCACCTGTACTGAGACAGCAGTGACAGTTTCTCAATAACATCAGAAGAAGTGAAGGTTTGGGGTACCTCGACTCTCAAAAACTGTGTTGTCGCACGAGTGCAAGCACAGGTGGAAATAAGAGGTGGACACAGTGTTGTCCTCCACACTGCATCATATATAACTATATAATAAAAAGTAATATAATCATATGCACTGAAACCTTTAAATATGAATTTGAGACGATAAATCAACTTCATATGCCTCACAGTGTTCCAGAAACCAGTCTGTGATGCTGAGGGTCCACATGCTCGAACCCCAGTGCCCGCCGACACAAGTGGTGGGTCCACAGGGGGGCTAAACCACGTTATCTTTTTTTGGCTGTGCCCAAACAGGCCCCATCTACACTGACCTGGTCACCAGACACCTCTTACAGGCCTGGCTCTGAGAGAGAGAGCCCCAATTTCCCACTTCCAGCCAAGGTTAACCAACTCAGAGAACGCTGTTCTGTTAGGGTTTTCCATCGCTCTTTGTCTGATTCCTCCCCTGAGACCAATTTGCTATAACCCTACCCCTGATGGCGTCAACCCCCTTTCACTGCTGTAAGGTGGTGATTGGTGGGGTGGGGTGGGGGTGGGGGGGGGGGGGGGGGTTGATCTATGATCTACTATTCTCCAACTCCTTTACTTTGCAAGAAATTAACTTAAGATGCTATAAAAGATAAAAGTAGCTTCCACAGAAGTGCAGAAAAGCCTTAAACCTGAATTACTTTTAATGGCCAGCAGGGGGCGACTCATCTAAACTTCCAAAGAAGGCTTTGTAAAAACAGCTCTCTGTTAGCTTGCTCCACAATCTCAGTAGACATTTTCCTGATGACTTCATAGGCTCTCTCAGTGGTTTCAGGTCATACTGAGTGAAACTTGAAGTTTGGGGTTTTTTTTAAGCTTTGGTCATTATTAGAGGTAAAAGTTGATGTGCACTCCTGACATCCACTTTCAAAACACCAAGATGGGAACAGAGAAAATGCTTAACTGACACTTCCCTTACTAATGAGTGATGGTGGCTGCATGCATGTTTTATACTGACAATGCTGGTAATGCATGTTTATGGAGGTCAGCTGTGATGGTTATAACTCGATGACTTTTCAATTTTCAAGTGCTATTTTTTCCTAGAAGCATTTTCCTATTTCCTACCTGCCACACCTAAGTGGTACCTGGTCCCTTCTGCACCACCTGAAAATGCTGAACATCACTGATGTTCAGAATGCTAATCCAAAGCTTCTCCCTTGTGTCCATTTTCCAGTCAGAGTGATCAGCAGTGGAGCTTCAAATCTAAAGATGCTGCACCTTCAAGATTGGCTCCACTCTGTGGACTTGCATGTACTCTCTTCTGCACCTCCACCCCCATCCCCCCTTTAACCCCTCCTTATACAGCTCACAAAGCCAGAAGCAGCAGCTGGTGCAGCCAAGGGTGTGTCACGACCAACACCAGCATGAATGGGCCGGTCCCAATTTGTCGATGTCCAGATAAAATGGAGGGGAGTAAAGGGACAGAGTGAACATGAATGGAGACTCTCTTTGTTTCATTAATTCACAGATGTCAGAGGAGTAACAGTAAACCATCAATTTATGGTTTAAGTAAAGAGTAATCGAATATTGGCACGTCACTTAGAGGAGATTTGTAGCAAAACGAACCCTAATAAGAAGCATTTTTCATAAATATGACGCACAGACCGGTGGCTTGGTTCATGTACTTACCACAAAATAAAAGCAAGGCTTCTCACAGTTCACCACAGCACTTATTCATCCATCCATTTTCTTAATAAAATGTAAATGACTTTTCAGTGACCAATACTTCAGCCCTTCAGCGGGAGGCTGTGGTGTGTGCTATAGTGCATTGCATAACGGTTTCTGCCTGGAAAATACCCTGTTTTCAGACGGGTATTTCCCGAACACAGCACACGATAATGCACCACAGCCAGGGGCAGCACGGGATCATACGCTATACAGCATATCGAGCGTTAAACCACTTGGCGATCTGATTATCAGCATGAGTGCAAAGACTCTGCTTTTTCAGTGCCGTCAGCAGAAACACGAATGAATTTACAGAATTAAGCCAAAATTAGGAGAATGGAGGAGGCCACTGTGCGCAGTGGCACCATGCAAACAAACGCAGCGCTTTGATTTCTGCCTGAATGCTGTGAAATTTGCAATTTTCCCGGGAAATTCAGAAAGTTTGCCCCTAATGTAGCGTTAATTGCTTTATTATTGTGTGAAGGAAATCCCTGTAACTGTTGTCGCCGGTGGTTACACGCCCTACATCACCGGTGCGAGCGCTCAACACAAGCAAATAGTCAAAACAGCGAAGAAAAACTGCAGAATTTAACCCACTACCTCCCTGACTGAGCGAAATCACGAGGAAAAAAAGACCAGTCGTTGTAATATGCAATTATAAATGGATGAGGGTAATTACCTTTGTCAAGCCTCAGATCCGAAAATCACTGGACAGGGAGGGGCTCAGGAGTGGTGGAAATGTTTTTCCTTCTTTATCTCACCAATCTCGTCCACCCCATCACCCCCCAACTCGACAACTAGAGACTTCAATGAGGCCGATTCGGGAGTGGGCTGAGGACTTTCGGTTGATGTCGGGTTTGTGGACCATTTCATTTCGGCCTTGCTCGGAAAGCTTCGGTAGAAAGCGTCGATTCTGGCTCGGAGCCACAAGAAACCGCTCTGCAGTTTAACCTCAGGCCACCATCACACATGCACGCTTTCTCCAGCCTGTTGTTCAAAATTACCATCGAAAACTATTTTATGTTTATGTTTATATTTTTTTGCATTGTCGTTTTTCGTACATTTACATAATTATTATTTTATAGTATTTATTTCTAACAGCATGTGCTCGTCTCTTATTTTTTCAGTTACATTAAAGCGCTTTGTTCCTTTGCAATCAACAAGATTTACATAAAAACACAGACATATTTAACCCATGAAGTGGTAGATAACTACAAATCAAAAATGAAGAAAGCCAATTACAGGAAGTGACAGGCACACCTTTTAAAATCAATAAGTGGCATGTGAATGGTCTCCTGTTAATCACAAGGGCAATGTGATTAACACGCTGCAAAAAAAAAAGAAAACCCCTTAAGCTGTATAAAACATGCAGAAGCTTTTGCAGTGTCATTAAAACGCATTTTGCTAGACTGAGTAGGCAAAAAGATTTGCATTATGTTCTAATGAAGACATTAGGCAGCTTCGTACTGTTAACTGTCACAGTGCACACATAGAGCTCCAGTGCTGCAATAATAAAAGTTCCTCTGTTGTGTATTAATGCAAATATTCAGCATTTGCATTAATATGCTGCATATCTACAGTAAATTCAACAGATATCCTAAAGATCTACAGATAACATGATGCTAATGTGCATTGCAAAGGCAGAAAATTATTAACCAATGGATGTAGGGCAGACAAAAATAGAAAGCAGATTGGTATATTAGTTATTAATATAAGAGAGCTGGTGCAAATCAGATCAAGTTTCTCAGTTTAAGCTGGCATCCTGTAATAAAGTCTGATCATGTATTCGCAGAGAGTAATGTCAGTATGAGGTGCAAAGACCCAATTTCCAGTTTTTATTGAGCTGTAACGTAAGGGGCTGGCAAGTTACCATAGCAACTTCTAACTGTGTATAGTTATCTCTTTTTAGTCTAAAATCACAAAAGTATTGAAAATAACTCCCTGCAGATGTGTAGCCAAATAACAACAAGTTGTTAGACTGTGCTTCTGTGTTTCATCAGATTAATTTATTGCATACATGTGTGATCAACAGCTAGAAAAGCATACATGAGGTGGGAGTAACTTAATATGCATCCTTTCTTCCCATTCTAAGCCATCACCCAGCTGGGTGAGCTCTGCTTTAAAACAGCATTTTAAAAAACAGCTGTTCTCTTTTTGTTTGCTGCTAAATAGTAGAATAAACTCATCGATGTAATTTGGAGGTATACTAGACCTCTGTATACCAGGCCACAGGTGCTCATCAGTCATGGTTGTTTGTAGGTGTTTTTAAATTCATTTTAGTGTGGAACAACTGTTTACAAGCAGCAGTGCTTAATGTTACTGCACCAGCATCTTAACACAAGCAGAAAAGTAGTAAAAGCAGTACTGGAACAGCTCTTGTCATTGTGCCAGAGAATGATTGACAGCACTCTTCTCCAATTTTAGAATCTCTGTTTTTTTATTGCATTTTACTAGATTGAACACATTTGTTGTCAGTTTCTAAAAATAATTGTTTTACAATATTATATTTTAATTTTATTAAAAAAAATATTAACTGACCCACTTTGACTCATCACATTTCATTTATGTGAGAAAAAGACTTTACTTTATTGAAACATTTTCATAGTCTAATGCACTGTACTATTCTACTTTATTTATTTATTTATTTGTCTTAGAATGGATGCAAAAATCTGGACTGACCCAGAGGGTCATTTCTGTTTTACACTGTTAGCAATAAATCAACAAGAGATCTATGTTGGATGTAAATTAGTGCGGTCTTTCATCTTCCCGGCTTACTGAGGAGGTGCTGACCAAGATCCCGATTTCCTGACTTGTACTTCTCTGTTGATGCTGTCCAAGGTCCTGATTTATGCCAGCCCCCAGCGTCACTGCCTTCGACTGAATCACAGCCTCGACCTGCCGGAGGTGCAGGCCCTGTAGAAGTGCTATTTATCTGCCTATTTGTGGAGTCTGGACATTATTATACTTGAATTAGTTGTCCAGACTTGACGTGCATACGTGCTGAAGATGTTTAGATGCTCATTCATCACTAGGGGAGCCTCTGATGGGCCTCAGATTTGCTCTGCAGCAGCACAGCGACCCCAAACACACAGAGGAGTTATAATGAAAATCTTCAAAGAGCAACGAGCACTGCAGCAGATGGTAACCTCCTCCCCCCACAGAGTGAAAGGGATCACTCCTGCTAATTTTTATTGAGTCAGTTGTGTTTGTGCTTATTGATCTATGTATTTACTGATGTGTCATGTTTTAAGTATATGCACCTGCAGTGTATACAGTATAGGTACCCCGATTTAAGATGTACATTAGCAGAAAACAGGATCAACTTTAACCCTGTTTGACTATGTTTTGGTTATTTGTATTTAATCCCTTGTTTCTTACCTGTGTAGCTGTTATGGCCTCCTCTGTCCCTTTTTTCTTCCCTGTTCTCTGGAGCTCTCTGGCAGACACACTCTCACCAGGAGTGGGTGAGAGTGGGCCAGCCAGACTTTCTGATTGGTGTAAGGTGAAAGGAAAAACAGGAGTTTAAGTATAGATGGGAGATCTTTAAACCTGGCCCTGCTCCTCCTGTTCAAGCCACAGTATCTTCTGGTTTGCTAATTTGTTACTTCTGCCCTGCACTTCATTATATTCTCCAATTTCCCCTTTCACCTTAAACCAATCAGAAAGTCTGGCTGGCTCACTCTCACCCACTCCTGTTGGATTGTTCTCTGATTTCCAGTTTCCCACATGTTACACCATGAGGAAATGAGGAAAGACTGAGAGACTATGTGGTTTCTGCTATGTCCCTCACGTTGGGAAACACGTCCCAAATCTTCTGGAAACCACCTTCTGCCCAAAATTTAAAGTCTACTCTTGTCTAAGTAGCAAATGCTCTCAGACCTGCTTGTTTAAAACTGATCAGCTCTCACCCCCACTATCCTATCCACTCACAGTTCCTGCTTATTTCATATTAACTAATAAATATAGCTAAAAACTTCTGAAAGCATCCCCACTTTGATACCTAAAACCTTGCTGTATAATAAAATAGCCATCTGTTAAACACAATGAGTTACTATAGCAAACGTATGATATTTATGTTTTAGCTTGTTGGGAAGACGACTTTAAGTTATTGTGGAAATCAGATTAAAATCTTTCATAATTTCCTTACATGTTATAAACTCAATACTAACTTAATCTTAAAGAAATACCGAGATAAATAAAAAATGAGATTAAAAACACTTTTCAGCTCAAGAAATCTAACTTTGCTTTGATGGGAAAATATGTTTTGGATGTTTGCTTCTGCCTGCAGCTCTCACTCGGTTTATTGCTGTTATAATATTGTACCGACTTCCTGAAAGCTGACGCTGAAAGCTGTTTACAAGCAGACTAAAAGCTGATCATTAATAATGACTGACACGGCAGGCGATTTTTTTCCTATAAATGTGTTTTTATTTCTCCCAAATGTTTCACAGTCAACAGGATACCAAATGAAACAGTTTCAAACGAGCTTCAAAATAAAAAAAAGTACAAACAACATGAAGCACAGAGGAAACACAAAGAAAACATGGCTGAAGTTCACGTGAATACTGTAGTGGCTCAGTGTGAAAAGATTTAGGAGAATGAAAAATTAAATTAATATGTTAAAGGACGAAATATAAAACTGCAAAGCAGCTGGGGGGTTTGTCTTTCAAAATAAAAGCACCTGGCCATTTTATTTTTAAAACATGTTTCAGGAAATGTTAAGGTTAGACTTCAGATCTTCAGATGTTGGCCTGAATAGTGAGGTTATAATAATAGTGAGGGAAGTTTTCAACTTTTATCCACAACGTTAACAATTCAAAGACGCTGATCTTTCCTGTCACTCTGACTTTTTAAACACTCAGATTTATGTTTCTTTGCTTGAATTTAAATACTTTTTTTTTTATTGGAAAATGTCCCGTTGAATTGGTTAATCCAACAACAGCCGACATGCTTTTAACACAGAGGAGCTGAAGGCTCTGTTAGCCTGAGATGTGGTATGAAAGGAAAACAGAGCAGTTGTTATGTGCAGTGCGCTTCTCCTCTAACATTGGTTGGTAATAAATATATATCTAAAAATGAATTTGTTTCTTGGAAATTCACTGAATGGGACTTTTGTTGTGGCTAATCACTTCAAGGGATCTGTACTTACTAGTATAATGGACACTGAGCATGTGCAGTGTGTTTCTCCTCAAAACGTTGGCTGGCGTCTGAGAAAAATCCTGCTGCTATGAACGCTCTGCCAATGTATATATCACAGGAAAGCAAATCATTTTCTTTGACGTTTTACTAAATGTGACTTTTGTTGTGGTTAACCACGTCCAAGAATCTGTATTTACTAGAAGATAACAGATGTTCCCGTCTTTGACATTAACTTTCAATCTTGTGCTTTGATTTTAAAAAAAGAAAAAGAAAAGATTAATGGCCTGATTATAACTGATGGCTCCCTTCAGTCTAGTAAGACCAGAATGCCTCTTCCCCACAAAAGCTAATGACAGCACGACGCTGTAGAAAAACAACTCTCTGAGTTCACAGAGGCTGGAGAGACGTTTACACAAAGGTGCAAACCCTGATGTCCGGAAAAGAAAAAATATATTCTGCAAGCGTAAGACTGACTCACACAGGACTCTTTATCTCATGCAGTCTTAAAAAGGTTGCGACAAAAGCGTCAAAAATGAGAGATTATCCAGCTAATTAAGCATATCTGCCTCAGAAGAAGAAATACTGATAACGTTTTCTCACCTGCTGCCCAAAATCACATTTATCACTGAAAGTTGATCTTGAAAGCTGAGACAAAACGGTAAATAACACTGATAAAAGGCATTAACACTGATAACAGAATGATTTATTATTACTTAAACTGACTACAAGGTTACACACCTGAAACTATCTCAACACTCAATGTGATAACCTTGATTACGCCGACATGATTTTCTAATTTTGTTCAACAAACTCAATGAAAAGACCAAAACCAACAATCAGCTGATGCCAAACATGAAGAGGCCGCCCAGTGCGACTGCACAGCTCAGTTATTTGTTTTGAATCAGGCGTCACAGATACACTTTCCACCTCTTCTGCACAAAATCAGCAAAGAAGTCCGAAGATGATTTTTCCACTGAGGCTGAAAGTGTGTTTTTGATCGCAGCTCAAACACTAAGCTTGTTTGATTGAATGTAGGAGCAGGGTTTGGTTTAACCTCAGTGTAACAGCAGCTGAATCCTTCACAGTAAAGAAAATCCTTGAATGTAATGAAATAAAAAGTGTTAGAAGTGCGTCTGTTGCACTTAGAGTTAAAAACAAAGATTTTGGGAGACTAGTTTTGATCAAACCAGCTTACGTGGCGTCACGCGAAACAGTAAACCATGGCACATTAATTTGGTCATGACATCATCTTTCCTGCTGTCTACATTCTCCGCTCTTCTTCTGTCCTATTAACCGATTCAGACCTCCACCCTCCTCTGACCTTCCTCATCTGCTCTCCTACATTCCTTCATTTCACATCATTTTTTATTTTTTTCTATGTTTTTGTTTGTTTTTGATTATTAACTTTTCCCTCCTTTTATCATTTTTTCTTGCTTTCACTTAGGCATCTTCCTCCACCTCCTCCTCAAACTCCCCCTCCTCCTCGGCGGTGGCGTCCTGGTACTGCTGGTACTCTGACACCAGGTCGTTCATGTTGCTCTCTGCCTCGGTGAACTCCATCTCATCCATGCCCTCGCCGGTGTACCAGTGGAGGAAGGCCTTGCGGCGGAACATGGCCGTGAACTGCTCGGAGATGCGCTTGAACAGCTCCTGAATGGCCGTGCTGTTGCCGATGAAGGTGACGGCCATCTTGAGGCCTCGCGGCGGGATGTCGCAGACGGCCGTCTTGACGTTGTTGGGGATCCACTCCACAAAGTAGCTGCTGTTCTTGTTTTGGACGTTCAGCATCTGCTCATCCACCTCCTTCATGGACATGCGCCCACGGAACACGGCGGCCACCGTCAGGTAGCGTCCGTGGCGAGGGTCGCAAGCCGCCATCATGTTTTTGGCGTCGAACACCTGCTGGGTGAGCTCTGGCACGGTGAGGGCGCGGTACTGCTGGCTCCCCCGGCTGGTGAGAGGGGCGAAGCCGGGCATGAAGAAGTGGAGACGAGGGAAGGGCACCATGTTGACGGCCAGCTTCCTCAGATCGGCGTTCAGCTGCCCGGGGAAACGCAGACAGGTGGTCACGCCGCTCATGGTGGCCGAAACCAGGTGGTTCAGGTCGCCGTAGGTGGGCGTAGTGAGCTTGAGGGTGCGGAAGCAAATGTCATAAAGAGCTTCGTTGTCAATGCAGTAGGTCTCATCGGTGTTTTCTACCAGCTGGTGAACGGACAGCGTGGCGTTGTAGGGCTCCACCACCGTGTCTGATACCTGAAGACAGAGCGAGAGGAAACGTCGATACTCATGGCTGATGCAGAAATAGCATAAACATTTATTATAAACAAACAGGCGATTTATTGTGCAGTAGATTTATTTCCCATAGTTCAAAGTGCTGAACACAGATATATGGGCACTGAAATATGCCAACCTGTCACTCATACTCAGCTTTATCTTCATTTCTGACCGTTGTTGGGACATAATTTAAAAAATGGACATTATATTATTTTCAAAATGACTTAAAACTAGCAACTGAAAACACAAAGTCATCAAGAAAGTGTTTACTGAGGTGCTGAGGTCTTACAGACTTTGCCTCGTGCTGATTATTAGAGCGAACACAGATTTACGGCTTCACTTTTCTGATCTTTTATTGTGCAGCCTTTGCTCAGACTTCTAAAACTACCATAAGTAAGCACTGAAAGGTCATTTTTAAAAAGTGCATCCTGTGGGGCAATGCTCTACCTTAGGGGAGGGCACCACACTGAAGGTGTTCATGATGCGGTCGGGGTACTCCTCTCTGATCTTGCTGATGAGCAGGGTTCCCATGCCGGAGCCGGTGCCTCCTCCCAGAGAGTGCGTGAGCTGGAAACCCTGCAGGCACTCGCAGCTCTCGGCCTCTTTCCTCACCACGTCCAGGACTGAATCCACCAGCTCGGCCCCCTCCGTGTAGTGACCTTTAGCCCAGTTGTTTCCTGCCCCACTTTGACCTGGGAAACAAAAGTGAAGCTGATTATACTGTTTCAGTTTTTAGTCAAACTGTTTAAGAAAACATTTTTCCCAGTGTTTGCGAAAGGAAAGAGCAACAAAGGAAAGTGAGCCTGGCTTTGAAGCATCGTACTGAGTCAGAATCAGTCAGCTCAGGTCCCAGAGGGTTTCATGCTGGGATTTTATGGCAGGAGTGAGCTTGTTTGTGCCATGTAGGACAGTCTGTTGAGCTAAATTTGACCGATGGACTCGATGTGACTTTAGCCACAAAATAGAGCAGCACAGATACTCATCAGGAGTCCAAACCCTGACAGCTCCAGACCATCTGATAATTTTTAACTTTATAGCTGTTTTCACACATGCACCACAGGCTTGAACTTTTCTAGAGATGACCTGAAAGAGGCGCATGTGATAATGCAAATGTCCAGTGCTGTCCGGTCAAACATGAGCTGGTTTTTAACCGCCCAGCTCCCCACTCTACACGTCCAAGTGACTGTTGATTGTGATGATGTGCCCATAGAGCAGCTACCTGCCCAGTTAGTGAGTGGGAGTCAAATGTGCTCCCTCCTGCCCACTCTATCCAGGCAGCTCCTTCACTTTAATAACACAGTCGGTGATGTGAGTGCATGTGGAGCAGACCAGTACCTGCTGCGTGCTACATGTGAGGAAAAAAACAGTGGAAAATCTGACCTGATTGTCCCGAAACTGACCAAAGTTCATGTGTAAACAGTTCATGTGTTCAGCAAGTGCAGCCCATCCTGTTCAGTAGGTGGTGTTCTTACCAAAGACAAAGTTGTCGGGTCTGAAGATTTGCCCAAAGGGTCCAGAACGGACTGAGTCCATGGTTCCTGGCTCCAGGTCAACTAGGATGGCCCTGGGCACGTACTTCCCACCTGCATATATTAAAATAGACACAAAGAGAGATGAAATAAAAGATTAACAAAAAGTATGTAAACCTGTAGGAGCTGTAAGTGTAAAAAGAAAGAAAGCTGAACGATGATTGTAGTATCTCATGTAGCCAGTAGATGGAGACATTTACTGCAAAGTTACAGGATGTCTAGACTCAACACACTGAGGCTAAACTGCATATTTAACAGACCGTTTACTCCTGTGAGCTTTCCGCTAAGCTTATCCAGCTCATTTTCATTCATTAAAATAAAATGCCCATTTTATTTAGTTTCTTAGCTCCTGAGTCAACCTGTGATTTTTCAGCTTTACTTTAGGCTGCTTTAGGCTGTCAGGTTAAATTAGGTTTATGCAACAACTGAAGGCAGAAGTGTCAAACTCGTTTTAGTTCACGGGCCGCAAACAGTCGAGTTTGATCTCAAGAGGGTGGACAAGTTAAACCTCTGCATAACAAGTTATATTTACAACAAACAGCCCTCAGAGGTTTTCGAGGTTCAAGAGATTTATTGCTGTTCAGAAAGGAGACAAGAAGCACAAGAGGGAATAAAACTATGTTATGAGGTCCTGTTGAGACAGCACTACAGCAAGCAAACAACTAACAACAATCTAAACTAGGAAAACAAAAAACAAGCAAGGATGTGAAAAACTAATTTAATTTAATTAAGGTGATGTCGGCTTGTTCGTCTCTTTTAGTTTAGTTAGTAGTAGAAACATTAATAAAACCCTTTAATTTAACAGTTTTGCTTCCTTGTCTCCTTTTTCAACCTGGACCCCTGTTGTTACTTTTTAGGACCTTTTTAAGAGAGCGTAACATGTTCAATATCATTTTTAAACCAAAGTAAAAGGCAGACGTTAAGTTTTCAGAACCAAACAGAAACAGTATTTTATGTTTTTATGTTTTGAACAACTCGTCTGGTTCCAGAAATACTTTTAACTTTCTCTATTTTTTTTTTTACTGGTAGTAGTAAGCCAATGCTGGCATCACCACGCCATGAAAATGTATGCTACTGAAACTAAATGAGTAATTACTGACTCCACTGCAATGTTTAAAGCCATCCAGAGCAGTGGGATGAAGCCTTTGGCAGGCTCCTTCTGGCTCCTGGGCTACATTTGAGGCTCTGACTGGGAATAATTAAGGCTGACATAGTCCACTATCACTGTGTCAAACAGAGTTTGGTACAAATGTTTTTCAGGATAAACTACCTTTGTTTAATGCATGCTTGTTTAGTGTTTCTGGCATTTTAAGGCAACATGCCCCCCTAATAAACGTCATCATGAGAACAGGTGAAGATAACACATCCTCACCTGTAACAATGTGAAACCAGCGAACCAAAAATTAGTGCTTCATTGCTTTATTTTTATCTGCATCTTCTGCTTCTCTGCTGCAGTGAGCCGGTGTCTCCACAGGGAGGAGATGTCTTCTTTCATTTTATCAAACACAGACCTCGCTGTAGTCGGGATGAACTCACCTGTGGCTTCATTGTAGTACACGCTGATCCTGTCCAGCTGCAGGTCGCTGTCTCCGTGGTAGGTGCCTGTCGGGTCGATGCCGTGCTCGTCGCTGATCACCTCCCAGAACTAAATAAAGGTGGACAAGCTGTTACTGCAAGAACTAATACAGAAAGCATCCACATGTCAGTGTTTTATACACTTAATGATGTGAAGCAAGCATAATACTAAGCACTTTTTTTAACCCCTGTACCATCCATGTGTCATCATAACTAAAGAGCTAACAGAGTGCTCAATAAGGTTTTTCAAAGTTAGGAAACATCTCACAAAGAGGTGTCTTTGTGGTGTTATTTAGGACATAACTGCAAACAAATTTAGAAGAAAAACAAGAGTCTTCTGACCTCCGTGCTTCCCAAAGACTCACTGACATATGATCACAGTTAGCATTCACAAGATCACCTAAAAACAGCGACGTGTTCTGTAAGACCGCAGGAAGGATTTCCTGCGACAAACAGTCACCTCGTGGTTCCATTCCAACCATTAAACTAATTTTGGCTGAACATGCTGTGGAGCTCTTAGATTAGACATAAATGCTTTTAATAATGTCTCAATATCAGTGGCAGTATTGATTCTCACTTATAGCTCAGATTTCTTATTGAGTCCCTCAATAAATCTCCTACACAGAAGATGTCAGGCTACAGAGTTTTTTCAGCTTAAGTCTCTGAGTGTGAACACAGTGTAGAAACAGTAAAGAAGATGCCTGCATGTGACTCAAGTTTGCAAACGTTGCAAATCACATGGAGAGGGTGGACGAGACAATCTGATAACAGTGCAAACAGCCCTCTTTTGATTTCAAGGAAACTCCCTGTAAAAACATGTTTTACAAACACTCCCAACAGTATAAGTGGTGAAGAAAATAGATGGATATGAAGACAAACTCTGGGTCTGCCACAGCTGGTCTGACTGTAACAAAATACACTCAGTGCTTTTATGTCTCATGCCAGTAAATAATCAAAGGTACGTCTTGTGGATATATTTGGTTTCTGCTCTGAGTGAAACTTCCTGGAAGAAGCACAAGCCAAAGCAGTTTCAAAGCTTTGACACCTGGACAGGAAAACAGGAGGAAGTACAGGAGGCTGATGAGAAACGAGCATAAAAGAAGCAAACAAGAGCGAGCACACACGGCAGCTCAGAATTATTTTAATCACGCAGTCACGTGATGAATACATAATCTGTCATTTAGATTAAAAATGCTGAGAAATTCACAACTTCCGATACAGTTCAGTGAGTTTAATGATAGAAAACTGCGAAAAAGGCAACAAATATTTATATCTGAAAGCTAGAGCTAACATGTTTGCTTAAAAAAAGACTTCAAAGATAAACTGATACCAGATAATGTTCTTTTTATGAGCTGTTTTTACCCTGAAGTTTAAAGTTTTGCGGCTATTTAAAAGGCTAACAGCACATTAATCTGGCTGAATGAAAATATTTTAATGTGTTTTTTAGAAAAGAAAGAAATCTGTCTTTCATTGGATGAAGCCTTCACTGGATCTGCTTGAGAGACAGAAATTTAAACGTATAAATTATAGTGTCATGTGGGAATAAATGTGTCTCTTTAAAATTGAAAACTGGACATTCTTATCTTCAGCTCTACTCTGTAGTTCAGCTATGATTTGAGTTTAGAAAGGAAAGGCAGGGAGGAAGTCATGTAATTACCCCCACCTGGATTTTTCCAGCTGGTTCAGTGAATCACACACAGACTCATAAAAAGTTGCCCACAGCTTGAAGTAGTAAAACTTTTTGTTCTATTTGCTGTCAGAGGGTCAGGACTCTCTCAGAGGATTTTGTGTTTCACGGGTTGAAACATCAACAGACTGTCACACCAGCTCAGTCAAGTGACCCTAATCTGTGAGAGTGCGTGTGTGTGTCTAAGGGAAAGAGATAAGCAGGGGAAAGGTTGGTTTGTCCAAGGCAAAAACATACACTTCAGGATTTCTGAAACTGCAAACCACATGTGAGCTGGCAGGTTTGAAGTCAATATTTGAAAACCTAAGCCTCTGTTCAGTCGTATCTATGAGAAGTTATCCAGAAACGTGGGAAAGCTCAGCAGATTTGGGTCGGATTGGGTAAGCGGGTGAATTCAGGCACAGTTAATCCATTGTGAAATGACCTCAGCCTCACTAAGTCCGCTGTAAATACACTTGTCTTCACCGATCAGGACCTTTGAGTAGCAGAGACTAAGTCAGCCCATATGCTGCTGCCCCACCCGCTGTTGTGCTGAGCTGTACGAGGGCAGAACAGGCCAAATGTACGAATAAAATTCAAGTTATATATAGAATCACATTCTTAAAATCACATGACCTGGTGGCTGTTATGCTGCTACATAGCACGCAATGTTTAAGCTGTTTTATGATATCTAAAGTAGTTCTTGTATAAGTGATTCATTCTTATTTAATTGTAGAGTTTACTAAAAATCTAGTTGATAAAACTGTGACTGTATGGCTGCATGTACAATATTTTAAAGCTTTACCTTGTGTATTATCTTCTTAATTAACTAATCAGTCAATAAAATCTCCAAAAAAGTAAAAAATATCCATAATTTCTAAGGAAAGCAAGGGTTGCATGCTTGTTTTTAAAGAAAACGTCTCCTTTATATAGCTGAAACAATTCATTGCTGAATTAATTTACTGGGACACTTCCATAAAGGAGGCAGAATAACCTTACAAATTAAATGATACTGTGGTTGCAGCTTGAAATATTAATGCAGAGTTAGAGCATGCTGTTAAAAGCTGTAATGTCTGAGTGTTTTTAGTTAATGCGAAAAGGAGAATAATGGAGTTTATTCTTCTCCTTGGACCAGCATTTATAAAGGTTTTTTTTCTGATCAAAGAGCATCCAGGACAAATCTCGAAGCATTTGTCTTTTCTCTTTCTTTTAATCCGTCTGAAGAAAAACTGAAATATGTTCTGAAACCGTGGCCTAAAAATCATGTTTTGAACTGTGGTTTGGGGGGATTTTTACAACCGTATTTCACTGGATTCATTTTGCATCCCTTGACTGATCCACTAACTGCTGCAGCTTGAGGTAAGTAGCTGTAGATTTCCAAGAAATCCTTTAAACTGTTCCAACAAAATGCAGATAAATAGAGAACCCTTACTATTACCCATGGGTAAACAGGGATGAGGACTGCTGGTTTGGGGGGTCTGGGGCGTGCGCATGTGTCACACTGCCTGGAAAAGGCAGCCATTTAAATGACCTCATCTGTGCATTCAGCGTAGACACTGAACCACTTGTTATCTTCCTCCCCCTTCACCCTCCTCCTGCCGCGTTCCTCTCCTCTGCCTCAGCAAATTTCTCCTTTCTTTTCACCCTTTTTTCTCTTGTTTTTTTCTTTCTCCTCGATGACAAAGACTCGAGCTCAACAGGCAGCCAAGGCAGCAGCTGGCCCTGTGAGTCGGCTCCGGTCTGCCCAGCTTCATTAATCACAGCTCAGTGACTGGAGTCACTGTTTTGCCTGCAGTTACAAATCTGCAAATGTTACTGTATTCATGTGCAGAGAAAGCATGAAAGACTACTGCTAGACAGAAGTCTTATTATATTGCTGTAATTAATATGCCATGTATTACATTCTTTTGTCAGATCCTACAGCTTCATAATACTTCATTAAAAATTATCATATGTAATAGCAAAGTTATTGTTACACTGATTTATTGTTTCTGCCTAAGAGTGCTTCAATCTATTAATAAAAGGATTAGATCAGCTCTGTCAATCTTTTACCTAAAAAAATCCAAGACTCATGTAACATATGATAAAAACACAAAATATGCACATTCCCCTTTAGATGAAAGTAGGTTACAAAGAGGTTAGCTAAAGTATAAAAGAATACTGTAACTTTTAAATGGTCAGGGGGAGGGGGAGTGGGGGAAAACAATGGAACTCTCAATTGTTCTGGGTCCAGTTAAAGGTTTGTACATTTAAAAAAATAAAAAACAAAAGTCCTCTT
Organism: Aulonocara stuartgranti; assembly: GCF_965226115.1. NCBI lineage: Eukaryota > Metazoa > Chordata > Actinopteri > Cichliformes > Cichlidae > Aulonocara > Aulonocara stuartgranti. Next base: position 31,507,076 of record NC_138957.1, read on the forward strand.
AGTAAATTACAGGAATTAATCAGTTTATTTCCATGTAATTTCGTGATTTAATACAGAGTAAGTATGTATTGAAACTGTACAAAAAGAGCAGCAATTTAAATGATTTTAATGATTTTATTAAACTGGTAAATAAATAAATAACGACAAAAAAGAAGAGAAAAGGTGGGGTTTTTTTTTTTCATCACTAGCTTTTCTTACCTTAGCACCAATCTGGTTCCCGCACTGGCCGGCCTGGATGTGCACGATTTCCCTCATGATGGATGGACAGTTGGTGATGGAGCAGAGAGCGCTGGAAGTAAGTGAAGGCTGCTGACCTACTGACTGTGGAGAGTTTGTGGCAGCGCTGAGTCCAGCTGGCTTCGGGGGGTGGGGCATAGCTTAGTCCAGGCTAATGATTGGTTATTCTGTCTGCGGCTTTGGAGCTGATTGGCTGAAGGTTGAGCTTTTTTTCCCCAAAGGGGTTTCCTTCCCTCTGAGGCAAGGACCGGAAGAGGAGAAGGAGTGCCGGGTGTTGTCATCACTGCCTCGTTGGAACTCCAAACAAAAGCTGGAAAGTAACGAAGTAGTGGGTTTCAGATGCTTTACTCGAGTATTTCCTTTTTCTGCTCCTCTACGTTTTCAGAAGGAAATATTTCATCAGAACATTAATGTGAATTTTAAAGCCTGTATATGAAGAGTAAAAAGTTACACCTTCTACACCATAATCAGCAGCATCCATCATCCAGTTAGAATAAAGGAGATAATGGACCCAGGCGTTAGCGTCACATTAAATGTAAGGTCCTGACGTTTTTAATAGTATGAACACAAATATATACACTCACCAGCCACTTTGATAGGTACACCTGTTCAACTGAGAAATTCAAAATATCTAATTAGTCAACCACAACAGCAACTGAGTGCATTTAGGAATATAAACATGATCAAGACAGTCTGCTGATGTTCCAGTGAGCAGCAGCTCTCTAGGGGAGAGTGTCTTGATTTCAAAGATCAGAGGCCAGACTGCTTCAAGCTGGGCAGGCAATGGTAGCTTAAATAATCAGGGTATGCAGAAGAGCATCTCTGAATGTAACAGCTCATCAAACTGAAGCAGAAGATCACACTGGGTGCCATCTGTCATCTAAGAACAGGAAACCGAGGATAAAATTTGCACAGGCTCACCAAATTTGGACATTAAAAGATTGGGAAACTGTTGTCTGGTCTGATGAGTGTTGATTTCTGCTGTGGCATTCAGGTGGAATTTGAGAACATGACAATGAATTCACTGTACTCAAATCTCCTCTACAGTCACTGGATCGGAATCCAATAGAGCATCACGTTTAATAATATATATTTTATTATGATATATAGATATAGTTGTTAGAATAATTCAGTAGTCTGTGTTTTGAAAGGAAGATTTAATGTTAAAGTGTTATACTTTTCCAGCAATGATTGAGGAGTCACATATATGCTGCTACTGTTAGATAATATTTTAAACTATATTTCTTTGACAGTGAAATTTTCTTAAATGTACTTTTGAATAATTTGGAGTCATATGCATAAGCGACATTATACCAAAGCTAGTTGGTGTAAAAACATTTTAGTTAACTAAAATAAAAAACAAACAAGAAAACTTAAAGAACTGCCTACAAGAAAATAAAAGCATACAAGAAAATGACTTTAGCTTTTTGTCATTTGAAGAGGCATTTTAAAATATTTTTAATTAATAATAATTTAAAAAATAATTAATAATAATAATAATAATAATACATTCCCATCTCGCACCTTTTAGCTAGATTGAAACAAGCAAATCCACCATGGAAATGAATTAAAATCAGAAGTGAGAGATATACAAGATAATAATAGTGTTTAATAATAAAATTCAAAGTTGTAGAAAATTGAACTATTAACTGTACTTTAATAAATGTATTTAGTTGCTTTCCACCTGAAAAATGACGTTTCCCCACCTCGCCACTAGATGGCGGAAGCACAAAGTTTGCTGAATGGGCGTGCTCTATTGGAGCCACTGAGCTGCAGCCTTATTATTCACTAACCGCATCATTTCGTATCCAACGAGAGAAAACGTCACCTGGGATGAAAACTTATTAATCTGAGTGGCCAATTATTCATCGCTTTTCACTCTACTCCACCTAAACCACGTCGTTTGTACACTAATCGGTGAGTGTGTCGTCATATTTTCTCTGTATCCACATTCATCGAGTGTAAACACAGATGTAGCTGAAATTGTTTGAGTTAAGCTAACAGATAAACAGCCTGCACTTCATATTTGTTTTGCTGCACATATTTTAAAATCTTGATCTCTCTGTTGATCTTGTTTGTGAGCTTCGGGGTTTTGCGTTTGTTGCAGCTTTTCTTGGGCTTTTTACTGCGCAATGTTTGCGCTAATTAGATTTTTTCCGCTGGTCTGCTGCTCCTCTGTCTGGCCACCACCATCACATCCACTCCTTTTCTTCTGGGAGTGAGCTGATCATTGTGATTTCTGATGCTTGCATATTTAGCCTCTGAAAAGAAACTAATAAAATATTTAAAGTGTTTTTAAAATTATATTTCGTATAATAACTCTTCACGATTCCGGCCTTATGCGTTTGTTGATGGATTTTCTAAACAAGTCCTTTATAAAAGTGTTTTTGTTAAATAATTCTTTCATTTTTGTTGTTTTTTTTAGTCTGAAGGAGGATCAGCAAACATGTTCTACACCTGTGGTCCCAACGAGGCTATGGTGGTATCAGGTAAAATGATGCCTTGTACTGCTTTGTTGAAATCTAAACAACTTAAGAAACTATAACATCAAACTAATACATAACTGTTGCCTTTCATTAATTAACGCACATGTGATGGCTGTCACATCAAGGCAAACAAAATGTTCCAAAACCTTTAGCTGGTGCCCTAGACTTCTCCAAAGGAGAGAAAAATTTTTTTAATGGGTCTGTAGTTCTGAACACAAACATAAACCAGAACTTGATTTGTGATGGAAGTTTGTTGAATTTGTTTTTATCATGAAGTAGTAAATGTTTAAACTCTCCCTGTGATGCTCAGCGCGGTCTCTGATCTCTCCCAGGTTTCTGCCGTTCTCCACCTCTCATGATAGCCGGAGGCCGAGTGTTCATCATCCCCTGCGTTCAGCAGATACAGAGGTAAACAAACCACAAAGTTTATTTATGTTCTCCTGTATCCCATTAGTTTACTTCCTGATGTTTCTGCAAACACTGTTGACATTTGGCCGATATATTTTATATTTTAAGTGACAAATTGAATAACATGATGAGAAGGCAAACAGCACTTCAGCAGCAAAAATGGATAAAAAGGGGGAAAAAAGATTAACAAATTCATTTTAAATTAATTTTATAGTAATGAAGGATTTCTTTTGGGGACACATTTAAAGCACAGGGCATATACATCTGTGTCATTAGTAATAAATGTGTGTAAAGCATCCAGCTGCTGTTCATAAACTGTTACTTTTTAAGTCCTTTCTCTCCATCTTCCTGTTGAATTTAAGACATTAGCTTCCACACAGGCCACATTTGGGTCTAGTACCAACATTAAAGAAAAAAAATCCCTTTTACTATATACACCAGCGGTCCCCAACCCCCGGGCCTCGGACCGGTACCGGTCCGTGAGTTGTTTGGTACCGGGCCGCGAGAGTTGAGGCTCAGGTGTGAAATGTCTGGTTTTCAGGGTTTTTATCAGTTTTCAGCGTTATTTTGTTATCGTTTTGATCGTTAACTCTGTTTTCCTGGGTCTTTTTACGTGTGTTATGAATAAATCTTCTTTTTTTCGATACCGGTACTAGTTTTATTTTGTTGTATTTATCCGCGACACATTAAAGGCCAGTCCGTGAAAAATATTGTCGGGCATAAACCGATCTGTGGCGCAAAAAAGGTTGGGGACCGCTGATATACACTCTGTGTTTGCAACTCAGTGTAACAAAAGCAAGGAGGAAATTGCTACACCTAATGTACCATTAGAGTAATGAAAATGAATCAATAATCATATGTCCCATTATATCTCTCACGTGGCCTCTCTCCAGGATTTCCCTGAACACTCTGACTCTGAATGTGAAGAGCGATAAAGTCTACACACGCCACGGAGTGCCCATCTCTGTCACCGGGATCGCCCAGGTCAGTGTGCACCACTGCAGATGAATCAGGTGCTGCTGCTGGCAAAACAGGGGAGGCCTTTCTCAGAAGGACAGGTGTAAACTAGAAGATTAACATGTAGCAGATAAGATTCATTTTGTGTGGTGTATAAAGTTACTCGTAGCAACCAGAATGTTTTTTCCTACGTGTTTTTTGTTTACAGTAAACTTTGTTGCTGCTTCATTGTTTATTTATTTTTGCATGTTATTGTATCTGTTGATTAATTAAAGCAGGCCAATGTAAATATTAGGGTCAGGTACACTGACAGTGCCATGTAGTTGCACGTGAAACCCAGCTCCCGATTTGCTATTTTTCACTGTGCATCGAGGAAATGAACCCAATGTTTATGTCAGTGTTTGTCTAAATAATAAACAAGCAGCTGTTTCCTACAGATGAAGATCCAGGGTCAGAATAAACAGATGTTAGCTGCAGCCTGCCAGATGTTCATGGGAAAGTCAGAGGCTGAAATTGCTCAGATCGCCTTGGAGACGCTTGAAGGTCATCAGCGAGCCATCATCGCCCATCTGACTGTTGAGGTAAGGAGTTAAAGTAAATAAATGGAGTTTACCATCCAACTGAATTATAGAACAGGTATTATTAGAATACACCTTCAGTATTCACAACCTCAGTGTGATGAGTACATTTCAAAAAGCGAACTTCTGCATCACAGCGAAGGTGTTTGTGTTACAGGAGATCTACAAGGACCGCAAGAAGTTCTCAGAGCAGGTTTTTAAGGTGGCTTCCTCTGACCTGGTCAACATGGGCATCAGCGTGGTCAGCTACACCCTCAAAGATGTTCATGATGACCAGGTATCTCTTTGCGCTATAAGAATCATATCATAGATGATCTCAGTACATTTTTGCAGATTCTCGGAATTAAAAATTGAACCAGTAAACGCACATCAGATCTTTTTTCTCCTGCTGGCACACAGGATTACCTGCATTCTCTGGGGAAAGGCCGAACAGCGCAGGTTCAGAAAGATGCTCGCATTGGAGAGGCCGAAAACAAGAGAGATGCTGTGATTAGGGTGAGATCTGTCACTTTGTCGCTGTTTTTATTTTTTTTAATACTGTATTACTATAAAGCTATTTTTTTTACACAGATCTCTCTTTGCAACAGGTGTCAATGGGGCTTGCTGATGTAGTTTGAAGATCTTTCTTTATTTTTAGAAACACTTGGATAAATACTTATCTTGCTAATAATAGAAGCTGCATTTAAATCATCTAGAAGGTTGTTTACAGAGCACTTCACTGTGTGTCTTCGCCTCGTCACTGGTGCCATTTGTCTAAACTCTGTCTGTATTTTTAGCATCTTCATCCTGTTTATTTTAGACATCTGTTCCCATTGATCCTGATCACCTCCATCCTTTCTCCATCCCTCTTTGACACTCTCTCTGCAGGAAGCTCATGCCATGCAGGAGAAAATATCGGCTCAGTACAAGAATGAGATTGACATGGCGAAGGCTCAAAGGGACTATGAGCTGAAGAAGGCAGCCTATGACATTGAAGTCAACACTAAGAGGGCTGAATCAGAGATGGCCTACCAGCTGCAGGTACACAGGCGTGCACAGGAAGCAGCTCATTTTGCTATTTGATCTCTAAGCTGAATATATATTTTAAATACAGTGCACAGCATTTCTTTAATTATAATTGCAGGCCAAACGTTTTAAACTTATTACAAATCAACAACATTTTTACAATTCATGATATTAAATGAAGAATATTATGTGTACAGACATACATGTATGATCTGTTTTCCTCTGGCAGGTAGCGAAGACGAAGCAGTGTATTGAGAGTGAGAAGATGCAGGTGCAGGTGGTTGAGCGGGCGCAGCAGATCATGCTGCAGGAGCAGGAGATCACCCGCAAGGAGAAAGAGCTGGAGGCCAAGGTGAAGAAACCTGCAGAGGCTGAGCGATACCGGCTGGAGAAGCTGGCTGAGGCTGAGCGGTGAGTTATGGGTTCATTTTCACCTCCTGAACTGCAGGAACGACAGTAAGCAGATAGTCTGTTAGGTTTTTCTGGTATGTTTTCTCTGTTTATATGTCTGAAGAAGAAACATGGAAAATCCCTCGTGTGTGTGTGTGTGTGTGTGTGTGTGTGTGTGTGTGTGTGTGTGTGTGTGTGTGTGTGTGTGTGTGTGTGTGTGTGTTTGTTTTGTTTTTTTTGTAATTTGGCAAGTTTTCATCCGTCCACTTAAATCCTCCTTTTTATGTTAGAATAACAATTGAGCTATCATTTTATATTTTAAGAGCATGGCTGACATGTTTGTACTGGTCAAATCATTTATCCCTCTGCTAACCAGGTGACTATGTTTCTTTTGTCTGTCCAGTCTTAAGTTGATCATGGAGGCAGAGGCTGAAGCTGAGTCCATAAGAGTGAGTCAAAGCTGTTTCTGGGGAAAAAACAAAAGCATTTTCCACAAATGTCATCTTGAATTATCTGGGCAGCCTTTCCTATCCCTCTCCAAACCGATTAATTATCTAGCTCAGTATGGCTCTTTATCTGACTACCAACTTAATGTATCAAGGATACAATTCCTTGCTTTTAAATACAAGATATTATCTAAAAATCTAATCTTCAGAGTATTCAGTAAATTATTTGGGTGTACATATACAAAAAAATCTGTCACACTCGTGCAGTATTAATTTGGGGTCTCTGAACTCCAAATTAGAAGAGGATATAAGGAGATACAGTGGGGCAAAAAAGTATTTAGTCAGCCACCGATTGTGCAAGTTCCCCCACTTAAAATGATGACAGAGGTCAGTAATTTGCACCAGAGGTACACATCAACTGTGAGAGACAGAATGTGAAAAAAAAATCCATGAATCCACATGGTAGGATTTGTAAAGAATTTATCCGTAAATCAGGGTGGAAAATAAGTATTTGGTCACCTCAAACAAGGAAAATCTCTGGCTCTCACAGACCTGTAACGTCTTCTGTAAGACGCTTTTCTGTCCCCCACTCGTTACCTGTATGAATGGCACCTGTTTGAACTCATCATCTGTATAAAAGACACCTGTCCACAGCCTCAAACAGTCAGACTCCAAACTCCGCCATGGCCAAGACCAAAGAGCTTTCGAAGGACACCAGGAAAAGTATTGTAGACCTGCACCAGACTGGGAAGAGTGAATCTACAATAGGCAAGCAGCTTGGTGTGAAAAAATCAACTGTGGGAGCAATCATCAGAAAATGGAAGACATACAAGACCACTGATAATCTCCCTCGATCTGGGGCTCCACGCAAGATCTCATCCCGTGGGGTCAAAATGATCATGAGAACGGTGAGCAAAGATCCCAGAACCACACGGGGGGACCTGGTGAATGACCTGCAGAGAGCTGGGACCAAAGTAACAAAGGTCACCATCAGTAACACACTACAACGGCAGGGAATCAAATCCCGCAGTGCCAGACGTGTTCCGCTGCTGAAGCCAGTGCATGTCCAGGCCCGTCTGAAGTTTGCCAGAGAGCACATGGATGATACAGCAGAGGATTGGGAGAATGTCATGTGGTCAGATGAAACCAAAGTAGAACTTTTTGGTATAAACTCAACTCGTCGTGTTTGGAGGAAGAAGAATACTGAGTTGCATCCCAAGAACACCATACCTACTGTGAAGCATGGGGGTGGAAACATCATGCTATGGGGCTGTTTTTCTGCCAAGGGGACAGGACGACTGATCCGTGTTAAGGACAGAATGAATGGGGCCATGTATCGTGAGATTTTGAGCCAAAACCTCCTTCCATCAGTGAGAACTTTGAAGATGAAACGAGGCTGGGTCTTCCAACATGACAATGATCCAAAACACACCGCCCGGGCAACAAAGGAGTGTAAGAAGCATTTGAAAGTCCTGGAGTGGCCTAGCCAGTCTCCAGACCTCAACCCCATAGAAAATCTGTGGCGGGAGTTGAAACTCCGTGTTGCTCGGCGACAGCCCCAAAACATCACTGCTCTCGAGAAGATCTGCATGGAGGAATGGGCCAAAATACCAGCTACTGTGTGTGCAAACCTGGTAAAGACCTATAGTAAACGTTTGACCTCTGTTATTGCCAACAAAGGTTATGTTACAAAGTATTGAGTTGTATTTTTGTTATTGACCAAATACTTATTTTCCACCCTGATTTACGAATAAATTCTTTACAAATCCTACCATGTGGATTCATGGATTTTTTTTTTCACATTCTGTCTCTCACAGTTGAAGTGTACCTCTGGTGCAAATTACTGACCTCTGTCATCATTTTAAGTGGGGGAACTTGCACAATCGGTGGCTGACTAAATACTTTTTTGCCCCACTGTAGAAGGCAAAGAGCTAAATCAGTCATGATGATTTATTTTAATAAGAGTATTAATATGCAGCCCAGGTGAGACCTCTTATATGATGCCTATAATTCTGAATCTAGCAATAAAAAAACGGAAATGAATGGAATATGGATGAGGGAAAAATCCATAAGATATTAGAGGAGGCATTTCAAACTACCATCGCTTTGTATGAGGTAACATTTGTAAATGTCTTTTGTAATTCACTTTAATTTATGTACCATTAAGGTACAAGGTGAGATTCAGTGTTTTCTGGTACAGTAAGTCCGTCCTCATTTCTCCTTCAGGTTAAAGGTGAGGCTGAAGCATTTGCAGTGGAGGCCAAGGGGCGTGCTGAGGCTGAGCAGATGGTGAAGAAGGCCGAGGCCTTCAAAGAGTACAAGGAGGGCGCCATGGTGGACATGCTGCTGGAGAAACTGCCTTTGGTGAGCGATAACATCATCATAACAAGCATTTCTAGCTCCTGCTCTTATTTTTAGAATTGTGCTGATAAAAAAAAACAGAATTTGAAGCCTGTTAGTCATGAGTGTTGTGTGTGCATTTACTTCTGGATTACATTATTACATTCACCTGTTACAATTTTAACAGCTGTAATGTCATTTGTCCACCAGATGGCAGAAGAGATCAGCAGGCCTCTGTGTGAAGCCAAAAAAGTTACCATGGTATCCAGCGGAGGTGGAGATGTGGGCGTGGCCAAACTCTCAGGAGAGGTGCTGGACATCATGACCCAGCTGCCTGAGGCGCTGGAGAAAATGACTGGCGTGAACATCTCCCAGGTAACTCGGTTTATGTTACACTTACCTGCACTCATGCATCTATAGCTTATAGCTGCTACCAATCAAATTTAATTATTAATAATTAAATTCAGCATTAAATATAACAAAACTTTAAAACATCCACCTTTCTCTAAGTAAGTAAAGTTTATTTATATAGCACCTTTCACAGACATATGTCACAAAGTGCTTTACAAGGTAAAAGCATAATACAGTCATAAAATACATCATAAAAACCCTGGTCTAATTAAAAGCTTTTTGAAATAAAAATGTCTTTAGCTGCTTTTTGAAGGTCTCCACTGAGTCCAAACCCCGTAGAAATAGGGGATGAGTGGTGGTATGTGTATGAATCAATCAGCAATGTAGGGGGGAGGGGGGTGTCTCTGTAATGCTCTAAAAGTTAAAACTAGAATTTTAAAATGGAACCTGAATGTGATTGTTGGCCAGTGCAGCGACTTTAAAACAGGGGTCATATGAGAACCCTTGTTCGAGCAGGTCAGTAGCCTCGCTGCAGAGTTTTGAACAACCTGTAGGCGGGCTAGCCCTTTCATGTTTAGACAAGTAAACAGGCTGTTACAGTAGTCAAGTCTTGTAGAGATAAAAGCATGCATTATCATCTCGAGTTCACTTGTTGACACGATGGATCTAAGTTTAGAAATGTTCCTCAAGTGAAAAAAGCAGCTTCTTATGATCTGATATAAATGTCCCTCCAAAGAAAAAGCTTCATCAAAAATAACACCCAGGTTTCTAAGGTTATGTTTCTGTGAGGAACCTAAGTCACCCATTCGCCGTTTAATATCGGGTATTGCACTGCCTGGTGCAATAATGAAAGTTTCTGTTTTGGCCGGGTTTAGCTGTAAGCAATTATTGTTCAACCGTTGTTTAATGTTGGTTAAACAGTCAATCAGATTGGAGAGCTTATGAGCTTCAGCAGGCTTAAAAGAATAATATAGCTGAATATCATCAGCAAAACGATGATAAGATACTTCAGGAAACTGCTGTATTGTCTGGCTTAAAGGAAGAATGTATATTAAAAACAGAATAGGTCCCAGCACAGAGCCCTGAGGAACTCCACACAACAACTCTGTAGATTCTGGTTTGCAGACACACTAAAGTTTCTTTCAGATATATAAGATAAAAAAAATAGTCTAGAACAGAGCCAGACATCCCAACCAGGTCTCTCAGTCTGTTTATCAGGATGGTATGGTTGACTGTATCGAAGGCTGAGGTAAGGTCTAACAAGACTAGGACTGTGTATTCTCTGGAGTCTGCTGACATCATAATATCATATCTCTCCTTTCTGTAGATGGCCTCTCATACAGGCTGAAGACAATCAGCCATGTGATGACCAGGCAGTCCTTCCTCCCAGTGTCCAATCAGCTGTCTGGATTCCCTGCATGATTCTCTCATCACGGCGTCATTCTGCTGTGTGGCTGGTTCAGCTGGTTTGTGATGTTTCTCTGTTGTGAAAATAGTCTGATTACAGTTACGAATGTTATTTCATGTTATGACTTTGTGCTTAGCGGTACTGCGTTCGTTTAGCCTCCATCCATCCTTGTATTACCTTCTGCTTATGCAGTTCAGGGTCACAGGTAACAAGAAGCAGAGGATAATATAATCATATTTCATGTATTCTATGATGGTTTGATGAGCTTTCTTACTTTTTGAGTTTTACATGACTGATCTTTGTCTTTGTCCCTTTCTGTGTTTATATGTCACACTTTTGTCTGTGTTCCTGTTTACCATTAATAATTCCTTCACAACGTGTGTGTGTGTGTGTGTGTGTGTGTGTGTGTGTGTGTGTGTGTGTGTGTGTGTGTGTGTGTGTGTGTGTGTGTGTGTGTGTGTGTGTGTGTGTGTGTGTGTCCGTACTGCCTTGCTGCCAAACCTTAAGTGCTTCTTAGCATGAGCATGTGCTAAAACATGCAACCAAAACCTTCATTTACTAATCCTACTAATGCATGCATTTTAACCCATCAGTCTTTTCTCTACATCGTTAGCTTCATAGCATAAGTGCCTAAGTCATTGACTTAGTCAAATGACTTAGGCAATTATGCTATGAAGCTAACGACATGTATTTCTGAAATAAATTTGGTGTATAAAGGTTCAGGGTGAATATTTCTGATATTATCTGTAAACTTCAGCGTTAATATGTATAGGGTTTTTAAAAGGTGTTGTCTTTCTTTTTCTTACTGTTTTATATTTTATGATCCTTGGTACTTAATAAGTTAATTAAGTTAATTATTCTTTATTTCTTTATTTGTAAACTGATGCGCCGGTGAATCTTCTTTTTTTCCTGTTGAGCCTCGGCTTGGAGATATTAGCTTTAGATCAGCTACAGGAAACAAAATGGGATTCTGTTTTTCCCAACCAGGAGCTTCAACTGCCTTAAGTCTGTACCACCCTGCAGTCCACTAATACATGATGTGTATTACAAATCTTAAGTAAAGTGGTTCCTAGTGATAGCAGTTATGTAGCAGCTCTCATAAAGGTGTAGCCAGTCAGACTAAATTTAAATGTGTGAAATACAGCTTTGCTTTTCATAGTAGCAATGAGAATATCCCTGTGTATTCATAACATTAAGTATTTGTTAGTATATAACGCTTTGGCGTAATGTGAAGCTAAATATTTCAATTGTTAAGTGAGGGCAGGGGTGTTTGCTGTTCTGTTCTTTATTTTTTCTTTACGTTTGCTTGCTGTAGTTTGTGCTTTATATTCCACTGAAGGTGTAATACTAGCTCTAAAGTATTACGGTAGTAACTGTAAAGTATCCTGATTTGCCTTTTGTCACCACCCAATCAAACTGTATCCCTCTACCTCACCATTACCCTCTGGGGCTAGTTAGGAAAATATCTTTATGGACATGTTTTAATACATCAGAAGGGATTTAAACACTGAAGATGGATATATGGTTTTGTTTTAACTGAGCAGTTTTGTCTTCAGCTCTAAACACTGTTTGTGACTTCTCTGCACTCCTGATTACAGCACAACCATACGTGCTGTAAGTGTCCTGAGGGTACATTTTATTTCTTTCATATATGAGTACTACTGTTATTATGCATGCATCAACACCTGTCACTCTTACACTGTAAAGTAATATTGCAAATGCATATGTTTGAAGTCAGGACACAGTAGGCGTGTGCAGCTTCACTGTGGAGTTACCAAAGTAGGAGATTACCCAGCTATAGAAATGGAAGTGTGCTTTCGTTACTGGATCAGCACTAAATATGGATATATATGTATGTGTATGTGTTTATACAATTTATATTTGATACAGTATCAGTGTAGAGCACTGTTTGCATCACCACTAACAGCTTGACTAATTCATTATAAATGTATTTTATCCAGTTTATTAGTTTTCTGTGATGTTTCAGACCCTGTTGTGTTGCATTCGTGATGTTTGACCAAAGTGGATGTTTGCTTTTTATTTTTCTTCCGTGTACTTTAGGAAAACGTCGTTCTGCTCTTCTATACACAAAATCCTTGTCATTTAAATGCAAAAGGGGAAACGACTTAAATCTTTACTGTTTGTGAAAAAAGATTTATTGTAGCTATCAAATGTTCCACTGCTGTCTTTCTTTACTCACCTGTTTACACATCTGATTTTAGCTTCTTTTTTTTTCAGTTTTTATTTTTTTTTTCCATCTGTGAGGTCTTGAATTGTCACTGCATAATAAACAATTTTCACATGCATAAGGGGATCCCAATAAACGTTTTCATCATCATTTTATTGTCATTGATCTTTCAATAAAATGCTCATGGTACATGGTGCTTTTCCCAAGAATGAATTGCTGATGTTGCACCAGGAATTAAACTTGCAACAAACATTAGAGTTCTTTCCTTGCATTATAAATGCTGACAAAAGTAGCTTAGGTCCATCTTATATGATGGACATAGTTCAAGCTAAATGGGCGATAATAATTATAGTGACGTGGATATTATAAGTACAAGCATTCATTACCTTTTAATAGCCTCACATGTCCGCATAACCTGAGAGCTGTTGTACAAAATGAGAAAACCATTCAGCTAATTCAGAAATGAAATATACATAGAAACTGATACGACGTCCTCACTGACTGGATAATTAATACACCGGAAGATACTGCATAGACGCTGGCAGGTGTGTCAAGTTAGCTGGTAAAACGCCAAACCAGTACAGGAAGTCTAATTCAAAACTCTCAGCGGAGCAAACATATGGGTAAATGGCTGTTAGTTATTGCACAATTATTAGTTTGTTTTTCTTGTTTTATATTATTTGACTTGTGTATAGAAGGTTTTCCTACCGGAACCCCTTTTTTTCTTTTTTAGATTATATGGCGTTTGTTTTCAGGTCGCTTAAGTTTCACTGAGTTTTCAGAGCGGATTTCGGTCGATTAGATTTAAATTGTATTTGTTCTTTGTAAGTTTGGTTTTACTTCGGTTTTATTAGTTTTCGGCATTATTTGTGGTTTAGTATTAATTATTATTATGAAAAATACATAAGATAAGTTTCTGAATAAATATTCTTATACAAAACAGCTATTTTTGAAGACAATTGACTCTAAGTCATGTAGCACCAAAACCTCATTAGGCTGTTTTTGATAAAATTATAAATATACTTTTTTGCTGGTTTTGTGATTAAACACTATTGTTTTAAATTCGTTTTTTTAATTAAAAAAATAATTAATAATCATTTTATTTCGGTGCATAAAATGTCATATTTTACACCTACTTTTAGTTTAGTTTTAGTTAATTGTGTTAACATCGATTATTACGCTTTTAATCAAACGCAATACACAAAGAAATATACTTTAAAAGAATCGCGCTTTGATTTTATTTTGAAGAGTGTGGCCGGAAGCTGTTTAACTCAGCCTGCCTTGACTCCTCGGAGAAGAGCTGGAGGGAAAAAAAAGGAAAAAACGAAGAAAAAAAAGGCATATCTGAGGGGTTTGAGGGGCGGATTTGGACAAAGTTTTCCAACTGTCCCGACCCGAGGAAGCTCCGGGGGGGTTGAAGGGGAGTCGAGTTCACCGGTAATTAACGCAGGACTTATTAGTCGGTTGTTAATTAAGTGTTTTTTTCAGTGTGTCTGAGAGCACCGTCGTCCCAACCGCCGGAAGTCTGCATGAAGCTGCGTCTCCTACAGAGGCAACGGCGTCGACGTTTTTTTTTCCTGTCTTCGTTTTTTTTTTTTATTCGAGACTTTTTTTTCTCTTTTTTTATTTTCTCTCAGCGAGATGAGCAGGGAGTGAGGAATGGAGGCGTAGGGAGAGCACGGATGTTTGTGTTTACTAAGCGGCGGGCTAGTTAAGCATATTGAATATACAGGCCTCCTTGTAGCTAGAGCAAGCCAGCGAACAAAAGGAGAAAATTAATGGAGGCAAGTTAGCTAGCTCCTCTCGTCTTGTTGCGTTTTTCAGCTAACGTTAGCCATGTTTGTGCATAACCCAGATATGTTATTACGCTCTTGTCAGCCGGTTGGGTGCAGTTTAACACATCTGTCCAGACTCAGTTCCAAAAAAGCACCCTGACTTAAACGATTTGTGGCAAATTTGTTTTTGCAATAATTCATAAAGCACAGCTAACGTTAGCTCGGCGCTAGCCATGCCACAGTTTTTGGAGGCAGCTTGCACCCTCTCGTCCAAAAGAAAAAGAGAGGGGGGGAAGAAACAAATGTCTCTCAGAACACTGAAACATTGACTTTGTACTGCACTAATAACGGCCCCTTGCATCTGATGCTTTGCTGCAGAATCAGGGAAAATGATTAAATTGCATTGAAAGCATTTCTTTTCATTTATTTATAGACCTTGCAGTTGCAGAGGGGAGAGGAGGCTCATGAAAAACAATGCAAAACATTTCATGAGTTATGCATTGCAAATGTTTTGCATGAAATATGGCGTTACCTCAATTGTTATTGTGATTTTTTTTTTTATGGGCCTCGCATACTCCTTTGCGGGGCTTACTGAATATCAGTTGTTATAAATTATTAAATGGCAGTTGGGCTTTACTAACATGTAATTACTTGCATGCTTTTAATGGTATGTGAGCAGGATTATGCATGGCATTCACGGTCTCAAAATGTTTCAGAAAGCTAAAATAAAGTGCAAATGCATGCCAACATAGAACAATGAAACTTCCTTCTTTGCCTCTGTTAGTGGGACATAATCAGGAAACGGAAGATTACAGGTTGATTACTCATGAGATTGACAGTGGGTTTTTATTTTGGGTTTTTTTCAACTGTCAAGAAGGTGTGTGCACTCTTGAAGAGGGTGTTACTTTCACCTAATGGTGCACCCACATCCAATTTTGTTGCAAAACTAGCCTCACTGACATGCTGCTGATAAAACACGCACTCTAAGATTGTGCAATTTGTTCATGCTGTGTTAGGGAGTAGTAAACAAGTGCATGTGCTGTGTTACAGACAATCATTAAATTCTCAAAAACTGATTATCATTAGTGTTTTCTTAATTCTTGCTTCTGCTGCCCTCTACACCAGTGGTTCTCAAACTTTATGTGGTCAAAGAAAAGTAAAAAGCAAGACAAATTCAAGACCTGTATTTATGTTTGCAGAAAACAGGTTATCTGGAAGGAGGTCAGTGACAATTGTGCTTTTGAGCATGTGTATGTTGCTTTGCAGCAAGCATGTAACAGCGATCCATAGCCTTACCAGGCACTTCCATACATTCAAACAAATGTTCCCACTGGATATGGTTGAGATCCCAAGCTCTTTAACAGGGGGCGGTGTTTCTTCAGGAAGGGAATTTTTAGTTTGCAGGTACAGTTTTAGCATTTTTTTTATCTCCTCGCATCAAATTGCAGACAGTTTTTTAAGTAATTTCTAATAACAGTTTTTGTTTCTTTAGGTAGTTTGTTTGACTTATTCCACACAGTAAAGAGATCAGTGTTATCTCCTCTTAAATGTTATCGTCTTGCCTGTCAGTTCTTTTTTGTAAAACCAAGGGTATTTAATGTGGAATAATAGAGAAAATTAAATCTCAATTACTATGTTTTTGTGCAGTTTCAGTTATAATGTTTACTGGGCTGAGAGGGTACATCAGTATGCTTTGACACAGCATTTGGAACCACTGGTTCCCTTCTGGGATTGACCATCTTTGCCTGATTCCTTTCACATCCTCCTCTGTACAAATCTTAATTATTTCAAGAAATAGCCACAACAGAGTAAGCTTAAACTGCTCAGATTTGTCACAGACATCTTGATTGGTATCCCTAAAAACAAAGGTTAGCTGTGTAGAAAAGTGGCTCGATTTAGTGGACTAAATTTAGTCTTAGTGCTGCATGCTGATCCTGAAACCGACGTGTTCGGTGTGTCAGCGTGCGGAGGAGAAAGAAAGGAACTGGACTAAGATGACTGAAATACAGCCATGCATGGTCTCATTTAAAAGAAAAGGAACGAAAAAAGGAGGAGCAGGACAGGTGTTTTCTAAGTGTGTTGCTTTTTAATTACAGAAATAATGGACGATTCCCATTTCAACTCATCATACTTTTGGTCTCCCGTCCCCACTGTACAAGGACAGGTAGACACAACCTTATTGTTGGAATTGTCTTGAATTACACATGGTATAGTGGTCTGTGCTGTTGGAAAAAATACCCAGAAGCACATCACAACCTGAACATGTTGTTTTTAACACCACTAAATAATGCTGGCAACGTTGATGAAGTTATTTGACTTATTGATGGGTTCACATGATCACTCCTGTCCCTCTCCTCTCTCATCTTTTCAATCTTCTGTTCCTGTTTTCATTTGCTTTTTTTGCATCTCACCATGCCTTCGTTTTCTCTTCTCTTCCATTGTTTCTTCCTCTTCCTCTGTCTGCTCTTATCTAACCCATTAACTCCTACCCTTCACTCTCCCCAATCTTCCCATTCCTTCCTCCTTTATTCTTCTTTAATTCCTTCTGTTTTTACTGTCGTTAACCTCTCATTTTCTGTCTCATTTGTTCTCCATTTTCCTTTCATGACACACACTACGTTTATCGCCACTCTGCTTGTGTCATCTCTGGGTCATCCTGTTTTTTTCCCGCATAAACATATGACTCTTCTTCACATCTTTCTCTTTCTTCCTGTCTTTTGTATTTTTATTTCTTTTTCAACTTCTTCCAAACACCCTCATCCTATTTCCTCTTTCAATCTGCCTTCTTCATCTCTGGCAAGTCTCCTTTCTCCTTCCCTTTCTTCCTTCCTTTCATATCCTTTTCCTTCCACCGTCATGAAACATTTCACCCTTACTGTATCACACTCCTTTGCCCCCTAATTCCTACACCCTTCCTTCTTTCCTCTCTCCACTCCCCACTTCTGTCTAGATTGAGAACGCCATGTTCCTGAACAAGGCGAAGGAGCAACTAGGTCCAGAGAAGGCCAGCGCGCCCTCCTTTCCTCACTCTTCTGCGTCTTCCACTTCCTCCCCCCACTACCCCACGGCCGTACTCGCCATCCCCAGCTCAGTGGATGGAGCGGCTGGGGTACGTGTGATCCCTAAACAGGAAGGAGGCGGAGGCAATGTAGGAGGGGGTGGTGGTGGAAACAGCGGACCCCTGAGTGCGGTGGGGGCACACCTGCACCAGTCGCACACTTCCCAGAACGTCACCGTTGTGCCTGTTCCCTCCACGGGTATCATGACTGCAGGTGAGTGAGCAGCTCTGATGTTTTCACCAACCTGAGTCGTAGATGATTTTTCAGTTTGTCTTTTTTCTTATTTTGCAAATTGTGAAAGAAAAATTCTCTGAAAAGGTCTATTAAAAAAACTTGCCTGATTTAAATTTGGCCAGTCTCCTGTTCAAGATCATCTTCTTGTGCACCTCTGGATGTTTATTTGATCTTGGTGGCATCCCTGTTATGTCTGTTTGCATGTGTGCTTCAGTGTTACAGAATTTTTAAAAGACCATTTAAAAAAAAAAAAGAAAAAAAAAAGGAAAAACTCATCCAAATGTATTTTAATTTTAAAATATATATTTTCCCTACTTTATGGCAGTAACTGGTAGTATTTTAATATAATTCTACAAGACTGCATGAATGCACCTTCAAGGTGTCTGTAAGTGATTATTAAAAAAACTAGAAGAAAAACAAGCTACTAACTCCATGGTTTTTGAAGGGAAACATATGAGATGAGATCATGCTGTCCTAATGTGTCCTTGGGCAGGACAATTCACCTGTTGCCTACTGGTGGTGGTCAGAGGGCCCGGTGGCACCAGTGTCCGGCAGCCTCGCCTCTGTCAGTGCGCCCCAGGGCTGCTGTGGCTACAATATAGCTTGCCATCACCAGTGTGTGAATGTGTGTGTGAATGGGTGGATGACTGAATGTAGTGTAAAGCGCTTTGGGGTCCTTAGGGACTAAGTAAAGCGCTATACAAATACAGGCCATTTACCATTTAATGTGAGAAACATGAAGCTAAAATTAACTACAGCACCTCTTTTAAAAAGGAAATGGCAGTGAGAACATGTAAATGTCCCCAGGTGAAGCTAGACGGTCAAAAATCTGCTATGTTATGCTCAGTCATTTGAAAAAAGTTTGGGATGCAGGTGTTCTTCAGATTCCCAATACTGGCCCAAAACCTGGCCCCATCAAACAGTACGCGATGACGTGATGACACGCACCACAGATCATGTTGTTTGCACTTTTATGTTTTTCATCAGACTCCTCAGGATGTCATATTGGAACTTCACATTAACAGACTCATCCTGGGAGTGCAGCAGGCACGGCTGCTTCCTGACACCCACTCGAGACAATGGTAGCAATTCCATCAGAAGTTGCTCTAGAAAATGCGAACAGTTCTTTTTTTATTTACAGAAGCAACATGTAGCAGCACAGAGCATAGGAGAAGGGCAGGAAGTAACAGACAAAGGAACAGAGTTGAAAGTTAGTCAGTTTTTAAAATAAAACCCAGCAGGCATACTAAATGTGTTGTTTCTGAAATGCTTTAAAAGTGTGCCAGACACATCACAGTGGAGACACTCATCATGTCTTACCCTGGAGAACGATATCATGGTGCGTATGTTTAAAAACACACCAGGCTTGCTCGTGGTCTCACTCCTCATCAGACATACTTGGAACTGTGGACTCGTATAAAAACCGGTTAGCTGTGGACTGCTTGGACCCAGGTCTCATCACCAAGCATGTACCTTCATCAGCTTGAAACTGATGTTTGCTTTCTGACACAGTTTGATTTCCTGCGGTTATACACAGTGCATACCGTGTAAATAATCAGAATGAGAGCAATACAAAAAGAGCAGCCATGTTGGAAGCTGTCTGCAGATCCCATAAAAGATGATCTCAAATGGGAGTTCAGCCAAATTTAAACCAGGTAAGGTTTTTGGTTTTTATAGAACTCTTTCCAGAACTTTTTGAACTCTACCCATATTTGTTGGTGTCACAAGATATGTGCATAGGAGTGAATGACACTGTACATATTAATCTACAGTGGCTACTAATCACAATCTCAACAGGGTTCTTTTTCAGTTTCCATTTAGGTGTTAGTAGTAGTACTTAGTGTTAATATTAGCAGTTTTATCCCTTTTTTATGCACAGCTTGTATAAAAATATTCGTTAAAATCTTTTGTATAAACCTTAGCAAGTCTTGTGTTAGTGCTGTAGCTTTGTCCTTTATAAGATATTGTGTGGCTTTCAAGTTGCAAGGTTGAAAATTAAAGTTCTTTTATCACTACATCATCCATTAACTGTTAGTTAGAATAAAAGCCTAACAGAGTGAGATCTGGACGGCCAGATCACAGTTTTTCTTTTCCTCTTAGCGGGGTTAGTGATCACCACCCCACAGGGCACACTGGTCCCCACCGCCTCCACGCAGTCTTTTGTAGCTGGACACCCCACTACCACCACCATGATAGTGTCTGCAGTGCACCCCTCAAATTCAGGTAATACACAGGTGCAGGTCACCATCATTTTAATAATTTCAACGTAAAAAAAAATGATGAGGCTTAGGGCTTCTTTTTACCATTTTATTTTAGACACTTGATTCCTGTTCCCACCCAAATGCATTCTTGCAATTGCACTGTTACATCCATACACAATCAAACACATCTGTGTATCTGTCTTATGTAAGGTTTGGTGTTGAGCTGTGCATCATAATTTTTCCAAACTGTCCCTGTTTTCACTCAACACTCCCTGTTTCCTTTCCCTTCTTTCTTTCTTAATTTTCTCTCATTTTTAGATAAGAAGGATGACATTGCTCCTGCTGTTGTCATGCCGGCACCATCAAAACGAGGCAGGAAAAGCAGACAGGTGATGAGCAGGGTGGCTGGAGTGGGTGGGGTCCTCCCTCCAGGAAGTGATGCATTAATACTGGCACACCTTGCTGCTGGTGGACAGGTGAATTTTCTATGTTCTTTCTTTTTTCCTTGTTTCCTTTTATAAAACCAACTGTGAGGCATTTTACCTTTACAACCATAAGTACTTTTTTTATTATTGTATTGTAGCATCACGGTGGCGACCCATATGATCTGTCAAATGATGAGGATGATCACACTAACAAAGACGGACCCAAATCTTACAGGTAGGATAAAGTGCGTTAAGTTTAGGAAAATATTAATGATGTTTTAGATACTTGCAGTTTTTTCTGTGCTTTGTTTATCATAACTGTTTTCTTCTCTTCTCCTCTCATTCCTTGCCTGCCAAGGTGTCGGATGTGCGCAGTGACGTTCTTCAGCAAGTCAGACATGCAGATCCACGCCAAGTCCCACACCGAGGCCAAGCCCCACAAGTGCCCCCACTGCTCCAAGTCGTTTGCCAACTCCAGCTACCTGTCCCAGCACATTCGTATACACAGCGGGGCCAAGCCCTACACCTGCACGTACTGCCAGAAAACTTTCAGGCAGCTCAGTCACCTACAGCAGCACACACGGTACTGGGCCTGAGTGTGTGCGTGTGTTAAAATGTGTGCATGTGAACATCTGTGTGGTGATAGATAAAGGGAAGAAGGAGTGGTGAGCTTGGGACTTGTCTGGGTTGTTTTGGGGAGTGCTGACAGTGTAAAGCTCTTTCTGCACAGTCAAAGTATCATCTTTGAAAGTCCCCAAAACTTAAATTATTTCATGCCTCTTAACCTGTTATTTTTAAGTACTTGTCTTTGACCATTCATTCTTTTCTAAAAACTGGGACCCACTGTGAGAATGGGAAGTCAGTTTCCTGAGTCAGTATCTAAAGGTAATTAAATACAACTCCTACACAGTCTCACTTACAGCTGCAATATTTATTAAGTTACAATGGCTACCTGAGGTTCATCAGGTATGGGGGCAACATATCCATATTCCTATATTAGATATACCTGTTCAACCACTTGTTAACACAAATATTTAATCAGCCAATCACATGGCATACTACTACTGAAATTCCTTAATTCTCCCAGCATTCAGTCAAAGTATTTTTTTCCCTGGCAAGTAATTTACTAGTGATTTAAACAAGAGAAAAAACAAGTTCAAATGCACCCAGGCACCAGGTCTCCATTTGTCCGTGTCTGAACTGGAGTATAACCCAGGCTTTAGTCAGATTAATGTCATTTGTTTCCTTATATATGTAGAGATTCAGATACTCAGTATTCCAGCAGTAAGTGAGACAGGATGATTGAGTTATATTTAAATGCCTTTTCTCACCAACACACCCGTCTGTCACTCAGGTTTCACCAAAATAGGCATCCCCTTTTTGTTTTGTTTCAGCATCTTCTCTAGATGTCTCTGTTATTCAGATGTCTTTATTAAAACATTTTCCTTTCATTCTCAGCAAGATAAAAACGAAAACATTTTTTAAGAATGCACGATACAAGTCTAAGTACACTTTGCATACTAACTGTATGTGCTGTGCCTAAAAAATACATCCTGATATACAGTTTTTAACCTGCATGTTTTACACCCCTTTTTACTGTGGTAAAGGCGCTAATCGGACACTAAAATTAGTTTTCATTTTACTATATTTCATTAATTGTGACAATATGAGTGATAAATCTATCTCCCATCCAGGCTGTCACCTTTCTGATAAATGTGTTAATTTTATGTTGACCTTGTCATTCACCTTCATGCTTTCATTTCCCTCATTTCCATGCACTGGGTTTTCTCTGTGGGTTTCAGGCCATTAATTTTAAAGAGGAAGATGTGCTCCGCTGGCCTGGCACTCATCTTGAATTTACATTTTGGTTTGACTGCAGCAGACTCAGACATTCATAGATACACTACACTCACACTTCACTCAAAGTAGTGCACACCAAAAGGAGAGAGAGACTGCGAGAGAGAGAGAGAGAGAGAGAGAAAGAGAAAAGCGTGACTGTGCTTGCTGTATGTTTCGTTCTGTGTTTTCACAACTCAGACACAGCACAAAGAGCACACTGTCAAACTTAGTAATCTGTGATCAATACTTGATCGATCAGATCCTTTTAGCTTAAATGCATGATTTGGTCTTCGGCTCATTATGAAGTTTGGTCATGCTGTAGCTTAAAAATCTCTCGCTGTTTCTCTCTCTCTCTCTGTGTTTCTCTCTCCCTCCCACCCCCTTAACCCTCCAATCCCGGTTTCCCGTGTTAGAAACCACACTGAGGCCAAGCCCCACAAGTGTCCCCACTGCTCCAAGTCGTTTGCCAACTCCAGCTACCTGTCCCAGCACATCCGCATCCACACCGGGGCCAAGCCCTACACCTGCTCCTACTGCCAGAAAACATTCAGGCAGCTCAGTCACCTACAGCAGCACACACGGTACTGGGCCGAGCTGGGCTGGGCCGGGCGGGTTTTGAATGTGTGCATGTATGGGAGCAGGTGCATGGAGAGTTATGTCACTGTGCTTGTGTCCTTCTTTTTGAGTTATTGTGTGTTTATAGTATCTATCAAATCTGACATGTACTTTTTTTCTTTTATAAGATGGATCTGTTCTGCCCACTTCCATATTTTAACTCTTAGATGCTACTGGAGTAGCTCAGCATGCCTCAAAGTTCAAAATAATCCATATTTATGTTTTACTACAAACATACACTGAGGTGTAAACCAGATTCAAATGTTAAGGGTGAGTGACCCATAAAAAATAGTTTTCAGCGGATGATAGAAACAATCAAACCACAGATTAGCTCAACCTAATGGAAGGCGAAAGGCTGTCACAAAGCTAGGCACTACCACCTGAAAGGACAGAAGAATGTGGTTGATGTGTGATCACTGGCATGTATTAGCAGCCTAGTTTATCTGTTATAAAACTTTATTTCATAGCTTATTGCTTCATCATAAAATCCCAAAAAAGAGAAACGTTTTGTTGTTTGGATTAGTGACGAAACATTCCTCCCACTGAAAACGCTACGTCCACATGAACAGAATCGACTTTTTGGGATTTTCTTACCTGGATGATTGAGCATGCATCAAGACACTTCATGATAAAATGTGCTGAAAAAAGGATGTGATTTTAAAGTGCACAAATAGCAACCAAAGGTCACACTATTCAAATTTACCAAAGCCGTTTCCTTCTCGAGGAAGTGAAAGTAGAAGTTTGAGAAACTGCAACATGAGGAAGCGAGGGGCTGAGCTGATCTAGAAGTATCTTAACTTTGTCAGTACGTCAAACTTGACATCACCTTTGTTTTGTTTTGACTGTGATTTCCCAGGATTCACACCGGTGACCGGCCGTACAAGTGTAATCATCCTGGCTGTGAAAAAGCTTTCACTCAGTTGTCCAACCTCCAGGTACTGAATCTACAGGTTTTCTCTTTGCCACTGACATGATCATTACTTTACTAAGGCTCTAGTGCTACTAGCATATATTTACTTGCAAGCCAGTGGTTCTCATACTCATCCAGGTTCCACAGGTTGGGTTTTGTAGACAAAATGTACAACCAAGTGTGATGGAGTAGTAGATATGTTGATGCTTACCTTTTTTTTCACAGAAATTTTATTTTGGATCATTTTTCATTGTTAATAATTAAAAAGAGATTTAAAAATTCAACATGTTGGCCAATATTTTTTTTGAAAGACATATAAAGCACAAACAGGTCTC
Source organism: Aulonocara stuartgranti (assembly GCF_965226115.1). Classification (NCBI taxonomy): domain Eukaryota; kingdom Metazoa; phylum Chordata; class Actinopteri; order Cichliformes; family Cichlidae; genus Aulonocara; species Aulonocara stuartgranti. Next base: position 31,531,263 of record NC_138957.1, read on the forward strand.
CCTAACAATTGTTATATGAAGTTAATTATCAGGCTTTCCTGAGATAATGGGACAGTGAAGTTTAAAAATAATTATGTTTTATTGTCACAGGTCATGAATTACTAATGTCTCCTTTTTCATTTTCATTTATCAGCTTTAATCCCGATGCTGATATTTTAGCAAATATTGCCTGATATATCAGCTGGACTCTAGTCTGAAAAGAGTGATTTTCTTGCCTTTTCTATTGTAGTCAAGATCAAATTACATATTACTAGTTTTTACATGCCTCTTTTATTTATTTATTTTTCCATCACAGTCTCACCGTCGGCAGCATAACAAAGACAAGCCGTACAAGTGCCACAACTGTAACCGTGGTTACACAGATGCTGCCAGTCTAGAGGTTCACCTGTCCACACACACCGTGAAACACGCCAAGCTGTTCTCCTGTGGCCTCTGCAACCGATCCTATACCTCGGTAAGACTTCTGGTATCTGACATGCAGTTTACTGAAAGTGTAGATTTGGTTGTACTGCAACAGAGAAGACGTAACAGGAGAGAGTTGGCAGGAATTGTACTGCTGGTTTGCAGATGCTTTACTGTTAATACACTATTGTTTACAATCCATGAGTCTGTCTGACATGCATTATATGTAGAGCTCTAATGAGCCTTTTGTTCTGATCTCAGGTCTTAGAATAGAATAATATAATGATTATTACTGCAAAGCACTGATCATCCCTCTCTGCCAAAATCATTGTTCGCGCAGTTTAAGCCAGATGCTGTATAGCAGCTGGTACTGTTAATGTATCTAGTAATTATATAATTATGCACATACATCATCAATGGGCACAGGCATTGTGTCTTTGGGTTGTTCATAGAGCAGGGCGATATGACCAACAATATTTATCACGATATACATTTGAAAATTTGCGATAACGATATAAGTGACGATATAATTGACACTAGACAAAATACTTTACAAGTCCACAACTTTATTTGTGCAAAAAAATAATAATAAAAAAATCAATGTATTTTCACTTAAACAAGCAGCTGTTTTTTATGTGCATTAAAGTTATATAAAAATTTAACAGTGCAAATGCAAATTCCTCGCTGACAGTTTAACCAAAAGGCATTTCCAGTGGAAACTGGCCGACATATCCTCAGCATAACCATGTATAATATCCACAAAACTTAAAAAGAGGTTATACACACACAATACCGTAATATTATGTTGAAGCACAGCACGTATCACTCCGCGAGGCTCCTGCCTACGATAGCCGTAATGCTCCGACAATCCATCAAGCGGTGCGGCTTCGTAGCTTAGCAAAGTCGTACTGAAACATTTGACAGATTTTCAAGCGCCGTGTATATAAAATCGTTTCGAGGTCAGTAAACACAACCAGAATTCATACATAAGGCACACGGGATTATAAGGGGCTCTGTCGATTTTCACAAAAATCCAAGGATTGATTTTAAGTGTGCCGTATTTTCCAAAAAACACGGTAATAACGACGGCCCGCTAGCATGCTCTACCAAAAATAGTGCTTTGTTGTGTATCTGACGGACGAAAGCTAAACCAGTTCCACACCACTGACGTTGCAGCATTTTTACAAACCAATTCTGGTTCATCCGTTTCATTCAACGATCCGCTTTCGCCCTTCTTATTCTCCGTCGCCGCCATGTGCGTATGTAAACAAAGACACTATTTCATTTTCTTATAGTTGCCCAACATCATACCGGTATTACCGTGAACGGTATGATATGGCTCAGCCCTAGTTGTTCATAGATATTTTGGGAGTGTGTGAAGGATATTTCTTCAGATTGAACACAAATGTTCATTTAGTCTTCAGATGGCACAAATGTCTAATGTGGATTAAATTATTTACCCAAAAGCTAAAAAAAGATTAGCTTCACTTTCACATCCAGATGTTTTGCAGCACTTTTCTGCCCAGCAGCAAAACTCATTAACTCAAAAATCATTCACTATAAATATTAACGCTCTCAGGCTCAAATTAAACTTTTTGTTGCTAATGCACAACCAAGTCCTGCAGTGGTACTTCTGAGTAAAAAAAACTCATAAAATATGTATGTGGGGTAATGAGGTTGTTAGTTTTTAACTGTTGCCAATCGGCAACCCCTGCCTTGAGAGGGTTAAATGGCTGGTTAGTGATGCCATACAACCACAAAGCTATATTAATAGTTTAAAAAAAATCAAAACACATTGTTCCTGTTTTTCTTTCCTGACATCATGTGTTCTACTTCTGTCATCCGTTCTCCAGGAGACGTATCTAATGAAACACATGAAGAAGCACAACCCCGACCCATTAACAGTGGCAGCAACAGTAGCTGCTCAGCAGGCCCAGGGTCTGACACCAGGCAGGGGCCGAGGCCGCGGTCGAGGGAGAGGTGCGGGCAGAGCGAGCCAGCTCCAAAACCAGACGAACCCTAACAACAACCAGAACCCAAACCCCGGACCCCCAGGCAGCTACCAGCCACAACAGCAACCCACAGAATCTGTGGTCCCCTGCCCATTTGATCTACACCAGTACAAGACAGTGTCAGCCAGCGAGATCCAGTACAAACCAGTCACTGTGGCAGACCTGCCAGTGACCCACAAAGACCTCTGCCTAACCGTCTCCACATCAGCCATACAGGTGGAGCACATGAACTCATAGGCTGCGTCTTCCTGCTCTGCTCGAGGGATTAGTCGAGTAAAAATGGTCCATATGTACAAGTAATTGAACTGTATTCAGTATTAGAGCCTTCTTAAAATCAGGGGAAAAACAGCTGATTGGGTGAATTTCTATAATTCAGATCTTCTATTTTATTGACACATCACTGAATTTGAAAGTGTAAAAACACTAGTGTTTTCAGTTTAGACTTCTGTAGCTTTCAGTGAGATTATTTTTTAAAAGCGGTTAGTCGGGTAATGCAATACAATCATGGATAGAAGTAAATTTGAATTCACCCACTTAAGAAGCTTTGATGCTGAGTACAACCATAAATTACTTACACAGATATTTTACAGTGTGCTTCTTGATTCCTGAGCCCACTTGCCATGTATCTCTCAGTCCTGACTGAGGGATCTTTGGAGGATAAAGGTGTAAAATATCTGTAAAATTAAAAAAACTAATTTCACTATTCTTTGAGCAGTTATGGTCCAAAGAATAGTGTAAATGTTGAAGACATTCAGATCACATTAATCTGAACATTCATCACTTATTAGTTCAAGCCAAAACAAAAAAGGAGTGAATGATGGGAGACTGTAGAGATTCATGAGAGCATCTGAAGCAGCGGTGCAGAAATGTTTAAACAGCATCTGAAAGGCACAGTCAGGTGTCACAGACTACATCAGAAACACTGAATTGGAGCTACAAAGGAAAGAGCAGCAGGAAGAAAAATGAAGCGTGCGTTTGGGAAGTCTCGCTAAACCCTGCAGCCGAATCTCAAAAGTGTACATTTCACAGATCATGATGTCCTTATTTACACCCACCTCCTCTCAGAGGAGCGAGGAAACATTTCCCAAAGTATTAAATAAGATAGCGCGATCGGTCAGAGAATGCACTAAATGTAAGGAGTCCACAGCAGGAACCACGACAGAAAGAGAGAAAAACGGGGGTGGGAGGGGTCATAACGAAAGCACTTGATGAAACTTACTTCACGCCTATGTTTTTCATCCTTTACCTTTTTTTTATATATCATATGTATGTATTTTTCTACCAACAGAGAAATGTGTGATCAAACAGAAAGCAACGTGAGCGCATGAATGTGATGGAACAGAGAGAAAAGTCCTAACAGAACGTCTTGGTCCCTTTTTTTTCCTTTTTTTTTGTTGCTATTCAACTGTTTACTGTCCTCGAATGACTAAGGCAGCCCAGTTTGTTATTGTCAGGATGGTTGTTGGGAAAATAATGATTGTGTGATGAAAATGGCTGACAGGTACTGTTATTAATCTCTTTTTTTTTAAAGAACTTTTCATACATATTATTACTACTTCCATTATAACTGTATTGCAAATGTTATCCACATTATTATCAATCTGAGGCATTATGATATTGCAGTATGCTGTACATAAAATACATAGAAAAGACTTTTTCATCTGTAAAAGGGAAGTATGTCTTGTGTAAAGCATCTATGAAAACTAAAGGAAATCAAATTAACATGTACCAAATCACTGGCAGTGTCCCAGGTCAACTTTAAAGCTGACGGGCTGTGAGATCGTCACGCTCAGCAAAGTGAGGAAATGACAGGAGAATAATTGTTTCCTTTATCACAACCACAGCCACCATCTACAGACTGTGAAACTGATCTTAATTAGGACGTAACCAGAGATGAGTCAACTAAACCTCATGTGTGATAATTAGGCAAAGAATTAGGATGTATCTATTTGTTCCCTTTTGATGTCAGTGAACTCTAAAGCTCTGCCTTTTAAATCATATAAATACTTTTCTAAAGTCTGTCCTCATAACTTAATCCCAATGGCAGGCAACGGCGCAGATATCGTACCAATATCAGTGAAATGCAAGAAGAAAATTAGCAGGGACTTTAATTAGTCATTTAAAATATTTTTGGGCATAAGGGAAGCACTTTGGTAAAACTATCTGTAATTCCACATTTATGCTTTTGTTATATAGGTTCACTGTAGGGCAGGACTTGAGTATTGTTCCCTGGACTAATGGAAATTGGGGCAACAGTGTGGATGAATTTATACAGATTTTTAAAGTAACAAGTTTTGTACTAAGGAAATGAAAAAAACTTAATTATCAATGAGCTAAAATGGCATTCTCAAGTCTCCTAAATTATTCCCATTCCCAATTACTCAGTCATATAATTGTAACACAACAGATAATTAGCCAAATCTTATATTTATCAGTATCCCAGTGACATTGATGGTGAATATGTACCAATATTGGTGGATCCCTAATACATTATAAACAGGGACCACTGAGGCTTCCCAGAGGTGCAGTTTGGCTAAAATATGTAATTCCACATCTGTACAGGTGTTGTTGTGCTAAGTTTACTGTTGGGGATTGATTCCTGAACTTATGGGAAAAAAATGGTCTCAATTACTCAGAGAACCATGTTAATACTGTAACCATATGATATTTAAAGCTAACGTATCCATGATACATCTGCAAATAATTAAAGCATGATTATGAGAAGCTGTGACCTTGGTGACCTGGGACACCGCACACGCCGTCTCTAACCAATCAGAAATGTTCAGGATGCCCATACAGACGGCTGATTGTCTCCATGTATACTCCTTGTATTTCATTGTGTCTTTTTATGAGAAATAACCCATTCTCAATATTCTTGTTAATGTTATTACCAATGCTCCTGATAATACAGTTAACTGCCCTCTTATGCTACACTCTTCATACTGTATGCACAGTTACACCTCTTGCTCATCTGAACAGACTGTTTCTTCCCTTATGGAGAATAAAGTTCAAAACCTGTTTATGATGAAAGCACTACATTTTTTATTGGTATTTTATTAAAATCAACAGTACATATTATTAATGAACATTTATAATGAAAGTTTTGGCTGCTCTTTTGCTACAGCATGTAGCTCCACGTGGTCAGTGTATCCTAGATACCCAGGGTAAAGATCAGGGGGTATTTTTCTCAAAACTAATGAAGGTGAATTTTTGATTCAGGTTCAGGGAATCTGTGATTCTACCATCCCCACGTGGTTTGGAAATTGCAGTGGACTATGCTGCAAAGGCTTAGCAATGGTATGAAAAGGATTCACATGCTTAGAAGACTGTCTACACCAAGACCTACAACGTGATGTGTTTCTTTTAGCTCCATTTATAGAAAAACAATGCTTTCGCTAGGAAAGCATATACAAACTGCACATGGATTTTTATAGAGTGTACGTGTGTCTTACCAGAAGCAGTCCAAAGGTTTCTGTCATAACAATTATTTATCAAAACAATTAAAAAGAACAGATTATATTTCTGTAAACATAGCAAACCATATCAAAGCATGTAATTTAATGTTTTACACTACTTCTTTCAGGCGTTTTAAGCTGTGTTTTAAGCTTTGGAATAGAAATGATAAGAATATAAGTCAATGCGCGTTTTTCCCCCAAACAGTTGCCTTTTGCACCTCCGGGCCACCGTACGATGTTTATTTTAAACAATGTAGCTAAAAAAAATTGATTATAACAATTATATATATATTTAATTAATCCTACTTGAAAAAGAAAGCGATTCGTATATACTAAAATTATACGACTTTTTTTTTTAATTGTTTCGTTTGATCATAAGTCAGTTAGAATTTGGCCTTTAGCACTGGAGACAAGTATTCAAACAGGGTATATCCCGCCCAAGCAGAAAACTCCGAAAGACAAAACACGCATACACACGTACGGGGCGGGGTTCGGGCTATCTCGGCCAATCACGGCAAGACGCTCACCAAGGTAGTTCAATTCAAATTTAAACGGTCGAGGACGGAGATCCCGCGGACACGGAAATTGTTTATAAGGTAATTGTTTCATATATTACAGTGAAGTGTGTGTTTTAATCTGCAGTTTGTGTTGCGGAACTCGACTTAAACCGTAAGAGCAAAGTTTTGTAATTTAATGTAGAAGTTCCTTTTCGTACTAAGGGTATCTGCCGTCAACGTTAGCGATCATACGAACGGGTTTAGTGTCGGTGATGTCTTTATGTAATTTAATCGAAGCTGATTTAAAAATTAGCGTGTCCCAGTAAGATTTTCTATCTTGGTTTAACTCGATAATTACGCAAGTTAAGTTTTTTTTAATGTAAATGCTAAAAACTGTGGACACAGTGGCTTTGTTTAGGCTCACATCATACTCGGTAAGTTACTAAAGTCGGACCTCTGTTATAGGGGTCTATTAAAAGTTTATCTGAGTTGAGTTAACGCTAAATCGTGTGATTTTCACTGTAAACGTAAATATTACGTTTTCGTGTGATTGATTTTCATTATTAGCAGGCACTTTTATATGAGTGTTATGTCCAAGCAGGTGTGGATCACCGTGCAACACCCTAGTTTGTCTCCATTGTATTGGTTACTAGTACACCCAAGTCTCATCGGAGACGCCAACGTTATTTTAACAGCTACTTAATAAAACCTGGCTTTACCACGTTGTTACTGTCTGGTCAAAATAAATGTGGCACATGATATGCAAGTGACTGTTGTTGTTCTTGGTGTGCTTAATGGTAAATACAACTGCAACTCGGGTAACACGAAGAAGAACTTAAAGAAGTCCAGACGCTTTTCTTTGCAAGCTCCTTTGACGAAGGATTACTACTACAGAGGACAGAGTGTTAAAATGTCGAGTGGGTTTTAAACGCAAAATGATTTATTGAGTGGCAGTACAGCTTTGAAGTGAGGAAAACATTTCTTTTGGTTTTATTATTAGGAAAAAACAAAAGTGCAACTTAAATATCATGACAGGGTTTAAAAAAATGTGTGAAAAGGCAGATTTCTGCCATTACTATATACAGATCTGCCTTGCATACAGCTGTAGTCAACCACTAAAGGCCCAATTTAAGAATAATGGTTTATATACTCAATCTGTGGCTGTTCATGATGATGAAACAAGTTTTTTTTTTTTTTTTTCTTTGTATCTGTTTTAACAATAATTCACCTCTTAGCCCACAACAGAGCATGTCCCGCCTGCCAGTAATGTCAAGTAAGAGGGTACTCGCGGAGAATGCCCAGGACTTGGCACCTGCACAGGTTTGTGTAAACCCTTCTGTTTACCTTTTTACTGCTACTGTCTGACTTTTAGATTACTGTTAAGTATTTGTGAGTTTAATTTTTGCTGGAGGTGAGTCATCCTCACATGCACATGCAGGTATCTTAGAAGGCTAGTAAACCACAGCTGAAAACCTGCGCAAGACTCAGGTTTGTTCTCACTGTATGCTAATGGTGTCTTTTGTTTTGCAGAAGAGACTCCGTAAGGATGCAGATCCGGTTAAACCAGCGGCTACGGTCATTGGTACCAAGCGACCTGCTCTCGCAGCAACCCGAGCACCTATCTGTAAGTAACGTCTCAATCCTGAGTGTTGAAATCTTTTTGTTTTACTCCAAACTACATTGGTTTATGTCGGAGAACTACTTTATCTCAGTAAAGCACTTCATTAAAAGGCTGTCCCCAAACTAAACCAGTCAAAAACTAAAACTGCATTAACTTTATTTAAAAAAATCATTGAGTAAAACACGTTTTCACATTGTATATTGTGCTTCTGTCCTCTTATCATTTTGATAAAAATGTCCTTCTTTGTTTCACTCTCTCCAACACAGCTAGGCCTCTTAGAGCTGTAGGAGCTGCCACTGTAGCTGCGGCTCCGTCTAGAGGTAAGAAATGCTAAATATGTGGCAGGACTTTAGACACTGTGGTCACAAACCTTCATCTGGAGCAGTGATTAAGCAGTTTTAAAGTTTAATTAAATTTGTTCATGGACAATGTCATATCTTGTACGTAGTTTGGTCCCAGATGAACATGTGATCATTTAATGCATCTATTTACTGTTTAGGTGTCATTAAGCAGTCTGTAGCTTCAACTACATCAAAGGGAGGCAACATGAAACAACCCGTTGCATCCACCGGCACAAAAACAGGTGAGAAATGAATTCTGCTCATTTCTTTTCTTCTGACAACTAAACGTTTATATTTTGGGGCTTTGATTTGTTAATAACCCTCCATAAATTTTAAATGCTTTTGAAAATGTTTCAAAGTGTGAAAAAAGTGACCCAGTACATTGAAATAAGCCACGATTCTGAGTGAGTTTGTGCAAACACGACCATAAGCATGAAGCACCTAAATGGAAGTTGAAGTTTAAAGGTTGCTTCTGTAGAATAGTTTTTCTTAACAGACCGGAAAAAAACAAATTGAAAATGTTGCGTTTGTGTACAGGTGGAACACAAAAACGAAACCCTTGGGATCTGAAGGGCAAGGTCAGCGACATGGAGGATAAGGTCCGTACCTACCAAATAAAAGTTAAGACTCTGAATCAGCAAAATGGGGTTCTCCAAGACTCTGTGTCCCAGAGCCACAGAAAAATTGTGGAAGTGGAGAAGGAGCTTCAGATACAGAGGAGCCAGAATGGGTATGAGGACTATTTCATTTGGAAAATAAACGTTCAGTTAGGAATTTTACTCCTGAAATTGTCGTGTTAACCATTGACAACTTGACTTTGCTTTTATCTTCTGGGATTTTTAGGGAGTATGAGATGAAGCTGCAGGTGTTGGCTGGAGTCCAGGATGAGCTGGAGAAAGTCTTGAGTGACAAGAACTTTCTTCAGAAGGAGCTCACCAACGTGGAGGGGAAATACAGAGTGATGGAGACTCTCCGAGACAGCCAAGAGACGGAGCTGCAGACTCTGAAGGTAAAAGATTGACTGAACAGCAGCTGAGAATGGCCGTGCTTGTTTATTATCACTAGATAAACGTACAGATGGGCTGACCTGCCAAACCTTAATATCATTTGTTCTTTCTGCTCCAGATGAAGCTCTCTGTGCAGGAGTCGACTCTGGCCCGTGTGCAGGTAAACCTCAGAGACTTCGAGGAGGAGGTTCGGTCTCTGAAAGAAACTGTGGCCCAGCAGAAGGATGAACTTTACGCTGGAGAGATGGAGCGCAGACGGCTCCACAACACCATACAAGAGCTCAAGGCAAGTTTGCCTCTGTTACCAATAAAAGTGCCTCTTCATGTGCACAAAATGTGAATGTTTTCTCTGTTCTTTGGTTGTTTTTGGTGTGTGCTGGTCACATTTGTCCAATCATCCTTCGGATTTTGCTGCAACCAATAAAATATTAAGTTTCAGTCTCACTCTTGTATCTCTTGCAGGGTAATATCAGAGTGTTCTGCAGAGTGCGTCCTCTGGTAGGTGGAGGCCTTCCCAAACATGTACAACTCGCCACAAGCGACAATAAAGCGATAACGCTGGCTAAAACCGAGGAGGTAAGAATGAGGACCGCTTAACGCATGTTTAAAGAAACTGTTGGCTGCAGAGAATTTGAGTTCTGTGTGAGTTAACACGTGTAATTCAGTGTCAGCGTAGATGAACCCTAACCCAAAGAGGAAGCACAAACAACCAACTGAACTGAGTTTTTGTGCTTTTCAGTCTCACACGGGCAAAACTGCTGACACTCAGAAGAATTACAACTTCAGCTTCGACCGTGTGTTTGGTCCTCGGGCCTCCCAGCAGGAGGTGAATATCACATTTTACAGTATATCAAAGAATAAACTGTTTTTCATTTTGCGGTCCCCGCCTGTGCGTGGAGGAAATGTATAAATTTGTCTTTATCTTCAGGTCTTTGAGGAGATCTCACTGCTGGTGCAGTCAGCACTGGACGGCTACAATGTCTGCTGCTTTGCCTACGGTCAGACCGGCAGCGGGAAGACGTACACCATGGAGGGGGACGAGGTTGACGAGACCAGAGGTGTCATTCCCAGAGCTGTGCAACAGATCTTTAAAGCTGCAGGAAAACTGGGAGAACAAGGCTGGGAGGTTGGTTTGGTTTGTGTTTGAATGTCTGAAGAGAAGGTCAGTGGTAGCAGCTTTACACGGTGGTAGAGCAGCAGCTTTTAAACTGCAGACTATCTGAAAGACTTGAGTAGTTAGTGTTATAGGTTGTTCATCTAAGACCAGACTGCTTTTCTACCACAGTCGGCCATATTTCCTTAAGCACCAAAGATGATTTTGAGCATACAGATGAGTGGAGCTTTTATGATTAATCTGCCGCACTGTTAATGTTGTGCTTTTCTTTTTATCCACAAAAGTCTCACATTAGTGTTAAATTGCTTCTGCTCCTCAGCGTCAGAGGGCTTTCACACTGCAGTCTGCTGTGTGCCCTCGCGGTGCGTTTATGAGGGAATGTGCTCATTTTAGTTTTTATTTCAGTTCACGTTCACAGCGAGCTTTGTTGAAATTTACAATGAGACCCTGAGGGACCTTCTGTACACCGGCAAGTCCAGCAAGAGACCGGAGCATGAGATCCGCAAGACAACCAGCAACGAAGTGACAATCACTAATCTCACTTATGAGCGGGTCTCCAATGAGGATCAGGTACAGCAGACAGACATCTGTAGCTCAGAACAAAATTAATTTCAAATCGGCTGACAAATTGTTACCAAACTTTTATCAGTGCTCTATGTGTTTTAAAACGTCCCCTCGTCCTCTCAGGTTCTCGGTCTCATTGCTTTGGCCAATCAGAATCGCTCCACTGCCCAGACAGCCCAGAATGACCGCTCGTCTCGCTCCCACTCAGTCTTCCAGCTGGATATTGAGGGAGTCAATGCCGGCAGGGATGTCAAGTGCAAATGTGAGTATAATCCCACTGGAAGTACCAGCATCAGGAATGTGGTTTCTTCTTTTTGGATCTATAATATTGAGTCTGGTTAGTTATTGTTACTGTAACCAGTGCAAAATCTGCTCCGATGTAGCCACTCTGTGCCTGGTGGACTTGGCTGGCAGTGAGCGAATGGTGAAGAGCCAGTCTCAGGGTGACCGTTTCAAAGAGATGACCGCCATCAACGGCTCGCTGTCCAACCTGGGCATCGTTATCGCCGCTCTGGCCAACAAGGTCTGCAGCTGCAGTTTCTGTAGTCTTAGATGTCACACCTGCTTTCTTTACGTTTACAGTATTAATGATTTTTTTGGCCTTTGTGTTTCAGGAGAGTTACGTTCCCTACAGGAACTCGAAGCTCACCTACCTCCTGCAGGGATGTTTGGGGGGGAACAGCAAAACGTGAGTTTGTTGACATCACAAATCTTTATAATGACGATACATAAAACTGAAGGAATTTATCCCCAATAAATATTTAACAGAGTTTGATCCCATCACTTCAGATTGTGACTGTTTATTCTTTGGCGCTAATTTTGGATGTCTTTATCTGCAGCTTGATGTTTGTTAACATCGCCCCGGAGCCCGACAGCTTTGGGGAAACTCTAAACTCATTGAGGTTTGCCAGCAAGGTCAGTGCAGTCTTGTTTCCAGTGTTCATTGGACAGAGTACATTAATGATGTCCTTACATTAGCTGTTTATGGTAAACCAAAGCCATACTCCATATCCATTTTAATACCTTGGTGTGTAATTAGGGCTGCTCAATTAATCGAATTTTAATCACGATTACGATCTGGGCTTTCAACGATCATTAAAAATGACTGAGCCGATTATTAGCCCCTCCCTAATTTATCCGCGACACCTTAAAGGCCGTTCCGTGAAAATATTGTCGGGCATAAACCGGTCCGTGGCGCAAAAAAGGTTGGAGACCGCTGATTAAGAGGACCCGAGGGAAGCTCGGAAAGCTAAGCAGAAGTTATTTGGAGAGTGACTGCCGTTGGTTGAAAAGAGAGTTTAAAAAAAAAAAAAAAAAAACTTCAGTGGTGTTGCACACTATTTTATATTATTTTTTTAAAGTCATTGTTAACCCTTTAAAGCCGGTCAGAGCTGCATGCTCCGTTTTGCGTAACTATTGTTAAATCCCTGTAGAACCTGAACCGTGTAAGCTAGCGCAATAATTTGTTTTGCATATGAAACCGGAGGAGTTGTACTTACATCTGATGCCATCAGCTTGTCCTCGGTCACGGTTTCGTTCCACATATAGCTTTGCAAAAATTGCATAAAAAGCGCTTGCAGGAACAAAAACATAATATTCCAGAAACACGCTTTGCCGTTCCTATCAGCTGTTCGTAACACTTCCCACAGTGAAATGATGCACATGCTGTTTTCTTTGCAAATCTGCATCATAGGATTGTTTTTTGTTTTTCCTGCAGTATATAAAAATTGCTGTATCTCCAAAATAAAACTATGAAGACACTCAAAATAAATGTCCTGTTGTTGTAAACTATTTTTTGCAACTTTATTGTATTTAAAGTTTTGAGGGATAAGCCTCTTAAATTTCTCCAAGTAGAAATATATGTAAACAAAACAAAAGCGATTTTCAATTTTTTTTTGTAGTTTATTGCACTTTTTTGCAATTTATGTAATTACTATGCACTTAATGCATACATATTATTAAAATATGGGCTATAACAGTTGTATTGATGTATAGCAACTTGAAATGCTCCCACAAATGGCACTACAGCATGTAAAAAAAATAAAATAATATAAGCTCTGGTGGACTTGGTTCTATAGTAGGTCTTAAAGGGTTAAATAAATATCGTCAAATAATCGTGATCTCAATTTCAGTGAAAATAATCGTGATTATCATTTTTGCCATAATCGAGCAGCCCTATGTGTAATTCATATTCACGTTTTGTCTGAAGAGTAGGGATGTTCCTGGCGTCTTATTTACTAGTCGACTAATCGAGGGGGAAATAATTAGACTAACCAACTAAAGTAAAACTAAGGAACATTCAGATATTGAGTTAATTTTCAGAACTGATTAATAGAAACTGTCAAACTAGACGCAGATGTATCTTATCCATTTATCACATTCTGTTAAATACAAATGAAAATGCGTTACTACAAAAGATGTTCTATTAAAATATGACAATCATTTGAGAATCTAAAAGTACGACTGAGTGTGGCGCGAATGATTCAGGCTGCTGAAAATTAATGACAACCTTTTCAATAGAAGCAGAAATTTAGTAACAAAGTAATACATTATACAGCCGCTTTCTAGTCAGGTTGTGGGGGCAGCAGGAAGGACCACTCCTGACCACAGCTGATAGATGTAAACTGGCTAGCATGACCAAGGATGCTGGGGCCTCCTCCTGGTAGGACGTGCCCAGCTGGAACACCTTGCCCAGGTGGCTGTCACCTTTTGATGTGAAGTAGTGACTCTACTCTGAGCCCCTCTCCCATTGACTTAACTGCTCTCCTAAAGGAGAGGTTTTCCACCTTTGAGAAAACTAATTTCCTCTGTGTGTATCTGCGATCTCAGTGTTAACAAGAAGATCAGGGTAGATTAATAGATTTATGGTGTTTCTCAACAACAGTGCGCCATCTGGTGGCAGATCGCTGCCTAACATTTAGAACACAATGTACCAGCATTGGGCATCAATTAAAATTTTAACAATTAGATTGAACGACTGGTAAGTCTGATACAGACTAGTGACAATTAGTCGACTAGTCACATAAATCCCTGATAGAGCCCACAGAAGTGGCCTACACCATGTGCGTGGCTTGCTTTGCAGTTTAACCACAAACACTCGTCTGCAGTGGAATTTCTTTGAGCTAATCGATTCATTTATTTCATTTTTTCTTCTAATTAATGTGGAAAATGGTGGCAAAAGTGGATGAAATGAGTGATTCCTAGAGTTACATGCCAGTTTACAGCATAGGGATTAGGTTTACAGTATAAATACCACTGAAGTGTACAAGGATTTGAAGTTTCACTGTAACTTTAACATTTTTGACAATTTTGTTTTGTTTTCTCCCCCGCAGGTGAACGACTGCGTCATAGGGACAGCGACTGCAAACAAAAAGTAGAAATTTTTTTTTTTAAATTCCTGAGTTTTCTACTTTTTAGGTTCATCTCAGGTTCAAAATGTCATTTCTTCTAATTAGTACTTCAAACAACTTGTCTGAATCTAATATGCTTCAAACCTTCCATATATCTGTACTTGTGTGTAGTAATGCTAGCTTCACCACAAAAGGAGTTGCCGTGCATTTCAATAAAAAGAAAAAAGGAAAAAAAAAATTTTTTTTTCACTCCAGATTTAACACATTTAAGAGTTTTAAGTGGGCTGGTTTTTTTGTTTTTTTGTTTTTTTGTTTGTTTTTTTTTTTTCTCCTCTTTCAGCTGTTTTAGCATGAAGTGAGCGGTAAACTCAGACATTAGTCAGTTTCTAATGTAACTCTTGTGTTTACCTGCTGTTGGAAGTGAATGACAGTAACATTGAGTGTTTTCACCAATGTTAGATTATGTTTGTGTATATACTGTATATAATGGCTATTTTACAAGTCTACATCACTTACTGATTTTTAGTTTTCTTTTACCCATTTCCTTGGATGCCATATCATTAGTATGTATTAATTAAATGTTTATTTAACATGTATGCTATGACATCTACTTTACAAATAAAACCAAATTTAAAGGCTGTTGCATTTTATTGCCTTTTTTCTTTCCTTTTCTTAAAGTTATGAAGGCATCTTGGATGCCATTTCAGTGAGTGTGGGGGAAATGCCCCACACTATTTTCTATCACTGCTTTGAATGCAGACTGGTCTTAATGTTGATCTTTGTAATCTTCAGTATTAATATTTGTAAATGTTAACTATGAGGATTTTTTTTTAATGATGTATAACGTTTGTAATGATTATATGAAGTTATATATGATTAATCATCCATTTATTAGATAGGTGAGCTATTTATACATTTTAAATATTAAATTATCAATTTTAAATCATGATCTAATTCGTGTCCTGGTCCATACTGTGAAGGCACGACAGAAGTATATGTAAGGGCTAAGGTTTCCTCGGTGTCCAGTACAAAATGTAAATTTGAACTTCATATTCTTATTCTTTCAAATGAACCTTAATGTTTTTAAAGTTTCTTCTGTGTTGTATTTAAATAGTTAAAGTTTAAACCCAGCCTGCAGTCAGATATAGTTGTTTGTTTGTAACACGGTAGTTTTCAGCAGGAGTGATGTATGAGCAGCATGTTTGAGTGTTTTCAGGCTTTTTTTTTTTAGTTTATTTTGTGTCGGCCAAAGTCTGGCTCGTCTGTCTGGGTCGCTCTTAAAGGCGACGTGTGGCTGTCTGCTGCTGCGGAGATCAGCTGCGAGGAGCTTTTTCTCAAAAATGCTCCCCAAACTTCAGGGCCTGGATGAACCGGCAGGACCCGCCGCCCTCCGCTCGGTCAGAGGCCGGACTGTAACGGGCTCAGGTGTCAACTGAAAACGGTGAGTTTAACGTCGGCGGCGGCCCGACGGGGCTAGCTAGCAGGCTAACGTCACATCTGTGCGGCTGTGATTGGAGACCGGAGCTCTGACGGTTTTCCAGATGCCGCCGTTTGTCCGTCTGAACGGAGAACACCGCCACCGGGGAAAAAACATCTGCACCGCGAGCACAGCTGCATTTCCAACCAGCAGCTTCGCTTTTGTAGCGGTAAAGTTAAAGTGTGCAGTCCAGCTGTTGATTTTTTTCTCCCCATAAAGTCTGCCGGTTATGTCCGGCGTGGACTGTGCGGGTTTCTGATGATTAATTAATGAGTTTAATGAAGGAGGCTCTGCACAGATGTGCTGCTCCAGTTTAATGTGAAGTTCAGAATGACACCGATGATGTCAGCTGTCATAACTACAGTAAATATTTGATGTGCTGCATAAACTGAGCAGCTGATTATAACTGGGCGTTTAGGTTTGTTATTGAACTCTAGTATTTATTTTTATTTCACTTTTTGATTTTTTTGTGTGTTTTTAACTTGTTCTGGTTTTGGTTTTAATCGTGTTTATGTTACTGAGCTGTTCTGGTTGCAGTTCTTCTGTCAGAGGTTGTGTTGATGGTTTTTGGCTGCTGTAACTTTTGGGATTAATAAAGTTTAGTTTGTGTGTGATGTGCAGCCTGTCAGTGATGTCAGGCTCACAGACAGGCGGATAAAATCAGGCTGTCACTGTCCTCTAACTGAGGCTATCTGCTTCCTTAATGACGGGACAGATTTCCAGTGTTTCTGAGGTAAAATTCAAATCCTTTCAGAGCATTAACATCTCTAATGAAGTCAGTTTCTCTGCCTCTGTCATCATCAATGAGTTCAACATGATTATATATATAAACTTAAACTATTTTAACTGAAACATATAGCTTTGAGTTTTCAGGTAACATTATTTTTTTCCATTTAATTTATTTAAATGTAATTAATTTTGGAATGAAAAGGTCAGATTAAAGGAAAATATTACTTCTGATGCTCAAAGAAAGTGCGTCACCGTTAAATTTATAGTAATTATTTAAATAACCTCCCTACATATCATTACATCAGAAAAGACTGACAGGTGTAGGTGATGATGTAAGACTGCACCAGCGTTACTCTGAGCTGTATAAGCACCATCAGTGAGTCTGCAGTCATTCCTTAAATTTTCCATAAATATGTTTACCAAAACTTTTATAAAGGTTACAAGTTTTATCACATGTTACTTAGTTTACCTTAATTACTGATAAATATCTTCAAGTTTACATTTATATTGCCTACAGTCACATTCCTCTGTGATGCACTTTGTTTGAAATCCAGCATAGTTGAGTTTAAAGCCCTTCACCTCTAAAATTATCATAAATTTAATCAGAGATTCGGCGATTAGCTGATTAGCTGATTGACAGAAATTACATCAGTAACAATTATTTAATCATTAATTTTGTGTAATTTTAAAGAGACAGCTAAAATTATGTTTCCACTCTGAGGATTTTCAGCTTTTCTGTAATTTTTTTGTAATTATTTGAAGTTTCAATCTCTTCTCTTTATATATTTATTAAAATGAAAGAAACTAAATTAAAAAAAAAAAAGATTTGTTTAAATGGAAAATAACTGTTGATTGTTTCAGCACAGCTGCAAACGTTTTATAGAAAGATCTGAACCCTCTGCCGTGAGCGAGGTGGAGATTTGTTGCAGGGCTGTTGTCCCGCTCTAGTTCCAACAACCCAGTAACCCAATAAACTGCAAACTGCGGTCACGGTTGTTTTCATAAATAAAACAGCCGTTTTTCTTAACATGATATTTTATTTGATACCTAATTACCTGAGAGGTGCAGTCATGTGACCCATTCAAAGAGCTTCCTCCATACTTGAATAGATTCACTGTTCATGTAATTTAAAGCCTCAGATTTAAAGCCACAACCTGCCAGTCAGCAGTAACAAACCAGGAAGGACTGCCATGAATCTAAAGTCAGAGTTTAACCTCCGGCTGTGGGAGTCATGAAGGTTTTTCTTCCTCACAGATGCAGTCTGTGCCCATGGAGGTGGGAAGCAGCAGCGGCAGCGGCTCAGTGGTTCAGGTTTGCTTCCCCGGCGCTCAGACCTCGGTGCTGGACAGCCTGAACCGGCAGAGAGAGGACGGCAGCCTCTGCGACCTCTCCATCCATGTCCAGGGACAAGTGTTCAAGGCCCACCGCTGCGTCCTGGCTGCGTCCTCGCCTTACTTCCACGACCAGGTGGATGAACACACTGACTCTCACTCAGCCTTGGATCTTTATTAGCGTCAGACAAGAATAGCTGTCGCAGTTTGTGCCTGAGCAAAACTTTAGAACATTAGATTGCCTATAGAAAGACAGACAGGTGACAGGATTAGTTGGTCTTACAGATATTTTCAGTCGGTTGTGTAATCAGCAGCTTGTTTGCATTTTCTCCCAGTTTCTGCTAACACAAGATCTGTGTCTTTGACACGCCGGAGACATAAAATGTGAATCTGGGTTTGAAGCCATCTGCCGCTTCTTATTTCTACCTCAGAAAAACAGAATAAACGAGGCGAGACAGAATAGATGTGAACAGTCACGCAGGTTAATTTTAAGGGAGCTCAGAGTTAGAAGATAATAAAGACCTACTGTGTGACAGCAGCCTCACACAAACACGTTACTTGTGCTTTTTTATGCTGTAATAATTGGTTTTCGAGAGAGCCTCAGTCATCTGCCAAATATCTGCTTAGTGAAACTGGTGGGAGGTTTCATCAGACCCCTGTTACCTGTCTGAGGGGCTGGCAGACAGATTTACTGCCTGTGTACACCAGAAAATCACTTGGAGCTGGACTCTGACCATGTGGGTAATGTTGCAGTGTGATGAGGGAGAGGAGGAGGAGGCAGGAGGGATCGTTACAAAATGAAAAAGCTTCATTACTGTGATGTTGTGATCTCCATCCGCCTCCAGGTACTACTGAAGAACATGTCCACGGTCTCCATCCCGGCAGTGATGGACCCGCTGGCGTTTGAGAGCGTGCTGAGCTGCGCCTACACGGGTCAGCTCCAGATGCTCCGCGATGACATCGTCAACTACCTCACAGTGGGCAGCGTCCTGCAGATGTGGCACATTGTGGACAAATGCACGGAGCTACTGAAGGAGGGCCGAGCCGCGGCGGCAGGAGGGAGCGGCGGAGGTGGAGGAGGTGGGGCTGTGCAGGATGGAATAAGTGGAGCTGGAGGATCAGCCAACTCTGGCTGTAGCAGCAGCAATGGTGACGGTGGAGCAGGTGGTGGTAATGGAGCTGCTGGTGCTGGAAGTGTTGGTCAAGTCCAGGTTGTTGAGTCTAACGAGCCCCCGCGAGCCTCCCAGCCTCCCAGCCGCCCGTCGGTGAGCGAGAGCCAATCACCCAGCAGCACCAACTACTTCAGCCCCAGGGATGGGAGCAGCTTTGGGGGAGGTGGCGCGGCTGCAACGGGAGCTTCTGGAGATGGAG
Source organism: Aulonocara stuartgranti (assembly GCF_965226115.1). Taxonomy (NCBI): domain Eukaryota; kingdom Metazoa; phylum Chordata; class Actinopteri; order Cichliformes; family Cichlidae; genus Aulonocara; species Aulonocara stuartgranti. Next base: position 31,550,534 of record NC_138957.1, read on the forward strand.
GCGGGGCTAACAACACCCCCAGCTACTGCACTCCATCAGGAGGCGAAGAAGCCTTCCTTATTGAGGAGGAAGAGGAAGCCGAGGAGGAAGAGGAGGAGGTGCTGTACCATCAAAGGAAACGAGGAAGCACAGGAGGAGGAGGCAGCGGGAGGAGGAAGAAGATGAGCTCAGTGTCAGAGCAGGAGGTCGGGGTCAGCGACAGCTTTGGGGTTTCATCCTATCAGGTGAGGTCTGAGCAACCTGAAGATAGTCGACCTTTAATTTGTATGAAGAGCTTTTATTTTGAAAGAAAAGTTGAACTTTAATAATCGAGTTAGTGTTTACAGTTTGTTTGTTTGTATCCTGTGTTTTCTGTACATAATGTGAAATATCTCAATAAAAGGACGGAGAGGACTCTGCGTTGCCGCTGCAGAAGCGTCCCACCTACAGCCAGCCCAGCATCATGCCTCGCAAGCAGTGGGTGGTGGTGAAAACCGAACGGAGAGAGGATGACGACCTGATCGTGGTCTCCGGGGAGGAAGGAGGAGAAGACGAGGAGGATGAGGATGAGAGGGAGATGGAGCTGGCACGAGAGCGGGAAAGGAGCAACTTCAACATCTCAAACGTCAGGAGCCTTTCAGGCGAGCTCGGGGGCAGAGCGGAGAACGATATGGAGTCACAGGTGAGCTGGAACTGTAGTGTAATCAGATTACAGCTTTAATTATCCTGACAGTAGCTGAGGGGCGGTTTGCTTTGTAGAAATAATGACGCAGACCTGTTGTAAGCTGGTGCTGTGGTGGTTTTGCATATGACCAGTAGAGGGCGCTAAAACGTCACACAAAGAATTTCTAACTTAGAAATTTCTATCTTTAGTTGAAATAAGTTACAGCAACCAGAATGTGTAAAAAACCTAATTTTTACCTGAAAACTTTCTTGATTTGTGCATCTGCTCTACAAATAAACTTGATTGACAGATATTTTTATATAATCTTAACCTCTAATACGTTTCCCTGTGTGTAGGTCGACTACTGCCAGTCTTCAGAGGACTACCTCAAGTTTGAAGGAAGTCTCATGGACCAAACTTTAGCGCAACACCTTCACGACGGCGCTGCAGGTCAGAACCAGAACGCTAACCGGGCGGTTTCGGCGCTGCTGGGTCAGGTTCAGTCTGCAGCCTCGGCCCGGGCTCAGCTCTTCCCACTGGACATGCAGGGAAACCAGATCCTGCTGTACAGCCAGGCCTCCGGACTCCCGCTGGATGCTAGCGCGCCGCCTCTGGGGATGGCAGGCGGTATGATCGGAGGGTCGTCCTTCAAAGGTCCCAGTATGGAGCATGGTGCGGTCCACCTGTCGGTGCAGGGTGGTTTGGGGGTGGATGGCGCAGAGAGCGGAGGAATCGGAGGCGGAGGCGGCAACAGTGGCGGCGGCTCTGGGGGTTCAGGGAAAGTGTTCATGTGTCACTGCGGGAAGACGTTCACCCACAAGAGCATGAGGGACCGCCACATTAACATGCACCTGGACCTGCGGCCCTTCCACTGCCCCGTCTGCGCCAAGAAGTTCAAGATGAAGCATCACCTCACCGAGCACATGAAGACCCACACGGGCCTGAAGCCGTACGACTGCCTCGGCTGCGGCAAGAAGTTCATGTGGCGCGACAGCTTCATGAGGCACCGCTCGCACTGTGAGAGGCGCAGCGGGCTGGGAGAGAGCGGCGAAGGTGGAAGCGGCAGCGACGGAGGGAGGAGAGGTGGAGGAGGAGGCGAGGATGGTCCAGATCTGATTTCCTCCCCTCACCTCCTCCTGTCTGCAGGTGAGGGTGGGCAGGGAGGCGTCCTGGGAGGTGGCGCGAGGGGAGGAACGTCAGTGTTGTCCCCGCAGCACGGCGGCCTCTCAGCCGCAGGAAGTGGCGGCGGTAACAGCAGCATGAGTAACAGCAGCAGTGCCGCTCTGAGCAACAACATGGCCGCTGCTGCAGGGGCGCTCCTCGGGGCGATCTCCCAGAGCCAGGGTCAGGGATCTGTGATGTTTGGCGGTCTGGGGTTGGGTCGGGGTGCGTGTGAGGAAGACGTGTGCGAGGTCAGTGCCAATGAAAGTAGCGTGACTTAAACCAAAATGTGTGTCGAATCCAACGGGCGCCTCTTTCCAAGCAAACAGCTGCTGGTTCCTGCTGCTGCTCTGAAAAGAAGAAGAAGCTCAGTGAGAAACTCTGAAACTCTTTTAACTGCTGACAGGTTTCAAACAGAGGTCGAGTAAAAAACAGGCGAGGCTCCCGTTGGACGCGCACAACCTGAAGGACCTCCAGGGAAACGAGACTTTGACTTCCACTCATCTGCTGTGGTGTTTCTGAGACAAACGTGTGAAACTTGTTGTTGTCCGCAGTTCACAATACTCTGAATCGTGGCCTGGTAGAAGCGGACCTTCTGTCTCTGAGTATTTGTTTAAAACGCCTGAGACGATTAGTTTATTCTGAGTGAAGAATATGCGCGTGCGTCCGGAGGAAACCAAAAACTAAAAGACAGCGCTTCTCTAACCGTTACCTTCTGTGGGGACATTATAGTCTCAGTAGAGTAGAAAAATGGCTGTTCTGAATTGCTGTGACTTTCTGCAATATTGTTTTGTGATATATTTGCTACGATTGGAGTAAAAAACATAAATCTGCAAAAACAAATTGAACCTGAAAAAAATATGTGTTTTTTTAAAGCTCCGGGGTTCATGAAACTCTCAGCTGACTTAATCAGACGCTAAACGTTTGTTTGAACCAAGAAAAATGCAGATTTGTGTTTTTTCAAACTTTCCTCACAGCAGCAGCAGCCCTGCAGTCTTTCCTGCCTCAGACCCACAAAACAGACCAAACTCAGCACTGCCATGTTGTTTCAGATGATGCTGCTGGCACCAGTTTGAAGCCCAGCCTGAGGATTCAGCTCCGAGAAAACAAAGAGCCACGTGTAGCATATAGACTGTATGTAGAAGATGGACACAGCCACCATGACATGTTCTAGCTACTCCAACTACTGACTATGGAACACACCATACATGAGGAAACCGTATATATAAATAGGCACAGATTTCTGCTAGTTAGACTCATAACAGACTAATAATTGAAGATACGATAAATTATTTAATTCTCTGATGCTTCCATTAAAAATGCTTCACAAACAGTTCACTCAGATGATGTGAGGCCTGTAAGCTACAGTCAGTACCGTCAGTTTAGGGAGACACATCGAACTTTGGGACTGTAAAATCTAATGAAGGGAGTTATATGGAGTACAACTGATATGAAGGGGGAAATATTAATAGAGGGCAAGATAACTTTGTACCAGGCTTCAAACAGCTGGGAGGAGGCCTCGGGGCAGAACCAGATGAGCTTGAGGAGGTGACTGAACTCAGCTTAGACCCAGGTAGGCAGCAAAAAATGGGTGGATGGCCTTGACATGTTTATTCCATCTCTGAAATAACCTGCATTTCATGCCCGGGCTTTTCCGTTTGGTATAAATGATAATAAACAATAAACTGTGCTCTTGCATAGTTTGCAGATCACTGGGCTCAGGGTGTAAAACACCTGCTGGCCTCAAACTGAAGCTCAGCAAACATCAGCAAATACACTACAAAATAAAAGCTTTGAAACATCCAGCACAAACCACAGTTACACCATTAAAGTTTAAGTCTGTAGCAACAAAATGCAAACTGGACTTTAAGCCTGTGTTGGATTTACACGTGGTTCTTTATTTTAGCTGAAGCTTCAGTCGCGCCGTCACAAAGGGAAGCCCGTTGATCTCAGTCATGCATGAAGGGAGGAATATTTCGTTAGGCTGCTCATTTATTGACGTGTACAGCTCGAGCCTGACTGAAGTGACTTTCGAACATGTTCGCGTGTAGAAGTTCAAAAGTCGAAGCTAAATTTATTTCAGCTCTACACAAACACAAACACTACCTGTAACTGATCACTTCCCCTCTGGAGCTTTTATAGCTGGAGGCGACTAACTTACTGTTTTGCTGCTGCTTTCACTTTATTACTTTGTTGTTTGCAGAGTTTTGGGGCTTTGAGGAGTATAAAATATTCTTATTGCTGTAAATATATAGAAATATACGTCATCTACTCATCAGGCCAGGAGCGACGTTTAGATGCAGATGTTGTTTGATCTGATTTTTCAGAGGACAAAGTCTGTGAGAGTTTCTCTACCCTCCTACCCTGCAGCCATCTGTTCAGTAATGTTTAGTTCACTGAGGTCTTATCTAAGCTACACAGTGTACCTCCTCTGAGTGTCTCACAGCACATTTAGATAAAGTTATGGAGGCGGGTAAAGACTGAACCTCATCTTCAGCAGCTGTTCTGCACACTGAGAGTCAAATATCCTTAATTCTGTTTGTTATGAAGAGAGATTTCTGTCTTTAATTATATTTTTATTATTATCATCACACTTTTTCTGCCTTTTTTAAATTTCTTTAAAAGTTCTTTAAGGAAAGTGTGTTCCAGAAGTTTGTAAACGAAGGTTTTAGTAGACTGCGTTATACCAGTGCATCTCAAAAAATTAGAATATTATTAAAAAGTTTATTTTTTCATAATTCAAATGGGGAAAATCTTCACATATTCTGTATTCATTACATGTAATGTTTCATGCCTGTATGGAAGCATATTACCAGGAATGATGTCATCTGTCATCTACACAGCCGTCAGCTTCCATCTGATGAAGAGCTTCATGGCGATGTCAGTTTTCTTTTCGAGCAGCCCCGAGTGATTTGTTGACCACGTTGTTCTCTGATTGGTCCTCGAGCTCACCTGACTTTAGCGTTAATGGAGAATCATCAAGAGAAAGATGAGAAACACACGAGCTGAAGAGCGCCAGCAAAGCAGCCTGGACTTTAATAATAATCATCACAGTTTGAAAACACGCTTCCAATATTTCACTTTATGTGTAATGAATATGAACATGGAATATATGAAAATTTGATAGTCGTGATATTCAAATGTTCTGAGATGCACAATTATAAAACATAATTTAATAATTTTTGTTTTTGGGAGTAGACGATTAGATTTTGGAGCTTCATTCTAAAAATGTTGCACATTGATGAGGGAACAATGACATCATTGCTGTACTGCTTAACCCTTAAAGTTAACAGGCTACCATAAAAACATAATAATATTAGTTGTTATTGAGCTCATAGGGAGGAAGCTGATCTATATATACTTACTTTACATCTTTGGTGGGTCTCTATATGTAGAAGAACCTAATAGTATTTAAAACATAATGTAGAGGTCTGCAGTGAGTCGTGCTTTCATTTTAATTTTCGGATATTTTCCTCAGTGTGGTTTTTAAATGTTACTAACTGGTTTGATGCAATTATTAAAAAAATAATTATTTGATTAATTATTACTGCTGAGAACACAGACAGGTGTATTAAACCACAGGTGAGCAGTTCTTCAGCCTGAATCCCATTTACCCTCGAAGATTTTACCTTTTTCTGACCACTATTATAAAAAGAACGGAATCTTTATGGCTTACCTCCCCAAATAAAGTTAATGTTGAGTCAGTGCGCCATCTTGTGGTACGAATCGGTATTGCACTGAAGAACAGCCCAGTCTGCAGGATGAGTATGCAGATGTTTTAGGCCCAGATGTTTTGAAGCTTTTTATTCACATTCTGTTGATCGTTTAGTTTATTTTGAAAGGTTTTCAGGTCTGTGCTAGAGTGAAGATAAAAGAGAAAATTACAGTGATAAATACAAAATGAGTGCAATTAAAGAGAAACGTTTTCCACGACGGGAGGTGTGTTATTATGTTTATCAATAAGTCAGTCTTTTCTGAGTGACTTTCCTTTCAAAGAGCTGTGCCGCCCTCTGGTCATACAGGTGTTACTGTTACACACATCTGCAGCAGTGTGATAGTTGTGTGTGTTTATGAAAATCAGACGTGCAGCACAGAGCAGTTATTGGTGACCTCATGAATATTTAGCCTTTAGAGATGTTTTCCAGCTCAAAGAGATTCAGAGTGAATGTTTTACCTTCTGTGAAGGCTCAGCTTAGATGTTTTATACGCAGGTTTGGAGCTCAGACTCGGTGCAGACTGTTGGCTTTTGTACAGTGACCTTTGACCTCCAGAGTTTCCTGTATGACTCAGATTTGGTTGTTTGGGTTTGATCCTGTTTGTTTTTGTCAACTGCTGAACGGCTGCAGAGAAAACTCAGCGACTGTGTGAGAGACGTCTAAATATGATGATTTCATGCTTAAATGTGGAGATTAATGCATTTGAACACTTTACACACGATGGTCATGTGACCAAAACAAGTAGTTCATTTGTTTGTTTATTCATCCAGTTTTATGTTCACAGAAACTAAACCTGTTTAAACCTGTTTGTACTGACGGTAATTTTTACTTCGGGAGTCGTTGATGTTGGATTATGTTCAGGACGTCAGAGTTAATGTTTCCATGTGGTGTAAACTGATACAGGAAGGTCAAATATGGGTGTGTATCTGATAAAGTATGTGTTAAATAAGAGATGTGTTTTAACAAAAGGTAAAGCTGCTTTGAAAATAATTCATAATGTGACAAAGAAGAAGATAAAACCTGAAGAACATGTTTTCTGCATGGACGTGTTTGTTCCTGAAAGCTGCTCAGACCGCTCTGATAATTTGAGCTTCTTTTGTCACCTGAACATCTTTAAATGCAGATTTGTTTCCTCTGAAAACAAAACAGGTTCCAGACCAAAGATGGTTCACAGTATTTATCAGCTTCGACCCTCCGGTGCGTGACGGGTCTGAGCAGATCTCGATGCCTTTACTGCCTGGGTTGAAATGATGAGTGTAGATGTTATTATTCTGTTTCCTGCAGCTTTCACCGTTAAACTGTACTGAAACTAAAAACCATCAGTCTCCATCACATGAAAAAAAGGAGCTCAAAATATTTTTACTGAGAGAAAAGAAACGATGGAAGAATCTCAGAGTTGCTGCTGAAAACCCGACTTTAGTATTTTTGTTATTTTCATACATGAAACTTCCTTGGTGTCCTCTGACTGACCAGCTGATTGTTGAACAGTGATAACAGAAAATGACGTGTAAATCCTGAGTGGCACTAATAATGTATTAAACTACAGTACATCAGTATTGTCCTCCAACATGTAACGAAATGATGGATTAATAAATTATTTGGTGAAAACAACCTTTGTTTGACGACCGGATCATTTTACTCCTCTTTGATGACTTTCATCAGGCTGCATGTAAACAGACGTGCTGCATCACCACCAACCTTTCTAAGTCGTTTTCTTTTCTGCTGTTATGGAACATTTAAAGCTGCATTAATTGATTTCAAACACGAGTGAGTCATCTAATAATTATATTAATTTTGTCATTATTGTCTGTACAGTGTGCGTTACACTGGTGCAGTGTCTCCTCACAGGAAGACAGCCATCTTTGCTCATTCACGTGACCACACGTCCCTCTTTGTTTAACATGATGTTTTAATTACATTTAATTCTGGTATTCATGATCTTATTTAGAAAAAAGCTGCTACTAGTGTGTGTCTTTTTTATTGTTCATTTAACGACATTTTTGTGGCTCTCAAAGCACCTTGGTCACAACATCTTCATCAGTCTGTTTTTATTTTGTATTTTTGTCTGGAAATCTCCTCTCATACATTTAAGAATCCTTCCTTTGGTTTCTTTAAAGCCACCAACTTTATTATGTTTATTGGAGATTATAAGAGAAGTCGTGCCTGAGTTTACACGTGAGCAGGAGATATTGGTATTATTATTATTATTGCTGTTTGGGTTTGTTTTATTGCAACAAAAGGAAGAGGGAAAATAGATTGTGGTTGTTTATACAAATTTCAATATCTGTCGATATTCAAGGACGGATTTTGATGTTTCAAGATATGAAACCTAAAAATGTCTAAGAACAAGGAGCAAGTGTTGAAATGTCTGCTCTTAAAGGCAGCTGTATTTCAGGGTTTCAGGTTTCTTTTTTTTCTTGTCTCGTTACCACAGTGACTCTACATCTGATCTGTTTTCATGCTGTGTCATGTGTACTTACATGTAGCAATGATGATTGTTGCGATTATTCCACTACAGGCGGATAATATAAAAATTGTGTCATGCACAAAGAGGAAGTGTACAAAGTGGAATTTCCACAGTGTTTTTTCTTCCTCTATGTTTCTTGTGAACTCTCTGCTGCGTGCTGATAAGACATTTGCTAAATGGACGACCTCAGGCAGGCTTAAACCACAGGCTGCACTTCCTCTTCCCCGGGTGGCTCAGCTACAAACCAAGAGGCTTTTCAGCAGATACAAACAATCCTGTGGCAGAATAAACTGTAACCAATTACAGTGTTTTATACATATGCAGGCATGTAGGTGCTGTGAGCTGCTCAGAAGAACGCAGAAATTTATCAGCGAGCAGTTTAATCATCTGAAGAATCCAAAGTAATCCAGACTCTTTATTTCACTAAAGCTTTGGCCTGACAGTAGCAGTCAGAGGCACACGCGCCACGCTCCTCCTTTATAATGATGCAGTATTCAACAACAGCACACCACAACATGTCTAATCATTTTGTTTTCATGACTCCATCAGTGCTGCAACCTGGCACCTGTAACACAAGCCGAGCCTGTTTCAACAATAAAGCAGAGCCATCCTATCGCCTCACTGAAGGAGTCAGAGGTTTGTCTTTGTCCTCTCATTTGTCACCTAGTTATATATTTAAAGAAATTCAATGAGGTAAAACAAAAGAAAACACAATATTAATCAGTTGTGAAAATAATGTGATGCAAGGTTTCTTTGCTGCATATCTTAAATTCCCCTCATAACTGTCACGGTTCTGAGTCATTTTGACCGAGCTTTTTGTGTTTCTTATGCTTTGGTGTTTTTCTAGATTAGGATTTATGTTCTGATTCTTGAGTTGTGCTGGTTTGATTTTTTTGTTACGGGTTGTATTTTCTGTCAAGTCTGTCGCTCTCTGTCAAGTCTACATCGTTGTAGATTGTTTCCTGTTTTACTTTGAAGGTTCATGTCTGATGTCAGTGTGTTCAGTTTTACTTCCCCCCTGTCTCGATAGCCCTAATTTCACCCAGCTGTGTCTCCCTCCTGTTTCCCATTCTCTGATTACTCCCTGTGTATACAAGCCCTGTGTTTTCCTTTGTTCTCTGTTGTGTCGTGCCTTCTACATGCTGTGTGTTTTGTCTCCTGTTCCTGTTTAGTTTCTCTGTTCTAATTCAGTCTGTAGTATCGATGTTCTGAGTTTTGTTTTGGTGAGTTTGAGGTATCGAAGGTTTTTTCCAGCAGTAAAAGCTGCATTTTGAGGTTGAATCCCATCTCCAAGAGTCCTGCATTTTGGGTCCACCACTCCTGCCTGCCTGCCACACAGCTGTAAACAGTTGTAAAGTGTAAACAATCCTTTAATGTTTAACACATCAGTGTTTAATGTTAATATTAATGAATTAATGTATATGATCCTCAGAGTCTCCACAGTGACTCGAATAAATATTTATTCTTTTAATTTGACCATCAAAAACCATCAGAGTAAAACCTCATTTCACATTAAATTTTGTGAAATAGACAAAGAACATACAAATAATCAACTACAGCATCTTCACAATGAACTAAAACACTTTACTAGTTAATTAAAATATATTTTATGTTTCTTTTATGATTTTACTGATGCTGCATATTTTGAATTTTCATACCATTTAAGTTTGATCAAGAAGCTGAATTTGCAGGTGGAGATTTTTAGTTCAGAAAATAAATGAGAAGTGGAGGACGATGAAGCAACGCTGTGGTTTTACTATCATTGTTGTGTACTGGATGCTTAAAAATGATCTGTCTACATGTGTGTTTTTTAGAAATATAACAGAACAATAAGACACTAAAAAATTATTTTTAATCATACTTGTTGTAAGAGCAGTCTGCAGAAAGACAGGCTCAGTGACACCGTGAAGGTTAAAGCTGGTTTGAAATGACTGACACACTGAGACGTGAATGTTTGCTGAGCAAAGCTTTAATCAGAGAAGATTTCATCAGGCTTTAAAGACACAAATGATGTAAAAACATCTATTCTCCATTAAAACGATGTAAATACAGACTGCAGTTTTCTATCAACTTTCTCTTCAGTTAACATGGACGTTACAGGTTCAGTTCCAGGTGTCACTCAAAGTGAAGCTGAAAACATTCAAAATAAAAGCACCAACAAATACATTCAAAAGGAACACTTCACAACAATTATTCTTAATAAATGGTAAACTGATGGGTGATTAACTTTTAGTAAATAATCTACTGTTAACAAAACAAATTATGTTTGATAATGTTTACATGTGTAATGTTGAAGGTGATTCTTATGTATGTAATTAGTTTCTAGTTGCTTGTTCGAATCCTCAGGGAGTCAAATAAACATGAACAGTGAGTGAAAAAGCACATAAATGGTGCTCTCCAGGTTCACTGGGATTTATGGCTCTGCCTGTTTAAGCAGTAAAATTCGATTCGATTCGAGCCATTCGATATAAATTTGTTACAGTCAAATCAGTTTCAGCACGATTATCGTCAGAGGTTTTGGGGCGATTCCCTCTAAACTGAGCTGCATTACTTTAAAATGAGAATAAAAATAGCGATTTATGGTTTGTATCAGTTAGCAAAGATAAATATAAGCCTAGCTGGACCTTAAATGGCTGAGTCATCACTCAGACAGTAAAGTCCATGTTAGAGAAAGAAAGTGAACAAGTAGAGCGCAAGTAGAAACTTCAGCTTCTAAAACATTTGTTTATTCACTTGTTTTTTTTTAAACGTTCCTTGTTGCATAAATGAGATGGGGCATTATGAGATACAGTTTGGGTCAATCGGATCCGTACGGAAGCATTTGATGCAACGGAAATTAACATTATCAGGCCTGTAACAACGAAATATGTTATGGCGACCAATGGCTGCTCTAATATTTGTCAGGGCCTTATCTATCCTGTTTGAATTAATGTCCTCCCCATGAGGCCTAAACAAAGTGTCAAAGACAAACGCCTTTGCACCCCACCCAGATTGACTAAAGAGACTGCTGAGCTCATTAGTGATCCTTAATTTACTATCTGGATTTGCACACCTTTCATAACATGGAGAGGCATAAGAGAAGAAGACCAACAAATTACCAGATATTTGGAAAAGCGGTAGATTCTGCAGAACACGCCACTCAGCATGTTCAGTATATGGATTTCCTTTCCTAGGGGTTACGTCTTTCTTTGTGGCTACCACAAGTTTAGAAGTCTTGAGGATGCCATCTTTCCATTTTGTCTGTGGGTCTGGCATCACCTTTGTGAGGTCATAAGAAAGTTGGTCTGGATTCTTCGGAATACTTGCAGCCATGGCATACATTGTATTTATATTGTACCTGTCACAAAAAAGAAACACACACAACCACATGAATGAATTGACACAAAGTTAAAATATAACCATGGAAAACTAAAAAGTTAATTCAGTTGCTCAGAACATAAAACATGATAATATCATTATTTTCAGTCAAGAAAGGCGAGGTCATCAACATGTCCTCTGAAACAAAGCCAAGATGGATGGTAATGGAGCTGTAGTCCTCTCTACACTGCTCTGTTATCCTATCTGTATTTATTTACACAGAAATCCTTCAGAGAAAGCAAAGTGAAAAGACAAAGAGCAGCAGGAAATAAGAAGTGACAGAGAATAATTATCATAATCAGAGCAACAAAAGTTATAGAGATATATGTTCAATCATCCAGGTAAGAAAATCCCCCAAAATTGATTCTGTTCATCTGGACGTTTTCAGTGGGAGAAACAAAATCGTGTCTGTTCATTTTCTTCTTAAGAAAAAAAGAAAGAAAGAAAAAAACAAACAAATTTTATTAAAAAAGTCTAGTTTTAAATTTTTATTGCTAGTTTTATGGCTAGTTTTTTCCACACCTAGTTTTAGTTGTTTATTTTATTTTTAGTTAACTGTAATAACTCTGCTTGTAACCATATGTCATCACCTTCATAGCTCTGACTGCCCATAAAAACAAATGATAAAAAAAATAATTAGTTTCAGAGACTGTAGACTAGAGGATGCTGACTTACCCGTATTTGATATTTGTTCTTATCTGATTTGCAAGTCCTGCGAGCTTGTCTAAGTCTATCTCAGCCAATTTTCCAGCAGACAGAGAGAAGACCATCGTCACTGTGATCCACCAGAGACCAACCATCTGCACTCAGAGTTTCATAACAGAGCAGAGTTATTGACATCTACACAGGCTGTTTCTCACAGCAGCTTTTCTTCACTCATGGTCTACTCTGTACACACCATCAGTAGTTCATTTATCATTTACACAGTAAAAACTTGTAAAAAAAATGTATAGAGGGACTAGTAATCAATGCTAAGATTTGTTAAAAAGTGAAAGAAGAAAGCTGTCTTCTCACGAAAAAGAGGTCTTTTTAAATGTAAATATAGCTTTAAGGTTAAAATCGCCTTTTCTTCCTCAGGACCTCCACAAACCCCTCACTCAGCCAACAGCTGATTCAAACCCAGAGCTTTTTGCTGTGGAGCACAAATACATTTAACCGGCTGTTACCAAAACATCTTCCACTGAGCGATTTAACATCAGCTGACCCTGATTTGCATGGACACTTTTCCTCAGCTGAAGCTCGATGTGAGACTCTTAAAATGTCAGAATTCAGATATTAAAATAGAATTTAACACTTTTTTGAATAAAACTTTAATGTGGTCACTACTCACCTTTGCTGTTTTGGTGTCCCCAAAAATGTCTGAATCAATTTTAGTAGAGAACAGTGTTTGTACACCTAAACCAGAGTAAAACCATGTAAAATCACTGTTTTTTATCAAATACATCTGTCTTAAGTATCTCTTACCTGCAGTCAAGTGAGCCGTTTGTCTGTTTTTAAACCTTTTTTTTAATTGCTCAGAAAAAACAACAACATTTATTTCAGGACAGGATTGTTCAGGTATCGGTTCATCACCGGCAGTCACATCTGAAACACTCCTGTCAGTGTTTGACCAACATATCCTAATCTTAAGAGCCAATCACAGGGCAGTATCCATCCGGTGGGAGTAACAAAAAACTTCATTTAAAAATGAGCAGGGCTCCAGCAGCTGAGTTGCGAAGCAGGGTGACCTGGGTGAGATAAATCACTCCAAAAAAGGGCATGAAAGTGTTTCTAAGAAGAAAAATGAAGAAGACACAAGGCATGACAAAAAGGAGGCGGAGAAGGAGCTCTCTGCTGCTGCTGCAGAGCAGGACATGCCTGAATTAGAGTCAGAGATTCACACCTTCGCCACACAAACATCTCACATTTCACCTGAAAAATAAATTCATAACTAAGTTATCCAGACAGCCAAAGGTCCCCCAAATACATCGCGCTGTATTTGTGCACATGAAATCGTGCACGCTGCTTTGATGTCACATCAGGCCTCTGAGACACAGGTGATGGTGACCGAGTAACCACGGTTACAGGGGGGTTATTGGGTCATTATAACCATACAAATCAAGAATGTACCTCAGTACTACAGCTTAGCACAAATATAATATGTATGTATATATGTGTACATTAATGTTGCAGTGCTGACAGGTTTTATTTCATGGGTCAATTACTCACTTATAAAAGGGAAAAATGTGCGCACTCCACATCACTAAAGATACAATGCAATACAACTTTATATGTAGAGCACATTTAAAACCAGAGGTGCCCAAAGTGCGTCACAAAAGATATGAACATTTCATTTAAGGGCATTTTAAGCAAATTCTCAATTTACATTTTGCTGTGCTATTTAAATATATTTAAAAATATAAATAAAATACCTAAATATTATGATAAAATAGTCTGACTGCATTCTTTGTACAACTAGGACAGGAGAGAAAACACGAAGCGAGCTAATACAATTAAATTAAAGAAAACACCAAAAGACAAGACAGAGTTTAAAAGAACTGTTATGGCACAGCAGAAGCAGGTGCCCTGAGACGAGGGCTGGTAAAGTTTGAATATACCTATAACCAGTGGCGGAGCGGGGGTGGCTTACTGGGCTTAAGCCCGGGTTGTTTTGTCAGAAGCCCGGGGTCTTTTGGAGTGTAATTTTTTCATAGTTAGATGCCTGGCTGACAACTGTATAAAACAAAAACTACACACAATATTCGAAGCACATAGTGCACACTGTGGGAATTTACGACTGTGCGTAAATCCCCCCTAATATTGGTATGATCCGAGCTCAGACACTAAGCGGGGCGGGGCAGCTCCTGCCTGCGAGTGCGCTGAAACGGAGCCAGGCAGACAGAGGAGAACTGAAGTTTGACCAGGTAACAAAGCAAATCATTCGTACTGTACAAATAATGTAAATATGACGGTGAATCACGAAAGATTGATATCAAACTGATCACCTGACCCATATTACGTTACTTGCTCTTCGAGTGAATCAACAAATGGCGAAATGAAAAGCCGAACAACAACAATGCTGTTTCTTTAGAGAGTCTCAGCTTACATGTGTGTTTATTTCATATATTCAGTTGTTTCCCTCCACGGCTAAATAAATCGGTTTCAGTAATGTACTGATATACAAGAATGGACATAAGGAGCTTCTTTCAAAGAAAACCTCTGCTAGTATTTTATATATTATGCTTTGTATGTTGTTCAGTATATTTCTATGCAAAACAAGAGGAACTTCAATACACAGCAGTATATTCACATTTGTAACCAGATATTTACATACACTTTATGGAAAACACAAGAACATTTTTTTACTGTACAACATCAATTTAGAGTAAACTTGTTTTGTTTTGGATAAATAAATATTGAAATATCTTTTGAATTAGTTAAATGTCAGAATAAAGAGAGACAGAGTTAGCTGTCTATTTTTTTTATCACTTTCATCAAATTTAGGAGTACATGTACACTAAGTTTATTGTTAATTAATGAGAAAACCAGACGATTCCATTCTGAGCTGAAGAAGCTTCTGATAGGTTCGTAGAGTCCATGTGAGTAAATTGGTGGCACACCTGTGGATGCATATAAGGCAAAACACAGAGCCTGTTTCTTTTAAATGGGAAAATCAAGAGATGTCAACCAAAACACCAGGAAAAGAACTGTGGAGCTCCATAAGTGTGGCTCAGTTTTGAATACAATTTGGTGCCATTTGCAATTAAGAAATAAAGAGTTTATCTCTTTACTCTTAAAGTTAACAAATATGTTTTTATATTTATCAATCTAAAAAAATAAACATTGATGTTACAATAAAAAAAAAAGTGTTTTTATCTGAAGAGTGTGTAAATATCTGGTTTCAACTGTATATTTGATGATTGTCAGCACAAAGAGAGAGAGAGGAACAGAGAGGGAGATGGAGAATGAGGACAGAACAGAGATGGAACAAGAGCAGGTGAGACACACATGTTAGTCAAATGGTTGTTTACCAAAGTATCACCGTATCATAGGTACTCATGTATCTCGTACCTAGTGTTTCTTTTTAGGTTTGTTATTTTTCAAATTCTATATTTATTAAGTTATGCAGGCTTGTTTGCACAACAAGGCTGAATAATTATATAAACTTTTCTGAATCTAAATATTGTACTTTGGTAGAATTAAAAAAATAAGTGTAGTGCAGGTCTATGATGATTTTTAGTGCTACTATCATCTAGTTCTGATTCTGGTTCTGTCTTGGTTAAGTCCTCAGTAGTCCTGATTTTGAACTGTTGTAGTCCTGTTTTAATTCCGGATCACCTGGGTCTGGTTGAATTGGGGTTTAGTCCCTGTGTCTTGATGCAGCCCTGACCTTGTTCTGCCTTGCTGCTTAATTAAAAAACTAGTTTAAGGTGTCCTGCATATGTGATATCTCCTTTTCCCTATATGAAGTCATTCTTTTTTGAACAAAACTCAAAACAGAGCCAATTAATCTTTCAGTCATTTCTACACCCCCCCCCCCCCCCCCCCCCCCAAAAAAAAAGAAAAAAAAATCCACATGCATACTACCCTTCAGGGCTAAGCCCCGGGTGTTTCAAATGTCTGGCTCCGCCTCTGCCTATAACTACTTCATCAACATCAATGTTTCTAACTTTGGCTTATTTTTATTTCAGGATCATTCGAAGAAAAACAGCCGGACACACCTGATTTCAATCTTAAGGTAATTATTTATTTATTTTTTACTACAAAATATTATAAATAACTCGTCATTTATGGGCGCTTGGGTCAGGAACTGCAGTCAGACACCTGTCAGGTGGACTGATGATGACAGACTATCAGGAAGTCTTCTGATCCTGTTTTTAATAGACAATAATTTAAATTATTTAATCTCTTTCGATGTTTAATGAACCTGTTCTGACTCTTAGAATCTCTTTGAGTTTGGATTAACTGGTAGTGCTGCCACTTGGAGCTTTATTTTGAAAGGTCCTGCCTGTAGCATCTGTGTGATGATTCTCTCAGTTAGTGACAAATGTTTTGGCTCTGGGCCTTTCCAAACTGCACAGAGCTTGCTTTTTTTGACTTGGTTAATTTGTTAAATATTTCCTCCTGGTGTTTTGAAAAGTGACACTGAGCACATTTTTGCTTTGCTGTATTCACAAAATAAACTACAACTTTGTTCTAGACTTTCACAGGATGCTTTTGTAATGCTGCAGTCTCTCTCCCCTTACCCTTAGACATCTGGAACATCATCAACTGAGATCAGTGTTGTTTTGGTGCACAGGAAAGTTTTCCTCTTCCCTATCTTGTTGTGTTAAACCACTCAATCCTGCAGTCACGAGTAATGTTGCTTCTTCTTTAACTCACTTTATGTGGGTTAAATATTTTAAGAATAGTTGATTGATGTAGCACTTTGTAAACATTAACTAGATTTTATCAGAACCTGTAATTCCAGTTAAAAGCTCAGCAAATATAAATTAATCTTTCTTAATGATGAGCACATCACAATTTCACAACATCCCACATAATTTTTACTTTCTCATTGTGTCATTACCGCAATGGCTCTGCTTTTATCAGTTTTTACACAGTGCCACGCATGTGGGGCTGTCAAGTGGTGTTATATTAACGATCCATTCAAAACAACTCTATTACCAGTTTGCATTGTGTGCAGGTCGGTGTAGTAGCAATGTGATTTTCTAGTATGTGTACTGAATAATGCTACTTTAAGGGCTGAATGAATTGGTGAGCTGCCTCTATGTGATGAAGACACTGAAATAATATTAATTAATAAATAATGTTTCGATGTTTTTCATCTTATCTGCTTTGTCACAGATGCTTTGTTTTTTAATTCCTTTAACGCCCGAGCCTTTGCCTCATGTTTGATAACTAAAGAATTCGCCCTAAAACGGGTGGATTAGATTGAAATCTCTGATTATTCACTCTGAATTATTCTTGGACACTAACAAACGCAAAAAAAGTTTCATTACATTTGCAAAAATCATATTATTTTTCACTTGAATTATGGTTTCTGTGTGTGGTAGAGTGGTGAAATGTGTGACTCTCTATCTCATTGTGTCAGAGGAACATTTAGGGATTCTGATTTACCTACCTGAGTGACTAAACCAGGTAGTGGAGCACTGCAGTGTAATAGGACAGGACTGTAGATGCTAGAGTGGAGCAAATATGACTTTTACATTTAGGTAAAGGTAATTTACCTAAGGGATTGACTCCAAAATAAAAAAAATTATTTTGATGGAGCATATCGGAAGTAAATCTGTCTGCTTGTTATCATTTCATTTTGAAATGTTTCCCGGAAGTGGCAGCGCTTATTTTAGTGGACTTGATTATGCGCTCAGTTAGCAGATGGATCCAGAAAGTCCTCCAAAGTCCGGTTCTGTGGACAGAGCTGAGCTGGACCGACACTGTCAACCACCGGACGTTGACTTAAAGACGGAACTGGAGCCGAGAAACGAAGGTGAGTTTACTCCCCGTTACTGGAAACGGAGTCACTGATGCTGATAAGCTAACGCTAGCATCGCGCTAGGTCCTCTCTGATGGTATGTCACCTCCACTTAGCTCCTCCCACCAGCGCGCAGAGCAGGTGAGGAGACAGGAGAAAAGCTGATCGCCAAAAACAAAACCCTTGACTAAATACGACGAGTTTTTTTTTGTAAAAATAAATAAATAAATAAATAAATAAATGATCAACATGCATTAAATTAAAAAATAAAAAAGAATACAAACGGCGACTCGGTTTTTGTAAAGATGTTTTTCTCAGAGGCCAAAGGTCATGCAAACAGCATCTAAACATGTAAACAAATAAAACATTAACAAGACCGTATGAAGCACCTGTAATCAAATAACTGAGTAATAACTAGGGCTGGGTATCGTCACTCATTTCTAGAATCGATTCGTTTCCGATTCACAAGGTCCCGAATCGATTTGATCCACGATTCCGCGCTGTGTGTTTACGTCTTTGTGCAGAATCCGTGTTTCTGCTCTCATTTACTGTCTTAGCTGTTTGGTGGTTGTTGAAATTTTGTGAGGTTTCACGTGAGATTCTGGCATTTTGGGCAAAATAAATTTATATTAAAAAATCGATTCAGGATTTTAATGAATCGATTTCACGTTATCCAAGCCAGAATCGATTTTAATTGATAAATTGATTATAAAAACCCACCCCTAGTAATAAGCAGGTGAATCACTGAATCTGGACAACAGTTGCCAGTAGCAGCTAGTCCCTGTAGCTGAAGGTGAAGGGCGTGTACTCCTCAGTGTCCGCTCCTCTGGGGTCTCCTGGTGTAGATTCTTTTCTTCCATAAAATATTTCGTCACGCTCAAAGGTCCTGGTGGAGGCTTTTATTCATTTATTTTACTGAAAAAATGTAGTTTTTCACTGAGAAACCAGCACATTCTCTCTCCTTACTTGTTATTTATGGGCGCTTGGGTCAGGAACTGCAGTCAGACACCTGTCAGGTGGACTGATGATGACAGACTATCAGGTTTTTTGATTCTTTATTTAATAGAAAATAATTAAAATTATTTAATCTCTTTCAATGTTTAATGAACCTGTTCTGACTCTTAGAATCTCTTTGAGTTTGGATTACCTGGTAGTGCTGCCACTTGGAGCTTTATTTTGAAAGGTCCTGCCTGTAGCATCTGTGTGATGATTCTCTCAGTTAGTGACAAATGTTTTGGCTCTGGGCCTTTCCAAACTGCACAGAGCTTACTTTTTTGACTTGGTTAATTTGTTAAATATTTCCTCCTGGTGTTTTGAAGAGTGACACTGAGCACATTTTTGCTTTGCTGTATTCACAAAATAAACTACAACTTTGTTCTAGAACCTGTAATTCCAGTTAATAGCTCAGAAAATATAAATTAATCTTGCCTAATGATGAGCAAAATATGTCCTTCAAAAGCTGGACAGGACATAACAAAAATGTACTTTATGACTAAACACTGCAGGGTGAACACACTGCTATCCTGTTGTAAAAGACACAATGTTTTACTGATTCATTACCTACTGACATTGTAGGATTGGTTTTGATATTGAAAGATATGAAACCTAAAACATGTCTAAAGACACGGGGGAAGTCTTGAAACATCGGCTTTTTTAGAGACTCTTAAAGGACTGACAAACAACTGACAAAAAGCCTTATAACTCAGAAACTATGACTCTTGGAAGTGTTTGTTGTCAATAAATAGAAACCTTGTCACATTTAACCTCTGACCTAAATTTTACATTTCACATCTGCCTTTCTTTTACGTTGACCCCAAAATGTCTTCAATCGTTAAAGAAAGTATTATCAAGACAAAGAGAACAGGCTGCCAAGTTAGTTAGAGACATACAGACAGTTAGATAGAACTAGCTAGGTTCCGCTAAATGTCTATTGCACAGTGATGAGTTCTTATTTAGTGTTTGGTTTGTGCAAACACTACAGCTTAGTTTATAAACACAGTAGTATTTATAAATCAATACCTACTCCTACTGTGTCGTTTTTTGCTTAAAAGTACACATATAGGTGGCCCGACACTGTGAACCACCGGAAGTTGATTTAAAGATGGAACTGGAACCGAGAAAAGAAGGTGAGTTTTATTGCTGCTGCTGGAAACAGATTCGCTGCTGATGATAAGCTAACACTAGCATGACGCTAGCTTCTCTCTGATGGTATGTCACCTCCACTTAGCTCCTCCCACCAGCGCACAGAGCAGGTGAGGAGACAGGAGAAAAGCTGATCAACTGAAAACAAGTCCTGAATAAATACGAGCTATATATATATATATATATATACCCCTAAAAGTCATATTAATTGTCATGGTCATGTAAAAATATGTTCATTATCCACAAAAAGTAACTGTCACTTTGTGAAAATTTTCTGGTTTCAGGACAAAATGAACTCAATATTAATGTTTGTGTTTCAGGTTTACCTCTGGGTGTCCAAAAAGTGGTCATTGGTGAAAAAGAGGAGCAGGAGTGGAGCTCCAGTGTGGACCGGGAGGACCCAGACATTAAAGACGAACAGGAGGAGGTTGTCATCGCCCAGCTCACTTCCAGCCCTGCCCCTGTGAAGAGTGAGGAGGGTGAAGAGAAACCTGAATCCTTACAGCTTTATCACAGACGGACTGAGGAGGTCAGTGACTCTGTGGGAGGACCAGAGCCTGATCCAGATCTACAGCCTGATGGGAAAACTTCAGGCTCTTCAGACACAGACGTCAGTGATTCTGATGAGTGTGAGCAGAGCCGTGAACCTGCAGCGCCTCGGGCATCAGGTGATGCTGATGAGAAACCATTCAGCTGCTCTGTCTGTGGGAGAAAATTTGGTCACAGCAGAAATCTGAGCAGACACCTGAGAACCCACACAGGAGAGAAACCTGTCAGCTGCTCTCAGTGTGGAAAAAGATTTGTGGACAGTGGAAACCTGCAGAGACACATGGGGATTCACACGGAAAAGAAACCGTTCAGCTGCTCTGAGTGTGGACGAAGCTTTAAAGACAAGACAACGCTAATAAACCACCGGAGGACTCACACGGGGGAGAAACCATTCAGCTGCAAGTTCTGCAGTAAAACGTTCACACACAGCGGGAATCTGAAACAACACCTGTGCATCCACACGGGAGAAAAACCCTACAGCTGCTCCAGGTGCAGCAAAACATTCGGCCGCAACGCCGACCTCAATTCTCACATGTTGATCCACACGGGACAAAAAGCTTTTAGCTGCTCCAAGTGTGGGAGAAGATTTACTCACAGCAGGAGTCTCAAACAGCATCTGAAGAGTCACGCTGAAGAGAAAGCCTTCAGCTCCTCGCTGTGTGGGGAAAGATTTTATAACGTCACACATGTGAAAAAGCACATGACGACTCACGTGAGAAAGTCATTTATCACAGGAAAGAACATCAGCTGCTCCGCAGACTGATGAAGCTCCGAATCAACCAGGAGCTAAACAGGGTGTAGGTTTGGTCTCATTTTAACATAGACACAAAACCGTCCACCAGCTACACCACTACCTCGTATGACTGACTCGTTGCATCCATGTACCTGAGACACTTTATCTAGGGTCCGGCTCCCTCACTTTTCTCCTAAAGATGAAACTAAATTGTGTTATTTTTTCACATCCTGAGATATAATCAATCAATCAATCAATCTTTATTTATAAAGCACTTTTCATACAGAGTGTCGAGGAGGGAAATTATTTTACTGCTATTGTTAAATAATTGTCATTGCATTAATAATATAATCTGCAGCATGGATATTGCATTCCAAGGTTTAAACAGTGTCTCTTTCAGAAAGACTGAGTTGCAGGCTGACAGGAAGTTGTATGTAGAAAGAAGCAGGAAGTTATTTTGAGCCGCAGGCTAAGACGAGGCTTTAACAATGTAACAGATAGCTTTAAGAAGGCCTTAAGCAGTTATGACTATTTTATACACAATGCATATCTGTGCTTATTAAAGAGTTGGAGCTCGGTCAATTAATTGGGGGTCGGAAGCTTTGTTCGGCGCGATGTTCGGACAATCTATTGTGCAAGTGACTTGGAGCCAGAGAAGGAATTGCAATACATGCTTACAAAACACTTATATATCAGATCATTTTATATTAAGGTTTTAGTAGAGGTTCTTGATTAAAACATTTATTTAGTAGAAGACATACACATAGTCTCAGTGAGCTTCTGGTCTGGTAAAAGGTCAGAAGTGCAATAGGTGAATTAAGAAAGAGCATTTGAGGACGAGACACAGACAGTAGGTGAAGAGGTGACACAAAGAGCATGTGAGGTCAACACACACACACACACACATTTTAAATTAGATTTATTTAGAGGAGAGGTTAGTTATGTTTGGCTGTAACTGCAAAATTGTCTTGGTAAAAGAGGAACCGTTTCTTGGTGTCTCGGCAAGAAAGAGGAACAAGACAAGAACTGAAAGGTAGACAGGAAGGGCTAGCCATGAAAATAGAAGATGATTTTCTAGGTGAAAAGTCAATGATGATGTTGATCTGATCTATGTATAAAATGTATCTGTGACGTATGAAGGGGCGTCAGTAAATAAACCCTGATGCTATAAAATATCTGTTCATGCTTTGATTAAGTCGAAGACTACTTCCTGTCTGCGTACAGAGTTGTCTTCCCACGCGTGTATTCATTAAAATCTTCGTTTGACTTTACCCGGCCGGATCGGTGTGGTTATTCTTCGATCACCTCTTGTACCCTTCCTCAATATTGAATCTTAACAAGAGAAAATGTAGCACAAAGTGCTTTACATAGTTAAAAGCAGCCCACCCCACCCTCCAACTCACTCCCCACACTCTCAATACACATATATCCCCCCACCCACACACACATACACACACGCGCACACTTAAAGAGTAAAAATTGGGCTGGGCTCGCATGAGCCAAGTGAGGAAACACTATAACAGGGAGCCGTCTGCACCGGGAGCCGGTCACAGACCGCAGCCTCCAGGCTGGGCACACAGCAGGAGGGAGGCAAAGGAGCCCCCCAGCCAGGCTGAGAGGACCCCAGAGACCCAGCAGCCACGGTCAATAACAGCCCCGGTGCAGAGAGCGCCCTCCGAGGAAACACTGGAGATATGACGCAATACAATATATATAGGGTAAAATGATAAAATAAATAAGAACAGGATACAATATAAATATAAATAGAATAAGAAGATTAAAAAACGAATAAGAATAAAATCAAACAAATATTAGGTAAATCCTAAATTAATAATAGAATAACAGGATAGAATAAATAAGCATAAAATAAATAAACGCTAAGTAAAAGCTAAATTAAAAAGGTGGGTCTTGAGCCTGTTCTTAAAAACATGTACGTTCTCTGCGGCCCTGAGCTCCTCCGGCAGGCTGTTCCACAGACGAGGACCATACCACTGAAAAGCTGCCTCTCCGTGAGTATGTGTCCTGACTTTATGAGATATAATTTTTCCTCACAGTGATGGTGAGGACAAAACTCCATCTGAAACAGAAGTTCTCTGCGCACCACCAACATGTTCATGTTTTAAATCGATTTTCCCCACATGGTGAGAAACCAGCTGAGGAAAAACTTTATTATTGGCGTCTCTGTACAAGTGAAGCTCGAGACTCTAGTGATCATAGTTAGCAGAATGCTAAGCTATTAGCCACATACAGCAAAGATAAGTTTGTTGATAGGTGTTTTGGTCGCTGACCGGGGGTCTCCCCGTGTGAGAGAGCTCTTTCTCCTCCTTCTGTGTTCCAGGTCTGTCTCACAAGCTGCAGCTGAGATGTGGTGCAGCTCGTCAGCACTGCATCAAGACTGCCGCCTCAAAATGCCACGCCCCCTTTTCCTTTGCTTTTCTCTGGGATGTGGGCTACAGTGGTTCGGGCAAAAAAGGTGTGCCTTTACAGAGATAATTGTGAACCACAGTGGATTTTGGGCCTCATTGGGTCGTTTGTGTTGAAATAGTTTTAACTGCCACGTTAACTTTGTGGCAGTTAATAGTTTTCTTTTCACTTTGTGTCACACCCCACCCCAGATACAACCTTGCTTTTAAGTAGGGTGTAACAATAGGCATCATGGGAAAAGGAAGCAGCTCACCTGTCCAGGAGAAGACGTTTGTCTCTCGATCTTTCTTTTCATGTTTTTTCTGCTGCTTTACGTTAATAATTTAATAATAATTTAATAATTTGTTTCTTACATTGAATATTACACCACTCCTCTGAAACATTATACAGAACAATTATTTGCACTGCGTTCATAATTAAGTGAAGCTGTTAAAGACTAAATGAAACATTCAGATTTTTGTAAATTATTCAAGGGGCAAACAACATGAAGCAACATCTGTGGGTTTGAGCTAACGCCATGACATAAACCAGCTGATAAAGTACCTGAAAGAAAGACATACAAACCAATCTGCAGCTTTTGAAAAACTGACATTAAAATATTTTAATTCTACAAGTAAAAATCAGAAGCAGAGTCTTTTATGACAAAAGTATTTATTTTAATATCAAAAATGAAAAAAAAAGGAACAAATTCACAGTGAATGACGAAACGTTCCTCTGCATAAATGAGGCCTAATAGATCGCAGCAAAGGTAACATTCCAGGCATTTTATTAACTCTGAAAAGAGCTTTTACCCCAAAATATCATCGTTTCACCTGTGAGGCGATCTGCTACTACAAAAAAAGAAAAAAAAAGAAAAGAAAGAAAAACAATTGAACTCCAAGCCTGCATAAAGCAAACAAAAAAACAACCCAACAAAGGTTTTTAAAAAGTATTTCTCAATTTTCCGCAATGCCCAGTGCACCGACACGAGAACAAAAACACAAAAGACAAAACAAACCTTGAATAAAGTACAGAATGTATTTATAATTAAAGGTGTTCAGGATCTCTAAAGGGACCCAAACGCAGAGTCCACAGACCTGCAGTGATCTTTGTGTTCATGTTTAGTTTTGGCTGAGGTGAGCTTTGGCAGCAGGAAGAAAGAACGTGGTTATCACGCAGAGGCGCTCAGACTGTTATTACTGTATAATAACAGTAAAGCCAGCGTGGAAGCACCATGTAATCTTTCTAACGGCCAGCAGGGAGCGATTACTTGCAAAGATGTCAGCCTATAGAAATCTGCATCGACCTATGAGCTGTTAAGACTTTATGGCCTCAGTCGCTGCTTTTGGGTCTTCTTGAATTTGACGTTTATTTAGTAAATTATGATCCTCGTTAGAAAAACGAGGACAAACAAATGCACCCGGTGAAAAACAGGCCTACTTCATGATTGACAGGTCACTACCTAAAGGGGGTTCAGCGTGACCTCGCCAAAACATTCAGCTCGACATATCAGGACTTAAGGAACAAATGGATGATGTCGACTACATCCATCTTTTACGCACACTTGCGGGCAGAGGTAGAGTTCGTCTGTCTTGGGATGAAATTTGACCGCTTTAAAGATAAGACTGCTGTTATTTATATTGCTTACCCCTCGACAAGCGGTACGCGTCATAACTTCCTGCGCTTTACTGCTGGTTATGATTAGAGACGGCTGGAAATGAGGCTCATAAATATGCAGTTATTTCTTAAAACAGCTGGGCATGTAGTTTTCAGCATACGCTACCCCAAAAGGAGGAGCGGATTTGTTTAGAACTACTTTTCAGACGAGGATTAATACATTCTGTGAGTGTAGCATTATTTTAAAATCCTCAAAAGGTTGAAAATTGTGGCTCACTGGTGTGTTTTAGTTTTTAAATCAACAAAAGTCCCACAAATGACTCAAAAGTGATTTGGTTAGTTCAGATTAATGCTTTTGTCTCCTGTAAGTGATGCAGCACAACAACATGTTTAAGCAGGAAGACTTTGTTGCAGTTTTTTGGGGGGGTGGGGGATTGTTTTTTTGTGGGGTTTGCTAAGAGAACTTTCAGCGTTTCCGTTCCTGTAGCTGTTCCTGCAGCCTCACCAGCACCTGCCTCAGTAGGTAAATTACTTTATTTTAAACCTTTTAACTGAATTCATTTTGAATCGAAATTGTGAGAGGAAACATCTAAGCAGTGTAAATGTTTTCCTGTTGTCGTTGCTGCAACTGAAACCACGGCACAGCTCGCTCAGATCATAAATAGCAGCAAATAAAACAACATCAATAGAAAGACTTTAATAGAGAACATCACCTCACTGCCTGCTCTGTCAAGAAAACAGATTTGAAATATAAAAATGTAAACAAACTGGAAGTTTGCCAGAGCAGCCATGTCCAGTGAAATTCAACATCTGGGCCTCACGTCTGACTGCTCAGTTCAATTTTAATCAGGCACTGATTGTTACCTAAAAACACACCAACCACAAATCAGCGTTCAGGTCGAGTAAAAAGAATCCCAGTGAAGTATTTTCAGCTTCAGAGCAGTCAAAAAACAGAATGTATTTCACTATTTTTAGCGACACAATGAGTGGCGGTTAGTTTCTGTACCCAAAGTGCAAGAAGCAGCCGAGGTCAGCGTCAGCTCGAGTTTCCCTGCTCGGATCAAATGAAAACTTTATTCTGTAGTGCACAGCAGGGGCATCCCAGAACCTGCTGCCTCAGCTGGCGTTTATACACATTGAATCACAAACATTTCATTCCAGTTCTTTACAAAAACAGTTGTGTTGGCTTTTATTTGCTTCAAACCTCAGACTTCCTCTGCTGTAAATGACTCTAGTCAGAGTTCTGAGGTTAAAGGTTAATCTGAGTCTGACAGGACGATGATCTCATCTGGGTCACACTGTGTCGCCACGTTGACCTGCAATCACACAGACAGCAGCATAAAGTATTTACTCTTCTGGAGAAACACTCGGAGTATCAGCAGAATAAAAACATCTTTAAAAACATGTTGATGCTGTTGACAGACGTACCGGTGTGCCCACATCACATGACCAATTTAAGGTGACGTGGCAACAAGACGCACCCTCGCTGAGCCTCAGTTGTTAACTTGTGTTAAAAGTGAAGACTTCAACTATGTTCCAGTTTTTAGTGTTGAGAGGCCAAATAACACCAGAGTTATGATAATTCACACCATGCTTTTCAACGCCCTTTACTATTCATGGAAAAATTCACCTTGTCAGCCTATAACAAAATTATATGGCAACACACCATTTGTAGCTTGCCATCACCAGTGTGTGAATGTGTGTGTGAATGGGTGGATGACTGGATATGTAAAGCGCTTTGGGGTCCTTAGGGACTAGTAAAGCGCTATATAAATACAGGCCATTTACCATTTACCATTTGGTTGCTTAGTAACAGACGAAGGTTTTGAGAAAATGGCTGCGAGAACAGCAATTTTTGAGATTTGTGGCATTAAGCTCGTTTGGAGTGAAGTGGGGTTTTTTCTGTGTGTCTGTCAAAACAACGACGCAGCCACAGCTGGACAAAAAAAACACCAAAGGCAGCCTTCAATGTAAACACCGTCTCCAGGTGGACAACAGGAGGAGTGATACACATCCTGTTGTCAGGCCTGTGATGTGCCCCTCTGTCTTGTGGGCAACAGGAACTAGTTTTCAGAGTGGCACAAATAATTTGTGTGAACAGATACACACTTCTGAATGTAAGTAGTTGGATAAACCTGTTTACAAAATTTGTAAAAGAAAAATTTTTTTTTTACATGTATGTATATTTAGACTTCAAGCTATAAAAATGATTTGTTAAACATTTAAATATATTTTGCAAAACCTATTTCACTTTTCACCACTTTGAGGTTTTATTTTTGTGTGTTATTTTAGGTCCATTGTGTTGATACAGTTTGTCAAAATGACAAAATAACTGTAAATTCAGACACGTGAGGTGTTTTATTCAAAGTGTCGTCCTCACTGCATCGTTTCTATCCTGAAACTCAGCTCCTCTGGTATGACTCTATTTGCCCCACCTTGTTTTTCTTCGGTGGCGGTGTCGACTGCGAGCTGCTGACCACTTCCTGCGTTGGCGTGTTTGCTCGAGTGGTCTCTGGAGAGTTGCAGGTCACAACGCCCATATCCAGAGGGATGTCCGCATCACTGAGGAGAATGAAAGAGCCAAGATCAACAAACATACAGAGAATAAATGAACCCAGAGAAATAAAACCATGAACTCAAGTTCAAAGAGCTGAAACTACAATTTAAATGAGAGCAGGATTTTCGATAACTGGACATTTTCAAAGAAGTCACACATTTCAATGCAGCCTCGTCTATTAGACACAGTCAGTGAGAGTCTCAGATTATGAAGTGATGAACACAACAGAAATGATGGTAACTCTTGATACAAGCAAGAGAAATGATTTTAGAGCTCGTCTTAGGATACCATTATTAATTTCCAGTTCAACTGTTACCTCACTGGTAATTAAACATGAGTGTTTGCACACTGCCACACTTATTCTGAGGTCAAATCACCACCAAGAAGTTTAATTAAGCCTGAATTTCTCATCCTGACACAAATTTGGTTATTTAATTAAAAACTAGTTAAACCTTTCACATTCTGTTTATTAAAACTATTTAAGTTCATCGTATTCAAAAGGTGAAAGGCCTCAGCGTCCCAGTAGACGCACTGATGGTTTCAAATTGAAAATGCTCCGTTGCGTCGATCTTGAACTATCGTGTTCACGCCGCCCGGCAGAGTGGAAACAAAGCCTCATCAGCTTTTCACAGTGGAGGCGTAAAACTGTTCCTCCTGAGAGCAGCAGGCCTCCATGCTGCTCTCCTACAGTTTTAAATATTACTATAAACACATAACACCTGCTTCTGCCTTCTGAACAGTTATAAAAGTTACAAAGCTAAAGAGCATCAAATACATTCACATTGACTTTGAGAAATAAGTCATTATTTGTTTGTTTGTATTATTAATTATCTCACAAACACATTTTCATCGTGGACTCCTGACCTCTCAGCGACAGCCTCACCTGTCGTGGATGATTAGGTTCTTTCTACTCTGCGAGTTCCTTTCCTCCCACTTCCTCTTCTGGCTCCTCGTGGTTCTGGGGCTGGGCGGTGGAGACGTGCCATTGCTTGTCTGCGTGCCGCACCTTTCCACGCCGTCTTCTGGCGATGACGGAGATGCTTTCCCATTGGCTGCTGCTGTGAGGCCCGTTTTGCCTTGGTTGTAGTTTGACAGGACGACTGACTCATGACTGGAAGAATCTGCAGGTTCCTGTAAGCTCTTGTGGTCACCATTCGATAACGTCCTCTGGTCATCAGTCTGCATGGGCTCTGATTGGCTGGGGCTTTCTGCGGGGGAGGGGATATCAGACAGCGGCGAGATCTGGGACTTTGTCTCATCAGAAGCAGGACTCGTAACCTGCTCGTCCTCATCTTTCAAGCTTCCTTCTTCGCCTGCAGAAACGTGTGCAATCTGATCATCGTTCTGATCCTCCTTGTTGGTGCCTTCGCTCGCTTGTTCCACCTCGTTAATGTCGTCTTCCTCGTTGTCTTCTTCATCTAAAGAAAGAAGCAAAAAAGGCACATAAATATTTTCTTCTCTTATCTCTGCCCCCTTCATCTGGTCACAGTTTTTGAAATCTGATAACACTTATTTGACTGTATGAATGTATTCGTTGTTTAAAAGGGAGAAAAAAAACAGACTAAATAACAGCCTAAAGGGAAGAAAAACAGTCTTTAATTGAGCCCAATCTGACGGATGAGTTTAAACATTGTCTGTATGAATTCTCTGTGTGTTTATGAGTCACATTAAATTGTTAATCATTCTGTTCAATGATTAAATCATACGTTACACATTATCAGCACAGTGTGGCTAACCTTAGCAGCAGTCCTAGCGGTGTCTTAAAATCTCAGAAACTCAGTTATGTTTTCATAAAATAAGAATATTTAGATCCTGGTACAGACCGCAGAGGGCAGTTACCTAGATGCAAACTCCTGTGTTCTATACATGCAGCTTTTGTGGTGAACAATGAAATTAGATTTATATCTAATTTGATGCTTGTCAGCCAATATGTTGCTTCAATATAACCACATTTATTTGGTCTAACCTGGTCCATCCTGCTGAGTGCTGGCCTGGATCTCTTCCTCTATGTCTGGATCTGAGGATTCATCATCTTCATCCTCTTCCTCCTCCTCCTCAGACACGCCATTCATCTCTTCAGTTTCCACTTTTTTTCCTGACGTGTGGCCCTGAAACGCAGCAAAGGAAATTAAACAAGATTCAGAACACAAACACATGGTAAAAGGCCTGAACTTGTATAGAGCTTTACTAGTCCCTAAGGACCCCAAATCACTTTACACTACATCCAGTCATCCACCCATTCACACACACATTCACACACTGGTGATGGCAGCTACATTGTAGCCACAGCCACCCTGGGGCGCACTGACAGAGGCGAGGCTGCCGGACACTGGCGCCACCGGGCCCTCTGACCACCACCAGTAGGCAATGGGTGAAGTGTCTTGCCCAAGGACACAACGACAGAGTCGGGGCTCGAACCGGCAACCTTCCGATTACAAGACAAACTGCCAACTCTTGAGGCACGATCGCACAAACAAGCACAAAACTAAAATCTTTTATAGTCTCATAATTTCAGATTAATATGAGACAAAACTTTTGGGATTAAGTGAAACAAATAAACACTCCAGTTTCTTTGTTTTCCCCCAAACACGACTCACAGGTTTATAAATGTTTTTCTTTGTCACATTACAATTTTTCCTCCCCACTATGTATTTTATATTTCTGAGCCAGCAAATTTTACTGACATTGACAATTTTTTTATTTATTAACTCCAACATACCTCATCAGAACATAAATAAATAGAAAAGGTAAAACCTGAGTTAAATTTTTACTTCTTTACTTTGGTACTTTTACAGTCCTGTGTGATTAAAATACTTTCTTCCTCTGCTTTATAAGATTAAACTGTAAAATATATTGCTATTCAATACACAAGATGTACCACAAATTTTGACCTTAATTCTTTTTAAGAAATAAAGCAGACTGATGTTCAATCAATCAATCAAAATTTATTTATATAGCACATTTTTAAGACCAAAGTACACCAAAGTGCTTTCCGGTAAAATCGCAGTACAAATAAAATCACAATAAAATATAAATTACAAATATATAAAATATAAGATAATTACATAATCTAAATACAGAGCCAGATGTAAATTACCCTAATTCGCCTTAAATGCCAGATCAAACAAATACGTTTTTAAACGTGATTTAAAAGACTGAATGGAATCTGACGCGCGAATATGAAGAGGGAGAGTATTCCATAGCCTGGGTGCAGCAACGGCAAAGGCACGGTCTCCTCTGGTCTTCAGCCGAGACCTAGGTTGCACCAAGAGCAGTTGGCCCGATGATCTTAGTGCTCTCTGAGGGCTGTACAGACAGAGGAGATCAGCTAAGTAGTCAGGTGCCATATTGTTTAAAATTTTATAAGTAAACAATAGAATTTTAAAATCAATTCGATATTTGATAGGAAGCCAGTGTAAATTTTTCAGAACAGGGGTGATAGAGTCAAACTTTCTAGTGCCGGTCAAGAGACGTGCTGCGGCATTCTGGACCAGCTGCAGACGCTGCAGAAGAGAAGATTGTAGACCCAAGTAGAGTGAGTTACAATAGTCCAGACTTGACGTAATGAAAGCATGAATGAGTTTCTCCATATCTTTGTGTGGTATGTAGGGTTTAGCCTTAGAGATTAGGCGTAGTTGATGAAAGCTAGTTTTTACCACAGTAGAGACCTGTTTGTCAAGTTTGAAGGAACTATCCATGAAAACTCCAAGATTCCTGGCAGTATCAGTAAGGTAGTTAGCAACAGGCCCAAATGTGTCAGTCAATTGTCCCAGAGGCATATTTCGGTCAAAAACAATAATTTCTGTCTTCTTTCCATTTAAAGTAAGAAAGTTACGTGATAACCAGTCCTTGACATCACTCAGACAGTCAAACAGAGGATGTGGTGAGGATAAAGCATCCCCAGTCAGGTGAAGGTAGATTTGAATATCATCAGCGTAACAGTGAAAAGAGACATTGTGTTTTTCAAAAATGGAGCTCAAGGGCAACATATACAGAGAAAACAACACAGGACCCAGTACCGAGCCCTGGGGCACACCACAGCGGAGACGGGCAGAAGAAGAGGAATATTTTCCCATCGTGACGGAGAACGACCTCTCAGAAAAACAGAAAGACATAAAATCTAATGTTTTCACACATAAAAATAAAACCAAACAGCTGTGTGTCAGGTTTATATTGTTGATTGTCATTTATGCTTATAAATATCTACTCATATATGCTTAGAGTTTTATAATCAATGTCATAGTTAATAGTGTTAATAGCTAATAGTCTGCAAAGACTTGTGTGCATTCCAGAGTGCTCTGGCATTCACACCCACATCCTGGGAGCATGGGGGAGGTCGTACCTTCTTTTATTGTTTTGTGGTAGGATAAACGTAGCTATGTCTGTTTTAGTCTAAGTGCCTTTTGTTTAGATGAACTGCTGGACTTCCAGACCAGCAGGTTTAGGGAAGTCGCTTATCGGGTCACACTCTGACCCCACACACACACACACACACTTACACAACGCACAGGCAAGGTACTCTTTGTGTGTAGGTAGACGTCATATGTTAATGAACCTATGTATATTCATGTAACCTCAATAAAAGAGCAGTGTTACGGGGGAGCGGACGAGAGCAACTGGGGTCAAGCGAAGGAACAGCGTTTGTCCAGTTCTCTCCCGTGCACGAGGAACATAAAGAACTTTGCCTACTCGTGTCTTACTTTGCTGTGTAATTAAATTGTCTTCAACGTTCCAGCGAATAGGTTTAAGCTACAAACCTATCACTGTGATGATGTTCCTCTGTTACCTCTTTGTCCTTCCTGTCTTTTTGCAGTCGTTTGCTCCTCTCCTTCTCCTCCGTGTCATCCTGTTTCACAGCGTACTTCTTGATGACCTCCTCCAGGCTAGTTAGAGCAACTTCTCGGTTCGACCGCAGTTTCTTCAGTAGTGATGGGTCCTTCAGAGCCGGGTCTGTGGCTAAAGAGGGAGGCGGAGAGACAAGAGGATGAGAGCAAAAATGTGGCAACAAGACGCACCCTCGCTGAGCCTCAGTTGTTAACTTGTGTTAAAAGTGAAGACTTCAACTACGTTCCAGTTTTTAGTGTTGAGAGGCCAAATAACACCAGAGTTATGATAATTCACGCCATGCTTTTCAACGCCCTTTACTATTCATGGAAAAATTCACCTTGTCAGCCTATCACAAAATTATATGGCAACACACCATTTGGTTGCTTAGTAACAGACGAAGGTTTTGAGAAAATGGCTGCGAGAACAGCAATTTTTGAGATTTGTGGCATTAAGCTCGTTTGGAGTGAAGTGGGGTTTTTTCTGTGTGTCTGTCAAAACAACGACGCAGCTACAGCTGGACAAAAAAAAACACCAAAGGCAGCCTTCAATGTAAACACCGTCTCCAGGTGGACAACAGGAGGAGTGATACACATCCTGTTGTCAGGCCTGTGATGTGCCCCTCTGTCTTGTGGGCAACAGGAACTAGTTTTCAGAGTGGCACAAATAATTTGTGTGAACAGATACACATACATGCAGCTTTTGTGGTGAACAATGAAATTAGATTTATATCTAATTTGATGCTTGTCAGCCAATATGTTGCTTCAATATAACCACATTTATTTGGTCTAACCTGGTCCATCCTGCTGAGTGCTGGCCTGGATCTCTTCCTCTATGTCTGGATCTGAGGATTCATCATCTTCATCCTCTTCCTCCTCCTCCTCAGACACGCCATTCATCTCTTCAGTTTCCACTTTTTTTCCTGACGTGTGGCCCTGAAACGCAGCAAAGGAAATTAAACAAGATTCAGAACACAAACACATGGTAAAAGGCCTGAACTTGTATAGAGCTTTACTAGTCCCTAAGGACCCCAAATCACTTTACACTACATCCAGTCATCCACCCATTCACACACACATTCACACACTGGTGATGGCAGCTACATTGTAGCCACAGCCACCCTGGGGCGCACTGACAGAGGCGAGGCTGCCGGACACTGGCGCCACCGGGCCCTCTGACCACCACCAGTAGGCAATGGGTGAAGTGTCTTGCCCAAGGACACAACGACAGAGTCGGGGCTCGAACCGGCAACCTTCCGATTACAAGACAAACTGCCAACTCTTGAGGCACGATCGCACAAACAAGCACAAAACTAAAATCTTTTATAGTCTCATAATTTCAGATTAATATGAGACAAAACTTTTGGGATTAAGTGAAACAAATAAACACTCCAGTTTCTTTGTTTTCCCCCAAACACGACTCACAGGTTTATAAATGTTTTTCTTTGTCACATTACAATTTTTCCTCCCCACTATGTATTTTATATTTCTGAGCCAGCAAATTTTACTGACATTGACAATTTTTTTATTTATTAACTCCAACATACCTCATCAGAACATAAATAAATAGAAAAGGTAAAACCTGAGTTAAATTTTTACTTCTTTACTTTGGTACTTTTACAGTCCTGTGTGATTAAAATACTTTCTTCCTCTGCTTTATAAGATTAAACTGTAAAATATATTGCTATTCAATACACAAGATGTACCACAAATTTTGACCTTAATTCTTTTTAAGAAATAAAGCAGACTGATGTTCAATCAATCAATCAAAATTTATTTATATAGCACATTTTTAAGACCAAAGTACACCAAAGTGCTTTCCGGTAAAATCGCAGTACAAATAAAATCACAATAAAATATAAATTACAAATATATAAAATATAAGATAATTACATAATCTAAATACAGAGCCAGATGTAAATTACCCTAATTCGCCTTAAATGCCAGATCAAACAAATACGTTTTTAAACGTGATTTAAAAGACTGAATGGAATCTGACGCGCGAATATGAAGAGGGAGAGTATTCCATAGCCTGGGTGCAGCAACGGCAAAGGCACGGTCTCCTCTGGTCTTCAGCCGAGACCTAGGTTGCACCAAGAGCAGTTGGCCCGATGATCTTAGTGCTCTCTGAGGGCTGTACAGACAGAGGAGATCAGCTAAGTAGTCAGGTGCCATATTGTTTAAAATTTTATAAGTAAACAATAGAATTTTAAAATCAATTCGATATTTGATAGGAAGCCAGTGTAAATTTTTCAGAACAGGGGTGATAGAGTCAAACTTTCTAGTGCCGGTCAAGAGACGTGCTGCGGCATTCTGGACCAGCTGCAGACGCTGCAGAAGAGAAGATTGTAGACCCAAGTAGAGTGAGTTACAATAGTCCAGACTTGACGTAATGAAAGCATGAATGAGTTTCTCCATATCTTTGTGTGGTATGTAGGGTTTAGCCTTAGAGATTAGGCGTAGTTGATGAAAGCTAGTTTTTACCACAGTAGAGACCTGTTTGTCAAGTTTGAAGGAACTATCCATGAAAACTCCAAGATTCCTGGCAGTATCAGTAAGGTAGTTAGCAACAGGCCCAAATGTGTCAGTCAATTGTCCCAGAGGCATATTTCGGTCAAAAACAATAATTTCTGTCTTCTTTCCATTTAAAGTAAGAAAGTTACGTGATAACCAGTCCTTGACATCACTCAGACAGTCAAACAGAGGATGTGGTGAGGATAAAGCATCCCCAGTCAGGTGAAGGTAGATTTGAATATCATCAGCGTAACAGTGAAAAGAGACATTGTGTTTTTCAAAAATGGAGCTCAAGGGCAACATATACAGAGAAAACAACACAGGACCCAGTACCGAGCCCTGGGGCACACCACAGCGGAGACGGGCAGAAGAAGAGGAATATTTTCCCATCGTGACGGAGAACGACCTCTCAGAAAAACAGAAAGACATAAAATCTAATGTTTTCACACATAAAAATGTGTGTTAGGTTTATATTGTTGATTGTCATTTATGCTTATAAATATCTACTCATATATGCTTAGAGTTTTATAATCAATGTCATAGTTAATAGTGTTAATAGCTAATAGTCTGCAAAGACTTGTGTGCATTCCAGAGTGCTCTGGCATTCACACCCACATCCTGGGAGCATGGGAGAGGTCGTACCTTCTTTTATTGTTTTGTGGTAGGATAAACGTAGCTATGTCTGTTTTAGTCTAAGTGCCTTTTGTTTAGATGAACTGCTGGACTTCCAGACCAGCAGGTTTAGGGAAGTCGCTTATCGGGTCACACTCTGACCCCACACACACACACACACTTACACAACGCACAGGCAAGGTACTCTTTGTGTGTAGGTAGACGTCA
Organism: Aulonocara stuartgranti; assembly: GCF_965226115.1. Classification (NCBI taxonomy): domain Eukaryota; kingdom Metazoa; phylum Chordata; class Actinopteri; order Cichliformes; family Cichlidae; genus Aulonocara; species Aulonocara stuartgranti. The sequence goes on from NC_138957.1 coordinate 31,586,510, forward strand.
TATGTTAATGAACCTATGTATATTCATGTAACCTCAATAAAAGAGCAGTGTTACGGGGGAGCGGACGAGAGCAACTGGGGTCAAGCGAAGGAACGGCGTTTGTCCAGTTCTCTCCCGTGCACGAGGAACATAAAGAACTTTGCCTACTCGTGTCTTACTTTGCTGTGTAATTAAATTGTCTTCAACGTTCCAGCGAATAGGTTTAAGCTACAAACCTATCACTGTGATGATGTTCCTCTGTTACCTCTTTGTCCTTCCTGTCTTTTTGCAGTCGTTTGCTCCTCTCCTTCTCCTCCGTGTCGTCCTGTTTCACAGCGTACTTCTTGATGACCTCCTCCAGGCTAGTTAGAGCAACTTCTCGGTTCAACCGCAGTTTCTTCAGTAGTGATGGGTCCTTCAGAGCCGGGTCTGTGGCTAAAGAGGGAGGCGGAGAGACAAGAGGATGAGAGCAAAAATGTCAGCAGTGAGGAAATGAAAGTGTGGAGCAAACGTTAAAGTAAATTAATGAACAAATATTCATATTTTAATTCAAATCGACGATCAGATTTGTGAGTAGAAACACTTCAGTGTGCAGTCAGACAGTGAAGCCCCGCACGAGCAGCAGCATTTCTCTTTATTATCTTACCAGGCTTATAGGTGTCGGTGAGGCTAGAGCCAAAGTTGTAGACGAGGTCCAGGTGACGGCGGTCCTGTATGCGGCTCCCGGTCTCTCTGAACGCCTCCTGGGCGATCTGGTTTATATGCTTCCTGGTCAAGCAGAGGTTGTGGCGATCGTTGGCACGCAACACCTGCTGGAGGATGTCCTGGTAATCAGGAGGGTTTTGTCGTACCTCGGGACTGTTGATGAAACGCTCGATCTGACAAAGGGAGGAACACAGAGGACAAAACTCGAATGAAAATATAGCTCCATGAAATTAAATAACCACAGATACAAATCTCTTCTGTGTGATCGCTGTGTGTTTCTGCCAGTTTGTGTTTTATAAAGAACTTCAAATAGTTCAGAAACCTCAGACAGAAACCATTAATAGCAGCAAGAAACCAATAATGTTTTTATGCTTGGTCCTGATCTGTGGCCTAATATCTTTTACACTGATGCTCACAGTTAATGTTAAATTAGAAACCTTATCAGTTTAACCAAAAATATTTTATCAGTAAATCTGAATTAGTCACGAACTAAAATGTAACCCAAATGTTTCATTAGATTATACGACAGCATCAGACCTGAATTAGAATCAAGTTTAAATGCTACAGAGTTCAGAAGAGCTCAAAATAAACAGCAGTCCTGAGAGCACACAGAGCAGAACAACAAATGTTCAAAGAATGAAGGGAACACTGAATCACTGCAATGTAAGATCAAGTCATTTAAATTAAGGAATATCAATCAGTCCAGATGTGAATCCATTTCAACTGCTTTATTTCAAATGAAAGTGTCAACCGGAGGACTGGAGAGGCATCTTTTCAGGCAATCGGAAAAATACTAACCGCCATCAGAGCTCCCACTCAGCCTCCTATTAACTTCACCTATTATAAAAATGTTAAAATCCTATGTCACTGCATTCTTGAGTTATAGCATTCATCCCACTGTCTCCAAAGCACTTGCTCAGTGGGTCATATGATTGTTAGGGTTGTCTGTTGTCTTTGTGATTTGGCGCTGTATAAATAAATCTGCTGAACACGCTGACTGAGATGTGAGGGTTTAGGACGTGGTGCCACAGACCGTCTCCTCATCCTTAATGACTTTTCTCTAGTTTTGCTTTTTGTCACTGGTGACAGCTTGAAGCAGCACCTTCAGGCTGCACAGGCAGTCCAGCTTCTCCATGATGTCACATCCACACATGCAATCATAAGGAGGCTTGCTTCATCTCCCAGCATAGGTTCAAGTATGGAGGAGATCATGGGAGACGAGCTGTTACATGAGGAGGCCTTAGTGACTTTGTGTTATACCGGGACTATTGGACATCCCCTTGCTTTTTTACTGTCATGTTTTTTCAACAGTGTATAAACACGGCATTGCCTTTGCTGTTTAATGTTTTTTGTTTGATTTTAACATTTCTTTACGGCCATTTAACCTTCTGCTGATAATGTCTGCATGGAATTTTCTACGAGTAAAGCAGCACATAAACGTGAGCATGCGCAGAGACTGAAGTGTAAAACCAGAGTTAACAGACAAAGTTTAGAACCACAGTCATCATAACTGTATTTGGTTTCAATGAGGCAGTTAATGCAAAAAAAGCCTGGTTCTGTTGCAGATGCGTCAAAATCCACCCCTCGGGTTAGAAAGTAGCCCCAACAACGTGCAGCTCACCCTCCTGTTGATCTCAGGGTAACGAGTGCTTTTGTAGGTGATTCTCTGTTCAATGGCTCGGCCTGTTAGTGTGCTGCAGCCCTTTAGTTCACACAGTTTTTCATAAATCTTCATCATCTGGAAAAAAAGGAGGAGGACACGTTAGGGAGGTGTGAGCAGCTGCCACACAGGCTGTCGTAAACATTTACATTTTACAGCTTTAATGTCTGTATTAGAGAGTGGAAGCCACCGAGCTGCACCACATTGGAGGCTGACCTTGCGTTTGAGTTTGTGCTCCTGGATGTATAACGAGTCCTCCGCTTCCATGTCAGTGAGACTCAGCTCAGCCTGCTGCAGGCGGCAGATCTCCTCGTTGTACACCTTCAGCAGGTTCTCCAGGTACGCTATCTGAGAGGAACACACAGGACAGACATGAATGATCATTTCCTACAAAAGTGTCAAACCCTTACTGTTGCTGAAAAATAAAAAAGGAGGGATATTTCATTTTTTTAATAGTTTATATTTAATGGCTGCCTTAACCAGTGTGCTTTGATCTGCTTTACTCTTTTTCCCTTTTAAAATGACTGTATTGAAGTAATTTTAAAAACACTGAGGCAAATTGTGCTGTGCAAATAAAACTGTATATATAATATACAGTATACAAATAAAACTTTGATTATAATCCCAAGATTCATTCAACAGCAACACCTAATCCACACTAACCTGCTTCCTGGAGGCTCTTTTAGCTTTTCTCTCCTCTTCTCGGTCTGCCTCTCTGTTCGCTTGCTGTCCTGAGGTGGAAGGCTGCTCTTCATCTGCTGCCGGCTGCACACCTTCTTCCTCCTCGTCCAGGTTACCTTTACTCTTGCTTGTACTTTTGAGCGTGACGGAGGTAGACTGAAGATCACTCGACGTTGAGGTAGAAGGCCCAGGGTCAACCTTGAAGAGGGTTTGCCTCTTCTTGATGGCATGCTGCTTGAGCACAGTACACAGTTCATTGATGTAGACAAATGTTTTAGAGCGGTTGGCCTGAGTGCGAGTCAAACATCGTCCCAAAGTGTTCCTCAACTCCACTGATGACAGGAAGTCCGGGCAGGCCTTTGAGTGCTTTGTCTGGAGGAAGGTCAAGACCTCCGGGCAGTCCTCTGTGAGGGGCCTGCAGTGCTCCACAAACTGGAGGGAAGAAAACAGAAAAAAAGGATGAGATAAAGTAGAAAGTATGACAGATAAGGAACCAAAGAGAACAACAAGGGAGTGAAAAAGACAGATGTTACAAGACTGGTTTCAGTGCTTTTTTAACACAAACACACATCTGCAGTATAAAGTGGCCCAGGATTGACTTTATAGGGTGTATCTGTATATTTTCAAATAAGTAGGTAATTTAAATGAGGAAGTTTAGATCTAAAGTTTAATATTACATACATATTTAATGCTAGTGGGTATATCCTCTCACAGTACACTCTCCAACTAAATCAACCTCACCCACCCATCAGTTCATTTCTTAAACAAACACAAAAAACCGTCACTATTAATGAGACTGTCATACAAGCCAAATTAAAAATAATAATTGAATGTTATTTTTATTATAGTTTTTTCTTCTTTGTTATTTTATTGTTATTTTATTATAGTTGTTGTTTTTTATATATCAAAATGAAATATACAAAAATGGTCTTACCAACTTTCAAATACTAAACGTGTTTTTTTTTAATGACTGTTTTAATAAAATTGTTTTGCACCCAGTGGAGGAGAGCTGTAGGATGTACTTCGCCTCATGCTGGGATAAACTCCATGGAACGATGTTCTGCAAAACTAGACGGTACTCAGGAATTTGCATTTACTGAATCACTATGAGACAACATATAACAGGTTAAACACCATACAATCCCCTCTTATTCTGAAAGCTGAGTCACTGCTGACCAGCGAACTGTGGACCTTCCTGTGTTTCCCCTGCAGGCTGGTCAGGCCCCCAGTGTGGTAAAGACCACCAGCTGCAGTCTAGAAGAGTGGAGTTGATCTGCTCAATGAGGAACTAACTGATGACACCACTGAGTTTCCCACAGTATTATTTGGGAAACATGGATCATCTTACTTGTTAATTTGATTTAAAAGTCAACATTTAAATATATCATGTTTCAACAATTAGCCTAAAAACACACAGATAAGATTTTAAGTCAATGTCACCCAGACAGAAAAACTGAGCACTTAGAGCAATCTGAAGTCTGATACACATGAAATACTTCTGCATAAATGCCATTATTTTAAGTTCTGGTCATGAACTTTGGAACATCATATAAACTCACCTCAGTGAACAACTTCTGATTCTCTGCCTGCAGACACTGCGTGGTCTTCTTCGCTGTAGCGAAGGGTGACTGGGTAATGTGTGTGGGCACTGGCAGCTGAGCTTTGAGCGGCGAGACATTTTTGGCTTGAAGGTCAGGGCTTGATTTGGAGGCAGAGGAGGAGGGCTGAGGACTCTCTTCTTCTTCGCCTTCCTCATCAAGCACAATGATTTTATCTGCCATCGAGGCAGGAGCCACCGCCATTCAAAACGCCGGCTTTCTAAAATACAAACAGGCAGAATGAGACCAGAACAGGATGACACACAAGCATCAGAACTTCAGTGTTTTCATGATCTGTACAATATTTACATTGGCACAAAAAAAGGTGACAAATTCTGGCCATGTGGGCACTTCTGATTATTTAAATACCAAAGCAGGGACCTGCTCTGTGAACAGAGTTCAACAAACCCAGGATATTTTTATCTGGTTTCAAAGAGAACCAGTTTCAGGTCATATTCACATGAAAGATCTGAAACATAGACAAGTCTAATGACTGCAGAGTGGCTACCTTTACAAACTATGATGTCAGAACACAAAATGAAGAGTAACACACAGTAAGGCTGAAAGCACCACAGCTGCCAGATGAAATTACTGTGTGTCTGTACGAGGAAATGTTTCAAAAGTGCTACATTAATGTGTGGAAAAGTCCTCCAATGTCAAAAAAGTCAATTTAAAGTCAGGAATGAAAGCTGAACACATGCATTTGTGCGCATTAACAAAGCTGTCACTTTCACAGCTCCACCATAAAGACACAGGAGGATCTGAAGTATAATTACAATTTTTTAGTTTGTAAAATAAACACTATAGTGTGCAGATGTGTGTGAGACAGTTTCAGCTGCACCCACATATAAAGGAATGAAATAATTTAAACATTGCTTGCAGTGAAAAGGGAAAAAGCAGGAATAAAGGTGAGTATAAAAATCCATATTTTTTACTGATGCTCACCAGGGCATCAGAATGATGGTCGGTTTGATTGGTCAGTAGGTACTGGTTTTATACATGTATGCTACTCTTCTTTAACACAACCTACTGTGGATCAGCATAGTTACCTGATAATAGATGAAGCACCTCTGGATTAAAAAAACAGTTTAATCTGAGCAAATAGCTTCCTAAAACAGGGGCATGATCACTCAAATTCCCAAGCTGGGTAATGGATTTCTGGAATAACTGCTAAAATACATTCTGTGGCCCTCAGAAGTCTTAGAAGTCTCCAAAGTCATGTCAGTTGACTGCTTTCAACAATGTCCCGTTGCCTAGACAATTCACCTGAGGATGTGTGAACCTGTGATTTGCATGCCACCATTTTCTATCATCAGTTAAACTTCAATAACTGGAAGGCAGGCTCCTGCGTCCATATTACAGCATTAACACAGAAGCATCGACAGTTTGTGAATTTGATGCTTCATTTAGGGCTACAGAAGCCGGCTGATCAGTGTTATCGTTCCGCTGTGTTTACTCGGAAAATAGGAAAACAAACAGGGGATAGCAGTTTCCAAACACATGAAAGTGAAACTAATCACGATGACACAGACAGCACATTACAGGTGGAAAACTTAAGACAAAAGGTTAAATAAAGCACGCCCACGCACACCGTAATAATGCGACAGTAGGATACACACCGACCTGTTCTTTACGAGCCGCTGGAGTTGACAACGAAACAAGAAAACGTTGCACCGCCGCAGGACATCACAACACTCCAGTTACTTAGCTGACGTTAGCTCTGGAGGCTAGTTAGCATTCGGACTTTTCTAAGTAAAAAAATAACCTGCCAGAAAAAAAGTCGAGTTACGCTCTCATCGCCTCGTGAACCGGGTAAACAAACCCGAGATAACCTCTAATCTCGTTCGTTTTTATCAGACTGGATCTTCTTCATCAAAACAATGCCCCTTCACTTAGCTGTGCTATCGAGTCGAGATCGAAAATGTACCCGCTAAACTCCGCTCAACATCAACGCCTCTGATTGGACGACAGATTCGTGACGATGAGTAATGCCATTTCCCATTGGACAGCTGCTGACGTGTACCGTTGATGTCAATTTTTATTACTATTATTATTATTTCTTTGAATGTACCTAATTGACTTTATAAAGCTTCTTTAATTGTTTTACATTTAGTACTTTTATATTTTGAACTTTTATCAGATTTACCGTTATTTTGTGTTTAAGTTCAATGTGAGATTCAGAATGGTGAGGAAAGATGGTTTAAGCTACTTTCGACGTCGTAGGGGGTTATAGCCAGTCTGACTCTGAATATTTTAGAAAATGCTGATCTGCTTGGATTTTACCACACTGCTTTACCAAACTACACAGCAGAAGATTGGAAAAACGTTTTCTGCTCTGACAAATCTTGATTTGTGCTGTAACATTCAGATGGTAGGATCAGAATTTAGGGTAAACAACATCAAAGTATGGATCATCCTGTCTGTCTACAGTTCGGGCTGGTGATGGGGTATAATTTTCCTGATGAACCTCAGGCCCCTTGTTACAAAGTATTGTTTAGACACCATAGGCTCCCTGAGTATTGTTGCTAACCATGTCCATCCCTTTGTTACCAGTGTACCCATTTTTAAATGGCTGGTTCCAGCAGACTTATGCACTATGTCATAAAGCTCAAAACATTGCAAACTGGTTTCTTGTACATGAGGATAAGTTTACTGTACATGAATGGCCTCCACAGTCACCAAGTTGCAATCGAATAGAGCAATTCTGGGATGTAGCAGAACGAGAGAGACATGCCATGGAAACTGTGTGATTCTAAATGTAAATATGGACCAGAATCTCCAAAGAATATTTGCAGCACCTTATTGAATCTATTCCATGTAGAATTAAAGCAGCTCTGAGGACAAAAAAGTATTTAACCCAGTATTATTAAGGTGTACCTAATGAAGTGACCAGTAAGTGTGAGTGAATGTGTGGTTTAAAGCGTGTATAAGAGCAGAGTGTTAAACAAGAAGAGGACTTATTTGGTGTGTTTCAAGAGATTTTTTTTATTTAATTAAAATTCAGAGTCCATTTAAATCATTTGCTAATTTAAAATCTTCCTTACAGCAGAATTTTGTGCTCTGTTTGTAAAATCTCCATTTCAGTCACAGGTTTAATGTTTATTATCCCGGGCAAGCATGTGATGAAGAAAAAGACAAACACACCTAAAAATAATATGAAAACAGAAATACAATCTCCATATTTACAAAAATAACAAAAATAAGACGGACAATTTAAACTGTCTATTATTATTATTATAAATATTATTTTTAAAATAATGAGTCTATTATTAGTTGAATTATTTTTACTTAATTAAAACAGCATTTCCTTTTCTTTATAAACCAACAAATACAGTCCGATCTCTGGTTCCAAAAAGCGTGAGTTAATGAGTGAGTTTTTAGACAGACGGGAACATCGAATGGAAGGATTAACCTTTAAAAAACAGAAGCTGATGTTTCAACACATCCCTCCCAACTTCCTCTCATAGTTTTTTTTTCCAGTGTTTGTGACGACATATAAACCATAAACAGAGGAAGGCAAAACCACACAGCTCTATAAAGAAAGATTAAAGAAACGTCACAAGAAACGTGTTTGAACTGAGCGTCTTCGAGATATCCCTGTCCCTTTCTAAAGAACAAAAAGTTGAATCCAAACATTTTATAATAAACAAATTTGCTAAAAACAAGCATAAAACATACAAGTTTACCTTCAAACCAGAGCAGTAAAAAAAACAAAAGAAAAAGAAAAAATCTGTCCCATGAACATGTGGAAAGCCCCTCCTGAAATCCCATCAAACATATTGAGTGGATCAATGCCACTGTTGGTCAGTCGCCTTCTTTCATCTTCACTTCTCTTTCTGTGATGGGAAAAAATTGTAAAATTAAATTCAGAGGAAACACCAAGAAGCACCACGTCCAGGGTGATGAAACATACAGTAGGTAAATAAGTTAATAAGAGATTTCTGTAAACACATTTATATGTTTGTCTGCAGTAAATATTACAGTGACATTACCTTATCTTGTTTATCAGCCTCAGCTGAGCCTGTTTACAGAGAAAATACAAATGAAAAAACAAAAAGTCAGACACAGAGTTTAATAAACATCTTACTTTTTGAAACATATTACTCATTCTTTTTTATTTGATCCAAAAGGTGACAAAATTTTCTCCAGCTTGAAATGATAAAAAAAACCTTCAATACACATTAAAACTGTTGGACGATATTTTTGCATCAATATTTGCTACCTGAGCTGGTAAATGTCCACGAGACAAACTTGATGAGCCCATAAAGCACCAGCGCCACGCCGACCATCGCCATAGAGTCCTCGATGGACGGAGAACTGAAACCTGAAAAGGAAAAAAGATCGTTAGGATTCATCTGATCTGAACAGGTTTGTTAATATCAGTTAAATTATTATTACAGTACTGTGCAAACATTTTAGGCAGGTGTGAAAAAATGCTGTAAACAAAGAACGCTTTTGAAAAATATCAATTATTGTTAACGACCCCAAACATGCAGCCAAAGTCATTAAGAACCATCTTCAGTGTAAAGAAGAACAAGAAGTGCTGGAAGTGATGGTCCGGTCCCCACAGAGCCCTGATAGCAACATACTCAGGTGTGTCTGGGATTACATGAAGATACAGAGAGATGTGAGAAAGCCAACATCCACAGAAGATCGGTGGTTAATTCTCCAAGATGTTCGGAACAACCTACCAGCCGAGTTCCTTCAAAAACTGTGCAAGTGTAGAAGAAGGCAAAGGTGATTTGATTTAAATTTCTCTTTTGTTCATTCACTGCATTTCGTTGATTGATAAAAATAGATAATTATCACTTTTTTAAAAGCATTCTTTGTTTACAGCTGCCTAAAACGTTTGCACAGTATTATATATACTTCAATATTAAACCTTTAAGAGTTATTTCACCAACCGAGTCATTTCAGGTACTAACAGGAGTCAATTTTTAATGGCTCTCATGGTGTTTATCATATCTGTGCTGCTTCATTCATCTATAACAGATATACTAAAATGTTCTAATGCCATTAAATATTACTTAAATGCAACAGTTCAGGTTAGTCTGAAGGTTTGTGATGCAGTAAATCTTTTTAGAAATAAAATATCACAGTGGGTCATAAATGGTACCACATGGTTACTTTGTGATTAACAAAATCAAACTGTTTTAAATCCAGAAGCTGGTGATTCAAACTGTTTACTTAAATCTAAGAATGTGTCAAACTACGATAACTCAAAAGTTATCCAGGTAAACGTGTTTCAAGATTAGTTAAATATTTAGTCATTTATATGTGATACTAACCTAATAAGCCACATTTAAAGGAAAGTGTTATGTTAGTGGTAATATCTTTTCTTATATCAGTTTCACTTCTATACTATTCTACCTTTCTTCTTTCTATTTCATCATTAGTACCTTCTCCAACTGTATAAAAACTGCTTTAACTCAACATAAACTGAGCTGTTAATTTGCTTGCGTGTCTTCCAGGTTTGCTTCACATTACCGATGACATTGAGGGTCACGCTGGTCCGTCTCGTGCCTCCAGCGTGGGCGGCTACACAGGTGAGCTCCCCTCCTCTGCCCAGGTCCAGCTTAGAGGTGTCGATCTCGAGCCGGGAGGTCTGGCTGAAGGTGCGGTCCCAGGCCTGCCTGTGGCCCGTTACGCTGAATGAATCCAGGGTCTTGGACTTCCCGTCGGCACCTTTAATCTCCCAGCTGAACTCCACGGGGAGGGGCGCAAAGCCGGACGCTTCACACTGGACGTTTATAGTCTGACCTGGAACAGCGAGGGGCAGGGGGGAGGGGTGGATGGAGAGGGATGGCGGTTCTGGGTGGAGAGAGGAGCAGAAAAACAAGATGAGGTTAAAAGTTAAATCTGGAGTTTTTACAGAGCTGAGTGTTTATTTTAAACACATCTGCTTATTTCAGTGAGGCAAACATGTGCGTAATGCTCCAGAAATACATTTTCCTCACCTTCAATCTCAAGGTCCAGCGCCACCTGAGCGAGCAGGTGTGGCAGATACACCGTGCAGATGTACGTCCCAGAGTGAAGCACTTTAGCCTCCTGCAGGAGCAGGGATGCATTTCCTTTCTCGTGCAAAGCCTCAAAGTCCAGCGTGGCTCCTTCTTCCTGCGTGTCAGCGAGGCGGTCAGTCTTCCCATCGTAAGCCAGAATCAGCCGTCCGCGGCCTCTGAACTGGTACCGCCATTCGACGGCGAATCCAGCCCCATACAGAGGAGAGGAAGGGTTGATCCAAAAGCCGCAGTCCAGCTGCACGGGCTCCCCGAGTCTGGACTTTACTGAGACCGTTTTAGTCGTCACGCTCAGGATCACTGAGGAAACAGAGTCAGACCGACACACGTGAGATAATAAACTTTTATAATTGTCGGCCAATCAATTTTTTGATCTGTGAACCCCCACATATAAATGTGTTGGGTTAAAATCAAATCTTTACCACTGTGCTCTTTAGATCCTGTGGGGGCGCGGGTGATAGTAGAGATGCCCAGCTGTTCGTTGAGGCCCTGAAATGCAGATGAAAACCACTCAGCCTGCAGGTACACGGGGCTGAGGCCAGACTCTGTGAGCGAGGAAACCCAGTCCAGGCTGGAGGGCTGCGGCAGGAAGGGGTTGATCTCACACTGGGGCTTCGTCACAGAGCCTCTGGGAGGGTTGAGTGAGCGGTGGCAGAGAGTGCCAGCTGGGTCTGAGAAACAGGAGTCACAGGTCACGCTTATACAACATGTAAGATGTCTGAGACACTCGATCTGTTTATAAATAAAAGAAAATAAGATGAACAGCTGTGTATAAATAATTTTAAGTGAATAATTTAACCCACAAAGTAACACAGTTTGCGGAATTACAATTTTTACCTAATTTTATTTTCTTCTTTTGCTTTTCATTTTATATTTTTTGTATAGTTTTTGTACGTGTTGCTCAGTATTGCTTATTCAGAGGCCCACATGGGACAGATATGGCAAATTATTTTATGCTGTAAATGTTGTGGAGGGTGGTTTGTGTTACATACCTGCCCCTAAACAAATATGCCTTTAAACCTACACATTTTGAAAATACATAACAAATAAATCTTAAAAAGAGATGCTTTGTCCAATGATGGAATCCATAAAAATACAAAAAGAAAAATATAGAAACATGCAGAGCTGCTATGAATACATGTTTAGATTTATTATCTAAATTGTTATGTAATCATAATATTTACATAATATTCTCAAAGAGAAATGTTGATGGAGTCAAACTAACAACCTAGGAAATACATGTTTTCCAGACTAATGTGCTAAATACACACTTTATGTGCAGTAACTTTTAAACACCAGGACATTTTCGTGACTAAAACGAGCAGCTGGGATTTTTTATAGAAGAACATTTGATCTATATGTTTCTTACACACTGCCAGACAAAGAAAGTCACCACCTGGACTTCACTAAGGAAACAGGTAAGAGCCTTCCCCTGTACTGGAGGTTTGGCGACCCTGTGTGTTCACGAATATGAGGTCAGTTGATCACCTGACTATTACTGAATAGTCAGGTGATCAACCCATCAGTGGGATTTTTGCTGTGACTTATCAAAATGATGCTACAGCGAAGGAATGGAGCCATCATAGATGATGAAATGTTAGTGTGACTGTTTCGGCCGAACCATTTCATTTATTTTCAACAGATCATCTAAAATGTTCTCATGTAAATAATTATGGTTTTCAATCATTTTTATGCCTAATGGACTTCTTTCTGTTAACTGAGCCAATTTTATTGTCATGCTGGACGTTAAGTATCTGCCTCAGGCTTTAGCCGCGGTAAAATCTGCTAGCCATGGTTCAGACATACTGGGACTCAATCAGATGTAAATGCATCCAGATAAGAGAGAGGAGAAGAAAAAGTGGACGTAAACTCTGATAAAATATGACTTTTATCGAGCTGCAGAACTTATTTAACTAAGCTGGATTGTATTTTACTCATTACCGATCACAGAGTAGACTCTTTCAGGGTTGATGTCTTTAGGAGCGCGCTGGGACTCGTCATTCTGGCCGTCGGTTCTGATGTGAAGCAGGGATTTTTCTTGGGTCGTAGCTCCAGTTAAACCTCCTCCTCGTCCCGCCTTCTCCTGCACAAACCAGCACTCCAACACCGGACAGCTGCTGCTGCAGGCTTCAGACAAAAGTTTAACAGGAGATTAATGGGTAGTAAAACCTCTGTAAATATCAGACCACGTTATATTATGCCATTACGTTTCTCGACATCATCCACTCAGAAAATTATTGTTGTGCAAACTGTCTTTTCAAGCTCAACCAATAAACAAGGCACTTATAGGAATTATTATTGAAACAGAAAGTTAAACTCACTCGGGGTTTCACGCAGAACTCCATGTTAAAAACGTATTAAATTTATGTTATTTTTGTTAAACGTAATCATGCATCCACCTATAACATTCACTTACATGTTTTAAGACGCATTTGGGCTTTATTTTAAATTCGGCTTGTAAAAGGGTCATCAAATATGAACTTTACTATGTTTGTTTAGAGTTAAACTTGACGTTATTGTCAAAGTTTTTTTGGACATTTTCGACCAGCTGTTTTTCAACTTTTATATGTTATTGAACAGATAGAGGACTTCCATGCATATAAAAAAGGTTTTTCTTACATGTACGGTTTATAATATTAGTAACACAGCATGCATAGATGTATTTTTGTCTGTCAGACCAGCAGAGCAACAATGAGCTCGACTAGCTTACCTTGAATAAAGCAGGTAACGGCGATCAGAGACAGTTTATAGATGGTAGATAATTCCGTCATGTTTATCCGTGTTTCTTCACAGTCAGGTACCCTCGTCTAGCTGCAACCAAACGGACTAAACAAGGTTTAGTTGGCTGGTTTTCCCCTTCAAGTCCGAGATCAAGTTCAGTTTCACTTTCACATACAGACGAGTCCGACAGTTATCCAGGAAAAACACAAAAACACGCCATGAGTTTATAATATATCAGTATTAGCTGACATAAGAGTGAATGTGTATCTGAAAAATTAAAGTACCCGGAAGCCTAAAAACAAAGATTTTACAGTAGCTTAGAAGAATACGTCTTCAAAATTGCATTCAGGAGTACTGCCATCCCGCCGCTAGATGGAGCCCTCTGACTAAAAATTAACCAAAGGCAAATTGTGGAGTAACGTGCTACGTCAGTGGCAGCAAGGCATCAGAAAGATAACCCAGTCTGAGGGCAGGGGTCAGATGAGGACAAGAGAAACAGAAAAAATAAAAAGTCTTAAATCTAAACATACAACCTTTGTTTTTATATTGTAAAAGCAGCATACTGAGTGTATAAGCCTTGGTTTTAGTAATAGAAGTTCTTCTTTTATTTATGTTTTTTAATGCATACAGAATTCATCATAAATTACTAATCTATGTGAGTTTAGTAACTTGTTCTTTACAGATTAGAAGTTAGCTGTACACTTTATTTTTAAATGTATGTCCTTCTGACCTGTCTAAAATGTTGATGTTAATAATTGATTGTTTGTCTGTGAAGGTTCTCAGTCAATTGATTGTTTCACTTCTTTATTTTTGCAGGAACGTTGCAGAACAAGTCAGACAAGAAGCCTTAACGTCTTGGCACATATATTAGATAACAGCCTATTCTTTGTTCTCCGTTTGTGCGCCAACGCTTGCAAATCAAACCAGATCGGGTGTCATAAACACAAAAACGAAACTTAACAGAGTGATCACGTGGTTTCACAGAAAGAGGTGGAAATGGAGTGCCGTTTGAGTCCAGTGGTGGCGCTCTAACACTGTGACTGATCTTTCTGCAAAACACCACCAACAGAATTAGTGAGGCTTGCCACTGTACCTTTAACTGATGTGATTTCCTCATTGTTTGTATCCAAGTCACACCAGAAAAGCCGCAGCAGGGTTTGTCTGATAGACACAAGGAAATAGATGAAAACATATGTGCTACCTATGATTATACACTCAACAAAAATATAAACGCAACACCTTTGTTACTGCTCCCATTCCCCATGGGATGGACGTAGAGACCTAAAATTCATTCCAGATACACAATATAACCATCCCTCCCAAACAGTGGTCACAAATCAGTCCAAATGTGTGGTAGTGGGCACATCTGCCATATTGAGATAATCCATCCCACCTCACAGGTGTGCCACATCAGGATGCAGATCTGACATCATGAGTAGTGCACAGGTGTACCTCAGACTGCCCACAACAAAAGGCCACCCTGGAATGTGCAGTTTTGTCTCACAGCAAAATGCCACAGATGCCACAAGCAATGCGGGAGCGTGCAACTGGCATGCTGACAGCAGGAATGTCAACCAGATCTGTCGCCCGTGCATTGAATGTTCATTTCTCAACCATAAGCCGTCTCCACAGGCGTTTCAGAGAATATGGCAGCACATCCAACCGGCCTCACAACCGCAGACCTCGTGTAACCACACCAGCCCAGGACCTCCACATCCAGCAGGTTCACCTCCAAGTTCGTCTGAGACCAGCCACCCAGACAGCTGCTGGAACAATTGGTTTGCACAACCAAACAATTTCTGCACAAACTGTCAGAAACCGTCTCAGGGACGCTCAACTGCATGCCCGTCGTCCTCATCGGGGTCTTGACCTGACTCCAGCTCGTCGCCGTAACAGACTTGTGTGGGCAAATGCTCACATTCGATGGCGTCTGGCACGTTGGAGAGGTGTGCGCTTCACGGATGAATCATGGTTCACATTGTTCAGGGCAGATGGCAGCTGAGAATGTCCCAGTTCTTGCATGGCCAGCATACTCACCGGACATGTCACCCATTGAGCATGTTCGGGATGTGCTTGACCGGCGTATACGACAGCGTGTACCAGTTCCCACGAATATCCAACAACCTCGCACAGCCATTGAAGTGGAGTGGACCAACATTCCACAGGCCACAATTGACAATCTGATAGACTCCATGCGACGATGTGTTGCACTGCATGAGGCAAATGGTGGTCACACCAGATACTGACCGGTTCTGGGTCCCCAGACCCCCAATAGCGCAAAAAACTGCACATTCCAGGGTGGCCTTTTGTTGTGGGCAGTCTGAGGTACACCTGTGCACTACTCATGATGTCAGATCAGCATCCTGATGTGGCACACCTGTGAGGTGGGATGGATTATCTCAATATGGCAGATGTGCCCACTACCACACATTTGGACTGATTTGTGACCACTGTTTGGGAGGGATGGTTATATTGTGTATCTGGAATGAATTTTAGGTCTCTATGTCCATCCCATGGGGAATGGGAGCAGTAACAAAGGTGTTGCGTTTATATTTTTGTTGAGTGTATATCACTAAAGCACTTCTGGATGGATACAAACTGCATTTCGTTGCCCTGTACCTGTGCATGTGCAATGACAATAAAGTTGAATTCTATTCTATTCTATTTAATCTGAGAATCTGGCGTTTCTGGCAAAACACAGTTATATTTAAAAGTCGATTCAGGATTTAATTAATTGATATCGCTTTATTCAAGCTACTCACCTCCCACTTCCACCTGCACTTTCAACTGGACTACGGCCAATCAGAGAGGTCCCACCCCTTACTATCTCTGATTGGTTTAGTCCACGATAGGGGCATAATGTGTGTCTGTTGCTGACCACAGGGAAGGTTGCAGATTTTTTTTTTTTTTTTTTTTTTTGCTACCGAACAGTTGGTGGCACAGGTGCAACCAAATATTCTTTTTAGTCGCACCACTGAAAAATTTGGTCGCATTTGTGGCGCACAGCGTGACGTGAAAAAAGGCACATACCTTTGACGTGGTGTGATGAACTGTGAATTCCTCGTCCACACATTAACGCAAAAAAGGAGTTTTAAAAAAATCTCAGTTTTCGGTGATTTGAAACTGCGTTTACGTGTGGACGAAACAGCTGCGTTTTCAAAAATGGTGGGGGGGGGGGGGCGAAGATTTTTCTTGTAAAACAAAGGGGGGCCTAACAAAAAAAGTTTGGGAACCACTGCTTTACACAAACATCACATTGGGGAGACATGTCAGAGAGGTAGGCTGATAGAAAAAGCAAAAAAACAAAAATACACAACATGAGGTGAGAGGAGGAGAAAAAAACCTCCACTCAGACTGAGCTCCTAATGGTATGTTGCAGGAATTGCCGTCTTGTGTGTGACTGGGTGCAGTAAGGAGTGTATGTGATGTGTGTGTGAGCATGCGCGTGAAGGAAACGCGGGGAGCGAAAGAGGAAAAAGAGAGAGAGAGTGTGTCATGGGTAGAGAGGGCAACCGGGAGCAGCGTTCTAACGGGCTACAGGCTATGCAGTGTGTTTTTGAAGTGTGCAGTACTGTTATTAAAGCCTCATCTCTTCAGTACTCTCCGGTGCCTCGGCTGATTTCTGTCTGCCTCACTACTCCACAAAAGTGAAGGGAGTTAACCCCGAAGGAGGACAAACTTCGGCCCTGGAGGAAGCATCTCCCCTCGCGTCTCCCGACTACGGTCAGGGGACTGACGGCGAGGAATGGTTAACAGGTAGAACAGTTTGAAAACAGAAAAAAAACACCCCAGCACAAAAAGCACATGACAGTCAATACACCACAGAAACACAAGACAAGTAACAGGGGTGGGTAAAGGGTGAGAGAGAGCCGGTGTAGGCAGCGCATCCGGTCCTGCATGTCTGCGCTGGTCCAGTCGACCCGCCATCTGTCCCGGGAGGGGACAAGCATCGAAGGCGTTTGGAAAGGGAGGGGGGATGAGTGTGTATCAGTGTATGTGTGTGCGTTTAAAATGAATACAAATCACTCCACTGAGAAACTTAACAAGGTTTTATCCACTGAATAGAAAATAAATTATACAGTGTATACCCAACATAACACGAACTAAACCTGTCATAACATAAAAATTTATAAAGACCAGATGAAACTGAACTTCCCTTCGTGATAAACTGGTTCATATGAAGATATTTTACTTTCAGTTTCGTTGATTTCAGTGACGTTTACTCTCAGAGTAAATCCCTTTTGGCTCTGATCGAGGCTAATGGTGATGTTTCTCCTGGTTCTCCATTTTAGCTTTTTCTGGACAAGCGAATACACA
Source organism: Aulonocara stuartgranti (assembly GCF_965226115.1). Taxonomy (NCBI): domain Eukaryota; kingdom Metazoa; phylum Chordata; class Actinopteri; order Cichliformes; family Cichlidae; genus Aulonocara; species Aulonocara stuartgranti. Next base: position 31,604,188 of record NC_138957.1, read on the forward strand.
AAGTCTGTTAAAGGTTTGGATGTTTATGGTCACAATGAAGAAGAAGATGAAAGCCTTCATCTTCTTTCTTCTCCTGGGAATACAGGGGGCAGCGGCAGGTCAGTTTGACTGTTATATTTTTGTCTTTTTCTATGTCAGATTTATGTAATTTGAAAGACAAATGGACGGACTGTTTGCTCCCCAGAAAGTTCCTGTACGCTAAACATTTAGTTGTAATGGATCCTAGTAGAAAATGTCAATGTTTAGAAACAATCGATTATATTATACAGGTAATTAAATCGTCTGTTTATCTTTTCAATACCTAATAATAAACATTAAAGTTTAGATGAACGCAGAGATTAAAACAAGGCGACTTATGTCCCAAACTATTTGATGATTAAACCGTTCGTGACGCATTTTTAAGCGTCGTGACTCTGCTGTTTCTCCAAACAGTCCAACAAATAAAACATCAGTGAGGAGGTCTGATGATAATCTGGTGACAATAATTAAAACGTTTATTTTAAAAACTACCATTGTAGGATAAACAACAGTTTTAAAACTTTCTGTGAATAATCAGGTTCAAACTAGAATTTGAAGTTTTGAAGAAAAGAGGATCAGAAAAATTACATTAACCACTGAATATCTATTCATAAATCTATTCTGTGTTTATTGAAGGGACAGCAGGATTATTACAGGATGTCCTTAATGTGCTGTAGTTTTTCTTATTGTGTTATTTAAAAAATAAAAGAATTTATAAGTCTGTGTTCCTGAGATCTCACAACATTAACTGTTTCTTACAGTGACCCACTCGCTGAAGTATTTCAACACTGGATCCTCTGAAGTCACAAACTTCCCAGAGTTTGTGTCTGTTGGGATGGTTGATGATGTTCAGATTAATTATTATGACAGCGACATGGAGAAAGCTGTGCCCAAACAGGACTGGGTTGCCAGGAACACAGATCGGCGGTACTGGGAGAGTCAGACTGATATCTCCAGGGATCAGCAGCAGTGGTTCAAAGCCAACATTGAGATTTTAAAGCAGCGCTTCAACCAAACTGGAGGTTTGTTCATGTTTCATTTTTACTGATATTTGCTGTTAATGTTTTCAGTGTGTTTTGTTTACAGTAGTAAACAGGTTTGCACACATTAAATGTTTCATTCAGATTACAGATTAAAATTATTAACATAATAATTCGTAATAAATGTAGAACTACAGTCTGTGAAACTTTCATTTAATCCAACCAGCTTTAATGATCATGTTTGTATGAACTGATATAATTTTTCAGTTAACTGGTTAGTTGATCAAAATAATCAAATAATAAAGATAAATTCATGATATTTGAAGTTTTCGGTTTATATTTAGGATTTTTTACCTCTGAAACCTTGATGGTTGTTTTTTCTACAATTTCTTAATAATCGATTATTCAGAAAATAATCTCCAGAGAATCAGCAGGATCTAAATAATCAGTCTGAAGTGTGTTTGTTTTACAATTATTGTGAACCACTATTTGACTTTTAATAAAAACAATCCTGGACTGAAACTCTCCTTCAGTGGAAGCTTCTAGAAAGACCTCAGGACAGTCCGGTGTGTAGTTTTCCCGCAGTTATACGATTTTTGTTAGAACGATAGGAGGCTGCAGAGTTTCAGAGGATGGAAACTTAAACCCAGGATCAGGATCTGAGTCTGCTGCTCAGAATCCATCTTACTGTGTTTGTCTGTTCCTGCAGCTCACAGGAAGTCGCTCCGTGTCTCAGTTCAGACGACCCTCACAAATAATCACATGTTGTAATAAATTATAGAAAAAGAAAATATGTCAGACACCATCAACAGCATCTTAGGATGAAATAATTTATCATCTAGCTGAGATGTTAAATGTGCTGTGATGTCACAGTTTTGACAGCAGTTTTTCCAGATTCCATTAAACACATAATAATATTAATATTAATATTATGTTATATTTAATACAAAAAGTAGAATCAAACAGGGTTGACTTTGTAACAGGCTGAAAGTAGAGACAGCTCAATGACCCGCTCACTGTCCACGGCCTCTTTATGAATGGATTTAACTAAATGCATCAACCATTGTGAAAATGAAGCCGACATTCAGCCCGTTTTCATGAGAAAATGTAAATAAGACAGTAAATATGAGTTTCAGTCTATGTTTAATATTTTTGGTCCCCGATTTAAAATTTAATGTGTGTGGGGTTTTTTTTTTTTTTTTTTTTTTTTACTAATACACAACAACCTGAAAATATAATCAAGGACAGTAAATTGTTAAAATGTCTCACTTTTCCCATAAACTGGCTGAAGGTTGATTATTAAGGTGGTGTCGTTAAATCAGGACGTCGTAAAATTCAGCAGAAACCCTTCCAGAAAGCGGAGGAAAATAACAGCGTTCTGGGCGGGTCACTGAGCTGCTTTTTCCGGCGCTCAGTGACTAGTTGTTGGGTGTGTAATCAGGCAGCGGAGGCGACCTCTGGGTTCAACACTTTATTTTAGGCTTTACAGCGGAGCTCCATCTTGTTCTCGCGCTCTATTTTCTTCTTCTCCTCTTTCTCTTAGCCAGCCTCATTAGCGACACCCCTGGTCTGACAGGGTAACAGCATGTACTAATTTTCTTCCCTTATTATAGAACCTTGTAAACACAACACTAGTGATGTGCGATACTACTGATTTCCTTTCCCGAAGTAATATTCAGGGTGGTATCAACAATACTGATCCGATGCTGATACTTTGTACAAAAACTTAACGTGTTATTGTATTTCAAATTATAGCTTCATAATGATCACAGGACATCAGACTACTTGTTCTTATTGTTTAGTTATGAAGAATTATCATATAGTTGTGAGTTAATTGACGCCATTTGAACACGTATATCTTGTCATTTAACATGTATATACTTGCCTGGACTTTCAACAAAAACATTCACACTTTCAACCAAGTAAATACAGGTGCAGTATTGTCGATGTCAGTTCCAATAATTTTAAGTTATTCAGGCAGCTAATTGGGGGAGAGTAGTGAGCCATGACCACTATATCACTGTGATTGTTACTTTCCACAATAATTAGTTGACACAACAAAACACTTTTCAGCTTTTCATGCTTTTTGAAACTCAGTTTTTTGGAGACCTGTGATGTAAATTCTGTCTCTAAAGCAAACAAAAAGGTTTGGACATTTTTCATAGTGCATGTTTGAGGTTTATTCTTCCAAAGAAATTGTTGGAGCTATTTATTCTTTAGTTTTGTTATTCTGAAATTTGTTGGGTTTGTTGTTGGTTTGTTTATATTTTGGGTTATTTACAAGTTTATTTGTAGGTTAATATTCGCTTTGTTTTGTTTTGTTGTTTATCTTGCTAAGTCAGCCAGGAACAACTGTAAAGTCTTTTATATATATATAAACAAAGGGACTGGTATAGGACCAGAATGCACTGGGGTGGGCCTATGTTGTTTTTTGTTTTTTTTAACCAGAGCAGGAGAAGCAGCGGGTAGGAACAAAGGTGGATCTTTGTTATTAAGATAAGATAAGATAAGATAACCTATATTAGTCCCACACGTGGGAAATTTGTTTTGTCACAGCAGGAAGTGGACAGTGCAAAAGTTATGACGCAAAAATTAGAATACAATAAGAATAAATACAGTACACAACTGTACAGAATAGAATAAAATAAAATACTATATACAGTAGAATAAAATAAAAATAAATATACAATAAGATAAAAATAGAATACAAATACAAATACTATATACAACTGAGTAAAAATACAACGATGACAGAAAGGATTATTGCACTTAGTGTTATTGCACATGTGTGGATGTGTGTGTTTGTTCAGTTAAAGTCTTTATTATGGAGTCTGACAGCAGTGGGGAGGAAAGACCTGCGAAATCTCTCCGTCCCACACCGTGGGTGCCGCAGTCTCCCACTGAAGGAGCTGCTCAGTGCTGTCACAGTCTGCTGCATGGGGTGGGAGATGTTGTCCATCAGGGATGACAGCTTAGCCGCCATTCTCCTGTCACTCACCACCTCCACTGGGTCCAGAGGGCATCCTAGAACAGAGCTGGCCCTTTGGATCACCCTGTTCAGTCTCTTCCTGTCCCCAGCAGAGATGCTGCCGCCCCAGCAGACCACACCATAAAAGATAGCAGAAGCCACAACAGAGTCATAGAATTTCTTCAGGAGTGGGCCCTCCACTCCAAACGACCTGAGTCTCCGCAGCAGGTACAGCCTGCTCTGCCCTTTCCTGTAGAGGGCGTCTGAGTTATGAGTCCAGTCCAGTCTATTGTTCAGATGAACACCAAGGTACCTGTAGCTGTCCACAGCCTCAATGTCCATACCTTGGATGTTCAGTGGTTGCAGTGGAGAATGCTTGTGCCTGCGGAAGTCTACCACCAGTTCCTTGGTTTTACTGGCGTTGATCTGGAGGTAGTTCAGCTGGCACCAGTCCACAAAGTCTTGGGTCAGACCTCTGTAATCCTTGTCGTCCCCATCAGTGATGAGGCCGACTATTGCAGAGTCATCAGAGAACTTCTGCAGGAAGCACTGGGTGGAATTGTGGGAGAAGTCTGCAGTGTAGATGGTGAAGAGGAACGGAGCCAGAACCGTTCCCTGTGGGGCCCCCGTACTGCAGACGACCCTGTCCGACACACAGCCCTGAGTCCTCACATACTGTGGTCGGTCGGTGAGGTAGTCCAGGATCCAGGTAGTGAGGTGATGGTCCACTCCAGAGTTCACCAGCTTGTCCTTTAGAACCGAGGGAAGAATGGTGTTGAAGGCACTGGAGAAATCAAAGAACATGATTCTCACAGTGCTTCCAGCAGTCTCCAGGTGAGCGAGGGAACGATGTAGGAGGTGAATGACGGCATCATCCGCTCCAATGCCGGGCTGGTAGGCAAACTGAAGTGGGTCCAGTGATGAGCTTATTAGGCGCCGAAGCTGAGCCAGGACCAACCGCTCCAGGGTCTTCATCAGGTGGGATGTCAGAGCCACCGGCCTGTAGCTGTTGAGGTCCTTGGGGCGTGAAGTCTTTGGCACTGGTACGACACAGGAGGTTTTCCAGAGCTGTGGGACTCTTCCCAACCTCAGGCTCAGGTTGAAGAGGTGCTCCATCACCCCACACAGTTGGTCCGCGCAGGACCTGACGACCCTCGAGCTGATGCTTTCCAAACTGGAAAAATAAACAATAAAATGCGACTTTCGAGTTTGATAGTTGGACTTCTTTTGCCTGCATACAAAACATTACTACAGTGCAGCAGTGGCTTGTGAATTTTAAACTGTAGGATGTTTGGTTGGACAAAGGGAACCCCCACTACAGAAATAATTAACACAGTTCAGCGGCTACATACTGAACATGAAGGATAAAAGCAAAGTATCAATCCAGTCATGCTAGTATTGATCCGTAACCAATACTAGTGTTGGTATCAATACTATCGATATTTGGGTCAACCCGCCCACCTCTCTCAGTGACAGCTGTGAGCGTTTTCTTGACTCATGCAGGGCCTCCCCATGTTTCTCCTCCACTTAATCTACACTCCAATCAAAGGAGTGCAGACAACACCAGCTCATCCCACATTCACTTTGTTGCCGCCTATAAGGTGTTTTTGCGAGATTTCCATGGACATTCACGGCGTCCTGATTTATTGATTAGCAATTTTAATATAATTTATTAACCAAACGGGCTGGAAAAGTGTGGAATTTGAATCTAGATGGTGTGTAACTCCACATGTTCATATAAAGAAAATACCTGTGATGATGCACCGAGGCGTTTCTCGTGGCTTTGAGAGCAGCGATGTTATAAAAGCAGGAATGACTCCTCGTGTTTCTCACCTGTAGACTGTCGGCTCTCATCACAGCATCAGTGGCGCTCAGGTTCCTACTGAAAGACACCCACAGATCTCTGTGCTACACATCCAATAATATCATTAATGTGAATGTTTTAATATTTTTAGTGCAAAATCTGATCTGGTCACAGCGCTGAAAAACACCAAAGTGTCCCAGCATGGAGTCGAATTCAAGGTCTGAATTATTGTTTCAGTCCTCTGCTCTTAGTAAATGTAATAAAAATGACAACATGGTTGTAAAATCTTAGAGGAACCTTTTTCACCTTTTTGTCAGGTCACAAACAGAGACACCTCTAGAAAAACCTCAGGACAGTCTGGTGTTTAGTTTCTCACAGGAAAGATTTTGTTAGACTGATAGCAGCTGCAGACTTTCAGAGGATGGAAAGTAAATCTAGAATCAGGATCTGTGTCGGCTGCTCAGGATCCAGCTTAGTGTGTTTGTCTGATCCTGCAGCTCACAGGAAGTTGCTCCACCTACAACAGCATAGATCTCTGCAGGCAGGACATAGATGTGCTAATGGGAGAAAATGAATTCTGTTTTTTTCCCAGTGTCTTTCTGTAAAATCTACATTGTTAATGATGATTTGTTTTAAAAATCTTCCACTGAGACAAAAACAGCCATAAATGTAGATCCTCTATATGTTGATCACGTCTCTGTGTCAGTATAAGACTTTAGTGCAGCCTCTCTGGTTCACTGCAGTCTTTGTCTCTGTTTTTCTGTCAGGTGTTCACATTTACCAGCAGACGTACGGCTGTGAATGGGATGAAGAAACAGGTGAAGTGAACGGATATAACCAATACGGCTATGATGGAGAGGACTTCTTAAGCTTTGACCTGAAGACAGAGACATGGGTTGCTGAAAAACAACAGGCTGAGATCACCAAAAACAAGTTGGACAGCGACAGAGCTACGATCACACAGTGGAAGAACTACCTCACACAGGAGTGTCCTGAGTGGTTGAAGAAGTATGTGAACTATGGGAGGAGCTCTCTGATGAGAACAGGTAAAATCTATGACCAGAATTAGATTGTTAACCAAAAGTTATATGTCTCAGTTTATTACTTAATATGATATTAAATTAACCTTTTCATGCATGAATTATGAAAACTTCAATCAGAGCTTTTTTTTCTTGAGTATTTTTATTCATCTTAAGGCATGAAAAAAAGATTTTTGAACTTCATTTTTTTAAACATGTGCTTTTCATTTTCAAAGAGTATTTTTACATGTCCACGTAGTTGTACAACAAACATTTTGACTTATGAATTTGACAAATGAATAATTAATATACACTGTGTAAAAACTATAACATAACAAATATATTTTTAAATATATTTTAAAAATATTTTATAACAGTATAACAATATATGTAACAACTATAACCCTGCAAGGCATGGAGTGACTCATCAGTGTCCAATGTAGTGGTTTATGTGCAAGTTTACCATCAACACTGACACAAATACAAGAGCCTTTGAATAGTTGTCCACTGTAGTGACCCCTATGTGTGAAAGGGTTAAATTGCACTTCGCGTGGCATTTTGACACAATTTTTAAATTAAATTAAATTTTATAAACTACATCACATCAAAAGAAATTGGTATGGTTTAAATAATAATAATAATAATAATAATCTTTTAAAGTTGCTCCTGGTCGTCACAGCAGATCTTCTTCCACAGTTTTAGCTCTGATATACTCATTTCTAATCCTTCTCACTCCTTATGATAATTTTAATATCATCAGTTCTGTCTCCTGTATTTGTCTCAGTGCCACCATCCTCAGATATTAAATCACAGCAGGTCTCACTGCCATCTTGTAAACCTTCCTTTCCACTCTTGATCGTGTCCACCTTGTCTGCACTCTCTTCTTCACGTCTCGTCTGCACTGTGCACTTCTCCAGCTCAAATAAAAGTAATAGTAATAATACAGAAAGAATGAACTGTTTGTCTTTACTCCACAGATCTCCCCAAAGTGTCTCTCCTCCAGAAGTCTTCCTCCTCTCCAGTCACCTGCCACGCTACAGGTTTCTATCCTGACAGAGCCGAGATGGTCTGGAAAAAAGATGGAGTGGAGCTTCATGAGGGTGTGAACAAAGGAGAGATTCTCACCAACAATGACGGGACCTTCCAGATGAGTGTTGACCTGGATCTCTCATCAGTCAAACCTGAAGACTGGCACAGATACAGATGTGTGTTTCAGCTCTCTGGTGTGAACGAGGACATCGTCACCAAACTGGACAAATCAGAGATCAAGATCAGTGAAGGTGAGTCTGGAATCAGGATCAGATGAGTGATAAACATGGGAAACACACACTTGAATTACTGCAATACCCTGTGGTTCATGTTGGATGAGAAAGTTTGTTTGCTTTGATATTCTTTCTGTCAGCTTCTGTCAGAATAATTTTAAGACCTAAATCAGTTTAGACCAAGTTGTGTTTTTCCACCACATTTTTTCCTTGCTGAACATTGATGAATATAAAACATGTTCATGTGTGGCCACTGATTATCTGACTAATGGACAGTTTTAGAAGATTAAATAGTAAATTGGGGAAAATGTATATTTTGAAACATTGCCAATAAATTTGAACATAGCAATGTATTGAAATTAAATTTAATGGCAGAACTTTTATTGTTGGAATGAAAACAATCATTAGTGAGACAAATATGTAGTGACCATAAACGAAGCTTTTGTACACGATTGTTATCTGATTGGAAACTTTTTGTTCTCACATTTTGTTTGTTCTGTGATCCACAGGAAATTCCTTCTCCCTGATCATCCCTGTTGTTGTTGCTGTGGTTGTTGCTGTGGTTGTTCTTGCTGCCATCGCTGTGATCGCATTCATTATTTACAAAAAGAGGACAGGTGAGAAACAAACTTCCTGGATGTTTCTTGTATAATGCAAACAATGATGATGACATAGTGCAAACAATAATAATGATAGTAAGAGTAATATGACTTAATTGAAGTCATTATTAACAGTTTTCAAAAGAAAACAAAGAATGCACACAGGATTAAACAGGTAACAACCAAAAGCAGTGTAAGCTGAGTCTTCAGGTTAATATTTAAGTATTTTAACACTTTCTAATAATAATCCATCCTGCTCACGGACCCCCGAGTCCTCCAGAGCCGGGTCCGTGACACATTATTTATCGAAAGAAAACGGGTGAGACAAAAAAGTTCATGGCTTAAGCATTTTACTTATTTGTCCAGATTCTAAATTGAAATAAGTTTCGGGTTCAGACACAGCAACATCCGAAGCAAAAGTGATGTTTAGGGCACCAGTGTCATAATTATATAATTATTTATATGGTCAAAGGTAACCAGTAGTGTAGGAAGGATTGGGTATCAGTATTCCTGTATTTACAGCTGACATGTGTTTTCTTGTTTTTACAGCCAAATGTCCTCAAACTTATAAGTACATTTTAAATTTCTTTGAAAACCTGACTTAATTTAATGACCGTATTATAATGAGATTTGTAGTAATGAGTAAATCTCAATTCAAGCCTGTGAAATTGAGGCACACAACGATGGGATCCGCTGTTAAAGTTTCTGGGCTGCCTTTCCTAATAACAGCCATCCCTCAAGATTTTCTCCACTTAAAGCAATGCAGGATTGTAATATCTAGTCCGTTTACTGGTGGTGGTCAGAGGGCCCGGTGGCGCCAGTGTCCAGCAGCCTCGCCTCTGTCAGTGCGCCCCAGGGTGGCTGTGGCTACAATGTAGCTTGCCATCGCCAGTGTGTGAATGTGTGTGTGAATGGGTGAATGACTGAATGTAGTGTAAAGCGCTTTGGGGTCCTATGGACTAGAAAAGCGCTATACAAATGCAGGCCATTTACGGAATTTTGGCCATATCATAATTTTTATGCTTATTTTCCAACTTCAAGCTGTATAAACTTGAGTGCTTATTGGATTTAAGGATATCAGGTGATGTGTATTTGCGTAATGAGTGAGGGTGTGGCCTAAGGAGATTAACCCACTATATAAAGGTGTGCATAATTGTTAGGCAGCTTCTCTTTCTCAGTCTTTCAGAGGGATGCAGCACTCTTGAAATTGATAAGATATTGGGGTGTGAGCACAGAACCATCAATCGTTTTGTTGCAAATAGCAAACAGGGTCGCAAGAAACGTTTTGAGAAAAAAAAGACTAAAATTAGCTGCCAAAGATTTGAGAAGAATCAAACGTGAAGCTACCAGGAACCCATTATCCTCCTGCTGCCATATTCCAGAACTGCAGCCTACCCGGAGTGTCCAGATTTACAAGGTGTTCAGTTCTTAGAGACATGGCCTAGGTGAGGAAGGCTGAAACCCGACCACCACTGAACAAAACACACAAGTTGAAACGTCAAGACTGGGCCAAGAAATATCTGAAGACAGATTTTTCAAAGGTTTTATGGAGGGCCCTGTGGCTGGATCAGTAACGAACACAGAGCTCCACTTTGACTCAGACGGCAGCAAGGTGGAGGTGGGGTACTGGTATGTGCTGGTATTATTAAAGATGAGCTGGTTGGACCTTTTCGGGTTGAAGATGGCCTCAAAATCACCTACTGCCAGTTTTTAGAAGACACTTTCTCTAAGCAGTGGTACCAGAAAAGATCTGCATCTTTCAAGAAGACCATGATTTTTATGCAGGACAATGCTCCATCATATGCATGGAGCACTAGCTGCATGGCTAGCCAGTAAAGGCTTTAAGGATAAAAAAAAAATAATGACATGGCCCCCTCGCTCACCTGACCTAAACCCTACTGAGAAACTATGGGCCCTCTTAAATGGGAGATTTACAGTGTAGGAAAACAGAACACCTCTCTGAACAGTGTCTGGGAGGCAGTAGCGGTTTTAGATACGGGCGACACGGGCGGTTGCCCGGGGCGGCATCACTGGCATCGGCAAAAAAAAGTTGCTCGTACTCATGCTGCCCCGACGTCAGCCAGCGCATATTGGGAATGGCATAGGCACCGATCGCCCATTTGCTGGGAGTAAGGGCGCCCTCCGTTTGCGAGGTGCGCCTGCTGCTTGCGGCACAGGGAGGAGAGGGCAGGGCGGCGGGGGATTCTCTGGCCGGCTGGAGCAGCATCTAATAACCAACTCGCAAAATAAAACAAAATAAAAACAAACCAACAAACACAAAAACACCAGACATTATGATACAGACTTATAATTTGCACGGATGTTTTTTTGAAATTCTATACACGAAAAGTGAGCGCGAGAGCCCTCGGTGCGCCTGCTCGCTGCTGAAGTCAAAGTAAACTTTATTGTCATCTCCGCTGCATACAGTCCAGTATATAGAGAGAGGAGACGACGAGGCTCCAGTTACAGCAGTGCAAGTAAACAAACAATATATATAAGAAGAGTAAGAAAATAAATATACACTTTAGGACTAGGGGTAAAGGGATCAATAACAATTTAAAATTTATAATTTACAGTTTGATGATTTAAAGTCTCACACACAACCCGTCGAAAGGGGAGGAGGGGGCGGCTGCTTCCAAATAGAGCACATTTCATTCGTAATGTTGTAAATCCAAGCCCATTATGTATTCATGATTTGAATCCTGGGTTGTGTGAAATCCCAGAAATACACCTTAGACAAAGTGAATCTGTGAACTAAGGTGTAGGTCTGTTAGGTTATGTTGTGGTGAGGGAGTGTTCGCCCAGGGCGCCAAACGGGCTAGGACCGCCACTGCTGGGAGGCTGTAGTTGCTGCTGCTCAAAAAGTTACAGATCAAGAAACTGACAGACTCCATGAATGCAAGGCTTGTGACAGTTATTGAAAAGAAGGGTGGCTATATTGGTCACTCTTTTTTTTTTTTTGACATGTCAAAAATATTTATGTCAATTTTGCGTTGTTTTATTATCTGTTACTCATCACCTCCACTGGGATAGCTAACCTGTAAAAGACAGAAACTTAACCAAATGCATTTTTTTTAAAGTTTTAATGCCCCTCAATAAGTCACTGACATGATAAAAACATGAACAACAGTCGTGGTCTTTTACTTTTTCTCCCCAGGTTCAAAGACTTCTTCTGATCATCCTTCTAGAGAAAATATAAACAGCAAATCACAAACTATTAAAATTAAGTGTACTTGATCTCTGCTCACACATTAACTGTTAACATTACATATAGCCATCTTTCTAAGAATGCTTTTGCAATCTTTTTTTTTGATACATATTAATTAAAAATATTTCTGCATTTTTCACTGGAACTGGTTTGACCCACCAGCTCTAGACATCAGGGACACCTCTCCAGCTGCCAGTTCTTATCTTGCTAAGAAGTACTGGCATAAAGCTCAGGCATTACAGCAGTCAGAGTCATGGCTTTAAAGTGAATCCTGTATATCATTATATATGTTACATATTACTAGTGATCAAGTAACTGTATCTTTTTATTTATTTATCTTGTCCAGTCTTTTATTTATAGTCCTTCATCTGGATGTTTTTCGTTTTTTTTCTTTAGTGTCCAAGACACCTGGTAATTCTGCTGGAGATATTATCTGTGACAACGGTAAGTGATACAAGTACTGCATTCAGTCAGGTTTGTGCTGTATTGACTGATTTTAAAATAAACATTAATTATGTGCACGATGAATGAGTTTTACCAGTAGGTTTCACTCATTCCATGATGTATTTTATATTTTCAAAACCCTCCTCATTAATAAATATTTGATTTTTATCTGAACAGAAGACAGAAAAAGTTTGAATGAGCCTGTGAACTTCACCAAGGAATCTTCAACACTGAACTTCTGAGAAAAAGTTTCTGCTGCAACAGAAGTTCACAATTTTTCTTCACTGTTTTGATGCAGTTCTTGTCACAGTCCTAGGTTGGTGACCCAAGTATTTTGTGTATTATTATTATTATTATTATTATCATTATTATTATTATTATTATTGTTGTTGTTGTTGTTGTTGTTGTTGTTATTCTGTGATTTCTCTGTTTTATATGACTTGTAGTGTTGATTTCTGTTTTTGTATTCTAGTTCTTAGGTTTTGTTCTGGTGCCCTTCTGTTTAGTATAGGTTTAGTTCTGTGCCCACTGTTTCCTGTTTTACTTTGAAGGTCAATGTATTCTGTTTTGCTTCCTCCCCATCTCGTCTTTGTAATTAGTGTCAGCCATGTCTCCCAGGTGTTTGCTCTTTGCCCGTTCCCCTTCTGTATTTAGTGTTTGCGTGTGCTCCTGTTCATCATCGCGTCGTCCCTCATACTTGTCTCTGTGTTCTGTTTCAAGCTCAGTTTCTAGCCTTCCCAGTTTAGTTTCTGTTTTGTCTTATGCCAGCAATAAAGCTGAGGTCTTTGAGTTTAAGTTCCGCCTCCACGAGTTTGCATTTGGGTCCTATTCCTGCCTTCACACAGCTGCACACTCAGCACTCTTAATGCAGTTCTCAAATCAGTGACGTATTTCCTCATCCACAGCAGACTTTCTCATTGTTTTTGTAAACACCACTATTGTGTTAATTAATTTTCCATATGAATGTCACAGCTCATCAAAGCAGTTTGTACTTTTGTCACTCAAAACTGCAGATTTCTCACTTACCTAGATACTGTTAAGCACTGGATTTTGTCTTTTCAATCAGATTAATTCAAACTTTTTGTATGAACCATATGCATTATGTGTAAAAGAACAAGTCCAGTTACACACTGTCAGTGGTTTTAGTGAAATTGGCCTTCAGTTGAAAGTAGATAGAATGTGTGGATAGGACAGTGCAGAAAGTGAGAGGAAAGTGGGAAAAGAATGATGACATGCAGAAAATAGTCTGGGACAGAATTGAACCTATTTATGTTTAAATTATGTTTCAATAATGCCAAACACTTAAACACATAATTGAATTACTTTGTTTTACATATTTGGCACATTCATATGAGGACATGAAATGTTGCTGCAAAAAGAGAATCACCCAGTTGTCAGCTATGTAGAAAGGATCCTGGGGTTATTTGTCTCTCAGAAACAGTTCATAACTTCCCTTCAACTCATCCATGTCACCTAAAAGGTAAACCTGTTTCTCCATCACCTGTTCAGCTCTGATGGTTCAGTAAGGACATCTCCTGGTTTCATCTTCATGTTTCCCTCTCACCAGATATCCAATCCGATATCATGACCAGCAGCTTTTTTGCAGCTGTGGCTCCAGCAAACATCAGCTGATACTAAGAAGTAATATTAAATAAATTCTAACAACAGCTGATCAAGCTTAAACGTGCTGCTGTTGTTTAGCGCGACATCCGCTGGTTTCCTCTTTCTGGCGCAAAGTGGGCGGTAAACAAGCAAGAGAGACAGGACTTGCATCAGAAAAGCCGATCAGCTGATCATTGATCAGTTTCATGATTGAATTAGCAACAGGAGGGGGAGAGAAGAGGCAGCTGTGCAGCGTAAAGACACAGAATAACTCCAGCTTTGTGTCTTTTTTTCATTCTAGCAGAAGTACGGGACAAATTGTGTTCCTTTTCACCTCAATACCTTTTTCTTCTGTTTGTCTGCCCACAGCCCGATGGCCAGTCCAGCTGTGCTCTCAACTCAGCCACCATCATGCCCCTCCAGCTCATCAGCTGGGAACGTATACCTGGACCAAACCAAACCGTGAAATAATGAGGGCGGGGCCAGAGGCTGACTGGAATTATTCTGTGTTGCCAAAAACAAAACAAAACTAATGCTAGGAAACAAACACGTTTATAAGTACTTTGTGAAGCATTTTTTATGGTTTCTTTTCTTCTTTTTTTACGTACTAATAGAAAGTTTTCATCATTTTCCCCCTTACAGGCGGCCCTCGCCACACATATTGATTTAAAATTAATACCAATCAATCCACTGAGAAACTTAACGAGGTTTTATCCACTGGAGGGAGACCAAACCACCACGATTCAGTGAAGCTCGGTGAAATCATATTTGATATGTATTCCTCATCAGTTGCACAAAAACAAATTTTAAAATGTGTTCTGTGCCTTTAAAGACGCTGTAACCTCACCCCAGAGGCAATCTGTACCAAACAGCTAACCCCAGATTAAAAATACATAAATAAATTATACATTGTATACCCAACATAACTACACCTGTCATAACATAAAAAATAATAAAGATAAGATGAACCAAACTTTAACCCTTCCCTTCATCATTCATGGTTCATATGAAGATGTTTTACTTTCAGTTTCGTTGATAACCCTAAAGGGTGCGTTTACCCCAGATTTAAGTGACGTTTACTCTCAGAGTAAATTCTTATTGGCTCAGATGGAGCCCAGTGGTGACGTACCCCCTAGTTCTCCTCCTTTTCTCCTATTTTAGCTTTAGCTTTTTCTGGACAACTGAAACATAAAGTCTGTCAAAGGTTTGCATGTTTATGGTCACAATGAAGGTCATCATCTTCTTTCTTATCCTGGGGATACAGGGAGCAGCGGCAGGTCAGTTTGACTGACGATTTCTGTCGAAAACTGTTTGACGAGTCCCGTCTTTAAATCGTTCATGACGCATTTTTAAACGTTGTTACTCTTCTGTCTCTCCAAGCACTCTAACAAATAAAACATCAGGGAGGAGGCCTGATGCTAATCTGGTGACAATAATCAAAACTGTTATTTTAAAAACGGAATACCATTTTAATTTTCACAAGGAATTAAAACATTTTCACACAACAGCTCACCATTAAAGTTCACTAAAGTTCATTTGACACAAAGTATCTGTAAAAAACTTAGATGTTTAATTATTTGTTCAGCATAAGCTGTATATAAAGAGCCACATGTCATTAAATGGAGTTTATTGTGAATACTTTATGTTTTTTTCTGATGTTATTGCTTCATTAACAGCGCAATGAGGTGACTTTTGTTGTCCATCCATCCATTCGCTCCCGCTTCTCCTTTTCAGGGTCGCGGGGGGCGCTGGAGCCTATCCCAGCTGTCATAGGGCGAGAGGCGGGGTACACCCTGGACAGGTCGCCAGTCTGTCGCAGGGCTAACACACAGGGACAGACAACCATTCGCACTCACATTCACTCCTAGTGACAATTTGGATTATCCAATTAACCTATCCCCACAAGCGGGGACTTTTGTTGTTAGGTGTATAAATAAAATTGAATCGAATTCAAGTGAACTGAATTGAGATACAAATTAAATAATTATTTCTTTATAATTGAATACAGTTTATGTATGTAAAGTGCCAATACACTTTACATACCAGCATGAGCTAATGTTGGTATCACTGCTGAATGATCAATAAGAAGCTGGAAGTGAGAAATGCCAGAAAAGTTTTGCAATTTAAAGACACTCAACCTCAACCAGTGAGCGCTAATGAGAAGTTTTAAACTCACTATGTGCCTTGGTCACTAACACTAACAGATAAATCCATGTACTTTTGATAACTGAAAACTCACCTGCAAACTTAATTAATGAATAAAAGATAAAATCCAAAATGCTTAAGATAATATTCTCAGAATATCAGTTACTTAACATTAGCTTTTTATTGATAATGTCAATCAAAGATATTGGAATTAAAGCTTTCTGTAACAATTTTAAGCTTTAACAAAATCCATGAGAAATAAAATAAACAAAGAAAAGCATCGATATTGATATTTAGAAAACCCAACACTGAAATTCTGAAAAAACAACAACAAAAAAACAAAGTCTGGACAGTCACATCAAAAGAATTAAATCAGTTCCTATAATTTGTAATATAAAAAATGGAAATAGAAAAGAGAACAACTCACTTTAGAAGTCATGCTGCTTTATTCAGAAGAAAGAAGAAACTTAATCGAGTTTATGGTTAATTCAGCAGCTAACAAAAGCAAAACAGATTAGAAGTAATGTGTACTTTCTTTAACAGTGAAAATGAAAATATAGTCAAATTAAAGTTATAATGAGTTCAAATCATTCACCCAGGGCAGCGGGGGACGCTGGAGCCTATCCCAGCTGTCATAGGGGGAGAGGCGGGGTATTCATAAATCTATTTTGTGTTTATTGAAGGGACAGCAGGATTATTACAGGATGTCTTTAACGTGCTGCAGTTTTTCTTATTGTGTTATTTTAAAAAAATCAAAAAAATCTGTGTTCCTGAGATCTCACAACATTAACTGTTTCTTACAGTGACCCACTCTCTGAAGTATTTCTACACTGCGTCCTCTCAAGTCCCAAACTTCCCAGAGTTTGTGACTGTTGGGATGGTTGATGATGTTCAGATTAATTATTATGACAGTGACACGGAGAGAGAGGTGCCCAAACAGGACTGGGTGAACGGTGCAGTAGACCCACAATTCTGGGAGAGGAACACTGATATCTCCAGGGGTTCCCAGCAGACGTTCAAAGCCAACATTGAGATTGTAAAGGATCGCTTCAACCAAACTGGAGGTTTGTTCATGTTTAATTTTTTTAATGATACACTTGCTCTTAATGTTTTCAGTGTGTTTTGTTTTCAGTAGTAAACAGGTTTGTATACAAATGAAAATGTTTCATTCAGATTACAGATTACAATTATTAACATAATAATTCATAATGAATGTAGAACTACAGTCTGGGAAGCTTTAATTTAATTCAAACAGCTTTAAGGACCATGTTTGTATGAACTGATATAATTTGTCAATTAACTGGTTAGTTGATCAAAATAATTAAGATAAATTTGCGATATTTGCAGTTTTCTGTTTATATTTAGGATTTTTTTTGTCTCTGAAACCTTGATGATTGTTTTTGATACAATTTCTCAATAATTGATTAATAAGAAAATAATCTCCAGAAAATCTGCAGGATCAGAATAATCAGTCTGAGGTTTGAATATTTTACAATTATTGTGAACTAGTATTTGACTTTTATTAAAAACAATCCTGGACTGAAACTCTCCTTCAGTGGAAGCTTCTAGAAAAACCTCCAGATGGATGGAAACTTAATACCCAGGATCAGGATAAGTGAACCATGTACAAAGGTTAACAAACAAAGTTCAAAGAGGGAGGCATGAAGGACAAACTGCATGTTTAGTCCTAAGCAGCAGCCAATAAGTGAACGATTTCCAGCCTTTTGCAGCCACAGGTGAGTACAATCAACCAGTCATTGCTTCTTGGAGCATCACAGGATCCCAGGCAGCCAATTGTCTTTGAGGGTTGACACACTGCAATCTGCATACAGGAGGGCTGGCACGAGTCTCCAGCTAGCCAGTCAGTGAGTACTGACACTCTTGGAGTTGCTTGAAGAGAAAAGGGTCCCTCAGTCGCTCCGAGGCACAGGCACATGTGTGTTGGTCTTTATGGAGGCTGTTTTTCTTTGATAAAGAGAGTATGTAGAAATGTTTCCCCAGTATTTATCTCCCTAAGATGCTCACACTGTTCAGTGATGATTATCTGTAAGTGGCTTCCATTGAGCCAAAAACAACAGATGTTAATATCCTCTCTTAATAAATGACCGTGGATCAGTGTTTTCTTGTAAAGATATTGTCAATTCTTAATGTATGCTGTGTTCTACAGTTGTTCCTAATGTAAAGTCTTTTTTTTCTGTCAGGTGTTCACATTGTGCAGCAGATGTACGGCTGTGAATGGGATGATGAAACAGGTGAAGTGAACGGATATGAGCAGTTTGGTTATGATGGAGAGGACTTTATAAGCTTTTACCTGAAGACAGAGACGTGGGTCGCTCCTGTACAACAGGCTGTCATCACCAAACACAAGTGGGACAGTAACAGAGCTTTCATCGCACAGAGGAAGAACTACCTCACCCAGGAGTGTCCTGAGTGGCTGATGAAGTATGTGAACTATGGGAGGAGCTCTCTGATGAAAACAGGTGAAATCATATAACATGCTGTTTTTTGGCCAGAACAATCTTAATATTTTTCTTTTTCTGACCATTAAAACATAAAAGCATTGACACCCTCGCCCCATCAAAAAAACATCACAGTTAAATTTTCTCTTTCTCTCATTTCCATTCACACATTGACATTTGCCTCTTTCTACCTTTCTCCTGATTTCTCTGTTACTCCTACATATTAATTACAATTGTTTATTTTTTGTTTTTTTTTGTCATATTTTCCTTTTGCCCCAATTTTCTCTGGCCCAATTTATCCACCATTTACACACTGACATTTATAACCAGTCTCTCCCAGCCTCCATTTCTTTATCATACATACACATGCTAATAGGCTTTTTTAAAGCCTTAACTAAGGCATTGAAATTACATTACATCCCACAGGAATTACATTAGTATGTACATAATAGTAATATAGCATCTATCTTTCTCTTCTCTCCTTAGTTCTTCCCTCAGTGTCTCTCCTCCAGAAGACTCCGTCCTCTCCAGTCACCTGCCACGCTACAGGTTTCTATCCTAACAGAGCTGAGATGGTCTGGAGGAAAGATGGAGTGGAGGTTCATGAGGGTGTGGAGAAAGGAGAGATCCTCACCAACAATGACGGGACCTTCCAGATGAGTGTTGATCTGGATCTTTCATCAGTCACACCTGAAGACTGGGAGAGGTACAACTGTGTGTTTCAGCTCTCTGGTGTGAACGAGGACATCGTCACCAAACTGGACAAAGCAGTGATCAGGACCAACAAGGGTAAAAGTGATGAAGGTAGGAAACACGCATTTAGTTTACTGTAAAAATGGTGCAGTTCACGTGGTTTTATTTGAGTTTGATGAAAAGTTTAATTCCTCCCCTTGTATACAGATTTATTAAGTGTTTCATACTGATACTGATTTGTTAATTTCTTAATAAATATTAACATTTAAAGTTTTGAGCACTCTGATTCAAATTATTGCCCACTTTGCTGTCTTTTCACTGTTTATTTAAATTTGCGAGTATCTTTTTTCCCCGTATTTTTATTTAATTGCCAAACTGAAGTTTGTCTCTTTTAACGTGTTTCATTTGTTCAGGTTATGGTTTATTTGTTGTTGTGTCATCTATAGGAAATTTCCTCGCCAGGATCTTTGCGACCATGAAACAATGGTTCTCGCAGTGATAGCTGTAATTGGTTTCATTGACTACAAATAGAGAACAGGTGAGAGACAAAAACAGAAATCCCTTTTACTCGATGGTTTATCCAAAACAGAATAAGCTCCACAAGGGCCAGAGTCACCGTTCCATAAGAATAGGAGCTGTGTGACAATGTGAGAAAAGATACGATATATAACATTTTATAAATGTAACTGAAATTATTTTTTCTTTGTAATTGAGAAAAACGTCCCCCATCTCATAAGTAAAACTTGTTTCTATTCTGTTTTCGCTGATCCCCTATGCCCTGCGTAGAATAAAATGTTTTCTGTATTTTATGTTAAATAATTTTTTCAGGATCATTCTTGAGAAAATGTCAGATCAGAGCAGGATGTGGACTAACAGTGTGTTTGTGACGTGACTTTCTGAGTCTCTAGAGCAAATGATTCCTAAAGCCTAAATGACAAACAGCCCTGCAAACAGTGAGATTACTACATTTACTATTTTACTTCTTTTTTGTGCTTCAAAATCACAAGAGATGATTGCTAGATTGAACTGGGAATGTTAATATATCTTATTTTGTCTTTTTAGGTTTATGGACAAATTTTGGACTGAAACAAGAAGCATCAACAAGCCTCATTTTCCCCCATAAACTGTGACCTCATCAGCTGTTCATCATTCACATCATAAAATGAAGTGTTAAGATCTAGTTATGTTGTGGATTTTTTTATGACATATATACCTGTATACACTGGACATATACTCACATGTATATACTATGGAATCACATATATTTGTATACACCATACACACCTATACTGTAGTGTTTTATATATTGGAATCACTGTGTTAAGCATTTAACCTACATGCTCGAAATCACAAGACCCATAAATTGAGGTCAAATATTATCTACATTTATATTAATAAAGTTTGTGCCACTTGTTGTATGAGCACATGTTGATGAATACTGTTTGAAATGTAATAATTGGGATCAATAAGTAACCTCTGATAGTGTTATGGCCAATCCCATCCAAACATAGGGTTAATTCAACTTGGCACTGCTGAGGAGGCACCTGAGACTCGACTCTTTTCTCCCAAAGTTGTGAAAAACCTTTCTTTATCAAATATAGTGGCCCACCTCAAACCAGAGTTTGCCAAGGTTGTCAAGATGATTAACTGTTATCTGTGAGATTTGTAGACTTTTGGACTCACTCTGGCCATAAAACTGATGGCCCCAGGCCCATCCAGACCCCGCCAGTGCAGCAGTGCCCCCCGGCCCCAGAGAGCCTGGGACAGTCCACCCAACCCCACCGCAGAGAAAACTGCACCCACCCCACCATCCACTCATCTTCCAGACTACATAAGACAATAGACGCCCAGGCTGAGAGAATGACGTTCCTGATGTGAGCGAATGAGGTGATCAAGGAAAAACTGCATCAAATGTCAGTGTAATAACAAGTCGAAACATTTTGTTAAGTGGACTAAGTTCTTGTTAAATGGACTAGGTGCTTTACTGCTATAGCACTTGGTTAAGTGCTTTCTATCTACCCATAATACACATTCATATTCAGTCCATTTTTCAATTAAAAAAATTATACCAAACAGTAGTGCACTTTCCCAAAAATTTGATTCAGCACCCGTTAATTGTGTCATGTTTAGGTGATTTCCCATCAACTACATGAACATTTCACACAGAAAAGTAGAAAACACCATGTTTTCATGTCTGCAGATCAGCCAGCAACCTCTCAACAGAAAACACTATGATCGATGTTAGGTTATTGTTGTTTTACTGAACATCGTATTTTAATTCACGGGAGTAACAGTCAAATTAATATCCAAAAAAGCATAAATAATGTTAAACATTATGGCGCCACCACGTTGCCTGGAAACCACCTAGCAACGAACTGAAATGACCTGGACACAACAGCACCTCTTTTTCTTTTTCTTTCTTTCTTTGCGTGTGATTAACATTATCAGTTTGCCAACGGTAGAAATGGGCCAAACAATACTCGAGCTTGGGAATGAAATAATTCCTTGATATAAGCTTTGCCTCCAGAAACTGCACTTCAGGTTTTTAGCGGAGGTGGAGCTTTTTTCAAATTTAGTCACTGAAATCGCTGACGTCACACTTCAGTACATGTCGAAATGTGATATTTTATCAGAACTGTGGTAAACATACTGAGATGATGATAAACACAAGACCAAGAATTTTACAACGTGTGACATGCGCAAATTGTCACAGATGATAATAACACCTCAACTGTCTCTGGCCACAAAACGAAAAAAAAAACAAGCTATAAACTACTTTCATTTTCATTTTTTATCAACGATCTTCTTGAACACGTTCCCTCTGCATTAAGTGACGCTCCGCTCTGCCTGATTGTTATTGGATGAGTAGAGGTTAATCTTGGAAGATCGATGCTCTAAGTTATTCCCAATTTGTCCATCTACCAGCTCTTAAGCAAAAATGAAGACCTTCCTTGTTCTGAGTGTGATTTTTCTTGGACTATCCGAAGCAGCAGCAGGTGAGTTGACCCATGTAGTTATCTTCTATAATAACAGCCGAACCAGCATTGTGTTTATGTGAAGGGAAAAACCTTCTGAACAGGTGGATAGCAGTGTGTAGCCAAGGAAGCAGAGGCAAGTTTAAAAACAAACAAACAACTTTAAAAAAAATGTATTTACAATTTAAAAAACTAACAGCAAATACGTAAACACCTCTTCCAAGGCGGTCAAAACATTGAAGAAAAGAACAAAATATCAAAATTATATTTAACAAACAAAAAACTAATTCAGCTGTGGGTGAAGTTATAATCCCAAACCATAAAAGTTAGTTTAAGATGAGTGGAACAGCCAGCGTCTTGGTTTTGCTGGTAAACTGGTTAACACAGTGAACAGGATTTATGAAGAGGTGCATTTGTGAGTATATTTATGACTGTTTTATGATTATAGTATCTACATTATAGCTTTTTTAGCGCACTAAAATATCTTTATAGAACTCTAATATTTTAATTCTGCTACATTTTCTGCTGCCCCCATGGCCAGATCTCTTTAAAATATAACCGTCCCATGACTTGCTCATCATCCCTCCCGCTACACTCTCTTATTGTTGGTAAGGCTCACCCTGATAGGTCAAAGCCAGAGTCCTTCTGGGGCATGAACTCTTGCAGGATGGGGCTGTCCTGGGCAATATAAACTGAGTGCAATGCAATGACTGTCACAACTACAGGGATTAAAAACAGAACTATAAAATTATAAAACAACTCATGCAAAACCAAAAAACAAGCATGACATTTACACCATGTGTGTGCACCTGTACAAAGTATGCTATAATGGCTGAGAGATTTCAGGATGTGAACATCATATGTTAATAGTCACCTACATAATATTTCACAGATAAAGTGAATAAAAAGAAATTTTGAAATGGATCAAATTATTATAAATCTGCATATTTGTGAGGTGTTTGCAAAAATGTATTAATGAAAGCAAGTTTTAAGGTTTCTAATAAAAACTATGATGATGGAAAATCTAATGATAATCACAATCATGTTTCTGATGTTTAACAGTATACTCCTCTGTGTGTTATTTTCTTGTGCCACAGTTACACATTTGCTGCAGTACTTCTACACGGCATCATCAGGAATTTTCCAGAGTTTGTGACTGTGGGCGTGTTAGATGGGCAGCCATTCACGTACTATGACAGTAAAATAAAAAAAGAGAGTCCCAAGCAGGACTGGATGGCAAAGAGTGAAGGAGCTCTGTACTGGGACATACAGACTCGGGCATCCATCGCGGATGAGCAGATCTTCAAAGGGAACATTGAATTTGTGAAGCAGCGCCTAAATGAAACAGGGGGTGAGTAATGAACAGGCGTTTAGAAACATCTGGGATTTTGTGATTCAGTTTCTATAAAATCCAACTTTCAACCACTAAAACTTAAAAATGTTCCATTCACACTAATTTAATTGTTTAGCACTAATTGACAGCAGCAGTGACTTTGAGGGACCAAACACACAGGAGACAGTTTAATGAGGTGCAGAAGTGGTTTATAAAAACAGAGGAAGTCTAATCTTAAAAGTAGAGCAGGTCTTTCTCTGCAATCCAAACTGGGAACGCTCCTATAGTAGTGAGGTTAAAGCTCGGCCTGCTACCACAAGTAAGCCTGTAGTGTGAGAAGGACGATAATATGATATGATGAGGGCTTTCAGATTTGATGGGGCCTGATTAGGACTTTGGATGCTGTCTTATTATTTGGTTTTTGGTTTGTTATCAATTTTATTTTCACATGTCAGTTTTTAGTAGACAAAAAGTTGGATGGAGGATTTTCTCTGCTCCCCTCCTATTGGTCAAATAAACTGTAAGCTCTGAGATTCAATTCAATTCAATTCAATTCAATTCAATTCAATGTTATTTATATAGCGCCAAATCACAACAACAGTCGCCTCAAGGCGTTTTATATTGCACAGTAAATCGTACAATAATAGATAGATAGAAAAACAATCATATGACCCCCTATGAGCAAGCACTTTGGCGACAGTGGGAAAGACAAACTCCCTTTTAACAGGAAGAAACCTCCGGCAGAACCAGGCTCAGGGAGGGGCGGGGCCATCTGCTGCGACCGGTTGGGGTGAGAGAAGGAAAACAGGACACAGACAAAATGACAAGATGTGACCACAGACCTCTGTTAGCATTCAGGCAGTACCTTTCACTAAAAGAGTATCTACAACACTATATACAAACCCAACAGTTCACTGAAGACACACATGACAATTTGTCGCTAAGGGTTTGGAGGCCAAGGACAGGTTTGCTGCTGATGTCAGTTACTCCCAGGGAACAACTGCTGCAGAGGGTTTTTAAAGCGGCCACTTGATGATGGGAACCAATCAGCAGCTCCCATCTCTCAAATCATAAAGAGCACGATTAGTCCATCCATTCACTTCTCCTTTTCAGGGTCGCAGGGGCTGCTGGAGCCTGTCCCAGCTCTCTTAGGGCAAGAGACAGGTTTCCAGTCTGTCGCAGGGCTAACACATAGACAAAGACAACCATTCGGCAATTTATGGGCAATTTAGTGTTTCCAATTAACCTATCCCCACTAACTGCATGTCTTTGGACTGTGGGAGGAAGCCGCAGAACCCCGCAAACACAGGGAGAACATGCAAGCTCCATGCAGAAAGACCCTGGCCTGATGGTGGAATTAAACTCAAGACCTTCTTGTTGTGAGGCAACAGTGCTAACCACCGTGCTGTCATGATTAGTTTAAGCTTTAAATACTGTATGTGCCTATATATTATGTATATAGGCGTGTAACCTGTAGTCCTATTTATATATGTCTATAGAAGTGCAGGTTAGATAGGGACTCAGAGTGTAGCATCTCAGTCTGTTTCTGTTTTTTCTCTGTAAAGTTTAAACTGTGTTGATGAGAGTTTGTTTTAATTAGTTTCCACTGAACCAGTAAACAGCAGGAGAAACAGTAGATCCTCTGTTTCAGTGACTGTCGATTGGTTGATGTGTCTGTATTGAGATGAGACTGTGCTGCAGCTTTGCTCTGGTTCACTGTACTGTTTCTGTCTTTCAGGTGTGCATGTTTATCAGGAGATGTATGGTTGTGAATGGGATACTGAAACAAATAATGTGACCGGCTATGATCAGCTGGGTTACGATGGCGAGGACTTTTTGGCGTTTGACCTTAAGACAGAGACGTGGATCGCTCCAAAGCAACAGGCAGTCATCGCTAAACAGAAGTACGACTCTGACAGAGCTCTCTCAGCCAGACAGAAGAACTACTTCACTCACATTTGTCCCGAGTGGCTGAAGAAGTATCTGAACTATTCAGGGAGCTCTCTGAGGAGAACAGGTGCAATAACACTGGATTTTAACTGGACTTGGAAAGACAATCAATCAGCTATAGGTTGATTGATTGTCAACAAACATACAATTTGTAATAATAACAATAACGAACACTTATATTTTTTCAACAGTTCTTCCCTCAGTGTCTCTCCTCCAGAAGTCTTCCTCCTCTCCAATCACCTGCCACGCTACAGGTTTCTATCCACACAAAGCCAAACTGTTGTGGAGGAAAGATGGGAAAGAGCTTCATGAGGGTGTGAACAGAGGAGAGATCCTGCCCAACAATGATGGGACCCTCCAGATTTCTGCTGATCTGGATCTTTCATCAGTCAAACCTGAGGACTGGAGGAGCTACGATTGTGTGTTTCAGCTCTGTGGTGTGAATAAGGACATCATCACCAGACTGGACAGAGCAGTGATCAGAACCAATGAAGGTCAGTCTGCACTCAGAAGTGATGAAGGTCAGAAGCACACATTTAGTTTACTGTAATATAATAGTGCATAGTAAAGAGCAGTTCATGCAGTTTTATGTGTTAAAAATAGAACAATTTTGTCAGTTTATTTCACACTTAAAGTCTAGACTGGGACATGTTTCCTATCTTGAAATAATTATGTGAACCTGCTGAAAATAAAAGTGAGTTGTATTTCCAAACTAAGAACATAAAAGGAATTTAAGACTCTTTACCAAACACTAATGCTTTTTCCCAAATCATGTTTTACCTTGTGAATGAGCAGCCACAGTTAACAGAGTATAGTTACTCCAGAGTTTTATAAGACGAGTAGAGGTAATGATTTGATTTTGGAATCAAGTTTACTGACTAAATTAAAAAGGATATTTTTATTCTCAGAAGTTCAGTGGGCACAAAGACACAAAGACATCAGAGTTAAATGTGGGTAAATAAGCACAGACACAGTGAATATATTCAGATATGAACAACAGGTAAAGCATATAGTGACAGACATATTGTCTATAATCAGTGCTGTTATCTGTTTTGATTGGTGATCTTCTCTATCCTGTTTCATTTGTTCAGGTTCTGATTTGTTTTTCTTTGATCTAAAGGAAATTCCCTCTTCATGATCATCCACATGATTCTTACTCTGGGTGTTCTTGCTGTGATCACTGTGATTGTATTCATTATCTACAAAAAGAAGACAGGTGAGAGGACAAAGCAGATTTTGTAGGACTTTGAGTTTTGAGTTTTTGTGGCGGGGTGTGGTTGGCGGTGCTGCTGCAGGGGAGGTGAACGCACCTGCAGGGCATCTGCAAAGATGCCTCGCCGGGTTAAAAGTGTGCTGGGTCCTGGATTTCAGTGTTGTTGTTGGTGTGTATGTTCGCAAGCAACTGGAAAGCCGCAACCGCGTGTTAACAGCAACCGTGTGAATAAAATGATGCTGAAAAGCATACAGATGTGGTCGAGTCTGTCATGACTTTATCACACTGTTTCATCCAGCAGTTATTACAGTAAGGCTCAGAGCCAGAGTTTACTGAGAATGACTGTTGGATAATAAGACAAGATCACAGAGTTAAATACATAATGTTTAACAAACCCTGTTTTTTACTTTCTTTCATTACAGACAAACGACCTCCATCTCGTAAGTGAAATGTTTCTGATCTGTTTTCTTTGAGTTATATGTGCACTCTGTAGATTAAAAAGTTTTTCAGATCTGTCAGTTGTTTGTAAAAGTGTTGTGGACTAACGATGTGTTTCCGACCTACAGCTGTAGAAAACCATGAGGTCCAAGAGAAAATGATTCCTTATGAAGCCTAAATGACAGACATCACTGCTCACAGTGAGTTCATACATTAAATGGACTTTTTCCTGGGTAGTGTAACAGCCTTCCAATGTATTGGAGGTCAAGGTTCATCAATGTGGGGTCAGCTGGCTACCTGGCTACACTGAATGAACAGATTTTTCCATTAATACATTTTGTCTTCCCTGATGACACGGGCATATCCCAAGATCCTGATGCCAGGAGTCATCAGGCTCAAGTTACTATTGAAGTGGTTCATGAAACATCATTTTCACACATGTGCATTCCACTAAATAAATATGTGAAACAGTATAAGCTTAATGAAGTAAATGCATGCCATCATTGAAGTTAAAGGCAGTTCAGTGAAACATTAGTGTGACTTTTGTTGGCCAGAAACTGTAAAGCTTTCATAAAATGTGTTCCGCTTTCCCCCCTTTTTTTTATCTGTTTTTTTTATCTGTTTTTTTTTGGTGTGATTTGATTTTAAAAAATCACAAGGTATTTTTTATTTAGTTTTACAATTGTTGCTGTTTTATGTGAGTTTAGGTGAGATTTTTAAGAGAACAGGACAGATGTTTCACTTCTGTAGTTTGGATAAATATTTACACCAATAAGAATGTTTACAAAAACACCAAGCTGACAAAGTTAGAACAAATGTTTTTGCTTTAACAGTATTGTGGGTAAATTCTCAATTTGCAGTTCTTTTGCTTTAATGACTTTAATGTATTACAATGTAAATATGCTGATTTGCAGAAATGAAAATAATGTTTTCTTGTTTTTTCTTTTTAAATTTCTGTGTAAATTTTTGCGCTGAAACGAGGACTGTTACCTCGTTACCTCTAAACTGTGAATCATTGTTTTTCCATCATGCTTGTTGACTTTAATTTAAATTAAATATTTCCAGTATCAGTTGTATAAATGTAAATATACATAAAGAGAAACACACAGGTCCACCTACATCTATGACACTTATATACTCACAGGGTTTGGTGATTTATTTCCCTTAACGTAACATTTGTGGATTTTCACATTTTTAACTGGAGACTTTAAATCACCGAATTTATTAGAGTAAACTATTTTTTAACTTGTAAATCTGATGATAAAGGTTACTTCGTCTCTGCCCTGGTGTGTGAGGACTGGCTCCACTCTTGTCTTATTTTATCTCAGTGAGAACGCAGGACAGGAAATGGATGGATGGAGTTCTTTGTCACTGTGTTTAGTAGCTTTTCAATAATGCTGTGAACACATTTTTCATTCCTTTTGTTCCCTGTGTGCTCACTGACTTTGCCTCCTGTATTGTCTGGTTTTCCTAGTTTTTATTATTTTTTTCTACCTTTATTCTTATTTTGTTGGACAAATTTATCACCTTTTTATATAAACCTGTTTAGTTTTCTTTCAAATGTCATTTCAAATGTTTTGAGACTGAAGTGTGTTTTCAGCACTAATGAATGCTGATGAAATACTTCTCGTACTTCAGTACTTTAAGGGTGTTTTTCTCTCTCTTGTAAACAATTTTTTATATCTGGTGTTTGTTTATTAGATAAATGTAAGTATTGCTGTTAATTTATTTTCTATGTTTGTTATGATGACTTTTTAATAAAATCCACAATATTCTTAATTTTTGTCCTGTTGTGAATCCACATTGAGTTTATTCTTCCTATGTGACTGTAGCTACAGTTTCATGAATATTTGCTTTAATATTATAAACTATTGTATAAACTAAACTATAAACTATAAAATATGTAACTAAAGGGGAGATCTGACTTTTCACATGAAAAAAATGATGGAAAAATGTGATATCAGCTTAGATGAATCTCACTTGGTTTGGTGCAGTCTCTAAGGAGGTTAACAGTTATCAGTAATGATCTGGTTATGTTGGAGAAGACGTCATAGCATTGCATACAAACACTGACATGGATCACTCCAAAATAATGTGCCTTTAAAACTAAAATGAAGTGTAACGGAAACAAAAAAAATGTTGTTAGAGCAGCTGCTCCACCTCTGTTGGAACTATGGGAACAGCTCTCTTCTAAAAACAGGCTGGACGATGCTCTTTCATTTCTATCCTTTGTTCAACATTTCTTATGTTAAATGCTGCTTTCACTTTAATTTATAAGCGGCTGTAATTTGTCTGTTCAAACACATTTCTATTGTGTTATACTATGTTTTTGGATCCATGTGTTTGATTTGGTTTTTGTGTCACCTTCAAGTCTAAAAGTATTGATGTTTTCTGTGTAAAGAAAACGTGTTGACCACTAAACCATGAAGTAACTAGAACTTAAATATTAAAAGTACCAAGAAAAAAAGGAAATGAAAAGAACAGCATCAGGTGTTCAAACATCTGCAGGGGTTTTAAATTTCTCTTCAGTCAAACAGTTTTCAGTGTTGAAGCTGCAGAAAAAAGCTGACAGGAGCTAACGTTTATGTTTAAGAACATTGTTTGACTCTTTATCCTTTTGTTTGTTTGGGTCTCACTTCTGAGAAGTACAGAGGTAATAGCGTGTTACATGAGAATGATAACAGTAGATAGCAGGCTGAGCTGAAAGTAGGTCCAACGTTAGACTTGTACTGAAACTAAATAAGTACCTTAAAATGCTAACACATAACTACCACAGAAGACATGGATAAAAGAATATGATGCTTTCGACAATATAATTACATATAATCAATATAATATCACGACTCAATAACTACACAAATTTGTGATCACACAGTTATTGCTCTACCCTCCACAGAGCGCCACATGACAGAAATTCAGTGAATTCATTTGTGATATTTTTGTTTCCAATTCAACATGAGCCACAAAGAACAGATTTTATGATGCCATCAAAAACCGGTTCAATGTGTGAGTTTAAACCAGATATAACTGACGTTTGCTCTCAGGATGAATTCCTATTTATTCTGATGGACCTTTGACACCTGAGCAGGAAGCACTGAGTCTCTTTTTGTGGACAATAAAACTAATAAAGTCTCTTAAACGTTTACATGTTGATGGTCTTAATGTTCCTGCTTCTCCTGGGAATACAGGAGGTGACGACAGGTTATCTAGGAATTTTATGTTTTTGTCTTTTTTTTTGTGGCAGCCTTTTTCTGCATCATTTGATCCCCAGAGAATTGCAGCCTGTTTCCGCTGCAATAAATCCCTGTAGATTATAATTATATTATAACCTTAATGTACTTCTCATCTTATTTCCCAAACGGTCGCCAATGTGGACCGATCTTCATGCTTTAACTGGTACAGATTTTACACTGAATATCCTTCCTGACACAAGCCTCCCATTTATTCCTGCTTGGACTGAAACAAGGAGTAGACTTTCTCATGACTCCCTGAGTCTGGGTTTGTGTCTCCTCCTGGTCTTGAACTGGGGATTGTTCATGTGTGAGGTGAATACATAAATGCATAAAACAAACAAATCCTGCATTTCATGCTAATTCCCAATAATTAGCATTTATTACGGAAAAAGGAGAGTAGAGATTAGTGTCAGTGTACAGGGAAGCAAAAGCAAGGATAATACGAGGGAAGAGGGTGAGAATTGGAGAGCTTACTTGTCACAACCTGATTACTAGCCCGGGCTGACGAGGAGCCGGTGTTCTGGGAATCCATCCTACCTCAAAAAACATCCTAGCCGATGTTTCTGCGCAGACGCCGCGCATGCGCACAACACCAAACCCAAATTAACTTCTTTTTCTGTCACCCATCCGGAATACTTCTTAAGGTTATGGTTATGGTTAGGGTTATGGTTAAGGGTAGGGTTAGGTTTAGTCACAAGTCACCGTAAAATCATAATACGGGTAGGACGATTTGTCAAAGTAGGATGGTTTCTCAGAACACCGGCTCCTTATTGGGAGCCGTGGGGTTGTTTTTTTTTTCTTTCTCTCACCCTCTCTCTCGCACCTTTTTTCCGCTTCACTCCGCACGCGAGCCTTGTGCTTTGCGCTGGGAAGAGGGGGGAGGGGCGGTAGTTACACTCGCAGTAGCACAGGAACAGAGCGGGAGGGAGAGAGAGAGAGAAAGAGAGCCAGGGACAACAACATCACATTTGAAAGGTATAGTAATCATCCACAACTATTTTCAGTTGCGGATGATAAAGAATTCAGAAAGTTTATTCATGCAGGCCCATATGACAGAGAATGTGCATCTTCTTTTTGTTTTCATATTTTAATTTATATTTAATTGTGTTGTGGTTTGCAGTGTTTTGTGTTGTTTAAAAGGAAAAAGCTGAAAATTTAAATAGTTAAAAGCTGAAATATAAATAGGTGGTTTTTGTATTATATGATTTATTTCTTACATTTTATGTGGAGCGAATAAATAAAAGTATATTTACGGTGGCCCCTAGAGACAAAGCGCGTACAAACTCCAAAACACGTAAAAACTCCAAAACACATAAAAACTCCAAAACACGTACAAAAGACAACAGAAGTGCTCCAGGATGCTAGGCGCAGTGTAGTGGCTACACAAGCCAGGAAGTACCAACGACCGGATTTGGTGTGTGGTAGTAAAAGGTAAATTATTTGAATATTTACGAGTGCTTGTGTATAAATACACAAACAATACACAATACACACATGCTTTCAATTGTGTGATTTAAGTGATCTAGGTAGCTCTGTTTTGGAAGTTCAGTTAACACTAGAAATGTGTTTTGGAGTTTGCACGTGCTTTGTTTCTAGGGGCCACCGCATATATTTATATATAAACATATATAAATAAAACCACTTTTTTTTTTACATTAGTAATTCCTTTTATGCATAATTTTATATTATTGTTAATAATAAATTAATTAAAGCAACAAAACAACCTGAGGAGCCGGTTCGGAGCCAAAAGAGCCGGCTCTTTTTAGTGATCCGAGCCGAAAGAGCCGGTTCTCTAAAAAGAGCCAGAAATCCCATCACTAGCATCCAGCTCCTGGTGTAAAAAGCCTCGTGTTCGCATTAAGGCAGACGGCCAGGTGGCTTTCAGTCCTTGCAAAAGTGCAAAGTAGACCCCGTAGTATCCAAAAATATGAGATGCGCATGCGTGCTCAGGCACAGAAAGGCGCCAACAGCTTCAACTCATGTAAAACTTGAATTCATTCATTTTGCCAGCAATAAATTTCATCTGAGACCAACTTTTGCTCCAAAACGTTAAAGGATTAGTTGAAACCCTTAATGTATTTGAGTTTATGGGGCAACTCAGCTTTTATTGTTGAATTGTGAAAGAAATGACTGTAAGCTCAGCAATTGCAAGTTTGATTTTTTTTACAGTGTATGCGTTTAAAATTAATACAAATCACTCCACTGAGAAACTTAACAAGGTTTTATCCCCTGAATAGAAAATAAATTATACAGTGTATACCCAACATAACATGAACTACACCTGTCATAACATAAAAATGTATAAAGACCAGATGAAACTAACCTTTTTTTCATATGAAAATATTTTACTTTCAGTTTCGTTGATTTAAGTGACGTTTACTCTCAGAGTAAATCCCTATTGGCTCTGATCTAGGCTAATGGTGACGTTTCTCCTGGTTCTCCATTTTAGCTTTAGCTTTTTCTGGACAAGCGAGCGCATAAAGTCTGTTAAAGGTTTGGATGTTTATGGTCACAATGTAGAAGATGAAGAAAGAAGAAAGAAGATGAAGGCCTTCATCTTCTTTCTTCTCCTGGGAATACAGGGGGCAGCAGCAGGTCAGTTTGACTGTTATATTTCTGTCTTTTTATATGTCAGATTTATGTAATTTGAAAGACAAATGGACGGACTGTTTGCTCCCCAGAAATACGCTAAACATTTAGTTGTAATGGATCCTAGTACACTGTTAAAAAAACATCTTAAAAAAACAGTACTATTCCGGCAGCTGGGGCGCCAAAATAATACCGTAAAATAACAGAAAATAACTTCCTCATAAAAATACGGTTATTTTCAGTAATGAAAATACAATTTGTTGCCCTAATTTTACATGGGATTTTGCCTTTTTCAAGTGCTTTTAAACATTAAATTAGGAACATTTTAATGTGATTAAACAATGAAATTTCCTATAAACAAGGTCAATGAATGTGGCAATATGAATAATAATGCTTAAATTTACAGAAATATACAGTTAACAGTTGGGTTAAATAACATTATTTGATGTAAAAAAGTTATATATTCAATTATATTTGATGTAATACTACATTATACAGCACAAAATAATTTGATTTATCTTTCAAAACATGTCAAAAAACTAGATATTGGCTTTAAAATTACAATTCACTGTTAATTTTACATAATATCACATGTAAATTTAGATTTGAAGTGTAATTTAACATAAATTTCCTGAATATTTACTGGACTTTCAGTTTGAATTAAGTGTGCTCCCTGTAAGATTGTGGGTTTTATCTGTCACAAAACACCCAAAGAACCCTTATTAAACAAAACCCCTGATTATAATTACATCAAGATTATGTTAGTTCTTGATCATATGTTGTGTTTGAGCAGTTTGTAGATGTTTATTTTACTTATAAGACATGAGACATTGTTTCAATCATTAACATGGATTTTATTGACAAAAAGATAACCCTTCCTGGAACAATCCAAGAACAACTAACACTTATGCATAAACAAAAGCACGTAGAAAAAAGAATGTAATGCAAACACACATTTGAGCACAAAAGAAGGGGACGATGCCACCTCGAACGTTCATCTGCCTCCCCACATCTGGAGCAACGAAAAGGGGTATATTTGAGGCACATAACCTGCAGGTTTAGAAGTAGCTCTAGCTTTCTGAAAGTCTCACATTCAGGGCTGCTGCTGGCCATTTGGGTTCCCTTGGAGAAATTTGCAAAGTAATCATATGCAAAGAACAACTCGAGTAAAACAAAAGCCTCATTGTTATGCTGATTATACTTAACTGATAAGTATTGATATGTTGTAAGTTGTCACTTTAACACAAACTTTTACCAAAATAACTGAACGAATGGGACTGTGTTTGCAGAGCAAGCACCACAAGTGTCAGTGTATAGCCTATTACAATTTGATTTCATAGTGGTCAAGCAATTCCAAGTTAAATCTACTAAGCTGAGTTTGATATACTTGCCTTGCAGCACTGCATGGATGATCTTTCACCAACCTATCTCTTCCAGCGCGCTTTCCATTAGTGATGCGCGAATCATGAATGAATCGTTCAATACTCGAGAATCACTTTACTGACTCGTGAATCATGATTCACAAGCCCAACTGACTCACTGACTCATCCCTGTTGCTGTTAGCAAACTAATTTCATTAGTAGAAATATATCTAGCTTATAATTAAAACTGTGGGGAAAAAAACAACAGCCAGTTTCTTAACAAAAACATTTCTGCTCTGAACTGGAAGAAAAAACCCTGAGTAGAAGCTCACATCAAGACAATAGCTCCTCGGTTCACAGTAGCATCGCTCTGCTAACATGCTAACAACACATTTGAGCTACTCACCCCCTCCCTTCCTGTGCTGAATCATAGCGTAAGCGAATCACTCAGGACTCACTCACCCCCTCCCTCCTGGCTCGCAGCTTCTTCTTCTTCTTCTTGGTTGGCAACCAATGTTAAGGCGCATTACCGCCCCCTGGCTCACAGCTCAGTGGACATTTAGATGGGAAAATATATATTTGACACATTTGAGGAAAATACTACTAAAATAAAATAAAAATAAATGTTCCCTTTAGAATTCTTTTTGCTCTTTTTTGCTCCATAAAAATAGTTGTTTTTCTTTTTCAATCACTCATCTTAGCAGTAGGATATACATGACAAGAGAAACAAATTAAGTTTGAGTGAAAATGTACATTTTTTGCACTCTGGTCAACTGACTCAGTGACTCAAATGACTCAAAAAACCCGATTCACTTTGGTGAGTGACTCATTCAAACTCGATTCAGCAAAAATAATCAAGTTTACCATCACTACTTTCCACAGCCATACCCGCGACCTTGTGGTTGTTAGTTCACATTCATTGGCCGATGCTTAGCGTCATGTTATTATGTGTCCCAACATCCAATGGCATGTAACATTGTTTTCATGGCCACGCCCTCACCCCAGGTGCAGAGGCCTATTTCTGTTCAGGAATGTTGTGAATACTTTGAGATTTATATTAATTGCAATTCCTACCTCTACATTTATTTTTTTAAATATATAATTAGCACAGCGTGGCCGTGCAATGTTTTATATGTTTTTTTTAGTTTTTATTCCTATTAATTATATTTTCACTTGTTACCTCTGAATTATTGAAACAGACCTAGATGACATGAAATTTTCAGCAAAATTATAATTCAAATACTCCTTTAATTATTAATTATTCTCATTAATTGTCAATCATTTTATATATTTTTCCATAGTATTACATTTGAATTTAACAGATCAATCTCTCAAATAACAGACAAATATTTGTGAAATTATGATACATTTCTGAATGTATTTTTACAATCTAAATACAGTGGGGCAAAAAAGTATTTAGTCAGCCACCGATTGTGCAAGTTCCCCCACTTAAAATGATGACAGAGGTCAGTAATTTGCACCAGAGGTACACTTCAACTGTGAGAGACAGAATGTGAAAAAAAAATCCATGAATTCACATGGTAGGATTTGTAAAGAATTTATTCGTAAATTAGGGTG
The DNA here is from genome assembly GCF_965226115.1 of Aulonocara stuartgranti. Lineage (NCBI taxonomy): Eukaryota > Metazoa > Chordata > Actinopteri > Cichliformes > Cichlidae > Aulonocara > Aulonocara stuartgranti. The sequence continues at coordinate 31,640,059 of NC_138957.1, forward strand.
GAAAATAAGTATTTGGTCACCTCAAACAAGGAAAATCTCTGGCTCTCACAGACCTGTAACGTCTTCTGTAAGACGCTTTTCTGTCCCCCACTCGTTACCTGTATGAATGGCACCTGTTTGAACTCATCATCTGTATAAAAGACACCTGTCCACAGCCTCAAACAGTCAGACTCCAAACTCCGCCATGGCCAAGACCAAAGAGCTTCCGAAGGACACCAGGAAAAGTATTGTAGACCTGCACCAGACTGGGAAGAGTGAATCTACAATAGGCAAGCAGCTTGGTGTGAAAAAATCAACTGTGGGAGCAATCATTAGAAAATGGAAGACATACAAGACCACTGATAATCTCCCTCGATCTGGGGCTCCACGCAAGATCTCATCCCGTGGGGTCAAAATGATCATGAGAACGGTGAGCAAAGATCCCAGAACCACACGGGGGGACCTGGTGAATGACCTGCAGAGAGCTGGGACCAAAGTAACAAAGGTCACCATCAGTAACACACTACAACGGCAGGGAATCAAATCCCGCAGTGCCAGACGTGTTCCGCTGCTGAAGCCAGTGCATGTCCAGGCCCGTCTGAAGTTTGCCAGAGAGCACATGGATGATACAGCAGAGGATTGGGAGAATGTCATGTGGTCAGATGAAACCAAAGTAGGACTTTTTGGTATAAACTCAACTCGTCGTGTTTGGAGGAAGAAGAATACTGAGTTGCATCCCAAGAACACCATACCTACTGTGAAGCATGGGGGTGGAAACATCATGCTATGGGGCTGTTTTTCTGCCAAGGGGACAGGACGACTGATCCGTGTTAAGGACAGAATGAATGGGGCCATGTATCGTGAGATTTTGAGCCAAAACCTCCTTCCATCAGTGAGAACTTTGAAGATGAAACGAGGCTGGGTCTTCCAACATGACAATGATCCAAAACACACCGCCCGGGCAACAAAGGAGTGGCTCCGTAAGAAGCATTTGAAAGTCCTGGAGTGGCCTAGCCAGTCTCCAGACCTCAACCCCATAGAAAATCTGTGGCGGGAGTTGAAAGTCCGTGTTGCTCGGCGACAGCCCCAAAACATCACTGCTCTCGAGAAGATCTGCATGGAGGAATGGGCCAAAATACCAGCTACTGTGTGTGCAAACCTGGTAAAGACCTATAGTAAACGTTTGACCTCTGTTATTGCCAACAAAGGTTATGTTACAAAGTACTGAGTTGTATTTTTGTTATTGACCAAATACTTATTTTCCACCCTGATTTACGAATAAATTCTTTACAAATCCTACCATGTGGATTCATGGATTTTTTTTTTCACATTCTGTCTCTCACAGTTGAAGTGTACCTCTGGTGCAAATTACTGACCTCTGTCATCATTTTAGGTGGGGGAACTTGCACAATCGGTGGCTGACTAAATACTTTTTTGCCCCACTGAATGCATATGTACAAAAAATATATTTAAAAAACAAGAAAATTGTGTTTTATTACATTTACAGTGATGTTATGTTATTTTACATTTGACATGTAAAATCACAGTCTACTTATGTAAATTTAATGATATTCCAGAAAAACAGTACAAAACTGTAAAATATACAGTAAGATACTTTTATATTACTTTTTTTTTTTTTTTACAGTGTAGATAATGTCAGTGTTTAGAAACAATCGATTATATTATACAGGTAATTAAATCGTCTGTTTATCTCTTCAATACCTAATAATAAACATTAAAGTTTAGATGAAGGCAAAGATTAAAACAAGGTGACTTATGTCCCAAACTATTTGATGATTTCCGGGTTTAAACCGTTCGTGACGCATTTTTAAGCATTGTGACTCTGCTGTCTCTCCAAACAGTCCAACAAATAAAACATCAGTGAGGAGGTCTGATGATAATCTGGTAACAATAATTAAAACGTTTATTTTAAAAACTAAGTACCATTTTAATTTTCATGAGGGTTTAAAACATTTTCACACAACAGCTGCTTATTAAAGTTAACTAAAGTTCATTTAAGTATCTTTATAAATATTATTTTTATTTTACTATTATTTAAAAATTATTTGTTCAGTATATGAAGAGCCACATGTCATTTGATGTAGTCTATTAAAAGTTAAAAGACTCCTGCTTTGTATTGTCTTCAGTATTATTCACCAGTGTTATGCTTGTGAATATTTTCTGTTTGACAAACATGCGCACACATATCGTAACTAACGAGTAGTTACACCCGGATATAAAGTTCACTGTTTTTCTGGCGTTATTGCTTAATTAACAGCGCAATGAGGTGACTTTTGTTGTGAGGTGTATAAATAAAATAAAATAGAATTCAATTGAACTGAATTGAGATGCAAATTAAATCATTATTACTTAATAATATCAGATAGTTTATGTATGTAAAGTGCCAATACACTACACATACCATCATGAACTAATTTTTTGTATCACTGCTGAATGATCAATAAGAAGCTGCAGGTGAGAAATATGGAACGCCAGGACTGCCATAATGAATTAATTAAATACACCATTAAATAATTAATTAAATGTGGCAATAATTAATTAAAATTGGAATTAATTAATTAAATAAATAGTTATGACACATGTAATTAATTAATTATTGACACATTTAATTAATTATTTATGTATTTCACATTTTAATTAATTATTGACACATTTAATTAATTATTGACACATTTAATTAATTATTGACACATTTAATTAATTATTTAATGATATATTTATTTATTTCATTTTGGCAGTCCTGACGCCTGGCTCTCATCACGAAATAATTTTATCTGTCAGCCTCACCCATCAAACTCAGGGGGCGGGGTTAACGCTGATCGAGTCAAAACCATTGCTTTGGCCTGGTGGCCATTGTTTCTAGCACACAACAACCGGCATGTGGAAGCTAACAGAACTGAGCTTTGAAAAACCCTGTTTGTGTGTTACCAAATACCGTTTTAATATTTTTTTAGCCGAGAATGTAGTGGTTTAATCTTCATGTGTCTGGTCGGTTTGTCAAGATACAGCCTCTTTGCAAAAGTGTTTCGATGATTTCGGAGATGTCGTCCCAGTCTCACGGCAAAGCGTGGGATAGACCCGCTCGCCTCGCAAGCAATCCCACCGACAAAGCGCAGGCCCCGGTACACAGCTGTAGTAACCCCCGCTGACTTCTTTTACTGAGGTTATATTTATCGGTGTTTTATTTCCTGATGTTCTTATGTGTCCTACGTGTTTCAGTCGCCAATTCTGAATTATAACTAACATTAAAAACATGTTTAAGGAGGAGAGAGAGCAAATAAATCTGTTTAACATCTGATCTTTGGGTTTTTGTTCAGTAATCAGCGTGACCTGTGTATAAACGCATAAAAGAGATAACGTTGGTGTTTCCGTCATGTAGTAACTGCTGGCTTTAACTGTACAAAGGTTGTTCGACACTATGAAACACATACAGACTTCATGATGTTCGGCTAATATTTTTATTGTGAATATTAATCATGCTGACCTCGCTCTGTACACCACGCAGCGAGGTCAGCATATCCACGATATCCTCAGCTCCATGAGTTAACACAAAGTTTCCCAGCTGACTATCTAACTGCCAACTATTCCAGAGACGTGAAAATATACAGCATAAAGAAAAGTGTAAGAGACTCAGCAGCAGTTTAGAATAACAGTTATACATTTAATAAATCACCAAATGAATCCAAGAAACGAGCAAACCTGTTCCGACAATTTGAATTTGTATTCCCTCAGCTGCAGACTCGCTGCTGTTTAAATGTTTGAAAAGGAAGATTAGATATAAAAAACGTCAAACATAGACTCAGTCTGCCTTCACATTTGATATGAGGCCAGCACGTATAGTGGCCTCAGCAGGCTATTACTGAAATACACGTGCTATATCATAAACTATGATATAAACAGGGAGGTCCTATTAACATTTTTAGTTTTAAAGGACACCTTCCTGCCTTTAGTCTCATTCATGAGCAGTATTAGTTTTCTTCTAACATCCAGAAGTCTGCACAATGTGTTTCATAGTTTGTAACAAGCCTTTGACAGGTAAACATAACATGACCGAAAAAGCAAAAAAAAAGAAAAAAAAAAGAGAGAGAGTGTTGACATAAGAAGAGAAAATTCTCTCAATTATGGAGACAGACAAATGGTTCATTTATGTTTGATGTGTGTTTATTCCTCCCCAAATATCGTCGGTGAAGTTCGCCATGCATGTCAGATTTTCCTGCGCATTTTTATACCTCTGCCAACAGAGAGAGAAAAAAAAATCACATTCTAACAGACAGCTGATGCTTAGAATACAGTTGAATAACTATTAAAAAACAGATGATATTTAGATGATAGTTCAGTCTAACACATGTGCCAGTGAACCATTAAACGTCTGTGAAACTATGCAGTTATGAAACGAAACTTTAACCTCAGCCAAACCGATTTGCTCAGTTGTAAATAAAACAGCGAAGTAAACGTGACCCGACAGACAGAACCTGAGTGAATGAAGTCCAGCGTTTAACCACTGAGAGCTAAAACTCAGCTGAGGTTTGAAAGCTGTGTGCCGGTGATTGGACATCAGCCGCTGATAAAGCTGTTCGCCTATAAAGTGCTCTGTAAGGAAACGAGCTCCAGCAGCTCTGCGCTCGGGGAAAACACTATATTTACTTATCTTGTGCAGAAAAATGCGCTGACATTGCGTTATATCGAGCACCGGCTGCCCAGTTAAACTGTGACTATCACCAGGTAACTAGGCGTGTTTCTTGAATTAGCAGCAGGTGTTAAACAGCTGACAGATGAGGAGGAGGATGCATGCAGGTAAACTGAGGGTCTGCTGAGCTGATCGCTGGTTTCGTGAGAAAAATGTCAGCTCGTTCTTTATGTTACAGAAGCACAGAGACACAAGACCAGGCGGAAAGAGACGATCGTTCGGTGAAAATGAGAATCTGCGAATGCAACATGTGGAACACGGAGAGTGGAATATGTAAACAAACCGGTTAACGTAACCCCCTCGGTGCGCTCTGCATGCTAACTGTTAGCAGAGCTAGTGAAATCTCTGAAAACATCTGAGCACTTTTGCAAACATGTTCTATGTTGACAACCTGACCAGACATACGTCGCGACATTCGCGGCTAAAACACTGTTAAAAGTGTAGCTGGTGACAGAAAAACGGGGTATTTTAAAACTACACCACCACCATTGCTGCCTGTGATTTGATCTGCATTCTGGGATAACTGGCTGCCCCAAGTCTACACAAGCAATCGATTTTCTAGGATCGACTTGTTTTGACTTACTTTGCATGGCAACCAATCAAATGTTAGAGAAGCTGCATGGGCAGCGTTAACCCCGCCCCCTGAGTTTGATGGGTGAGGCTGACAGATAAAATTATTTCATGACGAGAGCCAGGCGCCAGGACTGCCAAAATGAAATAAATAAATATATCATTAAATAATTAATTAAATGTGTCAATAATTAATTAAATGTGTCAATAATTAATTAAAATGTGAAATACATAAATAATTAATTAAATGTGTCAATAATTAATTAATTACATGTGTCATAACTATTTATTTAATTAATTAATTCCAATTTTAATTAATTATTGCCACATTTAATTAATTATTTAATGGTGTATTTAATTAATTCATTATGGCAGTCCTGGCGTTCCATAGAGAAATACCAGAAAAGTTTTGCAATTTATAAACAATCTCCACCAGGGAGCGCTAATGAGAAGCGTTTTAAACTAACAAATATTGTTGACTTTTGATAACTGAAAACTCAACTGAAAACCTGATTACAGAATAAACCATAAAATAACAATTGCTAAGATAATATTCCCCAAATAATAGTTACCTAACATTAGCGTTGGTTTTATTGATAATATTATCGATCAAAGATATTGGAAGTAAAACTTTCTGTAACAATTTTAAGCTTAAAAAAATCTATAAAAATAATATAAACAAAGAAGAAGCATCGATATGCTTCAATCAATTCATATAATTTGAAATATCAAAAATTGAAATGCAAAAGAGAACAACTCACTTCAGAAGTCACAGATTAAAAATAATATGTATTTTGTTTAACAATGAAAACAAAATAAAAATATAGTTAAATTAAAACCTATAATGAGTTCAAACCATCAATCATGAAAACTGAATTAAACCAAACTGAAGGATAAACACCAGTTTTAAAACTTTCTGTGAATAATCAGGTTCAAACTAGAATTTGAAGTTTTGAAGAAAAGAGGATCAGAAAAATTACATTAACCACTGAATATCTATTCATAAATCTATTTTGTGTTTATTGAAGGGACAGCAGGATTATTACAGGATGTCCTTAATGTGCTGTAGTTTTTCTTATTGTGTTATTTAAAAAATAAAAGAATTTATTAGTCTGTGTTCCTGAGATCTCACAACATTAACTGTTTCTTACAGTGACCCACTCGCTGAAGTATTTCCTTACTGGATCCTCTCAAGTCCCAAACTTCCCAGAGTTTGTGGTTGTTGGGATGGTTGATGATGTTCAGATTGATTATTATGACAGCAACACGGAGAAAGCTGAGCCCAAACAGGACTGGTTTGCCAAGAACACAGATCAGCAGTACTGGGAGAGAGAGACTGCAAACTGTTGGGGTTCCCAGCAGTCTTTCAAAGCCAACATTGACACTGCAAAGCAGCGCTTCAACCAAACTGGAGGTTTGTTCATGTTTCATTTTTACTGATATTTGCTGTTAATGTTTTCAGTGTGTTTTGTTTACAGTAGTAAACAGGTTTGCACACATATTAAATGTTTCATTCAGATTACAGATTAAAATTATTAACATAATAATTCATAATGAATGTAGAACTACAGTACAATAATCAAATAATAAAGATAAATTCATGATATTTGAAGTTTTCGGTTTATATTTAGGATTTTTTGCCTCTGAAACCTTGATGGTTGTTTTTGCTGCAATTTCTTAATAATCGATTATTCAGAAATTAATCTCCAGAAAATCAGCTGGATCTAAATAATCAGTCTGAGATGTATTTGTTTTACAATTATTGTGAACTAATATTTGACTTTTAATAAAAACAATCCTGGACTGAAACTCTCCTTCAGTGGAAGCTTCTAGAAAGACCTCAACATAGTCTGGTGTGTAGTTTTGCCGCAGTTATACGATTTTTTTTAGAACAATAGGAGGCTGCAGAGTTTCAGAGGATGGAAACTTAAACCCAGGATCAGGATCTGAGTTTGCTGCTCAGGATCCATCTTACTGTGTTTGTCTGTTCCTGCAGCTCACAGGAAGTCGCTCCGTGTCTCAGTTCAGACGTCCCTCACAAATAATCACATGTTGTAATAAATTATAGAAAAAGAAAATATGTCAGACACCATCAACAGCATCTTAGGATGAAATAATTTATCATCTAGCTGAGATGTTAAATGTGCTGTGATGTCACAGTTATGACAACAGTTTTTCCAGATTCCATTAAACACATAATAATAATAATAATAATAATAATAATGTTATATTTAATACAAAAAGTAGAATCAAATAGGGTTGACTTTGTAACAGGCTGAAAGCAGTGGCGGAGCGGGTGGCTTACTGGGCTTAAGCCCGGGTTGTTTTGTCAGAAGCCCGGGGTCTTTTGGAGTGTAATTTTTTCATAGTTAGATGCCTGGCTGACAACTGTATAAAACAAAAACTACACACAATATTCGAAGCACATAGTGTACACTGTGGGAATTTACGACTGTGCGTAAATCCCCCCTGATATTGGTATGATCCGAGCTCAGACACTAAGCGACTGAGCGAGGGGGCGGGAGGAGCTGCTGCCTGCGAGTGCGCTGTTGGAGAAACGGAGCCAGGCAGACAGAGGAGAACTGAAGTTCGACCAGGTACCAAAGCAAATCATTTGTACTGTACAAATAATGTAAATATGACGGTGAATCACGAAAGATTGATATCAAACTGATCACTTGACCCATATTACGTTACTCGCTCTTCAAGTGAATCAACAAATGGCGAAATGAAAAGCCGAACAACAACAATGCTGTTTCTTTAGAGAGTCTCAGCTTACATGTGTGTTTATTTCATATTTTTAGTTGTTTCCCTCCACGGCTAAATAAATCGGTTTCAGTAATGCACTGATATACAAGAATGGACATAAGGAGCTTCTTTCAAAGAAAAAACTCTGGTAGATGTTATTTTATATATTATGCTTTGTATGTTGTTCAGTATATTTCTATGCAAAACAAGAGGAACTTCAATACACAGCAGTATATTCACATTTGTAACCAGATATTTACACACACTTTAGGGAAAACACAAGAACATTTTTTTACTGTACAACATCAATTTAGAGTAAACTTGTTTTGTTTTGGATAAATAAATATTGAAATATCTTTTGAATTAGTTAAATGTCAGAATAAAGAGAGACAGAGCTGTCTATTTTTTTTATCACTTTCATCAAATTTAGGAGTACATATACACTAAGTTTATTGTTAATTAATAAGAAAACTCAAGACGATTCCATTCTGAGCTGAAGAAGCTTCTGATAGGTTAGTAGAGTCCATGTGAGTAAACTGGTGGCACAGCTGTGGATGCATATAAGGCAAAACACAGAGCCTGTTTCTTTGACATGGGAAAATCAAGAGATGTCAACCAAAACACAAGAAAAAGAACTGTGGAGCTCCATAAGTGTGGCTCAATTTTGAATACAATTTGGTGCCATTTACAATTAAGAAATACAGATAGTTTCTCTCTTTACTCTTAAAGTTAACAAATATGTTTTTTATATTTATCAATCTAAAAAAATAAACATTTAGTCTGATTTGATGTTACAATTAAAAAAGTGTTGTGTTTTTATCTGAAGAGTTTGTAAATATCTGGTTTCAACTGTATATTTGATGATTGTCAGCACAAAGAGGGAGAGAGAGGAACAGAGAGGGAGAATGAGGACAGAACAGAGATGAACAAGAGCAGGTGAGACACACATGTTAGTCAAATGGTTGTTTACCAAAGTATCACCGTATCATAGGTACTCATGTATCTCGTACCTAGTGTTTCTTTTTAGGTTTGTTATTTTTCAAATTCTATATTTATTAAGTTATGCAGGCTTGTTTGCACAACAAGGCTAAATAATTATATAAACTTTTCTTAATCTAAATAGTGTACTTTGGTAGAATTAAAAAAATAGTGTAGTGCAGGTCTATGATGATTTTTAGTGCTACTATCATCTAGTTCTGATTCTGGTTCTGTCTTGGTTAAGTCCTCAGTAGTCCTGATTTTGAACTGTTGTAGTCCTGTTTTAATTCCGGATCAGTTCTGGGTCTGGTTGAATTGGGGTTTAGTCCCTGTGTCTTGATGCAGCCCTGACCTTGTTCTGCCTTGCTGCTTAATTAAATAACTAGTTTAAGGTGTCCTGTATATGTGATATATATTTTTCCCAATATGAAGTCATTCTTTTTCGAACAAAACTCAAAACAGAGCCTATTAATCTTTCAGTCATTTCTAAACACTCCCCCCCCCAATCCCACATGCATACTACCCTTTAGGGCTAAGCCCCGGGTGTATCATATGTCTGCCTCCGCCTCTGGCTGAAAGTAGAGACAGCTGAATGACCCGTTCACTGTCCACGGCCTCTTTATGAATGAATTTAACTAAATGCATGAAAATAAAACATTCAGCCCGTTTTCATGAGGAAATGTTTTCAGGATTATCTTTCATTAGCAGAGGTTCCATAAATAAATCGGTGACAAACTTAAAGCTACTCTGTGGAAAATAAATAAATATTTAACTTTTAGTTTTACTTCAATAGTACAACAGTTTGGTGAGAAGTAGATAGACCAAAAATAAGAAACACAAACTAACAGACAGACGTTTAACAGTTAACAGTTTCTCTAAATTTTACACTGATTTTTGTCCTATTTAAAAATAAGACCGTAAATATGAGTTTCAGTCGATGTTTAATATTTTTGGTCCCAGATTTAAAATTTAATGGGTTTTTTTTTTTTTACTAATAAACAACAACCTGAAAATATAATCAAGGAAAGTAAAGTGTTAAAATGTCTCACTTTTCCCATAAACTGGCTGAAGGTTGATTATTAAGGTGGTGTCGTTAAATCAGGACGCCGTAAAATTCAGCAAGAATCCTTCCAGAAAGCCTCCCTATGAGCGGTGAAAAAACCCACGGGTTGTTTTGGTCATTAAACACAGCTTTGGTCACTCATCTACGCAACATTTAAGAGCGGCGGAAAATAACAGCGTACTGGGCGGATCACTGAGCTGCTTTTTCCGGCGCTCAGTGACTAGTGATGTAATATTCAGGGTGGTATCAACAATACTGATCCGATACTGATACTTTGTACAAAAACTTAACGTGTTATTGTATTTCAAATTATAGCTTCATAATGATCACAGGACATCAGACTACTTGTTCTTATTGTTTAGTTATGAAGAATTATCATATAGTTGTGAGTTAATTGACGCTATTTGAACAGGTATATCTGGTCATTTAACATGTGTATACTTGCCTGGACATTTCAACAAAAACATTCAACATTCACACTTTCAACAGGGGCAGTATTGTCGATATCAGCTCCAATAATTTCAAGTTATTCAGGCAGCTAATTGGGGGAGAGTAGTGAGCCATGACCACTATATCACTGTGATTGTTACTTTCCACAATAATTAGTTGACACAACAAAACACACTTTTCAGCTTTTCATGCTTTTTGAAACTCAGTTTTTTGGAGACCTGTGATGTAAATTCTGTCTCTAAAGCACACAAAAAGGTTTGGACATTTTTCATAGTGCATGTTTGAGGTTTATTCTTCCAAAGAAATTGTTGGAGCTATTTATTCTTTATTTTTGTTATTCTAAAATTTGTTGGTGTTTGTTGTTGGTTTGTTTATATTTTTGGGTTATTTGCAAGTTTATTTGTAGGTTAATATTTGCTTTGTTTTGTTTTGTTTTGTTGTTTATCTTGCTAAGTCAGCCAGGAAGAACTGTAAGGTCTTTTTTTTTTTTTATATATAAATAAAGGGACTGGTATAGGACCAGAATGCACTGGGGTGGGCCTATGGTTTTTTACCAGAGCAGGAGACGCAGCGGGGAGGAACAAAGATGGATCTTTGTTATTGTTTTCCAAACTGGAAAAATAAACAATAAAATGCAACTTTCGAGTTTGATAGTTGGACTTCTTTTGCCTGCATACAAAACATTACTACAGTGCAGCAGTGGCTTGTGAATTTTAAGCTGTAGGATGTTTGGTTGGACAAAGGGAATCCCCACTACAGAAATAATTAACACAGTTCAGCGGGCTACATACTGAACTTGAAGGATAAAAGCAAAGTATCAATCCAGTCATGCTAGTATTGATCCGTAACCAATACCAGTGTTGGTATCAATACTATCGATATTTGGATCGACCCGCCCACCTCTCTCAGTGACAGCTGTGAGCGTTTTCTTGACTCATGCAGGGCCTCCCCATGTTTCTCCTCCACTTAATCTACACTCCAATCAAAGGAGTGCAGACAACACCAGCTCATCCCACATTCACTTTGTTGCCGCCTATAAGGAGGTGTTTTTGCGAGATTTCCATGGACATTCACGGCGTCCTGATTTATTGATGAGCAATTTTAATATAATTTATTAACCAAACGGGCTGGAAAAGTGTGGAATTTGAACCTAGATGGTGTGTAACTCCACATGTTCATATAAAGAAAATACCTGTGATGATGCACCGAGGCGTTTCTCGTGGCTTTGAGAGCAGCGATGTTATAAAAGCAGGAATGACTCCTCGTGTTTCTCACCTGTAGACTGTCGGCTCTCATCACAGCATCAGCGGCGCTCAGGTTCCTACTGAAAGACACCCACAGATCTCTGTGCTACACATCCAATAATATCATTAACATGAATGTTTTAATATTTTTAGTGCAAAATCTGATCTGGTCACAGCGCTGAAAAACACCAAAGTGTCCCAGCATGGAGTCGAATTCAAGGTCTGAGTTATTGTTTCAGTCCTCTGCTCTTAGTAAATGTAATAAAAATGACAACATGGTTGTAAAATCTTAGAGGAACCTTTTTCACCTTTTTGTCAGGTCACAGCACAAGAAATTAACTGTCCATCCATTCGCTTCCACTTATCCTTTTCAGGGTCGTGGGGGGCGCTGGAGCCTATCCCAGCTGTCATAGGGCGAGAGGCGAGGTCGCTAGTCCGTCGCAGGGACAACACACAGGGACAGACAACCATTCACACTCACATTCACACCTAGTGGCAATTTGGATTATCCAATTAACCTATCACCACAAGCTGCATGTCTTTGGACGCTGGGAGGAAGCCGGAGCACACGGAGGGAACGCACGCAAACACGGGGAGAACATGCAAACTCCACACAGAAAGATCCCGGCCTGATGGTGGAATTGACCTCAGGACCTTCTTGCTGTGCGGCAACAGTGCTAACCACTGTGCCACCGTGCTACCAGAGAACTTAACTGATTTATCAAAAATTATTTCTTGCATAGTCATCAATGATGACATGAAGCATTTGCTGGAGCCTGAAATGCTGTAAGTAGAACTCCAGATTAGATTAATGTCACATGATCATATTAAACAGACACCTCTAGAAAAACCTCAGGACAGTCTGGTGCTTAGTTTCTCACAGGCTGATGACGGCTGCAGAGTTTCAGAGGATGGAAAGTAAATCTAGAATCAGGATCTGTGTCGGCTGCTCAGGATCCAGCTTAGTGTGTTTGTCTGATCCTGCAGCTCACAGGAAGTTTCTCCACCTACAGCAGCATAGATAACCTGTGCAGTGATATCTCTGCAGGCAGGACGTAGATGTGCTAACGGGAGAAAATTAATTCTGTTTTTCCCCAGTGTCTTTCTGTAAAATCTACATTGTTAATGATGATTTGTTTTAAAAATCTTCCACTGAGACAAAAGCAGCCATAAATGTAGATCCTCTATATGTTGATCACGTCTCTGTGTCAGTGTAAGACTTTAGTGCAGCCTCTCTCTGGTTCACTGCAGTCTTTGTCTCTGTGTTTCTCTCAGGTGTTCACATTGTCCAGCGGATGTACGGCTGTGAATGGGATGAAGAAACAGGTGAAGTGAATGGATATCGCCAAGACGGCTATGATGGAGAGGACTTCATAAGCTTTGACCTGAAGACAGAGACGTGGGTCGCTCCAAAACAACAGGCTGTCATGACAAAGACGAAGTGGGACAGTAACAAAGCTACGATCACACAGTATAAGAATTACCTCACCCAGATTTGTCCTGAGTGGCTGAAGAAGTATGTGACCTATGGGAGGAGCTCTCTGATGAAAACAGGTAAAATCTATGACCAGAATTAGATTGTTAACCAAAAGTTATATGTCTCAGTTTATTACTTAATATGATATTAAATTAACCTTTATATGCATGAATTATGAAAACCTCAATCAGGGCTTTTTTTTCTTGAGTATTTTTATTCATCATAAGGCATGAAAAAAAGATTTTTGAACTTCATTTTTTTAAACGTACTTTTCATTTTCAAAGAGTATTTTTACATGTCCACTTAGTTGTACAACAAACATTTTGACTTATGAATTTGACAAATGAATAATTAATATACACTGTGTAAAAACTATAATATAACAAAAATATATTTTAAAATATATTTTAAAAATATTTTATAACAGTATAACAATATATGTAACAATTATAACAACTATAACCCTGCCTATGGAGTGACACATCAGTGTCCAATGTAGTGGTTTATGTGCAAGTTTACCATCAACACTGACACAAATACAAGAAAACAGCCTTTGAATAGTTGTCCACTGTAGTGACCACTATGTGTGAAAGGGTTAATATAATTGCACTTCGCGTGGCATTTTGATACATTTTTTAAATTTAATTTAATTTAATAAACTACATCACATCAAAAGACATTGGTATGGTTTTAATAATAATAATAATAATAATAATCTTTTAAAGTTGCTCCTGGTCGTCATAGCAGATCATCTTCCACAGTTTTAGCTCTGATATACTCATTTCTAATCCTTCTCACTCCTTATGATAATTTTAATATCTCTCCAGTTCGTCCCTCACTGTCTCTCCTCCAGAAGTCTTCCTCCTCTCCAGTCAGCTGCCACGCTACAGGTTTCTATCCTAACAGAGCCGAGATGGTCTGGAAAAAAGATGGAGTGGAGTTTCATGAGGGTGTGAACAAAGGAGAGATTCTCACCAACAATGACGGGACCTTCCAGATGAGTGTTGATCTGGATGTATCATCAGTCAAACCTGAAGACTGGCACAGATACAGATGTGTGTTTCAGCTCTCTGGTGTGAACGAGGACATCGTCACCAGACTGGACAAATCAGAGATCAGGACCAATGAAAGTGAGTCTGGAATCAGGATCAGATGAGTGATGAACATGGGAAACACACACTTGAATTACTGCAATACCCTGTGGTTCATGTTGGATGAGAAAGTTTGTTTGCTTTTATATTCTTTCTGTCAGAATAATTTTAAGACCTAAATCAGTTTAGACCAACTTGTGTTTTTCCACCACATTTTTTCCTGCTGAACATTGATGAATATAAAACATGTTCGTGTGTGGCCACTGATTATCTGACTAATGGACAGTTTTAGAAGATTAAATAGTAAATTGGGGAAAATGTATATTTTGAAACATATGTTCAAATTTATTGGCAATGTATTGAAATTAAATTAAATGGCAGAACTTTTATTGTTGGAATGAAAACAAACATTAGTGAGACAAACATGTAGTGACCATAAACGAAGCTCTTGTACATGATTGTTATCTGATTGGAAACTTTTTGTTCTCACCTTTTGTTTGTTCTGTGATCCACAGGAAATTCCTTCTCCCTGATCATCCCTGTTGTTGTTGCTGTTGTTGTTCTTGCTGCCATCGCTGTGATCACATTCATTTTTTACAAAAAGAGGACAGGTGAGAAACAAACTTCCTGGATTTTTCTTGTATAATGCAAACAACAATGATGACATAGTACAAACAATAATAATGATAGTAAGAGTAATATGACTTAATTGAAGTCATTATTAACAGTTTTCAAAAGAAAACAATGCACACAGGATTAAACAGGTAACAACCAAAAGCAGTGTAAGCTGAGTCCTCAGGTTAATATTTAAGTATTTTAACACTTTCTCTGCCAGCAGGATGATCAGACTCTTTTAAATCCTCAATATATTACAACAATATTCATTAATCATGCTCGTTGTGTTTCATAACTTGCCCCTTCATTTCTCTGCACTTGTAGATTTTTGTCCAGTTACTTCACTTTTTCTTCTTGTCTGTTATTTACTTTTTCTGCATCATTTTTCTTTTTGTCTTTGTGTTTTGTTTGTTTTTTGTTTTTGTTTTGTTTTTTTACACCTGAGCTACAGTTTGTGTGTCAGGGAACAAAATAACCACCAACTCAGTTATTGAAACCCAAACATTATTTCTCTTTTCTTAACCATCAACTCTGCCAAACAAACACATCCTAAGGTACACCTTTACCTGCATTAGAAATGTGTACGTTCTCTACCTTCAGTCGCTTTACTTATAAATTTAACACGAGCACATTTTGTGGGAAAAGTCAGAATATATCTATAAACACATTAGTGAGTAAGCCCAGTGTCTATGTTTTTAATTTTAGAAATTAAATTAATGCTTTTGTCCAGATTACAAAATAAAAATATGAAATTATGTTTCACGCCTTGTATAATACGTGAAAAAATTGTGTTAACATTTATAACAAATTATTAAAATGATGTATTTTTTCCTTTTTACTTCAGACAAACGTCCCCCATCTCGTAAGTTAAACTTTGTCCCTTTTCTCTAATCTCTTGTCTACACTAAATTAAAAAGGGTTTCTGTACTCTAATCTAAACAGTCTTTCAGGGCTGTTTCCTGTTGTGTTCGATTGTTGTAAAAGTGACAGATGTGAGCAGGATGTGGACTAACATTGTGTTTCTGACCTATAGCTGTAGAGAGCCAGGAGCAAATGCTTCCTCAAGACTAAACCACAAACAGCTCTGCACACAGTGAGTTACTTCATATTTGTGTCTCATGTTTTAGCTTTCTTTTTAAAACTTATGTAAAATAGTGGCTGTAGTAAAATCTCCTGTTTAAATATATCCAAAAAAAGTGCTTTAGTATAACTTTAAATCATATTAAGAGAAAGATGCTTTCAAAATAACGTTTCATGAAATGATTTAACAAAATTAAAACAAATGTGTTAATTCCATTCAGAAACATATGAAGTAAATACTCGATTGAATCAGAATTTTAGATCTTAATGAAACTGTAAGTAGGTTATTTGTGGATCTGAACAATCCTAACATTTATTGTGTTTCTTTTTATCTCTGTAGGTTTGGAGCTGAAAGAAGATGTGGTTCAGCTCATTCTTCTCCATAAACTAGAATTCATTGATTGTTCACATCATAAAATCTGTTTAAAAAAAAAATTTAAAATATAGTTGCAGATGCTGGTTAATCAAGAAGTTTGAAAATGAGCTGGCAAATATTTAACATAAACATCATAATGGTGAAACGAAATTATTCTGAATTTGTTGTTTTCAGTTTAAAAAAGTCTTTCTTTGAAAGATTTAACAAAGATGTGACCGCCTGGAGAGACATGAAACAATGGAATCATCACAGCAGTTGTAGTACAATCATAATTAAGCCTTTGTATGTTCATCTTAACTCAAAAATCCAATAGTTTAGTGTTTCTGGGGTTTTCTTGTAAATTGTTGCATCACTCATGAATGCTGAGATTCCCTCACTCTCAGTGATAAACGAATCATAATATTTTTCAAATTTTGTACATGTTTACTTGTGTATTTCGTAAAATTTGATTTAAAAGACAATCTTGTGTTGAATTCCAGGAGACCTTAAAAGATTTTTCTGTATGTCTGAATTTTTTTCTTAATTAATGAAGATGATGTTTATTCTCTGTTGTTTGATTTAAGATAAGTTTTGAGTTTTTTGATTTTAGAGTTTAGTTTAAGTTGAGATTCTGGAGGGTTGTGTGGGTTATGTTTTTAACACATTGGTGGGTGTGTTTCTGCTTATAGTTCAGGATTTTTCAAGGTTTTCCTCATTTGTCTGTAAACTTTAAAAAATTAATTAGTAGAATATGTATCAGTAAAACGGCATTGCTCTTTCTCTCCTTTTCGTACTTTGGTTGTCAATAAAGTCCCAAATAATCCAAATTGCTGTGACTTTTTTGTTATAAAATGTAAACTTAGCTACAGTTTCATAAATACGGCCTAAATATTAATGGACTAGATACAATATAACTTGTGATAGTAGCTCAGTAAGTTCAGGTGTCATAGTGACAGCTCAGGTCCATTAAGTGTCCTTGTGACAAAGGACCCCACGGACACAGCGTTGCAAGATGGTTCAATGTTTATATATTTTTTTGTCTCCACTCTTTTGGTTGTGCAGCTTTGCAGCGGCTGTCTCTAGCACAGTATACAGCAAACCGGGGGTATTGACCAGCCAACCCCAAGAAGTGACTCACCTCCTTTTTGGTCTTGGGATGCCCTGCCTGCCTCCTAAGTGGTGCTCCAGATACTGTACCTCCCTCCATCAACACTTCTTTGGGTTGGCCATGAGACCCGCCTGCCTCAGGGACTCCAGGACTGCACCTGCTCCACATTCTCTGCCCAGGTGTCACTGTGTATGATGACATCATCCAAAAAGTAACAGAATATGCAGCGTGAGGGTGCAGCACCCAGTCTAAAAGGTGCTGGAAGGTGGCAGGGACTCATCCAAACAGAAGTGTGACAAATTGGTACAAACCAAATGGATGAAATTTGACTGAGTCTAGCCCCTCTGTTGTACAGGCGCTGCTGATGTTCCTGGGCCTGGAGCAAATTTTCTCCCAGAAAATATGAAGCTTTGCTCTCTGGTCCAAAACATATTGAATCTCATTCTTCTAGAGTTTAGTTCAAGTTGAGATTCTGGAGGGTTGTGTGGGTTATGTTTTTAACACATTGGTGGGTGTGTCTCTGTTTATATATCAGTAAAACTGCATTGCTCTTTTTCTCCTTTTTGTACTTTTGCTTTTCAAAAATCCCAAATAATCCAAATTTCTGTGACTTTTTTTTTTAAAAATAAAATGTACACTTAGCTAAAGTTTCATGAATCCAGCCCAAATATTAATGGATTAGCTACACTTTAACTTGTGATAGTAGCTCAGTAAGCTTAGGTGTAATGATGCCAGCTCCAGTCCATTAAGTGTCCTTGTGACAAAAGTATTGTGTGTGTGTGTGTGTGTGTGTGTGTGTGTGTGTGTCGTATTGTGGTTCGATGTTTGCTTTTGTGGATGTTTATTTTTTTCATTTGGTTTACCAACACTAGACTTGACAATTTGCATATGATGAAGTAACTGACCTCACAGCCCATTGTTCCTTCAGTGGGCTGGTTTCAGCTATTGTGCAAATGCACTGTTTATGGGAAACCTGCAGTCAGCTGAGACTGAAGAAGTCACCTGGATGAGTGACGAAATGTTTCTCCCACTGAAAACTACGTCCAGATGAACAGAATCAACCTTCACACTTTATAGACTTGTGCTATTCCAGAATGGTCGCCTGAATCAGGTAGAGTATAAAAGGAGCCCACCTGCTTTTAGAGGGGTTGGGTTCTTTGGCATGTGTTGGCACGTAAACTCATACTTTATTTAATAAAGACTACCAGAACTAACAGAAAGTCTTAAAATCCAACATTATATTTTAATTTTTATATGTAAATACATAATATCCAGTCTGTAGCCTTTCGGTTTAGACAATAATACATAAATATTGCCTCTTTATTTGTTTTTTTTTTGTTTTTTTAAATAAAATTCAACATTTCTGATTTTAGGAATTGATCGTTTCATTATTTTATCATTGCAGCAACGTTGCAGAAAGAGAAGGACACACAGCTATTCCAGCTGATTTTGCTGGAATAGGTTTCCAGATGAATTTGTGGGCGGATTAATAATTGCATCTGGATTACTTGGGGAAGTTATTTGTATATGAGTGTAAACACGAGCATAATTTAAACTACTTTTAAAATGAAATTAGTAAGAATATGATTAAGTACAAATAACTCCAGAAAATATGTGATAACAGCTGTGACACAAATATACATGATTGGTATGTGTCTTTAATCCCTACGTCACTTTAGGTCTCTAATCACAGATTAGGCGCTACTAGCTCTTTGTTTCTGCCTGAAGCGTTTTACTTTCCAAAATAAATTAGTAAATAAATAAACCTGGGTTCTCTCATTTTGCCTGGTTACTGGTGAGGCGCATCCAGCTTTGAATTCCTATTGGTCAGAGAGGAGTCACAGCACGTGCGGACTCAGAGGATGTAGTTTCATTTTGTGGCAAAATTAAAACAATAAACGGTTGTATTATTTTTTTCTTCTTATATTGAGAGAATTGAATTGAAAATGAGGACGTTTATGATGCTGCTTCTTTACTGGACAGCGTCTGTGTCTGCAGGTAAGCTTCATAAAATGAAACTGTTCTTTAGAGATAGTGTTGCTCTCAGGTGGCTCAGGTGTTACTTTAAACAGACTCTCGGCTTCCACATATTCAAGATTCAAAGTTTATTTTTATTTCGCAGTTTGTTTGTTTTTGTTGTTGTTGGTGTTGTTTTTTTACAGAAGTACAAAGGCTTCAACAAAATGTTGCTTCTCACCAGCCTCTACGCTACAATGATCAGTAAAAGAAATAAAATACAGTAATAACAAATCCAAAATAAGGATTGTTAGTGAAAAGTCTTCAAGCATCCTGCTGGTTCTGCAGCTGGTGCTCTGTCACCTCTTTCCAGATGTTGGAGTGAGAACAGGCCGTGAGAGGGCTGGTTTGGGTCCCTGATGTTTGTAGCTGTTTGCAGAAAGCCTACAAACAGCTACAAACATCAAAACCTAAATGAGTGCTGGTTTACAAATGATTTTTGTTGAAATTAAATTTCTAATTGTAGAAGAAAAATTTAAGCTGCTCATAATGTTTTATGGTGTAAGAATCAGAATCAGAATACTTTATTGATCCCTGGGGGAAATTATTTATTAAGGTATAGAAGTGTAATATTAGCAAAAAGGGAAAGAAACAGTTGTAATCTGCACAATACTAAAAAAAAAAAAAATTTACTGGCAGCCTATGGTCGGGTTAATGCCATAATAAGGACTGTAAATCATTACTGATGCATCATGAAAGTATAACCAAATCAAAATGACCTACAAACAACAGTTTTTACAAAACAATATTGTAGTTACAAAATGTAAGTTTTTAATATAAGATAATCTGAAAAGATAAAACATTGATTCATAAATCTATTTTTGTATTTATAGAGGAGACACTACCCACATAGCAAAATTGGTGTGGCCTGGATCTGGCCCACACAATGTGCTTACACGTGGCCCACATACCGCAAAGGATGACGGCGCTTTAGTGGCCCAGATCTGGTTCGCCAGAGGTGGCCCACACATGGGCCAGCACAAGGCCAGTTGCAGACACACTGGTGGTCCTTTGCTGGCCCAGAAGAGTTTCAACTCTGGCCCCAGATGTCAGCCTAATGTGTACCTTAATTAAGCCATGTAATAAAAACATGTGCATAGTAGTGCAAAAGTAACATGACAAAACTCTGTTCAGACAGTGAATGAACAGATTCTTATACAACGCTTTTCACGTTCCCAGATTATTGAAAGTGGTCTATACAACATGTCACATTCACCCAACCACATGCTTTCTCTAAACTGAGTGCTTCCTAACTACATTCACACTCTTGACATGCAGACTGGAGGAGCCAGGGATAAAACCGCTAACCTTCTGAGCAGTAGGTGACCTGCTCTACCTCCTGAGTTACAGCCACCCACTGGCAAAAATGAGTAAACCGTCACTAGGTTTTGTATAGTGTACACTACAAACCTGTCAAACCTGCATTTGGAACGTTGGCTACTACAGCAGTATAGTATTGCAACATGGCATTTGGGTCTCCTAACTAAAATAGGAAAATAGGAACATAAATAGTGCCATCATTGCCAGACCTGACCCACATCAGGTTGACATACACTTTGCCATGACACCAGTCAGAAGTGCCAGCTTGATGCCGGATCCGGGCCAGACCCGTTTTCTGTGAGCCTGGGCCACATACACCAAACCACAATCGGGCCAGATGTGGCATGCCATCACATAAACAGTGTCATCTATGCCAGGCTTGGCCCATACCTGGATGACATACATCTTATCATGCCAGAAGTCAGCCAGCAGTGCCGGCTTCACACCAGATCCGGGGCACACCTGCTTGCTATGTGGGTATAGTTTTTTTATTTTGAAAATGTGCTGATTTTTAAAGCTGTTTCTCACTACATTGAATATTTCTTACAGTGACCCACTCTATGAAGTATTTCTACACTTGGGATTGTCACGGTTTGCCAGGGCAAGCCGTGGGGATGTGGGGGAAAGGAGGACAAAGAACGGTGGACTCTTCACTGCAAGTGGTTTGTTTATTTACAGTGCGAAAATGACAATAAATCCCCGTGCTCTCCCTTTACTCCCGCGTCGTGCCTTCTTCCCAAAAAGTCCCTGTTTAGTGCTCTCTGCTCCTGTGTCTCTGCACTCCCCATGCTCACTGCTCTCTCGTCCCACACTCCTCCTGAGGAAAACAATATAAAACACTTAATCCCAGCAGACATACACTCACTGACTTTAAAACTAAACTAGAAGACTGATGTGAAGTCTAACGCAATAATCCCACATCGGTGGAAGCTCCATCGCTCTCCTAAATAGCTCCCCCGACGAGCCCAGATCAGCAGCAGGTGT
The DNA here is from genome assembly GCF_965226115.1 of Aulonocara stuartgranti. NCBI lineage: Eukaryota > Metazoa > Chordata > Actinopteri > Cichliformes > Cichlidae > Aulonocara > Aulonocara stuartgranti. Next base: position 31,661,845 of record NC_138957.1, read on the forward strand.
GTGGCAAGGACTTCGGGTGTGGCCAGTCCCCTAGCAGGGCCACACCCACCAGGCCTGAAGGTGGCTGTGACTAGGCCACAGAAAACACATGCACACACACACCTGCCTACATACAAATGTGGACAGAGAACAGTAGCAGTGCAGATGAAACACACCCCAGAGTCCATGACAGGGATGATTGATGAAGTTCAGATGATTCGTTATGACAGCAGCACCAGGAGAGCTGAACCCAAACAGCAGTGGATGAACGTTGCAGCAGATACACAGCACTGGGAGAGGAACACTGCATTTTTTCCTCCATTAATAATTTAAAGCAGCGCTTCAACCAAACTGGAGGTTTGTTGATGTTTTTACTGACACATGCTGTCAATGTTTTCTTGTTTGTTTTTGCAGTACATTGAAAATTTGTCATTTAGATCACAGTCCAAACTCTTGTTTAGATGGTATTAACTTGCCTTGACCACAGTGGCTTAGTCTTGAACCAAATACTCAATTAGATGGTCAAAGGAAAATTAACCAACAGCAGGTTTGATGATTAAATCATGATGAAAGTATTTCATCCAACTAAACTCCAAATATTTACAGGTTCCTGTTTTTTCTACAATTTCTCAGTTAATCGATTAAACTGTCCATGACAGTTTAATCGATGTTTATGTAATTACTTTAAAAAAAAAAAACCTATTGTTTATATTCACATTCACATTATGTCACATTCACATTATGCAGGAATACGATTAAACTGTCGATTAAACTGTCATGGACATTTTAATTGATTGGACTCAAGAGTGTGAGACTTGTTTGTTACCGTTCCTGTTGCCACCGATTTTCAGTCCACTTCAACAATTTCAGCAAATGTGTTTGTTTGTGAGAAGTTGCTAGTAACAAATTTCTCAAAAATACAATTTAAAATGAGTTGTCTCTTTGTTATGACACGATGCGGGTGGACCACGGGAGCAGAACACACAGACATGTTTTGGACACAGTGCAGGGGGTTATACTTACAGTGACACAAACAACACAATTCCGGTGTTCTGGGAATCCATCCTACCTCAAAAAACATCCTACCCAATGTTTCTGCGCAGCCGCCGCGCATGTGCAGAACACCAATCCCAAATTAGCTTCTTTTTCTCTCACCCATCCGCAATACTTCTTAAAAGTTATGGTTAGTGTTAGGTATTTTAGTACCATGGTAGCATTTACTGGATATTGTTTTATAGTGACATTATACAGGAAAACTCTGTCATTCAATAAGGCCCCTTTGTTTTAGTTATTTTTCTCTTTGACCCAAGAATTGATGTGTGAGAATCACAGGCTGGTACAAGGTTGAAATACCACAGAGATCACTCCCTCAGCTACATTAGTTTCTTAATCTTTTAGACGCCTGTTGAAGGCCAAATGGTTTGTTTCAGATTTCACTAATGTAAGAACTCTTCGTTTTGTGCCTTGAAAATATGTCGCTGAGATAATCACAATTGTAGCTGAGCTAATAAACTACACAAAGGATGCTTCTTCACCCAAGGGCAGGAAGACGCTGCCTTATCTTGGTCTGTACTGGTTTAAACTGATAATCTGCTGTCTCATGAATTTTACCCTCTATATAAACTGTTGTACTTGTGAATAAAGTTGAGTCACTTTGGGAAGACAATCTAAAGCAGTCTCTGTTTTCTTGTTCTCCCAAGCTGCTCCCGAGCTGCTCGTACTAACACGCTGAATGGCATGCTTGAATATTACTTGAGAATATATTTGACTGTGTTACAGACTAAGGGACATTCTCTGCTGATAGGTGAAGGTACATTCTCTGCTGATAGACGTCCACGCCTCGGAGGAAGCCAATCCACGGAGTAGGCCCTGGAAACAGTTTCCTTCAATTTTGGTGTCGAGAAGTGGGATCCTGACGAAGGTAGGCACTTGTCTTTTTATTTTATAAGACTGTGTTATGCCTTTCTCAGTGATCCACATAGAAACGGGATACGCTGACGAGGCCTTCTTCAGTGGCCCACATAGTAACAAGTGGGATACACTGAGGAGCCTTATTTAGTGGCCCACATAGAAACACAGGAAGTTGCCTGTTGTTTTGTAAATAAAAGCAGAAAGGACACAGGAAGTTGCCTGCTGTCATAAACTAAGAAGTTGCTCACCAGCAGAAAGGACACAGGAAGTTGCCTGGGGTCATAAAACGAGAAGTTGCTCGTTAAAAAGTGAGAAGTTGCTCACTAAAAACATAAAATTGCTAGCAAAAAATCAAGTAACCTCAGGTGTGCCACAGCAAAAATAAAAACTAACTTAAATCCTTCAAAGCGTCTAAACCCCTCTGGAAATCACTGACCATGGGTCAGAATAATTCAAAGACCTTAGACGGGTCCGATAAAAAATCAAAATTAACTGTAAAACCGAAAAAAATAAAATATAAAATCACAAATAGCGGCTCAGTACGACTCCCACTTCCGGTTACGTTTAACCCACGCTCGCGAATCAATGAAGACTTCCATGATTACGTATCCAGAACATGCGGAAGTGCTTACGTGACTGATTTCGTCTCGAACTTAAGAACTATAACTTTAATGCATCCTAATGTATTTCCGGAGCCCTATCCCGAACGATTATCGCCAGAAAACAGGTCAGTAGAAATGTTAAATACTATTTGTGATAAGGAAAGTAGGCTGATTAAAAAGTCCTGTAAAAAATATATGATAGAATGTCGTGATGTGACCAATCGCATGCTACCACTATGGAAAAAAGGACCCGAGCCAGACGTAAATGCTTTAAATCAAGCCAGTGTAGGCTCTAGTAAATCCACTGCAGAAAAAACTAGCCTTATATGCCCATCCGTTCAACCTACGGCTCCGCCGCCTTATGATGAAAAAACAGAATTAATAGCTGCTGCGGCGGCTGCACGTCATCAGCGCGTATATCCTGATTTAACAGCAGAATCCCAAAGGAGTGAGGAAGGCACTGAAATGACACCTAAATCAGAAGAAGATGACTGGTTTAACCTAGATCAAAGACAGGAACGAGAATACACTGAACGAGAAAGAGAGTTACAGGAACATAAAAAGCAAACAAAACAGTTAATGACAGAGTGTGAGGAAATCATGAAAGATCCTTTAACTGAACGTACGGAAGCTGAACTGCAGGAAGCCGTTTCTGTCATAGATAATCATGTTCAGCGCCACACTAGAGTAGCGAATGGTTTAACTGTGCCAAAAGCAATAACTAACACCAGAAATTTAATAAGGAACTACTTAAAGCAGAAAAAAGAGGAAAAAACTCAAGAGGGCCCCCACAAAAACACCCGTTATAAAGAAAAGCAGGGATCACAATTTAATGACGTCAGCACCTCCCTCCCGTTCATGATAATAGGGGACATGTGTTGCATTCAACCCCCTAAAATTTCAGAGTTAGCAGCAACCATTAAAGAACTTCCCGATCCTCTACAAAATCCTACAGCCTTTGTTTCTGCATTACAGAGAAGTACCAGATACCACCACTTGGGTGGGCCTGACTATAGATATATATTATGTCAACGAATCCCAGGTGTGACTGAATCTCAGCTTATTGAAGAAGTAGAGGAACTAGACCCTAAAAATGACCAAGCAGCCAACACCACCTCGTTTTTGTGGATAAATGATGACAAAATCACAGCCTTTTTTCAAAATCTAAAGAAATTTCTGCTCACAATGTCTAGAGATAAAATTGATTTAAATGCAGTAACCATGTGTAAGCAAAAGCCAGATGAATCCATTCTAGTGTTTATGAAACGTTTCACACACTGCTGGACTAATGAGGCATGCATGCCTGAAGGAGGAAATGATCAGATTTTCATAACAACATTCTTAAACAATATTCATCCAGAATGTTCACAACTATTGAAGCTGACTGCCACTGATAATCTCTATGACATGAAAATAAAGAACTTTATCACACTTGTCAAAACAAAAGCTGGTGCAGATCTTTTTCCCAACAGCACGAAGGCTAAAAGTGTTAAGATGTTGTTGAACTTTGATGTTGAAGGCTCAGAGGAAAGTGAAAAAATGATGTATGCAGGGGCCCCGCCCCCTCAACAAGCGCAGCAGGGAAATTTCAGAAGGAGAGATAGGAATGGAGACGTATGTTTTTATTGTGGAAAAATAGGACACTGGAGGACGGAATGCAAATCAGCAGCACATAGGTCTCAACCACAAAACACAGGACCAGCTCCTGCCACTAGGCGTAAGCAGAGCTCTTACAGACAAGGTAACTGGCAACGCAGACAGGAACCACATCAAAATAATGGCCCCTTTGCACTTAGGCAGCAACCTTATAATCCACATTTTAATCCCCACCCACATGATAACGAAAGACTGGACCGACAATAGGGAGGCCCAGGTGAAGATGAGGGACAGTGTGAAGCACTACACACGATGCTGCATTTGCAATTGTCCCGTAACACAGAAAGCTTGCCCATGTTAGATATAGAAATAGGTGAAAAGATTTATTCTTTTTTAGTTGACAGTGGAGCCACTAAAAGTTCACTGTCTGGAAAATTCTATAGTGGGCCTGTTTCCTCTGTGTGCATCAACACCATGGGAATAAACGGAACTCTAGTGCAATGCCCCAAAACTCATTCTCTAAAAACACGCTGGGGCCCAAAACCAGACGAAATTACATATCATCCATTCATAATTATTCCAAACTCGCCTGTGAATCTATTAGGCAGAGATTTAATGGCAAAAATGAACTTGTGTATTTCATTTAACACAAAGGGTGAAATGTTTGCAGATACTGATAACAGCTATGTTTTCTCTGCCCTATGCACCGACACCATGGAGAAGGAACATCCTCTGTGTCAGCTGGACGCCTCAGCGGAGAATGAACTCAATATCCATCTGACTGGTACCCCACGTCACACACTGTGTCAAAAACATGTGCAAACACCGTTACCAGGTAGCCCCATGCCTGGAAGCCACATATTTGTTTCTCTCACACTGTTCAACAACATGATAACTGCTCACACCAGTGAAGGCCAAACAGTGGTTTTGTCACATAACTCAGACATAGGCTATGACATCACTGCACCATGTCAACACATAGATCTAACCTACCCCATACACTGTACTATCTCTGCTGTCACATTGCCAGCTGAATATCAAAACATGACATTATGGTCAAGAGGTGAGAATGATGTAGGATTTATTGACTGTACACCTTATCATGCTCAGCTGAAAAACAACAAGCCGGTATATGTCAAGCAATATCCCATTTCCGCTGAAAAAGCCGCAGCCTTAGACATCATCATAGGAGATTTATTGACAGCTGGAGTAATAAAGCCCACAGTATCTCCATATAACACTCCTGTCAATCCTGTGCCAAAGCCTAACAAACCTGGCATATGGCGTTTCACACAAGACTTAAGGCAAGTTAATGCAGTCATTATGCCTCTGCCACCTATTGTCCCAGATGTTCCCAGCATACTGACATCTATTCCAGCAACAGCTACACATTTTACTGTGGTGGATTTGTGCTCCGCCTTTTTCTCAGTACCTGTGCATGAGGACACACAGCCGATATTTGCTTTTACACATAGAGATAAGCAGTACACATGGACTCGCTTACCCCAAGGCATGGTAGACAGCCCTGCGGCTTTCTCAATGGTGGTACGTGCTACCCTGGACGGCTTCACTCCTCCAGAGGGCTGTACTCTGATCCAGTATGTAGATGATCTCCTCCTCTGTGCTGAAAGTGAAAAACTATGTCAAACTGCCACACACATGCTACTCCAGCACCTCCAACAGACTGGCCACAAAGCATCAGCAAAGAAAATGCAGTACTGTCAGACTTCTGTTCAATATTTGGGATTTACACTGTCTCACGGACAACGTTCTATGACTACAGACAGGGTCAAAGCTGTGACCTCTGTCCCTAAGCCCACTACACAGAAAGAAATGCTGTCTTTCCTAGGCATGGTGAACTATTGCAGACAGTGGATACCAGACTGTTCTTTTCATGACCACATTCTGCGTGACTGTTGTAAAAAAGACAAGCCTCCTCGAATACTGTGGTCCACAGAAATGACTGCCTCTTTCAATGCATTAAAGGGAGTGCTGACCTCCGCCACTCAAAGGTGCTGCCTGAATTGTTCAGGGAATGCCGGCCTGCCTGAGAGCAGTAGCAGCTTGCTCTATCATGATAAGGGACTGCGAGAAGCTCACACTCTCACATGACACTATTCTACACACCAATCACCAGGTCACGACCATTCTAGCAAACATAACTACACAACACATGACCGCACAACGTCGCTCAGGTTATGAAGCTACACTGACTTCAACAGCAAATCTCACTATAAAAGCAAGCAGCACACCCAATTCGCCAGCACACTTACTCATTCGTATGCTGTGTTCCTCTGACCGACAGGATGGTTCAGACGACCCTGACGATCATGATTGTATGACACGTATACAGGAATCCACAGCACCACGCCCAGACTTAGAGCAGACACCAATCCCAGACTCAGTCATTGTTTATGTGGACGGGTCCTGTTCAAAACCAAATGACAACTTATTTCTTTGTGGCTATTCGGTGGTGACATTGCCTGACATCATACTAGAGGCTCACTCATTACCATTTCACTCAGCACAAAAAGCAGAACTCATGGCTTTAATACGCGCCTGTGAGTTACATGTGGATAAGCGGGTAACAATTTACACTGATAGCCGTTATGCATTCGGTGTGGTGCATGACTTTGGCACATTGTGGAGACAGAGAGGATTTAGATCTGCTGATGGAAAATAAATTGCTAATTCTGATCTTGTGCAAAGACTTTTTCAGGCTATACAGCTACCATCGGCCGTTGCAGTTGTAAAAACGAAAGGACACAGTACAGCTGACACAGACGAAGCAACAGGTAATGCCTTAGCAGACGTGACAGCCAAGGCTGCAGCTCCCACCTCCGCAGGAAGTATTATCTGTGCCCCTACAGCTGCCACTTGTTACACTCCCAGACTATTTAGAGACAAATGTTGATTTAAAATTTATACAAGAGCAAGCCTCTGCATGTGATTACACCTGTTGGGAGAATAATGACTGTACCTTAGATGACAGAGATGGCTTATACAAAATCTTAAGGGTTTGATTGCCCTCCCATATTCCCTGATGCCAATCCTTGTCCGCCATTTTCACGGTGTGAGTCATGTCGGACAAAGAGGGGTAATAGGAGCAATAAAATCAAGATTTGTAACCAAGAAAACATCACACGCAGTAAAACGCATATTAGCAACCTGTCTAACATGTGCACGAACTAATGTAGGAAAACCAAAAGCAAAACATCAGCATTTACCACAACCAGATTTCCCATTTCATACATTACAAATTGATTTTACACACATGCCAGCACAAGGAAGCATCAAGTACTTACTGGTAATAGTGGACCAATTTAGTAAATGGGTAGAAGCTTATCCAACATCAAAAGAAACTGCAGAAGTAGTCTGTCAAAAGTTGTGCAATGAAATAATACCCAGATTTGGAATACCTCACCAAATTAACAGTGATAGAGGACCTTCATTCACATCAGAAGTAATTCAAAAGTGTGCTAAAACTCTAGCAATAGACTGGAAATATCATGTGCCATACCATCCTCAGAGTTCAGGAGTTGTAGAAAGAATGAATAGGACCATAAAAAAATCGCCTGACTAAAGCAATGATAGAAACAGGAATGACCTGGATCAAACTACTTCCTCAAATCCTCTGCGAGATTAGAATGACTCCATCCGCAGCAACCAAATTATCTCCATTTGAAATAATCATGGGAAGACCGTTTCCAACACCATGGTCAGCCTCCAGAGGGGCACCGCTATTGGAAGGGGACATAGACACTGCATTGTCTGACTATGTTCATAACCTGGTAGAAACACTGAATAATAACTATCAGAAAGTTTGTCTCTCTCAGCCTCTCCCTTCCACAGATCCAACCCATCCGTGGAAACCAGGAGATGCGGTATTGGTAAAGTCGCTAAAACCAAGGGCACTCGGGGAGGCCGCGTGTTCCAGCCCCCAGACTGTACTTGCAGTGACGAGAACCAGCATCCTCACAGACGGACAACCTCAGTGGATTCATGCCAGCAGGGTTAAGACCAGCCCCACCAAACCACCTAAGGCGTCGGATCAAGTAGATGACGTCTCCGGCGAGCCAGCGCCCGGATCCAATACACCTACACACACACAATCACTGATTAACACACAACGCCGGAAAGAGCCAAGACTCAGAAAGCCCTTTGATCCCCCACCTGAACAACAACAAGGTACTCGAACATCCAGCAGGAACAGAAAGCCTAGAGTACCACACAATGTCTAACCTGATAAAGATAGACTCGTTTCATCCTGATAATGGAGAAAATGAAATGCCCATTGTCATCACACGACGCTTATACGGTGTCTCTCGAACCTGGGACCAGGCCAGGAGACGACTAAAGAACTGTCTTTTTTATATATTTAGGTTATTAATCATATCTACTGCATTAACCTTAGGATTTTTATTTACTATTTCGTATTGTAAACTGCAACCCTGTTCACATTTCTGCAAGCCACATTTTGCTGACAATACCTCATGCTCCACTTGGCAAGACACCCACCTAGTACACTCATCACGTTCTCTAAAATCAGTAGAAAGCAACACAGACACCACCAATAAACCATGATACCCTGTGTACGCTCAATGATAACCCATATAGCTACTAGTACAGCTACTTCAATGTATTTGCAATTAGCACAAATTGATCCTGAGGATGTGCCAGATGTTACCAATGATGTTCCTGATGTGTATATTGAACATTAGGTTGTGAACTATTACATTTTATGATTTGCTTTTTATATTATGTTATTACATTTGTGATTTTTCCTTTCTATTTGAGTTATTATTTTAAAAAATAATAAAAGAGGGGAACTGTTAGGTATTTTAGTACCATGGTAGCATTTACTGGATATTGTTTTATAGTGACATTATACAGGAAAACTCTGTCATTCAATAAGGCCCCTTTGTTTTAGTTATTTTTCTCTTTGACCCAAGAATTGATGTGTGAGAATCACAGGCTGGTACAAGGTTGAAATACCACAGAGATCACTCCCTCAGCTACATTAGTTTCTTAATCTTTTAGACGCCTGTTGAAGGCCAAATGGTTTGTTTCAGATTTCACTAATGTAAGAACTCTTCGTTTTGTGCCTTGAAAATATGTCGCTGAGATAATCACAATTGTAGCTGAGCTAATAAACTACACAAAGGATGCTTCTTCACCCAAGGGCAGGAAGACGCTGCCTTATCTTGGTCTGTACTGGTTTAAACTGATAATCTGCTGTCTCATGAATTTTACCCTCTATATAAACTGTTGTACTTGTGAATAAAGTTGAGTCACTTTGGGAAGACAATCTAAAGCAGTCTCTGTTTTCTTGTTCTCCCAAGCTGCTCCCGAGCTGCTCGTACTAACACGCTGAATGGCATGCTTGAATATTACTTGAGAATATATTTGACTGTGTTACAGACTAAGGGACATTCTCTGCTGATAGGTGAAGGTACATTCTCTGCTGATAGACGTCCACGCCTCGGAGGAAGCCGATCCACGGAGTAGGCCCTGGAAACAGTTTCCTTCAGTTAGGGTTATGGTTAAGGGTAGGGTTAGGTTTAGTCACAAGTCACCGTCAAATCATAATACGGGTAGGACGTCAAAGTAGGATGGTTTCTCAGAACACCGGCAATCACTTTTTGGCACAACACCGGGAGGGGACAAGCATCGAATGCGTTTGGAAAGGGAGGGGGGATGAGTGTGTATCAGTGTATGCGTTTAAAATTAATACAAATCACTCCACTGAGAAACTTAATAAGATTTTATCCACTGAATAGAAAATAAATTAAATAAATACAGTGTATACCCAGCATAACATGAACTAAACCTGTCATAACATAAAAATTTATAAAGACCAGATGAAACTAACCTTCCTTTCGTGATAAACTGGTTCATATGAGATATTTTACTTTCAGTTTCGTTGATTTCAGTGACGTTTACTCTCAGTAAATCCCTTTTGGCTCTGATCGAGGCTAATGGTGACGTTTCTCCTGGTTCTCCATTTTAGCTTTTTCTGGACAAGCAAACGCATAAAGTCTGTTAAAGGTTTGGATGTTTATGGTCACAATGAAGAAGAAGATGAAAGAAGAAAGATGAAAGCCTTCATCTTCTTTCTTCTCCTGGGAATACAGGGGGCAGCGGCAGGTCAGTTTGACTGTTATATTTTTGTCTTTTTCTATGTCAGATTTATGGAATTTGAAAGACAAATGGACGGACTGTTTGCTCCCCAGAAAGTTCCTGTACGCTAAACATTTAGTTGTAATGGATCCTAGTAGAAAATGTCAATGTTTAGAAACAATCGATTATATTATACAGATAATTAAATCGTCTGTTTATCTCTTCAATACCTAATAATAAACATTAAAGTTTAGATGAAGGCAAAGATTAAAACAAGGCGACATATTATGGGCAGAAATCTGTGCCATCAGAAACTGAATTTGAATAAGTTAAATTTGAATTGCTCAGATTGAATCTGAATTGTAACTTGACTAAATGCTTTTGAAAACTGAATTTGAATTAGTCTAATTTGAAATTGAATTTATGGTTTGAAAATGATCATCACTAAATTAAAATTGAATTTTATATTTTGAAAATGAATTGATTTGCTTTGAAACTGCATTTTATCCTTTAAAAATTCAGCTCTTGAATAATTTCAGTTTCACTTCTCACCATTCAGTTTCAGTTCTACAATTCAGTTTTTTGTGTAGCGTGGCGTAAGCCACCAAGTAACCGCTGTGGGCCTCTACTATGACTGGTACGAACTTCCAGGCCCAAAACTCTCACAGGACCGAGTCCAGAATAAACGGGACCAGAGGGTCAATATCAGTAAAAGATGTTCAAAATTTTATTCATATAACAAGACACCAAAGTTTTAAGAAAAAGAAAAAAAACCTAAAACATCACTACAACAAAAAGAGGTAGTATTGGTGCAACCAGACAGCAACGCGACTATCACCTGAGGGTTTGTTCCTCCTTGGCGGTCCCAGGTGCTCATCACTCTAAAAGAGACAATTCCACCTCAAACATATACAGGCCCAACCGAACACTTATAGCATGCACTAAGTGTTAGCTCAGGCAATAACGGTGGTAATACAAAAGCACTCTTAATAAACCTTAATCACGGCAAACCCACACACAGAGCACCTCTAAAAATCCTCATTCCCCCAAGGTATGAGCCCCACTCAGGGATTGCACGTTGCCCGCTTAGTATTGCACCAACCCAATAAAAATAAATAAAACCCGGGATAAAACAACGAAAATAATTAAAAACGGTGACCCTGCTAAAATCAAACAAAAACACAACCACACAGAGAAGGAGGGCATGTGCAACCTGCCCTACAGGAGGGAATACAATATAAGTTAAATTATAATGCATAATAGACTTTTCCCCCCTTTTTTTTAATGTCAAATATATTAAATTAACATACCTCGAGTAGGCAACTGTATTTGCTGCACACCTGATTTGTCTTGGCCTTTTCTTCAACAGAAATCACTACTAAAACATAAATTATAATAAACATCAAATACATTTCAACAAAATTTAAGAAAGGACACTAAAAGACAAACAGCCTGTACCTTGAACCTCATCTAGAGGTTTAAAACCACAGTTTGCGTCGTAGGCAATTAAACTTCTCGGCTCTTCACCTACTCACGCATCCATTACTCACAGCCGCTTGTCAGTGGGAATCATCAGCACCTGTTACTACTCCCTCTTTTATGCCCTCCATTGAATCCCCTGGGTCCTAAAGCCTTCTCCATTACATTTGGAACTTACATCCGGTTCCGGTTCAAGCGCAGATTAATAGAACTACGTTTTACTAGCGGACCGAAAGTGCTACTGACGGGAATGTACAGCATCTTGAGCTGAATTAAGACTTTAGAAGTCATTCGTCATGTCGAATGACCAGCGGATAAACTCTCAGGTTGGTAATAAATGTATTACATGTATAAGAACAAGCATCATGTTAACAAATGATAGCCGTAAGGTAACTTTTATGCTTATTGTAGCTGTTAGCTAAAAACGCTAATTTAGCGTAGTTTGCCCTGGATTCAGCTTTGACAACAAATATGATCGACTGTTCCTAGTAGAATTCCAAAGTTGTCATCTTGGACCCTCTCAGAGTGCCCCTCTGTATGCTTGCAGAGACCCCTACAGTAGGGAAACATGCAAAACAGTGTCCAAACGTTTGTATTTTAGCTTTATTTATGTCTTACACAGCATCACAACTCTTTGGCTAACTTAATAACTTTAGCTAAAGTGAATAGTTAGTCTAATTCATTAGTGCAGCATTACTGGATCACCTCTGTTTGAAGTGATATAATATGATATACAACTATCACTGAAACAGCAAACTTTGTAAATAAGCAAACAACACTTCTCATTCTCTAAACGTTTGGCCACAGCTGTAGATTACACTATCAGTGCTTGTTCACTCTTGACACTCATTACATTTCAAAATTTACTTTGTGCATTTACAGGTAAACAATATCTAATATTTTATCTAAATGAGTGCTTTGTCTTTGAAAAGGGTGAAGAGCCTGAGGCCGGTGACAGTCCAGTTCTACTCCAAGTACACCCTTACAGTGGCTCACAGGACAAGGCCACATTCCTGTCCTGCCAGAAGAGAAGAGAAACTTCAGAGTCTTCATGCAGTTCAACCACACCTGTCATATTCCATATGACAGGGGCCTCAAACTCCAGTCTTCAAGGGCCAGTGTCATGCAACTTTTCCATGCCCTCGAGGACTGGAGTTTGAGACCCCTGCTGTATAGTGTTCATGCAGTTTTCTACCCCACAGTTACAGCATGTCTGACTGCCTGTTCAGCATATGCAAAAATATATGAGTTTAAGCATGTGATGACTAAGGCCTTCCATTATGGTGTTTGTCATCACATGTCACAGACATCTGGATGATCATTTGGAATAAACTAAAAACTTGTTACTTCATCTTTTATCTTTATTATTATTATTGTTCTTATTTTACATTTTTCATTGTTAGGCATTGGGTTTATTTTTAGTAGTCCTTTCCAACTTCTTTCCCCTCTTCCATGTTACTGTGTCAGCTTGTCAGCATCTATTTGGGTTTGGAAGTGGAACAGAAAGTAAGGAAATCCAAAGTGCCATTAAAACCAGGAGAGGTTCTTATATTTCAGAAGGAGGGATTAATTCAAAAGAAATGACCTCAATGCCATATTTTATTTAGGAACCCTAGAGAGCACTTTGCAAAATAACACATTCTTATAATTTCACCCTCAGATGAGCCAAGCTACAACTGTCAGGGAAGGTGATGTAGGTACAGAGCATATGAGAGTGGTTAAGTTAATGTCTCTTGTCTAGATGAAGGCACAAAAGGGATCAATAGCAAGGCGTAGACATTCAGTATCTTCAGTCTTCAGTGGACACTCCATTTCTGGCACAAAACACCTGTAAAAGATGGTCGATTTAGGAGGTGACCCGACAACTTCAGCCTGTGAAATATAGTAATGGAGCAGTATGCTTTAAAAAACAAAATCTAATTAAGCATGCACTCAGTACCCTAAGAATTATTATGGTAGTTAAACACAGTGATAGTTGTATATCATATTATATCACTTCAAACAGAGGTGATCCAGTAATGTTACACTAATGAATTAGACTAACTATTCACTTTAGCTAAAGTTATTAAGTTAGCCAAAGAGTTGTGATGCTGTGTAAGACATAAATAAAGCTAAAATACAAAGGTTTGGACACTGTTTTGCATGTTTCCCTACTGTAGCATACAAGCATACAGAGGGGGTACTCTGAGAGGGTCCAAGATGACAACTTTGGAATTCTACTAGGAACAGTCGATCATATTTGTTTGTCAAAGCTGAATCCAGGGCAAACAACGCTAAATTAGCGTTTTTAGCTAACAGCTACAATAAGCATAAAAGTTACTGCACGGCTATCATTTGCAAATACCTGCCATTATCATTCGTTTTGTTAATAGAAAACAGAAAAAAGAACTGCTCAAGCAAGGAAGAAAGCTAAAAGGTACAAATGTTTATTTAAATGAACACCTAATCAAGAAAAATGCAGACATTGCAAGACAAGCAAGAATATTAAGAAAACAGAAGAAAATACAGTCAACTTGGACGTCAGACTGTAAAATATTCATTAAGTTAAATGGAACACCAGAGCAGGCTAAGGTTCTAGTCATCAAAGAGATGACGGAACTAGAAAAATATAACCGATAAATGCAAAGCAGTGCTAAATATGATGTGACCGTCCAAGTGCACAACCAACGCAGATGTCTGACAATTTTCAACTAACAACTCATATAGATATTGAAAATAAGACATTGATGTATGACAGCAACATAGATCCTGATTGTAATTTCTTTAACAATAAGACAAATGAATGCAATTATTATACAAATGAGCAACTTAAAAAGGAATTCAAGGTAGAACAGGGTATAACAATGGTTCACTTTAATAGTCGAAGCTTATATGCAAACTTTCAATCCATCAAAGACTACATAACACAGTTTGAACAGCCATTCAATGTGATAGCCATATCGGAGACCTGGATAACTCCTGGAAAAGAAGAAGACTTTAAAATAAATGGATATGAATTCCTTCATGTAGACAGGATCAACAAGAAAGGAGGTGGGGTGGCACTTTACATTGATAAAAACCTAAAGTACAAAAGAATGGGAAGAATGACAACTGTTATTGATGGAGTGATGGAATGTTTATCAGTGGAAATAATTATAGAAAAAAGGAAAAACCTAATTGTCAGTTGTATATATAGAACACCAGGATCTAAGATTGAGATATTTAAGGATAATATGGAGGACTTATTTACAAATATAAATCAGAAAAGAATGTTTATTTGTGGGGACTTTAATATTGACTTATTGAATCCAAATCATAATAAGAGTACAGAAGAATTTATTGATTCCATGTACAGCATAGGTTTATTTCCACTGATAACAAGACCGACCAGAATAACATCTCATTGTGCAACTCTATTAGATAATATATTTACAAATATAATAGAAGGAAAGATAAAAAGTGGGCTGTTAATCAATGATATAAGTGACCATTTACCAGTCTTTGCATCGTATAATTGCCATTATAAAGTGAACAACAATGGACATAAGATTATTTACAAAAGAATAAGAACAGAGAAGACCTTAAATTGTCTTAGAAATGAACTTTTAAAGCAAGATTGGAATATTGTATATGAACAAACAGAAGTTAATAAAGCTTACGAAGGATTTTTAAGAACATTTAACACATTACTTGATAAAAACTGCCCAGTAATTGAAATCAATAGGAAACACAACTATGCAGGAAGACCATGGATGACAAAAGGACTACAAAATGCCAGCAAAAAAAAGAATACCTTATATCGAGAATTCATAAAAAAGAGAACAATAGAAACTGAAATGAAGTATAAAACTTACAAAAATAAATTAACTAATATAATGAGATCCTGTAAAAGAGAGTATTACATTAAAAGGTTAGAACACAATAAAGATAACACAAGAGATATATGGAATGTATTAAACAGAATAATCAAAAATGAATCAAGGAATAATGATTACCCTGGATACTTTATAGAAGGGACAAGAAGTATTAATAACATGGAGGAGATAGTAAATGGCTTTAATGAATTCTTCGTAAACATAGGGCCAAAACTGGCAGAAGAAATAAAGGTTGATGGAATAGAAAGGGACACTGGTGAAAATATTGAAAGGAATAGTAGCTCAATGTTTTTAAGAGCAGTGGAAGAGAAAGAGATTTATGACATGGTTAGAGGACTTAAGAACAAAACCAGTACAGACTGGAATGATATTGATATGGTAACGGTAAAGACAGTTATTGATGGTATCGTAAAACCATTAAAATATATATTCAACTTGTCGTTTCAAAAAGGAGTTTTTCCACAAAAAATGAAAGTTGCTAAAGTTATTCCCATTTACAAAACCGGTGAAAGACATCATTTTACAAACTATAGACCAGTGTCAATACTCTCCCAGTTCTCTAAGATACTGGAAAAACTCTTCATAAAAAGATTTGACAGTTTTGTGGAAAAATATGAATTAATGACAGATAGTCAGTATGGGTTCAGAAACAACAGATCAACAGCTTTGGCACTGATAGATTTAATGGAAAAGATAACGGAATGTATGGATAATAAGAGGTATGCGCTCGGAGTTTTCTTAGATCTAAAGAAGGCGTTTGATACTGTTAATCATGAAATTCTATTAAAAAAACTGGAAAAGTACGGGTTTAGGGGAGTGGTTTTGGAATGGTTAAAAAGCTATGTAGGGAATAGGCAACAATATGTACAAATAAATGAATATAAATCTAATTTGATGGATATAGCTTGTGGAGTACCTCAAGGTTCAGTACTGGGTCCAAAAATGTTTATTATGTACTTAAATGATATCTGCAGAGTATCGGAGATTTTAAAGTTTGTAATATTTGCAGATGACACAAATATACTGTGTGCAGGTGGGGAATTGCCACAGGTTTTGGAAATGATCACACAGGAATTAACGATATTAAAGAAGTGGTTTGATATAAATAAATTATCATTGAATCTAGATAAAACCAAATTTATGTTGTTTGGAAACCAAAAGAAAAACATCGAAGTAGAAATATGTGTTGACAATGTATATTTAGAAAGAGTAAATGAAATAAAATTTCTTGGGGTGATCATTGACCACAAGCTCTGTTGGAAGCCACACATTACTTATGTTCGGGGGAAATTGGCACGGGGCATTGCCGTCCTGGGAAAAGCAAAGCATATGTTGGATCAGAAAGCACTGCACATTTTATACTGTGCTTTACTACTGCCATATATGAGCTACTGTGTAGAGGTCTGGGGAAACACATACAAAAGTAACACACAAACAATAACTATAATACAGAAAAGGGCCATTAGATTAATAAATAATGTAGGGTACAGGGACCATACAAATGCACTCTTTGTCAAAATGCAAGCTATTAAATTCCAAGACTTGGTGAAGCTTAAAACAGCGCAAATAATGTATAAAGTCAGAAATAAATTGCTTCCCAAAGAAATCTGTAAATTGTTCATAGAAAGAGAAGGTGGGTATAACTTAAGAGGGAAATGGAATTTAAAAATACAAAGTGCTAAAACAACTTTAAGAACTATGTCAATCTCAATTGCAGGAGTTAAATTATGGAACAGTCTAACAGAAGAAATAAAAGACAGTCAAAACATAAAACAGTTTAAAGTAAAATATAAAAACCTAATTTTAAATAAGTATAAGAATGAAGAAAACGGGGTTAACCCAGGATGGTAATGTTGCTGGTAATGGTGTTGCGGTTCTTTTTTGGTTGTTTTTTTGTTTTGTTTTGGTTTGTTGTTTTTCCATAACTTGTGTATCTGCAAATATACACATTCTGTATTTTTCATATGAAAGAAACTATACTGTGGTGGGGCTTGCTAATTTCTTGTTTTTGATTTATGTATGTTATGTTTTGTTTTACTTCATATGTTTATATGTTTCATATGTTGTTTGCTTAATTTAAGACAAAAAAAATTAAATGAATGAGAGGTAAAACTTGAGGGGGTAGGGACAAATAAGTAAATACTTCAGCCTACTCCTTTTCAAACAAATAATGGAATGATATTTTGTAATGATTGTGAAGGCACATGTTTGAAATGTTTGAAATAAAAATGAACTGAACTGAACTGAACTGTTAACATGACGCTTGTTCTTATACATGTAATACATTTATTACCAACCTGAGAGTTTATCCGCTGGTCATTCGACATGACGAATGGCTTCTGAATTCTTAATTCAGCTCAAGATGCTGAACATTCCCGTCAGTAGCACTTTCGGTCCGCTAGTAAAACGTAGTTCTATTAATCTGCGCTTGAACCGGAACCGGATGTAAGTTCCAAAAACTGAATTGTAGAACTGAAACTGAATGGTGAGAAGTGAAACTGAAATTATTCAAGAGCTGAATTTTTAAAGGATAAAATGCAGTTTCAAAGCAAATCAATTCATTTTCAAAATATAAAATTAAATTTCAATTTAGTGATGATCATTTTCAAACCATAAATTCAATTTCAAATTAGACTAATTCAAATTCAGTTTTCAAAAGCATTTATTCAAGTTACAATTCAGATTCAATCTGAGCAATTCAAATTCAAATTTAACTTATTCAAATTCAGTTTCTGATGGCACAGATTTCTGCCCATCTTATGTCCCAAACTATTTGATGATTTCCGGGTTTAAACCGTTCGTGACGCATTTTTAAGCGTTGTGACTCTGCTGTCTCTCCAAACAGTCCATCAAATAAAACATCAGTGAGGAGGTCTGATGATAATCTGGTGACAGGAATTAAAACGTTTATTTTAAAAACTAAGTACTATTTTAATTTTCATGAAGGTTTAAAACATTTTCACACAACAGCTGCTCATTAAAGTTAACTAAAGTTCATTTAAGTATCTTTATAAATATTATTTTTATTTTATTATTATTTAAAAATTACTTGTTCAATATATGAAGAGCCACATGTCGTAACTAACGAGTAGTTACACCCGGATATGAAGTTCACTGTTTTTCTGGTGTTATTGCTTAATTAACAGCGCAATGAGGTGACTTTTGTTGTGACGTGGATAAATAAAATAAAATAGAATTCAATTGAACTGAATTGAGATGCAAATTAAATCATTATTACTTCATAATATCAGATAGTTTATGTATGTAAAGTGTGAGTACACTACACATACCATCATGAACTAATTTTGGTATCACTGCTGAATGATCAATAAGAAGCTGCAAAGATATTGGAAGTAAAACTTTCTGTAACAATTTTAAGCTTTAAAAAATCTATAAAAATAATATAAACAAAGAAGAAGCATCGATATGCTTCAATCAATTCATATCATTTGTAATCAGAAATTGAAATGCAAAAGAGAACAACTCACTTCAGAGGTCATGCTGCGTAACAAAAGCAAAACAGATTAAAAAGAATATGTATTTTGTTTAACAATGAAAACAAAATAAAAATATAGTTAAATTAAAACCTATAATGCGTTCAAACCATCAATCATGAAAACTGAATTAAACTAAACTGAAGGATAAACAGACAAAGAGGGAGCTGAGTGTAAAAGCGAAGCTCTCAATTTACCGGTCGATCTACGTCCCTACCCTCACCTATGGCCACGAGCTGTGGGTAGTGACCGAAAGAACGAGATCGCGGATACAAGCGGCAGAAATGAGCTTCCTCCGAAGGGTGGCTGGCCTCTCCCTTAGAGATAGGGTGAGAAGTTCGGCCATCCGGGAGGGGCTCAGAGTAGAGCAGCTGCTGCTCCACATCGAAAGGAGCCAGCTGAGGTGGTTCGGGCATCTGACAAGAATGCCCCCTGGGCGGCTCCTGGGTGAGGTGTTCCAGGCATGTCCCACCGGGAGGAGGCCCCGGGGCAGACCCAGGACACGCTGGAGAGATTATATCTCTCGGCTGGCCTGGGAAGGCCTTGGTGTTCCCCCGGATAAGCTGGAGGAGGTGGCTGGGGAGAGGGAGGTCTGGGCCTCTTTGCTTAGGCTGCTGCCCCCGCGACCTGGCCTTGGATAAAGCGGATGAAGATGGATGGATGGATGGATGGATGGATGGATGGATGGATGGATGAAGGATAAACAACAGTTTTAAAACTTTCTGTGAATAATCAGGTTCAAACTAGAATTTGAAGTTTTGAAGAAAAGAGGATCAGAAAAATGACATTAAAGACTGAATATCTATTCATAAATCTATTTTGTGTTTTTTGAAGGGACAGCAGGATTATGACAGGGTGTCCTTAATGTGCTGTAGTTTTTCTTATTGTGTTATTTAAAAAATAACCAGATTTATAAGTCTGTGTTCCTGAGATCTCACAACATTAACTGTTTCTTACAGTGACCCACTCGCTGAAGTATTTCTACACTGCGTCCTCTCAAGTCCCAAACTTCCCAGAGTTTGTGGTTGTTGGGATGGTTGATGATGTTCAGGTTGATTATTATGACAGCAACACGGAGAAAGCTGTGCCCAAACAGGACTGGTTTGCCAGCAACATAGATCAGCAGTACTGGGAGAGTCAGACTGCAAAAAGGAGGGCTGACCAGCAGTGGTTCAAAGCCAACATTGAGATTGCAAAGCAGCGCTTCAACCAAACTGGAGGTTTGTTCATGTTTCATTTTTACTGATATTTGCTGTTAATGTTTTCAGTGTGTTTTGTTTACAGTAGTAAACAGGTTTGCACACATTAAATGTTTCATTCAGATTACAGATTAAAATTATTAACATAATAATACGTAATAAATGTAGAACTACAGTCTGGGAAACTTTCATTTAATCCAAACAGCTTTAATGATCATGTTTGTATGAACTGCCATAATTTAACTGTTTAGTTGATCAAAATAATCAAATAATAAAGATAAATTCATGATATTTGCAGTTTTCGGTTTATATTTAGGATTTTTTGCCTCTGAAACCTTGATGGTTGTTTTTGCTGCAATTTCTTAATAATCGATTATTCAGAAAATAATCTCCAGAAAATCAGCAGGATCTAAATAATCAGTCTGACGTGTGTTTGTTTTACAATTATTGTGAACCAATATTTGACTTTTAATAAAAACAATCCTGGACTGAAACTCTCCTTCAGTGGAAGCTTCTAGAAAAACCTCAACATAGTCCGGTGTGTAGTTTTCCCGCAGTTATACGATTTTTTTTAGAACAATAGGAGGCTGCAGAGTTTCAGAGGATGGAAACTTAAACCCAGGATCAGGATCTGTGTCTGCTGCTCAGGATCCATCTTAGTGTGTTTGTCTGTTCCTGCAGCTCACAGGAAGTCGCTCCGTGTCTCAGTTCAGACGACCCTCACAAATAATCACATGTTGTAATAAATTATAGAAAAAGAAAATATGTCAGACACCATCAACAGCATCTTAGGATGAAATAATTTATCATCTAGCTGAGATGTTAAATGTGCTGTGATGGCACAGTTTTGACAGCAGTTTTTCCAGATTCCATTAAACACATAATAATAATAATAATAATAATAATAATAATAATAATAATAATAATAATAATAATAATAATAATAATAATGTTATATTTAATACAAAACAGTAGAATCAAGCAGGGTTGACTTTGTAACAGGCTGAAAGTAGAGACAGCTCAAAGGCCCGTTCACTGTCCACGGCCTCTTTATGAATGGATTTAACTAAATGCATGAAAATAAAACATTCATCCCGTTTTCATGAGGAAATGTTTTCAGGATTATCTTTCATTAGCAGAGGTTCCATAAATAAATCGGTGACAAACTCAAAGCTACTCTGTGGAAAATAAATAAATATTTAACTTTTAGTTTTACTTCAATAGGACAACAGTTTGGTGAGAAGTAGACCAAAAATAAGAAACACAAACTAACAGACAGACGTTTAACAGCTAACAGTTGCTCTAAATTTTACACTGATTTTTATTTATTCTTTATTTATTTAAAAATAAGACAGTAAATATGAGTTTCAGTCGATGTTTAATATTTTTGGTCCCAGATTTAAAATTTAATGTTTTTTTTTTTACTAATAAACAACAACCTGAAAATATAATCAAGGAAAGTAAAGTGTTAAAATGTCTTATTTTTCCCATAAACTGGCTGAAGGTTGATTATTAAGGTGGTGTTGTTAAATCAGGACGCCGTAAAATTTAGCAAGAAATTTCCAGAAAGCGGAGGAAAATAACAGCGTTCTGGGTCACTGAGCTGCTTTTTCTGGCGCTCAGTGACTCGTGATGTAATATTCAGGGTGGTATCAACAATACTGATCCGACACCGATACTTTGTACAAAAACTTAACGTGTTATTGTATTTCAAATTATAGCTTCATAATGATCACAGGACATCAGACTACTTGTTCTTATTGTTTAGTTATGAAGAATTGTCATATAGTTGTGAGTTAATTGACGCCATTTGAACACGTATATCTTGTCATTTAACATGTATATACTTGCCTGGACTTTCAACAAAAACATCAAAGGAGTAAAGACAACACCAGCTCATCCCACATTCACTTTGATGCCGCCTATAAGGAGGTGTTTTTGCGAGATTTCCATGGACATTCACAGCGTCCTGATTTATTGATTAGCAATTATATAGTAATATAATAATAGTAATATAATTTATTAACCAAACAGGCTGGAAAAGTGTGGTGTGTAACTCCACATGTTCATATAAAGAAAATACCTGTGATGATGCACCGAGGCGTTTCTGTTGGCTTTGAGAGCAGCGATGTTATAAAAGCAGGAATGACTCCTCGTGTCGCTCTCACCTGTAGACTGTCGGCTCTCATCATAGCATCAGTGGCACTCAGGTTCCTACTGAAAGACACCCACAGATCTCTGTGCTACACATCCAATAATATCATTAATGTGAATGTTTTAATATTTTTAGTGCAAAATCTGATCTGGTCACAGCGCTGAAAAACACCAAAGTGTCCCAGCATGGAGTCAAATTCAAAGTCGGAGTTATTGTTTCAGTCCTCTGCTCTTAGTAAATGTAATAAATTTGACAACATGGTTGTAAAATCTTAGAGGAACCTTTTTCACCTTTTTGTCAGGTCACAGCACAAGAAATTAACTGATTTATCAAAAATAATTTCTTGCATAGTCAACAATGATGACATGAAGCATTTGCTGGAGCCTGAAATGCTGTAAGTAGAACTCCAGATTAGATTAATGTCACATGATCATATTAAACAGAGACACCTCTAGAAAAACCTCAGGACAGTCTGGTGTTTAGTTTTTTTTTTGTTGGAGGATTTTGTTGGACTGATGACGGCTGCAGAGTTTCAGAGGATGTAAATTTAAATCCAGAATCAGGATCTGTGTCGGCTGCTCAGGATCCAGCTTAGTGTGTTTGTCTGATCCTGCAGCTCACAGGAAGTTGCTCCACCTACAGCAGCATAGATAAACTGTGCAGTGATATCTCTGGAGTCAGGACGTAGATGTGTTAACGGGAGAAAATGAATTCTGTTTTTTCCCAGTGTCTTTTTCTAAAATCTACATTGTTAATGATGACTGGTTTTAAAAATCTTCCAATGAGACAAAAACAGCCATAAATGTAGATCCTCTATATGTTGATCACGTCTCTGTGTCAGTATAAGACTTTAGTGCAGCCTCTCTCTGGTTCACTGCAGTCTTTGTCTCTGTGTTTCTGTCAGGTGTTCACATTTACCAGCAGATGTGCGGCTGTGAATGGGATGAAGAAACAGGTGAAGTGAATGGATATCACCAAGAAGGTTATGATGGAGAGGACTTCATAAGCTTTGACCTGAAGACAGCGACATGGGTCGCTCCAAAACAACAGGCTGTCATGACACAGATGAAGTGGGGAAATAACAGAGCTATGATGGCTCTGTATAAGTACTACCTCACCCAGATTTGTCCTGAGTCACTGAAGAAGTATGTGAACTATGGGAGGAGCTCTCTGATGAAAACAGGTAAAATCTACGACCAGAATTAGATTGTTAACCAAAAGTTATATGTCTCAGTTTATTACTTAATATGATATTAAATTAACCTTTTCAGGCATGAATTATGAAAACCTCAATCAGAGCTTTTTTTTCTTGAGTATTTTTATTCATCTTAAGGCATGAAAAAAAGATTTTTCAAGTACTTTTCATTTTTAAAGAGTATTTTTACATGTCCACTTAGTTGTACAACAAACATTTTGACTTATGAATTTGACAATATATATATATATATATATATATATATATATATATATATATATATATATATATATATATATATATATATATATATATATATAAAAAAACACCCAGCGCGCCCCTGCGGGCGGTTTATCCTTCAAGCTCGGGTCCTCTACCAGAGGCCTGGGAGCTTGAGGGTCCTGCGCAGTATCTTAGCTGTTCCCAGGACTGCGCTCTTCTGGACAGAGATCTCCGATGTTATTCCCGGGATCTGCTGGAGCCACTCGCCTAGCTTGGGAGTCACCGCACCTAGTGCTCCGATTACCACGGGGACCACCGTTACCTTCACCCTCCACATCCTCTCGAGCTCTTCTCTGAGCCCTTGGTATTTCTCAAGCTTCTCGTGTTCCTTCTTCCTGATATTGCTGTCATTCGGAACCGCTACATCGATCACTACGGCCGTCTTCTTCTGTTTGTCTACCACCACTATGTCCGGTTGGTTAGCCACCACCATTTTGTCCGTCTGTATCTGGAAGTCCCACAGGATCTTAGCTCGGTCATTCTCCACCACCCTTGGGGGCATCTCCCATTTTGACCTCGGGACTTCTAGGTTATACTCGGCACAGATGTTCCTGTACACTATGCCGGCCACTTGGTTATGGCGTTCCATGTATGCCTTGCCTGCTAGCATCTTGCACCCTGCTGTTATGTGCTGGATTGTCTCTGGGGCATCTTTACACAGCCTGCACCTGGGGTCTTGCCTGGTGTGATAGACCCCAGCCTCTATGGATCTTGTACTCAGAGCTTGTTCTTGTGCTGCCATGATTAGTGCCTCTGTGCTGTCTTTCAGTCCAGCTTTGTCCAGCCACTGGTAGGATTTCTGGATATCAGCCACCTCCTCTATCTGCCGGTGGTACATACCGTGCAGGGGCCTGTCCTTCCATGATGGTTCCTCGTCTCCCTCCTCTTTCTTGGGTTTCTGCTGCCTGAGGTATTCACTGAGCACTCGGTCAGTTGGGGCCATCTTCCCAATGTATTCTTGGATGTTCCTTGTCTCATCCTGGACTGTGGTGCTGACACTCACCAGTCCCCGGCCCCCTTCCTTCCGCTTAGCGTACAGCCTCAGGGTGCTGGACTTGGGGTGAAACCCTCCATGCATGGTAAGGAGCTTTCTTGTCTTTATGTCAGTGGCTTCTATCTCCTCCTTTGGCCAGCCTATTACCCCAGCAGGGTACCTGATCACGGGCAGGGCGTACGTGTTGATGGCCCGGATCTTGTTCTTACCATTCAGCTGACTCCTCAGGACTTGCCTGACCCTCTGCAGGTACTTGGTGGTTGCAGCCTTTCTAGCGGCCTCTTCATGGTTCCCATTTGCCTGCGGGATCCCCAGGTACTTGTAACTGTCCTCTATGTCTGCAATGTTGCCTTCTGGTAGTTCAATCCCCTCAGTTCTGACTACCTTCCCTCTCTTTGTTACCATCCGACTACACTTCTCCAGTCCGAACGACATTCCAATGTCATTGCTGTATAGCCTGGTAGTGTGGATCAGTGAATCGATGTCTCGTTCACTCTTGGCATATAGCTTGATGTCATCCATGTACAGGAGGTGGCTGACAACTGCTCCGTTCCGTAGTCGGTATCCGTAGCCAGTCTTGTTAATGATCTCACTGAGGGGGTTCAGGCCTATGCAGAACAGCAGTGGGGACAGAGCATCTCCTTGGTAGATCCCGCACTTGATGGTGACTTGTGCTATGGGCTTGGAGTTGGCCTCTAGTGTTGTACGCCACATCCCCATTGAGTTCCTGA
Source organism: Aulonocara stuartgranti (assembly GCF_965226115.1). Lineage (NCBI taxonomy): Eukaryota > Metazoa > Chordata > Actinopteri > Cichliformes > Cichlidae > Aulonocara > Aulonocara stuartgranti. Next base: position 31,687,436 of record NC_138957.1, read on the forward strand.
TGAAGGCTCTTAGGGTCCCATTGATCTTGTACAATTCTAGGCATTCCAGTATCCAGCTGTGGGGCATTGAGTCATAGGCCTTCTTGTAATCAATCCAGGCAGTGCACAGGTTGGTCAGTCTGGTCTTGCAGTCTCGGCTGATTGTTCTGTCTACCAGTAGCTGGTGTTTTGCACCTCTGGTATTCTTGCCAATTCCTTTCTGTGTCCCGCTCATGTATTGACCCATGTGCAAGTAACCCCGGCGGAAGGGGCTACATGAATAGGATGAGGGACCTATGGATATATATATATATATATATATATATATATATATATATATATATATATATATATATATATATATATATATATATATATATATATATATATATATATTAAAAATATTTTATAACAATATATGTAACAACTATAACAACTGTAACCCTGCCTATGGAGTGACACATCAGTGTTCAATGTAGTGGTTTATGTGCAAGTTTACCATCATCACTGACACAAATACAAGAAAACAGCCTTTGAATAGTTGTCCACTGTAGTGACCCCTAATGTGAAAGGGTTAATATAATTGCACTTTGCGTGGCCTTTTGAAACATTTTTTAAATTTAATATAATTTTATAAACTACATCACATCAAAAGAAATTGGTATGGTTTTAATAATAATAGTAATGGGCGACCGTGGCTCAGGGGGTTGGGAATCGCATCTGTAACCAGAAGGTCGCCGGTTCGATCCCTGGGCTCTCTGTCCTGGTCGTTGTGTCCTTGGGCAAGACACTTTACCCTACTTGCCTACTGGTGTTGGCCAGAGGGGCCGATGGCGCGATATGGCAGCCTCGCTTCTGTCAGTCTGCCCCAGGGCAGCTGTGGCTACAACTGTAGCTGCTTCCACCAGTGTGTGAATGCGAGAGTGAATGAATAGTGGCATTGTAAAGCGCTTTGGGTGCCTTGAAAAGCGCTATATAAATCCAATCCATTAATAATAATAATAATCTTGTTGGTTGTTGGTCATCATAGCAGATCATCTTCCACAGTTTTAGCTCTGATATACTCATTTCTAATCCTTCTCACTCCTTATGATAATTTTAATATCATCAGTTCTGTCTCCTGTATTTGTCTCAGTGCCACCATCCTCAGATATTAAATCACAGCAGGTCTCACTGCCATCTTCTAAACCTTCCTTTCCACTCTTGCTCGTCTCCATCCACTCCACCTTGTCCGCACTCTTTTCTTCACGTCTCGTCTGCACTATGCACCCCTCCAGCTCAAATACAAGTAATAGTAATAATACAGAAAGAATGAACTGTTTGTCTTTACTCCACAGTTGTCCCCAAAGTGTCTCTCCTCCAGAAGTCTTCCTCCTCTCCAGTCACCTGCCACACTACAGGTTTCTATCCTAACAGAGCCGAGATGGTCTGGAAAAAAGATGGAGTGGAGCTTCATGAGGGTGTGAACAAAGGAGAGATTCTCACCAACAATGACGGGACCTTCCAGATGAGTGTTGACCTGGATCTCTCATCAGTCAAACCTGAAGACTGGCACAGATACAGATGTGTGTTTCAGCTCTCTGGTGTGAACGAGGACATCGTCACCAAACTGGACAAAGCAGTGATCAAGACCAATGAAGGTGAGTTTGGAATCAGGATCAGATGAGTGATAAACATGGGAAACACACTTGAATTACTGCAATACCCTGTGGTTCATGTTGGATGAGAAAGTTTGTTTGCTTTGATATTCTTTCTGTCAGCTTCTGTCAGAATAATTTTAAAACTTAAATCAGTTTGGACCAAGTTGTGTTTTTCCACCACATTTTTTCCTGCTGAACATTGATGAATATAAAACATGTTCATGTGTGGCCGCTGATTATCTGACTAATGGACAGTTTTAGAAGATTAAATAGTAAATTGGGGAAAATGTATATTTTGAAACATATGTTCAAATTTTTTGGCAATGTATTGAAATTAAATTAAATGGCAGAACTTTTATTGTTGGAATGAAAACAAACATTAGTGAGACAAATATGTAGTGACCATAAACGAAGCTCTTGTGCATGATTGTTATCTGATTGGAAACTTTTTGTTCTCACCTTTTGTTTGTTCTGTGATCCACAGGAAATTCCTTCTCCTCGATCATCTCTGTTGTTGCTGCTGTGGTCGTTCTTGCTGCCATCGCTGTGATCGCATTCATTATTTACAAAAAGAGGACAGGTGAGAAACAAACTTCCTGGATTTTTCTTGTATAATGCAACAACAATGATGACATAGTGCAAACAATAATAATGATAGTAAGAGTAATATGACTTAATTGAAGTCATTATTAACAGTTTTCAAAAGAAAACAAACAATGCACACAGGATTAAACAGGTAACAACCAAAAGCAGTGTAAGCTGAGTCTTCAGGTTAATATTTAAATATTTTAACACTTTCTCTGCCAGCAGGATGATCAGACTCTTTTAAATCCTCAATATATTACAACGATATTCATTAATCATGCTCGTTGTGTTTCATAACTTGCCCCTTCATTTCTCTACACTTGTAGATTTTTGTCCAGTTACTTCACTTTTTCTTCTTGTCTGTTATTTACTTTTTCTGCATCATTTTTCTTTCTGTCTTTGTGTTTTGTTTGTTTTTGTTTTGTTTTTTACACCTGAGCTACAGTTTGTGTCAGGGAACAAAATAACCACCAACTCAGTTATTGAAACCCAAACATTATTTCTCTTTTCTTAACCATCAACTCTGCCAAACAAACACATCCTGAGGTACACCTTTACCTGCATTAGAAATGTGTACGTTCTCTACCTTCAGTCGCTTTACTTATAAATTTAACACGAGCACATTTTGTGGGAAAAGTCAGGATATATCTATAAACACATTAGTGAGTAAGCCCAGTGTCTATGTTTTTAATTTTACACATTAAATTAATGCTTTTGTCCAGATTACAAAATGAAAACATGAAATTATGTTTGATGCCTTGTACAATACATGAAAAAAATTGTGTTAACATTTACAACAAATTACTAACATGATGTATTTTTTCTTTTTTATTTCAGGCAAACGTCCACCATCTCGTAAGTTAAAATTTGTCACTTTTCTCTAATCTCTTGTCTACACTAAATTAAAAAGGGTTTCTGTACTCTAATCTAAACAGTCTTTCAGGGCTGTTTCCTGTTGTGTTCGATTGTTGTAAAAGTGACAGATGAGAGCAGGATGTGGACTAACATTGTGTTTCTGACCTACAGCTGTAGAGAACCCTGAAGTCCAGGAGCAAATGCTTCCTCAAGCCTAAACCACAAACAGCTCTGCACACAGTGAGTTACTTCATATTTGTGTCTCATGTTTTAGCTTTCTTTTAAAACTTATGTAAAATACTGGCTGTAGTAAAATCTCCTGTTTAAATATATCCAAAAAAAAGTGCTTTAGTATAACTAAATCATATGAAGAGAAAGATGCTTTCAAAAGAACGTTTCATGAAATGATTTAACAAAATGAAAACAAATGTGTTAATTCCCTTCAGAAACATATGAAGTAAATACTCGATTGAATCAGAATTTTAGATCTTAATGAAACTGTAAATGTGTTATTTGTGGATTTGATTTATCCTAACATTTATTTTATTTCTTTATGTCTACAGAGAACATGAGAGAAGACGTGTCAGCTCGTTCTTCTCCATAAACTGGAATTCATTGAATTCGTTGATTCGTTGATTGTTCACAGACTTTAGATCTGTTAAAAAGATCTAAAGTCTAAAATATAGTTGCAGATGCTTATTAGTCAAGATTTAATGGAAAGGAGTTTGAAAATGAGTTGGCAAATGTTTAACATATACATCATAATGGTGGCATTAAATTATTCTGAAGATCTAACAAAGATGTGACCACCTGGAGAGACGTAAAACACAATAAAAACAATATGAAACAATGAAAGCATCACAGCAGTCTCAATACAATCATAATTAAACCTTTGTATGTTCATCTTCACTCAAACATATATTAGTTTAGTGTTTCTGGTTTTCTTGTAAATTATTGAATCACTCATGAATGCTGAGATTCCCTCACTCTCAGTGATAAAGGAATCATAATAATATATTTCTAAATCTTGTACGTTTACTTAAAATTTGATTTAAAAGACAAACTTGTGTTGAATTCCAGGAGACCTTAAAAGATTTTACTTTATATCTGATTTATTTCTTAATTAATAAAGATTATGTTTATTCTCTGTTGTTTGATTTAAGACAAGTTTTGAGTGTTTTTGATTTTAGAGTTTAGTTCATGTTGAGATTCTGGAGGTTTGTGTGGGTTATGTTTTTAACACATTGGTGGGTTTGTTTCTGTTTATATATCACTAAAACTGCATTGCTCTTTCTCTCCTTTTTGTACTTTTGCTTTTCAATAAAGTCCCAAATAATCCAAATTGCTGTGACTTTTTAAAAAAATAAAATGTACACTTGGCTAAAGTTTCATGAATCCAGCCCAAATATTAATGGATTAGCTACAATTTAACTTGTGATAGTAGCTCAGTAAGCTTAGGTGTAATGATGCCAGCTCCAGTCCATTAAGTGTCCTTGTGACAAAAGTATTGTGTGTGTGTTGTATTGTGGTTCGATGTTTGCTTTTGTGGATGTTTATTTTTTTCATTTGGTTTACCAACACTAGACTTGACAATTTGCATATGATGAAGTAACTGACCTCACAGCCCATTGTTCCTTCAGTGGGCTGGTTTCAGCTATTGTGTAAATGTACTGTTTATGGGAAACCTGCAGTCAGCTGAGACTGAAGAAGTCACCTGGATGAGTGACGAAATGTTTCTCCCACTGAAAACTACGTCCAGATGAACAGAATCAACCTTCACACTTTATAGACTTGTGCTATTCCAGAATGGTCGCCTGAATCAGGTAGAGTATAAAAGGAAGCCAGCTGCTTTTAGAGGGGTTGGGTTCTTTGGCGTGTGTTGACACGTAAACTCATACTTTATTTAATAAAGCCTACCAGTTGATGGCAAAATTTAATTCCAGCCTCGTGCCATTTTGTTTGAACTGACACATGACCGCCAGCCAGCTTGACGGAGTTTAAAAGAACTGTTAGTGCAGAGATTTTGAAATAATGTTTGCCGAACATTAATAATCAAGGCTTCTTAAAACCAAATGGTGTTACATCTATAGCCACTGTTTGGTGTTTTAACAGTGTAAGGCTTGAGATGCTCTCAGCCACATGTCTCAGATTATTTTAGTTGCTGATAGTTTAGCAGAAAATCTACACTGAACCCTTCAAGCCAGTAGATCCACAGTATGAATAAATATAATTGTAAACAAAAAGCAAACTGATAACAATTTAATGATTCAGATTTAGTCCTGTGAAGTTTATATTTATGTGTATTTATGCTTTACATATATATCACATATATAATTCATTCAGAAACAGACTTTGCACATTCAAAACATGAGAGGACAATAAGTGCTGTGAAATTATTTATATTTTGAGCTAAATGCTCCTTCGTCCTACAAGCAAAACTAATTTCCATGTGCTCTGAAGAGTGACAGTAACAAAGCTTTGTTAGAGCAGCTGCTTCACCCAGGAGTGGCTAAAGTATTTGGAATATGTGAGGAGTGCATATGAGAGCATGAGGGTGGGAATGGATGTTTGTATCTGTGTGTGCCTGTATGTCTGTGTCTATATGTCAGGTTGGGTATCAGACGCCACCTCTCTGGGGACATCTCAGGCCCTCCAAGGTTTGGAGGCCTATCTCCCCCCACCACCACTTCCCCTGCCAGTGGCGGACTCCCTCAGACATCGGTGCGTTGGTGGTTCTTTGTGTCTGGGGATGGGCGTCCAGGTACACGCCGGCTCACTCCTTGGCGGCCGCTTATCGGGGCCTGGAGCCTGGGGCTCGCTCGGGCCACTTCGGAGGTGGGGTGCCCCCCGGCCTCTCGGCCTGGGGCTCGGTCACTCAGGCGCAGCTGGCTGCCGGCGGAGCTCACGGGCGCGTCACTGCAACTCCCCCTGGCTTCTGCTCCGCGGCTGCTGGGTGAACCCTCATCTGGGACTCTCCTCAGCTCTTTCTGGGACAGTGGCGCGGCTGCCCCTCTGTTGGTCTTCCTTGGTCTCTTGTGTTCTGGGGGCCTCTGGATGTCTGGAGTTTTGATCTCCTCCATACCTGCTTCATGCCCTGGAGGACGGGGCTGTGGCCCCCCCACACCCTCTAGCAGATCATTACATGAAGGAACCTTTAAAAAAAAAACAACAAGCGCGTCCATGCTCACAGCTGTACACATGGGTGATCACACCCACAAACTACACCCTTTTTGGCTCCTACCTCAAAGCACACTGTGTTCTGTTGATCTTATGTGCTGCACAATAATGTTTAATATTTAGTATTTACTGTCAAATTCCCATATATCATTGTGATGTTGTTTATTCTATTACTCTTGTTCTCTTCTGCTTGTTTTCTTTTTTCTTTCTCAACAGGTGATCCAGGTGATTGATATATGCATTTTTTATTTTATTTTTTTTATTTTTTTTTCCTGCCCATTCTGTTGGTTTTTGTTTTTTGCCCTTCTCCCCCGTCCCTCTTCTCAGCTGTTTCTCTTTCCCTCTTTCTTTCTCTCCTTCTTTCTCCAGTCAAGTCTGTCCCGTATTCAGTAAGTGAAAATAAAATAAACAATAAAGGTTGAATCAAATGGACCATTATGGCAAGGCTGGGATGGTCAATTTGGTAAAGTAAATCCGTTGGGCATCTTTCTTTGCCTTTAGACAATAATTCTGATGGCAAAAGAGCCAAACGGGACAGGCAAAAAAAAAAAGAAAAAAAAAAGGAATATGTGAGTATGTGAGAATATGTGAGGAATAGGTGCAATGATTTATGGAAAAATGAACAAACATACAAACAAAAGTATAAATTCAGTATATGAGGCAAAAAGAGAGTCTGTATAATTCTAACAAGCTTGAAAGTGAACATTCGGTATGATCGTCTTTAACAAAGACTCTTGGGCAGCTTTCTTGTCATTTCCTTTATGAGGTCTTCAGGAAGAGTTCTTCAGACTTCTTGAAGGATGTTTAAAGCTGATTTTTCTGTTCTCTGTGAAGATATTACACAGAGACTATAGACCATAAACTAGAGACAGTTTTCTATGTAAGTTTTCAGCTCATAGCTCTTTGGGAATAACAAGAAACACTTTGAAAGACTTTCTAAAAGCCTGGAGAGTTATTGATAAAGACTAGTTAAAAATTAAAACAAAGTCTGGCTCTTTGAAAAGAAAATATAAAGAAATAAGAATAAGGGCGATTCAAGAATTTAACACAATATTGAAATTTCCTCCTAATTTTAAACTGTGTATCTGTCTCTTGTATAATTTTGTATTGTATAATAGAGTAGCTATTGTTCTTTACATTATTTACAAGGACAGTTCACCCTGCAAATTCACCCCAGGGTGAGACCATGCAGTGCTCAGAGAAACTACATGATAAAGAGTAAATAAAATAAAGAGCTATACAAATCTACAGGTATCATTTAGCATGTTACTGTACATGTTAAGGTTTATGAGTACAATTAGAGAAAGACTGAACAAATATGGTATGTTTGGTTAGTTGTCAGGTGAAAGTCTCCTCCTCCTTTCTAAATTCCAGTGCAGATTAAGTTTTAAAGTTTCAACAGAAAATACCAAAGTGGAAATGTTTGGCCTTAATGCACAGCACCATGTTGAGGAACGAATAAATAAACACAGCATATCAATTGTCAACATGGTGGTGGAGGAATGATGACGCAAGCTTGTTTTGCAGCCATGGGAACTAGACACGTTGCAGCACAGACACCTATATGTTCACAACCACATCATGTCCAATTACGAACCACAATCTAACTTCTTTAGACTGTAGAAAGAGGGAAAAACCATATAATTAAATCAGGTGATTTGAACATGGAACCTCACAGTCAACAGTGCTGAGCACTGTACCTCTGTGCGTTCAAACTGGAAAATCACACAAATTTAATAATTTGTTTGTCTTTTGTCTGTGATTGTAAATGTGAGTTACCAGAAAAAGCAATCTATTTAAAACTAAAGTGTATGAATGCAATAACCTCAAAACATCTAACAAATGGTAAATGGTCTGTATTTATATAGCGCTTTACTAGTCCCTAAGGACCCCAAAGCGCTTTACATATCCAGTCATCCACCCATTCACACACTGGTGATGGCAAGCTACATTGTAGCCACAGCCACCCTGGGGCGCACTGACAGAGGAGAGGCTGCCGGACACTGGCGCCACCGGGCCCTCTGACCACCACCAGTAGGCAACGGGTGAAGTGTCTTGCCCAAGGACACAACGACCAAGACTGTCCAAGCCGGGGCTCGAACCGGTAACCTTCCGATTACAAGGCGAACGCCCAACTCTTGAGCCACGATCGCCCGTCAAGCCAATAACACTTGATGAGTTAGGTAGATCATTGTCGTGGTCTGCAGTCTAGAGAACCATTAATGTAATTAATTAATGTAAATACAGAGGGTTTACAACAAGGTACAAAACACTAGTTTTACTCAAGAAAAGGAAGACTTTCCCAGAAAACATCTAAAACAGCGTGCACAGAAATGTAGAAAATAAAATAAATAAATCATTGGACAGATAAACTAATGGTTATACCAGAATGATGGGAAAGGAAAAGAGAAACGGCTCATGATCACAGCACATCATCTAACTAGTGCCACTAGTGACAGCTCACTGAAGTGTAGACGTCTATACTCTGCTCAGTTCAGCTAAATGCTGCAAAGCCGATTGCGCCTCAATACAAACAGATAATAACACAATGCTGACACATATGCTACAGCTCCATGATTCCAAACTTGCATATATACTTTTTAGAATTGCCTTTTGTGTCCCCACCACTGCATTATATTTGTAACTCTTTTTACATTTTCTTCTCAGTCCTGTTAACATGCTGTGTTCATGTAAGCTTTACATCAAAGTGCACGCCTAAAACTTTAAAATGACAGATAGATAAAACAATACTTGCTTATATGTTTCCTGTTTAAATAAACTATTTAGTTTTATTTTCTATGGAGAGCTGAAATCCTCATGTAGTAGCCCATATTTGTACCTGCTTAACTGCTTCTTGCAGCTGCTTTTAAACAGTCTGCACACTTCCTCCTCTCTTACAGATGACTGTATCATCTGCAAAAGCTGACTTTCCTATATGCCTAGGAATTTGATCAAAGATATATTTAATCTTAATTAAAATGACTAATGGCTCAAACAATCTTCCCTGAGGAGTTCCATTCTCAGTTATTAGATTGCGTACCATTTATACAAACTCTTATTCATCTTTTGTCTAGAAGGTCTCTGTCCCAATTAAATAATCTAGCTTTTACACCTATTTTTAAGTTTAATAAATAGTCCCTATTTCCACAGCATATCATGTTTTATTTTCTATATCCAAAAACATTGCTGTCTATTTCTTTATTCACTGCTGCTTTCCCTTTTCTCCGATTCTAAGTCTTTGTGAGTTTTTAGTAGTTTTAGTCGTTTTCACCTCTTCTTCAGTTCTAACAACAAGAGGTAGCACATTCGCAGTCAGAGATGGCCCGTTTGTCAGCAGAGAGCTCTGCTGCCAGATGGAGGCAGTTTCATGATTTTAGTCTTCGCTGAATAAAACTTATTTGTCCTACAACAGCCACCGTACTAGCATTATGCATTTGGATTGGGAGGGGTAAGAAAACACAACTTAGTTGACTGAAACTTAGACAGTTAAAGACAAAGCTTACTTTTATATTCAGCAGTACTACAATCCCATTGCTAGATGGCGCCATCTGACAAACCAAACCCAGAAGCACATTCTGGAGAAAGCTTAATGACAGTCTTTGATGCTTAGACATGTGCAGAATAAGTGCTTTAATCATGAAAAGTGGGATTATAACTTAAAGTAAGTTCATATGAGTGGGTGGTAGCAAGTCATGAGAAAGATGTCAGATGAGGACAGAAATAACAGAAAGTCAACATTTTTATTTTGAATGCAAATACATAATATTCAGTCTGTAGCCCTTCGATTTAGACAATAATACTTAAATGTTGTTTTTATACGTCCAAAATTTAACATCGCTAATTTTTTTCTGATTTTAATTGTTGATCGTTTCATTATTTTATCACGTTGCAGAAAGAGAAAGACATGAAGCTTTGACCTCTTGTCCCAAATCAGGTAGAATAGGTTGCCAGTTGAATTTGTGGGTGGATGAATAATTGTATCTCGATTGCTTGGGGAAGTTATTTGTATATGAATGTAAACATGAGCATAATTTAATTTACTTTTAAAATGTCATTAGTAAGAATGTGATTAAATAACTTCAGAAAATATGTGATAAGAACTGTGACACAAATACACGTGATTTTGATTAGACGGCCTACAGTGAGGTAGTGGTTAAAGACACAGAGCCCAACGACTACACACCACTGGCTCTTTGTTTCTGAGGTCATGATAAGTTTCACTTTCGAAAGAAAACCTTGGTTCCCTTTTTTTGCCTGGTTACTGTTAAGATGCAGCCAGCTTTGAATTCCTATTGGTCAGAGAGGAGCTACTGCGCATGCGGCAGTTTTATTTTGAGTGTGGCGGAGTCTAAGCAACAAACAGACATTTTTTTCCTTCTTTGTTACAGTCAGGTCTATTAACACCACCCACTGAATTCTGCTGCTGACCCACATCTCAGAAATCCAAATCTTATTAATGAGACAGCGAGAGAGAGATAAATATATTGGATATTGTGGCAAATCCTACTCAAAAAACAAACAAAAAATGTCAGATGAGGAAAAGAGAAACAGAACTAGTAAAAAGTCTTAAAATCCAAAACTTTGTTTTTATATTCCAAATGCATAATATTATGTCTGTAACCCTTGGATTCAGACAATAATACTTAAATATTGTGGTTTATGTGTTTTCATACATAGTTCTACATTGCTAAAGTTTTTCTCATGTTAATCATTATTAGCTTCATTTCTTTAACAACAATTCTTTTACACTTCTTTCACTTTGACTTGATCCCAAAAACGCGCATTTTAGGTTAACTGGTGATCAGAGGAGGAGCCAGACATTTGAAACACCCGGGGCTTAGCCCTAAAGGGTAGTATGCATGTGGGATTTTTTTTTTTTTTTGAGGGGGGGGGGGGGGGGGGGTAGAAATGACAAAGATTAATAGGCTCTGTTTTGAGTTTTGTTCAAAAAATAATGACTTCATATAGGGAAATATATATATCACACATGCAGGACACCTTAAACTAGTTTTTTAATTAAGCAGCAAGACAGAACGAAGTCGGGGCTGTATCAAGACACAGGGACTAAACCCCAATTCAACCAGACCCAGAACTGATCCAGAATTAAAACAGGACTACAACAGTTCAAAATCAGGACTACTGAGGACTTAACCAAGACATAACCACAATCAGAACTAGATGATAGTAGCACTAAAAATCAGCATAGACCTGCACTACACTTATTTATTTAATTCTACCAAAGTACACTATTTAGGTTGAGAAAAGTTTATATAATTATTCAGCCTTGTTGTGCAAACAAGCCTGCAGAACTTAATAAATATAGAATTTGAAAAATAGCAAACCTAAAAAGAAACACTAGGTACGAGATACATGAGTACCTATGATACGGTGATACTTTTGGTAAACAACCATTTGACTAACATGTGTGTCTCACCTGCTCTTGTTCCACCTCTGTTCTGTCCTCATTCTCCATCTCAATCTCTGCTCCTCTCTCTCCCTCTCTCTCCCTCTCTGTTCCTCTCTCTCTCTCTTTGTGCTGACAATCATCAAATATACAGTTGAAACCAGATATTTACAAACTCTTCAGATCAAAACACAAACACTTTTTTAATTGTAACATCAAATCAGACTAAATGTTTATTTTTTTAGATTGATAAATATAAAAAACATATTTGTTAACTTTAAGAGTAAAGAGAGAAACTGTCTGTGTTTTTTAATTGCAAATGGCACCAAATTGTATTCAAATTGAGCCACACTTATGGAGCTCCACAGTTCTTTTCCTGGTGTTTTGGTTGACATCTCTTAATTTTCCCATGTCACAGAAACAGGCTTTGTGTTTTGCCTTATATGCATCCACAGCTGTGCCACCAATTTACTCACATGGACTCTACTAACCTATCAGAAGCTTCTTCAGCTCAGAATGGAATCCTCTGGAGTTTTCTTATTAATTAACAATAAACTTAGTGTATATGTACTCCTAAATTTAATGAAAGTGATAAAAAATAGAAAGCTCTGTCTCTCTTTATTCTGACATTTAACTAATTCAAAAGATATTTCAATATTTATCTAAAACAAAAGTTTACTCTAAATTGATGTTGTACAGTAAAAATGTTTTATGTTTTCTCCCTAAAGTGTATGTAAATATCTGGTTACAAATGTGAATATCCTGCTGTGTACTGAAATCCCTCTTGTTTTGCATAGAAATATACTGAACAACATACAAAGCATAATATATAAAATAACATTTACCTGAGGTTTTTCTTTGAAAGAACCCTCTAATGTCCATTCTTATGTTTCAGTACATAACTGAAACCGATTTAGTCGGGGAGGGTAAGAACTGAAAATATGAAATAAACACACGTAAGCTAAGACTCTCTAAAAAATAGCATTTGTTCGGCTTTTCATTTCGCCATTTGTTGATTCACTTGAAGAGCAAGTAACGTAATATTGGTCAAGTGATCAGTTTGATATCAATCTTTCGTGATGCACCGTCATATTTACATTATTTGTACGGTACGAATGATTTGCTTTGGTACCTGGTCAAACTTAAGCTCTCCTTAGTATGGCTGGCTCCGTCTCTCCAACAGCGCACTCAGCAGCTCCCCCCGCCCCCTCGCTCAGTCGCTTAGTGCCTGAGCTTGGATCATACCAATATCAGGGGGGGATTCACGCACAGTCGTAAATTCCCACAGTGTGCACTATGTGCTTCGAATATTGTGTGTACTTTTTGTTTTATACAGTTGTCAGCCAGGCATCTAACTATGAAAAAATTACACTCCAAAATACCCCGGGCTTCTGACAAAACAACCCGGGCTTAAGCCCCGTAAGCCACCCCCACGCTCCGCCCCTGCTGGTGATTAAATGAAGCATAGGTGTGGATGTGAGAGTGTATGGTTGCTCTTTCTCTCTCTCTGGGCGAGACCTGTTAGAGTGCACCTTATCTCTTGTCCAAAATGTGGTGAAATAGGTTGCAAGCTAAATTTGTGGGTGGATGAATAATTGTATCTGGATTACTCTGGGAACTCAAGGTTAATTGCATAGTTGTGTAAACATGAGCATAATTTAAACTACTTTTAAAATGGCATTAGTAAGAATATGATTAAGTACAAATAACTCCAGAAAATATGTGATAACAGCTGTGACACAAATATACATGATTGGTATGTGTCTTTAATCACTACGTCACTTTAGGTCTCTAATCACAGATTAGGCGTTACTAGCTCTTTGTTTCTGCCTGAAGCGTTTCACTTTCCAAAATAAATTAGTAAATAAATAAACCTCGGTTCTCCCATTTTGCCTGGTTACTGGTGAGGCGCATCCAGCTTTGAATTCCTATTGGTCAGAGAGGAGTCACTGCGCGTGCGGACTCAGAGGCTGTAGTTTCATTTTGTGGCAAAATTCAAACAATAAACGGTTGTATTAATTTTTTCTTCTTATACTGCGAGTATTGAATTGAAAATGAGGACGTTTATGATGCTGCTTCTTTACTGGACAGCGTCTGTGTCTGCAGGTAAGTTTCATAAAAATGAAACTGTTCTTTAGAGATAGTGTTGCTCTCAGGTGGCTCAGGTGTTACTGTAAACAGACTCTCGGCTTGCATATATTCAAGATTCAAAGTTTATTTTTTATTTCGCAGTTTGTTTGTTTTTGTTGTTGTTGTTGTTGTTTTTTTACAGAAGTACAAAGGCTTCAACAAAATGTTGCTTCTCATCAGCCTCTACGCTACAATGATCAGTAAAAGAAATAAAATACAGTAATAACAAATCTAAAATAAGGATTGTTAGTGCAAAGTCTTCAAGCATCCTGCTGGTTCTGCAGCTGATGCTCCGTCTCCTCTTTCCAGATGCTGGAGTGAGAACAGGCTGTGAGAGGGCTGGTTTGAGTCCCTGATGTTTGTAGCTGTTTGCAGAAAGCCTACAAGCAGCTACAAACATCAAAACCTAAATGAGTGTTGGTTTACAAATTATTTTTGTTGAAATTAAATTTCTAATTGTAGACGAAGAAAAATTTAAGCTGCTCATAATGTTTTATGGTGTAAGGTATAGAAGTGTTATATAAGCAAAAAGGGAAAGAAACAGTTGTAATCTGCACAATATTTAAAAAAAAATAATAATAATTTACTGGCAGCCTATGGTCGGGTTAATGCCATAATAAGGACTGTAAATCATTACTGATGCATCATGAAAGTATAACCAAATCAAAATGACCTACAAACAACAGTTTTTACAAAACAATATTGTAGTTACAAAATGTAAGTTTTTAATATAAGATAATCTGAAAAGATAAAACATTGATTCATAAATCTATTTTTGTATTTATAGAGGAGACACTACCCACATAGCAAAATTGGTATGGCCCGGATCTGTCCCACACAATGTGCTTACACGTGGCCCACATAGCGCAAAGGATGGCGGCGCTTTGGTGACCCAGATCTGGTTCGCCAGAGGCGGCCCACACATGGGCCAGCACAAGGCCAGTTGCAGACACACTGGTGCTCCTTTACTGGCCCAGAAGAGTTTCAACTCTGGCCCCAGATGTCAGCCTAATGTGTACCTTAATTAAGCCATGTAATAAAAACATGTGCATAACAGTGCAAAAGTAACATGACAAAACTCTGTTCAGACAGTGAATGAACAGATTCTTATACAACGCTTTTCACGTTCCCAGATTATTGAAAGTGGTCTATACAACATGTCACATTCACCCAACCACACGCTTTCTCTAAACTGAGTGCTTCCTAACTACATTCACACTCTTGACATGCAGACTGGAGGAGCCAGGGATAAAACCGCTAACCTTCTGAGCAGTAGGTGACCTGCTCTACCTCCTGAGTTACAGCCACACACTGGCAGAAATGAGTAAACCGTCACTAGGTTTTGTATAAGTGTACACTACAAACCTGTCAAACCTGTATTTGAAACGTTGGCTACCATAGCAGTATAGTATTGCAACATGGCATTTGGGTCTCCTAACTAAAATAGGAAAATAGGAACATAAATAGTGCCATCATTGCCAGACCTGACCCACATCTGGTTGACATACACTTTGCCATGACACCAGTCAGTCAGAAGTGCCAGCTTAATGCCGGATCCGGGCCAGACCCGTTTTCTGTGAGCCTGGGCCACATACACCAAACCACAATCGGGCCAGATGTGGCATGCCATCACATAAACAGTGTCATCTATGCCAGGCTTGGCCCATACCTGGATGACATACGTCTTATCATGCCAGAAGTCAGACAGCAGTGCCGGCTTCACACCAGATCCGGGGCACACCTGCTTGCTATGTGGGTATAGTTTTTTTATTTTGAAAATGTGCTGATTTTTAAAGCTGTTTCTCACTACATTAAATATTTCTTACAGTGACCCACTCTATGAAGTATTTCTACACTTGGGATTGTCACGGTTTGCCAGGGCAAGCCGTGGGGATGTGGGGGAAAGGAGGACAAAGAACGGTGGACTCTTCACTGCAAGTGGTGCGTTTATTTACAGTGCAAAAATGACAATAAATCCCTGCGCTCTCCCTTTACTCCCGTGTCGTGCCTTCTTCCCAAAAAGTCCCTGTTTAGTGCTCTCTGCTCCTGTGTCTCTGCACTCCCCGTGCTCACTGCTCTCTCTCGTCCCACACTCCTCCTGAGGAAAACAATAGAGACAGCCGTTAAAACACTTAATCCCAGCAGACATACACTCACTGACTTTTAAACTAAACTAGAAGACTGACGTGAAGTCTAACGCAATAATCCCGCGTCGGTGGAAGCTCCATCGCTCTCCTAAACAGCTCCCCCGACGAGCCCAGATCAGCAGCAGGTGTGTGGCAAGGACTTCGGGTGTGGCCAGGTGGCTGTGACTTGGCCACAGAAAACAGCTACACATCACATGCACACACACACACCTGCCTACATACAAATGTGGACAGAGAACAGCAGCAGTGCAGACGACACACACACCAAATAATAATAATAATAATAATAATAATAATAATAATAATAGCCCACACTGCTCACGGACCCCGAGTCCCCAGAGCCGGATCCACGGGGATGATTGATGAAGTTCAGATGATTCGTTATGACAGCAGCACCAGGAGAGCTGAACCCAAACAGCAGTGGATGAACGTTGCAGCAGATACACAGCACTGGGAGAGGAACACTGCGTTTCTTCCTCCATTAATAATTTAAAGCAGCGCTTCAACCAAACTGGAGGTTTGTTGATGTTTTTACTGACACATGCTGTCAATGTTTTTTTGTTTGTTTTTTCAGTACATTGAAAATTTGTCATTTAGATCACAGTCCGAACTCTTGTTTAGATGGTATTAACTTGCCTTGACCACAGTGGCTTAGTCTTGAACCAAATACTCAATTAGATGGTCAAAGGAAAATTAATCAACAGCAGGTTTGATGATTAAATCATGATGAAAGTATTTCATCCAACTAAACTCCAAATATTTACAGGTTCCTGTTTTTTCTGCAATTTCTCAGTTAATCGATTAAACTGTCATGGACACTGGAAAGAATTGGACTCAAGAGTGTGAGACTTAAAGGTTCAGTGACATTGTGTTTATTTACGGTGAAGGCAAAACAGGGTTACAAACAAAAGGAATGATTGCTAGCTGTCCAGGGTGCCAGCACAAACTGATCCACAGATCTCTCGAGAGAAAACTCTCTTGGAAAGTCACTCAGACAAACTCAGGATTCCTGTGCTGTACTTCTGTCGTGACCTTGTCGGTTACCTGTTAGTTACTGTTCTCAGTACTTTACCTTGTTTGTTGAAACTAACCTTCCTTTCGTGATAAACTGGTTCATATGAGATATTTTACTTTCAGTTTCGTTGATTTCAGTGACGTTTACTCTCAGAGTAAATCCCTATTGGCTCTGATCGAGGCTAATGGTGACGTTTCTCCTGGTTCTCCATTTTAGCTTTTTCTGGACAAGCGAGCGCATAAAGTCTGTTAAAGGTTTGGATGTTTATGGTCACAATGAAGAAGAAGATGAAAGCCTTCATCTTCCTTCTTCTCCTGGAAATACAGGGGGCAGCAGCAGGTCAGTTTGACTGTTATATTTTTTGTCTTTTTCTATGTCAGATTTATGTAATTTGAAAGACAAATGGACGGACTGTTTGCTCCCCTGAAAGTTCCTGTACGCTAAACATTTAGTTGTAATGGATCCTAGTAGAAAATGTCAATGTTTAGAAACAATCGATTATATTATACAGGTAATTAAATCGTCTGTTTATCTCTTCAATACCTAATAATAAACATTAAAGTTTAGATGAAGGCAAAGATTAAAACAAGGCGACTTATGTCCAAAACTATTTGATGATTTCCGGGTTTAAACCGTTCGTGACGCATTTTTAAGCGTTGTGACTCTGCTGTCTCTCCAAACAGTCCAACAAATAAAACATCAGTGAGGAGGTCTGATGATAATCTGGTGACAGTAATTAAAACGTTTATTTTAAAAACTAAGTACTATTTTAATTTTCATGAGGGTTTAAAACATTTTCACACAACAGCTGCTCATTAAAGTTAACTAAAGTTCATTTAAGTATCTTTATAAATATTATTTTTATTTTATTATTATTTAAAAATTATTTGTTCAGTATATGAAGAGCCACATGTCATTTGATGTAGTCTATTAAAAGTTAAAAGACTCCTGCTTTGTATTGTCTTCAGTATTATTCACCAGTTTTATGTTTGTGAATATTTTCTGTTTGACAAACATGCGCACACATGTCGTAACTAACGAGTAGTTACACCCGGATATGAAGTTCACTGTTTTTCTGGTGTTATTGCTTAATTAACAGCGCAATGAGGTGACTTTTGTTGTGACGTGTATAAATAAAATAAAATAGAATTCAATTGAACTGAATTGAGATGCAAATTAAATCATTATTACTTCATAATATCAGATAGTTTATGTATGTAAAGTGTGAGTACACTACACATACCATCATGAACTAATTTTGTTATCACTGCTGAATGATCAATAAGAAGCTGCAGGTGAGAAATCCCTGATGGGTTTTGCAACACACTCGCTCCTCCACCAGGGGGCGCTAATGAGAAGCGTTTTAAACTACTGTGTGCGTTGGTCAGTAATAAACAAACAAATCCATGTACTTTTGATAACTGAGAACTCTCCTGCAAACCTGATTACAGAATAAAATATAAACTCAAAATGCTTAAGATAATATTCCCCCAATAATATTAACTTAACATTAGCTTTTTATTGATAATATTGTTGATCAAACATATTGGAAAGTTTCTGTAACAATTTTGAATGTGCATTAATTGACTAAAGTCTGTGAAAATAATATAAACAAAGAAGAAGCATGGGAAACCCAGAAAATTATGAAAAAAAAAAAGTCTGGACAGTCACATCAAAACAATGAAATGAACTCATATAATTTATAATATAAAAAACGGAAACAAAAAAGAAAACAACTCACTTTAGAAGTCCTGCTGCTTGATTCAGAAAAAGGAAAGAAGAAACTTTACGGTTCATACAGCGGCTAACAAAAGCAAAACAGATTAAAAATAATGTGCACTTTCTTTAACACTGAAAATAAAAAAATATAGTCAAATTAAAGTTATAAAGAGTTCAAACCATTAATCATGAAAACTGAATTAAACTAAGCTGAAGGATAAAAACACCAGTTTTAAAACTTTAAAGCTTTCTGTGAAAATCAGGTTCAAACTAGAATCTGTTGCAAAACACAAAATTACAGTTTTGAAGAAAAGAGGATCAGAAAATGACAATAAACACTGAATATCTATTCATAAATCTATTTTGTGTTTATTGAAGGGACAGCAGGATTATTACAGGATGACTTTAATGTGCTGTAGTTTTTCTTATTGTGTTATTTAAAAAATAACCAGATTTATAAATCTGTGTTCCTGAGATCTCACAACATTAACTGTTTCTTACAGTGACCCACTCGCTGAAGTATTTCTACACTGGATCCTCTCAAGTCCCAAACTTCCCAGAGTTTGTGGCTGTTGGGATGGTTGATGATGTTCAGATTGATTATTATGACAGTGTCACGGAGAGAGATGTTCCTAAACAGGACTGGTTTGCCAGGAACACAGATCAGCAGTACTGGGAGAGTCAGACTCAGATTGCTGTGGGCGCCCAGCAGGCGTTCAAAGCCAACATTGAGATTTTAAAGCAGCGCTTCAACCAAACTGGAGGTTTGTTCATGTTTCATTTTTACTGATATTTGCTGTTAATGTTTTCAGTGTGTTTTGTTTACAGTAGTAAACAGGTTTGCACACATTAAATGTTTCATTCAGATTACAGATTAAAATTATTAACATAATAATTCATAATGAATGTAGAACTACAGTCTGTGAAGCTTTAATTTAATTCAAACAGCCTTAATAATCTTGTTTGTATGAACTGATATAAACTGTCAGTTAACTGATTAGTTGATCAAAATATTAAAATAATAACGTAAAAATTAATTATATTTGAAGTTTTCTGTTTATATTTAGGATTTTTGTCTCTGAGACGTTGACGGTTGTTTTTGCTACAATTTCTCAATGAACTAATTAATCAGAAAATAATCTCATGCAGGATCTAAATAATCAGACTGAGATTTATTTGTTTTACAATTACTGTGAACTGATATTTGACTTTTAATAAAAACAATCCTGGACTGAAACTCTCCTTCAGTGGAAGCTTCTAGAAAGACCTCAGGACAGTCTGGTGTGTAGTTTCTCCCAGTTAGACGATTCTGTTAGAACGATAGGAGGCTGCAGAGTTTCAGAGGATGGAAACTTAAACCAGGATCAGGATCTGAGTTTGCTGCTCAGGATCCATCTTACTGTGTTTGTCTGTTCCTGAAGCTCACAGGAAGTCGCTCCGTGTCTCAGTTTAATCGTCCTTACAAATAATCACATGTAAAAAATTATAAAAAAGGAAATATGTCAGACACATAATTTATCATCCAGAGTAGATGGTAAATGTGCTGCAACGTCACAGTTTTTACATTTGCCTCAGATAATATTTTCAGATTCCATTAAACACATACTGATGTTATCTTTAATATAAAAATGGAAAAAAGTGAAAGTAGAGACGGCTCAGTGAACATGCCCTCTTTATGAATCATCTTAATGAACATTCATGTGAGAGTAACACTTTAATGTGCTGAAGATCACTGTCACGTATATTTAAGTTATTTATGAGGAAATTCACTGTTTTCTGAGATGATTTTGTAAACCAGCAAACATCCTCATTAATAACTAAATATATTTAACTAAATGCATCAAACATTGTGAAAATGGAGCAAACATTCAGCCTGTTTTCATGAGGAAATGTTCCCAAGCTTATCTTTCATTAGCAGAGGTTCCATAAATATATCATAAATACATGAAAGTTACTCTGTGGAAAATAAACAAATATTAACTTTCAGTTTGAGTCTAATAGCACAAGAGTTTAGTGAGAATTAGACCAAAAATAAGAAACACAAACTAACAGACAGACGATACAAGCTGAGATCTGTCATGAAAATCAGATTTTTTTTTTTTAAATTTCAAACTGATTTTTGTCTCATTTTTAAATGACATTAAGTTTGACTTTCAGTTTATGTTGAATATTTTTGGTCCCAGATTGATTAAATTTTTTTACTAATAGACAACAGCCTGAAAATATAATGGGGAAATTAAAGCGTTAAAATGTCTTAAATTTCCCATAAACTGGCTGAAGGTTGATTATTTAAGGCGGCGTTTTTAAATCAGGTCGCTGTAAAACTCAACGAAAACCCCGACAGAAAACGTCCTTACGAGCGGCGAATAAAAACCACTGATTTTTTTTTTCAGTCATTGAACTCCACTTGAGGCTGCGCAACGTTTATGAATGACGGAAAAAACGCGTTCTTGGCCGTTCACTGAGCTCTGTGACAGCTGAGAGCGTTTTCAGGGCCTCCCGGTGGTTTAAACTCCAATCAAAGAAGGAGAGGAGACTGAATTTCACTTTGAGCATTGTGATCACATAAGTTTGTCTATTTTATCTACTGACACCAGCACCACTGACTAACAATGGGCTGTGAGGCCGTTCCCCAACTCTCCGAATGGTACTCATGTCATTGGTCAATCATCATGACAGATTTATGATCATGAAACTGATCACAGCCCATTGTTACTCAGTCATTATGCAAATGTACTGTTTATAAGCATGAAGCTGAAGAGCAGCCGGTCAGTGTCTTTGATGGTTTATTATGGAGGCGTCGAGCCAGCGCTGCCTCAGGGACACCAGAGATTCCTGCTTTAGTCAAAACTCTTCCTCTCAGTGAGAGAGCTGAATTTGTTTTTAACTCTTTTTGTAGGAGGGATCAGACTTAGATTCATTCTTTTGTTCCTCAGTGATTCACATCCTTAAATATGGAAGCTGTTGTTTCATGGAGATATTCCAAAGGTCAGATTTGGAGCGTCTGTGATGAGTTCACGTTTATTAATATTCAGGTAAAATCTGGAA
Source organism: Aulonocara stuartgranti (assembly GCF_965226115.1). Classification (NCBI taxonomy): domain Eukaryota; kingdom Metazoa; phylum Chordata; class Actinopteri; order Cichliformes; family Cichlidae; genus Aulonocara; species Aulonocara stuartgranti. The sequence goes on from NC_138957.1 coordinate 31,709,135, forward strand.
GCTTTGGAGAAACTGTTCACTGCAGCAGCTCAGACTTGACCTTCATTTGTCTAAATCAGAGCGGTGTCGTCAGCTGTGCTGCGATTAACTCTCTGCCAGTGACGGAGATCCTTTTACATCACCTGATTTTACTCGTCTGATAAAACACTAACAGGAAGAGGTGCAGAGAGGCGGAGCCGCCTCGTCTTCTTCCTCCATGCAGGTTAAATCTGTGGATGTAGCAGCCATCAGTTTATTACAGCTGTTACTGTTTGTGTAGAGTTTTGACTGATGTAGAGAAATAATTACTGAAACTAAATTAGTTTAAAGATTGAAAGATGAAACGATGCTCCGTGTATCAGAGGCTTTGAGTCCAGCATAACTGAGTCCAGCATCATCGTTGTTCTGCAGCTACGATAAGAGCAGAAACAAACTGGACGCTAACAGTCGATCAGTAAATGATCTTTGTCAGGTTGAGTCGGTGTAGTTCACCTCTGAGTCGTGGTGGTGCAGCTGCTCGTTTTCTAACCTTCTGTCAGACTTCATAAAGAAAAGGAGATGACAGGTTAGAGACGACTTTGTGACGTTCAGATGTCAGACCGTCAGCACCTGCTGGATCCACAGCAGCTTCCTGACAGCAGCTCGACTCGCTCGCCGTCTCCCTGCAGCGTTCACGCACGCGACAGGTGGTGTCGCTCGCCCTCTCCTCACCTGCTCGCTCCACCTGCTGATCCTCTGAGCTGCTTCCTGTGGTCACTCTCTCTCTCCTCCTCACTGGCTCCAAAGCGTGAGCTGTGAGGTGTGTGGGCGGGGCATCAAAACAGCTGTCGGCTTCATCTTCCGCCCTTTTATAGTTTCTGATGAGCTCACCTCTCCTGGGAGCGCTGCCCAACCAGCCGACCTGGTGACGTAATGAGTGCTGTAACGACCACAAATCAGCGAGCAGGAAAATGACTTAAAACAAGAATCACTTTTAATCCAACGTTTCTCTCAGAATAAATCACAACGCTCTTAATTTTGTGTCAAAGCTGTAAAATGTGCTGTTTCACGTCCTCTTTAACTCGACATGTTTCCTCACTTTAACCCAAAAAACTCACAGCGACTAAATCCTCAAGTAAAAAAACTTTAATCAACCTCGTACAAAATAAATGAGACGAACTGAATTAAAAATACTGACGCTCATCTCCAAACTCATCCACAGTACAGACATAATTACATGATCACAGCCCCGTGGTGTCGTCTAGGCCAACATTCGCCACTTTTCCAATTCGTCTGGTTAAGAAATGATGTAAAAATCGCCATTTAATAAATCAGGACCCAGTAAAGGTTGGAGAAAACCCCGCCAGGACACCGTATTTAGCGCCAGCGGGTGGTGTTTGAAAGCCTTCATGTGAGCAGCGAAAAAACAACATTTTGGCAGGGTCTTTGAACGCTGCATTAGACATCACGGGTGTGCGCGACATTTAAGAGCTGCGGAAAAAACAGCGCTCTTGCTCGGTCACTGAGCTGCTTTACCCGGCGCTCAGTGACAGCTGTGAGGCGTTTTCTTAAACTATGCGGGGCCTCCTCGTGTTTCTCATCCACTGTAGTTAAACTCCAATCAAAGAAGAAGGAGCGCAGACACCAACTCATCCCTCAGTCTGGTAAAGTGATCGCTTAAGTTTGCCTATTTGATCACCAGCAGCACTGACTAACAATGGGCTGTGAGGCCGTTCCTCAACTCTCTGTACGTGTTACTCAGGGCCACTGATCAATGATCGTGACAGTTTGCGTGTTTATGATCACGACACTGACCTCACGCATCAGTCCTGTTTCAAAGTTGGGGAAACCTGCAGTCAGCTGAGGCTGAAGAAGTCATTTAGATGAGCGATGAAACGTTTCTCCCACTGAAAACACGACGTCCAGATGAACAGCATCAACTTTTTGGGACTGTTTGTTTCTCAAAGACCGTTCTGCTTTTGTTCGGGTCTGAAACGCTGTTTTCCTCCATTCAATGTCTGAAAAAATCTGTATTAAAAAAAAATGCTGTAATCATTTAAAATGCTTTAAATTTCAGCATAAACTTAGGAAAAGTGTGTAATCTTCATCAGCAGCTCCTCCTTTACAGCAGCATGTAGCAGTTCCGAGCACTAAGCCGAATGAATGGCGCGGTTTCATTCAGCGTTTTAAATGTTGCTCTGTCCGGTTTCAGACGCTAATCTGACGTTAAACTAAATCTAAGTCACTAAATCCTGCTGTGGGTAAAAACAACTTTAATCAACTTTCCCTTGTACAAAATAAATGAGACAAACTGAATTAAAAATAATGACGCTTAACTCCAAAATCATCCTCATTACAGAGATGTTCACATCTTGGGCTGTGGCCTCACACATGTAACGCCACATGTTCACATAAAGAAAATACCTGTGATGATGCACTGAGGCGTCCCTCGTGTCGGCCTCACCTGTAGACTCTGCTCTCATCACAGCATCAGCGACGCTCACAGATCTCTGTGCTACACATCCAATAATATCATTAATGTGAATGTTTTAATATTTTTAGTGCAAAATCTGATCTGGTCACAGCGCTGAAAAACACCAAAGTGTCCCAGCATGGAGTCAAATTCAAAGTCGGAGTTATTGTTTCAGTCCTCTGCTCTTAGTAAATGTAATAAATTTGACAACATGGTCGTAAAATCTTAGAGGAACCTTTTTCACCTTTTTGTCAGGTCACAGCACAAGAAATTAACTGATTTATCAAAAATTATTTCTTGCATCGTCATCAATGATGACATGAAGCATTTGCTGGAGCCTGAAATGCTGTAAGTAGAACTCCAGATTAGATTAATGTCACATGATCATATTAAACAGAGACACCTCTAGAAAAACCTCAGGACAGTCTGGTGTTTAGTTTCTCACAGGAAGGATTTTTTAGGACTGATGACGGCTGCAGAGTTTCAGAGGATGGAAAGTAAGTGGAAAGTGTCGGCTGCTGAGGATCCAGCTTAGTGTGTTTGTCTGATCCTGCAGCTCACAGGAAGTTGCTCCACCTACAGCAGCATAGATAAACTGTGCAGTGATATCTCTGCAGGCAGGACGTAGATGTGCTAACGGGAGAAAATGAATTCTGTTTTTTCCCAGTGTCTTTCTGTAAAATCTACATTGTTAATGATGACTGGTTTTAAAAATCTTCCAATGAGACAAAAACAGCCAAAAATGTAGATCCTCTATATGTTGATCACGTCTCTGTGTCAGTATGAGACTTTAGTGCAGCCTCTCTGGTTCACTGCAGTCTTTGTCTCTGTGTTTCTGTCAGGTGTTCACATTGTCCAGCGGATGTACGGCTGTGAATGGGATGAAGAAACAGGTGAAGTGAACGGATATGACCAAGATGGTTATGATGGAGAGGACTTCATGAGCTTTAACACGAAGACAGCGACATGGGTCGCTCCAAAACAACAGGCTCACATGACAAAGATGAAGTTGGACAGTAACAAAGCTACGATCACACAGTATAAGTACTACCTCACCCAGATTTGTCCTGAGTGGCTGAAGAAGTATGTGACCTATGGGAGGAGCTCTCTGATGAGGACAGGTAAAATCTATGACCAGAATTAGATTAAAAGTTATGTCTCAGTTTATTACTTAATATGATATTAAATTAACCTTTTCATGCATGAATTATGAAAACCTCAACCAGAGTATTTTTATTCATCTTAAGGCATGAAAAAAAGATTTTTGAACTTCATTTTTTTTTAAACATGTGCTTTTCATTTTCAAAGAGTATTTTTACATGTCCACTTAGTTGTACAACAAACATTTTGACTTATGAATTTGACAAATGAATAATTAATATACACTGTGTAAAAACTATAACATAACAAATATATTTTTAAATATATTTTAAAAGTATTTTATAACAATATATGTAACAACTATAACAACTATAACCCTGCCTATGGAGTGACTCATCAGTGTCCAATGTAGTGGTTTATGTGCAAGTTTACCATCAACACTGACACAAATACAAGAAAACAGATTTTGAATAGTTGTCCACTGTAGTGACCACTATGTGTGAAAGGGTTAATATAATTGCACTTCGTGTGGCATTTTGACAGTTTTAAAATCTAATTTTATAAACTACATCACATCAAAAGAAATTGGTATGGTTTAAATAATAATAATAATAATAATAATCTTGTTGGTTGTTGGTCATCATAGCAGATCATCTTCCACAGTTTTAGCTCTGATATACTCATTTCTAATCCTTCTCACTCCTTATGATAATTTTAATATCATCAGTTCTGTCTCCTGTATTTGTCTCAGTGCCACCATCCTCAGATATTAAATCACAGCAGGTCTCACTGCCATCTTGTAAACCTTCCTTTCCACTCTTGCTCGTCTCCATCCACTCCACCTTGTCCGCGCTCTTTTCTTCACGTCTCGTCTGCACTATGCACCCCTCCAGCTCAAATACAAGTAATAGTAATAATACAGAAAGAATGAACTGTTTGTCTTTACTCCACAGATCTCCCCAAAGTGTCTCTCCTCCAGAAGTCTTCCTCCTCTCCAGTCACCTGCCACGCTACAGGTTTCTATCCTAACAGAGCCGAGATGGTCTGGAAAAAAGATGGAGTGGTGCTTCATGAGGGTGTGAACAAAGGAGAGATTCTCACCAACAATGACGGGACCTTCCAGATGAGTGTTGACCTGGATCTCTCATCAGTCACACCTGAAGACTGGCACAGATACAGATGTGTGTTTCAGCTCTCTGGTGTGAACGAGGACATCGTCACCAAACTAGACAAATCAGTGATCAGGACCAATGAAAGTGAGTCTGGAATCAGGATCAGATGAGTGATGAACATGGGAAACACACTTGAATTACTGCAATAGCCCTGTGGTTCATGTTGGATGAGAAAGTTTGTTTGCTTTGATATTCTTTCTGTATATTTGTATATTTGTATTTGTAAATGTATATTTTGAAACATATGTTCAAATTTATTGGCAATGTATTGAAATTTAATTTAATGGCAGAACTTTTATTGTTGGAATGAAAACAAAAATTAGTGAGACAAATATGTAGTGACCATAAACGAAGCTCTTGTACATGATTGTTATCTGATTGGAAACTTTGTTCTCACCTTTTGTTTGTTCTGTGATCCACAGGAAATTCCATCTACATGATCATCTCTGTTGTTGTTGCTGTTGTTGTTCTTGCTGACATCGCTGTGATCGCATTCTTTATTTACAAAAAGAGGACAGGTGAGAAACAAACTTCCTGGATTTGTCTTGTATAATGCAAACAACAATGATGACATAGTGCAAACAATAATAATGATAGTAAGAGTAATATGACTTAATTGAAGTCATTATTAACAGTTTTCAAAAGAAAACAAACAATGCACACAGGATTAAACAGGTAACAACCAAAAGCAGTGTAAGCTGAGTCTTCAGATTAATATTTAAGTATTTTAACACTTTCTCTGCCAGCAGGTTGCTAGCACTTTTAAATGCTAAATATATTAAACTGTTAATTATTAATCATGTTTATTTTATTTCATAACTTCTCTGCAATATCCCACTTGTAGATTTTTGTTCAGTTACTTCACTTTTTCTTGTCTGTTATTTACTTTTTTTCTGCATCATCTTTCTTTCTGCCAAACAAACATAACCTAAGCACACCTTTACCTACATTAGGAAGGTGTGCCTTCTCCAGCTTCCTCCTCGGACACAATTGTTTCAGTTGCTTTGCTCACAAAAAACTTTTTTTCCCCTCTTCTTTCTTAGCAGCCAGGTTTCTCTTTTAGAACAGCATTTCCTCTATTCAATTCCTTTATTTTATTAACCACAAATTGATTTTGTCACTAAGCTCATTATAAAAACTGCCTACGAGTATAAAATGATTCTGATTCAATAATATCATTTTACATGAGCTCATTTTGTGGGCAAAGTCAGAACATATCTATAAACATATGAGTAAGCCCAGTGTCTATGTTTAAGTGGTTTAATTTTACAAATTAAGTTAATGCTTTTTTTCTGATTGCAAAATGAAAATATGAAATTATGTTCATGCCTTACATAATACTTGAAAAAAGTGTGTTAACATTTATAACAAATTATTAAAATGTATTTTTTCCTTTTTATTTCAGACAAACGTCCCCCATCTCGTAAGTTACACATTGTCCCTTTTCTCTAATCTCTTGTCTACACTAAATTAAAAAGGGTTTCTGTACTTTAATCTAAACAGTCTTTCAGGGCTGTTTCCTCTTGTGTTCGATTGTTGTAATGGTGACAGATGAGAGCAGGATGTGGACTAACATTGTGTTTCTGACCTACAGCTGTAGAGAACCGTGAAGTCAAGGAGCAAATGCTTCCTCAAGCCTAAACCACAAACAGCTCTGCACACAGTGAGTTACCTCATATTTGTCTCATGTTTTCTCTCTTTTTAAAACTTGTGTACAATAGTGGCTGTAGTAAAATCTCCTTTTTAAATAGAACCAAAAAAGTGCTTTAGTATAACTTTAAATCATATTAAGAAAAAGATACATTTAAATTTCATTTTATTGTTATTCATTTAAATATTCATTTAAATGTTGTTAAATCATTTCATGAAATGATTTAACAACATTAAAACAAATGTGTTAATTCCATTCAGAAACATATGAAGTAAATACTCGATTGAATCAGAATTTTAGATCTTAATGAACCTAAATATGTTATTTGTGGATTTGAACAATCCTAACATTTAGTGTTTCTTTTTATATCTTCAGGTTTGTGGATAGATGGATAAAGAGAACCTGAGAGAAGACGTGTCAGCTCGTTGTTCTCCATATCCACATCATAAAATCTGTTAAAAAGATCTAAAATCTAGTTGCAGATGCTTATTAATCAAAAAGGTAAAGTTTGAAAATGAGTTGGCAAATTTGTAACATATACATCATAATGGTTGCATTCAATTATTCTGAATATGTGGTTTTCGGTAAAAAAAAAAAAAAAAAAAGTCATTTATGAAAGCTAAGATCTAACAAAACGTGACCACCTGGAGAGACGTAGAACACAATAAAAACAATGAAAGCGTCACAGCAGTCTCAGTACAGTCATAATTAAACCTTTGTGTGTTCATCTTCACTCAAACATATATCAGTTTAGTGTTTCTGGTGTGGGGGTTTTCTTGTAAATTATTTCATCACTCATGAATGGTGAGATTCCCTCACTCTCAGTGATAAAGGAATCATAATATATTTCTAAATTTTGTACATGTTTACTTGTGTATTTCGTAAAATTTGATTTAAAAGACAATCTTGTGTTGAATTCCAGGAGACCTTAAAAGATTTTTCTTTATGTCTGAATTTTTTTCTTAATTAATGAAGATGATGTTTATTCTCTGTTGTTTGATTTAAGATAAGTTTTGAGTTTTTTGATTTTAGAGTTTAGTTCAAGTTGAGATTCTGGAGGGTTGTGTGGGTTATGTTTTTAACACATTGGTGGGTGTGTTTCTGTTTATAGTTCAGGATTTTAAGGTTTTCCTCATTCGTCTGTAAACTTTAAAAAAATAATTAGTAGAATATGTATCAGTAAAACAGCATTGTTATTTCTCTACTTTTCATACTTTGGTTGTCAATAAAGTCCCAAATAATCCAAATTTCTGTGACTTTGTCATAAAATGCACACTTAGGTACAGTTTCATGAATACTGCCTAAATATTAATGGACTCGGTACAATACAACTTGTGATAGTAGCTCAGTAAGCTTAGGTGTCATAGTGAGAGCTCAGGTTCATCAAGTATCCTGTGACAGAGGACCCAATGCACACAGCGTTGCACGATGGTTCAATGTTTATAGTTTTTTTTGTCTCCACTCTTGGCTGTGCAGCTTTGCAGCTGATGTTTCTAGCACAGTATGCGGCACACACCACACACCCAGCAGGACCTGGGTTACTAGAAAGGAGAGGCATGAATAGATGATGGGGGATCAGTCATGTAGGTCACCCCTCCCCTGCAGCTGAGCCATAAACCACACCTCACCACATACTCCCAGCGCCGGACTTAGACCCCAGCAATCGGAGCTAGCCTACTCCTACTAGTCTGTAGAATGAAAGGGAGGAAAAAGTTAGATGTGTAGAGGGGCTTTACACACACTACACAGGGCTGCCTTCAATTGCATGAACGCCGCCTGGCAGTGCTCCGTCCACCCGACCAGATCTGGGGCACCCTTTCGGGTGAGATCAGTTAAGGGGTTAGTCAGCTCTCCAAAGCCTGGCACAAACTGGGTGTTTAACCAGCCGGCCCCAAGAACTGACTCACCTCCTTTATGGCCCTGGGAGGCGGGCAGGATGCTATGGCAGCTGCTTTATCCATCTGAGGGTCCGCCTGCCCACCTCCCAAGTGGTACTCCAGATAATCTGCCTACCTCTGTCCAACCGCACGCTTCTTCTGGAAGGGTGGAATAATGTCTGCGTCAGGGACTCACATACTGTGACACTGCATTCACCTTGCGCTGAAACTTGCAAAGAACTGTATAGACCAATCTTTCTTCACCACAAGAACTATGGGGCTACACCACGTGCTGTGTGACTCTTCTATTACTCCCATTTTTAGCATTTCAGCCAATTACCTTTTAACAATGTGTCTTTTAAGGTCAGCTTCCTCTAGGGCTGTAAATGCACTGTGACTCCTGGGCACGTTTCAAAATGATGCTCTATGAGAGATGTATGGCTGTGTGTGTGTGTGTGTGACAAATAAAATTTGAATTTGAATATGCGGCTCGGCAAGGTGGAGAACACATCTACAAAATGCTGTTGCAATGCAGCAACATAGGCTCTCTGGACCTGTGTGAGATTGTCATCATAATAGAGGGAGGTGGGAATTGTGGAATTTTGCACCTCCATCCTAAACTTATCTCTCTCCTTAACCAGGCTTACCAGAGAAGTGCTTTAAGCCTCTTCCCAGTCTTTCAGAGGCTGAGGTGATATATCTGCACTCAAAAAAATCTGTTGTTGGATGAACACAATTTAATCATGGCACCCTTTTTGCACACAATTTAACCAAGTACAATAAACCCTTTTCGATCATGTCAAACCAACACATTTAGCATTTGGTGGTTTAATGTAATCAGATTACGTTGGATCAACATACTATACTTACATTGATTTGAAGTGATTTATTTAAGTATGTAGAGTGAAATTTGTTTTAATTCATTCTACACAATTTAAAAAGTTTAGGAAAACAGAATTAAATCTTGTTGTTTCAACAACTACTTTGTTAATCAAGGCAATGATTTCACTCATTTCAACCAAATTATTTAAATTAGATTTGTTTACATTTGTTACACATTTAGAAACCCACTACTTTACAAAAAAAGTCACAATCAGATTATGATAACATTATCTTTATTAACTGGATTTAGTGGACAATATAAAAGCTTACCATTTTTGTACACCTGCAAGCATTATGCCACTTCAAAAGGTAAAATGTTAGAATACTTATTTACATAGGTAATATGTTGGAACCAAAGCTTCCACAACTAAAAACAGATGCAAAATTTGCTCAATATATCGACTGCATTTTAAAAAATTAAACTAAAAGATAAAAATACATCTCCCACTTGGCAAGTTAAAACATGTGACAAAATCGAATTGTGTGAATTTGGAAAAATAAAATAAAATAATTAGAAATATTTTGGGGGCAATACAACAACAACAAAAAATTCCATAGGTGATGAAAATCTATATTTGTTTGGTGTATCTCATTGAAATAATTATTAGTTTGACCAATTTTTATATTTCTGTATTTATTTTTTTAATTTTGGTTGCAGTCCTCCACAGCTAGCAATATAGTTTTGCTGTGTTTTAAAACATGCTAGCAAGCAAAATGGAAACAATAATACAGTGAACTTAACAGGTGGCAGTGGTCTTAAACTTTACAGGACCTTGATACATAAACACAACATAGTACTTCTGTCAGTACTTCTGATCCATTTTGAGCCATCTATATAAGGACAAACAAAAATCATCTGCAGTGCTGTATAAAAGGTGAATTGCCCAACAGAGAGAATCCAAAAACTTAAAAAAAATGTTTTAAATGAAAGAAAAAAAATATAAACAACTCAAATATTAACATTATATATTGGAAATCACCATTGCACCAATGAACCATTCAAGACCTATCAGTCATTTTCAAGTGCTCTCACCCCATAAGCTTGTTTTTCAGAAACTGTACCTTTGAAGACAGCTTTTGTTCATCAAGATTTAAAAGTATCTTCTGGAGGACTTCAAAGGTGCATTTAAGTTCTGGTGGGTAGCTCAGGTTCAAACGGTATATGAGTCCAAACAACAGAGCACATGCTTGTGCAATGTTACCCAAATCAGTGTTAGCCTCCACACCCTCAATCACGACACCAACGTCCTCTGGGTCATCTTCAGGTTCAGCACCCTCCTTCTGGATGACGTACACCTCCATCACAGTTTGCTCCATGCAGCTTTTTGCCTCGCTGTCCGTATCCTACATGAAAAAGTATAAGACAACAAAGTAAAATTTAAGAGATTGTTTAAACAACTGTTTCTATGCTGTTCATAAAATCCAAGTAGTCAAAGTAATAAACAGAAAATTACACCACTAAAGTAGTTGTTAGTAATTACTCCAATACATAAATTATAAAATACACCTCTCATGTCAAAAGAGGTGGCATAATAGTTGGGTTGCGGTCACGTGGTTCTGATGACGTGCGGAGGCAGCGCGATTTTTGAGTGGAGGGCGGAAGTAAACATGGAGGACACTGTGGAGAGTCAGGAGAGCAGCTATTGTGCAACTTTAGACCCCGTTTCTCGGGAGAGATATAAACAGATAGTTAAAAAATATATCGGACGTGATCCGTATTCTTTGAAAATGTCCGAATACACCACAGAAGTAAAGGATTTGCCTACTATCGAGGCTGTGGATATCACCAACTACTTGGTCCTCCAGACTTCTTACTACACTAGGCAGCAAATGAAAGCTTTCAAGAGTCTGGAGGCGTACAATTTTTTTGTCAGCGGGAGGGTCCACAACCTTGGAACAAAACGTCTCCGTGATGGATACAGTTTGGTGTTTGCAAGGGTGAGTGTTTGTTCTTATATTGCTTTATCTTAAACACGCTAACAGTTAGCGGTAGCGGCTTTACTGCGGTCAAGTGAGCCCTCACTTACGAAGTCACAGTCAAGCTAGCTTTAACGTCAACAAACATGCCACATCCTTAGGACTTCGTTAGAGTGACAGTTGTTTGTTTCAAGGTAAACCATTCTCAGCGGTCTAACGAGACACCTCTGAAGACTTGGGTAATTGCAAAGGAGGATGGAGAAGTGATTGCAGCTCATTGCAATTGTATGGCAGGGTTAGTAGCCTGTTCTCCACTGTCACTAGGCTCAAATCCGGGCTCTCAGCCGTCTGTTGCATATCCAAAATCGCCTCTGCACATCGATGCTGTTCTGCCTTAAGCTTCATTCTTTTCTCTCGTTTGAGAACTGATTCCGATCTGGGTTTTCGTTCGTAGCCGAGATTGACCGTCGGAGCCCAGTCCTCCGACTCTTCGTCATCCAAAGCACTTGGGCAGCCTATAGTCCCAATCAAGTCAATATTAGACTACTAACTTAAAAGCACTAAGTAAACGAGAATTTAACGACTACCTAATGCTAATAAGTTCGTTTGCAAACATAACATTACCTCTGACGAAGTGGTCGCTGCAGACACGGGCATTGGCAGACTCTGCTCCTCCCGACTGTAAACGTAAATTTAAAATCCATTTTTTCCTACGTTTTTCGGTTAGAATTTTCCATTTTTCTCCTCTTCGTTGGGCTATTTTTGGTACCCTAAAATACCGTTTATCAGTTTCTCTGGTCGACCTACTGGAGCATCCGTAAACACAACAGGACATAGGCATTTTGCGTACTGTCTGTCTGTGATTTTGCGCTTATCTTTTTCACTTCCGACCGCCAGTCAAATTTCGCGCTTTACGTCGACGTCACGTCTACGTCAAATGAAACCTAGCTATTGACCTCTCACCGGCCCCTCCCCCGAAAGGGCCATTGTCCAATTACACATTATAGCAACCGTTACTGTGTCTGACAAACATTAACCTCAAGCAAGATGGAGAAGCGGTGTGCCCACCGATACGCCGAGAGATTGTGTCTGGAGGAGTTGTGTTCTTTCCATTCACAAAGTCAAAAACAACGTGAATGGATTAAACAGTGTGTATGGCCCCATTCCCAGGTAAATGTACCGAACATTATGAAGCATGTCTGCTCGCACATTCGGGTACCCATTGGTGCGCAGAGGAAACCATTTGTTTGTCGGACGTAGCAAGAGTAACTTAGGGGGACAGGACTCGAGAAAAGGCTAACTCAGCTGCTAAAATAAAACAGGTATAGAAGTGTTAGTACTAAACAGCTCAAAGTTCATAGACATTTCTATTTACAAATACTGATGACCATAACAATGAAAAAACAACAGGACTTGTTTTAATCCAAGTACAGATTCAAAAGCAATATAGTCTTGATGCATGTTAAATGCATTGTATGTTTGTGTATCAAGTTTAAGTAGGCATAAATTTCTTTCCTTCCAATACCAAATTCCAGAAATTCTTTATTGCAACGCTTAATACTGTTTGGTATTCAAGACATCCTTTCCCCAATACCAGGTGTCTTGTTGCTAATCTCAAAATTTTAATTTTAATGATTTGCATTTGAGGCAACGTCACAATTTGTATGAGAATGTTACAGACAACATGCTGTCACAATGGCTCACCAAGTACTCCTTTATTAACTTCTCATAGTCTTCGTTTAGGTGGATGCACAAAGACTTCAAGATGCATGCTCGTCTGGTATGGATGTTGTCATGCTGGAGAGGAGGAGGAGATAATATGAGCCAAAACCAGTCTGTTTTTCTTAAAGCTAGGGTAATCAGTTAACTTGCATAATTATTCTTTAGGTTAGAACCTGGCATGTACCACTTGTTAAGCCGAAACAAAATTGACAACTTCATCTCCAAATAAAAGTTATTTTTGCTGCCTATGACAAAGTCTACTCAATCCTAATACAAACCTTGGAGATGGCAAGCATGAGACCTCTTATTTTCTTTCCACGTGTCCCTCCTTTGGTCAGAAAGATTTCCATTAAGCGTGGCGCGTATTGGTCAAGCTCGGCAAAGAAAGTAGATAGCAGAGGCTTTGTGGTGATTCGCAGAAACTCCTTCTCAATCTGCAATAGAGAACAAATACATTGATTAAAAACGCAACTGTATATTTCACTCACTTCACATCTAAGCTGACTAAAGCTGCTTTTAGAAGACCATGCAGACATCAGTGCTGTCTGTGTAGGACATGAATCAGTCTGTGTCAGATACTGAATTTGAAATTTCCACTAAAGTCACAAGTAAGAGGCAAGTGGAACCAAGATCTAGGCCATTTGCTTTTTGAAGTTTGCAAAGACTGCTAAATTGCACCAGTGGTAGTTCACTCTTTGCAACACAGTATGCTGTTCTAAACAGATTTTTCAGGTTTATTTTTAGTATATTATTTGCAATTGGTGTTTGTTCTGGGAAAGATATTGCAGACTGAGCAATAATCCATTTCTAATGGGGGCCTTTCTTAAAATGACTGGTCCCAGTAACAAAGGCGCTTGTCGACTCAGAAATCGAGGAAAAACCAACAACACACCCGGCAGAACATTATGTTATTTACACGGGTGCACATAAGTGGTCCGCATGTGCGCATTCGCTGTCAAAATAAAAGACGCGCAACAGATAAGAAGTTGCAACGCACGTTTGCATCCATATAAAAGGCTGTTTTTGTCCGCTAGAGTGGGATTTTCACGGCACATTCTGCACCACATCTGTGTGTTCATCATTTGTTTGAAGCCAGCTCACCTCCTGCAATCACTTTTGCGAGAATACGCGCTTCTTTTGTGGTTCGGACTCCTTCTGACATTTCTTTGGAGGTGGAGGAAAACCAAAGTAATTGCTTAAAGGAGCTTCTTCGACATATTTAAGAGTTCTAAACAAATATGTCCTCCTCCAGAAAATCTTATGTACGCAAACACGCGTTGCAACTTCTTATCTTGTGCGCGTTTTTTATTTTGACAGCAAATACGCACTTGCGGACCACTTATGTGCAGCCCCGGTTATATAGCTCGTCATGTTGCAGCCACAGAAATTCTTTTGTCCATGAAACCATAAAGCTGCACTTTCTTTTTGCCTTATAGTCTGATTTGTCATAACTTTTCCGTTTTGTGGTAAGCTTTTCTTTGGCTGTCACTTCTTCACCCTGACCTGTCTTATTTGGCTAAGCAGAACTACAATTAATATCCTGCTGCTTTTACACACGCACTCACATAACACTCAGCGATTGTCTGCGCGATCAACCTCTCACATGTTTAAGCTGCGGGAGATTTCACTTGTCATGTTTGCATAGTAAGCTAACGATTGATAAGACGATGTCAGAGGAATTGGTGCACAAATTATCATCACTCACAGATCAGTGCTGTCGCTCTCTATACACAGGTCGCGCGATTGCAAAGTGAAAGCAAAAAACAAGCGCAAATTCAAACGCGATTTCAATATGTCACATATTGACAGTGGCTCACCGATGCCAATGACATAATTACCCAGCTACATTTCCGAAAGAATGCAGAAGCATTGACATATATTTTTCCTTCTTATGACAGCCCGACGGGCAGGGCAGAGATAGATTTTGGTAGCCCGACTGGAAAAATCGCTAGCCCTGGGACGTCGGGCTAGCCATTTTGCGAGCCCTGTACAGTGTTTCAATAATTGTACCTACTACTCTCCCTGATGGAACAACGCTTGCACTGCCACATACAAGTCACTGAAAGAAAAAAAGAAAAGCAGTTTTAAGGATAGTTTTATTGGCACCTTTTTTTCACTTTGATTAAATCATAAAACTATCATAAAAAATATATGATGGTAAAAGGCTTACCATGTATTAAAGAGGAGGCACAAACAATCAGAAAAAGGGGTCAGCTTTCTTTGTGGTGTTACTATGGTAAAGAAAACAGAAAAAATTATTTTATAAAAATTCCACAGTGGATTTTTTTTTACTTTGTTGCAAATGTATAAAAAAATACAAATACATATAAATACCTCTTGCAATATAAAATTCACAGATAAATATCCAATCTGTTGCCAAATGTAATAGCAGTGTTTCACACTATGCAATAAAGATGCTGGTAGTTGCGGTAAAGGTCCCACAGGCAATTTTCATAACTATCCGCCATTGCCTTTTCCTCTGACCTCGTGTTTATGCTCTTTTTCCCATGCACTAGCATCAAGTCAATTCGAAGGATGCAGCCCCTGAATTTGGACACAGCTAATATTTAGCAAATCACGCATGCTAGTTTAACTTGCATTACTGTGAGAGGCCGAATGCTTAAAATAAAAGGAGAGAGAAAGAAAGAAAGAAATAAAAAATGCAAATGATAATAAAAAAAGTGAACAAAGACCATGTCTTGCAATAACCGTCATTTAAAACCAAAGTGAATGCTAACAGAGCTAGGTAGAAGTTCAATGAGACAACCATACTAGCTTTAGCTAACTTCATTTACTTTGAAAGTGAATTACAAACGTGTTAAATATTGAATTAAACATATCAATAACCACTAAAAACACTATAAGACTAACTGCAAAAACGGGTAAAAAAAAAGAAAAGAAAAACAATGAAGTGGAAATGCTAATAATAGTATAAATATACCCAGAGTGGATTATAAATCAGGTATTAGACGGTACCGATTGGCACCGTCTAATACCTGATTTTCACTGTATTTGCTCCACTCCCGCTGTCTAATGACAACTTACACATTTGGAATTAAAAACATTGTTAAACAATTAATGGACAAAACAACTTCGTTTGACTAAGATATTTTGAGTTATTTATTACTTACCTGTATTGTGGAAGATTCCGCAGAGGGAAATGGCAGTCCACTGAACACATATAACTTCTCCGCGTTCCCGCCTCTTCACTTTTGGGAA
Source organism: Aulonocara stuartgranti (assembly GCF_965226115.1). Taxonomy (NCBI): domain Eukaryota; kingdom Metazoa; phylum Chordata; class Actinopteri; order Cichliformes; family Cichlidae; genus Aulonocara; species Aulonocara stuartgranti. Next base: position 31,725,107 of record NC_138957.1, read on the forward strand.
GTTTGAGCATGCGCACTAGGCATCGGTTTTAGAGTTGTTGATTTAAAATAATTACATTTAATTGAACTGAAGAATGCAAATCTAGTTCATTAAACTTTTTGTTATTTTATGTTAAACCAACAACTGATAATGATTTAAAAACCTAAACTCAATATGTTCATGTTAAATAGACAAATGTCTATTGAATTAATCAAACAACTGCCTTAGTTGACTTTTTTGAGTGTGTGTGGCTCCTCCTGTGTCAGACCTTAACACTTCATAGTCAACGTCCCCCACTCGCAATGTAACCACGCAGGGTCCTTGCCACTTGGCGAGCAGCTTTGAGCTGGAAGAAGGGAACAATACAAGCACTTTGTCTCCCAATGACAATTGCCTCAGGCTAGCTGCTCAGTTGTACAGGTGCTGCTGATGTTCCTGGGCCTGGACCCCAAATTGTGAAGCTTTGCTCTCAGGTCCAAAACATATTGAATATCATTCTTAGCTGGGCTTGGATCTTCCTCACAGTTTTCCTTAAAAAGCTCCAACAGCCCCCGTCGCTTCCTGCTGAACAATAACTAAAGGGAAAAAAAATTCATGGAGGCCTGGGGCACCTCCTGCCCTGCAAACAGCAGAGGGTCTAACCAGCAATCCCAGTTGCATTCATCCTCGTAAAGAAATCATGGACTCTAAAGTCTTATTCAGCCGCTCCACCAACCTGTCAGTCTGAAGGTGGTAGTGTCCCTTGGTCAACGACTTAGTGTTTTGGGATTCTGGTTCTTTGATTTTTGTTCATTCATTATTGTTTTCTCTGTGTGACTTGTTTCCTAGTTAAGTTATATTATTCCTATTGTAGGTTTTCTGGTTTGTTATTAGGTCCCTTTTCATACCCTACTCTTGTCTCAGTGTCCTGTTTGTCTTCTGGATTAGACCGATTTATAATAGAATTTTACACAAACTTTGCTAAAGAGCACTTCCCTTTACTCCTACAAATGTTTGGTGAGGCTCTGGACAAGGACAGCAGCTTTCAGAAGCTTTTATCTCCCTTTCATTTACGTCTTTGTTTTTCTTTAAGAGAAAAACAAAGACCCACTTAAATGTAATAGTTACAGACCAAGAAAACTGATTAACTGTAACTGCAAAATTTTACACCCTAAAAAAGTTGGCTTTATCCAGACTCATAGCTCTGCCAATAACATTAATTCAATTCAATTTATATAGCACCAAATCACAACAACAGTCACCTCAAGGCGCTTTATATTGTACAGTAGATCATACAATAATAGATACAGAGAAAAACCCTACAATCATATGACCCCCTATGAGCAATCACTTTGGCAACAGTGGGAAGGAAAAACTCCCTTTTAACAGGAAGAAACCTCCGGCAGAAGCAGGTTCAGGGAGGGGCGGGGCCATCGGCTGCGGTTGGGGTGAGAGAAGGAAGACAGGATAAAGACATTAGACGCCTAATTGATATTATCTGGGCAGCCCAAAATAAATCCCCCCAGGTGACTTTTCTCCAGCTATAGCCCTCTCCCATGATGTAGAGAAAGCATTTGACATGGTAGAGTGACGCTTTCTATTCTGTGTATTGTAATCATCCAAGCAAGGTGGTCAAACTTCTCTTTAACAACCTAAGAGCATTAATATTACTGAATTATATCATATAGTTATATAGTTCGATGGGGTATTGGGGGTCCCAAACTTACTGTTATTGTCACGTCCGGTGGCAGACGTGTGGAATTGGAGATCCCAAAATGCGGCAGCTCTGGTGTAGATAAGTATTTATTTAACAAAAGAAAATACAAACAGCAATGGGGTGGGTGAAGGTAGTGATGTGACGTTCTGTATCGAGACTTCGAAGCTTGTGTCAGTAACTGAGGGGGCGTTTCCACGATGTGCGTATCGAGGCTTGCTTCATTTATGGGAGGAGCTGAAAATGATGACGTCCGAAGCCTCGCTGCCCGGCTGTACCACGTGACTGGTTCATGAAGTGGTTCGAACTTTGCCGCGAGCTATGACAGCGATATAAACCCCTCAGACTGCATTCAAAATGTGGGTGTTTGATGGAGAGTTGCGGTTAGTGAGAGTTAGAGACAGTTTAGGAGAAAAAAAAAAATCGCCTACGACCTGCCACAGTGGAGAAACTGTTGTTTTTAAATAAAAACCAATGATGTGTCCCCTAAACACTAATCACTGTCCTTGCCTCAATGTTACAAAAGCACAACCACTGTCCACACCTCACAGTATATGATCATTTCCATTTTAGGCATTTCCAAATAATCATTTTCCATACTGCCAGTATAAATATACACAGTATACTGCCATCACTACAATATACATGTTTTACACACTCCTTTTGTTGTTGACATTTACAGGCTGTGTGCAAAAGGCCACACTCTTCAAATTCATGCCAACTAATATTTTTACGTACAGTAGGTGTCCTACTAGAGCAAATGAAGCTTCAAGAAGCTTCGCGTTGGGGTGAACCAATTGGATGAAAAGCTTCAGTGCTTCATGAGGCTTCATCTGCCCATCACTAGGTGAAGGTGAAACAGGAAAACCTAAACTGGGTAAAACTAACAAAACAAAAACGAAGATGAAGGAAGGTCCGGGGAAATACATACGGAGAGACGCAGGGAGATCGAGGGGAAACAACACAGACGAACCAGCAATGACTAAGACAGAAGACAAGACTTAAAAACACTCAGAGAACACAGGGAGATCACACACAGGTGGGGGACACAGCTGGGAGTGATTAACGTGACGAGACTAGGGAGGCAAACTGAAAACACTCACATAAGACGCAGACCTTCAAAATAAAACAGGAAACACATACACGCAATGACACAACACAAAAACTTCACACAGACAGGGGAACATATAGGAACATGAAAACAAAACCCAGAATAATAATAACTACTAAAACATAAACTCCGGATCATGACAGTTATAATCATTACACTTTTAGTCTGAGGCATATAACTGAAGAAAGAAATACTGAAATTTATTTTTGGGTACATTCTGGTGCTCATACTAACATATTTAAGTTTTTGAATTTAGAACCTTCACTGCTGTCAGGAGTTTTCCTGTAATGCAACTCAGGTCAGAATAAATGGCACTCAGACAGGTCTGCAAATTTTAACGTGCACATGGGTGAGAGCTCGAGAGAGACTCACCCACTGCAGCAGTTGTCACTCTTTATTTATAGTCAAATATGTCTGAGCAGCATGTATTCTCAGAAATACACAGAAAAGATAAAATGCAGAACTGTGCCGGTCCAGGCTTCCTGTTTATACTTTCACAGCTAGTATAGCGTAACTTCTCTATTTAAGAGCAAACACATCTTACAAAGAAGATGAAAACAGTATTTTTCCAGTCACAGGAGGGCCTTTGCTAAATAAGTAAAATACAAATAGAAATACAAGTGGCATCAGCCAACATAAACATCCCATGACATTCCCTCCTGTTTTTACCAATTTAGCAACCTTACAGTGGCTCCTAATTGAGCCTTTCTAAATGCTAAGGCTTTATTATATACAACGAGTCACATCATCTACATCAGTCCATGGCCACTTGTTGGAACATTTTTAGTCAGGACTTAAGCAGTGACTTTATTACATTGAAGTTTCATACCAGTCAATGTCCTCTTCTACATCATGTGGTAGGGTAATGTACATATTAATTGAAGCCGTTACCATTTTCGACACCATGTTCTTCAAACAAGGTATGACACATGAAGTAAACAGACATAGTAACAATAGTAGAACACCAACAAAAACAAGTCCTTTAATCAGCAGGTACTTCCATGAGCCGCTCAAGAGCCACGTGAGCCAATCCTCTGTGTTTGTAACATAGTCCTTTTGTTGTACATCCTGAAGTTGTCTGAGTGTTTTCAGAGCGTTGGTCATATTGGATGAATGTACATTATCTGGAATGTATGTGCAGCATGTGTTGTTAAAGAGGACACATAGTCCTCCTTTCTCGGCGAGAATCATGTCCAATGCTACTCTGTGTTGCATCACCGCAATGCGCAGAGCGTCAATTTCTTGATTCTGTGCGTCGTCGATTTTACATCTTTTTTTCGGGTGAGTGTTAATAAACTCACCAGGAGTGCAATACTAGCCACTAGGAGGACGAGCGTCTTCATGATGACCAGACGCACCAAGTCCTATAGGTGAGTAGACTAGGGGCGAGAAGAACAAGGGCGGGATTCTACCCAAACAGCCCTCTCTCCACCTTCCTAGATCACCTACAGGCAGGGGCGTCGGCGTCTCTTAGTCTATGTTGTCACTCACTTTTTTTACAGTGGCTCTGATAAATCCAAGAGGGTCTTTCGGCAATTTTGCACGCTGTTGGTGTGGTCAGGAGTACTTAATATGGTCCTTCCCAACGGGGTGAGTTCCAATTCTTTCTCTGGAGTATTCGTATAAGGACCCAATCGCCTGGCTTTAATCTGCAAGAGACTGGAGAAGCGTTGCACGGCAGTTCAAAACAATATCCCTATTTTCTACTACTTTTGCCTTCCCTTCTATTAAAGTTGTCTCTCTAACAGATTTATCTATGGGTTCATTTGCATCAATTCATGCATCTTTTCACTGAGGTCTGATTCAAACTATTGTTCTTCTGATTCTTTCCAAAAATAATTTCACATGTAACAATTTGTATATGTGTGTTTTGTGTTTTTGTTTACCTCTTTGTTGTGATCTGGTGGACATCTCTAAACACCATCATGAGTTCAGGCTTCAATTTCAACCCAATTATACTCCTCTGGGCTTCACCTTCCCACTGGCCCCTGTACCCTTCTCAAAGTGTCCTTTGTTGTCTTGAATCTCCAGCAAACACAATCTGTTTCTTCTCTGTTTCTTTTCAGTATTGTCTTTCAAAATTACTCCACGCATGGCAAATCTGACAATCAGTGTCCAGTGCTTTTCCACAGTTCAACTGCCCAGCCTGTAATTCACAGTGCATGTTTCCATCTTGTGGTTCCTTACATGCTGCTGCTGGTGTCCTCAGTTGACAGTGTCAATGGTTCAGAAGCACTGACTTTTGCCTGCTATTAATTCTTCTCAAGTCCACGATGTTCTGTTGGTCTTCATCAGGAGATTAACTGTCCTTTGAGCTTCTTCTCAGGATCGGGACAAGTGGGAGGTCAAGCTGTAAAATTTTAAACCAAACTCTGGCTGTTTGGTTTAAAACTCTGTTTTCTCCCAATTATGTTAATCTATGGTTTGAGAAAAGTCCACCTTTATTTATTTGTGACCTGTATTGACACACTAAACCATACCATTAATATCATTTTCATTTCTTTTCTTAAAACCTCCATTTGCTTCATTGGGCTAGAGTCTAACTCATCTCTCTCCCTCTGGGTGCTTACTTTTATACTTTTTGTTAAAGGACCTGAGTACTTTGTCCCACACTGAAAAAACTTGATAATAAAATTATTTTAACATTAACAGGTCTCTAGAGTGCAACCAATTTGGTCGCAAATAATTTCTCAATGGTGTGACAAAAAAAAAGCCTTGACAGCACCGGTGCGACCAGCCCTTTGAGTAAAAAAAAGTCTCTGCAACTCAAAGTCTCTGTGTGGTCAACAACAGACACACATTATGCCCATATTATGGTCAAAACCAATCAGAGATAGTCAAGGGCGGAACCTCTCAGATGCTCATGTCCAAGGTAAGATGTTCAGATATTGAGATGTTCAGTTCAAAGCCTTTGAGGCTCTTTTTATTTTGACTTTATTTTTATTTTATATATCTTAAATTATTTTAAGTTTAAATGTCAGCTCAGTGAAGCACTTTAAGCACAAGACCTTTTTCAGTACCATATTATTCGGACTACAAGGCGCAACTAAAATCCTTTCATTTCCTCAAAAGTGTGCCTTATGTATGAATTCTGGTCAATCTGTCAAAATGTTTTAGTATGTTTTAGTGGTAAGCTATGAAGCTGCACCGCTTGATGGATTGTTGGATCATTACGGCTACTGTAGTCAGGAGCATCGCAGAGTAATACGTACTGTGCTTCAACATAATATTACCATATTGTATGTGTATAAGGACCCCAAAATGGCACCTGTTAAGAGACATGCTTACAAAGCGGATTTCAAACTCTATCAGTCACGCATTAGAACATGGAAATAGAGCAGCTGCGAGAGAATTCCACATTAATGGATCAATGGTACAGAAGTGGAGGAAACAAGAAGAATTTGATGAGTAAAGTTTGACTTATTTGACTGTTTTGTTTCGCTTAATGCACCTTATAATCGGATGCGCCTTATGATCTAAAAAAATATGGTAGCTTCTGTTTGTTGTAGAACTGTGCTCCAAATAAAGAACTTTGTGTTGACAAGCTTGTGAGTTAATCATTTACAAATCAATATTGTCTGTATGGACAGCAATTTTTTTTAAAAAGTGAACATGTAAAGCTGCGGTGTTAAGCGATGCGGTTGAAAAAATTTGGGTGCACCTAACCTTTGTGCTGGTGCACCTAAGAAAAAAAGTTAGGCACACCAGTGCAACCATGGCAAAAAGTTAGTCTAGAGCCCTGATTAACTAAAAAAGATGGATTTAGGAGAGATAGTTATTTTAAACTTTTCTACCAGTCCTTCACAAAGAGAGAACATTTTCTCCTGCTCGCTCCATATCTCAGCTGGTGCTGGCTCTTCTTTCTCCTCCTCGTCCTCATGCAGTGCTGAATTTCTCCTGGTGTATCATCAGGAGTGGAACCACCGTCTCATCAGCTCTCCCTAAGAAATGATCACAGATGATCTGAAATAGTGGGTTTCTTAGTCTGTCCTGAATCTGGACATGTGCAGTTCTCAGACACAGAAATCAAATGTTTATCTTTACTCCACAGATCTCCCCAAAGTGTCTCTCCTCCAGAAGTCTTCCTCCTCTCCAGTCACCTGCCACGCTACAGGTTTCTATCCTAACAGAGCCGAGATGGTCTGGAAAAAAGATGGAGTGGAGCTTCATGAGGGTGTGAACAAAGGAGAGATTCTCACCAACAATGACGGGACCTTCCAGATGAGTGTTGACCTGGATGTCTCATCAATCAAACCTGAAGACTGGCACAGATACAGATGTGTGTTTCAGCTCTCTGGTGTGAACGAGGACATCATCAACAAACTGGACAAAGCAGTGATCAGGACCAATGAAGGTAACACAGGAATCAGAAGTGATAATAATGAAAAATATAAATTTTAAGAGTCCTGCAGTTCATGTGGTTTTATCTGTTAAGTTCCTCTTCAGTCTGTAACACTGATATGTTATACAAACATACATGGATCATCGTGTGAGTGCTCGCTTCCTAAAAATATTTTTCCCAATTAAATGTTTTGAAAGCTGTAAAGCAGATATTTTTTTATCTAGCATAGCTCTTTATTGTTGTCTATTCACTCTTTACTGAGCTTTGATGAATACAGATCCTCATCAACATGCTTTTTTGTTGAGCTTTGTATTTAAATATTTCTTTACTTTGTGCTTATAGAGACAAAGTTTGCAAGTCTGTGATATGCTAAAGTGGATTCTGTGTTTGTCGTGCAGCTGCTGGTCTTTTATTTTCTTAATATTTTTTCCATTATTTTTATCTAGGTGAAACTGATTATTCTCTTTACTGCCTCAGTTTGTTATTTGTTTGTTGTTGTTGATCTACAGTACCTACAGGAAATAATCTCGCCATCATCATTGCCGTTGATGCTGTGGTTTTTGTCCTCGGCGCTATGATTGGATTCATTGTCTACAAAAAGAAAACAAGTGAGGGAGAAAAACATAAAAAAAATAATTTTTAGTTAATGCTCTTATACAAAAGTGTATAAGCAGCACAGGCACAGTGTCATGGAAATATGGATTACATTATAATATGACAAAGGAAATGCATGAAATATTATAACTATAAGAGTTTAAATTATCTTTATTTTCTCTTTTACTTCAGGCAGATGCTTACAGCCTCGTAAGTAAAACTAGTGTCTGTTTTCTCTTATACCTTAAACATTCTGTAGATCACAAAGTATTTTTCTGTATTTTATGGTAAATAACTTTTTCAGGGTTCTGAACAAGTGTAAGTTCAGACAGGATGTGGACTAACAATGTGTTTCTGAACTTTTACAGCTATGAAGGATCCTGTGGTTAAGGAGCCACTGAATCCTGCTCCAAAATTCTAAATGACAAACAACCTTCCACACAGTGAGTTACTTCACTTTAAACAAAGCTGTTAAACTGTTTCTTTATTTCTGTAAACTGCTGCAACACACTATAACTCCACCAACACTTTCAGTTACTTTTCATCAAAAGTGTCTAAAAGTCAAATTATAGTAAGTTATATTATTAAAAGGAAGACGTTTTTCTGAAAAATTCACATCTGTTTGCCAGTTAAACTTTAAAGTTGTATCAAGTACAAACAGTGACAACACAACATTAATGAACTATTTATTAACTAATGTATAATAAAACTGTGCCAGATTAAAACAAATGTTTATGCTCACAAAGTTTTCTAATCAAATATTTCACTGAACCAGAGGTCTTTTATGTGTAACTGATTTTTATCAGTAAATATGTAGCAGATATTTATTCTAAATCACTGTTTTAACAAAATCTTAATGTTGTTTAATTTTTGTCTGCAGTTTTATGGAGATATATTGCATTCGGGCCAACATTCCCTCTGCCCCCCCCTCCACACCAACACCACCACCACACACACACGCACATAAAACATTAAGGATTGTACATGAACAGAAAACCTTCGTTGGAACCATGCTGAATTTCACCAGAGAAACACACACACATATGAAGAGAGAGAGAGTATGCATTGTATACAAACTGCTACCAAACAGCCATCATAATTCGTCATACAATGAGAACAGGACAAATCAACAATTGACAATAACTAATGACTTAATATTAAAATCTGTAACATAATGTATTGCTTGGAGTTTAGTCTTTACTGTTACTATTTTACCATTTCTTCTTTGAGCAACTGTAACCTTCCTTAGGGATTAATAAAGTATTCTGATTCTGATTGTTTCAGGATACATGACACATTTGCTTCCTGTATCTTTTGCTCGTTTCTCCTCCTCTTCTTTTCTATTTTTCTAAACTGAGCACCTGATGGCTTTGAACTTTTCTTGTCCATCTTCCATTGGTTTTAATTTTGCACTGCAGTATGAACACAAATCCACCAACCCGAGGATCACCACAACATAACCTAACAGACCTACACCTTAGTTCACAGATTCACTTTGTCTAAGGTGTATTTCTGGGATTTCACACAACCCAGGATTCAGATCATGAATACATAATGGGCTTGGATTTACAACATTATGAATGAAATGGGCTCTATTTGGAAGCAGCCGCCCCCCTTCACAAACATGTGTTGAATTCCAGGAGACCTTAAAAGATTTTACTTTATATCTGATTTATTTCTTAATTAATAAAGATTATGTTTATTCTCTGTTGTTTGATTTAAGATATGTTTTGAGTGTTTTTGATTTTAGAGTTTAGTTCAAGTTGAGATTCTGGAGGGTTGTGTGGGTTATGTTTTTAACACATTGGTGGGTTTGTTTCTGTTTATATATCAGTAAAACTGCATTGCTCTTTCTCGCCTTTTTGTACTTTTGTTTTTCAATAAAGTCCCAAATAATCCAAATTTCTGTGACTTTTAAAAAAAATAAAATGTACACTTGGCTAAAGTTTCATGAATCCAGCCCAAATATTAATGGATTAGCTACAATTTAACTCGTGATAGTAGCTCAGTAAGCTTAGGTGTAATGATGCCAGCTCCAGTCCATTAAGTGTCCTTGTGACAAAAGTATTGTGTGTGTGTTGTATTGTGGTTCGATGTTTGCTTTTGTGGATGTTTATTTTTTTCATTTGGTTTACCAACACTAGACTTGACAATTTGCATATGATGAAGTAACTGACCTCACAGCCCATTGTTCCTTCAGTGGGCTGGTTTCAGTTATTGTGCAAATGCACTGTTTATGGGAAACCTGCAGTCAGCTGAGACTGAAGAAGTCACCTGGATGAGTGACGAAATGTTTCTCCCACTGAAAACTACGTCCAGATGAACAGAATCAACCTTCACACTTTATAGACTTGTGCTATTCCAGAATGGTCGCCTGAATCAGAGTATAAAAGGAAGCCAGCTGCTTTTAGGGGGGTTGGGTTCTTTGGCGTGTGTTGACACGTAAACTCATACCTTATTTAATAAAGACTACCAGTTGATGGCAAAATTTAATTCCAGCCTCGTGCCATTTTGTTTGAACTGACACATGACCGCCAGCCAGCTTGACAGAGTTTAAAAGAACTGTTAGTGCAGAGATTTTGAAATAATGTTTGCCGAACATTAATAATCAAGGCTTCTTAAAACCAAATGGTGTTACATCTATAGCCACTGTTTGGTGTTTTAACAGTGTAAGGCTTGAGATGCTCTCAGCCACATGTCTCAGATTATTTTAGTTGCTGATAGTTTAGCAGAAAATCTACACTGAACCCTTCAAGCCAGTAGATCCACATTATGAATAAATATGATTGTAAACAAAAAGCAAACTGATAACAATTTAATGATTCAGATTTAGTCCTGTGAAGTTTACATTTATGTGTATTTATGCTTTACATATATATCACATATATAATTCATTCAGAAACAGACTTTGCACATTCAAAACATGAGAGGACAATAAGTGCTGCGAAGTTATTTATATTTTGAGCTAAATGCTCCTTCGTCCTACAAGCAAAACTAATTTCCATGTGCTCTGAACTCCAGTGTGAGATTTAAAAGGTGTTTCTTTCAAAATTGGTAGTATTATGTTTAATGTTAGTAAAACTGTCAGGTTAGATTAGTATGTGTTTCTGAGTTTAAGGCTGCGGTCCAGGAGAAACTAAATCCAAAAGCTGAATGACAAAAAAAACAACAACCCTGAGCACAGAGAGCTGCACCAAGCTTTAAAAAAATCATTCTTAAAGCACCGGAAATTTTTTTTACTGTTATTTTTAATCTCTGTAAACTCTAAATTGTTCTGGCTAACAAAATCTTTTGCACCAAAAAAGCAGCTATATTAGAAATTAAAACATTTATTATAATCAAATTTATTTATTTGTACTCTGAAAGAAACCTTTTAAAATTATTTAAGAAAAAATTTCTGTAGATAAATCTACATTATGCTTAAACGTTGAAGTATCCAAAGATGATGACCTTGCCTGGAACAATATTTTAATATTTAAGGAAAAGAAACTGTAAAAATGTACAAAATTAGAAAGTACTTTATATTCTGAGGTCTCATTTCTCATCTCACATGACTTAATTCAAACACTTTTCATCCAGAATGTCAGGAAGTGTAATAATGTGTCAGTGCTTACTGACAAAACTCTCTGTAAAACCACTCGGGTCAGTTCTGATTGGATAGGATTTTTCAGCCTGAGGTCACTATTTAAAAAAAGCAAAATCTGTGTCTGCGTTAGTACTACATATAGAGCTCGCTTCTTGGTTTCACTCCATCTCATCCCAGTGTATTTCTCAGATGGAGTTAAACTGGGATTAATAAAAAATGAAACAAACAATAATTTTGCTGTCTGTCTAAGTTCATCTGTGGTAAAGATGTGATATTAGCTGTTAGTACAGTGGTATGCAAAAGTTTGGGCACCCCTGATAATTTCCATGATTTTCTTCATAAATCATTGATTTTTGTGGATCAGCAATTTCAGTTAAATATATCATACAGCAGACAAACATAATGATATTTGAGAAGTGAAAAGAAGTTTATAGGATTTACAGAAAGTGTGCAATAGTTACTTAAACTAAATTAGGCAGGTGCATAAATTTGGGCACCCCAAAAGAAATATTACATCAATATTAGGTAGATCCTCCTGTTGCAGAAATAACAGCCTCTAAATGCTTCCTACAGCTTCCAATGAGAGTCTGGATTCTACAAAACATCTCCAGTTCAGTCAGGTTTGATGGTTTCCCAGCATGGACAGCCCGCTTTAAGTCACACCATAGATTTTCAATAATATTCAGGTCTGGGGACTGAGATGGCCGTTCCAGAACATTGTCCTTGTTCCTCTGCATGAATGCCTTAGTAGACTTTGAGCAGTGTTTAGGGTCGTTGTCTTGTTGAAATATTCAGCCCCGGCCAAACTTCAGCTTTGTGACTGATTCTTGAACATTGTTTCCAAGAATCTGCTGATACTGACTGGAATCCATGCGACCATCAACTTTAACAAGATTCCCAGTACCTGCACTGGCCACACAGCCCCACAGCATGATGGAACCGTCACCACTACCTGTGGGTAGCAAGTGTTTCTCTTGGGATGCTGTGTTCTGTTTCCGCCATGCATACCGCCTCTTGTTATGTCTAAATAACTCAATAACTCAGTCCACAGCACCTTATTCCAAAACGAAGCTGGCTTGTCCAAATGTGCTTTAGCAAACCTCAAACGACTCTGGTTGTGGCATGTGCACAGAAAAGTCTTCTCCTGCATTGCTCTCGCTTAATAGTTGAACGATGCACAGTGACACCATCTGCAGCAAGATGATGTTGCAGGACTTTGGAGCTGGTCTGTGGGTTGACCCTGACTGTTCTCACCATCCTTTGCCTCTGCTTATCTAAGATTTTACTTGACCTGTCACTTCGGGCCTTAACTAGAACTGTGCCTGTGGTCTCCCATTTCCTCACTATGTTCCTCACAGTGGAAACTGACAGCTGAAATCTCTGAGATAGCTTTTTGTATACTTCTCCTAAACCATGATGTTGAACAATCTTTGTTTTCAGGTCATTTGAGTTGTTTTGAGGCTCCCATGTTGCCACTCTTCAGAGAAGATGCAAAGAGGAGAAAAACTTGCAATGGGCAGTCATAAATACCCTCTCTCATGATTGGATTCACCTGTGTATGTAGGTCAAGGGTCAATAAGCTTACCAAACAAACTATGTGTTCCAATAATCGGTGCTAAAGGTATTTCAATAAATAAAACAATAAGGGTGCCCAAATTTATGCACCTGCCTAATTCTGTTTAAGTAACTATTGCACACTTTCTGTAAATCCTAAAAACTTAATTTCACTTCTCAAATATCATTATGTTTGTCTGCTGTATGATATATTTAACTGAAATTGCTGATCCAAACAACCAAAGATTTCTGAAGAAAAATCATGGAAGTGACCAGGGATACCCAAACTTTTGCATACCACTGTATGTGACTGTCCTGGATTTCACTCTGTTGACTGCAGTCTGTGTCCCACAGAGACCAGTTGTGAATAGGATGGTGCGAGTGAAGAACTTAACAGTTATGGTCAGTCTATGACAGAGAAGACTATATCACTACATGCAAATACTAATAACTCAAGAACAGCAGGCCTTTGAAAGTAAAACGAAGAGTGACAGTAACAAAGCTTTGTTAGAGCAGCTACTTCACCCAGGAGTGGCTAAAGTATTTGGAACATGTGAGGAGTTATCTGCTAAAAACAGGTTAGATCAGATGCTGATGTACATTCATTTTGCAGATCTGCCCTTTTTCACTCTCTGTTGTGTTGAATGCTTCATCCACTTTACAAGTAGTTATACTATGTTAGTTCAGGCTTTGTCCTTAAAAATATGAGCAATTTGACAGAAATCACACCAGATATGATGAATCTCACATTTCATCTCAAAATATAAAGAACTCTGAAAAAGTCTTGAGCTATGTGTCATTTTTTTTAAAAAAATACTTTTTTTAGGAATAGGTGCAATGATTTATGGAAAAATGAACAAACATACAAACAAAAGTATAAATTCAGTATATGAGGCAAAAAGAGAGTCTGTATAATTCTAACAAGCTTGAAAGTGAACATTCGGTATGATCGTCTTTAACAAAGACTCTTGGGCAGCTTTCTTGTCATTTCCTTTATGAGGTCTTCAGGAAGAGTTCTTCAGACTTCTTGAAGGATGTTTAAAGCTGATTTTTCTGTTCTCTGTGAAGATATTACACAGAGACTATAGACCATAAACTAGAGACAGTTTTTTAGGCACACTGCACATGATGCTAAGATATTCTGAGATGTAAGTTTTCAGCTTATAGCTCTTTGGGAATAAGAAGAAACACTTTGAAAGACTTTCTAAAAGCCTGGAGAGTTATTGATAAAGACTAGTTAAAAATTAAAACAAAGTCTGGCTCTTTGAAAAGAAAATATAAAGAAATAAGAATAAGGGCGACTCAAGAATTTAACACAATATTGAAATTTCCTCCTAACTTTGAACTGTGTATCTGTCTCTTGTATAATTTTGTATTGTATAATAGAGTAGCTATTGTTCTTTACATTATTTACAAGGACAGTTCACCCTGCAAATTCACCCAAGGGTGAGACCATGCATGTTAGTTAGACCATGTTAGTTTGATCAGCTTGCATCCTTAATATACTTGCTACTTATTCTAAACAATATATAAAATACTTCATGGGTATGACATATGGCTAAGAAACCACCTGCGAGCAATATTTTCAAATTGTTGAAGAAAACACAAACTAATTCAAGGATGAGAAAAAGTGAGATGAGAAAAATTAACCCCAGCAAGAAACATGAAGAGCAGATGCTGCAACAACACAGGATATAATCCAAGCAGCAATGATCCTCCTGTAAGTAGGAAAAACTCCACCTGCTGATGTGACTGTCCAGCGTTTGGCTTGAAAATATTCTCAAAAGAAGTGTTAGCTTTATGTGACTATGCCATGAGGAAAGCATGAATCAAGCTTTATGCTATAACTGCCTGTAGAACAGCTGAAGCTGTTCTTAGATTTTACTGGTCTGTGTACAATCGTACAAATTTAGCATTGCCAGCAGATTGTTGTCAGGTTTGTTCCTGGTCGGTGCTGGTCTGCAGTGTAATGAAAAGTCAAACTATTATTATTTTGAATAACTTTTATATAAGTATGAGTAAAATAGCTGTAATCTTTTAATATACAGTGGCTTGCAAAAGTAGTCGGCCCATTTGAACTTTCCCACATTTTGTCACATTACAGCCACAAACATGAATCAATTTTATTGGAATTCCACGTGAAACATGCAGTAGAACAGTAGGCCCATATATTTTAAATTCCCTCGTTCAAGACCATGATGACTTAAAATCACAGCTCTATGTAAAGATTTGACTTAATTTTGTGAAAAACAAATAACACAAAAACAGTAACATACCATCTGTACATCAGCTCAATAATTTGCTGTAGGCAAAGGCCAAGACTGTTTGCCACCCAAAGCATTTTTCTTGCAGCATATCTGTCAAAAATGTCCATCAGGATTATTTTTAAATGGATTGCTTTTTCTGGTAACTCACATTTACAATCACAGACAAAAGACAAACAAATTATTAAATTTGTGTGATTTTCCAGTTTGAAAGCACAGAGGTACAGTGCTCAGCACTGTTGACTGTGAGGTTCCATGTTCAAATCACCTGATTTAATTATATGGTTTTTCCCTCTTTCTACAGTCTAAAGAAGTTAGATTGTGGTTCGTAATTGGACATGATGTGGTTGTGAACATATAGGTGTCTGTGCTGCAACGTGTCTAGTTCCCATGGCTGCAAAACAAGCTTGCGTCATCATTCCTCCACCACCATGTTGACAAGTGATATGCTGTGTTTATTTATTCGTTCCTCAACATGGTGCTGTGCATTAAGGCCAAACATTTCCACTTTGGTATTTTCTGTTGAAACTTTAAAACTTAATCTGCACTGGAATTTAGAAAGGAGGAGGAGACTTTCACCTGACAACTAACCAAACATACCATATTTGTTCAGTCTTTCTCTAATTGTACTCATAAACCTTAACATGTACAGTAACATGCTAAATGATACCTGTAGATTTGTATAGCTCTTTATTTTATTTACTCTTTATCATGTAGTTTCTCTGAGCACTTATTCGAGAGAAGTCCGAAATACATTCTTATTACTGTTTGTTTGGACTTTTAAGCTACCCTACCAGGATATTTTCATTCAAATGCTAAGACAAAATGTCAATATCTATGAATGTGGAGACTCAAAAGACTAGTTAGGTAATAGTTGCCGATGGATTTATGAAACTTGATAGAAACTTGGACGTTTGCAATAGGTGAATTGGTGAACTACCGAGGTTGCGCCCAAATGCTTAAAACTGTTAGCTGGTCAGTGTTTTCAGGTGTGCTTGTACTACCTGTATGGTGCGGAGTGCTGACTAAGTCATGTTAAACCCATTAAAGCGTCAAGCTCAAATATCTTTTCATTTTTGTGCACTGTTCTCTTGTCGGCACACATTTTCTGTTTATTGAAGCCTTTTGTGAATAATTTTGATCATGTAAAAACTGGGAATTGGTCCCTATTGACAATACTCTTATTTTTTGCATATGTCATTTAGGAAAGGTAATTGGTCACTGAACTTTTTGCAACTATGTGTATTTCTAAATTTTGTGGAAAATGCCTGGAGCAAGCCCTCATAATCAGGCTTTGATAGGGAACTAGGACAAGGTCATCCACAGTGGTGACTGTATAAACTGATCCCCCCTTTCCTTGGGTTTTAAGCACTTTAAAGACTACTGGACTCCAAATATCTTGAATTTTGTAATGGTCTCTAATGCCAACCCTTTAAGGTAAACAGTCTTGCAGGGGTACTTACATGATTCCTTACATGCTGATCAGCGTGTTAGCTGCAGTGTTTTAGTGACACCTTTAAAACCTATGGCGTAACTGGGTCTGGTGTTCCACAATCCAGTCATGAGTGCTGCCGCCCACAGGCTCATGAATCCTTCGTAACAGGCAATTGATCTAAAAATCAAGAAAAATGGTGACTTATCAGTCGACTGATGTGGTAACCTGTGGTAGAAAACAGAGACAGTCTCTTTTCTCTGTGGAAGGAAGGGTGCATAGTACACTGTGCACAGTGTGATTAAATTGCTCACACTGACCATTACCAACTGGATGGTGAGGGAGCACGGTGGCCAATGGCGTGTCCGGCGGGGTGGCCTGGGGGTGCACAGGCCACCCCCCCAACCAGACTGGCCACCCCAGGTGCCACCCCAAAGGCAAAATAATAAACTTCAATCAAATATCAAATGTCCGATTATGTTTTCACGGTGAAGCTCAGATATCCGAGTGTAAGTGAATGCAGCATCGCTTCTGCGCTATGCGCATCACGTTAGCAAAGGTAGGAGAGCCAAGCGCGAAAGACGGCACTGCAGGAAACAATTTTTCGGTGAAAGAAAATGAGGACAGAATAAATGTCCCGGTAAGTAATATCAAGTTTGTTGAGTTTAGTAAACTTCGGTGAAATTAGAATACCAAGGAAAAAATAACACTTAAAGAATTATTGCAGCCGTGGAATATTTCAGACAGTATGCTACTGAGGGGAGCTAACATAAGAGTTATGAGTTATAAGATATAATCTAAGTCGTAACATTGCTGTATGGAGCTGCAGATTTGGTTGCAGGTTAACATACCTGGACTGGCCATCGGGCATACCGGGCATGTGCCCGGTGACTTATTTTTTATTTTTTTTGTAATGGCATGAACAATGAGAGGTGGTGGATTGGCCAGATGCAGGTCGATGTGTAAAAATAACTCAGTTGTTTGGTGGTGGCTATGGCGGGGCTTCCACAGAGGCAGCAGGTGGATGAGGGAAGGGGAGGCAGGAGGAGAGCCCCGAGGCAGCCACCAGTCCGAGTGTCAGGTGAACTGAACTTCAGGTAAGAAGTTATGACCTGCAGTCTATCTGGGTCAGATATAAACCAAGTTTAGGTGGAGTTTATTTTCATGTTGCTGACTTTTTACTGTCAGTTGCAATAACTCATACTGCGTTCTAGCCAGCTTGACGGAGTTTATATACAGCTGGGTGGGTGCTATGATGTTACTGATAGTGAACTTTATTTTATTCATAAGGTTAGTTAGTAGAGTTGCCAACGGCTCCTTAAAAAATGGAATGGTCCCTCATTCAGAGAAAATATTACACGTTTCGTATTGAGCTGAGAAGAGACGCAGTTTGTCCCGGACTTTAGCTAGAATGGAAAAAAGACACAAAGCTGGATTTATTCTGTCTTTATGCTGCACAGCTGCCTCTTCTCTCATTCTCTCCCCCTCCCTCTCCTGTTGCTACTTCAATCATTAAACTGATCAATGATCAGCTGATCGGCTTTTCTCTCTCATTTATTTATCGCCCACTTTGCGCCAGAAAGAGGAAACCGGCGGATGTCGCGCTAAACAACAGCAGCACGTTTAAGCTTGATCAGCTGTTGTTAGAATTTATTTAATATTAATTTCTAGTATCAGCTGATGTTTGCTGGAGCCACAGCTGTAAAGCTGCTGGTCATGATGTCGGTTTGGATATGTGGTGAGAGGGAAACATGAAGATGAAACCAGGAGATGTCCTTACTGAATCATCAGAGCTGAACAGGTGATGGAGAAACAGGTTTACCTTTTAGGTGACATGAATGAGTTGAAGTTATGAACTGTTTCTGAGAGACAAATAACACCAGGATCCTTTTTTATGTAGCAGACTGCTGGTAACTGTGCAGGGGCGGATCTAGGAAAGTTTTGCCAGGGGGCCAGGTAGGGCATTAACAGGGAGAGGGGGGCACAAAGAAATACTTTTCTTTCTTATTCTCATTTAAAATATCTCGCTTTTATTAAATAATTATCTAAATCGTACAACCAAAGTTTTTATCTGACGTAAAATGTATAGAAATCATACATATACCAAAAAGACTGTACATCACTGTCACAACAGGGTTTGTTTTCATTCAAAGTCTCTATGGCTTTACTACCTGGTGGGCCAATCTGTAGTGAAAATGCCCGATTTTCTGTCCCAGTCCAGCCCTGCAGGTTATACTGGCAGTGTCACCATGCCAGCTGACTGTATTTCATCATCAGCCAGTGTTGTTCTTTATCAATATTACCAAAGTTTACCATAAGGCAGCATAGAAAGTATTTACTTGCTTTCAGGTTTTATTCAAATGTTCGTCTTTTCAGTTGTTTCTCCACTTTTTTCCTGTTTCAAAATCAAACACCAGTTTGTGAGAAGATTATCTTCTTTTTTTAACAGGCAGATAAAGTTTTGCATTGGCATTGGCTAATTTGTCAATTGTTTGTTACAAATGTTCGTATTTTAATATTCAAAAATGTTTTTGCCCAAAACATATGTGCACTATATGTCAGTAAAAATACTATGCAAATATTGATGTCCTTGAATGCTGAGTAAACACTGACAAAGCACTGATTGCATCTCTTGTACTTTATCAACGCAGTATCTAAAAACTTTGCACCGTAGTGGTTAAAATCTCATTCTAATAAGAGTTAAAAGTGCATTTGGTTATTAGGTTTATAGGATTATTGAATTATGGTTAACGGTTGGTAGAATTTTTTTTTAAACATTATCTGCCACCCTTCTCCAAATCTGTGCCCCTACCTGGCCCCCCCAACAAAAATTTTCTAGACACGCCACTGACGGTGGCACGGTGGTTAGCACTGTTGCCGCACAGCAAGAAGGTCCTGAGTTCAATTCCACCATCAGGCCGGGTTCTTTCTGTGTGGAGTTTGCATGTTCTCCCCGTGTTTGCGTGGGTTCTCTCCGGGTACTCCGGCTTCCTCCCACCGTCCAAAGACATGCAGCTTGTGGGGATAGGTTAATTGGATAATCCAAATTGCCACTAGGTGTGAATGGTTGTCTGTCCTTGTGTGTTAGCCCTGCGACAGACTGGCGACCTCTCCAGGGTGTACCCCGCCTCTCGCCCTATGACAGCTGGGATAGGCTCCAGCGCCCCCCGCGACCCTGAAAAGGATAAGCGGAAGCGAATGGATGGATGGTGAGGGATGGTGTGACTTTTCTCAATGCCACACTTTTGGCAAAGTTGCTGAAACAGGTTGTTCTAAAATTGTCTGCCTTGGTGTGGAAACAGCTCCCAACTTGGATTCAGGAGACAGATACCTAATCCTACTTTAGTTATGCAGCAATAGGGTTAAGCTGCTGGGTGCTTCCTATGATGCACAGAGTGTTTCTTCTTCACTTATCTCTTTTCACTCTATGTATTTATACACCTCTCTACATTTATTATCAGTTATTATTAATCTCTGGATCTCTTCCACAGCATTCCTTTGTCCTGTCTCCCTTCCTTCACCTGCAACCGGTCACTGTGGATGGCCAACTGTCCTTGAGCCTTATCAGTAGAACATCAGTCCAGTGATCATAGGATAATAGAGATGGAGGGGAAATGAAAGTCAAACCCAGATTTATGTGTGTTTTAAACTTCACACCCTTTTTTGTAAAGGTTCATACTGGTCCACAGTCTCCACTGGTGGATGTCTTGGGACACTTGCTCTGTAGCTAAATAGAGAGCAATGAGGAGACAACTGACTGACACCTCAGTTGAGTCCCACCAAAAGCTGACTTAGAGATCTAAAGTGACCTACAAAATCTCTCAGATTCACCTGTTGGTGTTAGTGTGTGATAGGTTTGTAGCTTGAACCTATTCGCTGGAACGTTGAGGACAATATAATTACACAGCAAGCAAGACACGAAGTAGGCAAAGTTCTTCTTGTTACTCATGCATGAGGGAGACCTGCCTGGAGCCAAGTGTCGTTCCACCACTTGACCTCCGTCAGACTCTCAGCCAGGTTCCCCATAGCACTCCTTTTATTGTGGTTACATGAATATGCATAGGGTCATTAACATATAACATCTTACATAGGTATACATGTGAACAAAGAATACTGTGTGTGTGTGTGTGGGGGGGGGTCAGAGTGTGACCCCATAAATGACTTCCCTAAACCTGCTAGTCTGGAAGTCCAACAGTTCATCTAAACAAAAGGCACTTAGCCTAAAACAGATACAGCCACGTTTATCCTGCCATAAAACAATAAAACAAGGTACGACCTCTTCTCATGCTCCCAGGATGTAGGTGTGCATTCCAGTGTGGAATACACACCAAGCCTTTGCAGCCTGCTAAAGATCACACATCCTATCACTACACAATTGATTATACACCTCTAAGCATATATGGTTAAATATTTCTAAGCATAAATGACAATCAACAATACAAAACTTAACAGTGTGGCTATCCTCTGGATGTGTTCACTTAATTTTAATGATAATCTCTATCAGTTTTATTTTATTTTTTTATTCCACTTGTTTCCCACTGAATTACTGGTTCATTAGTTAGCTAATATAAACTAATGTAAGCAGCAACCGACCAACCAACTCAGTGATGTCACGTTCTGTGCTGGCAAAAAGGTACAGCTAAACATGATCCAAAAAGTTTAACTTTAAGCGCTTATTGCTTAAATCCAGCTCCACAGACGGTTACATCTATGTCAGTTTTTAAGAACTCCGTGATGAAAATTAGTCTTTATATGTGCAGTTTTATATCCACTTTAACAACAAAAGAATATGTGTTGTCTGAAATGTTTCTCAGAGTGTTTGAATGCATCTTGTTGCATTTTTACCAGCTGAATGGTAATTATTAGTCAGAAATATTTAAGTACAAATTTAACTTGAAGGCAACTTGCTTTTGTTTGTTTGTTTCAGAGCGACACACTATGACATACATTGAGACTGCAGCCACTGGTTGGAATGAATCTCCTGAGTTAACTGAAGTCATATTTGTAAATGGTCAGGAGTTTGTGCATTATAAGAGCAGCTTGAAGAAGATGGTACCCAAGACTGAGTGGATTGAGAAAACTGTAGATCCTGAATATTGGGAAAGAGAGAGACAGAGAAACATACGCAATGAGCAAGCGATCAAAGCACACGTCGTCTGGCTAATGGAGCGTTTGAATCAGACTAGCGGTGAGTAAAAAACACTGAAACCTAAAGATCCTCCTGAGATAAAATAACTTTTTTGGTGATGTCCTTTCCCTTTTGGAGCTAAATGAGGCCACTTAAACACATGAGATATCAATGGAAAGCACATGATGTCCTCTATTAAGAGCATCAGGACTTAGTGGGGCAGCTCAAATAAGTAAAACAATATAGATCAAAAACAAATGTCCATTGGAGAGGACATAAATGGACAGGCTGATTCTCAGGAAGATATAATGTTATGTAGTGCTGATGTGTGTGCATATGTGTGTGTGTTTGTGTGTGTACACAATCCACACTTCCTGATTTTTTTGTTTTTGCATATTCTTCACACTTACATGTTTCACATCATCAAGCAAATTTTAATATTAAACAAAGATAAGCCGAGCAAATACAACTCCAGCTTTAATGATGATTTCATATATTAAGGGGGGAAAAAGCTACGACCCTGAAAAAGTCATTGTCTCCTAAACTGGATAACTGGTTGTGCAATCCTTGGCAGGAAGGAGGGGATTTGATGAGAATGTAGTGATTCTGATTTTATCATTGATATCACTTATCAGTTCAGTTCCTTATTGATTCTCATTGGGTTCTCAAAGATATTCTAGTCATACAAATTCATCGCAGGCTGTGTGGTGAACTGTTTGTGCATGTTCGAGGTATTTGACCTATTTGTTGTGATCAGAGTTGTGGTCCTTATTTAAAAAGTAATGTATTACACATATTACACAGTAATGCAGTACATTATTTAATTACTCACAGAAGTAATTTGTTATACTACTTGTTACATTCCATTCGTGTTACTCTGTAAAATGTTCAGAAACATGCTGTCATATAATAATCAGTTAATAGTATAAACCTATAGGTTACAGTCACACACCAACACAAATCACTATCCTAATGACAACACACATGTGATCTTTGTCTTAGTAATTTGGGCATGAACACAAAGTAAAGATGAAAACCAGCACACAGCGACTTCAAAGTGATCATCATGGTGATTCTGCTAAAGATGAACAGGTAGAAAACGGGGCTGCAGTCTGACTGCTCACCAGTTTGTTAACTGTTGAAGTTCAGGCTCTGGCTGAGTTCTGCATTCAGCTTTAACATCTTGGACAGCTTAGCGTTAGCATGCTGTCTGGCTAGCTTAGCATTAGCATGGTGTCCATGCAGATGCTTGCAAAGAGCTGAAATTGTGTTAGCAGCATAATGCAGTTGTTTCTGTCCTGGAGGCAGTTTGCACTTTACCATCGCACACGTCCTTTTGTGCCAAAAAAAAAAAAGAAAAAAAAAAAGAGATTGTCCATATCCATTCTGCAGGCTGCCATTTTCTTCCTCCTACACACTGAAATCAGCTGATTGTAGCACAAGTGCAAATGAAACCAACTGGCAGGATCAATAGGCAAGCTGACCAACAAATCCAAATTGGATTACTGGGACCAGTGTTCTTGATTCCCATCCCTAAATGGCAGCAACGACTGGAATCAATCATTTGTTTGTTGCTCAGTCACATTGGAGGGGTTTTAAGCACGAATGACCTCTTTAAGCATCTCAATCAGATTTAAGTCCAAACTTTGATTAGACCACTCTAAAACCTTCCTTTAGTTATTTTTTTGTTTTGTTTTAGCCATTCAGTGGTAGACTTACTGGTATTTTTTAGATCATTGTCCACCTGTGTAACCCAAGTGTGCTTTCAGGGCATGTTCTATGTTCTATGATTGATGGGTTTGTTGTGAATTTTCACTGGTATAGCATGAATTTGAAAATTCAGCTAAATTTTGATATTATAATGTTAACACAAAGGTGATGAGAGTTAAGGGTCTCTGTGGCAGAGGTGGCAAAAGTACAGACATTCAGTACTTAAGTAGAAGTACAGATACGAGTGTTAAAAATACTCCAGTAAAAGTAAAAACGTAAAGACTGTGAAATGTACTTAAAGTAAGAAAGTAAAAAAGCAGGTCTTTGGAGAACATTTCTATTTTTGTGCAAAGCTACCTGAACATTGTGTTATATTAATGTAATAATAAAATAATATTAATAAATGAGAAACAAACTTTAGTTTAAATTTTAATTCTAATAAATGCACTTAGCTTGAATGAGTCAAGTAAAAAATGAGCAGAGAAAAAGAAGAAAAATTTAAAAATATCTCTATTTTCTGTTCTTACATTGTAGAGGATGACTTTGCCTCCAAGCAGGAAAAAGAGTAGAGACTGGGTTGAAATGGGATTTAGCAGGTGGCAAAACCCTAAAATTGGTTGTGGTGGCTGTAGGAATGCAGCTAAGATAATGATGGGAAAGAAAAAGGTTTGCTGCTGGGTTCCTTTGACCCAGACCACAGTGAATAGTCTTTATACACAGTTAATTAAAGCAAGCCCTAAAAAGTTAATTCTGTTCATCTGGAAGAAATGTTTCTTCCACGGAAAACACTGAAATAATTTCATCACCTGGCTGATTGAGTATGCATCAAAACAATTAAAGAAAATGTTAGAGTGTCCAGTTGCCAAGAGCATGCTCTCTCAGAGGTGTTTTGAGTGTCTTGTGGACTAAATAGCAGCTCCAGAAACACTGATTTGATGTGCTGACTTCATAAAAAGGATGTGTTTTGTTGTGTGTCTTTGATTATTCCCTACATAGGGTAGCTCAGTGCTTTTTTGTCTATATTAAAAACACTGAGGCTCTCTTAACATTGAATAAAAAGGACTCCTTCTTTACAACAGTTTGAGGTTTGCTGTCTGCTGAACAGCATCTAAAGATCGAATATCTCTCATTTACTACAGTTCTTTATCTTTCAGGTGTTCACATTTTGCAGTGGATGTACGGCTGTGAGTGGAACGAAGACACAGAAGAGGTGACTGGATTTGAGATACTTGGTTATGATGGAAAAGATTATGTTGCATTTGACCTGAAGACAGAGACATATATTGCTTCAGCACCTCAGGCTGTTATAACCAAACATAACTGGGACAGAGACAAAACTCGCATATTATACAAGAAGTACTTCCTCACACAGGAGTGTGTTGACAAACTGAAGAACTTTGTGAACTCTGGGAGGAAATCTCTGATGAAAACAGGTAAAATCACCAGATTTAGAGCAATGGACACAATATTCATATGACTCAATGTCGGTGTCCATAATAATTTAAAAAAACAGTTTTATAATGTTTCTCATCACCTCTCTTCATTCACATATTTACCACTGTTTTGTTTTTTTACATTCATGGCTTTTTTTTCTTTGTTTTTCTACTAACGTCATCTTAGTCCTTTCTATTAAGATTCTTAGTTTCATTTCATGCTTTTATTGTCAGTTTCCATCTCTTCCTTATTACTCTGCATTTATATTACTCTCGTGATACACTGGTGAGCTGTCCACCTCTTACACATTGACAGCTAGGATCGGCTCCAGGGTTGCAGAGCAGCTTATGTTGGATAAACTGTCATGGTCCTGGGTCTTTGACCCAGAAGGTCTTTCAAATTCTGTTTATTATTAAATGTCTTCAGTTTGATTCTTAGTCGGCTTTTTTTTTAAGTTTTCATCTTTGTGTGTTTCCTTCATGTTTTCTACCCTGAGTTTAGTTCCAGTTTCTGTTGTGTTTATTGTTTATCGTCTTGTACTGTTTCTGGGAACTCTTTATTCCTTACTAATTTTTGGTGTCCTCGTTGTATTCTTAGTACTCTTTCTTTTTTTCCCTTCTTAGGCTCTTATCAGCCTAAATAAACAACTTGTCTGAACATTACACTTTCTAGTATGAACTTTGTGGACACACTTGGCTTCTGGCAGCCTATCTATCCATCATATCTGGGGTGTTCCTTGTCTTTTTCCCTATAACAACAGAAACAGTAATATAAAAGTACAGTTAATAAGACATAACAAACTAAAAACCTCTTTACTCTTTAGTTCCTCCCTCAGTGTTTCTCCTCCAGAAGACGCCCTCCTCTCCCATCAGCTGCCACGCTACGGGATTTTTTCCTAACGTAGCTGAGATGTTCTGGAGGAAAGATGGAGAGGAGCTTCATGAGGGTGTGCACAAAGGAGAGATCCTCCCCAACAATGATGAGACCTTCCAGATGAGTGTTGATCTGAAACTTTCATCAGTCAAACCTGAAGACTGGGAGAGGCACGAATGTGTGTTTCAGTTCAGTGGCGTCAACAAGGAGATCGTCACCAAACTGGACAAAACAAAAATCAAGACCAATACAGGTAAGACTGAATTCAAAGGGAGATTATTAATCTTTTAAAAATATATTTATCTTTCTTCTGGCCTGTTTTGTTATTCCATGTACACTGTAACCTGTCATCACCACAGTGGTTCAGTAAATGGTCACAAAAACTAATCAGCCATTTAATTACAATCTGATTTAAATAAATAATTTCAGAGTTAATGGGACAAAAGGTCAAGATCCAAAAATATATACACAGCTTTATTTTTTAATTCTCACTATGCATTTTGGGAAAATGTTATTTTTATTTTTTACATTTTAGTATTTTCACAGTATGTTTCTCATCAAGTTCACAAAAATCATCCTAAACTGTGCACAGGTTAGATCTGATGCTGATATTTTACATAAAGGATTAAACTTTCCATGATGTTTATTTATAACTTGTTTTCTCACAGCATGTAAAAACATAAATATATGCAGTATTGTAACACAGTTTTCACTGGGTCAGTCATTATGATGTATCTGCTGAGAATCAAACAGTAACTGTGATTCAGTTATTCTGACTAAACTCATCCTAAAACTCATTATTCACTGATCTACACTGAGAATATATCAGGTTGTTTAAGTCCTGCAATACTTTTAAAATAATCAAAGGACTAATGTCATGTAAATGTAATGAACATAGTCTGATTACTCACTGGTCAGTGAGAGAAATATTGTAAATATTGTGGTTTCAGGTCCTTCAGGATTTCATGTTGGTGGTGTTATCGGAGGTCTTGCGGTTCTTCTCCTGGCCGTCTGTATCGGAATCTATTTCAAGTTACGAGGAAATGGTAATGAGCAAAATATATTTTTATGCTTTATGAATGATATTCATGTGAAATATTTACTAATATATTATTATTCTAATAAATTAATATACTTCATGCCCTGTTCCTATGATATAAAAAAATCATAAATTGGGAATATTTAATAATTTAGATAGCACTTACTAATTAAATTATGTAAAATACTTATTGTCTGATTAATTTCTAAATAAATAACTGTGATTATGTCTGTTTTCAGGGTTTAATCGTGCAAACTGTAAGTATTTTTAAAATGTGTTTAAAGATATTTGGATGTTATTTGTGTACTGAATATAAAAAGACTTGTAGAGTCACTGACGTCAGCTTGACAGAAATAACTAATGTTGTTATTCATCTAAAAATATAATTCTTCTTTTTAAGCTTCTGATACTGTGACTTGAAGATTCAGACTCAAAAGTAATTAAATCCTAATGTAAGTACAGCACACCAAACTACACTATTTAATATCATCTCTAAAAACTTTTAAATATTATTTATTATTATATAAATGTCTATAAATCTAAAATAAATGTTCCAAATCCAAAAAGTATGAAGTAAAAAATGAATGACTGCATTAAACAGACTCAATATTTCTGTTCTGACAGGAGAGCAGTAAAGAGTAGACAACCATCTCTGAACTGAGGAAGGACCTAAGGGTGCAGCTGTGATTGCAGCCCCGACTCTCTGTGAATGGTACTCGTGACTACAGATCAAAGGTCATGACTTTAATTGCAATCATAAAAATGACCTCGTGGCCCATTGCTAGTCAGTGGTGCTAATTCCAGTCATTATGCAAATGTTCTGTTTATAAGGTTATAAGTTTACAAGTCCCTTGAATGAGCGACGAAACGTTTCTCCCACTGAAAGCGCTTCGTCCAGATGAACAGAATCAGTCATTTTGTGTTTTTCACTCAGAAATTGCAACATTCACAGATGTAGATCCCAAATTATTTAAACATTTTTGGGACATTTGTCTATGATGAGAAGCTGGTTTCCTTTTTCTTTTTATGCTTCTTTTGTCATTTTGTTTTGGATCTGTTATAATTTATATACTTTATAATGTTAAGAGTTTCTTTTCAAGAACGTTCTCCTTCAAATTAATTTATTTGACACATTTTGTTAAGCTCTGTGATTACAGACATCATAGAGCTGGGATTATTAATGAACTCCTTGCACAATGTATGATATTCAGAACTTGTACAGATTTTATATATAAAATCATTCGTAGAACAGTAAACAGTGGAGGGATTCTATGTTATATTTATTTATTTAATTATTATTATTTAATAATTTTATCAGGCAACTGAGGACATGTTTAAACTGAATCCTACTGACTGAGATTCTTCTAGACCACAGTGGTATAATTTTTTGTCATATCTCACAGTTTTTCCCTTTTAAAAAAATCATTAAATTTTTCTAATGATTTTGTCACATCGTTGTTTTCTGCATCTTTGGTTAGTCCTTTAAAAAATATAACGTTTTCGGGGTCTCAGGGAATTCCAGTCAAAAGCATCCAATTCCACTTGTGCAATTTTAATAAATGAAACTTCATTCACTTAATATTTGCCATGAGTCCCACATGAAAGAACTCAGACATTTTAAAGAGCAAAACTCTTGGATGCCGTCGTTCATACTAGAAGTTCGGTGGAGATGTCACTGGATCTACTTGAGACAGCTGCTCTGTGTGCTGGATGTTTCACATGAAGAGCAGATGCTGCAACAACGCAGGTTGTAATCCAAGAAACATTGATCCTCCTGGAAGTTAGAAAACTCCACCTGCTGATGTGACTGTCCAACAACTGGCTTAAAGGTCTTCTCAAAAGAAGTGTTAACTTTACATGACCATGCCCTGAGGTGTGTGTTTAGCCGAAGCTGTTCTTAGTTGTTTCTGCTCCACACACAATCATGTAGCTTTAGCTTTGCCAGCAGATTGTTGTCAGGTTTGTTCCTGGTGGGAGCTGGTCTGCAGTGTACTGAAAAGTCAAACTACTGTTATTTTGATTAGCTTTTATTTAAGCATGGATAATATAACTCCAATTTTAAATGTGAGCACAAAAAGATGTTGGTGCAAGTTATGGAGACTTTACTAGGCTGAAAAACCCAAATAAACATTTCAGAGAGAGCAAAAACGCACAAGTGGCCAAATCAATAATCTGGTGCATTATTAAAAAGGAACTGCTGGAGAGATTATATCTCTCGGCTGACCTGGGAACGCCTTGGAACGCCCCAGGATAAGCTAGAGGAGGTGGCTGGGGAGAGCGAGGTCTGGGCTTCTCTGCTTAGGCTGCTGCCCCCACGACCCGGCCCCGGATAAAGTGGAAGAAGATGGATGGATTATTAAAAAGAATGAATGCACTGACCAGCTCGGCAACAACAAAAGGCCTGAAAGACCACAGAAGACAACTAAAGTGAATGATGGCAGAATTATTTACATGGTTACAAGAAATAATTTAAAACATCTAACCAAGCCAGTAACACTGGATGAGTATGTATGTCATTGTCATGGTCTACAGTCATGAGAACCATTATTTAATGTAAATACAGAGAGTTTACAACATGGTACAAAACACTGGTTACACTCAAGAACAGGAAGACTTTCCCAGAAAACATCTAAAACGGCGTACACAGAAATGTAAACAATAAAATGAATTAATAAATAAATCATTAAAAAAATGAAACAAATGTTATAACAATGATGGGAAATGAAGAGCTTGGAAAAGAAAAACAGCTCATGATTGAAAGCACAGCAACTACCGCTAGTGTTTACTGATGATGTGACTGCTCACAGAAACAGAACCATTAAATCTGAAGAGTCCAGGTCTATGATCTCTGCTCGGTTCACCAAAGGCTGCGAAACTGATTGTGCCTCAATACAAACAGATAGTAACCCAATGTTACAGCTCCATAATCCAAACTACATCTTATCACTGATATATATGCATATACATTTTTTAAAATTAGCTTTTGTGATTCCCATTGCGTTTCCACCAGGTATTATATTTAAACTCTTTTTACATTTTCTTCTCATTCCTGTTAATGTGCTGTGTTCATGTAAGCTTTACATCAAAGTGCACTCCTAAAAATTCCAATGACATGCAGATAGATGAAGCAATCTTTGCTTATATGTTTCCTTTTTAAATACACGATTTTGTTTTATTTTCTATGGAGAGCTGAAATCCTCATGTAGTAGCCCATATTTGTACCTACTTCACTGCTTCTTGCAGCTTCTTTTAAACAATCTGCACACTTCTTCCTCACTTCCTGATGAGTGTATCATCTGCAAAAGCTGACTTTCCTATATGCCTAAAGGGATTTGATCAAATGGTAAGAAAACACTTAAAGACAAAGCTTACTTTTATATTCAGCAGTACTACAATCCCATTGCTAGATGGCGCCATTTGACAAACAAAACCCAGAAGCACATTCTGGAGAAAGCTAGTCCTGCAGCAGAGCTTAATGATAGTCTTTGAGGCTTAGACAGGTTTATGTGCAGAATTTGTGGTTTAATCATGAACAGTGGGATTATAGCTTGAAGTGAGTTCATATGAGAGGCAGCAAGTTATGAGAAAGAGTCTGTGAGGGCAGAGGTCAGATGAGGACAAGAGAATCAGAAATAACAGAAAGTCTTAAAATCCAACATTATATTTTAATTTTTATATGTAAATACATAATATTCAGTCGTAGACCTTCAGTTTAGACAATAATACTTAAATATTGATCTTTATTTGTTTTTATACATAAAAAAAATTCAACATTTCTGATTTTAGGAATTGATCGTTTCCTTATTTTATCATTGCAGCAACGTTGCAGAAAGAGAAGGACACACAGCTATTCCAGCTGATTTGGCTGGAATAGGTTTCAAGATGAATTTGTGGGTGGATGAATAATTGTATCTGGATTACTTGGGGAAGTTATTTGTATATGAGTGTAAACACGAGCATAATTTAAATTACTTTTAAAATAGCATTAGTAAGAATGTGATTAAATATAAATAACTTCAGAAAATATGTGATAACAGCTGTGAAGCAAATAGACGGCCTACAGTGAGGTAGTGGTTAAAGACGAGGCCCACAGACTACACACCACTGGCTCTTTGTTTCTGAGGTCATTCTGCCTGATAAGTTTCACTTTCGAGAGAAAACCTTATTTCCCTTTTTTTGCCTGGTTACTGTTAAGATGCAGCCAGCTTTGAATTCCTATTGGTCAGAGAGGAGCTACTGCGCATGCGGCAGTTTTATTTTGAGTGTGGTGGAATCTAAACAACAAACAGACATTTTTTCCTTCTTTGTTACAGTCAGGTGTATTACCACCACCCACTGAATTCTGCTGCTGACCCACATCTCAAAAATCCAAATCTTATTAATGAGAGCGAGAGAGAGATAAATAGAAATGTTTTTTAATTGGATGTTGTGGCAAATCCTACTCAAAAAACAAATAAAAAATATCAGACGAGGACAAGAGAAACAGAACTAGTAAAAAGTCTTAAAATCCAAAACTTTATTTTTATATTCCAAATGTATAATATTATGTCTGTAACCCTTGGATTCAGACAATAATACTTAAATATTGTGGTTTTATGTGTTTTATACATACATAGTTCTACATTGCTAAAGTTTTTCTGATGTTAATCATTATTAGCTTCATTTCTTTATCATTGCAGCAATGTTGCAAAACCAGGAAGACAAAAAACCTTGACGACCTGGCGCTTAAATAAGATAACAGCCTCTTTGTTTGTGTGCCAACGCTTGCAAATCAAACCAGATCCAGCTTCATAAACACAAAAACGAAACCTAACAGAGTCATCACGTGGTTTCTCAGAACAGCACAGATGGAGTGCTGTTTGAGTCCAGTGGCGGCGCTCTAACACCGTGAATGTTCAGAAGATTTGCTGAAGTTTTCCGCTGGCGCTTCAACTTCTGTCATTTCTTTGTTTGCATGTCACAGCCCAGAAGAGCATCAGCTGGGTGTGTCACAGTGACAACACACACCAGCATGTATCTGTGTGAGGGTGATGCTGTGTGAATCTAAGTTTAGGAAGGTAACAAAGAAACACAAACTCATGCTTCAGAAGGGTGTTGTGTTTTTATAACCTCTCAAAATAAAACCAGGAAATGCATCAGAGCTCTGTCTGATTTTAGGTGGATTCCTTTGTTCTGGTTTGAAAACAATATACTTCTTCCCACTTTAAAGACAGGAGAAATTATTGAATGACAGAAGTTGTAAGTTTACATATGTTGGCAAATTAAAAGATAAAGAGGCAAATCTCAAATTTAAAAGATGTGATGTTGCTGGAAGCTAAATGAGATCACTCACTTTGTTCATTTGTTCTTTGACATTTCACATTCTCTGAATTCATTTGAAAAACCTGCTCGTTTTCTCTACATAGTTAAAGCTCTAGTTCATCATCGTCATGTTATAATGCTGAAAACAACCTCTGTAATCTGGTTAAACTGGTTACTGAATATTGGGCACCTTTACTCTGCTCTGACTGCTTTCTCCTCATATTGCAGCATTTAGTGTCTAACCTTACCCAAAGTTATTAAGTGTATACGTTTTTCATCACTGTGTGTTTTTCTCTGGTCTGTCTATCCCAATATTTTAGAAATAAAATCTTTTCTTTTTTGCTTTGGTTTTTATATTTGACAGCTTTGTTGACTTTTCTAGACTTTAAATCATATTATAAGCTCATGAAATACAACAGTTAAAAGCACATACACCTCTGAGTATGTTCTACTTAAAGAGTCAGCATTATCTGATCTTGACCTCTTCTCATGTTTTCAGTGTGCAGGCTTTCATGTCACAAACTCTCAGGTTACACAGAGGTGGTGACCCCGGTGGTTTGCCAAGCTTTAAACTGCTGAACTGTATTTGATGGACCTCAACCACATAACGCAGTATTAATACTGCTTACAAATCAATAACCTCTTACAACTTAATTTATGATAAATATAAATCTTTTACTTATGTTGGTGCTTTGTGACTTTTATTTAAGCGTGATTTTGACTGCAAGACTTTTACCTGTAAAAACGTGTTTTTACTTTGGTATATTGTTGGATGCTAGTTTGTGGAACAATTCTTTTACACTTCTTTCACTTTGACTTGATCCCAAAAACGCGCATTTTAGGTTAACTGGTGATTAAATGAAGCATAGGTGTGGATGTGAGAGTGTATGGTTTGCTCTTTCTCTCTCTCTGGGCGAGACCTGTTAGAGTGTACCTTATCTCTTGTCCCAAATCAGGTGGAATAGGTTGCAAGATAAATTTGTGGGTGGATGAATAATTGTATCTGGATTACTCTGGGAACTCAAGGTTAATTGCATAGTTGTGTAAACATGAGCATAACTACTTTTAAAATGGCATTAGTAAGAATATGATTAAGTACAAATAACTGCAGAAAATATGTGATAACAGCTGTGACACAAATATACATGATTGGTATGTGTCTTTAATCCCTGCGTCACTTTAGGTCTCTGATCAAAATCACAGATTAGGCGCTACTAGCTCTTTGTTTCTGTCATTCTCCACTTTCCAAAATAAATTAGTAAATAAATAAACCTCGGTTCTCTCATTTTGCCTGGTTACTGGTGAGGCGCATCCAGCTTTGAATTCCTATTGGTCAGAGAGGAGTCACTGCGCGTGCGGACTCAGAGGCTGTAGTTTCATTTTGTGGCAAAATTCAAACAATAAACGGTTGTATTAATTTTTTCTTCTTATGTTGAGAGAATTGAATTGAAAATGAGGACGTTTATGATGCTGCTTCTTTACTGGACAGCGTCTGTGTCTGCAGGTAAGCTTCATAAAAATGAAACTGTTCTTTAGAGATAGTGTTGCTCTCAGGTGGCTCAGGTGTTACTTTAAACAGACTCTCGGCTTGCACATATTCAAGATTCAAGGTTTATTTTTATTTCGCAGGGTTGTTGTTGTTGTTTTTTTTAACAGAAATACACAGGCTTCAACAAGATGTTGCTTCTCGCCAGCATCTACAGTACAATGATCAGTAAAACAAATAAAATACAGCGATAACAAATCTAAAATAAGGATAAATAGCAATGACGCAGCAGCCTGCAGAGACTCTGAGCAAACTCATGTGTAAATAATCAGATTGATTCAGCTAGCAGCAGTCCTCTCACAGAGAGGGATTAAATTAGGTCAGATTAAGTGTGTGTTTATGGTTTGTAAAGGGAGGGGCCAAAGTACATTTATCAGTCCCACAGTTTGTGCAAAGAAGCCTTCCAGCATCCTGCTGGTTCTACAGCTGATGCTCCTGCTCCTCTTTCCAGATGCTGGAGGGAGAACAGGCTGTGAGAGGGCTGGTTTGGGTCCCTGGTGTTTGTAGCTGTTTGCAGAAAGCCTACAAACAGCTACAAACATCAAAACCTAAATGAGTGTTGGTTTACAAATTACTTTTTGTTGAAATTAAATTTCTAATTGTAGAAGAAGAAAATTTTAAGCTGCTCATAATGTTTTATGGTGTAAGGTATAGAAGTGTAATATTAGCAAAAAGGGAAAGAAACAGTTGTAATCTGCACAATACTAAAACATGAATTCATTGGCAGCCTATGGTCGGGTTAATGCCATAATAAGGACTGTAAATCATTACTGATGCAAAATGAAAATATAATTAAATCAAAATGACCCACAAACACCAGTTTTTACAAAACGAATTGTAAAGGTTTCTAATATAAGATGATCAGAAAAGATAAAACATTGATTCATATTTTTTTTGTATTTATAGAGGAGACATTATAGTTTTTTTATTTTGAAAATATGCTGATTTTTAAAGCCGTGTCTCACTACATTAAACATTTCTTCCAGTGAAGCACTCTCTGAAGTATTTCTACACTGCTTCCTCTCAAGTCCCAAACTTCCCAGAGTTCGTGGTTGTTGGGATGGTTGATGAAGTTCAGATGGTTCAGTTTGACAGCAACACCATGAAAGCTGTGTCCAAACAGGACTGGATGAACAGAAATATAGATGAGCAGTACTGGGAGAGAGAGACTGGGGGCTTTGTAAGTGCCCAGCAGGTGTTCAAAGCCAACATTGAAATCGCAAAGCAGCGCTTCAACCAGACTGGAGGTTTGTTTATGTTTTATTGTTTTTTTACTGATATTTGCTGTTAATGTTTTCAGCGTTTATTTTAGTCATAAACAGATTTGCATACATACACTTTAAAAATACTTCATTCAGATTAAAGATTTAAATACAGGATGACTCACGATGAATGTAAAGGGCAGATGGAGGGCAGCTAGTGAATCAGGAAGTGCAGAGGATGAGTAAAGAAGACGTGAGGGCAGCTGTAAGAGGATGAAGAGTGAAAAGGCAGTTTGTCCAGATCATACCTGTGGAGTTATGGGGATGTTTAGGAGAGACAGCAGTGGACTTTTTAACCAGACTGCTTAACGTCTGGGGAACTGGGAAGCGGCAGTATGGCTTCATGCTGAGAAAGAGCATCACAGACCTGATGTTTCTTTCAGTGTTGATGGAAAAGTTTAGAGGAGGTCAGAAGGTGTTGCAAAGAAAGCACATGATAAGTTGTCAAAAGGTGAACTGTAGTGCTGCATGAGAAACTCAAGGATGACAGAGAAGTATGTGAGGGTGGTGCAGGACATGTATCTGGACAGTGGTGTGTGTGGTTGGAGTGACAGTTGGGTTCAAGGTGGGGGTGGGATTACATCATGGATCTGCTCTGAGCCCCCTCATGTTTGTAATGGGGATGGGCAGGTTAACAGATGAGGTCAGACTGAAGTCTCCATGGACTATGATGTTTCCAGAAGGTATTGTGATCTCTAGTGAGAGCAGGGAGCAGGTGGAAGGGGTGGGGTTATACGCTGGTGAGAAGAGAAATGAAAATCAGTAGAAGCAACACAGAGTACATGTGTGTGAATGACAGTGTAACAGTGTTACAGAGAGGATGCAAGAAGCAGAAATAGTGATGATTATTAATTTAAATAACTAGGTCAGCCATCCAAAGTACCAGGCAGTGCACAACAGAAGTGCAGGGTGTCAGGGTGTGATCTGTGGTACAAGCAAGAGTGAAAGGGAAGGTTTACAAGAGGGTATTGAGACCTGCTGCGATGCATGGTGTGGAGATGAAGGCACCGAGTTGGAGGTAACAGAGCTGAGGATGATTTTATTGGGAGTGACCAAGTGGCAAGACTGAGATGGTTTGGATGTTGAATGTGGAGCTGAGAAGAGAAAGACCTTGGAGGAAGTTCATGGATGTAGAGAAGGAGGATCTGCTGTGGCGACCCTTAAAGAGAGTGACCGAAAGAGGAAGAAGAAATGAAGAATTGTGAAGTCAAATGACGTTTTTCTCTCTTTCATTTAACATTTTGAAAACAGTATTTGTACTGAGCTCACATCTTACATAGCTTGTCTTTAAGGATATTTATTATTATGTTTATTGTAACCAGTTGTAGCAACTCGCTGCTGAACAGGCTTCTCTGTCCTGAAACCCTCCTTCTGTGGAAGCTGTGTTGAATCAGGTCAGGTGTTTTAGTCTCTGTTGACTTGTGTCTCTGTGTTTATATGTTGGATCTCACTCTGGTTCTGTCGTCTTCGTCTCTGTTCTTCTTTCAGGTGTTCACATTGTCCAGCGGATGTACGGCTGTGAATGGGACGATGAGACGAATGAGGTGGACGGATATGAGCAGTTTGGTTATGATGGAGAAGACTTCATAATATTTGACCTGCAGACAGAGACGTGGGTCGCTCCTAAACGACAGGCTGTGGTGACCAAACACAAGTGGGACAGTAACAAAGCTTTTATAACCAGTGTGAAGAACTATTACACTCAGATTTGTCCTGAGTGGCTGAAGAAGTATCTGAACTATGGGAGGAGCTCTTTAATGAGAACAGGTATCACATGACCAGACTTAGTGTGATAATTTACCTCATTTTTATTAAGTAATACAACTATTTTATGACCAACACAGTTAAGTTCAGTGTATTTTCTCTCTTCCTCTCTGTCTGCTAATCTCGTGTGTTTTTTTAAACAATAATCAAAATGTAATTTATTCGTTAAATTTCAAAACCATCACTTCATCCTTTTACAATGTGTTTCCCCCTCCCTTCAAATATTTTTCTTATTTCTTTATTTTTATATTACAGAGTCTTTATTTGACTCTGTAATATCCTTCACATGGTACTATATGTACATTAATATGTGTTAGCATGCTGTTAATACAGAAACAGTGACCTGTGTGTCGCTTTACTCTCCAGTTCTTCCCTCAGTGTCTCTCCTCCAGAAGTCTTCCTCCTCTGCCATCAGCTGCCACGCTACAGGTTTCTATCCTGACAGAGCCGAGATGATCTGGAGGAAAGATGGAGAGGAGACTCATGAGGGTGTGGAGATAGGAGAGATCCTCACCAACAATGATGGGACCTTCCAGATGAGTGTTAACCTGGATCTGAGATCTGTTCCAGCTGAAGGCTGGAGGAGGTACGACTGTGTGTTTCAGTTCTCTGGTATAAATGAAAACGTCACCACCACACTGGATAAAACAGCCATCAGGACAAATGAAGGTAAGAAAATTATCAGAAATGATGAAGATGTGTTGTTTGTATTGTTTTGTGTTTGAGCTGATGGGTGTCATAAAATATTGACTTTATTTTCAAAATCTAATTTTACTCATTTTATAGCCCACAATGGACCTCCTGTATGAACTCATGATATATAAACAGTCTAAAACAGAAAAAAACCCACAAACACAAATAATTTTTATTTATAATAAACTAATCAATCATGGTTTGCAGTTGTAACACTGACACTTTAAATGTTTGGATTTAATATAATATTAGTTTAGTATTAGTATAAGTCAAAGAAGTTAAAGACATTAAGGACACAAATTTCAGTTTTGTTTTTCTCTTTATTTTCATTCAACATTTTTTGTTAATCATTGAACAAAAATTTGAGTGTATTTTTTTTGCAAAACGATATTTAAAATAAATAAATCAGTTGTTTACTGTTCTTCTTCTTTGTTTTTTCCTTTGTTTGTTTTTAGCCTCAACAGAAGTGCCCAGCATCACGATCAGCCCCAGCTCCAGCCCCACTGCCGTCCCTATCAGTGTACCCATTGTCACTGCTGCTCTTGTTCTTGCTGTCGTTGCACTGATCGGATTCATTATTTACAAAAAGAAAACTGGTGAGTGAACCAAAGTGATGAATTCAGTATTTTTAGTGTTTTTCCAGGTTGCACATTAAAACAAGCTTCAGGTCCTGGTACAGCAATGATGTTTAAAGCCCCAGAGTGATGAGACTGTAACAGTATTATCATAGTGAGAGAAGGAACCAATAGTAAATAAAGTAAAAGGTAAAGTAACATAGAGAGCTTTGTAATCCAGTTTGAGTTAGTGGTGTAGGGATCAGTGTTCCTGTATTTACAGCTATGATCACTGACATGTGATTCTTTCTTTTATTTACAGCTAAACCTTCTAAACCTTGTAAGTAAAATTTCTCATGTAGACATTTTGAGCTGAAACCTGTTCACATTAAAATCTGTTTCACTGAATGTGAATTAGAGACTAAAATTAAATGCATGGAAACAAAGCAGATGTTGGAAATTAACAACAGCATCACCACAGAGCAGCTCAGCTGGTTGCTGAAGTTTTTATGTTTTGATTTTGTCTGTCTGGTCTGATTTTTGTAGACATGAAGACTTCACCTGAAGATGATCCTGAAAGAATCCCTTCAGGTGTGTCTGTGCTTGGATTGGAGGATTTGTTTGCATCCTCATAAAAATTGTAATGTAGTGGCTTTATTTTTTGTTCAGTAATATTTTACAGTAACAAACTAAATCTGTGAATCACTGCACGTCCTGTTACTTTAATCTGTTTGTCTGCAAATGCTCATCCGTCTCTTAGCTTCAACATTTCCCTGAACTCCTCAGGATCTTCATTTATTCTGTTCTCTGTCATTTTTCACCACCACACATCCTCATTCTTCTTCTTCTTCTTCCTGGATGTTGCCCAATAAACTTTTCTCCATGTTCCCTAACTGAGATTTCTGTAGTGCTCACATAAATATGTTTTATAAGCACTGCAAAATTTTCTGACCTACACAATGAAACAGTGCTCACATATTTTAAAAAGTTAAATATTCAAGTGACAGAAACAGAACCATAAACCCTCCTGCAACTGAGAAAACTTTCTCCTCGTGCCTGCGTTTGTGTTCATGCTGTTTGTATTAAACACTATCATCAACATCAACAGATCATATTATTTTTTAGTTGAACATAATCATTTTGTATTTTTCCTCCTCAGATTCAAAACCTTCTTCAGACATAACCATCAAAACTGAGCTGATGACAAGTACGTACAGGCTCTCTGTGACACACAGTCTTAATCTTTGTGTGGTACTGCATGTTTTTACTCATGGAGTTTTATACTTATTATTATCAGAAATGTTTTTTATTAAAAACATTTCTGAACTGTTCAGCTGGTCTGACTCACCAGCTGTAGATTCCATCACCATCATATCACACGTTTCTTCTCCTACAGTCGATTGTTTTTGGATTTTAAATGCTCTTATCTAAACAAAACAACATCCTCAGAGGGAGCAACATACATGCTGAACATGGCAACCACTCGCAAAGATCTAGATATAACAAACTAGACATTTTTATGCTCTTTCTTATCTGGGTAAGAACCAGTCGCTTCCACTAAAACCTCATATATGATGAATAACAAGGCCATATAACAGATTTTACTGAGGAACAAGTAACCAGTTAAACTGTATCACTAGTGACATGATAGACGAGGAAAGTTTGTGTGGAGATGGTCGTGGCCCAGTGTGTGTGACAGCTCTTCTATCATGATGAGCTTTTGACCTGAATGTTTTTTTTCTTTAGAGTAATTCTGACAAAGAGTGAAATCTGCAACAAAGGTAAGTGATGTCTCTGAACACATCACATGTACCACATCTTTGTGTTGTACTGAATGCATTTAAAGAAATCCTTAATTTTTCACACTGACTGCATTTGCTGATGCATGAAGAATTTTTCATTCGTTCCTCGTTAATGAAAGCTGAATCTTTCTTTGAACAGGAGACACTTTGAACACTTGGACTAACTTCACTTGATGAGGATTCTGCATCACTGAACTCCTGAGAAAACATTTCTACTGTAATGGACATTTTTTATTCCAGCCAGGACACAACTGTCCTGACACAACCGCCCTGGGGCACGGTGTGGCTGTAGCTCAGGACGTAGAGCAGGTCACCTACTGATCGGAAGGTTGGTGGTTCGATCCCAGGCTCTTCCGGTCTGCATGCCAAGTATCCTTGGGCAAGATACTAACCCCAAGTTGCTCTCTGATGCATCCATCGGAGTGTGAATGTGTGTGACTCTAGTTAGAAAAGCACTAAGTACAGATAAAGTGCTTGTGAGAATGGGTGTGATTGGGTGAATGTGGCTTGTTGTATAGAGCGCTTTGAGTACTCTGGGAGAGGAGAAAAGTGCTATATAAGAATCAGTCCATTTACAATTTGTGACTGAAACATACACAAAAGACAACAAACAACACGAAGGAACCAAATTTTTACTTTTATGTCACAGGAAAAAAAGAGAATTACTATTTTCTGTGAGAAAAAATACTTTTTAGCCAAACTAACTTTATAAAGTGCTTTACAACAGCAAGTCCTGACCAAAGTGCTTAACATTAAGAACAGAATAAAAATGAAAAAATAAAATAATTAATTAATTAATAACAACAACAATTATAATAATATTACAATAATTAGACCATAACAATAACATAAACACATAAAAATAAAACTACATAAATAAAAACACATAAATAAAAACACTGAAAAAAACATTACAAACTATTTAAATTTTTTAAGTATAATTTTATACTGCAGGTCTCTTTTATGCAATAATAAGTAAAGATGGTCCTGAAGAAGAAAAACGACATCTGTAGGAATTATGTGTTTATTTTCCTCAGTGTTGGGTCTGAGTGTGTATTAACATTATGCAGTTTTAATGCTGCTTTGCTACAGCAGTTAGTTCTGCATGTTTGATTTTAGTTTAACTCTGGATGACTTTTCTGACACAACCTCAAACGGTATTTGTGTTTTCAGCTGGAATTGAATCAACCTTTTACTGACAAGGTCAGAATGCTAACCACTGCACCTTTGCAGGCATCGTGATCTAAGGTCAATAAGTTGAAAATAATAGTTCTGTGATTTGCTGTGCTTTGAACTAACTGCAGATCAGTGCATTTACACTCACTTTACAATCACAGTTTTTTTTATGAGCAACAACATGAGGTGTCTT
Organism: Aulonocara stuartgranti; assembly: GCF_965226115.1. Lineage (NCBI taxonomy): Eukaryota > Metazoa > Chordata > Actinopteri > Cichliformes > Cichlidae > Aulonocara > Aulonocara stuartgranti. Next base: position 31,766,137 of record NC_138957.1, read on the forward strand.
GAAATACTGAGTTTAAAATTCATAAAAGTTGTAATAAATAATTTGTTTCATCTTTAATAAAAATATGAATACGCTGATGAAAGCTATAAATAAGGTATTGCAAAGAAAAGCTGTACTCTATTATTGCCATTTCTATGTTTTGTTCAAACCCTGTTACATGTGACAGTGATGAACAGTCATGACTTTAATGGTAACTGTATCATATATACTACACAGAAATGTATGTGCATATTTTATTACTGTTTGTTCTGTTAGATGGTCAATGCAGCTGCCAAAAATCAGGTTTACAGTGTGTGTGTGTGTGTGTGTGTGTGTGTGTGTGTGTGTGTGTGTGTGTGTGTGTGTGCGCGCGCGCGCGTGTGTGCCTCATGTGGGATTTATTGTAAAGATTGTTTTATGTTGGATGTTTCAGGTCAGCTGTGTTTTGATCTACAGAATCAGGGGAAAGAGTCTTTGTTCTGTTAGACTACTGCACTGTTTCTATACTTGAACATCTAAATAAAAGTTTAACATTGTGGTCGTGCATAATGTCGAGTATTCAGAGTGTGGAGAGGAGAGTATAATAACATGAGTGAACAGAATCTTTGTGAATATGAGTCATGTTCCAACCTGACACCACAAATATTGAATTACTGAGTATGTAAAGGTGGGTGCATCACTACTTTCAGCCAAGGAGATGATGTACTTTATAATTTTAGTTTGTTAAAGATTTCTGTTCCAATTCTGGATGAATTGGGCTTCAGCTCCAGATCCAAGTGACAGCAGGTCAAAATGTTACCTGTCAGTGTCCAGCATCCGTCTGTATTCAGTTTGAATATCACTATAAACTTATATGGATGAGTTTATGTCCTTTATTCACTGTAACATTTAACTTTTGAGAGAGCAGGATGAAGACAGCAGAGAGCAAAAAGAAACAGAGTGGACATGTGGTCAAATTCACCAAACAGCATAAAGTTGTAGCTTCAGTATAAAGCAGTGTGTTATACTGTTATCAATTATGGATCATAAACCTGCCCTTATCATCATAATAATAATAATCTTATCTTAATTGTTCTAAGATGATATTTTTGTTATTTTCTTGTTCCTAGTTGAGTGAGGATGATGCAGAGAGAGAGGACAGAGAGGTTGTATAAGAACAGGAAGACTGAGGGAGCAGACAGTGAAGGCAGCTGAAAAACAAAATTAGTTTTTCATGTATTTCATGGAGACTTTGTTTTCCAGTAGCACATGTAAAACATGCCAGTGGACATTCTGAACAGGGGATATTGGTTTGAATAGCAGCATTTTACAGGATTCACTCCAAACATGGCTGAACAGGATGGCTGCCACTACAACAATGTGATGGGCTACAAATCTGTTCTCCACTCATAAAACTGGAGTACATGATGCCCTGTGCTGTGTTTGCATGATAAAGGGAGGGTTCGATGAATTCAGAAATATTAATACGAAACAACTCTATTACCAGTTTGCTTCACGTACTGGTCTGTGGAGTGGCAGCGTGATTTTCCAGTGTCTGTACTGAATAATGCCACTTAAAGTACTTGATGATTTGGTGGAAGCCTCTGTGTGGTTAAGAGACTGAAATACTGTTTCTTATCTTTTCTGCTTTGCCACAAATAGTTATTTAACTTCTTTAACAAGTCTTCGCTTGGGTTGGGTAACTAAAGGCTCCGCCCTAAAACAGGTGGATGAGATTACAATCACTGATTATTCACTCTGATTCATTTTTAAACATTACAATACGTCATCCAACTAATTAGGCTGCTTTTGAAAGTAACGTTTTAATGTGTATCAAATTGAATTGAGGTTTGAAAATGTGAAAATGGTTGATGACATTTGCAAGTAGCATTTTCTCCTAATATTAACGACAAGGTGTTAAAATGCTCAGCCCCCAATCATAATGCGTGGCGTTGTGATTGGGGGCTGAGCTCCCCTAAAAGTCTGAACCTAGAACCCCCCCACCCACCCAGTCTACTACATGAAGTCTTGCCCCCATAATTTTGATTTGGGGGCTTGTTGGACCAACTTTTCCTCTTATTTACTTATTTTGCTCTTTATGTGAAATAACAGTGGCATTAACCTACTACTGTAATTATGTTAGTCTTCATAAACTTTACACACTCAAAGCAAAAATAACTACACTAAGCTGTGTTGTGAAAGAGAAAATTAAACTGCAAATAGAATAACGAAACAGTTCCTGTTATAAGATTTTGCTAATGAAATTGAAATTAACCGCCACAGAATGAATGCACAGTTTTTTGGGGGTAATTGTGCCGGGTCTGGGCTTCTCTGCTCAGGCTGCTGCCCCGTGACCTGAACCCAGATAAGTGGAAGAAGCTGGATGCCATGTTTGAACTTCAGCAGGACGTTTCAACCGTGTCTACACAACTGAATGCATCAGATTGCTGCTTTGTGATTGGCTGATTAGAAATGTGTGTTAATGAGCTGTTTAACAGGTGTACCTAATAAAGTGTCCGTTCAGTGTATATGTATAACCTGTTTTCCTTTTGAACCACTGAGGGAAGCACTTCACCACAGTTTTAGTCCTTGTAGTGTCAATAAAACACTGTGTTTGTGCTCTGGTGACATTTTATTTGGGAATGTTTTCACTCTAAAGGGAGCCGAACAACACAGAGACAATAGAAACAACAGAAACTTTAACCTACAAAAAGTCTGAGCAGCATGACTCATAAACTAAACATACTTCTGTGTGGAAGCAAAGGCAGAAACACCCGACCTCTCCCCGCCTCCTTATTTCATCACATTTTGCAGACTTTACTTTCAGTTCTGCGGATAACATCAGTGGTTTATTTTAACCCAGATATTAGTGACGTTGGCACTGAGGATGGTTTTCATTGGCTGATGATGCAGCTTTGACCTCAGCTTTGGGTCTCCATGCAGACCCACATAGATAATAAGATATTAGCTGTTAGATTATCGAGAGGTCACCATGAAACTGTTTATTTTTCTGTTTCTCCTGGAAATACACGGCACGGTGGGACGTGAGTTAGACATTTGTATCACTTACAGTAAAGTTTTTTAAACTTTGTTTTGCTAAGAAGGACATATTTAAGATTATTTTTAAAAAGGCTATTAATAGGTGCGTTTGCCCACGTTTAAATAAAAGCCATTAATATCTCTGCTAGTTCTGGGAAAATGCTTCAGGAAGCTTGATTAGCATCACTTTCAAGTCACAAACACCAAAAAGGTTTGTGAGTTTTAATCACATCAACGTATCAGTGACACCAAAGGACTTCCTGATTCCTGCGCAGTTCAGGGTGTGTCGGCAACATTACTAACAGTGTAACATGATCCATTACTCATCATCTGTTATTAATCACATCAATTTAGACTCTCAAAATAAAGTTGAACAAAAATACAATCTGATATTTTCTAATTTTACAACATTTGAAAAGAGCCAATAATGAGTTATTGATTATTTGATTCATAATTACATCGGTATTAGTCTCAAACATAGTAAAAAAAACCTTTGTGTTGGACTGTGCCATAGTTTATGTTTTGTTTATAAAAACTGCCCTTAACTCAGCACTGTTAGAATGATAATAGGATGATTAGATGAAATATGGACTGCATGCACTGTTGTTGTTGAGTCTAAAAGCTGAAACAGTCATTGTTTCTTACAGTGACTCGCTCTCTGAGATATTTCTACACTTCTTCCTCTGGAGTCTCAAACTTTCCAGAGTTTGTAGCTGTTAGTTTGGTTGATGATGTTCAGATGATTCACTATGACAGCAACACAGAGAAAGCAGAGTTTAAGCAGCAGTGGATGGAGAAAGCTGCAGAAGATGATCCAGAGTATTTGTCCCGCCAGACTAACAGGCTCATGAACACCCAGCAGGTCTTTAAAGGCAACATCGACACTTTGAAGCAGCGATTCAACCAAACTGGAGGTTTGTTTCTGTTTCACTTTTTTACTCTTAAAATGAAGCTTTTTATTAACCCAGCTGCTGACACTGAATAAAATCTCTCCAGGTTTTAAAGACCTTTGTTGTTACAGACTAGACTTGTAGTCAAGCCCGCCTAAACCAAGACCAAGACAATACCAAGACCAGAGGGTATCGAGACCAAGACAAAGACAAGACTGAGACCGAGACCGAGACAAAAAAGTCTTTACACTGTCACGTCTCTCACCTTCTCTTGCTTTTCACATAATGATATTATCCTATATCCTCGCATGTGATTGGCCACAATATGGAGGGATTGGAGCATAGCTGAGCCACTGTGTGAGAGCTGAGCAGCGAAAGGAAATTAAGTGAGGAGCCGGCTCTCGCTCAATGGGAGTCCACTCTTCTGATTCACTACAAAGCACTCTCTAAGCACGGCTCTTAGAGCTGATGCTTTTGTGCACGACACATTATCGAACGTTGGTTTGTGTGTCATGGGTCCACAATCACTGTGTCGATCTGAGACAGCAAGACAGAGACAGCGAGACCAAGACAAGACCAAGACCACGTAAAAGTGTCTCGAGACATCCAACTCTATTACAGACACAAGCTAGCTTGTTAGCGCCCTAATGGAAGCTTAACCAGCCAAATTTAAAAAGCTGATTATGTGTATTTATGTAGTTTTTATTGAAGCTCTTCAACTTAACTCCCTCATCTGTGGGAAAATATCAACTACTTCCTGCCCCTCTTGGTTTCAGGTGTTCACATTAACCAGATGATGTACGGCTGTGAATGGGACGATGAAACGGCTGAAGTTAACGGATATCATTACTATGGCTATGATGGAGAAGATTTCATATCATTTGACCTGAGGACAGAGACATGGATCGCTATAGTAATGCAGGCTGTAATCACCAAACACAAGTGGAACAGTGACAGATCTCTTTCAGGTGATCTGAAGAACTATCACTCCAAGCTTTGTCCTGAGTGGCTGAAGAAGTACGTGAACTATGGGAGGAGCTCTCTGATGAGGACAGGTAAAATCACATGACCTGATTTATTGTAATACTTTTAATTAAAAGGCCACATCCTGATCTTCTCATACATTTATTACCACTTCATCACATTTATGCTTTTCATTTTTCCTGTCCCAATTTCTGTTTATTTAACTTTTCTAATCACCATCGCTGCAGCTTTTTACAGCACTCCCTTCACTCAGTTGTGTACTTCTTGTAATTCTCCCATTTTCTTAATTATTCTTTAAATGGCATTTATGTTAATTTGTGTGTCTAAAACATTCAAAATACATCAAATGGAAATGGTAAACTCAGTATGCTGTTATGAACGGTGATTTTTGATTTATTTTTTTATTTTTTAAATCTCTCAGAGCTTCCATCAGTGTCTCTCCTCCAGAAGTCTTCCTCCTCTCCAGTCAGCTGCCACGCTACAGGTTTCTATCCTAACAGAGCCGAGATGGTCTGGAAAAAAGATGGAGTGGAGCTTCATGAGGGTGTGAGCAAAGGAGAGATCCTCTCCAACCATGATGGGACCTTCCAGATGAGTGTTGATCTGGATCTTTCATCAGTCATACATGAGGACTGGAGGAGGTACGACTGTGTGTTTCAGCTCTCTGGTGTGAACAAGGACATCGTCACCAAACTGGGTAAAGCAGCGATCAGGACCAATGAGGGTAAAATTGGAAAAAGAAGTGAGTAAAACTTATAAATACACCTTTATTTGATCTTATTTGGGTTTTCCACTGGCTCCACGTGAAAGGAGGAAACTGGAAGGAGCCCTTTTCACACATGCTTAAAACAAACCAGGTGTTTGATAGAGATTAGGGAGCAACAGGACTAATCATTCAGTACTTGATCTTAATAATGGAGGATGCAGGAGTGAAAAAAAACCCAACCAAAAAACTTTCATTTTTGGGCTTTAGTACAAAGTTAAACTGCTGATCCAAAACTTTCAACAAAAATCTAAAACAGGCAACAAACTGGTAAATCTAAAATACACTCAGAGAAATCACACGAGAGAAGACAAACAGACACTAAAACAAAGACTGAAAGGAGGGAAGAGTGTTTATAAACACATGAGGTAATCAGAGAGTGGGAAACAGGAGGGTGACGAGACACAGCTGACGTAAAACTAAACGGATGAAACACTGAGTGAACTTAGCGCAGGGACAGAAACAGAGACCCTTCAAGGACCAATAACACTCTGTGACTACAACACTAACAAGAACTAAAACACAAACAGGTCTGAAGGATCCACTAACGCAGCACAGGTGAAAATAAAGATCAGACAATAAACAGAGCAAAGGGAGCCCTCGGCAATCACACAAGAGCAAATAAAGAAAAAATAAACACAGCAGCAGGCCTGAGGATCACACACAGCTCAGATTACACTGATCTTCGTCTTTCATCATCATCACTGGGAGGTAAAAACTACAAACTTTAATTTTAATGTGGTTTTAGTGACCCTGATTTTTTTTTTCTGGTTTTATGTGATCTGTTTATAACATGGAAGAATCGAACCTGCTGTGATACTGTGTTCATTCACCTGTTGTTGATGACTGGCTCAGTGTAACTGCTAAACATCAAACTGTAATACAGTTTGGTTATTCACTAATCTACATTAAAACATTGTGTAGTTTAGGGTGAGGGACCAGACAAAGAGCGATTCAAAAGACCCTTATGAAAAGGACACCGAGGGAACAGTTTACCCTGCCCGGGATAGGGTTACCGGGGCCCCGCCCTGGAGCCAGGCCCGGGGAGGGTGCCCGAGGGCGAGCGTCTGGTGGCCGGGCCTTAGTCCATGGGGCCCGGCCGGGCACAGCCCGAAGAGGAGACATGGGCCCATCCTCCCGCAGGCCCACCACCCGCAGGAGTCGCCATAGGGGTCGGGTGCATTGTGTGCCGGGTGGCGGCCAGGAGCGGAGGCCCTGGCGGACTGACCCCCGGCTGCCAAGACTGGCAATAGGGACAAGACTTTTGGACTGCCTCGAAGAGATTCTGGCAAACCGTCAGACGTCTCAGGAGGGGAAAGCGGTGCTCTACCTGCACTGTGTATAGTGCTGGTGGAGCGCTACTGACGTCGACTGAGAAAATTGTCAGGCGGTGGAAGGAATACTTCGAGGACCTCCTTAATCCCACTGACACGTCTTCCGAGGAGGAAGCAGAGTCTGGGGATGAGGGGAATGACCCGCCAATTTCCGGGGGCAAGGTCACTGAGGCAGTTGAACAACTCCTTGGTGGCAGAGCCCCTGGTGTTGACGAGGTCCGCCCCGAGTTCCTGAAGGCTCTGGACGTTGTAGGGCTGTCCTGGTTGACACGCCTCTGCAATGTTGCGTGGAGATCAGGGGCAGTACCTGTGGACTGGCAGACCGGGGTGGTGGTCCCCATCTTTAAGAAGGGGGACCGGAGGGTGTGTTCCAACTACAGGGGGATCACACTCCTCAGCCTCCCTGGGAAAGGGGCACCGTGGCTCAGGGGGTTGGGAATCACATCTGTAACCGGAAGGTTGCCGGTTCGATCCCTGGGCTCTCTGTCCTGGTCGTTGTGTCCTTGGGCAAGACACTTTACCCTACTTGCCTACTGGTGTTGGCCAGAGGGGCCGATGGCGCGATATGGCAGCCTCGCTTCTTTCAGTCTGCCCCAGGGCAGCTGTGGCTACAACTGTAGCTGCCTCCACCAGTGTGTGAATGTGAGAGTGAATGAATAGTGGTATTGTAAAAAGCGCTTTGGGTGCCTTGAAAAGCGCTATATAAATCCACTCCATTATTATAAAGTCTATGCCAGGGTGCTGGAAAGGAGAGTTCGTCCGTTAGTCGAACCTCGGATACAGGAGGAACAATGCGGTTTTCGTCCTGGTCGCGGAACACTGGACCAGCTCTTTATCCTCTCCAGGATACTTGAGGGTGCATGGGAGTTTGCCCAACCAGTCTACATGTGTTTTGTGGACTTGGAGAAGGCATTCGACCGTGTCCCTCGGGGTGTCCTGTGGGAGGTGTTGCGGGAATATGGGGTGTCTGGCCCATTGCTACGGGCCATTCGATCCCTATACAACCGTTGCAAGAGCTTGGTTCGCATTGCCGGCAATAAGTCGGACTCGTTCCCGGTGGGTGATGGGCTCCGCCAGGGCTGCCCTTTGTCTCCGGTTCTGTTCATAATTTTTATGGACAGAATTTCTAGGCGCAGCCAAGTGGCGGAGGGCTTTCGCTTTGGTGGCCTCAGAATCTCATCTCTGATTTTTGCGGATGATGTGGTTCTGTTGGCTTCATCGGGTGAGGGCCTCCAGCTCGCACTGGAACGGTTCGCAGCCGAGTGTGAAGCAGCGGGAATGAGGATCAGCACCTCCAAATCTGAGGCCATGGTTCTCAGCCGGAAAAGGGTGGAGTGCCCACTCCGGGTCGGGGATGAGTTCCTGCCCCAAGTGGAGGAGTTCAAGTATCTCGGGGTCTTGTTCGCGAGTGATGGGAGAAGGGAGCCGGAGATCGACAGACGGATTGGGGCTGCAGCTGCAGTAATGCGGACGCTGCACCGGTCCGTCGTGGTGAAGAGGGAGCTGAGTGTAAAAGCGAAGCTCTCAATTTACCGGTCGATCTACGTCCCTACCCTCACCTATGGCCACGAGCTGTGGGTAGTGACCGAAAGAACGAGATCGCGGATACAAGCGGTGGAAATGAGCTTCCTCCGAAGGGTGGCTGGCCTCTCCCTTAGAGATATGGTGAGAAGTTCGGCCATCCGGGAGGGGCTCAGAGTAGAGCAGCTGCTGCTCCACATCGAAAGGAGCCAGTTGAGGTGGTTCGGGCATCTGACAAGGATGCCCGCTGGGCGCCTCCTGGGTGAGGTGTTCCAGGCATGTCCCACCGGGAGGAGGCCCCGGGGCAGACCCAGGACACGCTGGAGAGATTATATCTCTCGGCTGGCCTGGGAACGCCTTGGTATTCCCCCGGATAAGCTGGAGGAGGTGGCTGGGGAGAGGGAGGTCTGGGCCTCTTTGCTTAGGCTGCTGCCCCCGCGACCCGGCCTCGGATAAAGCGGATGAAGATGGATGGATGGATGGATAGTTTAGTTCCTGTGGTGTTTTATAGATAAAGGACTGGTGTGGTCTTAAAATGTTTGAGACTTAAGATGTTTAAAAGATTTCTCTGTCTGTGACTCAGTGCAGCTTTAGAAAGAAATTTATCGCTCAACCATTTCAGCTTTGCATGAAGTCAGCCTCTCCCAGCTGTCATGACTCAAAGGTACATCCAGGACGAGATGCCAGTCTATCTGAGAAAGAGAGAGACAACCACACAAACTCACACATGCAGGGAAAACTTAGAATTAAAATGCCCTCCATTGACCTCCTGTTTCCCCTCCCTCTCCCCTCCAGTGAGGAGTTAAACAGTTTGATGGCGTGTGGGACAAAGGAGGTTTTAAGTCTGTTGTTTCTAGACTTTGGGAGAAGCAACCTGTCGCTGAACAAACTCCTCTGGTTGTTTATGGCTGTGTGCAGAGGATGCCCAGCATTGTCCATAATGTCCAACAGTTTCTTTCTTGTCCTCTTCTCTGCCACTGTCACCAGAGTGTCCAGCTTCATGCCGACCACAGAGCCAGCCTTCCTGATTAGTTTTTCCAGCCTGGACACGTCCTTCGTTTCTGTGCTGTTCCCCCAGCACACCATAGCATAGAAAAGTACTCCAGCAACCACTGACTGGTAACACATCCTTAGGAACTTCCTGCAGACGTTGAAGGACCTCAGCCTCCTGAGGAAGTACAGACTGCTTTGGCCTTTTTTATGGAGGTGCTGCGTGTTGTGTGCGTGTTGCCCGGATTCCTTCTTTTTTAGTGCTCTGCAAGGACTTTACTGCAGCAGCTTTTAGGTGCTGTTTGTTTGTAGGCCTTTCTGTATGAAGTTTAGTCTTCAATAAGTGAAATGCATGCTGAGTTGCGTTAAAATCAGGTGACTGAATTGGCCATTCAAGAATATTCCACTTTGCTTTAAGCCTTGAATGCCATTTGTATCATATTTGATACAAACGTTTCTTAAAGGACAAACGGTACAAACACGTTCTGTAATTGCAAAATGTTATGGACAAAACTCTTTTGTTATGTAAAATTAATTTTTAACAAAAAGTTGCCAAAAATGCCCAATGTTTCAAATGTGACAACATGTGTAATAAACAACATGATATCGCAAGGAAAGTTTTTGTTTGTTTGCTTTAGCTATATGTTTTCCATCTGTATTATCAAATGCCAGACAACTAAGCTGGATTTGAGCAGACAGTGTGTCTCTAAACACCTCAGAAATCATTCGGCTGCTTCTGTCCTGTGTCACATCATCAATAAACAGTGTTTACTAGTGCATAACTGTATAACTTTCTACAGGACTGAATATAACATCAATATGTAAAAGTCCAGAGCCTCTGTGCTTTATCTGAGGACGATGTGTCGTACACAAAGCAAAGGTCTCCATCACACTTTTCATAAACTGTTTGGTTTGTCCATCTTGTCAAACCAATATTGAACTAATAATAATAAAAATAATAATAATAATAAATCTTGATCATTTACGCGCAATGTTTTAAGTTCAGAAATTAGAAAAATCTCTTTCAAAAACCTTTCTGTGCAAACAAATGTCTAAAATTACATATAAATTCTCTCTCTCTTTCCTTTAGGGATCAAAAACCTTAAATGGGTGTGCACCAGTCACTTCTCATGCCCACAGTGAGGTTTTGAGAAAAATTTAACCCTGCCAGCTTCGCACAGATGTACAAACGTAAGTGTGTTCAAGTCCCAACAAACAAACAAACAAAAAGGCAGGTATAAGGTGGAAACCCAGATGTCCCAGTTCTAACATCTAGGGACAACTTTCTATTTTAAATTGATAGATTAAAGTGAATATACTACTCTGGATATATTTTAATTATTAGCACTTCATAAGAAATGACTCATGTTTGTATATTCACTCATCACTCATCAGTATAACTGTGTCGCTGACATTACTCAATGGGCCCGGGAATACCTCCAGAAACCACTGTCGGTTAACACGATTTGCCTTGCCGTCTGCAGATGGCAGCTAACACATTATCATGCAAAAAGGAAATATGAAGTGTGTCCAGAAGCGTTGTTTGTTTTTTGGCCATTATTTAATGGTTTATTTTTAAGTTTATTTAATTATTTTTAAATTTTCTTCAGTCTCAAGTGCAGAGTATCAGAAGACATGCTGGCCGAATAAGTGGGAGCACCACTCAGTATTCACTTTTTTTCATTTCACACTTTGCAGAGCTATATTACTCCTGACACACACTCATACACAAATCTGAATCAAACACTAACGGCTATGAAATGAACAGAAAAAGGAATTCATAAGGAGCTTTTCGCTTTGCCTCTCCTGCTGATCCAGTCAAATCTGTATCCAATAAAATCTTTAATGACGTGAGTCACTGAGTCACTCCCTCTACATCACCTTCAGACAGCAGAACTTAATTTGATTCGTCACACTCCGTTTTTGCACAAACAACTTGAATCATGTTGAATCACCTGCAACAGGAAAGCAAAAGTTTGCATTTTGTCCTATTACAGCTATAATTACAGCTCAAATTAGCCTGACAGAGGTGGTTAAAAATGAAATGCAGCATTGTTATGTAACTTGTAATGGTGGTGCAATACGCAAACAGATTGACGACACTATGCCTCACTACTGTTTGTGTGATTTTGGCCTGTGTTCTCGATCTCTTTGTAGTTTGCTGAATCTGGAATCCTGGTAGAAATATTGTCCAGGGAGGCAAAGAAAAACAAACAGTCTGATCGACTGATGTGATTGCTGCAGACTGCTGTATTAGTATGTTTACGTAAGTAAAGGATCTGCAACTGGTTGAGAAAACACTCAAGAAAACATCAAGTTTGCTTTCTCTACTGTACTCAGGGTGAAGGTATTCAGAGTTTGAACGAACGCTGCTGTTCTGGTACTGAAAACTGAGTTTCCCATCTTAAGGCCTTTGCACAGCAGATGTGTCAAATATGTGCAAATATTTAATTTGTAAAAAAATATCTTTTGGACTCACCCATTCTTAATGCAACTATGCACACCAAATGCATAATTACGCAAGACAAATTTGTGGTTTTTATTTTTTCAGATCAGTTTTGGTTTTTCCACACATCAAGTGGTGACACAATAAAAGCGTGCACGAAGGCGGAACATTTGACTGTTGTTGTGTCTGGAAAAGCTCACAATCAGCTCTCTGAAATTACTTCTCTTCCTCCTCACATGTTATCCCAACTCCCACCACTTTAACATTGAAAATCATGCCAGCACTAAAAAAAATTAAGCATCAATATTGTCCATCCATCCATCCATCCATCTTCATCCGCTTTATCCGAGGCCGGGTCGCGGGGGCAGCAGCCTAAGCAAAGAGGCCCAGACCTCCCTCTCCCCAGCCACCTCCTCCAGCTTATCCGGGGGAATACCAAGGCGTTCCCAGGCCAGCCGAGAGATATAATCTCTCCAGCGTGTCCTGGGTCTGCCCCAGGGCCTCCTCCCGGTGGGACATGCCTGGAACACCTCACCCAGCGGGCATCCTTGTCAGATGCCCGAACCACCTCAGCTGGCTCCTTTCGATGTGGAGCAGCAGCTGCTCTACTCTGAGCCCCTCCCGGATGGCCGAACTTCTCACCCTATCTCTAAGGGAGAGGCCAGCCACCCTTCGGAGGAAGCTCATTTCTGCCGCTTGTATCCGCGATCTCGTTCTTTCGGTCACTACCCACAGCTCGTGGCCATAGGTGAGGGTAGGGACGTAGATCGACCGGTAAATTGAGAGCTTCGCTTTTACACTCAGCTCCCTCTTCACCACGACGGACCGGTGCAACGTCCGCATCACTGCAGCTGCAGCCCCAATCCGTCTGTCGATCTCCGGCTCCCTTCTTCACATCAATATTGTGCTTAGATAAATAATTTTTTGATTTTGTGCATGATTAATTAGGAAGGTCGCCGGTTCCATCCCTGGGCTCTCTGTCCTGGTCGTTGTGTTCTTGGGCAAGACACTTTACCTTACTGCCTACTGGTGTTGGCCAGAGGGGCCGATGGCGCGATATGGCAGCCTCGCCTCTGTCAGTCTGCCCCTGGGCAGCTGTGGCTACAACTGTAGCTGCCTCCACCAGTGTGTGAATGTGAGAGTGAATGAATAGTGGTAGTGTAAAGCGCTTTGGGTGCCTTGAAAAGCGCTATATAAATCCAATCCATTATTATTATTATTATTATTATTATTATTATTATTATTATTATTATTATTATTATTAATTAGATAACTGAAAGCATTTTCTGTTAAATTTTATTATTTTTAATGATGCGGTTATTAGATGTGATACTGAAAAATGTCACTTTGGGTTATAGGGTGAAATGAAGTAAGCTAACGAACACTAGGAAAGTCAAGCAGCTTCTTTCGTTTGGACTTTGCTGTGAGTTCAATTACTGTCTCTGTTTGTTTTTTGAAACCCAGACTTGACTCTTAACATCCCCTCTTAACCCTTCCCTTCATCATTCATGGTTCATATGAAGATATTTTACTTTCACTTTCGTTGATAACCCTAAAGGCTGCGTTTACCCCAGATTTAAGTGACGTTTACTGTCAGAGTAAATTCCTATTGGCTCAGATGGAGCCCAGTGGTGACGCACGTCCCAGTTTTCTCCTATTTTAGCTTTGATACTTGAGCTGGAAGCATGGAGGCGCTTTTTCTAGACAAGCGAACACACTAAGTCTGTTAAAGGTTTGGATGTATATGGTCACAATGTGAATGTTTATGGTCACAATGAAGGCCTTCATCTTCCTTCTTCTCCTGGGAATACAGGGGGCAGCGGCAGGTCAGTTTGACTGTTATATTTTTGTCTTTTTTTCTATGTCAGATTTATGTGTTTTGAAAGACAAATGGACGGACTGTTTGCTCCCCAGAAAGTTCCTGTACGCTAAACATTTAGTTGTAATGGATCCTAGTAGAAAATGTCAATGTTTAGAAACAATCGATTATATTATACAGGTAATTAAATCGTCTGTTTATCTCTTCAATACCTAATAATAAACATTAAAGTTTAGATGAAGGCAAAGATTAAAACAAGGCGACTTATGTCCCAAACTATTTGATGATTTCCGGGTTTAAACCGTTCGTGACGCATTTTTAAGCGTTGTGACTCTGCTGTTTCTCCAAACAGTCCAACAAATAAAACATCAGTGAGGAGGTCTGATGATAATCTGGTGACAATAATTAAAACGTTTATTTTAAAAACTAAGTACCATTTTAATTTTCACGAGGGTTTAAAACATTTTCACACAACAGCTGCTCATTAAAGTTAACTAAAGTTCCTTTAAGTATCTTTATAAATATTATTTTTATTTTACTATTATTTAAAAATTATTTGTTCAGTATATGAAGAGCCACATGTCATTTGATGTAATCTATTAAAAGTTAAAAGACTCCTGCTTTTTATTATCTTCAGTATTATTCACCAGTGTTATGCTTGTGAATATTTTCTGTTTGACAAACATGCGCACACATGTCGTAACTAACGAGTAGTTACACCCGGATATGAAGTTCACTGTTTTTCTGGTGTTATTGCTTAATTAACAGCGCAATGAGGTGACTTTTGTTGTGACGTGTATAAATAAAATAGAATTCAATTGAACTGAATTGAGATGCAAATTAAATCATTATTACTTCATAATATCAGATAGTTTATGTTTGTAAAGTGCGAGTACACTACACATACCATCATGAACTAATGTTGTTATCACTGCTGAATGATCAATAAGAAGCTGCAGGTGAGAAATACCAGAAAAGTTTTGCAATTTATCTCCACCAGGGAGCGCTAATGAGAAGAGTTTCAAACTAACAAATATTGTTGACTTTTGATAACTGAAAACTCAACTGAAAACCTGATTACAGAATAAACCATAAAATAACAATTGCTAAGATAATATTCCCCAAATAATAGTTACCTAACATTAGCTTTGGTTTTATTGATAATATTATCGATCAAAGATATTGGAAGTAAAACTTTCTGTAACAACAAAGCTTAAAAAATGTATAAAAATAATATAAACAAAGAAGAAGCATCAATATGCGTCAATCAGTTCATATAATTTGAAATATCAAAAATTGAAATGCAAAAGAGAACAATTCACTTCAGAAGTCATGCTGCGTAACAAAAGCAAAACAGATTAAAAATAATATTTATTTTGTTTAACAATGAAAACAAAATAAAAATATAGTTAAATTAAAACCTATAATGAGTTCAAACCATCAATCATGAAAACTGAATTAAACCAAACTGAAGGATAAACAACAGTTTTAAAACTTTCTGTGAATAATCAGGTTCAAACTAGAATTTGAAGTTTTGAAGAAAAGAGGATCAGAAAATGACATTAACCACTGAATATCTATTCATAAATCTATTTTGTGTTTATTGAAGGGACAGCAGGATTATTACAGGAAGTCTTTAATGTGCTGTAGTTTTTCTTATTGTGTTATTTAAAAAATAAAATAATTTATAAATCTGTGTTCCTGAGATCTCACAACATTAACTGTTTCTTACAGTGACCCACTCGCTGAAGTATTTCTACACTGCGTCCTCTCAAGTCCCAAACTTCCCAGAGTTTGTGGTTGTTGGGATGGTTGATGATGTTCAGATTGATTATTATGACAGCAACACGGAGAAAGCTGGGCCCAAACAGGAGTGGTTTGCCAAGAACACAGATCAGCAGTACTGGGAGAGGAACACTGATATCTCCAGGGGTCAGCAGCAGACGTTCAAAGTCAACATTGAGATTGCAAAGCAGCGCTTCAACCAAACTGGAGGTTTGTTCATGTTTCATTTTTTACTGATATTTTCTGTTAATATTTTCAGTGTGTTTTGTTTACAGTAGTAAACAGGTTTGCACACATTAAATGTTTCATTCAGATTACAGATTAAAATTATTAACATAATAATTCATAATAAATGTAGAACTACAGTCTGTGAAACTTTAAATTAATTCAAACAGCTTTAATGATCATGTTTGTATGAACTGGCATAATTTAACTGTTTAGTTGATCAAAATAATCAAATAATAAAGATAAATTCATGATATTTGAAGTTTTCTGTTTATATTTAGGATTTTTTGCCTCTGAAACCTTGATGGTTGTTTTTGCTACAATTTCTTAATAATCAGTTATTCAGAAATTAATCTCCAGAAAATCAGCAGGATCTAAATAATCAGTCTGAGGTGTGTTTGTTTTACAATTATTGTGAACTAATATTTGACTTTTAATAAAAACAATAAAAACTCTCCTTCAGTGGAAGCTTCTAGAAAGACCTGAGGACAGTCTGGTGTGAAGTTTTCCTGCAGTTATACGATTTTTTTAGAACGATAGGAGGCTGCAGAGTTTCAGAGGATGGAAACTTAAACCCAGGATCAAGATCTGAGTTTGTTGCTCAGGATCCATCTTACTGTGTTTGTCTGTTCCTATGGTTTTTTAGCAGAGCAGGAGAAGCAGCGGGTAGGAACAAAGATGGATCTTTTTTATTGCTTTCCAAACTGGAAAAATAAACAATAAAATGCAACTTTCGAGTTTGATAATTGGACGTCTTTTGCCTGCATACAAAACATTACCACAGTGCAGCAGTGGCTTGGGAATTTTAAGCTGTAGGATGTTTGGTTGGACAAAGGGAATCCCCACTACAGAAACAATTAACACAGTTCATCGGCTACATACTGAACTTGAAGGATAAAAGCAAAGTATCAATCCAGTCATGCTAGTATTGATCCGTAACCAATACTAGTGTTGGTATCAATACTATCGATATTTGGATCGACCCGCCCACCTCTCTCAGTGACAGCTGTGAGCGTTTTCTTGACTCATGCAGGGCCTCCCCATGTTTCTCCTCCACTTAATCTACACTCCAATCAAAGGAGTGCAGACAACACCAGCTCATCCCACATTCACTTTGTTGCCGCCTATAAGGAAGTGTTTTTGCGAGATTTTCATGGACATTCACGGCGTCCTGATTTATTCATCCATCCATCCATCCATCTTCAACCGCTTATCCGAGGCCGGGTCGCGGGGGCAGCAGCCTAAGCAAAGAGGCCCAGACCTCCCTCTCCCCAGCCACCTCCTCCAGCTTATCCGGGGGAATACCAAGGCGTTCCCAGGCCAGCCGAGAGATATAATCTCTCCAGCGTGTCCTCGGTCTTCCCCGGGGCCTCCTCCCGGTGGGACATGCCTGGAACACCTCACCCAGGAGGCGCCCAGGGGGCATCCTTGTCAGATGCCCGAACCACCTCAGCTGACTCCTTTCGATGTGGAGCAGCAGCGGCTCTACTCTGAGCCCCTCCCGGATGGCCGAACTTCTCACCCTATCTCTAAGGGAGAGGCCAGCCACCCTTCGGAGGAAGCTCATTTCCGCCGCTTGTATCCGCGATCTCGTTCTTTCGGTCACTACCCACAGCTCGTGGCCATAGGTGAGGGTAGGGACGTAGATCGACCGGTAAATTGAGAGCTTCGCTTTTACACTCAGCTCCCTCTTCACCACGACGGACCGGTGCAGCGTCCGCATTACTGCAGCTGCAGCCCCAATCCGTCTGTCGATCTCCGGCTCCCTTCTCCCATCACTCGCGAACAAGACCCCGAGATACTTGAACTCCTCCACTTGGGGCAGGAACTCATCCCCGACCCGGAGAGGGCACTCCACCCTTTTCCGGCTGAGAACCATGGCCTCAGATTTGGAGGTGCTGATCCTCATTCCCGCTGCTTCACACTCGGCTGCGAACCGTTCCAGTGCGAGCTGGAGGCCCTCACCCGATGAAGCCAACAGAACCACATCATCCGCAAAAATCAGAGATGAGATTCTGAGGCCACCAAAGCGAAAGCCCTCCGCCACTTGGCTGCGCCTAGAAATTCTGTCCATAAAAATTATGAACAGAACCGGAGACAAAGGGCAGCCCTGGCGGAGCCCATCACCCACCGGGAACGAGTCCGACTTATTGCCGGCAATGCGAACCAAGCTCCTGCAATGGTTGTATAGGGATCGAATGGCCCGTAGCAATGGGCCAGACACCCCATACTCCCGCAGCACCTCCCACAGGACACCCCGAGGGACACGGTCGAATGCCTTCTCCAAGTCCACAAAACACATGTAGACTGGTTGGGCAAACTCCCATGCGCCCTCAAGTACCCTCGAGAGGATAAAGAGCTGGTCCAGTGTTCCGCGACCAGGACGAAACCCGCATTGTTCCTCCTGTATCCGAGGTTCGACTAGCGGACGAACTCTCCTTTCCAGCACCCTGGCATAGACTTTCCCAGGGAGGCTGAGGAGTGTGATCCCCCTGTAGTTGGAACACACCCTCCGGTCCCCCTTCTTAAAGATGGGGACCACCACCCCGGTCTGCCAGTCCACAGGTACTGCCCCTGATCTCCACGCAACATTGCAAAGGCGTGTCAACCAGGACAGCCCTACAACGTCCAGAGCCTTCAGGAACTCGGGGCGGACCTCGTCAACACCAGGGGCTCTGCCACCAAGGAGTTGTTTAACTGCCTCAGTGACCTCGCCCCCGGAAATTGGCGGGTCATCCCCCTCATCCCCAGACTCTGCTTCCTCCTCGGAAGACGTGTCAGTGGGATTAAGGAGGTCCTCGAAGTATTCCTTCCACCGCCTGACAATTTTCTCAGTCGACGTCAACAGCGCTCCACCAGCACTATACACAGTGCAGGTAGAGCACCGCTTTCCCCTCCTGAGGCGCCTGACGGTTTGCCAGAATCCCCTCGAGGCAGTCCGAAAGTCTTTTTCCATGGCCTCTCCGAACTCCTCCCACACCCGAGTTTTTGCTTCAGCCACTGCCCGAGCCGCATTCCGCTTGGCCTGTCGATACCTGTCAGCTGCCTCCGGAGTCCCACAGGCTAACCAAGCCAGATAGGACTCCTTCTTCAGCCTGGTGGCTCCCTTCACCTCTGGTGTCCACCATTTGGTTCGGGGATTACCACCACTGCCGTGGTGGTAATCCCTGATGACTGGGTGCCGTGGTGGTCCTGATTTATTGATTAGCAATTTTAATATAATTTATTAACCAAACAGGCTGGAAAAGTGTGGAATTTGAGCCTAGATGGTGTGTAACTCCACATGTTCATATAAAGAAAATACCTGTGATGATGCACCGAGACGTTTCTCGTGGCTTTGAGAGCAGCGATGTTATAAAAGCAGGAATGACTCCTCGTGTCGCTCTCACCTGTAGACTGTCGGCTCTCATCAGCGGCGCTCAGGTTCCTACTCAAACACGCTCACAGATCTCTGTGCTACACATCCAATAATATCATTAACGTGAATGTTTTAATATTTTTAGTGCAAAATCTGATCTGGTCACAGTGCTGAAAAACACCAAAGTGTCCCAGCATGGAGTCAAATTCAAAGTCTGAATTATTGTTTCAGTCCTCTGCTCTTAGTAAATGTAATAAAAATGACAACATGGTTGTAAAATCTTAGAGGAACCTTTTTCACAGGTCACAGCACAAGAAATTAACTGTCCATCCATCCATCCATCCGCTTCCACTTATCCTTTTCAGGGTCGCGGGGGGCGCTGGAGCCTATCCCAGCTGTCATAGGGCGAGAGGCGGGGTACACCCTGGACAGGTCGCCAGTCTGTCGCAGGGCCAACACACAGAGACAGACAACCATTCACACTCACATTCACTCTCACATTCACACCTATGGGCATTTTGGATTATCCAATTAACCTATCCCCACAAGCTGCATGTCTTTGGACGGTGGGAGGCAGCCGGAGTACCCGGAGGGAACCCACGCAAACACGGGGAGAACATGCAAACTCCACACAGAAAGACCCCGGCCTGATGGTGGAATTAAACTCAGGACCTTCTTGCTGTACGGCAACAGTGCTAACCACTGTGCCACCATGCTTTTGTTGGACTGATAACGGCTGCAGAGTTTCAGAGGATGGAAAGTAAATCTAGAATCAGGATCTGTGTCGGCTGCTCAGGATCCAGCTTAGTGTGTTTGTCTGATCCTGCAGCTCACAGGAAGTTGCTCCACCTACAGCAGCATAGATAACCTGTGCAGTGATATCTCTGCAGGCAGGACGTAGATGTGCTAACGGGAGAAAATGGATTCTGTTTTTTACCCAGTCATTGTTAATGATGACTGGTTTTAAAAATCTTCCACTGAGACAAAAGCAGCCATAAATGTAGATCCTCTATATGTTGATCACATCTCTGTGTCAGTGTAAGACTTTAGTGCAGCCTCTCTCTGGTTCACTGCAGTCTTTGTCTCTGTTTTTCTGTCAGGTGTTCACTTTTTCCAGCAGATGTGCGGCTGTGAATGGGATGAAGAAACAGATAAAGTGAATGGATATGAGCAGTTTGGTTATGATGGAGAGGACTTCTTCATGCTTGACCTGAAGAAAGAGACATGGGTTGCTCCTGTACGACAGGCTGTCATGACAAAGATGAAGTGGGACAATAACAAAGCTACGATCACACAGTATAAGAATTACCTCACCCAGGAGTGTCCTGAGTGGCTGAAGAAGTATGTGAACTATGGGAGGAGCTCTCTGATGAGAACAGGTAAAATCTATGACCAGAATTAGATTGTTAACCAAAAGTTATATGTCTCAGTTTATTACTTAATATGATATTAAATTAACCTTTTCCTGCATGAATTATAAAAACCTCAATCAGAGCTTTTTTTTCTTGAGTATTTTTATTCATCTTAAGGCATGAAAAAAAGATTTTTGAACTTCATTTTTTTCAACGTACTTTTCATTTTCAAAGAGTATTTTTACACGTCCACTTAGTTGTATAATAAATATTTTGACTTATGAATTTGACAAATGAATAATTAATATAAAAAACTAACATAACAAAAATATATTTTTAAATATATTTAAAAATATTTTATAACAGTATAACAATATATGTAACAACTATAAATGGTAAATGGCGTGCATTTGTATAGCGCTTTACTCAGTCCCTAATGACCCCAAGGCGCTTTACACTACATTCAGTCATTCACCCATTCACACACACATTCACACACTGGCAATGGCAAGCTACATTGTAGCCACAGTTGCCCTGGGGCCCTGCAAGGCATGGAGTGACTCATCAGTGTTCAATGTAGTGGTTTAAGTGCAAGTTTACCATCAACACTGACACAAATACAAGAAAACAGCCTTTGAATAGTTGTCCACTGTAGTGACCTCTATGTGTGAAAGGGTTAATATAATTGCACTTCGTGTGGCATTTTGACACAGTTTTAAAATTTAATTTAATTTTATAAACCACATCACATCAAAAGACATTGGTATGGTTTTAATAATATTAATAATAATAATCTTTTAAAGTTGCTCCTGGTCGTCACAGCAGATCATCTTCCACAGTTTTAGCTCTGATATACTCATTTCTAATCCTTCTCACTCCTTATGATAATTTTAATATCATCAGTTCTGTCTCCTGTATTTGTCTCAGTGCCACCATCCTCAGATATTAAATCACAGCAGGTCTCACTGCCATCTTCTAAACCTTCCTTTCCACTCTTGCTCATCTCCATCCACTCCACCCAGTCTGCACTCTCTTCTTCACGTCTCGTCTGCACTATGCACCTCTCCAGCTCAAATAAAAGTAATAGTAATAATACAGAAAGAATGAACTGTTTGTCTTTACTCCACAGATGTTCCCAAAGTGTCTCTCCTCCAGAAGTCTTCCTCCTCTCCAGTCACCTGCCACGCTACAGGTTTCTATCCTAACAGAGCCGAGATGGTTTGGAAAAAAGATGGAGTGAAGCTTGATGAGGGTGTGAACAAAGGAGAGATTCTCACCAACAATGACGGGACCTTCCAGATGAGTGTTGACCTGGATGTCTCATCAATCACACCTGAAGACTGGCACAGATACAGATGTGTGTTTCAGCTCTCTGGTGTGAACGAGGACATTGTCACCAAACTGGACAAATCAGAGATCAAGACCAACAAGGGTAAAAGTGATGAAGGTAGGAAACATGCTTTTAGTTTACTGTAAAAACCGTGCAGTTCATGTGGTTTTATTTGAGTTTGATGAAAAGTTTAATTCCTCCCCCGTTGTGTACAGATTTATATTAAATATTTTTAATACTGATACTGATTTGTTAATTTCTTAATAAATATTAACATTTAAAGTTTTGAGCGCTCTGATTTAAATTATTGTCCACTTTGCTGTCTTTTCACTGTTTATTTAAATTTGCGAGTATCTTTGATATTCTTTCTGTCAGCTTCTGTCAGAATAATTTTAAGACCTAAATCAGTTTAGACCAAGTTGTGTTTTTCCACCACATTTTTTCCTGCTGAACATTGATGAATATAAAACATGTTCATGTGTGGCCACTGATTATCTGACTAATGGACAGTTTTAGAAGATTAAATAGTAAATGGGGGAAAATGTATATTTTGAAACATATGTTCAAATTTTTTGGCAATGTATTGAAATTTAATTTAATGGCAGAACTTTTATTGTTGGAATGAAAACAAAAATTAGTGAGACAAGCATGTAGTGACCATAAACAAAGCTGTTGTACACGATTGTTATCTGATTGGAAACTTTTTGTTCTCACCTTTTGTTTGTTCTGTGATCCACAGGAAATTCCTTCTCCTCGATCATCACTGTTGTTGTTGCTGTGGTTGTTGTTGTTGCTGCCATCGCTGTGATCACATTCTTTATTTACAAAAAGAGGACAGGTGAGAAACAAACTTCCTGGATTTTTCTTGTAACAACAATGATGACATAGTGCAAACAATAATAATGATAGTAAGAGTAATATGACTTAATTGAAGTCATTATTAACAGTTTTCAAAAGAAAACAAACAATGCACACAGGACTAAACAGGTAACAACCAAAAGCAGTGTAAGCTGAGTCCTCAGATTAATATTAAAGTATTTTAACACTTTCTCTGCCAGCAGGATGATCAGACTCTTTCAAATCCTCAATATATTACAACAATATTCATTAATCATGCTCGTTGTGTTTCATAACTTGCCCCTTCATTTCTCTGCACTTGTAGATTTTTGTCCAGTTACTTCACTTTTTCTTCTTGTCTGTTATTTACTTTTTTCTGCATCATTTTTCTTTCTGTCTTTGTGGGTTTTTTTGTTTTTGTTTTTTTTACACCTGAGCTACAGTTTGGGTGTCAGGGAACAAAATAACCACCAACTCAGTTATTGAAACCCAAACATTATTTCTCTTTTCTTAACCATCAAATCTGCCAAACAAACACATCCTAAGGTACACCTTTACCTGCATTAGAAATGTGTACGTTCTCTACCTTCAGTCGCTTTACTTATAAATTTAACATGAGCACATTTTGTGGGAAAAGTCAGAATATATCTATAAACACATTAGTGAGTAAGCCCAGTGTCTATGTTTTTAATTTTACAAATTAAATTAATGCTTTTGTCCAGATTACAAAATGAAAACATGAAATTATGTTTCATGCCTTGTATAATACGTGAAAAAATTGTGTTAACATTTACAACAAATTACTAACATGATGTATTTTTTCCTTTTTATTTCAGGCAAACGTCCACCATCTCGTAAGTTAAACTTTGTCCCTTTTCTCTAATCTCTTGTCTACACTAAATTAAAAAGGGTTTCTGTACTTTAATCTAAACAGTCTTTCAGGGCTGTTTCCTGTTGTGTTCGATTGTTGTAAAAGTGACAGATGAGAGCAGGATGTGGACTAACATTGTGTTTCTGACCCTACAGCTGTAGAGAACCGTGAAGTCAAGGAGCAAATGCTTCCTCAAGCCTAAACCACAAACAGCTCTGCACACAGTGAGTTACTTCACATTTGTGTCTCATGTTTTATCTTTCTTTTTAAAACTTATGTAAAATAGTGGCTGTAGTAAAATCTCCTTTTTAAATAGAACCAAAAAAGTGCTTTATAATAATAATAATGGATTGGATTTATATAGCGCTTTTCAAGGCACCCAAAGCGCTTTACAATGCCACTATTCATTCACTCTCACATTCACACACTGGTTAGGGTTGTAGCCACAGCTGCCCTGGGGCAGACTGACAGAAGTGAGGCTGCCATATCGCGCCATCGGCCCCTCTGGCCAACACCAGTAGGCGGTAGGGTAAAGTGTCTTGCCCAAGGACACAACGACCAGGACAGAGAGCCCGGGGATCGAACCGGCAACCTTCCGGTTACAGATACGCTTCCCAACCCCCCGAGCCACGGTCGCCCCAAAGCCCCACGGTCGCTTTAGTATAACTTTAAATCATATAAGAGAAAGATGCTTTCAAAATAACGTTTCATGAAATGATTTAACAAAATTAAAACAAATGTGTTAATTCCATTCAGAAACATATGAAGTAAATACTCGATTGAATCAGAATTTTAGATCTTAATGAAACTGTAAATATGTTATTTGTGGATTTGATTAATCCTAACATTTATTTTATTTCTTTTTTATCTCTACAGAGAACCTGAGAGAAGACGTGTCAGCTCGTTCTTCTCCATAAACTGGAATTCATTGAATTCGTTGATTGTTCACATCATAAAATCTGTTAAAAAGATCTAAAATCTAAAATATAGTTGCAGATGCTTATTAGTCAAGATTTAATGGAAAGGAGTTTGAAAATGAGTTGGCAAACATTACATCATTAACATATACATCATAATGGTGATATTAAATTATTCTGAATATGTTGTTTTCTGTTAAAAAAAAGGCGATTTAAAAAAAAAGATCTAATTCTGTTTAAATGTTTCAGTATTAGTATCAATATTATGACAGAGATCTTGATAACCATTTTCTCGGTAAAGAGCTGTTAATTTTTACAATAGCGGATTTATTTTGCTTTCTTATTACATACGCAATAAAATAAAAACCTTTAAGATTATCCGATATTCTGACCACCCTAATGCCTGTAACCTAGCATTAGGATTTTAAGATTATCTGATTATCCTATTGCTTGTAACTTAGCAAAGTATCAATGCAAAGAATTTCATACACGCCGCCGACTCTTGTACGTGTAAAATAACACTGAGTTAAAAAAAAAAAAAAAAGCACCGCGCACATATTCAGAACTCGGTCCCAAATAATTTTATTAAAACACCCTCGGATGAGGTATTTTGGCTTTGTGTGGGAAAGACTTTTCTTTTTTTTTTTGAGTCACTTTCACAACAGGTTTTCTCATTAGCAGAAAACTCTCGATAGACAAAAAAACAAACCCTAAAAGATAATTACTGTGAGAAACTGCCTTGTTTTTCACAAAATAAGAAGGAGTCAACAAAACGTCACACATAAAAACAACCCCTCTAATCAATATTAGTATTTCTTAATGCTTGTAACCCGTGCAAAGAATTTCATACACATTAAAAAATTTCATCCTCGGATGAGGTATTTTGGTTTTGTGAGGTAGAGTTTTTCTTTATTTTTTGAGCTACTTTTACAACAGAGGAGACTGGGCCTTTGTGATTGCTGCGCCTAAACTTTGGAACAGTCTGCCTCTTGAAATTAGGTTCTCTCCAACACTTGACATTTTTTAAAACCAGCTTGAAAACACATTTTTACTCTTTGTTCTTTGTCTTTGTTTGAGCTGCGTTTTGTAGTCTGTACAGCACTTTGGTCAACCTGTGTTGTTTTTAAATGTGGTTATAAATAAAATGATTAAACAGAAAAAACACTCACCTCTAAGCTTTCATCCATGGTGATAACAATCCAACTTTGGGACTAGCGAGTAAATGTCAGAATGAAAAGCATGATGATAAGTTGTTTGTTTCAGCGCCTGCCAATAAATAGTCATCGGTAATATTTCCCCCCCAGCAGCAGGATGCATGCAAACTTTCCAAAAAGGTTCGTTATAAATCAAACTTGTGTACTTGTGGCAAAGGCCGTCATCTGTGAAAGGCTGTATTCAAAAAACGTTTGGTTTTACCTGCTACATTAAAAAAAAAAATCCACGGTATGGGGTCTGTGGTTCGGCTGCCCTTCTTTCACTGATTTAATGGTCAGCTTTTGGCAGCCGATGTTCCTTAGTCTAGTTTGCTATTTTGTATTTCAGGCTGACTTTCCATCTTTAATAGCCGGTGACTGAACCTTGGTCCTTTAAACACGGATACTTTGTTATCAGGGCCACAGCTACATTATCAAATTCTGCGCTGGAAGGACACATTTTGTATTTGACTATTTCTGACACTCTGCAATATAACAAATTTGAGTTTGGTACTTGGATGCAGAAGAGTACCATTGTTAAGAAAGGCTTGGTTTCCTTGTTCTAACTGCTCCTCATAACTAAACTCGAGTATTTGGAATTTTAGGTGTCAAGGTTGTGATCTAAGTGAAGACTCTGAAGAGGGAGATACACAGAGACAACATGAGTAGAGGGCGTTGCTTGAAGAAATAAAGCTGGGTCTCAGTGGGTATATTACTTCAGAAAATAAAAATACAATACAAGAACATATCTTTAAAAATGGTGTTTTAGGGATGTTACAGTGAAATAAATAAAAACCTCGCATATTGTCCAGCCTCAAAACAGAATATGTAGCCTTTAATAAATCACAAACATTAAGAATTACAGCATCTTAAACATCTACAGTGAGGCCAAAAAAAAGTAGAAAAACTGATTTCATCACACTAGTTGAGCAATGAAAAATCATGCGGCCACTCAACTAATCTTAAAGGCTCATAAAAGAAAAAGTTTATGACAAAGTTAAATGTACTGAGTCTGTCAAAACTAAAAACAAAACTACAATAAAATAAAAAAGGAAACAGAAATTGTCCTCGTTTTTTCCAAAAATGGTGACAATTTTTGTTTTGCCCATTCTGCAAATTCTGTGCGCCGATCTGGGTCATCCTCGTTGAGATGCTGCAGTAGCTGAAGTTTGTAAGGGTGCCATTTGTGAGTAGCTAATATCTGCCGAGGGGATGTTCGACTAATGCCACTCTCCAGTGACATGCGGCGAGTGCTACGCTGTGGGCTCTTGCTGAATGAAGCTAGGACAGCCACTGATGTTTCTTCATTATTGAAAGTTTTCTTGCGTCCACATTTTGGCAAATCCAACACTGAACCAGTTTCACGAAACTTAGCAAGCAGTTTGCTGACTGTAGCATGGGAGATGGGTGATCTCGTAGGGTGTCTTGCATTGAAATCTGCTGCAGTGACCCGGTTACTGCATTCACCAGATATCAACACAATTTTGATCTGCTCCTCACGTGTTAACCTCGACATGTCAATGGCTGTGAACAAAGAGAAACTTGTACAGTGGGGCAAAGAAGTATTTAGTCAGCCACCGATTGTGCAAGTTCCCCCACTTAAAATGATGACAGAGGTCAGTAATTTGCACCAGAGGTACACTTCAACTGTGAGAGACAGAATGTGAAAAAAAAATCCATGAATCCACATGGTAGGATTTGTAAAGAATTTATTCGTAAATCAGGGTGGAAAATAAGTATTTGGTCACCTCAAACAAGGAAAATCTCTGGCTCTCACAGACCTGTAACGTCTTCTGTAAGAAGCTTTTCTGTCCCCCACTCGTTACCTGTATGAATGGCACCTGTTTGAACTCATCATCTGTATAAAAGACACCTGTCCACAGCCTCAAACAGTCAGACTCCAAACTCCGCCATGGCCAAGACCAAAGAGCTTTCGAAGGACACCAGGAAAAGTATTGTAGACCTGCACCAGACTGGGAAGAGTGAATCTACAATAGGCAAGCAGCTTTGTGTGAAGAAATCAACTGTGGGAGCAATCATCAGAAAATGGAAGACATACAAGACCACTGATAATCTCCCTCGATCTGGGGCTCCACGCAAGATCTCATCCCGTGGGGTCAAAATGATCATGAGAACGGTGAGCAAAGATCCCAGAACCACACGGGGGGACCTGGTGAATGACCTGCAGAGAGCTGGGACCAAAGTAACAAAGGTCACCATCAGTAACACACTACAACGGCAGGGAATCAAATCCCGCAGTGCCAGACGTGTTCCGCTGCTGAAGCCAGTGCATGTCCAGGCCCGTCTGAAGTTTGCCAGAGAGCACATGGATGATACAGCAGAGGATTGGGAGAATGTCATGTGGTCAGATGAAACCAAAGTAGAACTTTTTGGTATAAACTCAACTCGTCGTGTTTGGAGGAAGAAGAATACTGAGTTGCATCCCAAGAACACCATACCTACTGTGAAGCATGGGGGTGGAAACATCATGCTATGGGGCTGTTTTTCTGCCAAGGGGACAGGACGACTGATCCGTGTTAAGGACAGAATGAATGGGGCCATGTATCGTGAGATTTTGAGCCAAAACCTCCTTCCATCAGTGAGAACTTTGAAGATGAAACGAGGCTGGGTCTTCCAACATGACAATGATCCAAAACACACCGCCCGGGCAACAAAGGAGTGGCTCCGTAAGAAGCATTTGAAAGTCCTGGAGTGGCCTAGCCAGTCTCCAGACCTCAACCCCATAGAAAATCTGTGGCGGGAGTTGAAAGTCCGTGTTGCTCGGCGACAGCCCCAAAACATCACTGCTCTCGAGAAGATCTGCATGGAGGAATGGGCCAAAATACCAGCTACTGTGTGTGCAAACCTGGTAAAGACCTATAGTAAACGTTTGACCTCTGTTATTGCCAACAAAGGTTATGTTACAAAGTATTGAGTTGTATTTTTGTTATTGACCAAATACTTATTTTCCACCCTGATTTACGAATAAATTCTTTACAAATCCTACCATGTGGATTCATGGATTTTTTTTTCACATTCTGTCTCTCACAGTTGACGTGTACCTCTGGTGCAAATTACTGACCTCTGTCATCATTTTAGGTGGGGGAACTTGCACAATCGGTGGCTGACTAAATACTTTTTTGCCCCACTGTAA
This sequence comes from Aulonocara stuartgranti, assembly GCF_965226115.1. Taxonomy (NCBI): domain Eukaryota; kingdom Metazoa; phylum Chordata; class Actinopteri; order Cichliformes; family Cichlidae; genus Aulonocara; species Aulonocara stuartgranti. The sequence goes on from NC_138957.1 coordinate 31,794,903, forward strand.
ATAACTCATGAAAGAATAAAGTTACGTTGAAACCAAGCACATCATTGTTTTTCTTGTGACATTACCAACTAGAAAGTGCATTTTCTGAAGAAACTGCAGTGTGAATGCTTGAATCTGAATGTATGCACTGAAATGAATTAATTACTGAATTTTGAGTTAAAAATATTGAATGAGATAAAAAAAAAAAACCAAAAAAAAAAAAAAACCGAATTTAACCTGAAAACAAAGGTGCTGAACTGCTAAAAGCTGAAGGTTACACAGAAGAAGAAGTTGGAAAAAAACTGAAAATGTTTTAAATGTAAATTAGAAAACCCTAAGAAATGAGAAAAGAACATTTAGAGTCAGAAAACATCTGAATGAATATTAAAAGGTCATATTCTTTGAATCACTGAATGACTCAAATGTGATCCCTCCACTTTGATCCACACAGTTTAAAAAGTTTAAATGCCTGAGCTTTGAAAGATACGGTGTTGGAAAGAGAACAATAATGGCGACAATTTGAGGGTAAAATGATGGCTGTAACACTGTGGACACAGCAGCAGTTGAAAGAGAAGTGTTTAAGATGAATCTTGGCACAGTGGCAGGCAGAGCTCGTTAAGCAGGCAGGTGTGAGCCTGGTTGCTATAGTGACCGCACCCAATGGCTCCATACACACGCACACAGACATGCACCTCACTTTTGCTGCTTAAAATGAACAGAAAAGTCAGGCCGAAACAAATTGCTCCCAAATGAAAAGTAAAAGTCGTATTGACAAAATTCTTTCACCGTGAGCGACAGCAATGTCTAGTCTACCTAATTCTCAGTTTTCATGCCTGTGGAGCTTATTATATGGACGTGGTGACAGTGGAAAGACACCATGCTCTTCTGATTTTCAAACGAACCTTCTGAGCCATTTTAACATTAGAGTCTATGGAAGAGTTGGAGGGAGGAGGCTGTGCATTGGTGACATTTATGAAAGAACCATAACACCTAGTACAATAGTAAACACATTGGATGAAAGAGGACAGCCATGGCTACGTTTTGAGGGTAAAATCATACCTGTAGAGCAAACGCTGCGGACACAGCAGCAGTTTTAAAAAAGATTTTAAGATTAATTTTTTTGCTCCTCTCACTCTAGCAGTTGAGCTGCCTCACTCTAGCCCCAACATTCCGTCCCATACACACCCATTATAAACTCTGAAACGGGTGAAAAAACATCATGAAACTTAAACTGGAACTGAAGAAAAAGTATAACAGATATTGAAAAGACAAATACAAGTTGAATAGTTGAATGTCTTGTCTTCGTTTTAAAGTTTGAATGGTGGCTCTATGTGAACGTATGTTGAAGTAGTAAGGGTTTAAAAATGAGTAAGTTGAATGAGAATTTGAAGGGTCTCCCCATTGAAATACATGGGAAATTTTTGTTGAATAAAGTTGAATAAAATTAAAAATATAAATGTTAAAAATGAGAAAAATAGAAGCAGTCATGTCCAAAAGAATAGGAATCTAACGGTGTTTGAATGGTTTTTCTAAGTTGAACGGTTTCGAAGGAGTTAGATGCCAAAAAACGTACGGAATATATAATAATAACTAGAAAGTGCATTTTCTGAAGAAACTGCAGTGTGAATGCTTGAATCTGAATGTATGGACTGAAATGAATTAATTGCTGAATTTTGAGTTAAAAATATTGAATGAGATTTAAAAAAAACAACAAAAAAAAAAACGAATTTAACCTGAAAACAAAGGTGCTGAACTGCTAAAAGCTGAAGGTTACACAGAAGAAGAAGTTGGAAAAAAGCTGAAAATGTTTTAATTGTAAATTAGAAAAACCTAAGAAATGAGAAAAGAACATTTAGAGTCAGAAAACATCTGAATGAATATTAAAAGGTCATATTCTTTGAATCACTGAATGACTCAAATGTGATCCCTCCACTTGGATCCACACAGTTTAAAAAGTTTAAATGTCTGAGCTTTGAAAGACAAGATGTTGGAAAGAGAACAACGATGGCGACGTTTTGAGGGTAAAATGATGGCTTTAACACTGTGGACACAGCAGCAGTTGAAAGAGAAGTGTTTAAGATGAATCTTGGCAGAGTGGCAGGCAGAGCTCGTTAAGCAGGCAGGTGTGAGCCTGGTTGCTATAGTGACCGCACCCAATGGCTCCATACACACGACACAGACATGCGCCTCACTTTTGCTGCTTAAAATGAACAGAAAAGTCAGGCCGAAACAAATCGTTCCCAAATGAAAAGTACATGTCGTACTGACAAAATTCTTTCACCGTGAGCGACAGCCATGTCTAGTCTACCTAATTCTCAGTTTTCATGCCTGTGGAGCTTATTATATGGACGTGGTGACAGTGGAAAGACACCATGCTCTTCTGATTTTCAAACGAACCTTCTGAGCCATTTTAACATTAGAGTCTATGGAAGAGTTGGAGGGAGGAGGCTGCGCATTGGTGACATTTACGAAAGAACCATAACACCTAGGACAATAGTAAACACATTGGATGAAAGAGGACAGCGATGGCTACGTTTTGAGGGTAAAATCATACCTGTAGAGCAAACGCTGCGGACACAGCAGCAGTTTTAAAAAAGATTTTAAGATTAATTTTTTTGCTCCTCTCACTCTAGCAGTTGAGCTGCCTCACTCTAGCCCCAACATTCCGTCCCATACACACCCATTATAAACTCTGAAACGGGTGAAAAAACATCATGAAACTTAAACTGGAACTGAAGAAAAAGTATAATAGATATTGAAAAGATAAATACAAGTTGAATAGTTGAATGTCTTGTCTTCGTTTTAAAGTTTGAATGGTGGCTCTATGTCAATGTATGTGGAAGTAGTAAGAGTTTAAAAATGAGTAAGTTGAATGAGGATTTGAAGGGTCTCCCCATTGAAATACATTATAAATTTTTGTTGAATAAAGTTGAATAAAATTAAAAATATAAATGTTAAAAATGAGAAAAATAGAAGCAATGTTGTCCAAAAGAATAGGAATCTAACGGTGTTTGAATGGTTTTTCTAAGTTGAACGGTTTTGAAGGAGTAGGCTTTCAAAAAACGTACGGAAAAATAAAATATAACTAGAAAAATTTGCATTTCCTGCGAAAATGCAGTGTGGATGCTTAAAGCTGAAGCTGTATGCAAAAACTAGCTGAAAAAGCTGAAAAGTTGCAGAAATTGTAAAAACTTTGCAGAAGCAAAAGAAGTTTGCTAAAATGGAATAACTTAGCAGAACTGCAATATCTTAGAGGAAACATAATACTTGGCAGAAATACAATAGCATAGCAGAACTTCGCAGAAATATTGTAACTTACCAGAAACATGATAACTTCTCAAAAATACAAGAATTTAGGAGAAATAGTATAAGATAACAGAAAGAATATATTTAGCCAAAAATACTTAAACATTACAGAAACACTATGATTTAGAAAAATAGTACAACATAGCAGAAATACTGTGATTTACCAGAGACACTGTGATGAACTATGAATATTGTAATTTTAAATTAATACTATGTTTTAGCACAAATACTATAATTTGACAGAAATACTATCATTTGGCAGAAATACTATATTAAGCACAAATCCTATAAAAAGCAGAAATGGTATGAATAAGCACAAATACTACATTTAGTAGAAATACTTTGTTTTAGCACAAATCCCATAAAAAGCAGAAATACTGTACTATGATTTAGTAGAAAAACTATAATTAATCAGAAATACTACATTTAGCAGAAATACTATATTAAGCACAAATCCTATAAAAGCAGAAATAGTATATTAAGCACAAATCTTATAAAATAGCAGAAATAGTATGATTTAGCACAATAGTAATAAGTTAAACAGAAAAATTGGAAAAGCAAAATGGACAGCTGAAAAAATGCTGAACATGCTGAGGGTCCCTCAAATATACTTGTTAAATGACAAAAATCTGCAAAAAAATTTATTACAGCCACACAATCACAAATATGTACACATGAGGAAACACACATGCACAGAGAGACACACACACAAGATCCAATTCAGTCAACCAGTCTAAATATATTGAATTTAAATCTTAGAATGAGATCATCCCATTAAAAGCCTTTCTCTCTCTCTCTCTCTCTCTCTCTCTCTCTCTGTCACACACACACACACACACACACACACAGGGAGAGAGAAGTAAGTTTCTAGGTCAGCCTGGGAGCTGGTGAATTTGAATCCACCAATCAGAGAGGCTGTGCACTTTTCCCCACCAAAACAGGTGCATCTGTTTACACACGCAGCAGCACAGAGAGACACAGGATTTTTGCAGTCTATTTCTCATAGTGACGACTCCCCTCAAACAAATGACCATAATTTCCTAACCGTAGGGGCTAGAACGGTCATTCTTACACCGTTTTGTTCAGAAGAGATGGGGGAATCTTCAAGTGTTGGCAATTTAATATTAAAATATGAATTTTTAGAGATATATGACATGGATGACTTGTTGACTTAGAAGCCACGAATTCCCCAATATGCAAATTTGAATGCCTGAGACCACATATGTGATTGGCTGGCTGGGAAGCTGTGCAGGCCCTGATTTGTGGATTTGAATTCCTCAGCCCTCAGATATGATTGGCTGGCTTAGAAGCCACGAAGGCCCCAATATGCAAATTTGAATGCCTCAGGACACTTATTTGATTGGCTGGGAAACTGTGCAGGCCCTGATTTGAAAATTTGAATGTCTCAGTCCTCACAGAGGATTGGCTGCCTGGGGACCTGGCAGAAATATATAGAAATACTATTATTAAGCATAAATACTACATTTAGTAGAAATACTATGTTTTAGCACAAATATTATAAAAAGAAGAAAAACTATAATTTAGCAGAAATACTATATTAAGCACAAATCCTATAAAAAGCAGAAATACTATAATTTAGAACAAATAGTATAAAAAGCAGAAATACTATAATTTAGCAGAAATACTATGTTAGGCACAAATCCTATAAAAAGCAGAAATACTATAATTTAGCAGAAATACTATGTTAGGCACAAATCCTATAAAAAGCAGAAATACTATAATTTAGCAGAAATACTGTGTTTAGCACAAGTACCGAAAAGTACCAGAAATACTATGATTTAGCAGAATAGTAATAACTTATTGAAACACAAATGCACAGAGGGACACACAAACACAGGCTCTAATCCAGTCAACCAGTCTAACTATGTTCAATTTAAATCCTACAATGACATGCTGTCAAATAAGGGCAGGGTCCTCTCTCTCCCACTAAACACACACACACACACACACACACACACACACACACACACACACAGGGAGAGAGGACTAAGTTTCTAGGTCAGCCTGGGAGCTGCTGAATTTGAATCCACCAATCAGAGAGGCTGTTTACGTTTTCCCGCCAAATAGGTGCATCTTTTTACACACGCAGCACAGAGACATAGACCTGCTTCTTTCAGTTTATTTCACATAGTGAGGATTCCCCTCAAACAAATGACCATAATTTCCTAACCATAGGGGCTAGAGTGGTCATTCTTACACCGTTTTGTTCAGAAGAGATGGGGGAATCTTCAAGTGTTGACAATTTATCATTAAAATATGAATTTTTAGAGATATATGACATGGATGACTTGTTGACTTAGAAGCCACGAATTCCCCAATATGCAAATTTGAATACCTGGAGCCCACATACATGATTGGCTGGCTGGGAAGCTGTGCAGTTCCTGATTTGTGGATTTGAATTCCTCAGCCCTCAGATATGATTGGCTGGCTTAGAAGCCATGAAGGCCCCAATATGCAAATTTGAATGCCTCAGGACACATATATGATTGGCTGGGAAGCCGTGCAGGCCCTGATTTGAAAATTTGAATTTCTCAGTCCTCACAGAGGATTGGCTGCCTGGGGACCTGGCAGAAATATATAGAAATACTATGATTAAGCATAAATACTACATTTAGTAGAAATACTATGTTTTAGCACAAATACTATAAAAAGCAGAAATACTATAATTTAGCAGAAATACTATATTAAGCACAAATCCTATAAAAAGCAAAAATACTATATTAGGTACAAATCCTATAAAAAGCAGAAATACTATATTAGGCACAAATCCTATAAAAAGCAGAAATACTATATTAGGCACAAATAGTATAAAAAGCAGAAATACTATAATTTAGCAGAAATACTATGTTTGGCACAAATCCTATAAAAATAATAAATACTATAATTTAGCAGAAATACTATATTAAGCACAAATCCTATAAAAAGAAGAAATAGGATGATTAAGCATAAACACTACATTTAGTAGAAATACTATGTTTGAGCAAAAATCCTATAAAAAGCAGAAATACTATATTAGGCACAAATCCCATAAAAAGCAGAAATAGTATGATTAAGCATAAATACTACATTTAGTAGAAATACTATGTTTTAGCACAAATAGTATAAAAAGCAGAAATATTGTAATTTAGCAGAAATACTATATTAGGCACAAATCTTATAAAATAGCAGAAATAGTATTATTTAGCACAATAGTAATAAGTTAAACAGAAAAATTGGAAAAGCAAAATGGACAGCTGAAAAAATGCTGAACATGCTGAGGGTCCCTCAAATATACTTGTTAAATGAAAAAATCAGCAAAAAAATGCACAGGGAGAGAGAAGTAAGTTTCTAGGTCAGCCTGGGAGCTGCTGAATTTGAATCCACCAATCAGAGAGCCTGTGTACTTTTTCCCGCCAAAACATGTGCCTCTTTTTACACACGCAGCACAGAGAGGCACAGGATTATTGCAGCCTATTTCTCATAGTGAGGACTCCCCTCAAACAAATGACCATAATTTCCAAACTGTAGGGGCTAGAGCGGTCATTCTTACACCGTTTTGTTCAGAAGAGATGGGGGAATCTTCCAGTGTTTACAATTTATCATTAAAATATGAATTATTAAAGATATTTGACTTGTAATGCACCATAACTGAGTAGAGCGAAGCAAAAACTGCCTTGACTTGCCCTCAAACAACGCTTTGTAACTCGAAATCTATTTGGAGTATCGATATCATTCTTTCACCGTAAGAGACAGCAGGCTTTGGTGAACAATCATGGAAATTTTCAGGTCTCTGTGGAAATCCAACAAAAAGTTATGACGAGAGAAAAAAGTGGTTCATTTCCAGAGTTTTAAATCTGAAGAAATCTGAGCGAAGGACGAACTTCCTACCCTCAAACAAGTCCAACTCATTTCAGAACGGTAATAGGTGAGAAAGAAATTCTTGAATTGTGAGCGTCAGGGGTGTCTGAAGATATTCGGGGACAAGCCTCATGTCTTAAAGTCGCTTCGTTAAGGAGATATGACGATTCGAATATGCCTCTCATTACAGAAATCCAGCGGTGATTTTGAACAAGCTCTCCATTCACTTTATATGGAGAGTTTTCTGACATTGTGTTGGTCTGAGGAGATTTGCGAAAATTCTATAAATCCCACAACAATGATAGTGACATTTTCTGAAAGCCAGCAAAAATACCTACGTTTTGATGTATAATTTGTGGAAGTTGAGTGAAAATTGAGCAAGTAGCAAGAAGTTGTTCGGACATGAAGTGAAAATTGCAAAACCTTCAGTGGCACACTGGAAGCCAAGAGCATAGCAACCATAACAACGCATGTATTTTGTGAAAAATCACAATTTTGCAACTCAAAACTTTAAGAGGCATAAAAGTAAAACAGTAAAACATTTGAAAAAGCTGAATCATACCTGAATAGCCCAATAATTTGTGAACATTTTAAAGTTTGAATGGTTGTTCTAGGCGAAAGTATGAGGAAGTAGTTAAGTTTCAAAAACAAGCAAAATTTAGCAGAATTTTGGAAGTTTTCCATTCATTTCAATGGGACAAATTAAAGGAAAAAAGTGGAATATTTTAAAAAGTATAATAGCAAAAAATAGCAAAAATCATAGCGATGTTTAGCAGAAATAGCAGAATAGTATAAAATTTGAACGGTGAAAATAGCATAAAAATTGTGGAAGTAGTTAAGTGCCAAAGAAAGCAGAAAAAGTGGCAACTAGAATAATAATAATAAAAATAATAATAAAGAATAAAGAGAAACAGGAACTCAATAGTGTGGATGCTTAAAGCATCCACACAATAATAACTAGAAAGTGCATTTTCTGAAGAAACTGCAGTGTGAATGCTTGAATCTGAATGTATGCACTTAAATGAATTAATTACTGAATTTTGAGTTAAAAATTTTGAATGAGACAAAAAAAAAAAAAAACAACCTGAATTTAACCTGAAAACAAAGGTGCTGAACTGCTAAAAGCTGAAGGTTACACAGAAGAAGGAGTTGGAAAAAAACTGAAAATGTTTTAAATGTAAATTAGAAAACCCTAAGAAATGAGAAAAGAACATTTAGAGTCAGAAAACATCTGAATGAATATTAAAAGGTCATATTCTTTGAATCACTGAATGACTCAAATGTGATCCCTCCACTTTGATCCACACAGTTTAAAAAGTTTAAATGCCTGAGCTTTGAAAGATACGGTGTTGGAAATAGAACAATAATGGCGACAATTTGAGGGTAAAATGATGGCTGTAACACTGTGGACACAGCAGCAGTTGAAAGAGAAGTGTTTAAGATGAATCTTGGCACAGTGGCAGGCAGAGCTCGTTAAGCAGGCAGGTGTGAGCCTGGTTGCTATAGTGACCGCACCCAATGGCTCCATACACACGTACACAGACATGCGCCTCACTTTTGCTGCTTAAAATGAACAGAAAAGCCAGGCCGAAACAAATCGTTCCCAAATGAAAAGTAAAAGTCGTATTGACAAAATTCTTTCACCGTGAGCGACAGCAGCTTCTAGTCTACTGAATTCTCAGTTTTCATGCCTGTGGAGTTTATTATATGGACGTGGTGACAGTGTAAAGACACCATGCTCTTCTGATTTTCAAACGAACCTTCTGAGCCATTTTAACATTAGAGTCTATGGAAGAGTTGGAGGGAGGAGGCTGTGCATTGGTGACATTTATGAAAGAACCATAACACCTAGTACAATAGTAAACACATTGGATGAAAGAGGACAGCCATGGCTACGTTTTGAGGGTAAAATCATACCTGTAGAGCAAACGCTGCGGACACAGCAGCAGTTTTAAAAAATATTTTAAGATTAATTTTTTTGCTCCTCTCACTCTAGCAGTTGAGCTGCCTCACTCTAGCCCCAACATTCCGTCCCATACACACCCATTATAAACTCTGAAACGGGTGAAAAAACATCATGAAACTTAAACTGGAACTGAAGAAAAAGTATAATAGATATTGAAAAGATAAATACAAGTTGAATAGTTGAATGTCTTGTCTTCGTTTTAAAGTTTGAATGGTGGCTCTATGTGAACGTATGTTGAAGTAGTAAGAGTTTAAAAATGAGTAAGTTGAATGAGAATTTGAAGGGTCTCCCCATTGAAATACATGGGAAATTTTTGTTGAATAAAGTTGAATAAAATTAAAAATATAAATGTTAAAAATGAGAAAAATACAAGCAATGTTGTCCAAAATAATAGGAATCTAACGATGTTTGAATGGTTTTTCTAAGTTGAACGGTTTTGAAGGAGTAGGCTTTCAAAAAACGTACGGAAAAATAAAATATAATAATAAAGATTAGAAGAACAATACTGTGAATGCTTTTCAAGCATTCACACTAATAAAGATTAGAATAACAATACTGTGAATGCTTTTCAAGCATTCACACTAATAACTAGAAAGTGCATTTTCTGAAGAAACTGCAGTGTGAATGCTTGAATCTGAATGTATGCACTGAAATGAATTAATTGCTGAATTTTGAGTTAAAAATATTGAATGAGATTAAAAAAAAAACAAAAAAAAAACACGAATTTAACCTGAAAACAAAGGTGCTGAACTGCTAAAAGCTGAAGGTTACACAGAAGAAGGAGTTGGAAAAAAACTGAAAATGTTTTAAATGTAAATTAGAAAACCCTAAGAAATGAGAAAAGAACATTTAGAGTCAGAAAACATCTGAATGAATATTAAAAGGTCATATTCTTTGAATCACTGAATGACTAAAATGTGATCCCTCCACTTGGACCCACACAGTTTAAAAAGTTTACATCTCTGAGCTTTGAAAGACAAGATGTTGGAAAAAGAACAACGATGGCGACGTTTTGAGGGTAAAATGATGGCTTTAACACTGTGGACACAGCAGCAGTTGAAAGAGAAGTGTTTAAGATGAATCTTGGCAGAGAGAGAGAGAGAGCTCGTTAAGCAGGCAGGTGTGAGCCTGGTTGCTATAGTGACCGCACCCAAGGGCTCCATACACACGTACACAGACATGCGCCTCACTTTTGCTGCTTAAAATGAACAGAAAAGTCAGGCCGAAACAAATCGTTCCCATATGAAAAGTACAAGTCGTATTGACAAAATTCTTTCACCGTGAGCGACAGCAATGTCTAGTCTACTGAATTCTCAGTTTTCATGCCTGTGGAGTTTATTGTATGGACGTGGTGACAGTGGAAAGACACCATGCTCTTCTGATTTTCAAAAGAACCTTCTGAGCCATTTTAACATTAGAGTCTATGGAAGAGTTGGAGGGAGGAGGCTGTGCATTGGTGACATTTATGAAAGAACCATAACACCTAGGACAATAGTAAACACATTGGATGAAAGAGGACAGCGATGGCTACGTTTTGAGGGTAAAATGGTGGCTGTAGAGCAAACGCTGTGGACACAGCAGCAGTTTTAAAAAATATTTTAAGATTAATTTTTTTGCTCCTCTCACTCTAGCAGTTGAGCTCTCTCACTCTAGCCCCAACATTCCGTCCCATACACACCCATTATAAACTCTGAAACGGGTGAAAAAACATCATGAAACTTAAACTGGAACTGAAGAAAAAGTATAATAGATATTGACAAGATAAATACAAGTTGAATAGTTGAATGTCTTGTCTTCGTTTTAAAGTTTGAATGGTGGCTCTATGTCAATGTATGTGGAAGTAGTAAGAGTTTAAAAATGAGTAAGTTGAATGAGGATTTGAAGGGTCTCCCCATTGAAATACATTATAAATTTTTGTTGAATAAAGTTGAATAAAATTAAAAATATAAATGTTAAAAATATGAAAAATAGAAGCAGTGTTGTCCAAAAGAATAGGAATCTAACGGTGTTTGAATGGTTTTTCTAAGTTGAACGGTTTTGAAGGAGTAGGCTTTCAAAAAACGTACGGAATAGATAATAATAATAAAAAAATGGAATAATAATAAAGATTAGAAGAACAATACTGTGAATGCTTTTCAAGCATTCACACTAATAACTAGAAAGTGCATTTTCTGAAGAAACTGCAGTGTGAATGCTTGAATCTGAATGTATGCACTGAAATGAATTAATTGCTGAATTTTGAGTTAAAAATATTGAATGAGATTAAAAAAAAACAAAAAAAAAAACGAATTTAACCTGAAAACAAAGGTGCTGAACTGCTAAAAGCTGAAGGTTACACAGAAGAAGGAGTTGGAAAAAAACTGAAAATGTTTTAAATGTAAATTAGAAAACCCTAAGAAATGAGAAAAGAACATTTAGAGTCAGAAAACATCTGAATGAATATTAAAAGGTCATATTCTTTGAATCACTGAATGACTCAAATGTGATCCCTCCACTTTGATCCACACAGTTTAAAAAGTTTAAATGCCTGAGCTTTGAAAGATACGGTGTTGGAAAGAGAACAATAATGGCGACAATTTGAGGGTAAAATGATGGCTGTAACACTGTGGACACAGCAGCAGTTGAAAGAGAAGTGCTTAAGATGAATCTTGGCAGAGTGGCAGGCAGAGCTCGTTAAGCAGGCAGGTGTGAGCCTGGTTGCTATAGTGACCGCACCCAATGGCTCCATACACACGTACACAGACATGCGCCTCACTTTTGCTGCTTAAAATGAACAGAAAAGTCAGGCCGAAACAAATCGTTCCCAAATGAAAAGTAAAAGTCGTATTGACAAAATTCTTTCACTGTGAGTGACAGCAATGTCTAGTCTACTGAATTCTCAGTTTTCATGCCTGTGGAGTTTATTATATGGACGTGGTGACAGTGGAAAGACACCATGCTCTTCTGATTTTCAAACGAACCTTCTGAGCCATTTTAACATTAGAGTCTATGGAAGAGTTGGAGGGAGGAGGCTGTGCATTGGTGACATTTACGAAAGAACCATAACACCTAGGACAATAGTAAACACATTGGATGAAAGAGGACAGCGATGGCTACGTTTTGAGGGTAAAATCATACCTGTAGAGCAAACGCTGCGGACACAGCAGCAGTTTTAAAAAAGATTTTAAGATTAATTTTTTTGCTCCTCTCACTCTAGCAGTTGAGCTGTCTCACTCTAGCCCCAACATTCCGTCCCATACACACCCATTATAAATTTTGAAACGGGTGAAAAAACATCATGAAACTTAAACTGGAACTGAAGAAAAAGTATAATAGATATTGAAAAGATAAATACAAGTTGAATAGTTGAATGTCTTGTCTTCGTTTTAAAGTTTGAATGGTGGCTCTATGTCAATGTATGTTGAAGTAGTAAGAGTTTAAAAATGAGTAAGTTGAATGAGAATTTGAAGGGTCTCCCCATTGAAATACATGGGAAATTTTTGTTGAATAAAGTTGAATAAAATTAAAAATATAAATGTTAAAAATGAGAAAAATACAAGCAATCATGTCCAAAAGAATAGGAATCTAATGGTGTTTGAATGGTTTTTCTAAGTTGAACGGTTTTGAAGGAGTAGGCTTTCAAAAAACGTACGGAATAGATAAAATATAATAATAAAGATTAGAAGAACAATACTGTGAATGCTTTTCAAGCATTCACACTAACTAGAAAGTGCATTTTCTGAAGAAACTGCAGTGTGAATGCTTGAATCTGAATGTATGCATTGAAATGAAATAATTACTGAATTCAAGTTAAAAATTTTGAATGAGATAAAAAAAAAACCCGAATTTAACCTGAAAACAAAAGTGCTGAACTGCTAAAAGCTGAAGGTTACACAGAAGAAGAAGTTGGAAAAAAGCTGAAAATGTTTTAATTGTAAATTAGAAAAACCTAAGAAATGAGAAAAGAACATTTAGAGTCAGAAAACATCTGAAAGAATATTAAAAGGTCATATTCTTTGAATCACTGAATGACTAAAATGTGATCCCTCCACTTGGACCCACACAGTTTAAAAAGTTTACATCTCTGAGCTTTGAAAGACAAGATGTTGGAAAAAGAACAACGATGGCGACGTTTTGAGGGTAAAATGATGGCTTTAACACTGTGGACACAGCAGCAGTTGAAAGAGAAGTGTTTAAGATTAATTTTGGCAGAGTGGCAGAGAGAGCTCGTTAAGCAGGCAGGTGTGAGCCTGGTTGCTATAGTGACCGCACCCAAGGGCTCCATACACACGCACACAGACATGCACCTCACTTTTGCTGCTTAAAATGAACAGAAAAGTCAGGCCGAAACAAATCGTTCCCAAATGAAAAGTAAAAGTCGTATTGACAAAATTCTTTCACTGTGAGCGACAGCAATGTCTACTCTACCAAATTCTCAGTTTTCATGTCTGTGGAGTTTATTATATGGACGTGGTGACAGTGGAAAGACACCATGCTCTTCTGATTTTCAAACGAACCTTCTGAGCCATTTTAACATTAGAGTCTATGGAAGAGTTGGAGGGAGGAGGCTGTGCATTGGTGACATTTATGAAAGAACCATAACACCTAGTACAATAGTAAACACATTGGATGAAAGAGGACAGCCATGGCTACGTTTTGAGGGTAAAATCATACCTGTAGAGCAAACGCTGCGGACATAGCAGCAGTTTTAAAAAAGATTTTAAGATTATTTTTTTTGCTCCTCTCACTCTAGCAGTTGAGCTGCCTCACTCTAGCCCCAACATTCCGTCCCATACACACCCATTATAAACTCTGAAACGGGTGAAAAAACATCATGAAACTTAAACTGGAACTGAAGAAAAAGTATAATAGATATTGAAAAGATAAATACAAGTTGAATAGTTGAATGTCTTGTCTTCGTTTTAAAGTTTGAATGGTGGCTCTATGTGAACGTATGTTGAAGTAGTAAGAGTTTAAAAATGAGTAAGTTGAATGAGAATTTGAAGGGTCTCCCCATTGAAATACATGGGAAATTTTTGTTGAATAAAGTTGAATAAAATTAAAAATATAAATGTTAAAAATGAGAAAAATACAAGCAATCATGTCCAAAATAATAGGAATCTAACGATGTTTGAATGGTTTTTCTAAGTTGAACGGTTTTGAAGGAGTAGGCTTTCAAAAAACGTACGGAATAGATAAAATATAATAATAAAGATTAGAAGAACAATACTGTGAATGCTTTTCAAGCATTCACACTAACTAGAAAGTGCATTTTCTGAAGAAACTGCAGTGTGAATGCTTGAATCTGAATGTATGCACTGAAATGAATTAATTGCTGAATTTTGAGTTAAAACTTTTTTAATGAGATAAAAAAAAAACCCCGAATTTAACCTGAAAACAAAAGTGCTGAACTGCTAAAAGCTGAAGGTTACACAGAAGAAGAAGTTGGAAAAAAGCTGAAAATGTTTTAATTGTAAATTAGAAAAACCTAAGAAATGAGAAAAGAACATTTAGAGTCAGAAAACATCTGAAAGAATATTAATAGGTCATATTCTTTGAATCACTGAATGACTAAAATGTGATCCCTCCACTTGGACCCACACAGTTTAAAAAGTTTACATCTCTGAGCTTTGAAAGACAAGATGTTGGAAAAAGAACAACGATGGCGACGTTTTGAGGGTAAAATGATGGCTTTAACACTGTGGACACAGCAGCAGTTGAAAGAGAAGTGTTTAAGATGAATCTTGGCAGAGTGAGAGAGAGCTCGTTAAGCAGGCAGGTGTGAGCCTGGTTGCTATAGTGACCGCACCCAATGGCTCCATACACACGGACACAGACATGCACCTCACTTTTGCTGCTTAAAATGAACAGAAAAGTCAGGCCGAAACAAATCGTTCCCATATGAAAAGTACAAGTCGTATTGACAAAATTCTTTCACCGTGAGCGACAGCAATGTCTAGTCTACTGAATTCTCAGTTTTCATGCCTGTGGAGTTTATTATATGGACGTGGTGACAGTGGAAAGACACCATGCTCTTCTGATTTTCAAAAGAACCTTCTGAGCCATTTTAACATTAGAGTCTATGGAAGAGTTGGAGGGAGGAGGCTGTGCATTGGTGACATTTATGAAAGAACCATAACACCTAGGACAATAGTAAACACATTGGATGAAAGAGGACAGCGATGGCTACGTTTTGAGGGTAAAATGGTGGCTGTAGAGCAAACGCTGTGGACACAGCAGCAGTTTTAAAAAATATTTTAAGATTAA
The DNA here is from genome assembly GCF_965226115.1 of Aulonocara stuartgranti. Lineage (NCBI taxonomy): Eukaryota > Metazoa > Chordata > Actinopteri > Cichliformes > Cichlidae > Aulonocara > Aulonocara stuartgranti. The sequence goes on from NC_138957.1 coordinate 31,810,258, forward strand.
TTTTTTTGCTCCTCTCACTCTAGCAGTTGAGCTCTCTCACTCTAGCCCCAACATTCCGTCCCATACACACCCATTATAAACTCTGAAACGGGTGAAAAAACATCATGAAACTTAAACTGGAACTGAAGAAAAAGTATAATAGATATTGAAAAGATAAATACAAGTTGAATAGTTGAATGTCTTGTCTTCGTTTTAAAGTTTGAATGGTGGCTCTATGTCAATGTATGTGGAAGTAGTAAGAGTTTAAAAATGAGTAAGTTGAATGAGGATTTGAAGGGTCTCCCCATTGAAATACATTATAAATTTTTGTTGAATAAAGTTGAATAAAATTAAAAATATAAATGTTAAAAATATGAAAAATAGAAGCAGTGTTGTCCAAAAGAATAGGAATCTAACGGTGTTTGAATGGTTTTTCTAAGTTGAACGGTTTTGAAGGAGTAGGCTTTCAAAAAACGTACGGAATAGATAATAATAATAAAAAAATAGAATAATAACTAGAAAGTGCATTTTCTGAAGAAACTGCAGTGTGAATGCTTGAATCTGAATGTATGGACTGAAATGAATTAATTGCTGAATTTTGAGTTAAAAATTTTGAATGAGATAAAAAAAAAAAAAAAAAAACAACCTGAATTTAACCTGAAAACAACAGTGCTGAACTGCTAAAAGCTGAAGGTTACACAGAAGAAGAAGTTGGAAAAAAGCTGAAAATGTTTTAATTGTAAATTAGAAAAACCTAAGAAATGAGAAAAGAACATTTAGAGTCAGAAAACATCTGAAAGAATATTAAAATTTCATATTCTTTGAATCACTGAATGACTAAAATGTGATCCCTCCACTTGGACCCACACAGTTTAAAAGGTTTACATCTCTGAGCTTTGAAAGACAAGATGTTGGAAAAAGAACAACGATGGCGACGTTTTGAGGGTAAAATGATGGCTTTAACACTGTGGACACAGAAGCAGTTGAAAGAGAAGTGTTTAAGATGAAGTTTGGCAGAGTGGCAGAGAGAGCTCGTTAAGCAGGCAGGTGTGAGCCTGGTTGCTATAGTGACCGCACCCAATGGCTCCATACACACGCACACAGACATGCACCTCACTTTTGCTGCTTAAAATGAACAGAAAAGTCAGGCCCAAACAAATTCTTCCCAAATGAAAAGTACATGTCGTATTGACAAAATTCTTTCACCGTGAGCGACAGCCATGTCTAGTCTACCTAATTCTCAGTTTTCATGCCTGTGGAGTTTATTATATGGACGTGGTGACAGTGTAAAGACACCATGCTCTTCTGATTTTCAAACGAACCTTCTGAGCCATTTTAACATTAGAGTCTATGGAAGAGTTGGAGGGAGGAGGCTGTGCATTGGTGACATTTATGAAAGAACCATAACACCTAGTACAATAGTAAACACATTGGATGAAAGAGGACAGCCATGGCTACGTTTTGAGGGTAAAATGGTGGCTGTAGAGCAAACGCTGTGGACACAGCAGCAGTTTTAAAAAATATTTTAAGATTAATTTTTTTGCTCCTCTCACTCTAGCAGTTGAGCTCTCTCACTCTAGCCCCAACATTCCGTCCCATACACACCCATTATAAACTCTGAAACGGGTGAAAAAACATCATGAAACTTAAACTGGAACTGAAGAAAAAGTATAATAGATATTGAAAAGATAAATACAAGTTGAATAGTTGAATGTCTTGTCTTCGTTTTAAAGTTTGAATGGTGGCTCTATGTCAATGTATGTGGAAGTAGATACAGTTTAAAGAGGAGGAATTTGAATGAGAATTTGAAGGGTCTCTCCATTGAAATACATTATAAATTTTTGTTAAATAAAGTTGAATAAAATTAAAAATATAAATGTTAAAAATGAGAAAAATAGAAGCAGTGTTGTCCAAAAGAATAGGAATCTAACGGTGTTTGAATGGTTTTTCTAAGTTGAACGGTTTTGAAGGAGATAGATTACAAAAAACGTACGGAATACAGAATAATAATAAATAAAAAAATAGAATAAAGATTAGAAGAACAATACTGTGAATGCTTTTCAAGCATTCACACTAATAAAGATTCGAATAACAATACTGTGAATGCTTTTCAAGCATTCACACTAACTAGAAAGTGCATTTTCTGAAGAAACTGCAGTGTGAATGCTTGAATCTGAATGTATGCACTGAAATGAATTAATTACTGAATTTAAGTTAAAAATCTTGAATGAGATAAAAAAAAAAAACCCGAATTTAACCTGAAAACAACAGTGCTGAACTGCTAAAAGCTGAAGGTTACACAGAAGAAGAAGTTGGAAAAAAGCTGAAAATGTTTTAATTGTAAATTAGAAAAACCTAAGAAATGAGAAAAGAACATTTAGAGTCAGAAAACATCTGAAAGAATATTAAAAGGTCATATTCTTTGAATCACTGAATGACTAAAATGTGATCCCTCCACTTGGATCCACACAGTTTAAAAAGTTTACATCTCTGAGCTTTGAAAGACAAGATGTTGGAAAGAGAACAACGATGGCGACGTTTTGAGGGTAAAATGATGGCTGTAACACTGTGGAGACAGCAGCAGTTGAAAGAGAAGTGTTTAAGATGAATCTTGGCAGAGTGAGAGAGAGAGCTCGTTAAGCAGGCAGGTGTGAGCCTGGTTGCTATAGTGACCGCACCCAATGGCTCCATACACACGGACACAGACATGCACCTCACTTTTGCTGCTTAAAATGAACAGAAAAGTCAGGCCGAAACAAATCGTTCCCATATGAAAAGTACAAGTCGTATTGACGAAATTCTTTCACCGTGAGCGACAGCAATGTCTAGTCTACTGAATTCTCAGTTTTCATGCCTGTGGAGTTTATTATATGGACGTGGTGACAGTGGAAAGACACCATGCTCTTCTGATTTTCAAAAGAACCTTCTGAGCCATTTTAACATTAGAGTCTATGGAAGAGTTGGAGGGAGGAGGCTGTGCATTGGTGACATTTATGAAAGAACCATAACACCTAGGACAATAGTAAACACATTGGATGAAAGAGGACAGCGATGGCTACGTTTTGAGGGTAAAATGGTGGCTGTAGAGCAAACGCTGTGGACACAGCAGCAGTTTTAAAAAATATTTTAAGATTAATTTTTTTGCTCCTCTCACTCTAGCAGTTGAGCTCTCTCACTCTAGCCCCAACATTCCGTCCCATACACACCCATTATAAACTCTGAAACGGGTGAAAAAACATCATGAAACTTAAACTGGAACTGAAGAAAAAGTATAATAGATATTGAAAAGATAAATACAAGTTGAATAGTTGAATGTCTTGTCTTCGTTTTAAAGTTTGAATGGTGGCTCTATGTCAATGTATGTGGAAGTAGTAAGAGTTTAAAAATGAGTAAGTTGAATGAGGATTTGAAGGGTCTCCCCATTGAAATACATTATAAATTTTTGTTGAATAAAGTTGAATAAAATTAAAAATATAAATGTTAAAAATATGAAAAATAGAAGCAGTCATGTCCAAAAGAATAGGAATCTAACGATGTTTGAATGGTTTTTCTAAGTTGAACGGTTTTGAAGGAGTAGGCTTTCAAAAAACGTACGGAATAGATAATAATAATAAAAAAATAGAATAATAATAAAGATTAGAAGAACAATACTGTGAATGCTTTTCAAGCATTCACACTAACTAGAAAGTGCATTTTCTGAAGAAACTGCAGTGTGAATGCTTGAATCTGAATGTATGCACTGAAATGAATTAATTGCTGAATTTTGAGTTAAAAATATTGAATGAGATTAAAAAAAACAAACAAAAAAAACCCGAATTTAACCTGAAAACAAAGGTGCTGAACTGCTAAAAGCTGAAGGTTACACAGAAGAAGGAGTTGGAAAAAAACTGAAAATGTTTTAAATGTAAATTAGAAAACCCTAAGAAATGAGAAAAGAACATTTAGAGTCAGAAAACATCTGAATGAATATTAAAAGGTCATATTCTTTGAATCACTGAATGACTCAAATGTGATCCCTCCACTTTGATCCACACAGTTTAAAAAGTTTAAATGCCTGAGCTTTGAAAGATACGGTGTTGGAAAGAGAACAATAATGGCGACAATTTGAGGGTAAAATGATGGCTGTAACACTGTGGACACAGCAGCAGTTGAAAGAGAAGTGCTTAAGATGAATCTTGGTACAGTGGCAGGCAGAGCTCGTTAAGCAGGCAGGTGTGAGCCTGGTTGCTATAGTGACCGCACCCAATGGCTCCATACACACGTACACAGACATGCGCCTCACTTTTGCTGCTTAAAATGAACAGAAAAGTCAGGCCGAAACAAATCGTTCCCAAATGAAAAGTAAAAGTCGTATTGACAAAATTCTTTCACTGTGAGCGACAGCAATGTCTAGTCTACCAAATTCTCAGTTTTCATGTCTGTGGAGTTTATTATATGGACGTGGTGACAGTGGAAAGACACCATGCTCTTCTGATTTTCAAACGAACCTTCTGAGCCATTTTAACATTAGAGTCTATGGAAGAGTTGGAGGGAGGAGGCTGTGCATTGGTGACATTTACGAAAGAACCATAACACCTAGGACAATAGTAAACACATTGGATGAAAGAGGACAGCGATGGCTACGTTTTGAGGGTAAAATCATACCTGTAGAGCAAACGCTGCGGACACAGCAGCAGTTTTAAAAAAGATTTTAAGATTAATTTTTTTGCTCCTCTCACTCTAGCAGTTGAGCTGCCTCACTCTAGCCCCAACATTCCGTCCCATACACACCCATTATAAACTCTGAAACGGCTGAAAAAACATCATGAAACTTAAACTGGAACTGAAGAAAAAGTATAATAGATATTGAAAAGATAAATACAAGTTGAATAGTTGAATGTCTTGTCTTCGTTTTAAAGTTTGAATGGTGGCTCTATGTCAATGTATGTGGAAGTAGTAAGAGTTTAAAAATGAGTAAGTTGAATGAGAATTTGAAGGGTCTCCCCATTGAAATACATGGGAAATTTTTGTTGAATAAAGTTGAATAAAATTAAAAATATAAATGTTAGAAATGAGAAAAATAGAAGCAGTCATGTCCAAAATAATAGGAATCTAACGGTGTTTGAATGGTTTTTCTAAGTTGAACGGTTTTGAAGGAGTTAGATGCCAAAAAACGTACGGAAGATGATATAATAATAAAGATTAGAAGAACAATACTGTGAATGCTTTTCAAGCATTCACACTAACTAGAAAGTGCATTTTCTGAAGAAACTGCAGTGTGAATGCTTGAATCTGAATGTATGCACTGAAATGAATTAATTGCTGAATTTTAAGTTAAAAATGTTGAATGAGATGAAAAATACAGAAATTTGTACCCGGAAAAAAAAAGTGCTGAACTGCTAAAAGCTGAAAACCACACAGAAGAAGTTGGAAAATAGCTGAAAATGTTTTAAATGTAAATGAGAAAAATCTAAGAAATGAGAAAAGTAATTTAGACTAAAAACAAAAAAGAAAACATCTGAAGGAATATTAAAAGGTCATATTCTTTGAATCACTGAATGACTAAAATGTGATCCCTCCACTTGGATCCACACAGTTTAAAAAGTTTAAATGTCTGAGCTTTGAAAGACAAGATGTTGGAAAGAGAACAACGATGGCGACGTTTTGAGGGTAAAATGATGGCTTTAACACTGTGGACACAGCAGCAGTTGAAAGAGAAGTGTTTAAGATGAATTTTGGCAGAGTGGCAGAGAGAGCTCGTTAAGCAGGCAGGTGTGAGCCTGGTTGCTATAGTGACCGCACCCAATGGCTCCATACACACGTACACAGACATGCGCCTCACTTTTGCTGCTTAAAATGAACAGAAAAGTCAGGCCGAAACAAATCGTTCCCAAATGAAAAGTAAAAGTCGTATTGACGAAATTCTTTCATCGTGAGCGACAGCAATGTCTAGTCTACCTAATTCTCAGTTTTCATGCCTGTGGAGTTTATTATATGGACGTGGTGACAGTGGAAAGACACCATGCTCTTCTGATTTTCAAAAGAACCTTCTGAGCCATTTTAACATTAGAGTCTATGGAAGAGTTGGAGGGAGGAGGCTGTGCATTGGTGACATTTATGAAAGAACCATAACACCTAGGACAATAGTAAACACATTGGATGAAAGAGGACAGCCATGGCTACGTTTTGAGGGTAAAATCATACCTGTAGAGCAAACGCTGCGGACACAGCAGCAGTTTTAAAAAAGATTTTAAGATTAATTTTTTTGCTCCTCTCACTCTAGCAGTTGAGCTGCCTCACTCTAGCCCCAACATTCCGTCCCATACACACCCATTATAAACTCTGAAACGGGTGAAAAAACATCATGAAACTTAAACTGGAACTGAAGAAAAAGTATAATAGATATTGAAAAGATAAATACAAGTTGAATAGTTGAATGTCTTGTCTTCGTTTTAAAGTTTGAATGGTGGCTCTATGTCAACGTATGTGGAAGTAGTAAGGGTTTAAAAATGAGTGAATTGAATGAGAATTTGAAGGGTCTCTCCATTGAAATACATTATAATTTTTTGTTAAATAAAGTTGAATAAAATTAAAAATATAAATGTTAAAAATGAGAAAAGTAGAAGCATTCATGTCCAAAAGAATAGGAATCTAACGGTGTTTGAATGGTTTTTCTAAGTTGAGCGGTTTTGAAGGAGTGAGATGCCAAAAAACGTACGGAATATATAATAATAACTAGAAAGTGCATTTTCTGAAGAAACTGCAGTGTGAATGCTTGAATCTGAATGTATGCATTGAAATGAAATAATTACTGAATTTAAGTTAAAAATTTTGAATGAGATAAAAAAAAAAAAACCCGAATTTAACCTGAAAACAAAGGTGCTGAACTGCTAAAAGCTGAAGGTTACACAGAAGAAGGAGTTGGAAAAAAACTGAAAATGTTTTAAATGTAAATTAGAAAACCCTAAGAAATGAGAAAAGAACATTTAGAGTCAGAAAACATCTGAATGAATATTAAAAGGTCATATTCTTTGAATCACTGAATGACTCAAATGTGATCCCTCCACTTTGATCCACACAGTTTAAAAAGTTTAAATGCCTGAGCTTTGAAAGATACGGTGTTGGAAAGAGAACAATAATGGCGACAATTTGAGGGTAAAATGATGGCTGTAACACTGTGGACACAGCAGCAGTTGAAAGAGAAGTGCTTAAGATGAATCTTGGTAGAGTGGCAGGCAGAGCTCGTAAAGCAGGCAGGTGTGAGCCTGGTTGCTATAGTGACCGCACCCAATGGCTCCATACACACGTACACAGACATGCGCCTCACTTTTGCTGCTTAAAATGAACAGAAAAGTCAGGCCGAAACAAATCGTTCCCAAATGAAAAGTAAAAGTCGTATTGACGAAATTCTTTCACCGTGAGCGACAGCAATGTCTAGTCTACCTAATTCTCAGTTTTCATGCCTGTGGAGCTTATTATATGGACGTGGTGACAGTGGAAAGACACCATGCTCTTCTGATTTTCAAACAAACCTTCTGAGCCATTTTAACATTAGAGTCTATGGAAGAGTTGGAGGGAGGAGGCTGTGCATTGGTGACATTTATGAAAGAACCATAACACCTAGGACAATAGTAAACACATTGGATGAAAGAGGACAGCGATGGCTACGTTTTGAGGGTAAAATCATACCTGTAGAGCAAACGCTGCAGACACAGCAGCAGTTTTAAAAAAGATTTTAAGATTAATTTTTTTGCTCCTCTCACTCTAGCAGTTGAGCTGTCTCACTCTAGCCCCAACATTCCGTCCCATACACACCCATTATAAACTCTGAAACGGGTGAAAAAACATCATGAAACTTAAACTGGAACTGAAGAAAAAGTATAATAGATATTGAAAAGATAAATACAAGTTGAATAGTTGAATGTCTTGTCTTCGTTTTAAAGTTTGAATGGTGGCTCTATGTCAATGTATGTGGAAGTAGTAAGAGTTTAAAAATGAGTAAGTTGAATGAGGATTTGAAGGGTCTCCCCATTGAAATACATTATAAATTTTTGTTGAATAAAGTTGAATAAAATTAAAAATATAAATGTTAAAAATATGAAAAATAGAAGCAGTGTTGTCCAAAAGAATAGGAATCTAACGGTGTTTGAATGGTTTTTCTAAGTTGAACGGTTTTGAAGGAGTAGGATTACAAAAAACGTACGGAATACAGAATAAAATATAATAATAATAAAGATTAGAATAACAATACTGTGAATGCTTTTCAAGCATTCACACTAATAATAATAATAATAATAATAAAGATTCGAATAACAATACTGTGAATGCTTTTCAAGCATTCACACTAATAAAGATTCGAATAACAATACTGTGAATGCTTTTCAAGCATTCACACTAATAAGTTTGATGTGTCACATGACCCTCTTCCTATTGAAAAAACAAAAGTTGTATCCAAGATGGCCGACTTCTAAATGACCACCATGGTCACCACCCATCTTGAGGAGTTTGCCCCCTCACATATACTAATGTGCCACAAACAGCACTTTAATATCACCAACCATTCCCATGTTATTACGGTGTATCCATATAAATGGCCCACCCTGTGTTCTGTGTTTGTGCTCTGGTGACATTTTATTTGGGGATGTTTTCACTCTAAAGGGAGCCGAACAACACAGAGACACAATAGAAACAATAGAAACTTTAACCTACAAAAAGTCTGAGCAGCATGACTCATAAACTAAACATACTTCTGTGTGGAAGCAAAGGCAGAAACACCCGGCCTCTCCCCGCCTCCTTATTTCATCACATTTTGCAGACTTTACTTTCAGTTCTGCTGATAACATCAGTGAGTCGTTTTAACCCAGATATTAGTGACGTTGGCACTGAGGATGGTTTTCATTGGCTGATGATGCAGCTTTGACCTCAGCTTTGGGTCTCCATGCAGACCCACATAGATAATAAGATATTAGCTGTTAGATTATCGAGAGGTCACCATGAAACTGTTTATTTTTCTGTTTCTCCTGGAAATACACGGCACGGTGGGACGTGAGTTAGAAATTTGTATCACTTACAGTAAAGTTTTTTAAACTTTGTTTTGCTAAAAAGGACATATTTAAGATTATTTTTAAAAAGGCTATTAATAGGTGCGTTTGCCCACGTTTAAATAAAAGCCATTAATATCTCTGCTAGTTCTGGGAAAATGCTTCAGGAAGCTTGATTAGCATCACTTTCAAGTCACAAACACCAAAAAGGTTTGTGAGTTTTAATCACATCAACGTATCAGTGACACCAAAGGACTTCCTGATTCCTGCACAGTTCAGGGTGTGTCGGCAACATTACTAACAGTGTAACATGATCCATTACTCATCATCTGTTATTAATCACATCAACTTAGACTCTCAAAATAAAGTTGAACAAAAATACAATCGGACATTTTCTAATTTTACAACATTTGAAAAGAGCCAATAATGAGTTATTGATTATTTGATTCATAATTACATCGGTATTAGTCTCAAACATAGTAAAAAAAACCTTTGTGTTGGACTGTGCCATAGTTTATGTTTTGTTTATAAAAACTGCCCTTAACTCAGCACTGTTAGAATGATAATAGGATGATTAGATGAAATATGGACTGCATGCACTGTTTCTGTTGAGTCTAAAAGCTGAAACAGTGATTTTTTCTCACAGCGACTCGCTCTCTGAGATATTTCTACACTTCTTCCTCTGGAGTCTCAAACTTTCCAGAGTTTGTAGCTGTTGGTTTGGTTGATGATGTTCAGATGATTCACTATGACAGCAACACAGAGAAAGCAGAGTTTAAGCAGCAGTGGATGGAGAAAGCTGCAGAAGATGATCCAGAGTATTTGTCCCGCCAGACTAACAGGCTCATGAACACCCAGCAGGTCTTTAAAGGCAACATCGACACTTTGAAGCAGCGATTCAACCAAACTGGAGGTTTGTTCCTGTTTCACTTTTTTACTCTTAAAATGAAGCTTTTTATTAACCCAGCTGCTGACACTGAATAAAATCTCTCCAGGTTTTAAAGACCTTTGTTGTTACAGACTAGACTTGTAGTCAAGCCCGCCTAAACCAAGACCAAGACAATACCAAGACCAGAGGGTATCGAGACCAAGACAAAGACAAGACTGAGACCGAGACTGAGACAAAAAAGTCTTTACACTGTCACGTCTCTCACCCTCTCTTGTTTTTCACATAATGATATTATCCTATATCCTCGCTTGTGATTGGCCACAATATGGAGGGATTGGAGCATAGCTGAGCCACTGTGTGAGAGCTGAGCAGCAAAAGGAAATTAAGTGAGGAGCCAGCTCTCGCTCAATGGGAGTCGACTCTTCTGATTCACTGCAAAGCACTCTCTAAGCACGGCTCTTAGAGCTGATGCTTTTGTGCACGACACATTATCGAACGTTGGTTTGTGTGTCATGGGTACACTCACTATGTCGATCTGAGACAGCAAGACAGAGACAGCGAGACCAAGACAAGACCAAGACCACGTAAAAGTGGTCTCGAGGCATCCAACTCTATTACAGACACAAGCTAGCTTGTTAGCGCCCTAATGGAAGCTTAACCAGCCAAATTTAAAAAGCTGATTATGTGTATTTATGTAGTTTTTATTGAAGCTCTTCAACTTAACTCCCTCATCTGTGGGCAAATATCAACTATTTCCTGCCCCTCTTGGTTTCAGGTGTTCACATTAACCAGATGATGTACGGCTGTGACTGGGACGATGAAACGGCTGAAGTTAACGGATATCATTACTATGGCTATGATGGAGAAGATTTCATATCATTTGACCTGAGGACAGAGACATGGATCGCTCCAGTAATGCAGGCTGTAATCACCAAACACAAGTGGAACAGTGACAGATCTCTTTCAGGTGATCTGAGGAACTATCACTCCAAGCTTTGTCTTGAGTGGCTGAAGAAGTACGTGAACTATGGGAGGAGCTCTCTGATGAGGACAGGTAAAATCACATGACCTGATTTATTGTAATACTTTTAATTAACAGGCCACATCCTGATCTTCTCATACATTTATTACCACTTCATCACATTTATGCTTTTCATTTTTCCCAATTTCTGTTTATTTAACTTTTCTAATCACCATCGCTGCAGCTTTTTACAGCACTCGCTTCACTCAGTTGTGTACTTCTTGTAATTCTCCCATTTTCTTAATTATTCTTTAAATGGCATTTATGTTAATTTGTGTGTCTAAAACATTCAAAATACATCAAATGGAAATGGTAAACTCAGTATGCTGTTATGAACGGTGATTTTTGATTTATTTTTTTATTTTTTAAATCTCTCAGAGCTTCCATCAGTCTCTCTCCTCCAGAAGTCTTCCTCCTCTCCAGTCAGCTGCCACGCTACAGGTTTCTATCCTAACAGAGCCGAGATGGTTTGGAGGAAAGATGGAGTGGAGCTTCATGAAGGTGTGAACATAGGAGAGATCCTCTCCAACCATGATGGGACCTTCCAGATGAGTGTTGATCTGGATCTTTCATCAGTCATACATGAGGACTGGAGGAGGTACGACTGTGTGTTTCAGCTCTCTGGTGTGAACAAGGACATCGTCACCAAACTGGGTAAAGCAGCGATCAGGACCAATGAGGGTAAAATTGGAAAAAGAAGTGAGTAAAACTTATAAATACACCTTTATTTGATCTTATTTGGGTTTTCCACTGGCTCCACGTGAAAGGAGGAAACTGGAAGGAGCCCTTTTCACACATGCTTAAAACAAACCAGGTGTTTGATAGAGATTAGGAAGCAACAGGACTAATCATTCAGTACTTGATCTTAATAATGGAGGATGTGGGAGTGAAAAAAAACAACAAAAAAACTTTCATTTTTGGGCTTTAGTACAAAGTTAAACTGCTGATCCAAAACTTTCAACAAAAATCTAAAACAGGCAACAAACTGGTAAATCTAAAAAACACTCAGAGAAATCACACGAGGGAAAACAAACAGACACTAAAACAAAGACTGAAGGGAGATGGGACTGTTTATAAACACATGAGGTAATCAGAGAACGGGAAACAGGAGGGTGACGAGGCAATGCTGACGTAAAACTAAACGGATGAAACACTGAGTGAACTTAGCGCAGGGACAGAAACAGAGACCCTTCAAGGACCAATAACACTCTGTGACTACAACACTAACAAGAACTAAAACACAAACAGGTCTGAAGGATCCACTAACACAGCACAGGTGAAAATAAAGATCAGACAATAAACAGAGCAAAGGGAGCCCTCGGCAATCACACAAGAGCAAATAAAGAAAAAATAAACACAGCAGCAGGCCCGAGGATCACACACAGCTCAGATTACACTGAGCTCCGTCTTTCATCATCATCACTGGGAGGTAAAAACTACAAACTTTAATTTTAATGTGGTTTTAGTGACCCTGATTTTTTTTTCTGGTTTTATGTGATCTGTTTATAACATGGAAGAATCAAACCTGCTGTGATACTGTGTTCATTCACCTGTTGTTGATGACTGGCTCAGTGTAACTGCTAAACATCAAACTGTGATACAGTTTGGTTATTCACTAATCTACATTAAAACATTGTGTAGTTTAGTTCCTGTGGTGTTTTATAGATAAAGGTCTGGTGTGGTCTTAATGAACGTTGGTCCAACAGTGAGATGAACTACAGAATGTAAATGTGTTGGTTTCAGGTTCTTCAGTCTTCCCTGCTGGTGTTGTTGTCCGGATTATAGGCATCCTGCTCCTCCTGACTGTCTGCTTCTCTGCAGTCTTTATCTGGAGGAGAAAATATAAAGGTGAGAAATATGAAACACATTTACCTCCAACATGTTTCCAACATTTTGATGTTTATGCTCTTATAATTTGATATGTTTCATGTCTGTTACTTCCCATGTGATAAAGTTCATAATGTGTAAATATTTGATATTCAATCAAATGTTTCATACAAGTGGTGCAAACAGTGCCTTTATTCTTATGTACTTTTGTATGTTTTGAATAAATAACTGTGTTACTGTCTGTGTTTTCAGAGCTGTACTGACAGTAAGTATTTAATTTATTATATATATATATGTATATATTTTATTAGATTTTCTTAAAAATAATTTTATTTGGTTTTTATATTTCAGATTTAAATGCTTATTTAAAATGTTTGAGACTTAAGATGTTTAAAAGATTTCTCTGTCTGTGACTCAGTGCAGCTTTAGAAAGAAATTTATCGCTCAACCATCTCAGCTTCGCATGAAGTCAGCCTCTCCCAGCTGAATGACTCAAAGGTACATCCAGGACGAGATGCCAGTCTATCTGAGAAAGAGAGAGACAACCACACAAACTCACACATGCAGGGAAAACTTAGAATTAAAATGATTAATTAATTTCTGGTAATTAAATTATTTTAGAATAAACATTTAACTTAACCTACAAAAGGGTCTTTCTGTGTGGCGCTTACGTGTTCTCCCCGTGTTTGCGTGGGTTCTCCCCGGGTACTCCGGCTTACTCCCTCCGTCCAAAGACATGCAGTTAGTGGGGATAGGTTAATTGGAAACACTAAATTGCCCATAGGCCTGAATGTGAGTGCGATTGGTTGTCTCTGTCTGTGTGTTAGCCCTGCAACAGACTGGCGACCTGTCCAGGGTGTACCCTGCCTCTCGCCTTAAGACAGCTGGGATAGGCTCCAGCGCCCCCAACGACCCTGAAAATGATCAGCGGAAACGAATGGATGGATGCATTTAACCTGACATGCATCTTTTTATACTGTGGATGGAAACCTACACCGTTACAGTGAGAACCTGCAGAAACTTATGATCAGGAGGCTTCCTGCTGCATCCAAAATGGAGAAACTGAAAATAATACAAGACAATAATACAAGGTTTTAATTTACAATGCAAGTCAGATTCAGTTTACATAAAGTGTTTGCACTGAAAACCTTTAGTTTTGGTGAGAGAGAGATCACTGCAGGAGCTCTCAGGCAAAGCTGAGCACACACACACACACACACACACACACACACACACACGTGCTTTTACGAAATTAAAAAAAACTGATTTGCTCACGATATCAAAAAATCATATCGTGAGCAAATCAGTTTTCTTTACAGTGTAAATCATATCACAGAATATGAGCTTATGTTAAGGCAAACTGAAGAGGAGGAGAGGGGCAGGTGCTGCTAGGGCGAGACTCTCGCGGAGTCCTTTAGTGCTGCAGGCAGGCAACATGCTCAAATAGCGCACAACTTCAGGTTTTTTATTTCTATATGATAATTCTGCATTATTAAGCAATAAGAACAAGTAGTCTGATGTCCTGTAATCATTATGAAGCTATATTATTACATTATTATTACAATTACATAATCCAATATATATTGTATTATGAAATACAATGAAAAATTACGTTTTTGTACAGAGTATCGGTATCTGATCAGTATCGTCGTTACCACCCTGAATTTTACTTGGTATCGGAAAAGGTAAAGGAAATCAGTGGTATCGCACATCACTAGTACTGGGTGTTATCGAGCGTTTTCCCGATGGGCCGGCCTCTGGACACTGGATTGCCCAATCAAATCTCTTCATGCTCCCTGCTCCCTTCTCTACCTTCGCTGTGAGCTCACGCAGCTTGTAGAAACGGTTTAGTGCAGAAGAAATGGCGAAAGGTGCCGCTGAAAAGCTGATAAAAACAATAAAAAGAAATTAACTTTAAAAAATGTGTTAGCTATTATGGTGGACCAAAAGTGCTAGGCCTTTTTTTTTTGGCCCAGTCCAGCCCTGGAGCCCTGCCTCTCCACCATTTGTCTTACAGTAACTGGCTGTCATCAAGTTTGATTGGATCAGCTCAGAAAGCGGTGAGGTTGTAGTGCTGTTGTGTAAAGGTCACGGAGTTAATAAACCATTTAATAAAAATGAAAAAAAAACCACTGATAGTATTAACTCATTCACTGCCAGCCATTTTCAAATCAAGGTAACTCCCCACTGCCAGGGCCGTCAATGGCAGTGAATGAGTTAAAAAAAAAAAAAATTATTATTCACACCTTCTATCTTTTTGTGCTCACAATCGTGTTACATTACCAATGATTATTTGTTTGTTTTTGTTTGTTTGCATTATGATTGATTGACTTTTGTCATTATTTGTCATTCCTAGTCTTTTGGGTTCAATGTTAGAGTTCTTAGTCTTCTGGTTTCTGTCACTGTGTTACGTTTCCTGTTTTACTTTGAAAGTCTCTGTGTTATGTCAGTGTATTCAGCTTTGCTTCCCCATCTCATAATGTTAATTAGATCCAACCGTGACTTTCTCCTGTGTGCAGTTCCCTCGTTATCCCTCAGTGTATTTAAGCCCCGTGTTTCTGTCTGTCACTGTTGCGTTGTACCATCATCCTACACTGTGTGTTCAGTCCATAAATCTGCCTAATTTATTTGTGTCATTAGTTTAGTTAGTTTTTTCCTTGTTCAGCAATAAAGCTGTTTTTTTAAGTTTACGTTTTGTGTCCTGGAGTCTGAATATTGGATCCTTTTCCTGGCTTCCTGCACACAGCACATGACAAGGAATTTAAAAAATGTGGGATTTTATCACAGGACAAAAAGGGCCTGTGTCCGGAGAGATCTAGCAGTATACAAATTTATGAATCTGTCATCAATAATCTTTATGGAGAGAATATGGGGAGATCAGATCAGTCACAGAACATTATATGGATATTATATGGAAATGAATATTATAAAATATCTTGTAAAATACAAGATATACATCCCAAAGATCACAGATCTGACAAAAGGTCTTTAAAGATTTGTCTGGAAACATTTTATATAATAAAAGAAAATCTGCTTATAGCTCCAATGGCAAATTGGCAGGCCTTCATGTCAAAATATGAAGGGTCAGACACAGATCCTTCAGTGGAGTGTTTGTTTGTTTGTTTGTTTTTTATCTTGTCCTGCCTGGCAGCTTTTGCAATCAGAATAATGACCTGAACGGCGGTGCCAAACCCATTTTGCTTCTCCAAGGTCAGGTCTACAAACACTCTATTGGCTCCTCTTGTTCATGTGTTTCTTTTATCTGTTTATTTATTCATTTCTATTTGTGTTACTTCAGTTATTACATTATATGTGGTATAGTGTGTCTAAGGCACGGGAGAAAAAAAGAAAGGGAGAAAAATCAAGAAAATATAATAAAAGGGTAGAGTACAAATAGAAAAGCACAATGTACTGCAAGCTGCTGCACCTGTAAAAAAAATCAAAGATACAGCACCTGGAACAAAAAACACTGCAAATGCACAGATACACAAATCAATAACCTTCTTGTGGTGAGTGTGTGAGAGAGAGAATACCTGTGTCTTTGTCATAAAGGTACTTTAAAGGCACCAGTTTAGCTCAGTGGGATGAGCGACCCTGTGTTTTATGGCTGAGAACAGCAGGTTGAGTCTGACCTGTTGCCCCTTGCCACATGTCTCTCTCTCTCTCTCTCCCTGGCTTTTGTTTTTGTTTCAGTCTTAACTGTACCTTAAGGGCTGGAACCAGAAAAAGGCCCCAAAAAACAAATGTGCTTAATTAAATTAAAGTCTGGAAGCCACAATAAAACACATCTCAGCTACCTGCACGTCCATCACAGAGTAACAGAAGCAGCTGACCTCCCTAATATTAGACAAGATCAGGAAGAACCCAAGAACCGCCCGGCTTTGCTGGCTAGTCTAACAAAAACAGGGTCTCCTTTCTCATAAGACTCAAAATGACGTTAATCAGTTAGATTTGTAAGAAACAATTACTGAATATAATATGTTTATTCCTGGCTAGTGAACTAAATTAGGAGTTTTCAATGTATTTTAGTAGTTATGATAATAGCTTTTCTACTTTTATCAAATGCTTTTGAGAAGTTTAACTAGCGAGTGCTATGGCAGTAATGTTAAGATAAAGTTGAGTAATAGGTGTTATTGAAAATGCACTGACTCAGTTTCTGGAACCAAAACTTGGTATGAAAAAGTTAATGGCAAACTGGGAGACCTCTGACTGGATAAGTGGAAGAAAATTGATGGTGGATAATGATTTTTAAAACAGAAACTGAGCTATAACATGTCCCCATTTGCTATTTTATGCCAACAGGAGCTGTTACTGCTGTCAGAATAGCTTATCATAGTAAATGATAAAGCTGATCATGTTGACTACAACCAGAACCAACCAACAAAAATGTGTCAAGATCAATGAACTAAGCCTGGATGAATTCTTGAATTCAGATAAGCCATCCCAGAAAATTTGAAATTAATTGTGTAATTAAGTGGACAATGTCACTTTCTAGAAACCACTTTCTAACATGTATGCAGGTACACAGGGATTCTGTTTTTATGTAAAAACCATGTCAGCTTTGACAATTGACTTGTCATATCCTTATAAAGGAATAAGGAAAGGACCACAGAGAGTAGCCTGCTGATCTCAGCAAGTGACTGTAAGAAACATGAGCAATCTGACAGCTCCCCAAAAATGAAGCTAAAACATCTCCAAAACGTCCAGGTCATAAGCTCTGATTCCTCCATGTCAGCCAATCCATCTGGGATCAAACCAGGGGCAGATCTTCAGAGTGGAGGCTGCCCATCTGCTGTAGAGCCTCTTCAGTAAACCCGAGAAAAAACCCGAATTTACCCTGACTAGAGAAATCACTGTGAGCTTGAAAGTTAATTAAAATGAGCTGGAATGTAAATGTGTCTGCTTTCTGAGCTTCTGTTGTTAAAATGTGCTATAAAATATAAAGAATTGACATGACAGTCAGTATAAAATGGTTCATACATTTTTCATAGTACATGTTTGACACATATTTTTTCATTTAAAACAATGATAACATTAATAAATATAATTAACATTTATACTATAAGGATAGAAACAAAGCATGGCTCCATTTGCATTAGTATTGATCTAATACTGATATCGATCCAAATGTTGATACTATTGACATTTGGATCGACCCGTCCACCTCTAGTGCAAACAGCAGCATGTTTCAGTGTCTCCACATCAGTGAGGACAGTAACACCAAATCAAACGACCATGCACTTCATTAATCCCTCATTAATGGCACATTTAACTCATTCACTGCCAGCCATTTTCAAACGTATGCTTTCAATTGACGTCTATAGACGTCAATGGCAGTGAATGAGTTAACAGTTTTAGCTGAAGATGAATTTCTGAGGATTGAAAATGTTAAATGTTTTTTTTGTAATCATATTTTTTAATATTCTTTTATGTATTTCATGCATGTATTTTAAGACAGGTGGGAATTATGTCTCCTCACCCCGTCTTCATCACTAATGAAGTCCAGCATTTACTTGGGCGTGACTTAACCAATTAACTAATACTAACCTGTTATATGTCAGCTGGTCTATCCATGAAGATGTGATTGGTTAATTTGAATTTTTTTCTGTTTCCTGTTTTTAGCGTAAGCACACTGTTACTGTGTTACTATGACCCTGATGAAGGCCACAAGCCAAAACGCGTTGGTGAGTCAATAAAGTTGACTGACCAACGCTCTTCCTCCTCACATGTGGTCACAACTCTGCTAACAAGAGCTCAGACTGTCCCTCTGATATCCTGAATTATGTCAGGATTTATACAACTACTTCAACTCCTGAATTAAACCATGAAATTATCACTGCTGCTGCCTAAAAAAGGAAGAAACATCTTCCTTTTTTAGTTTTGTTTCTTCCTTTTTTTTGTTTAGTAAAATCAGGATCAGCTGATCATTGCTTGATGTCATCTCCATTTTTTTCACAGAGTGTTTTTTCACATGTTGAGTTTCTTACACAGCAATTACACATCCGGAAAATAGAACCATGGAACAAGACAATGCCTGACTTGAGAAAGTGCTGCATTGGATTGAGTTAACTGCCCTAAAGCTCACTGCCACTGCAGTAGACAGTGGACTACAGACTACCATCAACTACACAAGAAGAGGATGGCCCAATTACAGTTGTAATTAACCACTAAACATCAGAACTTACATGAAAGTGAAAAGTTAGCTGTCAGAGGCTGATGCCTTTTGTCATACAAGGATGCAGGAGCATCATTCCAGGGTCACAGAGAGCAGACATTTGAAATAAAATATGCTGGGAAACAATGACTCATCAAGTCCAGAGACGTGACAAATTAATGGGTTTGGTGGCCAAGGCTCTTGGTGGAGCTGATTAAAAGTGATATAACTGCTGATACGTTATGTTTCATGTTAAGGAAACTGCTCTATAAGTTTTGTAAGTGACTTTGGTTTATGTCATTATCCTTATGTGATAACTTTACTTGCAAATTACATGAAGCTTATAGGTGAGTTCTGTGAGGAAGATCTGTAATCACTCATTTGCCTGGTTTCCTGTGTGTTCAGGTGCTAATCAGTTCCTTACATCGGTTCCACTTTCCCACAGTGTCAAACTCAATGCTGACATCATCGTACATCCAGCTTGTTATCAGTGCTTACTTCAAAAGTCTGCATTCTGATGGTACGGTGGTGGCATCAGTGCCAGTGGAATTAGCAGCTTGCACATCTGAAAATAGCAACTGTCAGTACTGAAAGGTATATACAGATGTAATAGCAACATATAGTCTCATCCTGAAGTGATATTTTTCATTGAAGACTTTGCTTATTTCAGCAAGACAATGGTAAACAACAAACTGGAGCTATTACAACAGCATTTGCTGTTACCATGTTAGACTTGAGTGAATTGTACACGTATCAGTTTCATATTCTGGGTTGTTAGTAGTTGTACCCAGTTTTATCTTGTCTTGCTGTAGTTCATCTGTTTCATGGTTCAGTGTGTTGTGTGAGGCTTTATTTCAGGCAATTTATTTTTATTTGGTAGGAAAGTGTAGAAAGTAAGAGGGAAGTAGGACAAGAATGAAGACATGGAGAAAATAGTCTGGGACAGAGTTGAACCGATGTCCCTCCAGAAGCCTTTGGTGGATGGGTCACCTATTCTTTGTCTGTTTTTTATGTGGTGTCAAAGTCTCAATGTTCAGCTGAGTTTATAAATAACTTCAAGGTGTATAGTATAATTAAATAAAGGTTATACATAAATAAAATCATTTATATATATAAAAAATGTGTCTACAAGCGTTCTTGATTTTCACCACACAATGACCCACCAATTAACTTTATTTGGAAGGTATCAACATCCTTAAAGTCTGACACACAAACAAACAAGAAAACTCAGACTTTATTATGAAAACTGTTCTGTCTATAGGTGGGGTATTCCACCTACACAATCAAAAGTAAAGATTTGTCTTTTTTTGTTATTGCTGTTCAGTCTTGAGCTTGTGAGCATGACTTGCGTCTAAAAATTCAAAGGTTTAGGCAACAAAACAACACAAAATTGATCAGAATGTTAATCCAGAGGGAGGGAAACACAGGAACACTCTCGACATTCCTTAGGGATGGGACACCAGGGAAGACCTGTGCACAGGGAAACATACAATTAATTGCCAGAAGTCGTAGAGAACACTGTCAGATATCTCAGGGATGGTTTCACTCACAAAGCAGGTCAACAATTTAGAGTTGAGTGACTGTCAGTCACTGCCTCAAGAAGGTGGGTGATGATCCACATGTGAGGAGGGCGGGGACTTGAAGTAAAGGCCGCCCACAACGATTACACACACACACAAACCTGCCAGAGGAATATCAAGGCAAGAGAATGATTAGCCTGACTGGACAAAGGGGCAGGACGAATGTCATGTGTTGTGATTCCCGGCACTTTTAAGACTACATTACTACTGTCCTGTACTGCGTATAATTGAAGTTTATTTTCTGTTAATGTATCTCACAAAATGTCTAAATATTTTGACTCTCCTTTTATTTTGATTGCACCGACTTTTCACAGACATTTAAAAATGAATAAAGTTTTTTATTGAGTTACAGGCTTTTTGCATGTTAACTTTTGGAAAATGCTTATTCAGGCTTGAAAACTTCAAATATGTTGTGAGTAAAGTGCCAAACTGAAAAGAAAGCTGTAACAATCGCGGAATTGGTCAGCAGGGGGCGCTGTAACACTGTTTATGTCTCTATAACAGCTATCCAGCTTATCATTTTCAGGGTGGCGGCGGGGGGGGGGGGGGGGGGGGGGGGGGGGGCGCCGTAGCCTATCCCAGCTGTCATAGGGCAAGAGGCAGGGTACACCCTGGACAGAGGGAACCATTTGCACTCACTTTTGCTCACATTCTATGGGCAGTTTGAAGTTTCCAATTAGCCTAACCCCACTGCATGTCTTTAGACTGTGGGAGGAAGCCTGAAGAGAACCCACGCAAACACAGAGAGAACATGCAAACTCCAGAAAGACTAGTGATCCTTAATTTTTCAGGGATGTCATGGTTTTCAGTTTTATTTATACCCAAATATATACATATATGGGTCCCACCACTTTAAAACTGAAAATCATGCCAGCCCTAAAAAAAAAATTGTGCTTAGATAAATATTTTTTTGATTTTGTGCATGATTAATTAGATATCTGAAAGCATTTTCTGTTACATTTTACTATTTTTAATGATACGGTTATTAGATGTGATATTGAAAAATGTCACATTGGGTTATAGGGTGAAATGAAGTAAGCTAACCAACACTAGGAAAGTCAAGCAGCTTCTTTAGTTTGGACTGTGCTGTGAGTTTAATTACCATCTGTCTCTGTTTGTTTTTTGAGACCCAGACTTGACTCTTAACATCCCCTAACGTCAGCTAGGAACGCACACCTGGACCAACCCAAATCATGAAATGAGGAGGGGGCTCACTGAAATTAATATTTGCTGCCCAAAACAAAACTAATGTCAGGAAACAAACACGTTTATAAGTAACTTGTGAAGTAAACCTTATTTAATGGTGATATGTTTAAAAAAAAAAATTGTTAAAAAAAAGAAGACAAGCTGACTGTTATACTGTTTTATCCACTGGAGGGAGCCCCACACCACAACTCGGTGAAATCATATTTGATATGTATTCTCCATCAGTCACTCTTTACCTTTAAAGACGCTGTAACCTCACAGACTCCAGGGGCAGTATGTACCAAATAGCTAAACAGTGAACCCAGATTTATAACAACAACAACAACAACAACAACAACAACAATAATAATAATAATAATAATAATAATAATAATAATAATAACAATAATAATAGATTATACAATGTCTACCCAGCATAACACAAACTACACCTGTCATAACATCAAAAATAATAATGACCAGATGAACCTAACTTTAACCCTTCTCTTTATCTCCGGGTCCTGACAACATTCCTGGTCGTGTACTGAGAGACTGTGCAGTGGAACTCACTGATGTCTTCACAGACATCTTCAACATATCACTCATCCAGGCTGTCGTCCCCACATGTTTTAAAGCCACCACAATCATTCCGGTTCCAAAAAAGTCATCTCCCTCCTGCTTTAATGACTACCGTCCTGTTGCACTTACTCCCATCCTGATGAAGTGCTTCGAACGACTAGTCATGCAACACATCAAGACTGTCCTGCCCCCCTCCCTGGATCCCTTCCAGTTTGCGTATCGGGCCAACCGCTCAACCGATGATGCCATCTCCACTGCACTCCACTCAGCACTCACACACCTGGACAAAAAAGACTCATATGTTCGAATGCTGTTCATAGACTTCAGTTCAGCATTCAACACTATAATCCCCCAACAGCTCACTCAAAAACTGGTCCAGCTGGGGCTCAACACCTCACTGTGCAACTGGCTGTTGGATTTCCTCACCGGAAGACCTCAAGCAGTACGGGTTGGCAGTAATACATCCAGCACCATCATTTTAAACACGGGGGCCCCGCAGGGATGTGTGCTGAGCCCCCTCCTCTTCACTCTGCTGACCCATGACTGCACTCCATCATACAGCTCCAACCTCTTCATCAAGTTTGCGGACGACACAACGGTGGTGGGTCTCATTAGCAACAGGGATGAGACCGACTACAGAAGTGAGGTGAGACGCCTGGCCACGTGGTGTGCTGACAACAATCTCTCTCTGAATGTGGAGAAGACAAAGGAGATTGTTGTGGACTTCAGGAGAATGCACACCCAACATGCTCCTCTGACCATTGACGGAGCGTCTGTGGAGAGAGTGAGCAGCACCAAGTTCTTGGGTGTGCACATCACAGAGGATCTCTCCTGGACGTACAACACCACAGCACTGGCCAAGAAATCACAGCAGCGTCTCTTCTTTCTCCGCAAACTAAGAAGAGCAGGAGCACCAGCCCCCATCATGTACACTTTCTACAGAGGCACCATCGAGAGCATCCTGTCGAGCTGCATCACTGTGTGGTTTGGAGCCTGCAATGCGTCCTGTCATAGAACCCTCCAACGCATAGTGAGAGCTGCAGAGAGGATCATTGGTGTCTCTCTCCCCTCCCTCCAGGACATTTACAGCACCCGTCTCACTAAAAAATCCCTTTGCATAGCGGCTGATCCCACGCACCCAATGCAAAGCTTCTTCAAGCTGCTGCCGTCGGGGAGGAGACTGCGGAGTCTCCAGGCCAGGACCAGCAGGCTGAAGGACAGCTTCATCCATCAGGCTGTCAGGAAGCTTAACTCCCTCCCGATTCTGCCCCCTCTCCCCTCTCTCCTCCACGGTCTCACTGAACTCTGTCACACACACTCACACACACACACTCTCTGACTCACTCACTGGCCTGCACCAGTTACCAGTCACTTTGTGGAGCATTGGACTGCCATTACCTCATAAGACTTTGTGTTACACTATCTCATACCGTACATTACCAAATCTCCATTTGCACTATTTGCCTATTTGCACTACTCTGCCTGGTTTGCACTCAATGTCATTTACCCTTATATTGTATATTGTATAGCTTTCTTGTTATATGTAAAATTGTCTTATATTATTTAATTTTTTTTACTTTAAAATATTTTACTTGCATTTTTAATCACTCTTATATTTAAATGTTCATTTTCTATTTTATCTAGGGATTGAGAGTAACGAAGTTTCTATTCTCTGTATGTCCTGTACATGTGGCAGAATTGATAATAAAGTTGACTTTGACTTTGATATGAAGATATTTTACTTTCACTTTCGTTGATAACCCTAAAGGGTGCGTTTACCCCAGATTTAAGTGACGTTTACTGTCAGAGTAAATTCTTATTGGCTTAGATGGAGCCCAGTGGTGACGTACCTCCTGGTTCTCGTCGTTTTCTCCTATTTTAGCTTTGATACTTGAGGTGGAAGCACAGAGTCGCTTTTTCTAGACAAGCGAACACACAAAGTCTGTTAAAGGTTTGGATGTTTATGGTCACAATGAAGGGCTTCATCTTCTTTCTTCTCCTGGGGATTCAGGGAGCAGCGGCAGGTCAGTTTGATTTGAATGTTTCTGTGTTTTTTATATGTCAGATTTATGTAATTTGAAATACAAATGGACAGATTGTTTGTTCCCCAGAGACTTCCTGTACGCTAAACATTTAGTTATGATAGATCCTTGTAGATAATTTCAATGTTAAGAAACAATAGATCATTTTATACATGTAATTAAATCGTCTGATTCTCTCTCACATCCCTAATAATGAACATTAAAGTTTAGATTAAAAGTTACGTTTAGCTAATAAAAATAAATAAATAAGGCAAATATTAAAACAAGGCGATTCTGTCCAAAACTATTTGATGATTTCCGTCTTTAAATCGTTCATGACGCACTTTTAAATGTTGTGACTCTGCTGTGTTTCCAAACAGTCCAACAAATAAAAGATGAGTGAGGAGGCTCGTTGATAATCTGGTGACAGTAATCAACACTGTTCTTTAAAAACGGAGAACCATTTTAATTTTCATGAGGAATTAAAAATATTTTCACAAAACAGCTGATTATTAAAGTTCACTAAAGTGTATTTAACACAAAGTATCTGTTAAAATTTAAGAGTTTAATTATTTAATTATTTGTTCAGTATACGCTGTACATGTAGAGCCACATGTCATTTGATGTAATTCATTAAAAGGTAAAAGAAGGCTGCTTTAGACTGTATTCAGTATTATTTCCCAGCGTTATGGATGTGAATACTTTCTGTTTGAAGGACATGCGCACACATGATGTAACGAATTACGCCCGGATTTAAGTTCACTGTTTTTCTGATGTTATTGATTCAGTAACAGCTCAATGATGTAACTTTTGTTGTGATTTGGCGTCATATAAATAAAATTAAATAGAATTCAGATTAACTAAATTGCGATACAAATTAAGTCATTATTGCTTTATAATATCGTGGAGTTACCAGCAAGAGTTAATTTTGGTATCACTGCTGAATGATCAATAAGAAGCTGCAGGTGAGAAATCCCTGAAAGGTTTTGCAACACACTCGCTCCTCCACCAGGGGGCGCTAATGAGAAGCGTTTTAAACTACTATGTGCATTGTTCAGTAACACAAACAAACAAATCCATGTACTTTTGATAACTGAAAACTCTCCTGCAAACCTGATTATAGAGTGAAAGATAAAATCAAAAATGCTTAAGATAATATTCCCCCAATAATATTTACTTAACATTCGTTTTTTATTGATAATATTATTGATCAAACATATTGGAAAGTTTCTGTAACAATTTTGAATGTGCATTAATTGACAAAAGTCTGTGAAAATAATATAAACAAAGAAGAAGCATGGGAAACCCATTACAGAAATTATGAAAAAAAAAAAGTCTGGACAGTCACATCAAAACAATGAAATGAACTCATATAATTTATAATATAAAAAACTGAAACAAAAAAGAAAACAACTCACTTTAGAAGTCCTGCTGCTTGATTCAGAAAAAGGAAAGAAGAAACTTTACGGTTCATACAGCGGCTAACAAAAGCAAAACAGATTAAAAATAATGTGTACTTTCTTTAACACTGAAAATAAAAAAATATAGTCAAATTAAAGTTATAAAGAGTTCAAACCATTAATCATGAAAACTGAATTAAACTAAACTGAAGGATAAAAACACCAGTTTTAAAACTTTAAAGCTTTCTGTGAAAATCAGGTTCAAACTAGAATCTGTTGCAAAACACAAAATTACAGTTTTGAAGAAAAGATGATCAGAAAATGACAATAAACACTGAATATCTGTTCATAAATCTATTTTGTGTTTATTGAAGGGACAGCAGGATTATTACAGGATGTCTTTAATGTGCTGTAGTTTTTCTTGTTGTGTTATTTTAGAAATAATGTGATTTATAAGTCTGTGTTCCTGAGATCTCACAACATTAACTGTTTCTTACAGTGACCCACTCGCTGAAGTATTTCTACACTGCGTCCTCTCAAGTCCCAAACTTCCCAGAGTTTGTGGCTGTTGGGATGGTTGATGATGTTCAAGTCGTTCACTATGACAGCGACACAGAGAAAGCTGTGCCCAAACAGGACTGGTTTGCCAGGAACACAGATCAGCAGTACTGGGAGAGTCAGACTGGGGGCTTATTGGGCAACCAGCAGGTGTACAAAGCCAACATTGAGACTGTAAAGCAGCGCTTGAACCAAACTGGAGGTTTGTTCATGTTTCATTTTTACTGATATTTGCTGTTAATGTTTTCAGTGTGTTTTGTTTACAGTAGTAAACAGGTTTGCACACATTAAATGTTTCATTCAGATTACAAATTAAAATTATTAACATAATAATACGTAATAAATGTAGAACTACAGTCTGTGAAGCTTTAATTTAATTCAACCAGCTTTAATTATCATGTTTGTATGAACTGATATAATTTTTCAGTTAACTGGTTAGTTGATCAAAATAATCAAATAATAAAGTAAAAATTAATTTTATTTGAAGTTTTCTGTTTATATTTAGGATTTTTTTGTCTCTGAAACCTTGACGGTTGTTTTTGCTACAATTTCTCAATGAACTGATTAATCAGAAAAAAATCTCCTGCAGGATCTAAATAATCAGACTGAGATTTATTTGTTTTACAATTACTGTGAACTGATATTTAACTTTTAATAAAAACAATCCTGGACTGAAACTCTCCTTCAGTGGAAGCTTCTAGAAAGATCTGAGGACAGTCTGGTGTGTAGTTTCTCACAGTTAGACGATTCTGTTAGAACGATAGGAGGCTGCAGAGTTTCAGAGGATGGAAACTTAAACCAGGATCAGGATCTGAGTTTGCTGCTCAGGATCCATCTTAGTGTGTTTGTCTGTTCCTGCAGCTCACAGGAAGTCGCTCATCTCAGTTCAGACGTCCCTCACAAATAATCACATGTTGTAATAAATTATAAAAAAGGAAATATGTCAGACACATAATTTATCATCCAGAGCAGATGGTAAATGTGCTGGGACGTCACAGTTTTTACATTTGCCTCAGATAATATTTTCAGATTCCATTAAACACATACTGATGTTATCTTTAATATAAAAATGGGAAAAAGTGAAAGTAGAGACGGCTCACTGAACATGCCCTCTTTATGAATCATCTTAATGAACATTCATGTGAGAGTAACACTCGTAACACTTTAATGTGCTGAAGATCACTGTCACTTATATTTAAGTTATTTATGAGGAAATTCACTGTTTTCTGAGATGATTTTGTAAACCAGCAAACATCCTCATTAATAACTAAATATATTTAACTATATAGGATGAGGTGGTGGTGTTCCAGGCATGTCCCACCGGGAGGAGGCCCCGGGGCAGACCCAGGACACGCTGGAGAGATTATATCTCTCGGCTGGCCTGGGAACGCCTTGGTGTTCCCCCGGATAAGCTGGAGGAGGTGGCTGGGGAGAGGGAGGTCTGGGCCTCTTTGCTTAGACTGCTGCCCCCGCGACCTGGCCTCGGATAAAGCGGATGAAGATGGATGGATTTAACTAAATACATCAAATATTGTGAAATTAAGCAGACATTCAGGGGGCCTAATAGCACAATCCCCTAATAGCACAAGAGTTTAGTGAGAATTAGACCAAAAATAAGAAACACAAACTAACAGACAGACGATACAAGCTGAGATCTGACATGAAAATCAGATTTTTTTTTTAAATTTCAAACTGATTTTCGTCTAATTTTTAAATGACATTAAGTTTGACTTTCAGTTTATGTTGAATATTTTTGGTCCCAGATTGATTTAATTTTTTACTAATAGACAACAGCCTGAAAATATAATGGGGAAATTAAAGCGTTAAAATGTCTTAAATTTCCCATAAAGTGGCTGAAGGTTGATTATTTAAGGCGGCGTTTTTAAATCAGGTCGCTGTAAAACTCAGCAAAACCCCGACAGAACACGTCCTTACGAGCGGCGAATAAAAACGACTGATTTTCTTCGGGCATTGAACTCCACTTGAGGCTGCGCAACGTTTACGAACGACGGGAAAAAACAGCGTGCTTGGCCGTTCACTGAGCTCTGTGACAGCTGAGAGTGTTTTCAGGGCCTCCCGGTGGTTTAAACTCCAATCAAAGAAGGAGAGGAGACTGAATTTCACTTTGAGCATTGTGAT
Source organism: Aulonocara stuartgranti (assembly GCF_965226115.1). NCBI lineage: Eukaryota > Metazoa > Chordata > Actinopteri > Cichliformes > Cichlidae > Aulonocara > Aulonocara stuartgranti. The sequence continues at coordinate 31,838,610 of NC_138957.1, forward strand.
CACATAAGTTTGTCTATTTTATCTACTGACACCAGCACCACTGACTAACAATGGGCTGTGAGGCCGTTCCCCAACTCTCCAAATGGTACTCATGTCATTGGTCAATCATCATGACAAAGTTATGATTATGAAACTGATCACAGCCCATTGTTACTCAGTCATTGTGCAAATGTACCGTTTATAAGATTGGAGAAACCTGCAGTCAGCTGAGACTGAAGAAGTCACTTGGATGATGATGAAACGTTTCTCCCACAGAAAACGTGACGTCCAGATGAACAGAATCAACTTTTCGCAGGTCCCCACTTGTTTCAGAAAGAGAATTCTGTCTTTTGTTTGATGTGTTAGGTTGAAAAATCATCAGAAATGCATACTGGGATTTGTATTCAAGTAAAGATTGTGCCAAAGAAAGATAAAAGAAAGTGAACTTAAGGCAGTCACTTTGGATCAGAGTGAATCTGAGATGATTTGGTGTCTGCACTTCTTCTTTGATTGGAGTTTGAATTAAGTAAAGGATAATAGAATAGAATAGAATTCAACTTTATTGTCATTGCACATGCACAGGTACAGGGCAACGAAATAAACCACCGGGGGGCCCTGCAAACGCTCTCAGCTCTCACAGAGCGCTGAGAAAAGAGAGCTCAGGCCAAGAACGCTTTTTTCTGCTGCTCGTAAACGTTGCACAACCGAGTGACCTACAAAGCGGCCATCAGTGACCCAAGAAAGCCATCTTTTTTTCCCTTTTTTGTAAACATCTCATAAAGAGGTGTTTAAAAAAAACATCACTGTTATAAAAAAAAACCCTCTGACAGGCTTTTCACAGACCTTTACAGCATCCTGATCTAATAAACTGTGATTTTTACATAATTTCTTAACCAGACTGGCTGGAAAAGCGGTGAAATTTAGCCTAGATGTAACTCTCCATGTTCATGTGGAAAAAATAGCTGATGATGCTCTGTGGCGTTTAAGCCCTCTCACATAGGACGCGGCACGCGCAGCGAGAGCGAAACCCATTCATGTCTTTTATTTGCGCCGAACAATAACGGTTTCCCGCTTACTGTTATTATAACACGAGCAGAACCACAGCGGCTCGAGGCCACGAGGACGGAGCGCCGCCGGGAGTCGAGTCTGTGGAGCTTCCTATTAAAGAGGAGAGAGCGTGAATGTGAACAAACATGGCGTCAAAGGCTCCACTTACACTCTTAGTTTATTTCTAGAAACTTCCAACAGGAAGTGATCACAGACATGTGCAACAGGGATAGAGAGACGGGGGGCATAAGAGGGGGAGGAGCCTGACACCTGTCTGTGTGGCTCACCTGAGCAGAGCGAGCACAGACGCTCGTCATCAGCTGTGACGTAACTCGAGTCGAAACTCACGTCACCAACGAGCCGAAGACGACGTCAGTGAAACAAAGTCTGCTTTCTAACTCTGAACATATTCCTGGCTGTGACCTCACGTCTCATCAGCCAATCAGCAGCAGGCGCGGTTTGAACGGTCATCAGTGGAGCAGCAGCCGTGGACGTGGAGCTCAGCTTAAAATCAGCGGCTCGTCTTAAACCGTGCGGTTTGATTCACGTGTCAAACGTCGCTCTGTCCGCTTTCAGACGCTGACGTTAAGCTGTCGTCAGAGCGCCCGCTGCCGATTGGTCGCTCCTCCGACACGCCCCTCTCACAGCGAAGCAGCTGATAACAGGCGGTCACACAGGACGACCCCGAGCAGCTGATCCACAGCAGCTTCTTGTTTTTAGTGCAAAACAAAATTATTTTTGAAAATGAATAAACACAAAACAGGGAAACAAACATGTTTGATGTCAGTTATTAAACGTCTAAAAACATTTATTTAAATGAAGAAACGCCGAGAAAGAAACAATCAAACAGATTCTGTTGAATCTGTTTATCTGTCACAAACAGCAGAGTTTGAACAGCTTCAGGATCCTTCGAGTCTTTAACTGATCGAACGTTCGGCCTGAACTCACAGCAAACACAAGAAAGGAGGGACGTCTCCCAGTATCCTCGCTGTGATCCCAGTGTACTCGCTGTGATCCCAGTATCCTCGCTGTGATCCCAGTGTACTCGCTGTGATCCCAGTGTACTCGCTGTGATGGACGTGAAACTTTGCCCATAAAACAACGAGGTCCATTATATCTCTGCTGGTGCTGTTAGTTTGTTGACGCTCAGTTTTCAGAGCAAATAAAACATCTTTCCAAAATAAATCAAAACCTTTAGAAGATTTTCTGCAACAGAAGCTTCACAGATTCGACCAAAAGTTCTGAACAAAAGTGCAAAAAGCAAAACGTGCGACAGCTTCTGGGCGACTCTTCCAGAAACTCCAGCTCACATCAGCGTCTGCTTTCAGTCCAGCTTCGAGCTCGTTTTCACATCAAGTCTATGAACGAGTTTAAAGAAACTTCTTGAACTTTGTTGGTAATCAGATGCTTATCAGGTCGCTGCAGGTTTCATCCACCAAACGGCTCCAAACACAAACTGCATCTGGTGACGTGCTCGTGTTTCTCTGGAATAAAGATCCAATAGATTTGTTTTTATTTTCAGAGCCACCAGTAAAAACCTATTTTCCCAGTGGGAGTGTGTCACAGAGAGAACAGGACAGATGTTGAGTCTGAACTGTTGCTGATATTTAAATACGCTGTGACATCATCTCCTGGAGCCGCAGATGATGTTTAACTGGAGTTCTTCACAGAGAGCAGCTCAGCGTCTGTGTGGAACAGCTGATTTACCAACATCATCATATTATCAAACCAATATCCAGAAAAACAGATTTCCTCTTGGACAAATATCCTTGTTGTTCCACATAAAATAAGTGTGAGGCTCAAACTGTGTTTGTAGACGAGAGTCTGTGACGAGGAAGCCCGGCGATGAGAGGCCGACGTGTTCGCGGGGATTTTATCCACAAAGTTACACACGAGAAAAACTCGATGCAGCGACTCGGAGAGAAAACGAACAGGTGTAGCGCTCAGGATGGAGGCGGGGCTTCTGATCAGCTGTTTGAGCCAGTTTATCTTAAATGTGCCGTTTAAAGTGTGGAAATCTGAAACCTTCAGCCCACCGTTTACATCGAGTTCATACGAGCTGTTTTTCTAATGTGACGTCTCCTGTTCGTCCACATGAAGCTGAAGAGCAGCCTGTCAGTGTCTTTGATGGTTTATTATGGCGGCGTCGAGCCAGCGCTGCCTCAGGGACACCAGAGATTCCTGCTTTAGTCAAAACTCTTCCTCTCAGTGAGAGAGCTGAATTTGTTTTTAACTCTTTTTGTAGGAGGGATCAGACTTAGATTCATTCTTTTCATCCTCAGTGATTCACATCCTTAAATATGGAAGCTGTTGTTTCATGGAGATATTCCAAAGGTCAGATTTGGAGCGTCTGTGATGAGTTCACGTTTATTAATATTCAGGTAAAATCTGGAAGCTTTGGAGAAACTGTTCACTGCAGCAGCTCAGACTTGACCTTCATTTGTCTAAATCAGAGCGGTGTCGTCAGCTGTGCTGCGATTAACTCTCTGCCAGTGACGGAGATCCTTTTACATCACCTGATTTTACTCGTCTGATAAAACACTAACAGGAAGAGGTGCAGAGAGGCGGAGCCGCCTCGTCTTCTTCCTCCGTGCAGGTTAAATCTGTGGATGTAGCAGCCATCAGTTTATTACAGCTGTTACTGTTTGTGTAGAGTTTTGACTGATGTAGAGAAATAATTACTGAAACTAAATTAGTTTAAAGATTGAAAGATGAAATGATGCTCCGTGTATCAAAGGCTTTGAGTCCAGCATAACTGAGTCCAGCATCATCGTTGTTCTGCAGCTACGATAAGAGCAGAAACAAACTGGACGCTAACTGTTGATCAGTAAATGATCTTTGTCAGGTTGAGTCGGTGTAGTTCACCTCTGAGTCGTGGTGGTGCAGCTGCTCGTTTTCTAACCTTCTGTCAGACTTCATAAAGAAAAGGAGACGACGGGTTAGAGACGACTTTGTGACGTTCAGATGTCAGACCGTCAGCACCTGCTGGATCCACAGCAGCTTCCTGACAGCAGCTCGACTCGCTCGCCGTCTCCCTGCAGCGTCCGCGCGTCAGGTGGTGTCGCTCGCCCTCTCCTCACCTGCTCGCTCCACCTGTTGATCCTCTGAGCTGTTTCCTGTGGTCACTCTCTCTCCTCCTCACTGGCTCCAAAGCGTGAGCTGTAAGGTGTGTGGGCGGGGCATCAAAACAGCTGTCGGCTTCATCTTCCGCCATTTTATAGTTTCTGATGAGCTCGCCTCTTCCGCCATTTTATAGTTTTTGATGAGCTCACCTCTTCCGCCATTTTATAGATTTTGATGAGCTCACCTCTTCCGCCATTTTATAGATTTTGATGAGCTCGCCTCTTCCGCCATTTTATAGTTTTTGATGAGCTCACCTCTTCCGCCATTTTATAGATTTTGATGAGCTCGCCTCTTCCGCCATTTTATAGATTTTGATGAGCTCACCTCTCCTGGGAGCGCCGCCCAACCAGCCGACCTGGTGACGTAATGAGTGCTGTAACGACCACAAATCAGCGAGCAGGAAAATGACTTAAAACAAGAATCACTTTGAATCCAACGTTTCTCTCACAATAAATCACAACGCTCTTAATTTTGTGTCAAAGCTGTAAAATGTGCTGTTTCACGTCCTCTTTAACTCAACATGTTTCCTCACTTTAACCCAAAAAACTCACAGCGACTAAATCCTCAAGTAAAAAAACTTTAATCAACCTCGTACAAAATAAATGAGACGAACTGAATTAAAAAATACTGACGCTCATCTCCAAAATCATCCACAGTACAGACATAATTACATGACCACAGCCCCGTGGTGTCGTCTAGGCCAACATTCGCCACTTTTCCAATTCGTCTGGTTAAGAAATGATGTAAAAATCGCCATTTAATAAATCAGGACGCAGCAAAGGTTGGAGAAAACCCCGCCAGGACACCATATTTAGCGCCAGCGGGTGGTGTTTGAAAGCCTTCATGTGAGCAGCGAAAGAAACGACATTTTTGGCAGGGTCTTTGAACGCTGCATTAGACATCACGGGTGTGCGCGACATTGATCGCTTAAGTTTGCCTATTTGATCACCAGCAGCACTGACTAACAATGGGCTGTGAGGCCGTTCCTCAACTCTCTGTACGTGTTACTCAGGGCCACTGATCAATGATCGTGACAGTTTGCGTGTTTATAATCAGACACTGACCTCGCGGCCCGTTGTTAGTCGGCGGTGTTAGCATCAGGCATTATGCAGATGTCCTGTTTCAACGTTGGGGAAACCTGCAGTCAGCTGAGGCTGAAGTCATTTAGATGAGCGATGAAATGTTTCTCCCACTGAAAACACGACGTCCAGATGAACAGCATCAACTTTGTGGACTGTTTGTTTCTCAAAGACCGTTCTGCTTTTGTTCGGGTCTAAAACGCTGTTTTCCTCCATTCAATGTCTGAAAAAATGCTGTAATGATTTAAAATGCTTTAAATTTCAGCATAAACTTGGGAAAAGTGTGTAATCTTCATCAGCAGCTCCTCCTTTACAGCAGCATGTAGCAGTTCCGAACAATAAGCCGAATGAATGGCGCGGTTTCATTCAGCGTTTTAAATGTTGCTCTGTCCGGTTTCAGACGCTAATCTGACGTTAAACTAAATCTAAGTCACTAAATCCTGCTGTGGGTAAAAACAACTTTCCCTTGTACAAAATAAACGAGCTGAATTAAAAATAATGACGCTTAACTCCAAAATCATCCTCATTACAGAGATGATCACATCTTGGGCTGTGGCCTCACACATGTAACGCCACATGTTCACATAAAGAAAATACCTGTAATGATGCACTGAGGCGTCCCTCGTGTCGGCCTCACCTGTAGACTCTGCTCTCATCACAGCATCAGCGACGCTCACAGATCTCTGTGCTACACATCCAATAATATCATTAATGTGAATGTTTTAATATTTTTAGTGCAAAATCTGATCTGGTCACAGCGCTGAAAAACACCAAAGTGTCCCAGCATGGAGTCAAATTCAAAGTCGGAGTTATTGTTTCAGTCCTCTGCTCTTAGTAAATGTAATAAAAATGACAACATGGTCGTAAAATCTTAGAGGAACCTTTTTCACCTTTTTGTCAGGTCACAGCACAAGAAATTAACTGATTTATCAAAAATTATTTCTTGCATAGTCATCAATGATGACATGAAGCATTTGCTGGAGCCTGAAATGCTGTAAGTAGAACTCCAGATTAGATTAATGTCACATGATCATATTAAACAGAGACACCTCTAGAAAAACCTCAGGACAGTCTGGTGCTTAGTTTCTCACAGGAAGGATTTTTTAGGACTGATGACGGCTGCAGAGTTTCAGAGGATGTAAATTTAAATCCAGAATCAGGATCTGTGTCGGCTGCTCAGGATCCATCTTAGTGTGTTTGTCTGATCCTGCAGCTCACAGGAAGTTGCTCCACCTACAGCAGCATAGATAAACTGTGCAGTGATATCTCTGCAGGCAGGACGTAGATGTGCTAACGGGAGAAAATCAATTCTGTTTTTTTCCCAGTGTCTTTCTGTAAAATCTACATTGTTAATGATGACTGGTTTTAAAAATCTTCCACTGAGACAAAAGCAGCCATAAATGTAGATCCTCTATATGTTGATCACGTCTCTGTTTCAGTATAAGACTTTAGTGCAGCCTCTCTGGTTCACTGCAGTCTTTGTCTCTGTGTTTCTGTCAGGTGTTCACATTGTCCAGGTGATGTACGGCTGTGAATGGGATGAAACAGATGAAGTGAATGGATATGACCAATACGGCTATGATGGAGAGGACTTCTTAAGTTTTGACCTGAAGACAGAGACGTGCGTCGCTCCTGTACAACAGGCTGCTGCCACCAAACATAAGTTGGATCGTGACAGAGCTTGGATTGCACAGAGGAAGAACTACCTCACACAGGAGTGTCCTGAGTGGCTGAAGAAGTACGTGAACTATGGGAGGAGCTCTCTGATGAGGACAGGTAAAATCTATGACCAGAATTAGATTAAAAGTTATGTCTCAGTTTATTACTTAATATGATATTAAATTAACCTTTTCATGCATGAATTATGAAAACCTCAATCAGGGCTTTTTTTTTTCTTGAGTCTTTTTCATCTTAAGGCATGAAAATAAATTTTTGAACTTCATTTTTTTTTAAACATGTACTTTTCATTTTCAAAGAGTATTTTTACATGTCCACTTAGTTGTACAACAAACATTTTGACTTATGAATCTGACAAATGAATAATTAATATACACTGTGTAAAAACTATAACATAACAAAAATATATTTTTAAATATATTTAAAAATATATTTTATAACAGTATAACAATATATGTAACAATTTTAACAACTATAACCCTGCCTATGGAGTGACACATCAGTGTCCAATGTAGTGGTTCATGTGCAAGTTTACCATCAACACTGACACAAATACAAGAAAACAGCCTTTGAATAGTTGTCCACTGTAGTGACCACTATGTGTGAAAGGGTTCATATAATTGCACTTCGTGTGGCATTTTGACACAGTTTTTAAATTTAATTTAATTTTATAAACTACATCACATCAAAAGAAATAGGTATGGTTTAAATAATAATAATATTAATAATAATCTTTTAAAGTTGCTCCTGGTCGTCACAGCAGATCATCTTCCACAGTTTTAGCTCTGATATACTCATTTCTAATCCTTCTCACTCCTTATGATAATTTTAATATCATCAGTTCTGTCTCCTGTATTTGTCTCAGTGCCACCATCCTCAGATATTAAATCACAGCAGGTCTCACTGCCATCTTCTAAACCTTCCTTTCCACTCTTGCTCGTCTCCATCCACTCCACCTTGTCTGCACTCTCTTCTTCACGTCTCGTCTGCACTATGCACCCCTCCAGCTCAAATACAAGTAATAGTAATAATACAGAAAGAATGAACTGTTTGTCTTTACTCCACAGATGTCCCCAAAGTGTCTCTCCTCCAGAAGTCTTCTTCTTCTCTGGTCACCTGCCACGCTACAGGTTTCTATCCTAACAGAGCCGAGATGGTCTGGAAAAAAGATGGAGTGGAGCTTCATGAGGGTGTGAACAAAGGAGAGATTCTCACCAACAATGACGGGACCTTCCAGATGAGTGTTGACCTGGATGTCTCATCAGTCAAACCTGAAGACTGGGAGAGGTACAACTGTGTGTTTCAGCTCTCTGGTGTGAACGAGGACATCGTCACCAGACTGGACAAATCAGAGATCAAGACCAATGAAGGTAAGACTGGTATCAGAGGAGAATAAACTTTATTTTAAAGATGGTGTTCCTTGTTGTTCCATCATTTTTCTGATTAGCTCCAATTTGTTAGGAAAAGCAAGGAGATCAAAACTGGTTGTTAGTGTAGTGAAGTTACTTTGAAATATAATTGCATTACTAATACTACTGCTTGGCCCTGTTATGTTCTTCAGACTTTCTCAGACTCATTTTCATCATTACTTTCTGAGTTGCTGCTCCAAGGCTGAAAGAAAGATGATCTTTTAATTTCACTACTGTCTCTGCTGGGAAGTTCATCCTATTAAAACAAAAACCAAAATAATATATAATAAAAAGTGATCCTAAGACCTGTACAGCTTAGATTTGAGGCTGATATTTTAACCTTTATGTTGTGTTTAACCATTTCATGCATGAATTATGACCTCAATCAGGATTTTTTTTTCTTATTTTTATTCACTTGTAGGCATGAAAAAAGTTTTTGAACTTCATTTTTTTAAACATTTACTTGTCAAAGAGGGTTTTGTCCAGTGGACAACATATGCTTTGACTTATGAATTTGATAAACAAATAAATAATATACACCGTGTAAAAACTATAACATAACAAAAAATTGTAATATATAGTTTAAATATATTTTATAACACTTTAAGAATATATGTAACAAATATAACCCTGCCTATGGAGTGACACATCACTGTCCAGTGTAGTGGTTTATGTGCAAGTATACCATCAATACTGACACAAATACAAGAAAACAGCCTTTGAATAGTTGTCCACTGTAGTGACCCCATGAAAGGGTTAATATGAAAAGTGTGGTGAAGGGAAACTGGCTTGTTTGTTATTATTTTTTATTTATGATTTTCTTTCTCAAATCTCAAAATATATTTTGTAATGTATTGTAAACCTCATTTCACTGGGTTAGTTTTTTGTTTTTTTTTTAATCATGTTACTGCTGAAAATCAAGGGATTCCTATATTACACTTAATATCTCTGACATTTGTTTGATTTCTGTGATCTTCTTCAAATAATGAAATGTCTAAAGTAGTGTTAATGAAGAATCTGATAATTCATTGGTCCAACAGTGAGATAAACAGTGCAAATGTTTTGGATTCAGGTCCTTCAGCATTCCTTATTCCTGCTGTTGTTGGTGGTGTTGTTGGCATAATGGTCATCCTGGGAGTCGCTGCTGTAGTCTACAAAAAGTGCCTCAAGAAAGCAAACAATGGTGAGGAGAAAAAGATGTCACACTTCACGATGACCATTTATAATTTCATAAAGTACTAATATTTAATAGTTTAGATGGTAAATAATTGATACATTGTCCTTCAATAAGTTCTAAATAAATAACTAATATTGTTTCTTGTTTTCAGGATTCAAACCTGCAAACAGTAAGTATTTTAAATATCAAAGTTTATACTTTTACAGTTATTTGATTTCTTTTATATTTTCATTATTGTTGCTTCATTTAAGAATTTTGATATCACTTGAGAAATTTGACAGAAATCACTGTTTTTCCTTAAAATATCATTTTAATTTTATTTTTAGATTCAGACACTTCATCTTCATCATCTGATGGTTCAGACACTAAGAAAGTGAGTTCAACATCACATAAATACAGCACAAACTATCATCTCTCAAATTAGTTTTTCAGAAAAAATTATTTTAAAAGAGCAAGGGCAGATGTACTAAATATACACTAGTAGGAGTAGGGTAAAGCTCTGTGGATAATCTACTACCTAATGAGCTAATGAAAAAAATGACAGTTGCATTGTTGTAGTATTTCATTCCACTGTAAAAACCTGAAACCTGGGTGTAAGTGCTGACCTCTACAATATGTAGAACAACATAAAACATTCAGATTCACCATTTAATCCTGATGCATCACTGTGTTAAAGAAATTCTTGTTGTTGTCTCGTGCCTGTGCATCACTTTTTTTTTTGCTGCAGGCTCTCTAGGTACTAATTAAAGTCAGCATTAGATATTTTCAGAACAGATATTACTCTAACACATCTTCTGTAACTAAATCAAAAAGATCTCTGTTAAAATATGAAGTAAAAACAGAGTGACTGCACTGTATTTAATCAATATTTTTTTCTGTCATTTTCTGACTTGACAGGTGCCTGCTGAAGAGCAGAAAATGATCAACTCCACAGCATGAAAATAATTTGAGTCCACCGTAAAAAATAAACTAAATTTTAAAAAAATTAGATATCAGATAATCTCTTTAAATTTATCTCCAGAAATATTTCAAATTAAATATTTTGTTTAATCCTCATTGGTAAAGTTAAACTAGGCACATGATTCAGTTCTCTCAATGGGTTTCTGAGACTTTGTCTGTGGTAGACATGAAGATAATATATAGAAAAAGCTGTTTTTCCTGTTTGTTAACCTTGTTAAAATTGATGTTGTTGAGTTAATACTCTCAACTTTTGTCACAGATAAGTAAAAAATACACAGCTCCACCACACAGGTCATGTAGAATATGAGTCTATCATAAGATAAGGTAAGAAAAGCTTTATTAGTCCCACACGTGGGAAATAGCAGTTTGAATCTCTCTTTGGTGTGTAAATATTCTTAAAAGGGCGTGAGTTTAAATTAAATGTATTCTTCTCTTACAAATTACAATGTGTGTATATATCCTAAAATGATTTAAAATGACATAATCTAGTCTATTAAGATAACTGTTTGAATTTTTCCCACTCCATTCCTCTCATAGTTATTTTATTGGCTTCTTTTGATATTTTTCCTTAAGATCTGTTAATCATAGTTTGTGTGCTGGGTTAGGATTATTTGATTCTTTGTTGTAGAAAGTATGGCATTCCTATTTTGTTGCAACTTGGACAAATTAACTTCTGATAAATAAAGTGCTTCCTAAACCCAGTTTGAGTTATTTATTTATTTATATATATAAATAAATAAATGCTGTGTAAGAGAATAGTTGTGAGCTGTAAAAACTGTTAATTAGTTCCAACTTAAAAAAGGCAACGCTTTACAAGCATTTTTAGCAAGTTTGGTAACCCAATTAGTATTTTGAGTTGAAAAAATATAATATTGTGCATTTCACTGTTCACTAAAACATTAAGTAGTCAATGTCAAACACCCAAGAAATAAATTAAAAACATCAAAATATAAGAATATTAATTAAATATATAAGTCTTAAGTTTTTCTTTAAATACTTTTTAGTCCATGTTTTAAAACTATAAACTGCTTTAAATAATTCGCAATATCATCTAATGCTAACTAATTATTAAATCTAAAACATAAATGAGAAGTCAACAAAATTTGACATCACTGACACAGAACAAATATTCCAAAGATTGAAAAAAAAGGCTGGCAACACCTGTTTCCACTCCAACTCTGAGAGAAATTGAATTTTTTTTTAATGCTTTGAAAGTATTTTATGATTAAAAAAAACTCCATTATCATAACTATATCTCTAACTAATAGAATTAAGGTTGAAAATCTGCATTATTGTAATATGTTTGTGACTGTAAAACTTCACAATAGTGTGTTTTAGTGTGTATAAAACATAATATGACTTTGAAACAATTTACACACCAGAAATTATGAACTTCAGCTTAATATAAAACCTTCACATTAAAAACTAGTACAATCCCACTGATAAAGCTCTGACAACGGCATAGCATTCTTTTTTTTTTCTTTTTTTTTTGTTGTTGTCCCATTCGGATCTTTAGCCATCAGAATTGTTGTCTGAAGGCCAAGAAAGATGCCAAGTGGATTTACTTTACCAAGTGGATCATCATGTCCTTTCCATATTGGTCCTTGACCTTGATTGACCTTTATTGTAATTATGTATTTATTTTATTTTATTTTCGGTTGTTACAGACGGGACAGACATGACCGGGGGATAGGACAGGGAGAAAGAATGAAAGAAAAATAGAGGGGAGAAGAGATGGTGAGAAAGGGGGTAAAAAAGAAGGAAAAACAAACAAAACACCTGGATCACCTGTATGGAGAAAAAAAAACAGAAGAGAAAACAAACAAAAAAGAGCAAAATAATAAATACAACACCATCACAATAAACTTGCTAACAGTAGATAACAGTAGATACTAAATATTAAATGTTATTGTGCAGCACGCAAGATAGACAGCACACAATGTGCTTTGAGGTAGCAGCACCACCAGAAAGGTGCAGTTTGTGTCTGTGTACACCTGTGTGCACACCTGTGTGGATCAGCATGCTTGTATTCCAAAGGTTTCTCCATGTAACAATCTGCTAGGGAGTGTGGGGAGCCATAGCCCTGTCCACCAGGGTATGAAGCAGGTATGGAGGAGATCCAGGCCCCAGACATCCAGAGGCCCCAGAGTACAAGGACCCGAGGAGGACCACCAAAGGGGGGGGAACCGTGCCACCCTCCTGGGAAGAGCTGAGTAGAGCCCCAAACGAGAGGTCACCTGAGGCCCAGAGGCCTGAGGGCATCCCACCCCCTGGAAGGGGCCCAGCCGGGCCACAGGCGCCAGGCCCCGCCAATCGGCCACCAGGAGTGAGCCGGTACATACATGAGCGCCCAGCCCCAGACACCAAGAACCATCAACACACCAACATCTGAGGCAATCAGCCACCGGCAGGGAGTGTGGTGAGGGGAGATAGGCCTCCGTACTTTGGAGGGCCTGAGATGTTCCCAGAGAGGTGGAGTCTAAGACCCAACCTGACATATAGACACAGACGAACAGGCGCACGCAGACACAAACGTGCTTTCCCACCCCCATATACACAACCAAATACTCGACACTCACCTGACGTGTAGACAGACACAAATAGACACTGCACAGACAGTCGCACTCCCCAAACATACTCTATATCCCAGGTCCAGGTACCCCCGCCCCCAGAGGAGCAAGCCGTACCTAGACCCAGGAGATGTAACCCTTCTCTCTGGGGTGGAGGCAAGCAGACCGCCTCCTTATCTGCAGTAGCAGGGAGGCCCCGCATCCCAGACCCCAGTCTGACGGCCAGCACCTCCTCCCAGCCCCCTGGCAGCACATTTCAAAACAAATACATACGAACAAACAAAATTAAAATTACACAAAACAATTACACATTATTGAGGCAGTCTGTAGGCCTTTGAGTTTAGTTTTAAAAACATTTAAAGACAACAGTTCAGTCAGTTTCCAGTCTTTCTGTAACAGGTTCCACGAAGAAGGCGCAGAGTGGACAAAGGCTTTCTTACCCAGCTCTGTGCGGACAAGGGGAACAGACAGCAGCAACTTATCATTTGAACGCAAGGAGTAAGAACCACTATTTGTCCTTGTGACCAAAGTACAAATATAAGGAGGCAGCAATCCAAGCATAGCTAATGTTCTTCTCTACACACAACTCTTGGCCTCCAGGGCATAAAACTTTGGACTTATAACCAAAATAATACCTATATGAGACACAGTTTATGATTCTAATGTTAGAGATCCTGCAACTGGCGTTTGGGCTGTGCAGGGGTCTCTCTCTTCTGGAAGATGATTGAATAAAAAGAAATATAAATGTTTTAATACACTATGAGTCGGTTTTCTCTGTTCTATCATGGGGACAAAAAAATCGGGGTTTAATACCTGTCACTTCGGGCCTTAACTAGAACTGTGCCTGTGGTCTTCCATTTCCTCACTATGTTCCTCACAGTGGAAACTGACAGCTTAAATCTCTGAGATAGCTTTTTGTACACTTCCCCTAAACCATGATGTTGAACAATCCTTGTTTTCAGGTCATTTGAGTTGTTTTGAGGCTCCCATGTTGCCACTCTTCAGAGAAGATGCAAAGAGGAGAAAAACTTGCAATTGGCCGCCATAAATACTCTCTCTCATGATTGGATTCACCAAACAAACTTTGTGTTCCAATAATCGGTGCTAAAGGTATTTAAATCAATAAAACAATAAGGGTGCCCAAATTTATGCACCTGCCTAATTTTGTTTAAGTACCTATATTGCACACTTTCTGTAAATCCTAAAAACTTCATTTCACTTCTCAAATATCATTGTGTTATTATGCTGTGTGATATATTTAACTGAAATTGCTGATTCAATGTCATGATCGCTGTGTGGCAGGCAGGATGAGGACCCAAAATGCAAACTCACGGACTCAGGGGATAAACTCAAAACCACAGCTTTAATGCTGGAAGGCAGATCACAGGAAATACAAAACTTAAACTGGGAACAATAAACTAACACTCGCAGAGAGACACAGGGAAATCCACGCAGCATGAGGGAGAACGCGACACAGAACTGAGGGAGACACAGACATAAATACACCGAGGGTTAACGAGGGAAGTGGGAGCACATGGGGAACACAGGTGACACTGATAATCATAACGAGACAGGGCAGGGTGAACATAACATGACGTATACAGGCGCGGGAGTCCCAAAGTAAAACAGGAAGTACAGAGGTTCAAACAGGAGGAGAGAGAGCACAGACATAACGGGCTGGGGAAAACATAGAATGAAATACAAGGAGGGGAGACGAGGGCTCACAGATACATAGAGGGGCACACAGGGGATAAAAGTCACAAGGGGAAAACACATAAGGAACAACGTAACAGATCAACCCAGGAAGCATGGCCTAAATAAGGAAAAAAATAAAAAAAATACATGAAAACTAAGAATACTGGGCCAACATGGCACAGGACCATGACATTCGAACAACCAAAGATTTATGAAGAAAAATCATGGAAGTGATCAGGGATGCCCAAACCTTTGCATACCACTGTATGTGACTGCTAAAAATACTGTAGGTTAGATCAGATGCTGATGTACATTCATTTTGCAGATCTGCCCTTGGTTCACTCTTTGTTGTGTTGAATGCTTCATCCACTTTACAAGTAGTTATAATATGTTAGTTCATTATCTGTTTATTTAAAACACCTTTCATGGCTTTGTCCTTAAAAATAAGCAATTTGACAGAAATCACACTATGAATGATGAATCTCACATTTCATCTCAAAATATAAAGAACTCTGAAAAAGTCTTGAGCTATGTGTCATTTTTTAAAATACTTTATTAGGAATAGGTGCAATGATTTATGGAAAAATGAACAAACATACAAACAAAAGTATAAATTCAGTATATGAGGCAAAAAGAGAGTCTGTATAATTCTAACAAGCTTGAAAGTGAACATTCGGTATGATCGTCTTTAACAAAGACTCTTGGGCAGCTTTCTTGTCATTTTTTTTATGAGGTTTTATAAGGATGTTAAAAGCTGATTTTTCTGTTCTCTGTGAAGATATTACACAGAGACTATAGACCATAAACTATAGACAGTTTTTTAGGCACACTGCACATGATGCTAAGATATTCTGAGATGTAAGTTTTCAGCTCATAGCTCTTTGGGAATAAGAAGAAACACTTTGAAAGACTTTCTAAAAGCCTGGAGAGTTATTGATAAAGACTAGTTAAAAATTAAAACAAAGTCTGGCTCTTTGAAAAGAAAATATAAAGAAATAAGAATAAGGGGCGATTCAAGAATTTAACACAATATTGAAATTTCCTCCTAACTTTGAACTGTGTATCTGTCTCTTGTATAATTTTGTATTGTATAATAGAGTAGCTATTGTTCTTTACATTATTTACAAGGACAGTTCACCCTGCAAATTCACCCCAGGGTGAGACCATGCATGTTAGTTAGACCATGTTAGTTTGATCAGCTTGCATCCTTAATATACTTGCTACTTATTCTAAACAATATATAAAATACTTCATGGGTATGACATATGGCTAAGAAACCACCTGCGAGCAATATTTTCAAATTGTTGAAGAAAACACAAACTAATTCAAGGATGAGAAAAAGTGAGATGAGAAAAATTAACCCCAGCAAGAAACATGAAGAGCAGATGCTGCAACAACGCAGGATATAATCCAAGCAGCAATGATCCTCCTGTGAGTAGGAAAAACTCCACCTGCTGATGTGACTGTCCAGCGTTTGGCTTGAAAATATTCTCAAAAGAAGTGTTAGCTTTATGTGACTATGCCACGAGGAAAGCATGAATCAAGCTTTATGCTATAACTGCCTGTAGAACAGCTGAAGCTGTTCTTAGATTTTACTGGTCTGTGTACAATCATACAAATTTAGCATTGCCAGCAGATTGTTGTCAGGTTTGTTCCTGGTCGGTGCTGGTCTGCAGTGTAATGAAAAGTCAAACTATTATTATTTTGAATAACTTTTATATAAGTATGAGTAAAATAGCTGTAATCTTTTAATATACAGTGGCTTGCAAAAGTATTCGGCCCATTTGAACTTTCCCACATTTTGTCACATTACAGCCACAAACATGAATCAATTTTATTGGAATTCCACGTGAAACATGCAGTAGAACCGTAGGCCCATATATTTTAAATTCCCTCGTTCAAGACCATGATGACTTAAAACCACAGCTCTATGTAAAGATTTGACTTAATTTTGTGAAAAACGAACAACACAAAAACAGTAACATACCATCTGTACATCAGCTCAATAATTTGCTGTAGGCAAAGGCCAAGACTTACTGTTTGCCACCCAAAGCATTTTTCTTGCAGCATATCTGTCAAAAATGTCCATCAGGATTATTTTTAAATGGATTGCTTTTTCTGGTAACTCACATTTACAATCACAGACAAAAGACAAACAAATTATTAAATTTGTGTGATTTTCCAGTTTGAACGCACAGAGGTACAGTGCTCAGCACTGTTGACTGTGAGGTTCCTTGTTCAAATCACCTGATTTAATTATATGGTTTTTCCCTCTTTCTACAGTCTAAAGAAGTTAGATTGTGGTTCGTAATTGGACATGATGTGGTTGTGAACATATAGTTGTCTGTGCTGCAACGTGTCTAGTTCCCATGGCTGCAAAACAAGCTGGCATCATCATTCCTCCACCACCCTGTTGACAAGTGATATGCTGTGTTTATTTATTTGTTCCTCAACATGGTGCTGTGCATTAAGGCCAAACATTTCCACTTTGGTATTTTCTGTTGAAACTTTAAAACTTAATCTGCACTGGAATTTAGAAAGGAGGAGGAGACTTTCACCTGGCAACTAACAACTAACCAAACATACCATATTTGTTCAGTCTTTCTCTAATTGTACTCATAAACCTTAACATGTACAGTAACATGCTAAATGATACCTGTAGATTTGTATAGCTCTTTATTTTATTTACTCTTTATCATGTAGTTTCTCTGAGCACTTATTCGAGAGAAGTCCGAAATACATTCTTATTACTGTTTGTTTTGACTTTTAAGCTACCCTACCAGGATATTTTCATTCAAATGCTAAGACAAAATGTCAATATCTATGAATGTGGAGACTCAAAAGACTAGTTAGGTAATAGTTGCCGATGGATTTATGAAACTTGATAGAAACTTGGACGTTTGCAATAGGTGAATTGGTGAACTACCGAGGTTGCGCCCAAATGCTTAAAACTGTTAGCTGGTCAGTGTTTTCAGGTGTGCTTGTACTACCTGTATGGTGCGGAGTGCTGACTAAGTCATGTTAAACCCATTAAAGCGTCGAGCTCAAATATCTTTTCATTTTTGTGCACTGTTCTCTTGTCGGCACACATTTTCTGTTTATTGAAGCCTTTTGTGAATAATTTTGATCATGTAAAAACTGGGAATTGGTCCCTATTGACAATACTCTTATTTTTTGCATATGTCATTTAGGAAAGGTAATTGGTCACTGAACTTTTTGCAACTATGTGTATTTCTAAATTTTGTGGAAAATGCCTGGAGCAAGCCCTCATAATCAGGCTTTGATAGGGAACTAGGACAAGGTCATCCACAGTGGTGACTGTATAAACTGATCCCCCCTTTCCTTGGGTTTTAAGCACTTTAAAGACTACTGGACTCCAAATATCTTGAATTTTGTAATGGTCTCTAATGCCAACCCTTTAAGGTAAACAGTCTTGCAGGGGTACTTACATGATTCCTTACATGCTGATCAGCGTGTTAGCTGCAGTGTTTTAGTGACACCTTTAAAACCTATGGCGTAACTGGGTCTGGTGTTCCACAATCCAGTCATGAGTGCTGCCGCCCACAGGCTCATGAATCCTTCGTAACAGGCAATTGATCTAAAAATCAAGAAAAATGGTGACTTATCAGTCGACTGATGTGGTAACCTGTGGTAGAAAACAGAGACAGTCTCTTTTCTCTGTGGAAGGAAGGGTGCATAGTACACTGTGCACAGTGTGATTAAATTGCTCACACTGACCATTACCAACTGGATGGTGAGGGAGCACGGTGGCCAATGGCGTGTCCGGCGGGGTGGCCTGGGGGGGCACAGGCCACCCCCCCAACCAGACTGGCCACCCCAGGTGCCACCCCAAAGGCAAAACAATAAACTTCAATCAAATATCAAATGTCCGATTATGTTTTCACGGTGAAGCTCAGATATCCGAGTGTAAGTGAATGCAGCATTGGCTTCTGCGCTATGAATGCAGCATTGGCTTCTGCGCTATGCGCATCACGTTAGCAAAGGTAGGAGAGCCAAGCGCGAAAGACGTCACTGCAGGAAACAATTTTTCGGTGAAAGAAAATGAGGACAGAATAAATGTCCCGGTAAGTAATATCAAGTTTGTTGAGTTTAGTAAACTTCGGCGAAATTAGAATACCAAGGAAAAAAATAACACTTAAAGAATTATTGCAGCTGTGGAATATTTCAGACAGTATGCTACTGAGGGCAGCTAACATAAGAGTTATGAGTTATAAGATATAATCTAAGTCGTAACATTGCTGTATGGAGCTGCAGATTTGGTTGCAGGTTAACATAGCTGGACTGGCCATCGGGCATATCCCCAGTGACTTATTTTTTATTTTTTTTGTAATGGCATGAACAATGAGAGGTGGTGGATTGGCCAGATGCAGGTCGATGTGTAAAAATAACTCCGTTGTTTGGTGGTGGCTATGGCGGGGCTTCCACAGAGGCCAGCAGGTGGATGAGTGAAGGGGAGGCAGGAGGAGAGCCCCGAGGCAGCCGCCAGTCCGAGTGTCAGGTGAACTGAACTTCAGGTAAGAAGTTATGACCTGCAGTCTATCTGGGTCAGATATAAACCAAGTTTAGGTGGAGTTTATTTTCATGTTGCTGACTTTTTACTGTCAGTTGCAATAACTCGTACTGCGTTCTAGCCAGCTTGACGGAGTTTATATACAGCTGGGTGGGTGCTATGAGGTTACTGATAGTGAACTTTATTTTATTCATAAGGTTAGTTAGTAGAGTTGCCAACGGCTCCTTAAAAAAATGGAATGGTCCCTCATTCAGAGAAAATATTACACGTTTCGTATTGAGCTGAGAAGAGATGCAGTTTGTCCCGGACTTTAGCTAGAATGGAAAAAAGACACAAAGCTGGATTTATTCTGTCTTTATGCTGCACAGCTGCCTCTTCTCTCATTCTCTCCCCCTCCCTCTCCTGTTGCTACTTCAATCATGAAACTGATCAATGATCAGCTGATCGGCTTTTCTCTCTCATTTATTTATCGCTCACTTTGTGCCAGAAAGAGGAAACCAGCGGATGTCGCGCTAAACAACAGCAGCACGTTTAAGCTTGATCAGCTGTTGTTAGAATTTATTTAATATTAATTTCTAGTATCAGCTGATGTTTGCTGGAGCCACAGCTGCAAAAAAGCTGCTGGTCATGATGTCTGTTTAGATATGTGGTGAGAGGGAAACATGAAGATGAAACCAGGAGATGTCCTTACTGAACCATCAGAGCTGAACAGGTGATGGAGAAACAGGTTTACCTTTTAGGTGACATGGATGAGTTGAAGGGAAGTTATGAACTGTTTCTGAGAGACAAATAACACCAGGATCCTTTTCTAAGTAGCTGACAGCTGGTAACTGTGCAGGGGCGGATCTAGCAAAGTTTTGCCAGGGGGCCAGGTAGGGCATTAACAGGGAAAGGTGGGCACAAAGAAATACTTTTCTTTCTTATTCTCATTTAAAATATCTCGCTTTTATTAAATAATTATCTAAATCGTACAACCAAAGTTTTTATCTGACGTAAAATGTATAGAAATCATACATATACCAACAAGACTGTACATCACTGTCACAACAGGGTTTGTTTTCATTCAAAGTCTCTATGGCTTTAATACCTGGTGGGCCAATCTGTAGTGAAAATGCCCAATTTTTTTGTCCCAGTCCAGCCCTGCAGGTTAATACTGGCAGTGTCACCATGCCAGCTGACTGTATTTCATCATCAGCCAGTGTTGTTCTTTATCAATATTACCAAAGTTTACCATAAGGCAGCATAGAAAGTATTTACTTGCTTTCAGGTTTTA
Source organism: Aulonocara stuartgranti (assembly GCF_965226115.1). NCBI lineage: Eukaryota > Metazoa > Chordata > Actinopteri > Cichliformes > Cichlidae > Aulonocara > Aulonocara stuartgranti. The sequence goes on from NC_138957.1 coordinate 31,859,130, forward strand.
TTCAAATGTTCGTCTTTTCAGTTGTTTCTCCACTTTTTTCCTGTTTCAAAATCAAACACCAGTTTGTGAGAAGATTATCTTCTTTTTTTAACAGGCAGAGAAAGTTTTGCATTGGCATTGGCTAATTTGTCAATTGTTTGTTACAAATGTTCGTATTTTAATATTCAAAAATGTTTTTGCCCAAAACATATGTGCACTATATGTCAGTAAAAATACTATGCAAATATTGATGTCCTTGAATGCTGAGTAAACACTGACAAAGCACTGATTGCATCTCTTGTACTTTATCAACGCAGTATCTAAAAACTTTGCACCGTAGTGGTTAAAATCTCATTCTAATAATAGTTAAAAGTGCATTTGGTTATTAGGTTTATAGGATTATTGAATTATGGTTAAGGGTTGGTAGAATTTTTTTTTAAACATTATCTGCCACCCTTCTCCAAATCTGTGCCCCTACCTGGCCCCCCCAACAAAAATTTTCTAGACACGCCACTGTCTTTAAGAAGCCATTCGACAGTGGTGCTTTCATTAACAATGCCAAATGTCTAATAGTATAAGAATTTAAAAAATTGCACATGAGTGGCACTCATCAGTACCATTAGATGCCACAGCGGATGCCATGCTGAGGAGAGTGCTTTGTAGCAGTCTTTTTGTTTATTCTCTGCCTATTTGATTATTCAGGCTGATTTCTTTCACAAAGAACTGGTTAACACCAGGTTGGTTACTCAATATAGTTTTCACAGACCAATTAGTTTTGTTACAGACACGTGATGCTCCATCAGCAGCAATTTCAGACTGTAATCCTATTGATTCACTGGGTAAAACATCACTCCTTGCCCAAGAAAATGAATGAGGACCAGCACTGAGTTCCTCCGTGGAATAGATAAGGATTTTGAATGTTCAGCTATGCCCTTTTTTTCTCATTGAAATCTGGCTTAGTGAAACCAATCGCATTAAATATACTAAGCTAGGCTTTCACCTAAACCAAACAGATGTTTTAATAACTGAAAACAAAGCCACAAATGAGCCAGCATGAACGACAGACCCATGGAAGTGATTTCAAACAAGGTAAATGGTTTGGTTTCTGATTTATTATTTGGTTCATATCATGCCAAGTTCCAAGAAAAAACAAAAAATCTGGATCGTGGTCAAAATAGTAGAGAAATTAAGTTGTGAGGGGAAAAAAGAACTGCTTCTTATTTTCCCTCACAACTTAATTTCTCTATCTACTAGTCTGTTTTAACACTAATGTAGTATTTTTGAAGCTGCATCTGGCAATCTTTATAAACTGACAGTGTGACATGTTGCATCATATTTTATCTGACTCATCCAAGGTAGCAGCAAAGCTGTAGGAGATTGAATGGCATTTTTTTTGTACTGTTAGAAGATAATGGTAAATGGCCTGCATTTGTATAGCGCTTTTCTAGTCCATAGGACCCCAAAGCGCTTTACACTACATTCAGTCATTCACCCATTCACACACACATTCACACACTGGCGATAGCAAGCTACATTGTAGCCACAGCTGCCCTGGGGCGCACTGACAGAGGCGAGGCTGCCGGACACAGGCGCCACCGGGCCCTCTGACCACCACCAGTAGGCAAACACGGGGTTAGTATCTTGCCCAAGGAGATTTGGCATGCAGCCAGGATGCAGCCTGGGATCGAACCACCGACCTTCTGATTAGTGGCTGACCTGCTCTGCCACCTGAGCTACAGCCACCTGTTAGAAGATAATAGCAAACTTAACTTCTCAAGTGGTCCTCACGCGTGGTAGGAGACAGTTGGCTTCAGAGGAATTGTCACAGCTAGCTGGTAAATTAATTAATTACATTAATTTCTTCTAACAAAATAACGGGTCACTTTAGTAACATCAGAGATTCACAGTCTCTCTGGCACAGAATCAAAACCCTCACAAGCTACCCCACCACAGATCTGTTAGAGTGAGATCACATTGCTTAACAGCCTTAGGGACACAGTTGACATCAAAAGCTTTGTGGGCATTTTGCACAAATGCACAATGACAGGGGCAATGTCAGGAAGTACAAATAAAATATTTGTAAAATATGCCCCTCCACAATCGAATTCCAAGAAAAAAATGCCTATTTTAATCAGCAGATTTTATAATGACTGAGTAAAAACTTTTCAGTTAAAATTCAGTTCACAAGGAAAATGTGTATAACTAAAGCTAGGCTTTGGGTCACAAGATAGAACAATGAGTTAAACATATAGTGAAACGCTTATACTGTGTTCATTTTCATATAAGGAAGTAAACATATGTGCTTCATATAATATGTAACGGCTCATTTGAAAATGCTAACTGAACTCAGGACCTTCTTGCTTTGAGGCAACAGTGCTAGCCACCACACCACCATGCTGCCCAAAATGAATACATACTGTAGATTTTATTTTTTGTAATTAAAGGCCTATGGGCTTATGAGAAATAGAAGAAAATATTGTTCATGTCAAAAGCACTGCACCCATCTCTCAAACTAACTAAATATAATTGCATTTATTTTCTGCTGACTAATCTTGCAAACTTTCACATTAAATATCATGTAATTTCTAGAAACAGATGGAAGAGAGGAACAGATTCTTTAACCACTAAACAACTTTTACCTTTAACCACTAAACAACTTTTACCTTTAACCACTATACAACTTTTAATACATTTACAGCTGCAGTTTTTAACTTTGTGCAAATTCGGTCTGTGTACATTGTATGAATATTACTGAAGTTTGAGTTGTGTGTACTTTTTAAAATCAGTTATTTTTATGGCCCAAGACCCAGGCTGTGACATTAAATCAAGATAATCAAATTAGAATTAACCTAATTTGATGACTTAAGGACCTCTGGCTGAATCGTGTCGTTTGTGCAAGGCTACCACCTAAAGTTGAGCTGACTGGTTAACATAACTGACGGATGTTGTTGGGCTAAACTCACTTAAAGGAGCAAGACCACACAGCTACAGTTACCTTGTTGCTCTAACCCCTGAACTCACCTTGTAGTGGGATGTTAAACTAAAAGCCCAGAGGAGCCAAAACCAGCCAACAAAACGGTCCAGTCTGGCAGGCTGAGTGGCTGTGTAAAGTGAAAGAAACACAAAAAGTCTACGTTTTCAATAAATTCCAGTATTACCAGACAGGAATGGGACAATATGAAAAAGGAGTTATCTATCTGGAAAAATTGTCCACATCATACAAATGTAAAATATATTATTTCTCAAATATTATACATAGGAAGGTGTGCCTGATAAGACCCAGTGTGATCTGAGAATTTATTGTGCATGTAATGAGACATAATACTGTTGGGATTCGTTGCTTTTTGTGGGACATGTTAGGGTGTTAATCGTCTGATTTATAAACAGATTATTTATTCTTAATTAATGTTTTCTAAATATTAGATCGCACCCATTTAAGTAAAATAAATTAGACAGCCTGCCTTAGAGGACAAATAATGCTTTTTAATGTCAGGTTTTCTAGCTCTCCTTAAAAGAATAATTTGTTTTTTTTCTTAAAATTAAGATCTTCACTAATATAGTTTTTCCTGTTGTAACAGAGTCATAAATAACATTGTTATAATTACACAAAATGTGTTCTAAACCCCCAAACTTCTCCTTTTATACCTGACTTTTAGGACCTCCAAGCCTGTAGTTGTGTTCATTATCAGTTAGAGCCCCTCCTCATTCTTTTCTTCTTCTTTGGTGCAATACTATAAATACAGTGTACCCCTTTTGCCTCTCCCCTTTTTCTACAATTCCCCTGTGGGAGAGGAGCTGGAGTGGGCAAATTATTTACTTGGAGGTCTTTCTTTCTTTTACCTTTTTTATCAGACACAACGCAGAATCACACCGGTTACACTTGGTGCCGCTGACCCGTCACATCGCCAATCCGCGATCCACCCCTCCTCCTTCTGCTGCCGCTGTTTTCCCGCCTCCTCTCTGCAGCTGTGTGCCAGAATCCTGTGCCCTGCGCTTTGACTCACAGGTTTTTATATCGCGTGTGTGATCGATGCCCCGTAATTTGGCTTGCAGGCATCTCTGTCACGTGTGAACTTAAAGGGCAAATACGTAGGTGATAATTTCTGTCACTGTTTCATATTGTTGCCTCAAATTATACAGGCACGGATTGTAATTTTTTTTTCTCTATTGATATTGGCTTTTACAGCCTGTTTTAATTGAGAGGAGAAAACAACATTTTATTTTCTATGGTGTTTTGATTCTTTGATGTTTTTTTTTCTTCTCCCCACATTTCATTGTTTTGTGAAGTTTTGCATAATTGTGTGTGGGGGTTAGGCTCGTTTTTTTGCTGTTGAACAGTGATATCTCACTTGGGCCAACATGTTAAGTGAGGAAACTGTGGATAGCGCTTTGCCTGATCTGTTCTCTGCGGGGAGTAATATGACCTTTGGTTTGGGGAGGGGTCATCAGATTGCTCCAAAGTTTTTTGGGAGGGGTAGGCCAGTAGTCCCGGGTATTGGTGCCCACACTGTAGACCAGCCAGTGATGCACTCACCATTAATGCCAGCAGCTAGCTCCACACCAGCTGCTTGCGAACGCCAAACACACACCCAGGCTGTCACTAGTGACATGTTGAGCAGCTTGATCACTGACTTAGCAAAGCAAATTGGGGAAAATATCACATCCTCTCTTAACTCTATGCACCAGCCAGCCCCCACCCAGCCACAGTCTCCCCAGAATGTGCCCTCGAGCTGCAATGACCAGTCCCAGCTGAAGGTTGTTGTTCAGTCAGACACCAAAGCTCCACCATACTTCAAGGGTGACAACACAGATCTATTTCCCATCGGTGAATGGGAGGACATGATGAGATGTTATCTGCACAGAATCAGCTGTGACACAGATGAAGAAATGTTTGCCATATTAATGTCTAGACTAACTGGCAAAGCCAGAGATGTGGTCAAGGTGTCACTTCGTTGCCGCCCTGAGTTGAATCGGAATGATCCTATTACTGCTGTGTTTGACATACTGAGGTCTAACTTCAGCGACTTGACATATTCCAGCCTGCCCATGAAAGATTTCTACAGTACTGTGCCACGTCCAGGTGAGAACGCCATGGATTACTGGATCCGGTTGAACAAGTCTATTGATGCTGCTGATGAGTGTCTCCGCAGGCGCGGCAAGATGGTAGAGGACCCCAGTAGTGAGGTTGTTTCGATGTTCATTAATCACTGTCCTGACCACAGTCTTACGTTGTCTTTTCAACTGAAGGCCCCTGAGGAGTGGACTGCAGCTGAGGTTCAGAGCCGTCTGGACAACTATGTGAGGAAAATGAGACAGTCTAGTGTTTTGTCTCATAATACAGCAAGTCTGTCCATCCCGCATCAGAGCCCTGTCGCTGTTAACAGCCAGCCCCACTCCAGCGGTGCTCAAGCAGTCCCAGTAACACATGAGCCAGCCTCATATCCTATGCCCTCTGTTCCCTCTGCAGCCACATGTCAGCCTCTCTCTTCTGATGGCATGGTAAGTGTGCAGCAGCCCTCTGCTTGTCCTCCTTTGACTCTACATGTCATGCCCCCATCTTTGCCAGTTTCTGGCCCTCCTCCAGCTGAGCCAGGTGTTCAACAGATGGTAGCACTGTTTGACAAGGTTCTGTCCATGTGCACTGCATCACTAGCCACTGGTCCTAGGTGCCCACAACCCACAGGTCATTCCCATGGGCACCGCAATGCTCATCGTGCTTCGTGCAGAGTGTGTGGCTCACATGAACACACAACCCATGTGCATTGTAGGCTGTACAAGCTATGCCACAGCTGCTTTGACCCTGGACACATGAGGCGTGAATGCCCACAGTTGCACCAGAAACCAAGCGTTTCAGTCCCTCCTCCCACCGATGCTGCTTTAAACTAGCCAGCCCATGTAACGAGAGGGGTAGCATGGGCAGTGTTGATGAATCCCTCAGAAATGCAACAGACCCAGAAGCCATATATGTTAACTGCTGTAGTAGCCTCTCTGATGAGAAGACTGTTATTATGGGTTCACAAAGAGTTGGCAGGGCTAGTGAGTTGTTTTACACTCCAGTGTCGGTCAGTGGCCGGTGTTCCCTGACAAGCATGCTTGATTCAGGAAGTATGTCATGCACACTAAGTGAAGAGGCTGATAGCAAGCTAAGAGCCGCTGGTGTTGCTCTGATTCCGCAGCATATCCCTGAAAATGTGGTGCTGGTTGGTTGCGGTGGCCTTCTCACACAACCGAAATGCATCTATGATTTGGACATTGAAGTATATGGGACTAGGTTTCTTGTACCAACATTTGTGGTTCCTGGGCAAAAAGATGAGCTCATCGTGGGGAGCAATGTGATCCGGCCCATCATTCAGAAGATGAAGGCTGATACAAAGTACTGGGAGCTTATTAACTCCAATTACACTGGCACTGATTGTGAAGACTTCCTGCAGTTGCTGAGCTGTATCTCACGGTGGTCTGCTCCTGTGTTGCCAGATAAAGTAGGTACAGTCAGGTTGCGGAAGAGTGTCACTCTCCTGCCACAAAAAGAATATGTAGTTTGGGGAAAGCTGCCACCTTCTGCCCTCGTGTCTCCAGGAAGTACTGTCGTTGTGGAACCCACGTCAGCCCGTTCCACTCCAAAGAACATAATGGTGGGGCGCATTATAACACCCATGTGGGGAGATCGTTGGGTCCCTATGAAAGTCCTTAACCCAACAGAGAGCCCTGTGACACTTCGTCGCAATGCTAAGATTGCGGATGTCTTTCCTTGTATTGCTGTGGAGGACCTGCCCATCACTCAAGGTCTCTGCGAGACTCTGACTGACCAGCATACCAGTTTTCCCCCCTCATCAGACTCTGTGCCTGACTCTGCACAGCTACTCAAAGATGCTGGGTTGGCTGACATTGATATTGAGGGCTGTGAAGTGTCAGATGGGTGGAAGAGGAAATTGGTGGAGCTTGTGTTGACTTACCAAGATGTGTTCTCTAGAGACAAACTGGACTGTGGTGAGGTGAAAGACTTTGTCCATCGTATCCACCTCACTGACGACCGCCCTTTCAGGCTTCCCTATCGCAGAGTACCCCCGGCTCACTATCACAAGTTGCGAGAGGTGCTGTCGGACATGGAGATGAAAGGCATCATCAGTAAGTCCACCAGCGAATACGCCTCGCCACTGGTAATGGTTTGGAAGAAGTCAGGTGACTTGAGGATATGCACTGACTTCCGCTGGCTCAATGCCAAAACCATTAAGGATGCTCACCCACTGCCCCATCAGGCTGACTGTCTTGCTGCCCTTGGTGGGAATGCTTTCTTCAGCACCATGGACCTCACATCTGGGTTCTACAACGTTCCCCTCCATGAGTCTGACAGACGGTACACTGCTTTCACTACACCTCTTGGCCTGTATGAGTACAACAGACTTCCCCAGGGTCTATGCAACAGCCCAGCATCTTTCATGCGGATGATGCTCAGCATCTTTGGTGATTTGAACTTTTCCAGCCTCCTGTGTTATCTTGATGACCTGCTGGTGTTTGCGCCTTCAGAAGAGGAGGCCCTAAGACGTCTTGAGATTGTTTTCTCTCGCCTGAGGACCAGCAATCTGAAGCTGGCGCAGAAAAAATGTCACTTTCTCAGACGCTCTGTGAGGTTTTTGGGTCATGTCGTGGATGCTGGTGGTGTCTCGGTTGATCAGGATAAAGTGAGGGTTATCGCCAATTTTCAGAAGACTGACCTTATGGATGGTGACGGTTGCACCCCTTCTCAGAGGAAAGTGAGATCCTTCCTTGGCATGGTGATGTTTTACCAGCATTTTATTCCAGGGTGCTCTCGTATTGCGAAGCCACTCTTTGCTCTAACTGCCGGTCAGAAGAGGACTAAAGGCTGCCATGGGAGTCGGAAACCTGGAACTTTTCGCAAGCTCACCCCTCAAGATTGGACTCCTGCTTGTGAGAAAGCATTTGAGGGACTCAAAGGTGCACTCCTCAGCTGTGCGGTGCTGGCACATCCTGATTTTGAGAGGCCATTCATCCTTTCAACTGACGCTTCCATGGATGGGCTGGGTGCTGTCTTATCCCAGGTGCCAGCTGGTGAGGAGAGAGCAAGACCTATAGCCTTTGCTAGTAAGTCTCTCAGCCGCAGTCAGGCCAAATACCCAGCACACCGGCTCGAATTTTTGGCTCTGAAGTGGGCTGTGTGCGATAAGTTCAGCCACTGGCTCAAGGGTCATCGGTTCACTGTCTGGACTGATAACAATCCTCTCACATACATTCTGACTAAGCCAAAGCTGGATGCCTGTGAACAGCGTTGGGTCTCTAAGCTTGCACCATACTGCTTTGAGATCAAATATGTTCCTGGAAAGCTGAACATTGTGGCAGACACCCTGAGCAGGGAACCGTTTGTGAGGCCGTTGGCCCAGCGGCTCCTGTCGGAGCCCTACTTTGAGCTGCTAGAGCAAGTCAGTGGTGTGAAAGATGCCAGTGTCCAAGATGCCTTCCGTTTGACCTGTCAACCTCAATCGATACGCAGTGCTCCACCCTCTGCTGTGCTTGATGTGTCTCTGTCAACTGATGACGTGTCTTCTCTCATGTCTTCGCTCTGTGAGTGGGAGTCTGCTTCTCGCCAGCGTGCAACATCCCTCGCTGGTCACCTAACCTCCATCAGTCCACCTGACTGTGATGTTACTCATGCGCTGTCCCGTGCTGATCTCCTGTCTCATCAAACAGGGGATCCTGTGATCTCCAGAGTAGCCCGCTATGTTGAGCGTAAGCGCAGACCCTCCAGACGTGAGCGCTGTCATGAGAACCAACATACGTTGCGGCTCCTGAAACAATGGGATAAGCTCACATTCCTCAATGGTGTCCTCTACAGAGTCGTGAGGGACCCACTGACCAAACACAAGAGATTCCAGTTTGTGGTACCTGACTCCCTAAAACAAGTGGTGCTGTCTGGCATACACGACAATGCTGGTCATCAAGGTCAACCTCGCACACTCTCCTTGGCTCGTCAGCGTTTTTTCTGGTATGATATGGAGAAGGATGTGCGCGGTCATGTGAGAAATTGCCGCAGGTGTGTTCTCAGCAAGACCCCAGAGCCAGCAGCTAGGGCCCCGTTGGAAAGCATTAAGACCTGTGCTCCACTGGAACTTGTGTGCATTGACTTCTGGTCAGCTGAGGACAGCAACAACAAGTCTGTGGATGTCCTTGTGATTACTGACCACTTCACAAAATTAGCACATGCATTCCAATGCCAGGATCAGACAGCTAAGAGAGTCGCTAAAAAGCTCTGGGATGGATTCTTCTGTGTGTATGGCTTCCCTCAGCGCATTCACTCTGACCAGGGAGCTAGTTTTGAGAGTGAGCTGCTTGCAGAGCTTCTGGTTTTGGGTGGCGTTGCCAAATCCCACACTTCACCATACCACCCCATGGGTAATGGTACCACAGAGAGATTTAATCGCACCCTTGGAAACATGTTACGGTCCCTCCCCCCCAGATGTAAGCAGAAATGGCCGCAGATGATACAGTCCATGACGTTTGTGTATAACTGTACGGCACACGAGACCACCGGCTTTGCGCCATTCTACCTGATGTTTGGGAGGGTGCCAAGGTTGCCAGTTGACCTCATGTTTCGGGATGTCCTTCATGATGACACCATTTGTGACTATGATACCTATGTCAAGTCACTGATGGATGACCTGCGCTCTGCCATGCTCCGAGCCCAGGAACACAGCACAATGGAGCAGAGACACCAGTCTGACCAGTACAACAGAAAAGTGAAGGGTCTGCCTCTTTCACTAGGGGACCAGGTGTTGTTGGCAAACAAGGGAGTCAGAGGAAAAAGGAAGCTCTCTGACAAATGGGAACCTGTTGTGTACACGGTAGTTGACTTGGATCCTGCTCTTCACATCTGCCGTATCAGAGACAAAGAAGGTCATGAGCGTGTGGTGCATCGCAACCTGCTCCTTCAAGTTAACTTTTTGCCCTTGGACACAACACTGAATGACGATGCTGCACATCCTGCTGTGAGCGTTGTCAGTGGCCCCGCTGAGTCTGACCTGCATGGGTCTGTGACATCTTTTGGGGGCACAGGAGCTGTACCTCCTGCCACCTGGACTGTGGATTCCGTCTCCAGCATTGGCGAGTGTGATGACCGCACACTATCATGGATCCATCAGCAATCTGCCGCTGACCCGGTCGAAGATGGCGTTCATGGGACCCCTCCCATAATGGGTGTTTCTGATCTTGGTGGGCTGGCTGGTGATGGAGCCTCCCCAGGCTCCCCTGCTGCTTTCCCGTCCCACACTTTTCATTCTCTTGAACCCAAAAATGTGGACGTGGATCAAGGACTTACCACACGTTTTGGTAGAATCATTAAACCAGTTCGTCGCTTGATTGAATCAATGGCTCAACTTGAAACACTCCTTGGTGTTGAACCTGTTCAAGCAGCGGTTATTGATGTGTGAATTTGCTTATTTCTGTATGTTTTTCATTGCTATTGTTTTTGGAAAAGAATAATACAGGCACAGAGTTCATTGTATTTTGTCAGTCTGTGCAGTCTGATGGTGACGCCCATAGATATTATGGCCTGTTTTGTGTGGTGTAAATGGCACCTCATTTTGTCTATAGAAAGTCCTGGGATCTTGCTAGGCGCCGAGCAGGTCTCAGGTCTCTTATCCTCCTTGGAGGAAGCTATGTTGCTGATCTAATTCATTGTATATGTGATGTGAATTTGTTTGAGGCCACTGTATCTGTTATTGTGGGTTTATATTTTTTTCTTTTTGGTGTACCCTTTAGGATTTTGTGTAATTCTTGGGGGGTGAATGTAACAGAGTCATAAATAACATTGTTATAATTACACAAAATGTGTTCTAAACCCCCAAACTTCTCCTTTTATACCTGACTTTTAGGACCTCCAAGCCTGTAGTTGTGTTCATTATCAGTTAGAGCCCCTCCTCATTCTTTTCTTCTTCTTTGGTGCAATACTATAAATACAGTGTACCCCTTTTGCCTCTCCCCTTTTTCTACAATTCCCCTGTGGGAGAGGAGCTGGAGTGGGCAAATTATTTACTTGGAGGTCTTTCTTTCTTTTACCTTTTTTATCAGACACAACGCAGAATCACACCGGTTACACTGTGCCGTAAGCTTATTCTCTTGTGACGTCCCCTAACAGCAACCTCAGTTTCTCAGATCTGCCTAGAAACCACTCAAAATATCCTTTTTCTGATTTTCTATTGGTCGACGGTATTCCCAGCCCACATTTGCCACGACTATTAACCTCGCCCGAGTATTTTCGATTCACATCGATTCGCTAAACGTCTGCAGACAGCGCCGTGACGAACTTGAGAACTAAACGGTGTTTTTGTTACGCTTTTGTTTTCAATTGTTCGCGGCAGAGATAAAAATGAAGGGTTTGGTTGTGATTTTACTTAGTTTCCAGGCCATATCTGCAGGTAAGAAACTCTCACAGTATATTTTAGTTAATATGATTTGTGAACACAATCAAGAATCGTTGGTATTATTATTACTATTCCTGCTGTTGTTGGAGAATTGATTTTAGCTGATGATTACCTCGGCTGCCTTGGATACTGAAGCAACCAAATTACACGTGTTGTTAACCCTGTTACTTGATAGATCTGAGCAATAATTACAATCCATGAAGCTATTATTTTAACGCTATAAAGATATCCTTATTAAAGAACTTAGCACAAATATACCTGTAATGGACATCATTTATTTTCATTAACATTAATAATATCTGTTTAGTCTGTCCAAATATTAAAATTTAAATGTTAATTTTAACTTCAGTTTGAAAAATATCTTTAGATACAAACAGTATGGTTATCGTGTATTGCCTATTGCTTTGTATTTATTGTGACAGCAGGGGGCAGTAAAGCTCTACTAAGTTGACTGCGACAAGCATTACAAAGTAGCAGTCATGGAGATAAGTTGATTTATAAGTTAATGTGAGAGGCTTTGGTTTTGGAAGTGCGATTTTGACGTGTTTTTATGAATGTAGTATTTTTTTTCACTATTCAATTTCAGTAATGCACTCCTGGAAGGCCTTTTATACAGGCTCCTCTGGTCTGAATAATTTCCCTGAGTTTGTGGCCTTGAATCTCCTGGATGACGAAGTGATGGGCTACTTTGACAGCCGGATCGACAGATTTGAGAGCAGGCAGAGCTGGATGAAAGAGAATCTTGGCCAGGAGTATGATGACCAACAGACAAACGTTCTGAGGGGCATTGTACCAATTTTCAAAGGAAATATCGAAATTGCAAGGGAGCGATTCAATCAGTCAAAAGGTAAATGCTTTAGATGACTTTCTTCACTTCCCCCTTTCTTGCTTTAATTCTCTCTCTCCCTCACACACACACACTTCTCTATGTACAGTGACTATTAATAACAGAAATCACTTTAATGAAGTTAGTAAAATGGAAAATATTTGCTGTTGTGTTATGATCATGTTAAGTACTAGTCAGGTATAGCAGGAGTTATACATTTTTACCTAAAGATAAGTCTTTTGTCATGTAAAATTTAAAAAAAATCTTGTGGTTTATTTGTCAAGTTTGAGAATTTTCAGATTTTTGTAATGACTGAAGAAAATAAATCATCAGCTAGAAACAAGTAGTTATTAATAAATGTATCCTTGGGTAAACTATGACTGAGAGGTACATTTATGAAAATATGTAATTGAAATATGAGTTATTTCCTCATTGATCTATGAAACTTCACTGCTGACACTGAATAGAACAAGACAGAATGTTTTTCTTTTGTTCTTTTTTTTTCTTCAGACATAAAAAATAAACTGTGTCAGTCAGCATGTATTGGTCAGTCTGATTTGGTTAAACCTGTGATCAATCAGCCTGTACTTATTTTCCTGCTCCTTCTGTCAGAAAACTGGATGAGTGTAAACAGAGATCTGGTTGAGGCTCATACATGTTCACTAAAGCAGGAAAAGTAGCTGGTTAAAAGTAACACCAAACAAGTTTGAATTTATAACAGGCTAAAAAATGTGACAGGCCTTGTGAGTCAAAGTTTTGATGTTAATACTACTAATACTCCTGACACTTTAATATGCTGGAGAACTGGATGACTGACACTTGTATTTAAGTTATTTATGAAGAAAATCACTGTTTGCGGGGTTGATTATGTAAATCAGGATTCTCATTAATAACTAAAAGTATTAAACTAAATGCATCAAACACTGTGAAGCTGTAGCAGACATTCAGCCTTGTTACATGAGGAAATGTGCAGTTGTTGAAGATTTTTTATAATATTTTTGTGCTTCGTAGCCACAAAAACATTTTTAATTGTGAAATTACAACATGACAGAGCTGAAAACCTGAGATCAACAAAGCCAATGTGTTCATTAAAATAATAAACAATATAAGAGAATGTAAGAGAGAAGCTTACAACCTGCTGCCCTGATGATGTCACTTCCTAATAAAGAAGGATCAGACCATTATTTTATAGCAGGGTGGGAAGTGCGAAGGAGCATCTTAATTCAGTGTAACCAAAAAGATAAGCAATATTTGACACCGTGCACTGAAACAGAACAATGTTATTTCTGTGATGGTTATTAGGGACAGACTCTTCTCCACCTGAAACCAGAGTTTTTCCTCCATGTCCCACACATTAGATTAAATCGTGTAAAAACTCCAGAAACAGTGAGGTATATCTGCTCAGACAGGTCTGTGCAGCTGCTTATCTGCTACTCTGTTCTCTCTGAAATCTCTGCATTTCACACTGGTTTTTTCAAATCTTTAAGTTTTTTACAGTTTGAGTTTCAGTGTATGTTGGATATTATGGTCTTAGATGTATGACCTTTTTATTAAAAAATTATAATCAAGGAAATTAATGTCTTAAAATGTAAACTGGCTGAAGGTATTAGGATTATTTAAGTTGGTATTTTTAAGACTAGTATAAAAAGACAATAATCCTTAAAATTAATTTTTAAACCAGTCTCACTAGATTATCTGATTATCTGTTTCATGTCTCCCCTCTGCAATTACCTTCATTCATCGATTATAAGATGTAGTTACCTGAACAGAAACACAGGGGGCGGTAACTAAACAGCATAAGTGTGTAATCTTCATTAGCAGCTCCTTCACAGCAGCAGGTAGCAGGCCCGAGCGCTCAGCCTGACGATGGAGTCATTGAGGTCTGAGTTTATTTTTCACTTCGAGCATGAAGTAAAGTTAACATCAGTCAGCGTCTCAGTGAGAGCCAATCACTGCTGACCTCGTTCACACGCAGCCATGACAGATTTAACCTGCAGTAATCAGATTACTTACAGAGATCAGCTGAACGTCTCCAGATGAAAGAGGACAGAGTCCCAACATTTACCTGTTTGTTAAACATGTGTCACTTCTTCATAGTTCTGCTCACTTTTTAAGTTTCTTTACATGTGTAATAAAGGTCAAAGGTCACAGCAGGTGTAAAATCCTGACTCAGAGCAGAGCGCAGCTTTAAAGCGAACGTGAAACACGACCTGCACGACCTGCACTAAACAGAAGTTACAACATGGATGCCTGCTTTAAAAAAACTGACTGAAACTGGATTTAAAGAAATAAAGTTTCACACCTGTGCTTCGCTTTTCCTGCCGTCTGGTGTGACGTCACCGCTCACTGAGACGACGCGGTGACGCTGAAACGTTCCCACAGCAGCTTTGTCGCCACGATTTTTAAAAAAGGAAAAAAGGTTTAAAAAAAAAACCATCGCATCTCTTCCCTCAGAGGCTCCTGTTTGTTTCCATCCGCTGCAAACATCAGTCAATCGTTTCTTTTTAAACAGCCTTTTTCAAACAAATCAAAGTGTTTTATTGACACAACTGATGTAAATAAAAACAGATGTGAGTGTGTGAGTCTCCACAATAAGACGACAGCAACAGAAAAAAACATGAAAACTTCATCAGAACGCTCGAAATTTAAACGTAGAATAAGCGCAGAATGAAAACCGCGCTGCTTGTTTCTGTTAAACTTTTATTATTATCATTACTGTTATTATAACACGAGCAGAACCACAGCGGCTCGAGGCCACGAGGACGGAGCGCCGCCGGGACTCGAGTCTGTGGAGCTTCCTGTTAAAGAGGAGAGAGCGTGAATGTGAACAAACATGGCGTCAAAGGCTCCACTTACACTCTTAGTGTATTTCTAGAAACTTCCAACAGGAAGTGATCACAGACATGTGCGACAGGGAAACGGGGGGAGACGAGGGGACATAAGAGGGGGAGGAGCCTGACACCTGTCTGTGTGGCTCACCTGAGCAGAGCGAGCACAGACGCGCTCGTCATCAGCTGTGACGTAACCCGAGTCTAAACTCACGTCACCAACGAGCCGAAGACGACGTCAGTGAAACAAAGTCTGCTTCCTGACTCTGAATATATTCCTGGCTGTGACCTCACGTCTCATCAGCCAATCAGCAGCAGGCGCGGTTTGAACGGTCATCAGTGGAGCAGCAGCCGTGGACGTGGAGCTCAGCTTAAAATCAGCGGCTCGTCTTAAACTGTGCGGTTTGATCCACGTGTCAAACGTCGCTCTGTCCGCTTTCAGACGCCGACGTTAAGCTGTCGTCAGCAGACGTCAGAGCGCCCGCTGCCGATTGGTCGCTCCTCCGACACGCCCCTCTCACAGCGAAGCAGCTGATAACAGGCGGTCACACAGGACGACCCCGAGCAGCAGATCCACAGCAGCTTCTTGTTTTTAGTGCGAAACAAAATTATTTTTGAAAATGAATAAACACAAAACAGGGAAACAAACATGTTTGATGTCAGTTATTAAACGTCTACAAACATTTATTTAAATGAAGAAACGCCGAGAAAGAAACAATCAAACAGATTCTGTTGAATCTGTTTATCTGTCACAAACAGCAGAGTTTGAACAGCTTCAGGATCCTTCGAGTCTTTAACTGATCGAACGTTCGGCCTGAACTCACAGCAAACACAAGAAAGGAGGGACGTCTCCCAGTATCCTCGCTGTGATCCCAGTGTCCTCGCTGTGATCCCAGTGTACTCGCTGTGATCCCAGTGTACTCGCTGTGATCCCAGTATCCTCGCTGTGATCCCAGTGTACTCGCTGTGATCCCAGTATCCTCGCTGTGATCCCAGTGTACTCGCTGTGATCCCAGTATCCTCGCTGTGATGGACGTGAAACTTTGCCCATAAAACAACGAGGTCCATCATATCTCTGCTGGTGCTGTTAGTTTGTTCACGCTCAGTTTTCAGAGCAAATAAAACATCTTTCCAAAATAAATCAAAACCTTTAGAAGATTTTCTGCAACAGAAGCTTCACAGATTCGACCAAAAGTTCTGAACAAAAGTGCAAAAAGCAAAACGTGCGACAGCTTCTGGGCGACTCTTCCAGAAACTCCAGCTCACATCAGCGTCTGCTTTCAGTCCAGCTTCGAGCTCGTTTTCAGGTCAAGTCTATGAACGAGTTTAAAGAAACTTCTTGAACTTTGTCGGTAATCAGATGCTTATCAGGTCGCTGCAGGTTTCATCCACCAAACGGCTCCAAACACAAACTGCATCTGGTGACGTGCTCGTGTTTCTCTGGAATAAAGATCCAATAGATTTGTTTTTATTTTCAGAGCCACCAGAAAAAACCTGTTTCCCAGTGGGAGTGTGTCACAGAGAGAACAGGACAGATGTTGAGTCTGAACTGTTGCTGATATTTAAATACGCTGTGACATCATCTCCTGGAGCCGCAGATGATGTTTAACTGGAGTTCTTCACAGAGAGCAGCTCAGCGTCTGTGTGGAACAGCTGATTTACCAACATCATCATATTATCAAACCAATATCCAGAAAAACAGATTTCCTCTTGGACAAACATCCTTGTTGTTCCACATAAAATAAGTGTGAGGCTCAAACTGTGTTTGTAGACGAGAGTCTGTGACGAGGAAGCCCGGCGATGAGAGGCCGACGTGTTCGCGGGGATTTTATCCACAAAGTTACACACGAGGAAAACTCGGTGCTGCGACTCGGAGAGGAAACGAACAGGTGTAGCGCTCAGGATGGAGGCGGGGCTTCTGATCAGCTGTTTGAGCCAGTTTATCTTAAATGTGCCGTTTAAAGTGTGGAAATCTGAAACATTCAGCCCACCGTTTACATCGAGTTCATACGAGCTGTTTTTCTAATGTGACGTCTCCTGTTCGTCCACATGAAGCTGAAGAGCAGCCTGTCAGCGTCTTTGATGGTTTATTATGGAGGCGTCGAGCCAGCGCTGCCTCAGGGACACCAGAGATTCCTGCTTTAGTCAAAACTCTTCCTCTCAGTGAGAGAGCTGAATTTGTTTTTAACTCTTTTTGTAGGAGGGATCAGACTTAGATTCATTCTTTTCATCCTCAGTGATTCACATCCTTAAATATGGAAGCTGTTGTTTCATGGAGATATTACAAAGGTCAGATTTGGAGCGTCTGTGATGAGTTCACGTTTATTAATATTCAGGTAAAATCTGGAAGCTTTGGAGAAACTGTTCACTGCAGCAGCTCAGACTTGACCTTCATTTGTCTAAATCAGAGCGGTGTCGTCAGCTGTGCTGCGATTAACTCTCTGCCAGTGACGGAGATCCTTTTACATCACCTGATTTTACTCGTCTGATAAAACACTAACAGGAAGAGGTGCAGAGAGGCGGAGCCGCCTCGTCTTCTTCCTCCGTGCAGGTTAAATCTGTGGATGTAGCAGCCATCAGTTTATTACAGCTGTTACTGTTTGTGTAGAGTTTTGACTGATGTAGAGAAATAATTACTGAAACTAAATTAGTTTAAAGATTGAAAGATGAAACGATGCTCCGTGTATCAAAGGCTTTGAGTCCAGCATAACTGAGTCCAGCATCATCGTTGTTCTGCAGCTACGATAAGAGCAGAAACAAACTGGACGCTAACAGTCGATCAGTAAATGATCTTTGTCAGGTTGAGTCGGTGTAGTTCACCTCTGAGTCGTGGTGGTGCAGCTGCTCGTTTTCTAACCTTCTGTCAGACTTCAGAAAGAAAAGGAGGCGACAGGTTAGAGACGACTTTGTGACGTTCAGATGTCAGACCGTCAGCACCTGCTGGATCCACAGCAGCTTCCTGACAGCAGCTCGACTCGCTCGCCGTCTCCCTGCAGCGTTCACGCACGCGACAGGTGGTGTCGCTCGCCCTCTCCTCACCTGCTCGCTCCACCTGCTGATCCTCTGAGCTGTTTCCTGTGGTCACTCTCTCTCTCCTCCTCACTGGCTCCAAAGCGTGAGCTGTAAGGTGTGTGGGCGGGGCATCAAAAAAGCTGTCTTCTTCCGCCATTTTATAGTTTTTGATGAGCTCACCTTTGCTGCCATTTTATAGTTTTTGATGAGCTCACCTCTTCCGCCATTTTATAGTTTCTGATGAGCTCACCTTTTCCGCCATTTTATAGCTTTTGATGAGCTCACCTCTTCCGCCATTTTATAGTTTCTGATGAGCTCGCCTCTCCTGGGGGCGCTGCCCAACCAGCCGACCTGGTGACGTAATGAGTGCTGTAACGACCACAAATCAGCGAGCAGTAAAATGACTATAAACAAGAATCACTTTTAATCCAACGTTACTCAGAATAAATCACAACGCTCTTAATTTTGTGTCAAAGCTGTAAAATGTGCTGTTTCACGTCCTCTTTAACTCGACATGTTTCCTCACTTTAACCCAAAAAACTCACAGCGACTAAATCCTCAAGTAAAAAAACTTTAATCAACTTTCCCTCGTACAAAATAAATGAGACGAACTGAATTAAAAATACTGACGCTCATCTCCAAAATCATCCACAGTACAGACATAATTACATGACCACAGCCCCGTGGTGTCGTCTAGGCCAACATTCGCCACTTTTCCAATTCGTCTGGTTAAGAAATTATGTAAAAATCGCCATTTAATAAATCAGGATGCAGTAAAGGTTGGAGAAAACCCCGCCAGGACACCGTATTTAGCGCCAGCGGGTGGTGTTTGAAAGCCTTCATGTGAGCAGCGAAAGAAACGACATTTTTGGCGGGGTCTTTGAACGCTGCATTAGACATCACGGGTGTACGCGACATTTAAGAGCTGCGGAAAAAACAGCGCTCTTGCTCGGTCACTGAGCTGCTTTACCCGGCGCTCAGTGACAGCTGTGAGGCGTTTTCTTAAACTATGCCGGGCCTCCTCATGTTTCTCATCCACTGTAGTTAAACTCCAATCAAAGAAGAAGGAGCGCAGACACCAACTCATCCCTCAGTCCGGTAAAGTGATCGCTTAAGTTTGCCTATTTGATCACCAGCAGCACTGACTAACAATGGGCTGTGAGGCCGTTCCTCAACTCTCTGTACGTGTTACTCAGGGCCACTGATCAATGATCGTGACAGTTTGCGTGTTTATGATCAGACACTGACCTCGCGGCCCGTTGTTAGTCGGCGGTGTTAGCATCAGGCATTATGCAGATGTCCTGTTTCAACTTTGGGGAAACCTGCAGTCAGCTGAGGCTGAAGAAGTCGTTTAGATGAGCGGTGAAACGTTTCTCCCGCTGAAAACACGACGTCCAGATGAACAGCATCAACTTTGTGGACTGTTTGTTTCTCAAAGACCGTTCTGCTTTTGTTCGGGTCTGAAACGCTGTTTTCCTCCACGCTGAAATGTTGCGCTTCCGCGTGACTTACAAAGGGGCGTTCAATGACCGAAAAAATCCGTCGTTTTTTTCACCGCTCATAAGGAGGAGTCCTGGTGTGGTTTTCGTTGATTTTTAGGGCGTCCTGATTTATTAAACAGCGATTTTTACATCATTTCTTTACCAGAGGGGTTGGAAAAGTGGCAGTTTTTAGCCTGTGTGGCTCGTAACTCTACATGTTGACATAAAGAAAATATCTGATGATGCACTGGGGCGTTTCTCGTGGCTTTGAGAGCAGCGACGTTATAAAAAAAGGCCTCATATCATCCTCATCTGTAGACTGTCTGCTCTCACCACAGCATCAGCGGCACTCACAGATCTCTGTGCTGCACATCCAATAATATCCTCAGTGTGAATGTTTCGATGTTTTTAGAGGAAAAACTTGATCTGGTCACAACGCTGAAAAACACCAAAGTGGCCCAGAGTCAAAATCATGGCGCAAATGATTGTTTCAGTCTAAACCCAGATTTCGGCAAATTAAATACATTTTATAAATATCTAATGACTCATAACAATAAAACAGTCATGGCAAGAAGCACAAAGACCAACAGTAGGAAACACAAACCAACAGACAATCTGACAGGAAAATCACATTTCTCTTCATTTCACACTCATTTTCTCTCATTTTGAAATGAATGTAAATCTCAGTTTCAATATATGTTGAATGTTTTTTAGTCCCACATTTGATTAAGTTTTTATTAACAGACACGTTCACTTTAACAGTTCCTGCAGGCTGAAATTATCATCAATGAAATGAAGGTCTTAAAATGCTTAATTTTCCCATAAACTGGCTGAAAGTATTCAGATTATTTAGGTGGCATTTTTAAGACTATTATAAAAAAATAACCCTTAACATAAATTTTTAAATCACTCTCATAAAATTGTCAGTTTCTTGTCTCTTTATGATCACCCTCATCCAGCTGTGAGCTGTGATGCTGGGAGCTCTTTATAAACGAGGACTGAGAGGAGCAGAGAGAGTTTGAGTCAGACCAACGAGCTGAGCACCGATGCTTCCCCCCCTCTGAGTTTGATTCTTCCTCCTGGACGTACAGATCGTCCCACCCAGCCTGTTAGCAAAGAAACATCTGCATGCTGTAATTAGATGACTGAGCTTTGCGATCAGCTGCAGAACAGATGTGCACGAGCTGCGATCGGCACTATTTTACACATTACGGTCAAATTTAAGCCCCGGTTATCTCGGAGTGAAGTCTTTCTTTTCCCCAAACACGCCCACCCAGTTTACAAGGTAACAGGTCACTACACGCATGTCACGCCACGACCACAACTGCGTTTATTAGCTTAGCACGAGCAGGAATCCTCACATCCATCAGCATCACTGCAGAAGAAGCGGTCCGCTCACGCCCGTGCTTTATTTTTCCCACCATCTGGTGTGACGTCACCGCTGACTGAGACGACGCTGTCGCTATGAAACATTTTACAGCAGCTTTGCGACACGATTTCTAAAACAGGAAAAAGGAAATAAGCTGTTCCATAAGATTTTCATCCACTGCACACGTCACTCAACCTTTTTTTAAACGACCTTTTTTAAACAAATCAAACTCAAATCAAAATGTTTTATTGGCAGAACTGATGTGAAAAACGTCAAAAATAAAAACAGATTTCAGTGTGTGAGCCTCTAAAAACTCCACAATAAGACGACAGCAACAGAAAAAACACTCAAACTTCATGGTAACAGTAGAATTTAAAAATAGAATTTAAAAGTAAAATAAGCGCAGCTGTAAAATGTTGATGCACAGAATAAAATAACTTCTCCCGCCTCGCCGCAGAGCCGTAAACGAGCTCTCCGAGGGATCGATCACATGATCGGTGTGAGCCGCACAGCGTGAGAGGCTGATGAGGTCATCAAACAGCTCCCATTGGAGCACAGGCTCTGGTTGGAGCACATCCATCTTTTCTTCTGTTGTTTCTAAGCCTCCACCCGTCCTCCACTCCACCTCTCTGATCACTACAAGCACTAATTAATTATTATTAATAAAAGCTGGAAAATGAAGTTTGAACGTCGGCGTGATTCTCACGACCTGCGCTCGCAGCGAGAGCGAAACGCTGTGCCGAGAATAACCGCGCTGCTTGTTTCTGTTAAACTTTTATTATTATTGTTACTGTTATTAAGTTTTCAAAACTGTTTCTCTGAGTGAAAGATCTGAATTTGTTTTTAACTCTTTCTATAGGAGGGATCAAAGTTTGATTAATTCATTTTGCTTGATCCTTAGTGATGAATTTTCTTAAATATGGAAGCTCTTTTTCTTTTTTTTAAATCGAGGTGTCGGCCTCACCTGTAGACTGTCTGCTCTCGCCACAGCATCAGTGGCGCTCACAGATCTCTGTGCTGCGCATGTAATAATATCATTAATGTGAGTGTGTTAATGTTTTTAGTGCAAAATCTGATCTGGAAATACTGTAAGTAGAACTCCAGATTAGATTAACATCACATGATCATATTAAACAGACACCTCTAGAAATACCTCAGGAGAGTCTAGTGTTTAGTTTCTCACAGGAAGGATTTTGTTAGACTGATAGCAGCTGCAGAGTTTCAGAGGATGGAAAGTAAATCCAGAATCAGGATCTGTGTCGGCTGCTCAGGATCAAGCTTAGTGTGTTTGTCTGATCCTGCAGCTCACAGGAAGTTGCTCCACCTACACCAGCATAGATAAACTGTGCAGTGATATCTCTGCAGGCAGGACGTGGATGTGCTAATGGAAGAAAATGAATTTTGTTTTTTTCCACTCTCTTTTTCTAACATCTACATTGTTAACGATGATTTGTTTTAAAAATCTTCACTGAGACAAAAGTAGCCATAAATGTAGATCCTCTATATGTTGATCACGTCTCTGTGTCAGTATAAGACTTTAGTGCAGCCTCTCTCTGGTTCACTGCAGTCTTTGTCTCTGTGTTTCTGTCAGGTGCTCACATTGTCCAGAATATGTACGGCTGTGAATGGGATGAAGAAACAGGTGAAGTGAATGGATATGATCAATACAGTTATGACGGAGAGGACTTCTTAAGCTTTGACCTGAAGAAAGAGACGTGGGTCGCTCCTGTACATGAGGCTGTCATCACTAAAAACAAGTGGGACAGTAACAGAGCTATGATCGCAAATTACAAGAACTATGGCATCCAGATTTGTCCCGAGTGGCTGAAGAAGTATGTGACCTATGGGAGGAGCTCTCTGATGAGAACAGGTAAAATCACATGACCAGAATTAGATTGTTAATCATCATCATCTTCATCTTCTTTGTTAAGTTGCTCCTCGTTGCCACAGCAGATCATCTTCCACTGTTTTAGCTCTGATATACTCATCCATGCTTCTCACTCCTTATGAAAATTTTAATATCATCAGCTCTGCCTCCTGTATTTTTGTCAGTGCCACCATCTCTACACCATAAATTATCTCAGTGCCATCTTGTAAACCTTCCTTTTAACT
This sequence comes from Aulonocara stuartgranti, assembly GCF_965226115.1. NCBI lineage: Eukaryota > Metazoa > Chordata > Actinopteri > Cichliformes > Cichlidae > Aulonocara > Aulonocara stuartgranti. The sequence continues at coordinate 31,882,169 of NC_138957.1, forward strand.
CTTGCAGTTATCCTTCTGTCACAAATCACCCGTGACACTCATCTCCATCCACTCCACCTTGTCTGCACTCTCTTCTTCACCTCTCTTCTGCATTATGCACCTCTCCGGCTATAATGTTAATAATAATAATAATAATAATAATAATACAGAAAGAATGAACTTTTTATCTTTACTCCACAGAGCGTCCCTCAGTGTCTCTCCTCCAGAAGTCTTCCTCCTCTCCAGTCACCTGCCACGCTACAGGTTTCTATCCTAACAGAGCCGAGATGGTCTGGAAGAAAGATGGAGTGGAGCTTCATGAGGGTGTGAACAAAGGAGAGATTCTCACCAACAATGACGGGACCTTCCAGATGAGTGTTGACCTGGAGGTTTCATCAATCAAATCTGAAGACTGGCACAGATACAGATGTGTGTTTCAGCTCTCTGGTGTGAACGAGGACATCGTCACCAGACTGGACTCAGACATTAAGACCAATGAAGGTAAGACAGGAATCAGAAGTGATTAAAGTTAAAAATGTGCTTTTATCGGTTAGATACGTTTCTCTTCAGTCTATAAAACTGATATGTTATACATGTGTCATTGTTTGAGTGCCAACTTCCTAAAAGTACTTTCCCCATTAAATGTTTTGATAGTGCTCTAATGCCGGTTTTATTATCCAGCACAGCTATTCATTGCTGTCCATTCACTGTTTACTGAGCTTTGCTGAATACAGAACCTCATCAACATACTTTTTTGTTGAGCTTTGTATTTAAACATTTCTTTATTTCTGTGCTTATAGAAACAAAGTTTTCAAGCCTATTTCAGTCTTTTGTTTTTATAGGCCAGTATTTTTACCTGGTTAAAACTGATTATTGTCTTTACTGCTTCAGTTTGATTTGTTTGTTGTTGTTGATTTACAGGATCTACGGGAAATAATCTCACCATCATCATTGCCATTGTTGCTGTGGTTCTTGTCCTCAGCGCTGTGATTGGAATCGTTGTCTACAAAAAGAAAACAAGTGAGAGAGAAAAACAGAAAACAATTTTTAGTTAATGCTCTCATACGAAAGTGTATAAGCAGCACAGGCACAGTGTCATGGAAATATGGATTACATGATAATATGACAAAAGAAACACATAAAATATTATAAATATAAGAGTTTAAATTATCTTTATTTTCTCTTTTACTTCAGGCAATTGCTCCCAGCCTCGTAAGTAAAACTAGTGTCTGTTTTCTCTTATATCTTATCCATTCTGTAGATCACAAGTATTTTTCTGTATTTTATGTTAAATAACTTTTTCAGTAATGTTTCTAAACAAGTGTAAGTTCAGACAGGATGTGGACTAACAATGTGTTTCCGGCCTTTTACAGCTATGAAGGATCCTGCGGTTAAGGAGCCACTGAATCCTCCTCCAACAGTCTAAATGACAAACAACCTTCCATAGAGTGAGTTACTTCACTTTAAACAAATCTGCCTTCAAACGTGTTGAAGTGTTTCTTTATTTCTGTCAACTGCTGCAACGCTGTAGCTGCACCAACACTTTCAGTTACTGTTTTATAAAATCTTAATGTTGTTTATTCTGTTTCTCTGCAGGTTTATGGAGATATATTGCACTCAAAAAGAGGCATTGTCAATTGATTCTCCTCCATAAAGTGGGACTAAATTCTTTTATTCATCAAACTGAAGACTTGGACAAAGTGTTGCACTAGTTGCATTTATTCATTCATTACCTAATTTTAAATTACTTGAAAATAAAATTAAAGTTCAAATTAGTAATTCAAAGTGATTAAAATTATTTGTGATTGTAATTACTTTGAATTTTGGGGAAATAAATGTAAACATGAATTGGCAGATATTTAACAAGTATGACATAGATGGTGGCCTTATTTTGAGACTTTAATTCCCAATTAGGAAGGTGGATTACTTTGATAAATATAACACCAATGGAGGGAAGTACCACATGTTTTAAAAATCTCATCACAGCAGTCTAAAATATTTTTGTTTATTGGAAATAAATACGATATATTTTTAGCTTAAGATTCCTGGTGTTGGGGTATTCTGTAAATCAATAAACTACTGTTGATAAAAAATACAAACGTATTAATAAAATGCTTTCCCTTTACATTCACATGCTCTTAGAGTTTGGTAATATGATCATATATTTCTTTAGATTTGTCAACAAACAGGACAATTCTGTAAATCAGTCATCAACTTTTAAAAACACATTGTGGAAATTATAGATTTTAAATCACATGAACTTGTCAGTGTAAATTATTGTTTAACTTTGTAAACTGGGAATGACTCCAGTCCTCTGCAGCTCTGAGTAATCAGACAGGAAATGGAGGATGGGCAATGAACTGTTATGATTAGCAGGATTTGTCAGTTATGCTTTAGACACATATTTTCCATTTGGCTCTAAATTATTTTTAACTTAATTTCTTGAAAATGTATATCAAGTAAAGGGTTAAAATAACACCAATGTTAGCCATCCATAAACACATGCCCAAAGTCTCAGATCACAGTGGATTTCCAAATTTTGTACATAAACTGCTTGTACATTTCTTTAAAACTGTTCTGTGTTGATTTTAACCAGACCTAGGGTGGTTATAATTTATGTCTTTGAGGTTATTCTCAAATAAAAAAGATAATTTTGTTGTTTCTTTTGTGCTTTTAGTCTAAAAAGTTTTGATCTTTGGCTTGTTATCTGATTTAGTTTAAATTGAGCTTCTGGTGGCTTGTGTGATATTTTCTTGAAAATGCTTTCTGTTCATATTTAGAGATTTAAATGGCTTTTTCTCTCTTATGTAAACGTTTAGGAGTTAAACAGTGATGTTCAGATCACATGTGGTGTTGGAATTATCACTTGTGTGTAAAATTGTGTTGCTGTTTCATTCTCTTTTATACTTTTGCCTTTCAATAAAGTCCCCAATAATCAAAATTTCTGTCTTTTTGTGATTCCATACACTGTACACTTATCTAAAACATGAGTTATGTCTAAGTGTTAAAAGAGTTTTTCACCAGGTAACACTTTAACTGATCTATTTGGCCTCAGTCACTTAAGGGAGAATAGGTTGGCAAGCTCCATGTGACCACAAAAACCTGGCAGTGTGTAACTGATTTCTCTGATTTTTCATTTTTATTCTTTTTCTGCTGTCTCAGATAATTACAAATAGACAGACCCTAACCCTTAGACTGGGGAAGGTCTGTAATTAATCAATGTCTTATTTATTAGCAGCAGAAATATTGGCAACACTTTGCAGTACCTCTGAGTTTACCCGGATGAAAAGCTCATCTGCTCCTTTATTTATTTCTCCAAGTGTAATGAATCACACACACGGGAGTTACTGAGATTTGTGGCAGGCAATTTACTGCAAATTCTGCTAAATTTAACTCCAAACAGCATCTATTGTTTTCTAGTTATGCTTTAGATCTACTTCTTTATTGGAATGAGAGGCAGTGATGTTAATGGAACAAGTCAGATGGCTCAAATCTGTGAGCAAAGTGCCAAAACTGGGGCTCTGTCCTGTATCTCTTTACTCAGACCTCATCCTGAGCCCCAACAGATTCCTGCTCGAAATTAATGCTGGGATTTTGTACATGAACAAAATACATAATAATACATTTTATTTATAGGCGCCTTTAAGACCCTCAAGGTCACCTTACAATAACACAAGAACAATAGCAGCAATAAAATATAATAAACATGGCAAAATAAAATTTAGACATAAGGTAAAAGAAAGAAAAAACAAAAATACTACCCACCACACATGTCAGCTGGTTTCTATGGCTGAATAGTTTGCAGTAAATCAACTCTGCATAAATCCTGCACTCCACCTTAGGACCACACAGTCCCCAGTCATTTCTATCAGAAGAATTCACTCTTTTATCATAAACATAGTCGCACTTCTTCAGCGTCCTCTCATTGCTGTCAGAGAGAAATACATGATTTACCGCGAACACAAATATATGTTTTTTAAAATTATTTTAGATATATTAGATGTCAGAGAAAAGGCTGAGAGAGGACAAAGATTGGAATCAGAGACATATTTAAGAAAAATTAATTCTGAATTGAAAACTATGAAATGTTTACAACAGCAACGTTTGATAGCAGAAGTAGAACTTCCAGAAAAACGTATTTTAATTCATTTGTAATTAATTTTTCATGGCACAGAATCAGCAGGTTGCTGGAAACATTATTGTGGAAATTTGTTAGCTGCACATCCTGTTCCTGTTGCAATCTCCTGTTCAACCAAATCCCAAAGCTACTCTATTGGATTTAGATCTGATGACTGGACACCATCTGAGTGCAGTGAACTCATTGTCCTGCACAACAAAATAAGTTATCCCACTTTAAGCAGCCATTTAAAGATGGGTACGCCGTGGGCATAAAGGGATGGACATGTTCAAAATCCAATCTCATGTAAGCTGGTGTGTTTGTGCTAAGCGCTCCAAAGTGTGCCAAGAAAATATCCCCACACTACTGCATGTAAAGCAGCCTGAACCGTTGACATAAGGCAGGATGGATCAATGCATTCATGTTGCTTGTGCCAAATTGTGACCCCACCATCTGAATTTTGCAGCAAAAGTTGGGACTAATCAGACCAGACAACATCAAGCCTGTGTAAATTGCAGCCTCAGTTTCTTGTTCTTAGCTGAGAGGAGTGACAACTGGTGCAATCTTCTTCTGCTACAGCCCATCTGCTTCAAGGTTTGGCATGCTGTGCTTTCAGAAAGCTCTTCTGCATGCCCTGTTTCTAACAAGTGGTTGATTGAGTTATTGCTGCCTTCCTATCAGTTCAATATTACCCAGCTGCTGCTAACTGAATTATTTTCACTTTTTCTGACCATTCTATGTAATCCTTAGAGATGATTGTATGGTAAAATCCCAGCACATCAGCAGTTTCTGAAATACTCCAGCCACCAAGCCATGTTCAGAGTTATTTAAATCACATTTCTTCCTCATTCTCATGATCAGTTAGAACTTGGCAGGTCGTTTTGAGCATGTCTACATACCTAAATGCAGCAAGCTGTGTTATTCAATTATTATACACACACATATATATTTGTGTTAACAAACAGCTAAACAGATGTACCTAATAAACTGACAGGTGACTGTATACTTCAAGGCCACTGTTCTGATTTCCTGTATTCTTTGAATATTTGCCAAGGTGTAGTTGTTTAAACTGTGTACATGCAGTATACAGAATACTGTATATATATATATTTTATCAGTACTAGATACTTACTTTTATTTTAATTAATCACAGGACAAATTAAGACAAAGAACAAACCAACAGGAAATGAAAGACTTAGTCAGCCTGGATTTGGCTCTTTGAGCTAAATACTAACATGAGCAAATTCTTACATTCACTAGGTGTACCTTTATTGTCAGAATCAGAATACTTAATTAAGCACTGAATAAATTATGTATTATTTACTAAGAAAGCTTTGTGATATTTGGCTATTAGCACTAAATACCAATTATCACTAAGGCTGATACAAACCACTAAAGTTTGTACCTGACATAGGGTGAGGAAAGATTACCCAAGTTCTTGGTCCTCTAGGGAACACCAATGTACTAACTGATCTATCCAATAATTTAGAGTCTGAATCAAAGTGAATTTATTTACTAACTGGTAGACCAGAATTGTCATTCCTTTAGCTATAACATCAAATGGCTTTAAAAAAAAAAACCCTCAAACAAACAAAAAATACTTAAATAAGTTTCAGGAAGTTTCTCTGTGCATATTTACTGTTTACCACTCCACCAGAGTAGGCGTCTCTGTGTGTAGCGTGAGCGATGCCCCAACGGCCGAGTTCATACGCCTCCTCTACTGTCATGTCTTCCCTGTAACCGCTGTCCACCACACCATAGGCGTAGCTGTTCCCACAGCCGGTGGAAAACATGTGGCCAGACAGACGCGTCCCATTATCATCCACATAGTACAGACCAGGACCCTGCAGAACAGACTGTCTGTTATATCATCTGAATTTCATCATTTTATAGGCTATAGTTGTTGTGGTGCAGTTTCTTAAAATAGCCTCACATCAGCTGCTCTCATTAATTACCAGCCTGCACTGTAACATTACTACCTTTTGATTTTAGCTCATGTAATTATCTGATATATGCAGTACTGTATATGCTTTTACCTTCAAATGTCTTTAAGATTACACTGATGATCACAAGATTTTGAAGCCTATTAGTTGGTTTCAGAGTCATACAACATTTTGATATTATTTCCTTTTATACATCATTTAATCAATATGTCATGTTTGTTGTGCTATTATGTATGTTTCTTTAAACTGCACAGACACTTGTGTGGTCTACAATCGTAACATTGTTTAGATCTATATTTGTTGATAGCAGAGTTTTAGGTTAAGCAGGTAAAACATAAAAAAGGATAATATTATACTTTTTAACATAAGCTACACTGAGAATAACAGTTTGTGGGGAAAAGTATCTTTAGCAGCCCTTAAATTCCATTTCATACCACTTATCCGGGCTCGGGTCACAGGGACGGCAATCTGAGGAGAGAAGTCCAAACACCCTTCACCCCACCCATCCTTCAGCTCATCCAGGGGGACACGGAGTCATTTTCAAACCAGCAGAGAGATGTAATCCCTAAAGAGTGTACTGGGTCTACCCCGAGCCCTCCTCCCAGCAGGACACATCCAGAACACCTCACCCAGGCATCCTAGTCTGATTTCTGAAACACATCTACTGACTCCTTTTAATGTGGAGGAGCAGCAGCTCTACTCTTAAAAGGAGTCACTGAATTTAAGGACGAGGTCATCTAACTTCCTATGGATTCTAATCAAAACCACAATGCTATTAACAATATTTTTACAACAAAGTAGAGTATAATATTAGGCTTGGCTTTAGCTAAACTGATCCCACAAACACACCCTCAGCTTACCTCTTTGTCCCATCCACAGATCATGCTCCCCATGGAGAGGCCCATTCCTCTGTAGCCCAGCATCATGTTAGATAACTGCTTAGAGGCAGCAGCCACAGAGATCTGGTGGTTTTTCCTCAGCCTGTAAAGTCTGAGTGAAATTACAATAAATGATTGATTTATGAACAAATCATTTCATAAATTATTCAACTATGTGGTCAGTCCAGATTGTCCTGAATTTAAAATCTGTCATAAAAAAATCCTCCGTATAGCCCTCCTGATTTTAAGAGGTGCAGGTGTGGAGCATATATTTTGTTTGTTGTAATGAGAAGAAAATATAAAAAAAAATTATGTTTTTATTTAAAAAAAACAGGTTATGTGATAACCATGTCACTTTAATAAATCTGCATTCATGGCGTTTCAGTACGTTATTCTTGAAGGCTTGACTTGAATTCCACACAAAAACCTCTTGTTATGAATTCTTGAGCTCTTTGCTCCACTCAAACAAAATCAATCAGCTTTCTCATTTTCATTTCACTTTTAAATTTTCTTCTTCCTTTGTACCAAGTCATAAAACACTAAAAGAGAAACTAGATAAAATACTTTAGTATGTTTCATAGCATGCAGTCAGATTACAATACATCATCAAAGCTGAGAAAAATCACAAAATAAATGGAGGCTTCAGGAGATAATATGTAGGACATACCTGCACTCTTTGGCCAAGAGTCTCTCCCAGTACTGACAGTCTGCAGCACTGTCTGACATGGTGCCCAGCAGGTACGGGTTGATCTCTATCACCTTGTTCACATCGTTGGATGCTGCAAAGACATGAATAAAATGTATTTTACAGTATTATTCCTAAAGTCTTGAGCCACCTCATGACTGATAGTGTGTGTTTTTCTATACAGGTATGCTTTTACTGCATTGGCAGTGTGTTTGAGACTTCAGTAAACAGTAGATGGATCAACTGAAGAACCAGGTGCATCTCTTATGTTGCTGGATTTTTTTCCCCCTGTTTCTTAAGGACACAGTTTTCAAATTCTGTTCATTTGCTTTAGAAAGTTTTTTTAAGCCCAACATTTCTTCTTTTGTCCTCCACTTGTTCAGATTTTTTAGGACCCACTGCACACCATGCTGAGATAGAATCTAATGAGCCGAATTTACAGTCTTCTGACAAGTGAAGCATGTAGAGCTTTTGAAATCAACCAAGACAGCTTGCAGACTTTGCAGAACTTCACACAAAGTTTGTGTTAGCAAAATCTAATTGATGCAGATCTCCTTAGAAAAATACACACAAGACAAAGTAAAAACACACTCCTCAAACTATGAGAGCCCTCACTCTCTGTGTGCTCTTTTAACAGCTAGTACTACAAAGCACAGTGAAAACATGTGTATTTGATGCCCTCTCTTAAAGAAAAAAAATGATAGGTTGGTGCTCAGTGAGTATATTCCTTCAGAAAAATATATAAATATACAAGAATATATCTTTTTTTTAAATTGCATTTTGGGGTTGTTACAGTGAGATAAATAAAACTCACAGGTAAGTTTTCATCTGAAAATGTTGAATTTGAGTAAAAACCAACGCTCCGTAGTGTGACTGTTGGCGTGATTTTGATAAAAGTTGTCATTGTTGTGCTTAAAACTGTAAACCTTGTCCTGAACTGCATGTTCAGATATTTTTTCTGTCCTTCCCCTACATCTAGGATGGTGGGGGAGGCTATAAGCTATAGTGTTTAACCGCAGGCACACTTGCATGTAAGATTCTGGTTTCCTTATTTAGTAAACAATGTTCACTTACAGGTGAGCCCATACATGGCAGGCCATGTATGGGCTCACCTGTACTTGTATATGGTGGACCAGTAAAGGGGTTAAGCCATATATATTGGCTGAATAAAAGGCTGCGAGGGGACGCTGTTTTTTTTTTAAGTTGGCTGGGATCAGGTGAGGAGGTGGCAGCTCTGGATACTGACCGGACTGGCTTCCCTTGCAAGTTGAAATGGATTTAGCTCTGAGTGTCTTGCTTCGTTCATGGTGATAAGTCTCTGAGCTAGCGAGGCCTGTGAGTGCAGACCTAACAGTGACACTATCACTACAGGCAAAGTGGATGTTTAAAGCCATTGGGCGTGCATTTAAAATGCAATACATCTCCTTATCAGCTGGAAATATTAAAGCCAAAACTTACAAGACAAAACTTATGACATCAGTGCTGGACCTGTTCTAAAATTTGAATGCACATGCATTGAAATTACAGGTCTTCTTGAGTCATTAATCAAAAATGTCTTAATTTGTAGAGGTACAAAAAATTTAAATTATTGTCTGCTTGAATATCAGTACAGCTCTACTTATCATTGTTGAATCATTTGTTGTTATCTGTTTGTGATACTTTTTGAAGGAACAATTGGATTGTTTAAATTTTCCAAGAGTTAATTTATTTGTTTGGTTACTTAAGTAGTAGTCATATTGAACACATTGTAAAGACCTGCACTTACATCCATCTAACAGTACAGGAGAGGCACAGCTCAGCAGGTTCTGAGGTAGCTGTTTACAAACTGTTGGGCTTAAAATTATTAGCCAATTTAAACACTAGGTGGTGAATAGAAGAGGACAAAAAAACAAACAAAACAAAGAAAAACCAGTGTGGTACACAAACTCTTGAAAGTGGACCTTAATGTCACAGAGCACATGGTGTTCACTATTATGTAGGTATTAATAAATAAGAACTTGCTTAATGACATGAAAAGTGACATGCTTAATTTCTTAAGAAGCATAAAGATAGAGGGATCTTTATTCAGAAGTGGAAATTATGATTGTGGCTCAACCATTGTACAAAAATGTAAAAAAATCTAGCGAGTGAAGACGTCCCTCGGGATAGCTCATCAAAATGACTCTTTTAATATGCTCAAAAGTGTGTCAAACCCATCTTTTCACCAAATCAATAACCTGTTGATTACTTTGGGTATATTTCTGGGGGACTTTTGACAATGGTGAAGCCCAAACTTAAGAAGAATGATGCGAGTGATGTAGGCCTGGAAGCCTCTTCGGACTCACCTCTTGGGGACCCTTTGCCAGCACTGGAGAAGGAGAAATGCGTCATTAATTTCCTGTCTGATATAGACATAACAGTTTATAATATGCCAGCATATATTATACTTCAATCAAGATATAGTTATTATTGATTTAGTATTGATTTATTTAGTTATAATTATTATTATTTAATCATATTAGCACAATGGGGGTGACAGAAATATTTCACATACTAGAAATGCTGCTCAGCATTTCATGAATTACATTTTCAACAAATGTTGGAGTAAAAACACAGTTACAGTGAGAACGTGTCTGTCTGCAAATATTAACTAAACATTTCTATGTGCTACAGAATAGACATAATGGTAAATGTGCTGAGGTGAAACTAAACTTTAAATAATATTACCACTACAGTCTGTTAACCACCAAATTAATCTATGCTGGTCAGCTAGCTAAACGTCTTTACTTTAGCAGCCCAAATCAGAGGCTAACATTAGCATTTGTTAGTGTCAGCCAGGAAGGTCTGAGGCTTAAACTGGGGTTAGTGTAACTTTTCCTGAAACCCTTTAAAAGGTACAGTAGAGCCAACTGTAAAACACAGGTATTGATATAGTACTTATTAGAGTCCTAGAATAATTTCTTCCTCTCTATACATCAGTAGAACCATGAAGTTCTCACTTTTCCCAGTTATCCACATGGCTGACTTTCGCTAATTAGCTAATTAGCAGTCACAGCTGTGTAATACCCAGAGAGAAGCAGACAGTTAACTATGGTTATTATGAAAACTGGTTCAGCCACTGAAGGGCAAAACTGGAGGTTTCATAGCAAAGGTTATTTTAACATTAACTAAAATGGAAAGCTTAAGTCATGTTAAACCTAAATAATTATTATTTTAAAAATGAGTCAGCAAAATATTCCTGACTTGTCTGGAGACAGCAGAAACCAGTTAACAAATAAATTAACAATTCTTTCTAAATAAAAACGTGGAGTCTTTTGAGAAACATTATTTTAACAAGAGAAAATTTGAGTTTAAATATTTACCACAGAAATTTGAAGGCAGTTTCTCCAACTCCAGAGTCCAAAATCCAGATGAAGACTAAAAGAAGCCTAATGGCTACTCTTGCTCTTCCTTTTCCCTTCTTTTGGGGTTATTTTTCCCACAATGCATTGCAGTAGTTGAGAAATACAGACAAATGCCTGTAAATGATTAATATAGAAAATTCCTTCACATTTATACAGTAGATTGTACTGTATTTTTATGGATCTTTTCTACAATGCTTGGCTAAGGCGTTATTCTTCAGGACCCTCAGGAGTGCAGTCGCTGCTGTGCCTTCTTGATCATAGCTGTGGTGTTTGTTTTCCAGGATAGGTCACCACTCAGGTACAGGCCCAGGAACTTGAAGTCAGAGACCCTCTCCACACAGTCCCCATTAATGTGTAAAAGCTGAGGATCAGATTTGTTCCTTCTGAAGTCAACAGTTATTTCTTTGGTTTTTGTAGTGTTGAGATCCAGGTTGTTTTGGCTGCACAATGGTGACAGTTTTACCACTTTGTCCCTGTCATCTCCTCCCGTGATGAGCCCGATCACAGTTGTGTCGTCCGCAGACTTCACAATGGTGTTGGATGGGTGGGTGGAGGTGCAGTCATGAGTGCATAGAGTGTACAGCAGGGGACTCACCACACATCCCTGAGGGGAGCCGGTGTTGAGGCTGTGCTGAGGACTGGTGGGGCCCTACTTTGACTCTCTATCGGCAGTCTCTGAGGAAGTCCTTGATCCAGAGGCAGGTGGAGTGTGGGAGGCCGAGGTCGTGTAGTTTGGTTACCAGTCTGGCTGGGATGATGGTGTTAAAAGCCAAGTTAAAATCAATAAAGAGAAACCTGATGTAACTGTCCTGTTGTTCTAAGTGAGTTAGCATTGTATGGAGGGCTATGGGTATGGCATCCTCTGTCGATCTGTTCTTCCTGTATGCAAACTGGTGGGGATCGAATGTGGCTGGGAGTCCTCGAATGATGTGGGTTCTGACCAGTTTCTCGAGACACTTCAAAATGACTGGAGTAAGAGCCACTGGGCAGAAATCATTTAGGCACTGGCTGGTAGTTTTCTTTGGAATGGGGATTATGGTAGAGGACTTCAGGCAGAGTGGAAAGGTGGCCTAGGTTAAGGACAGATTGAATATTTTAGTAAAGACCCCTGTGAGCTGGTCTGCACAGTCCTTTAGCACCCTACCAGAGACGCCGCCGGGACCTGCTGCTTTCTTGGGGTTTACTGCCCTTAGTGCACACCTCACATCATGTTCCTCAACAGTGATGATGTGGCTGATATTGGCTGGTGGATGTGATGTAGCCTCTTCTGGTGTTTTCTGTTTGAAGCAGGTACAGAAGCAGTTCAACTTCTCTACGAGTGTAGCATCACCATCCACAGCATTTGTTCTGGGTTAGTAGTTGGTGATGTTATGGACTCCCCTCCAGACCTGCCTTGAGTTACAACTACGGAGGTGGTCCTCAATTTTGTTTTTGGAGTCTAGCTTAGCCCGTGTGATGCCGGTTTTTTAAGGTTTTCCCTAGCTGCACTGTACAGTTCTACGTCTACAGACCTATAGGCAGTGTTTCTGTCCTTCAGCAGGGTATTGACCTCTCTTGTCATCCAGGGTTTTTGATTGGCATACACGCAGTATGTTTTTCAATAGTGACAGTGTCTGTGCAATGCTTCATGTAGGAGAATACAGATGTAGTGTACTCCTCCAGGTACTGAGATTGAAATATGCTCCAGTCTGTTAGCTTAAAACAGTCCTGTAGTTTTTCTGAGACAACTTCAGGCCAAGTTTTCACCGTTTTAAAAATGGGGGAGGTTTCTTTTCCTGAGGGGGGTGTGAGCTGGCAGCATAAACAGGGATATGTGAAGCTATATACAGTGCCATACCTTTACAGTGGTATGGCATCACACTGGAGCCTATCCCAGCTGTCATAGGCCGCGAGGCGGGGTACACCCTGGACAGGTCGCCAGTCTGTCACAGGGCTAACACAAAGAGACAGACATCTATTCGCACTCATATTCACACCTATGGGCAATTTAGATTTTTCAATTAACCTATCCCCACTACCTGCATGTCTTTGGACAGTGGGAGGAAGCCGGAGTACCCGGGGAGAACCCACGCAAACATGGGGAGAACATGCAAACTCCACACAGAAAGACCCCGGCCTGATGGTGGAATTAAACTCAGGACCTTCTTGCTGTGAGACAACAGTGCTAACCACCGTGCTGCCCCCCTTTACAGTGGTATTTAATGTAAATGATATCATAGTAATTATTTATGAGTTATTGCATATCTCAATGCCACCATGCATTGTGTACAATATCTGTTAGTGGAGTCTAAAAATAATAATATGAAACTTACTCTAAATACATAAATGTGCATTTGCTTACAAATGTGTAAGACTATAGATTAAAGAAGAGGTACCGACGGGCAGATAAATGGGACTCCTTTATTTTGTGATGAACTTACATTTCAACTGTAAAACACACAAATTTGACATGAACAATGATGCATCAGTTTTGATATTAACGAGTCAGAGGAGGGATAACAAGAATATTTTCATGGATGGAAACTATTTAGACATTATGCAAGATATTGACCACTGTTAAAGGTAGTTCTGCATTTCGGGACAATGAGACTTTTGCTGCGTGTGCTTCGATGGTCCATCGTGGAGGCATGCATGGGCTGGGAGGGGTTGTCCATGATACAAAGAAGCTTTTTTAGCATTCTCCTCTCAGACACCTCCTCTAGGTTCTTCGGTCTGACACCCAGGACAGAACCAGCCTTTTTAATCAGTTTGTTCAGCCTGTTGGCATCAGCTGTCTTCACCACTGCCCCAGCACACAGCTGCAAAGAACACAGCGCTCTCTACCACAGAGTGATAGAACATTGTCAGCATTTTCCTACAAACATTAAAGGACCTGAGCCGCCTCAGTAGGAAAAGCCAACTCTGCCCTTTTTTAAAGACAGCATTGGTGTTCTTGGTCCAGTCCATTTTACAGTCCAAGTGTACCTCCAGGTACCGGTAGTCCTCCACGATCTCTACATCAGCCCCTCTGATGATGACAGGGGTAGGAGGAGGAGCCTGCTTCCTAAAGTCCATAATCAGTTCTTTTGTCTTTGTGATGTTAAGTTGTAGATGGTTAAGCTCACACCACTCAACAAAGCTGTCCACCACACTCCTGTACTCCTCCTCCTGTCCATCTCTGATACATCCCACAATGGCAGAGTCATCAGAGAATTTCTGCAGATGACATGACTGAGACTTGTCTTCATGACATGTGAATTCAGAGCCACTGGCCTGTAGTCACTGGGGGTCGACGGGTTCATCTTTTTAGGGACAGGAACCAGGCAGGATGTCTTCCAGCGTGATGGGACCCTCTGCAGTTTCAGACTCATGTTGAAGATCCATTGTAGAACTCCAGACAGCAGGGAAGCACAGCACCTGAGGGCCCTGGGACTGACACCATCTGGGCCAGCAGCTTTACTGGAGTGGAGTCTGCCCAATTCCCTTTTGATGTTATCTTCTGAGAGGGACAGGGTAAGACAGGAGAGGGGGGAGGAGAGGGGGGAGGAGAATGGAGTCGATGGAGAAGATGAGAAAAGCTGGGTGTGGAGACAGGAGACGCGGGGCAGTCGAATCTATTGAAATGTAGATTTAGGTTGTTTGCACTTTCAACGTCCCCATCCATCCCAACACCTCTGTTTTGTTTCAGGCCAGTAATGGCCCGCATTCCATTCTACACCTCCCTGGTGTTGTTTTCCTGCAGTTTGATTTCCAGCCTCCTCCTGTAAGACTCTTTTCCCTCTGCAATCATGGCTTTCAGCTCCTTCTGCACCATTTTCAATTTTAGAGCTGAGCCCCAACAGAAACCTGCTCTAGAATAATGCAAGGACTTTGTTGATTTTATTTTATTGAAACATTGATTCACACTTCTACACATAGACTGGTGCACAATAAAAACATCTCTGCCTTTTTTCTCAGGAGTTCACACAGAGCAACAGTCATGTTTCTTTCTTTTACTTTCCCCAACAGTTGCAATTACATAACACTGAAACATAGCTGAGACTGTGTTAGAATAGTCTATTGCAATGTCTGAACATATACTACCCATCACACATGTCAGCTGGTTTATACGGACGAATAGTTTGCAGTAAAACAACTCTGCATAAATCCTGCACTCCACCTTAGGACCGCACAGTCCCCAGTCATTTCTATCAGAAGAATTCACTCTTTTATCATAAACATAGTCGTACTTCTTCAGCGTCCTCTCATTGTTGTCAGAGAGAAAGAGAAAAATACATGCATAGAACCTTACACTAAATTATTTTGTGACTACATCACTTGCTCTGTCATTTTTGAGCTGCTGTTGTTAGAATGCTACTGCATTCGGTGTGGTCCATCAGAGGTGAATTCACCTGTTAGCTCAGGTAAGGCATCACAGGTCTGATGGAGAAGCCAACAGATTTGAGATTCATCACAGCTAATCACGTGAATGCTGCAAAGATTGATACAAAGTGCCAACTTGACTTGGTTCAACATAAAATTGATAGCAGACTGACTTGTAACCATTTTATAGCTGTTTAGACATCAAAGTCACTTTTAAGATGGCAACAGACTGGGAGAGGTCTCAAACCTGGTCCCTGTCTTTGAAGCAACCATTTCAATGTCAGAGAGACCTCAAACTGGTTAGACGTATTTGCAGTAATTTTGGTTACAGGGCATTCTCTAACCCTACTGTGACTGTAGTGAAAGTATCAGAGTAACTCATGATATTAAAACGGCAAAATCTGTCTTAAGTCCAAAGGTAGGGTAAGTAATACACCTGGGCTTTTTCTTCAAACATCAAAATGTGTTTTGTGAAAATCATCTACTTTCACTAAATATTACCCAGTTACTCATTATTAATAAATGAAAGGAAGCATTTTTACACAAGAACACATTTGTAATGATTTTCTTCAGCAGCTTTTAAGTGGAATAAACTTGCTGTGCTCTGTGGTTTTTTACTTTCAGCTGCTCCATTTCTTTATTTTTCTTTTTTGTGTTGCAAGAAATGTTTCTGCAAGTTTATTAAAACAGAATTTTATTTTTTAAACCTTTCACTGTGTGAATATGACATGAACATATCCTCTCACCCCTTACAGTCCCACTGTATTCATGTTTTGTCCCCTATCTGCACAGCAATTGACGACATCGCAAAGCAGCACTATTTTAACAGCTTTTTCAATGTTATGTGCTTCATTATGGCACAAAAGGCCAAGAAGATGTATATTAAGTATATAGGTTCGACATATTCTTTAGTTTGTTGCTGATAGAAAGCAAATGAGAACTTCCACCTGGTAATATATTTTTAGCATTTCATGATGTTTTATTTTTAAAGAAATTATTTTTTATATTTTGTTATACAAAACATAAGTTTGTACCTGAAACTTGATGATTATATAACAGAGTCAGTTGAAGAAAAGTCTTTATTTGGAGCTGTTGTTCTGTAAGTAAGTTAACTTTAATCATTTGTCTTTTAACCACAAAACATATCCTAAACTGCATAAGCTTGTAGGGCTAGAGCATTGAGATGTTCTTTTACATAATGTAAAGTTCAATAACCAATAATCATGTTGAACACACATCACTGGATGATGATGATGATAGTTTGCTGATATTGGAGTAAAACTCAGAACATTCCCTTCCTGTAGCGATGGATCAACTCGGACACGTCCTCCTTACACACTTTTATCCAGCCGTCCTCCTGCATGTGGTACACTACAAAAACACACAAACACAGGTGAACACTTATAAACACATTATCCTGCATACATGAATGTGAAGACAAAAGATTTACCGCAAACACAAATGAATGTTTATAAAACTTTCAGACTACAGAGTTTTTAAAAATTATTTTCGATATATTAGATGTCAGGAAAAAGACGGTGAGAGGAAAAAGAGTAGAATCAGAGACATATTTGAGAAAAATGAATTCTGAATT
Organism: Aulonocara stuartgranti; assembly: GCF_965226115.1. Classification (NCBI taxonomy): domain Eukaryota; kingdom Metazoa; phylum Chordata; class Actinopteri; order Cichliformes; family Cichlidae; genus Aulonocara; species Aulonocara stuartgranti. The sequence goes on from NC_138957.1 coordinate 31,899,089, forward strand.
GAAAACTATGAATTTTTTTTACAACAGCAACGTTGGTGATAGAAGTAGTATTACAGCACCACACACACGCTAGAAATTTGTTGGCTGCACATCCTGTTCCTGTTGCAATCTCCTGTTCCATCAAATCCCAAAGCTGCTCTATCGGATCGAGATCTGGTGACTGTGGAGGTCATATGAGTTCAGTGAACTCATTGTCATGTTCAATAAAATAAGTTTGAGATGATTTGAGCTTTTAAACATGGATCGTTATCCCACTTTAAGCAGCCATTCAAAGATGGTTGCACTGTGGTCACAAAGGGATGGACATGTTCAGCATCCAATCTCAGATAGGTTGGTGTGTTTAAACAATGCGAGTTTGTGCTAAGAGCTCCAAAGTATGCCAAGAAAATATCCCCACACTACTGCATCTAAAGCAGCCTGAACTGTTAACACAAGGCATGATGGATCCATGCTTTCATGTTATTTATGCCAGAGGCCGGAGGGCAGGCAAGTGGGCAGGGAGAGATGAGGCAGGGAGAGAGTACTTGGGAGAGATCAATATTTTTATCAGGTGGTACACACTGTAAAAGGTTTGAGAAACACTGATAAGGTAAATGTATGTGTGCTTTTGGAAAACATTTAAAGCTGCGGTACAGAATCTTTGAAACAAAATATTCTAAAACATTTTTAGAATATAAACAGAGCACTCTGCTTCTCTTTACAGCTCCTCACTCCACCAGGGCATCGTTTGGCACTTTCTGATTCGAAGATGTGATGTACATACTGCGGCAGTCATACAGACAACTGGACAGTCCAAAAGTTGGCCTACCTATTATTGGCTGAGGTGTTAGTAGAGTTGTGGCTGAACCACATAAAAATATATCATTAATTTTAATCTCCCCAGTCAATGATAATGTTATGTTGGAATGTTGTTAAAGAGGGTCAAAAATAGGGCTGGGTATCGTCACTGATTTCTAGAATTGATTCGATTCACAAGGTCCCGAATCATTCGATCCACGATTCGATTCAATTCGATTTGAATCTGGGAAATTTTGCCTCAGACAGTCAGAAATATTATAATTCAGATCAGTACTGTTAAATCCTCCCAATTCTTTCGATCTTTGGGCTGAAGGAAGGACAGTACTCGGTGTATAAATGCTCAATCAACAATTACTTTATTACATACAATTCAACACTTTTGAGCACAAACCCATCTGGACGGGGAGACATGCATGAAGAGGGTCACAGCAAATCTCAAAATGGTGGAGGGTTACTCAACCTCTTATAGCCTCTAGTGGCCCCCAACTAGTTGTAAAAGCCTAAACATTCACATTCTTTCTCTCTTACGGCGCCTAAGTTATGACCTTGGCTTCCTGTGCAGTATGTTCTGTTCTTTTCTAATCAGACAAATAAGGCGATGACTCTCTGAAAACAGTATTTCTTATAACTCAGCAGTATAATGCATCATAAATAATATCATTCATTCACACTGAATCAGCAGTCTAATGTAATGCAAATCAGTTTATCAAATGCAATAGTTATCACCTTCTTCTAATTCAGGAGAATAATGCAAACTAAAACTACATAATTTCACAATCTTTAATTAGGGGTATAACATGGCATAAGATAATATAATAATCTCACAGTATATTTACATATTTTTGTATCAATAAAAAGGAAGCTGACACTTGCAAGACTTTATCAAAGGTGTGAGCGTCACAGCAGATGCCTTTGTGTCAAAGTAGCTGAGGATAAAACACAGAAAAACATGAAGGTGATTTTCCTGGCCTGGGATTTTATAAAAATATTCTGCAGTACATCAAAAATGAAAGAAAACCATTAATCAACATATGAACATTACCTCTGACGTTACAGCGGTTTTATTAGAGACACGGCTAAGCGTTTTGCATTTAGCATAGTTTTAAAAAGTTTAAATTTGTTCAGAAGCCTATTGAACGGCAGAAATGGGACTTTCTTTCGGAAGAAAGTAAAAGGAAAAAAAAACAGCGGCCGACAGCGCTGTAAACAATGGTAGACTTGTGCCATTGAATAATGCAGAAAACAGACTTTTAGATGGGAAACTGTTCTTGAAGTATACTGTGTGTGTGTGTGTGTGTGTGTGTGTGTGTGTGTGTGTGTGTGTGTGTGTGTGTGTGTGTGTGTGAGAGAGAGAGAGAGAGAGAGAGAGAGAGCAAGAGAGAGAGAGAGCTGTGCATGAAGTGTGATTTTTTCGTGGTGGAAGCAAAACAGTAAAAGTCAGAGTGAATTCATGACGATGTTTATGTGAACCGTAGTTTGGATCTTCTTTTGCTGCTGGTTCGGTCAATATTGTTTGGAGAGTGATAAAACTAACAGCTTTAGAATCAGCGCAAAAAGGGCGTAAACACACAGCTCAGACCCGCCGACAGATCAGAATCAGTGAGCTGTCGGCTTTCAGCCCCGACTGTGTCCGTGCCGTCAGGTTTCTGATTCTGATCCGTGGGTCCGCGCTGTGTGTTTACGTCTTTGTGCAGAATCCGTGTACCTGCTCTCATTTACTGTCTTAGCTGTTTGGTGGTTGTTGAAATTTTGTGAGGTTTCACCAGAGATTCTGGCATTTCGGGAAAAATAAATTAATATTAAAAAAATTGATTCAGGATTTTAATGAATCGATTTCACGTTATCCAATGCAGAATCGATTTTAATCGATAAATCGATTATAAAAACCCACCCCTAATCTCTACATCGTTTCAAACTGTGTGATCAAAGATATTCCTTTGTCCCCCTCCCCAGCCTGTCAAGGTTTTGGGGGAGGCTGTAGTGTTTTATCACAGACACATCCCATGTGAAGGTTCTGTTTGATGTTTGTTAAGCTTCCTGCCCTTTTATGGCTTCACCTGTGTTGTGTATGGTGAACCAATACAGGAATTGAGCCATATATTGGGTGTGGGGGAGATTACCCTCTTTATGACCAAGGATGTTGTTAAAAAACAGCTGTGATCAGGAAGTCACGCACACAGAGAGACGCACACACTAACTCACGTACACACACACATTCTTGCACACATGCTTATACGTGCACACACATACACACACACAGTGCCTTGTCTTTATAACCAAGGGGGGGTTTACGAGGGGAGGTGCTTCTGTAAACTATTGTGTATTGTAACAGTTTTCAATAAAAGGCAGCGATCGGAGGCCTGAGTCGGGGTCATTTTGTGATAGGATTCGAAGTGCGTTCCTGAGATACAGACAAGGCCTCCCTTGCGCAAGTAAATCGATCAATCGCTGTTGCCTTGCTTTCTTTCCTTCACGGGAATAATTCTCTGTGTCAGCGGGGTCTGAGTTTAGACCCGACACTAACGGCGTTACTTTTTTCAGTAACGAGTAATCGAACTAATTACTATTCCTATCGTTACAACGCCGTTACCGCTACTAACAAGAAAATGCAGTGCGGTCGCGTTACTATTTTTCAACAAACAGACGGTTGAAGCTGTGTTCAGCTTACCACATCTTATATCAGTTGCACGGAAGTAGCTGTCTACGTAAGTAATCTGGGCGCTACAGCTTTGAGCAGCTGCGCGCGCTCCCGTGGAGAGCAATCACTTTCTGGCACACAACCCGGAGCTAGCGGGGCAAAACAATCACATGAGTGCTGCTGTTTGACTGAGGAAGAATAAAGTAGTCGTGGTAAGCCAATCAAATGACCACTTTAAGATGACAAAGCAACAAGGTGATATATATCAGTTTTTAAATTGTCTTGATAGGCCACATAAAACCAGAGTCATGATAAACAACATATACGCGTGTATTTTCCTGAATAGTTTCATCCCGTTTACTGTCTAAGGACAGCACGAGCAAGCACTCTCTGCTTATGACCAACAATTAAAAAAAACTAAACAACAAAACTCACCCCTTTCGTGTTGGTGGAAAAATGTACCATGTCGACCAATCAAAAACTGATATGGCAATATGACATTTGGTTGTTTAGGAAGAGGGGGTGTTAAAGTGAATTGTTAAATGTTGTCATTTTTATGCTTACCATCTCTACATTGTTTTAACTCTGTGATGAAAGGAATTCCTTTGTCCCCCTCCCCAGCCTCTCGAGGTTCTGGGGGGGCTGTAGTGTTTTATCACAGGCACATCCTTGTGAAGGTCTGTTTGATGTTTGGTAAGCTTCCTGCCCTTTGTATGGCTTCACTGTGTTTTCCAGGGTGAACCATACATTGGGTGTGGGGGAGACTACCCTCTTTATGACCAGGATGTTGTAGAAACAGTTGTGATCAGGAACACACGCACACACATTCTCACATGCATACAGATGTTTACACATACACACACATATACATACAGTGCCTTGTCTTTGTAACCAAGGGGGGTTTACGAGGGGAAGTACTATTGTTTATTGTGAACGTTTTCAATAAAAGGCAGCGATCGGAGGCCGTCGTTGGGGTCATTTTGTGGTAGATACCAACGAGGCCTCCTTTGCAAGTAAATCGATCGATCGCTGACTGTCTTGTTTTCTTCATGATGAATAAGTCTCTAAACCAGCGGGGCTTGTGGAAACTGTAACAGTCACAATGGTGTGGTGTCCCTTTAAGACACCCAAGTCGAGGGTTGATGGTGTCATCAGTTTGTGCCACTGCTCTCTGTCTCTCTCTGGGATTATGAGGACACGTGCCTGCACGCTTGTGCTTAACGAGGGACGGATTTATGTTTTCTTTTCCAGACCTTCTTTTTGTTTTGTTTGCAACGTTTGGGTTGTATGAACGCTGGGCGTTATGTTGTTGAGCCGCAGCCGTTCAGCCGGGCTTTTATATGGTTGTTGAAGAAGGCATATTAAAGAACCACCGTGGATTACAGATACCAGCGTGGGTGTGTGTTCTTCCGACTAGCCTGCTAGGTGTTTTGCCGGCTCCTCTCAACCATGCAACACAACCCAACGTTACAAAACACAGACCCAACATTTATTTGGTCCTTCGAGCCAGAGCCTAACACATCGCATCCACCGAGGAGAGGGAGATGACGCCACCGCAGTCTGCTAGCAGCCAGCGTCTGGGACGCCATGACGAAAGCCCTGGTGCTTAACTTTGTCACCAGGCCGGAGAGTTTGCGTCTGAACTCCCCTCAGGATGGATGGCGATTGACGGGATCCAGAGACGCTTCCCGTGAACGGAAACAACACGAACAGTGAGTACAGAAGGCCTTACGGTGTGTTCACACCGAACGCGATGGACGTGAATAGAGCGTCAGGTTTACATGTAAAGTCAATGGAAAGGCGCGATGACACGCGATTGCGGGTCCCGCGAAAATTCGGAAGCAGATTTGCATCGCGAAAACGCCGAAACGCGCGTCAGTGTAGCGCGTCTGGCGCGTTTGACTCGCGAATAAAACCACACGCGTGAGTTTTTGTGTTGCATTTTGTGCATACGCGTGTTTCGCGTCTACCGCTCGAGTTGGAAAAATCTGAACTCCACGATCAAATCGCGCCGCGACAACCAATCAGGAGCCTGGTGACTTGGCTCTGACCTAGGTCAAAGGGGCAGATCCAGCCAAAGCCCTTCATTCTTCATTCAGTATGGAGGAAAAGCTAATCAGTGCTGTGGCTAATCACCCCGAGCTGTATGATGCTAGCTACTATTTCTACTGAGACAGGAATAAAAAGGACCTAGCTTGGAGACACATACAGTGGGGCAAAAAAGTATTTAGTCAGCCACCGATTGTGCAAGTTCCCCCACTTAAAATGATGACAGAGGTCAGTAATTTGCACCAGAGGTACACTTCAACTGTGAGAGACAGAATGTGAAAGAAAAATCCATGAATTCACATGGTAGGATTTGTAAAGAATTTATTCGTAAATTAGGGTGGAAAATAAGTATTTGGTCAATAACAAACCAGTATATAATGTATAAATCGTTGGTTGTTACAATAAAAAATGTCAGTTAAATATCATACAGGAGACACACACAGTGATATTTGAGAAGTGAAAAGAAGTTTACTGGATTTACAGAAAGTGTGCAATAATTGTTTAAACAAAATCAAGCAGGTGCATAAATTTGGGCACCACAAAAAAGAAATGAAATAAATATTTAGTGTATATCAATGTGTGTGTCTCCTATATGATATACGAGGTGCCTTTGTCTGGACGTGCTTCCCATCCAGAGCTGCACAGCACAGAGGAAAGTTCCAGCGCTCCTGGAATCCCTCTGTGATGGACCGCCAGTCTCCAGGTGAAGGTACAGCCATGAAGTCGTCCGCTAGACAGTCCCAGATGGCCGTCGCTACCTGGGGGATGATCTGGCTCACCGTGGACACACCAACTCGAAAACTGAACGCGATGGTCCTGAAGGAGTCCCCGGTGGCAAGGAACCTGGACAAAATTGTTCAAAATTAGTATTATGTGTGCTGCAGTTACAAAATACATTATTCAAATTCCAAAATACTTTTGTGATGTCAGATTTAAATCACAAAACTTAAATCTTACATAAAACATTTTGTAATTATAAGGATAATTACAAAATGTATATTAGATAATATCTAAAACAGTTGTGTTTTGTTTTAACTTTAACATATCATAATTTGATTGGTAGCAACTTTTACCCCTACAGTGAGCCAATCACTCACAATTCCTAAACATGTCAATCAGGTAGGAATGAAGTGAGACATTAATAGAAATAAAGAGTTGTGTGTTGACATGTAGCCCTTTCCTTGCTTAAATCATTAATATTTTTGAAAAATTAATCTGTGATAAGACAGCTTATCAAGATAGAACTATGTAACTAGAGATGAACCAAACTGTTCAGTTTTATCTAACTCTGTTTTAATAAAGGCTGGTGACCCCTGCTATAGAGTCTGACAGCTGCAGGGATTATATACAAATATTCAACTATCCCAGAATTAAACCAGGTCTAAATAAAAAGGAGTGAGTATCACTACAAAGGTTAACTCAGTGGTCCTAATGCTACAGTTTGATATCAGCAAACACCGAGAGCATACACTGATAGACAACACAGCCATGCTATCATTGCAAACACTGATAACAGCATAAATCGAATTAAATCGGGACTTGATGAGAGCTTCTGAGTATCACTAGAAATATTATAAACAGTGGTCTCCGTACCACAGTTTGCTATCAGTAAACACCGAGAGCATTCACTGTTAGCATAGCACATCCATGTTAGCAGTGTATAAATGGATGGTTTAGCATATTAGCACAGGTATCAATAAAGGACTACCGTATTAAATACTTTTACTAACCTCAGGCAGACGGACAGGCGCTCTGCAGGTGGGACTGAGCGCCTGTAATTGGTGTCTAGGCGGGCGATTCTGGGACCGACGAGGGAAAGCAGGTCCTCAAACTGGCCGACGGTGATATCTCTGGAATCGAAAAAGCTGAAAATTTAAATAGTTAAAAGTTTAAAATGTAAATAGTTGTTTTTTTGTATTATATGATTTATTTATTACATTTTATGTGGAGTGAATAAATAAAGTATATTTATGGTGGCCCTTAGAGACAAAGCACGTACAAACTCCAAAACACGTACAAACTCAGAAGCACGTACAAACTCAGAATCACGTACAAAAGACAACAGAAGTGCTCCAGGATGCTAGGGCGCAGTGTTGAGCTTTTGTTACCTAGTGGCTACACAAGCCAGGAAGTATCAACAACCGGATTTGGTGTGTGGTAGTAACAGGTAAATGAACTTTTTTTTTTAATTATTTGAATAAATATGAGTGCTTGTCTATAAATACACAAACAATACACACATGCTTTCAATTGTGTAATTTAAGTGATCTGAGTAGCTCTGTTTTGGAAGTTCAGTTAACGCTAGAAATGTGTTTTGGAGTTTGTACGTGCTTTTTGGAGTTTGTATATGCTTTAGAGTTGGTACGTGCTTTGTCTCGAGGGGCCATATATAAACATATATAAATAAAACCACTTTTTTTTACATTAGTAATTCCTTTTCTGCATAATTTTATATTATTGTTAATGATAAATTAATTAAAGCAACAAAACAACCTGAAGAGCCGGCTCTTTTTAGTGAGCCGAGCCGAAAGAGCCGGGTCTCTAAAAAGAGCCGGAAATCCCATTAGGGGTGGGTTTTTATAATCGATTCATCGATTAAAATTGATTCTGGCTTGGATAACGTAAAATCGATTCATTAAAATCCTGAATCGATTTTTAATATAAATTTATTTTGGCCGAAATGCCAGAATCTCTGGTGACATCTCACAAAATTTCAAGAACCACCAAACAGTTAAGACAGTAAATGAGAGCAGGTACACGGATTCTGCACATAGACTTAAACACACAGCGCGACCCGCGGATCAGAATCAGTTAGATGTCGCCTTTCTCACGGTCGGGGCTGAAAACCGACAGCTCGCTGATTCTGATCTGTCGGCGGGTCCGCGCTTTGTGTTCACGCCCTTTATGCGCTGATTCTAAAGCTGTTAGTTTGATCTCTCTCCAAACAATATTGACCGAACCAGCAGCAAAAGAAGTTCCAAACGCTTCACATAAACATCTTCACTTCACTCTGACTTTTACTGTTTTGTCTCTCTCTCTCTCTCTAGAACAGTTTCCCTTTCTTCATTATTCGCTTGCTTGTTACGCACAAGTCTACTGTTGTTTACAGCACTGTCGGCTGCTGTTTTTTCCCTTTTACATTCTTCCGAAAAGAAAACCTCATTTCTGCTGTTCAATACTGTTGAGCTTGAAGAGTTTTCTTCTTCTTCGGCCATGTTCTCTTAATAATACACTCACTTGGTTGATTACTTTGCCCGTTTCTTTTATTGTTAGCAACACAGGAAGGGAATGCAATACATCATTGCTGCAGTTCGCGCCAACTGAACACACACACAGAACAGGAAGAGGAAATGAAAAAACAATCACCAAAGTAAAATCTCTTTCAAAATAAAATGACAATCAGAAAACGACAATCAGAAAAGCGTCTCTCCCAACATAAAATAAATCAATATATTTACTCATGAGAACACAAATCTAACACCCCCCCTTGTTCTCATGCTATCAACCCATAGCATCTTATGCATTTCCAAAGAACCATTTTTGAAACTTTCTGAGTCTCACTCTTGTGACTGGTTTTGTTAGTATGTCTGCAGTCATTTCTTCTGATGGACAGTATTCAATGCAGATTTTCCCTTCATTTACCGCCTCACGAATGAAGTGATATTTCACATCAATGTGTTTGGACCTCTGTCTCTTCACAGGGTTTTTACTCAAAGCATTGGCCCCTTGGTTGTCCCCAAACAGTTTAGTACATGTGTACCTTTTTCTGTCCATGCCGTTTAACAGTTGGGTTAAATACATGCTCTCCTGAGTAGTGGTTGCAAGACCAATGTATTCAGCTTCACATGTTGAGAGTGCCACTGTAGGCTGTTTCTTTGTTTTCCAAGATATTACTGGTCCCTCTTTAGTAAGTGCAAAACAGTAGCCTGTTGTACTGCGTCTGTCTTTTACAGAGGATGCCCAGTCTGAGTCACTGTAAGCAATTAGATCTAGATCCTCACTGCTTTTCTTAAAGATCAGTTCAAAGTCATTTGTACCTTTCAGGTACCTGAGGACTTGTTTTGCCATTACTAGGTCCTCTCTCATGGGTTGAGCTAGTGCTTGAGATAGTCTGCTAACAACCCAGCTTATATCTGGTCTCGTACACGTCATGGCATATATCAAGCTGCCCACTATTTCTCTGTACTCTCTTGAGTTAACAGTCTCATTTCCATCATTTTCTCCACACGTGGTAGTATCCGTTTTTAGTTCACACGGTGTGGATCTGGGTTTGCATTCAGACATCCCAAAGCGTTCCAACATTCTTTGAATGTACTTCTTCTGATTCATCCTGATTTCACTCTCTTTTTGTATAAACTGTATCCCAAGAAAATTGGATATTTTCCCCAGGTCTTTCATGTTAAACTTTGACCTCATTGTTTCTTTGAATGTGTTTAACATGTTAGTATTGCTAGCCGCTATGATTAAGTCATCTACCCAGATGATAACCAGTAGAGTTTCATGTTCAATGTCCTTCCTGTACACACAGTGATCAGAGAGGTTTCTTTCAAAGTGATTTTGTTCAAGGTAGTCATTCAAAAGTTTGTACCAGTTTCTACCTGATTGTTTTAACCCGTAAAGGGATTTCTTTAATTTGTACACCAAGTTTTCTCCTGACTCTGTTTGCTCGAAACCTTCTGGTTGGTCCATGTATATTTCTTCCTCAATGGGAGCATGCAGATATGCAGTTTTAACATCCATTTGATGGATAATAAGATCATTCTGGACTGCTATTTGCATTAGGGTTCGCACAGATGTCATGTTTGCTGTTGGTGCAAATGTCTCTTGGTAGTCTATCCCTTGTGTCTGGTTGTAACCTTTTGCTACAAACCTGGCTTTGAATATTTGTCCTTGTTCATTTTCTTTGAGGGCGTAGACCCATTTTCCTCCAATGGTATTTCTACCAGTAGGTAAAGTAGTCAGTTCGAATGTGTCATTCTCTTTCAGAGAGTTGATTTCTTCTGTCATGGCCTGTTTTCACCTTGGTGCTTCTGGTGATTTCAGCGCCTCTTTATAGGTTTGGGGGATTCCACAGGTTGCTCTGTAACAGTAATCAACACTCACAGAGGTTACATTTGTTAAATCTTTGCAGTTAGATGTGTAATCCTCTAGATATTTGGGAGGTTTCCTTTCTCTGTTAGGGTAGCGCTCAGTTTGTTTTTGCTCATCATCCTCATTTCTTTCTATGTCAGGGTTTGGTTCGTTTGTGGTGGTTTCCTCATCTCTAGGGGGTCTGTTCTCTGTTGCATTTTCGTTTTGTTGTCCTGTACTTTCTTTTGAGGGTACTACATACTCATAAGTCTGAATTTCTGAGTCATATTCATCAGTCTGTGTTTGTTGTTCAACAGTGTTCTTCTTGATAAATCTCACAAGCCTGTGTTTTGACACTTTTCCTGTGCGAGGGTTATAGACCAGGTATGCTGGGCTATTTTTACTATAACCCACAAATATTCCTTTTTCACATCTGGGATCAAGTTTCTTGTGGTTATGCGTGTATGCATAACAGTCTGATCCAAATATCCACAGTTTTGAGAGATCTGGTCTTTTCCCTGTTAACATCTGATATGGTGTACTTTTAGTCCTGTTACTCTAGCATCTGTTGCGGGTGTGAGCTGCATTTTGAATGGCGTAAGGCCATAATTCTTTTGGCAGCTCTTTTTCTAGTAAAAGGCACCTCCCCATTTCAAAGAGAGTTCTCCATTGCCTCTCAGCTGTGCCATTTTGATGAGGAGAATATGGTGCAGATGTTTCATGCTTTATGCCTTTTTCTCTTAAAAGAGACTGAAAGGAACTGCTTGTGAACTCTGTGCCATTGTCCGATCTAATGCACTTAACACTGCCGTATGGTGCACAGTCGGCTAGAAACTTTGCTGTGGCCTCTGTCGTGTCACTTTTCTGTTTTAGGAAGTAAACTGACACTGCCCCTGAAAAATCATCGGTAAATACTATAGCGTATTTATGACCACTTTGGCCACTTGGTTCAATGGGGCCGGCTAGGTCAGTGTGTACCAACTGTAATGGTTCACTCGCTTTTGGGTCGCTTTGTCTGTTTCTGTTGTTAGTGAATTTCCCTTCTGTGCACACATTACAATCTAGCATCCCCCTGCCTGTGATTTTCATGCCATCTACAACATCAGGTAGTTTTAACACATCGCTAACATTACAATGTCCTAAAATTTCGTGCCATGTTTTTACATCACAAGCCAGATTAACAGTATCACAGGACATTATGTCATTGAGTGATGTTTCAATGTTTACCGTTTTCAAATAGTAGAGTCTGTTGTATTCTTCGATGGGGAAGACTGTCCCATCTTTGTTCACTAGTTCGTTCTGTCCCTTCTTGAAGACCACCTGTGCTCCATAGGGTGTAGCTGCCTTCACTGAAAATATGCTCTGAGGGTAGGATGGGATGAACAGAGCATCTCTTAGTGTGATGGTAGTACAGTGTCCTTGTATGTCCCGTAGAGAGACGTTGGCATCTCCCCTCTTGAGTGCGACGTTGTTTGTCCTGGATCCATCAGCGAGCTCCATGTAGTGTTCCCCAGGATCAAAGGTCTCGTCGAACTTTATGAACTTGTTCTTCTCCGTAATGATGTGTGAAGTCGCACCACAGTCCACCATTAGTCCTTCTCTCATTATGTCAGTAGTCAGAGGTCTTTGACTGACTTTAAATACAAAAGTCTGCTCTTCTTTCTTGCCCTCTAGTTTTACTACAGTTAGTTTTGCGTCATCTCTGTACTTGGTTTTTCTTCTACATGTCTCATCACTGTGTGTCGAGCTTCTATGGTAGTTACACCACTTAGGTGTTCCCTTTTGGCGACAATCTTTTACAAAATGTCCTTTGTTTCCACATCCATGACAGGTGATTGATGTTAAATCAACCTTCATCACATTATCCACTTTTACTTTGTTGTCAAATTTTTCTGTTTCCTCGTAACTTCATAGGTTGCTTTTGAACTGTGTGAATGTTAAATCTTCACTGCTTTGAGTTGTGTGGATAGCAAATGGCTTGTAAGTTTCAGGAAGCCCCTTTAAGATCATGGCGATAATAAGTCCATCACTGATGACTTCTTTTGCATTTCTTAGAGAGGTCACTGCTTTTTCAGCTTGGATAATATAATCTGTCACTGTCTCATCTGGTTTCTTCTGTAAAGACGTCAGCTCTGTGTACAGTGCGATGATTCTGGGCTTGCCTTTACTATCGTAGTGGTCACGTAGTATTTTTAAAGCTTTTCTTCCGTCGTCAGCCGCATCTCTCATTACCAGTGACAGACTTTTATCATCGAGAAACTGTATCAGTTCAGCGTAGCATTCAGCATTCTTCTCTGCATCTGGGTTAGTGACTGATAATATAGTGTCCTTTAGGCCAATGATCCGCATGTGGCCGAGAAACTTCGCCTCCCAAAGTTCGTAACTGTTTTCGTCTCCGTTGAACACTAACCTCTGCCATCTTCCTCCTGTTGTGTCACGCCTGGGCCCATAACCCGTTGAGCTTGAAGAGTTTTCTTCTTCTTCGGCCATGTTCTCTTAATAATACACTCACTTGGTTGATTACTTTGCCCGTTTCTTTTATTGTTAGCAACACAGGAAGGGAATGCAATACATCATTGCTGCAGTTCGCGCCAACTGAACACACACACGGAACAGGAAGAGGAAATGAAAAAACAATCACCAAAGTAAAATCTCTTTCAAAATAAAATGACAATCAGAAAACAACAATCAGAAAAGCGTCTCTCCCAACATAAAATAAATCAATATATTTACTCATGAGAACACAAATCTAACAAATACTGAACAAATTTAAACTTTTTAAAATTATTCAAAATGCAAAACGCTTAACCGTGTCTCTAATAAAACCGCTGTAACGTCAGAGGTAATGTTCATATGTTGATTAATGGTTTTCTTTCGTTTTTGATGTACTGCAGAATATTTTTATAAAATCCCAGGCCAGGAAAATCACCTTCATGTTTTTCTGTGTTTTATCTTCAGCTACTTTGACACAAAGGCATCTGCTGTGACGCTCACACCTGTGATAGTCTTGCGTGTGTCAGCTTCCTTTTTATTGATACAAAAATATGTAAATGTACTTATCTGAAATATAATATTTCTGACTGTCAAAATTTCCCAGATTTAAATCGAATCGAATTAAATTGAATCGTGGATCGAATCGATTCGGGACCTTGTGAATCGGAATTGAATCGATTCTAGAAATCAGTGACGATACCCAGCCCTAAATCCCATCACTACCGGTCTGGCACAACTTCCTCCCACATTTCCGTTTGACGCGCGATGTTTTTTTTTTCTTGGACACGCGTTGAGACGCGAATGTGCACGCGTCAAATTAGGGGCATTTGGGGCGTTTTGTTCGCGTCCATTGCGTTCGGTGTGAACACACCGTTAGAGAGCGGCTACGTGCCCGTGCGTTAAAGCAGGTATGTGAGTGCGCAAGGTGTAGAGACAAGCTACCTGGTTTCTCCACCGAAAGGAGGATAGAGCTCTAAAAAATAAAAAAGGTTTTTCTCCGCAGTTAAGGGCGTTGAGTGTATGGTTTCTCCACTAATGGTAAGGAGGATAGAGCTCGCCGGGTAAGGGAGATATAGGCCTAAAAAGAGTTTTAATGAGCGTATGTGTGTGTGAGTGCCAGTAAGTGGACGCAGCAACACAGAAGGAAACCTAAGCGGTGTTAACGAAATTCTGTGACCTGTTGTGCACACGTAGCCTGGGTTTTGGGGTAAGTCGCGTTGCCTGACGCAAACTTAAAAGAAGTCTGCCTTGAAAGAGGATGAAATACACTGCAAAGTATTTATTGGGCAGCACGTGGTGTGTGGATCTTGACGAATGAAGTGAAATTGTGCAGTAAGCAGAAGTGAGTGTGAGTGTGTCTGACGTCACGTTGTGTGTGAAAAGGTATCCAGCTGGGGCAGACATGATTCTGCAGGTCACCTGCCCAGTGGACAAAAAGAAATAAAATAGTTCTGTGGATGAAATATGAATGATAACATGAAGAGTGTTTGGTGTTTCCCAGCCTGAAACAGCTGTAATGCTACTTTCTGTTTTGGAGAAAAGGACAGTTAAAAAAAACAGAGAGAGATGTGTGTTGTTTTAAGCAGTGATGAGAATAATGAAAATGTGATGACAGAGGAACACAAAAACATACAGAAAATACATTAACTATACTAACCCTACATGCATATACACATACAATGACGCTCATGAAGACCAGACAGCATCTTAAGCATGAGATTCTGTTTGTCACTAGTAAGATGAAAGTGATACATAGACTAGTGGACTGAATTTAATATTATTAGTAGGCCAGATGGTTGCATCATAGAGGAGAAAACAGAATGCTGATGAGGGGTCTTAAATGAGTGAGCTGATTGTGAGTTTCTGGTGTGTGAAGAAGTTTTAACATGGCACACATTTGGTTACATAAGAAGAAACTTATTAATGTGATGAGACAACAGGGTTATGCTGTATGTTGTGTGTGGCTGATTGGATGAATGTTTGAGATTAAACTGGCTGTTGATTTGTCTTTTGTTACTAAGTTGAGCCTGCCAATTGGGTTGGTACGATTTATCCCCCTGGCATGAAGAACACGTGTCATGACTTAAACAAGGACTTTCTTTCCTTTGCTTTCCTTTATTTTCTTTCTTTTCTTTTTATTTTGTTACTCTCATGGTGCACTGAAAGTTTGTTTTGTTTTTTTTTTGTTTTTCTGCCTGTCCCGTTTGGCTCTTTTGCCATCAGAATTGTTGTCTAAAGGCAAAGAAAGATGCCCAACGGATTTACTTTACCAAATTGACCATCCCAGCCTTGCCATAATGGTCCATTTGATTCACCTTTTATTGTTTATTTTATTTTCACTTACTGAATACGGGACAGACTTGACTGGGGGAAAGAAGGGGAGAAAGAAAGAGGGAAAGAGAAACAGCTGAGAAGAGGGACGGGGGAGAAGGGCAAAAAACAAAAACCAACAGAACGGGCAGAGAAAAAGAAAAAAAAATGCATATATCGATCACCTGGATCACCTGCTGAGAAAGAAAAAAGAAAACAAGCAGAAGAGAACAAGAGTAATAGAATAAACAACATCACAATGATATATGGGAATATGACAGTAAATACTAAATATTAAACATTATTGTGCAGCACATAAGATCAACAGAACACAGTGTGCTTTGAGGTAGGAGCCAAAAAGGGTGTAGTTTGTGGGTGTGATCACCCGTGTGTACCTGTGAGCATGGACGCGCTTGTTTTTTGTTTTTTTTTAAAGGTTCCTTCATGTAATGATCTGCTAGAGGGTGTGGGGGGGCCACAGCCCCGTCCTCCAGGGCATGAAGCAGGTGTGGAGGAGATCAAAACTCCAGACATCCAGAGGCCACTGAAAGTTTTGTTTGATAATTTTTCTGTCATCTAAGCAGATCTGAACGTTGCGAACGGTTGCAAAGTGAGTTTCTCCTAAATTAAAATGGGCTCAGGAGAAAGCCACTTATTTGGGACAGTTAGAAAGTGAGTTCCTGTCCAAAAGGATTCAACGAGGAAATCCAGTCCAAAATTCTTCTTTTTCTTTTTAAAATGTCATCGGTTTTGCTGAGGGTGGAAACGAAATGCGACGATAATTTCCACTATCAGCAAAGAAAGAATGAATGAGTGAGAATTTTAAAAAAATGGGGAACTGACTGACTGGTTAAAGCTGACAAAAGCTGACAAGACTGACTGACTTAACACCATTGTGTGAAGTTAACCCCCACCTGACAAAGGTGTGGATGTATCTCTGTGTGTGTCTCTGTTTCAGGAGCAGAAGGAGACCACAGGAGGAAACTTGGGTCACATGACTATGTGAACTCTGCAAATTTAACCTTTTTAGTTTAAATTTTTCTGTGTCTGTGAATTTACCATGGGTGTGTTATTCACTACCTTGTGTTGCTCACAGAGATTACTGTGAGAAAGAGTGTATACACCTGCGCAGCGCTAACATTTACATTTCTTTTTTACAGCAGATGGTTAATCATGTGATTTGATCAGGCGATTTACAGCAGGACACAACTTAATGTTTTTCTACCACAGGATTACTGAGATTTTGTGTGCAGAAAACTGTGGTTACAGGCTATATGTTGATGATGAAATTACACTGTGTTGTTGAGGAAATGTTGGAGAAAATGTGAATGTTACAGGGGAGAAATGAATACAGTTTGAGACATACTGTGTTTAAAACCAGTGTTGCTTCTTTTTACAGCAGAGTGTTAACTTTATGACCTTTTACAGCACCTCTGGAATCTGGATGACCGACGCCTGACCACCAGGATGATCCGTGTGTTTGGCTAATGTTTGTTTTTCTTTAAGAGTGTTAGTAAAAGATTCAGCACAGACAGACAAGTGACAATTGAACAGATGTGCAGTGGTTACAAAATAGTTACATGGGGCTCATTATCTGACCAAGTTATTCACATTGACTTTATAGAGCTTTCCAACTGTAATAACTATAAGTACTGTCTAGTGATAGTGTGCCCTTTTTCAAAGTGGGTAGAAATCGTCCCAACTAGGAAAGCAGATGCCATTTCGGTTGTCAAAGCAATATGTAAGAATATCATCCCGGAACACGGGATTCCAGAGACCATTTATAGTGATAATGGTCCACACTTTGTAAATGAAGTGATTGGATTAATGGCACAGCATCTAGGGATAACACTAAAACATCATTGTTCATATCACCCACAAAGTGCAGGGTTGGTAGAGAGAACTAATGAAACAGTAAAGCTAAGACTTAGGAAGTCAATGGAAGAGACAGGCAGGACATGGTTAGACTGTATAGAATTAGTTAGGATGTACATGAGGATTACTCTAACAGAGAACGGTCTGACTCTTTGAGATTATATATGGTAGGGCATTTAGAGGTCTAGTCTTCTGTAGTGATGATAGAAAAGCAGAAGAGAGAGCATATTAGTAGATTGGATGCTTAAAATGTTTAAAAGTAAAGAAGTCATGAGAACAAATGATCTGCCAGATGATTCTGTTTCTCCGCAGGAGCAGAGTCTGAAGTCTGGAGATTGGATGTTGATAAGGGTATGGAGAGGAAGTGCTGGTCCAGTCCACGGTGGGAAGGTCCCTATCAGGTGCTGCTGACGACGCCCACAGCAGTGAAGATTGCTGAAAGAAACACTTGGATACATCAAGCTCACTGCAAGAAGGTAACACGCTTCCTGGCAGACTGGGTGATGGTGAAAAGGCCAGGGTACAAAGGGGGGAGTATATCTCTAGGACCTCTCGTCTCAATCCTGGTGAAGAAACCAACGGATCCAGAACCCAACTTAGAATGGTTAAGGAATGTGCTGTGCACCTTCTTGAGCCTGTGGACCCTGAGTGGGATGACAGGAGCGCACTGGGACAGAGCAAATCACACCCAGTACCCGGATGGGTTTTCAACCAACTACTGGTGGCAGTTTAAGAACACAACCGCTCACATAAGAACGAGACCAATGGTTATGCTTGTGATGCCACTGTCTACACATTCTTCTGGACTGTGGCCATATAGCATCACTGAGAGCGAGACAGTTTGTTTGGTTGCCTTAGCAACACATCCAGGAGTAAACGTACTTGGAACACTGCCAACTTTTCAACTCCTCTGAACCTGAATGGAAGGTTGATTCACCAGTAGCCAGGAAGGTGAACAGCTCTGGTACGACGGACCTGCTGGCCTGACTCCAAGTATCTGACTCGCTGCTGGACATTGAACAGGTAAACAAACTGGAAGCAGGCCAGTTACCTATGTATATGAAGGGCAATGGATTAGTCCAAGTTGGAGATTTATCATGGAATTTGTGCGACATCACCTATTCTTTTTGTCCTCTACAAGAAGGATGTAAACAGAGAAGCCTGTTGTCTACATTTACATCATGAACACTTCTCTAAGCTGGTTGAGGTTTTGAGCCAAGAAGATCAAAACACCTTGATCCAATTTCCTGTACAAAGCTTTTTCTGCGGTGACAACAGGACAGGAGAAGAGTTGTAAATGCAGATAATTCACCAGTTGACTCTAACCCCCACAGGATGCCTACAATGAGAAGATTTGGGGGGTTGATAGGAGTCATAAAGAAGGGTGTTGACCAGGCTGCAGCTTTGAAGTTAGCTGAGAGCAACATGGACAAACAGTAAAGTCAACTGATGTATGTGAATGCCTGTGTCTGTATACAGTTGTACTGTAGTGACATATGATTTTTGAGAATGTTGATTCTTCTTGTTTGACTGTTACATTCAGTTGTTTACTTGCAGAAATACATAATGAATCACACGACAGGAGTAGATGCACCACAAGGCTGGATAGTTTGGTTAATGTCTGGTCCTTGGTGGCATCTTCTTTTGAAAATATTAACTCCTGTTTTTGGACTGTTGACATTGATTTGCTTATGTACAGTATAGGATGCATTTTACCGTGTATAAGATCAATGCTAACTAAAATGATTTGTAATACATTTGTTAATTATGTACTTTTACAACAATATGAAATGACTGAAATGAATGACATGACAGAAGCCTGTGTATAAATGGCACCTGCACTGAAAATGTCAAGCAAGAGGTGCATGGCTGAGAATATACTACACAGGAATAATATTGAGCATAAAAATAACAAAACAGGAGGGAAATGTTAAAGTGAATTGTTAAATGTTGTCATTTTTATGCTTGCCATCTCTACATTGTTTTAACTCTGTGATGAAAGGTGTAGAGGCTAAGCCTACGCTTGAAGCCACTGAGGTGGTCGTTAACGGGGGTGACGCGATGTCACTGGTATGCATGAATTAAGTTCACAGTCCAATAAATCCAGCAGTATGTATCTTGTCCTTTTTGGTCGTTATTCTGTATCGACTTAGCATAACAGCGCAACGGTCACAAACTGTTTGCCTTCTTAATGACACACCTGACGCCGGTTACGTGCGTCTACCTTAAATACCTTTACATTACATAATCAAAACAGAAAAAGGTGACCTCTAGTGACCACATAAGGTATTAACCCAAGAATGGCTCCTACACCCCGGCCCCTAATTGAAATGGCCATCAGACATGGCAATTCTAATCACAAAGAAAATAAGGAGCCACTAATACAGTCTACTTTAGACCTATACATTCACATAAATAAACATAAGTAACACACTTTTAGATTACAGTTTCATGTAACAAGCAAAGTTTAGTTACAGGTCTTTCCAGAATATTAGTCTTTGTTTTTAAACGTGCAGATCGCACAAGTCCTTTTTTTGTCACGAATGGCTTCCAGAACTCTTCCAAGTGGCCAGGAACCACGTGGTGCAGAAGAATCCATTATAATGACTATATCTCCAGGTTTTAGATTCTTCTTCTTTTGGTTCCATTTTTGTCTCTCCTGTAACAAAGGCAGGTATTCGCGTATCCATCGTTTCCAAAAAAGATCTGAGATGTACTGAGCCTGTTTCCATCTTCTCTTCAGATACATATCCTGAGGGTCAAATAGTCCGGGTGGTAAAGATGGTTTTCCTTTCATCAGGAGGATGTGATTTGGTGTAAGTGGCTCTAGGTCTTTTGGATCATCAGAAAGCTTTGTGATGGGTCTGTCATTTACAATTGCTTCAATTTCACATAGAACCGTATTTAATCCATCGTCGTCCAACTGTTGTTGCTGAAGAACGGATCTCAGAATCTTTCTGATCATACGAATTATCCGTTCCCAAATTCCACCATGATGTGATGCTCCAGGCGGATTAAAACTCCATCTTATTCCAATGTGTCGCAAAGCATCCGCTATTTGGGTATGTTTCAGCAATTCAAGAGCCTCCCTTAATTCTCTGTCTGCTCCGACAAAGTTGGTTCCATTGTCCGATTGGATGTGAGCGACTTGACCACTTCAACTCACAAAACGGCGCAAAGCATTAATGCAGGCATCTGTGTTTAGAGAGCTAGCCACTTCCAAGTGCACTGCTCGGCTGGCTAAACAGGTGAAAATGACTCCATAGCGTTTAGCTGTACCTCGTCCTCTTTTCACTTCAATAGGTCCGAAGTAATCAACTCCGACATTGGTGAATGGTGGGTTATCTGGCAAAATTCTTTCCTTGGGTAAATCTGCCATCTTTTGCTCCAAGGCTTTTCCATGATATTTTCTGCAAAAATTACATTCTGCGATAACCTTCCTTACAGCTGAGTTGGCCTTTGTGATCCAGTATTTTCTCCTTAGCGTGGATAAGGTGTGGTTACGACCGCTATGACCAAGCTGTTGATGAATGTGCTTTAGGATGAGATTTGCTACATGTTGATCTTTTGCAAGAACAAAGGGATGCTTTATTTCTTCTGGTAAGGAGCCCTTTGTCAGTCGTCCCCCAACTCTTAAGAGGCCTTCATCGTCAAGATAAGGATCTAATCTATAAACTGAGCTGTGCCTGCTCACAGAACCTTTCCCACTTGACAACGTAGCAATCTCCTCTCCAAATCGTTGTTGCTGGCAAAATCTAATAATGGCAAGCTCAGCTTCCAGAAGATCCTTTGAAGATAGTCTGTACAGTTGCGTTTTCTTTACTTTCTCCTTTGTAGTACCTTTACAAATTGGGTTATCTGAGTAAGGTTGCGGTCTTTTTTTCTTATCTCTCATTGAACGAAGGATTGCCTTCAGTCTAAGGAACCAAGCAACAGCAACCTTGAGCCTTCTCCAGTCTGAGAAGTACACCATCAATTGACATGTAGCATCAAGCAAGTCTTTTACCTGAGTAACATTTACTGTGGCCTCACCTTTGACTTCAGGGTCCTCTGGTTCTAAGGAGCATTCCATTAAATTGGTTGGCCAATCACTTTCTGGCTTCTGCAGAAAGCTTGGTCCTTCAATCCAGCGGCTGCTATGAACAACGTTCCCAGCCTTGAGCCCTCTTGTAGCATCATCTGCTGGATTTTCCTTTGAGCTTACATATCTCCATTGTGATTGTTTAGTTGCAGTTGTAATGAATGAGACTCTGTTTGGCACAAAGGTAAGGAATCGTTTATCCTCATTCATTATATATTTGAGTACAGATGTACTATCTGTCCAAAATATAGATTGCTCGAGTTTCATTCTCAACTGAGCCCTTAACATGAGATCCACTCGGACGGCAACTACAGCAGCTGTTAGTTCCAGACGTGGAATAGTGACAGGTTTTAGAGGTGTTACTCTTGCCTTGCCCATCAAGAATGCGACGTGGATGGATTTCCTATTATCTTGCATGCGCAGATATGACACGTTTCCATATCCAGATTCACCAGCATCTGAAAAATGGTGTAGCTGTGCATGTGAGAGAGGTCCAAACTCTCTTGGTTGTATACACCTTTTAACCTTGAAATGGGACAGCATTTGCAAATCACTGAGCCAACCTTTCCACCTTTGCAACATGGTTTGGGGTATTGGTTCATCCCATCCCAGTTTCCTTTTGCAAAGCTCCTGCTGCATTCCTTTGGCAGGCAGCAGGACTGGTGCAAGAAATCCCAATGGATCGTAAATGGAACTTGATATTGATAACATTCCACGCCTAGTACAGGATTTTTGAGGGATATCCATTTTGAAGTTGAATGTATCAGTTTCCACACACCACTGCAAGCCCAGAACTCTTTCTACCGGAAGTTTGTCTCTGTCAAGATTTAATTTTTTCAAGTCTTTAGCCCTTTGCTCCTCAGAGATACTTTGCAACAGGGTGCGATTGTTACTGACCCACTTGGTCAGTGTAAATCCTCCCCTTTGACAGAGTGCTGAAAGATCTTTGACCAAATCAATAGCATCTGAGGCGGAGGCCACACTCTTTAAACAGTCGTCCACATAGAAGTTCTCTTTCAGCATTTCACATACCTTGTCTAGGAATTCAGTTTTATTGTCCTCAGCCGTTTTTCTCAAAGCGAAACTGGCGCAGCTCGGGGAAGATACTGCACCGAACAGATGAACAGTCATGCGAAACTCAATTATGTCCTTGCTCAGATCTCCATCTGGCCACCATAAAAAACGCAGAAAGTCTCTGTCCTCTTTGGCAACTTTAACTTGATTAAACATTGCCTTTATGTCACCCATAAATGCGACTGGATCCTGTCGAAATCTAAGCAAAACCCCAAGCAATGTGCTTGTGAGATTAGGACCTTGTAAGAGCTGCTTGTTTAATGATGTCCCCTGGAATGATGCCCCACAGTCAAATACAATTCTTATAGATCGTTTTCTGCGATGGTAAACTGCGTGATGAGGAATGTACCACTTCTTTCCATTTTCGCAAGACAGCTGCTGTGAAGGTATTTGCTCTGCATATCCATTACTTATCATCTCGTCCATAAAGTTTTTATATTCTTTATGCAACTGTTCATTGTTGAGAAGTTTTCGTTGTAGACTTTGCAACCTTTGTTTAACTATGGAGAAATTGTTTGGCATCTTTATGTTATCCTTTTTAAAAGGTAACTTCAAACAGTAGTGTCCATCTTCCATTGTTGCAGATTTTTCCATGATCTTCATGAACTTAAGGTCCTCCCTTGACAAACCCTTTTCCTCTGTAACCCTTTCATTAAAGTCATAGTTATATTGACTTTTCAACATCTCCTCCAGCTTACAAACAGATATCCTGTTTACAACTGTTGGTGGGTGCTCGCTGTCCAAGTTGCTTTTACCATCTTCCATGGGCCCATTTATGACCCAACCCAATGCTGTTCTTATAGCATATGGGCCATTCCCCTGGCTATGAATGACCTCCCATGGTTCCAATAACTTGGGAGCATTGCATCCAATCAACAGGTCCACATTAGCCATTATGTGGTGAATTTGAACCTTTGACAGATATGGCCACCTGATCAGATCTTCTTCCTTTACAAAGTTATCCGTGGTGACAGGCAACCTTTCCTGTGTTAGGATTTCTGGAAGTTCATAGAAGGCATTGCTGCCTAAACCAGAAACTTCAAGACCAGTGAGTGGGCAGAGACTACCTTTTCTTGACCCATCGTTTGTAACAGGAAGTGAGTTCTTTTGCCCACAAGATTTAGCTTTTGCATGAGGTGCTCTGAACAGAAGCTAGCTGAACTGCCAGGATCTAAAAAAGCATATGTCTGTATGACATGACTACCTTTAACAGACTTTATTTGAACTGGCAGAATGGAAAGCAAACCGCTTTCTCTTCCGGCCCCTGTATGACCACAAGTTTTTACATTCTTTGAAGAAGAGGGCTCTCCATAGCATTCAGGGCTTACACCATTGTTATCAATATGGAGGACAGTGGGATGACCTTTACCACACGTTCTACATATCAAACGCTTAGCACAGTCCTTGCTTATGTGCCCAGCACCTAAGCAACCAAAACACAGCCCTTTCTCCTTTAGAAAAAGCATTTTGTCTCTGTGCTTCTTCCGCTGAAACTGTTGACACTCCTCCAGTGTGTGTCGTTGAGTACAGCAGACACAAGATGGCTTTACTGTAAAGTCATGGCTTGTTGTAGTAATCAGCCTTTCCGTGCTGTAGGTTTTATTCATGTTCATGGGTGTGGCTGTAGCAGCAAAGCTGTTCCCTTTAATTTGTTTGCTTGGTTGTGACTTCAGTCTGTTGTCAACCTTCGAGACAGGGATTGTTGACGTTACATTCTGAATGTCCTCAAACAAAGGATCCGAAAGAATTTTCACCTGCTTTTAGATAAAGGCAACCAAATCTTGAAACCGAGCTCTGTGTTTAGAGGTTTCCAATATATCATATGCAAACGCTCTCCATTTCTCTCTCATTTTATATGGCAACTTGCACAAAATGATTTTCATGTTCACTGGCATGTCCAGTTCCTGCATATGTTGCAATGTTTTCATGACATTACAACTCCCACGTAAGAAAAGAGAATATGCTTGCAATGATTTCACATCTTCATTTTTAATTGCAGGCCAAGATAATGCCTTGTCAATGTAAGCAGTTGCAATTTTATATTCATTTCCGAAGTGTTCTTTGAGCAGTTGCTTTGCTTGTATATAGCCTTGTCCTGCAGCCATATGTTGACAACTGCGTACCAGCTCTCTCGGCTGTCCTGTTGTAAACTGCTCCAAATAATACAAGCAGTCCCTCTTATTGGCCTTTTCTTCCACTCCTTGTTCAAACGCATTAATGAAAGAGATGTACTGAAGAGGATCACCATCGAATACAGGTACTTTCCTGGATGGTAATGACGATGCACGCTGATGCTGAACAAGGGTTGCAGTTATTTCATTTTGTCTTTGTAAAATGGTACAAATGTCCTCCGACCGTCCTTCTGCCGCTGTAGGAATTGACCTGGGCGATGGAGGATCCACATTGTGAAATTGCGTTGTGATGACCGTTTGAGCTTGTGGCTCACTTTTAATTTCCGTTCCTGGCAGGATCATTGCAGATATGTTGCTTTCAGTCTGTACTATTTGCACTGCAGATTTATCTTCATTGACTGGTGTACTAGGCTTGACTGTGGCTGAAGCAGCTGTTTTCCTGATTTCCCTTTCATAATATGAATTCATAGCATTGGACGATATGTTAGATATACTTTGAACTTCAGCAGCTTGGAGAACAGCTAACTTTGCAGAAGAGGCAGAAAGCAACGCTTCAAGCTCAAGCTGTTCACGTTTCCTCCTTAGCTTTAGCTCTTGCTCCTCCAAAGCATGCTTCTCTTTTAGGACTGCCATACGAGCGAGTAATGCTGCCTTTTCTGCTTTTGCTTTGATTTTGGCAGAAGAAGTTGTGCTCACTTTACCACTAGATGAGCTTTTAGTGACTGAGGATTTACCAACAACATTTGAAACACTGTCCTCTGGCTTAACACCATCATCAACACCATGATCACCCTTTAAATGTAAATGTTCGCAACCTGACAACCATTCTTTCACTTCATAAGTGAACTCATCATAATGCATTGTTTTTGCTTTAAACCATGTTTCATGCTTTTCTTTTTCATCATCTGGTAACAAACACATCAATGAACCATGAATTGTTTTTGCTTCATTACACAAACCAACAAAATCATTGAATGATGCTTGAATCATAGAAGTTTCATTTTTTTCCATTGAGACCCTTATACTCTCTTTTAAATTATTAGCTTTATTTAATTTAGCTTTTCTATCACGTTGCAGTCTGTCTAGTCTCTCTGCAAGTGCCTTAGCAGTCAATTTCACCACTCGTTTTTCCTTTTCTGGATGTGTCTCAGCCTTGCTGGCGTTGCTACTTTGCACAGCTGATTCTGCAGCAGGCTCCGGGGGCCTGTCAGCAGCTTTATTTGTGTCCATAGTTCAAATGTTCCAAAACTCAAATATTTATCAAGTATTGAGGGTTTATGTAAATGTAAATGGCTGCAAATAACTTTGTTTGCAAAACTTGTGCATATGATTTTAAGATTGACAATTTATATTTGCATTTCAAGTTATGAAATATGATCATTAAACATGTTTGTGGTTGTTACAGTAAAAATTATAACTTTTTTTACTCAGATTTTATGTTTTTTGTCTGATTTTAGATCAATTGTGTTGATACAGTATGTGAAAATGAAAACACAGGTTTTCATTTTCACACGCCAAGATGAGGTACAGAAATAAGATTGAGGCAGAACTCAGCAGTAACAACCTCAAAAGAGCTTGGCTTGGTATGAAAACAATGGCAGGGCTACACACGAAAGGTAAAAGCAGCATTACCTTAGAGGGGTTTACCTCTGACAAACATCTGGCAGACAGTCTTAACAGTTTTTACCTTCGTTTTGAGAACTATGACTGTTCTAGGCAGACCAGCACACTGAGGGAAAAGACCATCACTCCCCCATCAATTTGTATTGATGAGACAGGGGTAGCTAATCTTTTTAGACACACCAAAAGCAAGAGTCCTGGACCTGACAACATCTGTGGACAGGTACTGAGAACTTGCGCTGATCAGCTGAGTGGGATTTTTCACTATATCTTCTCACTTTCTTTAGAGCTACAGACAGTACCTAAGATTTGGAAACATGCTATTATTGTTCCTGTTGCTAAGGGCAGTTCTCCTAAGGCACTGAATGATTTTAGGCCTGTGGCTCTGACTTCTTTAGTGATGAAGACATTTGAGAAGATAATTAAGAAGGAGATTTTAATGCATGTTGAACACCATCTTGACCCCTTCCAGTTTGCCTATAGAGCAGGGAGAGGTGTGGAGGATGCTGCTGTCACACTCCTGCATCTCTTGTATAAGCATCTTGAGGCCCCCCACACCCATGCAAGATTATTATTTGCTGACTTTTCATCTGCATTTAATACAATTCAACCCCTCTTACTTGCTGACAGGCTTTACAATCATTTCAAGCTTGACACTAGTCTGGTCAGCTGGGTGACAGACTTTCTGACTAATAGGTCACAATGCGTGAGGGTGAATCATGTATTTTCTGATGTGCTCTCCTCCTCTACTGGATCTCCCCAGGGTTGCTGCCTCTCTCCCCTTCTGTTCATTCTGTACACAAATGAGTGTCGCAGCAATTTCACAAACAGACACATCCTGAAGTTTGCTGACGACACAGTGATCGTCAGTCTTCTAGTGGGGGACGAGTCAGGCCATGGACAGGTTGTAGATGATTTTGTGAATTGGTGTGATGAGTCCTTCCTTTCACTTAATGTGTCAAAAACTAAAGACATGATTATTGATTTTAGGAAGTCCTCTTATAGCTCATCACCCACTATCATTAAAACTGCCGACATTGGGATCGCTGAGAGTTATAAATATCTAGGTGTGGTACTTGACCATAAACTGTGTTTTGAATCTCATGCTGATGCCACTACTAAAAAAGTTCAACAAAGACTGTTCTTTTTAAGGAAAATGAGATCTTTTAACGTCTCATCTGAGATGTTGTCCTTGTTTTATAGAAGTTTTATCAAATCTGTGATGTCTTTTTGTATCGCTGCCTGGTTTGGTAACCTGACGGTGAAGAATAAGAATCGGTTGGGACTTCTGGTAAAAACTGCTAGCAAAATTTCAGGGCGCTGGCAAGATGGACTTTTGGCCATTTACAATAGAAATGTGCTTAGAAAGGCTCATTCTATTATTAATTGTGTGAACCATCCACTTCACAGTGAGTTTGAGTTGTTGCCTTCCGGCCGCCGTTTTAGAGTACCTCCGAGGAGGACCAAAAGACTCCAGGTCTCTTTTATCCCTACTGCGTCTTGTCTCCTTAATGGCAAATAATTGTCCTTGAATTTTCTATCATTATTATTGTTATTATTGTTTTATAGCATTGTTCTGTTTGTTCTTATCCTCCTGCTGCTAAACTAATTTCCCCTTGTGGGACAATAAAGAAATTGAATTGAATTGATTACTTACCGTAATTGTCGGGCTATAAGCCGCTACTTTTTGCACAAGCTTTGAACCCTGCGGCTTTTAGTCAGGTGCGGCTTTTCTATAGATTGTCCATGATTTTTGTCATATCGTAAGACGATTTGTTTTGTTTGTTCCGCTGTTGTACGGCACTACGTTGCCTGGCGGAAGGATCGGGGTTCAAGAGTGGTATGTTGGTCACATGTCCATCCGCCAGGCAACATAGTGCCGTACAAGTAGCGCGAAAAACAAACTTCAAAGTAGCGCTACGCGTTCAGCGGGAGTCGTGGATGACGAGCGGCGATAAACTTGCGAAAAGCAAGTTGTGCTCAACTCCACCGGTGGATTCTGACAGCGTGGAAAAGTGTGAAAACATCCACGATCACCAACGGATTTCGAAGGGCTGGACTGCTGCATGATGGAGAGGAGGACACCGCCACGGCCCTTCTGAGGGTGTTCGACTCCGACACTGACAATGAGGATTTCTTTGGTTTTGAAAGTGACAACGAAGGAAAGAAGCTGAGAGTGGATGACGAAGCCATCCTGAGCCTGTTCGTATCCGACACTGGAGAAGAGGACTTTGGTGGTTTTAGAGCGCAGGAAGATGGTGGTGAATGACTGACTTTTCTTCTTGTTAAAGCCGTGTCACTGCACCTGAGCCTAAAAGGTAGTCCGAATCTATTTTTCTGGTGTGCTGTAGGTTATTGTTATGTAATACATTTGTTACTCATTTATGAAGCACAGCACATGTGCAAATATGTACCCATAACTTGTTTTTCAAAATATTAATAAAAGGGGTGTGTCTCCAAACAGCCATCTCTTTCCTGACAATTCCCTTTGTGCATATTCTCTTACATATGATGAGTCAACATTGAAACACCTGCGGCTTTTGGTCAGGTGCGGCTAATGTATGTACAAAACAGGATTTTCCCCTGATTTTAGCTTGTGCGGCTAATATTCAGGTGCGCTTTGTAGTCCGGGAAATACGGTATTTTCAAAAGTAATTAGTTACTTAGTTTCTGTTTTTAAAAACATGATACACAACCTGAATAGGTAATAAAGCAATAGACCTTTAAGCCCAATTCTATTTTTTGTGCATAATCCATCATATGAAATTGAATCAAATGAAAAAGTCTCTTTTTAAAAATTATTTTGAGTTTTAACCTTTTAATTTTATGCACATTGCATTAGTAAAAATTGAATTATATGCAAAGTCTTTAACATTTAAACCTATTTTCTGCATATTCCAGCATATAAAATAAAACAATTTTTTGTGTTTACACTCACTCTTTCAAATAGATGCAAGTAAAACACAGCAGAAAATAAATAAAATCAAAGACTCAGCGGCACTAAGGCCTGTTGCTCTTAAATCTATTTTCACCTGTTTAGCAGGAGTGGAGCAGGTGGAGGTTTGCCCGGTGCTTACGGGAAAGTAACAGCGGTCATGTCAGTGGGGGGATCTGGGGGTTTCTCTGTAAATTTCACATTCCTGTGGCAGCCTGCTCGGTGCTTGCTCAGAAGTTTAGGGGGGTTTTCTTCTGCGTGGAAATTAAAGAAGTTTTCCTCCCACGCAGTGAACAGCAGATGCTATGTTTTTGTCACTTTTTACGGAATCAAACTCAAAGTAAGGTCAGTACTTCCACTCTTTAAACACTGTACGGTCATATGCTCTTCCACACTTGATATATTATCCATTGTTGATCTGCACACGTATGTTATCACGAACGTCACACACACTTAAGTGATTGTCATGAGACACTCCTGCAAACAAAATCACGGTTTAGTAATTGTCAGGATTTGTGTCGTGTGGAGGTCAGGAAGTGACCCAAACGCAGGACTCGTAGGTAGTGAAGAACTGAAGATGGTTTATTATGAAGAGTGGATGAACAGGGCAGGAACGAAAGGACTGACTGGCTGAAAGACTGAATGAATGGCTGGCTGAACTGAATGGCTGGCTGAACTGAACGTAGGCGGAAACGACAACATAACATCAATGACACGACGCTGAACTGATGTAACTGAGGGACTTAAGTACACAGGCTAAATGATGAGCGATTAGAGGCAGGTGAGTGAACAGCTGATCATAATGAACTAATGATAAATGGGAAGAGAACTAGAACATAATGCACACAGAGTAAGGCTAATGTGGCAGGATGAATGTTATTCCTTGGTTCAACCCACTTTCAGCCTGGCGCATTAGGGGGCGCTAGTATAAATAGTGGCCATTTGAGCATTCCTGGATCGCTTACCTGTGATCTCCTTTTTGGTCACCTGACTTCCCTTCGGTGTTGCAGAGATCATCACGGCTGGTAGGTGTTTACTCATTGTAGTGTGTACATTACCTTACTTGGTGGTAAACAGATATTGTTTTTAGGTCATAGCTGTAGAAGCCTCCTATGAGCCACTCTGCTCATGTTTCATGACGCGGTTTACTCGGTACGTACACTGAACAAAAATATAAACGCAACACTTTTGTTTTTGCTCCCATTCCCCATGGGATGGACGTAGAGACCTAAAATTCATTCCAGATACACAATATAACCATCCCTCCCAAACAGTGGTCACAAATCAGTCCAAATGTGTGGTAGTGGGCACATCTGCTATATTGAGATAATCCATCCCACCTCACAGGTGTGCCACATCAGGATGCTGATCTGACATCATGAGTAGTGCACAGGTGTACCTCAGACTGCCCACAACAAAAGAGCCAGTTTATCTTAAATGTGCCGTTTAAAGTGTGGAAATCTGAAACATTCAGCCCACCGTTTACATCGAGTTCATACGAGCTGTTTTTCTAATGTGACGTCTCCTGTTTGTCCACATGAAGCTGAAGAGCAGCCTGTCAGTGTCTTTGATGGTTTATTATGGAGGCGTCGAGCCAGCGCTGCCTCAGGGACACCAGAGATTCCTGCTTTAGTCAAAACTCTTCCTCTCAGTGAGAGAGCTGAATTTGTTTTTAACTCTTTTTGTAGGAGGGATCAGACTTAGATTCATTCTTTTCATCCTCAGTGATTCACATCCTTAAATATGGAAGCTGTTGTTTCATGGAGATATTACAAAGGTCAGATTTGGAGCGTCTGTGATGAGTTCACATTTATTAATATTCAGGTAAAATCTGGAAGCTTTGGAGAAACTGTTCACTGCAGCAGCTCAGACTTGACCTTCATTTGTCTAAATCAGAGCGGTGTCGTCAGCTGTGCTGCGATTAACTCTCTGCCAGTGACGCAGATCCTTTTACATCACCTGATTTTACTCGTCTGATAAAACACTAACAGGAAGAGGTGCAGAGAGGCGGAGCCGCCTCGTCTTCTTCCTCCATGCAGGTTAAATCTGTGGATGTAGCAGCCATCAGTTTATTACAGCTGTTACTGTTTGTGTAGAGTTTTGACTGATGTAGAGAAATAATTACTGAAACTAAATTAGTTTAAAGATTGAAAGATGAAACGATGCTCCGTGTATCAGAGGCTTTGAGTCCAGCATAACTGAGTCCAGCATCATCGTTGTTCTGCAGCTACGATAAGAGCAGAAACAAACTGGACGCTAACAGTCGATCAGTAAATGATCTTTGTCAGGTTGAGTCGGTGTAGTTCACCTCTGAGTCGTGGTGGTGCAGCTGCTCGTTTTCTAACCTTCTGTCAGACTTCAGAAAGAAAAGGAGGCGACAGGTTAGAGACGACTTTGTGACGTTCAGATGTCAGACCGTCAGCACCTGCTGGATCCACAGCAGCTTCCTGACAGCAGCTCGACTCGCTCGCCGTCTCCCTGCATCGTTCACGCACGCGACAGGTGGTGTCGCTCGCCCTCTCCTCACCTGCTCGCTCCACCTGTTGATCCTCTGAGCTGTTTCCTGTGGTCACTCTCTCTCCTCCTCACTGGCTCCAAAGCGTGAGCTGTGAGGTGTGTGGGCGGGGCATCAAAACAGCTGTCGGCTTCATCTTCCACCATTTTATAGTTTTTAATGAGCTCACCTCTTCCGCCATTTTATAGTTTTTGATGAGCTCACCTCGTCCGCCATTTTATAGTTTTTGATGAGTTCATCTCTTCCGCCATTTTATAGTTTTTAATGAGTTCATCTCGTCCGCCATTTTATAGTTTTTGATGAGCTCACCTCTTCCGCCATTTTATAGCTTTTAATGAGCTCATCTCTTCCGCCATTTTATAGTTTTTGATGAGCTCGCATCTTCCGCCATTTTATAGTTTTTAATGAGCTCACCTCTCCTGGGAGCGCTGCCCAACCAGCCGACCTGGTGACGTAATGAGTGCCCATACGGTAAAAAAATACATTTTTCCTGGCCAAAATATATTTCAAATATATGGTAAATATATTTTGTATTTGTGATGCTCCAAAAAAATATATTTTTGAAATTGAAAATATATTTCTTTCAAACCAAAATACATTTCAAAACATATTTTAGGGTGAAGAAAATACATTTCCAACCTTACAGTAGAATGTATATCAAAGTATCCTTTATTTAAAATTTATTTAGTGCAATAATGATGATAATGATAACAATACTAAAAGTAACATGTTTTATGCACATCTGCAAAAAACAGTTGGATTCAAACAAAACAGAGTCAAAGGTCTATCACGAATTAGGTTGTTTATTCATTTGCTTACAGTATTTCACATTACACAATATCTCACTATAATGTAGCGTTCATTGACTTTGAAATTATCTGTCAGTGATACAGTAAACAAGATACAACAACTGCTATGTACACTTTAGTTTTTGACAATATATACAATTTAGTACTTAAAGGAACACACTCCACTGTTTTGGAAATAGGCTCATTCTCCATCTCCCTCAGAGTTAAAAATGCAGCGTCTTCTTTCTAGATCCGTACGTTAATAGGGCTCTGGAGCGTGATCTTACGGGATGGGGCGTAGCCAGGATTTTTGGTCAAGGCGCCATATTAGCAGGCCAAACAAATGCTTGCTGTGTGGTCGGTTGTAATGTTAGATTGCACTACCAACAAAGGAATAAGCTTGAAAACAGGCTCTCTTTTCATTGTTTCCTCACCTGGAAACATCATGAGGGAGCTTATGTGTTGGATGTTACCAAAAGAAGGCGTCTAGCCTGGATAGCAGCTGCGAGACGAGCTGATATTCAGTTCTCTACCAGCCACAGATATCTGTTGGTGTGCTCCAGTATTTTCATTCAGGTAAGTTCTAAATGAGTTCATATTATTATTTATAGCCTGTTAATTTTATTTTCAATAGCACAAACTTAGAACAAACATGCAGAACTACCTTCTATTTATAGAGTTGCTAATTATTTGGCATTATTGCAACAAACCAGCCTATGAAATGAATGAAACAAATCCTGACTGGGTTCCAACACTACACATGGGGCACTACGAAATCCCTGCTTCAAACTACATGCTACATACCACCATGCCAATCAGATTACTTCTTCCATGTGAGGGTAAAAAGGTGACCTTCCTGGATAAGATGGCAAAGGTTTGCTGCGTTTTGGTGAACATGTGCCCCAGTGTGGTAGTAAAACCAGGGAAAAATGCTCTTGTTAAATACTTTTAAGTCTTGTGCTGTTTATGTAGTGATAAGTTTTCAAAAGAGACAGTAAATTACAGAATGCTAGTAGTGGGTGATATTATACAAATGCTGTCATGATTTTATGTGAACATTTTGTCATTTGTAAACTATACATAACATTTTTTTCTACATTGTAACTGATGTGATGTTCGACAAAGTGCTTTTAATTAAAAATAGGCAAACATTTCTTTGTTTCTTTATTCAACTTTTGAACAGTGGTATTTAGTAAGTACATATTCAGTAAATGCAAAGTATTTACATGGCCCCCTAAATTAAAACATTATGGGTTATTCAGAACAGAACTATGCTTGGAAAAATATTGTCCCATCAGTTGATCCAACTCCTCCACAGTAGCAGGTGGAACTTTTCTTTTTTGAGGATGGCTTCTTTTACCTGTCACAATGAATGGTCTGTTTATGTTTTGATCAAGAACCTTTTTTTTGGGCAGCTGAAGAGGAGAAGTCTATCTTATGGCCAACCTCTGGCTGTATCTTGGTCATATTAAACAGCAAAACCCAGTATGCAGGTTCATCTGTAACAGTCCTTGTGCCACAGATCCTCACTGTTGCTTCTACATTAAACAGAAGAGCAGTGACATGGCTGCAAGTCTCCACGACTCTAGCCATACAGCTGCAGTGGGCGGCTTCAACCTTCCCTGTGATGCTCACAATGACCTGTGGCTGCAATTCAGTCTTTAAGAGTGCAGGACCTAAAACACACACAGACAAAGTTCATTTAAAGACAAGAACTTTAATAAGCCAAGGCCGACACAAATGTGTTTTATTTAC
Organism: Aulonocara stuartgranti; assembly: GCF_965226115.1. Lineage (NCBI taxonomy): Eukaryota > Metazoa > Chordata > Actinopteri > Cichliformes > Cichlidae > Aulonocara > Aulonocara stuartgranti. The sequence goes on from NC_138957.1 coordinate 31,933,222, forward strand.
TTTCAAATCCATTTATCATAAATGTAACAAATAAAGTGTTTTTATGTATCCATCTATAGAACGCTGCATGTTATATTCTAAATCTGCATGTTTCTTTTTAGAAACCTATCAGCAAAAAATGAACCTAAAGTATGTAATGCAAGGATGTAATCACTTTCAAGAGGGAGAAAACATAAAGTTCGACTTTAAGTGACAACTATGGACACCTAATATGACAAGCAGATTCTGCAGGTCATTAATCAATGTATAAAACTAAAACAGAATGTATTTTTAGTGACACAGGACACAAACAAGGAAGCAAGATGTGTAATTAGGATTATTTATAATAAATATGAATTAATTAGGGCAATTTCTTTAACCATAAAGAATAACTAAATCCTTCAGGACAATGTCACATCAATGCACTGAACTCACTATGTTATCCCTCTAACAGAGCCTCTACATGTTCTCACTGTAATTTCCCCCTCACGAATGAATTTTTGCTAGCACTAATTTGAATGTTGGGGGGAATCAAACGCATTTTACTCGCAGTACTCAAGCTGACTTACCTTTGCTTGAATGACGGCGTACTCACAACGTGGAGGCTTAAAAATAGCCAAATCTTGTACCCAGTCCTTGGTGAATTGGATGTGCGCCTCCAGAGATTTATAATTGCGAAATTGGTGCGCCGTGTATGCTCTGACTCCACAGACAAGGTATGAGAGTAGATCATGCTAAGCCAATAGCGGTTTGGTCTTCAGGGTTTCTACTCCACGGCTATATTTCATACGGGTCCACATTTCAACAATCAAGTACCGTCTCTTTGCATCTGGACAGAATCTGTCTCTATACCGTCATTTTCTTTTGAGCTACGTTTCAGAATGGTTCGTAGCAATCTTGTTTTGATTTGTGACCTGCCAAGATGGTGCTGCGCTCCCACAATGCATTGCAACATTACGTCAACTCCAAAGCCCTTTGCGTGCAGGAGTGTATGCGCATGCGCATTGCCACGGTGGTTTAAAAAATAAAGATATAATGAAAAGTAATTAATAAAAATTAAATATTTAAACATTCCCACAAATGTGCAATGAACGTGCAAAAACTCTCTTTAGTAGTTGTTACTGTTTCTTTCTTTCTTCTTTTTTTTTTTTTTTTTTTTTTTTTTTTTTTTTTTTGAAAAATAACGACGTCTCTGAGGCGCGAAATCTGACAGCGAGAGGAACGGCCGGATACAGGAGACGGGAAGAAACAAGCCGATTATGTTCGCGTTAATTAAGTGGTTGGAAGATGTAAAATTCTCAATTCTGCCAACTGAACATATACGAGATTTTAATGAGGATGAATAATTAGCCGGCATGGAGGAAACGGACCTTTATTTCGTGGAGTGGCGACAAGAAGCCAAGGCGGGTGGCCAGTCTAAGAAGCCTCCATCATCAAGCTAGCAGGTGCCTTTTCCCATATAATATTACTTTATTCTCGTGTATTTGGAACGGAAGCGTAGAGCTGCCCCCCAGGCAAAAGAGAAATATAAGTATATCACGTTATAACGTGAAAAGTTTATCGTTCTAACAATATACTATCATGTTTGAACAACATGTTTGAACAACATTGTACGAAAAATGTACATAATTATCACGTCCGTACAATATTGTGCGAACGTGACAATTATGTATATTATAATAACGTGATATTATATTATACAAACATGAAAAGCATAATGTTAGAACAATAAACATTTCACGTCATAACGTGATACAGCTCTATTTTTCTTTTGCCTGGGTGGCAGCTCCACGCTTCCAT